>NC_056055.1:15185000-19985000 GCF_016772045.2 Ovis aries
TTACACAGAAACAAACCTGATTTCTCATGAACTCATTTAGTCTTGGCTTCAATTGTTTTCCCAAGTAACTCACTCCACATGTGTATCCCTCTTGCCTGATTCAGCTCTCCTGGAGGATCTGTCTGTTTGTTCTTCAGCAAACATTACGTAGCTCAACCAACAAGTCCGGTGCTGCCCTGGGATCTGGGAGCACTTGATTGCCAGCCTCATCAAAAGCATTTTCATTGCAAGCAGCACCACCACGTACTTAGCATTTACTATGAGGCAGACACCAGGACAGTCTCCTTCCAACCATGCGTTCTCTAATCTGCGTAATCCTGACACAGTGACTCTGGGGAGCAGTTGCTCTTATGTCTCCATTTCATGGAGAGAAAACTGAGTCTTAGAGAAGTTGAATGAAATTAATTAGACTAACCTGAGCTCTTGGAATTTCCAGGTGACCTACTATGTGGAGATGGTAGACTGCCCTATAGCTTGAATCTGCTTATTAATCTGAATATGATCTGAGTGCTTTTTCTGAACCAACTTCTATTCAGAAACTACAACACGGTTTCTTCCATAACAATAAGTGAGGTCACAAGGTTCTCCATGGTGCCTGCCCCCCAAGCAGCAGCACCTACAGTGCCAACACAGGCCGTGTGAGTGAACACGCCAGCTCTTCATTGTCCTTTCTATAATCCCATGGAAACAATGCTCCATATTTGTCTGGCGCCTCATAGATTGTTCTGCTCTTATGATTAGATTGTCCTTACATATCTTCTATCTTTACCACAATACTGTGTGTGCTCCTTAGGGACAGATATCATTATCTCCATTCGTTGCTTCCCTGAATTTATGGACATATCTATTGCTGCACTAATTCAATGAATATTTATTAACTACCCTGTGCAAGGCTCCATGCTAATCACTAGAGGCACACGATGTGCATAAAACTTATCTGACTTTCAAGAAGCACGGTCTACCGGTAGGTGTGTGCATGCTCAGTTGCTCAGTCATGTCCGACTCTTTCAACCGCACTGACTATAGCCCACCAGGCTCCCCTGGCCGTGGGATTTCCCAAGCAAGTGTATAATCTTCTCCTCCAAGGGATCTTCCTAATCCAGGGATTAAACCCGCATCTCCTGTGTCTCCTGTATTGGCAGAGGGAATCCTTACCACTGAGCTACCTGGGAGCCCCTCTACTGATCGATACAGTTCCCCAAAGAGGCAGGAACTTCCAGAGTAATGAGTGCTCTCACTAAAGAGGAGTAACTGAGAGAGCAAGGAGCTGTGCCCATGTGATTAGGATGGTTTCAGAGAGCAAGGAGAATCAGAGTACACATGGGATGCCTGGATGTTAGGGTAAGGGGTCTGGACTTTATCCTGAGGGTCATAGACATAGGTTCAGGGCAGTGAGAGAAGCTGTCTGAACTGGAAGGAGTCACTATTGCATTCCTGTCCTTTCATAAAGGGACGAAGTAATCCAGAAAATCCTCCAGAATGCATAGGCTGGAGGATCTATGGGAGCAACAGCATGGTTTGTCAAAGAGTCAGATGAAAAGGAGAGGAAAACAACATTTAGGGAGGCTGCTGTGAGCTAGTGTGCTTCATCTATGAACATGGTTTTAATTCTATGTTAGAAAAAAGGGGGCTTCCCTGGTGGCTCAGACGGTAAAGAGTCTGCCTGCAATGCAGGAGATCCTGATTCAATCCCTGGGTCAGGAAGATCCCCTGAGAAGGGAATGGATGCCCACTCCAGTATTCTTGCCTGGAGAATCCCAAGGACAAAAAAGCCTGGTGGGCTACACGCTGTGGGGTTGAATAGAGTTGGACATAAATGAGCAACTAACACTTTCACTTTTTTCACTAGAAATAAGGAGAGGTCCAGGAAACCTGGTTTCAGGCCTGAGTCTCACTTCTGGTCATGAGACTTTAGGCAAATCATTTCACTACTCTCTGAAACAGTTTCATCCTCAGTGAAACAAGGAGAGAACTGGGGCTTACGAAAAGCAGTACCTGAAACATGGCGTCAGGTATTCTAAAGACGGTACACACGCAAGGCTTTTTGTTTGCTTGCTTGTTTGCTTGGTTAGGGAATGCTGACCCCAAACCTCAGAGCGTCCCTTGGCCCATTGTAAAATAAGAAAGCTGACAGTGTACAGAAATGAGGCATGAAGGGGTAGGGGAGAGGAATAAGAAACGGGCCTGAGTTACAGGTGAGATTCTGATCCCTACTCATGTTGTAAATAAACTATATCTCAGAGATATATGGGCTTCCATATATGAGATATATGGGAGATATGAAATATATCTCATATCATACACACACACACACACACACACAGAGATATGGGCTTCCCAGGTGGCGCTAGTGGTAATGAACCTGCCTGCCAGTGCAGGAGACATAAGAGATGTGGGTTTGATCCCTGAGTTGGGAAGCACCCCCCAGAGGAGAGCATGACCCACTCCAGTATTCTTGCCTAGAGAATCCCATGGACAGAGGAGCCTGGTGGGCTATGGTCTAAAGGGTTGCAAAGAGTCAGACACGACTGAAGCGACTTTATTCACACGTGCGCACTGAGGTATATGGGTATATCTCTTTACTGTGGTCAGATTCTCCAGCTATGAAAAGAGTCTGTCCAGAAGTGTCTATGAGTCTGTTAGGCAGGGGAGAAGGTAGCAGTTCTGTAGAGGTGAGTGGAGGAGGAAAAAAAAAAAAAAAAGTCCTATGCAAGCACACATTCCTTGCTCCTGGCCCAGCCCCATTTGCATGATTTTGAAATTTCTTTCTGTTTCCTGAAGACAGGGAATTTCTTAGTAAAGGCTTCCAGGAAAGCTGAGGTCTCATTTTCTCTTCACTTGGGAAAGGGAAAACCCCTGTTCCCTTTCGAATAAAATATGAACCCCTTCCACCTTCTCAATTCCTTGTTTGAATGAACAGCATCACCAGGTGGCCAGCCCCACCCCCCAACAGCTGGTGTCCTAGCAACCATCCCAGGCCTCCCTCTCCCTTGCCTCCCACATCCAGTCGCCAGGTCCCCTGGATTCCACCTCCCTGACCGTTCTCCTAAACGGCACCTCCCCTCTCTTCTCAGCCTAAGCGACCTGGTTTCCTCCCTCTCTATTTTTACTTGGCTTGTCACAACAGTTACCCAAGTGGACTCCCTCTCCCTTCTCACCTTCCCACATACTCACACCGTTGCAGAGAGCTCACAATCACTCCGCGTGCCCCATCCCACACACATGCAGCCCACCTTCACTCCAGCCGCTTCTGAAGCCGCTTCTATGAGCTCCTTACAAAGGCTGTGTAAGACAAGGGCTTCATGATCCTGAGGACATAGGTCAGGGTGGAGGAAACAGGCCCTGGGCAGATCAGGAGCTCCCAGCGCTGGAAGGTGTTCCTGCAGGACTCACACAGTGCTGTGATTATTCACATGTTCTCTTCCTCAACGTACCTAAGAGCTTTAGGGGGTCAGGGATGGAGTCTTACACATCTCCGTGGATTCCAGCACATCCCCCCAAAACGCTGGATTCCAAGCCTTCTTGCTGCTTGTATAGCTTCCGTCTTTCCCTTTCTGTAACATAATGAGTTTTTCTTGTGGTCTTGCTTTAAGTAATTTAATCCTCAAATAAGCATATGAGCTTTTGTTGTCAAAGCTCAAACATCCGGCACTGTGTAATGGCCGTGAGGTGTTTTCTGAGAACCCCTGAGGGTCTCCAGGGCAGGACCCTTGTCTCCGTTGCTTCAGCAGCCTCCTGCCCAGGGCCGGGCATGGAGGAGAAGCTAGAACCGCTTGAGGGCAGGGCAGCTGGGACAGGCCCGTTAGGTGTGGCAGCCTGATGTTTTCCCCAGCGGGGCCTGGCTCCTGTGTCAGCCTCAGGGCTGACCCGCAACATCTAGGACTTGCTTTGGGATCTGGCTTCTCCCAGAAGCCCAGGTTTATAAACAAAACAACACACGGAGCAAATAAAAACATCTCACTGGTGGGAGGGGGAGGGGCAGAGGCAGCAGGAGCTCAGCCCAACCTGGAGCAAGGGTGCGTGGGGTGAGGACCACTGCTTGGGTCAGGGATGCCTTCACTGGCATCCCCACCCCCACCTTCTCCTACCAACTGACCATAATGGACATCTGCCACCTCCCAGGCATCTAGGTGGCACCTCTGAATCCTGACAGCAGGCACAGGGCAGCTGCTCAGTTTGATAAACGGAGCTGTTGAATTAGGTACTATATATCCATCATCTCATTTAACCCCCATAAATTGCCTGCGAGATCAGGGTTACCAGCCCCACTTCACATATGAAGGCTGAAGCCCAGAAAGTTAAGTAATACGCTGAGAATCAGGAGCAAAAATGTGGAAAGAATCTGGGCTTGTCTCCAGGTCATTTGCCCCTCACTTCTGAGCTTGTCCCAGTCCACCGCATCGAGAAGGCGTGACACCCTCAGAGCTGATGGCGAACTGCTCAATTTCCTTCTCTCTGCAAGGGACATTTGTAAGGATGGAAGGGGAGACCATTAAGAAAGAAAGTCAGTTTGTGTTTTCTTTTTTAATTTATTGTTTTGGCTGTGTTGGGGCTTTATTGCTGCACACAGTCTTTCTCTAAATGCAACAACTAAGGGCTACTCTCTAGCTGTGATGACCAGCTTTCTCACTGCAGCGGCCTCTCTTGTTGCAGAGCACGGGCTCTAGAGTGCAGGCTCAGGAGCTGTGGCCCAAGGGCTCAGCGGCCCTGCAGCATGTGGGATCTTCCCGGACCACGGACTGAATCGGTGTCCTCTGCATTGGCAGGTGGATTCTCAACCACTGGACCCCCAGGGAAATCCCAGCTTGTGTTTTCTTATGCATTCCCTCTGTTGTTTAACTACAACAGGAAGAGCAGTTGCCTGGGAGTCAAGAAACCCCGGTTCCTATATGCGAGACAGCAAAAGAGACACAGATGTATAGTCTTTTGGACTCTGTGGGAGAAGGCAAGGGTGGGATGGTTTGAGAGAATAGCACTGAAACATGTATATTATCGTATGTGAAACAGATCTCCAGTCCAGGTTCAACGCATGAGACAGGGCGCTCAGGGCTGGTGCACTGGGATGATCCAGAGGGATGGGATGGGGAGGGAGGTGGGAGGGGGGTTCAGGACGGGGAACACATGTACACCCATGGCTGACTCATGTCAATGTATAGCAAAAGTCACTACAATATTGTAAAGTAATCAGCCTCCAATTAAAATAAATTACTTTTTAAAAAAGTTCATCTATGTTATAGCGAAAAATAAAAAATAAATAAAGGCATCCCCGATTCAAAGGCCCAGAATCCTCGGCCACTAACATGTTCCACATACTTGGCAAGGGGCCTCCCCACTCTGGGTTGCAGCTCCTCTGATTAGGAGTGTGTTTGAGGTGAGCCCTGACCCCAGGCAGCCCACGTGGCTGTAATTTCCTGCCCCATATTAGGTGTTCCACATTTTAGAGGAATCTTCATCACTTTCACCTCTCCTGAACCATCCACAAACATAAAGCTTCCATCAACGGCAAAGGTTCCATCGACCCACAGAGCAAAACCCAGAGCAAAGGGAGGTTTAGCTAAGCAGTCCCTTGGCCCTGCCCACCCACAGGAGGGTTTCTCGCCTCCCAGTGAAGTTGCAAAGATGAGGAGGCTCCAAGGAGAACTGCACTCCATTCTCCTGTTTCCCTCATGTGTTCCAGGATCTGGCTCTCTCTAATATTTCATTCTCCAGACATGATTCACAGCAGAAGTTCCATTACATCTTGACATTTTCCACCTGGTCTGAAAGTCCTGCATGTGGGCCTACCCTGAGGCTCTCTTGCTGTTTGTTCAATAACTAATTAGCGCTGGTAGAGGAACAAGTGTAGCCTCAAGGTTGTTGCCAAGACCAACAGCATCCAGTTCTACAGGAGGTAAGCAGAGGTGGGACAGAGTCCAAAGTCTGGCTGAGGCCAACAGAACAAGGCCATGTTGTGACAGGGAGGGAAGAGAAGGTGGTGTGGAGGGGTCAGGGGTTGGGAGGATGGGGTGCCTGCACAAGAGAGGTGTAGCTGGACCTAGAAGAGAGTTCAGACTTAAAGTCATAAGAATATCTTCTCTTCCCTTCCCTTCTGCTTGCTGACATCACATGTCCTGGCTTAACCCCAAGTTATAACATGTCTGAAATTGAGGGGGAAGGGCTGTCACTGTGTATTAGGTCTGGAAGGGTTTCAATGTCAGTCTAAAGATGTAGGACTTTAGACGTGTACCGTCTAACATGGTAATTACTAGCTACATGAGGCTATTCAAATTAATTCAAATAAAATTAAAAATTCAGTGGCAAAAGCAATATTTCAAGTGTTCAATGGCCAAATACGTCTAGTGGCTACTGTGTTGGGCCCTGCAGACACAGACCATTTCCATCGTCAGAGTGCTGTTCTAGACAATGAGAAGCGTTGAAGGTTTGTAACCTGAGAAGGCACTTCCCAGACGGCTCAGTGGTAAAGGATGGTAAAGGATCTGCCTGCCAGTGCAGGAGACGCGGGTTTGATCCCTGTGTCAGGAAGATGCCCTGGAGGTGGAAATGATAACCCATTCCACGTTCTTGCTTAGAAAATTCCGTGGACAGAGGAGCCCGACAGGCTATAGTCTGTGAAGTCGCAAAGAGTCAGACATGACTGAGCGACTGAAATCAGCAAGGCAAAAACATTTCGCACCATGCCCAATGCACAGTAGGGCGGCTTTTCTTGCCAGTATTATTTCCTCTCCCCTCAGCAAGGTTCTCTGAGAAACCTCAGTCCTGCCCCTCCTCCCTGCACGCTCCACCCATTTCTCATCCCTGACTCTTGGGCCTGGAGAGGGAATGGAAACAGGGAAGGTGAGCTGAGCCTGTGGTCACGTCTATTACCAGAAACCATATACTGCTGCTGCTGCTGCTAAGTCGCTTCTGTCGTGTTCGACTCTGTGCGACCCCATAGACGGCAGCCCACCAGGCTCCCCCGTCCCTGGGATTCTCCAGGCAGGAACACTGGAGTGGGTTGCCATTTCCTTCTCCAATGCATGAAAGTGAAGTGAAAGTGAAGTCACTCAGTCATGTCCCACTCTTCACGACCCCATGGACCACAGCCCACCAGGCTCCTCCACCCATGGGATTTTCCAGGCAAGAGCCCTGGAGTGGGGTGCCATTGCCTTCTCCGGAAACCATATACTAGGAAAGCTCCTTTAGTTTGTTTTTAAGCAGAAAGGAGTCTTGAAAATGGGAATATGGGTGGCCTTCCTTGACTGGCCAATGGAACTTGCTTGTCATCTGGAAACACCCTCATTTGTCTCACATTCAGAATCTGCCCTTTAGTGAGCAGGGGGCACTTTCCAGGTGTAGCCCTCCCTGGGGAGGAAGCAAAATGCCTCTTCCACTGACCTCCTTGTTTAATCCTCCCTGTCCTTTGGTTTCTCACTTTGAAGTTGATTATCACTCAGAATTTAGGCTTTTAAAATATTTGCATTTTTTGTATTTTCTCCATCTGTTGCTATAATTTTATTATTTTATAATTTTTTATATTTTTATAATTTTATAATTTATAATTTTATATTTTGCTTCAATACACAGCTCTTTCAATCATTGTCCCTCAAAATTGATTGTCCTGGTGGTGTTGTCTTCCCTGTATCCATTTGATCCATTATCGAAAGGATTTCTCTACCCACTCAACCCTGAGTATTTAAAAGACGGACTGATGCTGAAGCTCCAGTACCTTGGCCACCTGATGCAAACAGCTGACTCATTGGAAAAGATGCTGATACTGGGAAAGATTGAGGGCAGGAGGAGAAGAGGGCAGCAGAGGATGAGATGGTTGGATGGCATCACTGACTCAATGGACTTGAGTTTGAGCAAACTCTGGGAGATGGTGAAAGACAGGGAAGCCTGGTGTGCGGCAGTCCATGGGGTCTCAAGGAGTCAGACATGACTTAGCGACTGAACAACCTTCTCATACCCACTGAGCTAGTGATCCACTGTGTTCCTCAGTTCAGTTCAGTTCAGTTCAGTCACTCAGTCATGTCCGAATCTTTGCGACCCCATGAATTGCAGCACGCCAGGCCTCCCTGTCCATCACCAACTCCCAGAGTTCACTCAGACTCACGTCCATTGAGTCCGTGATGCCATCCAGCCATCTCATCCTCGGTCGTCCCCTTCTCCTCCTGCCCCCAATCCCTCCCCAGCATCAGAGTCTTTTCCAATGAGTCAACTCTTCGCATGAGGTGGCCAAAGTACTGGAGCTTCAGCTTCAGCATCATTCCTTCCAAAGAAATCCCAGGGTTGATCTCCTTCAGAATGGACTAGTTGGATCTCCCCAAAGTCCAAGGGACTCCCAAAAGTCCTCTCCAACACCACAGTTCAAAAGCATCAATTCTTTGGTGCTCGGCCTTCCTCACAGTCCAACTCTCACATCCATACATGACCACAGGAAAAACCATAGCCTTGACTAGATGGACCTTAGTCGGCAAAGTAATGTCTCTGCTTTTGAATATACTATCTAGGTTGGTCATAACTTTTCTTCCAAGGAGTAAGCGTCTTTTAATTTCAAGGCTGCAATCACCATCCGCAGTGATTTTGGAGCCCAAACAAATAAAGTCTGACACTGTTTCCACTGTTTCCCCATCTATTTCCCATGAAGTGATGGGACCAGATGCCATGTTCCTACATCATTGTTATTTCTGGAGATTCTTTCCACATAGTATTTATATTTATACGTGAAAAGAACTTTGAGATTTACCCCACAAAGAAAAGTTCCAAGAAGGTAGACTTCAATCCATCTCATCAATTGCCATCTGTTCATTATTCATTTGTTCATCTAACCAGCACTCGTCAGATATCTCCACTGTGCAATGCAAGGCAGTGCTAGGTTGGTGGAAATGGGTCAGACCAGCTCCTGCCCTCGGGAAGCTCATAGAACGAGAGAGAAAACCCCTGTGAAAGCAGCTATGGTGTGCTTGCTTTGGCAGCACTTAAACTAAAGTTACAATGATACAAAGAAGATTAACACGGCCCCTGCACTAGAATGACATGCAAATTCATGAAGCAGTCCATATTTTTGTAGAGCAATTATCCTCCAATTAAAAAAATAAACTAAAATCTCTATCTGACAAAAAAACAGAAGAAGAGCTGTGGGGCAAACAGCTATCCAGAGTAAGTAGGGAAGAAAGCACAGAGGGAAGACAGAGGAGGTCTGCCTGAGGGAGGCAGAGAAAACTTCAAAGAGGGGTAGGGGTATAAATCTAAGACCTCTCCCTGCTCTATCTGCCATCTTAAAACTCCCCTCATCCCTGCGGTAGCTTCTCTTATACCTTATTCTTCTCATCCTCCTCAGCCAGTTCCCTGGTGTATCTGGCATTTGGGGCCTTCTCTAAAGCAACAGTGTGATATTAACACTTCGGGCCTGCCAGGTGGCTCAGTGGTAAAGACCTGCCTGCTAATGCAGGAGTTTCTGGAGCCGTAGGTTCGATCCCTGGGTCAGGAAGATCCCCTAGAGGAGTAAATAGCAACACACTCCAGTATCCTTGCCAGGAAAATCCTATGGGCAGAGGAGCCTGGTGGGCTGCAGTCCATAGGGTTGCAAAGAGTTGGACATGACTAGACACACACGTAAGGCAGCAAGCTCCCCTAAGAATTCACCTACACTCCTTCAGCTTCTCCATCTCTTTTTTAGGTTTCAGTTTGTGGAATTGGAATATCTCATCCATCTGCTAAAACTATTTCTTCAGTTTTTACCTAATTAAAATACCTAGGTTATGTAGAATCAACAGGTGTGTGTTACAAACCGATATAGGAAACAAAGATAATCACCATCAAATTGTCAAAAGATCATAGTTGAAATCTTGAATCCAGCTTCAACTTCATGGCCTTGGGCAAGAGATTTAACTTCCCTAAGCTTTGATTTATTCCTCTGTAAAATAGGGATAGTCCTGTCAAGTTCACTGGAAGATACCCATGAGATGATATAGAAGAGAAATTTCTCCACAAATGTTTGTCACTATGGAGTTTATTATACACAAATACTTTAAAAAGAATCTACTATCTTCTCTGAACAGTGTTTGATATCTTTAATTTATCATGGTAGTCCTTTATATTGTAATCTCATAGAACCCTGTAAAAGGAAACATGTCCAATGCATGTTACCTGATTTCTGTTTGTGGTCATATGGACCACAGGGCTGTTTGTGTCTCACTGGTCCTCATCCAAGCTCTAGAAATGGCCTCAGTGAGAAACAGGATGTTTTCCTTGTTAAAAGGGCAGATAGAAAATTTTGGATCATTGAATCTCCTCCTTTTTATTTGGTGCTTCCAAACTTTTTATATACCCTGATGTGTGGTTTCTTCCCCTGTCGGTCCTGGCTAACCTAGAAGGCTAAGGATTTTTCTCATGGAGAACAGATGAGACTGATAGGATATCCGTTATATGGCCCAATACTGCCCTCCAAATGGCACCAGATGAAGACAATGCAATGGCGCACCAGTGATGGGAAGCTCATTTCTCAGACCCTGCTCTTAACAATGAAGTCTGCGAAGTACACACAGTGATCAGCCATAACTTCGCATCTTCTGAGACGCGCGTGTCCCAAATAAAAACAGACCTGTGCCAAACTGAAGACATTATTTCTAATTCCAGCTCTGTCAGTATCTCCCTGTGTAGCCTTTGGTGAGTCATTTTTTGCCTCTGGGCCTTCGAGTCACTTGAAGTTTGGGATGTTATACTGCATTCCTTCCCTATGCCCTTGAAAATAATCCTAAAGCACTTTCTGTCCTCCCACTCCTCTCAGCTTTGAATGTGTTATGTAGCTGAGCTAGGTTGCCAAAGCTGCAGTCTGATTTCCCAAGCAGAGCAGATGTGAGTTTTGGACTCTTGCTCATGATGTTGGAGTTGGGGGACATAAAGAGGTTTATGTTGGTGCATAGACTAGATCTGCATGTTAATCTGTTTTCAAGGACAGTGTAGATGGTAAAGTATTGTTCTGCTAGTCTAGGCTTCCATTTCACTCTCACTGGAGCAAGACCCAGGACACTGATAAGACCATGTTAAAAATTTAGTGGCTTAGTACTGTAGGATAACAGTATAAAAAGGGCATGTAGGTCAGACTGCAGACTCAGATAAAACTGAATTTATCTCCATTCTTATTAACTATATGACCTTGGGAATACAGTTTAAACTCCCTGACTCTCAGTTTCCAATTTAGAGTGTCTTGACAATTAATTAATGGTGGATGTGACTTAGGGTGCTACTTATTAAAGCATAATTATAGCTTAAAAATGAAATATAGTTTCTGATAGCAATTTCCTTCCAGGCTACAGTATAGGAAGAGGGGAAAAGAATAACTTTACAATGGAGAAACCTGATGTATACTACCTCAATAAAGGTGATCAACGTAAACATCAACAATGATAAATCATGTTGATAGTATGAATGCTTGGCGTGATATAATGATACAATGTGGCACTTTATATATGTGAGATCATGCTCTTACAAACTCATAAGCCTAGTCTAATCATGAGAAAAATATTAACTTCCAATATGGAGGCATTCCGTACCTGACCAGTACTCGTCAAAACATCAAGGTAATCAAAAACTAAGAAAGCCTGAAACTGTCACAGTCAAGATGAACCTAAGGAGGGGATGAGTGAAAGGAGGGGGCAGATTAAGAGGTGAAACCTTCCAGTTACAAAATAAATGAGTCACAGGGATAAAATGTACAGAGTGGAGATTATAGACAATCATATTGTAATAACTTTATGCAGTGACATACTTAATAGTAACTAGACTTACTGTGGTGAGCATTTTGCAATGTATTGAAGTATAAAATTACCATGTTATACACCAGGAACTAACACAGTGTTGCAAGTCAATTATGCATCAATTAAAAAATAGGAACATGTAATCACAGTATTCTAATGGGTTCTACAGTGAATAATATTTGCATGCTTATAATGATGCAAACACTAGTTGTTGATATAATTTGAAGTATGACAAAGTTTTGGGGAGAGGATGAAAAGGAGGAATGGAGGTATTAAACCTTTGTCTCTTGTAACATTTATACATTTTAAAGTTGCTTTTTTCTCTTTACCGTATCTATATGAGATGAGAGATGTTATCTAAACTCATTGTGATCGAACCCAGGTCTCCCACATTATAGACGCTTTACCATCTGAGCCACCAGGGAAGTCAATCATTTCACAATATATGTAAACCAGAACTTTATTCTGTATGCTTTAAATTTATACAGTGATATATGTATATTATACATATATACATATATATCAATTACTCCTCAGTAAAACTGAAAAAAAGCTTTTTTAGAAATGTCAAGTTGAGACTAAATCATTTAAAAGGAAAAAAGAGGAGCCCAAGGAGACACGATGACTAAATATAATGTGGTGTCCTAGACAGGATCTTGGAATAACAACAACAGAAAAAAATAAGCATAAAACAAGGAAATCTGAATCCTAATTAATAATAATAGATCAGTATCGGTTCCTTAATTATAGCAAAAGTGCCATACTAACATAAGATGTTATTAAGAGAGAAAACGGGGTGCAAGGTATATGGAAACGCTGTACTGTTTTTTTAATTTTTCTGTAAATCTGAAAAATAAAATATGTTTTTAAAAATGCACTGTAACAGCCCCTTTCTGTGGACTCACTGAGTTAACACACTTGTTTGAAGTGTATGTTCTGTGCTAAGCCTTGTGCTGGGTGCCAGACCACAGATGGAACAAGGCAAGGCCCTGGCCTCCCAAAAAGCATGGAGCCTGTGGGAAATCAGCCAAGAAATCAGGCCTCCCATCCTCTCTTTTACACTGGAAGGCTCTGTACTTCCCCTTGGAGACCTAGCTGGAGTACAGCAGGTAAAGAAGGACCTGGCAGCCTTCTGGGCTGGGGGCTGTATGTGCGAAAGGGCTGAGAAGTGTGAGGGCAGTGAGGAGTGGGTTGGAGTGGAGTGGAGGCAGAGATATGAAGCTAGAAAACTCAGGCCTCATTTATTTCGTAAGTATTTTCGAGCACCTACTCGGTACCTGGACTTTCCAGGTGGCTCCATGATAAAGAATCGTCTATCAGTGCAGGAGACCCAGGTTCAATCCCTGGGTTGGGAAGAGCCCCTGGAGAAGGGCCTGGCAACCCACTCCACTATTCTTGCCTGGAGACTCTTGTGGACAGAGGAGCCTGGTGGGCTACAGCCCATGGGGTTGCAAAGAGTCAGACACAACTCAGTGATTAAATAACAAACTCTGTACCTAGGAATGTGTTTGGAGCTGCCTGAAGGTGAGAAGGATGACATGGGCATGGTCTCTGCGCTAAAGAAGTGGGAATAAGGACAGTGTACAAGTCATCCCAGGTGATGGTTTATTTGGAAATTGATCACTGACATGAGAGGATCAAAAGGGAATGACTAGTGATTATGTATCCCTGTGTATGTGGAGGGTGGCAGTGCTGCTTAAATTAGATCCCAGGGCTACTGTAACAAATCACCACACCGTTGGTGGCTACTAAACAAGAGAAGTTTATTTCTCACAGTTGTAGAGACCAGACACCTGAAATCCAGGGGTCAGCAGGCCTGCGCTCCCTCCCTCTGAAGGTTCCAGGGGAGGGGCCTCCTGCTTTGCTTTGTCCTGCTTCTGTGGGTCAGCCTTGCTTGGCTTGGCTTCTCACTGCAATCTCTCTCCATCTGCCTATCACCTGCGTTCCTTCTTCTTCCTGCGTGTCTCTGTGTTTTCTCCTCTTCTTATAAGACCACCTGTCATTAGATTTAACATTCAGCCTAAATCTAGGATTATCTCCTTTCAGGATGAACTTAATTATACCTGCAAAGACCTGTTTTCCAAGGTCACCTTCAGAGTTTCCAGTTGGGAAACATATCAGGACATAATGTTGGGACATACACATATCTTGTTTGGGGGCAGGGGGCTGCACTCACTATCCAACCCATTTAAGTGGCCAAGGAAGGACTTTCTGAGATGGGGACATTCTTGTGGAAAGTCTGGTTTGCAAAGAATAGGGAAGAGGGTTCTAGGTAATGAGAATGCCACACCCAGAAACCTTGAAGCAGGAAAGAGCTGTGTACATCTGAGAAGCTAAAAGGACTGGAAAACTAGGAAAGGGAGAGAGGAGCCAAGAATACCTTGTACGGCCTGGTAGGTGGGTCCATCCTGAGTCACAGGTGGTCAGGCTGGAAGGGATCTCAGAATGACTTGGGCCAGCGTCCAATCTCATTCTCAGCCCCGAGCTCCCCTTTCACCTACCTCCTGCTCTGGAAGGCTTACCCTCAGTGCACGACAACAGCTCCTGGGCCCTGATCCGGAGACATTCCGCCCTGCAGGAGGAAGCCCTTTGTCTGTGTCTATTTCAATGCCATCCAGCCAGAGTGGCGGCAGCTTTATAGTACCCTGCGAGCCTGGGTCTCAGTGCCAGCTTCCAGTTTTGCTGCAACAAGCCCCATCAGGCCCCACTGTGAGTTGCTAGCTGCTCCTCTGAATAAGCCCTACCTGGTTTTGTTTCAAGTCACTCAGGCAGCTGTTCTGCTGGGACCCAAGCTGTGGCCTGCGGTCTAGGAGCTAAGGTTAAATCTCTTTTCAGACTCTTACTGGCCACACAGCTTTGGGCAGACCAGTTAGCCACTCGACGCTCAGTTTCCTCATCTGTAAAATGAAAACAAAAAGCCCAATATCACAGCAAGATGGTGAGGCTCAAGTAAAATGATGTGTTTGAGATGTTTTATGAATTCCAGTGTTCTACATGATGAAGGAGGTGTTAGTAGCAAAGCCCTGGAGTTGCTCTTCATCTTCCGGGAGGCAGGGAATCCTCAGGACCCCGCTCATCACATCATACATCTCTCTACTTTGCACTGACAGCTGTGGTCACTGTCCATCCCTCCCTGTGGGGTTAACACGCCTCATCTCCCATTGAGATTTCATCCTGGAGAGAGCTCCCCAAATGGAAAGAAACAAAACTCAAATTCATGTCCCTGTAAAAAGCAGCCTGCCTTTGAAACTTGACCCTGTTGAAAACCTACTGAGCTGAGTGCAGAGGAGAAGGGGATTTTAAAAAAGGAAGAAAAAAAAAAACCATGAAGTAATTAATCAGCATTTTGTCCAACCCAATTTGGTTTCAAAGACATTCATCAAGACCAACATACCTGTCCAGGCCAATCCTGGGAGCCCTGTGCGTGGCCACGTGGACTTGACCTCCTGGTTGTCTGCAGTCCTGCTCATTTACAAAATGGTTTCAAAGAAGGTAACAGTTTGTGGTAATGGGAAACATATGGGCTGGTGGCTGCTGTCAGTAAAAATAGCCGGCATGGCCCATGCGGCCAGACGCAACGTCAAACTGAGTGCAGGAAGACAAAAGCTGTGTGAAGAAAGGAAAAACAGTTGTTTCAGAAGACTAGAGATGGGAGCCTGCCTGGTGGGGGAGGAGGGACTGGGACGTGAAGGCCAAGGACTCCTCAAAGGCAGAGACGTTTGCATGAAAAACCAGGCCTCCCTGGCCTGGTTGTCCACATTCTCATGCCCCAGGGGGTCAGAGAAGGTTCTTTCTGGGCACAGAGCTGAGGCTCAGCACACGGGACAGATTTCTGTAGGCTGTGCACTGCGGTACGCATCCTCTTACCCAACCATCCTGACAGAGGATGAAGCCTGAAGGAACTAGACAAGGAGGCCAGGCCAGCAGCTGAAAGAAAAAAACTCAGGCTGAAACTTTAGGATCTTTTTCACATGTATCCTGCTTTGTAGTGTGATAGAAAGAATGTGGATTTGAAAATTGTGAGCCTGATTTCTTCTGACCATAAACACACCCACTGTGTAAACATAAGCAAATTAGTTAATCTCTCCGAGCTTCCATGTATTAGTCTGTAAAGTGGAGATACTGTAACCAATGACTGTTTTCAAGACTATATGTGCTGATTCTCCTGATTTTTTAGTGGCTTGCCCTGTTCATGCATTCATTCAACAAATATTTATGAAGTACCTGCTATGGGACCAAGCATGGTTACAGAGGAATAAATCAGTGAACAAAATAAAACAAAACAAAACAAAACCCACCCGCTGTCACAGAATTTACATTCTAGTTGTAAGTAAAGCATAGACTGTTGGGAGGAAGAACATACCATGGACACAAGCAAACAAGGGAAAGGGGTTGAGAGAGCAGGGATTGGGATGCAGTTTTAAGTGGGATGGTCAAGGAAGGCTTTGCTGGGAAGGTGACATATGGACAAAACTCAAAGAAGGTGAGAGAGTGAGACACAGACCTATTTGGGAGGCTAATGCTGAAAGTGGAAGAAGCCACTGGAGGGGAAGTCTGGGGTGCTCCAGAGACTAGCGGAGCTGGAGTGAAAGGAGCCAGAAGGGTATGGGGGCGGCCGTGCTGCCAGGGCGGGTGATGGTTAGGAAGGAACTTGGCTTGACTCTGTTGAAGTGGAATGTCTTGGAAAGATTTTCGAAAGAGAAGTGACAGGATTAGATTCGTCTTTTAATTTTTTTTAAATAGGATGACACTGGCTGCTGTTTTGGGAAGTTCCTCCATGAGCAGGTGCTGAAGCAGAGAGATTAGACAGGAGGCTATTGTAGGAATTCAGGTGAGAGCCAATGATTTCTTTGATTGAGATGATGACATTGGAGATGGTGAGTAGTGGCAAGTTCCTCCCAAATTTGCTGCTGGTTTGAATGTGGGTTTGGGAGAGAGCAGTCAAGAAAGGCTCCAAGAGAGGGAGAGGGTGGGATGATTTGGGAGAATGGCATTGAGACATGTATAATATCATATAAGAAACAGATCACCAGTCCAGGTTCGATGCATGATACGGGATGCTTGGGGCTGGTGCACTGGGATGACCTAGAGGGATGGTACAGGGAGGGAGGTGGGAGGGGGTTCAGGATGGGGAACATGTGTATACCTGTGGTGGATTCGTGTTGATGTATGACAAAACCAATACAATATTGTAAAGTAATTAGTCTCCAATTAAAATAAATAAATTTAAATTAAAAAAAAAGAGAAAGGGTCCAAGAAAGGATACATGTATACGTATGGCTGAGCATCTGTTCTGTTCACCTGAAACTATCACAGTATTGGTAAATGGCTATACTTCAATACAAAATAAAAAGTTAAAAAAAATAACGCTGCTAAAAGTAGCTGAAAGAAGCTGCTGTTAGCAGCGATGGAGATGACCATAGGTGAAGCAGGCTAGGGAGGACAGACCGGGTGTTCAGTGCTGCACATGTTAATTTTGAGATGCTTATTAGATATTCAAGTTGAAACAGAGCATCCCAGTAGATGAGAGTCGTAAACTCATAGTTGATACTAAAGACGATGAAACATTAGATTATCACAGTAGTGAATGAAGAGAGAGATGAAAAGGTAGTGATAAGCATTGGGCATCAAGGATTCACAGAGATTAAGTAATTTTCTACACAACATCATCTTCCAAAGCATGAGCTACAACAAGGGCCAACATACTGGGTATGTACGTGGACCTGAAACCTTCTGTGATAGATGGTGCTATTACTATTTATATATAAGAAAAGTAAGAGCCCAGAGAAGTAAAGTGATGTGCTCAATGTCAAACAGCTAATGAAAAACAGAACAGGAATCCTAACCCAGGTGTCCTGACCCCAGCTCCAATGCTCTTTCCATTCCAGCCATTGGCCCAGTGCTGGGCTTGCTTCTAAGGTAGGCATGCATCTTCCATCTGAATATATATATTTTTATATTTTATATAAATGTTATTATATAAATTATTTTATTTAATTTTTATTTTACTATTATAAAAATTATTATTTTATATAAATATATGTATAATTATTAAATTTTATATTTTTATTTTTATTTTATGTTTTATATTTTCAATCAAAAACAGGTCATTCTAACAGCTAAGTACTCTTGTTTTCCAAGCAGGAGGTCTTGCCAGCCTTAGAAAATAAGAAAATTATGAGAAACTGTTTTTGGCAAAGCCTGGGAAAGAAATGAAAGGAACAAGAGGAAGAGAGAAAATGACAAAAAAAATCTTGCCTTCTATCTTCCCCATAGGTACTCATTGTCTCCTGGACTCTAAATCATCTTCTCTATCTGTGGAGGACATAGATATAAGGCAGATACAATCTCCCCTGCCTTCTAAATCAGGCACGAGGGAGGGATAGAAAAATAAATTGTTGTACGTGGGGTCACCCAGCAATTCGAGAATGTGACTTGGAAGAGGTCCTAGTTATTTGGCACCACTCCTTTCCCCTAAAGTCTAACACTACTTTATACCATGCGTGCAGAAACTGGTGAAAATAAAATAATATCTAGTAATTTGTGAAGCACTTTTTCTTAATTTGGAGGGTAATTGCTTTACAATATTGTGTTGGTTTCTGCCGTACAAAAATGTGAATCAGCCAGAAGTATACATATGTCCCCTCCCTCTTGAAACTCTCTCCCACCGCCCACAACTTCCTACCCATCTAGGTGGTCACAGAGCACTAGGTTGAGCTCCCTGCCTCATCCAGCAACTGCCCACTGGCTAGCTATTTTGCATATGATAATGCATATGCTTCAACACCTCCCTCAATTCGTCCACCCTCTCCTTCCCCAGCTGTGTCCACAAGTGTGTTCTCTCTGTCTGTCTCTCTTTTCCTGCCCTGCAAATAGCTTCAGCAGTACCACTCTTCTAGATTCCATATATATGCATTCATATATGACATTTGTTTTTCTCTTTCTGACTAGCTTCACTCTCTGTAACAGGCTCTAGGTTCATCCACCTCACTAGAACTGACTCAAATTCATTTCTTTTTATGGCTAAGTAATATTCCACTTACGTACCACAACTTCTTAATCCATTCATCTGTTGATAGATATCTAGGTGGCTTGTGAAGCGCTTTTTAATCCACTGTTGATGCCACTGTTTGAGGCAGTTACTGTGCATGTTGACATCCATTTTAAAGGTGAATACACATGGCTTGGAGAGATGAAATAATTTGACCTGCTTGTGTGCACGCTAAGTTGCTTCAGTGATGTCCGACTCTTTGCGACCCTATGGACTATATCCCTCCAGGCTCCTCTGTCCAGGGGATTCTCCAGGCAGGAATACTGGAGTGGGTTGCCATGACCTCCTCCAGGGGATCTTTCTGACCCAGGGATCGAATCCGTATCTCCTGTATTGCACGCAGATTCTTTACCATGAACCACCAGGGAAGCCCAAGTGATTTGACAAAGGTTACCATAAAACAAACGCTGTAATTTTACCATATGTGGTTATTATCACTAGAAAATAAATGTAAATTTATATGAAAAACTGCCTCACTTGGCATCCATAGAATCTGCAACAATCAAGTCCAGTTTTGCTTTGGCATCACCAATTTCTTCAGTGTGATCAAGAGGCTTACCTGCATCTGCCTTCTCCCTTCCTATTTGGCCAACTTCACACCTTTCTGAGAAGCGCTTAATGTTGTTCCTCTCAAAGGAATGGCCTGGATCTTCTCCATCCTTTATCCCCAGTGCCTCCTCTGTTTGCTGTCACTGTGCAGGGAACTGCACATGTTGGCTGGGCTGCGCTGAGCTGAAGAGGAGAGGAAGAAGGTTGGAAGAACAGTTTGGGGTTAAGATCACAGAGAGCCTTGAATGCCAAGCCAAGTTGTGTGTATATCCATCTATGATTAGCAGGAGCCAGGGCCACTGGCTTGTCTAGCCCTTAGGTTCTGCAGCTCCATGCTGGATTGTCTTAAAAAAGACATAGTTTCCTAAGTCAATAAAGTGGGGGTGGACATGTCTTCCGCACAAACATCAGAAGAACCTTGCCAACACTTTTCAGATTTGGCAACCTGACTTTAATTTTTTTTCTTCCCACTCACATCTTAGGTCTTGTTATGGCTTCAGCCAAAGAAAACCAACTCAGGGCCATTTTAGGCTTGTTGGGAGTCTAAAGCAGGGAGACAGCAAGTAGGAGGTGACATCTGATGTTTTGAGGCTTCCTGCTCACATTTAAGGCTCAGTAATTTAGTGTGGATTATTTGAGTCAGATGAATAGGGAGAAGTTTCAATTCCTTTCAACTCATCCCATATTTATTAGCTGTGCTAGGACCAAAAGGAAGAGAGAGAGGCTCTAGATCCTGCTCCAGTGCAGCCAACTGTCTGTCTAAGGAGAAAGGAAGAAAAAGAAATATACAGATAAGTGCACAACCAGGCAGAACCTGATTCTAAGAAATGGTGGTAACGTGACACACAGTCTTACAGATTTTTTTTTTTTTTTTGGTGGGTGGAGATATATATCTCTCTAGACTTCCAAAGAAGTTCCCAGCACAGAGTTTAAGGCTACAAGGAAGAGGAAGAGGAATAAGGTTCTTAAGACTAGTTGAAATACGACCACAAAGAGCCTTGAATGCCGAGCTAAATTGAATGTATATCCATCTGTAGTTAACAGGTAGCCAGTGTCACGGCAACATCTAAACACCAAATTGTTCCAAACCCTTGTTTACCCTTCCAAATGTGATGCTAAGAGCTCTGGAATCAGGGACTGCCCTTTTATATTTTCCATGTTGTGCCCAGCCAGTTGCTAGACACAGAATTTGACATTAGATTCTGGAGAACCAAGACTTCCTCTCAAGCCACATTGGGGAGTTATCTCCTTACCTTAGGAATGAAAATCATAAATTCTTACTAAATTTGTTTTCAGGTATCTTTTGTATTTCATAGACCAGGGAATTTCTGTATCCTTTCAAGTAATTCAATTGAAAATAATAACCAGGGAAGCCCAAGAATACTGGAGTGGGTAGCTTATCCCTTTTCCAGCAGATCTTCCAGAACCCAGGATTCAAACCAGGGTCTTCTGCATTGCAGGCAGATTCTTTACCAGCTGAGAGCTACCAGGGAAGCCCATTTAAAAAAAACAGTTTCCGTCAATTGTCATAAACATTTCATGAAAGGATGAGAATTTTAACAGCCACCCCCCTCAAAAAAGAAAGATGGAATCTCAGAAAGAAAAGCCATCTTTTCAAAAAAGATTTGACAATCTAACACTGTCATTCAAGGACATTTCTGTAAATTTTAAAATAAAAATAGAATGTAAAATTGTGCTTTATGCTGTACGTGTGCTTAGTTGCTCAGTCGTGTCCAACTCTTTGTGACCCCATGGACTGTAGCCCACCAGGCTCCTCTGTCCATGGGATTCTCCAGGCAAGAATACTGGCATAAGTAGTCATTCCCTTCTCCAGGAGATCTTCCTGACCCAGGGATCAAACCCAGGTCTCCATTACAGGCAGATTCTTTACCATCTGAGTCTCTAGGAAAGCCCATTTGTGCTGTAGACAGTATTTTTTTTTCTTTTTTTTTTTTTTGGTAGAAGTCAAGCCTTCATGACTTGCCCAGTCACACACTTGGTTAGTGGCAGAATGTGAGTGAGTCCTGTCGGGTTCCAGCATGTCCTTGGCTAATATTCTCTGCTGTCCAGGACCTGTCAGAGGGTAAGCTCATGGAACTGTTGCCCAGATGAAGCTGTGCATAAGTAGCTTCCTCTTCCATCTGACAATGTTGGCCCTCACTTCCAGGCCACCACTGGAAAGAATCATAAAATGTCCCACTAAGTCATCTCCAAGGTAATTCATAAAATGTCCTATTAAAGGTGAGCTACAATATGACTATAATCTTCACACAGCCATAGATGTCTTCGTTTGTTACACTTCAGTTTAGCAGTAAAAAAAAAATAAATAAATAAATTATCCACCTGCCAAGGCAGGAGACACAGGAGATGCAGGTTCGATCCCTGGGTCAGGAAGATCCCCGGGAGGAGGAAATGGCAACCACTCCAGTGGGACA
This sequence comes from Ovis aries, assembly GCF_016772045.2. Taxonomy (NCBI): domain Eukaryota; kingdom Metazoa; phylum Chordata; class Mammalia; order Artiodactyla; family Bovidae; genus Ovis; species Ovis aries. Next base: position 15,206,774 of record NC_056055.1, read on the forward strand.
CAGCTTAGCGACTGAACAGCAACAACGACAAAGCTAGACTGGGGCCTGAGGAAGTGCCCAGGTCTCTCCCTTATGCCTGGGGGTCAGGTGGGGCTACCCTCTCCTCATCTAGCCCAGCTGACTGCTTGAAGGGAAACTCTGGCCTTCACATGGACCCCTGCTGCACTTCATCTTGCTGGATGCCAAATGAGTTTGGCTCATCATTCCAGCCAACTGAGATCATTTAGAAGTTTGATTTTGTCATCAATCATTTCTTCTCTCCCTCCCAGCTGTGTGTCAGCTATAGCTGCGATAAGTGGACTTGTTATGTCTTTGTCCAAGTCACTGGTACCAAATACTGAACAGGTCTGAGGACAGTTTTCTGGGGCATACCTCTGCACTGAACCCAGGGCATTTGCTTGGGCCTGGACCCCTGCATTTGTCCCATGCTATTATTGATTTTTTATTGCTATATATAAGTGCTTCAAGAGCCAAGCCTTGACTTTATAGTCCTTTTAATCCTCGTTGGACACAATGCTGACTGTTAAAGAAAAATCAGTGTTTGTGACAGGGCACTAAACACAGCCACTGATTTGATGTCAGAAGAATCAGGTTCAAGTCACAAGGGACCCACTTCTAATGACTGTGTCTAAGCTGTTTCTCCTCCAAGGGTCTCGGTGTCTCTATCTGTAACATAGAGATAGGTTATCCTTGCAGACAACCTCACTCAGTTGTGCAGCTCCGTAAAGTAATTGCCTAGTTTGCTTTTCACTCACTCCTAGTCATGCTTTTACATGACACTCTTCAAACTGAAATTCCTTTCTCCTTTCTTTTCTAACAATACTACCCTTACCCTGCCCCCCTTCTCCTGCTTCCCTGGGAAGCTTTCCTGCCCCCTTAGGAAGCTATCACCTCCTTCTCTGGGCTCCCAGAGCACTCTGCAGGTCTTCATGGGGACACTTATGTCCCCAGTTGACTGTTGTTTTTTGTCCATTTCCCCTCAAGACAATGGCCTTGGAAGTTAAGAGCTGCCTCATAGATATCTGGCCCTGGCACCCGGAGACAGGAGGACACTCAATAAGAGTTTTATGGAACAAGGATAGATGATTGCAAGCTGCCGACTCAGTCCCATTCTTGCCTTAGTGATGGCCCTGGGAATGGTGTGGCTGCACGGGGCAGCCACTGGCAGGTGTCACATTGAGCACAGCTATTCTGGGGTCGAATGTCCTTGGTTTATCCTTATGCTTAATCAGCTGTTCAGTAGTGTCTGACCCTTTTGCAATCCCATGGACTGCAGCCTGGCAGGTCCATCTGTCCATGGGATTCTCAGGCAAGATACTGGAGTGGGTGTCCATTTCCTTCTCCAGGGGATCTTCCCGACCCAGGGATTGAGCCTGAGTCACCTGTGTCTCCTGCATTGCAGGCAGATTCTTTACCTGCTGAGCCACTGGGGAAGCCCTCCAGTTTATCCTTGGAGAGAAACAGGGGTGGAACTAATGGACAAATCGAGCCCCAAAGCTCTGTGGGAACACATATCGTGTCTGTTTTGCTTATCGCTGTTGCAGGGTGGGTTCCCCAGCCAGCAGACTCTGAGAAGGAAGTTTGCATCCAGGAAGTTTACTGGGAGGGCCACTGGGATGGGAGAGTAGGGGAAACAGGATTGGGCAGACAGACCCTGAACTGCAATGTCACGGCCCAAAGGACCCAGCTGGCCCTGTGGAGAACTCTGGAGCTGGGGGCAAACCTTCAGAGTTGTCCCAAATTGAGACAAGCAGATGGGGCCTCAGTGGACACCCTCCCATTGACCTCTCTTGGATGAAGCCTGCCTTTTCGAAGGGGATGAAACTTTTGGCTGGGTGGTTCTCTTCAGCTGAGGACATTCCCGGAGAGAGACAAAGTTGAGAGCTGCCAACACTTGGAGCTGCTGGTGAATGAGAGCCTCGGGGCTGGAGCGGGTGTGTCTATTAACATCGCTGAGTGTGGTAGCCCCTCACTTGTTGAAGCCCTTCAGTGAACACTTGCCGAGTGAATGAAGGAGTCTGTGACCGATCTCAAATGGAATCTCGTAGGCTCTCTGTGGGACTGTCCGTTCAGTCCATGTACCTGTAGATGTGCAACCTTCGGCCAAGGCTGTACAGATGCCTGGCTCAGGAATGAGTAAGACATGTCCCCTTCTCCCCAGAAGGAAGGCAGATATGTAAACAGCCAGTCTGACTCCCAGAGGAGGACTATAGGAGGGGTAAGCTCAGAGGACTGTGGTAGCAAGAAAAGCTTCTTAAATAAGTTGACATTGAAACTGAGGCCTAAAGGGCGAGAAACAAGAGATTCTAGGACAATATGAAGTGTAGACAGATGATACAGTGTTGGTGTGAGAGCCCCTGGTATGGACCCTGTGGTGGAGGCAGGCCGGGCCAGGTTCTCAGGGCCTTGCGGGTCACACTGCAAAGCCCAGACCAGATCCTAGAAGCAGGGAGGGAACAAGGACGGCTTTTTGGCAGAGGGCTAACAACCCAAGTTTTCCTTTCCGAAAGAACACGGGGTTCAGTTCCTCGTGTCATTTTCCATCTGGGCTTCGATGGGAACCACCACCCACCTAAGCACATACCATACCTGGGGCCTCCACCCAGAGCACGGCATGAACTGTCCCTGACGCTGGGACCTCCAACAGGTTGAGGGAGCCGCTGGCCCTCGGGAGATGGGGCGTGTTCTTGCCTGGACATGCAGGCAGAAGCTCCTGAGGGTGTGACCCCAATGAAAGGAAGCCCTGTCAACATGGCGAAGTCGGGGTGACTCTTCCCGCAGAGACAGTGTCAGCACACAGTGGGAAGAGCACTGCCAGAGGAGTCCATCCTCAGATACTTACTGAATCTGTGGTCCAGGAAGGTGACTAACCCTTATCCATAAAGTGAGAAAGAGAACTCACCACATATGTGATGAGGATGCTCACAGTAACCTAACAGTGGGTTATCATGTATGTGTTTCAGAGTGACAAAGATTTTTTCTTTTTGACAAAGATTTTTTAAAAGATTGATTAGTGCTGATTAATGTGGATAATATGGGCTGGCTAATTCACTGTGGGTAGCATATTAAACAGCAGACACATTACTTTGCCAACAAAGGTCCATCTAGTCAAGGCTATGGTTTCTCCAGTGGTCATGTATGGATATGAGAGTTGGACTGTGAAGAAAGCTGAGCACCGAAGAATTGATGCTTTTAAACTGTGGGGTTGGAGAAGACTCTTGAGAGTCCCTTGGACTGAAGGAGATCCAACCAGTCCATTCTAAAGGAGATCAGTCCTGGGATTTCTTTGGAAGGAATGATGCTAAAGCTGAAACTCCAGTACTTTGGCCACCTCATGCAAAGAGTTGACTCACTGGAAAAGACTCTGATACTGGGAGGGATTGGGGGCAGGAGGAAAAGGGGACGACAGAGGATGAGATGGCTGGATGGCATCACCGATTCAATGGACGTGAGTTTTTGAGTGAACTCCGGGAGATGGTGATGGACAGGGAGGCCTGGCGTGCTGTGATTCATGGGGTCGCAAAGATTCGGACCCGACTGAGTGACTGAACTGAACTGAACTGAACTGAAGTCTAGTGAATTGGAATAAACAAGGAGAGAAAGTGAAAGTGAAAGTGTAAGTCGCTCAGTTGTGTCTGACTCTTTGCGACACCATGGGCTATATTGTCCATGGAATTCTTCAGGCCAGAATACTGGAATGGGTAGCCTTTCCCTTCTCCAGGGGATCTTTCCAACCCAGGAATGAAATCCAGGTCTCCCACACCAGCTGAGCCACAAGGGAAGCCCTAGCAATTTGACAACTAATATCATTTTTGAAATGCACATATCCTTTGACCCAGAGATTTCACTTTTAAAAATTTATTCAAAGGAAATAATTAGAAATAAATGGGGAAAATGTATGCTAGAGTTATTCAGCAAACCATATTCAACAAAACAATTTTTGCTCATGAGAGTAAAAATTCCCATCCATGGAAATAACCATGTCCATCAACAACACCTAGCAGCTGATAATAGCATTAGTAAATTTCAGCACACATGTATATTAAAATATTATGCAGCAATGAAAAACTAGGCTTTTGAATTTGATTTATCAACATAAAAAAGCTTGCAATCTAATGCTAAGAAAAGAAAAAAAATTATTTATATTTTAATCCCAATTTTTTAATCACAATAAAATCTAAAAAGATCTGTTATAAAATTGGAATTGAAATGTATTCTTATATTTTTTTTCACTTAGCATTGTACTATAAGCAACTGGTTTACCTACATGGTAACTAATTATCCATCTGAGTACTAGGCCAATTCTAATTTCCTACTTTTTTAAAAGTATTTCAGGCATTCTACAGTTGTTATTTCTATATTTTTTTATAATCAGAAAGACAAAAACATAATTTTAAATATGAATAATGTATGCTTTCTAGGACTTCTGTAATGACAGATAATACACATGAAAAAGATCTTATAAACAGTAAACCCTGTGTGTGTGTGAGGATCTGCTTTTCTGAAACTCTACATTTCTCTTTACCGTAGCATCTCAGGATAAGAGGAGTAGCCATACTGAGGTTCTGGTACCCAGGCAAGGTCTTCTGTTGGCAGTAAGTGATTTCTCTGAGGGATAACATCACAGCAGTCTATGAAGGAGGCCTCTTATCTATTTCCCCAGACCTTCCAGTCTCTTCAGTCCCACTGTTCCGCCTGGTTCAGACCCTCAGACCCTCATCAGCTCTTTATACCACATCAACCCCAGTTCTGGTGGTTTTGTTTTTGTTTTTTTTCGTCCCCTGCATCCCCATCTCATTCACCTACCATGCTGTAGCCTTGGCAGTGGTTCCATGGAGCACTTCTGACCATGTCTCTCCCATGCTGAGCTTCTCGGTCTGGTGTATGAGGCCATTCATAATCTCACTCCATGTAACTCCCCAGGGACTTCTACTTCTCCACCATGTCCCAAAACACAACACTGTCCCTGAAACTGTATTATGTTAGTTCCCGAGGCACCCTATTTATTTATTTATTTATTTTTAGTGTCTCCATCTTTCTGGAATGTCTTTTCCCCCTTCTTCATCCTGAAAACTCCTAGGCATTCTCTGTGAGGTTGCCTTCTCTCTACTTCCCATCCCATGTCCAGAGATGTATATTGTGACCCAGGCAATACATCTAATATGGGTAATTCTTTATATGTCTTTATATGTCTGTCTCCTCCACTGGATTACAGGCTCCTCAAGGAGGTATCTTATTCACCTTTGAAACATTGCCACCTAACATGTGCCCAAAACAGTCTGGGTATTTGTTAACATGATGTTGAATGAATTTTGTCAGAATTGTACCCCATGGTATAAGGCAAATCATACCTACATTTCCCCTGGCTGCTCTGTAATGCTGACTTCACTGAGTCCCCAGCCACCCAAGTGATCTCTCACAGTTGTCATCTGGAGGACAGGAGAGCTTTAGGGGAAAAGCAGAGCCCCTCAATTACCAGTTCTGACTATCCTCATTTTAGTTCAGGTTTTTCCATGCAAACAGACAGTCAACATGTGATTGGAGAAGAAATAGAAGTATATTTCTATTAAAACCATGTTCCTTAGGTTGTCACTCTGAATTTATATCCCTCTGGCCCTTGCCAAGTTGGCCGTTGGCTATAGTCTGTCCTGAAATGAGAGCATTCTTCTCATAGCCCCAGGAGATGCCTACAATGCCTGAAGATTGAAAACAGACCTTGTAACATGAATTTGGGAATTTGAAGAGTCCAAAGCACCACTATCCTATATAACCTGCTCCAGATAATCTAGCTTCCCTTCACATCTCTGATTAGAGCTGGGTTGGGTTAGAGGGTTCACTTCCTGAATGCTGCTGCTGCTACCCAAGAGGATGGGCAAGAAATCTTATTAGAACAGAAAGAGTCATCAGCTCTGGGTACAGGGAAATGCCACCGATGGCCAGTGGATTTTGACTTTGGAGCAGAAACAATCATCGGATAAATGCACATCTAAGTGTTTAAATCAATAAAAGCAAGAATTATTGGGTAGCAACTATGAACAAGGCCCTCCTCTGGGGTCTGGTGAGAGATGAAGAGTTGAGGAAGAGGATCATTGCTTTTAAACTGCTCATTTCTGCTGGAGAGAAAAGGTTTGGCTCTAAATAGCTATTAATTACAGTAGAATAGGATAAAAATGGGATGGAATGAAATGAAATAGAATAGAATAGAATAGAAAGTGCTATGTGTGTGCCAACTGGTAATATCAAATGATGGAGAGCACACAGGTTTAACAGGCAATCAGATTCAGGCTCAAATGCAAGCTTAGCCAGTTACTTTAAACAAAGTACCATACCTCTTGCTATTGTTATTGTTGTTTAGTCACTATGTCATGTCCAACTCTTTTGTGACCCATGGACTGGAACCTTCCAGACCCCTCTGTCAATGGGATTCTCCAGGCAAGAATACTGGAGTGGGTTGCTATTTCCTTCTCCAGGGGATCTTCCCAACCCAGGGATCGAACCTGCATCTCCTGCATTAGCAGGCAGATTCTTTACCACTGAGCCACGGCAGACCTCTTATAGCCTCAGTTTTTTCAGCTATAAGATGGGCTTAACAGCCACTTCACAAAGAAAGAGTTTAATAGGGTTTTAATGAGATGGAGCACATGGGCTCCTAACCTACAGCAGCCCTAGCCTCCCTCCCTTTCACTTTCATTCAGATCTGAGGTCCAGGGACCCCATGAATAACTGTGAGCAAACATTCAGAGGTCCAAGAGGGAGTGTCAGGAAGGGAGGCCAGAGGCTGCTGGGATGACAGCTTTTGTCCCATTCTTTCAGTTTTCAGAAGAATGACTACCTGTTCTGTTATCTTGGGTCTGTGTGTCTTTGGACTTAGCAAATGCTCTGTCGCTATGATAGGTTAAATGACTTCGGTTCATGTAGATTATAACTTCTGTCAGCATGAGAAACTGAGCTGGGCTTCCTCGGACCGGGAACTGAGGTTTGCCACTGTGGTGGCTTCCCTTTGAGGTGCCCAGCTCCTTGCCAGACCACAGAGCACACAGAGAAGAGGAAAATAAACAACAATCAGGGAAGACATGGTCTTCACCATGAAGGGGCTGCTACCCTGGCCTGTGGTCTTGAACAATGCAATCAAGCTTGGAGAGTCTCTCCTGGTTTACAATGCCTGATTGTTGGAATGCTAGACTTCTGAAAGAGTGCATGGGACAGCGGGTTCATGTCTCTGAGTCTTGTTCATTCTGTATATGAAGGGAAAAAAAAATCCAAGTCTGTCTATAAATAGGGAGAACAACTGACTTTTCCACTTGTGGCTCTTTTTACCCAAAATCCAACTATGCGGAAATATTATTTTCCTCATTATAGTCAGGCTTGGAGAGTTTAAATGCAGCATAACCAACAAGAGCACTGGATTAGTTAATAGAAGACTAGGGAGTCAGTGTTGTCTTAGCTCCCTATGGTCTGGAGAACTTTGAAACTGTGATTTAAATATCTTGTGATTCAATGTCTTCGTCTTTCAAATGGGCACAGTGATACCTATTCTACTGGGTTTGTTTATGGATTAACTAAGTTAGTATGAAAGAATCTGGCACATCATTAGATGTGAGTTTGTTTCACAGCTCCCCATAAGACATTGGGTAAACCCTTTAATCAGTGTTAGAATTTCTCTTTTGTGAAACTAAACCCATCTACCTCATCCTTGCTACTGTCAGAGCTGATTTGAGACGTTAAGGTGATGGAAGAATGAATGTGCTTTGTAACTGGAAAGCATTAGGCAACATAGTCTATCAGGGTGGTTCTTTCAACCATGTGGGAATCTCTCAGGAGAAGAGAGTATGTTCTTTTAAAGGTCTACCCTTTCAATCACCTCTTAATCTGAGAGACACTTTTGAATAGACCAGACTGAATGCTCAGTTATTATCAAGGGGCTGAAAAAAGATTCAGGCTCCAGCTATTGTTGAAATGAAGCCATGTTGGCTACATGGCCAGTGCCTAAATCCTTCGAATGCCATATAGCCTCAAAATAATAATAATAATAAATAAAAGCTGACAAAGCTTGACGCCAGCTACATGATTAACTGGACAAAACCTACACACTCTAAGCCATGAGATCAAAGAGAACACTCTTTCCAACAAGTAAACCCTCTTAGAGAACTGGGGCATGATTCATCCCAACAAACCACTTAGGAGTCAAACAAGCAGACTGCCCCTTGCCTGAGGAATTAGATGCAGTTCTGTCCCAGAGAGGAGAGTGACAGGATCATCCCTAGCAAGCTTTTTATCCAGAAGCAAGTGGTCCATGACTCGAGTCTGACCAGAGAAAGTCTCCCCTGGATCTACAAAGTTAGACTCTTAAGGACAGGGGTGCGGTGCACCATATTCAGCTGACATCTTGTTTCCAGTTCGAGGCCTCGCATAGATTGGGTCCTCAAGAGATTAGTTTTCCATGCTTGTGTCAGAAGGTCTTCACTATTAACTCACAGCTTAGCCCAAACTTTCCTACTGAGGTTTCATTTCCACCAGCTCCCCCCATGGATAGAAGGCTAGAAGAATGAATATAACAAATGTGCTTGCAAGCCTCCTCCTGAAATCATCAAAGAAGCTCAGATCAGTTGGGACAAGGAGATGGCTGGGGTACATGGCAACATTGTTAACCTCTTTTCAGTAGTGTTGACTGTATCCTCGCAGATATATTGAAGCCCTAACCCTAAGGTGATGGCATTTGGAAATGTACCCTTTGGAAGGTAGTTAGGGTCAGATGAGATCATGAGGGTGGGGCCCGGGTCTGATGGAATTAGTGCCTTATAAAAAATTATACCAGTTTGTTCTCTCTCTCTCCCTGTAAATACATTACAGTTTTGGAAACTGGGAGTCCAAGGTCAAGGTAAAAACATGGTTGGTTTCTGATGAGACCTCTCTTCCTTTCTGGTTAGATGGCCGCCTTCTCATTATGTGGCCTTTCCTCAGTGAGTGCTTATAGGAGAGAGAGAAAACTCTCTGGTATTTCACTTGTTTAAGCCATGCAGTCCAGGATATTTTGATACGACAGCCTCAGCTGGCTAAGACAGCAGGGAAAAAGAACTCTGCTCTAGCAGTTGGCACCATTACCTACCCATTTGTCTCAGCCAGATACCTGGAAGTTATCCTTGACTTTCCCTACTCCTTCTCTGTCTTTCTCACCTAACCAATTGTTCATCCTAAGACAAAGAATGTCTTATGAAAAATTCTCCACTTGTTTCCTTCTTTTTCACCAGAGGACTCACTAAATTCTCTCCATGCTTTGGACTGTGCACTAGTTCCAACCTCCTTCATTTCTCACCAGGACAGCTGTAGCAACTCTTTGATAGTCTCCCTGCCTTCAGTCTTTCCCTTCTAACCTAGCCTCCACGTGAGCATCAGTGTCACTTTACAAAACTTAACCTGGTGCTCCCCCATGGAAGGCCCTTCACTGGCTCCTGTTACCCAACCTCGACTTGTTATCTGGATGTGCCCAGGGCTCTGGATAACTTGCCCTTATGTATGTCACAGCCTCATCTCTCACCACCCTTCAGGCCCCATCCCCTGACTCACCCCATGGGTGCTGCAGGAGATACTGCCTTCCCATTCCCTATTCTGATTTCCTGCATTTCACTCTCCCACTTCCCCGTGCAGCCTCCTGCTTGTTCTCAAAAACACAGCTTGTGTTTCTTTCCTGGTGGAGGCATCTGTGTCAGCCTCCCAGCCCTCCCTTCAGGGTTGAGGAACTCCCCTGGGCTCTAGAGCAGCCCCAGCTCATGGTCATCCTGTTGTTTATTATGGGGTGTTTAAGCAGACTAATGCCTTACCTGTCTGACTACCTTCTAGAACCAGTGCATGTATGAGTTTCCTCAGGGTGCCATAACAGAGCACCATAGACTGCCCAGGCTAAGCAACAGAAATGTATTTTCCCACAGTTCTGGAGGCTGGAGGCCTGAGATCTTCTGAAGCTTCCTCTTTGGCCTGTTGATGGCCATCTTCTTCACATGCTCTTCTTTCTGTGTGTATCTGCAGCCTAATCTCCTCTTCTGAAAAGACACCAGTCATATTGGATTAGGGTCTACCCTAATGACCTCGCTTTAACTTAGCTATTTCTTTAAAGGCCCTGTCTCCAAGCACCAGTACTTTCTGAAGCACTGGGGATTAAGATATCCATATATGAATTTGAGGGGGATACAATTCAGTCCATAACAACCAGCCATGAACTCCTCAATTACAGGTGCTATATCTCATTGACATGCATCTTCAGACTCAGCCCAGCTTGTGGGTCATGGCAGATGTCTCAAGAATGATCTGTGGAATGAAGATACTCTGGAAATTCTAAGCTGAGTAGAGTGGTCTACTGTCTCTGCTCTGTGGAGACCACCTCTGGGGACCCCTTCTCAGGCCTCATTTTTAGTTTGAATCAGATAAGCCAATCAAATGTTTGAAGGTTGTTGAGATAACAATAGAGAAAATATTGTTGTTCTAGCTTTGACTCCCGTTCAGGCTCCATATTAGCTGATTGCCCTCCAGCAACTCACTTAACCTCTCTGAGCTTTGAACTTTTCAAATGAAAAGTGAACCACTGGAAAAGAACCGGTGGTTTTCATTCCTCGCTGTCCATTAGAAACTTCCACAGGAGAGCCTTGATACTGATATTTTTTAAGTTCCCCAGATGATTTAATAGCCAGAGTTTAGTACTGCTAAGACAGAGACAGAAATGGTGGCCAGTGTCAGCTGGCCTGAGGACCACTCAGTCTTACTACTGTTCAGTCAACTAGTGTGAGGGGCAATATTTGTACTGGTTTGGGCAACAATCAGAAGCATTTTAGAAGTTCCCCATCTCTGAGCAGTTTTGAGTACTTAGCAGATGAATAGAAAGGAAGAAGCCCCCCAAAAATATATGTATGGACTCATTCACTGTGCCAAGCTCTGCCTTAGTTGTGTGATCTCAGGAAGTCACCACCACAGTCCTGTAAGTGTTCTCCCCGTGTTACAAGTGAGGAGATGTGGATTCAGAGAAAGGACATGACTTGCCTAGTGGTGCAGATGGTAAGAAGAGGAACTAGAGTTAAGGTCAGGCTCTGGCTGCAGAGTCCATGCTTGCAGCATTATAAGGTGTAGATGAAGGTAATGACCATCATCATAGTGAAGAGTTCTGAAAAAACGTGGTCCACTAGAGCAGGAAATGGCAACCCTCTCCACTATTCTTGTCTGGAGAACCCAAAGGACAGTACGAAAAGGCAAAAAGCAAACTCTGGGAGATAATGGAGGACAGAGGAGCCTGACATGCTACAATCCATGGGATCTCAAACAGTCGATCACGATTGAGTGACTGAACATTAGAAACAACACGAAGACCATCTGGGACTAGACCCAGGACAGTGACACACAGCAGGCGCTGAACAAAGGGTCGTTGAAGGAAGGACATGAAGCAGCCCTTACTGAAGTGCCTATGCTGGGTGATGTGCTGTTTGTACAGTCTCACCTCAGTTGAGTTTGATAGAATCACCTGATTGTACAGAGTTAAAGAGGTTAGCTTTTTTTTTTTTTTTTTCATGTTTAAGCATCTGGGAAGGAAAAAGAAAGAAAAAGTTAACTTTTGTTAATGATTAGTAGAAGTTCAGATGGCTCATGGATGACAGATTCCAGACCCAGGTTTCCTGACTCCAAAGCTGATGCTCCTCTCCCCACGTCCCACTTCTCGACACATATTTAGGACTTTGCCAGGCATCTTCCTGGAGGACGCTGTGCCCAAACTGACTGAAACCTTCTCTTTTTTCATGTGGGACTCTACAGGGGAGAGCTGCAGCTGATCTCCAAGTGCTAACCCCCACCCTCAACCCGGAATCCAGGAATCCAGTGTCGAAGCAGGGGCTTAGGAGAGAAGAGGTGCGTGGTTGGATGTAACCTGCACCCTGCGGAGGCTGCCTTTCTGATTATCCTGTAACCACAGACCACAAATTGGGAGCTTGAGAAGACGCCCCTGGCTCAGTGTAATGTCCAGGATCAGGCAAGACCCAGAGGGGAAAATTCCCTCCACAAGGCAGCTGGGCCAACTGTGTTTGAGCGCAGAGGGTAGGTAGCTGTTGGGCTCAGGCTTTAGAACTCCAGAGATCAGAAGCTTTCCTTCAGGGAAGGCAGCTAAAGGGACAGCCCTCTTCTGTGCTCCCCTTCCGCCAGCAAGATGCTCACAGGACAGCCGGGGCTTCTAGCGAGGCTGCTGGCAGTGGAGGGGTTTTCCCTAGGAAGCCAGAACAACCGAGGCTTGCAAAGTTAAAAATAAAAGAGCCCAGATGCAGAAGGCAGAACTTAGCCCTCTGAGTGAGTGATTCATAGCAGGGAGGCGGGGTTGGCCCTGCCTGTTCATTTTTAGCTTCCTTCAAGCAGGTCTTAAGGAGATATGGCCTTTCTAAGTTGAAAGCAGGAGAAAAGTATCAAAATTATCTTATCCTGTTGTCCTGTGGTACTTCCTCCAACTCCCACCAGAAGACAGAGATCTATTTTGTAAGTGGCAACCCCTCCTTTGCTCACAGAAGGGGCTACTTTTATTTGTACTCATGGCACTCGTCACTGGGAAGCACATGAATGTCACGGACATAGCGCCAGTGTTGGAGTTCATGTTTTCTGAATTCAACCCTGTCTCCACGCGCTCTTGGACAAACTCCTTTGCCTCTTAGAGCCTCAGCTTCTTTGCCTGAAGAATGCAGATGATAACAATAGAAGCCAAAATGTATTGAGCAGTCTGATATCTTAAGTCACTTTGAAGGGATTTTAGTTGAGCCATGCAGCCTCCTTGCCACACTTTTCACCACACAGTTCTAGTGTTTCCAGGCAGGTTTTGACAGCTTTGATGGCTTACATGCATTACTGTATCTGAGATCTCATTTGATTTTCATAATTATCCAGTGAGGCAGACCCAGTAGGGATGATGCTCCTGTTTTAAAATGAAGAAATGATGCTCAGGGCATTTGAGTGACTTTTCTGAGGTCAGCTAATCTACAAGTGGAAGAGATAAGTCTGAACCCAGGTCATAACCATAATACTATATGCCAAGTCAGTGCCTTACAAGTTTCTCATTTAGTATGAAGAGCAGTGATTCTCAGCAAAAGGTGATTTTGCTCCCTAAGGGACACTTGGTAATGTCTGGAGATGTGGAGGCTTATTGCTTCTAGTATGTAGAGGCTAGGAAAATGTTAAACATCCTACAATGTGTAGGACAGCCCCCCATACAAGGAATCATCTGCCTTCAGATGTCTTTAGTGCCAAAGTTGAGATACTCTGAATCAGAATAAAACAATAAGCGAGATGTTTCCATTGACAGTGATTTACCAGCTGGCTGAAGGGTGTTTGCTCTAAGAATGCTGCATGTCATACAAATTAGAGCTTCATCATTATTTTGAAACTCTTGACATAAAGAAGTTTAATTGGATTTGAAGTCCATTTGCATTATAGTAAACAATCCATTGTTACCAATAAAAAAGGAAGAGCTGTTAGGTTCTTTAAACACAATTTTAACTGTGGAAAATTTTAAATTGCTATAAAAATGTCATAATTTGAACCACATCTATGTGAAAAGTTTCTGGTCAAGAATTTGAAGAGATAATTATTAAAATATCATGGTCAGGGATTGTGCAGTCATTTCAAGTATAAAGACTAAAAGTTTCTGAAGTTACACTAATGAACACAAGCTGAATTACTGATTATAAACTTTAAAAATATTTATTTTGGAGCTTTATATACATTTACTATTTAGTAAATTATTTAAAACTTTGTTTCATCATAATTTATGCATATGTTTTCTATATCTGTGAGTCTGTTTCTGTTTTATAAATGAGTTCATTTGTATCATATTTTTTTAATTCCACATATAAGTGGTATTATATGATATTTGCCTTTGTCTGAGTTACTTCATTTAGTGTGATAATCTCCATGTCCATCCATGTTACTGCAAATGGCGTCATTTCATTTTTAATGGCTGACTGATATTCCACTGTATGTATGTATCATTTTTTAATTCATTCATCTGTTGATGGACATTTAAGTTGCTTCCATGTCTCGGCTATCATAAACAGCATTGCAGGGAATGCTGGGGTGCATGTGTCCTTTCAAATCATGTTTTCCTCCACATATATACCCAAGAGTGAGATTGCAGAATCATATGGTAGCCCTATCTTTAGTTTCTTAAGGAACCTCCCTACTGTTCTCCATAGTGGCTACACCAATTTACATTCCCACCAGTAGTGTAGGAGAGTTCCCTTTCTCCAGGCCCTTTCCAGCATTTATTGTTTGTAGACTTTATGATGATGTCCATTCTGCCTGATGTGAAGTGATATCTCACTGTAATTTTGATTTGCATTTCTCTGATAATTAGTGATGCTGAGCATCTTTTCATGTGCGTCTTGGTCAACTTTATGTTTCCTTTGGAGAAATGCATATTTAGGTCTTCTGTCCATCTTTTGATTAGGTTGTTTGAACTGAATACTTTAAATACTTGTTTCTGACATTTCTTCTCATATATAGACCCATGACTTGAACTTGTAATATCTACAGTAGTAGCCACCATTTATTGAGTACCTGTTGTACTCAGCACCATGTTAAGCACCACATAAACATTTTTTACTTTCTCTTAAATAAAATATTTGATATACACGGAGGCATATATGTAATGCATCTGCAGGTTTCAAAGCTAGTAATAATGTAAGGAGTATGTCAAGGCTGTATATTGTCACCCTGCTTATTTAACTTCTATGCAGAGTACATCACGAGGAACGCTGGACTGGAAGAAACACAAGCTGGAATCAAGATTGCCAGGAGAATTATCAACAACCTCAGATATGCAGATGACACCACCCTTATAGCAGAAAGTGAAGAGGAACTAAAAGCCTCTTGATGAAAGTGAAAGAGGAGAGTGAAAAAGTTGGCTTAAAGCTCAACATTCAGAAAACGAAGATCATGGCATCCGGTCCCATCATTTCATGGGAAATAGATGGGGAAACAGTGGAAACAGTGTCAGACTTTCTTTTTGTGGGTTCCAAAATCACTGCAGATGGTGACTGCAGCCATGAAATTAAAAGATGCTTACTCCTTGGAAGGAAAGTTATGACCAACCTAGATAGCATATTCAAAAGCAGAGACATTACTTTGCCAACTAAGGTCCATCTAGTCAAGGCTATGGTTTTTCCTGTGGTCATGTATGGATGTGAGAGTTGGACTGTGAAGAAGGCTGAGTGCTGAAGAATTGATGCTTTTGAACTGTGGTGTTGGAGAAGACTCTTGAGAGTCCCTTGGACTGCAAGGAAATCCAACCAGTCCATTCTGAAGGAGATCAGCCCTGGAATTTCTTTGGAAGGACTGACGCTAAAGCTGAAGCTCCAGTACTTTGGCCACTTCATGCGAAGAGTTGACTCATTGGAAAAGACTCTGATGCTGGGAAGGATTGGGGGCCGGAGGAGAAGGGGATGACAGAGGATGAGATGGCTGGATGGCATCACTGACTCGATGGATGTGAGTCTGAGTCAACTCCGGGAGTTGGTAATGGACAGGGAGGCCTGGCGTGCTGCAGTTCATGGGGTCATAAAGAGTCAAACATGGCTGAGCCACTGAGCTGAACTGAACTGAACTGAATAATGTAAGGAACCATTAAAAATAATCATTATTTGTAATCCTCACCATAAACTCATTGAAAGACAAACATTATCATCCCTTTTTTACATATGAAGAAGGTGAGACATGGAGAGAATAAATTACCATCAAAGACCAAATGACAAATTATATTATTTTTGGCTATTGGTACATGACTGAATGGCTTAATGAGCATGTCTAAAAATCTACTGACATCAGACCAATGTAGTATCAAAGACTTGAAGAGCATTTTCTACAAATAAAAGAGGAAATATTTACATAGATCTGATAGATATCAGGAAAAACTATGTTTAAAATCTAGGAAATAGTCCCCCACCATACCTCTTTTTAGAAGGAAGAATTGATAGGAAGCAGGAAAAAGAGGATGAAGA
The DNA here is from genome assembly GCF_016772045.2 of Ovis aries. Taxonomy (NCBI): domain Eukaryota; kingdom Metazoa; phylum Chordata; class Mammalia; order Artiodactyla; family Bovidae; genus Ovis; species Ovis aries. The sequence goes on from NC_056055.1 coordinate 15,222,781, forward strand.
GGTGAGCTCATAGAGATCTGAGATGAACTCAGTAATATAAACTGAAATCCCACTCATTGTATTCTTAAGTCATGATTCAAAAAAGTCAGATGAAAGTAATAAAGCTAAAGATATCTGATCACAAAGGAGTTTTTAAAACCTGAAATTATGTATGTATCAGTGAAGCAATCCAAGAAAAAGAGCAAGGTTTTTAATGACAGAAGATACAGACTGCAGTGGCCCCATGTCCTTTGTCTGACAGTACCCTGACCTGTTTTGTGGTCATCAAAGGCATACAGCTGGCCATGGCTGGGGTGCGGCTTTCACTAGGAAGGAAGAAGAAGATAAAAATCTCTCCCCAAACCCCATTAGTTCCCTTTCCACAGGTCATATAGGACAGTGAGGCAAGAGTGGGTGTACCCTTTGCCTGGGATGCCCTCAAGGAAAGATGAAGAAGGATCTAGAAGAAATAACTCTGGATTGAAATTTGTGTTAGGGGAGGGACCAAAGAAATGTCAAAAAAGTTTCACATTTTGATTTTATCAGTTCACTATGGTGGGAAGAAAGAAGGATTCTAGGTGTCAGACAAGCTAAGTATAATCAATTCAAGTACTTGGGTTTACATAGAATCCTTTAGGGAAATTTAAGCATGATCTTTGTGTCATAGAGGGTGGAGTATGCCCAGCAGTGAGCCAATAGGTCTAGATACATGACCAGTAAGCATAGCATGCTGAAATTAATGAGATGATAAGAAATAATGTCTCTAGATGTCACTAACAACTTAGCTCAGAGTGGAACACACAGTGTGTCTGCAAAAATGTTATTTCCACCTTTCTCTCTCATGGATAAGAAAAATTATTACTTGAAATAGATTTAATAACGAGCAAAAAAGAAAATGTGATTTAAATATATTCTTCAGCGATTTAGAAAAGAAACAGTAAACTAGACAGCATTTGGAATGAAAGAAGAAGCTAGCAAGAAGTACACACAGACACACACACACCAGGGCTTTCCTCGTGGCTTAGATGGTAAAGAATCTGCCCACAGTGTGGGAGACCCAGGTTTGATCCCTGGGTCGGGAAGGTCGCCCAGAAGAGGAAATGGCTACCCACTCCAGAATTCTTGCCTAGAAAATCCCAATGGACAGAGGAGCCTGGAGGGGTATACAATCCATGTGGTTAAAAAGAGTGGGATAGGACTAGGCGACTGAGGATGCACAGAGAGAGAGAGAGAGGGAGAGGGAGAGGGAGAGAGATATATTTTAAGGAATTGGCTCATGTGATGATGGAGGCTAATCAAGTCCAAGCTCTACAGGATAGGCCATCAGGCTGGAGAACTAGGGAAGAGCTGTAGTTCAGATTCAAAGGTCGTCTGCTGGCAGGATTCATTCTTGCTCAGGGTGGATTCAGTCTTTGTTCCACTACGGCCTTCAACCGACTGGATGAGGCCCACCTATATTATGGAAGGCAATCTGCTTTACTCAAGTCCACCAATTTAAATGTTAGTATCATCCAAAAAAAAGACACCTTTACAGAAATATCCAGAATAATATTTGACCAATATTAGGACACTATGACCTACTCAGATTAACACATAAAATGAGCCATCACAACTAGTTTATGGAATGAATCTGTTTAGTGCTTTGTAGTTCCCAGTGTACATTTATAACCATAATTTTCTTTAATCCACTCAGTAGGTTATTTTATGGTAGCAAACTGAAGCTGAAATGCTGAGTGACTCTCCAAGCACCCACAATCAGTAAGTGTCTGAAGCAAGTGTCCTGACTGTCTCCACTGTGCCGTCTTCACAGTGATGCCGACCTACTCTCTGACTCTAGAGCTGTGCCCTTGCCTGGGGTCAGGCTCCCCTCCAAAAACAATAATCAGAAAAAGAGAGATCAGCCTGAACTGATCAGCAGACAGAATTTGTCACTGTGGGTGCTGAGGAGCAGGAAGTAGGTGAGAAATATCTTTCATATTCTTCTTTTGTAATATCACCTAGGAGCAAAGGTTTTGCTAATGTCTTTACTTTCCTTGGAGAAGGCAATGGCACCCCACTCCAGTACTCTTGCCTGGAAAATCCCATGGACGGAGGAGCCTGGTAGACTGCAGTCCATGGGGTCGCGAAGAGTCGGACATGACTGAGCAGCTTTACTTTCACTTTTCACTTTCATGCATTGGAGAAGGAAATGGCAACCCACTCCAGTGTTCTTGTCTGGAGAATCCCAGGGATGGCAGAGCTTGGTGGGCTGCCATCCATGGGGTCGCACAGAGTTGGACACGACTGAAGTGACTTAGCAGCAGCACTTACTTTCCTTATTAGAGAAGATCTTGTCTGCCCTGAAACTCTTTCCCTTAAAATCTACGTTCTTTTAAAAATCAGCCTCATACATGGATCTTTTGTACATCTATTTCAGTGAATATTTGTTCAGTGCCCCTCCCCTGTCAAGAAAGAAGATGAATTCCCAGTAGAAAAGCCTCAGAAACCAGATACAAAAGTGTACATGCTGTACAATTTCATTTATATGAAGTGCAAGAATAGGTAAAGTTAAAATCAGAATAGTGATATCTTTAGGGGGAAATATTGGCAAGTACATAGCACACAGGAGGCCCCCAGAAGCAGGAAATGGTCTATGTCTTGGTCAAAATGGCTTTTACACAGGTGTATATATCAAAAGCAGAGACATTACTTTGCCGACTAAGGTCCATCTAGTCAAGGCTATGGTTTTTCCTGTCGTCACGTATGGATGTGAGAGTTGGACTGTGAAGAAGGCTGAGCACCGAAGAATTGATGCTTTTGAACTGTGGTGTTGGAGAAGACTCTTGAGAGTCCCTTGGACTGCAAGGAGATCCAACCAGTCCATTCTGAAGGAGATCAACCCTGGGATTTCTTTGAAAGGAATGATGCTAAAGCTGAAGCTCCAGTACTTTGGCCACCTCATGCAAAGAGTTGACTCATTGGAAAAGACTCTGATGCTGGGAGGGACTGGGGGCAGGAGGAGAAGGGGATGACCGAGGATGCGATGGCTGGATGGCATCACGGTCTCGATGGACGTGAGTCTGAGTGAACTCCGGGAGTTGGTCATGGACAGGGAGGCCTGGCGTGCTGCGATTCGTGGGGTCGCAAAGAGTCGAACACGACTGAGCGACTGAACTGAACTGATATATTAGGCAAAGAAAAAAAAAATCATTGGACTGTATATCTGAGACTGGTGAATTTTTATTGCAGGTATATTACATCTCAGTATTTCTTTAACATGTTATAGCTGAAGAAGAGGGAGAGGAGAACCACTGGGAGGTGCTTGCTTCCTGCAGGGGACTGCTGTCTGGAAGCAAGAGCATGAAAAGAATACACCTTGTGGGCTTTTGTTGCAAAGAAGAAAATAGTCAAGAAACATGGAAGGCAAGACCACGAGATGAGGACCTTCTTCTGTTCAGCAAAAATTTGCAAAGCAAAGCCCAACTCCAGGATGGGATGGAGGGAAGAAAGGAAATTAGGAAATTTTCCTTAACATAAGGAAACCACAAATATACTATTTCCTGAACATCCTGGGGAGGGGGTGGATGCCAAACCCTCATATTTTCATGGGAGATTTATGAGTCAAAAAGTGAAGTGAAACATGACCTAGTATATTAGCTAGTTTTAGAAAAGTTAAACCACTTTTTATCCTAAAGCATGATTTCCAAACTCCAGAGCACACATGTTCCTGTCTCCCGCAGGAACCTTAAGGAAATGTTACCTGGTCTAGTGGGTGGAGCAAAGCAGCTGCCTAACTTCTGGATATGGTGAAACCTCCTGTGTGAACACCTCGTGTCCTTGACCTCCGAGCCCTTTCCAGGGTAGTGCACCTTTCTATTTACATCCAGGAAAAAAAGAGCAAAAGGAAGACAATACTCTCTTCCTGGCCCCTGCCCTGACTCCCATCCCTGAGATTGTTCTGAGACAAAGGAAATGTTGCTGCAAGGATGGATTTCTGGGTGGTTTCTAAGAGTTATTTGGGATTTGGTGAAAGAATTGTTACAAATAGAATCATCTTGGATTTTATACTCACATGCTAACTTGCAGCAGAGACCCAGGGCTCTATCCACTCCAGAGGATGCCTGCTGAGCTTGACTCCCTGGAAGCAGAGGGGACCAGTCAAGATCAGCATGGCCCACAGCCCAACACCTGCCTTGACTGGGCTCTGCTGCTCAACCAAGTGCGGAGGGGCCTGACCGTGACCCCTGAGGGCTCTGAGGGGGAACAATTCTAAGAATGACACATATGGTTTTTGGAGGAACTCTCTCTGGACCACTGGGGCCACCATCTTATGGGCCTAACGGGGACCTCATTGCACTTCTTATGAGAAGTGTTTATAGGGCTGGATCCATCCTGGTCAGATTCCTGGACGCTAAACGTTCCTGGTTTAGGTAAGAAACGTGCCAACCTCCAACCATCCTCCAACCACCACTGCTACCATGGGGACAGGAGTCTCCAAAGACGCCTGAGTGTAGGAGGGGCCTCGTGACCTGAACCAGCAGGCCTCTGCCGGGTTAACCTAGAAGTTCTCTTCCGGAATATTCTCTGCCTCTTCCCCTTTTAGTCTCTCTCTCTCTCTCTCTCTCTCTTTGCCTCTTTTTCTCATAGCACTTATTTCCTCTTCTCCTCTAAATTAACTGAATGTGGACATTTTAGCTGAGGTCTTCTTTTAAATATGGAAATTAATTTCTAGGAAAAACTGGGGAAAATCCTTGCGACTGTCAAACATTGAAACAGGAGACATGAACATCCAAGCTCATGTGATGTGCATCCTAACATCATTTCAGTTATCATTTCAGCCCAGCAGTTATCTCCTGACTCTGCCCAGCACCGTGTGGAAGATCAGGGTAGAATGGAGAGAAACGACAGTGGGTGAAACACTGCTAACAGCCAATATTTATTTATTGAGCATTCTTGGTGTCAATTAGGTGAAAAGCTTTTTTGTATGTATTAGCTCATTTAATCCTCTCAAAACCTTATGAGGAGAGTCCTGTCGGTCCTTTATTACAGAAGAGAAAACTGAGGCTTAGAGGGTCAGATAACTTGACAGAACTGATGGGCTGATTAGTGGGGGCAGCTGTCTAATCCCACAGCACTAACTTGTACTGCCAGACCCTTCATTTATATGATCTTACTCTATCAGCACAATGAACTTGCAAAATGGGTTATGTTATCTCTGTTTCAGAGATGATAAAACCAGTTCAGAAAGGTTGAGTGACTTACCTAGCGTCACACAGCTGATCAACAACAACAACAAAATGAACCCAAGTTTGTCTGTCTCCCGAGTGTATCTTCTTTCCACCAAACCACGTGGTCACAGCCTTCAAAATTAAGGAGTTCTTAATTTGCTAAGAGTGTTAAGACACACAAACTGCTATGGTGTCTTTAGAAAAACAAGGTGTGGAGGAAGAAAGGCCACCTCTGGTTGAGGAGCCAGGATAGACCTCCAGGGGAAGGAAGTGTTGAGTAGGATTGAGATGCATTGAAAATTTAGGCCACCAAAGGCTCCATATCTTGGGGTGAACATCACCCCACTCCCTGTTAGCCTAATTGCCTTGGAGCCGCCCCAGATTTAATTTTTCTTGGTTCAGCTCTTTCTTCTGGTAGAAATCTTCAGCAGAAGGATATCCAAATAGAAAAAACTGAAGGATGAATATGGAATGGGAATTGTTTTCTAAGAATATTAAAATAGTGGCTTTCATACCATGAAAAAGCAAAAAAAAAGAAAAAACTTTTTTATTACTAATTGTGACAAGACAGTGATGACTACTTTGAGCTGTGATGGCATTGATCATCCAAACCCACACTGCTCCATAGAGTGAGTCTCATCATCAATAAAGAGATTGCCTTCTCTGTCCTAATTACTATCCTAGAATGGGGAAAAGGCTGCCAGGGCAGCCAACATGGGTTTCCTCAAATAGGTCACTAAATCTTAGAGAGAAGATGAGGGAAAGACTTCCCAGATCCTCTTCCCTCTGAGCTTCTTTCTTTGTCCCCCAGAAAGAGCAAATCTCTGTTAAGTGCCTGCTCTGGACCAGGATCTGTGCTGGGGCTGAGAGGTATAGTGCCCCAATGGGAAGCAGGCAGAGGTGCTCATATACCAGAAATAGCCTCCAAATCTGTGCTCGCAGTGAGATCCTCGTGCCCCATTGCACAATGTGTAGCTTACGTAACTCACATTTGAGCAACATAGAATCTTGCTTCCAATCAAAGGTTTCACAACTGCATAATTGATTTCCAGCCTCTCACATGGCACTCGATCTAATTGTCAGAGAGTGGAGAAGAAACCAGGTCAACTCTAAGAACTTGAGAGAACAATAATCACTTCTTGAGAACACACTAAATGGGCTGGGTCCTTTGACTTGCATCCAGGTCTGTTGGCAAAGTGGAGAGTGGGAATCAGGAATATCTTCACAGACAGATGCTTGAGCTTGGTTTTAAAGGATGGATAGGGAGAGTACAGGCATGTAGAGGTGGAACTGCTTCCCTCAAGCAGAGTGAAAACCTGTGCAAAAGTACGAGGGTGTGAAGTTGTATGATGAATTCATGAAACTATGGTAGTTGGCGCAACTAAGCCCTGTGTGTGTTAGTCGCTCAGTCATGTCCAACTCTGTGACCTCATGGGTTTAGCCTGCCAGGCTCGGCTATCTGTGGAGTTCTCCAGTCAAAAATAATGGAGTGGGTAGCCATTCCCTTGTCTATGGGATCTTCCTGACCCAGGAATTGAATCTAGGTCTCCTGCATTGTAGGCAGATTCTTTACCATCTGAGCCACCAGGGAAGCCCAAGTAAGCCTTAGTGATCCCATTACATTGTTCTAACACAGGGGAATCCTTACCAGCCTACCATCTGAGAGGCTCTCCAAGAGTCTTTCTGCATGAGCAGCACATGGCCTCTTAGAAAATATGGTGAAACCCTTCCAACTGACTCAGACCTCCAGCACAATCAGGATTAAAATTCTATTTTGTGGAGATCATGGAGGCTCCTCAAGTGCTCCCATGATAGTTCTTCAAGTGAGTCTAGAGCTCATCTTGGGTTATAAAAATCAGAAGAGATTGGCCTCAGGTTAGGACTCTGGTGAACTAGCCGTGAGGGGTGTTTCTGAGATTGACGAACAGTTGTGGTGCTTAAATTCTCTCCACTCGATCCCTGATGTGGAAAGGGGTCGAGTCAACTGAGGAAGAGATCAAGCAGGAGCCACGAGTTGCTCTTGAGAACTTGGGACAGGCTTGTTCGCAGGTCTCTTCTCTGGGCCATTGTCTCTGTGGCTATTACTTGATAGAAAGTCACAATCCTTGGATCTGCTCCTGATGAGGTTGGGGACTTATTTACAAATCTTTTCCAGTGATTGGAGGTCATCCTGGAGCCTTTGAAGTATGTTACCATTGCTACTGCAATACTTCAGCCCCAAAGGCACCACATGGGGGCTGTTGTCAGAGCTGGAGTTTCATCATCAATAACAATGAACATAATCAATAATAATTAATGTGTGAACCAGCCCTTTTCACATACAGTGTTTCCCTTATCACCTATAACATCAGCCTTAGGTAGGTATGACTAATAAGAGCTCCAGTTTACAAATGAGGAAATTCAGCCTCAAAGAGATTATAGAAACCGCACAATATCATATAGGCAGTGACTGACAAGGCAGAGATTTCAGGGCCAGCTCTTTATGAGTCCAGAGCTCTTGGGGTTTTTCAATGTGGTTGCTATTAAAGTGTTTTGAGGCACCACAAACTAACACCCTTCAGTCCTAGGCCTGGTGCTGCTAAATGTTCCTTACTTTGACAGTCCTTTTATTCAAGTTCAGCTGCTCATCTCAAGGTGGGAGAAAAGTTCAGTAACATTGTGTACACATTGACCAGGCGTCCAGCCACAAACAGGCCAAGTATCCTGAACCCCTGAATACTCAAAGCAACCTCCCAGAGATGCACTTATCTCTGAGAGGGGCTGTTGTGTTTTCTTGTTCATTTGTTACTGTGCCTGCTGCTTGGAAGACATTCAGTGTGTATTAGCTGAATAATAATGAGCATCTCTATCTCTGTTTTCTTAAAGAAGGAGCCTGAGAGACTCAGGGGAGCTGGGCAACATCCTTGGTATTGTAGAGCCTCTGAGAGATGGCGCAGGAGCTCAGACACAGGCTGCCTGTGGACAGAGATCCCACTCGTGGCCATTTGCCAAGAGTCAAAAATGCAGCCTTTCTAGCTACCAACCTTTTCTTTCTCTGAACTAAAGCAAGCTGATGAACTCTCCCTTGTGCTGCGCAGCTTGGAAGTCAAATATGTGTGCCTGTGTGTATGTGTCCTCTTATCCATGCTTGTGTTTGGGGTGTGGTAGGGAGGCTTATAAAGGATAGAGCAGTCTTGTTTTGTTTTGTTACAGCAATCTTTTTTAAACTTCATTTGCTTATAGTTGGAAGACCTTATGCTTCTGCGAATTTACTGCTAGGAACATTTCTAGGAGCCTGGTCCTTTTGCTCACTTCTAGATAATTCTACTCAGCTTTTCCTGCTCACTGGGATGCTTAGAGTTAACTGAGACTCTCTCCCTTAAATTTCCAAGAAATGGCTTTTTCCTACTAGACAATAAGCAACGTTAATACCTTAGTGTATATGAGACTCAGCTCACTGGTATTGTCATGTGAAAAACACAGATTTTACCATGGTGATGAGTCTTTCATCCTTGGGGGAAAAGTTGGGGGTATACTATCTCTGTCCCAGAGGCAGCAGACATCTATGATTAACTATACAAAAGTGCCAGTTTGATGATAAAAACTGTACTTAGCATTGACTCTTCTGCTGTAGCAGGAGTCTGGGGGGTATAGCTCTTGGATTTTTTTTTTTTTTTTAATGGAAGCTTTTGTTAACATCAGCTATCTAATTAACTTAGGTTTTCAACTACTGAGGTGCTGTGTCCTCAAGAAAGATGTTTATCAAAATAGTTTCAACTGGGATAATTACCTTAAACCTACAATGGAAGAAAGAATTAAAATTTTCTTCTTAAAAAAAAAAAAAGAAAAACAATGTATTGAATAATGTGAAAGCATGTTGTTGTGGGGTTTATGCAGTTGAGGCTACATCAACTTACTCACCAACATAATTACTGTATCCAGAGTTTATCTCAGAGAATTGCCTTCCAGAATAAGGAAAACACAGCATCTGTGCCCACATGGCTGATTTTGCTCCCCCTGAGGATGAAAGCTCCAGCTGCTCTGTAGTTATAATCAAACTGACTACCCCCCACCCTCCTGCAGCTCATCCGTCACTCAGTAATAACAGAGTTGCTGGCTGCTGATCTCTGGAACAGTGTTTAAAATACCAAATGCTTCAACTATCATCTATGTGCATGAGGACTCCCAAGTGTGTGTCTTCAACCGGAGTCTTCCTCTTCCATTCCCCTAGACTCCAAGTCAAGCTCTTTAGCTGCCTTTTGGACACCTGGACGTCCCACCAGCCTCTCCAACGCAGTATCTCCAAAACCAAACTCACCCTCTTCCCTTCTCTACCTCCCACCATAAATGGATTCCTTTGCTCAGATTCCTTGCCTCCCTTATCTTAACAATCACTTACAACCCTAATTTTAAGAGTTAACATTATTATTTTTTAGTAGGCGTTATATTTGAAAATAATTTTAGAATTATAGGAAAACTGAGACAATAGTACAGACAGTTCCTATTTATCCCATGTGTGCTAAGTAGATTCTGTTGTGTCTGACTCTTTTGCGACCCCATGGACTGTAGCCCATCAGGCTTCTCTGTCCATGGGATTCTCCAGGCAAGAATACTGGAGTGAGTAGCCATTTCCTCCTCCAGGGGATCTTCCCGGCCCAAGAATCGAACCCACGTCTCTTAGGTCTCCTGCATTGGCAGGTGGGTTCTTGACCACTAGCACCACCATGGTCAGTTTCCATTATTAAAATCTTTTTATTATACACTTAGCATTGACTCTTCTGCTGTAGCAGGAGTCTGGGGGGTATAGCTCTTGAAGGTTTCTTTTTTTTTAATGGAAGCTTTTGTTAACATCAGCTATCTAATTAACTTAGGTTTTCAACTACGGAGGTGCTGTGTCCTCAAGAAAGATGTTCATCAAAATCATGTGTGTATGGTGTATTTGTTATGAATAAGTAACTAATATTGCCACATAATTATTAACTAAAGTCCATATTTTACTCACATTTCCTTAGGTTTTATATAATATCCTTTTTCTGTCCCAGGACCACATCTAACATACCACGGATATTTAGCCATTGTGTCTCCCTAGTTCCTCTTGGCTGTGACTAGCGCACAAACTTTCCTTGTTATTGCTGACCTTGATAATTTAGAGGCGTGCTGCTCAGGTATATTCTAGAATTTCTTTCTTTTGGAATTTACTGATGTTTTCTCATGACTAAACTGGGAGTGTAGGTTATTAGGAGGAAGCCTACAGAAGTTAGATAGTGTTGTTAAGAAATTTAAGCGTTGTTTAGACATTGGAGAGGGTTGGTCACTGCCTTCATTTGATAGAGGAAAGGCTAATACTAGCTCATATATTGCACTTCTTTATCAAACTGAATCATAATTATTCATTTTCCTCCCTCTCTTAATTTCTAAACTCTTTGAGAGTAGAGACTGTACCTGATTCATACCTGTATCGCCAGGATCTAACACTGGGTATGAAGCCAAGTCAGGGCTTGATGATGTTGGAAGCTTTGATTTGTTTCCTTATCTGTAAAGTAGGACGGTAGAACTTACTTCATAGGAATTTGATGATTAAGTTAAAATATTAAAATCATTCATTTGGACAAGACACACTAACAATAGTTCAGATTGAAAGAAACATAAGGCACGGCTCCTGCTCTCAAGATCTTAAAAACTGACTGTCAGATAAAATACAGGGTAGCATTGAAGGAAATGGCAACCCACTCCAACGTTCTTGCCTGGAGAACCCCAGGGACGGGGAAGCCTGGTGGGCTGCCGTCTACGGGGTCGCACAGAATCAGACACGACTGAAGTGACTTAGCAGCAGCAGCAGCAGCAGCAGCAGCAGCAGCAGCAGCAGCATTTGGCAAGGAGCCAAGCAGGGGCCATGTCGGTGTGAGAAGTTCTGAGAAGGGACTATGTCTCTATGGACTGTGTTATGGTTAAAGTCTGGGATGTGGGCATTGAATAATGGGTCAAATTTGGATATACAAAGAGAAAGGAAGCAAAGGCATAAGCAAGGATCTGGAAAGAATGAGTATACAGAAATTCAGTGCCTGAAAGAAGTCCAACCTGCATGGCCCTAGGATTTATACGCAGAAGAGTAGAAGACGGCTTTGTAGAGAGATATGCGATAGATCAAGAGAAGAGAGTGGGGATGGCATGAAGTCTGGCTTAAAGGGTAATGGAGAGCCACTTTTATTTTCGAGCAAGGGAGTAACAGGATAGAGATGAAATTTCCAGGAGACAGTATGCTTGCAGTGGGCATGACTAGCCAGAAACAGAAAGACTAGTGGTGGAAAGACTAGCGAGCTAATTCATCCATTCATTTATCAATTCATTGATCATATGTACACTCAGCAAATGTTTATGGGATTCCTATCAAAACTCTGGTCATATTAAAGGTATAATCCTTGGCCCCTGCCTTCAGTGGGCTCACAGACTCAAGTGAGAGAGATTAAAAGAAGCTTCTGCTTTTTTTAGACTAAATCATAGTGAAACTGGAGAGAAAGGAATGAAATAAAATGTGGGAGATGCCAGATAGATAGATTATAGCTAGATAAAGGTGTCTATTATATAAACAAATGACAGGGAATTCCCTGGTGGTCCAGTGGTTAGGACTCTGTGCTCTCAGTGCCAAGGGTGCAGGTTCAATCTCTAGTTGGGGAACTAACATCCTGCAAGCCATGTGGGACGGCCAGAAATAAAAAACAAACAATGACAGTGACGGCAACAGCAAAAACGCAGATGCAGGAAGTCATGGGTCAAGAATTAGGAGGCAAACCTAATACAAGCACGTTCTAAAAAGACAGTACCTTATCAATAATGTCAAATACTACTGGTATAAGACAGAAAACTTACCAGGAACAATGGCAACTAACAACAACAACAACAAAAATAATACCTTTAAATAGCTACTATGTCCCAGACCCTGATACCATTCTAAGGTGTTCCTGTACATTGTCTCATTTTTCTTTGCACCTTTAAAAGATGCTTACTCCTTGGAAGAAAAGTTATGACCAACCTAGATAGTATATTCAAAAGCAGAGACATTACTTTGCCGACTAAGGTCCATCTAGTCAAGGCTATGGTTTTTCCTGTGGTCATGTATGGATGTGAGAGTTGGACTGTGAAGAAGGCTGAGCACCAAAGAATTGATGCTTTTGAACTGTGGTACTGGAGAAGACTCTTGAGAGTCCCTTGGACTGCAAGGAGATCCAACCAGTCCATTCTGAAGGAGATCAACCCTGGGATTTCTTTGGAAGGAATGATGCTAAAGCTGAAACTCCAGTACTTTGGCCACCTCATGCGAAGAGTTGACTCACTGGAAAAGACTCTGATGCTGGGAGGGATTGAGGGCAGGAGGAGAAGGGGACAACAGAGGATGAGATGGCTGGATGGCATCACCGACTCGATGGACATGAGTCTGAGTGAACTCAGGAGATGGTGATGGACAGGGAGGCCTGGCGTGCTGCGATTCATGGGGTCTCAAAGAGCCGGACATGACTGAGCGACTGAACTGAACTGGACTGAACAGGATAGCAGTTCTCAATAAATGACTCATGTTCTAGGCCAAACTCGAGTGCTCTTAGGAACTCGGATGGATGTTTGGATAGTATAGCTGGTGCTGGAATGTTAGAAATGGAGTTTACAGGCTGATAGAGTAGGAGTTTCTTTCCTCAGTTCACACTCTTTGGGTTAAATTGTTGGTTCACTCCTAGTCAGTAAAATCCTGTCTGATAAGATGCCTTCCCTTTGTCCTCTATGAGAACGCATTTCTTACTCATGTGGGGTTGGGTGGAGCTCAGAATGTTCTTCGGTCCAACCTCTCTGGCAAATAGAACCTCTGGACCTTCGGGAGATTGGTCATTCCTTTGCTAATGCACTCATATTCTAAAGTACATTACAGAGTAGAGGGTGTGTTCTGTCCCAGATAGAACAGGGGCTGGATTCAGACAGAGAAGCTTGTGGGAGGTGGGGGTTGTGGGGAGGAGTGGACTGTACTTCCAAGAAAAGTTGTCAGTGCCAATGAACTTGTTCTTATTTCTCTCTATGGCATCTCAGTGGGGGCTTCCCTGGTGGTTCAGTGGTAAAGAATCCGCCTGCAATGCAAGAGATGTGGGTTCGATCCCTGGGTCGGGTAGCTCCCCTGGAGAAAGAAATGGCAAGCCACTCCAGTATTCTTGCCTGGGAAATCCCATGGACAGAGGAGCCTGGTGGGCTACAGTCCGTGGGGCTGCAAAAGAGTTAGACACGACTGAGCGACTAAATCACCACCACCATGGCATCACAGAACTGCTTTATATTCAGCCAGAGACTGACCACAGTTTCGAAAAACAGGAGATTTCTGCTCAGTGACTTTCAGTTTGGGAAACCAAGCCTCTTTCCAATGCAAGGGGAAAGGTTGTATTAGGAAAAACTGCTACCATTGTTGTACCTTCAGTTTAGGCTAGGACTCACCAACTTGTTCTGTAAGTTGCATACAATGGCTTCCCAATATCTTTGAGTTTGTGAGCTGCCCACCCAACAAATGTCTCTAGAGAGAGTTTTCAGATGTTCAATGGGATATAGTGTAAAGTTACAGAATACTACCGAGGAAAAAACAAACAAACAAATACATTTAAAGACAAAATTTTTAGGGACTTCCTTGGTGGTCCAGGGGCTAAGACTCTGCGCTCCCAAAGCGGGGGACCCAGGGTTCAATCCCTGGTCAGGGAACTAGATCCTCTTTGCCCCCACTAAGGGTTCACATGCTGCATCTAAAAGATTCCTAATGCCACAACTGAGACCCAGCGCAGCCAATTAAATAAATAATAAACCACACACTTTAAAGCGGAGAGCAGAAATTCTGATGCTAAAATAAACCTTAGCAAACAAGCCTACATCCTGCCCATAGTGTCTCCTCTAATAAACAGACAGGCCTCCAATGCCCTCTGAGTCACAAACTCAGTGCTAAACACTTTTTTTTGCCCTAATGTTCATTCCCCATCTGGAAGACATGGAGCGTAACACAGGTATTTATTAGAGTGGAAGATTTCCTCCATAGTCACTCATGGAAGGGATCCAGGAGTCAAACTTGGTTCTATCTACAACCAATCTCTTCCTATCCATATGATGGCCTTCTATAATCTAACATTGACCCTATGACATCAAAAGTGAAAGTGATAGTCACTCAGTCATGTTCGACTCTTTGCAATCCCATGGACTGTAGTCTGCCAGGCTTCTCTGTCCATGAAATTCTCCAGGCAAGAGTACTGGAGTGGGGTAGCCATGCCCTTCTCCAGGGGACCTTCCCAATCCAGGGATCAAACCTGGGTCTTTCACTTGGCAAGCAGATTCTTTGCCGTCAGTGACACATGATCAGTCAAAAGTCACAGGCAAAAAATCAGTTTCCTTCAGAAAGCATGAACCAGTCTGGAAGAAAGAAGTAGAACAGCAATTGCGGTAATAAAGAAGTAGGTGATGAGAATCAACATTAGCGAGTAGCCTGGCTGGGATGAAGGCAAAAGACTAGTTCCACACAGCAGAGGTCCCCCAGCTCTGGGATCTAATAAAGTGTACAATGAATGTAATGTGATTGAATCATCTGGAAACCATCCCCCACGCCCAGTCCATGGAAAAATTGTCTTCCATGAAAACAGTCCCTGGTGCCAAAGTCTTAGATTTGTTTTCCTTGTACTTTCAAAGGCCTTTTTGCTCATCCCCATGAGTTTCCTATAACTACATCCTCTTGTTCATCATATTTCAAAATCATATATCTTTCAAGAGTATCAGTTCAGTTCAGTCACTCAGTTGTGTCCAGCTTTTTGTGACCTCGTGAACTGCAGCACACCAGGCTTCCCTGTCCATCACCAACTCCTGGAGTTTAGCAAGCTCATGTCCATTGAGTCAGTGATGCCATCCAACCATCTCATCCTCTGTCGTCCCCTTCTCCTCCTGGCTTCATTCTTTGCCAGTATCAGGGTCTTTTCCAATGAGTCATTTCTTCTCAACAGGTGGCCAAAGTATTGGAGTTTCAGCTTCAACATCAGTCCTTCCAATGAACACTCAGGACTGATCTCCTTTAGGATGGATGGTTGGATCTCCTTGCAGTCCAAGGGACTCTCATGAGTCTTCTCCAACACCATAGTTCAAAAGCGTAAATTCTTTGGAGCTCAGCTTTCTTTATAGTCCAACTCTCACAACCACACATGACTACTGGAAAAACCATAGCTTTGACTAGATGGACATTTATTGGCAAAGTAATGTCTCTGCTTTTTAATATGCTGTCTAGGTTGGTCATAACTTTCCTTCCAAGGAGTAAGCGTCTTTTAATTTTATGGCTGCAGTCCCCGTCTGCAGCGATTTTGGAGCCCAGAAAAATAGTCTGTCACTGTTTCCATTGTTTCCCCATCTATTTGCCATGAAGTGATGAGACCAGATGCCATGATCTTAGTTTTATGAATGTTGAGCTTTAAGCCAACTTTTTCACTCTCCTCTTTCACTTTTATCAAGAGGCTTTTGAGTTCCTCTTCACTTTCTGCCATAAGGGTGGTGTCATCTGCATATCTGAGACTATTGATATTTCTCCCAGCAATCTAGATTCCAGCTTGTGCTTCATCCAACCTGATATTTCTCATGATGTACTCTGGATAGAAGTTAAATAAGCAGGGTGAAGCTTATATACAGCCTTGATGTACTCCTTTCCCAGTTTGGAACCAGTCTGTTCCATGTCCAATTCTAACTGTGGCTTCTTGACCTGCATACAGATTTCTCAGGAGGCAGGTCAGGTGGTATGGTATTGCCATTTCTTGAAGGATTTTCCACAATTTGTTGTGATCCACACAGTCAAAGGCTTTGGCATAGTCAATAGAGCAGAGTAGATGTTTTTCTGGAACTCTCTTGCTTTTTTGATGATCCGGAGGATGTTGGCTATTTGATCTCTGGTTCCTCTGCCTTTTCTAAATCCAACTTGAACATCTGGAAGTTCACATTTCACATACTCTTGAAGCCTGGCTTGGAAAATTTTGAGCATTTCTTTGCTAGCGTGTGAGATGAGTGCAATTGTGCAGGAGTTTGAGCATTCTTTGGCATTGCCTTTCTTTGGGATTGGAATGAAAACTGACCTTTTCCAGTCCTGTGGCCACTGCTGAGTTTTCCAAATTTGCTGACATATTGAGTGAAGCACTTTCACAGCATCATCTTTTAGGATTTGAAAGAGCTCAACTGGAATTCCATCATCTCCACTAGCTTTGTTTGTAGTGATGCTTCCTAAGGCCCACTTGACTTCACATTCCAGGATGTCTGGCTCTAGGTGAGTGATCACACCTTCATGATTATCTGGGTCATGAAGATCTTTTTTGTACAGTTCTTCTGTGTATTCTTGCCACCTCTTCTTAATATCTTCTGCTTCTGTTAGGTCCATACCGTTTCTGTCCTTTATTGAGCCCATCTTTGCATGAAATGTTCCCTTGGTATCTCTAATTTTCTTGAAGCGATCTCTAGTCTTTCCCATTCTGTTGTTTTCCTCTATTTCTTTGCATTGATCACTTGAGGAAGGCTTTCTTATCTCTCCTTGCTATTGTTTGGAATTCTGTATTCAAATAGGTATATCTTTCCTCTCCTCCTTTGCCTTTTGCTTCTCTTCTTTTCACAGCTATTTGAAAGGCCTCCTCAGACAGCCATTTTGCCTTTGCATTTCTTTTTCTTGATGATGGGCTTGATCACTGCCTCATGCGGTGCTGCTGCTACTGCTAAGTCACGTCAGTCGTGTCCAACTCTGTGCGACACTGTAGATGGCAGCCCACCAGGCTCCCATCCCTGGGATTCCCCAGGCAAGAATACTGGAGTGGGTTGCCATTTCCTTCTCCAGTGCATGAAAGTGAAAAGTGAAAGTGAAGTTGCTCAGTCGTGTCCGACTCTTCGCAACCCCATGGACTGCAGCCCACCAAGCTCCTCCGTCCCTGGGATTTTCCAGGCAAGAGTACTGGAGTGGGTTGCCATTGCCTTCTCTGACTACTTCCTGTACAATGTCACAAACCTCCATCCATAGTTCTTCAGGCACTCTATCAGATCTAATTCTTTGAATCTATTTATGACTTCCACTGTATCTTCATAAAGAATATGATTTAGGTCATACATCAATGGTCTAGTGGTTTTCCCTACTTTCTTCAATTTAAGTATGCCTTTGGCAATAAGGAGTTCATGATCTGAGCCATAGTCAGCTCCTGGTCTAGTTTTTGCTGACTGTATAGAGCTTCTCCATCTTTGGCTACAAAGAATATAATCAATCTGATTTCAGTATTGAACATCTGGTGATGTCCATGTGTAGAGTCTTCTCTTGTCTTGTTGGAAGAGGGTGTTTGTTCAAGTGTATGGTGTTTTAAATTTTGCTTTTCAAATACATATCAGGACTGGGGATGGGGGTATGGTTTGTGTGGTTCAAGCACATTACATTCATTGTGCACTTTAGAGATCAGGTCAGGAAGCAACAGTTAGAACTGGACATGGAACAACAGACTGGTTCCAAATAAGAAAAGGAGTACGTCAAGGCTGTATATTGTCACCCTGCTTATTTAACTTCTATGCAGAGTACATCATGAGAAACGCTGGGCTGGAGGAAGCACAAGCTGGAATCAAGATTTCCGGGAGAAATATCAATAACCTCAGATATGAAGACGACACCACCTTTATGGCAGAAAGTGAAGAAGAACTAAAGAGCCTCTTGATGAAAGTGAAAGATGAGAGTGAAAAAGTTGGCTTAAAGGTCAACATTCAGAAAACTAAGATCATGGCATCTGGTCCCATCACTTCACGACAAACAGATGGAGAAACAGTGAAAACAGTGATAGACTTTATTTTGGGGGGGGCTCCAAAATCACTGAAGATGGTGACTGCAGCCATGAAATTAAAAGATGCTTACTCCTTGGAAGGAAAGTTATGATCAACCTGAAAAGAAAGTGAAAGTGAAATCACTCAGTCATTTCCCCAACTCTTTGAGACCCCATGGCCTGTAGCCTACCAGGCTTCTCTGTCCATGGGATTTTCCAGGCAAGAGTACTGGAGTGGCTTGCCATTTCCTTCTCCAGGGGATCTTCCTGACCCAGGGATCGAACCCAGGTCTCCCGCATTGTAGGCAGATACTTCACCCTCTGAGCCACTAGGGAAGCTACCAAACTAGACAACATATTGAAAAGCAGAGCGATTACTTTGCCAACAAAGGCCCATCTGGTCAAGGCTATGGTTATTCCAGTAGTCATGTATGGATGTGAGAGTTGGACTATAAAGATAGCTGAGCCCCGAAGAATTGATGCTTTTGAACTGTGGTGTTGGAGAAGACTCTTGAGAATCCCTTGGACTGCAAGGAGATCCAACCAGTCAGTCCTGAGTGTTCATTGGAAGGACTGATGTTGAAGCTGAAACTGCAATATTTTGGCCACCTGATGTGAAGAGCTGACTCATTTGAAAAGACCCTGAGCTGGGAAAGATTGTAGGTAGGAGGAAAAGGAGATGACAGAGGATGAGATGGTGGATGGGCATGAATTTGGGTACACTCCGGGAGTTGGTGATGGACAGGGAGGCCTCGCGTTCTGCAGTCCATGGGGTCACAAAGAGTTGGGCACGACTGAGCGACTGAAATGAACAGGACAGAACTTATTAGATCCCAGAGGTTGGACATGGGTTTAAACAGGAGAGCCAGTCAGTGGCCATGCCTATGGGGGTAGCAAGACCAAACTTTAATGGTTGGAACATTTGTCTCTCACAATCAATAGAAGATTTCAATACTGGCAGGAGGGAGGAGTGGGAAATGCATGGGCTTCTGCAGACTAGATGACACAGGGGATGAAACCCTATGTGATCAAAAAGAAGCTGGACAGCCCGCAATCAGCTGCCTTCAGGGCTCAGGGGACCCCTGGACCTGAGCTGCCTCAGCTCTCAGAAGATGCCTCAGGATGAGAAAGTGTGCCTTGTTCAGCCTGAGGCTGGCTTCATTTACTTATAATTATTTTCACAAAAATATTGGGTGTACAAAGTAGAGTTTCATCAGCAGCAGGTCCTTAAAAATGAGAACTCCAAATCCTCTTAAGCTGCTTGGTAGTAACTTAGGGATTGCTATAACTCCTCATGTCGCATATGTATACCTACACACATATTTTCCGGACCCTCACTCCTTTCAACAAAATTTATTGCTCCTAAAATCATAGCAGATTCTTCAACAATTGACTTGGGATCAAAGGGAAGGACAATAGGGCCACAGCACAGTAATCCAACTTGACAAAATTCAGTGCTTGTTCAATTGAACTCAAATGCTTATTTAGCACCCTACTGGACCCCAAGTTAGGGAACCCTCAAAAAATCACAGCCAAATTGACAACTTTCCAAATTTAGATTCACCCTTGGGAACTGATGAAAATACCGATTCCTCAGCTTCATTCTTGCTTTCTGAATTAGAACCTAGGGTGGTGGGACTCAGGAATCTGTATTTTAAAAAGTCATCGCAGGTGAGAGTGACTTTTATGCACTGCAAAGTTTGAGATCTGCCTTGGCTCTTAACTGACATTTGATCTCAGACCTCATACACAGAGAGCAGGCAGTGGCCCACCTGGTGATGGTGAGGGATAGATTGTGGGGCAAGGTTGGTCACCACATATTTCCTGAGCCTCTAACATGCAAAAAAAAAAAAAAAATGCAGCTGACTTCACCTGGGACACCAGGACAAAAAGACACCCAAACCCAGAGTTCCTCTTGGCCCCCGTGTCACAGGAACAACCTATAGAGAAAAAGACATGGCTGTGACTGGAGCAACTGGATGGAATGAGGTGCCCAGGATCCAAGGTCAGATGTACCCATGGCAGACTGACTCTGCCTTTTCTAACCTCTACTCCATAACCTCCTTCTGACGTGGATGTTTTTTGACCTTCCCATCACTCCAGTGGTTAAGACTCTGGGCTTCCACTGCAGGGATCACAGGTTCAATTCCTGGTTGGGGAACTAAGATCCCGCATGCCAAATGGTGACCAAAACAAACAAACAAACAAACAAACAAACAATGATATGGGTATTTTAACTGTTTAACAGAATAAGGATGCCAGCTCAGCAGTATTGAGTGACCTGTCCATGCTATAGGAATTTTAATTCATTTCCCCTAAATCCAAGAGGTTGTTAGCTGCTTCCAACTTTGGAAGAACTTTTCCATAAGATTTATATCCAAGAGTACAATGTTTCAAGAGAACTTGGGCAGAAATAAATCAACCCCAGACACTGACAACCAGTTACAATGTTAACAGGATGATCTAAGGCTTGGATTATAGGCCTGGCTCTGCTGTTTACTAACTAGGTGGCCTACAGCTTGTTACTATTGTCCATGGATTTTCCTAAACCAGACTCCCAGGTGTTGTCCTTGACACTCACCCTCCACAGGCAATCCATTCTTACTAATCCTGCCTCCTAAATATCTTCAAACTTGTCTATTTCTATCTTCACCCCATCACTTTGTTAGTTGCTCAGTCATATCTGACTCTTTGCAACGCCATGGACTGTATGTAGCCTGCCAGGCTCCTCTGCCCATGAAATTCTCCAGGCAAGGATACTGGGGTGGGTAATCATTCCCTTCTCCAGGGGATCTTCCCGATCCAGGAATGAAACCCGGATCTCCCACATTGCATCTGAGCCACTAGGGAAGCCCTGCCATTACGTTAGACCCAACTATTTTTGCAAGAAGTCTTACCTGCCACTCCTCTTCCATGGTCCCCATTTATCCTCTCCCAGTTCATTTTTTCCCCAACAGCTTAAGTCCTAGCACATCAATCCTTGTCTTAAAACTGGCAAACAGCTTCCATTTAACCTAGGATGAAACTAAATCTCCTGCCGTGGTCTCCCGTGCCCAGTCTCCCTCTGCAGACTCATCCTGACTTTCTTTCCACCTGGGTTTCTAGGCACCAGGCACGCTGGTGCTGGTGTCTGTCTTTCAAACCCTCGGTGCTCCCTTCTGCTCAGAAGCCTCCATATCCTTTGGTCCTTCCCAGGGGAGCACTTTTCACATCCTAATTCACCCACTTAACTCATTCTTCAGATCTCAGTTCATTATCCTTGCCCTCGGAGCCTTCCTCATTCCTCCCCCCTCCTCCCACCATTAAATCTGTTCCTCCTGTTATGCATTCTCAGGCTTCCTGCACTCAACACGGTTTGCAATTACATACCCTATGGTGATTTCTGTCTCACCCACTAGAGTGTGAGCTACATCAGGGTGGAGACTGTATCTGTTGTCTCTACCACTGTCTTATTCCCAGCCCCTCCATGCAGAGCTTGGGAGGTAATGAAAGCAACAATAATGGTCCTAATGTAGGTGGCTATATTACCGATGCCCGGCATGTGCCAGTCTTGCTCCTAAATACTCCAATGAGTTCTCCTAAACCTTGCTCTATGAATTTATAGGTCTTGAGATCTTGATGAATGAATACACTCATTTCTTTGAGCCTCATTTTTCTTATTGATAAAACAGAGAAAGTAGTATGTAAGTGAATCACAACCAAAACTGCAACACTTTATATTTTCTCTAATTACAAATCAAAGAATAGAACCTTCAAAAATTTGCCCATGGGTTTTGGGACTTTCCTGGTAGTCTAAGACTCTGTGCTCCCAATGCAGGGGGCCTGGGTTTGATCCCTGATTGGGGAGATAGACCCCACAAGCTGCAACTAAAGATACTTTGCATGCCACAACAAGATATCAAAGATCCTGCATGCTGCACCTTAGACCCAGCACAGCCAAATAAATAAAATAAATATTTCTTTAAAGTAAAAAAAAAAACACAAAACTTTGTCCATGAGCTTTAAAAATACGTAAATGTATGTGCATATACCCTTTACCTTCTTCTAATACAATGTTTCTCGACCTTAAAAAAAATGATTGGCCCCACCCCATCCCCCCTTAAGAGAAAACATAAATTAAAATGCTACTTACCCCTAATGAGGGAAATTAATAGGATTTTTTGGGTAGAGTTGAGCTTTGGAAAGTCACACACCATTGTAATAGCTAATTTTTTTTTCATATTCTAAGAATTAATTTCCATCCCCTTGGTAATAATGTCACTGCTCCTTTCTTAAAGAATGAATGTTCTAAAAGAAAGGAAGGGAGGAAGTGAGAAAAGGAAAAGAGGAAGAAAGGAGGAAGAGGAGGGAGAGAGGAAGAGTGGATTGAGGTAGCAAATGATTCCATGATGAAAGATGAAAGCTCAAGAAGCAGGTGAAGCTGAGCCACCAGCTCTCGGCCCTGTGATCAGCCCCCTGTGCTCCTTCATGCTCCCCTCTGCCCTTCTTGGTGTGAATGCCCACTTCCTTTCACATTCCTCCTGCCTCTTCCTTTTAAGTTGCCACCCTGAAACATGCCAGACGAGGCTCAGTGTTGTGTGGATCTGAGCGTAAGTAGCAGGGTGCCGTGGCTGTCCTCAGGGAATACAACTTGATGATGGAAGCCCATAGAGACGAGTAGGGAAGAGCTGAGGCCATGTGGGGGAATAAGGAAAGGCTTGAGAAAGGAAGGTAGCCTTTGCGGTTGGGCTGGAAGGAGGGGCAGGATTTTGACAGGAGGGGTGAGGGCGAGGAAGGGAAAAATAAAGGCATCCAGGGTAGAGGCCTGGGGGAAGAGCTGGTGTAAGAAGTCTGGTATGATGGTGTGGCATGAAGGGAGGGAGTGGGAACCAGGGCTAGAACTATTTTGGAGAATCTTAATAACAGGATGAGAGATTCACTAAGCACCATGGAAGGTGTCACCAGTGGGATGACATCAGAAGATATATGCTTTAGAAACCTTGATGTGGCCAGCTGGGTGGAAGGTGAAGCACAAGCAGAGAGGAGGAACCAGTGAACAAGATTTTCCCATGGACCAGGCCAGGGTTTCTCAACCACAACACTTTGGACTTTGGGGGCTCAATGTTGTGAGGGTCTGTCCCACATATTATAGGATATTTAGCAGCATCCTTGGCCTCTACTCACTAAATGCCAATTGTGACACCCCAAAATATCTCTGGACATTGCCAACTGTTTCCTTGATGAGGTGGCGTGGTACAAAATTACCCATCTGAGAACCGCTGATCGGAGGAAGGACCAATAAAGGACAGGTACAGGGCAGCCACAAAGGAAATGGAGGATGACAGTGGAGCAGCTGATGTTTCCAGCTCACATATATCAGGATAAAGGCTAACATGGAGTCTAAGGGAATCTTCACATTTCAAACATGAATGACTGGGAAAACAGCAGTAAAGTTCATTGATAAAAACATGTTAAAAGGGATGCATAAGGAATTTCATTCTTAAATGTTTTGGTACATGTTTCTAGAAACACATGGAACTAAAGATGTCCTGTGGTTTATTAATAGATGCATAGTCAGGTTCTCATGAACTAATGAATAATCATATCAATGGCATGTATCAAAAGAGAGACTGGAAGCTAGGAACAGGGCCGTGTGAGTAAATGAAACCACTATAATACAGTTCAGAAAAATGTTAGACAGGAACTGAGTTTAGAACTTTTCATAATGCTTTTTTTGCAATGGGGAGTAACAGGTATAAACAAAGTTTCTTCTCCATGGTATAACCCTAATGGTATACAGCTGTCATTCACTGTTCAGTCTCTAAAGAGAAGTGAAGTCGCCCAGTCGTATCCGACTCTTTGCAACCCCATGGACAGTAGCCTACCAGGCTCCTCCGTCCATGGGATTTTCCAGCCAAGAATACTGTAGTGGGCTGCCATTTCCTTCTCCAGGGGATCTTCCCAACCCAGGGATCGAACCCGGGTCTCCTGTCTTGCAGACAGATGCTTTACCATCTGAGTAAGTTGTGTCTAATTCTGCGATCCCATGGACTGCAGCATGCCAGGCTTCCCTGTTCTTCACTATCTCCCTGAGTTTTCTCAAATTTGTTTGCATTGATTTGGTGATGCCATCCAACCATCTCATTTTCTGTCACTCACTCTCTTTTCCTCTTGCCCACAAATTTTTGCAGCATCAGGGTCTTTTCCCATAAGTCGGCTCTTCACATCAGGTGGCCAAAGTACTGGAGCTTCAGCTTCAACTGGTATATAAGAACAAACCAATATCCTTGGGAGCTTAGGAACTTGGCTCAAAGTTATCTCTAAAAGCACAACATTTAATAGCAGTTTCAGTTGCATCTTAAAAATTATCTTGAAAATATGTATTTTAGCCCATATTATGAATTACTTCATTCTACCATGAAAAGTATTTTACAATATTTCCTTTCTGCCCATAAACGTTGAGATAGTGTGGCTAGTCTAATAGATTCCCTAGGCCTAACAGTTTTATCTATGCTGTCATCCAGGGATACCCATATCCAAGCTTGTGATACAGGATTACAGAAAATGATACAAAATTGGGAGTTGGACAAATCCAAGTTCAGTTTCTTAGCCTGCCACTTTCCAGCTGTGTGACCTTAAGTAGGTGTCTTAAACTCTCTGAGTTTTACTTTCTCAACAGTAAAATGGGGTGAGTACTCCCAATCTCCATTATAAAAGTTAAATGAGATAAACTGTTAAAAATGCATTATAGATGTTTAATAGGTAGCAGCTCATTTATTATCTGAATGAGGAGGAAAGAAAGGGGGACATGTAGTGGCAGAAAAGGCTGGGACAGCAGGGACATAAATGTAGTTTCGTGTCCTGAAAGCTTAAGTTGGAGTTCCCAGAGTGAAATTATTTTGAAACAATTAATAACGGGTTCAAAAAGGGTAGAAGCAGGTGAGAAAAATCTTTGCAATTGGTACTTGAGGTTTTTTTTTTTGTTGTTAATTTTTAAAAATGTTTATTAGAGTGTGGCTGACTTACAGTGCTGTGTTAATTTCAGGTATACAGCAAAGTGATTGTGATATATATATATATATGTATATATATATATATATTCTTTTTTGCATTCTTTTCCATTATAGGCAATTATAAGATATAGAGTATGGTTCCCAGTACTATACAGTAGGATCCTTGTTGGTTATCTATTTTATTTATAGTAGTGTGA
This sequence comes from Ovis aries, assembly GCF_016772045.2. Classification (NCBI taxonomy): domain Eukaryota; kingdom Metazoa; phylum Chordata; class Mammalia; order Artiodactyla; family Bovidae; genus Ovis; species Ovis aries. The sequence continues at coordinate 15,247,950 of NC_056055.1, forward strand.
TACTTTTTTATTGGCGTATAGTTGCTTTACAATGTTAACTTTTGCTGTACAACAAAGTGAATCAGCCCGTATGCATGCATAATTATAGCCCAAGAGAGTGGTGTGAAGGGGACCTGCTGATGATGTAGTCCAATTAACTAGCAAGTGGAAAGTGAACAAGAGGTAGGAGAAACCTAGAATATTTTTCCCACTCATATGATGCATGGTGTGGGAAGTCTGAGACTGGAAAAAAAATCATGAAAATGAACTTCCAACCAACTACCCAAAGCTTGAAAAGATCTCTAAGAAAATGGATAATGTTAATAGAATCGGAACGGAAAATCCATACAGAGGACAGAATATTGGTTGTAGTTACGTGTCTTGCATTTTTTAGAAACCTTAGAAAATCATGCATTACAAATGTCTTGCACTCTTTTACACACACACACACACACACACACACACCCCGTGGTCATCATAAACACAAGCAAATGCTATGCTTACACAAAACTGTACAAACACCGTCTTTTTGTTATATTATGAATCTCCAAGACAGAAAAATACCTACCATATCCTAGAGTTAGTACACAATGGAATTCTTTTCCTCCTTAAAACGACTCCTATAACTTGTTTTTCAAACATATGTTTAAAAATTTCTGCCCTAAACAATTCTAACCATAATCATTTTAACATACTTAATCTATGCAGCCGTCCTTCAATGTACTGGAATCTTCAAACATCATAGCACACATCCTTTCCTAATGTGGCAGAATCAGGGGAGTCCCCAGGCTGATAAAAGATCTCTAAGTCTAAAAACATTTGTAACTGTCTACAAGTATCTGTTAGGTAGATAAAATCACAATATACTGAAACACAAAAATAACAAGTCAATGACAGTGAGGTTTTGTTATGATCACCGTATCAACAGGAACTGCTATATTTTTAGGCACTGGGATCAGGAGTTGAAATAAAGCTAATATCCAGGCTTCTGAGTACTTACTAAAATATAAATATATATATATATATATATAAAATTTCTTGCAAACCAGCAGAGAATACTGGGGGCAATTCTCCTTTAGCCATCTCTCCTCTAAACACTTGGATGTTGTCCTGAGATGTTCTACCATGAGGGCAACGGGGATGTAGGTAAGGGCCTGTGAACTGCTCAGGTGAGGAGAGGTAAGGGAAGTTGATGAGAGGATACATCACCTGATACGGTTGTTTTCTTCTTGGATCGTCTCCATTCATCAACTGCAGAGAGAGATAAAGGTAATTCCATGCTTTCTTGTCTAAACACCAAAAGAACTCACCCCTCTAACCAGTTGCAGAAATGACAGAATGATAATAATCCACCAAACACATTAACACATTCTCATATGACCTCAGCATGTTTTTAAAACCTGTTGTGAAAGAACAGTGACAGACAGGCAGGAGAAAAATGCATTGACATCACTTCTGTGCTGGGCTGAGGCACAGGCCTTACCAAGAGGACAGCCGCCTTTTCCTAATGAGCCCTGAAGACACAGCAGTGTGGAAGAGGCTCTATCCCTGGAGCCCTTGCAACAGCTGGCTGGAGTCAGAGGGTGGGGCAGCTGAGCCTTTGCTGACCTCCTTGGCTGCTGGAGAAATGGTCCCAGACACGCCTTAGGCGAGCACGCTTAGCTCACCCCAAGCAGCTGCTCTTCCTTCCTTTCACATGTAGCATCAGGCGCACTTTGCTCACCTGCAGGAAATAGGGGCCACAATACCCTGCAGTCTCTCTGCCTCTCCCATCTGGACCACTGCAAAGACTTCCTAGTCTTTCTACTACTTTCCCCCCTTCGCCAAGCCACCCTTTGCATAAAGACTGTGGAATTTGTAAAGCAAGCTTAGAATGTGTAAATCACTGGCTTGAAAGTCTCCGCTTGTTCTCATTGAGTGGAAAATTCATTCTCCTTCACTTTCAGGAGAAGAAAACTTGCATCCTGGTCCCTCCATTTTCTCCAGTTTTACCTCTCATCCCTTCTCTGCTTCCCAGGTGGCTCAGTGGTAAAGAGTTCCCCTGCCAACACAGTAGATGCAGGAGACATGGGTTCGATCCCTGTGTCAGAAAGACCTCCTGGAGGAGGGAATGGCAGTCCACTCCAGTATTCTTGCCTGGAGAATCCCATGAAGAGAGGAGCCTGGCAGGCTAAGGTCCATAAGGTCTCAAAGAATTGGACATGACTGAACACACATACACACCCTTTCTCTGCTACTCACAATGTGGTGGCTAGTTTCTGAGACAGAGGCTCTTTCACAACTCAGCGGCTTTGCATGAGTTGTTTTCTATACCTTTCATGCTTTCACAACTTCTCCCTTGAGGGAATCTCCCCCTTGTCCCTCAAGATCCAACGTCAAACATTATTTCCACAGTAAAGACTTCACTGATCCCCCTGGCCACCAAAGATGGAGGGACTGATTCCCTATCTTCCTATCACTCTCTGCACAGCTCTATAAGGGAGGCAGTATAGCTCAGTGACTAACAGGATGCACTCCATAGTAGGTTACACATGCTCATTGCCTGACCTTGGTCAAATTACCTAATCTATCCCTCAGTCTCTTCCAACTGCAAAACTAGAGGAATAGCAGTAAACACGACACTGGGTTCTTATGAAAAGTAAATGTGTTAAGCAGTTAAAATGCTCAGAAGAGCATCCCATTCACAAGAAGTGCTCAGTAAGTATTACCAATTATTTTTATATCCACTAAAAGTTTAATACTGTCATCATCTGTTTAGGTGCCTCTCTCTCCCTGTCTAGAGAAGAGGGTGGGGACTATTTCTTATTCATGGTTTTATTCTTCATGCTTAATAGTTCTAGGTAATAGCCTCTCAATAAATGTTTATGGAATAATTTGATTATTTTCTAAGCAGTAAAATATCCTCATGACTTCAGAGATTATAACTCAAGGAACTTTATTTCCTTCTTTCACTCTATGGAAAGGATAACGTCACATGAATCCATAAAATGCTACCCTGAATAGAGACATTTGAAGTTAATCTTATGAGTCTCTCTGTGAAGTAGGAGTCTGGAAGCCTGATCAGAGTCTTTGTTCTACCAGGACTGTGTGTCTTTAGACAAATCACCTTCATTCATTTACTCAATATATCCTTATTGAATATCAGTGATGTGTTAGGAACTGTTTTAGGGGCTGGGGAGAAAATGTTGCACAAGGTTTGTGACTGGCACGATTTCTATTCTCATGGACCTTGTTCAGAGAGAGAAAGTGCGTTCAGCAATGAAAAAGAGAAACAAGAACGAAAAGTTGGAGAGCTGTATGTTCTATGATTTAAATGAAGCAAGAAAACATGTTAGAAAGTGTATGGGAAGGCTACAGTTGAAAAGTAAGGAAGGTTTCTCTGAAGGTCAACAATAACATTAAGACTTGAGCTTGAGACTTAGAGGAGGAACATTCCAGGAAATAAGGGGCAGCTACTATAAGAGTTGGGCTTCCTTGGTAGCTCAGATGGTAAAGCATCTGCCTGCAGTGCAGGAGACCTGGGTTCGATCCCTGGGTTGGGAATGGCAACCCGCTCCAGTACTCTTGCCTGGAAAATCCCATGGACAGAGGAGCCTCGTAGGTTACAGTCCATGGGGTCGCAAACAGTCGGACACGACTGAGCAACTTCACTCACTCACTATAAGAGTTCAGTGTGAAACTTGAGCTTGGATGCTCCAGGTGTCAGAAGAGAACCTGTGTGCTTAGAACTTGGGGAGCGAGCGAGAGTAAGAGCTGTACCACTGGAGGTCACTAAGGAAGGCAGGGGCCCCATAGGCAGAGGAAAGGATGCAGATTTTATACAAAGTGCAACAGGTTGTTCTGGGCAGGTATTGAACAAGAGAGGAATATGGTTTGATTCTCATTTTCAGGAAATTATATTGTTGTAAAGAGAATGGATTATGAGGGAAGTGGAGGCAGAAGAGGCAACAAGACTAGGTAAGAGGCTATTCCATTAACGCAGGTGAAAAAGAAACAGCATCAGTTCACATGGCATGTGTGGAGAAGGATTTAATGAACCAGAGTCCTGATACTGATCAACTGAATGTAGGGACAAGGGAAAGAGGAAAATCAAGGATGGGTCCTAAGTTTTTGCCCAGAGTATTTGAGGCAGTTCTGTTGGCAACGTATTCCACAGCCAGTAGCACAGTCCATATTCAAGGTGACAGGCAAGGCTACAGTTACTGGCTACGACAGGCAGACAAGGTATAGACTGAAGGCGAGAGATTCAAGTCTTGTCTTCAAATTGTGAAGTTTGAGATGCCCAATAGATATCCAAGAGCAAAAGACAGAAAGTTAGCTATTCAGTGCTTGAGTTCAGAGGGAGAGGTGAGGACTGTAGATATGCAAGCAGTGAATTTCAGATGAGGTCAACTAGGAAGAGGATTGGAGTTGGCAACATGGTGACCTTGAGGGGATCAGTTTCACTGTTCATCTCTTGGGCCCAGTTTGTCTATGTTTAAAAAAAAATGAAATTATTTTCAAACATTTTTAAAGCAGAAGTATTCTTTTCTTAAAGCATTAAAAGAATCCCAAGATATGTAATAGAACAAAATCAGAACAGTTGTAGGTGAAGCAGGGGCTTTAAGGACTTTGGCAGTCCCACCTCTGCCCTTGCAGCTGACACAAAGGCAGCTCTGGCTTCTTGGAAAGAAGACCCAAAACTACTAGGCTGGAGTTCTATAAAGGTCTCTTTGGCCAAGAGACTCTAAATGGGAAGGTGTAAGTAGCTCTCGTTCTGGTGAGCAGTAGGCCATCCACTGGTTAGGAACTTCCTTACATGGTCATGAAGAGTACAAACATCCCTGGATTATAGGTGAGAATGCTTAGAATCTTCCGTAATCACAGCTCATTCTGGTTTCTGAACCCAGTTCCTTCCAGAGTAGGCCATTGGCTGCTTAGGGGTGCACCCATTTGACTGGTTTGCCCGGATCCTGCCACCCTGCCACACCTCCAAAAAGCATCCAAAGCCCTTCCTTTGTTGCAAAATGATTCAGTGTCATTTCCATAAAATGTGGGGACCTGAGCCTATGTTCACACACGCACTCTGTGTATTCTGGGAGTTTTAAAGGGAGTCATCCTTCAAAGGAACAAGCCTGCCAGAATAAATTCTTGGTTGTCTTAAAGGAACCACCACGCATAACACTGTTTGCATAATCCGTGTTCTGTCAAAGTCAGCTATGGTGTTACTCCATTGGAAATAATCTCAAAATGGATGTTTAAGTATGGTTCATGGGAGATGAGGAATAAAAAATAATGTGAAGGATCTTTACCAAGTATCCTAAATAAACTGACAGAATGAGCTAAATTCTTAATTCATGGGGTGCCTGCTTGATGTCTGGTACTCTACTGGGCCTGGGCAAATGGTGGGGTGGATGTGAAAAGAGAATTTCTTGGGGACGTCCCTTCTGTGTATCTGAATTGAGTCATCTTCCATCAGTTAGTTTCAAGACAGCTTACAATCAGGCTGTTTGTTAGAAATTCAGGATTTTCCCAAGCAGCGCATTCATTCAGATTACCAAAATATGAGACCAAAAGTACCTATATCACAGTGGTAAAACAACCACACCTGACATCTATCTGCACAGACACTCAAGTTTACAAAACTCTGATACGTTATGAGATAGAACGTTCCTTTATCTTTTGGTTTGTGTGGCCTTTCCGTTTTCCTGTCATTTTCTCATTAAACTGTGTTGGCTGCTGCCTTATTAGCCATTTTAGCATTGTTTTGTTGCGGCGGTTTGTTTCTCAGCTTGCCCCCAAAACAAAGGCCAGACACAGGAAAACATCACTACAGGTACAAGGGTGACTATTCCAAAGGAGTCAGAATCACTGATACCCACTGATCACTGGCTGATGTTTATTCTAAAGGAAAGCCAGTACAGTCAGAAGCTTTTAACGGGGTAGTGATAGAGGTAAACAAATACTTTGATGTGGGCCGCAAATGTCAGGGAATCTACATTGGGAAAGCCCTTTGGAGTGCTAACTGCCTGATCGCCTATGTCATCCACCCTAAGGAACGCAAAACTTAGGCGAGACCATATCCCCCAGGCTGACTCATCTGCATGGTCACATCCCAGGAGCAAGTGAAGCTGGGTGATAGAATCTGGGGAAGAAAAAACCTTACTGTAAGAAGAAACCCTACTGCCTGGAAGCCTGATGAGTGGGCAAGAACTGAGAGGCTTATAAGTGGGATTATCTTTGCTCTGAGTTCACAGACATCTCCCATTTGTGAGATCCCTTCTTTACAATCTAAATTCAATGGCTCTAGAAATACTATTATCTCACCCTATAGGGGTGTATATATATTAAAATTCTTGTTTGCTAGAAGTGGCCCAGAGAAGTCGTTATGTGAGCCAGGCTTCGGAGCAAGTAACAGAGCCTGGATATTGACCTGTTTCTCAACGCTATGGTCCTAACTGCCCCACCATCTGGGCAAACACGAATTAGGAGCAAGGCTGAGATCTGAACCAGGTCTCATTTCCTAAAGCTGTCACCTGACATCCTTTCGCCATATGTTTAGATCTTGGGTTTATGCCTGGTGTTTTGATGTTTGAGTGCCTTCCTCCTTTTCTTTCATCGTTTTGCAGATTTGGTTATGAAGATATTCCTCTTGGAAAGTATCTGGTTTGGCAGGTTCCCATGGCCACTGGGGATTCAACTTGAAGGGAAGCACTAGGAAAATATTTTTTATGACTGGAATAGAGGGAAAGGACCCCATTCAGACTGGATTCCACCCAAAAAAGCCCTCCCCAGGTTTTGTGAGGGCTAGGGTAAGGAGGGGGGAGTGGTACATAGAGCCCCCTCCCCTGGGTGGAAGGTGAAATGCACTGTGTCTGTTTGAGGTTAGCTCTGCTCATTTGTAGCCTGAGATTAATGGACCACGGATCCTCATGCAGTGGTGATAGAGATCACACCCAGATTTGCATCTTAATCCTTGGAGTTGAGCAAACATCAAAAGGCTCAGCAGGTTGGCTCAGGTCATTAAGATAATGATTAATAGCAGGCTTGTTTATGGAGCTTCCCTCTCCAGAGCTTGCCATTGCCTTTACACAGGAGACACTGTTGCATGAAGATTAAAAACAACAACATTGAGAATCCAATGAGTTCCCCCTAATAAATCAATCTCTCCACAATCTTTCACTCCAGCTCTCCTCCTGAACACCTCTGCAATGTAATCTCCTCTTATTCCACTGATTCAAAAGCCATGTTGCCCTTGTAAACCAGAACATTTCTTAGAATAATGGACTGTATATATTTCTAATCCATATTATGTCAACACTGACTGTATGTACCTTTCCCTCTAGATCCAGAAAACTCAGAGACAAGACCATTTATGACTCATCTTTTTATCTGTGGCATTTAGTCCAGTGTCCCAAACATTGTAGATGCTCAATTAAATATTTGCCATCTTGTTAAATTTATGATGTCACAAACATAATAGTTTTCTCTCAGGCAATCAGGCAGAGCGCCCTTACTCTACAGAGAGGGAGACTTAAGTCCAGAGAGTGGACCTGAATTATCCAAGGTCACTTGTGAGCGGAGGAGGCCTGAATCTAGAAACTCTGTAACTTAACTAACCTCCTACTTCTCTTTCCATACTATATATTAAAGCCTGGAAAGGACAGGTCAATCCAAGATCTCAACCCCTCATGAAATCTGCTATCAGAAAGTCTTGAACAACATGACCCAGTATAACCTTGTTACCAGATCTCTAAGCCTCTCTGATAACTTCCCAAGAGAAAACTCAACAGTACTGGAACAGTCCTAGGATGGAATTATATTAGTCAGGCTTTTAAACTGGAGTCAGAAGGAACAAGAATGTATTCTTGTATTCCAACTAACTTTGAATTGAAATGGAGAAAAGTCCAATGAAAGTTCATAGTTTTTTTTTTTTTAACATTTCCTAGGAATAGAAGTGGTTCTAAATAAGGACAGATGTCAGCATTGCTTATGACATTAGGAAGTAATGGAAGCAACAGTAATTATTGCCTTTGTTCATTTGGTAACAAAAGGAAAGTCTCAAGTGGAAAAACAGAAGGATTTCTGGGCAGTTATTATTCATTCAAAGAGCTTAAAAAAAATGAACTCTTATCCTTCCAATCTGATCCAACCAAAAACGTCTCCGATTGTTCCTAACATGAAAGAAAAGATTAGCAAGTTTTACTTTGGAAGTCTCAAGCCTTGAAAACAGACAGTCCATGTTTCTGTCTCAAATTATTAGACCTGTGCTGGGGCCTAACATCCTGGTCATTGACCGCAGGCAGGATGATCATTCCTGTAAATGGATATCTTTGTGCCCAACAGTACACTTTCTCTCCAGCCTCTCTCTTGCAGTCTAGCGAAGGAAAAATATGATGAGGCTAACTGGATAATGAGAAGATCAGGCTCGTGAATTTGGCCTTCTTATCCCCAGAACCTCCTCAGCCAAGGATCCACAGCAGGTCTCATTTCTAAATGTTGCTGTGGAGCAGTTAAGATGTTGAGTAGGGTGGCACAGGACCAGTGGTAAATGTGTTGGCTGGTTCAAACTTGTCTCATTTGGGCGCTAGGGGAAGAAAGGCAATGACACATACCTACTGCTCTGCAGTTCTTACAGGCCATGTCTCAACATTAGACCTGTGGCTGATTAATTTGGTAAAAAATAAATAACATTAATTTGGTGAGATACTGAACAATTTACTTAAATGATTTATTTGATTTTTTAATGTAATTATATTTTTAATGGTCTTAAGCAACTCTAACCAGATGTTCTGGTTTTAGCTGTATTGAAATCCTACTGTGTCACTACAAACAACCTGCTGGGTATCTCTCACCTTGAGAATTCTATGATTCCATGCTGTTGCCTGAAGTGCTGGAACTTGCAAGTCTTTGTTTACACACCGCTGAGATTCTTATATAACGTGCTTTGACTGCCTTGACTTATGAAAGAGAGATCTTCAGGAAAAGAGAACTGCCACCTAGCAGGGAACAGAGAGGGCTTCCCAGGTGGTGCAGTGGTAGAGAATCCGCCTGCCAGTGCAGGAGATGCAAGAGAAGTGCGTTTGATCCCTGGGTAGGGACGATCCTCTGGAGCTGGAAATGGCAACCTGCACCCATCGCCTGGAAAATTCCATGGACAGAGGAGCCCGGCAGACTACAGGCACAAAAAAGTGGGACATGACTGAATGACTGTACACAGCACAGGCCAGGAAACAGAGAGAAAATTTTCAGTGTTTATTAGGGAAATCTGTGAATGAGAGAAGACAATAAGAAAAATGATAATTTCAGACAAGACAAAACAAGACATGTCATTTCCAACATTGTGTACTTTCTTGCTTGAGCAGCCAAAATATTCAGTGAACAGTTGATATGGTAGCTACTATTTCCAATTTTTAAGAGACTCGTTTATTTCACATAAATATCTGAAGGAAAAAATGCATAAGTAATATAATTATCTTCCTTCGTTCTCATCAGAAGAGACAGCAGCATGTTATTGCAAGAGTCCAGCTTTAATGATCAGACTTGAGTTCCAGTCCTTGATCCACTCTCTGGGTGATCTTGGTGATCTTGGCTAATACTTTACTCTCTCTGAGCCTTCATGTCTTCATTTTTAATGAAATGGTAAATAGTTTCTCCACCCTACGTGATAGTTTAAAATTAGTTTTAAAATATTTAAAACATGGGACATCCAGAGCATGTAATGTCTCTTTTTTTCTCCTTCTCCTGAAGTCTTTGGTTTCATATTCTTTAAAAAAAAAAAGAAGAAGAAGAAGAAGAAGTCCTGAACTAAATGGATTCAAATGTGTGCTGTCCTTGTTTCCAGTGCCTTAGCCAAACTGAAGGATGATTCCATCGTTAATGAAAACAGGTCATTATAAGCAGCGTGGCCCATTCATCCACTAGGCAATCTATCAGAATGATCAGTATGACTGATCACTCCACTTATTTTATGGGAGGACTTCCTTGCTGCTAAAGAACCCCAGGTAAGACTTGGTTCTGAGATGAGAGCATACCCTTGAGGGTACCCGGGTCATTGTGTGTGTAAGACGGTGCTATCCCCACAGAGCAGGAGCACCTGTGTGTTCTGCGGGGCAAGGCGATTGTGTCTACGTGTGTGACATGTGTCAGGGTTTGGTTTGTGGAATCTTTTTGACTGCCACCATGTTTTTGAGTAGATTCCTCAAAATAGTAACAGCACTTAGATCCTGACCCCCTTTCTGGGGAGAAGAACTTGGATGGTCCTCATGGGACAGGAATCCAATTACTAGCTCCTGCTTCCCTCTCCTGGACCTCTTCACAACCTCCGTCCAGGCATCTGTGGACATGCACGTGTACGCGTACACACTATGCTTAAAAATCACAGTAAACTGTGGATAGCTTCCTGAGATACGTCACGTTATTCACTGGCACTCCTCTGCTGTGCTGGTCCCTCTTCTTGGGGCTCTGGACAGTCTCTCACACCCACTCACATCCTTATAGAATCAGCTGGGGTGGAACCTCCCTCTCAGAGCCTTATTGGACTTCGTCAAGTTCGGTGGAGGCATCCTTTTTCCTACTCTTCCAGAAAACATTTTTTTTTTTAATTATAGCATTTTCACACTATAGGTTAATCACCTGTTTATGAGCCTGTCTTCCCAAACGAGCAGTCAGTTTCTTGAAGACTCAGAGCATGTTTTATTTATCTCAGCATCCACCGTGCCCAACATAGGGCCTAGTATCTCAACATATATTGAATGAATGAATGAGTGAGTAAATAGATGTTAGGGTATAGGGCCAGGCCAAAGTGTAGTTATAGCCCTGAAATACTAACAGCTTTGTAAGTCAGTACATGAGGGGTCTTACTCAGTAACCCATTAAATCATTAGGACTTCCGAGAGTAAATCGCTCCCTAAGACAGGTGCTCAGGCTTGTACAGTATGTGATAGTTGAGTGGCTAATAGACCAAGCAGCTTGTCCACTTTCCTGGAGTGAAGTTTTGGGCTCACCTCCATTCAGAAGGCTGAGTACATGATGCTACATGCCTCCTTCAGTGGAGTTAAATTAAACTTAATATCTTATGACTCAAGAGTTTGCACACCAAGGCTTGGCACTTAATATTGTAATTACTCCTTTTGATTAGAGCTACCTTTCATAAGCAAATCGACGCAGTGATTTGACAAGCTTGAGGAATTGTGTTTGGAGCTCACCCTACGAGTTCCACAGGGACCTGTAATCATAGTAATTACTGTTGAAGCGAGATTCCAGTTCTCGATGTACCAGGAGGTGAGTGAGTAAGAGTCACACGCTGCATCCTTTCCCATCTCAGGATGGGCTGTGTGGCTGAAAACAAGGGAAGTGGAAGTAAACAGAGTGTGATCAGCCGTCGGCCCATAGGCTGTGGTGTTTCTCCTTTGGCAGGGCTCAGCCTGTGTGGGATTCACTGCGTTGAAATGGATTCTTTAACACACACTTGGTGGCACTTAGCTATTCTGGTCCATGCTGGTAACTTTTGTGAATAGATAGATAAGGCAGACATGAATCCACTCACTCTGTCCTTTGCGGGGTTCCCGAAGTACTCTTAGGGTGAATGTGGAAAATAGTAAAAGCGGGGTCTGTCATGACCCAGAAGGCTTGGCTCAGATTCACTGGCGCTCCAATCAGTTGAAAGATCAAATATTCCCTGAAGGATGAGTTCAGAGCTCCACTGGAGGTGTTCAGAGCGTTCTGAGCTAGTTTTTAAAGGACAGATGCCACACCAAGGACAGGAGCCTTATTCCAAACCACAAGAGAGCCTTGCGGCGACAGAAGCATTCAGCCTCCAATTGAGTGACTTTGCCCTTCTCCTCTATGGTCCTGGGGCTGATTTCCCCAGGAGGCTGCTGCAAGTTCCAAATGCTGAGGAGGAACAGTTCCCAATGGGACTCACAAGGGGACTCCGAGAAATAGTTGTTTCTTTTCTTTTTCTTGTAGGGATTGTTTATGTTAGGGGCCCCCCTACCCTCTGGAAACATGATCTCTTAGGCACACACCCCACAATTATGGCTTCCCACTGTCCACAGTGGAGGGGTTCCTTCCCCACGCCCTCTGCTTTTCCCTCCATCATCCACAGCCCGAAAATCCATTTAAAAATTAACAGCACAAGGAGGAAAGTGCCGCAAGACCCAGATTGCTAGCAGATGCTCAGGGGTGCTGGCAAGAGAAAAGGCAAGTGGAATAAGGCATATGGAGGCCAGGGTTTCCTCCCGTGCCTTTCTAGAAGGTTGCATGGGATCAGGTGAGGCACGATGCACCTCCATCCCCTTCCTCGCTCATTCTCCCTTTCAACAGATATCCTTTAAGGAATAACAGAGTGTGGCAAGTCCACTGCTGGGTTCTGGAGCCACAGTGGTGATGATAATGAACATTTATCGAGTGTTTACTACATGCCAGGCATTCTTCAAAATATTTTGTTTATTAACATGTTAACTCAATTAAAAAAAAAAAAACAGCCATAGTTTTAATCCTCAGATGAGGAAACAGAGGCACAAAGAGGTTAGGGATTTTTCCCAGCGTCACATAAGCAGTAGGAAGAGGGATCAGGCCTAGCTCCTTGGCAGTCTGATTTCACAGCCTAAGCCAGGAGTCCACACACTTTTTCTGTGAAGGGCTAGATAGTAAATATTTTCCCTCTGTGGGCCATCTGGTCTCTGTCGCAATTTCTCAGCTCTGCTGTCATAGCAAAAAGCAGCCATAGACAGTCCATGGCTGTGTTCCAAAAACGCTGTCTTTGTCGACACTGAAATTTGAATTTTATAGAACGTTTATGAGTTATGAAATATGTCATTGATTTCTTTTCAATCATTTAAAAAATGTAAAGCCACCTCTACCTCACAAATCATGCACATCAGGTCTTGGGCTATATGTAGTTTGTTGATGCCTGGCCTAAGTTGTGCTGTCTCTCCATTAGTGAATAAGGATGAATTGCTATCCTAGTGAGGAGAAGGCAATGGCACTCCACTCCAGTACTCTTGCCTGGAAAATCCCATGGACGGAGGAACTTGGTAGGCTGCAGTCCATGGGGTTGCTAGGAGTCGGACACGACTGAGCGACTTCACTTTGGCTTTTCACTTTCATGCATTGGAGAAAGAAATGGCAACCCACTCCAGTGTTCTTGCCTGGAGAATCCCAGGGACGCGGGAGCCTGGTGGGCTGCCATCTCTGGGGTCGCACAGAGTTGGACATGACTGAAGCGACTTAGCAGCAGCAGCTATCCTAGTGGGCGAGCCATGCAGACTTCAATCCCTCTAGAGAATCCTTCATCTATGCAGGTGCTGCTGGCTTTGTGTGAATCTCTCTGCTTCTCATCCTCCATTCTCCTGTTGGCTAAATCATGTGTGCCTTTCAGATGGCAGCTTAGCTTCTGCCTCTTTCCTTGACACGGATCTATCTTCTGCCCAGCCCCTCCTTGTTCCCGGCACTCTGTCACAGCACTCTTACAGTCACCCAGTTACCCATCCGCTTCGGGAGGGCAGCGGGTCCCACCCATCCCAGCTTCCCTGGATTCTGATTGGATTCTTGGTGCTGGTAGGCACAAAAGACAAGCAGTAGAACTAATTGGTAGGTGAGTCTCAAAGATCAACGAAGAAGGGAACTTTCAACCTTTGGGTTGAGCAAAGAGGTTCTCCACGCCAATAAGATGAGGAAGTTTGCTCTGGAGAAAAGAAGCAACTGTGTGTGTGACAAGATGCAGGGATGAGGAAGACAATGCAAATAGGGGTGTCCAAGGAATCATCAGGGGCTGGCAGAAATGCCAAAGGGAAAAGCTGAGGCCGAGAGCATCTATATTGCCCAAGCTCTGATCCCCACAGGACAGATTAAAGGCAGTGAGCTTGGGAGTGACACGTTCAGACTTGTGCTCCAGAACAGAGGTCAGAAAACTAGGGCCCACTGACCAATTCCAGCCCCAAATCCCACAGTGAAGGGGGAGCTGGAGAAAAATTTCAGGGGTGTGCGAGATCCAGTCTGTGTTCTTTCCCTCCACCACACTGCTCTTCCCCATCTGGACATCTAGCCATGGACTGGGGCTGGCTAAACATCTCAGGGACCCTGGCAGCCTAAACCCACCCCCAGCGGCCCCCGATGGACTTGGTCTTGGGGGAGGAGTGAGAGATAACTGGTGTAAGGCTTTCCAGTCTCGCTCCTTAGTTCGTCAGTGATGTGTAAACTCGAGGCTCATGGCCTGTGTGCCACTGATCTTGTCATGATCTTTGATCATGCACCTGTTTCTCCTTGGTCTTTGGTCCTAATCTAAGCATGGGCTTCCTCCTCTTGAAGGACCCTCATCATGATAAGATTCTGAACATTGGAAGGATTCCACATGCCATATTAAAATACCTGTGGCTCAACAATTTATAAGCGATGAAAGTCCTGGAAATGGAGGAAGCAGAAAAGACATCACTCTCACCCTTAAGGTACAGAGGTGAGCAATGATCCAGGGCTTTAGGAAGAAAAGGAGGATCCACACCAGATTAGCTCTGAGGGGAGGGAGCTTGTTAAGGGGATTTAAAGTCTACCGTCTTAATAGTCCTTTGTAGTTCTTTGGCGCCTGGCTTTTCTTGAAGCTCAAAGTATTTTGCAAACATTAGCTCATTAATACCGCCAGCAGCCTTGTGAAGTGGCTAGTGTGAATGTCTTATCCTCACTTGGGATTCTTGAATTTGAGGGGAAAAGGGGTTCTGTCTGGTGACTAGTGCCTGGTTGAAGAGAGGCCCCAGGGGTTGGACTAAATTTAATGCTCATGTTTGTTTCTCATTCCACCGGAAGAACCGTGGATGGTGAGAGAAGCACATGCCAAATCTGGGTACCAGCTGAAACTAGGCTTCTCCAGCTTTGTGAATTTGGACAAGTCCCTCAACTTTTGTGAAACTGAGTTTTCCCTTGGGAAAGGGGGGCTGATGATAAGAATTATAAATGTAATGTTGTTGTTGTTTTACTAAGTTGTGTCTGACCCTTTTGTGAATATATGGACTGTAGCCCACCAGACTCCTCTGTCCATGAGATGTCCCCGGCAAGAATACTGGAGTGGGTTGCCATTTTCCTATCCAGGGATCTTCCTGACCCAGGGATCAAACCCATATCTCCTGCAGCTCCTTCCTTGGCAGGCAGCTTCTTTACAACTGAGCCACCAGGGAAGCTGGTAAATATAAAATGCGTGTTAAAGTCATTTGATTATTGAAGTTTCAGTCAACAGATCTAAGATATTTTTGTTAAAGCTCACTACACACGTGGCTCAACAGTATATGGGCTGTGTGTTCTGATGAGTGTTCTCTGAGGCGGGTGAGCAGGAGCAAGAAGGAGGTCCTGGAGACTGCACTGTCGTGGGCTTGAGCAGAAAAACCAGCCAACCGGCTGGAGTAGAGTCGTCTTGAGATAAAACCAAAGAAGGGGATACATGGGAAAGGAGGCTGATAGATGATTAGAAGTTCATTTCACCTAGGAGCCGCGGAAGGTTTGAGCAAGGAACCACCCTAGACAGATCTGCCGTGTGAAGATTAACTGTGATACCAGCACAGAGAACCAAAGACAGCAATTGTATCGGCAACTGATGAGCAAGATAATCCACTGTGGCATGGGAAGAAAATTTTTATAACATCTCTTTGCTATTCTCTAATTCTCATCCTTTGAAAATTTTACTTTTAGACATGACTTTTGTGTATATGTTTTAAAGGCAAATATTGGAGAAGGCGATGGCAGGCCACTCCAGTACTTTTGCCTGGAAAATCTCATGGATGGAGGAGCCTGGTAGGCTGCAGTCCATGGGGTCGCTAGGAGTTGGACATGACTGAGTGGCTTCACTTTGACTTTTCACTTTCATGCATTGGAGAAGGAAATGGCAACCCACTCCAGCGTTCTTGCCTGGAGAATCCCAGGGACGGGGGAGCCTGGTGGGCTGCCGTCTATGGGGTCGCACAGAGTCGGACACAACTGAAGCGACTTAGCAGCAGCAGTAGCAGTAGCAGCATATTTTTAAAATATGATATTTATGTGATATTCACACCAGAGAGTGAATGGCCCTTTGAGACTACCTAGTTTATGGTTGACTTCGTCTAAGTAAATTTTTAAAATCACGATCTTAATTGACCCCAAATGTGTCAGTGAGGATTCTTAGTTGCAAACAACAGAATCCACTCTAGCTAATTTAAGCAGAAAACAGATTTATTAAAAGACATTCAAAAGGGTATCAAAATTCTTAGAAAATCTGAAGAAACAAATTTGTGGCTCCGCTTCTAGGAACAGTATTCAAAACCACAATACAATGGATTATTGTTTGGCATAAAAATCAACATAAAAAGCAAAATTTTTACTGATAGGGGCACGTGATCTGAAGTTTGAAGCCTACTCACTGCATTAGAAGGGAAGAGCCAAATGCAGAATTCCATTTGAAAGTTCTTTATGACATTCAGGGTGAGCTAGTAGAAGCCTGGATATAATAGTGGCTTAAGGAGAAACCAAAAGGAAAAAATATCAGGAACCTATCATACAGGCAGAAAAGGCAGGACTTGGTCATCTGGAGACATAAAGAGAAAGTTACTAGAGAAGAAGGAAGAGGCAAAGGTGGTGGTCAGATTTCAATCCTTGGCCAAGAGAATGCTTGGTTAGAAAGGAGACCTGATGGAGGGAAAGGTGAACTGTTCTGCCTTGGCTAATGGGATTTAAAGTAAGGCAACAGAAACTGAAGGACTGGAGATGTGAGGCTGGGGCTTGTAAGAGAGCCCCAGCTAAAGGTGGAGGAGCTCAGTGTGGAGATGAGTGGAGACTGGGATCCCCTAGGGAAGCGGGTGGGCAGCAAGGAGTTGGTCCAAAAGGAGGAGATGTTCTCGTCCCCAACCCAGTCATAAGAAAGCCTACTGTCAGAGGCCAGCGATCATTTCACGTGGTCTCAAGTTTATAGACTCACAGAACATCAGAGAGTGAATGGCCCTTTGAGACTACCTAGCTTATGGTTGGTTTGGTCTAAGCAAATTTTTAAAATCACAATCTTAATTGACCCCAAATGTGTCAGTGAGGCTTCTTAGTTAGAAAATCTCAAGAAACAAATCTGTGGCTGCGCTTCCAGGAACAGTGTTCAAAACCACAATACAATGGATTATTGTTTGGCGGAAGAAAGAAACGAAGTAGAGATCCTGGCTACGACATCAACGAACCTTGGAAACTTCATGCCAAGTGAGAGAAGCCAGTCACAAAGGACCACATATTGTATGATTCCATTTATATGAAATGTCCAGAATAGGCAAATAGAAAGTTGATTCATAGTTGTTTAGGGCTGGGGTCGGGGGGAGGGTGGGAAGTTGGAAAGTGACAGCTAAGAGATATGAAGTTTCTTGGAGGGCTGATAAAAATGCTCTAAAACTTTAAATGAGTGAATTGTATGATATGTGAATAAATCTCAAAAAATTGCCACATATACACACGCACTCCATACAAAGGCTGATGAGGATTATTACTGTCATCACTACCAATGCCAAATATAGGATGCCAAGAACTTAGCTTTAGCACAGCCTCCACTCTCAGCATTCCTGGTGCCAGCCCTGCCTCAGGGACTCAGTCAGGCAAGCACTGGCTCCCCTAAAAACTCTGGACCTCTGTCACCTTTCACATGAGCACATGCAATGCCTAGGAAGATCTCATTGCTTCGGGATGCTCACTTCCAATCTGAAGTCCTGTTTGGATGTATGCAACGATGAAGCCCAGAATACACTGTGATCTAACTGCCAGTTCTCTGAAAACTGGATTTCTGATCCTTACACTGGGAATCAGGAGAATGTCCCAGAGAAAGATTAGTTGAGAGATTGGTGTGGAGGGAGAGATGAATAGGCAGACCACAGAATATTTCTAGGGCAGTGAAACTGCTCTGTATAATGATGGCTACGTATCTTTATACATTTGTCAAAACCCTAGAAGTACAACACTGAGACTGAACATTAATGTAGATCCTGAACTTTGTGTGATAACTTAGATCCTGAACTTTGGATGATGCAGGTCCACCATCTGTAACAAGTGTGTTGCTCTGATAGGGGATGTCAATAATGGGGGAGTTTATGCTTGTTGAGGGCAGGAGGTCATGGGAAGGTCATGGGAAATCTCTGTACCTTTTGCTCAATTTTACTGTGAATCTGAAACTGCTCTAAAAAAAATAAAGCCTATTTTTTAAAAAAAGCTGACAGAATCCACTCTGGCTAATTTAAGCAGAAAACAGATTTATTAAAAGACATTTAAAAGGATACCAAAATTCTTAGAAAATCTCAAGAAACAAATGCGTGACCTTGCTTCCAGGAACAGTGTTCAAAACCACTGTTTTGAAGAGCCACAAATATAGCATCCACTATTAAAATATATTGGGCTTCCCTGGTGGCTCAGACAGTAAAGAATCTGCCTGCAATGCAGGAGACCTGGATTTGATCCCTGGGTGGGGAAGATCCCCTGGAGAAGGGAATGGCAACCCACTCCAGTATTCTTGCCTGGGAAATCCCATGGACAGAGGAGCCTGGCCGCCTGTGGGGTCCCAGAGTCGGACACAACTGGGGGAATAACATTAACATTAAAATATATTATAGAGTTTCAGAATAACACTGAATGGAACTTGATAATTTTAAGGGCTCCCCTAAGAGTATTTTTTTAAACTCTAGAAGTGAAAAACAGCCACATTATGTATAAAGAGTGGCAGGAGTGTTAAGGGGAGATTGTACAGGCTTTAGAGTCTGGGTTTGAATTCAGGCCTGCCCCTTATCAGCTGTCTGATCTCTGTAAGTCACTTAATTCACTGAGCCTCACCTGAAAAGTGATAACAGCAACCCCTACTTCCCAAGGTTTTATTTCTAGGACTAAGGCAATTAATGCTAAATAAATCTTAGCTTCTGCCAGTGAAGTGAAGAAGTGAAGTGAAAGTCACTCAATCGTGTCCAACTCTTTGTGACCCCATGGACTATACAGTCCATGGAATGCTCCAGGCCAGAATACTGAAGTGAGCAGCCTTTCCCTTCTCCAGGGGATCTTCCCAACCCAGGGATCGAACCCAGGTCTCTCACATTGCAGGCAGATTCTTTACCAGCTGAGCTACCAGGGAAGCGCCTCAAAAAGGGAAAACAAATGTAATTATTTCTGTCAATTTTTATTAGATTACACTCAACTGTTATCCTGATTCTTATGTTTTCATAATTTTTAAAAGCTAAACTATTACTATATTTTATGCTTGAAAGTGAAAGTTGCTCAGTCATTTCCGAGTCTTTGCTACCCCATGAACTATACAGTCCATGGACTTGTCCAGGCCAGAATACTGGAATGGGTAGACTTTCCCTTCTCTAAGGGAACTTCCCAACCCAGGGATTGAACCCAGGTCTCCCAAACTGCAGGTGGATTCTTCACCAGCTGAACCACCACGGAAACCTGCAGAACTGAGCTCTAATTAAAAGCCAAAATGTCATCTCATGGGCCACCAGCTCCAGGAGTGGCACTGGGCTCCTCATGACCTACTCATCCTGTTATGGCATTCCAGGTCCCAACTCTGGTGACAGAAAGAGAAGGGGGGAACTTCACATATTTTCCAGAAACTTCCAGATTCAATTCACTTTGCAGGATTTGTCTCTCGCTGCATGAGACCCAAGTTCCATGTGGCTCTGGGGTTATTTAAAGCAAGATGAAAGTGAAAGTGTTCGTCACTCAGTCCTGTCGACTCTTTGTGACTCCATGAACTGTAGCCCACCAGGCTCTTCTGTCCATGGAATTCTCCGGGCAAGAATACTGGAGTGGGTAGCCATTCCCTTCTCCAGGGGATCTTCCTGACCCTGGGATCCAACCCAGCTCTTCCACACTGCAGGCAGATTCTTTACCATCTGAGCTACCAGCGGAGTAGGATAAGTCAAGCTTGTTGATTCCCTAGCTAGTATCCTTAGCATTCTCCAGGCACCCTGTCAAATAACCCATAGAAATGCTAAATATTTCAGGGGCTCCCAGGAGTGGTATTCCATCTCTCCTGATTTTGTGTTCTGAATCTTTCCGATGCTCAGAACTTTCTTAGTTTCTGATGGCCTCATTGGTAGGGCTTCTTACACCAAGTCATGACCACCTTACTATTTTGGCAGTATTTGAGGAGGACATGACATGAAATGCTCAAGTGTTAGGAGTCATTCAAATAGCCGTAAAGATAAAAAAAAAAAACATTGTACCACAACAGAGCACAAAAATAATTTGATGTGTCTCCATCTGATTCGTGCTTAGCCTCTCAGAAACACATTCTTGATGTGTTTGACCACATCACTGACTCTCTCACTGTCTTCTTGGTGACAGTGATTTCCTTTGCTCTTAAATTCACATTCCTTGGTTCGTCAGTTAAGGCCTTTTACAGCAGGGCCTTACCTGCTTCTTTAACTCTATCTCCTACTACCTCTCAGTCACATCCATGCAGTGATTCAGCCCCATCAAACCTCTGGCTTTCTCCTAACATATGTACTCAGTCTTATCTCAGTCTTATCGCCTTACTCAGGTACACAGCTTCCTCTGCACAAAATTCTCTTTCCTTCTTCTTTACCCTAAGACCCACTTAACCCTAACTCTTCTGGAAGCCTTCCTGCCTTCGTTAGGGAAAGGCAGAGGCTCTCTCCTGTTTCTTTCAAAAGCACAGAGGCTTCATTCAATAGTCAGTTCACAAACATTTGCGGAGGGCCTTGTGTAGTAAACTCTGCACTGTGCTCCCACAATCCCTATACTTACATCTATTACAGCAAGAGTCACACTAGGTATCATTATTTGTTTACCTGTCTGGAAGGTGCAGCCTGGCGACAGACAGCCATGTGGATTGTTTGGTTAAGACAATGGCACTATTTCCTCTTTCTCCAGACCCACCCAAATACAGTGACCTCTGCCCTCTGTCTCTGAGCCCAGCCCAGAACACCAAGGGCCGTGGTTTCAGCCTCAGGGAATCCTAGGGAAGGCCACATACCAGTCCACTGCCTACCAACCCTGTACCCCCTCCCTTGTGCATTAGTCTGGCCCACACGACTGGGTTTCTATCTCAGTCCCTCTGACAAGCATGCTATTTCACTGTTGCTATGGAATCTATGTGTCTGGATTTTTCTACTTTACCTGGCTCATGCCAGTGGTAAAGACTTGTTCCAGGGAGCCCCACTGGTGAAGTGGTCCTGTTTGCCACATGTTGGTGATTAAGAACCTTTCAGCTGATATTGTAATTGCCTATTGCAAGGGCTTGTGACCCTGTGCTGAATGGAGCGTCACACCTGGCATGCCTGGCCTTCTTTCCCCGCATGCTGACTTGAACTTCCCTCCAGGACTAGCATGTCCGTCTGAACTGGAGATTCTGCCCTTGGATGTTCCTTCCAACTGGGAAGGTGGGCTGCCCTTCTGGCCCCTGCCTTGCCCAGGCAGCCTTTTCTTCCCCGACAAACTTTACTCAATAAGGACAAATAGAAATGTGTGAGCTGAAGATATGCCATGCCCCAGGGAGAAGCCAAGATAACAGGAAAAGGGGTCAATTAAAATAACCACAGAGAAAGACTTCGGTGGTATTCCATTAAAAGGATAGGGAAAACATAAGAAAAGGGAATACTGTAATTGGGTATGAGAACTCGAAAAGAGCCAAAATATCAAGGTCTTTGAATGTAAAAAAAAAAAAAGCACTTGGGTTGCTTCCATGTCTTGTCTATTGTAAATACTGCTGCTATGAACAATACATGCATCCTTTTGAATTACAGTTTTGTTTTCTGCAGATATACACAGGATTGGAATTGGTAGATCATGGGCTTCCCTGGTGGCTCAGATGGAAAAAAATCTCACTGCAGTGCAGGAGACCCAAGTTTGATCCCTGGGTCAGGAAGATTCCCTGGAAAAAGGAATGGCTATGCACTTCAGTATTCTTGCCCAGAGAATTCACATGGACAGAGGAGCCTGGTGGTCTATAGTCCATGAGATCACAAAGAGTCAAACATGGCTGAGTGACTAACACACACACACACACACACACACACACACACACACGGTATTTCAAATTGTTACTTTTTTAAAGGAACTTACTGTTCTCCATAGTGGCTGCACCAATTTACGTTCCCACCAACAGCATATGAAGGTTCTCTTTTCTCTACATCCTACAGATAATATTTATTATTTGTAGGCTTTTTGATAATAGCCATTCTGACAGTGTGAAGTAATACCTCATCGTGTTTTAGATTTGCTTATCTCTAATACTTATCGATATTGAGCATCTTTTCATGTGCCTGTTGGTCTTCTAACCATTTTTGATTGGGTTGCTTGCTTTTTCGGCATTGAGTTGCATGAGTTGTGTGTCTATTTTGCATATTAACCTGCTACTGGTTGCATCATTTGCAGATATTTTTTCCACCATTCCATAGGCTGTCTTTTCATTTGATTGATGGTTTCTTTTGCGGTTTCAAACATTTTAAGCTTGATTAGGTTAAAAAAAATTGACATGAAGAAATGAAGTAACTTGCCTTGAGACTAGCAACTGAAAGAATGCTCATCAATAGGGAAATGGTTGAGTACATCATGATTTATCTTAGCCGTGAACTAACAGTCATTGTAAAGAATAAATTCAAACTATAGCAGTTGAGTTGCTGCTGCTGCTGCTAAGTCGCTTCAGTTGTGTCCGACTCTATGGGACCCCATAGACGGCAGCCTCACAAGGCTCCCCCGTCAGTGGGATTCTCCAGGCAAGAACACTGGAGTGGGTTGCCATTTCCTTCTCCAATGCATGAAAGTTAGGAAGGGATTTTTCTAGAGGCCATGTTGAGTGAGAAAAGCCGGATATAGGTAGGTGTGTATAATATGATCCCACATTTGTTTACCAATGAAATAAACCTCTTATCTGTATATGTGCATTATATATTCATATATACACTAACCTGCATAGTATGGTTCCATTTCAGGAAAAAAAAAAAAAAAGAGCCCTATGCATGTGTCTTTATATTCGATTGTGTCTGAGTGAGAAAAGGGAAAATGATGGAAGGATTGACATTGGTTTGTTGACCTCAGCTATCTCGAGAGGAAGGGAGAGATTAGTGTGGGCAAAGAGAGCTTTGGGGCCTTGGTCTTGTGATAAGCATGTGTCGCTTTCATAATATGAAACCGTCAAGTGAAGAAAATTATTTATAAGAAATAAATATTACCCACAGTTACATGTGGCCCACATAGCTTCACCTCAG
The DNA here is from genome assembly GCF_016772045.2 of Ovis aries. Taxonomy (NCBI): domain Eukaryota; kingdom Metazoa; phylum Chordata; class Mammalia; order Artiodactyla; family Bovidae; genus Ovis; species Ovis aries. Next base: position 15,271,115 of record NC_056055.1, read on the forward strand.
TGTTAAATTGTGAAGAAGGAAAGAGTGGTTTACGCTTCCACGGCCCCCCTCTCCCATGCACTATGCCTGGGCTTGGATCCATAAAGGACTTTCACAGGTCATTTGTTTCTGGGATATTCTCAGCTCCAGTGTTATGTAGGATCATTTATATTTTAATCATGATTTTTCCAGACACTATAGGTCACATGTTAGGGCCAGGCAGAAGGCACCAAGTGAAAGTGAAGTGTTAATTGCTCAACTGTGTCTGACTCTCTGTGACCCCGTGGACTGTAGCCCACCAGGCTCCTCTGTCCATGGAATTCTCCAGGCCAGAATTCTGGAGTGGGTTGCCATTCCCTTTTCCAGGGGATCTTCCTGATCCAGAGATCAAAGCCAGATATCCTGCATTGCAGAAAGATTCTTTACCATCTGAGCCACCAGGGGAGTTAAGAGAGAAGACTAAATAGCAGTTCAGAGTTTTGGACTCCAAATTCAGTGCTCTTGTGTTGAGGGTCTAAAATTGTGTAACACAGAAAAACATTTTAAAAGACCAATTTTTAAAAAACTGTAAGAACCAACCTAATGAATATATTGACAGCTTCTATAGGTACGAAGCATCATTATTTTAATTAGCCCTTAGCTTCCCTTTTGCCTATCATTAGGGTACAATGCCATCAGTTATGTGACTAGTGGGTCCTTGATTATAGCCTGACACATTCATTCAACAAACATTTACTGAGCACCTAATACGTGCCCAGCACTCAGTTGGGTGCTGGCTCAGCCTTGTAATCTGAACAAACAAGCTTCCCACGGGCATCTGGCCAGGAGTGATTAGTACATGCCTACACCATTCGTCCTTTTAAAATTAAAGAGACTATTTTATTAAACATGAAAGTTTAGGAAACATTAAAGGCTTTTTATTTCAGAAGGACTCTGAATCAGAAAATACTTAAAAGAAATAAGCACCACTTGGAGAAATATAGACTATAAATAAGTCCAGCATGAATGAGCATGATGAATGGCAACTAAAACTAGCATTTTGAGTGCACGCTATTGCCAGGCACTTTACGTATGTCATTATAAGAAGTGCTCACAATAACCCTATATGGAGCGGACTGTTATTATTAAGTTTGCCAGAGAGGAGACTGTAGCTCAAGAAGATGTGAAGGAATGTTCCCAAGGTCATAGAGAAAGCTTTAGTGCCAGGATTCTAGTATAGACATGCCTTAACTGCAGACATCATGGATTTCTTTTACTTCTTTGCCCCACTGGCAAAGGAGACTGTTCCTCTAAAGAGCTCATCAGGTTTCCAAGGCCAAGGTGAAACAGTGGTTAAGTGTCCCCATCACCTGGGCCATGTGTGTCAGCTAGTGGTCCCTTTAACACTAGAATAATAACACTAACGTTTACCGATACTCCATCACCTGCCAGGCTCCATTCTCGACACGGTTCAATATTCTTTACACAGATCATTTCCAACCCTCACTGACAGCGTGTCCTCCTTGCTTCTTCACTTGTCAGCCTACAGCCTCCTTCAGTACAGTCATCAGAAGAGTCTTTTTAAAACTTAAATCAGGTCAGTTCTCTCTTCCAATCAAAACACTCAAATGGCTTGTAGGTCTTACACATTCTCCCCATCTCCTTTGACTTCACGTCTCACTTCTCTCCCTTTACTATCTTGCCTCTTGCCCTTTCATTGTGTGAACTTGGTATCCTAACTGATCTGATTCTTTTAATTAAAATTTTAAAATATTTTAAAAAAAAATTTGGTTAGAAAATTGTGGTGTTAGTGGTAAAGAATATGCTTGCCAAAGCAGGAGACATAAAAGTCTCAAGTTCGATTCCTGGGCCAGGAACATCGCCTGGAGAAGGAAATGGCAACCCACACAAGTACTCTTGCCTGGAAAATTCCATGCACAGAGGACCCTAGAGGGCTATGGTCCATGGGGTCGCAAAAGAATCAGACACAACTGGACAACTGAGCACGCATACACTACACAGTTTTAAGCCTCTTGCCATTCCACAAACACTCAGGGACATCCCAGGGCCAAGGCCTCTGCACTTGCTACTCCCCCTGCCTGGAACACTTTCCACCAGGTATCCAAGTCTCCGCCCTTCTTACCAACTTCAGGTCTTTGCTCCAATGCCATCTTCTCAATGAGCCCCCTGCCTCACTGACTGCTTTATTTAATAATGCATACTCCCTCTTCTCAGACATGCAGATGACACCACCCTTATGGCAGAAAGTGAAGAACTAAGGAGACTTGATGAAAATGAAAGAGGAGAGCGAAAAAGTTGGCTTAAAGCTCAGCATTCAGAAAACTAAGATCATGGGATCTGGTCCCATCACTTCATGGCAAATAGATGGGGAAACAGTGGAAACAGTGGCAGACTTTATTTTGGGAGGCTCCAAAATTACTGCAGACTATGACTGCAGCCATGAAATTAAAAGATGCTTACTCCTTGGAAGGAAAGTTATGACCAAACTAGACAAAATGTTAAAAAGCAGAGACATTACTTTGCCAACAAAGGTCTGTTTAGTCAAGGTTATGGTTTTTCCAGTAGTCATGTATGGATATGAGTTGGACTATAAAGAAAGCTGAGTGCCAAAGAATTGATACTTTTGAACTGTGGTGCTGGAGAAGACTCTTGAGAGTCCCCTGGACTGCAAGGAGATGCAACCAGTCCATCCTAAAGGAGATTAGTCCTAGGTGTTCATTGGAAGGACTGATCTTGAAGCTGAAACTCCAATACGTTGGGCACCTGATGGGAAGAACTGTCTCATTTGAAAAGACCCTGATGCTGCGAAAGATTGAGGGCAGGAGGAGAAGGGGACAACAGAGGATGAGATGGGTGGATGGCATCACCAACGCAATGAACATGAGTTTGTGTAAACTCCAGGAGTTGGTGATGGACAGGGAGGCCTGGCGTGCTGCAGTCCATGGGGTCGCAAAGAGTCAGATAAGACTGAGCGACTGAACTGAACCCCTCTTCCCAGTACCCATATTCCTGCTCCCAGAATTTTCTCCAGTGTCACTAATCACCTTCTAGAACGTTTGCTTGCTGTGTTCTTCCCTGCCTGTTACCCTCTTCTAGAATGTAAGAACCATCAGGCAGACACGTTTGTTCAATGTGTTCCCTGAAGTATTGCCATCACTTACAGCAATGCCTGCCACATAGCAGACAGTTGACACTGTGGAACTGATAGATAAACTCTCTCCCCAACCCCGTAAGGGTGACTGTTACCATTCTGTTCAGAAACTCACCATCAGTCTTTCATGCACAAAGTCAACAACTAGAAAGCAACAGAGCTGGGATTCAAAAACACCAGGTCTCCCCCTCAGGGAAGAGAGTAAAGAAGAGGAGCTACTCTTGTACAGTTGCCTGTACTGGACTCTCTCAGACCACACTCCCCACCAGTAGCCACGACCAGCTGCCAAGACAACAGAAAAGTGTGGGAGTAACGGGGAGAAGACTTCCTCCACCATCGTTGTTGGTCTTGCCACTCATCTAGGAGCTCAAGCTGAGAAGCAGGCTGTGATTCTGCTTTTAGGAAAGAAATTAAAAAATAGATGCTAAGAACACATGCAACTGTTTCAGAGGTGAGCCCAGGGGTCAGAGTGTTTTGAATCTCTCCATGAAGCTTCTTTTTACATGTGTGGGTGCTCAGTAGCTCAGTCGTGTCCGACTCTTTTGTGACCCCATGGACTGTAGTTCACCAGGCTCCTCTGTCTGGGGAATTTTCCAGGCAAGAATACTGGAATGGGTTGCCATTTCCTCCTCCAGGGGATCTTCCTGACCCAGAGATCAAACTCACATTTCCTAGGTCTCCTGCATTGACAGGCAGATTCTTCACCACTGCACCACCTGGGACGCCCTCTTTATATATACTCAATGGTAAATATGAAAATTGACAGGTGTGATAACATCGGCTCTGCTGGAGAAGTTCCTGTTTGCCCAACACAAAATGCTGCAGTTAAGGCCAACACACATCCCCATTCTCCTTCGACATTAAACACCCCAGGACAGTGAGGACTGACATTGATCACTATAAGGCAAAAAGCCAGCACAGCCTCCAGGAGATCATACCTGTGCTTGTCATTTGCCTACTTCTTGTTATACATGCATCACCTGCCTTCGCTTTCCAAGGCCCTGTGCTGGGTCCTGAGGCCACATTATTGAAGCCAACAACTGCTTCCAGGGCATTGACATTCTTACAGGGGGACAGACACACAATGAATGCCATGTAACTGTGGTTTGAGAGAGACAGGAGCAAACAGCTGATGAGTCTCAGTTCTGGAAGGCTTCTAGAGAAGATAACACTTAAGTCAATGAGGTTCCCTTTGGAGCACATGGATTGGCAGGACTTAAGAGTGCCAAATTAGGCTCTGAGCCTGCAACCTCCAAAGAGGAAACACGGAGACTCCTACACTGCATGTACCTGGAACAAATCCCTGAGAAGCAGGTGGCCTAGAGGTACTTGTCGCAAACTAGGGGTTAATGATTAGCTAGGCCCAGAGCGTCCTGCCCTGTCCTAAGCTCAAGGAATTCCTAACAGCAACTGCAATATCCATCATGAATTGAACTAGGAGCCAAGCCCTATACTATACTTTTCATTTGTTATCTAATTGAATTGTTGCAATAACTATTTCACAAACAAGGAAACCCAGGCTCCCAGAAGTGAAAGGCTTTATGTAAAAGCCTTGGAGCTGAAGGCAGTACAAGAATCCGGGATTTAGATTTCAAAATCCAGTACTCTTTCCAGAATACAAGGCACTTCTGGCTTCTGTTTAATGCTGACATTGCTCTTATTCTCAGCTGTGAGACCAGTGTCTTGGGGAAGTTGGAACAGCATCTGCTACCATGGGGCAAAACAATGACGAATAGAATTTTGTGGTGAGGGTGACTTAGGCTCCAGTTTCAACTCTCATTAACTCCACTTGTAACCTCAGGGAAATCGCGTTACTTTCCTGGGGACTTCAGTTTTCCTTCAGAAAAAAGGATGCCCTGGTAGTATTGTGAGGCTTCAGTGGAATGAAGTCCACGACATACCTCAAACCTAGCAGGCAGTCAACCAAGCATCACCTCTCTCCTGGAGGCTTCTTGGCCAAAGTTCCGCTTTGGGAGACAAGTGAGGATGGACAATGACCACATGTACATAAGTTGTCATCGTGTCCTCCTTGAGCTATGCTTTTTTTTTTTTTTTTGCTGTAAAGAGAAAAATTAAGCACTATCTGGGATCTATCATTCTTGAAAACAAACTACACACTTATGATTAGAATGCTCTTCACACTTCCCAAGTCACAGCAGACACATTAAGAGTGCGGACCATTGCCCAATCTTGCCTCCAAATTCGGAGAGGGCAATGGCACCCCACTCCAGTACTCTTGCCTGGAAAATCCCATGGATGGAGGAGCCTGGTAGGCTGCAGTCCATGGGGTCGCGAAGAGTCAGACATGACTGAGTGACTTCACTTTCACTTTTCACTTTCACGCATTGGAGAAGGAAATGGCAACCCACTCCAGTGTTCTTGCCTGGAGAATCCCAGGGACAGAGGAGCCTGGTGGGCTGCCATCTATGGGGTTGGGCAGAGTCAGACATGACTGAAGTGACTTAGCAGCAGCCTCCAAATTAAGCTGAGTTATTGATTTCGTGACAGATTGTCAGCCATCCACCGCAAACTCTTCACAGCCAAAGGTGTCCAACCCTGAGTAACTCCTAAGGGGATATGGTGATTTCCTGCCTAGGAAATATAGTGTGAGCCCCACTGTAATTATGATGGCAACCAAGAGGTATAATTACCAAACAGGCTGCACAAATGACATCTGTTGGCACTGCCAGGGCAGTCTGTGTACTTGTTGTCAAGCAGCAGCTGGCAAGTCCTTTTATCACATGAAGGCGATTGGTCAATTAGGATTGATTCTAATTGATCTAATTAAAAAAGGAAACTTTTTTTCTTTTTAAATGAATGTAGATTCATAGGCAGTTGTAACAAATAATACAGGGAGATTTGTAATGCACCTTTTACCCTATTTCCCTCAATGGTAACATCTTGAAAATCTATGGTGTGGTATCACCGCTGGGATATTGACTTTGATAGGATCAGGATATAAAACGTTTCCATCACTACAAGGATCCCTCACGTGGCCCTTTTATGGTGTCCTCACTTCCTTCTTGTCACCACCCCTTTTAGAATCCCTACTAAGCATTGATCTGTTCTCCAGTTCTACATTTTTTTTTCATTTCAAGAATGTTAGATGAATGGAATCAAACAGTGTATATGACCTTTAGAATTGGCTTTTTCACGCACTATGATATTCCAGAGGATTTATCCACGATGTTGCCTATGTAAGGAGTTTCTTCTTTTTGGGTAGTGGTCCACGGTGTGGCTGTAACCACAGCTTGTTTAACCACTCACCTGTTGAAGAATAATTGGATTGTTTCCAGTTTGGCACTATTTGAATAAAGCTGCTATAAACATTTGTCTACAGGTTTTTGAGTAAACATAGGTCTTCATTTCCCTGAGAAAAGTACCTAGGAGTGCTGAAATATATGGTCTTGACATATTAGAATTTTTTTAAAAATTGCCAAACTGTTTGTCAGTGTGTCTGCACTGTTTTACATTCTCACCACCAAAATATGAGTGACTAATATCTTCACATCCCATCGCTTCATGGGAAATAGATGGGGAAACAGTGGAAACAGCGTCAGACTTTATTTTTTGGGCCTCCAAAATCACTGCAGATGGTGACTGCAGCCATGAAATTAAAAGACGCTTACTCCTTGGAAGAAAAGTTATGACCAACCTAGATAGCATATTCAAAAGCAGAGACATTACTTTGCCAACAAAGGCCTGTCTAGCCAAGGCTATGGTTTTTCCAGTGGTCATGCATGGATGTGAGAGTTGGACTGTGAAGAAAACTGAGCGCTGAAGAATTGATGCTTTTGAACTGTGGTGTTGGAGAAGACTCTTGAGAGTCCCTTGGACTGCAAGGAGATCCAACCAGTCCATTCTGAAGGAGAACAGCCCTGGGATTTCTTTTGGAGGGAATGATGCTGAAGCTGAAACTCCAGTACTTTGGCCACCTCATGTGAAGAGTTGACTCATTGGAAAAGACTCTGATGCGGGGAGGGATTGGGGGCAGGAGGAGAAGGGGGCGACAGAGGATGAGATGGCTGGATGGCATCACTGACTCGATGGACACAAGTCTGAGTGAACTCCGGGAGATGGTGATGGACAGGGAGGCCTGGCATGCTGCAATTCATGGGGTCGCAAAGAGTCGGACACGACTGAGCAACTGAAGTGAACTGAACTGAACTGATTATGGCTTAGGATATAGTTTGCATATGTTCTGTGAGCCCTTGAAAGGAGTGTATATTGTTCTATAAAACCATTCATTTCAAGGGTTCACAGAACATATGCAGAGTATATCCTAGGCTATAATATACACCTCAAGTGCCAATTGTATCAGGTTGATTGATGATATTTTTGCAAAGTGTAGGATTCTATGTAGGATTTGTCTCCTTCCAGGATGCTAACGGCATGAATGTTACATCTTTGTCGTCTCCCAGAGATTCTGTTCAATTTTTTTTCCAGTCTATTTTTCTTCTATTGTTTAGAACAGAGATGATTTTGCTTCTTCCTTTTCAATGTAGATGCTTTTTATGCCTTTTCTTTTTTCTTTTTTCTTTTTTTGGTCTAATTTCTCTGGTTGGGACATCCAATACATGAGCTATCAAGAAATAAAGGAATATTCATATGAGGGATTGAATAAAGCTGAAAACTCAGAAAGACTGGTAGAGCCCTGGAACCAAGTTTCACTTCAAAGGCTGATGAATGTGAACATTATTTTGCTTCCTTGTGGTGAGTGAAAGAATAAGCCTAGGGTTCTAAGGAGCCTAATAAGAATCCATGAAGTTGGATTTCCAGATGTCTACACCCTCGCTGTAATGGTGAGCTCGATATCAACTTGGTTTCTACTGCCTCAAAGGGGACCACAAAGATAACTGCACATCGCACATTCTGGTAGAAAGTAAAGTGGTAAAAACTCTCTTAAGAATTCATAATCACAACCTTCCCATGTGTTATATCCTTACACGGGCTAATTCCTACATGGAATTGTCTTCAATAACAGCTTTAAACTCCAAAAGCCCTAAGAATTAATGCCGATCTGCACTATAGGTTTTTCTCAAAGGAATCAAGGCAAATATTTGAAAGAATACAACCACCAAAAAGCAAGCTTTCTTGAGATATGTTTTCCTTTTCTCCATCTCTCAGTCTTTTCCCTTCATTCCTAATCTGTGTATTTCAATGCCATGCTGGTTTTACCCCTTCATCATTACACTGACCATTGGGCTCTCCCATCCTGACATTTGACTAGCAGTGACCATCAGATTTCTCTCACCATACACAAGATACACTGAGTTGATGAAGGATAACTAGAGAATCCCAAGGCTCCATGTTCCTGGTCCTCCATCCTTCCACTTAAAGGGAAGGACACAGAGCCCTTAGTAAAGTGAATTTCTTCTCTATGATTCTTAAATTATTTTTTTAATAGGTGGGAGCCATTTCTTTTTATTTATTCACTTATTTATTTTTAATTGAAAGATAATTACAGTATTGTGTTGGTTTCTGCCATGCATGAGCATGGATAAATCATAGGTATACATTTGTCCCCTCCCTCTTGAGCTTCCCTCCCGTCTCCCACCCCATCCCACTCCTCCAGTTTGTCACACAGCCCAAGTTCCCTGAGTCATATAGCAAATCCCCAGTCGCTATCTATTTCATGTATGTTAGTGCAATATGGTTTTCTTTTTTAATGTGGACAATTTTAAAAGTTTTTATTGAATTTGTCATTATATTACTTAGGTTTTATGTTTTGGATTTTTTTTTTGTTTGTTTTTTGTTTTTTTTTTTGCCATGAGACACATGGGGTCTTAGCTGCCTGACCAGGAATCGAACTCATACCCCCTACAATGGAAAGTGGAGTCTTAACCACTGGAACACCAGTGAAGTCCCTGATTCTTCAGTTTTTATACTGAATACAATTTCCATTCTATTCTACCACAAAAACCTAAGCTATCATATCAGTTAAATAACCCATACATACCATTGCTATACAGGCAGAACCACACTCTCTGCTAACTGTACAGATAGAACCACGCCGCTGCCAACATTTAAGACAAATTTGTGTGCCTCCTTGAGCAGTCTGTTGAGGGAAAATAAGGTCTCCAACCATGAAGGGAAGGGACATTTACACCAGGGTTCTTGGTGTGGGAAGGAGAAACATATGTCATTGTGAAATGCTTTGCTATGTAAGACTATCTCATGCAAAGCAATTATCCCAACCTCTGCCACTCTGTGAGAATTCCAGGGTACCAGGAAATGTCCTGTCCAGGAATACCAGCAACTATAAGGCATAGTAATTATCTCTGCAGTACTCACCGGATGTTTCATCCCCAGGATTACAAAAGTTCTCATTGCTGTAATCAATTAGCTTCACAGTGACACAGAAGCACCCCTCATATGCTTCCTTTCTCTGGAGTCACTGATACACTAAGACGTCCGAACACAAAAGTGTGATTTTGCCACACAAACATCACACAAGTGACCTGACTGTCAGATTCAAATTGGAGAATTTGAGATACTGAGAATACTGAGAATACTCAAACAGTTCTTGCAACAGCATATGAATTGGCCACTGCATAGGCATTTTACATATAAGCAAGATAGTATATTCAAAAGCAGAGACATTACTTTGCCTGCTAAAGTCCGTCTAGTCAAGGCTATGGTTTTTCCTGTGGTCATGTATGGATGTGAGAGTTGGACTGTGAAGAAGGCTGAGTGCTGAAGAATTGATGCTTTTGAACTGTGGTGTTGGAGAAGACTCTTGAGAGTCCCTTGGTCTGCAAGGAGATCCAACCAGTCCATTCTGAAGATCAGCCCTGGGATTTCTTTGGAAGGAATGATGCTAAAGCTGAAGCTCCAGTACTTTGGCCACCTCATGCGAAGAGTTGACTCACTGGAAAAGATTCTAATGCTGGGAGGGATTGGGGGCAGGAGGAGAAGGGGACGACAGAGGATGAGATGGCTGGATGGCATCACGGACTTGATGGACGTGAGTCTGAGTGAACTCTGGTAGTTAGTGATGGACAGGGAGGCCTGGCATGCTGTGATTCATGGGGTCGCAAAGAGTCGGACACAACTGAGCGACTGAACTGAGCTGAACTGAACTTAAGGCTTCAACAGGCTAAGCAACTTGTCCCAAACTAGACATCCAGTAAATGTCATATCAAATCTTAGACCCTGTTTCTCTGACTCTTAAGTACTGTGTTCTTTCCACTGACCAAACCGGGAATCAAAGCAGGAGAGAAATTCTGTCCCTTGCAAGTGGGAAAACTGAAGCAACAAGGTTGTGGACTTGGTTCAGGGCAATCAACTTTTCTCTGTCCAAGTGACCTAAACTAAATCCCGGGAGAGTTTAGCCAAATTGGTTACAATCATAACTGAGTAAGAATTTGTGGATGGCTAACAAAATTAATAATGAATAAGAACATCTGTATGACATTTCTGTGTTTTAAATTTCCTTTTCTTGTTTATTGTCTACTTTGCATCTCCAAAATAAAACAGGATGTGTTTCACATTCTCACTCTGCAAATAAGGGCACTTAGAGTCAGAGAGCGAGTGTGAAGTGATTGCCCAGGATCGCATAACTGCCAAGGGAGACAAGAGCTGGAACCCAGGGTCTCTGACTTCAAGCTCAGTGTACTTCCTGCTGCCTAGAAATAAACCCAGACTCTCCCTAATGCTTCAGACTTTTTATCTTAAAGCCCTTAACTTCTTGAGGGGCAGTGAGGGAAAGACCATGCACTCATATCATCCCAGCTGAGTCTGTGTTGTCATCTCTCACCCCGTTGCTCATCTGGCTTCTCATTCATTTCCTTCTCTACAATACATGCCACATGAGAAATACCAAATGCTTGATCTCTCTGTGCCACTTCCTTAGTCATTTACCTAGGTAAGATGCCGAAGCTGAAGCCCCCCACTCATGGAGCTTGTGTAGGCATTTGTCGGTTATCCCCATCATCCATCCCTTTTTCCACTCTTCTTAACTCTGCCCTGAATTCCCCAATAAAGTGTTTTGAGTGGAATTAATCCTGAATGCTGACTCCCTGGAAGTACCATCAAAATAAAGGTAAGGGAGAATCTACCATGAGAGAGTCATACTAACATCACAGGGGCAGAGTTGAGATGTTTATAAGATTCTGGAGTCTGGTTTAAGATAAGCTTTAAATAGGGAGGCTTAATTAGGATTAGAACAGGATCATGGTATAAGAGCTTGATTTTGGTAGACAATCAAGTGTTTTGAGGCAGAGTTTCAAAGAGTCTTGGAGAACAGACAGTCATTTGATGCTATATTTAAAATTCAAAGTTTGATGTCCATTTAAATTGTGTCTCTTTGCTTGTTTGTTTATAAAGACTAGGTAGGAATTTCCTGAAATGAACAATAAAATCACCTGAAACTATTCTCTTTCTGGGTAAAAGTTCCCTATTAAGGTGAAACTACATTGTGAATACTCGCATTAGTCATATCAGTAAAGACAGTCAAATAATAAAGTCAAGTTAACATGGACAGTAAGCATGTAGATATGGATGGATTTGGCTCTGGATCCATTCACAGAAGTGTACCCTGATTGACTTAAATAAATCAACAAATTCCATCCCCCGATCACAGTGACTGGTTCAGCAACGGGCTCAAAAACCAAATCAGGTCAGTGGGGACCAATGGAGACTTAACAGGGAACTATATGCAAAGCACACTTTCTATTAGCTGTTGAATTTGAAACTTGGAGTTGGTAGCACACAAGTTGCTGCCAGTGATCTTGCAAAAAGTCTTTTTGGAAGAGAGCCAATGCTAAGGAAGAAGGATTGAGGGAAAAAAAGAGAAGCCAGGTCCTCTCTAATACTCACCTGAGCTGCTGAATCAAACCCCAAAGCCAGCCTTACTAGGACTGTGTGCAATTTTGTAAGCGGTGTGTTTCCTCTATACACTACGCCACTTGAAGTGAAGATCTTCTATTACTTCTATTATAAAAGATCTTCTATTACTTACAATGCAAAGTGCCCAAGGCCCGCCGCATAGTTGTTAATAAATAGTAACACTAGCCAAGACAGCTCTAGCTATGATTTTGCAACTAGCCAGTTGCGTGACCCATATAAGTTATTAATCCTCTCTGGGCATCTTATTCTCCATCTGTTATATTTTGGGAACCATCAGTTTGTTTTTAAACCCACAGTCAACTCCTAAATTTCATTATTTTGTGCATTATCTTTCTACAAACTCTGAATGAATTAAACTGGAAAGAAACTTCCCTTCATGCCTTGCCACATGACTCAACAAGCCAGTCCCAGACGGATGATATACTGGTATTTGATACCAGCCTAGGTTCTTGGCTTTGATAACAAACAGGGCTCTGAGATAACCAACTGGTCATTACTGAGCAGATTCCAAGTAGCAGGTCAGATTTGGGAAGCAGGTTGGATAAATATTAGCCTTTATCACAACTCAAACAATCCCAACTGCCAAACCAAAGAATTCTTGGGGAGGAATTGTGTTCCCTCTTCCTCTTTGGAGAACCAGAAATCACAATGCGATTTTGTCACATTGCCTTGCAGATAACTCTCTTTTCTAGCCAGTAAATAAAGGTGGGCACCACCTTATGTGTTTAAAGGTATTGCATGCCTTCTCTCACTTCTCCTTCAGGTAGAGAGGAGCAGAGTTGTTTAACAAGAGGTGGGTTTGCCTCTAGCCAACCTGAGAACTCTAGTCATAAGAAAGCCAGTCTGAAGAGTCTGAAGGATTATTCAAAGATACTGCAAACACACCCAGGAGAAAGCAATTTCCAACTTTATGTCCAAGGCAGAATTCCTTGCCAAATTTCAAAACCTGTGTCAATACAGACCATGGGTGTTGGAGACCTGAAGCAATCATCTGGGGGATTCAAGTCAAAATGTTTCTCCCTAAATTATTTGATTGTGAAAAGAGAATTTCCCTTCTGAATGAGACAATCATCTCAACTTTAATAGCTCATATTTGTACATTTCTTTATGGTTTTCAAAGTATAGCCCAGGATGTCTTGTTCAAGGGACCCAAACACCTGTAACAATAGTCTTTCTAAGTGACAGTGAGATGAATTTAATGCCACAGTGGTATTGTGGACCCTGGCAAGTCTTCAGCCTAGTAATGGAGCTGGTATCTAGGTTTTACTGGAAAAAGACAGAAAGAGAGAGGGAGAGGGAGAGAGAGAGAAAGAATGTTTATCTGTGTATGTGACACAAACTTACATTTTTCGGCCCAGAGGGTCTAATAATCCTTTTGGATGGCAGTCAGCTTTGGGCCATAAATCACCAGACCCATCATTTCTTTAGGGAGATATTTGTAACCAGCTTTGGGTTGGAAGGAATATAAATTTTCTGGAAGCCTGAAAAGATGAAAAAGCATTGCTTTTCTGGTTATTCGTGCAGAGTGAGTAGCCCCTCTCCCTCTTGAAATAAAACAGGACTCTCAGCTTCCCATGCTTCACTCTAGATTTCTGGAAAGGATAATATGTCAGGGTTTAGGAGTTAGGCACCCCCGGCGGCCTCTCCCTGTGGGATTGGTGACCAGAAGCCCCCCTGGAATGGAGATTGTCGGGAGCAGAGGAGCGAGTCTGAGCTAAATGAGAAGTGCTCAGTGTGGCAAGAGAAAGGGCCACTTCAAGACGCACACCTCTCCAGCCAGAACCCCTGAGACTGAGAGCATGTGCAGGGAAACAGTGAGAGGATTCAGACCATGAGGCCATCTGTGTCCCCAAAACAGGCAACAGACTAGGGCTCCCGACCAGCTCTGTCACTGCCGGCTCTGCGTCTGCAAGTGTGTTACGGTTCCTCTCGATGTTCAGTCATCGTACCTGACATAGTAAAGTGGACTGGTCCAGCCTGGAGATCTAGTCCGTTGAGAAATCTTTACAAATCAATTCCATTCAATGCACAATCAGTGAACACTACTTGAGGGCCCGGCCCTGGGCTCAGGGCTAGAGTCAGGCAAGAGTGCTGCTCCCAGTGCCTGCCTTCAAAAAACTCCCATTTTAGGGCCTGAAACAGACCAAAAACTGGCCTACAATTGAGAAAATGGATAGAAGATACCGGGCAAAGGAAAGAGATTGCAGGAAGTCGATGGGAGGGGGTGGTGGAGGGAGTGATTGACATCTGAAAAGTAGGGACAGGGAGGTCTGGAGAAACTTTGGTGGGGAGGAAAGATAATGAACTGGACTTTGAAGGATCAGGCAGAAGGACCAGCAGGAATAAAGCCGATGGGGAGAAAAGCACTGAGTGTGTAAAATAAGAAGAAAGTCCCACTGCAGCTGGAGCACCCTAGAAGGGTCCCCATGCCAAGGGCCATGTCTTCCTTCCCAGACCTGGGTCACCATGGCCTTCCCCTTCTCATGACCCTCAGCTGGAGCACTAAAGCGGAGCCGGCGGAGCTTTCTGTACTGGGCTTGCGGAAAGTTGCTGGGTGTGCTGTGCTCAGTTGCGTCAGACTCTGCAAACCGCTGAACTATAGCCCGCCAGGCTTCTCTGTCCATGGTCCTCCAGGCAAGAATACTGGAGTGGGTTGCCATTTCCTCCTCCAGGGGCTCTTCCCGAACCAGGGATTGACTGCGCCTCTTGCACTGGCGGGTGGATTCTTTACCACTGCACCACCAAGCTGGGGGGTGAATGAGTGAGTGAAGTCGCTCAGTCGTGTCCGACTCTCTGCGACCCCATGGACTGTAGCCTACCAGGCTCCTCCCTCCATGGGATTTTCCAGGCAAGAGTACTGGAGTGGGTTGCCATTTCCTTCTCCAGGGTATCTTCCCGACCCAGGGATCAAACCCGGGTCTCCTGCATTCCAGGCAGACGCTTTAACCTCTGAGCCACCAGGGACGGAAAGGAGCAAGGCTGCTTATAGCGCCACCACTGGAAAGTAGAGGTAGGACAGCGGGAGTGGTTTTTAAATCCTTTTTTGTTATTCTACATAGCTTCATTCTATAAATACCCACAATTTACATAAACTGATTCAACTCCATATACGTGTGTGTGTTTTCCCCTCTTTTTCTTTCTGGCTTGGCTTCCTCATCTCTCTCTCCTCTCCCTGCCAGCACTATCTCTTGCCTCTGCAAGAGATCCCTTCCCCCAGGGACCCCCTCTAAACAAGATGAGTCAGGGCCCTTACAGGGAACAGATGGCACATTCATACAGACTATCCAAGAAGATTTCATTAAAGAGACAGTTTTAAAAGTGTGAGTTGGGTCAGGAAAAACTAGCAAAAGATGATGAAGCAAGAGCAGACAGGCTTCTAAGCTTGAAGGGCCAAAAATACAGATTATAAAACAAAGAAAAGAGTCATCAAGAGGTCCCCCACCAGGCACCGGGGTTTTCAAAGAAGGAGTGGCGCCTGCCTGCAGCCACCACCACTGGCTGGAATGAAGTCAGGGGAATATCCTTTGACCTCTCACTCCTCCTTCTTTCTTGTCTTGTGCTGGTACTTCCCATATTAAACCAATTGGAAGCTGAAGGGTATACTAGTCTATAGCACAGTTCATCAAGGTCAGGGTCGAGGGCACAGAGCTGGTTGGGGAAGGTAGGGGATGGATGTGGGAGACAAACAGAAAAACCGAGCATAACCTAATACACATTCTTCCAAAGATTTCTCTGCAGACATTTAATTCTCTTTGTTGTTGTTTTAGTCTCTAAGTCTGGTTTGATTCTTTGCAACCCCATGGACTGTAGCCCACCAGACTCCTCTGTCCATGGGATTTCCCAGGCAAGAATACCTCAGTGGGTTGCCATTCCCTTCCCCAAGGTATCTTCCTGACCCAGGGATCAAACCCTCTCCTGTGTCTCCTCCATTGGTAGGTAGAATCTTTACCACTGAGCCTCCAGGGTAGCCCCATTTAATTCTCTAAATACCTATATATTCATATATATCATACATGAGATTTTTATCCTTTTTTTTTTTTTTTACAAAAAAAAAGGCAGCATAGTGCCCCAGTTTTGCTTATTTTGCTTTTTTTCATTCAATAATAGCTCATAGACCAACCCTCCAATTCATCTTCTGGAACTTCATTCATTCTTTATTCTTCTTTTAAATAGCTGCAAAATATCCCATGAGATTAAAGTATGATTAATTGCTCAGTAATTCTTTTATTTTCCAGTTATTTTGCCAGTATAAGCATTGCAGAAAAAAAAAAAAAAAAATCTGCGTATTCTGGCCATTATGTTTTAGTGTTTTCTCTATGCTATAAATTCCCAGAATGGAGATGACTTGGTTTCAGAGTATATTTGAGAATCTCTGTACCATCTCAAATTTGTTGAAAATCTAAAACTGCTTTTAAAAAAATCATCTTTAAGAAAAGAGCATATTTTAGTATGTATATGTATTTTAAATAGAAAAAATGTCAGAAGACAAGCATGCTGTAACTTTCTCAAGTGCTGAAGAAGAACAGGCAAAGAGGGGAAGTAAATCTAGCGACCCTGTTCATGTGTCACGTTCTCCAGGAGGCCATCCGTGATCTCCCTTCTCCGTCCCCTTTGTTGTCAGTGTTCCTGGTCTACTCTTCCTTGTCCATACCCCCACTGCATCCCAAAGACCAGAAACTTTCTGAGGTTAGGAAACGTGTTTGAGCCAACTGTGAACCTCTGCTAGCTAGCAATGGAGTCTGCAACATGTTAGACTTTCCATGTTTATACATGAAAGAATGAATGAACCAAACAAAGGTGACGAGAACCTTCCAGTCTCTTCTCTGCCTTCCCAGGGTGGGGAAATGAGTAGGACTGAGTTTCTGCAAAAGCATGCCATTGAGTGGAACATTCTCTGTGGTCCACTTCTTGCATCCTGAACTTGACAGATAAGTTGCCAGTGGTAAGGAACAGACTTCAGATGTGGAAGAAAAATATGAGATGACCACCATGTGTAGAGTAGACCTTTCCCCCATACATGCAGCTCATTAAAAAGCTCATTAAATTAAAATTTTAATTTAAAAGCTCAAAAAATTTAATTAAAAAGCTCATTAAAAAGCTTTGGGAAGACATCTCCTAATAAAGCAGAGATTCCAGTGACAATAAGGAGAGCCTTCTTTCAGCAACTTCCGTTTGGTTTCATTAACTCCCTTCCTGCCCTCAGGTTACT
Organism: Ovis aries; assembly: GCF_016772045.2. Taxonomy (NCBI): domain Eukaryota; kingdom Metazoa; phylum Chordata; class Mammalia; order Artiodactyla; family Bovidae; genus Ovis; species Ovis aries. The sequence continues at coordinate 15,288,304 of NC_056055.1, forward strand.
CACCGCAGACCCGGTGTCTCAGTCCGCCAGCTGGTAAGGGTGTCGGCAGAAGCCATTCTTCTCCGAGTTGGCGCTTTCAGAAGAAATAAAAGGGAATGACAAAGTTAACAATGAGCGTTCTGCTTTTAAGAAACAGAAAAGATTGTTTTGAATGTTTTGGTATGTTTCCTTTTTGTGTGTGTGACTTTTAATGTTTGTCTTTCTGGTTTCCCCAGAAAACCTGGCTACCTTGTGTTCTGGAAAATACATCTGTCCTTGCCCGAAACTGTCATCGCAGGGCTCAATGGACCTGAACTGAGGGTGCTGTGTGTGGGAGTGGGGAAGCTAACTGAAAACAGCTACAGGGACTGGCTTCTAGAGGACTGACTCATGAGACCATGACTTGGCCTCCGCCACCTTGGGTTCCTCAGGTCTCCAGGGAGGTGATGGTTGGGAGAAGCAGAGAGAAGAGACTGGATGTGCTTCCATCAGTAATGGGTGCTGTTCACCTGGACCCACGTTGAATGGGGATCATGTTTGGAGTTGGCATTGGGGTATCTTGTGCTGGCAGGGACGGATGCTTTCCCAGAAGGGCCTGGAGGTAGACAAGTCAGAGGGAGAATCTGGAATCTAGTCAATCAGGAAAACCAAGATCGGAGTCAGGGAAGAAAGAGCACATTCTAGCCCAGGGTTTCTCAATGTCAACGTGTTTCTCATTTTGGACTATAATCTAATCTCAGCAGTGGCATCCCATCAGGTTTGTTGTTGCTGTTTGGTGAGTAAGTTGTGTACAACTCTTTGCGACCCCATGGACTGTAGCCCGCCAGGCTCCTCTGTCCATGGGATTCTCCAGGCAAGAATACCGGAGTGGGTTGCCATTTCCTTCTCCAGGGGATCTTCCCTACCCAAGGGATCAAACCCCCATTTCCCGCATTGCCAGCAGATTCTTTACCACTGAGCCACCTGGGAAGCTCCCATCAGGTTTACCAAGTTCTATTTGTTAGAAGCAAGTCCCTAAGTTTAGGGGAGGGTTTTAGACAGGCATGAATACTTGGAGATGAGGTTTGTGGTGAGCCACTGCAGAAGCTGCCCGCCACAAGGAGTTATCAGGGCATCTTGAGCTTCAGAATCATTGCCACTAGGAAAAATTTATTCCTGTCTCAAGATGTGGACTGTGGGCAGCAGACTGACTGCACAAAGACGAGCTGTGAGTTCTGGCTCCTTCCATGTTAGCTCTGTATGATCACTCTCTCTGACTTACAGCCATTGTAGCATTCATAGCATGAATGTTACACTTCATCTCTCCTACTTGACAGTGTCTTGGGCCTGGGACAGAGCTGGTGCTCCAAGACTGTTCTAAATGAAACTGAACCGACACTTGCCATCTGTTGTGCTTGCGCTTTTCCCATTGGACTAGGCTTTCTTGGATAAGAAAATTTCCTCCTGGGTTGAAGTGGTATTAGATGAGAAATAGAGGGGGCTTAATATCTACATCTGCTTCTGCTTTATTGACTATGCCAAAGCCTTTGACTGTGTAGATCACAACAAACTGTGGAAAATTCTTAAAGAGATGGAAGTAACAGGTCACCTGACCTGCCTCCTGAGAAATCTGTATGCATTCCAAGAAGGATCAGTTAGAACTGGACATAGAACAACAGACTGGTTCCAAACTGGGAAAGGAGTACATCAAGGCTGTATGATGTCACCCTGCTTATTTAACTTATATGCAGAGTACATCATGAGAAACACTGGACTGGCTGAAGCACAAGCTGGAATCAACATTACCAGGAGGATTATCAGTAACCTCAGATATGCAAATAACACTACCCTTATGGCAGAAAGCAAAGAAGAACTAAAGAGCCTTTTGATGAAAGTGAAAGAGGAGAGTGAAAAAGTTGGCTTAAAACTCAACATTCAGAAAACTAAGATCATGGCATCTGGTTCCATCACTTCATGGCTAATAGTTAGGGAAACAATGGAAACAGTGACAGACTTTATTTTGGGGGGCTCCAAAATCACTGCAGATGGTGACCTCAGCCATGAAATTAAAACACGCTTGCTCCTTGGAAGAAAAGTTATGACCAACCTAGACAGCATATTGAAAAACAGAGACATTACTTTGCTGACAAAGATCCATCTAGTCAAAGCTATGGTTTTTCCAGTGGTCACATGTGGATGTGAGAGTTGGACTATAAAGAAAGCTGAATGCTAAAGAATTGATGCTTTTGAACTGTGGTGTTGGAGAAGACTCTTGAGAGTGCCCTGGACTGCAAGGAGGTCAAACGAGTCAATCCTAAAGGAAATCAGTCCTGAACATTCATTGGAAAGACTGATGCTGAAACTGAAACTCCAATACTTTGGCCACCTGATGTGAAGAACTGACTCGTTGGAAAAGACCTTGATACTGGGAAAGACTGAAGGCAGGAGGAGAAGGGGACAAGAGAGGATGAGATGGCTGGATGACATCACTGACTTGATGGACATGAGTTTGAGTAAGCACCAGGATTTAGTGATGGACAAGGAAGCCTGGCATGCTGCAGTCTATGGGGTCGCAAAAGAGTTGGACACGACTGAGTGACTGAACTGAACTGAAGCAGAAAAAAGCATTGAGTCTTAGGTTGAGCACGAATGGCTTGGCCTTTCCTGAATAGAACAGAGAGAACATAAATACTGAACAGGAGTGACTGCATTATTGGGATAACTTCTACTCTCAAAGGAGTAAATGTTCAATGTCCAAGTGGTTTTGTTTTGCCTTTTTTTTTTTTTTTTTTGAGGAAGTTTTCTATACTTGGAGTTTTATGTAGGGCTGAAAAAGAATCTATTTGAAGAATTACCCTCCCCCATCAAGGTAGATACTTTCAAACTTCATGTTCCTGCTACTATTAAGTCACTTCAGTCGTGTCTGACTCTGTGCGACCTCATAGACGGCAGCCCACCAGGCTCCCCCGTCCCTGGGATTCTCCAGGCAAAAACACTGGAGTGGGTTGCCATTTCCTTCTCCAATGCATGAAAGTGAAAAGTGAAAGTGAAGTCGCTCAGTCGTGTCCGACTCTTCACGACCCCATGGACTGCAGCCCACCAGGCTCCTCTGTCCATGGGATTTTCCAGGCAAAACTTCATGTTACCCTTCTTATATTTAAAGAGATTGAAAAGCCAATTAGAATCACTTATAGACTTTGAAAGAAAGGAGTAGAGCAGGGGTCATTTCTCAGCTTCTGGCTGTCTCTACTGTTAGGAAAGTTTTATTTTCTTGTGGTGGGTTGCAGTGTCTCTTCTCCAGGGTTTGCGTATTGACAGATAGTGGTGGTGGTACTGGCTTCTGGGTCTGGCTTCTGGTGCCAGCCTGCAGCTTGGGCAGCTGCTCTCCTGTTCCCTGGAATGGTGGTGGCTCCCACCCAAGATCTCCCCAGCACCACTGGCACCCTCAGAAGTACCAGCTTCTCTGGTGATCAGTTTTGTATTACCTAGCTTAGAGCCTGCTCCTTCAGCCATTACAACTAGTTGGTAAGCACACAATCTGCCATGTGCTCAGTCACGTCTGACTCTGCCACCCCATGGACTGGAGCCCACCAAGCTCCTCTGTCCATGGGATTCTCCAGGCAAGAAGACTGGAGTGGCTTGACATTTCCTCCTCCAGGGGATCTTCCCAACCCAGGGATTGAACCCATGTCTCCTGCATCTCCCGCATTGACAGGTGAATTCTTTACCACTGAGCCACCTGAGAAGCCCCTAAGCACACAGTTGTTCATATTAAATCCTATTCTCCTTAAACTACCTACAGTGATTTCTTTGGAACTCAAAGCCATTAACTTGTCAGTGTCTCCTACGTAAACATAAACAGAAAGAATTCTAGGAAGTCCAGAGCTTCGGGTGATAGCCCAGACCCCAAACTAACTTATTTCTTTCAGTTCAGTTCAGTCGCTCAGTCGTGTCTGACTCTTTGTGACCCTATGAACACCAGGCCTCCCTATCCATCACCAACTGCTGGAGTCCACCCAAACCCGTGTCCCTTGAGTCGGTGATGCCATCCAACCATCTCATCTTCTGTTGTCCCCGTCTCCTCCTGCCTTCAATCTTTCCCAGCATCAGGGGCTTTTCAAATGAGTCAGCTCTTCACATCAGGTGGCCAAAGGATTGGAGTTTCAGCTGCAACATCAGTCCTTCCAATGAACAGTCAGGACTGATCAGCCTTAAGATGGACTGGTTGGATCTCCTTGCAGTCCAAAGGACTCTCAAGATTCTTCTCCAACACCACAGTTAAAAAGCATTAATTCTTCAGTGCTTAGCTGTCTTTTTCGTTCAACTCTCACATCCATACATGACTACTGGAAAAACCATAGCCTTGATTAAACAGACCCTTGTTGACAAAGTAATGTCTCTGCTTTTTAACATTCTGTCTAGGTTGGTCAGACAGACCAACTTTCCCTCTGAGGAGTAGCATCTTTTAATTTCATGGCTATAATCATCATCTGCAGTGATTTCGGAGCCCCCCAAAATAAAGTCAGCCACTGTTTCACTGTTCCTCAGTCTACTTGCCATGAAGTGATGGGACCAAACGCCATGATCTTAGTTTTCACTCTCCTCTTTCACTTTCATCAAGAGGCTCTTTAGTTCTTCTTCACTTTCTGCCATAAGGGTGGTGTCATCTGCATATCTGAGGTGATTGATATTTCTCCTGGCAATCTTGATTCCAGCTTGTGCTTCATCCAGCCCAGAGTTTCTCATGATGTACTCTGCATATAAGTTAAATAAGCAGGGTGACAATATTCAGCCTTGACCTACTCTTTTTCCTATTTGGAACCAGTCTGTTGTTCCATGTCCAGTTCTAACTGTTGCTTCTTGACCTGCATACAGGTTTCTCAAGAAGCAGGTCAGGTGGTCTGGTATTTCCATCTCCTTCAGAATTTTCCACGGTTTATTGTGATCCACACAGTCAAAGGCTTTGGCATAGTCAATAAAGCAGAAACAGATGTTTTCCCGGAACTCTCTTGCTTTTTGATGATCCAGCACATGTTGGCAATTTGATCTCTAGTTCTTCTGCCTTTTCTAAAAGCAGCTTGAACGTCTGGAAGTACACAGTTCACATATTGCTGAAGCCTGGCTTGGAGAATTTTGAGCATTACTTTACTAGCGTGTGAGAAGAATACAATTGTGCAGTAGTTTGACCATTCTTTGGGACCTTCCTTTATGACTTGTGAAATGATTTTCACCAGGCAGAGAGGGCATTGTGATGGACTCAAAACTTCAGGCACCTCCTCCTCCTTGGATGTGAAAACATCCTGGAGAGCCTGAGTGCATGCCCTAGATGGGCCAAGTTCTCCCTTTGCCCATACAATGGACTGTGTGCAGCTAGCTCCATTTTCAGGTATGGGAAGGAATTGCCCTGTATAAGAAAGCAGCAAAACCAGTCAGCTAGAGCAACTCAATCTCCATTTTCACTGAAGAAAAAGTTGTGTCCCAAGTTTCTTAGGACACTTGAAAATACTAAGAATGGACATAAAAGTTAGTTGTCTTAGGGACTCAATGAGTTCGATGGCTTAAGTGGTATAGAATCTGCCTGCAATGTAGGAGACACAGGAGACTTGGGTTTCGTCCCTGGGTCGGGAAGATCCCCTTGAGGAGGAAATGACAACCTGGTCCAGTGTTCTTGCCTGGGAAATCCTGTGGACAGAGGAGCCTGGTGGGGTACAGTCCTTAGGGTCACAAAGAGTCAGACACGACTGAGCACACACACACAATTCTTGGAGAAAGGACCAGTGGAAGTGAGTTCTAAGCCAGGTTCAACACTTGGAAGATACATAATCTTGCAAATACCATTCAATTTCTCTGGACCTCAGTCTTTCATCTGTAAAGTGGAGCCCGCACTTTGCAGAGTTAGTGCAAAAGGTAGATAAAATTATCTTTCTGATTGCTAGTAAATGTTAAATAATGGCAGTTCCTCTCTCTCAAGCCCATCCTATAAGAATGTAACCAATGACAGGATCAGGTTCTCATAACATGCAAGAGTTGGAAAGGGCCAGCATGGTTACTGGCAGGGAGTTGGCGGGCAATAAATGTTTGTTGAACTAATGAATTAATTGCTGAAGGATGTAATTTAATAATTTTACAACCCTCTGTGAAAGTCAGAAACTTGGGGCAACTTGCCAAAGTCACATAACTAATTGGTGACAGGACCAAGGATCAACATACAGCCCTCAATTCCCAGTCAGTCTTCTCTGCCCAGACTCATATTTTTATAAAGCCATATCCAGTTCTCAGAATGATTTGTAGGCAAAATAGCACTGATTTATGGAAAGCAAATCATAAATTATTCTCAAATACTCATTTCTCAGCATCTGAGACCCATTTTACATAGAGCAGGAATTCAGATTTCCTATTGAAAAATCACTTCAGGGACCAAGGATTACGCAGCCTACTTCCCAACAGCTAATGTTTCCCAAATCTCCACATCCCGCTCTACATAAGATGCTGAGAGTGAGGCAGAGAGGAAAGCCTTGCTTGCTGGGCTGCGGAGGGCAGGGAAAGAAGCCCCCTGCACTGCGTGCTCTTAACAATTGCTCAGAAATCTTAAAGTGAGAGGACTGAATCTAAGGTCTGCACATCCTTAGTGATACAAAAATATTATGAGTCGGCAACCTGTACTATGATTCACAGCAGAAAGTCCCATTAAGCAAATGAAACCACTGAGGGAGAAAGAAGAGACAGCCAAATATGAGAAGCAGCTCGGAGGAATCATGTGGTTCAGACAACAGGCAACTCTGGAGAAAATTGCTATTGATTTAAGTGAAAACAGTCCAGAAGTTTAGGAATAACAGAATCGTTGGGCTGGCTTATTTCTCTGGTCTGTACTCCACATATCTCTTCTTCCTGCGACTCCCCAGGCAGATTCTTCTCGTGGATGAATTAGGCAGGGTGAAGAGAACAGGATGGTTGCCCACCATCTTTTCAGCATATCTAGTTGATTTATCTGTTGATACCACTGAGCTATGGCAGTTAAAACACTGCAACATTAGAACAAGCTGGAACAGACTTCAGGCGTTCATGAAAGCCACATGAAAACCACATGGAGCAGACGTGGAGAGCCGGTCCAGATACGAGAGTGGACGCAGACATTTGCAAGTCTTTGCTCGAATCTGAAGTAAGATGACTGCTTGGCTGCAGCATTGTAAACACCACAGTGAATCTGGGGAATCATTACCGTGTCAAAGCCTAGAGACGGAGATGATTCTGCTTTGGGACAAGTGAATGGCCAAAGCCAGTGAGATCAACAGCCCTTCATTCTCCTACTATGAGGACTTTACCTGACAACAGGAAGATTTTAACTTTCTTCATTTGCAGTCCCTCCCTCTTTGAATCTGTGCCTTTTAGGGAGAAATTGGAGACTTTTAGTCATTCTCTGGCTAGAAAACTGGATTTTTCATAAAGAGGTACTGTGGATGGATCTGGTGTCAGAGACTGGAGCTAGAATTTGCTAGTTCCTGGGGGTGTGACCTTGGGTATGAATATAAACCTCTCTTCTGATTTCTCATCTTCAAAATGATTGTGATAATCACTCACATACTTCAAGGAGAGAATGTGGAAATATTTCTACAACTCGACAAGGATGCTGGGACTCAGTTCTGAGCTCCTGAAGCTTGTATAATATGTATAAACTCCTTCAGATGGTGGGAAAAAAATCTCCTCATAGAACCCTAAGAAAATAGCCACAGGCATGGGATATGGTCTCTAAGATTCTCAAACTGAAGCAATGAATGGCTCATTTTATGTACTAAAAAAAAAAAAAAAAAATCCTTGCATTTCAAATGAATCATTAGTATTGTTTAAAGTACTTTTTAATGTATAATGTGTAAAATTATTTTGAAGAACATCATTAAAACAGAAATGAACATGTGTAAAACTATGAAACCATGGGCTCTCTAAGAATGAACCACAAATCAGTCCTTTTTTTGGAGAAACACTAGCAAGGCAATTCAGAAGTCAGAAGTCAGATTTTAATCCTGGCTTTGCCATTTACAGCTGTGTGATTTGGGGCAGGGAACCTAATCTCTTCTAAAGCCTCAATTTCCTCAACGTACTGATTAAAGGTGAGAAAACCTCCTGGAATCCTACACTGAAAACAGAATCATAAGGGAAAGGAATTCTAGTCAGGGGGTCTTAAAGTCAAGGGTCAGGACCAGCGGTGCAAGGTCAGGCACACCCTTTACCCTCTCAGAGCCTCAGTTTCCTTCTGGAGGAAAGAGAGCGATAACCTCTGGGGAGTTTATCTATCTTGCCGAGCTGCCAGGAGGATCAAAGTGTTTATGTGAAGTAGCCTGCCCTGCAAACAGGGAAGCACCAATCAGGGCAGAACTTCTCCTGAAAATAGGATGCTTCGACATTGCTCAAGGCTTAGAAACCATCATCCCTATCTGGAAAATCGAATCCATCTTGAGGTTAGAGTTCTGGTTTATGATCCTCTGCATCTCGAGCCAGGAATGAGCTCAGCCGAAAGTGCCATTAACTACCCGCTGCTGGGGTGGGTTCGCTGTCAAGATCCTTTTTATCAGTCAGCTGGCTGTGAAAAGCCAGATAATGCTTAAATACAGCCATTATCCAGAGAGCCCGCAGCTCTGCTTCCCAGGGCTCTGGCACAGCCTGCCCCTCTCAGGACAGGGCAAAATTCTTATAAGGTCATTAATGAAGAATTCTCTTCTCCCTCCCCAGCTGCCCTACAAACCAGCAGAGCCAGAAGGAGTAAGTGAGAAGCAAGGGTCATCCCTGAGTGATTTATCTACTCCGTGTCTATCCTCCTCCCCTGTGCTGCGATTCATGGGGTCGCAAAGAGTCGGACATTACTGAGCGACTGAACTGAACTGAACCCTAACCCAGAATCCCATATGATGATGAGTTAGGCTTTATAGAAGAGCCCAGAGCAGCCTCTTTCCAGCCTTCTAGAAATCATCGGGGAAGATTGGCTAATATTCAGCACAAGTTAATTCAGGTATCTCCTCTGTGCCAGGAGCTGGGCCAGAGGCTTTCTCATTGACATTATCTCTTGTTCCTATTCACAGTCAGCCTGACATGTTAGAATTATTATTCCCATTTCACAGCCAGGAGGGAAGGGAGAAACTGACTCTCTCTGCACAGGCTCATCCAAGCATCACACTGTTGGTCTATAGCATCGCTCTGGCTGTTATCATTATGACTGTGGCCACTCAAAGAAGGACCCCTGGATGGTAGGAGCATGGTCCTAATCCCAGCACCACCCCAAACAGGGGTGTGCCCTTGGACCTTGACCTTAACCTGCTCTGAGCCACAGTTTCCTCCTGTTTGACTCCTGCCTCTGTGTTTGTGCAGATTAACCAAGACAATACATGTGTATTCTCCTACAGCCCAGGGCATCTAACCCCTGGGAAGGTTGTTACTAAAGTCACAGGGAACATTGTGAGTCCTTCACTCAGATACTAAGTCATCTTCTGAAAGAGGCAGGCATCCTGCTAATATTCAGTGAAGAATTAAAGAGACTGCTCAGAGTGTGACCTAGTTACTGAAGTCCAGCCTGACCATTGGAGAAGGCAATGGCACCCCACTCCAGTACTCTTGCCTGGAAAATCCCAGACAGAGGAGCCTGGTAGGATGCAGTCCATGGGGTCGCACAGAGTCGGACACAACTGAGCAACTTCACTTTCACTTTTCACTTTCATGCATTGGAGAAGAAAATGGCAACCCATTCCAATGTTCTTGCCTGGAGAATCCCAGGGACAGAGGAGCCTGGTGGGCTGCCGATTATGGGGTCGCACAGAGTCGGACACGACTGAAGTGACTTAGCAGCAGCAGCCTGACCATATCCACTTGCCTAATACAGAATAACTTGAGGTCAGGACTGTGATGGTCCGCTGTGATCCCAAGAACCGTGAAAGCGAGTTCACGCCTCTGTCCGGCTGCTGTGCCTTCTAGCTATGTGAGACAGCTCTACGAACCTCGGTCTCTTTTCTAAAATAGAACTGATAGTCGCCTCCTTACCTTACAGGGCTGTTGTAAGGATTAAGTAAGAGAAAATGTGTGAACACACTGGCACAGTGCCCAGAACATCAGGGAACTTCAAGGGGTGTTTATTCCCTCATGCGTTAGTCTTGAAAATTTGGTTTGGTTTGCATACATTGTGCCACTGCTTTTCGCATGCGAGAATCCCACTGGGGCATGGAACAAGAAGGGCTCTGCTTTCCATGTGTAAATCTATGGGGAAAACTTTGTCAGAACTGCTGCTGGGGAATAGTGTCTGTCCCTAGGGAAAGTGTTGAGAGATCACCAGTAGGTATTCTGAATCTGACCCCAAAAGTGTAAGAAATCCAAGAACACTGCCAATTTTAGCAAACTACTCGGGTACCTGCGCAAGCTACGATTAATAACCAAGTTTCATTTGGATGGCAAAGCAGTGACACTTTCCAAAGGAAATTTCATAATTGCCAGAAACTGCTATCTTGGTCCTGAGTTGAGTCTCACTATTTGGCTCATCTGGCGAGTAGCAGCTGGCTGCCTAGTGTCATCTGCCCTAGGTATGGAGCAGACATCAGCCAGATGAATTGACTGACCTAAGTGATACAATGATTAAGTCCAGGGAAGAGCTTCCTTGCTTTTCTACTTATTTCTCTTTTCGGTTTCCAGTCAAACTGTGACTCTAAGAGGCAGGCAGAATTTTACCCATATAAAGAACACAATTCTATTTCCTGATCCCCAGGCTTAAGGTTTTGATTGTAATTCCAAGTTCCACGTGTTCCTTTTCAGTACTCTGTTTTTGGCTCATCTGAATGTTTGAACAAAAACTTAGAGTGAAAGCAAATGGATCGAAGAATCTCAAGAGAAGCATAATGTGCTGTTGGAGAAGAGTTGAAAAAGTGAAATTTTTGAGGTGAGGAATAAAGAGGTGGCAATTAAGACACTTGAAAGATAGGTAGAATTTGAAAATGTAGAAATGGAAGGGAAGTGTATTCTGGGGCTAGTGGAAAAACATGCACAAACCCATGGAAGCAAAACACTCAAAGGATTTTAAAGAGTAAGGAGTTTGAATGTACACCTGAGTCCCTTCACTGTTCACCTGATACTGTCAGAACACTGTTCATTGGTTATATCCCAATACAAAACAAAAAGTTAAAAAAGTAAGTAATTTGATGTATGTGGACTATGCGGTACACCCTGTATACACACGACATTGTTGTGCCCTTGTACATGAAAGATGGTCATTTTATGGTGGATTTTGGGTAGAGAACAAGCTTTCTTTTTCTCCTAGATGCATGGGAGGATTCTACTTTCCCACCACCCCTGTAATTAGGAAGGGCTATCTGATTAGTTCTGGCCAATGCATTGTGTATAGAAATGGTAAGTGTCAATTCCTGGCCAGAGAAATTGCCAGTTCAGTAATATCCAGCACCTTTGTCCCCGCCATGTCAACAGAAAACGTTTTATTTTCCAAATAGTATAGCTACCACACAGTGGAGGCTGCTTACATATGGATTAGTGAATTGCTATGTGAAGTGGAAGTGGCTCTGAAAATTTCCTGGGTCTTCTGTGTACTTTTCATAAACAAGAATCATCTCTGGTGTCAAGCTATTGAGATTTAGGAAATGTTGGTTATGGCAGCATAACCTAGTTTATCCTGACTAATACAAAGCATTGCAGAAAATATACCATGAGTTCTGAAGACACAACTTGACCTTATACATTAACTTGCTTTTCTGAGGCTCCCAATCCCAAGCATTCTTAAGGTCAGAGAAAGAGATAGCGATTTCATTTGTACCAGGCATCTGGCACTCATAGATGCCATCCTCATTCCAGACAGAATTTGTTCAAGAAAGCAACACAGAGAGGGCTCTGTGGCCTTATTTTGATGGAACGATTAGGGAAAATTTTGTTGACAACCCCTAAAACTACACTGAGAATTAGATAACTTAAACAATGACCTCATAGCAGCTTTTCATAGTAATAATTACTACCATTTAGTAAATTACTCAGATTCCAATGTGTTAATGGACTCCTTACAGCCTTGGCTAATTTCACCCTTAGACTAATCCTATAACATTTAGATTTTATCCCCACTTTACAGATAAGAAAACAGGCTCAGAGAAGGAACATAACTTGCCCAAGTTCACCAAATTCAGTTAGAGGAGAGCTAAGACAAGGCTATGGTTTTTCCAGTGGTCATGTATGGATGTGAGAGTTGAACTGTGATGAAGGCTTGAACTGTGAAGAAAGCTGAGCGCCAAAGAATTGATGCTTTTGAACTGTGGTGTTGGAGAAGACTCGAGAGTCCCTTGGACTGCAAGGAGATCCAACCAGTCCATCCTAAAGGAGATCAGTCCTGGGTGTTCATTGGAAGGACTGATGCTGAAGCGGAAACTTCAGTACTTTGGCCACCTCATGCGAAGAGCTGACTCATTGGAAAAGACTCTGATGCTGGGAGGGACTGGGGGCAGGAGGAGAAGGGGACAACAGAGGATGAGATGGCTGGATGGCATCATTGACTGGATGGACATGAGTCTGAGTGAACTCTGGGAGTTGGTGATGGACAGGTAGGCCTGGCGTGCTGTGATTCATGGGGTCTCAAAGAGTCGGACACAACTGAGTGACTAAACTGAAGACCCAAACACAGACATATCTGACTTTAAACCATTTCAGGGAGGCTATCTTGTCTATGAAAGCTCACAGGAAGGACAGATAAAAATATAATCTTATCCAGGATTGTTCATCTTTATTCTAACAAGGAGAAAAAAATTGAAATGTGGCAGAGACAGATCATACTCTGTAAATATTCATTTCTTCCTCTACATTCAGTCTTTCCAGCAATTACTCTGGGGTCATGTGACTGATTTTGACCAATGAACCATGAGCAAATATGACATGTGTTATTTGCAGACTGAGATAGTTAAAAGCCAATGTATTTCTTTTACCCTTCTCTGCCCCTACTTACCTGGGAGGTCACATGGTCCAGTTGGTGTGACTACAGGATGGAGGAGAGCCTCTAAACCTTCATGTGATTTTATGCACGGGAGAAGTAAGCCCAAAGATGGAAAGCCAGGCAAAGTGCCTTGTGGAGACTTGTTTTGTTCTTAGGCGACCACAGGTAAATAGAAACTGAATTAATCCTAATGGTTTGTGACACATTTTGATCACTGATCTTTGCATGAGCCACTTTTATTTCATTCACTATATAATTAGCTATTTTAAATAATGCATGTATTCATGAAACCATTTCTCAGAACTTGAACTAGGACCTTGACAATAACATTCATCTAGCTATGAAGTCCTTTGACCAACTCCTTTCCCTTCCTTCCCTCATATATAATAACCGTCACCCTAAATGGTGCTAACATACTGCTTTATTATATCCATGAATAGGAAGGAGAGATAAGCAAGCCTTCTTCAATGAACAATGCAAAGAGTTAGAGGAAAATAATAGAATGGGAAAGACTAGAGATCTCTTCAAAAAAAATTGGAAATATCAAAGAAATGTTTCATGCAAAGATGGGCATAATAAAAGACAGAAATGGTAAGGACCTAACAGAGACAGAAGAGATTAGGAAGTGGTGGCAAGAATACACTAAAAAACCATACTTAAAGGTCTCAATGACTGGGATAACCATGACAGTGTGGTCACTCACCTAGAGCCAGACATCCTGGAGTGTGAAGTCAAGTGGGTCTTAGGAAGCATTACTACAAACAGAGCTAGTGGAGGTGATAGAATTCCAGCTGAGCTATTTAAAATCCTAAAAGATGATGCCGTTACAGTGCTTCAGTCAGTGGTGGCTTAGTCATTAAGTTGTGTCCGACTTTTGTGACCTCACGGACCATAGCTTGCCAGGCTCCTCTGTCCATGGGATTTCCCAGGCAAGAATACGGGAGTGGGTTGCCATTTCCTTCTCCAGGGCATCTTCCCAACCCAGGAATTGAACCTGGGTCTCCTGCATTGCAAACAGATTCTCTACCAACTGAGCTACTGCACTCAATATGTCAGCAAATTTGGAAAACTCAGCAGAGGCCGTAGGACTGGAAAAGGTTAGTTTCCATTCCAATCCCAAAGAAGGGCAGTGCCAACGAATGTGCAAACTACTGGACAATTGCACTCATATCACACGCTAGTATGGTTACACTCAAAATCCTGCAAGCCAGGCTTCAGCAGTATGTGAACCGAAAAATTCCAGATGTACAAACTGGGTTTAGAAAAGGCAGAGGAACCAGAGATCAAATTGCTAACAGTCACTGGATTACAGAGGACACAAGGGAATTCCAGAAAAGCACATACTTCTGCTCCTTCATTAACTATGCTTGACTACATGAAAGCCTATGACTGCGTGGATAACAACAAAATGTGGAAAATTCTTCAAGAGATGGGAATATCAGATCACCTTACCTGTTTTCCTGAAAAACCTTTATGCAGGCCAAGAAACATCCGTCAGTACCTTACATGGAGCAACAGAGTGTTTCAAAATTAGGAAAGGAGTACATCAAGGCTGAATATTGTCACCCTGCTTATTTAACTTATATGCAGAGTACATCATGTGAAATGCTGGGCTGGAGGAAGCACAAGCTGGAATCAAGATTGCCGAGAGAAATATCAACAACCTCAGATATGCAGGTGGTACCATTCTAATGGCGGAAAGTAAAGAGGAAGTAAACAGGCTCTTGATGAGGGTGAAAGAGTAAAGTGAAAAAGCGGGCTTAAAACTCAACATTCAAAAAACCAAGATCATGGCATCTGGTCCCATCAGTTCATGGCAAACAGAAGAGGAAAAAGTAGAAGCAGTGACAGATTTTATTTTTGTGATCCCTAAAATCGCTATTTACAGTGACTGCAGTCATGAAATTAAAAGACACTCACTCCTTGGAAGGAAAGCTATGACAAGACTAGACAGCATATTAAAAAACAGAGACATCACTTTGCCAACAAAGCTATTGTTTTCCCAGTGGTCATGTACAGATGTGAGAGTTGGACCACAAAGAAGACTGAGTGCCGAAGAAGGGATGCTTCTGAACTGTGATGCTGGAGAAGACTCCTGAGAGTCCCTTGGACTATAGGGAGATCCAACCAGTCAACCCTAAAGGAAATCAACCCTGAATTCTCACTGGAAGGACTGATGCTGAAGCTGAAACTCCAATACTTTGGCCACCTGATGCAAAGAACCAACTCATTAGAAAAGACCCTGAATGCTGGGAAACACTGAAGGCAAAAGAAGGGGGCAGCAGAGGATGAGATGGTTAGCATCACCAACTCGATGGACATGGATTTCAGCAAATAGTGAAGGACAGGGAAACCTGGCATACTACAGTCCATGGGGTCACAAGGAGTCGGACATGACCGAGTGGCTGAACAACACAATGTGTATTCCTAAAAGCCCTATGTGTGTGGGTGTGTGTATGTGTGTGTGTGTACAGTGTTTGTTTTCCCATCTGTAAAACAGTTGTTATGAAAATTAAATCAGATGATGCAAGCTGAACGCTAAGAACAGGTCCTGACGTAAAACAGATGTTGATTTGAATTCTAGTTTTCTTTTTTTAAAATTTATATTTATGTATTTATTTAGGCTGTGCTGGGTCTTTAGCACTGTGCTCTCAGGCTTTCTCTAGTTGCAGCAAATGGGGGCTACTCTCTAGTTGTGGTGCGCGGGTTTCTCATTGCAGTGGCCTGTCTTGCTGTGGAGCATGGTCTCTAGAGTACTAGGCTTCAGTAGTTGTGGCTCACAGGCTTAGCTGCTCTGCAGCATGTGGGATCTTCCCGAACCAGAGAATCAAACTCGTATCCCTTGCATTGCAAAGCAGATTCTTAACTGCTGGAACACCACAGAAGCCCTTTAGTTTTCTTTTTTGTCTTTCCTTGGTAATTTTCTCAGAGACATTTTGGTAAAAGAGCAGAGTCACAATATGATTTGAAATATCTAAAAACCATTATGCAACTTACCAAAGCAACTGCTAAAAGGGCAGAACCCATATCAGAAGGAAAAAGACTTCAGGGCTGAGAAAGCTTTTGGCTTTCTAGATGTTTGTTTTGGCAAAGTCAGAAACTCTAATTTCTTGCCTGGTTAAAGAGCAGAAGCTCACGATGGTCACCACACCTCCTTCTGGATAACAGGGCAGCAGGTCAGTGACGTCAAGTAGCATCCTTCGGTACCACCAAGTTCGCCTTCATGAGAGTCCGAGAGGAGACGTCAGCTTTATGCTTTAAAAGGAGACACATTTTTAAACGTGGGAGGGGAGATGCTGCAAGAGAAAGTAGCTCAGAAGAGGGGGAAGATTCCCTGAAACTTACTTCAGATGACAATAAATAGTAAATTATTCCAAGGAGGAACATAAATATTGGGAGAAGCTAAGTACTTTGGCCACCTCACGCAAAGAGTTGACTCATTGGAAAAGACTCTGATGCTGGGAGGGATTGGGGGCAGGAGGAGAAGGGGACGACAGAGGATGAGATGGCTGGATGGCATCACTGACGCAATGGACGTGAGTCTAAGTGAACTCCGGGAGTTGGTGATGGACAGGGAGGCCTGTTGTGCTGCGATTCGTGGGGTCACAAAGAGTCGGACACGACTGAGCCACTGAACTGAACTGAACTGAACTGAACTGAAGGACGCCAACTACCTGCCCTATGGATTATCCAGTGAGCTTACTCTAAAAGCAAGGCAGACAAGAATTGCCAAATATGAGAGAATAGAGTAGATCTGAGGGACTCCTACAAGGAATACTGCTGTTCCAAAGAGAGAGCTCTCCAGTGGATGCAGCAGAGTCAGGCGAACCATCGAGCAAGAATGTTGCAGAGAAGAAGCCGACTATCAAAGGAAATTGGGGAAAGGGTAGAATGGGATATCCAAAGGACTTTAAGATCCCCTTCAATCTGACTATCTAACTTGACAAAAGACCTAAGATGATCTTCATAAAAGTCCAAAAGTTTGTGGCCCAATCTTAACCCATAATGTTGGGTTCCCAGGTGGCTCAGTGGTAAAGAATCCATCTGCCAATACAGGAGACGCGGGTTCAATATCTGGATCGAGAAGATGCCCTGGAAGAGGAAATGACAACCCACTCCAGTATGCTTGCCTGAAAAATCCCAGAGACAGAGGAACCTGGCAAGCCATAGTCCACGGGGTCAAAAAGAGTCAGACACAGCTGAGTGACTGAGCAGAAACACACACACACATAAATATAACTCCCTGCTCCCTGGTCAATACAGGGCACGAAAAGGTGCGATTCTCACAAGTTGCCTTGTAATAACCCTTCACGTTTGCACTGGGGTTTGCAGCTGATGAAACTCTTCACTTGCTCTATTTACTCTGATCCTCTCAATTGTCCCATGAATGACATACTTCACAAAGATCCAAGAGGCAACGCGAATTACCCCAAATGACGCAGCTAGTAAGTGCCGTATCCTCCTGGCATCAAGTGTGATGTTTTTTCCACTGCCTCTCAGCCGCCTCCCTGCCTATCCAGGGGTTGGGTGAATGCCCAAAATCCAAAGCCCAGCTCTGACATCTACTTACTCCTCCTCATGTGGCTTAGGCATAATGATACTGTTTATCTAGCTCAGCTCCTGCCAAGGTGCCCAGTGCAATGTTCCTGCTCACACAGAGGAGTCGCTAACCCCCAGTCCCACCCCTTCCTCTGCAGATTCCTTCCTGGAGAAACACTGGACTCTGGAGAAGCCTGAACTGCTCAACCCCTCCAGGGCTCGCTAATGAGTTGTTTTAAGCTGTGTGTGAGCTCAATGTTCAGGAAACCCCGGAGCTCAGCGATCACAGTGCAGGCAGGAGGTACCGCCCATCTCAGCGTGCCTGCCCTTCGCTCAGATGTTACCACCTCTTTTGAGTGGCACTTCCACACGCCCTCAGCCATCCCTCCTTGGGCAGGAATCCCATCAGATTTTACAAGCCAGGCAGGGTCAGGCCTGGTGAAAACGTGAATGGGAATGCCCAGAACAACAAAGGCAGCAGGCGGTTTCCCTCGGGAGATGAGGGTGAGCCAAGCCACATGCTGGCAGTTTAGTTCTGGGGAGACAATGAGCAGGACAGTGGCAGACCCCATTAAGAGGGCCCTCCTGAGGGCAGATCCATCAGAATTAGCCCAGATACTACAAGGAGAATTTTAGTAGAAAGATTCTAGTTTCGATGAGTTCTAAAGAGCTGGATTACCAGGATGCAGGCTTCTGAGTTGCAACCATTTCTAGACAGGGGCAAGCAAACTTCCTCTGTGAAGGGCCAATAGTAAATATTTTAGGCTTTGTGTGCCGATGGTCTTTGTTAGAACTACTCACCCTGCTACTATAGTGTGAAAGCAAGAATCCACCATAAGTAAATAAGTAAGCATGGCTGTGTCCCAGTAAAACTTTATTTATGGACACCAAAATATAATTTGCATATAATGTTCCCATGTTATGGAATATTCTTTTTTTTATTGTTTAAAACCATTTTAAAATGTAAAAACCATTCTTAGCTCATAGGCTGTAGAAAACATGGAGTGGATTTGACTTGTTCGGGCCATGTTTTCTCAACCTCCGTTCTGTACAACGCTTCTCAAACTATGGATACGTGTGTGATAAAGGTCCAGTTTTTCTTTTAATTGCCAAGTTTTCTCAGTTAGATTCTTTTTGTAATTTTATATCAAAATTGGCTACTGGAAAATGGGAAAAGAAAACAAAACAGCTCTAAAATACAAGTCCACTGACAATTTATATCACTGTTTCTAATACATACTCTCAAAGTCTGAACTTGGCTCACTAAGGACTGGACTGTAAGAGTGTATGACCCACACTCTGGGAGACTCAATAAATCTTAAGTAACTGTTGTGTTGATCTAAAAATCAGTTAGCACACCAATTATTTAAATTATCATCTAGTGTTTGTGAACTCCTTAAAAGTTGTGGTTTTCAGACAAAGGCCAACAATCCCCATTTCAGTCTTGTTTTCCTGTTCGTAATGAGTTTACGTGCTCAGTCATGTCTGACTTTGCGGCCCCATGGACTGTAGCCCACCCGGCTCCCCTGTCTATGGGATTTTCTTAGGGAATCTTTTATTGCCCCATCCTGAGTTGGTGAAAGCACACCCATTGAGGAGTTATAATTCTGAATAATAAATACAATGTAAAGCATAAACATTACTATCAGTATTTCTCTGGCTCTGCTCCTAACCTCTCAGTCCCCCTCGAATTCCCACCGAGCATCTGGGAGGTCATCTGTTGAGTCTGTCCAGTGCCCTGAGGTCTGCGGCTCACTTCCTTGCCTTCTCTGAGGTCTGGGTTCAGACATCTGCACAGCTTCTCCCATTATCATACGTGTGACAGCATGATGGCTACTCTTCCCTCCTCTCTACAGATTACCATGCTGTTCCTCTCTTAAGCTGCCATGTCTACCTTACTCTGGACCATTCCTAATGTGCTCCTTCCACCTACCCAAGCGAGAAAGTCATAAATACCAATGCCCTGTGGCTCATCTTTCCACAGGAATCACAAAGAACAGCCTTGTACATTTTCACCCAGTTGTACTTCAGCCCCATCTGCCTAGGCTGCCCCAGAGGCGGTCTCAGTGGCAGTAGCTAAGCTGTGTTCAGAACCCCCTTCTCTCCAGCCTCAGACTACTCAATTTGTACCAGTCTTCGGCACCTATTCTCTCTTTCCTGAAGCATCCATTTTAACTGTGCGGTTTAATGAGTTTTGACAAAATGCACATACTCGTGTAGTCATAACTCTAAGATAAGACGCATTTCCATCAACCCGTGCAGTCCCCTTGTGCCCCATTGCCAGCAGTTTCTAGTTCTGCTTCTGGCCCCAGGCAGCTACTGATCTGTTTCCCATTGATACACATTATTTTTACCAGCCCTAGAGTTTAAGGTGAATGGAATCATATAATTTATATTCTGTTGTATAAGGCTTCTTTCACCCGGCATAATGTTTTTGAGGTTCATGCATGATTTTGCTTCCATCAGTGGTTTGCTTCTTTTTATTACAAAGTAGAGTTCCATTATATGACTATATGATGATTTGTTTATTCATTCACTAATTAACATCTCTATAGTTTCCAATTTTGAGGTCTTATGGCTAAAATTGCTATGAACATTCATTTATAAGCCTGAAGTAAAAATAATGCTTTCATTTCTTTTGAGAGTGGAATTGCTGAGCTGTATAGCAAATGTATGTTTAACTTTGTAAAAAGCTACCACAGAGTTTTCCAATGTCATTTAATCATTTTACATTTCCACCAGCACCATGAAAGAATTTCCATTTGCTCCAAAACTCACCAATGCTTACTACTGTTGGTCTTTTTAACTTTAATAGATTTGTAGAGGTCTCTTATTGAAGCTTTGATTTGCATATTTCTGATGGTTGATTTTAATGTTTTATGCTTATTGGTCATCCTCGTATCTAATTTTGTGAAATCTGTTAAAAGCTTTTGCACTTTAAAAATTTGGACTATTTATCTTGTTACTAAGTTGTGAGATAGATAAATAGATGAATGGTATGTGTGTATGTGTTAGTCACTAAGTCCTGTCCAACTCTTTGCTACCCTGTGAACTGTAGCTCACCAGGCTCCTTTGCCTATAGAATTCTCCAGGCAAGAATACTGGAGTGGGTAGCCATTCCCTTCTGCAGAGAATCTTCTCAACTCAGGGATCAAACCTGGGTCTCCTGTATTACAGGCAGATTCGTTACTGTCTGAATCACCAGGGAAGCCAATAGACAGATAGATAGGTAGGTAGGTAGGTAGATAGATAGATAGATAGATAGATAGATAGATAGATAGATAGATATCCTAGCCATAAGTCCTTTGTCAGATGTATTTTGTACAAAAAAAGTTTTCTCCAATGTGTGGTTTGATTTTTGTTTTATTAATGGTGCCTTTTAACAAAAAAATTTTTATGAAATACAAGTTTCCATATTTTCTTTAATGTTTAACATTTTTATTCTATCCTAAGAAATTTTTATCTATATCAAGATTTAAAATGTTTTCTCTAATGTGTTTTTCCTAGAAGAGTTCTCAGATAAATTTTTAATTGTTGTGTGAGGTAAGAATCAAAGTTTATTTTTTTAATGTGGCTATCTAATTATTCCAATGCCATTTATTGAGAATATTATCCTCTCCCCACTGAATTTCCTTGTTGAAAATCAGTCAACCATATATCAATATGTTCTTTTTCAAAATTGTCCTGACTGGTCTACATTTTTGCATTTTTAAATAAATCTAAGAGTTGAATAAAATTAAAATGTGACATTATTATTGATTATGTTGAATCAATAGATCAGTTTTGAGAGAACTGAACTACTATATTGATTCTTCTAACCAAGGAGCATGATATATCTCTTGATATTTTTTTTAAATCTTCTTTCATTTCTATCAGCAGTTCTTGGTAGATTTCAATGTAGAAGTCATCCATGTATTTTGTTATGTTTACTCCTTATTTATTGTTATAGTTACATTACATATTTATAAAAGATTGTCAGTATAAGTTTGAAAATAGTGATGACATCCTTACGTTATTCTCAGCCTCAAGAGTTCAGTTCAGTTCAGTCGCTCAGTTGTGTCCGACTCTTTGTGACCCCATGAATTGCAGCATGCCAGGCCTACCTGTCCATCACCATCTCCCGGAGTTCACTCAGACTCACGTTCATCTAGTCCGTGATGCCATCCAGCCATCTCATCCTCGGTAGTCCCCTTCTCCTCCTGCCCCCAATCTCTCCCAGCATCAGGGTCTTTTCCAATGAGTCAACTCTTCGCATGAGGTGGCCAAAGTACTAGAGCTTCATCTTTAGCATCATTCCTTCGAAAGAAATCCCAGGGCTGATCTCCTTCAGAATGGACTGGTTGGATCTCCTTGCAGTTCAAGGGACTCTCAAGAGTCTTCTCCAACACCACACTTCAAAAGCATCAATTCTTCGGTGCTCAGCCTTCTTCACAGTCCAACTCTCACATCCATACATGACCACAGGAAAAACCATAGCCTTGACTAGACGGACCTTAGTCGGCAAAGTAATATCTCTGCTTTTGAATATACTATCTAGGTTGGTCATAACTTTTCTTCCAAGGAGTAAGCATCTTTTAATTTCATGGCTGCAGTCACCATCTGCAGTGATTTTGGAGCCCCCCAAAATAAAGTCTGGCACTGTTTCTACTGTTTCCCCATCTATTTCCCATGAAGTGATGGGACCAGATGCCATGATCTTCGTTTTCTGAATGTTGAGCTTTAAGCCAACTTTTTCACTCTCTTCTTTCACTTTCATCAAGAGGCTTTTGAGTTCCTCTTCACTTTCTGCCATAAGGGTGGTGTCACCTGCATATCTGAGGTTATTGATATTTCTCCCGGCAATCTTGATTCCAGCTTGTGTTTCTTCCAGTTCAGCATTTCTCATGATGTACTCTGCATAGAAGTTAAATAAGCAGGGTGACAATATACAGCCTTGATGTACTCCTTTTCCTTTGGAACCAGTCTGCTGTTCCATGTCCAGTTCTAACTGTTGCTTCCTGACTTGCATACAGATTTCTCACGAGGCAGGTCAGGTGGTCTGGTATTCCCATCTCCTTCAGAATTTTCCACAGTTTATTATGATCCACACAGTCAAAGGCTTTGGCATAGTCAATAAAGCAGAAATAGATGTTTTTCTGGAACTCTCTTGCTTTTTTGATGATCCATCGGATGTTGGCAATCTGATCTCTGGTTCCTCTGCCTTTTCTAAAAGCAGCTTGAACATCAGGGAGTTCACGGTTCACGTATTGCTGAAGCCTGGCTTGCAGAATTTTGAGCATTACTTTACTAGCATGTGAGATGAGTGCAATTGTGCGGCAGTTTGAGCGTTCTTTGGCATTGCCTTTCTTTGGGATTGGAATGAAAAACTGACCTTTTCCAGTTCTGTGGCCACTGCTGAGTTTTCCAAATTTGCTGGCATATTGAGTGCAGCACTTTCACAGCATCATCTTTCAGGATTTGAAACAGCTCCCTGGAATTCCATCACCTCCACTAGCTTTGTTCATAGTGATGCTTTCTAAGGCCCACTTGACTTCACATTCCTAGATGTCTGGCTCTAGATTAGTGATCACATCATCATGATTATCTGGGTCGTGAAAATCTTTTTTGTACAGGTCTTCCATGTATTCTTGCCACCTCTTCTTAATATCTTCTGCTTCTGTTAGGTCCATACCATTTCTGTCCTTTATCGAGCCCATCTTTGCATGAAATGTTCCCTTGGTATCTCTAATTTTCTTGAAGAGATCTCTAGTTTTTCCCATTCTATTTCCCATTTTCTCTATTTCTTTGCATTGATCGCTGAAGGAGGCTTTCTTATCTCTTCTTGCTATTCTTTGGAACTCTGCATTCAGATGCTTATATCTTTCCTTTTCTCCTTTGCTTTTCACGTCTCTTCTTGTCACAGCTATTTTTCATTATAGGGGACTGGAATGCAAAAGTAGGAAGTCAAGAAACACCTGGAGTAACAGGCAAATTTGGCCTTGGAACGCAGAATGAAGCAGGGCAAAGACTAATAGAGTTTTGCCAAGAAAATGCACTGGTCATAGCAAACACCCTCTTCCAATAACACAAGAGAAGATTCTACACATGGACATCACCAGATGGTCAACACTGAAATCAGATTTATTATATTCTTGCAGTCAAAGATGGAGAAGCTCTATACAGTCAACAAAAACAAGACCAGGAGCTGACTGTGGCTCAGATCATGAACTCCTTATTACCAAATTCAGACTCAAATTGAAGAAAGTAGGGAAAACCACTAGACCATTCAGGTATGACCTCAATCAAATCTCTTATGACTATACAGTGGAAGTGAGAAATAGATTTAAGGGCCTAGATCTGATAGATAGAGTGCCTGATGAACTATGGAATGAGGTTCATAACATTGTACAGGAGACAGGGATCAAGACCATCCCCATAGAAAAGAAATGCAAAAAAGCAAAATGGCTGTCTGGGGAGGCCTTACAAATAGCCTTAAGAGGGAAAGCATCTAATCTTTCACAATTCATTATGATGTGTTAGGGTTCTATACATGGTCATTGTCAGACTAAAAAACTTATCTTCTAGTTCTATTTTGCTGAGAGGTTTTACAGTCATAAATGAGTGTTGAATTTGTTATCAAATTTTTTCTGCATCTATTGAGAATATAGATATTATTTTTATGTTAAATGCCATTTGTTGGTTTTTGATTATTAAACCAATCTTCAGTTCAGTTCAGTTGCTCAGTCATGTCCTACTCTTTGCAACCCCATAAACTACAGCATGCCAGGCTTCCCTGTCCATCACCAACTCCCGGAGTTTATGCAAACTCATGTCCATTGAGTCGGTGATGCCATCCAACCATCTCATTCTCTGTCATCCCCTTCTCCTCTTGCCCTCAATCCTTCCCAGCATCATGGTCTTTTCAAATGAGTCAGTTCTTCTCATCAGGTGCCCAAAGTACTGGAGTTTCAGCTTCAATAAAAGCCCTTCCAATGAACAGCCAGGACTGATCTCCCTTAGGATTGACTGTTTAGATCTCCTTGCAGTTCAAGGGACTCTCAAGAGTCTTCTCCAACACCATAGTTCAAAAGCATCGATTCTTCTGCACTTGGCTTTCTTTATAGTCCAACTCTCAACATCCAAACATGACTACTGGAAGAACCATAGCCTTGACTAAACAGACCTTTGTTGGCAAAGTAATGTCTCTGCTTTTTAATACAGTGTCTAGGTTGGTAGCTTCCCTAGTGGCTCAGAGGGTAAAGTGTCTGCCTACAATGCGGGAGACCCACATTCGATCCCTGGGTCAGGAGAAGGAAATGGTAACCCACTCCAGTACTCTTGCCTGGAAAATCCCATGGACAGAGACACCTGGTAGGCTACAGTCCATGGGGTCACAAAGAGTTGGACATGACTGATCAACTTCACTTTCACTTTCTTTTCAGGTTGATCATAACTTTCCTTCCAAGGAGTCAGTATCTTTTAATTTCACGGCTGCAGTCACCATCTGCAGTGATTTTGGAACCCCCCAAAATAAAGTCTGTCACTGTTTCCATTGTTTCTCCAACTGTTTGCTATGAAGTCATGGGGCCAGATGCCATGATCTGTTGCTTCCTGACCTGATCTAATAAAGTGCACAATAAATGTAATATGCTTGAATCATGCCAAACCATCCCCCCACCCCCAGTCCTGATATGTATTTAAAAACCATACACTTGAACAAACACTCTCTTCCAACAACACAAGAGAAGACTCTACACATGGACGTCACCAGATGTTCAATACTGAAACCAGATTGATTATATTCTCTGCCGCCAAAGATGGAGAAGCTCTATACAATTAGCAAAACTTAGACCAGGAGCTGACTTTGGCTCAGATCATGAACTCCTCATTGCCAAAGGCATACTTAAATTGAAGAAAGTAGGGGAAACCACTAGACCATTCATGTATGACCTAAATCATATTCTTTACGAGGATACAGTGGAAGTCACCAACAGATTCAAAGAATTAGATTTGATAGACAGAGTGCCTGAAGAACTATGGATGGAGGTTTGTGACATTGTACAGGGGGGAGTAGGAGAAGGCAATGGCACCCCACTCCAGTGCTTTTGCCTGGGAAATCCCATGGACGGAGGAGCCTGGTAGGCTACAGTCCATGGGGTTGCAAAGAGTTGGACACGACTGAGTGACTTCACTTTCACTTTTCAATTTCATGCACTGGAGAAGGAAATGGCAACCCACTCCAGTACTCTTGCCTGGAGGATCCCAGGGACAGAGGGGCCTGGAAGACTATGGTCCGTGAGGTCGCAAGAGTCGGACACAACTTAGCGACTAAACCACCATTTCACAAGTCATAAAGGAAGGTCCCAGGGAAATAAGTTAGTTTGGGGTCTGGACTATCACCCGAAGCTCTGGACTTCCTAGAATTCTTTCTGTTTATGCTTACGTAGGAGATGTTGACAAGTTAATGGCTTTGAGTTCCAAAGAGAAGTCTTTCTAATGGTGGATTTCAATTGACGAAATAGATAGCAACTGGTTTAGAATCAGAAATCACTGTAGGTAGTTTAAGCAGAATAGGATTTAATATGAACAACTGTGTGCTTAGGGGCTTCTCAGGTGGCTCAGCGGTAAAGAATTCACCTGCCAATGCGGGAGATGCAGGAGACATGGGTTCGATCCCTGGGTTGGGAAGATCCCCTGGAGGAGGAAATGTCAAGCCACTCCAATCTTCTTGCCTGGAGAATCCCATGGACAGAGGAGCTTGGTGGGCTCCAGTCCATGGGGTGGCAAAGAGTCAGACGTGACTGAGCACATGGCAGATTGTGTGCTTACCAACTAGTTGTAATGGCTGAAGGAGCAGGCTCTAGGCTAGGTAATACAAAACTGATCACCAGAGAAGCTGGTACTTCTGAGGGTGCCAGTGGTGCTGGGGAGATCTTGGGTGGGAGCCACCACCATTCCAGGAAACAGGAGAGCAGCTGCCCAAGCTGCAGGCTGGCACCAGAAGCCAGACCCAGAAGCCAGGACCACCACCACCATCTGTCAATACGCAAACCCTGGAGAAGAGACACTGCAACCCACCACAGGGAAATAAAACTTTCCTAACAGTAGAGACAGCCAGAAGCCGAAGAAATGACCCCTGCTCTACTCTTTTCTTTCAAAGCCTATAAGTGATTCTAATTGGCTTTCCAACCTCTTTAAATAAAAGAAGGGTAAGAGATCCAACCAGTCCATTCTGAAGGAGATCAGCCCTGGGATTTCTTAGGAAGGAATGATGCTAAAGATGAAGCTCCAGTACTTTGGACACCTCATGCAAAGGGTTGACTCATTGGAAAAGACTCTGATGCTGGGAGGGATTGGGGGCAGGAGGAGAAGGGGACGACAGAGGATGAGATGGCTGGATGGCATCACTGACTCAATGCACATGAGTCTGAGTGAACTCCAGGAGATGGTGATGGACAGGGAGGCCTGGTGTGCTGCGATTCGTGGGGTCGCAAAGAGTCAGACACAAATGAGCTACTGAACTGAACTGAACTAAACTGAACTGAGCTGAACATGAAGGTTGGAAGTATCTACCTTGATGGGGGAAGGTAATTCTTTAAATAGATTCTTTTCAGCCCTACATAAAACTCCAAGTATAGAAAACTTCCTCAAAAAAAAAAAAAAAAAAAGGCAAAACAAAACCACTTGGACATTGAACATTTACTCCTTTGAGAGTAGAAACTATCCCAATAATGCAGTCGCTCCTGTTCAGTATTTATGTTCTCTCTGTTCTATTCAGGAAAGGCCAAGCCATTCGTACTCAACCTAAGTAAGACTCAATGCTTTTTTCTGCTTCAGTTCAGTTCAGTCACTTAGTCTTGTCCAACTCTTTTGCGACCCCATGGACTGCAGCATGCCAGGCTTCCCTGTCCATCACCAACTCCCAGAGCTTACACAAACTCATATCCATCAAGTCAGTGATGCCATCCAACCATCTCATCCTCTGTTGTCCCCTTCTCCTCCTGCCTTCAGTCTTTCCCAGCATCAGGGTCTTTTCCAGTGAGTCAGTTCTTCACATCAGGTGGCCAAAGTATTGGAGTTTCAGTTTCAGCATCAGTCCTTCCAATGAATATTTAAGACTGATTTCCTTTATGATTTACTGGTTTGATCTCCTTGCATTCCAGGGCACTCTCAAGAGCCTTCTCCAACACCACAGTTCAAAAGCATCAATTCTTTAGCATTCAGCTTTCTTTATAGTCCAACTCTCACATCCACATGTGACCACTGGAAAAACCATAGCTTTGACTAGATGGATCTTTGTCAGCAAAGTAATGTCTCTGCTTTTCAATATGCTGTCTGGGTTGGTCATAACTTTTCTTCCAAGGGGCAAGCGTGTTTTAATTTCATGGCTGAGGTCACCATCTGCAGTGATTTTGGAGCCCCCCAAAATAAAGTCTGTCACTGTTTCCATTGTTTCCCCAACTATTAGCCATGAAGTGATGGAAGCGGATGTCATGATCTTAGTTTTCTGAATGTTGAGCTTTAAGCCAACTTTTTCACTCTCTTCTTTCACTTTCATTAAGAGGCTCTTTAGTTCTTTCTCACTTTCTACCATAAGGGTGGTGTCATCTGCATATCTGAGGTTATTGATACTTCTTCTAGCAATCTTGATTCCAGCTTGTGCTTCATCCAGCCCAGTGTTTCTCATGATGTACTCTGCATAGAAATTAAATAAGCAGGGTGACAATATACAGCCTTGATGTACTCCTTTTCCTATTTGGAACCAGTCTGTTGTTCCATGTCCAGTTCTAACTGTTGCTTCCTGACCCGCATACAGATTTCTCAAGAGGTAGGTCAGGTGGTCTGGTATTCCCATCTCTTTCAGAATTTTCCACAGTTTTTTGTGATCCACACAGTCAAAGGCTTTGGCATGGTCAATAAAGCAGAAATAGATGTTTCTCTGGAACTCTCTTGCTTTTTCCATGATCCATCGGATGTTGGCAATTTGATCTCTGGTTCCTCTGCCTTGTCTAAAACCAGTTTGAACATCTGGAAGTTCACATATTGCTGAAGCCTGGCTTGGAAAATTTTGAGCATTACTTTGCTAGCACGTGAGATGAGTACAATTGTGCGGTAGTTTGAGCATTCTTTGGCATTGACTTTCTTTGGGATTGGAATGAAAACTGACCTTTTCCAGTTCTGTGGCCACTGCTGAGTTTTCCAAATTTGCTGGCATATTGAGTGCAGCACTTTCACAGCATCATCTTTCAGGATTTGAAATAGCTCAACTGGAATTCCATCACCTCCACTAGCTTTGTTCATAGTGATGCTTCCTAAGGCTCACTTGACTTCACATTCCAGGATGTCTGGCTCTAGGTGAGTGATCACACCATCGTGACTATCTGGATCATGAAGATCTTTTTTGTACAGTTCTGTGTTTTCTTGCCACCTCTTCTTAATATCTTCTGCTTCTGTTAAGTCCATACCATTTCTGTCCTTTATCGAGCCCATCTTTGCATGATGTTCCCTTGATATCTCTAATTTTCTTGAAGAGATCTCTAGTCTTTCCCATTCTATTGTTTTCCTCTATTTCTTTGCATTGATCACTGAGGAAGGCTTTCTTATCTCTATCTTGAACTTAGCCTAGTGGGACTCATTTCAGTCTTCTTACCTCCAAAACTCTGAGATAATAAATCTGTGCATTTTAAGCCATTACGTTTTAGCAATTTGTCACAGCAACACTGAAAAAGTGATGTTGATGTTGTTCAGTCACCCACTCGTGTCCGTTTTCTCTGCAACGCTATGGACTACAGATTGCCCGGCTTCCCTGTCCTTCACTATCTCCTGGAGTTTCCCCAAACTCATGTCCATTAAGTTGGTGATGCCATCCAACCATCTCATCCTCTGTACATACTCCCCATGGATCACAGCCTGGTCATGGGAAAGGGTCTTGTCTAACTCAGTGAAGCAAAGAGCCATGCTGTGCAGGTCCACCCAAGATGACGGGTCACAGCCAAGAGTTCTGACAAAATGTGATCCACTGGAGGAGGGAATGTTAAAGCATTCCAGTATTCTTGCATCAAGAACCCTATGCACAGCATGGAAAGGCAAAAAGGCGATAGAGTGTATTATTCATTTGTCCACTTTGTCTGAGGTATCAAATTTATTTCCATAAAATTGTTTATAACATAACTTTTCAGCACTTGAATATTCATAACATCTGTACAGACAGGCTTTTATTGCCAATCTGATCATTTCTCTCTTCATTTGAGCCTGACGTTTATTAATTTTACTAATTTTTTCAAAGAACAAGCTTTTAATTTAGCTTTTGCTATTTTTAGTCTGATACTATTTTATTTACTTCTATTCTGACTTTTATTATTTCCTTTTTTCAGCGTATTTTGGATTAAATATGTTCTTTTTCCATTTCTTAAAAATGGAAATTTACATAATTTGTTTAGATTTTATTAAAAGGCAATTCTCCATGGATATCTCATGTTTCTACATATTTTACAAACAGAAGCACTAACTGTCCTGGTCTGGACCATCCTTTTGAGGATGTTTTTATGGTAAACAGTTGTGGAGAATATAGTGTCTCCTGCCAAAGCAAAAGACAGGTGTATTTACTGTTCAATATGATAAATGTAATGTCTGTCTCTGATAGTAGCATAGACTACTATCCATTATAAAAGATCCAAGTTTCCTAAGCTTGGGTTTCTTCTCCTATAATGTAACTCACTGCATGTTCAGGAGTTATCTGGCCCCCCTTTTTTTTTTATCACCCTGTGGGAACTGGGGCTCAGGGGATCATCACAAATACTGATATTCTGGCTTCTGCTATAGCTGTCTATAGAGTCCTCTGTCTCTGACTCAGGAGTGTTGTGTCTTGTACCAGCAAGTACTCATGAGACCATGAAAGCTAATTTGTTAGCATGCAAGTAGGGAAAAATCTCAGACCACTCATAGCACTTATGGTTGGTCTTCTTTTTAATATAAACACTTAAAGCTATTAATTTTTTTGAAGTATTGGTTTAACTGAGTCCCACAAACACTGGGTTTTTGGAATTATAATTTAGTTCAAACTACACCAAAAAGGCTCATAGGCATGAATGTATATGAGATTTCCTGTCTGCATCCAAACATAAATTGTGGAGTAGAAGTGTTCCAAGAGATGAGACAAGAAGGGGAGACAGGCACTCAGTTATGGAGGCTAGGTGGCTTGCACTTCATCTTCGGAGTGGAAAGATTTTGGTACAGAAGTATGACTTTGCCAAGTGAGCATTTGAGAAGGATGACTCTTGAACTGGGTGGTATATGATAGCAGGGATCCCTGGTGGAAGACATTGTCACTTTGAGGGTTAGAAAGCACATATAGAAGAAACAGCTTAGATTTGTCATTGGTATACTTTTTATATTACTTACATCAATATATTATTTAATTCCTCCAAACAGCCTCTGAGGTAGTTATGAATTTCCCCATTTTCAGGTAAAGAAACTGAGATTTAGAGAATTTTAGTAACTTGCCTCGAAGGTCAAAACTAGCAGTTTTATGGAACCAATATTTGAAACAAGGTCTGTCTCACTCCCAAGTCTGTAGCTGTTCCTCTGCACCAGCCTGTGTTCACAAAGCATTTCTTCCCCCTCACAGTTTTCTTATTCCTTTTCAAGTTGTGCCCTTCACAATCTATCCGACATCAAAAATGAATTCCTAGAATCCTAAGGACAATTACAAAACCAAAAATATACATCGGTTACCATCAATCAGTAGCTCTCAAGAGAAAAAAAAGTATTGAAATGTTTGCCAATTTCCAGGGTGTAAATATTTCTAGCACGGCTGACTTAAGCTACCAATTATATGCAATTGCATCACTGAGTGCAAAGTTAGAAAGAGATGCACACATCAGCTGTCACAAGCTAGCACCAGATAGATCAGCACACCATCACCTGCAGCCAGGACCTCAGCATTCCACAAAGCACTATGGGGTAGGAGATGATGACATGCCCTGTTTTCAAATTTGCTTATTCATTGATGACAGTTTATTTGGAAGACAAACATGCCTAGTAAATAGAACACTTGGTAACCTTTTTTAATAATTTGTGCTAAAAGTCAGCTAGGGAAAAGGGAGAGGTGAACAGATCAAATCTAAAGCCAGGAGTGATATAATCTATAATTGGGTACAATCCTTTGAGGAAGCAATAGAGTAATAAATATAAGGCTGTCAGTTCAGTTCAGTTCAGTCGCTCAGTCGTGTCCGACTCTTTGCAACCCGATGAACTGCAGCACACCAGGCTTCCCTGTCCACCACCAACTCCAGGAGCTTGCTCTAACTCATGTCCATCGAGTTGGTGATGCCATCCAACCATCTCATCCTCTGTCATCCCCTTCTCCTCCTGCCTTCAAACTTTCCCAGCATCAGAGTCTTCTCCAATTAGGTGGTTCTTCACATCAGATAGTCAAAGTATTGGAGTTTCAGCTTTAGCATCAGTCCTTCCAATGAATATTCAGGACTGAGTTCCTTTAGGATGGACCGGTTTGATCTCCTTGCTGTCCAAGGGACTCTCAAGAGTCTTCTCCAACACCACAGTTCAAAAGCATCAGTTCTTTGATGCTCAGCTTTCTTTATGGTCCAACTCTCACATCCATACATGACTACTAGAAAAACCATAGCCTTGACTAGACGGACCTTTGTTGGCAAAGTAATGTCTCTGCTTTTTAATATGCTGTCTAGGTTGGTCATAGCTTTCTTCCAAGGAGCAAGCGTCTTTTAATTTCATGGCTGAGGTCACCATCTGCAGTGATCTTGGAGCCCCCCAAAAATAAAGTCTGTCACTGTTTTCATTGTTTCCCCAACGATTAACCATAAAGTGATGGGACTGGATGCCATGATCTTAGTTTTCTGAATGTTGAGCTTTAAGCCAACTTTTTCACTCTCCTCTTTCACCTTCATCAAGAGGCTCTTTAGTTCTTCTTTGCTTTCAGCCCCATAAGGATGGTGTCATCTGCATATCTGAGGTTATTGATATTTCTCCTGGCAATCTAGATTCCAGTTTGTGCTTCATCCAGCCAGCATTTCTCATGATGTACTCTGCATAGAAGTTAAATAAGCAGGGTGACAATATACAGCCTTGATGTACTCCTTTTCCTATTTGGAACCAGTCTGTTGTTCCATGTCCAGTTCTAACTGTTGCTTCTTGACTCGCATACAGATTTCTCAGGAGGCAGATAAGGTGGTCTGTTCCCACCTCTTGAAGAATTTTCCACAGTTTGTTGTGATCCACACAGTTAAAGGCTTTGGCGTAATCAATAAAGTGGAAGTAGATGTTTTTCTGGAACTCTCTCACTTTTTCGATGATCCCACAAATATTGGCAACTTGATCTCTGGCTCCTCTGCCTTTTTTAAATCCAGCTTGAACATCTGGAAGTTTATGGTTCACGTACTGCTGAAGCCTGGCTTGGAGAATTTTGAGCATTACTTCTCTAGCATGTGAGATGCGTGAAATTGTATGGTAGTTCAAACATTCTTTGGTATTGCCTTTCTTTGAGATTGAAATGGTAAAGTTGTCCATAATTTCGACCACTAATCCCACCGTAGGAGTTTACCTAAGCAACTATCCCTACTGGTGCAGAAACCAAGTGTTAGGAGTATTCCTTGCAGTGTTATCTACAAAAGTAAACAAAAGAGTAAATAAAACACCTACCAACTCTCTCAATATCCAACGAAAGATAACGGTTAAGTGTTAAAGATTGTTTGCAGGAAACAGAATAATGACCACCCATCAATGACCCTGGCTTCCCCAGTGTCTCAGACAATTAAGTATCTCCCGGACGAGAAGGTCCTCGCTTTTTCCAGCAAACTGGCATTCCCCAAGAGACCACAGTACTCAGGAGCTGCAGATGAATCTCTGACACTTTTTCTCCAGCTACAGAAACAGTGAAGTTACTGATAGAACATCCTCAATGCTAAGTTTTTCTGTGATCTTTTCTTGCTTAAACCCTTGTACCTGCTACCACCTGGCAAACAGTCACAGTGCTCAAACAAACAAACAACAACAAAAAAAAAGCATAAAGACTCAAATGAATATGAAAAGAGAGCTTGGAAAAGGATAATCAAGTTGCCTTTAGCAGTTATTTCTTCATTTGTGGTGGTGATTTTTTCTACTGCCTGCTGACTGTATTTTCAAGTCTGGAACTTGACTGTTTGAATTGATAGGGGCTTCCGTGGTGGTTCAGATGGTAAAGAATCTGCCTGCAATGGAGGAGACATGGGTTTAATCCCTGGGTCAGGAAGATCCCCTGGAGAAGGGCATCACAATTCACCCCAGTATTCTTACCTGCAAAATTCCATGGACAGAGGAGGCTGGTGGGCCACAGTCCATGGATGGCAATGAGTCAGACCCATCTGAGTGAATAACACTACCTTAAGTTGATGGAATCAACCACCCTTCACCTTCCCAGGAGAAGAGCATGACCTAGCAGCTTATATGCAATCCTGGTTGCCATACAAACACCAGTGATCTCCCCACCAGACCCCAGCTGCTTCAGGAAGGAAGGAGGGAATAGTAGGTACAAACTGTGTTAGCATATTATGTTCTGAGGTGAACAGAATTCAATCTAACTGAAAAAAGTTTTAATTTACACAAACTAATTCAAAGATCACATGTGCTCCCCACCCAGCTGGTGGCTGGAAGAGAGTGTTGTACGATGCCACAAACCAATGCTGCCTCAAGTGCTTGGCACTGGAGTAACATCTTGAAATTGGCAAAGACAAATGGTGTCCAATGCTGGATCTAATGTCAGCTTTCTGGAATCAGCCAGTTTCACTTCCAAGTCAGACTTTTAGAGTGATGTGGCCCATCATCCATGGCTTATCTCATGAATAGGACCATTGGACAGATGGAAAAACTGAGGAACAGAGGCAGAGACGTGACTTAGTCAGAGTCAGACATACAGCTCTGTCTATGCCTGATACTTCCTTTCAGACACCAAGAAAGTGAGGGGTCAAGAAATCAAGTCATTTAAGACACCCCAGAGCTGTTGCCTCTGGAACAGGGACAACAAAAAAATCACATGAAGAGGATTTCAGCAGGGCTACCTTGAGGACAAACAAAACCAAACTCTTCCATGTGGGTCTAGAAAACTAGTAAGATTTGGTGGCGGGCTGGGGAAGACAGAAAAATACCTTCCAGCAATGACAGTCCCATGTGCAATGGGAGTGAGGGACTGAGTCCCCATCAGTGGAGGGTCAAGCCGTGCCTCCTCCTGCAGCTCCCGGGGTCACACCACTAGAGGTGGCTTTCCGCCTTCGCTGGCAGCGCCTCCCACCTCAAAGATTCCGTGAGTTGTGATTCCTCATTATGTCCCCAATTTAAGGGAAAGGAAACTAGCATTTCTGAAGCCCTCCTCTGGGCCAAGTAATGTGCCAGGCCTTCCTTATATGTCATCACGTTTCATTCCCAACCACTGATTCTCACCTGCTAGCCAGGCAGCAAGGCCGACCTCACTAGCCCCATGTCTGCTACAGATTCAAGTGCATTCCAATCAAAATTTGCAATGCTCAGTTCTACGGCAAGTGCCAGATGAAGGGGGCTGGGGACTGAAGCCATCACCCTGGCTGCTAGCTCTCCAGAATGACCTGCTTCCTGGCTCATGATCAACAAAGGGCCATTCTCACTTCCAGGAGAACGTCAGCTAAACCCGGTAGGCAGAAAAAAGAGAGGGAGGGAGATAAGTCCAAATGGGAGGACAGTTTTTCCTAGCCGTATGATAAAGATGTTGAAGCTCTGTTTTTGTTTTGGTTTGTAAGATTAGTACTGTGTGTGTGTAACTAATTTATTCAGCTTCTAAGATAAAAGTTATCTTCTCTAATAGGCAAGCCTTGCTCTGGCTAAAATGACAGAGAGATACAGACAATTCCTGAGACGGTTTCTCTCTCTCTCCAGTGGGCTGGCAGACCTGGCTCTCTTTCTCGGCTTCATTCCTGTCTCTCCGCTGGCAGCTGGCCTGGTGGCACGGGTGTGGAGCATGGAGGGAAAGTGTTGGTGTGGAAAGAACCTCTGTATGGATGCGCAGAGTCACATGAAAGCAAAATGGGGAGGGGCGGGGAGGCACTGGGTGCAAAGAGAGGGTGAGAAAGCAACAGGAGGAGGGATGGATGAGACAGTGATGGGGGTGAGGAGTAGAGAGCAACAGGAGAGGAGAAACAAGGAGACCTGCTTCCGAAGTGGACTCTTAGTGGGAGGAATCGCGGTTGGTTTCTCATGCTGTTCTAACAGCAGGCAAGGGGATCTTGTCATAGCCTTTCTACACCAGAGAAAATCAAGTACCAGCCTCACAGTCTAGAGGCATGCATTGAACCTTCCGTTCCCTTGAGCCCTCATCGCATGTCCCTCATGGATGGCACCTGGATTTAAGATCTGGAGGTACTTGGTGCTCAACTGAGGACCCAACACAGAGACTTAAAAAATCCTGCTTTCGCTAGGCATTGGTGACGTTCATTCTAGCACATTGCAGACATAAGGGCATTCTAGCCAATGGATTCCAAGGGCGACGGCCCCACCCTCAGGGTAAGCCCCCTCAGGAATGAAGCCCTGGGGAAATACATCAAACCATCCTCACTGAAGGAGCTATCTTAAACTTACCCATCCACCACCCTTGCTCAGATGTCATGCTCAACAGGTAGATTTCTGACTATTTGCTTCTGCGTCACCTCATTCCAAAACAGAAGTCGCCAATATGGCTGTCGGAAAACTCTCAGAAGAGTGCAATGATGCGCTTCACTTTGCTGTGCCAACTTGGGCCACGTGGAACTAGGTTTCCCAGAATCTCCTTCAGCATACATTTCCAGGAGAAACGGCGCAAAGGAAGAACTTGCGTGGGATGTGGGAGACCAAGGTGAAGCAGCAGCTGTCACTTTCAGAAGTGAATTGTGAGCAGATGGGTGCAGACAGACAGGCAACAGAGGAGCCCTGAGGGCCCCCTCCTCCTAAGCCCCCTGGATCCATGTTCGCCTGCTCCTCTGCAGGCTCACCACAGACACCGGGCTGCAGAGCCAGAGACGTGGTGGTTGTACACAGGTCATGGCCATATCACCGACACCATACCCACAGCACACAGGCGCCCAGCAGGAAGCGCCATGACTGAAGAACAATGTGACATTCCAAAGGTTTTGAAAACACAGAGGAACTGTTTATTAGCGTGTAGTGGATTTTTTATGCATATTGCTCTTTTATTGAAGTATATCTGATTTATAATATAGTATTTCAAGTGTACAACATGATAATTCAGTATTTTTATAGAAAGCATACAGATGGCTAACAGGCGCATGAAAAATGCTCAGCATCGCTAACATGCACCACAGTGTTCATAGCAGCGGTATTATAATATTCATGATATGGAAGCAACCTCAGTGCCTATTGACAGATGAATGGATAAAAAAGAAGTGGGATATCTATATAATATGGAATACTACTCAGTCATGAGAAAGAATGAAATTATGCCATTTGCAGCACCATGGATAGACCTAGAGAATATTATGCTCAGTGAAATAAATCAGACAGAGAAAGATGAATGCTGCATGATATCACTTCTTT
The DNA here is from genome assembly GCF_016772045.2 of Ovis aries. NCBI lineage: Eukaryota > Metazoa > Chordata > Mammalia > Artiodactyla > Bovidae > Ovis > Ovis aries. The sequence goes on from NC_056055.1 coordinate 15,325,301, forward strand.
GTACTGGATATTTTTCAAAATAATTGGAGAAAACAAATCTTAGGTATACTATTGATAACTGGCCTAGTATTTAGAGTGATCTGTAAGCAGATTAGCAAACTTCCAAGTTTCAGAATTTGATAATAATGACCCTAACACAGAAGGAGTGTAGACTCCAGATGAAACAATGATGACATCCACAGAGAAGGGTCAATCAACTCTGTACAACAAAGAAGGAAAATTCCCACACAACCTCTGTCAATTCTAAACACCTGAGCTGGCCTGGCTAAGACTTTTTCATCCATCCCTAACTGAGGAGGAATATAGAAGAAAATATCTACGCCCCATTTTTAATTTTATTTTTGGCTGTGCTGAGTCTTTGCTGCTGCACGAGGGCTTTTTCCAGTTGCGGTGAGCAGGGGCTACTTCCTAGCTGTGGTGCCGGGGCTTATCATTGCGGTGTCTTGGCTTGTCGTGGAGCACAGGCTGTAGGCTTACAGGCTCAGCAGCTGTGGCACACAGGCTTAGTTGCTCCTTGGCATGTGGGATCTTCCTGGACCAAGGATCGAATCTGCATCCCCTGCACTGGCAGGCAGATTCTTAACCACTGGACCAGCAGGGAAGTCCCCTCATTTTTCAAATGTATAATGCATGATGCATACATGTCTACTGTGGAAAGGAGGAAGCATGGTGCAGTGCCTCCCTGCATGGATGCTGGGGCAGATTTCCTGGTTCACATCCTGCCTCTGCCCCTTACAAGCTCACTGTTGTTGAGTGGCTCAGCATGTCTGGCACATGGTGACTCCATGGACTGTAGCCCCTCAGGCTCCTCTGTCCTGGGGCTTCTCCAGGCAAGAATACTGGAGAGGGTTGCCGTGCCCTCCTCCAGGGGATCTTCCTGACCCAGGGATGGAACTGGAGTCTCTTACATCTCCTATATTTTCAGGGGGGTTCTTTACCGCTAGCACCACCTGGGAAGTCCCTCTTTCTCCATAACTGCATCTAAGAATTGTGACAAATAGGAGGCACTCTCCTGGCAATTGCTGACAGGGGCATGGTGCTTAGGGCAAGCAAACCCTGGAAAGCTGTCTCCCTACAGAATTTTGCTTTGCAAAGACTGACTCCTGACTCCCTGGTTGGCGTTAAGTTCTTCAGTGGAATCACTGAGTCTCTCCAAATAATTTCTCTGGGTGTTCTGCCAACGCCTGGTTTGAAAGACCTCTTCTCTCACCTAGTGGGTTCTGACTATGGGTCCAGCGTAGCTGGCAGGAAATGCAGGCTCATTCCTCTCATTTACTGTCAAATTCCAACCAGTTCTGTTGGGAATCTTAGCAAATCCATCAACACTCTCTTTCCTGCCATGGGGCAAGGGCAGGCTATTCTTCTTGGCTCAAAGCTGTGTGTTTTCACCTGATGATCCCCCTTCTTGTTGTTATAATAGCCTTTCTCAGCCACCTGTCAAGGCCAGGTGAGGGTCCTCCTAATTAGCACCGAGGCCTGCTGAGCCCCTTCATCTACTTGTTCTGTATCAGGTCCTAAGAAAAGTGCGGAGGTGGTTAAGCAGTAATGAATGTGAAATCAGAGCGGCCCTGTCCTGCCCTGGGCCCTCTGCCTCCTTGGCAAGTCATCTCCTGTGGGCCTGTATACCCCAGAGGCATTTGGAAAGAAGTGGGATGGAGGAAAAGATGCCAGCCATATTTTGTGCGCCTCCTTGTCACAAACAGGCAGCTGGAAGTTGTCAGTATTCACACATGACAACTTTAATTTCACAAACTGCCTTAAGCTCATACACGGGCATGTACACACTGGCAAGCATGACAGCCCTCCCCAAGGCCCCAGTGCCTGCTGACCCCCTTGGTCTACTTGATTTGTATTAGGTTCCAAGGAAAGTTCAGAGGCGATTCTTTCTGGGGTCCTAATAAGTGATGATGCTTTACCTCAGAAGAGTTCACGGAACACCTCCTCGGTCAAGCCTCAGAGAGGCAGAAATAAATCAGACACAGCACCACCAACACCCCCCGACCTCGCTTCCCACCCAGGAGACATGAGCAAACAGATGAACCACAGGACAAGCTGGCAGATGCAGGAAGCAGAAGCCCAGTGTGACCGGAAGTGGAAGAGCCTCCATCCCTATTGGGGGTCAGAGGAGGCTTCCTGATGGAGGCCAGCAAGCCTGCTGGGTCTCCAGGCAGAGATTTCCAGGAGGCTAGTGGCGGCTAGTGGCTGCTAGTGCCTAAGCGCAGAAGAGCCAACTCACAGGAAAAGACCCTGATGCTGGGAAAGATTGTGCGCAGGAGGAGAAGAGGGTGACAGAGGATAAGATGATTGGATGGCATCACTGACTCAATGGACATGAGTTTGGGTAAACTCCAGGAGTTGGTGATGGACAGGGAGGCCTGGTGTGCTGCAGTCCATGGGGTTGCAAAGAGTTGGATATGACTGAGCAACTGAACAACAACCATTTACAAACATGGTATCAAGCATATAGGGGGTCTGTTCTCAGGTTCCCCTGTGATAGGAACCTCTGTGCCTTGGTGACTGAGCTCTCAGTAGAGCTCAGAGCTCAGCTATCCAGGAGGTTCAGGAATGAGAACTACTTCTCCATTCCAAGTAGCCCCCTGAGACCTAATTCCTCGTCACAGGAAAGAGGAAGAGTAGGCTCTGTCCTCCCACTAGCTCTGTCCCTGCTGGGCTGTGGGCCCCTTGGGGTGAGAAATTTTCTTTCTCCTCCTTGGATGCCCAGGGTCCACTGGGAGGTGCTCAGTGGCTGTGGGGTCTTTGCTAGAGGTGCCAAGAATCACAGTAATGGCATGGATTCCATACAGCACAGACATGAGGATGCGGGAAGTTGAGAATTATGCTCCCCTCCCCAACAGAAGATTTCTTTTCCTGGGGTGACTCTGGAGATACAGCATTTGCAAGTGTTTGATGCTTAAAACAGAACACTCAAAAGAGTACTAATATAAACACCCACCTGCTTTTCCAAGGACATAAAATAGCTTTTAGAATGACACAAAACCTTCTTTCCGTGCATATTTTGTTCCATAGAGCACTTCCTAAATGAGTTGATGAATCTGGGTCCAGAAATTCTATCATGTGACTTAACCTGCTTGTTTTTTGTTTTGTTTTTTTTTTCTATCCATTCTGATTGCAGCTAAAACATTCCAGGAGAGCTTGCTTTCCAAAACTTACACTTCTCCAGAGAGGCAGAAAATAGCTTGCTTTCAAATTCACTGTAAAGGTTTCACTTAAAAAGTAAAATAGAACCAAACACTCCTGGCATCTAATCTGACTACAAATTGAAAACTATACCAGTATTTACATGAGTTGGGGTTTTACTAGGAAAGAGTTGCCCGGGTTAATAATATGATGTTTAGCTGGAATGGAATTCCAGCTCTCCATCTCGCCAGACTCTGGGGCAGTAAGAACACCCTGTCCGTGCTCTGGGCCTCTGTGGACTCATTCAAGGAGGAGATGCAAATGAGATGTTTAGGACATAAATGAGAACACAGTCGCTAAGGATTTGATGTCATGGATTTACATAGATAAGGCCTAGGTGGTTTCCCACACCCCTGGTTCTGGGATATCATTGATCCCATGATACAAAAATGGGGACACTGAGGCTCGGATGAAGTAAGTCCCTTGCCTAGGAGGACCACACAGTCAGTAAGGGAACAAGAATTTGCATCTGAGTTGGCCTTCATTCATCAGATGTTTTGATTCACCCAGCTGACTTGATGGTCTTCAATGAGTGTGTGTATGTGTGTGTGAGAGAGAAGAGAGAGAGAGAAAGAAAGAGAGAGGGAGATTTTTCTTCCTCAGGGACATTTGACCATGTCAAGACATGACATTTTTGGTGGTTACAATCATGGCAGACGGAAGGTGCTACTGGGACCTAATGTGTGTGTGTGTGTGTGTGTGTGTGTGTGTGTGTGTGTGTGTGTGTGCTGTTGCTCAGTTGTGTCCAACTCTTTAAGACTCCACCAACTGTAACCTCCTCAGGCTCCTCTGTCTATAGGATTTTCTAGGACAGAATACTGGAGTGGGTTGCCATGTCCTCCTCCAGGGGATCTCCCTGACCTAGGGATTGAAAGCTCACCTCCTGCATCTCCTGCTTTGGCAGGTGAATTCTTGAGCACCAGCACCACTGGGGAAGCCCCTGGCATCTAATAAGCAGAGGTTAAGGATGCAGCTAAATATCCCACAAAGCACAGAACCACCCCCACAGCAAAAGAGTGATCCAGCCTCGAATCCCAACAGTCCTGAGGTTAGAAATCCTGAGCTGACTCTAAGTGCCAGGTGAACACTCAAGCTAGTGGTGTTTTTGAAGGACAGATACAGATGCTTGTTCCCACCGTCACACCAAGGAGATGAGAATTCCTTGATAATTGATAAGTTCTGATAAGTTCTGTCATCAGTAGAAAAGCTTAGGTACATTTTTTCATGAAAATTATTTAAGGGAACGTGTCACTCAGTCGTGTCTGATTCTTTGCGACCCCACAGACTGTAGCCCACCAGGCTCCTCTGTCCATGGAATTCTTGAGGCCAGAATACTGGAGTGGGTTGCCATTCCTTTCTCCAGGGGATCTTCCCTACCCAGGGATTGAACTCAGGTCTCCTACATTGCAGGCGGATGCTTTACCATCTGAGCCACTAGGGAATGGTAGCTAATTTTGATTGAAATATTTGGGGAAGAAATAATTGGGCAATTTCCTTTTCCTTTCTCTGAATCACAATGGATCTTTACAGTTTTGGGGACATTTGAAACTTTTCTAGGGAGCCCGTGAGCAGAATGGGAAGTCAGGAGCCCCGGCTCACAGCGCAGCATAGAACACCCTCTGTGTTCAGGTGAGAGTTGGAGTTTTGAGCTGCTTCTTTTTGGAATCACCCCTCAGAAGTCCTGGTAGACAAACCTTGCTGAGTTGGGTTATTTAGCAGGAGTGGGCTTGACAGATTAAAACAAGAGAGAGTGAGAGAGCACACATCCAGAATCATTGGAACTACACGCAAGAAGTTTCCAGAAATAGGAAATGCAAAGCTGTCAGGAGTCAATAAGTCATGGAACTGGATTGAAAGGAGGAAGCAGGCAAGAATGAACAAGAGCTTATTGTGAACACAGCCACGTCTTGTCGTCTGGGGGTCCGTCTGTTTATTTTAGAGGCTCCAGGTAAGAAAAAAATCAGATGAATGCATTTATAGTCCCACTTTGACTCTGAAAAATTCTCTAGGTCTCCTCCCTAAAACCCTGGCCTTCTGCGTAACCTGAAAGAAAGAAAAGTTCCGCAGTGTGAGGCAGAAACCATCGTGCTGACCCTCCTATGCCAACACTGGTGGGGAGAGAGGCACCCACGTGCTCACATTCAGCCAGCTGCAGCCCTTGTGAGCACTTACCCACTGCAAAGGCCAGTCCTCAGCTTCGTGCCTCTGCGTGTGGAGACCACGGACTGGAAGCAAGACAGAAAGGACACGACATACCTGAGGCTGTGTCTACGCAGAGACTCAAAGCGATTGCATTCCAAGCCACACCAGGCCTGCAGACCCTGGGCAGAAGCCGCTCTGTGCCACACTGCACTTAGCTCGTGCTCTCCAATTTCATCATTTCTGGCTCAACATGGGCCTGCAATTTTCATTTCTTTATGGGCTTAAGTAATCTATTGCAAATGTCACCGGCAGGCTGTAATGCATTCTTGCTGAGGAAACTGTTCTTTCTCTTCAGTAACTTGCTGGTGGATTTGCTTGGCTGGGTAACTGTTTTACATTAGCTATAATGGTGTTTACATTGGATGCACCAATGTTTAAATCACTGGACATATTTGTTATTAGTAGGGAGGCAGTGGCATTGTTTAGTCCGGGTATCAGGGTTGGGGTGGGGGTGGGGGTTGCTTCTATGAGTATTGATAATATTTTACAAGGGACCTTGCAGGGATGTTTATAATAATAGCAACACTGTTTATCTTACCAGGATTATGTTGAAGCAACTTTAATTGTATTCGTATTAAACATATCAATGTTAGAACTGATGTAATGTGTTTAGCATTAATATGAAGGTTGCTAAGTTGGGGGCTTTTGCGATAGAATTAAAGGGCCAGGAAGACAATGGGACATATGGAAAGCATTTGGGGGGTTTCTGTTCTTGTCTAACAAGAAGGATTAGTGCGCTTGCCGAAATACAGTATAAGATGTACAGGGGGCTGTAACGCCAGCACGTGTTTTCCTTACGATCGTGCTCTCTTGGCTTGAGTGTGCGCGAGATTTCTCTGGAGTTCTTGCTCCTCACAAGTTCCACCAAAGCCCAAATGTCAGGGATACTTCAGATGCTTTGCAGCTGGCTGTCGCACCCAGAGATGTTTCAAAATGGATTTTGTAATGGCTTATAAAAGTCCCACATTGTGCACGGGCGGTTATTGAGTGTGATATAGTGTGCACAAGAATGTTCCAAATTCCCTCCGCGCTACATCCATCAATCTGGCTCTATTAGGGTTGGCAGGATAATGGCTGGAGGGAAGCTCTGGACTTTATCTTCAGCTGAAAGAAGCGTCCTAATTATCTACTCATCAGAGCTACCCCACTCCTGGCTCAGGGAGACCCCTGCCAGCTCAGGCCCCGAAATTCCAGATCGTCACAGTCACCAGCCAGGCCCACAAAGGCCGAGATCCGAGATTGTGTTCAGCCCAGCTGGGGAATGGCGGTCCCAACAAATCCTGGAAATCCATCTCACTCCCCAGCTGGAGGCACCGTCCAGTTAACCCATCATGCCTCAGCTTCCCACTCCTCCTGCTTCCAGTCCAGTTCTGGCTGAGGCTCGGATCCAGGGCAGGCAAGTCAGGAGCCCTGGTTTTCTGTGACATGGGGACAACATCTGCACCTCCTCCCTCCAAAAGCTGTTGGGAGGATTAAATGGGGGAACATGCGACAGCACTTAGCAGAGTAATGGAGCACATCGTGCGCTTATTATTGGCCACATAGAAAACCTAGCGGAGCATGAGGACTTTATAGGAAATGAATCACTTTCTTGACAAGAGACATGTCCGTTTCCTATTAATAGTAGAATACTCAAATAATACTTATAAAGAAATTTCTTCTTGGGACTTTCCTGGCGGTCCAGTGGTTAAGACCACCTTTCAATGCAGGGGGTGCAGATTCGATCCCTGGTCTGGGAGCTAAGATCCCACATGACTTGTGGCCAAAAAACCAAACAAAAAACAGAAGCAATATTGTAACTGATTCAATTTAGACTTTAAAAATGGTCCACATCAAAAAAGTCTTTAAAAAATAAAAAGAAATTTCTTCTTTACCCATTACTCTTCACAAGTATTATCCTGTAAGCTTGTATTATTATTATCATTTTCCTCCTTATTTAATCAGTGAGGAAACTAAGGCTCAAAGAGACGAGATGACTTGCCCCTTGGCTCCTTGATTATCTCCTAAACTCCTATGAGCTGGCCATTCAGGCTGCACAGATAAGGGTCCCTACCCCACTGCAGTTACCAAGTAGCTGGGAGAGGCGTAAATACACAGGTTCACCAGCTCCACATGCCTTTCCCTTCTGAAGCCACCATGCTGCCTCCTTTCCAGAAAGTTCCATGGATGTCTGCAGATGTGAGAAGGGGTTAGGAGGAACATGTGGGTAAATAATCATAACGTAAGGCACAAAGGACTGAGGAGCCGTGAGAGACAGTGTGGTGGGAGTTAAGATAAGAGAGAGAGGCTGACTAGTAAGAGGCAAAGGCTTTGTGGAGGTGGTAGAATTTGAGCCATGCCTGGGAAATCAGGAGGACTTGAACATGCAAAGGGAGAGAAGGGCATTATGGGCAGAGGGGACAGAGTGAGCAAAGATGCAGGGCAGCAGGAAGAACCAACAGGAAATAGAGGTAGTTCCCCTTGAATTCCAGTGATGGGTACAGAAAGGGATACTGCAGAAGATCCCATTAACTGCTGATGTGTGGTGAACAGGGTTTTCCCTTCAAGAAATGGGGAGCCACAGAAGGTTTTAGAGCAGGAACTTGACCTACGTGATCTGTGTACGCTCAGTCGCTCAGTCTTGTCCAACTCTTTGGGACCCCACGGATTATAGCCTGCCAGGCTCATCTGTCCATGGAAACAGACAAGAATACTGGAGTGGGTTGCCACTTCCTACTCCAGAGTATCTTCCTATCCCAGGGACCGAACCTGCGTCTTCTGCATTGGCAGGCGGGTTCTTTACCACTAGCGCCACCTGGGAAGCCCTGGGTTTTCAGAGGTTTAACTGAAAGCTGTGGATGAAGTAGGTGGTAGGAAGAGGGGCAGGCTGACCAATGGCACAGCAATTCAGGCTAAGAGAAGGGGAGTCTTTGAACAGGGAAGAGTAGAAAGGGGCAGAAGATATCCTTCCAGAAAGACCAGATGGTAGAAATATGACCACATACGACTCTCTCCTCCCTGTGCCCCTTGGAGGAGCAGCAACAGCAGCTCAAATGAGAGAGGCTGCAGAGCAAGCCCTGGGCCAGCAAGGTTCAGCCCCAGCTGTGTTTCCCAAGTGCTAGTGGGTGGTGTCCTCGTGTCTCACCTTAGATATAGGCTTTAAAGGATGTAGTAATTTTCTTGAGCTGCCACAGACTAGACAGCTTAAACAACAGAAATGTATTTTCACACAGTTCTGGAAGCTACAAGTCCAAGATCAAGGCAACAGCAGAACTGATCTCTTCTGAGGCCTCTCTCCTTGGCTTGTGGACGGCCGTCTTCCCTGTGTCTTCATGTTGTCCTCCCTCTGTACCGGTCTGTGTCTGAAATTCCTCCTTTATAAGGACACCAGTGATGCTGGATGAGGACTCAACCTAACGGCCTCATGTTAACCTCATCACCTCTTTAAGGACTATGTCTCCAGGCACAGTCAGATTCTGAGATACTGGGGGTTAGGACCTCAACAAACTTTGAGAACACACAATTCAGCCACAGAGGAACTTGCAGATTTCCCCCCACCACATGCTTAGTGTCCTGTGAGCCCATCCCAATCCAGACTGAAATCAGGCAATTTCCCTGTGGTCCAAGAAGAACTCACCTCTCCCCAGCAGCAGACAGAGCCAGGAATGGGTGGTGGGTGAGCTCTGCAGCCAGCCTGGCCGGGTTCAAGTCACAGCTCTGCCACTCACCAGCTGCATGACCTTGCAGGGATCACTTATTGTCTTTGTGCCCGGATTTCCTCATTTATGAAGTGGAGTCAGTAGTAAGCTCCACCTGATAGGCTTGTTATGAGGGCTGACTGAATGCATGTAGGTATAAAGATCTTAGATGGTGCCTGGTACATAATAAACGTTCAACACGTCTTAGTTGTAACACCCATTAACACACAGGGTCCCAGCTGGGTTGAGGTGTAGAAAGAGAAAGCAAATTGCTCTAAGACACAGGGAACTCAAACCGAGACTCTGTAACAACCTAGAGGGGTGGAAAAGGGTGGCAGGTGGGAGGGAGATTCAAGGGGGAGGGGAGTTTTGTACAACTATGGCTAATTCATGTTGATGCATGATAGAAATCAAATCAATATTGTAAAACAATCATCAATCAATTAAAAATAAATGAATATAATTATTTTTTAAAAAGAAAGAGAGAAAGCAATGGGTCAAGAAGGGTTTTACTGAGGAAAAATAAGGTCTACAAGCTTTTATCAGCATATTACAAAGACCACAGGCATGTGTGCGTTTATTCTCCAAAAGGCTGTAGACACTAAAAATAGTCCAAGACCTTGCCTTGGGTTCATTATTCAACATACCTTGAGTGCCTAGAAGCACAGACCAGGCTCTGGGCAAGGAGAGAGAGCTGGGTCCTGATAAGGGCTAGCACAGGAGGGGAAGCCTGAGACCTGACCACGTGGTTTATTAATGCAAATCCACCCTGGCCTGGGTGGAGAGAGGGGGGACGCAGGTGGTGAGTGAGTATGAGACATAGCAAGTCAAATGTTGCCTTGTAGAGGTGTCCCCACAGGGCTTGGACCAAGGGTAAGGTGAGTGGACACTGACCTCAGGCACAGAATTTAATAGGGTTGGGAGAGGTGCTAAAATTCAGTAATAAAGATAAAAATAATGTTTTAACCAAATCCCTTTAAAAAATCAAGGTTAATTTAATGCAAAAAACACAGATTCATGATGAAAAAAATATCAAAATTTTAAATAGAGACAAGATCTGACCTGCCCTTCTGTGATGACCTTGCTCACCTAAACTTGATCCTGATGCCAGATCCCCAGGTTTCTTCCCGAGCCCGGCCTTACTCTCTGGGACTTTGGCCTAAGTCTTTGCCTTAAGCTGCTCCTCATCTGGGGGTAGAGATAGTCTGTCTATTTCTGAGCTATGAAACATGGGGGATTTGTCTCACTTCCTCTGTAAAATGGGTCTAGCACCATCTACATCGCAAGGTTATTGTGAGGCTTAAGATAAAAAGGCCTGCACGAGTTATAGCCCCTAGTTCAGGGCTCAGAGCATAGTCAGCACTCAAGAAATGCTTACTGGACCTACAGGAATCATTTTACATCAGTTTTCATTATTATATGTGGACACTGAGTGGGGAAGTTGATGTCTAAATTCAGTAGAACATCTTCATAAATGGTACAGTGTAATTGAAATACGCTGTAAATATTTGTGTATTGAAATGAAGTCAGAAATGGAAAAACAAATATTACATCTTAGCACGTAGGTATGGAATCTGAAAAAATTAGTATAGATGATCTTATTTACAAACAGAGTAGAAACAGACATAGAGAATAACCATAGGGATACCAAGGGGTAAAAGGGGAAGGCAATGGGATGATTGGAATTGATGTATATACATTACCATGCATAAAATAGGTAACTAATGAGAACCTATCGTAAAGCACAGTGAACTCTACTCAATGCTCCGTGGTGACCTAAATGGGAAGGAAATCCAAAAAAGAGGATATATATGTATAGGTGTAGCTGATTCATTTCACTGCACAGCAAAAGCTATCACGACATTGTAAAGCAACTATACTCCAAAAAATTTGTTTTAATTTAGAAAGAAAAAATTTAATCATAAGGTGAGTTTGTAAAACTTATAAAAGTCATAGATATTTGAAAAGAATGTATGTGCAAGCTTATTGTATGGAACATGACCATAATATCAGGAAGTACAATTTTTAAAAAATGAAATGCAGGCATTAAATTTGGACCTTAGGAAGTACATCTAAAACAAATCTAAATGGTCCCTCCAGACTCACCAAACCTCTCTTCGACCAGAGTACCATTTTATGGAGATGAGAGGTGAGGATCTGAAATGCTTTGTACCCTGTGCCACCTTGCACAGAACATCAAGCAGAGCCAGGAACAGTGGCCAAGCAGAAGCCTGGCTATTATATCTGAGCAGCAGAGCCATGCCTGGGTCCTCACTGGGGTGACGTGGTGCTCCATGTGGGGTTGATGCTGATTCTGGGAGCTGGTATGGGGGGAGCACGGTACATACCGGGAAGCCACCACACCATGCCAAGTGGGGTCTAGCTCCAAGTTGCTGAGATCTGACTGCTACCAACCAATGCTGCCGCCCCAGCACAGTGTGAACATGCCTCCTGCATGCCCAGGAGGGTCCTAGTTTACACTTGCTGTCATGGCGTGACTGTTAGTAGCTCACAATTCTACTATCAAACATGTCCTTTTGTGGATGTAAACCTTAACCATCACCCTATTTCCAGCAGCTCTCAGGCGGAAGACATTGAGCCATGCAATTTCCTCCTCCCCCACTAAATCCTTTGCACCTGAACGAAAGCTTCCCAAGGGCCAGCTCTGTGTCTGCTCTCTGTTTCCCCAGTGGTGGCCCAGAGCCCGCCTTGGAGAAGACATGCTGAGAATAATTTGTTGACTGGAATGAAACTGAGTAAGCCAGGTGACTTATCTGCTCTGCTGCAGAGCCAGCCTTCCCTGAGCTCCCCATAAAGGCAGTCATTCCCCAGCACCGACTCTTCCGGGGAAAGGACAAGTGTCTCCGAAGCCCCTGTGCTGGGCATGAGTCAGAGAGGAAAGCAGAAGCGAGAGCTGGCCAGAAGCACAAGCCCTCCCTAGCCTGTGCTCGGTGGGGAACAGGGCAGAAGGCACGCCCTGCTGACGAGGAACAGGATCCCACTCTTTCCACTACGAGGGGAGACTCCAGCTGTGTTCCTCAGGCCTCTGCGGGAGCCCCAAGCCCCTGCACAAACGGAGAGGTGCTAACGTGTGGCTTCCTCCATCAGCCACTCGGTGGGGAAAACCACACTGTGTGAGGAGGGTGGCACTGAGAGGCAACAGCAGGTCCACGGCTGGGAAGAGGACGTGACGGGCATCACTCTGTGCCCAAGGCCAGACTTCCTAGATCTTTCTTTCATTTCCCTCAGATGCTCCCCTCGAACATGAAGTCCCTCCTTAGAGAAAGCCCTCCCAGGTTGGGGTTTTGCGTCTCTGCTCAGCTCTGAAGGGAACCTGCCCTCGTCTCTTGGTTCACCATTACGCTCTTTCCCCAGTACCCCCTCAAGGCTGTCTTTCCCTTCGTCAGTGGTTTCTGGACTTGGTGCATCAGAGTCACCTGGAGCGCCTGATCAGTACAAATTGCCGTCTCCCCAACCCCAGAGTTTCTGATCAGTAGGTCCAGGTGGAACCCAAGACCTTGCATTTCTAACAAGTCCCCAGGTGCTACTGCTGCTTGTCCAGAGAACACACTTTGAGAACCAGAGCTCTTGACTTTCTCTGGGAAAAGGCCTGCTCCCTGGGTCTGGAAGATCCCCTGGAGAAGGGAATGGTTACCCACTCCAGTATTCTTGCCTGGAGAATTCCATGGACAGAGGAGCCTGGTGGGCTACAGTCCATGGCGTCACAGAGAGTCGACAAGACTGAGTGACTCACTCAGCAGCTGGACTGTTTTCTAAAACAGCAACCTTCCATCTGGCCTCGGGTTATCATCAGCTGAGGAGCTTGTAAAAGGTCCCACAACTCAGTCCACACCCTGGATCAATAACGTCTGGATCTGTAAATGGGATCTGTACAGTGGGACCCAGGCCATCACCATTTTCAATCTGCTCGGGGAATTCCAAAGTGCGATCAAGGTTAAGAACACTGCTCTCAAGCCTATTTTCTGTGAACCTGAATTTCCTCAGCCCTTCTGTCAATCACAGCTGTCCTTCTAAACTGAATCAAACTGAGAACTTCTTCCTCCCAAGTTCTCAGCACGATTGTTCCCTCATTGCAAAGTTTCCTCACATTTAATCCATCTACACGGGGTGATGAGTGAGGACTGGCAGGATCTTCACTTGTGACACCTTCAAACAATATTCTTTAAAAGTTTATTTAGCATTTATTTAATGTGAATAATGAGAAAATTATTTTTTCTTAATACAAGTTATATTCAGAAACAGCTTCCTCTGATCATTTGCTCCCGTGGTCAAAAGCTGGTGTATGTTCTTTAAAAAAAAACAAAAGCGAAAGAAAGAAATTCTCATTTTTCTGTGGTTCTGGCCCTCCCTTCAGTTGTCTTTTGTGATTTTCTGAATCAAAGACTTCTTGGGAGGACTCATAAAGTGTTTATATTTAGATAGCGAAATGAATCACTAACATAATGAACACCATATCGACTCTTCGTTTTCAGTCTCAGCTGACAGCTCTTGCCCAAGCATGACACAGAAATATGCAGCTGAACAAGGCAATTGCTGGCAAGGCTTTTTTTTTTTTTAAAAAAACTCCCACTCAAAGACATTTTGTACTTGGGTGAGAGAGGGCCCAATTTACATTTTGCCAATTATGTAAAGTGTTATACAGAGTTTCTAAATAAACTGGCTCCATGTTTCCAATTCATTCCCAGGAAATTTGGCCTGCAAAGATCAGTGCCCTGGGAGATGGTCCAGCTGGCCTTTCCTTCAATCTGGTTTCGTTTCCAAGTTGTTCTTTCCATCACAAGCACTCACCGAGGTGGATACAATAACGAAGTCGACTCACCAGAGGGATGGCTCTCAACAAAAATTAAGGGAGAGAAAGTTGCAGCTCACAGAAGCTGTCAACAATGTCCAGTGCAACTGAGAGGCCAGATAAGACCAGACTTTAGAGATATGGAGAGTAAAGCATCCATTGATTTGAAGAGTGAATGGCATGGGTGAATGACATGAAAGAGTGAGAAAGTTAGTTTGGAAAAAGTTCCTTTTTTGTGTGGATTTTTAAAGTATTTATTTTAACCTTTTAAAATTTATTTTAATTTTAAATTTTTATTACTTTTATTTATCTTTTAATTATTTTATTTATTTTTTAATTAGGAAAAAGCTCTTGAAAGTTTGGCTTAGGAGAGGAAGAAGGAGATGAGAAAGCTAGAAAGAAGGCAAAGCCCAAGGGGAATTTGGTTTATTTGGTTTTTATACCTGCTTTTTTAGGATAAAAGAGACTTGACTTCATCTTCACAGGTTGCAGGAAAACTGGTATAAGCTAAGAGATGAATATATAGTAAAGAGGATGCTGGTAACAAATGGCATTTTGTCACTCAAGAGATGATGAGGGTGAGAGGCTCTGGGTGAAATTTACCAAATGTTTGCTTCATTTGCTACCTCTGTATTCAGCGGCTGCCTATTTCGTTCTCATGTGCCAAGGAGTACTTTGTCTCTAACAAACTCCTGAGGAGGAACACATTACTAGGTAACAGGAGGGCTGACCACAGGGAAAGGGGCTTCTTGGCAGACGATTGGTTTATAATGGCAAATATAACAACCAGGTTTCTAAAATTCTGTTTGGTTTTTTAAAATTTTTGTTAGTTTTGTCTTTTCCTTTTTTTTTTTTTAATGAGTTAAAACATTCAATAAAGTATACTAATCCCATATAGAGCCTGTTGAATTTTTCATACATATACACTCACATAAGTGCCCGCAGATAAAGATATAGAACACTCCCAAAAGGCTCTTATACCCTCGCTGTTGAGACTGCAGGCACTACCAATTAAGTCTCCTATTCTTGGACTTCATATAAATGAAATTACATATAAATGGCTTCTTTTGTTCCCCGTAATGTCTGTGAGATTCATCCGTGCCTGGTGAGTGTCATTATTTTGTTCATTTATTCATTGCTGGCCAGTATTCTATTCTATGAAAACATTGCCATCTATGTAGCCATTCTTCCATTGGTAGACATTTGATTGCTTCTGGTTTGGGGCTTTTATGAATAATGGTGCTGTTGAACATTGTAGAACGTCTTTGGTGGTCCTATGCACTTTTTTGGTAATTCTGGGTGGTAATTCTGGGAGTAGAGTGAGTGGGTCTTAGGTTGGTGTATGTTTAGCTGCAGGAAATAAGAACAGGATGATTTGAGGTTGTGGGGCTTCCTGTGACCCACAGGATGAGGGCTTTATGAACAGTAGGACCTTCCATTCTATTGCTCGAGTCTTCTTCTCTGAGCTTATCTCTCACCATGGCCCTCCTGCCTGTCCAGAGGCCATTGAACATTGCACATTTCCCTCAACATTGTTCATTATCTGCTGTCTCCATGCCTATTCTCTGTCCATCTCCTCTCTCTGTGATGTGTTCTGCCTCTTTTCCTTGTAGAGAACTCCTATTTACCCCCAAAGACGCTAGGCAAAAATTACTCCATCACCAGATCTTTCCCCTGCCTTTTCCCGTCTCCCTGTCAATAACATTTTCATTTGTGCCCACTGGTCTCCTGTGCTTACGTTGATTAGCTCCAATCACTGTGTTGAGATTACTTGGATATAAGATGTGACCTCCTGCAAGGCAAGGCCTGCATTCTGGCCATTGTTGTGCTCTCAACTCATGCATAGGACTTCAAACTCAGAAGGGTCTTAAAAAATAGTTTTCAGATTTAATAGGTGAACTGGAATTTTTTTTCTTTTAAGAAGATGGCCTGCTTTTTCCTCTCCCAAGATACAACAGTAAGAGATGAACCATCCAGTTCTCTAACATTTCAAGTGGAATTGCTGGTCATACCTGCAACAAACAGGGAAAATGAAAGTGAACAAGCAAAAAGCTCTAAAAGTTATGCTGGTGCTTTGGACTTTATGTCCCAGAACACCAAACACTTGGATACTAAGTTTTTGTGTCTTTTTTTTTTTTTTTGGCAAGCTATGCAGATGTTTCCAAACATCCAGATGTTCTCCCTGATATAACCCAAACAACTCTTTGTCACATTTTATTAAGCGATTTAATACCGTGGAGACACAGCTTGAATCAAGTTGAAAATTCAGTAAAGGTAAAGCCAAAAGCAGGAACTTTGACTTCCTCACTCTCCTCTAGAAAAGACCTGTGAGATGTGGCCCAGAGATAAATCCAGAAGAGATACCTGAGATGTGCAAAGTCGTCAAAATCCAACCATTCCAGAGAGTCCCTGGCCAGTGTGCTTCCACTGATCCACACAGTTACGTGAAGGAGCCTCCCAGCTCACTGTTCTGATCCTTCTTGGCCATGCTGGATAGCAGCAGCCTTCTCCAAACATGCCGAGCACTGGAGACCTCTAAGCCTGAGCTTACACCTGTTCCTTTCTCTACAATGTGCGGGCGTGCTCAATTGCTTCAGTCTTGCCTGACTCTTTTCAACCCTACGGATTGTAGCCTGCCAGGTTCCTCTGTCCATGGGATTTTCCAGACAAGAATAATGTGGTGGGTTGCTGTGCCCTCCCTCAGGAGATCTTCCCAACCCAGGAATCGAACCTGTGTCTCCTATGTTTCCTGCATTGCAGGCAAATTCTTTACTCACTGAGCCACTTGGGAAGCCCATTTCTCTGAAGGGTGTTTTCCCAATTCCTAACCAGCCCAGCCTTTCCCTCCCTACAGATGAAAATGATCTTATGTTCTCTTCTTTCAGTCTCATCTCCCTCCGAATCCTCCTAAGAGTCAACTCAGAAATCTGTTCCCTGCAGAAAGTGATCTCAGGTTCCCTAGATACCAAGTTCTCCCACCACTGTCTGCTCCATTTGGAGGGTTTTTCTTGGCATTTTCTACATTTATAGCATGGCTTTCTATGCATAGATTACCACCTCCCACAAATGTAAGGCTTTAAAGGCATGGTATGTATCTGCTGTATATTGAGGCCCCCAAAACCGATTAAAATATTAATTGAATGGGACAGTTTCCATGTATGGCAGCTAGTACTTGCTCAGCCATGTCCAACTCCCTGTGACTCAATGGACTGTAGCCCCTGCCAGGCTCCTCTGTCCATGGGATTCTCCAGGAAAATGGGTTGCCATTTCCTATTCCAGGTTGAGAAGGAAATGGCAACCCACTCCAGGATTCTTGTCTGGGAAATCCCACTGATGGAGGAGCTTGGCCAACTACAGTCCATGGGGTCGCACCCAGGGGTCAAATCCACACACACCTCTTGTGGCCCCTGCATTGGCAGGCAGACTCTTTACCAGCTGCGCCACCTGGAAAGCCCTTCCATATATGACCTATAGTCATAATCTGGATGTCTTAAATCAGGGGAATAGAGGAATGGGCTCTGGACTAGGAGTCAGGCTGACCTGAGTTCCACACTGATCTGCCACCACCTGGCTCTATGTCTTTAGATAAGTCCGCTCATCCCTCTGGGCCTTAGTTTTCCCCTCCATGAAGCAGCAATGTCTTTGAACCTGTTGTGAGAGGATAGCTGTTAAGGCAGAGTTAAACTCGGTGCCCAATGGCATCAACATTTCTCTTTCCTATGTAGAGTTAGGGATGAGTGAATATTGGGGGGTAACGCTTTCTTTGTTCATTGAGACACACCTTCACTATACAAATTTGACAGAGAAGAAGGACATAGCAGAACCAGCTGTGCCTTTGTGTGGAGGCCTGGGATTCAAGCTGACCTATTCCTGCATCCCCAATGCCCTTCCTGGCCTGGCACGTGAAGGCCTTAGGTCAATGTTGACTGCATGAATGAATGTCTTTATCCAGCTGAGGTTCAGAAGAAAGGCAAGGACATGTTCTAAGGACTGGGGACAAGGAAAGAAGCTGATCTTTTAGAACTGAAATGTTGGATCGGAGAATAGCTATCAGCCAGGCTGAATTAGACCAGAGCTTTGTAAATCATGCCCGGGTTTCGTTTAGGGTCCCTCCTTAAGCCTGGGACATGGTTGAATCTCTTACTGGGAGTCACAGGGCTCCGGCTGTTAGGAAAGGTGGACTGGCTGTTCAGGAGCCTGGCCGAGTTTCTCCTGAGAGCAGGTCAACTGCATCTTTCCTGCAGGTCCTTTGAGCTCTCTGGCTTCCCTGAGGCTCCGCCTGTCTGCTGAGTGGGGCTTCCTGCCCTCTCACCCTTCATCCCTTCTCTCTCCCTCTCTCTCCTTTAGCTCCTTGATCATGCAATGGCGGGTTATACAAAAGCCGCAAATTCCAAGCTATATGTAGCATAGAGCGGCTGTTTGTCCCAAAATATCACGTCGCTGACTACAGCAAACACAAATTACAAGCTTTATCTAATCACAGTTATGGGACCCGTCATTTTTGGTTTCCAAAAATGACTGCGAGTGGCGTGCCTCTGCAGCTGGTGGTGGCACTGACTTGGGTTTCAGATCTGAAGTGCACACAGATGCACAGGGAGATGGGCATCCCGAGTGACCGGCTCAGAAAGGGAAATAGGACAGGGAAGAGAGGAAGTACAACTCACCAGATCAACAAACTCCGCTGCTCGCGACCTCAAAAATAAATGATTCAAAATTCTCGCGTTGCATCACCGCCGCACCCCCTAAGGTTGCCAGCCCTCATCTCCCTGGCATCTGGTTTCCTAACATAAAAGGTGACACCAGAGTCATTCTCGAGTGGCCACGCTGGGGGGGGTGGAGGAAGTGAGGCTTGCTTGGAAATCACTGATGTCTCCTTGGAGTCGGGTTTGTTTTCTTTGCTTATCTTTTCATCAGGAGGTGGCACTGAGGAAAGCACATGCTGGGCGTGGAGTCTGGACCCTGGGTTGGCTTATGACCATGACCTGGGTCGCGTCTCCAAGTGACCTTTTGAATCGAGGGAGCTGATCATATCACCCAGCTCCCCGGGGCTGACAGGAGGGTAAGATGAAGGCGTGTGTGGAAGTGCCAGCCACCCATTGGGCACATCTCGGCCTGGATGAGAGGGATGGGCCGCTGGCTGGGAGCTGGATTCTCTCTCTGCGCCATTTCATCATAACCATCATGACTGCTTTTTATGCCCACGAGTGTGGGCTTTTACTCACAAGCAACAGGCAGGAGGGGGCCCAACTCCTCTGCTCTCCTGAGGGATGACCTGGGACTGTGATTTAGAGCATCAAACAGGGCCGCTCAGATTCACCCAGTGTTCCACTGAGATTCCAGGGCGCACATGTGCACACTTGGAAGGAAAGCACTCTCTCTCTCTCTCTCTCTCAGTGAGCTTTATATAGGCCAAAGACGTGCTTGAGTGAAGCTCTCGTTAAAGCGTAAAAACACTGAGGCAAGCACAGCTCTATAAATATCTGCATTCCTCCACACCAGAGAGAAATTGCACCATGCCACCATGCCACCATCTCCAGAGGACGTGAAGTGCCGCAGCACGCCGGCCCGGCAGCCGAGGTCTGACATCCCCGGGCCAGCAGGGGGGAGAAGGTGAATGGCCAATTCCATCCTAGGCTGAAATAACAACAGTGAAACAATGAACGGTCCGAACTCAAGCTGACTTTTACTTCCCTAAACTATAAATAAACCAGTGCCTTTTTTTCCCCTTGACTTCAATTCCACATTAGTCCTTCTCATGAATGGGCCTTTTAAGAGAAAGAACTGGAATTTGAGCATCAAATTCTAGCTGGGTAACGCTGGAAAATTCAGCACTCCCCCTCCCTCCGAAAAGAGAGGATGTTGGATGAGGCGTCAGGGCTCCTTTAAGCTCCAGCATTCTATTCTACGGAGGAGGCCAATCCGTCTTGGGAAGTGGGTTGGAATAAGGATCTTACACAAAGAAAGATGGTTAATTTTCCCAGCATCGTACCTGTTGCTAGCAAATTTGGTCTCCCAGTTCCTCCAATAAATGAGCAATCATAGTTTACTGTGAACTGTGCTTAGTCGCTCAGTTGTGTCTGACTCTTTGTGACCCCAGCCTGCCAGGCTCCTCTGACAATGGGGATTCTCCAGGCAAGAATACTGGAATGGGTTGCTACGCCCTCCTCCACGGGATCTTCCCAATCCAGGGATAGAACCGAGGTCTCTCGAATTGCAGGCAGATACTTTATCATCTGAGCCACCAGGGAACCCCTGGTAGCTTACTGCTGCTGCTGCTAGTCATGTCCAACTCTGTGAGACCCTATAGATGACAGCTCACCAGGTTCCCCCGTCCCTGGAATTCTAGAGATCACCATTTCTCAGCCTCTATCACACTGGAAAAGGGATAGATCTCTGGAACTGAGGCACCTGAAGCGCCAGCCACAGTGCTGAAAGTAGTCGATTTCTGACTTCAAAGCAGAAACCCTAGAAGAAATCATAGTAAAAATAAAAATTAGCATTTGTAGAGTCTCTACTAAGTGTTACACAACATACTTGAGGGTTTGACACCCTTCATTTCATTTCACCCTCGGAAGAATCCTATGATGTAGGTGTTTCTATTACCATTTTATCAACAATGAAACCGAGATTTAGAGATAAAGTAACTTGCTCAGAGTATTTCTCTGTCTTCTGACTGCTAGGAAGTTCAAGGTTAACCATGGTCAAATACAAGCGCACAGACGTTTGTGCTTCTGGTTTTGTCATTCCCAACTCCCTTTTTTCTCAAGCCCTATTTTCCTGTTTTCTTTCTCCCTCCTCCCTCTTACAAATCATTTCTGCATTCTCCTATGGTATAAAGTAACCTTCAATTCTTCTTGGAAAAGAGAGAGGTGTAAATAAATGGAATAGAAACAGCTGGGCATTGATTCAGGCAAGATGAGAATGCAAGTCCCACTAGATGAGAGAGGAGTTTGAGGGAGAATAGATACATGTATATGTATGAATGAGTCCTTTTGCTGTCCACCTGAAACTGTCACAACATTGTTAATCAGCTATACTCCAATACAACACAAAAAGATTTAAAAAAAGAAACCTCAAGTCCCAAGTAACTGTTGTTCAGTCGCTAAGTTATGTCCAACTCTTTGCAACCCCATAAACTGCAGCACGCCAGGCTTCCCTGTCCTTCACTATCTCCCAGAGTTTGCTCAAACTCATGTCCATCTCATCCTCTGTTGTCCCCTTCTCCTCCTGCCCTCAATCTTTCCCAGCATCAGGGTCTTTTCCAATGAGTTGGCTCTTGGCCTCAGGAGGCTAAAGTATAGGAGCTTCAGCTTTAGCATCAGCCCTTCCAATGAATATTCAGGACTGATTTCCTTTAGGATCCACTGGTTTGATTTTGCTGCCCAAGGGACTCTCAAGAGTCTTATCCAGCACCAGTTTGAAAACATCAATGCTTTGTTTCTTTATGATCCAGCTCTCACATTTTTATACGACTACTGGAAAAATCATAGCTTTGACTATACAGACTCTTGTCGGCAAGGTGATGTCTCTGCTTTTTAATATGGTGTCTAGGTTTGCCGTAGCTTTTCTTCTAAGGAGGCAGGCATCTTTGAATTTCATGGCTGCAGTCACCATCTGCTGTGATTTTGGAGCCCAAGAAAATAAAATGTGTCACTGTTTCCATTTTTCCCCCATCTATTTGCATGAAGTGATAGGACTGGTTGCCATGATCTTAGCTTTTTGATGGTGGAATTTCAAGACAGCTTTTGAGTGACTTTCATCTCACATGTTCTCTGCTCCTGAAGGGGCTGTTTGCCTAGTAGTGCGCAGTTGCAAAGGTGAAACATTCTCTAGAGGTCAAAAAAGACTCCCAGTCTGAAACTAGCACTGGATGCTTAGATTCTAGCTCAGGATGAGGTAAGGAGTACAGAGGTGGAAGTCCAGCCTGGAATCTTCTTGTGGAAGAACCCAGCTCTTTGGTGAGCTATTCAGAGGGTAGAGACCTGAGAATGAGATCCTTGAAGGAGAAAACCAAGAGTAGTTCTTGACTGTTGGTAGAGGCAGGCCTTCACATGGCTCAGGGAACTAAAGGACTCTAGCATCTCTTTAAGGAAAACAACTATGGCTTTCAGAAACTGTAAGCCTGTGTCTACCCAAAAAATCCTTAAGAACCTGAATAGAGCCATCCACCCAGTGATATAAGAGCTTCATGATAGGGTGGAGTGCAAGATAAAAGGCCAATAATCCATAACATCATTTTTGCATGTCAGCAGGAAACACTTGTGGAAGTATAAAGGGGCAAAGAAATTGATTTATAAAACATAAAAATTGGGGGCAAGCTGAAGATGGTCCAATGAAACTATAGATTGTGGCTGGGAGAAAATAAAAAGGAAATGAAAACTAAGTGCCCAAATTGTGGCGGGCATTGTGCTGTGTGTTTCACATCCCTTCCCTCGTTAATAGTAATGATACCCCTCTGAGTAAAGTTTTATCGTCTCCGCGTGGGTAAGGGGGAGTAAGGGTCAGGGTGGTTCAATACCCTGGACAAGCTAGCAGGAGATAGGACTGAGTTCATGCCCAGGCTCAGTCTCATTGTAAAGCCCAGTTCTTTATGCCCAGCTACACCAGCTAGAAGGGATAACTCAAGTTCAGATTCAGTGATCACCCCATAATAGTTGTATATCTTAAGTGGACACTAACCCAACTATCAAATGGCCTCCTTTTCAGTTCAATCCCTCAGTCATGTCCCAACTCCTTGCGACCACATGAATCACAGCACACCAGGCCTCCCTATCCATCACCAACTCTCAGAGTTCACTCAAACTCATGTCCATCGAGTCAGTGATGCCATCCAGCCATCTCATCGTCGGTCGTCCCCTTCTCTTCCTGCCCATGATCCCTCCCAGCATCAGAGTCTTTTCCAATGAGTCACCTCTTTACATGAGGTGGCCAAAGTATTGGAGTTTCAGCTTCAGCATCATTCCTTCCAAAGAATACCCAGGACTGATCTCCATTAGAATGGACTGACTGGATCTCCTTGCAGTCCAAGGGACTCTCAAGAGTCTTCTCCAACACCACAGTTCAAAAGCATCAATTCTTCAGCGCTCAGCCTTCTTCACAGTCCAACTCTCACATCCATACATGACCACTGGAAAAACCATAGCCTTGACTAGACGGACCTTTGTTGGCAAAGTAATGTCTCTACTTTTAATATGCTATCTAGGTTGGTCATAACTTTCTTTCTTTTAGAACTCACCAAATTGAAGATCATAGGAAATATAAATGCATGAGAACACATATACAAAATAAAATACTGGGAAAATAATCAGACATAGAAGGAGATATGCTAGGAGTTAAACCAAGTCACAAAGCAGCAATAATAAAATTTTACAAGGAATACTCTGATGGTCCAGTGGCTAGGACTCTGTGATTCCACTGCAGAGGGCATGGGTTGATCCCAGTCAGGACCAAAAATAAATAAATAAATACGTACATAAAAATTTTCAATGTACAATATTCAAAAAGTAAAGAATGTGCATTTTTATAACAGAATAAAGTACATAGGATTATTTAGTATATCAAGTACACATCAATGGGGATAATTAATTCTTATTTAATCAATTATTTTATGTAACTGGGTTACAGTTTGGAGATAATTTAGATTACACTATATATGATATGAAAAAACAAACTCCAAATGGATTAAAAAGTGAACTATTGAATTAAGCCATAGAAATAATGGAAGTAAAATTAAATTTTTTTTTTAATTTAAAAACATATTTGTTCATTTGTTTTTGTCTGTGCTGGATCTTCGTTGCTGGGCAGAGACTTTCTCTAGTTATGACAAGTGGGGGCCACTCTCTAGCTGCAGGGTTTGGGCCCCTCATTCTGATTGCTTCTCTTGTTGCAGAGTTCAGGCTCCAGGGCCTACAGGCTTTACTAGCTGTGGTGCAGGGGCTTGGTTGCCTCACAGCATGCGGACATCTTCCCAGACCAGGGATAAAGCCCATGTCCTCTGCATCCGCAGGCGAATTTTAATCACTGGACCACCAGGGAAACAACTAAAATAGAATATTTAATCATAAGTTTGGAGGAGTGTTTATTTCATAAATAGCAAATAAAAGTACAACTTCCAAAGGAAGAAAAAATTCAACTCTACAACCACAACTTCTCCTCAAAAAAATGTCTCTTCAATAAAAGCAAATGCAATTAGAATAAAAGGAAAGCTATTTATTTCTAAGAATACAGCCCAGGTGGCTTCATTTAATGCATATAAATAGCTAATACAATCAGGACCCAATAGAATAATGGACAAATATCAATTAACATAAGGGAAATATGGAGAAAATAAATTTATTTCCAACCTCAGAAAACAAAAATGTAGTAAAGCACAATTTGATACATATTTTCTGCTGGCACTGTATTTTGGTTTCCTTTACAGGACAATACAATAACATGTAACAAAATCTCTAACATTATTTGTACTCCTTGAGCCAATAAATCCATCATAGAAATTTATCCAAAAGAAATAATCCCCCGAAAATAAAAATTTGTAACATATTTCTTTTCATTGTATCTGGATAGAAGCTGGATGTTAGCTGAACCTATTGTGGTCATTCTTTCACAAGACACGTTTATCAAAACACTGTGCTGCTCACCTTAAACTTATATGTGTCGGTTATTTCTCAATGAAATTGGAAAATAAATTCCAAACACAATGTTCTTTGTCACATTATCTAGATGTTCTTTGTCACATTATCTAGATGAGTAAAAAAGGAAAATCATAATTGTAATTAATGACCTAAAAAAGTGAAATGGTGAAATGGTTGTGGTATAACGACCGGATGGACTATTAGGCCGACAATATAAGATGATGTAACAACAATATTGGTTGGGGAAGGGCAGTCACAAGCGCGAGTGTGGACAGAGGCTGCAAACACATCCACGTGTACGTGAATGCAAGAGCGCTGGCAGGGGCCGCGGAAAAAGGGAAGTTTTATGAAGGATGTGATGAATATTTTCCATATTTTGAATTCCCCTCAATGTTGTTCTGTGAAGCCTTAACTGTAATTTAAAACCTAGTTTTAAAACAAGACATTATTGAGGACTCAAGGGACACCTAGCAACGTGCTACAGATATTTCAGAAGAATGATTCTGGACCTTGCTGCCAGGAGATATTATTGTTGCTTAGTCGCTAAGTTGTATCCGACTCTTTTGCAACCCTTTGGACTGTAGCCCGCCAGGCTCTTCTGTCCATGGGATTTCCCAAGCAAGAATACTGGAATGGATTACCATTTCCTTTTCCAGGGGATCTTCCTGACCCAGGAATTGAACTCTGTGTTACGGGCAGATTCTTAACCACCGGAGCAGCCCCTCTAGGAGATGTAGTTCACCTCTATTTACTACGGGTAAGAGCACAGCTCCTGGGACAGGAAGATAAGCTAGAAAGACTCCCAGTCCCTTTCAGCAGTACGTGTCTGTGTTAGTTACCTGAGGCTGCTATAACAGAGGGCCACAGACTGGGAGGCTTTGACAATAGAAGCTTCTTCTCTGGCAGTTCTAGAGGCTGAAAGTCTAAGGCCAATGTGTCGGCAGGGCCAGGATCCTCTGGACTCTCTGGGTAGATCATTTCTTGTCTCTTCCTGGCACCTGGTGGGGCCGTAATCCTCGGTGGTCCATGGCTTGCAGCCGCACCTCTCCAGTCTCTACCTCTGTCATCACGTGGCATTGGCTGTTTGACTTCACACTACTTTACAAGCACACCAGTCATACTGTGTTAAGGGCCCACCCTAATGCAGGACGACTGTGCCTTGCCTTGACACGTTGCACCCGCAATGTCTAATGCCCGAATAAAATCACATTCCATAAGGTACTGGGAGTGGGAACTTTCCACATATCATTTTTGGGAACACAATTCAACAGTGTCTAAGCCCATGAGCCTTCAAATCTGACCTGCCTCATCTCCAAAACCGCCAGATGCGTTTGAGTCTTCTTCCTGCAGTCTCTCCATTTTCCCATCCATCTGATACAGGCAGGAAGAAGGACAATAAAAGTTAAATTCGGGAATTCTCTGACCCTGCGCTTCCAGTGCAGGGGGCACAGGTTCGATCCCTGGTAGGGGAACGAAGATTCTGCCTGCCTCACAGAGCAGCCAAAAATTTTTGAATAATTAAATTTCACAGTAGCCGTTTGGGGGAGTGGGTCAGCATTTTACACCCAACCTCAGACACTTCTTGCCAGAACTGCCTTGAATGGGAGATCTGGGTTAAACAGCCACTGACCTCAAGGAGGATTTTCAGATGAGCTCTCTGACTTGGGGCCTGAGGACTGTTGAGTTCCATGTTGTGTTCCATGGTGCTCTATTAGTCTTGTCACTTGGGCTCAGCGAGACTTCAAGTGTGCGTGGAATTCACCCAAGGTATATGGCTATTGTGACTGGCTTCCGTCACCCTTAGCTTGGGGGACTTTAGAGGCCTTGGGTGTGGAACAAAAGGCAGCAAAGAGTAATCACAGCATGGCCTGGCATGCACAGAGGCAGAAACAAAGCAAATCTGGGGGACTTGCCCAGATTCAGAAAGCCAAAGAGTGCTCAGCGAAAACATAGAATCGTTTAGGGATGACTTAAATAACAACTAGGGGCAGTTCACAATGTTCGAGATAAACTTTAAAAGGCTTCCAGAAGGAGATTCTTGAGCTCTGATGGAAATAAAGTTCCTACGCTATAATCTGTGCAGTTTCCCTTTACTGATAAGATCAAGTCCAAACACTGTTGCGTGGCCTCATGCTTTGTCCTCAACCAACCTCTCTCGCCTCATATTTCACGTAAACCTCAGTGCTAGCTTGACGTTTCCTACACTGACCTTCTTCGTTAGCACACCCATCACTTTGCCCAAGAACTCACCTGGAGAAGGGAACAGCTGAGATTCTAAGGCTCCAGCTCAAAGAGCCTCCGCTGCACTGGCCTGTGATCATTCTCTACATTTTCTCCACTCAGCCATCAAGCTCGTTCAATATTCAGTCAGCCATTGAATATGTTTTTATTCATTCATTCATTTATTCTTCCCAGGATGACTGCAGAATTCTTCCCACCCCTTCCTAGTTCCTGGAGGTTGCAGGCAGTCACTGAGGTTCTGGAGCCTTGCAGCTGCATCACTTCAGCCTCTCCCATCAGAGGGTGTTCATTTCTGCCACTTCCGTGTGTCTCTGTTTCTCTGTCTCAGCGTTCAATCTCCCTCTCCTTTCTCTTATAAATATACCAGTCCTTGGGTTAGGAGTCACCCTAATTCAGCACGACTTCATCTTCATTGTTTTGTTTGTTTTTTTTCAGTTGAGGTGTAATTGACATACCCTTGAATATCTGTTGACAGCTGACAATGTGCCGGGGCCACGTGTTGCAGGTGAGGAACCAGTGGATGGTGGATGGATCACGGAGTTCAGCTTGTGGATAGAGTTGGAGGTTTGACTGGCGAGCTCTATGGGGTTGGAACAAGGGACAGTTACAGACCCCATACAGTCAAGGCTGTATATTGTCACCCTGATTATTTAACTTATCTGCACAGAACATCATGAGAAATGCTGGACTGGATGAAGCACAAGCTGGAATCAAGATTGCCGGGAGAAATATCAATAACCTCAGATATGCAGATGACATCACCCTTATGGCAGAAAGCGAAGAAGAACTAAAGAGCCTTGATGAAAGTGACAGAGGAGAGTGAAAAAGTTGGCTTAAAGCTCAACATTCAGAAAACTAAGATCATGGCATCTGGTCCCATCACTTCATGGGAAATAGATGGGAAACAGTGATAGACTTTATTTTGGGGGGCCTCCAAAATCACTGCAGATGGTGACTGCAGCCATGAAATTAAAAGACACTTGCTCCTTGGAAGAAAAGCTATGACCAACCTAGACAGCATATTAAAAGTCAGAGACATTATTTTGTCAACCAAAGTCCATCTAGTCAAAGCTGTGGTTTTTCCAGTAGTCATGTATGGATGTGAGAATTGGACTATAGAGAAAGCAGAGCACCAAAGAATTGATGCTTTTGAACTGTGGAATTGGAGAAGACTCTTGTGAGACCCTTTGACAGCAAGGAGATTCAACCAGTCCATACTAAAGGAAATCAACCCTGAATATTCATTGGAAGGACTGATGCTGAAGCTGAAACTCCAATACTTTGACCACCTGATGCAAAGAACTGACTCTGGAAAAGACCCCGATGCTGGGAAAGATTGAGGGCAGGAGGAAAAGGGGATGACAGAGGATGAGATGGTTAGATGGCATCACCGACTCAATGGACATGAGTTTGCGTAAACTCCAGGAGTTGGTAATGATAGGGAGGCCTGGTGTGCTGCAGTCCATGGGGTCAGAAAGAGTCAGACATGACTACTGACAGACCCCATGCTCGTTCCATGACGTGGGCATTTGGAAGCTCTGTTAGGACCACAGTATGGCTCGTTATTCCCAGAGCAGCCTGTCCTCTCTGCGTGGACTGATGCAGCTTGCATACAAAAGATACCCTTAGTATGGGAATTCTCACACCTCAGTTGAGAGTCTGAGAACAGAAGGTCTTCCTGGGCCCAGCCTGTCCCCATCTGCAGCAGTGGCCACACCAGGTGGCCCTAAGAGGAACACAAAACCTCTGAGAGCAGCCTCCCTATCCTCCCATGGGAAGCCCCGAGCCCCTTCCCCAGGGATACAGGCACCCCAAGTGCTTTGCCTTTGGCAGCCAGCAAGCATCACCTCTTGAGCTAGGAGTCAGGTTCCGGTCCCCTGAGCTCAGTTCTAATGGGAGAAATATTCCAACTTCAAAAGCATCAAGGAAAGTTACTCATCATCCTTGGTCCTTGTCGGGCTGCTCTGTGCTTCTGTTAGATTAGAACTTTTATTTCCTCCTCGCTCCTCTATTTTTGATTGCATATAGTTCCTCTATTTGCTGCCCCAATGGTCCAAGCCACCCCCTACATATCACTTCCACAAGAGAAATAAGCAGAGGTAAGTGAACCACTTCTTCCTCGGTTCTCCCGCAGGGCTCTCCCTTCCCTTCACCAATGCAAAAGCCACAGCTTGTGGGGACTGCCAGGTTCCTTGTCTCTTGGGCCCCTTGGACTGTGAGCTTCCCAGGGCAGGGACCCTGCCTGCTTCTTCTCTGCCCAACGAAGAGAGTCCGTTGTGTACGGCACACCTAGGCACTCACTGCATGGATAGAATAAAATGAAGTTGACTATGCCTCTGTGTTCTGATGTTTACCTTGATTTCTTAGAGTCTCTCTAGTTAGTCAGTGTTAGTTGCTCAGTTGTGTCCAATTCTTTGCGACTCCATGGACTGTAGCCCAACAGGCTCCTCTGTCCATGGAATTCTCCAGGCAAGAATACTGGAGTGGGTAGCCATTCCCTTCTCCAGGGGATCTTCCCCAGCCAGGGATCGAACGCCAGTCTTCAGCATTGCTGGCAGATTCCTTATCATCTGAGCAACCAGGGAAGCCCAGAGTCTCTCTGGATAAATGCAAATGGAAAAAAATTATATTCTAACATCTCTTGCTGTTCTCCCCAAGCTGCAGACTTTTCTATTTCCAGACCTGTGTTTAGAAGGACAAACTGTTGCACACTGAATGAAATAGAAGGACAAGACTGGAACATCTTTTAGAGGTCAATTCAACCAACCCTCCATGACCAGAGGGCTTCCCGGGTGGCTCAGATAGTAAAAAATCTGCCTGCAATGCAGGAGACCCGAGTTCATTTCCCGGGCCTGGAAGGTCCCCCGAAGGGGCATGGCAATCTATTCCAGTATTTTTGCCTGGAGAATTCCATACAGAGGGGCCTGGTGAGCTATAGTCCTTGGGGTTGCAAAGGGTCGGACACAACTGAGCAACTAACACATTCGCTTCACCTCTCTGACCGGATGGACGCTCTGGCAGTGAGTCCCTGGCAGACCCAGGAGGAAAATGCAAATCTGGATTCTCAGGCACAGTGTCTCCTTCCACACACCACCTTCTTTCTCAAATCTGTTCAAAGATGTCCAAAATATAGAGGGTCAGGGTGGAGGGCCATCTTCCCGCTGGGTACTCAGCTAGTCCCTCCCTCCCTCCCTCCCCATCTGTGCACTTGGCAGTGCCCAGGTGTGTCACTGGCTCTACCCAGGATGCAAGCGATTTCCCAACAGGACCAAACAATGTTTTCGAAGGACATTCGAAAAAATGTCAGGAGCACATGTACAAATGAATGCAGAGAGCTCAGTCTTGCCAGCCTGTTTGCTTCCCTGGCCCAGGGCTGCCCCAAGTTGGTGCTTCTTCCTACCCCAGGAGGCAGAGAGAAACCTGAAGTTCCCGCAGAGAGTTGGGCCACAAATGCAGGAGGAACGCTTTCCTCACTGATATTTCAAGACTATTTCACAATCGCCAAACCGCCAGCCACATGCAATCACTGGCCAAAAAGCAAAAAGCGCAAGTTTGGATTGTGTGTGTGTATGTATTAAAACACAAATAATAAGGTTTGAAGCAAAGTCAGACAGCCAACAGAATTCCTTGCGATGACACTGTGGGTTTTGGCCGTGTTCAGGGCGGGAAGAAGAGAGGCTTATTTCAGACAAGAGCTATTTGTTCGATCACCAAATCTGGGGAGAAAAAATCTCCCTAAGGCAAACACAGAATGTGATATACAAGGACAGAATTGTGTTCTTTAAACACAAATAAATGTGAAATTAACAGAAAAGCTGGAACTAGTATTGTTTTTACCTTTTGCATTGAATATTTTGGGTGCTATGATGTCACAAGTTGAAACGTCAAAAAAGGAGGATTTCATCAAGATAATAATACCAAAATGTTAATCAGGTTTTTTCTGTTGTTGTTCATTTGGTTCAGTTTTTTGCTAAAGGAACAGAGAGGACAATGTACTTCTGAGGGAGAGTTGCCCAATAAAATACCAGGCATTCAGATAAACACTTTTCCAGCCCCATGCAATCACTGACCAAAAAGCAGATACAACAAATAAACAACAAAAAACAAATATACAACAAATACTTTTTTGAGTATGATATCCCAAATACCGCATGGAATATACTTATACAAAAAAAATCATAATACTTGTTATATATGTGAAATTCAAATTGAACTGAGTAGCCTGTATTTTTCCTTCCTAAATCTGGACCCTTACTGCCAAGCCACCAGTCAGTAAGCATGGGTACTTTATTTTGGAAGACTGAAGCGTTCTCTGTGCCTCCTACAATATCTTTTCCAGCAACATCAGTCCTGGAAGCTGATCAAGTTCAATGTCCTCATTTTACAGATAAGAAAACTGAGGTCAGAGAGAGGAAGTGACTTGCTCAAGGTCACACAGAGATTCAGTGTTACAACCACAGCACAAACCCCGGCTCAGTGCCCACAAATGACAGAGGCTCGAGTTACCATAGGGATGTCTGCAAAGATCACCCAAAGTTCCAACCACTCCAGGATCAAGTGAATATAAAAATGATTTATCTAAGGCTCTCAGGAGCCTTATCTAAGCTTTATCTAAGGCTCTCTTATTCACTTGGCAATGTTACACTAAAAACTGGAGAATTATGAACTTCAGCACATTCATATGCCCAGAACTTTAGATTCAAATGAAATTGCACATGAAATCCAGTATATAAAATAAAGTGACACTGAAACCGCTATGCTTGAGACTCCCCTGTCGGTCCAGTGGTTAAGACTCTGTGCTTCCAGAGCAGGGGGTGTGGGTTTGATCCCTGGTCAGAGAACTAAGATCCCACATGCTGTGAAAAATGGCCAAAATATATAAATTAAAAATTTAAAACTTCTATGCTTGAATCAGGGTTAGGGTGATGGCCTTTATGCACCTCCTTTTCTCTGCCAAAACATCCCAAAATGGCATTTGTGGATTTTCTTGGCTTCCATCAAGCACCATGAGATGACCTCTAGTGTGATGAAACGAGCACAGGCTTCGGATTCAAAATCACCACCACTGTGCTGGGGTCAGACACTGACTTCACTGAGTCTCAGTTCCCTCATCACTCAAGTAGAGAAAATAACACTTACTAATACCAAGATGGCATAGCCTGCACTAACATTTATGTAAGTACATCAGATGCTGTGGAGGCTTCCGAGCTGGTACTAGCGGTAATTACAGAACCTGCCTCCAATGCAGGAGACGTAAGAGACGCAGTTTTGATCCTTGGGTGGGGAAGATCCTCTGGAGAAGGAAATGGCAACCGACTCCAGCATTCCTGCCTGGAGAATCTCATGGACAGAGGGGCCTGGTGGGCTTCAGTTCATGGGGTCTCAAAGAGTTGGCCACTACTGAAGCCACTTAGCAAGCACGCATATCAGATACTGTAACATTTAAGTAGGTGCATCGGATACTGGAAGGCAGTGTACCAGGAAGAGTTCATTCAGGTGTTTGCTTTTATGTCAATGAAAGGAGAATTAGTAGAAAATTGGATGGACTCTTCATTAGCCCTATTTTTATCAACTTGTCAATCCATTCATTTACCATTTTTTACTATTACTCCTGAGAACTTAGGGATAGGTTCTGGCAGGCCTATGATGGCTCTTAATGGATTCTAAAGTGTTGAACAGATTACAACCGCAGTGTCCAGGAAGGCTGGCCAGGGAAACAGAAGCTAAAGTTACGAAGGCTCTTAGGTCTTTCTGGTCAGCCAGGATCACATTCCCTGACTGGAAGCTCAGCTGCTACAACCCTTTGACCCTCTGGTGTCTCGGAGAGTTTGCCCTAAGTTCTTGGTTTCTAGGAAGACATTTGGATGTACTAAGAACATCTGGTATATATATAACACAAGACTGGGGCCCTGAAGAAGGCCACACTCTGACTGGTCTGCCAAGGGGGGCTTTGCCCAGAGCCACGCCTGGTGATGCTATGCTTGTACCTTCCCTTCCCAGACTACTGTCTGGCCATGTGCTTTCCATCCCATCCCAGGTGGAGATCTCTTGGACTTTATCCTTCCTCATTTCCAGTCACCATCTGTCATCCCTAAGCATTCTAGATTCTAGGCCCTTGCTTCCTAGGAACACCACCTTAGGGAGCTCCTGAGAAGCGAGAACCCAGGAGCGTCGCCTTGGCCCAGGGTGATAAAGAATTTGCGTATCCTCAGATTGGTCAAATCTCCTGTGTGCTTTGGTTTCCACAAAAACACAAAAGGTTGGGAGAACATGAAAATGATGGACATGTGGAGAACAATTTTTACAACACTCTTCAGATATCAGATTTATATTTCTACCAGGGAGTTGAGGCTTTAATCCACTCTCTATTCTCCCTTCCTAATGCCTGTAGAAAGTAACCGATCTATAAACACATGATCTCATAGCAGTGAATTCTTGATGCGAGTCAGATTAAAATATTTGTTGAAACGCAGTTAAACAGATGGATATTTTGAATCACCTGTCTCTCGGATGCTCTGAATAATTAAATCGGCCCTTTTCTGCCATACCCCAGTGGGCATGTTTTTTCCACAGGGAACGTTTCATGGTCAGAGTACCTTCTCTGGCGTGAATTTCTAGTACAAATGAGAAAACCATAAAGGATTGTATCTCATTTGGCAGCAGAAGCAGTGGGGCTGGGGTGGTCTGGGACTACCCATGGGAGGAGGTATCAATGGGGTGAAATTGTTTCTCCTCCGTAGGTCAGTTAGCCAGGACTTGATCAGACTGAGAATAAAAAGAGATTCATCTAGAAGCCTCTACTGAAAGTTCTCTGCCTGGCTCCCCGCAGCTTACATCTCTTACAAAGCCCTCCCTTACATATGAGGAGTCCCTGAGTGTTTTTCTCAGGGTGCATTTACATTCAAAGGTAAGAAAAAATACAATTCCAATGGCCTCAGTATTTTCCAGTGCACCACACAGATCTGCTCTTTTAGACATACTTGTAGACATGTGACGGGAGAGTTCACGAGGAAACTTGGAGGCAGGGCCACGTGAGATGACTGCTTGCAAATTCTTCGAATTTTGAGGTTGAGGAACCGGATTCACAGAAATATCACTCTTCTAGCAGACGGTAAAGGGGCACTCCTGAGAAAACATTGTGAAAGCAAAGGAGAAAAAGAGAACATGGAGAAGCCTTGGTCTTGTGTAAGCATTTCCATTTCAGATTCTCCAACTGTCCTAAGAGGGGACCTCATTCCACCCCACACTCCTGTCTGAGTGTCTCTTCATTCTCCCGTCAAATGTCAAAGGGCACTTGACCTCCTAGAGCTAGAAGCCTGTCCAGGATGGCCTTGGCCATGGTGCCTCCCTGCATGCATGTTTGGAAGTTTAGAAAGAGTTCTTCCCATCCATGAACTTGCTTTCTCTTCTCTGTCACCCTGGAAATAAACATATGATCACACCCAAACTTCAGATAAGAAGACCAGCCATAGCCTGCCTGCACAAGAAGGAAAAAGCCCAGTTGCAATTATGAAATAATATTTAAACTACTTAGGGATAAACGGAGTGAAGAAATTTCCTGTCACATTTATGCTTTTGGAAAATAGCATTTCCAGAGAGTAAGCAGAACCAAAACTAAGTATTAATTGCCTAATAACCACGGTTTTAACTGGATGGAATTTCATGAGATGCCTACACTGGTCATCCCATGTTTCTAGCCGAAAGGACTGCAAAAGTGTCATTTTGATTTGTTTTTCTCAGAAGATTCTAGTCCTTTCGATAGTATTTATTAATGTGATGGGTAGGAAATGGAAAGCAAGGCCAAAAGGATGCTTAAATTCCTCAATTAGAGAAACATGACATATAAATAGGAGTTCCCTCACCACCCACCCCAACTCCTACCAAAGTCTGTCTTGTTTAGGAAATAGAGTCATTTTTCTCCATTAAGCCAGCTCTATTGAAAGTGTCAGCATGGAATTGCAGCCACCATAGGCAAGCCTGCGTTGTAAGTGCCTGCAAATAAATTGTTCTGAGCTGAGGCACTTCTCCTTGGAACAGAATGGGGAGGCTGTGTGGTTGCCTGGCCCCAGTGTGGGTGCAGGCTCGGGGCATGGATTTCTCCAGAACACTAGAATCGCCTAAGCGCTTATCCACCCCCTCATTCTACAGATGAGGAAACGGGGGTTGAGAGGCTGAAAGGCCTTTCCTGGTCTTGGCAGCTCCGTGCGTGTGTGCATGTGTGTATGTGTGTGTGTGTGTTGAGGTAAGAAGCCAGGACTAGAAAAGGACTCTTTGGAAGGTGAAGCCTAGATGGGTCTCCCATGCCCAGCAGAGGTTACATGGGTGAAACAGAGAGAGGGATGGTAGGTTTGTCGAAAGAGAATAAATACGAAGTACTAGAAGCCTGGGTGTTTCAAGGGGTTGCAGAGAATTCAGTTTGTCTTAGAAGTGAGTGGAGATTGGGAAAGAGAGGGCAGGAGCCAGATTAAAGACTTCTACATTCAAGTTAATGGCCTCTGCCTGCTCTGTACCAGCCGCTGACTCCTGGAGAATGTGGACAAATTCCCCCAGGCATCCATCCTTACCCTGGGGAGCTTACCTGCTGTCAGCTGCCCCCTGTCCATCAGGAGACCTCTCAGATCTCTATCTCCAACTAGATCTCCCTCTGGTGGCCCCCACTGATCTCACACCATCCAAAATCCCATAGGAATAGAAGCTCATGCTGCCAGACATCCAGGGTGAAGAGAGAGGAGTGGGCATTCCCGCACCTTTGAGAGAGTCATGATGGACACTGGGCACCCATTCTTCCTGTCATTTTTTTTATCCACAGTCTCAGGAAGGTGGAAGCCAAGGGGACCCCATGAACACCAGTCCTGCGTGGCTGACCCTACTGTGAGCAGGATGGTCATGCCATATTAAGGCATCAGCACTCAATGCCTGCGTCATTGGGGCTGGGCCACCAGTGAAAGATACAAGGAGTTATCTGGAGCTGAGGGTTGCTCACTACCCAGGAGGGCCCCCGTTTATAGAAAAGGTCTTCAGAAATAGACCCTGTCCTGCTGACTTGAGGAACAGCAACATTGTATTGCTCTCTGTCTTTGACAACTTGAAATTTTTGAGTGGAAGGTGTTTGATTGCCTTGGGAAAAGTTAAAAAAAGCCTGTCGTTACGTTGGTTCCATCCATGGCTGGAGCTGCTCTCACAAGAGCAGAAGGTGCGCATCAGTTCTCATCTCCATGGTCAATGATGTCAACTTGGTGGCTTGTAATCAATCCTGGCAGGAGTATTTGCACCATGTTGCTGTTGATCATCTGTCCAGTCATGTCTGACTCTTTGCAACCCCATGGACTGCAGCATGCCAGGCTTCCCTGTCCTTCACTATCTCCCAGAGTTTGCTCAAATTCATGTCCATTGAATCGGTGATGCCATCCAGCCATTTCATTCTCTGACACCCCTTCTCCTCTTGCCCTCAATCTTTCCCAGCATCAGGGTCTTTTCCAGCTAGTCAGTTCTTCGCATGAGGTGGCCAAAGTATTGAAATTTCAGCTTTTGCATCAGACCTTCCAATGAATATTCAGGGCTGATTTCTTTTAGGATTAACTGGTTTGATCTCCTTGCTATCCAAGGGACTCTCAAGAGTCTTCTGCAGCACCATAGTTAGAAAGCATCAATGCTTCAGCTCTCAGCCTTCTTTATGGTCGAACTCTCACATCCATACATGACTACTGGGAAAACCATAGGTTTGACTATACAGACCATGGATAGAAGCAAATACTTCTAACTACCACTGATTTCTTCTCATATACACACAAAACCAACACTCAGAGCAGAAAACTAACTTCTTTATACAAGTGACCTGCAGAATCCTAGTACCTTGGAATGGCCTGAAAACAGTGAGAAACATCACACCTTTAACAAGCATTTAACCTGACAACCTTCAAACAAATACAATTTTTAAGTTGTTTAATTTTTTGCTCCAGAATGGGGATTCTTTCCAGAGTATGGTAACCGGAGACCTGAATTTGGAACTAGAAGGTTTAAGTCTGAGCATCACCATTGATTAGATACACATGCTCTTGGGTTAGTCTTTGAGCCTCAGTTTCCTCATCTCTAAAACGAGATTGCCAAATGACTTCCCACCCTGGCATGAGGACTGAACAAATTAATAGACATTAAATATAAGGATCTGGACAAGCAGCAGACAATAAATAAATAACAGGGGCTAGAAACTATGGAAACCTCTTGCCAATTGAATGAAGAGTTCCTCTCTCTCTTTATGGGAAATTCCATCCCCCCGGGTGAATTTAATGTTGCTCCAGTATTCACTTGGCATTTTCATCTTCAGGAGCCACTGTGATCCACGCCTGCTCAGCAGAAGAGCTGTGAGGGCAAGTTAGAGAGCCTCCACTGCCTTGTTCTGCCCTCTTGGCTGGTGGTGCTGGCAATGACTCCCTTAGGTTGGCAAGCATGTCAGGGAAAGCAGAGTGTGTCACGCTGGCATATTGATTATTTTGAATTAAATCTACTTAAGAGACAGCTGGTGCAAGGACACTCTGACCCTTCTTCATCCTCCTTAAAGCACGGAATAAAGCTTCCATGTAAAAGGTACTTTCCCTGTCCAGGGAAGAAGAGAGACAGCCTTCTCATCAGAGACAGGAAACTTAGGGTGGAGAAAGCTGTATAAACAACCCTTGTTACATCACTAATTTAGTGTCCCAAACCCAAACCCCTTGGTCTTGTTAACTCTTCACAAATGTATTATTTCTTTGTCTAAAAGCTGCCTGCTTTTGGTCACTTCTTTGAGTCGCCCAGACTCCTGTACATATGAAGTTAATTTTTTTCTCCTGTGCTATGTTGGTTTAGTTCTTAGATAAGCAAAAAAACCTAGAAGGAAGAAAAGAACAGTTTTTCTTACCTACATGTGACAGTCCTGGAAACTTTTCTAGGTGCAACATCTTTGATCCCTGTGAATCTAGGCTCATGAAAAAACAAATCTTATTAACTGTGCCATGCACACACTTTCTTTCCTTAAGATCTCTGGAGAAAGAAGGGCCTGTTGCTGACAGTCTTAAAAGAATGAGCCCTGGCAGAAGGTTTGAGGGCAATGTTTACTGCTGCTGTGTAACAAAGTATTCCAGCACTTAGCGGCCTTAAAATGGCCATTTTTGTTTATGCACAGATTCTGTGGGTTGGGGATTTGGAAAGGGAACAGACTTGAACCTGTTTCCCAATATCTGAAGATTCAGCTGGAAAAACGCAAAGGCTGGGGCTGACTTAGCAGCTAGAGACTAGGATCACCGGCAAGCGTCTGCGTCCACACGTCTGACTGTCAGCAAGGGTCTCAGCAGGGGTCGGTCAGAGAACCTGCACGCGTCCTCTCCTGTGACCTGCGCTTCCCCACAGTGTGGAAGCCTTGGGTTTCTTAAATGTCAGCTCAGGACTCCAAAAGCAAACTGTCCAGCAGCAAAGGTGGGGGCCTACCTTCCTTCCCAGCCCCAACCTTTGATGACCTGGCCTTCAGCAATTACTCAGATCACTTCTGCAGCATTCCATTCCTTCTGAGCAAGTTGGGAGCCCTGCCCAGATTCAAGAGGAGGGTGATTAGACTCCACCTCTGTCTTTTTTTTAATGAGTCTTGCCTGCATCTGGTCTTAGCTGTGGCACACAGGATCTTCAGTCTTCATTCCAGCATGCTGGATCTTTAGTTGCAGCATAAGAACACTTCATTGCAGCTTGTAGGATCTAGCTCCCTGACTAGGAATCGAACCCTGGCCCCCTGCACTGGGAACACAGAGTCTTAGCTACCGAACTGCCAGAGACGTCCCTAGACTCCATCTCTTGATGGGGAAGTGGCAAGGCTCTAGACGAGCGTGTGGAATGGAATGTATAGTCGCCACCAATGTTGGAAAACACAGTGGATTGCAGGTAGCAATCACTATTTCTCATGAGAGGCCTTCCACCTTCCCATCTGTATACTGTGGGCAGCTACAGCTTGGATGTCTGCCCTTGGCCTTTATAGGGGTCTGCTCCTCTCTGAGCCCAAGGCAGGGTCATTTCTTCATGATGTTCCCATTAAAAGGATTTTGCAAGCAGCTTGGGGGCCAACTCCATGACTTGTTCGTTTGGAATCTCCCATCTACATGCTGCTCCTGGCATAGAGCAAAACCTGAAAATGTTTATTGAACTGGGATTTTTAGGTTATTCAGACCTTATGGAATCTATTAATAATAATTTCAATAAATGTTTAGGCAGTGCTTCCTATGTGGCAGGCACCACTCTAATTGTGTAAAAATATTATTTTATTTAACCCTCCAAGAAGTTAGAGAGGTAGGAACTAGTGTTATCCCCATTTTACAGAGAAGGAAACGGAGGCACAGGAAGATTTAATGACTTGGGCAAGTAACCTTGCCCAAGGTCACTCAGCTAATAAGTGGTAAAGCCAAGATTTGAGCCCAGCAGCTTGGTTGCTAGAGCCTATATTCCTAATACCATACTGCCTCCTGGGGCGTGGGGAGCCTTGGTCAAATTAAACAGGCTGTTTAGGATCACTTGCGATTCTGCCATCTCCTTGAGTGTATGTAAATAAGTTCTTGTCGCTTTCCAGGTGTTCACGCCTTTACCGTAACTCAAAGGGGCTAGACTAGATTTCTCAGAACTCCCAACCTGCGATGTCTTCATAGGTGGACTAACCCAAAAGCTGAACCTTTTATGATACAAACTTCTATGGTCCTCTAGACAGAGCATAATGAGGACTTTCAAAGGTTATTGAGGACCCGAAGTCCTGGGACTAAAAAATGCTGTAAGCCAGAATACAAAATTCGTTTCAAGTCATCCATCCTAGGAACACATGCCAGATGCAGTGTCAGCCAGGGACTGTCACAATGAATGGGACAGCCTTCCCCGGGGCAGATGAGCGGGAGCCTGCTGACCACAGCACAGAACAAGGAACTGCAAGGGTGTGCGGGAGATGAGCTCGATCCTCGGGGTGTCATGAGCGGGCAGAACCCTGGGATCTGGCTTTGAGAGGAAGATCCCAAAGTGCACGATTCTCATTTTGTGATCCTGGCCAGCTCTGAGACTTTGTCTTCTGGGTTTGTTCAGAGCACTGCAAGGGAATCCCCTGGGATGCAGGCAGGGTTCCAGCCCACGCTGTCTCTTCTTGACACCAGATGCTCACCCGGCCTGCTCCTTGCCAGGCCAGTGGAGACCTTCAGGGCAGATAGGGTAAATGACCCCAGAGTGATATTTTGAACCCCTTCTCATTTCAGTACTGCAAAACCAGTGCCAAATCAGAAACCCATTTCTCCCCTCCAAACAGCCATCACCGGGTGCCTTCCATTTAAGAAAGGTGCCCAAGGAGGACTGCGAGAGGCTAGGGAGGTGGGCCAGCAGTAGAGAAGCAACAGGCCAAGAGGAGGCTACAAATTGGCTCCCGCCAGCCAGCCTGGGTGCCTGCAGTTGGCTCTGGTGCCTGAACTGACTGCCCCATCAAAAGCCAGCGCAGGGGAGAGCTGGTGAAAGGTAAATGCCTTCCATTTGTTGTGCTCTATGGTGCCATTAGTAGCACACGGAAAGAATTTGGGTGTCAGAGTTTTATCCCGAAAGCCTCACTCAGATAACGGGGCATTTTGCTTACATAGCAATCTTCTTCTGATAGGATTTCCCTCATGTTTTTAAACCTCTCCTGCCTCACACCTCACCTAAACACAGCTTCGATTTCTTTTTCTGCATCCTTTCTCTCTCCCCCTTGGCAACAATGACAGCCACTGTTTTCTGAGCTCCTACTATGCAGAAGTCCCTCCCCACACTTGGGAATTCTGAACAACGCTTTGGAGATCACAATCATTGTCCCCCCTACCCCCATAGATGAGTCTCTGCAGATTCAGAGAAGCCCTCACTGACCCGAGGGCACACAACTGATGGGTGGCACACCAAGGGAGAGTCCTGGTTGAAGCCACGAGGGCCCACCCGACCAGGCTGCCCCCACCCCCTAAGTGCTTCAGAAACTCTAAGTCACTAGACCCTTGGCATTTCACACAAGTTGCTCCAGTGCGTAGTCTCTGTGCTTAATCACTCACTACAGATGCGTTAATATTGGTTTGGGGACATTTTCAAGTCATTCTGGAAATTTCTCTAAAGCATGTTTGATTTTCCCTGAAAAGGGCATATTTCTAAGTTGAATGTAGAAACAAAGATTTGTGGCCATTGCTGTTTTGTCTGTTGTTGTTTAATATATAGTGGGGGAGGGGCGTGTTGATTATCCTCTTGTTGTTTTATTTGGTATCACTGAGAACTTGCTACATCTACTTCAAGGGAATAAAATGATACCAGAATAGATTTATGGAAAATGAAAACAGGAACTGGCCAAGTCAACGCTATTTCACAATTATTTGCTAAAAGAGTTTGCAACACTCAGATTTAGTTGCTTTATTACTTTTTGTTGTTGTTCTGTTTCAAATGAACGATTAGTCTGAATTTAAGACATTTTGAACTTGCTAGAATGCCACGTGCTTGGGGGTGGGTGTTGGGCGGGGGGGGGGCGGGGGGGAGGAGAACTCTATGAAAAAATCCAAGTATTAGAAACTTGGTGAGATCTTCTCTGCTCCAGTTTCCCCTAAATTGGGAAGCTGATTTCTCTGTAACCTCAAGGAGCCTGAGCTGCCTCTTTAGAGAACAGAAAGAACAATATCCCCTTTTAAAGAGAAGCTGCTCCAGCCAAGGTGTAGGGACTGCCCATCTGCTTGTCTGTGGACAAAGGCTGGTGAGTCTTTGAGAACCTCGGTGTCATCTCTGAGCTCAACACTCAAAGTCTTTACCAAAACAGCTGCCGAGAGACTGATCTGTCCCGTGTGAGACAAGGATGTGAAAGAGCTTTACCTTCCACACAACTGGATTCTGCACAACCTCACAAAGGGGGGTGCTCCTTAGAGCCATCGTCAAGATCCAGAATATGACTTGATGAGTAGGCACAGCCCTCACAGCACATCCCATGTTTTAATGAAACAGTTTCAACAGAACTAATTCCTATCTGATCCTGGCAGATGTTCCTTTTTATGAGTGATTCCAGGAGTTCGAGTTGACTCAGTCAAGGGCTTGGTTTAAACTACCTTTGATACTGAAAGCGGGGGACTGAGGGGCTGAGGGGGCGGCGGGGGGGGGGGGGTGGAAACTCACTTTGTCTTTCATTCATTCATTCATTTAACAAACCTTCTTTTACAAAGAAGCTCAAACAGAAGTCTTCCCATAAGGAAGAACTTAAGAGTTTTTAGAGGCACCATTTACACAGGCTTTTCACATGTTAAATATTCATTTACCAAGACTGGGTGGGAAATTGCTCTGCAAACTGTTAAGGTTATAGAAAGGTGAGGCACTCACTTTATAAATCATTTTGACCTCCTCTTGAAAGCAGCTCCCAGAGATGCCTCTCACTCACCTTTGGATCACCAAATTTAAGTATGCATAAGGAGTTTTCAGTTGTCAAGCATATTTTAAAGTTATGTACCATATGTATCTGTGACTTCTCTGTTTTCAGCATAGGCTTTGTCTAGTTCTTTCTCTAGCACTAAGATTTTACAGTGAATGGAGACAGAATGGAGGGCAGGGTAAACAAAGGGCTTTCCCAGTACAGATGCGTGTGTGTGTGTGTGTTCAGTCATGTCTGACTCTTTGTGACCCCATGAAATGTAGCCCACCAGGCTCCTGTCCATGAGATTTCCCCTGCAAGAATACTGGAGTGGGTTGCCACTTCTTCCTCCAGAGGATCATCCCAGCCCAGGGATCGAACCCATGTCTCCTGTGTCTCCTGCATTGGCAGGCAGATTCTTTACCACTCTGCTGCCTGAGAAGCCCAGTACAGGTACCTAGAAACAAATGATTTGCCTCTTTTGCAAAGACCTGAGTTTCCTGGGGCTGGGGGTTGATGGGGGGTGTGGTGAGGAGGGGCAGGGGACAGGACTGGCAAAGGTGGCTTTCTAGGGGCTGATCCTTCTGAAGCTTGAATCTTCTTAGAAGATTGGGTTCTCCTAGTCCCTCCCTGACTTGTTCTACCTTTGCTTGCATAGATCATGCCTTTTTAGGGGGTGTTTGCTAGGTCTCTGGAGCCCCATGAGGCTTCTCCCCACCCTGTCTGATTCCTGAGTGGGGAAGAGATGCACTGGGAAGAATTTTCAAGCAAGTGAAACCATATACCTCAGATGGGATTTGAACCCAGGGATTGAAATTCAGATTGGGAATTGAACCCACTGTCTTTTTTTTTTTTTTCAGGCAAGGCTTTATTGGGGCCCCTGCTGCAGCAGAGGGGAGCGAGAATCAAACCCACTGTCTTTTAATTAAAATCGCACACCTGGCCCCAGGACTGAGCCAAGCTCAAGTTCTTTATGTCTCAGTGCAGAAGGAATTGAGCAGGAGGCAAAGTGATAGGTAAGAAGTGGATTTACTTAGGGAGTTCCATAGACATTCCATAGACAGAATGCAGTCTGTCTATAAACGTGAGAGCAGCCTGAAATGTGGGCTTCCCTGGTGACTCAGCGGTAAAGAATCCGCCTGCCAGTGCAAGAGACATGGGTTTGATCCTTGGATCAAGAAGATCCCCGGAGGAGGAAATGGCAACCTATCCCAATATTCTTGCCTGGAATATCCCATGGGTACAGGGAGTTTGGCAGGCTATGGCCCATGGGGTCACAAGAGTTGTATGTGACTTGGTGACTAAACAACAACTTTGTATGGGCTGGGTAACATCATAGGCTAATAAGAGGAAGGATTATTCTGACTATTTAGGGAAGGAGTGGAGATTTCTAGGACCACTGCCCTTTTGACCTTTTATGGTCAACCTAAGATTGAAGGCAGGAGGAGAAGGGGACGACAGAGGATGAGATGGTTGGATGATATCACCAATCCGATGGACATGAATTTGAGCAAGCTCTGGGGGTTGGTGGTGAACAGGGAAGCCTGGCACGCTGCAGTCCATGGGTTTGCAAAGAGTTGGACACGACTGAGTGACTGAGCTGAACTGAGGAGGTGTCTTGGCGCCTGGAGGGGTGTCATTTAGCTGATGTGTTCCAGCGAGCAGATGCTGAGGCTCAAGGCCCCTGGAAGCCGACTCTTCTGCCCTCTTGTACCTAATCGCTTCTCATCAGTTTTTGTCATATCTTCAATGGACTGTCATTCTTTTAAAGGTCAGGCCCCTGCCCCCTTCCCTCCTATTTCACAAATAGATGCTAGGATGTCTTGCTCTTCAGACGGGTACCCCCAGAGTTTGGGGGAAAGCTCTTTCTGGAAAGGACATTGAGAACTAAGGTAGCCAGAATATAAACAGGGTACACAGCTTTCTCAGCTTTAGCAGGAGACAATGGACACACACACACAAAAAGAGTACATGCTCCTTGGGATCATGTAGCAAGGTGCTTACACTGCGCTTGTCGTTTCACAGTTCAAGCCAGTTAACCCCCGTAAGCCTCAGCTTCTTCATCTGTAAAATGAAGGATAATAACTCCTACAGGTTTACTGGGAAGACTAAATACAGTAACTACTCTCTGTAAAGCAACAAGCACTCTATCTTGGGAGAGTGAGCCTAAAAAGAATGGTTAACCCTGTGGCTGATCATAGGCGCTGTCAGAAACGCTAATGTAAGCGCGCGGCAGCTTGAGCCACTGGTCTCTTTCAAAGCAGTGGAGGTGACGGTACCTGAGCGCCCTGCCCAGAAAGCTTCCTGCTCTGACCATTTCCTCCCATTCCTTGCTTGTCTTCTCAACTTCAAAGCTTGTTGGAGGCACCATCTGCCTCCCACACCAGAAGTTGTCTCCCT
The DNA here is from genome assembly GCF_016772045.2 of Ovis aries. Lineage (NCBI taxonomy): Eukaryota > Metazoa > Chordata > Mammalia > Artiodactyla > Bovidae > Ovis > Ovis aries. The sequence goes on from NC_056055.1 coordinate 15,369,842, forward strand.
GTCTTCTTTCTATCCTCCCTGCCGAGTTCTTGTCTGAAGGTTATCAGACAGGAGCCCCCACCATTGTTCTCAATGAGCTCATTTCATGGCCCACAGGGGTACCTTACCTCAAGCCCATCTATCTCTCTCCTCAGCTGAAATACTGCCCCTTCTCTGGTCTCTGTGCCCTGCCCCTTCTCCATCTCATCACCCTCCATCTCAACAACCCACAGATCTTATCAAGCTTCCTGTCTATAATCTCTGGATTGGGGTTCACATACTCCATGGGTGGTCAGGCTGATGCCCTGAGTGCAGAAAGACAGACATAAGAACTTTATTTACACATACTTTATATCTCATTTGTTTTCCTTCCTATTCATGAGTATAATTTACATTTTGAGCTAACATTTATTGAGTACTTACTATGTGCAGAATCCCCTTGAATTTATCCTATGAACTCAGACAGTCATCACAGCAACCCTGGGTTATCATCTCCACTTTAAAGATGGGGAAATTGAGGCACAGCTCTGTTAAGTAACTTACTTGAGGTCACACAGCCAACAAGGGGCTGAACTTGTACTCTTAAAATTATTCCAATAAATATATATTAATTGGGATAGAATACTAAAACTATGGTCATATATTTTTTATTTGATTTAATTTAATGCTTTTAAATCAAAGTATAGTTGATTCATAATGTTGCCTTAGTTTCAGGCATACAGCACAGCGATTCCATGGTAACAGTATATTCTTTTTTAGATTCCTTTCCCTTATATGTTATCACAGAATATTAACTAGAGTTCTCTGTGCTATACAGTAGGTCCTTGTTGGTTATCTATGTTATAAATTAGTAATGTGTGCATAGTTAGAGCTGACTTCAGTTCAGTAATAGTCAGTCAGTCGCTCAGTCGTGGCCAACTCTGCGATCCCCCCTGCCAGGCTACTGTCCATGGAATTTTCCAGGCAAGAATACTGGAGTGAGTTTCCATTTCCTGTTTCAGGGGATCTTCCCAACCCAGGGATGGAACACATTTCTCTTGCATCTCCTCCTGCATTGGCAGGTGGATTCTTTACCACTGCGCCACCTGGGAAGCCCCAATGGGTATGTGTTAATCCTAAATTCCTAACTTATCTGTCCCCTCCCTTTCCCCTTTGGTAACCATAAGTTTGTTTTCTGTGTCTCTGGTTGTACAATTTTAAAAGTTTGGACTAGATCTGTACTCTGTATCTTGGCCTTGCAGAGCTATTCTGATCTGGCTGCTGCCTCCTTCTGCCCTCTTCTTTCTTAGCACTTCCTTCCCTTTGCAGAAACACCAGGCTTCAGGATGCCAGATCTTGACTGGAGCTGTTATCTCTGCCCGAATGCCCTTCCCTCCAGACCTGTCAGCACAGGTGAGATTCCAACTGCAGGGGAAAATGTGTGCTTTAATGGGAAACTCTGTATTGTTTAAAGCAGGTTTTCTGGTTGATTTCATGGGAGCTGTTTTACAACTCTGAAAATCATAGATAATTGATTGCCATGCAAACTAATTTGTGTTTATAGACACGTAAATTCTGTTCTGTCCACAGGGGTGCAGCTGACTTCTCTCTGAACTGTGAGAGAAGCTAGTCTTGCCTCTATTTGCACATTTGTTGCCATGCTCCTCATCTATACCGGTGTCAGTTCTCTGGATTCTCCTTTGAACTGGTTGTAAAATCTCCTTGGTGCCCTCACTGATTAATGAAATGAAAGAAATCTTTGGCCCGTATCTACTTTCTACTTGGATGGAAGTCATGATGCTATCCTTGTCTGAAACTATCCTTTAGTAACAGTGAACTCTGACCCCGAGCCTGTCTCATTCATTCACTGAAATCTACTCAGGTGTTGGGTCCTTGGGATCAGGGATGAATCAAACACCGTCCCCACCACCTACTGACTCCAAGTCAGGCTAGAAGGAGAGGGCATAAAGACATGGAAACTGCAATCAAAGTGAGGACCTGAGCCTCTACTGGCAACACAGAGAAAGTTTCCTGAGATTCAAGGTAAAAATTAATGCAATGAACTAATTCCATTACAACAAATGTTAAAATTCCATCCCCCTAGATTGGACAAAATATAATGTTATGCTGAATATTATTTGAATTAAGTGAAGTAAACCTTGGCAACATCTGGTTTCTCATGAGATAGGTTAGTAATGATATTTGGCCAGCACTTGGCTTGAAATAATAACTATACTTGAAATAATACTATATCCTTTTCCAAAGAACATAGTTTAATGTTTCCAAATCCCCAGGACAAAACTGATTAGTCAGATTTATTCAAACAACAGTCAATCATCAAACAACCATCCCCATGGAAAGGAAAATACGTACCTAAACAACAATGGGAGCCTAAAGCTTTCCTGACACAAGACAAAAGGAATGGGAACATGTGTGAATCTGAAATTACAGCTAAGATGGGCATATAGTCAACTGAGCTTTGGATTGGTTATCCATATACAAGCTTGTCTCTTCACAAGTCAATTGATTTTATTCATCTTGGTATTCAAAGTGTCTTGTGCAATTAATCTATCCATTCATTCATCCATCATTCATTCTAAAATCTTCACTGAATGCCTCTTTGGATCTATAGGCCCTCAAGGGGATATCTGATGAAAAAACAGACTCAGCACCTGTTCTCAGTCTTGTGGCTATTGATGGGGGAGGACCCACGGAACAATTAAAAAAAAAAAACAACTTATTTGATTGTGCTGGGTCTTAGTCGCAGCATGCAGAATCTTTTGGCTGCAGTGTGTAGGATCTAGTTCCTTGACCAGGGATAGAACCTGGGCCCCATCCATTGAGAGCACAGAGGCTTAACCACTGAACCACCAGGGAAGTCCCAATAGTGCAATTTAATTCACGCTACAATAAGTTATATTCAAAGTTCTGTTAAAAGGAAGGAGATGGGGAGGGTGAAGGAGGCAGGGAGAACTTGTGAAACAGAAGGTGTTTTGAGGAGGCCAAGAAGCCTCCACCAAAGGAGACACACAAGGCAAGGCTGGGCTAGGCAAAGCCAGAGTAACAGCGCTCTCACTTCCAAGAGTATGTGCATCAAGAGTGTTGTTAGAGGATAATCTTCACAAAGCTAAAAACATGGCTTGAAAAACGGTGTCCAACCTAGAGGGGTGGGACGGTGTGGGAGGTAGAAGGGAGACTCAAGAGGGAAGGGATGTATGTATACTGATGGCTACAGCAGGTTGATGTATGGCAGAAACCAAGAGGATGCTGTAGAGCAATCATCCTCCAATTAAAAATGAATAAATTTTAAAAATTAAGAATGTATAAATAGAATACTCAATAAGGACCTACTGCATAGCACAGGGAACTCTCCTCAAGACTCTGTAATAACCTATACGGGAAAATAGTAGAGAAAGGGTAGATTTATGTCTATGTGTAACTGCATTACTTGTACACCTGAAACTAACACATGTTGCAAATTATTTATACTCCAATATAAAATTTAAAAATGGAAAAAAACCCAACAGTGTCCAAAATGTTTTTCAGTTCTTTCATTAATAAGATATTAAAACCAGCTCAAATGAGAATTCAAGGAACTAGGTATTTGTAGGCAATTTAATCAAAAAACATCCCAGACTGAATATAAAATTGGCTAATAAGCAGTAACTTTTTGATTGTTTACAGAGGGGGTCCTGACCTCGTTGAACCCTATCCCTGGTTCAGTGAACTGGGCTAAATGTCCTACTAAAGACCTGTCAGTCATGGAATTGTGGGCCTTTCCAATCAAGCTTGAGATGATCCTGCAAAGATGATGTTAGATGCCAAACGGTCTTATCCACAGTTGTTTTTTGGATTCCTTTTTCCTATATCTTATGTATGGGTGTGGTGGAAGTTTGTAGAAAAGCAGTATGTAGGCAGTTGGTGTCTGGACGAAGAGAGCATTCATATTTTAAGGTCCAAGGTATCACAGTGTCATAAAAATTATCTGAAACGTGAAATTGCCAAGAGAGTTTACTGGTGGTTTTTCAGTGCAGTTCAGGGTGTTGACCTTTATTAGCTTTCTATTGATGAAGCTTTGTAAATCTGTAAGGGCTGAAGCTAACGTGTAGATCTTTCTTTTTGTGTTTTTGGTGGTTTTTTTTTTTTTTTTTTTAGTAGAGATGCAAAATTTCTGACAGTATTAAGCTCACATAGTTCACGCTGCGATGACCTTTGTGGTATTTCAGTAGTAGTGGGTTTACCCAGTTGGGGCTTCTTTCTGGTCAGTTGTAGCAGCAGTGGTAGGACCGGCATGATGAGGTTATTCACCAAATCCCACTGAGGTCACTCCTCCCCCGCACTTTGAGACGATTCAACCAGCACAAAACAAGAAAGAAGCTGGTGGGTGTTTTCAGGAAACAAGAAGTTTGTTATGACAGACAAGTAGTCTGGAGGCTGGGGAGGATGGAGCAAAGTGGTCTGAAGAAATCAGCGAGCTGTGTTAAGGAGACCGTGCGTTCTCCATTCTAGACTCGAATGAAAGGCGTGCATAACCTGCAGGGGGTCTGAGCCACAGAAGGGCACCATCCAGCATGAGTGCTTGAAAAACTGGAGTCAAAGAATGCAACAGGAAGCACAGGAATTGTTCAGAGCTGGATGAGGAGGGCTCAGGTATTTTAGAGAAATACCGAAGTGGCAGGATGTACCGAGTTGGTAACGAATCATGTGAGGAGTTAGAGAGAAAAGTCAAGAATCTCTGTTAGTTTGCTAATTTGAGTGTCTGAGATAAGGTGTACCATTTTAGAAAATGAATTAAAAGCAAGTTTAGGGAAGAGGGTTGAAGATGGTGCATCTACTCCTTGAGATAGTGAGCACCAGGTAGGAGCTGGCAATCTCAATGAACAAGATAAAATGCACGGAGCCCTTGGGGGTCTTTTTTCCATGATCGGCCAGTCTTGAGATAACATGCACCCTTGAAAGTATTTACAGAAGAGACATCCTTTGAGGCTCACACAACAATTCTGGTGTAACGAGAGGCTTTTCTCATCCTTGTAGCCAATCGTTTGTGAGGATCTGAATACCTCTTGTGTGTTGGGTGTGTGCTGGGATGAAGTGACCCAGACAGGTTCTTCATCTTCTGAAAGTTCATTGTATCTGAGAAGTGAATAACAACAGATGAGATGGAAGGTGGGGGGTGGGGGGACTTGAGAGTCACAGGGAGGAGCCCCCCTCCCACTCCTGGTGGCATGCAGCCACTCCCTCCGGGGACCCAAGGCCAGCTGGTCACAGGGTTTCTGTGCGGCCTTCATCTGATAAGAAGTTACTCACAGGAGGAAGGGGAGAAAGTAACTAAAAATAAAGTGGTTTCTGATGCGAGTGTTTTGCAACCTTCTTTGGGTCATTTTAAGGAACAAGACCCTGTGTTCTTGTAGGAAGAACTTGGAAATCAACAGCCATAGATGATCTGAGTCATGAAATGTTTAAAGGCCTGGACCAGGCTTCTAGAAATCCTTCAGACATTGCTTCTGTCTAAAAAGAAGAGAAAACGTAATTTTCCTTTTCCCTTCCCTCTTCTCCCTCTCTCTCCCTCCCCCAACCACCCCCAATCTCCCTCTCATATTCTCCTCCTCCCACATACTCCCATCCTCCCCTCACTCTCAACCCTTTCTGTCTGAAATGCAGGTGCTGAGAAATAAATTGATTTGATGTCTTTACTCCCTGGTCAATAGCGTGATGTCACCATGGGATCAGGTTCAGGTACAAGGTCTCAGGCCTTTTAAAGGCTGCATATCTTTCCCAGAAGCCTTTGTTGGAGGGAGGCTAGATTCCCTAATTATCCGTCTCTCCACCTTTCAAAGGCTGCCCCATCCTTCTCCCAGGTGGGTACAATCCTCCTTGCTTGAGGTTCACACAGCGCTTGACGTGCATATCTCTTCTGTTTCTTATAATAGAAGCCTGCATGGACAGTAAGTTTCACTGTCGTGGCCCTGGTGCCTGCCACAGTTCCAGGAACACACCAGGTGCCCAGCAGTCTTTGCTGGGTGCAGGAATTCGCTACCGGATCCTCAGTACCTATCATGGTGCTGACCACTTAGTAGGCTCTCAATAGTCATTGGCTAAATGTATGAACATAAATTCAACCCTAGTGGCTCAGTGGTAAAGAATCTACCTACCAGTGCAGGAGATGTGAGTTCAATCCAGGGGCTGGGAAGATCTCATGAAGAAGGAAATGGCAACCCACTCCACTATTCTTGCCTGGGAGATCCCATGGACAGAGGAGCCTGGTGGGCTACAGTCCATGGGGTCACGAAAGAGTTGGACGTGACTTAGTGACTAAACAGCAACAACATGAACATAAGTGCATCTTTTCTCTCTGATTGACAGGTGTTAGGTGAGCCATTGCTCTATGGCTCCTGTTTCTTCCCCTCCTCACCTCCACCCCATCCCCACCCAGGAGCCAAATTTAGCACTTTGTACATGGCTAGTGCTGGGCACATATTTTTTAAAATGTGTTTTTCATATTTATTTTGCTTATTTATTTAGCTCACTAGGTCTTAGTCATGGCAGGCAGGATCTTTGATCTTTGTTGCAGCATGCAAACTCTTAGTTTTGGCATGTAGGGTCTAGTTCCCTGACGAGAGATTGAACTCAGGCCCCTTGCATTAGGAGCACGGATTCTTAGCCCCTGGACTACCAGGAAAGTCCCTGGGCATGTGTTCTTAAAGTTATTTTGATGAGGAACTCTCTGTACTATTTTCACAATTTTCATGTAAGTCTAAAATACAGATTTATTTTAAAAATTAATGTGATCTTCCTTTGGAAATTTTCTTCTACCAGTAAACCACCAGAACACTTGGGAAGTTCTTTTTATAGCTCTTTTCATTGACAACCCTGCCTTTTATTTCACAATTTACATAGATTTATTTGAAAAACATTTATCTCATCATATGCCAAGAGCCACTCTGGGTCCTTTGTAAATATAACTCATTGAATCTTCATAACAACCCCGTGGTATGGTTATAAATAGTACAATTATCTGTCTACAAATAAAGCACTGAGGCATAGAGAAGTTAGGCAGCAGTCATCAAGAGGCTCAACGCCACATGAGTCTGGTCATCTTAGGATGTTCTTCCTTCCCTGGGTCTTCTTTACTCATGAACTGAGAGATGGTCTTGCTGCACTCAGCCTATAGAACCCAGTGCTTGAAGTTCCATCCCTGGAGGTGGCAACATCACACAGCTCAAGAGAAAGGTCACTCTATTTGCTTTCCCTGGACACCTCCTGAAAGAAAGAAAGATCACTGTTTCCGTCAGTCTGCATGTGAAGTCAACTTCATGTCCACCCTCAGCTGCTGAGACCAGGTCAAAGCCAGCCAAGCCGTCAAGTCACCTTGTTGGTATGAGCAAGAGCCTAACTCATCTTCACACCACATAGGATATGTTGTTCTAACTTTCTGAGTCAGCTCATCCATTCCCAAACATTTCACCTACTCCGTTGGTGCTGACCACTCTCTCCAATTTCTGTCTCCAGACACCTGGCCATGCATATCCCTCTGCCTTGTTGGCTACCTGAAACTGCCATCCCCTTGGTTACCCGCAATTCCTCAGTATCCCCTGCACATCCTCCCACCTCTTTCCAACCTGTAGCCATTGTTCTCCTTTCCCTCTTCCTGAAATAAACTCTACTTCCTGGCCCATCTGGTGGATTCCTACCTATTTTTTCATAAGTCATCCCCAAATATCTCCTCCTCTTGGAAATCTCCCTTGACGTTACTAGAAGTTGCCTCTGGGACCCCACGGACTGCCAAGCTCAAGGATTCACCATACTGCAAGCTTATTTCCAAGTCTAGTCTTAAAAGATTCTGCACAACTTTTCTCAATTTTTTTTGATTGACAAATGTTTACATAATGGAACTGCACAGATCTTAAGTGTACAATTAAAGGAGGAAAGAGAGGGAATGTGTGCTCAGTTGTGTCCAGCTTTTTCCAATTCCATGGACTGTAGCCCCTGGGGCTCCTCTGTCCATGGAATTTCCCAGCAAGGATACTGGAGTGGGTTGCCATTTCCTTCTCCAGGGGGTCTTCCTGACCCAGGGATCAAACTCGCTTCTCCTGTGTCTCCTGCATTGGCAGGTGGGTTCTTTACCCCTGAGCCACCTGAAGAGTTTTTAACAATGCAAACACTCATGAAATAAAGACATCAATCAAGATTCAGAGCATTACGAATAGCCTGGAACATTTCGTCATGTCTCTTCCCCATCTCTGCCCTCATAGGCACCATTGCCAATATCTCTCACCAAAGATTCAACTTGTGATCTTCAATTTTATATAAATGGAATCATACGGTATTGCTTTCTTTTCGCCTAGCTTCTTTCATTCAGCATGTTTTTGAGATTAATCCTTATTTTATATGTCAGTCATTTATTCTTTTTTATTGCTGAGCAGTATTCCATTGAATGAAGATACCATACGTTGTTCATCCATCCTTCTGTTGATGGAGTTTTGGGTTCTTGCCAGCTCTGAGCTGCTGTAAACAAAGCTGTTGAAAGCATTCATTTACAAGACTTTTGTAAAACATAGGTTCTTACTTTTGGGTAAATATTCTTTCAAAGTGTCTGATCTTCTTGGGACCAACTTATCATTTTCCCTCTTACACATTTTCAGTGTCTCCATGTCTTAAAGGCCCAAGGCTTTTAAGGACCATCTTCACAATAAGCCTATGAAAAAGCCACAATTAACCCCAAAACTCAGAGGAGCCAACAAACTTGCCCAGAGTGTTGCCCAAGGGACAAAACAGGACAAGAAAGAGACTTCTAGACTCAGAGCCCTACCTCTTTCCTTTCTTACAAAGATACACTGCCAACAGTTTGTGTATTTAGGAGGCTCCTTCCAGTTAGCCCATTTTTCCTCCTACCAGTATTCCAGGGCTCTTATGTGAGCCCAGAATTCGAGGGTCCACAGAGGGCAGGAACCGCAAGCTCAGAGCCCTTTTTGTTTTGGCTTTGTCTTCTCGCTACCCTGGTAGATAAGTGTCAACTGGACTGCTCTGGATATTTCAGTATCCTTTGATAACCATGCCCTGGAGAAGAGGAGAGAGATGTTTGAGGCATTTAGATATAATTCACATGGTGCTGGAGTCAATTCAATGAAAACTTTTTTTTAAGACTATTTTTTAATTAATTAATTAGTTAATTTTGACTATGCTGGATCCTGGTTGCTGTGCTCCAGCTTTCTCTAGCTGGGGCGAGCGGGGGCTATTCTTTATTGTGCTGGCCTCTCTTGCTGCAGAGCATGGCCTCTGGGTGCATGGGTTTCAGTGGCTCATGGCCTTAGCTGCTCCAAGGCATGTGGGATCTTCCCGGACCAGGGATCGAACCCATGTCCCCTGCATTGGCAGGCAGATTCTTACCCACTTCGCCACCAGGGAAGTCCTCCGTGAAAACTTGAGTGCCTATTTTACACTAGATGCAGAGAACATGAGAATGACCAAGGTCTAGTCTGAGTTACAGGGAACTCACAGCCTAGTCAGGTAGATAGATGAGCAATATTGCAAACAAGCAAGGCCCTGGCACCAACTGTTGACTGTGGGCGAGACCCGCTTTCTAGAGAAATTGAGATTGGAAGCTTTCTTGGAGGTAACACCCCGTGCATTAACCCTTGAAAATTGACTAATGAGATTTCTATGCTTGGAAACGTATGAGCCAAGTCTTAAAGGTGGAAGAGTACAATTAACACTTTATTGATTGGTGGATTTTTGCAGAAACTAATGCCTGTGGCCTGCGATTTGTTATGTAAATGAATATCAATAATGTTCAGGTAATGAAAGGTATATTAGTAATACAGATTACTAATTCGTCTCCAGTCAAATAGTTGTTAAGATAATATGGCCATGCCCAAAGAATGTGGCTGGAGCCTAAGACTCATTCCAGGCCATCGTGAGTGACTGACGGGGGTGAAGGTGGCTGGTTGGGACTGGGTCACCAAGGGTCCCCGTGCCAGACTGCGTAGAGTTTGACTTTCCCTGATGGGGATCAGTAAATAGAGCCAGGTTTAAGAGGATGCTGGAGCGTTGAGAAGATGGACTGTGGAGGAGGAGGAAAGAGAAGGAGTCGTCAGATGGGAGATACTGCAGGCCTATGTGTGAAGCAGGGACAGAGGGGGACTGGCAGAGAGAAAGAGACTCGGCAGAGAAAGAGGCGTGTCTTCAAGGACAACGTTAGCAGAGCAGAAAAGAAAGGGGCTCCAAAGCCAGATCTGTGAATGGCCGCCCAAGGGGCAGAAGTACTTACATTGGAAAGTGGTGACACATGACCAGCTCAGGGCAAACTGGAGATGAGCAGTGCTTTGGGGGAAATTGGCAAGAACGAGGAAGTCCTGTGTTCTATGCCACCGGCTCCAAAGCCAACACGCCTGACGAGGTTGGTCAGCATGTTGTTTGCTTTTGTATGCCTTTGGTTTTTGCTTTATTTTATTTATGTCTGTTTTAGGCAAACAGCCGCACAGACTCCTAGGAGCAGAAACAAAAGGAATCTCTCTGAAGGCTTAATCAACCGCTGCAACAGAAATTAAAATTGGGAAGAGGGGCTCTTCCCCTCCTCATGGACCTTCCCTTAGAGGGAATGGGGCTTCCAAGGAATTGGGAGACCTGAGCTCTTGTGTCGCCCTCTAACTGGGAGACCCCAAGTACATCATCATCCACCTTCCCCACTTTCATCAGCCCAGTTCCTGCCTTACCATCCTTACAAGCTGGTTTTTTGAAGATCAAATAATACTGTAAATGAATGAAGTTCATGAAAATGTAGTGCCGTGCTAAGTCGCTTCGGTCGTGTCTGACTCTTTGTGACCCCATGGACCTTAGCCTGCCAGGCTTCTCTGTCCATGGGATTCTCCAGGCAAGGATACTGAAGTGGGTTGCCATGCCCTCCTCCAGAGGATCTTCCCCACCCAGGGATTGAACCTGCATCTCTTAAGTCTCTCCTGCATTGGTACACAAGTTCTTTACCACTAGTGCCACCTGGGAAGCCAGGTGAAAATGTAAAGTGCCATTCAAATAGGAGACAATCTCATTCCTATTACCGTTTTGGTATGCCGTCTGCCAGGAAGAAAGAGGTCCTGATGTCTCCATCCCTTTATACCAGCCCCTAGAAAAGGTAAAACTATCACTGGCCAGATTTTGTTTAGCCCAAGAACATTCAAATGGCATTGCCCCCAAAAGGATGACGCATTTCATAGCATTGTTTCTAAGTAGTAATTTTCCACGAAGAACAATGCCACTTGGCTTGAGGGTTTTTAGCAAGACTTACTTATTTTTTCCCTCCAAAAGAACTTCTAAGGATTTCTGGAAGAGCCAAATCATCCTTGAATCCTTTCATTTCCTACTAATTATCCACAAAAGTGCTTGTGACTAATATAATAGGCTACAACATCCTGAAGAGCACCAAGCTTTCATTCAGACAAACGTGTCTGGGTGACCTAGAAAGAGCAGAGAGCGTGAAGCCAAAGGGACTTCAGAGGCGCCCTGTCCTGTCCTCATGTAGGATCCCTGCCTAAATGGTCTTCAGACATAGGGTTGTTTTTATTTTTTTCAAAGGGGGCAAACTTCTCATGGAGAAATAACGCCAGATTAGGTAGGTGCTGAGGGTGGAAAGTTCTTGGCTGTGTCTGTACCACACACTTGTTGAGTACATCCCCTACCCCACCATCACAACCCCCTGTAAGAGCCTGTGGTCCATGCACATGGAAATTAAACAAGGTACCCACGTTCCAGGAGCTTGCAGACTTTCTCGGGGTTACTGAAAAACAAGTTGTTAACTGTGCATACGTGCTAAGATGCTTTAGTTGTGTCCACCTCTTTGTGATCCCATGGACTGTAGCCCTGCTAGGCTCCTCTGTCCATGAGATTCTCCAGGCATGAATATTGGAGTGGGTTGCCAGGTCAGGGGATCTTTCCAACCCAGAGATCTGTTATGCCCAGTGTCCGAGTCCCCAAGACTGAGAGAATAAGACATCCACAGCAATGCAAAAGCATAAAGGGGTTTATTGCTAGCTCGACCTAGGGCTCAAATCTCATCCGGCGCAGTGGAGTCTTGACGAGAGCCCCGAGCTCTGAATCACATCTGCTTTTATACAGACGGTTCTTTGTTCCTGTAACAGCATAGCTCGCATCCCTATCCGGATTGGCTTAGGTCTGGCGCAGGCAGGGGGGCTATGAGGATTTTTTTCTGATTGGTCGAGCTACACTGCCTGCGGGAGTTCCCAGTGCCTCAGCTTTTTTAGAGACTAAACCTCAGGCCTGGCCTGCCCCTTAGAGCCTGTCCTGGCTTCAGTTTGGTCCTAACAAGATCGAACCAGCATCCCTTATTTTGGCAGGTCCTTTGCCACTTGCACCACCTGGGAAACCTCAGCTGTTGACTATCTCTGCTCAGAAGAGCCTTCGTTGGAACATGCAATTCGATTTCATTATCTGTCTATGAGAATGTGACTTCATTACTTCAATATCAGTTCAATAAAATTATTCCATCACTTTGTGCCAGACACCTTGTCCTAGGCCCTGGGGAAACAGGATGTAACAAACAGCCCTCGCCCCCTGGGTGTACTTATAGCCTAGTGTATGAAATCGACCGGGTTCAAGAGTAAGAAGGGACCTGACAAATGAATGGATAAAGAAGATGTGATATATATACAATGAAATAATGATGTATTTCCAAAGAAATAATACTCAGCCATAAAAAATATGAAATAATTCAATTTGTGGAAACATGGATGGACCTAAAGATTATCATACTAAGTGAAGTAAGTCAGACAGAAAAAGGCAAATATACGATATCAATTATATGTGAAATCTAAACAAATGATATAGGCGAACTTATTAACAAAACAGAAATAGATTCACAGATATAGAAAACAAACTTATGGTAGCCAAAGGGGAAAGGTGGGGAAGGGATAAATATGGGGTTTGGAATTAACATATACACACCACTATACATAAGATGAAGGAAATGGCACCCCACTCCAGTGTTCTTGCCTGGAGAATCCCAGGGACGGGGGAGCCTGGTAGGCTGCCGTCTATGGCGTCACACAGAGTTGGACACGACAGAAGCAATGCAGGAGGAGGAGGATACGTAAGATGGACAAACAGCAAGGACCTGCTAGATAACACAGGGAACTAAGTACATCTGAAACTAACACAACATTGTGAATTAACTATACTTTAATTTAAAACACGGTTAAAATGTTTTTAAGACTGTAGGATGGGACCATTGAAAGCCCTTTCTAACTCCAAATTCACACTTTTTGAATGACACGTGTCTAACATGTTTTTTCCATTTGTTTGTTTTTAAAAATCATGGTTACTCTTCTGTCAACCTGGAATGAAACAAGGAATTGAGAACGAATCAGGTTAACCTGACCCATGTGTACAGAGACGCTGGACATGTAGAACTCCTCAGATCTGCATAGGAGCCAGGATGTTCTGTCCTGCAGCCTATAGTGGTCAGATTAACCTGAATCCATCCGAAAGCTGACTCTTCTCAGCCAACTCAGTAGAGGCTTCAAGTTACAGCCTAGGGGAAGGCAGAATACAAAGTAATTCTATGATACAGAAGAGTTTGGTGAGAGCTGAGAAAAAGAAAAAAAAAATCATTTTAAGTGAGCATTGGGCAAAGTCTTGCAAACTCCTATGAAACATACACAGGGGAATCCGTCTCAAGGTTGAATTGGTGACCAGACCAATTTTACCCTCCCTTAAAAAAAAAAAAACAAAAAACTGGCATTGATTAGTGCGTGTGACTGAATGAGCTATTTGGAACTTTAGGTTTCATTCCAAGAAACTGGCAGCGTCTCTCACCACCGATCTCCCTAAATTGATGGATGGTAGCAATTATATAGAGTTATTTATGTAATGTGTTGTAATAGCACACGTTGGCTGTCACTTTGACCCAGACACCCCCTTGCCCAATTATAAAGAAACCCTATCACAGAACTGCCTTCAAGAAGGGGCCCGGAAGAGAGAGAGAGAAAAAAAAAGTCTCTTCATTCCACCTCCCACCTCTCACGGAAATAGAAACTTTGAAGCCGTTAGAGGAAATAATGTCCCTTCTGTAGGGATTCTTAACAAGTATTGTTCAGTATTAATTTGTCTTTGTGGTTTATCAGTCCATCCGGGCATCTACCCCTGCTTGTCCTTGGAGCAAGTGAAGACGGAAGCGGACTGAACCATTCTTTCACTCAATGAGTAGTCAATGCCTGCAGGAAACGCACAGTTCTAGTCTGGTCTCTAGGATGCAAAGGTGAAGCAGCGCTCCTGCGCTCGGGAAGCTAGGTGCCTGGTGTCTCCACGATAAGAACAGGAATAACAAGCATAAGAATCACGGCTCTCATTTACTGAGCACCTGCCGTGCACCAGGCCTTGAATTAGATGCTCTAACACGCAATCTCATAATCTCCGGTGAGGCCTTCTCCTTTCCGGTCCTCCTGCCGTCAATCACTGATTTCTTTGTTCTTCCTTGAAAATCTAGGTGTGCCCCCACCTTGGGGTCTTGCACCATTTCCTCTCTCTGAACTGTCCTTCACCCAAAAATCCATGTCTCATTTGCTCACTCATGCAGGATTTTGTTCAAATATCCCTTTATCTGGTGGTCCCTTCCTGACCACCAGCGTCTTCACCCTTCCACACTTCTTTGTCTTCATAGCACTTAACACTTCTAACAAATTAGAGATCCCTTTGAAACTGACCAAGAATCAGATAGTGGTAAAATCATACAAGCTTGCTATGAGATCAAACAACTGAATCGTGCATTTTACGTGGGTGAATTTTATAGTGTGTGGATTATATCGCAATATGGCTATCTAACAAACAAAGTAATAAACTGAAGAGACTTTAGTGTCTCTTCCTCCACCTCTCCGAGGCAAGCAGGACTTTTCCCAGTTTTATTCTTGGGGCTGAAAAAAGCATCAAGCAGAATTGCCATTCTATAAATATTTGCTGAACGAATGAACTTATGAGAAGGGATTTTGAAAAAACGCATTGATTTGCCACCAGTATGTTAGTATTTTTATTTTTTCCCCATCAGTGAAGATTGGGTTCTCCTAAAAGTAGATCAGAATAACTCCTGGCACCTTTTGTCTGCTTCTCAAAGAATTTGTTGGGCTTCTAGATTCCTTTTTTTTTTTTTTTTCAGTCAGTTGCAGAGTCATCAAACCGAGAAGTGAAAAGAACACTTAACTGATGTACTTTTCTAGATACACACTAGATTCATACACTGGCTCTGCCATTTGTAGTGTATGTCCTCAGTGAAATCACTTTTTTTAACCTCAGTTTTCGCATCTGTAAAATGGGGATCATAAAATCTTATACTGAGTTCTTATGAAGATTGAATAATAGAACACACATGGACTATCCTAGCAGCTTTTGGGTATATCAATATAATAAACAACCAAGAAGCTAGAGCACCTTGAGGATACTCAGATTTAATCTGAGGGTGCAAAAGTTTCACCAAAAAAAGAAAAGAAAACCCCACATCTCAAGACAAATAAACCTAGATTTTCAAGCAACAAGAAAACGTCATGACTGCCCTTCTGCTGGGTGTCTAGTTTCGTGCCCACCTCACTTCCTGTCATCGTGAATGCAGACCTCTTGACTTCTATGCCATGGGCATTGATCAGCACAGCAGAGTGGAGAAAGTGCTGGCTGACCTAGGTTTGAGCCTGAGAACTGCTTCTTTGTAACACTGAGCAAGAAGCTTGATCACTGTTTCTCAATTTCCATTCCATAGGAATCGCATGCAATTCTCCTCCTCTCTCCATCCCCTCTCTTGTTGACTCAAGGTGGAATGAAGTAACAGACGTGCAATTACAGCTCATATTCCTAATAATCGAAGTGCCTTATATTCCCTACCCCTGCTCACCAGATGTCAGCTTTAAGGACTGTTCAGAAAGGCTTTCTTTCATTCATTCCTTCAGTCATTCAGTATTTAATGGGTACCCCCTCTACTGAGCTTTGAGGAAACATGGATTTATAAGACAGACTTGATGGTATAATACTCCCCTTGCAGAGCACAGAGTGTGCAAAACCACGGGTGAAGCAACCTCTCCTCTGCCTTTAGGACACATTCCAATTAGAAGCAGTGAGACTTGGGCTCAGGGGCTTCCCTGGTGCCTCAGTGGTAAAGAACCCACCTGCCAATGCAGGAGACGTGGGTTCAATCCATAGTCCGGGAAGATCTCACATGCTGTGAAACAACTAAGTCCGTGGACCACCACTACCCAACCTGTGCTCTAGAGCCCAGGAACCGCAGCTACGGAGTGCACGTGCCATAGCTGCTGAAGCCCGCCTGCCCTGGAGCTCACGCAGTGGGAAGAGTGCGCACTGCAGTGAAGGGTAGCTCCCACTGGCCGCAACTAGGGAAAAGCCCAAGAAGCAGCAAAGACCCAGTACAGCCAAAAATAAAATAAATAAATAAACGTTTAAAAAAAGCACCTGGGCCACAGAACAGCAGCAAGCAGCCCTCTAGTCCTTCCTCTCCTTTCCTCTGCAGGGTCCCAGAGCGCTAGGGGTCGAAATTCCTAAAAGGAAGAGCCTTTAGTCTCTCCCCCTGATCACACAAATGAACTAAGGCAAACCTTCTCTCTAGCTTCCAAGGGTTCTGGATTCCTAGAAAAGATTAAAATCAGACTCCTGGCCCCAAAGACCAATGGTACAAGACGTTGGATTGCCATTAGCCCCAGTATCAAAGGAACATCAGATAAATCATCCACACTTGAAAATAGTATCCTGTTATTATCGGGATGATATGTGGATGGTGTATGGATGTACCATTTCAGTGAACTTTCTCTGCAACACTTAAGATTTTCATTCCAAGAAGGGAGCTAGTCCATCTTCCATGGACCAATAGCTTCGTTGGAAATAAAGGTATTAATTAGTGATTTAAAACTTGGAGTAGGAGAATTCCATGGCAGTCTAGTGGTTAGGACTCTGGGATTTCACTGCCAAGGATACAGGTTCAATCCCTGGCCAGAGAACTACCATCCCACAACCACTGGTCTGGCAAAGAAAAAACAACAACAGGAAACAAACAGAAAACAAGTAATGTGAAATCCCTAAAAGTAAATAAGTAAAGCTTGGAGAATGGGCAGCATATTTAAAATCAGAGACATCATTTTGCCGACAAATATCTGTATAGTCAAAGCTACAGTTTTTCCAGCAGTCCACTATGGATGTAAGAGTTGGACAATAAAGAAGGCTGAGCACTGAAGAATTGATGCTTTCAAACTGTGGTGTTGGAGAAGACTCTTAAGAGTCCCTTGGACAGCAAGGAGATTAAACCAGTCAATTCTAAAGGAAATCAACCCTGAATATTCATTGGAGGGACTGATTGTGAAGCTGAAGCTCCAATACTTCAGACACCTGATGCAAAGAGCCAACTCATTGGAAAAGACCCTGATGCTGGGAAAGATTGAGGGCAGGAGGAGAAGAAGGCAACAGAGGATGAGATGGTTGAAAGGCATCACCGACTCAATGGACATGAATTTGAGCAAACTTCAGGGGATAGCGAAGGACAGCGAAGCCTGGAATTACTGCAATTCATGGGCTCACAAAGAGTTGGACATGACTTAGCGACTGAACGGCAACAGAATGAGCAGAACTCAACTCCCTGACTCACCTTGTAAAAAAAATCCTGTCCAAATATCAGGGCACTCTTGTTGCTTGTCCTTAATCACAATTTGGTGGAAGGAACACATCCCTCCTTTCAAGAAATGTTGCCTGTACTGTGCTTGAGAAAGAAACAGCCCATCCCTGATCCTTGTCATCAGCTTTGACTTTTTGGCCTTGAAAGATGCCTTTGCAGGCTGTCACAAGGCTCCACTGCTGTGTAGCATTATGTGCCTATAAATGTGGATGCTTAGATCTGCTTTCAGGATGTGTGCTTACACTGTCTGGAATGTAATATTTGTCACATGGCTTGATTTCTCTGTTAAAAAACACCAAATTCTTTCATATCGAATAACAAATTATTTTATAGCATATTACCACATGCATTATCTCAATTAATTTTTATAACAATCCTGTGAAGTAGGTATAATCCTTTTTATAGAGGAAGAAACCAAGACCTCGTAACTTTATAGGGAGTAAAATCAAATCCAGGTCCTCAGATTTCAAATCTAGTATTTTCCATCTAGTCCACACAGTCTTGCAACATTTTCCTGGAGCCATCATTGAAATTAATTATACACATGTAGCATGTGTGCATGTATGTTCAGTCACTTCAGACATGTTTGATTCTTTGAGACACTGTGAACTGTAGCCTGCAAGGCTCCTCTGTCCACGGGATTCTCCAGGCAAGAATACTGGAAAGTGTTGTCATGCCCTCCTCCAGGGGATCTTCCTGACCCAGGGATCAAACCCGAGTCTCCTGCATTGTAAGCAGATTCTTTACCTGCTGAGCCACTTGGGAAGCCCTGTACATATTACATATACATATACATATACATATACATATACATATACATATACATATATAGTTGTTTTTATTTTATGGGCAATAATGAGAAACCATTTGGCCATAAAGCAACAGAGAACAGAACTCATTTTTTTTCTCTCTATAACACTTTTGCAGTAATCCTGGATATTTAAAGCAGTTTTAATGACTAGAATTTACTGTAGAATGCTCAGTCTCCATCTCAAAAGTGTGGGTTCTGTTTTCTATACCTGTAAGTCAATCACTGCAAGACTGAGAGAGAAAGAGCAATCCCTGGGGAGGAAAATGATCTGGGACTCCCAATCACAGGTAGAACCATGCATGAAGGGCAAGCTTACTTAAGGAGCTCCTGAAGAGCCAGCCAAGCTTCACTGGGACATAACAATATAATATGCACCCACATTTTCTCTTTTTTCATGGGTTTAGGCAATAGATGGTTTCCAAAGAGTTGCATGAAATCACGTGTTCATCAAGTCACTCAATACCTAGTTTTAACAGGGATAGTGTTTTGGTGAGAAATGCCTAATTGTCTTTTCTCCCCTTCTAACTCCACACTTCTTTGATCATGATCTTCCATCTACTCATATCTGTTCCTCTTTGGAGTTATCTTTCTTGAAACATTGGCTCCCAAATTTCCTAGAATACATGGCTGTAGAAGACTAAAACCAGAGGATTTTTAAGTTATCATGTTTCTGGTTTAGAAAGTTTAACCAAGTTTACTCAGAAAGTCAGTGTTTAGAACACCCTGCTGAGATTCAGCCCAGAGAAGAGGATCACCCACAGGGCTCAAAGCTCACGGACAGAACTCAGGCACCAGGTATTCTGAGCCTCTAACCCAAACTGCAAAGTACATGGAAGAGTCTGGAGAGATCTGCTGGAGAATGGGCTTACTGACTGCCCCTGTGACTACTCCTTGTCTTCCCACTTCCCAAACACACTGTGGTCAAGCCTCAGGAGCAAAGATTAAGGAAAACCATGTCAAAGAAGAAGAGGAAATGCCCACTGCCCAGCCCTCCAGCCTCATCTCCTACTAAGGAGCATCACACTGCAGGGTTGTGGGTGGCCTGAGCCCCTAGCATGACTCCAGCTGATGCCCGGAAATTTCAGAGTGAGTGTGGCATGGGGTTGAGGACATAGCTTGAAACTGAATCTCTTCAGTCCAAATTCCAGCTCCAGCACTTATTACCTATTTGACCTTTAGAAGAAAAACAGTGTCAACCTCACAGTGAGGATTAAATGAATTAACCTGTGTAAAGTGCTTGGAAGAGTCCCCAGGACATAGTAGGTCCTTCATAAATGTGGAAGCAGAGTAAGGTGGAGCAGTTCCAAGAAAGTCAGGGTGGATCCAAAAGATTTATCCATTGAGAGATTCCTCCTTGTTCCCCCAGACTGACTCTACTCTTAGAAGACACCCTCCCTTGGGTTAATCTGCCACTAGGAAGTCCTTTGTAGGGGGCTGCAGGGGACGGGCGGAGGGGATGACTCCTTAAGTCCCTGTTGTGTTTTCATCCTCGTAAATTCCCTCACCCCATACTCTGCAGCTGACTAAGGCCCCCTTTCCCACTCCAGTCTCCTGATCCAATTTGACTGAGAGCTCAGTGAAGCTTTCTCCACTTTCCAGCCCGAAACTATCATTGAATTTTCTTCAAATAGTCCAGGACTATGGTGACGAAAAAAGGAAGGCATTTCAAGAACACTACGTGTCTTTCTGCTAAGAAAGACAACAAAATTCAACATGCACACACTTGTCTCTATTTAAAATCTCTTCCATCGGATATCTGAAAACTGTGACAGCTTTTCCTGCTCAATATTTAAAAGCAGCTAAATCCCTCTTTCTAAAGAAAAGCTTCCCTAAGGACCAGCAATTCACTGCAGTGTCAAAACGAGGTGAAAATAAGAAAATAGTTCCAACTGGCAATACTTCCTCTCAACATAGTGTTTGCCACCCAGGAAAGTGTGGCAAAAAGCACATGGACTGAAAATCAAAAGACTCGTCTTTTCAGATCATGGTTTCCTCTCTGTTTGATTTTCTGTGTGACATTGGATATGGAACTCTCTCTGGGACTCCGCTTTGCAGTTTCAAACTCAGGGGCTTAAAGTGTAGCAGTGATCTCTCCCTGCCTCTCTCATTTCCTTCCTATTTTCCTTTCTTCCTTCCTTCTCTTCCTCTCTTCCCATCTTCCTCTTCTCCTTTCCCTTCTTCTCCTTTTTCTTCATCGATCTTTCTTCCTATTTTTTTTATTTCAAGTAGT
The DNA here is from genome assembly GCF_016772045.2 of Ovis aries. Classification (NCBI taxonomy): domain Eukaryota; kingdom Metazoa; phylum Chordata; class Mammalia; order Artiodactyla; family Bovidae; genus Ovis; species Ovis aries. The sequence continues at coordinate 15,390,506 of NC_056055.1, forward strand.
AGAGATCCCCTTCCTCCCAGTAAATGAAGTTTCATCCACTTGGCCAATATCTTAAACATGAAGATGGAGTTGCTTTTTTGATGGTCTTCTCCTTGCCTTCAGGAGTGTATTGATAGCTAACTAGCAACTTATGTCTCCTTAGAACCTAGGGGGTTTTTTAGAAAAAAAGAAAAAAATCACTGAATTATAGGATAAGAAACCACATACTATAGTGCAAGGTACATCCATTTTGGCATAAGACTTCAGTCCAAATTCCTGCTCACACCTGCTCTTACCAGGGCACAGCTAGAGAGGAGTCATTGTACATGAGTCACTCCTTGAACCCTCATCATCTGTAAAATGGGAACACTGTCTAGTCGATACAGTTATTATGAGGATTCAAGGGAAGACTGTATTAAAGGATGGGTTAAATAACTAACAGGGGCTCAATAAATATTGAGGAGACCAAATGTTCCACCCAACACCTGTAGTCTTGGAATCATGACTAATAGCACTCCCTTTCACTCTCCAAAGGTTCTGGTTTGGACAATAAATCATATGACTGTCAATCTCTTAAAGTCACCTCTCCAGTTGTGATTCTGGGGCTCTCAAAACATGCATGAGTCTATTGGTTGAGTCCTAGAATCCCACAAGGGACTACAGACAACTTGTTAATGTTAAGGCATGAGGATGTGGTTGGTGTCACGGCAGAGGTAGGCAGGCAACTCACAGACATAGAGGAAACTTTTGTTTGATGCTTTTCTACTTCACCAGGGGAGGGGTCCCCTCAACCCAATAACTGGCAAATTCCACAAGCGTCCACATTTGGAGTCAGAGTGGACCAGAGTTCTGAAGGAAGCCAGTTTTCCAGGAAAGCCAGCCTTTGCTCGTACTACGGGGACCTGTGCTGGGAGTCACCAGACTCATTTGTTTCACGTCTCCTGAAATCCTGGTGTTTCCTTTCCTTGTTGAACACAGACATGCACGATTCACTCACACTGTTGGGAAATGAAACACTTGAACTATACATTCAGAGCTGGGACTAAGTGAACACTGACCTTAAGAGTATATTCTGATATACAGACAATGTGTGTGGGGGAGGGGATTCTGTGTGACTATGTGTGCTTGTGGTTCAGTTCAATTCAGTTCAGTCACTCAGTCGTGTCCGACTCTTTGCGACCCCATGAATCGCAGCATGCCAGGTCTCCCTGTCCATCACCAACTCCCAGAGTTTACCCAAACTCATGTCCATCGAGTCAGTGATGCCATCCAGCCATCTCATCCTCTGTCATCCCCTTTTCCTCCTGCCCCCAATCCCTCCCAGCATCAGGGTCTTTTTCCAATGAGTCAAATCTTTGCATGAGGTGGCCAAGTATTGGAGTTTCAGCTTTAGCATCATTCCTTCCAAAAGAACACCCAGGGCTGATCTCCTTTAGGATGGACTGGCTGGATCTCCTTGCAGTCCAAGGGACTCTCAAGAGTCTTCTCCAACACTACAGTTCAAAAGCATCAATTCTTCGGTGCTCAGCTTTCTTCACAAGTAAGTAAATCCATTACCAGCCAACAAACACTTGTGGACTTTGTGTGTGTGTTTGTGTGTGTGTGTGTGTATATTATTGATTCTGTGCCCAAGCCATTGGCTTATTTGTAGAATTGAATAGTTTGCTCACGGAAAGCGAGTCACTTCGGGACTGTGTTTTTGGCTTCTGCAACAGCCTTGAGAACAAGAGAGTAAACAGAAGTGGCACTTATCACTCGGGCAGCCTCCGCAAACAGCATTTGGAGTGTTAACAGCCCTTAATAAAGACTCTCACTGGTGTTGGTTAAACAAACAGGCAGTAAGCTGAGGAAGGCACTCAGCGGCCCATCTCCATATTGACTAGTTGTTATCCTCTTGGCCTCGGCTGACACTCTGGCACATTCCCACCCCAGCACCTTCTGATGAGAGCCAGCGGTATTCACCACCTAGGAAAGAGAGGTTTTATTGTTTAAAACTCTATTGAAACAAGTGGCTGTCAACAGACATTGTGCCACTTTCAAATGTTAGAGGTAATCTGGGGATGGAATTTGAATATTTAAATATGATCATTTCTGGGATAGTTTCATTACTGATAGTGTGAGTGGGGCAGAAAGTTTAGAAAAACCAATGACCCTTAGTATCTGTGAACAGCTTACTCATCTCCTTGGGAGGGAGGAGAAGGGAGGGGTGGGCAGTATAAAGGTTTTTGTGCAAATCACTGTGCCACTTTAGAGTTGGATTTGCAGTTAGAGCTGGGCTGCTATTAGTTCTGTCCTAAATAAACTGGAATTTAAGCAAGGGTGATGAAACTGTACTCCTCTTTTTTCCACAATCAGTAAAAGCCCACACATTCTCCCAGGTCCATCTCAAACAGCACTCATCTCTTATAGGAAATTTTTTCCCTCGCACATCCCTCCTCTAACCCCATCAGGGGAAATTATCTTTTCTCCTCTGAATTCCCACAATACAAATTTCAGCTGCATATGAGTCACTAGAGTTGTTTACAAACAAGGGAAGTACCACTCTACTCCAACAACTGGAAATCCTGTTTCCAGTTTTTATTCCCTTGAAAGTGAAAGTGAAAGTGTCTCAGTCATTTCTGACTCTTTTCGACCCTTTGTACTGTAGCCTGCCAGGCTCCTCTGTCCACAGAATTCTCCAGGCAAGAATATTGGAGTAGGCTGCCATTCCCAGCTCCAGCAGATCTTCCCAACCCAGAGATCGAACCCTGGTCTCCTACATTGCAGGCAGGTTCTTTACTGTCTGAGCCACCAAGGAAACCTGAATAATACTCTCTAAGTGACTTGGATAGGCAGACAGAGCTGAGAACCAACCACTGCTTTTCTCCAAAGAGATTCTGATTCCATTATCTGGAGTAGGCTCCAGGAATTTTATTTATTTATTTTTTTCTGTAGGAATTTTAATTCTTAACCAGCATCTTGGGGTTTGTTCCCAGTTCACATTTGAGAAACACTGCCATGGCCCTTGGGCTCTAAATGGGGTCTGATAGCTAACAGCATAAGGTGTGCAAATCCTAGAAACTGAAGAATCCTTTGGTCTTCTAAGCATCACAATGCTGTCTTCATATACAAGAGTGGAGGTAAAAGGTGAAGCAGAGGTGAATTGTTCTAATCATGGAAGAGAGAAGGCTGAACATGTAGCGGTGGGGAAGGGGAGTTGGGGTGGGAGAGGGGAATGGAGGCAGAAACTGGGGTGGACAAGGCTGAGGAAGACAAAGCAGGAAACCCACGACTGGGGCATGCGACCACATCCCAAAACCAATGCTGAGGAATGAAACTATTTCAGGAGAATGAGTGAGTGAAAGTTGCTCAGTCTTTGTGATCCCCATGGACTGTAGCCAGGCTCTTTGGCCCATGGAATTCTCCAGGCAAGAATACTGGAGTAGGTTGCCATTTCCTTCTCCTGGGGATCTTCCCAACCTGGGGACTGAACTCAAGTCTCTTGCATCGCAGGCAGATTCTTTACTGTCTGAGCCATCAGGGAAGTCCTAATTTGTCAACTGTTTGCTCCAAGACATGCAAAGCAATCTCCCTCTTCCATCTCCCATTATAAACCTTGAGTAAAGAGGTGCTGGGGACCTTTTCCACGTTGGCAAAGGTAGGAACAGGGAGATACTCAAAGAAGCAGAGTAAGAGGCAGAAGGACAGCTCACATCTGGCTGACATGTGTGCGCCTCATCGTTGCACAAAACAGGTGTTCAACAAGTATTTGTGAGACAAATGAAATGACTACTGGGAAAAAGCTGAGAAGGAAGACCCATGGTTCTTACCACCGCAGAGGACTGACAAGCGTAGGCAGAGAAATGAAGTGGCCTTTGCCTTACCTTACCAGTTTGCAAAGGCAAATCCTAACTTCCGTAGCTTCAAGTTAACACAGTACACGAACATCTGCCAAGAAAGAGCAAGCAAGTTCAAAGCATCTAGTGCCAAAGAACCATCCATGTGACATTAGCTTGGCTAATGTTATTGTTTTGGAAAATTTGGGCAAGAAAAATTAAAGGAGGCAACTGAAAATACACAGAGGAAACTTAACCACATTCCACGTATCCTGGTGTGTGTGGCACTGACCTAAAGGCAAGCAGAGCATGAGATGTCCATGCAACCCAGCTGGCTGAGTGAAATGTTGCCCTGGGTCCCATCTGTTCTAAGCCAAAGCGACAGATATAGCCTGGGGCTTCTACTCATAGTTCAGATTCACACAGCTCAGTAGCAACTCTTCCTTCTTTTGCAAGTCATGTTACTTGGCTTGGAAGCTATGTTTATCTCTGAACCGACAGAATTCACCTTGATGACCTTAGAACGACTGTCGTAGGACTGGCACTGACTCAGAGAGAGACCTAAGCAAGAACCAGAACCAAGTACTTTCGTTCTCTAGGGTGGCCGAGGTGGGGTAGGTATCCTTTGTTTCTGTCAGTCCAACACCCCTTCTGACTTGGGACAACTCTCTTCTTCATTCTGTGTCATCCCCAGCAGAGCTACCAATCTCCACATCCACCAGCATCCCCTTCCGGACCACAGGGTAGGTCATGTGACTCCAGAGTAGCCAATTGTAATGCCCTGGGCCTCTAGCAACAGCGGTTGATCCAGGTGTAGTTGTCTGTTCTAAGTGAGGCCACTCAAAAGTCTTACCTGGATTGCTAAACGGGCATTGGAAGTTAACACACTGGAAAACGTGAATCTGGTGACTGGAGTCGGTCCCTGGGCTGGAGCCAATAAGCAGAAGGACACTGAGCTAAGGGGTAATGAGAGGCTGGTCCTTGGCGTCACTGTTGGAACCCCTGGATCCAGCTGTACCTGAAGGTAGGTCATCTTGGGACTTGACCAGCTTGTGAAATTTCATTTTGTTTGTTCATTTATGCTTAAGTTAATTTTAAATTGGGTTTCTGTAACTTATAATGGAAAATATTGTAATGAACATAAGTGAATATAAAATGGTTATATTCAAGCTACTTTCATGAAGCAAAATGGAATCATCTCTTTAGTTATTGGTTGAACACCCATTCAGAGCCAGGACCTACACCAAGACAGGAAATGTATACCTCGTTTGAGTGTCCCACTTAGCACATGAAGAGCTGAGACTTGGAGAGGTTGCTTGTTGTTGACAAAAATCACTGAGCTAATTAGTGGAGAAGTGGGTACCCTCATCTACACTCAGCTGACATTCACTTTACTCCATGCTCCCAAAGGGAGCACGGATAGGGCCATCCAGTTCTTGGGCATTAACTAGCAACTCTTTCATGCTTATTTAGCTGGCAGAATGCCAGGATTTCTCTGTGAAGCTAAGCCATCAGTGCAGCTCCTTTTGTCCTACACAAGGCTCTGAGTTTCCCAACCAAACTCTTGAGGGAGGCAGAGCCCAGCCTGGAAAGCCAACAGCCACCATACGGGTCAGCTGGGCTGCCTGTGCCACACCCCAGGCCACCAGAAGAGGCTTACTCTGCAATTAGCACTTGCTGGCTGAGAGCTGGAGGGGAGACAAACACCAAGATGGTGAGTTCCATCTAGGACCAGCTGCTTTCTTGGTCCACAGTGAGCTCATTCAGGCTTTCTTGAAGTGGAGAAGCAGAGTTGAGACAGTTCTGATAAGTAAAAAAAAAAAAAAAAAAGAAGTGAGCATAACCAGGTTCATCCCTGACCCCATTTGTGACTAACTCTGTCCATCCTTCCTCTCCTGTTTCCCCTTGGAAGTGGCAGGGGAATCACAGCCTAAGGAACACATTCCAAAGGCTCATCAATGAGGTTTTCCTTTGTTCAAATGTCAAATCCCATTTCCAGTTTTGAAAAACGCATGATTTCCCCTATTTAGATTCTCCTTCTGAGTTTTGAAAATGCATAAACATAGCGTGGACTTCCCAGGTGGCTCAGTGATTCAGACCCTGCCTGCCAATGCAGGAGATGCAGATTCAATCCCTGGGTTGGGAATATCCCCTGGAGGAGGAAATGGCAATTCATTCCAGTATGCTTGCTTGGGAAATCCCATGGACAGAGGAGCCTGGTAGGCTACAGTCCATGAGGTTGCAAAGAGCTGGACACGACTTAGCTACTAAACAACAGCAACAGCAAAACATTGCCCAGCACCACCATTCATTGCCTCTGTGACTCTGGGCAGACTGCACAGTCTCTCTGAGCCTCAGTTTCCTCTTCTGAAAAATGGGTATGATGCTACCTACCCAAACTTATCACAAGAATTTAACAAGGTGATTGCCATCACACCCCCTGGTACCCGGCAGGTGGTGAAGTCACTGTAATGGTAAATATTGGCAGGGTTTCTCCTGAGTATTCACAGGAACAAACTTCATGTGTACCGGACACTGGCTCCTCTGCCTCATCTTGAGTTGCTGCCTATTAAATAGCCAACTTCTTCCAAATGAGGCAGGAAGTGAGTGACAGCTTTTCCCGTTTGCCATTTTCCATGACCCTAGAATCCCCGCGAATAATTGCTGGCCAAATAATTGTGTGGGAATAATATTGTCTGTCTTACAGTTGATGCAAGGACTACATGGCTCATAAAAAGGAGGTCAAGAAATGATGGCTATTGACCATTATTCAGAGTAATTAACTTGAAAATATAACAGATTTCTCTCCTCTGTATAGAAGGAACAGGAAAAGAAATATGACTTGAACACTCAAGTGCTAGCTCTAAACTAAAGGGTTTGAGGTCCATAGTGTTATGCCAGTTTCACAGAAGGGGAAACTGAGCCCAGGGAAGAATAAAGGACTTTTATCCAAGATCCCAAAGCTGAGTAAGAGGCATGGACCAGTTGCATCTGATTCCAAAGCTACATTCTTTCCCCACCACCTTGCCTCTCCTGTACCCTGGTTGTGGGCAACCTACCCCATCCAAACACAGTACTCCACAGTCAGAGGCTCTGAATACTAGCTGTCAAGGCTCCAGCTCCGATTCACATCCAGGCCCTTTCCTTGGCTGTGAAGCCGACAGCCTGTTTACAGGACACAGGTCTGGGATGGCAAAGGCTCAGTGCCTGTTTGTCTGCTTCTGCCTTCTCCTCTCACTCAGACCTTCAGTGAGTCAGTTATGGTCATATCCACGGATGGTTTGTGCTGAGCTCACTCCAGCTTAGGGAAGGTGTCTGAGCCCTGAAGGTCACTGGGTGAAAGTGCCAGAGCAGACAGACAGATGACCTCTTGCCTCCTTGCCGGAGGGAACTGTTTGTTGAGTAAAGAGTTCAAGAGCATCCTCTCCAAGTCCCAAACAGTCCTGAATCACCACCCCCACTTTCCAACCACAGATGTTTTCTTGCTCACAGCCAGGTTCCAAGTGAGACAGGCCTTGCCGGATGGAGCCCTGGAAGAGACTGCGAGGCTTCCCTTGCAGCGGGGGAATGTGAATCTGACACGTTGTTTTCACCACTCTAAACCCAACATCCTGGTCCCTAGCCCAGTCCCGCCTCAGAATTCCCCCTTCTACAGCAGAGATGGCTACGTGCTCCCAAAGATTCCTGCACCACCCTCCTCACCATAGAGTGGAATTGCCACTGGGACGTGGCTGCCCTGTCAGTGATGCCATTTCCCAGCATACCTTGCTTCTGGTGGGGGTCATGTGACCACTTCTCACCAATGAGCAGGCGGTGTGTCTCCCTCCTGGAACACCACAAACCTTCTTTACCCTCATCGCAGACAGAAAGAAGCCACAGGAAGGAGCCTGGGTTCCTGACTCACCATGTGGAAGGTTTCTGAGACTAGGAACACCCATGGAGATGGAATGGTGATTGAGAAATAAAGCTTTATTATTTTGAAGCCACTGAAAAATTCAGATTTACTGTTAAAGCAACTAACATTACTCTAGTTAGCAAACCCTAAGGTTGAGATAGCAGCATCTACTCTGGACACTTGATCTCAGTGACAAATTTCACACTTCCTTGCGCACCTTGCTGCCATTTACTGCTTTTAACTCCCCTGATAGAAGCTTGCCTGTTCTATCACAAGTCCAAACCTTACCCATCATGTACTAATGTCAATACAACCACTTCTAGAAATCCTTTCCTGAAATCTGCAGCTGGGACTTCTGTCTCCCTCTCCTGAGCTCAGGCAGCAAGGCTTCTTAAGGCCCTGATAGCTTTGAAACTTGTTGATTCATTACTTGATCCTAGGTCTTATCTCCCCTCCCAGTTCCTTAGAAAAAGAACTCCACCTGCTTCAACTATGCCTTCTCCATTTCGAGTATTGAATAGAATCATGTCTGGTACCTGGCTTCCCTGGTAGCTCAGCTGGTAAAGAATCCACCTGCATTGCAGGAGACCCTGGTTCAATTCCTGGGTTGGAAAGATCCCACTTAAGGAATAGGCTACCTACTCCAGTATTCTTGGGCTTCCCTGGTGGCTCAGATGGTAAACAATCTGCTTGCAATGCAAGAGACCTGGGTTTGATCCCTGGGTTAGGAAGATACGCTGGAGAAGGGCATGTCAGCACACTCCAGTATTCTTGCCTGGAGAATCCCCATGGACAGAGGAGCCTGGCGGGCTATACAGTCCATGGGTCGCAAAGAGTCAGACACGACTGAGTTGCTAAGCATAGCACATGCTGGTACAAAGGTAGTATTTGGAAAGTTTACTAAGTTAATTCAAACTTATAAGTCAAGGAAAGACTCAGAAAAGGCAGATGATAAGAAGGAGTCTTCGAGTAAACCACGATGAGGTAACAAGTAAACACTGATACTCTGTTTAACGCAATACAATGTCACCTCTGACTCTACTCACAGACCCTCAGGGGTCAGGCAGCTTCCCAGAGCAGAGCTCCTCCAGTCAATGAGCTAGGATCCGGTTTCCTCCCATCCCGAGTCCTTTGCTTCTAACTGTGCAAACATGGTTGCGAGATCATGGAAATCTACCCAGGAAATCTTATAGGTAGGCCGGAATTGGTGTACCCTCTCAGTGCTTGAACTGTTGTGTATGAAACCAACAGCGCTGGCATCTTCTGAGAACATGTTGAAACACATGTGGGCCCTTCCCTAGACCTACTGAATCAGCCTGCATTTTTATAGGATATCTGGGGGATGGATATACTCATTACAGTGTGAAAAAGCACTAGTGAACATCATTTCTGCCCACATTCCACTGGCAGGAACTCAATCTCAAGACCCAAACCAATCGCAAGGAAGGCTCAAAAAACTTCCCTACCCTGATTCCTACATAGAGGAAGTGGATTTTGCTATATGCTGTGTGGAATAGCATCACGTAAGAAAGAAAGGGTCCATTCCCACCTCCAGTTAAGTGGTACAGTAACTCTCTCTGTTAGTCACCTGCTATGCAATAGACAGGGATGGATGGTGCTTCTATGCCTGGCTGAATAAGGGACAGGCTGTTTCAAGATGGCAAAATCTAGCGGAAGGGCGGAGACTGCCAACATATCTGGAGAGAGATGGAAGCCCGGTGAAAAGTCGCATTAAAAAAACCTCTCGGCTAATGACACTGAAAGAGCATTTAAGCAGTTAGTGTACCCTGAAGAAAAGAGCTCCCCTGTGCTCCCACCAGTGGTCATTCAACCAGTGCAAAAGGTAGCCAGCAGCCACAGCTGCAAGCTGAAACAAGCCATTGTTCATTTTCTGTGAAGCTTTGACCTGTTAGATCCAACTGTTCTCACGGTTTCCATTGGTCATTGTTTCTCATTGGTTCTCATTGTTCTTATTAGTTGAAATTTATTTTAATTATCCTATTTAATTTTTCAAGAACACAAGGATTTGAGGTCCACATACTTTCATCTTTTCTTTATGATTGGTTAATTAAGCAGCACTGAGTGGAGCATGAAAAGTGGAGGAAATGTTTAAAAATCCTTTTCATGTAAATATGTAGACCACTTGAGAAAACTCAGAGGTCCTTTGTAATATTTGTTCTTGATGGTGTTTTACTTGGGAAATGATGGTAAGCCAGCTCTGATCTTAAATTTTAAAGTATTTCATTAAAATTTTAAAAAGAAAACAGAAAATTGCTTCATAATAAGATTAGCTTCCATGTGCTAGACATGGAAAAAGAATCAACTGTGAAACAATCAAAATTTCTCCATCAACCCTGAGCATATAACTTTTATAGCAGAAGATCTCTTGTCCAAATATAATGTATTTTTATTTTTAAACCACAGGGAAATAAATTATCTAGAAACTCATTAGGAGAAAAGAAGTCCTTGAAAAATATGTATCATGAAAAACATTTCTAGTGCTGAGTATAAATTAGCACTTCATATTCACTCCTGATTTTTTTTTTAAGTCTTTGTTCAGTTTATTACTATATTGCTTCTGTCATTTATAATTTGGTTTTTTGGCCATGAGTCATGTGGGATCCCAGCTTTCTGACCAGGGATTGAACCCTTACCCACTGCATTGGAAGGCAAATTCTTAACCACTGGACCACTAGGGAAGTCCCTCACTTGTGTGATTTAACACTAGGAATCAATATGGTGTTACATAATTCACGAGTGAGCTTCTAGCATGAATGAGTAATGCACATATGTATGCCATCAATTATGGGGAGATGCTTGCATTGTTAAAGGGCCATATGCCTTTTCCTCTTCCTTTTGCTTTCATTTCTCTTCCTTGTTCTTTCATTCGAGGATAGACCACCTCTTTAGACAGACCATCCCTCTCATGCTTTCAATAGCTGAGTTGGTGACTCCCAAGTCTTCCTCTTGAATCCACCCTGCTCTTGAACTTTATACTTACGTGGCCAATTCAATGTTGGACACTTGTTTCCAGGTGACTTAGGCCAAATGAAACCACCTCGGTTGTCTATCTTGTTAGTTTAACAGTTAGGTAATTGACAGTGGACTCAGGTAAATAACCTTAGTAAATACCTAAATTAACCTTTCCTTGATGACTATCTGTAAAAGAGGAGGTAGGCAAAGAATTATCTTCTTTCCATGGTCTTTTCTGCTTCTCTGATTCTAATGAGCATCCTAAAATGAAATGTTAGTCCTGTATAATAAAAAGATGCAATCTAAAGATAAGTAAAATTTCTAAGTTAGGAAGTAGAGAGAAAGTATGGGGAAAATACTTCAAAGAATCCCCACAATACCTCTTGAAGGAGGTGTTAATAACCCAGTTTACAGTAAGAAAACTAGACTCATTGAGGTTAGAAAGTTCTAGCACTGGGATTCATAGTCATGTCTGTTTGGCTCCAAAATCAACGTTCTCCCCATGGTCCACAGTAACACACACAGATGTTCTCTCTGCACCAAAGACCCTGAGTTTGCACTAGATTCTAAGAATACTTCTGGTTACATTAATGCTGACTTCACAGCGACCCTCAGTCTCCATCATCCTCCATTTCAAGTCTCCTCCAGTTACCTGGGATCTCACCTGTGCTGAGCACATGATGTGTGCAAGGACCTGGGCCTTAGTATCAGTTCACCTTCATAATCCTCCTAGTAAGTGGATACTGTTACTCCCTCCCATTGCCAGAGGGGGAAATTTACTCAGAGAAGTGAAATCACACCTCAAGTCACATAGCTGGATGAGGTGGATTTCAGATTCGAATCTACAGCTGTTGGATCACAAAATGACTGCTATTACTGATTGTAGGACCATCTAAGAATGGTGACCGTATAAACAAACAAACAAAAAATCTAGCAGTTCAGTGCCTTCTTGATGATGACTAGTGAGATTCATCTCAGGCCACTTTCTCTCTCCTGGCCATAGTCTTCACACCTATAGAGGAGAAGCCTATTTCAGTGCCCCTTGCAGTGCGGTTATCAAATGATCAAATCTGTCACTAAGTAATCAAATCAAAGGAGTCACCACAAGCATTAAAAACAAGAAGAAGAAAAAATAATCAGAGCAAAGATGGACATCGTTTCTTGACAAATACATACACTCCTGCACACACACAAGCATACATAGGTGTGTGTGTGTGTGTGTGTGTGTGTGTGTCAATTTGCCATTGTCACTGTCAATTTGCTGCTGTCAGAAGGTTGAAAATTACTGCTTTAAGGTACCTTTCAGACCAGGCACTTCAGACTGAGTTAGTTATGACAATTTTTGAATACAGACCCACTAGTTTCCTGGATACTCTGTAGACCAATAGACAAAGGAAAACCTTAGAATCAGAGAGACATAGATTTGAATTTGAACTCTTGTGCTTCTGACTTTACGCCCTTGGGCAAATCATGTCATCTCTTTGGGCTGCAATTTCATCATCTATAGAATTCAAGCAGTAGTGCCGGTCTTATAGGATAATAATGAGACTGAAAAGAAAATGCAAATACTTAGCAGAATTCATAGCACAGAGTAATGCTCAAAATATGTTAATTACAACCATTATTATTAACCTAAGTATTTTATTATGACCATTATCATTATTTTCAAATTGCATTGAAATCGTTTATTTACACATCTCTTCCTAAACTATACTTACAAAGAAATCCCAGGTATTCTTTGTCATTATATTTTCAAAGCACATTTTATTCAGTGCAAACTGATTATGCAGACAGTACCTCCAAAGTTAGAACTCAAACCAGAAGGCAAAAAAACCACTCCCCACACCCTCCCACAAATTTCTGATAGAAATTTCATTCAGTTAAGGGCTCTTTGAAAAGACAACGTGGTCTTGAAAAGTAGTAACAGTAACAAAGAGTAAGCACAATTAGGCATTTTATCCTTACAGTATGAGATCACCCATGTCATTTTATTTCAATCTCACAGCCTCACTGCAGGGGAAATAGTCAATATTATTTTCCTGTCCCACTACGCAGATGTGGATGCTAAAGCTCAAAGAGGCAGAATGACTTACCCAGTGCCGTAGAACCAGGAATACTGACTTCAAGCCATATGTTCTTTCACTTGTATCAGTGACTTTTTAAAAACTTGAGTTAAATTAACATATAATATTATGTTAGTTTCAGGTGAACAACACAATGACTCAGTATTATTATACATCATGGCCTGATCACAGCAATAATACCAGTCATCATCCATCACCATACAAACTTGTTACAATATTATTGACTACAGTGCCTATGTGTACACTCTATGCCCATGATTTTATACCTGGAAGCTTGCACCTCTTAACCCCCTTCACTTTTTTTTTACCTCCCCTGCCCCTCCCCTCCAGCAACCACTAGTTCTTTCTCTGCATCTATGAGTCTGTTTCTGTTTTTAGTTGGTTTGTTTTTTAGATTCCATATGTAAATGAGATCATGTGATGTTTGGTTTTTCCTGTCTGACATTTCACTTCATATAACCTTCCAGGTTTATCCATGTTACCACAAATGGCAAAATATCGCTCTTCTTACGGGTGAGTAATATTCCATTGCAGCCAAATCCTGTATATGTGTGTGTACTCGGTCGCTTCAGTTGCTTTACAACTCTGCTAGGCTCCTCAGTCCATGGGATTCTCCAGGCAAGAATACTGGAATGGGTTGCCATACCCTTTTCCAGGGGATTTTCCTGACCCAGGGATCAAACCCACATTTCCTACATTGCAGGCGGATTCTTTAGCAACTGAGCCACCAGGGAAACCCCCTATATACCATATCTTCTTAAATATTAGGATGTGTGCAAGAATAACCAAGGGCCCATTCAAAAATACATCACCAGCCTCACTCCCAGAGATTCTTAGTTCCTTCATTGTGGACAAGCAGCATTTGGCGTCTAACAAGTACCCGCAGATGACTCTGATCCAGGCAGTCAAAGAGATGCCCTGGGTCTCCTAAAGATGCCCACTCACAAGCAGGGGCCTTCTTTCTGCAGCCTGGTAAACCTGTTAGTATATTTTCCAAAGGCTGCTCTCAGTTGGAATGGCACGTAGGGAGCTGGAATCAAGAAAATTCAGCTTTTATTTTACTAGTGGTTTTCATCCTTGACCAAGCCTTAGGCCCTGGTGCTGACAGTGGTAAGGGGGGCATCTTCAGAGTGTCTCTCTTTTCTAATCCACTCTTCATGACCCAAAAGTCAGAGCAACCTGTAACTACACTACATTGTGGGGACTGGTAGGTTCCAGCATTCTGCAGGGCTTTGGGAGGGTGAAGATCCATCTTCTGAGAAGCCATCTTCAACTGCTTTAGCTGGAGTTGGTTCCTCCAACCATGACTCCTGTGTCCTTTGTGTCCAGAGCAGTGTCATTGATACTTACAAGCCTGTCACCCAGAAAGAGAGCCTCAGGGGAGGGTGGGCAAGGGAATCACTTGTTCTTCATGCTTCTATCCCCAGTCCCCAGTTCCAGGCACTCAGCAGATACTTACAGAACGTGCGAACCAACAAACAAATGCACGAACGGAGATGACTTACCCGTGTTACAATGTTTAATGAAACTTTCCCAGATGCTTTTGTCTTTTTCTAGTCATTAGGTTTGACCATCTCTAGAATTCAAAGGAGATCTTTTTTTTTTTTTTTTTTGACCATGATAAAACCTTCTTTTATTTTTCTTGGAATACTTTAAAAACATAAAAAGGAATACTTCTCATGAAGCTATAAAAATGATGCACAATGAACTCTGTGGTTTCTGAGACATGAAACACCATAAATTGTTTTGAAAAGATAATTTTACTGGAAACAATATATTTGGAAACTAATTAGCCATCTCAATTGCCAAACCTTGGCCTGCTAATCCCTTCGAGAAATACGGGGCATGAGGCTTTGTGGTGCAACCAACAACCAACATTTCACAGAATGATTTTCCCAGGACAGGTCTTGTGCATCCAGACCAATGTTCTAACGGCATTCTCTCGATCGCCCTCTGACAAAGAGGGTACCCTTCCCATTTCACAGCTGTAGTGGCTGAGAGTCAGAAATCACATGGCTAATAAAAGGTTGTATGTGGTTGTGTGTATGTGTGCACGCTCAGTTGTGTCTGACTCTTTGCCACCCGCTGGACCGTAGCCAGCCAGGCTCCTCTGTCCGTGGGATTTTCCAGGCAAGAATACTGGAGCGATTGCCATTTCCACCTCCAGGGGACCTCCCCGACTCAGAGAGTGAACATGCTCCTCCTTCATCTTCTGCATTGACAGGAGGATTCTTTTACCACTGAGTCACCTGGGAAGCCCCTAAATAAGAGGTGGAGCTGGATCCAAAGCTAGGAACTTTTGAATCTCAGTCTGTAGACTTCATGTGAACTCTCAGGCTAAAAGCACTTCTAATGAACTCTTGTTCAGTGGCTAAATTGTATCTAACTCTTTGCAACCCCATGAACTCTAGCACACCAGGCTTCCCTGTCTTTCACTATCTCTTGGAGTTGCTCAACCTCATGTCCATTGAGTCAGTGGTGCCATCTAACCATCTCACCTTCTATCGCTCTTCTCCTCCTGCCCTCAGTCTTTAACACAAATCAGTGAAAATCCAGACAAAATAAAATGCTTTCCCTTCTCAAAGAACCCCCTTGACCCCTTTCTCAGTCTCCTGTGCCACATGCTATGAGCTGTGTAAAACATGCAAAATTGTCTGACAGCTGTTGCTCCATTACCCTGAAGCTCTCAAGTCACATGGACCCTCAGAAAAATCAGGCTGCAATGAAAAGACAATACAATTTAAAAATAAATACTCATCAAATAAAGTTTGAATGAATTGTAAATAAGATACAGGACCCATAACCTAAAGACTGTAAAGTAGTTGATATTCCCTTGGAGAAATATATGGAATCATAGCATGTAGCATACACTACTATGTCTTTTTGCTTTTCCATTTAACATTTTTTGAGGTGCAATTGATATATAAGTTTCAGGTGTACCACATATCGATTCATAATTTTTATTTTTTTTATTTTTTATTTTTTTTTTTGATTTTGCTATGTCTCTTTTTTTTTTTTTTAGTTTTTATTTTTAAATTTTAAAATCTTTAATTCTTACATGCATTCCCAAACATGAACCCCCTCCCACCTCCCTCCCCATAACATCTTTCTGGGTCATCCCCATGCACCAGCCCCAAGCATGCTGCATCCTGCTTCAGACATAGACTGGCGATTCAATTCACATGATAGTATACATGTTAGAATGTCATTCTCCCAAATCATCCCACCCTCTCCCTCTCCCTCTGTGTCCAAAAGTCCGTTATACATAATTTTTAAAGGTTATATTTCATTTAGAATTATGATGAAATATTGGCTATATTCTCTGTGTTGTACCATATATTCTTGTATCTTATTTATTTTATACATAGTGACTTGTACCTCTTGATCCCCTACCCCTATCTTGCCCCTACCCACTTTCCAATTCACATTTATGCAGACACATTCTGCCATGCATTGAAGTAGTCTTCATGGTTTTTACTGGGTGCATAATATTCTGCTGAGGAAATATCCACTTATTCAGTTCGGTTCAGTCGCTCAGTCATGTCTGAGTCTTCGCAACCCCATGGACTGCAGCACGCCAGTCTTCCTTGTCCTTCACCAACTCCCAGAGCTTGCTGAAACTCATGTCCATTGAGTCAGTGATGCCATCCAGCCATCTCATCCTCTGTCGTCCCCTTCTCCTCCTGCCTTCAATCTTTCCAGCATCAGGGTCTTTTCCAATGAGTCAGCTCTTCGTTACATACTTAGGTTATATTTAGTTGTTCAGTACTCTATGCAATTCTATAATAAACAGCTTTGTAATCAAAGCCTTTTAGAAAACGATATGCTTTTGACATTAGGACGCATCCCCAGAAATGGAATTAGAAGTCTTCCAGGTTTGAACGCCACACCAGTTGCTGAGCTCTTTCTGAAAGTTCATGCTATTCTGCATCTCACTACCAGTGAAGTTCCTTTATCTGGACCAGGGGGACCTTCCTCGGAGCCCCACACTCAGAAAGGCTCTCCATTGGCTTAAAAGCTCAGTTAGCACCATTCTGAAATCAGGAATAATCTTATCTTTGTATATGGATTTGTGAGTAAAGACTGATGGACCATGGGAAGAGTTAGGTGAGCAGAAGAGATATGGGTAATGCGTGTCCACCATTCACATGTTGTGTCAGCCATGCCTCATGAGCAGGAAATTCTGGGGAATCTGCGGTGTGTGCGAGTTCAGAGGGCTGAGAGGAAACACATGTGTTTCTTCTATTACTAAAGAAACTGGGGGGCCAGGGTGCTGACCTTGCTAAGAGGCCATGCTTTTTGCTACAATCAGAATTTGCTTCACATGAGCCCTGTCACAGGTTTCTGTGCCTGCGTGAGCTCAGTCATGTTTGACATGTTTGCGAGCCTATGGACTGCAGCCTGCCAGGCAAAAATACTGGTGGGGGTTGCCATTTCCACTTCCAGGGGATCTTCCCCATCCAGGGATCAAAACTGCACTTCTTACATCTCCTGCGTTGGCAGGCAGATTCTTCACCACTGCGCTATCTGGAAAGGTGATGTCACAGGTTTTAGCCAGCAACGTGGTTCCATTTCCTTGCAGTCCATCCTTACTCACCAGTGGGCCAAAAGTCAAGAACATTGTTAGAATGTGCACTTAACAAGAAGTGGGTTAGAAACAGCTGAGTTAGTTTGCTGCAGACTTTACACTGTTCTGGTAACAGTGAAAAGCATCTTCATGCATGCATTGATACAAACTACAGAATATGAATTTCAAATGTAGCACAATTACAGAAGGTAATTTTGGTGATTCCATATAGGAGTCTGCCTCCTCTTTTAAAATGAACTCAGTCACTTTGAGGGAATCAGAGAAGGACTGTACTAAGAGCCACCTTCCTCTTCCTCCTTCCCTACCCTGATTTATCTACCTTCTGGCTCAACTGTCAGCTGATGGTTTTTCCCACAAACTAATCCAAGACCGAGTGACTGGCCATCACTTCTCCAGATGGTGATTGGTTAATAGCACTGTTGGTTTGGGGACTAGTGTTTGGTAAAAGGCAAATGGGCTACTGTTTCTTTATTGCCCCATTCTCTCTAAGGCTTAGGTTCTATATTTACCTACCCGCTGGTAAGTTTTTACAGCCTCATTCTGCCGAATATTGCTCTCCTTTAGGTTAAGGCTTCATTTCTGAAATATAGCACTTGAACTTTGGATAGCTGTAAATTCACTCTTGCTCTTATGAATTGACTCTTCTTTGTAAAATTACAAAGTTTTCCTTCTAAGGACATTATTACAGCAAAGTCATTTTATGTTTTATAGCCCGTGTGCAAAACCCCCTCAGCTGATAACCCATAGCCTGGAGAAGAACACTCCTACCCCTAGGGCCTTTGTTCTCAGATGTCACTGCTCGTTAGGAGGAGCGGAGGAGCCTCACAGAGTGGGAGAGCCTGGGTCTCACCTACACGCTTCTGATTCAGTGGATCTGGGGTGCCCTGAGAGTTTTGTTTTGTTTCTATTTTTTGGCCACGAACCGCAGCATGTGATGCTAGTTCACCGACCAGGTACTGAAAACACGCCCCCCGGCAATGGAAGCATGGAGTCTTAACCACTAGACTGCAGGGAAATCCCATAGGCTTTGAGAGCTTTAAAGGCTTTCCAGACGATTCTCTATGCAGCCCCAGTTTGGGAGGTGCTTAAGGCCACCGCTCTAAAATCTCATTTCTTCAATTTCTAAGGAGGAAATCCATCCAGCTGGCTCAGTCAGACCACCAGCCTCCACATTGGTAGGATTGAGCAAATAATTACCTTGCTCCTGCTGCCTGACTGGCCTAATCCTAGGCCCTTTGGCAGCAGTGAATAAGCTAAGCTCCCATCCTGGAGGAGCTTCGCAGATAGAGGGCAGGCGAGAAGGTCAGCAACTAGGATGAGAGGAATGTGTCAGTGGAGTATCTAGAACAGTTACAGCCAGGAGCCCAGAGGACATGGGACACTTGTGTAGCCTCTACCCAGGGACTTGCAGAGCACTGTGCCAATGGCAGGGGGCTTCGCAGGTGGCGCTCGTGGTAAAGACCCCTCCTGCCAGTGCAGGAGATACAAGAGACCCAGATCCCTGGGTCAGGAAGATTCCCTGGAGAAGGAAATGGCAACCCACTCCAGTATTCTTGCTGGGAGAATTCCACAAGTATTCTTGCTGGGAGAATTCCACAAGTATTCTTGCTGGGAGAATCCCAATCTGGACATAGGAGCCTGGTGGGCTATAGTCCATGGGGTCACAAAGATTTAGACATGACTGAAGTGACTTAGCATTCACACATGTGCCAATGGTGTATCAAGCAGAAAAACAAACAAAAAAAAAAGCCTATAAAACAGTGAGCTCTACAGCAAGAACGCTGTCTTGTTTGACTTTGTGTCCCAGAGGACCAACACAGTGCTGGCCCACAGTAACACAATGCTGGTCATCAACAAATGTTTCAAGAATAAACAGACAGCCCTATTTGTAGCATAAGATGCTTGAAGGACTGAAACCAAAAAGGTTGGAAAGCTATGTCTGAGCCAGATTGTGCAACCCTGGAAAGTTCTTGAGCTGGGCAGTTCCATCATCTGAGCTGTTCGTTGGAAAACAAATCTGGGAGTAGACATAGGCGATGCTTTGTTTGGAGACTAAACCTGGAGATGGTTTAGGAAGCGAGAGTTCAGAAATGGGGGGTAAGTGCTAATGGGATCCTGAACTATGCCCGAGAAAGTGGGGATAACATGGAAAGTCAGGCTAGGAGATGGCGCACTGCTGTGTTTAGGAAAGAAGCCTTATTTAAGGATATCTCACCCGGAGCCTCACCTACCTGGACAGCCCAGAGAACCTCAGAAGCTACCATTGCCACCTAATCTGACTCTTTAGACAGGATGGACACAGACAGAACATCTGCTCCCTAGTCCTTCCCCAGTCAGTCCCCTCTGTGTTCCCAGAGCCCGCCTGTAGTAGTCACAGTACATGCCACTTACTGACTTCCTGCCACGTGCCAGGCTGTTGAAGTAGACACTTTTGAAATGTCTGCTCAGCTTTGACAGTGAATCCAAATCCCCAGCTGAAAGGGTTAGTGATAGAAGAGAGGCACTAAATTTGAATCCTACCTCTTACTGGTTACTTGGGCAAGTTACTCAGCCTTGCAGGGCCTTTACTGCCTATGTGAATGAGAATTGCTCAGTTGTGTCTAACTTTTTGTGACCTCATGGACTGTAGCCCGCTAGGCTTCTCTGTTCATGGAATCCTCCAGGCAAGAATGCTGGAGTGAGTAGCCATTCCCAAACTTTACCATCCAAAAGAAGGAATAGTAGTGTCTGCCTCCTAGGGCTGTAGGCAGAGCTAACTGAGGAGACACACGGGAAGCCTGTAACAACACTGCTGCAAAGACACTGCCGTATTTGGTGACAGCACTCTGCCCTTCATTTCACCCCGCACAGATTGCCAGTGTGCACACCTGCTGCCAGGTGGAAAGAGGACTATACAGAGTCTCCTGCAGGCCTCAGCTCAGAGGGTCAGAGCGGGAAGAGGGCTGAAGAGGTTGTGCTATCCCAGTCTTTGCAGGTGATGCAACCCAACCTCCCATTTTATGGACTGGGACATCAGGCCCAGAGAAGGGCTGCCAATTTCTCAGACCCATCAGCACCTTGGGGTGCTCGGGGAGACTCCATTAACCAGAGGGAGGAGAAGCAAGGCTGCCCAGGGTGTGGCATGTCCAGCCCTGCTCCCGGCCCTACCCAGCCCCCTAAGCCCCGAGAACGGCTTCTGGAAAAACAGATCCAAGTGCTGACTTGGGAGGCTGTTTTGTTTCCCTCCAGCTTGAGGGGTAAGGTGCCAAAAACCTCCCTATAAAACTCTCTTCCCAGGAGATCTTTGCTACAACTGATTCAACATGTCTGACCACCTCCTGTGGGCACTCAGAACTAGAGGCTTTATCCTAATCAACCTCAAACATTCCCCACCACACAAATTAATCACCTTCACTAATAACAAGACAGAAGCTGTTCCATCCATTTTTTAACAGAAATGCCCCTTTGTAACAGCTATTCAGTCACTGAGGGTCACCACAGACCAAATAGGGAGCGAATGAGGAGGGATCAGGATTAGCAATGACTCTTTCCCCAGCAAATTAGAGTAACCAAAAAGTCTCTGTCTTTGTCCAAATTGACAAGGATGGTTCATTTTGTATGTCAACTTGCCTGGGCCATGGGGTGCCTACATATTTAGTTAAATATTATTTGGGGTGTATGAGGGTGTTTCTGGATGAGATTAGCCATTGAATCAGTAGACTTAGTAAAGCAGATTGCCCTCCCTGAAGTGGATGGGCCTCATCTAAATCCTTTGAAAGCCTGGACAGAACAGAAAGCTGAGTAAGGAGGTGTTCACTCTCTCTGCCTGTCTTCAAGCTGGAAAATCAGTCTCCTCCTGCTTTTGGACTCAGGGTCAAGCTGGAATTTGCACCACGGGCTCTCCCCATTCCCAAGCCTTCAGATTCAGACAGGAACTTACACCATCAGCTCTGGGCCTCTAGCTTACCCACTGCAGCTCTTGGGACTTAACCTCCATACATAACTGCATCAGCCAATTCTTTACACACACATACATATATATATGTACACACACATGTATGTGTACACAAACACACATATATTATACATGTATGTGTAAGTATATATAGTCTATTGGTTCTGTTTCCCTTGGGAACCCAGACCACTGCAGTATCACGAAGGACTTTCATGAGCATTCGTGTTTAATTCTCATGACAATCCTCAGCAGAGGGAAAGGCCGAGCACTAGCGGTTTTCGTCTGCTTGGGCTACCACAACAAAATGGCATAGGCAAGGTGATCTTGTCAGTGGAAGGTTGCTCTTCACAGTTCTACACAAGAGGAAATTCAAGACTGACCTGCAGCCTGGTTTAGTTCACTGCTGGAGCCCTCTTCATGGCTTCGTGCCTTCTTGCTATGTCCTCACACAGGGAGAAAGAGCTGCCGGGGGCTCTCTGGTGTCCTTCTCACAGGGCACTAATCCCATCATGAGTGCCCCACCTTCATGATTCTGTTGAACCCTAACACCTCTCGGAAGCCTCATCTCTAAAAAGCATCACGTTGATGATCAGACTTCCATGTATGAATTTTGGAGGACACGTGCATTCGATTGATAACAGTGTGTCCCCTCATTTCACAAATGAGAACACAGAGGCTGGGAAAAGTGAGGTAACTTGGCAAGTCACCAAGCAGAGAAAGTACAAGAGTCAGAACTTGAAGCAACGTTTCCCTGCAGATGCCATTCTGGCCTCTACAACCATGGTTTTATGTGAGCTGTTCTAACATACAGCAAGGACTTCACCTTTAGAAATAGCCGGGAAAGATAGGAAAAGTTAAAGTTGTGCTCTCTTGCTAGTTATCTGGGACTACTAATTAAAATGACAAGCCAGACTTCATCTTTCACTCATCAGATGAAAATCAGTAAAAATTAAAAACCTAATATCTAGTGTCAGTGAGGGAGGGGGAATGGCATGCTCTTAAAAACTGCTTGCAGGAATGCACGTCAATGGACTCTTTTGAGGGCAATTTGGCAGAATCCATAACAAGTTTAAGCATTCATTCTCTCTAATCAAGCAATTTGAGTTCCTGATACCTACCTCAGGGAAATACTTTCACACGGATACAAAGGTGTACATTGCTTTTTCAGGAACAATGAAATGTTGGTAGCACCATGTTACCTGCTGGTAGGAAATGGCTAAAAGGCCTGGGGTGCATCAAGCCTTTGGCATCTGTGAAACCAACCAAAAGAATGTGGTTGATTTGTATATTCTGACAGAGGTTGGTTTATTCAGTTAAAAAAAAAAAAAAAGTAAACTGTGGGGTATGTATAGCTGAATTCTATTTATAAGATTTTAAAAAAAAGACCATAATGTCTACATTATATGTCTATAAGTGTATAATTTCATTAAAAACATCAAGGACACATATACATGAGGGGAAATGGGAGCCAAAATGCTCTTTTGTTCTGAAAATGTATTGATTGAGATTTCACAGACTACATTCGTGTTACTGTTTTATAATTACAATACAGAAATAGATGCATAAAAGCATGGGGGAGAAGGTGCTTTCCTTTATAATGTTTCCTTCTCCTTCTAAGAATGATGTCTCCAGGCTGACGGGATAGGGTGATTGCCTCAATATTCTAAGCAAGAAAGCAGGGCATCTGAGGGAAGAGAAATCCGAGTAACAAGATAGGTTAGTGACAAAGCCAGGCCTAGGATCTAGGTCACTGGGCTTCCCTGGTGGCTCAGATAGTAAAGAATCTGCCTGCAATGCAGGAGACCCAGGATCTATTCCTGGGTTGGGAAGATCCCCCTGGAGAAGGGAATGACAACCTACTCCAGTATTCTTGCCTGGAGAATTCCATGGACACAGGAGTCTGGTGGGCTACCGTCCATGGGGTGGTAAAAAGTCAGACACGGCTGAGCAGCTAGCACTTCACTTTCTCACTCCACCTCCAGGGCTCTGGGGATTGCACCCTTCGCTTCACTCATCTTCCAGTCTTCACACCGCCTTGTCCACAATGAAAGGAAGCTGTCAACCCATCCTTTCAAGAGAACCTTCAGCTCTTAAAGAACAATAAGGCTTCAAGATTTTCCTTCTCCCTCTTTGCTTTTAAAGCCCTGCTGGGACTGAGGGCAGAGTCCTCAAATCTCTGCTTGAAGCCGGCAGGTTCAGTGTTGAGAAGGCCTTGTCTGATGTTCCGTCCGATTTCCATTCAAGTAAATCTCGTTTTGCTGATGTCTGTGAAGTCTGACTTTATAGCAGAGAGCTCTCCTAGAACTCTGTCTTTAATAAAAGGGGAAAGAAGTGGAACTACTAATTTAGTTTCTTTAAAAGGCATGTATTTTCATGCACATTAAGTCCATCTGTTGGTGAAATGGATGCCTTTGCACAGTGTATAATTTGATAAAACCCAAAAGAACTCAGAGCTCCCAGCTTGAAGCAGAAATAGAGAAAGTGGCTGGGAACCTGACTCAAGTGGAGAAATCCAAACACTATTTTTAGAACTAAAACCTGATTAAAAAAAAAAAAAATACCCATCAGGGAGACGGATTAGTGTTCTCCACATAAGTGTCTCTCAGCACATTTGAACTGCTTGAGGGACCAAGATCAAAGGGCCCAGTGTCCCTGCAGTTCATTTACTGGCAAGGTCTTGTTTGAAGCACCATGCAATGTCTGAGCCCCTCACTTCCTGCCTTCACAACTCCCAGCAGCTCCCCACTAGCTATAGAGAGCTTACAAGTTGGCAGCTACACTTCATTTTGCTAGTGCAAACAATTCTAAAATTTGAAATGTTGGCATTTCACATTAATAATCAGAAATTTCACAGGAAAAAAAAATCAGAAGATCTGGCCACATGGGGTCCAAATTCCCACAGCGTTTTAACGAGTTGAGGCTGAGTAGTGCAGTCGCACCCTTAGACAGCATTCACTTCCTTCCACAATCCCCACCTGTAAGTGCCTGACCTCTAGGGACATTGAGGTTGCAGTACCTGGTCTTGAGAATTATTGTCTAAACTTCTCAGAAGGGTGTTGAAGACCCTTCACTACTGGCTTCTGGCCAGCTCCTCCGTCTTTATCCTCTCCCAGTTCTTTACCTATTTATTTAGTCAGGAAGACTTCACTGAAAGAGACTGTGTACCAGGCTGTGTGCTAAGTGTGTACGGAGTTGAATGAAATGCATTTATCAGTCAAGGTCCCAGGAGGTACACACATAAACTAGGAAAGCTCAAGCAGTACTGGTTGAAGGGCAGAGGAACTTCAAGGAGAGTGTAGCACACTGAGCTCAGAAGTTCGGGGACTGATAGTACCTCTAGGCCTGGAGGACGGAGTTGCTTACTGCAGAGAAGCTACGCCCTACAGCTAGAGCCAGCCCAAGATAGCCCTGAAGAGCAAGAGTTTGGGGAAAGATCACCTGCGCTCTCTCTCCTCCCTACCTTCAGTCCTCTCTGGGGACTCACACTTTGGCCAGAGCCAGAAGCAAAGGGCAAGCAGGCTTCCTCATGTCGTTCACAAAGGTCAGCTTCCCTGGATGGAGAACAGGGCAGGAAAAGGGCAGAGTGGATCAGAGGTGCAAAGAGATGATACTGAGCCAGCCCATTCTGTCCTTCTGGAAACTCAGTCTAGTGAGAAGAAAGACAAGACCCAGCACTTCCCTGGTGGTCCAGTGGTTGGGACTCTGAGCTCCCAATGCAGGGGGTCTAGGGTTCAATCCCTGGTTGGCAAACTGGACCCCAGATGCCACAGTAAGATCCCGAATGTGGGATCCATGTGCTTCAACTAAGACTCAGTTCAGTTCAGTTCAGTCGCTCAGTCGTGTCCGACTCTTTGCGACCCCATGGGCTGCAGCACTCCAGGCCTCCCCGTCTGTCACCAACCCCCGGAATTTACTCAAACTCATGTCCATTGAATTGGTGATGCTGTCCAACCATTTCATCCTCTGTTGTCCCCTTCCCCTCCTGCCTTCAATCTTTCCCAGCAGCTGGGACTTTTCCAACAAGTCAATTCTTCGTATGAGGTGGCCAAAGTATTGGAGCTTCAGTTTCAGCATCAGTCCTTCCAATGAATATTCAGTACTGATTTCCGTTAGGATGGACTGGTTGGATCCCCTTGCAGTCCAAGGGAGAGTCTCCTCCAACACCAGAATTCAAAAGCATCAATTCTTTGGCGCTCAGCTTTCTTTATAGCCCAACTCTCGCATCCATACATGACCACTGGAAAAACCATAGCCTTGACTAGACGGACCTTTGTCTGCAAAATAATGTCTCTGCTTTTTAATATGCTTTCTGCTGCTGCTGCTGCTAAGTCGCTTCAGTGGCGTCCGATTCTGTGCAACCCCTTAGAAGGCAGCTCACCAGGCTCCCCCATCCCTGGGATTCTCCAGGCAAGAGCACTGGAGTGGGTTGCCATTTCCTTCTCCAATGCATGAAAGTGAAAAGTAAAAGGGAAGTCACTCAGTCCTGTCTGACTCTTAGCGACCCCATGGACTGCAGCCTACCAGGCTCCTCCATCCATGGGATTTTCCAGGCAAGAGTACTGGAGTGGGGTGCCATTGCCTTCTCCGAATATGCTGTCTAGGTCGGTCATAGTTTTTCTTCCAAGAAGCAAGAGTCTTTTAATTTCAAGACTCGGTACAGTCAAATAAATCTTTTAAAAAGAAAGAAAGACGAGACCAACAAACAGTGCCAGTGTAATAGGGGCAGAACTTTGTTAATGAGTATTTTGGTGGCCTATAGGCGTTCAGATGGGTTAACTACCCAGGCAAAGGCAGTCAGAAGCCTCTCCCTTCCCCCTTGCCCATAAAAACAAAGGAAAAAAAAAAGAAAAGAAAACAACAACAACAAAAAAAAAACACAGAGATAGAAAGCACTGAAGAACAAGGACATAGATAGAGGTGAGGAGGGAGAGAGATGATGGCGTGTCCAAAGGGAGGGAGATTTCGTCAGTTAGACTTCACAAGCACTGCATACTCAGCCCGTGGGTTACCCAGTGTTCCCCAAATGTCTCTGATTCTTTTACGCCTACAAGCCTGTGTGTGGACCCTTCCCCAGCTGGGAGAGCTCCCCGTCATCCTTTTGGGGAAGTTGTCACCTCCTCTCTAATCAATTCCACTTCTGGGTGTACCCGACAGAAATGTAAACATACCTACACCAAAAGACACATTAGAATGCTCACAACAACATTATACAGTGGGCCAAAGGTGCACTGGGTTTCCCCACTGGCTCAGCAGTAAAGAATCCGCCTGCAATGTAGGAGACGCATGAGACTCGGGTTCGATCCCTAAATCGGGAAGATTCCCTCGAGGAGGGTATGGCAACCCACTCCGGTGGAGCTGCTGGAAAAACCCCATGGACCGAGGAGCCTGGCTGGCCATGGTCCTTGAGGCCACAAAGAGTCAGACATGACTGAAGAGGAGCACATACTCACGCAAAGTCCCATCAGCAGAGATTGGCTCATTAAACCCTGATATATCCATAGAGGAGAACACTATACAGCAACGAGATTGCTTGGTTTATAATCATGGGCAAAAATATGAAACAATACACAAACATGATATTGAATTACAGAAACCAGACAAGAAAGAGTACATCTTTTATCAATAAGATTCCACTGATAAAAAGTTCAAAAACAGGCAAAGTCAATCTGTGGTGTAAGAATTCAGGATAGTAGTTACCCCTTAGTGAGGTGGTAGTTACTGCAGGGTAACACAAGGAGGGCTCTGTGTTGTTACTAATGTTTCATGAGCTGGGTGCTGGTCACATGGGTTCATGAGAATTCATTCAACTGTACACATATGTGTGCTTTTTGTCACATTATATTTTAAGTCTCCTTCACTGGGAAATCGCCCCCAAGTTATTGAATAATAGAGGCTTCATGTCCAAAGAACTCAGAAAACTCTTTTGTAAAACTCACCCAAGACATCTGAAAACGACCAAGGAAAGACAAATGACACAAAAAGTTTTTTACCATACACCAAAAAACTCAATTTAATCAGGGTAATGGCTGCATAAATGCAAAAATCTTACAACAAAGTGCAGTATTATATACGTGTAGTCAGTTTCCATGCAAATATGGCTGCTACAGTTTTATAGGCATCAGAGATCAGTGGGTCCTCCAGCTTTGTCTGAACTCCTATGCCAATGCTGGACAGTGTCTGCTCATAAAAAGGCTGTAACTCTAGGCCAAGGGGTCCTGACTTTCTCATCAAGGAGGAGGCCTGTCACTAATATTCCTCCCATGAGCCCCACATAATGATAGAGGATGAAATTTTTTTAAAGAGGTTTACTCTGTCATGACCCATTTGTTTCAATCAAGACATTTATATAGACCTGTCTACCTGACCTTGTGACCAGCATCAGAGAACCAAGATACCTGCAACGCTGCCATTGCTGTCATTCAGTCACTAAGTCGTGTCCGACTCTTTTCAAACCCATGAACCACAGCATGCCAGGCTTCCTCGTCCTTCATTTTCTCCCAGAGTTTGCTCAAACTCATGTCCACTGAGACAGTGATGCCATCCAACCATCTCATCCTTTGTCTTCCCCTTCTCCTCCTGCCCTCAGTCTTTCCCAGCATCAGGGTCTTTTTCAATGAGTTGGCTCTTCGCATCAAGTGGCTTCAGCTTCAGCATCAGTCCTTCCAATGAATATTCAGAGTTGTTTTCTTTTAGGATTCACTGGTTTGAACTCCTTGCTGTCCCAGGAACTCGCAAGAGTCTTCTCCAGCACCACAACTCAAAAGCATCAGTTCTTAGGTGCTCAGTTAAAGCTATGGTTTTTCCAGTAGTTGTGTAAGGATGTGAGAGTTGGACCATCAAGAAGACTGAGCTCCAAAGAATTGATACCTCCAGTGGGATGTGTAATTCCAGCTCAAAGCAGATTAATATGATAGTTTAGTTTATCCAGGAATATCCATTGCAAGGGCTCAATGTAGGGTTTCTGTGATTAATTTTGTGTTGTAGGCATTCACTCAGAGTGCTTATTTCTTTTTCTCACATCTCTCAAGATGGCACCCCTAAGTCGACACCACGTGTTAGTTCCCCAGGCTACAGACCAAAGAGACTTTGGGTTTTGTCTACCCGAAGATGTTTCTTGGTACTACTTCCTGACTTCTTTTCAATGATCAGCTGAAAATGATGTGGTCTTTGTGGTGCTGCATAATCCAAGTGAAATGAAAGATGATTATTTTAATATCAATGTGATGTCTTTGCCACCTCATGGACTGTAGCCCACCAGACTCCTCTGTCCATGGAATTCTCCAGGCAAGAATACTGGAGTGGGTTGCCATTCCCTTCTCCAGGGGATCTTCCCAACCCAGGAATGGATCCTGGGTCTCCTGCATTGCAGGCAGATTCTTTACCCTCTGAGTCACCATGGGAAAATACCAATACTGGCTGCCATTTATGCAGGATCTCTTGGGTGCTACCACTATCCTTGCACCTAACATGTGTTCCTGAGGGCTGTGAAGTCAGATAGCATGAGTTCAAATTCCACCTCTGATCCTTACTGGCCCAGTGACCTTAAATGAGCTGGTTCTTGGACTCTGGGTCCCCATTTTCTTTTCTGTAGGATGGGCCTCCTACCATAGTTAGGCCACTGAGTTATTAGAATGATCAAATGCATCTCATCTGTGAGAACACATGGCCTAGTGCTTGGCACAGAAGGATTGCTCAGAGAAGAAATTCTGCTTTCTTCCCAACAGCCCTTTCAAGAAAGCATCATTATCCCCAAAGGAAAAACTGCAGCTCAGACACTTGCCCAAGATCACATAGCAATTGAATGGCAGATGCAGGATTTTTTTTTTTTTTTTTTTTTTTTGGCTGTGCTGGATCTTCATTTCCGCATGTGGAATTTCTCTAATTACGATGCACAGGCTTCTTTTTTTGTGACACGTGACTTTCTCTAGCAGCAGCAGCACATAGTCTTAGTTGCTTCACAGCATGTGGGATCTTAGTTCCCAGACCAGGGATTGAACCCACATCCCCTGCCTTGGAAGATGGATTCTTCATACCACAGAACCACCAGGGAAGTCCCATATCCAGGATGTTTAACTCTTGCCCTTGACATCAAAGTCTGATCTCTTTCTGCTAGTAAACCTCTGCTGAATGCCTCAGTAGTTGCTTCCAATCCCTCATAAACACAGAGTATTTTTGAGAGAAAGGATATGTTGAATATTTTACTTGATTACTTTAAACAGCAAAATTAGGTAAGACTTTTGCCTTTGTCATAAAAACCACTGTTCCAGTTTCATTGTTTACAGACTCAGGATTTTGGTTATTTTAGTTGCTAAGTTGTGCCCAACTCTTTTGCGACCCCATGGACTGTAGCCCTGCCAGGCTTTTCTGTCCATGGGATTTCCCAGGCAAGAATACTGTAGTGAGTGCCATTTCCTTCTCCAGGAGATATTCCCGACTCAGGAATCAAGCTTGTGTCTCTTCCATTGCCAGACAGGTTCTTTACCATTGTGTCTCCCAGGAAACCCTAATTTTGTGAATGTTGCCTATCTTGTTTCAGTCTTTAGCAAAAGGCTCAGGGAACCCTGGCCAAGCCACATGATCTTGGACATCCTCTTCCATCTCAACTAGGCCTTGGTTTCCCTTTATATAGAACCAGATAGTGAACGAAGGCGCCTGCAGTTCCTGCAGCCTTGACAGTGGAAATCTCACTCTTGATGTCATTCCAGGGCCTTTTACACACGTGAGCAGCTGAGCTTCCAACTGCCCTGTGTGTCTGATTCTTGCTCTTTTCTTCCTGAACTGTGTCAGAGGGGAAAATTAAAAAAAAAGAAGAAGAAGAAGAATCCAACATCTGTTTTCACACCATGGCTGGGAACTCATTCCTCAAACATTTTTCATACTTGACCAGAGAGCATTTCATCACGAGTAAGAGGATCCGTCCCTTGCTTCCTGGCCTCCTCTGCAATTTGCTGATAAGACAGTAACGAATGTGCTGATGTGCATTTCCAGAAACCCATGCTTCTCCCGGGCCAGGCCTGCTGCCTTCTCAGAGGCAGGTGCCAGATCCCGGGGCCTGCAAGGCCTTCCCAGGCAAGCTGGCCAAACCGCTGTCCTTGGGCTCCCCTCTCTCCCTGCCAGCACCTCCTCAAGGCCCGGAAGGCAGGGATTGACCGCTGACATAGTCACCAGTCAAATATCCTTCTCTCTGGCTTCCCTGGTACCCAGCCCAGGAGGGGAAGAAGGACCCTCTCTGCCAGCTTCTGCATCTCCAGGCATGGAAAGAGCTAGATACACCCTCGATCCCACCAAGGGCTCAGGCAAATCTCTACCACTCACTCCCAGGGTGACCTGGGACAAGTCTCTTAACGTCTTTGGTACCTCCATAATTGCTAATGTTTCTAGAACACTTACTGTCCTAGGTAGTGTCCTAGTTAATTTTTATAGGAATCAGCTCATATTTAAACTGCCCAACAACCTCATGTCATGTGTGATTGACTGTATTATCACCCTACTTCACAGGTGAGGAAACTAAGCCATCAAGAGGTTACATAGTTCACCTAAAACCACACACAGTCAGAATTTGAACCCAAGTCCCCCATTTCCTGAAGGGCTCACTCTTAGCAGTAACCAAGCACTTACTTTCCTCCAATGCTGTGGTCTCAGGACTCCTTGACAGCTTTCAAAATCACCAAGGATCCCAAAGAGCTTTTGATTCTGTGGGTTAGATGAATCACCATGTTAGAAATTAAAACTGGAAAAACATTTAAAGCCCAAGAATACACAACACACATTCCATTAGTCATCAGAGCCATTAGTTATCATGCATCAGGGGACCTCCAAAAAACTCTACTGTATACCCACGACAGAAGGGAGAAAAGTAAATGACATCTTAGTATTATTACAAACATAGTTTTGACCTGGTGGACCCCCTGAAAGGCTCTCAGGGACTCCTAAGGGTCCCCAGACCACACCTGAGAACCGACATGCTACACTGCCTCCTTAACTTTCTAGACATGCACCCAAGGGTGCCTCCCTTCCTTCCCCCCAACGGAGTGTTGATTCATCAACAAATATCAACGGAGCACTGAGTGCTGTATCACCCTCAGTGCTAGCCCTGGGAGGCAGCAGGAATTAACAAGCACATCCCCACTCCATAAAGCTCCCTGTTCGCTGAAGGATGCAGACAGCCAGCAGAAAATCCATCTAATAAGTCATTTTAAGCTATCAAAACCACTGTTCTGTTGCTCAGTCATGTCCAACTCTTTGCTACTCCATGGCCTGCTGCATGCTAGGCTTCCCTGTCCTTCATCATCTTCCAGAGTTTGCTCAAACTCATGTCCATTGAGTCGGTGATGCCATCTAATCATCTCATCCTTTGTCATCTCCTTTGCCTCCTGCCTTCAATCTTTCCCAGCATCAGGGTCTTTTCTAATGAGTTGGCTCTTTGCATCAGGTGGCCAAAGTATTGGAGCTTCACCTTCAGCATCAGTCCTTCCACTGCATATTCTGAGTTGGTTTCCTTTAGGGTGGACTGGTTTGATCTCCTTGCAGTCCAAGGGACATAGTAAGCAAAATTACTAGGAAACAACTAGACGCAACTGGGCCATAAACCAGAGACACTGTTGTTTGACAGGTCAGGGAAGAGTTTTCTGGGGAAGCGGCCAGTCTTGCTGAGACCTTAAAAACTGAAACTGCCTTGTAGGATGACCCCACTGGTGGTGTCCTAATGCGGGTTCCTTCTCCATCATAGCATCTGCTCTTCCTACTCCTTCTGTTAAACATTTTCGGCCCAAAGACATTCACCCTTGAGCAGCTCTCTATTTCAGCTCAGAAACTCCTCCCCAGCATTAAGGGCCAACACAACAGCTCTGCAGCTCACGTGAAATGGCAGAAGTTGGCGGCCAGGGGGACAGGAGGCAACTCAGGGAGGGAAAAGACCTCTGGCTTTGGGCTCCAGTCCCATCCCAGGCTCAGCCTTTCCTATTTACATGACCCCAGTTAAGCCCATGTGCTGAATTCTTAGCATCCCTAGCTGGACCCACAAAGAACAACAATACCTCCATCACGTGGTTAGAGTGATAACCCAGTAAGTCAGTGTGTGCAAAAGCGCCTTATGAGTGCACAGTATGTACAGAAATTCACAAGCATGTGAGTACAGCAATACTGACGATCTCTAAATTAGAATCTAACTGTCAGACACAGTGGACGAAGCAGCTTTGTCTCTGTTACATGTTGAACTCCACGCTTAAATATAGAGCGCTTCACAGAAAGTCTATAATTCAAAATATACATTCTTTGAAGGACGCATAGTGGTTTTTGTCCTTTTTCCTAAATGCAGAGCCACAAGTGCAAAAAAGCAGCTGTAATTTCTTCAAGATAGAAGTCTTGCTGATTCAAAGCTTGTCGTTGCTCAGCTTGTTTATCTTTTAAAACTGAACTTTCTCATAAGATCTGCTAGGCCGTTTGGAGCCAGGCACTGTATCTCATCTCAGCTCTGGATCAGTGATCACAGCAGGCTTTTGAATAAGTGTCTTCTCTTGTTTTGGCCACAATTTTCACATCTTTGAAATGCGTGGGGAGGCTGTGGGAGACTTTGTATCAATATTTCTCAATTATTGCTTTGACTGTATCAGTACTTTTTCTCTATGAGGGGTGATTTCAGGAATTGTTGTCTTAAGAGAAAGTAACTTACTGAAAAGATGAATCACATTTCATTTCTCTTTTTATCCTTCAGATTATAGGGCAAAGAGAAATTCTCATCTTGGTGCTTGCAGGACCCAACTCTTGACACTTGGCACTTTCCTCTTTAACTGAGAACGTGTTTCAGGACCAGGCTTCAGCAGACAAGAATGTTTAGCTAGAATTTAATTCCATTATTTGTTATCATCCTGCATATGCCTTGGTTAACTTCTACTTTAGCAAGTAACTCTTTTGGTTTTCATAAATCATCATGTTGTAAAGTGTCCTTTGTAAATAAATTCATCTTAGTCTTAAAAAGCGAGTTAGTTTAAAAAATAAAAAGCTTGGGAGATGTTTCAGGAAGCATGGTGACAGCAGCGATGCTGGGCACATCACCCAAATGAGGGAACTCTGTGTAGTCATGTCTGAGGTCACCTCCCTTACTAAGCTAAGTCACAGCTCCCACGCGGTGGCTATGAGTGGGTTGGTCATGGGAGGTCCTCCCCATCCGCCATTCCTCTATTATCCAGGCTCCCTGTGTGCTGATCTTGTCCTAAACAGACTCTGGGCGAGGGAAAGAGAGATCCAGGTGGCTCAGATATTTTGTTATGCTGCAGGTAGAAGAACAGCAGGTAGATTCTCCAAGAATAATCCTGCTTACAATGCAACAGGGCTCTGGGCATGATTTTAGCCATATTCAGAAGAAATTATCATAATCTTGAGCTCTCCATGACTCAAGAGCTTACAAGGTGCTTCCTTGCATCCCAGCCCAGGATTTTCACCACAATTTAGATATTATTTCTGACTTCATTTTGCAGGATAGGGAAACAGAGGCTTAAGAAGTCACACAGCTGGAAAGTAGTTGGAGTGAGGACCTTAATCCTGCCTCTCGTGTCACCAAAGTTCATCCTCTTTCAATTACAAGTGAGATTAAAGGTTTGGAAACAAATTAGGAAGATGAACCCAGATATTTTATGGCTATGAATATCTCATTCTATGAATGTGCTAAATAGTCCCCTACTTTGGAAACTATCTTGAATCCAATAAAGAAACAATCTTGTGGCTAAACCTCGTGTACATCTATGATATGTTTATAAGATTTATTGCTGACCACTCAGTTGTGTCCAACTGTTTGCAACCACATGGACTGCAGCGCGCCAGGCTTCTCTGTCCTTCACCATCTCCTGGAGCTTGCTCAAATTCATGTCCATTGAGTCAACGGCACCATCCAACCATCTCATCCTGTCATCCCCATCTCCTCCTGCCATCAGTCTTTCCCTGCATCAGGGTCTTTTCAAATGAGTCAGCTCTCCACATCAGGTGACCAAAGTATTGGAGCTTCAACTTCAGCATCAATCCCTCTGGTGAATATTCAGGATTGATTTCTTTTAGGATTGGCTGGTTTGATCTCTTTGCTGTCCTAGGGACTCTTAAGAGTCTTCTCCAGCACCACGGTTTGAAACCATCAATTCTTCAGCACTCAGCCTTCTTCATGTCCAACTCTCACATCCATACATGACTACTGGAAAAACCACAGCTTTGACTACATGGACTTTTGTTGGCAAAGTAATGTCTCTGCTTTTTAATATGCTACCTAGGTTTATTATAGCTTTTCTTCCAAAGAGCAAGCATCTTTTAATTTCATGGCTGCAGTCACCATCTGCAGTGATTTTGGAGCCCCCAAAAATAAAGTCTGTCACTGTTTCCATCAGCAGGCAGATTCTTAACCACTGGACCACCAGGAACTCCATTACCTTCATTTTCAGTAACTCCTCCCTCTCCTTACATCCCTGACGACCCCACCGTCGATCCTATCCTTGGGAAAGCAGACATGCAGAAGACAACCATCTCCATGGCAACCAGAGGTGATGTTCCTGACATGTTTATAAAAGAGTGTATCCCAGCTTATAAGAAGAGAACAGCAAAGCTTTAAGAGATGCCTCATACCTGTGTTTACCCAAAAAGTCACTGGAAAGATTAATTTCTTATTATAGATTTCCTAACCTAGACAGCATGTTAAAAAGCAGAGACATTACTTTGCCAACAAAGGTCCATCTAGTCAAAGCTATGGTTTTTCCAGGAATCACATATGGGTGTGAGAGTTGGACTGTGAAGAAATCTGAGAGCCAAAGAATTGATGCTTTTGATCTGTGGTGTTGGAGAAAACTCTTGAGAGTCCCTTGGACTGCCAGAGGATCCAACCAGTCCATCCTAAAGGAGATCAGTCCTGGGTGTTCATTGGAAGGACTGATGCTGAAGCTGAAACTCCAATACTTTGGCCACCTGATGCAAAGAGCTGACTCATTGGAAAATACCCTGATGCTGGGAAGAGAAGGGGACAACACAGGATGAGATGGTTGGATGGCATCACTGACTCAATGGACATGAGTTTGAGTAAATTCTGGGAGTTGGCAATGGACAGGGAGGCCTGGCATGCTGCAGTCCATGGGGTTGCAAAGAGTTGGACATGACTGAGCAACTAAACTGAGTGATTAGATTTCCTTTAGTGATGATTATTTTACATTAGAAAAAAAAAATGCTCATTTTTCATCTTGGGTGGGTATCTGGTTAAGATAAATTTCACTTAGCTGAAAATGAAGGTAGTTGAAATTCCTCCAAACTGATCATTGCATGAAAATGAATGTGTAAACACAGAATGGCATTGCATCAAGGAAGGTATTGGAACTGCATATCTTAATCCACTAGGGTGGCTCACAAATATATTTTATTTCATATGTCTTCCAGCAAAAGGAGGACTTGCACATTTTAAACTTGACCTCCCTTTACATCCCATTTCCCATCCTTTCAGCTGGACTGACTTACCCACACGTCACACTCCGATGATCAGTGAAAGTGAGTTGTAGGCAGAGCTGATGTGAGAGTTCATGGAGGAGCCCCACCCTCTATGTGACCTCTGCCCGCTCTCTCCCCCTTCTGAACTCCTGGCTCCATTCGCAGCTCTCCTCCGCTGGTCTTCACAGCTGGTGGTGCCCTTCTTGACTGTCCACTGAATAGTTGCTAGCTTGGTAAAGTTCTGGTAGCTGCAGATGTCCCAGTCCTCCTAATCCCCACCCCCCAACCCCACCTAAGCTCTCAAACAGTGAAGATGAGTAGATGTCAACACATGCCTGGTTCCGTCTTTGGAGAGAAGAAATATGATGGAGCTGCGTGTGGGCATTTCACTAAATCATCACATGTATGCATTTGAACCAAATTGTTGTTTTGGCCTATGTCTGCCTTCAGTCTCCTTTAGTACATTCCAGATCACAGAGACTCAAAAGTTAAGAAATGTTTCTCCCAAACCTGCTAACAATGTAGAGCCTGTCTTCTAGAACTTCTGACATTTTGTTAAGCTTCTATTTCCCTGCACTGAACTCTTTTTCTGCTTAAACTAGCTAGAATGTTTTCCACTGCCTACACCAGAAACCTGACCAATATACTTCCTCTCCAGTAACTGATGCTTACGGTGGATTTTAGTTTTATAAAGCACTGTTTCAGAATTTTTCTTTCTGTGGAGCCTCATTAAACCCCTAGGATAGACTATGCATGTCACTAGACCCATTTTCCCATATGATTAAGCTGAGGCTTGAGACTCACTCAATATCCCATTTTGAGAAGCAGGAGGACAATGCAAACCCAGATTTGCTGATTCCAGATCCCAAGCTCCTCCCGCCATATCACACAACCTCAGAACCCAGCAGTCTCAGACGGGGTGTCTTTGACGTAAAGGGTTTCCTTCTGAGGGCACTGCAGACACAGTTAACATGTAACAGGGTTGGCTGGCCAGCCAGACTTGCACAAGGGCCAGAGTGGAGACCAGCATGGCCGCTCCAGCCCCACACTGCCTTATACCAGCTGTGCGATATTACTCAATTTATTTCAACTGTTTGATTTCGGGTTTCCTTATCTGTAAATCGGAGATCATAATACTCCCCTCTTTTTGTCACCCTGCTTATTTAACTTATATGCAGAGTACATCATGAGAAACGTTGGACTGGAAGAAACACAAGCTGGAATCAAGATTGCCAGGAGAAATATCAATAACCTCAGATATGCAGATGACACCACCCTTATGGCAGAAAGTGAAGAGGAACTAAAAAGTCTCTTGATGAAAGTGAAAGAGGAGAGTGAAAAAGTTGGCTTAAAGCTCAACATTCAGAAAATGAAGATCATGGCATCCGGTCCCATCACTTCATGGGAAATAGATGGAGAAACAGTGGAAACAGTGTCAGACTTTATTTTGGGGGGGCTCCAAAATCACTGCAGATGGTGATTGCAGCCATGAAATTAAAAGACGCTTACTCCTTGGAAGAAAAGTTATGACCAACCAAGATAGTATATTCAAAAGCAGAGACGTTACTTTGCCGACTAAGGTCCATCTAGTCAAGGCTATGGTTTTTCCTGTGGTCATGTATGGATGTGAGAGTTGGACTGTGAAGAAGGCTGAGCGCTGAAGAATTGATGCTTTTGAACTGTGGTGTTGGAGAAGACTCTTGCGAGTCCCTTGGACTGCAAGGAGATCCAACCAGTCCATCCTAAATGAGATCAGTCCTGGGTGTTCATTGGAAGGACTGATGCTAAAGCTGAAACTCCAGTACTTTGGCCACCTCATGTGAAGAGCTGACTCATTGGAAAAGACCCTGATGCTGGGAGGGATTGGGGACAGGAGGAGAAGGAGACAACTGAGGATGAAATGGCTGGATGGCATCACTGACTTGATGTCCGTGAGTCTGGGTGAACTCCAGGAGTTGGTGATAGACAGGGAGGCTTGGCATGCTGCGATTCATGGGGTCACAAAGAGTCAGACACGACTGAGCAACTGAACTGAACTGACGGCTAACATGATGGCTAAAAATTAATGGCTATGAAGTGCTTAGCACAGTGTCTGACGCAAAATAAACATCCAATAACTCAATTACCTCTCGTGAGTAGGGCCTTGTACCGAAATATGCTCAGTAAAAAAGAGGCACAGGCCATGGGAGAATCCTGAGTGAGAAGACTTGAACTTCACTCTCCTGGGAAGCCTCCCCTGGCTCTCCCAGGTAGACCCGGGGTTTGATCCCACAGTATCTTATTTGTGTCTCCGTTAAGTCATCAGTCATAATGAACAGGCATGGACCCTTTGCATGTCCATCTCCCCAGCAGACTGCGGGAGCAGGCACTAGCCCTCTGGTCTTTATATTTGTAGGTACGGACAGTGCCTGACATAAAGCAGGCACTTGCTCTTAAATGTGGTTGAGTCAATGAATGAATGAATGAATGTTATATCGCTGTGAAACTTTAAGTCAACATCACTCTTCAGAAGGAAGGTGTCGGTGGCCTTACTGATAGGGATCCTCTCAGCCCCTATTTTTAAATCCTTTCCCAGTTCTCCCAGTTTTATAAAACTGATTAAAAGAGACTGTTGTTTCCTAAGGAATGCAAAACCTTAAAACTTATATGCTCGGTACAATTTATAAGAATAATTATTGTCACGAATCAATACCTCCAATCCAAGGTTACAAAAAAAAAAAAAAGCTACCTAAAGAAGTATTCATAGGATGCTAATTGATGAAGTTAAATCTTCTTCCTTCCCTACATCCCTTTAACCTCTTTCCATTTTCAGTTCATACCTCTGTAAAGTAAAATATATAAATAATAGCATTTAAAAAAAAAAAAAAAAAAATAATAGCATTTATTGAGCACTTACTATGATGGGCTATTCAATATTCCAAGAACTTTACAGTTATTGATTTCTTCAGTCTTACTGGTAGATTTCATTATGGTCACTATTATAGAAATGAGGAAACTATGGCACAAAGAGGTTAAACAACTTGCCTTAGGTCACGCAGTTAGTAAGTGGCCCTTCAGAGCTGTGAACCCATAACCCCATGAGACCACTCTGGTTCTAACTTCTACACAACACAGTTTCTCTTTTCCTCAACATTTAAAAATAGCAGGTAATAAGAAGTTAGCCAGTTACGAAATCCTTCCTTGCTATTTGGTCTCACTGCCTTTAGCTTTTACAAGACTGCCCTTAGTATCTCTAATGGAAAGTTTTGTTTTTACTCAGGAAAGGGGCAAAAGGTGTGTTAACCCCATTTGAACCTCTGATGGAAACTCAGCTCCGGTCTGGCCATAATTCTGGCCAGGAACCATATCCCAGGGAACTCTGTCCTCACGAGAAGGGGCAGGCCAACGATCAGGTGGGTCTGAGTGCTTCCCTTAGGGATTCCTCACCCCTCACCCAGCTTTGAGGGGAGGACAAGGATGGAGAGTAAAACATGCAGACTTTTGCCAAATTCCTCTCTTACAAGATCTATATTAGCTTCCCCATTTGGTAGGTGAGGGAGTTGAGCTCAGAGAGGTTGAGTGACTTACCCACGGTCACAGAGAGCAGGCTGTGGCACTGACTGTGGACCCCTTTTCTGTCTGATACCAGGGTCCAAGTCTGCCATCCACAGAGCCAAGTGACACAGTCCTCAGCCTCTTGATCGACCAGGTGCCTGGAGGCCTCATGGGACATGGCCGCCCCTAAGATTCTGTTCCGTCTTTCCATGGACTTGAGGCTGGGGGGTTGGCACAGTTTGTGTGAAAAGAAAACTGCTCCAGCTGAGGTGTGGATGAGGGGTAGTGTTCACAGGACAAAGGCCAGCTGGGAGCACAGCATCTCTTGTCCCTTTGCCTTGCCTCCAGCAATTCAATGGCCACCATCACCCACCCCAGGATCAGGGCAGGAGAGAAGATGCAGGAATGTTGCGTGTGGTTCTGTGGTGACCCTGCGGAGAGAGATGCTTGACTTATCCTTTTGAACCCCAAGTACGTGTCTCTCGGGCACCTCCTGAGTGTGGACAGTTCATTCCTACTGTTGAAAACATTAGAGGCCCTTAGATGAAAGCTCCAAATTCAGAGTCCCCCGAAGAAAATAAAATAAACACTAGTGTTCAGCCTGGTAGAAGGAGAAGGGAGAGAGGGAAAAGAACCAGATGATATTCCTTTAAAATAACTA
This sequence comes from Ovis aries, assembly GCF_016772045.2. Lineage (NCBI taxonomy): Eukaryota > Metazoa > Chordata > Mammalia > Artiodactyla > Bovidae > Ovis > Ovis aries. Next base: position 15,430,420 of record NC_056055.1, read on the forward strand.
AAAATCCCTCAGTAATGTCTTCCCCCAGATTTCCAATGCCACCTCCATGGAAATCACCCACTGTGACCTTGGGGAAGTGACTTGATTTCTTCTGTAGAAGGGTGTTAATAACGCCCATCACAGGGTGTGGTGGATTTAACAAAGTACCCAGTATACAACAGGCGCTCAATAAATGGTAGCTCCCTTCTCTGTGGAAACAAGGCCTAATTGGAGAGAAGTCACAAAGCCTAAAGAAAGGCCTGGGGATGAGAAAGATGGAGCCAAAAAGAGGTTGCATGAACAAGAGTCCTCTGAACCTGTAGCCATGCCAATGCTAAGACAAGGAAGATGACGAAGCCATGATACTGCCTGCAGCATCCCCGCCTGCAACATCCCCAAGCGGAAGGTTGCTGGTTTGCTCCCCTGGAAAATGGGTCTGTCACCTGTTGCTCTCAGTGAGATTGAGAAGTCACTCCAGTGATAGCTGGGGGCTGAGAATAAGAAAGCAACCCCTACCCCCATCAACTCCAGTCAATAGTGTACAGAAAGAGGGAGTACTCTGGAGTCAACCTGGGTTCCCACCCCTGCCCTCCAGCTTCCTAAGTTAGGACTTCTATAGTCTCGGGCGAGTCAGCTCACACCTCCAAGCCTTAGATGTCCCATCAGAAAAGGGTATAAAAATACTCCATACCTCAAATTGTCACTGAGAGGATTAAATTGAATGAGGAAATTACGCAAAGGGCCGCGCGTGCTTCCTTAGAAAGCACTCAGAATTTGCTTTGTTGTCCTTATTCTGTGTTGAGGATGGCTGCAGGGTCCTGTGAAAGTGAAAGTGAAAATTGCTCAATCATGTCCAACTGTTTGTGACCCCCATGAACTATACAGTCCATGGAATGTTCCAGGCCAGAATACTGGAGTGGGTAGACTTTCCGTTCTCCAGGGGAAATTCCCAACCCAGGGATCAAACCCAGGTCTCTCCTATTGCAGGCGGATTCCTTATCAGCTGAGCCACAAGGGAAGCCCAAGAATACTGGAGTGGGTAGCCTATCCCTTCTCCAGCGGATCTTCCTGACCCAGGAATTGAACTGGGATCTCCTGCATTGCAGGTGAATTCTTTTACCAACTGAGTTAGCAACTCTTTTCATGCTGTTCAAAAAGTCTCTCCGACAGAATCCTGCACTGTTGTCCACATCAAGTGAATGCTGCCAAACAAACAGGTTGGTGGAACTTGTTGCCACGCAGAGGACCACTGTGAGCCTCAGTTTCCTCATCTGCAACCCAAGCACGCTCTGGACACTGCAAGGTTGTTGGAAGGCTTTCACAAGGTAGTGAATGGGTGGGACGTGGCCAGCCCCAGCCCTGGCACAGAGGAAGGCTCCAGAAATGGGAGTTCCCTTTCTTTCTTTTCCTGCTCCCCCACCCCAGGGAAATTCAGAAAGCCAGGTTAAGGACCCCCTGGGGCTCCTCTGGCCACCTGACCGGAAGGGGAGGGACAGCTGGGACGGAGAGCAGGAAAAGGGTGGTGTGGTGTAAAGCAGGTCAGCTTCTTTCCCCTGTGGGATCCAGCAATCTGGAAGTAGACTCCGGTCAGTACAGCTGGGGGTGGCCCTTCCCAGGACAATGGCAGGATACAGACCTGTGCTCACCCGCTCGGGCATGCAGGCCCTTGCACAGAGGGCCTGCAGCCTCAGTATCAAGTGAGGGAGCCCCTGGTGTGGCCCCAGGGATGCGGGAGTCCCGAGAGACCTGGCCAAGAAACAGGAAAGGAGGCTCGGGGCTCCCTGTAGCACTGATGTATGGAGCTTCCTACCCACCGTGTTCCCTCCTTCTTACTCTGGGCTTGAGCTCGTGTTTGGATTCCTGGTGTCCCCTCAAAGTTCTTTGCCAGACTCTAGACTTCCCTGACCGTTGAGAATCTCCCTGCCGGTGCAGAGGACACAAATTCAATCCCTGGTCCAGGAAGATTCCACATGCCACGGAGCAACTGGTCCCACTCACCACAGCTTCCATGCACAGCAAGAAAAGCCACCACAATGAGAATCCCACGCACTGCAACTAGAGAGTACCCCCTGCTCGCCACAACTAGAGAAGGCCCAGTCACAGCAATGAAGATCCAGCGCAGCCAAAAATAAATAAGTAAATAAATAATATTTTCTTAAAAATCTAAAGTTGTTTCTAAAATCTAAAATGTTTTTAAAAAAGGTCTTTGCCAGACTCTATGCTGATCCTGATGTTAATATAATAAGCTGCCATTTTTTCACTGAGCACCTGCTGTGTGCCAAGCCCGCTGTGAAGGACAGTCAGTCCTTCTTCTTAGAGTCCATGGCTTAAGATTTACCTACTCTGCTAAAATTTATTGGTAACCCCTCCAAATCAATACTTGCTGACTTTTTTGCACTTTCAGCATCACTCACAGACAAGTGGAGAACAGCAAAAAATTTGAGTTGCTCAAGGGACGGGCACTGAGATCGAACAAGATAAACTCCGCCTTCTGGTTTTAATTCTCGTAGTGCTACAGGTATCCTTTTTGTGGTCCATGGGCTGCGATGCTTTTCACACTTGGCTAGCTTTGCCTTGGTAGTTTTGCTTTTTGAAATGGCCTGCAAGCACAGTGCCCAAGTGGTACCTGGTATTCCCAAGCACAAGAAGCTACGATGTGCTGAATGGGGAAGATACACAGTTTAGACAAGCTTTGCTCAAACACAAGTTATGGGGCTGCTAGACTTGACGTCAATGTTAATGAATGAACACTGTATATTAAATGAGGTGTCTCTAAACAGAAACACAGGTACAACAAGGTTGTATGTTGATTGGCTGATGAAAATGTTGTAACCAGAGGCTTACAGGAATCTCACCCCACGTTTCTTCAGGGAGCAATGGCTCAGTTTTCATGATTCGGTACCAAGGCCTCCTGACTCTGAGCTCTCGCTCTGGCCTTTACCTGACCCACCTCTAAGACTCTAAAAGGTTTACTCTCTGATGGCTGACATGCAACGGAGAGCTCTTAGGGACAGGGCGGCATGGTGCTTGCAGCTCTATAATCCTTATCATGGACTACTTTTTCCTAGAAGCAGGTTTTCATGCTGCTTGCTTGTTAGAGGGATTATTAGTTCTCTACTGCTCTGTAACAAATTACCGCAGAACTAGCAGCTTAAAACAAACACACACAATTATTTGATAGTTTCCATGGGTCCCAGCATGATCCCAGCATGACTCAGTTCTGCCCAGGGTCTTACAAGGCTGCTGTGAGGGGGCCGTCTGGGCTACATTCTCATCTGGAAGTTTGACTGGAGAAGATGCTGCTTCCAAGCTCATTCAGATTGTTGGCAGAATCCATTTCCTTGAGAGTATATGACTGAGGACCCCAGCTTCCATGGGTTGGAGGCCAACACAGATCCAAGAAGCTGCCCACAGCTCCCTGACACGTGGCCCTCTCCACAGGAAGTTCACAATAAAGCAGTCTGCCTCCTCAAGACCGCAGAAGGATCTTTCCCTCTAGTCCACTAAGATGGAGTCAGATCATCAGCACCATCATGGGAGTGACACCCCATCACCACTGACAAATGATGGAGAGATCTGTTACTTGTATTTCCATTACCATCATCATCCATAATAATAATTACTATTTATCATTATCATACATTATATTCTAAAATAGAGTACTAAGATATCATTTACCTTTCACATAAAAACCTTCCGTTATACCTGGTGCTTCTGGAGTAAAATCCAAGTTCCCAAGCCTGCCATTCATGACCCCTGTTGTCCTCCCGGCTTTATCTCTGTCCACTCCTGGCTCTTCTTCAGCTGTACCCAACTCTTTGAGTCCTTTCAGCCCATGCAGCCCCCTGCCTGGCCTGCCCTTTGCTTTCCTCTCAGTCAGCAATATGTGCACATCTTTCAAACCCATCGGGAAGATGACAATGACCCTTCCAGGAATGTCAGCCTCTCTCTTCTCTGGACTCCAGAGCTCTGTGTACATGCCTCTTTATACTGTGGTCATGCTGCATCATATAATGTCATCAAACAGTGGGTTCCAGTTCATCTCCAAATTCCAGGGCTGGGCATACATCGGTTCTTGATAAATCATGCTGACTGAATACACTATCAATATGATTAGCAACTTTTTTTGACAGCCCCTTATGTGCAAACTATATTAAGCTGATACAGGCAAATCTGGAATAAAGACATTGGGTAAAAGGCAGAGACAACCAGCTGGATGACCCGAGCAGGCCCAGGGCAGTTCTTCTTATAGACTGACAGGTTTCAGAAAGAAGCCACAGTGCCTCTGAAGAGCCCTGGGCTCAGCACTTCCCGTATTCACGACTGTTATTCTCAGTGCTCCCCTTCCCCAGAGCCTGCTTCCATATTTTCAGGTCTTTGAATGTTGCAGCCAAACCACTGGTGTGTTTCTGAAAGCAGAACCAAAACACCCCACCAGCCACTGCTCCTCACTGACTTCCTGCTCCTGGGGCTCCAATCCCAGCTTCCCGCCTCCTGATGGGCCCCCTGCTTCTTGGCCCTGGGAGCAGGTGCACTTTCTGCCCACCGGCCAGGCACCACGCCTGCCTCCACTGTGTACCTCCAGCCTCCCACCTCCTCCAACCAGGCTCCTGCGACCCCTGCTTGCGCCCAGAAGCCCTGCTCTCCTCTGCTCCCTTCCTGTGGAACCACTTCCCCATTTGAATACTTTATGTCCTTCCTCCCTTTCTTCTGGGGAAACCTGGTCCAAAAGCCAGCAGTGACTTCTGTGGGTTAAAGGCCAGGATGAAGAAACCGAAGGCGCTACCATGCCTGTTTCCATAACTCATTAGCCAGGAAGGGGCCACAAGGCAACATAAGCTGGCCAAGCAAAGAGGCCATTAGAAACAGCCGTACCAGCCAGCTCCCGGGAAGGGGACGTCAGGAAAAACCAAAGCCCACCAAGATCTGGAGGGTGGGCTTCAGTTTCTCATGAAGCTGAAGGGATACGAAATAAAGTTCATTTTAATAGATGATGGCTCTCAATTTTCAATCTGAAATCTAAAAGCAAGACTGAGTAAGGACAAGGGGGCAGGTTTGTGGCCCAGGGCAAGCCAGGGGAAACCTTAGAAGGCTGAGTTTCTCCTAACAACAAAAAGCATAAATCTTCCCCTTGGGATGAGTGAGAGAATCAAATGAGATAATATTATATTTAAAGTGACTAGCACAGCATATAAGACAGAGAAGTCTCACCAAACAAAGCCAATGACCTTCTCCTTTAAAATTGCTGTTGCTCCTTTTGGTAGAGGCCTGGGAGGCTGTCTGGCTCTCAGCCGTCCTGGCTGGAACACAGTCAGTACCTTCAGGGCGCTGCCCACAGAGGCTGCGGCAGGCAGGCCGGCCGCTGGTCCCACCGGGGTGGTGGTAAGTGGCCCTGAGCCAGCATCCTCAGCAACTTCAGGAGCTGCCGAGAAGGGGTGACTTTGATGTGAAGCCAAAGGAAGATGTCTTGCAATTATCTAAATTATTCAAGGCCCCCACAAAACTCAAAGAGCTGCAGGTCACTTGCAAATTTAAAATTCCCTGCCTACCGCTCCCTATCTCACCAGCCAGATTTTCAGTGCCCCGTCAGGTCCTGTCATCTCACACCTCAGTGCCCCTGCATGCGCTTGAGTCTCTGCTTAGGATTCTCTTCCCCCACCTCTGTAGCCACCCAGAAAATTCCCCATCATTCTTCAGATCTCAGCCCTGTGGCCCCTCTTCCAGGAGGCCATCTTTGCCAGACCCTCACTGTTGACCACACCATGTGGCCTGTGAGATCGTAGTTCTCCCAGCCAGGGATGGAACCCATGCCCCCTGCAGCAGAAGGGAGGAGTCTTAACCACTGGACCACCCTGGTGCTTTCTACATGTGGCATTTGCTACGCTCAACTGTCTATGTGCCTGGGTTCCCAACACACTGAGGGCTCACCCAGGACAGGGGCCAAGCTCTGCTTATATTCACATCTATTGCTCATTCAACACCTGCTGCCGAGAGGTTCTCAACCAGTGTTTGTTGAAATGCATGCATGTCTGCAATCATGTGGCAGTGGAAAGAACCAAACCTTTAAAATGAAAAGGCCTCTTTTTGAACTCCAGCTGTTTGCCTAAATAACCCATGACACTGACCTGAGTTCCTGAGCCTCTACACCTCAGGTTCCAGTTGGTAAACAGGACCATGAGGCAAGCCCTAGAGAATTATTTGGGGAAACACACACACACAGAGGCACACACAGAGTCACTCACTCACACTTTGGTGGCCAGATTTCCACAGTTAGAAAGAAAGAAAAGGAGCCCCTTGCACTGATACTCTAGACCACAGTGAGACTGCCCACTCAGTGAGCCACTCATGGATGCTGACCTTGGCCTCAGCCTCTTATACACACAGGCGCTAAGTCCTGGGAATAGTCAGCTGGGCAGGGAGACCAGGTTTCCCTCCCAAGAACAGAGCAAGCCTTGACCCCTGGCCAAGGTCAGAGCCCCTCACACAGACCTCAGGCAGATCTTTGGTGCCTGTAGGGAGCCTGCAATGACACTAAGAGGGGTGTTTCCAGTGGATCCTCTCTTGGGCCGAAAAGAACAGATGCCCTGGTTCCTAGGTTCAGTTTCTGGCTGGCTCTTTGAGAAACAGAAGGGCAGCAAGGACCCTCAAAATAAGACTTCTCTTCCCCAGAGCACAAGCCTGCATTTCAAGCCGCGACACTTTTCCTGTCATTAAGATTTACACCATGGGTTAAGGATGAGTTAGGATAGACTGGATATCGCATCAGTAGCAAACAGACCCCAGATCTCAGTGGCTCACAGTCACAGTGGTTTCTTGCTTGCCGCTCTGGTTTTATGGATTCTGAAGACTCCCCATGGCAGGTGCTCTTCATGTGATGGTTCAGAACAGCAAGCCCACATTGGCATGTGCTTGTAAAACCCCAGAGTCAAGAAAGAGCAAGCACAGGGTCTCACTCAACAATGACATGCCCCATCTTACCGTGGGCGTGCGTGCTTACCTCTTAGATTATAAGCTCCTTCAGATACAGAGCCATATGTCTTTTTTCCCCCTGCTGCATTCCTGCTCCAGAATAAACAATATTTGTTGCATAAATGAACAAGAGAATGAATATACTTATCAGTCATTTCTTTCTCAGCTGGTACCCTAAACCAGGCCAGGCTCTGGGTTGGATGATGGGGACACACCGGGAAATAAGACTCATCCTCTACTGCCCAGTGAGCTCCCAGCCTAAAGAGGAAAGCTGATTTATGGAGAAAAACTCATTCAGTGCAGCATAAAAAGGACCATAATTGAAACCCGTGAAATCTGCTGTAGGAGCAAGTTAAGGGGAAAACAGTTTTCCCAGGAGATCCAGAAAGGACTTAAGGGGGGAGGGATATGAGAACTGGCTCCTAAAACCTGGGTATTGCTGGGTAGGAGACTGTGCCAATAGCACAGATGAGCACATGGATGTTAGAACAAGCCCAGTGTGTTCAGAGAAGGGAGAGCCTCATTCTGCGTGTTGCTGGAGAGCTGTGTTAACCATGGCGATGGTGAGGGGACCATGGATGTCAAGCTTAGGAGTCTGCCTTTTATCCCATTGGAAATGAGAGTCCTTGGAGGTTCTTCAAGGGAGAAGTGATACAGTCTCCAAGTATCTTTAAGTGTCCTGTCAGCAGAGGAAGACTGTATTGGCAGGGGAACATCTAGACCTATGAGGCTGAGTAGAACGCATCTCAGTGGACTGAGTCTGTCCAGTCTCTCTGAAAGGCAGGTGCTCTTGCTCCTGCATCCACGACAAGGATGTCCTTTGATGTCAATAGGCTTTTTTTTTTTTTTTTTGCTGTAGCCCACCAGGCTCCTCTCTTCATGGGATTTCCCAGGCAAGAATACTGGAGGTGGTTGCCATTTTCTTCTCCAATTCAGATATATTTTATCTGTGTGTGGACTTGTGGATACATATACATCAGTTCAGTTCAGTTCATTCGCTCAGTCGTGTCCGACTCTTTGCAACCCCATGGAGTGCAGCACGCCAGGCCTCCCTGTCCATCACCAACTCCCGGAGTTTACCCAAACTCATGTAGGTGATGCCATCCAACCATCTAATCCTCTGTCATCCCCTTCTCCTCCAGCCTTCAATCTTTCCCAGTTTCAGGGTCTTTTCCAATGACTCAGTTCTTTGTGTCAGGTGGCCAAATTATTGGAATTCATAGGGCATTTAAGGCATTTCAATTCTGATCTATGTATGTTTTATGTATAAAACCTCTCCAAGGAAAGCAGACAATAGTAAAACTGAACTCACCGAGTTTTAAAATTAAAACTGCAGTATTAAAATTACAGCTGACAGTTGTCATTTTTCTACAGAGAGCTAGAAGCGTTGGAACGCGTGACCCAGTACCCATGTGCACAGGGTCTGGCATATGGACTTATTTCTTATTGTGGTAAAAGTCACATAATATAATACATACATTTCAAAGCAAATTTAATTGCACGATTCAGTGGCACTAAGTACATTCACACTGCTGTGCAACTTTCACCGAATCGTTTCCCTTCCTAAACTGAAACACAGTCCACATTAAACATTAATTCCCATTTCACCCCCACTCTCACCCAGCAGCTGGCATCTACAAATGTACTTTCTGACTCTATGAATTTGACTATTCTAGGTATCTCGTGTAAGTAATCAAACAGTATTTTTCTGTACCTAATGCATATTGGAATGCATTTTTAAGATTAACTTAATATACGTGGCATATGGACTTCTGAGTGCAGTTTAATGCTTTCTATTTCTGTGAGGAGCTACGCCATGAGATGTCAAACACCTCATGATGGTGTCAAAATAAGATGACCTCATAAGTTCCCCTCTGCTCTCGCGTCTATGAAACTCGAGGGTAGAAGGGCTAAATTACCATGTAAACTTGCCCTCCAAGGTCATCAGCAGTCTAAGACAGAGCTGTCTGGCACAAAACAGCTGAGGGTGGTTGTTTTGCCATTTCAAGTCACATCTCAGAAATCCATATATGGGGCCACATTAATTATTTTATGGCAAAAAAAAAACCCAGTTATTTATTTAGTAATTACAGTATTTTTCAAATCATTACTATGAAAACTGTTCTAAAGAATTATTTTATTGACTTTATTTATGAAAGAGCAAAACATAAGACCATCAGGGCAAATCTAGTGCCAGTCATGGCTCAGTCTAAGCAAGTAGGATGTTGGTGCTTTCAGACTGAATGGGTCAGGAGGGAGCAGATGATCACAGAGGACCCCTTGCTTTTGACTCCAAATTACATCAAAAAGAGCTGCTTCAGCTATAGTTTTCCTCTAATCATGAAAGAAGATCAACTTTTACAGAAGCAGGTAAGGTCTAACCACCTGCTTGGCTCCAAGATTCGATTGACAAGCTATCGCTGAAACCTTTCCATAGTGTGGTTTCCAACTTCATTCCCCTTCAGTTGAGTCAGGCTGAGCAGGACTGGTACTTGATCATCAGACCTACTCTCAGGAGCCCATTCCAAGGACATTGTAGAAACAGGATAAGCTGGCCTCTAATCACAATCTATAAATTTCTTCTGGAGTGTTTCATTTCACTTAAACCCTATGTATCAGTGAGGATTCTCCAGATAAAACAAAACTATGTGTCTATCGTCTGTCCATCCATCCATCCATCCACCCAGCTATCTAGCCATCCATCTCTCTATATATGCATATAGACACAAATACGTATATAGTCTTAAAGCCATAAGGAAGGCTAGAAACTCAGGCAGAAGTTGATGCTATAGTCTTAAGTCAGAATTTCTTCTTCTCCAAGAAACTGTAGTTCTTGCTTACAAGGCCTTCAACTGTTCGGACAAGGCCCACCATGTTATCAAGGGCAATCTCCTTTACTCAAAGTGAACAGATTGTAGAGGTTAACCACACTTCCGTAATACCCCCATGATAACACCTAGGTTAGTGTTTAGTTAAAATAACTGGGTACTATAGCCTAGCCAATTGACACCAAAAACAAACCAGCACGCTGAGTTTCTGTGATTTCTCAAAATCTGTGATTCTACTGGACTTGGGGCAAGTTAGCTACAGGAAATTCACAATTTTTCCAGTTGCCAGAAGTTCAATCTACCTGACCAAATCAGTCACACTCTTGTATTTTCCTGGGAATTTTGAGTGCAGTATGCCCGGACGTCGTGTCACATCAGTTGGGAGCATAAACCCATGAGTCATGGAGGGTCTGGCAGGATGAATTTTCAAATCCTTTGAATAGGTTTTTATAATCTGGCCATCTGATTGCCCTAAAATAAACCCAACTGCCATGCTCTGCTTCACCTCCTTCCAAATACCCCATGACCTGGAGATGACTCAGAGCCCAAGAATGAAGAAAATACTCAGAATCCCAATCACTTCCTCATTGCATCTTCAGGGAGCCTGATTGCAAAGCAGAAACTCTCCAGATGAGTGAGGAAAGTGGAAGCTAAACCCAGCAGCCTTCTTTTGGACATGAATGAACTGTTGTAACGTTCCTTCCCATCTGGGTCAAGGGAGCTCAGTTTTCTGGTTGTTTTGTGTTTTCTTTTTTGCTTTTAGCCTGCAAGTCTCAAACGCCACACTGGCAGGTGGATAGCCCTGCTGCTTCTTGTGTGTTAGAAAATTGCATACAATTCTCAGACACAGAGTGAAAAAGACAGTAAATAGCAAGTTCTAAGGAGAACATGGAGGAAGCAACCATCGAACACTGCGCTAAGCATGTAAACTGGCAAGACCACTTTGAAAACCTGTGTGACCACAGCTGCAAAAACTAAAAACACCTCATTCCCCAGCAGTTCCCCTCCCAAGTGTACATCCAGCAAAAATACACACACTGGAATGCTCACAGCAACGCTATGCATAATAACCCAAAGCTGGAAACAACACAAATGTCTATCAACAGTAGGATGATAAATAAAGATATTCACACAACGGAACAGAGCAATGAGAGTGATGATTTGTAGCTACAAGTGACATCAGAAAGGAATGTCATAAAAATAATATGGAGCTAAAGAGACCAAATAGATGGGGAAACAGTGGAAACAGTGTCAGACTTTATTTTTGGGGGCTCCAAAATCACTGCAGATGGTGACTACAGCCATGAAATTAAAAGACGCTTACTCCTTGGAAGAAAAGTTATGACCAATCTAGATAGCATATTCAAAAGCAGAGACTACTTTGCCGACTAAGGTCCATCTAGTCAAGGCTATGGTTTTCCAGTGGTCATGTATGGATGTGAGAGTTGGACTGTGAAGAAAGCTGAGCACCGAAGAATTGATGCTTTTGAACTGTGGTGTTGCAGAAGACTCTTGAGAGTCCCTTGGACTGCAAGGAGATCCAACCAGTCCATCCTAAAGGAGATCAGTCCTGGGTGTTCATCGGAAGGACTGATGCTAAAGCTGAAACTCCAGTACTTTGGCCACCTCATGTGAAGAGTTGACTCATTGGAAAAGACTCTGATGCTGGGAGGGATTGGGGGCAGGAGGAGAAGGGGATGACAGAGGATTGGATGGCTGGATGGCATCACCAACTCGATGGACATGAGTCTGAGTGAACTCTGGGAGTTGGTGATGGACAGGGAGGCCTGGCGTGCTGCGATTCATGGGGTCACAAAGAGTTGGACACAACTGAGCAACTGAACTGACCTGAAAGAGACCAAAAATAGTATGCTTGATAGAAAGTATAAAAACAGACAGAAATAATCTGCAGCATAGGAAGTCAGGAGCATGGTTACCATTGGAGGAAGCATTATGACTGGTAAGGGTCACAGGAGTCTTCTGCAGTGGTTGATAATGTTTATTACCTACTGCTGTTCAGTAAATTACCCCAAAATTACAGGCTTAAAACAACAACCATTTCTTTATATCTCATGACTTTCTGGGTCAGGAATTCAGGGTCAGGCAGATCTCAGCTGGGTGATTCTTTATGCCGCATGTGTTTTCCTTTTTCCCTTTTTTTTTTAAATTAAAAATGACTGCCTTTTTAAAATTGAAGTACAGCTGATTTGCAGTGTTTCAGGTGTACAGAAAAGTGATTCAGTTATACACATTTTTACTGATTACTTTCCATTATAGGTTATTATTAGATATTGAATAAAGTTCCATATACTATGCAGACAGCATATTGAAAAACAGACATTACTTTGTCAACAAAGGTCCATCTAGTCAAGGTTCTGGTTTTTCCAGTAGTCATGTATGGATGTGAGAGTTGGACTATAAAGAAAGCTGAGCACTAAAGAATTGATGCTTTTGAACTGTGGTGTTGGAGAAGATTCTAGAGTCCCTTGAACTTCAAGGAGATCCAACCATTCCATCCTAAAGGAGATCAGTCCTGGGTGTTCATTGGAAGGACTGATGCTGAAGCTGAAACTCCAATACTTTGGCCACCTGATATGAAGAGCTGACTCATTTGAAAAGACCCTGATGCTGGGAAAGATTGAGGGCAGGAGGAGAAGGGGACGACAGAGGATGAGATGGTTGGATGGCATCACTGACCCAATGGACATGGGTTTGGGTGGACTCCGGGAGTTGGTGATGGACAGGGAAGCCTGGCGTCCTGTGGTTCATGGGGTTGCAAAGAGTCAGACACGACTGAGCGACTGAACTGAACTGAACTGAACTGATACTATGCAGTAAGTCCTTGCTGGTTATCTGTTTTGTGTATAGTAAGTGTGTATACGTATATCCCAAATTCCTAATTTATCCCTACACCCCACCTCCCATCTTCACTCCTTCTTGTGCATGGAAGGAAGGAATTGATGGCCATCATCTTGGAAACAAGCTATCCCAGGTGATGTTCTATTTCTCGATTTAGACGTTGGTTTCAGGCTGCATTCAGTTTGAGAAAATTTTCCAAGCTGTATACTCATGGTGTGTGCCTTCTCTATATGTATATGTATATGTATATGTATATGTATATGTATATGTATATGTATAGACTGAATAAACCTTCAGTTTGTGTTCCCCCCAAATTCACATGTTGGAACCTAATCTCCAATGTGATGCTCCTTCCCACTGGGGCCTTTGAGAAGTGGTTGGGATTAGCGCCCTTATAAAAGCAACGCCTGAGAACTCCTTTACTCCTTCCTCTACATGAGGACACAGCAAGAAGCTGACCATCCATTAACCAGGAAGCGGTGCCACCAAATCTGCCAGCTGTTGATCTTGGGCTTCACCCCCTCCAGGACTCTAAGGAATAAATTTCTGCTGTTTAAACCATCTGGTGTATCTTACTATATTATAGCAGCCACAAAGGACTAAGATCATATGATTCTCATAAAAAGTTTACATGAACAAGAATTATCAAGCAGAATCAATGGCATTTCTGTGCCATTGACAGACACTCTTGCTTCAAGGTGCCAACCTGGCCCTTTACCAGCCCCAAGGTCTTGGGCCTTTTCTGCTAGGTCCTCAGTTTCAATGAGAAAGAAAAGCAACCGGTACCTCCTTGGGTCCCAGTGAGGGAGATTAAGACAACCTAAGAGAGAAACTCCCAGCACACCCTGGTTCTCAGTCGGTTAATCTCATTTCATTGCAAACACTGCCTCTGACACCCCGCCTCCTCAGTTCCTGAGGGAATTAGCAGCTAAGACCTCCCAGAAGACTAAGGGTCCATGCCCTCCCCACGGTCCTCATCTTGTGAGCAGAGACAGGGGCACATTCTCTGGCACCTGTGCCCTATGGGGGTGTTGAGGGGGTGGGTACGGGATGCCCGGATCTGAAGCTGATGGAAACACACAGACAAACAAGCCCAAGTCCTGAAGCGGAGTGACAAGTGAATCACCTCGACTCACGCTTAGTCACTGCAAGGTACTTTCCACATGGACACATGGAGATGGTTACCAAAGAAATGTCTGCTGGCTGCTCACACATCAGCTCAAAGAAAATGTTGTTTTAACCTTTACTTTGGAGGGGAAAAAAATAGCATCACTTTCCCTTTTCCTTTCCTTTCCTTTTTGGAGAGAGATTTGTTGGCAAAATAGTTGAAGTGGTTGTTTTTGTTTACCCTGGAGAAAGTTTCCAGAAAGCTCTGAATCCCGAGCCTTGTGTATGTGGCAGGTCCTTCGCGTCCAAAGCACTTAGTGTCTAAGTGTGGAAACAACCCCCTCAGAGAGGATGGTCCCATCAGACTCTGATCACCAGCGGAGTCCTCTGGGCTTTATGGAGTTAGGGAGCCCAGCTTCATATTCTTGCTCTGCCCTGTGCCATCAGGATACCTGGGGCCGGGGGTGGGGGGGGGGGGGGGCGGGTGGTGCCTTCCAGCTTTATGAGCCCCTGATTCTTCATTAATACTACTGAGGATTAGTCATGCCCACCCACACACTGGTTATGAGTTAAATGAGCTTATGTGTAGAAACTCTGCAAACAATGGTTGGCATGCACGTAGTAGTTGACTAGTTAAAATGAGTTCCTCCCTCCCTCCCTCTCACCTGACCCTCCCTTTTTTATTTCCCTTTCCACCTTTTTCTTTTTAAATTCCCTCCCTTCTTCTCCCTTCCCTTCACTCCAAACTTAACCTCAAGTCTCTCCTCCCATCTCTGCTGTCTGCTTCCCTCCCCTCCTTTTTTCATCTTATTTTCAAGTCTCAAACCCCCTCTGCACTCACAGCCTTCTCTCTGGCTGGTCCAACCTTGGCATGGTGGCTATTGAATGCCAGCCAAGTTCTGGTTGAAAAACACTGCGACGTTTGGCCAGACTTTCTTTCCTTACAAACGAGGGTGATATTTCAGTCATGGGAAGTCTTCCCATCCATTGAGGCCCCAGGCAAAAAAAAAAAAAAAATAGCAATGCCTCAGTGTGTGGCCTTAGGTGGACCGCGATGTGAGGCTCTGAGTACTGACAGAAATAAATCTGGTGTTTCTGAAAATTGTGAAACACGCACAGTGGATGTGTCATCCTAGCAAAAGTGAGTCAGTCCCCAGGCCTGAGCCCAGATCTGGCTGCACTAGCTTTCTAAATAGAAAGTATATTCCTGGCCAGCCTAAGATTAGCAAATCGGCAGTCAATGAGAGTGGAAAGAGTGGCAGAAGAGGACACCTGCAAATCTATACTTTGCAAGAAATTCTACTGGAAAAATAAAGTTCTCTCTCTGTGATTTTTTTTTTCTAATTACTCCTTTTCTCTCTACCTGCTGTCTGTGATAAGCTTTTCCTCCCATCATTATCTTAGCACCAAGTTTGAAAGAGGGCTTTGAAAATAGGACTACAACATCAGTGGATGAATGGATAAAGAAAATGTGGTATATATATATTCATATGCACACCAGAGAAGGCAATGGCACCCCACTCCAGTACTCTTGCCTGGAAAATCCCATGGACAGAGGAGCCTGGTGGGCTATACAGTCCATGGGGTCGTTAAGAGTCGGACACGGCTGAGCAACTTCACTTTCACTTTTCACTTTCATGCATTGGAGAAGGAAATTGCAACCCACTCCAATGTTCCTGCCTGGAGAATCCCAGGGACGGGGGAGCCTGGTGGGCTGCCGTCTATGGGGTTGCACAGAGTCGGACACGACTGAAGCGACTTAGCATATATACACACACACATATATACATACACACACACACATACAATGAATATTGTATTGTTCAAGTGCTAAGTCGTGTCTGACTCTTTGCAACCCCAAGGACAGCAGCATGTTAGCCAGGCTTCCCTGTCCTTCACTATCTCCCTTAGTTTGCTCAAATTCATGTCTGTTGAGTCAGTGATGCCATCCAGCCATCTCATCCTCTGTCTCCCCCTTCTCCTCTTGTCCTCTTGACCCTTAGCATCAGGGTCTTTTCCAGTGAACCAACTCTTTGCATCAGGTGGCCCAAGTATTGGAGCTTCAGCTTCAGCATCAGTCCTTCCAATGAATATTCATGGTTGCTTTCCTTTAGGATTGACTGGTTTGATCTCCTTGCTGTCCAAGGGACTCTATGAAACCATAAAAAAGAGCAGCATCTTGCCATCTGCAACAACATAGATGGAACCTGAAGGCAGTATGCTAAGTGAAACAAGTCAGAGAAAGACAAATAGTGTATGATCTCACTTATATGTGAAATCTAAAAATAAAAACAGCTCATCGACACAGAGTACAGATTGGTAGTTGTCAGAGGTAGGCGAGATCTGGGAATGTAATGTAACAAAGTGGTGATTACAGTTAGTAAAACTGTATTGTATTCGAAAGTTGCTAAGAAGTAAATCTTAAAAGTTCTTACCACCAGAGAAAAAAGTTATTGCTATGTATAACAACAGATCTTAACTAGACTTTCTGTGGTGATCATTTTATAATATATACAAATATCACATCATTATGTTCTACATCTGAAACTAATATAATGTTATATGCCAATTATACCACACCTCAGTTTTTAAAAAATGATTGGATAATAAAGATTGTCAAAAGTAAAGGAGGAGGAGGAGAAGGGACTTCCTTGTGGCCCAGCGGTTAAGAATCTGCCTTGCAGTGCAGCAGTCGTGAGTTCAGTCCTTGGTCACACATGCTGCGGGCTGTAACTACTGAGCCCGTGCACTCTAGAGCCCCGTGTGCCACAATTAGAGAGCCCAAGTGCCACAACTAGTGAAGCACATGAGCTCTGGAGCCACCCCATGAGTTTATGTGCCACATTGAAAAGGTTCAACGAAGATCCCATGTGCCACAGTCAAGATCCAAACAGCCAAATAAATTAATCAATTTGAAGAAGAAGAAGAAGAGAATGAAAGAGAAAAAAGAAAAACAGGGCCGCAAGTTGCATTGAGACAGCCTGGGACTGGTTGCTGTAACCTTTAGAGTAACACAGACCTGGGTTCAAACTCTGGTCCCACCTCCGATCAGCTGTGGGATGTGTGTGTGTGTGTGTGTGTGTGTGTGTGTGCAAGAGAGAGAGGAAACCTTGGGCAAATCTCTCACCTCTCTTGAAGCTTAGTATCACCTCACCCAAATGGGAGCACCCAGGCTCTTTCCCTGTGAAGGTTAAAGGCCGTGACATCAGCAGAGCCTGGCCCACAGTAGCTGCCCATCATATCTGGGCAACTTTCTCTTCCCCTCCCTGGGAATGCCTCTTCACTCCTTGATTCTCTGCACACACAGGGCTGCCTCTTCTGGAGGCTGTGAGCCCTGAGCCTATGTGAGCTGCGCTCACAGCTGCTGCGGCTCCATCAGCTCTGCCTCTCTGCTCCAGACAGATTCTGGAGAGGAGTCACACTGGCTCCCGGGCCTCCGTGCCAGCCTCCCTGGCACACAGGGATGCCCGAGTCATGTGGTCTCAGTGATGCCAGAGGAAGTGATGCAACCACCCTCCGGCTTTGGGTCAGCCAGGAGGAAAAGTGTCCTGTTACAGCCTGGGCGTGGCTGGCTTCAGGGCTCCAGGCCTGCACCTTGTCCCAGAGCCACAGCGAAGGGGCAGCGGGAGAGCCTGCCTGTGCGCACACTGCCTGCTACTTCCCGCGCTTTGTGCACCACCATCTGGGCCCGTGGGCTGGGCCAAGCAAGTCAGCTCTGCCCCTTGGCTTCTCCCTTCCCCTCTGCTCCAGCTTACAAGCTGCCCTGACTACAAACACCTGTTTCCTTTTGCCCGGTCCCTGTGGGGGTCCAGCTATTCTATTGACTTCATATGCATAGATAGCAGAAAAGTAATTGAATTCAATTATGATAAGTGCACTCATTAAAAACCTAGGTAATGTTCATTAAGCAGCCTAGGTAATATGCAATTAATAGAATTAGCATATGAATTGAGCATTGGGTCACTAACATGCACATTATGTATGATGTTCAATGTTCGCATTAATTACAGCACCCGCCTGAAAAACACAACATTCAAAGCTTACAGGCCCGTCCAGTTACAAACCCTTTTGATCTCATCCAAGTCCCTTTTATGGAACAGCTTTTTCATTTGCTTTTCGGCTCTTTACACCAAGTTGGCTATGAGAGAGAAAGGATTCAGAGAAGGTGATTCAGTTCAGTTCGGTGGCTCAGTCATGTCCGACTCTTTGTGACCCCATGGACTGCAGCACGCCAGGCCTCCCTGTCCATCACCAACTCCCAGAACTTACTCAAACTCATGTCCGTTGAGTCAGTGATGCCATCCAGCCATCTCATCCTCTTTCACCCCTTCTCCAGCCTTCAATCTCTCCCAGCATCAGGCTCTTTTCCAATGAGTCAGTTCTTTGCATCAGGTGGCCAAAGGATTGGAGTTTCAGCTTCAGGATCAGGTTAGGGCTGGAGTTGAGGAAACCTGAGGAGCCTGTATTGGAGTTTATACTGGAGAAGGGCCATGACCTTGAGGGCAGAGTTCAGACCGTCTCGGTTCTGTCCTGGCCTCTTTGGAGACCTCCCCTGCCAATCACTACCACCTCCAGTGGACATCCATTATCTGGGAAATGGACATAATAGCACTTGACATCACTGGGACTTTAAGGAGATTATCTCATTAGGGGGACTAACATGCACAGGAAATGCAGGATGGCAACGACACTGAGCATCATTGCCAGGAACCTCCCGATGGGAAACCTCTCCACTAAGCAAAAGTGCCCGCTCCAGCACACCCAGCCTGCCCTTGGCCACGGTGAGCGGGCATCAGTAATGGCTGCCCTTAATGAAGGGCTCTCTCCTCGATTCTCCTCAAAGCCGAGACTAAAATCCACCTGACTCATTATTCTCAATTGTCTTCCTCACCACTCAGCCTCACTCTCCTCACTCCCTGGCCTAGGAGAGCACTTTGCCCAGAGTAGGTACTTGGCTCACCACCACTGTTTCTTGCAAAGGTCCAAATCAAAGTCACCTCCTCCATGAAGCCCTCCCCAACATCCCAAGCAAAGTTGCCTCCTCTCCCCACCCCGTGACCTCACCAGCATCTGTTTGTGCTGAAGGCACTTTTACGGATAATTTACCACCTGTCCTCCCTGCTCCCCTTTCCAGCCCACAGTGTGATCCACCAGCGTGTCTTCTTTATTTTTATGTCCCCACATGGAAGAATCATGAAGAATTAGTCAAGCTCATTAATTAATGCATCACGAGGGAGTTTGAGGGAGTCTTGCAAAAGGAAGAACAAGTGGTTTGGAGTCCGACAGATCTGAAGTCAGTCTCTAGAGTGACCTTGGGCAAGTCCCGTAGCCCTTAAATCTTCAGTCACTGGTGTAAGGGAGGGAGGGAGAGAAGGAGGAGAAGAAGGAGGGAGGGACCATAGTCTTCTCTTCACAGGACAGAGGTATTCATGAGAATACCCTTCTGAGAATTCATGAGGTTTTGCACCTAATACCTTATGAGATATTGTAGCCCTAACCTTAACCGACTCAGTGGTATCACCGACTCAATGGACATGAGTTTTAGTAAACTCTGGGAGTTAGTGATGGACAGGGAGGCCTGGTGTGCTGCAGTCCATGGGGTCACAAAGAGTCAGACACAACTGAGCGACTGAACTGAACTGAAGCTTAACCGAGAGGCTGCACCTGATAGACCCTGGTCATCTTCTCCCTTCTTTCCAGCCACCCAACCTGTTCTCCTGGTCACTGTGGGAAGGCGAGGTGGGGCAGGACTCCTGACAGTGAAGTGGAGTCCAGGCCCCCGCTGCCTCTTATTTCATCAGACCATCTCTCCCTTACCAGGTGAATATCCTGATCTGGAAAGAAAAGCACCCCCTGTTTGCCCAGCACCCACATTGTAGCTGGTGTCTACAGACCTCACATCACGGCCACTCCCCTTAGTGGCGGGAGATGGGCTGGCCCTGCTGTGTGGTTTGTGAACTGTCAGTCAAGATGCCAGACAGTCCTTATCTCCCTTCTAGAGGGAACTAAGAGAAAGAACTCAGTGATCACTCCTATTCCCCTCACACACCTCCCAGAGCCCAAGCCTGATGATGGCAAAGACTCTGGCCAGGTTTGGTGCTAGAAACGGCATTACAAGAGGAGGGTTGTTTCAACTCATTCATTCACTCACTCCTTCACTCACACACACTGACTCATTGATTCACTCAATGAGTTGGTCCTCTAAATGTGTACGCAGTGTATACTCTGTGCCAGGCTCTGTGCTGGGCGCAGGGTGAGGAGCTAAGTGTGGCTCCATTGGTCTTTGCAGTTGAGGAGCTGAGTTCTTTACATACGTCTCTGCTAGAGATATACATGTGTGTACAGGCCTGGCCTGAAAGCAGGCCACCGCCATGTGCCTTTTAAACACACCATGGAGACTCCAAAGACGGACCTGTTTTTGCTCAAGGCTGGAGGCTGGAGTGTTGGCATGAAGTGGTGAAGTGTTGGCATGAAGTGAGCCAGAGGTGAGTGGAGAGAGGGCTTTGAGTCGTGGAGACCTAGACGGTTCCTCCAAAGAGTTATTCTTTGCCCCTAGTGAACCAGAGCCATTGAAAGCCTTAAAGCCAAGAATTGACTTAAGAACCCCGCTCCTTTCTGCTGCAATCCCAGTGCAGTTCAATCTGCTTTCCCCAGTGCATTCCCCCAGGAGGCTAGAGACAAAGTAAATAGCCTCCCAGTTCACACCAAACACTCCTTTGTACTACTTCGGCAAATCGCTTCATTACTTTGAACCTCCAAAAGGAAAACAGCAGCAATCATGGGCCTCCTTGCCAAATAGCACAGCCATGGTTTGAACAGGTACAGTTTCAGGGATTAAGCAGGCAGGTGCAGGGGTCAGACTTAGTTGACATGCTACCTGTTATTTTGAGATCTGAACCACTTGGATCCTCAGCTTTCCTACCTCTAAAATGGGCATGATCACATTTCCCTTGTGATTGTGTGCATGGAAAAGGATAACATATGTAGAAACGTGGCACAACGCCAGCACACAGTAAGTGCACAGTGCATGATATTATTACCACTGCCTCTTTTTTTCTTAATTTTTATTGGACTATAGTTGCTTTACAATGCTGTGTTAGCTTCTGCTGTATAGCAAAGTGAATATCACGGCCCCTTTGTTAATACCCTATGGATATTATCCATTGCCTGGCCCTAGAGTCTACCCAAAATGCAAGCTCAGTCCTTGTTTTTGCTGATCACTCACGAAGGTCTCAGGCCAAACTCTGAGTCTAGGCTCCCACAGTGCCCCCTCCTAGGGTTCCAATATCCATTTGAGAAGAAGAAAGAGAACTGCCAAAGCAAATCCAACCATATGGTTTCACTATCAAAGAGAAACATAAAAAAAAAAAAAAAAAAGGCAAAACACTCGCCGGAACACACTGGTTTTTGTCCAGGGACTTCCTATACATCTGCGGGCCTTTCCACAGCGCTCGGGGCCATGCCGGCCACCAGGATGGTTCCCGGCAGAAGCCACGGGTGCCCTCAGCCAGGCTCCAGGGAGGGCGCAGGGGAAGGCCCCGCCAGGCACAGCTGCGCCCCAGGTCAAGCCGTGCCCATCTTCCCAGCCTTGCTGGCCTGCGGAGAAGGTGGAGCAGGCTTTGGGCTGCATCCAGAGTTCTGAGGAAGAAGCTCTTTTATCTCCAGAACAGTGAAGTGCTCCTGGAACGCTTGGCCGCCTGCTGCTTCTCCTGGGCACCCAGAGCATCGTTCCTTACTGTGGCTCCTCCTCCACCATTTCTTCCCTGCTCTGCTCTCCCATTTGGGCAGAGCCAAGACTTCAACCAAAGCCCCTCCTATACCCTGGAGAACGGCCCCAGATCCTCGGGAGGCAGATGGGAGAGGGGGCTGGACCCAGCTCTGGAAGCCTGAGGGTAGAGCCACTCAGAATTACTGCCGTGTGCTGGAAGCTGGCACTGCAGCCCCAAGCACACAGTAGGGGCTCCCCAAATAGATAATTAAGCAACTTATCAGGTTTCTGAGCGATTAGATGCTATATTACTTCATTTCATGCTCATCCTAACCCAACAAAGCAGGCCTTCTGAGCCATTGTACACGCTTTGTAGAATTGAGGCCCATGCTTGCATGGCTGACATTTCCTCTTCCAGGGGATCTTCCCAATGCAGGGATTGAACCTATGTCTCTTATGTCTCCTGCATTGGCAGGTGGGTTCTTTACCACTAGTACCACCTGGGAAGCCCAAAGGCTAAATAAATTGACTGCCGTTCCAGGACTTCCCTGTAGCTCAAACGGTAAAGAAGCTGCCTGCAATGCAGGAGGTTTCCGGGGTTCAATCCCTGGGCCAGGAAGATCCTCTGGAGAAAGGAATGGCAATCCACTCCAGTATTCTTGTTTGGAGAATCCCATGTACAGAGAAGCCTGGAGGGCTACAGTTCATGGAGTGGGAAAGAGTTGGACATGACTGAGCAACTAACACTTACTTACTTACTCCAGGGATAGGAAGTGATGGCGCAGGGACTGCAATCAAGCCTGTCTGACTCCAGGGTTCTTTTCCCGCTGTAGTCCCTGCCTCTCCAAGTCGACCAGCCTTCAGTTTCCAGACTCTGCTTGGAGAGCTACCTGCACTGCTCCAGGTGTGGAGGGGGGAGGCTGAGACCTGACCACCAACATCCAGGGCCCTGCATCCTGACCAAGAAGACAGCTCAGGGAGAAAGTCCAGAATGGGAAGAAGAAGAAGTTTTATCAGTGGTGAGCTGGAGAGAGACAGACGGTGAGTGTGATCAGTGAGTCAGCACATGTGGAATTTGAATGCCTAGGACCGCACAAATGCCAGGCACTAATTCCTCTCATCTTAGCCTCAGTCAGGAAGACTCCATGCAGGAGGAGCTTCTGAAATCCAGATCCAAGAGTAAAGCAGTAACACTAAAAATTCGAGCTGCCTATACCGTCCAGATTAAAATTCCCATGGATGGAGGAGCCTGGTGGGCTACAGTCCATAGGGCTGCAAAGAGTCAGACACAACTTAGCTACTAAACAACAACATTGTCCGGATACTCTGCTAGGCTTGGCAACTTAGCCCTCATAACAACTCCAAGGGTATGGGCTCTGATCCCATTTTACAGATGGGGAAAATCTGAGGCTTGAATTACAAAAATGAGAAGTGTGGTGGGTGTCATCAGAAGTGATGGATTCTGGAGAGAGCTGGAGAGCTCATGATCTAGCATTTGAGAATGTGACTCCACCGTGATCAGATCCTCTCACCTCAAGATAAGCCAGATGTAATTTCTACTCCTGGGTGTAAATCCCATATTTAAATGTTGGGGATTAATTTTAGAAAAGTCTAAACACTTGGCAATCTAAACAAAGCCTGTCTGAAAGAAAAATGTGGCCCACAGGTCACCATTTTGCATTCTCTGTGCCACAGTGTGGGTGTTAGAGAGCACCCATCACTGGAGGTACTCAAGCAGATGTGATGCAACTGACCTCAAGCGTGGGGAAGAGGCAAATGGAGAAGAAGTTGCTGAGGGTGGACCTTTAAGATTCCACCCCAGACACTCACTGCCTGATCCATGAATTGGCTGAGAAATGGGCAGGTCCCTAAGCAAGAAGGAAGTTCTGAGCAAAGGTATGGATGGATGGAGCCAGCGATAGTCCTCTCATCTTCACTCACTCCAGCTTCAAAACCTTCTGTGGCTCCCCATCATCCCCTCTGTTGGCATTTGGGGATAGCTTGGCCCTAATAACTGTTATGCCCAGGGTCCAAGTCCCCAAAACTGAGAGAATAAGACGTCCACAGCAATGCAAAAGCATGCTTTTTTCTCTCAGTTTTGGGGACTCGGACTCTGGGCATAACATCTGGGGGCTCGTCCGGGATCCCTTTAACTGGGAATAATAACACTCTCCCGATAGAAGGGGTTTCCTCACTAGGAGGAAAGATATCTGAACACCGGTGTTAAGTCTGGTAAAGTCCAGCGTAAGGCCGAGGCCCAGCATACGCACTGGAAGGCAGCTGACTCTTGTTAGGCCTAATCAGAGGTGAATTAGCCGTCCTAGCCAGTGTAAGACTGAGGCCCAGTGAGGGCGCTGGAAGGCAACTGGCAGCCAGCATAAGACTGGGGCCCAGCATTCACGCTGGAAGGCAGCTGGTTCTGTGAGGGATTGGGAAGGAACATCTCTCCAGACTCCAAATCTGGTGGGCAGTGGATGCCCTTCAATGAGATAACATTGGAAAGCTTTAGAGAGGTTAATGGAGGCTTTCAGGCAGTATACGCCCATGGACCCTCAGGCTGATGAGTCATGCGCAGCAGTCTTGCTAGCCTTTGTTAATCAGGCAGCTCCGGATATCAGGAGGAAGTCACAGAGGATAGAGAGGCTGAGAGAACAGTCAATACAGGATCTGGTGAGGGCAGCTGAGAAAGTGTTTAAGGAGGAAAGGGAATTTAGAGCTAAGGAAAACCGAAGAAATCAGAAAGAGCTGGCTCAAATTTTCTTTGCGGGGACGAGACTGGGACCTGATTCCCGGAAGACTCGAGACACCCAGCCAAAAGGAAGGGAGAAACAAGCCAGACCGACCCTAAAGAGAGACCAATGTGCCTATTGCAAAGAGCAAGGGCACTGGAAAAATGAGTGCCCCAAGAGAAAGCTGAAAAAAAGGACTGTAAGAAAAGAAGAGTCTCCCTCGGGTACCCACATTTTATATGCAGAAGATAGTGATTGGGGGGTCAGGGCCCAGCACCCCTCCCCGAGTCCTGGGTAACTATTAATGTGGAGGGGAAACTGGTCGGCTTCATGGTGGATACGGGAGCCCAATACTCTGTCCTCAATCAAAAATTTGGGCCGATGTCCAAGAAGATTAGCTTGGTCCAGGGAGCCACTGGGACAAAAAGATATTACTGGACTACTAAACGAAAAGTGGACTTGGGAGCCCAATGGGTGTCCCACTCATTTCTGGTGATCCTGGACGAGCCCCCAAATGTTATGCCCAGAGTCCGAGTCCCCAAAACTGAGAGAATAAGACGTCCACAGCAATGCAAAAGCATGAAGGGGTTTTATTTCTAGCTCGAGCTAGGGCTCCCGCCACATCCAACGCAGTGGAGTGGAGCAAGGACCCCCGAGCCCAGATTTACAGCAGTATTTACAGGTTTTAGAACAGAGAGTTGGCAAGGGCTGATTGGCCACAGGAGTTTCGTAGTATTTACTAATTGGCTAATCTTTATTGGCTGCAGGGGGATGTCTTTT
Source organism: Ovis aries (assembly GCF_016772045.2). NCBI lineage: Eukaryota > Metazoa > Chordata > Mammalia > Artiodactyla > Bovidae > Ovis > Ovis aries. Next base: position 15,455,379 of record NC_056055.1, read on the forward strand.
ACATCCTGATAAACTCAAACCAGGTTACGGGGAATATGCTGATTAGACAAGTCCTGGCATCTGCGGGGATGACCTCACTGGGCAATGACTCAGCTTTTCCCGTGAGTCCTACCTTAGTCCCTGAAGCCTATCGTGGCGTTTGTTAGGTCCCAACAATAACTTTATTTAGTTTGGGCTGTACTGTGTCTTTGTTGTACATGTGAGCTTCCTCTAGTTGCAGTGGGCAATCTTCTCATTATGGTGGCTTCCCTTGTTGCAGAACCTGGGCTATAAGGTGAGGGCTTAGTAGCTGTGGTACATGGCCCAAGTTGCCCCTTGGCATGTGAAATCTTCCTGGAAAGGGATCATACCTGTGTCCCCTGCTTTGACAGGCAGATTCTTAACCACTAGACCACGAGAAAAGTTCTGCCCTAAAGGTTTTAGGCTTGAATTTATATCCATTCATGTAACATTTTTTGCTTATTTTACAGTTTTATGTGGGGACAGTCCTTCTTACAAAAGGGCAGCTGCAAAACTCAGGGGCATCTGCCACAATGACTTGGTTTTATTAGAAAGGATGAGCAGTATCCAAGAAACCAAAGCAGAAGAGGGACAAATCAGGAGCCTCTCCAAGTCATATTCAGGACACGGAGCAATAAAACGCAGAGCTAAAATTTCTGATCAAGGAATTCTATTTCTTTATAGAAATTGTTTACCATTTGGTACAGCATGATACTTTCATCCAACCTCGGGAGGAGTGGGCAATGGCACTAGGAAATACCACCTTCTGTGCTTCCTGGACTTGCCTCCATGCCTCCCACCTCCCCAAGCCAGCATCTCCCCTTCTCCAGGCCTCTTCTCCAAACTCTCATCACACTTATAATGGTAACTCCCAACCTAGATGATCACAAAGGCTGGTCACCTGTCATTTGCCTTTTCTCCCCAGATGGCCCATAAACCCCGAGTGTTCCTGGCGTTCCTGCTGTGTCAGGAGCTCTCTGCTGGGCATTCAGGCTATCACCGCGGACCAGACAGCTGTGGTCCCTTCTGCATTCATAGTTCCATCGTCTCATCAGTCCTGGCGGTGCAGGAGGTACTCAGCAAAGACTTGCTAAATGCAAGCAAATGTGGATGAGACAGAGATAACCTTAACCACCCCATCTCTCTCCCTCCAAGCCTCTGTACCTCCTCCACGGGCAAACATACAATCCTGGTAATTCTTCCTAAAAAGCTCTCATAGGCATTAGAAGAGGCACAGTTGTTAAAAGAGAAAGAATTTTCAAAGCCTTGGGAATCTGTATAAAAAGTAGTCAAAAGGTGGCGTCTTTTTTTTCCCCCCTAATGGTCTCCTCCGTCCAGCATGGCAAAGGCCCACTTCCAGACACACTCCTCCTGGAGCTGGAAGCTGGCCCTGCCTCTGCTGTGGCAGGCAGCCCTGGGTCGGCTGCCAGGGCCTGGGGGTGGAGTACAAATAGCCCCATCCCCCCTCCAAGGAGACTGAGAGCCAACAGCTCACCCCCCCTGGGCACCCAGCCAGGTTCCCTTCAAGCCAGGGCCTGAGCACATGGGCCCTAATCAGCTAAAATCCCCCACCCTTCCTTCTGCAAACACCCTCATGGCCAGCCTCAGGGCAGGCCCATGGGCAGAGCTGATCTCCCTGACCTCCCGGCTTCTCCGACCTAAGGAGCCAGCCAGGGACCCTCATCCCAGCCGACTTCAGCTGGGTCATCTGAGCAGGGCTGTCTGCCGCCCTGGGACCAAGAGAGGCATTCAGATCAGAGGAGGACTCAGACTCTCCTAGATGCCTGCCTGCCCTCGGGCTCCTTCCAGTTCTCTGCTTAAAGCCACCTTATCAAGGAGGCCAGCCCTCACCTCCTGCCATTAGGGTTAGGGTTCACACACAGCCCCCCCACCTCATCGAGGCGCTTGACCATGCTTTCTTCTTTATAGGAACTGGTTACCATTTGACAGAGCTTTTGTTTGTTGGTTGGTTTGTCTGTTTTACTGTTGTATTTGGGGGAAGTGCTTCTTACAAAAAGAGCAGCTGCAAAATACGAGGAACTCTGCCACAGTGGGGCTTCCCTGGTAGCTCAGATAGTGAAAAAAAAAAATCTGCCTGCAATGCAGGAGACCCAGGTTCGATCTCTGGGTTGGAAAGATCCCCTGCAGGAGGGCATGGCAACCCACTCCAATATTCTTGCCTGGAGAATCCCCATGGACAGAGCAGCCTGGCAGGCTACAGTCCAGGGAGTCGCAAAGAGTCGGTTGGGACTGAGCAACTAACTCTTTCAACACTTTCTGCCACCATGGACTGCTTTCCCTGAAAGGATGAGGGGAATCCAAGGAATCTGAGCAGTAGACAGATCAGGAGCCTCTCCAAGTCATTTTCAGGACACAGAGCAGCAGAACAGAGACCAAAAATTTCCGATCAAGGGCTTCTTCTTCTTTATAGACCTTGTTAACCATTTGATGCAGCGTGATGTCTTCACTTGTGGGAAAATTACTAGAATGAAAGCCCTGTGTGGACAGGGGCTTTTTTGTTCTGTCACTATCTGCAGCTCAGGGTCCTGGTTCCTCCCATGTGTTCCGCAACTGAGGCAGGAAGGGAGCGAGCGAAGAAGGAAGAAAGGGAGAGAGGAGGGGTTTGGGAGAGGGAAGGCCCTGGTTGGCCATCTTTTCTTTCCAGTTGGCAAGTCTCTCCTCCAGAACTACCCCAGGCTGCTGGCCCATGGCCTTCCTTCCAAGTGACATGACTTGAGTTACCACTGCTTTTTTTTTTTTTTTTTTTTAAATTTTGTATTGGATCACAGTTGATCAACAGTGTTGTGTTAGTTTCCGGCATACAGCAAAGTGATTCACTTATACGTGTACATGTATCTTTTCTTTTTCAAATTATTTTCCCAGCTAGGTCACTCCAGAACATCACACAGAGTTCCCTGTAGAGTAGGTCCTTCTTGGTCATCTACTCTAAACCTCACATTCTGTCCTTGTCAATCCCATATATCCCTCCCCCCACCCCAGCCCCCTGGTGACCATAAGTTTGACCTCTAAGTCTGTGAGTCTATTTTGTAAATAAGTTCATGTGCATCATTTTGTTTAAGGTTCCACCTATAAGCGATATCATATGATATTCGTCTTTTTCTGTCTGACTTACCACTTCTTAAACTGCTGTTTAACCAGGGTCCAGCCTGCTCTGGGTTAGGCAGTGGAGACATGTGACCGTATTCTCACCAACTCTGAGCTCTGGGCAACAACTTTGACTTGGCTTTCTCAGCATCATCACTTACGACCTTTGAGCCACATCATTCTTGGTTGTGGGGGCGCTGTCCTGGGCATTAATGAGGGGTCAGCACCATGCCCCGCCCTTGGCCTTTCCCCATCAGTTGCCTGGAGCGCCCTGCCTCCCTCCTTTGTGCCAGCCAAAAAATGTCTGCGGACATTGTTAGGTGTCCCCAGATGGCAAGAACCTCTGTGTTCATCCTACCAATGAGGAAGCCAAGGCCCAGAGAAGCTGAGCGTGCTCCAGGTGCTCTGTCCGAGGCTGGAATCAGTCTGGGTCTGTCCTGCTCGGAAGCTGGTGTCCTGTCCATCCACCCCAGCGGGGCTGGCCGCACGGGGAGCAGTCACTGGCAGACCCAGAGCCTCTGCCCAGGCACTGCTGGTGTCCCTGTGGCCGCAGAGCAGTGCCAGGCCTCTGACGTGGGGCAGAGCCTCCTCAAGCAGCCAGAAAAACACTTACTCACTCGCTGGCCGAGCTTGGGAAGCATCACTAATGATAAATCATATCTCTTAATTATCTGTGATTTCTGGGGCCAGCCAAGATTTCCTTTTCGTGACAAATATTTTCTCGGAGATTCCTTCCCTCCTCCCACGCAGCCGCCTCCCCCCGAAACGAAAAGCAAAGCGCAGGGGAGCCCAGACAGCTCCGGTCAGCCGCAGGTCCCGCCCAGCCCTTCTAGAGCTGGGTTCTTGCCTGGGCCTGTCCCTTCCCTCCATGCTTCGAGGAGTGAAATCCTTAGGTTTCTGTTCCATTTGTTTTTGGCTTTTGTTTTCTCAGAAGGGTTTCTGAATGTTCACTTAGCTGAGTCCTGCTTGAAGTCACTGTCAGAGAGATTGGAAGATAGAAAATGAAAGAAACAGGGTCAGGAGGGAAAAGGGCAAGGTTCAAGTTACCTTGAACCTGCTGCAGAAAAAGTTACTCCACCCTGCTCACACCCCTCTGCACTGTAAGGAAAGAAACCATGCTCAGTCTCCTTCAACCTCTGGGGCCTCATCCCCCTCCTTTCTCCCTACTTCCCAGTCAGGCTGGACCCACTTACTAGCTTGTAAACGTGATTTTGCCCCTTATGTCTTTATATATGTTCTTGTCTTTACAGTGAATATGTTCTTCTTCTCTTCTTCAGAAAACTTCTGTTCATGCTTTGAAACCCCATGTAGATATCCTTTCCTTCTCCAATCTCCTGCCTCCAGCCCAGACCAAGTTCATCCCTCCCTCTCTGGAATCCCTCAGCAGCTTATGCCGATATCAGTTTAACTTGGTTTAAACTCAGAAATATTTGTGTCACAGGATTCCAGAGGAAATGCTGAGTCAGTGGCCAGAGCAACCAGGGATTGCCAATAGAGACGGGAAAGACATACAGATTGCTTTCCCCCAGGACCGTCTTTCTACCAAGCATGGCTTTCCTTGGTCCACTAACACGTATGACTTTTGCGGGTGTGTCTTCCAAGTTAAAAACTTGCAGAGAAGCTTTCTAGCACTCAAAGACCCTCACCCGTTTTGTTCTAGATTCTGAAGCAGATGACATGGACCACCGCCTCCTAGGACAACAATCTGGGTTCTGGTTAGGGCTGGTGTCATTATTGTGGAACTAGGCTCTTTGAAGGCATGTGTGTGCATGTGTGTGCTGTCACTTCAGTCATGTCCAACTCTTTGAGACACTATGGACTGTAGCCCACCAGGCTCCTCTGTCCATGGGGATTCTCCAGGCAAGGATACTAGAGTGAGTTGCCATGCCCTCCTCCAGGGGATCTTCCCAATCCAGGGATTGAACCTGTATCTCTTATGTCTTCTGCATCGGTGGGTGGGTTCTTTACCACTAGCACCACCTGGGAAGCCCCTGAAGGCACCTGGCCCCAGTCAGTGCCTTTGCTCTTGGTATGAAATGGTCTTGGATGGGCGAGTGGGGCAACTGGTCCATAGTGACATGGAGAGCAGAAAGTTGGTGCTTACCTCGGCTGGCGAGCCTCCAGCCATAAATCCTCATGTTTCCCCTCAGGCCACGTGCAACCTGGCTGAGATTCAGGGAGACTTCTCTTCTGCTCTGATCCTGCTGGGGGAGGGAAGAGCAGAAGGAGAGCTGCCCAGAACTAGCTTTCAGTCCCTCAGTGATGTCCTGAAATGACCCCACCCTGAGAAAGTGTCCCATGCCTCCCTGAACTAGAGTGGCCAGTGATAACCACACAGGAGCTCCCCCATGGAGGCTGGGTTTGCGGATCTGCAGTGCTCTGCTCAGCAGCAATGTGCCTGGAATGCTGGGAAGAGCCCAGACGGGCCCCCTACTCCTTTATGTACACCTACTCCATGCCCTGAATTTACTAAACAGCAAATCTGATTGGAATGTTACCCCAGCATCATCATTCAGAAGGTGGTCCCAAGCCCCACTCAGAAGATCCCAGGTTGTCATGGAGTAGAAAACCCAGGAAACCATATTTGATGGTAGATGATGAGATGATGAGATGAAGGATGAAGAGGGGATATAGCACAGGAATAGAAGGGGCAGGTATTGAATGACGAATGCAGGATTTGGGCCGTAATTCCTCAGACACTTTGCAGCCAGAGGAGTGGCATGTGTCTGACCTGGTCTCAGGAAACCCCAAGGGGCAGTGCTAGAAGTCAGGAAACAAGAGAGCGGCTACAGCTGCCACAGGAAGAATTGCTGAGGATCCAGACCAGTGCAGGAGGTCAGGGAGGAAGAGGCAAATCTGAAACATGTAGAATGAACCAAATCAACAGGACTTGGCCATTTACTGGATTGGGTGGTTGGAAAGGGGCATCATCAAGATGAGTGTCCTGACTTGGGTGACTGGTGGTGCCCTTAACCAAGACAAGGACCAGAGCTGGAGGGGCTGAGCATGAGAGCCTGGGAAGGCGGGAGGACGAGGGAGGTAATGGACTTCAGTGTGGGTTTACTGCATTAGAAGTCTGGGCAACACCCAAGTGAACATGGATGTGCATGCGTGCTAAGTCACGTATGAAAAGGTGTTGGATGGGCGAGTAGGGTAACTGGTCCAGGGTGACATGGAGAGCAGAAAGCTGACACTCACCTCGGCTGGTCAGCCTCCAGCCATAAATCCTCATGTTTCCCCTCAGGCCACATGCAACCTGGCTGAGATTCAGGGAGACCTCTCTTCTGCTCTGATCCTGCAGGGAGAGGGAAGAGCAGGTCAAAAGGTCTGCCTTAGGTGCTGTTGTGCTCTGCGCAACCCTATGGACTGCAGCCCACCAGGCTCCTCTGTTCATGGGATTCTCCAGGCAAGACTATTGGAGTGGGTTGCCATGCCCTCTTCCTGAATATAGATACAGCAGCATAAACCTCAGGGCAGAAGTCAAGAATGGAAATCAAGCTTCAGTCAGTTCAGTTCAGTCCAGTCGCTCAGTCGTGTCTGACTCTGCGACTCCATGAATCGCAGCACGCCAGGCATCCCTGTCCATCAGCAACTCCCGGAGTTCCCTCAAACTCACGTCCAAGAGGCTTAGAAGTTGCTAAATCCATAGAGAAAGATGATTCTGCCCAGAAGGAGTGGAGAAAGAAAAGGGGAGGTTGGAGCAGCCCCTTGTGACTTGCAACCTGTGAGGGGAAGTCTAGAGAAAAGAGATTGTGCAGAAAGAGACAGACTCAGCCAGGTGAGAGAGAGAGAGCTGGTAGACGGCAGGGAGAGCACCATGAGGGCTAAGTTAGAAGCAGTCGACATGGCACCCAGCACCTAGAATGTGTTCTCCGTGTTGGCAACTTTCTACCCAGTGGCAATAACGCAAATGATAATAACCAAATAACCAAATGCTAAGCACTCTCCCTAGGGGCTCACACATTCTTCTCAGTCACTGGGAAGTTGGTACTATTCAATATTATTATCTCCATTTCAAGGATAAGAGGGATGAAACACGAAGAAATGAGTAAGTGCGGGTGACACTCTGGTTTACAGATGGAGAATCTGAGCACAGGATGACAAGACAGTCAATCTTAGGAAGGCAGGTACTAGAGCAAAGAAGTGGGGCTGGTCCCCGGACCCAGTTCCCTACCCACACCTACCAACTGCCACTGACTGCGGTGCAGACTGTCGCTTGCCTGCCGGGCGGTCCAGAGCACTCTGCTCCAGACAGCACAGCTCATGTTGACTACAAGTCAAAGGGCCGAAAGAAGCCTCCACGGTCCCCTGGCTGCCAGACCGTGATTGCAAAACAACTTCTGATGATTTAACTGTAAATGAATCTGAAACATACGGGCTGAATTTCCCTTGAACTACACATTAAAATTTTCACTTAATAAGAATAATTTTTAAGAACGCTGATGAAAAATTGTAAAGGAAAACAAGGTGGTGATTATGTGGGGGTCAAGGGGTCTGGAAAGCAAGGAGCTGGAAGAGAGAAAACACTTCTCATGTCACCCAAGTACAAAGCAAGTGAGAGCTTTTGCAAAGGGCTGTGAATGTCTTCTGCCTCTCCTGGGAGATACTGGCCTCCTGAAACTCACAGCCAGGGTGGGGGTGTCCGAGGACTGCTGAGGAGCTGGAGATAGAGGGAACCAGTTATGTAAAGTGGGGTGGATGTGTGTGTGTGTGTGTGTGTGTATGTGTACAAGAAACTGCTTGAAAAGAGGAGATACATACATACACAACACATATACACATATATATATATGAACTATCTTCTCTTTTGAATTGAATTTGAATGGGCATGCATGCATATATAAAAATATATATATAATTAAAATGATTTAAAGAACCGTTTTATACATAACAATTTAAAGAAGCACTTTATTCATAAAATTAAAAGTTAATTTATGTGCATTTATATAGAATTTTACATATAGAATGCTTCCTTCCCAAGCAGTTAAGTGTGTATGTGTGTGTGTGTGTGTGTATGTGTATACACTTACAGATATATAAAGAGAAGATGGTTCGTATACATATATATATGTGTATGCATGTGTATGTATGTATACACATGTATATATGCATAGATAAATACATATATATGTACACATTATACAAGTAAGGTAAAATTTTAATGTATCATATATGCCCTAAATAGACATAATCTGAAAATACGGATTTTAAGTATGTATATTCTAAATGGGCTTCCCTGGTGGCTCAGACGGTAAAGAATCTGCCTCCAATGCAGGAGACCCAGGTTTCATCCCTGGGTTGGGATGATCCCCAGGAGAAGGAAATGGCAACCCATTCCAGTATTCTTTCCTGGAGAATTCCATAGACAGAGGAGCCTGGTATGATAGGCTACAGTCCATGGGGTCGCAAAGAGTCAGGCACGACTGAGCAACTTTCACTTTCATATTCTAAATTTATCTTTTAAAATTTGTAGTGTATATTCTAAAGCAAAACACAGCAGGAACAGAATCTTGTGGGAGAGCAGTGGAAGCTTGAAAACACCGACCCAGCTCCCAAACTCAATCCCTAGGTGTTGGGATGTGTCAGGCACAGTGACTGGGATTTTAGGAGCTGAGCTTCTGGTGGCCTCTGAGCAGTTAATTTAACTCAAGATCATATGAGAAGTGAATTTCATCATCAGAGCTGAGCTAGACATGTAGGCAGAGAGCCAGTTACCATGCAGCTCCTCCCCGGGACCCAGAAGTCCTCTCCACCTTCACATCTGGCTTCTTCTATGATCGGATATTTCCAAACCATCTATTATGTTCTTCATCTCCTAGAAGTCACAACTGTTGGCCAAAACTTCCAACAAGGTGAAGAGAATTCTCCTTATTTAAAGAAAAACAAAAATCACCTTTGTCAGAGAAAGAGCACCAGCTCAGAAACTCTGGTTTCAAATTATGAAGAACCTAGAGCCACAGTTCAGGCTTTTTAGGGGTGGTAATGGGTTTAGTTTATGTTTTTCCTCCCCAATAAATTCTACAGTCCTGTTCTAATTTACTTTTTGTCTTCTCCTAACCCCTCAGTGCTATTAGGAAATAGTTTTGGGAAACACTTGTCCAGAACACAACAGCAGAAAATGGGTTAGCAGCCAATATGTTTTTCAAAAGAACTATTTGGCAGCACTGAAAGAGATTACCATGCTGGTACAAACCTCAGCTGCAAGGTTACAGATGTCAGAATTGTGCGTATCCAGAAATATGCACAACAAATGGAATCTCTATGCTAACGCCTGGCCCTACCGACATTGCAAAATGCTGGCGAAGAAGAGGAAGACCATTCGTTCACAAGCTTTTTCCTGAGTGGAGGTGGGGCTCTTGCAAGCCACAATTCAGTTGTCAATAAGGGTTGGAAATTCCTTGACTCTACCCTAATAAACTGAAACTTTCCATGCACATTTCTGTTGAAAATGACTGTCTTTTAGGAGCGCTCCATCAACAAAAGGGTATGGGAACCTTTGCCAAGGCTGTGATGGGATGGATAGAAACTCTGCCAGTTCTTCTGGCACAAGGCAGGAGTTAACCCTTGACAATCCACTGCTGCCATTAAGAGCTCTGACTCAGGAGCCAGACTGCACCCATTCAAACCTCAGCTCAAAACTTATTTATTATGGGGCTTTGAAAGATTGATGCTAAAGCTGAAGCTCCAATACTTTGGCCACCCGATACAAAGAGCCAACTCATTGGAAAAGACCCTGATGCTGGGAAAGATTGAAGGCAGGAGGAGGAGTGACAGAGGACGAGATGGTTGGATGTCGTCACTGACTCGATGGACAAGAGTTTGAGCAAACTCTGAGAGATAGTGAAGGTCAGGGAAGACTGACATACTGCAGTCCATGGGGCTGCAAAAAGTCAGACACGACTGATAGACTGAACAACAATAACATAGGGCTTTGAACAAGTGACTTAACTAACCTCTCAGCCTCAGTTGCCCCACCTGTAAAATGGGCATGATAATAACTATAACTACATTTAAAGATAGTATGGGAATTAAATGTGATAAACATGACAAATAATTTAATTGCGCATGTGGGCATGTGTTAGTTGCTCAATCCTGTCTGAATCTTTTCGACCTATGGACTATAGCTCACCAGGCTCCTCTGTCCATGGAATTCTCCAGGCAAGAATACTTGAGTGGATTACCATTCCCTTCTCCATCTTCCCGACCCAGGGATCAAACCAGCATGTCTTATGTCTAATCTGCATTGGCAGGCGGATCTTTCCAATAGCACCATCTGGGAAGCCCCCAATAAGATTCATAGTCTAGTTTAAAAGATAAGCATAGCCAGAATGATGATACAAGGCACAGCCACCCCCAAGCTCAGCAGCAGGGTCCACATAAAGCAGAGGGAGGAGCACTGTGTTCTGACTTGAGGAATCTGAGAAGGCTTCGTGGTGGGTGGACTGAGTTTAGGCTTGGAGGTGAGCAGGATATTGACAGTCATACAGAAGAGCACCCCGTGCAAGGGAAGCAGCTGGAATAGGGGCTGGGAGGGCCTCACGACCTCAGCAGAGAGTAAGTCTTCAGGTGATAGGACCATGGCACTTGCCACAAGCCACATGAAAACAGGAGCCAGATAACAGAAGAGTCGAATGTCCTGCTCAGGGGGTGGCAGTCCTTCCTGGGGACAAAAAGGAAAGCAATGCGGGTCAACTTGATTCCTACTTGCCGACTTTGGCTCAGCTCAGACATCCCCTGTCACAGGACCCCTCCCCTCACCCTCAGCCAGTGATGGCCCTTCTTTGCTTTGGCACTCAGAACACTCAGGTGGGCTCATCGGCCGCCCTGCCTTCTCCTCTAGATCTGGCTCCTAGAAGGCAGAATTGAACATCACCAAACCTCCAGTGCTAGCATATGGCTGTCATCTAGAGCACGAATATGGGAATGGGTGAGACAGCGAAGGAATGAATGAGTCAATCCATCCCATCAACGAGGAAAGGTGAACTGAAGATGATAATTCTGAATTACCAGCAAGAGAATGGCTGGGAGAAGGCAGGGCTGGTCTGGATAACTTCCTTGAAAAATACTATGTAAATAGCAGAAAGACCCCAGCAGAGAAGCAACTGTCTAAGCATTTAATCTGTTTGTGTCCATCATAAAGGTATGAGTCAGTGCTGAGATCTGAGGCTCCCCGGGGTGAACTAGCACCACTTTTGCCAGAGATCCAAGGAGACAGAGGTCAACTTGTACCATGACAGAGTGAGAAGAATATGGATGTGGTAACATAGGGTCAATTACCCATGGAAACGGGCCATGGGGAGACTTGCCTTTAAAAATCCCATAGAAAGGAGCCTCTTAGTCTTGTTTTTAGATCTCAGTCTTTCAGCAAGCAGGGCTCCAAAGCAGAACAGGAAGAGAAAGGAACACAGACTAGAATCCTATGATAAAAAAAATAAAAAAATAATCCCATGATATTCCAGGAACTGTGCTAAGTTCTTTGCACATAGTCTTAGAAGATAGGCAGTAGTATCTCCATTTTGCAACTCAGGCTCTTGAGGCTCAGAGAGGGCAAGCAACTTGTCCAAAGCCACACAGCTAGTAAGAGTCAAAGACGGTAGATACACCCAGGTTTGCTGACTCCAAATCCTGTGTCCTTGCTTCTGAATCACACTGTCCCTCTTCTCTTTCATGCTCTCATGGGAGCACTCCAATTCCCACCATGCATCCAGTTCTCAAAGGAAACCTTAAACTGTTTTTGTGTTTGGTTTTTTTTTTAATTATCATTTGGCAACCGCACACAGTTCTTCAGGGAAATCCGGGAGCTCAGGATGAAACTCCTGCCCATGGATTAGCTGAAATTGCTTGTGTTTCCTTGAAAAATGCCTGGCATTGCCAACAAACTCTGGTCTGGTTTCCAGCAGTGGCCGGGCATTGTCCAACCGAGAGGCTCTGAGAATCGATTGGCTGTGGTCTCCTTGACACTGATGCCAACAGATGCTGTGAGTCAGAAGTTGCCATCTGTCCATGACACTCAGCTTTATGGGGGCTTCCAGAGCCGTTCAACCTGAAGAATCAACCGAGGCCCCATCAGGGCACTGCCATGGTGCATCCCCAGCACTGGTGGAATGCTAGCTTTCCAGTGGGAAAACACTGGTGGGCGCTGGGGTCCAGAGTGTGCTCAACCACAGCGTGGAAGGCAAAGGGGGTGCAGTGCTCTTCTGGAGACCAAAAGCACGGCCACCCCCAAAAGATACTACTCATGTGACAGAAGCGGGAATAGGCAGGTTTGCAGAAGGGAAGAATGAGGAAAACACCAGACTTGACATCACTTGTTAGAACCAGGAAATGGGACCTCCACGTTCCGCAAACACTGTGCCTCCCTGGGAGTAGAAAGGACACTGGATTTTGGATTGGGAACCTGGGTTCACACCCTGGCCTCACGGAGTACAAGTTGGATTACCTGAGGCAATTACACACCCTCATCCCCTGCCCTTCCCACCATCACTCACACCCCCATCTCCCTTCACCGCGGTGTAGTACAGCTATCTGTCTACACTTCTACCTCCTTACTAGACTGTGAACCCTGTAAGGGCTGACACCATGCCTACCCATGCCAGCATCCTCAGCCCTCAGCATGGTGCCTAGCCCTGCTTGGCATTCTGCAAATATTAGCTGAATTGAGGAAAGAGAACAAAAGATATGATTTACCAATTCTGCATAAGGTGGAGTCCACCATCATGGATCCTCCATTCTGAGACATTTTCAGAATAACCTCAAGAGTAACTTCGTTTGACAGAAGACTCTGAAAAAGTATCTTGGAAAAGAACTGGGGAGAGGAACCAAGAAGGAGGCAGGGAGGGGCACTGGCTGGAGAGCACAGAGGGCAACCTTGAGTGAACAGCTCAAGGACCCCGAGAGTCTCAGGCCTCCAGCACTCAATGAGAAGAGATAAACCCTCCCACTGGAAGGTCATGGGGGGAGATGGCTCCATCGGAGACTATGCAAAAGTCCCCCACCAACCCCAGAGGAAGTAAGAAGGACGCTCTAGCTCTCCCCTAAACGGAAGCAAATGAATCTCAGTCCACAAACTCAGACGGGAGAGAGAGAGCACAATACTATCCACAAATCAGGTTAGTTTTGATCCTGAGTACCCTCCTATCAGGATGAAAGAAATTCAACCCCATCACTCCATTTCCAGAACCTGCATCAGCGACTCTAGGCCATCACTTGGTATCCAAGCATTTTGGAGGTCCTTGCGTGATTATAAATGACTTGTCCAGAGCACTCCCTCCTGAAACCAACCTTCATCGTCCGGCTGCTATGATCCCACAGGTCAACCCCTTGCCATGTGACATCAGGCCGTCCGACTGGGGGAGCCTCACATGTACCACCAGCCACCTGTGGTGGTTTAGTCACTGATTCGTGTGACCCCCACGGACTGTAGCCCACCAGGCTCCTCTATCCATGGGACTCTCCAGGCAAGAATACTGGAGTGGGCTGCCATTTCCTTCTCCAGGGGATCTTTCCAACCCAGGAATCAAACCCAGGTCTCCTGCATTGCAGGCAGACTCTTTACCAATCGAGTTATAAGGGAAGTCCCACCACCAGCCTCCTGGGTAAACCACAAAACTATTCCCTCTGAGTTCTTGCTCTACTCTTTTGGTACTTCAGGGATTCTGCTCAAGGACTCCACAAACACATCCCTCTCACCCACAGCCTGGGTGAATGTCTCTTTCATCTGGGAGAATCCTCTCCCCAAAGCCTGGACCCCATTGCTACATTAAAGGCCTGCTTTCAATTGTCAGGATGGGTTTCATCCAGCAGAGTGTACACTGGCACCTGTCTTAAAATCTAAATTGAATCAGTTGAGAATCATCTTGATTCTCTAGAAAACTGAGAAGATCTGGCATCTCTGGGATCAGTGTTAGCTGATCCTTTCTGAGTGACTAAGTCCTCTCCACTGCGTATGACTCCTCCACCACTAATCATATTTCCAAGCAGCCTATTTCCTCTATGTTTTGCTTTTTTCTCACCTACCTGAACCCTGAAAGAATCTGATTTCAACACTGAGGTTAGCCACACACCTTCAGCTATAAACCTGAGATAAAGAAGCATGACTTTTACTGACTTGAACGGGGGAAAGTGAAAGAGAAAGGAAAGGAAGAAAATCCAAGGAGATAAAAACAAATTAACACTTTAAATGACCCTGCCTTGAAAGTATTAACTCAGATCATGCTAGAGGCCAAAAAACAAATCTCTGTGCTTCTCAAATCTCGCAAAGGCCATCAAGGGAGCTAGAAAGACAAACTCCCACCGCCCAGAATGGCAAAAGGGCTGACTTAGTGCCTGGGGAGTCACTGAATGCTGTGAGAAGATAGGGGTGAGTGGTCTTGGTGTCTGTAAAGGGCTAAGATAGGACCTGGCATTCATCAGGCATCCATACAAGTCCATGTTACGTTAAAAAAGTCAAAACATCATAACTTTATTTAATTCTCACAAGACCCCTGCAGGACCAATAGAGATATTCCTGTGGTACAGGTGGAAAAACCAAGGCTTCTGGAGACAAAGTTCACTTGTTCAAGGTCCCGAAGCTCATTGGAACAGAGAGTTGTTGTTGTTCAGTTGGTAAGTCCTATCCGACTCTTTGTGACCCCATGGACGGCAGCATCCTAGGTTTCCCTGTCCTTTACCATCTCCCAGAATTTGCTCAAACTCATGTCCATTGAGTCCATGATGCCATCCAACTCAATAATGTTGAGTTTCGATTGGACTATGCATTGATGCATAGCCCAGTTGGAACTCACCATCATTTCCATCGAGAGAAGGAACCAATGGCACCAATGGGCTTGGGGATCCGGGCTATACTGAGCGGGAGAGGGGAGTTTGAGCACCAGTCATGAAGCCACTGGCCTGGAAAGGTTTGGGGTTTCAATCCCTGTTCTGCTTTTTACCTGTGTGAAGTGGGACGAGTTATTTCACTTTTATGTGCCTCAGTTTCCCCATCTGTGAAATGGGGCTAATATAGGACCATCCTCACAGTGTTTAGAAGGAGCTGAAATCTGCGATGCATGAAAGATGGTACCCAGTATATGCACAGTCTAAGAGTTGCCCTGGTGAATGCTGGTGGTGTTCCCGAGTCACGGCAGCAGGTGAGGCCACAACGCCCTCTCGGGTCTGGCGCCTGGCACGGCCTCTGGACTGCTTCTGCCTGCAGGCTCCTTGAATGTGGCCGCAGCTCACCTGTATCCTTCCCCACTCTCAGAAGTGTAGCGCTTCCAAAGGCAGACGCACCATAGGGGCTGATCTTTGTAATTAACAGCCAACACAATATTCAGTTCCAGTGACTCCTTTCCAGATTTTATGGAGCACGATAACCTTCAGCAAAGGAGAAACACGGTTTTCGAAGTGTGTGAAATTCAGCAGCTTGAGAAACGGTAGGAGAGACTGATGCGGAGGGTGGGGATGCGGAGGAAAGGAACACAGAGCTTAGGCAAGGCGGGGCATCCATGCGGGCAGGGATGAGAGGGTGAGCTTGCAGCAGGAGGAGACAGTATGGGTATGGCGTAGGTGGAGTATGATCAGGGAGCAGAGCCTTCTGGAAGCAGATAAACTGCTGTGGAGCAATATTGACTCTTCACAGGAAGCCTGGGAGACACAGGGATGCAGGAACTCAATGACTGGCCTGGGTTGACCTTGGTGGGCAGGGAAGGGGGCAACTTCAGGGCCAGGGGGCATGGATGACCCTCTCTGCCTGTCTCTAATCCTCCTGTCTATGCAGATTCTCTGAGGGCTTAGTCTTTACGAAAGTGTTAGTTGCTCAGTTGTGTCCAAATCTTTGTGACCCCATGGACTCACCCGGCTCCTTTGTCCATGGGATTCTCCAGGCAAGCATACTGGAATGGGTTGTCATGCCCTCCTCCAGGGCATCTTTCCAACCCAGGGATCGAACCCACATATCCTACATTGCAGGAAGATTCTTTATTGTCTGAACCACCAGGGAACCCCCAGACTTTCAAACAGGGTTTTAAGTATCAAGTTCACTGATATCTGAGACTCAGATCTTCCGTATACTAGCTGTATGACCTTTAGTAGGTAATCCCTGTATTATAAAGTTGGTGTGAAAATTCAATCAGTTATTCAAAATTAAGCTCTTGGCTGAAAAGAACAAATTATGCAGAAACAATTACAGTTATTATGTAAGTAGATAAGGTAGGAGATCCCTGGAGAAGAACCAAGCCTGGCTTTCTTGACCATTTTTGGCCTAAGTCATCTTGTGATCTAAGCCTGGCCACAAGACTTGTCCTTGAACAGGTTTTAGTAATAATGATCTTAAGGGAACAAAACAATGAACTGTTATCAGGCAAGAGAGGTAACAATAACAAAGATAGCAAATCAGTTATAAAAACTCCCAGTTCCTTTTCAATAGTGAAGAATAGCTTGAAGCACTTTGTTGGGCCAGTTTACAAAATGTAAATCCTCCAGGTGCTCAGCAGTCAGATCTACCGAACCTAAAGGATGATGACATGGACAGAGGAGCCTGGCAGGCTACAGTCCACGGGGGCGAGCCTTTAAGTGTGTTAGTCTGTGCTATCTGACTCTTTGCAACCCCATGGACTGCAGCAATGTGATAAGTACTTCGGTCTTCTGCTCCCAACATAGTTGGTTGTGTCTTTTAACTCCAAATCTGCCCAGAAGCTTCCCTGATAGCTCAGTTGATAAAGAATCCACCTACAATGTAGGAGATTCTGGTTGATTCCTGGGTCAGGAAGATCTGCTGGAGAAGGGATAGGCTACCCACTCCAGAATTCTTGGGCTTCCCTTGTGGCTCAGCTGGTAAAGAATCCGCCCGTGGGAGACCTGGGTTCGATCCCTGGGTTGGGAAGATCCCCTGGAGAAGAGAAAGGCTACCCACTCCAGTATTCTGGCTTAGAGAATTCCATGGACTGTATTCCATGGGGTAGCAAAGAGTGGAACAGGACTGAGTGACTTTCACTTTCTTTCACTTTCACTTTCTGCTCAGAGGCAAACCCAGGTTTCTAGTAACAGTTACCCTTGTGAGGGCTCAACTTCTGCTTCCCTGACCTCAATCGCAGACTTCCCTGACTCGTTTTCTCTCCTTCCAGTTGTTTCTCTGGGCTACAGACTGGCTGCCTTCTCTCACTGGTCCTAGAACTAGGACTCTGTTTATTTTTTAAAATTTTTACTGGAATATAGTCGCTTTACAATGTTGTGTTAATTTCTGCTATACAGCAAAGTGAATCAGCTATGCATAACATATATCCCCTACTTTTGGGGATTTCCTTACCATTTGAAGTGAAGTGAAGTCGCTCAGTCATGTCCAACTCTTTGAGACCCCGTGGACTGTAACCTACCAGGCTCCTCCGTCCATGGGATTTTTCCAGGCAAGAATACTGGTGTGGGTTGCCATTTCCTTCTCCAAGAGATCTTCCCCACCCAGGGATTGAACTGGGTTCTCCCGCGTTGTAGGCAAACACTTTACCGTCTGAGCCACCAGGGAAGTTCCTTACCATTTAGGTCTTCATAGAGTACTGAGTAGAGTTCTCTGTGCTTTATAGTAGGTACTCATTAGTTATCTATTTTATGCATCCCTGCATATTAAGTTGCTTCAGTCATGTTCAACTCTTTGCAACCCTATGGACTAGAGCCCACCAAGCTCCTCTATCCATGGGATTCTCCAGGCGAAAGTGTTGGAACAAGTTGCCATGCCCTTCTCCAAGGGATCTTCCCAACCCAGGGATTGAACCCTCATCTCTCACATCTCCTGCACTGGCAGGTGAGTTCTTTACCACTAGCAGCACCTGGGAAATTCCTCTATTTTGTATGCAGTATCAATAGTGTTGATTTTTCCAGTAGTCATGTACACATGTGAGAGTTGGACCATAAAGACGGCAGAGCGTAAAATTGATGCTTTTGAACTGTGGTGCTGGAGGAAATCAAACCAGTCAATTCTAAAGGAAATCAGTCCTGCATATTCATTGGGAGGACAGATGCTGAAGCTGAAGCTCCGATACTTTGGCCAGCTGATGTGAAGAGTCGACTCATTGGAAAAGACCCCGATGCTGGGAAAGATTGAAGGCAGGAGGAGAAGGGGACAACAGAGGATGAGATGGCTGGATGGCATCACCAACTCAATGGTCATGAGTTTGAGCAAACTCTGGGAGACGGTGAAGGACGGGGAAGCCTGGTGTGCTGCAGTCCAGGGGATCACAAAGAGTCAGACAAGACTGAACAATTGAACAATAAGAACGTCAATAGGGTATATGTGTCAGTCCCAATCCCCCAGTTCATCTCATAACCCCCTTGAACTCCTTTGCCTGAGATCTTCCAAAGGCTTCCCGAAGACACTGTGTCTTGGCAAGACTTTGTGCCCACTGTTTTCTCAGCAGGGAATACCTTCCTTGGCTGGCAGCCCAAAGTCTTCCTGAGGACCCCCAGCCCATCCTGCTGAGCCACTTCTGAGTTCTTGGCCGCCGTCAGATCTCCAGGAACGGTTCTGCATGGAGTCACTAGGATCATCCTCTAGGCCTGCTGGCCCAGAGCATGCCTTGGTTACTGCATTTACCATACTCCTTCCAGAGTGGTTCCTACTTCATAATCACCCTCCAGACACAAGCTCTGCCCTGGGGGCTCAACACACAGCAAGTGCTCAGTGAATGTTCGTTACCTGAGTGCATGACTGAAAGATGCCTGCATGGATGTCTTATGACTCGGCTTCTCCCTGATCTCAGCCACACTTCTAGCTCCACAAAGACTCCTGAGTGTCCCTGCAGCCAGAACACAGAACTTGACTTTCTGGGGTCTTGTCTGCTCCTGACCCTAAAGACTATTGTCTCCACAGGACTCTTATCATTTCCGGGGAAGGTGAATTTCCATTATTTGTGTCTATGAAAAAATAATACATAAAAAAGATGGGGATCAAAAAGGATTGTATGTATCTGAGAACATGATATCTAATTTCTTTGTGATTATACTGGAGGATTTTTTTTTAAGTCAGAAATGACCTTTAGACATTAAAGGAAGGTCCCCCAAAGTACGACCTCGTAATGCCCAAAGGCAGTTGCCCCCACCGAGGTGCCACCATCATAGGTCTGTGGCCCAACAGCAGCTGCAAACCTTTGACTCTCCTTGCAAACTGAAAAGCCAAGACCTTGAGCCTGTCACATGGACTTGGAGCCTTGGGTCCCTGGCTTGGCTGAGGAGGTCATCTCTTCACCATGATGGAGTTGTGGCCGGTAAGGGAATAGAAGGAATGGAAGCAAAAGAAAGGAGACTCACCTCCTGGACACCTGAGCCCTCACTGCATGCCCGTCACTTTATATACACGATCTTATTTTACCTTCACAAGTGGAAAAGCAACCTGATAAGGTGGGGGCCCATCCCCTCCTACCAGGTGAGAAAACCACAGCTCCAGAGGGACTCACCTCGGGTCTCATCACTAGTAACTAGTGGACACACAATTCAAAACCACACAGGGTAGCTCTGAATCCTGTGTTCTAGGCTGTTGCAGCCTCTGGGGAATTTGATGAGCACTATGTATCTGAAAGGGTTTCCCTGGTGGCTCGTTGGTAAAGAATCTGCCTGCCAATGCAGGAGATGTGGGTTTAATCCCAGGAAGATCCCCTGGAGAAGGAAGTGGCAATCCATTCCAGTATTCTCACCTAGAACACCCCATGGACAAAGGAACCTGGTGGGCTACAGTCCATGGGGTCACAAAGTGTGGAAGACAACTTAGCAACCACACAACAACAACAGTGTATCTGAAAAGCCTCCAAAACTCACTGCCTCTTTTTTTCATTTTGAGTATCAAACATGGATTGAGCACTATTCTCAAATCACCCTGGGAGAGGTGTCCTGAACCACTCTGTTTTACAGAAGAGAAAACCTCTCAGCCAGGTGATAGACATCATTTCCTTGGTTAAGACCTCTGCCAGCCTGGACCGTGAGCAAATCTATATCCCTGAGGAAAGAGGAAGAAGAACAAGGACTGTGTTTATCTACGACACATACACGTATGCACTCTCTCCCTCCTGTGCTACTGTGCTGGAGTCCTGTGTGCAGACAGAAGTTCACAGGAGACAACCTTCACCTGCTCCTCCAAATCCTCCAGACCCCCAAGAAGTTACATCCTGTTCTCCCGTTTTTCCAGATAGAGAAACCGAGAGGGTGAGTAGGAGAACATACAGGAAGTAAAGCCCAATAGCTTCCGAAGTGTTAGTTGCTTAGTCGTGTCCAACTCCATGAGACCCCATAGACTGTACCCCACCGGGCTCCTAAGTCCATGGAATTCTCCAGGCAAGAATACTGGAGTGGATAGCCTTTCCCTTCTCCAGGGGATCTTCCCGATCCAGGGATCGAACTCAGGTCTCCTGCGTTGCAGGCAGACTCTTTATCGTCTGAGTCACCAAGGAAGCTTTTTCCAAAGAGGGGCTAAAATTCCAGACCGAGGGGCTACACCTTAAAAGATCCTATCCCCCCTGTCCCCTTCTTAGGCCCCTTCTGCAGCAGATCCCACTGCCTGAGAGAGAGGCAGCTAAGCAGTTTTACTTACCGCACTGAGAGGTAGGTGTGGACATGGCTTCAGGGAAGCAACCGGGGGCCCTTCCTGGACAGCTGAGATGATCTTCTGCGGAGATGAGTCAGGTAAGATGGAAGTTTCCCAGGAAGGTTGCTGAGCTGAGGCCAAGAGTGGCTCCTTTTTGTTCACCCAAGGAAAGATGTAGACTTTCACACCTGAAGCAACTTCTTTGGCGAAAGGAAACTTTCAAAAGTCAAATATAACCAATCAACAACCTTCCTTAAGATCCTTAAGGTTCCAACCTCAGTTACCACCAGGATTTTGACCCAGTAGCTTAGCCAGGTGTCAGGGGCTCTTCAGCCGGCCTCTTCAGCCTCCCTCCCTCCACCCCTCCACGTGAGCCTTGTATTTCCACTTGGTCATATGGTGTAGCTGCCCCCCAAACCCTCCAAGCTGCACAGGGACTTAAGCTTTTTGCTGTGGCTCTTCCCCATCTCAGGAATTTGTAGCCTTCTTCTGTAATTGGAGAACAGGTCTGCAAGCCTCAAGACTGATGCCTGAACACCCCCTCATCCCCTGACACCATCCTTGAGGCACCACCCAGCCACCAGCTTATAACTCAGTGAAATCCACACCCCTCTCCCTGGATGCTCCTCCGCCTCCCAGTGGTCTCTCCACACCAGTATTTCAAGCCATCATTGTTTCTGCATTCGCCTATCTCCCCACCAGACTGTGAGCTCTCAGGGAGAGGGACTGGATCCAGTCAAACTCCAGTTTCCCAAATCTTTGCGCCGATGGTCTTTTTCTCCTGGGTAGACTGAGACCAAGGGTGTGTTCCTGTCTGCTTAAACCCACAGGATGTGTTGAGAAGAGGTGGAGAGAAAGAAGCAAGCAAAGTGCCTTGGGCACAGTGGTCCTTTCATTGGAAGAAGATTCCTGCTGTCTGGCACTACACTGTGATGTCCTGACTAAAGAGCAGAAGTGACTCAGTGTCCGCACTGTCTGAAATATCCCCTTCTCTGGCCTGCTCTCACGCCTACCCCGTATCCAGTCTTTCATCGAGTCCTGTGGGGTCCACGGACACAATGAGTCTTGAGTGCAGATACTCCTCACTGTTCCTGGCCCGCCGCGCTGGGCCAGGCCACCCTGTCTCTCTTGTGCTTTGCTGCAGTTGCCACCAAATTGTTCCCCCTGCTCCTGGCTTTGCTCTCCTACAGCCCATCCTCCACCCAGCAGCCAGAGGGTGGTTTTTACAAACTGAAAATCAGATCATGTTTTGCTCCAGCTCAAAACCTCCCTGTGGCTTCTACTCCCACTTAGAATAAGATCCAAAGTCTTTCCCACGGCCTGCAAGGGAGGCTCTGGTAATCCAGCTCCAACCCCATCTCTGACCTCATATCCCCCTTCTCTCCCTGCCCTGCTCTGCCCCAGACACACTGGCTGTCTTGACATCCAAAACATGCCTCGCTCATTCATGATGAGGTAATCTGTGATCTTCCTCCTCTCTTCGCCTAAAAATCCAGTGCCCCCTGCTCCTCGTTGGTCAGGACCACTCTTGAATTTCCCTTCCTTAAAGTGGCTTCCTTGGTCACCCAGTCCCAAACAGTAGACCCCACCTCTCGCCCCCTGCCCCTTCCCCGATTGTTCTTCACACCAGTTGTCCTCAGCTGAAGGTATATTACACGTCCCGTTTTCGCATCCATGGTCTACTCACACTTGAATGAAAACTTCATGAGAAGCGAGGACTCGGTCATGTTTTTATAGCTGAAATGCCAGTGCTTAGAACCTAGTAGACACTTAATAAACATTTGCTGAATGAATGAACAATTGAGAAATTTAGAAAATAAATGTGATGAATGTTTTCAGACAAACTTCTGAATTGACATGTCACTCCTGGCTGATTGCTGACACGTCACAGATGACATACCTCCCTGAGACTTGGTTGCCTGGCGTGGATATTTTGAGGACTGAGAAAGGGTATTAGGAAGAGGAGGGTGTGGTTATAAAGGGTCAACGAGAGTGATGCTTACAGTGCTGACTCTGTCGTGTATTATAATAACAGCAAACTATGCTTGTGATAAAATTGCACAGAACCATATACACACACATACACACAAATGCGTCCAGGGAAAACTGGAGAATGAATACAATCATAGATGGTATCAATGACAATGGTCTCCTGTATATGTTTATGTATAACTGAGTCACTTTTGCTCTGCATCTGAAACTAACACAACATTGTAAATCAACTTACTTCAATAATGTTTTTTTTAAAGACAATATCCTAGTTGTGACATCACACTACAGATTTGCAAGATAATGCCATTGGGGGAAACTGAGTTTATGGGATCTTTCTGTATTTTGTTTTTTGACAACTACATGTAAACCCCAAATTATCTCAAAAATTTCAATTAAATATTAAATTAATTAAATGGGGGGGAGCATTCTGCACACTGAACACTCAGTTCCCTACCTGGTGCATCAGTTCAGTCGCTCAGTCATGTCCAACTTTTTCTGACCCCATGAACCGCAGCACGCCAGGCCTCCCTGTCCACCACCGACTCCCAGAGCTTGCTCAAACTCAAGTCCATCGAGTCGGTGATGCCATCCAAACACCCCATCCTCTGTTGTCGCTTTCTCCTCCTGCCCTCAGTCCTTCCCAGCATCAGGGTCCTCTCCAATGAGTCATTTCTTTGCATGAGGTGGGCAAAGTATTGGAGTTTCAGCTTCAGCATCAGTCCTTTCAATGAATACCCAGGACTGACTTCCTTTAGGATGGACTGATTGGATCTCCTTGCAGTTCAAAGGGCTCTCAAGAGTCTTCTCCAACATCACAGTTCAAAAGCATCAATTCTTCTGTGCTCAGCTTTCTTTATAGTCCAACTCTCACATCCATACATGACTCCTGGAAAAACCATAACTTTGACTAGACAGACCTTTGTCTGCACAGTAATGTCTCTGTTTTTTAATATGCTGTCTAGGTTGGTCATAGCTTTTCTTCCAAGGAGTAAGCATCTTTTAATTTCATGGCTGCAATCACCATCTGCAGTGATTTTGGAGCCCAAGAAAATAAAGTCTCTCACTGTTTCCACTGTTTCCCCATCTATTTGCCATGAAGTGATGAGACCAGATGCCATGATCTTAGTTTTCTGAATATTGACTTTTAAGCCAACTTTTTCACTCTCCTCTTTCACTTGCATCAAGAGGCTCTTTAGTTCTTCACTTTCTGTCATAAGGGTGGTGCCATCTGCATATCTGAGGTTGATTCCAGCTTGTGCTTCATCCAGCCTGGCATTTCACATGATGTACTCTGCATATAAGTTAAATAAGCAGGGTGACAATATACAGCCTTGACGTACTCCTTTCCTGATTTGGAACCAGTCCGTTGTTCCACGTCCAGTTTTAACTATTGCTTCTTGACCTGCATACAGATTTCTAAGCAGGCAGGTCAGGTGGTCTGGTATTCCCATCTCTTGAAGAATTTTCCACCGTTTCTTGTGATCCACAGAGTCAAAGACTTTGGCATAATCAATAAAGCAGAAGTAGCTTTTATTTTTGGAATTCTCTTATTTTCCTATGGTCCAATGGATGTTGGCAATTTGATCTCTGGTTCTTCTACCTTTTTTAAATCCATCTTGAACATCTGCAAGTTCACGGTTCATGTACTGTTGAACCCTGACTTGGAGAATTTAAATTCACTAAAGGTGAGTCCCTGCTCCTAAATACTTATTTTATCTCTTATCAGCTTTTCCCATGTTCTATCACTAAGTGATTTATGTCTAACTGTTTGAGCCAGCTGGCCCAATTCATAGCCCTGATTGAAGGAATGAAAACTCTGAATTCCACCTTGCCCTGGTGAAACATTTCTTACAAAGATGGGCATTTCAATAGTAAGACTGGTATTAGGTGTGTGTGTGTGTCTGTATGAGAGAGAAGGTTTGAGGGGTATTTTAAGCTAGTTTGAGAAGGAATTAGTAACAGCTGAACAATTAGTGACCCCCAGTTGCCCCTGTGCTTTTTCCTAACCACTGCCATTTCAAGAGACTTCTATCCCAGATTTTCTGCTATGCAGTGGAAATCTTGGTACAGAATCCATCATGGTTAGCCCATCCCTGCTGTCCTGCAAAGCCTCAACATATTCCTTCTCCAGGAACAAAAGTCTCCTTCTCCACAGTAGTCTTTTTGTTGTTTTGTTGTTTTTTTTAATGTAAACCTTTTTTAAAGTCTTTCCCTGGAGAAGGAAATGGCAGTATTCCAGTATTCTTGCCTGGAAAATCCTATGGATGGAGGAGCCTGGCAGGCTACAGTCCATGGGGTCACAAAGACTCAGACACGATTGAGCAACTTCACTTTCTTTCTTTTTTAAAGGCTTTATTGAATTTGTAACAATATTGCTTCTGTTTTTTGTTTTGTTTTTTTGGCCAGGAGACATGGGATCTTGGCTCTCTGATCAGGGATTGAATTTGTACCCCCTGTGTTGGAAGGTGAAATCTTAACCACTAGACCACCAGGGAAGTCCCCCACCCAGAGTTTTGACCTGAATCCTCCCCTCTCCATCCAAACCTGAGACCCTTGAATCTGGGCAGCGCATCCTCTTGGGAAGCTTGTATTCAATTTGTTTAACAGTGTCCATCTCAACTGCTCTTTACTCAGTTTGATGCTGAGTCTGGGGAGTGCTATATCCCTCAGCAACAGCCCATCTAAAAGGCTGATGAGTCAGTTCTACCTGTTTCCTTCCCTTTTCCTTCCCTACTGCCTTGCCTGAGTCCAACCTACAGTTAAGTTGCTCAGTCGCTCAGTTGTGTCTGACTGCTTCCAACCCCATAGACTGCAGCACCCCAGGCCTCCCTTTAGCCTGCTCAAACTCATGTCCATTGAGCCGGTGATGCCATCCAACCATCTCATCCTCAGTCAACCCCTTCTCCCCCTGCCTTCAATCTTTCCCAACAGCCGGGTCTTTTCCAGTGAGTCAGTTCTTTGCATCAGGTGGCCAAAGCATTGGAGTTTCAGCTTCAGCATCAGTCCTTCCAATGAATATTCAGGACTGATTTCCTTTAGGAGGGACTGGTTGGATCTCCTTGCAGTTCCAGGGACTCTCAAGAGTCTTCTCCAACACCACAGTTCAAAAGCATCAATTCTTTGATGCTCAGCTCTCTTTATAGTCCAACTCTCACATTTATACATGACTCCTGGAAAAATCATAACTTTGACTAGACAGATCTTTGTCCCCACAGTAATGTCTCTGCTTTTTAATATGCTGTCTAGGTTGGTCATAGTTTTTCTTCCAAGGAGCAGGAGTCTTTTAACTTCATGACTGCAGTCCCCATCTGCAGTGATTGTGGAGCCCAAGAAAATAAAGTCTGTCACTGTTGCCATTGTTTCCCCATTTATTTGCCATGAAGTGATGAGACCAGATGCCATGATCCTAGTTTTCTGAATATTGACTTTTAAGCCAACTTTTTCACTCTCCTCTTTCACTTGCATCAAGTGGCTCTTTAGTTCTTCACTTTCTGCCATAAGGGTGGTGTCATCTGCATGCTGCTGCTGCTGCTAAGTCGCTTCAGTTGTGTCCGACTCTGTGCGACCCCATAGACGGCAGCCCACCAGGCTCCCCCATCCCTGGGACTCTCCAGGCAAGAACATTGGAGTGGGTTGCCATTTCCTTCCCCAATGCACGAAAGTGAAAAGTGAAAGTGAAGTCACTCAGTCGTGTCCGACTCTTAGCGACCCCATGGACTGCAGCCTACCAGGCTCCTCTGTCCATGGGATTTTCCAGGCAAGAGTACCGGAGTGGGTTGTCATTGCCTTCTCTGGTTATTGATATTTCTTCCTGCAATCTTGATTCCAGCTTGTGCTTCATCCAGCCTGGCATTTCACATGATGTACTCTGCATATAAGTTAAATAAGCAGGGTGACAATATACAGCCTTGACGTACTCCTTTCCCGATTTGGAACCAGTCTGTTGTTCCATGTCCATTTCTAGCTGTTGCTTCGTAATCTGCATGCATTGTTCTCAGCAGGCAGGTCAGGTGGTCTGGTATTCCCATCTCTTGAAGAATTTTCTTCAGTTGTGATCTACACAGTCAAAGGTTTTGGCATAATCAATAAAGCAGAAGTAGCTGTTTTCCTGGAATTCTCTTGTTTTTTAATGATCCAATGGATGTTGGCAATTTGATCTCTGATTCCTTTGCCTTTTCTAAATCCAGCTTGAACATCTGGAATTTCACAGTTCACATACTGTTGAAGCCTGGCTTGGAGAATTTTGAGCGTTACTTTGCTGCCAACCTGCCAGCAGGAGGTTTATTTTGAGTCCAACCTGCCCTGAAGTTAAAGTCCCAAAGTGAAAATGAAAGTCGCTTGGTCATATCGAACTCTTTGTGACTCCATGGACTGCACAGTCCTTGGAATTCTCCAAGTCAGAATACTGGAGTGGGTAGCCTTTCCCTTCTCCAGGGAATCTTCCTAACCCAGGGAGTGAAGCCAGGTCTCCTGCATTGCAGGCAGATTCTTTACCATCTGAGCCACAAGGGAAGCCCTTTTCCAAATCCTGTGTCAGGCTATCTGATAAGTGCTGGGTGTTCAGAGAACAATAAAACACACTTTCCTCCCTTGAGGCTTCTATGGGCTCAGGCAGAAGTGGGAGGAGAGATAGGTGATTCCAAACGCTGAATGTGGAGGTGTTCTAAGACGCCGTGGAAGGCTAAAAAAAGGAAAGTGAAAGTGAAGTCGCTCAGTCGTGTCCGACTCTTTTCGACCCTGTGGACTGTAACCTACCAGGCTCCCCCATCCATGGGATTCTCCAGGAAAGAATACTGAAGTGGGTTGCCATTACCTTCTCCAGGGGATCTTCCCAACCCAAGGATTGAACCTGGGTCTCCCGCCTTGCAGGCAGACGCTTTAACCTCTGAGCCAGCAAAATCTGAAGGATGTCAGGGAAGGACTTCCTTGGTGGTCCAGTGGCTAAGACTCCACACTTTCAGTGCAGGAGGTGAGGGTTCGATCCCTGATCGAGGGGCTAAGATCCCATAACCCACATGTTACATGGCACTGTCAAAAAAAAAAGTTGTTTTTTTCTTTAATTAAAGAAAAAAACCAAAAAGACATTAGTGAAGGAAATCTTTGAGCTGAGACCTGCAATATGTCTAAGGACTAGGTAAGGAGATGCAGTGAAGAAGTGCTTTTTAAGGAAAAGCATTGACAAAAGCAAAAGCCTGGGTTGGCACGGCTGCTTCTGGAAACACCAGGATGTTAGTACACCTGGAGCATGAACTGCAAAGGCTAAGTGTCTGGAGATGAGCTTGAGCGAAAGACAGGTCAAATCATGGACAGCCTGGGGGTGCCTTTATCAGGAGCCTAAGTTTCTAATGTGCAAACCAGTGAGGAAGAAGAATGAGTAGTATAACTCTTCAATTGGAAAAAAAAAAAAAATCTTGGACACAAGTTATCTGGAGATGATAATAAGTCAATCTACATGACCCCATAAACAGTTGAATTTTACCTGGGTACTGATTAACCCTGGCCATGTGACTTCCCACAGGTTCCATATGTCCTTGGGAGGAATCTGGCTAACAGAATTGCTCTCCTGGATTGCTGGGGCATAAAAAGTAGGAACCACAGGTGACTCTCTATGGCTCCTTAGCTGAACTCTCACAAAGAGAACAACAAAGTGACTCATGGTGAAAGCACTTTGGCCATGGAGCTCTTTCTCAAGATTGCCATCATCACCAAGAAAAAGCCATGTTCTCGTGGCCAGCAGACCCAGGCATCTGCTTAGCAGATGCTCTTCCCTCAGACTGGATACAACTGGCTTCCCAGTTCACTGTGTGCAGAGAGGATTCAGTGCAGGCATCGGGGTCGGGCATGCCTGTGTTCACACCCCAAGTCTACCATGGGCCAACTCTTCCATCAGGGGCAAGGGACTCCAAGGCTCAATCTCCCCATCTGTAACACAAAAGTGTCTCTCCTTGCTTCAGAGTACTACTAAATAATAGAAAACTAGGAAAGCCCTTAAAAAAGAAGAGATTCTCAAAGACAGAGATAGGTATTATTATCACTGGCGGTCAAGTCCTGTTTTTAGCCTAGATCTGGAAAGCAAGGCACTGAGGACCTCAGAGAGCCAAGCCTTCTCCCAGCCACGTGGCTATACCTCATTCCAGGGCACACAGAGACTCAGCCAAGGAGGAGCTGGCAAGTGACTGGTCCTCCTGGCATGAGCCTCTGTCTTCCTCTGGCTGTTTGCCTCCCCATTCGGCAATGGGGATGACTGCCCATCCCCTGGATAGTACTTCTATCACTGCCAAGGAGCCTGCCAAGGGACCCGAGGTTGGAGGATGGAAGGGCAATTCTGGGAAGAAAATATTTGCCCAAATCCCTTTAGAATTCTGAAGTTCCAACCCTGACACTTCAATGAGAGACAGAAGCAAATATCTCCCAAGTCCACGGTCAATGGGCTCAACCCAGCAGGAAAAAGCTGGGAATGAAGTGACTACTATATGGTGGTATTGCCCGTGTAACCTTGGGCCAGGGTTGACTAAACAGAATTAGCCCTAAATTAATTTCAGACCCTGGTGTCAGGGAATGTCAAGCGCATTACACAGGAAAAATAGTAGGACTGCAATGGTGTTCTGCTCACACTTAAGTGTAGAGTGAGTCTTCCTGCCAACTGGGACTCAAATGCTCTTTCTAGGGTCACAGCAGAGAACAGTCACCCTGAAGCAGGACGTATTCTTCCAGAAATAGTGTAGACCAGTGTGTTCAAGTTCAAAAAAGGCAGCTCCTCCTTTACATTCCTTGTCAGCAAGCAGAGGACATAGGCAGCATTGTAGAGAAGACATTAGAGGGGAAATTCAGCTGCCATAGGGCGTTGCTGGTGGCTCAGTGGTAAAGAATCCTGCCGATGCAGGAGACACAGGTTCAGTCCCTGATATAGGAAGATCCCACATGCCGCAGAACAACTAAGGCCGTGCGCCACAACTAATGAGCCTGTGTTCTAGAGCCGAGGAGCTGCAACTATTGAGCCCATGCGCCTCAGCCGCTAAAGCTGGAGTGCCCTGAAGCCCACGCTCCTCAACAAGAGATGCCAGCACAGTGAGAAGCCCGAGCTCTGCAACCACAGAGTAGCCTCTGCTTGCTGCAACTAGACAAAAGCCCGCAGAGCAACGAAGACCCAGCATAGCCAAAAATAAATAAATAAAACTACTGTTTATAAATAAAAGAAAAAAGAAATGCAAAAAGGCAAAATGATTGTCTAAGGAAGCCTTACAAATAGTTGAGAAAAGAAGAGAAGCTAAAGGCAAAGGACAAAAGGAAAGATACACCAATTTGCATGCAGAGTTCCAAAGAATAGCAAAGAGAGATAAGAAAACCTTCCTCAGTGAGCAGTGCAAAGAAATAGAGGAAAATAATAGAATGGGAAAGACTAGAGATCGCTTCCAGAAAATTAGAGATACCAAAGGAAGATTTCATGCAAAGATGGGCTCAATAAAGGACAAAAATGATATGGACCTAACAGAAGCAGAAGATACTAAGAAGAAGTGGCAAGAATACACAGGAGAGCTCTACAAAAAAGATCTTCACAACCCAGATAATCACGATGGTGTGATCACTCACCTAGAGCCAGACATCCTGGAATGTGAAGTCAAGTGGGCCTTAGGAAGCATCACTATGAACAAAGCTGGTGGAGATGATGGAATTCCAGTTGAGCTGTTTCAAATCCTAAAAGATAATGCTGTGAAAGTGCTGCACTCAATATGTCAGCAAATTTGGAAAACGCACCAGTGGCCACAGGACTGGAAAAGGTCAGTTTTCATTTCAAACCCAAAGAAAGGCAATGCCAAAGAATGCTCAAACTACCACACAATGGCACTCATCTCACATCCTAGTAAAGTAATGCTCAAAATTCTCCAAGTCAGGCTCCAAGAGTATGTGAACTGTGAACTTCCAGATGTCCAAGCTGGATTTAGAAAAGGCAGAGGAACCAGAGATCAAATTGCCAACATCTGTTGGATCATAGAAAAAGTGAGAGAGTTCTAGAAGAATATCTACTTCTGTTTTTTTGACTATGCCAAAGCCTTTGACTGTGTGGATCACAATAAACTGTGGAATATTCTTCAAGAGATGGGAACACCAGGCCACCTGACCTGTCTGCTGAGAAATCTGTATGCAGGTCATGAAGCAACAGTTAGAACTGGACAAGAAACGACAGACTGGTTCCAAATTGGGAAAGGAGTACATCAAGGCTGTATATTGTCACCCTGTTTATTTAACTTGTATGCAGAGTACATCATATGAAATGCCAGGTTGGATGAAGCACAAGCTGGAATCAAGATTGCCAGGAGAAATATCAATAACCTCAGATATGCAGATGATACCACCCTTATGACAAATCAAAGAAGAACTAAAGAGCCTCTTGATGCAAGTGAAAGAGGAGAGTGAAAAAGTTGGCTTAAAAGTCAACATTCATAAAATGAAGATCATGACATCCGGTCCCATAACTTCATGGCAAATAGATGGGTGAAACAGTGACAGACTTTATTTTCTTGGGCTCCACAATCACTGCAGATAGGGACTGCAGCCATGAAATTAAGAGACTCTTGCTCCTTGGAAGGAAAGCTATGACCAACCTAGACAGCATATTAAAAAGCATAGACATTACTTTGCCAACAAAAATCCAACTAGTCAAAGTTATGGTTTTTCCAGGAGTCGTGTATGGATGTGAGAGCTGGACTATAAAGAAAGCTGAGCGCCAAAAAATTGATGCTTTTGAACTGTGGTGTTTTTGGAAGGACTGATGCTGAAGCTGAGATTCCAATGCTTTGGCCACTTGATGCGAAGAACTGAGTCATTTGAAAAGACCCTGATGCTGGGAAAGATTGAAGGAGAGAGGAGAAGGGGACGACAGAGGATGAGATGGTTGGATGGCATCACCGACTCGATGGACTTGAGTTTGAGCAAGCTCCGGGAGTTGGTGATGGACAGGGAGACGTGGTGTGCTGCAGTCCATGGGGCTGCAGAGTCGGACATGGCTGAGTAACTGAGCTGAACTGAACTGATCTTTTTCTGAAAACAAACCCAGCAATAAAGGGGAAATGCTTTCAAAGTCTCTTTTGAGTAAGTCCTCAGGTGGAGTTTTGTCAGTTTTCTGTGACTGTGGTTTCATTCTGTCTGCCCTCTGGTGGGTAAGGATGAAAGAGGCTTATGGAAGCTTCGTGAAGGAGAGCCTGACTGAGGGGAAACTGGGTCTTGTTCTGATGGACTTGAGTCTGAGAAAACTCCGGGAGCTGGTGATGGACAGGGAGGCCTGGTGTGCTGCAGTCTATGGGATTGCAAAGAGTTGGACACCACTGAGTGACTGAACTGAACTGAACTGAATTGAACTCAGATGGAGACAAAGGACCTCTGAATGGAGCAGCTGGTGTCTCAGTACTCACTGCCTGAGATAAGATGGCGTAGAACACCCCAGGTGTTCTCTGGGAGAAAAAGAGTCAATGTGGGATGAGAGCTGAGTCCTCACCTACCCTTGCTAAAGTCCATTTCCTGGAGTACCAAGAGGGAACCTAATATCAGTGCCGAATATAGACCCTGTATCATTAGTAGACTCTCTATAGAGAGACTCTACATTACCTTCATGATTATCATTATTGTTGTTCTCATTATCATTACAGAGTATGAGTTCAATCACCAAGGTATCCTTAACAAATCCTCTGTCATCTTCAAAAAGTCCTAAGTCTAAAAACTACCCTGGAGGTGGGGTGCCTGTGTGTGTGCTAAGTCACTTCAGTCATGTCCAACTCTTTGCGACCCTATAGGCTGTAACCCGCCAGGCTCCTCCGTCCATGGGCTTCTCCAGGCAAAAATATTGGAGGGGGTTGCCATGCCCTCCTCCAGAGGATCGTCCGACCCAGGGGTCGAACTCATGTCTCTTGAATCTCCTAGATTGTCAGGTGGGTTCTTTACCACTAATACCACCTGAGAAGCCCTGGGGTCCAGGGTGGGGGGGGGGATAAATTGGGAGATTGGGATTGACATATCCACTATTGATACTATGTGTAAAATGGATGATTAATGGGAACTTAGTGTATAGCACAGGGAATTCAACTCAGTACTCTGTGGTGACCTAAATGGGAAGGAAATCCAAAAGAAAGGAGGATATTTGTAAACATATAGCTCATTCACTTTGCTCTACAGTAGAAACTAGCACAATATTGTAAAGCACCTACACGCCAATCAAAATTAATTTCATAAATAAATAAAAATAAAAACTACCCTAGGGACATCCCTGGCTGTCCAGTGGTTAAAGACTCAGTGTTCCCGCTACAAGGGGTTTGACGAAGACCCTGTGTGCCACACAGTGTGTCCCAAAAAAACGGATGTAAAAATTATCCTACGTACCAATATGAAAAGGTTTCCAGCTTAGAAAGATTTGACCTGACTATTCAAATCAGTATTCTGTTGCTCAGGGTGGGTAAGACGAGATAAGCAATTCTTTAGAGACACTGGCAGTAGCCAAGCCCAGGGTAAGACGAGATAAGCAATTCTTATCTGGCAGTAGCCATGCCTATTTCTTGCTAGATAAGACACATTTACACCAAGACCGTCTTCAGCCTTCTCAGACTGGAACAAATGTGGAGGCCTGCTGCTCAGATCTCCCTTCAAGAAAGAACTCACCAGTCAGCTGCAAGGAAAGAAGGTAGATGGTAGCTTTCAGCCATAACATTACAGGTGGTACCTTGGCTTTCAAGCCAAGGCCATGGTCTTCCTGGGAACCCTCTAGCCAATGCTCACATGTGATGGGCCATTTCTACCTAACCTAGGATTCCTTTGACAGGTAATCTTTGCTCCAGAGCAACCGAGTTGGCAGAAATGTCATGCGATCTGAATTATAGTCTGAGGTGCTCCTTATCTCACTGCTCTATTTTTCTTTTCATTCACGTCAACTTTGCATCATGGTCTTGAAGACTTTTTCTGCCCAATTCTGCTTCTTCCCTCTCTTATCTGTCCCAAGCAACAAGCCTCACCGCAAACTAATAAACTACTGTACTCCTAATTCCACCTCATGTGCTGCTTCCCAGAAAACTCAATTGAAAAACCTGGTACCTTGTTTAATATGGATACCAGCTCGCAAAGTAGGTGGTAATGTCCCTATTTTACAAATTAAGAGGCTGAGAGTCAAGAGAAGTAGATGGGAGAGCTGTCATTCAAACCCAGGTCTGCTTGATTAGGGAGAAAAAAAATTATGAGACAGCATTTGCTACTCAAACTGTCAGTAGAAAGGAAAGTTTTGCTAGTGTTGGCTTAGTCTGAGTGAAGATATGACAAGACCTCAAAGTTGAGGTAAGGGTCCTTTTATCCCTCACGAGATTTGTCTGAGCAAAGGAAAGTTCCAGGCAGAGATCTGGCCCCAGAGGTTTCTGAGGAGGAGCCTCTACCCTCATGACAACCATGGATTTTTGTACAGGAGCCTTTCTGGCAAACTGGTGGCACCTACAGACCAGGTCTTAGAGCAGTGTTTTTAAATGCATTGAATGAAATATGTCAAATTTCAAGGAAAGCCAATTATATTTTAAAAAGCTATTAAAATGTGTTTAAAACCTGACTTTTTAGTAATGCATTAAATAACAAGTTCTTAGAAGTACCATAATTTTGAAGTTCCCTGGTGGCTCAGAGGTTAAAGCATTTGCCTGCAATGAAGCAGACCTGGGTTTGATCCTTGGGTCAGGGAAGATCCCCTGGAGAAGGAAATGGCAACCCACACCAGTATTCTTGCCTGGAGAATCCCATGGACGGAGGAGCCTGGTGGGCTACAGTCCACGGGGTTGCAAAGAGTCAGACACGACTGAGCAACTTCACTTTCACTTTCACTTTCACTTTGAATTTGAAAGACATGTTGAGATGTCTACAATGACTCCAGCTTGACGTGAAAAATCCATGGTTTGTATCAGTGACAAAGTCGAGGTCATGCTAATATTACTGTGCTCTGTTGCTTATGTTGCGATTGGAAAACATGTTAAATTTCAGTTAGAGATTAGTAAAAACAAGGATGTAATTTGTTCCCATGCAAGTTCTCAAACCCTAGATTAGGAAACCCTTCAGTAAACTCTGATAATACTTGACAAACTGTGTGGTACATTCTAACTGATGCAAAACTATAATCATTCCCAACTAGGCAGTATGTAGACCCTTAGAGGGGCTTTCCAAGTGGTGCAGTCGTAAAGAGCCTGCCTGCTGATGCAGGAGAGGCAAGAGACACAGGTTCAATCCCTGGGTCGGGAAGATCCCCTAGAGGAAGGAGGAAATGGCAACCTACTCTAGTATTCCTCCCTGGGGAATTCCATGGACAGATAAGCCTGGTGGGCTACAGTCTACGGGATTGCAAACAGTCATACACAACTGAGCAACTGAACACACACATACAGAGCCTTAGAGAGGGACAAATGAGCTCTAGGAGCCATTGAGATTTCCAAGAATAAGTTATAGCAAATAATCCTATTTGATTTTTGCAATAGAACCAAGAGACAAATAGGTTAGGAAGGCTCTGTGTATGACCATATTATGCCTGAAAAGCCCTTGACCCAAACCCTCATGATACCTTTTAACTGAGATAAAGAGATGCAATCTGGACAATAAAGCAATTGGTTTAGGTTGACCTCCTAGAGAGTTCAGCCAGTCTCCAAATGGTCAAAGCCAAGCTGGAGAGTGTGTTCCAACAGCATCCAGCAAGACTCAGCCCTAAGCCCTGGCTGACCCAATGGTTTTTTTGCAGAGACTTGGATGAGAACCTGGAAAACCAGCTGAGCCAATTCTCAAAAGACATGAAACCCTGAGGCTTGTAAATACTCTGGATAGCAGTGTTCAAATCCCAAACAATGCTAGGGAACCAGAAATAAAAAAAGGAACAGAATTTCTCAGGAAGGAATTTAATAAAGATGGATGAAAAGTCAGACCTTGAAATTTACAAGTCTAAGTGCAGGTGCAAAGGATGAAGATGAAGAGCTTATGAGCAGAACTTGTGGTGCTAAAGACCTGGGGACGCCTTTCACTGATGTAGCCTGCACTACCCTAGACTGAAAGCTGTTGTCCAGAATAAGGGGGCCAAGCCTCTTCCTCTTCGCAAAGCTGGATATCCCAAACCCAGAGGTAGGGGGAAGAGGGATGTGTGCTGTACTAGGAGTCATATTCAAAGGGCTTGTGACGAACAGGATTGCACTCGGAGGAGAGCCAAAGGAACCAAACTCTAGAACATAGAAATAGTGGTTCAAACCACCAACAGCATTTGGTCTGATAAAAAGCACTTTGGGAAGGAAAAGGACTGAGAGAGAAGATCAATTTTCTCAAAGGCCATTATATATCACTGGAATCAGCAAACATTTTCTGTAATGGGCCACATAGTAAATATTTTCTGCTTTGCAGACCTGTGGCATGTCTGATTTCCATCACAGCTACACTCTGCCATTGGACGCAAAAAGCATCCATAGACAATATGGAAATGAATGAGTATGGCTGTGTTCCAATAAAACTTTATTTACAAAAACTGATGCTGGGTCAGGTTTAGCCTGCAAAACATAGTTTGTCCACCCCTGGTGTAGAAGGAGGAAAGTAACACTTCCTTAGAGTCTGTGCTGTGCTGTGCTTAGTCACTCAGTCATATCTGACCCTTTGCAACCCCCTGGACTGTAGCCCATCAGGCTCTTCTGTCCACAGGGATTCTCCAGGCAAGAATTCTGGAGTGGGTTGCCATGCCCTCCTCCAGGGGATTTCCCCAACCAAGGGATCAAACCTAGGTCTCCCGCATTGCAGGGGGATTCTTTACTGTCTGAGCCACCAGGGAAGCCCAAGAGTACTGGAGTGGGTAGCCTATCCCTTCTCCAGGGGACCTGCCCAACCCAGGAATCGAACTGGGGTCTCCTGCATTGCAGGCAGATTCTTTACAAAGCTGAGCTACCAGGGAAGCCCTCCTTAGAGTCTACTCTGTGTCAAACAGCTGCATATTATATCGTTGATTCCTCATAGAACTCATGGAACCAAGGTAGGTACATTTTTACAGATGGGAAAACTGAGACTCCATGTATTCCCGTATTTGTATATGTCTACATGTGTTAGTAAGAAAGTACACCCCAAACCCCACAGCTAGCATGAGATGGCCCTAAAATTCTAACAAGTGTCTACCATGGCACTCATCCCCTGGAGAACCGGTGTGTGGCCATGGGAAGATCTACACGTGGCCCAAGTACTATGCAAAGAGCACATCTGGAAGGACCACCAAGGCCCAGAAGCATCTTGAGAAATACAAACACCGTGATTCCAATCACGAGGGGAAGCCCTGGGTCACTGAGTTGAAAGCTATGACGAAGTGATCTTTGGTACCCACTCTTGATGGGAACAAGCCAGCTAAATGTTTTCTCATTGTTTTAAGTATTTTTTTTAATTAGATGATTCATCAGCCACAGAGATATTTTCCACAGCACCACTTACCGCAGCACTTCCTGCCAAGAACAAGGTCAGAGGCAAGGGTCTCTGAAAGCTGTAGCATCAGAGTCAGAGCGAGGCAGTAACATCTCCTCCCTGTCTGGGTGGAAGAATCGCCTTCCCCCTCTCCTGCCTCCCCTCACAATACAGCCCTTGGAAGCCTCCCCGTAGCTTTGCAGCCAGCCCTTAGACAGTCAGTCACTCTCTGCCCTGCACTCTCTCCAGACCATCGTCACACACACCGTTACTCATTTCTTAGAAGGACCATCAAAATGGCACAAGTTGCTCACTGGGACTGCGTGCTCAGTTGCTTCAGTCATGTCCGACTCTTTGTGACTGTAGCCCGCCAGGCTCCTCTGTCCACAGGGATTCTCCAGGCAAGAATATTGGAGTGGGTTGCATGCCCTCCTCCAGGGGATCTTCCCACCCAGGGATCGAACCTGTGTCTCCAGCATCTCCTGCTTTGCAGGAGGATTCTTTGCCATGGAGCCACCAGGGAAGCCTGAAGTTGCACATTACTTGTCACTGAATCCCGTGGCTCAGAGGGTGCCTGATACATAGACTCTTTCAACAAAAGTCTGTTTCATTAAACTTAACTAAAACAGATCTCAAGCAAATGCACTTGCCTAGATTTCCACCTGACTTCCATGGCAATCACTTAAAAATTACCCTCTGTCTTACTTTATAGAAATAATAAAAAGTCCCAAAAGGTGCCTGGATGGAGGCAGAAAAAGCAGTTGGTGCCTGCTAGAAGCCAAGCCTGTTTCTCCCGTGCTCCGTGAGGTCTGTGTCCCTCCTCCACGTCGAGCCAGGAAGAACATTAACATGGATGTCAGTCAGGTTGCCAACTGCACAACTTTCCTTTGGGATATTTCCTGGAGGACGTCGATTTTTTTTTTTTTCCCCTAGTTCAAATCAGCATCTAAAGGCCACTTCTAGAGCAAATTGAGAATAAACTAACTGGATAGGCCAGTTCTGACCCGGACCCACTGTACAACATAATTGCAACAATCACCTTCCTCTTGTGTTCATTGATAGTGTCTTCACAGACCCAAGGCAGTATAAAGAAGAAAGCAAGGCTCTGACATCAGACAGACCTGAGATGAAACCCTGCTTCTGCCATTGATCAGCTCTGTGACCTTAAGCAGTTGGCTTAATCTCCCAGGGTCTTGATTTCCTCATCTGTAAAATGGGGTTAAGAATGTCTACCTTGTAAGCTTGTGAGATTAGAGAAATAATGGGCCAGAAAAAGCATATGTAAAATGTTGATATAGATTAGATAGATCAGTGATAGACTGATGGCTAGGTAGCAACATATAGTATGAAATGTATTTTGTAACTTGAGAAATTGAGTGTTAAGATTTTAGGAAAAGGAAGAGTAATGATATTCTCATAAACACTTATCCTCTTTCTCAATGAAGGACCTGAGACTTAAGAGATATGCGATAACTTGCTTGGTGGCACCCTGCTAATAACTGACCTGCACTTGGACATCATACAACCTGCAATTGGACAATGTCTGCATTGCACTAGGCGCTCGGTGCGCATGTGCAGACTAATCAACTGAAGGAATGATGAGATGTGGTCTAAAAATTCGGGAGTACAGTGCTCTGGTCTCCCTCAGGAAGGGTCATTCTTACTGCATCTTATTGGGATCAACAGTCTTAACGAGTTCTAGTGTCTCCAGGAGGTATTGTCACCATAGCTCCAAGAACTAATTTAACTTGTTGATAATCTTCTAAGCAAGAGAAGCTGGCGTTCAAAAACATGGCAGTTTTAACTGCTCCAGTCTAATGTTACTGATTGGTCTTAAGTAAGATCAAGTTCTTTTGCAATGAGACTATTAGAAAATTCAATTTACTGATATTCAGTGGACTGTCAGTTCCCATTCGTTTTAATGGCATAGAACTACGTTGAATTCTGTAGCGTCACAGTGGTATAACAGAAAGAGCACTGGATTAAACATTAGGAGACATGGGTTCAAATCTTGGTCCTCATGAGCTCTAGACAAGTGTCTTAGCCTCCTTTCCTCTGTTTTTTCATCTATAAAATGGGACGATAATACTTGCCTCTCTCCACTATAATAGTGAAGACTAAGTGGGGATCATGTATGTTAGAGTGTCTGTTTTGGTGCTTAGCACATGTGTGTGCTTTGCATTCTAAGTCGCTTCAGTCATGTGCAACTTTAGTGATCCTATGAGATTACAGTCCGAGGGCTCCTCTCTCCATAGGATTCTCCAAGCAAGAATACTGGAATGGGTTGCCATGCCCTTCTTCGGGGAATCTTCCCAACTCAGGGACTGAACCCACATCTCTTACGTCTGGTGCATTGATAAGGGGGTTCTTCACCACTAGAGCCGGCTGGGAAGCCCCCAGCACAAAGAAAAAGCTTAATAAATATTTATCTATCGGATGCAATGCACATGAAGTATCTGGCACATTATATACTCATAATTGAGGCTATTCAACCAGTTCAAAAAGGCCTTTGTGTGCGTGTGTGCTCCATCGCTCAAATATGTCTGACTCTCTGTGACGCCATGGACCCTAATCTGCCAGGTTCCTCTGTCCATGGGTTTTCTAGGCAAGAATACTGAAGTGGGTTGCCATTTCCTCCTCCAGGAGATCTTCCCGATTGAGACTGAACCCGCATCTCCTGTGTCTCCTGCATTGGCAGACAGATTCTTTACCACTGAGCCACCTGAGAAGCCCAAAAGGCATTTACTAAATGCTTATTCACTCAATGGAATACTTGCCCAATGACAGGCGTAGTAGTTGCTTAATGAATGTTCATTCAGTCCATGGAATCCCAGCACAGTGCCTTGCACTCAGTCGACACTCCATAAATGTTAGTCAAATTCAAGTAAGGACAATGTAGTTTCATTCATTTAATGAGATTTTCCAGTCTTATAAATATTGTATGTTATTGCCAGTGCTGTACAAAGCAAATCAACCATTCCTGAAATGTTCTTAGCTTTTGCTGGTTAACAAACCATTGTAAACTATTTTCCAAACAAGCAGCATTCCATGAATGCTCCGTAATAACACTGGAAATGCTAAACACCCCCCAGATCCTAAACAAGTGATGGGAGAGTGCAGCATATAAATTAACTCAGAAGTCAACAAAGGATCCATCTTCACAGAAACAAAAAAAAAAACTACACAATCTTTCCTAAGCTTGCGCAGAGATCCGCTTGACAACTGTTCTGGCAGACCCTAGAGACTGAACTCCAAGAAAAAATCCCCAACTGTAGGCAGAGTCTGTGAGGAATTAGAAATGCTCATATGCAAATGTGTGTATTTGGCAGAGTATGTGTATAGAGAAAATCTTTTAAAGGATTAGTCACTGAAAGTTTTGTTGTTTTTAGGTACACTGCAACATTCAAGCATTTTTTTTCCTTGGGAAAAAGAGGAGTGGCTTTTAATCATGTAATTTCTCCTTTTAGTGGCCACATTCTCTAGAATGGCCATCCAAGAAAGACTTTCAAGAAAGGAGGGGCATTTGGTTTTCCCAGTCAATCAGAAGTTCAAGAGGAAGGGACTTCCCTGGTTCCCCAACCCATACACCTCAGCTACTGAGCCTGTGCGCTCTTAGATCCTTGGCTCCACCAGAGAAGTCCATCTGCTGCAACCAGAGGAAGCTGGAGCCACAACAGAGACCCAGGGCAGTCAAAAGTAAGAAAATAAATTTTAAAAATGTTTAACAAGAAGTTCAAGTTCAGTCCAGTTCAGTTCAGTCACTTAGTCGTGTCCGACTCTTTGCGACCCCATGAATTGCAGCACGCCAGGCCTCTGCAACTCCTGGAGTCCACCTAAACTCACGTCCATCAAGTCGGTAATGCCATCCGGCCTCTCATCCTCTGTCGTCCCCTTCTCCTCCTGCCCCCAATCCCTCCCAGCATCAGAGTCTTTTCCAAAGTGTCAGCTCTTCGCATCAGGTGGCCAAAGTATTGGAGCTTCAGCTTTAGCATCAGTCCTTCCAATGAACACCCAGGACTGATATCCTTAAGAGTGGACTGGTTGGATCTCCTTGCAGTCCAAGGGACCCTCAAGAGTCTTCTCCAACACCACAGTTCAAAAGCATCAGTTCTTCGGTGCTCAGCTTTCTTCACAGTCCGACTTTCACATCCATACATGACCACTGGAGAAACCATAGCCTTGACTAGACAGACCTTTGTTGGCAAAGTAATGTCTCTGCTTTTGAATATGCTATCTACGTTAGTCATAACTTTTCTTCCAAGAAGTAAGCATCTTTTAATTTCATGGCTGCAGTCACCATCTGCAGTGATTTTGGAGCCCCCCAAAATAAAGTCTGCCACTGTTTCCACTGTTTCCCCATCTGTTTCCCATGAAGTGATGGGGCCGGATGCCAAGATCTTCATTTTCTGAATGTTGAGCTTTAAGCCGACTTTTTCACTCTCCTCTTTCCCTTTCATCAAGAGGCTTTTTAGTTCCTCTTCACTTTCTGCTATAAGGGTGGTGTCATCTGCATATCTGAGGTTATTGATATTTCTCCTGGCAATCTTGATTCCAGCTTGTGCTTCCAGCCCAGCGTTTCTCATGATGTACTCTGCATATAAGTTAAATAAGCAGGGTGACAATATACAGCCTTGATGGATTCCTTTTCCTCTTTGGAACCAGTCTGTTGTTCCATGTCCAGTTCTAACTGTTGCTTCCTGACCTGCATATAGGTTTCTCAAGAGGCAGGTCAGGTGCTCTGGTATTCCTATCTCTTTCAGAATTTTCCACAGTTTATTGTGATCCACACAGTCAAAGGCTTTGACCTAGTCAAGAGGGAGAGACAAATTCAACATGATTCCTGTGCAGAGTAAGTGAGCAACACCGAAGTTTAGTTCTGAAGAATGAGCATGGATTCTTTCAGCAGGAAAGGCAGAGCAAGAACATTCCAGGTCTGAAAGGGAAAGTGACATTTAAGGTATGGCAATGAGTTTGATATGGTTGAGGATCAGGTGGAGCCCACTGCATAGTAGCAGCAAATGAAAGGTGGGCCGCACTGGGAGATCTTTAAGCCATGGTCCATGACCCCTGAGGAATGCTGTGCTTGCCTCTCTTCCATAACACTCATCTCCATCTGCCTTATTTTGAACTTGGGTTTTTTCCCTCTACTTCCTTCTTCCAGTCTGGAACTCCTTGAGACCAAGATTGCATGCTTGTTGCCTTCACATCTGCAAGTCTAGTTTAGCATACTGCCCCTAAGAAGTTCAAAACAAGTTTCAAAGTAAATAAAAATCAATAACACCCTTCCGGAAGTTAATAGCTGTTGCCTACTATCTAATCGTCCTTCATATACAAGGCCAGCATGTCAGTTAGGAGTTAATACAGAGAAAAGAAGTCTCTCCAGGTATTTTAAACAAAGGGCATTTAATACAGGAATGAGGTGTTTCTGTAATTATTTACTATAATTTTTTAATTTATGTTTTAATTGAAGGATCGTTGCTTTACAGAATTGTGTTGGTTTCTGCTGAGCATCAACATGAATCAGCCATAGGTATACATACGTCCCCTCCATCGTGAACTTCTTGGAGGGCTAAAGGAACCACTCTGAGGCAAGTGGCTCAAGTTCACAGCTCCAAACGCTGATAATCAGAGGTCAGTGCTATTACCGCTGCTTCTGACTTCAACGGCCAACACCTCTCATTCTCAGAAAGCCAATGACTGCATTACATGCCTTAACCCTGAGTCAGTCCACAGACACACATGTGAGTCAATGACCTCACTGGCCAGTAGCAATGACAACAAGGCTGGGGCTTCCAACTCACTTTAAACTCCCAGGTCTCCTGGAATTTCATCTCATTGGTGGAACCTAATTTGCTGCCAGAACCCCCATAGCAAGGGAGTCAGGAAAATGTAGTTTCTAGCCCCCTGTGATAAAGAAAGATCCCTAAGAAGCAGAAGGGAATAGTTGCCTGCTTCTAATCAAAGATACCCAGCACAGTCAAGAATAATTCTAATAATTGCCTGCTGAACACATGAAGTATGGGCTCTTTAAAAAACAAACAAGCAAAAACCTTTTTCTAGCCTGGATAAAGTTTTCTCAGAAATGAACATTTTTTTCTAGCAGTCTTATTTTTTAACTAAAATCAAAAGCACCTGAAGCCAGATGAAAGGACCCCCACTGGCCAAACCTGGGACCCTTTGAACATCAAAATAAATAATAACAGCAAAGGATGATAAGTCATTGAGTAAAATAGGAAGCAACTGATGAACAACTTTGTAAGGTGAACATCTGACCAAAAACAGGATATTAAAAAAATATTTAGTTCCAAAGCACATGCCCATAAAATTGCAGAGGGAAAAAATGAGTGTCATGTGACAGCAAGAATTTCACGTAGCGTCCCGGGATGCAATGAGAAGAATAGCATCGCTTGTGGAATTGTCCTGCCGGAGCGGCACATCCAAAATAATGTTGTAAAGACATTATCAGAAAAATGCAATTGAACTGATGTTCTATGAAATAACTGGCCTGTAATCTTCAAAAGTGTCAAGGTCATGAAAATAATGAAAGACTGAGAAACTGTCCCAAGCTGAAGGAGACAAAAGGGCATTAACAACTGAGGACAATGATTTGAAAGTTGAGTCTTCCAGCAGATCTAACAGGAAATTGTTAGGGGGTGAAATGTGCATGGGGTCAGAGGATTAGATAATAGTATTGGCTAGATGTTAATTTCTTGAATTTGATGATTCATTGTGATTATATGGCTTCCCAGGTGGCTCAGTGGTAAAGAATCCATCAGCCAAGCGGGAGACGCGGGTTCAATATCTGGGTCAGGAAGATCCCCTAGAGAAGGAAATGGCAACCCACTCCAGTATTCTTGTCTGGGAAGTCCCATGGACAGAGGACCCTGGCTGGCTACAGTCCACAGGGTCGCAAAATAGTTGGATATGACTGAGCGACTAAAACAACAGCAACAAAGCTGCGGTTATATTGGAGAATCTCCTTGATTGAAGGAAATACCCACTTCACTATCTGAATGTTATAGGGCATCAGATTGGTAACCCTTCAAATAATTCAGAAGGAGATAAAATTCTTCACATAGTACTTACCACTCTTCTGTAAGTTTGTGGGGGTGAGTGGGGTGAAGTCGCTCAGTCATGTCCGACTCTTTGCAACCCCATGGACTGTAGCCTACCAGTCTTCTCCGTCCATGGGATTCTCCAGGCAAGAATACTGGAGTGGGTTACCATTTCCTTCTCCAGGGGATCTTCCCGACCCAGGGATCGAACCCCGGTCTCCCGCATTGGAGGCAGACGCTTTAACCTCTGAGCCACGAGGGAAGCCCATATTTCCAAATAAAATTTATTTGTAAAAAATTAGAAGTACCCATGCTTCAGGAGAAGGCATTTTTATGAAATCGAAAACCAAAAATCTCACCTGACTTACAGCTTGAAAAGAACTCCATTTCACCTTTCCAAACAAACGAGAGTCCTTCTTTTCATATTAGATCTGGGAAATAGAAAATGGAATTGTATGAGGTGTCTGGAATAGGCAGTCTTCCTGGAGGCTCTGCTGGATACATAGCCACCTCCAGCCTTCCAGTGTCGATCACAGTGTACAGAGAGAAAACTTGGTGAGGAATAAGGAGACCCAGGGTCTGAATGTCATTTTCCCCGCTTCCTAAATATGCTACTTTGGGCAATTGCTCTACCCTCCCTAAGTCTAGGTTTCCTTAACTACAAAATGGAAATAATAATGACTCCATAATTCCTTCACAGTATTGTTGGAAGAGTTCAATACA
This sequence comes from Ovis aries, assembly GCF_016772045.2. NCBI lineage: Eukaryota > Metazoa > Chordata > Mammalia > Artiodactyla > Bovidae > Ovis > Ovis aries. The sequence continues at coordinate 15,500,217 of NC_056055.1, forward strand.
ATAATGGGTGTGAACCTGCATAATGATTGGCATAGGAGCACAAGGGTTTTGTTTTTAATTACACAACAATTTAATCTTATATAACCTAACAAGTTCCTTTGACCCTGACATAATTTCTCCTGCTTATAGCTGGACATATTTGCCACTTATTCACTCATTCTCACTCATTTATGCGCTTAATGTCTGACAAATACTGAGAACCTATTACACAGAGTTCTATGGTACAAGCCGGAAACAGTAAACTGCAAGTTATCCTTTTCATTTTCTTTTTCCTACAAAAGAAGATGCAATGGAAAACAATGCTTTACATCCAGCTGTGAATTATGAATTTAACAATCCAACTAAGGGTGTGTTTGCATTTCATTCCCTCTCTCTTATTGTAGCTGTTGAATCCACCCACGTCTCCATCACATACATATTTATTTCCCAATGAGTTCTGAAAGATTTCCAAGGTAGAGCAAGACACAGGGAATGCAGCTGACGTCGGCTTCCCCTTGGGAATTATGTCACTACTTCATTTAATTCCTCCTGACATTTTCCCCATTGTACTCTCTGCTCTTCATCAAAATACATCCCTCTCAGAAAACAAATGTACTTACTTATCGACTACCCAAGACAATCTTGGAAACAGTTGTAATTCATCGTGTGTAGAGTTTAAAAAAAAAAAAATTTGAAAAACCAAACGCACAAACATAAGATCTCCAGAGCAGTAACCAGTTGGTTGATTCTGACATCCAGAGTCTCAGGGATTTCTCAGTAAACCCCACTTAGGCGAGGCAGACAGATTTCTTTTCCAGTTTTAGGCCATTGGCAATTTCGTTTGCTTAGGCTTAATTGTTCCCGGATATTGAGAGGGTACAGAAGGTAATTGTGTGTTTGATTTTAATGACTCTTTTGGCCTCGGTTTAATATCCTTGCTGACAAAATTACCAATGAACTCACATGCACACAGGGTTTTTTGTTTGTTTTACAGTTTTCTTCCTCAAGAAATTCGCCTGGGGGTGACATGCAAATAAAATCCAGCTCCGTGGCCTATTCTGAGTGGACAGTTTTCAGCCGCTCAGAGCGGACATCACAAGCACAGTCTAGAAAGGGCCCCCTTTCTGTGTCAGAACCAGGGAGACAGCAGCTGTGTCCTCAGGCAGCCAGGGGAGCCCACCCCACCCCGACTCTGGCATTTCTCCTTAGCCCTGCAGGCACCCCACTTCCTGCAATCCCAACTTCTAAAATTTCTCTAGCCAAGTGGCACCATTTTGGGGACATCCACCTCCCCGATTGCCCAAAGATGGAACAATTTTAACTTCCAAAAAATGTGACAGAACTTTCAGAAGTGCATGAAATCAGCTTCCTAAATTGTGAAATAGCTGCTGTGCGACAGCATCAGAGCATACAGTCAAGGTCCCCTTGCAAAGAGGAGGTGACCTGACCACCATTCTCCTGGGCATCGGCCTTGCCATCAGCCTAAGTGCTACGTGCACCCAGAGCCAGGCATGCACGGGGCAGGCCTCACCCTGGTCCTCCGCAGTACCTGGCACCGGTGACCGCACCCTAGAAACCCCCTCCTCCCTGCCGCCTCCCCTCTAGTCCCCACCCCCCTGCCTCTTCTTCCTGTTTTTCTTTCAATCATCTTTCCTAGTCCTCCCTTTAAAAATTGGCATAACCCAGGCCTCGGGTGGAGGAGGGAGAGCAAAATGCCAGCTGTATATGTCAGAATTACTAAAATAGGATAAATACATTTTGAAAAAGCATATTTAATAGTGTAAGTTAATATTTAATAAAGGAAAGAGATGTCTCAGTTTTTTTTTTTTTAATTTATGGGTATATATAACACAGTTTAAGGTTCACGTTACAGGATTGTTTCAACTTCTGTGTACCCAACAGCCTTGTTGCTATTTAGCCATTAAGCTGGGTACGACTCTTTGAGACCCTATGGACTGTAGCCTGCCAGGCTCCTCTGTCCATGGGATCTTCCAGGCAAGAATACTGGAGTGGATTGCCATTTCCTTCTCCCGGGCATCTTCCCCAGCCAGGGATCGAATTTGCATCTCTTGCATTGGCAGGCAGATTCTTTCCCGCTGAGCAGTCTGGGAAGGCCACCTGATAGCATGCTCACCACCAAAAAGTGTGGTTTCCACCCCTCGCCCTACAGTTGACCCCCTTTACCCGTTTCGCCCCCACCCCACCCTTTCCCCTCAGGTAACCACTACTCTGTTCTCTGTATCCACCCGTTTGTTTTGAGATGTCTGTTTTTTTAATACCAACCTCTGAAACTTACACTGCAAAGTCTCCTTGGTGATGAAAGATGCAGTGACTCAGCTGTGCTCATGGAGTTCTATCAGTTTGTTTTTCAGGGTTTTTTTGGGGGTAGGGGGCTTATGTTTACCAAAACAGTACATGCCCTGTGTGTGGAGTTGAGAAACTGTTCTCAGTAACCTCATCCACTCCCACAGCTTCGATTATACCTCGAAGCCGACAACTCCCAGCGCTCTATCTCTAGCCCAGATCTCTGCTTAGGATCCCACGGGGACTCCTTACTGGATGTTTCCAGTTGTGAGACTCAAACCTAACAGGTCTGAAGGTGAGCTCACTGTCTGCCCCATGACCCAGACCAGGCCCTGGGGATGCCTCCTTGCCCTGGCTCTTCCCATGTTAGAGTCAGCTCTAAACTATCTCATGCACCCATCTTTTCCTCTCCTGCACTGCAGGCTGGCCTCTGCTCAGCCCTCCCTTCAGGGTCCCTTCAGAGAGAACAGCCTCCAAACTGCGTTCCTTGGCTTTGAATTCTCCTTCCACGCTCTTGGGAAATGCCCCTTCTAAAATACTCTAGTGTCTCCTTGTTGCTTGTAGAATAACTTTTAATGTTCTCAGATAGGACGCCATTCTACATTTCCTGTTTCTTTTCTTTCCAACATTCCTTTCAATTCTACTTCAGCCACCGGACTCCCTCAACCCTACATACTCCTTCCTACTTGCAGACTTTATTCCAGCTCCCTGCCTGACTACATAGAAAACCCCTGTTCTTCTGCAGAACCCAACTGAGTCACCTTCTGTGTAGAGCCATTCTATTGCAGACAGCCATTCTGTACTTCCAGGGCCTGAGAGTGGGCATTTGTCTGACACTCAGAGAAGAATGATCCAAGGAGACACACATGCTGGCAAAGCAAAAGACTTTATTGGGAAGGGGCACCCGGGCACAGAGCAGCAGGGTAAAGAAACCCAGGAGAGTTGCTCTTCCCCCTGGTTCGGAATCTCAGGCTTTATGGTGGTGGGATTAGTTTCTGGGCTGTCTTTGGCCAATTGTTCTGACTGGTGGTGCATGCATTGCTCAGTCAAGATAGATGCCAGCGAGAAGGATTCTGGGAGGTGGAAGTACGCGTGGCATCTCCTTGCGACCTTTCCTGAACTCTTCCGGTTGGTAGTGGCTTGCCAGGACCTCCTGTCATAAAGTAACACACAGATCGTTACGGTAGTGCCTGGCCAGAGCGGGCAGTTTCAGTCCGTATGCTTCCCCTCACATTTCCCCATTTCTCCAGGTAAAAATATTGGTTCCCTTCATTGTTTCCTGCTGCTCTTCCTACAGTCTCCTTAAAGGCCTTATTAGTTTGCAAATTTAGTTATTGGATTACAGTCTATCTTCTCCTGTATATAATGACTTATTCGAGTGTAGAAGCTGAAGTGACATCTACTTCTATGTTTCCCTAGAATCTTACATGGAGCTTGGAAGAGAGTAGGTACTGAATGAACGAATGACGGTGCCCACTGCCTTTTCCCAACATTATTGTCCGCTCAAGTCCTCAGTGATGTAATAGGACCATCAGGGCAGTAAAGAATTGCTGTATCTTTATATTAGTTCACTAATGCTGCATAACAAATTACCCCAAACTCAGCAGCTAAAAAAAAAAAATCAGTCATCACTTGTGATCTCTCTCTGGACAGGGCATTTGAAGAGGGCACTAATCCCTCCCTGATGATGTCTGAGACCTCGACTGGAAGACTCAACAGTTGGGGCCTGGAATTATCTGAAAGCTCATTTACCCACATGTTGACATTGACTGTCAGCTGGGGTTTAGCTAAACCGTCAGCCAAACACTTCCATGTGGCTTCTCCGTGTGTCCTGAGCTTCCTTACAACAGGGTGTATGGTTTTCAAGGACAAGGGTCCTAACAGTGAGAAGAAAACCAGGTGGAAACCATATTGACTTTTATGAACTCCCCTTGGGGGCCGTACAGCCTCACTTCTGCCACATTCTATTGATCGAGGCAATTACAAAGCTCTCTCCAGTCAGGTCCAAAGGGAAGGAACATAAAGTCCACGTATTGGTGGAAAAGTGTTAATATCACATTGTCATAAGAACAGGTGGGAAGGCATATACATTGGTGTGGCTGTATTTGGAAAATATCTGCTATGATCTCAAGGAACACCACCCTCTGCTATTGTGTGGGCGCTAACCTTAATCCCATGAAGTATTGGGAGCACATTAGACAAATAACCTTACATGGCTTTCTAACTTGGTCATGAACAGTTGCTATGAATCTCAAATGGAAGCTTTCCATCTAAGTAGCAAGAGTCTTGAAATCTGAGGGATATACAACTGTGTAAAGAGGACTGAAGGGAATTATTTAAGATCTGTTTATTGAATTCACTCACCAAAGACTGACTACCCTGTACCAGCTCTATAGATAAGCCAGACATATCCCTGGCCTGCCAGAAACAAATATACTCAAAACCACTTTTTCTTGTTACATTAATAAACATCCTTGAGCCAAGTTGGTACACTTTTACATTCCCTCGATACAGAACCTTGGTTCCATGGGTAAAATGGACTCCAAGGATGTGCCCTGGGATACCTGCACCCAGAGACAAAGACAACTTAGGCTCCCAAGCTGAGGCTGTCTATTGCGCAAGGAACAATTAACTGTCTACCATAAAAGTAAAACAGATGAAACATTCTTGGTGGCTCGAATATGTAGGTATTACAAGACTCAGTCTCTTTGTGTGGGAAAGCTACAAACCAAGAGCCAAATTCCGCCAGCAGACTCTCTTTACAAATAAAGTTTTATTGGAACACAGCTCTGTTCATTGATTTCAGAATGGTCTATGGCCACTTTCATATGGCAGAATTCACTTGTTACAACCGTGACTAAAAAACCTAATATTTAATATACAAAACCTAATATTTAAAATATTTATCATCTGGCCCTTTACAAAGTTTGCTGCATTTACTCTAGGCTAAATTTGTTTACTTGCTTGCATCAATCATAGTGGCTGCCTTCTGTCATGCCTCACCTACACAGCAGGCTCTGTACTAGGAGTTTCTGGAGGCATTATTTTCAAAGTTACATGGAACTGCCATGTGGCAGATGGAGAAAATCAAGATTTTTAAGAAGTAAAAGATTTGCACAAAGGCACAGACCCAGGTGGGTACAATTCAAAAGCCATGCTCTTTTCTTCATGTCTTTTCAGTCACGTCTGACTCTTTGAAACCCTATGGACTGTAGCCTGTCCATGAGGATTCTCCAGACAAGAACACTGGAGTGGGTTGCCGTGCCCTCCTCCAGGGGATCTTCCTGACCCCTTCCAGGCACAGGGGTGGAACCTGCACCTGCTGCGTTTTCTGCATTGGCAGGCAGGCTCTTTACCACTAGGGCCATCTGAGAAGCCTTTTTCTTCACACCGTTCAGTAAAAACATGGGGTATAGATACTTCTGCTGTCTGGCTAAGAAACAGCTGGACTCCAGGAGCCACTGGACATGATTATTAGCATAAGGAATCTGCACTGAAGCAGAACCACTTACCCCAAATGACTGTAATGGAGAAGATTCATCATCCAGAGAAGCCAGGATCACGGAGTTTGCCCCTTAAAGCGGCAGAATGAACAGAAAGGAATAGGCCACCAAAACCCAGAGCACAGCAGAGACAGGGGACTCGGAGCTACAGATCAGAACCATGAAGTGAATTCATCACTTCCTTGAAAGCTCCTCAATCTGGAGGGTTGCACGGGCCATCTAGGGATCAGAAAGGGTCCAGCAGTGACAAGGAGCACTTATCCGGACAGCAGCCACTGCTACAGTGAAATTTAGCACTTGGCCAGATCCTGTGCATCGCCACTGCAGCTGGAAGCAAGTACCCCTCAGTGTTAGTCTGCATTCGCTGGCTCCAGACCATTAGCTTCCTTAAGTGATGGGAGGCAGAGATGTCTGGGGGCACAGGGCACCCAGGACCACAAGGAATCTTCCCAGATGTTCCCTGAGACCTCACACGTCACACACATATTTGTTGGCGCTGGAACCCAAGTTGAAGCTCTGCTAACAAAAAGGAAGACATTGCCTGAGTATACTAAGGTATTTTATGGTTATTGTTTGGTTTTTAAATTCTCTTTCTTTCATTACACGTTTTTATCGAGCATCACCATGCTTGATAAATAAATGAAAGAAAATTCCCTGCCATCAATAACAATTATTGAGTGCCTACTCTATACCAGGCATTTTTCTAAAAGCTGTGCATGCAGAAAGACATTTAAAGCTCACAGAGACACTATGAGGTATTTAGCCTTGTCTCATTTCACAAAAGAAGAAACTGAGGCACAAGAATGATCATTCATTCAACAAATTCATCACACACACACATAGAACAAACTTTCTATGGTAATATTTCCAGTAAGTATACAACTCAAGGCCTGAAGTTAAAAAAAAAAAAAAATCCAAATCCTACACATTTACATACATTTTTGTGATTGGACCATCCTTGCTAAAAGAGCCGTTTCACAAATGGGAAAATCTCAGAGAGGTTTAAGGACTTGCATAAGGTCACACAGCCTGCCTATCAGGGCAATGCTTTTCACAGGACCAGACTAAGAGATCCTCGAAGTACCTTTCAGCTTTAGAACCCAAGGGATCAACTGCTGGGGGCTTTCCTCTCCTACTCTGCCCACGTCCCCTCATTGGGAGTCTCCTATCACTTGCAGATCCCTTCCAACAAAAATTAAGTGTCTCCAACAGTGTGAAGTAGATGTAGAAACCCCTTACCTCCAGGAGGTAAAGAGGCTGAGAACTAGACGCCTGCCTTCAGGGTCCCATAATAACCATCAGGGCAGAACTTCCTCATGCAAAACAACCCAGTGGGGAGGCTGAGTGCTCCCCTGGGAGGGTCACAAAGGAAAAGCCACCACTAGAGCACATTTCCCTCCCCTGATGAGAGGCTAAGGGCATTTGACTGTCTGAGAACTACAGTGGGAGCAAGTCATCCCTTGCAGAGAGGAAGGAAAACGGCCTTCCAAGGAGCAGAAATCCATTGGGAGTGAAGATGAACAGGGAAGGAACTAGGGACATGACAGTTGCTGTTTACTCACTAAGTCTGACTCTTTGCAACACCATGGACTATAACCCACCAGGCTCCTCTGTCCATGAGGTTTCGTAGCAAGAACACTGGAATGGGTTGCCATTTCTTTCTCCAGGGGATCTCCCAAACCAGGGATTGAACCCAGGTCTTCCACATTGCAGATGGATTCTTTACCAGCTGAGCCACCAAGGAAGCCCCTAGGGATGGGTTGCTTGGTCCCAAAGCACCTGTGCCTGAGGGCTGCAGGTCTGGCTTCTGATGCTGCTTGTAAGTACATTCTGGAAGCTTCTGAGATGTTCTCAACATTGGTGAGGTCAGCCTTCCAGAGGGCCCAAGAACTGGCTGCCAATCCCAGATCCTCCAGGGGATTTTACTGCCCTGGGTTAAACAGTGGGGATCATTTTAGGGCAAAAAAAAACATATGAAAGCCAGGTGCTGGCTGAGGGGATGTTCCAAGAGTTGAGTGGGGTATCCTGGTGTGAGACTTGACGCACCCACCATGCTGAAACCGAATGGATGTAGCTTAAGATCTTCAAGAGGAGTTTGTTTCAGTTCAGTTCAGTTTCTCAGTTGTGTCCGGCTCTTTGTGACCCCAAGGACTGCAGCACAGCAGGCTTCCCTGTCCATTGCCAACTCCTGGAGCTTGTTCAAACTCATGTCCACTTAGTCAGTGATGCCATTCAACCATATCATCCTCTGTCATCCATTTCTCCTCCTGCCTTCAATCTTTCCCAGCATCAGGGTCTTTTCCAGTGAGCCAGTTCTTCACATCAGGTGGCCAAAGTGTTGGAGCTTCAGCTTCAGCATCAGTCCTTCCAATGAATATTCAGGACTGAGTTCCTTTAGGATGGACTGGTTTGATCTCCTTGCTGTCCAAGGGACTCTCAAGAGCCTTCTCCAACACCGCAGTTCAAAAGCATCAATTCTTCAGCCCTCAGCTTTCTTTATGGTCCAACTCTCACATCCACACCTGACTACTCAGGAAAAATTTTCTGAGTATCTACCAAGTGTCAAGCATCGTTCCTTGTTGCTGGGGTTACAAAGGGGAAAATGGCAGATCCCTGCTCAGACCTGTGGATGGATCAACAGGTGCACAATGATCACGGTGCCAGGTGAGGGCTGGGGCCGAGGATGAGCAGGAGAAACACTGACTCTATGGGACCAGGACTGGGATAAGAAGACTATCCACACTACCAAAGCCTTGTTTGAGCCATGTGACCTTCGTGCAGTTACTTAGACTCTTTTTGCCTCAGCTCCTTGTCTGTAAAATGGAAATAAAAGCCACGCTTTCATTGAAAGTGTATTGTAGGATTAAATGTTAATCTATGTAAAGTATTTAGAGTAGCCCCAGTCATATCCTGAGTTGTCATTATTGGGGAGCTGTCCTTATTAACTGTTCACTATGAACTAGGTCCTGTTCTAAGTTTTACATGAACAAACAACTCTATGGTAGGGACTCTTGTCGACCCTATTTTATCAGTGTACAAGGAGGCACGAGGAGCCTGGGGAGAGGCGGTTGCAGAGACGATAAAGATTTGACCCAGGCAGTAAGGCTTCCAAGTCGATGCTCTTGACCTAATATTAACACAATTCTGCCTCAGGACCCGGCCGTGCTGACCCAGCACAGAAAGGGCACAGGTGAGTGGGAAATCATTCCAGAAGACAGAGCTCTGGAGCTGGTCTTTGATGACAACTGGTATTTGCAAGGAGTTAGTGCGGTAGAATGGAGGTGTGTCGCCTGACAGAGGGTTCAAGGGCGTTGATTTGGGAGTTAGAATCCTCACTATACAAATCACCAGTGGCATAACTTCCAGTGAGTTTCTAAGTATCTACATCTCAGTTTTCTCACGCGTAAAACGGGAATCACCATTCCTAACTTGAGATGCTGTTGTGGCAGATGAAATGAACTCAAGCATTTCGGATGCTCTCTGTGCTGTGCTGTGCTTTAAAAATGTGCAGGAAGTGGAGGCAAATATTTCTTCCCAGCTTCACTCATCTCCTGCTTCCTTGCAACCTTCTTGCTTTCACCCTTTCTCTCTCCTGCTCCTGGCTATGACCCACCTCCATTCTCTTTAAGGAACATTGGAGGTTAGTTTTGCTTTGTCTGTCTTACTTTGTTCAGCTTTTCCTTATCCCCTCTGGAACCACTTTTAAGTAACTCTCTCCCATTTTCTTTCCAAGTACCTATTCCTATGTCCATTCTTATGTGTATATTTTTAAATTTCACTTATTTATTTATTTTTGGTGGTGCTGGATCTTCACTGCTGCTCGAGGGCTTTCCCTCTAGTTGCGGCGAGCAGGGGCTACTCTTCCTTGCCATGCACCAGCTTCCCACTGCAGCGGCTTCTCCAACTGTGGAGCGCAGGCTCTAGGGCACACGGGCTTCAGGAGCTGTGGTGCATAAGCTTAGCTGCTCTGCAGCAAGTGGAAACTTCCCAGACTAGGGATCAAGTTTGTGTCCCCTGCGTTGGCAGGCAGATTCTTATCCACTGTACCAGCGGGTAAGTCCCCTATGTTCATTCTTAAACATGGATGTTTCCATGGGTTCCACTATTAGTCACCTAATCTCTCCCCACAATCTGCGCATCAGTATACTGACAACTCCCAAATCTGTATGTCTGGAGTGGATCACTCTTTTGAGGTCCTGACCCACATTTCCAGCTCTACTGGGATGTCCCAAAGCTACGTATCCAAATTGGAACCATTCTTCTCATCCCTAAGCCTGCTCTTCCTCCTGGCATCCCAGTCTTAGCAACTGGCACCAACACCCATTCAATTGCCCAAGCTAGAAACTGGGAGTTGTTCTAGAATGCTCTTACCATTCCACCTCCACATCTAATTAGTCACCGAGTCTTGTTGATTTCACCTCTTCTGACACCTTCCCCTTCTCTCTAGCTCCACGGTCTGCCTAGTTTAGATTATAGGCCATGACTTTAACAGTTTATGCAGGGCTTCCTAACAACACTCCTTCTCACCAGATTTTGCTGTCCTTTAATGCATCCTCTTACATCAGAAGTTGACAAACTTTTTCTGTAAAGGATCAGATAGCAACTATTTTAGGCTTTGTGGCCGTAGGGTCTCCATTAAAACTAGGGGATTCCACCATGGCATGCAAAAGCAGTGACTGGCAATGCATAAATCAATGGGCGTGGCTATGTTCCAACTGAATTTTATTTAGAAGAACAGGAGCTGGATGGATTGGGCTCATGAGCCATAATTTGCCCATGCTTGTACTACATTATAGCCAAAGTGGGTCTAACAAAGCTAAGGGTCCCATTCATTCATCTGTTGAAAACCTTTCTGATCTCCCAGTGCTGTCAAAATAAAGCCTAAAACCCTTAATATGGTTATAAGTTCCTTTGTGATCTGTCCTCCCTTTCTTCTCCTCCGTCCCCTTTTCCTCATCCTCCTTCTCCTCCTTCTTCTGTCCATTCATCACATGCTCCCTGTGCTTCAACTTTTCCCAGCTGCTACAGATCCCAGAGTATATTGTGAATTTGTTCATCTCTGTGTTTGTACATGTACTGATTCTTCTGCCCCCAAATGCTGCTTCTCCTCATTTATTTAGAGCACTGGCATTCTTTCCCAAAATTCAAATTAATTTGCATCACCTGTTTGAAGTCTCCCATTGCACAACCTGAGAAAAATATTATTTCTTGTGGAAATACTTGTCAGTATTTCATTGACAAACTGAGAGGTCTTTGATGATAGAACTTATCTAACATTCATTTCGGTTTTTTTGGTGACTAGAGGAACTCTCATTTTTCACTGTACATAAGAGGAAACTGAGGCACAGGAAAACCATGGTATGAACTTGAGGTCACATAGCAAAGAAGGCTCTGTGCTGGAACTGAAACCTGGAAAATACAAAGCCTGAATTCAAAACCTCTGCTCTTTCTACCTCACTTTGAAAGTCAGGAAGAAAGATCTTTGTCCAGTGTCTACCTATTTAATAGCATGAAAAAAATATCACTAGGCCTTCTCCATATCCATGAACACCTTCAACAGAAGAACAGCAGAAATGGGATTCTGTGTGGATCCTTCAGGAGAAGCTATATGGTCTTTCTCTTTCCTCTTACCCTCGTTCTTCCGGGCAAGCTGATGAAAGCAATACATTAAGTTCCAAGTGTCACTGCTGCCTCAATACTCTAAAGAGATTTTGTGGAGCCCCCTAACTGGCTGAGTAAGGCTTCTTCTGATGCTGGCTCACTTTTCTGGTCCTTTCTGTGTTCAACCTTCACAGAGTAACTCATTCTGAAAGCAAATGAATTTTCCTAACTTATCAGGTGTGCTCACAACACAACGGACAATGAAGTTCACGGTCCCCATGGTGTGTGTCTCATATTACACACATTACTATACAGAGAGGGCAGACTGATACTGCACTCTGTGGCAAAGAATGATGTGAAAAGACCAAAATGGAAATACAAAACTCAAGTGTATCCCTTCTCCAGGGGATCTTCCTGACCCAGGGATCAAACCCAGGTCTCCTTCAGTGCAGCCAGGTTCTTTACCAACTGAGCCACCAGGGAAGCTCAATAATTTGAAGGCCCAGCTCAACTGATTACGTTTCCATGGTGCCCTCCTTTATTTTCTCAAGTGTAATTAGCCTGCCACCTTCTCCATAAGCCCATTACCCTTTGTTCACATCTTCAAAGTGTCTACACGTTGTACTAAAATTATTGATCTGTGTGTCTCACGTCCCAACCAGCAGTCCCTTAAGGATAAAGATAGAGTCTTAGACATCTTTGTATAGGGCACTCACTTCCCTAACACCCTTACCCCTTCCCTGGAATTATCACTGCTTGATATGTATTTTTTGCTCAATAAACATAAAAATGAATGAATGAATCATGGATGTAAAATATTAAAAACATGCAGACACAAAGAGGAAAAGATTCATTCTTACTAGGGATATGAGAAAAGGCTATGTAGAGAAGATGGCATAAAAATTAAGCCTCAAGAAATTATTAGAAGTGTTCCTACAAGAGAGGAGGACACTCCTAGGGAGGAAGCAGTAGGAGCAAAGGTAGGGAGAAATGAAAGAATGTGACAAATTTGGGTGATGATGACTACATTGATCTGGCTGGCGCTAAAAAGCAGAGAGCCAGGATGGGCACTGGATAGGAAGGTGGGGGTGGGGTCAAATAATGATGATCTTGATGTCCCCTCTGAGGACTATAGATTTTATCATGGGGTCAATGGAGAGTCACTGCAGGGGAGTTACATTCAGACATGCATTCTAGGAGGTTAGGTGTGGACTAATTAGGGGGTGAGAGACTGGAAGCCAGGAGACCCTTCAGAAGTTGCTGCCTTCATCCCTGTCTAGAGGATGGATGGAGAAGATGCAGACGAAGACCGTGAATGTGAAGGTGGAGATGAAGGATGGTTTAAAGGACTTTTAGGAAATTCAGTTCAGTTCAGTTCAGTCGCTCAGTCATGTCCGACTCTTTGCAACCCCAAGAATCGCAGCACGCCAGGCCTCCCTGTCCATCACCAACTTCCGGAGTTCACTCAGACTCATGTCCATCGAGCCAGTGATGCCATCCAGCCATCTTATCCTAGGTCGTCCCCTTCTCCTCCTGCCCCCAATCCCTCCCAGCATCAGAGTCTTTTCCAATGAGTCAACTCTTCACATGAGGTGGCCAAAGTACTGGAGTTTCAGCTTTAGTATCATTCCTTTCAAAGAAATCCCAGGGTTGATCTCCTTCAAAATGGACTGGTTGGATCTCCTTGCAGTCCAAACGACTCTCAAGGGTCTTCTCCAACACCACAGTTCAAAAGCATCAATTCTTCGGCGCTCAGCCTTCTTCACAGTCCAACTCTCACATCCATATATGACTACTGGAAAAACCATAGCCTTGACTACACAGACCTTAGTCAGCAAAGTAATGTCTCTGCTTTTGAATATGCTATCTAGGTTGGTCATAACTTTTCTTCCAAGGAGTAAGCGTCTTTTAATTTCTTGGCTGCAGTCACCATCTGCAGTGATTTTGGAGCCCCCCAAAATAAAGTCTGACACTGTTTCCACTGTTTCCCCATCTATTTCCCATGAAGTGATGGGACCAGATGCCATGATCTTCGTTTTCTGAATGTTGAGCTTTAAGCCAACTTTTTCACTCTCCTCTTTTACTTTAATCAAGAGGCTTTTTAGTTCCTCTTCTCTTTCTGCCATAAGGGTAGTGTCATTTGCATATCTGAGGTTATTGATATTTCTCCCAGATTACTCAACAGGAACTCTCATTTTGCAGGAAAAAAATAAGAAGCCCAGACACAGAGAAAGGAACTGATGAGAAGGTGAACTAGGGGAGGCAGAATCAGATCATCAAGTGATTTGAAATGCTAAGGCAGAGGTCTTCCCGAAGGAAATGGTGCAAACTCAGAAGTCAAAGGAGTGTTACTGTGAACCGGGAACCCACACTTCACATTTTACAGGGCTTGAAAGACTGGTGAGGAAAGCCAGGTTCTTGGATGAGGTTTGAATTGGAGCTGATCACCAGGGGCAACACGTGCATGACTAACAACCCCATAACAGACCCTTCCTTACGACTGTAATGGGAGCTACGCTGACAGATGTGACGGGTGTTCTCAGCAACCCTTCGGGAGTGACAACTGCAGCGCTCACTTACAAAAACAGGTGAAACTCACTCTTGAAACATCTTAGCTGTTGGCGTGTGAGCATGCTGGGTTCTTCAAGCACCCTGAAAATTTCCTTCACCAATTTGGAAGGGATATCCTCATGTCCCTGCTGGGGCTCACTTCCATTACCTATAAAAGAGGGATAATATACCAGCTCCTTTGAAAGGTGATTATGAGAAATTGATGAGTTTCTTGCCAATAAACTAAGAAGCATGAATAAATGTTTAGGGTTAGCAGCAGTATTTTACAAGTCAAAAATGTACCTGGCATTTATAATATTTCTCCATATTTCTGTGGCCCGTTTCTGTATGATTTGTGCAAACCATACAAACAGTTGGCATTTTTTTACCCTCATAGGGAAAAATTTTTTCTCTCAAAAGAGAAGTGATAATGAGACTGCCCTGGGGATCCCATGGCTAAGGCGCCACACTCCCAATGCAGTGGTCAGGGTTTGATCCCTGGTCAGGGAACTAGATCTCAAAGGCCGCAACTGAGAGTTTGATGCCCCAATGAAGACTGAAGATCCCAAGTGCCACAGCTAAGACCCAGTGACGCCAAATATATATATATATTAAAGGGCAGTGATGCTTTGCTAACAGAAAACATATCAGAAATGTTGAGTGTGGTCTTCCCCATGCCACTCAGAGGCGAAGGAGCACCAACAGTATGAACCATGGCTCTGAATCAGCAGAAGGCAAATGGAGGAGACCACAAGGCCAGGAAAGAAGATTCTAGAGCTTGTCCCCTCTCAAAAGGCCCCAAAGGCCCCAAAAGGCCACCAATGGCTTGCCACATCTCTGCAAGAACTTGGAAACTAAGATGGGAAAGAATAGCTCCACGTCATAAAATGTGCCCTCTGACTAAAAATGGATACTTATGGGGAAGACTGGCAAAAACATAGACTAGGGAGGGCTGGAGACTTTGTTTGTTTTTAAATAACCTGTGTCCCGGGCATTGGGAGCTCAAAGTCTTAACCACTGGGGCACCAGGGAAGTCCCAAGACTTTTTAAAATTTTTCACCAAGTTTTCTCTGTGACGTATATTATGCTCAGAGGTTTGTTTAGAAAACACTTTCATTCTTTTGTTCTCTGCAGCCCTCACTAAGCCATTGAGACAAGATTATTGTGATTGTTATTACTTCCATGTAAGAGCTGAAGGAACTGAATCTCAGAGAGACAGGCAGTCACTAGCAGAACTGTGCCACCTGGCTCCCAGTTCACCTCCTCCACGTATACAACCCAACAGCAAGCTCCCCACGTGCAGAACCATGGCTTCTATTTCCCTTCATGCCTAATCTATGCTCCAAGTGAGTGCTTCCTGATTCAGCTATCTTATTTGCTTGTATATGTATTCACTCCACACACGGGTACGTGTGTGCATGCTCAGTTGCTTCTGTCGTGCCCAACTCTTTGCAGCTGTAGCTCACCTGGCTCCTCTGTCCATGGGATTCTCCAGGCAAGAATATTGTGGAGTAGGTTGCCACGCCTTCCTTTAACGGATCTTCCCGACCCAGGGATCAAATTCACATCTGCATTTCCTGCATTGCAAGTAGATTCTTTACCCACTGAGCCACCTGGGAAGCGCCCACATATAGGTAGTGGGCACCAAATAACACGGGTGTGGATAATGAATAACTTATATGCAAACTAAATTCTGCTTGAAACCTGGTAGGGGAAGAGGGTGAGGAAAAGAAACAGAGAGAGCATTTCAGATTGAGCCTATAGGAAGAAACACAAGCAGAAAACAGTATTTGAAGAGACTGGCATAATGCCTGTTGCCAGTGAAGGAAGAATTATATTGGGGAAATAGGGGGGACCTTAATCCACTTCCTCTAAGCCAGGGCTTCTCAAACTGGTGTGTGGCAGAATCACCTGGAGAGCAATGGGAAAATGCAGAGGCCCAAGCTCCTTGAAAGAGGATCGGGTCTAGCCTTTGGTATTTTACCAGAGTTCCCCAGGTAGTTCTGACTTTGGCCGAAGTTTGAGATCATTCTAAGCAGACTTTTCTCAGGGGTGATACTCAATAACCATGACTGAATTTTCTCTGGTTCTTCCCTGGCGTCATAAAGGGCATGAGGCTTCTGGTAGAGGTCAGTGGTTGACCTCTGCCTGATACAGGGTACTGCCTATGTACGAACCACAAGAATTAGTCAGAGCTGCCAGTCTCTCGTTAGGACTTGAGGAGGGGGAACTGGTGGTGGGGAAGCTCTCTAGGGCCCCATCACCCCTGGGAGGGATATTATTTTAGCTGCATGCTTATGACGCCTTCCCCAACACACACTTCTGCCCTTTAAACAAAGTTTCAGCCAATGAACGCTGATGAACCCATGACCATGTCCCCAGGTCTGGAGCACTGAGTCAGTCTCAGAGGGCAAGCAGTCAAGTTTCTACCTGCAGAGGTCTCCCAGGCTGGCGGAAGAGACCAGAGCTCAGTGAAATAGCATCGTAAATGTGTAACACCAACAACAAAGATGAGAGCCAGTGGCTGGAAGGCTAACTCCACAGGGGTCAGGAGAAGTTCCCAGAGGAAGTGACATTTGGGAAGTACATGCACATCAGGTGGGGAAGGGGAAGCAAGCTCTGGGTAGAGAAAGCAGCTGGTGGCAAGGCCAGAGGGCTGCCCAGGCAGAGCAGGACTGATATGCAGGGGGTGGCTGAGAGGCAGGATGCAGGGACCAGACATGGGAAGCAGCGGGGCCAGATGGGGAGGGCCTGGGAGGCCACCGAAAGCTGTGTAGGCTTCATCTCAACAGTCAAGAGCCTTCCCCTCGTTGTTACCTTCCCCTCTCACTGGTTCTTTCTATTTTATGTCTCCCCTTTAGGAGACTTGAGAAGAGAGAAAAGAAAAGGAGGAAGGGAGAAGGGAGAAAGGAAGAGAGACATTCCAGTTCCTTTTTCTTGGCCCCACCTTGACATGCTGTTGCTTGTGTCTTGTAAAGAACTAGAAATATAATGATTTCTGGCTTCACAAGAGACATGAGTGCTGAACTTCAACCCAGGAGGGCTGGGCTCAATTCTTGGGTCACAGTTTACATAGAACAAGCAGAGTCTAGAGGTTCCCAAACTCTCGACTTCAAAGGTCATCCCTCACCTGCCATGATTTTATATAGGCTTGTAGCATCTATTGATGGAGAAAATATGAAAGGAAAAAAAATCCATTAATTCAGGAGCACTCTAGAGTAAATTTGTATTCATTCTATACAGTAGCATCCACACACTTGAAAGTTCATTAGTAAAACAAAAGGTAAATAATACATATAGACAAATATCTGTAACGTGATAAGCCAAGGGTTATTCATTGGTGGGACCAATGCTGAGACTGAAGCTCCAATACTTTGGCCACCTGATATGAAGAACTGACTCATTGGAAAAGACCCTGATGCTGGGAAAGATTGGGGGCAGGAGGAGAAGGGACACAGAGGATGAGATGGTTGGATGGCATCACTGACTCAATGAACATGAGTTTGAGCAAGCTCCAGGATATGGTGAAGGACAGAGAAGCCTCACATGCTGTGGTCTATGGGTTCATAAATAGTTGAACCAGATTGAGTGACTGAACAACAACAAAATGCCTTAATATGTAAAAAGTTCTTACAAATTAATAAGAAAAAGACCAACAAACCAATAGGATTTTAAAAATGGAAGGCAAGGGACATTTGCAATGGTGTTCATAGAAAAAAAAACATTACAACTACCTTAATTTTTCTCATAATGAAAATATTTTTGTATATGAAATATCATTCTTCTTAACCTGTTAGAGTTACAAAGATTAAAATGTTTGAAACTTATAGAGTGGAAAGGATGTGTGGGAAAGGAAAGTGGAAAGGAAAGTGGGAAAATGCCAATTTCATTCATCACTGGGAAAATGTAAATAGAACAAATTATGTGGAGGACATTTGACTACATCTATCAAAATTTAAAGTATATTCTTGCTTGCACAGAATCCCACTTGTAGAAATTTATGCTGCATATAAAATCACACTTGTTCGCAAAGAATGCAGAATGAAGCAGATTTGATAAGTGGCCGTTAGAATGCAACTTTGTTTTTCTCACCGTGTCCTTTACCTTATCCTTTCATGCATGGAAAGTCTCCATCATTTCAAAGCACACACCAGTGTATTTACCAGAACTCTGAATAATCTTCAGGATGGACCACATAAAGAGGAACTAGAGAAAGGGGCAGGATTTCACCTGGCCAGCAGTGCTGTGCCCTCTGGGCTGGATGGTTTATTTGAGTTTCCCAGAAATCCCACCCTTGGGAACTTTGCTAACAATGTCCTAGATACAGGAGGCCTCCTCCTGTGTTGCTGTTATTTGGTTGCTGTTATTGCTAAGTCTTCCCTGTCCTTCACTGTCTCCTTGAGCTTGCTCAAACTCTTGTCCATTGAGTCAGTTATGCCAGCCAACCATCTCATCCTCTGTAGCCCCCTTCTCCTCCTGCCCTCCATCTTTCCCAGCATCAGAGTCTTATCCAGTGAGTTGGCTCTTCACATCAGATGGCCAAAGTACTGAAGCTTCAGCATCAGTTCATCTTCCTCCTGTGCATTCCCTTTAATTTTTGCATTAGGCCCTGGGCAGTCCCCTTGTTTGTTCCTTCTGAAACCCTGCTGGGACTAGTCTCCTCCAAATAGCCCTTGTCTCTCTCTCTCCCTCTCTCTGTCTCTCCTGCTGGTCTTATTTCTTCCTTTCTATTACTATTTTATTTTCTTTATATTTTTTTAGCTGTACCTCACAGTATGTGGGATCTTAAGTTCCTGTTCAGGAATTCAACCTGCGCCCTGTGGTGGAAGCACAGCATCAAAACCACTGGATTGCCAAGAAATTCACCTGCTGATCCTTTTTAGATGCTCAGAACCCAGGTTCTTTTAGCCTTTGTTGGAGGAAGCGTCCTTGTTCCCAGCAAGATGCTCTCTCTTTCTGCCACCTCAGCCCAGCCCGGCCTCTCCTCACTGATTTTAGAGTCCCGAGCTCAGGCCCCAGAATCTGATGCCATGCTCTTCAAGAGTCTTCGCTGAACCTTTCTCACTGGACTTAATCCAACCTACTTTTTGGAAGGAGGTGGGGAGTGGACTGAAGTCAGCTTGACCACACTCTCGAAAAGAGTTTTCCCTCCCCAGCCTCAGCCCTGTCTGCCCTCTGAAGACTCACGTCAGCAGATGATCCACACTGGCTGTACATCTTAGCAGGACCTGCTTAGGTGGGTTAGGGCCTCATTTAGGATTGGGGAGGGAGATATTTACTACTGACTGTGTTGTTTCTAGGGATTTGGAGACGCAACTAAGGCTAACCCTAAGAGGCTCAGTCTAGGGCTGAGAAACAGAGCCTAAAAGAGCCTCGATTTACCATCCTGTTATATGTACATAACCAGAGAAGGCAATGGCAACCCACTCCAGTACTCTTGCCTGGAAAATCCCATGGACGGAGGAGCCTAGTAGGCTGCAGTCCATGGGGTAGTGAAGAGTCGGACACAACTGAGCGACTTCACTTTCACTTTTCACTTTCATGCATTGGAGAAGGAAATGGCAACCACTCCAGTGTTCTTGCTTGGAGAATCCCAGGGGTGGGGGAGCCTGGTGGGCTGCCATCTATGGGGTCACACAGAGTCGGACACGACTGAAGTGACTTAGCAGCAGCAGCATATGTACATTCCACATACATCATTTACAACACTGTTTAAAATAGGAAAACGTAACCTAAATGTCTGATAAGTAAATCATGAAACAATCATACGATAATCTGCATATGTCATTACAGGAAAAATTCTACACGATATATTATTAAGCTAAAAAAGAAGTAAAGTGCAGAACACGGTGGCCTCCATGAGTGGTCTAAAAAGGACATTTTGTCACATACACAGCAGCGTCTGCATAGAAGTTTTGGAGAGGGGGTTGGTGAGAAGACCTACTATTCACTGTGTAACATTTTATGTGTCTTAAATTTTTTCAAGGATGTATCAGCTTTGTAATTTTAAAACCTATTATTAACAGAAGAAAAAAATAAAGACCACCATCGATCCTTTTTAGAAAGCACTGGTTTTATTTACAAAAACAATACACTTTCATTCAAACAACTGTCAATTAAAAAAAGATGTACAACTTGAGAGTTGTGAGTTAAGTTTTAATTAGGGCAAAATGAGGCCTGCAGACTGGGATAGCTCTGAGAGATTGCTCCAAAGCGGCAGTGGGGCAAGGTCAATATATAAGGTTTTGGGGAAGGCGGAGTTCAATGTCATGAAGCTCTCATTTTACAAAAGGTTTTCTGTTAGTCACGAGGATCTGATGTCACCAGGAAGGGATTTAGTGCTTCTATAGATACTGGGCTTCCCTGGTGGCTCAGCTGGTAAAGAATCCGCCTGCAATGCAGGAGACCTGGGTTCAATCCCTGGGTTGGGAAGATCCCCTGGAGACTGGAAAGGCCACCCACTCCAGTATTCTGGCCTGGAGAACAGTCCATGGGGTCGCAAAGAGTCAGACACAACTGACTTTCACTTTCACTCACAGAGATGAGATGCAAGGATTGAGATCATAAAATCTGTTCCTAAAAACATCCAGCTATCTAAAGACCTGTCCCACCAGACTCCCTGGAGCAGAGAGGGCCTCACTCCACCGTGAACTCCCTCAGGGTCTGTTGAAGGGCAACAGCTGCAGCGGCATGGGGTCCAATCTCAGTAGAGGCAGATGGCAAAGGCCTTTGGTTGTTCAGTTGTTGGCATGGTTCTTGAGTGAGTGAGTGAGTGACTGAAGTCGCTCAGTCGTGTCCGACTCTTTGCAACCCTATGCACTGTAGGCTACCAGGCTCCTCCGTCCATGGGATTTTCCAGGCAAGAATACTGGACTGGGTTTCCATTTCCTTCTCCATGGCAAGGGTCTTGGTAAGTGCCAATTTGTAGTTGACAGAATATAGAAATACATCAAGAAAAAAAAGAAGAAGGAATCTACAGAAACTATCTAGAAGGAAAAAATGAAAAACATATACTCCATAAATTTTTTTTAAAAAATTCATCTCCCACCCTCTCTGTCCTGAGCAAAGTTAGCACTGAATTGTTAAATTTAAAAAAAAAAGGATTCATGTTGATGTATGGCAGGATTCATGTTGATGTATGGCAAAACCAATACAATATTGTAAAGTAATTAGCCTCCAATTAAAATAAATAAATTTATATTTTATAAACAACGGTTAAGTGTATATCTTCTTCTAGGTGTTTCTCTATGACTTTACAACATGTATAATCTTTTACACCAAAAATGGAATTCCACTCTATGGAATGTTCTTAAGCCTGAATTTTGTTTTCACTTTAAAGTAGACCTTGGACCACCTTCCAAGCCAGTGAACAGAGACTCACCCCGCTCCCCCCAGCCTTTGAAACAATACACCTCTGTGTGTCCCCAGCATGCACACAGCTGCTTGACATGAGACTGCTGCTCTTTTTGCCACTGTGGTGAGGACTTCCACAGGTCTGTGCACTGTAACACCATCCCCAGCCGTTAGATCCCTTAGCTGGGTTGCTGGGACTACGGTGTTGACAGACATAGTCAAAATTCCACAGAGCTACCCTCCGTCCTGAATGTTCAGCCCTGAATATTCACTGGAAGGACTGCTGCTGCAGCTGAAGCTCCAGTGCTGTGGCCACCTGATGTGAAGAGCTGGCTCTTTGGAAGAGACCCTGATGCTGGGAAAGACTGAAGGCAGGAGGAGAAGGGGGCGACAGAGGATGAGGTGTTTGGCTGGCATCATCGACTCAATGGACGTAAGTTTGAGCAAACGTTGGGAGATAGCGAAACACGAAGAAGCCTGGTTTGCTGTAGTTCATGGGGTCACAAAGAGTCAGAACCAACTGAGTGACTGAACAACTCTCCCTCCAGGCCTCCCGCTACACCACCCCCCACCATGACAACTGTCTGTGAGCAGCCTTATTAACACAATTATAAACCACACTGAGAGACTCAAGACCCAGAGATTGGGACCCATGGACCATTAGAGCTTGGTCAGACCATGCAGGCCTGACCATCCCTAGAGCTGGCAGAAGAAAATAGGAGAATGAAAAGGACTGTTGTATTTACCTTATACAACCATATAATGAGTGACTGAGCACACACATATAGCTGACTTGCAGTATTGTGTTAGTTTCAGATGTACAGCAAAGTGATTCATTTATACATATACAGATGGCTATTTTTTTCAGATTCTTTTCCCATGTACGTTGTTACAGAGTATTGAGTTCCCCATACTATACAAGAGGTCCCTGTTGTTATCTATTTTGTATACAGCAGTTACAGGAGAAGGCAATGGCACCCCACTCCAGTACTCTTGCCTGAAAAATCTCATGGACGGAGGAGCCTGGTGAGCTGCAGTCCACGGGGTCACACAGAGTTGGACACGACTGAAGCGACTTAGCAGCAGCAGCAGCCGCCGTGTGCATATGTTAATCCCAAATTCCTAATTTATCCCTCCCCACTGCCCACAAGTTTGTTTACCAAGTCTGTGAGTCTGTTTCTGTTTTGTAAATAAGTTAACTTGTATTATTTTCTTTTATTCCACATGTAAGCAACATCACGTGATATTTGTCTTTCTCCAGCTTACTTCACTTACTATGATAATCTCTAGGTCCATCAGTATTGCTGCAATCAGAAACCTGATTTAATTACAAAAGAAATAGTGTCTCATGGAAGATTCGTATCAACCAAACACAAAGGGATGGATGTGAAAACCAGATTGTCAGTGCATTCATTTATAAGGAGAGAGTCATCAGGTCAACTAGAAATTCAAGTCATTCTCATCAGACATTCTTTATCCCTTGGCAGATGGACTCAGTGAGGATAGTTGTGTCCATGGAGTTGTAACTCTTAAGGTCTATCACCTGAGACTGGCTTGGATGATGCCAGGATGGGCTCTGCCCAGATACCGCTGTGACTTCCCATAAAGCATGGATGGTAAAATGGCCTTCATAGAGTTTCTTCTAAAACGTAATTACCACAGTCCTGATATTGACAAGTCCCACTGTTCTGGGAGACTCTTTTTATGGATTTCCACTCTGGCTTATCATATTTGAATTTCATGTCTCAGCTCTCATAGGACAGATCCTGTTCTGACGAGAGAACACGTGTAAGGGGCCTTGAGGGCTTACCATGTCCTGTAGTGAGAGGCAGTGTGGAATCCTAGATAAGAACACAGACACCCCAGATGGAATCCCAGTTCGCTTACTACATGGCCTTGGGCAAGTTACATAATCTCCCGCTGCTTCAGTTTCCTCTTCTGCAAAATGGAGATAATGATAGTGTCTGCTCATAGGGTTTGTGGTAAGGATGAAATGAGTTGATAAACAAAGTCTGCAGTACCAGGCTCTGATATAAACCTTGCCTTCTATTCCTCACCGTAGACAAGTCATGGTCTTGTCTCTGCTTCTCCAGGGAGAAAGCAGAAGCTTAGCAAGTTCAGACTGAGCGCTGGAATTGAAACCTGGGTCTCTCTGACTATGAAGGCAGGATTCACTCTGCCGCCCACATCCCAGGGGATCCCTCCCACAGACTGAGTGGAACCACTTCTCTTCTCTTGCTTGGGTTGGGGTGCGCTGGGGGGAAAGCCTATTTTCATCACCGCAGCTTATCCTTGAGCAAGAAAAGTGATGGTGTCCTCTGCCCACAGTCAGGCCAGAGCCAGCGGGTGGGAATCACAACTGTGAAACATGTGCGGCTACTTCGGCAGATGTGTCCACAGCTAAACACGGCAAAGTTTCATTTCCAGAGTCAAGAAAGAACACCTATCCCAAACATCCTCTACCACTTTATCAGTGGTGAAAAGGGGCACGACCAACGGGCAGGATCAGGCACTCCTGTGGGCAGACTTCATTCTCTTTTGGATGTAATCATTGTGAAGAGAACGACCCTGCCAGATCCCCATCCAGATACTGATTCTAATCACAGGGCCCCTGGACCCTCTGGGTTTACTGGACATTTGAACATGGCCCATAGAACAGTCACATATGAAAGAGACAATAATAAGAGAAAGAGAGAGCCAATGGCCTTGACATTGAAGTCCGCTCTGTAAGAGACTTCCATCCATTCTAAGTGCTTCCTTCGAGGGAAGGCAGAGTAGATGGATAGGCCTGGGTTTCAAGCTGTCTGTAGTAGTTTTCTGATTTCAGTCTAGCCACTCCGCCTTTCCAGCTTCAATTTGCTATGTTTCAAAGTGGAAGAATATTCTATCCTGGGGGTTTGTTGTCAGGAAGAGAGAAACGCTGGAAGTATCATTATGAAATTGGTCTTTTGGCGAAGATTAAGTAGAGCGTGGGGGCTTCCCTGGCAGCTTGGTGGTAAACAATCCACCTGCCAATGCAGGAGATGCAAGAGATACAGGTTCAGTCCCTGGGCTGGGACGATCCCCTGGGGTAGGAAATGGCAATCCACTCCAGTATTCTTGTCTGAACATTTCTACGGACAGAGGAGCCTGGTGGGCTACAGCCCACAGGGTCACAAAGAGCCAGACACGACTGAGCCACTGATCGTGGCTAAGAACCACAATTAGCCTAGGACATAGGACAATCAAAGTCCAGGGTGGATGGAAATATTTTTTAAGAGACCAAGAAAGCAAAACAGTTCCATTTTTATATAAGTAAATCAGTTGCAAAGGAAAGAGAGAAAAGGAACAAATATTTTTAGTATTAATAGCTATCACAGGCCAGAGATCTTATCAGGTCCTTTACCTTCATTGAATTTCACATCTTCCATGTGATGAGCTTTCTTACCTTTGTTTTACAGATGATGAAATGGATCATAGTAGGAGGGTTTATAAGACCATGCAGCTAGCCTCTGGCATGGGGAGGCCCAGAACCAACCTGGATTGAACTGTATTTATTCCAAAAGAATAACTGTTGAAGTGTGGAAGGCATCGGGGCCTCACAAAGCCAGGATTTAGGGTGATCCAGATTGGATTTGCTCGATGTCAGGCATTGTTTATTTCTGTTGGATGCTCCAAGGGCCTGTTTATTTATAGTGAATCTGTTTTCCAGATCAGCTGAGAATGTGGGGAAAGCAGAGAAATTGGCCATAAGCCCTGTACATTTTAGGGCTTGCCTGGTAGCTCAGGCAGTAAAGGATCTGTCTGTAATGCAAGAGACCCTGGTTCAATTCCTGGGTCAGAAAGATCCCCTGGAGAAGGGGTAGGCTACCCACTCCAGTATTCTTGCCTGGTGAATTCCGTGGAAAGAGGAACTTTGCAGGCTACAGTCTATGAGGTCTCAAAGAGTACAGTCTATGGGATCGCATAGAGTCAGACACAACTGAGTGACTTTCACTCACTCACTCACTCCGTACATTTTTTATTATCCTTGATGCTGCTACCTTGCAAGACTCTGGGGTCCAGTGGTGCACACTGGTCTCAGACGCCAAGTGAAAGCAAAGAAAGTTATTGAGTTTAGGAGACCCCCTGACCCTGCAGAGCTGACCTCCCTGCTATTTGTACAAGAGGAGGACTTGCAGGAGGGCTCTTGCTAAGCTTTCTGAGATTTTTACATGGTAACTATGTTTTCTGAACCCCAAACTGGCAACAAGGGAAGCAGAATATAAGAAAGAACACAGCCACTGGTATCAGAAACACAGGGACTGGCACTCCACTCTCCCTTCCTAGCTGTATGGACTGCAGCCTCGCTTCTTATCCTCTTCTGACTCTGCTGTCCTCCCTGTAGGATGGGGAGAATACTGGCAGTTGAGACTGCTGGTGGAATGAACTGATGTGAGTGGCTTCAACCTCCCCCAGCTGAAATCTGATGTCAGGAGGTTTTCAACATGCATAAGCTGTTGTTAGATGAGCTGCTTTTCAGCCAGATTGGCTAAGTTGGAAATGCTTTTGAGTTCTTATTAACTGAGTTCTTTTTTAATTTATTCGTTTTTTGGCTGTACTGCACAGCATGTGGAACTTCCCCAACCAGGAGAGAACCTGTGCCCTCTGCAGTGGAAGCTCGGAGTCTTAACCTCTGGACCACCAGGGAAGTCCCTTAACTGGGTTCTTGACAAGCTGGAGGTTATAGTCACTGCAGAGATGCTGGAGATTATCCCAGAGTTCAAGGACAACTCACAAAACTGAAGCCAATCTTGAGATGTAGATACAGATATAAATATAGATGGCTTCCGAGGTGGCGCTAGTGGTGAAGAGCCTGCCTGCCAATGCAGGAAATAGAAGAGACATGGGTTCCATCCCCCGGCCAGGAAGATCCCCTGAAGGAGGGCATGGCAACTCGCTCCAGTATTCTTGCCTGGGGAATTCCATGGACAGAGGAGTCTGGAGGGCTACAGTCCGTGGGGTCACAAAGAGTCTGATACAACTCAGTACACATGCACTCATAGATCAGTATATACATATTCTGAAATATATATGTGTGTTATATATATACGTATTCTGGAATATATATGTGTTATATATATACATATTCTGGAATATATGTGTGTTATATATATATACATATTCTGGAATATATATGTGTGTTATATATATACATATTCTGGAATATATATGTGTGTTATATATATACATATTCTGGAATATATATGTGTTATATATATATACATATTCTGGAATATATATGTGTTATGTATATATATACATATTCTGGAATATATATGTGTTATATATATATACATATTCTGGAATATATATGTGTGTTATATATATACATATTCTGGAATATATATGTGTTATATATATATATACATATTCTGGAATATATATGTGTTATATATATATACATATTCTGAAATATATGTGTATTATATATATATGTACATATTCTGGAATATATATATGTTATATATATATACATATTCTGGAATATATATATTCCACTTCCTTGCTAAGCAAGTAATACATGGTTGATGATGGTTTCATTGCCAAGTTGTGTCCAACTCTTTTGCGATTCTGTGGACTGTAACCCACCAGATTCCTCAGCCCATGGGATTTCGCAGACAAAAATACCGGAGTGGCTTGCCCTTTCCTTCTCCAGGGGATCTTCATGATCCAGAGATCTAACCCGGGTCTACCTGCATTGCAGGCAGATTCTTCACTAGCTGAACCACCAGGGAAGCCCTAAGTAAACACAGTTATGTATACGCTATGTGACCAGATAGCTCAGCTTTTCTACCCTGCTTTACTAGATCAATGTGAAGATCACCTTTCCACATCGGTAGCCTCTCTTCTATGACACAGAACTGGCATTTACTATCAACACACCCTCTCTCCACACGGCCCCTTTGAAAGTGTTCAGGTGGAATCATCCAAGCCTGTCTGGGCCCAGGGGGCACAAATACCCTGAGAAAGCACCCACCCAGCTGCACATCCACCCCTCAGCCTCAGCCCTCCCTCCGGCCGCATCCTGAACCTCCCAGACATCTTTGGCCAAAGTTAGAGCTGCTCCCTGGGGATCCCTGAGGGAGAAGGAGGCTGCGGGGTGCTGCGAAATCAGGTTCTCAACTATGGAGGGTTTGGAGGGACAGGGTGGGCAGGGTCGGGGCAGGGAGATGGGCTGGTCAGGAAATGCCAGTTTAAAGTTAGCTCTGACCTATTAATCAGCAGCGGGGACAAAGATGCAGGAGGGGCGGGAAGGCCGGACATGTGCTCGCGCCAGATTTATGGGCTCAGAACAAAGGGTGGCCAGCTCGTTTAGAGAGTCTCTTTCCCTTTTCCTCTGGCAAAACGAGGACATTGTTTGAAAAGCCAAAAAGAACAAATATTCTACTGACTGAGGTCATTTCCAGAGATGCAACAGGTCCTGATGGGGATCCATAGGCAGGCAAGGGGGAGGAGGACTAAGCAATGTGACTGGGAGTGCTGAGGGATGGGGTGGGGGAGGAGGAACCAGGCCATGAAGCAGAGACCACAGACCCCCTCCCTTTGCGCTCGGAAGAGCTGGTCCCCCTGCCTGGTGCCACTGTGAAGGCATCTGACAAGCCCACCCGAAGCCCCTCTAGATAAACCCTGAAGGCTTTGGGAGGCCTTCCATGCCAGCTGGAAATGATCATTTTCTCTGCACTGTGGGATTTTCTGGAAAAGTCTTCCGGAGGGTGGACTGTCTTAAAATGCCGCTCATCTCAGTTTCCTTCACACCCAGGAGAGATTCTTGTTTCCACACCCTGTCCTGTTTTGTCAGACAGGGAGAGACAAGAGGAGAGAGTAGGAAAGGGAGAAAGGAGACAGTTCTTTTCCTTAAATAGCCAAGCTGCCCCAAGAAGAGAGACTGACTCTGACTCCCTCGTTTCTCAGGGTTGGGGACCAACTGGCTGAGTCTTTACAGCCTCTCCTCTCCTACCTTTAGTCAGGTGTTGGTTGCCTCCTACCTGGAACTTCTAGAAGGGTCTGCTTTCTTCCCTTCTCACCCCCTCCCAGATACTGGGAGGAACTTTCCAGACTATATATCTGGCCATCTGTTCCTTGGCTGAAAAGCATTTGCGTGACTCTGCATTTTCTGCGGAAAAGAGGTTCTGAAAGCTCAGCCTGGTGACAGGATCCTTCATGTTATGGCCCCACCTCCCTTTCCAGCTCATCTGCCATCTTTCACCAGCCACCACCATATCCTTTAGTCTCACAGCATTATTTTCTCTTCTGTGAACACAGCACAGCCTCCTGGAAAAACACTAGCCATTCTTTCAAACCTAATGCTTTCACCTCCACGAAAGAAATTTCCTTTACGTTGAGCCTTTAAACCATGGGCTGGCTGAATTAACCACTTTTTTGTCTGGGGCCCCATACACACGTTCATACTGCTGATAATTATCATTATTAAATAGCATAGCACTTTCCATAGAGATCATGCTACTTAATTGGTGGGTCATTTGAAGGCATGAACGCTGTTGAATGATTGTTTGAATGAATGAACAATGATTTTCTAGAAAGGGTTACCCCTAGGGTATGTATGTGGAGGCCCATGCAAATATTTTTATGGGTCCTCTGTGTATACAAACAATTTGAATCACTCCAAATCCCTGACTCAGCATCATTCTGAGAGCCCAATTTTGTGTGATCCTACAAAAGAAATGTCCTCTGACCAGCAGGCAAGATGCTCCTGGAACTGGGGCCTGGTCATGGGTCCTTGGGATGGTTACTTAGGTGCAAGGCCTGGGGCTCCTCTGGGACATCTGCATGCACCAGGTAGAAGGTTGGAATGCATGCCAAAGGGGAGAGATGGGGACCTTGGCAAAGTGGGTTCAAAGTGAGTCCAGAGCACTCTGGATAGCATTGCTAACTCTGGCCAATCCTGATCACTAAGGCTCTTAGACAGTGTTGGGGATGGCATTCCAAAGTTCAGGGGCCTCCGAGGCCAAGGACCCAGGCAGATTCCCTACTGGCTCAGGTGGTACTGCTCCCAGGTGGTACATATTCATGTGCTTAGACATTTTGTCACTCAACAAACATTTACTGAGCACATGCTATCCACTAGGTGCTTCATTAGAAGCCGAAGTTACATATTCACTGGTATTTATTACTATGAGTTAGTAAGCAATCTCTCCCAAGGAGAAAATTTAACAATAACACACCAAGACCTGCAGAATGTGAGAACAGGAGTATCATCTCGCCTGTCAGGAAATTGGGCCGGAAGAGGCACTCATATGTTCCCTGAAGGTCCCACCATGACCTCTACATCTGGGTGTGGTTACAAACGCAGCAGAGAGGTTTCTGAAAGAAAGCGAATGGTATCACTTCCAAAAATAAACCAAAATGTGAGGAGAGAGAGGACAATGACAGAGAGCCTAATCCGAGGTTCAACAGATGATGGAAATAATGATGAAAACACATTCAAATGACTCCCTACTGTGCTTTCAGGAATTCAGCTGCTAAGCCAGCTTGACCCGCCCCTTGGAGCACAGTGATGGCAAGTGAGGTGCCTTGAAACCCGGAGGGGTCCCCGGTGTCCACTTCTCTCCGGGAGCCCCTGTCTCCTCATTTGCAGATGGGGGTCATGACTCTCACATGCTGTTGAAAGACTCAAATGAGACCCGAGGTCATGAACAACCCGTGTGCACTGGAAGCTCCACCCCTGAGAAGCTCTCTGTTAATTACGAGGCAGAGAGGTTCTGTGGCTTTCTCACGTCACCAAACAAAAACACACAAAATGGTGGGAGTTTCCATGATGTGGCTCTTATTCCACAATGAGATATCCAAGGAAAGAAACAGATCACTCCCCTGATAAACCCTGGAAAGCCCCTCAAGTGTGTAACTCCATGCTATGCTCACTACACACATACACATACTCACACACACGTAATTCTTCATGGAGGGTCACCTGAAGCCATGAACCGCGTTGAATGACTGCTTGAATGAATGAGCGATGACCTTCTAGAGAGGGTTACCCCTAGAGTATGTGATTCGTTGTTCAGGTGCTCAGTCATGTCTGACTCTTTGTGACCCCATGGACTGCAGCACTCCAGGCTTCCCTGTCCATCACCATATCCCGAAGTTTGCTCAAACTCATGTCCATTGAGTCAATGACACCATCCAACCATCTATTCTCTGGCCAGTAGGAAAGAACCTCCTGGAACTGGGGCCTGGCCATGGGTCCTTAGGATGATAACTTAGGTGCAAGGGCTGGGGCTCCTGGACCTTTGAAATGTTCCTTCTTCCAAGTCTTCGTTCTCAACCTAGGGAAATTTTGCCCCACATGGAACATTTGGCAAAGTCTGGAGACATTAGGTTGTCACGCCCTCAGGTTGGAGGAGGACAGCTTGTTACTGGCATCTAATGAGTAGAGACCAGGGATGCTGCTAAACACCCTGCAGCGCACAGGACAGCCCCCACGACAAAGAAATAGCCAGCCAAAAATGTCAGTCATGCTGAGGTTAAGAAACAGCCCTGAACCTTTATTTATACTGTTCCTTCCATTATAAGTGTTCCCTTCCCTCTTCTCCCTTTCCTTAAATCTTACCTCTGCAGAGAGAGGACAGTTCCCATCACATGCTGCTAGAGGTTTTGAACCAAAAAATGTCTTCTGGTAAACTGGCCAGAACTAAGACAATTGTAAACACTCATACCCTTAGAACAAGCCATTCGCTGCTCACTCCCACAAAGTCCTGTGCCTGAGGATGTTTATCACAGCATTGTTTGTGATAAGGAAAGACTAAACACAACTTAACTGATCCCTTCAGGAGAGATCAGTAGCTTTAAATTTTAAATGATAACTTGCTTTCGATACAAAACAATCATCTGCAGCCCTTAAAAGGGATAAGGTCATTTCCACAGAGGCTGATGGAAAAGGTCACTGAGATACATTAACTGAAATATCAACATCCAGGACAACCTTTTTAATATGTCCCTTTTGGTAAATTACTAAAAGGACACTCAATATCTATATTTGTTTATATATGAAAATATATATAAGGAAAAAAATCAGAAAATATCTATACATGTATACTATCATGTAAGAATTGAATCGCCAATCCATGTCTGACGTAGGGTGCAGCATGCTTGGGGCTGGTGCATGGGGATGACCCAGAGAGATGTTGTGGGGAGGGAGGTGGGAAGGGGGGTCATGTTTGGGAACGCATGTAAGAATTAAAGATTTTAAAATTAAAATAAATAAATAAATAAATAAAATTTAAAAAAAAAACTGTTAATAGTGATTGCCTTTGGGGAGGAGGACTTATCAGGACAATTAAAGATTTACTTGTTATTTCATTATGCTTCAGGACTCTTTGGATATTTTCAACTATATGCAGGCTTTTTTTTTTTTTTTTTTAGGAAAAACTAGTTCATTTTAAAAATCCTTAGTTGGTTAATCTAACTGAAGGGCATGTGTGAATTATTTTACTATTCTTGCAACTTTTCTGTTGGTTTGAATTTTTTTTCAAAATAAAAACTTCCAAAAAACTTCTAGAAAAGAACAAGTGGGAGAATGTCTTCATCATCTTGGAGTAAAGATTTCTTAAATAGTGCATACACAAAACACTAACCCTTAAAGAAAAAATGGCATACTTCTTTTTATTACAATGAGAACTTCTTTTATTAAAAATGGTCATAAAGAGAAAAAGGGCAAGCCACAGACTGAGAGAAGAGATTTGCAGTAGATATAGCCCACAAAGGACTTGTATCCTTCATATATAAAAAATTCCCCCAAATTGATAAGAAAAAGACACCCAACACTATTTTAAATGAGCAAAAGACTTATACAGACACTACACAGAAAGGATATTTAAATGGTTAATGATCATATGAAAAGAAGCTCAAAATCATTAGTAAAGTACAAAATTAGACTATGATGAAATAGCACTCCTCCCCCACCAGAGATGATGAAATTTAAAAGACTAGCAGGATCAAGCAAGGATGAAGGGTAACTGGATTTCTCATATGTCACTGGTTGGAGAAAGTTCTTTGGCAGTATCTACAAAAGTGGAACATTCCAAACTTACCTCTATAAATCCAACGTGATCTACACAAATTTTCCTAGATAAGCCTTCTGATCTGTACCATGTGTTTACTGCTCTTTAAATT
Source organism: Ovis aries (assembly GCF_016772045.2). Classification (NCBI taxonomy): domain Eukaryota; kingdom Metazoa; phylum Chordata; class Mammalia; order Artiodactyla; family Bovidae; genus Ovis; species Ovis aries. The sequence continues at coordinate 15,532,658 of NC_056055.1, forward strand.
CTGCCGAGTTCTCAAACTTCCTTTGGGTCTTTTAACTAATATTCGCTGAACACCTCCTCAATAAGGCATTTGGGAATCTTATCACCGGCAATGAGGAGAAGACCTATTTTATGGATCCTAATTTATATGCCCTGTAGGAGCTCATGGACCAGAAGGAGGTGGAGACAGACAGACATTGCAGAAGACAGACACCACTTTAGACTAGCTTTCTGTTCCTAACAAAATTCCAGGTTCAGATCTCTGCCTCATACTTGTTTCAGCTTCCATAGTGCCTGAATTCACATGACCCAGGGTAGGAACTTGGAGAAGGCAATGGCATCCCACTCCAGTACTCTTGCCCGGAAAATCCCATGGACGGAAGAGCCTGGTAGGCTGCAGTCCATGGGGTCTCAAAGAGTCAGACACGACTGAGCGACTTCGCTTTCACTTTTCACTTTCATGCACTGGAGAAGGAAATGGCAACCCACTCCAGTGTTCTTGCCTGGAGAATCCCAGGGACAGCGGAGCCTGGTGGGCTGCCGTCTGCGGGGTTGCACAGAGTCGGACACGACTGAAGCGACTTAGCAGCAGGAACTAGGAAAATAAAAACCTGCTGAATTCACCTAGTTGATGTGTATCCACAGACAGCAAGAAAGACTGGGGCTAGGTAAAAGAAACAGATTTTGGTTGTCAACAGCTTTAAGAATAGGCTTTAGGATATTTAAAATCTAGCCCTGGAGTTCCCTGGTGGTCCAGTGGTTAAAAATCCGCCTGCCAGTGCAGGGGACATGGCTTCAATCCCTGGTCTAGGAAGATCCCACACTCCCAGAGCAGTTAAGCCCATGTGCCATAACTACTGAGCCCAAGTGCTGTAACTGCTGAAGCCCAGGTGGCAAGAGCCCTGCTCCACAACAAGAGAAGCCACCAAAATGAGAAGCTCATGCACTGAAATGAGGAGTGACCCCGCAACTGAGGAAGGCACATGCACAGCAACAACGACCCAGCAGAGCCAAAGATGAATAAATAAATAGATTAACTTTTAAAATACTAAAATAAAAATAAAACCTCGCCTGATGCTGGCCAACTTTACATTAATTCATCCTCAGAATTATTCCCAGAATAATCCTGTGATGTATTAATAGGTATCATTATACCCATTTCGCAGATGAGAAAGTTGAGGTTAAGATAGATTAGTCCCTAAAGTCACATAGACAAGAACTAGTAGGGCTAAGAGCCAAACACCTGGCCCCTTATTTTAAACTTTCCACTACGTCACATTCATCGGAAGCATCCCTATACAACTAAGAGGATGTGTAAATTTACATTTCTGTCTGGTTTTGGTCCCTTGTACAAGCTTCTCTTTTCCCTGAAACTTGGGTGGGCACCATCTTTTTTCTCTCCTCTGATCTTTCCTTCTCTAGCCAACTCCTCCTTCAAGTCTCCACTTACTTTTAGTCTTTCCAGAAGGCCTTTCCTGATCCCCTGGACCACCTGTTGATGCCATGGCCACGAGTGACCAAACCACGCTGTGCATCAGTACTTCTACTACCCTGTGTTGTCACTGGGCTTCTGTGGTGGCTCGGGTGGTAAAGAACCCACCTGCAATGTGGGAGACCTGGGTTCAACCCCTGGATTGTGAAGATCTCCTGGAGAAGGGCATGGCAACCCACTCCAATATTCTTGCCTGGAGAATCCCCAGGGACAGAGCAGCCTGGTGGGCTACAGTCTGTGGGGCTGCAGAGTCGGACACGACTGAACCACTGAGCACAACATGTTGTCATCAATGGTTTATAGTTGTCTTCTCTAGGCTGTGAGCTGCTATCTTTTCTGTTTATCACTGAATTCCCAATGCCTTGCACATGGTAGGGGTTCATTATATATTGTTTTTATTTATTTATCTTTGGTTGCACTGGGTCATTGTTGCTGTGCAGGCTTTCACTGGTTGCGGCAAGCAGGGGCTACTCTTCACTGCTGCACGTGGGCCATGTACTTCTTACTGTGGCGGCTTCTCGTGGTGGGGAGCACAGACTCTAGGCACACAGGCTTCAGAAGTTGTGGTGCACCGGCTCAGTTGCCCCACGGCATTAGGAATCTTCCCAAACTAGTGATCAGATCGAACCCATGTTTCCTGCATGGCAGGTGGATTCTTAACAACTGGACCACCAGGGAAGGCCCCAGATTGCTTCTTTAACCCTGTCCGGTACCACGCTGGCCTGGTGCTAATAACATAGGACTTAGCAAGGCCTGGACTTGACCTGTTCTAGGAAGTCAGCTCTGCCTAAACCCATCTGCATTCCCAGCTGTAGGAAATCAGCTCCTATGGGCTTCATATGGTTTCATGAACATTTCTGTGGCTACAAGGTGATGCATGGTGATGAAAGTAAAACTCGTGAATGACAACCACATGACCCCTAACATTCTCCTGGCGTGCTTTTCATAATAATCAGGGGTTCAGAACTATTCTGAGTGTTGCCAGCTCTGCCATTTTCAACTGGTGTCCCGTTGCTCTTGGAAAGCCCAAGTTTTGGATGGTGCTATAGCTTTGCGGGAAAAAAAAAAAAAAATTCTCTGGGAAAAATGAGTAGAATTAAAATACTGTTATCCTATTTTTTAAAATCTGCCTTGTACATAATTAAGGACTCAAGGAGCCACCTGGCCTCATCCTGTACAGTATCACTGTCAGGTGGTCCTGGAATTCTTGCCTAAAAGCCCCTAATTATGGGAGATCTCACTCCCTTTGAGGAGCACATTCCACGTTTGACAGTCCTCATTGTAAGAAACTTGTTTGCTATGTTTAGCTGAAGTCTGCGGCGCTGCAACTTTTCTCCCATTAGACTGGCTCTGTCTTCTGTATACATGGAGTAAATGTCTCATCCTCTTCCATATGACTGCCATTAAAAATATTCAAGGATGGAAGAAATAAATAGACTTGGCTACATAAAAATTGAAAACTTCAGTAAGCAAAAACAATCAACCAAAACAAACAGGCCACCATAAAGTAGTTTAATGAGCACATTCAAGAGGAAAACGTGTGTGTAACATGTATGAAAGACAAAGTATTATTATATCTACCAAGAACTCATACAAATTTATTCCCCCAAATAAGTAAAAGATATTAATTGGCAATCCATAAAGTAAGAAATGAAAGGGTACTAAATCTATGAAAGAATATTCAAATTTGCAAAAGTAACCTAAGGAATGTAAATAAAAACAAGATCAGACTTCCCTGGTGGTCCAGGGGTTAAGAATCCAACTGCCAGTGCAGGGGACATAGGTTTGATCCATGGTCTGGGAGGATCTCACATGCCTCAGGGCAACTAAGCTGGCCAGCCACAACTACTGAGCCTGCGCATTCTGGACCCTGTCTGTACTCTGCAACAAGAGAAACCACTGCAATGAAAACACCACCACCGCAACTAGAAAACTCAGCAGTGGCCACAGGACCGGAAAAGGTCAGCTTTCATTCCAATCCCAAAGAAAGGCAATGCCAAAGAATGCTCAGACTACCACACAATTGCACTCATTTCACATGCTAGTAAAGTAATGCTCAAAATTCTCCAAGCCAGGCTTCAGCAATACATGAACCGTGAACTTCCTGATGTTCAAGCTGGTTTTAGAAAAGGCAGAGGAACCAGAGATCAAATTGCCAACATCCGCTGGATCATGGAAAAAGCAAGAGAAATCCAGAAAAACATCTATTTCTGCTTTATTGACTATGCCAAAGACTTTGACTGTGTGAATCACAAGAAACTGTGGAAAATTCTGAAAGAGATGGGAATACCAGACCACCTGACCTGCCTCTTTAGAAATCTGTATGCAGGTCAGGAAGCAACAGTTAGAACTAGACATGGAACAACAGACTGGTTCCAAATAGGAAAAGGAGTCTGTCAAGGCTGTATATTGTCACCCTGTTTATTTAACTTATATGCAGAGTACATCATGAGAAACGCTGGACTGGAAGAAACACAACCTGGAATCAAGATTGCCAGGAGAAATACCAATAACCTCAGATATGCAGATGACACCACCCTTATGGCAGAAAGTGAAGAGGAACTAAAAAGCATTTTGATGAAAGTGAAAGAGGAGAGTGAAAAAGTTGGGTTAAAGCTCAACATTCAGAAAATGAAGATCATGGTATCCGGTCCCATCACTTCATGGGAAATAGATGGGGAAACAGTGGAAACAGTGTCAGACTTTATTTGTTTGGGCTCCAAAATCACTGCAGATGGTGACTGCAGCCATGAAATTAAAAGACGCTTACTCCTTGGAAGAAAAGTTATGACCAACCTAGATAGCATATTCAAAAGCAGAGATATTACTTTGCCGACTGGTCCATCTAGTTAAGGCTATGGTTTTTCCAGTAGTCGTGTATGGATGTGAGAGCGGAATTGTGAAGAAGGCTGACCACCGAAGAATTGATGCTTTTGAACTTGGTGTTGGAGAAGACCCTTGAGAGTCCCTTGGACTGCAAGGAGATCCAACCAGTCCATTCTGAAAGAGATCAGCCCTGGGATTTCTCTAGAAGGAATGATGCTAAAGCTGAAACTCCAGTACTTTGGCCACCTCATGCAAAGAGTTGACTCATTGGAGAAGACTCTGATGCTGGGAGGGATTGGGGGCAGGAGGAGAAGGGAATGACAGAGGATGAGATGGCTGGATGGCATCACTGACTCGATGGACGTGAGTCTGAGTGAACTCCAGGAGTTGGTGATGGACAGGGAGGCCTGGCGTGCTGCGATTCATGGGGTCGCAAAGAGTCGGACACGACTGAGTGACTGAACTGAACTGAACTGACAACTAGAGAAAACCACATGCACCCGTAAAGATCTAGTGCAGCCAAAAGTTAATTGATTAATTAATTTTTTAAAAAGCAAGATCATCACGGAGTATAAATTGGTTCAATCTTTCTGAAAGACTGTTTAATGGCATCAAAATGTTAAGTGTGCAAATATTTTGACCCAAAAGTTTCACTTCTAGGAATTTATCCTAAGAAGATAACTAGCCAAGTGGATAATATGTCAAGAATATTGATGAAAATGTGTGCTTGTAACAGGAAAAATATTTAACAACTAAAATCCTATCAATAGGAAGTTGGTTATATAAAATTTTATGGTAGATACATACAATGAAATTCTAAACTGATTAAATATGATGACCTAGCTGACATGATACTTGTGTATCATGCAGTGTTGAGGAAGAAAAAATTAATTTGATATCTTTCATATAAAACTGTATATACAGTGTATGTGTACAGATTCGCAAACTGCTGTCTAGAAGCAAGTTCATCAAGATGTTAACGGCATTCTCTTGGATAATACAATTCAGGGTGATTTCCCTTTCTTCCTTACCCTTGTTGGTTGTGTTCATTTTTTTTTTTTTTTTTGCATTGAGAATATATGATTGTATGATTTTTTAAATAATAAAGGTAGGCCTTCCTAACTCTCTTCTTTTCTATGCTAAGCTTTCCCAGCTCTTTCAAAATTTCTTCCTATGAAATGAACTAAAATCCCTTGCCATCTTGGCTTCCATCTTCAGAAGTCCCTAACCAGAGGTGACCTAGATCCCCAGAAGGTCCAGGAGCCAGAAGGGAATACAGTGCTATGAATACGGTCTCTCCTGCCCAGAGTAGAATCACACCCACCTCCAAATGCCATGCGGCAAACGTGAGATAAGCTTTGACTGCACCACACCTCACTGCCAACGTACAATTGATGTGCTAATAACAGCAAAAATATTTAACAACTGAAGTCCTGTCTGGTCTCTTTCACACATTTTGCCAAGTCACTGAGTCCCCACTGCCTATTAATACTATTGCTTACTTGAGCCCAGATGAGGGGACTTGACAGGGCTTCCAACATGGCTCAGAGGTAAAGAATCCTCTTTCCAATGCAGGAGACACAGGTTTAGTCCCTGGGTTGGGAAGATCCACTGGAGAAAGGCATGCAACCCACTCCAGTATTCTTGCCTGGAGAAGTCCATGAACAGAGGAGCCTGGTGGGCTACGGTCCATGGGATGCCAAAGAGTCAGACACCACTAAAGAAGTGAGCATGCACACACGTGGGACTTGAGATCTATCTCTATTGACATTTCATCAGTCTAGACTAAGCTCATTATTTTAGCCTGTAGAAAGCTTTATTGAGCCCAAATCACCCAAAGGGCATCTTTGCTATCCCCCTGCACAACTAACAACTTTGCAAGACATGGTCATTTTATCCCAGTTCCTCCTTGTAGGACAAATGTAAGTAGATTCCTCTAGCTCCTTCCTCCATGCTCTGGGAAATGAAATGGTCTACCTTGCACGTGAAAAGTGTGTATTTTCTTTAGTCCATTGTTGGCAAGGATGCAAGTTGATTTAGAGTTTCTGGAAGGCAGCTGAAGGGTGTTTATGTAAAATTAAATGTGGATAAACTTTGACACCAAAATTACACTTCTATAAAAGTTTCTTTATATACTGCCTCAGGGATGACTTCCTAGAAGTGTGTTAAATATATGTGTATATGTGTGTGTATGTATATATATATATTCATCTTTAATCACAGCAGGATTTAAAATGCTGAAAAATTGGAGACAAATAAAGCAATGAGGAATCGGGTATCAGTATGTGATGTGCTCAGTCATTTCAATCATGTCCAACTCTTTGCAACCCCATGGACTGTAGCCCACCAGGCTCCTCTGTCCATGGGATTTTCCAGGATACCGGAGTGCATTGCCAGCCCTCCTCCAGGGGATCTTCCTGACCCAAGGATTGAACCCAGGTCTCCTAAGTCTCCTGCACTGCAGGTTAATTCTCTATTGCTGAGCCACTGGGTAAGCCCATAAATATATGATAGACTATGCAACTGATTGCAGTGTAGACATTAACAAGAAAGATGTAGTGCCCTAAGTATTATCATATAATTATGATATTAACATGTTAATCAATATGCTGTACAATATAATATTAAAAACATGCATTAAGTGGGAAAAGTATGATTAGTTCAATTTCGTTTTAAGAAATAAAAAATATATAGGAAGAGAGAAGTGTTTGGAAGGATGTGTTCTAAAGTTGCAAGAAGGTTATCTCTGAATAATAAATGTACATGTGACTTTCCATCTTTTCTATTGTGCCTTATTTTTTTTTAAATGAGCATATGCTGTTTTTTAACAGCTTGAAAATCATTAACATTCATTTGGAAATTCTTAAAATATGTTCTTATCTGCTTCTATCTGAATAAAGTTTTATACTTGAAGTCCAATTTAATATTACATTCTGTATTAAATTTTTCTATAAAGGGCCAGATAGTAAATATCTTAGGCTTTACTGGCCAGTCTCTGTTACAGCTACTTAACCCTGCTATTATAGAACAAAAGCAGCTATGGACATTATGTAAACAAATGAGTCTGACTGTGTTCTATTAAAACTTAATTTACAAAAACAGGTCGGGGGGCACTGAATCTGGTTCATGGGCAATAGCTTGTTCTACACCAGCATCAAGAGTACATTTTTATCTTCCCACTTGGTGTTTGCAATCTGTTGCATACACCATGTATGAGTTAGTTTTTGCTGCATAACAAATCATTCCAAAACTTAGCAGCTTAAAACAGCAACTATCTATTTGCTTATGAATCTAAGGGTCAAAAGTTTGAGCTGAGACCAACTGAGATGACTCATCTCAGCTCCATCTGGGATCAGCTAGGCCCACTCATTTTTCTGAGGTCCACTAGCCATCAACAGCTTCACACATGTCTAGCTGGCTGTAGGTCAGGAGGGGTGGTGGAAGTAACTGGACCACGTGTCTCTCATCATCCAGCAGGTGGCCTAGGCTTATTCATATCATGGTAGTCACAGTGTAACAAAGAACAGTAAGGAAGGCTTTCCCCGTCTGAAGAATTTTTCCAGCCTCAGTCTGCATCACATTTGCTAGTATCTCACTGACCAAACAAGCACATGGTCAAGTCCAGATTCCAGGGTCAGAGATCCCACCTCCTGATGAGAGAAATTGCAGCCACATGCAAAGGGACATGTATTTAGGGTGGGGGATAATTTGTGGCCATTTTTCACCATCTGACAAACATCCTCAAAAATCTCACCTCCCATCCTATCTCCTTCCAGAAGCTCTTTCACTTCTCCTTGGGCAGAGCCATCACTGTATCTTTCAGCCAAGAAACACCATCTCAATGCATCTTTTCCAGACACAGGACCATAATTCTTCTCACCTGTAGTCAATTGCTACTCATCCTGAAAAAGTGAGTTGAGCAGCTATTTATAATTTTGCTCAAAATATTTCTCCACACTCTATTTTCCCTCTTCCAAATTTGTGCTTGAATCATTAGCCTGTATCACTTCCCATTCACTGAATCTTCCCTGCTTTCCATGTGTTCATATGTTTAGGCCTTTGAAAAATGGTTATAAAACTGGGACAGTTCCCATGGTGACACATTGGTCTCTTTGATCCTCTTTACTCTCACATGGTGAGTGAACCACCCAGACAGCTGAAGTTCATTATAATCCACTCTGTGAAGAAGGATCACGCCTTCTTCATTCACTCTCCTTCCCCCAAAAGCATATACAACGCTGCTGGCAGCCTTTAAAAGAAAAACCTTTTAAATCTTGCTCAACAACCATCATTGAGGGAGACTCTGAGTGACAGCTGAGATAGAGAGGAAGGAGTACCAAATATGGAGTCAGAAGTCCAACTGGGTTCAAAGCCAGCCTCCACCACTGTTGGTGTGATCTGGGACAAGGAGTTTTCATTTTCCTCATGAAAGCGTCTAGCATAATACAGAGCTGCTAAGTCGCTCCAGTCATGTCCGACTCTGTGCGACCCCAGAGAAGGCAGCCCACTAGGCTCCCCTGTCCCTGGGATCCTCCAGGCAAGAACACTGGAGTGGGTTGCCATTTGAGTCCTCAATAAATGTTTGATCATTGTGTTTGCTCACTATTGTGTGCAAAGCACTATGGGAAAGGGCCATGAAAGGGTCCAGAGGTCAGTAAGACCCAGCCTGCCAGCAGGGAGCTCACGATAAGGTGGTAAGTGATAGCTCAGGCAGCTCAAAGTTTCTGTTTTTTTTTAATTCTCAATAAAAGGATGTTGAGGAAGAGAACACTTTTAAACTTTTGTCACCTTCTGAGCTTAATAAGGAGAACATGCACAATAACAATAATGACCTTCAGACTCATTTCATCACCCTGGGCATCCCTTCTTCAGTCCCAAGTCCTGAACTGTTTCCTATGGAAGAACCCCCTCTGGTGTTAGCCCACCCCTGGTGCGTCTTCCAGCAGCCCATCCTTGAGAGATGAAATCTCAGAAACACCTTGGAAAGCTCAGTTCATCCAGGGCACTAGATAATGAAGTGATGGAGGCACAAATGACAACTGATTAGGCAGGAGCATCTCCAGACAGAGAAGAATAAGAGGGAAGACCAAAGGCAGCTATCTTTTTACAAGCAGCAAAGGCTGTTTCATTTTGGTTTATATCACTGGGTTGTTTATTTTCACTCTTGAAAAAATGGCAAGAGAAAATCGAAAATAATGAGTCAGTTTAAATTAGAGCTATTTGCAAATCCAATCTGTTCTTTGGGTGACCGTGAGAAAAGTACTTTAAACTCTCTGAAACCTAGACTTTTCATCTATAAAATGAGGATAATCATCCTTATAATCTCGGATAACATATCCACATCGAATAGAGAGCACTTTGAAAATAAACAAGTGACAAATATATTCTACACTATTCACTGGTACCCCCAAAAGTGGTCTTTAGGGGGGCAGGCAGGGAGAGGTGGGAGAGAGAGAAAAAAGAAAAAAAATTTGCACCTAAGATGTGCCAGGCACTTTCAATCGACAGCTCTATCTATCTTTATTTTTACAGATCAGGAAGCTGAGGCTCAGAGAAGTTAGGCAACTGAGCCAAGATCACAGAGCTATTAAGTGGCAGATGACGCTGACTCCAAAACTAATACTCCTCCTAAGCCAGTCCACATCACGCTAACCACAGCCACAAATTATGACAGAGTGCAGCCTTGATACCCCCCTCGAAATGTTTCTCCTGCAGTGACTTTTGGGTTAGCGCTTGGCGGGGGGTCCCCAGGGAAGGTGATCTGGCCTTGGCTGGTGGCAAATTCTGGCAGGCACCCTGGGGAGCTGTGTTGGGGCTGGCCTCATGCACAGTCTGCCACAATGAGCAGGAAGAGGGTGTAGCTCTGGCTCTAATGAAGTTCGCAGATGCTGGAGACATGTTGTAAACACCAATGGGTGTGGGTGACTAGGAGGGTGGAGAAGCAGGCAGGGGCTGCTCCAGCAGCTCAGAGCGGGTAGAAATATGGGCGAGAGGTAATGAAGGAAACTCCGTCCACTGGGGCTTGTTTGTGAACAGAGAGAGGCCTGGGAACACTCCCTGAACTAGAGGCAAGGGGCTATGGAGGCAAGAGGGGCCCTAATGCCAGAGAGAGAAGTGCCAGGAAAAATGACCCAGAAACCTAGGAAGTGCCGGCCTCGTCCCCTGGCAAGTGCTGACCGAGTGGCTCCTAGTACAAGCCTCCGTAGCGAGGGTCTGAGTCTAAGAATTGGTCCCCAGTCACCAAATAATGGGGCTTCCCAGGTGGCTCAGTGGTAAAGAACCCGCCTGCCAATGCAGGAGATTCAGGTTCGATCCCTGGGTCAGGAAGATCTCCTAGAGGAGGAAATGGCAACCCACTCCAGTATTCTCGCCTGGAAAAATCCCACGGACAGAGGAGCCTGGTGGGCTAGAGCCCACAGGGTCGCAAAAGACTTAGACATGACTTAGCAACTAGATAATAACAACAGCAACAAATAATAGTGCAATTGACATTAACTAACTTGAAACTTGACTCATTAGAAAAGACTCTGATGCTGGAGGATTGGGGGCAGGAGGAGAAGGGGACGACAGAGGATGAGAGGGCTGGATGGCATCACCGACTCGATGGACGTGAGTCTGAGTGAACTCCGGGAGTTGGTGATAGACAGGGAGGCCTGGCGTGCTGCGATTCATGGGGTCGCAAAGAGTCGGACACGACTGAGTGACTGAACTGAACTGAACTGAACTTGAAACTTGACTCCCCCCGTCACTAGCTGGTGCCTTGGCAAATCACTAATTTTGAACTCTAGTTTTTCAATTGCAAAATGGGTAGAATAATTAGTACCTTCCACATAAAGTCATTTTGAGGATTAAATGATACAATGCATGTGAAAAAAAAGAAAAAGAAACACTTGGCATAGTGCTTAGCTCAAGTTAAGCCCATAATAAAGGGTGGCTGCTAATGGTACTATTAAGCGCCTCTTACGTGCCCGGGCACCAGGTTTGTCATTGTGCAGGAACTTGCAGGAAACAGATGACAGACTCACTTGGGACACTTAAAATACATTTTATCCAAGGGACTGTTGGTTGACGTCTGGGTGAGAGTAAGGGGAAGAGTAATAGATCTTGAGACACCCAGGAACTAACAACATTGGTGACTTATCCTCTGTCGCTCAGCCTCAGCTGAAAGCCGGAGCTCAAGGACATCAGCCACCAACTCTGACAGCTGGAGTTAGAGTGTGAAGAGAGGGATGCGGCCATTGGCCAAGAACCAAGCAAACGCAGGGGGAGCGATTAGGAGGCCCCCTCTCTCCCCGAGCGCCCCTCAGTCTTCTGTCACTGCTTCCCCTTGGCTAAACTCCAAGGAGAAGGTGGAAAGCAAGGAATGCCATTCAGGTCCACCGCCCAGGCACCAGTGAAGCAGGGCAGAGGCTGGTGAGGCACAGATTCGAGCGCGGAGCCAACAGAACCACAGCCCAGAATCCCAAACTCATTTATTTATCTCATTAAACCCCAAGAACATCGGGGTCATTATCTTTCTTTTTCAGATGAGAGAACTTGACTCAGGGAGGTGCAGCAACTCATTCAGAAACCCAGCTTGAAAACTGGTGGAGCCCTCACTGGAATCCGAATTCATCTCCTCAGTGTGGCCTCCATGGATTCCGTCATGCCGATCCCTAAGAGAACAGATTTGAAAGCCCCTCCTTATCCAGAAGGATTGAGTGGGAGGGTATTCCCACGTGAAACCAAAAGGATGCATACCATTTTAAATGAGTGTGGGTTAAGGAATGGTTTGTACAAACAAGCAGAATAAGAAAAGTGGATGCTGTGTGCCCATGTGGGCTAGGAGTTCATCGTCCTTCAAGAGACATGTCCTTGAGTGCCATCAGCACTTCCTGTGGGACCGGAAGTGACGTGTCAGCTGGTAGACACAGCCTTTAAGTACATGGCATTTCCAAGGGCCACAGCTCTTCCAAGTACATTCTGTGCATTTACACATCTTAATAGTAGATTTAATTCACTTAGCCATCATTGTCTCATGTAATCAGACATGAGTACAGCTCTTGAAACACTGACAGGGTCTCATGTAGGTGAATTCTGCTTCACAATGATAGAAAGAGCTGACATTGAAGGATCAAAAAGTGACTTCGCCATGAACACTTGGCCACCACAGGTGGTAACTTTTCTGACACCTCCTGCTTAAACCCCAAAGGTCAGAAGGATCAGGAGGCCCCGCTTTCATGGTCTGTATTCATACTGAAAATCAAGATCAAGCATGCTTTTGCCCTTCTGCTCCACGGGAGGTTTCTGTCCTCCCTGAGCTCACCTTAGGACACCTGCATTACTGCTTGACAGGTGTACCTGTACCTCGTGTAGGAGTCTTATGTACAAATGATTTCAACGATGTGACCAGGGACACGGCTGCTCTGTCAGAAGAGCAAGCAGGTGTTTAAGAGCAGACCGAAAAGTTAGTGACCCAGGAGTGGGCTGGAGGTGGCTCTTAAGGGCGCTTTAACCAAAAATTCAGTGACCACACTGCTAACTTGAAAATGGCCACGGTGGGAGTGAGTGGTCATCACTATGAAGGAAGGTTGGATTTGCTTTTGTTTGTTTGAAGGATTGTTGTTAAATGTTTACCAGCACACCACTGCCTGGAGGGCTTCCCCGAGGAGGAATATTTAATACAGATAATGTATAAGGAGATGGAAAGGTGCCCCAATTCCTCCTTCCTCCTTCCTTTCCACACCCTTTCCTCCAGCTTCATTGAACCAAATCAGGCCCCACCCTCCCTCTGTACACTTCTCTGCCCTCTGCCCTCTGCCAGGAAGGTCCCTTTCCTCTTATCTCCCAGAAACGCTTTCACTCTTGGTGAATCTCTTTACAGACTGTGACTGCAAACACCTGCCTGGGACCCAATGCCAGCTGGACAAACTTGGGCACCCTTGTCAATCCAGAGCCTTGTTTTCTAGGCTGTAAAGTGGAGCTGCCCTGTCTGCTCTTGGGAGTGGAATAAGATGATCGAAGGGCCACCAAGGAGAAGTAAGAGCCAACAAAGGCATGCAATGAAATGCTGGCCAACAGAGCTGGGAGCTGGGTCAGAAACCATCAAAACCAATCATCTCAACTTACAGATGGGAAAACCAAAGTGCCGTGGGCTAGCATGTTCCTTGGCTAGATTGTTGAGGGCAGTGGGAGAACATGATCTTGTGAGTGTCCCAGATTTCTCCTTGTGCCCACCATGGATGTGTGGGTGCTCCCAGGCCAGACCTCCCAGGAATGAGATTCTGGAATCAGTACAGAAGCAATAGCTGCCCCCAACTTCCCAGGCAGGAGGCCAAGGAGAGGAGGGCTGCCTCTCGAGGGAAGAGAGAGCAAGGCACACCAGTGCTATGCAGAGACCTGGTGGGGTCGTGCTACCTCATCTCAATACCCCACCCCACAGAAGAAGGGAAGGAGGGAAGGCAAAGAGAAGCAGGGCCTCACCAGGCGCCTCACCAGGCAGTAAGAACTGGTCTATCGGGAGAGCTGGAACCTAGAAGCTCTCTCTGAGACCTCAGTGAGATGAGCATCATGAGCCACAGAGAGAGCTGTTGGGTGAGGTCAGGTCAATCCCACGTTAAATCTTGGGAAGCAGCCAAAAGGGGTTGACCTCGTAGAGCCCATGGTCATCAACAAGGGCCCAGGCAGGAGGTGGATACCAAGAGCCTAAAAAGCAGGCTGAGACCCCGCAGAAAAGGCTGCTGCTGTCATCTCACGCTTGCCAAAGAGTTCAGAGTAAGGATTTGGTTGCCTTTCTAATGATGTTTTAATTGCACAAGCTCTACGTCAATATATTCTCAATGCAAACAATCTGACATGACATGCAAAGCAGAATCCCCCTGGATATCCATCCACCATGCTCCCCAGAAGATCACTTTTCTAAATTAATTTTTTGGGAGCACAGTTGGTTTACAGGGCTTCCTGGATGGCACTGCGATAAAGAATCGCCTGCAATGCGGGTTTGATCCCTAGGTCAGGAAGATGCCTTGGAGGAGGGCATGGCCACCCATTCCATGGACAGAATCCCATGGACAGAGGAGCCTGATGGGCTGCCGTCCATGGGTTTCAGAGAGCTGGACATGACTGAAGCGACTGAGCGTGCAGGCGTAGTTGATTTACAGTGTCATGCTATTTTCAAGTGTACAGCAAAGTGAGTCGGTTACACATAAACACGAATCTATTCTATCCTTTCTCAGATTCTTTTCCCGCATAGGTCATTGCAGAGTGTTGGGTAGAGTTCCCTGTGCTAGACATGTAGGTTCCCCACCTACACGTGTAGGTCCTTATCAGTTATCTATTCCATGAGGCTCATACTGACGTGCATGCTTCCCAGCCTTTGTCTGTGAGCTTGTAATTTTTTTATTTACTGGGTCTTCATTGCTGCATGGGCTGTTTCTCTAGTTGCGGCGAGACGGGGCTACTCTTCGTTGCAGTGAGGCATCTCACTGACATGGCTTCTCTTGTTGCAGCTTAAGGACTGGTGAGCACAGGCTCAATAGTAGCGGCTCAGAGGCTTAGTTGCTCCGCAGCATATGGGAATCTTCCCAGATCAAGCATTGAACTCAAGTCTTTTGCATTGGCAGGCCAATCCTTTACCACTGAGCCACCAGAAATCCCCCGTCTCTGAGTTTATACCCATATATGTTCATGGGGAAGTATGCAGCTGTGTGTGCAGTTTTGTATTCATGAAATCAACCTTACACACTATCCTGAATCTCACTATTGGCACTGAGATCACTGGGCACACACACACACATACACGGCAGAGCCACCACATTCCTTGTAAACCACCGCATCTATCCCCACAGTCTGGGGGAGTGACAAAATTATCTGCTCCAATCCCCCCATTAATGCGCACATTAGACTGTTCCTAGCTTCCATTATTGAGCAATGTGCTAATGAACATCCTTTCACAAGCTTGTCACCGGGAAGCAAAGGAAATTGCATTTCACGTATAGTATTTTTTATTTCATATATTCTATTTCATATAAAGAGATATATAAGGGTAAAACTTATTTTCAGTGCTGAGTGAGAAAAGTATGCACCTCAACCCCCCCCCCCCCCCCCCCACACACACACACTCCCTGATTTAAAATCATTCTAGACAAAGAAGTCGAAAGAATACCACCATCAGGAGCTGTGGCTGCGTGAACCCAAGACAGCACGGAGAATCATAATAAGTCGTTTCCGTCTCCGCTTGCGAGGGCTCTGTACATTTTGTGTCCCCTTAGTCGTCATTTGGGTGAGTTCTACATATTTATGCTTGTTCTTTTTTTCATCTGTCCTCATAAATCAATCCCTGCAGTCTCCTAATGAAAGCCAGCTTTTCAAACGAAACCGTAGCCGGGTGTTTAACTAACTAAATATTGTTTTTCCCCCAGCACTGACAGAGAGGGGTGGGATGCGGCCTTGATAATTGTCCTCCCTTCCTCCAGCAACTCCAGGAAGCCACGTGCCGCCCCGGCACTGACTGACGGGGCCCCAGGTGGGCGGCAGCCGTGGGTTTGGAGGGAGCAGCCGTTGGGAGGTTTTCCTTTGCTCGCTGGACTTCGCCCTCTGCATCCCTGGGGATCCCCAGGATGTCCGTAGGTCACCCTTCCCTGGGCTACCCTTAATAAAGGAAGAAAAAGTGTGAAGCTGCCCGGAGTGGCACCTAGCTGGCCACACACCCTCGAGGCAGCCTGCTCAGCTCTCCTTCCCTGTCCTTCCCTGTCAACCTCCAGGCCCAGCTGTCACTGGAGAACAGAGGACGTCAGCACTTGCTGCTCGTCTTCCAGCAGCCTCCCACGGTGCCCTCAGGTGGCTACCCGTGTGGCCTAAAGGTAACAAGACTGACCTTGAACTTCATTTTGAACTGCCCTCAATCCTTCAACTGCCCTCACCATCTGCAGCGGGGCTTCTCAAAGTGTTGTCACTGGAAACTTGTCAGAATTTGCAAATTCTCAGCCCCCACCTCAGAATAATTAGACCAGCCTCTCTGGGGGTGGGGCCCAGCCTTTAAGTGTTTGGAGGAGTCCTCCAGACGATGCTGATGAACGCTCAGGTTTGAGAAGCACTGACCTGCATGGTGATTTCCAAGCTCCTAACTCAGACTCCCCAGCCCTCCATGCCCTGGCCCTGCCAGTGTCCCCAGCCCCCATCTCTTACTACTTTCCAGACAGAACTCAATGCCGCACGGGACAAACACACCCAGGTGGGTCTCTTCATATCCCTGGGCTTGCTGTTCCTTCCACCTACCATGCTCTCACCCATCTGCCTCCACAAAGCAAATCCCAACACTCATTTTTTGCATCCCAGTTCTGTGCTCTAGAAAGCCTGCCCTGACCTCTCCAAGAAGACAGGAAAACACCTGACATTTATAAGGTGCTCACCATACGCTGGGTACTGGTCCAAGAACTTGGCTTTCATTTCTTTTTCTTTTTTAGAACTTGACTTTCAAAAAAAGTTAAGTTTCTGAACTTCCCTGGTTGTCCACTGGTTAAGAATCCTCCCGCCAGTGCAGGGGACACAGGTTCAACCCCTGGTCTGGGAAGATCCTACATGCCATGGGGCAACTAAGCCTGAGAGAGGCAACTACTGAAGCCCAAGGCTAGAGCCTGTGCTTTGCGACGAGAGGCCAGTGCAGTGAGCAAGCCCCTGCTCGTCACAACTAGAGACCGCTTGTGAGCAGCCATGAAGACCCAGCACAGCCGGAAAAGAAAGAGTTAATCATCACAACAAATCTACCAGGAAGATATGATTATGACTCCCATTTTACAGATGAAGAAACAGAGGCCCAGAAAGCTTAAATAATTGGCTCAAGTTAGCTAAGAGGTGAAATTGACATTTGAACCCCCAGCCTTGTGGCTTTGAACCTTTTGCTCTAGTGCCTCCTGTGATATACCCATCCTGGCAGTTTCAGTGGGTCACGCTAGGCCCCCCAGAACACACCTGTAACCCTGCCTCAAAACAGCCCTTCAGGTATGTGGAGAAAACTCTCAGGTCCCACCCGGAACTGCTCTTCCCCAGGCCAACACCCGCTGTTCCCTCCACTGGCCTTCACGTGACTTGGCTCTGTAATCACAGCCGCCGGTCGGATCGCACAGCTGGCTCCGGGACCAAGGAAGCTTCCACACTGTCCTCTCACTGGCTGCCTTTGATTTCCCCGATTTCCTGTTTCAAATCACAGGACCCAAGCCTTTGCATCAAGAATGATGACATGACATGCATGCTTTCTGAAAAATCTCATTTTCTAAAGGCATTTCCTATTGATTTCCTTCCTTATTGAGGTCCCTCCCAGCCTGACTTGTATTTAAAAAGAAAAAAAAAAAAAGGAAGAAAGAGGGGGAAAAAAAAAAAAAACAAAAGAAATCTATGTTTTTCCAAGCTCAGAACTGGCTGGCAGAGTGGCTGCCTAGGTCACCCTATGGATGAGCTGCTCAACCAGTGTTTCCCCAAACCACAGGCCTTGGAATCATCTATGCAAATCCAACTACCAAAACTCCCTTTAAAAATGCCTCCCTTCACCACCTGAGCGGGCTTTGCGGCAGTCATGTCTCTTGGGGAATTCTCTGGATTGAAAGATCAGCCTTGGAACTGAAAGGACCAATTCTCATCTTTCCTCCACTTAGGAAGCCTAGTTTTCTCATCTTAGGGACCCATTGCTGCATCTTTCAAACACCCCCATGTTTCATTTGAAGGGAGTCTCGGCTTTGGGGTCTGATAAGCCTGCGCTTGAACAAAAGTTCCTTGTTATCTGGGCAACTTTGAAGACAGCATGGAACCTCTCTAATCCAGTTTTATCATCTGTAAAGTGGGGGTAAAGATAATGTTGTAATAGTGTCCTAAAGTGAAGTGAAGCGAAAGTTGCTCAGTTGTGTCTGACTCTGCAACCCCATGGACTAGTCCATGGAATTCTCCAGGCCAGCATACTGGAGTAGGTAGCCTTTCCCTTCTCCAGGGGATCTTCCCAACCCAGCAATCGAACCCAGGTCCCCCACATTGCAGGCAGATTATTTACCCACTGAGCTACAAGCGAAGCCCAATAATGTCCTGTGGCTGCTAAGTCACTTCAGTCGTGTCTGACTCTGTGCGACCCCATAGACTGAAGCCCACCAGGCTCCGCTGTCCCTGGGATTCTCCAGGCAAGAACACTGGAGTGGGTTGCCATTTCCTTCTCCAATGCATGAAAGTGAAAAGTGAAAGTGAAGTCTCTCAGTCGTTTCTGACTCTTAGCGACCCCATGGACTGCAGCCTACCAGGCTCCTCTGTCCATGGGATTTTCCAGGCAAGAGTACTGGAGTGGGGTGCCATTGCCTTCGAATAATATCCTAGGGCTGTGGTACACAGAAATGTACTCTCTCGCAGATCTGGAGGCCAAGAGTCCAAAAGCAAGGCATTAGCAGGCCTACACTCCCTCTGAAGTCGCCCGGAGGAAGACCCTTGTTTGCTTCTTCCAGCTTCTGGTGATCCAGGTGTTCCCTGCTTTATAGCGGCATCACCCCAACCTCTGCCTCCATCTTCACTTCTCCTTCCCTTCTCTTCTGCCTCTATCCCACCTACCCACTCCCTGTCCTGGGAAGCTGGTCTCCTGAGCTAACTGCTTGCAGCTGGCCCAAGGCCAGTAACAGTCATATTAACAAACTATATGCAGTCATGCTCCAGGAAGCCCTCTTAACATAGACAGACCCATTCAACTCACATCAGCAGTCTGGTCGGTATTTCCCGGCAGGTGCTTCATTTACCCCCACATTACAGATGGGTCCATGCAGGCTGGGAAAGGTTCTATCACTTGCTAGGCCCGCTCAGCTGGTGCTAGTGTGTTAGTTGCTTAGTTGTCTCTGCCCTCTTTGTGACCTCATGGACTGTAGCCCGCCAGGCTCCTCTGTCCATGGGATTTCCCAGGCAAGAATACTGGAGCGTGTTGCCATTTCCTCCTTCAGGGGATCTTCCCGACCCAGGGATCAAACCCAGGCCTCCTGCATGGCAGGCAGATTACCGTCTGAGGCACTCAGCTGGTAACCGGTACCAAGTGAAGCTCTCAAATTTCCCTGAACTCTAATGTGTGAGCAAAGGGTGATGCTGAGGATGATGCCCGGCTCTGAGTCGTCTGGAGGTGACAAGAATGCAGGGAGATGATTGCCCAAGAGACACCATCACTGCCAAAGGTCAATATCAGCTTCTGCCTTTGCTGCTTGCCAGAACTTAAGTGTAGACAATGCAGCCATTCGCCCAGGCTGCATTAAGGCACCAGGCCACCTGAACCTTCCATTCGTATCTGAATAACTTCATAGTTGATGTCCTTGTTTCAGAGTCTTGCCATGCTCTAAGGAGTCAGGTGGGAAATAATCTCAAAACCACCAGTGCCTGGCCTAGTATCAGTTCAGCTCAGTCGCTCAGTCGTGTCCGACTCTTTGCGACCCCATGAATCGCAGCACGCCAGGCCTCCCTGTCCATCACCAACTCCCGGAGTTCACTCAGACTCACGCCCATCAAGTCAGTGATGCCATCCAGCCATCTCATCCTCTGTCGTCCCTTTCTCCTCCTGCCCCCAATCCCTCCCAGCATAGGTGGCCTGATAAACTTTTGCAGGAGGAAAGGAAGAAGGAAGGTCTGCCTGGGTGGCAGGCCCAGTGCAGTTCAGATGCTCAGTCACAAGCTGTGTGGTATTAGGCATGTACCAAGCCCTCTCTGTGCCTCAACCTGGCAACATGTGGGCAGAGTAGGGTTCAGATAAGATGACTGCTCAGCCTTTCAATCTCATCCATTCTAGGAATCCCAGATTCTAACTCCTCTGTACCATCCAGCTTGTCTGAAGAAGATAAATGGACATGAAATAAAGCTGAGTCATGGAGTCCCAAACCTGTTGGTTTCTTCTGCTTTCTAAGCTGAGTTTTGTTGCTTTGGGCTTCCCAGGTGACTCAGTGGTAAAGAATCTGCCTGCCAAGCAGGAGACATGGGTTCTATCCCTGGGTCGGGAAGATTCCCCCAGGGAAAGAAATGGCAACCCACTCCAGTATTCTTGCCTGGGAAATCCCATGGACAGAGGAGCCTGGTGGGCTACAGTCCACGGGGTTGCAAAGTGTCAGACTTGACTAAGCGACTAAATAACAACAACAGTATATTGCTTCCCATATCAATAAGATGGAAGTAAGGATGTATATTTCCTACTTAGCTTTCCCTGCTTAGCTGCGTGATCTTGATCAAATTATCTAACCTCTTCAAGCCTCAGTTTCCTCATCTACACAAGGGAAAATAGCAATATCTATGTTATTGGGTTCAGCTTCCCAGGTAGATGAGTGGTAAAGAATCCAGAAGATTTGAGATGCAGAAGATTCAGGAGATGCAAGTTCAATCCCTGGGTCAGGAAGATCCCCTAGAGGAGGAAATGGCAACCCATTCCAGTATTCTTTCCAGGATAATCCCATGGACAGAGGAGCCTGGCAGGAGGGTTACTGTCCATGGGGTCACAGAGAGTCAGACACAACTGAACGACTGAGCATGCACATGTTATCCTGTTACTACTGCTGCTGCTGCTGCTAAGACGCTTCAGTTGTGTCCAACTCCATGCGACCCCATAGACGGAAGCCCACCAGGCTCCCCCGTCCCCAGGATTCTCCAGGCAAGAACACCGGAGCGGGTTGCCATTTCCTTCTCCAATGCAGGAAAGTGAAAAGTGAAAGTGAAGTCACTCAGTCGTGTCCGACTCTTAGCGACCCCATGGACTGCAGCCTACTAGGCTCCTCCGTCCATGGGATTTTCCAGGCAAGAGTTACTGTGAGTGTTACATATTCAGAGTCATTGACACAGCGTCAGGTACATGGGAAACACCCAAACAATATCATATCACCCAGGCCACATAGATTGCAACTCAAATGTAGTTCAGCCACCAAATCTTTCTTCAGACCATGTTGCTCGATTTGATCCCCTTCCTCAGTGTCTAAAGCTGGCCTGGGAGCATCCCTCCTGCTACCTTCCTGGGCCTCCCAGGTTGCAGCTGAGGCCAGGAAGAGTCTCGAGGAGCTCGAAGCCCAAAGAAGGAGGTGGAGAGGGAGGGCCTGCACGAACCAACTGCCACAAGGGGACATGCCAGCAAGTTCCTTCTAGAAGTGGCTTTGGGCATTAACCTCTGTAATGAGGTAATCGCAGATCACTTGTGTGTGCATCCATGGATGCATGTGTGTGTGCATGTGTGTGTTGTGTGGAATTTGTGGGGAGCTGCGTGTCCAAGTTGACCCGAGCCTGATGCTTCCTCTTCTGGGCTACATAACCTCTGCTAGTCACTTCCTCTCCCACAGCCTCAACCATCCTCTCATAAGCAGGGAGGGAAACGTTAGGATGATTCAGTGATATAAAGGGAAAGGGAGCTTAGAGTTCAATGAATAACTGCTTTCTCTCCTTAAATCAGGGCAGACTGAGAGTCTTGCAGATTGGGGCTGTGGCAGGGGGTGGGGGGGTAGGCGGGGGGCATGTCCCAGACCCCAGAGCACCCCCACAATCCTATCAGCTAGGCTGATTTCCCTAGAGGGTAGGCTTGCTGGTTCATTCATTCTCTTATTCATTCAACAGTTACAATCCCTCCTTGAGTTGGAGGCTCTACATACAGCTGTGATTCACAGACAAACAAGACCTGACTCTCCCTGGAGGAGCCCACTGGCCAGTGGGGAGACGGGCCCATCCATAGATCATGGTTTGGCATCCAGTGACAACCGCAATGGAATCTGAGCGGAGGGCAAAGCACGCAGGAGGGAGAGGCTGGCTCTGGTGGTTGGGGGGGGCAATAGGAAAGCCTTTGGAGAAGAGGAAGCGTTGCATCTGGGCCTCCAGGTTGGGGGAGCTCACACAGCAGTGGAGGGGAGGAGAGGATATTCCCAGCAGAGAGGCAGCTCTAACCGTGTGGCAGCCTGGAGGGCTGTGGGGTGTCAATTGAGCGATGGGGACTATTAGTGAGCAAGTGAGGTGAGTTGGGTCAGGAGCAAAAGGGGCCACATGGCCCTTGCCAAGGAATCTGGACAAAGAAAACCAGAGGCATAGAAGGTCTGACTTTGTCCACAGTGCCGTCTACAGGCCTACAGATCAGCATCACCAGGAGCTAGTTAGAAATGCACCTCCTTCAATCCTCATGTCATATACCTGAAACTTACACAGTGCTGCCTGTCAACTATATCAATAAAATCAGGAAGAAAAAAAGTAATTTTTTTAAAGGAAAAAGAATTACAGATCTCCAGGCCCCACCCTGCATGGACTGAATCAGGAGCTATGGGGGGTAGTACCAAGGCATCTGGATTTTACCAAGGCCTCCAGGTGATCCTGAGGCAAAGTGTAGCCTGAGAACACTAACATCGAACGTAATAAAGATCTGCCTCTCTTCACAGAGCCTCTACTTCGTGGTAGACACTGGGCTAAGTCCTTTATGCACTTATCTGATTTAATCCTCACAACAAGCCTATGAGGTGGGTCTATCATTATCCCCACTTTATAGGAGATAAAACTGAGGCTCACAGAAGTAACTTACTTGAGGTTGTGAAGCCACTAAGTAGCAATCTGGGATTTTTAACTCAAACTGTGAGATTCTTAGGCACCACCCAGAGAAAAGTGGTCCACCTTAGGAGTTTCTGATGCTAGGAGGTGAGAAGGAGCATCAGAGAACCTGAGATTTTCTGGGGCTTAACAACAGGATCCATTGACCTTGATAGATTTGGGAAGAGAGCAAGAATAGACAAGGAAGACCCTCAGCTCCCTAGGCTGAGAAATTGAGGGAGTGGAGATACAGGGGCATCAGGGAAGAGATGAGGCTTCCCACTGATCGTGCAGAGCATAAGCGTGAACATGAACGTGAAGTCGCTCAGTCGTGTCCGACTCTTCACGACCCCATGGACTGTAGCCTACCAGGCTCCTCTGTCCACGGGATTTTCCAGGCAAGAGTACTGGAGTGGATTGCCATTTCCTTCCACAAAGGATCTTCCCAACCCAGGGATTGAACCCGGCTCGACATCAAAGATGCAAAATGTTCCCATGAAAACTGGAAAACAGGGGTGTTATCTGCCTCTTGGTGGGTGGTATCACCATAGGTATATTGGATCAGACTGAAAAGAACACTCGGCTCAAATCACTACAATATAGGGGTGTCAAATTTTAGGGGGGGCTAAGTCACCCCAAGATTTATGAGTGTATAGGGAAAGGTTAAGGACATTGTTCCCACCATGAGCAGCAGTGAGGGGACCCCCCAAGTCTTTTAGACTCGTCCAGTTCCCCAAGGACACACAGACCTTGATGTGACCTTTCCCTGGGTCTCGAAAAGAGAGGGTGAAAAGCCTGCGCTGCCAGTGACAGAGCAATTAACACGGCAGATTCTAAAGCTTCTGAAATGAGAGGACCCAGGTGCTAAATTCATCTGTTCTAAAGATGAGAAAACAGAAAACCCTCTTTTGGTTCCTATTTGGGTAAAGCTGGACATAAATCATTCTTTGAAAAGGTGTCGTGGGTGCCTTTGGTCGGAGGGGCTCAGGCCCTTTCCAAACAGCGCCTCATTAATCCTAGCAAACACCAGGAGAGAAAGTCCGACAGGCGGCACCTTTTGTGTAACTGAACAGATGAGAGCTGGCCTCCAACTTAAAGACCCGGCCAGGTTCCAGGTGGACCTGGAACAAGACCTTGCTCAATGATGTTATGTTAGTTTAGCTACCCTGCCCTGTGGGGCTGAGGGAGGGAGGAGCTGTCAAGGAGTGAATGTATGTGGTGTGTGTGTGTGCCTGTGTGTACTCTCTGTGTGCTTTTAGCCTTCTTGATTATCTCAGTCCAGGGAAAGTAAGCGAGGCCACAGCAGCTGAAGGCTGGGTGACATGTTACTGGGAAGTTCATATTCCCTTTTGAAAATCCCGGATTTTTACAAAAATATATATATATACATATATAATCTCATTTTCTTGGGGAGCTTGTCCTTGATAAATACCTCTTGTTTATTTTTAGCCCTTCCACATGTGTGGGCTTCATTGCAACGTGTGGTTCTAACCCCCAAAAAGGGGGGGGAGAAGGAGACAGGGAAAGGGAGTGAGGGGAAGAGAAAAGCGCAAACCCCAGCAACAGACACCCAAGGGGAGAATTTGCCTCCGCGGGGTCTGTGTAGGGACTGAGTACGGTTTGTTGCTTCAAAGTCAGAAAAAGATCTAAAAGTACCAGGTGTCCTAGAAACGGAAAACAT
Organism: Ovis aries; assembly: GCF_016772045.2. Classification (NCBI taxonomy): domain Eukaryota; kingdom Metazoa; phylum Chordata; class Mammalia; order Artiodactyla; family Bovidae; genus Ovis; species Ovis aries. The sequence continues at coordinate 15,557,151 of NC_056055.1, forward strand.
TTGATGTGATCTGTCCTTTTCTTTTTAATGCAGAAGGGAAAGGAAATAAAAGAGAAAGCGAATGCAAATAAAGAGAAAGGGAGAAACAGACAGCGAGAAGGAAGGAAAAAACAAAGAAAAAGAGAGAAAGAAAGAGAAAAAAGGAGAGAGGAAAAGGCCGGCAGAGAGGCGATGGCGAGCGAGCGCCAGCCGCGCGGCGATCCAGCGCTCCCTACCCGGGATCGCCGAGCGCTTTCCGCCGCGGCCGCGGGCTCGGAGCTTTTAAGGGTTTCTAATCCTGGAAGGCTGTCTGACATCACCCCGTTTCTTGTCGGCTGATGTTTCGTACAAGCCTCTCATTTCCTCAGTGTTTTCAGAGCACCAATTACTGCAACAATCTCGTGTTTATGTTTGCTCTCTCTCCTGCCTCGCTGGCCCTCCGCCTGGAGCCTCTGCTGCTCTCCGACGCGGGGAGCCCAAGGGGGCTGGGGGGCGGGGGCGGGTGAGGGGGGAGACCTGGATCGGGCATTGCAGAAAAAGGGAGGGGTCCCCCTTAATTTTTTTTCATTGACTTCAGCACCATGTGATCAGGAAGTCTGGCCTCCCTCCATTTCCCCTCCCGACTAAAGGGAAACATTGTGTAGCAGCCGCCGCGGCCACTGGTGGGATGGCCTTCACCGCCTGACGTAGGGAGATAAAAATAACCGGCATATTTAAGGCAGGAGCAGGAATCCCGGCGCTCACACGCGGCCTGGTCAGTTCCCGAGGCCGGCCGCGCGCAGGGCCTGCGGGGAGGTCCGCGCGCGCTCCTCGCGCAGGGGAGCCGCCGCGAGCGCCATCGCTGGTGACCTGGGGGCCCGGGCCCATCACCCGGGCCCGCCGAGCCTCGCAGGGTCCCCGAGAGAGGCCGGCAAGGCGGGCTCGTCGCCGGCAGCCTGGCTTGGGCCGCTGGCCTGGCTTCCTGGAGATGGGAAGATGCTGTGGCAGAGGGAGGGTGACGCGGAGCCTGACGCTGAGCCGGAAGGCACAGACTGAGCTGCCACTAAAACAGCCTGCCAGTCATACACACCATGGTCCACACACCCGCAAGTCCCCCTCTGCAGTCTCTTAAAGGCTGAACTGCTTGTTGCAAAGCAGGACTGGAAACAAACAAGAACCAGCTCAGCAAAGAAAATGGGGCGGATCCTTGCAGAGTTCAGCTATTTCAGAGGAGAATACAGACTTCCCAGGAGAGTGCGACCTAGCCACCCACCCACCTAAGGCCCCTACAGGTTTCCTCAGAACTCCTCACCACTGTCCTCCTTCTGACCTGTCCAGGGACCTAGAAGATTGAGGAAGTGTCGCTACCCCCAGATAAGTCCACATCCTGGGTCTCCCCAGAACAAGCCATGGGGAACAGAACTCTACCCTGTATGGCACCTACCACAAAGGACCCCGTATGGGAGGTTCCATTATCCCTATTTTAAATGAAAGGAAACAGGCTCAGAAGTGAAATGATTGTGCATGTCCCCTTTGTGGGGAACACTCCCTGCCACCTCAGTCACCTCCCTCAACTGCATGTACATGGCCACATCGATGTATCATGCTGGAAACCACCTTCCATCTGTTCCTCCTAATCCCTAAAGAAAATTAATACCAAGCAAAACCATGTTAGTGGGCTTTCCACTGACCTGTGAAATCAGTTTTGTCCTTGCGCTGGGCCACAAACAAGTTTTTATTTCTAATTAATAATGGGAAATCTCTCAGCCTTCTGATGTCTAAAGGAGCAAGATATTTCAAAATTTCTGGCAGCTTTTCACCTAACTAAAGATTCTGAAGAAAAATGAAATGATACCCTTTTTTTTTTTTTGGCATTACAGAGATAACAAATAGCTATTTTCTGGAAGAGGCAAGCAAGTTTCATTTAGGGGACTTGAGGAATTTGGCCACCCATGGGGATAGAAACCCCACCGTCTGCATAGTCATTGCCAGACTGAATGCCCAGCCCACTGCCTGACAAAGTATTCAACCAGAATCCTTGGGCCAAGTGAAAACTGGGTTGTGCAGAAGTGAGGGGAAGCTCCCAGAGACATGCTCGGGTCATATGTGTTGGTCTTACTTGTGGCGACTGTAGAAGCGTGACCACATTTTTTGTAGTAAACCTAGGAGGAAGACAGGGTTATTTATCCTTGCTTGGCTATAGAGAAACTGTAGCACAGAGAGAAATTACCCAAAGAAACACTGTTAGAAAGTAGTAGTGCTGAAATTCGAACCTAAGGAATCTGACTGCAGAAGCCAGGCCCTTAACCACTAGGCTAAAGCCAAAGAGGTGCCATGAGACATCAGAGAAAGGGGCCACCAGTTACTAAATAACCCTCTGGCTCAAGTTCCATGCTTGCTCCTGGGTTTATGGGGCTCATACCACATGTTCCAGGCCCTCAGACAGGTGAGTCCGGAAGCAAGGCAGGACCATAGGTTCTGTGTAGACAGTCCTACTTCTCATTGTCTCTACATTTCCCACCTCAACTCTCACAAATGCCTGTTCAACTGTCCCTCCTGAGAGAAGCCTTCTTGGGCCACTGCCAAATGCAGCTAGTCAACTTCCCTTCCCATCCTCCACTGGACATTGCTGATGACTGCATTAAATTACCTGTCACCTGTCACAGCTCCTCGCTCACTGGCCAGCTTTCCCACTGGTTGGAGAGCGCTGGGAGAACAGAATTAAGGTCTAGTTCAGCTCTGTATTCAGACTTGTATCCCAACACAAGTCCAGGGCGTGGTGGCCACTCACTAAATGTTGGCTAACTGGTGCATGAGTATGCATTACGCCTCCACTAGCCTCCTAACAATACAGGCTGCCATCATCGCCGCTCCCAATTTTTTCAACCTCAGCACCCCTCTGTTGCACCACGAAATTTGTCACAGTTTGTAATTCAGTCTATCTCCTTCCCCTCCCCCGAGTAATCCATACATTCAGGAGCCACTTCTGTTTTCCCACCATAGTACTCCCTACATCTATTAAGAGGCCACACACATTGCGGGCACTCAGCAAACACTTGTGAATAAGTGACTGAACCTGCACTCTTTAGAGCGATCCTTACCTTTCCATGTATAATACGTTTATTCCAGCGTCAATCATAATTGAGCAAAGCCACTTGAAATAATGTCACTGCCCAGATTGTATTCATAAAGTAAGTGCTTTTTGTTCGGTGACCACTTCAAATCCAAGTCTCATCCATATTGATGATAAGACTTAAAAGGGGGGGTTATTGAATGAGGTCCTTCTTCTCACACAATGTGGGCTCCAGTGACCACTATAGTTGGAACTACACACAGACTCCTTTTATGCCCCTCTGTTTTCATTAGCTCGGGTAACTTGCCAAAGAGTGATCCTTTTGGGCTGAAATTTTCCATGCTGGGTCTTGGCAAAAGGTGACTTTTGGGGGAAAGTTTGAATAAAATCCCTTCAGCCATTTTTCAGTTTGATGAGGATTTTTTTTTTTAAATGACATTTTTTTCTTGCTTTTAATTGGAGACATTTTTAGGACACAGGAAACTCCAAACCAGTTGAACTTTGAAAACTTGAAACTCATGTCTAAGCCCATCTAAGGAAACTGTGGGGTGATTTGGGATTCAAAAAAAAATTTTTTTAATAAAAAAAAAAAGACTAAGAAGTAATTGAAAAATCTCTTTACAGCCTTAGCAATCAAGACATTTTTTTCCCACTTGGGCTACATAAGTCTTTCTGTGATTCTAGCAAATTGTAAAAGCTCAGAGCTGTTCAGAAGGGATCATAAAATTTGGATTTCAGTTCCTCTGCCATGACAGATGATATTAGGCCCCTTTTCTCTTTTGTCTCAAGAAGCTTCTCATAGTGTCATACCAGGAATATAGGATTTAAACTGTAGTCTCAGAAAACAAAAAAAAACTGAGGTTCCTGGAATGAAAGGACCACTCCTTTGAAGCCAAATCTACAACTCGCTTTCCAAAGCTTTCTTAGACAAATGCTAACCAAAATATTCTATCTTACATTGGACTTTCTCACTACTCACGTCAGTATCAGATTCTTGCTTTCTTATTCACTGGAAACTACCTTAGGCTAGCCATATGCTAGTTCTTACCACAGAATTACTTTCAAAGAACAGCAGTAGGCTGGAAAATCAGGAAGATCAGCGTTTGACTCTCTGCTCTGATATTTACCAAGCAAATACCTTAACCTCTTGAAAACTGAGCTTGCTCGATTGTTGAACAGGGATAATATTTACTCAGTAGTTATCATAAGGGTTAATTTAGGTCCAGTGCACCCCATAGTGCATAGTACAGAATATGTGCTCAATAAAAGGCACTCTTTTTGCCCCTCCCCCATCAGCTGTGGATTCACATTTATCTTGTCATTATATCACCTAGTTGGCATCTCGTGTCTCTGGTTCTCAGTTCATCCTGGTGTCTAGTACAACCTGAGGCACATGGTCGTTGCTTAGCAGAGACGTTGTTGTTGTTCAGTCATTCAGTCGTGTCCTACTGTTTGCAACCCCATAGACTGCAGCACACTAGGCTTCCCTGTCTTTCGCCATCTCCTGTGACTTGCTCAAACTCATATCCATCAAGTCGGTGATGCCATCCAACCATCTCATCTTCTGTTGTCCCCTTTGCCTCCTGCCCTCAATCTTTCCCAGCATCAGAGTCTATTCTAATGAGTTGGCTCTTAGTGGTCAAAGTATTGGAGCTTCAGCATCAGTCCTTCCAATGGATAGTCAGGACTGATTTCCTTTCGGATTGACTGGTTTGATCTCCTTGCTGTCCAAGCGACTCTCAAGAATCTTCTCTAACACTACAGTTCAAAAGCATCAATTCTTCAGCAGAGACACACAGGACAAAATCAGTGAAGTGCCGGCTGTTTCCATCAATGCTGTGTATTTCCAACAACACAGGCAAATGCTCTGTCTTTACCTGTTTCCTTGTCTTTCTCTCTTACCAGAAGGATCTCGTCCACCTTTGTAAACCCAGGATGTAGCTGGGTAAGTGGCTGAGTGGATAAACACACCAGTCAAGGCCTCTTGTTCCTTTACAGGATCTGTATCCTGAATCTTGGCCTCCGTTTTCAAGTAATTTTATTTTAGCTCAGGTATTGCCAGACAGCCCGGATTTGTTTGGCCTGCTCACTGACCGTGGTTGTGTATTCCGAATCAGCCGCATCTCAAATGATCCTCTCTCCTTGCAGTTTGATTTAGCAGAGAGCAGGCTGGGAACCTTCCACTGAAGTCCTTTGTTGGGGCTAAAACTGCCCCTGTTTGAATTTCCCTACTCCACAGACATAAAACCACTTCAAAAGAGGAAAGCACTGTAGGAACTCAAAAGAAAAAAGGAGGGGGACTTGCCTGGTGGCCCAGTGGTTAAGAGTGCACCTGTCAGTGCAGGGTCCGCGGGTGTGATCCCTGGTCTAAGAACTAAGATCCCACATGCCCCGGGGCAGCTAAGCCCATATGCCACAACCACTGAGCCCACGCAGCCTAGAGCCTGTGCTCCGTAACAAGAGAAGCCACCCAGAGAGGAGTCCGTGTGAGACAACGAAGGCCCAGCACAGACATAAATAAATACATAAGTTTAAAAGGAAGAAGGAGGGAAAGAGGAGGGGAACGGGGGAGGGCCCAGCTTAAGTCAGCACACCTCCACCACCACCCCAAAATAATGTCTATCTGATCACTTGTTTATTTTCTTCTGCAAGATTGGGTGGCCTTCTTGCCTCTTCTTTAATAGTTAATTTTTTTTAATTAAAGATAATTGCACTCCAACCCTGTGCCATTTCTTTCGGCACATATTGTATTTCATCCTCATCTCATTTTATAGGTGGGAAGTAAGCTCAGAGAGTTTAGGAAACTTGCCTCCAGTCAGACATCAAGATGCCCTGGTGCATTATAAAAGCCTCTCTGCTTTACAAGGTTTCTCCAGTATTATCCACCACTTCACGTCCTTCCCTTGTAACACCCAACCCTACACATGTGCTCGCACACACGTGCACATACTCAGTTAATTGTGTTTCATAGAGTCGAAGAAGCCTTGAAACCAACAGGGGAGAAGAGTCCCATTATGCAAAGTGAAAGTGAAATCACTCAGTCATGTCCGACCCTTTGCGACCCCATGGACTGTAGCCTATCTGGCTCCTCCATCCATGGGATTTTCCAGGCAAAAGTGCTGGAGTGGATTGCCATTTCCTTCTCCAGGGGATCTTCCCGACCCAGGAATCGAACCCGATCTCCCGCATTGCAGGCAGACGCTTTACCGTCTGAGCCACCAGGGAAGCCCCATTATGCAAAGGATAACCCCAAATCCACTACAGGATTAACTCTGAGGGTGGAGGGGAATGCAATCAGAAAAGAGTGCATAGAAAGCTTCAGCTGTGGTTTGGTCCAGTTTTACCTCTTAAGCAGGGTGGTATTTATATGGGTGTTTCTTATTGGATTCTATAAATGTTCATTTGTCTTAAATGTATCACAATATGTTTTTTGAAGATTTAAGAAGTATCGCCTGGTGCTTACTCCCAGTTCTGGCCATTCACACACACACACACACACACACACACACACACACACACACACAGAGTCATACTTAGTACACACTCATCCACTGACAATACACTCAAGCACCTCAAACACTACACGTAAACAGTCACATGTTCACCTACACATGTTCAGTCATAAGAACCCATACATTCAGGTAGACACACCCACACACATACAGAGCCTGCCACCACTACTCCACTCCCTGAGTCAGGCGCAACATGGTCCACACAGGGACCCTGAAACCTGGGGCACAGAAATGACACCAGCTGAGGGATGGGACCACATGGCAGAGGGCAGGCTGAGGATGCACGAGGCTGCTTTCGGAGGCTGACTCAGCTGATGCTGCTGAGGCCGGTCCCCGGTCCCCGGTCCGCAGGGACCAGCGTGCAGTGTTCTCCCTCTGCAGCTCAGCTGGGAAGGGACAGAGTTAAAGAGCACGGGGAAGGCGCTGGTCTTTCGCAGTTCAGGGTGGGAAGCAGTGACTTGTGTGGGAAACAACCTCCTCGGAAACCATAGCAACACCCATTTGGCGGCTGGGATTGGACCCTGACCAGACGTTTATTAAGCAGCCTCATAAGCTGTGGTCTCCAGAAGAACAATACCGAACTGATCAAATGTTAATAGCTTCAATCTGTTCCTCCTCCCCGAACTCCCGCCCCGCCCCCCTCTCTCCTGTCTTTGCCTTTCTGCTTCTCTGGCCTCAGCTGAAAACCACCTCTGCCGCTAGCCAGCCCAGAGCTCCAGTTCAAGGCCAGATTGTGAGGTGCAGGTGACTTAAGCAGGTCAACCAGGGAGAGACCCTGAGGGTCCAAAGAGGTGAGCCGGCCCCAGGAACATCTGATCTAGTCGTTCTCAAAGTGGCCGCCCTTGAGAATTACCTGGGAAACATGTTTCTGAAAAAAGGCCATGTGTGGATGCCACCCTAGTCCAGTTAAATCTGAATCTCTAGAGGGTGGTCATTTGGATTTTGTAAAACCCTCTAGAGAATTCTCACGTGCAGTCAGGGTTCAGAGCCCCTGAACTGCTCTGACTGTGCCCCCCGCTACAACACCGACTGTAGAGGTAGGAGTGGGGAGCCCAGAGAGAGAGAGGGACTGGCCCAAGGCCCCAGGGCTGGGGAGACACCCCTGAGAATGGAGCCCAGACATCCACAGCCAGCTTAGCTGTCTGTCCACTTGCCTGGGCTACAGCATTCCTTGTGAGTCTGAAAAATGTGTCTCTCCCCTTGACTCACCATGAATCCTGCTCTTTTCTGCCTGAAGCTGGAAAGTTGGGGGGTGGGGTGTGGTACAGGGAGGGGAGGGATAAAATATATCCAAGGAGGATGCAAGGAAATGTAATTTTAACAAAACTATGGGGTCCGGATATTCAAGGAATCCCAACAGCCACACTGATTGCTTTCCAGTGTCTGCCACGGTCACACACAATTTATTCAGCAAATGACCTTCACCCAGACACCCAAGTCCCAGGCCCGAACCCCAGGAGACAGCTTCAACTCACTTAGTTCTGTCACTGCCACCTGCACTTGGCCTCCAAGCCATGAAGAGTTGACCTTGTAAGGCTATAGCCCGCACAGTCCAATTCCCTGGCTGATGCGCCAGTCCATGCCACCTCCAAAGCCCAAAGGCCTCCTAAGCAGTCTCCCTAAATAGGTGTATGTTCTCCAAGCCATCTTCACAGAGCCTTTTAAGTCCTGGAAGATGCTCTGTGTTTAGCCTTTGGGTTTCAGAAGAGTGACCAACCATCCCAGTCCCGTTATACCCAGGACAGAGGGGTTTCCCAGGATACAGGATTTGCAGGGCTAAGATCTGGGGGATGACTGAAGAGGGGTGGCTGAGGATGGTTTCCCAGGTCTCTGTCCTGCACTGCCCGTGTGTTTTGGAGCCACAACTTGGAGGGACTGGGATAGGAGGGAGGGTAACAAATTCAGTTGTTGAGCTTGGGAAGTTAGGGCAGTATTCAAGTGGAGTTGTTGACAGCTAGGTTCCTGGTTCTACGGTCTGAAGCTAGAGGTCTTCACAGAAAGACGGAGATTTGGGAGCTATCAGCGTAGAAATCGCCACTGTATTATGGGAGTGGATAAGGTGCCCAAGGATCAAATTAAAGACAGCTCACAGGAGAACTTGCATTCCAGCCTTGGGGAGTTCCAGTGTTTAAAAATCCGATAGGCATGAGTGAAAGCCACCAGGAGGCTGAGGAAGGGCAGCCACCATGGCAGGAGGAAAACCAAGAGCTTGTGATGTCTCAAAGCCTGAGAAGTACAGGAGTCCAGAAGGACAGAGCGGTCCATCGTGTCCACTGCTGCAGGAAAAGTCAAACCAAATGGCAGGGAAATGCCTACTGACTCAGGAACATGGAGGAAATGATCACCTTCTCAGAAGTGTTGCAATGAGGGTAGAAGCATCAATAGATCAGGCGTGAGTGGAGGGAAGGGAATGGAGGCAGTAGACATAGCATAGGAAACCGATGTGGGGAACTGGCTGGCAAGGAAATTGATGGTGCAGGAGCTGGAGAGAGACATGAGGTGGACGGAGAGTTTGCTCTAAGATGAGTGATCTGATTGTGGCTAAACACTGATGGAGAGGATGCAAGAGAAAGGCTGTCACCACGCCTCGCCTCCGGCTGCACCTGCCCCACCAAGGACTCCTTGCTGCCGGTCTTTTGGGTAATTTTCTTTTGTCCATATCAAAGGGTGACCCCAAGGGGCCTTCCCTGCTCTGTGTTTACGCAGCCCAGTGTGCACACCTCCACCTCTGCACTCAAAGCCAGGTAGTTTCCATGTCGTTGGTTCTCCAAAGACAAGACGCTCGTCTCAATTCTTAGCCCACAGCATTGGCTGCCTAGAGGATGTGCTCAGGAAACATTTGTGGAATGAATAAACGAACAAGCCCTGTTAGGAATGAATAATGATGAACTTCAGGGCGCACATGGGTGACCCTGAGGACAGTCTGGGCTGGCACACGGAGGGGTCTCTGTTCTCCAAGAAGTGCAGCCTTGAGAGAATCCAGTTCCCAAGGTCCCCGTTAGGGGCGGGGAGGCTGGGTGGAGTGGACCCCTCTCTGGGCCTGCCTTCCTCCCTTCCATTGTTCCTGACAGCTGCACGTGGAAAGTACAACATCCACCAGGGCCCATGTGTTCCCCCTCCTCCCTGCTCTCAGCAGGAAGGGAACAGATGGGCGTAATTTATGCCCAAGCCCTTCCCTTGGAGCCCTGGCACTGGGAAGAGGGGCTGCAGGGGCCGAGATCCACCCAGGTTCCACAAACTTCTCTCAGAATCTAGACAAGAAGACCACAGCGGGGGCCAGATGGGGTGGGGTGCAGGAGAGGGCAGGCAGCGGAGGAGGAGGGGAGAAAGAAAAGGGACCTTCATTGTGTGTGACCTTGGCATTCCCACGCAGGAGCCACCAGCGTGCATGTGTCACCTTGGAACAATTCTGCAACAAATGGACTCATGCACCTGCTTCAAAAGCGAGGAAACTGAGGCTCAGAGAGGCGCAGGAAGGGTGTCAGGTTCACCCAGCTGGAAACTGGCTGCATTGCCAGGATTCCAAAAAGGTCTGTCAGTTTGCAAAAACTGTCCTTGCCACCAGATGCCATGTCTTCAGGCCTCCCTTCACCCTCCCTCTCGTGGGCCATCTGGGTGACAGGCGAAAGGGACCTGGAGACAGAGGCTCCTGTACTGAGGGGATAAGAGACACTAGAAATCACATAGACGAGCAGAAGCCCAGGCTGGAAAGATGAAGGGGCACCTAGAGGGTCAAGTAGCGAGCCCTCTTGGGATGGGCATTCCTTTGGCTGGCCTTTGAGGTCAGTCCACTGCGGGGGGCTGTCCTGCAGCCAACCCTCATGGCTAGGTTGGGATAGAGGTGAGAGTCTGAGGGTTTTTGAGCTCTGAATCCCCACAACATACCTCCCAAGCCCCCCTTGCCTCCTCACTCAATTCCACCTGAGTCGTCTGCCATAGAACCCACAAATGTGGGAGTCAGTAAACATGGGAGTCAGATCCCACATGCCAGCCATGTGCCTGGGGACAAACACGTCACCTCCCTGATTCTCAGTTTCTTTTCTCTTAGAATGCACTTGTGAGAAGGAGACGACGGCAGAACCCAACCTCCAGTTAGTCCATTTGGCTATTTTGGTGTTATTTGATTCCTTTTGCTCCTATTGTATCAGTGGTTACTTGTTAAAAAATGAGAGACTGTCCCTCAAAGTACAAATTTCCAACCTCTTGAATGAATCAGAATGCCTGCAACTTGGGCCTGCATGGCCCATGGCCACAATTTAGAGGGACAGGCACACCTGAGTTTTCCACTGTGCCCACCATCCCATCTCATGTGCCAGTGGGATGGGGCATTTGCTACCCTTGCCATCAAAACCATTTGCCAGAGCTCTGAAACTCTTAGCACCTAGACGGCAGAGTGTCCCGCCAATTGTAGTTCATCCGTATCCCCTGGAGCCCAGCACAAGGCCAGCAGATCGCTCAGCCATTCGTTTGCTTAACAAATACCTATGTGTTGAGTTCCTGCTCTGTGCCAGCACCTCATGCAGCGCTGGACCTTGAGCAACACACAAGCCAGATACGAGTCGCATCTCACAAGGATCCATAAGACCGGCTCTGTCATCATCTCCTCCACACAGATGAGAGAGGGAAACTGAGGCACCGAGAAAGGTAGAAACTCACACAAGATTTCATGAAAAAAAAAAAAAAAAGAGGCAGAGGGAGGATTCAAACTCGGTTCAGCTGATTCAGTGTTCTGAACCAGGTCTCTGCAGACTACCGCTTCTGAGCCAAATCTTGCACACCACCTGTTTTTTGCTGTAGTGGCATTTATTCTGGTTTATTTTTTGGCTGTGCTGGAAAGCCTTTGGGGTGTGGGGGCTTCCTTTAGTTGCGGTAAGTGGGGGTAACTCTTCCTTGCAGTGTGCAGGCTTCTCACTGCTGTGGCTTCCCTTGTTGCAGAGCTCGAGCACACACAGCTTCAGTAGTTGGGGCGCACGGCCTTAGTTGCCCCACAGCATGTGAAGTCTTCTGGGACCAGGGATCTAACCCCTGTCCCCTGCATTGGCGGAAGGATTCTTATCCACTGGACCACCAGGGAAGTCCCCATCTGTTTTCATAAATAGAGTTTTGCTGGAGCACAACCAGGCCTTTTGGATTACCTTGTCTGTAGCTGCTTTCCCAAGATAATGGCAGAGTCGAGCAGGGTGATATGGCCCCTCAAAGTCTAAGATATTCATTACTTTGTTCAGTCACTCAGTCATGTCTGACTCTTTGCAACACCATGGACTGCAGCACTCCAGGCTTCCCTGTCCTTCACAGTCTCCCAGAGTTCACTATCTAGCCCTTCACAAAAGAAGTTTGCCAGCCCCTGCTCTGAGCCACTATTCTAAGAATCCTGCCTTCGTAAGAGGGTTGTTGTTCTCATAAAATTATACCGGGGATGGGAGTGGGGGTGTCAGATAATTTTTTTTTAATATATTTTAAAGGCACATGCTAAACAACAAGCTCCTACTGTATAGCACAGGGAACTATATTCAAAATCCTGGGATAAGCCCTAACGCAAAAGAATAGACTAAAGAATGCAGATGTATGTACAACCGAGTCATTTGCTGCACGGCAGAAATTAGCACGACAGTGTAAATCAACTCGACTTGGATAAAAATAAGTAAATAAATGGAAAGGCACATGCTGTGGTTGAGCAGGGCTCTGCAGCGCCTATGTCAAGTACCCAGGGAAGGCCTTTGAATAAAGGTCGCGGGGCTGGGATCTGAGTGATGGGGAGCCAGTCACACAAAGAAAGAGAAGAGCCTTGCAGGCAGGGATAAGAGCCAGGCAGAGGCTCCAGGGCCTGAACAAGTGTGGAAGGCTCCAGGAACACCAGGAAAGCCGGCATGCCAGACCCCAGAGGGTGAGGAAGAGGGCACATGGGTAGAAAAGTGTCTGGCCCAAAGGACGTCCTAAAAGTGCGTGAACACGTGAGCTAAGCGGGGCCTGGAGGAGCCCAGAAAGCCCCATCTGACATGCTCTGGCTTTTGCTTCCAGATCCTCCCTTTAAACTGGCAGGACCTCCTCTTCATGGGCTGTAAAATGAGTTCTCACTCTGAGCCGCCCTTCTGGGACTGGTGTGGGTCAGAAGCAATAAAGATATGACGGAAAAGCCCTCAGCAACCACGCAGGGCTGCCCTGAGACCTGACGGCTGCCCGTGCCCCTGACGTGTGTGCTGAAGCGTGCTGGGACACCCTCTGGACCCCCGAGAGCTGCAGACTGGGAGACCCAGCCTTGTCCCTTCCCAGTCAGGCTGACTCGCAGTATAGCCTTGGCCGACCACCTCCCCTTGACCCCGCCCTCAGCTAAAGGGAAAGGTTTGTGAAAAAGAGAGAGGGCCATTGGAGGGGGCCAAAATGGGGGTGCCTTGTGAAGAAGGCTGAGCACCGAAGAATTGATGCTTTTGAAATGTGGTGTTGGAGAAGACTCTTGAGAGTCCCGTGGACTGCAAGGAGATCCAACCAGTCCATTCTGAAGGAGATCAGCCCTGGGATTTCTTTGGAAGGAATGATGCTAAAGCTGAAACTCCAGTACTTTGGCCACCTCATGTGAAGAGTTGACGCACTGGAAAAGACTCTGATGCTGGGAGGGATTGGGGGCAGGAGGAGAAGGGGACGACCCAGGATGAGATGGCTGGATGGCATCACTGACTCGATGGATGTGAGTCTGAGTGAAATCCGGGAGATGGTGATGGACAGGGAGGCCTGGTGTGCTGCGATTCATGGGGTCGCAAAGAGTCGGACACGACTAAGCGACTGAACTGAACTGAACTGAATAATATGTGACCAGATCAAACCAAGATCTCTGCCATTTACCTAGCTCCTGGGGTTTGCTGGCAAAGGTACTGCTAAGCCCCCATTTCAATGACTGACTTGACAAGTCTATGAGTAGTTAAACACGGATGAATAACCTGAACGATGTCCGGTGAAAAGCCAGTTTGCCACTTCTTAGCTGTGCGACTTGTAGAAAAATCACATCCCGTAGTTACAGCCTCAGTCTCCTCACCTGTCAAGTGGGAATACCACCTTCTTGAAAGAGTTGTTTGGAGGGTTAAATGGAATTGGAGTGATTGTGTGAAGCACCTGGCGAATCTTTGGCTTCACTGTAGCTCTCCAAAATGTCAGCAACTATCCTTAGCCTCTTAGACCCCAGGATCTGGCAACACGCCTGGCACAGCTGGGTGGGGGGATCCTGAACAGTGCGAGACAGAGACGGGGCTTCTGAAGCCCCTGTGTGTCCGATAAATGCAGAATGGGTTGGCTGTCTGGGACACATGGATGAGAAAGTCCAGGGTAACAAATGGCCCTGTGACATAGCCTCATTCATTCATTCACTCAGTAGTAACAATAAGAAAATTGTATTAAAGTATAGTTGATTTACAATGCTTACCTGGCAGGGGCGATATCGTGATTTGAAGGTGATTTTCCCAAAGCAAGGCTCATCGATTTCACTCAACAAAAATTGACAGTGCAGGCCCTATGTGCCGGCCCCTGTAGGAAGACCGGGCATGCAGAAGAGGAAGAGAAGAGGTGTCAGGAAGCTATTAGACCTCCAAGCTGAAGAAGAATAAATGGCACGCAGTGGGCGCACAAGTTGAAAGCAATGAGTCATGGCCATTCCCTGTGTTTTCTGGGTGCTGATGTAGCTCAGAGTGGTCTTTCCTGCTCATGGGAAAATATCACATCAATCAAAAAGCAGGACAAGGGAAAGACTCAGCTTTTATCCTCCAGACAGGTCTAGATTCAAATGCCAGGTCCTCTGACATCCAACTCTGTGACCTGGGCAAGCCATTCACTCTCTGAACCTCTGATTCCTTAAGGAACTCAACTTTAAATAAGACCTTCTCTGGCCCAGAGGCTGGGAAGGGTGGAACAGGAGGAAGGGAAGCTTGCATTTGTGGATCTGACTCTAGTTATCTTCCACTCCCTTCTCCTCTCTCAATAACAGAACCCCTGACGCTGGCTGAGGACATGGATACCCAGAATAAATTTCAGCCTCTCTTGCTGCTATATTTGGCCAACTGACTAAGCTCTGATCAGTGGAATATAATTGGAAATGTTTTCTGCAGCCTCCAGGAAGTGTGCTGTCCTAATCTCTATCTTTCTTCCTCCCTGCTTTCTGGAATGCAGATATAATGGCTGGAGCTACAGCTGGCATCTTGAATCAGGAGGTGGTCTTGAGAACAGCAACAAGACGAGGAGCCTAAGCCCCTGACAGTGTCACATGCTGAGGGCTTTGGAGGAAGGGCAATGTTTCAGACCCTCCAACTGAATCCAATTCTTACTAATGAATCACATTCAGGGGGTCAAGGCACCCGTGTTCTCATGAATAGTGAGCTCTCAAAGGGTAAGCGCTACTCTGTAGGTGGTGGTCTCCATTTCCTGCTGGCTGAGGATCCATCGGCCCTGGCACTGAAGTGCCTTCCATGAGCCCCTCCCTTGCTCCCAGTTCTCCTTCAGTGAGATCATAGGCCTCACAGGATGCCCTTCCCAGCTAACAATGGTTCTACTGCAGAGGTCAAGTGGTTGCAAGATTAAAAATATGGGCACATGTTTATAAATGCACGCAGATGAGAGTATTTCCAAAAGTGGGGTCCAAATTCCTACACAGACCAAGGCCAGCTGGGTGATTCAGCACCAGCGGCCTACAAAGCATTTGTTCAGTGTGTACCAGGGAATGCCTTCTCCAGCCGAGGCACCGTGCCAGGCCCTGCAGGCGGAGGGAAGGAGAGGCCCCATCCCCAAGAACCAGGAGCCAATGGCCAAATGAGGACCTAACATGTTCACATAACACAGTTCATTCATCCCACTCAGTCACTCATTTATTCAGGGACTGTTTCTTGAGCACTTACTATGTACCAGGAAAGGGGCCAAGGAGAAAATAGACACAGAAGGGAATCAGGAATCCAGCATGGGGCTGCCCATTGAACATGAAAACATCCATCCTCACCATCTCTGTCCCACAGAAGCCATGTGTGCCCCTACACTTCCTCATTTTTGAAGTTCAAATATTCCTAACAGTGAAAAGGACCATGGGGCTTAACAAACAGACTTGAGTTTTTAGGAGTTGACCATGGCTAAGCAGGGGTCAGACGTGCTGGGAAAGGACCAGTGGTTTTCCACAAGGCCAGAGTCGATCTGCATCATGGATCAGCTGCTGCCTCTGGCGGTAAGACCTGCCCTCACCAGCCTCAGTGTGCTCCTCTGTAAAATGGGATGGTAAAGAGATAGCCTTGTCACTGGACACAACCAAGATGGAATCTGGGTTTAGCCACCACCCAGCCAGCTCAGCTGTGTCACCCTGGTGGATTTGTTCAGTGTTTCTCGAGACTTTCCTGGCAGTCCAGTGGTTAGGCCTCTGAGCTGCCACTGCAGGAGTCACAGGTTTGATCCCTGGTTTGGGAACTAAAATCCCACAAGCTGTGAGGCATGATCAAACAAAAACAAAAGCAAAAAAGTTAATGTTTCTATAAAATGGGAACAATATGCTACCCACCTCATTTGGTACTAAGAGGATAAACTGCTCTCTGTTTATGGGAAAAAAATGAAGGATCAGGAGCAGGCAGGAATAGGGAGGGGGTGGGGGTGGTGGGAAGAGTCGAAGAGCTCCCATCCAGCATAAAGCTGTATCCTACATGTTATCTATTCATGTTTTAAATCTTTTTAAAAATTACTCTCGTAAAGTATGTGTCATATGCAAGCTCCCTCTCCTCTGGGCCTCAGTCTCCCCATTCAGAAAGTGAAGTGGCTAGCCTCGCAGGATTCTGCTGCCTGGCCTCTGTTCAGGAGAAGTCGCCTGGAACATTAAACTGTAGGGTTTTCTGGACTTTCCCCCTAGTGTAACTTCACAGCACAGTTTTATATTTGCAGGGCATTTCACAGTCAGTCATCGCGAAGCAACGTCAGGTAAACATTTCAGCAGGAAGTGAAAGGAGGGGTGGGCAGGGGGCACGTGACCCAGCCGGGATGAGACAGGCATGGAGCACTGTGTGGCAAGCACGCTGGAGGCTGCATTCCAGCCCTGCTCGCCAGACCAGCCAATCCAAGGGCTCCCACTCTATCCAGAAGTCTCGTTAAGTCCATTTTATAAGTCTTTTTTGACAAGTGAGGCCTTTAAAACATGTTCCTCATTGTGCAGAGGGTGAAGTTCAGTCTGAACATTTGTCTGCAGGAGACACTGGGAGGACCCAACTGCCTGGGGACCATCATAAACTCTGCTCACACTCTGGGGCCCCAGGAAGGAAGCGCTTCTTCAAGACACCCTGTCAGAGGCTCTGCGAAGAAGAATTAAATACAAAGAATAGAAAACTTGGTGCCCATACACCTCCCAGCTAGCTATACTTTCTATGATCTTTAACCTTTAACAGGTATTTTTATCCTAGTTTATCATCCATACTCACACGGCTGGAGACGGGCTAAGCCAGCATCCAAATTCTGGTGCCCTTGGTACCAAAGTCTTAACTCTGTTTCCCACCATTCACTTGCCAGGACACAAGGATGACACACTGCATGCTGGGAGTGGATTCCACAGCAGCCCAGCCTTTCATGAAGAGTCCTGTGGGAGCCTAAATCATTACACTCTGTGTCGGGCCCCAAAGGAGGACCACTCCCCAGAGTGGCCAGTCTGTTGCGTATGGAGAGCAAAGCTGAGTCAAAGTCAATTTCAGCATCCACGGGATGGGGCCACCCTGCTGGAAGGAGATGCACCTCGTAGCAGTTGGGGACCAGATTTCAAAGGTCTTGCCTGGGAAGATTCTTGGGGCAGATCAGGTGAGACGGGCCCTTCGGTGACTCCTGAAGACTGCTAGCGTCACAAACATGCACTTGTTAACAGAAGGTCAAGGTGGGGAAGTTCGACCCTGAGGGAAGCAGGGGACAGGACAGGGGAGGGAAAGCCCACTTCCTAAGAGCCAAGAACTGCCTGGAGAGAGACTTCTCACACCCACCAGGGCGAGTCCCCAGTGCCTGCTTTAGAGGTCAAAGTCCGGCCGCCTAGAGCAAGACACACAAGTCCTTCACGGACTGGCCTCTCCTCCCAGGCAGCTGCCTTCTGCCCGCTCCTCGCCATCTGTACAGGGCCATTGCTCAGCCACACAGAAAGGCCGAGCACCTCTGATGCTTCAGGCTCTCCTCAGCTTCACGCTGTATGTTTCCAAAGTCGACTTCACCCCCTGACAGACCTCTGCTCATCCCTCGAGGCCAATCCAACCGGCATCTCCGCTGGAGGTCTTTCTAAGTCCCTGGTCGCTCCTGTTACCAGGCACTGTCTGCTCCTGTGTAAACTCTTAGGCGAGTTGATGGCTCAGTTCCCACCTTTGTAAATCAGAAATAAAATAAAAATAATAATAATGTATCTCACTGAGTTGATGTGAAGATTCAGTGACATGAAATAAACCCAATGATGAGACATGGCCTGGCCAGCCTCAGTGCTGATCCATCCGGCACTGCCTCTCTGGTACCAAGGAAACTAGTAGGGAACTTTCTAACAGGAGCTGCAACCTCAAAAGCAACCCCCTCAGCCTTTGCCTTTGGTGGGGACTCCTTGTTTCTATCAGAGCTCAAATTAAGCTTTTGGGCTGCAAAGGCATCCTTAGCCATCCTAGCAGAGAAGCCCTCACCTGTCTGAGGTTCCCATTCAGCTGTGTTTGTGCCACTGTGAAGCCCCCAGGCCCCTGTACAGCAACATCTGTTTCCATGCCTCTCTCCCATTGCACCGAGAGGGGGACCGTTTCTGAATCCAAATGCTCTCTGTTTCCGTGATGAAAGAATGCCAACAGGAGGACTGTTTTTTCCCACACCCCTGGAGAAATTCCCTACAGGCGGAACACACGTCCAGTTAGAGAGGAGCAGCAGCGGGTAAACATTTTCTCAGGAAGGAAAAGGAGGAGTGGGCAGGGGGCACAAATAAAATCTGCAATTTTTGCCATAAGCTGTTGTCTGTGGAAGTGGGGAAGAGGCAAGGATTTTGCACACACATTTACTTCACTTTGATCTCAGACTTTCAGAGATTTGCAGCATCGTATTTTGGCAAAAAAACTGAAAGACTCCCATTGGAGGTTTAAACGCCATTCTAAGAGCATACCTCCAGTGACAGGGAGCTTGCTACCTATCAAAATAATCCATTCCACATTTGGTATCTCTGACTACTGGAGTTTCCTTTAATGTTGATCAACCGCTTTTTCCATTAGTCATCCATCTGCCCCTTGAGCCCCATAGAATCCATCTGCTTCCTATTCCCAGGATAGACCTTTCAAGGCAGGGCTCTTATACCCCCAGCCTCATCCTTCCTCCAAAGCAACACCCCAGTTTCCTCTGCCAAGGCTTCAGAGCCCTCCCCAACCTGGTCATCTACTTCCACTTCAATGGATCGCCACCAATTGGTCCCACTCACAATGCAGAACCCAGAGCTGAGGGCAGAACTTGTGGTTGACTCCAGACAGCTCAAAACAACAATTCTGACTCTCAGAACCAGAGGTCCTTAAAGATCATCCCAGAAAGCCCAGCTCCCCTACCTCACAGATGAGACTGAAGGCCATAGACATGCAGGAATTTACCCCAGGGTTCTGATAGCCCAGGAGAACAACAGAATCACCTCTGTCAACAATAAACAATATCATCACTGTTGTTGTTTGCATTGGCAGACACATCACAGGATGAACTCATATTGGGCTTCAGTCTCAGAATTGTGATGTTTTCTTCAATGATGTCAACATTAATCTTGCAATTCCTTCTAGTAAACAAATCAGTAATAATAATAATAATAATAAATAAATCATAGATAGGTAGGTAGACAGATGGAGGAAATCTTTAAAAACAAGAAGTAGATTAGTGGTTGCTGGAGAGCTGCAAGGAGAAGATGGGGAGGGATTGCTAATTTGTACAAACTCTCCTTGGGGGGTGATTAAAATGTTCTGAAATCTGATAGAGGATGGTTACACAACTCAGTGAATGTACCAAAAGTCTCTGAATTATGCACTTAGAAAGGGCGAATCTTACAGTATGTGACTTTTATCTCAAAAAAGCTGTGATCATCTGAAAAAATATAGGAATAGTTGATGTCAACTTTCTTCAGCCTTTCCTTAGAGGCTTTAGTCAACAGATCCTCAAAGGATTCCAAGGATTCAGATGACTGATATCACCAGTCAGAACAAACCTTGGAAATTCCTGCTTGGATGTTTTTTAAACTTCTGATTCCAAGTCAGCATTCCAAGAAATGGTCTCCATCACAGTCTGTTTGGGTCTCAGATGTGAACTGCCAGGGTCCAAGTTACGAACACTCCCTGTGTGTTGAAAGCCTTAAATAATCATCTTGCTTAGTCTTCCCAGAAGTCTCTTAGGCAGTGGTTCTCAGACTTGCGAGTGCATCAGAAATGCCCAGAGGGCTGTTGAAATTCAGATTGTTGGTCTCCACCTCAGAGTTTCTGATTCAGTAGGTCCAGGGTGGGACTCAAGTTTCCAGGTGATGCCATTGCTTCTGGTGTGGGAATCACACACGACACTTAATTCTCCTGTTTTACAAATGAGGAAATGGAAGCTCAGGGAGAGTCAGGAAGGTGCCCAGAATCACAGGATGTAGCAGAGACTACGGTGAGCTGCCCCCAAGAACGTTTCTCACATCTCTCCCCTCTTGCTGTTCTCAAGAAACAGTTTGAGGACTTCCCTGGTGGTCCAGTGGTTAAGACTCTGCACTCTCAATGCAGGGGACACAGGTTCGATCCCTGGTTGGGGAACTAAGATCCCACATGCTTCATGGCCTAAAAAGTAATTAATCAATTAATTTTAAAAAAAGATAGAGGTTTAAAATGTTGATTATCCTTTTCCAACATTTCTTGCAGCTAGAGTTGGCTAGGTGACATGATTCCCACCAGGGTCCCTCCTTCCTGCACCAAATCCTGGCAGGATGCTGGGAGATTTGTTTTCATGTCATGCTAGAGACATGCTAGAGACATTGAGCAGAAGGACAAAATATCACCAGGTCCTTGAATATTGGCAGCTGACCCAACAATCCGTACACTACTGTACACTTTTTATTACGTATGAAAAATAAACCCCAATTGGTTTAAGCTACTATTAGTCATACATTCCATTATTTATAGCTATCATCCCTAAAGATACACAAGAATGATCAATATGGGGGCAAGGATGTAAGCCCACCGAACTGCTGACTCATTCATTCCACTGTCCACACTGCCACTAGAGATGGAATTTTTTGGCTCTGAAGTACTCAACACACCTAAGAAATATCTTCACTTCCATCTAATAATGTTCTTCAAAGGGAAGTGGCTTGAGGAATTTGCCTCAATTCTCCAGCAAAGGAATTGGATGTGGTTTGAATCTACCCAATGTCCCATAACTGACCCGAGTAAGGGTGCCTTTAGAACCTTATACTCAAAGTGTGGTCCACCCACCAGCAGCAGCAGCATCACCTTGGTGACAGAAGCCGAATTTCTGCCCCAGTCCCAGTCGTGGGAATCAGAATCTGCACGTTATCCAGATCCCCAGGAGCTTCGTATGCTCACTGAAGACTGAGAAGTAGAGTACTGGCTCAATGGTTCCCAAGACTGAGGGTTAGAATCACCCGGAAATCTACAACCAAATATACAAACCAAAAAACTGAGTCCCAGACCTCACCCCAGACCTGCTGAATCAAAATTCCGCTTCGGTAGGAACCAGAAGCCACATCACTAGATCTTGATACTGTTTTGTTCACGGACCTTTTTGAGAACTTCATTAAAGCTGTACTCTTTCTTGCAGAGAACTGAGTGACTACATACATGCATTCTACTTCCAATTTCAGGAATTCAGTGAAGTCCACCCAGAGTCTTCCTAGGACGTGTGAACTGCAAAAAAAAAAAACACAGGAGCTCTCTTTACATGTCCAGGCAGTTATGGAAGTGCACTCAGGATCCTAATGAGAAGAGGCAGCCTCGCTCCTGTCAGCTGGACCAGCCCGGTTAGTTCTCACCTGAAGATGGTTTATGTAACCAGAGAGAGCCCAAGGTCACCATTCAGTTAGCAGCTTCTGCAGCGAGCACAGCTTTGTGCTGCTCGGGCTTTCCCATCACCGCAGATTACAGAGCTTTTCATTTCATTTTCACCCAATTAACCTAATTCACATGGAGGATGACTTCCTGCTCAACCACGGCCCATGAGGATGCCACAGAGGCAGGTGCCTTGTTCAATTAAGAGGAGATTTTGAAAAACACATGCACAACACACTCTTCAAAACAAGGTATTCAACAGGCAGGGGCAGAGCACCTCAGCCTCCCCCCACCGACTGGCAGCGCCATCTCCCTCCACCCACACATTTCTATACCACCTTTATTTCCGCATTTTATCATGCAATTGATTACTGGTGTTTTCAGACCTCAGGCTCCTGGAGGCAAATGATGAGTTTTCATCACTCATCATTTATATCGTATATAGTAATATATATCTAGACCTGGTAAAAGTAGGCACAGAAAAGATGATGATTGGGTGGATGAGTAAATAGAGAGATGGAAAGATGGAGGTGCTGATCTTCAAGTATAGTAAACTGAAAAGAACAGGAAGGGTCTAGAAAACTCAAAGACAGGCTCTCCTTTGCTCTAGATAGCCATGAAGTCTCAGTCAATGCATTTAACCTTGAGTCCTGGTTTAATCCCCCGCTTCATGGATCACTGCCTTGCCATGGCAAAGGAGCTTGCTATGAACCGTGCAGCGCAGGACTACCCAAGATGGACAGGTCATAGTGGAGAGTTCTGGCAAAACATGGCCCACTGGAGGAAGCAATGGCAAACCACTCCAGTATTCTTGCCACGAGAGCCCCATGAACAGTATACAAAGGCAGAAAGATATGACACCAGAAGATGAGCTCCCCAGGTCGGAAGGTGTACAGCATGCTACTAGGGAAGAGAGGAGGGCGATTACTAATGGCTGCAGGCTTGGGCGAACTCCGGGAGATGGTGAGGGACAGGGAGGCCTGGGGTGCTGCCATCCATGGGGTCGCAAACAGCTGGACACAATTTAGCAACTGAACAACCACCACAACTTGGTTTACCCTCTACAAGATGGATGGTGCCACTAAGAACACACAACTGGATTTCTGATTTCTGTGTTCAGTTTCTGTGACAACTGAACTAGAGACTATGTGTAAACACGTTTTTGGGGAGAGCAGCCCTCAGACTAGGATGTAGAAAGGGATGGGTCCCAAACTAGCAGAGCTGGGCTCTAGGTCTGGCTTTACCATTGCCGGGTATCTGACTTTGGGCAAGCAGTCTTAAACTCTCTGTGCTTGCTTCCTGTTTTGAGTAATGAGGATGGCAGAGATTCCCTCCCTGGGGCTCTGAAGGAGGCACTAAGACGTGGGCAGAGTGCAGTGCTGGCGCTTTATGCCACATTGCTGGATGGCATCTATGGTCTTGGAGTTGCTGATGGGATGCCAGTGGGATGTGGTTGGATAAGAAAAATTGCCATTTCATTAAATGTGATCACATTGTGCGGGAAAGCATAATCCAACAAGGAGATCTTTAATTAGAGGTGGAGAGGGAACAGGGTGTCCTAGGAGAATTCTCACCATGCAGGACTCACAGCTCAGCACTCTACAGAACATAAAGCTTTCAAAGCCAAGTTTCACAATTTTCCACCACATGAGCAAACTTCATTTGCCTTGATGAGGCAATAACTTCACGCTTTTATGTATTTCCCTTTTCGCCCCTTTTCCTGGCCTCCTCACTCACCCACTGCTTTCCTCACAGCCCCCTGCTTCATTCTGTTCCCTTCCCAGCCCCCGAGGTGCCCAAGCTGCTCAGTGATTTGGGGCCAGAGTCCTGGGTTCAAATCTGTGTGCACGACCTCCCATTTCAGTTCACCTCCCTGGACCTCAGTTCCCTTCGTATCCAGCATCATCCACTCAGCCTCAGGGGCGGGGGCTGCTGTCAGCGGTTAGCAAAACATCACAGCCGCTATGGTGGGTGCTGGAA
Source organism: Ovis aries (assembly GCF_016772045.2). Taxonomy (NCBI): domain Eukaryota; kingdom Metazoa; phylum Chordata; class Mammalia; order Artiodactyla; family Bovidae; genus Ovis; species Ovis aries. The sequence goes on from NC_056055.1 coordinate 15,580,676, forward strand.
GATCATAGTTTCTCTCTTCTGTGTGTGTTTGTGTGTATGTGTGTGTGTGTGTGTGTGTGTACACGGGGATCCAGCTAGAAGAAGCTCCAGTGGATCTGATTCATTTGCTCAGGAAGAAGGGGAAGTGAGAAATCTCCAGACTGAAACCATTCTTGGATGGAAGCCCTCTGCTGCCAAAGCCTATAGAAACATCCTGGTATTTTACAAGCCTCTGGCGCCTTCCACCAGGGCTGGGAGGCTGATTCGGCCGGAAGGGCTAGCAGATCTCCTCTTGACCACCCTGGGGTTCTGCCTCTCTCTCTGCCCAGCTGCTGTCTGTCCAGAGGCAGTTAGGCATCAGCCCAGGAAGGGATATTCTTGGCTCAGAATGCTCCTCCCCAAACACCCAACTCAAGAACCCAAACCATGGGCAAGCTTGTGTTTAGGAAGAGCTCTCACAGCAGAAGAGCAGCGAGGAGGCTTGTGAAGGGGCAAGCCTCTGAAGCCCTATTCTGTGGGGCAGTGGTCAACTGCCCATCCATCCATGTTGCCTGAGTGCCCCCTCATCCCAGTGCAGCTCACGTTAGGCTCACACACATGTGGCTCTGGGCAGTGTCTGCTATCGTCTCCAGCCCCATCAGTTCTCGCAACAGGGAGAGGAGGAGAAACTGCTAAGTAGCCCTGGGAGGCTGAGCTGCTCAGTTCTCCACCTACTACACGCTGGGCTCTTTCGTAGGCACCTCAAGTCACCTCTTCCCTGTGGTGGACCCTACTGGGCCCATTTTACAGATGAAGAAACTGAGGCCCATGGAGGTATAAAGTGCCCAGGTGAACTCAGCTGGAACCATAGCAGACTCAGGTTTCAAACACGTATCTGGCTAATATTCTGTGCAGTGGCCTTTCCACTCCCCAGGACATGTCAGACACCCACATCCTATAATTTTTCAGACTTTCCACCCAAGTTTCTGGGGGCTTCAAGGCCCAGCTTGAAGGGCAAGCAGAAGAGCACAAAGTGCCACACAGCAGAATACACACGCTGGGGGGTGAATCGGGGCTTTCCTTCTGCACAGTCACGGGGCAGGAACACCCAGCCTTCGCCTGTATTAGCACTGGCCACGGCTCCGGAAGTCATCCCTTAGCAGAATGGGGCACAGAAACCATCCAATCAGTGCCTGGAATACCCCAAAGTTGCAGAGTTCACAAGCTGTCCAAGTTTGTAGCCTCCGGCCTACAAAATACTCTTCACACAGCCAACTTGGGCCAAACTAGCACCTCTCAGAGGCTGCACTTATAGCAGGGCAAAATGACTGACTGAGCAAGTGTGGCTTGGGCCTATAGGCTAAGACTCCAGTCGTAAATAACAAGCTTGAGGGGGGAACAATTTATCAGTAGAATGATAGGAAGCCCATGGGTAAAACCAGAACTGCACTTTCTCACCGTGCAGAGTGGATGTGAAATTTCCCCCCATTTCTCTGTAAATAAGGGGCTGGCACTACTGGTGAAATAATTTACGACCCAATGTGTTCCACTGTAAATGGCTGCTCTGTTTACGGGCTGTAAAAACATCTCTGAACACACTGACCTTCAGCAGGTGAGCCCTGGAGTTTATAGCGCTGAGGAATTGTTTTACTGCTCTCGCAGGGGCCATGGTCATGCTGGACACCTGTTGGGGGTCAGAGGTGGGGGACACGGGCCTCCAGAATCTCAGGAAGACAAAACCCATGGAAGAGCAAGGTGCCCCTACGCGAACCAACCAGATAAAACAAACCACCAGTGCCCAGCCAGAGCTTGGCCAGGGGCAGGCATCCAAGTCCAGAGCAAGCCGGTTAAACTGACCTAAGTGGGAATTCCCTGGTGATCCATGGGTTAGGACATGGCACGTTCACTCCCGAGGGCCCAGGTTCAATCCCTGGTCGGGAAACTGAGATCCTGCAGGCCACGTGGCATGGCCAAATAAACAAGCAAATAAATAGACAGACCTAGGCTAAGGAGTGTGGCCTGGAGGGCACTGCTAGAGTTGGAAGGTCCTGTCAGAGGTTTCCCAGGGGGTGCTAGAGGTAAAGAACCCACCTACCAATTCAGGAAACACAGAAGAGATGTGGGTTCAATCCCTGGGTCACAAAGATCCCCTGGAGGAGAGCATGACCACCCACTCTAGTATTCTTGCTTGGAGGATCCCATGGACAGAGGAGCCTGGTGGGCTGCAGTCCATAGGGTTGCAAAGAATCGGACAGAACTGAAGCAACTTAGCACGCAGGCACGTCAGAGGTCAAGAGAATGGAATCCTAGACAGGTCCTGAGGAAATGCCATGGGCCAAGCTGGGATAATCTAAGTAAATTGATAATTATGAGGAGCAGGAGCAGGAGAAAGCTTAAAGGTGGTGTATTAGTCAGGATTTCCAGAGAAATAGAGCCAATAGGATGTGAGTGTGTGTGTGTGTGTGTGTGTGTGTGTGTGTACACCCCCAGGCTCCTCTGTTCATGGGATTTCCTATCGCAGGGGATCTTCCTGACCCAGGGATTGAACCCACGTCTCTTGCGTCTCCTGTATTAGCAGGTGGATTCTTAACCACTGAGCCACTTCGGAAGACCATATATGTATATAATGATATTTATAAAAGGAGATTTATCCTAGGAATTGGGTCATGAAGTTATGGAGGCCAAAAGTTCCACAGTCTACCACCCGCAAACCAGATAACCTCTGTCAGAGGTGCTGAATGCCTGACACCCAGGAGCACTGAGGTCCAAGGGCAGAAGACAGACGCTTTAGCTTAAGTAGAGAAAGAACTTGTCCCTCCCCCCCGCCCCCGCCGTTTTGTTCTGTTGAGGCCCGAGGGGACTGGGTGATGCTCACCAGCACTGATGGAGGATGACCTTTACTCAGGTTACCCATTCAAACGCTCAGCTCTCCTGAAGACACCCTCACAGATACACCCAGAAATCAGGCATTACCAGGCATCTGGGCATCCCTTAGCCCAGTCAAGTTGGCACATCAAATTAACCATCACAGATAGGGGAATTCCCTGGTGGTCCAGTGGTTAGGATGCTGCCCTTCCACTGCAGGGGGCACAGGTTCGATCCCTAGTCGGAGAACTAAGATCTCACAAGATGCATGGTGCAGTCAAGAAATAAAAATAAAAACCATCACAGATGGGAACTACAGCCTGACAGTGAACAAATCTAGATTAGAGGCCAACTGAGAAATGTTTTAGAAAGTATTCATGAGTCAAAGAAGCAGAAATGATGCATGGGTGAACTGAACTGACAGAAAAGAGCAGGTTCAGGGCAAATAAAAATACTTTTTCTTCTTTACCCTTTGGCTTGCTCTGAGAAGGTTTCCTTTTTGCCTATCAATGCCTCCATATGGAGATTTCAGAGGGGCCTCAATGTGAAGCTCATATCCCCAAAGCCAGTCGCCAGACTCTCCGGGAAGATGACAAGTACCAGCCTCAGCTGGGTGGATATTCTTTAAGTCTTCACCAGAAAGCTAAGGCAACATTTGGCCAAACCTCTAGCGTTTCACACCATGTTATCAGGCACAGACCCTTTGAGAACAGAGAGATTACACCAGAGACGGAAGATGGCCCAGCTAAAAGCACACTTGGAGGGCTCCGAGCCCTTCAAGGCGGTGATGCAAGCGAGGACTGCGTACAGTTTGTCCACATGAAGAGTCCTGGAAGACGTCTTTCCACTCCACAAGCATCCTGGCCAAATGAGGAAGAGTCAAAAGGGTTGGCTTGAAGTTGCCCAATACTCCAGGCCTCTGGGGAGAAAGAAGGAAGAAGCGGGCCATTGCGTCCAGACCAAGTTAGAAACGTAATGGCCCCCATTCCTGGTGTTTTTAATACTGTGCCTTTGAAGGGAATTTTCATTTTTTAATTGAAAAAAAAAATTACGGTTGATGACCTGCCAGCCCTTCACACATAGAATTATCATCGAACGCCAGAGGCCTCCAGCCTTCTGTAAATAAACAGGTAGAACAGTGTCTGAGAAGACTTGCAGCTTGGGGCTGGTGGGGTTGACGGGGAGTCCTTCATTCCTGCTCTCCCGGTATGCATATCACATGCCCACTCATGTGCATCCACAGACACACACACACATGCACACGCTTACACACATGGGCCTCCTCAAGCAAGGCTTCTCCAACCAGCATAACCCAGCACTGAGCACTGGGCCTGGGCTAGCATGGCTACATAACTAATTGGCAAATACATTATTTAATAAATAAGGGTATAAATGAGAGCTAGAAAACAGACTGTGAGGAAGAGGGAGAGGAGAGGATACAAAGCAGATGTAGGTTGAAATCTTGCACCCAGAGTGCTCGGCAGTCTATCGGCAAGAGCAAAATTGCATAACGCTTTCAAAACTACAAAGCCCCTCCACAGCCCACGTCTCTCGATTCTCATCCCCCTGCAAGAGGTAAGGTCTTTGTGCTGATGTTATAGAAGAGGAAGCTAAAGTCCAGGAAGGTCTGCCGGTTTGTCCGAGGTGGAAAAGAACAGAGCAAGGAACTGAAACTTCTGAAGTCAAAGCTCCTGGTCTTCAGGCTTGGGACCCCTGGATTAAATCTACACAGTGTAAGCCTGTGACGCCATCACAGTCTAGGAAGACAGGAAAAGCTAACAATGTCCATCTATTCATTCTTTTGTAATGGGCACTTGATACATTCCAGGTTGTTGGAGGAGCTAGAGTCACAATAGATGGGATGGTCCCTGTCCTCCCCAAAGACCGAAGGGTGAAAAAGATAAACAAGATAATTAGAGACTGGGAGGAGTGCCATTAAAGAGAGAAACAAGGCGATGGAATAGAAAGTAATTGTGGGACTTCCCTGGTGGTCCAGTGGTTAAGAATCTGCCTTGCAATGAGGGGACATGGGTTCAGTTCCTGGTCAGGGAACTAAGATCGCACATGCCAAGGGCCAGCTAAGCCCCTGCTCCACAACTACTGAGCCAGCACACTCAGTAAGATCCCACATGTCACAACTAAGACTCAACAGAGCCAAAATAAATAGTAAATAAATAATATCTTAAAGCTAAAGAAGGTATATATATATATATATATATATTTTTTTTTTTTTAAGAAAAGAAAAAAGTAATTGCGGGAGTTCATTTGGATGGGTAGCTCTAGAAGCTTCGGAGAAATGTTCATATGAACCAAGAGCTAAAGGATGAGAATGAGCCAGTCTTGCTGAGAGCATTCCCGGCAGAGAAAGGGAGCAAGTGTCAAGGGCTGGAGGCAGTAAAGAGTCCGTAGAGACCTAGATGAAGAAGGAGGCCAATGTGACAGGAATATGACTCAGAAAAAAGAGTCTTCCATGGATGTAAATGTCAGTATAGACCTGGATATGGATGGAGACCATTTGGTTTTGCCTGCCCAACTTCCCACTCCCTTCTTCTGGCTTCAGAATATCATTTTCCTTTGAATAATTACTCTTCCACTATTCTCATGCCATGAGGTTAGGTGGGTTGACCCTGCTCCCAGCACCAGAAGTGAGCAGGAAAAGTATGCTTGGATCATGATTCCCTGCCTCCATCTTCCCCGCATCATCCCACCAACTATCCCACCCATCCACCCCACCAGCCTGGACACCATGTTACTCAACTAGACCAATAAACAGAACTTCCACCAGAACTTCCGGTAAAGAGGTAAGCATGAGTTGGGACTGGGGACCATCGCATCACAACAGGAGGACATGCCTTAGAATAAACCATCCCAGAGCAGAGCAGAGCTGAGAACAAGCCCTGCAGCTATTGTCTGAGCCCCAGGATCCAGCTGCACCTAAACTTTTCGCCTGTGTGAGTCATTAGATCCATTTTTTTTTTTTTCTCAACCAAGTTTGAGACAGAGTTTCTCCAACTTACAGCTCATGCATGATCCACCCTTACACAGCCATACTGACTGCCAGGTGGCAAACTGACCGAGAAGGGGCAAAAGTAGACCCCTCGGAAGGCCATCTGGGCATCAGGAGAGCAGGATCCAAACTTCCAGCCAACAGCATCCAGATTTTTGGAGCAATTGATTACACTGAAATGTCTGGCCATCTGTATACTGCATCCTGCTCGCAGGTCAGGTTCACCTGATGGATAGAGGCACCCACGCTTCACGTGGGTTCCCTCCATCAGCCTGGATCACTCTCATATTCTAGGTCTCAGTTCAAAGGACCCTTTCTCAGACTGGTTTCTACCCAAGGGGACTCTACCACTTCTTTTTTTTAAAAAAAAAATATTAATATTTATTTATTTATTTTGGCTGTACCAGGTCTTAGTTGCAGCATGGAAACTCTTAGTTTCAACATGTGGGAGCTAGTTCCCTGACCAGGGATCGAACCTGGGTCCCCTGCATTGGGAGCACAGAGTCTTTGCTGCTGGACCACCAGGGAAGTCCCCTCACCGGCTCTTTTCCATCCCATCAATTGGCTCATGGGTTTACAGCATATCGCCATGGTCCATAATTATCTTGCTTATTTATTTGTTTGTCCTTTTGGTCTGTGTCTCCCAGGGGAATGAAGGCAAGCTTGAGGAAGACAGGGACATGTCTCTTCTATTCAGCTCCCCTAGCTATTGTGCCTCTTGCTCCTAAACACAGTCGGAATACAGCAGGTGCTCAATAAATACAGTTTGTCCACCTTTTAACCCCAGACCTACTCTCCTGACAATTATTCCAAAAAGCCTACTCAAAAGAAACCGTTTAATAGAAATACAGGTAGTCCTTGCAAACAAAACTGTTTCAAAATCAAGGTCCTTAGGTGGATAGTGCCATAGCCACAAAGTGGTTACTGCAGTCTGAGAGAATTATAAAGATTTAGAAAAATGCCCTCAAATAATATCAAGTGATAAAGGAAGGACTAAAACATTATCTGGATTGTGCTTTTATTTAAAGACAAACACCTACCTGTAATCAAAATCTAAACACACATGGATAAGTACAGGAAGGGAGGGGAGGTACAAAAATAAACAGGTGATGTGGAAGGTGTGTGGATCCAGGTCTTTTTTTTTTTTTTTTTTAACAGTACTGCTTATCTCCTTCCAAGTGGCTTTAACAGTAAATGGGCAACACGAAATTGTGCAAAACGACCAGATTCAGAATAAAATAGTGTAAGACATGGGGCTGTAGGAATAGTGTCGACCACAGAACTCTTGTGAAGTTTCCATGGGATCCTGGATTTAGAAATACCCAGTACAGATCTGGTATAAATGTTTGTTCCATAAAATTTAGTAATAAAAGAACTACAATAAAAGCATAATGCTGATAAGCATCATCATCTGAAGGTGGGAGGATGGGCTCCACTCCTACCTGTGTGACCTTGGGGGAAATATTTAACATCTAGAAGCCTCCATGTCCCCATGTGTAAAAGGAGATGATGACAGTGCCTACCTTGTCCAGCTCTGTTGAAGCTTCCTTGGATCCGGCAAGAACTCAGAAGAGATCATCACCATCACCGTCAGCACTGAGCAGTAAGAGTCGTGGGCAACAGAGTTTCAACCAGGCTTCTATTATTCTGTCCTTGATCTGGCCGAGGCCCGCAATCCCTTTCTGTTGTTAACTGGGTGCAGAGAAAAAGGCTTCAATGGACACAGACGTGTAGAAAGAAATGAATCACTGACCCTTCAAGAGAGGGGATTTTTTTTTTATACTATTCCTATGTCACATCAAAAGGGCACTTGACTCCTATAAAACGCTTTGCAATCACTTATTCGCTGCTCGCTGGGAGTCGAGTGGGGGAAGCCTAAGTCATCTGCCCTCTCTTCTGCAGGCCTGCTGTGCTCCTGAGCTCTGAGATCAGGCAAAGAAGCAGACGCTGTCCATGCCCAAGAGGAGCTGTCTCCCAAGGTACAGAGACGCATCAGGAACCACTGAAGGGGCAGGACTGCTTTGCACATGGTCCATCACTGTCTTGAGAAGCAGACAGAGATCTAATCCATCCCGTGTGCCAACGATTCATCTTCTTAGCGTTGCTTCTAGCTGTCTCTGGCTTTCCCTGTCCTCACCCCAAGCACCTTAGAGCAGTCCCTGGGCCTCCCTGACCTCGTTGGAGGAACAGGTTTACAGTCAAACTGCATCTCTATTTAAATTCTAGCTCCGCCTCTTCCTAGCTGTGACTCTGGGCAAGTTATTTCAACTCCCCAAGGCCGTTCTCTGCTGAGGCTATTACGAGGATTAACTAAGATTTGGGGATGATGCCTAGCACAAGTTCTGGACATAGTATGTGTTCAAAAAGTGATAGTTATTAGTAGCAGCGGTAGCAGTAGTACAAAGACTCGAGAGAGAATATCAGAAGCCAGTTAGGAAGTTATTAAAATAAGAGGACAAAAGAAAGGAAGGGAGAGAAGGGCGGGGGAGGGGGGGAATGTGACCACAAGCTTCCCCGGCATAAACCAGCCGGTCAACCCCCTTCATTTACAGGACGAAGTCCATCCTCTTGACACGCCCCATGTGAGGGGCTCCAGGGTCCAACCTGAGCCTCCCTCCCAGGATACCCTCTTGCTGCTCTCAGCACTTGGACACTCTGCTCCAGCCACACTGAGCCCCTGGATGCTCTTCCAAAGCATCATGATCTCTCATGGCTGGGCTAGGGGGTCTCATCTCTTGCTCCCTCAGAGCCTGTGTATTGCCCTCAGGAGACACTTAGACACTAAGCTTTCAGGGGACGCCTAGCTGTCAGTCTACCCCATGAGTTCCTTGAGTCCCCTCTTGCAGACTCTCATCTGATTGATTTCCCTCTCCCAAGTTACCTCTCGCTGAGCTCAACCTGCCTTGGATTGAATGGGTTTATGACAAACCGTGCACGGTGCAGCAGAAACAATTCTGGGGGCTTCCCTGGCAGCTCAGAGGTAAAGAATCCATCTCCTGCAATGCAGAAGACACCAGAGATGCAGGTTTAATCTCTGGGTTGGGAAGATCCCTAGAGGAGGAAATGGCAACCCACTCCAGTATTCTTGCCTGGGAAATCCCATGGACAGAGGAGCCTGGCAGGCTATAGTCCATGAGGTCACAAAGAGTCGGACACGACTGAGAGACGAAACACACACACAAGGAGAGAGTGAACAATTGTCAAGAAGACCCCAGTTTACCTGCTGGGTCGGGAAGACTCCCAGAGAAGGGATAGGCTACCCACTTCAGTATTCTTGGGCTTCCCTGGTGGCTCAGCTGGTAAAGAATCCACCTGCAATGCAGGAAATCTGGGTTCAATCCCTGGGTTGGAAAGATCCTCTGGAGAAGGGAAAGGCTACCCACTCCAGTATTCTGGCCTGGAGAATTCCATGGATTGTATAGTTCATGTGGTAGCAAAGAGTCAGATACGACCAGTCGACTTTCACTCACTCACTCGATCAAAGGCATTTACCAAGGAGCCTTGTTCCTTACAACCAGGCCCAGCTCTGCCCAACAGGGTGAATCAGGTCGTCTGCCTTCTACCCTCTTGGGTGCCCGCAAGGAGCACCCACAGGCCTCAAGCCACCACTCTACCCTGTTGATTTTCCTCACCTGAGCTTGAAGGAAAGCAGAATGAACAGCATGTCTGCACAGGTTAAAGGTCACAATCACGATTCCCCGTGCTCCAGAGGGCCTTCAACCACTCTTGTCTTTTTCCCAACCACTCTTTCTGAGGCTCAGGGATGGAGGAAGGGGATGAAAAAGAAGGAAAGTGAAAGTGAAAGTCGCTCAGTTGTGTCCAACTCTTTGCAACCCAATGGACTATACAGTCCTTGGAATTATCTAGGCCAGAATAGTGGAGTGAGTAGCCTTTCCCTTCTCCAAGGGATCTTCCCAACCCAGGGATCGAACCCAGGTCTCCCGCATTACAGGTAGATTCTTTACCAGCTGAGCCACCAGGGAAGCCCAAGAATACTGCAGTGGGTAGCCTATCCCTTCTCCGGAGGATCTTCCCAACCCAGGAATCGAACTGGGGTCTCCAGCATTGAGGCGGATTCTTTACCAACTGAACTATCAGAGAAAGAAGGACCAGATATTAAAGGGGCACTCCTCTGAGAAGCAAAAACACAAGTTCCAGAGAGTTGGAATCGAAGACCCATGTCCTGAGAATTACACTATCACAAGAATGCTATTCGCTAGCTCATGACATAAAAACAGATTCATTCCCCCAATTCACGTCTTCATTTCTCCCCAGAAATTGATCACAAGTTCAAATCCTTCAGGGCTTGATATGATTATCCCAATCCACCTGCAAAGAAAGATATTTTCCTGAAGATTAGATTTATTGTTATCTTCTATAAATACAGTGCTTTGCAGATAATGAGGTAGGAGCCAGTTAAAGTACACTAGAACACGTACAGGAGAACTGAAGATTATCACCACTGTTCCTGGGCTGGGTCATAAAGCTGAACAGATGCCCAAATGAACGCCAATAATTATTATGCGTAAATGATCATATATGACTATTTCATACCTCAATGTGAATGTTTGTTTTTTTTAACTATGTAAAGGACAAGATGTGGCCGTTAACATTTCCCACTGTGACCAACTCAGTGGACATATCTATTGAAAGCAATGCCATATAAACTTAGATTTTCTAAGACAGTTGGAATAAATCTCTCCTTCCCTGACACATCTCAGAAGACTTGAAAATACTGAAACATGTGCGGTTGCTAAGGTGTTGAGATTCCTATGAGTTTGTGCCTATAGAGCAGCCAGAGTGTTTGTCAATTAGAACATGGCTCCTCAGAGTCATGCCTCAGAGGCAGCCACCCCACCATCCATTGTGTTCCGAGGGGCTGGCATATGGGAGGAAGGCGACAGGTTTGGATGAATGAATGAATGAGTAGGTGGAGTAGATCATTTCAAACATGAGCCTGCTTATCTCTAGGATTCACTGTGAAAACATAAAGTTGAATTTTAAAAACATATCCTTTCCCGTCCCTGATCCTAGGGTTGCCCCTATACCCATCGGTCAAGCATTCACAGTTTAAAGAACATATATTAATTAGGGTGTTTTCAACAGCAAAGGATAAGCCACCAAATTTAAAGTGGCTTAAAGAATTAGAACAAGTATGGGCATCCCTGGTGGCTCAGTAGCAAAGAATCCACCCACAGTGCAGGCCACATGGGTTCATTCTCTGGGTTGGGAAGATGCCCTGGAGAAAGAAAAGGCAGCCTGCTCCAGTACGCTTGCCTGGGAAATCTCATGGATAGAGGAGCCTGGTGAGCTAAAGCCCATGGGATTGCAAAGAGTTGGACAAGACTTACTGACTAAATCTCAAATATACCAACTGCTGGGGCTTCAAAGGTTGTTACAGAAGAGGCCCTTCCCACCCCCACACACTATTAAGCATGAGTACCCATTAAAGTAAGTTTTCAGTTTCATTATTCAAAGGCAGAGAATCTTATTGAACTCAGAGTAACCACAGTTACTCAGAGTAACCACACAAGGCAGGTGTAGATCAGAGCATGTGTCTTAATGAGGCTCCCCTAAACTTACCTGGCTGTGTCACTGACCTTTCTTATCCGTGGCTTGCGTCACTAGACTAGAGGAATTTACTTCTATGGCTTCTGTTCCAAGGGAGTATTCAAACCAATCACGAGTGAGTCCATTTCCTCACCTGCAGAAGAAAGCAGAGCGTGCTTGCTGCTGCTGCTGCCAAGTCACTTCAGTCGTGTCCGCTCTGTGCTACCCCATAAACGGCAACCCATCAGGCTCTGCCATCCCTGGGATTCCAGACAAGAACTCTGGAGTGGGTTGCCATTTCCTTCTCCAATGCATGAAAATGAAAAGTGAAAGTGAAGTCACTGAGTTGTGTCCAACTCTCAGCAACCCCACGGACTGCAGCCTACCAGGCTCCTCCGTTCATGGTGTGCTTAGGAGTCTTCAAACATCACTCTGCCTTCAGTATCACAGGACACCAGAAAACCCATTTTCTCATATTTTATTTGAGAATTTTGATACAGAATGCTAGCCCACTGATAAAGACTGATGCTGGGAGGGACTGGGGGAAGGAGGAGAAGGGGACGACAGAGGATGAGATGGCTGGATGGCATCACCGACTCGACGGATGTGAGTTTGAGTGAACTCTGGGAGTTGGTGATGGACAGAGAGGCCTGGCGTGCTGTGATTCATGGGGTCGCAAAGATTTAGACACGACTGAGCGACTGAACTGAACTGAACTGATGACAAACCCATTGTTTCCAATTCAGATAACATGAAGATGAAAGAGGCAGGGGCGAGTTTGAGGTTGATTGGACAGCTCCATCAAGGTTCTAGAATTTTCCATGTCAAATACATCAGCTTTGTTCCCAGACTGACCCCCTCTATGGCCACGAAATGGATGCCACCATTCCAGGCATCACAGGAGCAGAGAAATATCCAGAGACAGAACAGAGACTTAATCTTCTCGTTTCCCCTTTTGAAGAGCTGAAGAAACATTTCCAGGGAGCCTCCCAGCAGCTCCCCCATTATTCTATCCCTTAGGCCATTGTAGCTGATGCATCTGCCCTAAAACCCATTGCTGAACAAGCAAAGGGTGATTATGGCAACTAAGTAAATGAATGACGATTCACTTGAGGTAGATACCTTCCACTACCAAACTGAGATTCTGTTAGAAATTTCAGGGAAGTAGGCAAAGTCCAGGCAAGCAATAGGACCTGTACAAAATGTTTCCCATAAACCGGGGCCTTTCCGATTTGAAGCTGACTGGGTTCTAGGCATCTCTTCGGGCAGGGAGGCTATGGAAGGGAAGGGCGTGGGCACTTGGGTCACCCATGTTGTCTGCTTCTGGCTCCTCCAAGGGCCTCAGCCGAGTCTGTGGTGGAGGAGTGGAGGGGAGCACTGGGGTGACAATTTCTGGCAGTGCGGCCACTGCCAGTGGTTCACCTGCTTATAACACTTCCCCAGGCTTCCGCATCTCACAGGACATGTTAGGAAAAAATGCAGTCAGGGTACAAGAGCAAAGGGAGCCACTTAATTGGGTACCTCCAAGACACACGGCATTTTTTTACACATCAAATCATTTAATTCTCACAGTAACTGCCAGTTAAGTTGTCACCAGCATTCTGTCATAAATGAGGAAGCTGAGGCATGATTAAACAACTGCCAACATCCCACAGCCAGAAAGTGGCAGAGCCAGGCCTCAAGCCGCCTGACTCTAAAACCTGCAGCCTCTGAATGCAGACGTGTTACCCTCCAGTGGGGGACAGAGTACCAAGCTGCCAGTGATGAGAAAGAGACACACACAGAAACTGTGAAGTCAGTGTAGGAACATTGCCAGAAAAGCTGAAGAAAGAGTTAACAATGTTCAGGAACCCAGAGCTGGCATCACATTATGACCCCATAAATTGATCATACACACACAAGGTCCAAACAAGGCACCCTCCACTCCCAAAGCCACATCCATGGGTCATCACAAGTGGATTTCATAAGACCCCCTAAACCAGTGTCACTCAAAGAATGGTCCACAGACCCACGATGGGCCATAAACTATTTGTTTCCAACTCAAGATAGATACAGAAAGGAAAGCGAGTAGAAACCTTTATAATGCTTTGACACAGCTGTGATGCTGAAGCCTATAATTAGGAGACTCTCAAGGAACGGGGTCTGTTTGAGTACTGAACGCAGGCTGCATCTCCCACAGGCTACATTCTAGCACCGGCGTGTGATGGATTTTTTAAGTGTTTACCGAAAGTAAATTAATAAATGTTTTTAAAGCCCACTTCTTTACCACAGAGCATTGGAAAAGCGCCGCCCTAATGTTCTCTGGGTAGACATAATTACTCCCATTTTACAGGCGAAAATAATGAGACTCAAAGAGACTGAGTCACTTGCCCAAGGTCAACACCAAGAGGCAGGAAAGACAAACTCTCTCACTCAGCCAACAGATGAGAACCGTGAGATTTCTCAGCTCCTGACAAAAGAAAGAGTATTGGCAAGAGGAGCTGTTTAAAGGTAAAGATGGAGGCTTATTTAAAAAAAAAAAAAATTTCCTCTACCTCTTCCTTTGCTGAAAGTCCAGCTAAGATGCCTCAGGGAAGAACTGTCTATAGAACAAAAGGGAAATGAGGGTCTTCATTCCTGACAAAGACCAGTCTTTTGCATCCTGATGTGCAGCTGGGCTTACTAATTGTTACTGCACTTCCACAAATCGGGAAGGACTCTTAAAAATCCTCCCAGGCTGGCTCTAGAACTCACCAGCCCCATTACGGACCCTAGGACCAAACCAACTGAACCACCCCCCTCCCCAGATCTTGGCCCTTCCTAGAATGTTCTACCATGACCTCTTCCTGGTCCCCAATTGGAAAAACTCCGCTCTGCCTGAAAGCATTTTTAGAATAGACTATTGTTAGAGCAACACTCTGGGTTTCAAGAACTTTAAGAAGCCTTCAAGGTCATCTTCCTTTTTTATATTTTTTAACTATTAATCTTTACAGACACTATACTTATTGAAAAAAAATTCATGTAACAGGTAAACTTGTGTAGCTCAAACCCGCGTTGGTCAACGATCAAATGTATTTGTGTGTGTATATATAATATATTTTTATTTATAGATCAATAAAATAAAATCTCTATTTTTATATATATTTGCTCTTGTTAGAAACTCTCAATTCCTATTTTCTTGAGTATTTTTATCTTCCATGGATGTTGTTTTTATTTAAGGCTTTTTCAGCATCTATCAAATTTTCTTGGATTTTTAAAATATTTTTTCTCATGGATTTTTTTTTAATTAAAGTATAGTTGATGCACAGTGTTTCAGGCATACAGCAAAGTGATTCAATATTCCCTGATAGCTCAGCAGGTAAAGAATCTGCCTATAATGCAGGAGACCCTGGTTCGATCCCTGGGTTGGGAAGATCTCCTGGAGGAGGGAAAGGCTACCCACTCCAGTAATCTGGCCTGGAGAATCCCATGGACTGTATAGCCCATGGGGTCACAAAGAGTCAAAGATGACTGACAACTTTCACTTCATTTCACTTCATAACATATATATATACATATATATACATATATATATATATATATATATATCAGGTTGTTTTTCATTATTCAAGTTCATTTTAAAAGAGGGTATATATAGTGGGGCTGCTCAGATGTCTCCTAAAGATACCCCAAGACAGGGGCAAAAGTAGAGGATCACACTGGGGACTGGAAAACTCTTGCCACCCAGGTACCTCTTGCTCCCTCTCTCGTGGAACCCACCAAGAGAAGGCAGAGTCCCAGGAAACTCTCTTGCACTTATTATCTCAGCTTCTCTCCACCTGTCTGCCCTAGGCTCCTTTTTCTCCCATGATCCTCTGCTTATCTGTTATTTTCCTGCCAGTCAGAGTCGTCTCCCAGCCTCAACTCTACCTTGTAACTTTGTAAATGCAGTACCAGTGCCAACTAGATTCATCTCTATTCCCAAGTCTAACTTCCTGGAAAAGGACTCCGGTTGGCTGAGCACATCTTTGTAAGCTAGGTTGCTAATCAGTGGTCACCGGCCTGCCTGAGAATCAGCTGTCCTGGGGTCCAAGGTCAGTCTCTGATCTCAACAGCCATCGACAGTAAAGGCCAGGTGTGTGACATGGAGAATGTCTGCTTCTTTGAAGGAAGCTTTAAGAAGGCAAGCCAACACTGCTAGCACAGTCTGTGTAGGAATGAATGAGAAACAAACGCATTCCTGTTCATCCTTCAGTTCCCAGCTCTGGTGACACCTTCTCTGGGAGGTCTTCCATGATTTCTGCAGGTTGGCTTTTACTCCTTATGTTCCAGCAATTCAGTGCGAATCCCCCTATAGGAACACTCTCCTTGTTAACTAGAAACTGCTTTCCTGGAGCTCTGCCTTCTCCACCAGACAATGTGGATTCTAAAGATTTGGATCATAACCTGTGTTTCCTCAATGTGTGGCATGGCGTCCGGTGCTGGGTGAAGAAGGAGCTCAATAAATGAGCCGGGAGTGAATGAATAAATGAACACCTCAATCAGCACCTGAATGAAAGACTAGACGGCAAATCATGCTGTTCAAGGTGACACACTCAAGTCCCTCTGCATGTACTCTAGATAAGGGGTGAAGGAAGACGAGCAGGAATTCAGACGTCGGAGCATTCTATGAGGACAGAAAGAAAATGAGCCCCCAAAAGAAGTGATTAAGAAGCAGGCAAACTGCTGGCTGTGTCGCAGCATCTTTTATTTCCGGGCGCTTCATTTCAGGGTTGTTAGATTCCTTGAAATAGCACTTGAGAGTAAAGGATTAAGGCTTGGATTCAGTTTTCCATCTATAAAATGGAGTTAATAGTAGCTGCTATGATGGGTGGCTGAGAGGATAAAAGTGAGGTAACAGGTGAAAAGTGCCCAGCAGATCACCTGGAAGCAGGTATAAAGGGCTCCTGGGTTCTGGGAAGGGTTTTAGACCTGCTGGGAACATCTGGGCAGTCTCTTAATGCAGAAGCTAGCTTATACAGGGACTTTCACACAGAAGCACTGAATCTTGATGAAATTGTTCTTCACCATAGGGCTTAGGGCACAGGGGAGCTGACAGCAGGGTGTGCTGCCCAATGCCAGCAGGAGGCTGGCGCAGGCCAATAACAGTGTTACGATGTTAATCATTAAAATGCTCTGTCTGTTTTTGTCTGGGGACCAGTCATGTCGATCTTTGTTCTCCCTCTATTAAGATGAAAGGTGAAGTACTACCAAAGGTGATGACTCCAAGCTGAGCCAAGAGGGTGGCAGGCCTGCCTGGCCACCTGCAGGGCAAGGCTCTGTCTCCCTCAGTCCCCAGCCTTCTTGGGGTCCTTGGAAAGGACAGCTGAGTAGGGAGGAAAAGGAGGAAAGGCAGGTTAGTTCCTCTTCCCAAGAGGCCAGGCTCCACCGAATCAAATGAGAGTCCTCCTTGGCTGGCTGGCAGAAGAGAGCTAAAAAGCAAGAATAAAAAATTTAATACAGTTTAAAATTAAAATAAATTTTACAATTTTTAATTTTTAAAAACAAAAATAAATTTTTTATTTAAAAAAAACTGAAAGCAGGGTGAAGATCTATACCTAAGAGAAGTGAACCGTATCTTCACGCAAAAACTTGTACATAAACTTTCACAGCAGCATTATTCACAAGAGCCAAAATGTGGAAACAAGCCAAATGCCCATCGACTGATGCATGGATGACCAACATATAGCATATCCAGATGGTGAAGTATTATTCAACAATGAAAGGAATTCAATACTGACACTACAAGGGTGAAGTTTGAAAATATAACGCCAAGTGCAAGAAGTCAGTCCCCTCTCCCCACAAAAAACGCACATATGCTATGATTCCATTTATATGAAATGCCCAGAATCAGCAAATCTATAGAGACAGAATGAAGATTAGAGTTGCCAGGGCTGGGAGACAGGGGGCTGGGGAGCAGACCCTAATGGGTACATTAGGACCCTAGTCAGGCACCTGTTGACTGATATTCCCGAGAGGCTCTGCTGCGGCCTTCTCCTCTCTTTAAGGGTCTTCCAGCTGGCTCTGAGCTCTGTTTGGCACTGATCTGAGTCAGAAGCTTCATGAAGGAAGAAAACATGATGCTGTTAGTAAGAGCAGAGGCTTTAGACTGAAGCATATCTGGATTGCAGGCAGACTTACTTCTACTTCTTCCTGGCTAAGTGCCCTGGGGATGGGGCTTCTCACCTCTAAACTCCATTGTCACCCTTTTACAGAAGAGTAATCTGAGGCTCAGACAATTAAAGTCAAGTGCCCACACTGCCAGCTGATGAAAGAACCACTGGAAAACTTGGCTTCCACTGCGGGGGACACAGGTTCATTGCCTGCTTGGGGAACTAAGATCCCGTATCACACAGAACGCAGCCCAAAAATATAAATAAGTAAACCCAATAAATCTGGCTTCCAGAGCTTATGATCTTTACCACCACACACTACAACATCTCAAGACTCTGAAATTGGACAATAATGTCTGTGCAGTGCATGTTTTGTGAGAGAACTGACCGAGCTACTGCACATAAAGCATCTTGGTGCTTGAAATACAGCGTCCAACAAATGACACCAAGCCTGCCACCCTTACGCCCCTGGCGTTCAAAGCACATTCTGCTGTTGGAAGGGATTTTTTTTTCTTTTTTCAGACTTCCAGGTGAAGTGTGTCTGGGGAAAGATGGACAACACTAACTGTCCGGTATTCCCTGAAGTTCCCGTGGGGTCCTGGGACTCCCCCTACAGAACAGACCCAAGAGAGTTGACTCATGCTTTCAAGGGAAACTGCTGCCATCAACTTCAAGGGGCCTGGACCTGACAAGAGCTCTGAGATAGATGGGGGCTTCAGTGGCCAAGAGGAGGAGTGGGGAGGGCTCCCAGGAGGTAAGCTGAGGGTCCAGTCCGCTTGGCCCTGTCAGCAACAATGGTTCTCAAAGGCAACCTGGAGGCCAAAGGAGACTTTCAGTGAGAAACTTTCAAAGGAGCCTAGAACCCCAGCTTGGAAGTGGATGAGAGGGTGTGGCACTTAGTCAAAGGAGAGCTGCATTATCCCCTTTGGGGAGCAAGAGGTAGGAAAGCAGCAGACAGACACGGAAGGAGCCTAAAATCATTTCTAGCACTTACCAGGAAGGAACTGTTCCCAGACTCCATTTCTCCATTTTCGACATGAAGCAAATAATGCTAACCTTACAGAGATCAGAGCACCAGATACATACAGCAAGTATCCAGCACGGGGCAGGTGCATAATAATAATAAAACTCATCTGATTACTTATTTACTGTGCTAAACTTTACAGGTACATTGAATATTCTCATTGAATCCTCACAACCACTCTATGAGGGAGATCTCATTATTAGCTCCATCTCACAGATGAGGAAACAGGCTTAAAGAGTTATGAGATTGCATGTTCAAGATCATACAACTAGGGAGCTGTCAAACTGGGATTTGAAACTGGGCAGTGAGATCTCCGAGTCTCCATCAGAACTGGTTCCACTCTCCCTGCCTCTTCTCAAGCGATCACACAATCAACCCAATGCCAGTTCACGATGATGAGGTCATTCGTGGTAACTTGGACAGTGTGGAGGAATGGCTGAGACCATTTATTGACTTCGGATGAGACCAGCTCCTCCTTTATAGAGGTGATGTAGTATTATCTCATCAAATCCTTGCAACAGTTCTGTGTTGTTGTTCAGTTGCTAAGTCATGTCCAACTCTGTGACGCCATGGACTGCAGCACACGAGGCTTCCCTTGTCCTTCGCTATCTCCCAGAGTTGGTTCAAACTCATGTCCATCGAGTTGGTGATACTGGCTCTGTGAGAGATGTAATATATTAACTTCACTGTGCAGGTGAGGAAACAGAGGCAGAGCAGTGAAGTGAATCATTCAAGGTTATGGTCAGGCAGTAAGAAGAGAAATGAGAGCCCACTTCAGCCCTAGGTTGGTTTCCAGGGAAATGTTGCTAGATAATAAGTTATCTCACCTCTGGGAGGCCAAGCAGCCTTGTGTCTACACAGGAAAACAAAAGTAGATAAATGCAGGAATTCACAGCCCTATAAAAAATGAATTAAGATAAAATACATGTACCCTTACTACTTAATGAGGGAGGTTTATGAACACAAATGCATGACAATGACTCAGAGGAGCGTAATTATCTTATCATAAGTTAAAGGCAATCAATTTTCATTTCTAAGTAAACATCATATTTCCTTGATCCTAAAACACACCTTTTTTTTTTTTTTGGTCATTTCTGAAGTCCAGGGATAGGCACGTTGAGTTTGTGTCTTTCTTCCCTCCCCTAAAAGCTGGTATTGAATGGAGACTGGGTCAGAGAACGGATGTTGCCTTAGAATTGAAGTTCTTGCTTCTTGCTTCTGTCCTAGGTGAAGGCCCCCCCTCCCCTGCCTCTCCTCTTGTCTTCCTTTCCTTCTCTCAAGTCAAAAAAAGGAAAAGTGGGCATCCTTGTTAGGAATAAGAGGTAGCTAGAGGAATCATGGGAGAATTAAGTAGTTGGGGATAGCATAAATAGAAGTCTTCTCTCCCCCAGCCCAGGACTCCCCCTATACCCTGATCCATAATGCAAAGACATGGGAATGGTTGGGTGAGCCTGGATCCACCCATCCTAGGCTGGAGGAGTGTGGTCAGTGGAGAGAGGGTCTTTGTGAATTCAGATGCTGCAGACCCCTCAGCAATGCCACAGTAGAACCTGGTCATCAACCTGAGGTTCTGGGTTCCCAGAATGGATGCTTATTCTCCTGCTTCTGATTGGTTCTCTCGACATCCCTGTGGGGAAGGACCCTCCTGCTGCCCCAGGAGAGGTGACGCTGTCCTCCCTGAGGCAGAACAGGCTGTGTGCCCCCTGGGCAAGTCACTTATCTCGTCCCAAATGCCCCTAGCCACACCCTGCCCCAGGCTCTCTCTCTCTGGATTAACAAGGGGCCTCCTTCAAGGGCCTTCAGTCTCAAATGTGGGGTTGACCGTGATCATGGGCTCTCAAGGTTCTCCTCTCTCCTGAACTCTTAAAATATAAAAGAAAGAAAAGACTCCAAGAAAGTACCCAGTCAGGATTCAGAAGTGCCGGGCTCAGTCCTGACCCTCACTCTTCCTTGTCTGTGAAATGGGCACAGCCCTGGCCTATCTCTGAACCTGATTTCCTACTTCCTTTCCAGCCTGGCATCCAAGGCCTACAGACTGTTACCCCAGAGCTCCCGGCAGCCTCTGCCTGGGCAGGGACTTCCGATAAAGCTCCTGGGCTGTAAGCTTTGTGGGGGCAGCCTCTGGCCTGCCTTGTTAATATGTGTTGAATTGAATCACTCAGAAGCCACACTCTGGCCTCCTTTTAAATACCAGACCCCAAAGACAGGCAGATACAACCTCAGTGCAGGCCTCTTAACAAAACTCTGGCCCAAGGAGCTTTGCCTCCACCCTTGGGTGCAGAGCCAAGTCTCAGCCCAAGCTGTGGGGGACGGTGTGGGGGGAGGGCAGGAAAGGGAGAGCAAGGGGGTGGATGAAGTCCCCAGGAGAGCTCAAGGATAGATCTCACCAAGGCAAATGGCTGGTGGCACCCAAATCTGCTGGAAGCCACTGAACCCGGCCAGCGCTCAACAAGCACACAGCTCCCCAGGGCAGTGTGTGCTGGGTGAGAGCCAGGCTACTGGATTCACTCTGCCGCCTACAACCTGTCTGACCTTGGGCCACAACTTCACCTACCTGTAAAATGGGAGTAAGTAGTACCTGCCTTCTAGAGCTGTGGAGTGATCAAAACAATGCTAGCACAGAGCTAATTCTATGGTATTGTTCGCTGCTATTACCTGCCCGGAGGCTCACGTACACTATTATCTCAGAATCTTCAGGACAAGCCTGGGAAGAAATAATTGTTTTCTAGATGAAAAACCTGAGGCTCAAGTCACACTGCAGCTTTGTAGCAAGGCTGGGATTGAAAGGTTCCCTGTTCTTGCTCATTTCAAGTTCCACGGTACCAGGTCCCTTCCCAGGAGGAGAGAAGAGTAAAGTACAATGTCGTGAGAAAAAGGAAAGAAAAATAATGAAAGGAAATTGATGCCACTGAGAAGGGCTCAAGGTGGGAGAAACTGGCTGGTGGGCAGGAGGATGGAGCGTCTTTTCCCACCGTGAGCACTGCCTCCCATGGAGGATGCTGGCTGCAGGCTGAGGGTCTCTCAAGAGACCCTTTCCCAGCAAGGCTGTCTCTGAGGCTCAGGAAAAATCCTGCTGCCGATGATACCACAGATCAGCATCCACAAGGGAGGAAGGAGAACCGGAGGAATGAGGGCCTGTTCTCAGCCCCTTGGACGGCAAGGAGATCCAACCAGTCCATCCTGAAGGAAATCAATCCTGAATATTCATTGGAAGGACTGATGCTGAAGCTGAAGCTCCAATACTTTGGCCACCTGATGCGAAGAGCCGACACATTGGGAAAGACCCTGATGCTGGGAAAGACTCTGATGCTGGGAAAGACTGAGGGCAGGAGGAGAAGGGGATGACAAATGATGAGATGGAATCACCGATTCAATGGGCATGAATTTGAGCAAACTCCGGGAGATGGTGAAGGACAGGGAAACTGGCGTGTTGCAGTCCATGGGGTCGCAAAGAGTGGGACACAACTGAACAATAGCTACAACAACAAAAGGACCAGCCCCAGGCTGGCCCCAGGCTCCTTGGGTCCCAGACATTTCATCTGGAGAGGGGAATAGGGTGGGGCGGCCACATGGGCGGGGGGACAGGCGGCATCCCTTCCCATCCCAGCCAGGAGCAGGCAGGCCTGTGGGGAGGCAAGCAGGAGTCCAGAGGGCGGGCAGCTGTGACCACAAGCCAGGCATCTTTCTGGCCACAGGGTTTGGCAAAGGGCAACCAGACTGCCTTCTCAGACTGCAAAGAGAAGGCATCTCTTCAGCTCAGAGGAATTCCTGCCTAGAGCCACTGGTCTATTCCCAGACTCGCCAAACACTGGAGCAGGAAGGGGTTTCCTGAGGTCAGCCAACGGGACCTTCTCATGTGTGGGGAGGAGAGGAAGGTCACCCAAGTCGGGAAGGTGTAAATGAGACCAGAACCTGGGTGCTCCAACGCCAACGCCTAGTCCCATGGCCTTTGGGGGAAGTAGCAGAGACTCCGGTCAGGTCTCCATGACTCTGGCTCTGTTCCTGGCTAGCAGTTCTCTAGAAGAGTCCTTCGGCTTGTAGGTTCTATAGTTCTGAGATAGAGGGTGATCGGCATGCACCGATCTATTCATTCAACAGTAAATATTTATCGAGAGCCTTGGGCCAGGCTCCACTTCAGGCCCTGGAGATAAAGCTGTCCACAAAAGAGATGAAGCCCCTCCTCTTGGGGGGCTGACATTCCAGGGAAGAGACTTATAGTCTGCGGGGGTCTATGTAGAAGGACCCTCGTGTATCACTGGTGCCCAGAGGCTGGTAGTTCAGGAACGTCCCATCCATACCATCAAGAGCCACACCCTTCTCCCGGCTTCCTTGTGCATCTCAGCAAACTTGGACAAATCTTGTGAAAGCATTTCCTGGGCCCTCACCCCACACCCTGACCCCCTGCTCCCACAGCACCCCAGACTGCTTCATCTGACAAGCCTTGCAATCATCGATTCTGTTTGCCGACTGTGTGAACAACCTGAAAAGAGCCTGCATCACTGTATTCTCTGGTCCCCAGTGCCTGGGAGACAGGAGTTCCCTGGAACCTCTTGTTGAATACAAGTCTGATTGAATGAAACCATTGATTCTGAGCTCTGATCGCTCATCTGGAAAAAAACCGGCGATCGCTATCTGGATGACTCCTGACTGTCCCACAAATCAGATGAGACAGGAGATGAAAGGACCTTGGAACTAGCAGGCTGTTCTGCCAGCGATAGTTCTTATTATCCCCCATAAAAATGGCACCAGTTAAGTGCCTCTCTCTGGGAAAGGACTCAGAGGTGGTGATCTTGGCACTGGCAGGGAGCGTATGCTGGTGCAGGAGTGGCCATGTGCACACAAGGCCCAGGGATGCTATGAGGAGGACTGGCCACCCAGGCCAGCAGGGCCCTGCTGAGTCAGCCCACAGCAGAGGGCAAAGGGGAGGAAGGGAAAGAGAGCAGGCATCGAGTCCCCACGGCCACCCATCCGTCTGTCTGCTGCAGCCAGTAACCTCCAGCAGGACGGAAGCACTGCCCGGCCGTAAATGACTGCTGGCTCCAGACTGGCCACCCGCCCTGGCTGCCCGCACGGAAGGGCCGGACTTTACCCAGTAAATCGGGAAGGAACTGGAACCTCTGAACTTGGGACTTGGGCTCCGTCGATAAGGCCAGTGGACAAACAGAGGGCAGGGGCTGAGGTTCCCCTTTATACACACAGAAGCCCGGCTCCAGGCTGATACTGCTGAGATCTTTGCCCTTTACTTCAAACAGGAAATCTTAAAATGGAAAATGAGCTGCGTAAGGAAGGGGCGCGGCCACCAGCTCACAGGGAAGACGGAGCAGGTTGTTCCCCATAGAGCTTTGAAAGGGGAGGGATTCAGCCAGCCAGGGGTGTCTGGGGGACAGAGAAAGCGGCGCTGGGCAGGTGAGAGCAGCCTCAGACTGCCTTCCTCTTGGGGTACAAGGCCGCTGGAGGGCCAGGGAGAAGGAGAAGGCTCATCTGAGCCACAGTATACCACCTCTTCCTCATGGGGCTTGTGGGGCTTGAGTTCACCCATAGGAACCTCAGTTTCTCCATCCATAAAGTGGGCTAGTAACGCCATCCCCATCAGAGAGCAAACAAAAGGATCTGAATGAGGGCATGAGTGTGTGCTGCAAACTGCAATGGGCTTGACTGGCATCCTGGCAGAGCCCCCCCCCCCCCCAACACACACACACCCCTGCACCTCACCAGCCCCCAGAGGTATTTCACAATTGAGAGGGGAAATCCCAAATAATATCTCCTGCTCCCCAAGCCACCCCCATACACCCCCGTGGTAGCAGTTCAAAGAAGAGAAAATTGAGAGAAGATAAATAATTAGAGAACCCCAGCAGTCTCCCTGCTGAGGTTTCCAAGTAATTATTCATCTGTAAATTACCCCCTCTCACCTTAATTCTATCTCCAGATCCTTTTGACAAGGTAAATTCATTTATTTATATCTCTAGCTATCCTACTTTGGTAAACATTCCAACAAGCTTGGATGGCCCATTAAAGAAACAAAAAGTTGGAAGAAGTAAGGTCGACAGGACAGAGAGAGAGAAATTAACTCGTGGTCATTACTGGCACTTACAGAATTAACCTTGAAGGGTAATTAATGAAGACTCTAAGCCAAGGCAAACCTCATCCCCTGCCAAAAGGGAGCCCGTCACAGCAGGGTGGGAGCTGCCGGAGGCCCCTGTTCCACTTGGCTTATACCTCCCACCAGCCATAGGGCTGGAGGGGAGATGACTGGAAGGTTCCAGGCACTGGTATAGGCTGCACCTTCATTTTCAGGAAGAACACTCCTTATCTCGTGAAGTCCCTTCCTTCTCAAGCACCGACCCCCAACCCTGCCAGACCACCCCTCTCCAAGGCCTGGCCATTTCTGGACCTGGCACACTTTAGCTGCTGAATGAATGGGTCAATGTACTGTTCATTCTGGTGTCTGAAGGCATGTCAGATGTGTCCAATTCCACAGCTGCCCCTCTGATGAAGGCCACCATCCTCCTTTGTCTGGACCAGTCCTCTCAGCCTCCACACAGAATTATCTCTTAAAAAGCAGACCAAAAAAAAATCAAGCAAGGTAATGCACTTCAGTTCTGACCACCAAGGAGAAAGTCATGGTTAAGACAGGGATCCCTGGGTGATTCTCTAGTGCTTAGGTCCAGTGGTAAAGAATCCGCCTACTAATGCAGGAGACACAAGAGACTTGGGTTTGACCTCTGGGTAGGGAAGATCCTCTGGAGAAAGATATGGTGACCCACTCCAGTATTCTTGCCTGGAAAATTCCATGGACAGAGGAGTTTGGTGAGCTACAGTCCATGGGGTCACAAAGAATTGGACACAACGGAGCATGCATGAACCATACTCAGTGGTTAGGGCTCAGAGCTTTCACTGCTGGGGCCCAGGTTCAATCCCTAGTCAAGGAAGTATGATCCCACAAGCTGTACTGCCAAAAAAAAGACAAAGATCCCTGGGCTTGAAGTCTGGGCCTGAACAGACCACCTGTGAGGCCTTGGGTAAGTCACTTGACAACTTAGCTTCCTCTTCTGAGAAGGAAATAGCAATAGTATCTATTTCTTTACAGTTGTTGTTTGTGTTATAAGTTAGTGAAGGGGTGCCAAGCACTTAATAGATATTAGCTATCAGCAGCAGCACAATTATTATTGTCATCATCATCACTGCTTAAAATGCCTGTTTTCCCACTGTCTTTGGATTAAAAGTCAAGCTCTTTAGCTCAGCACCTAGACCTGCTGGCCTCCCAGCCTCAGTTCTCACTCTTTCCCCACTCTCTAGTCCAGCCAACAGAAATCCTTGTTGTTGTTCAGTCACTAAGTCGTGTCTGACTCTTTGCGACCCCTTGGACTGCGGCACACCAAGCCTCCTTGTCCCTCAAGAAGTCTTTGTAATTTCGCAAATGCTCTTTTCTCTCTCCACATCAGCTCTCTGCCTTGGCTGATTTCTCTGCCTCCCAGGACCCAGACACGCACACATAACAAACCTAGAGAAAGAAAAAGGCTCCATCCCACAAAGAGGCTCCATCCTCAGAGGCTTGCCCAGATTTGGACAGAGAGTATGTGTGAAGCGCAGTTGGACCTTGAAATCAGCCTTTCTATGTTTGTTGTCTTCTAAAGAGAGCTTTCCAGTTGCTTTGAAATATCCAATAATTCTATGAAAAGAGAAGGTAGATATGACCACCTCCACCTGAAAATGAAGGAATTATGGTCCACAGAAAGCCAGTGCCTTGCCCGCGGTCACAACTTAGCAGCTGCAGGACCAGTATTTTCAGTCATCCCAAACAGCGGAATGGGGAGAAAGAACACCCGCCTGAAGGTAGACCTGAGTTTGCATCCCCAGGAAGACCATGAACAAACTATCAGCTTCAAGTTTCTTCATCTACAAAGCAGAGATAAGAATGATTCTTTTGCAAGATGCTTTGGAAAAATGACTGAAATACCTGCTCTAAGAGAAAAGGGCTCAGCCTCTTGGAAACAAGAGCAGAGGGATGAGACGAGAAGGGGGCTGCACAGAGGGATGTGGAAGTGGCCAGAGAAAAACGGGAGAAGCAGCCTCTGCCTCCATCCCTGGGCTCAAGGACCTTCACAGCCTTCAGTTCTCTCTCAAAGGTCAAGGGCAAATGGCGTCCTCAGCAGAGAAGCACGGGGCAATTAAGACCAGAAGTGGAAGCAAGATTGGGGCTGGGAACACCGACCAGCATCCACGAGGAAGCCACAGTGATGCGACTGGGTGCAACCTCCTAGGAGAATGCTAAAGACGGATGCCGCAGGCACACCTGGGGCCAGGAGGCAGGAGAGACTTGGAAAGGGCAGGGACCTAAGACACAACAATGATTTGGGGAATTGTTCCCACGACCACCAGCCCAGAAGTAGCAGCTCTATTTAATCAACATTTTCTTTCTTCCAAGTGTTTTCTAAGAGAGTTTTGTTTATTTCACTAAAAGAACAAATGATCCCACCAATGCTATGATTCATGTTAGGGGAAAGTAAGACAAGTTCACTTCACTGTCCACCTAGGACATGGATTTCTCAGGGACAAGGTTTAGATCCAGAGCCTGGCCCAATTATCTGGCCCCAGCCTCAATATAGTGAATGAATGAAGAAATTAAAGAAGAATGGACTCTAGGATAAAAAGGGGAAATACCCAGAGAGCCCTTAACTTCATATTCTCTTCATATGAATATTATTGTAGTTACATAATAACAATAATAATCTGATTGTTATTATTATTTTACCTTATTTTCCAAATTACAGAGTAAGCTATTACATGAACAGAGAAACAGTTTTGAGTTAAACTAACCTGAATTAACTCTTGCCTTTTCTGCTTACTCCACTGAGCCTCAATTTTCTTGTCTGTTCAATAAATATTCTTTTTTATTTGGAATCAGCCTTGGGAAGATTCAAGATTATGTATATAAAGGGCCAGCCATATGTTTTTCACTTAAAACATGAAAACTTGTCTTCCAAACCATAAGCCAAGTCCAGCAAAATTCACAAGCACAGCATATATGCTGCATTCTTTGACCACAGAGCAATTCAGTTGAAAATAAATAATGAAAAGATAACAAAGAATCTTATGGTTTTGGAAATTTATGAGCATACTTCTACAGAAGTCAAAGATCAAAGAAAGAATTAAAGTAGAAATTAGAACATAGATAGAACTGGTTGTCAGTGAAAATGTTACATATCAAAATGGATTGAACACAGCTAAATCAACACTCAGTGAGGATATGTAACCTTAAATGATTAGTTGAGCAAAGAAGAAAGGTTGAAATGCCATGAGCTAAATACTTAATTTAAGGATTAAAAAAACAACCACAGGATACACCCAAGGAGAGCAGACATAAGAAAGAAATGAAAATAAGAGCAGAAACTAATGAAGTAAAAGGTAAAAATAAGCTAGCCCCAACAAAGTCAGAAATTGGTACTTTATAATAAATAAGATTAAGAATAATAAAAGGGGAAAATCATGGATAGGTAGAAATTAAAAAGATGAGTCAAAGCTGATGTTTTTCAGTAGTCACATATGAATGTGAGAGTTGGACTATACAGAAAGCTGAGAGCCGAAGAATTGATGCTTTTGAACTGTGGTGTTGGAGAAGACTCTTGAGAGTCCCTTGGACTGCAAGGAGATCCAACAAGTCCATCCTAAAGGAGATCAGCCCTGGGTGTTATTGGAAGGGCTGATGCTGAAGCTGAAACTCCCATACTGGCCACCAGATGAGAAGAACTAACTCATTGGAAAAGACCCTTGGAAAGACTGAAGGCAGAGAGATGACAGAGGATGAGATGGTTGGATGGCATCACCACCTCGACGAACATAAGTTTGAGCAAGCTCCTGGAGTTGGTGATGGACAGGGAATCCTAGCGTGCTGCAGTCCATGGGGTTGCAAAGAGTTGGAAACGACTGAGGGACTGCACTGAACTTAAAAAGACGAGAAATCCTCTGAACAACTTTCTGCCAATAAATGTAAAATTTAAACAAGCTAGAAAACCATAATCAGGGAATTCCAAAGCAGTCCAGTGGTTAGGACTCAGCATGGGTTCCATCCTGGTTGAAGAACTAAGATCCCTCATGCTGCACAGTGTAGCCAAAAAAAAAAAAGTGTAATCAACCAAAATTGTCTGAAAAATTAGAAAAGCTGCTTTTCCTTTAACCATTAAAGATATTAAATCTATAATTTAAAACCAACCCATAAAGAACTGACAGGCCCACTGGTTGCAAAAGCAAGCTCTAACTTAATACAGAGAACAGGTAATTACAGGAAATTCCCTGGTGGTCCAGTGGTTAGGACTCTGCGCTTCCACTGCAGGGGGCAAGAATTCCATCCCTGGTCAGGGAACTAAGACCCCTGAACAATATATTAGCAAATAAACTCCAAAAATTATAAAGAAAGATCATGCACATGACCAAATGTGGTTTATCTAAGAAATGCTATGTTGGCTTAAAGTAGATATTTATTATGCTGCTGCTTCTGCAGCTAAGTCGCTTTAGTCGTGTCCGACTCTGTGCGACTCCATAGACGGCAGCCCACCAGGCTCCCCTGTCCCTGGGATTCTCCAGACGAGAACACTGGAGTGGGTTGCCACTTCCTTCTCCAATGCATGAAAGTGAAAAGTGAAAGTGAAGTCGCTCAGTCGTGCCTGACTCTTCACGACCCCATGGACTGCAGCCTACCAGGCTCCTCCGTCCATGGGATTTTTCCAGGTAAGAGTACTGGCGTGGGTGCCATTGATTTATTATGCTACTCATCATCATAATGCATTAAGTGAGAGAAATCACAATATCATATGAGGAGACAGAAAACGCTCTAAAGATTCAACACTAGCAAGTGTTTGGAAAAAAAAAAAAATTAGCAAACTAGAAATAGAAATTTCCTTAACTTGGAAAAAGTTATTTAACTTGAAAAAAGGATATTTACGAAAATCCAAAATAAGTATCATACTTGATGGTAAGTTATTAGAAGAATTTCCTTTACAGTCAGCAAAGAAGCAGCTATTTTGGTTTAAATTTTATTTCTTTTAGAGGTCCTACTTCATGGAATTAGACAATACAAATTTTTTTAAAGTATAAAAATTATCTTTATTCCCAAATTATATGAATACCTACCAAAAAAATCAATGAAAACTATGAATTATTAGAAATAACAAGAAACTCAGAAAAATTGTTATCAGACAAACAAAACTCAAAAAATTTCATTTAAAATAATTATACTTTTATAACCCAACAGTCATCAGTTGAAAATACAATTTAAAAAATACAATTTATCATGATAGCAAAAATGATTTAACAAAAAATGTGTAAATCTTTATGAATAAAGCTATAAAACTTATTAGATGACATTTTAAAATATTTAAATGGAAAGAGAGAGTTCATAGATAAGAGATCATGTTCACAGATAGAAAGTTTCCATAGATGGATGTCAAACATCCCCAAACTTATCTACAGATTCAATACAATTGCAATCAAAATACCAGCAGAGTTCTCAAGGGACCTTGAACATCTCATTCGAAATGTATGACCACAAGCAAAAGGCCAACGGTAATCCAGACAATTCTGAAGAATAACAAATATCAAAACTTGCCTTTCCAAATATCAGAGCTTATTATAAAATTATGGCCAATTCATATCGATGTATGGCAAAAACCATCACAATATTGTAAAGTAATTATCCTTCAATTAAGATAAATAAATAAAATTATGAAAGTTAAGATAGGACACTATCCATATGTGGAGAGACAAATATGCCAATTGGGAGATAACAGAGCCTAGAAACAGACCTATGCATTTACAAATACCTAAAATAGGAAAGAATTTCATGGCAGGTCAGCAGACTGACATGGACTATTCAATAAATGGTTATAGAACGATCAGTTATGTATACAGTAGATATAACAAAATTCTTGATCTCTAAGGCGTGCTGCCATTCATGGGGTCGCAAAGAGTCGGACACGACTGAGCGACTGAACTGAACTGAAGTCACCCTTACCAAAAAATCAGTTTCGGGTATTTTAGTGACTAAAATGAAAAGCAAAACTTTAACATGTTTTACCAAAAAAATACAGACTGTATTATTGATGGTTTCAGGGTAGAGAGGGAATTCTTACATCAGAGATACTAAAAAAGCATTAACCTTTATCAAATTGATACGTTCAACAACTTCTGTCCCTCAAAATACAATATAGAAAAGTGAAAAAGCAAAAACTGGGAGAAAATATTTACAACACTAGCCAAGGGATGGTAGTTAGAACATATACAGTACCATTATATGGTAGTTTATGTATCAAAGTTATACAACCACGCTTATCTTTAAATGGCAGATGTCTCTTTCTCTCTGTTTTTCCCAGTTTCTAATTTTCGACAATGAACATGTATGTCTTTTATAATCAAGGAAAGAAAGAATAAATACTTTATTTAACAAGACAGACCCCCTAATTGTGAGGATAAATACCAGGCAGCTGAAAGAAGAAAGAAAAAACAAAACAAAACCCACTAGGTATAAAAATAACTTTCCCTGGGTTTGATCTTCCAGCAACAAGCTACAATCTCAGGAACTCTTTCTCCCCTGAGCTTTTCTGAGTCCCATGCAACAAAATAAGGCAAAATGTGCCCGTTGAATTATATTGTTCTGAGGTAGAAAAGAGAAGCCTTTTGTGCATTTAAAGAAAAAAAAGCATACTGGTCCTCCCAAGTCTTATTTTTAGTTTGACTATAATTCGGTCTCCTAAAGGCTCTGCAGCCAAGTGAACTCGGAAACTTTGTTTTTCATTCTTGAAGCGTCACTTGTTGCTCTGCTTCTTGTGGAGGCGAGTGCCACGCAGCCTCACTGCAGGCAGGGACTTCCCTGGAGATCAGCGTGCTCCCTGGCATTCATCTGATTTGCCCCCAGCCCCTCGCTGGCCTCCACAATTGCTTCATTATCTCCTGGGAGGAGATTCAGAACTTGGAGCAGAAGGGGATGAGAGCAGCGGAGAAGCTCAGCTGGGATTGTGGTCCCCCTGAGGCAGCCCTCAGAACTCAAGACACCAAGAGGTGCGTGATCTGCCTTTTGTCACCCACAGGGAACCAGGTATGGAACCAAATGCCGCAGGCTGTGACCAGTTGGGCCTCAAGCCTTGCCCTGGCATGCCCAGATGCTGTCTTTTAGCCCCTTGGTAACATCCCACCCACCCAGATGCCAAGAGGCCTTAAAAATCTTCTTGTGGGCAATGTATGGAGAGAGGAGGAAGAGTTGGAGAAGGAAAGGAGAAAGGAGATAAGGAGAGACTTATCTCCGTAATAACAGCCAGTGCCTTCTGCGTGCCAGACTTTACCCCCAGACAATTTACTCTACGGTATATCATTTAATCCTCAAAGCAACACAATGGATTCAGTAATTGGTTTTGTTTGTTTGGTTTTGCCTGTTTTTCAGAGAACAAAACTGAACTTCACAATGTTTGTGCGTCTTGCCCATGCTGTCCAGTCACTCAGTCATGTCTAACTTTTTGCGACCCCACGAACTGCAGCATACCAGGCTTCCCTGCCCTTCACTGTCTCCCGTAGCTTGCTCAAACCCATGTCCAATGTGTTGATGATGCCATCCATCTTGCCCATAGTCGTGTGCTATTAAGAGCAGGAAGTAGGACTTGACCTTAACATTATGTGTTTGGGCTTAACCCCTCCCCAAGTACCCATCGCAGGTGCCTGGAGAGTTGAGGTTTTTCCTCCAAAACAGAAAAAAAATTAAAAGGTGTATGTGTGGCCAGTTGTGTCTGATTGCGACACCATGGACTATAGCCCACAAGGCTCCTCTGTCCCTGGGATTTCCCGAAAGAATACTGGAGTGAGTTTCCATTTCCTCCTCCAGGGGATCTTCCCAACACAGGGATCAAACGTACATCTCTGGTGTCTCCTGCATTGGCAGGGGGAATCCTTACCACTGAGCCACCTGGAAAGCCCACATGCGGCTTGGCTGCCCCCAAATATTCAGGGGCTCCCTGGTTCCTGAACTTATTTATCAGGATTCCATATCTACCTCCACAGTTTCTCCCCAGGATAACCCCTACCCATCTACCCAAATCCCAGGTCTGTGCAGGATGGCTGGTCCCCATCTCGGGCCTCCACCCTTCCAAGTTCAAGGCTGTCTCTGGTTTTAATTGCCAGGTAGCTTCTCTCCTTTCTCCAGTTTCCTGGAATGACTTCTTTTCAGCCCAGTAAGTCAAGAAGTCATCATGGATTCCATTAAGTGCATTAACTCCTTCATTACCAGCAAATTGTATTAAGCAGCCACAATGTGATGGACCCTGTGATTTAAATCCTGAATAAATACTCCAGTGAAACTCACAGGGAAGTCGAGAAAGGCTGTCCTGAAGAACTGGTGGTTGATCAGGGATCTGAAAGTTGAGCAAGAAAAGTTAAGTAGAGCAATTGCAGGAGGGGGATGTTGCTAAGAGGATCAGACCAAAGGAACCACCATGAAACAATAGACAGACCAGAGGCAAAATGTAAACTAGCTGTGGGAACAGGGCCAAGTTATTCTACCAACCTTTATGAATCTCAGTTACTAAACGATGTGTGTGTGTTAGTCGCTCAGTTGCGTCTTGCGACCCCATGGGATGTAGCCCACCAGGCTCCTCTGTCCGTGGAATTCTCCAGGCAAGAATACTGGAGTGGGGTGCCATTGCCTTCTCCAGGGGATCTTCCTGACCCAGGGATGGAACCCGGGTCTCCTGCAATGCAGGCAGATGCTTTACCATCTGAGCCACCAGGAAGCCCCACTAAGTAATAGGGTATCATTATCCAGTCAACTCCAGATCCCCGACATCACTACCATCTGTTATCCCTGCCCAAACCTCCACTGAAGAAAGGGACTTCACTTGTCTTGTGCACTACTGTATCCGCAGCACTGAAAAAAGTGCTAAATTGGGAGTGTTTGTTGAATGAATATCTGAAGGCTTTACTCATCAGCTAGACCAATGATTCTCAAAGCCTGATTCTCTAAGCAGGGGTGGCCTGGATCTTGCTAGAAACACAAATTCTCAGGCCCCATTCTAAGCCTACTAAATCAGGAACTCTAGAGTGGGGGCCAAGGAATTTATATTTTTCACAAGACCTCTCCCCACCCCCACCCCCGCCGTGACTCTGATGCCCACTTGACCTTGAGTCAAGCTCCTAGAGTGCAAAGCCTGGCTTACTGAGTTCTAAGCACAGTGCTGAGCAAGCTTATCAGCTCTAAAAACTGGTTGTCCTTCCCAGAACTCACATTCCAAGCAAAATTCAAGCCAACCTGAAGAATGTGAGAACCATACCCGCTAAGGGAACAGGGCCTCCTCCCTCCACCAGCCCCCAGAAAGATGCTCCTCCATTTGCCAAGGATGCCCTTCCCTTCTGGGTGCGATCAAAAGAAAGGAAGAAAGTGAAGTCACTCAGTCATGCCCAATTCTTTGCAGCCCCATTGACTGTAGCCTACCAGGCTCCTCCACCCATGGGATTTTCCAGGCAAGAGTACTGGAATGGGCTGCCATTTCCTTCTCCAGGGGATCTTCCCAACCCAGGGATTGAATCCAGGTCTCCTGCATCATAGGAAGTCTCCTTCTGGCTTTCCCAATGATCTAGTGGTTAAGAATCTGCCTGCCAATGCAGGGGATCCAGGTTCAATCCCTGTTACAGGAAGATTCCACGTGCCTCAGGGAAGCTAAGCCCATGTGCCACAACTACTGAGTCCAAGTACCCCAGAAACAAGAAAAGCCACTGCAATGAGAAACCCAGGCACCACAACGAAGAGTAGCCCCCGCTCGGCACAACTAAAGAAAGTCCAAACACAGCAATGAAAACCCAGCACAGTCCAAGTCTTAAAATATTTCTATTTTTAAAAGTCTCCTTCTCTGGAAAGACTTTGAAAGCAATTCCTAGAAATGATCGCTTGATGTGTTCCTGGATTACAAGAGTAGACTCCTCATTATGGCCAAATCCCGTGGTGGCACATGAATTAATTTAGAAGCATGTCCCTTTAGACATGCACCCTCCAACATGGAAGCCACACATGTGGGTACTGAGCACTGCCAATGGAATTAGCATAAATCTAGATGTGCTGTGGGCATAAAATCCACACCTGATTTGAAAAAGGAAAATTGTAGTAGGAATAAAAGAGTGTAAATTATCTCATCGATAATTTTTATAGTGACTGCATGTTGAAATGATAATTTGGGGATATATTGGGTTAAATAAATGTATTCTCAAATTAATTTCACCTGTTTCAGTTTTCAGATGAAGTTATCCTATATGGCTCACTTTTTTTTTTTTTTTGGCTGCTCTCGGTCTTGGATCCACGTTGCTGCCTGCGGGCTTTACTCTAGTTGCAGACAGCGGCAGCTACCCTCTAGTTGCAGAGCAGAGGCTTCTCATTGCAGTGGCTTCTCCTGTTACAGAATATAGACTCTAGGATGTGCGGTCTCAGTAGTTGAGGCACATGGTCTTACTTGCCCTGCAGCATGTGGGATCTTCCCAGAGCAGGGATACAACTCATGTCCCCTGCATTTGGCAGGCAGATTCTTAACCACTGGACCACCAAGGACGTCCTGGCTCACTTTTCTAGCTCTATTGGGCAGTACTCTCTGCTGCTGGTGCTACTGCTAAGTCACTTCAGTCGTGTCCGACTCTGTACGACCCCATAGACGGCAGCCCACCAGGTTCCCCCGCCCCTGGGATTCTCCAGGCAAGAACACTGGAGTGGGTTGCCATTTCCTTCTCCAATGGATGATAGTGAAAAGTGAAAGTGAAGTCTCTCAGTCATGTCCAACTCTTAGCGACCCCGTGGACTGCAGCCTACCAGCTCCTCCATCCATGGGATTTGCCAGGCAAGAGTACTGGAGTGGGGTGCCATTGCCTTCTCCAGCAGTACTCTCTAGACATTCAGAATTCCACTGTGGTGAAGGCCAGGGCTCATTCACCTTTGGATCTCGACAACCATCCCCTCTGTGGCATGATCCCCTCTGATCCTTAAGAAATGAGTGTAGAAAAGTGAAAGAATTCAAAACACCTCAAGGCTTAGAAACAACTGTTGATCTCCTTAAACAACGATGCATTGATATCAACATCTGGGACCAATTCAGCTTGTTCCAACTCAAAGTCAAAGAAGGAGGACAAGCTTGGGGAGTTTAAAGGCCCTGGTTTTGGGCTGACCCCTAAGCAGCCAGATGATCTCATGAGCAACTCAGTCTCCTTCTGAACTCCAATAATTGCTGCCTTGCCCATTCCATGAGCTTTATGGGAGCTGAATGAGAAAACGAATGGGAGCCTACTGCAGAGCCTCTCAGCACTGGAGGCGTGTAAGACATTCCCCTCCATGCCTCCAGTTGTTGTCTGGCTTAGATTTTCTAGAAAGCTACAGAGTGTGCAGACATCGTGTTCCCAGGATTTATGGCTGGGTTTACAATGTTTTGGGTGAGGCCAGAAGCTTTACATGCACTATTTTTCTTTGTTTTAAAACTAAAATGCTTTCTCTCAAAGAGAAGAATTCAAGAAGGAAGAGGAGACTACCAAGGTGGGAAAATCTCTGGCTCCCTTCCACTTGATTACCCAGACAGCGTATTTTGGTCTATGCCTAGGGAACTGGAAGGAAAGTTGTCTTCTTCAAGGAGCAGGCTTATCTCACACTAGCCTCTCGAGTATCAGGAAATCCAACAGTTTAGGAACTTCTCTGGTGGTCCAATGGCCAAGAACCCACCTTGTAATGTAGGGGTCGTGGATTCAACCCCTGGTTAGGGAACTAAGATGCCATATGCCGAGGAGCAATTAACCGCTAGTGTGACAACTCCTGAACCCGGGCACCACAACCAGTCCATGTACCACAGTGAAAGATCCCACACGACACAACTAAGACCAGTGCAGCAAAATGAATACATATTTGTAAAAATTCAACAGTCTAATTCTATAGTTGTGGTTGGTACAACTGCCGTCAACCTTCATGATTCTCAAATTATTCCTCCTTATTTATGAATTCACCTAGCTACTAAAATTGATCTAGAACCCCCAAATCAAGGCTCACAGGAACTATAGAGATATATTCACAGATAACTGCAGAGCAGCAAAAAATTTGAGTTCCCTGATATATATGGTTGTGGGCTATCCTGGGTCCCGCCCCCCCCCCCCCCCCCCCGCCGATTCATAAACTGAAGCCCTAATCTGGGAATGTGACTCATTTTGTGACTATTATTTGCAGATTAGGCCTGTAAGAGGTAGTTAAGTTAAAATGAGGTCGTTAGGGTGGCTCCTAATTCAATCTGACTGGTGTCCTCATATGAACGGGTTCAGGACACATAGACCGACACAGAGGTCATGTGAGGTTGCAGCAAAAAGGCGACCATCTACAAACCAAGGACAGTGGCCTTAGGAGAAACCAAACCTGCCAACACCTTGATCTCAGACTTCCAGCTCCAGGACCGTGAGAAAATGAAACTCTGTTGTTTGAGCCACCCCGTCTTTGCTTGCTGTTGTTATGGCGGCCCTAGCAAACTATTACACAAACATTCCCAGCTGGGGTCGTGTGTCAGCTCTCAGACTGTAAACAAGTATCCTTTTCATGGTCTGTTTAGCCACGTTTTTTTCACATTTTTTTCTGTGCTTTGGGTTATGATGTTGTGCTTATGATTTCACTGTTTAAAATGAGCCCTAAGAGCAGTGCTGAAGTGCTATCTGATGTTCCAAAGCACAGAAAGCTGTGGTGATGTGCCTTATGGAGAAAATACAAGTTAGATAAGCTTCATCCAGGCGTGATTTATGGTGCTTTTGGCTGCGAGTTCGATGTTAATGAATCAGCACTAAATATTAAGTAAGGTGTTTCTGAAGAGAAACACATTACATCAAGGTTGTATATTGATCGATTGATGAAAATGTTGTGATCAGAGGCTTGAAAGAACCGAACCCTGTATTTCCCATAGGAGCAACAGCACAGTTCAGTTCAGTTCAGTCGCTCAGTCGTGTTCGACTCTTTGCGACCCCATGAATCGCAGCACGCCAGGCCTCCCTGTCCATCACCAACTCCCAGAGTTCACTCAGACTCACATCCATTGAGTCAATGATGCCATCCAGCCGTCTCATCCTCTGTCGTCCCCTTCTCCTCTTGCCCCCAATCTTTCCCAGCATCAGGGTCTTTTCCAATGAGTCAACTCTTCACAGCAGGTGGCCAAATATTGGAGTTTCAGCCTCAGCATCAGTCCTTCCAATGAACACCTAGGACTGGTCTCCTTTAGGATGGACTGGTTGGATCTCCTTGCAGTCCAAGGGACTCTCAAGAGTCTTCTCCAACACCACAGTTCAAAAGCATCAATTCTTCAGCACTCAGCCTTCTTCACAGTCCAACTCTCACATCCACACATGACCACTGGAAAAACCATAGCCTTGACTAGAATGACCATTGTTGGCAAAGTAATATCTCTGCTTTTTAATATGCTATCTAGGTTGGTCATAACTTTCCTTCCAAGGAGCAAGTGTCTTTTAATTCATGACTGCAGTCACCCTCTGCAGTGATTTTGGAGGGCAAAAAAAAACAGTCTGACACTGTTTCCACTGTTTCCCCATCTATTTCCCATGAAGTGATGGGACCGGATGCCATGATCTTAGTTTTCTGAATGTACAACAGTCACTAATTCAGTTTTCATGGTGACTTTATAGACCATTAACAGAGCAAATAATGAAAATCAACTGGATCCAGCAATTCCACTTCTGGGCATTTATCCAAAGGAAATAAAATCACTATCTCAAGAATATATTTTCATCCCTATGTTCATTGCAGCATTATTTACAAGAGCCAAGATATGAAAACAACATGCCCATCAATAGATTGATGGATTAAAAAGATGTGAGATGTATATATAATGGAATATTATTCAGCCATATAAAAGAAGGAAGTCCTTCCATGTGCTACAACATGAATGGACTTTGAGGGCATTGTGCGAAGTGAAGTAAGTCAGAGAAAGATAAATAAATACCATATGATCTCACTTATATGCTGAATCTTAAAAAGACCAAATTCATTGAAACAGAGAACAGATTAGTGGTTACCAGAGGCAGGGGAAGGGAATGGGAAAAACAAATGAAGGTGGTCAACAGTACAAACTTCCAGTAATATGATGTTATGTACAACAAGACGATTATAGTTAACAATACTATATTGCCTATTTGAAAACTGCAAACAAAATAAATCTTTTTTAACATTTTTTAATCTATTTATTTTGGCTGTGGTTTGTGGCTTGTGAGATCTTAGTTTCCCAATCAGGGATCGAATCCAGGCCCTTGGCAATGAGAGCACAGAGTAATAACCACTAGACCACCAGGAAATTCCCAAGAGTAGATCTTAAAAGTTCTTATCATAAGAAAAAAAAAATTATAACTGTGTGGTGATGAATGTTAGCTAAATTTATTGTGGTAATCATTTCACAATATGAACATATATCAAATCATTATGTTACACACCTAAAACTAATACAAGGCTATATATGTCAATTATACTCAATAATTTTAAAAAATGTTTTAATCAGCTATACATGTCTTTAAGTAAGTGATTTCTGAATTCTGCTCTTTTGATGCTTTTTTTTTTTCTGTGTATCGACCTCTCTGGTCTCATCTCTTTTGAACTGACAATCACCAGCATATAACTCAGTGAAGTTCAGCAGATGTGCTCCGAAAGAGAAGGAATAGCTGATCATTTCTCATTGTTGTGAGTAGGAAATCACCCTGATTTGTTTCATATTGTTCGAGGAGGGGTTATGTTAGTCAGATACAAGCATCAGTCATGTGGTCTGAAGAATGGAAATTAAACCCTTATTTGGGCAAATTGGCTTTAAATGTCCTGTTATTAAAAAGAAATAAAATGCTGCGTCTTTACCACTGTACTGGCACATGGAATCCAATACAAGATATGCAGACAATAATAAATGAGACGGCCTAGCTCGTTTACTAGCTACTTGGTATGAAAGGACACTTACCTTGAAAGAGGGAAACCTTTGATCCTACTTCCTGAGTCACTCATCTGGCATCTCTCCTGCCCAGTGGAGAGGTCAGGGGTTATGGCGTCAGACAGACACAGGTTAGAATCCTGTCTGCCCCACTCCCTGGCTGTGCAAACTTTAGCCTCAGTATCTTCATCTGTTCAGTTCAGTTCAGTTCAGTTCAGTCTCTCAGTCGTGTCCGACTCTGACCCCATGGACTGCAGCATGCCAGGCCTCCCTGTCCATCACCAACCCCCAGAGTTTACCCAACCTCATGTCCATTGAGTCGGTGATGCCATCCAACCAACCATCTCATCCTCTGTCATCCCCTTTTCCCGCCTTCAATCTTTCCCAGCATCAGGGTCTTTTCAAATGAGTCAGTTCTTCGCATCAGGTGGCCAAAGTATTGGAGTTTCAGCTTCAACATCACTCCTTCCAATGAACACCCAGGACTGATCTCCTTTAAGATGGACTGGTTGGATCTCCTTGCAGTCCAAGGGACGCTCAAGAGTCTTCTCCAACATCTCCTCATCCGCAAACTATAGCTAATACAATAAGCCCCCCACACAGGAACAAATTCCATTCTGAGAGCTCATTTGTTCAGTCTAATTTATTCGTAAGTCCAACAAAGTTAGCCCAGGTACCCAACTAATACAGTAGGCTCTATAGTACTGTACTATAATAGGTTTATAATATTTTTCACACAAATAATACATTAAAAGCAAAACAGAAAATAAAACATTCTTAATCTTACAGTACAGTACCCTGAAAACTATAATAGTATGGCACAATGGCTGGCATACAACAGCTGGTATCGCGTTAACAGGCAAGAAGAGTTACTGACTGGAGGAGGCAGAGAGGGCGGCAGATGAACTAAAGGGTCATCAGCAATAAGAGGGCAAGCTGCAGTTCCACTCAGGCCTGACGCTGGTGCAAGGCGCATCCTTGAGTCTGTTCATATGCAAAGGACTTGAGAGCCCCAGGAGAAAGGAAAGGCAACCCGCTCCAGTATTCTTACCTGGAGAATTCCACGGCCAAGAGGAGCTTTGAGGGCTGCAGTCCAGGGGATCACAAAGAGTCAGACACGATTGAGCAACTAACACTTTCATTTTACTGTAATACCTATTCCACGGGTTATTGAATGGATTGAGGAAAATTAAATATGTACTGCAATCCCTAGCACATACTGGTTTATTCAGTAAGTGAGGGTCATTTTGTGAGTGCATGTTTATTTGTGAATATCATCTCTTAGCAACCCTTTCTCCTTGGGAAGGAAGGACTCTGTATCAAACTTTCAGTCCTTTAGCCAAGTTCTACTGTGTACCTACTGCTTACCAAACTCTGTATGATACAAGAGAAGCAAAAATGTAAAGTTCATGCAATCTGGTTTTGAAGGAACTCTCTCTAGTGTCCATGATAATACCTTCATATCTTAAATAATAATATCTTATATAACCCTGACAACACAAACAGCGTGATAAGATAGTCAAGGAATCAGGTCTGGGGCTGTAAACGTTCCACAGAAGATATTATTTGCATGGTGGTGGGGGTGGGGAAATCTGAGAAGACTTCCTGGAGGAAGGAATGCTTCATATAAGCCCCTAATAAGAGAAGTACAGCTGAGATGAGAAAGAGGGCAGATGGCAGAAACAGTGAGTCGCTTGATTTTCATAGGAATGTGTATCAGAGCCATGAGTGGAAAACCACACAGTGAAAATACATTGGGTTAAATTTCTTTCTATTGCAAGAAATTCAGCTCAGTTCAATTCCTTATCTGCCATGCCAAAGCCAGTCTTACTTCTTCCCTCTTTCTTTTACTGAAGTGAGAAGAATTTTAAAATTTTATTTTTTTAATTATATAAATATTGAATGTTCATTAGCAGATTTGGACAATTCAAACAAACAAAAATAAAATTATGATCATCCACGTTCCTCCTCCATGGAGATAACCACATTAGAGATAAACCCCTTTCAAGAATATTATGTCTCTATTTGTGTGAGAGGGAGAGAAAGAGGGAGATACAGAACAATATTTACAAATTAAGATCTTAGTGTGTTTCTATTTGAGAGATTAATTTTTATCACTTGATTAACATGTTGAATATGTTTTCAGTGTCAGTAAACACAGAATTCTTATCTTTAACAATTATGCAGCATTCCTTTGAATGTATATACCATCATCTATGTAACTCATCCTTTCTTGAAGAATTCATTATGTGCCTGTGGCTTTTTTTTTTTTTTGGTCACACCTTGCGGCATGTAGGATCTTATTTCCCCAATAAGGGATCAAATTTGTGTTCTCTACATTAGGGAGTTCAGAGTCTTAACCACTGCTATTAACTTTCTTATAAAAATAATTTTCAATCAATATAAATTATCTAGAATAACAAAGACCTAATCAATAAACTGATTTTACTTCACATCTAAGGCATCCAAGAAATTCAGACCTTGATAGTAATGCCTATCTGATAATGTGCACAGCAGTGCTGAGTTTTCCTAGTAGCTGACTTTATCCTCCTTTCTTTTCTTTTTTTAAAGTATTTATTTATTTGGCAGTGTCAGATAGTCACTGGGGCACACAGACTCTAGAGCACACGGGGGCTTAGTTGCTCCATGCCATGTGGGATCTTAGTTCCTTGACCAGGGATTGAACCCAGTCCCCTGCATTGGAAAGTGGATTCTTAATCTCTGGACCACCAGGGAAGTCCCCACCCCCCTTTTTAATTTTTTAAAAAAAATCCTGATTCTTTAATGCAGACTACCCCAAAATTGCATTATGTAGAAATCAAGTTGTCTTAGAATACACGTGGGCTTCCCTGGTGGCTCAGATGGTAAAGAACCTGCCTGCAGTGCAGAAGACCTGGGTTCAATTCCTGGGTCAGGAAGATCTCCTGGAGAAGGGGATGGCAACCTACTCCAGTATTCTTCCTGGAGAATTCCACGGACAGAGGAGCCTGGTGGGGTTTAGTCCATGGGACCACAAAGAGCCGGATATGACTGAGTGGCTAACACTTTCACAGGACTTTCTCCATCACCTATTTCTTTAATGCTTGCAATTTTATTCAATAAATGTGTGTTAAATTTGTATCAGAACAAAGTAAAAAGATTTTAAGACATGGGAAGTTGCAAGAAAAATAAAATCCCTCATCTTCCCACCCACTGTTAATATTTTGATGTATTTCTCTCTAATCTTTTTCTATGCCTACTTGGGAAACTAATTTTACACAGCTGGGATCATAGTAACAATATAATCTTATATCCCACTTATTTCAATCATAACATCAGCATTTTCCATTTATGAGCTCTTCATAAACAGTTTTAATGACTGCATAATATTCCATGGAGCTGCTATGTAATCATTTACATAATGCTTCCCCTATGTTTGAATATTTAGTTGTTTCAAGCTTTCCTCTATGATACATAAAGTTTCCATCTTGATGCATAAATCCGGGTCTGCACTTTAGATTATTTCCTTATGAGAAATTCCCAGAAGAGAAATGACTAGCTCTAAGGCAATGAACATTTTTCAGGCCTGTGATACACATTGCCAAATTGCTTTCCCAAAAGGACTGTACCACTTCACACTCCCACTGACACTGTTGCTCATTCCGTTTATAACAGCATCACGTGATTGAAATAGCCAATAGCAAGGTTTAAATAAATGATCATACATCTCACCAGTGAATTATATAGCCCATGAACTTGATTATGAGGCCTGCATAACAACATGGAAAAATAGTTATGCTGCAGCGTCAAGCAGAAAAAGCAGGAAAACAGAATTTATGTAATTGCCGCTGCATTAAAAATAAAAAAAAAAAAAACTCTGCATAATGATAAGAACTGGAAGGATAAAACAAAACAGGAAACACTGACATATAAGGATCAATGTGGCAGGGTGATGAATTCAAGATTTATCACTGCTCCTCCAGTTTTAATTATTCTCATTTTCTGTGTTAATTTCACAGCACTACTTAATATTTCAAGAACTTAGCACACAGGCAAAATATTCAGGCCTCAAGATGGCACAGGGCAGGACTTCTCAAAAGCAAGCTGCGCCTGCCGCCGAATCCTAGCAGTTTCCAAGGCCAGCCTCAGCATTTTCGCGGCTAAAGGATCATGGTGGTCTTTTCTGAATTCCCAGAAATAATGAAATCAATGAATGGAATTTTCTCGAATGTAAATTCTCGCATGATTTTTTCCTCCAACCTCTGGCAACTGCCACCACTCTTCTGCTGGCAGATGACAAGAATGAAGACTTCACAAATAGTAACAGAAAACCACCGAAACAGCTGGTCACATTCTATGGATCCTGCTCTTGTGGTTGGACCATTTGGCTCTAGTAGGAGAGCCAAATTTTGAGAGTCATATTTTCTGCTAGCAAAATTGTCCCAAATCTTGTGCTGGTGCGAATATCAACATGTTATGACGATCATTCAAGAGCACTGTGATGTCAGTTGCCAGGCCTCACCATCTGAAAGACTTGGGCAAAACTGGGTTCTGACCTTTTCTCCGCCCTGTTCTGAGTGGGAGAAACACAGAAGATGACTTAACCCAGAGCTGACAGGGTCTGATTCCCAAAGTTGACTGGAGAAGCAACAGCCTTCTTTTAAGAAGAAGATTCACAGATGCAGTACATTTGAGAACCACTGGGCTAAACCACAGGACTGATGTCATTTAAATCAACTCCCGGTTTCCCAGTGTCTGCTTGAACGTTTGCCTGCCTCCAGTCTGTCTCTGGGCTTCCCTGATAGCTCAGTTGGTAAAGAATCCACCTGCAACGCAGGAGACCCCAGTTCGATTGCTGGGTTGGGAAGATACGCTGGAGAAGAGATAGGCTACCCACTCCAGTATTCTTGGGCTTCCCTTGTGGCTCAGCTGGTAAAGAATCCACCTGCAATTTGGGAGACCTGGGTTCAATCCCTGGGCTGGGAAGATCC
The DNA here is from genome assembly GCF_016772045.2 of Ovis aries. Taxonomy (NCBI): domain Eukaryota; kingdom Metazoa; phylum Chordata; class Mammalia; order Artiodactyla; family Bovidae; genus Ovis; species Ovis aries. Next base: position 15,625,111 of record NC_056055.1, read on the forward strand.
CCTGGAGAAGGGAAAGGCTACTCGCTCCAAATTCGCAGAATCAGACACAACTAAGCGACTTTCACTTTCAGTCTCTCTCTGCATTGGCCTACAGGGACTTGAAGAACAGCTACTTAACATCTTTCTACTTTAAGGGTGTTCCAAGGACCATAGCATCAGCATATCCTTGGAGCTTGTTAGAAATGCAGAATGACAGGCCCCGCCTCAGACATATGGAGTGGGAATCTGCATTTTAACAAGAAACCTAGGTGATTCACAGACGCAGTACATTTGAGAACCACTGGGCTAAACCACAGGACTGATGTCATTTCTCCTGCCCAGACACTTTTAGTGGCTCTCTGTGGCCTGAAGGAAACCATCCAAGCTCAACAATTTCATCCCAGCCTACCTACTCAGCCTCTTCTCAATTAGTTAATTCCCCATATTCAATACTCTCTGAATACATAAGGCTTTCTCATGCCCAACACAGCACAACTCTGTATGTGCAGTTTTCGCTGCAAGAATGCCCTTTTCATAAATGGTGAAATCACACTCAGTCTTCAAAACCCAGCTCAAAACCTCTTCCAGGAAGCCTTCTGGGACCCCTCCTCCCAAGACACTCCCTACTCATCCTTCCTCCAATCTCTGAGGCCCTCACGTGTGTGCTTAGTCACTCAGTCGTACCCAACTTTGCAACTCCATGGACTACAACCCTCCAGGCTCCTCTGTCCATGGGAATCTCCAGACAAGAATACTGGAGTGGGTTGCCATGCCCTCCTCCAGGGAATCTTCCCAACCCAGGGATTGAACCCAGGTCTCCCACACTGCAGGCAGATTTGTTACCATCTTAGCCACCAGGGAAGCCCAAAGCCCTCATAAGCTCAGTCATCTGTGTGCATACGTGTGTGTGGCAATTTCCTCTGGGTAACTCAGTAAAGACCCTGATGCCGGGAAAGACTGAAGGCAAGAGAAGTGGGCAACAGAGGATGAGATGGTTGGATGGCATCCTCGACTTGATGGATAGAAGTTTGGGCAAAGTCCACGAGATAGTGATAAAAGTGAAAAAGCCTGGCGTGCTGCAGTCCATGGGGTCTCAATGAATCGGACATGACTTAGCGACAGAACAACAACATCTCAGTAGATGTCTAATCCATGTTCCCAAAATGAAAATGGATGAATGAATGAGTGAATGGTGCTACCTCTGGCTCCACCACAGAAGCACTGATGTGACTTTTCCCTTTGGAAAGTGCCCTATCTCACAGGGACATTGTGAAAATCAACTAAGCTTTGTTCTAAACCCAGTAGTTCCCGAGGGCTCTGCCTGGGGTTATAGCCCCATGAGCGTGACCCAAAGGGATATTAATACAAACAGATTCCAAGGCCCCACCCACAGAGATTCTGATTTGGGAGGAATTCTGCCTTTTAACAGGCTTCCCAGGTATGTCTGTTGGTAAAGAATCTGCTTGCCAATGCAGGAGACACAAGAGACATGGGTTCGATCCCTGGGTCAGGAAGATCTCCTGGAGTAGGAAGTGACAATCCACTCCAGTATTCTTGCCTGGAGAATCCCCATGGACAGAGGAGCCTGGCGGGCTACAGTCCACGAGGTCGCAGAGAGTCGGACGCAACGGGGCACTTGTGCGCTGTATTTTAACAAACTTTTCTGGTGGTTTCAGAAGAGAGCCCCATCTGGAAACAGCAGGCCCATGACGCTTGTGAAGTTCAGCTCACACCCCTTGACCCAGGTCAGGAATAGGGTGAAGTAAGAGTGTATAGATCAAGGAGGCCCTCGCATTCAAGGTCAGGGAAGTACAGGGTCTGAGCCTGAGAGGGAGAGCCTGCAAACCTTAAAACTATGCCCCGTGCCTCTCTGGCTGCACCCAAGGGCTGGTCCTGCCCTGACCACCCAGAAAAGCAGGCCCAGGTCCAAGGTGTACCCTCGCCTGTGCCCAGCCCTCAGGAGAATCCAGCCGCATGAGCTCGGCCACTGGCCACAGGCAGACCCAGGGAAGCTGAGGACAAGGCGTTCTCAGGGCTTTGGAATTCCAGGTCCGACCACTGCAGCTCCGTTCACAGCCTGTTTTCCCTGAAGTGAGGAAGAGGCAGGCTGATTCCAGCCTCATGCCCCATGAAGTCTGACCACCTCAGGGCACCAGGGTCCTTTGAAGAAGCTGGGGCTTGGCACCGCGAGCAAGATTCCTCGGTTCTTCAGCCCTGAAGCCCAGCCTTGAGGATCTCTGCTGGTGGCACACCATCAAGTGGGGATGTCCCCAGGGGGGCCGCACATGGGGGCAGGTGAAGGCTAACTTTCCAGGCTGCTCACCTTCCCTTCGACGCCCCAGAGCACGTAAAGCTTGCCCCCTGATCTCCCTCTTTGTTTCTCACGGCCTGTGTGAGGACTCTGTGTCAAGCTCCATGGAAGGCACATCACACGTGTATTTCTTTTATATCATCACTATGAAACCGCTTTGATGCTGAAGCTGAAGCTCCAATACTTTGCAAAGAGCCAACTCACTGGGAAAGACCCTGATGCTAAAAAAGATTGAAGGGAAAAGAAGAAGAGGGCAGCACAGGATGAGATGGTTAGATCACATCATGGACTCGGTGGACATGAATTTGAACAAACTCCAGGAAATAGTGAAGGACAGGGAAGCCTGGCATGCTGCAGTCCATGGTATCACAAAGTCAGACATGACTTGGCAACTGAACAACATGAACCCACCGGGTAGAAACTATTTCACAGATGGGGACACTGAGGCTCAGAGAGGTGAGGGAAGTTGTCCAAGATCACAGAGCCAGTCCATGGCAGGGGTGAGATGTAAGCCCAGGAGCTCTCCCTGCTCCTCCCCCTGCCTCCCTGAATTTACTTTTTCATCTTTTATGCCCCTGCTTTGTATTTCCAAGCTCCTTCCTCTGTTTCCCTGGATCTGTAGATAACAGCAATCAGTGGCCTTGAGTTTTGGCAGTTTCCTGGAGGGTATTTCCTGGAGTTTAAGGCTGGATTCTTAGGAATTCCGGGCAGTCCCCGGATTAGGACTTGGTGCTTTGCTTTCACTGTAAGGGCCCTGGTTCAATCCCTGGTCAGCGATTAAGATCTTGCAAACTGTGTGGCATGATTAGATTCTTTAGAAGCTGTGGCTGGTATGTGTATGTGCAGGTGTGTAAATGGGTGCACTGTGGTCTCTGGATATCTTCTCAAACTAATGTCTTGCCATTGAAGGAGACGTAAGAGATGTGGTGTGGGTTCAATCCCTGAGTCAGGACGATCCCCTAGAGAAGGAAATGGCAACCCACTCCAGTATTCTTGCCTAGAGAATCCCATGGGCAGAGGAACCTATGGGACTTAAGTTCATGGGGTTGCAGAGAGTCAGACATGACTTCAGTGACTTAAAACGCATGCAGTAAATTATTTTTGATTACAAAGAAAAGCAATTGTGCAATACCTCAATTATCAAAATATTAAAGAGCAAATTTGTAATGTAACACTACAGGCTTCTTTATTATTGCATTAAATATAAGCTCTAATGTGAATCCAATTTCTAAGTAGTGATACCATGAATGATTTGGAGAAATCTGCAATAATTATCATTTGAAATGAAAAATACCTCTTATATCCGGATATAGCACATATACACACCTGTACACAACTACCACACATCAGCAGAGGCCAAAAGGAATGAAATCAACTACCTTCCAGGAGGCTAATAGGAATACAAAAGGGGCTGCCTCGAGTTCCAGCCCAAAATTCTCCCTCTGATATCACCTTAATGCTTTTTCATTTAAAGTGCTCACACGCAAATTGCCACAAGGTCTCCAGGATTGCCCGGAAGGAGGGGAGCGTGACCCTCTTCTTAAAAAGGTGGGAAATGAAGGATCTCATTCAAGGTCACAGCTAGTAAAAGAAGGAACCAGTGATTCTGCAGACTTCTCCTGCCCTTTTCAGCATCCCTGCACCTTATCAGCCCAGAGCCAGTAACACAGCAGCATGTTTGAGCGGGGAGACGAGAAAGTATATGTATTTCCCAGGGTTATGCATTCTGATTCTCCCAGAACTGTGCAGAGGCTGACACTTACCCAAGCAACCTATTTCACAGGCATCACCAGGAAAAACGAACTTCCAAAAGCAAACTGAATGGGAGTGAATCACGTAACAATCCAAGACGTAGCAAGAGAAGACAGGAATCCCCTGAGTAGCAGGCTGGCTGGCACGGGTGCCAGGGATCAGACAGGACAGCTGAGTGTGAGCTCAGCTAGTGGATAGAGAGCAGAACATCTCAGATAGCAGAGAAAGAGGTTGGCAATTTCTCTGATTCACAAAACATGGGGAGCCGCTGAAGGCTTTGTGGGAGAGGAGAAATCCATTGAGCACTGTGTTTCAAGCTCACAAAGCTCAGCTCAGGGCAGTCAGCACCGACAGGTCCTTCATGGGGCACTGGTTAGGGTTTGAGGAGGGGAGCTGGGCGTGGACGGTTGGGGAGTGATAGAGAAAGGAAGGCAGAGCCCCCATCACCAGAGAGCAAACAATCCCCACAGTACCTCCAGTATAAGGACAGAAAGGAGCTCCAGGAAGGCTTATTGGGAAAGGTGAGGTCTGAATAAAAGCTGCTGCTGCTGCTGCTGCTAAGTTGTTTCAGTTGTGTCCGACTCTGTGCGACCCCATAAATGGCAGCCCATCAGTCTTCCTGGTCCCTGGGATTATCCAGGCAAGAATACTGGAGTGGGTTGCCATTTTCTTCTCCAATGCATCAAAGTGAAAAGTGAAAGTGAAGTCACTCAGTCGTGTCCGACTTGTAGCGACCCCAAGGACTGCAGCCTACCAGGCTCCTCCGTCCATGGGATTTTCCAGGCAAGGGTACTGGAGTGGGGTGCCATTGCCTTCTCCATTGGTACTCTCTATAAAGAGCTAAATACACACAGCATGCCATAAGACCATCAATTACTAACCTCCCTCATTTTTTTCCAGTTCATTCTGCAGTGCTTGCTTTGCTATCTCAACTTCTATGAGCTGTTGCCTCAGTTTCTCATTTTTGTCTTCCATTGTTGTTCGCTTTTCTTCCACATTTTCCAATTCATGGTGAAGTCTCACAGATACATTCTTTGCAACCTTGCGGTCTTGCTGAACAAAAGACTAGAGGATAAATTGTCATCACTGATTCAATGGGCATGAGTTGAGCAAGCTCAGGGAGATGGTGAAGGACAGGGAAGCCTGGCATGCTGCAGTCCTTGGGGTCGTGAACAGCTGGACACAACTGAGCAACAGACAACAAAGGGTGGGGGGCAGGGCATTGAGAGCAATGGGGGGTCTCTTTGGAGGAGAAAGACCATCAAGCTGCGTAGGGCTGTGGTCCCAGACACTTGCCGTCTGGCCCTCAGACCCACTCTGCATACTTCTTCACCTTACTCTCTGCCCCAGGAGGCTGACCTTTACAGACTACATCAGTGATAACATTGACTCTGACTGCTGTTTGGGTTCAGCCTATAGAAAACACTGGCAGGAGGTTGGAGAAGACAGAGAGAGAGGCTAGTAAACTGCCTTCCTCCTCTTGACCCTTCAGGTCTGGGGGAGTAAGCAAGAGGCCCCTGCTATTAGACGTAAAGTACTGCCCTAATAGCTACTGGGTTTCCCCAAACCCTACCCAACTCTTTGTAAAAGTTATTTTTTAAAAATACCCTCCCTGGACTTCCCTGGTGGTCCAGTGATTAAGAATCTGTCTTCCAATGCAGGGGACACGGGTTCGATCCCTAGTCAGGGAAGATCCAACCTGCCCAGGAGAAACTAAGCCCTTGAGTGGCAACTACTTAGCCTGTGTGCTGCAACTACTGAATCCCGCATGCCTAGAGCCCACACACTGCACTGAAGAGTAACCTCTGCTTGTCACAACTAGAGAAAACCCACTTGCAGCAACGAAGACCCAGCACAGTTGTAAATAAATAAATATTTAAAAAATGTATGTGTATAAAAAGTAATACTCCCAAATTTATTATGTCCTGCGAGGACCATGTGAGATACAGTAGGCCTAGAGGAGGTCCATTATCTAGGGGCCTTGTGATGGGAGCCTAAGCCAGGGGAGAAGCAAGGTTGTTACTGTATGAATGCTCAGTATTCTAGACTTAGCAAAGTCCTTTCTCAGTCATGGATTTCATGGTTCACAACCACCCGGTAAGTATCAGACAAGTCTGAGCTACCAGCTCCACCTCACAGAGGCAGGAACGAGGCCCAAGAGTATGTGAAGACTTGACCAAGAGGCACGGCTAGTCAGGAGAGAGCCAGAGCCTCGGCTTGATTTTTAAATTGCTAATCCAGTCCATTTCTACCAAGGCAATTTAAAGCAGGCCTGGGATGGAGGAAGAAATTCAGGAGACCTTATATACACACACACATTCACCAAGAATTAGTGATTCATTCAACAAACATTTATTGACTGAGTTTCCAGACTTGTATTGGAAACTGAGATAAAAAAGATTAGATACAGGGAGAAGGAGGATGAGTCAGAGCAGAAGAGGTGGCCCTGTGGAGTGCTGGACAGACAGCAGTGGCCCTGGGATCAGAAGGCCTGGCCTCCAGGCAAGTCTATGAGTTGTGGCCCTGACACTGTCCGTTGCTGAACTCTCAGGGAGTGTGCAGGGGGCAACAGCGGCTCCTGGTTTTAGACAAAATGGTCAAATCAATTTCAGATGGCAACTGCACGGTTGAAATCGCTCCAAATGTCTTAGTATGATCCCCATGACCTGTGCTGTTGTGTTCAGTCGCTCAGTCATGTCCAACTCTTTGCGACCCCATAGACTGTAGACCACCAGGCTCCTCTGCCCATGGAATTTTCCACGAAAGAATATTGGAGTGAGTTGCCATTCCCTTTTCCAGGGGATCTTCCCAACTCAGAGATCGAACCTGCATCTCTTGCACTGACAGGCAGATTCTTTACCACTGTGCCACCTGGTTCTTGCTTCTCTCTCCAGTCTTGGCTGCTGGAGGCTCTGGGATTCTTGCTACCTTGACACTGGGAGCCCCACACAGTTCCCCATAATTGCACTTTCTCTCTTACCCACAAGCCTTTGCGATAGATGTTCCCTCTGCCTAACAAGCTTTCCCCTATCATCATCCCACTTTCCTTACCTGGAAAATGCTCACTCAAACTTCATGACTCAATTCAGGCAGTTACCATATCCTCAGGAGTAACCAGTACATACCAGGTACCGAGAAAGTCTCCATTTTTTTTTTTAAGGGGGGGAGTTAATGATTTGATTGATTAATAAAAATAAAATAGCTAGCATATTGTGAGTATATTCTGTCTCCATGGCATAATAATAGAAATATCATACAAACTTTGTGGAACTAGAATCTTGAAAGTGGTTGAAAAGTGGCTGCATGTTTGGACGGATGAGTGCGTAGATGGATGGATAGGTGAACTGAGGATGGGTGAGGCAGACGGATGGTGAATTAAATCAGTGGCTTCATGGATGGATAGCTGGGTGAATGAAATAAGTTGCTTGATTCTGATCAAGTTCAGTCATCTTCAGGCAATGAGAAAAGGCAGAAGTTGAACTGGGAAGACTGGGACTATAGAGCTTGGTATTAAAAGAACATTTGGAACCTTGCTAGCCAATGTAAAGTGTGCTTGTGGACAAGGAACCATTTATGCAAAGGCCTTAGGAATCTGCTGTTCCAGGTGAGTCCCTAAGGATGATGCCCATCTTCAAAGAATGACTGACTGACAGGACTTAACTTAATGGAAGCACAGCAAGGTTATGTCAAGGAATAGAAACCTGACTTTGAGACTTTCGGGAGCTGACAAAGACATTCCTATGACTCCTATGACAAGACAACAATGAACAAAGAGATTAAAGTACAGGGAGCATGTATGAGGGGATGTTAAACCAAGGTGGATCAGCACTTTCCTATACACCTGAAACGAACACAACATTGTAAAAAAAAAAAAAAAAATTTGTAAAAAAACACTGAAAAAAATTGTAAAAAAAAAAAAAATTGCATAAAAATTTTTTAAAAAAGCAAAAGCCCCAAGGTGGCAATTCCTCGCCTAGTGTCAGAGTTTCAAGATGAAATTTTTGCCCACAGCATCAGGTCCTAAACCAGCCTGCCTCCTCCTCAATCCCTCGACAAGCTCCCTCTACCAGGGACTTGCTTGAATCCCAGAGGCTTCTGACAGCTAAGTCCCACATTCCGCAGCTCCTTGGAAACCCACAATTCACATTACTCCCCTCCCCCAACCTTTAAGTCCTCTCCTTTTCCTTCCCCTGGTAAAGGGTAATCAGTAGCTTGTCAAATTCATGCCTCTAGACCTTGCTGTGGGCTGGAGAGAGCTCCCTGGAGACCCATCCAATGCACTTGGCCCAGGATTACTAGGGTGGGGCTGGATTTCCTTTGGAGCCAAAGATGAAGCATCAGCAAGAGTCTGCTTTCTATGATGGCCTGCGTGCTGAAAGAGGAATCTTTTTTTTTTTTTCTTCTTCTTTTTTCAAGTATAAGAATGACTTTCCTTTTAAAGTTAAAGGGAGTGAGAATTCAGACTTAGCATGGAAAGCCAGTGAGAAGTTTTCTTTCCAAGGTACTTCCGCCTTGATCAAGCCCTTTCCCATAGTTTTTGTTTTGATCTCTACAGGAGCCTTCTGAGTAGGCTCTCCCCTTTGATTGTGTGATAGGATTACCTGGAGAGTTGTTGTTGTTGTTTTAACCTGGAGTGTTTTTTAAAACCCTGATGCTCTGGTCAGACCCAAGAACAATTACACAGGAATCTGGGGGATGGAATAGGTCCAGGCTCCAGCTAATTCTAATTGGGCCTCCCTGTTGGCTCAAATGGTAAAGAATCTGCCTGCAATGCAGGAGACCCAGGCTCGATTCCTGAGTTAGAAAGATCGCTTGGAGACGGGAATGGCAACTGACTCTAGTATTCTTGCCTGGAGAATTCCATGAACAGAGGAGCCCAGCAGGCTATAGTCCATGGGGCTGCAAAGAATCAGACACAACTGAGCATCATTTTGCCAAGGCTTGGAAGCCTCCAAAGGGGCGAGATAAGCTGGTCTGAGATATCACCACCAGTTGGGGGAGCTTCAAAGCCAGGACCTCTGTTCACTCACAGGCCATCAGTCACTCTGTGTTCTTCGAGGAGTGGCTCTCAGGGTCACAGGAGACATGTAGTTACTGACAAACACAGCTGACCCCTGAACAATGCCAGTTTCCACTGTGCAGATCCACTTATATAGAGATTTGTTTCAGTAAACACATACTAGGGGACTATAACATCCACAGATCCAACAGCCACTGAAATGATACATTCCACACAATGAACCATAAAAATAATTATAACAAAAATAGGCTGTGTGAAAGTCTTTAAATCTTCTGGTTGTTATCAAATCCCATTAGAGTCATAGAGCAGGGAAGATGAAAGTTTCTTCCATCAACAAAGTGATTGGTAGGCTATTTCTTTGTGAGTATTCTATTCTACCAAGTTTTGCCCATTTCCGCAACATTATTATATCTGATAGGTAATTGAATGTATGGTTTTCTGCTTGTCAGCCCTTGCCAAAGACCCAGCTGAGACAATTGATACTTGAAACAATCTAAGACAATGCTAACACTTCTTTTCCCTGGGGTCTCTGGAAGCTATTCCTGCATCAAACAGAAAACCAGAAAGCCGCACAGCTTAACTCTGATGCTTTAATTCATCATGTAGGGACTTCCCTGGTGGTCTACTGACTAAGACTCTGGGCTCGCAATTCAGGTGGCCCAGATTCGATCCCTGATCAGGGAACTAGATCCCACACCCTGCAACTAAGGGTCCGAATGCTGCAACTAAAGATCCCTAAATAAACATATGTAGTTTAAAAATTCACTGTTTAAGTGCATCTGAATCTGTCATTTCTTGGTGCTGGAGAAAGCCAAAAAAAAAACCACTCCTATTTCTTTGGTAACAGTTTTTCTCCAGGCGGTTACTTTTTATTTCAATGCTCCTTAAAGTTTTATCTTATAACTTCTCAGAGTTTACCACTGAAGGAAAAGAAAATGACTACTGATGAGCTGGTTCACTCTTATTTATTGTCCAGTGTGACCTATAATTCATCCTTATGCATTTCCCCTTGATTGCTAGGGATCTTGGTTCTAACTTGTATGTAATAATACAACAGATACTGTTACACTATGGATCTGGACCAACTTACTTCCCCACTACATTTCATTACTTTTGATCTGTCTTCCTTATTTTGTCAGCTCTAGCTTATGCCACCTCAAATCTCTTTTAGAAAAAAAAAGCAATAAAGCAGAGCATAATAATTGAGTAATTGATAAAGGAGGATACCAGTACCCAGACTTAAATGTAACCACATCTGCTTTCTGAATTAAATAGAGGATTCAAAACTAATTGCTAATTTTGAGTGCCTGAAACTTAACAAAAGGCTACTGAAAGCAGATTAATGGCTTTACTCATGTTAGAGATAATTATCTTCAACACTTTCTCATTCAAAAATTTACAGGCTTTAGCACAGTACCTGACATACTGTCAGAACTCAGTAAATATTTGTTGAATAAATGAAGGCAGGGACAAACAGCCTTCAAGGATATCAAAGAAAGCTCAGTTGATAGAAAATTTGAAACAATAAAAATCTTTCAAAAAGATGATGATTATGATCGTTAGTTGCTGGTGTAGACTGTAGGCTTCCCAGCACCAGTTCTATACAAAGCACTGAGCAAAGCAGCATCTTAGGGCTTCCCTGGCGGTCCAGTGGTTAAGACTCCATGCTTCCACTGCAGGGGGTTCAATCCTGATCACAGACCTTCCCACATGCAATGAAAGGCGGCCAAACAAAAACAGTTAACAAAAATCCAGCATAATTGGGACTTCCCTGGCGGTCTGGTGGTTCAGACTTGGCCTTCCAGTGCAGGGGGCATGAGTTCAATCCCTAGTCAGGAAGCTGAGAGCCCACATGCCTCATGGCAAAAAAAAAAAAAAAAAAGTAAAACATAAGCAAGACTGTAATAAATCCAATAAAGACTTCTTAAAAAAAGAAAAACAGCATATTCGTACTCTACAATGCCTGTATCATTATATCCCTTTCATGATTCAGAAGCCAAGGCTTAGAGTAGCTAAGAACAGCTAAGAAAGGTTGGTGTTTGGATTCTGGTCTGTCTGATGCCACAGTCCACATTCTTTATCACCATGCTGTACTTCAAATAATTTTGAATACTTTTTACCACCTCTGTAACTTGATCATGTGTCAGGACACGAGATTGTAAACAAAACTTAAATGCGGCTTTTTTTCACCTTGCTGATTTTTTTTAGACAGTTTCTTCCATCTGCATATACAAAACAGGAGAGGGAGTGATAGAAGGGAGGATATATATGTATATGATATGATATATATATGTATGATATGACATATGTGTATATGATATCGTTATATATATGAATATGTATGTTATGTAAAGCTTGGAAGTCTTCATTCAATCATAAGTTCCTCCTCCCTTCAAGTGTACCAAGTGATATTTCACATCCATTATTTGAAGAAGGGAATAGCAAATCACTTCAGTATTCTTGCCTCGAGAGCCTCATGAGCAGTATGAAAAGGCAAGAAGATACACCAGAAGATGAGCTCCCCCACCCCAGCTCAGTAGGTGTCCAATATGCTACTGGGAAAGTGTGGAGAAATAGCTCCAAAAAAGAATAAAGAGGCTTCACCAAAGCTGAAGTTGTGGGTGTGTCTAGTGATAAAAGTAAAGTCCAGTGCTGTAAAGAACAATATTACATAGGAACCTGGAATGTTAGGTCCATGAATCAAGGAAAATTGGAAGTAGTCAAACAGGAGATGGCAAGAGTGAACATCAACATTTTAGGAATTGGTGAATTTAACTCCGTGAACTAAAGTGGATCATTATATCTATTGTTGTGGGCAAGAATCCCTTAGAAGAAATGGAGTGGCCCTCACAGTCAGCAAAAGAGTCCAAAATGCAATACTTGGGTGCAATCTCAAACACAAAAGATTGACCTCAGTTCATTTCCAAGGCAAGCCATTCAACATCACAGTAATCCAAGGCTATGCCCCAACCACTAATGCCAAAGAAGCTGCAGTTGAACAGTTCTATGATGACCTACAAGACATTCTAGAACTAAAATCAAAAAAAGATGTCCTTTTCATCAAAGGGACTGGAATGCAAAAGTAGGAAGTCAAGAGATACCTAGAGTAACAGGCAAGTTTGGCCTTGGAGTACAAAATGAAGCAGGGCAGAGACTAACATAGTTTTGCCAAGAGAACGCACTGGTCATAGCAAACACCCTCTTCCAACAACATGAGAGACAACTCTACACATGGACATCACCAGATGGTCAATACCAAAATCAGATTGATTATATTCTTTGCAGCTGAATATAGATAAGGTCTATACAGTCAGCAAAATAAGACCGGGAGCTGACTGTGGCTCAGATCATGAACTTCTTATTGCAAAATTCAGGCTTAAATTGAAGAAAGTAAGGAAAACTACTAGATTATTCAGGTATGACCTAAATCAAATCTCTTACGATTGTACAGTAGAGGTGAAAAATGGATGCAATAGATTAGGTTTGGTAGACAGAGTGCCTGAAGAACTATGGATGGATGTTTGTAACATTGTAATGCTCAAAATTCTCCAAGCCAGGAGTCAGCAATACATGAACCGTGAACTTCCAGATGTTCAAGCTGGTTTTAGAAAAGGCAGAGGAACCAGAGATCAAATTGCCAACATCCGCTGGATCATGGAAAAAGCAAGAGAATTCCAGAAAAACATCTATTTCTGCTTTATTGACTATGACAAAGCCTTTGACTGTGTGGATCACAAGAAACTGTGGAAAATTCTGAAAGAGATGGGAATACAGACCACCTGACCTGCCTCTTGAGAAACCTATATGCAGGTCAGGAAGCAACAGTTAGAACTGGACATGGAAAAATAGACTGGTTCCAAATAGGAAAAGGAGTATACCAAGGCTGTATACTGTCACTTATTTAACTTATATGCAGAGTACATCATGAGAAACGCTGGGCTGGAAGAAGCACAACCTGGAATCAAGATTACCGGGAGAACCTCAGATATGCAGATGACACCACCCTTATGGCAGAAAGTGAAGAGGAACTAAAAAGCCTCTTGATGAAGGTGAAAGAGGAGAGTGAAAAAGTTGGCTTAAAGCTCAACATTCAGAAAACGAAGATCATGGCATCTGTTCCCATCACTTCATGGGAAATAGATGGGGAAACAGTAGAAACAGTGTAAGACTTTATTTTTGGGGGGCTCCAAAATCACTGCAGATGGTGACTGCAGCAATGAAATTAAAAGACGCTTACACCTTGGAAGGAAAGTTATGACCAACCTAGATAGCATATTCAAAAGCAGAGACATTACTTTGCCAACAAAGGTCCGTCTAGTCAAGGCTATGGTTTTTCCAGTGGTCATGTATGGATGTGAGGGTTGGACTGTGAAGAAAGCTGAGCGCCAAAGAATTGATGCTTTTGAACTGTGGTGTTGGAGAAGACTCTTGAGAGTCCCTTGGACTGCAAGGAGATCCAACCAGTCCGTTCTGAAGGAGATCAGTCCTGGGTGTTCTTTGGAAGGACTGATGCTAAATCTGAAACTCCAGTACTTTGGCCACCTCATGGGAAGAGTTGACTCATTTGAAAAGACTCTGATGCTGGGAGGGATTGGGGGCAGGAGGAGAAGGGGACGACAGAGGATGAGATGGCTGGATGGGATCACTGACTCAATGGATGTAAGTTTGAGTGAACTTTGGGAGTTGGTGATGGACAGGGAGGCCTGGCGTGCTGCGATTCAGAGCGACTGAACTGATGGAACTGAAGTGGATATTGTAGAGGAGGTGGTGGCCGAAACCATCCGAAAGATAAAGAAATGCAAAGAGGCAAAATGGTTGTCTGAGGAGGCCTTACAAATAGCTGAGAAAAGAAGAGAAGCGAAAGGCAATGGAGAAAAGGGTAGATATATCCATCTGAATGCAGAGTTCCAGAGAACAGCAAGGAGAGATAAGAAAATTTTTTAAGTGAACGATGCAAAGAAATAGAGAAAAACAATAGAATGGAAACGACTATAGATCTCTTCAAAAAACTGGAGATACCAAGGGACTATTTCACGCAAAGATGGGCAAAATAAAGGATAGAAATAAGAACTTAACAGAAGCAGAAGAGCTGAAAAGAGATGTCAATAATACACAAAAGAACTATACAAAAAAAAAAAAGTATTAATGACCCAGATAGCCACGATGGTGTGGTCACTCACCTAGAGTCAGACATCCTGGAGTGTGAAGTCAAGTGGGCCTTAAGAAGCATCACTACAAACATAGCTAGTGGAGGTGATGGAATTCCAACTGAGCTATTTCAGCTTTTAAAGATGATGTTGTTAAAGTGCTGCACTCAATATGCCAGGAAATTTGGAAAACTCAGCAATGGCCACAGGACTGGAAAAGATCAGTTTTCATTCGGGCACTCAAAGCTGGTGCACTGGGACAGCCCAGAGGGATGGGATGGGGAAGGAGGTGGGAGGGGGGCTCAGGATGGGGGATTACCTGTATACCTGTGGCTGATTCATGTCAATGTATGGAAAAAACCACCACAAACTGTAAAGTAATTAGCCTCCAATTAAAATAAATAAATTAAGTTTTAAGAAATCAGTTTCCATTCCAATCTCAAAGAAATGCAATGCCAAAGAATGTTTAAATTCCCCTACAATTATGCTCATCTCACATGCTAGCAAGGTAATGCCCCAAATCCTTCAAGCTAGACTTCAACAGTATGTGAACCAAGAATTTCCAGATGTACAAGCTAATTCAGAAAAGGCAGAGGAACGAGAGATCAAATTGCCAACATCCGTTGGATCATAGAAAAAGCACAGGAATTCCAAAATACATCTACTTCTGCTTCATTGACTATGCTAAAGGCTTTGGCTGTGTGGATCACAACAAACTGTGGAAAATACTTAAAGAGATGGGGATACCAGACCACCTTACCTGCCTCCTGCAAAACCTGTATGCACATCCAGAAGCAACAGTTAGAATGGGACATGGAACAATGGACTGGCTCAAAATTGGGAAAAGAGTACATTAAGGCTGTATATGATCAATCTGCTTATTTAACTTCCATACAGAGTACATCATGCAAGATGCCGGGCCGATGAATCACAGGCTGGAATCAAGATTGCCAGGAGAAATCAGAACAACCTCAGATATGCAGATGATACCATTCTAATGGCAGAAAGTGAAGAGGAATGAAAGAGCCTCTTGATGAGGGTGAAAGAGGAGAGTGAAAAAGCTGGCTTAAAACACAATGTTCAAAAAACTAACATCATGGAATCTGGTCTCATCATTTCATGGCAAATACATCCGGGGGAAAGTGGAAACAGTGGCAGATTTTATTTTTTTGGTCTCCAAAATCACCACGGACAGTGACTTCACCCATGAAATTAAAGGACGATTGCTCCTTGGAGTAAAAGCTATGACACACCTAGACAGTATATGAAAAAGCAGAGACATCACATTGCTGACAAAGGTCCATATAGTCAAAGCCATGTAGTTATGTTTTTTCTAGTGGTCATGTAAAGATGTGAGAGTTGGACCATAAAGAAAGCTGAGCACTGAAGAACTGATGGTTTCGAATTGTGGTGCTGGAGAACAGTCTTGATAATCCCTTGGACAGCAAGAAGATCAAACCAGTAAATCAACCCTGATCAAACCCTGCCCCAATCAAACCAGTCAATCAACCCTGAATATTCATTGAAAGGACTGATGCTGAAGCTGAAACTCCAATACTTTGGCCACCTGATGCGAAGAGCTAACTCATTGGAAAAAACCCTGATGCTGGGAAAGACTGAGGGCAAAAGAAGCGGGCAGCAGAGGATGAGATGGTTAGATAGCATCATCAATTCAATGGGCATGAATTTGAACAAACTCTGGGAGATAGTGAAGTACAGGGGAGCCTGGTGTGCTGCAGTCAACGGAGTCACGGACACAGCTTAGCAACTGAACAACAAAATGTCATTTAACTTTGAAAATCTATAGGGTTGGTTCCATCATTTCTGCCTTCCAAGAGGAACCCAGTCCACGGAGATGAAATGATTGTGATGGCACCTGGACAGTCCCAAGCCAACCTGGTTCCAGAGCGCAGGTGCTAATCCTTTCTCACAGCTTCCTCATGCCCTCAGCCTGGTGCCATAAGGACTCACAAGATGGCATGTGTGCTGTGCTTAGTCACTCAGCCATGTTTGACTTTTTGCAAAACATGGACTGTAGCCCAATAGGCTTCTCTGTCCACGAGCAATCTCCAGGCAAGAACACTGGAGTGAGTTGCCACGCCCTCCTCCAGGGGATCTTCTCAACCCAGGAATCAAACCCAGGTCTCCTGCACTGCAGGCAGATTCTTTACCACCTGAGCTACCAGGGAAGCCCGGATGGCATGTAAACCATGAGAAATGTATGTGCATCCCAAATGTAGAATCAGACACATTTTGGGCAGAAGTGGAGGCCTTAGGTATGCAGAGGTCAGGAATATTTTGGAACAGAGATGAGCTGAAAGGAGTTGGGCCTTTTACACTGACCTGGGCTAAGCTGAGGATATGCAGATGTAAGGAAGGAAGGAAGGGCCTACATTGAAAAAGCAACTGTGTTTGGATTCAAGCGGAAGGACTATTTTTATACGATATTAACCTGTTAGCTAAATTTCTGTCAACTAAAACCACCAAACTTTGGGACCTCCTTGGCGATCCAGCTATTAGGACTCCACGTTTCCACTGCAAGGGGCCTGGGGTTCGATCCCTGGATGGGGAACCAGACCCCACATGCTGCAACCAAGACCTGGCACAGCCAAACAAATTAATTCATAGAAAAAAAAAAAAATACCACCAAGCTTTTACTCGCAGCTCACACAGCAGAGCACAGCCAGCCCACCTTCAGAGATTTCTGGCCTTAAGCAGTTGAGTTTAAGATCTGCTGCACACATGTAAAGCCCTCCCATCCTTCTCAGGCTCCTGAGTCTCTCTTTCAACACCTTAAATTCCTTATCTCCCCTTCTCCTCTTAATCACCACCCCAGGGAGGCCTTGAAAAGGGGCAGACCAGTGCTCAGCTTCCCTCACACCTCAGGGGGGCCAGCTGGAGAATTAGGCCATTTCTCTAGATTTTCTGGCAAGTTCTCCAGGGAGCCTGCTGGTCCATGCCCCGACGCCATTCTCTCTGCCTGGAAAGCCTTTCTTCCCTCCTCAGCCTGCAATTCACTCTCAGAAGTCAGCTCAGTCACCAAACCAGAGTCCACCTTCCTCTTCTTGCGCTCACACCGCTGACCACATTCGAGTGAAATCTCTGCTTCTCACCTCTCCCGCTAGCTGCTTTCAGGTTCTGAGGTTTACACCTTACTGGTTTTGCCTCCCTAGCCTGGGGCCTTGCACACAGTGGGCAGATTAAATAACCATGGTCCACAGCTCAGTTCTTGAATGTGTGTCTATACTTAACAGTAGTCCTCACTCATGAGAATTCATGTTGGCAATGGGTATCGTGATTTGCATATGACTTATGACACCACCTGCCCCGATGCTCAGCGCGGCCTTAGGATCTGGGTATCACCAAGAATGTTTTCAGGTGAGGAGACGGAGGCTCAGAGAATGACGGTGGCCCCAGGTCACGCGGTGAGAAGACGTGGGACTGGGATCCTGGCCTCCGGGCCTTTCCTGGCCCCCACCCCTGCCCCCACACACCACTGGCCCTCTAGGGACGTTCGCAAGTCTGTGCTATGTACTGTTTCTCACATGTTGCCATGGACATCGCTAGTCCAGTCTAGGTAACATATACAGCTCACTCTTACTAGAACAGCCTCGCCCTCCGTCTGCTGTTTCTAACTTGATGTCACCAATAGACTACGTTCCGGGACTGAGCTCATCTCTTTTCATAAAGCAGGACTGTCTGGACAACTGCTCTCTCCTCCCACCCAAGCCCGAAGCAAGTCCTGGGGAGTGAAGGATACAGATCTGCTAGAGGAAAGAGATTCCAGTTCAGAAAAAAAAAAAAAAAAAAACCTCCCAGGAATTCCCTGGCAGTCCAGGGGTTAGGACTCCAAGCATTCACTGACGAGGGTACGGATTCAATCCCTGGTCCCACAATCCTGGGATTTTTGGTGTGTCGCATGGCCAAAAAGGAAAGAAAACCACCTTCCTGCACACATTTGAGCCTAAGAACCTCATTCTAATCTGCCACCCAAGGAAAGTGAACTGTCGGAGGGGTCCTTGCTTGCTCGTCATGCCCAAGAGGTAACCCTGGAATTGGCATGCAGACATTAAAATCCTAACTCAAATGCACAAGGAAGCTTGGTATTTAGAGGACGCCTGCTAGCATTGATTAAACTAAGGAAAGATTTCTGCTATAAGGAGAATCACTGGCCCAGAATAATTCATTTATACCTAATGAGTTTGCTTCAAAAAGACCCACCAGCTCCCACTTCCACGCTCGGAGTACTAGGGCATGCGGTCTGTCTCGGGTCACCACTGCCTGGAATCAGAGCTTCATTTCCTCACCCTGCTTCTTTTTGCTCCCCAAACGTCTGTGCAGATCTGAGGTCTTGGCCTTGGAGTTGAGGAGGGGCCTTGGCGTGGTACCCCTTTGGGAAAAATAAAAACATACGGCTGGCAAAGCCTGTAGCAGATGATACATAGGGAAAGAAAGACGTGTCTACATTTCATCATGGCTCCGTCTCTAAGATCAATTTCATTTTTACATCAGGGACAGAATCCGGTGGCTCTTACTCATGGTTGCATCACTGAGGGCAGTGATTGTGTTCCCTACACTGAGTGGCCCTCGCACATGTGTTGGATGGGGGAGGGTGGTGACGGCTCTGAAACATCACTCAGGACAGCCTCTTCCCCATCCCTGGTTGAGGAAGCTCCCACCCCTATTTCTCTCAGCAGCTGGTTCTAAATCTCTACCCCTTCCTCAAACTCACAGCTGCATCCATCCCAAAAGGCTCCCTCATCCTCAGCAAAGAAGACATCCAGTCCTGGATTCTCAGGGTTCCTCAGCTACCCCTCCAGTCCTGTCTCTCTCCTTCCGCCTGAGCCTGCCACTGCCCCAACCATCCCCTTGGTGAGTTTTATCCTCTCCCTGAAGTGTCTGGAATGGACTCCTTTCCACTAGGTCTTCCCATCAATAGTCAACCAAGCTCACATCTCTCACAAGACAAAAGTAAATATCCCTTCATTCCGATTTCCCTCCAGCTAGTTCCTCAGCTCCTGCCGCAGTTGGTTCAACTCTCCCACAACCCACAAGCTGGTGTCAGACCCATTCTGCTACCGAAACAGTTCTTACCAACGTCACCGCGATCTTCTGTTGGCCAAAGCTAGCGGTCAGTCTAAGCACCAACCTCCTCCCTGCTCACAGCCACTACTCCTTCCATCATATTCCCTAACACTTCATCCTCAAATTCCTAATTGCTCCCAAAGATGCCTGGCCTCAGTGGCTCCTTGAGCAAGACCAGCAGATGTTCTGCCTATAGACACACCTGCCCCTGAGAAGGCACAGTAGAATCTTGGAGGGTCCCAGACAGTCATGTGACCTGAAAGTTTAGCAGAGTTGAGTCACCGTGTCTTTGAGCGTCCATCTTCACAAATCCCTAGTAGAGCAAGCTGCCAACTCTGATTGATGTTGAGATCCTGGGAGTCTCTGCAGTTCCCACTTTCCAAGATTCCAGGAAGGACACAATCCTCCTTTAGATATGTTAAAATTCCAGAAAGCCTTGCCCTGGTCCGCAGCTTTATCTCCTTTTTGATTTGCATATCTCTGGTCCCATTCCTCCTTTGCTAGTCTGTGTTCTCCTCTTAGAATGTGACTTCATTTACAAGTGCCCATGACCCTGGGATGCTGGTGCTCTGGGTATCACCAGCAAGGGATCTGTGACTGGTATGAGCTCATCCACCTAGAGTTAGTGATGTTTTCACCTACTGACTCTCAAAGTGTCCCTTGATCCCTGCTCCATCTCCCTCTTCCAGTTTCTCTCAAAAGCCTCCTCAGCTCTTTTCCCATCCTATTAATACAAGGCGCCAGCCTCAGTTCAGGCAGAAAAAAATGGGTCACCCTCTGGGTTCCCTCCCATACTATAAACTTTATCACATTTGAGTATTGATTACTCTTGACATTCTATTAGGGCCATTTAGGGCTTATTGTCACATTTATTTTCATTTTAAAACAGAGTGTTAAAAAGCAATCTACGACCGACTGATACCTACACAAACATCCAGAGCCATTATGTCAATAACCTGGTAAATGTTTCACTCACTGGTTTCCAGCTGCTATCGGGAGAGCTCTTACCATTTGCCAGATGCTCAGATGCTGCCTGGGAAACAGATCTATAAGACACATTTGACAGGACAGAGGGGTGCAGTTAATCAACAATTTTAGGGCTGTTGAATGTTTCACATTTATTTTTTTAGAAAATAAGAAAAGAAAAGTATGCTGGATAAAGGGTGAATTAAACTTGGATTCATCTTGGACAAACTGGACTCTAGTCATGACAGTACCACTGCCTGGCGCTGTGCAGTCTCTGGGACTCAGTTTACTCATCTGTACAATGGGCACAAATAACAACAAACTGCCTGTCTCACTGGGGATTGTTGGGCTAATAGATGCGAAAGGCTCATATGAGCTATAAACTCAGTGAGAATCAAACACCTTTGCCTTCACCCAACCAGGTCACTTTAGACACAAGATGCCTGTATTATGTCACAGAATTCCTTGGGGTACAGTGATATAGGAAATGACAAATAACTTTGAAAAGGCAGGAATCGGGGGCAAGTCTTGGGGCACTCAATAGCAGTAATCCTTTATACAGAAGCAAATCGAGAACATATATTCCTACCTCTGCTCCCCAGGAAGATTCACAAACAAGCAAGAAAAAAACTTCACTATCTACTTTGAGCCAAGGACCATCCCAGCCCACCCTCAACCTCCTGGCCTGACAGCGAAAGTCTCCTGAAGTATGGATGACCTTGGGGTAGTTACTTAAACACTCCGCCTCATCTCATCTGTCAACTGGATATACTGAGAGAGGCCTTGCCACATGTCAGAGCATTAAGTGAGATCATATATTTGAAAAAATGCTGGTAAACATTTAACTATCTACAGAGCTGTCTGCATGTTAACGATCAGCATATTTACAGTAAGTGTGTGGGATGAATATGAAGGAAACCCCACTAGGCAGAAGCAGAAGTTCTTTTCAAAAAACCTGATTTGGAGTAAATCTCCCTATAATGGATGGAGCTGCAGGGAAGGAACATGGATAAGGGTCAAGAAAACAGTGGCTTTGAGATTTTAGGCTTGAATCCTCTCTGTCAGTAGTGGTGACAATTTGCATAATCTTAGGCAATTTATTTAATCTTTCTGAGCTTTGGGTTTCTCCTCTGTAAAATGAGAATAATAATAGCACTTACCTCACAGGATTGTTGTGATGATTATTCAAGATTATGCGCTTTAAACAATTCACACAATGTCTGGTTCCCTGCAATAGTTAGTTTCAGTTAGTAGGTGGGTTCGAGAAAGGAAGACAGACTTTTAACTTGTAAATTGTTTATATCTTGTTCCTTACCGTGGCTCACTCTCACCTAATGAAATATATAAACAGGATACATATTGGCAAGAATTAAGCCATCATACTGGTCTTCCCTGGTGGAGCAGATGGTAAGGAATCTGCCTGCCATGTGGGAGACCCAGGTTTGATCCCCGGGTCAGGAAGATCCCCTGGAAGAGGAAATGGTAACCCACTCCAGTGTTCATTCCTGGAGAATTCCATGGATCAAGGAGCCTGGTGGGTTACAGTCCATGGGGTCGCAAAGAGTCAGACATGACTAAGCAACCAACCCTTATTCCCTAAAGAAATATTGTCTTGCTTGTAATGATGGAGACATGTGGAGTGATTTTTTTTTTTCCTTTCTTCATTTCTTGTCATAATGTTGTTTACAAAAGAATACAGTTTTGACATATAGACACCTATATGTATATATATGTGTATTAATATATATAATGTGCTGTGCTCAGTTGCTCAGTTATGTCCTACTCTTTGTGACTTCATGGGCTGTAGCCCGCCAGGCTTCTCTGTCCATGGGACGTTTCAGGCAAGGATACTTGGGTGGGTTGCCATTTCCTCCCCCAGGGGATCTTCTTGACCTAGGGATCTAGGTCGTGTCTCCTGTGTCTCCTGAACTGGCAGGTGGATTCTTTACCACTGCGCTACCTGGGAAGCCCGTATATATACATATATATATATATATATATATATATATATATATATATATTCAAATAATTTTATTTATGTATTTTGGGCTATGCTGGGTCTTCGTTGCTGCATGAGCTTTTCCCTGGTTGCAGTGAGTGGGGGCTACTCTTGGGTGGTAGTGCACAGGCTTCTCGTTGTGATGGTTTCTCTCTCTCTCTCTTTTTTTTTTTGTGATGGTTTCTCTTGTTGCAGAGCTCAGGCTGTAAGGCACATGGGCAACAGGAGTTGTGGCTCCCAGGCTCAAGAGCACAGGCTCAGTAGTTGCAGAGTATGGGCTCAGTAGTTGCAGAGCAGGGGCTTAGTTGTTCCTTGGCATGTGAGATCTTCCTGGATCAAGGATCGAACCCTTCTCTCCTGCATCAGCAGGTGGATTCTTTACCACTGAGCCACCAGGGAGGACCCTATATATATTCTTTTTTTTTTTTAATTTAAAAAGAAAAAAACAAACCTTACCCTGAAATGTTGTGGCAGTTGGCTCTGAAGATGCCTTCAAGACCATAAGTCTTAAGTAGGTGGAGACAGAAATCTATACCTTGAAGGGAGAAAAGTTAGAAAGTGTTAAAGTATTCGAGTCCCAGTGCATTTGGGAAAGCATCCACAGGGGTCTAAGAGCACCTTCTTGAACACAGAAGGTACTCAAGGACCGGGCTGTCTCCTTTCTCCCCCATGAGCACCTCCACCAGCATCACAAGCTAATCAGCAGCTGACTCTCCCACAGGCTCCTTTCATCCAGGCCAGATCTTAGTCTGTTTGCAGTTCAGATCTCTGATCAACATTATCTCCCTCCAGAGCCCAGCCCAGATCATTCTATCTCATTATCCCTTTTTCTTTTCTTCATAACACTTATACACTATCTAGAATTATCTCATTTGTTTACATGTTTATTATGTGCCTTTCTTTCTCTAGAATATAAACACCACCAGATCAAGGACCTTATCTGTCTCACTTGGCCACTGTATCTCCAGCAGTGGAACACTGGCAAGGTGCTCACTCAGTATTTAAGAATAAAGGAGCAAATGAACACGTGTCAATTGCTAATGATGAGGGGATGAGTAAGGGACAGATAAGCAATGTCCCACCTCCCAGCTGACTGACATGCACACATACCTGGGCAGAAATTCAGGCATTTTAGCCAAAGAGCAGACGGGAGCCAAGGCCAAGGTATAGGTAGCAATTGGCACAAGAGGCTCCTGTCATAGTAGAAGCCTGTAAGTTTCAGCGACATCAGCTTTGTGTAACTTTGGACAGAAATCTGCTGGTTAGACACAGCCACATAGATCTGATGTCTGGGCTTTGGTGCAGGCATGGATATGAGGCCAAAAGTCCATGTCCTTCCTTGAATTAAAAAAAAAAAAAAACAACAACAAAAGACAAAATCTGGCTCAAGGGAAACAAATTCTTGGGAAATAGCACAAGCTTACTTTGATTCAACCCACATTTACTGGGCCAAGTTCTGTAGCAGGAAGAACAAGATTCAGAGTGTATATCTCATAGGGTGATAGAACTAGAATGGGAATAACTAACAAAGCAGAATAAGGAGAGAGTACTAAAACAGCCCTTACTTCTCCTGGAACACCGACGAAGGATTCAGAAGCTCCATCGAAAGCTAAGTCCAGGCTCTCCATTCTTGTAGGGGTGCAAGTGCCATCAGTAGGCAAATCCACAACAAAAACAGCCCTTGAGAACCTCGGTCATCCTTGCTATCACTGCAGATTGTCCCACAAGTTCTGACATCCTTCTCCAGCTCTGCAAACAGTGGCAGGCCTGGGGGGCAGATTAACAAACCGCTTCCCACTATAGGCACAAAGCAGGACAAGATCTTGAACCACGCAGTTCCTCGGAAAGAACGGCCAGTTCTTCTGACCACAGCCTGGGCAGTTCTAGGGGCTGCTGCTTAGCCCTGGCAGGTGAAGGCAGGGCTCTGTGCTCCAGGAGAAAAATATCCTGGCACCTCCTTTAGCAACAGGCCTGCTTCCGAAAAGTTTGTACCTAGGGGCCTTTTGTGGATCTTTTTTTAAACATTAAACAAAAAAAGAAAGAAAGAAAGAAAGAAAGAAAGAAAAGTCCCTCCCAGCCCATCGTCTTGCGAGTATACACCTGGTGCAAAGTTTTTTGGAAAGAACTTTGGGGTCTACACATCTGACTTCAGTTCTGTTTCACCCACCGCTGTTCTTAAGCAACTACCCTTCCCCTCTCTGTACCTCAGTTTCCCCATTTTTAATCAGAGGGACCAGTGGTGTTTTTCAAACTACAAGTTTTAATCCAATGATAAGCAATAAAATCAATAGAGTGGGTTACAACCAACATTTTTTTGAAAAGGAAATAGAAGAGTTTAGAATATAAAATATCTGAATGCATTGCAATTAATAGGCAAGTATCGTCTTGTAGAACTTTTATTTCATCTATCGACATGCTTACCCTGAGATCAAAACAAAATGTGTTTCACACTGTGGGTTACTGTTTTGTTTTGTTTTGTTTTAAAGTTCAAAACATACTATTTGAATTTTCAAGGCTAGGACCAGTAAGTGCAATTCTACTCCTGGCTTAATTGCCAATTTCCCATTGTTTGCCTGCAGACCGAGCCCAGCTCCAAGTGAACCTGTGATTTGGCTCATGAATAGATATACCTAATCTCCAAAGTGAACAAGGGTGTACTGGTAAAAGGCCTGCACCATGACCCATCCTCCCCAAATGACAGGACTTTCCTGACTTCTCACAGTGCACGTTAGCTGGGTTTGTTTTTCGAACTTCATATAAATGGAATCACAGTATGAACCCTAACTGTGGACACGGTGACCTAGAAAGGAGATGCTCAATGCTGCGTTTATTGTCCAGCATGACATCAGCCAGAAAGCATTGCGAAAATAATAATATTATGATTATTGAGTGAAGGCCTGTTGGGTGCCAGACTCTGTGCTAAGGGACTTAAAAACATTCAAGTTCATTCTCACAAGGTCTATGGGATTTGAGGTGTCTGCTGTGACCCTCATGTTTCAGAAAGAGAAACTGAGGCACGGGGAAGTTGCAATGCGATATCCTCAAGGTCATGGAACCTGCAAAATGGCCACGCAGGGCTGGAACCCTTATCTGTCGGCCCTTAGACTCCTTTCCATTACACACTTTTCCTCAGGGCTGGGGTACTTTGCAACAAAGTATCTTGGAGACTGCTTGAAACCAGTCCTGTAGAGTCCTCTCCTACCTGGCTCTCACCCTCATTTGGTGGAATGGAGTTGGTTTACACTGCTGAGGAGGCAAGCAAGCTACCCTTCAACAGAAGCCAGGGGATTCCAGAAGGCCTGAATTAGCCGAGAGGTTTAATTTGGGGATATTCTTACTACCCGAAATTTCTTTCAGAACATTTGGTCCTTTGGGACTTCCTCAAATTGCCAACAGTTAGACAGAAAATTCCATCTCCTTCTCCTTGGTTGCTTCATAGTATCCAGCAGTTCCCCTACCTTAACCTACAAGTGATTGCCTACTTTGGCAGCTCCTTACTAACCAGAGAAATTTGACTGCTTTTTTGGGTGGGGGTGGGGGTGGGTAGGGTGGGGTGGGGGTAGGGGTAGGGGGTAGGGCTGGGGGTGGGGAGTGCTTTTGTTTCCTTAACAAATACAATTACATTTCACTACTTCATTGAAGCCACATCTAACCAATGAGATTGGTTGGTAACTTGTTGAGTCTACTCAAGAATAGAGGATAAAAGGATCCATGTATCAATTTTCCTCATATTAGAGATTTTTAAGTCTTTTTTTTTTTTTTTTTAGTATTAGCCATCTGGATTACAACATACCTACTACTCCAGAGTTTCAAGGAAATTAGTCAGGCCTTAAAATTAAACTTTAACCTTGATTCAAATTAAAAATACAATTTGCCACATTAGTTTCATATGTTTGTATTTCCTGGCCTCAAAAACACTACTGGCCCCTTGACTACAGTAGTTGAAATCCTACTTAGCACTCAATAACCAACATAACTTCCTCCACCCCCCAGGCAAAGCTAAAAGAGTGGTCCTTCTGCTTCCATAATGTTCTGTAAAATAGAGGCATGTACCTCCAACTCCTAATCACCACCACCACCCCCAAACCATGAACTCCCCTCAGGGCAGTAACCACATTGTATTTATATTTGTCTTGATATTTACCCCCAACGCTGGCAGGATCAGGTTTCCCCGCACAGAGCAAGACTTCTGTACACACTGTCTTAATCAATTTCTAAGGCAACTTTTTATTGGAATATAAGATGCATATGAAAAGGCCTAAGATCATAAGTGTTTCAATGTTCACAAAGAGAAAGAACATATATCAAGCCACCCCACCTCCCCAACCCCATCCCCCTCCCCTCCCCCACCCACCCCAAAAGGCCTTCACTGTGGCCCTTCCTCCAGCAAAGACAAGACTTTCCAGACTTCTAACACCCTACAACAACTTGCTTGCTTGTTGTTGTTGTTTTGAACTCTGTATAAATAGAATCACAGGGTGAGCTCTCTTGGTTTGGGCTTCTTATATTAAACATCATGCTTGCGAGATTTAATCTCAGTGTTTTGTAGCCTGCTGGTTAATTTATTCCCATTTGCTGGCCAGCATTCCACTGTGGCTGTGCAGTTATATATTTATCCATTCTACTGCGGATGGACACTTAGCTTTTTTCTAATTTGGAGCTCTTATGAATAGAGTTACTATGAACATTCTTGGATATTTCTATCTGTTAACCATTTACTTAGGAGTCCTATTGTTCAGCTTTGGTGGATGCTGCCAGCTTTTAAGGGTTTTGAGGTGGTTGTGGAAACTGCTGCTTCTAAAATTTACATGGAAATACAAAAGGCCAAAAATATTCAAGACAATCTCAGACAAAGCTGGAGGTCTTACACTATGACATATTATAAAACTACAGGAATTAAAACAGGGTGGTTTGGGCACAAATAGGCCAGTGGCTTGGAAGAGAGAATTCAGATACAGATGCAAGCATAAATATTACTTGATTTATGATACAGGTAACATAGCCATGTAGAAAAGACAGTGATGTTTTCAATAAATGGTGCCAGATCAATTGGATAAACACTGAAAAAAAAAGCTTAACCACACGTAAAAATCAATTCCAGATGGATTGTAGATCTAAACATTAAAAGGAAAACAATAAGGTTTTGTTAAAAAAAAATGTATAAAATTCACTAGAATATGAATATGACTGGAAGACTTGAAGTAGGTAAAAAATTCTTATAAATAGGACAGAAAAAAATCTCATCATAAAGGAAAAATTTGCCACACTGGACTACTTCAAAAATAAGAATGGTTCCTCAAAAGATACCATTAGGAATTGAAAACACAGCACTGATTAAGAAAAGATGTTTGCAAACATAGACCCAACAAAGGACTTGTAAACAGAATGTATACTGAACTCCTACATGTCAATCATAAAAGAGAACCAATAAAAACGTGTGCAGAAGGAGAAGGAGGAAAAGGAAAAACTTGAATGGGCACTTAAACACAGACGCACACGATGGCCAAGTGGCTAATAAACATATGAAAAGGTACATAGCGTAAATGTAAATTAAAACCCTCAAGAGACATCTCTGGACTCAGGAAAATTGCTAAAACTGAAAGTCACATGATATCTGGGGTTGGCAAGAACATGAAGTAACCAAGCTCTCCTACACTGCTGAGGTTAAGGAGCAAATACTGGTCTGTCCATTGAACTTTTGTCAGGACCTGCCCCAATTTTCCCCTCTCCCCAGGAGAGTGGACTGGCGTGAGCGGGTGGTGGTTGGAAAGCATGTACAAACCTCTCTTTATGCCTTTTCTTCGTTCTGTGCATCGACCCAGGCTTCACACACTCCCTGAACCATATTTTCCGCTAGATCCCTTGCTAGAGCCCACGCAGATGTTAAAAGTAAGATCCATTTCGGACCAGGGTGGCCTCCCTCATGAGCTCCTGAAACAAACAGGCACGTGCTACAAACGACGTGTAATTCGTATCTCATCCAAAGACCCAAAGCTTTCTGATGCCGCTTAAATATGTCCCCAAAATGAATTCCTAGAATTCAAAGTTATGCTCATTTCTATTTCCCTACAGGTTCAAGTTGCAAAATCACCCTTCTGAAAGGTTGGATCAACTTTCATTCCCACAAGAGGCAGACACATGCCCCATTTATCAACGTGCTAGGTGAAAAACAGTATTTTGTTTCATTTAGCTCTTTGATCACTTAAAAAGCTGAACTTTTACAATCTATTTATGGGTCATTTTTATTTCTTCTTTTGTAATTAGAAGTTCACGTATTTTGTCCATGCTGTCAGTAATTTTGTCTTATAATTCTGAAAGAGGGCTCTGTGTAGCAAGGATATAAACTTTTCACTTGTTACATATTGTACATATACTGCGGATATTTTCCCCAATATTTGGTGTTTCCTCCTTTAATTTCATTTATAGGATTTGTTCTTATACAAATGAATTTTAAATGTTTATATAGTTAAAAAAATCTATCCATTATAAACTTTGTATTTTTGCAAAGTATTTAGGAAATCTTTTTCCATTTCAAAATTATAAAAATGTTTATATATTTTTCTAATATGGTTACATTTGTTATCTTTAAATATTTGAATCACTTGGAGTTCATTTTGTATCAGTTAAGGCTCCAGTCGTGTGTGTGTGTGTGTGTGTGTGTGTACTTTTTTTTTCCAGAATGGCAGCCAGTAGTTCCAGCACCATTTATTGAAGGATGTATACTTGACCTGATTATTTGTCTATTTTTTGGGTAATACAGTTGAATAGTAAGGTTCACTATCAGAAGGCTCTCCCTGGCCTTCCAGCTGGCAGATTGACCCCAAGCCACCAGAGTGGAGATATGTACTAGTAGGAGGCTCAGTTGCGGCAAAAAGTGAACAGGTGAGTGCTGGAATTACAAGCACAGGAGGGAGGTGAGGAGTGAGGACTGACTGCCCTCGTTCCCTCCCGCTGGTCCCCAATATTCACTTCATCTAGCTGTCTTTCTGCATCTGTAAGCTTCAGCAACTGTCAGGGGAGGGAATAATTAATCCCGGTAGCTAATCCTGGAGAGTCTGGAATCAGGTTACTGTATTTAAATCCTGACTTCACCACTTCCACCAACCTTGTGATCACTACTTCCACCAACCTTGTGATCTCGAGCAAGTGTCTTCATATTTCTGGTCTTCAGTTTACCCCGAGAAGTGGGGATCATAGTAACACCTATTGCAGAGCACATGGAGGAGGTTTTAAGGAACTAAATCATATGCAGCTCTTAGGTCGGTGACTGGCACAGAATAAACTCACAGAGTCAACATTGTTATCAGTTAATTTTTAAGGAAAGTCGTGACCATCTAGTGGAACAAGACATTAGTCCTCCCTTGGCCTGGGTCTGAGCCTGAGCAGAGCAGTTAGAGGAGTAGGTGGAACTTTCAAGCCAATGGGAAGGTTTTCAGGTCAAATGGTTGAAGGCACTGGTCTAGACGATGTTTTCTTTAGGGAGCCTCTATTCTTTAAGGCATTCTTATGCAATGAAGCTTACAAATGAAGGACTAGCGTATTAATTAATGTTGCCATGGTTTGGGGCTTCCCTGGTGGCTCTGATGGTAAAGAATCCACCTGCAATGCAAGAGATCTGGGTTTGATCCCTGGGTTGAGAAGATCCCCTGGAGAAGGGAATGGCAACCCACTCCAATTTTCTTGCCTGGAAAATTCCATGGACAGAGGAGCCTGGTGGGCTACAGTCCATGGGGTCGCACAGAGTCAGACACAACTGAAGGGACTTAGCAGCAGCAGCAGCAGCTAATTAGTTTATAAAGTTTTGGTCAGAAGTGGAGCCACTGGTGTTTGTCTTTCCTTCTCATATTTTTCAGAGAATGAGATAATAGCTATAGTTGATTGATTCCCTCATAGGCAGACCTTTAACAATTATTTCATATAATACTCTGTAATATATCCAAGGTTGTCATTATCATCCCCAAGGTCAAGAAGAGGAAAGGGAGCTTCCTCCAAGTGAGGAGGTAACTTGCACGCAGTTGTCGTAACTAAGAACCAAGATTCAACCCAGGTCTCTCTAACTCCAGGACTCAAGCTCTAAACTCAATGAAGAACACATGGATACTGAGCTGGAATTTTGGAAGCTGGGAAGTCCAGCTTGGCAGATGGGAGAAATTACTTTCTGAAGGATTTAGTGCCTTCTATTTATTTACAAAATGGTCATGCCTGGAAGGACTTCGGAAGGAATCTATCCAGAGTCTTCATCGTACAGATGGAAAACCTGGAGCCCACAGCAGGATGCGTCTGAGCTGATTACACATGGAGCTCTCCTCTGAGCCTTGGTCTCCTCACTCTGTACAGCAACCTCCATGTAACCTTCATGTGGCCTCAAGATAGAAGGGGTATCATGCTTGGTGCTACACAGACTGCTTATCATCCTGGCCCAAAGAAGCTTGCCAATCATCAAGGGAGAAAATTCATGCCGACAAATAACAGTCAAAAAATGAAGATCATGGCATCTAGTCCCATCACTTCATGGCAAATAGATGGGGAAAAAGTGGAAACGGTGAAAGATATTGTTTTCTTGGGCTTCAAAGTCACTGGAGATGGTGACTGCAGCCATGAAATTAAAAGATGCTTGCTCCTTGGAAGAAAAGCTATGACCAACCTAGACAGCATATTAAAAGGCAGAGACATCACTTTGCTGACAAAGGTCTGTGTTGTCAAGGCTATGTTTTTTCCAGTAGTCATGTATGGTTGTTAGAATTGGACCATAAAGAAGGCTGAGTGCTGAAGAATTGATGTTTTTGAACTGTGATATTGTAGAAGACTCTTAAGAGTCCCTTGAACAGCAAGAAGATCAAACCAAACAATCCTAAAGGAAATCAGTTATGAATATTCATTGGATGGACTGATGCTGAAGCTGAAGCTCCAATACTTTGGCCACCTGATGTAAAGAACTGACTTATTGGAAAAGACCCTGATGCTGGGAAAGATTGAAGGCAGAAGGAGAAGGGCAAGACAGAGGATGAGATGGTTGGATGGTATCACGGTCTCAATGGACATGAGTTTAAGCAAGCTCCGGGAGATGGTAAAGGACAGGGGAGCCTGGCATGCTGCAGTCCTTGGGGTCGTAAACAGCTGGACACAGCTTAGCGAATGAACAACAACAACAACAAGTAAAAAGGTGAAAAGCACTTTGGGGTCTTTGGAGCACTTTGTCCCTCTGACCAGAATCAGGAAAGACTTCTTGGAGGAGTTTGCATAAGAGCTGGGTCTGCAGTAGAAATGACAGGAAGGGCACTCCAGATGGAGAAGGGACTGCTAGTAATGAAAGCTAACATTTATTGAGCCGCAGCATGCAGACTCCATGATAAACACTTTATACTTATTAATTCCTTTAAATCCCACAGGACACTATAAGGTGGGTACCATAATTATCCCCATTTTAGAGAAAGGGAAATTAAGACACATAAAGGATAAATAGCTTGTCCATGGACATATGACTAGGAACTGGGAGGCTCCAAGATGAGAATACTAGCCGGAGTGACTCCTCATTTCTTGATGCCTGAAGGGAGGACCCAGGGAGGAGCACTGGGAAGTGGACACAGGATGAAGGAGTAGGATATCGGTTCTTTTTCTAGGACAAGTCAACTTCTAATTGACCCTTGGGTTTTCCTACCATCTAGGGACTTCCTGAGATAGGCAAGGCGTACTCAGTTAATGAGAATCAGGAATCCAGACCCACTGGCCTCTCTGGACCTTCCCGAAGCTACCAAGACTGAGCTCAGAGACTCTGGTCGAAGGCCACAGAAGCCATCTGGCTCATTCTAGGGCCACAATGTCCAAGAACCCATCCTGACCGATCTTTTACCAGCTCCAGGGGTTTTCCCAATGCCAACCATGGCTGTGGCTCAGACCCCCTGGAGACAGCGAGGTTTGGAGATAAGAGCACAGAATACAGCCAAAGCCCAAGTCCAGCACTGAGAGCTGTGTGACCAGCTCTGACCCTGGCTGGATTTCCGGGAGCATCTAGCAGGGGGGATCAGCCTGACTTCCAGGCTTCTTGGGAGGAATCTATGAAAACACACTGATGAGGGCGTGCACAATGCCTGGCTCCCAAAAGTGCTCAGGCAATGCTAACTTCTTGCCCTTGTCCTTGAAGCTCCTCATCTTCTTGGAGCAGGCTAAAAATTGGATAGACTCACCCCATTCCTCAGTTTCTTGTTGTCCCTTAAAACAGATCCACAGGCCCTTGGAATGCTGACAATATGACTGCTAATCACTAGAATCAGGAGACCACAGACACTGACATGGGAGGTACCGAAGGTCTCAGCACCTTTGTACACTCCCCCGTCAGCATCTCCTGCTCCAAAGTGGCAGCAACCTTCCTTGGACGGCACCCACTTCTTCAAGGCCAGAGTGGCTTTCTTCAACTCCCTTCCACCCCAGACCTTCTCAAGTTACCATTAGAGTTCCATTCATCATGAACTGCTCATGAACACCTATCCAAGATTCTTGACATGAGCTAACTCAGAGTCAAATGGGAAAGCAACAGCGGTGTCCATAGACAGATGACGGATAAACGAAACATGCTATATACATACAATGGACTGTTAGCCTTAAAAAAAAAAGAATGAAATTCTGACACATGCTCTAATACAGATGAACCTGTATGAAGACAGCAGACTCCGTGGAATAACCCTAATGCAAGAGGACAGATATTATATGATTTCACTTACGTGTGGCACCTAGAGTAGTCAAATTCATAGAGGTAGAAAGAAGTTACCAGGGGCTGAGAAGAGGGGAGGATGGGGAGTTAGTGTTTAATGGGTACAAAGTTTCAGTCTGAGAAGATGAGAAAGACCTGGAGATGGAAGGTGATGATTTCAAAACAAGGTAGATGCGCTTAATGCTCTTGAACTGCTCACTTAGGAATGGTTAACATAGTTTGACATCAATAAATAAACACTCACAACATCCTTTAAAAAGTGGCTAAAGTGGAAGTTTTATGTTTTATA
Source organism: Ovis aries (assembly GCF_016772045.2). Taxonomy (NCBI): domain Eukaryota; kingdom Metazoa; phylum Chordata; class Mammalia; order Artiodactyla; family Bovidae; genus Ovis; species Ovis aries. Next base: position 15,658,367 of record NC_056055.1, read on the forward strand.
TATGCTGTGCTGTGCTTAGTCTCTCAGTCATGTCCGACTCTGCAATCCCATGGACTGTAGCCCGCCAGGCTCCTCTGTCCATGGGGATTCTCCAGGCAGAATACTGGAGTGGGTTGCCATGGCTTTCTCCAGGGGATCTTCCCAACCCAGGGATCAAACCCAGGTCTCCTGAATTGCAGGCAGATCCTTTACCATCTGAGCCACCAAGGAAGTGTCAGCCTGCAGGTACAGGAAAAGTAGAGTCATTCATTCATTCATTCATTCAACAAATAACTTCTAAGCCCTTATCGGGCGCCAAATGCTGAGAGGTATGGGTATAGATATGAGAACACAGACAGAGTGAAGGAAGCAGCCTGGAGTCCTGCTCTTGCGTAGCTGACAGCTGTGACATTCTAGGGAGACCATAAGAAAGATAACCAAGACAAAGAAAACATATGTCAGATGGTGACAAGGCCGCAAGCTTGGCAAGGGGAATAGAGATTTCCAGGTGCGGGAAGGAAAGATCGCAGTATTTTAAGGGCCTGTTTTGCTGAGAAGTCAGTACCTGAGCAATGACTTAAATTGAGAAACTGCTATTTGGGTGCCTGGAAGAACATTCTGGAGACAGGATAGTGCAGGTGCAGAAGACCCGAGCAGGGAGGATGCCAGGAGTTTTGGAGGAGCTCCTAGGAAGCCAGAGTTGGAAGGGAGATTTTTGCAGGTGGGGAGCAGGAGACGAGGTCAAGAAGAAAACAAGGAGCTGGATTGTCTCAGGCCTCGTAGAGGATGGCAAAGACTTAATGAGACATAACGGTTGATTCCTGCGCTGTTCAGTGGGGAAGGGGCCTCACCAATGCATTTTTAGCCTTCTTCTCACAATAGCAGGATGCTTTTTTAAATTATTATTATAGTTCCTTAATCTGTAAGTGAGCAAGTGAGTGAAGTCACTCAGTTGTGTCCAACTCTTTGCAACTCCATGGACTGTAGCCTACCAGTCTCCTCCGTCCATGGGATTTTCCAGGCAAGACTACTGGAGTGGGTTGCCATTTCCTTCTCCAGGAGATCTTCCCGACCCAGGGATTGAACCCAGGTCTCCCGCATTGTAGGCAGACGCTTTACCGTCTGAGCTACCAGGGAAGTCCTACAATGGCAGGATGGATGCATGGGGCTGTCATGAGCCTGCTTGAATTCCTTGCCCACAAGGTAACTTTCTGGTCATACCCTGGCTTCCCACAGACAGGTCCTCTAGGGCGAGAGACTGCTGGCAGCCAGGGTGTTGTCCTCACTGTGACACCTCTACTTTTCATTGTAAATTGACATAATGTATGGTGTGGTACGGATGGTATGGTACGGTATGGTACAGTACGGTACGGTATGGTGTAAACCAATATGATACAATGCTGCAGCTGCTGCTGTTTTGTCACGCAGTCATGTCCAACTCTTTGCAACCACATGGACTATAGCCCACCAGACTCCTCTGTCCATGGGGGTTCCCAGGTAAGAATACTGGAGTGGGTTTTATGATATAATACACTACCATATCTCAGAGCTTGTATAACATGACTCCAGCCCCCAGAGTTGAAGCCACCCTTGTAGGTGGACTAATCCAGTCTCTAAACCGACCAGGCTCCTGAACTAGGTCCCACGGTCACAGTGTCCTCTCCACGACCGTGCCACTTGGTGAGGCTGCTCAACAGCCAGTCAGCTGCCCTTCTCTTAGCGCTGTCCTGATCTCACCACTCAACTTTTGACCCAAACCACTGAGCCTCAGTTTACTCAGTTGTAGAATGGGCATGATACTTTCAACCTCCAAGGGTGGCTGTAGGAACTGAACGAGATAAAAACCTCTGAGAGCCAGCAAGTCTCCTGGCTTCCCCTCTCACCCTCCCTTCCCTGACACTCATCCCTCTTTTGTTGGGGCACTCTCAGCAGGGTCTCTCCAGCCTCCCAGCTTTCATCCTCATGCCTATCGGTGCATTGTAGACAAGTAGGATGCTTCAGACTCCCTGCACATCTCCCTCTGGTTAGAACGCCCTTCCTCTTCTCTGCCTGATGAGCAGCCAGAGGTCCTTCAAGCTCTAGCTGCAATGCCACCTCTCCTTTAAAGCCTTCCCAGGCTCTTTCTGGGGCTTCTCAGGTGATGCTTGTGCTAAAGAACCCACCTGCCAAAGCAGGAGATGTAAGAGACGTGGGTTCAATCTCTGGGTCGGGAGGATCCCCTGGAATAGAAAGTAGCAATCCATTCCAGTATTCTTGCCTGGAAAAATCCCATGGACAGGGAAGCCTCGTGGGCTACAGTCCATAGGATCACAGAGTCAGACACAACTGAAGAGAATTAGCACGCAGGCCCCCAGGCTCTTTTTGTTCTTCCTGCCTGGTTGATTCTTCCGTCTGCTTACAGCACCCAATGCTTTACTCTATCACAGCACTTACTGCTGCACTGGTTTAACTACCTGGGTTGTTGGCATTATTTTTTTAATCTAAACTAAAGCTCGAGCTCCCTGTTGACAAAGAGGGATCATCTTCTCTTACACCATGTTTCATTAAGTTTTGCCTGCCAACAAATTTTTAGATTCACCATTATTTTGTGTACCATTAAGAAAGAAAAATATGCACCACTTACGTCTTGACACCTTGGCTTCTTGGGATTTGTATTTTATGCATCATGAAAGAATTCTTCTGAACTTACTTAGAAATAGTGTAGATATCATTTATCACTTCTGTGCATATCACATGTATTTGTCATGAAATCGATTGGTTAAGGTATTACCACTTGCATTATGACTAATAAGTGTCCAATAGCAACTGTAAGAGCCATTGAGTGTAACACCTACCCCAGTTTTAAAGATGCAAAAAAATGAAAGAAAAAAACACATGCTACAGATGTGAGAGTTGGACCATAAAGAAGGCTGAGCATTGAAGAACTGATGCCTTCAAACTGTGGTGCTGGAAAAGTCTCTTGAGAGTCCCTTGGGCAGCAAGGGTATCAAACTAGTCAATCCTAAAGGGAAGCAACCCTGAATATTCATTGGAGAACTGATGCTTAAGCTGAAGCTCCAAGACTTTGGCCACGAGAAGCAAAGAGCAAACTCATTGGAAAAGACCCTGATGCTGGGAAAGACTGAGGGCAGGAGAAGGGGGCGAAACAGGATGAGATGTTTGGTTGGCATCACAGACTCAGTGGACTTGAGTCTGAGCAAACTCCAGCAGGTAATAAAGGACAGGAAGGCCTGGCCTGCTGCAGTCTATGGGGTCGCAAAGAGTCGGACATGACTTAGGGACTGAACGACAGCAAAAAACTTGAAATACAGATTATCCCTTTCTCCTAGACTAGTGTCTGGCACCCAGCTGATGTTCAATCAATGTGTGTAGGTTTGCTATAGCTTTGTGACATGATTCAGGCCAATCTACAGCAACAGTGGTCATGTCTATGCAGCCCTGGACCTCTCAAGTGTCCAGGGCTTCTGGAAGGACAGGCTGGCACCAAAGTGTACCAGAGCTCATTTGAGGAGGAGTTGGAGGCAGGGGAACCTCTGAATAGTTCCTGGTTTCCCTGTGGATGATTGGACCAGGAATGGAGTGTTGCTGGGCAGAGAGGAGGTGGACATGAAGGCCTTCAAACCCCCAGAAGTTCAACAGGGTCAGGCTGAGACTATGAACTTTGGAGCACAAAACCTTAGCTGATAGAAATATTTTTATCTATATATAAAGTTCGGACCCCGTGTCCAGAAACAACAATAAATCTTAGGCTCTTCCTATCTCCTGCTGCCCCACTCTCAGTGATATACAAGCTGGAAAAGATTTTTATTTTTGGATAGTGAGAGACAAGGCAACAGAAAGTTATAACCTAAAGAAAGTAATAACATGTTCTGGCCAGAAATGCCCCACTGTGTCTCCATGTGAATGTCATTGTGTTTGAACAAGTTGAACTGAATTTTATCTGCTGATTTTGAATGTGCAATGCACAGGCACATACAGAAATTACATGAGGGAAGAACAGAAAGACCCCTATTGCTTGGCATCATATTTTAAGCTTAGACAAACTTGGAAGGCTGTTCTCAAGCCTCTGACATTTGGCTGCCCCGAGTCTCACTCTGTGCACAGAGGAGATTGTCAAAACTCAGGTGGGTGCAGTCAGTCCACATGCTTGATGTCACAGAGAATAGGAGAGCCAGGAGGAGGAGGTTTGACTGTGTCCTGGGAAGAGACCCAGAGGCATAGGCAGAACCATCCCATGCCTGCTGGGGGACTGGGTTTCTAGTGTAAAATGGGGCCTGTGAAGCCTCCCCTCTGGGCAGAGTTCACCAGGCATTTAATAACCCATGTGGCCGGAGGACTGCAGAGAGTTCCAGGGGGCCCCCACGGCACCTGGAGTCAATCCTTTAGTTGCTGGATCACAGGAAGGACCAGGGGACAGTGTGGTGGGGGACACTAAGGACAACTGCTATTTATTTACAATATTGATAAAATATTGCAACAAGCAACTGGACTGTCTCTGTGTGTGTCATATGAAGAGCACCCTATCGGTGAACTTTCTGCGAAGATGAAATGAAATCAGCAGGTGAATGAATGAGTAAGTAAATGAATGAATGAGTGATTGGGCACCATGCCCTGTGCTTGTGAATCGAGACTCCAGTTCTCTCATCCAGTAAATATTAATTGAATGTCCATAGCGTGCAGTTTTCATGTCAGATGCTGAGGATGAAAAGCTGATTCAGAAAGAACCCTTCTTTGGAAAGTCCTTCTTGAGGCAATAAGTGATGGGTGGGAAGGGCATCTCTTGTGGCACGAACAGTATAAGCAAAGACACAGAGGCAAATGCAAAAAAGAGCAAATCAAGCAAGCAAGCAAATAAAAAGCACCTTATCTTGTTCTGGAAGCAACAATCTGTCATCGTGATCAGTATAAAGTTTGAGGCCAGAAGCAGTAAGAGATAGGGCTCTTGGAAGCATAAATAATGGCCAGTCTTGGGAGGGGTGAACACTGCTATGTGGGAGTGTCAGGGATGAGCGGCAGCAGGTCACTTTCACACTGAAATAATCACTGCACAGCAGTGTGGGGCCTGGCCTCCAAGGGCTAAGGCTGGAGGCAGGGAGGCCAGAAGGGAGCCACTGCAACAATCCAGGTAAATGAAGTGGCAAAATAAAAATGGGGAGGAGAAACTGAAAATATTAAGTTTGGTGTATTTTTTTCTTTTAAGTTGAAGAGTGAGAGAAAGAAATGGGGCCAAAACTTGATCAGCAAACCTAGGGTTGAAAAGAAAGTGACATATGACCAAAATATAGTCAATCCTTTATGATAACTTGGTATGGAGTGTGATCTATCAAACTATCCAATTATTATGTTGAAAACCTAATATGGGTTATTCCTGGCGGCTCAGCTGTAAAGTATCCACCAGCAATGCAGGAGATGTGGGTTCCATCCCTGGGTGGGGAATATCCCCTGGAGGAGGAAATGGCAACCCACTCCAGTATTCTTGCCTGGGAAATCCCATGGACAGAGGAGCCTGGTGGGCTACAGTTGCAAAAGAATAGGTTACAACTTAGGACTAAACCATCACCACCACCCACACCTAATATGCTATTATAATGTTGTATGTTATATAATAAACATTGAAACATAATAGTATAAGTTAACTATACTTCAATTTTAAAAAAAGAAGAAGAAAGAAAAGAAACACTTGGAGGGTACATAAAGTAAGACAGGGTTCACAGAGAAGGAGTAGCCGAGGGAATTCCCAGGTTCCTGCACTGAAGACCCAAAGGTGATAGTGTCCCCAAGACCAGAACCGAGGAACAAGTGGGTCTGAGGCGAAGACATGAGAGAGAGTCAAGGTGGAGGAATCTAGAAGGTCCAAGAGGAGGGCTTTGGTGAGCAGGCTTTCCCACAGGCTTTCCCACAGGTTTTCACAAGGTCTGCTTTGACTCACACTCTCCGAGCCTCAGGACAAGAAACAGAAGTCTATGGATTCCAGTCACTTCACCATCATCCTCGAGCTGACATTTTGTATTTTAAAAAGTTGGCTAAGGATTCTGCCCAGCATGTCTTTTTTTTCTCCCTTGATTATTGAGATGTAGCCTACATACAGAGGAGTGCATGAATCAGAAGTATACACTTAGACAGGAGGATGGGGTGGGAGGGAAGTTCAAGAGAGAGGCGTCATATCTCTGATTCATGCAGATACCTGGCAGAAACACACACAATACTGTAAAGCAATTGTTCTCCAGTTAAAAATAAATAATTTTTTAAAGCTAAAAAAAAGTATCCATCTCAACAAGCATGTCATTTGGATTGTATTAAAGAGCTTAAAAATACTCACAAGTGCACACACACAAAGACATATATGAAAATAGAAGCCAGTCTCCTCTCTAAGAATTTTCATTCCAGAGGGAAGGACTCTGCAGTTAATGGGCATGCAAACACCATTAAGCCCAAACACCCTACTTCATATGGAATGCAAGACCCTCTGGCATCTGACCCCTGCCCCCTTCCCCTCCCTCACTTGTTGCCACCACCACCACCATCCCCTCCCCAAATTAAGCTCTGGCCTCACTAAGCCTCAGTGTCCCGGATCCCAACCCCTCATCCATCCATCCACACCCACTAGGATTCTCCTGCCTTTCCCACTTACTCAGGGTCTAGCCAGCAAATTCTCTCCTGGGCTTTCAGGCCCTTCCAACGTCTGAAGGCCTCCTCCACTAGTCTCCTATTTCCGTCCCTATTGCAGTTCATTTCCACTGATACTTTTTTTTTTCTCCCTAAATTCTATCAGTACAATTCCAAGGCTGTATCTCCAGACTGACGTTGAACATACCTTAACTCTGTTTGGATGCTGTTACCATCATTGAGCTCTCAAAAGAAACAAGAAAAAAGTCTGTTTTGAAATAGACTCACAGCCTTAGAGAATGAATTTATGGTTACCAGGGGGGATGGTGGGAGAGAAGAATAGATTGAGAGTTTGGGGCTGACATGTACACACTGCTAGATTTAAAATAGATAACCAACAAGGACCTACTATAGAGCACAGGGAACTCTGTTCAATATTCTATAATAACCTAAATGGAAAAAGAATTTGAAAAAGAATAGATACATGTATATGTGTAACTGAATCACTTTGCTGTACACCTAAAACTAACACGACATTGTTAATGCTGATTAACATAACCGATTGTTAACATAACATAATGCTGATTAACATACAGTCCAACACAAAATAAAAACTTCTTTAAAAAAAAGTCTATTTTGACTTGTGGTTGCCAAGGAAAGAGGAGTGAGGAGAGAAGGACTGGGGGTTGGGGATTAGCAGATGTAAAGTGTATTATGTATAGGATGGATAAAAAGGTCCTAATGTATATCACAGGGAACTATATTTAGTATCCTGTGATGGAGCATGATGGAAAAAAATATGAAAAAAGAATGTATACATAGGTATAACTGAATCACTTTGCTGTACAGCAGAAATTAACATGACATTGTAAGTCAACTATAGATGAATAAAATAATTTTTTTAATGTCTCTTTTGAAGAAAGCAAGAAAGGAAAGAAGACAAGGATGGAGGGAGGGGAGAGGGAGGAAGGGAAGAAAGAGAGAAGGAAAGGAAACAAAGGAATGAGGAAGGAAAGAATATACAAGAGAATTCACTTTTATTCTCAGTTCAGAGCCTGGCAAAAAATGTGTTGGCTATGAAAGACCAGGAATCAGAGGCCCGGGCTGGAGTTTGAACTTTACAACTGACCAACTGTGGACGATGCACAAGTCAGTTCACCCCTCTTCCTGATTCCTTCCACTTTGCAAATGTCCGTGATCCTCAAGCCAGGAATTTAAAATCATAATAAACAGTATGTTTAGTGATCTCATTTGTCTGCTGCCACCATTCCTCATTCGGTCTCCACTCGTGTGAACAGAGACTGATGCAAAACATATTTCATTTTTACCCCCTGAAATATAAAACTGGGACAAAGAGGGAGAGAAACAAGAGATGCTGAATTCTTTCTACACGCAACACAATAAAGTCGAATAATACACGTTTAGTCATCCCACAGGGAGCCAGATCAACAGCTTGGTTGGCGACACTGTGCTGGCCCCTGTCTCTTCACAAGGGCAGGAAATGTGTACATTCTCAAGGGCCAACTGGTCAACCACCCCCCCCCACCCCCCCCCACCCCCCGCGTCAGTCATTCTCTTTAATGACGCTCCTCCATCAGACCCCATTCTCTCGAAGACAATTCATTTTATGAAACGGCCGCAGCTGCCATTAGAAGTGGGCGAATCCAGGCATGTGTTTGGGTTCGAGATCTGTCTTGAGTGATGTTTCAAATACTTTAGGTTTGGCAGAAGCCAAGACACATTCTGTCAAGTTCTTTTTCCCCTTCGTTTCTTAAGCCCGTGTGGATTCGAGAGAAATGTGGCCATCTGATTCTCATTCGTTTTTGCCTAACTCAACAACAAAAATTGTCTCAGAAGAACTAGAAAATGTCCAAGTGGCAAATACAACCTCTTTCACGGAAGCCTTCTCAGGATCTCTGTCAGTCCACCCCGACAGCTTGACATTCTCCAAACAGGCCAAGCATTTTCACTTCTTTGTGCCAGTTGCACGTGCTCCCTTTCACCCTCTCCTCTGCTCATCGACTCCTGCTCCCCAAGTCCCATGCAAAGACATCTCCTTCATGAAGGTTTTCTCCACCGTCCAACTTGTAGACACTCCCACGGTCCCCTGAACTCCTGCAGGACTTCACCTGGAGCCCAAAGACCCTCTATTCTGTGCTGCTTCATGTTACAGTGGTTGTTGAACCACGTGAATCAAGCCCTCACTGATGTTGTCCTGGACGTCAAGCTCTCAACCTTAATTAAAGGCCTTCACAAGAAAAGGCAGACAAGGACTGGCATTTGTGGGAAAGCTGTTGCCAAAAACATTAATTATTGTGTCTATCAATGTCCCTAGGTGGGCTTCCAGGTGAGAAGTGAACTTGAGGCTTAAGGACCAGAAATAACAATGGGCTTCTTCCTCTATGATAATGAGAGCTGTGTTCCCTTTTTCTCCTGGCTGCCAGGAAGCTAAGAAGCAGCTCCGATGTTTGTTCATAGCAACTGTATCTCATGCCAACTTCCTTTTTTTTTTCTTTGTGGACTTCATTTTCAATTTCTACATTATTAACGTATAAAGGAAAAGAAAATCTATCGTCCACCATCCATCACTTCAAAGTCTCCGTAGAGTGGCCAAGTGAAAATAATAAAGAGCTATTTGTGATGGTTTCATCTAGAAAATAGCTCTAATGCTTACAGAAGGTTTAGCTTTTAGTTTTAGGTTGTTAGGTTGGGCCCTTTTTACCAGGTGCAGTCAGTCAGTCAGTTCAGTCTCCCAGTCGTGTCTGACTCTTTGCACACCAGCCCTCCCTGTCCATCACCAACTCCTGGAGTTCACTCAAACTCACGGCCATCGAGTCTGTGATGCCATCCAGCCATCTCATCCTCTGTCGTCCCCTTCTCCTTCTGCCCCCAGTCCCCCCCAGTATTAGGGTCTTTTCCAATGAGTCAACTCTTCGCATGAGGTGGCCAAAGTTTTGGAGTTTCAGCTTTAGCATCAGTCCTTCCAATGAACACCCAGGACTGATCTCCTTTAGAATGGACTGGTTGGATCTCCTTGCAGTCCAAGGGACTCTCAAGAGTCTTCTCCAACACCACAGCTCAAAAGCATCAAGTCTTCAGCGCTCAGCTTTCTTTACAGTCCAACTCTCACATTCATGCATGACCACTGGAAAAACCATAGCCTTGACTAGACGGACCTTTGTTGGCAAAGTAATGTCTCTGCTTTTGAATAGGCTATCTAGGTTGGTCATAACTTTCCTTCCAAGGAGTAAGCATCTTTTAATTTCATTGCTGCAGTCACCATCTACAGTGATTTTGGAGCCCCCCAAAATAAAGTCAACCACTGTTTCCACTGTTTCCCCATCTATTTCCCATGAAGTGATGGGACCAGATGCCATGATCTTTGTTTTCTGAATGTTGAGCTTTAAGTCAACTTTTTCACTCTTCTCTTTCACTTTCATCAAGAGGCTTTTTAGCTCCTCTTCACTTTCTGCCATAAGAGTGGTGTCATCTGCATATCTGAGGTTATTGATAGTAGTTAATAAAAAATCAATTTTTAACTTAAAATTAATTGTTAAAAACATAATCATTTATAATTCTGACTCCCCCAGAACACAGCCCATGTCATTCATCTCCTCTGACTTCTCCTTCACATCAGAGCACTCTGTATGTAACCAGCATCCACCAAATATCTGACAAGGAACAAAGTTCTCCCAAGTGAATTTCTGAAGCCAAAGAGAAAGCCCTGGACTCTGTATCTCTAGATTCTCCTGGTTTCGAAGCCCAGCTCTGGCTGACCACAAAGCCTTGAGACAGACAGTTACTTGGATCCATCTGAGCCTGTTTTCTCATTTGTAAAATGAGGCTTCAACTACTTCTGTTTCAGGATTGTTTTGAGGACTGACTGGGAGATGAGCTGCTTAATATCGCTAATTCCCTTCCTTTTATGTACAGGCACTCCTGGGCAAGAAAAACAACATTGTATGTTTTAAACAAGAAACTGGCCACCAGAAGTTGCATTGTTGGGGAACACAAGAGGAGATTATGTGGGCAGTTGTCATTAGCTGGATAATGCATGCACTTCAGTTCAGTTCAGTTGCCCAGTCGTGTCTGACTCTTTGCGACCCCATGGACTGCAGCACGCCAGGCCTCCCTGTCCATCACCAACTGCTAGAGTTTACTCAAACTCATGTCCATTGAGTCAGTGATGTCATCCAACCATCTCATCCTCTGTCGTCCCCTTTTCCTCCTGCCTTCAATCTTTCCCAGCATCAGGGTCTTTTCAGATGAGTCAATTCTTCACATCAGGTGGCCAAAGTACTGGAGTTTCAGCTTCAACATCAGTCCTTCCAATGAACACTCAGGACTGATCTCCTTTAGGATGGACTGGTTGGATCTCCTTATAGTTCAAGGGACTCTCAAGAGTCTTCTCCAACACCACTTCAGAAACACAGAAATGGGAAAAAATGAGATACAAAAGAGAAGCCAAGCCTATGGGCTTCTTCCAAAGGAGGAAGTGGCCTTTACTTGCTAATCATAGAAATCAACAATTTAGACAGAAGAGATTCTGCTCAACCATTAAATGACAGACAGAAGTGACAGAAGAAATAAATAATCTTTTGGTTTTTAACATCTAAATTGCTCTGATAAATGTCAAGGGCCTACTGTATAGCACAGGGAACTATATTCAATATCCTGTGACAAACCATAAGGAAAGAACATGGAAAAGAATGTATGTATATGTATAACTGAATCACTTTGTTGTATAGCAGAAACTAACACAACATTATAAATCAACTAAACTTCAATAAAATAATTATTTTTATAATACTAAGAAAAAAGAAAGAAATTGCTGTAGAGTTGTGGTACAATGGTTTTCATCAAAATGGAATACAAGTACCATTGACGGGATTCAAGATGATTTTATATGGCATGAGAGAAGCATTTATCCTTTTAATCATGTGTTTGTTGTATATTGTGTTATAGAACATTGAGCTAGTACAGCCAAACTGTGATATTATACAAATTATTATGGAGTGCATTTTCAAGTTTTACAATATTTTCTAAATAAGTGGATGTACAGAAAAATACTGAACGTGTCAAGGCTGACAGAACATATCTATGCTAAACAATTTTAACATAGTTCTAGAATTACTGGAAGTGTTCAGTTCAGTTCAGTTCAGTCGCTCAGTCATGTCTGACTCTTTGAGACCCCATGAGTTGCAGCGTGCCAGGCCTCCCTGTCCATCGCCAACTCCTGGAGTTCACTCAGACTCACGGCCATCGAGTCAATGATGCCATCCAGCCATCTCATCCTCTGTCGTCCCCTTCTCCTCCTGCCCCCAATCCCTCCCAGCATCAGAGTCTTCTCCAATGAGTCAACTCTTCGCATGAGGTGGCCAAAGTACTGGAGTTTCAGCTTCAGCATCATTCGAAGTGTGGAAAATACAACTTTAACCTGTGGGTTTTCTTGAGCAGCTATTTGGGCCCCTCAATTTTTGCCCCCAAATGACTTTCCAAATGTTACCAGTCTCATCTACCCTCTCCACTTTGACTCCACTGGACTTCACACCAGTCCATCTACAGACCCTGCAGTCTCCCACCTCCACATCTTTCTCTGCCTCAGTGTGCCTTCTCTTCGCTCCCTGGCAGGGCAGCCTCAAGCAGAATCAGCCTCTGTCTCCTCTGGGCTCCCCTGCAATCTTGTGCACAACCCTTGCTGTTGCAACACTCAGCGCTTTGTTTTACAGTTTCTTTCAGGGGTGGTCCTAGGCAGTGTCTTGGGTTTTTAAAATTATTTTTTCCTTTATTGCAACATGATTGATGTGCCATATTATGTCAGTTTCAGGTGATTTGACATTTGCATACATTATGAAGTGATCACGATAAGTCTGGTACCGTCTGTCCTCATACAAAGTTATTACAATAGTATTGACCGTATTCCTTATGCTGTATATTACATCCCTGTGGCTTATTTATTGATATAACTGGACGTTTGTCCCTCTTAATGTCTTTCACCTATTTTCCCCAACACGCCCCTCCGGCTTTCTGTATCCGTGAGTCTTTTCAACTTGTTTTGCTTTGTGTTTTAGACTCCACATAGGCTATACCGTTTGTGCCCTGAGACCCTGGCCCAGAACACTAAATAACTCAAAAAATCAATAACTTAGAAATATCATTGAGCTATGCTAGGTTCAGAAATTCAAAGGCATAAGTGCTTGTAATTGTCAGGGATCATGGTCCACAGGAGGACATGACTTTCCTGTCCCCACTGTACTCCTTGTATACCCCAGCTAGGCCAGTTTCCTTTTAAAAGCTTTCCTGTCCCATGCCTCCTCTTTCATAGCAGTGTTTGCACTTTGCTATTATTTTTCCTTGTTATTTGATTAACATCTTTTCCCAACAATAGACTATAACCTTCCTATGGGCAGGATCACATATACCTTTGTTCACCATTAGCCTTCTTCTTTTTTTTAATACTTATTTATTTGGCTGTGTTGGGTCTTAGTTGCTGCATGTGGGACCTTTGTTTCATAATGTGGGGTCTATCACAGCAGTACATGAACTATAAGTGGGCTCAGCAGTTGTGGCCCGTAGGCTTAGTTGCCCAGAGGCATGTGAGATCTTAGTTCTCTGACCACAGATCAAACCCGTATCCCCTGCATTGCAAAGAGGATTCTGAGCCACTGGACCACCAGGGAAGTCCTCCACTGGGCTTTTTCAGTCAAAGCCCAGCACTGAGGCAGACACATAGCTGCCGCTCCCTACACATCAACTGAATGAATGAATGAATGAATGAGCATTTCTCCCTACATACACACACACATACACACACACACAGAGAGGTTTCTAGCACCTACACTGTTGTATAGATCACTGAGTAGGCAGATGGGTGACATAAAGACCAGTGTAAATCCTACTGTTTGTTTTTCAGACAGGTTACAGAGGAAACACAATGTTTGCCAACTAGACGGGGAGAAATTCAAATGGTAAACGGAGCGTTCTCATTCACAGGGCTCCATGAGGGCTTGACAAACAACATGAGCCAAAATAAATGTGTCGAAAGTATACTCCAGCAAAAGAGTATTGATCGTGTCTTTTTAAGAATTTTCCCAGCAAGAAGAAAAACTGTAAGGACAGGACTTTGAAGAGGACCCAGGCAATTAGGGAATATGGTCTCTGCGCTGACAACGTCTCAGAAATGGGAGGACACTGGGGCCACAGGGAAAAAGCAGAAGAAAGAATCGATGTCCTATTAAAATGAAGGCAAAGCCACTCCAAGAATTGCTTTTATCCAAACTGACAACAGATTTTCTAAAAGGATCAAAGTTACTTGACCAGCACAGTTTTGAGCAGAGTTGTGTGGAGGGTGAAGAAGAAATGTCTCAGCTTTGCGAGCCACCAGATTTACTGCTTTTTTTCCTTCTTATCTGAGAATATCTCAGCTGAGACCATCCAGAAAAAGTCAAGAACGGACCCCACCATCGCAATTAATCCTGATACTTCAGAGCCACAGGGGCCTTACTCTGCTCACTCTCTCACGTGCAGCTAAAGAGCCCAACATGCAGACAGAGCCAGTGACTGACCTCAGCCCACGTGCGTGCATAGCAGGGCCTGGACTGATGAGTGAGTGAGTGAGTGAGTGAAAGCTGCTCAGTCGTGTCTGACCCTGCGACCCCATGGACTGTGGACTGCCAGGCTCTTCTGTCCATGGGATTTTCTAGGCAAGAATACTGGAATGGGTTGCCATTCCCTTCTCCAGGGGATCTTCTCAACCCAGGATTCAAACATGGGTCTCCTGCATTGCAGGCAGATTCTTTACCCTCTGAGCCACCAGGGAAGCCTGTGGACTAGAGGGCCAGCCCATCAGTTTTGTGGTCAGGCTCAGGTCCCTCCCTATCCTGTTCTGTGACTACCCCAGACCAAACACCAAGCCTGCACCTGCCCCAACCCTCGTGACTGGCTGTGAAAATCTGCTTTAAGATCAGCCAGTTGGGGGCCAGGTGTTAGCTCATCTGTGGTCTTTGCTGCAGTGCTTTTTCTATCCCAGGACATCCCCACTCAGTGCCACCATGTAAACAAGCAGTGAGCCTCTTGGTAGTATCTTCTCTTAAATAACTACCAGTTTCAGGCAACCTAATCAGATCCCAGCAGTCTAGAATACGAGACAACATATGTTGATTGGTCCTGGAGCTCCTTGAGGGCAGGAACCATGTTTTACTTATCGGTGCAGCCCCAGTGCCCAGGCTAGCGTGTGGCTCATGGCAAGATAGCAAAACGGGAGGATGCCCCCAAATCGCACAGAATCTGAAATTGAAGCCAGTGAGAACCACATTAGAATCCTTGGCCAGAAACTTACAAAGATGCCTAACCTCTGTGGACTTCAATTTTCTCATTCATAAACTAACACGTAAAATGCTAAATACCTAACAGAATTGCTACAAGGACAGAAGATGATGTGTGTAAGTGTGCAGAGCATCAAGCCACGGGATGCTCTGTCAGTAGTCCTTACAATGACGTCCTTCATCATTGTAGGTGCAAGGAAAGGATGAAGTAAGGCAAATTGTAATTGGTTCTTTTCTAGGAGACAAGCAAGGAATAAAGAAAAGGAACCAACAAATGAGTTACTCACCCTGTGAGTGGTCAGACTTTCCTCCGCTATTTATTGTCAGAGCTCAGGGCCCTGCTTTAAAGCCAGCCCTGCCTCATCCCAGCTTCTGCTTCATCTCCACTGAAGTCATAACGCTGGGCTCACTCTCTGTCTATTGACACAGAGAGCCTGTGAGTCACAAATTCAACAGGATGACTTTGCTGCTGTGTGATTGACTGGAAAATGTTCCCTCATTTGAAGGACTTTTTTTTTTTTTTTTCAAGCAAATGGACATGCTTATTTTTGCAACATGGAGTGCAAGCTCTCTATTTATTTGACATTGGTCTCTGTGACATTCCAGCTGGCCAAGGGAGGACGCAGGACATTCACAACCTGCCTTGCAAAGTGACACATATTTTTCCCTCTCCTTCTCCTTCTCCCTTCCTGCCGACTAGTATATCTAAAGCAAACAGTCCCAGCACAATAGTTAGATTGCACTTCAATTTGGTGTTTACTTGACATTTACACATGGGCCATGCTGGACAGCTCAGTCATTTCATTCCAGAGGGAACCTGGCCAGCAAGCATTGGGATCCACTTGTGCTCAACCCCTAGCAACACAAGCCCTGAACCAGCTAGATGATGTCTTGAGAGGTGCTTGTGCTGCTGGGTTTTACTCTTACACGGGGATGCAGAAGATGTGGTTTCGATCCCTGGGTCAGGAAGATCCCCTGGAGGAAGAAATGGCAACCCACTCCCTCCTTCTTGCCTGGAAAATCCCATGGACACAGAAGCCTGGCAGGCTATAGTCCATGCAGTGACACACAGACACACAGACACACAGACACACACACACACACACACACACACACACACACACCCCTGGGGTGAGGTGTCAGAATGTCTTCAGTCATCCCGGGAAACATCTCCATGATCCATTTAGGGCAGATGGGTCTTGCTGATACCACCCTTCCTCGCTTTAAACCCAGCACACACTTTGCCTCCTCATTCACTCTAAGACAAATGTAATCTAGTTCCCTGTGCTAAATCTTCTTAGGACTGGGCACAGGTTACTCATTTGATTAACTTCATCTCCCGTTTGTTCATTTCTTCCTCTGCAGAGTGAAATGAATAATACCTACCTCACAGGATTACAGAGGGCCCAACATAGGCAGGGTACCTGGGGTAGGTGCGAGTGCTTAGAAAGTGCACTGAGGCACTTCCCTGGTAGTCTGGTGGTTAACACTCCGCCTGCCAATGCAGGGAACAAGAGTTCGATCCCTGGTCTGGGACGATTTCACAGGCCATGGAGGAACTAAGCCCATGCACCACAACCACTGAACCCATGCTCTAGGGCCTGCAGCTGAAACTACTCAGCCCACGTGCCACAACTACTGAAGCCCACGCGCCTAGAGCCCGCGCTCCACAAGAGACGCCATCTGCAGCGAGAAGCCTGAGTACCGCAACAAGGACCCAGCACAGACAAAAATTAATTCATTAAAGTTTTAAAAAATTTAAAAAGAAAGCACACTGAAAATGTTGGTTCTCATCCCCTACTGAGGTCCACACTGCTGGTTGCAGAAGGGAAAGGGGCTCAGGGAAGGGCAAGTTTTAGGGGTTCCTGTCAGTGTAGTTTGATGCAAGCAAGGAGCTGGGACTTGGCTGGGAGTCATGCCACGTGTTCTGTGTCCCACCTCTGCCAGTGTGTGGCACGAGCATCACCTCTGCTCCCTAGGCCTCTGACTCCGTACGTGCAAAGTGGAAGCCTCCGATTGCATTCTAACATTGTCTGATTTCCACACCCTCAAAGTCTGGAAGCAATCCAAACCAACTGCCCTACAAGGTTGACTAGCCTCAAAGCTGACATATGTAGATGCCTGGATTTCAAAGGAGTAGCAGGGAACTGTACTCAATATTTTGTAATAACCTATAAGGAAAAGGATCTGACAAAGAATATATATGTATATAACTGAATCACTTTGTTGTATACCTGAAACTAACATAACATGATAAATCATCTATACTTCAATTAAAAATAAATAAATAAAAGCAAACGAACTTATTTTACAAGCAGACACAGACTCACTGTCTTGGAAAACAAATTTACGATTACCAAAGGGGAAACGTGAAATGAGGGTAGGGATAAATTAGGAATCTGGGAATAACATATATACACACTACTATAGGTAAAATAAATAATCAACAAGTACCTACTGTATAGCAGAGGAAACTCTACTCAATATTTTGTAATAACCTATATGGGAAAGAATCTGAAAAAGAATGGACACATGTATATGCATGACTGAATTATTTTGCCGTACACCTGAAACAAACACAACATTATAAATCAACTGTACTCTAATATGGAGAAGGCAATGGCACCCCACTCCAGTACTCTTGCCTGGAGAATCCCATGGATGGAGGAGCCTGGTAGGCTGCAGTCCATGGGGTCGCTAAGAGTCGGACACAACTGAGCGACTTCACTTTCACTTTTCACTTTCATGCACTGGAGAAGGAAATGGCAACCCACTCCAGTGTTCTTGCCTGGAGAATCCCAGGGGCGGGGGAGCCTGGTGGGCTGCCGTCTATGGGGTCGCACAGAGTCGGACACGACTGAAGCGACTTAGCAGCAGCAGCAGCAGCAGCATACCCTAATATAAAATAAAAGTTAAATTGTAAAAACAATAACAAACAAAAAAGCATAATAATAAATCAAAGAGTAGCAAGAGAGTAAGATGCCAATACTCGGTGCTGGGCAGCAGGTCACATTGTCATGTAGCCTGCCCTTTTGTCATCCTTGTTTCTTTCTGTCCTCAGCTGTGCCAGGCTTCCCCTCATCCGAGTTCTTTTAGATCAATTTGTCCAGCAAATAAAGTTCTAACCCTTGGTTCAAGTTGGGGGAAAAGTAGTCACACTGTTGTATGGGGTAGGCGAGGAATCTTAGGGCTTGATCGACTGGATGGATTAGTAGGTGGATGGATGTAATACACCTTGCTAATGGGAATGGAAATGCTGATGGGAATGTAAATTGATGGAAACATAACTTTTGGGGGAGCTATTTGATAATGAGTAATAATATCAACCTAGTAAAGCAATCGCTATAAATCGAGCCTAATGAAACAAGCACATTTGTCTAAGATTGCAAAAGGAAGTTCTGGAATAGTGAAAAATTGAAACAATCTACATGACCATCAAAAGGCAATTGATTAAATACCAATATTAGGAACTACTATGATATGTTTAAAAATAAGAGGTATATCTATGTATTAACATGTACAGCTATGGTAAATTGCTAAGTGAAAACAAAAGCAAATTTGCAAAACTGTATGCAAATGGTAATTGGTATTTTAAAAATAAATTTTACTACTTTTATATATGCATAAAAATCTTGAAACTTTGTATACCTTACTGTTAACCACAGTCATATCTGGATAGGTACAATGTGAATTCATTTTTCTTGAATCTGCATTTATTGATTGATTTTGTGAGTAAGCACGCATTAATTTTTAAAATCAGAAAAAAAACCTTCAAAAAATGAAACAGAAGGAGCAAAAGGTTTTTTAAGAATCAAACATGGTGTATTAAGTGTTTTCTGATGCTCCTTCTGACACCCCATTTAAGTGACAGTAAAGAATTAAAAGACAAAACCTATAAGGACAAAGACCGTGGGAGCTGGGAAGCCACCAAAATATAGCCACAAACTTAGATCAGAGGAAGTAGAAAACCAGGCAGATTGATTTCAAGGTGCAGGACCCTTGGAGGGCTCAGGAAGTAGAGGCACCAAGGTGTTACTCAGAAGTAGGGAGCATCTGGGGATGGAAACGGGATTACTGATTGAAAGCCTATATAAGTAGTTGCTGGGAAATCCATTCATCTATCCATCTATCCATCCACCTATTCATCCATCCATCCATCCAATCAATCAAGCCCTAAGATTTCTCCCCTACCCCATATAACAGTGTGACTACTTTCCCCCCAACTCGAACCAAAGGTTAGAACTTTATTTGCTGGAGAAATTGATCTAAAAAAACTCTGGATGAAGGGAAGCCTGGCACAGCTGAAGACAGAAAGAAACAAGGATGACAAAAGGGCAGGCCATATAAGAAGTGATACCCCAGGCCTCTTTCCCCATGTGGACTCCAAGAACACTGGCTTCCTCACTCACTTAGCTGTACAAGCCTGGGCTAGTCACTTTGCCCACTCGACTTAGTTTCTTAAACTGTAAAATGGAGTTCACTTATTAAACAAATGTGTGTTGAGCACCTATTACAGGCCAGCAAACTGCATTACATTCTGGAATAACAGTAAGTCGGTCAGGGTCCTTATCTCTTGAAGCCTGCATTCCAGTGCATCAGTGGCACTGCTAACCTCAGAAAGTTTATCAGTGGGGATAACTATGTTAGTTTCCATTGCTAGAGTGGAGAACCTAACACCAGCGGTGCCTTTCACACCCGATGTCTTGGTGTTCATAACAGCTTTGTGAGGTAGGTGCACTCACAGCCCCATTTCACAGGCATGGAAAATAGAGGGCAGCTAGATAACACACCCAAAGCCATCCAACTAAATAAGAGGTAACTCAAGGTCTAGGAATCCAAATTCTTGGGTGGAAGTCCCAGCCATCTTCCCCAGCATGTTTGCACTTTCATCACAAGTCATTCTTTCATCTCCCATAAGACAAGGACTTCTGTCCAAGACCCCTCCTTTACTGAGTTGAAGCAAGAGGGGGCAAAGAATCAAACTTAGATAATGACACTCTAATCCACATTCACATAGACTAAAGAGTCTGTCATGTCTTTAAAGAAACTCAAAGGAGTTTCTATTTTAATAGAAAACTGAGTTTGCTGAATGAAACACAGAACACTGAAATTCAGCAGTTCAGTGTTTCCCATAAACACCTGACTCTGAGAACTCTGTTGGGTGCAGCAACCCGAGGGCTTCCCAGGTGGTGCAGCGGTAAAGAACCCACCTGCCAGTGCAGGATACACAGGTTCGATCCCTGGGTTGGGAATATCCTCTGGAGTAAGAAATGGCAACCCACTCTAGTATTCTTGCCTGGGAAATCCCATGGACAGAGGAGCCTGGAAGGCTACAGTCCATGGGGGTCGTAAAGAGTGAAGACATGACTGAGCGAGTGCGCACAACAACAATAATCTGAAAAATTCATCAGTAACTGACAGCATAGACTGAGTGAGTCTCTGAATAGTTTAATTTGTTAAATCTCTATTATAATGCTGGGAATTCCTATAAGGTGAGGTAACTATTCTAGGGCTTTTTCTTTCAAGACGCTTCTGATCATCCCTGGATCTAAGAAAAGCCTGTGTCTAGATTTGAGCTAGTGACTTTGAAAAACACATCAAGCACACTAAGAGATATACGAGTGCTGCCAGAAATTTATTTTGACCTTTGTTAAAAAAAAAAAAAATACTGACACTGGCCATCCTCCCAGCACTCTTCGCACCAGCCAGGACATTAAAATTGATTAACAAACACAATGTCTGTGAGAAAGAGTCAGCTGCAGGATAATCAAATGTATTGTTATTATTATTTTTTTAATAATTTCTTTGGCCAGGAGTACATAATATCAAATTGGCAAAAATAACTTATCCTCTTGTCCAGCCCACAAACTGAGAAGAAAATTCAGCACAGAATTGTTTCTTGTTTGCATTTCTCAGGGTGTGAAGCATTCGTTTTCAAACCCTCAAAATCTCTACACTTTCCATAGTGCAAAAGATTGCCCTCCCCCTCAAAAAAAAAATTGCCCTCCATTCGGATTTAAACCAGGGAATCTTGTTTTCCTCAGAAGGGCGATATTGTATTAGTCTAAGAATCTAAAGTTTAGAGACTTTTTCCCTCAAAGTTGTATTGAGATACAATTGCCATACAGCCCACGAAGGCTTCTAAATTAAGGAGACAGAATCTTCTAGAGTATAATAGGCTTTTCAGGCGGCGCTAGTGGTAAAGAACCCAACTGGCCATGCAGGAGACATGAGACTTGGGTTTGATCCCTGGGTCAGGAAGATCCCCTGAAGGAGGGCATGGCAACCCACTCCAGTAGTCTTGCCTGGAGAATCCCAGGAACAGAGGAGCCTGGCGGACTATGGTCCATGGGGTTGCAAATAAGTGGACATAACTGAAGCTACTTAGCATGCAGAGTATAATAATATTCTGCTTCTCTTTTCAACGCCAATTCTACATGAGGAAATTGTTTATCGGGCCGGGAAAATTTGGTGAACCAAGTCAAGGAGAAAATTCCAGCAAAGGTTTTCTCTGCTGATTTGCCTTTGTGGGTTCATTTACGCCTTTTTCTTTTTTTTTCTTGGCATGCGGGATCTTAATTCCCTGACCAGAGATTGAATCCGTGCCCTCCGCATTTGGATAACAGAGTCTTAACCACTGGACCACCAGGGAAGTCCCTGATTCGTTTACTTTTAAGTGCTAGATTTATTTCCAAAAGCACACAGTAGCAGAGAATTCTTCTTGTGGCCTTAAAAACAATCATAGTTGATAAAAGATGGTAAATGTTAGACCCTAATTATTTGTTAAGAGAAATAGTACTACTAGGCACCTTGCTCTTAAAAGATATTACTTGCTGCACTTAGGCATTTAAAAATAACCTAAAAAGAGATTTTGGTTTTTTGTTTGTTTGCATTCTCTTAATATATCAGAACAAGCTGAAGACACTGAAAGGCTGAATTTAACATATTGCTGTCAAAATAGCTCAAGTCTTTTAAGATAATCCCATTAAGTGCAGATTTCTTTTTAAATAGCTTAAACCCAGCCTCACATTTTTGGGCTAAGAATGTAGCTTAAGTGATCAAACCTAAAGGTTCATGAAAATGATTTTAATTAAATTTCTGAGAATTGATTTTTAAATGTCTGTGATTCATTTTCTGCTCTAAAAACTTCAAAACCCAGTGTTTGGGTTTTGAAAGGCAATGGATTTGGCTCCAGAAGAGTGGCCGCTTTCTCTGTTTGGTTTTGGTTTGGCTTTTGGTTATTTGTTTTTGTGTTTTCTAGTTTGCTTTATTACAATGCCTTGGGCCGAGCTGTTCCCTCGACTTTTGTCCAACTGCTTTGAGAGGACATAATTATGAAGGACTTTATTTTTTCTGTCCTTCATAGAATTTTTCAAAGAAGAGAAACGGGTGGAGGAAGAGAAGGGACTGGAAAGCAGAGGGCTGAGGCAGTGAACTCTCCACCAGAGACAAGTTACTGACAAGATAAGGGCAGGGCCAAGGCAGGCTCCCAGATGAGTCCTTTCATCAGGGCAGTTTTGCTGGCTCTCTTCATGCTACAGCGAACCCTCACTGGGCATTTGTCCTAAAGATGCCCCAGCAGAACAGGACCCACAAACAAGTAACCAGATCATCGCAGTCCACTGGGAAATGGCATGGCAGAGAGGCCACATGGCTTCATTAGAGCTCAGAGGAAAGAGGATGACTCCAGACAAGGACTCACAGACCAAGGGACAATTAAGAGGCACTAGGGAGTCTGAGCCTGATGAGAGCCTGAGGGGAGAAAAGGCGTTTCAGACAGGAAAAACAGATGAGGAAAATACACATTGTGTATTCACAGACTTGAGAGAACATCCAGTTAAAGTTGAGGGAGGGTGGAGTCAGTCTCTGGAGATGCTCCTGTTAGCTTGTCTAGGGCCAGTATGAGTTTGCTACTTTAGGCTAAGGAGTTTGGTGTTGCTCTTTTAGGCCAAGGAGGGTAGTTGGGCAGAAGTGATTTGAACAAAATGGATTAAATCTAATTCCAGGGAGACTATGATTTTTTTTTTTTTTTTTTTTTGGCGGCAAGGAATGTGGGATCTAAGCTCCCTGACTAGGGATTGAACCTGTGCCCCTGCAATGGAAGCATGAAGTTTTAACTGCTGGACTGACTGCCAAGTCCCTCCAGGGAGGCTATGGAGGAGGTGGAAGAAGAGGACAGCAGTTTGGAGGCTTACAAGAACAATTAAAAGTGACAGATGAGCCCATGGGCAACTAAGACCTCATGCAGCCAAATAAAAAAAGAAAAATGTATACATATGTATAAATGAATCACTTTGCTGTACAACAAAATACATTGCAAATTAACTATACTTCAACAGAGTAGATTAAAAAACCTTTTTTCTAAAATTAAAAAAAATAAAAGTGATAGATGAGGAGGGCTTGAACCAAGGCAGCACACCCTGACAGTAGGAAAAAAATGACTGAGATATTTAGGAATAGAAAGGGCTGAACTCTGTGCAGATGCCTGAATGCCCAGGTCAAAGAAAATGAGGCATGAGTTGAGGGAAATAAGAGCTTGGGAAGCTGGGGAAGAGTGATGAAATAAAGCGGGGGAAAAATGATAAGAGTCTGAGTGGATTAAGGTTCTTGACCATGAAGGGGATTAATGAGTATAGAGTTGAGACTTAAAGGGAAGACAGGCTCTCTGTTGATGGACTGCTGACAAAAGTACATTATTTATTCATTCAAGAAACACTTAAAGAGTACTACAGTATCACTGTACTAGAACTTGGGAATATGGTAATGAAAAAACAACAGCTCCTGTCCTCATGAAGTTGAAGGTGCCCTGGAGAATCCTGGTGATAGAAACACATACCTGTATTGGTGTTAAGTCCTACACTAAACACCTTACTTGGATGATCCCGTTTATAATCCTTATTATTTTCAGCAGTAGATACTATTAATATACCCATTTTGTAGAAGAAAAAACAGAGAAAGTGAGGTCAAGGAACTTGCCCAGCTAGAAAGCAGCAGAACCAGAACAGAAACCCAGGAAATCTACTGTTACAGCTCACTTTCTTAACCTCTGCACAAGACTGAGGTGAAAATGAGGCTGGGAGTTTACCAGGACACGAGAGTCACTCAGAGGCTGGGAAAAGATCTGCCACGCTGAGAAAATGGCAAGACCTTTTCCCAGTCATTTATCTGTAGGGATTTCATTTCAAAGCGATGGATACTTCAAAGCATCTCTTACTTTCACCTTCTGAAAAAAACAGCTTTTCCTGAATCCTGTGGCATTTACATACAAGCTAGGGTGCTGTCAGATGCCCAGATTCTGGTGCCCAGCTCTGGGTGCCAGGTCCTTCCCTTGAAACACTGATGTAGCCTCTTCAATCTATCACACTCCTCTGTGGCTCCACATTAATCCCTTAGCACTAGTCGTTTCCATCACATCTTCTGCCAACTAATGCAGTTTGTGCTGGAGGAAAAAAAAAAAATCTATTTTATAACTCCAAGGACATTAATAATTAACTTCCATACCACAAAACTTGTAATATCAGTTTGCTGAAATAAAGTCACCAGTAAGTATTTAATTCTTCTTTCAAGGGTGTCTTCCATTATTATTTCAGAGTGCAATTTAGTCATCAAACATTTACTCAGCCTCATGTTTATAAATTATATAGGCCAGGGATTTAACTCTTCTGGACCTACCTGTTCTGAAAAGAGGCATGGTCATAACCCTGATGTCACGCCAGGCACCTGCCTTGAAAGGAGATGACTTGTGAACTTGAAGTTCCTTACCTCTTTTAGAAATGCTGGAGCAAATCTAGAGAGTTCCCTTTATGATGCAATCAGAGGAATAACCAGAAAGCTGCCTGCCACAAAGAGGCACTGGCTTTCCTCCTCCAGAAGGCTGTTAGGAAAGTTTGCCTTTTTTAATTGAGTTTCAGAATCCTGTCTTGATTATATGACATAATAATAGTGGCTTTCCTATTCATCTGTGTAATATTGTTTTCTCACTGTGGTGGTTACTTTTGTTGAAGGGGAAGGCCTACTGCCTTAGATAAATAAGAGAAAAGCAGAAAGCTCCTCACGGCACTGGTTCCCCAACTAGAAAATGCCAAGTCCTGACTTACACATCAAGAGGGTGAGGGTTGCCAATCAAGGACTTATCCAAGTTCAATGCAGTTTAAGAATCTTGGCTTTGATGGTAAAGTGGATTAACTTTTCCGTGTATCTTCAAGCCCCAGTATCCCAAGAAATGTTTGCCATCACAATGAAAGCTACGGAGGAGGAGGTTGCAGGTATTTCTTTCTTGGTTCCTCCTTTTGAAAAAGGCAATATTTTCAGAGTTAAAGTAAACTGGCTGGCTCCTATGGGGGTGGGGTTGAAACTCTCCAGGCCGCGGGAGGAGGGTCGGGGGTTTCCCTGCGAAAACCTGCCCTCCCCTCCGGTTACAGGCCCTGGCAGCCATTGGCCAAAGACCGGCTGGGGGATCCGCAAGGGCTTCCAACTCTCCGAACCGAGCGGGATTCCTGGCCTTGGCATAAAGGGCTGAGTGGATTCATTCGGGGCGCGATGCATTCCAAGAATGCTTCTGTGGTTGGCAAGGAGTAGGAAAATCAAGGATAACAAATATTCTAAGGAAATCTAATAGGTACCAGGAGCGTAGGACTCAAATAAACAGGTGACTTAAAGTACGAAGTAACTGGATCTCAGTGAGGGTGACCGCACACTGCCCAGGGCTGGGGCATCTCCTTTTTCTCTCCTGGGCTGACACCCGGCCGCCTTTACAGACAAGGGGGCTTGGTGCAGAGGGCGGGCGGAGCCCAAGGCGCGCCTGAATCCAAACAAAACACCTCGCAAGCCTACGTTTAGAAAGCGATACCGAACACCACACTCACGTTTAAAAAAAAAAAAAAAAAGGGCACTGTTTGCAGAGAAGATGACGGCGAAAACATTTCCCGGCTGGAAAATTACTGATCACAAACTAAGGGGGAGTGGGGGTGGGGAGGCCGAGTTATAAGACTGAAATAACGATTGCCGTTTCCTCTTCTCTTCCTGGTGGGCAGGGACGGCTGCTGCGAGCTGCGTGGGCCCTTTTCCAGAACCCGGGTCCCACCGCATAGTTCCACTTTCTGGCACGGGGCCACTTTCCAGCTGAGCCCCTTTCGGTAGGTCTGACTGCTCTAGAGCCTGAGCCAAGGGAACGAGTTGCCGTTTGACCTTTACCTCGCCACTTCACCTCTTTATGACTCAGTTTTCTCATCCATAAAGTGGAGAGTTGCGTGCTTTGCAAAGTGCTTTGAGATTCCCGGTTGAAAGGTGTCCCCGCACCTCACGCCCCTCCCCTCTCTCCCCACTTCACATAGCGAAATCTCTTTCAGTCCCTTCCTCGCTCCTTCAGCTATCAAAACCGTAGCTCTATTTCCCATTCCGGCCTCTTTCCGCCCTTTTCAGAAGGGGAACACCTCTCTCGCTTTCTCAGTCTCCAGGTCCTCGCCACGCACTGGAGGGCACCCACCTCCCTTCTACTCCCAACCCCCGGGCAGACGAGCCCAAGAAGGACCATGCGAGGCCAGGCCAAATGCCCGCACTGGCGCTCGGGGACTACAGCAGGGCTCCTGCGTGCGTATGACGGACCCGAGCTGGATGAGTCACGCGGATAATCGCGCTCTTCTCCAGTGCGCAGACTGCGCGGCAAGCGCGCACCGGAGCGGGGGTGGGGTTGCGCTACCGTCCCCCTCTCCCCTACCGACCCCTCTTGGCCGCGAGCTTCGAACTCAAGGAGCGACCCATGGCGACGCCGACTGTCCCAGTCGCCCGGGGACCGGACCTGCGCCCCGTACCCAAATCCCCGCGCCCGGCCCGCTGCCGGCACCGCCGCCGGCGTCAGCGCGGCTCCTGCCCGCCAGCTGCCGGGCTGGCGTCACAGCCCGCCGGGCCCCGCCTGCGCCCCTCCCTCCTCCCCGCCCCCACGTGCGCTGAGTTTGTTTATTTAGCTGCCATGGCAACGTGCGGGGGGGCTGCTGGAGGGAGGGGAGAAGAAAGGGAGGGGCGGGGCCTGGCGGCGGGCCCCAGCGCGCAGCGGGTAGGAGGCGGGGGGAGGGCGGGAGCGGAGAAGTTATAAGTAAGGAGCGCGCGGCGGCCGCCGGCAGTTCCCCGGCCTCAGAGAGCGAGCGCGGCTGCGGGCGCGCGGGGAGCAGAGGCGGTGGCGGGCGGCGGCGGCACCGGGAGCCGCCAAGTGCCCCTCCCCGCCCCTCCGGCCCCCCACCCACCCACCCACCCGCCCGCGGCCAGCGCCCATGGCCGCGCGCGCCTTGCGCAGCCCCCCGGACTCCGCGCCTCGCGCCGCCGCCCAGTCCGCAGATCCGCGCCACCGCATCCAGTCTCACCTGGCGGCGCCGCCCGCCCGCCACCCCGGCCACAGCCCCAGCGCTCACGGCGATAGCCGCGGCGACCGCGACAGCGGTGGGGGACGCTGCTGAGTCGAAGAGAGCGCAGCCTGGCCACCGGACCTACTTAACTCGCCTTGCTGATTGTCTATTTTTACGAGTTTACAACTTTTCTAAGAACTTTCGTATACAAAGGAACTTTTTTTTTTAAGGCATCTCCCTTTTATATTTAATCCAAAGAAGAAGGATCTCGGGCAATTTGGGGTTTTGGGTTTTGGCTTCGTTTCTAAGTTTTTTTCCTCTTCGTTGGCTTTGGGGTTTGGGTACCCCTTCTGCTTCGGACTCCCGAGGACCTTTTGGGCCCCCACATTAATGAGGTAGGTGCGGCGCGGGGCGCAGGGAGGGGTGAGGGCGGATGGGACGCGCCAGAGCGGCGGTCGAGAGTGGCCCCTGACTTCTGCCTCTGCTCCCCACCCGGTCCGAAGGCAGCCACCTGGCGAGTCTGACATGGCTGTCAGCGACGCGCTGCTCCCGTCCTTCTCCACGTTCGCGTCCGGCCCGGCGGGAAGGGAGAAGACACTGCGTCCAGCAGGTGCCCCGAATAACGTGAGTGTCGGCCTGGGCCTTTGGGGCCTTCCGGTGGGCTTCTGTGGGTGGGATGGGGACGGGCGGAGCCCTGGGGTCACCGAGCACCACTAGACGACGGGCAGGAGTGGCCCCGCACGGGCTCCTCCGCAGGCTACCCGGGATGGCTTCAGCGCCCTTGGCTTAGCTGTACATGCGTGTGGTCCCGAAGCGGTGGAGCCGCCGGGGGCGCACACCGGGTCCGCACACGTCCCGGAGCGCGCGAGCGGCAGGGCGGGCGCGCGGGCCACCGGGCGGGAGGTGTCTCTGTCCCCAGACACTGGCTGGGCCAGAGTGAGCTTGGCGCGTAGGCGTCCCCGTGGCGAGGGCGCACCAAGAGAACCTCGGTGTCCCAATTCTGGGGACGGCGGGAGCGTCCCCGGGATCCGGCGGGGGAGGGACCCAGGCTGGCGAGCCTCGGCGCTCGCTCACACGCAATCGGGCAGACACAACCTAACATCCTCCATATATCCACGCACCGCCTTTCCCCAGACCCGGGTGTGGGCCATGATTGCAGCACTGGCATCCACAGACCCCGGGGCCTTTCCTGCCCATCCGGTCCCCGTGTCTAGGCGGGGTAGGCGCGGCGGGCCCACCACTAACATCGAGTGGCAGTTAGGGACAGCACTGACTGTCTGTCTCGCGTCCTGTCCCCACAGCGCTGGCGGGAGGAGCTCTCCCACATGAAGCGACTTCCCCCGGTGCTTCCCGGCCGCCCCTACGACCTGGCGGCGGCGACCGTGGCCACCGACCTGGAGAGTGGAGGAGTCGGCGCGGCTTGTGGCAGCAGCAACCCGGCTCTCCTGCCCCGGAGGGAGACGGAGGAGTTCAATGATCTCCTGGACCTGGACTTTATCCTCTCCAACTCGCTGTCCCATCAGGAGTCCGTGGCCGCCACGGTGTCGTCCTCGGCATCAGCCTCTTCCTCGTCCTCCCCGTCGAGCAGCGGTCCAGCCAGTGCGCCCTCCACCTGCAGCTTCAGCTATCCAATCCGGGCCGGGGGCGACCCGGGCGTGGCGGCGCCGGGCGGCGCGGGCGGCGGCCTCCTGTATGGCCGGGAGTCTGCACCCCCTCCGACAGCTCCCTTCAACCTGGCGGACATCAACGATGTGAGCCCCTCCGGCGGCTTCGTGGCCGAGCTCCTGCGGCCCGAATTGGACCCAGTGTACATTCCGCCGCAGCAGCCGCAGCCGCCAGGTGGCGGGCTGATGGGCAAGTTCGTGTTGAAGGCGTCGCTGAGTGCCCCTGGCAGCGAGTACGGCAGCCCGTCGGTCATCAGTGTTAGCAAAGGCAGCCCAGACGGCAGCCACCCGGTGGTGGTGGCGCCCTACAGCGGCGGGCCACCACGCATGTGCCCCAAGATCAAGCAGGAGGCTGTCTCCTCGTGCACCGTCGGTCGGCCCCTAGAGGCCCACTTGGGCACTGGACCTCCTCTCAGCAATGGCCACCGGCCGCCTGCGCACGACTTTCCCTTGGGGCGGCAGCTCCCCAGCAGGACTACCCCGACCCTGGGTGCCGAGGAACTGCTGAGCAGCCGGGACTGTCATCCTGCCCTGCCGCTCCCCCCGGGCTTCCATCCCCACCCCGGGCCCAACTACCCTCCCTTCCTGCCCGACCAGATGCAGCCGCAGGTCCCACCGCTGCATTACCAAGGTCAGTCCCGGGGATTCCTAGCTGGGGCTGGAGAGCCCTGCGTGTGCCGGCCATCCGGGGCACACAGGATGACGCTGACCCCACCTTCTTCATCCCTAGAGCTCATGCCACCCGGTTCCTGCATGCCGGAGGAGCCCAAACCAAAGAGGGGAAGGCGGTCGTGGCCCCGGAAAAGGACGGCCACTCACACTTGTGATTATGCAGGCTGCGGCAAAACCTACACGAAGAGTTCTCATCTCAAGGCACACCTGCGCACCCACACAGGTAGGACGGGAAGCCGTGGAGGTGGGGTGGGGGCACCCGGTGTCCAGCCTCAACACTCCTCAGGGCCTCCCTTGGGATGTGGGGTGCAGTCTATCTCCTCCATCTCCTGGATCACAGGAGAGAACAGCAAACTGGCGCCTACTATTTTGCCCAGGAGCCTTTTGCTGGGCGGATGGTATCAGTGCTTGAAAGTGCAGTTTTGTTAGGCCTTTGAAAGGCAGGGAGATTCCAGGCTGCAGGTGGGCCTCTTCTAGCTTGAGCAGAGCATTGCCCTTGTAATCAAGAAATTATGCCTTGCTGTGCAAAATCATGATAAGTTTTTTAAGCAGTTTTGTATTCTCCACTATTTTTATTGGTTGTTCCCTTCCCAGGGTTCACCCCTCCCCCTCTTTAGTCCTAACAATTAGGTTTTATTTAAATCTCAAGGACTTAATGGTTAGGCTTGCTGAGATTCTGATTTAAGATTGTCACGACAGAGAATCTGTGTAAGTAGGCACAGAAGGTCACTAAAGTATAGCTTTCATAAATAATATTGGTACAGGAAAAGTAGTATTCTCCTGTCACTTTTTAGAACCAGTTGTAGTGGGATAGGATATTATTGCTTGGTTTGGGTTAGGAGAGACACCCTAACAGTCATAATTTCTAAATCCATTTCCTGCCCCATCTTTGCTCAAAAGAATGAAAACATTAGTCCAACAGAAGTATAGTTTTAAGTGGTTTTTGTGTTTTCTGTGATTATCTAATTTCCCTTTAAAAAAGCAAAAAAAAAACAAACCCATAAAATTCCTGTTTCTGATCTGAAATGTAATACAGCCTTGAGAAGGTATAAAGACATTTCCTGGATCCTTTCAGAATGGGGTACTTGAGTTGGTTTGATGTCTGGCCTCCAAGTTCTTAAAATTTCATCCTTCAGGAATAGCTTCCAACAAGTTTATTTTTCTTTTCTAGGTGAGAAACCTTACCACTGTGACTGGGATGGCTGTGGGTGGAAGTTTGCCCGCTCAGATGAACTGACCAGGCACTATCGCAAACACACTGGGCACCGCCCCTTCCAGTGCCAGAAATGCGACCGGGCATTCTCGAGGTCGGACCACCTCGCCTTACATATGAAGAGGCACTTTTAAATCCCCAAACAGTGGATGTGACCCACACTGCCAGAAGAGAATTCAGTATTTTTTACCTTTCACACTGTCTTCCCGGTGAGGGGAGGAACCCAGCTGGAAAGCACTACAATCATGGTCAAGTTCCCAACAAGTCAACTTATGAATGGATAATCAGGAGACACAAGGAAACCAAAAGACAAACTCAAGGAAAAAAAAAAAAAAAACAAACAGATGGGGTCTGTGACTGGATCTTCTATCATTCCAATTCTAAATCCAACTTGAATATATATATATATTCCTGGACTTACAAAACGCCAAGGGGGTGACTGGAAGTTGTGGATATCAGGGTATAAATTAGATCTGAGAGTTGGGGGGAGGGAAGACCAGAACCCCTTGAGGAGTGTTTTAATGCAATATAAGCATAAAGATCACCTTGTATTCTGTTTGCCTTCTAAAAGCCATTATGACGATCTTAGAAGAGGAAGAAATTCAGGTACAGAAACTGGTGTTTAATAGCCTAAACGATGGTGCTTGGTAAGTCTTGGTTCTAAAGGTACCAAATGAGGCCAAAGTTCTCAAACTGCTGCATACTTTGACAAGGAAAATCTATTTTTGTCTTCCGATCTACATTTATGACCTAAGTCAGGTAAATACACCTGGTTTACTTTAATCTTTTTATGCAGACAGTCTGTTATGCACTGTGGTTTCAGATGTGCAATAATTTGTACAATGGTTTATTCCCAAGTATGCCTTAAGCAGAACAAATGTTTTTTTCTATATAGTTCCTTGCCTTAATAAATATGTAATATAAATTTAAGCAAACTTCTATTTTGTATATTTGTAAACTACAAAGTAAAAAAATGAACATTTTGTGGAGTTTGTATTTTGCATACTCAAGGTGAGAATTAAGTTTTAAATAAACCTATAATATTTTATCTGAGCATTGTTTTTGTTTTGCGTTGTTTTTCCCCGGGAAAAGCACATAACAGAAACTGCAGTTTAAACCCAGTGGGTAAGGCACAGGAAAGGCACCTCCAAAAAGCACCCCTTTTTATCTCAACAGATTAAAAGAAGACTTTTAAAAGACTACTTAGCTATACAATGAGTACTGTCTAATGTTGTGGGGTGAAAGCTCTGAGGATTTATGTTCATAGGATTAAACTTACCTAGTTCAGGTTTCTCTTTCAAATGTTCATTTAAAGATACAGGAAAGCAGTTTCCCTACCTGACTGAACTTCCAGGTAGAAACAGCTCAGTCATTCTTCAGCTTGCTCAGTTTACTATGAGAGTAGTCATTAAACATCCATGTTTCAGTTTCACATTTTAAAAGATCTTTATGGTTTGGTCTTTAAAATCAAATGAAAATGTGAAAGTCTCTCTTTCCCAGGCCTGGCCTTGCACTCGGAACAATTTGTATAACAAAAGAACCTCCCCACAGCGGACAATATCAAGAACAGTTCCACAGTGCCCTCATGAGGATTAAAGGATTCACTTAGGTTTTGTGTGTAACAGATACATTACTTCTAGAGCACCACAAGAGGGTAAAACCAGAGTTTCTAGCAAATTTTTAAAACTTCATCAGTCCTCAGATAAGCCAGCCCCATTGTTTCAGTCGATTGAAACAAAAGAGGCAAAGACGACGCAGTCACAAAACCAAGGGTAATGTAAATTTGAGTACATTTTAAACCATGTTTTTGTAAGTTGGTAGCATGTTTCTTGAATTATTAAAGCTTAAAACTTTTTTTACGGTGGATACCCCAGAATCTGAAGTTCGTTTGTGGCTGTCACAGAATGGAAAAATAGCATTTGTGACTCTTGTTGACATTATGTATTTGTAATGGTGATGTGGGTGACTAATTAACATTGTCAAGCGGACAGAAGCTGACTGGCATTTTCTTTAGACTGCTTATTACCTGTCCATTATAGCTGGTGTTCAGAGGTGTGTTGGCACTGTGGGTACATTTTATAAATGGAATGAAAAACAGAAATTCATAAGAGGCTCATGGTGGATCAACACAAAGTATTTTCCTTGGCTTTTTAAGAGTCCAGCATGGCTGGAAAACGTGGCATGTGTCTTAGCTTAAAAGAAAACAGGTGCATCAATAGGATGGAATTTTATGTGGCCAAGAACATATTCAAAGCATATTTAATGACATGGAAAAATGCTCATGGTATGTTAAGTGGAAAAAGCAGGATATAAGACTATAAACAGAATGATTCCAATTGTGTAAGTTCAAATGTGTGCATTGAAGGAGAAGAAACAAAATTAACAGTAAAGACCGGAAGGAAACATCAAGATACTAATACTGGTTTTCTTGGGTTAAATTTTTTAGTTTCCAGCTATTCCAAAATAAGTACCTATTTTAAATGGAGAAACTTTTTAAAAAAGGGTATAGGTGCAACTATTTAGGCTTTATTTTTAAAAGAGCAATTAAAGTTATTTAAACAGAAAGTCTACATTCTGTTACCCTTTTCTTTGTATTAAATTATGGCTCCTGCTCTTGGAAGCCACCTTTCTCTTATACAGAGGTTTCTGGCACGTCGTTTGTGCATGAAAAGTGTTTATCAAAAGCTTGTTTTACCATTTTCCTGGTTACTAAGTGCCTATCATCTCAGGTAGAAGAAACACCATAAAACATAAAACATATTAAATATGTTTAAATTTTCTTATGTCAAAGGGAGGAAATATTGCATTAACTTTTTCTAACCTGAAGAAGAAAGCTTCGGTATCTAAAGTGAGATTTTCTAAAAATGTAACAGAACCAAACTATTCAAGATGCACGAATAGCTAAACTATTTACTTTAGTACCTATCAGTTCTGGGCTCCTAGGTGTACTGTCATTACTGCATTACAGAGCCGTTTATACTGTATAATAAAGAGCACCCAATAATTGAGATGCCTGCTTATTACATTTTCCTCATGACATTTAATTTTATATGTCCTAGATTTTAACTTGTGTGTGTGCGCGCACACAGACACACACACACAGGATTAACAATAGTGTTTCCTATACATCAACAGACTTTCAGTCTCTTCCCTTCCAACAAAATGCCTCTTCCAGCAAAATAATTCTTTGAATCTGAGAACCTGTTTGACTCCTACAATCTTGTTTGGGTTTGTTAAAACGGGAAACTTCACCATCTCAAGCAGGACAGTCAGGGATTAATGCTTTCTTTTAAAAAAAACTGTCCCCAGTTTTTAGAAATAAGCAATGTTGTTTCAGATTTGGAGAATCACAATTTTTACATATAAGGAAGTTGAAGTGAGACAGTCTTTAAGCCATGGAAGCAAGTCTGCAGGGAAAATATTAAAACAAGCAGTGGTGGGACCCATTGTACTTTGATCTATGGGAATATCTAAATTTAGTAGCCTATGTAGCCACCTGTTCCATTATATGTTCTGGCTTCTGAAGCTCCATTCAGCATAATGCCACACACTCAGAAGTGAATTTATAGTCCTTAGTCTCTTTCTCCCCACCTTCGCCTTTCTCCCTGTCTTGTGAAACACACAGACACCATCCAGACCTACCCAAACCTTTTTTGTGTGTTTATCCTTTTGCCCTTGTATTTATTATTATGTATTAACCTTTTATCTGTTTTATTTCGTCTTTGCTAAGCACATTTTACACACTATTGTATAGTGACATGTTTTTACACCACGAAGCTGAAACTATTTCTGCTTCCTAAAAGTTGTTTAGGAAACTCATTCACTGTTCACATGCAGAGCACTCAGTAATATTTCATACAAAACTACCAAGAATTCTCTACATATCGAACGCTGTGGAATATATCATGGAATGTTCTATATTCCGTGAAAATGTAAAAAATAGTACTGTTCTAATCAGAATGCTTTTGATTGCATTTGATTGTATAATATCTTTCTTTTTCCCTCCACATTAAGTGAAACTAAAATGCAGGTTGAGAACAGACACCCTTTGGAAAGCTTTAACTTAGACCAAAAAAAATAAATTTTAAGCAAATTTCTCACCATCTCCTAAAAAACTAATAAATTCTTAAATCTTTCTGAAGTACTTAGGGGTTCAACGCCCTGGTCACAGTCAAAATGCAAAGGAAACCATCTGCCAAAATGTTAGCATAAACACATAAAATTTTTCAGGCTGCCCTCTCGGCCACCATAGGCAGCTGACTTAGTTGCGGGGGAGGTAGGGCATGGTGTAGGAATATCAGTCAAGTTGCTTCTCTGGAAACACACACATCCGGAGCCCATCTTTCTAATTGTTTTCCCCGATGCCTGTGCTATAATATCACTTTTTTGAACTGTTTCAGTCTTCTCAACACCCTAAATGAGTCAGCATGTTGCAACGCGTCCTCCCAAATGTCATTCGCCACTTGTTCTTAAAGGAAAAGGAGGAAATAAATAGAATTCTAATTTAGTAACAACGACAGGAAATAAATTCACACTTCTAGAATCCTTCTGACATTTGGGTATGCCGACTAGAACATTTCTCATTGATACAACACAATAATTATTATGTTCCAGAGTCTGAGGGCCATTTGCCATCCTTTTTTGTTTCTTTCCACGTGTATGTTACATGTTATCATCTAAACAGAAAAAGAAAGGAGAAACAGCTGTTTATGGAGTGACAGATCAATAGATGGGTGGATGAAGCTACAGGTAGAGATTCAACAATTATCTAAAATCAAATAGGGAAAATAGTCAAGGATGTCCAGTCCAAGGTATCTGAGGCCGAGAGGTTGAGTGGAGTTACAACACATGTCTCAGCTATAATATTTGCATCTGTACTCCTGGGTACTTGATCAACATATTACTGAATGGTGACCAGATTATCAAGGCACAAAGCAAATGCACTCACACTCTCTACCTGCATTGTTGTTGTTGTTTAGTCACTAAATCATGTCCAACTCTTTGCAGCCTCATGGACTGTTACCCGCTGGGTTCCTCTGTCCATGGGATTTCTCAGGCAAGAACACTGGAGAGGGTTGCCATTTCCCTCTCCAGGGGGATTGAACTTGCATCTCCTGCATTGGCAGGTGGATTCTTTACCACTGGGCCACCAGGGAAGTCCTACTCTACCTGCATGACCTCTTAAAGAAGCTAAAATGGATAAGCCACTTTACGGGGAAATTGAAGGAACTCTAGATACACTTGCTGAAAGCCAACGAGAAGTGTGAATTTGTGAAAACCATAAGCAGAGTCTCTTTGTCATGACACATGGAAGGAATTTTTCAGTAAAGACAAGCATACACCTTTTCTGATCCTGGTCACTTTTGCTGATATATATATATATAGTCACCTCTTATTTCTGCACAACTGTCTGAGTTGTCTGAAACATTTACATGCTCCATCACCTCAAATAATCCTCAGAACAAAAGGCAGGGGTGGGTTTCCCTCTCTCATCCCCATTTTATGGATGAAGAAACCAAGGTTTCCTTTACAGGTTAGTGTTTTATTTTTGTTTCTCATTCTCGCTGACATGCTCAAAGCATTTCTTTTCTAATGCTTTTGTCCTCAATCTGCTGGGCTGTTAGGGCTACAGGCAAAATGGATACACCCCAATTCAGAAGGATTTACTAACATCCAGGTTCTTCCAGTAATCCTGTTGAGGAGTCAAAAGCCCCAGACTTTCTGTCTCCCAGTTAACATGAAACTGCCTTTGTCAAGGTAGACAAGATGGGGAAGTTTCCTACAGAAGTTTCTGGAGCGGATCACTCTGCCACGAATATGATTTATACTTTTAGTGTGAGGTGGAAGAACAGCACCTGTGTCTGTCTCAGCAAACAGCTTTCCCGGTCAAACAGATCTGGTCAAGCCCCTTCTCTACTCATTACCTTCCCAATGTCCTTAGGACCTAGTGGGTAAAGATTTAAATTGT
Organism: Ovis aries; assembly: GCF_016772045.2. Taxonomy (NCBI): domain Eukaryota; kingdom Metazoa; phylum Chordata; class Mammalia; order Artiodactyla; family Bovidae; genus Ovis; species Ovis aries. The sequence goes on from NC_056055.1 coordinate 15,695,131, forward strand.
GGCCCCCTCTACTTGTCAAGCTTCATCTCCTTAAGTGTCCAATCACACTGTAAGTGTACCAGCCAGGCAAAACTACTCTGGACCACTCAGTGCACGATGCTTCAGCCTTTGAGCCTTTGCTGGCAGACGCTGGCCTCTGCTGCTTCTCAAAAGACCCATATTCCCCTGACAAGCACTCGTATATCCTTCAAAGGTAATTCTTAAAAAGCCCTCTCACCCCTTCAGTCTAGATCTTTCTTTAAAATCATTTCCTTATAAGTCACAAAATTTTATACATACCACTAAATATAAAATAGATAACCAACAAGACCCTCTCTATATCACTTTTTATTTCTATCTTATAAAAACCTGTAACGGAAAAGAATCTGTAAAAGAAAAAATACTATATATATCTTCGAGTCATGAGTAATTTGTTGTATATCTGAAACTAACACAGCATTGTAAATCATCTATATTTCAATAAAAACTTAAAAAAAAAAAAAGATTGTATGGGCTTGGCTCCGCCAGCAGACATGAGCTCCTGAAGGGCACTGGAGCTTATGTGCCCTTGAATACCTGTAGTTACTGGATTTCATTGAATACAACTAATCATTTATTGATTATTTAGCCCCAAATACCGGCATTTCTTTTTAAAGGACTCCTCCTTGCTGGGTGTTTTTAAGTACTGATTCTGTAAAGAATGTTGTTCATGGCTGGATGGGAGAGGGGTGGTGTTGATGTGTATTAGGGGAGGCAGATGGGTTCAGGTGACCCACTGGAAGTAGTTAGGAAACTACTGGGCATGGCCTTCAGGAAGCCAGAATTTGGGAAAAGGAAGTATTTTTTTCTTCCCTTGGGATACCCATTGTGCCTCCTCTCAAGGGTGAAAATATAAGCGAACTGTGAACACACGACAAACAAACATTTAAAAGCTTTAAGAAGCTACTTTCCATTCTAGGATCCCGGATGGGCCAGCCTGCCCAAATAAGGGAGGATCACCTATTCTTCTTCAGGTTTGTTGTTCTTCAAGCTTGAGACTCTCCTTGCTGCCTGGATGACAGTAATTTTCTTACTTCTGAACATGTCTAAACTGTTCTAGAAAACTGACTCTAGAAAACAGTGCATAGAATTGACAAATGTTCCTCCCTGCCTTTGAGGCATTGTTACTACCTCGCGGAGGAATGAATAACAGACTGTGAGCACTGAAAGCTATAAAACTACACAGGCGGTCTGAGCAGGAAAGGGTCTTCAAGCCCCTTCAACTCAAGGAGAGAACTGAGGCCAGGATAAAAGACTGGAACTTGCCCAAGTGTCTCCCACATCAAGTGTCTCACTTAAAAAGCCACGAGCTGATGGCTCCAGCCTGAGAACCCAAGGGGACATTAGAGGAGGAGGCAGATTTTTTTTTTTTTTTTACAATATATACATCATTTTTTAAAAAGGAAAGTCTCAATTCAATGTGATATTGTGCTCTGATGTCCCAAAATTGTTTCATTATTCTTTGTTGTGGTTCTATAGTATTGCGTTACCAGCTAAGATGGGGACTATTCACTTATCACCATGCTCCTCACTGGAGAACATAGGAACCATTTCCTAAAAGTATAAAAATATAATTCTGACTTGTTCTGCTTTCTGTTTCCATGCAACTTCATTCAAACATATATAATCTGTTCAACACCTACCTTACCAGCAATGGTGCAAAAAGTGATGGAACCAAAAATGAATTAGTACATATAAATGTGCATGTCTACAGATATTTTTTCCTAATGTAATTGCTGTATTCACATTGTAACCCAGTAAAAATTGTTTACCTTCCTTGGAAAAGTGATTGGATAGTTAGTTCTCTGAGAGACTTAACTACATTGACTACAACCACATGAGCCATTTTTTCCCTACAATTTTCTTGATTGCTTATTATTTTAGATACCTCCAACTTGTTTATCAGGCACATGTTAAAGCATGTTGAAACGCGTTATTCAGGTTCAGCATGAAGGATTTGGCATTATTCAACAAAATATCATAAACTTCTGTTGAAGTGAATGATTCCAGCAAAATGGAGCTTCATCTGCAAATCCAGGTCCCTTCGGTTTCTAAAGTTTGGAGACTGTATATCTAGACCAGGGGAACAACCTGATTTTGCTCTAAGCACAATTAATTTTATGATTATGCAGCATAACTGACTTCATAGGCTCTCTTGGTGCCTGGTGCCAAAGCTTGTAGAAACAGGGGAGGCTTTGCCTAAGGGATTCTTTGCATTAAAGACTTTGTTAGGCAAAGCCAGCCTGGCATGGGAGTCTGATTTGCAATTTGTGTCTTTGTAAAAGGATTAGAAGATCCCTATTGTTTAGTGTTTGGATCTCAATTTGCATTTAGAAGCACATGACCTCTTCTAGGTTTAGAGTTTTTTATTTTCATTTTCTTGTTCTGATATACAATCAATACTGCCTGTGAAAAAACTGATAATACGGCACAGCCAAATGTTTGCACTGATTAAGTCAGATCAGTTTTCTCTATGAATGGTGGAGTCTACTCAGGCTCCAGCAATACTGAGCCAGTGATCTATTTAGCAACTGACAAATAACTCATAGGAATAGGTACAGACAATTTCATTTATTATTTCCTTAATTAGAATGTGTGGCATTTTGGGCTTTTTAAAGAAATCTTTCTAAAGCACTACAGAGGGCTGATGAGACAGTAAATCTACAAAAAGAACAGAAAGGGGAAAAAAAAAAAAAGCCTCTGACCACCTTAGGACCTATTTGAACACTTCCGTCCAATGTCCTCCTTTATAAAGAAAGGTTTGAGAAAAATTATTGTAGGTTTGCGATAACAAAATTCTCAGCTGTACGTGATATTTAACTACCTGTCCTTTGGTAAACAATTTTTAACTAACATTTGCTTTGACAATGTTCCCAGATTGGCCACACAGAACTTGGAACAGAAATTGCGTGATGAGGAACAATTTCTTAGATGCTAAGTTTAGGACACATGGTTTATTTGTTTGTTTGTTTTCTTTTTAACTCTTTGGTTTCTCCATCCTTGGTCTTTGCCATTGACCACAAAAAAACATTTCTTGCATGTTTGGAGGAAGGTCCTGGGAACCTGGAGTTGCTGGTTGAGTGAGCAGGAAGTAGATAGAAAGCATTCACGTTCAGGGAGTACCCATGGTATGCCAAGGACTTGGCTCAATGTTTACTGTTTTATGATTATGCCCATTTTGTAGTAGAGAAGACGAAGGCCCAGAGGAGGCGAGTGACTCACCCAAGGTCACACAGCTGTGATGGGAAGTTAGATCTACCCGATTGCTAAGCTCAGGCTTTTTCTGCCACATCACACCACCTCCCAGGTAAACTCAAGCTAACTTCATTTGGAGGTTTTTCTGTTCCTCACCTCCGTGGAATGTGTGTTTTTAAAACTAAACAGGGGTTAATTTGGTGTACAGGAAGCTATAAGGACAAGACTAACCTAATCTACTCTTCTTTCTAATAGACACAAGTAATCTTATCTGTCATTCCATTAAAAATACACCACATTCTTCTGTGCTCCAGTTTGGATAATGACTCGAGAAAAGGCAGTCCGTTTCTGTATCACGGCACCCCCACAGCTTCTATAAAATCATCAAAAGTAAGCCATGCTTTTTTCCTGGGTATTTCATTCACTGATTCCAAAAGTACTTGACACATGTCTTCAATCTGTTAGAATAAAGACTAGCATTTGACAGTTAGGCCAGTTGGAGGCTAGCCTAAGAGAGTATCTTGTGCGGAAGATCTTACACTCCGTGCCCCCCCTCCCCCCCAATGGAGAATGCCCAACAGGAAGTCAGCCAAAAGGAGCGGCACAGAGGAGGGCTGTACTTTGAGCCCACATTTCTCAGCCACGTCCCATGGGAAACACTCTCACCGCCATCTTCCAAAATGCTCTGCTAACATTCTCCTAATGCTCCCAATATCTGAAGATAATCCCTTTTCCCCTAACCGGGATCTCAACCTAAAATAGATCTGGGTCTGTGCCTCGGGGCATGGACGGATGACTCATAGAGCCATTTCTGATCTCGGAAGCAGGGGAGGCTCTGCAGAGCAGGGAGCACAGTCTGGGAGCTGGTTAATATGCAAGGAACACATGGCCGTCAGAGCCAGGAGGAGTTCCAAGAAACGTGTCACCTGAAGAAGCAGAGTCCCCACCTAGAAGCTGAGGCCCCCAAGTTTCCACATTTAACGTTGCTGTAGAATCTCATTCCTGTCTAGGACTGTTTAGACCCTCATCCTCAGTCTACATCAGGCCATAGACTGACTTGCTCAGGAAAACCCAGAGGTCCCTGAACCTTAAGTGTAGGTGGTAAATGGACAGATTTTTCATGTGAGAGTATGATTCAGCATTAGCGGAAGCAGAAAGAAAAAGAGTCCCTCCTAAAAAAATGTACTGATGGAACTTCCCTGGAGGTCGAGTGGTTAATATCGTGCTTCCACTGAAGGAGGCACAGGTTCCACCCCTGACTGGGGGACTAAGATTTCACATGCTGTAAGATTTCACATGCAGCACAGTCTAAATAAATAAATAAACGAATAGATATTTCAAAATTTTTAAAAATTCTTAAAAACGTAAAACGTGCTGATTTGACACGTTTCCTACATTTGAGTTTGGTTTTATTTTTCTCCTTTAGCTCATTCTTATTATCTGAACTAGGTTTGCATCCAAATCTTTCTGTCCAACAGCACAGTGTAGGTTAAGTAAGTCCTAGGGCAGCTTAGGCTTCCCAGGTGGTACAGGGGTAAAGAAAATGCCTGCCAGTGCAGGAGATGCTATAGTAGGGAAGAGCCTCTGGAGGAGGAAATCCCAACTCACTCCAGTATTCTTGCTTGGGAAATCTCATGGACAGAGAAGGCTGGCAGGCTACAGTCCATGAGGTCGCAAAAGAATCAGTCACAAGTTAGTGACTAAACAACACAAAACCATTTATTAAGGAGGGCATGTAACATCCTCATACTCAGTATTTGACATGTATTTTGCTCATTTGGTCTCCTCAATAACCCTTATGAGGCAGACATAATCATTCATCTCATTTCAAGGCTGAGGGATCTGAGGCCAAGAAAGTTTAGGGAACTTGCCTAGAATCATGAAACCAGTGAGGAGTGAAGCTGGAATTAAACTTCATTCCACCCAGTCCCAAGTTCTCAAGCCATATGCTCTTTAGATGCAGAAGAATGCTCAGAAGTTAACTGGAAGGGAAGACACCTATACAGTGCAATCCAACTTGATAAAAACATAACTACCTTTATGTGTTTTGCATTGTTTATATTTGCATTGGGAAAGTTCTAGAAGGACCACTCAAATGTCAATTCCTTGGAGCAACCTTCCCTGGCCGTACTAAAAGAACCCTCCCACTCTGTCCCTGGTATTTTTTATCTTTTATTGTGCTGGATTTTTCCACAGGGCACCAAGCATTAGCTGAGGTGTATCATATACTAGATACATGTATTGTCTAGCTCCCCTGTAGAAGGAGGGGTAACAATGCCTAACAAACTGCTTGGCACACAGTAAATGCTTAATAAGTATTTGTTGACTGGAGCAAATGTACTAAACCCTTAATGTTGATTTTTTTCCCCTTTCTCTTGCTGTCAAACAGAAACAATTTAAATTCTTCTTTTTTTTTTTTTTTACAATTTAGATTCTTGATCTTAGATGATTCTTTTTTTTTTTTTAATGTTTCCTCCGAAATTCTATAAGGAAAAAAGAAAAAGAACATATGTATCCCTGCGACTGATTCATGTTGATGTTTGTTAGAAGGAAACACAATATCGTAAAGCAATTATCCTTCAATTAAAAATAAATAATTTTTTTTTTTTTTTAAGATAAAGAAGCTGGTTCCACCTAAGGACAAGAACCTAGATCAGTTTACTTGAAGATGCAAAAGGATCTCCTCCTTGCAGGACATATACCTTAAGAACAGAAAGTTCCTAGAAGAGGAAACCATTGGAAATCCACTTAGGGTAACTTGCCTTGAGTCAAAAAAGGCTCATTAATGTTTCAACTGCTAATCCATTTAGTGTCCTATTCACCCTGATGACTTCTAGGGGCATGCCTCTGGTGGTTTTAGAAAGATAACCCTTCCAATCACTAGGTTCAATTGAGCGGCAGGGAAAGACAATAGACTGCAGAGGAAGGGGCTGATTGAAGTGTTTGGGATGAATGGAAGACTGCCTATCAGGACCATGAGAAAATGAAAGGAACATCTGAAATGAGCTGATATGAGTTGGGCAGGTTTTATCCCAATAATAAACTCTCCTTTCTCCTCTCAAAAGGATTAGGCCTCTCGTGAATGGGAGTGTCTTGTCTTCAAGTCCCACGGCCTTGATCTTCTTTTGTACTGTTCAATTCACTTTAAAACCACTGGTGGTATTTGTTTAATTTTTTTTTTTTTTCCATTCCTAGCCATGTCCTTCTGAAGGAGGACTTTTACACCATCAGCAGCTTCAAGATCCATCAACAAGTCAGGAGCACAATATCCTTGAATTCCGGGCAGGGGAGGGGGCTGCTTTGGCTCACTTCCTTCCTTCTTCCCCAAACAGAATCCAGCTCCTATATAAAATTCATAAATTCTTGGCAGGAAAGAAATCCTCCCATTGGAAGGAACAGATGTTCTACGAGTAACTTTTGCCATCATAACTCTGTTCCTAATATCATACTTTTAAAGTGCGGGGGGATGTTAACTTTTTTTTTTTTAAATGTCAACATGTTCTGGGCAGCTTTTCCATCTCCATCTGTGGCATACACATCACCAACCCTCCCACCGACCTTTTTTAAATTTCCAGAAACTAGTTGGGAATTGGAAAGATATTAAAAAGTGAAAGTGGAAAATTCAATTCAAGAAGTATGCTAATGTATAACCTAATGCAAAGTAACATGATATTTCCCTCCCAGTTGTAAATCTCAGAAACATTCTTTTCCTTGTCCTCTTAGAACTTGGAGGGGTCTGCAAGACCTTTAACAGGCAGAATGACCAATTAAATTCAGGGGTGATTACTGGTAACAGAATTCCTTGAGAGTAACCTATTCATAACCCCTTCTAAAGAAAGCCTCAATTGGTGCTTCAAATTCAAGAGGCTACCAGGCCATTTTCACTTAGTTATCACCTCGTTAAACTGCCCACCTTAAATACCCATATCCCAGGTGACCTCGGAGAAGGGTCAAGGTCAGTGGATGCCTCTTACCTCGCCTGCATATAACTTTGGAAAGCATGACCCCGCCTTGGTGGGGTTCCCTCGCCAGGGACAGTGATTCCCACTTGCAGCTGCTTTGGCGAGGGCCAGAGCGCCTGCTGGCTGTGGCCTGGCCTCAAATACTCCTGCGTACGTTTCGGTTCAAAGTCAGAATTCGGTGAGCAGGCTGGGTGGGGGGTGAAATCTGCAGGGCAGAGGGAGAGAAAGGTGACAGCTTGGGCGGGGTGGGGAAGCAGCGGCCCGATAGTCAAATGCGCGGAGGATCCTCCCGGAGTCCCAGCTCTTGGTCTGGGTTTCCTCTCCTCCGTCTGATCGGAGCCAGTGGAGTCCAAATCCCCCGAACCCCAGCGGGGCCCGGGCCGAGCCTGCCGCGTCCACCCCGGAAGACGCGGTCCCTGAAACTTTTCTGTGCCCAAGTGGAGGTGTAAGTGAGAGCGCGCAGGGCGCGGGGGGTTGTCTCTGGGGCCCGGATCGGCGTTCTCTGCATCCCGGCGGGAAGGTTGGTCTGTGCTTAGGGGCCAGCAGGTAGCGGGGGCCGAGGCGGGGGCGAGAGCCCGGGCGCCGGGAGCTGGAGGCGGGCGCAGTGCCGCGCGCGGTCTGCAGTGCCCCCAGCCGGCCGGCCCGGCTGAGGACCGCTGGCGGCCGCAGGGCCGGGTGCCGAGCCGCACCTCTGCGTGCGAGACGCATCACTCTTCGTCCCTGCGGAGGCTGACCCAGTATTACGAAATTTACCATCAGTTCGAGGTGGATTTTCAGTCTGGTTCTGTCACTTACTGGCTTCTTGCCCCCGGGAGCTCTGGACATCTGCCTCTCTTTGGCTAACATGGATAATACCCCAGACAAAGTTGATGAAATAGTTGAGAACGCGCCGTCAAGTGCCTGGTATATAGTAAGTGAAGTGAAAGTCGCTCAGTCGTGTCCGACTCTGCGACTCCATGGACTGTAGCCTGCCAGGCTCTTCTGTCCCAGGAATTCTCCAGGCCAGAATACTGGAATGGGTAGCCTTTCCCTTCTCCAGGCGGTCTTACCAACCCAGGGATCGAACCCAGGTCTCCTGCATTGCAGGCGGTTTCTTTACCAGCTGAGCCCCCAGGGAAGCCCAAGAATACTGGAGTGGGTAGCCTATCCCTTCTCCAGCGGATCTTCCCAACCCAGGAGTCTAACCCAGATCTTTTGCATTGCAGGTGAATTTTTTACCAGCTGAGCTACTAGGGAAGCCATATAGATACTATATAGTATAGTATATGTATATAAGATATGGGTATATATAGTAAGTACTCATTAAATGGTGACCCTCACCACCACCACCGTCATCATCATCATTAGCTGGCTAGGCTTTGGAAGGGAGTCTCACCGAAGTCTCTGTTGTTCAATGGTGGGTCTGAGGGGAGGACAGGGAGAGATGGTTTCTGCCTCCCCTCTGAAGTGGAAAAGGAACCTAAGCACCCAGCTGGGGTCCCGCCTTCCTGTGCCTTAGACTCCACCTCTAGCTGCGGACTCAGCCATCCCCTCTTTGAACTAATATTCTCATTACAAAACTAATAACTCATCTCCAACTCAAGAGTTGTTGCAAGACAAGAAATGCAGAGCTCCTGATACATAATTGATGCTCAGGAAAGTCCCCTCCCACCCCTGTGGCCCCCAGCCAGCAGGTCCCAGAACACCTGTATAGGCAGCACATAGCAGGCACCTTTCCCCTTTGCACTGGCAGTCAGCAGACCCAGGGTCCCTCTCCTAACAGGAGGGAGGTGCTCAGTGCAAGCCCCGCCCACCTAGCTGTCAGTCAGTGTGCCATTGATTGAGTCCTTACTCTGTACCTCTTCGATCCCCATCTGACCCGGGACAGCTTGGGGCTGCAGGAGACTTTAACTCTGAGGTCCTTCTACTTCACCTCCCCTGGGGTCTCCTCTCCCCTGGATCCCTTCTGGAAATTAGTAGTGTTGGAAATAGTAAGAACACACACTCCTGATGTTGCAGTAATGGAATGTATAGTCAGAGGACCTGGCTGTCAAGAGCAGCTCTACCAGTTCCTGTCTTTATCTCGCAACCTCTCTGAACCTCAGTTAATTCATCTTTTAAAACGGAGGCAATAATACCTTCTGGGGTGACGAGTGTGAGGGTCAATGTGTACGTGTGTATAAGAGCACCAAGCACACAGTAAGTAGTCAGTAAATACTAACTTTTATTTGTTTCAAGCATAAGGCAGGTGCCCAGTGAATATTAGTTGGACTAAACTGAGCTTTCCCCTTGGCTGTGTTCTATACCTGGGAAAGCTTCCATTCAAACTTTCTCCCTGTCCTTGGCCTTTGTCAAATGTCATGTCCTGTAACTTGCTGCTCGTGACCTTTTTCTAGAGGTTGGTACTTTGCATATAGGAAGAGTAATGGATCTCTTCAGAGTTCAAAACCTAGTATTACCTCTTTCAAACCTGTTCTGCGATACTTACTTGAAAAGTTTGCCGAGATAAAATTCAACATGGAGACTTCATATTTTTGTTTTGTTTTTCATGACCAGTGTGTCTTTTATCTGAGGGCAGAGGGTTTGTTGTTGTCTAGTCACTAAGTCATAACTGACTCTTTTTCTACCCCGGACTGTATCTCGCCAGACTCCACTGTCCATGGGGTTTTCCGAGCAAGAATACTGGAGCAGGTTGCCATTTCCTTCTGCAGGGAATCTTCCCACCCCAGAGATTGAACCTTATGTCCTGTGTCTCCCGCATTAGCAGGCAGGTTCTTTACCACTGAGTTACCAGGGAAGCCCAATGGGGGAGATGCATAGAGCATTATTTTAAAGTCCTAAATGAGCATTTGTGTAACCATGTTTTCTGCCAGCAATTCACATGTGGTTGATTTTGTGGGTGTGTGATAGGATATCAGCAACTTCGGGGTCCTGTCCCTTCTCTAGCCCTTGATTAGGACAAACTCTGAATGGGAAAATAAACAGTGTCCAATCTTAAATGGGCCTTTACAGTCTCAGGGTGTTTGTGTGTCCGTTACATGCATGTAATCCTCAGGACAGCCCATTTTCAAGATGAGCCTCATTGAGGCAGATGGCTGACTCAGTGCTCCTTTCCATGTCGCAGACTGGCCTCTGAGTCCTGCCTCATCTCCACACTGCTCTCTCAGGCTATTACACATGGGGCTTTTTTCACTGGCCATTTGAACAAGCATTGTTAAAGACTCTAGAAATGCTAGGATGTGAGTTTTATTAATACAGAGCACTAAACAAATTAGAGAGTTTCCCATATTATGACAAGGTATGCAACAACTGTTACTTTACCAAAACTATTCATTATGGGGCCATTTGTTTAAAGGTTACCCTGGTGGCTTGGGGACACTGCCTTTTGCTCTCTGACTCACAGGAAGCAAAAATAAGTTACTATCAGGTGATGGTCATACTTAGAAACTGAACTAAAAATTAGAAGGTTTGTCATCCTTGGGAGCAAGGCAGTTGGCTTCACTTTTCAAACTGGTAAGTGTTAGGCGGTTCAAAATTAAAGATTTTCTTTGTGTCATATTTGGTTTAAAAAAAAAAATCTGTTGAAATATTTGCCGACTAATTCCAGTGTGTCAATTTCTGTGCTTGGCCATACTCAAAGGATATTCTGTGGTCTCCGGCATCCAGTATTTCACAGGTGGGTAGCAGGGATGCATACGTGATGTGCATCTAATAGTCACCTTATCATAATCACAATAGCTGCTTCCTGGGTTTATGAGGCCAGGCCAGGTGAGAAGCACAGGTGAGACGCAGTTGCTGAGACACCCCCACCCCTCCAACCCAAGGCAGGCTCTTCCAAACATAGAGGTTGAATGAGTCAAATTTTTAGACAAAGAAATCGAGGCTCTGAAAAGAGAAGAGGTTTGCTGGTTCACAGCATACCCAGGATTCAAATTCAAAGATTTAATTCAAAGCAACTTTGTTATTTCCCTTTTAGCCCAAGGCAACTCCTCAAAGAACCTTTGAAGAGCCTTGTCTTTAACCAGTCTGTGTATACGGTTGTCCAGGTGTTCACTGGCTCTTTGGCTTGCGAGATTTCTCGATCATGTCAAATGCATTCCCCCATCTTCCACTCTATTTCAGTTTTCCATGGAGAATTATGCCTTCCTGTCTATTTGTATTTATTCTCAAAGTGAATATGCAATGACTTCCTTCACTCCCTTCCGAAAGGATGAATTTTATTTAGCCCGCAAATATATCAGGGATCTCAAGTGCTCTGAGGACAAAACAAGTTTTTTTTTTATGCATTTGTTTCTTGTTTGGCTTCATTGAGGTATACTTGTATACCAGAAAAACTGCATTTTTTTAATGTATACAATTTGATGAGTTTGGACATAAGCATACACCCATGATTCTACCTCCACAGTGAAAATAAGAACCGTATCCACTACCTCCTGAGATTTCCTCGTATCCCTTTGTGTGTGTGTGTGTGTGTGTGTGCTTGTTGTTGTAATAAGAACACTAAACGTGAGATCTACCCTCTTAACAAATGTTTAAGTATGAGACACTGTATTATTAATTATAGGCACTATGTTGTATAACAGAACTCTAGAACTTACTCATCTTGCATAACTGAAATTTTATACTCACTGAGCAATGATTCCCTCTTTCCTCCTCCCCCAGCCCTTGGCAACCACCAACCTGTTTTCTGCTTCTATGAGTTTGACTATTTGGACACCTCATATAAGTGGAATCAAGTAGTACTTGTCCTCCTGTGACTGGCTTACTTCACTTAGCAGAATGTCCTCCAGGTTCATCCATTTTGTCACCAATGATAAGGTTTCCTTTTTATTTTTAAAGTTGAATATTATTCCATCAATGTTTTCTTTATCCATTCACCTGTTGATGGACACGGGGTTATTTCCATATCTTGACCACTGTGAATAATGCTACAGTGAATGTGACTGTAGATACCTCTTCAAAATCCTGATTTCAGTTCTTTGAGATTTATATCAACAACTGGGATGCTTGGGTCGTATGGTAGTTTGTTTGTTTGTTTTTTAATATGGTAGTTTTATTTTTAATATTTTGAGGAAACTCTGTACTGTTTTCCTATTAATTGTACCATTTTACATTCTCATCAATAGTATACAAGGGTTCTGATTTCCTCACATCCTTACCAACATTTATTATCTTTTTTAAAAATAATAGCCAATCCTAACAAGTGTCAGGTAACACCTCATTGTGACTCCCATTTGTATTTATCAAGTTTGAGTAGTGATGCTGAGCATCTTTTCATATACCTAGTGACTATATGTCAGAGAAGGCAATGGCACCCCACTCCAGTACTCTTGCCTGGAAAATCCCATGGGCGGAGGAGCCTGGTAGGCTGCAGCCCGGGGTCTCGAAGAGTCGGACACGACTGAGCGACTTCACTTTCACTTTTCACTTTCATGCATTGGAGAAGGAAACGGCAACCCACTCCAGTGCTCTTGCCTGGAGAGTCCCAGGGACAGTGGAGCCTGGTAGGCTGCCATCTCTGGGGTCGCACAGAGTCGGACACGACTGAAGCGACTTAGCAGCAGCAGCAGCAGCAGTGACCATATGTATGTCTTCTTTGAAGATCTCTATTCAAGTCTTCTGCTCATTTAAAAAATTGGACTATTTAGGTTTTCTTGCTACTGGGTTTTATGAGTTCCTTGTATATTTTGGATGTTTACTCCTTATCAGATAAATATATTTTCTCCTTTTTCACCCTGTTGACCATTTCCTTTACTGTGCAGAAGTTTTTAATGATGTAATCATGATGTAGTTCCATGTATCTCTTGTTGCCTGAGCTTTTTAAGGTCACACCCGAGAAATCACTGCCAAGGCCAATGTCAGGAAGCTTTTCCTCTATGTTTTCTTCTAGGAGTATATGGTTTCAGGTCTTACATTTAAGCCTTTAGTCCATTTTGAGTTGATTTTTTGTGTATGGTGTCATATAGGGGCTCTGTTTCATTTTGCATGTTGCTATCCAGAAGGACTGATGCTGAAACAGAAGCTCCAATTCTTTGCCCACCCGATGTGAAGAGCCGACTCATTGGAAAAAAGCCTGACACTGGGAAAGAATGAGGGCAGGAGGAGAAGGGGCAACAGAGGATGAGATGGTCAGGTGGCATTTTTGACTCAATAGACACGAGTTTGAGCAAACTCTGGGAGATAGTGAAGGACAGGGAAGCCTGGCATGCTGCAATCCACAGAGTCACAAAGACTCAGACACAACTTAGAGACTGAACAACAACAACAAAAATACAAAGTTAGTTTTCCCAACATCATTTGTTGAAAAAACTGTCCTTTCCCCATTGTGTATTCTTAGCAACCTTGTCGAAGATCAGCTAATTGTGTATGCACAAATATATTTCTGGGCTCTGTTTTATTCTGTTGGTCTATATGTCTGCCTTAATGCAGCTTCCATACAGTTTTAATTATTATACCTTTGTACTATACTTTGAAATTAGAAAGTATAAAAACTCCAGCTCTGTTTTTCTCAAGATTACCATTCTGGGTATTTGTGGTTCCATTGAATTTTAGAATTTTTTTAAAATTTCTGTTAAAAACACCACTGGGATTTTGATGGGGACAGCATTGAATCTGCAGATCACTTTGAATAGTATGGAAATTTAATCAATACTGTGGCTCAGATCATGAACTCCTTATTGCCAAATTCAAACTTAATTGAAGAAAGTGGGGAAAACCACTAGACCATTCAGGTATGACCTAAATCAAATCCCTTATGATTATACACTGGAAGTGAGAAATAGATTTAAGGGACTAGATCTGATAGATAGAATGCCTGATGAATTATGGAAGGAGGTTCATGATATTGTACAGGAGACAGGGATCAAGACGATCCCCAAGAAAAAGAAATGCAAGAAGAGCAAAATGGCTGTCTAGGGGGCCTTACAAATAGCTGTGAAAAGAAGGAAAATGAAAGGCAAAAGAGAAAAGGAAAGATATAAGTATCTGAATGCAGGGTTCCAAAGAATAGCAAAGAGAGATAAGAAAGCCTTCCTCAGCGATCAGTGCAAAGAAATAGAGGAAAACAATAGAATGGGAAAGACTAGAGATCTCTTCAAGAAAATTAGAGATACCAAGGGAACATTTCATGTAAAGGACAGAAATGGTAGGGACCTAACAGAAGCAGAAGATATTAAGAAGAGGAGGCAAGAATATACAGAAAATGAAAGTGAAGTTGCTCAGTCGTGTCTGACTCTTTGCAACCCTGTGGACTGTAGCCTGGTAGGCTCCTCTGTCCATGGGATTCTCCAGGCAAGAATACTGGAGTGAGTTGCCATTTCCTTCTCCAGGGGATCTTCCCAACTGAGGGATTGAACCCAAGTCTCCTGCATTGCAGGCAGACACTTTATCCTCTGAGCCACCAGGGAAGCCCCTAAGAATACACAGAAGAACTGTACAAAAAAGATCTTCACGACCCAGATAATCATGATGGTGTGATCACTCACCTAGAGCCAGACATCCCAGAATGTGAAGTCAAGTGGGCCTTAGGAAGCATCATTATGAACAAAGCTAGTGGAGGTGATGGAATTCCAGTTGAGCTATTTCAAATTCTAAAAGCTGATGCCGTGAAAGTGCTGCACTCAATATGCCAGCAAATTTGGAAAACTCAACAATGGCCACAGGACTGTAAAAGTCAGTTTCCATTCCAATCCCAAAGAAAAGCAATGCCAAAGAATGCTCAGACTACCACACAATTGCACTCATCTCACACGCTAGTAAAAATGGCAACCCACTCCGGTGTTCTTGCCTGGAGAATCCCAGAGACAGTGGGCCCCCGTCCATGGGGTCGCACGGAGTCGGACACGACTGAAGCGACTTAGCAGCAGCAGCAGCACACGCTAGTAAAGTAACGCTCAAAATTCTCCAAGCCAGGAGTCAGCAATACGTAATCTGTGAACTTCCAGATGTTCAAGTTGGTTTTAGAAAAGGCAGAGGAACTAGAGATCAAATTGCCAACATCCGCTGGATCACCGAAAAAGCAAGAGAGTTCCAGAAAACATCTATTTCTGCTTTACCTTGACAATGCCAAAGCCTTTGACTGTGTGGATCACAATAAACTGTGGAAAACTCTGAAAGAGATGGAAATACCAGACCACCTGACCTGCCGCTTGAGAAATCTATATGCAGGTCAGGAAGCAACAGTTAGAACTAGACATGGAACAACAGACTGGTTCCAAATAGGAAAAGGAGTATGTCAACGTTGTATACTGTCACCCTGCTTATTTAACTTGTATGCAGAGTACATCATGAGAAACGCTGGGCTGGAGGAAGCACAAGCTGGAATCAAGATTACTGGGAGAAATATCAATAACCTCAGATATGCAGATGACACTACCCTCATGGCAGAAAGTGAAGAACTAAAGAGCCTCTTGATGAAAGTCAAACAGGAGAGTGAAACAGTTGGCTTAAAGCTCAACATTCAGAAAACTAAGATCATGGCATCCGGTCCCATTATTTCCTAGCAAATAGATGGGGAAACAGTGGAAACAGTGGCTGACTTTATTTGGGGGGGACTCCAAAATCACTGCAGATGATGATTGCAGCCATGAAATTAAAAGACACTTACTCCTTGGAAGGAAAGTTATGACCAACCTAGAGAGCATATTCAAAAGCAGAGACATTACCTTGTCAACAAAGGTCTGTCTAGTCAAGGCTATGGTTTTTCCAGTAGTCATATATGGATGTGAGAGTTGGACTATAAAGAAAGCTGAGCACCGAAGAATTGATGCTTTTGAACTGTGTTGGAGAAGACTCTTGAGAGTCCCTTGGACTGCAAGGAGATCCAACCAGTCCATCCTAAAGGAGATCAGCCCTGGGTGTTCATTGGAAAGACTGATGTTGAAGCTGATACTCCAATACGTTAGCCACCTGTTGCAAAGAGCTGACTCATCTGAAAAGACCCTGATGCTGGGAAAGATTGAGGGCAGGAGGAGAGGGGGATGACACAGGATGAGATGGTTGGATAGCATCACCAACTTAATGGACATGAGTTTGGGTAAACTCCAGGAGTTGTTGATGGACAGGGATGCCTGGTGTGCTGCGGCTCATCGGGTCGCAAAGAGTTGGACACAACGGAGTGACTGAACTGAAGTCTTTCAATTTATAAATATAAGATTTCTTTCCATTTTTTCCTTTTTTGTCTTCTTCCATTAGTGTTTTATAGTTTCCAGTGTGCAAGTCTTTTACCTTCTTCGTAAGTTAATTCTTAAGTTTTTTTTTAATTTAATTTTTTTAGTTTTTTTTCTTTTTTATGCTATTGTAAGGGAAATTGTTTTCTTAATTTTTCTTTCAGATAGTTTGTTGTTACTGAACAAAACACAGTTGATTTTTGTATGTTGGTTTTCTTTTTTCCTTTTTTTTTTTTTTGGTATGTTGATTTTCTCCTCTGCAACTGACTTAATTAGTTCTAACAGTTTTTGTAGTGAAGTTTTTAAGGATTTCTATTTATGGAATCTGTCATCTGCAAAGAGACATTTTACCTCTTCCTTTTATATTTGGATGACTTTTATTCCTTTTTTGTTTCTTCTTTTTTTCCCTAATTGCTCTGATTAGGACACTAAGTACTATGTTAAATAGAAATGACTAACAGTGGGCATCCTTGTCTTATTCCTGATCTTGGAGGAAAAGCTTTCAGTTTTTCCACTGTTAAGTATGATGTTAGCTGTAGGTTTATCTGCCTCTCATTATGTCGAGGTACATTCCTTCTATACGTAGTTTATTGAGTATTTTTATCATGAAAAAGTATTGATTTTTTTCAAATGCTTTTACATCTATTGAGATGATTGTATACTTTAATCTCTCATTCTGTTAATATGGTTTATCACACTTACTGATCTGCATATATTGAAGCATTCTTACACCCCAAGGATAAATTCCACTTGATTTCAGTACATGATCATTTTAATAAGGTTGGATTGGTGCTACTATTTCATTGTGGATTTTTGCATCTATGTTTGTTAGGAATATTGGCTTGTAATATTCTTTTCTTGTTGTATCCTTATCTGACTTTGATATCAAAGTAATCCTGGCCTTGAACAATGAATTTGGGAGTGTCTCCTCTTTTTCAGTTTCTTGAAAGTGTTTGAGAAATATTGGCATTAAGTCCTTTACTATTTTGTAGAATTCACCAGTGAGGCCATTTGATCCTGGGCTTTTCTTTTATAAGAGGTTTTCGATTACTGCTTCAGTCTTCTTAGTTATTATTGATTTGATCACATTTCCTATTTCTTCATGAGTTAGTCTTGGCAGGCTGTATGTTTCAAGGAATTTGTGTATTTATTCCAGGTTATCCAATTTGTTGGCATGTTCAAGTAGTTGCTCATGATCCTTTGTATTTCTGTATCATCAGTTGTAATATTATCTATTTTATGTCTATTTTTTGTTTCTATTTTTTAAAATTTGAATCTTCTCTCTTTTTTTGCTTATCTAGCTAAAGATTTGTCAGTTTTGTTTATCTTTTCAAAACATCAGCTCTTAGTTTTGTTGATCTCTTCTAATTGTTTTTTTATACCTTGTTTCCTTTATTTCTGCTCTAATTTTTATGATCTCCTTCCTTCTGCCAACTTTGGGCTACAGAGTCTGTGCTCCACAACAAGGGACGTCACTGCCATGAGAAGCCCCATGCACCTCAACTAAAGAGTAAACCCCCACTCACTGCAACAAGAGAAAGCCCAAGCACATCAAAAAAGACTCAGGATGCCAAAAATAAAATGTTTAAAAAAGCATTAGCAGAGGAAAATATTAATAAAGAAACTAATATAAATTGAAGGCCTTCTATCATTTAACTCTCACAAGTCCCTGGAAAGGAGGTATTATTCCAGTTCTAAAACTTGGGAAACTGAGGCTTAGGGAGCCTAACAAGCCTGAGATTCTAGTCTCTGCTTTATATCATAATCACCCTGAGAATTTTAAGCAAATATGGACCCCTGGGCTTCCTGGTGCCAAAGAGCATGAACTTTCCTAAAGGTGGGACCTGCTCTCCTGTTCTGTAGGCAAACCTACACCAGTCATTCCAGTTACTGTGGCTCAGATTCTATTCCACTATCCTTCAGTTATTAATGTTAGAATGGAGAAGATGGGAGAATCAGGGACACTACCATTCTTACCCCTATTTGCCTTTTGCAACCATGTGAATCTGGCATTTCGCAAACCCAAACACAAGAGAAACTTGACTTAACCTGGATTCATTGCTGTATCAGCGTCTAGAACAGTGCCTGGCATGTAATGGGTGCTTAATACATATTTGGAAAGAATGGGTGAATGACTAAGGACATCAGTGTAGGAGAAAGGTGATTCAGCGCGTTGTCACGCTGATCAAATCAAGTCCTCTCGCTACTGTGCCACACCCTAGGCCACACCTAGAAGGGTGTTCCTTCCTAAAATTAGCCCCCTACTGCTGACTATTGCTGATGGAGGCAACTACTGAATATAAAGGGGATCTGATACACATGAGGTCATATGAAAACTTTAGGATTTGCAGCAGTAACCATTGTCCTGTTCTGCCATTTTAGAAATACTGTTGAAACCAGCAAGTGGCTTTCAGGTTTGTCCAGGCAACATAGTTGTTAGGGCTTTCTTTGCAGAACGCCAAGCAGGCTGATTATCATAAATATGTCCCTTTATGACTTCCCTGGTGGTGCAGAGGTTAAAGCGTCTGCCTGCAATGTGGGAGACCTGGGTTCGATCCCTGGGTCGGGAAGATCCCCTGGAGAAGGAAATGGCAACCCACTCCAGTATTCTTGCCTGGAGAATCCCATGGATGGAGGAGCTTGGTGGGCTACAGTCCATGGGTCGCAAAGAGTCGAACTCGACTGAGCAACTTCACTTTCACTTTCTTTATGCCTGGTCACATATTATCTGCCTGCTTGGGTAGCAGAATAAAAAAGAAAGGTGGCAGAACAAGGACCTCCTGTATAGCACACGGGGCTCTGCCCACTGTTGTGTGCCAGCCTGGATGGGAGGGGCATTCGGGAGAAAACAGGTACGTGTGTGGCTGAGCCCCTTCACTGTTCACCCGCAAGTACCACAGTGCTGTTAATCCGCTATACCCCAACACAAAGTCAAAAGTTTGAAGTTTGGGGGAAGAAAAGGCAGGCCTGGGTCAGATCTCCTCTTAGTCAGAATAGCCATAGAACCTGTGGTCACCGAAGCCCTCTGAATCTTATGCTCATGCTTTTCTATACGGGCAGGAAGAGGGGAAAAAGGAGAAAACCAGGGGTGAGTATTGGTGCACGCCCGGCTGTTGTGGCGTGCACTTTGGAGCATATTTGAGAAGCCCTACCTGAGCCTCTCCGACTCCTCCAAAACACTGGCCTTCAAAAGCCCCCGGTGCTCACTCTCTTCCTCATGGTTAACGAAATTCAGCACTGGAAGCACAGACTCAAGCACAGACACATTTACTGGCTGAGGATGGGGCCTCGGCTGAGTTACTTAACCTGGCTGAGCCTTAGTTTCATCGTCTGTAAAAAGGGGAAGACAATAGGGCTTATTAACGTAAGACTGTTAATAAGAATTAAATGGGATAATGCAGTGTCTGTCTCATAGCATGCATTCCATGAGTGCTGGCTATTTTAATCATTGTTATTAACTGGGTCACATTTCCTGGGTGTTGGGAGAATGAATGCAAGCTGAGGTTCCGTTACTAAATAATGCTGGTAAAGCCATCTCTAAGAAGAGATTGCTGGAGTTAAATGCGTCAGGCCTCTGACGTTTGATGGTTTCTGGCTCTAGCTCATTTACTCTCTGGTCCCATGACCTCAGGGTCTAAGGCAGGCCCTCCTCATCTTTAGCCCTTAGTGCCCCACTGACCACCCCAAAACACATCATTAAAGGAACCGGCCTAGGTCTCTAACCATGCTGAGCATGTTCTCTGCTACAACTGGAAGGACCTCATTGAAAAATTCTTCATTTCTCTTCTATCCTATTCCAATTCCTTGCCCAGAAAGCAGAAAAGAATCCAAATTAACCTTACCATGACAAGTTGCAACTTCCAAAGACGAAATCTGGCACCTTGAGACAAGAGTAGTACAGTTAAAATAAAACATAAATTGACTGACAAAACTTGAATTATTATTTATTATTATAGCAGCCTCAGTCCTGTATGTAAATATATGAAATTGATTGCTGAAGCTGAATGGAGCTGGATGTCCCCAGTCTTAGGAAATATGCACTGAAGTACTTAGGGGTAAAAGGCCATCGTGCTTGAAACCTAATCTGAAACAATAAAATCTTAACAATAGATGAATCTGGGTAAAGGGTATATGAGGTTGACTGGTACTTTTTTTATGTACAACTTTTGTAAGTTGGAACTTATTTCCAGATAAAAATTAAAAAATAAAAACCTAATAAAGGGGATATAACATACAACATGGCACATATGTGTGTTATTTATGAAAGTTGTTAGAGTAAATCTTGAGTTCTCATCACAAGAAAAAACTTTTTTTTCTATTTCTTCAATTTTGTATCTATATGAAAAAATTTTTTGTATTTGTGTAAGAGGATGATTGCTCACCAAGCTCATTGTGATAATCATTTCATGATATATGTAAGTCAAATCATGCTGTACAACTTAAACATACAGTGCTGTATGTCAATTATATCTCAATAAAACTGGAAGAAAAACAAAAGCAAACAAAATCTAGTAAGGGGACAAGGAATACCTGAAGATTTTGTTAATCCTTTCCCAACTAACCCAAGTGCTCTGAAGCAAACAGGTAAGGTTCTGGAGTAAAGATTTCCCAGCAAACACAACTTCATTATAAAATACTGAGGTTGAGGAGTATGCAAATACTATTCAAGCCAATCACCAGATGGGCGTTTATGTAATATCTTCTATTTCTGTCACAAGTAGTTCAGGTATGGTTTAATGAACCTCTAGGGGCTCACACAGTAAATGGCTTGTTCAAGATCACCCAGACAGTGACCCTGGCTTTGAGTCTGGAGACACATGTCTCAAGATCCATTTCCCTTTTCTTCTCCCCTCTCCCACCATAAGCCAGCATGGGCCAGCCTTGTGGGAATTTACTGTTTCCAGGGCACAGTACATACCAACGTGAGATCTTGCATCTAAATCATGTATAAGGAGGCTTCCTTGGTGGTCTCGTGGCTAAGACTCCACGCTCCATATGGATGGGGGCCCATGTTTGATCCCTGCTCAGGGAACTAGATCCCACAGGCCACAGCTAAGACCATGTGCAGCCAAGTAAATATATAAATAAATATTTTTTTAAAGATCGTGTATGAGGCTGTAGGAACAGCTATAACAATAAGGGCATCACTACAGAAGGATTCACATGGAATCCAGTTCAGCCACAAAAGAGGCTCTGTGAACTTCTGGCAAGAACTCCACAGATAATCTGCAATTGAAAGGAAACCCCTAGATGTTGGATTAGTGGTGTGTTTCAAAAGCATATAAATATGAGAAGAGGGGTAGGCTAGTGTTTATTTCCACATTTACTATTTTCTCTCTTATCTTTCCAGGTGGCACTAGTAGTGAAGAACTCACCTGCCAATGCAGGAGACATAAGAGACCCTGGTTTGACCCCTGGGACCTGAAGGTTCCCTGGAGGAAGGCATGGCAACCCACTCCAGTATTCTTGCCTGGGAAATCCCATGGACAGAGGAGCCTGGTGGGCTACATTCCATAGGGTTGCAAAAGAGTCAGACATGATTTAACGACTGAACAGCAGCATTTAATAAATTACATAATATATTCAACACTTTGTTATAAAATAGGTTTTGTGTTAGGTGATTTTGCCCAACTGTAGGCTAATGGAAGTGTTCTTAGCACACATTTAAGGTAGGCTAGGCAAAGCTATGATGTTTAAGAGTATTGAGTGTATTTTCAACTTATCGTGGGTTTGTTGGGGCGTAACCCCATCGTGAGTCAAGGAAGCTCTGTAGACAGGCTGAGAGAAATCCATCTCTTGTATAAAAAGGCACTTACTTCCCCTCCATAATCAGATGTGCTAGATGAATCTACTACTGCACAGCCAGATAACAGATGAGGGAAAGTGTCTCCTATGATCTGCCAAATAACATATGAGAACAAAAGGCTGGAATTAGAATATCAGCATTTTGCCACCCCCAGTGAATTAATACATCTAGGCATTGGCATCAATGTCTGCTAACATCAAAAAAAGAACAGAGAACTCTGCTCAAATCTTGTAACAACCCATATGGGAAAAGAACTTGAAAAAAAAGGATATATATATGTGTGTGTGTGTGTGTGTATAAAACAATCACTTTGCTGTACACCTGATGGTAACATAACATTGTAAGTCAACTATACTCCAATATATAATAAGGTAAAAATTAAATTTTAAAAAGGAATGGGAATGAGACAGTGTGTGTCCTCTGATGAAAGAATGCAGTGACACCTATAGGCTTGCCAGAGGGATCACCTCGGTGGCTGATCAAGCCTTGAGTCCAACTGTCGCTTTGCAGGGAATTCAGGGGACAGAGAGAAATGCTGAGCTGCATCCAGAGCATGCAACCCACCAAATCCAGATGAGAAACTTTACATGTCAACCTGTCACGATCTTCAGTGTACAAAGTGCCTGGAAAGGAAAGGATAAAGGGGAAACCCATAGATTAAATGGACTTCAGAGATACAGCAAGTTGTTTTTTTAAAAGAAAGAACTTCTATAATGTTTAGATATGCCTCAGCGGATGATAAATTCAAGGAAGTAACTCATGTATGGATCGTAACATCTTTTTCTTATTTTTTGGCCAGCCTGTGAGATTTTCATTCCCTGACCAGGACCCTTGGCAGCAAAAGCTCAGAGTCTTAACCATTGGACTTCCAGGGAATTCTTGGAAGTAACTACTCTAGAAATCAAGAATTGTGGTTACTTTGGAGGGAGGCCTGGGGCGATGAATGGAATGAGACAGGTGGAAGGCAACTGGGGGTTCCTGGCCAAGCTCTTCTTTTTGACTCAGGTGAAGTTTTGAAAGATGCCCGGCTTTATAATAATTCACTAAGTTGCAAGTGTGGTTCACTGTTGCTGAGCTTTATTTTACAGGTAAAAATATCAGAGGCCGCACTCTACAGTTTATGCACAGCAGTCTTCAAGCTTTGGTACCCAAAGCAACAGTCAAGGAGTCAATGACTGCGATCCTTCAAAACCTTCACCATTTCACAGGTGCCATCTTTTCACACAGCATCAACCAGGAAGGAGACCTTGTAGCCCAACACAGGAGGAATAACAAAAGACATTTGAAATGAGATGGACTTAGGCTAAGGCCTGCTGTCTGCACTTTTAACTTGTTGCCTTCTACTTTATAGCTCCACTGTTGTGTAAATTCCCCAATCCCAAGGAGCTTCAATTTCCTTGTGTATCAAATCAGGATAAAGTATAGTGAGGATTAGATGTGTGTGCAGTAGTATACAGTAGATGCTCAAGTGATGCTATTACTAAAATTATTCCTACGAGTCAAAGAAGAAGTTGTCGAGGCTCTAGGACCCGGGAAGTTTGTGTCAGTCCACTGCCATGCTGGGTCGTCATTCTAATTATTCTCACACTTGCTCTAAGGCCAGTGGTCTATTCTCCTCCTCCTGTGCTCTTCCTGATCCAGGAGGACAGACCCACACAGGGAATCCCAGGGTCACACCTGGGAGCATCTGACCCTTGGGGTGTCCTTCCCTGGAGATATGATGTAGGAAATCCATGAGTCACTCTGTCAGTGACAAAGTCAATGGCAAAAACTTGACTTTCCCCACCTGGGAGGTGTGGGCTTATCAACAGGAAGCCTCCTGCTTGCCAGGTTCCATCTTCAGAAAACACTGCTGAGGCCACCAGGACCTGTCCACCATCCTGACACCCAGGATGTCAGCTGGGTGACATACTCCTACTCCAGGGGATAGTTGGAAGTGTCTGGAGATTTCTGTTGCTGTTGTCATAACTGAGAAGAGGCTACCAGCAGCTAGTGGGAAGAGACTAGGGAGGGTGAACATTTCACAGCTCTTCATAG
Organism: Ovis aries; assembly: GCF_016772045.2. NCBI lineage: Eukaryota > Metazoa > Chordata > Mammalia > Artiodactyla > Bovidae > Ovis > Ovis aries. Next base: position 15,719,295 of record NC_056055.1, read on the forward strand.
CAAAGAATTATTGGGTCCAAGGTGTCAACAGGGCCAAGGTTGAGAAACCTGATCTAGAGGGAGCCGGGCAAGGGGACTGCAATCTGCAACCTCTAGGGCCTGCCTGGGCACCTTGGCATGTGCCCATTGTATAGACAGAATGCTTGAGGCTATGAGAGGTTACAGTGAAAGTGAAAGTGTTGGTCCCTCAGTCATGTCTGACTCTTTGTGGCGCCATGGGCTGTTGCTTGCCAAGCTCCTTTGTCCATGGAATTCTCCAGGCAAGAATACTGGAGTAGGTTGCCATTTCCTTCTCCAGGGGATCTTTCCCACCCAGGGATGGAACCCAGGTCTCTTGCATTGCAGGCAGATTCTTTACCATCTGAGCCACCAGGGAAGACCCAGTGAGAGGTTATAGGACTTGCCCCAAATGGTTTTCAGACACTAAGGTTCATTCTGTGTTTAAAGACCTATCTCAGAACGTCCTGATAATTGGGGTTTGTGGGAACCCTTTAAAATAAGACTTTCAAAGAACAACGTGAGCCACAAAAAGAGGGTGATGGTTTCCCCCTGTTTTGTGAGTTGCTCATAGCACAGACTTTCAGTGGTTGATCATTCCTGACTCTGAGAATCAGTCCTGCTCCTTGGCCAAGCATACAAGCCCTCTCACATCCAGGCCCCATTCAGCCCTCCGATCTCACATCACAGTCCTCTCACCTTGGGCTCACTCTTTCAGAGTGTCCTCCACACCCCACATTGTTACGGCCATGCCTTTGTTCACGTTTGCCAAATGTGGTAGGTACTCATTCTGCCAGATGATTTCAGGGGGATGAAAGAATGACCACTTTTCACTTGAACATTAGATTTTCATTTTAATATGTATTAGAAAAAAAGAACCTAAAAAGCAACCCCACAATAGTGTGTATCCTTTTTTTTTTTCAATTGTTTACATTTTTAAATTGAGGTATGGTGACTTGGGCTTTCCAGGTGGCGCTAGTGGTAAGGAACCTGCCTGGTAAAGAACCACTGTAGGAGACACAAGTTCTATCCCTTACTGGGGAAGAACCTCTGAAGGAGCGCATGGCAACCCATTCCAGTATTCTTGCCCAGAGAGTCCCATGGACAGAAGAGCCTGGCAGGTTACAGTCCATAGGCTTGCAAAGAGTCGGACACAACTGAAGCAACTTAGCACACATACATACTTGACTTACAATATTATATTAGTTTCAAGTGTGCAACATGGTGACTCAATACACCACACAAAGTATTATAATATTATTGACTATATACCCTGTACTGTATATGACATCCCTGTGACTTATTTATTTTATATCTGGTAATTTGTACCTCTCAATCCCCTTCACCTACTCCATCCATCCCCCACCATTCACCCCACCCCCGCCCACCTCCCGTCCCCAGCAGGCAGTAGTTGGTTTTCTGTATCTGTGAGTCCGTTTCATTCGTGTTTTGTTTTTTAGGTTCCACATATAAGTGAAAACATATAGTATTTTTGTCTTTCTCTGTTTGACTTATCTCACTTAGCACAATACCCTCCAGGTCCATCCATGTTGCTCCAAATGGCAAGACTCATTTTTTTTTTTACTTCTGGACAAATACAGGACAGTTCTTTATTAGGACAGATTAAGAAGACTTATCCTTTTTTATGACTGAGTAATATTCCACTGTGTGTGTATGTGGTGTGTGTGTATGTGGTGTGTGTGTGTATGTGATATGTGTCTGTATGTGGTGCGTGTGTATGTGGTGTGTGTGTATGTGGTGTGCGTGTGTATGTGGTGTGCGTATGTGGTGTGCGTGTATGTGGTGTGTGTGTGTATGTGGTGTGTGTATGTGGTGTGCGTGTGTATGTGGTGTGTGTGTATGTGGTGTGCGTGTGTATGTGGTGTGCGTGTGTATGTGGTGTGTGTGTATGTGGTGTGTGTGTGTGTGGTGTGTGTGTGTGGTGTGTGTGTGGTGTGTGTGTGTGTGGTGTGTGTGTATGTGGTGTGTGTGTATGTGGTGTGCGTGTGTATGTGGTGTGTGTGTGTGGTGTGTGTGTATGTGGTGTGTGTGTATGTGGTGTGTGTGTATGTGGTATGCGTATGTATGTGGTGTGTGTGTATGTGGTGTGCGTGTGTGTGGTGTGTGTGTGGTGTGTGTGTGTGGTGTGTGTGTATGTGGTGTGCGTGTGTATGTGGTGTGTGGTGTGTGTGTGGTGTGTGTGTGTGGTGTGTGTGTGTGGTGTGTGTGTATGTGGTGTGTGTGTATGTGGTGTGTGTGTGTATGTGGTGTGCGTGTGTATGTGGTGTGTGTGTGTGGTGTGTGTGTATGTGGTGTGTGTGTATGTGGTGTGTGTGTATGTGGTATGCGTATGTATGTGGTGTGTGTGTATGTGGTGTGCGTGTGTGTGGTGTGTGTGTGGTGTGTGTGTGTGGTGTGTGTGTATGTGGTGTGCGTGTGTATGTGGTGTGTGGTGTGTGTGTGGTGTGTGTGTGTGGTGTGTGTGTGTGGTGTGTGTGTATGTGGTGTGTGTGTATGTGGTGTGTGTGTGTATGTGGTGTGTGTGTGTATGTGGTGTGCGTGTGTATGTGGTGTGCGTGTGTATGTGGTGTGTGGTGTGTGTGGTGTGTGTGTGTGGTGTGTGTGTGTGGTGTGTGTGTATGTGGTGTGTGTGTATGTGGTGTGTGTGTATGTGGTGTGTGTGTGTGGTGTGTGTGTGTGTGGTGTGTGTGGTGTGCGTGTGTATGTGGTGTGTGGTGTGTGTGGTGTGTGTGTGTGGTGTGTGTGTGTGTGTGGTGTGTGTATGTGGTGTGTGTGTATGTGGTGTGTGTGTGTGTGGTGTGTGTGTGTGTGTGGTGTGTGTGGTGTGCGTGTGTATGTGGTGTGCGTGTGTATGTGGTGTGCGTGTGTATGTGGTGTGTGTGTGTGGTGTGTGTGTGTGGTGTGTGTGTGTATGTGGTGTGTGTGTATGTGGTGTGTGTGTATGTGGTGTGTGTGTGTGTGTGGTGTGTGTGTGTGGTGTGTGTGTGTGTGTGTGGTGTGTATGTGTATGCCACACCTTTATTCATTCATCTGTTAATGTGGTGTACCCCTTTAAAACAAATGCGTTCAAAGAAATAGTCAATTAAAATATTATCTAAATATTGTATAGGCGGCAGTCAGAGGAAGTACCATTCATGAAAGTGACACTGACCTGAAATATGTTTTTGCCCTTTCTCTGTCTTCATGCCTTTTTCCTGCCTGACCCTCCCCTCTCCCCAGCGGGCCTCCCTGTCTCCTCTTCCTCGGCTGGCATCCCTTGCCCAGCTGAAGCTGACCCCTCCTTGAAAACGCAGCTCAGGCTTTCATTCCTGCAGAAGCTTCTCTCACTCCCACCCACTCCTCGAGTCTAAGCTGGGTCAAGCATTTCCTCTGTGAATTCCAGGAGGTGGGACACCCAGCTCGGTGAACTCTGGAGTGAAACTGCCTGGCGCGGTGCGGGCTGGAGCGGAGGCTCTAAGGAGTCGTAGTCGTTGAACCGCGGGCACAAAGCACTTCTTTTTACCGTGAGCCTCCTGTCTGGGGTTTAGCCTGTCCTGAGAAATGAGCTCCAGACCAAAACAAAACTTTAGTAACAAGCCAGGACTTGAGAGCAATTCGACTTCAGCTCCACATCCACCCTGCACGGGCACCGCCACCATGCAGTTCTGGAGCCCGGGCCGTCACTATGGCCCGGAAGTCTCTGAACTCCGTGCTGGGAGGCCCGGATCTATTGTGTTTGGCCAAATCAGTTTTCCTCTCTGAGCTTCAGTGTCCCCATCTGTAAAGTGGGAGAGGGGAGTAAAACCCACTTCCCAAGGTGACTGGGAGTTTCGCCCTGAGTGAACAGCTGCAGAAGTACTTTGGAATAAAAGGCTTTTGAATGAATGGAAAGGGTTGTTATTTTTAAACTCATAAATGAGGACAGCCAGTGCTCTGGGGTTTTCAGTATGATGCTGTGTAACTAGAAGAACCGGATTGCATGTTCCTGCATCTGTACCTACATGCGTGCACACACGCACACACCCTGATTACCAAAGGCGGCTTTGAGGTCTCTCTGAGATCGAGCATATAGCCAGTAGCTCTCAAAGTGTGACTAGGATCCTACAGCTTGGGAGGGGAAAGTCTGAGAGGAGAGACACACGATCACGGCACTTGCTTGAGCAGCTCTTGTGAGCCAGGCCCTGGCAACAGGGAGACACAGGATGGGTCTCTGCCCTCAGTGAGCATCTCTTCTAGCAGGCAGGACCTGCTGTGAATAAGCCATTCTGTATCCAGCGATGGCAGTGGATTCACTGAACCCGGGGAACCACCAGAAGTCCCAGATATAGTCCACAAATCCGAGGGTGCCAGAGCTCCCTACAAGGCAGATGAGAAAGAGGAAAGATATGAAATGCTACCTTACTAATCATCTTTTACAAGATTCACAAAAAATACAGAATGTCTTTTATTTTCCAGAGGCATTTGGAACTGCCTAAGTGTTTGGGGAGAACAACAGATTAACAGTGAACAATTGTACTGTGCTCAGTTGCTCAATCATGTCCAGCTATTTACGACCCCATGGATGGTAGCCCGAGAGGTTTCTCTGTCCATGGAATTTTCCAGACAGAAATACTGAAGTGGGTAGCCTTTGCCTACTCCAGGGGACCTTCCCAACCCAGGGATCAAACCTGCATCTCTTGCATCTCCCGCATTGGCAGCTGGATTCTTTATTAGCGCGCCACCTGGGAAGTCTTGGCAGTGAAAGGCACAGCTAAATCTGCGCCCATCTTAAGGCTAGAGCTGTGTCTGGTGCTTTCCAGCATCACCTCAGGTGGAGCAAAGTGTTCTGCACAATGATGTAAGCTACCAGCAAATGCAGGGTCAACAAAAGCACAGTCCAACAGCCAGCAAACACTGCCTGCCAGGTGCTAGGCTGGGCCTGGGGATCGGAGGAGGGTGAGAGCCTGTATGCAGCAGAGTCAGGAAGGCAGACCGTGATGACGCCTGATGCTGGGATGGCCTCTGCCTGGGCTGGGAGCCACCAGGGAGACCTGCACCGAGGAGGCCAACCAGGCCCATGATGGGACCAGCTCCGTCCCCACCAGCTGTGACCTCCTCTGAAGCACATCCTTGGGGCCATCAACAGAGCCGCAGGAGAGCCAGGGCCTGATTCTAGGACCGTGGGTCCCTACAGTTCACGCTCTTTGAGCAACTCTAGATCAAGAACCAGTTACTCTGTATCTCCAAATGCCTGGCACAATGTAGGGACTCAGAATACTGTTGTTGAATGAAAGATTAGAAGACTATTCCATATTCATAGAAGACCACATACCTTAAACCCTGCATCTCAAGAGTTATGTGTGACTCTAATTTAGAGATCATTTATTTGAGCATTTCTGTTAGGCACCTCTGTATGCTCTTATTAAAATTATGATTAGCATTTGGAGAAAATATATAATGCATACAAAAGATGTATCCACCATATATGTAAATTATGAAATACAGCTTGAAAATGAATACCCAAGTCAAGAACAGAGCATTTCTACTGTGTCCGCCTGGGTGAGCCTTTCCTAGTGCCCTCTTGCAGACCATCAGACCTCTCATGGCCTTTCTACTGAACTTTATATTTCTTATTCCCTTTTTTTTTAATGTCTTCACTTCAAATGAAAAAGAAATAGTCTATTACTTAGTTTATTTTGTTTTCTTTGGTTTGCTCTTCATGAGAAGGTGTCCTACTCCATCAAATTTTACACAGCATGCTTTCTTTACTCCAGTAGTCATATATGGATGTGAGAGTTGGACCATAAAGAAGGATTGATGCCTTTGAACCGTGGTGTTGGTAAAGACTCTTAAGAGTCCCTTGGGGTGCAAGGAGATCAAACCTGTCAATCCTAAGGGAAATCAATCCGGAATATTTATTGGAAGGACTGATGCTGAAGCTGAGACTCCAATACTTTGGCCACTTGATGCAAAGAACTGACTCATTGGAAAAGACCCTGATGCTGGGGAAGATTGAAGGCAGGAGGAGAAGGGGGCAACAGAGGATGAGATGGTTGGATGGTTGGATGGCAAACTCAATGGGCGTGGATTTGGTAAAGGACAGGGAAACCTGGCGTGCTGCAGTCCACGGGGTCGCAAATAGTTGGACATGACTGAGCAACAGAACAACAACTCATTCATGCCCCTTGTGTTAATATATGATCATTGTTATTCATCCACTTGTGAGTGGACATTATACTTGTTTCCAGTTGTTGACCCTTATTTCCAAGGCTGCTATGAACACTGTGTGGAAATTTTCTGGTGTACACAAGCAGGCTTCATCTAGGGTATATATACCAAGAAGTGGACTGCTCAGTTGTAAGGTTCCAACTTGGCCCAGAATACTCTCAAGTCTTGCCCCTATGAGTGAGTGAGTGAGTGAAGTCGCTCAGTTGTGTCCGACTCTTTGAGACCCCATGGACTGTAGCCTATCAGGCTTCTCCGTCCATGGGATTCTCCAGGCAAGCATACTGGAGTGGGTTACCATTTCTTTCTCCAGGGGATCTTCCCGACCCAGGGATTGAACCTGGGTCTCCTGCATTGGAGGCAGACGCTTTAACCTCTGAGCCACCAGGGAAGCCCCTATAGCCCCTATGAAGTCCATCCCTCTGTGCTCCATTTCCAGAACAATGACTTGCCATTACTTCCTGTCTTTAGGACTTAGATCAAACCTGGAATGCCTATCTTCCCCTCTTCCATCTCCTCTCTTCTCTTTGAAGTCCAGCTCAGAGCTCCACCTCTCAGGCTGACGACCAGTCTCCCCTGCATATTTTGGACTTGGGGAGGAAATAGCGCTAAGCTCCAGTGCTGCTGTCTCCTGGCCTTGTGATTTTAAAATATTTTTTTCATCTATGTGGTCCTCAGATCCGCATCCCTAAAGCAGAAGGGAAAGGCTACCACTCCTGCATGTTTACTGGTGCCAGGCTTACATGATGTACAGTCATGCCGCAGTTAATACAATGACTGTGGTTAGGATCATACGCTTTGGAATGAGATCATTGTGGGCTTGAGGATTAAATGAGTCAATGTATATAAAAGACTTAGCACAATGCCTGGCACATCGAAAATGTGAAGTAATTTCTAACCATTGTTAACAATCACACCCCTACGAAGGAGTCAGTATTTTTATTTATTTATTTATTGGTCACACCATATGGCGTGCGGGATCTTAGTTCCCCGACCAGGGATTGACCCTATGCCCCTTTCAGTGGAAGCGCAGAATTTAACTGCTGGAGTGTCAGGAAAGTCCCTGTTCCCAATTCACAGATAAGGACACCGAGACACAGAGCGATTATACAGCTTGTCCAAGGTATATGGTCAGTCAACATTTGAACTCTAACAAGAAGCCCAAGCTCCTAATTGCAGTTTGGAGATGTGAGCCCAAAAACAAATACTAATATCACCTGTTGGATATTTGGCCAAATCACTTTGACTTGTGTCTGAATCTCTGTTTTTCTCTCTCTGATGATAAAAACTTTCAGATGCAAAAGCCTGGCCATTTTTGCATCTGGTACTTTCCTGGTATAGCTGGGGCAAAAGGAGGGGTTTAAAAACGATCGAGATAGTTCATTCAGGGGGAATCTCCTTGCTAGGAACTATTGCCTCTCTCTGTCTTTCTCTCACCTAAAAATCGTCAGTTTTATGAAGTAATAAACCTAAACTGTAAACATGTTTTTCAATTTCACCACCATCTGTCTGGTGAGTCATAAAGCTCCCTGAAATGAGGTAGGAATGAGGACCATCCTGTCAATGAAAAGATTAAACTTTAGGTTTTAAAGTGGTAAATGAGTTACCAGAAACCTTCAGACCATTCTGCCCTGTGTTTCTCTGACCCATTTACACAGGTACCCCAAGCACTTGTTAACAGGATTCAGTGTTCTTTCAACTCTGCCCTAAGAGGCAAGGATTTTATTGTATGTATGTTATTTTAAATCATTTTATATATTTATTTATGGCTGTGCTGGGTCTTCGTTGCTGCGTGGGTGCGCGGTTTTTTTGTGGGTTTTTCCCTAGTTTTGAAGTGCAGGGGGCTGCTCTCGAGCGTGCGGGCTTCTCATTGCGGTGGCTTCTCTTACTGGGGAGCTGGGCTCTAGGGAGCCACAGCTTCAGTAGTTGTGGCTCGTGGGCTCCAGAGCGCAGGCTCAATAGTTGTGGAGTATGGGCTTAGTTGCTCTGCGGCATGTGGGAACTTCCCAGATCAGGGATTAAACCCATGTCTCCTGCCTTGGCAGGTGGGTTCTTTACCACCTGGGAAACCCATTTTACATGGCAGCTCAGGCAAACTAATATAGAAGGGGAGGAAGCAACAGGTTATCCTGATCATTACATAGGATATTTCTTGTTTAAGGAGGATCTATAGCACTGTAATGATCACATTCAAGAAAATTATGTTACTTGAAAAAAAAAATACTTGCTTATCAGGAGATTATTCTGATGTGGCAATACACAAATGTTTTCAAACAGCTGGTACCTTGTAAAAGGAGGCTCTTGTAAACAGGATATTCCTGTTGGCATGGGACTGCATATTTGCTTAGAAAAACAGTGCCCTGTTTCTGCAACAGTCAACCAATGCAAACAAGGAAATATTGATGGAGAAATAAGAAAATCTATACATCATAGAAAATCCCCTGGACATGAATGTAGACAAGACCAGCTGAAGAGTGACAAAGGATGTCTGGCAAACAGAGCAGCTTGCCCTTTGAAATGTTTGACATTTTCCTGGAAAAGTCACACTCAGGTGGCTTGTAGAGGAAAAGCATAGAATGTCAAAGCGGGAAGGGAGCTTAGGGATCATTTCATCTATCTACCCAATTGTCCTGGTTGAAGAAATGGAAGCCCAGAGAGGGGAAGGGACTTGCCCAGAGTCAACAGCCAGCTAAGATTTCTGAGTTCAGCTTTCCTCATTCCAAGTCCACAAGTCCTTCCTCCTCTGCCGTCCTTTCTTTCATTCTTCTACGTCTCTCTCTTTGCCTGCTTCCTCACTGAGTTGTTTGAGTTCATTAGGGGAAAAAAAAAAAAAAGGACTTTCTACCTGCCAATGAACCCTCCTCACTGTTCTCACCATCCCTGGGATCTTGGCAGAGTGGGCTTAATGCTCTCTCCCACTGACCTGGGAGTGTCTGAGAATTATTCCAAGTTATGTCTGTGGAGTTGACAGGTAGCATGATACCCTTCTCTCCCAGCACCTGATTTATTGAACCAGGGTTGAGGGGGAATAGAATGCCCAGCAAAATCTTTTCTCCTTGGCTCTCTCCATCACCATGAAGACATCCACGGAAACCCTTTACCTCGGGACAGGTGGGAGGGGAGGGGGGCAAGCACATCACAGCATCCAGCACAAACCACACAATACACTGAGCCCTTCCAGCACACACAGACACAAAGCCCCCGGAGGAACGCGCCAAGCCCCTGAGGAGTCCAGACGCACGGAGATGTGGAGTGGGAGGGGGAATGCGCTTCACTCCTGCATTGGACTCCAGCTCTGTCCTAACCCTGGGTGGGTTCCTGAACTTCTCTGAGCTTCCATTTCAGCATCTGAACACGGGGTGCTAGGAGGATCTGATGAGATGATGCAACTAAAACGCTGGGTCCGAGGCCTACTACTGATGAGTGGTCATCCATGCTGCTGTTTTTATTTGAACTGCTGCTTGTCTAGGTTTATGATTATTTACACTTTGGACTCTGGGGGCCAAGAAGACCAAGGCTAATGGGATCTGACAGGCTCGCTGTGCCAGCCTCCTGACTAGTCCCTCTGCCTCTATTCCCTCACCCACCCCCACCCCCGACTCCACCTGCCCTCCCAAGGATCTCACTGAAGGGTCAATCTGTTCATATTCCTCCTTGCTGCCCTTCATTTCCAGGATCAAGTCCAAACTCTGAAGCTTGGATACAAGTCTACCATCAGCTGCACCTGGCAACCCACCATGCTCAAGTCTCACAAATTTGCTCATCGCTCTCTAAACAATAGTTGCTTTTCCACCCCGCCATGTCTTTGCACAAACTTTCCCTGCCTCCAGGTCCACTCCTCTTGATCTAGCCTCGTGGTTCTCAAAGTGTGGTCCTTGGACCTCAGGGACAACCGCATCATCAGGGAACTTGTCAGAGACGCAAATCCTTGGGCCCCACCCCAGATCTACTGAATCAGAGCATGGGGATCAGCAATGTGGGTTTCAGCAAGTCCTCCTGGGGATTCTGATGCATGCTTCAGTTTGAGAACCGCTAACTAGTGAAAACATACTTCACCTGGGCTTCCCAGGTGGCACAAGTGGTAAAGAACCCACCTGCCAATGCAGGAGACACAAGAGACACAGGTTCAATCCCTGGGTCAGAAAGATCCTATGGAGGAGGGCATGGCAACCCACTTCAATGTTCTTAGAGAATCCCATGGACAGAGGAGCCTGGCGAGCTACAGTCCATATGGTTGCAAAGAATCAGACATGACTGAAGCGACTTAGCATGCACAAAGGACTAGTGGAAACATACTTTCCAAGCTCATGTGTTGTTGTTGTTGTTTGGCTGAACTGGGTCTTTGTTGCTGTGCACAGGCTTTCTCTAGTTTCAGAGAATGGGGGCTACTCTTCATTGTGGTGTGCAGGCTCCTCATTGTAGTGGCTTCGTTTGTTGCTGAACACAGGTGCATGGGCTTCAGTAGTTGTAGCAGACAGGCTTAGTTGCTCCACAGCATGAGGAATCTTCCAGGACCAGGGATTGAACCTGTGTTCAATTGGCAGGCCGGATTCTCAACCACTGCCGCCCTTTACAAAGAGAATGCTTCCTTCTCCAAAGCTCTTCAAAGTGTTGCTTGAACTCTGAACACACCTTCCAGCACTGCTGATCACATCCAATGGCTGCAAGTGTTCTCTCTTCACATTCATGTCCTGCATTAGCCAGGACAGCCTTGAGACTGGGGACCTGGTCACACTGAAGCCTGTGTCTGTCCCCGTGCCCAGCACAGGGCCCGAAACATGTGATGAATGTGGCTATGAACCTTCATATCCTGAGGATCTTTACTGTAGAACTTAGATTTGCCTACATTTACAAAGCACATCAAACTCTATAACCTGGCCCAAGTTCAGGAGCACGGGATGACAAGGGTTTATAATACTCATCAATCTATGATTCATGAACTTTGCTTTTCCCTCCCAGACATTCAGTCCCTATCTCCCCCCTTCACCCCACACACAGCCAGAAAGTCACTCCTATATTTTATTCACATACTTGTGCCTTCTATTTCCTCATATACTTGTGGCAGGTTAGTTTTCTTTTAATGTTTAATTGTGGTAAAATACACATAAAACTTACCATCTTAACCATTTCAAAGTGTGCAGTTCAGTTGAATATACTGTTCAGTGAATATGCTGTTGAGTATATTCACTCTGACATAGTTTAAATGGGGAAAAAGTAATGATTTAAACTATTAGGAAACAAACAAACAAAATTGGTCATCTAAGGATATTCTCGCATCCACAATGAGATTTGGAACTCTCTGAGAGGTGTGCACACTCCATTTTGAGAATATTAGTCACAGATAACACTTATTGAATGTTTAGTAAGCTCCAGGCACCATGCTAATTGCTTTCAACCATCTCATTTAATAGTTACACCATATCTGCTGCTGCTGCTGCTGCTAAGTCGCTTCAGTCATGTCCGACTCTGTGTGACCCCATAGACGGCAGCCCACCAGGCTTCCCCATCTTATTATCATCTTCACATCACAGAAGAAGCTAATACAGAGAGAAAAAGAGTGATTTTGCAAATAAGCTGTGGCTCTATGGATTCAGACCTGCTGTCCTAAAGCATCTGGCACTGCCCAAATCCTAGGTTGGCCTTCTAGAAATTCCCAAGTCCCTCCAGAGTACAGCTGTGCCCCTTGCTTCATTGTCAGCTAGTCGGTCTTTGCATCTGTAGACCATGAATGACCTATGCACTCTTCTCTCCAGTCAGGCCATTTCCCTGCCATTCAGACTGAGCCTTTGCTTAGCCTCATGGAAGCATAATCCCTTACCTGAAACTGGACCAGAGCTGAAATTCTCCATCTGTCACTTGGCACCTCTGTGGCCTAACACACTTTGCTTCTCCTGCTAAGCCTCAGCTCTTTCCCTTGTAAACTGGGAATAATCGAGCATCACCATCTCTTACCTAAAACCCTCCAGGCCAGCTGTGCCTCAGAGCTCAGCGTGTTTCAGATTTTAGAAAGGTAACAAGCCTACCTACTGAGTATTACGTAACATCCCACGGGAGTCGGCAACAGTATTCCCAAATCAAACACTTTACTGTTTTTGCAGCAAAAGTCTAAATAGTCACACTGAGTGGGATAAGGACTCATTATTTGAAGTTAGAATTTGACCACTAAAGAAGTTACAAAAGTGTTTTTGCATTTTCTAAGCATTCTGGGATTTGGAATGGAGATTATGGATTAGAACCTGTCTCAGAAGGTGACCTCAAGGACTCCATACACTCAAAGAACAGGCAGATCCTTTTGAGAGGAGGAACAGATATCACTGGAGGAGCTGAAGATACTTAACAAAACGCAGCTCTTCACTTCTTCTTCCCTTTTCCAAATCCTACATTTTCCCTCAGCTCCTTCCAAACTGTCTCCTTTGACTTTCCTGTTCATGACCCACTTCCTCAAGGTGCTCCTCCCAGACCAAGACTTGCTTTCTTCGTAGCCTCCAAACGAAAATCTCTCCAGAAAAGCACTCCTTTGATCTCACCCTTCAGCTTAAAAATGTCAGCTTGTACCTCCTCCAGTCATCTGGCCTGTGCCATCATTTAGGGCTGTCGGAGGTAAGCTACTCCTAAAGTTGTGTGCTTTCTTGCAAAAGCATAGTCATGTGGGACCTACATTTTTCTAGAAAGATGAACAGGACCACTAACCCTAATCCTAACCCTAACCCTTACCCTAACGCTCCCACTGGAAACCCCAAACAGCTCTCTTTTGCTGATAAATGGTTGAGGGAGGGACTTCCCTGGTGGTCAGTGGTTAAGAATTCACCTGCAATGCAGAGGACATGGGTTCGATCCCCAGTCAGGGAGAATCCTGCATGGTGTTGGGTAATAAACTGTGAATCCCACCCACTCAAGAGACCCTGCTTGGCAACAAGAGAAGTCACCACAATGAGAAGCCCACCCCCACCCTGCCCCCCCCACCCCCCGCCGAGCCTAAGAGTAGCCCCTCCTCTCCACAACTGCTCATCCGGGTGTAGCAACGACCACCCAGTACAGCCAAAAATAAACCGATATTTTTTTTTAATGGTTGCGGGAGGGTGAACCAAGAGCTGATGAGCCAGCTGGGCTAATCTCTTGGTCTTCTAGGGATAGGCCAACTCTAGGTCCCTTCAGAGTCCAGCACTTGCCAACAGTCAGGGTATGACCACACCAGGGGCAGGGGATACGTGCGGAGTACGTGGAAATGTGGCGAGGGCAGACGCAAGGCCTCCGTTGTGGACCTACGTCAGTTTGTAGAGTGACGTTGTTGCCTGGATGACGATACTGCCCCCATGGGATGGAAAAGGCTCTTCTCTGATCAAAGCCATTATTATGTGGGTCCTATTCTGGCCACAGACACCACGTGGGTAGTCAGGCCTCTGCTGTTATTTCAGCCTCCGGGGTGAAAACATCCGAACAGTGGAATCTTTTCTGTTCCTGGCTCCAGATCATACCGTGCAGACTTCGGACGCACCGTTGTTCGTCTCCACCTAACACCACACCAAGCAGAAGGGCCTCCTGAGGCACATCCACGCTTCTTCCTGTGTTTCTGGCTGGTTCACAGCTGGCACCTTTGCCGCCATTTTGGCAGAGGCCCAAGGCCTAGAAAATGAAGGAACCTAGCAACCGCTGGGGACATAGCCCTGCTGGGCGAGGCTGGTGGAGGGAACATCGTGTTGGTGGGAGGTGGGGCCTGAGTCGAGCTAGCCAGCCTGGGATAACAGAAGTGGGGAAGGAGGGGCTGCCAAGGGGCTGGGTGGCGGCCAGCACCTGCCTCAGCTGCTGCTTGCGCCCCTCGTGGCGGCCTCAGGAACTGCAGGCCGAGGTCCAGGCTGATTGTTGTTGATTTCACAAGCTTTGATGATGCCGGAGTTGGCCTCTTCGGAGGAATGTAGACCTGTCTGCACCCGAAAACCAAAACCAAGTCCAAGGGGGCGTGGCAGAGTTGCTGGCGGAGAGGCCCCATCTCACTTGGGCGGACACGGATGTCTGGAACGAGGCCTGGCAGAAGGGCCCGGGAGGTGGCTTCAGACCCAGGGCCAGCCACGCCGCTTTCCCACGTGTGCAGACGCTGGCTTCTGTAGAGCGAGACTCCAGGGAGGGAAGACGTCTCCCGGAGAGAGAGGAGAGCCTGAAGCTTTCCCCTCTGTGTGCAGCCTCCTGCCCTGGGAGGTGGCAGCTCCGAAGAGCCTAAACGGGGCTTCTGCCGGGATTCTTAGTATCTGTGTGAGATATTTAGAATCATTAGAACCCATCACCAACTACTGACCTGCCCAGCACTAGCCACGAGGAGGCCGTGGCTGTCGAGTACTTGAAATGTACTCCTAATTCATCAGTTTTCAGAGAATCAGTATGAAAAAGTAATTATTTTACTACTAAAAACGTTTCTGAAAGTGAAAGTCGTTCAGTCGTGTCGGACTCTTTGTGACCCCATGGACTGTAGCCTGCCAGGCTCCTCTGTCCAAGGAATTCTCCAGGCCAGGATACTGGAGTGGGTAGCCATGCCCAGAGAATCTTCCCAACCCAGGCGTGGAACCCAGGTCTCCACATTATAGATGGATTCTTTATGGAACCCAGGTCTCCACATTATAGATGGTTTTTTTAAGGTCTGAGCCACCAGGGAAGCACCCCACCCCCCCCCCCCACCAAAAAAAAAAAAAGTTTGTATACTGAGCTCAATATATTAAAATTAATTTAACTTTTTTTTCCATTAAAAAAATGTGGCTACTAGAAAATTGAAAATTACACTTATGGCTCATGTTGTATTTCTATTGTTACACCCAACATGCCATCATTTCCAAGCTTGTTCTTGCTCTTCTCTCTGACTGGAATGCTTTGCTTCCAGCAGGACATTCCTCTTTCTCTGTATTCAGATCTCAGTTCAAAGTTGTCTTGCTTGACTGCTAAACTGTCCCCCTCCACCTTCCTTTCACCAAATTCAGTTGTATTGTCTTCATAGCACTTTACACTCTTTTCATACAGTTTACTGTCCCCCCTCCCAACATCCCTCTAAAAAAAAAAAACCCCAAACCAACCCAGTCTCTCTTCATCCTTCAAGCTTAAGCTCCTTGAGATCTGAGACCTTGAACATCCTGGTCACTGTGGTCTCCTCGGTGCCCACAGTAAATATTTGTTGAGTGAATGTTGAGAGGCTCCCCTGAGGGGGATATCCTTCAAGTGCCTTTGTTTGCCTTCAAGATGGCCAAAGCCAAAATTCTAGTCTGTGTGCGTTAAACAGACATTCTCATGGCTCCTTTGTTTCACCTTTTCTGCTTACTTGTCCTGGGAAATGGAAAAGCAAATTTGAATTTGCATTACTGTCACAGTGCTTTCCTTTGTTGGTTTACCATTGAGCTTCAGGGTTAAGAGTTCAGGCTTTTGTACTAGTCTGGATTCTGCTCCTCAGCTCTGCGATCCTGGCTGGGTCACTGTGTCTCTCAGAGCCCCAGGGACCCCTAAGTACTGATCTCTAAGGGCCCTTCCTGCTCAAACATGAGGGTTTGGGCGTTTGGATTTCGGGCTCTGCTAGGGGCACTTCCCCGTGTCGTGCACTGCAAAGCCACTTTGCTGGTACTGCAGTCTCCATTAACCAACTGAAGGCGTCCCGGTTAATTTGACTTCCTGGCTAGGGGTCAACTAACAAAAGCATCCTTATTGAAAATGTGAATAGTATGCGAATTCATTTCCCAGCTCTAGAAAGTTACTTCATCAAATGCAATGACACATTCTTAGAAAGTGTTAAGGAGGCGTTGCTGTTTCCCTCTCAAATTTAAAACTAAGTATTGGGAGTAAGTCAGAGACACCTTTGGGGGCCCCGGGTCAGTTAAGCACAGCTGTGTAACTTCAGGCAAGGGATGGCCTTCATCTCCAAGGCATTTGTTTTCTTGTGGGGAAAATAGGGGTGATATTACCCAGCTTCTGGGGGCATTGTAAGGATGAAAGAAGATACATATAAAGTGCTTACCAAAGTGTCTAGCATATAGCGAGTGCTCAATATCTAGCATTATGGTTGGCAGGGTCTCTGAACACTGCAGTACGCTGAACCCCACAATTAAGGGAGGGCCAGCGCCAGGACAGAGCTGCCCCCACAATCCTGACCTGCCTCTGAAACCCTCTGGTGTCCTGGACAAGCCCCACCACTCCCTGGCCTGAGTTTCCTCTTAGGTGAGATAAGGCATCTGATTAATCTGTATTTTTCATGCAGGTGCTGGAAGCAGCCCAGCTCTGGATGCCCAGGGGTCTTTATTTCAGTCAAACTTAAGTCTTAATCCCTGTTCTGGAAGGCCAAGCACCTCCTCTCCTGGACAGCCAGCTCCTTCCAGGGACCTCCCCAGGTGCTGGCGTCCAGCCCAGCTTAACTGCTGTTGTCAACCCGACCGTGTGTTTGCACAGCCGCTCCACGGCGGCCCCCACCCCCGAAAAGCAGTCCTGTGATGCCCTCTGGAGGAAGCTGGGCTCCCTTTCCTTTGCTGTCAAGCATTCAGCCTTGGGGTGGAGGGGGGTGCCCAGGGATTGGACCCAGGTTCGGTCGGGCTGCAGAAACAAGAGAAAAGCGTCGAGCCGGCAAACACATGCCAGCTCCGGGAGAGGTGGCCTGTTCTTTCTACTCCTGCATCTCAGGCCCAGCGTGGGCCTCCTCTCTGGGCTCCCTGCCTCCAGACTTCCCCACTGATGTCCTAGGCCATCCAAGGCTTCCGGTGTGAAGCTCCCCCAGGACGCCCATGACCTATGGGGATGGCAGCTCCCCACACCCGCAGACTCACTTCCACAGCGATCCACTCTCCAGGACGGACTTAGCAATTAGGTATTGCAGATGCAGCTACAGAAAGATTTACTTCCAGAGCCTCTTTTTCTATATATAGGTACATTCTCCAAAAATGATAAAACAAGAAAGCTGCCAAGTTTAATACATGTGTAATTAAATGTCTCAATGTAACCTTGTATCAACTGTCTTTGCAGCTGGCCCTATAGCTATATATAACTCATATTTAATATGCAATGTGGGTGAATTTTAATATGCATGATATGGTGTGAGGGTGGGGCCTTGGAAAAGAACCCTGCCTGGGGCCTCCAAGGCCTAACACATCCCTGTCCTTCACACCCTCTGCTGTAGCCATTCTGGAACATTTGCTGTTCCTCCCATGAGCTCACTTTCCCTGGATTCCAGGCCTTTGCCCCTGCAGTTCTTCTGTTTGGAATACCCTCTCTTTTTCCTCCCCACCCCGACCCTCTCCGCCTTCACTGGCTGATTCCCATGACTCCCCCAATAGACTCTCAGGAGCCATTGCCTCTGAGAAGTTTTCTGATACCCAGTCAGAAGCCCCTGCTGCAAACTTCCTTTCGTTCATGTCTGTGAGGAAAAGAACATGGTAGGAAGGCCCAATACCAATATCTTTTGCCATCCCACTTGTATTTACATTGACCCTAACCACATTGGGCTTCCCTGGTAGCTCAGAGGTTAAAGCATCTGCCTGCAATGCAGGAGACCTGGGTTTGATCCCTGGGTAGGGAAGATCCCCTGGAGAAAGAATTGGCAACCCACTTCTCTTGCCTGGAGAATCCCATGGACAGAGGAGCCGGGTGGGCTACAGTCCACAGGGTCGCAGAGTCAGACATGACAGAGTGACTTCACTTTCACTTTGACTACACTGAGGACCCAAACTGGCTCTGATTCACCCCTGTGTCCCTAGCACTTGGTTCAGTGCCTGAGTCATTCCTCTCATTGAATGGCTGGTGGATGGCCAGGGAAAAGGGTGATGAATGGATAGATATAATGGATAGGTGGATGGATAGACGGGTAGGTGGCTTGATAGATGGGTCGATGGATGAGTGGGTAGGTGGATGGATGGGTGGATGGGATGGGTGGATAGGTGGATATATGGAAAGTTCCAGCACTGTAGAACAGGAAAGGAGATCCATCATCTGGTGTCTGAATTTCTTCCTGGGTGCCCCTGCCAACTGACAGTTTTCGCTCTGCTGGATGTCTTCAGAGGGCAGTAAACACCTGACTCTTGGTCAGATGTCTACTGACTTAGTCTGTGATGTTTTATTATTTTGTAGCTCTGTCATGTCCGACTCTCTGTGACCCCACAGACTGTATACCGCCAGGTTCCTCCATCCATGGGACTCTCCAGGCGAGAAAACTGGAGCGGGTTGCCACGTCCTCCAGGCCTCATTACATAGAGGTTGGAAAAATGTGATGTTGTGTTTCTTGCAAAGAGTGTAAGAAATGATTAATTTCAAAGTTAAGCAGAAAAAAAAATTGCAAGTGTTATAGAATAAAATATGAGATAATTTGGGGGAGCTAAATCTTAGAGTTGGGGAGGTACAAGGTCACAAAACCAAAAATCATTTTGTTTTTAAATTGGGCTTCATAGATTCAACTATATGAAAACTAATCTTTTTCCTCTGCCTGGCAAAAAGTACCACAACAAATTTAAAACAATTGAAATTGTTTTACTGGAAAAATTATTTGGACACATAAATCAACAAAGGGCTGATTTTAGTAATATACATAATGTAAGCATTCCTAAAATTTAATAAGAAATAGACCAACAATCCAATGTAAAACTATGCAAAAAACTTGGACAGAAAATTTAAAGAAAAAGAAAATGTGCTTGGAAATATATGAAAAAATTCTCACCTTTACACAGGAGAGAAATGTGAATTAAAACCACAATGAGATACTTTGAGATTGCTGTGGACTAAATCATTTGGTAACACCCCCAGGTGGGCAAACATACAGATTGCTGAAGGGAGTACAAACTGCTCCAGCCTCCTTTGATAGCATCTATCAAAATTTAAAATGCCTGTCGTGTTTGGAGTAATGTCTATCTGACTCAGTTCATTTAAAAATCGTCTTTTACCACTGAGTTGTAAGAGTTATTTATATATTCTGGATAATAGTCTCTTACTAGATACACAATCTATTCATATTTTGTCCCATTCTGTGTGTCATCTTTTCACTTTCTTGATAGTGTCCTTCCAAGTAAAAAAGCTTTAAATTTTGATGAAGTCCAACTTAATTTTTCCTCTGGTTGTTTCTGCTCTTCATGTCATATCTAAGAAATTATCACTTAATCCAAGGTCACAAAGATTTGTATCTACGCTCTCTTCTAAGTATTTTATCATTTTAGCTCTTATAAGTAGGTCTTGGCTCATTCTGGGTTAATTTTTATATACGGTGTGAGGCAGGGGTCCAAATTCATTCTTTTGCTGTTTGACTTTTTTAACTTTTAGAATCAACCTATCCACGAAATATGGCAGGCTTAAGCATGATCATTGAAACCAGACCAGATGTTTTCAATTTGAAAATACAAAGTAAAAACATCCAGGAAGCAAGTAGTATGCCTAGGACCCAGATCTTGGTTTTGAATGCCATACTCCAAGAATAGGAATCAGAGCTCCTTGGAGAAATGGTTATAGGACTGGGGCAAAGCTATACCAGATGAGCCTGGATATCATGTAGTGCCAGAAAGTAAGGAAGTGCTCAAATAGCAACAATCACCACCACCACTACTACCCTGATGGGAGTGTCAAGGGGACATAGGAAGAGACAACTGAAAGAGCTCCCACAGGCAAAGCTGGAACAATCAGAGCAAGAAATAAAATAGCAGTGGGGATTTCCCTGCTGGTTCATTGGTTAAGAATTCACCGGCCAATGCAGGGACATGGGTTCAATACTTGGTCTAGAAGATCTGGGCTGGGAAGATCCCAGACATGCTGAGGAGCAACTGAGTCCGTGCGCCACAGCTATGGAAGCTTGTGCTCCCTAGAGCCTCTGCTCCACACATAAGAGAAACCACCATAATGAGAAGTCTGAGCACTGCAGCTAGAGAATAGCCCCCATAAAGTCTAAAATAAATGTCTGAATCCATACCGATATAAATAAATGACTGAATGAACAAATAGGAGAGAAAAGACAAATATCCCGTGCAAAAGAATTCCAAATAAATTTCGTAGATGCTCCACACTACAGGAGGGGGAACATAACTCCCATTCCTTAAGTGTGGGCTGTGTATAGTGACTTCATTCCAAATAGTAAGGTATTGAATCAGGGAAAATACATGTGTGTATACACATTAAAAAAAGGTTTTATACCAGAGCAGTGAATCAAAGTGAAATATTTTTATAGTGCAAAAAGCATAGACTTTGAAGCTAGATAGCTGCTAAGCTGCTAAGTCATTTCAGTCGTGTCCGACTCTATGCGACCCCATAGATGGCAGCCCACCAGGCTCCCCTGCCCCTGGGATTCTCCAGGCAAGAACATTGGACTGGGTTGCCATTTCCTTCTCCAATGCATGAAAGTGAAAAGTGAAAGTGAAGTCGCTCAGTTGTGTCCAACCCTTAGCAACCCCGTGGACTGCAGCCTGCCAGGCTCCTCCATCCATGGGATTTTCCAGGCAAGAGTACTGGAGTAGGGTGCCATTGCCTTCTCCAGAAGCTAGACAGACTGGGTTCTAATTTTCACTCTTTCCCTTGCTCACCCAGATACCATGAGCCAGTCTTTTAATCTCTAGAGATATCATTTAATCTCTGCTCTAAGCACCACTACATATACTAAGCTCCTTTTATTTGTTCTTTTCATTGATAAATCATTGGATAGTACCTGTTAGGGAGAACATGATTAATAAATGTGTTTAAAAGAACTACTCTCTGAGCCCAAGTCTTAGTTTCCTCACTTGTGACAGTATATTTTAAATATATACATTGCAGGGTTTTCGTGAAGACTGAAAGAAATCCTATGTGCCAAAATCCTCTGTGGACTTCACAGCTTTATATAAAATTAAGGGGAGCTGAACTGGATAAGAAATACCTGGGTTCTGACACCACCTTTCTATTGCCCCATAACAAATTATCACATATGTAGCAGCTTGAAATAACGCCCATATTATTTCATGGTTTCTTTAGGTCAGGAGTCCAGGCATGGAACTTCTTTTCAAGTCTTATTTTTTCAAGGTCTCACAGGCTAAATCAAGGTGTTGTCTTACTTACACTCTTATCCAATGGCTAGACTAAGGAAGGATCTGTTTCTAAGATCCCTCGGGTGGTTAACGGCATCCACTTCCTTGTGACTACAGAATTCATAGCAACCTGCTTCTTCAAAGCCAGCAATAGAAAAAGAGGAGAGGGAGAGAAACAAAGAAAGAGAGTGAGAGATTGATATTGGGAAGGGCTTTACTGCTTGGAGTGTCTGGGTCAGGCTCACCCAAGGCATTCTTCTTTTTACTTCAAAGTCAACTGATTAGGGACCTTAATTACACCTTCAAAATCTCACACCTTTGCCATATAACATAATGTAATCACAGGAATGCTATCTCATCACCTTTACCATATTCGATTGGTTGGAAACAGATCACAGGTCCTACCCAAATCAAGGAGTGGGATTATACTGGCAATAACAATGTAATGTATCACAGAGGACCAATAAACCACTTGGGACCCTCAATTGTTATTGTATCTGAGAATAGGTACTAAGTACCTTAGACCTGGGCCAACAAAGCATGGTTCTGGTCCCAGCTCCACTGCAGCAACTTGCATGAGTTCCTTCCTCTCTAAGCCTCACTTTCTTATCTGACTTATGGGGATAGTTATTGTCACACCCACCTCCCAGGGTTGGTGTGAGAATTTCTGGATTGGTGTGCTTGTATACATGCACTACCACCTCCCCACCACTTCAGCAGTCACATCCTATCCCTCTTAGACACACGGCTGTCTCAGCTCACATGCCCCCATCGCACAGAGCCGCACAACAGGCCTCTGCAACTCATTCCATCCCTCAAAGCCACCCAAGGGCCTTGGTTCTCATGTGCCTCCCACTCAGCGGGCCTTGCTCACCCCTGTGCAGTGGTCATGCCACCATATGCCGCTCCACCTTTGCATTAACACAGGCATGTGGATTTAACATATGGCTAACCCCTAAGGAGAGGTGGGAAAAAAGCAAAGGAGAAAAGCACGACCTTTTAAGGAAAATGAGCACAGCATATACCTGTCAAGTTAAAGGTGAATTCCTACCCTCCCGACAGCCTCCAAAGCAAGAACAAAGAGCTGCACTCAACTTGACTGAAGCTTGTGATGCCTTTACTCCCTCTGAATTTATGATGACATTTGGTCCAGAGCGGCACGGAACCAGCTTTAATGCCTGCTGTAAAACTTTGTGCACATGACCTCGTCCATTAAAAGGAGGCTGAAGGCTGAACAGCAGCCGATGAAACCCCAGGGCCTTCTGGGATGACTCTGGTTTCCTCTGCCACACCACTTGGCCACGCAGTGGACTTCTCTGCCCTGGGTATTACTACCCCTCTTCCTTTTTTTATGTCTTTTTTCTCTCTCTCTCTCTCTGTGTGTAATAAAATATATTTAATGTGAAATTTACCATCTTACCACTTTTAAGTGTACAGTCCGGTGACATTAAGAACATCCACATTGCTGTGCGACTGTCACATCTATTTATCACCAAACTTTTTCACCTTCTCACCTTCCGACACTCAGAACTTATTAAGCAATAATTCCTCCTGATTTCCTCCCTACGTTCCCTGGTACTTACTATTGTACTTTCTAGCTCTATAAATTTGACGATCTGAAGTATCTCATATAAGGGAAATCATATAATATGTCTTGCATATTTTATTTAGCAAAATGTCTTCAAGGTTCTGCCATGCTGTAGCACGCATCAGAATTTCATCACTTTTTAAGGTTTAATAACATTGTATTGTATGGATATACTACATTTTGTTGATCCATTCATTGACCATGAACATTATTGTCGCTGTCACCTTTTCACTACTGTTATGAACATTGGTGTATATATATATATCTGTTCAAGTCTCTGTTTCCAATTCTTTTTTTAAGCTTTTTATTTTGTATTGGAGTATAGTCAAGTAACGATGTTGTAACAGTTTCAGATGAACAGCAAAGGGACTCAATCATACATACACATGTATCCATTTTCCTGAAGACTCCTCTCCCATCCAGGCTATCACATAACATTGAGTAGAGTTCCCTGTGCTATATAGTAGGACTTTGTGGGTTATTCACTTTAAATATATATGTTTTCAATTCTTTTAGGTATATACCCAGAAGTGGAATTTCTGGGTCTGAAAGAGATGGGAGTACCAGACCACCTGACCTGCCTCTTGAGAAATCTGTATGCAGGACAGGAAGCAACAGTTAGAACTGGACATGGAACAACAGACTGGCTCCAGATAGGAAAAGGGGTATGTAAAGGCTGTATATTGTCAACCTGCTTGTTTAACTTCTATGCAGAGTACATCATGAGAAACACTGGGCTGGAAGAAGCACAAGCTGGAATAAAGATTGCTGGGAGAAATATCAATAATCTCAGATATGCAGATGACACCACTCTTTAGGGCAGAAAGTGAAGAGGAACTAAAAAGCCTCTTGATGAAAGTGAAAGAGGAGAGTGAAAAAGTTGGCTTAAAGCTCAACATTCAGAAAACGAAGATCATGGCATCTGGTCCCATCACTTCATGGTAAATAGTTGTGGAAACAGTGGAAACAGTGGCAGACTTTATTTTGGGGGGCTCCAAAATCACTGTAGATGGTGACTGCAACCATGAAATTAAAAGATGCTTACTCGTTGGCAGGAAAGTTATGACCTAGATGGAGCATATTTGAAACCTAGACAGTATATTAAAAAGCAGAGACATTACTTTGTCATCAAAGGTCTATCTAGTCAACACTATGGTTTTTCCAGGGTCATGTATGGATGTATACATTTCTTTCATGTATAAAGTGCCAAAGAACTGATGCTTTTGAACTGTGGTGCTGGAGAGAAGACTCTTGAGAGTCCCTAGGACTGCAAGGAGATCCAACCAGTCCATCCTAAATGAGATCAGTCCTGAGTGTTGACTGGAAGGACTGATGTTGAAGCTGAAACTCCAATACTTCTGGCCACCTGATGCAAAGAGCTGACTCATTTGAAAAGACCCTGATGTGGGAAAGATTGAAGGCAGGAGAAGAAGGGGACGACAGAGGATGAGATGGTTGGATGGCATCACCAACTCAATGAACATGAGTTTGGGTAAACTCTGGGAGTTGGTGATGGACAGGGAGGCCTGGTATGCTGAAGTCCATGGGGTCGGAAAGAGTCGGACATGACTGAGCAACTGAACTGAACTGATGGTAATTCTGTGTTTAAATTTTGAGGAATATTCATACTGTTTTCACAGCAGCTGCACTATTGGAGAAGGCAGTGGCACCCCACTCCAGTGTTCTTGCCTGGAGAATCCCAGGGACGGGGGAGCCTGGTGGGCTGCCGTCTATGGGGTTGCACAGAGTCAGACACGACTGAAGCGACGCAGCAGCAGCACTATTCTACATTCCCACTAACAATGCGTAAGGGTTCCAATTTCTCCACATCCTTGCCAACGATCACTGCTTCTCAATGTTTTGTTTGTTTTTGTCCTCGCTATTATTTGTAATTGCCATTCTGCTGCTGCTGCTAAGTCGCTTCAGTCGTGTCCGACTCTGTGCAACCCCATAGATGGCAGCCCACCAGGCTCCCCCGTCCCTGGCATTCTCCAAGCAAGAACACTGGAGTGGGTTGCCATTTCCTTCTCCAATGCATGAAAGTAAAAAGTGAAAGTGAAGTCACTCAGCATGAAAGTGAAAAGTGAAAGTGAAGTCACTCAGTCGTGTCCGACTCTTAGCAACTCCATGGACTGCCGCCTACCAGGCTCCTCTGTCCATGGGATTTTCCAGGCAAGAGTACTGGAGTGGGGTGCCATTGCCTTCTCCCAGTTGCCATTCTAGTGGATGTGAAATGGTATCACCTTGTGGCTTTAATTGGAATTTGTGCTGCCCCTCTTCACCCAAAATCAAGATCGGGCCCCACTCCTTTGCCTGAGCCTCTTCTCTGGGGGCAGCCTGCCCACGGGGCTTGTCTTGACCTGCTAGGGACCCAGGCCCTCTTTAGATGTCAGGCTGCCCTGAAGGCCACGTCTAGCCCAAGGAATCCGTGAGTTTTTGAGCAGCACGTCTGTCCTCCGCAGGTCAACTCCAGACACCAAATCCCAGTCTTCTCTTGGACAGCTTGGATCCGAGCCTCCTGCCAGATGTGAGAATACCCGACCAGCCTTTCCCTGGACTTGTCTCACATGGATCCAGACGTCAGGCTAGAGGTGGAGGAGGGCTGGCAGCAGCCAAGCTTTCAGGGCTCAGCTTCTGAAGGAACGTGAGGACCAGCAGGCAGCACAGCTCCACAGGGCAGTGCCCTCAGTGCTGTTTCCAGCTGGGCTGTCATTATGCCATTTGGAGCTGAGACGGAAAACTTGGATGAATTTCCCCCATGCTCTGAGCCCACAAGAATTTATATTGTCCAGAAGTGACACATATATACAGAGTCCTGTTTGGGGACACAGAGACTTCCAGGGTATAGTTTTGGTAAATGTGATGTATCCTTGATATGTAGTTGCCTAGAAACAGCAATTTGTAGAAGGTATACAGTGGCTCTATTTTCCAAACTGGCAAGAAGGAGTGTATTTATGAGGACACAGCATTTGAAACTGGAACTTGACCAAAACTGCTCAGAGGTGTGACTTCCCTAGGAATGCATAACACACCAAGTTCACAGACAGAATGTGATTCACAGTGATTGATTTCCCCATGGTCACAGACTTGCGCTTAGGAATGAGCTTCTGTACAGCACGAATTGCCTTTTTAATTGTATTTCAACAACCCAAAGAATATATAAATCAACTCTCACGCACAAAAAATCAAAATACTAATAAAGCCGAATTCTTTCTTGACTATTGTCCCCAATTCTAGCCCCATTTCAACATAAGCTTGATGCGTTGCCTTCTAGAGCCTATTATGTAAATACATATATATATATTTGTAAATATGCTGTTTTAAAAAATATAAATGGCATCATATTTTTATTACCCTCCCCAATGGCTCAGCAGTAGAGAATCTGCCTGCAATGCAGAGACAGGTTCGATTCCTGGGTCAGGAAGATCCCCTAGAGGAGGAAATGGCAATACACTCCAGTATTCTTGCCTGGAGAATCTCGTAAACAGAGGAGGCTGGCAGGCCACGGTCCAAAGGGTCGCAAAGAATCGGACATGAATGAGCACACACACACACACACAGTGGCTTATTATTTTCAGTTAATATATACTACAGATTTCCCAGAGTTTGAACATATACTGATTTCTTACTATTCCCTTATTATTTCGCATTTAATTTAATATCTTCTTCTTATTGTATTTTACGGCTGCATATTACTCACTCTCCAGTGGCAATGCATTTAAGTTATTCCTAGCTATTCATTATTGTAAGCAATGCTGCGATGAAATGCTTAATTAAGCTACATAGAACATGGGCTTCCCTGGTAGCTCAGATGGTAAAGAATCCACCTGCAATGCAGGAGACCCATGTTTTTTCCTTCCTCGTGTAGAGCACATGTGAAAGTGTTTCTTTAGGATAAATGTTTAAAGGCGTTATCCAAAAATGATAAAGGAATTTTCTAGACAATTTTCAAGTTGCCTTTTGGGAGTGTGGTTACCTTGATCTTGGCTGCAAATGGGGGCCCTGCTAAACAAAATTAGTAGTAAACCTATAGGAATCAGGCATTTAATATAAGTGAGGTAAGTGAGCTGAGTATAAGACAGTCAGGAGGGGACATCCCTGGTGGTCCAGTGGGTAAGAATCTGCCTACCAATGCACGGGACCGGGGTTCAATCCCTGGTCCGAGAGGATCCCACATGCCATCGGGTGACTAATTCCACATGTGCCAGGACTACTAAATCCATGCTCCAGAGCCCACAGGCTGGCTTGTGAGATTTCAGTTCCTCAACCAGAAATTGAAGCCAGGTCCTCAGCAATGAGAGTGTAGAGTTCTAACCACTGGACTGCTAGGGAATTCCTGAACCTGGATTTTTTAAATACAAAATCTTCAGGTTTTAAAATGTCCCCACCAATTCCATTAAAAAAAAAAAAAAAGCACTGTGAAGGCAAAAATAGAACATAAAACCAACAACCCATGTCTGCAGACCTGATTCAGTGGTCTGTGGGTTTACTGCCTGCATCTGACCCCTAGGGTCCCATGGGGAATGGCTTCTCTGGGCCCAGTTTTGACCAATGGGGATGGATCACTGGGTGCCTTAGCCTTGGCAGAGAGTGACTCCCCTTCAGGGACCAGGGAGGAGTAGAGCTCTGCACAGGGCTCAGAGGTCAGGGGAACAGCACTCAAGCCATTCAGAAAACACCACAGACTGGGGAGGAAGTTATCAGGAGCAGATTTCAACTCAGCCCAGAAAAATACCGCAGCAACAGACAGCTGTCTAGAGCCTCAAGAGATGCTTCGGGACATAAAAAGTGTCCCCTCTGGAGAGAGGGCAAAGAGAGGCTGGCGGTCCATTCAAGGGGATATTGCTGGTGATTCTGGCTGAGATGGGGGCTGGACCAGAGGACAATTGAAGTTCTCTTTGGTCTTGAGATCACCATTTAAAGTTAGAGTTGCTTACTGAGACCTTACTGGGTGTGAGAGGAAGAGACAGGGTCTTACGTTAGTAGAGCGTCCAGTCAGTGCCACAAGGCTGTCCTGGCACTTTACAGACACCATTGAGTCCAGGCCTCCCAACAATCCTTCGAGGCCAACATTGGTACATGCATGCTCAGTCCCTTCAGGCGTCCAACTCTTTACAAGCGCATGGACTGTAGCCTTCCAGCCTCTTCCATGCATGGGATTCTCCAGGCAAGAATACTGGAGTGGGTTGCCATGCCTTCCTCCAGGGGATCTTCCCAACCCAGGGATCAAACCTGTGTCTTCCGACTCTCCTAGATTGCAGGTGGGTTCCTTTCCCACTGAGCCACCTGGGAAGCCCAGGCTGACATTAACCTCCTCTTTCTTGCTGACAAAAAACAATGAGACTTAGAATCTAAGTGACTTGTCCAAGGTCCCCTGGCCAGCAAACTGGGGCCAGGGCTCCCACAGCGGTCCTTCTGGCTCAGGACTAAGTGCTCTTCCCGCATGGCTCCCTATTGACTTTTACCATGTTCAGTTCAGTTCAGTCACTCAGTCGTGTCTGACTCTTTGCGACCCCATGAATCGCAGCACGCCAGGCCTCCCTGTCCATCACCAACTCCTGGAGTTCACTCAAACTCATGTCCATCCAGTCGGTGATGCCATCCAGCCATCTCATCCTCTGTCGCCCCCTTCTCCTCCAGACCCCAATCCCTCCCAGAATCAGTCTTTTCCAATGAGTCAACTCTTTGCATGAGGTGGCCAAAGTACTGGAGTTTCAGCTTCAGCATCAGACCTTCCAATGAACACCCAGGGTTGATCTCCTTTAGGATGGACTGGTTGGATCTCCTTGCAGTCCAAGGGACTCTCAAGAGTCTTCTCCAGCACCACAGTTCAAAAGCATCAATTCTTTGGCACTCAGCTTTCTTCACAGTCCAACTCTCACATCCATACATGACCACTGGAAAAACCATAGCCTTAACGAGATGGACCTTTGTTGGCCAAGTTTAAAACCATGATAACCAGCCATCCAAGGGCCCAGTGCTCTGTTGCTTACAAAGCCCTTCTACATTCATTGTTGTGTGTTCCTGAGAACACTGTTGAAATCCTCAGACTCAACCGCCTGCATCTCTGTTTTCCTGAAACTTTTGTTCTAAACTATCAGTCAGAAAAACCAGGAGAGTCTAACCCTAACCCTACACTGGTGCCATTTATACTTCTGGGCCAGAGCGAAGACGGTCTAAAAATTGATTCTCAAATTCCCTTGCAGCGTAGATCCCAATTTTTTTTTTCTTTTTCTAAAGAATTTTTTTCCTTTAAAAAAGTTTAATTTGACTATAATTCTTCTACAATGTTATATTAATTTCTTCTATACAACAAGGTGAATCAGATATATGTATACATATATCCCCCCACCCTACCCCCGCCCAGGTCATCACAGAGCACCACACTGAGCTCCTGGTGCCACACAGCAGCTTCCCACCAGCTGCCTGCCTGTTTCATACATGGTAG
This sequence comes from Ovis aries, assembly GCF_016772045.2. Taxonomy (NCBI): domain Eukaryota; kingdom Metazoa; phylum Chordata; class Mammalia; order Artiodactyla; family Bovidae; genus Ovis; species Ovis aries. The sequence goes on from NC_056055.1 coordinate 15,748,516, forward strand.
TGTGCACATGTCAGTGACTCTGTCAATTTGTCCCACCCTCACCCTCCTCTGGTGTCCACAGACCCGTTCTCTATGTCTGCATTTCTATTTCCACCCTGCAAATAGGTTCATCAGTACCACGTTTCTATATTCCATGTTAATATGCTATATTTGTTTTCCTTTCTCACTTATTTCACTCTGTATGACAGACTCTAGACTCAACCGCATCACTACAAATGATTCAGTTTCATTCCTTTTTATGGCTAAGTAATATACGGATGTGAGAGTTGGACTGTGAAGAAAGCTGAGTGCCGAAGAATTGGTGCTTTTGAACTGTGGTGTTGGAGAAGATTCTTGAGAGTCCCTTGGACTGCAAGGAGATCCAACCAGTCCATCCTAAAGGAGATCAGTCCTGGGTGTTCTTTGGAAGGAATGATGCTAAAGCTGAAACTCTAGTACTTTGGCCACCTCATGCAAAGAGTTGACTCATTGGAAAAGACTCTGATGCTGGGAGGGACTGGGGGCAGGAGGAGAAGGGGGCGACAAAGGATAAGATGGCTGGATGGCATCACTGACTCGACGGACATGAATTTGAGTGAACTCCAGGAGTTGGTAATGGACAGGGAGGCCTGGCATGCTGCAGTTCATGGGGTGGCAAAGAGTCGGATACGACTGAGCAACTGAACTGAACTGAATACTCCAGTATTCTTGCCTGGGAAATCCCATGAACAGAGGAGCCTGGTGGGCTACAGTCCATGGGATTGCAAAAGAGTCAGCCACAACTTAGCAACTAAACAACAACACTATTCCATTTTATATATATATATACCACATCTTCTTTATCCATTCGTCAATGGACATTTAGGTTACTTCCATGTCCTGGCTATTGTAAACAGTGTTGCAGTGAACATTGGGGTACATGTATCTTTTTGAATTATGGTTTTTTTCAATGCCCAGTATTGGATTGGTGGGTCATTTGGTAATTCTATTTTTAGGTTTTTAATGAATTTCCATAAAATTCAATATAATATAGCATAGTATAAATTTCAAGTGTGCAACATAATGATTTGATATTTGCTTACATTGTGACATGGACAGGATTGACACAACTAGTCTAGATAAATCCATCATCATATATGGATACAATTTTACTTATTTATTTGCCTTTGAAGTATAAAGGTGACGGTCACGATGTTAATTTCTAGCTTTCAGGGAAACCTCTGCCTTTATTTTGAAAGCATTTTATTTCTGCAGGCAAAAGTATTCAATTCTCTGAAACGGTATTTAACTACAGGTAACAGATATGGGCTTCCCAGATAACACTAGTGGTAAAGAATCCACCTGTCAATGCAGGAGACTTAAGAGGCTCAGGTTCAATAGCTGGGTTGGGAAGATCCCCTGGAGGAGGGCATGGCAACCCACTCCAGTATTCTGCAAAGAGTCAGACCAGATTGAAGCAACTCAGCAAAACAGAAATATAATCACAGAGGTTTAATAACCAGGAGGTCTCGTGTCCTTAGCATATTAGGAAACCTAGAATCAGCAGCCTGGGATGGAGCAGTGAGCCTGTGATGCCGTCGGGAATTCAGCCCGCTGTGCCATACCTAGCACCCAGCCGTGCCATACCTAGCACCCAGCCCTCCTTCTCAGGCTCAAAGACACTGTAGCTCTTCAAGGCCTTCGTCCTCATTTCAGGCCAGCAGTGGAGGAGGATCAAAAGGCAAAAAGCATAAGCCAGTTGAGCCTGTTATTTTTATCAGAAAAGTAAACAATCGATTCCCTGGAAGTCCCACTCATTGGCCTCACTGCCCATCCTTTGTGCATAAGTATCTGAGAAATCCAGTGTGTTTTTGCTGGGCATGTTGCTGCCCCTAATAGTTAGGGTTTCGTTAGTTAGGAGACTGGGAGACTAGATGGATACTGGAAGGCGTCTAGCAGCATCTGCCATGTTGAATGTGTTTTTTTCCCCAGATTATAGGCACCTGTTTATAAAATATTTTTTGAAATTCAGCAATAATCCAGGGAAATATCAGTTTGAAAACTGAGGCAATTCATGGGCTCAATCTGCCAAAAGCTACAGAATCCACAGAATATGGCAGGATTAGGACTTCTGGATCTATCCTTCTGGTCCATTATCATGGGTTGTGGAGCAGAGGCTCAGAGAAGCTGAGAGATTTTTCTGGTGGCAGTGGCGAATGGCATTCCAAATCATGACCCCCAATCCAGTCCAGTGTTCTCTCACCCACAGCAGGTCCTCTCTCTGAAACAAGTCCCCTCTCTGCTTTCTGGATTTTATATATATATATATATATATATTTATTTATTTATTATAAGGCATAGGCTGCCCAGGTGGTTCAGTGGTAAAGAATCTGCCTGCCAATGCAGGAGACTCAGGGGACATGGGTTTGATCTCTAGGTCGGAAAGATCCCCTGGAGGAGAAATGGCAACCCACTCCAGTATTCTTGCCTGGAGAGTCCCATGGACAGAGGAGCCTGGTGGGCTACAGTTCATGGGGTGGCAAAGAATCAGCCATGACCAAATGACTGGGCACACATTACAATGTAAAGCACAGATTCAGGGAACCACATAAATCAAGTTACTGTCTAATTAATTATAAAAAAAAAGAAGAAGCGCTGTCTGGGTCAAGAAAAAAGAACTTGGTTGCAATCCCCTTCCTCTCCCCATAAAAAATGTGTGCGTTGTTTATATCACTCCCAGGTATTTTTTAGAATAGTGCTTTACCACCACACGTGCACCCCAAAATTTAGTTTAGCTGAACTGTTTAAGTGAGATGTGTCTCTTAAATGTTTTTCCATCTTTATGTTTCTCCTCCATCTCCTTCATTTTATTACAACTTAAAAAGGAAAAGGCAACCCACTCCAGTATTGTTGCCTGGAAAACTCCATGGACAGAGAAGCCTGGCAGGCTACAGTCCATGGGGTCGAAAAGAGTCAGACACAACTGAGCAACTAACACACACACGTCAGTTGATGAACCCAAGCTTCTGATCCATGGAATTTCCACAGAGTTTTGCTGCTTGTATCTTCTTGGCATGGTACTCCATGGTTTTCATGAAATCCTTTGTATTTCCTGATCCAGACAAGGGATTGGGTTTAATTCTTTTAGCAAGACTATCAGCAGTGTAGGTCAAGATTATAGGAGGCACATCACATCCAGGGTCTCTTTTTGTGACCTTGGCCATAGCTGATAAAGCTGTTTCCTCTCAGCAAGTGCAGAGAAGTCAAAGCAAAGGCCAGGGTGAGCAGAGAGGAGAGCAGGTGGTATTATCTGGCTGCGTAAATAAGGAAGTGATAGGGAGTAACAAGAACTGAGGTTTGCAAGGCAAGATGGCGTTAGATTGCTGAGGCCTTGAATGCCTGACTCAGCGGTTAGAGCCTCACTCGCTCAGCAGCAGGAAGGACAGTGGAGGGTTTGGAGTGGGAGACTGGTAGGCCAGAGGTCCACAAAAGGACATGGACTCTTGCTTATTTATTCATAGCTTCCCCGGGTCTTTGTTGCTGCATGTGGCTATCCTCTCGATGCGGTACATGCGCTTCTCATCACAGTGGCTTCTCTTGTTGCAGACCACAGGCTCTGGCGCACAGGCTCAGTAGCTGTGGCTCACGGGGAATTTCTCAGACCAGGGATTGAACTGGTGTCCCCTGCATTGCAAGGTGGATTCTTAACCACTGGACCACCAGGGACGCTCAGGACATGGACTGTGTTGCAGAGTGAAAGATGTATTCATGTGAGAGACCATTGAAGAAGCTTCTGCGGTAGCCTGGTATATCAGCCAAGTTCCAACCAGGAGACAAACTACAGCTATAATTTGCAAATTTAACAGAAAGAACTTTTTTTCAAAATTGTGGTACCTTATTCAATTTGATGTGGACTTTAAGTGTCCAGTCCAGTGACACCAAGTACATTCACACCGCTGTGTCACCATCACCAGCATCCAGCTCCAGAACGTTTTCATCTTCCCAAATAGAAACCCACCCATTAATCACTCCCCGTTCTTCTCCCCTTCCAGCCCCTGGCCATCACTATTCTACTTTCTGTCTCTATGGATCTGACTGCTCTAGATATCTATATAATTATAAAGGATCTTAACTAGCAAAATATAATTAATAAGAAGGATAAAATGCAACTCTAAAGACTACAGAAGCAGCAAACACAGAGAGAAGTTGCTCCCTTGAAAGCTGCAAGAGAGAGTGGACAAGGAAGGAATCCAGAACTCAGGAGAAGTCTTCTTCCCTCCAGCCCTTCCTTCCTCAAGTGTTGTCTTTTCAGCTCTGTGGACAATAACCTGCCGGGCTCCTCCGTCCACGGGATTTCCCAGGCAGGAATACGGGAGTGGGTTGCCATTTCCTCCTCCAGGGGATCTTCCCGACCCAGGGATCAAACCTGAGCCTCTCACATCTCTGGCTTCGGCAGGCAGGTTCTTTACCACTAGCACCACCTGGGAAGGCCCCTCCTCCCCAACACCCCTCGCTTCCCCTCAAGGCAGAGATTCAAACATTTTTGGAGAGCACATGGCTGTTACAGGATTATGCAGCCTACTGGTGGCAAAGAAACTTGTCAGAAGCTAGCGTAAAGGAACAGCCTTCCAGGTGGCAGAGAAAGTTCCCAGGAGCTACCGCGCAGTGCAGGCAGGTTGGAGTCAGTAACTTCCCAGTGGAAGACGTGATGTAGTTTTCTGTAGTGTTTCCAGCCACATGTGCACAAGAATGAGTTTAGTCAAGTGCATTTAAAATTTTGATGTGATTATTTTTAATTTTTATTTATTCAAAAATTTTTATTGATGTATAGTTGAATGTTAGTTCCAGGTGCACAACCTAATGATTTGATATTTCTATACACCACAAAATGTCACTATGGTAAATCTAGTTACCATCTATTGTCACACAAAGTTATTACAGTATTATTGACTGTATTCCCCATGCTGTACCTCTCATTCCCATGACTCATTTATTTCATGGCTAGAAGTTTGTACCTCTTCGTCTCCCTCACCTATTTCACTCATACCCTCTCCCCTCCCCTTTGGTGACCGCCTATTTATTCTCTGTATCTACGAGTCTGTTTCTGTTTTGTTGTGTTTGTTAATTTATTTTGTTCTTTGGATCCACACAGAAGTGAAATCGTATGATACTTGTCTTTCTCTGCCTGACTTATTTCACTCAGCATTATGCTATCTTAGCCCTCTCCCTCTTGATGTGATGATTGGATAGATGTATATATTGTGAAATGAGTACCATAATAAGATTAGTTAACACATCCATCACCTCACATAGTTACCTTTTGACTTTTAAGTGTGAACTTTTAAGGTCTACTCTCTATTAGAAATTTTCTGGGATTGGGTGGGAGGTGGGAGGAAGGTTCAAGAGGGAAGAGACATATGTATACCTATGGTTGATTCATGTTGATGAGCAGAAATGAACACAATACTGTATAGCAATGATCCTTCAATTAAAAATAAATTATAATGTTAAAAAAGAGAAATGTTCAAGTATACAATACAGTATTGGTAACTATAGCCACATTAGACCCCCATGAAATTTATTCATCTTATAACTGGAAGTCTGTAGCTTTTGATCACCTTCACCAATTTCACCCCCCACCCCCACCCGCTGTCTCTGGAAACCACCCATCTGTTCTTTGTCTCTATGAGTTTGGGTTATTTATTAAGATTCCATATATAAATGGGATCATACAATATTTTTCTTCCCCTGTCCGATTTATTTCACTTACCATAATGCCCTTGAAGCGCACATTGTTGCAAACTGTAAGCTTTTCCTTTTCGTGGCTGAGAACAAAAACAAGACCAGGAGCTGCCTGTGGCTCAGATCATGAACTCCTTATTACCAAATTCAGACTGAAATTGAAGAAAGTAGGGAAAACCGCTAGACCATTCAGGTATGACCTAAATCAAATCCCTTATGATTATACAGTGGAAGTGAGAAATAGATTTAAGGGCCTAGATCTGATAGATAGAGTGCCTGATGAACTATGGAATGAGGTTCGTGACATTGTACAGGAGATAGGGATCAAGACCATCCCCCTGGAAAAGAAATGCAAAAAAGCAAAATGGCTGTCTGGGGAGGCCTTACAAATAGCTGTGAAAAGAAGAGAGGCAAAAAGCAAAGGAGAAAAGGAAAGATATAAGCATCTAAATGCAGAGTTCCAAAGAATAGCAAGAAGAGATAAGAAAGCCTTCCTCAGCGATCAATGCAAAGAAATAGAGGAAAAGAACAGAATGGGAAAAACTAGAGATCTCTTCAACAAAATTAGAGATACCAAGGGAACATTTCATGCAAAGATGGGGTTGATAAAGGACAGAAATGATATGGACCTAACAGAAGCAGAGGATATTAAGAAGAGGTGGCAAGAATACACAGAAGAACTGTACAAAAAAGATCTTCATGACCCGGATAATCACGATGGTGTGATCACTCATCTAGAGCCAGACATCCTGGAATGTGAAGTCAAGTGGGCCTTAGAAAGCATCACTACAAACAAAGCTAGGGGAGGTGATGGAATTCCAGCTGAGCTATTTCAAATCCTGAAAGATGATGCTGTGAAAGTGCTGCACTCAATATGCCAGCAAATTTGGAAAACTAAGCAGTGGCCACAGGACTGGAAAAGGTCAGTTTTCATTCCAATCCCAAAGAAAGGTAATGCCAAAGAATGCTCAAACTACCGCACAATTGCACTCATCTCACATGCTAGTAAAGTAATGCTTAAAATTCTCCAAGCCAGGCTTCAGCAATACATGAACCGTGAACTTCCTGATGTTCAAGCTGGTTTCAGAAAAGGCAGAGGAACCAGAGATCAAATTGCCAACATCCACTGGATCATGGAGAAAGCAAGAGAATTCCAGAAAAACATCTATTTCTGCTTTATTGACAATGCCAAAGCCTTTGACTGTGTGGATCACAATAAACTGGAAAATTCTGAGAGAGATGGGAATACCAGACCACCTGACCTGCCTCTTGAGAAATCTGTATGCAGGTCAGAAAGCAACAGTTAGAACTGGACATGGAACAATAGACTGGTTCCAAATAGGAAAAGGAGTCTGTCAAGGCTGTATATTGTCACCCTGTTTATTTAACTTATATGCATCATGAGTACATCATGAGAAACACTGGACTGGAAGAAACACAAGCTGGAATCAAGATTGCTGGGAGAAATATCAATAACCTCAGATATGCAGATGATACCACCCTTATGGCAGAAAGTGAAGAGGAACTAAAAAGTCTCTTGATGAAAGTGAAAGAGGAGAGTGAAAAAGTTGGCTTAAATCTCAACATTCAGAAAACTAAGATCATGGCATCTGGTCCCATCACTTCATGGGAAATAGATGGAGAAACAGTGGAAACAGTGTCAGACTTTATTTTTTGGGGCTCCAAAATCACTGCAGATGGTGACTGCAGCCATGAAATTAAAGGACGCTTACTCCTTGGAAGAAAAGTTATGACCAACCTAGATAGCATATTCAAAAACAGAGACATTACTTTGCTGACTAAGGTCCATCTAGTTAGGCTATGGTTTTTCCAGTAGTCATGTATGGATGTGAGAGTTGGACTGTGAAGAAGGCTGAGCACCGAAGAATTGATGCTTTTGAACTGTGATGTTGGAGAAGACTCTTGAGAGTCCCTTGGACTGCGAGGAGATCCAACCAGTCCATTCTGAAGGAGATCAACCCTGGTATTTCTTTGGAAGGAATGGTGCTAAAGCTGAAACTCCAGTACTTTGTGCACCTCATGCAAAGAGTTGACTCATTGGAAAAGACTTTGATGCTGGGAGGGATTGGGGTCAGGAGGAGAAGGGGATGACAGAGGATGAGATGGCTGGATGGCATCACTGACTCGATGAACGTGAATCTGGGTGAACTCTGGGAGATGGTGATGGACAGGGAGGCCTGGTGTGCTGCAGTTCATGGGGTCACAAAGAGTCGGACACGACTGAGCGACTGAACTGAACTGAACTAAATGTTCTATTTTGTTTATATATGTGTGAGTGTGTGCATTTTCCTAGTTTCTATATCCATCCATCCATCCTTTAATGAACATTTAGGTTATTTCCAATTCTTGGCTATTATCAATAATGATGTCACAACATGGAGGTGCAGATATCTCTCTTTGAGATTGTGATTTCATTTATTTTGGATCAATACCCAGAAGTGGGATCGCTGAATCATGTGGTGGTTCTATTTTAATTCTTTGAAGAACCTCCATACTGTTCCATTGTGGCAATATCAATTTACATTCCCACCAACAGTGCACAAAGGTTTTCTTTCCCCCACATCTGTTATCGCTCGTCTTTTTGATCAGAGCCACTGTAACAGGTGTGAGGTGATATCTCAACTCACACCTGTTTTGCAAACCTGTGGTTTTGATTTGCATTTCCCTGATGATTGGTGATGTTGAGAATGTAACTGTTAGCCATTTGTATATCTTCTTTGGAAAAAAAGATATCTATTCAGGTCCTTTTCCCATTTTAAAATCAGATTATTTGATTTTTCTGCTATTCAATTAAATAAGTTCTGTATAAATTTTGGATATTAACCCTTATAAGATGTTCTATTTGGAAGTACATTCTCTCTTTCCTTAGATTACCTTTCCATTTTGTTGACGGTTTTTGCTGTTTGATGTGTCCAAGTTGTGTGTTTGTGCTTTTGTTGCTTCTGCCTGTCACACCCAAAAATTATTGCCAAGACCCACATCAAGGAACTTTTGCCGTATGTTTTCTTTTGGGAGTTTTATGGTTTCAGGTCTTATATTTAAGTCTTTAACCCATTTTGAGTTAAGACTTGTAAACGATGTGAGATAGGGGTCTAGTTTCATTCTCCATGTGGATATACAGCGTTTCCAATATTATCTATTGAAGAGACTGTCCTCGTTGAGTGTTCTTGGCTCCCTTGTTGAGCATTAGTTGACTGTATATGTGTGGGTTTATTTCTGGGCTCTTGATTCTGTTCCACTGGTCTATGTGTGTGTTTTTAAGGCAGTTCCATAGTATTTTATAAACCATGGTATTTATTCATTTACTTATGGCTGTGCTGGGTCTCTGATGCCGTGCACAGGCCCTTCCTTGCTGTGTGCAGGCTTTCTCTAGTTGCAGCGAGCAAGGGATACTCTGTAGTTGCAGTACATGAGCTCTCATTGCAACGGCTTCTCTTGTAGAGCACAGGCTCTGGGGCACGCAGGCTTCAGTGGTTGTGGCCCGTGGGCTCTTGAGCTCAGGCTCAGCAGCTGCGGTGCATGCATTTAATTGCCCTGTGGCATGTGGGATCTGGGTTCCCGGATCAGGGATCAAACCTCCGTCCCCTACTTTGGCAGATGGACTCTTAACCACGGGGACCAGAGAAGTCCCAGTATTTTGATTCCTATAGCTTTATGGTATAGTTTGAAATCAGAAAGTATGATGCTTCCAGCTTTATTCTCCCTTCTCCAGAACGCTTTGGCTATTCAGGGTCTTTTGTACTTTCACACTAATTTTGGGGTTGTTTATTCTACTTCTGTGAAAACAAATGTCATTGGAAGTTTGATAGGGACTGAGTCTAATCTATAGATTTGGGTAGTATGGACATTTTAACAGCATTAATTATTTTCATCCATGAACAGGAGATATCTTTCCATTTATTTATATCTACTTCAGTTTCTTTTATCAGTCCTATAGCTTTTAAGGCAAGGATTACATTTTAAGTAGCAAGGCTCGTAAGCACCGGTTATTAAACTTGGCTGAACACTGGAATCACCTGGCCAGTTTTAATTTATATACATGCTGAGTCTCACTCTCAGAAATGCCGATTTAATTGGTTCAGGATAAGGCCTGAGAATTGAGATTTCTGAAACCTTCCCCCAGGTAGTTCTAAAGGGTGGCCAGTTGGCCCAGATTAGAAGATAGTGGTGGGTGGCCCAACGGCCAAATCCAGTCAGCACATCTGTTTGCTTTGGCCCACCCATGTTTCAAATTTGTTCCACTGCCAGCATTTAAAAATGGAAATTTCACCTACATGTACAAACAAAAACCTATATTTCCAGCTTCTCCTGAAAAATCCAGAAGGCTGGTGCATGGAGCCCAATTCCTACACAGCCACAATGGGTGGGTATTGAGTAGCTGTTACCCACCGTAATGATCCTTCAGAAGCCCAGTCCACCCCACCACTGCCTCACCCTTCCTGCCTCACCCTGTGGACATTTGGGTTTACCAACCCAGACTGGACTCTAGAAGCACCCACTGGACTTTCTCCCTTGAATTCTGTCTTTGGCTGCGCTCCTTGGCTGGAAGAGGAACACTGCTTTCCAAAATCTGGTTTTGGATTTTCAAATTGCAAAACCGCCAGTATGTTGTAAATCTGGGTATCATGCCCATATATCTTGATCTTCAATATGTTACATCCTGTACAGCACTGTTTTACAAGTTCTTGGATGTCCCAAGACAAATTATGATCCCTTGTTAGAAAACCATACGAACTACTTGATGAAGCCCATGCCTGGTCAGTTTTGGCATTTGAAATTAATGCCTCCATCTCACGATTCACTGCAGGCATCAACTGTTCGCATCTGCAGATAGAATAGCAAGGCCTTATGCATTCAGAGTTCTGCACAGTTTAAAAAGCACCTTCCCAGACATTCTTTCATAGGATCTTCACAGTAAACTGAACAAAAGCCAATATATTATCCTTGGTTATTGACAAGAAAAATGAGGCTCAAAGAGGGTGACTTTCTCAAGCTGACCTGGCCTGTTACTCAGGACTCTTGCTGTTTCACTGGCTCCTAACCCTGAACTTTCTGCTCCCTCATGCTGACTCTAAAAAAATGCTCCTCTAAGAAATCCCATGAGAACTGTGACCCCTCACTGCAAGACGTTGATCTGGAAAATACAAGGCTTTGGAAATGTTCACTCCTGAGGTCACATCTGCTTTATGACCTCATGCTGTTCAGATTAGACTGCTCTTGGAAAAGCCTTGATTTGTCAGGAAACTAAAGCTAGTAAAGGGTGCTTGGTACAGCGGGAAGAATATGGACTGTGTAGTCATGCAGACCTGGGTTCCAAGAGTCCCTATGCCTCACCTCCCATCAGCTCAGTCAAAGGAAACCAGATGTATGCAACTGGTTAATCATGAATCAGAGCCAAGAGAAAAATGAGCAGAACCCTGGGAGTGGGAGAGCTAAGATGTTAAATAAACATAAAAACCCAAGAGGACTGTTTGATGGAAAGAGGAGCAAGCAGAGAGAAGAAGACAACCTTGACGTCTAACTTAGGCAGGTTTAGAAGGCCAGGAGGCTACTTAAAAGGGAAACAAAGAACTGTTTTGGGCCATCTCTGGCACTTAATTGCATGCACAATGGTTTTCCAGGGCCCCCCTCTGGTATTAGGCTGTCCTTCCTGCCCTCCTTTTCACTAAGAGAACAGTTACAGTGTTATGCTTGCTTAATCAAGCTCACTCTTGCTGGAAGGATATACGATGAAGTGGAATTAGGAGAAAGGATATCCAGTTTTGTATCCAGGAACATTTTTACTAAGGATGCCTCTGGGCTTGAGAGAGAACAAAAGGGTCAGTGGAACTCGCCCTTCTATTCTATCTGCCCTTATTTTTTGCCCATCATCGCACACCTGGACCACTGCACCAGCCTCTCTGCCTCTCTCCATCTTCTATGAGAGAGGAGGTCTCATCCATGCCCATAGACTGTAGTCATCTGAAGTTAAGGTATTGGGAGGCTGTGTCCTAGTTGGGAATGGTTAGGTAAAGCAGGTACACAGTTTAGATTTTACCCTGCAAGTAGTTTCAGAAAGATTAATTTAGCATAGTAGCCCTCAAACTTGACTTTACATTAGAATCAGCTGACAACATTAAAAACTCTCCGTACTGGGCCACACCCCAGACCAATCACGTTAGAGTCCCTGGGGTGGGTGTGCAATCCCAGCATCAGTGGGTTAAAAACCCCCAGATGATCTCAAATGCATCAAGGATGAGAACCATTGCCCTGAGCTCCAGTGTGAAGGATAGACTGAAAGAAGAGATGCTAAGGAAGAAGCAAGAAGGTAGGTTAAGAGGCTGGTACAGTGGTCAAGCAGGTAGGTTAAGAGACAGGAGAAGAAGGGGATGCCAGAAGATGAGATGGATTGGATGGCATCACCGACTCAGTGGGCATCAGTTGAGCAAACTCCAGGAGACAGTGAAGGACAGGGAAGCCTGGCATGCTGCAGTCCATGGGGTTGCACAGAGTCACACAATGGAGTGACTGAACAACAATTTGGGGAAAGAAGTGGTCATGGGGAGAGCTGATACAGCAGGAACCAGATCAAAAATGGTAGAAACAGGAAAGGAAGGACATGATCTAGGTTAAGGAAGGAGGTGACTGGGATAGGCAGGACAGGAGAGGCACCAACGGTGATGTCTAGTGTTCTACTTGGTCAAGTGGTTGAATGTGGCCTCATTACCAATATGGGGAAGACTGGGAGAAGAGCAAGGGGTGGGCAAACCAAGAGTACAAGGTTCTGCCCTGGGCCAGGAGAATAGCTTGAGAAGCCTCAGCATCTCAGTGGAAGGTGCAGCCATAGGCGTTCATGAGTTGGCCAGGGGAGAAGGTGGCAACAAAGTCAAGCACATAAGGCAAAAGGGAAAGAATAATAGAACAACATTAAACAAACAAACCAAAGTTATGACTGAGGCTAAGGCCAAGCGTTCTGATCCCTCAGCATCCAGGGCTTTATGACAGAGAAGAGGGGAGGGTACAGTGTCTTCCCTGGATTGGCTCCCAGCTGAAGCTATTACCATGCCTAACACACTGCTCAAATACTGTAAGAAACACAGCCCCTGACCCAGCCCCACCCAGTTTACTGAGCCTGAGTTAGGAGTGACATCTGAATTAAGAGAACAGATCTGGATACAACATCCTCCCATTCTTGTCACGTAAGCATCCAGAATCCCAGTTCATCTCATAGACCTGAAACTATGAAGGAGTTCAGCCTTATCTCACAGATTTGAAAACTGCAGTTCAGAGGATGGAAGCGCCCTGTCAAGGTGCCACAGCTGGCTGGTAGCAGGCTCAGGAGTCGGAATCCAGATCTCCTGGGAACCAGTCCGCAGTGCCCTGCACTGCAGTCTTAGAAATTGCGCCTCATTGTTGCAAACTTCAGCACAGCACTCAGCGTCTATCCAGGCACTCAGTGCTTCAAAGGCGATGTATAAGGAATTAACTTATAAGGCAATTATTAGGAAGGCAAGAGGGAGCCCAGGGTCATCAACTTGAAAGCATTCATGTGGGCATGATATTTGCTGAGAGGAGAATAAAGCGTGCTATACGTAGTATTTCCTTGGATAATTAACTTTGTCCACAGGCTGGTCTAACAACCATCCATGGATGCTAGCTAAGAAATGTCATCAGAGTCTGGGTTTATGAAGGAGAACGAGCAGCAGAAAGAAAGGAGGTCAGGCCCAGTTCTGCCACATCTCAGTTTCTTGAGTTAAACGTGCTCCCTTTCTGGGTTGCCCATGAAGGATGAGGTCAGACTAAATAATCCCTGAGATCCTTCAAAACCAATGACTTGGTTTATCTGCTGCCTTTCTCCAGATGCCCATGCGGTAGCTACCGGAGATTCTTTCCCAAACATGGAAGGAGGACTCCTCTCTGCCCAGACCCTGGCTCCTTCCTCCAGGTGGAATTAATTAGCTATCAAGGCTTGATGTGGGGAAAAAGGAATTCCATTCGCATGTTATATTTGTTAAAAACACATTTCCATATAAGCACATACATCTGTCTCCGTGCGTGCACTGAAACCTCCTTCTGCTGACAGATTCTTGGAGAGTTCAGAGAGCAGGAGGCCCCTTTTTCCAGTACTCACCTCGCTCAGGAGTGAAAGTTTGGAGACCTGATCAGTCTAGACTTTGTGGTATTGGGATGCACGCATCTCCCTTTTTAGCTTATAAGGTGCTTTACCAGAAATTATGTCACTGGGTCGTCAATGCAGCCCTACAAGCTAGGCAGTGTGGGTATCATTATTACCATCGCATTGATGAGGCATGTGAGGTTAGGAGAGGTTAAGTGGCTTGGTCAAGATCACAATGGTGGACTTCTCTGGTGCTCCAGTGGTTGACTTCACACTTCCAAATGCAAGGGGAGTGGGTTCAATCCCTGGTCAAGGAACTAAGATCCCATATGCAATGCAATGTGGCTAAATAAATAAATAATTTTTCAAAATGTAAAAATTAAAAAAAAAAAATCACACAGTGGTCGCTGGCACCAATCAAGGTATCTTGACCCCACAGCCAGCCCTCTTACCATTATGCATTCATCTGTTCATTCATCTGTTTGACATGCTTATTTAGCAGCTCACATGAACCCAATAGTGTGATGGGCTCTGCAGATATAAAGATGAGTATGACACGGTTCCTCCTTGAGGTGCTCATAGCTCGTGAGCTAGAAGGTCTGAGAAGCACTGATGGTAACACAAGTTCTGTGCTTTGGGTGCACAGAAGAGAAAGACACTGACTGCCTGGAGACACCTTCGCAGAGAAGCAGAGGTAGGGAGTTTTCAGAGCAATAGAGAGGGAGTGTTCCTTTTGCTGTGAGGAGAAGGGTAAAGGCCCACAGGCATGAAGAGTTGCCATGTCCAAGGGCACTGAGAAGCTCCATGTGGCTGGAGATCGGGGTGGCTGGTGGGGTGTGGAGGGACATGGCAGAGAAGGCAACCTGGCTTTCTGAGTGGAGCTGAGCTTGATCCAGTAAGTGATGGGTAATTGAGTCGTCAGCAAGCAGACGTTCCCGATTTTCCTGTTTGGTTAATGGTGTGTCTGCTGCCGCCTGAAACACAGTCACCTACGCAGTCCCATTGTCTCCTCCTCCCTACACATGGCTGACTTGACCCAGTTATTCCTGAGCATTGCTTAATCTCAGTACAGTTTCCATAAGAGGCAAAAAAAAGAGGAGGAGGAGGAGGAGGAGGAAGAGAGCTGCTTGAGCAATCCCTGAGGCCCAGCCAGGTTCTGGCCTCGGAGAGGCTCATGTGGGCTCCATGTTCTCAAGGAAGTCTTTGCTGCCCGTTTGCCAGCAAGGGGGAGCAGGTTCTCCATGCACTGTGTGAGCACAGGTCTAGGCCTGGATGGGAGTGAGTCAGTGGCCTGGGCGTTGGTAGGGTTGGCATGGAGCCGGGTAGCTGATGGTGGGCACTGATGGATGTGGTCCTGGGAGAGTACTCTTCCATCAGGGAGGTTTTTTCCTCCTGCTCTTGAGTCTCTCTCTCTTCAATCATTAGAACTGTCTGGATTTCCTCTTGTCCCCACAAAGACAAGGGTAGGAAAATGAAGCCTGGTCAAATATGGAGGGCAAAGAGAAAACCCATCGCAACTCTTGTGTTTTCAGCCTTCATTTAGTCAGCAACAAGAGCTTCCAACAACAAGTGTCCAAGTGAGACTGGACACTTGGGCATCAGATACAAACAGAGATGGTTCTAGATACCCGTGATGATGGATGGTCACCCTAGATATTTCCAAATCCAGTGGCTCATGAAACCCTCAGGGCCTGGAGGTGGATCTCATCATTTCCTTTTTCCAGTTGAGGAGAAGCACGTATTTCCCATTAGCTGACTCTGTCTGGTGGGGTGCTGTCAATGGGATGGAAGGGGCAGGTGGTCCAGCAGAGGTTGGGCGGGGTCAATGGCTCCCTTGCTCAGCTCTTCGTGGGCAGAAGGGACTGTGTCGTTAGAGGGTAAGTGCCCAGTGGAACTGGGAAGGAGGCCTCTGCAGGTGAGCCCTGGGAACAAGGCAGGCCTTGCTTTCAGCTCTTGCATATCCATTGCCTCATTTAATTTTGACATTAGGCCTTCAACGAGATACTATTTAGCTAATAAGGAACACAAGATTCAAACAAATCAAGTAACTTATGTAAGGTCACAGAGGTGTTCGGTGCAGAGCTCAGATGAGAATCTAAACTCCCCTCTCATCACATCATGCAGCCGCTCATGAGATGTGGATTTTCAAAGAGGTTTGTGTGGTGGTATCTATTCCCCAATGTGTTTTTTTTGTTTTGTTTTTTGTTTGCTTTTTTACATTTTCCCTTACCAAAAAAAAAATTTTTTTTAATGTTTTTGCCTCTCAGCAAGGCATGCAGGATCTTAATTCTGCAACCAGGGACTGAACCCACATTCCCTTCGGTGTGTAAGTATGGCGTCTTAACCTCTGAACCCCCAAGGAAGCCTCCCCCCAACAACATTCTTGTCTGCCCCCTTTAGTAATCAAGTACAACTTTGGCCTTCAGGCACTTATCTAAATATGCTTTGAATCCAGCCAGAGTCAAGTCCAATATGAAATGTGCATGGAAAGAGCCCATAAACAAATCATCTTTCACTCAACTTCTCTCCACTGGCAGAGGCTGCTTGAACAGGTAGGTTCTGCAGAACCTGAGTGAGAAGGCAAAGAAGAGAGTCACACAGGTTACCCCTGGTTGATTAATTGCCATTCCAGGATTACCACTGGGCCTGAGAAAGCTGGAGTTGCCAGTGTAAAGAGTGCAGCCCCCTGGTTCTATCTGTGCTCCTGGGACACTGCAAGTGCCCCCTTCTCCTGCCCTCATCCCGGCTGACTCCAAGAAGCCTTCTGGCAGCCCATTCACTGCCTCTCTCCCCAGATGACAACGCAAGGGGCCCAGCTGCCATCGGCCTGACTGCTCATGAACAGCAACTTGCATACCAGGCAATGGGAGGAGGGAGCGTGAATTCTCTTCAAGCTACTCATCTATTTCACAGCATGAGTCTGCATGGCAGTTACATCATCCTGGATTGCTTGTCCAGGTGGCTGAGGATCTTGCCAACTTGTCTCTAGAACACTGTGAGCCCTATTAGGTTCCTGTTTGTCTGAAATTTTCCTCTCCTCTCTTGTGAGTCAACACCTAACGTGGTCTATTGCCTTGCTGCTCAAAGTGTGGACCGCAGCTCAGGTGCCTCAGTAGCCCCTGGGAGCTTGTCAGTAATGTACGATCACAGGTTCCACCCTAGACTAGCTACTGACAAATCAGACTCTGCCTTTACCAAGATGATAATCTGAAAAGAACTGCTCGAGAGGCCCAGGAAAGTTCAATCCCAAAACCCCAGCTCAGTTCAGTTCAGTCGCTCAGTCGTGTCCGACTCTTTGAGACCCCATGAATTGGAGCATGCCAGGCCTCCCTGTCCATCACCATCTCCCAGAGTTCACTCAGACTCACGTCCATCGAGTCCGTGATGCCATCCAGCCATCTCATCCTCTGTTGTCCCCTTCTCCTCCTGCCCCCAATCCCTCCCAGCATCAGAGTCTTTTCCAATGAATCAACTCTTCGCATGAGGTGGCCAAAGTACTGGAGTTTCAGCTTTAGCATCATTCCTTCCAAAGAAATCCCAGGGTTAGGTTTCATGTGATGGTAGATTGAAGATGAATGCCAAGTGCTACAAGATATTATTCAAATGTTGCCGAGAACCCCTCTACTCAGGCTGTAAAGTTATTTGAGTACTAGTTAGGGAGGTTGATAAAACTGGCCTAGCAAAAAAATATTTACTAAGTCTGTCTTTGGGCTCTCTGGTGGCTGCGGGAGCCCTGGGTTCAATCCCTGGGTCGGGAAGATCCCCTGGGGAAGGGAATGGCAACCCACTTCAGTATTCTTGCCTGGAGAATTCCATGGACAGAGGAGCCTGGCAGGCTGCAGTCCACGGGGTTGTAAAGAGTCAGACATGACTGAGCAACTAAAACTAAGCCTGTCTTGAAAGCCAAGGTTAAATTATTGGTAGTGGCTGCCTGGAGCTCTGTGTTGAGGCTGGTTTGGGTTAGGCTCAGAGGCTGAGTTTAGGCTGAGGAGGAAGGAGCTATACTGGATTAGCCGTGTCTGCCCTGGGCTGAGGGGGCCACAGTGGACACATGTGCCCGGTATCTGCCCTCCTTGACCCAGACCCTCTCTGCTTTCCTGGCGCTCAATCTTATTTATATCTGCCAGCAGTTTCCCCACTCAACCCCTGGCGTTTCCAGTACCTCCTGAGAACTGAATGTCCCCAGACCTGACCATCTGGGACAAGGACCCAATCCACCACCTGCTCACAGGCCCGCTGTGACACAGTGTCACAAAGTGACTCCTCGCTTTGACCTGTTTCCACGCCGCAATCCCAGCTGCGTTTCTACAGGAAGAGAGCACAAACATGGCTCTGAAATGGGCTCCCCTGCTCTGTTTGAGCCACGATTCTCCATGCAAAGGCTGGGGGAACCATGGTCTTCTTACCACAGGGTTTGGGACGTCTCACGAGTCCTGGAAACTCATCCAAGTCATTGGAGCGTGACCCTGAGAATGAAGTCTTGAACACACCGTTCAAGGGTTTAGACACAGTCACCTTCGGCCTCAGTCTGTCCTGCTCAGCCCAGAACCTAATAGGAACGAGGATAGTGACTGGCTGGTAGAAAGCTGATGACCTAGGAGTGTATTAGCAAGGATGCCTGAGGCCATGCATGGGGCCCAAAAACCTGCTCTCATTTTCCTCTTGGGCAGAGTCAGCTGCCTCCACTCTCAGGCCTCTGGGTCAATAATCCTTTTCTTTTCTTTGCAAACAAGCACTGCAGAGGTTTCAAAAGCAGAACCTGAGGACACCAGGCCCTCTTCTCTGGGGCCATGCCCAGTTCCCTGCCTTTTCACAACTGCCTAGAGAGTGGGAATCAGTATGTATCAAGTGCCTATTAAGTGCTATGCAATTTCATAAACTTCGTTTGGTAAATGTCACTGTCTAAATTTATAGACAGTACACGACCTGTCCAAGCTCACCCAGCTTATATGTGGGTAGACCTACAACTCAAACCAAATCCTGTTTGGCTCCCAAACTGGCATGCCTCTCAAGTTCACAATGTCTGCAGGGAGGTTCAACGATCTCCTTTTTGCCAAATCCAGTGATGACTTTGGTCTTCATTGCACTTGATGTTTAAGCTGACCCGTGTCTTCCTTCAAACACTGTCTTCTCTTGGCTTGCGGGAACCCTCATTTGCTGATGTTCCTCCTACTTCACTGGCTGTTCCTCTTCAATCTCCTTTTCAGATTCTGTGCTTAAGCTCCCCACTTGAAAGGATCCAGGATTCAATCCTGAGTTCTCTTCTCCATCTACACTCTGCCTAGATAATGCCACCCATCTCCTGGTGGAAATGCCATCCATGTATGGAGGTGTCCAAACCTGCAGTTCTTGTCCTGCCTTCTCTCCAAAGGTCCAGACTCACACAATTGACTCTCTGTTTGACAGTTCGACTTAGGTTAGTAATTTCTTCCCTGAAAAATTTGCTTCTCCTCCAATTTTCCTCAACAAAGTAAATAGCAAGAAGTGACCCAAGCCAAAAAAGAAAAAATCTAGGAATTATTTTTTATTTCTCTGTTCTCCTACAGCCCATGCCCAGTCTTTCAGCAAGTCTACCTCATCCTCCAAAGGATACCTTAATATCTAAAACTCTCTCCTTCTCCACTGCCAACACCCTAACCTCTGAGCATCTCTTGCCTGGACCACTACAAAAACCTTGAAACCGATGTTCCTGCTTCCGATCTCCCTGCAATCCATTCGCTACACAGCAGCCAGAGAATCTTCCTAAAATCATAAATCAGATGAAATCACTCTGTTACTTAAAAACCTTTCAACGATTATTCACCTGGTTTTGAATCCATTCCAAAATTCTTGTCCTGCCTCATGGAGTCCTGCCTGATCTGCCCTTATCTCATGCTGTTTTCCCCCTCAACTACCACACTCCAGTCATATTAGCCATCCTTCATGTCTCACACCAACCAAACAGGTTTCTGCCTGAAAGCCGTTGAACATGCTGTCCACTCTCCGGAGTATTTATTCTTCTTCCAGTCTTCCCAGGTTGGCACCTTCTTCTTCTTTTTTTTAAAGAAATTACCACATATGAATTCATTCCTTTTAAGAAAATATTTATTTCTTTTTGGCTGCATTGGATCTTAGTTGTGGAGCACAGGCTCAGTCGTTGAGATGCGCAGGCTCTCTAGTTGAGGAACACGGGCTGATTGACCCCAAGGCATGTTGGATCCTAGTTCCCCGACCAGGAGTTGAATACACGTCCCCTTCATTAGAAGGTGGATTCCCAACCACTGGACCACCAGCGAAGTTCCCAGGTTGGTACATTCTTGCCATCAGCTGAAGTGCCTGCTCCCTGATCACCAGTCTAAAGGAGACACACACTCAGCCACTGTCACAATCCTGGGTTTTAATTCTCGGCAGAGCACTTCGTACTATCTGGTTATTTCTTGTTTATATATTTGTTGCTTTATTGTCTTCAATTCCTCATTACAAGTCAGGATCCAAGACGTTCCCTGTCTGTTCACCATTGTATCTCCAGTGCCCAGACTGGTGTCTAACACATGGGAAACTCTCCATAAATACATATGAATGAATGAATGACCAAGAAGACAGAGCACTGTTGTTTATCATTCAGAGGGACAAAGCCCTCAGGCAGCCTTTGGAGAGATAAAGGCATGGCCAACTAGCCTAGCATGACTCAGGCATATCAGAGCCATGTTCTTTTGAGATGAGACACTGATCTGGGGGTACTGTGAACCCCCTTCATATCTTCAGGCACAAAGTCCATAGTCAGAGTCTATTCCCTTTCCTTTCTTCTGCTCCTTTTTTGTTAATTGTAATAAAACAATTTATTTTTTAAAGCTACCAAAATCCCATTGCCCTAATGAATAAATCCTTTTTACATGAGGCTATTTCCTTCAGTTCTTTTTCCATGAGCAAAAAGTTTTCACAAATTTGCAATCATAGAATATATAGTATTTCGTGGTGGTTTTTTTTTTTTTTTTTGCATTTTCCATTGTGTCATAAATGTTTTTCCTAGTTATTCCAGATATTCATATTTTTCTATAATTTTAATAATACCTGACATATATTGAAGTCGGTGCTATTGCATTACATGATTCAAGCATTATCAAGGATTACTTCATTTTATCCCCACAATAACCTTATAAAATAGACACCATTTCATCTTACAGATAAGGACATTGTAACACAGAAGTTAAGCAATTTGTCTGAGGCAACACAGCTAAGAAGTGGCATTCTGATTCCAGAGGATGAGCTGTTCCCACTATGTTTTACTGTTAAGTGGAAGTTACTTTATCATTGCCTGGCTATAGGATATTCACTTCTTTATCTGTAAAATAGGGATAATAATAGTACCTCCCTCATAAGGTTGCAGTTTTTAGGATAAAGTAAGAAAAATGTGTTAAGTATATGAACAGACAATTCACAGAATTCTAGCAGCTGACAAAAGAATGAAAAGATGTTCCACTTTACTAGAAACTAGCAAAATGAACATCAAAAGAACAATGAAAGAGCAATATTAAATATTGGAAGATTTGGGGAAGGGAGCACATTCACATGTTGTTGGTGGGAGAAGAAATTGGTGATGATTTTTTGAATTGCAACTTGGCAATTGCAAGAAAAAGCATAACCTAGGATCTGGAAATTCTTCTTTGAAACATTTTTCCTTTTTTCTGGCCATGCCATTCACCTTGTGGAATCTCAGTTCACCAACCAGGAATCAAACCTGAGTCCTCTGCAGTAAAAGAATAGAGTCCTGACCACTGGACCACCAGGGAATTCCCATGAAGCATCTTTCCTAACAAAACATCTGCCCATGGGCATAATATATATGAATACTCATCAGTTCAGTTCAGTCTCTCAGTCATGTTCAACTCTTTGAGACCCCATGGACTGCAGCAAGCCAGGCTTTCCTGTCCATCACAAACTCCCGGAGTTTACCCAAACTCATGTCCATTGAGTTAGTGATGCTATCCAACCATCTCATCCTCTGTCATCCCTTTCTCCTCCTGCCCTCAATCTTTCCCAGCATCAGGGTCTTTTCCAAGGAGTCAGTTCTTTGCATCAGGTGCCCAAAGTATTGGAGTCTCAGCTTTAGCATCAGTTCTTTCAATGAACACCCAGTCCAACCAGATGGACTGGTTGGATCTCCTTGCAGTCCAAGGGACTCTCAAGAGGCTTCTCTAACACCACAGTTCAAAAGCATCAATTCTTTGGCACTCAGCTTTCTTTATAGTCCAACTCTCACATCCATACATGACCACTGGAAAAACCATAGCCTTGACTAGACGGACCTTTGTTGACAAGGTAAAGTCTCTGCTTTTTAATTTGCTGTCTAGGTTGGTCATAACTTTCCTTCCAAGGAGTAAGCATCTTTTAATTTCATGGCTGCAATCACCATCTGCAGTGATTGTGGAGCCCCCCAAAATAAAGTCAGCCACCATTTCCACTGTTTCCCCATCTATTTCCCATGAAGTGATGGGACCGGATGTCATGATCTTAATTTTCTGAATGTTGACTTTCTCACTCTCTTATTTCACTTTCATCAAGAGACTCATTAGTTCTTCGTTTTCTGCCATAAGGGTGGTGTCATCTGCGTATCTGAGGTTATTGATATTTCTCCCAGCAATCTTGATTCCAGCTTGTGCTTCATCCAGCCTGGCATTTCTCATGATGTACTCTGCATATAAGTTAAATAAACAGGGTGACAATATACAGCCTTGATGTACTCCTTTTCCTACTTGGAACCAGTCCATTGTTTCATGTCTGGTTCTAACTGTTGCTTCTTGACCTGCATACAGATTTCTCAGGAGGCAGGTCAAGTGGTCCGGTATTCCCATCTCTTTCAGAATTTTCCACAGTTTATTGTGATCCACACAGTCAAAGGCTTTGGCATTGTCAATAAAGCAGAAATAGACGTTTTTCTGGAACTCTCTTGCTTTTCCATGATCCAGCGGATGTTGGCAACTTGATCTCTGGTTCCTCTGCCTTTTCTAAAACCAGCTTGAACATCTGGAAGTTCATGGTTCACGTATTGCTGAAGTCTGGCTTGGAGAATTTTGAGCATTACTTTACTAGCATGTGAGATGAGTGCAATTGTGTGGTAGTTTGAGCATTCTTTGGCATTGCCTTTCTTTGGGATTGGAATGAAAACTGACCTTTTCCGGTCCTGTGGCCACTGCTGAATTTTCCAAATTTGCTGGCATGTTGAGTGCAGCACTTTCACAGCATCATCTTTTAGGATTTGAAATAGCTCGACTGGAATTCCATCACCTCCACTAGCTTTGTTCGTAGTGATGCTTCCTAAGGCCCACTTGACTTCACATCCCAGCATCTCTGGCTCTAGGTGAGTGATTAAACCACCGTGGCCATCTGCATCATGAAGATCTTTTTTGTACAGTTCTTCTGTGTATTCTTGGCACCTCTTCTTAATATCTTCTGCTTCTGTTAGGTCCACTGATAATATTCACTGTACATGCTCAGATGCTCAGTCACGTCTAACTCTTTGTGACCCCATGGACTGTAGTCTGCCAGGCTGTCTGTCCATGGGATTCTCCAGGCAAGAATACTGGAGCGGGGTGCCATGCTCTCCTCCAGGGAATCTTCCCAACTCAGGGATCAAACCTGTGTCTCTCATATGTCCTGCATGACAGGCAGATTCTTTACCACTAGCACCACCTGGAAAGCCCAATATTCACTGTATACCACCTAAATATCTAACAAAAATAGAATGATTAAACCATAACACACAACTGGACAATGTAACAGGCAACCATTTAAAAAGAAGTGCTTCAGTTCAGTTCAGTTCATTTCAGTAGCTCAATCGTGTCCGACTCTATGCGACCCCATGAATTGCAGCATGCCAGGCCTCCCTGTCCATCACCAACTCCCGGAGTTCACTCAGACTCACGACCATCGAGTCCGTGATGCCATCTAGCCATCTCATCATCTGTCATCCCCTTCTCCTCCTGCCCCCAATCCCTCCCAGCATCAGAGTCTTGTCTACATAAGTTATATGAAAACAGGTGTCATTAAGTAAAAAAGCAAGATTCAGAATATTATGTGTATTATGATCCCATTAACTTTTTTTTCATTTTAAAAGTTATATGTAAACAGATCGGCAAAAAATAGTAGATGCATACTATGGAATGTCTTTCAGTCTTTAAAAGGAATTCTGACGTATTCTACATGGATAAACCTCGACGACATTATCGGTCAATTCAGTTCAGTTCAGTTTAGTTGCTCAGTTGTGTCCAATTCTTTGCAACTCCACGGACTGCAGCAAACCAGGCTTCCCTGTCCATCACCACTCCCAGAACTTGCTCAAACTCATGTCCATCAAGTCGGTGATGCCATCCAACTATCTCATCCTCTGTCATCCCCTTCTCCCCCTGCCTTCAATCTTTCCCAGCATCAGGGTCTTTTCCAAGGAGTCAGTTCTTCGCATCAGGTGGCCAACATATTGGAGTTTCATCTTCAGCATCAGTCCTTCCAATGTATATTCAGGACTGATTTCCTTTAGGATAAACTGGTTGGATCTCCTTGCTGTCTAAGGGACTCTCAGGAGTCTTCTCCATCACCACAGTTCAAAAGCATCAATTCTTTGGCACTCAGCCTTCTTTATGGTTCAGCTCTCACATTCATACGTGACTGGAAAAAACATAGCTTTGACTAGATGGACATTTGTCAGCAAAGTAATGTCTCTGCATTTTAATATGCTGTCTAGATTGGTCATTGTTTTTCTTCCAAGAAGCAAGTGTCTTTTAATTTCATGTCTGCAGTCACCATCTGCAGTGATTTTGAAGCCCAAGAAAATAAAGTCTGTAGACATTATGCTAAGTGAAATAAGGCCATCACAAAAGAAAATGCTTCCACTTATAGGGACTGAATATTTGTGTCTCTGTAAATTTTCATGTTGAAACCTAAACCCCAATGTGATGGTGTTTGGAGATATGGCCTTTGGGAGATGATTGTGGAGCCCTCATGAATGGGCTTAGTACTCTTAATAAAGAGGCCCCAGAAAGTTCCCTTGCCCATTACCCCTTCTCCCTTACCCCTTCCACCACTGAGGACATAGCAAAAAGACAGCCATCTATGAAGCAGGGAGCAAGCTCTCATCAGATGGCTAGTCTGCTGGCCTCTTGATCTTGGACTTCCGGTCTCAAGAACTATGAACAATTAATTTCTGTTTCTATAACCTTCTCAATCTATGATATTTTGTTATAGTAGCCCAAATGGGTACTGAGAATAGTCACAATGACAGAGGAAGAAAATAGAGCTGTGGTTATCATGAGCTAGGTGAGGGAGGAATGGGAAGTTCTTGTTTAATACATGTATGTTCCAGTTCTGCAAGATGACGAGGGTTCTGGAGATGGATGGTGGTGGGAGACGCACAACAATATACATGTACTTACTGCCAGTGAACTGTATCCTGGGTATCATAAGATGGTTAAAATTTTAAAAAATTATACATAAAAATGTATATTCAAAAGACATAACATACACATAACTTTACATGTGAGAATTGGACTATAAAGAAAGCTGAGTGCTGAAGAATTGATGCTTTTGAACTGTGGTGTTGGAGAAGACTCTTGAGAGTCCCTTGGACTGCAAGGAGATCCAACCAGTCCATCCTAAAGGAGATCAGTCCTGAGTGTTCATTGGAAGGACTGATGTTGAAGCTGAAACTCTAGTAGTCTGGCCACCTGATGCGAAGAGCCAACTCATTGGAAAAGACCCTGATGCTGGGAAAGATTGAAGGTGGGAGGAGAAGGGGATGACAGAGGATGAGATGGTTGGATGGCATCACCAACTCAATGGACATGAGTTCGGGTGGACTCTGGGAGTTGGTGATGGACAGGGAGGCCTGGTGTGCTGCAGTTCATAGCAAAGAGTCAGACACGACTGAGCAACTGATCTGAATTGAACTTTACATGTAAAGAAAGAGGATAAGGAGAATGTACACAAAACTGCTGATGGAGGTTGAGGAGAGAGGGAGGGAGCGAATTTTTTTTTTTTCTGTTTTGTGTCATTCTATTTTTTTTTTTTTTTTTTGCTTTGAGAATGTATTGGAAATGGATAGTCACACAAGGCTTCCTTCTGTCCTGGACTATGTCGAGTGATCAACTTCAGTGCATTATTTTGTAACTCTGTCCTCCACCAGTGCCTGGGGGAAGGCACAGTCCACTGTAGATTCCAATGTGGAAATTTGTGATGAGGTTTTAAATTCACACTGTAGGATAAATTGCTACTTTTTAAACAGTGAACTTGGCACATGAGAAGAGGGGATTATGAATTTGAACTGAAAAGTGGGTGGGAAAATGGAGCATGAAACACTGCACAGCCTCTCCTTCCTCTCCTTTCCAGGTCTCTCTGTTGGCTCCTTTATTTCACGGGGGAGCTGTGAAACTCTCGGTGGGTGGGTTGAGGATGGGACACCCTGTTACCTAGTGTGCTCATGTCTGCTCAGTCACTAAGACGTGTCCAACTCTTGGCGGCCCCCTCGGCCTAGCCCACCAGGCTCCTCTGTCCATGGCATTCTTCAGGCAAGAACACTGGAGTGGGTTGTCATTTCCTCCTCCAGGGAATCTTCCCGACCCAGGGATCGAACTCCCATCTCTTATATCTACTGCGTTGGCAGATTGGTTCTTTACCATTAGCACCACCTGGAAAGCCCTTTACATAGTAACTAACAATAAGCAGTTGTTGAATGAAGGACAGAGCAGTGAGGGAAACTGAAGGAATTATTTCAAAGGAACCAAGAGGCACACAGATCTCTGGGCATGGCGACCACACAATGCCATCCCCTGGGGGTTAAGGATGAGGGTGTTACCTTGGTTACTAGGAAACTGCTGGGCTGTTCTGTCATGATGGGGATGTCATCATGTCAGGTGGGGGAAACCATTGTCCCCTCTCATCCTGAGGGAGGGTATCAAGACAATCAAGATGAGGGTCTCTTGTCTTAGAGTGATGTTGGCGGCTGTTTGGTGCTTTCTGCCTGGTGGTGCACAATTGGCTTTATTACTAAAGCATTAAACCTCCACCCAAAGCTATAGTGATGACTTAGCCAACTTGTTTGAATTCTCAAAAACCTTCCCACAAGATTGGCTACATCATTTGCAGGTCCTAGCTCAAAGTGAAAATGTGAGGCCCTTTGTTCAAAAAATATGAAGCATTCCAAGAAGGTGACATCAGACATTAAACCAAGGACAGGGGCCTTCTGAGCAAGAGGCCTTGTGAGAATGACCTGGTCTTCAGCCCAGGAAGCTGCCCCATCATTCACATAAACACATACTCAGTCCTGGTCTTTCTCTGACTCAGTCTGTCACTGTCTAAATCTCCCCACACACTCTCCTTAAGCCACGCCTTCAATCCAGTGTCCCCGCCTCCAAGACTTAGGGAATTCCATCGTCCTCACGTGGTTAGAGTCCTGATTCTTAGTCCTTGCATCTGGTAAACTCTGGAACCACAGTTTCACCAGTTGTTGCCAGAAATACTCTCCTAGCTGTTTTCTGAATCAGTCCTATGGACTGGGATGACGAGCGGGATCGGGAGGCTTGGAATGCTCCAATCACACTTTGAAGACCTCAAAGGAGAAAGCTTTCACCAGTTCCTTCTGAATTACCTGAGGGCAGCACCCCTCCACTGAAACTATTAACCTTCTTCCAAAGGGAACAGTCTCATCTCATAGGATGAATATATATTTCTTCTATTAAGAAAATAGTAACCCTTTTCCTTGTAACTATAGCCCCAGCATTACTGTGCTCAAAGAAACTTCCTTAGCCAATTTTTATTACAAAGAGCCCCATATTAGCTGAATTTTTTTCTGACTGGGGTGTCTGGAACTATTCTAAATAGTTAATCTCTGACTCCCCAGGTTTTTCTTTGATGGAAAGAGGAAGCTGAGTTTCTGTCATCCCACCTCAGCTTGACAGATCAGAGAGATAATTATAATGGACTCTCCATGAGCGACTAAAAATGCATCCACAATACTAGACAGATTCCTTATTTGTGGTTTAGATGAATCCTACTTGAGGGATCCTTTGTTACCACCCCCTGTCCTTCAGCATACCTACACGCCTCTTTCTGGAGGAGCAAGGAACTCCACCTGGCTCTAAACTTACACTGACCGAGTCAGCAGGCCCATGATATTGCTCCAAAATTCTTTTATCCAGCCCTTGCGTATTGCTGCTTGAGCCTTTCAAAAAAGTTTTTTCTCTTCTCGCAGCCCAGACTTTCCCCTCTTCCTACAGAACTCTGTCTCCTTCTCTACCCAGGGGATGCCCAACTTCTCTCCATCTCAAAGTATCTCTGGATTTTTGCTTATCTTCTTTCTTTCCCTTCACCTGTGCTCTGAATCCCTTCCATGTCCTCTAACACTTTGTTCCATTGACTTCCCTCTTTTTCTGTCTTAGATCTTTAATTATTTCTTCCCTGGGTCCCTTCTCTGGGTTCAGACATCTCCCACCCTGAAACGACTTTCCCTTGCTCCTGCCTTGCCCTTAAGCCGTCATTACATCTCTTTCCTTCACTTCGCAGCCAAATAAATGGAACAAATACCCCTCATGCTCCACGTCTACCTCCTTACTTCCTGCACATCCGCAGCCCACAGCCACCAGGTCTCCTCCCGCCCTCTCCACTGAAACTGCTCTGACAAAGGTCAATAGCCTCCTCCTGCCAAGCCCAGTGGGCGTCTACCAGTCCTTATCTCCCTTGACCTCCCTCTGAGAGTCTCCTGTTAATCACCCCATTCTTCAGGAAACTCACTTCCCTGGGTCTCCACACCTTTCTCCCAAAGTTCTCCTACCTTCTTGGCATCTTACTCTTTTTCATGGTTAAATCATCCTCTCGTGATGACAGCAGAGAGACCACACCAGTAATTAGAGGTAGTACATGGTACATGGAGTTCCAGTGATGTTGCTCACTGAGAGTAAGAAAGAATCCCATGGATTGTAAACCAAGATCTTGGCAAACCCAGCACACAGGTGTCTCAGGAGCTAAGGATGATGTGTCCAGGTGCTTAAGCAAGTACTATGGAAAATTATCCCTGTCCTTTCCATCTCCAAACCGTCTTCCAAGTTCCCAGATTCCTTCCTATCAGGGTGGAGATATCCAAAATAGACACATGGCCCTAGCACTCAAATGCCATCTGGCTTTACGACACTGAATAAATTT
Organism: Ovis aries; assembly: GCF_016772045.2. NCBI lineage: Eukaryota > Metazoa > Chordata > Mammalia > Artiodactyla > Bovidae > Ovis > Ovis aries. The sequence continues at coordinate 15,777,497 of NC_056055.1, forward strand.
AAATAATCCAAACTTACAACTCTGAGGATCAAAGGCAATGAATGATTGAGGTTCAGCGTCTCCCTGTGTGCCCTGCAAGAATATTACTCTAGCAACTCTTGCCCCCTGTCTCCTACATGATCAGTTTTCCACTCTTCCATCAGCATAAGAACATGCTAACCTTCTCCCATCTTTGAAAAAAATTGCCCTATCCCCTTCTTTGCTCCCTTTTCAGGTAAAGTTCCTTACAAAAGTCGGCCATACTTGCCTTCTTTCATTTCTCTTTCCCCATGCTCTCTCTCTCTCTCTAATTTCTAGTCTGGGCTGTGCTGGGGCTCTATCACTGCGTGTGGTCTCTCACTAGCTGCAGCAAGCGGGGTTCCTCTCTAGTTGCGATGTGCCCGCTCTAGGCGTGTGGGCTTCAGCAGCTGCGGCTCGCAGGCTCTAGAGCTCAGTCTCAGCAGTTGTGGCCCACGGGCTTAGTTGCCCCAAGGCATGTGGGATCCTCCTGGACCAGTGATCAAACCTATGTCCTTTGCATTGGCAGCTGGATTCTTGAGCACTGGACCACTAGGGAAGCCCCTCCCTGTCCCATTCTCTCTTAAACCAGCCCTAATTAGACTTCCTCTCCAGCAGCCCCCAGCAGAACATTCTTATCACTAATGTCTTCTGTGTTGTAAAATGCGGTGGTCGATTCTCATTCCTTCTGTTAATTAACCTATCAGCAGCATTGGACATAGTTATTTATTCCCTCCTCCTTGATCTTTTTTCACTTGTCTTTTGGGTCATCTTACTCTTGTTTTCCACTTCCTACCTCACTTATTTCCTTTTGGTTCTCTCTCTCTCTCTCCCTTGCAATGGCCTCAGGCCTAGTACTTTCTCTTCTCTTTTCTTCTAGCTACACTCACTCCTTAGTGATCTTATTTTCAATATCATTTCTAAGCTAATGACTCCCACATGTTTATCTTCAGCTCAGATTCCTCTACAAACCTTTGGGCATCTCCCCTTGGACATCTAATAGACTTCTTAAATTCAACATCACCACATGAACTGCTCTTCTTCCAATCTGCTCCACCCAGTTCAGTTGACAGGAATCTCATCCTTCAATTGCTCAAGCTAAAAGCCTTGGGGTCAACCTGGATGCCTCCCTTCCTCTTCACATTTATGCATCAGGAACTGCTGTTGGCTCCACCGGAATATGATATCAAGACTTCAACCATGCTCCCCTGCCAGTACTAACATTTTGGTCCAGGTCTCCATCATCTCTCACTTGAATTATTAAACAGCCTCTCAACCAGTCTCCCTGATAATTCAATTCAGTTCAGTCACTCAGTCGTGTCCGACGCTTTGCAACCCCATGGACTGCAGCACACCAGGTTTCCCTGTCCATCACCAACTCCTGGAGCTTGCTCAAACTCATGTCCATCACATCAGTGATGCCATCCAACCATCTCATCCTCTGTCATCCCCTTCTCCTGCCTTCACTGTCAGTATGAGGGTCTTTTCTAATGAGTCAGTTCTTTGCATCAGGTGGACAAAGTATTGGAGTTTCAGCTTCAGCATTAGTCCTTCCAGTGCAGATTCAGCACTAATTTCCTTTAGGATTGACTGGTTGAATCTCCTTGCTGTCCAAGGGACTCTCAAAAGTCTTCTCCAAACCATAGTTCAAAAGCATCAATTCCTCGGTGTTCAGCTTTCTTTATAGTCCAACTCTGACATCCATACATGACTACTGGAAAAACCATAGATTTAACTAGATGGACTTTGTTGGCAAAGCAATGTCTCTGCTTTTGAATACGCTGTCTAGGTTGGTCATAACTTTTCTTCCAAGGAGCAAACGTCTTTTAATTTCATGCAATCACCATCTACAGTGATTTTGGAGCCCAAGAAAATTAAGTCTCTCATTGTTTTCACTGTTTCCCCATCTATTTGCCATGAACTGATGGGACTGGATGCCATGAACTTCGTTTTCTGAATGTTAGTTTTAAGCCAACTTTTTCACTCTCCTCTTTCACTTTCATCAAGAGGCTCTTTAATTCTTCTTCACTTTCTGCCATAAGGGTGGTGTCATCTGCATATCTGAGGTGATTGATATTTCTCCCAGAAGTCTTGATTCCAGCTTGTGTTTCATCCTTCACAGCATTTCTCATGATGTACTCTGCATATCAGTTAAATAAGCAGGGTGATGATATACAGCCTTGACGTACTCCTTGCCCAATTTGGAACCAGTCTGTTGTTCTGTGTCCAGTTCTAACTGTTGCTTCCTGACCTGCATACAGATTTCTCAGGAGGCAGGTCAGGTGGTCTGGTATTCCCATCTCTTTCAGAATTTTCCACAGTTTATTGTGATCCACACAGTCAAAGGCTTTGGCATAGTCAATAAAGCAAAAATAGATGTTTTTCTGGAACTCTCTTGCTTTTTCCATGATCCAGCGGATGTTGGCAATTTGATCTCTGGTTCCTCTGCCTTTTCTAAATCCAGCTTGAACATCTGGAATTTCACAGTTCATGTACTGTTGAAGCCTGGCTTGGAGAATTTTGAGCATTACTTTGCTAGCGTGTGAGATGAGTGCAAATATGTGGTAGTTTGAGAATTCTTTGGCATTGCCTTTCTTTGGGATTGAAATGAAAACTGACCTTTTCCAGTCCTGTGGCCACTGCTGAGTTTTCCAAATTTGCTGGCATATTGAGTGCCGCACTTTCACAGCATCATCTTTTAGGATTTGAAATAGGTCAACTGGAATTCCATCACCTCCACTAGCTTTGTTCATAATGATGCTTCCTAAGGCCCACTTGACTTCACACTCTAGGATGTCTGGCTCTAGGTGAATGATCACATCATCGTGGTTATCTGGGTCATGAAGATCTTTTCTTCTGTGTATTCTTGCCACCTCTTCCTAATATCTTCTGCTTCTGTTAGGTCCATACAATTTCTGTCCTTTATTGAGCCCATCTTTGAATGAAATGTTCCCTTGGTATCTCTAATTTTCTTGAAGAGATCTCTAGTTTTCCCATTCTGTTGTTTTCCTCTATTTCTTTGCATTGATCACTGAGGAAGGCTTTCTTATCTCTCCATGCTATTCTCTGGAACTCTGCATTCAAATGGATATATCTTTCCTTTTCTCCTTTGCCTTTGGCTTCTTTTCTTTTCTCAGCTATTTGTAAGGCCTCCTTAGACAACCGTTTTCGCTTTTTGTATTTTTTTTCTTGGGGATGGTCTTGATCACTGTCTCCTGTACAATATCATGAACCTCCATCCATAGTTCTTCAGGCACTCTGTCTATCAGATCTAATTCCTTGGATCCATTTGTCACTTCCACTGCATAATTGTAAGGGATTTGATTCAGGTCATACCTGAATGGTCTAGTGGTTTTCCCTACTTTCTTCAATTTAAGTCTGAATTTGACAATAAGGGGTTCATGACTGGAGCCACAGTCAGCTCCTGGTCTTTTTTTGCTGACTGTATAGAGCTTCTCCATCTTTGGCTGCAAAGAATATAATCAATCTGATTTCTGTATTGACCGTCTGGTGATGTCCATGTGTAGAGTCTTCTCTTGTGTTGTTGGAAGAGGGTGTTTGCTATGACCAGTGCGTTCTCTTGGCAAAACTCTATTAGCCTTTGCCCTGCTTCATTCTGTACTCCAAGGCCAAATTTGCCTGTTACTACCTGTTCTCTATCTTTTCCCTCTTCTGCCCATGTATTCTCAAAACATAATCAGAGTGATATAATGTATCTGTCATTCCTTCACCCCTACCCCATCCCCAAGCTTCTGATAACCAACATTCTACTCTCTTGAGTTCAGCTTTTTTAGACTTCACATATAAGTTAAATCATACAGTACTTGTATTTATCTGATTTATCTTTGCCTTAGCATAATGCCTTGGGATGCATTCACGGTGTTGAAGAGGGCAGAATGTCCTTCTTTCTCGTGGGTGAACAATATTCTACTGTATGTGTATACCACATCATCTTTATCCATTCATTCACTGGCGAACACGTGGGTTGTTCCTACCAGTGGGTTGTTTCTATCTTGGCTGTTGTGAATAAGCTGCAATAAAAAAGAGAGTGCAGCTATACTTTTTGATATCCTGTTTTCATTTCCTTTGAGTATATAACCAGAATTGGGGTTTCTGAGTCATATGATAGCTCTACACTGTTTTCCACTGTGGCTCTACCAATTTACTTTCCCACCAACAGCAAACAAGTTTTCTTCCTTCTCGACAGTCTTGCCAGCACCTGTTATCTGTTGTATTTTTTATAACAGACATTCTAACAGGTGTGAGGTGATAGCTCATTGTGGTTTTGATTTGCATTTTCCTGATGATTAGTGGACGACCGAGGATGAGATGGCTGGATGGCATCATGGACTCGATGGACGTGAGTCTGAGTGAACTCCGGGAGTTGGTGATGGACAGGGAGGCCTGGCGTGCTGCAATTCATAGGGTCGCAAAGAGTTGGACACGACTGAGCGGCTGAACTGAACTGAACTGATGATTAGTGATGTTGAACACCTTTTCATGTACCTGTTGGCCAATTGTATATCTTGGAAAAATGTCTGTTCAGTTTTTCTGCCCATTTTCTCATTGGATTGCTTTTTGTGTTCTGTTTTTCTTTTGTTATTAAGTTGTGTGAGTTACTTTTATATTTTGGATATTAACCCCTTAACTGATATGTGATCTTCAAATGTTTCCTCCCATTCTGTATGTTATTTTCTCATTTTGCTTATTTTGCTGTGCAGGAGCTTTTTAGTTTGATGCAGTTCTGCTTGTTGACAGCCAAAGCAAACCTGAAAAAGAACAGCAAAGCCAGAGGCGTTCTACCTCCTGATTTCAAACTATACTACAAATTCAGCAATTAAAACAGTGTGCATGCTTCGTTACTGAGTCGTGTCTGATTCTTTGCAATCTTATGGATGGTAGCCCGCCAGGCTCCTCTGTCTTTGGGATTCTCCAGGCAAGAATACTGAAGTGGGTAGCCATTCCCTTCTCTAGGGGATCTTCCCAACTCAGGGACTGAACCCATGTCTTCTGCACTGCAGGTGGATTCTTTACCATCTGAGCCACCAGGGAAACCCAATTAAAACAGTATAGTATTGGCATGAAAATAGACACACAGACCAGTGGAACAAAACAGAGAACCAATGACTAAACCTCTACATGTAAGGTCAACTAGTATACGACAAGGATTCAAGAATACTCAATAGGGGAAGGATAGTATCATCAATAAATGGTGTTGAGAAAACTGGATAACCACGAACAGAAAATAACACTAGGGCACGATCCAACACCACTCACAAAAATTAACTTGAAATGGATTAAAGACTTCAACTTAACATCTGAACCATAAAATTCCAAGAAGTAAACAGGGGTGAAAGCTCCTTGACATTGGTCTTGGCGATGATTTTCTGAATATGACACCAAAAGCACAAACACCAAAGCAAAAATCAACAGGTAGGCTCAAAAGCTTGTTCAGAGCAAGAGAATGAGCCTTTAAAATTTTGGAGGGGCTGTACTGGGTCTTTGTTGCTTTGTGTGGGCTTTCTCTAGTTGCAGCAAGTGGGGGCTACTCTCTAGTTGTGGTATGATGGCTTCCCATTCCAGTGGCTTCTCTTATTGCAGAGTGTGGGCTCTAGAGTGCATGGGCTTCAGTTGTTAAAGCTTGCAGGCTCTAGAGTAGGGGCTGAGTAGCTGTGGCTCATGGGCTCAGCTGCCCCACAGCATGTGGAATCCTCCCAGGCCAGGGATCAAACTTGTGTCCCCCACATTGACAGGCAGACTCAACTGCTGGACCGCCAGGGCAGTCTTGAGAATAAGGGTCTTAAAAATGAATTCATTCATCTTCCAATCCAGGTTATTTCACACTCAAATCCTCCCCACAGTCTAGAGCAGGATCCATGTCCAAGAGCAGCAGCAGCACATCCATAAACCTTCATAATATGTGGGTTCGGTTGCCTTTTGATTTGAGGAAATCTGCAGACACAGTTCCCTGAGGCCTGATTGGAGTCAGTCATGAGAGCAGATACGGGCGGCACTGAGCCCCAGGTCCCAGTGACAGAGGCGCCCGCGTGTTCTTCCAGAAGCGTATCTGCCAAATGCCCTCCAAAGTGCGAGGTTCAGAGCAGGGCACCCTCTCCAGGGTCTGAGAGTGATGATGGAGCCGTCACCAGGGGCAGGACAACACTGGTCCTCGGCCATTCCTCCTTCCCAGTCTGTACAGCTGGCAGAAAGGTCATTCCCTTCCCTCTGCTCTGGATAAACTGCCTAAGGATGGGCATGGTAGTATCTCACAGGAGCTCTGAGCCTTTGGAAAAATCCCTTCTCTTTGAGGATCATGAAGAGTGCTGGTGCTTCGAACAAACTCTGGTTACCAGTGGTGGGGAGCAATCCAGGGGTGGGAAAGTGGGAGGTACAAACCTCTGAGTGTGAGACAGGCTCAAGGATGTGTTGTACAACATAGAGCAGGACAGGTGCAGGACAATACTGGTAGGTCTATCAGTATTTTGTGATAACTGTAAGTGGAGAGCAACTTTTAAAATTGTGTGAAATTTAAATAATTTTTAGAGTGCTGGTGCTTTGGTTTCATATCATTGTGTTGCCTCTCACCTCCAAACCTACTCTTCTCCATTTTTCTTTATGATGCTGAGGCTGGGAGCCTGCAAACTTCCCTTCTGCTCAGCCAGTTGGTTCTCTTGATGGCAAGTTCTGTCCACAGGGGGCGCTAGAGGGGAGGGATGGCAAGTTCTGTCCACAGGGGGCGCTAGAGGGGAGGGGCGCGCTCCTTCCAGCCTGCTTCCTGCTGGGGTCAATCACCCAGACTTGCTTCAGGAACGCAGGTGTGACTGTTTCTCCTGTTGCTGTTGTTGTTTAGCCCCTAAGACATGTCTGGCTTTTTCTCGGCCCCATGGAATGTAGCCCGCCAGGCTCCTCCGTCCATGGGATTTCCCAGGCAAGAATACTGGAGTGGGTTGCCAATGCCTTCTCCAGGGGATCTTCCCCATCCAGGGACTAAACCTGTGTCGATCTCCTGCATTGCAGGGGGATCCCTTACCACTGAGCCACCAGAGAATTTGGGTTGCAGTTTCCTAACACTCACAGGTAATTGTGTCTACCTCAGACAACTCAGAGAAGGCAATGGCAACCCACTCCAGTACTCTTGCCTGGAAAATCCCATGGGCGGAGGAGCCTGGTAGACTGCAGTCCATGGGGTCGTGAAGAGTCGGACACGACTGAGCGACTTCCCTTTCACTTTTCACTTTCATGCATTGGAGAAGGAAATGGCAACCCACTCCAGTGTTCTTGCCTGGAGAATCCCAGGGATGGGGAGCCTGGTGGGCTGCTGTCTATGGGGTCGCACAGAGTCAGACATGACTGAAACGACTTAGCAGCAGTAGCAGATAACTCAGCACCAGCACTGGCCAGCACTCCCTGCTCAGGGAACTGTGTTGCAGCTCCACGGGGCCCCTCTTTTGAGGTTCTTTAAAATTTTTATTTATCTATTTATTGAGCTGCATGTGAACTTTTCATTGCAGCATCTGGGCTCTACTTCCCTGACCAGGGATCAAACATGGGCCCCTTTCATTGGCAGCACGGAGTTTTAGCCACTGAACCACTAGGGAAGTCCCACCTCCTCTGAGTTTTTAGGTTTTAATAATTACAGCATCTTCCTTTTGTTCCCTCCACTCTAGAGGTCCACTCTTGTAATTGCTTCCTGGAATTGCTACCTCTGTAATTTCTTAGAGTTTTTCTTTTTAAATTACCTCGTTAACCATTCTTTGTGTTAAATGCAGTCTTCACATAAGGTGTTGTTATGGATTGAATGTGTCCCTCCACCTCCTCAAATTCACATACTGAAATCCTAATTTCCAACATGATGGAATTAAGTGGTGGGCTCTTTGGAAGATGCTTAAGGTCATGAGGGTTGAATCCTTATCTATGGGATTAATGCCCTCATAAAGGAGACCCACAGGGCTCCTTAACCCCTTCTGCCAGGAAACAAGATCTCAGGAGACATGGGATCTGCCAGAACCTTAACTTTGGCCTTCCCAGCCTCCAGAACTGTGAGAAATAAGTATTCATTTTTCAAGCCACCCAGTCTGTGGCATTCTGTTATAGCAGTCCGGCTGGCTTCTGTCTCCCATTTGGGCCCCGACTGGTGCGGGTTTAAATCTCAGCCTAACTCTTCCTAGCTGTGAGGTTCTGTTAGTTGACTTAAGTTATGCTGTGGTAACAAGATAACCCAAACTGCAGTGGCTGACAACAGAGGTTCGTTTTGTACTCGGGCCCAGGCTGGTCATTCTTGGTCATAGCCCTGGGATCCAGGCTGAAGGAACAGCCCCCATCAGAGACGTTGCCATTTGTGCAGCAAAGCAATAAAGGAAGATGATGGGATCAAGAGAGACTTTGACTTGAATATTGCACGTGCCGTTTCTCCTGCACTACATTGGCTAAAGCAGGTCACACGGACAAGTCCAACATCAATGGGGTCAAAAGTGCTACCTTCCATAAGGAGGGGCTCTGTAAGGGAGGAGTTCAAATATTTTAAACAATAATACATCCAAGAGTGTACATCCCCAGGTGGTAGGGTGGGCTGGTCTAGGAGCACTGAGTACTGTGGGGTCTGTGTGTGAATTAAAGAGCCCGTCTTTAAAGCACTGTCCTCTGGAAGCTGGCTTCTGTAGTGTGTCCCTCCCCCAGGGGTGACACTGAAGGCAGACAGCCTCCCATTCTGAAAAATGCCCTGGGAATCTAGTATCAGCAGCAGCAGTTAATGCTGCATCCCTCAACACTTACTGAGAATTTCGACATAGTGCTGGACCGAGAGTCCAGTGAGGGCCACCGCGAGCAGCCAGCCCTCCCCCAAGCACATACACAGAGGCAGGCAACAGTGGCCTGCTCCCCACAGGAGGCAGCAAGGATGCCCCAGGACTCCCAATGGGGTCAAAACCCCACCTCCGGGATTCTGAGTTGATCAGAATAAGGGAAACCAGGAAGTGGGGGACTTCTTCATAAGCAGCCTTGGAATCATTCCATTTGAATTCTTAAAAGAATTCTGACTTTATTTGTAAATCCAGCTATTAGTTATTTGTTCTGGTTTATCTCTCACATTGAAATTGGATTTTTTTTCTGAGTACATAAATAACATGATGATTTTTAATAATTAGAACTATTCATATAAATACCTGGACCAAAAAAAGTCACCTAAAACCTCTAAGCATTAATGCTGGTGATTAGTTTTCTTGTACCTCTTTACACATTCATATACACACAGGTAAATGTAAACTTTCATAAATGAGAAGGTATCATTAATTTTTTAAATTATCAACCAGTTTCACTGCCATCCCCCAACCCGTCCACGCCCCACCGGCGATCCTTGTTCCCTTTCTGTTAGATGGCCTTCCTCTCCCCCACACCCATACAGTCCTGTACAGTGTATCATCTGTGCTCTACTGGTCTTTGTTTTAAAAAATGAGATCACCCATTTCCTTGCATCTTCTGTCTGTCAGCAGTACCCATGGAAATCCCTGTGGGTCACCGGGAAGGGCTCCAGCTCCTTGTAAACGTCTGCTTACTCTTCTATGGCAAATTGTGTTAAGCTGGAATTTCTCCACCTACTTTCTCCAAGGACGTGGATCTTTGCAGAGGCGGAGGAATTCGGAAGACTCCCTGGGAAGACAGTGTGGTTCAGGGGCAGCCCGGGAACTTGTGGAGAACTGAGGACTAGTTTTCTCAGTTCCAGCTGAGGCTAGATTATGGGGAAAGAGCCGTTTGGATAATGATGGTGGTGATGTTGCTGCTGATAGCAATGGCCATCATTTGCATTTATTGATTTTGACTTTATTACTGATTTTATTGGGTTTTTTTTCTAAGCTTATTTTTTCAGCAACGAAAGTCTTTCACATTTCAAAACATATGCAGGGCACACGGTGAAAAATCCCCTTCCAGTTCCTGTCTCTTAGTCATCCAGTTCCTCACCCCATCGAAGACCACAGTTGCTGGCTTCTTCTATGGGTACTTTACAAATTAGAAATAATTTTGATTTTCTTTATACCATCTACTCCTCCACCACACAAAGCAGTAGGACAAACCCCATCCAGCGCTACAGATGAGGAAGACAAGGCCAAGATTCGGACAGGACACTACCCAGCCCAGGATCCCCGTGGGTCAGACCCCAGGGCTACTCGGCTGGCGGTCTGCAGGTTGAGTGAGCTCTCCCCATGGCTCAGTGAAAGGGAGCCGATCAGAAACCCTTCTCTAGAGTGAAATGTATCACTGTAGCAAGCCTGGGTTTTTCTACCCGGGGGCTTTTTCCCCCCTTAACACAGAGAGCTGACTCCCCGAGCAGCGGGATGTGGCTGAGCCAAGGCCTGTCCGCCTACGTCCTTGCAGCTGGAGCTCCTGGGAAGGCCCATGCTTGTGCAGCTGGGCCTCTGCGCCTTCACTCTCTCTGCCCGGGAATCTACCTCCAGGGCTTCAGGACAGAGGCTGCCTGTTCCTGCGTCTGTTTTGCTATCTCAGCCGGCAAGCCCCTCCTGCTGCCCCTTGATAAAAATCCCCTGATACTCAGTTGAGAAAGAGCACCTGGGTGCTCCTAGGCATCATCCACCTGGTCCTTTCAACAAGCTCGTGAGACAGGCCCGAGGAAGTGGAATGCGTCTCAGAGACGCCAAGTGACTTGCCCTAGATGCCACAGCATGCAGGTGGCCCCACTGGGACATCAACTAAGGCTTTCTCCAGGCAGTGCTCATGCCTGGTCTGCCATTCCAGGCCACCTCCTGGATGGCCCATGCCCTTGGCTTCTGCCTTCAGTGCCCAAGCAGGATTATGCAGAGGTCTTAGGCATGGGGATCAGCAGACAGGCCTTGAGGGCTGGCTTTGCACTTGCTAACTCTACCATTTAGGGCATGTTCCTAATTGCTTTAAATTCTGCACAGCTGAAAAGTGGAGATGCTAAGATTTCACTCCTAAGGCCATGAGAGGTCACAGCACGAAACAAGAACATGAGGCCGTGCACACGGCACACTCATCTCAGGACTGCACTGGATGTAAGGAGCAAAGGTTGTGGATGATGATTTTAAAACTCACTTATTGGGGAGTTCTGTGACACTCTAGTGGCTAGGACTCCACCCCTCCACTGCAGGGTGGCACAGGTTCAATCCCCACCAAGATCCCACAAGCCACACATCATGGCCAGAAATAAAAAAAATCAACCAAACAAAAAAGCCCTTCCTCATTAGATCCAGTTCTCCTCCCTTGCTCTCAGCCAACAGGTCTAGACTCCCCAGTCTTTGAGTGTGGGGCACTGTTCTGCACAGAATGGTCGAAATTTTGAGCTGGGCCTTACAGGATGACTAGTCAGACAAGCAAGAGAGAGTTTGCCAAGACCAGTAGGTGTGAGAGTACTGGGTTTTCCAAAAATGATGGCTCTTCCCATGTGTCTGGACCTTGCAGGTGGCCTGAGGGGATGCAAGGAGAGATAAGCCTAAAGAGGTAAAGAGGGACCAACGCAGCGAGCAATGGATAATAAAACTGGATTATGGCTTGGAGGGTCCATGATGGGGGTCAAACCAGACCTCTAAGTCTGAGGCTATTTTAAGCAGGATGGAAAAAACCCCAGAACTTTCTGGGTGCTTCCAGCTACCCCACAACTGATTGGCAGCAAGAACAATATTTTTGTTGTTGGGTGAACTCATCTGTTTTTCTTCCCAATTGTAAGTTCCTTATGGATAATTCTGTTTTCCCTAGATTTACCCATCTACCCTTCCCATTGCTAGGGTGGTTTCAGATGAAGATGATCTTTTCTGAATTTGAGAGCAGAAACACTTAGGAACATGCAATTGTAAAGTCAGAAAGGTTTTGATTACTGGTATGAAAGAAGGATTAGATTAGAATAAGAAAAAAAACAAAACAGATAGCTGCCTCTTAGCTTGGCCTGTCTGCAACACAGCAAAACAGATCAATAAGTTTCTTACTAAAACCAGGGGAGAAAAATTCTCTAAAGTTTATAATGAACAAGAAATAGTACAGGGACTTCCCTGATGGTCCAAGTGGTTAATAAGAGTCCATGCTTCCAATGCATGGGGCATGGTTTTGATCCCTGATAGGGCTTCCCTGGTGCCTCAGATGGTGAAGAATCTGCCTGCAAGGCAGGAGAGCCAGGTTTGATTTCTGGGTCAGGAAGATCCCCTGGAGAAGGGAACAGCTACCCACTCCAGTATTCTTGCGTGGAGAATTCCATGGACAGAGGAACCTGGAAGGCTATAGTCCATGGGGTCGCAAAGAATCGGACACGACTGAGCGACTAACACTTTCAGTTCCTCAGGGAATTAAGATCCACATGCTGCGTGGTGTGCCCAAAACAATAGCAAGAGATGGTCCACAGAAAAGAATAGCATGATATCTGTAATTTCTAACTGTATGTTTATGACATGCACCAGCACTTACTTTGACAGGCCATCTTCATTTTATTTTTACGGACATGAACGTGTTTCTAAGCATAACCTAGTTTCCCCAGGCCTCACCAAACTGTGGGTAGTCTTGGGGTTACATTGAATAGTAATAACTTAATTTTTTCAGTTTATGCCAGTAATAAGCAAAATAATGCACCCTTCCCCCCAACCCAGATGTTCACATCCTAATCACCAGATACTGTGAATGTTAGTCATATGGCAAAGGGGAATTAAGGATGCTAATCAGTTGACTGTAGGATAAGGAGCTAATCCAGGCAGGCCCAGTGTAATTAGAGGGTTCAGATAAGAGGGAGACATGAGAGTCAGTTGAAGGGGTAGATGTGACAATGGAAGCAGAGCTCTGAGTGATGTGGCCGCAAGCCAAGGAATGTGGGCAGCCTATGGAAGATGGAAAAGGCAAGGGAAACAGATTCTCCCTTGGCACCTCCAGAGAGAAACACAGCCCTGTCAACACCCTGATTTGTGCTCCGTGGGACCCCTGGACCTCCAGAACTGTAAGATAATAAATCTGTGTTGTTTTAAGCTGCTAATCTTGTGGGGATCTGCTGCAGCTGAAATGGGAAACTAATCTAATACCTTTGCTTGCTGACCCAGGAGCTGAGCCCTCTCCACCCACCCCAAGTCTCACTGTTTATTCTGGACAGGCATCCCCGGCTGACTCATGAGAACTCGTAAACACGGCCCCCACATTCTTCCACCCCATCTCCTTTGGTGACATGTGATGTCTGTGTTACCTTTGGGCCATGCTCTCCACCGCTGCAGGTGTCCGCTGAGAGCACCCAGGCCCATCACCAGGGATCCCTGCAGGGCACACAGAGCATCAGGGGCTTATACTTCCCAAGCGACACTCTGTCCCTGCTGCCCTCAGCCCTTCACACCCCCTTCAAGCTGACCATGAAGGAGCTGAGAGAATCCTCCTTCCCACAGTCCATCCTTTTCACTGGGCATCTGGTCTCACGGAGTGTAGCCCATGTCCCTGTGCGATACCCTTCGCTGGCAGCCCCAGGCTCTCAGGGGGTGGTCTCCGGGGAAGGGCCAGGATCTAGAGCATCCCACCTCAGGCATCTGTCCATCATGGCCCTCCCAAGGCTGTTGCTGCCACCTGCCCGGGTCCTTCAGCTGCATCCCCTCCCCTACACACAGACTTTCTGCACACATGCCCACTCTCGCCAGACATACCCAGGTGTATATCCATTCCTGCGAAGGCCACAGAGATCCCCTTCCATGACCACAGAAGACCCAGTTTTATTTCCCCACCTGGACCCTAACTCCTGCTTCTACTGAGGTCCTCCACACTGAACTGGGCCACCACAGTGGTTTTTCAGGACCTGCCAGCTGGGTAGAGCCACTGCGAAGCTTTACTCCCAGGGGCACGGGCACCCAATCGTCCCTTTTCCACCTGCAGCAGCTGGGACACCCAGCAGAGAGGCCAGATGTGTGCCCTCACAGACTCATTTGCCAGGGCAGCCTCTCAGAGTGAGATGCCGATGTGGCTGCAAGTAAACTCCATTGCGGACACGCCCCCACCCCATCTCTAACAGAGCTTGCCCTCACCCCCTGATGGCCAGCGAGAGTGGGCAGGGGTGACCGCTGCTGTCCCAACCCCGGCCTCTCTGGAGGACCCCAGGTGGCCGGCTCCAGCTGACAAAGCAGCGTGGGAGAGGGGGGAGAGGAAGGGGTTTCCTGCAAGCTGGGCCAGGACCCACCAATCAGATCCTGTCTCGGCAGCTGAGTCTCTCGTGGAGCTTATTTGCATAATTTGGTTCAATATTTACCGAGCCAACCTCATTTTCTGGGCTGTCTCCACGGCCGACAGCTGGGAAGGCTGCAATTACGGCATTACAGGCGCACAGGGAAGCCGCCGTGAGCGCACACCGAGACGCAGCTTCCAAACAAATGCGGCCCCGGGGAGCCCCCGCCGCAGCTACCGCACATCTCTGCAGCTGGAGCTCTGCCTGGGCCGCATCTGCAAGCCCGCTCCACCCCGACACAGCCGACAACCACAGCGACTTTGGCCACGGCGACAACAACTGTTACTTTTTATGAAGCTAATCCTAAGAGCTGACCGCGGCTGGGGCTTAGGTGCAGGCACTGGGCTAGAGTCCCTCCGTGGAATTTCTCACTTAATCCTCACTGCCGCCCTGGGAGGCAATGAATCTGTGAGGACTGTTTCAGGCCACCGTTCAGACAACATGAGACTTTGTTAGCCCAGGGGGAGCCCCGGCTTCAGACATAGCTGGGTTCAAGATGAAGAAGGCATCATCAAGACTCTTTTTCTCCAAGGAACTGCTGATGTCACTCAAGGAGGCTCCCCACTGCGGCAACTCCAGACCTACCCATTACCCAGTCTGGTGCGCTGAAGTCTGAGCGCAGCTGCCAGAGTCCCTGAGACTCCCTCGGATTGGACGGGCAGGGAAATTTACCTTTCAAAGGAAGCCTTTTGTGGTCCAGAGTGGAGCAAAGAGAGGACAGGGAAGGATCCAGGGCAGACAGGCAAAGGACGGGCATGTTGGTCCACAACTCACTGAAGCTGCCCTGGAATGCAGGTTCCTTTAGGGCAGGGACCCATCATATTTACTCCCCATCACCTCGAAGTGTCTCCAGACATGAGAGGCTCTCAGTAAAAAGCAACTGATTGAGGTTGATTTCTGTTTCTTGAGGGACTGGAACATATTTGAGGCTTAGACAGCCATTGTGTGGATAAAAATAGCCATTCAAGTCGGACTGCCATGATTAAATGAGAAAATATAAGCAAACATGCCTAAAAATACGGACACCACATAGGGGCTCCGTAAGAGTGCAAACTTCATAGACTCATCCATTTTCCAGTTGTACTTGGCCATGGTGATCTGACTCAGATGGACAGTGATTTCCTATAGGCTACTTGTGTCTCCTGATACAATCGTTTTAAAAAATAATAGCACTAGGGTTGGGGGGAAGAGAGAAACAGGTCATGGAGATTAAGAGGCACACACTTTTAGTTACTAAGTAAGTGAGTCACAGGAGATGAAATGTGGGAATATAGTCAATAATTATGTGCTAATATTTTTGTATGGTGACAGATGGCAACAAGACTTATCATGACCGTTTTGAAATGTACAGAAATATCAGATCACTGTGTCGTGTACCAGGGACAAACATACTGTTGTAGGTCAATGATACTTTAAAAACAACAAACAAACTCATAGAAAAAGTGATCAGATTCATTGTCACCAGAGGTGGAGATTGGGGTGGGGGAATTGGATGGAGGCAGTCAAAATGTACAAACTTCCAGCTATAAGATATATAAGTACTGTGATATAATGAACAGCATGATAAATATAATTAACACTGCTGTAAGTTATATATGAAAGTTGTTAAGATAGTAAATCCTAATAGTTCTCACCACAAAGAAAAAGATTTTTTGTCTTTCATTTTTTATCTATATGAGATAGTGTTCACTAAACTTATTGTGATAATCATTTCATGATATATATAAGCCAAATCATCATTATGCTATACACCTTAAACTTGTAAGTGCCGTATGTCACTTACATCAATAAACTGAAAGAAAAATAATAGCACAAGTCATTTTTAGCATGCTTTGCCATTTACAACGCACCTTTACAATAATGATCTCATTTGATTCTCTCTACACATTCAGGTTTACATCCTGATGAAGGTGAAAGAGGAGAGTGAAAAAGCTGGTTTAAAACTCAATATTCAAAAAACTTAGGTCCTGGCATCTGGTCCCATCACTTCATGGCAAATAGAAGCGGGAAAAGTGGAAACAGTGACAGACTTTATATTTTTGGGCCCTAAAGTCACTGTGGACAGTGACTGCATCCATGAAATTAAAAGACGTTTGATCCTTGGAAGGAAAGCTATGACAAACCTAGACAGCATATTTAAAAGCAAAGACATCACTTTGCTAACAAAGGTCTGTATCGTCAAAGCTATGGTTTTTCTAGTAGTCGTCATGTATAGATGTCAGAGTTGGACCACAAAGAAGGCTGAGCACCGAAGAACTGATGCTTTCAAACTGTGGTGCTGGAGAAGGACTCTTGAGAGTCACTTGGACTGCAAGGAGATCAAACCAGTCAACACTAAAGGAAATCAACCCTGAATATTCATTGGAAGGACTGATGTTGAAGCTGAAACTCCAGTACTTTAGCTACCTGATGCAAAGAGCCAACTCTTTGGAAAAGACCCTGATGATGGGAAAGATTGAAGGCAAAAGGAGAAGAGGGTGGCAGAGAATGAGATGGTTAGATAGCATAACCAACTCAATGGACATGAATTTGAGCAAACTTTGGGTGATGGTGAAGGACAAGGAAGCCTGGCTTGCTTAGTCCATGGGTTCACAAAGAGTCTGGACACAACTTAGCAACTAAACAACGACAAACAAAACCTCCATGTGAATTAGACGGTAACACCTAGTATTTGTGGAGAGTCGATCCATGCCAGGCATGGTTCTAGACGGTATGCATTCGTTCACTCCCTTCATCTTCACGAGAGCCCTCTAAAGTGGGTGTTATTCTCCCACATCACAGATGAGGAAAGTGAGGCACAGAGGGGTTAAGTAACATGATGATGGTCACACAGCTGATAAACAGCAGATACTCCAATCATCTGACTTTGGCCTACCGTATTTAACCACTAAGCAAGACGCTGTTTTAGTGAGCTCCATGAGAAAACTTGACCTAAAATAATGCAGTGGCCTCACAAGCAGTAAGTAGCCAAGCTTTGGAAGCGAGAGCAAGTAATCTGTACTTTTCCCACTTCCCAGCCAGTAAAGCCCAGTCTCTTTCCTTCCATAGTTCAAAAGTGGGTGCTCAGAGCACCCCAGTTCTCAGGGGGCAGCCACTGTGGGACTCCGGACCCAGAACAGCCAGCCAGCAGGCACCTGGGAGGCCCGTGAGCTGGCTGAGTGGTGTGGGCAGGAGAACAGGGATCCCCTTCTTAATTCCTTTTTGCTTCACTCCAGACCTCAGGGCCAGGGAGGCCGGGTGCCGGGCGGTCAGAGAGAGGGGTGTGCTTGCTGGGCGCACCTGGAGCCAAGCCCAAAGCAGCTCTGGGTGCCCCGATAAGACATCCATGCCCACACACACCGGAGAGCACCAGGAACCATCCGAGAGGCAGATCACAACAAGCATCTCACCGAGCTGGGCCTGGTGGGAGTTTTTTCCATTCACCAGCAGAGAGGAGACACTCACCAGGAAAACAGTGGACTAGTCAGTGCGCCGCACTCTGAGCCTGCCCACACACACCTGGGGCGGCGAGCGGAACCTAAAGGGCTGATGGCCACAAAGCCTCTGTGGGAACAGCAGGCAGGAGGGCCACTGGGTCAAAAGTTTACACCACAGAGTCCCAATCTCTGAATGCAAGGTGGCATTGAGATCTGACCTTGGAGCCGTAAAAGGCTATCAGTGGAAATCTGCCTAAAGCCAGTGATTTAATCATCCGTAATGTGCTAATGCCTCAGTTGTGAAAAATGTACTGTGGTTGTGTATGATGTTAACGTCAGAGAACACTGAGACAAGGATAGACAGCAGCTCTCTGAGTTACCATTTTCCGAAAATTTTAAATTATTCCAAAGAAGTTTTGTCAAATTGAAAAAAAAAAAAAATTTCTCCAGAGGGACTCTCAAGCCCATCGCATGCTCTGCAGCCTAAGTCATTTCCACTTTTTGTGCCTCGGATTCTTCATGTGGGCACACAAACATGGGGATAATGATGGTCCCTGCCCTAGAGTATAAAGAGCCCTTAGCCTCATCCGGCCCCATAAACATGGAACAAACATGGGCTGTTATAATTATCCACACAGTCCGCCTTCACCCACAGACGACATCTCCAGGACTGTCCCCAGATTCCCCTCCATGGAAGGACTTGCTGCTGAGCTGCAGAGAGCAGCCCTTCCTGGGGCAGCCAGACCTGCTGACCGAGTGATGCGGCAGGGGACTGTGGCTCAGAGGCCCAGGCACTTGTCAGACGTGGGACAGCTCTGCCCAGCAAGGCTGGCTCCAGGTCTCCCTGCGGACTGGTGGAGGCTTCATCAGGGTGCTTCGCAGTTGCCTCCCTCCTCTGCTGATCCCCAACAAATCTCTTGCCCCTCGAACTCCATTTCAGTGCTTGCTTCCTGGGAACCTTACCTGTGGCAGCTGGTCCTGGGAGTGGTTCAAGAAAGCAGGTAGATAAATGGGGCTTGGGACTGCCTGAGTCCCCACTCCGCTGGCAAGGAAGAGCCCATCACTGGTGGAAGGAGAAGCATTGGCAGGCGCCAACATACAGTGGCTATCGACTGATGAATGGTTCCTGTACCTGTGGGTGGAGCGTGCGGGCAGGCCTTGAATGTACTGGGCATGTGAGACTGAGGGTGGGGTGGCGAGTAATCGTAGCTTTAAAGATGACAGTATTAGGGCTTCCCTGGTAGTCCAGGAGTTAAGAATCTGCCTGCCAGGGCAGGAGACAGGGGTTTGTTCCCTAATCTGGGAAGATCCTACGTGCCACAGAGCAACTAAGACTGTGTGTTGCGACTGTTAAGCCTGTGCTCTAGAGCCAGGGAGCCGCAATTACTGAGTCCCATGTGCTGCAGCTACTGAAGCCCGGGTGCCCTAGAGCCCGTGCTCTGCAGTGAGAGTAGCCACTGCAATGAGAAGCCTGCTCGCGACAACAAGAGAAAGCCTGCCTGCAGCAAGGAAGACCCAGTGCAGCCAAAAATAATAATACATAAAAAAACTTACTGGGAAAAAAAGATGCCAGTATTAAGCGGCTATCACTGAGTATAGGTTAGCCCAAACGTTGGTTTGGGTTTTTCCGGAACGTCTTTCGGAAAACCTGAATGAACTTTTGGGCCCACCCAATACTATGGATTCCCCCACTGAAAGATAATGAACAGCTCAGGCCTCCTGGCAGCCAGTGGAAAGGCAGGAATGGAAGGGCTTCTGCAGCTGCACACAAGCCAAGGTGCATCTTCTATCCGGGAGACATACTAGTCTGAGTGGCTGAAATTCAAAGATATTGCACTGCTCAACCAGGGCAAGTCCAGTTAGGCCAGGGTAAAGTCCTGGGATCCTGACCTTTGGGAGAGGGACACCTGCAGAGAGGCCCTGAATGTTTCAAGTCCCCAGACTCCACAGTACCCTCTGAGCCAGAAGCCTGGTCCAGCCACCCCCTCCCCCCAGGACAGTACATTGGATCCCTCCTACAAGGCAACACATGCACCTCTATCCTTCTGGGATTGCCTTGTGAAAACGAAACTCACATTCCTTTTACTAGTTTTTTTTTTTCCTGTCGTAACGTCCAAAATCTTTTTCACAACAAGGCCGGATCTGAGGTTAGTTCCTAGAGCCTTAGCTGGTGCATTGGCCTCTGGTGTTCTTGAACTTCTGGCCCTTGGAGCATTTGCTGGGTTTGGTGTGGCCGTGTCGGTTCCCAGGGCCCTTGGGAGGACCAGGGAGTGAAAGGGGGCTGCAATCCAGGGGCACGTGGCGTCACCCCGGCGAGGATGGCGCCCCTCACCAGCCTCTTCCTGGGGGCGCGGCTGCCCCCCGTGAGGGCGCCAGGCTTCAGTGTGGGCGCCTCCGCAGCCACACAGCATCTGTTACAGCGGTCTGTCCTCCCGGCCGGAGAGCCTCGTCTTCTGGATTATCTGCAACCGGGACAGTGGCGGCGAGTTGCTGCCACTCGTGAACAACCTCTAGCACAAGCTGGTTGCAGGTAGAGTTGGTTCCTCTGGGGCAGAAACTGTGTGTGTGGCTGGACGAGCTTTTTGGTTCTCCTTGGGCAAGTGTTCACTCCCATGATGGCGTCTCTTGCTCGGATAGGTCCCTAAAACATCCTTTTTTTTTTTTTTTTTTTTGGTTTTTATTTTTAAATTTTAAAATCTTTAATTCTTACATGCATTCCCAAACATGAACCCCTCCCACCTCCCTCCCCATAACATCTTTCTGGTCATCCCCATGCACCAGCCCCAGGCATGCTGCATCCTGCGTCAGATATAGACTGGCGATTCAATTCACATGATAGTATACATGTTAGAATGTCATTCTCCCAAATCATCCCACCCTCTCCCCCTAAAACATCCTTTAATTCGTTTTCACCTTTCTCTCTTACACTGAGGTCTTAGTTAGCTGAGGATGGCTTCCCAGGTGGTGTTAGTGGTAAAGAGCCCACCTGCCAGTGCAGGAGACATAAGAGACCTCGGTTTGATCAACAAAATCCCCTGAAGACAGGCACGCTTGAATGTGGACAGAGGAGCCTGGCGGGCTACAGTCCATGGGGTCACAAAGAGTCCGACACGACTAAAGCAATTGAGCAACAAAGCAGCTGAAGACAGGCACGCATGCATGTGAGATGACTTTATTTTTGTCCAGGTAGAAGCCAGTCTCCCCAGCAGCATTCTCTAAAGACTCCAGCCTCTGTGCGCTGATTTCGGCGTCTTCCCTCACATGTCAAGCTCTCCTCTGTTCCTCGATCTGCTGCAGGATTTCTGGCTTTTTTCCATTTGTCTACTTTCCCCTGAGTTACTTCTTAGGCCATGGCTTTGTAATATATCTTATCACTGTTAAGTGAGGTTGGTGTAAATAATAATTATTATCATTACAGATGAGGGCACTTAGGCTCGGAATATTTGAGTGAGTTGGCCAAGACCACAGGACTAATTAGTGGCCAAATCAGGATTCAGACCCACGTTTACTTCCTTGGTGGCTCAGCTGGTCAAGAAACTGCCTGCAATGTGGGAGACCTGGGTTTGATCCCTCGGTTGGGAAGATCCCCTGGGGAAGGGAACAGCCAACACTTCAGTATTCTGGCCTGGAGAATTCCACGGCTTCTACAGCCCATGGGGTCACAAAGAGTCAGACATGACTGAGTGGCTTTTATTCACTTGCATTATTTCAAAGACTGGGATCTTTTTACTCCACAAGGCTGTCCTCAGAGTTCCCAGGGAGCAGAAGGGGTTGGTTGGTATGGTGTTTTAACTACATCGATTTTATGCTCCCTATCTCAGAGAAGGTCATATTTCTTCCCAGAAGCAACTGACATTTCCTTTGGCTCCTGGAACCAGAGAGAAGCCACATTTTCTGCCATTGTCTGCCCTTCGGAGGACCCAGCAGGGCAAAGAGGACCAGTTCCAAGCTCAGGACCCTGAGAAAGCTTCCATGTTAGTGGGCAGTGGGCTTCCGGCTCCCTGTATTGTGGCTGTAAGGAAGGGCTGAGAAGCCATATAATTATCTTTATTTCTTTGAAAACAGATCTGACCATAGCTGTCTCCTTTGCTAAAAACAAAAATAAATGACCCTCCTCCCCACCACCCCCATTAAGAAAAAAAAACAGAACCTACAGTGGGTCTCCAATGAAGCAATAGGGCACAGGCCTTGGGTTTTCTTTTTCTGTTTCTTTTTAGAAAGATAAACAACTTAAAAGATAAAAAGATAATAACTCTATCTTGTTTCCATAATGGAATCATACAGATTCTATTATGTGCCTCAAATGTAAAACATCAGTGTGTAGCTTTAGAGGCAACTGGTCTGTTCAGCCATCTCCTTGTGTCTGGCATACAGTAGGTGCTGAGTAAATACATATGGCTGCAGAGGCATGTGGCTGAAGAATCCCCATGGTTAAGAGAGGGCCACCAGTTCAGCTGGAAAGTGACACACAGACTGGGTCAGGGCCAGACAGCAGGGAGCAGAGGGCTTCAGGTGGCGTCCCAGGTCAGCCTGGGATGTCTCCGTCACAGCACCTAGGAGAAGGCTGGAAGACCCTGTCTGTGTGTGGCTGGGTTTTGAAGGTGAACAGGCTGATTCTTCTAAAGGGGGTTTTCTCCACCCCCACCTCACTCCATGTACTGACTGTAACATAAATCTGAAAGAGAAACATAAAAACAAAAAACCCATCTGACTCCAAATCCTAAGAGCTTTCCCTGGGTTCCTCCCTCCCCGCATGCCATAGGAGGGCAAGTACAAGAGCATCTCGGATGTCGACAATCGCACTGTCTCCTCAACCCCGGTGCTCACACAGACAGAAAATCAGCATAAAGGGGGACACAAGGGCGGCCTGGAGACAGGTCCCCATCCTTCCTGGGCTATGTTCTAATCATGTCAGCTTCTCTGAGCCTCGCTTCTCATCTACATGGCAGGATCAAACGAGTCAATGTGGATCAAGCCTAGTGCCCACAGTTCCCTTCTGTCCTTTCCCCTACGCAGAGCACCGCAGCGTTCCTCGGGGCAACAGAGGGCCACTAGGGGATGGCTTTTCTAGACCAGCATCTCCCCCACCCCCTTCCCTGAGCTGGATTCCCCACAGAGCCTTCATCTCTTCCAGGACACAGAGATGCTGGTTCCCCTTAACCTGCAGGGTTCATCCCCATCCTCCCACCTGAGACACTGCATAGCTCTCTCTCACCACAAGGGGGCGTGTCAGGGCACGGTGGAGAGCCTGTCCTGGCATTTCCCCATCACTCAACTTGGGCTCGGAGAAGGCAATGGCACCCCACTCCAGTACTCTTGCCTGGAGAATCCCATGGACCGAGGAGCTTGGTGGGCTGCAGTCCATGGGGTCGCTAAGAGTCAGACACGACTGAGCGACTTCCCTTTGACTTTTCACTTTCATGCATTGGAGAAGGAAATGGCAACCCACTCCAGTGTTCTTGCCTGGAGAATCCCAGGGACGGGGGAGCTTAGTGGGCTGCCGTCTCTGGGGTCGCACAGAGTCGAACACGACTGAAGCGACTTAGCAGCAGCAGCAGCAGCAGCAGCAACTTGAGCTTTCCAAGTTCCCCCTCCAACGCTGGAGCGGCCTCCCTTCCACCCCAAACCTGCAGCAGGGCTCCAAAGCACAGTTCCTTCCAGTTCCTTTGTAAGTCTTGGGTGCCGAGCTCTTTCTGCTGATGATTGACTTGGCAAGTTTTGTTTTGGCTTTGATGTGATGTCCATAAAACAAACGTGCAAATGAAGCTATGGTCAGATATGCAGTGAGTGCACTGCACGTTCAGAAAGCAGAACAAGTGAGTAGCCCTCTGCTGGCTCCTGGGCAAGAACGCCTTCTCAGAGCTTGTGATACCGAAGCGGGTTTTAAAGGTGGGAAAGGAGTTCAGATGAGAAGAGAGGACTATGGAGAATTTCTAGGCAGAGTGACCAGCACAGGTAAGTGTGTGTACAGGTGTGGAAAGGCCTGGGTAATGGGGTCGTGCTGCACGTGGTGGAGAGGCAGGGAGATGGGCTGAAGGCGCTTGCTGAAGCAAGCCTGTAAAGGGCACAGGAAGTCAATCAGAGAAGTTCAGCCTTCATTACCCTGAGAGCAGGAGTGGAAGGCACTTGGCAGCAAGACAGCACACAAGCTCCAGGTATCAGTATCCCCACCCTGTCTGCAGCAGACAGGAGGAAATCTTTCACCAGCGTGCCAGTGACTATCCCATATAGTGTATTTGGGGTCATTTAACAAGACTAAAGTGGAAAAACCATCATCTAACACAACAGTTCTCAAACTTTCTAGTCTTGGGACCTCTTCTCCCTCTTAAAAGTTGAGAAACCCAAGAGTTTTTCTTTGTGTAGGTTAGATCTACCAATACTTAATTAGAAATTAAAATTGAGAAGTTCTAAAAGTTGATTCATTTTTTAACAAGATTTCTTTTGATGTGGGCCATTTTTAAAGTCTTTGTTGAATTTGTTACAATATTGCTTCTGTTGGTTATGTTGTTTTTTTGGCCACAAGGCATGTAGGATCCTAACTCCCTGACAAGGGATCAAATCCACACCTCTTGCATTGGAAGGCAAAGTCTTAACCACTGGGATGCCAGGGAAGTCCCCCCAAGTTCATTCATTTAAAATAAACCTACTACATATTATTTTTAATTTTTTTGAAAAATGACTTGAAGAAATCCGTGACAGGAATGGTGTTGTGTTTGATTTTTGCAAACCTCTCTGTTATCTGGCTTAGTGGAAGGCAGCTGGCTTCCCACAGCTGCTCCCTCATTCCATCTGCTGTTATGCCACATTCTGTGCAACCTCTGGGAAACTCTACGATGTACCTGTGTGTGTGGCGGAGGGAGGGGGGTGAAAATAGCAAGCAGAGTCAGTGTTGTTATGAAAATGGTTCTGATGTCATAGATGCCTCAAAAGCAGTTTTCAAGCCACATTTTAAGAACGGCTAAGCAAATCATCAGAGGAGCAAATAGCTGTTGAAACAGCAAGGGGGAAATTTTTTAAAATCACAGGAAGGAAAGAGACTTAATTCAGGAGATAGGAAGAGGTTGGGATGAAAACAAAGCAACATCACCAAGGGCGACCTGTGTTTGCCTCCTGGCTCTGCCACTTAGTAACTGTGTAGCTTTGGCCTGATTGAAACCTCAGTTAAAGTGAAAGTGAAGTTGCTTAGTCGTGTCGGACTCTTTGCGACCCCATGGACTGTAGCCCACCAGGCTCCTCCATCCATGGAGTTTTCTAGGCAAGAGTACTGGAGTGGGTTGCCATTTCCTGCTCCAGGGGATCTTCCCGACCCGGGCATCAAACCTGGGTCTCCTGCATTGCGGGCAGACGCTTTACCATCTGAGCCCCCAGGGAAGCCCTGGACCTCAGTTAATCCATCTGTAAATTGGCGGTAACACTAGTGTAGGTAAAGCACACAGCACAGGGTGGGACACTTGGACTTGTAAAGGTCAGCACCTTCTCTCGGGTCCAGAGAGGGCTCCGCGAGAACAGCCTTGGTTCAGTAGTGAGGACATATATACACACACACACAAGCCTGCGGTAGGCTATTTATGCTTCTGCAACATGGGGCAGATGTGGACTCCAAGCACATGCGTATCTTGAAAACTTTGGTTATTATTAGCACAGCTGCTCAAGGCCTGTCAAACCAGCAAGCTCAAATTCAGGCAGCATTAATGGAGATATCATGCACAGGACAAGGGAGGTAAGATCTCTAGCAGTTTGCACTGCTGACACCCTCCAAGTACTGTATTCATCAGCATAATATTGTCATGTGTTCTGTGCTTAGTCACTCAGTCGTGTCCGATTCTCTGCGGCCCCATGGGCTGTAGCCCGCCAAGCTCCTCTGTCCACGGGGATTCTCCAGGCGAGAATACTGGAGTGGGTTGCCATTCCCTTCTCCAGGGAGATCTTCTCAACCCAGGGATTGAACCCAGGTCTCCCACATTGCAGGCAGATTCTTTAACATTGGTGTAACTCATTCCAAGTGAGGGATTTTTTTTTCAGCATGGAGGAGACTTGGCCAAAGGGTAAGGGTGGGAGGTGGCCTGGGAGACACAATCACTCTTCTCAAAGACCTGAGAGGTTGGCACACTGACTCAGGGTAACCCCTAGAAGTGAACCAGGCCCTGAGGATGGCCTAGTACCTGGACAGGTAGAGGGGAGAGGGGAGCTTGACGATCCTGGAGTGTCTGAAATGTAGAAGTCTGAGCTGGTGGTAGTGAAGGCCACATCACTAGAAGTGTTCAAGTGGAGGCTAGAGATGAGGCATGGCGGCACCCACAGGCCCTTTCCAGTCTGAGTTCCCATGCCTCTGGCATACTGGAGACTGTCAGAGGAAATCTAAAGGACACAATGAGTGTCCCGAGGGATGGGTGAAATGGGCAGTGGGCCTTCTATCAGGCAATTTTGCTGGGTTCTCTGCCAAACTCGATTCAGAGATGAGACATAGCTGCCAATTCCTCGGCCTAGAAACTGACAGGAGAAAAGCCAGCATTGCTCAGAAACAGTGTGTAGACATGAAAACCTTATGTGCATGTGTTGCCAACGTTTGTGCCATGCTGACCAGCTGAATGGGAAGCCCACCAGCCCCCTGGGAATGCTGAGCTGCTAAAAGCGAAGGAGAGAGGACCAAGGCACCCAGGGATCGAGGAGGGGCACCCAGCACCAAGGCACCCAGCGATCGAGAAGGGGGCACCCAGCACCACTGATATCCAGCCACTCCTCCAGGCGCCACTCCTCACGTTGCAGAAAGGTAAAAACATCCCAGCCTCCAGGACAGGCAGTCTGCAACCACATCAGACAATCCTGGCCTTGGGAATGATGTTTTCTGATCTACTCTCCCTTGACCCCTACTAGCAAGCTCTGAGGTGGGCTCTGCTTTACAGAGGAGACCTGGACACATGGCTGAGTCGCAGAGCTGGCACGGGGCGTGAAGACAGAAACCCAGGCCTAACTCCAAGCCCAGATCTTCAGGTCCCTCTGACGTGCCCCAGCCTGAAGCTCGGGACTGCAGTTGTCGGTGTGCTGTTTGTCTCAGATGCGGACCCATCTGGAATCTGTCAACAGAATCCTGCTGCCCCTACAGCCAGCCAGCTGACAGTATGATGTGCCAGGTCTTCAGGATCTGGTGCCAAGGGCCCTGGGCTGAGAGAAGAAACAGAGCAGACTCTGTTCTTTGCCCCTCAACTTCTTAAGTTGGCTTTTAGAACTGAAGGGATGACAGACCTGGTAAGGAGAACCTGGAGCCCTGGTAAAAATGACAAAGGTTGTCCCATTTGTACATTGCCTGTTCATCCATGCAGTGCTGACCAGCACCTCCACCCTTCGCTCATTGAGGACAGAGATGAAAGACACAGGCATTGACTTGAAAGAGCTCGTCAGATGCTTGCTCATTCACTGTATAGTTTAATGGGTGACACAGACAATTTCAATTCAGGATTTCCGCCTTCAGAGTAGATACAAGCGGCTGAGGGAATAGGGAGGTCAGGTCTCTGGCTCAAATTGGAGGGAAAGGGGGTCATGGTCAAATGGGGTCTTGTATAGTTTTGAACACTGAGGAATCAGTAAAAGAGGTGGGAACAATGGCAAACCAAATGTTCGCCTGGCCTTAGGCAACTGCTCGTTAGTTGCTGAATGCGTGAATGAGGACAGTAGCATGTGCCAAGACAGAGCCACAACAGAGCGCGTTCCCGGGGGAGCCGTGGACAGCCCGGCCTGTGGCTGCACTCCCCTCCCCTCGTCTGCTCCTCCTGCTGTCTCCCCGACCACCCCCAGCACCTGAAACACCCACTTAGGCAGCTGAGTGGCTCAGCAGATTGTTCACATACAGAGGTGACAGATAAGCACACACTGAGCATAATGGCAGTTCAGTCTGTGTGTCCAAGAAAAGGTAATGCCATTTGCAGCCACATGGATGGACCAACAGATCATCATACGAAGTGAAGGGAGTCAGGAAGAAAAAGACATATTATTTATACGTGGAACCTAAAACATGATACAAATGAAGTTATTCACAGAAAAGGAACAGACTCACAGACATAGAAAACAAATTTTTCATTACCAAAAGGGAAGAGGTGGTGGTGGGGGGCAGGGATAAATTAAGAGTGTGGGATTAACAGATACAAAGACTACATTTTGGAAAATAGTAGAATGGGAAATGTGAAAAAGTATATATAAAGTATATTACGTATGTGTATACATATATACCTGAATCACTTTGCTGTACATCAGAACATACCACTGCAAATCAACTGTACTTCAATAAAAGATAACTTGTTAAAAAAAAAAGGGAGGGGAATACCAGTGTGAGCTCATGTCCAGCATCTGTGTGTAGGCATAGGAGTACAGATGTCATGTTTGCTATGTGCATTTATTTTCTCCGTGTCTACTGAAATGCCTGGGAGCAGTGAGACTCCAGTAGCGTTGGTTTCTACATACAATCTGCATGAAAGGGAACCAGAGCTTCCTGCAGAAAGTGGCAAACTCCAGGACTGCTGCACAGAGACCACCAGGTCGGTCAGAAAAGTTCACTCCGGTTTTCCCCAACTATCTGGCCAACCCAGTCCAAGAGCCTGAAATATATTATTGTGTGAGAAAGTAAGGAAATACTTCAAAGAGTGATAAGGACATGCCAAACACAGACGCTAGCTTTTAAGAACAAAACCAACGGGACAGTGACTGCCCTTGCAGTCCAGCGGCTGAGATTCACTTTTCAGTGCAGGCGGTGGGGGTTCCATCCCTGGTCGGGGAGCTAAGCCCCCACATGCCTCATGGCCCAAAACACCAAAACATAAAACCAACAATATTGTAACAAATTAAAAGACTTAAAAAATGGTCTACGTCCAAAAAAATAAATCTTAGAAAAAAACAGGATAATTTGAGCATCAATATAATGATGGATTATATGCTACAGTTCATGAGGTCGCAGAGTCGGACACGACTGAGCGACTTCACTTTCACTTTTCGCTTTCATGCATTAGAGAAGGAAATGGCAACCCACTCCAGTGTTCTTGCATGGAGAATCCCAGGGACGGGGGAGCCTGGTGGGGTGCCGTCTATGGGGTCGCACGGAGTTGGACACGACTGAAGTGACTTGGCAGCAGCATATACTAGTGAATAAAACAGGAATAGAGTCCATACAGGAAGGAAGATTACAAAGGAGGGACAGAGAATGCCAGAATACAGGTGAGTGCTAATTCATAAAAGATGAAGAAACCACATCATTTGGAAAGGGCACAGCAGTACTTTTTCCAAAAATGCATAATTTGAGTCTAGTCCTGAGGAAACACCAAACATAAATTGAGGGACATTGCATAAGACAAGCACCTTGTAATCTCAAAAAAAAAAGAAAAAAGTTAGGCTCCCAAACATCAAGGGAGGCCTGTGAAACAGTATAGACTGGAAACCAACTAAACGCATGTGTTCTTCTCGACTGAGGCCTTCTGCTATGGCAGACATCACTAGGACAACTGCAACACATAAGTGGGTTTGGGGAAGTAGTGGGTGGGTTTAATTGGGAGCTTTTTGTGCTGTTCCCACAATTTTCTCTAAGTCTGAAATTGTGTAAGGATGAAAAACTTAAAGGTTCTTTGCAAAAATGCAAACATAGCATAAAATTTATAACCCCAAAATTTTACCAAATAACCAAATAACCAAATTATTTTAAAGTGGAGATAAATATTACCTTAAATGATTATCAAACAAGCAGAAGCAAACTTATTGACCAAAAAGAAATTTGAAAACAAAAACAAAGGAAACCACACAAAATGCCACCATCAATAGGACTGAAATGTGAAAAAGCTGCCAAGAAAAACAAAAAATCACTTCAGGGTTCATAAAAGCATCCCTTGCCACACCCAAGTTCTTTCATTCTCATCCAATTTTTAACCAATTTTGAGGTAACTTATTGTGTTCTTCTAATCTATTGTTGGCAAATAAAACCCAGCTGATTTCTGTGATTTACTGCCATACAGTCTAAGAAAGAATTCTGAGACAAATTTGGACTTTGTCATAGAGATGGAAGATGTCAGTAACAAAACTCAGGATCCACATCGAATATCCTTTGAGACTTAAGGTTGCAGTCCAACTAGCAGTCCTGGCAGACGCAGGCTTTAGGTGTGAAAGGCCACTGGCAGGAAGCCCATCTGGAGCCGGTGTAAGTGTGGAAGTGCTCAGCTCTCGTCACAGAAACACTGGAGAAAATTGGCGTGGCTCCTTGGGAGGCCAACCTCGCCAGGTACCTGCAGACCACCTCATGGTCTGGAGAGGAACACTATCTACAAACATTTGTAACTCATCCTGAGCCAGGTGAGAAGAGAGGATGAAAACCTAATAGCGCAACAAGAACAGAAAATAAGTTTGCGTGAGACAGGAGGCAGAGGTCTGTGCTCCAGCTACGCGGTACCCGTTAAAGGATCCATTAGTATCCAGTCTCTGTGCAAACTGAGCTCAATGGCAAAGATCATCACGTTTCCATTCACTGTGGAATCCACAGCACATGTGAAACAAATTCATCACCAGTGATGTTTCTTTGGTGCTCCTAGCCTCCTCTTCACAGTGCAAACCCTTCTCGAGGGACCACGTTTGTCATATTAACTGTATGATAGGGAAGATCTTTTATAACCAGTTGGTCACCACTTGCTGCAGCTCCCCAAACGTCAGTGCACAGCACTCTCTTCCCTAGCGAGTCCAAGCTTTGCTCCCTACCTCCCTGTCACCGTTACCCCCCAACCACCCACACAGTTCAGGTTCAACTGCTCTCTCCCTCCAGGGCTCCACTCACTCTTCCAGCTGTGGTTAAGATCCTGCCTCTTACCGACCCAAGTCTGATCCCAGGGCCCAAGGATTCCCAGATGCATTCATTCGACTTTTCTGTTCTGATTGAGTCATCACTATGCCAAGTGCTTCTGACACCGCTTCATGCTGAATTTTGGACTTCTCTGGTGACTCAGATGGTAAAGAATCTGCCTGCATTGCAGGGGACTCAGGATTGACCCCCTGGGTCGGGAAGATTTCCCTTGGAGAAGGGAATGGCTACCCACTCCAGTATGCTTGCCTGGAGAATTCCATGGTCAGAGGAAACTAGTGGGCTACAGGCCATGGGGTAGCAAAGGGTTGGACACACTGAGAATAGCACTTTCACTTATTCATTTGGTGCTTTAGTTATCTTACTAAAGCACAACGAATAGTACAGCAATAGCGAAGAATAATTTTAGACATCACGTACATGCCAGACTAGCACACCCAGGCGCTCCTCCCTTCGGTAATGAGTACGTGGGGGTGATAGCACAGCTCTGAAAGACGCCATGGTGGTCACAAGCAAAGCAAGCTGAAGTTAAGACCTCGAGAGGCCAAGAATGACAAATAAAAGGGGGGAAAAGCGTCAACATGTAACATGATGGGCCTAAGTGCAATCTAAGGACGGAAAACTTTCTGTAAAGGGCCATAAGGTATTTAGGTTTTGCTGGCCAGTCTTTGTGGCAACTATTCAAAAGCAAACCTCTTTAGCACAAAAGTAGCTGCTTATAGATAATATGTAAATAAAGGAGCATGGCTGTGTCCCAAGAAAACTATGGGCACTGGAATTTGAATCTTTTCACCTTTTTGTAAACGAAACACTGAAAACTGTAAAGGCCATTCTTAGCTCGTGGCTCATAGAACAGGCAATGAGCCAGATCTGGCTCATGAGACTGCAGTTTGCTGGCCCCTGGCTTAGAACAAAGTGGAACAAAATGGACAGTGGGAAGTCAACTGGAAGAACACACTGTACCTGAGCTGCACAGCCAGGCAGTTCAGCAGAACACAGATGTGGTCAGGAAGGACTCCTGGGAACTGCTTGCTTTGGAATACTTTGCAGCTATCTCAGGCTAGCTGATGTAAGAGAAATGAAGAGAGGTTTGGAAAAGGGAGAACTCCCTGAAATCTCTAAAGCCCCCATAAACTTTGATATATACGTTCTAGGAAGTGTCCCATCTCTGTGTTGATGTTTTCACTGTGAACACAAACAGGAGACCCAATAAAACCGACCTAGTGCTGGGCATTCCACACTCTAATTCACCACCAACCAAGAAAACAGAAGGATCAGTGACGGGGCACTGTCCATTTCCAATCTAAGATTCTATATAGTAAAATCATTTTAAAAAATGAGAAATGCCATGTTGGATATATTGAAAATATTTTATAATTAATTCTCTAGAATCCTAGCCATTGAGTACAGGAGAAAAAAAATCATATGGTGGAACACTTCAGTATTTTTAAACAATGTAAAAATATATTTGACTAGACGGCAGTAAGAATTTAACAAGTATAAACTTAAGCTTCTTCAGGTCTTCCACAGAGCAACTAAACAATCTACAGATTTCAAGAAACAGATGACAGAATACCTCCAATGCAAAAGTTCCAAAGTCATGGAGCCACTTAGATTAAGAGATTCACCAAAATGTTTATAAATTAAAAGATAACAGCAAAAGGTCACATAAAGCCTATTACTTTCATGGTGTCATGGCTGATTCTTTCTGCAGATAAACAGAGCACTGTAAAGAATGGCCCAAACTTGGCCTGAACTGTCTTCTGGTAATTATTAATCCCACTAGTTGTAGTTTTGCTGTCCAAGGACAAAAGCTCCATGTGATCGATCACCCCCTGATGTCACTTTCCAGAGAAAAGAAGAGGTGGCTGCTGGTTGTTTTTTCCTCTCCTTTTCTAGTTTTCACTATGCTCTAAGCAATTAAATAGCAGATAAAATATCATGAAAATAAATGAATACTCTGTTATCTCACCAGAAATGCCATCCCTCTTCCCAACTCATTGCTCTACTTTGAAAGATGAACATATTTACAAATCCTCATTTTATTCTGAGACATTTTTGCACAATCCATTATAAAACATACAGGTAATACAAAGTCCAAAGGTCTTGTTGTGTTTATGGAATAAACACAGAAAGATTAAACTACATGATTAACATGGGAAAAAAATCATAATTTTATTTTCATAAGAGAGAGGTTATGAGTGGATGATGTAAAAGCTTAAAAGTCATCACCAAACTGTGCTAAGGATTATTAAGAGATTATGTAGGATGAAATCTGTGCAAATTCATCTTCTTAACTCAGTATAAGATGGTAGAAAAAATTATTTCTTTAGTCTTTAGTCTTTTTAATATTCAGGAAAAGAGCTGAAAAAAACAAGTAGACACACCTGCCCCCTCTTCATGATCAAATAACAATGCCAACAAAGGAGATTCCAAAGAAAAAAGCTGAGATGAAAAAAATCCAAATAAAAGCCAACATTGCTATTAAGATTTTTCTTTTAATATGCCATGAGATATCTTGATTGTATATTTTCCAAAGTACTATTCCAGCTGCATCTCCCAACCCTTCCAAAAGATTTCGCCAGTCTTTCCAATGCAATAAAAGATGCTGGATTGTAGTTCTGTCCACCTTCTCTTTTCAAAAGCAAAATAATCCTAACAACTTTAATGGTCATACATTCTTATCTAATAAGGAAAAAACATTTACAAATGTCAGAAACCCAGTTTTGAGACATTTGCATTAATCTTGAACTGAATCAGCATTTTGTGGGTTTTAAAAAAGGCAGCAGTTGGAATTCACGACTTGCTGACAAACACATTTCTGCTGAGGGAAGGGGAAGACAGGGAGAGTGAATGCTGCATTTCTTCATTGGCCCCAAAGTGCTAACTCCACAAAGGGATACATCAAAAGCAAACATGCAACCGTGGTTTTTATAACTTTTTACTGCAATATAACAATGAAGTAAACAGTAATTAGGCAGCTACCAATTTACCCCCCAAAATAAACCAAAAAAAAAAAAATGTAAACAGAAAAATAACTCTGCCTATACTTGCACAGCTTCGCAAATCATGTTAGAAGGGCCTCACATTCAATGATCAAGAAATTTAAAATAGCAGTTAATTATTTCCATCTTAAGAAAATGTTCCCCATCTCCCCCCTTCAACCCCAAGTATTTATCATGAAAGAATGGGCTTTCTTACACATTAATTTTATACTTATTTGAAGCAGCAACAATAACCATCAATAATTTGGCATTTCTGTTTACAGTCACTCCCATTTTTTTTCCCAATTTCACACAGCCATTATCCAGTGTTGCCATAAAATAGGGACTGTAGATTCTAGGTAGCAAAGATTCTTTCTGAAACCAATGTTAAGTCAAAGAAATATAAAGCAGGGCATTACACTAAATTTCTGGATCTAGTACACTAAAAAGAGTGAAACCTAGGAAAAGTTATCTACTGCTTTACAGAAGAAATAAAGACCTGCAAAAGCTGATTTTTGGTTGTATAATATTGTACACACTGTGTGGATTTGCGGCATCTGCTAGCTGAAGCAGACATGCACTGTATTTATCCCTGCCCTATATCCTAGACCCTCCCTCCCCACCCCCAACAATCTACTACCTTATACCAAGTATTGTGGATATGAGCCCAAGTCATCCCAGACAATCCAGTGAACAAAGTTAGTGTAATGCACTGGTGTGAAGTGTCAGATTAAAAAAAAAGTCCCTTTCAATCTTCATCAAAGTTTTGCTGTAGAAGAAAATTGGCAGCCAAGTTCTCATTCTTCTCACAAGCAAAATATGCTTGTATCACAAGTCCTTCAGGAAATCCTAATGCCTTTAACTGAAAGAAAAGAAAGAAAACATATTACGGAGTCATCATTGTTTGAAAACATACTATAAGGGATGCAAAAACTTGAGAATTTTAGATGAATTCATCCCTTTCTGATCATGGAGCTGCTGTCCAATTCAAGGAGCTAGATAGAACTTGGGGCCCTTTCCTGTAACCACTTACAAAATTCTTTGCTCCTAGTTAAAATTTTGATGCTAAATAGATACTTTGATAACATTCACTGGCATTAACACTAAAAGTTAGCTGCTGTGGTAGTTTAAAAATAAATGACCCTACAGAAATCTGTAAATCAGACGGCTTTTAGTACATAAGCGGTGAAACTATGGATGAGAGCAACCGGAGGTGGAGATGAGTTTAACTACCTAATCCAATTATTTGTTTTTTGTTTGTTTGTTTGTTTTTTAGCCATATCCTTAATAAGGGTCAAATATCACTCTTAACCTCCTTGCTTTATGAAACACCTCATACTACAAAAATGGGTGGTCAATTATTAGTAATATTACATGACATACTTCTGAGGTCAAGACATACAGTATTGTTTTTATCTGCTTAATTTTTATAGCACTTTAAAAGGTGATACGATCCCTTTAATTTTATTTTCATAGTCTATTGAAAATCACTTGCAACTCAATAATCACTGCTTTTAAAAGCCTTTAAACACTCAGGTGAGGAGAAGGCAATGGCACCCCACTCCAGTACTCCTGCCTGGAAAATCCCACGGACGGAGCAGCCTGGTAGGCAGTAGTCCATCGGGTCGCTGAGGGATGGACACGACTGAGCGACTTCACTTTGACTTTTCACTTTCATGCATTGGAGAAGGAAATGACAACCCACTCCAGTGTTCTTGCCTGGAGAATCCCGGGACGGGGGAGCCTGGTGGGCTGCCGTCTATGGGGTCGCACAGAGTCGGACACGACTGAAGTGACTTAGCAGTAGCAAACACTCAGGTGAATTAATCTAATTCCCCAGGTGCCATATATTTGTCCCTTGCATTAGACTGTATCAAGAAAGGACCTTTATTTAAAAACCAGGCAAAACTCCTAATTCAGCATGATTATACTCATCCATGAAAGGAGAAGAAACTAAAAAATGATTTTGTTATTTAGGTCTTGTCCACATTAAAGCTGGGCTAGCTGAAGTAAAAGGTAAACAGGGCACAATCCAACTATATATGCTTTACAGTAAGACACACAATTTAGATTGAAAGACACAGTGCGCTGAAAGTAAAAGGATAGAAAAAGACATATACCATGCAAATAATTACACAAAAAGAGAGCTTAAGTGGCTATATTAATACCAGACAAAACAGACTTCAATTAAAATTGTGACTAAAACAAAGACATTTTATGATGATTAAACAATCAAAAAGACTTCATTATAAACAAAGAGAACAACAAAGCCCCCAAATACATAAAGCAAAAACTGACAGACTTGAAGGGAAAAATGCAACAATAGCTGGAGACATCAATATCTCCAAGTTCTGTAACGGATAAGAGAAGGCAGAAGACACGCAAGTAGAAAACCTGAAAAAATGCTAAACCAACCAGACCTAACAGACATGCACAGAGCAGCGAACAGCGGCAAGTCGCACACCCTTCTCAAGTACACACAGAACAGTCTCCAAGGACCAGGTCAGGCCGCAAAACAGGCCCCAGTGAGTTTCTAAGGATTAAAGTTACACAAATTATGTTCTCTGACCACAATGGAATGAACTCAGAAATCAATAAAAGAAGGATATTTGGACAATTCATAAATGTGGAAATTGATAAAACCCTAAAAAACCTACAGATCAAAAACTGACAAAATTAGAAAATACTGAGATGAATGAAAATAAAATGTCAATACACTGAAATTTACAGCATGTTGCTGTAGCAGTTCTTGCAGAAGTTTCTAGTTGTAAATGTCTACAGGTCCAACTCAGAGATACTGCAAGTTCAGCTACAGAATACTGCTATAAAGCGAATGTGGCAATAAAGCAGGTCACAAGAATTTTTGATTTTCCAGTGCACATGAGTCATGTTTACACTATACTGCAGTCTGCTAGGTGTGCAGCAGCATCACGTCTAAAAACCAATGTATATACTTTAATTTAAAAATACTTTATTGTCAAAAGTAACCATCATCTTAACAGTCAAAAACCTTCAATTGGTAAAAAAAGGACTTAACTGCAAAATGTAATGAAGCGAGGCACAATAAAACAAGGCATGCCTGTGTAATAAGAGATAGTAAATCAGTAATCTAAGTTCACCTTAAGAAACTGGGGGGGGGGGGAGAGGAAACTAAATCTAAAGCAAACAGAAGGAAATAAAATAGAGACTAGAAAAATACAGAATCAACAGAACCAAAAATTCTTGCTTTTTTCCCTTTAAATCAACATTAACAAACCTTTACTGAATTGACAAGAAAAAAAAATCTGAGAATTCAAATGACTAAATCAGAAAATAAATGTGGGAACACTATTATTACTTTTTATAGAAACGAAAGCAACAATAAAGGAATACTAAGAACAGCTTATGCCAACAAATTAGACAACATATATGAAACAAATTTCTAGAAAAACAAAAACCACCCTGACTCAAGAAAAAAAAAAAAAAAAACGAAACAAAACAGAAAACCTGAACAAGTCCTATGACAAGAGACTTAACCAGTCATCACAAAAATTCCCCAAAAGCCAGGCCCAGATAACTTCACTGGTGAGCTGTACCAGCAATTTAAAGAAAAATCAACACCAATTCTTCATTAACTCTTCCAAACGAGAGAAGAGGAGGGAACTGACTCCATAAGACCAGTACTAGCCTGACACCAAAACCAGACCAAGACACCGTAAGAAAACTACAGACCAATACTCCTAATGCATGAAGATGCAGAAATCCTCAACAAATCACTAACAGGTCAACTCCAGCAACACATAAAGAGCATTAAACACCACGCCCATAGAGGATTCACCTCAGGAATGCAAGGCTGAGCCAACACAGAAAAATCAATCAGCACAACAAAGTATACTGACAGAAAAAGGGACACAATCACATGACCATCTCAATCAACACACAATCGACAAAACCTCACATCCTCTGTGATAAAAACATCCACTGTAATAGAAACAGAAGAGAACTTCCTCAACCTGATGAAAGGAATCTAATGAAACCCACAGAAAACATCAAACTTAGTGGTGGAAGACTTAGTATTTCATTTTCCTCTAATATCGGGAATAAGACAAGGATGTCGGCTCTTATCACTGCTATTCAACAATAGAGGAGGTTCTGGCAGGACAATTAAGCAAGTTGGTATATATGTGAATAAAAATAAACAAAGAACACCTGAATTGAAAAAGAAGTAAAACTATGTCTACCTTCAAATGATCTTACACACAGAAATCCTAAGGAACACACACAAATTAAGAATTAACAACTGAGTTAAAGAAGGTACACAAAATTTACTTTTGGTGTACAAAACTGCATGATACACAAAATTGTATCTCCATATAACAATGAACAATCTAAAAACTGAAATTAAGGAAACAATTCTAAGGACTTCCCCGATGGTCCAGTGGTTAAGACTTTGTGCTTCCAATGCAGGGGTCATGGGTTTCATTCCTGGTCAGGGAACTAAGATCCCATATGTGTTGGTGTGGCCAAAAATAAATAAATAAAAAGAACACAATTCTATTTATAACAGTGTCAAAGAATAAAAATAAGTATTTTCAATAAACGGTGCTGGGCAACTGGATATTATACAGGCGAAACATAATCTAGACTCCTACACCTCACATTATAAACAAAAAGTTAACTCAAATGGAGCATAGACATTTTTCATTACGTAAATGTAATAAGAGCTATAAAACTCTTTGGGGAAAACACAGGCTCAAGTCCTCTGACCTTGGGTAAGGCAATGTTCGTATAACACCAAAAGCAAAAGCAACAAAAAGAAAATTTCTCCAACACAGAAATCAAGGACAGTCTCAAAAAAAAAAAAAAAGTTGCTACAGAACAAGTGAGGCAATTGTCTACTGTCATTTCTATTATTTGAGGAGGTAAAACAGCACAATATATAAAGTACCTTTTAAGAAATACTAGTTATAAACCTTGAACACTTATATGGTTATGTCATAAAGACAAATTAAAGCTCCGATGATTTTCTAAGTATTAAGTTATACTGCAATGGCACAACCTGTACAGGTTGACCTGATAAGGGTGAAAAGAGAATTGAAATATCAGGTTCTGATATCCACTATACATATTTTATATAATTCACACACATATTTATATTTAGAGACAACAGTGAAATAAAATTTGAAATATAAATTTAAAAAAGGATAATCCTGAATTGAGCATATACTTTTTTCTTCTTGAATTTTAAAACATCAATGAAATCTTTAGCTTGATTTATTTATAACAATTTCATGCTAGACTGGTATTTAATGCTGGTTCTTGGGCTTCACAAAGAACATGATGAGAGTAGGGCTGAGAAGAGACTGTCTCCACTGCAATCCCTACATGAATAATGCTTTACTGGGCTCTGCTCAATAGGAGCTATCTTCCACAATGGAAATACTCTATATCTAGGCTACCCGATGCAGGAGCCACTAGCCCCAGTGACTACTGAGCATCTGCAACATGGCTAGTGTGACTAGGAACCGAATTTTTAAGTTTCACGTAGACTCACCCTTTCTATAGCTTCTTTTTCCTGAGGCGTTACTTGAATGTAGTTCATATGACCACTTCCAGCTTCTGCGATTCCTCCACTGCCACCTCCTCCCCCTCCTCCTTGACCACCAGCTTCCTGAACTGGTTCATTTAACATCTGAATAAAATGCTCCTGATGTTGGCTAATTTGCTGCAGCGATTTAAAGAACACAACAACACATTGTTATAAAGTACCTCCAGGAAAACAAGAACTCTAATACAAATAAAAAGGAAAGCTACAACTCTGCAACTGCATTATTTTAGAATGATTCTGGATTAGTCAGCCTTTGGAAGGATGTGATTTCTTGTAAAGAAACTCAGTATTTCTGAAGGAGGTAAACAGTGAAGAATTAAAAGAATTCAAATTCTTTTTCATAAACACTCCACTCCCCCATTACTATTAAAAAACTACTTGATGGCTAAAAGAAAAATTATATTTATGTCTATATTATTTTTATCTTCCACAACTAGCAGGCAGTAGAATGCTACACAAAACTCAAATACTTCATGACCTGAACAATAAAATAAGCCCACAGGTATGTTTTCTAAGAGGCAGTGCACCTCTAGTAATAAGCTTGAGAAAGAGAGATTTAGAAAATTAAATATTTCTTTTTGCGAAAGTTTCTCATATTCTTTAATAAAGTGTTTCCCAAACTTAGTATTTGACTAAATTAACCCCACCCCCACCCCAATTCTCTTTTTATCAGTACCTCTATAACATTCTCCTGAGGGTAGCTTGGAAGAACAGTTTATACACCTGGTAGAGGGGAAGGAGTGCCCATTGACTTCTACAAAATGTTAATACATTTTTGAAACTGATTAAACAGTCACCTGAAGTAACTGTGGATTTTCTCGACCTATCTGTTGTAGCAATGCTGGAAGCAGGGAAGGATTCTGTTGAATAATTTGCCTCATCTGTTGAAACTGAGGCTGATTCCGTAAAAATTCAAGAGGGTGTCCTAAAATAAACAGAAACATTTTTAAACAAAAATAACAAACATAATTTAGACAGCAAACATTGTGAAGAAAAAAAATGATTTGAGTTCTAAGATGTATATAAAATGAAGTAACGACAATCTTCAAACTGTACCAACTTGCAAGTCTTATACTGCAGAAATTATTCCTACTAGCTCAGGTAGAGAGTGGGTTTGCCAGGTGGTACTAGTGGTAAAGAACCTGCCTGCCAACGCAAGAGACATAAGAGATGCAGGTTCAACCCTGGGTTGGGAAGATCCCCTGGAAGAGGGCATGGCAACTCACTCTAGTATTCCTGCCCGGAGAGCCCCATGGACAGAGGAGCCTGGCGTGCTACAGTCCATGGGGCTGCAGAGTCAGACACGACGGAAGCAACTCGGCACAGCACAGCACACAACGCAGAGAGAACAGACCACTAAAAGCAGGACGTTTTCCTACAATTGCCTGGGGCACTCAATCTATCAAATAACACCGACAACCTGTGCCTGCATATACTCTATAAAAAGCATTAGAAGCTGTTTCTGATGCTCAAAAGTTCCTAAGAAATATATATACCAAAACCAAGAAACACAAAAAAACCTACCCTCTTTAATTGTATTTACGAAGATTAGTGAGAATTTTCTAGATGTACGTTCTTATCTCCTGCATTATTCAAGACAATCATTCAAATTAAAATGGCCACAGAGCACGGTTATTTACTCTTCTTTGTGTAACACTAGTTTTACAGAAGAAAACAAGACTCAGGAACTAAGTTATTCAGTAAGTACCACTGGACGGGACAGCACCCCAAACCTGAACCAAAGCTCTGCCTCCTCCATTTCCATGCTGAATCTCAGGAAATGAAAGCTTATCCTCTGGGAGACTGTACACAAAGTGCTTAGGGATTTTTATCAACCAGAACTGACTGCCATAATTAGAGCTAGGAAATACATAAAGGAATGATCTCTTCAAAATTAACAGTTTGAATTACTTTATCAATTTTACAGAAGAAAGAATGAAAGAGAACATTCCCAGGCCTCTCACAGGCTCTAGGCTTTGCTTCCTAGTCAAACCTTTGCCAACTCAAGTGTGGGTGCTAGTCAGTAAAGATACCTGAATTCAAGCTTTGATTTCACCTCTAGATACAAGATATTAAATATACTAGGTTTCATTTTCTTGCTTCTATAATAACCATTAGGATCCTGCTGGTGTTGGAATTATATTTTATGATATTTATAGGGAGAGAAAGAGACAAGGTGCGCAAACCATTCTGAATATAACACTAAATGCAAGCATCTAAATGGGAAGCATCTCTTCCTTAGAAGGAGCTAAACAGAAATATGTCCTTTACCAAAACTGCAGTGATGAAGTTTAAAATAAGAGTATCTTTTATATCCACGTAGTATTGTTTCTTCTGGGCCCTTCTCTAACACTAGAAGAGATTTTAAGAATTATGATGCTCTGAGAATGAACGTCACCTCAAAAGAATTTCAGGTTAAACTATTTTAAACTGAAAATTCATGGCCATTTCTTCCCCATCAAAAGTTTCCACTTTACCTCCAGAACTTGCTGTTGTAGTTGTTGCTGTCGTGGTTGCTGCAGCTGCGGCCACTGAAGACTGCGGAGCCCCAGTGCTTGCTGTTGGAGGGGGGTCAACCACAGCCTGGCTCTCTCTATCTCCAGGAATTCCCTGTAACATGATTTCCAAGCTTTAGAATAGCTCCTCACTCAAAGTTACTTAAATATTACACAGAAGAAGAAACTTTGTGTCTATTCAATATCCTTGTCTAATTTCTAAAAGCATCAAACAGACGTCTGCTTCAATTCAAAGTAAAGGATAAACACAAACAAAATCTGCACATATTCAAGATTAGAAATGGCCTCAATGTGGTATGGATGAATCCATACTGCTATTATATACAGCAGCACTGCCCAACAGAACTTTCCATTTCGGAACACCTCTATATTTATGTTGTCCAATAAAAATACCCATTAGCCACAAGTAGCTACTGAGACCTTGAAATATGGCTAATGGTACTAAGACACTTAAAAAAAGAGTTAAGTATTAACTTACTTGTACTTAACAGTACTCAATAGCTACCCAACTAGATAGTGTAGATCTAAGACATAAAGGAACTTTATTAATTAAAAAAAAATCATGAAATGATGTTTATACAGCAACACATATTAATATCTAACACCAAAGTATCAGGCAAGATCCTAAACTTGCATATAATACTGTCCAACACTAAAAAGCTAATTTTTTAAATTTTCAAAATATCAACACAAATCTTATTAGGACATATCTGACTTTTTAGTTCAGTGGTTAAGACTCTGCACTTTCACTGCAAAGGGCATAGGTTCAATCCCTGGTCAGGAAACTAAAATCCCACAAGCTGTGTGGTATGGCCCAAAGGAAGAAAGAAAGAAAAAAGTAAATGGGTATAAAAAAATCTTCAAGTTTTGGGTGATAATTTTTCTAAGTTTATGACATTTATCTTCTGAAGTTATTATAACTTTAAACTGCACTAAGATTTTTGGAACACTCTATTTTGATAAAAATGATTTATAAGACTTCTCACATATAGCTATCAAATAACCTTTATAGGTTTTGGAAAGGGAATA
This sequence comes from Ovis aries, assembly GCF_016772045.2. NCBI lineage: Eukaryota > Metazoa > Chordata > Mammalia > Artiodactyla > Bovidae > Ovis > Ovis aries. The sequence goes on from NC_056055.1 coordinate 15,820,049, forward strand.
GAGAAGAAAATACTGTATATGAATATGAGATGGTGTTAGTAATCACTTCCATTTCCCAGTAAATCAGAAGCTAAAATCATAAACATATAAAGAATGAAGGACAATAAATAGCAGGATAATAATTGCTATATTGGATGTCCCTCTAGGCACTGCAAGCCACCCACCAATTCAAACCCTTAAATGAGGAGCTATCAAGTGCGGACAAACTATATACAGATCGAGGGTCCAAAAGCCTCCATCAAATTCTCAAACAAGTTAGCTAAAGTCAAAAGTTAATCACCATTGCTACAGATCTACCTCAAATCCTCACACACAAGATTTAGCTTTTTGTTAGATTATTACTTCTTTCTATACACTCACTTGCACTTATATAGATTCATCAAAAACTAGCAACAGTTCAAAGCACCAAAACAAGTGCCTGCTTCAATTGAAACTAAAGGATAAACTGTTTCCATGAACCTCTCATCTATTTATTTGCATTTGATGCTAAATAGTAGCAACTGTGAAAAGAGTAATTCATTTTTTTCAAACCCCAAAATTTCAAATCTACTGGGTCAAAATATTTGATGACACCATTAAAATTATGCAGAATTCCAAAATCAGGTATAAATTAAAGCCATTCTATAAAAGGAAAGGCAATGTTTTTATGCAATACACATTTTTTGGGGAGGAATGAGGGGCAACCATAAACTGATCCACAATAACTCTCAATCCAGTATGATTCCTCAATTTCAAACTGATAATTAAATGAACTGTCAGTATTTTACAGACTTTCAAGTGGACAATGGGAAAAAGAATTCAAAAGTTAAATGGTATGTTAAGATTTTCTGAACCTCATGCCAGTAAGCAGGAAATGACTGGAGGAGAAGCAATTATCTGCTCATGACGGGGACTCTTCTGAAACTACTCTGAAACTACTGAAAAGGAGTTTCTACCAGAAGCACACCTAGAAACAAGGGAATGGGTTGAACTGTGGACGGTATTCTCCAAGGAGTTAGGATCTGAGATGATGTTTAGGGTAATACAGACTTTTGATAATATTCTAACACACCAACGACAATTGCAGGATAAAATCTTAAAACTAAAAAATTAATCCAATATTATTGCAAACTTTTACAATTTGCTTTTGGTCTGTGTCACATCTGTAAAACAGACATTCGTTGTTGTAAAATATCAAGGGTTTCAGTTCATGCCCATAACAATCTATTTCTCAAAAACTTTTATTAGTAGAGCAGTCTACAACCTAAAATTTCCCCTAAACCCTTGTGAAAATCTGGGATCTGAGTTGTCCAGATAAATCAATTATCTGAACTTTTCAGCAAACTCTCCCAATTGTTAAAAGCTAGCAACTAAATACAAAAACTTACATAGTACAAAATTTGACTTGGACTTCCAACTTGAAACTTTCACTCTACATAGTACATCCAGGATCATGTTTGGCAGGCAAAAAAGCTACTGAAATGTTGGATTCAATTAGTTTGAAAACCTGCCCCACCCTTAGCCCTCTAACACACAGCTCTCATCCTCAGAGGATGATATAACTAGGTTAGACACTAATACCCCAAGTGGATAGCCAATTTTAAAATCCATTTAGTGACATTTTCTGATTCAAAGTCTTATCACAATCTTTTAGAAGAGGTTATACTTTATTAACGGAAAATGATAATGCACTAAGAAAAATACTGGGTTGACCAAAAGGTTTGCTGATTTTTCCGTAAGATGTAATGGAAAACCCCAAAAGAACTTTTTGAAAACCCAATAAATGTCAATAAAAGCATTAATTAAATCAACCCAATAAAAGCATTATGCAAATGAGCATACATCACCATTATCTTACGAACTGCTACTGTTTCTTTAAAATTTCTGTTTCTCTGAGATTTCATCCTTAAACAACTAGAACCAAGAAAGCAAAATGTTTCTCACCATTAAGAGATACTCCACTGCTCTGTCAGGGTTGTTGAAACTGGCTCTCAGGGCTGCAATCACTTGCTCTCGTTCGTAGCCCATTGACATGATCTCAGTTACCATGTTCTCGTAAGACTGACCTGTCACTAAGAAAAGATGTGTGTGTGGGTGGAAGAAGGGAAAAAGGAAAAGAGAAAGAAAATTCAATAAACAAACATTCTCCACATAGTTTCAGTGTGTGTATATGTATGCATACACTGTCAGGCACTACAGTGTTAGGAACACAACGATGAGTAACTAAAACACACATACAACTACTACAACATACATGCGGTAGGCAGAACAATCCACCTCCCCCCATCCTTAGAAACTCCGAGTAAGTTAGGTTACAAAGCAAAAGGGAATTGAGGTTGCTAATCGGCTGACTTTAAGATAGGGAAATTATCCGGGATTACCTGGGTTGGTCTAATGTAATGGTAAGGGTCCTTAAAAGCAGGAGCGAAGCAGATGAGAGGGTCAGAGAAATAAGTGGGGGCAAGTTAGAGAAAAAAGCAGGGGCAGAGATGTTATGTGCTTCTTTGATGACAGAGGAAGGCGGTATGGCCGAGGTATGTGGTTAGTCTCTTAGAAGTCACAAAGGACACCGAACAAATTCTCCCCCAGAGTCTCCAGAAAGGAATGCAGCTCTGATTTTAGCCCAATGAGTTAGCCTCTTTATTTTAGTCCAGAGAGCTTCATGTCAGACTTCTAGCCTACAGTACTACAGTAAGATAATAAATGTGTTGTGTTACACCACTAAGGTGTGATACAGAGCAGCAACGGGAAACTAATACAGTATGTTAAACACATAATAAAAATATCAAGCACAAAGGTAGCACAAACATATAACAGAATTAGGAAGTCGAGGCTGGCAACCTGGAAGAGGAGACAGATGAACTGATTTTTGAAAGCAAGAAGCAGGGACATCTCAAGCAATCAATTGTGCTATAATAAGTTGTTTTCCTTTGACACCTTTTATTATCAAAGCAGAGGGGAATAGGGGTTGGAAGCAAGAAAGTCAGAATGTCTCATACCATATAAAATGGTACAATTATCTCTATAAGTCATTTCCCAGAGAGCTCTCCAACCCCAACTCACTCTTCATGGAAATGTCAGAAAACACTCTGATTTAAAGCAAGTTTTCCTAACAACTAGTGATGATGAGCCTCTTTTTATATTTCTGTTGGACTTTTGTACATCTTCTTTGGAGAAATATCTATTCAATTCCTTTGCCCATTTTTTTTAAACTATTGAGTTGCATGAGTTCTTTATATATCAAGGATGTTAACCTATCATATACATATATATAGCTGCAAGTATTTTCTTGCCATTTTATAAGTCTTTTTACTTTGTTGATGGCAAAATTTTCAATAAAGTTCTAACAGCTATGAAAATATAGCTTAAAAAACTAAGTATCACTGAGCAAATTCAACATTTGATATCTTGTTTAATGACTTTTCCCTTCCTATTCCATTAAGTACTTAAGCAATTTCAACTTTTTAATTACCCACTGATACAATTCTAGCACAAAGCACTCAAAGAGTCAGTATACTTTCAGTAATCTAGTTCTCAGATAAAGAAAACAGTATCAGTAATAAAATCAAGTGCTGTGGACTATCAGAACTATATTATTTTAACATAGTGTTTTTCTCACTCAATTCTCACAAGAACTCTATGAGGCTGAGGCTTATTAGAAAGATTAACAATTTGATCAATGGCTATTAAGCCATGGTGCAGAGATACAAATACAAGCTGTCTAGACCCTAGAGCTCCCACACCTAATCCTTAATGCCATGCCTCATAATTAGTCAAGATATAAAAACTCAAACAGAAGTGTCTACATGCAGGTTGGGTACATTTTAGATCCTAAAGGTACAAGGGAAATGACTCCTAGGAAAATTAGGGACAATGGACAACATCAGACAGAGCTAATGAGACAGAAGAAATAGTGAAGAAAATGTGATTAAGAATGAATTCTGAACTTATCATCTAGGATAGGAGGTGTTATGAAAGGAGCAATTACCTCATTAGATCTGCCTTTTAGAAACTCCACTGTGGCAAGGAATAGACCAGTTAAGAGAGTAATACTAGAGCATCAGGAAGGGAGGGACGTCAGCTGAGGCAATTAGGTGGTAGTAGAAACACAGATTCCAGAGACTTTAGGAAGGAGATCGGTAGGACTCCTAGTCTCACTGGTCAAGAGAGGAAGAGGTCAAGGTTGATGCTAATACTTCGGTAGAGCATGGATGATGATGGAAGCAAGAAAGGAACAAAAGAGAAGAATCAGATGGAGGAATAAAAAATTTGTCAGTTTTGAATCTAAGGAGTTTATGGAGGTTATAGGTTTTCCAGCTGACAGCATAAAGAATGAGGCTTGGAAGTCAGAGGGATATACGTACTGGAATTTTAACACTGAGAATCCTTAAAAGTACAGCTGACCCTTGAACAATGTAGGTTTGAACTGTGTAGGTCCACAAATAATTGGGTAACTGCATTCCTAGCATACTTCTGTATGATCCATGGCTGGCTGAATCTGCAGAGGCAGAACCATGGACAGAGGCCTGACCGTAAAGCTATAGATGTATTTCTGACTACAGAGTTGATGGCCCTAACCCCTGTGCTATTCACAGGTCAACTGTGTATGGGTGGTATTTTACTATTCCCATGGTCTGAACTTTGAACAATGACCTAGAGCAGAACCCTAGAAAAAAACTCATACATTTAAGGACCAGGCAAGATAGAAAGAATTAACCAGGAAGCCTGAGGAAGGAACAAACACAGATACAGTTCAAGGAAGAGAGGTGTCACAGAACCCAAAGAAGAAACATTTAAAGAAGCAGGGTATCGACGTAAAGACTGGATAAATTAATGACTAAAGGGTAAAGGGATCCTGAGACCATAACAGCAGTTCTAAGAGATGCAGATGTAAAAGGTAAGACACGACCATCAGAGACCACAGCAGGAGTAACTAGAGCTGTGCGTTCCTGGCCTCCTGCCAGGCAGCATCAACGCATTCCAACTGAAGCCTAACAGCAACAGCCAGAGCCTCCAACAGCATCAGGCAGGGGGGAGTGTAGGCTGGTTCCAGCTCTGAGGCTACAGAGCACTTTACACATCCCTGGGTAATCCTGAGCTGTTCCAGAACCTGTGTAACAACTTCCTAAGATTAAGCTTTTACTGTCTGAAATAAGAGTGATTTCTGTTTTCCTGCTTGCTAGACACTAAACCCATACTCGTATGGTAGCAGGGTAATCCCAGAAAAAAGTCCTCACAGGTATGAATGTGGGTTTGGTACACCCAGGTGATCTTAGGTTGATTAAACAACTATTTTGCACCTTTGTGCTTTTTACACGGCAATCAGGGCATCACAGAGTTCAAGCTCAGTTAGGTCAGAGGGCCAGCCGGTATCTTATGTGATACTACTGCTGCTAGAACCTTGCTGCTGCAGCAGCTACACAGAGCACCCAGAAGCCCATCCTCCATTGAAGCTGCACCCCGACCTGCTCCAGTCTTCCACCTCCCCACCATTTCCTGTGGTACAGAAGAGCACCAAAGGGCAGGAGCGGGGCTGCCAGCTAACCACCGACAACAAGCACCTACAGCAGGCACTGTTCCAGGGCAGTCACGGTGTAACCCAGTTACAACTGTAACCCAGGGACAGTTACAATGGGAAACAGGCTACTGGTTCTGACAGACATACATGTGAAGGGAAGACGGAAAGACATTACCCAACAGGTAAAAAGTCAGGATAAAAAGGTATTTTCACTGTAAGTACAATACAAGCAACAAGATGCAGATGGGGACCTACAGGGCTACAACCTGGAATAAAGGCTGGAGATGAATGAATAAAGATGAGATGTGAGACAGATTTAGTAACATCTTACACTCATTTCAAAGACACTTCCTAATAAATGTATACACAGATTAAACTTCATTTTAAAACCCGTATTTAGAAAATGGAAAATATATCTGCTTTAAGGAAAGAAGTATGCTTAACTCTTAACAGCACGATTTAAATGATTCAACATATAGAGCATTAATTTACAAAGTCTTCAGTAACACCAAGTGAATTATTTAAATCATTTAACCACCTGATTATAAGCAACCATGAAAATGATCTAGAGAAATGAAGCCTCTTCCCTCTTATCAAGTAATTCACCATGTAGATGCTTACCAAGTGCACTTGTTGCATCTTCAAAAAGGTTTGACCGAGAAGAATCACCTGATGTACTGTAAAATATTTTCAGAAAATCATGTATCAGAAAGTATGTAAAATTTACCTTAAAGCTTAGTAGCTGTCCAATTTGTACAGACTCTCTGGTTTTAATTAAATGCATAAGTTTGGCTACAGTGTTTAAAAAGGTTTCCAGATTAAAACCCAGAGCTTTATCCATAACATTTATGGCTTGGGAAGAATTTTAATACTCATTCTGTTCTGAAAATCCATCATTTAAAGAACTTACAAATAATCTGTAAGTCAAATCACAGTCAAAGAAACACCAAAAGCTGTACATGATATAGCACATATAGAAACTGTATTTGGCTGGAAAGGCCTTGGAAGTCTTTATATAGTAGAATTTCACTTATATCTTATAGTTAAGTTCCAAACACAGAAACTGCAAGAAAGTATTCAAGCAAGGAACATAGCATAAAAAAAATGCAGAGGCAGGACAGACTCGAGCTATAACCAAGTTTTAAACCAGTTTAAAAGGACTAAGTTTTCACGGGACTTCCTTGGTAGCCCAGTGGCTAAGACTCCACGCTCCCAATGTAAGGGGCCTGGGTTTGATCCCTGCCGGGGAACAAGATCCTACATGCCACAACTAAGAACTGCTGCAGCCAAATAACATTTAAAAAAAAAAAAAAAAAAAAGCAGAGGAGGCATCTCCTGATCTCCCAAATATATTAAAAAACAAAAGGATTAAGTTTTTGTTAGGCAACTGAAGATGAGTCTAGAAAACAAAGTAGACACAAATACAATAATGAAAGACCAGGAAGAGGAGGCCAAAGAAAAATGAGGTTAACAAAACTGGTAAAGACAACAGTTAGCAATTTAAATTACAACATACACAAACACAAGATACACATATACCTGTGTCCCAATTTTACAAACAAAACTCAGTAGACTTCAATCCTGAGAAAACCCCACAGCACCGCAAGACAACGGAAATACCCAACCTTGAATTCATAAATTACAGTATTCTCAGTATCCTTGCATCCCCAGGTGCTGTGGGCAGGGTTACTGTGGCCAAAGTGCCTGGCATCCTAACACTCAACATGACTGGTAAGCATAAAACAATCATTTGGTATAATTTTTAACGTACCTTCATTCACTAATGTGTGGAAGGCAAAACTTCAAAATGAAGTTTCCGAACTACAGTTCAACACTATATATATATACACACACATGTATGTGGAAAAAAGCTCTCCTGCCCTGGACCCCACCCAGAGACAACCGCTACTTCTAGTTTCTATACACTGACTTGTGTTTTGGAATAACTGCATGTCAGAAGAACTACAACTGGCTCAATTTTTCCCAGAGAGGCATGACTTTCCATTTAATTGATCAAATGAAACTAATAAGAATCTGTTTGGCTTCCAATCTTAAAATTCTTTCTGTACGCAAATTTATTAATCATTTCTTTCATGACTTTTTCTGCATTAAGACTGTTTTTCCCATGTTCTCCTCTAGTTTATGATTTCACTTCTACATTAAATCTTTCTCTGTTTAAAGTTTATTTACTCTTTTTTCTTTGGGCCACACTGTGCAGCATATGAGATCTTATTCCCCCACCAGTTAATCAAACCCATGCTGCTTGCAGAGCCCTAACAACTAAGCCACAAGGGAAGTCCATAAAACTTATTTTCATAAGATGACCTCCAGGTAGCTAGACATTTACCCCAACAGCATTTCCCAGAGTGGTCTGAAATTATTTTTATCTTATATTAAGTCCCTGTACGTATATTGGTCTGTCTCTAGACTACTATCTCACCAAGTAGCCATTCTAATAAGAGCCATTCTAAATTTGCAATCGCTACCATGCATAACACAGTTTACTACCTGGCAGAATTAGACCCTTCATTAATGTTCTTTTATAGAACAATCTGTGCTATTTTTGCACACTTTTTTCTTTTTAAACCTTACAGATAACACGGAGATACCATTTAACCACCATTCAAATCTTGATTCTACCTCAACACTCCTCCCCTTCCCCAGAGGAAACCACTGTATCAGTTAGTGTGATGTCCCTCTGCTACTGTTCTCTACACATTAACATGCTTACCCACAGAAAATATGAACATTGTCATGTGGTTTTTGTTTGGTTTAGGTTACTGCCTCTACTGTTCTGCAATCTGCTTCTTTTCACGCGATTAACAAAGCCTTGAAGCCACGTTTATTTAACATGCATATACACTGCATGCTTTACCTGGCCTTCACTACTGGGTATTAGGGCTTCTTAAACTTTAGGAAGCCTAAGAATGCACCAGTTTCACTGTTCAGTTTTTCAAGCTGTGTCTGACTCTTTGAGACCCCATGGACTGCAGCACACCAGGCTTCTCTCTCAGGGACTCTACTAGAATTCACTAGTAGAGCTTGTTAACAGATTTCTAGGACCCACGAGTCGAGAATTCTGATTTATAGAGGTCTGAGGTGGAGCCTAAGAATTAATTTCAAAGTAACTCCCAGCGATGTTGATCCTGGCTAGTTATATTTACTACCACACTACGGAGAATTCCATGGACAGAGGAGCTTGGCCGGCTATAATCCATGGGGTCGCAAAGAGCTGGGCATGACTAAGCAACTATCACTCAACATGAATAAGCACAGGTCTCTAATACGAACAAACAACAAGTCAAGTCATGCTCTTACTAATGGAATTTAAGTTAGTTCCAATCTGTCCTCAATTACAAGCAGTACAGTCCCTGTGCACAAGTTTGGTCTCTCTACAGTAGATATCAAGGAGTGGAATTTGCACTGTAATAGGCAGTTTTTACTGCCATCCACACTTTACAGATGAGGAAAAATCCAAAGATGTTCATTTATTTTCTAAGGTTGCTGCTGCTGCTGCTTCTAAGAGGTTAAGACCAAACAAACGTCAGACCCGAACACAATACCATGTAGCAACTGGAAAAACTTACTGATACGGAAAGACATTGATGATAGATGCGACAACAGTCAAATAATACACAACCAACAATGACTGGGGGACAACGTCAAGCTGTTTATATGTGAAGCTATAATATACTGTCCGGTTATTTTATATAATCTGCTCATTCTTTGGCGTCATTTGTATTTCCTAACTTCTCTATACAAAAGTTTTTTTCCTTTCTCCCTGGGAGAAAAAAAAAAAAAAAAATCCAGATTATGGAAATTTAAACAGACATAAAAAGCATACTATTTTAGTCAGGGTTCAAAGTTTAGATACAAAGTTTGTTGATCCACACAATAATCAAAACAAATACACGCATGAAGTAACTGTTACGAGCACACTCCCACGCAATTTCCTAGAGTCCAGTTCTTACCTGTCAGTCGATGTGGGGGTAGTGGCCACTGGTGTTTCCACGGGCCTCTCTGCAGGCTTCTCTTGTTTTGTTACACTAGCAGGCGCAGGTTCGGAAGATGCTGTCGTTGATGCTGGAGTGACAGAGGCAGGTGTGGGAGCGGGAGCCAGAGTGGGGGCAGGGGCTGGGGCCTGAGTCACAGCCGGTGCTGTGGAGGAACTAACTGTGGTAGTGGTGGCAGAATTTGATTGCTGAGTTGTAGCTGGTGCTGGTGTTGTCACTGCTTTAGGCTAAACACATTACAAAGCAAAATCACACATTACGATAAAATACTACATTATTACCTGACCTCTGGATGCTATAAACAAACAATAACAATACTAATACAAATTTTTAGATTGAAAATAATTTTGTAAGGTAACATAATGAGCGATCAACAGCAGCAATCTGAACCATTATCTATGTTACACATTCAAAGCTGATAAGAGCATATACATCAACTATCAGTCTCAATTAGTTCTGGCCAATGATTTCAGTTTTAGGATCATTATGGAAAAGAATCAAAAAAGCAAATATTTTAAAACATAAAGAATGTGTATATCCAAAATAAACAAATAAATAGAAGAAACACATAATTTACGCCCTAAACTTCATAACTGAAGTTTCTGGTTACAACTTCAAAGTATTTATCGTCATTTGAAAGCATTATGAAAATAACTTCCTTGAAATTAAAGTATAAACAGAAGTATGATTAATGAACATGCCAGATAATCTGCTGTATTTTAGAAGAGGGAAGAAAATCCCAATGTTGATCAGAAGCCAATGGGTTTAAGTACAAAGAGACTAACATTACTTCTGAGATGTATATATAGTTAAACAGAGGCCAAATAATGTTATAACTGCATGTTCAGCACTTTCTGAACTAAAATCAGAGCCATAAGTATTCCCACCAAGCAAAAAGCAGTTACATATGAGTAAAAATCATACTATATGAGTTTTATCTTTCTCCGAAGGCCTATCAATGCTCACGACCTAATTAGTTCATAACTCTCCTAAGGTAAAAAGGTAACTGATTTGCTGGAAGATGAGATTAAAATTCAACATAATTGCCCCAGGTATAAATCAATAAACTGTAAATGAGTGGATTTGTGTCTTATTCTAATTGAGCTAGTATAGAGTGTATTAGAAAAAATGTCTTGTGCAAGGTAGTAGGGGGATGGGATGTAGCATCCCTCCTTTGCCTATATTAAGAGTCTTGAATTTGGCTCTGTAATTTTTATTGCCAACATAATTTCCTGTAAATCATTAATGTTCTATAACTCCAACTAGATAAGAATGTAATTCAAATGCATTATGCCCATTTACTACTTCCCTTAAGATCAATACTGATTTTACATATATATGTTATATATAGTTATATAATATATATATTGTGATTAATATACTACTATAATATACCATGTCCTTAAACCCCACTCTAAATAGTACCAAACCCATCTGCTTTTCAAAGGTCCTCTGCTTAACTTTTGATATTAATAGTTTTTTCTCTCTTCTTTGTAATAAGGGAATTTCTCACTGCTTTCAAAATGTTTAACTGTAGCAGTCTTCTTCCCTTTCTAAAAGCTGGCCTATGTAAAGTAAGAATCTGCTTGGCTCAAAGTAGCTGTTTTTCAAACACATGCACCTATTCTGAGACCCAGCCTGCTTGCTTAGTTATGTTCTTAATACTAAAGGAAATAAGACCATAACAAATACATGTCCAAATGTCTGTGGCTACCAGACATACTATGTATGATAAAATTAAATAAGGGAATATTATTTAGCCCTCAAAAGGACAAATTCTGGCACATGCTACAATATAGACAAACCGTGAAGACATCTTATGAAGGAAAATATTAATAAACAAGTCACAAAAGGAAAAATACTGTATGATTCCACTTATATGAGGTACAAAGTGTAGTCAAATACACAGAAAAGGTAACAGTGGTGTCAGGCTGGGGCACAGCATGGGTATTTACTCTTTAACAGGTACAGAGTTTCAGTTTGGGAAAATGAAAAAGTTTTCGAAATGGATGGTGGTGATGGCTACATAACAACATGAATGTAGTTAATGCCAAGGAGCCATACACTTAAAAATAATTAAATCTGTACATTTTATGTTGTGCATTGTATCAGTTTTTGAAAAAACTAGTTGAGACAAAGTTTCCTCATATGATTCTGTTCATCTGTATTTAAAGTTTAATATTTTTTAAATAATTAAGTGCTTAAATATATATAACAAAATATTTTAAAAATTAACCCCAATACATATGAAATGTTTAACTGTTTTCTGTTTCTTACTATAAAAGCATGCAGTAATTAAAATTCATTTGTTCAACTCTTATTTTCTACTGCATATATTCCTTTGAGACTTTTAAGTTTTTGACAAACTGGTTTTCAATTATTTACTTAAATTTAGTTTGGGTGCTACAAGCAACACTATTCTTAGATTACTAGGAGCTCAGAATTCAGATCGTAATTCAATCTTAAAAATGAGCGTCATAAGTACCACCACTCCTCTATCCGTCTCAACACTCCACTGCATATTTATCTCTCTTTCCCCTTTTCTAGTTTCTAAAAATCTATCTCACTGACTAAAAAATATCACGGAAATTTTTAGTCTATATGCCTTTTTGGCCTTGACGCATTTGTTAGGTCTAGTACATCGTTTAGCCAAGTCCTTTTAAGGCATTCTTAATAAAAACTGTAAAATATGAAACATTCGAAGAATCACATTCTCCAATTACATAATTTGTGATTTTACTAATCCAACAGTACCTAATGATGTTTAACAGGACATTTCATATATCAACTGTTTCAACATATTTAAAATTATGCTCAAACTACAAATACATAAAACTATTAACTTTATGGTTGACTCAAAGCAAACTGTTAACACACTTAATAACTAATAAGTGCATGCCACTATGGATGTATATATACCGTTTTCACTTAAAAATTAAGTGTAAAGACAGACTTGGGATCTTTCTTTAAATTCCCATGGATAAAGATATACACAAGAGGCTGAAACTTACTTTTGTCACCATAACTACCACGAAGTTTTTCTCATCAATTTTATATTCTTTTAGAGCAGTATCATCATTGAGGATTTTTCCTAGTACATTAAGAAAAAAACATATTATTAAAGGCACCATAAACTGTCTTACACTGAGGTTAAAACAATCATAAACATTAATTTTATCAATTAAAACTTTCCGAAAGAAAAACATTAACCAATCTGCCAAGATAAACATAAATGGATACAAAATTAGTTAAGAAGGCATGAGCATCTGACTAAAAGACAGCAAACACATACACTGTTTGTAGATATCTGAATCCCAAGCACTTCTTAAAAATTATTGATAATTAAAAAAAAAAAAGACTTGCTGGGTAAGGAGATATTAACTAGGTCCTGAGAAATGGGAGACCAAATAAAATTCAATTTTGAGATGCTCAAAGATACACCCCCAACCCAGCCTAGGAATGACCTATAAACCCTCTTCATGGAAGGAGAAAAGAACTTCTCACTCCCACAAATACTGGATACCTGCAACACAGAAATGTTTCACTGCCATAAAAAGTAAGATACTCATGACGACTTGGCACACAGAAATGGCAAGATACAGAACTGAGTAAGCCACAGGGACTATACAAGACTTCGGGCATGCAGAACGACAGACGTAAGGTCAGGATTCTTTCAGGTTGCCTTTTCCTTGAAATTAGTTTTCCATTTTTAAAGTTACTGAATCAAAAGCTGCAAGCATTAAGACAAAAGGCAACAGTGTCTCTGTCTGCAAAGGAATGAAAAAAACAGCCAAGAGTAGGAACCAGAAATTCTAGTTTTATATCTGCCACCAACTACCCATGCCTCTTCAGGCTTCCGAATCCTCATCACAGGGCTGGTGTTTCTCTAAACTACCTCAGTTAAGAAAGTACTACAAAATCTCTATCTTAAAGACAAGAATCCAGGGGTAAGCCAAGATCCATCTTACTGACATCCGCAATCAAAGTGCTCAGTATTTCTTCTAAAGAACACAGAGAAGCGTTTTCTCCACAAAATTCACCTATTAAATCTATTTTTCACACACACTTTCCTGGTTACTGTGCAACTTCCTATTCGCATCCTTTGTTCCTTTTTAATTGGGTCATTCTTTTCCCTATTGATTTGTCAAGAGCTCTTCATATAATCTGAATAATAATCTTTTTTTCCTGTCATTTATTGCAGTGTCTTTTGACATAAGGTTTTCTATATTCTTCAGTCAATTTTGGTATTTTATTTAAAAACAGATAAACTTGTGGCTTCCCTGGTGGTCCAGTGGTTAAGAATCCACTTTTCAATGCAAGGGACACTGGGTCAATCCCTGGTCCCAGATGACCTGGCGTGCCACGGAGCAGCTAAGCCTGCAAGCCACCCTATTGCGCCCAAGTGCTGCAACTACTGGAGGCCCTGTGCCTCCAGTCTGTACTCCACAGCAAGAGAAGCCACTGCAGTGAGAAGCCCACACCCCACGGGAACAGCAGCCCCTGCTCCCGACAACCGGAGGAAGCCCACGCGCCACGATGAGACCTACCATAGCCAAGAAATAAAATAACATTTCAACAGATTACAGAAGATGCTCAGTTTGATGGGAAAGCTAAAGAAAACACACGCAGAACAATAAAATTGGACCCCTATCTTATACCACTCACAATGATTAACTTGAAATGGATCAAAACTTAAACATAAGGACTGTTACCATAAAACTTCTGAAAGAAAACGTAGGGAAGAAAACCAGCAATTGTGGCTTTACCGACAATTTTTTGGGTATCACAAAGAAAGCCCACACACCCAAAATTCGACAAATGGACTACATCAAACTCAAAAGCTTCTGCATAGCAAAATAGAAAATTAACAAAATGAAAAGAATTCTACAGAATGGGAGAAAAATTTCAAAAACCATGTGAGTTATGTGGCTAATATCCAAAATACATAAAGAACTCAATAACAAAAACCCCAAACAATCTGTTTAAAAACTGGCAGATTAAATATAAATCAACATTTCTCCACAGAAGATGTGGAAATGGTCAAGAGACAGATGAAAAGATGCTCAACACTACTAAGCATCAGGGAAATGTAAATCAAAGCAAGACACTACCTTTCATCTGTTAGAACAGCTTGATGAAGGAGACAAGCGGGGCTGGTGAGGTTATGGTGAAAAAACAATCTTTATTCACGGTTGGCGGGAATGTAAACTGGTCCAACCACTACGGAGAATATGGAGGCTCCTTAAAAAGTTAAAACTAGATCCACCGTGTGACCCACTGTGTGTATGAGCTATGTCTTTCTTATCCATTCGTCCCTTGGTGGCCGTCTTGGATTGTTTCCACATCTTAGCTATTGTGAATAGTGCTGCTGCAGACATGGGAGGGTACACGTCTTGTCAGAATCCTGTCCTCACTTCTCTGGGTACATACAGTATTATTCGACCACGAGGAAGACAGTCACTTCCTATCTGCAACATGAATGGACCCTGTGAACATTATGCTAAGCAAGGTAAGTCAAGCACAGTATGCTATCACTTATATGTGGAAATGTATGTGGAATTTAAAACTGAACTTAAAAAAAGTTATTTTACCTTGGTGGTTACCAAGGGTTTGGGACATAGGGGAGATAAGAGTGATCGTGTTTAAGAGCACAGACTTGTAATGAGTATTAAATAAGACATAGAGATCTAATGCACAGTATAATGAATACAGACAATAATATTGTTAATTCTGTAATGTGGTAAATATCACTACAACAGCAATCATATTACAATATGTATCAGAGTTAACACTTTGTACACTTTACACTTAAACAATGTCACACAAAGTAATTCAATAACATTTTTTAATTCAAAAAACAAAGCAAAACAAATACAGCCAGTTACACAATGCTTATGAAAGAAAAAATTAACAAGCAAAACTAACATCACTGGATGGAGAAATACATAAAGCAAATGTGAAAATGAGAGGACTGAATGTTAATAAAATAACATTCAAATGACTGTTCAATCTCTGCTTTTATCTCTACAATGTTTCTGACAGAATCAATTTGTATATGCTACAATTCTTAAGATGGCAATTTCTAAAACTAAAAGAATATCACAGTACACATGAAAATGGCATGTTAATTTCAGTACTTAATTCATACCTGCATAAATTAACTTTTGACCTGCTACAGGAAAGGCATCTTTACCCTTTTCGGATTCAATCTTCTCTTTCAGTGCTCTCACCTACGGGAAAAATGTTAAAATATTTGAAAAAAATCTAAACAAAGGAAAATCCAGAATGTGAACAAAGGATGCAATATAAAAAGTTTATACATATTATTGATTCCAAAAACTTAAAAGATCATGTCTTCATAATATTATGTAAAAAAATTCTATTGATAACCCATACTATTAGATATGGTTAAGTATAAACTGTTTTACCATCTGTTACACAGATTTTTTTTCCTTAAAAGAGTTTCTTAGCTGACTTTAAAAATCTATTCAAAATAAATGTTTCAAAAGCAGAAACTATGATTCTCATTATAAAGTTTATGGGTTTATTTCCCACAGAGTAGGAAAGTAAAGAAAAGCTCTCTAATTTAAAGGTTTAAGAAATAAGGTGGTCTTGTCTACAATGATAAAAAGCAAGTTAAATGTGAATATCAAAAGCAAATTATTTACCTTAAAAGTGGCTAATGTTTCATTATAATCACTTGAGGGAGCTTAATAAAGATCAATTAAAACATAATTTCTGAGTGTGGGTCTGGACATCAGTATTTTGTAAAAGTTTCACAGCTGATTTCAAAGTCTGGCCAAGGTTGAGAGCCACTGTATTACTTAAATGATCTTGAACAAGTTGCTCAGTTTTTCTCAGCATCAGTCTCATCTATACAGAGGGACTGGAATGGATCATCTTTGTGGTTTTTGATCTCTAAAATTACACTACAACAGGTTAATCATGAAGTACTCAGACAACAAATGTAAATTATTTCCGAAGTAGGGTGGCAAAGAAGTTAAAAAAAGAGAGACATCATAAAACTAAATTTCACTTACTGCCCAAGAATCAAGGGGGAAAATCTCATTTCTTTCAATTCCCAGAATACTTCTGAAAATTGTACAAGTTGATAGTTCTGAGCTTTACATGGAAAATTGTCATGGATACAAAAGGGAAGGCTCCTCCCCAAATCACACTGTTACTATTAATGTAAGTAGTAGCTGAAATCAAAACCCAGACCTTCTGACTCCAAGCTTTAGAGCAGCGTATTTTGCAAATGTCACATAAATCACCCTTGCTATACTTATCATCTTCCTGAAGTGGGTCAGTAGCATCACTGCTATTCTGTTATTTCCGAAAGTGGAAACCCGTCACAAGAATCTCAACCACTAAATATATATATATGAGTACGAGAGGGAAAGTAGAGCAAACAACAACAAAACACCCCTCCAATCACTTTATTACTAAATAACACTGCTTCAAAGAAACCAACACTGTGATTAAAGAATACTAAGAAATAACAATGAGAACTCTATATGCATTAATACCTATATGATGTGATTTAAAAAGTAATCACAGACTAACACTAAACATTTATTATTGAACCAAAATTAACAAACTAAGCATGTAATCACTGCAGATGGTGACTGCAGCCATGAAATTAAAAGACACTTACTCCCTGGAAGGAAAGATATGACGAACCTAGACAGCATCTTAAAGAGCAGAGACATTACTTTGCCAACAAAGGTCCATCTAGTCAAGGCTATGTTTTTCCAGTGGTCATGATGTGAGAGTTGGACTGTGAAGAAAGCTGAGCGCCAAAGAATTGATGCTTTTGAACTGTGGTGTTGGAGACGACTCTTGAGAGTCCCTTGGACTGCAAGGAGATCCAACCAGTCCATCCTAAAGGAGATCAGTCCTGGGTTTCATCGGAAGGACTGATGTTGAAGCTGAAACTCCAATACTTTGGCTACCTGATGCAAAGAGCTGACTCATTTCAAGAGACCCTGATGCTGGGAAAGATTGAGGGCAGGAGGAGAAGGGGATGACAGAGGATGAGATGGTTGGATGGCATCACCGACTCGATGGACATGGGTTTGGGTGGACTCCGGGAGATGGTGATGGACAGGGAGGCCTGGCGTGCTGCAATTCATGGGGTCGCAAAGTCGGACACCACTGAGCGACTGAACTGAACTGAAGAAGAAAAGCTCAACCTCATTAATTACCAGAAGCACAAAGTTCAATGTCAGATTATCATTAATCCAATAATGGTCACACTGGAAAAGACTGTCTTGAATAATTTTTGGTGTTAAGTGTGAAGAGAAGGATATACTTTCAGAATGAGAGTATCAAATGATATAATGTTTTGTGGACAATATGCCAAAATGTCTCATTGGCAGAGGGTGTGTGGGAGGGTGTGTGTAGATTCAACCTGGCAATACCACTTTGGGTCATGCATCAAAGAAAACTGGAGAGCTAGACTTTGGAACCAGGTTCACTGACCCGTCCAAGCTTCTGGCCTTATTCCTTTACCTCAAGCCAATGATCTTCACTTCCAACCCATTTAAGTCATCTACTCACAGTCATTCAGAACACAGGTTGAATCTCATCATCCCCAAAATGCTCTTCAAAATTA
Source organism: Ovis aries (assembly GCF_016772045.2). Taxonomy (NCBI): domain Eukaryota; kingdom Metazoa; phylum Chordata; class Mammalia; order Artiodactyla; family Bovidae; genus Ovis; species Ovis aries. Next base: position 15,838,176 of record NC_056055.1, read on the forward strand.
TAACAGTGCTGATCTCGTCCCATCAACTCTCTCAGTAACTGTTCACCACACCTGGTCTCGCATTCCATTCCAACTCTGGTCCCCCGAGCCTCTCCTTTTGTTCCAGCTCTGTTCAGCTTAGACAAGAATGCCACTGCTTCTGTCACTCCTAACACCACACGCTTGTCTTCCTACTGCTCCTGCCAGGCAAATTTCCACATATGGAGCAACACAACTGAATTTCCCAGTACTCAAAAACTGACATCAACCACTCTGTGGTGTCATACTCTTCTACGTTACTTAGCTAACAAACTTCACCTGTAATACCTAACCAGCTACCTAGCCACATTCACAGTCTTCTAAATGTTACTGAAGAAGAGGAAAGACACTCCCAATCTTTCTGTTCCCCTGGTTAGCCCTCTCTTCCATCCTCCAAGACATTGCTGTTTCAAATCTGTACTCTCCTCTAAATTTGATTCCCAACACTTGCCCCCTCCACACAGATGACTACTTTCTACTTCATTCAAGACACAGACAACACTCCAGGAGCTCACACTCTCAACTTGCTGTTTCCAAACTGACACATGGGTTTTTCGCATCCAGATTTACCTGATCTCCGTTTCTTCTCTACTACATGAAAGGTATCCCTCTCTTCAAATCTAATTCCTGTTGTCCCTCCAGTACCTTGCTGAATTCGTTATACTTCCTATCCCCTCATCCACTTTTATTTTCAACCTCTCCCTCAAAGCCAGTTCACTTACATTCACATTTACACAGACCTAATTCTCTATCATCTTAAAAAAACCCCTCCCCCAATCTCTCCCCTGCTAGTTACACTCTCCTCCCTTTAGTCTCAAGCAATTTCCAAAAAAGTTAACTACACATTGCTTTTACTTACTCACAACTGCATACTTCTTACTCAAGAGTGCAATACAATGCAGATAAACTGAAGCATGGACTTTGTTCTCATTTTGCTGCGTATTTTCTGCAGCAGCGCTACTCCTACAATGACAATAAGGTGGCCTCCCCAGTACCCCTGAATTTAGCAGCATCAGCCCCCGACGCGTCTTAATCCTTCTCCATAGTATTTCTTGACCTCTCTGTCACGGCTGACAGCACTGACCCACTTCTCCCTTTCACACTGTCTTACTTTGGATTCCGTAACACTGAACTGCTCCAGGTCTCCTCCTACCTCTGCTCCCTCCCTTCTGAAATCCCCTCCTGGCCCAGACCTTTAAGGGTTACTCAAGGCCATGCTTTTGACTGAATTTTCTTTTACACACTCTTCCAGGATAATCGATCTCATCTACTTCTAGTTTTAAGAACCAACTGGATGTCACCTGTATCTCTAGCCCAGTTCTCCCTTGACCTTCAGTTTTGCATATCCAACTCTACTAGAAACCTTCACCGGATATCCCATAGGCATTTGAACCAGAATGTATTTGCTGAAGGATGGTTTCTAGACTACTTTAAGTTTTCTCTAACCCAATCAAGCTGAGCACCATTTTGAAACAGCTTATACTTCAGAAAAGCCTTCTTTTCAGTTCTTGTGAAGTAGGAAAAGTTAGCAACTCTTGCACGTGGCTTCTCCGGGAAAGGTTATGTCCAGCAGCCAATGTAGTTACAACTCCTTTAACACAGTCAACAAGAGTCCAAAATGCAGTACTTGAGTGCAACCTCAAAAATGACAGAGTGATCTTTGTTCATTTCCAAGGCAAACTATTCAGTACCACAGTAATCCAAGTCTACGACCCAACCCCTAATGCTGAAGAAGCAGAAGTGGAACGGTTCTATGAAGACCTACAAGACCTTCCAGAACTAACACCAAAAAAAGGTGTCCTTTTCATCATAGGGGACTGGAATGCAAAGTAGGAAGTCAAGAGATACCCAGAGTAACAGGCAAGTTTGGCATTGGAGTACAAAATGAAGCAGGGCAAAGGCTAACAGTTTTGCCCAGACAACACATAGCAAACACCCTCTTCCAACAACACAAGAGATGACTCTACACATGGACATCACCAGATGGTCAATGTCGAAACCAGATGGATTATATTCCTTGCAACTGAAGATGGAAAAGCTCTATACAGTCAGCAAAAACAAGATCAGGAGCTGACTGTGCCTCAGATCATGAACTCCTTATTGCAAAATTCAGACTTAGATTGAAGAAAGTAGGGAAAACCACTAGACCGTTAAGGTATAACCTAAATTAATTTCCTTACGATTATACAGTTGAAGTGACAGATTCAAGGGATTAGATGTGATAGACAGGGTGCCTGAAGAATTGTGGACGGAGGGAGGTTCGCAACATTGTATAGGAGGCTGTGATTAAAACCATCCCCAAGTAAAAGAAATTCAAAAGGCAAAATGTCTAAGGAGAGCTTACAAATAGCTGAGAAGAAGAAAAGCAAAAGACGAAAGAGAAAAGGAAAGATATATCCATCTGAATGCAGAGTTCTAAAGAACAGCAAGGAGAGATAAGAAAACCTTCTGCAGTGATCAATGAAAAGAAATAGAGAACAGAATGGGAGAGACTTGAGAACTCTTCAAGAAAATCAGAGATACCAAGGGAACATTTCATGTAAAGATGGGCTCAATAAAGGACAGAAACGGTATGGACCTAACAGAAGCAGAAGATACTAATAAGAGGTGCCAAGAATACACAGAAGAACTATACAAAAAAATCATCATGACCCAGATAATCACGATGGTGTGATCACTGACCTAGAGCCAGATACCCTGGAATGCAAAGTCATGTGGGCCTTAGGAAGCATCATTGTGAACAAAGTTCATCATTATGAACAAAGAAGTGGAGGTGATGGAATTCCAGCTGAGCTCTTTCAAATCCTAAAAGATGATGTTGTGAAAGTGCTGCACTCAGTATGTCAGCAAATTTGGAAAACTCAGCAGGGGCCACAGGACTGGAAAAGGTCAGTTTTCATTCCAATCCCAAAGAAAGGCAATGCCAAAGAATGCTCAAACTACTGCACAATTGCACTCATCTCACACGCTAGCAAAATTATGCTCAAAATTCTCCAAGCCAGGCTTCAACAGTCAATGAACCATGAACTTCCAGGTATTCAAGCTGGATTTAGAAAAGGCAGAGGAACCAGAGATCAAGTTGCCAACATATATCAGATCATAGAAAAAGCAAAAGAATTCCAGAAAAACATCTACTTCTGCTTCACTGACTACACTAAAGCCTCTGACTGTGTGGACCACAACAAAATGTGGAAAATTCTTCAAGAGATGGGAATACCAGACCACCTGACCTGCCTCCTGAGAAATCTGTATGCAGGTCAAGAAGCAACAGTTAGAACTGGACATGCAACAACAGACTGGTTCCAAACAGGAAAAGAAGTACGGCAAGGCTGTATATTGTCACTCTGCTTATTTAACTGATATGCAGAGTACGTTGTACAAAATGTTGGGTTGGATAAAGTACAAGCTGGAATCAAGATTGTCAGGAGAAATATCAATAACCTCAGATATGCAGGCTATACCACTCTTATGGCAGAAAGTGAAGAGGAAATAAACAGGCTCTTGATGAAAGTGAAAGAGGAAGAGCGAAAAAGCTGGCTTCCGTGCAGTTCAGATCAGTTCAGTCGCTCAGTCGTGTCCGACTCTTTGCGACCCCATGAATTGCAGCACGCCAGGCCTCCCTGTCCATCACCATCTCCTGGAGTTCACTCAGACTCATGTCCATCGAGTCCGTGATGCCATTCAGCCATCTCATCCTCGGTCGTCCCCTTCTCCTCCTGCCCCCAAAAGTCAACATTCAAAAAATTAAGATCATGGCATCCAGTTCCATCACTTCATGGCAAATAGATGGGGAGACAACGGAAACAGTGAGAGACTGTATTGTCTTGGGCTCCAAAATCACTGCAGATGGTGACTGCAGCCATGAAATTAATAGACACTTGCTTCTTGAAAGAAAAGCTATGATCAACCTAGACAGAATATTAAAAAGCAGAGACATTACTTTGCCAGCAAAGGTCCATCTAGTCAAAGCTATGGTTTTTCCAACAGTCACATATGAATGTGAAAGTTGGACCATAAAGAAAGCTGAGTGCCGAAGAATTGATGCTTTTGAACTGTGGTGTTGGAAAAAGACTCTTGAGAGTCCCCTGGATTGCAAAGAGAGCAAACCAGTCCATCCTAAAAGAAAGCAGTCCTGAATATTCATTGGAAGGAATGATGCTGAAATTGAAGCTCCAATACTTTGGCCACCTGATGCAAAGAACTGACTCACTGGGAAAGACCCTGATGCTGGGAAAGACTGAAGGCAGGAGAAGGGGACGACAGAGGATGAGATGGTTGGATGGCATCACCGACTCGATGGACATGAGTTTGAGCAAGCTCTGGGAGTTAGTGAAGGACAGGAAAGCCTGGCATGCTGCAGTCCATGGGGTCATAAAGAGTAAAACATGACTGAACGACTGAACTGAACTGTGCTGAGCCCCGTGTCAATGCTTCCATTAAGTCGTCTCAAAAGGATGGGCCTAATACTAAGCACTACGATCAGAGTCAACAACAAGTTTCTCCTGGCTGAAGCAGGGATATGGAACTATACTTTCATTTTGCTGCTTATTTCCCCCTAGATAAAGGATGGTAGTTTATCACTGATTAGAGACAGAATATGGTTAAGACTCAAGAAATCTATTTTTTTTTCTTAGCCACACACTTCTCTTTTATGAAGTTGTACATTTTAAAAGAAAAACATACTCAACACCTTCTACTAAATATAGCTAACATCGCTTTTTTTACCCAAAAGGGAGACAATCGTAATAGTTTATTGAAAAAAGCCAACGCAAAAGCAGATCAGTTACCCTTTTCATCCCATTCTGTTCTGAGGTAGTTGTCTCTCACTTCTCCAATATTCCTTACATTAAATCCAGTGGTTCCAACTTATCATCTAACTACTTTCCAATGTGAACACTATATTGTATCCCATGACACTATCTTAGTTCAGGCCAACCACCATTAAACGTAGTTATTGCCACGAATTTAAGTTGTATGTTTCAGATATAAAAGTAACGTCTTTTAAACCTTATCTCCATAGTACTATGATGTTTTGCAAGTCAGTCTTCCTACACATCACTTAGTTCATGGGTGCTAATACTTACCATGTGTCAGGCAGTGTACAAAGAGCCTCACAACATTTACCTCATTTACTCTGTGTTAGTTCTCTATTTGAATCCTGGCTGGTTATTCAGACAGACTTAGTATTTGAAAACAACAAATACTGCTGAGATTTGTGAACACTGATGCAGGCATTTTTGAGGCAATCTGCCATCCTTTGACCCAAAAATTTCACGTCTAAGAATCAATACTAAAGGGATGTTCACATAAATACTTCAAAGATACATGAACAAAATATGTGTAGTACACTACTTATTATAATACTGCAAACAACCCTAAATATCCATCAATGATGAAGTGGTAAAACACATTATTGCTCATGCATACAGCCGTACAGTTATACAATACAGTAAGAACACTGACTATATAAAGAAATTCACAGAACGCATGTACATTAGAATGACTGGAAGAAATATTTACAATTATCTTTAAGGACAAAAGCAATGGATTTTTAAATACACGGTGTTGTTTTTATGTATTATATGCACACATTTTTCTGGGGGTGGGGGGGAGACAAGCAGCACATACAGAATTCAACAGTGGTTACTTAGACCAGGGACCTAAAGCCTTTTGCTCTTTACTTTATACACTTTACTTACCATAACAAGTCTCGATTGTTTTTAGTAATGAGGGGAAATTTAAATAGTTTAAAAGAAAAAACACCTTGTGGTACCCTCTTCCAACCATTACTAATATTACACAAGAATACACTGCAATTTATGAGATCTCACTAAAGCAGAAAATTCTGGATAGTAGTTTGAACACTACATAGCTTAGCAAATTAAAAAATTAGTAACAGCAAATAAGTTTTAGCCATTAACTATTATGTATGTGTTAGTCACTCAGTCGAGTCTGACTCTTTGCAACCCCATGAACTGTAGCCTGTCAAGCTCCTCTGTCCATGAATTTTCCAAAAAGAGTACTGGAATGAGTTGCCATTCCCTTCTCCAGGGTATCTTCCCAATCCAGAGATTGAACCTGGGTCTCCCACATTGCAGGCAGATTCTTAACCATCTGAGCCACCAGGGAAGCCCCCATTAGCAAAAGGAAACAGAGACCTAAAGCAAAATGTTTACAAAAGGATTTCATACATTTACACTATGGGCAAAGCTTTTTCCTTTTTGGTTCCTTGGGCGGTATCCTTTCATTTGAGAAACTAGTGCAGGCACCAAAGAGTATTTCCTGGATTTTTCCCACAAAGCAGGTTTCAGGTAATTCTAAGTACAGAACTGATTATGAAGATGTCAGCTGACATTAATGCAACAGGAAAAATCTTCCCACTGGACCAAAGGAACGAAAAAATGTGGCACAATCTTTTTTTTTTAACTGAAAAAATAATTCAGATTACAGTATTAACAACGTGCGGACAATAGTAAACAAAGGCAGTAACCCTCATTCTCAAATTAGGGTTACGATCTAGAAGTTACTATTTTAAGTATAATTCGAAATTCATAATCCATTCTCCCCCAACAGAATGATGATTCTCCCCCAACTATGATGATTAAGCTCCTAAAGCAAAGTACTCAAAGTGTTAGTCGCTCAGTTGTGTTCAACTCTATATAACCGAGAGCTGTTGAATTGCAGCCCTCCAGGCTCCTCTGTCCATGGAATTCTCCAGGCAAGAATACTGGAGTGGGCAGCCATTCCCTTCTCCAGGGGAATCTTCCCAGTCTGGGTCTCCAGCATTGCAGGCAGACTTTTTACTGTCTGAGCCATCAGGGAAGCCCCTGGTAACCAACAGCAGCTACTAATTTCTTTCTTTTTTTTTTTTTTTTTGTAAATAAAAAAAGTCTCTCTATTTATGCCAGTTTAATCTATTCTACAATATTATGAATACATTCCTAACAGTATGGTCTCATCAAGATCAAAACAGACACAGACTTTGAAGACAGTAAAGCAGAAACTCCCAAGTTACCTGTAAATTTTAAAGTTTCTATATAGGCAGAGAACAGATCTAATACACTACAGAAAAAGCCACCCACCTAATACAACCGGACAAGCAGAGGGCAGGACAGAGGGAGAAACAACAACTGCTATCCACCTGCTCAAGCATCAAGGACCTAGTCACACATACTAGTCATTTGTAGCTGGTCTACTTCCTCTGCTGGAATAGGTATACATAATGTTAAAGGGTTTATAAAGTTCATTCCACTATAAAATTAGCTGTCAGAGAGCCAAATACAAGGAATGTATTTATCCAAACTTACAGGGAACAGACATGTGGTGTCCTTCAGCAGGATTCACTGTTCTATACCAAGTTTAAATTTATAACATTTCTTTCCAAAAGCAACAGAAATTTTATATACTATCAAATAATCTCAATTTCAAGCCTAAAATGGCAGAATACTGCTCTCAACACTGAAGTTGCTTGCTATATCAAGCTGAGAAAATAAAGATATCTCATACAAACCATGTTCAAAAAGGACAGTGGAAAAAAAACACTGATCACAGTGAATGGAAAACTGATAAAGACAGGATTTGTTTTTTAAAAAATTGCATAGATTTCTGATTTCACAATTTACCCGAATTTTCAGATCCATGATCTCATCTGATTTTCACACCAACTCTATGAGGAAGGCAGGTAAATTACTATTACTCCCATTTTACCCATGAGAAAACAGATTTAAGTACTATACCACACTCAAAGATACAAGGCAACTACAAAGTGGTAAAAAGCTCTCCTCTATCTTAGGAATGGTATGATGTATTTGAAAGAGCAAGATGTTAAAAAGAAAAAAAGGGCAAACAGATTCAAGAGCTACTCTTGGGTTCTGCTGTAAGGAAGAGGGGGAAACGGGACAGCAGACAAATGTGGAGACAAGGGAGGGTTTTATTAAAACAAGGACACGGTTTAGAAAGCTCTAGAAATGGAAAAATCAATGATGAAGAAAAGGAGAACTGATGGAGTGATGTCCTTTATAAATGAGAGTTTAGGATGTTGTGGGAAAGTGAAGGAACTAGCCTTAGATAGCACTATCCACAAAACAAAGCTATCTCCACAATAAAGAGAGGCTGTCGGGTAGGGAACTCTGCTAGGATCTTGAGTAAGTTCTGTCCTGACAGTTTCTATGTTCTCAATAAAATCTCAGATCTAGGGTCAACTGAAAATAAAGAGTGGAGATGACATGAAATGTGCCTATGACACCAGAAAAATGAATTGACTAGTAAAATGTGCAACTGCCAGTACGAAGGGCTTGACGATAATTATTGTTCAGGAATTTGAGACAAGGAGCCCATGCGTCGTTTCCAGTAGCACAGGGGCAAGCACAAGCACAGACTTAATCATATCTGGGGTTTTTCAAACAAGAACAATGGAGTGAGAGTGGGGCCGTGCTGTTAAGCACTGTCACCAAGCATACCGTGTATTATCTCAAACTCACACAAGCTTCAAACAATCCTGAGACGTCAGTATTTCTGTGGCTGTACTCTCAACTTTACTGATGAGGAAACAGGCACAAAACTGGGTAACTTGCCAAAGATCACATCACATGGCAAGTGCTATGGCCAAGACTGAAAGCTAGGCAGCCTGGCTCAAGAGACATGCTACACTTGACCCTTGCAAGGGAGTCATTATAACCACTGGCGCTATTTTAGCTGGGCAAAAGTGGAAGCCCAGAGGGGAGGGCCAGAGAAAAGCAGTATGGATCAAATGGATTGTAAGTCTCATAAGAACTGGAAACAGAGGAAAGTTAAAGTGAGATACCAAAAACAGATTACTGTGGACAAGAGGAAGAGCTCCAGTTACTTGCTGTGATAAGAGCTAGTTACCACTCCTGGGTCTGAATAAATGAGTTAAGTAGAAGGAAAGCTCACTAGATGTGCAATTAATGAATGGAGATCAGACTGTGGGCAAGACTATCATTCGAAGACAGTGAAACTACCAAGGCCATTGACTGTGACCCCAGGCAAGTTACTAATCATGCTGGTCTTCAACTCTTCTTTTTAAAACACACATCATTACATATTTTTCACAATTCTGGTTTGGTTTTTTTTTTTTTTTAACAATGCCCACCACAGGCTATGACACTCAGAATTACTGTGATTGTTTTCACATGTCTCCCATGCATTCCTCAATTCACTGAAACCTAACTTCTGGCCCCACTGCTTCAAGCAGACTACTCACCCGGTCACTTATGACCTCCAAGTTGCCAAAACCAGAAGTCATGTTCCTTGTTTTCATCTTACTTTTTTGCAAGTAGCAGATACACTTGACCCTCTCCTTGTCTTTGAAACTTTTCTCTTCTCTTGGATTCTTCTTTCTTCAAAGGCTGCTCCTTGACTGCCTGAACTTTTCACTATTCAGTCTTCACATGGTATATACAATACCCCAGGTTTCAGCCCTAAGCCCCATTCCTTTCCATTCTCACCAAAGTTCCTCAATTCTAGTAGCATATAAGGGATAATTTAGGCACTTGGGCTCAATTTCATCAAGAACGGGCACTGAAAAAGGTTGAGGCAAGATGATCTCATCCATTCCCATGGACTGAGGTCAAACATACATGTGGCTTGTCACGTCTCTGCTGCTGTTGCTAAGTCGCTTCAGTCACGTCTGACTCTGTGCGAGCCCACAGACGGCAGCCCACCAGGCTCCCCCGTCCCTGGGATTCTCCAGGCAAGAACACTGGAGTGGGTTGCCATTTCCTTCTCCAACGCATGAAAGTGAAAAGTAAAAGTGAAGTTGCTCAGTCGTGTCCGACTCTTAGCGACCCCATGGACTGCAGCCCACCAGGCTCCTCCATCCATGGGATTTTCCAGGCAACAGTACTGGAGTGGGCTGCCATTGCCTTCTCCGTGTCATGTCTCTAAGCCCAGGCAAATTTCCCTCTGGAGTTGAAATTCATAGCAAATCTTGCCATTTCCACCTGAATGTTTAGTAGGCGTCTTAAATGTAAGTCTTTGAGTTCCCACCCCAATCCCTAAACCTGCTCCTCTCCCAACCCTCTATGTCTCAGCAAAGAACATGGTGTTCACACAAGTTATATAACTAAAACCTATACTTAATCTTTGATTTCTCAACTTCCCCCACTACAACCCATCATCAGCTCTACCCTTCCAACCATATCACAAATCCCTCCAACTCCAATCTCTACTCTTACTTCCCTGGTCAAAACTTCAACTCCTGAAACTGTTGTGCAAGCCTCACTGCTCTTCATACTATCTGTTCTCCAGACAGCAAAGTAACCTTTCCAAATCATAAAAGAAATATTTTTTCTGCTCTGCTTAAAAGCCCCCAAAGGCTTCCTATTTTACAATGAAAATCTCCAGCTTATTACAAAGGCCTACAGGCCCTGGCCTCTTGCCTAACTCTAATCCCTCACCTCTCTTTCCCTTCACCTACTAGAACAACAAAACAGGCCTTTTTTGATTCCCACCTACTTTCTGATTCCCTCACCTACAAAACAGGCCTTTTTTAATTCCCAAAGCACACCCCTGAAAGACTTTCCCTAAAGAAAACACTCTCCCCATCTCTGAGCGCTTATTATTCAGATCTCAGTTTAAATGTCACCTTATTTAGAAAGGGCTTCTGTGACCAGTCAATTTAAAAGTAGCCACCTAGTCATGCACTATCACATTACCTCACCCTATTTCAATTCTCTACATAACTCTTACCATTATCTGGTTTTGAAAACTTGTTTTTAACTGATTTATCCCACTGTAACGTACGCACCATGACAGCAGAACCTGACGTTTTTAGTTAGTATTCAACCAATGTTAAACAAATTAACATGCAAAGATTGAGGGATCACTGACTTGGCAATTCATCAAAAAATGTATTTAGTTCATTCAAAAGATCTTTACCAAATTCTTGTTGCTGTTGTTTAGTCTCTAAGTCATACCTGACTCTTTGAAACTCAATGGACTGTAGGCTCCTCTGTCCATGGAATTTCCCAGGCAAGGATACTGAAAGGGGTTGCCATTTCCTTCTCCAGGGGATCTTCCCGGCCCAGGGATCGAATCCACATCAGCTTCACGGGCAGATGGATTCTCCACCACTAAGCCACCGGGAAAGCTCCCTTAAATGCTTCCTGTGTGCTAAGCACAGAGACAGCAAAGGTCCGATTCAAGCCTGCCAGGTTCCCCAGGTACTTCCAGTATTCTGTTTTACCAAAATACCTTAGTTTCACCTCTGTGATATAGCATTTTAATACGTTAACTACTTAAAGGTTTTAATAATCTAGGAAACTTTCATAATAAGGCACCAACTCCAGCACAACTCTATTATAATACAATCAGTCACGATGGGAACAATGTCCTAAAAAATGATAGCTAGTAAATCCTATATACAAAACTAGTACTCAAACAGTATTTTGCAGCACAAATGTATCACAAAGTGAGATAGGTCTTTGCAGATTACTATACAGAACATCAAATACACTGTCTATACTAATTAAAACTACTGTACTTTAGCAACTGTCTTATCAAAAACTTCCAACGTATACACTTTGCTTTGTTGTGACTTATGTAGTATTTCAGCTTGTGCATTTAATGTCTCACCTCCAACTTACTGTTGTTTTTCCCCCAGTTATAAGAGGGGATGAATTATTATTGTAATAACAATAAAGACTTTTGTAATGGTTAACACTAAACGCAGTGCAAGGTAACGGTCAAGTAAATGGTACAAAATGGCAATGTTAAGAAAGTTTCACTGGTTTAAAAAAAAAAAACAGGCAGGGGAGGACTTTCAACATTCAAAAACTAAAGCAAATATGAACATCTTAAAAACAAATCCTCCTGCTTTTTCTACTGTGTCCGTCTCCTACGCTATAGCCACCAACTGAGCGAAGACTACATAAATACGTCTCCCCAAAAGCCCCAGACCATGTCTCCTGTGTCCCTGCATTCCTCTGGTTCTGCCAGTCAAAGCTTACTGAACATTTACTTGTTGAGCAAATGAATCACTCCCATGATTCCTCTTATCTCTTGGTCCTCTTTCACTCATTTTTGCTCCTACTCCTCTCAAGCTCACAAGAGTTTCTACACCAGCCATTTCAAGTTACTTAAGTAATTTAAGGTTCCTTAGTTACTTCTAGGTAAAAAAAAATCAAACCTCTGAGTGGCCAACATAGAGGTTTCAGAGACCAAAATCTGTTCATTTTATGTGAATCTCCCTAAAAGTCTCACTAAAATCCCATTTTTCCCCCTTTATTTTAGATTTATTTTCCTAATATCCTTGGCTATCTAGTTTTCACAAACAGGATACTTACAGTCTGCCGATAATTATATAATTTTCATTGCTTCTTTTCTTACTGGAATGCTCTCAAATACAGTATTAAAAATAAACGTTAATTTAAAAATCACTATAAAGATGCAATTAAAATAGCTCTAATGTTTTCCCCACTTCTGAAATTTAAGTCCATTAAAGTAAAAACCCACAAGTCATTTTAAAGTAAATGTTCCAGAATATCCTGATTAAATGTTTTCATTTCTTGCCCCAGACTAACAATGTTAGGTTTTACATTTATATAAACAGCAGCACAATTATACTTGGACAAACAGCAACAAAAAACTGAAGCAGCAACTCTGTAAGCTTTCTGAAAATCTACCTCCAGAAGTATATGTTTATAATTCATATAAATAAACTGGAAAATAGCAACATAGCTAATTATCTATACAAACACAAATAGTAACATAGCTAATTATCTATACAAACACAATACTGGCTCTAAGATAATGAATGCGTAAAATGCCTAAAGAGCAACACAAATCTAGTAGAACATAAATATTTCAGTGGAGCTGTAGAAAGTCACTGCATATCTTCAATAAACCCAGAAATATAAAACACACACACACACAAACCCCAAACCTTCAGGTTTCAATAATTCTGGAACTAATTGTGAATACCAGTTGGTTAAGTTCCTGCAGCACCAACATTACAAAAAACTAAAGTCAATAGCTATTTTATGGAAAATTTTGGCTGAAAACATTACACAGCTGCATTTTCACTTCCATCCTTTAACTTATAAGTACAAAATAAGCAGTACTATTCAGTAATAGCAATCCACAGGTGTTGTCAATTTTGAGGGCACTGAATTTCTCATTGAAGCTTGGTATCTCTTGCACCTTTTAAGAATTTATCATGTAGCATATTTACACATATAATTAAGTGCCTTGAACTAAAACCATTTTCTGCCACAATTTCAAAAAGCTTGGGAACTACATTTTTAAAATGAAAATTCAAGATGTAGAAAACTTCCTCACTCAAAGGTACCCATTGATTAATAATGGATTCCATTTACTGACCACCAATTAAATACTATTTAATCTTCACATCTTTGTAAAACAGGTACATAGCAAATTAAGTTAGAGCCGAAAATGGGAGCTCAGGTTTATTTAATTAACCAACACCAAGTAGTCCTGTATGGATGTGAGAGTTGGACTATAAAGAAAGCTGAGCCCAGAAGAATTGATGCTTTTGAAGTGTGGTGTTGGAGAAGATTCTTTAGAGTCCCTTGGACTGCAAGGAGATCCAACCAGTCCATCCTAAAGGAAATCAGTCCTGAATATCAGTGGATGGACTGATGCTGAAGCTCAAACTCCAATGCTTGGCCACCTGAAGTGAAGAAATGACTCACTGGAAAAGACCCTGATGCTGGGAAAGATTGAAGGCAGGAGGAGAAGGGGAAAACAGAGGATGAGATGGTTGGATGGCATCACCGACTCAACGGACATGAGTTTAAATAAGTAAGCTCTGGACAGGGAGGCCTGGCATGCTGCGGTCCACAGGGTCGCAAAGAGTAGGAAACGACTAAGCGACTGAACTGAAGATCCCCGACATCCACCAAAACTGAATCAATTATTTTGAAAAATACAGACGGGCAGAAAGTTGCTACTGTAAATACAGCACTGTGACAACCTCAAAGGTGTACAGACTCACACTTCCAGAACACAAGAAGTAAGTTTACACTGAATGGCAATTTTTAGATCTTGGCATAAAGTTGTACTGATTTCAACACAGTGGCTTTTTGCAGTCACAAATACAGAGGATGACATGAGAATTTAACAGGTGAAGTTAAGAGTCGTTCAAGAGTTTACAGAAGAGAGTCAGAGTTTTTATTTTCTTTATTTCTCCTCTGAAAGGCTATTATTTGGGGGTTGGGTGCAGACTTCCGATCCTACAATTTCAAGGCTTCTAACACAGGGAACTTGCTAATCTGGAGTTAAGTTTGCGCCTGGATTTATTGGAAGGGCTCTAATGCAACAACCTTCACCACCAAAAAGGCCTCGAAGTGCAATCTACGTATGGGTGTGGGCTGGGTGGCGGGAGAACTGCTGCGAAACGATTCAAGATTTATGCAAATAAAATGGTCACCAATTCTGCGGGGAAGAGGGCAAAAAAGGCATTTTCACCACCCCTCGCACTCACACTCTGCGGCTGACGGAACCTGATACCATTTTATTTAAGGCTCATTATCTCCAGTTACCACCTCCAAGACCTCAGCGCCTAACCAGGTCCACGCAGGGATAGTGGCGACGCCTACCTCTCCCTCCCTAACCTGTGCACCCACACCCCGGAGCGCAGCTCGACCGCCCAGGCCACCCTGACCTCCCCTCCCCCTCTGGCCCCTCCACCGAGAGCGCCCAGGCCGAGGCCTCCGGTGCCCCGCTAACGCGTGCTTCACGCCATATGCCACTCGGGCTTCGGTGTCCGACCACTGCTTCCCCGCACTCCTGCCACAAAGCCCACAGCCCACCCTGAAGGTCCAGTGGGCCGCACGCTGCCGGGTCCCTGGCCCTACCCGCGCCTGGAACCCGCAGGCCTCATAAGCGCCCGGGTCCCTAGACCCCCCGCTCGCCATGCCCTCTCGGGTGCACCGCGGCTCTACCCGCTCAGGCTGCGCTCGAAGCTGAGGTCGGGGCCCCGCACGCGGTCCCGCCGCGCCACCCCCAGCCCAGGCCCTCCCGGCCCCTCGCGCGGACCGCCCCCGCTCCGTGCCGGGCCCAGCGCGCCCCGCCGCACTCACCGTCTCGTCGGGGTCGATGTCGATCTTGAAGGTCTGCTGCTGGAGGGTCTTCAGGGTGACCAGCATGGTGCCGTCGCGCAGCTCGGCTGCCGGGCCTGCTCCGGGTGCTGGCCGCTGGGCGGGGTCTGTGGCCTGGCGGGGCCCCGGGGTCGCCCGCGCTCCTCGCGCACTCGGGAGGAAGGCGGTGGGGGTGGGGGCTTGTCACATTCGCCCTGCAGAGCGGCCTCTCCCCCAGCCCTGGCTCCCGGCCGCGCCGCTGCCTCCGCGACTGCGGCCTTCCTCGCGAGCTCGGGCCGCCGTGCTTCCTCACGCGCCCGGTTACCAGCCACTGGGTCTGTAAGAAGCGCGAGGGGCTCTGCGAGAGCAGCAGAGAATCCGCTAGCTCACCACAGGCTGGTGGCCGCCATCATCGTGACTCGCCGAGACGCGCCCTCCCCCCACCACCCTAAAAACCTGGGGGGGATGGGGCCGGGACGGCGGAGCGCGCAGGCGTAGGGTGCGGCGAGGCTGTGCGCAGGCGCAGGCAAGAACTCCGCCCCGGAATTGGGGCGGGGCGGATTGCCGCTCTGGAATGTCGGCCGCCGGGATGGCGCGTGCGCAGGCGCAGTCAGTGGGCGTCTCGTGGGGGCGCTCCGGGCTTCCTCGTCGCGTCTGTTTCTGGGGCCTTCTCCCGCCCGCTGTCGCTCCGCCTACGTGCAGACTCCGCCCGGTTGCCTGAGTTGCGCAATCCGTAGCCGGGGAAGCGCTACGTGGAGACAGGACAGAGTGGCTGGCGAGCCTTGGAACTGGGGAACTAGAGGGCGGTAGGTCGGGGCGAGGTTTAAGTGAAAGGGTTGCGGGCAACCAGCGTAGAGGGCCAGCGCTTGCAGGGCGCTTGCTGTGTGGCTGAAGCCTTGTGCTGGGATTCATTTACCCTGAGAACACTGACTTAAGCGCTAGACGATGTTAGTGGACCTTGCGCCTAAATATAAGATCAAGTTATATCACTTCCCCAGGCAGATCTGTCCAATGGCACCTCATCTCATGAGTAAAAGTCAAAGTTCCTAGAGCTGGGTACACAGCCCCTACCTCTTACATCTTATTCTCTCGGCTTGCACTAGACGTTGTTGGTGGATGTTCAGCAAATGCTCTCAACCTGAGAGTCTACCTTCACCCTTGCTGTTTCCGCTTCGAGTCCACTTTTCCTCTATACCTGGGTGGCTCGACTTCTCACTTCCTTCCAATCTTTGCTCGGATGTCGCCTTCTCAGGGAGATCGACTCTGGATACCCGACTTAAAACAGCAACTTCCCTAGTTCCCTTACCCTGCTGTGTTTTCTATAGCACTTCAGTTCAGTCGCTCAGTCGTGTCCGACTCTCTGCGACCCCATGGACTGCAGCACGCCAGGCTTCCCTGTCCATCACCAACTCCCGGAGCTTACTCAAACTCAAGTCTATCGGGTCGGTGATGCCATCCAACCATCTCATCCTCTGTCGTCCCATTAATACATATTTATTGGGTTTATCATCTTTCTCCCTTCAGTAAATCACAGGCAAGCTGCACAGAGATTTTGTGTTGGGTGATGCACCCCTAGCACGAAGAAACATGCCTGGCGTGTAATGCAGGCACAGTAAATATTTTTGGAATCCATGAATGTGCGCTCGGTTTCTCATCAGTAAAATGGGAATAGTAATAGCACTCAATTTCATTGATTATTGGAGGGGAGTGTTGAATAATGTATGTAAAACCTTTGTACCAGGAACGCACAGAGTTAGCAGCCCATAAGTAGATAGCTATTTGTAGTATGCCCATTTCAGATAAGAAAACTGAAGTAAAGAGATGATGAGTAAGGTACCTGGAGTCACCCTCCTGCAGGTCCAGAATCTGAATCCAAGCAGAATGACTCCAAAGTCCATGCTTCTAGGTGCGTGGCATTCATCTCTCTTAATTACGTACCTTACTGCACATTTAGGGGCTTCCCTGATAGCTCAGACGGTAAAGAATCCGCCTGCAATGCGGGAGACCAAGGTTCGATTCCTGGGTCGGGAAGATCCCCTGGAGAAGGGATAGGCTACCCACTCCATTATTCTTGGACTTTCCTTCTGGCTCAGCTGGTAAAGAATCCGCCGACAATGCAGGAGCCTTGGGTTCGGCTGCACATTTAACTTAAAGTAATTCAAATGCCAAGATACAGTTAGGTCACTAGCTGTATAACTAATTGCAAATTACCCCCACTGTACCAGCGTCCTCACTGATAAAATGTCACTGCTTGGTTTTCTGTGGATTCTAGGAGCTCAAGTCTAATTCTTCCATGGAACTTTGAGTGACCAACCTCCCTCTCCACTAACCTGTAGTCCTGTTCAGACCACACATCTCCCTGTATTGTAATTCAGCATCTAACCCTCCACCCTCTGTCTTTCCCTATATCTATTGTTAGTCAGAGGGTGATCTCATCTTATCTCTTGTTTTGAAATACCTCTCTCCTGGACTTTGCCCCTTAGCTATCGTTAGCTGATTGCCTGCGGAGTATCTTTTTAAAAAATATTTGTGTATTTAGCTGTGCTGGTTCTTAGCTGCGGCACATGGATCTTTGGTTGCAGTGCACAGGCTTAGTTGCCCTATAGCATGTGGGATATAAGTTTCCCAGATCAGAGATGGAACTCGCCCCCTCATTTGCAAGGCAGTTTCTTAACCACTGGACCACCAGAGAAGTCCCAACACAGTATCTTGACTTGAAATATAATTAGCCTCTGAGACTTAACATGGCCAAACAGAACCATTGACCCCTTCTGGGCCTCTCTTCCCCCTGAATCCTGTTCTCCCAGTTTCCCCCGATCATAGTTTGTGGCACCGCCATCTACCCACATGCTTAAACCAAAAGACTAGTCATTGTGCCTGATAAGTCTCTTCCCTCTCTTCTTCCCGGCACCAGTCACCACATCTAATCCATTATCACGTCCTACCAACTTTCTTCTCCAAGTTATAGCCCCAAGTCAGCCATTTCTCACCATTTCAACTTTTAAAACCCTAGGCTAGTCCATCAGTATCTTTCATTTCAGTTCATCTTTCCAAAAGACGTGACCTACTCTTTATGACCCCATGGACTGCAGTGTGCCAGCCTTCCCTGTCCATCACCAACTCCTGGAGCTTGCTCAAACTTGTTCCATCCAACCGTCTCATCCTCGGCTGTCCTCTTCTCCTCCTGCTCTCAACCTTTCCCAGCATCAGGGTCTTTTCAACATCTTTCACCTGCCTGCAAAGTGGTCTCTCGGCTTCTACTCTTTTTCAACCTCCTCAGCAGTCAGAGTGGTCTTTTTCAGATACAAATCCTGTCACATCTATTCTTAATACCTAATTATACTTTAGAATAAAATTCAAACTTCTTATCTGACCTTGCAAATTTACCTGACCTTGAACATTTCATGCAAAAATGGGCTCAAGAAAGGACAGAAATGCTATGGACCTATCAGAAGCAGAAGATATTAAGAAGAGGTGGCAAGAATACACAGAAGAACTGTACAAAAAAGATCTTCATGATCCAAATAATCATGATGGTGTGATCACTCACCTAGAGCCAGATATCCTGGAATGTGAAGTCAAGTGGGCCTTAGGAAGCATCACTACGAACAAAGCTAGTGGAAGTGATGGAATTCCATTTGAGCTCTTTCAAATCCTAAAAGGTGATGCTGTGAAAGTGCTGCACTCTATGCCAGCAAATTTGGAAAACTCAGCAGTGGCCACAGGACTGGAAAAGGTCAGTTTTCATTCCAATCCCAAAGAAAGGCAATGCCAAAGAATGCTCAAACTACCGCACAATTGCACTCATCTCACACACTAGTAAAGTAATGCTCAAAATTCTCCAAGCCAGGCTTCAGCAATACGTGAACCATGAAATTCCAGATGTTCAAGCTGGATTTAGAAAAGGCAGAGGACCAGAGATCAAATTGCCAACATCCGCTGGATCATCAAAAAAGCAAGAGAGATCCAGAAAAACATCTATTTCTGCTTTATTGACTATGCCAAAGCCTTTGACTCTGTGGATCACAATAAACTGTGGAAAATTCTGAAAGAGATGGGAATACCAGACGACCTGACCTGCCTCTTGAGAAATCTGTATGCAAGTCAGGAAGCAACAGTTAGAACTGGACATGGAACACCAAACTGGTTCCAAATAGGAAAAGGAGTACGTCAAGGCTGTATATTCACCCTGCTTATTTAACTTGTATGCAGACTACATCATGAGAAATGCTGGGCTGGATGAAGCATAAGCTGGAATCAAGATTGCTGGGAGAAATATCAATCACCTCAGATATGCAGATGACACCACCCTTACGGCAGAAAGTGAAGAAGAACTAAAAGCCTCTTGATGAAAGTGAAAGAGGAGAGTGGAAAAGTTGGCTTAAAACTAACATTCAGAAAACGAAGTTCATGGCATCCAGTCCCATCAGTTCATGACAAATAGATGGAGAAACAGTAGAAACAGTGGCAGACTTTATTCTTTGGGGCTCCAAAATCACTGCAGTTGGTGACTACAACCATGAAATTAAAAGACACTTACTCCCTGGGATAAAAGTTATGACCAACCTAGACAGCATATTAAAAAGCAGAGACCTTACTTTGCCGACAAAGTTCTGTCTAGTCAAGGCTATGGTTTTTCCAGTAGTCATGTATGGATGTGAGAGTTGGACTATAAAGAAAGCTGAGTGCCGAAGGATTAATGCTTTTGAAGTGTGGTGTTGGAGAAGACTCTTGAGAGTCCCTTGGACTGCAAGGAGATCAAACCAGTCAATCCTAAAGGAAATTAATCCCGAATATTCATTGGAAGGACTGATGCTGAAGTTGAAGCTCCAATACTTGGGTCACCTGATACAAAGAACTGACTCATTAGAAAAGACCCTGATGCTGGGAAAGATTGAAGGCAGGAGGAGAAGGCGGTGACAGGATGAGATGGTTGGATGGCATCACTGACTCAATGGACATGAGTTTGAGCAAGCTCTGGAAGTTGGTGATGGACAAGGAAGCGTGGTGTGCTCCAGTCCCTGGGGTAGCAAAGAGTCGGACAGGACTGAGCGACTGAACTGAACTGAACTGACCTGACCTTGGGGAGCTCCCATGATCTGCCAAACTCTCTGGCCTTATCTCTTCCCTTCTCCCTCTCATTCATCATCATCCCTCTGCACCACCTTTCTTTCA
Source organism: Ovis aries (assembly GCF_016772045.2). Taxonomy (NCBI): domain Eukaryota; kingdom Metazoa; phylum Chordata; class Mammalia; order Artiodactyla; family Bovidae; genus Ovis; species Ovis aries. The sequence continues at coordinate 15,858,428 of NC_056055.1, forward strand.
TACCCCGACCAGGGCAGGCTGGTACTAATCTCTTGGCCTTTGCATTTGAGTTTATTTCAGCTTGAAATTCTCTTCCCAGATCTTTGAATGACTAACTTTTCATCATTCAGGGCCCAAGTCATAATTTACTTTCTCAGATTTCTCCAGCAACTTTAATAATATATAATAAACATACATTAACCCTTTAGGCAAGGCACCATTCGAGGCACTTTCCATAGAACCTCATATCTGAGCCCCACCCAACTATGTGATACCTGCAGCAGGATTGCGTGTATGCAAAGTCACTTCAGGCATGTCTGACTCTGTGCTACCCTATGGACTATAGCCTGCCAGGCTTCCCTGTCCATGGGACTCTCCAGGCAAGAATGCTGGAATGCGTTGCTATGCCATCATGCAGGGGATCTTCCCAACCCAGAGATCGACCCTGTGTCTCCTATGTATTCTGTGTTGCCAGGTGGTTTCTTTATCACTAGGGCACCTGGGAAGCCCATCTACAATTCAGTTCAGTTCAATCACTCAGTCCTGTCCGACTCTTGGCAACCCCAGGGACTGCAGCACACCAGGCTTCCTTGTCTATCACCAACTCCCGGAGCTTGCTCAAACTCATGTCCATGAGTGATGCCATCCAACCGTCTCATCCTCTGTCATCCCCTTTTCCTCCCATCTTCAATATTTCCCAGCATCAGTCTTTTCCAGTGAGTCAGTTCTTTGTATCAGGTGACCTTGGAGCTTCAGCTTCAGCATCAGTCCCTCTAATGACTATTCAGGATGGATTTCCTTTAGGATTGACTGGTTTGATCTCCTTGCAGTCCAAGGGACTCTCAAGAGTCTTCTTCAACACCAAAGTTCAAAAGCATTAGTTCTTTGGAGCTCAGCTTTCTTTATGGTCCAACTCTCACATCCATACACGAGTACTAGAAAAACCATAGGTTTGACTAGATGGAGCTTTGTCGGCAAAGTGATGTCTCTGCTTTTTAATATGCCGTCCACGTTTGTTGTAGCTTTTCTTCCAAGGAGCAAGTATCTTTTAATTTCATGGTTGCAGTCACCATCTGCAGTGATTTTGGAGCCCAAGAAAATAAAGTCACTGTTTCCATTGTTTCCCCATCTATTTCCATAAAGTGATGGGACCAGATGCCCTGATCTTAGTTTTCTGAATGTTAACTTTTAAGCCAGCTTTTTCATTCTCTTCTTTCACTTTCATCAAGTGGCTCTTTAGTTCTTCACTTTCTGCCATAAGGCTGGTGTCATCTGCGTATCTGAGGTTATTGATATTTCTCCCAGCAATCTTGATTCCAGCTTGAGCTTCATCCAGCCCGACATTTTAAGCAGGGTGACAATATACAGCCTTGACATACTCGTTTCCCAATTTGGAACCAGTCCATTGTTCCATGTCTGGTTCTAGCTGTTGCTTCTTGACCTGCATACAGATTTCTTAGGAGGCAGGTGAGATGGTCTGGTATTCCTATCTCTTGAAGAATTTTCTAGTTTGTTGTGATCCACACAGTCAAATTCCATCTACAATAGACCCTTGTTTAAATTTTGTCATGGCTCTACCTGAAATTATTATTATTTTTTATTATCTTGGCTAAATAGTACAAGTTGGGCAGGGTGTATGCTTCCATGTCTGATATAGGTGTGTGTGCCTAGAGTCCCACAGTTCACATAACAGATGATGGGACCCCGTCCAACTCACCAGTGCAAAGGCCACCAAGGTGAGGGTGCTTATGAGCAAAGCCTTGTAGGATAGGCCTTGAGCTTCTTCAGGAGCTATTGAGCCAAAATATAAAGATGGAAGGGTGTCATTACTTCCAAATACTTGATAACAAGCCAGGGAATTTTACTTGCAGTTTTGGAAGTTGGTCAAATGATTTCAGGGAAGAAGATGAGCAAGCAGAGATGCAACAGCTACTAACTTAGGAAACACTGGGGTAGAAAATGCCAGAGTCCAAGCCATTCATTCACTCATCAAGTAATTCTTGAGACTTCCTCCATGCCAGAAACTGTTCTAGGTGCTGAGGATACAATAGGGAGCAAAGTCCCTGCCCTCATGGAGTTTGTATTCTAGTGGAATAATAGATAATAAACTAAAAATCCATATTATAACAGATGGGGGTACTGATAAGTACTATTTTTTTTTTTTTTAAAGAACATGAAGAAGGTCAATAGTGCTGAAAAAAGATACACTTGCTACAGAGAATGTGCCAGCTATTTTTCATTCCCCTCCCTCACCTTCTTTTTAAAAAAATACGTTTTCGGCTGCATCAGGTCTTAACTGCAGCACGCAGGATCTTCATTTCATCATGCAGGATGTCTCACTGTGGCACAAGGACTCTCTAGTTTTTGCTCGTGGATGCAGTAGTTGCAGCACATGGGCTTCGTTGCGGCACGTGGGATCTTAGTTCCTCAACCAGGAATCAGACCCACGGCCCCTGCGTTGCACGTCAGTCAGTGTCAGTGTTAGTTCAGTCGTGGCTGACTCCTTGGGACCCATGGGCTATATAGTCCCCCAGGCTCTTCTATCGGAGAAGGCAATGGCACCCCACTCCAGTACTCGCCTGGCAAATCCAATGGGCAGAGGAGCCTGGTAGGCTGCAGTCCATGAGGTCGCAAAGAGTTGGACACAACAGAGTGACTTCACTTTCACTTTTCACTTTCATGCATTGGAGAAGGAAATGGCAACCCACTCCAGTGTTCTTGCCTGGAGAATCCCAGGGACGGGGGAGCCTAGTGGGCTGCCGTCTGTGGGGTCGCACAGAGTCGGACAGGACTGAAGCAACCTAGCAGCAGCAGCAGGCTCTTCTATCCATGGAATTCTCCAGGCAAGAATACTGGAATGGGATGCCATTCCCTTATCCAGGGGATCTTCCTGACCCAGGGATTGAACCCAGGTCTCCCACATTGCAGGCAGATTCTTTGCTATCTGAAACACTTGGGAAGCCCTCCTGCATTGCAAGGCAGATTCTTAACCACTGGACTGCCAGGGAAGTCCCCCTCCCCCATCTTCTTTCTCACCCCTTCTTCACCCAGCAATTGGTCCCAAGAGGACTACCCTGTATGGACTTCCACAGTTGGCTTCTCAGGGAGTCCTAGCAGGAGAGGAGTGAGGGAGGAGAGTGAAATTAGGTGTGTAGTTGGCAGTGCTCTTGATACAGGATAATTGCTTCTGTATGGCCTTCCATGTGACTCTGTCCTTCCAGGTTCTGGTAAGTGCTCCCTAGAGGGCTGTATTTCTCACTGCAGGGTGCTGGCCTGTCCTTGTAGTGTGCCTGTACCCTTCTCTACAGCATTGTGAAGAGTCCCTTTATTGAATCTCCCTGGATTACACCTTGTTAGTTTCATAGGACTGCTGAAACAAAGTACCATGAACTGAGTGGCTTAAAGCAACAAAAAGTTATTGTCTCACAGTTTTGGGGGCTAGAAGTCCAAAATTAAGATGTTGGTAAGGCAATGCTCTCTCTGATACCTGAAACACGGATTCTTCGTTGCCTCTTCCTAGTTTCTGGCGGCTTGCTGGCAATCATTGGCATTCTGAGGCTTCCTGCACCACCTTGATCTCTGCCTTCATCATCATCTGATGTTCTCCTCTTATATGTCTGTCCCTCTGTCTCTTCTTATAAGGACAGGAACAGAATAGGAAAAACTCTTATTGTATCTCCTCTACTCACTGCTCTCTTACTACTTTTAATATTTACTTCTGATCACCAGATTATTATTAGTTCAGTCTCTCAGTCGTGTCCAACTCTTTGCGACCCCATGAACCACAGCACGCCAGGCCTCCCTGTCCATCACCAGCTGCCGGAGTCCACCCAAACCCATGTCCATTGAGTCAGTGATGCCATCCAACCATCTTATCCTCTGTCATCCCCTTCTCCTCCTGCCCTCAATCTTTCCCAGCATCAGGGTCTTTTCAAATGAGTCAGCTCTTTGTACCAGGTGGCCAAATATTGGAGTTTCAGCTTCAACATCAGTCCATCCAATGAATACCCAGGACTGATCTCCTTTAGAATGGACTGGTTGGATCTCCTTGCAGTCCAAGGGACTCTCAAGAGTCTTCTCCAACACCACAATTCAAAAGCATCAATTCTTTGGCACTCAGCCTTCTTCACTGTCCAACTCTCACATCCATACATGACTGCTGGAAAAACCATAGCCTTGACCAGATGGACCTTTGTAGACAAAGTAATGTCTCTGCTTTTTAATATGCTGCCTAGGTTGGTCATAACTTTCCTTCCAAGGAATAAGCATCTTTTGATTTCATGGCTGCAATCACCATCTCCAGTGATTTTGGAGCCCCTAAAAATAAACTTAGCCACTGTTTCCACTGTTTCCCCATCTATTTGCCATGAAGTGATGGGACCGGATGCCATGATCTTAGTTTTCTGAATGTTGAGCTTTAAGCCAAACTTTTCACTCTCCTCTTTCACTTTCATCAAGAGGCTCTTTAGTTCCTCTTCACTTTCTGCCAAAAGAGTGGTGTCATCTGCATATGTGAGGTGATTACCAAATAGGTGGGGTTTTTTTCTCCACACCAAGTAATTCTCCAGTTCTCTGCAGACACCAGCTGCATATCACCAGCTGCAGTGTGATTCAGTCCTGGCACTACCTAGAGTTAGCCTCTGATCCCACATGCCTTCCCTGGTTGCTCAGATGGTAAAGAATCTGCCTGTAATGCGGGAGACCTGGGTCGATCCCTGGGTTGGGAAGATCCCCGGAAGAAGGGAATGGCAATTCACTCCAGGATTCTTACCTGGGAAATCCCATGGACAGAGGAGCTGGGAGGACTATAGTCCATAGGGTCACAAAGAGTCAGACATGACTGAGCAACTGAGCATGCAGGCATGCATGTAGCAGCTGCAGCTTGTAGTTCATTGGGACCATTGCTGGGTCCCCTCACAGAGTGCTCCCCCTTTGAAGACCAAGACTTCTAACCACACAGGTTTCAGAGATATGGGACCAGAAAGGTCCTCAGTGGGTCACTGGGAGTGGTAAATGGGCCCATTCCTGCTTTCCTGCCTTGATTTCTGGACCATCTGGTCTTCCTGCTGGGGACACAGTACCCTGTAGGACACTTTTATTCAGTCTGTAGGTTCTACCCTGGAGAATGAGACCCTGTTCTTGCAAAGTATTGCCCCGATAGTGAAAATGAAAGTCGCTCAGTCGTGTCTACTCTTTGAGACCCTAAGGACTATACAGTCCATGGAATTCTCCAGGTCAGAATACTGAAGTGGGTAGCCTTTCCCTTCTCCAGGGGATCTTCCCAACCCAGGGATTGAACCCAGGTCTCCCGCATTGCAGGCGGATTCTTTACCAGCTGAGCCACCAAGGATTGCCCCTGAGATGGTACTTCACCTGCCCCACCAGCAGCTTGTTCCGTCACTCTCAGGTTGGCGCTTCTGGGGGAAGGTGGAGTGTGGTAAGACCAATAGGTCCCGTGATCATGGGATCACTCCCAAACCTCGGATGCTGTTATGGGTAGGGTTCTGGTCTACGTGTCAGGCACTCTGTGAACTGCAGAATGGTAGAGGCTGAAGCTCTTGTACTTTGTAATACAAACCTGTACTCAGGATAATTATCTGTTCTTGCGGGAACAAATTGCTTGGCCCTCCAGGATACAAAGGACCCTGTGAAGTCTACTTGTTACCATGTGACCAGTAGGTCCCTCAGAGAATAGTACCAGACTGGGAATTCATCTCTGGTCTCTCTTTCTGGCAGGTTGGACATTCAGCGACGATTGTGGCTAGACCACTGTTACTGAGAGGTCATCCCGAGAGGCCAAGCGTTGTCTCCACCTCTACCACCACAGTCGCTCCACTCGAGTGCCTATCCTGTTTCTACTCTTGCTTCCTTATAGTCTATTCTAGATCTAATAGCCATATTCTTTTTAAAATATATATCAGTTCATTACTGCTCAAAACCCTGTACTAGCTTCCCATTTCAATCAGTAGACTCTCAAATCTTTACATCGCTCCCCTCCCTCCATCTTCTTTGTTACTTTTCTGATGTCATCAGCTATATGTTTCCCCAGGTGCAATCTGCTGCAGCCTCGCTGTCCCTTGAGTTCACCAGGTCCACTATAACCTGGTCTTTTGATCTCTTCCCAAGACAGTCTTGTACTGGCTCACTCCCTCACATCCTCCAATCATTGCTCAAATTTTCAGCTTCTCAATGAACCCTGCTCTGACCCCTTGACTTCCCTATTTGCTATGACAATGTCCATTTCCCAGTCAACACTCTGTATACTACTTACCCTGCTCTCCTCCTCTTTTAACACACTATATTGTTTATTTATTTATTATGTTTCTTTAGTGTCTATCTCCCATGCTAGAAGACAGGGATCTTTGTTTGTTTTGCTTGTTCAGATTCTGTAAGCACCAGGAGGAGCGCCGGAACAGAGAAAGAACTCAACAGTGAAAGGAAAATTCAGCCACCCATTAAAAAAAAAAAAAAAGGAACATTAAAACAAGGTGATATCGTTATGTGTCAAAATTAACAATTAAGACTCACCTCCAATAATATTATAAATTATTATAATATTATATATATTATAAAATTATAAATAATAAAACTATGATAAAAATGTTTTCATAGTTTTCTGGTGACTTTACAGTTTGTTACATTCTTTTGGAAAGCCATTTAGCCTTATGAAAGTGAAAGTGAAGTCGCTCAATCGTGTACGACTCTGTGACCCCATGGACTGTAGCCCGCCAGTCTCCTCTGCTCATGGGATTTCCCATGGGAGAATACTGGGTTGCCATTTCTCTCTTGACCCTCGAACTGAACCTATGTCTCCTTCATTGGCAGGTGGATTCCTTACCACTGAGTCACCTAGGAAGCCCATTAACTCATACACATTACATGAATACCTCTGAAACTACTTTTCTCGCTTAGCTATCTAACTGTGATTAGAAAGGCTGATGCGGTGGTGCAGTTAGCTGGCCACTGGGTCAAGGGCTCAAGGTTCACATGTTTTATGTTTAAACAGTATCGTTTATGTAACCATTCTCTTTTTTTTTTTTCATTTCAACTGATTTTCTCATTAATTTTGCAAGAGAGTAGAAAAATTGTTAGCAACAAGTGGTGAAATAGACCTTTTCCTAAAGTTTAATATGTTTAAATAGTTTTGGTTCTTTTGTTTTTTCCCCAGTTCAACATTCTTTTCTCATTTAGCAGGTTTTTTCATTACCAGCTAAAGCTGATTTTAATACATGATATATTGCAAGTATACCTGACTTGTCTTTTGAGCTAAAAAGCATAGCTGGCTTTTTGTTGAAATCATGTTTATGTGTTAATTACTTTATTGTCATTTATTCTCCTGTATTTATTGGGAAGCAGTTACATGCCAGGCCCTACCTATGTCTGATGGCTCTCTAAGTCTCTGCCCTCAGGAAGTTACTAAGAGAAATAAACAAGTCAAAGATCTCTGCCATGTGCTGGGACTGAGGCTGATTCCAGGAAGGCGAAAAAGCCTGATTGGCTTTTAATGAGGTAGGAGATGGACACAGACATCCAACATCTTTTCAGTTCTCTATCTCCCTTTCACAGCTGGCCATCTAATCTCTGTATTGGTCACATGTTCTGAAAATTATGTTAGAGTTCTAATACTATCTTGCCATAAATGAAACTGAATAAATTAATGTAATCTTATGGGCTTCTAGCATTTAAAAAGTTTTCTCTTCTTTAAATGGAAAGTATCTGTTCCTTTTCCCAGGCCCATGTTTATTATTTGTGCTTTTGTAATACATGCAATACATGTGTTTTGCAGATCTGTTACACTATACATACATATATATATATTGCAACCCCATGGACTGTAGCCTACCAGGCTCCTCTGTCCATGGGATTTTCCAGGCAATAGTACTGGAGTGGATTGCCATTTCCTTCTCCAGGGGATCTTCCCAAGCCAGGGATCGAACCCGGGTCTCCCACACTGTAGACAGACGCTTAACTGTCTGAGCCACCAGGGAAGTCCAAAGAAACTTTAGAGCATTTAAAAAGTTTTTTTCTACTTTAAATGGAAAGTATCTGTTCCTTTTCCCAGACCCATGTTTATTATTTGTGCTTTTGCAATACATGAAATATATGTGTTTTGCACAGCTGTTACACTATACATACGTATATTTTTTTTTATGTATATATATACGTGTAATTTTTATTTAACTATTTTATATTTTGGCTGCACTGGGTCTGATCAGTCCATCCTAAAGGAAATCAGTTCTGAATATTCATTGGAAGGACTGATGCTGAAGCTGAAGCTCCAATACTTTGGCCACCTAATGCAAAGAACCGACTCATTGGAAAAGACCTTGATGCTGAGAAAGATTGAGGGCGGGAGGAGAAGGGGGCGACAGAGGATGAGACTGTTGGATGGCATCACCAACTCAATGGACATGGGTGTGAGTTCATTTCCTTTAGCCTTAACTGGTTTGATCTTCTTGCAGTCCAAGGGACTCTCAAGAGTCTTCTCCAGCACCACAACTGGTTGAATTGATTAGTAAATATAAAAAATCAGACTACAGAAATGGAATAAATAAGAAGCAAGTGTTTGTCAAATTTCCAATTGGCAGCAAATATTTGAGCTTAAAAAAAAATACCCATAATGGAATTGACTACATAAAAATTTCATTGTCTCATTATAGTAACAGTGTAAACAGAATAGAAAGCATGCAGCAAACTGAAAAATGTTCCCAACATGTGACAAATTGAATATCCTTACTATGTAAATTAGTCATACAAATTGAAAAGGAAAGCCTTACAATCCAATTAGGTTTACACAGAAAGTTCACAGGAAAATTACATTTAGCTGATAAATAATAATGTGGGTCATCATTTGAAGAGTGCTTATTATGTGTTTAAGTCCTTTCCTAAATGCCTGATATATTAACTTTGAATCCTTATATCCATTATGAAATGACTCTGGTCAAGTTATTTAACCTTTCTGTGCCTCAGTTTCCCTCTTCCGTGAACATGTCTGAGAATTATTCCACGAAAGGTGCAAAGTGAGATTGCTGGGTCAAAAGAGAATGTGAATTTTCAATATAACAAATCCTACCAAAATGCTATCCAAATTGCCACATATATTCTTATCAACTTCCTATCAACACAATTTGAGAGTCCCAGTTTCCCCTGCCCCCCAGCCAACGCTAAATAAGTTCTGTACTTTTCTTTTTTGTCAATTTGATCAGCATATCACTTTGCCTCTCAAGAATTCAAATCCTTTTCATCCTGAAAGCCAGATTTAATATCCACATTTTCTTTGAAGAGTCCTGTCAACCGCCCAGTAAAACATTTTTCCTTCCTTTCAGTTCCCTCATCATTTTATCTATGCATTCAACAAATATTTGTTGAGCATTTATTATATGTTCTAGTCAGTGCAGATAAAGCAACAGATCAATCAGGCAAAAATTTCTACCTTTATGGAGCTTACATTCTAAGGAGGAAGGCAGACAATAAAAATAAATTTAAATTTATAGAATCTTAAATAGCTAAGAACAAACAAAGCTGATGTGGGGATTAAGAAAGTATCAGGATCGAAATAGAATTGAAATTTTAGGTACAATGACTGAGGAAATCCTAGCAAAAGGTTGCTTGTGCCTTTCTTACAGCATTTACCACTTTCTAGTCTATATTTATTCATTTTATCATGGTAAAATATGTAACATACAATTTATCATTTTAATCATTTTTAACCATGTAGTTCAGGGACAGTAAGTATACATATATTCACATAGTCGTGCAGCCATCACCGCTATTCACTCCAGAACTTCTTCATCATCCCAAACTGAAACTCTGTATCCCCTTAAACTATAACTCTCCATTCTGCTCTCCCGCCCCCCTTTCTGTCTCTGAATTTGACTACTCTCACTTCAGTTCAGTTTAGTCGCTCAGTTGTGTCCGACTCTTTGCAACCCCATGAATCGCAGCACACCAGGCCTCCCTGTCCATCACCAACTCCCGGAGTCCACCCAAACTCATGTCCATTGAGTCAGTGATGCCATCCAGCCAGTTCATCCTCTGTTGTCCCCTTCTCCTCCTGCTCCCAATCCCTCCCAGCATCAGGGTCTTTTCCAGTGAGTCAGCTCTTTGAATAAGGTGGCCAAAGTATTGGAGTTTCAGCTTCAGCATCAGTCCTTCCAATGAACACCCAGGACTGATCTCCTTTAGGATGGACTGGTTGGATCTCCTTGCAGTCCAAGGGACTCTCAAGAGTCTTCTCCAACACCACAGTTCAAAAGCATCAATTCTTTGGCACTCAGCCTTCTTCACAGTCCAACTCTCCCATCCATACATGACCACAGGAAAAACCATAGCCTTGACTAGACGGACCGTTGTTGGCAAAGTAATGTCTCTGCTTTTTAATACGCTATCTAGATTGGTCATAACTTTCCTTCCAAGAAGTAAGCATCTTTTAATTTCATTGCTGCAGTCACCATCTGCAGTGATTTTGGAGCCCCAAAAAATAAAGTCAGCCACTGTTTCCACTGTTTCCCATCTATTTCCCATGAAGTGATGGGACCAGATGCCATAATCTTAGTTTTCTGAATGTTGAGCTCTAAGCCAACTTTTTCACTCTCCTCTTTCACTTTCATCCAGCAGCTTTTTAGTTGACTACTCTAGGTACCTCATTTAAATGAACCATACGATATTTGTCCTTCTGTGTTTGCATTATTTCACTTAGGATAATTTCTTCAACGTTCATCCATGCTGCAGTATGTATCAGAATTTCCTTCCCTTTTAAGTTTGAGTAATATTTCATTGGAAAAGACCCTGATGCTGGAAAAGATTGAAGGCAGGAGGAGAAGGGGACGACAGAGGATGAGACGGTTGGATGGCATCACCGATTCAACGGATATGAGTTTGAGCAAGCTCCAGGAGATGGTGAAGGACAGGGAAGCCTGGTGTGCTGCAGTCCATGGGGTCAAAAAGAGTCAGACGTGACTGAGCGACTGAATAACAACAATATTCCATTATTTGTATACACCACATTTTGTTTATCCATTCATCTGCCAAGGGATATTTGGGTTGTTTCTGGGTTTGTCTGTTGTGAATAATGCAGTGAACATAGGTGTGCAAATATCAGTTCAAATCTATGCTTTGAGTCCTTTAGGGGATAAACCAAAAGTGGAATCACTGGATCAAATGGTAGTTATATGTTTTTGGTTTTTTTTAAGAGCTACATACTGTTTTTCAGTGGATGCACCATTTTACATTTTTATCAGCAGTACACTAGGGTTCCAACTTCTCCACATCCTTGCAAAAACCTTTTCTTTAATAATAGACATCGTAATGGGTTTGAAGTGGTAACACATTGTGGTTTTGAGTTGCATTTCCTTAATGCTTAGTGATGCTGAACATCTTAATCACGTGCTTTCTGGCCATTTGTATGTCTTCTTTGGAAAAATGTCTATCTAATATGTCTTCACCCATTTTTGAGTTGGGTTGTTTGTTTTTTTGTCATTGCATTCTGAGTGTCCCCTATATACTCTGGATGTTAATCCCTTGTCAGATAAATGAGAGCAAATATTTTCTCCTGTGAGTTGTCTTTTTATTCTAGTAATTGTGTCTGTCTGAGTCCATTTGGACTATTGTAACAAAATTACCATAAACTGAGTAGTTTACAAACAACAGAAATCTGTATTTCACCACTCTGGAGGCTGGGAAGTCCGAGATCAAGGACTTCAAGGGTTAAGCAGCTTCAGTGTCTGGGGAGGGCCCACTTCCTGGTTCATAGATGGCACCTTCTTGCTGTGTCCTCACGTGGGGAGGGAAGGGATCTCTGTAAGGGTACTGATCATGCCCTCATGACCCCATCACCTCCCAAAGGCCCACGTCCTAGTAATATCATCACCTTACAGGTTTGAATCAACATACGAATTTTGAGGGGACACAGACATTCAGACCATAGCAGTGTCCTTTGATGTACCAAATTTTTAAAGTTTTAATGATGTCCAATTGGTCTATTTTTTGTTTTGTAGACTCTGCTTTTGGTGGCATATCCAAAAAATCATGAAATCCAGTGTCATAAAGCTTTCCCCTGTTCTAAAAGTTTTATAGTTTTAGATCTTACATTTTGGTCTTTGATCCATTTTGAGTTAATTGTATATGGTGTTAGGTAAGAGTCCAGTTTCATTCTTTTGCATGAGGATGTTAGATATTCATTTTTATTACATTTGACGGTTTTCCTAAGACCCTTTGAGGACAGCACTGTCTTATAATCCTTTATATCCCTTATAGTACCAGGCATTTAACAAGAGCTTAATGCACTTTAAAAAAATGCTTTGTGGTTCCTGACTATTGAATTAAAAGTATTATTCCGTCTGCACCTTATTGTAGAACCTAGCACATAATTGGCATTTAAAAAATGTTTATTAAATTAAGGAATTAAATATATACTTATTCTGAAGGATCTCATGGTCAAATAAGTTATTCTTTCAATTAAGTGATACTGAGAGGATTGGAGAATCAGTAAATTATTATAAATGTTGTATTGCATAATATATATATATAAAAAGAGAATGACATAAATAGCAAAAATAATTTCCATAGCCACCTTCAAAACAAATAGTTACCTTCCATTTTGAAGAAGGTGAACTATAACTAAGAATTCATCATTTTTTTCCTCCTTGAAATCTTTTTTAAATAATCCAGTTTTTTAAAAGAGGCAAACATAAGAGTTCTGGAAAACCAAGAAGGTGATGTGATAGTTACACAAGAATGTTCCCAGTGAACCAGCTCGTTGGTGTTTAGGTCCTTGTATGGTTCTCCTCCCATATTGAAGTTGCACTTCAGCCAACAGAATCCCAAGAGTGGTGCTGGACCATTTTGTATCTAAGCCTATGATACGTAGATTTTGAATCTATAGCATCTGGAAATGGACTGACAGAAACAAACACAGGTAGAATTTTCTATGAGTTCCAAGCTCAGAGCAGAGGCAATGCTATCAAGAGTTAGCCTTGGGAAAAAAAAAAAAAAAAAAACAAAACCAAAAACGAGTTAGCCTTGAGATGCAAAGAATTGGGTGGGGTTGTGAACTGAAGGACCTCAGGATGTTGGAGCCTTGACTTGGCAAAGGTGTGCTGGCTGAGGGTGGAATTTGCCACCTCCAGCTCCTGGATTGGGCAGTATAGAGTTTCACGGCTGCATTGCCCCTTCAGGTTACCATGGTGAACTGATCATGTCAAGAAAGTCCAGCATGTCACTTTCACAGTAACCACCTGCAGTATCCCTAAATATCCCAAGAAAGAGGCTGGAATGTTTGGCAATTTTTTAAGGGTGGTGGGGAGGGTGGAGCACCCCATTCTTTGGTGGAGCAAATAATTTGGAGAGCTCCATTTATCTTGAGAGAGTTTCCAAACTGTTTCTAGGGAGGTAAGTAGCTGAAAATATTCAAAGAGCAAAGGTTAAAGCTTCCTGAGATTGAGCTCACCAAATGAAGCAGGACGTGAAAACAAACAAAACACACGACAGGAGAGAGCATTTAGCCAGTGTAATAATAACAGCTGTCACTTATGCACCGTTTACTACATACTGGAGGCCGCTGCCCCCATTCACTCACAGCCTCACAGAAAACGATGGCGAAGAGAACAGCAGCCGTCTGATCCCAGGGTTTTCACTATTACCCACTAGCCTATATAAACAGAATGTGGTCAAACTGACCATTTCAGATCAATGGAAGAAGGATGTTTATAGAATAGTAAATTTGTACTGTAGTTATAGAAAGGAGCCAGCGCTCCAGCTGTACTTCATTCTTGAAAAAAGAGAGCAGAATTCAAATGAAGACAAAAAGAAACCATATGTTCTGTTAATATCTCTAGTTAATAGAGCACACTTACAAACTGATAAGAAGAAGTTAAATAGTCTAATAGAAAGCTTGCCAAATGATATGGACAGCAATAAACAAAAGCACAAGTGATACCACTAAAATATGATGTAATGATACAATGTTAGGAAAATATATACATATAATTTATGTATTACCGTCCTGGTTTTGTAAGGAAATAAACAACCGCCATTACCACCACTGCAATAAATACATGAACATAAAGACAGAACAATGACTTGAAGAAAAGAAAAGAACCAGAATGTTCACAGTGGTTAGCCCAGGGTAATAACTTGCAATTTATAAATGTGTTTTCATTTTTCCAAAATTTCAGTAAAGAACCTTTATTTAGAATTAGAAAAATAAACCACGACACAAATTATTTGAACATTTGTGAGTTAAGTTTAAAATGAAAATATTATACTTAGATGTTTGTGGTTAAGCTTAATTTCTTAGAGCGCAGTACTTGTTTAAAACCCATAGAGTGTACAACAGAGTGCACCCTGATTTATACCGTGTACTTCGGGTGACAATGATGTGTCCACGTAGTTTTATTGGTCATAACAAGTGTACCTTTGTAGCACAGAATGTCCATAAATGGGAAAGTTGTATGTGGGAGAGGACAGGGGCTATATGGGAACTCTGTACTTCCCATTCAATTTTGCTGTGAGCCTATAGCTACTCTAAAAAAAACTAAGTTCACTATTTTAATAAAAAAGAACATAGCAGCCATAAGGATCTCAGGCATCGAATTTCTTTAAGGAGGAAATTTTGTAAATACCCTTTATTTAAATTTGGCATAAATTTGGCATGTTTCTATCCCTCAATGCCAAAAGTATGGTTTTTTACACGGTTAGCATATCCATTTATAAGGGGCAAACCACTATTTTGAGGTATGAGACCAATGACTATTTATTATTTAGAATGACAGTTCTGTCACATGGGCTGGAATACATGCATGGACATAAGCAATGTCTTTTCTTTGTGAAGTCATGGGAAAAGGCTATATTATCAGAAGGTTGCCTGGAGAACCTGAAATTAGGGGAAGTAGGAACTAGTGTTATGACTTGATTATTTAAAATATTTCTCAAAGTATGAGTCCATTGACACCTATATCAGTCTCACTAAGGATGTTCACTAAGATGGAGGTTTTTAAACACTAACCTAGATTTACTCTATCAAAATCTCCAAGTATGAAGTCAGAGTCTGCACTTTTAACAAGCATCCAAGATGATATTTATGTGCATGGTAGTTTGGGAACCAGGGGTACTTGGTTCCAGTGTAGCAAGGGAAAAGGGTAGTGGTGGCTATAGAAGTCTTCGCCGATAGGAAATTAACAAGTCAAAAGTGTTGCTAAGACTCACTTCACTAAATCTACTGATAGAGCCCTGCTAAACCACAGTTCTGACACTGCTTTTCTGTGATTCCTTGATGTTCTTAACTTCCTTTGATTGCTGTCAAGTCAAGGGAGAACGTCATTCTTCTTTCACTATATATCACTGCCCAGATTTATTATATAATATATATATTTATAGAAGCATAATTGCATACCAGTGACAATTTCAGGAGTTTTGACAAATGTAGATATCCATATAACCAGTACTGCAGCTGAGTATACCTTCACCCTACGAAGTTCACTGTGGTTGCTTCCCTTCTCTCCCTGACCCTGTTCATCCTGGCAACCACTTTTATGATTTCTCTCCCTGCAGATCAGTTTTGCTTGTTTTATAATTCCATAAAATGATGTATTGACTATGAGGGAATACCATAATTTTTACAGAAGACAGTGACACTCATTTTTCTAAGTTCTTTCAAGAGAAACCACTCTAGACTCTTACAAAACTCCAAAGCATTTCAATTTGTGTTGGTAAAGGTGGACTACCTTAAGTAAGATTTCTTGGCCTCAAAGTATAAACAGTATCCCGCTAAGGATGTTAGAAACTGTCCTTCCGTAATTAGTTAGCTCGTTTTAAAATCTTGACTTAGATGTATTTTAATAGTTAGGAACACTCTGACAGTGAGAGTATGCAGATGACCCAAATGGAATCAATTCTTCTGATCCAAGACAATAATATATATCCCCAATCTCCTAGAAGAATCTGAAGATCAACTTGCTAACTTAGGAAGAAGAAAGAAAGTGTTCAGATAGGCCAAAGAATGCCACTTGATCCATAGACCATAGGCAACCAAGTTTGATCCCAGATCAGATTCCAAAAGGGATCAGTAATATCTTCCCCAAACTTGGATTTCAACATATACTGACCCATTTCTGTCTTTTCAGCCCCACAATTACAATCTTTTTCATGGCCCAAAAGGAAACTTTGAGGAAGAGTACATCCTTTCTGCCACCCGTTATCACAATTCTTTGGTCCCATAACACATTCTGTGGTCCTTACCAGTTTTGGATGCTTTGATTGCTCCAAGACTTTAACATTCTGTTCCTATTTGTGTGGTTCTGTGTCACTCTCGTAGAGTTATCACTTGCCTTCATCTTTTTGAATGTTCCTTCCATATTCTAGTTTGAAGGGTTCTGTGCCATCACTCTAATTTGTTTAAGAATCTCCCCGCCTCTTTTCTCTTCATTGGAATTGCCCCAAGTCATGCTTCAGAGCACTTCCTGGTACTATCTTCTTTTGGAAACTTGTGGAATGTTGCTTATTTTTTAAAAAAATATTTTAAAGTCTAGCTTCCTAAAGTCTGCTATCCACATTTTATCTAGCTCATCCTTGTCTTCCCTTGAAGATGACATGGTCTCCCAAGGTCTCATCCCTTCCTCTCTGACAAATGGCTTCTTCCCATTGGTTGGAACCAGCCAGAGCAGAGTTATTTTTATTCCTTCCTCTACCATCTAGGATGTGAAATTGTTGGGAAGGCAAGTGAAAAACTCTGCTTTTATCTGAATGAAATATCCAGAATGTTATCCCCAGCGTGTGTGCTCTGCCAATTCTGTGGCTTTCCCCCATGGGTCTCAGCTCAGTTTCCATAAAAACCTCACTTCTGTTCCTCTCTCCTTTCATCTTCATCCAAGTGTTCAGGGATTCCTCTGCTTCTATTGTTATTACAGCCTACAATGCTGCTCTGTCTCCTCTCCACGGGTCTCTTGTGCACAGCACACCCTTCTATCACTGTGTTCCCATGGACCGGTTCCACCTCGCCAACTCTCCCGGTATCTGTGAGGTCTTGTTTGTCACGCTGTGCTGTAATCTCAAGGTTACTTACTATGTTCTGGATATGCTATCTGGACATCTGCTGCCTACGTTTTGTTTCTGATGTCCTTCCCAATTGTTTTCTCATTGAATCACTCAGCGCCTCCCTCACTGTTTCCCTCACTGTTGAAATCCTTCCCAGGCCCTCCTTCATGTCATCCATGGAAACCCATTTCATTTCATCTAGGTGTTTTTTTTTTTTTTTCTCCCTTCCCATCTGCTTTCCATTTACAGCCCTTTTGGCCAGATGAGTTGGTCTCTGACTAAACACATTCTTTTCAGTCTTTGAAAAATGTTCTCCATTCTTAGTCAAATATCCATCATTCCTACATCTGACACTGTAGCCCTGAAATGAAAATTTGCACCAACTGCATACCCAGTCATTCATTTTTTTCTTGTATCATATTTTTATTTTCTGCATTGTGCCCTAAGTCTTTTGTGTTCCAAATTTCACAGCATCTTGAGATGCTTCCATACGCTATTTTGATGGCTTTTCATTTCCCTGTAACTTGGCAGTTGATAGTTTGACCAGCCTCAGCAGGCTCTGCCATATGCTAGATTCATATTCCATGAAGATAACTCCTCTTCCGACACAACTTGATTGAGTCAATTCAGACATTACCATATCCCTCGCTGGGAGTCCCAGAATTCCAGTGTATACCATCCTCTGTGGGAAAGGAATATCGGAGGTGGTGAAGAGTAGTAAAAAGGAGGCTTGCTCTGCCACTTGTTACTGGGCAGCTAAAGAGGACACTGGGCTTTCCAGGTGGCGCTAGTGGTAAAAAGCCCACCTGCCAATGCAGAAGATGTAAGAGGCACAGGTTCGATCCCTGGGTTGGGAAGTTCCCCCGCAGGAGGGCATGGCAATCCACTCCAGTATTCTTGCTTGGAGAATCTCATGGACAGAGGAGCCTGGCAGGCTACAGCCCATAGGATTGCAAAGAGCTGGACACTACTGAAGCGACTTAGCACACAAAGAGGACAGATAACTGGGCTTCCCTGGATAGCCAGTGGTTAGGACTCCATGCCACTTCAGGGAGCATGGGTTTGATCTCTGGTCGGGGAACTAGGGTCCTGCATGCCATGCAGCATGGCCTAAAAAATAAAAAAGAGTGCAGTAACTAAAGCAAGGAGTCCACTTTCCAAGCCTCAGCTTCTTAATCCTTGAAGTGGTAATAGAATACTGACCTTTCTAGGTTGTGATGATGATTTAATAAAAGATACTATTTATGAAAACACTTTGTACATTGAAAGTAACACAAATACAGACTTCAAGAATAATCACTGGGTAATTTCATTTTCCTAGAACCTGCAGAGCACGTGCAGCAGGCTTGAGAGGTTGCTTAGTATTTACTCCAGCCTTGTATTAACTCAAATATCGAGTGCCTCCTAGAAGCAAGGTTCTTTAAGGAGAAGCAGAGGCAGGTGCACACAACTTGGCAGTGGAGTTCTCAGCCAGGAGGAAACTGAATTTTGGCATGCATCCTTTCCCCAGAGGACTGTGGGGGCATTGGGGTGGGCTTTGCACTGCTCACAAACATCTGTGCTGGGCCTTATTCTTTGGATTCTAATACCATCCTGCACACGTGTTCCTGAGCATCCCAGAGGTCATCCCAGAGAAGAATCTGCTCTTTTTCCAGAACCCTGGGCAGTTTGGGCCTCTGGCTCATGCAGGCCCCATCCTCAGCTAACTTCGTCTGGGAACTGGCCATAATATCCCCTTTTCCACCCTAATCATGATGGAATGGCCTAGCTCTCTAGTTAGCGTGTAGGACCATCATAAGAAAAACCAGTCACGATAACAGCACCTATAGTTCTCATGTTCTGAATACCTACCATGTGTCACATAGTCTGCTAGGCTCTGTATAGACATCTCTATTTTTCAACGATTAAAAAAAACTATCGCTCCCCTAAGGAGCCATTTGGTGTTTTTCTAAATATCCCCTTCATGAAATTTTAATACCAAAGACATACAGTGTATTTGTTTAAGTTTTATACGTATGTAAGTATTATCTATGCATTATAAGTAAAAAGAGATTTTTTTTTAATCCCCTCCCTTGAGAACCAATTTTCACCCCCTTGAGGATATTATGCTAATTAAGAATGCATTTGATTAGTATATCTAATTTGCATATAGGCTTTCCTCCCCTTCCCATAATCATTCCCTGAATAATTTCTAAACTGCTCAGTCTCTGAAACTTTTATACAACCATTGGCCCCCGAGAAAGAAACCTTGCTGTGGCGGTAACAGGAAGCAGTCTATTTGAGGAAAGGCCACATTTCCGCAGCGAGCCCAGGCCCCAGGTCAAGCCTGCACAGACCCTGGTTTGACACAGTGCTGTGGGCCCTCTCGACTCACACTCACTTCTTCCTGATCTCCTCCTCCAGGATCTTGAACAGGACACTAGCCATTCCTCATGAGAAACCCAAGGCGGACACTCACAAGACAGCCACAGTTTTCCTACTGCCTGCTGCCAAGTTTCTTGAGGGCCCAGCTGTTGGGATAAGATGTTGTAGAATTTTGATGTATTTATTTATTATTATTATTTAAAATTTATATATAATATACAGCTCATATATATTATATATAAATTCTAAAATTATATGTATGTATAAAAACCTTGGAGAAGGAAATGACAATCCACTCTAGTACTATTGCCTGGAAAATCCCATGGACAGAGGAGCCTGGTAGGCTACAGTCCATGGAGTCACAAAGAGTCGGACACGACTGAGCCACTTCACTTCACTTCACTTCATAAAAACCTATGAGATTTCAGATTTTCTGTAGTGTCCAAGGGCTAGAAAATGTGGCAGTGGGGGAAGGTAGTGGTGGAAGGATGGGTGAGAGAGAGAAGGAGAGAGAGGAAAGGAGAGGAGGGAAGCCCAGAGGGCTGGGGGTGGGAGGAAAGAGAAAGGAAAGGGGAATGAGGGAAAACGTGCTGGAAAGAGCTCAGGCTTTGGAATCAGACAACTAGCTTGTTACTCTGTGCCCTTGGGAAAGTTAGTTAAACACTCCAGGTCATTAGTACTTGTTTTCCGTGGTCTATGTTGGGTATGTGGACTTCCCTGATGGCTCAGATGGTAAAGCGTCTGTCTACAATGCAGGAGACCTGGGTTCGATCCCTGGGTCGGGAAGATCCCCTGGAGAAGGAAATGGCAATCCACTCCAGTACTATTGCCTGGAAAATCCCATGGACAGAAGAGCCTGGTAGGCTACAGTCCATGGGGTCTCAAAGAGTCGGACACGGCTGAGCGACTTCACTTTCACTTTCGCTTGTTGGGTATGTACAGTATCTGACATGTTGTGCTCAACTGTGTAAGTAATGTCATTCCGCATGCACATATAGGTAATAAAAGGAAATCAAATAAATTTGCCAGTCCAGTTTTCTCATCTTTAGAAAAGGCTTATGTGAACCGATACAGATGGGCACAACACCAAGACATTCTGTGAGCATGGCTTCTATCTTTGAGCAAGTAGGGTTCTTAATACCAAACTCAGGAATTTGACCAACTTACTCATCAGCCTCAGGCAATGCCAGAATATGGCAGGCTTCCTTAGGTGGAAGGAGATGCCCTCTGTGGG
Organism: Ovis aries; assembly: GCF_016772045.2. Classification (NCBI taxonomy): domain Eukaryota; kingdom Metazoa; phylum Chordata; class Mammalia; order Artiodactyla; family Bovidae; genus Ovis; species Ovis aries. The sequence continues at coordinate 15,879,036 of NC_056055.1, forward strand.
TGGCTTCTAAGAAGAGGAACAGAAGCAGGAGCTAGGCCATGCATGATTTCTTTCTCCTCCTAAACTCTCCCCCGAGGGAAGTCAGTTCACCTCCCCTGGGGAGGGATGGGTCAGGAAGCTGAAGAGGCCAGGTGTGTTATGCTGATGACATCCGTCCCCCTGGACAAGGTCAATCAGGAAGAGTTGGGGCACGAGCGTCCCACCATCCAGCTAGTTCTCAAAGTCAGCAGCGGGACATTTGCAGAACTAGGAGAATTAATGGGGCTCTAGAACTGGACCATTTCAATACTTTGAACAACTTTCCAAATAAAAAATTATATCAGTTTATAAACTTTACTGATATAAAGGGTGTGTAGCACACGACTTATAAACAATAATAAACAATACTCTTTATTTTAAATTCCATATAGCCAGCTGATTCTCACTGAATGCTTTCACTCATTTTTGCTGAACTCTTATATCCACAGCCAACCTATGGTTGCACTTCAACCATGATTTGGTAAGTGGAGTAATTTCCACCATCCAGATAACAATAGATATAAGTAACTCATAAGTGTAGAAAATATTAAAATTTAGTAAGATTATGAAAAAGTGATGTTTTGAGTATTTATGGCCTTTGTTTTTAATGTAAGTTAATTTTGTCTATACATTATTAAGTTTTAACAATGACAGTGTTTAATAGTCCAATTTGTAAAAAGCCTACAAATTTATCAGTTGGCACACTATTCAGGAATATCCCACAGTTCTAATTATGATTTTTACAGGTGTGACAAATTAGAGTTTAATCACCATTTGAGGGGGTATTTGGTTACTAAGCTTAGGGAGGGGTGGCTGGTTGCAGGGATGTTCATGCAGGAAGAATGGTACCCACCAGGGGGCAGTGTGGTTCCAAGTGGTCCCTTACATAGAGACCCAGAGCCTTTCCTGCCCTTACTAGAGGAAGAAGGATGTCACGTGTCGGGGAGACTCAGGCTGCCCTCTGGGTGCTGACCAGGGTTCAATTCAGTTCAGTCCCTCAGTCATGTCTGACTCTTTGCAGCCCCATGGACTGCAGCACGCCAGGCTTCCCTGTCCGTCACTAACTCCTGGAGCTTGCTCAAATTCGTCATGTCCATCAAGTTGGTGATGCCATCCAACCATCTCATCCTCTGTCGTCCCCTTTTTGCTGACCAGGGTAGCAATCAGGAAACCAAACCAGAAGTCCTGAGGTGATAAGGAGTTGATGCTGAAAGCTCAGTTTCTCTGTACGTCCATGCTGAATCTCAGAGGCAGCAGTTTGGGTTAAGTAGAAAAGGATAACTTTATTGCTTTGCCAGGTCAAGGGGGACACAGCAAGTTGATGCCCTCAAAACTATATGTCCCAACTTGGGGAAAATAGACATTTTATAGTAATTGTTCAAAGAGGGTGTGATCAGCTCATAGACATTCTTCTGATGGGTTAGTGGTGAGGTAAGTGGGATTCAGCGTCAACCTTCAGGTTGAACTGGTCAGGGGTCTATGGGCTTGTGGGCTGCATACCATTAACTCCTCCCACCTGGAGGAGTTTTAGTATATATGTAGAAAATCTTCCCTGGTGGTGCAGAGGTTAAAGTGTCTGCCTGCAATGTGGGAGACCTAGGTTCAATCCCTGGGTCGGGAAGATCCCCTGGAGAAGGAAATGGCAATCCACTCCAGTATTCTTGCCTGGAGAATCCCACGGATGGAGGAGCTTGGTGGGCTACAGTCCATGGGTCGCAAAGAGTCGGACATGACTGGGCGACTTCACTTCAGAAAAGCTCCAAGATATCTTCTCGTGTGCCTGTTGATGGAAAAATAGGACCTTGCCCCAAGGCTGCTCTTGACTGTTTCACCCTGGTCTCGCATCCCCTCCTTTTCCTAATTAACAACTGCTTGAATCTGCCTGTGGGAACCTAGGGGAGGCTGTTTCCCACAATCAAATAAATGAGGAACACAGAAAAGGCTTGTGCCCAGGAGCCCACCAAGCCCTGTGCTGTGAGGGGAGAAGCCTTCTACCCCTTGCATCCATCTGGCGACAGGACAACAAGGTCCCCTCAAGACCCTTCTCTGGGGCAGGGTTTAGTGGCCGGTGGGGTGGGTGGGGGTGGGACTCACTCGAGTCAGAGGATGAACCTGGGCTCAGGAGCCGGAGCAGGATAGAACTTAATTACCCCAAATGGGGCTCAGGGGCCTGTAGTTGGGAGGGTCAGGGAGGAGAGACCAGTACTAGAAGCAAAGCAGAATTTTCTAGTCAGTTAAACAATTTGGAACCTTGGAGAACTCAAGCAGGATCACAAAAATCCAGTTTCCAGACTGCTCCCTTTGCTCCATACAAGGTCTGTGGTTGAGCTTTTAAGCAGAATCAAGTTACACAGCACCACACATCTATCCACAGGCGCTCTGGTACAGGAAGTATGTTAGATGTGATTTTTCCTCATTCCATTTTGTACTCTTACAGTCACTTTCTGGAAAGCCCATTTCAGTCTTAAAGGCCTCTTTCAGGAGCTTGGAAGTGTAATGTCTTGGTGACTTACTTTTTCCTAACTAAGATAAATCCAGCTGCCTTAACAGCAAAAGCAAAACTGGTACCTGGAAAAATTGCGTTTTCTTACCAATTTTGGCAGAACTGTCTCTAAAATGTTATAGACTATCCAAATCATTTATATATATTTATGTAAATATGTAAGTTTTTGTTTGCGTATATATATAACACACATTATATATTTGCAAACTATACATATATGTATATATTTATATATATTGTTTGTTTGTCTACACTCATCTTTTAGGAGATTCAGATTGCTGACTTATTTTGTTTGTGAAGATCTAGCTTTGTATTCAAACTTAAAAGCCCAGGATTTCAAAAGCATTGTGCTCTTCTCTTTGCTTGCTTCAGGCATAAAATGCTCCCAGGCCATGAGATAAAAGTCACTTCATAACTAGTGTATGCACCTTAGGTCAATAGAAGGTCAACAAATTTAGTTTGAGACAACTACCTGACTTCATCTTACATGGCTATTTTAAACAGTTTATGAACAGAGTGATTTACTAGAAATAATGAGAAAAAAACAAGTTTTTGATGATTAATATCTGTTATAAATTAGTACTGCCAGAGAAGGGGCAGGAGCAAGAGAATATTTCAAGTCTCAGGTGAGCCCCTGGGATGGGCTGCTAACTGAGGGTCCTTGGCTTTGCGTGGGAGAGACTTCAAGAGCAAGTTAAAGAAAAGAGCAAGTGGGTTCCTTAGAGAGACGCACATTCCATAGGCAGAAGGCAGTCTGTCTCTGAAAGCGAGACTGGCCCTAGGGTATGGAGTTGTTAGTTTTTATGGGCTGGGTAATTTTATACTCTAAGGAGTGGGAGGATATTCTAACTATTTTGGGGAAGGAGTGGGGATTTCCAGGAATCGGACCACCGCCCACTGCTTGGCCTTTCATGGTGGGCCTTGGAACTGCCATGGCACCTTTTGGTATGCCATTTAGCTGTCTTGTTACAATGATCAGGTGTTGAGGCTAAAGGTCTCCTGAAAGTCAAATCTTCCACCACCATCCTGGCAGTAGGGGATTCTTACCAATCTTTGCTGAATCCTGTTTTTCTCAACGGCTTTTTTCATGGTTGTGCCTGCTGCCTTCCTTCTTGTCTCATGCATTCAAATTGTTAAATCATATATGACAAAAAGCGTTCGAAGGTTATCATGTTTCATATTGAAGAATAAGAAAAACAATAGCTAAAACTAATAAATAGGATCATATATACTGTTTTTGAACTTAAACATGCTTTTACAGTGTGTTGTCTTATTTATTATTTTTTGTCTGTGAATTGAGGTTTTCAGGATCTGTTCCCCAACCAGGGATTGAACCTGGGCCACAACAGTGAAAGCATGGAGCCCTAACCACTAGGTCAACAGGAAACTCCTGCAGTGCTGCTAAGGCGCTTCAGTCGTGCCCGACTCTGTGCGACCCCGTAGACGGCAGCCCACCAGGCTCCCCCGTCCCTGCGATTCTCCAGGCAAGAACACTGGAGTGGGTTGCCATTTCCTTCTCCAATGCATGAAAGTGAAAAGTGAAAGTGAAGTCGCTCAGTCATGTCCAACCCTTAGCATGGACTGCAGCCTACCAGGCTCCTCCATCCGTGGGACTTTCCAGGCAAGAGTACTGCAGTGGGGTGCCATTGCCTTCTCCATCTTCTGCAATGCATAATTTTAAACCTGTGCAGACTTAGAGAATGTAATGAACCCTCAAACTTCGTTAACTTGTTTCATCTATAGTCTTATATCCCATCAGCATAGCAGTTCATCTCTAAATATAGAACTTAAAAAATAACATACCACTGTTACACTTTACAAATAGTGATAAAAAATCCGCAGTGACATGTACACCAATGTTCATTGCAGCACTGTTTACAATAGCCAGGACACGAAAGCAACCTAGATGTCCCTCAGCAGATGAATGGATAAGAAAGTTGTGGTGCATACACACAATGGAATATTGCTCAGCTATTAAAAAGAATCCATTTGAATCAGTTCTAATGAGGTAGATGAAACTGGAGCCTATTATACAGAGTGAAGTAAGTCAGAAAGAAAAACATCAATACAGTATGTTAAGGCATTTTTTGTGGAATTTAGAAAGATGGTAATGATGACCCTATATGCAAGACAGCGAAAGAGACACAGATATAAAGAACAAACTTTTGGACTCTGTGGAAGAAGGCGAGGTGGAATGATTTGAGAGAATAGCATTGGAACATGTATATTACCATATGTGAAATAGATGACCAGTCTAAGTTCAATGCATGAAACAGGGCACTCAAAGCTGGTGCACTGGGAAAACCCAGAGGGATGGGATGGGGAGGGAGGTGGGAAGGGGTTTTGGGACAGGGGGACACGTGTACACCTGTGGCTGATTCAGGTCAATGTATGGCAAAAAACACCAAAATATTGTAAAGTAATTAGCCTCCAATTAAAATAACTAAATTAATTTAAAAATCCATAGTGTCTTTCAAAACTGGTCATTATGCAGATTTCTTCAATCTTACACCCACAGGTATGTATGATTGGACTTATAAAGGCAATATAATTCATTGCAATTAATTAATATTTCTCTTGTCTCTTTTAATCTCTAAGTTGTTCCACCTCTTTTTTTTCCATTTCATTTCTTAAAGATAACATATTCTTTAACATAATATATCACGAACATTTCCCCATCATACTACAAGGCTTCATAATATTCTACTGTGTGGATGTTCCATAGTTTATTGCCAAAATCCTCTAATTGTTGGATAATTAATTGTTTTGAATATTTTTCTAATATTCAACTTCCTGCACTCAACACCCTAACACATATACTTTTGGAGAACTGCTTGATTGCTTATTTAAGAAAAATTACTGATTGAAAGAGTCACACTCTCTCCATCCCAGTCCTTTTCCACATGGCTTGCTTTACTTTTAAAGACCTGCTTTTGAATTTTATGTAAATTTATACTTTCCAAAAACTGAGGTTTCCCGCAACAGATTTTGAAATAATTTCTTACTGTATGGTAAGGCTCAGTATTCGGTAAACAGGGTCTCATTACAAAAGGGTTAGGGAGAGATTTATGACACAATGACTACACAGGTGTTCAGTCAAAGAGCCTGTTGAACTGGAAGGGGTCGTGTGTCCTCAATAGCCCACCCCTCTGGCTGGATGAGTCACTTTAGTTTGATCAGAAAATATCACCTTCTTATATGATTGATGAACAACCCTGAGCCTGCAAACAGAATGCCTTGGAAAAGGTGTTCATTCCTTCTTTGATGGCTATGCTCAAACTGTAAGGTTACAGGAAAGTCTAGTCTTCAGGAAGAAATGAGAGCAGTTGTTATCACCACAGGCTAAGATTCCATGACTTCCTTTGAAAACTCTCAGGAATTCAATGTGGGGTTGGATGAATGAAAAGGGGGTCGGGGCAAAGATGAAACAAGATCAGCCATGAATCGATAATTATTGTAGCTAGTGATGGGTACCTGGTGACTCATTCTCCTATTCTCCCTCCTTTGGGATGTGTGTGAAAGTTCTTGTCTGTAATAAAATTTCAGAAATTCTCTCAGAGCAATACGGCCAGGCTCCCCCGTCCCTGGGATTCTCCAGGCAAGAACACTGGAGGGGGTTGCCATTTCCTTCTCCAATGCAGGAAAGTGAAAAGTGAAAGTGAAGTCACTCAGTCATGTCCAACCCTTAGCATGGACTGCAGCCTACCAGGCTCCTCCATCCGTGGGACTTTCCAGGCAAGAGTACTGCAGTGGGGTGCCCATCCATGGCCATGGGCACCTACGAGGCTCTTTGTGGGTCCAAGCATGGCCTTTGAAGCAAGCATGAGTGAATGAGATTTCATGATAAATTATTATGATGGAGTGTTTTTAAAGTCATAACAATTGTTGGAGAAATTTCAAACAATATTCCACATGAGTATGTGCCACTCTTCACTTTTATTTCTTGGAATAAGTGAATAATATAGGAGTATTTTACAAAGGAAAATTATTGTGGCCCCTTGCTAATGATGCTGGAAGATTCTGTCATACTCTTTGTTAAGCAAACCACTCAAAAAAAGCAAAACAAAACTTCACAATCAGGAAATTCTGATGAATTTGTATAATCTGGTTTATAAAAGGTGCTGAAAATACTTGTTGCTGAGTCGCTAAGTTGTGCCTGACTCTTTTGTGATGCCATAGACAAGAATACTGGATTGAGTTGCCATTTCCTCCTCCAGGGGATATTCCTGACTCAGGGATTCAACCCATGTTTCCTGCACAGCAGGTGGATTCTTTACTGCTGAGTCACCAGGGAAGACACGGAAAATACCTACAGTGTGCCAAATTGAGATTCATGAGATAATACTGATTATTTTTTTCTCTTAAACTTCTTTAGGAAGTCAGGGATTCCAGAGGACCTCCTACATAGTAAACAGTCACGAAGAGCAGCTGTAGGAAATAAAGTGTCTAAAATTTTAATTGTACAATTAATCCCAAGTCCTGGTGGAATAAATTTCAGACATTAGAATGCTTACATTAGTTATTCAGATATTTTACCTATCTGAGGCCCCCTCATAGTAGGACTAAGTATTGAAACACAAAATCAAATCACTTAAGCAGCCTCAGTGGTGGTACTCTGACATACAGAGGAGAGAGAAGTTTTAATTTATGGGCTGGAAACCGCTAGTAAGCAGCAGGTGGTTGATTTTTAGTATCTCCATACCCTGATAATTACAGTAAAGTTGGCGCTAGTGGTAAAGAATCTGCCTGCCAGTTCAGGACTCACAGCAGTCGTGGGTTCAGTCCTGGAGTCAGGAAGATCCCCTACTGGAAATGGCAACCCACTCCAGTATTCTTGCCTGGAGAATCCCAGGGACGGGGGAGCCTGGTGGGCTGCCGTCTGTGGGGTCACACAGAATCGGACACAACTGAAGTGACTTAGCAGCAGCAGCAGCAGTGGTAAAGAATCTGCCTGCCACTTCAGGACTCACAGCAGTTGTGGGTTCAGTCCCGGAATCAGGAAGATCCCCTACTGGAAATGGCAACCCACTCCAGTATTCTTGCCTGGGAAATCCCATGGACAGAGGAGCCTGGCAGGCTACAGTCCATGGGGTCACAAAGAGTCGGGCACAACGGAGCATGCATGCACGCACCCTGATAATGAAACTAGAAAGCTATAACTCTTAATGGGCATAACTCAGATCTTGGTTATAAAAGACCTCATTTCATAAAAGAATAAAGATTTTATCCCTTCAGTTCAGTTTAGTTCAGTCGCTCAGTCATGTCTGACTCTTTGTAACCCCATGAACTGCAGCATGCCAGGCCTCCCTGTCCATCACCAACTCCCAGAGTCCACTCAAACCCATGTCTATTGAGTCGGTGATGCCATCCAACCATCTCATCCTCTGTCATCCCCTTCTCCTCCTGCCCTCAATCTTTCCCAGCATCAGGGTCTTTTCAAATGAGTCAGCTCTTTGCATCAGGAGGCCAAAGTATTGGAGTTTCAGCTTCAACATCAGTCCTACCAATGAACACTCAGGACTGATCACCTTTAGGTTGAACTGGTTGGATCTCCTTGTAGTCCAAGGGACTCTCAAGAGTCTTCTCCAACACCACAGTTCAAATGCATCAATTCTTTGGCGCTCAGCTTTCTTTATAGTCCAACTCTCACATCCATACATGACAAGTGGAAAAACCATAGCCTTGACTAGACGGACCTTTGTTGACAAAATAATGTCTCTGCTTTTTAATATGCTGTCTAGGTTGGTCATAACTTTCCTTCCAAGTCTATACAGTCAGAAAAAACAAGACCAGGAGCTGACTGTGGCTCAGATCATGAACTCCTTATTGCCAAATTCAGACTTAAATTGAAGAAAGTGGAGAAAACCACTAGACCATTCAGGTATGACCTAAATCAAATCCCTTATGACTATACAGTGGAAGAGAGAAATAGATTTAAGAGACTAGATCTGATAGACAGAGTGCCTGATGAACTATGGACAGAGGTTCGTGACATTGTATAGGAGACAGGAATCAAGACCATCCCAAAGAAAAAGAAATGCAAAAAAGCAAAATGGCTGTCCAAGGAGGCCTTACAAATAGCTGTGAAAAGAAGAGACGTGAAAAGCAAAGGAGAAAAGGAAAGATATACCCATTTGAATGCAGAGTTCTAAAGAATAGCATGGAGAGATAAGAAAGCCTTCCTCAGTGATCAATGCAAAGAAATAGAGGAAAACAATAGAATGGGAAAGACTAGCAATCTCTTTAAGAAAATTAGAGATACCAAGGGAAAATTTCATGCAAAGATGGGCTCAATAAAGGACAGAAATGGTATGGACCTAACAGAAGCAGAAGATATTAAGAAGAGGTGGCAAGAATACACAGAAGAACTGTACAAAAAAGATCTTCATGACCCAGATAATCACGATGGTGTGATCACTCATCTAGAGCCAGACATCCTGGAATGTGAAGTCAAGTGGGCCTTAGAAAGCATCACTACGAACAAAGCTAGTGGAGGTAATGGAATTCCAGTGGAGCTGTTTCAAATCCTGAAAGATGATGCTGTGAAAGTGCTGCACTCAGTATGGCAGCAAATTTGGAAAACTCAGCAGTGGCCACAGGACTGGAAAAGGCCAGTTTTCATTCCAATGCCAAAGAAAGGCAATGCCAAAGAATGCTCAAACTACCGTGCAATTACACTCATCTCACACGCTAGTGAAGTAATGCTCAAAATTCTCCAAGCCAGGCTTCAGCAATACGTGAACCGTGAAATTCCTGATGTTCAAGCTGGTTTTAGAAAAGGCAGAGGAACCAGAGATCAAATTGCCAACATCTGCTGGATCGTGGAAAAAGCAAGAGAATTCCAGAAAAACATCTATTTCTGCTTTATTGACTATGCCAAAGCCTTTGACTATGTGGATCACAATACACTGGAAAATTCTGAGAGAGATGGGAATACCAGACCACCTGACCTGTCTCTTGAGAAATCTGTATGCAGGTCAGGAAGCAACAGTTAGAACTGGACATAGAACAACAGACTGGTTCCAAATAGGAAAAGGAGTACATCAAGGCTGTATATTGTCACCCTGCTTATTTAACTTATATGCAGAGTACATCATGAGAAATGCTGGGCTGGAAGAAACACAAGCTGGAATCAAGATTGCTGGGAGAAATATCAATAACTTCAGATATGCAGATGACACCACCCTTATGGCAGAAAGTGAAGAGGAACTAAAAGCCTCTTGATGAAATTGAAAGAAGAGAGTGAAAAAGTTGGCTTAAAGCTCAACATTCAGAAAACGAAGTGGGCCTTAGGACACTACAAACAAAGCTAGTGGAGGTGATGGAATTCCAGTTAAGCTCTTTCAAATCCTGAAAGATGATGCTGTGAAAGTGCTTCACTCAACATGCCAGCAAATTTGGAAAACTCAGCAGCGGCCACAGGACTGGAAAAGGTCAGTTTTCATTCCAATCCCAAAGAAAGGCAATACCAAAGAATGCTCAAGCTACCTCACAATTACACTCATCTCACACACTAGTAAAGTAATGCTTAAAATTCTCCAAGCCAGGCTTCCGAAATACATGAACCGTGAACTTCCTGATGTTTAAGCTGGTTTTAGAAAAGGCAGAGGAACCAGAGATCAAATTGCCAACATCCGCTGGATCATCGAAAAAGCAAGAGAGTTCCAGAAAAACATCTATTTCTGCTTTTATCCCTTCAAGGGATTCCTTATTTTATGCATAGGGAAACAAAGAATGAACAAGGCTTATAAACTCATGGTTAGATTGAAATCATGGTCGGTTCTGATTTATCTAAAGTGACAAAGCCTAAAATTCATCCTGGTGACTTGCTTCATAAAACAAGAGAACATCTTATATTCTGTGAGAAGAAAATGCATCCTATTCTATCTGCTATCAACAAGTGCTTGTTTCTAATACCAAAGTTAGTGTGTATGTGTGTGTGTGTGCTCAGTTGCTCAGTCATGTTTGACTCTGTGATCCCATGAATTATAGCACAGCAGGCTTCTCTGTCTATGGAATTTTCCAGGCAAGAATACTGGAGCAGGTTGCTCTTTCCTTTTGCAGGGGATCTTCTTGACCCATGGATTGAACCTGTATCTCTTGCATCTCCTGCATTGACAGGTGGATTCTTTACCACTGGGCTACCGGGGAAGCCCTAATACCAAAGTGCAGTATCGTTTCCATTTAGAGTGTGTCTAGGACTGAGTTATAATACAGCAGTGAGCAGAAGCCGGCTTGTATCAGCTCTGTCAATACATTTCTTCTGTAACATCACAGCAGTGACTTGAAATCCGACACGGCAGGAGTATTAACACCACAGAAATAGGCAACCACTTCAACCAGTACTTGTTATTGTTTAAATTTGGAAAGCCAGTTTGCCATTGTAGCACTTGTTATAATATATATGCTTAATCCTCAAGGCTTTAATATTTATAGTTTCAGCCTATTTCCAGGTAACCACAAAGGCTTATTATAATCTGCTAAGGCATTGATCATGTCCAAAATCCTAAAAATGAGTTGGAAAAATTAAATGAGATTATATAAGTGTACAACATCTGATACAATATATGTGCTTAAAGAGTATTAATTATTTGCATATAGAAGCATTTGTCCAATGAGTATACATTATTTACAGGGGTCTTCATTGGAAGTGGGATCTAATCTAAAAAAAAAATTGACAGGAAATCGCCCAATGGGAATAAAGGCCATTACAGAAAAAATTTTATAGATCACATTTCAACATTTCTTTTTCTGATTTGTCATAAGGTAAGGAAGCCAAAGAGAGCACTTTGAACTAATTGGGAGGGCCAAGAAGGCAATTAACTCTAATTAAGCTGGTAGTAGCCACCTTCCATTGGAGCAATCAAAAGCTGGAGAATCACTGCCTGTGAGGACATCTGAAGACAGGTCTCTCGCAGTGATGACAGCCTTGAAGTTTTGAGCTTACAAAGGCTCTGTCTGCTGGGGTCCAAGAAGCGGAAGGTCCAGGTGAATGGAGGACAGTTAACAGTTTGTCGGGAAAGTAGTCACTTGTATTTGGGCATTTGCAGCTACATTTATGATTTTTTTAAGTTTTCATAGGTACAGTAGACCCTTGACTAATGGGGTTAATTTGTATATAACTTAGAGTCGGCCCTCCCTTTCCAAGTTTCCTTGGCACCTGCATATCCAACCAACCACTGACCATATAGTACTGTAACACTTACTATTGAAAAATATCCACCCAGTGCAAACCTGTGTTGTTCAGGGCTCACCTGTTAACACTTTAAAAAAAAAAAAGTAAAAAGGAACAGGTAGAATTAGTTTTAATAATATGTTTTATTGAAACCAATGTATATTGAATATTATTACTTTGTTGTTGTTAAATTGCTCAGCTGTATCCAACTCTTTTGTGACCCCATGGACTCTACCCTGTCATGGGATTTCGGCAAGAATGCTAAAGTGGGTTGCCATTTCCTCCAGGGGATCTTCCTGACTGAAGGATCGAACCTGAGTCTCCTGTATTATAGGTAGATACCTTACCCTTGAGCCACTGGGGAAATAGTTATAGATCTTTGACAGCTTTTGGGGGGTACAATTCTTTGAAATCTAGCGTGCATGCTACATTTACAGCATACCACAGTTTGGATTAGCCGTGTTTAGTACAGCTTAGCCACACGTGGCAGGGGGCTCGTTGGATAGCATAGGGCAGAGGATGAACACCCGGAGGGTAGCTATCTGTCTCTGCACACACACTGCTTTCTGCAGTGCCTGAAACATAAATGCTGTTCCATAAATGAATGCGGCAGGCAGAATTCTAAGATCACCTCCAAGGATCCTTGTCTTTGTATAATTCATTCTTTTTTAAGGGTGATGGTGAGGCAGACATCAATCTATCGCTTATGTTATATGGCAAAAGGGAAGGGATCTCAAGTGGGCCTGCTCTATTCAGGTGAGTCTTTTAGGAACGGAGGGTTTTCTCCGACTGGTAGCAAAGGAAGACATCAGAGAACATCCCTGCTGGCCTGGAAGAAAGCATACAGCGATGCAGTGAACTGCCCCTGGAAGCTGAGACAGATTCCCCAGCCAGCAAGAAAACAGAGACCTCAGGCCTACAACCACAAAGAGCTGAATTCTACCAAATACTAGTGAGCTTGTTAGAGAACTCTGAGCCCTGGATGAGCACTGCAGCTGATACCTGAAGTTTTGCTTTGTGAGACATCAGCAGAGAGCCCTCTGCAGAGAACCCACCCATGCAGCGCCCTGATTTCAACCCTGTAGAACTGCGAGCTAAGACACGAGTAGTGTTTTAAGCCACTGTGTTTCCTGTAACTTGTTACACAGCAATAGAAAATTAATACCACGAATAAATGTCACAATTCAGCAATCATCATTCAGTTGGGGACAATATGTTTAAACTTTAGGCATAGTCCCTAAGAGGAAATAGTAGCTTGTGAACATTAGACTTGAAAATCAAGCCAGTATCATGATAGCAACATATTTATCTTAATTATGCCAGGGCATCAGCAGTGTGAGGCATTTGAGTTACTATCTCTTTCCCAGTGCCACTTGCATCAGAGGGAGGAGCTAAGTGAGAGGCAAAAAAAAAGGGGGGGGGGTGGTGAGGGGAAGCCTCTGGAAATAAGTCTGATATACTCATCCTGTAAAGGAGTGATTATTGATTAAGCAGAGACTCATATATAAAAAAAAAAAACAACGAATGACAGTAATAAGCACAGCTCACACTTGCTGGGTTTGTACTCTGTGCCGGGCATGTCAGCCATTGCTTTACTACGTCTGCACCAAAGCCCTGGAGGCAGAAACTGTTACTAACTTCATTTTATGGGTGTGGAAACGGAGCAGTCGAGGTAGGAGGAGATTTAGCTGCATAAGCAGGTAATAAAGGTGATTCGGAAGGAAGCGGATAAAAAGGTAGTCTCGGAGGAAGCACTGTTCAGAGCAGATTAGCCTAACTCCTAGATGCAGCCCATCTCCAGGATGGCAGCTTTATTTCTTCCCTGTTAACAAACTCTTTTTATGCCCCTTTCTTCGAGCAAGATGCGCTTCCCAAGTGGTCATTGATCTATCCATTCAGTCTTCCTCCTTTCTCCTTTGGAGACATCATTGAATCCTATGCCTCCCAGTAACATCTCTGGTCCTGACTCTGAAAGGCCCGTTTTGAACTCAGCTGTTCTACTGAGAGCCAGCCCTCTAGTGACTGTACCTGGATGCCTCACTATCCTCTTAAGCTCAGCTTGTTTAACAAAGTAGAGTTCATCATTATGGCCTGAAGACCAGCTCTCCTCTCCAATACTCTAGCCTTACCAACAATTCTATAATCGTTCTATAATCGTTGACAAGTCCACAGGGCTCCACACCCCAGAGACCATTCAACCCTCTCTCATCTCCATTCCCTTTAGTCAATCAGCTGCTAAAAGTATCTTTCCAGAATGTTAACTCAGCCATTTCTTCTCCATTTTTCAACTTCCTGAATGCTTTAGTCCACCAACCTCCCTTCAGTTCAGCTCAGTTCAGTCGTTCAGTCGTGTCCAACTCTTTGTGACCCCATGAATTGCAGCATGCCAGGCCTCCCTGTCCATCACCAGCTCCTGGAGTTCACTCAAACTCATGTCCATCAAGTCAGTGATGCCATCCAGCCAGTTCATCCTCTGTCGTCCCCTTTTCCTCCTGCCCCCAATCCCTCCCAGCATCAGAGTCTTTTCCAGTGAGTCAACTCTTCGCATGAGGTGGCCAAAGTACAAGAGTTTCAGCTTTAGCATCATTCCTTCCAAAGAAATCCCAGGACTGATCTCCTTCAGAATGGACTGGTTGGATCTCCTTGTAGTCCAAGGGACTCTCAAGAGTCTTCTCCAACACCACAGTTCAAAAGCATCAATTCTTCAGCGCTCAGCTTTCTTCACAGTCCAGCTCTCACATCCATACATGACTATTGGAAAACCATAGCCTTGACTAGACGGACCTTTTACTTCCTTCCTATCCAGCTTTGATTTCATGCTGCATCAATTCAGTCACTCTTGAAAAGTGAAAAGAAAAAGTAAAAGTGTTAGTCACTCAGTCATGTTCGGCTCTTTGTGAACCCATGACCCCATGGAGCCCTCCAGGCTTCTCTGTTCATGGGATTCTCTAGGCAAAAATACTGGAGTGGGTAGCCATTCCCTTCTCCAGGGGATTTTCCCCATCCAGGGATCAAACGCAGGCCTCCTGCATTGCAGCCAGATTCTTTACCATCTGAGCCACCAGGTCAAGCACTCTTACCAGAGCCCACAACCCCTTGCCACTCTATTTTTCATCATTTCTATTTGACATAATGTGAATCCAACTATCTTGTTTCTCTTCAACTGGGAGGCCAAGCAGTGCTGAAAAAAATGCACAGAGGGAAGATAAAAGTAAAACAGAACCCTCTGTTCTGGTTTTCACTGAAGCCCCAAGGTTGCCAAATACTATCACATTCCAAAGCAAATTATTTGGTCCGCCTACCCATGACTTGTGAAGAAGGTGGGTGAAAACAGATTTTATGAGTTTTATCTTTGACTTACCTTGAGCTGTGAATTCTTCCTGACACTCCCTCCCCACACCCTAGCCATGTGGGAGCTTCACAGGCATCTTTGATAGGTATCTTTTGAAGCTGGAGGAACACAGACAGGCATTAGATTCATGCCTAAGGAAAAAAGTCTTTAATGAGGGGCTGGCTGAAGTTAACAGTGTCAATATAGCTGAGGGCTGCGTTTAAGAAATTAACCACATTCTGGCGGATTCCAGGCCAAAGCTACATTTTTCCAGGGACCAAATGTGAAACCCACAGAAGGAATGCCAGTCTGGCTTGTTTAGAAAGGAATTCTGACCTAAAGGACTTCCTGTCGTCAAGGAGGTGTCCTCGGCAAAAAGGGGTTGTAGATTCTACTGGGTAAAGAAGCAGAGAGAGATTGTAGGTGGCTGGTTAGAAAAGAGGCACTGCCTGAGATGAAGGAATTCCAAGTGGAAGGGTCCAGCAGGAGGGGGTCTGAGGAGGCCACAGATGCTCAAATGAAAGAATAAATGGCGGCTTAGAACATCAGCCAGGGGGCTTCCCTGGTGGTCCATGGGAAGGTTAAGAATCCACCTTCTAATGCAGGGGGACGTGAGGTCAGTCCCTGGTTGGGGAACTAAGATCCCACATGCCGTGAGACAACTCAGCCCCTGCACCAGAACCAGAGAGCCCACGTGCTCTGGAGCCCCTGTCCACAGCTAAAAACCTACGCGCCACCGTGAAAATCCCCGCTGAAAACACCTTTGGCTGATGCATGCTGATGTTTGACAGAAACAACAAAATTCTGTAAAGCAATTATCCTTTAATTAAAAAATAAATTATTTTTTTTTTTAAAAAAGAGAAGAAGGAAAAAAAGACCATAGTACAGATTGGTTTCAAAAAACTAAAAAAAAAAAAAAATTAAAAACAAACAAACTAACTAAAAACAACATCTACTAGAACCAGAGGGAACTACACCAACTTATATTTGTGTCAGTTAAATAAAGCCTTCCTTCCCCTTACCTTCCTGCTGTCTCTGCTCCCATCCCAGGAGACTCATTGGTAGCCAAGTGGGGGGAGATGTGAGAGGGGTCAGGGGTAGTAGTACTAGCTGGGAAGTAGAGGTGAAATCTGATTCTCCACTTCAGGCTTTTTGTTCTAAAGCATGAAGTTTGGAGTTTTGTTTGCAATAGTTCTGGGCATGTTGTGGCTGTTTAGTTACTATTGCTGTTGCTATTGCTAAGTCACTTCAGTCATGTCTGACTCTGTTGTGACCCCATAGACGGCAGCCCACCAGTCTCCCCCGTCCCTGGGATTCTCCAGGCAAGAACATTGCAGTGGGTTGCCATTTCCTTCTCCAATGCATGAAAGTGAAAGGTGAAAGCGAAGTCGCTCAGTCATGTTCGACTTAGAGACCCCACGGACTGCAGCCTACCAGGCTCCTCCGTCCGTGGGATTTTCCAGGCAAGAGTACTGGAGTGGGGTGCCATTGAAGTCATGTCCAACTCTTCTGTGACCTGTGGTCTGTAGCCTGCCAGGCTCCTCTGTCCATGGGATTTCCCAGGCAAGAATACTAGAGTGGGTTTCAATGTCCTTCTCCAGGGGATCTTCCCAACCCAGGGATCAAACCTTCATCTCCTGCATTGACTGGCGGATTCTTTATCACTGGGCCACCAGGGAAGCCCCAGTTCTGGGCATATTAATTTATAAACTGAGGCTGTGATTTGGAGATGAAATGACCAGAAGACATTTTATCATCTAACATGATCAGAGAGTTAGAAGACCTTCCTGATATTTCATCTGAAGGGTGAGAAAGAGCTGGCCCAAAAGGGAGGAAAATGGGCAGGTGGCGGAGATGGGGGGTGAAGAAAAAATTGTTTTCTCTTCGAGCCCAAGGAGTCAGTCTTGTTCAATGAGATAATTCAGTTACATTACTGAAATAATCTCAATACACAGCTAGGTTGAGACCTTTGAACCACCGCAATATAACACTTTTTTTTTTTTTTTTCTGTTGGGACAAAAAAACTCCTATTCTCTGCAGTTACCTTAAGCCTCTCTGTGCTTAGTTGCTCAGTTATGTTGGACTCCTTACAACCCATGGACTGCAGTCTGCCAGGCTCCTTTGTCCATGGGGATCTCTAGGCGAGAATACTGGAGTGGCTTGCCATGCCCTCCTCCTAAGCCTCTCTACCTTCCCTGATCCCTGAGCTGCACACTGCCCCCTTCTGTTCAGATGATCTTGCCTCAGTCTTTGCAGAAAGAGCAGGATTCATCAGAAGGGAGGAAACTCTTTTCTTCTTAGAGTATTGTTAATTAACACATATAACTTAAGTATGTAAAGGCGGTTCCACTACTTGACAATCATATATTCTCTCAGGCAGGTAGACTCTTTTCTCCATAATTTTATTTTCAGTATTGGTTTGCCTATCATCTCATTTTCATATGTTGCAAAAATAAACTTTTAGCTTAATTTGAAATTTGGAAACTTTTCCTATTTATACTACAATTTATGAGAATCTAAAGTTAAGTTTTAATTTATATCAATTGCATTCTACAAAATACGTCCACAAGATTACCATTTGTATGACACGTTACATACAATATTTGAAACGGGGCATTTCACGCTTTTGGAATTACCCTCAGAGAGCTTTTCTAGTCTCAGCTCTCTTATTCCATCTAATTACAATTTCATTTTAAAACCAGTCAGGAGCGTATATACCCTGAGTGTTTAAATATGTTACATTTGATGTATCTAAGGAGTTTCTAATTCCAATATAACTAACAAAATAATTTAAAAACTGAGTTGCTAATGGAAGCATGCTCCTCTATACAAGTCATTTACATTATCTAAAGGAATTTTAAGTTCATTACAGAAAATTTGAAAATCACAATAAAATATAAAGAAGAAAATAAAAATAAGACATAATCACACCATTATCTCCCCACCCATTCTTGAGATCTTTCAGCCTTTTCTATTTTTCAAACTGGGTATAATAATGCACATGCATTTACAAGCCCTGCAGTTTTCACAGTGAACGTTCTAGTGAGGGCATCTTTGTTTCTGTGCTATTTAATACTATCCAACAGTCTAATGTTGGTGACCAAATTGTATTCCATCATATTATAATCTGTTTTCATGTGTTATGTTATAATGTTTATTACGTACAATTTTGTATTTGTAATATATGAGAGTGAAAGTGAACTCGCTCAGTCGTGTCCGCTGATGAACCAGAATGTCAGTTTTTAAATTTATTCAAATGAGCAGTGGAACTGTCATGTGGTCCCAGATGCTCTAATGTAACTAACACACACTCTTACTGATGATAGACCTTCAAGGAAAGCCGAATCATAGACAGGAGTTTGCTTAATAAGAGTGAAATCAGAGCAAGGAGTTTGGGATTAGATATGTAGAATGTTTGGTGGCCACAGGCTAAGGCAGCCTTGAAGTGAAGTGAAGTGAAGTGAAGGAGCGCAGTTATGTTTGACTCTTTGCGACCCCGTGGACTGTAGCCCACCAGGCTCCTCCGTCCATGGGATTCTCCAGGCCAGAATACTAGAGTGGGTAGCCTTTCTCTTCTCCAGGGGATCTTCCCAACCCAGAGATTGAACCCAGTTCTCTCGCATTGCAGATGAATTCTTTACCAACTGAGCCACAAGGGAAGCCCAAGAATACTGAAGTGGGTAGCCTATCCCTTCTCCAGCAGATCTTCCCGACCCAGGAATTGAACCGGGGTCTCCTGCATTGCAGGCAGATTCTTTACCAACTGAGCTATCAGGGAAGCCCTGGGGCAGCCAAATAAATAAATATTTTTGAAAAACATGAAAAGAATGAATGAGAAATAAACCTTTGAGGTATTAAGTCACTGAGATCTTGGGATTGTTTGTTCAGCACCATAATCTGGCTCTACCCTGACTGAAACAGTGTTCTTTTTTTTAAAAACTCATCTCATCCCCTGATGAGCTCATCCAAGATTATGGCTTTATCTTTATCCTCTAGTTAAATGAGCTCCAAATCCACTGAACTGAACATAGTTGATCAGCTGAGCTCAGGTCCTGGTTTTCTGGTTGCCTGGTTGTACTCTCAGTGTTCACAGGAACTGCAGTCTGAATGTGCCCCAGATATCTCACACTCAGCACCCCCCAAGCAAACCTATCATCTTTCCTTCAGTGGCTGCTTCTCCTCTATTGTGCATTATCTTCCTTGATTTACCCAGATTCTGAACCTTGGAAATGTGCAGATTTCCTCTCCATGAGTGAAGTGGGACTGGTCTTACCTGTGGAAGTTTCAAAAGTCAGTGAGACCAAGTTCAAACACAAAATTTGGGAAACAGAGGCACAGTGGAGTTGTACCCATTCAAGTTCCTAGAAATCATCTATTAAATTCTTCTTAGTAGAAAAGAAAGGGGTTCTCATTTCTCTTTTCAGACCATGTGGGTTGACTTTCTCCCCCACTGGTTTCACTGAAAGCAGAAGTAATCATCTTTCCCATCAGCCATCTAAAAACAATGAGGCTAATTTTTTCTCTTTCTTTTTCCTTTCTTTGTGGTTTTAATTAAAAGAATCTTTGTAACAGGATGATAGTCAGCATCAAGCATATTGGCTGCTGCAGGCTTCAGAAACTACGGTGGACTTTCCGAGCATCATTTTCCTGTCTCCACTGCCTAGTTGATGAGCAGCTGGCATTTAGCCCCTGAACACAGCCAAGAAAGGGGAATCAAGGCTGATGATCGGATGGTGAGGTAATATCAAATCTATGGCCCCTAAATCCGATGTCTCCACCCAAGTTACATTATGTGTGTCTGCAGCTTTATAGCAATTGCGGATTTGGAAGGCTGCCACTCCAGATGTCACCAGGCCATTTATTTATGCGTCAAACCAAGCCCATGATCCAGTTGTTCCTCCAATCACCAGCAAAATAGGGAAGAGTGATGAAATCAGTCTTTGGCAATGCTGCAGGAATCAGGAATATATTTGGGATTGGCTGCTATTATACCACTTTAGGTTATAATCACCCAAGGAGAACAGGGAGCTGAGAATCAAGTACTGTGCAAAGAATAGAGAGTCCAGGGGAACACTCCATGCTGGTTCTTCCCTTTGCTGAAGCAGTTCTTCATTATCTCTGTAGGTGGAGAACTGAGGCCATTTCTTTCCAAGAGGGGGCGGGTTGGATATGCTTCACCCAGCACTTACAGAGGCAAACACTAATATTTTGTGGGAGCCTCTGTATGAAGTCATAGTTGCAGAAACAAGCATGTGGAGTGAGGTGGGGTGGAACTGAAGGTGAGTTAACTGGGATCAGCTGCTGGTGTTGCTGTTAAGAAGACGATCCCATGCTCATCCTTGCACGCATGCTCAGTCACTTCAGTCATGTCTGACTCTCTGTGACTCCATGGACTGCAGCCCACCATGCTCTTGTGTCCATGGGATCCTCCAGGCAAGAATACTGCAGTGGGTTGCCATGCCCTCCTCCAGGGGATCTTCCCCACCCAGGGATTGAACCCAGGTCTCTTGCAACTCCAGCACTGCAGGTGGACTCTTTACTGCTGAGCCATGGGGGAAGCCCCATGCTTATCCTTACCTCCTTGTGACTAGTTTTCTCTCCTCTGTCTGCAATTTTTTTTTCTAAGATATTGAGTATAGGACTTCCCTGGTGGTCCCTGGTTAAGAATCCAGCTGCCAATGCAGGGGTCACAGGTTCGATCCCTGGTTCAGAAGATTCCACATGCCACGGGGGACCTAAGTCCATGCCCACAACTAGTGAGCCTGTGCTGTAGAGCCTGCGAGCCAAAACTACTTGGCCTGCGTGCTGTAATAACTGAAGCCCTTGCGCCTAGACCCCATGCTCCACAAGAGAAGCCACCACAGTCAGAAACCTGAGCACCGCAACGAGAGAGCAGCCCCCATTCGCTGCAACTAGAGAAAGTCCGTGTGCAGCAAAGTCCCAGCAGTCAAAGATACAAATACAATAAAAAGATATTGAGTGTATCGATAACCTCCGATGCAGATGACACCACCCTTATGGCAAAAAGTGAAGAGGAAATAAAGAACCTCTTAATGAAAGTGAAAGAGGAGAGTGAAAAAGTTGGCTTAAAGCTTAACATTCAGAAAACAAAGATCATGGCATCTGGTCCCATCACTTCATGGGAAATAGATGGGGAAACAGTGGAAACAGTGTCAGACTTTATTTTGGGGGGCTCCAAAATCACTGCAGATGGTGACTGCAGCTGTGAAATTAAAAGACGCTTACCCCTTGGAAGGGAAGTTATGACCAACCTAGACAGCATATTGAAAAGCAGAGACATTACTTTGCCAACAAAGGTCCGTCTAGTCAAGGCTATGGTTTTTCCACTGGTCATGTATGGATGTGAGAGTTAGACTATAAAGAAAGCTGAGCACCGAAGAATTGATGCTTTTGAACTGTGGTGTTGGAGAAGGCTCTTGAAAGTCCCTTGGACTGCAAGGAGATCCAACCTTTCCATCCTAAAGGAGATCAGTCCTGGGTGTTCATTGGAAGGACTGACGTTGAAGCTGAAAGTCCAATACTTTGGCCACCTGATGCAAGAGCTGACTCATTTGAAAAGGCCCTGATGCTGGGAAAGATTGAGAACAGGAGGAGAAGGGGACGACAGAGGGTGAGACGGTTGGATGGCATCACCAATGAACATGGGTTTGGGTGGACTCCAGGAGTTGGTGATGGGAACCCTGGCGTGCTGCGGTTCATGGGGTCGCAAAGAGTCAGACATGACCGAGCGACTGAACTGAACTGAACCGATAGTTCCCTGTGCTGTATAGTAGGTCATTGTTTGGTTATTGCTGCTGTGGCTACTAAGTCGCTTCAGTCGTGTCTGACTCTGTGCGACCCCATAGACAGCAGCACCCCAGGCTCCCCCATCCCTGGGATTCTCCAGGCAGGAACACTGGAGTGGGTTGCCATTTCCTTCTCCAGGGCATGAAAGTGAAAAATGAAAGTGAAGTTGCTCAGTCACATCCGACTCTTAGTGACCACATGGACTGCAGCCTACCAGGCTCCTCCGCCCATGGGATTTTCCAGGCAAGAGTACTGGAGTGGGTTGCCATTGCCTTCTCCTAGTTTTATTATTTTATTTGACTTTACTTTATTCTGTTCTAGTTTATGCCCTTCCACGTGACTAGCAGGGTCTGAGTTCCCTGACCAGGGATTAAACCTGGGGCACATCAGGGAAAGCATGAAATCCTAACCCCTAGACCACCAGGGAACTCCCCTCCTGTCTGCAGTTTTAAACTTGAAAGGCAATGTTTCTGAGAACTACCTTGAAGAAGGGAGTGCACTGGAGCATCTGTGTCTCATGGGATTGATCACCCAGTCTCCTCGTTTAACTGTGGCGCCTGCTCTGTGCTCAGCTGTGTCTGGCATCCCAAGTCCAGACACCATTGTGCGTCATATCTGGAGGGACAGGGCAATAATTGCGGCCACCTGGACACAAAGAGCTGGTGAAGGGACCTGGGGGATCACTCACTCCTTACAAAACTTGCTGTCAGTTGTCCTGTTTTCAGACCCATTCAGCATTTCTTCCTTGGGAGGCACTTGGGTACATCCTCAGTTCCTGAGACTTGCTGGTGGTTCTGAGGCATGCACTGGTTTGTTTCCAGTTGAATCCTCCTCCCACACCTCTTTTCCTTTCTCTCTTCGGTTTCCATTTCCAAATAACTGTGGCTGTCTGTCATCCGCTGTCCTTTTCTCTTTTGTTTTTGTGGGTTCATGTTTTCTTTTTCTTTTAATTTTTACTGTCATCTTCAGTTCAGTTCAGTCACTCAGTCGTGTCAGACTCTTTGCGACCCCATGAATCACAGCACTCCAGGCCTCCCTGTCCATCACCAACTCCCGGAGTTCACTCAGACTCACAGCCATTGAGTCAGTGATGCCATCCAGCCATCTCATCCTCGGTCATCCCCTTCTCCTCCTGCCCCCAATTCCTCCCAGCGTCAGAGTCTTTTCCAGTGAGTCAACTCTTCCCATGAGGTGGCCAAAGTACTGGAGCTTCAGCTTTAGCATCATTCCTTCCAAAGAAATCCCAGGGTTGATCTCCTTCAGAATGGACTGGTTGGATCTCATTGCAGTCCAAAGGACTCTCAAGAGTCTTCTCCAACACCACAGCTCAAAAGCATCAATTCTTTGGTGCTCAGCTTTCTTCACAGTCCAACTCTCACATCCATACATGACCACTGGAAAAACCATAGCCTTGACTAGACGGACCTTTGTTGGCAAAGTAATGTCTCTGCTGTTCAATATGCTGCCTAGGTTGGTCATAACTTTTCTTCCAAGGTAAGCATCTTTTAATTTTATGGCTGCAGTGATTTTAGAGCCCCCCAAAATGAAGTCTGACACTATTTCCACTGTTTCCCCATCTATTTCCCATGGAGTGATGGGACCAGATGCCATGATCTTTGTTTTCTGAATGTTGAGCTTTAAGCCAACTTTTTCACTGTCCACTTTCACTTTCATCAAGAGGCTTTTTAGATCCTCTTTACTTTCTGCCATCAGGGTGGTGTCATCTGTGTATCTGAGGTTATTGATATTTCTCCCAGCAATCTTGATTCCAGCTTGTGTTTCTTCCAGCCAAACATTTCTCATGATGTACTCTGCATAGAAGTTAAATAAGCAGGGTGACAATATACAGCCTTGATGTACTCCTTTTCCTATCTGGAGCCAGTCTGTTGTTCCATGTCCAGTTCTAACTGTTGCTTCCTGATCTGCATACAAGTTTCTCAAGAGGCAGGTCAGGTGGTCTGGTATTCCCATCTCTCTCAGAATTTTCCACAGTTTATTGTGATCCACACAGTCAAAGGCTTTGGCATAGTCAAGAAAGCAGAAATAGATGTTTTTCTGGAACTTTCTTGCTTTTTGGATGATCCAGCGGATGTTGGCAATTTGATCTCTGATTCCTCTGCCTTTTCTGAAACCAGCTTGAACATCAGGAAGTTCACCGTTCACGTATTGCTGAAGTCTGACTTGGAGAATTTTAAGCATTACTTTACTAGCGTGTGAGATGAATGCAATTGTGTGGTAGTTTGAGCATTCTTTGGCATTGCCTTTCTTTGGGCAATGTCATCTTAGAGGGGTTTAACTGACTCATTGGAAAAGACGCTGATGCTGGGAAAGATTGAAGGCAGGAGGAGAAGGGGATGACAGGATGAGATGGTTGGATGGCATCACCAACTCAGTGGACATGAGTCTGAGCAAGCCACTGGGCAGGAAAGCCTGGTGTGCTGCGGTCCATGGGGTCGCAAAGAGTTGGACATGACTGAGCGACTGAACTAGAGGGGTTTGGCAAGGGAAAGGCAAATTTGTATGTATAGTTTCATGTTTAGTCACTATTCTATTCACTTATTCTATTAGTCACTTCGTCTATTCACTTATTCACTTAGTCTATTTACTTATTCTTTCTTCTAGTTTTTCTTCTATCTCTTAGAGCACCACTGAATGTGTCTTGAACCCAATAGGTACTTGATACAAGTCAAAGCAGTTATAATATGACAAAGTGGCTTCCAGGGGACAAAAGGCGGGAATGAAAACTACCCTGTATGAAGATTTCTGAAAATAGCAGGTATGCAATATTTATCCAAATTTCTTGTTTTCCATTCATTCAAAAACTCATGAACATCATGCTCAGATTTAGGTGTTGGAACGTGGATAAAAGGATTAGAAATCTTAGAGCATCTCCTGGTGTAGCTTTTGTGTTTCTTCATATGACACATGGTGGTTCAATCACTAGTGTAAGTTGAACTTTTGCTATAGGCTGGAGTGAGAGAGAAGAAACTGTCCTTTTATAGTGAGAAAACAGCTGTGCCATCATTCATTGGCCAGGAAAGAGAGGAAAATTTGTCAGGGGTTCCTGTTTGTTCCTGGCAAAGAACAGTGGGATGCTGGGGCAATACAAATTATTCCAGAGGTGCAGATTCTTCTGTCAGTTTCCCAGAATTGACTTTCCTTTATCCACAAGGATTCTGAAATTTCTCTTCTGATCAGCCAAAGCCTGGCCTTTTACACAGAACATTTCACGATGCCAACAGATAGTTTCCAGAGAGGAATAGGGAATTAAGTGGAGCTCTGGTTGCAGATGATTCTTTCTCATGCCTAGCTACCCAAACAAAGGGAATGAGCCAGAAGCCAGATCTGCAAGTGAACACACACAATGGAATTGGTGCATGGGAATGTCCAGGGCGCTGCCTGATTAAACTGCTGCCAGAGCGCCAGGGGGCAATTTCTGTAAGCCTCCCTGCCCTGTATTTTGGCAGCTCTGTCTTCTCTCCCCCAACCACCCTCCCCAGGTCCTCAGATCCATTTGCACCATTGTTTGGAAAGCACCCAACACAGATTGGCAGCATTTGATTCACCTGGCCTCTTTTCTCTCTGAATTTGATCTTTCTGTTAATGACAGCTTATTTTCTCCCTCTGTACCATCGGAAAACCAAAAGCAACTCTTGAGAGAGTTGTGGAGTTATATTTGAGTTTTCTGATTGCACACTGTTACGGGAAATAAATTTCACATTTTAAAATATTTTCTCACTTCTGTCCCCTCTTCTTTCCCCCTCATCCAAACAGTCAACATAGATGGGAAACTTTAATGTTGAGAATTGATTTTTTTTTCCCCCTCAGAAGGTGTTGTGATGACAGTGGCAACATCCTTGAGCGCTGACTTGTCAAAATGTTGACAGTCTCATTTAAGACCTTCAACATTGTCATCCTAATTGGTGCCTCCATTTGCTAGACTTTGCTTATTTATGTGCAATTTTCTTTCAAGTGATATTTCTTAGGGTAATATTCACAAGGGTTTGGGGCTCCTGGAGTGAAATGTGTTATATAAACTGAAATGTTTACCCCCTGGCAAAAGGTAATCTCCATTGCACACACCACCTGGTTGTAACAGCCCACATTTGCACAGTGCTTTGTAGTTAAGAAAGGATGTTCATGTGTATTGTTTCATGTAATCCCCCTGAGAAGAACACAGAAGGGATGGTGTGGTGCCAGGAATCATCCCACCTTGCCCTGCCACCAGGCACGTGTGATTCCATACCTAGTGATGTACTGCTTGACTTTTCACAGGTGTTGTCATGAAGCTCTGTAGAAGCTGTGTCCCAGGTGGTTCAGTTTTGGAGAAGGGTTGAATTTATAGAGGCACAAATAAGCACAAAATAATTAGAGGATTTGTTTCCCCATTTTCTGATGTCTCCTAAGGAGGAAACAGGGCAGGTGATTAATTACAGGATCTCTTTGGCAGACTGCATGAGAGGGGAAATCTGTGTGTACTGCAAAATTAATAAAGCTGATTCCATCACAACTGTATAAACATCTCAGTTAAGGATATGTATAGGGACTTCTCCGGTGGTTTGGTTGTTAAGAATCCACCTTCCAATGCAGGGGATGCGGCTTGGATCCCTAGTTGGGGAAGCTAAAATCCCACATGACGAGGGACTGTTAAGACTCTGTGCTACAACTACTGAGCCCGTGCGCCACAACGAAGATCCCGCATGCTGCAACTAAGACCCAGCACAGCCAAAATAAGTATTTTTAAAAATATAATAATAAAATGAAAAGTACTTTATTGGCTGATCATATAACAGCTGGCCCTTGGTCCAGAATCTGGTTTGTGCGAATGATTGTAGATAGGAATCGGCTTTTCATTTCCCATGCAACCAAGGAAAATGGATTACAGCTTACATTGTTGTAAATCATTTAAACGTCTTTCACCTACGGATTCTGGAATCATTTTTAAGGAATGTGGGGGCAGTGAGTGCCCTTTCTGGAATCTGAAGTGAGACTCACACTTGTCCTGCATTCTTTTTTCTTTTTTAAATACAAATTTATTTATAAGTTAATTTATATTTATATAATTTATATTTATAAAGTTAATTACTTTACTATATATATATACAATATATATAGAATTTATATTTATAAAGTTAATTACTTTACAATATTGTATTGGTTTTGCCATACATCAACATGAATCCGCCACAGGTATACACGTGTTCCCCATCCTGAACCCCCATCCCTCCTCCCTCCTAGTACCATCCCTCTGGGTGTCTTTCTTCTTTCCACCGTCTGCACCATGGAACCTGGGAAAGGGACCTGTCTCTGTAGATGTTGACTGGCCATCCTCCTTCTGCACATAAACAGACTCAGAAGGAGGAGTTATCACACATATGAGAGTGAGCTAGTATATTGGTTGAACGCTTCTTGGAAAGCAGAAATCTGAACAAGTCAACTCAGGCAACATAAGAAATTTATTGGCTCAAATGATTTGGAAACTCAGGGATAATGCTGAGTTTAGATGCCAGGTTATCAACCCCAGTGAAAAAGAGGTATTCTGATTACTCTGGCAGAGAAGTCTTTGGGAGGTGTACTTAGATTTGCCTTGCTAGGCTAGCAAAGAGAATTGTACTATTGCATGTCATATTCTATTATATATTGTAAAAATCATGTAGAAGCTGATGTTACTTCTATTTTATTGTCTGCTTTCATAGTCCTTCCCCTCCTTTTTTGTGGTTTGGGTATTGATTCTTCAGGGGTTCCCTGATGGCTCAGATGGTGGGGAGCCCACCTGCAATGCCGGGGACCTGGGTTTGATCCCTGGGTTGGGAAGATCCCCTGGAGGAGGGCATGGCAGCCCTCTCCAGTACTCTTGCCTGGAGAATCCCATGGACAGAGGAGCCTGGTGGGCTACAGCCTGTGGGGTCACAAAGAGTCGGACATGACTGAGCGACTAAGCACAGCACTAGATCCTTAAATATCCTCAAATGTGTTACAGGCTTTCTATTTCACTAATCATGGCGCTGCGTACATCACACGCCCATCTTTGAGCCATTCACCATGCCCAGAGGGACGAGCATATTCACTGGTGAGCCTGGGCCACATGACCACTCTTGAGCTGAGAGCAGAGCGGCGTCACCATTCACAGTTGTATCAGGACCACATGACCAGGGGAGGCTGCAGGGAGCAAACAATGTGTATCTACTGTACCCATCTTGTATTGTACCTTTTCTGTTGGGAAATGTAATTGTTATGACTAAACTGATTCCTTCTGGCTAATTCCTTTCCTCTTCAGCCAGCTGGTCAGAATCTTCTCAGGTTTATCCTCCAATAAAAGGGAATAGTCCAATCCTTAAATGTTCTTGAGAAGTTACATTATTTCATAGCCTTTACAAATTTAGCAATGAGAAAAACAATCTCCATTTCCATTGAACTCTTTCCAGGCAGAATTTCTAAATCTTTTTGTTATCTTCCTACATCTGATTGACAGTGTTTCATTTCTTTCCTGCCTTTTTCTAGTTCAGAATTCCAAGTGGAGCTGATGCGAAAGATATAGTGTACGGTACTGGGGAAAAAAATATGAGTTTCTGACTTGTATTCAAATCCCGCTTCAACCACTAGACCAGCAGTTGTTATTGTTGTTCAGTCGCTAAGTCATGTCTGACTCTTTGTGACCCCGTGCACTGTAGCCTGGCAGGCTGCTCTGTCCATGGGCTTCTCCAGGCAAGGATACTGGACTGGGTTGCCATTTCCTTCTCTAGGGGATCTTCCTGGGCCAGGGATTGAACCTGTGTCTCCTTCACTGGCAGGTGGAATCTTTACCACTAGGGGAGCCTGGAACAGGCATGTTTTTATAAAAGCCTGCTACTCTGTGTCTCTCTAGCAGTGGTTAGAAAAATGCAAATATAAATGCTATTCTTTTCATTTGTGTTGGCAAAATTTTAAAATATTGATGTAATATACATCTTTTTTTTCCCCTGCCTTGCATCAGTTTCTTCTGTTTTATAGCAAAAATACCACATACGTTTTGTATCTATTCCTATCTTAATTCAGATATAGCCCTGGACTGCTCAGTTAGATGAGCCAAGAAATTCCGTTTTTAATTTAAACCACTTTGGGTCAGTTATCTATTACTTGAAGTGAAGTGCAATTTACAGAATTGATCATTTCTATTTCTCATGAAGGTATGGGGAAGGTATCAATGGGCAGGTGGTAGCATATTGACTCTAGGGGAACCCTTTCTGCAATGCTCGTTGTATCAGTCAGGTTTATAACTTTTTCCAGGAAGCCTCCTGTATTAAGTCTGTAGAGACTGTAGAAAGTCATCACACTGAAGGCTGTCTGATGAATGGGACTTTATGTTGGGCAAGAGTGGATCTGATCGGTGCAAGAGATGTTCTCGATCAGACACTCTGTGTGTGCCACTTCAAATCCTTGTGTTTTCTCAGCCTACTTTTTACTCCAGCCAGTTTTGCAGCAACTAGCTTTGTGCAAACATACTCTAACAGTGTCTCACGTCATCTGCATCATGTCTTCCTGCCCTGGGACTTCTCTAACGCTGCGCTGAGAGATGGCCATGGAAATCCAGTCAGGCGCATGGAACCTGAAAGGGCAAGGAAGTTAAAGTCAACGGGCATCTCTTTTCTAATAGGGGGTGAGAGCTGGTGGATAAATAAGGTATATTCCATGTGGCTCCTTGGAGGGGCTAAGTGGGTGAAGCCCTACTAACACAGCAGTGACCAACTTGATAATATACCCTGGAATAGGCGTTCACTCTTGGCCTCACTTTTCTGAATCACTTCCCAAATAAACTGCTTTCATACCAGCCCTTGTCTCAGGTTCTGTTTTTGAAGGAGAATCCAGAATCACCACAATTTGAATGAGAGTCCCAAATTTAATCCAAATTTCCTCCGGTGTTACCTGCATAAATAAGTACAATGGAGCGCAACATGGGTAATGACCAAAAATTTTTGGCTCTTGTCCCAAACTACATGAGTCTACAAACATTGATCTCAAATTCTTTTTCTCCAGCTTACACAATCAATGTCCACCGAAAGAAAATTCCCTCAGTGGTCACATTCTAGTCCTGTCGGTGATGGCAGTGCTTGAAGGACAACAGCTGTCTGCTCTCCAAGTGATACCCAAGGTGCAGAGCCCAGCTCTCCAGCTCCCAGGTAGCTCCGAAGTCCCTTGGCTCTTCTCTCTGTTGGATCCAAACAGCAATGAAGAGAAGACCCTACTTCCTGACTGGATTACACTTAATTCCCAGGTCCAATACCCTGCAAGCAATATTCTCACTTCTCCTTTTGTTTCTGCCTGTGGCCCAGAGACATCAAACCAGACCCATAGTTCATGGGCTGGGCCAGGGAGCCATGCACAAGGCATGTCCCAAATCCTTCATTTCATCTGCATCACTCTCAGACACTTTTCCAAACTTCTCCACTTGCTACTTCCAAGTAACCCTATAATTCAGGAAGCCCCTTCCTCAGTAGTTCTTCGGTTATGGCCTGTCCCCTTCTTTGATTCATCAGGATAGTCTAAAGCTCAGCAGTGGAAATATCTTAGGCACAAATGGAGTCTTCCTCTTTCCTGCCACAATATTATCCTCAGAAAATGAACTTCACAGGGAAAACACCAACATTAAAATAGAGTAGAACATGAATGAAATCCTTCTAGCTATAGACGGTGATTCCACGTGCGACCAAGGATTTCCAAAGCCTACTAGCCTCTGATGACCAACTAAGGTCATATTTCCTTTTATAATTTAAAGGAAAGTGACTCTGGACTAACCTGGTGGTAGAGTGGATGAGAATCCGCCCGCCATTGCAGGGGACGTGGGTTTGATCCCTAGTTTGGGAAGATTCTACCTGCTGTGGAGAAACTAAGCCTATGCTCCACAACTGCTGAGTCCAAGAGCTGCACTACAGAAGCCCTGATGCTCTCTACCTGATGCCCTAGAGCCCGTGCTCTGCAAGCAAAGCCCCCGCAATGAGAAACCTGAGCTCCAGGAAAATGAGCGGCCCCTACTCCCCACAGCTAGAGAAAAGCCTGCACAGCCATGAAAACCCAGGATAATCCATAATAAATAAATAAATTAAAACCTTGTGGAAATAAAGTAAAACGTTCCCAAGTCCTCACCCTTTGAAGACCCTTCTTCTGCAGAGTCTTCCACACCAACTCAATTCTGGGAGTCAAGGGGTCACTCGCATGCTCAACATATTTGTTCTCTGCTTGTGTTCTTCAGCCATTCACCTCTGAGCTGACCTTCTCCAGGACGCCTTGTTCTCCAAGTAGGATTGCAAGAGGCGAAGGGGCCTATCAACTGGATTTAATCAATTTGGTAACACAGCTCTTTGTTGTTGCTTTTAATGTATATAAGAGAATAGGTGGTCACTCAGAAAAGCTTGAGGTGAGGACAGTTTGCTTCTGCCGTGTAACTCACTGCCATATTACAATGAAAGCAAGTCTCAGATCAGGTTCTGCCACACAGCAGAAGGTCACTAACAAGCGGGCGTGAAACAGCTCATACTGTCTGTTCTGGAAGCATGATGAAGCCACAGCCTCTGTCTGGCCTTTTGGATGGTCCGATGAGCTCCTTGCCTAAACTTCTTTTCACTGGAGACAAAAGCCGAGACTGCAGAGGCAGGGTTCTGCCAGCCTTTCAGTCAATATCCGATATGGGCAGCCCACATCAGTGGAAGCCCGCTGGAGGTGCGTGTGGAACCTTTAGCAGTCCAGTCTGCTGAGGGTGGTGGGCTACTTGGCTCTCTGGATCCTGACACCCTGATTGTGAAAAGAGGGTAAAGTTTCTTTTAGCTAGTCCACATATTAAGAACACTTTTTTTTTTCAGCATTCTTAGAAACAACTTTACTCTAAATTTTCTCTTCTTTTACATGTTTAAATTGAACTATATTTGACAAAGTGTCCTTTTAATTTCACTAAAAGGAGCCTATTTCTGAAATTTGTTACACTGATCAACAAGACATCATTTTCCACAGTAAAAAAAAAAAAAAAAAACAACTTTCTACATTCCGTGTGCAAATGAGCAAAGCTATGTATGACTATGGATTGAGAATCAGACAGCAGAGGCACTGGTAGATGGACTTTATGTGAGAATGCTAGGTAACCACCCCAGCTGCTCATAAAGTTAAAGTTGAAACTAGCTGGCACGTGTATAAGACCTCACTGTCTATGCAGAAGTGTTTTAAAGTAAAATACTGTCTTCATTATAGATCCCCAAACCTCAAGGTCTAAGGCTCCCAATCTTTTGGATTCCACAGATTGACCACTGGCCCCAAGAGTTGCATGATTTTCCAAACTGTAAATTGAGACCCGTTAACAGGTCATAACATGAATTCAGTGGGATATGACCAAGATTAAAAACAATGGCAAAGACCTTCCCTGGTGGTCCAGTGGTTAAGACTTTGCCTTCCAATGCAGGGGGTGTGGGCTTGATCCCTGGCTGGGGAGCTAAAATCCCACATGCTTTGTGGCCAAAAAAATCAAAACATAACACAGAAGCAACCTTGTAACATGTTCAATAAAGACTTTAAAAATGGTCTGCATCAAAAAGATCTTTTAAAAAAATAACAAACAACAAAGATATAGCTGATTCATGTCCTTGTACAGCAGAAACAAAGACAACATTGCCAAGCAATTATACTCCAATAAAAAATAAAAACAATGACATGATATAGAAACATCAGCATAATAAGAATAGGTGTGGTTCTGTGAAACTTGTTTGCTAGATATTTGTGGCACGTGTTCACTGGAATACTATGTAAAATTTAAAATATCTTTTTAAGTGTCTTTTTTTAAAAAAAGGTGAAATTCTATTTCATAAGGTTTGTGTTATTTACTCTTAGAATTCCAGTGGTCTGCTCTAGCTACACATTTAGGCAAAACATTTCTCACCTCTTCAAGGGCAGGGTTCTGGCCGAAGATACCCACTTACATCACTGGGCGGAATACTTGGCACCTTGATCCGCAGCATCAGCTTTCAGACTTATGGTGACTTCACTGCCGTGGCCAAGGACAATGAGTGGGTACTTGCTTTATATTTATGTAACTGTAGAGCCGGCCCTGGCAATTTTCCAAAAACAAAAATGGAATCAGTTCCAGAAATTCTGAGAGCTTTCTCAGCCCCACTCCCCCACCCAAACTAAAAGCTGTCAGCAAGCTTCCAGTGGCAGTTCCAGCAAAGAAAAAAGAGATTCTGTCTTTACTAGGTACCAGCATCATGAGTCTATTCTGAACACATACCCTTAACCAAATGTTTTCCTTTATATCAAATAAATTGAAAAGAATGATAGAAGTTTTTCTGATGATTGCATTGCCTCCTTCTCTGTTTGCAAATGGTGACCAGTGTTGAGGGGGAAATCTGTCTTCGGCAACCAAGTTCTGTCAAGTGTTTTTAAGAACTTTCTGGTGGAAAGGCAGCCCTACCCCAAGGAGAGATTTTTGATTTTCGATAGCATTTCTCTTAACTAAGTTATCAATGCTCCAAGATCCTGCAGAAGAATTGAAAAATGGGGTTTGCAGGGATGAGTATGTCTACATGAATCTTTGAATGTAAGTTTCTGTGAACTTAGTAATATGACAAAAATTTACAGTATTGACTGCTAACGTGGTTGTTGTTCAGTCGCTAGGTAGTGATTGACTCTTTGCAATCTCATGGACTGCAGCAGGTCCAGCTTCCCTGTCCATCACTATCTCCTGGAGTTTGCTTAAACTCGTGTCCGTTGAGTAGATGATGCCATCCAAACATCTCATCCTCTGTCTCCTCCTTCTCCTCCTGCCCTCGATCTTTCCCAACATCAGGGTCTTTTCCAGTGAGTTGGCTTTTCACATCAGCTGGCCAAAGTATCGGAGCTTCAGCTTCAGCATCAGTCCTTCCAATGAATATTCAGGGTTGATTTCCTTTGGGATTGACTGGCTTGATCTTTTTGCAGTCCACAATTTGAAAGCATCTATTCTTCAGCTCTCAGTCTTCTTTATGGTCCAACTCTTACATCCATAGTGACTACTGGAAAAATCATAGCTTTGACTATATGGACCTTTGTCAGCAAAGTGATGTCTCTGCTGTTTTGCATGCTGTCTATGCTTGTCATGGCTTTCCTTCTAAGAGCAAGCATATTTTAATTCCATGGCTGCAGTCACCATCTGTACTGATTTTGGAGCCCAAGAAAATAAAATCTCTCATTGCTTCCACTTTTCCCCCTTCTACTTGTCATGAAGTATTGGCTTCTAATATTAAAATATAAATATATGTATGTATGTGTATTAAAGGTAGTTGGAGAATATGATGTGTTAAAAGGGATGAATGAAAAGCCAGTTTGTTCTACAGTTCAATGGAAGGATATATGGTTTACTGGGAGGAAAACATGCCTAATAATGAGTGGAAAGTGCTCAGAGAAGGAGCTCCCCAAGGAGGGGAAATACTAGAGTGGGAAGGAATCTGTGATGCCTGGGGCAGAAGTCTGGGAGCCAAATGATCTATGGGCTATAGACCATTTGACTCTGGGTTGGGGTAGCTTCCCTAGTGGCTCAGAGGGTAGTCTGCCTACAATGCGGGAGACCCGGGTTCGATCCCTGGGTCAGGAAGATCCTCTAGAGAAGGAAATGGCAACCCACTCCAGTACTCTTGCCTGGAAAATCCCATGGACAGAGAAGCCTGGTAGGCTACAGTCCATGGGGTCTCAAAGAGTTGGACATGACTGAGTGACTTCACTTTCTGGGGTATACGCAAAGGCCTTTGTCTGAAAGAACCAGAAATTATAATGTAATTTATGATGAGGGATCCCTGTGAACCAGCGATACAGGAAGGCACTCAGAAGGTGGCACGGATGAGTCATGCCAACTTGTGGTTCCAGAAATGAGGAGAGGGCTTGAGAGCCCTAAAGAAGCACTTCACGCTTAGAGCAGCCGGCAGATAACTGGAGTCCTCGGTGAGTGCATCGCTGCAGCGTAAGAAATAGCCTATTTTTCAAAAGCCCAGTCTCCTGTTCCAGCAAACAAAATAGTTCAGCTCTTCCAAAGTTCTCACTACTGACACCTTTTCCCCACTGCAAAGTCAGAAAAATGTGAGAAATGATTGTCTTGTATAGTTTGGATTTTTTTGATATGTGCCCTGGTGGCTCAGACGGTAAAGAATCTGCCTGCAATGAGGGAGACCCCAGTTCGATCCCTGGGTTGAGAAGATCCCCTGGAGAAGGGAATGGCTACCCACTCCAGTATTCTTGCCTGGAGAATCCCACGGACAGAGGAGCCTGGTGGGCTACAGTCCATAGGGTCGCAAAGAGTCGGACACGACTGAAAAACTAGCACTTTCACACTTTCATAAGAAATGAAAGTGAAGTTCCAAAATTTAGTACATTTTAGTTTCTGCAACATACAGTGTGCAGCAAATAATACAACGTATTGCCAGCCTGCTTAGTTTACCCTTAGACCAATGTGGTCCCCTGCTGTTGTGTTGGCTGCTGAGTGGGTGGGGCAGGGGGCATGGAAATAGTGTCAGAGAACTGTGGGTCTGCAAGAGGCGTGGTGATAGAGGTCAGGGGCAGCCCTAGGCACTGGACCATCTGCCTTCACATCCCAGCTCTGCACTTTCATCCACTGGAAATCTAGGACAGGCCACCTGGAGTTTAATTATTTAAATTGGCTGGCCTGCACAGCCCCCCAACCCCCATAGGATTTCTCAGATCTCTGCTAGTTTTATCTAAGAGGCATAGAGATGAAGCATATAGGCTCTGGGCCTGGGTATAAATTCTGACTCTACCCCTCACCAGCCTGAGATCTTGGGGGCAGTTAAGCAACCTTTCTATGCCTCAATATCTCCAGTTGTGAAACTGGAATAATAACAGTTGCAATAATAAGTTGCTTCAGTTATGTCTTTACTCTTTGCAACCCCATGGACTATAGCCCACCAGGTTCCTCTGTCCGTGGGATTCTCCAGGCAAGAATACTGAAGTGGATGGCCTGCCCCTCCTCTAGGGGATCTTCCCGACCCAGGGACTGAACCTGCATCTCGTGTGTCTCCTGTATCGGCAGGTGGATTCTTTACCACTGAGCCATCTGGGAAACCATTTGGCCCACCCTAGGTATTCATTATGGAGAAGGAAATGGCAACCCACTCCAGTACTCTTGCCTGGAAAACCCCATGGACGGAGGAGCCTGGTAGGCTACGGTCCATGGGGTTGCGAAGAGTTGGACACGACTGAGCAACTTCACTTTCACGCATTGGAGAAGGCAATGACAACCTTTCCAGTGTTCTTGCCTGGAGAATCCCAGGGATGGGGGAGCCTGGTAGGCTGCCGTCTATGGAGTCACACAGAGTTGGACATGACTGAACTGACTTAGCAGCAGCAGCAGGTATTCATTAAGAGGCTGTGGAGGGACTTCGCTGATGGTCCAGTGGTTAAGAATCAGCCTTCTAACGCAGCAGACTTGGGTTAGATCCCACATACTTGGGAGCGACTAAGCCCAAGCACGGCAACTATTAATAGAAGCCAGCTATTAACAATGAAGAGCCCAGCTGCTGCAACTAAGACCTGACGCATAAATATTAGTCAACTAAATATAATTTTTAAAAAGAGGCTATTGAGCACATGCATGGATGAATACCTGTAGTCTAATTCAATGGCTTGCCATAGAGATAGTGGGTGTCTATAGCTTTCCAAATCTGCCAAAAGCATTTGTGCTTTTCTGCATCTCACACACCTTTAGATGGGATATAGACATTGTCTCCTACTTCCTCGTCTATTCTGCCCTGTGGTGCTCACAAACTAAAAGGGCAAGCTTATACAACATGGGACCCTGAGAGCCTCAGTGAGCACCTCTTCACTCCTCCTTCGGTACACTAGGGAGTCATAATATCCCCAAAGTCTGGAAATCCAAGGACACTAATTAATTATAGACACAAGTCAAATCACCCTTCATCCCTTTCTCCGTGAATATTTCTGGTGGAGAGCAGTCCCCACTGTCATTTGCTGCGGAAGTGGGCAGGCCCCAAGAGCAGGCAGGTTCCCTGTTAACCCAGAGCCCGTCTATCTGCTGCCTGGGTGGCAGTGGCAGTTCCGCCCCGTCATAAACATTAAGACACGAAATAATGGAATGTTTAGCCTGAGTAATACATTAGGGAAATCAATTAGGCCCACATGCAACTTTCTAAGATTTTAATTACAGTACTTAGGGTACCACACTAGAGCAGTTTGTCAGGAACATAATTTGTTAATGAATAACAACTGACACAGTGAATTAGCTGGGATTGTAATTAGCTCTTGCTAGCCATCCATTGGAACCCTGATCAAAAGCCAGCCAGTGAACGAGGGAGAAATCAGCTGTAAATGATAACCCCGACAGCTCTATCCGGGCTGTCTCCCTGACGCTGGTGCACCCAGAGGGGCCTGGCTAAGACCACGTGCAGAGTTTAACTCAAGTGAGGTCAAGGAGCAGCCTCTGCCCAACCTGGGAGCCTGTTAGAAATGCAGACTCTCGGGCCCCCACCCCAGACCTGTCCAGTTTTAAGAATCTGCATTTTAAGATGCCCAGGTGATTTCTGAACATATTGAAATTTAAGAAGCACTGTCAGAATAAAAAGAGCAGAGGTTCAAAGTCAAACAGATCTTACCGTAACTCTTGACACGCTCACCTGCTCACTAGAGGTATATCTTTGGGCAATTGCTAAGTCACTTTGAGCCTCTGCGTCCTTATCAGAAAGTTGCACCTACTAATACCTATCCTGGGGGGTCCTTGTACTGACTAGCAATCGCATATGCATGTGCCTAGCACATAGCAGGTGGACGGTTAATGAGGGCTTAGGAGAAACTCAGAGAGGCTTCCTGAGACCTGGGCCTGACTCCACGTGGTGCCACGTGGTCCTCCGTCCCGGGGTCACTTATGTGGGTCACGCCTTCATCCCTCCAGTCTTCCATTCCACAATGGGGGAGGACTAGGAGAGAAGAGATGAAATATTACAAGTAAGTTAAATGAGTAGAGACAATATTTTTAAGGATAAAATAATGAAAATAGAGAAATTAGTCAAAGAATATGGTAAAGTTAGATTAAATTGGTTTTGTTTTTTTAAGTGGCCAAATGACCAAATAGGAAAACACTGGTTGGTAATGTGAAACACTTGGGAGGGTGCAGGGCCCAGAGTGTTCTCTGTCTTCCCATGGGAGGGAGAATCCTGAGGAACAAAGCAGTGGTGAGCATTCCTCCCAAGGTGGGGTTCATGCTGTACTCTGGAGATGTGCAATCCATAGTTAAGGAGCAGTGTTTTAGGAAACACCTCTGACTCACCGTGCACAATGGATATGTTCTTGATAGAGCAAGCAAGCTTAAAAATATGTACATCATCTGCCAATGGACATCTTGCTTGCTTCCATGTCCTGGTTATTGTAAATAGCGCTGCAATGAGCATTGGGGTACATGTGTCTTTTAGAATTATGGTTTTCTTAGGGTATGTGCTGTGAGTGGATAAAGAAGATGTGGTATGTATATGCTGTGGAATATTACTCAGTCATGAAAAAAATGAATCTGAGTTAGTTCTAGTGAGGTGGATGAACCTAGAGCCTTGTGATATGGAGAGAAGAAGTCAGAAAGAAAAACAAACATACTCTCTCTCTATACGAAATCTAGAAAAATGGTATTGATGAACCTATTTGCAGGGAAGGAATGGAGACGTAGATATAGAGATGGGACTTGTGGACGCAGTGGAGGAAAGAGTGAGAGGGATAAATGGAGAAAGCAGCATCAACATATAAACACTATCAGGTGTAAAATGGACAGTGGGTGGGAAGTTGCTGTATAACACAGGGAGCCCAGCCTGGCCCTCTGTGATGACCTAGAGGGGTGGGAGAGGGGAGGGAAGGTAGGCTCAAGAGGGGGGATGTATGTATAATTACCGCTGATTCATGTTATTGTATGGCAGAAAGCAACACAATATTGCAAAAATTAAAAAACAAACAAAAAATAGGTACATCAAAGCAATTTCCTCGTTAGAGAATTTCCCTCTAAGTTTCCTCAGGAAACTCAAGAGTGTTAGAAGGAACTCTTACGTCAGCTGATTATTAGACCATGTGCTCAAACACAAGGATTACCGCTGTGTCAAGGCTTATACTGAAAATGGAAATATCCTTACAGCACATTGTGGGTAGACTAAAGGGGTTCTGAGGTCACCTGTGTGGGATAAGGTGGAAGAATAATTTTTTTACATCATGTAATTACAAGAAAAATTAAAAATTGAGAAAGATTTTTGACATACAGTTTGTGATGGCACCCCACTCCAGTACTCTTGCCTGGAAAATCCCATGGACGGAGGAGCCTAGTAGGCTGCAGTCCATGGGGTCGTGAAGAGTTGGACACGAGTGAGTGACTTCTCTTTCCCCTTCCCTTTGCATGAAACATCCAAATAGAGTATTGTCAATTTTCAAAATGAGAAAATAAATGAGTTTTCTTCCGGAAATGTTAACTTTTTAGCATCAAATTTGATGCTTGTCTATACTCAATTCCTTTTAATAATGATCATACAAATTTATTTAAATCATTGTTTCACAGCTATTTCAAAATTTGTAGTAACTGAAATTTTACTTAGGGACTATAGCTGCTGCTGCTAAGTCACTTCAGTCGTGTCCGACTCTGTACGACCCCGTAGACGGCAGCCCACTAGGCTCCCCTGTCCCTGGGATTCTCCAGGCAAGAACACTGGAGTGGGTTGCCATTTCCTTCTCCGATGCACGAAAGTGAAAAGTCAAAGTGAAGTCGCTCAGTTGTGTCTGACCCTCCGCGACCCCATGGACTGCAGCCTACCAGGCTTCTCCATCCATGGGATTTTCCAGGCAAGAGTACTGGAGTGGGGAGGGACTATAGCAGTCCATCCTTTTCTTGAAAAACCTAATGTTGAAATTTCTTGTGATAATGCAAATGATTTTTGAATCTAATTGAACTTTTTCATGTCTAGAACTTCAGAATATTAATGTAGCTCTAATTTGCAAAACTTCCACACATCATGAGAGTAGTCATCACTGACAGGACACATCAGTTGCAAATGGGCAGAAATCTCAAATATATGGGAAGGCCACCACCGGAAGCTCAACCTTCCTGCTTCCCCTTCTCTCATCTCAGACATGTGGCACCCTGGGCTCTGCACTGAGCTCCTTGAGCACCAGGAACACGAACACTCCCAGAAGCTCCATGGGCCTCTTGTCCATGAGGGGAAACCTGGGCTCCATGCTTAGCTGCTGGCATGGCTCTGGGCATGGAAGGGCTCCTGGTTAGTCCTGCTCAGAATGCTGGGGCTGACCTATTTGTGCTCAGTGGTGCTGAGTACACTTCTGCTTGTAGGGACTGTGGGAGGTACAGACAGGTTTGGCTTATCTGGGACCACCCTCTGTAGAGCCCCAAATAAGGCTGCTCATGGCCAGAGGTTACCAGTCTGGGGTTTTGGGCAGCCCCAAAGGCTTGAGGTTGAAGTTTCTGTTGTGGTACATGTGGAACCTACTCATGGCATGCAACTGGGCCCATCGGGAATCTCCAGATTACTCATATGCAGGAACCAAGCCATCCTCTTTCTCTTCTACTTCTTGAATCTGTACATGGTAGGCTGTCTTGCCCCTTCCTCTTTTACTTTCCACTCCAAGGATTGGTTGAATGATTGGGGTCTTTCTCCACTGTGTTGGAGGAGACTTGGCCAACTCCAGCTGGACTTCATTTCTTCCCAGGGACACTCTGACTTTGTCTATCCTTCTCATCCTACAGGAAGATGCCTGGAATACTCAGCACTAGGGTTGGATCAAATGTGGTCCTTTTAGTGCTCTGATTGGCTCCACTGCCTCTGGTAGTTGTGGTTCTCTGTGCTCTTTTCTTTTCTCTTTTTTGGGGGGGCTGCTCTGGGTCTTAGTTGTAGCATGTGGGATCTAGCTTCCTGACCAGGGATCGAACCTGGGCCCCCTGCACTGGGAGCTCAGAGTCTTAGCCACTGGACCACCAGGGAAGTCCCAGTGTGCTCTGTCTTTACATGACAACAATAACGTCCCGTTCTTGGGTTTGAGGAATAGAAGAGGAGGCAGATTAGGAAGCCTCATCTGCCTTCTTTATTCTCTTACAAAGGCTTTCCTTTGGAGCATCAGGCACTTATGTAGCTTTTAATAAATTCTGTAATTTCTTACCCATTTGGCCACTAAAAATTAAGTAGGATGAGAGATTTCAATTGATGTAATACCATCCGTTCTAAAAGTATGACTAGATCATGTGCAGAAATTACAGAAAAATTAAGTTGAAAACCACAGCTCACCAACCCCCCAGTCATATCAAGGATATAATGAGAGGAAGAGAATGGAAAGTTAGGGAAAATGGATGAAAGTTTCTTTGGAGAGAGTTGTGGCTTGGAAGAAAAGTTATGACCAACCTAGATAGTATATTCAAAAGCAGAGATTTTACTTTGCTGACTAAGGTCCATCTAGTCAAGGCTATGGTTTTTCCAGCGGTCATGTATGGATATAAGATTTGGACTGTGAAGAAGGCTGAGCACTGAAGAATTGATGCTTTTGAACTGTGGTGTTGGAGAAGACTCTTGAGAGTCCCTTGGACTGTAAGGAGATCCAACCAGTCCATTCTGAAGGAGATCAGCCCTGGGATTTCTTTGGAAGGAATGATGCTAAAGCTGAAACTCCAGTACTTTGGCCACCTCATGCAAAGAGTTGACTCATTGGAAAAGACTCTGATGCTGGGAGGGATTGGGGGCAGGAGGAGAAGGGGACGACAGAGGATGAGATGGCTGGATGGCATCACGGACTCCATGGCCGTGAGTCTGAGTGAACTCCGGGAGATGGTGATGGACAGGGAGGCCTGGCGTGCTGTGGTTCATGGGGTCACAAAGAGTCGGACACGACTGAGCGACTGCACTGAACTGTGGCTGTGCTGTGAGTCCTCCTTCCCCATCCAAGGAGGCAGGTTAAAGGAGCTTCCTTCCTCATCGTGTCAAGCTAGAGGAGTTTCAATGGGACAAGAGAGCATTTAGGGAAACACACAGGCCTGTTGTCTGATCCCACACCCTTGTTCTCACCCAAAATGCCAGAGGGTGAAGCCTGGGCTATTAGCTGATGTAGCAGAGGAGAACCGCTCCTTCTTGGGGATTGGTCCTCATTCCTAGAGTGAGTGCAAAGACAGGGTAGTTTTTCTGGCAACTCTGGATAAGGTCATCTTGTATCCTGTCCAATGGAGCCATCCAGGTGGGAAAAGTACCCTTAATAGAGGCTGAGCTGAAGTTGCACTTCTAGATTTCTAGGGGCAGAGGAGAGAGGGAGCAGTGCTAGACCAGCAGATTTGCTTGGGTCAAGGGCATGGCCTGTGAGAACACATCAGTGAACTCCCCCATAAAACAACTTTAATATCATCAAATCTGCAGGGCTCAACCTGTTAATGATAGTCAGGTACAAGCGTTCCTGCCACTCTTCCCTCTCTTTCCTTTCCCCGATCCCCACCTGAGCTGTGCTTAATCGCTCAGGCATGTCTGACTCTTTGGGACCCCATGGACTGTAGACGGCCAGGCTCCTCTGTCCGTGGGGTTTTTCAGGCAAGAATACCCAGGTTTCTCAGTTCAGTTCAGTCGCTCAGTCGTATCCGACTCTTTGCGACCCCATGGACCGCAGCACACTAGGCCTCCCTGTCCATCACCATCTCCTGGAGTTCACTCAGACTCGCGTCCATTGAGTCCGTGATACCATCCAGCCAGTTCATCCTCTGTCGTCCCCTTCTCCTCCTGCCCCCAATCCCTCCCAGCATCAGAGTCTTTTCCAATGAGTCAACTCTTCGCATGAGGTGGCCAAGTACTGGAGTTTCAGCTTTAGCATCATTCCTTCCAAAGAAATCCCAGGGCTGATCTCCTTCAGAATGGACTGGTTGGATCTCCTTGCAGTCCAAGGGACTCTCAAGAGGCTTCTCCAACATCACAGTTCAAAAGCATCAATTCTTCGGTGCTCAGCCTTCTTCACAGTCCAACTCTCACATCCATACATGACCACTGGAAAAAACATAGCCTTGACTAGATGAACCTTAGTTGGCAAAGTAATATCTCTGCTTTTGAATATGCTATCTAAGTTGGTTATAACTTTTCTTCCAAGGAGTAAGCATCTTTTAATTTCATGGCTGCAGTCACCATCTGCAGTGATTTTGGAGCCCAAAAAAATAAAGTCTGAAACTGTTTCCACTGTTTCTCCATCTATTTCCCATGGAGTGATGGGACCATATGCCATGATCTTCGTTTTCTGAATGTTGAGCTTTAAGCCAACTTTTTCACTCTCCTCTTTGACTTTCATCAAGAGGCTTTAGTTCCTCTTCACTTTCTGCCATAAGGGTGGTGTCATCTGCATATCTGAGGTTATTGATATTTCTCCTGGCAATCTTGATTCCAGCTTGTGGTTCCTCCAGTCCAGCGTTTCTCATGATGTACTCTGCATAGATGTTAAATAAACAGGGTGACAATATACAGACTTGACATACTCCTTTTCCTATTTGGAACCAGTCTGTTTGTCCATGTCCAGTTCTAACTGTTGCTTCCTGACCTGCATACATATTTCTCAAGAGGCAGGTCAGGTGCTCTGGTATTCCCATCTCTTTCAGAATTTTCCAGTTTATTGTGATCCACAGTCAAAGGCTTTGGCATAGTCAATAAAGCAGAAATAGATGTTTTTCTGGAACTCTCTTGCTTTTTCGATGATCCAGCGGATGTTGGCAATTTGATCTCTGGTTCCTCTGCCTTTTCTAAAACCAGCTTGAACATCAGGAAGTTCACGGTTCATGTACTGCTTGGAGAAATTTGAGCATTACTTTACTAGCATGTGAGATGAGTGCAATTGTGCAGTAGTTTGAGCATTCTTTGGCATTGCCTTTCTTTGGGGTTGGAATGAAAACTGGCCTTTTCCAGTCCTGTGGCCACTGCTGAGTTTTCCAAATTTGCTGGCATACTGAGTGCAGCACTTTCACAGCATCATCTTTCAGGATTTGAAATAGCTCTACTGGAATTCCATCATCTCCACTAGCTTTGTTTGTAGTGATGCTTTCTAAGGCCCACTTGACTTCACATTCCAGGATGTCTGGCTTTAGATGAGTGATCACACCATTGTGATTATCTGGGTCGTGAAGATCTTTTTTGTACAGTTATTCTGTGTATTCTTGTCACCTCTTCTTAATATCTTCTGCTTCTGTTAGGTCCAGACCCATTTCTGTCCTTTATCGAGCCTGTCTTTGCATGAAATGTTCCCTTGGTATCTCTAATTTTCTTGAAGAGATCTCTAGTCTTTCCCATTCTGTTCTTTTCCTCTATTTCTTTGCATTGATCGCTGAAGAAGGCTTTCTTATCTCTTCTTGCTATTCTTTGGAACTCTGCATTCAGATGCTTCTATCTTTCTTTTTCTCCTTTGCTTTTCACTTCTCTTCTTTTCATAGCTATTTGTAAGGCCTCCCCAGACAGCCATTTTGCTTTTT
The DNA here is from genome assembly GCF_016772045.2 of Ovis aries. Taxonomy (NCBI): domain Eukaryota; kingdom Metazoa; phylum Chordata; class Mammalia; order Artiodactyla; family Bovidae; genus Ovis; species Ovis aries. Next base: position 15,923,335 of record NC_056055.1, read on the forward strand.
TGCATTTCTTTTCCATGGGGATGGTCTTGATCCCTGTCTCCTGTACAATGTCACGAACCTCATTCCATAGTTCATCAGGCACTCTATCTATCAGATCTAGGCCCTTAAATCTATTTCTCACTTCCACTGTATAGTCATAAGGGATTTGATTTAAGTCAAACTTGAATGGTCTAGCGGTTTTCCTTACTTTCTTCAATTTCAGTCTGAATTTGGTAATAAGGAGTTCATGGTCTGAGCCACAGTCAGCTCCTGGTCTTGTTTTTGTTGACTGTATAGAGCTTCTCCATCTTTGGCTGCAAAGAATATAATCAATCTGATTTTGCTGTTGACCATCTGGTGATGTGCATGTGTAGAGTCTTCTCTTGTGTTGTTGGAAGAGGGTGTTTGCTATGACCAGTGCATTTTCTTGGCAAAACTCTATTAGTCTTTGCCCTGCTTCATTCCGCATTCCAAGGCCAAATTTGCCTGTTACTCCAGGTGTTTCTTGACTTCTTATTTTTGCATTCCAGTCCCCTATAATGAAAAGGACATCGTTTCTGGGTGTTAGTTCTAAAAGGTCTCGTAGGTCTTCATAGAACTGTTCAACTTCAGCTTCTTCAGCATTACTGGTTGGGGCATAGACTTGGATAACTGTGATATTGAATGGTTTGCCTTGGAAATGAACAGAGATCATTCTGTTGTTTTTGAGATTGCATCCAAGTACTGCATTTTGGACTCTTTTGTTGACCATGATGGCTACTCCATTTCTTCTGAGGGATTCCTGCCCGCAGTAGTAGATACAATGGTCATCTGAGTTAAATTCACCCATTCCAGTCCATTTTAGTTCGCTGATTCCTAGAATGTCAACATTCACTCTTGTCATCTCTTGTTTGACCACTTCCAATTTGCCTTGATTCATGGACCTGACATTCCAGGTTCCTATGCAATATTGCTCTTTACAGCATCGGACCTTGCTTCTATCACCAGTCACATCCACAGCTGGGTACTGTTTTGCTTTGGCTCCATCCCTTCATTCTTTCTGGCGTTATTTCTCCACTGATCTCCAGTAGCATATTGGGCACCTACTGACCTGGGGAGCTCCTCTTTCAGTATCCTATTATTTTGCCTTTTCCTACTGTTCATGGGGTTCTCAAGGCACAAATACTGAAGTGGTTTGCCACTCCCTTCTCCAGTGGACCACATTCTGTCAGACCTCTCCACCATGACCCGCCCGTCTTGGGTTGCCCCACAGGCATGGCTTAGTTTCATTGAGTTAGACAAGGCTGTGGTCCTAGTGTGATTAGACTGACTAGTTTTCAGTGTGTCTGCCCTCTGATGCCCTCTTGTAACACTTACCATCTTACTTGGGTTTCTCTTACCTTGGGCGTGGTATTAATTTATATATAAATGGTATGTTTACTCAGGTGGCAGAAATTTCCTGGGTCCCCAAACCTCTGCGGCCTCACATGGAATAGGGACTTTTCTACATATACCCTAAGGGCAGGGTTCATCTTATTCACTGTTAAATCCACAAACTAAGATCAGTATTTGAAATGAAATGGGTACCACTGGATTAGTTCCCTTCCCCATCACTGCCTAGTCTGTAGCTGCCCCTGGCCTCGCTTCTAGGTGTTCCCATTCGTCTTACCAGAACTCTCGCCCATCAAACAGACCGGTTATGCTTTCTTTGCTTCAAGCTTGATTCCCAGGTTTGTCTGTCCAATTCTAAAAACACTTTGATTTTTTAAAATTATACTGAAAAGAAGAAGAAAATTATTTTCTAAGGTCAGGTAGTTGGGCTCTGGGACAACTGGGAGAGAAACAGATGAGTTCTGAGAGATCATCTGAAACTCTGTCCATAAAAAAAAGCAAACCACTCTATTTCTGATATTTCTGCCTCACTCAATGACGTTTTCTTTGGAAAAATTGAATATTTATTATTCATTTTATGGGCAGAGGAGTGAAATGGCCTGGGTCTAGAGATGAGGGGCAGTTAACCGCTGGTCAGTGACTGCCCTTGCCATCTAATAAAAACAGGTTTATGTGAAAGCATTGTAGGCCCACTGCTGCCTCTGTTTCAAAAGAGAATTATTTATTTTGAGTCACATTGTTTCCTCTCTTCAATACCGGTTTTGAAAAATGATTTGTACTTTTATCTCGCTGTGTGCTTCTCCTGTTTCTCTGGCCCAGCCTCTGCCTTAGGAGATAAAGCGCATATTAGGTTATTTAATAGCCTCCCACCTGTTCTCTTGACCCTGGGTTTTCCCTCCATCCTTGCAATTCAGGCCTCAGCCCACATAGTTCCCAAGTTTGGCCCTGGCCTGCAGGTCAAGAGCACCCTCGGCTCACTGAGCAAGGACCAAAGGCTCGAGCATGCCCTTGAAGGCCCTCTGCCTTCTGCTCCTTCCTGCTGTGTTCTTTCTGCACCAGTTTCACCAGCAGCTGCTTTGTGGGTGTGCCCCCCTTTTCTAGAGCACCCTGTGTCCTCCCTTTGAACGTGTTGTCTCTCTAGTTCTACCTGCTCTGCACTCCTCATCCTCCAAAGCCCTGAACCGACCTTACCTTTTTCTTGAAGATATCCCTCATCCCTCCTGCTGAACGAGTGGATGTCTCTCTTCACCAGGTTGTTGAAAGGACTGAACAAGATTATGTGTAGAAGTAAAATGGTGGTTGCCATGGGCTGAGGGAAGTTGTTGTTCAGTGGGTAAAAAGTTTCAGTTATGCAGAATGAGTAAGTTGTAGACATCTGCTGTACACCATTGTGCCCATAGCAATACCATATTGTGGGACCTCCCTGGTGGTCCAGTGACTAATACTCTGCACTCCCAAGGCAGGGGTTTGATGCCTGGTCAGCGAACTAGACCCCACATGCCACAACTAAGGTTTCACATGCTGCGACTGAAATATCCCACATGCTACAATTAAGACCTAGTGCCGCCAAATAAATAAATACAATAATAAAAACCAAAACAATACTGTACTGTACATCCAAAAGTTTGTTAAGAGGGTAGATCTCATTCTGAGTTGTTACCACAATAAAATGAAAAGGTTCTCCACATGGATATGTAAAGTGAGATGCCTAGCAAACACTAAAAACACAAGTTTTGTTTTTTCCTTTCTACATGGTTTACTTCTTTGAACTCCAAGAGTATTTATTTCTCCTAGGGCAGCAAAGTCATTCTTCTTAACCTTGTGTCATAGTTACTTCGGTGCGTATCTCAATTGTTATGTATCACAGTAAGAAAGAAAAAGGGACCAATTTTGATGTCTGACAGTTGGTTTGGGGAGCTGTCTCCAAAACTCAGTAATTGTGTGGTCTTGAGTAAGTTGTTCAATCTCTTTATGACTCATGGACGTGAGTCTGAGCAAACTTCAGAAGACGGTGAAGGAGAGGGAAGCCTGGTGTGCTGCAGTCCATGGGGGTCACAAAGAGTCGGACATGACTTAGCAAATGAACAACAACAACAATTTTATAATCTGTTTGAAAAAGGGAGAAAAAAAAAAGAAAAATAATGATTATCTCTCTAGTCCTAGTTCAGTTCAGTCATTCCGTCGTGTCCAACTCTTTGCAACCCCATGAATTGCAGCATGCCAGGCCTCCCTGTCCATCACCAATTCCAGGTTCACTCAGACTCACGGCCATCAGCCATCAGTGATGCCATCCAGCCAGTTCATCCTCTGTTGTCCCCTTCTTCTCCTGCCCCCAATCCCTCCCAGAATCAGAGTCTTTTCCAATGAGTCAACTCTTTGCATGAGGTGGCCAAAGTACGGAGTTTCAGCTTTAGCATCATTCCTTCCAAAGAAATCCCAGGACTGATCTCCTTCAGAATGGACTGGTTGGATCTCCTTGCAGTCCAAGGGACTCTCAAGAGTCTTCTCCAACACCCCAGTTCAAAAGCATCAATTCTTCGGTGCTCAGCTTTCTTCACAGTCCAACTCTCATATCCATATATGACCGCAGGAAAAACCATAGCCTTGACTAGACAGACGTTTGTTGGCAAAGTAATGTCTCTGATTTTCAACATGCTATCTAGGGTGGTCATAACTTTTCTTCCAAGGAGTAAGGGTCTTTTAATTTCATGGCTGCAGTCACCATCTGCAGTGATTTTGGAGCCCCCCCTAAAAATAGTCTGACACTGTTTCCACTGTTTCCCCATCTATTTCCCATGAAGTGATGGGACCAGATGCCATGATCTTTGTTTTCTGAATGTTGAGCTTTAAGCCAGCCTTTTCACTCTCCTCTTTCACTTTCAAGGGTGGCTTAAACATGCCAGTACACGTAACAATGGTGGCAGATACATAGCAGCAGCTTGGAGTCCTGCTGTGGTTTCTTTTCTTCTTTGAAGGCAGTGACTACAATGTCTGCATGTTTATAACCCTAAAGCACACAGCATGAAGCCTTGTGCATAGTCACAGCTCAGTAAATGCTTGCTGAATGAATGAATGAATAAGTGAGTGAAAGGAAGATTGGAAAGAAGGGAGGTGGGAAAGGAAAAGACAAAGAAGGTCAGCTTACTTATGTCTTCTTTGTAATGCAAAGTTGTGATGGTTTTGACTCAAAGACAAGTCTCTCCAATGAGAACAGGGATATGTCCTTGTCATCCTAATCCTGTGCAACACTTTTAGTCAAAGCAGCATCCTTTATACTTGGAAAGAGAGCTGTTTAAAGTTCGCCAACTTTTGGAAGCCAATAGTTGATATACCAGCAATGTCACCTCTGTTAAACAAAAATAATTATTCTGACACTTGTTAAAATGGTAAGGAAGACTTTATTCAAGGCTGGTACAATAAGGGTGAACTCTGCTGCAGTAGTGGAGAAAGATAAATCTCAGCTTTGAATACAACAAAGACAAATGGGGATTTGTAGCCAAGGAGCAGAATTAAGTGGTGAGTGAATAAAAAATTACTAAGAAGAGACATCATGGGTAGGGAAATTCTTGCTAAATTGACCTAATAGGATTCTTGCTGAAGGAAGGTCAAGCACTTAGACATCCAAGGTGGGGAATGGGGAACTTAATCAGATACCAAGAGTGATCAAATATCAAGGGTGCTGGGATTCTTGGTAAACTGACTTAGCAAGATTCTTTCTAAGAGTGGGTAGGCAGACTGAAGGCAGGATGGGGGCTGGGACTGAGGTCTAGTTGAGAACAGGGCTCTGAGGAACCCGGATAAGGTTTGGTTAAGGAGGCCTGGGGAAAGCTCTCCGCCCCACTCCCACTGGGGAGAGCTGGAGTGGACAGGGTTGCTGCCCCAGAGGTCATGAGATTTTGGCAAACATTATAAATATTCTTATTTGTGGGTTTTCATTTATGAGAGAGACATGATGTCACTTTTAATCCCAACTATCTCAGTGGGTATATTAGTTTCCTGTAACTGCTGTCACAAATTGCCACAAACGTGGTGATTAGCTAAGAGTAACACAAGTGTGCTCTCTCACAGGTCTGTGGGTTTCCCTGGTGGCTCGAATGGTAAAGAATCTGCCTCCAATGCAGGAGAGGTGGGTTCCATCCCTGGGTCAGGAAGATCCTCTGGAGGAGGGAATGGCTGCCCACTCCAGTGTTCTTTCCTGGAGAATCCCATGAACAGAGGAGCCTGGTGGGCTACAGTCCATGGGGTTGCAAAGAGTTGAACATGGCTGAGTAACTAAGTACTCACACACACTCTTTCACAGGTCTCTGGTCTGAAGCCTGAAATCTGTGTCACTGGGTCAAAATCAAAGCCAGAAGGGCTGATCTCCTTCTGAAGGCCCCAGGGGAGAATCTGTTCCCTGCCTCTTCCACCATCTGCTGCCTGCTGGCTTTCCTGGGCTTGTGGCCACATCATTCCAGACTCTGCCTCCGTCTTCACATGGCCTTCTCTTCTTCAGGCTGTTTCTAACCTTTCTCTGCTTTCCATTTATATGAATACATACTGTGTTAGTCTGCTCGGGTTGCCATACAAAATATCATAGACGGGTGGCTTGAACAACAGAAATGTATGTCTCATAGTTCTGGATGCTGAAAATGCAAAATTCAGGTGCTGGCCAATTTTGTGCCTGGTTAGAGTCCTCTTCCCGGCTTGCAGACAGCCGCCTTCTCTCTGTGTCATCACACTGTGTGTGGGGGTGGGAGGAGAGAGTGAGAAAGCTCCGCATCTTTTATAAGGCCACCAGTCTTCTCAGATTAGGACCCCACCCTTGTGACCTCATTTAACCTTAATTACCTCTTAAAAGTCCTGTCTCCAGATCTAGTCACTTTGGAGGTTATGGCATCAACATATGGATTTGGGGGGTATACAATTCAGTCCATAGTGTGCATGAAACAGCATTTAGGATTCACCTGGATAATCCAAGATCATTTATCCATCTAAAGATAGTTAACCTAATCACACCTGTAGAAACCCTTTTTGCCTAAGGTAATAAGGGAAGGTAATAGGTAATATTTTTCCTAATAAGGTAATATTCACAGGTGCCAGGATTAGGACCTCATATCTTTGTTCTTCTTTATTTTTATTTCGTGGCTGCACTATAAGGCATGCAGGGTCTTAGTTCCTCTACCAGGGATTGAACCTGCAATGGAAGCACAGAATCTTAACCACTGGACCACCTGGGAAGTCCCAGGAGCTCATATCTTGGAAGCCACTGTTGAGCCTACTACCAGCCTGCCAAATGAATCATAAGAGCCTGGGTTTATAAAAGGCTTGGAGATCCTTCATGGTCTTAATTGAATCCAGAGCATTATAGATTTATTCACAAAAAAATAATCCTCAAGATGATTTCAAAGTTTGATTATTCTAGAGTTTTGTTGCATTGAAGTTTGTGGTGTGCATGGTGACTGGAAACCTTCCCTTGACCTTCAGTCCTTTCCATGTGGATGTTTAATAAGTAATAAAATTTAACAGAATATTGTTTTCCTCCCGCCAGACTTATTCATTGCCTATTCCTCCACACGTCAGCCAACAGCCATGCATCCATCCAACAGCTCAAGCCAGAAGCCTAGGAGTGCTTCATTCCTCTCTTTAGCCTGTATTTTAAATCCAGTTGTGATCTTTAGCAAACAGGGTGGCATGGGAACCACCCATCAGAACAGAAGCAGGCAGTAGAGCAGTCTCAGGGGTGTCACTATCATGCCAGGCATTCTTATAGTTTTGATTCTAGGGGAAGTCTGGTGGCGTTGGGGTATTGGGGTGGGTCACCACGTGGGACTTTTGGCAGTGACTGTTCACCAACTATTATAGAAATATTTCAGTATGGTCGCTGGGAGGGCTGTCTCGGGACTTAGCAGCAGGCAGGGACATAGTGCCCTGCCTGAATCCAACTTATCAAGTCCTGCTGCCTCTACATCCAAATCATGTCTTAAGTCCAGACACTTCTGCCCACCTCGGCGGCGACTACTCTAGAACTGGGCACCATCTTCTCCCGCAGACCTGTAGGGCTTCCTGCTCCCAGGTGTGCACTCCCAGAGTCCCTTCTCCGAGCAATAGCCAGAGGGATCTTTTAAGAATATAAAGTATATCATGCCATTCTGCTGGAAGCAGATTCCCTTGTACATAGCACACTATGCAGCCTTCTTATCTGACCTGTTTGACCTTTGCCCCTCTGCTGTAACCTCATCTTCTCTGCTTTCACTCTCCCCAGCAGCTTTCTTCCCATATCTTGTTTCCTTCCCTCATGACCTTGGCGCTGGCAACTCTCTCTTGAATGCTATTCCTGCCTAGATCTTTGCATGGTTGTCTCCTGCTTCAGGGTTCAAGTCAAGAGTCAACTGTCACCCTTCTCCATTTGTTATAATAAAAGTAGCTTTGTGCAATATCTTTTGTTTACTCACTCAAACTTTTATTGAGTTTTATTACTATGACCTTGGCACTCTACTGGGTACAAGGATACACAAATGAATAAGACCAAGTTGTTTTCCTCAAGGGCCTCAGCTGAGTGAGAGAGCCAGAAAAATAATTTCAAAGACCTCGAGATATTTATGGTACAATGCAAAAATGAGCTGTAATTGAAGTCTTGTGGGAGCCCAGAGAAGGACGTAACTATTAATAACCATGCCTGGGGGAATCAAGGAAGGTTTCAGAGAGTCACTGACTTTACCTGGATAATTACAGTGGAGAATTCTTATTTTAGAATGAATGAAATGGAACTAAATTATACTGTTCAATTTAAGACAGAAGATTAATCTGTGTTTGGTAAATATTTAAACAGGAGGTAGTCCTGATTCTCATATACAATTTTAACAGGCTCTAAATAAAGCAGAGTAGATTTCTTCACTTTTTTTGTCCCGAAGGGGGAACAGTTTAGCTTACTTTATAGTAAAGACTGATAGCAAGTAACATCAGAAGTGGAGACCTTTGAGTTGATGGATTTTTCAGTTGCAGTGAGGTGAGTGGAAAGTCATGGTCACACGGCTGACCTGTTTTTTATCTCTGAAATAAGGCTTGATTAAGTTTGTTTGTATTTTCCAGGAAGGTGGATGTCCCTTCCTTTTTATCCAGCTTTATTGAGGTATAATTGACACATAACACCATGTAAGGTATACAATCTGATGATCACTTATATATTGAACAACCTATATATTGGAATTTATATATTATGAACACTTATATATTGCAAAATGGTTACTACATTTAGGTTACCTAACACAGCTATGCTGCTGCTGCTGCTGCTAAGTCACTTCAGTTATGTCCGACTCTGTGTGACCCCATAGACGGCAGCCCACTAGGCTCCTCTGTCTCTGGGATTCTCCAGGCAAGAATACTGGAGTGGGGTGCCATTGCCTTCTCCAATGCATGAAAGTGAAAAGCGAAAGTGAAGTCGCTCAGTCGTGCCGACTCTTAGCAACCCCATCGACTGTAGCCTACCAGGCTCCTCTGTCCACGGGACTTTCCAGGCAAGCGTACTGGAGTGGGGTGCCATAAGCTCATTTAATTAGATGTATTTGTGTATGTGTGGTAAGAACATTTAAGATCTGCTCTTAGCAACTTTGGATATATAATTCAGTATTGTTAACTATAGTCCCCATGCTATGTATCACATTCACAGAACTTACTCATCTTTTAACTGGAAGCTTCTGTGTTAAGTGATAAGTTGCTTCAGTGTGTCTGACTCTTAGAGACTCTATGGACTGTAGCCCGCCAGGCTCCTCTGCCAGTGTGATTATATATTAATTTCTGAATATTTTGTTCAACATCTGTGTCTCTGCTATATTGAAAACTCAACAAAGGTGGAGATGTCTATGGCCCACTGCTGGATCTTCATACTGTGACCCTGGATCTACGCGCTGAGCATATAGTTGGTGCTCAAAGACATTTATTCAAAAAATGAATAAATGAATAATCCTGATAGTTTGAGTAAAAGCCCAAAAGAAGATAATTGGAGGATTCACACAAATTAAAGGATAATTGGGGTCAAAGGGACACCTCCTCAAGGGCAAACCAACCTGTGGTGGTTCATAGAGATACTTCAATTGGGTGTGAATTCCAGGTCCCCAACCATTCTGATATTTTCTGCCAAAGGGATAATTTAAATTAGACTCATGGGGCAGGAGGTGCTCAAAATGTTAGATAATGAAAATGGTTTTTATTTCCTCACTGAGCAGTTATTCTTTCCTTCTAGTAGGAGAGAAGCACTAGTCATTCTTACATCTAACAGGAAACATTACTACTTATTGAATACACTCAGGAAGAATATTCTTTAGAGTTAACTTAAATAAATGGGTTAAGTTGGTATAGTTTGGGAATATATCATTTAATACGAAGTTTAAATTTGGCGAATAGATCACTGAACAGAGAAACTTCTTTTTACTCCCCTGGGGATCAAACTCTACCTGCCTTTGGTGAAAGAGGCTACAATGTCAGTACCACTGAAAAAGGGGAATGATCCACCTAAACTGTTTGGGTAAACAAACTGTTTGGGTAAACTGTTTGGGTAAACACCGTGAAGTTTCCTGGCAAGTCTGACCCATGGCCTCCCCGCCAGGTGTTAGGAACTGTCTTGATGTACTCTAATCAGGCGCAACTCTTTAGGCTTATTTTGGTACAAAATGAGAACTGAAAAGTGTTGGTGCCTTTTAACCGAAGGTCACCAGGAACACACTTGTAGTCAAAGTAACTTTCTTGGTGTGGTAGGTAGATGCTAAGATTTCTGCCCCCTGGTGGATAAGCCCTATGTCATTCCCTCCACCCACCTCTTAAGTGTATGCTCAGTCGTGTTTGACTTTTTGAGACCCCATGGACTGTAACCCACCAATCTCCTCTGTCCATGGAATTTCCCAGGCAAGAATACTGGAGTGGGTTGCCATTCCTTCTCCAGGGGATCTTCCCAGCCCAGGGATGAACCCACATCTCCTGCATTGACAGGCAGGTTCTTTACCACTGAACCACCTGGGAAGCCCAATACATATGCATAATATATGCCTAATATAATATCCCTAAGATTAAAGGATATAGGCCTCACTGGATTCTCCTACCCTACTCAGGCAAAGGTAGAAAGTGTATCTAAAATATTATTAATTGATACATAGATATCTTATAACTGTAATTTCACCAGTGACAGTCCATTTGTAATACTCACCATGCTGTTTCATAAAACTCATTTTTGATGTCCAATATGCTAATTTACAAAGCATTCATTTTTGATTGAGACAGGATACTCTTGAAAAATGAGTATCTGGATTAGAATGACCACCTGAGAACTTTGCACATTTCAGTATAGTATCCTTTCTGGGCTGGAACTTAATCCAGTGGTTCTCATCCTTGCCCATCTATCTATTGGCGAACCCTGGGGAAATTTTTAAAACCAATGATGCTGGTGCCACACCTTCAGACCAAGTATATCAGGCCATCTGGAGGCAGCATCCAGGCTTTGGTGTTTTTTTAAAGCTCCCAGGGGACTTCAGCATGCAACCCAGGTCAAGAACTACGGGCTTACTCCAAAAATGTGATTAACACCATGCTGTCTGTGCTGAGGTATCTTAAGGTAAATTATGGATATCTTTAGAATATGGTTGCCCATTAGAAATCCCTGGGGAACATTAAAAAAACTAAACAAAAAAGATGCCTGGACCTAACCCCAGATCAATTAAATAAGAATCTGTGGGGGAGGGCCCTGAGCACTGCTGTCTTAAATATTTCCAAGTGACTCTAATATGCAGCTGGGTGCAGGTCCGCTGTGCTGGACGATGAGTGACAACTGCAGACGGCAGGAACCTGTAGAAGCCTCACAAGGAAGCGGCTCCTGAGGCCCCTCCGCTTGGTGCGAGGGGCACTGCCCGTGGTTCCCAGGGGCTCTGAAGCTCCTGGACTCTGGGCACCAGAGGAAGCCAGCAATCTCCCAATGCCAACTCTGCTTATCTCCCTAAGCCTCCCAATCCCAGTTCCCATCCTCTCGTTCCAGACCTCCTTTAAAGTCACGGGCCCATGTCTGCCCCTTCTCACCCCTACCCAGGCTGCCTGAAGTCCTCAGTGTCCTTGTGGGCAGGGAATAAGGTCACCTGGACTTACCTGTGCTGACTATGGCTTCGACTCTGCCCATGTCTCTACTTGACCTGGAACATGGGAGGCGGGTATAAAGCTCACTCTCCCCAGCTGTTGTCCTTTTACATGCTGGCACCAATGCCCTTCAGATGGGCCCCAGCTGTCTGTGCCATCTACAGAGGATGGCCAAAGGGGGCCTCCTCCAGAACTGTCCTGGCCTCCTCTGGTTTGCTCATTTCCCCTTTTGTCAATTCCTCTCAGGTTTGCTTTTTGTTCCACCTCACCCTTTTTTATCCCTCTGACTGGCTCTGGCTCCTACCTACCCTTTTGAATGGATGACCGGAGGAAACCTGATGTGGTGGTGAAGAAAGATGGATTTTGGAATTACATCCTCCTGGGTTTGGATTCACCACTTACTTCCTTGGCCAGCTGTTTGACCTCCCTGAGCCCAAATTTCATCTGTTTAAAAAAAGGTCAGGGGTACCTTATTGCACAGATTAACTAGAGGATGCCTAAGGAGGCCTAGGGCAGAATCAGACATAATGAATAGCATCTATTTTATCATTATTATTATTGCTGTTATTATTCACCTTGGAACTTCCAAGCTGGATATAGCTCAACTCTAGAAGCATAATTTTCAACCTTGGCTTTACTCTGGAATTTCCTAAGGAATGCTAAAATCTTGGGGCCTGGGCCCCACCCCTGAGATTCTGACACAATCATCCAGGGGAGAGGGCCAGATCTTGATTAGTTTAAAAGCTCCCAGCTGGTGGGTCTGATGTGCCACCAAGGCTGAGGACAGGGCAGTGGTTCTCAAAGTGTAGTCCCAGCAGCAGGAGCATCAGCAGCACCGGGAGCTCGCTAGAAATGCAGATGCTTGGCCCTCCTGAGGCATATCTCTGGATGTGGAGCCCAGCGACCTGTGTTTTAAGGAGCCTGCCTGTGGATTTAAATACCCTATTGGGTTTGAGATTTGCTGTGGCAGGGGATATGCCCTCATTCACATAAGTCTCCGCTGGCTGGCTTTGGTGGTGAGGGGGAAGACCTCTCTTCGTAGGGGATCTTACCTACCAGGAGTGGCTTTGCTTCTGAGTTCCAGCCTGCTTGATTGAAGATGGAATTTAAAGGTGGTCCATCAGTTGAACACGGAGAAGGAAATGGCAGTCCACTCCGGTATTCTTGCCTGGAGCCTGGTGGGCTTCAGTCCATGGGGTTGCAAAGAGCTGGACACTACCGAGCACGCAGTACATCAGTTGAACTAAAGGGGCACCTGTATAACTGCATTTACCAGGTAGAATGCACATATGCTCAGTTTCATGTTCATCTGGCATGCTTTTCAGTGAACAGTAGCATCAGACAATTTTGCCTTATGCATTGTTTTAAATAAAATAGAGGAACTCACCAGCTTTATTTTCATTGCATGCCATTTTCCTCGGTATTTAAGAGCACTAAAAGGGATGTATGTGTATGCATGCTCAGCTGTGTCCGACTCTTTGGAATCCCATGGACTGTAGCCCACCAGGCTCTTCTGTCCATGGAACTTTCCAGGTAAGAATACTGAAGTTGGCTTTCATTTCATTCTTCAGATCTTCCCGATCCAGGGATCGAACTCGAGTCTCTTAAATCTCCTGCATTGGCAGGCAGATTCTTACCACTGCGCCACCTGGGAAGCCCACTAAAAGGGATACTAACATGATACAGCAAACTTTAAATTCACCCATTGTTGTGACCTGACCTTGGCTCATTTGCCTGTCCACCACGAGCAGCTTCTTTTCTGCTGAAGTTTCATGGTTTTCAGTGACTAGAGGTCAGTGAAGGCAATAGGTCTCCTCTAAACCTCTCTTCTGGGGTGATGTGCTACAAAGCAGGCAAGGTTGGACCAAATTTAACCACATGTAACAACAAAAAATAGTAAAGAAACAAACAAAATTCCCAACACAGTAATGGAAAGCAGATAGACTGGTCCAATCTATTTTAGTGTGGACCCTCCATTCTTGAGGTTCTCCAAGCTAGATGGTTCACCTTGAGGCAAAAATGCCACAAGGTTCTGCTCATTGGCTAAGCTTCTCCAGCATCCCTGGCATTGTGGGTGTTGGACTTTCCTGGGCACTATAGGATATTTAGCAAACCTGGACCCAAGTACTGAATCCTTACTTGCCATTCTCCTCCATCCACTACCTACCCCTTAATCACTGTGATATCCCCCAAATGCACCCCATTTCCTAGCCTCTGATAAATGAAGGAATGATGGGATCAAATGGATCTCTTGACCTAGAGTATTACTCTGAAGGTGTAAAGTGTTACTCCCAAGGTTGCTGGTTTTTGATACCTGATTTTTCAAAGTATCTATTAATGCAAGGCAGAGTGATTCTTGAATAGCTTGCGTTTCACTGATGAAACATTATTTCTAATATTCCTTACGCTAATTAACGGGCTCTATCTGCAGCTTCAGATAGTGGTATTTAAAGCAAGCACTTGTCACAGTGCTTGTAGCAGGCACTGGAGCTGGAGTACAGCCTCCTGATTAGGGCCTTTCAAATGCTAACCAGCCACCTCTGGAATATGGATTCATGATTAGGGTACTTCACATATTAATTAACCATTTCTAGGGTGTAGACTACTTTTAATTTACACCTCATATTTCTCCTATCTGTGTTGAAGCATGCTAATGTAAATTACAGATAAGGTTCTATATCTCAGAAGGGAAACCTCTTATGTGGTTGATGGGGAAGTTAGCACGTGTCTGGCGGGTGATCCAGCAGTACACGTCAGAAGGCCTTGGAAAACACATCACTGTTGACCCAGGGATATAGTGACCAGTTGTCCTGATTGGCCAGAACTCCAGGGTTTCGCTGGATGTGATGCTCTCGGTGCAAAAACAGGGCAGTCCATGGCAAACTGAGCCAGTCTGTCACCCTACCAGCACCTCTTCCTGGAGAAACTTCTCCTAAGGGAAAGAGACTGGAAAGATCGCTTATGTAATATGTGTCACCTGTGAGAAGGGCAAATTTGGAAGCGATTTACAGGAATAGCATAAGGAAATTTGTTGAATACATTTTTGTATATCCATCAGCGGAGAAGGCAATGGCGCCCCACTCTAGCACTCTTGCCTGGAAAATCCCATGGAAGGAGGAGCCTGGAAGGCTGCAGTCCATGGGGTTGCTGAGGGTCAGATACAACTGAGCGACTTCCCTTTCACTTTTCACTTTCCTGCATTGGAGAAGGAAATGGCAACCCACTCCAGTGTTCTTGCCTGGAGAATCTCAGGGACGGGGGAGCCTGGTGGGCTGTCGTCTATGGGGTCGCACAGAGTCGGACACGACTGAAGTGACTTAGCAGCATATCCATCAGAAAGAGTACCACAGTTCTGAAAAACCCATTCTCTCTGTGTTAGTCAGAGAACTAACTCAGCTCAGTCAGCTCAGGCTGCCACAGCAAAATACGAAGGACTGTGTGGCTTAAGGGGCTTCACAGGTGGTGCTAGCGGTAAAGGAGCCGTCTGCCAATGCACAAGACATAAGACACTTGGGTTCGATCCTTGGGTTGAGAAGATCCCCTGCAGGAGGGCATGGCAACCCACTCCAGTATTCTTACCCGGAGATCCCATGGACAGAGGAGCCTGACAAGCTACACACCTAGGGTTGCGAAGAGTCGGACACGACTGAAGCGACTTAGCAGGCACACACACATGTGGCTTAAGCAACAGAAGTTTATTTTCTCACAGTCCTGGAGGCTGGAAGTCCCAGACCAAGGTCTAGCAGAGTGGATTTCTGGTGAGGGCTCTCTCCCTGGATTGCTAATGGCTGCCTTCCTGCCGTGCCTTCACAAGGCAGAGGGAGAGAGAGGGCCAGCTCTCTGATGTCTTTTTTTTTTTTAAGATTAAAAAAAAAAAATGTGGACCATTTTAAAGTCTTCATCAAATTTGTTACAATATTGATTCTGTTTTATGTTTTGGTTTCTTGGCCCTGAGGCATGTGGGATCCTAGCTCCCCAACCAGGGATTGAACCCTCATTCCCCGCATCGGAAGGTGAAGTCAGAGCCACTGGATCTTCAGGGAAATCTCTTGTGTCTCTTCTATAAAGGCACTGACCCCATTGGATTTGGGTCGCAGTTTAGAACCTCCTTTAACCTTAACGTCTTCCTTACTCCGAATATAGACTCACTGAGGGTTAGGGCATCAACATATGAATGTTGCAAGGACAGAATTTAGTCCATAGCATTCTCACAGATCGACTGTGAGGAGATGTTTACAATATTCAGTGTTTATTGAAGCCACAAAACTGTATGGTATGATTTAGATACTGTATAAAAAACAAATCAGAAGAACATATGTTTCTATAGGAAGACTGGAAGTCTTTATAGCATGTTTAAAAAGGAAATTAAGTTGCTTTAAAGTTGTATTTTTTTTAACTGTCTATAGTTTTCCAGCTATTTTTGGCTTTTGTTTTATATTCCAAAATTTCAAAAGATGAACATGCAATGCTTTTTACAAAGAAAACGGTAGTTTAAAAATACAGTCTCCGGTTAGGTTACTGTCAAACCAGAGGAGACTGGATGTGACACCAATCAGGGAGGAAGATTGAGCCTAGACTGGGGTAGCTGGAAAGAACAGATGAGAGGGAATCTGTAATGCTGGTGTCCACCTGAGCTGAATATTCCTTGGTTAGTTTGGCAAATTGAACCTTGCTGACTACGAGAAGAGGTAGTGGTTAAACACCCAGAATCAGGAACAGATCATCATGGCTGGAATCCCAGCCCTTGGGGTTGCTGGCCTGCTGTCCTTGGGCAGATTTCTCTGTCTTGGTTGCATGTGAGACGGGAATCATGGTAATGCCTGCCCCATTGGCTTGTGAGATTAGAGTGAGTTGTTACACGAAAGGCCTTGGGAAAGTGCCTGCCAAGTAGAAAGGTGCCTAGTAAATCAGCTATTGTTGGTATTCTTATCTTGCTTCTAAGAATGCCTGGCTTTGCATCTTAAGCAATGCTTAGAAATTAATTTCGTATTATGGCTTTGGACAACAATTCCCCCTGTTTCTTTGGGAGGAGTTTGTTAAATGATGTTAGGTTTGTTAGACAAACAAAAATGCAGGACACTCAGGTAAATCTGAATTTCAGATAAACAACAAATAATTTTTTTTCGAGTTTAAGTATGTTCAGATATTGCTTAAGGCATACTTATGCTAGAAAATTATTCATTGTTATCTGAAATTCAGATTTAACAGGGTGGTGTGTATTTTATCTGGCAGTCCTAATTATTATAGATATAACAACAACATTGAAAAGACACACAACAATGACTTTTTCTTATTCAGTCCCCTTTCGGCCAAGCCCATCCCTGCTGAACTCCTGGTGCTAGCTGGCAAGGCCTTTACAGTGAGGAACTTGTGAAGCAACCTCTGTGTAGGCCCTCGCTTGGCCTATAGCAAATGGCTTTGTTCAGGCTCTCCGTCGTGTCTGACTCTTTGCGGCGCCATGGACTGCAGCACGCCAGGCCTCCCTGTCCTTCACTATCTCCCAGAGTTTGCTCAGACTCATGCCCATGGGGTTGGTGACGCCGTCCAGCCATGGTATGTGCCCAATAAATCAGGCGGGAGAGCCGGCCCTGGGCTAGCCTGAAACTTTGGGGAAATCACATACTCTCTTTAAGTGCAAAATGGGGCTGGGAATAAGAAGATCTGCTTCTTTGTGAGAATTTAGTAAAACGAGATAATTCTCAGCCCACAGGAGGCATGGCCTCTGAGGGTGAATGTGAGAGGGGATTTTAGAGCACAGTAGCAAGGTGCTCAGTGGATCCCAGTCCCACAGTGGAGACGTGGGAGATACATTCTCAGTCTCGCCACAGTCCTGTATCCCCATGACCTTTCTTGCCTGGAGAAACAGTTCAGATAGAAGGCAAATGGTCTCCACGTGACTTCTCCCACACAGATCTGGCATGAGCACATTTAATTGGTAGGATCTAAATTGTACACCAAACCCTAGCTGCAAGCGAGCCCTGGCAGACATTTCAGGGAGCTGTAATGTCTATTTCCAGCCTTCTCTGAATGGGAATGTGCACCCGGAGTGGGAATGGACGCTGAGGGCATTGGATGCTGCTCAGCCCAACACAGTGTCATGAAGTGCAGGCTGCTCTAGAGGTAGTTGTCTGGATCGAGGGCAGTTATCCAACTTCTGTTCTCGAGGACTCAGCATCGTCTCTCTTGCCTCCAGGGTACTCTTTGCATTTGAGACCAGCCTTATTTTCTCTCTTCCTCCCTCTTCTACCTTCTTCCTCCCTAGGGGCCAGTCTTGATCCTGACCCCTGTTCTCGAGTACAAGCCTTGATTATTGGCCAGCAGACTTCTTGGGGTTGCCTTCCTGAATTTCTAAGTAGTGCCTCTCCTGAACCCCTTGTCTTTGTGCTCTACTGATCTTCTACTCTTTGAAGTCTGCTCTCACAGATTGTCCTTTCTTATCACCGCTAGCCCATCTGTGCTGAGCTCTCCAGTCTTTGACATCCCAGGTGAGCCTGGTTCCATATGCCACCCCCATGATTTTCCCCATCTTGCTGTGGTTAAGGGTTACAAGAGAGAAAAAGTCCTCATGGACCAAATCCAAGCCATGGGGCTTGAAAGCCACACAAAGCATGAGCCTGTTATAGCCTGTGAGTTCCTGGGTACCAAGAGCACCAATAGCATCTAGCTCCCAGGTCCACCCTGGCAGCCAACCCTCTGCATATTAAACTGCTCCTGAATTCTTCAGGACCTGCGGCTGCACCATTTGTTAAAATCACAATGCCCCCCTTCTGCTGCCAAAGCTAGAACTATAATTCCCCCCTCTTCCCCAAATATATACTTGGCGTGGTTCTAAAATTTTTTAGCAATTAGCTTGTATCATCACTTCTAATTAGCCACTGGCAAATATGATTGAGATAATAAAGCTTAGTGAGGAAGAAGCATGAATAAGCACCAGATTCTGAATCTATTGGGGAAGTGACCCTGATGAATCATTTAATAGTCACTGTAGTGTGATTTTGCAGGTCTGTTGTACACACACCACAGAGAACATATTAAGTGGGTCTGAGCCATAAGAGAGTCTTAATGATTAATTTGCCATATGCTCCTAAAAATAGCATTTTTCTGACAAACAATACACATTTACTCTTTTTCTTATTAATAAAACTATCGAGAAAATCCACTTTTCTTTTCGTCTCACTAATGACTCCCTCTGACTCACATGGATATCCAGGGATTGGTCTTTTTTAAAAATTATATTTAAATTCCCATGGAAGTTAGTCAAACACAGCTATTTACTTTCTTATTATGTATTTGATTTTAATTGCTGGCAATTGCTTTTTTTTTTTCAGTTGCTTTTTAATCATTTTTATTGGCTAGTCCACAATGACATCATAGGGGGAAATTATTGTTATTCCTTTTTATTTACAGAGTAAATGTTGCTGCTGGGTTAAGTGACATGCCCTGAGACCTCTACAAGGTGGAGGTGGGGATCGAGATTAGAGCCCGGCCTTCAGAGTCTCCTACAGAAAGACTGTCCTACAGAAAGACTGGAAGCAAAACATCACTACTGTGAATGCAAAACCAGACTAGGAGCAGGGAGTAGGGAGCCCTGCCTCTGAGCAAGACTATCACATCTCTGAAACTCAGTTTCCAAATCTGTAAAATGGGCTTGTCGTGGGACATTGTTGTGAGCATCTAATAAAATAGTGGATATAGAAAGTCTTTTGGGTTCAACATACCTAAGAGATTGCAGCATCACCAGAAGGGAATGCTTTTTTCTTTCTGTCCACTTCTGCAGGCTGGGTGACCGACTAGTCTCTGGCACTCTGAGTTGGGGGGTCATTACCTGTGGGTATCTGCTGCTGGACATACAGTTGGCCACAATGAGCATGTCACTGCTTTTCTCCATCTGGCTCAGATGCCACAGCAGTCAGCCTTCTTCAAAGCAAAGGCATGTATTGGGTCTCACTGAACATTCCAGCATATCTTTACTGCAGGGGGCTCTGGTGATTACTTCAGAGTCCTACTGAGTGTGGGAGAGGAGTAGGTAGGTTTGGGGAGGTCTCAGCCTGGCTATGTTGCCCCTCTCCTATCATGTGAGGGTGGGGTGAGGATGAGGGTGTGCGCACATGGATGCGATCCTGGCTGTGAACCTCCCCTCTGCTGCAGTGACCCTCCTTCTCTCCCTCTTCACAGCTGTGCCCAGTTGTGTCTGACTCTGTGCTCAGTCGCTCCGTCCTGCCCAACTCTGCAATTCCATGGACTGTAGCGTGCCAGGCTCCTCTGTCCGTGGGGATTCTTCAGGCAAGAATACTGGAGTGGGTTGCCATGCCCTCCTCCAGGGGATTTTCCCAACCCAGGGACTGAACCGAGGTCTTCTGCATTGCAGGCAGACTCTTTACCATCTGAGTTACCCACTGCCTTCTGAAGAAATAATCAGCCTTTTCTCCTTCTGTCCTGATGTCTGGCACACTTGGCATAGTCCTTAAAAACTTCCAACGTTGTACCGTCACCTCTACTTTCAGTTCAGTTCAGTTCAGTCGCTCAGTCGTGTCTGACTCTTTGCAGGGGCTGCAGCACACCAGGCCTCCCTGTCCATCACCAATTCCTGAAGTTTACTCAAACTCATGTCCATTGGGTTGGTGATATAATCCAATCATCTCGTCCTCTGTCTTCCCCTTCTCCTCCTGCTTTCAATCTTTCCCAGCATCAGGGTCTTTTCAAATGAGTCAGCTTTTCACATCAGGTGGCCAAAGTTTCAGCTTCAACATCCGTCCTTCCAATGAATAGTCAGGACTGATTTCCTTTAGGATGGACTGGTTGTATCTCCTTGCAGTCTAAGGGACTCTCAAGAGTCTTCTCCAACACCACAGTTCAAAAGCATCAATTCTTTAGCACTTGTCTTTCTTTATAGTCTAACTCTCACATCCATACATGACTACTGGAAAAACCTTATCTTTGACTAGACGGACCCTCGTTGGCAGAGTAATGTCTCTGCTTTTTAATGTGCTGTCTAGGTTGGTCATAGCTTTTCTCCCAAGGAGCAACCATCATTTAATTTCATGGCTGCAGTCACCATCTGCAGTGATTTGGGAGACCCAAAAAATAAAGTCTGACACGTTTCCCCATCTATTTGCCTTGAAGTAATGGGACTGGATGCTATGATCTTCGTTTTCTGAATGTTGAGCTTTAAGCCAACTTTTTCACTCTCCTCTTTCACTTTCATCAAGAGGTTCTTTAGTTCTTCTTCACTTTCTGTCGTAAGGGTGGTGTCATCTGCATATCTGAGGTTATTGATATTTCTCCCAGCAATCTTGATTCCAGCTTGTGCTCATCCAGCCCAGGGTTTCTCATGATGTACTCTGCATATAAGTTAAATAAGCAGGGTGACAATATACAGCCTTAACGTATTCCTTTTCCTATTTGGAACAATCTGTTGTTCCATGACCAGTTCTAACTTGTTTCCTGACCTGCATACAGGTTTCTCAAGAGGCATGTCAGGTGCTCCGGTATTCCCATCTCTTTCAGAATTTTCCACAGTTTGTTGTGATCCACACAGTCAAAGGCTTTGGCATAGTCAATAAAGCAGAAATAGTTGTTTTTCTGGAGCTCTCTTGCTTTTTCGATGATCCAGCGGATGTTGGCAATTTGATCTCTTGTTCCTCTGCCTTTTCTAAAACCAGCTTGAACATCTGGGAGTTCATGGTTCATGTATTACTGAAGCCTGGCTTGGAGAATTTTGAGCATTACTTTACTAGCATGTGAGATGAGTGCAGTTGTGCAGTGGTTTGAGCATCCTTTGTCATTGCCTTTCTTTGGGATTGGAATGAAAACTGACATTTTCCAGTCCTGTGGCCACTGCTGAGTTTTCCAAATTTGCTGGCATACTGAGTGCAGCACTTTCACAGCATCATCTTTTAGGATTTGAAAGAGCTCCACTGGAATTCTATCACCTCCACTAGCTTTGTTCATAGTGATGCGTCTTAAGGCCCACTTGACTTCGCATTCCAGGATATCTGGCTCTAGGTGAGTGATCACATCATCATGATTATCTGGGTCATGAAGATCTTTTTTGTACAGTTCTTCCGTGTATTCTTGCCACCTCTTCTTAATATCTTCTGCTTCTGTTAGGTCCATACCATTTCTGTCCTTTATCGAGCCCATCTTTGCATGAAATGTTCCCTTGGTATCTCTAATTTTCTTGAAGAGATCTCTAGTCTTTCTCATTCTATTGGTTTCCTCTATTTCTTTGCACTGATCACCAAGGAAGGCTTTCTTATCTCTCCTTGCTATTCTTTGGAACTCTGCATCCGAATGGGTATATCTTTCCTTTCATCCTTTGCTTTTTGATTCTCTTCTTTTCAGTTATTTGTAAGGCCTCCTGGGACAGCCATTTTGCTTGTTTGTATTTCTTTTTCTTGGGAATTGTCTTGATCCCTGTCTCCTGTACAATGTCATGAACCTCCTTCCATAGTTTATCAGGCACTCTGTCTATCAGATCTAGTCCCTTACATCGATTTCTCACTTCCACTGTAAAATTGTAAGGGATTTGATTTAGGTCATACCTGAATGGTCTAGTGGTTTTCCCCACTTTCTTCAATTTAAGTCTGAGTTTGGCAATAAGGAGTTCATGATCTGAGCCACAGTCAGCTCCCAGTCTTGTTTTTGCTGACTGTATAGAGCTTCTCCATCTTTGGCTGCAAAGAATAGAATCAATCTGATTTTGGCGTTGACCATCTAGTGATGTCCATGTGTAGAGTCTTCTGTTGTCTACTTGGCCGCTGACAAACACAGTTGAGTTAATGAATGTCAATTGCCCAGGTTCTCCTCTGGCCCAGGTTCTCTACTAGCCCAGGTAACACTTTTGTTCATATCAGAAAAAGGAGTCCACTTTGAGCAGGCATATTTTGGGGGATGTAGGCAGTCCCTTTCCCCAGAAGGAAAAGGGTGGTTCTTTCCCCCAGTGGGTGTCATATGGTATGGCCTGCAGAGAGTAGGCTGTACTTCAGTGCCTCCCTAGCCAGGGGCTTTTGTGCAGTGCACAAATTGGAGAACTGTACATGGAGGCCCTATCAATGGCTTTTATGCTGTTATGTAGCTGGGGCTGAGAGAGGGTGGGCTCTATGTCAGAGCTGGGGGGCTCTCCTTGCTCCTCACAACACACAGGAGGGGGAAATGTTCTTGGATTATATTAATGGAGATGTAGTGGGTTGAATCATGACTCCCAAAAAGATTTTTCCAAATCCTGATTCCTGGAACCTATGAATGTGGCCTTATTTGGGGGGAAAAGAAATCTTTCAGATGTAATTATAACTTAAGGATCTTGAGATGAGATCATCCTGGGTTGCCCGGGGGCGGTGGAGGCTTAATCCAATGACAGTCTTATAAGAGTATTGGAGAGGGAGATTAAACAGAAGAGGAAGACCTGTGGAGGAACCGGGACGAAGGCCAAGTGAGGAGGGAGCCAGAGACTGGAGTTACGCAGCTGCCAGTCAGGGAACCCAAAATGCCACCAGGAGCTGGAAGAGGCAAGGAACACACCCTGACCCCTATCCCCCCCCCCCCCCCCCCCCCCCCGGAAGCGCCAGAAGGAGTACAGCTCTGCCAGTGCAGTGATTTTGAATTTGCAGCTCCAGAACTGCGAGAGAGTGGACTACTTCTGTTGTTCGAGGACTGCTAGATTCTCGTCATTTGTTGGCAGCTCCAGGAAATGGACGGGGCTTCCCTGGCGGCTCAGCTGGTAAAGAATCCGCCTGCAGTGCAGGAGACCTGTGTCCGATCCCTGGGTTGGGAAGATTCCCTGGAGAAGGGAAAGGCTACCCACTCCAGTATTCTGGCCTGGAGAATTCCATGGACTGTATAGTCCACGGGCTCGCAAAGAGTCAGACACAACTAAGCGACTTTCACTTTCACTAGGAAACTGATGCAGGGGTAAGAGTAGGGATTGAAGGAGAGACTCGACAAGGGTTTTCCTTTCCAAGCTGTGCCTGGTTCTCTCCTATCTTATCTAAAACCAAGCACATTGTACCCTGCATGGACTCTTTCCCTTCCTTCTGACCCTGGCTGTCCACAGCTTTATAAGAGAAATTATTTCTCATTGTAATGCAGCTCTGTTGAAAACTCACACTGCTGTTATTGTGTTAAACAACAGGATAAGCTTAACTCCAGCCCATCTTAACTTTATACAAGAAATATTTCTCCTGGTAACATACTTTCTTATGGACTCAACCTTATTTTGCTAAAACAAACAAACAAAGTGTTTTCTATCCCTGTTGTTGCTGTTGTTGTTCAGTTGCTCAGTCATGTCTGACTCTTTGCAACCCCATGGCTTCCCTGTCCTTCCCCCTCTCCCTGAGTTTGCTCAAACTCATGTCCATTGAGTCGGTGATGCCATCCAACCATCTCTTTCTCTATTGCCCCCTTCTCCTCCTGCCCTCAATCTTTCCCAGCATCAGGGCCTTTTTTATCCCTGACCTAAGTTATATCCAAACCACCTTCCTTTAAATTCTCCTTGGCAGTGGGAAAGAGGAATCTCAACCCACTCTCTGCCAGTTTTTAAGTCCTTAATTCCCATTATTTTCCCTCCAGGCTGTGGGGTGTTCAAAAGCCTGCTCTGAGTATTATTAAGCTCCATGCCATCTGACACAGTATGTGGTGTTAACTAGGGTGACTAACCAGTTTTCCCAGCACAGAAGGGTTTCTTGGGGCGTTATGCTTTCAGTGTTCAAACCAGAACAATTCTGGGCAGACCAGGGTGACTGTTAACTGAACAAGTAAATGAACTGACCAGAACCCATTGTTCTGGGGACATCAAGACTTGGGCAAGTTGCCCCATATAAGATTACTTGGTGCTTAGTCCCAACCTCCTTCCTGGGTCTCCACACCACCCACTCAGGGGCCTTCCTTCCTGGGGCTCCCCTTCCTCAGGCTAGTACCCCCACTCAGGCACACGTTTCAGCGAGGTCCCAGGGACCCTCTGCTAATGTCCCATGTGTGGTTCCAGTTCCCCCTCCACTTGACTATTTCATTCTCTGAATTCTTTCCTAACTATTTTTCCTCCTCTTGCTTCTTAAATGTTGATGCTTCCAGGATTCTGTCCTTGGTTTATTCCCAGAGAGTTTATGGATGACCCCAAGAACTAAAATTAAAATAAAACCAGAAAACCAAACAGATCACCTTGGATGTCATTACCACCTCCCTATTTTTCCACATCCAGCATTCCATCTATCAACAAGTTCTACCAATTCCTTCTTCCGAATAAATGTTAAATCACTTCTTTTCTCTCCATGCCTATGGTTGCTGCTATATGCCAGAACCTTAACGTTTCTTGTCGTTTGGAATTCCCATTTCCAATCTTAACTTTTCCAGTGGATCCTTTCCACCGCTCCACAGTGATTGTTCTAACATGCAAATATGACTACATTCTTCCTTTGACTAAAAGATGCTAGTGGTTCCCAGAGTTCCACAGGATTAATTCCCAGCTCACTTAGACTAGCACATGGGGACATTCCTGACCTGCCTTCATCCAACAGTTTGACTTCATCTGTCTCTCTTGCCCATCTCAGATCCCACATTCCTATCTCAATAAACCAGTCCTGCTCATTTGATGATTAGACCCTTGGATGAACGTGCCCTTCCCTCTGTCTGCTGCCCTCCCATCCTCCTCTACCAGGTGCCTCCTGCAAGACCTTCCCAAGTCAGCCCACAAGTTGCCACCATGACCCTTAAGCTGGGGGAAACACGTCCTTCATGCTGGAACATGTGCTTACCATTCTCAGGGTGTTCACACACCTGCTGGTCTCCATGGCTGGAGGGTGAGCAACCCAAGTGCAGGGCACATTTATTCACCTACATCTTTCTGTAAGCACTTGGCCCAGTACAGGTGCTGGTACTGGGTTGAATAGTGTTCCCTCAAATTCATGTCCAACTGGGACCTCAGAATGTGACTTTATTTGAAAATAAAGTCTTTGCAGATATAAATTAGTTGAGGTCATACTGCATTAGAGTGGGTTCCTAATTCTTACAACTAGTGCGCTTATAAGAATAAGAAAGGACACACGGAGAAGCAGAGAAGATGGCAGAGGAAAAGGTCAGAGTCATGGGGCATGAGCTAAGGAACACCAAGGATATTAAGGAGCATCCTCCAGCTGCTAGGAGAGAGGCAAGGAAGGACCCTTCCCTCAAACTTTCACAGGGACCGTGGCCCCTGCTGATATCTTGGTTTTGGACTTCTGGCCTCTCGAACTGTGAGGGAATAAAGCTCTGCTGTTTTTAACCACCCAGTTGGTGGTACTTTGTTTTAGCTGCTACTGCTGCTAAGTCATTTCGGTGGTGTCCGACTCTGTGCGACCCCGTGGACTGCAGCCTACCAAGTTCCTCCGTCCATGGGATTTTCCAGGCAAGAGTACTGGAGTGGGCTGTCATTGCCTTCTCCTTTGTTTTAGCAGCCCTGGGAAACAAATGCAGCACCCAGCAATATTTGGTTGGCTTGGTGAATAATCTAACCCTCCTCCCTTCCTCACAGCTATTGGGAAAGATCTCTGGGTTGAAAGGTTCTGGTCGCCTTCTGATCAGTGCATTAGCTAAATGGAACCGTACCATGAGCTTAGGACTCCAAATGGATTCTGTGTTTGTTAGGCTGACTATCAGAGATTATTTTTTTCTCATGATCCGACTGCAAAGTTAGCTGGATCCTGGTGCTAAAAAATGTCGCTTCTGCCCTGAGCAAGGCTTTCATGCAAGGCTCTGCTGGAACACCTGAAACGACCATGGTTCAGGATATCATTGAGTTCACAGAGTAAGCCACATGTGGCTTTTGCACCTGCTTGCTAATAAATGAGGGTCTGAATGGCAGAATTCTACCCAACACTGCTTTCATTATAACACACAGAAACCTGTGGCCCGGAGACCTTGTGCACGTACGTGACGAATGACAATCATTCAGGTCAGTTCTAACCAAGAAGGTCGTAGAAAGAACTCCAGTTTCGAAACAAGACAAATTTGGACTAAAATCCCCGCTCCACTCCGATTGCCCAAATCACCTATGATGTGGCTTCAGATGGTGGTAACAACAGCTGAGCCGCCTCACTGGGTTATCGCTATAATTAAGTGAGATCAAGTGTGTGAAAGGCTTCGGGTGTCACAAATGTTCCCCGTGATCCAGCAACGTGTGTGCAGTTGCACAGCTAAAGGGTGAGGTGCCGTCTAGGGTCTCGGCCCTGGGGACAAGCTCTTTCCCCTGAAATAGAGACAGCGGCCTCTAATGAGGACCTGGAGCATTAATTAGGGATCTGGGATGGACCACCTTATGCACTCTCATATACATGTTCCACTTTTATCCCCACAAAAGCCTTTTCTTTAAAAAACTCTTATCCTCATTAAAAATATAGGTTAGTTTTGGAAATGAGGCTCAAAGAAGTGATACAGCACCCTGCAGCACTCAAGAGCAACAGTCCTCAACCTTGGCTGCTTGGGAGAGCTTTGAATACTCCCTATGCCCCGGCCACCACGCAGACCTGTGAAACCAGGATGTCTTATATTGGAGACCAGGAATCAGGACTTTATAACTCCTTGAGTACATGCTCTGTCGTGTTCGACTCTTCAAGACCCTGTGAACTGCAGCCCCTCAGGCTCCTCTGTCCAAGGGACTTTTCCCCGGCAAGAATACTAGAGTGGGTTGCCATTTCCTTCTTCCGGGGGATCTTGCTGACCCAGAGATCAAACCCACATCTCCGGAGTCTCCTGCATGGCAGGCGAATTCTTTACCGCTGAGCCTCTGGGGAAGCCCTATAAAACTACTTGGGCGGCTCTCAAACGCAGCGATGTTTGAAGATCTATGCTCTTGAGTTTACAGATCACTTTCCCTCAAATGAAGTGCTTTGAACTTTCACTTCCCTGCTCTGCGAGGACAGCAGAGCAGATTTCACTGTCCCCACTAGGAAGGTGGGAAAACCAAGGCTCCCCTGAGTCTGCTCCTGTATAGTGTCCCGGTGGTGAGGGAGAGGTTGAGCCATGTCGCAGACCTCATTTACTCCATTTCAGGGCAAATCTGGGCCTGAAAAGAGAAGGCTGACTTGGGTCTGTGAAATAGTTTCCTGCTAACGAGCCAGAGGGGCTTCCTGGGCGGCTCAGTGGGTAAAGAATCCACCTGCCAATGCAGGAAACAGGTTCAAGCCCAGGTCTGGAAGATCCCCTGGAGAAGGAATGGCAACCCACTCCAGTATTTTGCTGGGAAATCCCATGGTCAGAGGAGCCTGGGGGGCTATCGTCCATGGGGTCGCAAAGAGTCAGACACAACTTAGCAACTAAACAACAACACAGGCCAGAGGCGGGGTCCTGGGAGCCCTGGTCTCCCCCAGAGTTCCCGGATTCCCTGTAGCACAGAGCAGACACCCAGGGGTTTTCACTGGGCCTGTCAGATCCATTTCACTCCCGCCTCATCCCAGGGTGTGTGGGGTGGGCTTGTCTCTGCCAAATGCTTCCAAGGCCCTGGGCTGGAGAGAGCGTGGGAGCTGAGTGTTCATACCTTGGGAAAGCTGGGTTTTTTTTCTCAGATCAGCTCTCCGGGCACCCCCAGGTTCCCATGGCCTACATGGTTCCCGAGGGCCATCAGCAATTAACACACAGTTCTGGAAACCTGAAAGCTCTGACAGTCCCGCAAATCAGGCTTTGGGTCCTCCCTGCCCGTCACCTCTTCCCCCAGTTCCTCAGAGGACAATTCTATCAAGTCATCTTGAGCAGTGGAGCCAGAAAACCCCACCGCAGTGAAAGAACGCCGAGGGCTGTCTTCCTGGCTGCAGGTGAGGTTTCAATAGAAAGCCTTTCTCGACCAGGGAGCAGCAGTTCTGCTGTGTGTCCGTCACAAAAGGCTGCCCTCTTCCTTGGTGGCGATTTAGGCCCCGAATCAAGCTGGGGTTATTTCCTCATCCTCGCCATAGTCATAGCAACAGCTTTGATTAATGAGGTGGCCTGTTAGAGGGATAATGTCAGCCTTAATCAGAAACGCCTCAAGTGCCTCTCTTTGCATTTTGGTAAATGGCGTAATCACATTACGACGGTTCCATGTGTCTGGGAGTTGATTGCTGTCGTGAAAAATCTGCCTGATTTTCCAGGTTAAGGGGTGTCGGGGGGCCCAAGACACAGCTGATGTTGTTGGGAGTGTTTGGATGCCACAGAGGCCGCCTGGTGTGTACGGTCCTTCCTTCTGGGTTGACAGGAGTGCTCCGAGCTGGTGGTCTGCTTGCCGGGGGAGCCTCCCTGAAGGAGGTGGGCTGAGAGTCAGAGAGAGGCGGTGTTGACTGTTGGACTTAAGCGTAAAGAAAGCAGAGACATGGCTACAAAGACAGGCAGGCGACTGAGCTGGGCTGGGCCGATCTTGCCCCTGGTCCATCGAGCTTGTGATGGACACTCAGCCTCAGGCCGTGCCACAGGGCTGGAAAACTGGCAGGAAAGCCCCGCTCTGGCCTGAAGATAGGAAACCGCAGGGGTGACGTGCGGTGCAAAGGCGCATAATGAGTGTGGACTTGCCTTGTCATAATAGCACTTGGCTGCTGGCAGGTCCCGCTTTGCTGAAGAATCTGTAGAAGCTTCCCATTCAAGGGTAGATTCTCACTGCACCCTGGGGAGATGGAGACTTCCCTCTTCTTTTGCTAGCAGGGAAACCAAGGCAAGAAGAGCTGACATCTCTCATCCACGGATGTATGCAGTGGATCAATGCTCGGTTCTACTCAAGGGAGCCTCCTGACACTTTGCCTCTCCACCTTCCTGCCTCCCTGCTTTTGTCTCTGCAAGTCTGTGGATGACAGTAACAGTAAATCGTCACCACCAATATTGAAAGATTAAGAGGAAGACTTGAGGAAATAGGCATCAAGCCCCCAGAGGCTATTTTTAGGTGCACTGGGGAGGTTTAAAAAAAACGACTCACGCAGTTAACCATTTACGACTTCTCGAATGCTGAGGAGGAATAGAAGGCAGCACTTAGCTTCTCCAGGACCAGGAAGTGAAATCCTCTCAGGAGCCTGAAAGCACTTCGGGGCCGTTACGTGTACAGTCTCTTGGATGACATTTAATATCTTGCATGACATTTTCATCTTTGGCCATGACACTAGTTTTTCTTCTCAGCTTTGGAAATTATTGCTAGAGTAACCGAGGAAATTGAATCAGGGAGTGAGAACTATCTCACAGTCCTGGTGGAAGCAAATCTCTTGCTGGTTGGCCTGAAGTTCACTTCAGAGGGTCCAGCTAAATGTCCCTGGGCAGACTTGTGGTGTGGAGAGTTCCTCAGGGCATCCCAACCCAACAAAGGAACAAGGCATCATGGCGCCATGAATCTACCAAGCTCTTTCTTCCATCTTTCTATGCTCCAAACCCACTTTCCACCTGGATGAGTCAAGAGTCTTCCCAAGGAAAGGTTAGATTAGATATCTTAAAGGTCACAGGCTCACTGTGTGTATGTGTGAGTGTGTTTGACTGAGTCTTGTCTGACTCTCTGTGACATCATGGACTGTAGCCCACCAGGCTCCTCTCTCCATGGAATTCTCCAGGCAAGAATAATGGAGTGGGTTGCCATTCCCTTCTCCAGGGGATCTTCATGATCCAAGGATGGAACCAGTGCCTCTCGCCTTATAGGCAGATTCTTTACCGTCTGAGCTACCAGGGAAGCCCCACAGGCTCACTACCTGCCCTAAAACCTCGCAGATGGATGTTGCATTTAAGAATGAGTTTCCCAGGCTGGGCGGTATCTCTGCTCTGGGGAAGCTGGTAGCGTTCTTCCCCACTGCTCTCTAGAGCACTATGATGTCTTCCCAGCAGCCGACACCTTGATCATCTCTTCCTTTAAACTCAGTGGATCAGGAACTGAGAAATGTAAACAAATGAAGGATGCAGAGCTTTGGCCCCACACACAGCCATTAGCTTTAAACTAAACCCACAAGAGACCGACATTTGTCTGAACAGAAACCCGCAGAGGAGTGAACTTGCATTACGATCAGAGTTTCCATCCGGCCCCAGCGGGCACGCTCACCACAGAAGCCGACTGCGCTGCCTGCCTGCCTCCCTGCTGGCCCAGCCTCGCGCCAATCCCTGGACCAATCCTGACGCCGGCAAGATGCGTATTCCTAATCTCGCTCCCTTGACCCTGTCTGCAGGGCCTCCCTGGCCTGGGACTCGGTGGTCCAGCCTCTGTTACTGTCCCCCTCTCCCTTTCTTCTGCTTCTGGTGGCAACCACATCCAGCTCTTGGCATTTCAGAGGTGATCTCCCCATAGCTGGGCAGGTGCAAGGGACCATATTGATCTGGTACTCAATGCCCGCTCTCACCTAACTCTTCAGCTTTGGCAGTGCCACCGTTTTACAGTTCCTGGCAATTACTCTGAAATTCCCCAGTGGTGCTAGTGGTCAAGAACCCACCTGCCAATCCAGGAGATATAAGAGACGTGGGTTTGATCCCCAGGTCAGGAAGATCCCCTGGAGGAGGAAATGGCAAGCCACTTCAGTATTCTTGCCTGGAGAGAGGAGCCTGGTGGGCTACAGTCCATAGGGTCACAAATAGTTGGACATGGCTGAAGTGACTTCGCACACACGTGTGCAGTGGCTACTCTGGCACTGACCACGCTTGGAATTCGGCTCCCTCAGACACTGCTATCACTCCAGGACCAGTGGCTCTCATCAACTCTGTTTCCACTGATAGCTGCCTCCTCCCGCCCTGGCTCCCCCTCCCTGACCACATGTGCAGCATCTTGGTTACCCCCTTCCACGCCACTTGCATATGAGCTTGTCTTTCTCCTCCAGGCTGTGAGCTCCAGGAGAGCAGAAATCTCATTTGTTTTTTTCTTTTCCTTGCATCCCCAGGGCTAGCACAGCACCTAGCACAACACAACAATATTTAATACATATTTGATGAATAAAAGCATAAATGTAAAAATTCTATCCCATTGCAGGCGTCCCCAACCTCTGGGATCTAACTAATGCCTGATGATCTGAGGTGGAGCTGATGTAACAGTCATAGAATGAAGCACACAGTAAATCCCCCCACCTCATCCCCCCAGTCCGAGGAAGAACTGTCTTCCATGAAACCGGTCCCTGGTGCCAAAAATGTTGAGGACCCCTGCAGTGTAGAGGGAAGTGATAGCCTGATTTGGCTGATGGACATCCATCTCTGTTCCTTTAAACTGAAAGAACAAGCTCAGAATTCAACCCTAGCAGAATTTTGCCGCTTCTGAAAAGACAGTCTTTTTCACAAGACCGTGCTCATTACAAAAGAGGTATCATAAAAGACATTTGTCTCCTTTGTTTGCTTTATAATTACAGTGACCCTGGAACAACATGGGGTCAGGAGCACTGACCCTCTGCACAGCTGAAAATCCACATACAGCTTTTGACTCCTCAAAACTTAACTACTGTTAACCTACTATTGACTGATAACATATATAGTTGCCTATTTTGTATATGTGTTATATACTGCATTCTTGCAATAAAATAAGCTGGAGACAAGAAAATGTTAATAAGCACATCATAAAGTAGAGAAAATACATTTATAGCACTGTAGCATATTTAGCAATACCATAAGTTTATGTCATCTCTTTACAAATCAACTGTCAGTTACGTGCGTCAGTATTGTCTTACACGATACAAAATGCTGTAGATCTTACCTGGATGACTAACAGTTGACATCCAAGATGAAAAGATAATGTGAAAAAGAAATTGATGTTTATTTACAGATAGAATGATTCAGGATCTGAAAACGAAGAAACAACAGTATGATTGCTTTAGTCTAGCCTACACACTAATAAATGAATCATTATAAAGTTTTATGCCATACAGTACTGTACTCATATTCAGAACGCCGTATTGGAAACACTGTTACATTTTTTAAAAAAATCACTTACCTGTAATAATAGGCTGATATGCAGTTTCTCCGATTACAAGAGAGGCATACTGTACAGTAATGTAACTATTTGAAAGCAAAGTTACAAGACAGAAAGCTAACACGTTAAACATGTTATTAATTTTGTAGTAAATATCACTCACTTTATGCCTATGTAAGGATAGATTCATATCTACATATACTTTATATATTCATGACATACCTAACTTTTTCTTAATTTTTTCAGCATTTCTAAGCCACATGGTTTGTCTGTGAGTGTTTTCAAATTGTTGCAGACCTCCAAAATGTTTTCTAATGTGTATATTGAAAACAAATCCGCATGTTTAAGTGGGAGTGTGCAGTCTGAACCTGTGTTGTTCGAGAGTCAACTGTATACTTAATTGTTCACTGTTCTGGGACTTCCCTGGCAGTCCAGTGGTTAAGACTCTGCTTTTCCAATGCAGGGAATTCTGGTTCAATTCCTGGTCAGGGAATTAAGATCCCACATGCCATGAGCTGAAGTCAGAAACAAAATAAAATTGTTCCCAATTCTATCAGTTAAGCAAATCTTTAGTTGCCTGAAATAAATAAATAATTATTTTTTAGTGTTGAGTTGGGGAGGAAATGGCACTTGATGATGAGGTGGCTCAGGTCACTTATTGCCTATATATCTTTGAGTGAGTCACAGAGTATCTCTAAGCTTTAGCTTGCTCATCTGGAAATTGTGATGGTTGAACTCAGCAATCACTAATTTTCCTCCCATGTTTACTGTTCTATTAACCCATAATTCTGTTTTACTAATGTAATTCCCAAAGCCTGCCCTTTCTGTCTTGTTGTTGTTCTTGTTCAGTCGCTCAGTCGTGTCCAACTCTTCGACCCCATGGACTGCAGCACACCTGGCTTCCCTGTCCTTCATCATCTCCCGGAGTTTGCTCAAACTCATGTCCGTTGAGTCGGTGATGCCATCCAACAATCTCATTCTCTGTTGCCCACTTCTCCTGCCCTCAATCTTTCCTAGCATCAGGGTCTTTTCCAGTGAGTTGGCTCTTTGCTTCAGGTGGCCAAAGTACTGGAGCTTCAGTTTCAGCATCAGTCCTTTCAATGAAAATTCATTGTTGATTTCCTTTGGGATTGACTGGTTTGATCTACTTGCTGTACAAGGGATTTCTCCAGAGTCTTCTGTTGTGTGTTTTGGCCAAATCAGAACTTCAAGGCTAAAACCTTTGCACAATTTTCAACTTGCTCAAGTGTTGCCACCAGGTGGCAGGAGCGTGCCACAGTCTTGTCCCAAGCACAAAGCATGTGAGCATCTTACCAGAGGCGGAATTAACATAGTGGCTTTAAACTAGGAGGCCAGCCTGAGTTCTTGAAACAGCAAAGCAATCTCTTTATGAAAACATTTAGTCTTATGCAAGGCAACAGTATCAGGGTTAGCAATTGCCGTATCTAGGAATGCCCAAGGACTCAGATTTCTCTGGTTCGGAGTTTTGAGGACTTTGGCTCCGAGTGGTCTCTCCACCCCTCCTTTCCTCTGAGTGAGCCAATGGGAGCCCAGCAGCTCAGCAACAACCACAGTATTCAGTGTCCCAGGAGGAGAGTCATGTGCTGAACCAGAATTGATGGAGTCTATCCTGTTACTGAGCTTTCCTGTCTCCTTCCAGGAAGGATAAGGCCTGAGCAGGCAAAGTTGGGACAGCTCCCAAAGTCCTTAAAATTTTTTTTTTTGCCTAATTACAATAAAATTTTACCCAAATACAAAGCCAGCCTGAGAAATTCCATTTCCCCTCCAGCCTCCCCACCTCTACTTTTCCCATGGTTAATTTTATGATATGTCAACCTGACTGGGACATGGAGCACCCTAGATATTTGATCAAACATTATTTTGGATGCATCTGCAAGGATGGTTTTGGATGAGATTTACATTTAAACCCATAGACTTGAGTAAAGCAGATCATTCTCCCCCTCATCCAATCAATCAGTTGAAGCCTTGAATGGAACAAAGACTGACCCTTCCTTGAATATGAGAGAATTCTTCTTGGTTAACTGCTTTCAAACTGTGACATTGGTTTTCTTCCTGCCTTTGGGCTTGAACTGAAACAATGGCTCTTCCTAGATTTTGAGCCTGCCGGACTTCATACTGGAACTAAACCATCACTCTCTGAGGTCACCAGGCCCTGCAGATCTTGGGACTGGTCAGCCTACACTAGCATGTGAACTGATTACTTGTACCATTTACATATTCAGGGCTTTCCTGGTGGCTCAGATGGTAAAGAATCCACCTGCAATGCAGGAGATGCAAGAGATGCAGGTTCGATCCCTGGGTCAGGAAGATCCCCTGGAGAAAGGAATGACAACCCACTCCAGCATTCTTGCCTAGAGAATTCCATGCACAGAGGAGGCTGGCAGGCTGTAGGCCATGGGGTCACAAAGAGTCGGACATGACTGAGCAATTAACACTTTCACTTACATATATTCATAAATGCATAGTCTAGTATGCATATATGTTATATTCATATGTGTATATATGTGCATCTATCTTTCCTATTGGTTCTGTTTTTCTGGAGAACTGTGATGGACACACCCCATAGCTGGCCATTCACCATTTGGGTGTGCACACGTGTGTACTGAGCAGTTGTTTCATGCCAGATCCTATACTAGGCCTCAGGAATAGGGAGGTGAACAAGTCAAGCCTGTTTCCTGCCCTCAGGCTGCTTTCAATCTGCTGAGGGAGGTAAACAGTCAAAGGCTCACGCAAGTGTAAACACAGCTCTAGCAAGGGCACTGAGAGGTAGGAGCTGTTGATAGAGTCTGGGAGGAGTGGGGAGGAAAGATGTGAGTTGCTCAAAGGACCTGATGCCCAAGCCACAGTGTGATGGGCAAGGCAATGGCAGCAGCAGACTTGGTGCCACTTGGCATGTCTCTGGCCCTGTCTGCAACCTGCTTCTTGCCTTGCTCACCTGTTCCGCCCTTCCCCTGGCCCCGTGCTGAACTCAGAAGGCACTCTGTGAACTCGGAGTGCTCCTTTTGTCTGTTTGCTTTTGGGGTTATTCATCTTGGGATGTTATTCAAGGAACCCCTGATCCTTCTTTCTTGTTCCAGTTAGTGCTCTAATAGTAGCAATATGAGCCAACTTACCAAAAGGGGCATCAGTGGAAAAGAGAGGCTCAGGAGAATCCAAGACAGGAGCCCAGGTTCCTCCAGGCATTGGAGTGGGAATAGTGTTGCACAGAAAGGCTTTCTGTCTCTTGATGGCTTCACAACCTCCCTTAAGAGAGCTCGGGTACCCTCTGCGTGTGGCCTCTGGTTTCCTGCTCATCAGTCTCTTCCTGCCGTCACAAGCAGATGGTCCATAAAGGTCACCCAATTACTTCTATTATGACATGACTCTCGATAAACCTTCTGACTGCTTGTCAGTTGAGGTTGGCCTATGTGAATTATATTAACAGCTCAACATCCTGAAATAGGAATTGTTGTTGTTGTTTTTCAGTTGCTAAGTCATGCCCAGCTCTTTGTGATCCCATGGACTGCAGCATGCCAGGCTTCCCTGTTCTTCACCATGTCCCAGAGTTTGCTCAAACTCATGTCCATTGAGTTGGTGATGCCATCCAACCATCTCATCCTCTGTCACCCTCTTCTCCTCCTGCCTTCAATCTTTCCCAGCATCAGAGTCTTTTCCAGTGAGTTGGTCTTTTGCACCAGGTAGCCAAAGTATTGGAGCTTCAGCTTCAGCATCAGACCTTCCAATGAATATTCAGGGTTGATTTTCTTTAGGACTGACTGGTTTGATCTCCTTGCTATCCATGGGACTCTCAAGAGTCTTCTCTAGCACTACAATTTGAAAGCATCAATTTTTCTGCACTCAGCCTTCTTTATGGTCCAACTCTCACATCCATACATGACTAAGGAATGTAATTTGCCTAACGTATCTTCTTTGAGGAAGGCCACATAAGTCACGAGCTTCTGGACTAGGACAGGTCCCACTGGGGGACTGGTATTCACCCTTAGGCTGTTCCACTTGGTACAGAGCCTCTGGAATTGATCCAGGTTTCTCTCTTCTCCCATCTGTAATCAGCTCTACTTTCCTCCATCACTGAGTACCTAGCACTTAACACATAAGTGGTGCTCAATAAATGTTTGTTGTATCGAAGTATACCAGTCCGAGACCCCCAGGAACAAATGCATAGTTAAAAAAATATAAGTTTATTCAGCTTGCTGCCATAAGGAAGAGCTCTTGGTGCCTTGGGAAGAGAGCATTTGGAGGGGTTTGTTGAAAGATGTCGGTGATTCTAAGGAATGACTAGAGAAACAGGAACTCGCTTTGTATTGGATGCTATTGTAAAGAGGAGGAATTCAGCAAATTGATGATTCAGAAATCCTTGCTCAGGAATTAGAAAGAGGGCTGGAGATGTCACCAGTAAGAAAGCAACAATCTCTCAGAAGTCATTTTTTCAGCTCCAGTGTGGCCTTGCCACTGTTTGGTAAGAAACACTATTCATCACAGTCTAACTGGCGGTAGGGTTGATTTCCACTTTTTCAGTTAAAAGAAAAAAAAAAACAAAACCCAATGAACATTTAACTTTCCCCGAATTCAGAAGCAATGGCTGTGGGTTACAGGAAAGACTGAGATGCCATTGTTATACCAACCAGAGTGGCCCTCTGTGTTACCTGTATTCAGGTGCCTGCATTTTACTGACTTTGAACAAAATTGGCCTTTGGTGTAACCATGTGACATAGGCTCACCTGAGGTTCCGTCTACTGTTTGGAAATAAATGGTGATGTCTGTTTTCCATTCCTGGTATTTTCGCTCCTCTTTATTTTGATTGCTCATTCAAGACTGCTCTGCAGTTGGCCGTTGTTCCTCTTCAGGTGTAGTCCCCACACATTCCAAATATCTGCTTGGCACTAAGAACAATGGGTCTGTTACCTCCTGAGTCTGTAACACCAAACTCACATTGACTCAGTTTTTTCCAGCAGTCACGTTACCCCATCTGTTCACATAAGTTGTTTTTAAGTAAGAGCACCCTGGTCTGGCACATATGCAGTTGGTTTTTGCAATCTGAATAGAAAAGTCATTTTTCCTTACAACTTCTTACTCGTTTTCACTCAGCATTCTAGATGGTTAGCAAAAATACCCATCGTGTTGGCTATCCCTCAGACTTTTTGGTCATTTGCAGTTTGTTTAACATTTTTTCTCTGTAATGCACTCACAAGACTGATCAAAAGTTGATACAGAGACTTGAAAGAATAGAGTTTCTCCAGTTTCAGGAAGTCATCAACACTTTTTTGATATGGTTGTTGGGTTGTTTCAATATGATTAACCAGTCTACATTTCACCCTGTACATGCATGGGTAGAATGGGAGCTTTTGGCAATTGGGCATTTTCAGAAGGTGACTGTAACAAATGGAGGTTTGGAGACAGGGGCAAGAGGTGGGGAGAGGGAGTGGGAAGACCAGTGGGGATTGGAAGAAATAATCCAAACTTGAGGTCATCAGTTCTTAAACTAGGGTGGGATGCTTTTGGAAATGGATCAGGAAGTAGTGTTGCTGGAAACATTGAGAAAGGAAAATCCAACAGATCTCTATGAATCTCTATGAATGAATGAATATAGGAAGAAATGAGGTAAAGAAGAGTTGAGAGCCTGAGTGATTTGGATAGTGTTGTCCTTGCTGGAAACATAGATGCCTTGGGGAGAAGCTGTTTGGGCAGCAGTTGGATGATGGAGGAAATTCTTTTTTTTAAGGTATTTATTTATTTGATCCTGTCAGCTCTTAGTTGTTGTGTGTGGATCTCTAGTTGCAGCATGTGACATCTAGTCCCCTGACCAGGGATCGAACCTGAGCCCCCTGCATTGGGAGCACGCAGTCTTAGCCACTGGACAACCAGGGAAGTCCTGGAGGGAATTCTTATTGCAACGCAATGAAGAAAAGTAGTGGCCAGCTTTGCATTCCTTTTATGGGCCAGGCTCTGGGCAAGTTTTTAATTGGTTTCTTGTTTATTCATTTTATAAAGCATTTCTCATTTAATCCTCACAGGAGTCATTTGGGGTGGGTAATATTAACTCCCTTTTACAAAAGGGCACTTGAGGCTGAGAGGGGCTAACATCTTTGAGCATATACCTTGTAGAAAGTGCTCAGCCCTAGGGGTAGAGAAGTAACAGACAGTTGCCAGTTCTATAAGAAAAATCAGCCTTTGCAGACAAATGTAATTGCTAATCAACTTCAGCTTTGAGAAGACAGAGGAAGGCATTTAATTTGGTCTCCTGGGGGTGGGGAGAGAAGGAGATGGCTTCTAAGAGGATGAGGTGGATCAAGAATGGAAGGCCAAGTCCAAGGGAGAAGGATAAGCCAGACAGAGAGAACAACATGCAATTGTGGTGTCATTAGGAGACAGCAGAAGATTTTATTTCCATTGGAGAGAAGGTGATATGAGGATCAGCAGGAGAGGGGGCTGGAAGAGTAGGCAGGGTCTGGATGGTGGAGATTTCTTTAGGTCAGGTTGAGTTTGGACCTGATCTTGAATGGAATGAGGAGCTAGTGAAGATTTCAAATTGGAGGGTGGCAGGATTGGATTTGCACAGAAGAAAGGTAATTCTGGCATTGAGGTGAAGACTTGATTAAAAGTGAGAGGTGGGAAGCCCTTGGGAAATCCAAAGATGATATTAGTCTGAACCAGGCAGAGGTGAGGGCAGTGGGGCACAGAAGACCAATTCAAGACTTGGAGGGAGAACCCAGAAGACCTGGGGACCACTTAGTGTGGGAATTTGGGAGGAGGAAGAGTTGAGGAGGACTCTAGGGTAGTGGTTTGACTCACTGGATATATAGGATTGGAAAAGAGTTAGGGAAACCTGGAAGGTTAACAGGTTAGGTGGGGAGAGAACGGGATAAAGATAATGAGCCCAGTTTTGGACCTGCTAATTATTAAATGGTTTTGTGGCAATTAAGAACTTTCCAAGAGACAACTGAATATTTCTGTTTACTTAAAACAGCCCTCACCCTTATGAAATTATCTTATTTGCTCAACTGTTGTGGGGTTTTTTTGGCATTCTTACCTGCTCACCCAACTGTGAGCTCCATGAGAGCTGGGACCTCTGTGTGTTTTGTTCATGGATATATTTCCAGGGCCAGGTACACCTTTCTTGAACAAATGAACAGCACACAGAAAGTGTGGTGAGAGATTAAGGACAATGTCTTATTCCTCTTCGCA
Organism: Ovis aries; assembly: GCF_016772045.2. Taxonomy (NCBI): domain Eukaryota; kingdom Metazoa; phylum Chordata; class Mammalia; order Artiodactyla; family Bovidae; genus Ovis; species Ovis aries. Next base: position 15,962,825 of record NC_056055.1, read on the forward strand.
CTTGGATGCCTAGTAGAGAGTGGGTGCTCAATGTGAAAATGAAGAATTACCGTATTTCCAGGTACGTGCCTGAGAACTGAAACGAGGTGTTCAAAGAGTTGTACCACAATGTCCATAGGAGCATTGTTCATGACAGATAAAAGGTAGAAAATAGACAAAAGGAAACAATCCAAATGTCCATTAACTAAAGGACAGATTAAAATGGTATATCCATCCAATGGAATATTATTTAGTGATAAAAGGAGTGAAGTACTGATACCTGTCACAACACAGTTGAACTCTCAGAACTTTAGGCAAAGTGGAAGAAGACAGACACAAAAAGCCACTTAATGTATGATGCCATTTATATAAGATGTCCCTTTATATAAATGCACTTATATAAAATGATAGCTTAAACCCATAGAGACAGAAAGCATGTTAGTGATTGCTGGAGGCTGAAGGAAGTAGGGAGTAGGGATTGCTTAATGGGTACAGATTTCTTTGCTGGGTGATAAACAATGTTCTGAAATTATATAGTGGTGGTGATTGTTCAGTGTCATGAATGTGATGGAAAGCACTAAGCTGTATACTTTAAAATCATCACAAGAGTGAATTTTATGTTATATTTCAATGGATTTTACTTCGATAAAAGAAAAAAAAATCAAATGGGTCTGCAGGTAAAGGATAACTGAACTCTAAAACCTATAGGACTGCTACTTCTAACTCACCTACAGATGAACTTGAGAACCACAGAAAGCAATACTGGGGCCTGAATCTACTGAACAGATATAATTGTTCAGAGTTATCAAATCACTGCTCATAGGATTCCTTGAAGGATTCTTGAAGGATTCCTTCAGACTGAGCACTCATCTCTACTGCATGAAAAATGACTCTATTCCTATGTAGATCTTTGGGGAAATGTTTATTGCAGGAAGCAGGAAAGAGACCTGCTTATGGTAGCTGCAAAGCTACCATTGCAGGTAGCAATGTTTATTTAGTGACCAAAAACTACCTCCTCATCTGTCTACCCTAAAACCATGGGCTTATGGCAGCCAGGACTTAAAAGGGGTTGTCCTCCCAGGATTTTGCGGGAAGAGGACCCAACATGAGGTCTCTAGGGGGATCAAAGAAAGCCACAGAAGGAGGACTGGAAGTTGTGATGTGAGCTCTGCATACTCTGGGGGCAGACCCTCTGGCAGGCAGCTCCCCCCAGAGCCCTGAAAAGGCTGCAGGAATAAGGCCTCTTCTTATTTCTAGCTGTGAATAGACCTCTAGTGGCAGCTGCTGAAATTAACCTGCTCTCTCTGGAGCCTGGGCAGTGCCCCCTCTGTAAATGGGCATCATTCCTTTCTCTCAGAGCCCATTACTGGTTGCAGCCAGTCCAACAGAAGAACAAAACATCTCCAGCAATGTTAAACCTCTTGTCAGTCTGGTCTGGCTAAACATGCTCTTTAAAATCTCGGAGCCAATTTTCTTTATTGCTCAACCTCTCTGCAGCTGAACTGTGGACAAGGAAGTTGCCCTGTGCTGACAGCCATAAGCCTTCCTTTCTATTGGGTGCTGGGAAGAAACCCAAAGACAGGATTTCTTCTGTGAAAGGAGTTTGGATGGGAGGCACGCTTGACTCTTTTACCAAAGAAAAGCTTGCCTGTGAACGGTGATATTTGAATTGGAATTAGGTTCAAGCCTCAGCGGGCCCAATTCCTATTTTCTTATTGGACAGTCTTTCTCAAACTTGTGCCAAACAGTGTCCCAGGGTCTCATCCAAGGAGGCTGCACTGCCTGCCTCTTCCTCTCCAGACAGATGATCCTGTCCTGCTCTGTGTTCACACTTCTATTTTGGCACTCCTGGTACTGAAGTCATTCATTCATTCAACAAGTATTTACTGACCTACTTTGAGTCTGGCACTCTTCTAGGTGTTAGGGATAAGGTAGCGAGTATAAAAGGCAAAGTGTTGGTTCTCATGGGAAGACAACAAAATAAACACACACAGAGGGACACACACACACCAAAGAATGGCTACCCACTCCAGTGTTCTTACCTGGAGAATTCCATGGACAGAGGAGCCTGGCAGTCCATGATGTCACAAAGAGTTGGACATGTAATATATATCATGAGTTATATGTAATATATATCTTGAGTTATATATATATATAGGCTTCCCAAGTGGCACCAGTGGTAAAGAATCCGCCTGCCAATGCAGGAGACACAAGAGACTTGGGTTCGATCCTGGATCGGGAAGATCTCCTGGAGGAGGGCGTGGCAACCCACTCCAGTATTTTTGCCTGGAGAATTCAATGAACAGAGGAGCCTGACAGACTACGGTCCATGGGGTCACAAAGAGTCTGACATGGCTGAAGCAACTTAACACGCGCGCGCGCGCACACACACACACACACACACGCACACACACGTGTGTGTATATACATAATACTTACATGTGTGTATATATGAAGAAAAATAAAGCTAAGTAAGGGAGACAGGGAATGCAGTGGGTAGGTGGAGATTAGTATTTTAATAGGTTGGTTAGGGAAAGGCTCTCTGATTACCTGGCATTTGAACAGAGTTCTGAGAGGCTGATGGAGAAAACCACACAGAGGATATTGTGCAAAGGAAGGGTATGCTGTGGCTATATTTTAACCAGATGACTCTGGCTGCTTGCAAGGAGACCAGAATGGGAAGGAGCACTGGGAAGCAGAGAGACCGGCAGGAGTCTATCGCTGGAATCCACGTGGAGATGAGAGTGTCTCTAACCAGGGTGGATGCGGGGGCCATTCTAAAAGGTGGTGAGATATGGGAAACGTCTCAAAGGCAGACCTCACAGGGTGGGCTGATGGGTTGGAGAGAAGGGGGAGCCAAGGACGATTCCAAGTGTGGCTGCCTGGAAGAATAGGGTCCCCATTTCCAAAACTGGCAAACACGTGGGAGAGAAGTTTTAAATGGGGAAACCAGGAGTTTGGTTTTGGACTTGTTAGATCTAAGATGTTATTTAGACATCCAAGAGGAGATGTCTAGAAGGCAATTGTAGATAAAAGTGTGGATTTCAGGGAGAGGTCCAGAGCTATAAATCTGAGAATTGTTGAGAATACAGCTGGCATTTTAAAGCACAGAGCAGAATGAGGTCATCATCCGGGGAGTGAAATTAGATACAAAAGAGAAACATCCCAAGAACTGAGCTCTGGGACAAAGGGGTTTTCACTGTGGGCCAGCGAGCGAAGGACACAGAAAATGAATGCTAGGAGAGGCAGGAAGAGAACCACAGAGAGCGATGGCCTAGAAACCAAGTGAAGAAAGTGCTTCAAGAGAGAGGGAGTGAAATGAGCAGAGCTGAGAAGAGAACTGAGGACTGACTGTTGAGGCTTGCAATGTGGAGTCACTGGTGCCCTTGTAAGAGCTCTTCCCGTGGAACAGTGGGACCTAAAACCTGATTCGAGTGACTTCAGGAGAGAAAGGGAAGAGGTGAAAGTGAGCCTTGACAGATCCTTTGAAGAGTTTTTCTGTAAAGAGGACCTGAAAAACAGGCATGAGACAGAGAAAACTGAAGTGCTTGAGGAGATGGGAAGGGATGGGACCCATTGTACAAGTGGAATCGTTAGGCTTCGAAAGGAAGATGGACATAACAGTAATTTTTCCCCCTCCTTTAAAAAAGAAAGTCTGAGTCATTTTCTTAATTCACACCTACTATTATTCTGAGCTGTAAGCAGGCAAAGATGGACAGGAGAGGCAGTGGGTTAACATCTGTCTCTTGAACTGGACTATTTGTGAAACACCATAAAATATTGATATATGAAATCTAGAATAGCTAAGTATATAAGACATCATTCAATACTAGATTCTAGCATGGACAAGCACTAAAAGGTGCCATAGGATAAAAAAAATTATCTTGAAGTATTTCCAACATGAGCTTAATGTATTTCCATGAATTGGCAAAGACCCGCTATGCTGGTTTTGCAGCTGACACCTGGTCCCATCTGCAGAACACCAGGGTGCCATAGGTTCAGGGATTGCCTTGGCTGTCTAGAGAACTGTACAGAATTCAGAGGAAACATCTTAGGTGTTGAGGTGATCCCTCCACCAACATCCAGAGACTCTTTGAATCACAGCTGAGATCTCCTAAAACCAATATCACCAGTGTTGAGATCACCCAACATTGGCTTGGCAAGGTTGGACCAACTTTGCCACTAGGGTGCCCCAGAGGCTGGCTACGTTGGAAGGTGTGGTCATCACAGAGACCTGGGCTTAAATTTTGCTTCTGCAACTAACCAGCTGTAGGACGCTGGGAAAATCCATTCACTTCTTTGACCCTCAGTTTTTTTTACCAGTGAAATGGGAAAAAATAATGTCTGCTTAAAATGGTTATCATGAAATTTCAATTAGAGAGCACATCTCATGGGCTTCTCTGGTGGTTCAGCAGTAAAGAACCACGTGCAATGCAGGAGACCTGGTTTGGACCCCTGGGTTGGGAAGATCCCCTGGAGAAGGAAATGGCAACCCACTCCACTATTCTTGCCTGAGAAATCCCATAGACAGGGGAGCCTGGTGGGCTACAGTCCATGGCGCTGCAAAGAGTGGGGCATGACTTAGTGACAACAATAACATAAAGTGCTTACTGCATTGAAAAGTATTTTAATACACATTAGCTCACTTTGCATCTCTTCTCCTCCATTGGGGTTTTAAATTTTTCTTTATTTATTTGGCTGTGTCAGGTCTTAGATGCAGCTTGTGGGATCTTTGGTTGCAGCTCATGGACTCTACAGTTATGGCGCACGGGGGCTCAGTAGCTGCACCTCTTGGGTTTAGCTGTTCTGTGGCATGTGGGATTTTAGTTCCCTTACCAGGGATCAAACCCTCCTCCCTTTCATTGGCAAGCAGATTCTTAACCAATGGACCAGCAGAGTAGTCCCCTCCACTGGATTTTTAGAACTAAAAAAAAAAAAAAGGAGCTGGCCTAGTATGGGGGGCAGCAAGTCAGAGAAAGAATTTCTCAATAGGGGTCCATGTCTGATTAAGAGCTAGGATTTCAGATGAGCTCAGCGTGATTCCATCAGAATTCCTGAATCTTGAAGTGCTTTGGTTTTTTCCTCTGTAAAATAGTGTTAATGATTCCTACCTCGATGAGTATCTGCTAGGACCAAATGTTTTCATATATGGAAAACAGTGTCTCAGTTACATGTTCATCCATTCTCATGTATTGGAACAGCACATATCAGAAATAAATGCTCAATAAAGTGAAAATATTAGTCACCAGTCATGTCCAACTCTTTGTGACTCCATGGACTGTAGCCCGTCAGGCTTCTCTGTCCAGGCAAGAATACTGGGGTGGGTTGCCTTGGCTTCCTTCAGGGGATCTTCCTGAACCAGGGATTAAAACCAAGTCTCCCACACTGCAGGCAGATTTTTTTTTTTTTTTTTTTACCATCTGAGCCACCAGGGAAGCCCATAACTCTCTGCTATTTAGGGAGAACAGGCAGGAACCCCTGTTAGATGCAGGGGGTTCAAATGTGATTGAGGCATGGTCTCTGCCTGCCAGGAGCTTACTGAGAGAGGAGGAGTGGCAGATACATTACCAATTACAGTAGTAAAACTGGAAAGCCCTGGAGTCAGCTGGGGGCCACAGACACTCATATCCTTGCCTGCTGCCTCTGGAGTTTCCTTTCCACGTCGCGCTCTCTCCTCAATCCTTCTCTCTTGAATTTTTCCCAGGTTCCTTATTCCTCTCCCTCTAGTATGTATTATAGCTTTCTCTTTCCTTCACTCGCTGAGTGGCAGTCAATACTGGGATCCTGAGGTTTTGCTTTCTACCCTAGCTGGGCTGATAGGGAAGTTTCCAGCAGAGGTGATAAGAAAATATATATGAGTATTTGGAACATGCCTTAGTAATATGCTGGGGATTGCTGGTATCCACAGACCTGCACACTTAGTCTAGTAAAACCTCTTCATGGCTTTACTGATTACAGATATTATAACATAAGAATAAATGCATAACATTGGGTATATCCCTTTAAGATAGCCTTCATAATAACTGCATAGACTGTACTGTAGTAATTTTAAAATTAAATTTTACATTAAAAGATAATATGTGTGTCAAAAATTGAAATAGTATTAAAAGGTCTATTATAAGACAACAGCTGATCTTTGTCCTACCACTTTGTTCCCCAATTCTCCTACTTATGTCTTTTGGAATTTACCTCCATATTCTGCTTAGGAATACGTGCTTGTACAACTATGCCACAATTCATTGGAATTATCTGTTGACTTCCTTTGATAATGGATGAGATTTAGGTTTTCTTAGACAAACACCAACCCGCTTCTTTTTCCCTTCATCCTCCCAAAATGGCTACATCACATTTTTTGTTAAATCAGTAATTAGAGTTTACATTATTCCGATTATATGTCACTCCTTGCCGATTCAAGTAATATACTATGATTATGTTTCCTTTCTTATACAGCTGGGCTTATTTTTTAGTCTGGAATTAACATTTTGCTTTCCTGGTGGCTTAGGCGGTAAAGAATCTGCCTGCAATGCAGGAGACCCAAGTTCAATCCCTGGGTCGGGAAGATCCCAAGGAGAAGGAAATGGCAACCTGTTCCAGTATTCTTGCCTAGAGAATCCCATAGACAGAGGAGCCTTGTGGGCTACAGTCCATGGGGTTGCAAAGAGTTGGACACGACTGAGCGACTAACACTTAAACTTAGGTCTTTTCTTAATTTTCTTATTTGGTATCGTTTTCATTTATTTTTAAAATTTGTTTAACTTAAAGATGTTTTATTATTTTAAAAATTATTTGTTTGGCTGCCTTGGGTCTTAGTTGCAGCACATAGAATCTTCGTTGCATCTTATGGAATTTTTTCTGCAGCATGCAGGCTTAGTGGCCCCATGGCATGTGGGATCTTAGTTCCCTGACCAGTGATTGAACTGGCATCCCCTACAATGCAATGTGAGTTTTTAACCACTGGACTATCAAGGACATCCCTGGTATTATTTTTGTATGACTCTCTTCTCCTTTAGGCTTGAGAGCCTCCAGGACAAGGATTATATTTATCATATATATTTATCTTTGTATTTCCAGACTAGCATAGTAGCCGGCAGTAAAGATACTGAATATATGCGTGGATGATTGATAGGGTGGATATTTTAGTCTACTTGTGTTTCTCCAAAGAGGCACTGTTGGCATTTTGATAGGACAAGTCTTTGTAGGAGGGACTGTCCAGCATGGTGCAGGAAGTGATGGGTTCCTGGCCTCTGCCCACTACAGGGCAGCAGCTGTCCCCAGCCACTGTGTCAGCCCCAAGTCACTCCTACATCTCCCCTGACACCCTTTGCAGTGGTGGTGCCACCTGTGCTTGAGACCAACCACATCCAATGCAGGTGTCAGCACCGAGGTGTCAGTGTGTTTGCCTGATGCCAGAAGCCTTGGAAGTCCAGCATTAAGAGCCGACCAAGAGCTGACAGCTGTTGCAGCGATGGGTAGGGGGAGAGGGGTACAGGTCTAGGATGGTGCAAAAGTTTGAACTGGGCCCCCATCCAGAGAGGCAAAGCAGGGCCAAGCAAGGAACAGTCACTGTAGCAAGACAATTGTAGTATCTATACCTATTAGAATGTTTTGAGATATTTCCCTTTCCCATTCATACATCCCTCCTTGGGAAATCACACTTGCCACCCTCATGGGGAGCAGCCCTATGAACCATGTGATGATGGCTTCTCAGCACCCACCTGACTGCAACAATGATTAGGAGCCTCAAGTAACAAGATAATTCATTGGCTGACTGGTGGCCTTTCAGATTTTCTTTTATTGCGTAATTCAACCAACAGGCCAGAGGCTGTAGTCATTCAGTGGTGAGTATTTGAGCTGAAAAGTCATATAGACTTGAGATGAAGTTTGCAACGTGACGAAGGGGAAGCCACAGCACATGTAAGTCAGAGTTTTGGGAGAGCACATAAACTGTGATTGAGAACAAGAGGAAGCCGGCTGTTAGGCCAAGGAGAGCGTGACTCAGCCTTGCAGGAAGGAGGGAGGTGAGAGCACGTGGCCCTGGAGAGAGGGGGAAGGACAGTAGCTTGTTTATTACCCTTGGGTTCAATGAGACTCCCTGCTGACTTCCAATTACTCTTCTTATTTTATGTAGCTGGAGTGGTTTCTGATTCATGCAACCAGTGACATACGCTGACTATAACTCCATGGTTCGATCTGCTATTGAGGTCCGGTCTCATGTCAGTCATAAAAGCCGGGAATCAAGACCCAGAGTCAGGGAAGAGAAGGAGGTCAGTGAGTCGTGGTGAAGTGGCTTTGACAATGCCAGAGCCAATCCAGCTTCCTCTTGGGACTGGGGAGCATGTATGATGGTAGGAGACAACTGGGGGATGAGACCTCCCTGCCTGAAGAACAGTGTGGGTGCGGGAACTGCTGGGAGCTCCCTTCAGCCTCACACAGGGCGCCCGATCCATTTTGCCTTGGTCTACTTGGCTGATAATTTCGTCTTTCAGCCAGAAGCGGAAGAGGCTTGGGGAACTTCTGTTCTGGACCTAATTCTGACCAACTAGGAAAAATTGCTTGGCAAAGTGAATGTGACAGAAACCTTGGGAAAAGGCAACAACGTCATCCTGGGGTTTGTGAAAGCTGAAAAGAATGGAGGCTGGGCAGTTAGACGTCTAAGCCAGTGACCATTCATATATTTATTCAGCTTATGGAACACAGGCTGTGCTGGCAACATCCTTGTGCTGGGCTACAACGTGTAGCAGAGTAACGTTGCTCCTTTCGGGAGGCTTATGTTTTACAGCAGGTAAATGAATGAACAAAATCATTTCGGATACTTTAAAAGTGCTACGCAAACAATAAAACAGGTAAGGGAAAAGTGCTGGGCGTGGAGTGCGTCTAGATATGATGGTCAGGGAACCTACCTGTGAGGAGGGGATATTTGAGCTGAAATTCAAGTGCTGAGAAAGAACCAGCCAGCATGTCATGAGAAGGACCAGCAAGCACAAAGGAATCCAGGGTAGATCTGGCTTGGTCTGGTCAACAGGGGTCCACAACCTCCAGGATCTAATGCCTGATGATCTGAAGGGGAACTGATGTAATAATAGTAGAAATAAAGTGCACAATAAATGCAATGTACTTGAATCATTCTGAAATCATCCCCCTCTACCTCAGTACGTGGAAAATTTTCTTCCATGAGCTCGGTTCCTGGTACCAAGAAGGTTGGGACCACTGGTTAACAATATAAAAGCATATGCTTTTCCTTAGATTGACAAGCTCTGTGAGTGTGCAGAAGCGTTTTGCTATTACAATTAAACTTGGAAGTAAGCCAGAAAGAAAAATACCAATACAGTATTCTAACACATATATATGGAATTTAGAAAGATGGTAACGATAATCCTGTATGTGAGACAGCAAAAGAGACACAGATGTATAGAACAGTCTTTTGGACTCTGTGGGAGAGGGAGAGGGTGGGATGATTTGGGAGAATGGCATTGAAACATGTATAATATCATATAAGAAACAATTCGTCAGTCCAGGTTTGATGCAGGATACAGGATGCTTGGGACTGGTGCACTGGGATGACCCAGAGAGATGGTATGGGGAGGGAGGTGGGGGGGGTGGTTCAGGATTGGGAACACGTGTACACTCATGGTGGATTCATGTTGATATATGGCAAAACCAATACAGTATTGTAAAGTAAAATAAAGTAAAAAAAAAAAAACTTGGGCAGCCAAGCTCGTCATCTTGGAGAAAATTCTAGGATAGATTTTTTTTTTTTTTTTTTTGCTTTACAATATTGTATTGGTATTGACATGAATCCGTAGGATAGATTTTTAAATAAATAGTTCTTGATACCTACACAAAAACTAATGGTCATTAGTGTCTGATTTGTGACCACTTATATATCTAGATCCTCTCCATATTTTGCAGGGGTTGGAGGGGGGCGGTTTAATAGAATAATAGGGTAGAGAGAAGCAGACAATGTATTTTGATTTCAGCAAAGTATTTGATGATATCACATGTTATTTTTACGGACAAATTCTTATTTATGAAAAATTCTTATTTAGCCAGCTGAATGCAAAATATGGTCTTATAAAAGAAGGTCCGTTTGACTTGTGATTCCAGAAGCCAAACTAGAACCAAGGGTTGGAAATGATGGGAAAGCATATTTTAACTCAGTGTAAGTCCGACCTTTCAAAGAGTAAGAGACGTCCTGAAGCTGCTTTGGAATTAGGACACAGAGGAGTGAGACTGACGCAGCAGATGGTGACTGTTTGGGGGCCTGGTCTCAACCACCATGCTAATCTAGGATTATATGATTTGGGAGAAATAAATGAACATGACGTACCATTTTCTCTCTCTGATTTAATATTGCATGAGTCCGTGCTCAGTCGCTTCAGTCATGTCTGACTCTTTGCAACCCCATGGACCATAGCCCACCAGGCGCCTCTGTCCATGGGATTTTCTTGATAAAAATACTGGAGTGGGTTTCCATGCCCTCCTCTGGGGATCTTCCCGACCCAGGGACTGAACCTGTGTCTCCTGCATCAGAGGCAGATTCTTTATCACGGAGCCACTGGGGACGCCCATGATTTAGTAATGATCTCTCCTATAATAAAGGAGATATCGTTCACCCAGAGGAGAAACCTCAAAGCTTTCTCCCCCATCCCTCACCCCCACATTCCATCCAGTCTCCAATGCCTTCTCCTCATTTATATTCCCACTGCTGTTGCCCTACTCAGACTCCCACCAACTTTTGACTGAACTATCGTGTTGACCTCTTCATTGTTCTTCCAAACTTCAGCTCGCTCCCCTCATGACTTCATTCTTTGTATGTAGCCAGAATGACACTTTAGAAAACAGAAACTACACCACACCCCTCTATTAAAATCTCCACTGACCCTTATTTCCCTAAGGAGAAGCTCCACAAGTCTTGGTCTATCCCTAGGCTCCAACCTCATTTCCTGCATATCTGTCCTCCTCCAAACATGCCGTGCAGGCTTAGGCCTCTTGTTGGTCCAGCCTTTCAAGCTCTCTCAAATGCCACATCTTCAAAGAAACCATCTTGCTTCCCTAAGCAAGAATAATTACTTTTCCACTTTCATTCCAACACAATAACGTCTCATTAATTACATAATGAATTTACTCTTTATGTCAATCTTGCACTTTTCATTCTTTACAATTTACTAGTGGTGCCTGCTATGGACCTGCTCTGTGCTTGGTGTTCGCAGAGAAAGGTTAGTACTAGTTTATTATGTGGCTGATATTTGATATGTGTTTTATATCCATTATTCCAGCCTTAATCCAATGTTGTTCAGTTGCCAATGAGTTACTGTTATTATGAGATAAGAGACATTATCCCAATGTGATAGGCCTATGATATAGTTACTGTTATCCTGCTTTTAAAGATGAGGAAACAGGTTTAGAGAAGCTCACCATGATCATGTGGTTGGCAAGGGCCTGGGCTGGAATTTATATTCAGAGTTCAGATTTCTAATCACTGTGTTAGGACATCTTTTCATGACAGATGAAGAGACACAGAGAAAACTTTGCCCCCAGAGAGTTCAGAGATTGATGGCTTCTAGCTGCTGAATGTCTATACTTAGTGTTCCTATATTTCTGAGACCATATTTAGCCATTTCCATATCAAGTCTGCCCATTGGATTTTAAGCTCTTCAAGGGCAGACATGGCACCATACCATCATGTTCATCTCCCATCTCCCAGGCACAGCGTTATTCTAATTACATTTGCAGACTTGAGTTAACAAATCATTAAATGTGTCAGACCAACTATGCTGCAAGTTTTCCTGGGTAATAGGATTTAATTATATCCAGCTCTGGGCCCTGCACAATGGGGACATTGACAAGCTGGTGCACATTCACTGAGAAAGTGGAGGGGCTGTTTTGAGTGCTATATATAAACACTCCCTTCCTTGGCATTTATTTGGAAAGTATTAAAATAACCTGTGAATGTGTTAGAAGATCTTTCTGTTCCCTACTTTATAAATGATTATTTCAGTCTTGAACAAAGTTGTTTTTTTTTCTTTTTTGCATATTGGATAGTGTTTATATTCGGATAATCAGATAATATTAATAATGAGAAAGCACATAACAGCTATAAAATGGCATTATGCAATACACACTTTCAGAGTCAAGAGGACAGTAGACACAGTGGCGTGGAGACACGTGCTCCTGTGCCCAGTAATTAATTCTTCATGGCAACATTGGGCTTCCCTGGTGGCTCAGTGGTAAAAATCCGCCTGCCAATGCAGAAGGTGCGGGTTTGATCCCTGGGTCAGGAAGATCCCCTGGAGAAAGAAATGGCCACCCACTCCAGTATTCTTGCCTGGGAAATTCTATGGACAGAGAAACCTGGTGGGTTAGAGTCCATGGGGTCACAAAAGAGTTGGATACGACTTAGCAACTAAATAACAACATTTATTGAGAGCTTGCTGCGTGCCTGTCACTGTTTGGAAGTGCTTTCCATGTATGAACTCATTTATGCCACACAACCCCATTTTACAGCTGAGGAATGCAGAGGCACAAGGTCACTCAACTGCAGATCACTACTGAGCATCTCCTGCATTCTGCTATTGGTCTGCCTGGCTTTCCCATCAACTGCCCCTTCAAAGGCAAGGACAGTGTCTGGTACAGCTCTGTACCTTGGAACCTGGCAGATTCCTGGTAGGACAGAACCTCACTGCTCTTGTCAGGGAACAGGGCTCCTTCTTATCTGCTCATCTGGGAAAAGCTCAGTGAACACAATGGCTTTGCTATCCAAGGAAAGCCAACACATCCTTCTGGGGCTGACTCAGGGGAAACACTAAGTTAACAACATGGGTGCCCAGTAGAATAAGCTGAGCTGAGGATTGGCTCAGCTTGGTTTGTGGAGCACAGTATCGAGTCGTAAGGTTGCTGCTGCTGCTGCTTCAGTCGTGTCCGACTCTGTGCGACCCCATAGACGGCAGCCCACCAGGCTTCCCCGTCCCTGGGATTCTCCAGACAAGAACACTGGAGTGGCTTGCCGTTTCCTTCTCCAATGCATGAAAGTGAAAAGTGAAGGTGAAGTCGCTCAGTCGTGTCCGACTCTTAACGACGTCATGGACTGCAGCCTACGAGGCTCCTCCGTCCATGGGATTTTCCAGGCAAGGGTACTGGAGTGTGTTGCCATTGCCTTCTCTGGTTGTAAGGTTAGATGGTTAGAAAATTGCGTAGCCCATCCCTGGCTTTCCTATGCAGCTCGCCAGTGCTTTTCATGCAAATACTGCCCCCCATCTTTTAGTTTTTCTCTGCTTGGCTCTGGGGTCCTTCATACTTGGCCATGTTTTTCTCTGTTCACATAGAAGCTTTCTTGCACACTGCCCCCAACAGTACTTATAATCACCTCTCCTGAGACCAACACCTTAATCTCATATCTAATTCACTGTCTTTCTTTCTCATTTCTCTGTAGCCTTCATTTTACTCTTGCCCTGAGCCCATCTTCCCCTCTCAACACAGGCCATTTCTCCAAATAGGCCAGCTTGGCCACAATCCTCTTCTGGCCTCTATAATCTGAACCACCTCTTTCTCTGTCATTTGTTTACTTCTTTATCTGGGAGCACATCCCATTTATTATTAAATTTCATTTACACGGATCTCAGGCCCCTGTGTGTGATTTCCCGGCTCTCAGCTGGTTGGATTCCTTTTTTCTGTCCCCAATTGCAAGCAGACGTTAGCAATCAACACAGAGCCTCTCTGATAATCAAATTAGACAAGTGGGACTCTGCCTGTATTTTCTTCTTAATCACTGGGCGTGTTAGTAATAATGTCAGCTCAAATAATTTGGCGGTGTGAACCTCTCTCCATGTTATTTATTTATTTTTCCCAGATCTACTTCAGTATCGTCCCACAGCCAAAGAATGCAAACTATGTCCTCATCCAGACTGGGTTTAGAATCTTGATTGTGGACAATGTCAACCGCTTCAAGCCTGGGTGAAGCTCATAATTGGCTGGTAGTACATCATGCAGGGGATTTTCTTTTTTTTTTTTTCCCATCCTTAACCCTAGCTGGTAATGAGTTTGTGCCCTGCAGCTAGCGTCTTGATGGCCCTTGACATTTTCCCTTGCTTCAGGAGAGAGGTTACAGCTGCGCCTCTGCTCTTTGCTAGTGGAGGGGCAGAAGAGAGAGAAGAGAGAGGAGAGCTGGCTGCCAGTGCCTCCAGCTCCTCAGGTGACCTTGGCCAAGTCACTTTTCTCAGTTGTGAAGTAAGGGGCTCTGATCTCCAACCCTCTTCACTGGAATGTAAGGGGACAATGAGATAATGTTTCTGGAGCCCTTGAAGCCACTTAGCCTAAGGATGCTGTACAGAGGCTGAAGTGTCTGTAGAAATGCAGATAGATACACAGTGAAATTAACAAATGGGAAGCCTGGAAGAAGAGGTGGGACTTCTCCTGCAGGAGGTACAGAGCGTCGGCTTTGTGACGTGACAATGAAACCAAGTTCTCCACTGGGGAAGCGGGGGCCCTGAAACATCACTTCTCCTCTGAAGTGGCTGGAAAAGGGGGGTGCCAGAAGCGAAGGTAGGATCTGTGTGCTCTAAATTGGATTTATGCTGCTCTGGTAGAATGAAGACGGCACTCTATTTGAAGATTTTTAAAAAATGTGTATGTATGATTTGTTGGCTTTGGGCAAGTCATTTAATCTAAATCTTACATTTCAATCTGTAAAATGGGGATACTACTGCCTCACAGGGGCTTTTCCAGGATATAAGGAAGAGGAAGGGAACTACAGTAAGTCTCCCACATACGAACAAGCTCCATTCCCAGAGTGCCTTTCTAAGTCCAATTTGTTAGTAAGTCCAACAAAGTTAGCCTAGGTACCCAACTAACACAGTTGGCTATATAGTATTGTACTATAATAAGCTTATAATACTTTTCACACAAATAATACATAAAAAAACAAACAAGCACACAAAAATGAAGTGTTTTTAATCTTCCAGTATTTGTTGTTCAGTCACTGTCGTGTCCAACTCTTCACGACCCCATGGACTGCAGCACACCAGGCTGCCCCATGCTTCACCATCTCCTGGAGTTTGCTCAAACTCATGTCCATTGAATCAGTAATGCCATCCAACCATCTCATTCTCTGGCGCCCCCTTCTCCCCTTGCCCTCAATCTTTCCCAGCATCAGGGTCTTACCGTATAGTACTTTGAAAAGTACAGTAGTATAACAGCTGGGATACAGGCGCTGGTATCGAGTGAACAGGCAAGAAGAGTTACTGACTGGAGGAGGGAGAGAGGTGGGAGATCATAGAGCTGAATAATAGGAGAGGCAGGGCAAGCTACAGCTTCGCTCATACCTGACGCCGATGACACAGGTTCTGGTTCCTTGCTGGATTCAATCCTATCTACTCTCTTTAATAGAAGATCCAGTGATGTCTGAGGATAGCTCTTGTCTCCTCATCATAGATGACATCCTGGGCGTGAAATAAAGATACTGTACTCTATACAGTACTGTACAGCACAGGACAGAGAAACAACCACATGTGGAGGATCCATGTGCGTGACAACGTGTGCCGGACACGTGAACTAACTTATGTGACTGGACACGTGAATGCACACTCACATCTTTCAAAGTTCACAAAGTGAAGGTTCGTATATGGGGCACTTACTGAAACTATGGGGTGCTAGGGACCTGGATCTCCAGAAAAAATAAAAATCCCTGATATGTGGCAACTGTAATTTCTGTGGTGTAAACAATAACGCTATGGATGATTTCAGGCTACTAATGGTTTAACCACTGACTGGCAAGGTTTCTGATGATTAAGGAACTGGTCTTTATGACTCTCTGGTTCTAACACTTGTAGGTACCATTCAGGGAGGGCCTGTGTGCAACAGGCCTCATATATATTGCATTTCATCTTCACAGCTTGCTCCTCAGGTAGTTATAATGAACCCCAGCTTACTGATGAAGAAATTGAGGTTCTGAGATACCTAGTAGTTTGTACAGGCTCTCAGGTTAAGTGACAGAAGTAAGGTTTGAACCCACAATTTTAAAGTCGATGTTCCTTCCTCTATTCCAGTTTGGGTAGACAGGGCAATCCATGGGCAAGTGTGGTGTAATCTGAAACATATTATAGAGAAGTAAATGACTCCCTTATCTGAGATAGGACAGGATAGATTCTCACCTTTTGCAGAGTTCTAGGGCAGCAGTACCTAATCTTTTTGGCACCAGGGACTGGTTGTGTGGAGGACAATTTTTCCACAGACAGCAGGGGTGTGGTGGGGAGTGGGATGGTTTCAGGATGACTCAAGTGCATTACATTTATTGCGAACTTAATTTCTATTCTTATTCCATCAGCTCCACCTCAGATCAGGCATTAGATCCCAGAGGTTGGGGACCCCTGTTGTAGGATTCACCCTGGATTTTTCAGATTCATAAGGAATGAGGCCCCACCCCTTTCATCTTCCTGGCCAATAAACTGCCAGATGGAAGGAGGGCCTCTGCTTCTGCTTCTCTGCTGGGAACCCGTACACATTCCTGTCGAGAACTGTAGAATGGAAATGGCCATTAAAATTAATCCTGGGAGATGAGGCAAGCCAGAGTTTGGCCAGATTCCAGTGTAATGTGCAATCCCCCAAAGAGAAGAAAGAACATTCCTTCTGAGATGCTGCTCCTCTTTGAACACTTGGCCCTGGTCCAGCTAATGGAGGGCAGAACTCCATGGAGGACCGCCTGTTCACGCTTCCTTACAGCTTTTTCCCTTTGCCAGCCTGGCCTTCATGCCCTACTCTTGGATCCGGCCAGCTACTTCCATGTCTCAAACCTATGACACCCACTAACTGGATTATAATTATTTATTTGCCTGCTAGACTGAGCTGCTCTCAGAGCTTGAAAAACCAACTGGCATCACTGCCAGTCCCACATTTCTCCCAGCCAGAGGCCATCCTCCAATACAGGAAGCACACTTTTTCACAAGGACTTTGCCCACAAGCAGGGCAGCAGCAGCTCATGTTGACCGCCAAGGTCAGTTTTCCTCTGTCCCGCTGAACCCAGATCCTGGGACATCCTTCTCTTCTAGAGAGCCCAGCCCTCTTAACTTGGGCAGCTAACCAGAGGCAGAGGGACTTGCCAAGTCACCGACTCCTGGACTGTGATTCTACAGCTGGGTGCACACACTTGCCAACAGCAGAGTTTCTGGTGTGTAGGTGGTGACCAGCATGGATCCTGTGCAGTGGCAAGGGATGGCCACCAGCCAGGGAGGCAGGTGCTGGGAGCAGAGGGTGACCGAGGGCAGAGGGGGATGTGCAGCTTGGTCTCTGCAGCTCACGGGGCAGACTTGGGAGCTCTCAGTAGGCTGTACAAAACAGGCAGTGGGCTGCATTTGGCCCCTGGACTGGGGCTTGCTGCGCTCCACTCTAGACAATCAATGAAACAATAAATCAAGCCCTGGTATGCAGTTTTTGCCAATTTATGGGGTACAAATATCCCCACTATGGAGGATTTCAAGCTACCAACATGACATCACTGAATCTGGGGTTGGGAAGTGACGCCCGGTAGCATGTCATTGGATAGTATTTCTGCCATAAGGATGCAATAGATATGAATAACTCAAGAACATAGCTTATAGTAAAATGTAAAATGACTAGGAAAGGATGATTTTTGAGTATTTCCTTTGTTATTAACATAGTTTATTTACTTGTAAATTTGTAGAATTTAATATTTAAAAACGGTTGTTGGACACCCAGCTTGCAGAATTCCTGGAAAATCAACAAGTTTAGGCTTGGCTGCAGCATAATAGTGCCCTTGGTTCCTCTGACTACACCAAGCCATATGGAAAGGAAGAGAGAAAAGCCACCCATGACGAGAGATCTGAGAATCAGCTCTTGACATAGAAGTGTTAACCTCTTCCATTCCTTCTCCTGAAGAGTTCTACACCTGGCTTGATGTCCGGTTGTTTTCTCAATCTTAGAACAAGAGCAAGAAGATTTGTTTCTTGATGATGTGAAGGGAGCCCTTGAGCCACCCCTAGTGGTTAAAGGGTGTGGCCAGCATGATTCACACAGAAGCGGAGCAAAGAACAAGGACAAAACCAAGTCCAGACAGAAAGTGTCCAAGATAACTGAAGGACAGGGAGGAGATAAGAGACAGAGGGGTCAGCATGTACCTCAGTTGGGTACTGATTTGGTCAGACCTGTTAAAGACTCAGAGTCAGGGTAGACTTACGTTTGGGCCATTTCTGATCACCACCTCAGTCAATTAGGCCAGGATATGCTACATTAAGGAGAAGGCAATGGCACCCCACTCCAGTACTCTTGCCTGGAAAATCCCATGGATGGAGGAGCCTGGTAGGCTGCAGTCCATGGAGTTGCTAAGAGTCGGACACAGCTGAACGATTTCACTTTCACTTTTCACTTTCATACACTGGAGAAGGAAATGGCAACCCACTTCAGTGTTCCTGCCTGGAGAATCCCAGGGATGGGGGAGCTTGGTGGGCTGCCATCTGTGGGGTTGCGCAGAGTCAGACTTAGCAGCAGCAGAAGCGTGCTACATTAAGGGGCTTCCCAGGTGACTCAGATGGTAAAGAATCTGCCTGCAGTGTAGGAGATGGGAAGAAATTAAAAGATGCTTGCTCCTTGGAAGAAAAGCTATGACAAACCTAGACAGTGTATTAAAAAGCAATGACATCACTTTGCCAACTAAGGTATGTATCGTCAAAGCTATGGTTTTTCTAAAAGTCGTGTATGGATGTGAGAGTTGGATCATAAGAAACGCTGAGTGCCAAAGAATCAATGCCTTCAAACTATGGTACTGGAGAAGACTCTTGACTCTTGAGAGTCCCTTGGACAGCAAGGAGATCAAACCAGTCAATCCTAAAGGATATCAACTTTGAATATTCATTGGAAGGACTGATGATGAAACTGAAGTTCCAATACTTGGGCCACCTGATGCGAAGAGCTGACTCATTGGAAAAAACTCTGATGCTGGGGAAGAATGACGGCAAGAGGAGAAGAGGGCAAAAGAGGATGAAACAGTTGGATGGTATCATGTCCACCAACTCAATGGACATGAGTTTGAGCAAACTCCAGTAGATAGTGAAGGACAGGGAAGCCTGGCATGCTGCAGTCCATGGGGTCACAAAGAATTGGACATGGCTTAGCAACTGAACAATAACAACAAGTATTCTTGCCTTGGAAATCCCATGGACAGAGGAACCTGGTGGGCTATAGTCCATAGCATTGCAAAAAGTCAGACACGAGTGAACAACTAACACTTTCACTTTCACTTCATGCTACATTAAAAAATAATCCCCCCGTCTCAGAAGAGGCAGTGTAGATACATCATGAATTGGCAGGGAGAGGAAGTGTTGGCAAGGATAGGTGCTTTGCTCATCAGAATCACTAGGAGACCAGGCTGATGGAGCAGGCTCATCTCGGATAATACCCACTAAACTATCAGAGGGAGCAAGCCCTGGATGGTCTTTCACTGGTGATTAAATTCTCTGTCCACTTCTTGCTTCATTATAGAACTCATTGTGCAGAACTGGAATTAGTTACCAGGCCTCATCTAAGCACAAGAGAAGCAGCTCGTACATTCTGCCAGGTAGTACCATTCTACCAGGGACCCAGAAGGGACTTCGAGGAGGACAGAAACATCTAAAGAGCAGCAGTAGTGGCTGGCACATCTTGAAAAGCACATGATGTACACAAGTAGAAAAGATGCCAAATTCCACTGGAAAGGAAGTCGTAACCGAGCTGGATATTGAAAGACAAGGTCCACCACTCCCTGCGAAGAACGTGTGCAGAGGCCAAAGGTGAGGAGGAGGCTGGGGTTTGGTGGGAGTGGCAGGAAACGCTGGTGGCTGCACGGAGGGTTCAGTGGTGGGACGGGATGAGATGAATGGGAAGGACAGGAGGGAGCAACTGGTGCCTAACTGCTGTGCCTCCCTAAGGAATTTAGACTTGACCCTGGGGGCAATGGGAGGGAATGCTTAAGAATTTTAAGCATGGGTAAGACGTGCCCAAATCTACTGTAGAAAGAGAGCTCTGACTGAAGGATTGAGGTTAGACTGGAGGGGCCAGTCCTGAAAACAGAGGCCAGTTAGGGAGGATTGGTGGTGAGAGCCTGACCTGGGAGCATGACAGGACGATGAAGACTTGAGATACTTCCTAGGGAGCTTTCCCTCTTGTGATCCCTTATTACTCGATCCTATTTTTTTTCCCTTACCCCTTCTTATTTTGACCCCAGCCCCAAAGAGCTGGAAAGAATCAGAATGGGAAGTTGTTCTTTCCCATATGTGCTGTGCTCAGTTGCTCAGTTGTGTCTGACTATTTGTGAACCCCTGGACTATAGCCCGCCAGGCTCCTCTGTCCATGGGATTCCCCAGGCAAGAACACTGGAGTGAGTTACCATGCCCTCCTCCAGGGGATCTTCCCAGCCTAGCGATTGAACCTGAACTCTTGTGTCTCCTGAATTGCAGGCGGGGTCTTTCCCATGTATTGCAGTCATCAGCATGTGCCGTGAACACTTCCTTCCTGGCTTCTGCTCCCACCTCCTTCCAGTGCATTCCTCTCCACTCTCCAATACTGTGTCACTGAGGAGCGAGGTGCTGGATCATTATCTCCATGGGGCTTCAGTGCACCCTCTGGCCAAGAGGGTAGTGCCTGGGTCCTGCCTGCTGGGCACCGCTGCAGTTTCTCAAATACCTTTCGAGACTTATTGCAGGAGGACCTTTGAGCACTGGTGCAAACACTCAAATCTGTTTTTTTTTCCCAGCCTTGGAGACTGGTCTTCTGTCTCAGTTTCAGCTTCTCGTGTATTTACTGCCTGCAGAAGGTTGGCGTTCAGCCACCCACTCGTGGATTTCACAAAGGTCATCGGTTGTCCCTTATTCCAGAGCAGTAGCTCTTGAACATGGAAATACTGAAAAGCAGAGAACGGTGCTTCTAGAATGTCAACTCTGTGAGGACAGGCACACTCTGCTCTTGCTCGGCTTTGGATTATCTGGATCCACAGTTCCAAGAATGGTGCCTGGCACACAGGAAATGCTCATCAGGAAGTGCATTCTGAACGAATAGGTGTGAAATGTGAGTGCCTAGAGAAAATAGCCAGGACGTGAAAACAGCACTTGTCTTTGGGTGGTAGGACTGTTCTGATTTTTCTGTAAGATGGTACAGAGAAACCCGAAGGAACTTTTGGGCCAACCCAATATAATATATAATAAGCAGACCAGGGGCCTGTTTACTTGCAGTCATGTGACCTTGGGTAAGTTGCTTCTCCTCTCCGTGCCTAAGCTTCCCCATCAATATTCACACCTCCCTTGACTGTTAGGAAGGTTAAACGAGATCATGCCTGTAGATAGGGAATGCCTAGTGCTGGGGACACAGGAAGCACTCGATCAGCATCACACTGTCACTTTGTTGATGTTGCTGTTTGGTCCTGATCGTGATTGGACATTTCCGTGGATGCCTGGAGGCTTGCCTGGAAGGCTCCAAGAGAAGAGGTGGTTGTGGGGAGGACAGAGGCCTGGCTTGGAACTAGCTGACCTGCCGTTTCCTGGCCAAGTGACCGCAGTCAGGGGCAGTAACTTCTGAGCCACTGTCCTTTCTGTGCCACAGAGATGTTTGTGTGAATCAATAAGATGTGATGATGTCAGGTTCCACCCAGGTGTGTGTCATTATTTTTATTACCTAGCAAGTTAAAAAAAATACAAGGAGTCTCCAGGCCTTTCTCCTCTCCTTAATGGAGTCACTGCTCTCCTTCATCGCGGACAGAGAGTTCCTGTCCCCAACAGCCACGAGAGCCTGGTCGTGGGGCAGAGCCTGCAGCCCAGGGTGGCTTTTCTGCAGGGCCCAGCGAGGCTCCTGTCTCTCGGTAACTCTGGTCCTCCCTTTCTCCTGCCCCAGCGCTTCCCACACAGCTGCAGCCTCATTATCCAGGGGGACTGAGAGCTTCGGAAAGGAGCTTAACCGGAGCTAGCCTTTCAAGTGTTCGGTCGTAAAGCTTCAAAGATCACACCTTCATTAAGATGTGAAGAGTCAGGCCCTCCCCGCACTTCTCCTGGGGCTATTGTTCCCTTCCCGTCCGGCTGCAGAGTCAAAAGACAAGCGGGATTGGTTTTCTTTGTCCAGACAGCTCTCCTAACCAGAAAGGCTAGACCTGTTTGTGCAGAAGAGAAAGCTTGTAACCTGTAGCCCCCTTCAGACCTGCTGGGAAGGTTTCACGGGTGCTGGGGAATTGGGGCATTTCTCAGGGCTGCGAGGCTGTCCCCAGGAGGCAGGACTGGACTTGTTCTGTGAGGTCTCAAGGGAGGGGCCCGAGGACCAGTGGGTGGAAGCAAAGAAGGGGGCAGATTTCTGAATCCTAGAAGGGAGAGCTCTCTACCAGCAGAGGTGTGTGAAGGTGGACCTTGGCCATTGGGGCAGGGTGCTCTCCAGGTCAGTGGAGAGAGGAGGGGCCTCACTCTCAGCAGGCAATCTCTTGAAGATGTGAGGCTTTGGCTGTGAAGTTCAGCCAGTGAACTCTGAGGCCCCTTCCAGCCTTGTCATGCTGGGACCTCCTGACTCTGTGACCTCTGCTTCTGCATACTGGACCACTTCCCAGCATTTCCCTTTAAACAACCCTCTGTCCTCCAGGCTCCCATCTGTAGCTGTCTTCATCAACGCATGGGTGGCCTCCTTGGCTCTTCTGTTTTTCTTTTAGCTATTTTGAGAATGAAGCTATAGAGATATCTCAGAGTCTCCTCCTTTGTTACTGAGAAAGCGTTTGCTTCCTTGAAGTACATGTCCAGGTCTTGATGGGTCCTTTTCCTATTCACTGTACCCTCCCCAAGACAGGCTGAGGTCAGAGGAGCCCCAGGCACCAAACTTGAGACAGTTTTGACTGGTTTTCATGGGTAGGAGATAGCTTCAAAATAGATCCCTTTCTCCTCTCTGCTGGGAAAGCATACAAGGGGATTATCTGTGAAGGCACCTGCCCTTTGAATGGTCCTCTTGGTTTCATGATGGGGTTTCCCAGGTGGTGCTAGTGATAAAGAATCCACCTGTCAATGCAGGAGACGTGGGTTTGATCCCTGGGTTGCAAAAATCCCCTGGAGTATGAAACGGCAACCCAAGCCAGTATTCTTACCTAGAAAATTCCATGGACAGAGGAGCCTGTCAGGCTGCAGTCTATATATAGGGTTGCAAAGAGTCAGACACAACTGAGTGACTGAACGCACAGCCCTCAGTTTCACGATGAGCAACAAAGCAGAGACTGGTTTTCAGGTGAGACAACTTATAAGACTTGGAATGTGTGACTGCAGATCACAAGTTTCACGAGCAAATGTTTTCCTTTCTATTGAGTAGAAAAAGGAAGCTTAAAAAGAAAAAAAACTACAGTGTGTTGGAAAGATGATGGACTTTGTAGACAGGCCTGAGTGTGGGTCACAGCTCTGGCACTCAGTAGCTGGGGGTCTTGGCGCATGCCATGGTGACTGTCTGAGCAGCCGTTTCCTCCGGTTTCATGAGGTCAGGCAGTGGAAACACTCGTCCTGTAAAGTGGCCCTAAGATTTAATGGGAGATGGCCATGGAAGGTTCCAGAGGCCCTTATTAACTGTTAATTCTCGTTCCTCTTTATTATAATTAATAATCTTTTGGAAACTGTGTTATTGGTCTCTTAATGAGAGCATTCTATGTACAATTATTTCCATTTTAAAATGTCCATGCCTGTCATTGAATGAGAATGTCCTTTGGTTTTTTTAGGTATCTCTTCTATGAAATATGTATGTGTCTTCCATTGTGTGTGCAGGGACCTTTGTGGTAGTGGTGTTTGTAAGAGCCAAAAGTAGGACCTGGCCTATATGTTCCATAAAGCATTCAATAAACTGTGATTATAGCTATACTAGGGAACGCCAGGCAGCCACTCTAAGGCTGCAGAGAGTCTAGATGAGCTGCCATGGAAAGACATGTTGGGAAGAAAGAGAGTAAGCTGCAGCATAAGGAACAATGTGATACTTCTTTTTAAGGAGATGTATGTGGACCAATGCACAGAAAAGGTCCCGGAGGAAACGCATCAAACCATGGACAGTAGTTTCTAGTGGGGGACTGGGAGAGGTGGATAAAAGAAAGAAGGTCTTTTTACTTTCTATCTATTGGGTTGTGTTGGGGTGTTTTACAAAGAGAATATACCTACTTCTTACAAGAGTGGAGAACAAAAAACGAGACAATAAGATCTGTGGTTGCCAGGGTTTGGTGAGAGCGAAAACGGAATAAGGAGATTGCAGAGTTTTAAGGCAATGAAAACGCTCTGTATGTTACCATAATGGTGGGTCCATATCATTCTACATTTGTCCAGACCACAGAATGTCACCAGCAAGAGTGAACCCTAATGGAAACTATGGACTTCAGGTGATTATGGGGGGTCAAGTGGGTTCATCGACTGTAACCAGTGTACCTCTCTGGTGGGGGATGCTGATAACAGGCTTGCCGTTGTATGCCTGGGGGCAGGGGAGATACGGCAAATCTCTGAACCTTCCTCTCAATTTTGCTGTGAATCTAAAAATGCTCTAAAAACTATAAAGTCCTAAAAACAAAAAAAGATAATAAGTAAAAGATTGCACCTTTCACTGCCACTCAAAAGCTTAGGTTGATACTGGCAAAAACAGTCCCATGGATCAAATTAAGCAACTTGCCCTTTCCTTTCCTTTTCAGGGAGTCAGGATTGCTAGGATCAGGGACTTAGTGGAAGCCATTTATTTGGAAATGGAGCTGGCCTGGATGAAGTGGGCTAGAAGGAATTTAGGACACTGCTGACCTAGACTGTAGGAAGAACATTCATTTATTCATTCTTTTATTGAACAAAAATTTATGAAGGGAGGGCCTGTACCTTTTAGGTGCTGAGGAAAAGAAAGAAAAGCCCCTGTCTTAACAAAACTTGCAAGTGACTGGGCAGAAGCTAGAGTAGGGGGGTATAGATAATAAACAAGCCTTGTTTAATATGAATTTCAGTGTTCTGCAAAGAGAAATGCTCCAGAACAAAGCGGTGAGGAGTGAGAGTTGAGGTGGATGCAGGGCTGGAACAGAATCCTCAGGGAGACCTCTCTGTGGAGGTGCTGTTTGAGCAAAGACCTGAATCAAATAAGGAAGTAAGTCATACATCAGAATGGAAGCCTTGAACAGAGAATGAGCATGGTGTGGTCTGGAAGCAGCAAGAAGCTGCTGGGAGGTGGTGGCAGGTCACAGAAGCCTCCTAGGGCATGCCAGGAACTTTGGATAGTTTTTTGCACACAGAGAAGCCATTGGAGGGTTTCGAGGGAAGGATGACGTGTGGTCTGGCCACATTTTGTAAAAGGCCGTTCTGGCAGCTTTGAGAAAAGAGAGGGAGTAGGGAGGCAGGCATCTGAGGTCTATTGGTAAATGCACAGCTCTTGTAATTTTCCAAGAGAGCGAGGATGCCCGTGTGTGTCATGGTGATAGTGGTGGAGGTGGAAAGAAATGCTCAGATTCCTGAAATATTTACTTTAGTTATTTATGTATAGTTTTCGCTGTGTGGGTCTTTGTTGCCGCATGCAGGCTTTCTCGAGCTGTGGTGCTCAGGCTTCTGATTGTGGTGGCTTTTCTTGTTGTGGAGCACAGGCTCTAGGGCGTGAGGGCTTCAGTAGCTGTGGTGCGTTGACTCAGTAGGTGCAGCTCCAGGCCTCAGCAGTTGCGAACGGGCTCAGTTGCTCCTCGGCATGTGGAATCTTCCTGGACCAGGGGTCAAACATGTGTCCCCTGCATTGACAGGTGGATTTTTAATTCCTGGACCACCAGGGAAGTCCCTATACAATATTTAGAAGGTAGAGCTCAGAGGATTTTTGATGCTTTGGATGTGCATTGTAAAGGAAAGAGGGAAGTTGAGGATGAAATGCTTGACAAGCATTTGCACAATCTGTAGTAACGAGCACTCATGGAAAACTTTCCAGTTCCCTGCTAGTCTAACTCTGTTTCTGATTTAACCCTCACATCCACCCTCTAGAAGAGAACTGTTGTCCTTTGACAGATGAAGCAACGGAGGCGCAGTCGTGCTGTGCCGAAGGTCACCAAGCTCCTGCTTACAGGAACCATGTCCTGATTCCCTTAAATCTTGTGCCCAGTTTGCATCCAGTGGATGGTCCTCACTGGGTGTGGCTTTTTTGCTGGCAGGTTGTGGGGCACGATTGCCAGGAGCTCACGAAGAAAGGTATTTGTGCGCAGGGCAGCAGAGGAGGAAGTTTTAAAGAGATGGGGTTTCAGCACCTGTTGTTTGGTCCTTTTCAAATGCTGGTGGAAGATGGCTCAAGCTGCTGCAGCCTGGCTGCACCACTAGCAGCAGGTGGCTGCTGAAACCTCCACGGGGTCAGGCCGAGAGTGACTCCCTACGACCAGGTGCCAGGCACAGTGGGTTACCCTTTAGGTAACTGGCTCGTGTTCCCTAGGCTATTCTCCCCAAAGGCTCAGCTCCTCCCACCACCTCTTTTCTCGCCTCCTCATCCCTGAACCCACTCAGACTGCTCCCCATCCCAGCTGTTCCACTGAGAAGACATTCCGCCTCTCTCCTGGCTGAACCAGTGTCCTCTCTGCTCTCTCCTGCCCTCCTTCTGGTCCCATTCCCCTTCCTTTCCACTCTGCACTCTCGCCCTCCTCTGTGTCGCCCCCGACACCAGCGTCTCATTTCCCTTCGGCCTTGCAGCTTCCTCCTTCAGCTCATAGTCCCACCCCAAACCTGGGTCTTCCAGCTCCAGATTTTCAGTTCTTACTTCTACAGAGATGTTCCCAACCTGTATCTCCAGCTGAGACCTCCTGAGCTCCTGAAACCATTGCTGCCCAGATCTCTGTCCTCCCAGGCAGAGATAACGATCATGAAAGCAGCTGGAGCATCCAGGGAATGGAGAGAAGGTCCCTCAACATGGACTGGAGATGCTAAGATTCAGAAGGGAGATGCTGAGACCAGATTGTGAGGGGCCCCGAAAGCCACTCCAAAAAGGCAGTGTGCATCTTGGATTCAGGGTTAAAAACAGAGGTTTCTGGTCCCAAAGAAATGACTAATTGCATTTTGAAAGAAGAATCACTAACTGTCCCTGTGGCTGGTGGACCGGCCTGGATTTTACTAGTCTACAAGAGAGGGTGAGGAGAGCTGGGAGTGGGCCAGCTTTGGAAAGCATAAACAGACACAGTCTTCTGAGGAGTGGGTTGGATTTCAGAGGAAGCGGGAAGGAGGTGAGGGAGGAGAGAGGCCTCCGCTGGTCTTCCAGCAGCCGCGGCTCCTGCTGTGTTGGTCTCCCTTTCTGGGGCAGGATGCATATCTTGCTCATTTTTCCTTCCCAGTGCTCATTCTTATGGTTCTGAATGGGAAAAAAAAAAAAAAATTCTTCTGGGAGGCCCGATGAATTCATTAATGCTTCACTCTAACCCACTGGGTGAATCAGCATGTTTTCAGTTTGTTTATAGGCTAACTTTATAGTTTACAGCACACTTTAATTCAAATAATTGTATTTGATTATCACAGTCAGGCAGTTAAGCAGATATTGTGATTGCTATTTTGCAGATGAAAAAGCTGAGGATCAGAGAGACGGGACATGTCCAGGGTCCAACAGCTATCAGTGGCGGAGTCAGGCCTTGAACTCCTTGGAGTCTTTTGACTCCTTGACCAGGACTTCGATGGATACTGACTGATTATACCCATCGGGAGGGCTGAAATTTCCAACATCAGACACAAAGAAACTGTTTAGTAGACATAAGCTGCTTTTGCCCACTCAGTTTGCAAATCCCCCCTTTTTGATATTTGCATTTCTGTTAGTTAAGATACTGTGAGCTGCTGATACAAACAAGTCCCTAAATGCATAATGTTTCAAGCACGACAAAATACCTACTGTGAGTATTCCTGTTTGGTGGGCAGCTTTCCTCCAAGGGGTAAATATTTAGGGACCAGGCTCCTTCTATTTTGTGTATCTACCATCTTCTCTTTATGGCTTCGAAAGGTGGTTGGGAGGTTTTGATGGGCTTAGAAGCAATGCATGTTACGTCCCACTTTCCATGAGTTAGAACTCAGTCTGTGGATACAGCCAACTGTTAAGGAGGCTGAAATCGCTCATTAGAATGTGTATCCAGGAGAGAAAACAGATTAGGGAAAGTGAGACCGAGACTGCCAGAGCAGTGGTGAGCCGCTGTTCCCTATCTGTCAGCCCACCAGGCCCAGTGGAATTTCCTGCTTCCTACCCTGCATCCTCCTTAGCTTAGATCCAGGATGGTTCAGCCTGGATAACAGTAAGAAGCAAAGTCACCTTATTTCACTCCTGCACGTGATTATTGGTTCAGGTAGGGACTCAAGACACATGCTGAGGTTCAGTGAAACTCAGTCCTAGGATTTTGCTGGACTTTTGGCAAAGAGAACCTCTACTGCCGCTGGGGTTGCTGGGATGAGAAGACGTGAACCAGGGCAGCCATTGTGTCAGCATGGTGGGAGAGCGGGCTTGAGGATGAAGCCGGCAAATAGGAAAGCAAGGCTGAGAAATAGAGATACGTTTCAGTGATATCCTTTGAGTATCTACATTCTGGCATGTCAGTCCTGATCAAGTCCTACCCCTGACTTTTTTTGACTAAAATATCTACTATATCTTTTAAAATTGCTTTTCTTGAACCCAGTTTGAATTGAGTTTCTGTCGCTTATAAGCAAGAGGCCTAACAGAGGCCCATTTGCGAAGCCCTTTCCCACCCTCTCCTCCAGCCTGACGGCGGCGGGGACACACCTCCTCAATGCTCCTTGAGGGCACTCCCTCTGCTGGCCAGTGAGTGGCTGTCTGCCTTTCAGTCATCCCATCTCCATATGGCTTCGTTGCTCACTTTCCCACTTGCTTTTTTTTTCTCTATAACACAGGAATTGTTATGAATCAAATGTAACATGTATTGCCTTCTAAAGAGGTCAGAACTATTTATAATCACATTGATGTTTTTTATACCCTACAGAAATGATAATAGAAAAACTTTTTTTAAAGGATGTAAGCTTAGTATCGGGTGCATCTCAGGCTCACAATCACTTTTAGGTGTTTTAAAAGTCAGAGTATGATATTTAAAGTGGATAACCAACAGGGACCTACTGTATAGGATAGGGAACTCTGCTCAATGTTATGTGGCACCCTGGATGGGAAAGGAGTTTAGGGGAGAATGGATACACATATATGTATGTTTTCCTGTCCACTTGAAACTGTCACAACATTGTTAATTGGCTATATGCCAATATAAAATAAAAAGTTTTACAAAAGTCAGTGTGTGATCTCCATTCAAAAGGCCTTCACTGGTAGAAAATCATGGCAAAAGTCTGATAGAGGACACTTCCCTGGCAGTCCAGTGGTTAAGACTTTGCCTTCCAATGCAGGGGGTATGGGTTTGATCCCTGGTTTGGCAGCTAGAGTCCCCCATGCCTCAGGGCCAAAAAAACAAAACATAAATCAGAGGCAATATTCAATAACAAATTCAATAACAATTTTTTTAAATGGTCCACGTCAAAAAAAAAGAATCAAAAGGCAGAGACATTACTTTGCCAACAAAGGTCCGTCTAGTCAAGGCTATGATTTTTCCTATGGTGATGTATGGATGTGAGAGTTGGACTGTGAAGAAGGCTGAGCACCGAAGAATTGATGCTTTTGAACTGTGATGTTGGAGAAGCCTCTTGAGAGTCCCTTGGACTGCAAGGAGATCCAAACAGTCCATTCTGAAGGAGATCAGCCCTGGGATTTCTTTGGAAGGAATGATGCTAAAGCTGAAGCTCCAGTACTTTGGCCACCTCATGGGAAGAGCTGACTCATTGGAAAAGACTCTGATACTGGGAGGGATTGAGGGCAGGAGGAGAAGGGGACGACAGAGGATGAGATGGCTGGATGGCATCACTGACTTGATGGATGTGAGTCTAAGTGAACTCTGGGAGTTGGTGATGGACAGGGAGGCCTGGCGTGCTGCGATTCATGGGGTCGCAAAGAGTCGGACACGACTGAGCGGCTGAACTGAACTGAATGATCCTTTTAAAAATAATCTGGTACAATGGGCATGTAATATCACATTTATACACACACATAGACACACATACTTTAAGAAATGGAAACTATAGCATTGTTGTAAAAGAAGTTCAAAGAAAATGTGTTGGAACTTTACAAGAAGTTCGGTGGGCCTGGGAAGTTCTTTAACGAGGAGACAGGGGCTAGAAGACGGCTCGGTGTGGATTTCCGCTGCTGGAGAGGGTTGCACGAACCCAGAGGAGTTTAGAGGCCAACTGCTCTCCCTCTTTCACAACAGGCTCCAGGCACACTCCACGATGCACAGCTCTTCGCACACTCCACACTCTCAACCTTCCTTAGACTTATACCTAGATGTACTCCCCATACTTCTTCACTTAGAAAACATCATTTGAGATGCCTCACATGGTACCACTTCTGTCAAACTTTCTAGAAAAGAATCAGAAATGCTTCTTTCAGAGCATTTCTGAAAGTAAAAGTGTTAGTTGCTCAGTAGTGTCTGACTCAGCAACTCCATGGACTGTAGCCCACCAGGCCCCTCTGGCCATGGAATTCTCCAGGCAAGAGTACTGAAGTGGGTAGCCATTCCCTTCTCCAGGAGATCTTCCCGACCTAGGGATCTAACTCAGGTCTCTTGCATTTGAGGCAGATTCTTTACCATCTGAGCCACCAGGGAAGCCCAGTCTTAACCATTAAGAAGAGGAAAGTTTATTCCTGCTGCCCTTCTATTGCTTTCTGAATGGGAAGAAGGGATTTTGCTTTCTTTTTCTATTAATTTGTAACCAAAGAAAACATTGGTGTTTTCCATCATTTTAATCCATACAACCCTGCAGTAATATTAATAACTGTTTTAAAGAGAAAGAAGTTAGGGATCAGAGAAGTTAAGTAAATTGCTCAAGAGCACACAGCAAATAAGGGTGAGTGCTAATGTTAACCTCATTTTGTGAGACTCTGTTTCATGCTTTGTCCACTTTGCAACATTACTAACTATTTTAAAAACTGTTTTCACAAACAGATTCTCTTATTTTGCAACTCATTTTCCCCTGTCTGAATTATTAAATGTCATATAATTTCTGCCTTTCCAAAGAAGACCCTGTTTGACATCTATTTGTTATGGAAGATCATTCTAGTCTGTGAAGTTCAGTCTGTAGGTTATTGGGTTGTTTCTGATATGAAATAAGGATTGAGTTTTTGTGAACAAGTGACTCTGCTGTAATTAAACTCAGCAATGATCTTTTGACTTAGGGACCATTAATACGTAATTAAGCAGGTTTAACTGGAAAACATTTTAATTATTTACAGTAGGGACAAGCAAGGGATTCGGGAGTGGGGACAGAAATTAGACAGCAGAGCAAATAATGCTTTGCCTTGTGATTATTTCAGCATTGAGGATCACAAGGCTGCTTGCAATAGCAAAATACTGGAAACCACCTATAGTTTATTCCATGCAATGGAATACCATGCAGTTGTTGTACCTGGTTATAGATACTTGCTGCTGCTGCTGCTGCTAAGTCAATTCAGTCATGTCCGACTCTGTGTGACCCCATAGACAGCAGCCCACCAGGCTCCCCTGTCCCTGGGATTCTCCAGGCAAGAGCACTGGAGTGGGTTGCCATTTCCCTCTCCAGTGCGTGAAAGTGAAAAGTGAAAGTGAAAGTGAGCGGCTGCTCAAGTCTTATCCGACTCTTAGCGACCCCATGGACTGCAACCTACCAGGCTCCTCCATCCATGGATTTTCCAGGCAAGAGTACTGGAGTGGGGTGCCATGTGGAAAAATAGATCCAAGACATCGTTAAGGGCCAAAAGCAGATTGTGAAGCAATACGCATTATGATACTTAAACAAAAAATTAGGCACACCTAGAAAAAGTTCAGAAAGATGTCTAAGTATCTCTGCTGTCTAAATTATGGGTGATTTCCCTTTTCCCCTTTTTTTGGAATTGTTTGATTGTCTAAGTTTCTTAGTTAACATAAATTATATGTACAATTTTAAGTCAAAAATTATTAAATATATGAGAAAGTGAGCATTTCTCTCTCATCACTATCAAAAAGCTCAAAAAGAAGGAAATCCTGCCACATTGGAAATGCAGATGACCCTTACGACATTACGCTAAGGCAAGTAAGCCCATCTCAGAAAGATGAATGCTATACGATGCCACTTATACACAGTACATAAAATAGTCAAATGTAGGATGATGGATGCCAGGAGCTGGGGGTTGGGTGGGGGGAATGGAGAGTTGCTATTCAACGAGCATCAAGTTTCATTTACGGAGGATGATCACATTCTAGAGACCTCCTGCTGCATGACCTGCTGCTAGCTCACGTTACTGTAACAGTGCATCCAGATTTTTGCTGCAGGTAGATCTCACGTTACGTGTTCTTCCCATAGTTAGAAAAGAATAAAGAATGAAAGCTGTGCGTGTCCCACAGGACACTTTCCCCAGCTAAGCCATATGCCACAGTCTACAGGGAACTCACCCAGCCTCTCTTCTGAGACCACCAGACTTGTATCACTTGGTTTCGAGATGCCTGTTACATGCTAGGAACTGTGCCACAGGTTCTCCCCTGTGGGATTTTCTGTAATCCTCCTATAAACCCAGTAAAGTGGAAACCATACTCCCATTTTGCAGATGAGAAGCTGATTCTGAGGGTCCTGAGATTCCTGATGGAATTTCTATTCCAGAAGAGGTTCTACTCTTTCAGCTGAACAGCCTGCTTGATGCCAAGCCCAGAGCTCTCGAGAAGGATAGCAGCTAGTTATGGGAATAAAACGTAAGCATGGATGTAAACAAGAGAGAGGGAAGCGAGCTGACAAATGTCCCCCTTGCCTCTGAGGTTGGGACCCTGGTCCCACTGTGCCCGAGGCCATTTATACAGTTAACCCCTGGAGAAAGTATTTGTTGGAAAGAATAACCTATTGCACCTTAAAATGAATGGCTGCTTTGGGTTCTCACATTTATTAGCTACTATTCACCAAGCATTTCCAATCTGCCAGACCCCACACGGAGTACTTTGCAGACACCATTTCATTTAAGCCTTATGACCACCCTACGAGGTAGGTACTTTTATCCTCATTTCTGCTAATGAGGAGATTGAAGCTTGCTGAGGTGAAGTATGTTGGTCAAGGTCACGCAGCTTGTGAGTGGCAGGGCTCCAAAACTCTATTCTCTTATCCACAGTGCTACTTTGCCTCCAGAATTAAAAAAAAAAAAAAAAAAAAAAAGAAATGGAAGAAGAGATCAGAGGGGCAAACCTAAAGACCTGGAGACTTTGGTGAGGACCTGGGACCAGCCAGAACTTTGCACTTCTCCCAGTGCCTCTTGTCCGGCCATGCCAGATTCTTTAGGTTCCTTCATGGGAGGGTGCTAAGATGTGCTATGTTGAGGCAGGATAGAAAAATCATGGGTTTTAGGTGCATATTGACTGGCTCAAGTTCTGTCAGTGCCACACACTAGCTACATGAGCTCAGTTCAACTACACTACGCTTCCAAGTCCTGTTTTTATGGTAGGCTCATTGGGAAGGCTTGGTGAGGAAAGCAGGCGTGAGAGCAGCTGACACAGGCTTTGGCAGGTGTATTAGTCAGGCAATGCTAGGCTATGCCTAGCTAACAAATCCCCAATTATTTTTCAAATTAAAATTCATTTCTCTATAAACATGAAGTCCCATCCAGGTCAGACAGGTCCCCTGATCTTGTAGTTCTGTTGTCTTTCACCTCAAGTCACCCCAGTAGGGAACAGAAAACGGAAGGAGGCACCCCAGCTCCAAGCTGCCTTGATCCAGACACGGGACACATCACATCTGCTCAGAGTCCGCTGGCCAGATCTTGGCACCCAAGCCTGAGCGATCACAAAGAAAACTGGGAGAGAGAGGGGAACACGTGGATGGATATTCAGGGCAGAGGGTTGTTCCAAGACATGACTGCTTCCTTCTCTCCCAGTTCCCAATGCATTTCTCAGAGCTGAAATTCACACACACATCTAGAGCTATTAGTCAGAAAGCTCTCTGGTTCTAGGTAAGTAGATTCAGCGTCTCTCACAGCTCTTCTTTTACATTGTACATGAGGAGAAAAGCATAAGTGAATTACTCTGATATTGACAATCTTTCATTGTCAGTGGCAAAAATTCCGAATTAATACCATTACTTCGTTTTGGGAAACTACCTGAATGGACTGAATGCCTCTTAAAAAAAGAAGTCTTTCTCTCTAACTTTTTTCAAGATCCTATAAGCCACCTCGCATGGCTTACGGGATCTTAATTCCCCTGCCAGGGATTGAACTGGGCCCCCATACAGAGGAAGCATGGAGTCTTAATCAGTGGACCACCAGGAAAGTCCCTAAAAAAAAAACCCTCTTAATTTGATGTGTGTACACATATTTTATTTTTGCATCGTATCACAAATAACTAGAACTACTTTACCCTAGTGATTGTGCATTCTTATCTCTCCTCGTTTCATAGGATTTGAAGCAGTACCTTAGAAATTACAGAACGCTGTAGCGACTGGTTCTCCCTATTTCCTGTCCCCACCCCCCACCAGTCACTCTCCCCCTTGGCACTGAGGAGATCTTTTAAAATGCAGAACTGATCAAGCCAAATCTACTTGAAAAGAAATTAAAAATTTTCTAAAATTTTACTCCATCCCCCCGAATCCTTAGCCTGACAGCACAGTCTGCCGTGTTCCACCTTTCCAGACGGGGAGAGCTGTGCTTTGTGTCAGCCTAGCTAAGCTGGAATGATGCCCTTCCCTGTATAATTCCGGGTTCAAGTCGTCCACAGATAATTCTGCTGTAAGGGAGATGAAGGTGGGACTCATAATATTGGAAGATTTCTAATGGAAAAATATAAGATGGGAGGCCAAGAATATGTCAGATGTCCACTACTAACATGTGCAAAGTATGTACGATCTGCCACATACTGGTCCTGAACCCTTACAGGTACTAACTTTTTTATTCCTGGTAAATAAATCCATTGAGTCTGGTCCTATTGTTGTTCCCATTTATCAGACGTAGAAAATGAGGTTAAACCCCTTGCCCGAGATCACCCAGTCAGGATCTGGACTCATGAGGGGGTGAATCCATAGCCCATGCCTTCCATTACTACCCTAATTATATGCTACAGAAACTTCAACACAGATTCTGGAGATTTAAAATTCTCTATGAAAGAGACAAAGAAAGAGATGATCTCTTTTTGTGGGGATACGATGACTGGAATTTTCAGTCATCTCTTCATGAGCTTGGAATACAGCTGAACCCCACGAGGACAGAGTTGATAGAAACGGGGAAAAAAATTATTTATACTCCTGTGGTGCTTGTGTGTGTGAATGGTTAGCAATGCACTCTCCAATTAATTAGAGGTTTCCTTGAGATCAAATGGTCCCATTGGGTATGTCATGGCATGGTCAGGATATCAGAAGTTTTGCTGCAGTAACAAATAACTCTCAAATCTCCTAAAACAATAGAGGGTCATCCCTTGTTCGTGCTACATGGTCACTGTGAGTTGGCTATGGCTCTGGTTCAATGGCTTTGTAGCATACAGTCTTTGGTGTCCAGGATGATCTGAACATTGCTGGCCACTGTGATAGAAGGAAAGCACGAGGCAGAGTATACACTGGCTCTTAAAGGCGTAGCTTGGAAGTGACACGTCATTTCTGCCCACGTTTCATCGGCCAAAGCAAGATGCATGGCCATCATGAGTCCCCAAGGTGAATAAGTAACATAATCCTTTTGCTAGGAGGGCTACTAATTTGAGGGAACAGTCAGTCAATTTACCATGAGACATTGATCCCTTAGCCAGACGGCATATGGACAGAGGCTGGGTTGATCAAAACGCTCTAGAGATATCTTTGGGCACAACCAACCTTCCCTGTTTACCCCCAGAGTCCTGTTCAAATATCCTTTTCTACAGTTCAGTTCAGTTCAGTCGCTCAGTCATGTCCGCCTCTTTGCGACCCCATGAATCATAGCACACCAGGCCTCCCTGTCCATCACCATCTCCTGGAGTTCACTCAAACTCATGTCCATCGAGCCGGTGATGCCATCCAGCCATCTCATCCTCTGTCATCCCCTTCTCCTCCTGCCCCCAATCCCTCCCAGCATCAGAGTCTTTTCCAATGAGTCAACTCTTTGCATGAGGTGGCCAAAGTACTGAAGCTTCAGCTTTAGCATCATTCCTTCCAAAGAACACCCAGGACTGATCTCCTTTAGGATGGACTGCTTGGATCCTTCTCTACACCGTGAAGTAAAAACAATTGAAAATCTTGACCTTGATTGATTACTAATTCTCGCAAGAACCAGGGCACGAGAATGCTGTTAACACAAAGACAGGATTGGAATTTGAGATATTTTTGATTAATTTTTACTGGAGTGTGTGTATATCTATATTTATATATATATCCCCTCGTTTTTAGATTTCTTTCCCATTTAGGTCACCAGAGAGCATTGAACAGGTGGAACCTGGGATTTTACTCTCCGTATCCTAAGGTCCTTTTGGCTCTAATAAGGGACACTCTGAGTAGGTGAGCTGAACTGGTGGCCCAAGGAGCCAGCGTCCTGGCCCTTCAGCCCCACTGGCATCCATCCACCTCTTCTCCTGGCTTGAACTGGCCTGTTGACAGCGGTAGCAGTGACCACACAGGCTCACTGATAACCAGGGAGCATGTTAAAAACATACAGGCGACAAACTGTATTTTTTCTTCTTATTAAGGCTCTGGAGACAAGAACATGACAACATTTTGGCAGCTGGGACTATAGCCATGTGCGAGGAGAAAGTGATTTGCATGAGCAATGCAAAACCACCTGGTTTATTGCAACTGACTCTGAACAAGTTAAATGAATCAGACTCCCAGTTGGATAGCAGAGGAAGCTGACTTAAACACACACACACAGCCCCTGCAAAGAACTCTATAAAACACAACCACCCAACACACGTGTTCCATAACAGAGAAGCTGCTAAGGAACCTCTTGCCTTCTTGCTCTCCTTCCCCAGCCTTAATTTTCCTGGTGAGTTTGTATAAATTCTCTTACTTTGGTAGCTTTATGGCTGGGCTTCCTCATCCCAAGCCCACCCACCTCTCTATGGACGCCCTTAGGAAGGATATGCTTAGTGGTGGGAAGGATTCAGAGCAACGGGAGTACTTGTCCTGTAACCATCGACAAATAGAACTTCTCTCCAGCCCACCTGACTGAAGAGCCCTAGGTGCCACTCCCTGGCTGATTCTTCTGCACACTGAAGTTTCCAGACCTTGGTCTTGGACTGTCAAATGCTGCTTACGGATCTATTGGGCCTTCACATCCCCTCAGCCCCCCAGGGTTTCTGCTCTCTTCTTGCTGTTGGTGTTCAATCACCAAATCGTGTCCCATTCTTCACTCCCCTGTGGACTGCAGCACACCAGGCTTCCCTGTCCCTCACCATATCCCAGAGTTTGCCCAAGTTCATGTCCATTGAATTGGTGATGCCATCCAGCCATCTCATCCTCTGTCGCCCTCTTCTCCTTCTGCCTTCAATGTTTCCCAGCATCAGGGTCTTTTCCAATGAGTCAGCTGTTTGCATCAGGTGGCCAAAGTATTAGAGCTTCAGCTTCAGCATTAGTCCTTCCAGAATACTCAGGGTTGATTTCCCTTTTGGATTGACTGGTTTGATCTCCTTGCTGTCTAAGGGACTCTCAAGAGTTATCTCTAGCACCACAGTTTGAAAGCATCAATTCTTCAGTGCCTTGCCTTCTTTGCTGTCCAGTTCTCACATCCATACTACTGGAAAGCCCATAGCCTTGACTATACCAACCTTTGTCGGCAAGGCTTCCCTGGTGGCTCAGAGGTTAAAGCATCTGCCTGGAATGCAGGAGACCTGGGTTTGATCCCTGGGTCGGAAAGATCTCCTGGAGGAGGAAATGGCAACCCACTCCAATACTCTTGCCTGGAGAATCCCATGGAGGGAGGAGCCTGGTGGGCTATAGTCCGTGGGGTCGCAAAGAGTCAGACACGACTGAGCAAATTCACTTCACTTCAAAGTAAAGACACATCCCAG
Organism: Ovis aries; assembly: GCF_016772045.2. NCBI lineage: Eukaryota > Metazoa > Chordata > Mammalia > Artiodactyla > Bovidae > Ovis > Ovis aries. The sequence continues at coordinate 16,000,785 of NC_056055.1, forward strand.
CAGTGTATTTCTTTTCTGGAAAGGCCTTCATGAGGGTTGGTTACAGGCTGGTCTGGGCTGGGAGAGGTGGTTGTGTGTATGGAAAAGACAGAACCATGGTAGGCAGGGTCATAAAGAAGGTCTTGTAATGTAAGGAAAGAGCACTTGGCAGGAGACTGAAGATTTGATTTCAAGACTGAGTTAAGTTACTAATCCTGATAATCCTAAATTTACCCGAGCTCCCACCCTTTGTTCATTCTTTGAACAAACATACATTAAGTGCCTACTACTGGCCAATACTGTACTGGCTGCTGAGGGATAGGGTAGTTGTAGCCAGCCTTCAAGATGGCCCACAACAATCCCTGTCTTCTGATATTCACATTCTTGTGAATATCACTCTCCCGCAATGAATAGCTGATCTGTGTAACCAATAGGATAATGTAGAAATGACAATCCATGATTCCCATGACTAGGTCATAAAAGGCACAGTGATTTCTGCTTTGCTTTCTCTTGGAATTCCCACACTGGGGAAGCTGGCCATCATGTCGTGAGGATGCTCAGCGGGGCTTGGAGAGGCCCCTGTAGGAAGGACCTGAGGCCTTCTCCCAATAAGCAGCACCATGTGAGTCAGCCAGTGTGGAATAGATCTATCAGCCCCAACCAAGCCTTCATAACTGCAGCCCACCTGACATATTTCTTGAAACATCAAGAAAGACTTCTGGGGAATTCCCTGGCAATCCAAACCGTTAAGATTCTGGGCTTTCACTGCTGCAACCAGGGTTCAGTTTGTGGTCAGGGATCTCCCGAAAGCTACATGTGATGGCCAGATAAATAGATACAAATGTTAAAAAAAAATCATGTAGAGAAGGACTTTTGTCCAGAATCATCTATCAGAGTTGCTTCTGAGTTCCTAACCCACAGAAGCTGGATAATCATTGTTGATTATTTTAAACTACGCTGTTTGGGGGCACTTTGCTAAGCAGTAGCAGAGAGCTAATAATGTAGCAACCAGGACGTAGAGATCCTTACCCCTACCATCATGGAGATACCAATCTAGTGAAGCGGGGCTGAAGAAGAATAGACAAAGGAATCAAATCAAGTGAATAAGTGTAATTCGTGATAAGGGCTGTGAAAGAAGCAAGCAGGGGATTGGGCTGAGATGTGATGGGCAAATGCCTTTAGATAGGGTGGGCAGGGAATGCCTCCCCAGGGTGCTGACATTTAAGCAGACACTGAAAGGTGAAGGCTCCTAAGGGCAGCCCCCTGCTCCCAGATACAGAAACTCCACCTAAAGGATGACAGAGCCTCCCAGCCTGCCCTTGGCTGCTCATCTCTGACTTTTTTTCATCCTTTAAAGTTTTTATTTATAACAAAATTTAACAATCTTAAAAAAAAAAAAAAAAAGCTGTTTATCTGGCCGCACCGGGCCTTAGTTTCAGCATGTGGGCTCTTAGCTGTGGCATACAGGATTTAGTTCTCTGACCAGGGCTCAAACCTGGGCCCCCTGCATTGCAGGGGGCAGTCTTAACCGCCGGACCACCAGGGAAGTCTCAAAATTTAACAGTCTTCAAAATGTATCACACATCACTTCATGCATTAATTAGCATTATTCTTGCTCCCTGTAAGATGAGCTGCATCCTCACTCCAGCCATTTGCAACCCTCCAATTTCTGGTTCAGTCTCCTCTCGTTTCTCTTCTCCAGGTAGGCAAAGTAGGCATCTTTTTTTTTTTTTTTTTTCTCCATTCATGGATATGTTCCTAGAGATTCAGCTGATAGCTTTTGCTAACTGGCTCCTACTGAAGCCTGGGCTGGTCTGCAACTTGTAGTGCTATTTATAATAGGTTAAAGAAATGAACTTCTACCTTGTCTAAGCCATTGCATTAGGGGTCTCTAGATTGTAGCTTCTTAGGTGCCCCGCTATGTAGTACCAGGGGGCCAGCACCGTTATGTGGGGTCTTGGAGGCTATGGTTTGTGGTTGGCCCTTTATTCTAACAGCAGTGAGAGAGTCATTGGTGGGTTTTAAGCAGTAAAGCAAAATGATCTCATTTGTTCTTTAAAAAGTTCACTCTGCTTATTCCATAGGTCTGTACTCTCCAAGTCTCAGGTTTCTAATTTTTAAAACAGGAGTCTGAGATAGAATTTTCCACTCTGCTTACCCCGCCAAAGGTCTCCTTTCCAGGCTAAACATGCCAGTTCTTTTAACCTTCTTTCACACAGTTTGGTCTCTTCACAAGCCTGCTTGTTCTCTGTGGAGTATACATGTATCCAGTCTTCTGGAATTGGATTACTTCAAACCCATCTCAACATTCCACCCATTGTCTGTCCAACCTGGGGTGGAGCAGGACCGCCAGCCTTACTATGAGATCAGTTTTGAGATGTGTTAACTGACATAGTTTCATTGCAAAATCTCTTTGCTGCTGCTCTTGAAGGTGAATTGTATGAAACCATTCCTTGCTACCCTGAGGCTGTCTCCGACCCCAACCCCTCATCCTGCGTTCTCTCTGCAGCTGGCAACACTAGGGCAGAAAAAAACCAGGGGGTCCTTGCAGGACATTTCCTCTGCGATGGTTGACGGCAAGAGATGGCTTGATTGGGGTTCCAAGAATCTTCTCTGCAAGCATGACATAATTCAATCCCTCAGTTGTGTCTGACTCTTTGCAACTGCATGGAATGCAGCACGCCAGGCCTCCCTGCCCATCACCAACTCCCAGAGTTCACCCAAACTCACGTCCATCGAGTGGGTGATGCCATCCAAACATCTCATCCTCTGTCGTCCCCTTCTCCTGCCTTCAATCTTTCCCAGCATCAAGGTCTTTTCCAATGAGTCAGTTCTTCAAATCAGGTGGCCAAATTTGGCTCCAACATCAGTCCTTCCAATGAATAGTCTGGACTGATTTCTTTTAGGATGGACTGGTCAGATCTCCTTGCAGTCCAAGGGATTCTCAAGAGTCTTCTCCAACACCACAGTTCAAAAGCATCAGTTCTTCAGCTCTCAGCTTTCTCTATAGTCCAACTCTCACATCCATATATGACTACTGGAAAAACCATAGCTTTGACTACACGGACCTTTGTTGACAAAGTAATGTCTCTGGTTTTTAATATGCTGTCTAGGTTGGTTATAACTTTTCTTCCAAGAAGCAAGGCTCTTTTAATTTCATGGCTGCAATCACCATCTGCAGTGATTTTAGAGCCCCCCCCCCAAAATAAAATCTGTCACTGTTTCCATATTCTTTAGAAAAAGTGGCTAAAAGACATGATCTTTGCATTGGAAACATTTGGATCTTAGTTCCAAAGAGAATCATCTGAGAATGATGCTGTGGATGGGTCTGAAGCCTGATGGAGAGTTCTCATACAAAGGATCAGATCGGCCTGGAGTTCAGATGAAAGATCACAGTAGCTAATTTAGATAGGAATGATAGCTTTCCAACTGGAGTAACAGATAAGTGCGTCCAGAAGCAGCTTCTTTAGACAGTGAAGCCACAAATGGCTGCCTTCAGAGAGAAGAGGGAAATGGTAGAAGACAGAAGAATTTAGGTCAGCCAGAATGGGGCCCCAAAAAGTCAAGTCCAGAAATAATTTAACAGATAGGAATCCAAAGAAATGTGGTTTGCCTGACAAATGACATTCACTTTGAAAGTGAAAATGAAATTGGAGAAAGCAAAATTGCTGCATAATGGGTCCTGGAGATTAAAGGGACATGATACCAGGGGAGAAGGGAGTTCTAAAGCCTTCCTAGTTAAGCATGGAAATACAGTGAATGGATCTTGGCCCCTAAAGGGTCAGGTGAAGCACACACAGATAATGGCTTAATCCCAAGCAGCTCCAGAACAATGTTCATTAGCAGAGGCTCTCAAGCTCTTGACAAATATGCCTGGCCAGGCTCACGCCACCTCCTCTCCAACTGCTCGTTCTCAGAGGAACTCTCACAGCACAGGGCCACTTAATCCAACAGTTGAGCCAAGGAAAAATGGAAAACTGCTTTTGCCCTGAATGTAAAGGGACCTCCAAAGAGCTGGATGGCATGGAACGGGGAAGAAATGATGCACATTGAAATTGAAGAAGGACCGTGGGGCCGGCAGAACCTTGCCCTGGCAACATAACCATCCCTGGCCACTCGCAGGAGACACACGGACTTCTGCCCAGGGACATCGGGGCTTTATTCCTGGTCTGATGAATGGATGCTCTGTGAGACTGGTAGACCAGACACCCGATCTTTACGAGACTCATTTCATCCACTCTTAGGACAAGCGCAATCGCATCTATTGATTCCTTTCTTCTTCACAAAAATAAAGGCTTGCACAGCATTTTTGTCAGCACCGACTCCTCATTGAATCCTCACAGTCATTCTACAAAGGGTATGATTGGCTCTATTTTATGGAAGAGGAAACAGGCCCAGAAATGTGAAATGACTTGCCCAAGGGGTAGACCTATGTGGAATAAACAAGACTAGAACACAAATAATCTGAAGTCAGATGACATGGGTTTGAATTCCAACTCTGCCATTTGGAAGATGAGTGACCTTAAGAGAATTGTTTAACTTTTCCAAGTTTTATTTTCCTCATCTTAAAACGGGGTCAATACTTGTCTCCTATTATAGTTGTGAGAATTAAATGAGATACTTGAAGAATGCACGGCACACTGTGAGTGCAACAGAATTATTCTCCATTACTGCGTTGTTTGATTGCGACTATTTATTAATGATCAGGAAGAAGAGCCAGGGCCTCGTTAAAGCAAACAGTTCCAGGAAGCTAGTACCTACATCCACATGCAGAGAAGCCAAAGTTGTTGGTCTTATAATATGGGGTTGTTGAGACCTGAAGAGTATTTTTTTTTTTCAGTTCCCAGACCTGGGGCTGTATTTGCATTTCAGCATCATGTCAGTCTTAGCACTCTTCTTCTCTTCATCAGGCTTTGTAGCGAATAGTATCTCAGCACTGCCTGTAATGGCTATTTGGGGTTCCTCCCATCAACAAAGCTTCCCTGGTGGCTCAGATGGTAAAGCATCTGTCTGCCTGTAAGGCGGGAGACCCAGGTTCGATCCCTGAGTGGGGAAGATCTCTTGGAGAAGGAAATGGCAAACCACTCCAATACTCTTGCCTAGAAAACTCCATGGACGGAGGAGCCTGGAAGGCTGTAGAGTCCATGGAGTTGCAAAGGGTCAGACACGACTGAGCTACTTCACTTTCACTTTCCCATCAACAATGGGTTCTCATTTTCAATTCAGTCCATAAGTTCATTCACTCAGTCTTTCCTTTCCTCTTCCATCCATTCATTTGCCCATCTATGTGTTTATCCTTCTATTCCACAAACATTTCTTGTACGTCTTCTTGGGTGCCAGGCTATGAATCAGATATGGCCATACCATTCTGGAGCTGGTATTGTACTGGAGGACCTGAGGCTTGTGCATAAATCCCATAGTACAAGGAAGGATGAGGTAAGGGTCACTGTAGCGTTAGTGTTAGTTACTCAGCCATGTCCAGCTCTTTGCGACCCCGTGGACTGTAAGAATGCCAGGCTCCTTTTGTTCATGGAATTCTCCAAGAATACTGGAGTGGGTAGCCATTTCCTTCTCCAAGGAATCTTCCCAACCCAGAGATCAAACCCGGGTCTCCTGCATAGCAGGCAGATTCCTTACCAGGAGAGATGGTTAAAGTGTCAGGGAAAGAGAGCACACTGAGGGAACATCTTCAGCAGTGTCGATCAACTCCAAGAGCCTCCCCTTGGTTAAATGCCAGAGATCATTTCACAGTTTATCTTTCTTTCTCTCTTCAAGATCCCAGAAATCCCTACCTCCTAGTCAATTTCTTAGTAACAACCTCTTTTCTTTTTTAAAAATAGTTGTGTTTATTTATTTATTGAGGTGTCATGGGTCTTCGAGGCTGGGCAGGCTTTTCTCTAGTTTCAGTAAGCAGGGGCTACTCTCTAGCGGTGGTGTGCGGGCTTCTCGTTGCGGTGACTTCTCTTGTTGCAGAGCACAGACTCTGGGGTGCGAGAGCTCCAGCAGTTGCGGCTCCTGGACTCTAGAGCACAGGCTCAGTAGATGTGGCTCACGGGCTTAGCTGCTCTGAGGCATGTGGGAGCTTCCCGGATCAGGGATTGAACCTGTGTCTCCCACATGGGCGGGAAGATCCTTTACCACTGAGCCACCAGAGAAGCCCTTTCTTTTTTTAATTTGTATTAAAGTATAGCTGATTTACAGTGTTGTGTTAGTTTCAGGTATACAGTAAAATATACATACGTACATATGTATAGCTGAATATAGTTAGTACAGTTATACATACATACATATTAGTCACTCAGTCGTGTCCAACTCTTTGCAATCTCATGGACTGTAGCCTGTCAGGCTCCCCTGTCCATGGGATTCTCCAGGTGAGAATACTGGAGTGGGTTGCCATTCCCTTCTCCATGGTATCTTCCTATTATATATATAAGTTCTTTTTTAACATTCTCTTGAGAAGAGTTGACTCATTGGAAAAGACTCTGATGCTGGGAGGGATTGGGGGCAGGAGGAGAAGGGGACGACCGAGGATGAGATGGCTGGATGGCATCACGGACTTGATGGATGTGAGTCTGAGTGAACTCCAGGAGCTGGTGATGGACAGGGAGGCCTGGCATGCTGCTATTCATGGGGTCCCAAAGAGTTGGACACGACTGAGCGACTGAACTGAACTGAACATTCTCTTCTATTATCGGTTATTATAAGATGCTGAGTTTAGTTCTCTGTGCTATATAGTAGGTCTTTGTTAGTTATCTACTTTATATATAGTAGTGTGTATATGTTAATCTCAAACTCCTAATTTATCCCTCTCCCCTCTTCCCTTCAGTAACCATAAATTTGTTTTCTAGGCCTGTGAGTCTATTTCTGTTTTGTACACACATTTCTTTGTATCCTTTTTCTTAGATTCCATACATAAATAATATGATATGATATTTGTCTTTCTCTGTCTAGCTTGCTTCATTCAGTATCATAATTTCTAAGCCCATTCATGTTGCTGCGAATGGCATTACTTCATTCTTTTTTCTGGCTGAGTGGCATTCTGTTGTATATGTGCACCACCTCTTCTTTATCCATTCATCTATCGATGGACATTTGGGTGTAACAACCTCTCTTCTATCCTGGCAGAAAGTGCTTCCTTGTTGAGGTCAAAGCTAACTGTTGCAGTCACTCCATGGTGGGCCCAGCCTTTTCTTATCCAGTCTCAGTGAGAGAAAGAAAAACACTAGACCAGATCATGGGCTAGACACTCACATGTCTGAGCCTTGGCCAGAGGGGTGATGGGACCACTAAGTGAGATGGGGAATTCAGGAGCAGAGCGGGTTCGATGAGTGTGATGGGGGAAGAGACAGCGGAGTCATGAGTCTGTTGAGGTTCTGAGAGACATCCAGGTGGAGGGCTCCATGTAGAGTTGGATATTTGGGTCTGAAGCTCGAGGGAGATACTGATTTGCAAGTCATGATATGGATACAGATATAATAGAAGCCATGTGAGCAGGTCCATAACCCAAGAAGAGGGTCCGCAGTGAGAAGAGAAGGAAATCCATGATGAATTCCCCAGGAACATGAGGACTGAAAGAGTGGGCAAAGGCAAAGCTTCCAGAGAAAGCTGCCAGCATGGGTGAATGCAACCAGTGAGACAAAAAGCCAAGATGGATGAATGCTGGTTCAGATGACCAAGAAGAGGATTCTAAGAAGAATGTGGTCAGCCTCGTCAAATGCTTCGGGTAGATCAACTAAGGTTAAGAACTAAAAGTTCATTGGGTTTGACAAATAGGTGGTGACTTCAGAGGTGGAGTGACAGAAGAAAGAGGTTTCGAAATGTGCATTATTTCAAGGAGATAATGACAGGATGCAAGCATAGAGGGATTCGCTTTGAAAAGACGCTTCCCTTCCTAGGTGACAACAAGAGAGGAAATTACAATAGGAGAAAATACAGTTAATTTTGGAAGTGACTGGAAGGAATCTGGGGGAATTTATATGTGTTGGCCTTTACTTTGGGAAGTAAGAGATGCTTGGCATAGTGTGAGAATGGATGTAGGAGAGGACTTGAGGGGTTGGTGGTTTGGATGAAGTTTGTGAAGAATGGAAGAGGGGAAGGAATAAACATTGAGGTCAGATGGGTGGTTTTTCAAGGTCAGGATTTTAGAGGTAGATGTTGTTCTTTGCTGTTTAGTCACTAAGTCATGTCTGACTCGTTTGCGATCCCATGGACTGTAGTCTGCCAGGCTCCTCTGTCCATGGGATTTCCCAGGCAAGAATAATCGAGTGGGTTGCCATTTCCTTCTCCAGAGGATCTTCCTGACCCAGGGATCCAACCCACGTCTCCTGCATTGGCAGGCAGGTTCTTTACTGCTGAGCCACCAGGGAAACCCAGAGGTAGATGTTGGCAAGTCATAAATGTAAGCTCCTGGAATGGAAGAGAAGGGTATGGAAATAGGTAAAACAAGCCTTTGGAAGATGAGGTGCTTTACGCATCTTGAGGGCATCTGAAATGGTGGCAAGGGTTGGGGTGGAGAGTGAGGCTGTGAACCAATGCCAACAGACACCAAATCTGCATAGTGAGGGTCTGCTTCATGCCAGGCACTGGACACCCAGTAGGCACAGGCGATAAATTTGAAAATAGTCAGTGTGTGACAGAGGTGGGTATAGGAGACATATAGCATAGGGCATAGCTTACGCAATGGTATCACTGTGACTTGTGGAGACACATGTCTTTGAACCACATGGGAATAGAAATTCCGATAAATGTCTTTGGGGGATGAGGAGAATACTAACCACCTGGGTTGTGTGATCTGTGTGTTTTAAGGGCATGGTGGTAACAATCATGGACAGATGAACAGACGCCCCTGGAGAAGGCTGCAGAGAAGCCGATCATTAGGGACACCACGTGCCTAGCCATGTGTTAACTGCTTGAGTAACAACAGCGTTTGGCCCTGCTCTGAGGGTCCCTGGAACCTTTTTGAGCGCCCATCTGTGCTGCCAGACCTCGATGGGTTTACTGTTTCTCTCTGCCCTGTTGGCTAAGCCCTGCTCACACAGGGATAATGAAGGTCTCATTTGCCTCCAACAATATGGTGCCTTTCTGCATAATTTACATGTTTTCTTCAAGGCTCAGACACTAAGTAATGAAGTAACAAATTCTGGTGCAGGGTCTTGCTACTGATACATGGAAACCCAGACTCTGTTTCTTTATTCTTCTGTGGCTCCTCCCCAGCACAAGCCTGGGAAGATGTATCTCAGTCCCTGTCTTGGCAGGCACGTGTCAAAGAGAGAACTTGGACTTCTCAGGATGACTGGCTGCATCTAAATGCTAGCTTTATGTGGCTGTCACCTCTTGAAATTCAGTAGCAGTCGGTTGATTTATAAATACTTCTCTGAGATGAGATTTTGTTTCTAATTTGTAATAACATTAACGACCACTTATTGAGCACTTATAGGGGTCAGCCACTGTGCTAAGGATTTATGTGAAGCATTTTTTAAAAATCTGCACAGCAGCCGATAAAATAGGTGCTTTTTTCACTTTTCTTTTTCAAGGAAGCTGAGGGAAAATTGGTTATCCATGGACACAGCTCCTGATGGAGCAGGATCACACCCAGAGCTTGTGCTCTTGGTCACCACCTCACCTCTTCCTTAGACTTTCTAGCCCCTAGTGTTTCAGGTCTTACGTTTATTCATTTGGCCATCTTTCACTGAGCACCAAATCTGTTCTAGAGGTCATGGGAAGTCATGACCTCAAGTAGTTGAGGATTGCTAGAGTGTAAACTAAGGCAAGAGGACTTCCCTGGTGGCTCAGTGGTAAAGAATCTGCTTGCAATGCAGGAAACTCAGGTTCAATCCCTGGGTTGGGAAGATGCCCTGGAGGCAGGCACGGCAACCCACTGCAGTATTCTTGCCTGGAGAATCCCCATGGACAGAGGAGCCTGGTGGGCCACAGTCCATAGGGTTGCAAAGAGTCAGACACGCCTGAAGTGACTGAGCGTGTATGCACACAAACTAAGGCAAAGAGCAGGGGGTCTCTGATACTCAGGGTGAGGACAGGAGCCAGTTCACAGAGGGCCGTGTGGCCACATTCAAGAGTTTGGGCTCACAGGTAACGGGAAGACAATTTGAGGAATTCAAGTAGTGGAGTGAACATCATGCAGACAAATACTCATTGCTCACCTCCTGCTTGTCAGATATTAAGGGGGGCGATGGTGTAGGACGTAGGGTGAGGCATATCAGGTGCCTAGAATTTAACTCAGAGTAAGTGCTTCCTTAAATTTTGTGCCCTAGATGCCTGGCTCTCTCACCCTAGTCCGGGCCTTGGAGGGAGCTACCGGGGACTGAAGGATGAACATGACTTGGATCTGCACCCTTAAAATGTGATGAACTATGGGGAGGAGAGAGGACTGGACAAAGTTCCAACTGACCACTCACATAGGGCGTTGCATGAGTGCCTACACCACATTCTCCTGCACTGCAACTATAGGAGTATTGCACGTCATCAGTGTTCCTGTTGGAGACGAGTCCTGATGACATCCATGTGCTTCTGTCACCCTCTCAATCACAATCACCAGTTTGCATTCCTAAAAGCATTTTGCAAATCTCCTCAAATAAGTGGTGGGTGTTGACTACTTCCACTGACTTTTTCCTGTTGTCTGGGTACCAACCTCTGGTACACTAGGCCTAGAAATTCCTGCAGTATAGATTCATCTTGGAGACTTCCCTCATGGTCCAGTGGCTGAGATTCTGCGCTCCCAACGCAGGGGACCTAGATTCAATCCCTGGTCAGGGAACTAGATCCCACATGCCACAGTTAAGAGTTCACATGCTGTGACTAATGATCCTGCATGCTGCAACAAAGATTGACGATCCCACGTGCTACAGCTGAGACCCAGTGCAGCCAGATAAATGAGTATTAGATATAGGTTCATCTTGTATCACCAAGATCCAGGATTCAAAGTCAAGCTGTATAACTGTTCAACTGAGTGGGGTGAGAGTAGGATGGCGGAGCAGCCCCTATATTTTTCTAAGTTTTAGAATCCAAGACTGGGGATCCTTCAGATCTCCCCATTCTTTTGACTTGGACTCTGTGAGTTCAAAATCTAGTCCATTGCTCTTTCACAGTTCACACACAGTTCAGTCGCTTAGTCATGCCTGACTCTTTGCGACCCCATGAACCGCAGCACTCCAGGCCTCCCTGTCTATCACCAACTCCCAGAGTTTACCCAAACTCATGTCCATTGAGTCGGTGATGCCATCCAACCATCTCATCCTCTGTCATCCCCTTCTCCTCCCGCCTTCAATCTTTTCCAGCATCAGGGTCTTTTCCAATGAGTCAGCTCTTTGCATCAGGTGGCCAAAGTATTGGAGTTTCAGCTTCAACATCAGTCCTTCCAGTGAACACTCAGGACTGATCTCCTTTAGAATGGACTGGTTGGATCTCCTTGCAGTCCAAGGGACTCTCAAGAGTCTTTTCCAACACCACAGTTCAAAAGCATCAATTCTTCAGCGCTCAGTTTTCTTTATAGTCCAGCTCTCACATCCATACATGACCACTGGAAAAACCATAGCCTTGACTAGATGGACCTTTGCTGACAATGTAATGTCTCTGCTTTTTAATATGCTGTCTAAGTTGGTCATAACTTTCCTTCCAAGGAGTAAGCATTTTTTAATTTCATGGCTGCAATCACCATCTGCAGTGATTTTTGAGCCCAAAATTATAAAGTCAGCCACTGTTTCCACTGTTTCCCCATCTATTTGCCATGAATTGATGGGACCAGATGCCATGATCTTAGTTTTCTGAATGTTGAGCTTTAAGCCAACTTTTTCACTCTCCTCTTTCACTTTCATCAAGAGGTTCTTTAGTTCTTCTTCACTTTCAGCCATAAGGGTGGTGTCATCTGCTCTTTAGGAATTATAAACAAGTTTATCCTAAATAAAGAGGAGCTGTCACTCCAGGTCACCTCTGCCTCCACGTCTTCAACTCCAGTGATTCCTAATGGTTTGGCCTTCTATTATTACTATGGTTGTCGTTCAGTTGCTAAGTTGTGTCCGACTCTTTGCGACCCCATGAACTGCAGCACACCTGGCTTCCCTGTCCTTCACCATCTCCCGGAGTTTGCTCAAACTCCGGTCCATTGAGTTGATGATGTCATCAGACCATCTCATCCTCTGTCATCCCCTTCTCCTCTTGCCTTCAATCTTTCCCAGCATCAGGTTAGGTTTTTTTTTTTTTTTTTTTTCCCCAATGAGTCAGCTCTTTGCATCAGGTGACCAAAGTATTGGAGCTTGAGCATCAGTCCTTCCAATGAATATTCAGCTTAGATTTCTTTTAGGATCGACAGGTTTGATCTCCTTGCTCTTCAAGGGACTCACAAGGGTCTTCTCCAGCACCACAGTTTGAAAGCATCAGTTATTTGGAGTGTGGATTAAATGGCCAAAGAGAAAAACTGCATTAAGTTCCTAGAAGGGAGGGGACACTTTTGGCACAAAACAGGAGTCGCTGAGGAGTGGAATGTGAAATACAGTCCTTGCAGACTCTATACGCTAAGGCTGACCCAGAGAGACAGAGACTGTTCTGGCACAATCTGCCTGAGAAAAGTCAGCTCAGTGGGGACACAAGAGGGTGTTCACCTAGGCTAAGACAACAGACCCATGAGGGCCGGGGTTCTCTTGGGGAGGGGGTCAGTTTTACTGTCAACTGGATGATGGGAAGCAGCACAGTTCAGCAGAAAGGGCGCTGGTCTCTGGGACTTCCCTGGTGGTCCAGTGGTTAAGACTCTATGCCCAATGCAGGGGGCACGGGTTCAATTCCTGTGGGGAAATAAGATCCCACATGCCCCCTGGTACAGCCTAAAAAAGGGTGAGAGGAGCACTGGTCTGGGAGATGAGAAGCTTAGTTCAAGGCTAGCTCTCCTCCCATCCCAGGGCAAGTAACTTGGCTGCCCTGGATTTTTCTTCACTTCAGAATGACTAGCTGATCACTCATATTGCTTCCAGCTCATAGATTTCCCATTCTATGAATGCCCGGGAAAAAAAAGGAAAACATCACCCCATCTGGCTCCCACCTTCCAGAGAATGACTTGCGGAGCTGTCGCTCTTTGGGGACAGATGGCAGGCAGGTATCTGTTTCCATATTTGGTGTGATGTAAGGAGGAAGCAAAGAAAATAATGATGTCTGAGCCAACTTACCCGGGCAGACTGGCTCCTTACCCAGCCACCCTGACCAGCTGTTTACCCTGTGTGGTTTGTCCTGGGGCCCCTCGGCGTCTGGTACCTGACCCACCCTCCCCAATCAAACTGGCTATTTCCAAAATTATTCCCCAGGGGACCCTACCTGTTTGAGGACTCTCTCTCTCTCTCTTTTTTTTTTTTGATGCTTTCAACTATTGCTCTCACGGTCCTCAGTCCTAGAGGTCTTCATTGAAACCAACCAAGCATGTAACACTTCAGAAGAAATGTTGCCACAAGATATTTAACACTGCAAATCCTCTCTCTGGGCACAGCTTCTGTCTTTCCACTGCACTCCGAGTCTGCAGTGCCCAGTAATAAAAAGAGTAGGGGCTTTGGAGCATAGTACGTATATGGGGCCCTGGGCAGAGCCTCTGTTTTCTTCTCAGTACGGAGAGAGTAATAGCACATACCTGGATGAGCGTGGATGAGAGAATGAAAGAGAGGATGGTAGAGAAACACCCAGGGTCTTAGAAAGAACGTGCGAGTTCCTTCCTTTTCTGCTTGCGGTGGCCACTTAGTTGAGTCCTCGAAATTATTCCACGCTAGATGATGTCAGTTGTGAGAACTCTTACCTTCTGCTGTGTCTGGTTTAAGCATGGGTAAGTGACCTAATTCTGGCTGATGCATGAGGGGAAGTCTGTTGAGAAGGCTTGTGGGAAAGGTTTCCTTTCTCCGAATGAGAGACCTAAGAAGGAGACCGTCCCTGTTTTCCTCTGGATAAGGTGCTCTTTGAGGGTGACCTCTATAATCCCTGCAGCCATTTTGCTGCCAGCCGGAGGATAACGCCAATATGTATTGCGTAGGGCAGAGCCCCTGGGGTGTAAGAGCGCCCTCTCAGCTCTCCTCTGGTGATACTCTGCCTCTGGACTTCTCGTTACGTGGTGGGTTAACTCACATATTTCCTCACCATTTAAGCTAATTTGATTTAGGCTGTTCTGTTCCTCTCAGCTGAGGGCATCCAAATTGCTAAACCTCTCATCATGGGCCCCTCCTCTTAATTATCAATTCTTCAAATTCCCATGGCCCATTTCAATTTCCCCCTACCATTCCTCTTGCACTATAGCCCAGCTGGGCTCCTGAGGCAGCTTTTCCAAGAGTAGGACCCTTCCTGCCCACCCTTATGAATTGACATGTGGCTGTTTCTACCTAAACAAGCCCTGGTGCTGTTTTTTTTGCCCCTAATCTCCAAGGCTGCAAAGTATTGCTGGAAAGATATATTAATGTCCAGCAGTCATATTCTAGGTCTATGCTTGCTTTCTTTCTGGGGCCTTGGCTTCCAGTCAATCTAAGTGCCCAGGGACTGAACCGGGGTTTCCTGCATGACAGGCAGATTCTTTACCATTTGAGCCACCAAGGAAGCCCCTTGCTATTTCCACCTCTGCACAATTGCTCATCATGTTCCTCCCAGATGATATACCTTCTCTCTCTCTCCTAGAGCAAGGTTTCCCATCCTTCCAGGCTAATCCCAAATCCTTACAGTGAGATGCAAATGCAACCTCCTCAGAACCCCTGTCATGTTGCATCTCTCTTCAAATCCAGGTCAATGTCCTAATATGGATTTTTGTCGATTTCCTTTATATTCCCTAGTAGGCCCTGGTCTCCTTAGACAAGCTTTGCTTCATATGAAGAGCCACACAAATCTAAATTAAGAGAGAAACAAAGAATAAAGATAAAAGGTTCAGGTTTTAAATCAGCCAGACTCTAGTTTGAAGATGAGCTGTGCTACTTAATAAGTAAGGGAAATAAGGAAAATTATTAAACTCTGTGCCACAATGTTTATCTGAAGTTGGGCTTAATAATACCTACCTAAGGCAGTGGAAACAGTGTCAGACTTTATTTTGGGGGGCTCCAAAACCACTGCAGATGGTGATTGCAGCCATGAAATTAAAAGATGCTTACTCCTTGGAAGGAAAGTTATGACCAACCTAGATAGCATATTGAAAAGCAGAGACATTACTTTGCCAACAAAGGTCCATCTAGTCAAGGCTATGGTATTTCCAGTGGTCATGTATGGATGTGAGAGTTGGACCATGAAGAAAGCTGAGCACCAGAGAATTGATGGTTTTGAACTGTGGTGTTGGAGAAGACTCTTGAGAGTCCCATGGACTGCAAGGAGATCCAACTAGTCCATCCTAAAGGAGATCAGTCCCAGGTGTTCATTGGAAGGAATGATGTTAAAGCTGAAACTGCAGTACTTTGGCCACCTCATGTGAAGAACTGACTCGTTGGAAAAGACTCTGATGCTGGGAGGGGTTGGGGGCAGGAGGAGAAGGGGACGACAGAGGATGAAATGGCTGGATGGCATCACAGACTCGATGGATGTGAGTTTGAGTGAACTCCAGGAGTTGGCAATGGACAGGGAGGCCTGGTGTGCTGTGATTCATGGAGTCACAAAGAGTCGGACATAACTGAGCAACTGAACTGAACTGAAGGCAATTAAAATCACTATATAATTATATTAAAATGCTGGACACGTAGTAGGCCCTCAATATTACTTCTTTTCACCATAAATTAGACAGAATATGTCCTTATTTTGCTAGCCAAATATGTGTGAGTACACAAATTCTTTTTCCTTTGATATCAAGTAATCTATAATATTGCGCCTCCCAGGTGGTGCTAGTGATAGCACCCAGCTGCCAGTGCAGGAGACATAAGAGATGCAGGTTTGATCTCTGGGTTGGAAAGATCCCCTGGAGGAGGAAATACAACTCTATCCAGAATTCAGAATTCCAGAATTACACGGAGAGAGGAGGCTGCCGGTTTACAGTCCATAGGGTCACAAAGAGTCAGACAAGACTGAGCAACTTAGTACATACATGCAATCTATATTTTAAAAAACTAAATTCATATTGGCAACACTCAAATAAAAATAAAATGCTTCTGGACTTCCTTGGTAGTCCAGTGGTTAAGAATCTGCCTGCCAATGCAGGGGACACAGGTGTGATTTCCTGCTCTGGGAAGATTCCACACGCTTTGGAGCCTCTAATCCTTGTGTGCCACAACTACTGAGCCCAAGCTTTAGAGCCTCTGCTCTCCAACAAGAGAAGTCACCACAGCTGGGGAGTAGCCCCTGCTCTCTGCAGCTAGAGAAAGCCCACGCGCAGCAATGAAGACCCAGCACAGTCATAAATAAAATTCAGTAAAATAAATAAATTAAATACTTCTATATGCTTACTCCTTGGAAGAAAAGTTATGACCAACCTAGATAGCATATAGGAGGAGAAGGGGACGACAGAGGATGAAATGGCTGGATGGCATCATGGACTCGATGGATGTGAGTCTGAGTGAACTCCGGGAGTTGGTGATGGACAGGGAGGCCTGGTGTGCTGCGATTCATGGGGTCGCAAAGAGCCAGACACGACTGAGCGACTGAACTGAACTGAACTGATACCCTCTGCCCATCACATGGAGGTTGACATAAACTCAGTATTCATTTAACATGTTCTGCTGGCCAGCTCTGTTAGTTCAGTCACTCAGTCATATCTGACTCTTTGCGACCCCATGGACTGCAGCAGGCCAGTCTTCTCTGTCCATTACTAACTCCCAGAGCCTGCTCAAACTCAGGTCCATCACATCAGTGATACCATCCAACCATCTCATCCTCTGCCCTCCCCTTCTCCCACCTTCAGTCTTTCCCAGCATCAGGGTCTTTTCCAATGAGTCAGTTCTTCACATCAGGTGACCAGAGTACTGGAGTTTCAGCTTCAGCATCAGTCCTTCCAATGAATATTCAGGACTGATTTCCTTTACGATGAACTGGTTGGATCTCCTCACAGTCCAAGGGACTCTCAAGAGTCTTCTCCAACACCACAATTCAAAAGCATCAATTCTTCAGTGCTTAGCTTTCTTTATAGTCCAACTCTCACATCCATGCATGACTACTGGAAAAACCATAGCTTTGATTAGATGGACCTTTGCTGGTAAAGTAATGTCTCTGCTTTTTAAGATGCTGTCTAACTTTTCTTCCAAGGAGCAAGTGTCTTTTAATTTCAAGGCTGCAGTCACCATCTGCAGTGATTTTGGAGCCCCCAAAATGGTCTGACACTGTTTCCATTGTTTCCCCATCTATTTGCCACGAAGTGATGGGACCGGGTGCCATGATCTTAGTTTTCTGAATGTTGAGTTTAAGCCAATGTTTTCACTCTCCTCTTTCACTTTCATCAGCTGAATATGGAACTGGTCTTTTGCCCTACCATTCCTCATCATAATTCTCTGAACATGAGGGCGCTCATAGATAGTAAATGCTTCCACATGGTGGATTGCCTCACTCAGATGTTTATATCTTCTTTCCAACAGATAAAACAGAAGGGACTAAGACATTTTAAGAATCCTTCCTGTTACTATACTTGAGTGGTTCTTAAACTTTTGTGGGAATAATAATGAATTAGGGTTTCTATTTGGGCAGATTCCTAACGTCACCCTGAGAGAGTCTGCTTGGTAGGCATAGATGTGGCCCAGGACCCTGCATGTTTAACAAGCATCCAATCTGATCACGATTTAGATGAGAAACACTGAATGCTGGGTTAGAAACTGCGGCAGGGAACTGGATTCTCAAAGGAGAGGGCACAAGATGACATTAAAGCAGGCATGACTAATAACCCAGGCAATTCACTGGATCTCAGTAGATGGACCCAATAGTCTTACAAGTAAGGTGGGAACCAGGTATCTTATGCCAAAAGAAGCATTCCTGTGGTGTGGAAGATTCCAAAGGGAATGGGTCAAAAATAATAAAAGCTTTGGCCCCAATCTCAGGATACGCTAAATCTCTAGTTCTATTCTGAAGACCAGAATGGTCTATGGACTACCTAGAGGTGAAATGAGCAGGTAAGCTTGGTGGGAAAGAAGGTGATCTCAGCTACCAAGGTCTGGAAACGTAACAGTTTTCTATGTCAAAAAAGATAGTTCTTTGTTCATTTCCTTTTTGACCTCCCTTATTATTTTGTATAGTTCCTGTTGAAAATGTCAACCTAGTTTGGGAGAATAGCCTTAGGTGGTATCAGTTACCGGAGAGGTGGGAATTGAGTAGCCACCACTATTCCTTTTATCCAGTGCCTTTATACACATTGGGGCTTCCCTGATAGCTCAGTTGGTAAAGAATCCACCTGCAATGCAGGACACCCCAGTTCGACTCCTGGGTTGGGAAGATCCACTGGAGAAGGGATTGACTACCCACTCCAGTATTCTTGGGATTCCCTTGTGGCTTAGCTGGAAAAGAATCCGCTTGCAATGTGGGAGACCTGTGTTCGATCCCTGGGTTGGGAAGATCCCCTGGAGAAGGGAAAGGCTACCCACTCTAGTATTCTGGCCTAAAGAGTTTCATGGACTATATAATACAGTCCATGGGGTCACAAAGAGTCCAACAGGACTGAGCAACTTTCACTTTCACCTTATACACATTACCTCCAATTTTCACAAGCATATGATAAAATAGATGTTCACAGTCGATGAGGAGTGAAAGGATCAGAGAGGTCAAGCAATTTGCCCGGGACCACACAGCAAAGAAGGTGAAACTCGACATGCACAGGGTGAGCGCTTCTTACCAAAAGTTCTCCTGATGCCTCCTCATGCCTGCTCCCTGGAAGGCGTCATCCTTCAGTGGCCAGGAACACCTCTCCTAGGACCCACCATTCCAGCCTTGCCAGGCACCTGGCAGAGAAAGTGATTTCTGAAGCAGAGGAAAACCCAGGAAGATTGCTCAGTTCCTGGGCGGGCTGCTTCCCAGCCGGGGATGACAGTTAATCTTGAAAATCAATTCCGTGCCTGCTCTCTCTCCACAGACACTCCCCAGGGTAGGCCACGGCTCCTCTCACTGCTGTTAAACAGCACGAGACGTGGTTGCCAGCATGAGGAGGTCAGGGGCAACTGTGTGCTGGGCCTTGGGACATGCACAGAGCACTCACTGCGGGGCTCGTAGGTGCCACCTTCAGATGCAGCAGCAGGCAGGGGGTGGGCAGACAAGACGTGAGCCCGGCCCTTCCACCTGTGCATGAGCAGAACTGGCTCCCTCCGTCAACCTCGCTCTCTCACAGCCCAGGCACTGGGTCTTTTGGCTTTGTGACAAAGCTGTCCTTCTTCAGATGCTTTCTGGACTGTGGTCCTTCGACTTCCGAGACTTCTCCAAAAATGGGCAAGGCTGACCCATGGGTGATGGCCCACCATGGATCTGGCGTCCTCTGAGTGTGGTCCTGTGGTTTCTGATGTCTCACCGTCATGTCTTTTCAAGACCACAGTCGTACTACACTGCTCCAGGATGAGTGGCCTGCACTAACTAGATCATGCTAGAATCTTCTGCTAAACTCCAAAAGGCAGACAGGATATACCACTTTTTGAAAGAATTGGTTTTTACCACCTAAGGCCCAGGAGTGGGGTTGTATGAGGACTATTTCCCTAAATGGCAGAGTGGGCACTGCCAAAATGTCTTCACATGTGAGTTGGGCAGTGGGGAGGGGCCGATAGAGCCCTGGTGCCATGCTTCCCCAAGGTTCTGGCGAGAAGGATGGTTTCTTTAAGCCTGAGTTATCTGGGGATCTCAGCCACCCTAGAGGGAAAAAACACACAGTCCCTTCTTTCTAAGAATCCCAGAATGGTAGAGGGAGTGGGGCACTGTGCTCAGGTCTAGAAAATTTGGACTGAAGTGAAGTTTCTGGAGAGAGGCTACATGCGGTGGAGTCCCAGTTCTGCCGTTTCATAAATGTGTGATCTTGGGCAACTCACTTGATTTCCCTGAGCCCCGATTTTCTCATCTGAAAAGTGGGTAATGACTCATGAATCCAAATAGTTTGTACTAAGCAGTGAGCAAGTACTGTTCTAGATATGAGGGGTACGGTGGTAAATGAGATAGATGAGGTCTTAGGGGCTGATGATAACTCTGGGGACCAATGAGACAGTGAAGGAAACAGATGGCTAACAAAGGAGATGTGGCCCGTGTATACAGCAGGGGATTACTCAGCCATAAAAAGGAACAAAATTGTGTCATTTGCAGAGATGTGGATGGACTTAGAGCCTGTCATACAAAGCGAAGTCAGAAAGAGACACACTAACATCATATATTAACACATATAGGTGGAATCTAGGAAAATGGTACAGATGAACCTATTTGCAAAGCAGAAATAGAGACACAGAGGTAGAGAACAAGTGTATGGACACCAAGTGGGGAAAGATGGGGGTGGAATGAACTGGGAGGTTAGAATGGACATATATACACTGCTATGCATAAAACAGCTAACTAATGAGAACCTACTGTATGGCTCAGGGTACTCTACTCAGTGCCTGTGGTGACTTAAATGGGAAGGAAATCTGAAAAATAGGGAGTATATGTATATGTACAGCTGATTCACTTTGCTGTATAGCAGAAAATAGCACAACATGTAAAGCAACTATACTCCAGGAACATTTTTGTAGAAAGAATTATACAAGAAAGTTTTATGTAGTTTTGAGTATCCTAAAGGAAAAAAATAGTATAATGTGATGACTAAGGGGGCTACTTTAGATTGGGGTGAGTTAGGAATGACCTGTCTGAAAAGGTGACATCTGAATGAGATCTGAATGACAAGCATGAACGGCTATGCCAGCGCCTGAAGTTGGGCAGTGAGAGGGTAGAACTTCAGGCGGATGGGACAGTCTGGACAAAGGCTCAGAAGTAGGTACATGTTTGATCAACTCAGGGAGCTAGAGGTCTGAAAGGTGCCCAGTGTGGCTGAGAGAAACAAGAAATGGGGAAAGTGGTAGAGGAGGTCAGAAAGTAAGCAGGGGCTAAATCTTTGGGGGATCTCACAGGCTGCGGTAAGGAACGTATATCTCATTACCGCATGATGGAAAACTAGAGGGTTTTAAGCAAATGAATGGCATGGCCTCTCCAGCAGTAGCAATATCCCTCTGGCAGCTGGTGGAGAATAAATTGGTGAGGCAGGGGCAAGAGTAGAAGTAGGAAGATCAGCTTGTGCTGTTGCAGGAGTCTGGGTAATCAGTTGCTCTGATTTAGTTAATGGTGGAGATAAAGAGATGATGTCAGATTCAGATGATTTTGTGGGTAGTGCTGGTAGAATTTAAGGATTAGCTGAGAGAGAGCAGGAAAGAGGGAACCCAGGATGGCACCCAGTTTTTGGAGCTGCCTCATAGTCATCTGATGAGGATTGACCTAGATAACGAATGGCTAGTACTTAGCACAGTGCCAGGAGCTTACTAAAGTGTCCGTGCCTTCTCATCATCTTTATTATTCCTGGTATTGGCTCTGGGACTGATGCTCAGCTGAACTCTGGGTCAGTGCCTCTCTGGTGCTCAGGTTCTGTATCTGTAGAGTAGATGGCCAAATGTCCATTCATCCACTTCACAGATATTTATTGGACTTCTATGAAGCACCAGGATTCATGCTCAGTACCTAGCTTGGAGAATTTTGAACATTACTTTACTAGCATGTGAGATGAGTGCAATTGTGTGGTAGTTTGAACATTTTTTGGCATTGCCTTTCTTTGGAACTGGAATGAAAACTGACCTTTTCCAGTCCTGTGGCCACTGCTGAGTTTTCCAAATTTGCTGGCATATCGAGTGCAGCACTTTCACAGCATCATCTTTCAGGATTTGAAAAAGCTCAACTGGAATTCCATCACCTCCACTAGCTTTGTTCGTAGCGATGCTGTCCAAGGCCCACTTGACTTCACATTCCAAGATGTCTGGCTCTAGATGAGTGATCACACCATCGTGATTATCCGGGTCGTGAAGATCTTTTTTGTACAGTTCTTCTGTATATTCTTGCCACCTCTTCTTAATATCTTCTGCTTCTGTTAGGTCCATACTGTTTCTGTCCTTTATCGAGCCTGTCTTTGCATGAAATGTTCCCTTGGTATCTCTAATTTTCTTAAAGAGATCTCTAGTCTTTCCCATTCTGTTCTTTTCCTCTATTTCTTTGCATTGATCACTGAAGAAGGCTTTCTTATCTCTTCTTGCTATTCTTTGGAACTCTGCATTCAGATGCTTACATCTTTCCTTTTCTCCTTTGCTTTTCACTTCTCTTCTTTTCACAGCTATTTGTAAGGCCTCCCCAGACAGCCATTTTGCTTGTTTGCATTTCTTTTCCATGGGGATGGTCTTGATCCCTGTCTCCTGTACAATGTCACGAACCTCATTCCACAGTTCATCAGGCACTCTATCTATCAGATCTAGGCCCTTAAATCTATTTCTCACTTCCACTGTATATCATAAGGGATTTGATTTAGGTCATACCTGAATGGTCTAGTGGTTTTCCCTACTTTTTTCAATTTGAGTCTGAATTTGGTAATAACGAGTTCCTGATCTGAGCCACAGTCAGCTCCTGGTCTTGTTTTTGTTGACTGTATAGAGCTTCTCCATCTTTGGCTGCAAAGAATATAATCAATCTGATTTTGGTGTTTACCATCTGGTGATGTGCATGTGTAGAGTCTTCTCTTCCTGATGTTCAAGCTGGTTTTAGAAAAGGCAGAGGAACCAGAGATCAAATTGCCAACATCTGCTGGATCTTGGAAAAAGCAAGAGTTCCAGAAAAATATCTATTTCTGCTTTATTGACTTTGCCAAAGCCTTTGACTGTGTGGATCACAATAAACTGTGGAAAATTCTGAAAGAGATGGGAATACCAGACCACCTGACCTGCCTTTTGAGAAATCTGTACACAGGTCAGGAAGCAGCAGTTAGAACTGGACATGGAACAACAGACTGGTTCCAAATAGGAAAAGGAGTACATCAACGCTGTATATTGTCACCCTGCTTATTGAACTTATATGCAGAGTACATCATGAGAAATGCTGGACTGGAAGAAACACAAGCTGGAATCAAGATTGCCGGGAGAAATATCAATCACCTCAGGTATGCAGATGACACCACCCTTATGGCAGAAAGTGAAGAGGACCTAAAAGCCTCTTGATGAAAGTGAAAGTGGAGAGTGAAAAAATTGGCCTAAAGCTCAACATTCAGAAAATGAAGATCATGGCATCCGGTCCCATCACTTCATGGGAAATGGATGGGGAAACAGTGGAAACAGTGTCAGACTTTATTTTTGGGGGCTCCAAAATCACTGCAGATGGTGACTGCAGCCATGAAATTAAAAGACGCTTACTCCTTGGAAGAAAAGTTGTGACCAACCTAGATAGTATATTCAAAAGCAGAAACATTACTTTACAAGGTCGTCTAGTTAAGGCTATGGTTTTTCCAGTGGTCATGTATGGAAGTGAGAGTTGGACTGTGAAGAAGGCTGAGTGCCGAAGAATTGATGATTTTGAACTGTGGTGTTGGAGAAGACTCTTGAGAGTCCCTTGGACTGTAAGGAGATCCAACCAGTCCATTCTGAAGGAGATCAACCCTGGGATTTCTTTGGAAGGAATGATGCTAAAGCTGAAACTCCAGTACTTTGGCCACCTCATGCGAACAAGTTGACTCATTGGAAAAGACTCTGATGCTGGGAGGGATTGGGGGCAGGAGGAGAAGGGGATGACAGAGGATGAGATGGCTGGATGGCATCACTGACTCGATGGATGTGAGTGTGAGTGAACTCTGGGAGTTGGTGATGGACAGGGAGGCCTGGCGTGCTGTGATTCATGGGGTCGCAAAGAGTCAGACACGACTGAGAGAATGAATTGAACTGAACTGAACTGAACTGAACCAGTGATATAGGGTGAAGAAGACCAAACAGTATCTGTCTTGTAGAACTTGCAGTAGAGTGGAGAAGGCACTATGAACAGGAGTTGGCAGTCCTTGGGAAGGTCAGGAAGGAGCTGATGGCAGCCAGGCCTTGTCCAGTTATGTGTCCAGGGAAGTCTTCCTGGAGCTCTCTCAAAGCTTTGTAGTCACTGATTTGAGTGCCATCCTGTGGGCTCTTCTTGCCTTAATAAAGAATGAGGTTGAAACTTCTCTTTTGCTCTGGAGACTTTAGTGTCCAAGAAGTCTGTGCCAGGTCTTCTTTCTTGCAGCAGAGAAATTGGAATAGGACTTGAGTTCCCTTCCTCCCCATCATTCAAGTACCGCTTTCTAAACCTTTCAGCTACAGAAATTGTCTCCAATGAATTCCTGTGGATTCCTCTATTTTTTCCTTTGCATTTAGACTGACCTGTTTGGAGCCATGTTCCTTCTCAAACTGTCTTCTGTCCTGACCGCCTTATTGTTCTGTTCTATGGAGAGTCTATTCAGGACATATCCCACAGTCCCTGTGGTTCTCAGCACCCACCACTTTCTTTGGGAGCCTTGGTGCAAAGGAGGGTCTGATGATCTGGTACTTGGTAGGCACAGGTGTTTCCATCCTACCAATCTGATGACCAAGCTGAATCTTGAGAAGGTGTTTCCCATTCCTGAGTAAAAACTGGCCAGTGGTTGGCCAAAGAACAGAGTTCAGTCATGACCCCCTTCAGAGCCTTGGTTTCTTGAACTGTGAAATTATTGAGTTGGACTGAAGGAGCTCTTCAGCTTTCCTTTTTTTTTTTTAAGTTAAGCTTTCAATTTTGACATAATTGTGGTCAGGTACGGTTGCAAGAAATAATACAGAAAGATTCTGTGTACTTTTTCTCTAATTTCCTCCAATAATAAAACCTATTGAACTATAGTAGAATATTATAACAAGGATATTCACATTAGTTTAGTCAAGATGTGGAATATTTCCATCACCACATGAATCTCTCATGTTGCCCTATTATAGAGATGCACACATCTTTCTCAATCAGCCCTGACTCCTAGAAAGCACTGATCTGTTTTCTGTTTCTATAATTTTGTCATTTCAGGAATACTATGTAAGTGAAATCATACAATATATAACCTTTTAAGTTGGCTTTTCCATAATTTAGCATAATTGTCTGGAGACTTATCAAGACTGTAGCATGTATTGACAGTTTTTTTAAAAAGTTATTTTTGAACAATATTCCACAGTATGAATATACTATAAGTCACTTACTCACTCAACCATTGAAGAACATCTAGGTCATTTCTGGCTTTGAGCTATTACGAATAAAACTGCTCTAAAGGGTACAGGGAGGGAGGTGGGAGGGGGTTCTGGATGGGGAACACGTGTGCACCCGTGGGGGATTCATGTTGATGTGTGGCAGAACCAATACAATATTGTAAAGTAATTAGCCTCCAATTAAATAAATTTAAATTAAAAAAAAGAAGTACACTGAGATAAAAGAAGAAAAAGGGTGACCAAAAAAACCCCAAGTTACTTCTTAATCTCTGAAATTAAAAAGATTGTTAAATAAACACAGTACACAAACAAGAAAAATAAATTAATAAAAATAAACATTCATGAGTGGCTTTTGTGTTGATGTAAGTCTTTATTTCTCTGGGACAAATGCTCATGAGGATAATTATTGGGTCATATGGCAGTTACAGGTATTGCTGTTTTAAGAAATTGTGAGAGAAACTTAACTGTTTTAAGAAACTTATCCACAGTGGCTATACCACTTTACGTTCACACCAGCAATTCTTCATATTCTTGGTGGTGTTGCTAATTTTTTGTATTAGCCATTCTGATAGGTATGCAATGATATCACACTGTAGCTTTCATTTGTACTTCCCCAGTGGCTAAAAATGTTGAACATCTTTTCATATGCTTATTTTCTGTCTATCCTCTCCTGTAAAATGTCTCTTCATGTATCTTGCCAATTTTCTAATTGATGATTTGTTCTTCTAATATTGTCTTAAGTATTCTTCTGGATACTAGCCCTTTGTCAGATATGTGATTTGCAAGTTTATTCTTATGCTTTCATCCTAACTGAATCTTTTACAGAGCACATTTTTAATTTTGACGAAGTTCAACTGAATCACTTTTCTCTCTATGGATTGTGTTTTTGGTGTCATATCTAAGAGCTTTGGCTAGCTCTACATTATGAAGATGTTCCCATTTTGTTTCCTAAAAGTTTTCTATCTTTGTTTACTTTCATTTTTGGTGTCATATCCAAAAAAATACTCACTAAGACTAATGTCAAGGAGCTTTTTTGATATATACAGTCTTAACATTTAAGTCACTAATCCAATTCAGGTTAGTTTTTTAAGTGGTGTAAATAGGGTCCAATTTTATTCTTATGCATGTGGTAATCCTCTCTTCCTAGCACTATTTATTGAAGAGATTATTCTTTACCCATTGAATATAATATTCTGGACTTCCTTGTCAAATATTAGTTGGCTGTATACATGAAGGTTTATTTCTGGGCTCTTGAATCTGTTCTGTTGGTGATGTGTCTATTTTTATGCCAATACTATACAGTTGATTACTATAGCTTTGTAGTACAGTTTGAAATCAGGAAGTGTGGAATCTCTGGCTTTGTTCTTTATTATCAGGATTGCTTTGGCTATTCGGCATCTTTTGTGGTTCCATACACATATCAGGATTTTTCCTATTTCTGTTTAAAAAAAATGCCCTTTGAGTTTTGGTAGGAATGCATAGAATTTATAGATGGCTTTCAGTAGTATGGAGATTATAATGAGTCTTCTGATCTATGAACTCTGGCTCTATTTTCATTTATTTGAGTCTTCTTAAAATACTCTAATCCTTGCTATTTCCTTTCTCCTGCTAATTTTAGGCTTAGTATGTTCTTATTTTTCAGTTCTTTGAGTATAAAGTGAGGTTTTTTATTTGATTTTTTTTTAATGTAGGCACTTATTGCTGTAAACCTCTTTCTCAAGACTGTTTTTGAAGCATCCCATAGGTTTGGATTTATGCATTTCCATTTTCATTTGTTTCAAGATATTTTTATTTCTTTTTTTGATTTGCTTTTTGACACATTGCTTGTTCAGAATGTATTGTTTAGTTTCCATATTTGTAAATTTTCCAGCTTTATTTCTGTTTTTTTATCTCTAGTTTCATACTATTGTGGTCAGAAAAGATACTTGGTATGATTTAAGTCTTAAATTTGCTAAGACTTGTTGTGTGACTATCATATGATCTATCCTGAAGAATGTTCTGTGTGCACTTAAGAAGAATGTTTATTCTGCTGCTGTTGAGTGGAATGTTTTAATATATGGCTATTAGATTCATCTGGTCTAAAGTATAGTCCAAGTTCAACATCTTATGATTTTATGAAGGTTACAGGGCCAGAAAATGGAAAATGTTGACACTGTAGATAGGAAGAAACTCAATTATTTCTTACAAGGTCAAAGCATTACTGTACCTTAACTAGATATAGGAAAAATAATCCTTTTCTCTAACTTCTTCTTCCCATCCCTAAACTGTCCTTGAAAGACTCAAACATTTTATCTTTAGATGACTCACTTTTATATGATCACAGGGGCAGAAACTGATTATCCATTGTAGGAACCTATGCTTGACTCTAGTTCATGGCACATATGTTGCCTCTTTCCCCTCCTATGTACTTGTCAGACATTATTAATTGAAAGTAGCCCTCTCTCCACTGAGCATGGTCAAAAGTTAACAGTTTTCTACACATGCTTTCAGGGAGGGAGGGCAAATTGTTACCAGTAGAGTCAACATAACAGATAAACTCCATTAGCCATCCCTGCTGGAGACTCTGAAAGGATCACATGAAGTAACCTATTCTTAGAGTAGAGCTGTTCTTAGGGTTCTCTGGTGATAAACCCTCATTTTACAGATTTCTATCAGCCCTCACAAAGGTGATTCACCTCCTATTTCGCAAGTTTCCAGCACAAGCAGTGAGGGATGGATGATACTGTAAAACCTTGGAGCAATTATTTGCTAGCTTTTAATAAGAACAAGCACACAACTAGGGAAATGAAACCTTGTCCAGCTGCAAGGACATCAACCCCCTGAGGACAACTGCAACTGACGGAGGTTCATCCTTATTTTGAGATTGATGTTTTGCTGAAATGCTATCAGTCTTGCCTTTCTGTCATACCAGGAAATGGCAGTAATAAGGGCCACAGTTTGACACAGCAAGCCTGGGAAGAGGCCTCAGCACAATAATTGTTAATAAAGAAGTTGCTGGTATCATGACTCCATTTTTCCAGCAGATCTTTATTTTCTTCTTTGCATCTGCTATGGTGACAGGATAGAATCTGAGCTCCTTAGCCTGGCATGTAAGGCCCTTGGTGATCTTATTGCAGAACTGCAGATGGTTCACGCTGGAAGGCCCCTAACACATAAGCTTTTTAGTTTGTCTGATGCCCAAGGGTTGTAGTGCCAATTACACATTCAGCTAGGAAAAAAAAAAAAAAAAACCATGTCCCTACAAAGACCAATATAAGGAACTACAGATAACTACTGAAGGCCCATCATTCACAGACAGCCTGTCAACCAATAGTTTTTTATGTTTCCTGTGTTTCTTAGTCTCCTGGGGTTCCAAAGTATCGTAACTGACTTAAGCTACTTCCAGAAATGTAAATTCAATGAAAACATACATATGACAAAAAAGACTCACAGGAAATCAAGAACTGTTTCCAACATGGAAACTGTCTGGAAGCTCATTGAGAATTCTAGGCTGCAAGGATCATTGCTGTCATTATTTGTCTGGCCCACGTACATCTGGGCAATTGCTTCTACCTACAAACTCTGTAACCCCTTGCTCTGCATGTCTCCTTCCACCTCATTTATTTGTTCTATTCATACCTTGGTCCCATTCATGGCACCTAGTACTTTAGTTCTTTGGAACTTTTTAGCTTTAGCTTCTTTTGCCAGTTGGGTGAATCTCTCTGCATTTCCTGCTTTGAATTTTTTCAGGCTCTGATTAGCAATGTTTGTCCCTGTTTTGGCAACTAGACGAACTCATAAATTGTTGGCATGGATTGGCTTTTCATATGTCAAGCTTGAAGAGAGAGATGATCATAGAGACATAAGGAAGATTATCTTTCTGTTTGCCATGTGAGGATATAGCAAGAAGACTGCTATCTGAAAACCAGGAAGAGGATTCTCACCAGGAACTAAATTGGTTAGTCCTTTGATACCAGACTTTTTCTGCCTCCAGAACAGTGAAAAGTGAAAGTGAAAGTCATTCAGTCGAGTCCGACTCTTTGCAACCCCGTGGAATAGTCCACGGAATTCTCCAGGCCAGAATACTACCAGGAGTGGGTAGCTGCTCCCTTCTCCAGAGGATCTTCCCAACCCAGGGATCAAACCCAGGTCTTATGCATTTCAGGTGGATTTTTTACCAGCTGAGTTATCAGGGAAGCCCAGAACAGTGAGGAGTGAATTTCCATTAAGTCAAAATAAGTAAATAAATAAAAGTGAGAGGATCATATCATAGAACATGATTGCTTAAGGCTGAATCCCAGCAGGGGCTGTAGAAGGTCCAGGAGCCATCAGGAAGGGCTCAAGGATGTGACTGTCCCTGTGATTTCCTTGTTGAGTACACTTGTGCTAAGCTTTGCAGATAGAGCTAAGTTAAGAGAGCCTCTGAGGGACGGTTGGTGGATGTGGACACTAGTTCAGAATTAAGAGGAGATCTTCTGTGTGGCTGTTTCAAACTAGCTGTTTTTAATCAAGACATGAACATAAACAGGACTAGCAGAAAATTGTTCAAAGTAATGAGAGTGGGGCTGTGTATTGTAACCTAGAATAGAAACCTGAATATTAGTTGAATTAAATGGAATCAAATTGCGGAAAGCAGACATAATTCAAAGAAATTGGGAGGGTATGCATTTAAAGGAAAATGAGTAGTAAAACTGTGATACAGCCTTGTATTATAAACAAGGACGTCAGAGTCAGACAGATCTGGCTTCTGGGTCTTGTGTATCTCAAGCTGATTTTGTGACTTTGAGCAAGCTACTTAGGTTCCTTGAGCCTGGGTTTCTTTGTTGGAAAATGAACTAGTAACATTTAAGTTGGGCTTATTATGAAGATTAAATATGAAATGCCTGTAACATATTTGTCACAGAGCTTAGAACATAGATGTTCAATAATGTTCATGGATGTTTGCTATTATAGTATTATTATCACATTAATTTTAGTGAGTTCCCTGGTGGTACAGTGGATAACAATCTGCCTGCCAGTGCCAGGGACACGGGTTTGATCCCTGTTCTGGGAAGACTCCGCATGCCATGGAGCAACTAAAGCCCACACGTCACAACTATTGGAGCCCACGTGTTCTAAGGCCCAGGAGCCGCAACAAGTGAGCCTGTGTGCCACAACTACTGCAGCCTGAACACCTAGAGCCTGTGCTCCACAACAGGAGAAGCCGCTGCCATAGCAAACCCATGCACTGCCACTAGGGAGAAGCCCCCGCTTGTTGTAATTAGAGAAAGCCCATGAGCATCAGTGAAAACTCAGTGCAACCAAGAAATAAATAAAAATCGTAAAGATACATGCATGGTCTCAAAGAATCTTGGTTTCCTGTGCCTGAGAAGTCTAGAAAAGGTCAGCCCAGTGGGCTAAGAGAGAAAGTCAACCTGGTATCCACTAAGAAGCCTCATTTGGGTACAAGAGCTGAAGAAGTTTTAGAAACTTTAGTCTTTGAATTCACACTAGGATTTCCCCCTAGACACAACATACCTCAAGCCACATATGTGCTTAATAGCAGGAGATCATTTAGTGGTTATGAAATCAGAAAGTCACAAAGATCTGAAACTTTTATGAAAAAGAGGTGTGTGATAGCTCCTCTTCATTAAATGAAACAGTCTCTTTGAGCTGTGATTGTATCTCAGCTCCATCTTATGACTGCACTTTCAGAAAAGTCTCTTCCAATAGATTGGAGCGGTTGAAAGTTTAAGGGAGGAAATATGCCTAAAATATGGCCCTCTACATAATTTGCCAATGCCCTCCAAGGGCTCAAAGCTAGAATTTCTTATGTTCACAGTCATATCTATTTAGCCATTTTAGGCACTATGGGCTGCAAGATATTTGTTGCAACTACTCAGCCCCACCAGCATAGCACAAAAAGAGCCATAGGCAATACATAAATGAATGAGCATGGCTGTGCTCCAATAAAACTTTGGTAACTATGTGAGGTGGAAAAAAACTTTATTTATAGACACTGAAATTTGAATTTCATATGATTTACACGTGTCATGAAATCTTCTGATTTTTTTCAATTATTTAAAAATGTAAAGCCATTCTTAGCTCTTAGACCTTACAGAAACAGGTGGGGAGCTGGATTTGGCTGACCCTTGGTCTATGGCCTTAAAAAGAAGAAAAGTCTTGCAAAATGTTTGGCAGCTGCAGAAATTCCCTTAGCCCTTCTTGTGCTTACGCTGCAATTAGAAAGAGTGCCATAAGCTTGGAGGAATGAAGTTCCAAAGCTTACTTCAGCTGTAATCTGTTTTTTTCACTTGTTTAAGGTCTATCTTTTTAGGATCAGGCTAATTTCAAAGTGATTCTGTGGTTTGCACAGTACTGAAAACACCAAAGTGCCGAATAATGGGATTAGTTGACTGTTTGTACACCCACACAACATAATAATATGCAGCCCCCAAAATGATAATGGTCTTGATGTCAACTGATAAAGGAAAGTTGTTCATAATTATGTGGGAATAAGCAAGTTTTTAAGCATGATGTCTAGTTTAATCCCATTGATGTAAATGTAATTCTACGTGAATACATAACAAAAATTACAAGCAAATATGATTTGTTAAGCAAACAACATTATAAGAGAATATGATGTTTTGTTTGTGTTTTCTTCTCTCGTTTCTTATTTTTTCTATAGTTCATAATGGTGAGTTCTATAACAATTTAAAAAGTGCATGCAACAGAACCTTGAAAAGATAAACCACTCTGGTTCTAGATGAAGTCGTTAATAGCTGATCTTGAAGTAAATTGCACAAGTGGCCAGAGTCCGCTCAAGCTAATGACGTTGACTTAGATCCCTCCTACTCTGCATGTTTCCCCGCATATCACCCTAATTCAAAGGGCAGGTGCAGCCGTGCACAGCCAAGTCTCTGTCTTCTCCTTCTCCTTCCTCTTCTTCTGCTCTTCCTCCTCATTCTCCACTATCTCCTCCTCCAATCTTCCTCCTCCTCTTTCTTCTAAATCTATGAACATTTTCACCTTACAGACAAAGCTCATTGGGTGCAAAGAGCACTAATTTTTATTTTAAGCAAATCCAATTCACATGTTAAGCGCATTTACTCAAAAATAGTTCAGAAATATTGTCTCTTTTGCTTTTGTATATTCTGAAACTGGATGTAGATAAAAAGAGGAAAGCAGCAAAGACATAATGATTTGTGGACTGCCTGCTAGGTGCTGGGCACTTCACCCATCTTTCCCCCTTGATACCTCCAACAACCCCCATAAAGAGGTTCATAGTCTCTCTTTCAAATGAGGGATGCAGAGCTCAGAGACGTGAAATAATCTGCTCAGTGTTACATAGCTAGTATGGAGAGAGGCAGGATTAAAAGCACAATTCTACCTGGCTTCAAAGACCATATGCTTTCAATTCCACAGTGGTTATTAACTTAGTTTTACAGATGTAAACAGGGATGTATTCTGAAATATCTCATTTATTTTGCTTTTAGGAAAAAGTTAAGACAAAAAATTTAGTCAATGACTCCAAGTTTCAGGAAAAAAAAATATTGATTAAAAATGTAACAACCATAGCTATCAGACACTAGTTTTTATAGAATTAGAGCATGCATCCCTGCAACAAAGCAGTCTGAAAACTGTTAAATACTCAGATTTTTAAGGACAAGAGAGACTTTGGTGATTCTGTAGTCCAATTGCCTCATTTTCTAGATGAGAACACTGAGGTTCTAAGAGAGGAAATGGTTTGTCTAATGACCTAGCAATTGGTGAGAGAGCTAGGATGAACCCCCGGGTCTTCCATCTCCTCCTTGCTTCTACTTGCTTATAGGGGTCTATGTTTCTCAGTTCAGCAAATTAGTCAGCTAAGCTCTGTGAGACATGTCTGGGATGTTTTGAAAATTTGACTTGGGGAAAGAAAGATGAGTAAGGCAAGTTTCCTGCTCTCAAAGAGCAATCAGTCCACTGCAGGAATATCCCTAGGAAACAAACACAGCATGTTCAGTGTTATCATAGAAGGAGGTGTAGCTTGAAGAAGACTGCAGTTGCAAGGGGTGAATTTTGCTTTCTGTTTCTCTGAGTGTGTTCTTTTTTGTATTTATTTATTTTATTTGCCTGCACCAGGTCCCAGCTGCAGCATGCGGGGTCTTTTGTGGCATGTGGGGTCTTTTGTTGCAGGCATGTGGGATCTAATTTCCTGACCATGAATCAAACCTGTATCCCCTGCATTGCAAGGCAGATTCTTGACCACTGCACCACCAGGGAAGTCCCCCTAGATGTTCTTTTAAATTTTGAATTAAATTCTATTTTGAGTAACATACACCAAATTTTAAGAATGTCCCTAAGCTTAACTCCTTGAGATATAAAAGTTGACTTGATAGCTGATTGGCTCCTTAGCCCTTTTATTCATATCCACGTAGCCTGAAGAAGCAACTTGAGTTCAAGAAAAAGAAGCTGACGGTTTACAGCAGAGTGTTGTTCCCCAAGCAAAATGCAAGTGTTTGAAAAACCTCACTGCCTGGCCAAACTTCTGGCAAACAAGGAGTGTGTCATCTCTTGGGCCCTTGCCAGAAGTCTTTGCTACATAACCTCTCAGCTCTTAATAAACCTTCTCAAGACAGAGACTTGTGGTGCTACCCTCTTGCCAGCATCTGAAGGTCTTCACAAAGAAAGACAGCGTTTAGCCAAGGAACTGGTCTCTGTTGATCCAGTTTTGTTTTTTTCTTCTCTGGATTTCAGGTTCTCTCCCCTTAAAAGGCAAGTGTAGGATTATCTCATGGACAGCAAATACAGGTCATTTATTTTAGTTCACAGCTTACTGATTGCTTGAAATTGGCCACGGTGGGAAATGTTTACATCATGTAAATTGGTAAATGCTACAAATCTGGATACCAGCCCTAGCTCCAATTCCCAGAACTAGTTATTAGACCTTTGTCAGCATACCACTGCCTTTGTGACACCTTTGTTATTGTTCAACCTTCACGGCAGACATTGCTAATTGACCGCAGAATTCTGGTCCAATTGAACCTAGATATGACTTAACAGTCTTCCTTCCTTTGTTTCATCACTCTTTCCCCCCTTGCTCCCTCCCTTTCTTCTCCCTTCTCTCCTACATTTGATCTGTTATGCAGCAAATAATCTTTGATAAAATCCCACAGGCCATAAAGACAATTTTTTTTTCTCTCTCTCTCATTAGCTATGTTAGTCACTCAGTCGTGTTTGACTTTTCTGTGACCACGTGAAACTAATGTAGCCTTCCTGGCTCCTCTGTCCATGGAATCTTCCAGGCAAGAATACTGGAGGGGGTTGCCATTCCCTTCTCCAGGGGATCTTCCTGACCCAGGAATGGAACCTGGGTCTCTTGCATTGCAGGCAAGTTCTTTACCGTCTAAGCCACTAAGGATATAGAGAGTTGCAAAAACCATTAGTTAAACTAAGGACTAAAAATCACTGATTCACTAGGTTTGGAGTATGGAATCTTGATCTGGTTTAATTTTTCCTAATGTGCCTATTCTTGGTAGTCTATACACATCTCCATCTTGCCGACTTTTGATGCACTACTAAACATAAACATAGGAACACAGTATAAAGGGCATAGGAATTGGAGATTGGACCATTAATCTTTATGTGTTCTTCAGTTCAATTGCTCAGGCATGTCTGATTCTTTGCGACCCCATGGACTGCAGCACGCCAGGCTTCCCTGTCCATCACCAACTGCCAGTGATGTATTCTTACCTATGCCTTAATTTCAGATAATCTTATTCCAAGACCATTGAGAATGTTGTGGCTTTTATGTATGTTGCTCTCCCCGCCATGTCACAGTGATAGAGAAAAAATGGATGGATGTTAGTGCAATTCACTAAGATAAAACAATACACACACACACACACACACACACACACAAATGCCTTATGGTATGAAGAGGTTTGGCCAGTGGGAGACAGGTAACTTTTAGACATGCTCAAGGAATATGCCAGCAGAATATCTAGGTGAAAATGTCTGTAAGGCAGTTGGATCTGTGCTTCTGAAGTTGAGGAATGAAGCCTGTGTTGGTAACTTAAATGTTGGAGTCATCAGGTTATTGTATATGATAATTAAAGTCACAGGATTATATGAGGTGGTCCAAGGAGATAATATAAAGTGATCATGGAAAAGACCCAGAACAGAATATCAACATTTAAGAATAGGCAGAAAAAGTAAATTCAGGATGTCCAGGAGCTTCCTAGAAAAGAGTGCCCTACATTCTTCTGGGCAATATACTTCGATGAAGGAATACAATTACTCCTCAACCAGGATGAGCTGCAGAAGCACCAGATGTGGCTCTCCTGGGGAATGATAGTCTCCAGATGTTCTGTGCCACTGTCAGCTAATTGCTCGCAAACTGTCTTTCCAACACAGAACTCCCCTGGACTTTTTTCTAGTGTTTCTTTGACACCCATGAGCACTTCATCCTTCCTTGCAAAGATGACTCTCAAAAAAAAAAATGTTTAAAAGGTAGAATACCAGGGATCAGAGACAGACTAAGTGGAGGAGTAAAGAAGAGGAAGGTTGAAAGACTGCAGCATCTTTACAAAATATATATTTTAAGCGTAGAAAGGCAGGATGTATTTTTTTAAAAATACCAGATATTTCCTGCTATTAAACTGGACCTGAGCTTTTGAGAGCTGGGATGTGTTATTTATTTCCGTGCCCCAGTGCTTTGAGTAGTGTCTAACACAGCTAAGAGCTATGAACAAATATTTGTAGCGTTGATTTGAATCCACTTTTAAATGGGGCCAGTATCACCTTCCCATGAGGGTTTACAACAAATATCCTCAAGGGGCCCAAGTCACTTTTGCTTAGGCAATAATTTCATCAGTCAAATGAGGGAATTGGGTCACATTCTGGGACAAGCAGTGTAAAACTTTTCTCAGTTGCACCAGACTACTTATTATGCCTTTCCACAGTAGAGACTTTCTCACCAGAATCATTGCTTTCAGTTCTGATCAACATATGTGTGTATACATATGTATACATAGACACATATATAAGTATGTATATAATACAAAATCGGAGATCAGTCCTGGGTGTTCTTTGGAAGGAATGATGCTAAAGCTGAAACTCCAGTACTTTGGCCACCTCACGTGAAGAGCTGACTCATTGGAAAAGACTCTGATGCTGGGAGGGATTGGGGGCAGGAGGAAAAGGGGATGACAGAGGATGAGATGGCTGGATGGCATCACTGACTTGATGGACGTGAGTGTGAGTGAACTCCGGGAGTTGATGATGGACAGGGAGGCCTGGAGTGCTGCGATTCATGGGTTCGCAAAGAGTCAGACACAGCTGAGCGACTGAACTGAACTGAAGTGAATACAAAATAAAATTAAAACTTTGGTTTAGAACAACTCAATTATCATCCATTCATGATAAATTCCATATTTAAAAGAGCCATCGAGGGGAAGGGAAAGGAGGGTTAGTGTTTAATGGGCACAAAGTTTTAGTTTTGTAGAACAAGAGTTCTGAAGGTGGATGGTGGTGATGGTCACACAGCGGTGTGAATGTACTAATGCACTGACCCGTACACTAAGCAGATGGTTGAGAGAGTAAATTTTATGTTATATATGTTTTACCACAATTAAAAATAATCATTTAAAATCGTAGCTCAACTATTTTTTTTAAAGGAATCATTGTTTCTTCTTTGGGGGTTTTGGGGTTACATTTGGCTCTGCTGGAGAGAGGAGGGAAAGAAGTTTAATCTTCTCTGCAGTGTGTGGATGATGATGTTATGTAATTTTCTAGTAAGCTGTACACGGAGGGCTTTGGATGCTGTTGTGGGTTGAAGACTGTCCTCCCCCTGCCCCAAAAGAGATATTCAAGTCCTAACCCCTAGTACCTGGGAACGTGAACTTATTTGGAAATAGGGTCACTGCAGATGTAATCAAGTTAAGATGATTAGTTTTAATCCAATATGACCGGTGTCCTGATAAAAAAGAAGAGACACTGAGACAAGAGGTATGTAGGGAGCATGTCCTGTGAAGAGGGAGGGGTGCAGCCATGCGTCTACAAAATGAGGAATGCTAAGGATGGCTGGCAGCCACCAAAAACCAGGCGAGGCAAGGAAGGGTCCCCTACAGCCTTCACACAGAGCATGTAAACAGCTTGATTTTGGACTTTCGGCCTTCTGAACTATAAAAGAGTACATTACTATTTTTTAAAGCCACCTAGCTTGGTTAACAAAGTAATGTCTCTGCTTTTGAATATGCTGTCTAGGTTGGTCATAACTTTCCTTCCAAGGAGTAAGTGTATTTTAATTTCTTGGCTGCAATCACCATGCACAGTGATTTTGGAGCCCAGAAAAATAAAGTCAGCCACTGTTTCCACTGTTTCCCCATCTATTTGCCATGAAGTAATGGGACCGGATGCCATGATCTTCATTCTCTGAATGTTGAGCTTTAAGCCAACATTTTTACTCTCCTTTTTCACTTTCATTAAGAGGCTCTTTAGTTCTTCACTTTCTGCCATAAGGGCGGTGGCATCTGCATATCTGAGGTTATTGATATTTCTCCCAGCAATCTTGATTCCAGCTTGTGCTTCATCCAGCCTAGTGTTTCTCATGATGTACTCTGCATATAAGTTCAATAAGCAGGGTGACAATATGCACCTTGATGTACATCTTTCGCAATTTGGAGTCAGTCTGTTGGTCCATGTCCAGTTCTAACTGTTGCTTCCTGACCTGCATATAGGTTTCTCAGGAGGCAGGTCAGGTCGTCTGGCATGCCCATCTCTTGAAGAATTTTCCAGTTTATTGTGATCCACACAGTCAAAGACTTTGGCATAGTCAATAAAGCAGAAAGAGATGTTTTCTGGAACTCTCTTGCTTTTTCGATGATCCATTGGATGTTGGCAATTTGATCTCTGGTTCCTCTGCCTTTTTTAAAACCAGCTTGAACATCTAGAAGTTCACGGTTCATGTATTGCTGAAGCCTGGCTTGGAGAAATTTAAGCATCACTTTACTAGCATGTGAGATGAGTGCAATCATGTGGTAGTTTGAGCGTTCTCTGGCATTGCCTTTCTTTGGGATTGGAATGAAAACTGACTTTTCCTGTGGCCACTCTGGTGCCCACTGCTGAGTTTTCCAAATTTGCTGGCATATTGAGTGCAGCACTTTCACAGCATCATCTTTCAGGATTTGAAATAGCTCCACTGGAATTCCATCACCTCCACTAGCCTTGTTCATAATGATGCTTTCTAAGGCCCACTTGACAACAGCCACAGGAAACTAATACAGGTGCCAAGAAGGAGATTTCCCTTCACCCTTCCTGGCTACCAAATGAATTTGCTAAGGAGGATGGGCTGATGAAGCCAGTCTTTACTGAGTGTTCCTGGGATGCACTGGTCTCATTAAGGGGTGGGGAAGAGAGGGAGGGATCTTACCACTCTGACTCACAGTCCTTCTTTAATCGGTGACAGGAGACAGAATTAAAGGCTAGGTGGTTGGACACCATCACCAAATCAATGGACATGAACTTGGGCAATTTGGGAGATCGTGAGAGACAGGGAGGCCTGGCATGCTGCAGTCCATGGGATCGCAAAGAGTCAGATACGACTTAGGAACTGAACAACAACAAACCCATAGAACGTATAACACCGAGAATGAGCCCTAATGTAAACTATGCTTTCTGGGTAATAATGATTCATCAGTGTAGATTCATCAGATCTGCCATTCTGGTGGGGGATGTTGATAGTGGGGGCAGCCATGATGTTGGGGGCAGGAAAAATGAGAAATCTCTGCACCTTCTGTTCAGTTTTGTTATGAACCTAAAACTGCTCTAAAAAATAAACTCTCTCTCTGCAAGAGCAGCCTGTACCTTTACCCTGCTTGATTTTCTTACATACCTTTCACCACTGAATGAATGGCTATTTTTATTCTTATCGTTACCATTATCTGGTTTATTTATCTCCCCCCCCCCCATTAGGATTTAAGGGAGAGAGTTTGTCTTCTTTACTTTTCCAGCATTTTGAAAGTGTCTGGTGTTTAGTTCATGCTCCATAAATATTTGTTGACCAAACAATATGAAGGTGATAAATATGCAGGATCCCAAATGAATGATCTTTGGTAGAATTCAGTAATGTGATTACGCATATGACCACAGCCAGATCACTTCACATTTCTGGTACTCATTTTCTGTGTATCCAAGATAGTTGTTTTTGTTTGTTTGTTGTTAAGTCACTAAGTCGTGTAAGTCACTAAGTCGTGTCCGACTCTTTGCGACCACGTGGACTATGGCCTGCCAAACTTCTCTGTCCATGGGATTTTCCAGGCAAGAATACTGGAGTGGTTGCCACTTCCTTCTTCAGGGCATCTTCCTGATCCAGGGATCAAACCCACGTCTCGTGCATTGGCAAGAGGATTCTTTACCATTGAGCCACTAGGGAAGTCCAAGATAGCGCTCTTTCTAAGTCAGCAATGAACAACCCTCAGCCAGAAGAATGCACGTGGCTTACCTCGTTATACACAGAATCTAATTTATGTGTTAATTTATGATAAATAATATCATCTTTGATCTAATTTAAGCATGAAGTTAAAATCTAAGAAGCTGTTTCCTTGCTGCAGTTTCTCCAATATGCAAAAAATTAACATTTTAGTGACTGAAAAGCAGTGCCAAATTTTTCATTAGCATTTTTCTATTTAATAAGTAGATAAATTATTAGAATACACATTTCTCCATATAAATCGATAAAGCTTTTTTTCATTTTGACTTACAGAAAATTTACATGTACTTTTTTTCCCCTCAAGTGGCCCAGATGCAAAAATAAAAGGGTTGCTGATACTGGGTAGATGATCTCTCTTTTAGAGAGAAATGACTAAGGTTCATCAAAGTCAACTTGTAGGTGGTATGTACACAGTTAATCTCAATGTGTCTATAGTAATTCTTTCTATAGCTAGAAATCAGGGCCTCATTCATAAGTTAATCTCCCAAATATTTGTGCCTACTATATGTTGTTAACTTTCAGTTCAGTTCAATTCAGCTCAGTTGCTCAGTTGTGTCTGACTCTTTGCAACCCCATGAATTGCAGCACGCCAGGCCTCCCTGTCCATCATCAACTCCCAGAGTTTACCCAAACTCATGTCCATCGAGTTGGTGATGCCATCCAGCCACCTCATCCTCTGTTGTCCCCTTCTCCTCCTGCTCCCAATCCCTCCCAGCATCAGGGTCTTTTCCAGTGAGTCAACTGCTCACATGAGGTGGCCAAAGTATTGGAATTTCAGCTTCAGCATCAGTTCTTCCAGTGAACACCCAGGACTGATCTCCCTTAGGATGGACTTTAAAGCAATGCAAAACATTAGTAAATAATTTTTTTTTTCAAAAGGGAAAATGGTAAAATGTATCACCAGCTTCTCTGACGTTCACTGATTACTATTTAGGGTGATAGGAAGAGGGATAATGGAGGCAGTTGGCAGGGACATGCTTCTTTGTTCTAATTCCATTTTCGAAGGCTCTCTCTTGCTCTGTGAACTTAATGGATTCTGAACTTCATGTGTAATTAAATCTCCAAAGAATTGGAGACGATTTTCTAGTTGCCACTTTAGAAAATATAATTGATTTAACCACACATTTCCAATTGCTCTCCCTGCTTCCACACTTTTCCTCTCCCAACTCATAATAAACACAACCACCACGATATTCTACCCAGAGCTGGGCTCTGATTGTGTTGCTCTCCTGCTCAGAAACCTATGATGTCTCCCCAGTACCTGGAAAATCCAACCTGAAGATTCAGCACAGTGTTTAATGACTCTGGTTAGCACAGAATAAATGGCCTCTGCAGACTTTAACAGATCCTAGATTTTCCTCCCCATCTTTCCTGGGCTGAATGGATCTCTCTCTACCCACCCCATGCCCCAGAAATTCACTGCAGTGCCCTTCTTTTCTGGACCTATCATCACACACCGGGGTATTTTCTATGTCTCAGATTGATGTTGCATCATCCTTCCTTTTAATAGATTTTTGAGTGAATAGCAAATTTGTATCTTATTGTCCTTTTGAGCTATAAACTTCCTAAGTCTCATTCATCCAACTCCAAAAATATATTCTTTCCACAGCTCCAAACTGCTTCTTTCCTTTGAAGGAACAGCCGAACCACTTGATGATAATGCGTCTGTCTTCTTGAAATGCGAGGCATTCAATTGGTGCTGTTACAGCTTTTTAACACTGTTTGTTGTTCTTCAGTCACCAAGTCATGTCCAGCTCTTTGCAACCCCATGGACTGCAACACGCCAGGCTTACCTGTCCTTTATTATCTACCGGAGTTTGCTCAAACTCATGTCCATCGAGTCAATGATGCCATCCAACTATCTCATCCTTTGTTGCCCTCTTCTCCTGCCTTCAATCTTTCCCAGCATAAGGGTCTTTTCCAAGGAGTTGGCTCTTCGCATCAGGTGGCCAAAGTATTGGAGCTTCAGCTTCAGCATCAGTCCTTCCAATGAATATTCACTGTTGCTTTCCTTTAGGATGGACTGGTTTAATCTCCTTGCTGTTCAAGGGACTCTCAATAGTCTTCTTCAGCCCCACAATTCAGAAGCATCAATTCTTTGGTGCTCAGCCTTCTTTATGGTCCAACACAAATTTATAATTTTATTTATATTTTACTTCTAACACTTTCACTGTGAAATAGATCTTTCTCTTGAGTTGCATAGGGAGGAATTTGGTGAATTCTCTGTCATTCACCTCTGGAAAGCAGCACATCATTCACAATTTTTCACTCATTTGTAAGCCTGTGGATTTGGGGGCTGGTGTCACTACTTGTATTGAGAATATAACCAGGACACCAGGTCTTCCTTGTTCTCTGCCATGCACCCGCCGTGGGATTAATTTGTACAGCAGCATTTGTGAGTAATGCGGACTGGAGATTGTGTAAGGAACAGAGAGGGATTGCACCCCACATTAAACAACCTTGGGCTTGGAATCCCAAGTTCACATATCTCCCTGTTCCTCAGTTCCTTGTCAATTGCCCAACCACAAGGAGTCCTACTTTTCTATCCTGCTGTACCAATGGGCTGGTCACCATCCTTTCCCTTTCCCCATAGGTCAGCTCTGCGCCACATGCTATTTCCAAATGACACCCTGGAGCTCAGTGAAAGAACAGGCTGGCCAGTTCACAGACCCACCAGCTTACAAGGCAAGTCAGGAACCCCCTTTTACACTTGAGCATGACTCCTGTTCTCTTACTCTTGAATACGTAGCGGTCACCACACATTCCCATGAAGTATGGAAATGCTCTATGGAGAATTTCTGTTTTTCACTCATCATTGGGGTGATATGTGACTAAAGAAGATGATGCACCTCATATGTTCTGGATGAAAACACAGTGTTATGTAATGGGGAGTAGGAAGAAGCACCCCAAAGTCACTGGTTGTGCTTTGGTGTACTCTTCTCTGCTCAAGGTTGACTGTTTGATTAGAACCTTCTGGCTCATTCAGCAGTAGCTAACACAAGGAAACACTTCAAGGACTGGTTTTCTGATATTAAATATAACTTTTGAAACCCAAAGGGTTCTTCTTATTAAGCCTGAGATCAAAGGAGAACTTTATTAGCTTTAGGACTAGAACTGTAAATAGAAAAGGTGCTCACAAACAAACACGTTATCCTTCCTGACAGATTAGCTTACACATCATGGACCTCTTCATGATGATGGGAAAATATAATGCATTTGAGGAAAAATATTAGCATACCGCCATTAAGGGGATTTGCCTGATGTAAATGTAACATGCCTCTGTATACATTTATATATGAGAAAACTTACCTTATAACAATTTCATTACCTCTCTCCACCTCTTTCATTATGAATCATTTTGAAGCCCTTTGCTTCGATGTTTTTTCTAAGATTTTTCTCACCACCAGACATTCAAAATTTTTTCTTGAAGGACCCCTTAGAATAAACTAATACTGCTATATTAAGACTCTTAAATCCTTTAATAATTCTTTGGATAATTCCTAAATTACTCTAAGAACTGTATCCTTGGAAATAAATCCTAAGAACAAAATGAATATGGTTTTGTTGGAAGGACCAGCGCAAGAATAGGCATCTTAAAATGCACTAGAAAAGTGGCAAGAGCTTTTCAGACAGTCATTAGCTATCCTCATGGAGGAATAGATTAAAATGTCTAAGAGAAATAGAAATGTTAAATGCTCTAATTTCACATCGAGTATGTAATTTCTTTTTTGTTTTGTTTTATATCCAACCAGTTGGAACCTACAAAATAATACAGCACAGATTTCTTTTTGTTGGTCCTATAATACTTCCCCTGGAACAACTGTGCCTGTGATTCTGGGACTGTCACAGCCAAACTGATGTCTTCCCTTGGGACCACGAGGAACAATTGACCTTCCCCGTGGGGTGGCTCTAAAAGCCGAGTCTAAAAGCCTGGTGGATGAATGGCAGCTGCTCTCTGGAGTGTGCCTCCCACCCCCTTTGTGGATGAGGCAGAGAGGCTGCCCACTTACACCAAAATA
Organism: Ovis aries; assembly: GCF_016772045.2. NCBI lineage: Eukaryota > Metazoa > Chordata > Mammalia > Artiodactyla > Bovidae > Ovis > Ovis aries. The sequence goes on from NC_056055.1 coordinate 16,044,341, forward strand.
CTTTCTCCTGAATGGTCAACTGCTAATTGTGTGCGACTGCTGTGGAGCCCTGTAAAACCAAAGATGAGAAACCACGATATTTTTTTTTTTAATTGGCGGAAAACATGCTCTTACTTTTTTTAAAATCCCCTAAGGGCCCTATTTTTGTTTATTTTTTAATTGTCCTAGTTTGTTTTAGTCCTTTTTAGGCTTTCATGTCATTAAATGAATGAGGCATGGACATTTTGTTTGTAAACCAAGTAACACACTCTATATTTTTATGTTCTGAATCCTACTTGGTATAACTTCAGATCCATCACACATGTGGAAAATAAATATTCCATTAATTCCATTGTTCCCTAAATATCCATTTTCTTTTCTCCCTCTGAGCTTCTTTCCCACCTCTTCCCTGTTTCTCTTCCTCATGGGTTTCAAAACTTCTGGAAAAGTGAACCAATTGAGTGTACTGTATGGGGGGAAGTGGAGGCCTTAGAGACAGTGACTGAAATGCCTATTTGGCTACCATGTGATTTTTGGAAATTACTTAACCTCCCTGAAACTCACTTACTTATTTATGAAACGGGACTAGAAAAGCTCTAGGGTATCTAGGAACGTTAGATGAGAGAATGCGAAATATAGTTCTAGCAGGGGCTGTGTCCAGAAGAAGGGGCATAAGAGTCAGTAGCCTGGGGTCGATTCTCCAGGTGGGCCACCTTCTATGTGCAAATTCCTTCAGCTCTTTGTGATTCACTTTTATTATATATAAATTAAAAACGAAAACAGTACGGGCTTGTCTCATTGCTGGCAGGCTTAAATGACTTCACCCCCTTTCAAAGTGCTTAGACAGTATCTGCCATGTGGTCAATCCTTGACTAGTATTTGGCATTATTTTAAGCCAGCAGAACTTCCTGCTCTCTGCCTACACTCTTTTGTTAATAATGTATCCAAGGTGAGTCCACCCCTCTGCCTTGAGCTCAAGGGCACTTGAGTGAACCTGTTCAACTGCAAAACTTAGCTTCTTTCCCACACCAAGAAGCTCTGGGAGTTAAGAGCGTGTGGTGGTATAGCTGGAAGATACCCTCAAGGATTGACTAGATTTTTGTGATGCAAGGTCTAGGATCATAGACTGGATGTTGATGGCCCTCATTCAATGGAAAGGCAAAGTTACAAAGCTCAGTGATGACCCCACTCACACAATGGACTCTTCTGCCCTGGCCAGTGGCTGGGTTGTGATCAATGTTCTAGTCTAGCAGAGCTCTTGCTTGTGACTCTCATTCAGGTTATGATCCCAAGCTAAGGCACCAAGAGCCCCCAGAAGGGGAACTAGTACCCGCAGAGCTAAGGGTTACACAGGAAGCACAGAAGAGCTGACCCCTGGAGGACCACTCTCGAACCCTTGCATGTGTTCAAAGTACATGCAAGTCTGTGAAATAGATTGTCCAGAGAGCTGGTTAGGAGAGCCGCCTGCCCCCAGACAGCCCAACACAACTGAGTCTGCCAAGCAGAAGTCTGCCACTTAGCTCATTTAGGGCACAGGAAGGGCCCACGCACAATCTCCACTTTGAAGTTTAATTGGACTTCTGCTAGGTTCAGACCTTCTCACAGTAAGTTCGTTTCAGAATTTCCCCTTCATTTGGCAAGTTCTGGTGGAGAAGCCACAAATAATGATCTCTCTCCTATAACCTAGGTGACTTTGGATGGTAAACTAAGCTTGGCACAGTGGGCAAAGAGATTGTCAACACTGATGTATTTCCTGCGTGTTGGCTCCTTGCTGCCACAGCCAGTAAATGTGCAAGCTGGAGTTTCTTGGCTCATCTTGGAACAGGTGGACCAACCTAGTCCTCACTTCAAACTGTCGTACAAGTGACACTCTACACATATTCCGCAAACTTGTGTATGATTGCTTATTTGAACTCTTATTGCCTATTGAAGAGTTCTGATCTGTGAATTGGGTACCTGGTCTCTCATATATGAAGTCCTTTGATAGAGTTGTAGACTTCCCTCTTTATTAAAAAAAAATGTAAATAATTGCTTTATAATATTGTGTTGGTTTCTGCCACACATCAACATGAATCAGCCATAGGTATACATATGTCCCCTTCTTCTTGAACCTCCCTCCCACCTCCCGTTTCATCCCACCCCTCTAGGTTGTTACAGAGCCCTAGTTTGAGTCCCCTGAGTCATACAGCAAATTCCCACTGGGAATCTATTTTATGCATGATGGTGTGTGTGCTTCCTTTCATCTCACCTTCTCCTTCCTGCCCCTCCCACTCCTCTTCATCTTTGCCCTAAGGCAACATAACTCCAGGCCCTCAAAGCTGACCTCTCTGTATACAATAAGGACTTGGAAGAATTTTGTGAAGGAATACTGGAGTTGGTAGCCTATCCCTTCTCCAGTGGATCTTCCTGACCCAGGAATCAGACCGGGGTCTCCTGCATTGCAGGAGGATTCTTCACCAACTGAGCTATCAGGGAAGCCCTAATATTTTGCAAAGGCAGGTTATAATATATGGTCTAATAGGCAGAATGCAAATGCTAGGCCTTCACCAGCTCTCAGAAGGTTTGAGAGGTTGGTGGTGGTGCTTGTGGGAATGTCTGGGTTACTGTTATTCCTGGAGCTTTCTTCTATCAGGTAGTGTCCTGGTCTTAACCGGATAATCTCAAAGTAGGTCAATAAGTGGTTTAGCAATTCAGAAATAATCCTTTACAAATGTCCTATAATACCTCTAACTCCTGGAGCCTTGTGATTCTGAGGACTACCCAAATAAACATGTCCTGTCAGCCAAGGTCCCTTCCTTAAAGATGAACAAAAGGATTCTTGCTATAGCAGAAAGTAAATGAATCCTCTATAGGTCACAAAGTAGCCAAGGGTTACTAGCTAGATAATTAGCTATAGTCACAGTGTCTTACACGGATTCCATTTTATTCAAAGTCTCAATCACATTCTCCACCCCAGGATAGTCATTTTAAAGTTTGCTATTAGGATGTTAAAATATGAGGGCCTGGACTGTAAGATCCTTAGGGACCCGGCAACTTGTGATTTTTCAACTAAAACATTAGGCCATCAGAATACTGAACATGTTATTCTGAGGGAATTCTAAGATAATTTTAAAACTTTTGGAGTTGTCCAGTCTCAAGTTATTTGATCCATATGAGGCTTAATTCTAAATAGAACTCATAAAATCAAAAGCTGTAAATAGGTGACCTTGAGGAAGTCTGACCTATGGCCTCCCTTAGTAACATCATCTGCAGAGGATTTTTGCAGAACCTAAGGAAGCCACTTTACCTGAATAAAATGTAGTGGCATGGGAGGAGCAGAGTTGTGTACTGGAAGACTCCGCACTTAAATGACTAATTTGGTTTCATTGTAGCCTGGAGCTAACAATTTGGATCTCACACCAGCACTAAAACACATTTCCTCTCCAAGGAAATTGAGTAAGAATGTAGAACCAGAAAGACAATGGGGAAGTATACTTACCAGGAACCTCAGCTGGTCAGTAGAGTCAGGTTCAAGATTGCTTTCTGGGAGGGAAATGTATAGAGAAAAGTTAATATAGGCAGTAACAGTGGGTGTGGTTGCTCTAGAGGCCTGTGTTAAGATAGTGAATCACTCTGAAGGTGGCCTCCTGGGTCAAAATAGACATTCAAAAGCAAAACTCATTTAATTTGTGTATAAATTTGTAATGCCCAGTAATTGTCATCGTCTGGTTTAGCTACTAAGATCTCCCCATGGAATGCCTTCTGACTCAGTTGCCTGTCTTATCCACAGACATTACAATCTTAATTTGGGCCAGTCCCTGAAGATGATGCCAACATCTTGCTTTCATTGTTGGAGAGTGATTCTTTGTTTTGATGTCTGTAGAGTGTGCTGGAACACAGACCCTGCCAAGGTTACTTCCTCTTTCAGCCTGGCTTGGCTTGTCTCTTGAGTGATTTAAGACCTGTTTTGGAACTAAGTGTGGGAGTTGGACCAATGTGGAAGTCAAGGTCAGATAAATAACCATTGTCATGAAGAAACCCAGGCAGAAATGGGTCTGCAGATCCACAGGGAATGCTCTTGGTGGGCCCTGTCCTGTTGGTTCTAAATGATCTGATTCATTTGTCTTGGAAGGGAAGAGAAAAGTTGTCCCTGGGAATGTTCCACCTAACTCAAGGCCCCTAATTCATGCAGGAAAATATGAGATAGTAGTCTTGAGGGTGGGGGGAGGGGAAACATCTCTTTCCAGGAATTCCTCACTTGAGGAAAGAGATGGTGTTCGAGATTCATCTGAGAAGAATCTTGCGTGTCAAAGTCAGAAGATGGTGACTGGCTAGGTGGGTTTGCCCGGTTGAACAGAGTCCCCTCCACTGCAGCCAATTAACCTTTATAAGACACAGATTAGATCATCTCACTCCCTTGCCTAAAACCCTTTGATGGTTCACCTTTGATTACAGAATCAAGTCCAAAATCCTCCACCTGAATATCAGGCAATCTGCCTGCCTCATCAGCCTTTCACCCACGGTGGTCCTCACCCACTTAGCTTTTGCGGCAGCGGCTGACAACTACAGTCCATGAGCTAGATCTGCCACTCACAGATGAGACCACAGGCTTAGAATGTTTTTTTTTTTATTTCTGAACAGGTGTTTATTAAAAGAGTAAAGATGAAAAGTTCTAACACACTATCTTCAGTTTTGCCTCTTGGCCTGCAAAGCCTAAAATATTTACTATCTGATTCTTTTCAGGGAAAGTATGATGTCCCCTCTTTACACTGTCACAATACTTTCTGCCATTCAGAAGCCCCCAGTGCACCATTGTTGCACTCCATCATGCCGTTACGCAACCTATTTCTGCTACCTGAAATTGCCTCTCTCAATTACTAGACAGCCTCCATGTGCCAGGTGCTTGGAATTCAGAGCAAATAGACTCCTCCCTTCTAGAAGCTTACAGACTAGTGAGAAAGACATGCAGCTGGAGCACTGAGTACAGAACGGTAAGGGCTCACAGCATGCAGTGGGGATATGTCCGTCAGAGCAGCACATCAGGGAGGGCTTCCTGGAGGAGATGGGTGTCTGAGCTAAGTTTCAAAGAAAGAGTAGACGTTTGCAAGGGAAAGAAGAGGATTCCACTAATGCCTGGTTTTTCAGGCACGTGAAGTGCCAGAGAAGCATCAGGATACTTCTAAAACCATAGAAGTATCAAGACCTTCATACCAGGAAAAAGCTGTGTGAAGTCACAGGAGGATTTTTAACAAGGAAAAGCAGAGGCATATTTGCCCGATATAAAGATGGCACAGGCAGAAAGGGCAGGGAACAGATGGGGGCGGAGAGCCAGGCAGGAGGTGGTTTTACACATCAGCTTAATACGTCATGATTTAAAAACCAAGGCAGAGTGGGACTAGAGGAGAGGTGAGGAAGCCTAGTGACTCCCCAGGGACAGGTGGGTTGCTGGAGGTGGAGTGAAGGAGGAAAGTCTGGCCTTGGCCCCCTCTTCTACATGCCCAGCTCCAGGCACCAAGTGGATGATGGAGCCACTCCCCTACCCCCAGCTAGGGAAGATCAGGTGAGGGTGTGCAGGGAGAATGAGGGGCTCTTGTTCAAATGTGAACACGTTTGCCTCCTCCAGGAAGCCCTCAGGCTGAGTTGGGGGTTCTCATTCGTACCCTAATGGCATTGTTTAGTTGTATCAGAACATTTACAGAGTGACACTGAACTGATCTATATTTTCTGTGTGTGTGTGTGTTTTTTTTTTTTAAGTAGGGCGAGCTTATTGGAGAAGGAAATGGCAATCCACTCCAGTGTTCTTGCCTGGAGAATCCCAGGGATGGGGGAGCCTGGTGGGCTGCCGTCTATGGGGTCGCACAGAGCCGGATACGACTCAAGCGACTTAGCAGCAGCAGCCGCAGCAGCGTGAGCTCGCTGAAAGTTGATATAGTGTCCAATCTTTGTATCAACAGGGCCTAGCACAGTGTCCAGATGCTCAGTAAATGATCACTGAGCTGAACTGAATCGAGGTGGGACCCTTGCCCCCAGGGTGGCGTGGCTGCCGCAGCACCCTTTTTGTCCTCAAGCCGGCTTGGATTGGAATACTTCTACTTTCTGGCTTTGTGAGTTTTGCTATCACATTATCTACCTATCACATCTGATACTCTTCCTGCCTGTGCTTTAGGGCCACGGTGAGAATAACATGGAGGCAAAGGCAGCAGGTATAGACAGTGGGAAAAGATGGGTGTTGGAAGTGAGAAGCCCAGGGTTCCCGTTCTAGCTCTGCCATGACTGCACTCTACTGCCTGGAGTAAATTATTCCTCCTTTCTTGGCCTCAGTTCCTCCGTTTATGAAATGAGGTTGAGGGACTTCACTGGCAGTCTGGGGGTTAAAATGCCGTGCTTCCACTGCGGGGGCAGGGCGGGGGGAAGATGGGCTGATGGGGTTGGGGGAGGGGTGCTATCTTCGCCTCCCTAGGTAGCTCCTCCCCAAGGACAGCCTCCATCCAATCACTGTTCAGTGTGGGATGCAAAGGCCCAGCCCCGCCAGCTCGGCCTTGGACCTCTATGAAGAGTCACCTCAGCTTCAGAGCTCCCCTGGGACCCACAGGAACTGCGTCCCAGGTCATATTCACTGTGGTCTTCTACCCAATCCTGCTTCCTTCACTTCCTTCCCGAGAAAACAGAGCACACAAGCTGCCTTATCTGAATGTTGCCTGGAGAATTTGACTTTTGACTTCTTATCCCCTGGCTTCTTGTCCTCCAGGGACTTCAGTCAGGCATGGCATGACAACTCCATTGAGGGCTCGGTGCAAGGGCTTGGCTCCTCCATGGTTCTTACTCAATAATTATTACAGACATGCAGGGTGGAACTGAGTCCCCTAGACGCAGCATCCACTGTGTGTCCCACCACACTTCAAAACAGCAGACAAGATTTTTTTTTTCCGCAGGGAAGCCATTCTAATGCCCAAAGTCAGAGAAAGTTGTAGGTCAGAGAAGGACTAGGTTAGTAATCACTGAAAACGATACCACGGGAAAAAATAAAAAAGACTCTTAGAAGACTAAGTCATAACTCATAAAGGTTCGTTGTTGTTGTTCAGTTGCTCAGTGGTGTCCAACTCTTTGCAACCCCAGGACTGCAGCATGCCAGGCTTTCCTGTCCTTCTCAGAGTTTGCTCAAACTCATGTCCATTGAGTCGGTGATGTCATCTGACCATCTCATCCTCTGTCATCCCCTTCTCCTGGTGACCTCAATCTTTCCCAGCATCAGGGTCATTTTCAATGACTCAGCTCTTCGACTCAGGTAGCCAAAGTATTACAGATTCAGCTTCAGCTTCAGCATCAGTCCTTCCAATGGATATTCAGGGTTGATTTGCTTTAGGATTGACTGGTTTGATCTCTTTGCTGTCCAAGGGACTCTGAAGAGTCTTCTCCAGCACCACAGTTTGAAAACATCAATTCTTTCGCGCTCAGCCTTCTTCATGGTCCAACTCTAATTCCTCTTTAAATCAACACCCAAAAGAAGGGGGCGTAAGCCTCATTTTTCACAGATCTTGCACCAACTGTCTGAGGTTCACAATTTGGTCATCCTTCAGCCAGAAGTTTTATTTCTGATATCTTGAGATCTGCAGTGAAGGGGCTGAGACTTCCTTCTGCGGTCCACGTTCAGTGTACCCCGAAGAGGCAGAGAAATACGACGAAAAGGAAAAAGATAAATGATTAGTTATAACTCTTTGAATAGCTAGATAAATATTGACTAAGAGTGCCTGTGAAAAAGAAGCATTCAGATCTGCCTGGAAAAATTAGCTTTCCTCCTCGCTTCCCTCCCGCTACTGTTGAGCAGCTCTGCTGTGAGAATCTGGCTCCGTTATTTCTCTCAGTGGGAGCTGCCATTTGAATGACTCAGCACAGCACTTTTTCAGCAGGAGACTCTGCCTCAGGTGGCTGATCAGGCCTGGGAGAATGGAGGTCTCATTTAAATGAAGTCAGAAATTTCCCAACTTGTTTTAAAGTGAAATAGATTTGTAAAAATAACAATAATCATTATTTGACACTGCTGTTACAGCTCCCAGATCGAAATTTAACCTTTAAAGTGGAATCCATCCTTTTTTTTTCCCAATGAAATGAATTTTCTACTTCCCTGTCAGGCATTTCCAACCTGAGCTGAGAGACTCGCCAGCTCAGATAAGCCTAATGTGAATGAAACAACAGTGGGATCGTTTGTTCCGTTGAGTTTGGGTATTTCTTAAATAGTCATTATTGCTCACGTATTAGCCATTTATGTCCAATTTTATAAACATTTTAAAAATGTATTTATTTTTTTTGGCTGGGCCAGGTCTACTTATGGTGTGTGGGATCTACTTCCCTGACCAGGGATCCAGCCCTGGCCTCCTGCATTGGGAGCTCCAAGTCTTAACCCTGGACCACCAGGGAAGTCCCCATACGTCCATTTTAAAAGGTAATTTTATCTTCTTCCTACTCCATGCCTTAAAAAATGTATATGTGACACAAATCTCCTCCTTTGCCTGAGATGTTTGATATTTTTCTGTGTAATTTACATCATTTGCCCCTATGGGGTTCATTCCATTTTTTAATAAATGTGGGTATGATTTACATACTGTGAAATGCGCTGATCATAACAGGGGGTTCTCTTCCCCCTTCCCCAAGGCCACGGTCCCTCCGATCAGCTGCCCTCTCCCGTTTTCTCAAAGCCCCACCCAGGTCATCCCTGGCCCCTCTGCCCTGGGCATCTCTAGAAGACTCCTTTCCACCCTCCAGGCTTCCCTGCTGTGCGCCCTCCGCCACTTCACCTGAGCTGGGATCGGGTCGCACCAACCCTCTGTGCCTGTCAGGGCCCTCCCACACCCTCCTCCTCAGGCCCAGCCGTGGGGGCCGGCCCCTCCTGCCTCCCACTCACCTGTCCACAAAATCATCTTTCTCTCTTTCCTTCGGCATCTCCTCCTTCCTCAAGGCAATCCTGCTTCTCTTTTCCTACCCCCGGTGATGGTACTTAACCAGCCTCCATGCCACTTCCCCTCACTCACAGAGGACTTTGGTATCTCGTTCACAGACCTCTTCTCCTCCCACATGTCTGTTGTCTTCCTCAAAGACTTAGAAATAGGCCAAAAGGAGCTAAGTAAATTCCTGGCTTTATCTCGAAGCTCGTCCCGCTGTCTGTGTGGTGGGTCTTCCCGACGGCCATTTCTGCCCAGAGCTGTCACCGCTGCCCTGGGCCTCTGCGGCCTCAGCCCCGTGTCCAGCTCACCAGCTCGTACGGGTCCTGCCGGCAGCGTTTCCAGAGCCAGAGCGTCAGTCTCCCTCACCGGGTGGTTTTCCACTGGTTTCACTGGGCTCTGCAGGTGCTACTGGCCTCCTCCAACGCCTCCCCTCTGCCTCTCACAGAACCTTCCACGATCTGGACCTCGAAGACCCATATCATGGCAACTGGTGAGCTGCTCAGCAAAGCTAGTGACTCCCATGCCTGCTGCTGAAGCACTACATCCCTACCTTCCTCACTTTTACCTGGGACCTCAGGACCAGATTCTTATCAGGGATTTCCTTCAGGGCCTGGCCCACAACAGTCTCTCACACTTCCCTCATGTTCTTCCCTGCTTTGCAGACTGGATGCTGAACCCCAGGGTGAGACTGAAAGGGCGCCTGATGAAGATGGCAGAGCCTGTCGCCTTGAATTCCTGGAGGGAACACAAGCTGCTTTATCTTAGCTGGGGCAGCTGTAACACAGATACCGTAGACCTGTGAATTACACAACAGAAATTCGCTACTCATGGTTCTGGGAAATCCAAGATGAAGGTGCTGGCCAGTTCAGTTCCTGGTGAGGGCCTTCTTCCTGGTTGGCAGACTGATGCCTCCATTGCTGTGTCCTCAAGTGATGAAGAGAGAGACCATCTCTTTTCTGATGAGCCCATGTTGGTCACTTCAGTCATGTCCAACTCTTTGTGACCCCGTGGATTGCATGTAGCCCACCAGGCTCCTCTGTCCATTGCATTCTCCAGGCAACAGTACTGGAGAGGGTCGCCATGCCCTCCTGCAGGGGATCTTCCCCACCCAGGGATCAAACCCATATATCTTATGTCTCCTGCAGTGCAGGTGAGTTCTTTACCGCTTCTTTTCTAAAGGTACTGATATGATTCTCGAGGGCTCCACCTTCATGACCTAACTGCCTCCCTAAAGTCCACCTCCCAATACATCACACTGGAGATTAGAGCTTCAGCATGTGAATCTAGAGGAGGGGGACACAAACACTGGGTCCAGAGCACTCTCTCCACACCCCCTGCCCCACTCTCCATGACTGAAGAAAAACATACACATTGATCACAAATTTTTAAAATCAACTTTTTTTCAAAGTTGAGCCTCTGAAATTTTGGAGTTCTTCTGTTACAGCAGTTAATTTCATCCTAACTAATATATAGGGGAAGGAATTATAAAATGGATTATGTTCAAATAGTCATCAGGGACATAAAAGTGGGTCACTGGGAAGGGGTGCAGGCTTTGGGGGAGGGGATAAGGAGAATTAAAGTTCCCTCTTTTTTATGGATGCTTTCCTTTACTGTTTCACCCTTTTGGATGCTTTCCAGAATGCTTCATTCATGGGACCGGAGCTTCTCCTGTGTCTGTGTGTATTGATGGCTAGGAATAAGAAAGTGATCCAGGAAGAGGAAGCGCTGAGCAGGGTGAGAGGGGTGAATAATGCACTCACCTCTCACATATGTAGCCCAGTCCTCACTGCGCCCCCCCCCCCCCCCCCCCCCCGCCCCCGCCACCATCCTGTTGGTGCTGTGCTTAGTTGCTCAGTCATGTCCGACTCTTTGCGACCCCATGGACTGTAGCCCACCAGGCTCCGTGGGGATTCTCCAGGCAAGAATACTGGAGTAAGTTGCCACGCCCTCCTCCAGGGGATCTTCCCAACCTTGGGACTGAACCCAGGGCCCCCGGAATTGTGGGAAGATTCTTTACCATCTGTGCCATGAGGGAAGCCCAAGAATACTGGAATGGGTGGCCTATCCCTTCTCCAAGGGATCTTCCTTACCCAGAAGTCGAACCAGGATCTCACTGCACTGCAGACAGATTCTTTACCAGCTGAGCTACCAGGGAAGCCCATCCTGTTGCTAGCAAAGGATGGATATTCTTTCTGTGGTGTGCACCCATGAGGGGTCTATAAGCAGATACTCAGGAATTTGGAACTCTGGATCCTGATCCTCTTTGCCTCTGTCACAACTGGCAGTCTGAGTTAGGTTGGAAAATTGGGCAGTAGCTCAGTGAGAGAGAAAGGTTCAGGACCAAGGCTGTGTGCAGGGTCCAGAACCCACGTGGCTGGTGTGTTGTGGGTCATGGTGGGAACAGTGGGTTCTTCCCTGGTGCCGTGGAAGCCTGAGTGTCTGGATCTTACTCCCCTAACCAGCACTTCTTTGTTCCTGCTGTAATGGATGGTTCTGGCTGTGATGCTGATAAAGAAACTACTTAAGGAGCAAGTCTTTCCCCTCCATTCCTCAGTCTAGCATCTACTTAGAAACATTATCTCCCCGGATCTCCCAGTCCCTGAGCAGGAGCAGCAGCATATCACCTCTGGGAGACCAAAGTGCTTTATGGATATTATCTCATTAAATCCCCCAACCTTTCCCCTCGGAGTCCAGACACACCCTTCACCCCCCACCCTCAACTCAACATCTCTGCTCCATTCAAACCAGATTGTGAATAATAAATGCTGTGATTTATTGAGAGTCATTTGAAAAGAACTGTGAATGGACCCTCAACCTCTGAGGTCCACCTGAAAGACACCATCTTAACGTGTGTACAGGAGAGATAACGGCTCTTCTGACACCCACTTACCTGGGGCGCCAGTGATTTACGGTTACTGGGCAGGGTTTCCCAGTTGCCCTGTACTCCCATTGGACAGAGAAGTTCTAGGATCCTTGTTCTTTCCCTGAATGTTGGCATTTCATACCTTTATTCTCCCAGCGCTGTTCCACCCACATGCCAGGCATCTAGACATATGTGCCGCTCTGTAAGTGTACCAGTTTTCTCTGGGTTTTCAAAGCTTTGAATAAACTGTTCCCTCTGTCAGAATGCAGTCCTGTTAGACTGGCTACACTGTGATCTCCTGCTCATCCCCAAGAACCGGCTCCATTCTCATCTCTTCCATCAGAACTTTTTTGACTTCTAAAGAATGAATTGGTTTTTTCCTCTGATCTTTGACAGTCTCAAACAGAATTACTACCATTTGTGCCAGGCTCCAGCTATGTGCTGTTCATATATATTATCATTTAATTCACACAACCTCTCTATGAGGTTGGTGATATTATTATAGCTAATTCACTGATAAGGGAAAAAGAGGCCTGAGAAGATTAATAACACTCTTGATATTTGTATGGTAATTAAGAGGTGGAACCAGAATTCAGTGCTGGTGCTGGGTCAGACTCCAAAGCTCAGGATCTGTTACTCCACAAGCTGCCTCCATTTTTTTTAAAATCACTTGTTGGTCTCTCCATAGGCTTAAGCATCTTAAGCATCCTATACCTATTTCCTACTACATAGCACAGTATCTGATATTGAAGAGGTGCTTGAGAAATGCTTGTAGAATGAATGACTTAAAGAAAGAATGAATATATAGCTTTGCTGCTTCAGAGAAATTTGTTGTGTTTTCATTTGGAAAAAATATTGCCAGATTTCCCTTCTGGTGACAATGTTCGGAAGAAGGATCACTGTGAGGAGAAGAGGGTTATAGCTCCAATTAGGCAAATCCAAGGGTCAGTAAAATTAGGCTGTAAAATAAAATCTCAGGAAAGGTTTTTTTTTTTTTTTTTTTGCTGCATTAGGTCTCAGTTGCAGCATTTGGGATCTTTGTTGCACTATACGGGACCTTTTATTGTGGAACACAAACTCGCTAGTTGTGATGCCCAGGCTCCAAAGCACATAGGCTTCCCCAGCCAGGGATCAAACCTACATCCCCTGCACTGCAAGGTGGATTCTTAACCACTAGCCCACCAAGGAAGTCCCTCAGGGAAGCCTTTGAAGAGTTCATCTTTCCACTGGGCTTCCCCATAGAGTGATTGGAATAGATAATCTCAGTTCATTCACTTATTTACTCACTCATTCAACACAGTGATAGAGCATGCCCTATGTGGCAGGCATTGGACTTAGCTCCGGGGCCACACCATTCAGCACAAACAGTCATGATTGTTAGAGTGAACTTCTATGGTTTGCCCAGCTACCATCTCTTCTGCTAACAGAATCAGTCTTTTCTCTTGGGAGAAACATCTTTCTGAAGCTCAGATTTTGTGTTTTAGGTTTAATTTTCACTTGTTGGCTCCAAGTGTGGGCACGTGCTCAATCATTGCATCACATCGTCTCTAGCCATGGTGATTGGTTTAGGGATGGGACTGTGACCCACTTTGGGCTAATGAGAGTCAGCAGTAGGACTCCAGAACTATTAGAAAAGTGGTACTTTCTTTTTGCTGGGGCTCCTGACAGTGAGATCAATACAAAGGAAGACAGAGCTGAGATTTTGAGAGAGCAAGAGAGAGTAGGCTGATGGTACAATTTCACACCTTAGATACAAGCACATCTAAAGAGAGGAGAAACCATGAACTACCCATTTGGGTGAGCCAGTGTATTCCCCCTGTTTGCTTAAGCCCTCTTAAGGTGGGTTTCTTTCACTTGCCACAGAGTAGGTCTTAAATGATAACAACATCAGCTTTTGGAAGTGGGGCTTTATAAGTGACATCCTAAAAACTAGAACTGGCTGAATCATAGTGGCATGCAGAGCACCAAGAATTCCTCTGTTCTTGGCTGGGAAGTTGGAAATCCCAGTAATGTCTCACATAGCAGCTGGGTTGAACTGTCACATGTACTATCTTGAGACTCGAACTGTGTTTTAGAGATAGAAAAAGGAAATATATTGGAGAGGATTGGCTGCTTCGTAAGGCCTTAAGTAACATCCTGTAAGGATGAAGCAAGCTAAGTGGGAAGGAGACAGAGCCCACCCGGTCTCGGTCAGCTGTCCAGGCCGACAGAGAGGAGTGTGGTGGTTTGGCAAAGCTGAACTCTCTATTCCAAGCTAAACTTAGCTGAAGTGAGGTGAGGGAAGCTCAAGACAGAGAAAGAGAAAAGATTGGAACCTAAAGGTAGAATGATATTCACACACTTTACAACATCTTCTTTCTTTCACAGCCTAGAAAGTTATCCTCTGGGATGCAGCCAGGAAGCAAAAGGAATTTTAGCCTTGCCCCTCCCCACACCCATCCCAGTGTACCATCAGGAAGATAGAATTGGAAGGCCTGCTGCTAAGAGACTGGAGCCTTTAGACAGTGGTCTAGATTCAAGAACCCATAATTCCGACTTTGGATTTGACTGGCTGCAAATCAACCAAGAGCTTATTAAGGTTTTAGAAAATTGTAATGCCTGAAAAACACAAAGCCTGACAAATGATTATCTGCAAAAAAGCGATTGAGGGCATGTCCAGCCCCATGAACTCTAGGAAGAAATGAACAGCCCTGAGGAGGGCAGAGCACCCAGTGGGCCTCTTAGCAATGGCTGCAGGGTCAACAGACAATCTGTTTGGGGAGAACCAGGGGAGGCCAGGCTGGTCAGCCTCCATCACAGGGCGGAAGTGTCCCGGTTATCTCTGCCCACTGTCCTGTTATCCCCATCCATACATGTGTTAGTGTTAATGCTCCACCTCGTGATCAGAAGATACTGCTCCCCACTCTCTGTTTTTCTAAGAGGGAGCTCTTCATTGCAACTCTCTTGTTCTTTCTTCACCACCATGTATGATGTGTTGGGGTGGGGGTGGGGATTTAACATGTCATTCAGCCTTGAGTTTCTAGACAAAGGAAACAACTTATAATGGTATCACCGAGGGCAGCAGTGGGCTTCCCTGGTGGCTCAGCTGGTAAAGAATCTGCCTGCAATGCAGGAGACCCCAGGTTCGATTCCTGGGTCAGGAAGATCCCCTGGAGAGGGGATAGGCTACCCATTCCAGTTTTCATGGGCTTCCCTGGTGGCTCAGACAGTAAAGAATCTTCCTGCAGTGTGGGAGACCTGGGTTTGATCCCTAGGTTGGGAAGATCCCCTGCAGGAGGGCATGACAACCCACTCCAGGATTCTTGCCTGGAAAATCCCCATGAACAGAGGAGCCTGGTGGGCTGCAGTCCATGGGGTCACACAAGAATTGGACACGACTGAGCGACTAAGCATGGCATAGCGCAGGGCATCAGTCCCCAGCCTTCTTTAGAGCCAGAGACCAGCTTCATGAAAGACAATTTTTCCAGGAGGGTGGGTGGGGGTGGAGGAGTGGAGAGTAGGTCAGGCAGTAATTCACATGGTGTGGGGGGTTGTTCAGACAGTGATGCTTAGTGATGAGGGGCTCCACCAGGAGGCTAGAGACCCCTGACCCAGAGGGCTCATGAAAGCCCCAGTGGCTGAACCCCACCTCCCAGAGTTTCTGACTCTGGGTCTGGGTCTCATTCTGGGTCTGAGTTGGTCTGGAGTTCCAAGGTGATGTGGATGCTGTCATTGTTTTGTCTTGTTTTGTTTTGAATTCCTTGGGTAATTCTAGTTTGCTAGAATTTCTTAGGGACTCCCCTGGTGGCTCAGATGGTAAAGCATCTGTCTACAATGTGGGAGACCTGGGTTCGATCCCTGGGTCAGGAAGATTCCCTGGAGAAGGAAACAGCAACCCACTCAAAGTACTCTGAGTTTTAGACCCTCTAATCTACAAGCATTTATTGAACACTTAGTATATGCCAGTCCCTGAACTAGGTCCATGTTCACGTCAATTCATATGTGTATGTGTATATATCTATCTGCATGTATACACGAACAAGACAAAGTCCCTGCCCCTGAGACAATCATCACCTAATAGAGGCAAAATCATATAAGTTGATTAATTTCCTACAGGATAATGTCCTACAGGGAAATGATTCACTTTGTGGTACAGCAGAAACCAACACAGCATTATAAAGCCATTATCCTCCAATTAAAAATAAATTTAAACAAATTTTAAAAATAAATCAGAAACATAATAGCAGAAAGAAAGAGAGAAAAAGAAAGAAAGAGTGTTCAGTGTGCCAAGCCTTGGTGGCAACGTTGGTCAAAATCTCAGTGCCTAGTGAAAGTGGCTACTCACAGAGAGTGTGTTAAGTCACTTCGGTTGTATCTGACTCTTTGCAACCCCATGGACTGCAGTCTGTCAGGCTCCTCTGTCCGTGGGATTCTCCAGGTAAGAACACTGGAGTGGGTTGCCATTTCCTCCTCCAGGGGATCTTCCCCGTCCAGGGGTAGAACCCGCGTCTCTTAGGTCGCCTGCATTGGCAGGTGGGTTCTTTACCACTAGCACCACCTGGGAAGCTATGAGGCGCAAACAGAAAGCTCCAGCAGAAGATGGAGAACCAGTGGCTGAGGTTCCAGGGGGTTCCACACACACTTTCAGGGTCCCTTGTCTTCGAGGGAGAGCTCTACATCCAAGTGTATAAGTACCCACAGACACACCTGGGCTGAAGGCAGCTGGCTCAGGGTTCCCCAGGAACAAACAACCAGTGTCCCCACCCCAGCTCAGAGGCTCCCTGCTCAGCCTGTGGGCCCGCCTGCCAGGGGAGGCTGGCAGAGGCCACCCTGGGCTTGCAGCCGGGGAGCCAACGTGCCGACACACAGCTGCTGACTTTCTCCCCCTCCCCTCCCGTTAAGCTGGGAACATTTTGCACTTTTCTTCTCCAACTCTTTCAAAGCAAGTCATTTTCCTCCTCTGGAAGGTTGCCCATTGTTCATTTGACATTAAAGATAGGTCTTCACTGTTTTCTCTTAAGGCACCAATTGGTGAAGTTCAGCCGTATTATGCGGACTTGTCAGAAGGATACAACATTATACAAAGGAATGATGTGAAACAAAAATTGCTCTCTCCAACCTTCCCAACTTCTGCCGCATACAGATTTCAAAGCATTTTTTGCCCTATGTGTGCTTGGCATAGCCTGGGATCTGAGTGTGGTTGGGGGTGGGGGGCGGTAATTGAATGGAGGGGTGGGGTTTGTGGTTCTTCCGGCTGCCAGGGAGGCTTGTGCTGCTGGGAATCGCTCAGTGGACTAGGGGTGGGGGGTGAGGCGGGGGTGCTGAAGAGGATGGAACCGGGCAGGTGGAAAGGAAAACCTCTCTCCCCTCATTTTCGTTAGGAATATGGTTACTTCAGGCCTCCAGAATTGTGGGATGGCTGGTTAGTTTCAAAGAGTTGTGAAATCAAAGTGTTAGTTGTGTCTGACTCTGCAACCCCATGGACCGTAGCCCACCAGGCTCCTCTCTTCATGGAATTCTCCAGGCAGAGATACTGGAGTGGGTTGCCATTTCCTCCTCCAGGGGATCTTTCCGACCCAGGGATTAAACATGGATCTCCTGCATTACAGGCAGATTCTTTACTTGTAATGAGCCCTGGTGGTCTTCCAGTTCCCGTGGTGAATTCAGAGTTCTTTTCCTGCAACTTTTGCTCAGAGTCACATGGTCCCTGTTGCCACTGGAATGTAGTCCCATTATAATTCTGGGTAGAAGCTTGAGTCACTCTGCCTCCTGGATTCACAATTTCCTCATTCATTGCTTCATTCATGAATTAGCTGTGAGCTCTATTCTCCACTGATGAAACATTTGACCCTTCACATTCCCATGCTTCAGTTTCCTTACCTGTAAAATGGAAATATGAATTAGTTACCACCTAGGGTTGTTGTATGGGTTAAATGATGTAATGTGCATACCTAGCATGGTGCCTGGCTGTCTAAGTCCTCAGTAAATGTTTGGTGTGTGTTATTACTTTTACCATATCAGTCCACAGACACTGATTAAGGACCACGGGCACTGTTCTGGGCCCTGGAGAGTGGAAGTTGGAAGAGACGAGATGCTGCTTGTATTCTGGTAGGAGAGGAAACCAGGCAGTAATGGTCCAGGATTGGTGGTCAGTGCTGGGAAAGAGGTGGGCAAGAGCTGCCATGGCAGGGGCGGGGGGCACCTACCTGAAGCCAGTTGGGCGGACAGGGCTTCTGGGGGAAGTGCCTCTCAAGGGAGACTTAAAGGATAAATGTAGAGGGGATAGTCTCCCTGCCAGAGGGAAGAGCAGTGCAAAGACATGAAAACATTCAGAAGGTTTCCCAGAACTGAGCGCAGACCTAAGTGCCTGGAGCATAGATAGGGCTGCTGGGTGGGCAGCTGCAGGAGAGGGGGCTGGAAAGTGAAGTCTGGCCCCTCAAGAAGTGCTCTGGGAGGGAGATAAAAGGCTGGGATTTGGTGCTGAAGGTCAGAGGGAAATACTTAATGGGTTTTTAGTAGGGAAGTGGGACGGCCTGATTGAATGGCTCTGGGCGGAGGGTGAGTTGGGTGGATGAGAACCTGGTCAGGAAGACACCGCAGTAACGTAGGCAGAGCCCTGAAGGGAGGAGAACTGGGACGTGGCCAAGCAGAGGGAGAGCTGGGTGCTTCTTGGAGATTTAGAAGCTAGAATCTCTACAGCTTGGAAAGAACAGGACCCAGGAGGAGTTGGGGAATGTAGCCCCACTCTATGCACCACCAGGTTCATGCCTTCAGTGACCCATGAACGATCCCTTCCAGAGATGAAGATGCTGCGTCCTGTTATGGGCCTGCTGCCATATTTGAGGCAGCACAGGCAGGTGGACGTGATCAAGAGGCATTTGGGGACTTCCCTGGCGCTGATGGTAAAGAACCTGCCTGCCAGTGCAGGAGACAGACATGGGTTCGATCCCTGGGTGGGGAAGGTACTCTGGAGGGGGGCATGGCAACCCACTCCAGTATTCTTGCCTGGAGAATCCCGCGGACAGAAGAGCCTGGCGGGCTACAGTCCGCAGGGTTGCAAAGAGTCAGATGTGACTGAAGCAACTTAGCACACATGCGCTGGTGACGCAGTGGATAAGAATCCACCTGCCAGCACAGGGGCCATGGGTTTGATCCCTGGTCTGGGAAAATTCCACGTGCCTCGGAGCAACTAAGCCTGTGTGCCCCAACTATTAAACCCCTGCGCCTCTCAACAAAAGAAGCCACCGCAACGAGAAGCCGTGTGCGCTGCAACTGGAGGAAGCCCACGTGCAACAACAAAGAGCCAGCACAGCCATAAGTAAATAAACACAGCAGTGTGTACACGTCAAAAATTTTTTTAATAAATTAAAAAAAATTTTTTTTAAAGAGACATTTCGGCCTCTCCCCTCCCCGGTCCCCATTCCTGTCCATACACACTGTCCTGCTGGGCACTGAAGTGGTGGGATGGGCCCCTTTGGGATGAGAATCACGGATGAGAAACTGTCAGAGTGAGCAGTATTCACCTGGCACTTTGCCGTTTACAGCGCACTTTCCCTGGGGTTGGAGCATTTGATTCTGCTAACTGCACAGGGCAGGAGGCCCGGCGGAGGTGAGCATCCCCGCTTCACAGATGGGCAAACAGCGGCACTGAGAGACCTACCCGTGCCTTTGTGGCAGGGTCTGGATTCTGGTCTAAGAACGTCTGGCTCCAAAGCCAGTGCTCTTCCCACTGGCCCAGGAGTGGCTTGACACTTGGAAGCCCTGGACTGAGACACGGAGACCTGGTTCCTTTTCACAACGTGGCCTCAGCTTTGCTCTGTGGTCTGAGACAAGTTGCTTACCTTGCTCTGGGCTTGAGTTAGTGACTCTGGCAAATACAGAGCTTGGAGTGAAGAGCCAAGGCAATCCCTTCCACGTGGACCAGCTGGGTCTTCGGGCTGAAGGCGCTCTGAGCCCACAGTTGTGCCAGGGTGAACCTTGGAAGGGTTAGTTACGGCCCTGGACCCTAGCCTCCACCCAGCACCCTAGGGAAAGATATATGATCAGAGAGCCCTTTAGTGCACCCTGGGAAGCCAAGCCTGTGGAGAGTGTGATTAAAATCCGCAGACATCGCCGCTCACCAGCAGGGCAGCGCCATCCTCTCGGCTCAGCCACTACTCAAACGCTACTCCCTGGGCCCTCTTTGCGCTTCCGCAGCTCTTCGGTAAGGTTTTAGGCTGAATAGATCACCCTTGTTCCACTGTTTTGCCGCAGGTCCCCAGGGATGGTACCAAAGTGGGAACGAAGTACCATTTGTGGAATGAATCGAAAACAGAATTACTGATCTCCCCTGGCTTTTATGCCCACCAGACTCCACTGAGCGGGGTCTTCACTCCCCAGAGGGACCCATTCTTTTCCTCCTGGGCATCATTTTTCCCTTGGGAGACTGACTTTGGATTCTGCAGTTTACAGTCACAGAAAATCCAAAAGAATTATTTTTTATTTTTTTTATTTTTTTTAAGAGGAGAATAAAAGCCCTCTCCCAGAGGTCACCTATGTCAGGCTCTTCTCTGGGTGGATAGACAGAGCAGGGGCTCAGCCTGGCTTCCTCTGCGCTTGTGGGAAGCGTGTCTGACTTTCTGGGAGCCTGGGTGGTCTTCCCAGCTCTGCCAAGCAGAAGGAAGACTGAACTTTCCCCAGGATCCATACCTGGGGCCAGAGACCACTTCTTGTCATTTCTTTTCATTCCTTCACCCTCTCAGCTTAACGCGCAGTTTAAACAGAGGAGTCTAAGGAACACAGTCTCTCCAGTGGCCACATGGATGACTCTGGAATTAGGCCACTGCTATCAATTTTATTTGGCGATCCCAGTCGGACCTCCAAATTACACCTGTAATTTGGTGCACTCCACGTATTACGGCGTCTGTCAGAGAAATCCTATAATTATTTTTTAAGTGACAACGTTTTAAGGAATAGCTAAATAAATGGAGCTAAATTAGACCACTATCTCTGTACAATGGAACGAGGCAGGAGTCAGAGATGCGGTCAGTCACTGGAAGAAGGAGAATTTTGTCACCATCCAAGAGGTGGCAGCAAAAATTACCGCAATTAACTTAACAAGAAGCCCGTCCTCCTCTGCCAGCCTGCCCAGGAGCCCTGGCACTCACCTTGCCCCTCCTCTGCCAGGATTCTGTGCCTCCCTTACCGAGCTGTCCCGGGCTCCATCTGCTGCTCCCGTCTGGGGCTGATGCCCAGGCCCCAGCCACGTCCTGCCTCCTCCCCAAGAGCCTCCAGCTTGGCATTCCAGAAGGAACAGGGTCAGGAGTTCACGCCTCAAAGAAATCTCACCACAGATCAGTGCCTCACAGGGAGGCCAGAGGGAAAAGCAAGGGCCTGTTTTCATCCTGTGCAAACTCCATGAGAAACGAGATTTTTCCACAAACCCTAAAATGGAAGATCTCAGGAGAAACTGGATACATATCTTCTCTATTTGTCCAAGCTTTTTTTTTTTTTTGGCTCTGCCACGGGTCATACGGGACCTTAATTCCCTGAACAAGGATCAGACTGTGCCCCCTGCATTGGAGGCACAGGGTCTTAACCACTGGGTGACTGAGGAAGTCCCTAGGCTCTTATTTTTGACTCTCCTCTGTGCTAGATGTTCATGGATGACTGAATGAAAGAGCATGAACAGATAGGTGCAAGAGGTGCATGAATAGATTGATAAAATACTTATTTAGCTCTTACTAGGATACATATGGGAGAAGGCAAAGGCAGCCCACTCCAGTACTCTTGCCTGGAAAATTCCATGGACGGAGGAGCCTAGTAGGCTGCCGTCCACGGGGTCACGAAGAGTCGGATACGACTGAGTGACTTCACTTTCACTTTTCACTTTCATGCATTGGAGAAGGAAATGGCAACCCACTCCAGTGTTCTTGCCTGGAGAATCCCAGGGACGGCGGAGCCTGGTGGGCTGCCGTCTATGGGGTCGCACGGGGTCGGACACGACTGAAGCGACTTAGCAGCAGGATACATATCCTTCTAGGTTCTGGGCTTCCATTTGTGAACAGAACAGAAGGCCCTGCCTGCCTGTAGCTCACATTCTAATGGAGGTAAGATAGTAAACAGGATAAGTGGGGAAGGTGTGTGGTTGGATGGAGGGTAGTGAGTGCTAAGGAGAAAGATGAAGCAGGGTGAAGGAGGAAAGGAGTGATGAGGCTGTGGCAGCTTCGCAGCTGTGACAGCCAGGGATGTCCTCGCTGACAAAGCCTCGTTTGGGAAGCGACCGGAGGAAGAAGCCCTGTTGCTCCATGGAGGACGCACGTTCCAGGCCGAGGGAATAACGGGTTAAAAGACCCGTGGGAAATGTTAAGAAGGCTGTTGGAGACATGGAATGACAATTATGGGACAGGAGGTATTGGAGAAGTGAAATATCTCAAACAAATATTTACTATTGAAGTTGCAGTTGTTTAGGCCAGGGATCAGCAAACGAGGTGTTTTTGTGCAGCCTGTGAGCTGGGAATGGTTTTTACATTTTTAAGTGTTTGGAAAGAAAGATCAAGAGAACATTTTGTGACACGTTGAAAACTATATGAAATTCAGATTCTGGAGTCCATAAATCAAGTTGTATCTATTCATGTACGTACTGTCTGTGGCTGCTTGCTTTTGCATACAGTGGCAGGGCTAAATAGTTATGACAGAGAAGGTAAGGCCCAGGGAGTTCAAAATATTGTCTATCAGTCCCTATACAGAAACATTCACCAAGTGGTGGTCTAGGCAGTACGGGAGAGGGGTTAAATCCTAGCTGCGGGGTCAGCAGCCCCAGTTCCAGGCTTGAGGTCAACTATAGTTTTGGGCACTTGGAAACATTTCCTAAAATGGGGACAAAAGTACCACCCTCTTGGTATAGTGTGAAAATTAAATGAAATAAAGAATATGAAGTCTATAGCAAGTGCTAGATATTCATAGCCATTATAATGATTACATAGTAAAATGTGCAGGTAGGGTAGGGGTGGGGCCCTCATGATGGAATGAGCTCCCTTATAAGAAGAGACCCCAGAGAGCTTGCTCTCTCCTCACTGTGTTTGGATACAGCAAAAAGGCAAGAAGCCAGGGAGAGGGTTCTCACCAGAGCCTGACCATGCAGGCACCTTGATCTTTGACTTCCCAGAATTAACCCTGCACTGCTCAGGCCTCCCAGTCTCTTGCATTATTTTATGGCAGCCCAAGCAGGCTAAGACAAGAGAGGAGCAGCTATCTTTACCTGGGGAGCTGGAGATATGGCCATTGACCATATGACTTCTCAAGGGGGAATCAGATTTCCAGGAAAGGAAGACTGTCTTGGCAGAGGACTATAATATGAAAAGCATTGGTGGTCTTGAACAAGATGGGGTGTTTGGGGAGCAAGGAAAATTCCTGGTACTGAGCACAGTGGTGGATGTGGGCGAAGAGTGTAGGATTTGGGGAGAGCTGAGGCTGCAGAAGCACAGTTGTGAGGGGCCTTACATCCCATCCTCATGGTGACAGGATTTGTTAAGTTTTGCCATTTGGCTTTTGAAGTGTTCCTCTCTCCACCCCTCAAGGGGTGAAAGGGGAAAGGGGTGAACAGCCAGCTAACAGAAACACCTTCTTGTTCTTTCGCGTCCCAGCTCAGTGGATAGTTCCTCAGCTCCTTCTCTGGGGTTGGGGTTGCTGTGCAGTCCCTAGCCATGTCTGTCTCTCTGTTGTTGGCAGCCAGATAATCATGGGGTTAATCAGCGGTGAACAAGAAAGACAACAGCTCCTGGCATCAGGGAGTAAGGAGGGTTCTGAAGAATAAGGAATTTTGTTTGAAAAAGAAGAGGAAGGAATACAAGGTGCTAAGAAAAAGGTATAACCAGGTATAACACGGTCAGTTAAGAATTTTCCCCTGAGGACACTGGGAAGTTTTGTTTATTTATTTTGGACCGAGCGGGCTGCTTGGGCTTTTTCTCTGGCTGTGGCGAGCAGAGGCTGCTGTCTAGTCGCAGGCTGAGGGCTTCTCGCTGCAGTGGCGTCTCTCGTTGCAGAGCTCAGGCTCTGGGGTTCAGCAGTTTTGGCTCCCAGGCTCTAGAGCACAGGTCCAAACAGTTGTGGCACACGGGCTTCGATGCTCCTGGGCATGTGGGATCTTCTGGGACCAGCGATTGTTCCCGTGTCTCCTGCATTGGCAGGCGGATTCTTTGCCACTGAGCCACCAGGGAAGCCTCCTGGAAAGTTTTTGAAGGGTTTTCAATATGGCGCTGATGGTATCAGGCTTGAGTTTTTAATAGATGGCTCTGCTCCTGTGGGCTGGCGGGGAGATCAAATAGAAGAGGCTATTGCTATATCCATGGAAGAAATAATGGAAGTTTAGACCAAGAGGTGACCATGGAAATGAGGGAGCATCCACTGACAAAAAAAAAAAAAAAAGGAGCAGAAGGAGGAATTGATTGAGCTTGGTGATTGGGTGTAAGCATGAGGGAATTGGAGGCCACGTGGACGATGACCAGAGGCTCTGTGGCTGCCTGGATGGTGGTGTCTACTGAGATGGGGAGAGGAGAGGACAGGTCTGGGGTGTGGATGCAGTGGGGATTGGAAATTTAGTATCAGGGACGTTGGTTGGAGATGCTCATGGAGCAATCCAAGCAAGGGTGGCGGCTACCTTGAGGTGTTTGGCTATCTCGTTCCGAAGTTCCTGAGACACATAGGGCTGGAGCTATAAATCAGGGAGTCATAAACAAATGGATTCTGGTACTTCCCTGGTGGGCTAGTGGATAAGACTCCACACTTCCAGTGCAGGGGACATGGGTTCCATCCCTGGCCAGGGAAGTAAGGTCCCAGATGACATGTGGTACCGTCAAAAAAAAAGGATGCTAATTTTGGCCCTGCAGTGATTGAGATCGTGAGATCTGTTTGCCCCTGTGCTGCCCCCCAGCTGGCAGGATAGTACCCAGCCTCAGGATTAAACCCCCTGTAATATGCTGCCTTTTGCAAACACACACACATACACACAAACAAACAAACAAATGCTTCAGTTCCTGATGACTCAAGTGGCATGTGTCTGGCCCTGATTGTGCAGACAGTTTTACAGGAAGTTGCCAACACAATGAACCATCTGAAGCCTCTAATGAAGCAATTATAGAATGTGGAATGAACAATCAATCAACTGTAAACTCAGTAGTGAGAATTTTACAGGGATCGAGGGTAAATAACGGGCTCCCTGCGGTTACGTCAGAGCAAACTGATCTCTTATTGGAGATGAAATATACGTGATAGGGGAACCTCTCTGGCCCCTCCCACAACACAGCACGCAGCAAGAAAAAAAACTTCCTGTGGAATACTTCCCCTGTCCTCCCATCAGTGCGAGCTCTCTCCACATTTTGGGAAGTGATGATTACAAAAGTTCTCTTTACCCTGGAGGGATCTCTACAGGTAATATATTTCAGGGCTCCACTCTTGCTGTTGGATTCTTGAATCTAAAACAGCTAAGAAAGATGTCCAATCTATGGCAACCATTATCATAGTATTATTTCCATTGCTCTGTGGCAGCTCTGAATATGTATTAACCTCTAATTCTCACAAGCCTGCAGGATAGGTATTATTAAGATATTAATATATAATGAGGACAGAGACAGGAAGTGTAAATCATCTGTCCTAGGCTGCAGAGCTCAGATGTGGCAGAGCTGGACCAACCCCAGTCTGTCTGAGACCAGAGCACTTCCTCTTCCCCACGAACTGCCACCTGGATCCGAACTCCTCAGATCACCAGCTTGCTATTGAGCCCATTGTCTTGATCACTGGTCTTAGAAGATTCTTATTGAATTCTCCACCGCTGTCCTAAATTTACCTCCTAAAGCAGGGGTCCACAGCCCCCAGGATCTAATGCCTGGTGATCTGAGGTGGAACTGATGTAATACTAATAGAAGCAAAGTGCACAGTAACTGTAAAGCACTTGAATCATCCTGAAGCCACCTCTCACCCCCTGGTCTGTGGAAGATCTTTCTTCCACAAAACCGGTTCCTGGTGCCAAAGAGGTTGGGGACCACTGTTCTAAAGTACTCAAGTGAGGGACTTGGGATGTTTGGGGAAGAGTCATCATGCCCTTTCTCCCCTCAGGAGTAAATGCTTCCAGTATCTTCAGCCTTGTCCCATGTGGCTCACTGGGGCAACCTTCCAAACGGCTGTTCCCTCTCTTCTTTCAGACTTCTTTGCTGAAAGATCACCTTCCACTGTAGACACTGAAAGAGCCAGAAACTCACTTGCCCATAAGCAAACACTGAGGGTGGATTTGGAACTACTAATAAGGGAATTGGAGAGACAGAGAGATGAGTGTAGTGGAAAGGTAACACCTGGATTCCCATCCTGACTTCCGCTAGCTGCAGGCAAATTATTTAAATACCCTGGGGCCTCAGTTTTTTCATCTCTAAAATGGGATGACTATAATTACCACAGGGTTGTTTTAACAACAGAATTGGGTCAAGCATATAACCACACAGAGCTGGACACAGAGAAGTTACGTAAGTGAATGTCATTCTTTTATTACTGTTTTACTGAACACAGGACTGCTGCTCCTCACTGAGTTTTACTTAAAAAAAAAAAAATCTTTTATTTTTAGGCTGCATTATTTGGCATGTGGGATCTTAGTTTCCCAACTAGGGATCAATCCATATCCCCTGCACTGTGAGTGCGGAGTCTTAACCACTGGACCACCAGAGAAGTCTCAAATATTACCTAATGCAGTACAAGACATAGATTTACACATGAATTAGGCAAAGGGGCATTAACATCTTAATATTCATCAACGTATATAATGCTGCCCTCCCCAAAATACTCCAAGCAGTAATATTGATGTATATGTATTCCTTACCCATCAATTCTTCATTTGTGGGTGCCAAGGAGAAACATTATCCCAACCCAGGTATCATCATTTGTTTAAAGAAAGGAATTCCCTTATTTTAGAAGGAATACTTAGATAAATTGTTTAGTCCTCCTTTCAAGAAGCACATTGGTATTGAAAGCCAAGGATATAGGATTAAAGTTTCTTAAGCTTATTTCCATAGGGTGAGTGTGATGAGTCACTGTATAAAGTTTTTGAAAAGATCTGCTTCAATGAAGGATCAACATTGGGATTTGTCAGATACCAATAGATGGGTACTCTGTAAAGCAGGGATTCTTGTGCCTGTTTAGAATCATCTGGACAATATGACGTAAGTGCGGTTGTATCAATTATCTCAACATTCCAAAGACGGACCTTGTTCTTTCATGGCGTTGCATGCAACATACTCTCTGGTGCACCCAGCTCTCCTATGATTCCTGCATAATTGGAAATGCCTAAAACTGAGAGCAAACTAGCTTACACAGATTTATTGGCCAAAGTAGCTGAAAGTTCCAGGAATCTTTTAGCTAATAATGCCATCAGATATCATATATGAATGCATATATATATCCCTCTCTTTCTCTCCCCAGGATTCTTTATATATCTATTATATCCACTTATTACATTGTGTTGTATTTTGTTTACATGTCTGATGCCCTCCCCACCTCCCATCCAAGAAAGTGAACTTCCTGAGTTCTGAAAAAAAATGTCATCTCTTCCTTCGTGTTCCCAGGACCCAACACAGAGCTTGGCCCCTTCATGGGACCTCAGTAATTATGGAGTTAATAAACAAGTGAAAGAGGATGTCTAAGAGAAGACAGGGCAAGAATGAAGAAGTAAACTTTATTTCTCATTCCCTTGAAAGATCAGACACGGAGTATATTGACCCAGAGGGCTTCCCAGGTGGTGCAGGGGTGGGAAATCCACTGCCAGTGCAGGAGAGGAAAGAGACTCATGTTCCATCCCTGGGTCGGGAAGATCCCCTGGAGAAGGAAGTGGAGACCCACTCCAGGATTCTTGCCTGGGAAATCCCATGGACCGAGGAACCTGGTGGGCCATGGGGGTCACAAACATTTGGACACAACTGAGCAACTGAGCACACATATTGACCCAGAACCTTCCAGGATAGGCCAGAAATTGTTGAATTCCAATTCTTCCCAGAATGCCCTGTAGCAAATGCAGCTGAACACCTGGGAGCTGGAAACCTGCCGCTGCCTCATCCATTTGATTTCAAGACAAGAAACCCTAGACAGATTCCCTCGCCTGCAATTATCCAGGCAGAGCACAGACAAGTTAATGTCAACACTCACCTCGATGCCTACACCATCCCCAGAACCCAGAGCAAGGTGTTCTTCCCTCTAATCCTCTGTGGCAGGACAGATGGCACTTACAACCCAGTCGAGCACCTGGGAAATGTTTTTCACGCTACCAATTAAGACGCATTTCCTCCTCTGTGTCCATCACTTGTACCCGTAGGAGCTTCGCCAGGAGCGTATTCCATCCAGTTGCTCCCTTTGTCCACTGGGGTGTTTTGCTACAGATTCAAAAAGTGCTTCAGAGGAAGAAAGTGAGAGTTGCATCTGAGCTGTAAGCTTCCTGGTATACTCATGGAGGCCCCAGAAAATTTTAATTTTTTTTCAGGCAACTGACAATGACTATGAACCTACTATGTACCAGTAGACATCAGAGGAAAATAAAAAGTCTAATTATTCTACCCTTGAGGAACTCATAGTCCAGGGGGATAGATTAGTAAACAGCTAATTAAAATTCATTGTGAAAATACTTTAAGCAGATATGCTTTGAGTTACTGATGAGCACAGAGAAGAAAAAGGCTCACTAATTTGGAGGAAGGGCCAAAATATAGCCTTTGTCATCAAGAGGGCATGGGTGTTAGCCCGTATTTATATAAATGTAGTAATTCACATTTTTATAATACAATATGGTTTTCAAAGCATTTTCACATATTTATTTCATTTTACTCCCCTTCTTCCTTTATGTAGAAATTACTCTTCTCTGTTTTCAGCTTGGGCTTCCCTGGTGGCTCGGTGGTAAAGAATCTATCTGCCAATGCAAGAGACTCAAGTTCGATCCCTGGGTCAGGAAGATGTCCTAGAGAAGGAAATGGCAACTCACTCCAGTATTCTTGCCAGGGAAATTCCATGGACAAAGGAGCCTCGTGGGCTACAGTCCATGGAGTCGCAAAAGAAATGATTTATCTACTAAACAACATTTTCAGTTTAAGCGCTCATGGCTTGGAGAGGCTAAGGGATTTGTTCAAAGTGACTGAAAAATGAAAGAGCAGAACTCAAAGTTAGTTTTTTTTGATTTAAGAGTTTATTTGGAACATACTCTGTGTTGCACAGGGTTCTTAACTGGGAGCAAAAGTTATAAAATAAAAACAGACAAGAAGTCCCCACCCCCTGCCATCCCTCTGACCACCAGGCTGCAGCCAGCAGGCACAGCACTGGCCTGGCAGAGGCATCAATGCAGCCTTCCCTAGGCATTGGGTACCACGGTTCACATACCTGAAACCACCTGTATCCTTGTGAGGTTTCTTGGACTGCTGCCCCAGATGCTTCTAGAAACTCAGTGTTGTTGTCCTGCCTATTGGCAGGTGGATTCTTGGTGATGCCTGCTTCTTGGGTCCTTAACTTCTAGGGGAGTCTGAAGTTAGCACACACCAGGACAGAGTCTCCATCAGGTCCCGTAAATGCCAGGAAGGGCCAGGAGGCAAGTGCCTGGCAGTTTCTGTCTCTTTTGTGGGAGTTGGACTCAAGTTTATAAGTCTGGCAACTCCCAAGTATGAGAAGGAGGTTTAGAAACCAATCCTTAGCAACACTTTATAGTCCCTCACCATTACCTCTCAGTAGGGCTGGTTTCCTTCTTTAAAAATTATTTTTATTCTGTCTGGCCCAGTTTCTGACTCCCTGAAGCCCTTTTGAACCCAGCATGAACAAGCAAAACCGCTCCTAACTGCCTCCTTCACTGGGCGGCCTGACCACGGCCTCACCATCACAATCATGCTAGAAACAGCTCATTTAATTATTGATCAAACCCATTCATTTAGGTGTGTGGTTAAACCCTTTTCCCTGGACCACTGGCCAAGCCAGCTCTCAAGTTGAATCACTAAGAGCCAGTGACTTTCACTTCTGACCACTGATTGGGAAAGAAGGGCGAAGGGTCCTTATTAATCTCTGAAACGCAGACTGTCTTCCTCTGCTAGCAGGGAGCAGAGCTGGTGTCTCTGCAAGAGAGGCCACGTGGGGAGCCACACCTGGCATCAGGGCTGTGATTATTTTTGATCAGTGATGATTCTCAAAGTATGGGCTCCTGAACCAAAGCAGCAGCACCTGGCAACTTGCTATCTGTGGAAATTCTTGAGCTCCACCCTGGGTACTGATTGAGAAATTCTGGAGGAGGAAAGTGGCCATCTTGCTTAACCAGCCTTCCAGGTGCCTGTGAAGCCTGGTAAGCTTGAGAACCATGGCCGCCGACCCAGGAGCTGCTTCCGACATGGGCAGCAAGCTTCATGGACTCCACTGTACTTCAGTTTTCCTCAGTAGACCTGAATGGGACCTGAAGGAACTTCCTTTAAAGCAGTGAGTAAGCCTCTCCCAGATCATCCTCCAGGGAAGTCTGCTCTTTAAAAAAAAATCAGCCTTCAAGTAATCTGGAATGGTAGGACACTTACTTCCACCAAGTAATTAGTGACTAACCCTTGCAGGATTTCATATCCGTTGTCTCATTCTGCCCACATGACAGCCCTGGAAGGGAAGTCATTTTCAAGGTTAGGAAATAGGCTCAGGAAAGTTGATTCAAATGCCCTAGGTCACATAGCTAGGAGGGGCTGAGCTAGTGGCCCCAACGCTATGCCAGGGCTATGGACATGACTGGGGACCATTAGGGAGCTTTCTCCCACCACTGACGTATGAGAGTCATATCACAGATACCTCAAGTAATCATCTCTCTCTTCTAAGGAAATGTGTCTTTTTCAGTCGGTGAAATTCTCAATTATTCTTTCTTGAGGAGCCTGTCTTTATAAATACAATTTCATACAAATTTCCCATTATCTCTATGGGTTTGTAACAAAAATGATCCAGCGGATGAATGTGCGAGCTAGGCAGTCCATCCTAGGAAAGAAAGACACCAAGCCTGAAAGGTAACCAAACCGCTACCAAACCCAGCTTTGCAGGTTTAGAGGCAAATAGAATCATTAACCTTCCTGAGTCCTAGGGAAATGAGAGGCTATTTTTCAGATACTCCTAAGCCCTCTCTTTACTTTGATCCCAAATTTTCTGATTCCATCTCATTTTTGCTCCTTTCCTAACCTAGCCTGGAGCCCATGAACATTTAACCCCCTCGTTCCATCCCCAACTCCAGACACTCACACACCCACACTCACATATCTACCCACACCCCTTCTCTCCTCTCCCCTCCTTCCTTTTCTCCTACCTGGGATAAATCCACTGCTTCCCCCCCCCGCCGTGTTCCTGTTCCTGAACCCCTGATGGCTCCCAAATTAAAATGCTTCCCCATGCTCTGGGTTAGCGTCATTTCACATCCATGCCTTCACCTGTAATAGGGCTTTCAATCCCCCACGCCAAGGTTTCCACTGTCCTGTCTCCTCCTTCCTTTACTCTTTTCTAAAGCTTTGTGCTTTTCCTCTGGTCTCCACCATCTCCATATCCCACTCATTATCAACAGATGATTGTATCCTAGGTCACAGAAAGTAAACAGCCACTAGACAGCACTTCCTCCACTCCCTTCCCTGTTGCTTTCTAACTGATGTGTATCTTTGCCTGTTGTTATGGACTGAATGTTCCTGTCTCCCCAAAAGTTGTATGTGGAGAAGCCAGAGCCCCCAGTGTCAGCGTATCTGGAGACAGGGCCTTATAAGCAGATGACTGAGATTGTAAAGGCAGGGCCCTGATCCGATAGGATTAGTGTCCTTACGAGAAGCGACATCAGAGAGCATGTGCTCTCTCTGCACGCACACACTGAGGAAAGGCCTTGCGAGGACATAGTGGGAAGTCAGCCCTCTGCAAGCCAGGAAGAAGGTTCTCACCAGTCTTGCCCTAGTGCCTTCTTTCCCTGAAGTCAGAGCGGCATGGCTGGGCAGGAGCTCAGGGTCAGGGATTGGAAAGTGGTTGGGTGATCCAGGAATTAGCACAGAGGGAGTAAGGTGAATTGAATGGGCAATAACAACCACAGAACTTAACAACTTAAAACAGAAGTGGTTATATGTTATGTTGTTTCTCATACATCTTCAAAATGAACTGGGCTCAGCAGGACAGTTCTTCTACTGGCCTGATCGGAGGTCACTCATGTGGCCCTTTCCAGTTGGCAGGTCAGCAAGGGATCAGCTCAGCTGGAATGCTGGGATGACTGGGCCTTCTCCCTTTCCGTATAATCTCAGGCCCTCTCTCTCCATGGCTTTTCGATACAGACTCTTCAGCAGCGTTGGCAGTCTTCTAACATGCGGGCTCGGAGTTCCCAAGAGCATAAAGGTGGAAGCAGATAGGTCTTCTTAAGCCTTATGCCCCCAAACCACACAGCATCACTTCCTCTGCAGTCTGTTGGTTAATGTGTGTCGGAGGACCAGTCTGGATTCTAAGGGAGGGACTGAACAGATTGTGACTCACTGTGAGTCACCACTGTAACAGAATAAACACTGTGCATTCCTCAACCTACACAAAAGTGAGGACTTTCCAGTAGGACTGTCTGCATCAGCTTCTGGGACTCCCTTCTTTTCTTAATGTTTGTTTTTATTTATTTATCTGGCCGTGCTGGGTCTTATTTGCAGCATGCAGGATCTAGTTCTTCCTGCACTGGGAAAGCAGAGTCTTAGCCACTGGATCACCGGGGAAGTCCCCTTTAAAAAAAAAAAAAATTATTGGAGCTCTTTGTTTTGATATAGCTTGAACGTTTCTAAGTCCATCTTCTGAAGGATGTATCTACTGAGCTGTAAGACAGCCCATCTGTTTTTGAGGAGAAAAGTTATTTCCAAGTCCTCAATAGAACCTCATTTAGCTTTTAAGTAATGCAATTATGATTTTAGGGAACTCTCACCTCAATAGCTTCACCTCCCATGTCTGGATTTCAGAAGCAGCACAGACCGGAGCTTCAGTTGTTTCAGTGGCATTTAAAAGGCTATGGGTATTTAGCAAATAAGCTAGCATAAGATTTTGAGTTAGCTCAAGTATTTTCCATATTCCACACACACCCACCTCCACATTTCTAATATACCATGGGAACTTTCTATCATTCCAGACAGCAGGTCTAAGCTCATTGCCTCAAGGAAGGGAGGCTACAGTCACACACAGAGAACAAAGGCATCAGTTCTCAATCTTGAGTTTCAAAGAGACTTTTCAAAGTCCTGGCAAAGAAAACAGGTTGATAGAAAAGGTTTCTGAGTTTCAAAAACTTGGCTTTTCTTGTGTCAAGAGCCATATGCTATGATGTTTATAATAGATTTGGGGAGATTATAAGATGATATATAAAAAATGTTAAAATATTTTTAAAAGTTCATGGTCTAGTTGAGTAGAGTCTATAGAGCTTTCACAAGCTCCATGTATGGAGACCCAGGTGTCCTAGGAGAAGCAGCAGAGTAGCAGTATTTCTGAGAGGGCTAGAATAATCTGAGTATCTCTGAGAGGGACCCCTAAACGTGCCTCAGCTCAGCAATGTTCCTGGATCGGTTCTCTGCAAGCAAACTCAGGTGAAATTAGAAGTGCAAATTGCTGACGTGGAATTAGCATCGAAGAAATTAAGGATGAGAAAGCAGCACTGGGCCGAGGGGGCAGTAAACTGGGATGCGAGCCTGACAGAGCCGTGGAGCAAGCATCACTCACCCATGGACTCTGGTTCGGTGAAATGGCTGAACCTTGATATCTCCACCTTAGTCTTCAGCACGAGATGCTCTGGGAAGGGCATGACCTTGAGAGAGGTGGCTGTCTGCATCGCAGAGGAGCTGGCAGCTGGAGGCCATCTGCTGACTCGCTCACTCCCCGCAGCTGGGCTGCAAGTCCTTCCATGACGAGGGATCCGGGCTGCAGCGTGTCTGCACGTTTACCACGCTAATCCTCTCCTCTCTGAGCTTAATCCCAGGCCGGGAGCTGATCAAATGCTTGGATAGTTTTGGAAAGCCTGCAGTAAGGGCCTGGTCAGAATTCCCCAAACACAAGCCCAGAGAGGCAGTGCGGGGACTAAAGTGGAAGTGGAATGGCAGCAAGACACAGGACTGAGCGTGGCCCCCACGGCCATGGAGGACTGTCTGCAAGCTCCCTGCATCCCCAAGAGCCCCAGTGACGCCTGACCCTCTGTTGGGGGTCAGACATGGGCTGCTTGGATCCACTGACATCTGGCGTTTCTGGTGGGTAGGGGACATCTCAGCTGAAAAAGACGATAAAACACAAAGTTCTTCTCAGTAGATTCCAGCCAGGACAGATGACAGCTGTAAACCATATCCCACTCCCCCTTTTCTGTCTGAGGCCATGATTCTATAAAGTCCCTCCTATCATGCTATGTCTGTCAACTTAGATAAATCTCAGGTCATGAGCTGAAGGAAGGGGTAGGGAAAATCCAAATTGAGTTTAAACTAGAGGTAGCAGAGAAAACCCGTAAGTGATTGGGTGTATTTAGAATTAAATTGGTTTGAGTTCAGGGCTTCCCTGGTGGCTCAGTTGGTAAAGAATCTGCCTGCTATGTAGGAGCCTCAGGTTCAATCCCTGGGTTGGGAAGCTCCCCTGGAGAAAGGAATGGCCAAGTTCACTATGCTTGCCTGGAAAATTCCAAGGACAGAGGAGCCTGGCAGGCTACAGTCCATGGGGTCACAAGAGTCAAGACACTTCAGTGACTAAACCACTAGCATTAGATAACATGGGGCGTCCAGACAGATACTAAGTTCAGTTATAAGAAAATATTGTTAATTATATTTTTGAATCATTTGTGCCAAAGACTGAAAATTCATGCTGCGTATATAGATATGAAAAGAGCAAAGAAGGAATCATTGTTTCAGTCAATTGCAGAGATAGGAATGTAAGCCAATGAAGAAAAGATCTAGGGTTGCTCTTGGCCAAGTGTGTGGTGCAACTGGGGATGCTGTCTCAGAACCAGATGCTCAGACACTGCTGGGACGGGCTATTAGGAGATGATTTCTGGAAATCGACTTGGATACATGTACATATAATCAAGACATTAAATTGTTTGTATTTTGCAATTCTACTTTTGGGTATCTGGCTTAAGAAAATAGCCAGCTATCATTCTGACTGCTGTACAAAGAAGAGAGAAAGCCAGGAAATGGGTTAGGAAATGGTCTTATGAAATTCCAGGCAACAGGGCTTCCCTGGTGGCTCAGTGGTAAAGAATCCACCTGCCAATGCAGGAGACACAGGTTCGATCCCTGGGCTGGGAAGCTCCCACATGCCACGAAGCAACTGAGCTCTTGCACCACAGCTATTGAGCTTGTGCTCTAAAGCCCAGGAACTGCAACCACTGAGCTCACGTGTCCCAGCGGCCGTGCTCCATAACAAGAGGCCACTGCAACTAGAAGCCCCCAAACGCCGCAACTAGAGGAAAACCCACGCAGCAATGGAGACCCAGCACAGCCAAAAACAAATAAAATTATTTTTAACAACTCCAGGCAAGATATTGGCTTCTTTCACTTGGGGTATGGCAGTAAAGATGGAGGATGTATAGGAAACTGGGATTTTTTTGGAGGTAAGGTTAAGACTTGCTGATGGATAATGTGTGGGAAGGTTAGGTCATGATGTCTTCTAATTTTGGGTTTAGTAACTGGGTGACTAACAGCGGTGTTTATTGGGGAAGATTCAAGGGAGAAACAGTTCTGTGAGGAGAGGGTAGAAAGCAAGAGGTTTACTGTGGCCACAGTGAGTTTCTGATGCTATTAAATACCCACAGGGCTTTATCCCTTGATACCTAGTCTGGAGCTTGGTGGACAGGAGGAGGCTGGAGATACTAACTTGAGAACCATGTGCATAAAGACAACATTTAAAGCCCTGGGACTAGATGTAAGCTTTTACTGAGTGAGTTATTGACTGCAGATAGAGTGAATCAAATGGGTGATAGGATCAAGTGTGTGATAAGATTATTATAGATTTTTATTTTCTTCTTTATTTTTCTCTATACTTTCCAGGGTGTTTACAATGAAAAGATATTACTTTCATAATCAGAAAACAAGTCCTAATAAACCTGCTTCTGCCACTCAGAAACATAGCCTTACCACCTCCCTGCTCCTTTTCTCAGAAA
This sequence comes from Ovis aries, assembly GCF_016772045.2. Lineage (NCBI taxonomy): Eukaryota > Metazoa > Chordata > Mammalia > Artiodactyla > Bovidae > Ovis > Ovis aries. The sequence goes on from NC_056055.1 coordinate 16,080,198, forward strand.
AAGTATTTCGCCCAGGTAAGGCCTTAAACACATTAATGTGTGTGTTTAATTGGGAATCTTAGAGACTGTATGAAAATCAACATCCTCATCTCTTCCGAGTGCAAATGAGCCACTCATACCCTGGCGCGCCCCCCTCACTGCATCGTGCTGCTGATTGAAACTGTGCCTGATTACGTGTCGCTGCTCGAGTTCTGGAGTGTGTAATAGCAGCGTTTATTTGCCAAGGTTGACAGTGATGACTGTGTCATTTCCCTCTTCATGGTTTTTCTTTTTTAATTTTTTAAAAACATTTATTTGGCTGTGTTGGGTCTTAGTTGCGGCATGCGGGCTTAGTTACTCCAAGGCATATGAGGTCTTAGTTCCCCAACCAGGGATCAAACCCAAGTCTTCTGCATGGGAAGGCAGATTCTTGACCGCTGGACCACCACGGAAGTCCCCTTTCTTTCCTTTCTGAAGCAAAGGAGTCACCCTGTTGGGCTACTAATATCATGGGTTGATGGGGTTGCCTCTGGTCAGGAGGTGCTGGGGCGGAAGCCCAGACATCTCAGGATGTTTTGTCAGAAGCCTGGGGAGATGCGAGATCTTGGTTCCCCAACCAGGGATCAAAACCGTGCCCCTTGCAGCAGAAGTGTGGAGTCCTAACCACTGGATGGTCAGGGAAGTCCCAGAAGAAGTTGTTTCTGTGACTCACCTGGGATGACTTCCAGGTGGTGGTAAAGGAACTCTTGACTTGAGTCTTTATTCATTTAACTAGCATTCACTGTAGCCCTTCAGTGCTCCCGGCCCTACTCCAAGCACAGAGATAAATATGACCTGGCTAGGCTCTCCAGTGGACTTCCCAGGTGCCTCTAGTGGTAAAGAACCCACCCGCCAATGCAGGAGACCTAAGAGTCGAGGGTTCAATCCCTGGGTGGGAAAGATCCCCTGGAGGAGGGCATGGCAACCTACTCCAGTGTTCTTGTCTGGAGAATCCCATGGACGGAGGAGTCTTGTGGGCTGCGGCCCATAGGGTCGCAGAGAGTCGGACATGACCGACTTAGCACGCACAGGTTCTCAAGGAATGCAGTCTAGTGATTCCACTTGAGTCCAGTATGGGAAGGGTTGTGATGAGGGAGGTGTGGGGCAGTGTGGAAGCACCTCATCTGGGGAGTATGGTCCAGGGTCAGATCTACCTGGAGAGGATACTAGTAACCAACATTTATCCAACTGCCAGGCACAATGCTTATTGCTTTGTACAGGTGAACTCATTGATTCCTTCCAACCACCTATTATTATGCTTATTTTATAAAACTGAGGCAGAGTGCTTCCATCTGAGCTGAGTATTTAAGGGCAAAGACAGGTTAGATGGGTTGGGGTAGAGGGAAATGTTTCAAGCAATTGGATCCACATGTAGAAAAGCATGGGGCACCCGTAGAGTGTGAGGAATAATTAGGGGACTGCAGGGTGTTCTTCACTGACTGCTGTCTATGGGGCCGGGGCCTGGGAGAGTGGAACTAGAGAGTCCTGAGCGGCTGGAAGAAAGGGAGCGACAGAATCCGATCTGTCTCCATACTGGCTGCCTTGCATAGCTAGGCTGGCCTGGGGGAAGCCAGATAGATTGCAGTGGTAAGTAATGATAAGCAATGAAAGCTAAGCTATAGCACCTGGAATGAGTGTGGTCAGAGGCTGATGGACTCAGGGGTGCTGTGCTGTGGATGGACTGGGCCTGAGGAGCTCGGGTGAGGAGGGAGTCAGGGCCAGTGCCCAGATTTCTCCTCGGGTGGCTGGGGAAGTGGCTGTGTTTCCCAGAGACTGGGAGCCCCGGGGGAGGAGCAGGCCCATTGTAGACAGATGGTGTATAGGGTTTGTTCTCAGCAGTGCCTGGAACCTGGGTCTCTGGGGAATGGGAGAAAACAATACCCAAGCAAACCAACAGAAAGACGATGAGTACATGGATGGAGCCTTGAAAGCGAGAACAAGCCAACCAACAACCTCCTCTTAATCTGCTTACCTATAGTCTGACGTTCCAGCACTTTCCTGTAAACATAAGGCAGTGGTGGGGAGAGGCAGTGGGGCGTGGGGGGAGATGTTGAAAATGTTCTTACAAGCAAAGGACAGTAAATAGAAGTTAATTGGATAGCACTTGCTATTCGTGTTTTAATATGTGTTAAATGTCATGCCATTTTGTCCTTCTTTAAAACTATTTTAGGAAAACTTTTAAACATACATTCGTGAGAACTTTTATAGGCTTATTGCTGATGTTGCCCCCTCCTTTCCTCCAATTCTCTGTAATGTCTTAATTTCCTCAAATCCAGATTCTGCTACTCTGGGGACTTTCCTGGTAGTCCAGTGGTTAAGACTCCATGTCCGCAGTGCAGGGAGCATGGGCTCAACCCCTGGCCAGGGAATAAGATGCCTTATGCCACATGGCATGGCCCCCCAAACAAAACAAAAAAATAGACAAATTCTCCTACTCTGGCAGTCTGCAGAAGCTCATTCTTTAAGGTAGGGGAGATGGTGCTTTACTTATAAGACCCTATTACACAGGAAAGGGGAAAAGGGCTCAGAGAGAGTAAGTGATCTTCCAGTCATCCCCTTCTGGGTTGGTGGTGGAGGTGGTGTTCCAAGACAGACCCATCAGATCCCAAAGGCCCTTATTACCAGCCGCCCCCACCTTCTCCTGAGAAGTGGATTGGGTAGGCTATAGGATACAGGCTGGGGAAGAAAGACTGTCACTCTTTGTCTCCAAAGAGCAGCTTCTGGTTCTTGAAAACTGATGAGGCCTGAAGAGGTTGGGTCATAAGGGCATCAGGTCTGCTAAGCACCTCGCCAGAGTCGAGGGGGTGGCCTAAGATGGGGAGACGTGGATACTGCCTGCTAAACTCTTAATGCTTTTGCGCAGCTGGACAAGTTTACCAGTATTCTCTCTGAGCAAGAGGATGGCTGAGGAGTAGAAGCATCAGGCTGGAAAGGAGCCAGGAGTCAGGTGTTCCTAGATCAGCAAAAGTTCCCCAAACCAAGGGCAATCCGATGCCTCAGCCACTCTGACTTTGTTCTGCCTTGGAACAACTCCTAGGAGCATCAGGCCAGGCTCTCATTTTTATTATATCAACCACCAAATTATTATTTAGCACCTGGTGGCTCAGATGGTAAAGAATCTACCTGTAATGCAGGAGACCAGGGTTTGATCCCTGGGTTGGGAAGATCTCCTGGAGAAGGAAATGGCAACCCACTCCAGTATTCTTGCCTGGAGAATCCCATGGATGGGGGAGCCTGGTGGGCTACAGTCCATGGGGTTATAAAGATCGGACATGACTGATCAACTAATACTTTCACTTTTTCATGGAAGGAGTACTGCTGCTTGCAGAGCCAACATCTAGCTTCCTTTTCCTCCTTCCTAACTGAGCCCAGGTTTTCCCCCCACCCTACCCCTGCTCCATATGGAAATCACGATTAACCTAAGACAATCTGATGATGGTGATGGCCTGGCAGGGGTCCAGGACTCTATGTGTGAGCCAAGCTCCATTGACTCAATCAGATTACGAGAAACTTACAGACTATGCTCGGGAAGAGGTTTCCCTTCTACATGTGAACAATGAAGTATGCGGCACTGAAAGTCGAGCCGTGACTCAAGGGGAACCAGCTTTCAGGTGGAGCTGACATGAACGGTGGTCCGAGAAAAGAATCAGAGCTGAGCCTGATGTCATTGAGCCGTTGGTCCTCATGTACCTGTTTCCACTGTGTGTCTGAACTCCTGATTTTGGGAAATGATACGTTCCCTCAATGTTTTCTTTACACCCATTGGAGTTTGCGTTGGGATTTGCTATTACTTGTAGCACAAAGCGTCTTGACTGAATCAACCTCCTTTGTTCCAGACACAATGCCAAGCACTGGGGATGCAGCCAGTTGGTGAGGGGGAGAGGCTCACAGTGAGCAGACATTTCCATTCTGAGTCCTTAGTGCAATGAGCTCAGTGAGTTCTGAAGGCTATGGAGGACCTCACCTGACCTTGAGGACTGGAGCGTGCTTCCCAAGGAGACAGCACATTGGCCCCGATTTGAAGGATGAGCAGGAATTTGCTAGAAAAAGATATACAGTGAGCCTGTGATGTGCTCAGATTAAAATTTCAAAAAGTTCCAGCCAGCAGGCTATGGAATAGAAAATGTTTTGCTCTCAAATGCTGATGCTTATTGGTTCCCTAAAGACTAAGGACCAGACAGCTGAGTGTGCACTTGGTTAGTAAACTGTGAGGAGAGAGAAGCCCTTTCTCTAATTGTTTACACGTTATGAGGATTAAATACAATTATCCGTGGGAAGTGTTTAACCCAGTGCCTCTCCTGTAGTCTGTGTTCAGTTGATACTAACATCATTATCATCATCACTGCTGTTGCTTTCAATTCTTTAATGACCTGGAACCTTTGTTTCCAAGGGCTCTGCGTGTGTGCTGTGGAAGCCAGTCAGGATCTTCCAGCATCTTCACCAGGTCCATAAGCCAGAGTCCTGTGTGGCTTATGTTTAAACCAGGACAGCAACTATATTTCTGTCTCTGCCAGACTGAATAACTGACTTAGGATAATGAATAACTGATTTAGGATAATGAATAACTGATTTAGGATAATGAATAGAAACCAGACATTGCTTCACACCGCTTCCACCAAAGCATGATGAGCTATTGTGTGAGTTCTGGGGAAGGTGCTTTTTTTTCTGGCTGTGGTGGGGGTGTTGAGGTGGGTGAATGGGTAAAACTTTAAAAGAGCCCTCTGAATACCTGCAGAGGAGCATTTTGCAGAGCAATGCTTCTATTTTTTGAAGACTCAAGAATTATACTAAAAAATTTAAGAGAGATCTACAAGGGTGATACCTGCTCCTCTGACATAAGGCTTTGAGGACATGAGCACAAGCTTGACCCAGCTGAGCTGCTGGTGAAATCATGAGGTCCTTTTGGACCACGCCTCTTCTCAGAAGTTGATACTGAAGTTCTCCTGCCTTGTGTGTCAGGCAATCGGGTGGCAGATACTTACTGAGCATTTTTAGGATGAGCAGGCTTCCCAAGTGGTGCTAGTGGTAAGAACCTGCCTGCCAACGCAGGAGATGTAAAAGACGTGGGTTCAATCCCTGGGTCAGGAAGACCCCCTGGAGAAGGGTATGGCAACCCACTCCAGTATTCTTACCTGGAGAACCCCATGGACCCCAGAGGAGCTACAGTCCATAGGGTCACAAAGAGTAAGACACAACTGAAGCGTCTTAGCACATTTCCACGCGTGGTGGGCACATGTGCTCATAGGCATGCAAATATCATAGGAAGCCAAAGAGAACCTCCCCCAGGAAGCATGCATCTCACACTCTGTGGCTCTCCTCTGGTCCACAACCTGCCGTATCTCACTGCATTTTCACAGTAGATACTATTCTCCGTTTTATGAAGAATCGAAAGGCTAAAAAGCTGTATAAGCTTGTAAGGCAAAGAAGAGGACCTGGCACTCAAACCCAAATTTCTTTGACCCCAGAGCCCATACTGGAAGCTAAATCTCTTCTGTGACTACACATTATACTTGAAGAAGCCAAGTCCTCTGCCTTTTTGCAGGGCCCAGCACAAAGATCAGTAGATGTATAAGTTCAGTGACCATCTATCAAGGACCTGCCAGGGGCCAAACACATCCCATTCTCTTTACCTGCTGTTATCAGAGGCCGTTCTAAGAGCAACAAAGTGTTGTCTCTTCTCTGCAGACAGGAAAACGAAGGTCCTGAGCAATTAGTGAACCACCGTGACGAGGATAAGGATGGATTACTTGAGCTGGGCACAGATCACGGAGAGGCATAGTCCTAAGTGCTTCGTGTATTTAATCCTTACGCCAAGTATATGGTGGGTGTAGGGAAGGGAATGTCATGTCCTGGGACCAAGAGAGTCCTTAGGACTAGGTGCCAGATGAGGTCCTTGGCTTCGTGCAGGAAAGAATTCAAGAGCAGGCAAAGGAAAGGGAAAGCGAGTCCATTTAGAGAGAGACACACTTCATAGGCAGAATGTGGATGGGCTCAGAAAGTGAGAGTGGCCCCAGGGCCTGGGGTTTTCGGTTTTGATGGGCTGAGTAATTTCATACACTAACAAGCGGGAGGAATATTCTTTCTATTTAGGAGAAGGGTGGGGATTTCCCAGGAATTGGGCCACTGGTCTTTTATGGTCCACCTCAGAACTGCTATGGCCTAAGGGGGAGTGAAATGGTGTATTATAATCAAGGCATAATGAGCCAAAGGTCAGTGACTAGACTATCCTCAAAAATACCTTGCTTTCAGCTGGTTTTTATCACAGCCCAACAGCTGTGCCCCCTCTTCACTGATCTTGCAGCTGTATTTTGTCCCTTTCCCCCTGTCTCATGCTTCCTCAGAGATTTCACTCCTATGTTCTCATGAGAAGCAGAGGGACAATGGGTTAATCTTCTGTAGCTGCTTCAGGGCTGGGCAGAGGTGTGGACACTGCCTATCAGAGAGTGAAAATCTCTGGCTACCTGGTCTAGGGGTGCCAGGGGCAGGACAGCTTCTTGTTTTGAGTGCAGGGTGGTATAGGCTAGAATCCTTACATAGCTATCATATTGACATGGAACTGTTGTAACCTGGAAGTCATAAGCTTTACCAAGAAGTTAGAGGTCGCGTCTAACTCCTAAGAGGAGGAGGAGGAGCGTGACCATGTCTAGGCCGAGGAGGACAGGAGCCAAGTAAGGCCAGGCAGGCAGTCTTAATGGAGGACCAGATGGCATTAGGGTCTGAACCCTGGTTGTAGGGTGTAACCATGGGTGCCTACTCATAAATCTTTTTGATGTCCCTCTCAGTTTGGCCTGAATTATTCACATAGGTATAATATATCTTTTTGTTTATGACTGCACAAATACCACTTTGCTAGGCCAGCAAGTAATCCAAGGCCAATCTATTGCCCGTGATCACACTGGCCAGTGAGATTAAAGAAGTGGAAGGTCTGCCTAGGGTATTTCCAGTGGTCAGGGCTAGGCTCTCTAAAGTATTGGTTAGATTTTCTAGGATTACCTCGTGGTAGGCTAAGTCTCCCCATGGAGCTGCCAACCCCCCTGCCATTCCCATTCCTGCCATTAATCCGACGGCCTTCTTGGAATGATCCTGGGCATTATTATGTACTGTGAACATGAATGGTACCAAATGTTCTAATGGACAGGCTCTCTCCAGGCACACATTATCCATAGAAGGATAAGCATTTATATAGGGGCCATATGACGCTGGGGTGCACTTGTCTTTGGACCATTGTTCTAGGCAGTGCCACATATCCAGACCCATTCTGAGGATGCAATAAGAGATCTGGGAACAGAAGAATTTAACAAGGAAGCAACGGTCCAGACACATGAAAGGAACAAATTAAGAAAACAATGCGGGAACAGAAGCCCATTAATATATGCAAAATAGTTTAAGTCCAGGAGTATTCCATGCCCTCAGCTTAGATGAAATGGTGAATTCAGAGGGTTTTTACCCACCTTTTCATGTTGTTGTTTAGTTGCTAAGTTGTGTCCAACTCTTTGTGACCCCATAGACTGAAGCACATTAGGCCTCCCTGTCCTTCATCTCCTGGAGTTTGCTCAAACTCATGTTCATTGAGTTGGACATGATGCTATCTCATCCAGCCTCTGTTTCCATAGGGCCCAACAATTTTTTGCCCAATTTTTAGTGCATTCCATCCCTGTCCTGTAGGCACCCTCAACCTGGATTTCATTCTAAGCACACAGAATGGAGGTAATGATGGGAATGCCAGGTTCCAAAATACTATGGTGATATTACCATCAGGTGGCCAGGGATTATTCCAAAGAGGCTCACAGTAGCCAAGAGAACATTAGAGCTACAGTGGCATTGGAAGCATGACTGGTTTTCTGGATGACAAAAGTCATCTGCACTGTAGCCCGCCAGGCTCCTCCATTCTTGGGATTTTCCAGGCAAGAATACTGGAGTGGGTTGCCATTTCCTTCTCCAGGGAATCTTCCCAACCCAGGGATAGAACTCAGGTCTCCTGCATTGCAGGCAGACTCTTTACTGTGAACCACCAGGGAAGCCCTACGACAAAATTAGCCTTTATGAATGGAAAAGGCATAAGTCACATTTTAAAAAGAATTAAACTTAGGCAAGACATTGGGCCTAACAGGAGTGTTGTATCTCCTGACTGTATGGTGAGGAGGTGGTTCTACATGTACCTATTTGTACCTGTAATGTTTGTTGTAAGCCAGGGTTTTTGTGGCAGACCCAATAAGTAACTAGTTTTTCTCCCCAGGTGACTATTTTAGTTATGTTTCAGTTCAGTTCAGTTGCGTCTGACTCTCTGCGACCCCATGAATCGCAGCACGCCAGGCCTCCCTGTCCATCACCAACTCCCGGAGTTCACTCAGACTTGCGTCCATCGAGTCAGTGATGCCATCCAGCCATCTCATCCTCGGTCGTCCCCTTCTTCTCCTGCCCCTAATCCCTCCCAGCATCAGAGTCTTTTCCAATGAGTCAACTCTTCGCATGAGGTGGCCAAAGTACTGGAGTTTCAACTTTAGCATCATTCCTTCCAAAGAAATCCCAGGGCTGATCTCCTTCAGAATGGACTGGTTGGATCTCCTTGCAGTCCAAGAGACTCTCAAGAGTCTTCTCCAACACCACAGTTCAAAAGCATCAGTTCTTCGGTGCTCAGCCTTCTTCACAGTCCAACTCTCACATCCATACATGACCACAGGAAAAACCATAGCCTTGACTAGATGGACCTTAGTCAGCAAAGTAATGTCTCTGCTTTTGAATATACTATCTAGGTTGCTCATATCTTTCCTTCCAAGGAATAAGTGTCTTTTAATCTCATGGCTGCAATCACCATCTGCAGTGATTTTGGAGCCCAAACAAATAAAGTCTGACACTGTTTCCCCATCTATTTCCCATGGAGTGATGGGACCAGATGCCATGATCTTCGTTTTCTGAGTGTTGAGTTTTAAGCCAACTTTCTCATTCTCCTCTTTCACTTTCATCAAGAGGCTTTTTAGGTCCTCTTCACTTTCTGCCATAGCATTATTTTCCCATTTTCCTTGAGCTGTGACCATTGTTGGAAGTCCAACTAGAAGGATCATGACTTTGGATATCATATTACTGTATTTTTTCTCTTAGACCCAGCCAGAACAAAGATGTTTACCAGGAGGAGGGGTTCTGAAAAGTGGCAGAATAAAAGCATGATAGTGAGAAACACAAGGGTGACTAGGCCAATCCATCATAGTCACATGAAGTCACTTATCTATGCGAACAGGTATCCCAGGGCTCCTTCTTCCATAGGTCTCTCCTTGTTCTTGTTGGGACTTTTAAGATACAGGTTTTAGTCTAGACAGATGGGCTTCCCAGCTGGCTCAGGGGGTGAAGAATCCGACTGCAATGCAGGAGACACAGGAGATGCAGGTTCGATCCCTGGGTTGGGAAGACCCCTGGAGGAAGGCATGGCAATCCATTCCAGTATTCTTGCCTGGAGAACCCCATGGACAGAGGAGCCTGGTGGGCTACAGTCCATGGGGTCGCAAGGATTCAGGCACAATTGAAGCGACTCTGTGTGTGCGCACACACTCACTCAACTAGTAATTCCCTACAGATGAAGAGCAGTTGGATACTTGGTAACACTCGATATGTCCTTTCCATTTTGGTTGTAGCTGGTCCTCAGGGGACGTGTTCTTCCACGCTTTTAGTAGGACAAAGTCCCCTGACTGGATGGAGACCTCGACCTTTTCTTTCATAGGGGTGGGCAGCACTTTTTTTCCATATTCTTCGAGGGCCCTTTGAAATTGGCTCAGGTCCGGGAGTTGGTGATGGACAGCGAGGCCTGGCGTACTGCGATTCATGGGGTCACAAAGAGTCAGACACGACTGAGCAACTGAACTGAAGGGTCGCATGTGACTGAGTGACTTCACTTTCACTTTTCACTTTCACGCATTGGAGAAGGAAATGGCAACCCACTCCAGTGTTCTTGCCTGGAGAATCCCAGGGACGGTGGGAGCCTGGTGGGCTGCCATCTATGGGGTTGCACAGAGTCGGACACGACTGAAGCGACTTAGCAGCAGCAGCAATGTGGGAGACCACTTTATGGGTTTCCTTATCAGAGATCTGAAGTCAAGAAAAACCTCCTGTAGTCATTTTTTATGGGCTAAGTTTAAAATCCCCTTTGGGGTCATCCTGGTCTTTAGAAGGGCTAGAGGAAAGAGGGAGACCCAGTTTTTTGAAGTCTCTGGGCACAACCTAGCAAGTGTTCTTTTCAGAACACGATTTGCTTCTTTTAACACGCCTGGGGGCTGGGCCCTCCAGGAAGAGTGGAGGCAGTAGTTAATACCCAGAGCTGGGGAAAGCTCTTGGGTGAGCTTGGCTGTGAGGGAAGGTCCATGATCACCCTGTACGTTATTTGGTAATCCATCTCAGAATTCTCTCTCTAAATGCTCAACATCACTCATTATCAGAGAAATGCAAATCAAAACCACAATGAGGTAGCTGCTCAGAATGGCTGCCATCAGAAAGCCTACGAACAATAAATGCTGGAGAGGGTGTGGAGAAAGGGCACCCTCTTACACTCACTGTTGGTGGGAATGCAAAGTAGTACAGCCACTATGGAGAACAGTGTCAGCTCAGTTCCGTCGCTCAGTCGTGTCTGACTCTTTGTGAACCCATGGACTGCACACCAGGCCTCCCTGTCCATCACCAACTCCCGGAGTTTACTTGGACTCATGCCCATTGAGTTGGTGATGCCATCCAACCATCTCATCCTCTGTCATCCCCTTCTCCTGCCTTCAATCTTTCCCAGCATCAGGATCTTTTCCAATGAGTCAGCTCTTCACATCAGGTGGCCAAAGGATTGGAGTTTCAGCTTCAACATCAGTCCTTCCAATGAATATTCAAGACTGATTTTCTTTAGGATGGACTGATTGGATCTCCTTGCAGTCCAAGGGACTCTCAAGAGTCTTCTCCAACACCACATTTCAAAAGCGTCAATTCTTTGGTGCTCAGCTTTCTTTATAGTCCAACTCTCACATCCCTACATGACTACCGGCCAAAACCATAGCCTTGACCAAACAGACCTTTGTTGGCAAAGTAATAACTCTGCTTTTAAATTTACTGTCTAGGTTGGTCATAACTTTTCTTCCAAGGAGAAAGCATCTTTTAATTTCATGGCAGAACAGTGTGGAGAGTCCTTTAAAAACTTGAAATAGAATTGCCATATGGCCCAGCAATCCCACTGCTGGGCATACACACTGAGGAAATCAGAATTGAAAGAGACACGTGTACCCTAATGTTCATTGCAACACTGTTTACAATAGCTAGGGCATGGAAGCAACCTAGATGTCCATTGGCAGACAAATGGATAAGAAAGTTGTGGTACATACACACGATGGAATATTACTCAGCTATTAAAAAGAATGCATTTGAATCAGTTCTAATGAGGTGGATAAAACTGGAGCCTATTATACAGAGTAAAGTAAGTCAGAAAGAAAAACATCAATACAGTATGTTAAGGCATTTTTATGGAATTTAGAAAGATGGTAATGATGACCCTATATGTGAGACAGCAAAAGAGACACAGATATAAAGAACAGACTTTTGGACTCTGTGGGAGAAGGTGAGGGTGGGATGCTTTGAGAGAATAACATTGAAACATGTATATTACCACATATGAAACAGATGACTAGTCCCATGAAACAGGGCACTCACAGCTGGTGCACGGGGACAACCCAGAGGGATGGGATGGGGAGGGAGGTGGGACCAGGGGTCAGGATGGGGGACACATGTACACCCATGCCTGATTCATGTCAATGTATGGCAAAAACCACCACAATATTGTAAAGTAATTAGCTTTCAATTAAAGTAAATTAATTAAAAAAGAATTATCTCTTTAAGCAGAAATTGGGATGCTTCTGTTGCCTTTTCATTCCCAGGAAGGAAAGCTTCTCTTCACCCTGTAAAGGTGTCTATAAATCAGTTGCTAAGTCATGTCTGACTCTTTGTGACCCCATGGACTGCAGCACACCAGGCTTCCCTGTCCTTCACTATCGCCCAGAGTTTGCTCAAACTCATGTCCGTTTAGTAGGTGTTGCCCGTGGGCATTTCCCTCTGCTACACAGGGGTGTTTGTGTCAAGTCCATCTGCCAGTCTTCCCCTGGATGGGTTCCCCAGTCTTGTGTGGGCTGAGTTAGGGGTGGAGGAATGGGGTGGCTTCCTGAGTCACTGTAGGAACAAAGCTCGCAAGCCCTGGTGACATTTTAAAGTTTGGGACAATCCCTTACACAGAACACCTGAGTAAACCAGTTTGAGTAGAGAGAGTCCTGCCCTTAGTGGGAGGATAAGTGGAAGCGCTTAATCGTTTTCCATTACTTGGCCTAGGGAGTGAGAAGCTTGTTATCTTCTATCAGCCACCCAGAGAGGCCTCTTCCAATCCCCATGGTTAAGTCACTTGAGTCCTTCAGGGTGTAAGATGGCATCACTGGGGAGGGTAGGCTGTTGAGTCTGAAAGCTGCAGCTTGTAAAGCTTGCTTTTTATATATACATTTATTTGACAGCTCTGGGTCTTATTTTCAGCATATAGAATTGTTTTTTTTCTTTAGTTGTGCAACACGGAGGCTTTAACTGCAGCATGTAAGCTCTTAGTTGCAGCACGTGGGATCTAGTTCCCTGACCAAGTATCGAACCTGGGCCCCCTGCATTGGGAGCGTGGAGTCTTAGCCACTGGGCCAAGCCCCAAGGGAAGTCCCAGCCTGGCTCTTCTTGGGCTGTTGTCTCAGCATCCTTGTTGACCAGGGTTTTTCCTCTTGTAAGGGATGTGTAGCCCCTTTGGTGACCCCTGCAGTGAATCCCTGCAACCTCCTTTGGAAGCTGAACCACTTCTAAGAGTTCTAGAATTTCTGCCTGGTGTCTTATAGGGGGCCCTTTGTCTATTAGTAACCCCCTTCCTTTCCATATGGCAGCATGGACATGAAGCATCAGGAATCCATTCTTGGAATCAGTGTATATATTGATTTGCAATCTCTTTCCTAACTGGAGTGCTCAGGTCAAGGTGATCAATTTGGTCATTGGGGCAGAAATGTGAGAGGGTAGAACTCCAGACTCAACAACTGTCTGCATGCTGACTGTGGCATAGCTGGTCTTTCTTACCCATTCTTGTATGAAACCACTTCCCTCAGTGAACCATTTTGCATTGGGATTGGTCAGGGGCTCATCCCTGAGGTTGGGTCTTCTGGAGTAAACTTGTTCAGTAGCCTTCACACAGGAGTGAACAGGGGACCCTGGGGGTGAGGGGGGTCAGGCATTAGAGGGGCTGGGTTCAGGTCTTGACAAAGCTTAAGAGTTAAGCCTGGGGCATCAAGTAGGAGGACTTGGTGATGTTGATGACAATTACATGGAAAAAGTTCTCTTCAGGTTGTGGCCTTTATGATGATTAGCATAATAGAGTTGAATCAATGGGGCAAAAATCAGCCGGGAACTCAGGGTAACACTGTCTTAGCCAAAAAGTTCATTCTGTTTTTTTCTGTACCATCTTATGGAGAAACCTCAATGAATTTTTTTTGCCAACCCAGTAGAGGTCTTGATATCCTTGTATGTGAAACAGAGACGATACCTGACCTGCTGGCAAAATTGGCAGGTGGGTTTGAGGACCAGTAGACAGCCTAAGAAGTGGGGATGGGGGTGAGAAAAGGAGGAGACTCCACTCTTAACCAGCTGTGCTCTCTTTATCCACTATTTTCCATGATGAAATTCTGTGAATTTTTATGTCACAGAATAAAAATTCAGTCATGTTCATCAAGTTCCAAGTTCTATAGCCAACCTCCTGCCCCAGGATGCCTCAAACATTTTGGCACCTGGATTAACTCCAAAAGCCCATCTGGGTGCAGTTCCCCCCGACCTGCACCTGTAAAGGCAGCGGATGGGCACAGACCTGGACCCACGCGGTGTAGAGCAGGTTTCCCTCTTCTCTTTGCTCTTTGATGACCCCTCTCCTCTTCTGGCCTCCGCAACCGTTCCCTCAGCAGCACCTCCCCTTCCAAGGTGCCCCGCAGCCTTCAGGCTGATGTCCTGCAGGAGACAGAGAACACAGAGGTAGGGCTTCCTTGCTACACGGGCCCCTGAGAGCCGGAGGCCTGCAGAGTCTCGGAGGGGCCCAGGCCTGCAGCTGCAGTGCTCCAAACAGCCCCCTGGAGTAGGTTCTTTCAACTTCAAGGAGAGGTCAGCATTTCGATCTCATGTTTTCACACGTCTTAAGTGGATTTCAGAGGCACTGGTGCGGCCTCTGCTCCACTCTTTAAACAATGTGGTGAAGCCGCTGTAGCGTAGCTAGAGGCTGCATTCCTCCCGCATTGTGATGTGGTTTTTGGAAGTCATGCATGCAGTTAGCTAAACCAGACTAAGCTGCTTCATTAATGGGAGCAAACTCAAGAGGGAAATTCTGAATAGAAAGGAGGCAAGTTTGCTTTCCACCCCTAATTCAAAAAGCCAGATAATTGAGTGGGCGGAGAAAGGAAGTGTCCCTTCTGATTCCAAGAGCTGACTCTCTCTCTCTCTCCTTTTCCTTTCTTTAGGGGTGTGCGTGTGTTGGCAGGGGGGGGGGGGGGGGGGGGCGGGGGCAGGGGGGCTCCCTGGTGGCTCAGCAGTAAAGAATCTGCCTGCCAATGCAGGAGACACAGGCTCGATCCCCAGATCAGGAAGATCCCCTGGAGAAGGGAATGGCAACCCACTTCAGTATTCTTGCCTTAAGAATCCCATGGACAGAGGAGCCTGGTGGGCTACAGTCCATGAGGTAGCAAAGAGCTGGACGTGACTGAGCAAGTAAACAACAACAACGTGGGGGCCGGGGGTGGGTATTCAGGGAAGTTCTTGCAGGTCTAAGGATCCTCTGTGTAAGGGCCTTGGATCCACTGAGTAAGCTTTTTTCCTATTATACAGAGAATGTAACTGTTTCCAGTCCCGTTCAGCTTCCTTCTGTCTCAGTTCTCTTCTATCCGGTCCTCAAATACAGCTCCGAATCCTAACCTCTCTGTGGACTGGCCACCCGCCCTTCCCCCCGCCCCCCCTTCCGTATTCCGCCTCCGAGCCTAGGTTCCAGGTTCTGAACTCAGTGGCCCCTGAGCCTCCCACTCGCATGTGCAGACAGCACATTCCCTTTCCTTTCCTTTCTCCTCCCAGGGATAGAAAGAGCCCCTCTTCTTTGCAAAGTTGTTTCCTCTACTGTGTCTTGGATCTCATCATGAGCTTGCTTCACAGTTCCCATGCAGCTGCCATAACTCAGTGTAACGCACAACATCCCAATCACTCGAACTCCAAAAAGAACTCTTCCCTCGAACTTCCCTCAATGGCTCCCATTCTCACTCTTGCCTGCTTGCTTCCGCCCATAGGCAACTCAACACAGTCATCTACCCGGCTTGCCACAGCCACACATCGCCACCGCAGCCGCCACAACCACTGCCAATTCTTCTGGCTTCTGCTCCCCCATTCCCCAGCTGGCCAGCACGGCTGTCTAACCTTCAGACCCAGTAGACCTCCCCATCCATTTTCCATTCAGCTCTGGACAAGAGAGGAGGAGGATGGCCAAAGTGAGCTCTTAAGGAGCTGGAGGGCTGGGGTTGGTTCTCTGATGCTTTCTCCGCGAGAGCCTAGAGTTTCAGACAAAGATATTTTTCATCTACCAAGCTGCATATTTTTACTTAGATATTTAAAAAAGCAATCTCAAGCTCTGAAGGAAAATGTAACATTGATGCCAAATCAGATGAGAGCTAACACTTGGTATCAACAGGAATATATTTGAATTTAAAAAGGCTAGCTGCATCTAGCATCTGACAGCAATGTGTCTCTGAGACTTTTGTCAGAGTTGGGGGTGGGGAAAAAAGGTGAAGACTCTCCAATAAATGTTTATTAAGACAGGGGACAGGTGATAAGTAGGGTGACCTGTAGGAATTCAGGGAAGGAGAAGGCTTCACATCAGAGGTTACACTTAGGCTGAGTCATTAAGGGATAGGTAATTTCCAATAAAGAAAAGTTCAATACTGAAGGCCGAGGGAAGGCTATGTGCTGGGCAGGATGTTTGGAGAAAAAACTGACACTTCCAGGAAACGATGAGCACAATACTTTGAAGGGTCTCATTATTAGTCCCTACCATCTAGTATTGCCCCCTATCAGACCCTTTGGCCCTGAAATTTGGATAGTTACAAAGAAACAGCATATCCTGTAGGAATCTTTGTTATGGCTAGGGATGAAGACTCACCAAATATATGTGTGCTTAGTCACTCAGTCATGTCTGACTTTGCAACCCCATGGACTGTAGCCCACCAGGCTCCACTCCATGGTTCTCCAGGCAAGAGTACTGGAGTGGGTTGCCATTCCCTTCTCCAGGGGATCTTTCCTGGGTTCGAACCCAGGTCTGCTGCATTGCAGGCAGATTCTTTACTGTCTGAGCCAACTGAGTAACCAATTCCTTATATGCCTCCCTGAACCAAATTGTGTGCTTCTGAATATAGACAACGTATTCAGTCGAGGCTATCTTTCCCCTCAAATCCTTCCCAATGGGAGCCTAACAGTCCTGCGCGTCCTAACACCTTCAGTGGCAGGCATTTCTCTCACATTGCATCTCTGTCCTCACCATTTGTGAGCTCTTGGAAGACAAGCGCCACCTCTGTTTTGTTTGTTGCTACCCAGTGGCTAGCACCAAACATTTGCTCAAAAATACAGGTGAAGTGCATGGGTGATGGGACCAGCATCCCATGCTTTCCTTCTTTAAAAAAAATATTTGACCACCCTTGGTCTTAGTTATGGCATGTAAACTTTAGCAACTTTCTATTCAATAAATAGAGGGTGTCTATCTTCCCTTCTGTTTCCAAAGGAACGCTTCTGCAAGCTCCTGATTACTATAGAGGTTGCCAGCTTGAGTCTTTCCTGGGCACGTTGGTAGACAAACCACACACTTTCTAGCCCCTTTGGGTAGGTGGGGTCAGTTGTATGACCAGGGCTAGCCCAGGAAGCAAGACTGGAAGTGGGTGCTGCTTCCTGGATGAGGCATTTGAGTGGGTAGACCATCTCCAAGCTCTCAGCAATGACTCCAGGATTCACGGGTTGAGATGGCAGCATCAGATGGAGGAGCTTGGATTCCTGAGACACTAGATGGAAAGGCATTCACACTGACCCTCACTGGAAATGTGTGTTAAAAACTAACTTAACTAACTCTATAGAGCTAGGCAGTTGTCTTGTTACAGGTCCTACCATGATTAATTTTTCAGTATATTCCACTTCCTCTACATAAAACCAAGTGGGAGTATGGATTAGACATGAACTTAATAAAAACAATGTTCATTAAATATTTGATGGAGGCTACGAACGGGCTTCCTTCATAGCTCAATTGGTAAAGCATCCATCTGTAATGTAGGAGACCCCGGTTTGATTCCTGGGTCAGGAAGATCCCTTGGAGAAGGGACAGGCTACCCACTCCAGTATTCTTGAGCTTCCCTTGTGGCTCACCTGGTAAAGAATCCTCTTGCAATGTGGGAGACCTGGGTTTGATCCCTGCGTTGGGAAGATCCCCTGGAGAAGGGAAAGGTTACCCACTCCATTATTCTGGCCTGAAGAATTCCATGGACTGTACAGTCTGTGGGGTCGCAAAGAGTAGGATGTGACTTTCACTTTCACAAAAGGAATAGCTATATTTTACAATGAACAAGTCCATTAGATCACTTTCTCTCCTGTATGAAAACACATAGAAGAAACTTTTTAACCTGAAATCCTAGAAAAGGTTGAATGTTTCTTGAACATTCAATGTTACTAAAATTGCTTCTGGATTAGCCTTTTATGCCATGCCTCCCAGGAAGCTCAGAGCCAAGTACATAGCGTATGTATGGCCTCATGGAGTGCATTTTTGCCAATTCTCTACATGGTTTTGCTATTCAGTCATTTCCCCTGTGGGTCTTGATTTACCTAACTTTGTTTTCTCTAATTGGGTTTTATGCTCTCTTGTAAGTCTTCTAAAATCTTTGTGAAGATGATAAAGAAGGAAGGGTGAAAATCAAACGTTTACAATGGGCTCTGGATGTAAGTCATTCTTAACACTGATGAGGGCAGACCGTGTACAACAGCTTTGAGATTAGAAATCAGTGCTGTTGATTTTAATTTACTCTTCTAGGTTTCATGACTATTAGTTTTTCCTTTGATTTATAACAGGGTAGCTCAAAGAATAAGTTAATGATGATAATTACTGGTGCGGGATGCATAGTAAGATAGTTTGTGGCAATGGTTGTGACTTGCAGTTAGATGAAAATAACTGTGCTCACGGGTTCAGGGTCCCCAGATGATGTTCAGTCACTGGCATTTCCTCCTGAAAGTTCACGCTGCTGCTGCTGCTGCTAAGTTGCTTCAGTCGTGTCCGACTCTGTGCGACCCCATAGACGGCAGCCCATCAGGCTCCTCCGTCCCTGGGATTCTCCAGGCAAGAGTACTGGAGTGGGTTGCCAGTCATACACCACTTTGATTCACATTTTTCTTTTTGGCCATGCCGTGCAGTTTGTGGGCTCTTAGCTCCTCAATCAGGGATCAAACCCATGCACCCACGGCCCCTGCATTGGGAGCTTGGAGTCTTTATCACTGGACTGCCAGGGAAGTCCCTGTTCCCATTTTTGACAGAAAACATTCCCTTCATAAAATTTCCCCAGTTGGTTATAAATATCTGATGCAGAAATCTTAACATTTAAAAATCCCAGCTCATACCTCACCTTAAAGTCACCTTTGCTTTTCATAATGGTTTCGATTCAATGGTTTGAAATAGCTCTCATGCACATGTACTGAAAAAGCAATGCTGTACAATTTCTACATTTCATATGTGTAGTCATATCTGTAAATGATTTCCAACAGATGCACATAGACACATGTGAAAAAAATTCTTTATTAATTTCTCACATTTCATTACAAAATGTATGTTGCAAACAACTTGAATAACCTACTTGTGTGTTTTTTGTTGTTGTTTTTTTTTTTTTTAAACCCTTGGCTTCAAGAACTCAGGATCTCCCTATCTTTTATCAAGTTTTGGGAAACACTGATTATCGGAGTCAATAGGTTATCATTTGCTATTTATTTTCTTCTCTCAAGCTCTGAAAAAAAAATGTCCTCTGTATAAATTAAACAAAAAAAATGTTGTAAATTCTATGTCATTACAGTCAACAGAATTATAATAATGCATCCAAAATGTGCGGCCACAAAATATCAGGTATATGTTTGAAAAAAGAAAAAAAAATGACATTCTAGCCTTGTTAAAAGGATAATGGTCCCATATTTTTATTAACAGGTTAGCAAAACAAAATCCAATGGATTACAATATTTACATGTTATTTGAAAAATAAAGTAGTGATAAAAGCATGTCACAATTATTTTCTTTTTTTCCTTTTTTCTTTCCTTTTTTCTTCCTTTTTTTTTTTTTTTTTTTTTTTGCTTTTTTGGTAACCATTACAAACACCCAATCCAGGTATGGAACTGTTTAGCACATTTGAAATGAGGCCAATTAAAAACAAATATGGACACAAAATGAGTCTTTGTCTAGATAGTTCACACTTTCCCATATTCTGGTTTCCACATGATGGCCCCCATCCCTAAAAAAAAAAAAAAATTAAACACCCACAAAGAAAAATTCTTAACAGCAAGAAAATAAAAGAAGAACATGCTTTTCAAGTAAGCACTTATTCCACAAATGCAGTATCTTTCCATGGATTTTATTTGAAGCTGTGTGGGACACTGTCATCTCAGCAATTCCCTTCCCTTTCTCCCCCCTCCCCCAACCCTTCCAAGTTAAAAAAACAAACAAAAAAAAACCATGAAAACCAAAGGACTCACACACACACACACACACACACACACACATCCAAGCTCTCTCACACACAGGCTTCTAAAACCTAGGATTCAAGGAAAGTTCTACTTTTTTGGAACGAAACCCTTTGTTCACAATCAGAACGTATTATAAATGTAGACTGAGATTTAGTCTAAGCTGCTCCCTCCTGAAAAAGCTAATATGGGGAAACAGAGCAGCTGGCAGCTAGATTAAAAAAAAAAAAAAGTAGTTCTCCAGGCTCCTTGTAGGATATAAGTATTTCTTGAACACTCTCACCAAAGGGATGGAATTTGACACATCCCCTTGTCCTGAAAAATAAATGAGAATCCTCCCCCCCCCCCCCCAAAAAAACCCCACAATGCAAACAAAAACAGAACACAGATTTAGAAATCACACACAAAAGCCAGCCCATCCTAACAGAGATTATTTGTGTGAGACGGATAATGTGTAAATTTGACAGCAACAAAAGGGTGAAGAGGACTTCCTCGTCTGGCCCACAAGCTGCATAGAGGTGCCGAAAAGTTTGGTTCTTTAGTTAAATTAAAAAAACGTTAACTTCTTTGTTATTTCCATGTTTAAAATAAAAACATTCCTATTCACAAAAAACTAAATCTCCCTTGCCCCCAAATGAAAACAACAATAACAACACACACACAAAAAACAATTTATATGAAAACTGAATTGTGCTGTGTTTGTAACACTCAAACTGATAGAAAATAAACATGTGGCAAACAAAACTCCAAAGTCACCTTAAAATTAGCTCACATGAAATCTACCAAATTCTAAATTATAGTTGAACACTAATAAACAGCTTACCTGGAATAAAGGATGACAATTCACAAACATTTATCTAATAATTAAAGTCTGTTTCTTTTTTTTTGTCTTGTTTTTTACTAAAATAATTAAAAAAATCACAGTATTTTAAGAAATAAAACCCACGTGGGGATTTTAAGCACAATTTGTGTTCCTTTCTTTAAAACTCTTTTTTTTTTTTTTCTCCATTCACCATCTTGCCCAGCAGTTCTCTCTACATTTAACCACAATGACGACAGGTAGTACTGACAAATGCAGAGAATTCCCTTGGTTAAGTTTGAGGTACTAGGAAACAGGTGACTGTTTTATGCAAAGCAGTTTTTTTTTTTTGTTTTCTGTTTTTTTTTTTTGTTTTTGTTTTTTCTGTTTGTTTTTTCCCAAAGCGGCTGCAGTTAGGTCTTGAAAAAGCTTAAGGTATTAAAACTATAAAAACGCACCAAAACTTGTGCGTCAAAAAGTTGTTCCCCTAAGAGAAGTCTTCTACTGTCACGGAGCTTCTGTTTCCACATACTGTCCAAGACCACCATAGTGCACAGGTGTGCAAGGGAGGTGCTTCCGGTGCTTCCGCAACAAACGAAACTTCCACGATGAAGATCCGGAAGGAAAGATGTAGTGATGGAAAAGGAGCCACATATTCCAACCATTTAAATAACTTTAATTTACATACTCACTCACACAGGTACCAGTGCTTTGAAAATAGATTGTTCAGTCCTAAAAAGCAGCTTTGTTCTGTCTTCTCTTTTCTGTCCCCCCCTTCTCAGCCCAAGCTGGCCCTCCCACTTTTTTTTTTCATCATGGTTCAAGTAAGGGGTGATTAAGAATTTCACCAAATGCTTATTCTTTTTTGGCCTCTGCATTCTCCAGGAGAGATTTGTCAGCAGCTACGACACAGATGGCTACTGGTTCGTTCTTTAAGGAAAAGTCTATCCCGATTGTTCCATCATCTTCCTTTTCCTCTATAGAGGGCATCTTAATACTGTCCTCCATGTTACCCTTCAGGTGGGTTTCTTCTCGGCTCACCTGCTTGGTGTCATTCAATGCCCTGGGAAAACATTCATGGGAGTGACAGGTGAGTATATGTATTTTTTCCTAGTTAAAAAAATTATTATTTTTTTATATTCTTATATCTCTGATCCTAAAAAGGTCTTGGGGGTCTTACAAGTGCCACAGACAAATTGACTGGACTGTGAGTGATTTATCCCTGCTATCTGTTATACTCAGCTCATGTATTTCTGGTATCTTATTAAAAATCTGAGCCTATAAAAATGAAAAGAAAATGAAAACGTTGGTCGCTTAGTCATGTCTGACTCTCTGCGACCTCGTGGACTGTAGCCTGCCAGGCTCCTCTGTCCATGGGATTCTCCAGGCAAGAATACTGGAGTGGGTTGCCATTTCCTTCTCCAGGGGATCTTCCCAACCCAGGGATCAAACCTGGGTTTCCTGCATTGCAGACAGAGGATTCTTTAACATCTGAGCCAGCAGGGAAGCCCTATCCATTATTATACCATGTTTTGATTACATCATTCTTTGCTTCTAGAGCAACATAATGATCTTAAGTTCCCTCCTATACTGGGAACAATACAGTCATAAGTGGTCATAGCAAGAACTGTCTTATGCTCAGATCTATCAGAGGAACCTAGAAAATGCAGATTTGCTATACCTATCAGGACTAAAAGTGCAACTCGGGGATTAAAGAGTTAACGGAAAGACCCACAGAAATGAACAAAAAGCAAGAACCTGAAGATGAGACCCTTGTCTCATCCTAGTTATATTCTGGGAAGCTTAGTTACATTCTCTGAAGTTTAGATACTACCTATTTCTGGGGCATTTTCTGCTTAAGGGACCAACTCCTAGGCTATCCCAGCGTCTGCTGGCCTGGAAGTGCCTTGTCTAGGGGACAGTGTTATGTTCAAGGGTCTTAGGAGTGTTCTGCAGGTGTGCTCCCACCTACCTGGGAGGCAGGCAGAAGCGGGCTCTGTCCCCGAGGCAGAGCATTGAAGGCACCAAGAGGTGCGTGGGAAGGTTCAAGGCCACTCGGGGAGTGAGTCATCACAGAGGCAGGAACAGAAGCCAGATCTCTGGACCCCGGTCCACGCTCTACAGAGAACGTCATGCTAACGAAAGCTGAAGGGACACGGGCTGGAGAGAGCGCTATACTTCTACACGAGGGCTTGAGCAGGATCTGTCATTCGTAAAGACGATCTCTCCTCCTGTGACTCGTGTCTGGGTGACCATTTTAAAAACCAGCGGAAAGGGAGAAACCCAGTTCGTGACCAACTGCCTCTCCTCCCGGACCCGGAAGTGTGACACAGAGGGGTCTACGTATTGTCGGGAGCCACCGCCACCTCGCACGATGAGCGAAGGCCTTCACGGGACTTACATGCCGTGTCTCAGCACGTGCCTTTCCCACTCAGAGCCCTGGGAAAACGCCCGTCCGCAAAATTCACACGGAAAACGCTTCTCAGTGTTGATAGCAGCCCCGTGGTCAGAAAATCTCAAGAGATCTGTGAGGAGAAAGCAGGCGTATTACCTGTGAGCTGGAGGGGCAAGGAGATGTCAACGTTCATTAGGAGCCTCCTCCCATTTCCAGATTCCTTACTTTTTCTCCTGCTGGCCTTTCACCAAAGGATTGTTTCTTGAAACTCTCGAGAACTGTTCCCACGCCCTAGGCACCCCCACCTCTGTTCACCTCCCAACTGTTTCTGTCACCAATAACCCGAGTTTGTCTTAAGAACCCCTTCTGTTCATTGCAATGGTTTCTGAGCGTTTTCTTCTATCACATCTCTCCCTCCTGTGGAGCTCTGTCTTGGTGCCTCACAGTTTAGCACCTATTCATTTCCTATTGAACACAGCTTTTCTCCACTCACTAACAAGAACATAGGCTCCTGAAAGCCCCAAGGCCAGGTCACGTTGTAGGAAGACCTCAAGGTTTCCACACGTTCCAGGGAAAGCCGAGGGCTCACCACTTGTGGCCCTCTGCCATGGATATCTTAATCTGCACCTCCCAGGGTGCTGCAAGCACTAAACGACGCCCGAAAGCAGGAACGCGGATCCCGGACGACGGGGAGACGGGAATGTGACAGCACGTCCTCAGCTAGTAAGGGGTTCTGGCCAGCTGCCCTCCATCGGTGTATTCTTGAACATGGGGACGTGCAGACGCCTTTCTGGACAGGTCTGTTGTAATCAAGTGCCGACTATCATTTACTTCCTCACGGCCCTGAGGGGCCTGCTAAATGGGGACTGACTGGCTAATTGTTTGGAGGCCCCGCCTCCTGGCAACCTCAAAGAGGAGAGCTTATATGGCCTTTGTGTTATCCTGGGTCCCAGGCCCATATGTCTTTCATTATAGCACAGAGGGCCAGATCTTCACGTGGGTAATAAACAGCAGGACCTAGACGGCTCTGCAGCCACGCTGAAGAGTGAGGGCTCACAGACAAACGCTGCTCATCTCTGCCCCTCTGATCACCATGTGCCTGGACTCACAAGGTGTTACAGGAAGGTGTCTCCTGGTTGAAATATTCCATCTAATAGAAAAATAAAATCCTCAGGATGATGTTAACAGGCTAGGTGTCTCTGAGCTGCCTTCATCTGCAGCACAAAAAGCACTGTGAATGGGGCCAGTTCGAACAAAAGATGAAACATTTTCTCACAAATTAAGAAGATCACCACACAAGCCATTAAAAATAATTGCACAGACTATCTTCCTTGATTCTTTTCATTGGAAATGAGACAGCACCATCTGCTCTGCGCATTAATTCCTTAGCAGGGATTATCTTGGGCAAGAAATCAACAGAATGCCTTCCTGACTCCTCCCAACTGCATAATGAGAGGGGGTGGGGAGGACACTGCTTGGGCGCATTTTGATTTCTTCAGGCCTGGATTCCTCCCTTTCAAAGTCCCTCCGAGCTGCCTTCTGAGGCAGGACCTGCCGTGTGGCCTTGGTCAGGCTTGACCAGGCCTTCCTGTGTTGGGAAGGCACGCTGGCAACGGGGTAGCCCCAAGGACATGAGCCCCCGGAACGGAGCGCCTGACGAGGGTCTCTGCTGCCAACGAGGGGGCCTGCTCCTGGCACACTCACTTGCTTACCCTGAGGAAACATGAAACCAACCATCTATTCTCTCCAACGGCTCATGCTGTTTCATCCTCAAAGGAGGAGGCCAATCATTACCTGTCACACAGCAAACGGCTTCCATTAGCCCCAGAGCTGTGCTAACGCCACCTCCCGCTCTCTCTACTCCTGGAAGACAGAACGTCTGGCAAAAACACCCCGAGGCTACTGTGTGCCGTTTCTTCTTGTTGGCAAGAACACACCTAGATGGTGGAAAATTGATTCCAAGGCGATGAGACAAAGGAGGCTGTTCTTTCAAGAATCAACGAGGGGGTCGGGAAGGTTTTCCCCAGTAACGTGACTGGAAGTTACTCATGTAAATCCCCTGCCCTCTGAGAGAGGAACACAGGCTTCTCCACCCCCCAGTCTTTTCTCCCCATGCGGTTAAGGCTTATGAATGTGGAGGCTGTGCTTTCTAGGGAGAAGCGATCAGACACCATGAAGTTCTTCTCAGGCAAACTGAGCTGAGCTGGGCTGATGCCACAGTACCCGTGCGAGGGGGCAGCTGGGCGGTCAAGGAAACATGGCTGGTGCCGTGCATATTTAGCTGCCTTCTCATCGTCTACGCTATTATTTTGGACGTGGCACCGGGAAGGGGAGGACTAACAGGGCTTCTTGCCTCTGCAATGCTTATAACCTGTAAAACCATGCATGCTTGGTTCTAGAGATTAAAAAGTCATGGTCTCCAATGAGGGATAATTCATTTCCTGGGGAGGAATGATGGGGCACAGAGCCCTGTGAAGACAAGGAGCCCATGCACCCTCTGCCGCGTGCTTCCTCTTTGAGGGAACTCCGGTAACAGTGCACAGACGACGTTAAAGACTTCATCACTAAGGACATACTTGTGAAATGCTTTTTAAGAGAGAAGGAAGAGAAAATTTAAAACCCACGCTTCCTGAATCACAGCCGTTGTAAGAAATAGATCACTGTGCCCCCTACTAATAAAAGTCATAACTTTACAAGGGCAATCAGTCTATATGGTGTGGGTGCTCTATTTATCCATTGACCACAGGCACGGGGGTTCAGAAGCCAAACTGGATCATCACTTGGCTGTGGTTTCCTGCTATAGCAGAGATAAAACATGGAGGGATGGGGTGGAAGTCAGGAAAAATCAGGAAAATGAAGAGGGAGAACCTTGGAAGAAAATGACCAAGTCAGCTTTCTAGGCTGGCAGACTAGGAAGAAAAACCAAGAAATTCCACAAAAGGAAGCCTTACAATGAGGCTCCAAAGACCACTGAATTGACAGAATTCAGGGCCAGGTTCCCATCAGTGAAGAATATCCACAAAGGGTAGGGGACGTGGTATAGTATGTAAAGACAGTTTCCTTTGGAGCCAGAAGACTTAAACCCAACCTCCAAGTGTTTTCATTTTAACGTTGAACATGCTCTTACATATTCTGGGCTTTTATTTCCCTACTTGTAAAATGTCAATTAATGCCATCTACACTGCAGGGTTTTATCATTAAGTCGTGACTGTGTTCCAGTAACTGGACTAATAATATTTGTGTGCTATCTCATTTAAGATTTACGTGACCCTAAGGAAGTGACCCTAGGAAGTTGTTATTATTAGGATGATGAATGGGCAGGAAATAAAATAATTCACCCAAAGTCATATAACTAAAAAGCAGCAGAACTGGGAGCCAAATCCATAGAGACCAACTGCAGAGCCCTCTAACCGTATATAAGATTAAATAAAAACCACTGACACTGGGCTTGGCCCATAATGATATTCCACCATGGCAACTGATACCATTCTCCTCTTTAGTGGGATGACATCGTATTTATTTCTCAGGTTTAGGTTATCCATGTGCTTTTGATAGGTCTGCAATAACTACAGTAAGATATCCCAACCTATATATCCCTATATTCTTTATGTAGTATCTTGGTTTTTCCACAATATTCTATGTTCAACAATACAGAATACCAACTCTAGATCATGTAAGTGTATGTCTACAACTAAATATACTTCAAAAAACTTCATCTTGAAAATAATTATGGAATCACAGAAAGTTGAAAAAAGCAAAAAAGTCCCTCAAAACTTTGCCTACTATCCCCTGTAAAGACAGTCAAATGCCACTGGTCTCCTCTCTCTCTCTTTACAAAGCAAAAGCAGGAAGCCAGAGGGTTAAGAGGAGGGCCATGCAGAAGGACACGTGGAGGGGTTCGGACCTCAGGCTCAAGCCCTCTGTGGCTCCCTCCCCCCATCCCCAGCAAAATCCACCCCAGCAGCAGCAATTTTAAATATGCATTCAACTGGAAATTCATTTACATTCCTCGATAGCTTTTACAGGAACATCCATCTTGCTGTCTGTCCTTACTCTGCAGATTCCCCAGATAACAGTTTTCCTGAATAAAAACAAATCATCGCCATGTATTTTTTAACAAATGTATATCTACAGTTAAAGAGAAAACGTCTGTTTTCCTTGGAGTTTCTCTAGCTGGTAATAGTTTACAAAGACATGGCCCCTGACGTGTTGCAGCCAGTCTGTTCTGCTACTTAACGAAGAAGGATCATTCCTTCTGTTCCTCCTCCAACAACCTTCTGCCTCCCTTCTGTCTCCCCACGGCCAGGCTGGATGCCATCTGGGGCTCAGGGGGCAGGGACGGGACCAACCTCTGTCATCAGCCTTGCTGTTCATCTCTTCTTCCTTGTCTTCATCGTCACTGCTAGAGCTCTCCATCTTCTCCTTCATCTGCTCCAGCTGATCCAAGTTAACCCGTCCAACCAGCTCAAAGTTTCGGCTTACCTGAAAAAGACCCCAAAACAGTGGAATCACAAACCTCAAGTGAACGCCATTCTCCCTGGAGGACAGAGCTGTCCAGTGTCATTTTCCTATGGGTGTGTTTTTAGAACCAGGACCAAATTACACCAGTGCCTAAGTGGTCCTTTTCTTCATTTTGACCCTCTTACAGGCACATCTGTCTTCTGCTCCCATGTTCATTTTCACTGGCACTGTCAATACTGGACTTTCCTGACCAAATTTAGTAGAAACGTGAACTGTAGTTAGCTGAAAATCAAGTCTCATGAAGCCTGAGGTATAGAATAGATGTCCAATAAACGTTTTTTGAGTTTAATTCAAGGATGTACCTTTCATGTGTGTGTGTGAGTTGCTCAGTCGTGTCTGACTCTTTGTGACCCCCATGGACTGTGACCTGCCAGGCTCCTCTGTCCATGGAATTCTCCAGGTCAAAATACAGGCGTGGGTTGCCATCTCCTCCTCCAGGAGATCTTCCTGACCCAGTGAGTGAACTCATGTCTCCTGCACTGGCAGGCAGATTCTTTACCATCAGAGCCACCAGGGAAGCCCAAATTTCAAATACATCTAGAGGGAAAGTGGCTCTGTAAGTAATCTGAAAACAGATTAGCAGAGAGAGTCCCAACATTTCCACCACAACCTGGAGGGCTGTGGGGCTGTCCCAGCTTTGACCAAATGACAGTTGCTCAATTCCTAACTCTAGTTTAAGTGTCAGACAGTATTGTTATTATTTAGTGTTACTACTGTTTCTGAGGCTGACCACAGCCTGTTCATCACAGCTGGGATTATCTGAGAAAAATCTAGATGACAAATCCCTAAAAACTCTTTTAAACTGTGGCTGATTTGTGTTTACATAAAATGTGGTTAGAATAATGTGGGACTCCAAACTGGCTTCAAAAACATCATCCAAGAGAAACAAAAACTCACCCCGTGAAAACTCCGTGGGGATATTCTATTTGGGGTTCTCATAACAATGGTAGCACACAAAGTCCCCCTCTTCAATTAATCTGTTTTCCAAACTTCTTCAGTTGCATGCACAGAATGATCAAGAATGACAGCACAGGAGCCAAGCCAACAAGATGACTCAGACCAGCACGGTGATGGGTTCCATGCTTTCCCTGGTGGGGGCCAAGGGAGGGGCCCATGAAGATAAATGAGACCCACTTCTGGCCTCCAGAGGCATAGAGTTTTGAGTTGAAGAGGGAAGACAGACTTCATTAATTAGACTCCAAGGCAGATTTCCATAGCTGCTACAGTCGAGATAGCACGTAATGAGGGTGCAGGAGATGATAAGGAGAATTTACAAGACGGTTCCAAAATGTTCCCTGGGACCAGCCTGGAACAAAGATGTGCTGAGCACCACCAATTCCATATGCCTGGCAGATGCAAACATCATCAACTGGGACAAATGCCCGACAGAGAGCCTCAGAGTATAAGGGCCGGCAGACAGTCCTGTGAGAAAGTTTAATACGTGTCCCCACAACGCCATGCGTCTGCGCGGGGGGTGAGGGTGGGGGTCGGGTCAGCAGCGTTGCAAACGAGGAAGAAAACTCGAGATATAAAGCTCTCTTAGAGAAACAATCCACTGATACAACTCTAAGAATGAAATCAGTTGACTTGGAAAACAGCTCAGCATGAGGGTGGAAAAGAGGTCTTCACTGATCACAGCACGAAACCCTGAGGGAAGGCAAATTCCTGTTTGCTCATGAAAAAGTTTTAAAAATGATTAAGATTGAACGGCATCACCGACTCAATGGACATGAGTTTGAGTAAACTCCAGGAGATAGTAAAGGGCAGGGAAACCTGGCGTGCTGCAGTTCATGGGGTTGCAAAGAGTCGGACACGACTGAGCAATTGAACAGACTACGGTGAAGAGTACGGTGAAGAGGAGGAAGCCCAGTTAGAATCTTTCTTCCTCTTCCTTCCCTCTAAGAGTTCACGGTACCAGTCAAGAAAAGGACTTTTGCTTAGACTGCCTTTCTAATTAGGGTTTTATCTACTGTCCTCATGCCTACAGACCTATATAGATTTTAAAAATATTTATTTTTATAACAAGCAAAAAGGGAGGGCACAAGGAGCAGGAGCTTTGATGTCAGACAGAGCTGAGTTCAAGTTTAGGGTTTGCCATGAACCACAGGACTCTGAACATACATGGCCTCAGTGTCCTTGTCTGTGTCGATAAAGAAGGTCAGCACAGTATCCGAAACACAACAGTTCACCAAATTGTGGTTTCCCTTTCCCTTTCTGGGACTGTGGCCTTTTCCAATTCTGGCTTTTGGAAATGTGTATAAGAAGCATCATAAATGCATATTTATGAAGTTATGTTTTACCACAAAGTCTACATTTTAATCAAATAGCATTTATGACAAATATCTGAATAAAAGTTTTCTGGGTTGCCAGTTTTTGTTTTTTTTTTTAGGAAAAGGAGGCAAGATTCCAACTGGCCTAATTCTGAATTATGCAAAGAAAAAATATTTTGAAATGATTGGTACTTAAAAGGGCAGCCTTTTCCTATCACTTTCTCCCCACTTTCAGCCAGGTCAGCTACAGGCATGTGCAATGGGCAGGAGAGGTGGGCACTGCCAGGAAACAAAAATAATGAGACCGAGAAAGGCCAAAAACAATCGTCAAGCGCCTTCCTTAATCCAGCAGTTTCGCTCATTCATTCACCGATTCATTCATTCAGGACTCCCAGCGGCCCTGCCGTGTGCCAGGCCCTGTGCCTATCAAGGAACTCAGAGTGACAGAAGGAGATCTGTCACCAAACCAAATGTTATTTTTTCTTTTCCGCCTTCCTCTTTCTTCTCCTTTTACAGGAAAACTGTTAGCATTTTGGATTTTGTACAATTTTAGGAGTGCGTGACATTTTCACGGTATAACATTCACCCAAGGGGCTCACCTAGGATGTATCTGTCCTAAAGATTTCTAAAATCTTTGTTTAAAAATAAAAATGATTTTTTTTGCTATGTAATTAGAAGATTTTAAATTAAAAATTCTTTATAGGGTTGAGTTCTTACTATACCTTTAATCTCCAAACTAGCAATCTAGGATTCATCTTCATACAAAAGGAAGCCTTCCGGCTGCATTTCTGAGCCTCTGTCCCTTCCCTCCCTCCTGCCAGATTCCCTGTGTACATTCTTACCACCTCTTATATCTATCCGTCCAGTGCGGTTGAATGGAGAATTTTTTTTTTTTTTTAATTAAACCTGCTCATGTCAATCTCTGCTTGCCCTGAGGATAAACCCCCAATTTCTTACTGTGGTTTATGTGTCTGATTATCATCTTACATTCTGGCCCACCCTCTCCCTTAAGCTGACTTCCCTTTGCTCCCACAACCCCAAACTTATTGAGGTTCCTGGAACAGGCCAATCTCTTGATTTTGGGCCTCTTTCTGCACAGGCCGTAACTTCTGGGTGAAACTCTGTCCAGCCTGCCTCCCTGATGTGGTTTCTCCTCAGCCTAACATACCAGTCTCGCTCCAAGGTCACGCATCTGGGGGACATTCCCTCAATTCCTCCTTGGTTAAATATCCTTGCTCGAGGCTTCCACAACAGCCTCCCCTGCCCTCCCCTTTTACATAGCCCAGGGAACTGTAGTCAGTATCCTGGAATAACCTATGATAGCAAAGAATACATATATGTGTAACTGAATCACTTTGCTGTACATCTGAAACTAACACAATGTTGTAAATTAACTACATTTCAATTAAAAATAAACTCAGTAATTAACATCTTCTGGCCTGCCTCCCCAACAGAACAAACTCCATGAAGACAGACACCCCGCAGCTGAGCCAGATCTGCACTGGCCAGCGAGGTGTCCAGACTGAAGTGGGCACGGTTCTCACCTCCTAATTACTAGGTGTCTGCATTTTCATTTAATATAGTTTTCTTTCCCATAAACACATACAATGAAAAATTAGCAAACAGAAAAAAACTCAAAGAAGTTGTTATATTTCTGGATCTCTGTTCTCTATTCACAGATGATGTACAATACTGCTTTTTTATGCCTGGTATGACATAAATATCAATCTCTGTATATATCTATTTAATATATGTATACATTTAATATAGGTATACATCCAATCACCACAAAATACTTTGTCAAGTGAGTATGTTATAGTTTACTTGACTCTTCCCATGTGAGTTTACCTTTGGTTATTTCTGGCTTTTCACTATTAAAAATGCAGTAGTAAGCCTTCCTATATAAGGCTTTCATGCTTAGTTTTAGCCATGGCAATCAGAAAAGAAAAAGAAATAAAAGGAATCAAAATTAGAAAAGAAGTGAAACTGTCGCTGTTTACAGCTGACATGAAAACAATATATGGAATATCTTAAAGATGCCACCAGAGAACTACTAGAATCCATCAATGAGTTCAGTAAGATCGCAGAATATAAAATTAATACACAGAAATGTTTTAGACTAACATTCGAGGATCAGGAGGAGAAATTAAGGAAACAGCTCCATTTATTATCAGAAAGAATAAAATACCTAGGAATAAACCTACCTAAGGAGACAACGGACCTGTACTCTGAAAATTGTAAGATGCTAATGAAAGAAACTGAAGAGACAAACAGATGGAAAGCTATACTACGTTCTTGAATGGGAAGAATCAATATCGTCAAAATGATTATACCACCCAAAGCATTCTACACATTGAGTGCAATCCCTATCAAATTACCAATGGCATTTTTCTTCACAGAACTGGAACAAAAAATGCTACAACTTGTATGGGAACACAAAAGACCCTGAATAGCTAAAGCAATTCTGAGAAAGAAAAACGGATCTGGAGGAATCAGGTTCCCTGACTTCAAATTATACTACAAAGCTAGACATCAAAGCAGTATGGCACTGGCACAAAAACAGAAATACAGATCAATGGAACAGGATAGAAAGCTCAGAAATAAACTCATGTACCTATGGTCAATTAAAATGAGGCAAGAACATACACTGGAGAAAAGACAGTCTCTTTGGACAAGTCATGGTGGACAGTGCTGACAAAAGGTGGTCCACTGGAGAGGTCAATGGCAAGCCACTTCACTATTCTTGCCTTGAGAAAAGTATGAAAAGGCAAAAAGATATGATGCTGAAAGATGAACTCCCCAAGTTGGTAGGTGCCCAATACGCTACCGGAGAAGAGTGGAGAAATAAAACCAGAAAGAATGAAGCGACAGAGCCAAGTGAAAATAACGCCCAGTTGCAGATGTGACTGGTGATGGAAGTAAAGTCTGATGCTGTAAAGAGCAATACTGCACAGGAACCTGGAACGTTAGGTCCATGAATCAAGGGAAACTGGAAGTGGTCAAATAGGAGACGGCAAGAGTGAACATCGGCATTTTAGGAATCAGTGAACTAAAACGGACTGGAATGGGCGAATTTAACTCAGATGACCATTATATCTACTACTATGGGCAAGAATCCCTTAGAAGAAATGGGAGTGGCCATCATAGTTAACAAAAGAGTCTGAAATACAGTACTTGGTTATAGTCTCAAAAACGACAGAATGACCTCTGTTCATTTCCAAGGCAAATCATTCAATATCACGGTAATCCAGGTCTATGCCCCGACCAGTAGCTGAAGAAGCTGAAGTTGAACAGTTCTATGAAGATCTAGAAGACCTTCTAGAACTAACAAACACCCCAAAAAGATGTCCTTTTCATTACAGGGGACTGAAATGCAAAAGTAGCAAGTCAAGAGATACCTGAGGTAACAGGCAAATTTGGCCTTGGAGCACAAAAGAAGCAGGGCAAAGACTAACAGTTTTGCCAAGAGAATGCACTGGTTATAGGAAACACCCTCTTCCAACAACACAAGAGAAGACTCTCCACATGGACATCACCAGACGGTCAATACTGAAATCAGACTGATTATATTCTTTGCAGCCAAAGATGGAGAAGCTCTGGATAGTCTGCAAAAACAGAGGAGCTGACTGTGGCTCAGATCATGAACTCCTTATTACCAAATTGAGACTTAAATTGAAGAAAGTAGGAAAACCACTAGAGTATTCAGGTATGACCTAAATCAAATCCCTTACAATTATGCAATGGAAGTGAAAAATAGATTCAAAGGATTAGATTTGATAGAGTGGCTGAAGAACTATGGATGGAGGTTTGTAACACTGTACAGGAGGCAGTGATCAAGACCATTCCCAAGAAAAGAAATGCAAAAAGGCAAAATGGTTGTCTGAGGAGGCCTTACAAATAGCTGAAAATAGAAGAGAAGTGAAAGGCAATGGAGAAGAGGAAAGATACAATCATTTGAATGCACAGCTCCAAAGAATAGCAGGGAGAGATAACAACAGAATCAGAAAGACTAGAAATTTCTTCAAGAAAATCAGTGATACCAAGAGAACTTTTCATGCAAAGACAGGCACAATAAAGGACAGAAATGGTATGGACCTAACAGAAGTAAAAGATATTAACAAGAGGTGGCAAGAATACACAGAAAAACTATACAAAAAGATCTTCATGACCCAGATAACCACAATGGTGTGATCACTTTCCTAGAAACAGACATCCTGGAATCCGATGTCAAGTGGGCCTTAGGAAGCATCACTATGAACAGAGCTTGTGGAGGTGATGGAATTCCAGTTGAGCTATTTCAAATCCTAAAAGATGATGCTGTGAAAGTGCTGCACTCAATATGCCAGCAAATTTGGAAAACTCAGCAGTGGCCACAGGACTAGAAAAGGTCAGTTTTTATTCCAATCCCAAAGAAAGGCAATGACAAAGAATGTTCAAACTATCACACAACAATTGCACTCATCTCACATGCTAGCAAAGTAATGCTCAAAATTCTCCAAGCCAGGCTTCAACAGTACATGAACTGTGAACTCCCAGATGTTAAAGCAGGATTTAGAAAAGGCAGGAGAACCAGAGATCAAACTGCCAACATCCGCTGGATCATCGAAAGAGGAAGAGAGTACTGAAAGAAAAAGCATGAAGTAAAGCAAGTACTTCTGCTTTACTGACTACACGAAAACCTTTGATTGTGTGGATCACAACAAATTGGAAAATTTATCTGCCTCCTGAGAAACCTGTATGCAGGTAAAGAAGCAACAGTAAGAACGGGACATGGAACAACAGACTGTTTCCAAATCGGGAAAGGAGTACATCAAGGTTGTATATTTTCACCCTGATTATATAACTTATATGCAGAGTATATTATGAGAAATGCTGGGCTTGATGGAGCAGAAGCTGGAATGAAGATTGCCAGGAGAAATATTAGTAACTTCAGATATGCAGGCGATACCACTCTTAAGACAGAAAGTGAATAAGAACTGAAGAGCCTCTTGATGAAAGTGAAAGAAGAGAGGAAAAAGCTGGCTTAAAACTCAACATTCAGAAAACTACGTTCATGGCATCTGGTCCCATCACTTCACGGCAAATAGATGGGAAAACAATAGAAATAGTAAGAGACTTTATTTGGGGGAGGAGGCTCCAAAATCACTGCAGGTGGTGAGTGCAGCCATAAAATTAAAAGATGCTAGCTCCTTGGAAGAAAACCTATGACCAACCAAGACAGTGTATTAAAAATCAGAGACATTGCTTTGCTGACAAAGGTCCATCCCGTCAAAGCTATGATTTTTCCAATAGTCATGTATGGATGTGAGAGTTGGACTGTGAAGAAAGCTGAGCACAGAATAATTGATGCTTTTGAACTGTGGTGTTGGAGAAGACTCTTGAGAGTCCCTTGGACTTCAAGGAGATCAAACCAGTCAATGCTACAGGAGATCAGTCCAGAATATTCACTGGAAGGACTGATGCTGAAGCTGAAACTCCAGTACTTTGGCCACCTGATGTGAAGAACTGACTCACTGGCAAAGACCCTGATGCTGGGAAAGATAGAAGGCAGGAGCAGAAGGGTATGACAGAGGATGAGGTGGTTGGATGGCCTCACCAACTCGATGGACATGAGTTTGAGCGAGCTCTGGGAGCTGGTGATGGACAGGGAAGCCTGGTGTGCTTGCAGTCCATGGGATCGCAAAGAGCTGGACATGACTAAGGGACTGAACTGAACTGAGTCAGTAAGTAGTACTGGGAAAACTGGACAGCTATACGTAAAAGAATGAAATCAGAACATTCTCTAACATCATACACAAAAATAAACTCAGTTCAGTTCAGTCGCTCAGTCGTGTCCAATTCTTTGAGACCCCATGAATCACAGCACACCAGGCCTCCCTGTTCATCACCATCTCCCGGAGTTCACTCAGACTCACGTCCATCGAGTCTGTGATGCCATCCAGCCACCTCATCCTCGGTCGTCCCCTTCTCCTCCTGCCCCCAATCCCTCCCAGCATCAGAGTCTTTTCCAATGAGTCAACTCTTAAACTCAAAATGGATTAAAAACCTAAATATAAGACTGGATACGATAAAACTCTAAGATTAAAACGTAGGCAAAATACTCTTCGACATAAATCACTGCAGTATTTTTCTATCCAAGAGAAATTTAAAAAAAAAAGGGGACCTAATGAAACTCAAAATGTTTTGTACAGCAAAGGAAATCATCAATGAAATGAAAAGACAACCCACAGAATGGGAGAAAATATTTGAAAACGATGTGACCAGTGAGGGAGTAATGCCTAAAATATATAAACAGCTCATACAGCTCAGTATCAAAAAACCAAAACACCCCGGTGGACAGAAGATCTAAACAGACATTTCTCCAAAGAAGACATATGGCCAATAAATATATTAGAAGATGCTCAACATTGCTAATTATTAGAGAAATGCAAATTGTAACAACAATTATGTATCACTTCATACTGGTCAGAATGGTCATCACTAAAGAGTTTACAAGTCGGGACTTCCCTGGCAGTCTGGTGGTTAAGACTCCCTAAGTTTCCACAGTAGGAGACACAGGTTCGAGCTCTGGTTGGGAAACTAAGATCTCACATGCTGCATGGTGTGGGCTCCCACCAAAAACGTCTATAAACAACATGTGCGGGAGAAGGAGGAGAGAAAAGGGAAACTTCCTACACGGTTGGTGAGGATGTAAATTGGTACAACCACTATAGAGAACAATATCAGTCAGTTCAGTTCAGTCGCTCAGTCGTGTCCACCTCTTTGCCACCCCATGGACTGCAAGCACACCAGGCTTCCCTGTCCACCACCAGCTCCTGAAGCTTGCTCAAACTCATGTCCATCGAGTTGGTGAGGCCATTCAACCATCTCTTCCTCTGTGGTCCCATTCTCCTCCTGCCTTCTCTCTTTCCCAGCATCAGGGTCTTTGCCAATGAGTCAGTTCTTCACATCAGGTGTCCAAAGTATTGGAGCTTCAGCTTCAGCATCAGTCTTTCCAATGAATATTTAGGACTGATTCCCTTTAGGATGGACTGGTTGGATCTCCTTGTAAGTCCAAGGGACTCAGGAGTCTTCTCCAACACCACAGTTCAAAAGCATCAATTCTTCAGCGTTCAGCTTTCTTTATAGTCCACTTTCACATCCATACACGACTACTGGAAAAACCATAGCTTTGACTAGATGGACATCTGTCAGACAAGTAATGTCTCTGCTTTTTAATATGCTGTCTAGGTTGATCACAACTTTCCTTCCAAGGAGCAAGTGTCTTTTAATCTCATGGCTGCACTCACTATCTGCAGTGATTTTGGAGCCCAAGCAAATAAAGTCTGTCACTATTTCCAGTGTTTCCCCATCTATATGCCATGAAGTGATGGAAGCAGATGCCATGATTTTAGTTTTTTGAATGCTGAGTTTTAAGCCATCTTTTTCACTCTCCTCTGTCACTTTCATCATGAGGCTCTCTAGTTCCTCTTCACTTTCTGCCATAAGGGTGGTGTCATCTGCATATCTGAGGTTATTGATGTTTCTCCCAGCAATCTTGATTCCATTTTGTGCTTCATCCAGCCCAGCATTTCACATGATGCACTCTGCATATAAGTTAAACAAGCAGGGTGACAATATACAGCCTTGACATACTCCTTTCCCAATTTGGAACCAGTCTGTTGTTCCACGTCCAATTCTAACTGTTGCTTCTTGACCTGCATACAGATTTCTCAGGAGGCAGGTAAGGTGGTCTGATATTCCGATCTCTTTCAGAATTTTCCACAGTTTGTTGTGATCTACACAATCAAAGGCTTTGGTGTAATCAATAAGGCAGAAGTATATGTTTTTCTGGAACTCTCTTGCTTTTTCTATGATCCAGTGGATGTTGGCAATTTGATCTCTGGTTCCTCTGTCTTTTCTAATTCCAGCTTGAACTCCTGGAAATTCATGGTTCACGTACAGTTGAAGCCTGGCTTGGAGAATTTTAAGCATTACTTTGCTAGCATGTGAGATGAGTGCGATTGTTGTGTGATAGTTTGAACATTCTTTGTCATTGCTCTTCTTTGGGATTGGAATGAAAACTGACCTTTTCCAGTCCTGTGCCCATTGCTGAGTTTATCAAATTTGCTGGCATGTTGAATGCAGCACTTTCACAGCATCATCTTTTAGGATTTGAAAATAGCTCAACTGGAATTCCATCACCTCCACTAGCTTTGTTCATAGTGATGCTTCCTAAGGCCCACTTGACTTCGGATTCCAGGATGTCTGGTTCTAGGAAAGTGATCACACCATTGTGGTTATCTGGGCCATGAAGATCTTTTTGTATAGTTTTTCTGTGTATTTCTTAATATCTTCTGCTTCTGTTAGGTTCATACTATTAAATGGTATAGACCTAACAGAAGAGAACACCACAGAGGTTCCTTAAAGCTAAAAATGACTCAGCAACCCCACTCCGGGGCATAAATCTGAAGAAAATCATAATTTGGAAAGATGCATGTACCTCAACGTTCAGTGCAGTACTGTTTACAATAACCAAGAAATGGAAGCAGGCTAAATGCCCATCGACAGAGAAATGAACACAGAATACGCGGTACATCTACACTACTTGGGCTTCCCTCATAGCTCAGCCGGTAAAGTATTTGCCTGCAATGATGGAGACCCAGGTTCAATTCCTGGGTTGGGAAGATCCCCTGGAGAAGGAAATGGCAACCCACTTCAGTATTCTTGCCTGGAGAATCCCACGGACAGGGGAGCCTGGCAGGCTACAGTCCATGGGGTCACTAGAGTAGGATACGGCTTAGCAACTAAACCACCATGTACTACTTAGCCATAGAAAAATGAAGGAAAATGCCATTTGTAACAACATGGATGGACCCACAAATCATCACACTCAGTGAAGTAAGTCAGAGAAAGACATTTATCATACGGTATCGCTTATATGTGGAATCTTAAAAAAATGGCACAAATGAACATATTTACAAAACAGAAATAGGGTTATAGATGTATAATACTAACTTACAGTAATGGGGGGGGAGAGGGGTAGGGATAACGGGGAGATTGGGATTGATATATACACACTACTATATAGAAAGCAGATAACTAATAAGGACCTACTGTATATCACAGGGGATATTCTGTAATATTCTGTAATAACCTATATGGGGAAATAATCTGAAAAATAATGGATATATATGTATATATATTCAATATATATTCAAATATATATATATTTGAACCGCTCTGCTATACACCTAAAATTAATACAACACTGTAATTCAACTATACTCTAATATAAATTTTTAAAAAATAGATTAATTAAAAAAAACACAGTAGTAAGACTTAAAGTATATAAACGTTTCTTTCATGTTTAGATCTTACAGGCTAAATTCTTAGACATGAAATTGTGTCAAAGTCAAATGATATACAGATTTTGTATTACAGTTCCAATATATTTCTAAGTTGGCTTCTAAAACGTTCATACTGGTACATGATCAGTACTTTCTGGACCCAGAAACTGGTGGGTATCTGACCAACTTCTTAATGGGCCAGAAGACCTATGGAGGGACATTCACTTTTTTTCTTTGGAGACGAGAAGCAATTTATCACCTTGTTTCCCAAAAGGGCCACAACAGAGGGAGAAAGAGAGCAAGGCTGAGTGTGCGTTCTAGAACCTGGCTGCTTGGAGCCTTCTGAAGGCAGAAGAAGCCATCCACGCTTTTAAAGGGTAGACTGTTCAAATACATAATCACTCAAGACAGTAAAGGGATTTGTGAATGTCCATGAACCCAAAGTCACCTGTGAGGGCTACTGACACAGAACTGTGTGAAAACTTGTCTGGTAAGGAAGTGAGATGAAGTGCCAATGAGCAGCAAAACCTGTCCCCCTTCACACTGAAGTGGGGACACTGCAAACCCTTCCACGCTCACGCTGGATGCTCAAGCTACAGCACTACATTTGTCTCTTTGTTAGTTGCTTGTTAGCCAGGCAGCAAAATGGTTTTGATCTGTCCTTAGCAGAGGAATGTCCATACTAATTCTTACTTCTAAGAATTCTTCTAAGAATTCGAGATCTTACTTCTAAGAGGAGAGGAATGTTATGTGATTTACAAATATAACCA
Source organism: Ovis aries (assembly GCF_016772045.2). Taxonomy (NCBI): domain Eukaryota; kingdom Metazoa; phylum Chordata; class Mammalia; order Artiodactyla; family Bovidae; genus Ovis; species Ovis aries. The sequence continues at coordinate 16,120,097 of NC_056055.1, forward strand.
AGTTGCACGTGCATTTTCATACTGTCCTGGGGAACAAACCAGTTTTGCAGGAAAGACTGATATAAACTTGCTTGTAAAGGGAAGAATGACACTGGGCGCTCTCATCTACAGGTTGCCTAGCAGACATCAAGTGGAGGAGATGATGATGAAGAAAAATCTACTTAACCTTGCCAGAGGCCCCCTCCTAGCGACTTTTAACACTTGTACATTGAAAAAGAGACACCCAAGCAGGGTGTGCACATTACCTAACGGTGCGTGCTCACGTTAAGGAGAAAGGCCAAGCGAACTTCTTACTTCTACAAGAAGTGACAGCAGAGAACATGGAAAAACTGCCTCTGACATCAGAAATGACCATGTCAGTCACAAACTGAGAATATGTAGTTACAAAGACTTTAAAGGACTTATGGCCCAGGCCAGAAAATTTTTCTGCCAAAGGCCAGTTGAGCAAGTTTTCTTAGGCTTTCTGGACCACACAGTCTTGTCACAACTACTCAAGTATCCTCTGTCTTGAAAGCAGTCACAGATAAGACGGAAATGGATGAGTGTGACTGTGTTCCCAGGAAACTGTACTTAGGGACATTGAAATTTGAATTTCATGTAATTTCACATGTCACGAAATATTACTCTTTTGATTTTTGTCAACCTATTAAAAAATGTCAAAACCATTCTTGGCTGTCAGACCATATAAATAGGCAGTGGTTCTGATTTTGGTCCACGGGCCAGCGTTTGCCCACCCCTGACTTAGGCTTTCAGGTGGCTTCCCCAGTGGATCTTCTTTGCCTGTCTCTGAAAGTCAGAATGGGAATGAGGGAAAGGAAGCCGTGGGACAAAGGTTCAGCGAAGTGTTGTCTCTACGAATCTTACAGGGAGATGGTCAAAGACGCAGGTAAAAGTCGTGAATTCTCAATGAGCCTTTCAATCAGAGCTCTTGGAAAAGCTTCTAGAAAGCAGCCCAGCGTATTAAGGTTCTATGACAGATGAGTCATGGCACACTTGCTAAGCAAGTATGCTGCCGTCCTATTTGATAGAAACTTTTATCCAGTACTTACCATGCTGGCTGTGACTCTGTTTAAGCTCATCTCACTTGCTTGCTTATAAACTCTTCCAGGGTAGCAACCATTTCTTACTTAGTTTTATAGGCTCAGTGCAGAGTATAAGGCCAGTCATCTAGTTGACACATGTTACTGAATTTACCAGAGGCAATCATAAAGTATAAAGTATAAAGGACTTCATAATATTGTATGCCAAGGTATAAATTTGCTTGCTAATAAAACTGGACATTTTTCTAAAAGATTTTGTTCTCAGTTTAGTTCAGTCGCTCAGTCGTGTCCGACTCTTTGCGACCCCATGAATTGCAGCATGCCAGGCCTCCCTGTCCATCACCAACTCCCGGAGTTCACTCAGACTCACGTCCATCGAGTCGGTGATGCCATCCAGCCATCTCATCCTCTGTCGTCCCCTTCTCTTCCTGCCCCCAATCCCTCCCAGCATCAGAGTCTTTTCCAATGAGTCAACTCTTCGCATGAGGTGGCCAAAATACTGGAGTTTCAGCTTTAGCATCATTCCTTCCAAAGAAACCCCAGGGCCGTATTCTAATGCTTACCAAATAATTATATGCTAAAAATTAATACAGTCATTTTTACACATATCACGTAACCCTTATGATCATTCTGCAAGCTATGTGTCATCTTCCATATCTGTAGATGAGGCAAACAGAACACAAAATAAGTTAAGTGATAGGCCAGGTTTGAACTCACACCTTCAGGTGACACAGCTCCTGCTTTCCCCATTAGAATACAGATCATCTGTTGAAATGCAAAACTGCTTACAAAACACGTACAAATTATCCATGGGACACTGGCTGAACACAAGAATAAGGGAGAAAAAAGTACTGTGACAATAATGTTCATTCCAAAGTTTGATGGGATGAAGCAGGAAGAATCTTTTGAGAATATTTTCTTCAAAAGTAAAAACCATTTTAAGGACAAGGACAGTAAGAATGAAGGCTGGTAAAGGATCGGAAGGGTATGGCGCATAGACGTCAAGGAGAGTACCTACTTTCCTTTGCGATCATTGAGTTAGAACAGAAAACACGCTGTTGCCAGACCTGACTTAGCAAAAGTTCAGACGAAATCAATCATTTTGAGAATCTCAGCACAACCCCAGTCACAAGCACTCAAGAAAGCCAAGTGAAAGGCATCGTTAAAAGTCAAAGAATTTTGTTGTCGGCCAACTGAGCTGTTGCCAATCTCCAGAACTCGAAATCCAGAGGCCAAGATGCTGCTGCTGCCATGTTCTGGTTATTTGGACAAACAGGATACTTAAAATTTCTCAACTGAAAAGTGATTTCACTTATTGATTTATTTAGCAACCAGCTAGTGGAGACTTAATTATATGCAGGGCACCATGGTGAGATTTAAGAGGGAAAGAGAGGTAAGCATTATGGCTTTCATTTTAAGAATGTTGCACCCAGTGGCAAGACAGAATCATGTTAAGAGTTAAATACAAGCTGAGGCTGCATGAACACATGCCTGAATAGACAAAGAAGGAAAGTTCTACGCAAGTTTGGAAGCAGAGGCCATTCATTTTGGCTGGATACTTTATTTTTTATGTATGTATGTAAGTATGTTGTCCTCTGCTCATCCCCAATAGCATATTGGACACCATCCAACCTGGGAAACTCATCTTTCAGTGCTTATCTTTTTGTGTTTTATACAGTTAATGAGGTTCTCATGGCAAGTATACTGGGGTGGTTTGCCATTCCCTTCGAACTGTTGCAGGAAAGACTCAGAGTCCCTTGGACAGCAAGGAGATCAAACCAGTCAATACGAAAGGAAATGAACCCTGAATACTCATTGGGAGGACTGAAGCTGAAGCTCCAATATTTTGGTCATCTGATGAGAACAGCTGACTCATTGGAAAAGTCCCTGATGACTGGGAAAGATTGAGGGCAGAAGGAGAAGAGGGCGTCAGAGGATGAGATGGCTGGATGGCGTCACCGAGGCAATGGACAAGAACTTGGGCAACCTTTGGGAGACGGTGAGGGACAGGGAGGTCTGGTGTGCTGCAGTCCATGGGGTTGCAAAGAGTCAGACACGACTGGGAGACTGAACAGCAACAAATGTATGCACTTTTAAGATTTTTTTTTGATGTGTCCCATTTTTAAAGTCTTTCTTGAATTTGTTACAATATGGTTTCTGGTGTTTATATTCTACTTTTTTGGTCATAAGGCATGTGGTATCTTAGCTCAAGGATCAAGGATCAAACCCTTACCCCTTACATTGGAAGGTCAAATCTTAACCACTGGATCATTAGGGAAGTCCCACTGGCAGAAGACTTTAGTGGACTGTTCCAAAGGTTACAGGCTAAGAACATTTCCAAATACCTACTTGAGAAATACCATCTATGGTTCTGCCAGGCACATCCCTCTGAAAAATTACCACACCTTTTGCTCATCTACCTCTGATATTTTTGGTTTTCCAAAATACATGAAAGAAGCAGGTCTAGAGTTGACAAATTCAGAAGCAACTAACACGAGGGAGAGCAGAGATGAAATGACAATCTTTTGAAAAGACTTCAGCTTGCAGGAACCCATGGAGGCGATAAAGCTAGAATGCTAGTACTTAGTTCAGAAAGTAAACCCAGTCCAAAAAAGCATGGCCTAAAGTGTATTTTATGGTTTGGAGTTGGCAAAGGTTCTTCTTTTATTTCTTATTTCCTTTGCTGGAAACAAATATTTGATGTAACTTTTTTTTGCCATCATGGATTTCACTGGTCCAGAGAGTGGAACAATTTTACTGGAATAAGTAAAACATTGGCTATTCCTCCTAAGCTGAATGTTCTGCTTGCTTCCTTCAAAATGACAAAAAGTAAGAGATACGAGTTCCTTAGAGTTCAGCCGCCTGAGGCTCCATTTGTATAAAAAATTAAAAACATTTCAAAGTAAATTCAATTAGTGAATGTGTATTGCCTGAATAGACTATCCTTCTAAATTTAATATAGCTAACATGACAATTTTACGAGCAAACCATGTTAGAGATAATATATTTTTATGTTCCTTAAACTAGCAAAGAGACTTCAGAATCATAAAGAACACTAACAAGGTATTGCAGATACTTACACTTTCTTCAAAGAAAAAATATATGTGTGGTTTTCCAAATGTGAGAAGTGTGAGGTTTGGCTTTTTTCACGACTTCAAGGTTCCTAGAAATGTTACATCTTCATCTTGCCACCAGCATTGCTAATAGACGGCATTACTGACACATAATTTCATTCGTGTGTGTGTGTGAGAGAGAGGGAGGAGCATAGAGAGCGAAAGGACAGAATAGTCCACCTCGAGAAGACTTTATGAGATAGAAAAAAAAAAAAAAGGGGGAGTTGAAGGATGAAAAACTAAAATTCCAAATAGCCTCTACTGTTTACTTTAGATTCCAAGAGATTCTAAGTTAGATTCTTTGTTCACTGGTGCAAAGAAAAAGATCGAGGAAGACAAGATTCTGTGACACCTGAAAAATGAAGGTGCTAAAACAAATAAAAAGAGAAAAAATGAAAGTACTGATGTCACTCCTTTTCTATTTCACCTTCGCATTCTGAGGATAAACACAGCAGCGTAAATCCAGGGCACTTGAGAGTTTCGTTCTTCAGTGGAATGGTTTATTTGATTTTAGGGATCCTTTCTGCTGAACTAGTATTCTGTCCAGTCCATGAAATGGTAACAGTCTGACATCTTCAGAGACATTCCTGAAGTTTACAAGCTTTGCAGGCAGAATTTAGGAGTCCAGTTTTGTTTAATGAACTTCTGTGACTGAAAATACATCCCATAGTGTCTTTTAGTTTCTTGTATATATTCTCTCCACCACACAAAATCACCTAAAGCTACTCGTGGAAGAATGTAATGAGCAACACACTCAACACATCATTTTACTAGAAGAGCAAGTAAACCTCAGTTTAGAACCAACTGCTACGTCTTCTGCACGTTTTATTTTTGACAGTATACACATTCATCTGGATCTCTGCATCTTCATAGATCTATCTGTTCTCAAGATCCACCTTGTAAGAAGACTGCAGAAAATTAACATGTACTGAAGGCTGACCATGTGTCAGCTCATGGGAAACTTGCATCTTTTAGGTATAATTACCATAAAATTAACCTATTTCAAGTGAACATTTCCATGAGTTTTAGAAAATGTATGCATTGGTACAACTCTCCACCATCTTCTATGACTCTAAGAAGCTCCCTCATACCATCTGCCATCGATCTCTGCTCCAAACCTCCAGTCCCAAACAGCTTCTGATCTGCTTTGTCTCCTTAATTCTGCCTTTTCTAGAAATTGCACATCTAGTATTTTGTGTCTGGCTTTGGGCTTCCGTGGTGGCTCAGATGGTAAAGAATCTGCTTGCAATGTGGGAGACCTGGATTCCTTCCCTGGGTTGGGAAGATCCCCTGGAGAAGGGAACGGCTACCCACTCCACTATTCTGGCCTGGAGAATCCCATGGACAGAGGAGCCTGGCAGGCTACAGTTCATGGGGGTCGCAAAGAGTCAGACACGACTGAATGACTTTCACTTTGTCGGTTGAACGTGATGATTCTGAGATTTAGCCACACTGTTACACGCGTCAGTAGCTCATTTCTTTCATTGATCAGTAGTATTCCACTGTCTGGATACAGCACATTTTGTTTATGCAGCCACTTTATGTGACAGCAGACTTGCTGGGTCAGATGGTAAAGTGTGGGTTTCACTTTTAAACAAATTGACAGAATGCTCCAAAGCAGATGTGCCAGATAACATGCCGTTCAGCCATGTGTGAGATTTTCAGTCGTCTCTTCACATCCTCATCAACACTTGGTGCTATCGGCCTTTTTAGTTTTAGCCATTCTAGTGGATGGGTCTTATTAATGGTGAGTCTTATTAAGCATCTTTTGCATATTTGCATATCCTCCTACATAAAGTGCCTATTCAGAACTTTCCCTCATTTTTAATTGAACTGTTAATCTTCTTATTACTGAGTTGCAAAATTTCTTTATATATATTTTGGTTGAAGTCTTTTGTTAGACAGTTATTTTGCAAATATTTGCCTCCAATCTGTTGCTTGCCTTTTCATTTGCTTAATGGTGTCTTCTGAAGAGCACCAATTTAATTTTGATGACACCTGATTTATTGATTTTTTTAATGATCACAGCTATTATATCATATCCAAGAATTTTTCCCCAAGAGAAATTTGAGCGACATTGTGTTTCTTGTTCAGTTTCTAAGTGGTGTATGACGCTTTGCAACCCCATGGACTGCAGCACACCAAGCTTCCCTGTCCTTCATTATCTCCTGAAGTTTGCTCAAATTCATGTCCATTGAGTGACACAAGGGTCAACAATCTCTATTTTCCACATGGAAATCCAACTGGAACAACACTACTTGTTGAGAAACTATCGTTTCCTTATTACCTTGGCACCTCTGATAAACATCAACTGTCCACATATATCAGGATTTATTACTGAACTTTTTCTTCTGCACCACTGATCATATATCTGTCCTTATATCAATACCATACTTTCTGGATCGCTGTAGCTTTACAGTAAAAGTTGCAATCAGGAAGGATGAGTCTTCCAATTTTGTTCTTTTTTCATACTGCTTATGCTATTCTAGGTCCTTTGCATTTCTATATACATTTTGCATGAGTTTATCAATTTCTACCAAAGAAAAAAGCCTACTGAGATTCTGATAGACTACACTGAATCTGTAGATCAGTTTGGGAAGCATTCCCAATATTGAGTCTTCTAATCCATGAGTATGGTATATATCACATTAATTTAGTTCTTTTGTTTCTCAACAGCATTTATAGTTTTCAGCAGATAGCTTTCACAGTTTCGCTTATTCTTAAGCATTTTGTTCTTTTTGACATTATAAATGAAATTGATCTTAAAATTTCATTTTCAGATTGTCTATTACTAGTGTATAGAAATTTATTATTGATTGTATCCTGCAATTTCGATAAACTCATGAATATTCTAGTATCTTTTTAAATGGATTATTTAGGATTTTCTACCTACAAAGATCACATATTCTGTGAACAAAAACAGTTTTATTTCTTCCTTTCCAATTCTTTGGCTTTAATTTCTCATTCTTACCTTATGGTTCTTGACTTTTGTATCTCAATCATTAGCAAACTTCTCTTTAGTACACTGTATATTGACACTCTTATAGCCTTTTCAGGGATGCTGAAATCAGACTTCTGTATATCCTTTACCCCAAGGAATGACCATTTTTAAGTAATGCATAATGTCACTGTCTATCAGTCAAAAATTCACTTTCAGCAGCTGTCTTTGTTTACAAAACAGTGTTTGGGTAATTATTTCAAAAATTCAAACTGCATTTTATATTCATCATTTAGAAAAGAAAGAATCATTAATAAGCACAAGTCTCACACACTTAACAGCAACTGAGACAAAGATGGAGATCATTAGGCATGCTGAGAGTGTCGATTCTTTAGCCTCAATTAGGTGCTCATTGGACTTAATAAGCTGGTCAACCATGAGAGAGTAAGATTAAAGAACCAAGCACAGCACAGTGAAAATACAACATATCAAAGCCCATGTCTAAAATGCAAAGTATAGTCGGTGATTTTATAGTCTATTTTAGGTCTTTAGGGACTGTAACTACCTTTCTGATGGGTGGTTCTCAAACCTGAGCACAGTTCAACTCACAGACAGACTGAGACATGGTTCTCAAAGTGTGGGAGATACCAGGACTTCGTTTAATCTTACAAAATTTCTGAGTAAAGTATGTAAGGATATGCAATTCCCATTTACAGATCAGGAAACAGATACAGAAATTGAAGTAACTTGCTGAAGCAGTTATAGTTAAGTGGTGAAGAGAGAATTCAATCCTAGGTCTGTTTGGCTCCAGAAGTTCTTAACTGGGCTCCTAGTTTGCTGAGTAACCTATTTGCCCGATGCTTATTCTAAAGCCCACAGAGTCCCACCTGCTTCTATATCTGGTATGGTTTCTAGTCTTGTCTGGAGTTCCCCAGTGACTCACAGCTACCATGCAACCACTGGGGAAGAATCTACTTTCCAGGTTTGCTCTGTCCCAAAATACTAGTCTGACGGCTTCAACACTGTAATAAAAAGACCTGAGGTGGTAACATAAATAAGACACAAGCACATAAATGTAAACAGCTTTGCTTGACATAGATGAGTGACTTTCCTTTCAGTGCGGGGGCAGAAATGCCAAGGAAGTTTGAATATGAAAGGGCATTAAAAATTTTTTTTTTTCCTGGTATTAAAAGCTTTTAAGTGAGGTAATTCAGGCTTTTCTCTGCTTTCATTTTGGGGAGACACATTAGAAAATGAATGCATCCCAAAGCAGAGAAGTTAGCAATAATGCCATTATATGGTGAGTGGGTGATAAAGTTCAGCCTTCTCTCAACACCCTACAGAAAAATTCTAACCCTTGGGTGTAGATGACTCAGACAGGAATCTTTCTAACTTGGGTTTGTAAGTCCAGAAAAGAGGAACTGTATTTCCACTGATGGTACACAGCAAGAAAAAGGAAACAATACCAAAAGCGCTTCTCATTGTGCCTTAAGTAAACACTCGCTAGATGTTTGGGATTTGTTGGTTAATTACAAAACATTTCAACAGGCTCTTTTCATGAAACGAATACTATACTAATCATACGCCCCGCCCCGCTTCCACACACACACACACACACTCCCCGAACTCTGGACAATATACAAAACCAGAAACAACGGTCTTAATCCATGCTATGCTATCCTCCGAGAAGTGAGGAAGCCGCCTGGGATATCTTACCCTCTGATCAGGAGACTTTTGGAAGAGAATTTTTTTCATAAATCCCATATTTTGTGTCTTATACCAATTTGTTCACTCCCACAAATATAACACACATTTTACAGTCCTTATAATTAATGCTTAGACATGAATAGCAATGCCGTGGGAAATTTCTGTAGCCAGCAATATACTGGGAAACAACCTACACGACTGAGGCACACTTGCTGGCAGAGCCAGCAGAGAGAAGAGGGGGCCAGTAACTATGGGTCCACAGCCTGTTGCCTAATTTTATAAATAAAAATTTTTTTTGAAACACAGCCATGTCCATTCATTGATGTCTTCTCTAGGGCTCCTTTCTTGCTACAAGGGCAGAGCTGAATTGTTGCTACTGAGACCATCTGGCCTGCAAAGCCTAAAGTATTTTCTACCTAGCCCTTTACAGAAAAAAATTATCAAGCTTTGTGATAATACATTTAAAATAATGTGGTAAAGTACTCTAGTTAGGGTAAGATGAAAACAAGAAAGAGAAGATACACTCTTTCATAGAAGGGATCACACATACTCAGAATGAAATAAAACAAAGCAAAGTGGGTACAGAAGAGACCAAAACCATTAAGCAGTCAGATGTGGGGGGTGGCATTACGGATGGCTTTCTTCCCCTCATCTGTGCTCCAATCTTCTAAAATGACCTTACAGTTCACTGACAATAGAATAAACTGAACCTCACTTCAAACATTATTTTAGCACGTGCGTCTGTCCTGCACAGAGCAGTACAGCTAGATTCGGCCCGGCCCCTCCCAACGCTGTGCCGAGGGTGGGAACGGGGAGGCCAGGCCCCTACCTTATGCTCATCCCGAAGGTGGCTGTCCAGTTCTTCCGTGTGCTTGGTCTCATAGTAGCAGAGCTGGCATTTGTAAGGTTTCAGTTCATTGTGCTTTTCTATGTGTTGCTGGAGGCTCTCGTCACTGGAGCAGGTGAAGGTACACTTATCACAGCGGAAAACTACTCCCTGCAAGTATTTGGACAGTTTGGATCGGCACACTTCAATGGGGACAACCCGCTCTTCTGTGGAAACAAATTGAATACAAAGATGGGAACTTTTACTGATGGAAAGCAGACGGTCTTTCTCGGGAGTATAAGGAAAAATTCCCCCATCTACTGTTGAAACTTCTCATGGCTGCAGGTCTGTGAACCGCGCACACATGCCACTGTCCCTCCTCCCAACCCCCCAAGTCCACAGTCCACTGGGACACGTGGGTGCTTCTCAGGCCAAAAGCTCTGTGTACTTGATACCCAGAAAGACCTATAAATAGGAGTGGGCGGGCTGAAAGGTGCTGCGGATTTCTGAATGGAGGTGATTAAAGGAGGAGACAAGAATAGAAGTTTCACTAACATGAATGATTATCAACAGCAACCACCAGCGCATCTTACTTCCCCAGCAAGTGGCATTTAGGCTTACAGAGATGTCCTTAACCATTCCAGTGTTCTTGCCTGGGAAATGCCATGGACAGAGGTGCCTGGAGGGTTAAATACTGTCTGCGGGGTCATAAAAGAGTTGGACATGACTTAGCAACTAAACAACAACAACAACAACAACAAGATGTCCGTAAGGGGGAAGGATAATGACATTCTTGGAGCACCTATGTGCCACTACTGTATACCTCCCTAGCAACTGTTAGGCCGAAGTTAGTCCCATTTCTACAAAGAGGTAAAACAAGGAACTGAGCTTTCAAGGCCGTCTCCTAAGGTCACAGACGCTGAAACTGCCTAACCTGGGACCCCACCCATGTCTGCCTACCGAACCGCAAATCGGCTCTCTTCCATCATTTCTAATTCCATTCCTGTTTCCCCTTCCAAGAAGTTCTCAAGGAGACTGTTTGCCTTTTCTTGAAACCAAAAGAATCTCTAAGATCAAATCTGAAAACAAAGAATCCTGGACACTTTCATTCACTGAAACTCCAACCCCAACTCAGGAAGAGCTCCGGCAGATGAAATGTCTGCAGGCAATCTTCCAGGAGAGGTAGGGTAGGGGTGGCGTGGGAGATGTGGAGGATTTGTGCCTTTTCAGACAATCTGTAATGTGATTGTCACCAAGGGAGAAAATAAAACAGAGAGGATTTGGGTGCTTTTCCCGTTAACATACCAAATGCTGTAGGGCTGCAAGTGTGTGTGTGTGTGTGTGTGTGTGTGCTTGTTTATTTTGTACTCTCTCACCCTTGTGTTTAACTGCTCAAATTAAATTTCACACCAGTCTGCCCAGAGTATCGGCACACGCGCCAGATATCCATAACTGGGATAAAATTAAAATCTGTGCTATTTATGCAAGGATCAAATATAGCATGTGTTTTCATGCTGTGTCTGGATTTCAGAAGACTCTGAAAGTTTACAAATGGACGCACACAACATACACTTATATTATTTAGAAATAGCAATGTATTATTAAGTCAGGAAGGCGCGCTATATCCTCGGTCACCAGGAGCAACATTCACAGAGCATCAGGATGCTGTGTGCTGAAGTCGCTCGCTCTGGGAGCCCTCCCTCTTGGGCTGGCCTGTGTCTGCCCCTTGGGGAGTTTCTCCCACCCGAAGGCCTGCCTGCCTCTTAACAGCACATGCTCCTTGCAGGGCAGTCCCTGCCTTGGGAGTCCCTGAATGCAGCGATTAATTGGCCAGCGAGAATGTGGGCAGAGGAAGCGTGGAAGGTTGGTGTCTGCACCATACTCCCGGGAGCTCTAATGCATATGTTATTTTCCCTATACAAAGAGTCAGTCGCTTATTTAGAAATATAAATATTTTTAAACCAAAGTCGCGCAGACAGCTAAGAAACACATGATTATAATGGAATCCACACATTTTCTTAGAATAGCAAATGTTGTAACAGTCTTCTAACCATTCAGTTAGTTCCATGGTTTGGTGTAAATGGGAGGAAAAAAAAAAATGCTTTGGTTTAAACTAATGAGCCTGAAGGAAGCCAGGGCTATGATGGTCGTTCTATGCCTCGAATCTAGGATTTCTCAATCGCAACGCTACTGATGTTTTGATGCCAGATAATTCCTTCCTCTGCGAGGTTTCCTATGCATTGTAGGATGTGTATCAGCAACCCCAGGCCCCTGCCCACCAAAGCCAGGAGTGCCCCCTCCTCCTCATCCTGACAATAGGAGATGGCTCCAGACAGCTACATCATGAGAAGGCAAGATAAGATGGACCCTGGTTCAGACACTGGTCCAAGTCAAGGGCCAAGTATTCAGTCCAGCCACCCTGGACCTGTAGACAGGAGCAGGCTGGCACCCACGGCAAGAGATGGGGGTCCAGGCTGAAGCCAGGAGATCGGCCCCCACACCCAACACCTCAGGAGGTCATGGCGAAGTATTGATGTGAACTTTTCTGGCACCTTCTTTGAGACTTGCACCCCCCTCCACTGCTCTGTGTTTGTTCCTGATTTATACAATTTTGGCATTTCTACTGCTTCCCCACTCTTTCTTTGGCTCTGGCCTGTCCCGCCTGCCCTGGTTCTGTCCACCTCGGTGGAGACAGAGAACAGCTGGCTATAAGTTTCTGCGTAATGATGCCTCCAACACCTTGAAGACAGTCATTGCTCTCCAGCCTTCCCTTCTCCGCTGTAAATAATCGCTTCTTTCAAACTCGTTTTTTCTTATAGGTCTCCTTTCTCAATTCCTTTGGTTAGTTTTCTTCACAGTTTCAATTTCACTATGTGTGTCTCAGTGCATTTTGCACAGTCGGGAGTGTTCAGAATAATACCTTGGAGGTGAAACTCTAACACTGAATGGAAACAGCCACTCCCACTTATTAAGAGCTCACTAGGTTTCAAGCATGGTTACGTGTTGGATTCTCTTGGCTACTTTTTATTCGCACAACACCCTGCAAAGTCAGTTTTGAGAGTCTTCAGTGGAAACTGAAAACGGCTCAGTTGAACTACTTCCTCAAAGTCAGTGCTCTAATTCAGCACAAAGTTGTGGCCTGGGAGCCCGGGTCTGCTGACCTTTGACTGCATGCACCCTCCTCCGTCTCTCCTATAAAGAACTCTCCAGTCACGTCCAATCTGTATGCCGTGCACTTCTCAGCCTTTTATTCCTAAGAGTTCAAAATCGCAAAAGCTCTCAGTGTCTAAGGCAACCATTTTTATCTGAATTTCTTTCAAGTATCTCCTGGATTTCATAAAAGGTCATTTCCCTGATGACTTATTCTGAAAGGTATGCCTTCCTCATTTCCAAACTAAAACATTAACTGTAATAACTCCCAAGTCTCTTAGTTATAATGGGTTATGGGTGTTAATTTTAGAAAACAAAGTTACCTTTTCCCCACCCCTCTCTTTCTACAAACATGGCTAACAGGACCAAGATAAAAAAACAAGACAGACTCTGAAAGGCGGGCAAAGGACCGACAGCGTTTTCTGAATGAGGTTATTCATGGTGGAGGCCAGTGAAGAACATAAGCCGGGAGACTGGACTGTTTCCAGGTAGGGCCTGAGCCCTGTCTTGGCTATGGAAGCTCAGCCACTTGGGGCTTTTCCTACAGGGGGCAGCGACAACTGTGGGTCTTTTCTTGACTTCACACGTCTCAAAATTACCTTGGGTAAGAAATCAAGGCCTGAATCACACTCACTGTGACTCAGCTTCCAGCACTGACTGCAATAATACTATGACTTCACCAGTTTTGACTACAAGACAGATCATGTCTCTCTCATCTGAAGTGAAGTGAAGTGAAGTTGCTCAGTTGTGTCCGACTCTTTGTGACTCCATGGATTGTAGCCTACCAGCTTCCTCCATCCATGGGATTTTCCAGGCAAGAGGACTGGAGCGGGGTGCCATCAGAGACTCATACTTAAAAGATATTGAGTGCTGCGGTTCATCAAGAGCCCAGAAGTATCTGCCAGGTGGGCAAATAATCTGTAAAATCGCCACTACTAAAGGGGGGTCGAGGGAGAGGGGGTCACTTGTACTCAAAACAGTGAAAAAAAATCACATCACCATGGAGCCCAGAATCACCAAGTAACAATTCTTCCTGAAAGGCAGCCCACAACACACGTGGGTTTCCTCCCCACAATGTGCCAGGCCTCCCCACAATGTGCCAGGCCAGGGGTAGTGGGGGGTGGGGGCTGAGGGGTGGGTGAGGTGGGTGGGGATTTGAAAGTCACTCACTCCAACCAACTCCAAACGTAGATCGTCATGGTAGAAGGCCAAGACCCCCGCTGACCCAAACCAAAGATCCACCTGTTACTCTAACTCACAAACCAGGGACAAACGCGGAGGACCAGAAAGCCACCATCCCCAAATACAACCATAAAGAGACACATGTAAACATAAGCACAACAGTTCCTGTAAAAAGTTAAGTTTTGACATTAGCCAAGCTACCCTCTTCAAGCCAGACAAGAGCTGGGAACTGTACCTTTAACAGGAAGAAGTATGTGATGGGGATGAAGGGAACATGTAATTTCACTGAGTAAGATGAAAGACTGACAATCTCACTGTAGTATCTTTTTTTTCCCCCCTCAAGAAAAAATGATACTCATCAGATAAATTAGGGGAGATTAGTTTTGTTCCAAAAACATACCCACCTGCAGGGTTCAGTTATATTTAGCATTTCTGTGTGTATTGAGGTTACAGGCTGTGAAACACAAACTTTAAGTTTATAAGCCAAATGGAGACCCATCTCAATGATTACGCAGCTCTGTAATTACAAATATTTGATGAAACTGTCTCATGCCTATAATTCAATTTTTGCCCAGTTTCTCAGGTTTGCTATAGGTATATAAGGGACATCCAGGCCAAGCAACGCATGCGGCAAACATTGCGCTTCCAATAGTTAGAACTCAGGAGAAATGCACTCTGGCTTCCCTGGTGGCTCAGACGGTAAAGAATCTGCCTACAATGCAGGAAACCTGGGTTCGATCCCTGGGCTGGGAAGATCTCCTAGAGAAGGAAATGGCAACCCACACTTGCCTGGAGAGATCCCACGGACAGAGGGGCCTGGTGGGCTATACAGTCCATGGGGCTGCAAAGAGTTGGACACGACCGAGCAACCAAAAGCATTCACGTACTCTGAAACTATTTCTTCCCTTGTTCACTGTCCCTCTTCTTACTAAAGTTCACGCTCCTTCAATACCCAAACCTTGCCCGACTCTTCCTGGCAGTATCCCTAGAGCTTAAAGCAATGCTAGCATGTGGTGGGTGTTCATTTGTAACATGAATGAAAACCCATCCAACATCATACCACTTTCTCCTTGAACCAGAAGACTCAGGTTTAATTTTTCCCTGGTTACACTGGTCCCATCATGGTGAACCTCATCAAATGCTGATCTGACCTAAGTGCATGGTTCCTCAAAGAGATGGGTCTATAATCCTTGGCTTTAGTCTCTGCTAAATTAGAACTCACCAGGTATCTCATCAGTACCCCGGCTTCCCATCTGTCTACAGAGTAGCATTCTACTCCTGCGATGGGATCCAAGCCCTCTTTCATTTGACCGGAATATACCTTTCTAGCCTTGCCTCCAGCTGCTGCTATTGCTGCTAAGTCGCTTTAGTTGTGTCCAACTCTGTGCGACCCCATAGACGGCAGCCCACCAGGCTCCCCCGTCCCTGGGATTCTCAAGGCAAGAACACTGGAGTGGGTTGCCATTGCCTTCTCCAATGCATGAGAGTGAAAAGTGAAAGTGAAGTCGCTCAGTCATGTCCGACTCTTAGCAACCCCATGGACTGTAGCCCACCAGGCTCCTCCGTCCATGGGATTTTCCAGGCAAGAGTACTGAAGTGGGGTGCCATTGCCTTCTCTAAGCCTTGCCTCCTAGTACCTTCTACTTTCACTCTGTAAACACATCTTCCCTCTACTCACCTGAGTGGTTTGTTAAAATTTTCCTTACACTCTGTAATGAGTCAAATGGAGTCCCCAGAAATTTATGTCCACCTGGCCCCTCAGAATGCAACCTTATTGAGACCTGAGGTCTTCACATGTTAGTAAAGATAAGATCGTATGGGAGAACAGATACACACACACACACACACACACACACACACACACACAGAAGAAGGCCATGTGCAAAGGGAGGGAGAGACTGGAGTGATATAGCTACAAGGCAAGGGATGCCAAGCAAAGTCGGGAGCCACGAGAGGCTGGGAAGAATCTAGGAAGGATTCTCCCCTAGAGTCTTTAGGGGGAACACAGCCTTACAAACAACGGCATTTCAGACGTCTAGGCTCCAAAATGGAAAAAGAATCCATTTCTGTTAAGTCCCCTACATAACGAATACACCCACCGCAAGTCCTCTCTGACTGCTGAAACGTTATCATGGATCAGTTTGAAAGCCACCCCCCTACCACCACCTCTCTCTACTCCAAACAGAAATACATCTGCCACTGTCAATCTCCTAGGTACTTATCACTCACTATCTTAAACATACTTATGCACACAGTTCATCTTTTTGAGGAGAGCAGACTGGCTCTCAGGTACCCCATCTTAACCCAAAGAACCCAGCACGGTACAGCAAGGAACAAGCAAATAATACATGACTACTGAACGCATGGACCAACAGAACGATCTCTTTTGTAGCAGCCAATGTGATTCCACAGTTATTTCTCATTCAGATCACCCAGGAGTGGAATGAATTCCTTTTTCCTTCCTCCCTATTCAAATACAGCAATTTGTCTGGACAAAAAGCTAAGGAGACTGTATTCCTACAAACAGCAGCTTATTCTCAGGGCCAGTTCAGAAGCTGTTTTTCTTGCCATTCATTCCAAGTATTTTAATTAACCAAAGTCTCAGAAAGATCTCTTACTGCAGGCCCCAGAGACCAAAGATGTTTATTCATCCACAGAGTAAGGAGAGCACAGGTGCACAGAAAGCCACGTCTTGTTACTCTGAGATCAGCCCCAGCTCAAAACTGCCAGGCAGACCCCCACCCAACCCTGTCTTGTCAAGACTAGCTCCCACTGAGCCGCCATCTTGACTGAGACGGACCCCAAAGCCAGGCCAGGATGCAGATGGCAGACATGCTACCCCAAAGTGCCCTGCCTACCTGCGACTCAGTGGTCCCCATCTCTGACCCCCAACCTTCAGATCACTCTATCCCCAGACCCAGATACCACAGCCACTGGAATGCTCAACAGGGTGACGCCAACCACCTTCCCAAGGGTGAGGCAGTGATGCCTGGTGGGTAAAGGCGTGGACCGGGGGTGAGGCAGGCCTAGGATCAGATCCCAGCTGGGTCACTTATTAGTCATTTGACCTTGGGTAAGATGCTCAATCTTTCTGAACCTGTTTTCTCCCTTGTTATCAGGGATAACAGTTAACACCTACCACTTCGGGTTTTGTGAAAATTCCATGAAATGACTCACTGGAGAGCACTCAGCACAGCACCTGCTACCTAAAAAGTCCTCAGTAACAGTAACTATTGCTGTGGGTGTTGTCACTATTACAACAGTCCTCAAATACTCACGTTCATTCCAGATTGTACCCTTTCTGACCCCAATGAGGACAAACTCTACAATGCTAATGCTTCTTCTAATATAAATTATGTCTATAAATAAACAGAAAAGACTCTAAATAACCACTGACAGGCAATACGATGGATGGATCATGGGATCAGAAAACGGGGGTGGACACACAGCTTCCCTGCTCACTGGTTGAGTGACTCTGGTTGAACTACTTCTACCCTCACGGGTCCAGCGAGGGGCTGGGGGCAGTTCACCGCTGTTTTCTGGCTGGGGGCAGCATGCACTGCTTCATACACAGCGGCCCCCTCAGGAGAACCCCCCTGGAGAAACTCCTTTCAGGTTTCAGCACCTCAGATTCTTGAACATTCAAAAGTCTAATGAACACCCACAATCAAATTGATTCTGTTATCGTCTCCCCCACAGTGGGCTGGAGTCCCAGGGCTGAGACAGTAGCCCGCTGCTAACAAGCACACAGGATCCTGCGGCAGACACCAAAACTCTAGGTGAGTGTTCTCATACCTTCATGTGAACTTTTAACTGCTTTTTCCTTATTCTGCAATTACCCCAATCTCCTCTCTTGTTTTTAATCCTACAGTTCTGCACAACTATCTTTAACATATCTTCAATTCTTGGTGAAATGACCCTAAAACACTACACTAAAACAAAGAAAAAATAGTTTTTGCCAGCTTCAAGCCTCACATACATAAAACAGGACTACAGGTCAAAGTCCCTTCCAGTGTGGCAGAATGTTGAAGTGACCATGTGTGAGAAGCGCTGGGTCAGGTGTGGTGTGCTCCAGGCATTAAGTGTTTCTTTCTGCCTTCTTGTTTCCTGGACTCTTAGCTCAGGGAAGCAAAATCAGCGAGCTTGCATTAGGCATCAAGACTCTGATCCCAGCAGGCATGTGTGGGTGTAAGTCTCTGCTGCTGCTGCTGCGTCGCTTCAGTCGTGTCTGACTCTGTGCGACCCCATAGACGACAGCCCACCAGGCTCCCTCTTCCCTGGGATTCTCCAGGCAAGAACACTGGAGTGGGTTGCCATTTCCTTTTCCAATACATGAAAGTGAAAAGTGAAAGGGAAGTTGCTCAGTTGTGTCCGCAGTCACGTCCAATTCTTTGTGACCCCACAGACTGTAGCCCACCAGGTTTCTCTGTCCATGGGATTCTCCAGGCAAGAATATTGGAGTGGATTGCTATGTCCTCCTCCAGGGAATCTTTCCAACCCAGGAATCAAACTCGAGTCTCCTGCATCTCCTGCACTGGCTAACGGGTTCTTCACCATTAGCGCCACCTTGGAAGCTTGATTCCAGCAGGCAGCAAATGGAAACGATACTCCACCACTGAGGTGGGGTCTTACTGCTCCTGTCTGCTCCACAGTAGCATGACTCATGGCCTTGTTCCAAGCAATGGAGGACATAGAGCCATTGACAGATACATGGGCCCAGGGACCAAAAGCCAGGTGACTGAGGGAGCACACCACAAGGGATCCCAGGGGTTCCTGCCTAAGCGTCCCTGCACGGCTTGCAGGTGGACGTCCTCGCCAGCAGGCATCACACGTCCCGAGTCTGCCTGGTGATAAGGGAGACCTAAGGGTGCTGAAGGTTGATCTTCCGTGGGGTCGGCAGCAGACGTGGATGACATGCCACAAAAGGCACTGGCCAAAGGCAGTGGCTCTGGGGAAATGCTGCAAACACTGGAAATGCCCCCTGAATACCCAGCATTTCAGAGTAACATCTCCGCAGCAGCAGAAGACACAATGCATTTGAGTCGCAGGTGACAAATACTGAAAAGCATTCCCAGGTTAGAGGCAAAGGAAGGAAGACAGGCAGGAAGAGGAAGGAAAGGAGGGAGGGAGGGAGGAGGGAGAGACAGAAAGGTCAGTAGGTGGAAATAGTAACGGGTACTCTAGTCATCTTTTTCCATCCACCTCTGGCTGGAATCTCTTCCGGACAAAGTATAGTTGTTACATATTTTTCCTTCCAATGCAGAGGGCGTGTGTTGTCTAATGGCATTTTAATTGGCCAGCAGTAAACTCAGTTCAAAGAAAAAACCAAAAAGAAGTATCCTAATACATCACTAAAAGTATCCCAATGTACCAAAGGAATCAGTGTTTACAAACAGCCAAGATGCATCCACATGGAACACACCAGACACGCAACATGCCAGCTCGGAGGCATAATCATCACCTCTTTATGGGGAAGAGGTAAAACACAAGAGGCTTTAAAACCAGAATGTAAACCCACGGTCTATGGCGTTTAATATGTATCAGGCTGGGATCTCCTGGCAGTCCAGGGGTTAAGACTCTGCCCTTCCAATGCAGGGGATGTGGGTTTAGCCTCTGGCTGGGAAACAAAGATGCCACATGCTGTGCAGCACAAAATATTTAAAAAAAAAAAATCAACATATATCAGGCTACTTTAAGTTTTAAGAATGTTCTCCATCCACGTCAAGGGAAATCCCACATTCTGCTTCGGAGATCATCATTTTGGTCTTCCCTTAACCACAGGGATCTTCACCTTTCACCATGAGTTCACCCACCCACTCTGCTTCTCATTCACTCCCTCCTTAGCAAGGTCGTGACAGCAGAAGGCTCAGGGTGTAAAATCTCTCTCTCACGAGGAAGCCCCGCAGAAGTGTTCACTGTGGACTCCATCACCTTTGCCTCCCTCCAGGTGGAGGAAATCCTCTCAGCAGGAAGATGCTCTTACCCTGCTGACTGTCACTGGGGTGACCGCTGTGATTTCTTTGGGGGAGATAAGGGGAGGAACAAGGGACCGGGGCAAAGGTGTTGCTGCCACCTTGAGACAGCTTCCCTCTAATGCCACCCGAGCCACCCTCCCCACACCCCCTGCATCCCAAGAAAACCAAGCTCAGAAGGTTACCTCGGTGCAGCACAATGTGGTCGATCATGTTGCGTTTGTATTTGGTGTGATAGAGGCAGAGAGGACAGCGGAGATCTTTGGGGCCCTCCTCGGGGACCGCTGAATGCCCGGCTTCCACGTGCATAGTAAAAGCAGATCTGGGAGGGAGCGGGGAGAAAGGCGATGAGTGGGACCCAGAAACATCACACTCACACCCCTTGCCAGCAGTCCTATGGAGACACCCTGCTGCGGGGGTGGGTTACCCAAAACTACAGTGGCTCATCGTGCTTGCTGAGCATAAGTTCCTCAGTTATTCGGGCAATGACTGAGCACTCTTCTGCAGTGCTAACTTCTTTGCGGGAAATTCTGCTACTTGGCTGGGCTCAGGGCAAGTTAAAAAAAAAAAAAAAGAAACAGACTCCCCATTTTATTTTTGAAAATGAGCAGTTGCCTGTTAAAAATATAAAACAAAATCCCTATGAGAATGGATTTCTCATCATGCTCGGAAGGAGAAGCTGGGATGATTCATCTGCTGCCTCGGTGACTCTTCCCAGGGAAGGAGGGAGGGCGGGTTGGTTGGGAAAGCAGGAAGGTTGATGACCACGTAAAGATGCTCAGAGCTGTTGTACCAGCTTGAATGTGGAGGGTACCACTCCCTCCCTCGCTCCATCCTTTTCAAAACTTCAAATTTTACAAAGCCTTAAATGTCTCATAAAAATGGATGAAACCCAAAGTTTAATGGGCAAGGTCCTCTTCTTGTTAACCCGAGTGCCTCTCTCTGGGGAAACATGAACACCTGTCAATGGGCCCTTGTTATCTGAGTCCTTCTCGACTTCTCTCAGTTCTAAGGTCACATACATATTTATCTATAAAACAACTGAACCACATTAACAGTCAGAGATGTTATACATTTTCCATCAAATCCCAGTGACTAAGATGTTGCTGGAAAAGAGACTTGTTTTCCTATCAATTCAAGTTTGGAGGGGTTATGAAGCCCACCCTCGCCAACCTCTCCTTGTGGAGTATGCATTGAAATACTGGAGTGATCTAAAGCCCAGGCCCTGACTGCAACAGGAGCAGATAATAATAGCTTCACACCTGTAATACAGCATCTAATCTCATTATGATAGCTTTCTATGATACAGTAACATTTTGCATTTCCTTTGTGTTTCCTTTGTGCCAAGCACTATGCTAAGCACTTTATGGCTTCACTTATTATTTTACTCCTCACAAGAGTCCTAGAGGTAGGTACTATTATTATCTTTATTTTACAGATATGGAACCAGAGACACAGACAGGTTTAGTAACTTGTCCAAAGTCACACCATCAGTAAGTGGCAAAGCTAGGGTTCAAACCCAGGCAGCCAGGCTCCATATTCTACACTCGTAACTATGAGCCTAAGTGGAATCTCCCAGGATGAGATGAAATCACAGGAGCTTAGATTAAATGAGAGGAAGGACTCCAGTCTTTGTCATACTCAGGAGCAAAAATGACTGTAGATTATCTTTTTCTACGTGGGGACAATCTTTCTGTGATTGTTCAAGTTTAGTCTTCCCAGTGTGAAGTCTTGGTTCTCTTTCAGTAATATGATCTTAAGAAATAAGAATTCTTTACAAGGGTAGCAGAGTATCACCATCGCTGGATGTCTCTCTTGACTTTGACTCTGCTTCTGAGAAGACTATTTTTCCCCAAAGACAAAATAAAAAGTGGGGAGGTGGAGGGCATAGATTTCCAAAAGGGAAAACACTCACTGCTTCACGCACTGGGTCAGGGAAATCCTTTACACTTCTTGGGCACCCATTTGCTCTGATTTTTAAACTCATTTGTTCTCACATAGCTCTTCACCCCTCCCCCAAACCTAAAAGCAGTCTCTGGAATTAGCCTCCTTTTGTGAAGACTGGACCCCACCTGTTCATCATCCCTTGGGCAGGCCTCCCTTGAGCTCCAGATAGAGGAGTGTAAGGGAAGCGTGTAGTGAGGGGTGGAGCAGGAGCAGCCACTTTGTTTCTCAAGGCTGTTCTTTACATCACTTACTTAAAGCCTGTGTAAAAGGAGCAGTCTTTGCACTTGAAGAGCTTCTTCCCACCGTGCTTGTCCCTGTAATGGCGCCTGATGCTCTGGATATAGCCAGAGGAGAATTCACAGAATTCGCAGTGGAGAATGGCTTCCGTTTTCTGCTCAGCGCCCCCCGCGGTCCCAGAAAGAGGCACGGGGCTCACACGGCTGTTGTTTCTCGCCAGAGCAGCGGACTGATAGTGGTTCAACTGCTGCTGAACATCTGGAGGCTCAGAGTAGGATGAGTCTGTGGACAGACAGGGGAAAATGACACCAGACACAGAGAACACAGTGGAGGTCTGATACTTGAAAACCCCTGAAAGAAGTTTTGAGTCCTTTTTCTTTTCAGGGGGCTGACTGTGATCCCAGCTTTCATCTTCATTTACATTCTACAACGCATCTCTGGGGAAAGGCAGGAAGGGAGGAAGCGTCACTTCTTTTAATCTGACTTTGAGGGTTCATGGCATTTAAAAATAAAATTCTGAGGTTAAAGGTTTCAAAGTGAAGGAAGAAAGTAAACTGTTTTTTAAAGGAAATTGCAGTGTGGCAACAGGCTGCCACAGAATACCCGTCCCTGTAGGTGAGATAAATGAACCCGCATAATGTACACAGGCATCCTCACGAGAAAGGAAAGTAGGGGGTGCAGTATCTCCAACTTTGCAGAACAGAATTATTCAAGCCAACCGGAAAAAAAGAAAAAAAAAAGGGTCTTCAACAGAAATGCTCAAGCACATGGCACTCACAAATATAAAAATGTTTTATGCCTTCACTGTCAAGCGATTTAAATTTTAAAATATAAAAATCCAATAGTGTTCTCCAGGAATGGATGTTTAAAGCTTAGTCAGCATTAAGATGGAGATTTATTCATAAATCCCATTAAAATGAAATTCCAAACAAGTCTCCCTGAAAGGTATTTGAAAGTTTTGCAATTCGGAGGAAAATGTCGGAAGTGACAGGCACAAATCTTAAGCCTGTGAAGCTCTACTGGCATGCGGTGGGGAAATCTGATGTAAAAGGTAGGTGAGAAAAATCTCAGTTTCCTCTTTAAATAATTTTTTTTTAAGTTTTAAAAAGAGAAAGAAAGTGAAAAATCAAAGGTCTTCAGCCTTTTCCCAACACACCGATCTGATGTTGGGGTCAGGAATTCACCAGCACCGTCATCAACATTGTCCTGTATAACTATGGCTACCCATGAATGACCAAATGGGCTCTGTGAATCCCATACAGATGAATTTCAGTGTGACTTTCTATGAAAAGGAAACAAAGGGCTCCTTTCTTAATGCTTTTCAAAAAAGCAGGGGTGAAATGGGACAGAAACTGTACCAGCCTCCTCCTGATTTGATGGACACTTAATTTTCCAAAGTGTGACTCCCCCAGGTGGGACACGTGGGGGCTCTGTAAAAACCCACATTTGATGAAACTGGTACCATCCATCCCGTCGGCCTCTTTGAAAGGAAAAGCAAAAACAGCAGCTCCCTGTACTGTGGGGCCACCTCCTGTCTTCAAAATACTAAAATACCTCCCCTTCTTGTTTTCTCCTCCGCCTCCTCAATTTGTATTGAAAAAAAAAAAACCCTCTGGAAATTGTAAACAAACCTGCCATACACACACACAAATAAAACAAAAGGAAACTTGAACAATATCTCTGAGCCTCCATGGGTTCATTACCAGGTGTAAACCAAAGACAAAGGAAGAAAGAAATGACACAACTGAATTCATTTCACCCGATTCTTTTTATCTCCTTTTTCTTTATTTCTCGACCCCAGCTGATGAACCCACTCAGGATGAGAATAATGCAATTGTCAACTCCTCTTTCTTTCCCTCAATAGCAGGTTTGTTTACCATTTCATGGATTGTTTGAGATGTTTTCTATTTAAGCTCTCAACACTAGTTTCTGTTTAAGACACACGCACAATGAAGCAAAAGGCACTGTCTGCCCACCTCTCTTGTTAACAGGAACATGAGCTCCTGGGTAAGCACCACCACCCCAGGACCCTGGTCAGCCCTAACATCTGGGCAGCACCGGTTCTGGCTTGCCCTCAGTTCTGTAGGAAAGAAATTCTGCAACTGACAAGGCCAAAGTCAGGTCCAACTGCCCTGAGTTGTCAACCATTCACAAATCTACCTAGAGACCAAATCAAAGGAGTCGTCCATTTCTCAGTAAGCAGCCACCACTGCCTCCAAGGTGGGCTTCCCAGGTGGCTCAGTGGTAAAAGTTCTGCCTGTCAACGCAGGAGATGCAGGAGAATTGGGCTCTATCCCTGGGTGGGGAAGATCCCCTGGAGAAGGAAATGGCAACCCGCTCCAGTATTCCTGGAGAATCCCATAGACGGAGGAGCCTGGTGAGTTCATGGGGTTACAAAGAGTTGGATACGACTGAGCGCCTAAACAATAACTGCTTCCAGGACTCAGCACCCACTTGAGTGAGGCCCACAAGCTAGCACGGATGCTGATTTCTAGGGGTCTAAGGCATATGCAAACCAAATGATTTTCTACTTCTATGACTTGTTCCAAGAGAGGAAATTCATCACCTGTCTCAAATGGCGGTGTGAAAAGAACAACTCTACGTACTCTGTGTCATAAAATCCTTCTTTCCTGGTTAGAATCAGGTGGACAGGTTTACTTACAAAAATACGCAGATCCCACCACTTGGGATACGTTTGAAAGAATGCCAAGGTAACAATTTTTGGGTCTCCTGAGAGCTTTATTGTCCTCTATCGTGCCAAGACACACTCTTCCTCGCTCTCACTTGGAGTTTGTGAATAATACAAACTTTAACACTTCAGGCACTAAAGTGACAAAGATGTGAGTATATCTGATTTCACTTATCCCAAAAAAGTCTACCCGCTGAGCTACACAAAATCCCAGTTTGTTTGCAAGGCCCGGCTAGAAGAGCAGAAGAGGGTGGTATTGTGCCCAGTTAGAAAGACAAACAGATTGTTAGCAGTGAAGGGTATGTCACATATGTTAAAAATCATCATTAAGGCTATTTTCCTTCATTCCAAGCTTAAGAAAGGAAAATAAAAAAAGAAACCCTGTGCTTGGTCAAGGGCCCGACTTGTGGTCACGGGGACATACAGGAGGTGAAGCACAGGAGAGTGAATCCAGAGAAAAGCCCTGTACCCAACTGCCGGCCACACAAGCTCCCTCTTTACCCCGGGCAGGGCCAGATGTATCTACAGTGGAACCAACAGCCAAGAGGGTGTCAGTCCATCCATCCTTAATCCAACCCTGAGATGCGCAGTTCAGCAAAGAATGTTGGTCTCTGACTTGTGACTATCTATACACAGAGTCTGTAAGGCCTCCGCAGATGACCATTTTGCCTTTTTGAGGTCTTACAAATAGCTGAGAAAACAAAGGAAGCAAAAGGCAAAGGAGAAAAGGAAAGATATATCCATCTGAATGCAGAGTTCCAAAGATTAGCAAGGAGAGATAAGGAAGCCTTCCTGTGTGATCAATGCAAAGAAATAGAGGAAAACAATAGAATGGGAAATACTAGAGATCTCTTCAAGAAAATCAGAGATACCAAGGGAACATTTCATGCAAAGATGGGTACAATTAAGGACAGAAATGGTATGGACCTAACAGAAGCAGAAAATATTAAGAAGAGGTGGCAAGAATACACAGAAGAACTGCACAAAAAGATCTTCATGACCCAGATAACCATGATGGTGTGATCACTCACCTAGAGCCAGACATCGTGGAATGCGAAGTCAAGTGGGTCTTAGGAAGCATCACTATGAACAAAGCCAGTGGAGGTGATGGAATTCCAGTTGAGCTCTTTCAAATCCTAAAGGATGATGCTGTGAAAGTGCTGCACTCAATATGCCAGCAAATTTGGAAACTTAGCAGGGGCCACAGGACTGGAAAAGGTCAATTTTCATTCTAATCCCAAAGAAAGGCAATGACAAAGAATGTTCAAACTAAGACACAATTGCACTCATGTCACAAGCCAGAGAAGTAATGCTCAAAATTCTCCAAGCCAGGCTTCACCAGTATGTGAACAGAGAACTCCCAGATGTTCAAGGTGGACTTAGAAGAGGAACCAGAGATCAAATTACCAACATCCACTGGATCACAGAAAAAACAAGAGAATTCAAGAAAAACATCTACTTCTGCTTCACTGATTACACCAAAGCCTTTGACTGTGTGGATCACAACAAACTGTGGAAAATTCTGCAAGAGATGGGAATACCAGACCACCTTACCTGCCTCCTGAGAAATCTGTATGCAGGTCAGGAAGCAACAGTTTAAACTGGACATGGAATAAAGGACTGGTTCCAAATAGGAAAAGGAGTACATCAAGGCTGCATATTATCACCCTGCTTATTTAACTTACATGCAGAGTACATCATGTGAAATGCCGGGCTGGATAAAGCACAAGCTGGAATCAAGATTGCCAGGAGAAATATCAATAACCTCAGATATGCAGATAACACAAGCCTTATGGCAGAAAGAGAAGAGGAACTAAAGAGCCTCTTGATGAAAGTCAAAGAGAAGAGTGAAAAAGCTGGCTTAAAATTCAACATTTAAAAAACGAAGATCATGGCATCTGGTCCCAACACTTCATCGCAAATAAATGGGGAAACAATGGAAACCGTGAGACTTTATTTTTTGGGGCTCCAAAATCACTGCAGATGGTGACTGCAGCCATGAAATTAAGACGCTTGCTCCTTAAAAGAAAAGCTATGACCAACCTAGACAGCACATTAAAAATCAGAGACATTACTTTGCCAACAAAGGACCATCTAGTCAAAGCCATGGTTTTTCCAATAGTCATGTATGGATGTGACAGTTGGACTATAAAGAAAGCTTAGTGCCAAAGAATTGATGCTTTTGAACTGCAGTGTTGGAGAAGACTCTTGAAAGTCCCTTGGACTGACTGCAGAGAGATCAAACCAGTGAATCCTAAAGGAAATCAGTCCTGAATATTCATTGGAAGGACTGATGCTGAAGCTGAAGCTCGAATACTTAGGGTCACCTGATGGAAGAGCTGACTCTTTGGAAAAGACCCTGATGCTGGGAGAGGTTGAAGGCAGGAGTAAAAGGGAACAACAGAGGATAAGATGGTTGGATGGCATCACTGACTCGATGGACATGAGTTTGAGCAAGTTCTGGGAGTTGGTGATGGACAGAGAAGCCTGGTGTGCTGCAGTCCATTGGGTCGCAGAGTCGGACACAACTGAGTAACTGAACTGAACTGATACACAGAGTTTAGGAAATTAAATTATGATTTGTAATTGCAGTTATAAAATAAATTTAAGTTATATGGAGCTATTCATTCTGTAAGCTGTCTATAATAGGAAAATGATTTTGTAAAAGCAGGCTCACACTAGAACTTTAGCATGGACAGCTACAGCGTTTCTAGGTGTGGGTTTGGAAGTTACCAAGAGCCAGCACTGGATTTCCGCAACTACTGTGTATGGCATAGGTTCTCATCCCAGTTTCACCGATGAGGTGGCTGGAGCTGAGAATGGTTGGCTACACAGCTACCGAGAGGCAGAGGTAGGATTTGAACAAAGATCTGTCTGACTTTAAAATACGAGTCTTGTCTATTACGCATCTGTACTCAACAGGTTGACCTCTGGGGTCCCACGATGCAAGTCAGAAGAACACCAAGGAACACCTGAGTGTTCCATTAGCAACACACTCATAGCAGAGAGGAGAAAGAGAAGGTGGCAGAAAGACAGAAAGTAACATCCAAATGGATAGAAATTAGAGAGAAAATAACACTCAACTGAATACCAAGAGAACACTAAAATGAGCATTTCAGAGCACACGAGGAAGAAAAGAATCAACAAGGTAAGATTCCTGGGAAAGAAAAAGAATATCGAACATTTCAAAATGCTTTATAGAAACACAAAAACCCAGCAGGTATTTGCGTACACGTGTTGCACAGGTAAGCACGGTCAAGCACCCAGACCTGGAGATGTGCTGGCCCACAGGTCATGCTTCGATCAGATGCCGCATAAACTGCCCTCAAATAATCACGCTCTAACATGCCTTCGGGGGAACCTGACTGGGAAAGAAAGGTATCCGAATACCAATGGGAGACGGGTGCTTCTGCGGCTCTTGGACAGCTCAGGACTTCAAACCAGAGACAGCGCTAAGTTCCAGATGAGACCTCCTGCCACTCTCATTCAGCCAGGTTCCTGGAGAAATGGGAAAGTTCTGACTCTCATTCCAGCTCCCCAGAATTCTGGCCAAACCAATGTTAAGTATCCATCCAAAGAGTTTTTTCCTTTTTTCTCCAAAAACGCACCAGCACAGAAACAATCACTGGAAATCTACTGAACTCTGGAAGAACAATAAACCATGACAGAATGAAGCTCGCTTGAATATTCTGATTCTACAAACACTTGGTGGACACCCTCTTCGTGCCAGGCCATGAGCAGGCTCTATGGACTCAAAGTCAAAGAAGGTGTGAGGTGGGACTTCCCTGGTACAGTGGTTAGGACTCCACACTTTTACTGCTGGAGTCCCAGGTTCAATCCCTGGTCAGGGGATCCCACAAACCATGCGGTCAAAAAAGTCAAGGGACAGGGGGTGGGGGTTTGATATCCGGTCAGGGGATCCCACCAGTCATGAGGCACAGCCAAAAAAAAGAAAAAAGCACTAGAGATGCCTTCCAGAAGCCCAGATCTAGAGACACAGAGCAGCTGGCTGTTATGAAAATACATGCCTGCTCCACATCTAACACACTTCCTCCACTGATTAAAGGAGTAAAAGAAGCAAAGAGAACAAATGATCAGTAACAGGGGAGTTTAACTATTGCAACATTAAGGAAGACACAGGGAAGAGTTAAGAGTCAATTGAGCAGTAAATTGTGGGAGGACAGCCCCCTAATGCGCTGAGTGACCTAAAAAGGAGGCTGTACAAGAGGATCAATTCTCAATTTTCTACAGCTCTGCAGAGAAGGTGTGAGTGAGGGTGAAAAACTGGTAGAAGTACCTTGGTGCCAGCAACCACATTTTATTTGAGCTAGATTTTCAAGCAGACGTAGAAGAGAGGCTCTTTCATCAGGGAGAAAGTACCAGGGGGAAATAAAAGACAAGAAGATTTCAGGCAAGCAAATGTTAGATGTGGACGTGGAGGGTGGGGGATGGTTAAATGACACCCATTCATTCAGTAAACATTTACTGAGTATCTAAGTCCATGTGAGACCCTGTTCTGGAACAGGTGGATGTGGTTGCTGCCCTCAAGCAACTCACCATCTCGGGCAGACATGTAAATAATTGATGGTGACACCCTGCATCCCCAGAAAAGTCTCAAGGGAGCACTTATCTCCATGGTCCTAGTGGAGAAGACAAAATCAGCCGTACACGGTGACTGATGGAAATGGGAGTGAGAGAGACAGAAGGAGGATGTCAAGAAAACCTTGATTGCCAATAATAAATGGAACTAGATCAGCTAGTGTGTCAATTAATGAAAGCAGCACCAAACATGGAGATACCTAAGTGTTCAACTCACCACACCTCCATCTTTAGTCATAAACAGAAATTAAAACAACTACATTCTTTTCACAACAGGGAAAAAAGGGACTTAATGCCTACAGGGAAAAGAAATAAAGATCAGAGGATGAGTCTGAGTGGGAAACTATGTACACTGGAGGCTGAAAGAGATCGCTTAGGGGAAGATTAAGTCTTCAGATCCTAAAATAGCATAGTGTTCAAAATGATGAACGGATTATGACTGTCTTCAGAAAAGCAGGTGATTTGGCAACTAAAGGTTGGCAGTATAAGAAAACAGAACAGAATATTACCTGCAGATAATTTAACAACAACTTTTGTAAATGCCCAAAGTTAGGAGGTTGGAAAGTGTGCAAGTATTAAGTCTCAGTCATGTCTGACTCTCTATGACCCCATGCACTATAGTCCTCCAGGCTTCTCTGTCCATGGAGTTCTCTAGGCAAGAATACTGGAGTGAGTTTCCATTTCCTTCTCCAGGGGATCTTCCCAACTCAGGGATTGAACCCAAGTTCCCTTCACTGCAGGCAGACTCCTTACGATCTGAGACACTAGGGAAGCCCGTGGGGGTGGGACCTAAATGTGCTGGAAATACATCCTGTTTCTGGAAAAAAAAACTGACAAAGGCACACTAACAATGGCAAGAGAGCAGGCTGAAGACATACTTCAGTTAATAGCCAGGAAGCTTCTGGAACAGCATCAGCTCCCATCATACAACGGCTAAGAAACTCAGGCAAAGGATAAGAGGGTCCAAGTATTTCCATGGACATGATAGCAACCCAGGTATCTGCTGGTAATGAGATAAGAGAATCTTCTTACTCTATTGGCGAACTTAGACATGACCTGAGTCTTCATCTAAAGCTGAAAAATGGTGTCTGGCAGACGCCTTAAACTCAGCATGCTGCACACAGCCACCATCTTTGCTCAAACATCTCCGGTGCTCTGAATGTGCGGCAGTGACTCAACGCTTCATTCAAGCCCAAAGTGTGGGACTCCTCCTTCCAATTGTCAGGCATTTCTTGTGGTAGCACATTTCCCAGAGACACAGATCACTTCTCACTTCCAATCACCTTTCTCTCCAGGCCCCTGCCTTCCTTTCTCACTGTTCATTCAGGTCCACAGAACCCATATGGGCAACTCTAACACCCTATGAGCTGGTCTTTCTTCCTTCTAGATCTGTGCTACTTTGGCAAATGTACATATCACAGAGATATAATGTATATCACTTTTTACAGGAATATGATAATGATGCCCCAGGGCTCAAGGATAAAGTCTGCTCCTTGGAACACATAGCTCGGAGCTTCCAGCCTCACTTTTAGCTAATTTCCAATTCCTTGCACTTTCTACATACGTCGTCATTGGCAATCAGTGGTCAAGGGCTATCCGAGGCTCTTCTTCTTCTTCATGCCCAGTAAACCCCTACCCATCCTTCAAAGCCCAGCCCAATGCCTTCCCTCCCAAACCCAGACAGAAACCTTCTCTCCTCTGTGCTTTGCCAACACACACTGTGATCCTCACATGGATTTTATTAGACTTCAGCTTACACTTATAAGTTCTCTTAAGCAACCTCCACCAACAAACTTGGGCATTTATCAATGCCTTGATCTTAAAGCATCCATTGCAATGGCAAACGGGCTGGTTGTTGGAACTTCCTCTAGCAGGCCTACCCATTTTTGCTTTCAGCAGTTGTGTTAATGCTAACAGAAATCAGTCTTATTTTCTCTTAAATTTTTTTTGTACTTGTTATATTTATATTTGTTACTGAGCTTGTTCAATTTACTTAATATTACCAAAAAGGATGAAAGATGGGTATAAAAATCGCCATTTCTATGAAAGCTATGTTAAATGCTTTGAAAAGATTTGAGAAAGTTGCTAAAAAAATTATTGTCAAATTACATTTTGGCAAGATAAAAGGGAACATAAAAGTCTAGAAGGACTCTGCTCTAAGACTCTTTCATAAACGTCTAAATTATCATTCAACTTAAAAAAAACTTGAAACCAGAGCTAGTATAGGTGATTGTGGTTTATGCAAGAGAGAAAAACGGGGAATGCAATCAAAAGACCCAGACATAAGTTTGATCCTACAACACAATCCAGATGAATGAATTTTTTTATTTTTTGGCTGAACCACATGTGGGATCTTAGTTCCCAATCAGATTGAATCCACGCCCCCTGCAGCGGAAGCACAGAGTCTTAGCCACTGGACTGCCAAGGAAGTCCCTGAATGAATGCACTTTTAAATGAAAATAAAACATGTAAGGCATTTTCAAAGATTCCCTGCATTATGAAATTTTCAAATATTACTGGGAAACCAGGTCTGATTATATCAAATAAGTTTCAGCTGTATCTGTCCATATGTTTGACCCTATGCTTAGTTGCTCAGTAGTATCCAAGTCTTTGCGACCCCATGGACTGTAGCCCACCAGGCTCCTCGGTCCCTAGGGTTTTTCAGGCAAGAAAACTGGAGTGGGTTGCTGTTTCCTTCTCCAATGTTTGACTCTATTTTATATTAATTCAGAAAATATTTATTGAGAGGCTTTTATTTCTAAGGCACTTTCAGTGGGAAAAAAAAAAAAAAAAACCCAGCAAGGATCCTTGCCCTCGTGGGACTTACATTTTAGCTGGACAGGAATAGTATATGGCATGCTTTTATAGCCAGAGACTGGCCGTCCTTTCATTAAAAAAAGGTACTTAAGAAAATGTTTGTTGGATTGAATTTGTGAGCAGTTTTCTTACATTCTACCCTATACCTCTATCTATCTAAGTTACAAAAAACTGTATGTCACGTAGAGCTGTCAAGATGATTCACAGATTCAAAAGATTTATTTAAGATTTCTTAGGTTCTATCTGAATTCGTTTGAAACTCAGTTTCGTTCTCAAGGTACCTGCTGTTTGCTCCATGTTAACGGGGGACAGAACGTGGTACCCACAACACGACCAACTACAAATGACCAATGCAACTTCCCAAGTATTTCCTTGGAAGATTCTCAAAAAGGCTCTCCAGATAAAAGACTGGGCCATTCTGAAGGAAAACTATTAGAAACTAAGCTTTGGAACACAAGCCACTTCAGCTCCTCCTGGATAGTATCGAAAGGGGGAACATAAATCTCTAGAGGCAGCCATGTGACTTTATTTCCTTCTTTTGATTATGCCTTGAAAATCTCCAGGCCAAGGACTCTGGCACCTCCTTCTTCTGTCATCAGGAGAGTTCTCTGGCCTGGGTGCACAAGATTATGATACAATGGCCAGGAGGACAATGGGCGCTGGATGACTATATATAGGAATTCTGGGCTTGGTTGTCATGGAGGCAAACGGAAAAACAAATGTCTAATCCTGAAAATAAAGTTGAGGCCAAACTTGAAGGAAACACACACTGAAAACTTCCTGTCATTCTGATGAGTAAAAACAAAACCTTGAAATATGATCAGGGAAAACAAAACAAAAAGTTAAGTCTTCAAAATGATAAAAACAGCATTAAAAAAAAAAAAAAAAAGAGCCACTGTCCCTTGTTGAGATTTAGTATCTCATAATCCGTAAGGTCACTGAAAGGGTCTCTCAAAGGCCTTATTGGCAAGAAGCTTCATGTTCTCATTTTCTCTATATTTTGGCAGGGAATTCAGGCAAGTCTGATCTAAGACAGAAGATTCCAGGACTTACAAGTCACTAGGTCCTATCGTGGGGGACAAGACAATCTGTCTCTGTATCATTTTTCCACAGTGGCATCACTATCCACCCAATCAAATCAAAACGAACCTTTGATTCATTTCTCTTCCACTGAAGGACTGAGAAAGCCCTATTGGTTCAACCTCCTATAAAGCCCGTATCTGTGACCCACTCATGGTTGCACAGCTCCTGCTTCTGGTTCAGGTCCCTGTGGTTGCTTGTGTAACCTTGCATTGCAGGATGTTCCTAATTGGCTTTCTATCTTCAGGTGTCTCCTCCCCCTAAGATTCCTTGATTTTCTAAAAGTATGATCAAGGTATTCATGCCTTCTTACAGGAAAATGTCCAACCTCTGAACGTCGGTGTCCCAGTCCACCTTCATCTTCCCAGACCTACCTCAGTCCACACCCACCCTGCTCCCACTCAACGCTACTCTCAGCCACGCGGAAGGTTTCTAACACTCACTCCATGTGCTCTTTTCCACCGTTTCCTTGAATATCCCTGCAATATCCTTCTTCCACTTCTCAGCCTGGCAAATTCATCTTTCAAGACTGAATTCAGTTCAAATTTACCATCACTGTGAAGATCTTCCTTGATCTTTCTAGATACGCTTATTCAATTCACCCTCTCCATGCTGCATGCAGGTTAACTTATTTTTGCCTCCAGCAGACTATGATCTCTTTGCAAGCAGGATATCTGTGCATGTACACATCCATCCATCCATCACATTTTTTTTTAAGTTCATTATCTCCCAGAGCTTAGTTCAGGGCCTGAGCCAAAAGAGGTGCTCAATAAACATGGTATAAAGATCCAAAAAGAGTTCAAACTGGGAAAACTGCTCTGCAAAACCAAGATTTAACAGGAAAATCCAATTAACCAAATGTCACTCTCTCTTTGAACACTGAAGTTAATAGAGCTGGCCCACTGAAACAGTGATCCACTTTTATTGAAATATGTCTGGGTCTTTTTTTTTTTTAATTAGCTGAAGAATGACTTCTGGAACATCTGAAAATTTGAATGGCAGGAAATTCATGATCCATGACCATCCCAAGAAGTCACAGGCATACTTTCTGGTCTTCACCCTAAATCAGCAATAAGTCTAAACTCTGAAATAGATGGTATCAGGACATGTAGGAGCCACTTCAGATGAATCAGCATGCAGCTCTCTCTCCTTTCTTGTACCCACTGGTAGGAACAGATCTGTGGTAGGTACAGATGTTCGCGAAATGCGCAGGTGTAAGAGGTACCATGTATTTAAATGCACCATGACTTTGCTACCACCGTCAGTTCCTAAGGCCATGAGAATAGACGCCTCTGCAATCCAGGATGTGTTCATGGATGACATTCAACAGTGCATCCTCACTGCAAGAAATATTTTACCAATTCTCTTCCACCATGGATGCACTCTCCTCCCAGATACGTCGGGTAAGGTTATTTATTTTGCGGAAGGATTTCTGGTAGCTCAGAAAAGCAGAGACGGTTTCATGTCACCCAGCCAGTAAATGGAGAGACAGGAACATAACCCAGAGCTCCTGCATGCCCCAGTTTCGAAAACATGTTCTTTTTCTGCCACATCCATTAGCAAACATTGCAGGTATTCCTCTGTACTAAGTGATATTTGTAGCTCAAAGTGTGTGTTCTTGAGAAACCCGCCTTGAAACCGGCTGGAAATCTGTCAGGAAGCAAATGAACACGTGGCAAAGGAGCCTCTTTCTCTTATTTTTTCGGGAGGAAGCTCTGGGTGGCATCTGCCATTGTTCACTGAGATGCTCTCACAATATCGAATGCATAATTCACCTGCGACTCTTTGGAATTGTGTGATGAGGAAGTAATGCTTCCCACTGTTCGTTTAGATCGTATAGATGTCTTTACCACACAGAAAATCCAATGAACAACGTGGAGGACAAAAGCCTCTTTGTATCAGTGACTTGGCCGCCACTGTCCAGAGCTTGCTAGCAACTTCAGATGGTATTTAGAGCTCACAGGCTGTGGGCAAGGCCACCGTGCTTCCTCCTCAAGGTTCAACTGGAGGGAAGATACCTACTGACTTCAAGGAGGCAGTCACAGCATACAGCTTGCGACGATCAGGCCAGGGAGAGCCCGCCCAGGGAACAAGGCAGAGACTTCTCAAAAGCTCAGCGAAATCAAGAGGAAAGAACACATCTGAGGAGAAGCGTATATATTTAGATACGTGTCGAGTTCTAAGCGATGGTATGGAAATTGGGTGAGAACAACCAGAGCGGATCAAGAACAAGAGGAAGCAGCCACACTTTAAAGTGCACAGTTATTCTAAAATTGTCTCCCAGCAGCGGGCATCTCTGAACCAACACACCCAGTGGGTTTCTTACCCTTTTCTTCTTTTCTTTTCACTTATTCCCAAGCAGGGGAAGAAAATCCTGGCTCTAGATAAAGTTATATATTTTAATCATCATTAAAGCAGTTAGTTCCTCTATTAGGACACACACTTCTCCACTCACTCCAAACTCCCCTTCAGGACACGCGCTAGTGATGCTGGGCTCAAGTGGAGGGCATGAGCCTCCCAGATGCAGAGGGACCAGGCAGTGAGATCCAGGCTCATCTGTTACTGGCCTCGCGGCTCTCGGTCAGCAATTCTGTCAGGTGCTTCTTCACAAAGTCTCTCCTTGATCTGTACCATGACCTTGTAACATAAGCCGTGTTGTTACTTCCCACTTTACAGATGGGAAGGCCAAGGGAGCACCTGGGAAACAGGCCACCTCTCCGCTCCCCGGGGCGTGCACACACGCCTCCTCGTAACCCTGGGGACTCTCCATTAAGCAGACTTCCTGTTCCTCATTTGTAAAATGGAGCTGGTGACACTGACGGCTGCATAGGGTGCCGTGGACAGAGGACAGCAGTGTGTGAACTATAATGCCTGGCATGGGTGAAGTGGGGGCTCTTTAAGGGCCTCAGTCCCATAGCAACTAAAGTTGACGTGGTATATTTTGCACTAAATGATTAATTGCCTCTTGCTGTTTATGGAGAGCTTTCTGTAGACAGAAGAATTTGATCTCCTTATCTGGACTGCGGGATAGAGTGGAACGGGCATCTCTTACACCGCTCTACACAGATGTAACTGACATTCATCCCAGCTCTGGGCACATGGCAGCTGTTCAGCTGCTCCTTTCTGACTGACTGATTCTGGGCAAAGCTGACTGCACTGCCCCTCCTGCGTGAAGAGCTTTATTCTGTAGGTGAGGATGGCTGCCACGGGGAGGGGACTGATCAAGGAGCTTGGATCCAGCCCAGAGGCAGGGCTCAACCCGAATAACACACCAAGTTACCCCCATTTTGTTAGACAGCTTGGCACACAGGATGGTCACAATTGCTATGCAGAGGCACATCAGAGTAAATTTAATTCCCAAACTTTAGAGGCTTTCCTGGTAACCATTCTGGGGTCTATTTCATCCTAACATCACTTCCAGCTTTCTTTTTTTAATATATATATTTATATTTATTTGATTGCACTAGGTCTTAGCTGCAGCATGCAGGATCATGAGGTGTGGCATGCAGGATCTAGTTCCCTGATCAGGGACTGAACCCAGGTCCCCCACATTGGGAGTGTGGAGCCTTAGCCACTAGACCACCAGGGAGGTCGCTCACCTCCAGCTCTGAGCAAGTTCCTTGGGAATCCAGTAGGTGTGGTGATTATCCCCACCATCAGTGACGGTCTCATGAACGTCTCTCCCTGACACTGCTGCTCCTGTCCTCTTCTGCCTGTTAACGGTGTTTTCTTTCTCTTGATTGCACTTTTTCCCATCTGATGAATAGTACGTATGTATTGGTCGACTGGTTGGCTTACCCCACTATCTCTTGAGGGGTTTTGTCTCAAACTTCTTAACCTGCATGGACTTTTGGATTTTATTTCATTACCCATGCTCTCTGATCTTTCTTGGGAACTGCTCAGCTGGGCACAGAGTACCTGCCCAAGACCCAACATGAGAAACTCAAGGGTGTGTACCAAGAGGCAACCCTACCATCGCACCACTACGTACCTCAGCCTCCAGAGGTTTGTGGCCAGTGTGCAGCACCATGAACGTCAACACTCAAGACTAGAGTCATTCACTGACACAGCTCATTTCCTTCCCGGCCTATGTGTGCAAGGCAATCTGCCACCTTCTGAGAACTCAAAATAAAATGATGGCCTCTGCCTTCAAGAAGCGGGTAGCCCTTATATGTGGCATCTAAAACACGATACAAATGAACTTTTCTATGAAATAGAGAATAGATTTGGGGTTGCCAAGGACGCGGGGAGAGGGACGGAGTGGGAGTGCAGGATTAGCAAATAAATGCAAATGATTACATACAGAATGGGGAAATAGCAAGGCCCTACTGTACGGCACAGGAATTATACTTATGTTGTGATAAACTATAATGGAAAAAAGTATGAAAAAGAATGCATATACACGTATAACTGGATCACTTTACTATACAGAAGAAATTAATACAACACTGTAAATCAACTAGACGTCAATAAAATAAATTGAGAAAAACACGTGGATGGTCTAAGGCGGTGGAAAGTCAGACATTTATTAATACAACAAGAGTATGATCAGCTCTGACACTAAAGAGTGCTCAGAGATGTGAACAGTGAGGAGGCCCTCAGTCACATAGGAAGCGTTAGGAAGGCTTCTGGAGAAGCCAAGATTGAAGTTTTCAAGGAAGAGTGGGAATTAGCCAAGTGAATGAAACAAAGAGGAGGTCAGGAGAAAGTAAGTGTAGAAAGACACTCCAGGAAAGGCTAGCAAGGCCTGGAGGGTGAGCGCAGGACCCCATGCAGGCAAGGCATTCCGAACGGCTGCAGTGAGGGACACAGCAGAGAGAATGGATGAGAGTGACTCTGAGAGAAACGGGGTCCAAATACTGGCTTTCCATGCTGAGCTTGGAATCTGTTCTAAAGGCAGAGCAGCCAGCCACTGGAGGGTTTGAAGCAGGAACCAGGTGAGATCAAGGCTTCGCCTTTTTTCACCTTTTCTGTGTCTATAAATTGCACCCAGAGTCCTGCCCCAACTCTCAGATGGAGAAAGCAGCTAGGCATAAACGCATGCCCACTGGGAGGGAAAACCAACAAGCAGCGTGCTCCTCATTGATGAAGTTGCCTGTAACTCCACATTTGGTCTTTCCAAGTAGAAAACACCAATGGGCTAACTTTTCCCCTCTGGATTTTACTAGCAGCTTGGAATTGTTCATTTGAAATTCAGTTCCTACTGTTTCTACTGAACACGTTACATTTACATCTGGAATCGATTATGGCCCTACCTATGGGAAGGAAAACTGGAAACCAAGTAGGCTACCTTTTCTGCTCCTTAACAACCCATCACCTGTAAGAAAATAATAAGGCAGCACAGGAAACCAAGCGGAATGTCCACACATTGGCAAACATCAAAAATGTGCAAGCATCAGCCAAGATCTTGTGGTCTGTTTTTCAAATACAGTGTCTCAGGGACATCCAAAATGTTTCTATATCTGTATTTTGCTCCTTAATTTTAGCACCCAGGTGTCAACCCAAGGACTCATTTAGACTCAACTCAATAGACAAAGTGCTATTTTGTAAAGTGTTTCAGTGGGCTTCCCAGGCACTAGTGGGAAAGAGCAGGCCTGCCAATGCAGGAGATGTAAGAGACTTGGGTTCAATCCCTGGGTCAGGAAGATCCCCTGGAGAAGGACATGGCAACCCACTCCAGTATTCTTGCCTGGAGAATCCTATGGACAGAGGAG
Organism: Ovis aries; assembly: GCF_016772045.2. Classification (NCBI taxonomy): domain Eukaryota; kingdom Metazoa; phylum Chordata; class Mammalia; order Artiodactyla; family Bovidae; genus Ovis; species Ovis aries. The sequence continues at coordinate 16,159,108 of NC_056055.1, forward strand.
CCTGGTGGGCTACAGTCCATAGAATCGCAAAGAATCGGACATGACTGATCGACTTAGCACACAGTACACAAAGTGATTTAATATTCTTCTGGGTTCATTAGCTTTTTATAAATGGTTTGTTTCTTCATAACAAATATTGTATCTACTATACGTTAGGTATTTGACAGATACCAAGACCATCAGAGCTCAAATTTCAAGCGCTCTCCAGTTGTCAGGAAGATGACTGAAATAAATGAAAATGAGTGCGGACTCAAAGAATGGGGCCAACACCCATGGGATTGCTATCTATTGTGAGCAGAGAGGCCAGAAGACGATGTGTCTCGGGTGTCAGAAAAAAAATCCAGATCTTGATTTACCACTTTAAACTACCGTCACGATGATTTACAGGACACAACCAACTTTCACTACTCTAGAAAGTGAGGTTTAGAATATGCTGGGTGTTTCGAATAGAAAGATGGGTAGGACACAGATGGTGTCCCTGACGAGCTCCCTTTCCTGTCCTGTCATGGAGGTGGCAGAACGGACCACTTGTCGGCAGGAGAGGCTGGCCACAGACCCGAGGGGTTTCACAGGAGGAAGAGCCGACTCACGCAGGGCATCGTAGGAAACACCATGAAAGCGAAGGTATGTGCACCTGGCTTCGAAGGACGAGCAGGGTCTGGGCTTGTGGAAGCGGAGGGCGGGGCAGCTGGGGGATGAGCATGGGGAATGCTGAGTGGGAATTTTTTTTTGGTAGGCCAGGTAGAGCTGTTGGAGAATCTTGCATAGGAAGATTGATCTGATCCTTGCTAAGAGTAGACTGAAGAGAGGTGTCTGTTGGTTAGGTGGCTATGCTAACGGCTTAGGTAAGAGATGGGGACAGGACGGAGGGGGTGGGTGTGAGAGGAGGTAAAGAGATGGAACTATATGACTGAGTAGGCAACAGATGGGACCTGGTCCAAGGAGACCTGGAGACGTGGTAGATTCTAGCTGGGTGCCAAGAGCCCTGGCAGAGGGACAGGTCTGGGCGAAAGCTCATGAGTTCCTAGAGGTTGAGTGAGATGTCCAAGTGGATAAAGTGAGGAGTGGATAGAAAAAGACAGCCTGGGGCTTAACCTGATGATGGCTGGATGCAGAGATTTTGATGGCATCCTCAGAAAAGTGAGAGTCGATCACAAGTGTCTGTGAAGGGGGAGAGGGCAGAGGAAAGGGCTGAGGACCAGACCGGGGTCCACATGATGGCAGCTGTTGATGTAAACAGAGAAAAGAGACACTATCATCAGAGAGGCCAGCGGAGAGCCTGAAACATACAGGAGGACCCAAACCATGGGAGGAGTCTCCCGGGGAGGAAGGTCAGCAGTTTTAAATGCCACAGACACAAAAAAAGGATGAGGCAGGGGCAGAGGCTGGGGACTTGTTTGTCTGAAGTCGCTGCCCATCCTTGTAAAAGCCATTTCATTAACGAGCTAGGGCCAAAGTCACATGGCAAGGGATTCCGGAGAGGCCAGGGGAGGATGGGGGGGGGGGTGGCGGGGGGGCCGGTAGCGGGTGTAAACAAGGGAAGAATGACTCTTTCCCAGAGGGCCAGTCTCTGGAGCCAGCCAGCAGGAGGTCACTTCATGAGTGGCTTCAATAAAATGCTGAAGGCACAGATTCTAGCCGTTCGAGAAAAGAAGGCATGGAGAGGAAAACTAAGTTGGGAGTAATTGGTTCTTTCAAGAGATTTGGAGGCTAAGATCCCAACTGCGGGAATAAAACTGCAGAAGGTCTTATCCAAGAATGGTTTTAGAATGTAAAAGAGCCCCAGCACTTTCCTGGGGCTCAAGGGGCTCCTTTTTTCAGTCTCCCAGGGAAAATTAACACATCTGAGAACTGAGATTAGGGACACAATGTGCCACAGTAGACAGTGCTGTGGAGTCAGGCCGACCCCAACCCTTAACCCAAGCCCGCCAGGCGGAAACTGTGACCATGCTTAAGATGATTTTCCTCCTTCCAAAAACAGCAAGGAGGTGGTTATGGAAGTTCCTGTTTAATGGAAATGCTGTATGCATTAAACCAATGTTCATAAAGTATTTAATAGACATGCAATAAATGATAGTCATCATTAATTTAAGAAATATATATTAATGCCAATAATAATAATAATAATGTCTAACTTAGGGTCTTCTCCGGAGAAGGCAATGGCACCCCACTCCAGTACTCTTGCCTGGAAAATCCCATGGACGGAGGAGCCTGGTAGGCTGTAGTCCATGGGGTCGCTGAGGGTTGGACACAACTGAGCAACTTCACTTTCACTTTTCACTTTCATGCACTGGAGAAGGAAATGGCAACCCACTCCAGTGTTCTTGCCTGGAGAATCCCAGGGACGGGGGAGCCTCGTGGGCTGCTGTCTATGGGGTTGCACAGAGTCGGACGCGACTGAAGCGACTTAGCAGCAGCAATAGCAGTAGGGTCTTCTCAATGCATTACATCTACCTATTAGGACATCAAATGCCAAAGAGGTTCTTCTGTGGCTGGTTTCAGTTAAACCCCAAAGTTCAAAAAATTCAAATCAATAGGACTCTCGTTTAAGCACCACTTTCCAAACTCAGGATTAAACTCCCAAGAAATAGTTCGTGATGTTAAGTGATTTCATTAAGCTTCCAAGACAAGATGTGAAAGTTTTTTTTCCCTTTGCCATTAAAAAAAAAAAAAAAAAAAAAACAACCCTCATTCATCCCTGGTTGCTGACAAATGACCATAAATTGACAAGGAATTTACTTCTACTATGCTATTTTAATAGTATCTAAGATTTCTACGGTAACTTAGAATGTGAAAGCATTTTCATATGTTATCTCATTTGAGCCACAAATTAACCCCATCAAATAGGCATTATTATCTTATGTATAAGAAATAAGAGAAGGTTAGTGATTTATCTCAGCCACACGTGTGAGATGGAGGCAGTCAGACCCTCTGCCCCAGGCAGAGGTGATCCCTGGCCTCCAACTCCGGTGGTACTTTCTGGATTTGGACTTTAAACTTAGGGGTCCAACAACCCTGCACAGGTTATTACAGACAGATGATCTATATGGAGAAGTGGCTTTGCAAACACCATTTGCTCCTCATTTTCACTAGCTACAGTTGAGTCAAAACGGGTCCTCCTGGCATCGGCTCAATCAAAATGCACTTAGCGACACGCAGGATGAGTTGTGTTCCACGCCAGTACTGCAGCGTGACTCCAAAATTACACTGGACAAAAAATCATTCTTGTTTGACCAAGAGGTTCTGTGGAACCCTTGGATGCTTCCCCTGAGTGCGGATGCCCAAGGCGGGGGCCACGGCTACCAGACTCCCTAGAGCAGGACCTCTTCTGAATCACATGCTGCTATCCATCACCTTCCACCCCTTCCAGGTACAGGAAGCCCAGGGGCCAGATGAAAGATGCTCCACCTGGTCCACACGGAGAGTTGGGGCTGTGGATGGAGCTGGCCTCAGCATCACTTAACTTTCCATGGCTTTATGTCACCATCACTCCCTTTACTGAGTGATGATGATTAGTACAAAAACCACCAATTTATTCAGTATATAGGAAAGCTGCTTTCTCACACACAGTTGTTGCCTTCTCTCTATTGAGAAAATGGTAAATAAGTAAATACAATATTAAACCTGCCCTTGACTTACCACAGAGCCACCATCCCTTCATCCTGTAGTTCTCAGACACTCTTTCCTGCCCTGGCAACATACAGTGGGTGGATATCTATGTACCCAACATTCTTCCCTAGGGATACTGTGATTTAGATAATATCCCAGAAAGTTAGAAGAGGGAGAAATGTAGTGAAAAGGACTATACACCTAATTGTTAAGCTACAGGGATAGACGCACGTAAGAGTGAAACCACTGGGGGAAAAAACAAAACTGGAAAAAACAAATCTTTCTAGCCTATATTTTATTTGTTTATGTTTGGCTACACCACACAGCATACAGGATCATAGTTCTCCATCAAGAGCTAGAACCTGTTCCCCCTGCAGCGGAAGCACGCAGTTTAAACCACTGGTCTGCGAGGGAAGTCCCTCCACTTTGTATTTCAACACTGAACTTAATTTTTTAGAGAGTTTTCCCCCTAATCTTTCATTATGTAGATAACATAACCAAGACACAAAAGTATACTATAGATATATTAGCAAAAATGGTCTTATTTTATTGTTAATAATATACAGAACATGAGGATTTTAATATGTTAGTTGGGAAGCTTGTGTGCACGCTCAGCACTAACCTGTGTCTGACTCTATGTCCCCACGGAATGTAGCCCACCAGGCTTCTCTATCCCTGGGATTCTCCAGACAAGAATACTGGTGCAGGCTGCTATTTCCTCCTCCAGGGGATCTTCCCAACCCAGGGATCGAACCCGTGTCTCCTGCACTGGCAGGCGGATTGTCTACCACTGAGCCACCTGGGAAGCCTCAGTTTGGAAGCTTACTTACTATGTGCCTTTAATTGAGTTATCACAACTGTTCCTTCTAACAGACATGTTGGTGGCATTACTCTTGCTTGCATGCAAGTTAGATGTGGATTTCTTCATCTTTTTTCCTCTGTATTCCTAATTAAAAACTTACCCATGGGCAATATTTTAAAATACTATTAAATCAGAGTAACAGGAAAATCACAACTCACAAGTACGATGTAAAAATTTGTGATACCACAGCTACTAACTCTCTAGCTGCTCACTCCGTTTATTCACGTTCACTTTGGGGCAGGCTAGGTAAACAGTGCGGCTACTTGCAACTTTTATCACCTTGGTTCTGACCACAAGCCTGTCTCTTTCATTCAACAAAAGTACTCTGAAAAACTTCCAAGTAGACTGATGTTATACAGGAATAAATCTCAAACATTTTTAATAGTAAATCAAGAACTCAAAAAAAGATACATGCACCCCTACACTCAAAGCAGCACTATTCACAACAGCTAAGACACGGAAGCCACCTAAATCTCCATCAACAGATGAATAAAGGACATGGTACTTATATACAACAGTGGAACCGACTGGTTCCAAATAAGAAAAGGAGTATGTCAAGGCTGTATATTGTCACCCTGCTTCTTTAACTCGTATGCAGAGTACATCATGAGAAACGCTGGACTGGAAGAAGCACAGCTGGAATCAAGATTGCCAGGAGAAATATTAATAACCTCAGATATGCAGATGACACCACCCTTATGGCAGAAAGTGAGGAAGAACTAAAAAGCCTCTTGATGACAGTGAAAGAGAAGAGTGAAAAAGTTGGCTTAAAGCTCAACATTCAGAAAACTGAGATCATGGCATCTGGTCCCATCTGCTGCTGCTGCTGTCGCTTCAGTCGTATTCGACTCTGTGCAACCCCATAGACGGCAGCCCACCAGGCTCCCCCGTCCCTAGGATTCTCCAGGCAAGAACACTGGAGCGGGTTGCCATTTCCTTCTCCAATGTACGAAAGTGAAAAGTGAAAGTGAAGTCGCTCAGTTGTGTCCGACTCTTTGTGACCCCATGGACTGCAGCCTACCAGGCTTCTCCGTCCATAGGATTTTCCAGGCAAGAGTACTGGAGTAGGGTGCCCTGGTCCCATCAGTTCATGGCAAATAGATGGGGAAACAGTGGAAACAGTGTCAGACTTTATTTTGGGGGGGCTCCCAAATCACTGCAGATGGTGATTGCAGCCATGAAATTAAAAGACGCGTATTCCTTGGAAGGAAAGTTATGACCAACCTAGATAGCATATTCAAAAGCAGAGACATTACTTTGCTAACAAAGGTCCGTCTAGTCAAGGCTATGGTTTTTCCAGTGGTCATGTATGGATGTGAGAGTTGGACTGTGAAGAAAGCTGAGCGCCGAAGAATGCTTTTGAACTGTGGTGTTGGAGAAGACTCTTAAGAGTCCCTTGGACTGCAAGGAGTTCCACCAGTGCATCCTAAAGATCAATTCTGAGTGTTCATTGGAAGGACTGATGTTGAAGGTGAAACTCCAATATTTTGGCCAACTGACTAATTGGAATAGACCCTGATGCTGGGAAAGACTGAAGGTGGAAGAAGGGGACGACAGAGGATGAGATGGTTGGATGGCATTGCCAACTCAACGAACTGGGAGTTGCTGCAGCCCATGGGGTCGCAAAGAATCGGACACAGCTGAGCAACTGAACTGAACTGAACTGATTACCAGTCATAGAAAAGAATGGGAAAATGCCATTTGCAGCAACACGGATGCAACTGTAAATCACCATACTAAGTCAGAAAGAGAAAAACAAATACTGTATCATTATCACTTATATGTGAAATCTAAAATATGACACAAATGAACTTACTTACAAAATGGACTCACAGACACAGAGAACAAACCTGAGGTTGCCAACGGGAAGAGGGAGGGGGATGGATGGAGCAGGAGGTTAGGGTTAGTGGGTATAAACTATGGCACACAGAATGAATAAACCGGTCATACTGCATAGCACAGGGAACTATATTCAATATCTTGTGATAAACCATAATAAAAAGAACATTAAAAAAGAATGTATATATATATGTGTGTGTGTGTATAAATCAATTTGCTGTACGGCAGAAATGAACACAACATTGTAAATCAACTATACTTCAATTTTAAAAAAGGTAAGCCAGACTTGTGGTTAACACAGATAACCCTGAAAACTGACTTGCAAAGTGTGAGATTAGAGCCATGAGGACTGGCAGAAATCAGAGGAGGACAGGAGCGAGAGGGTTATTCAGGGTTGGGATGTGACAGGTTGGAAACCAGACAAGAACAAAGGAGGCAGAGCCACAAGGATACAGGACAAAGTCCTTTTGGGATGGCTAAGCCTAGGGTCTGGGTTGGGTAGACAAGGGGTGGGTAATGGTCAGAGAGAATGGAGGAGTCTGAGATGCTGGAGGCAGAGTGTGCCTGGCGAGTCCAGCCACAGATGAAGGGTAGTGGAATATAGCTGGGAAGGAAGCGAATCTCCCTATCAGAAGAGACTAAATATTCACTGGGTCATATCATTGAGTCTAGCATATTGAAATTCCAAAGCACGATGGTCATAGCTAGGATATAAAGGCAGGTTGTGAACCTGGCGCTGAGTTCACTGAGGAAGATGAAGGAACATTCCAGAAGGAGAAGGAAATAAGCAGAGAGCAGACATTCGAAAGTGAAAGAAGCAGAAATATTCTGAACGGGTAGCAGAAAGTAAGGGTTGCCCTCACTGCCCCTCTTGGCTGCTGGGAGGAAAGGGATTAGTGACTCTGGCTGCAGAGAACTGAAAGGGAGGTAAGGCTACCATTTAGGGGGGCGGGCACAAAGCTAGTTAACTGGAGAAGTGTGCCCAAGGAAACCAAGTGTGACGGAGCATCACGATACTCACGCAGCCCAATACCACTGGATTTTTCCAAACATCATGTGACACAGGTGAGCTTGAAGTCACTAGAATTCCCAGACTTTTGCACACATAAACTCTTGGTTTCATCCATTCTCCTTTTGCTGCACTAATTCAAATCAAGAAATACTTATTGAATGGCCTGCCAAGTGCTAAGACTCTTGAAATAGTCCTTGACCTCAGAGAGCACACAGTTTACCTGGGGAGACAGATGTGATAACTGACAATTATAATCTGGCAAGTCTAGTAATGGAAGTGAATACAAAGGTCAGAAGCTACCCAACATGTTTTATATTTATATCCTAACAGAATCTCATTTTCAGCTCATTACTCTGAATAGTCTAGACAGTCTGTAATCTTCATATTGTCATTTAACTTATGGACCGTTTGCCAATATTTCAAATGTATTGAGTCTTAAGCAGTAGGAAAAGAGACTTAAGTAATTTTTTAGGAGACAACTGAACCTTAAACTAGACGAATGAAGTTTTGATTGGCTAAACCTCAGAGGTTTTATATAATTCTGAGACTCCCATCTTAAACACATATATCACATACATAGGAAAATACTTGAAGCCTTTAGGTACTCAGTATTTATTATCTGAAGGGGAATCATTTCTGTTGGTTTGTTTTGAGATATGGATGCTCACATTTTAAAACTACAGTGAATCAAACAGTGAATCTTTCAAGTAAAGACAAAAACATAAATAAAAGTAGTTTGTATACTGTAGTATCAGTTTTGAAAAGAATTAAAATAACAAAACAGAGCCTGTTTGTATATGCAAAGAACCAATGTCTAAGTGATTCCACAGCTGATTGTTATTAAGACTCTTTTGGGTACAGAGAGGCTGGCATTATAGGTGACCCTCACATCTCATGTTATACACCGCCATAAGGCTGGTCTCTAATCTAGTAGGTATTACTCTTGTAATCAGAAGGAAAAAGTCTATGAAGGTGATGGCACCCCACTCCAGTACTCTTGCCTAGAAAATCCCAGGGACAAAGGAGCCTGGTAGGCTGCAGTCCATGGGGTCGCAAAGAGTCGGACGCAACTGAGCGACTTCACTTTCACTTTTCACTTTCATGCACCGGAGAAGGAAATGGCAACCCACTCCAGTGTTCTTGTCTGGAGAATCCCAGGGACGGGGGAGCCTGGTGGGCTGCTGTCTATGGGGTCGCACAGAGTCGGACACGACTGAAGCGACTTAGCAGCAGGCATCTTAAAAAGGGATAACTTGACTTAAAAAGGGATAAACTGACTACTTTTAAAGCACACTCATTCTTGAAGATACCTACAGGTATCAGCACCCATAGTTTAAAAGTGCCCTCCACTTTTGAAGGGGACAAGTACCTTTATGCTGGTCTTTCTTGTTTAGCCTGTCCCTTAACAATTCAAAGGCCTCTTCCTGGTGTTAATTACCCTTACAGTCTGGTTCTACCTCTCGTCACCTTGCCAACTATCCACCCAACAACTTCCCTACAAGCCCCTACTCCAGCCAGACTGGTCTCCTGGCTGTCCCAGGATCCCTTCTTCTGAAAGTTTGCTTGTTTCTGATACTCCTCCTACCAGAATGGACTTCCATTTGGCTGTAAAATTCCTACTCACCCTTCAAGGCTCAGCCTGAGCTCCCACATCTGTCAAGAAGCCCTCCAGGACTTGTCAATGCCTCCTCTTCTCTATGGAGAGAGAAGGAATAGACACTTCTCTACGTGTCTATTAACTTAGGCTCTAAATATCAATCAACAATAAAATCTGGCTTCATCTTCCTTTGGAAACTTCCAGCACCCCCAGACACATAAGTTGCATCTTCAGCGCTCTGGCTCATTTATGGCTATGTGTTTCTGCTGCAAGTCTTTGATGAAATGGCACAAAGGTTAAGGGTATGAGCTTTGGATTCAGACAAGGTCCACCACATATGGATTTTGTGACTTTGGGACTCATCATTTCAGCCCTCAGGGTCTCAGTTTCCTTCTCTATAAAATAAGACTAATAATTTGTACCTCTGACTCATTAGACATATTAAATCTGATGGTAAATTTAAGGCAATCAGCAGAATAAAAATTATAATAATTTTATCACTTCAAAACAAAGGAACAGGCAGAATCCTTATAAAAAACCAGAAGGGTTGACTTTAAAACTAGTTGCGGGGGGAGGGGGGTGGTGGGGGAGGGGGCTGGGTAGTGGACAACCAGCAGGGCTAAAAATCAAGGACTACAGAGAAGGTTTAGAAGGAAGGTCCTGCCTTGCTCATTGTAGTCATCACGGAGCTATGCTGAAGAGCTCACAGAGCACGAACATAAAAGATACAAGGAGGGTGGCTTACACAAGGCACCTAAGAATATTCTCTGTTCCTAAGGAGCTGGAGAGCCTCATTCTGGAATGACTTCTCCAAGAGCAGTGAACAGGTAAATAATACCTTAGCTGGGCTCTGTTCTCTTAGCCAAACACCTCCTTTGGGTTGAGCCTGATGACTCTGAAACTAGTTACAAAGTACAAGAGCCCTCGGACAGGAATATGGCCCTTCCTGGGCGAAAACAGCAAGGGACTGACTTCAGGAAAAGGCAAGCAGAATTGTTCACACCTGAACCTCTCCCATCATTCTGGCCATGCTTTATCTCACTATTTCTAAGTACCATCACTGGGATTTTTCTATAGGATATTATTATTTAGGATTATGCATGGATGAAAAAACATGGGCAGCATTTGGACATGCTGGGCCATACAATCAAAACTCACACAGTTTAGAAGATAAATAATAGTTGTTTGGAGAAGGTTATTTCTGGCATCTTCTTCTCATCTCAGCTCTGAGAATTATTTTGCACATGCCCATCTTGGTCAGGACATACCCTCTGTTCCAGCAAAGCGGTCCCAGGATTTCTACCGCTTGAATCATGGCTCACACATACTCGTCCTCCCAGATCCAAAACTTGTGTAAAATTCTCTAGCGCAGAACAGAATTTGGAAGAGAGGAGAGGATCTATGAATCACAAGAAGTCTCAAAAGAGTTTGAGGGATTTTATATTCAATATAATTGCACTAAAACATTTAGCTCTGGTTCCGGGGGGGCGGGGAACTGAAGGGGGCAACGATAAGACAAAGAAACATTCTTTCTTTCAAAAAAGAACTGAGATTAATAATTTCAGATGATTTGACTAACAACTGAATGCATTTTCTGCCAAAGAATAAATTTCTTCTTCCTTTTAGATATTTCCCACACTGAGGTTCTGGAGGACCTTAAGGTAATCTCCAACCAACAGTAAGCTGCAGAATTATGCAACAAATTCTGGAGCTGCTGGGAACTAGCTCTGAATGAGTTGGGTAGTATATGCTTGTATTTCTGATGAACAAATGTTTTTCTTGGCACGGGAAGAGGGAGATGGGCAAGTTGACTGAGTTCCCAGGACATGGAAAGCTTTCACTTGAAATGTTTTTTCCATCCTTGGCACATGAAACTGTGGCTAATTCAAAAAGTCACAGAAATCTCAGGCAGGTGGGTTTCTTGGGAAGGGTCTATCACATGATATTCAACTTTAGGGCAGTGATAAAGCCAGTGGAGGCTTTCTCTTTGCTGATGGGGACAAGGTCTAATAATTTAACCACCAAAGACTGTTGGATATCAAACAGAAGATGCGGAATCACCTGTACTGCTCTGCACCCCGGGACTTACAGACGTCTTAGGTCTTTATCGTAGAAATGCCACTCTTCATAATAAGCATTAAAGTAAATTCGAGATCACATTTTAATGTAGAAATTCTGATGTCAAAAATGGAAGGTTAGTATTCTCTGGCCAGATAATTTTGAGACCAGCAGAACCTATTAAAAATTATGGCCAAGCCATTAAAATTATGTCTCATATCCCATGTGCTAAAAATGATGTAAATCTTGGTACTTCACAATTATTCACTGGAGAGTCTCCATTACATTACTGTCATTTTTAAAGAAACCACCTCTTCTTTCTTTCACCCCAAGAGAAATCTGATTGCAACTGGAACCTGTGTGGAAGGTTCTGATGTCCTAGCAACTAATTGGATCCTCTTAAAGGTTGAATTTTATGTCTTACCTATTTAGAAATGTGAAAAGCTTCTCTTCAAAAAGCAGGCATCTCAGATCTTAATTTTTAAGTGTTAAGTATTGCTGCAGTCAAGGTTAAATGAATTGATGGTTTGGCGCTAGACTCAATACAATTTTTAAAGAAGATTTTATTTTGAGCTTAAGTGTAATTCACACACTAATATTTTAAAGCTCTACTTAATGTCTTACATATCATATATGAAACAAAGCATGTATTTAGGTCAAGTTATATTTTAAGCAACCTCTAGGAATAGCCTATATGTTAACTATAAAGGTCTATAATGACATTTATTAAAGATGGGATTAATTTCATGGTAGGGGTGAGTGACAAACTGCCCACAGGGCAAATCCATGTCCCTGCTCATGCCTTTGCATATAAAGTTTTACTGGAACACATCCATGTCCATTTGTTTACATGTTATCTAAGGCTGCTTTCCCATTACAATGGCACTGTTGAATGGTTGTAACAGAGACTCTGTGGCCCACAAACTTGAAAGTATTTTCTATCTGGCCCTTTACAGAAAAAGTCTGCCAAATTCTTGATTTATAGCTTGTAGAAATCAAGCAAAACAAGCCTCCTCTAACTCATATATTACGTTAAACGACTGGCAGGCAAAATTTTCAAGCAGAATAAAAATTTACTAATCTATGAGTTTTGTTGGTTAGTTTCACTCTGTAGCGTCTCTGAATTGGATTTAACTGCAACCAAACACTCTATGCTTTTGGACAAAGACACAGAAAAAAAAAGGTACTCCATTCCAGGGTCAAATGATTATGTGTGCTTGCTCTAAGGGGCTCTGCTACCAGGGGACTACACTTGTAATGCCCATGTCCCCAGCACCACCACTCTTTCTGTCTCCTCCTGAGGACTGGAAAGGCTTACAACTTGTCTCAACCTGCAGTTTCCCACTTCTACAGAAGGTCTTGTTATCCAGTGAACAACAATAAAGTTGAAAATACTCTTTGTCAGGGAAGATTGTTTCCTCTTGGCAGACTGATGCGTCAGAAAGTTTCTGTTACAGCAATCCCTAAGGTTACATCTTTGGATCATTGATCTTTTGAACTTGCCTCTTAAATGCAAATGAAATAAACTTACCCTTGTACAGCCTGGTTCTGTGCAGTCTGTCAGACATGTTAGAAGTACAACTAACTGAATTGCAAACTGTGATGCCTACAAGAAATCCTTGGCCAATTAAAAGAAGTCAGTATAAGTATCTAACTATTTCCACTGGAAAATTAGGGGACAGAACCAAAAGCATATCCACAAGTACAAATGAACACCAAGAAGATCATCAATGGATGAGTAATCAGAGTACCCAATGGCTGGTAAATGTCAGTCTTTAGCAGAAGTTACAGTCAGAGACTGGCAGACAGAAGCACACAGGAAATTCTTCCAAGCTCCCAGCAGAGCTGCTTCAAATGCACAGAAATGGAAATGATGACCTCAGGTGCTAGGGGCAGTTAGTACAGAGACGGTTGGAAACATAAGGATTTGTTGGCGAGAACACGTAGGATGGAGAGCGTGTGACCAAGTGGTTAAGTTTGTATGCAATGCAGACAACTTGGATTTTGATACGACATAAGAAGTGCCTGTGGTTTTCTGAGGAGAGATGCCCTGATAAAAATGCTGCTGATCAAATATCATTCTAGAGTTTACAACCGAAAAGCCAACTGAAACGTTGTAACAGAAAACCCTTCGCTTTATTAAAAAAAAAAAAAAATCACGAAGCTCCTTATGTTTTTCTACCAATTCATACTAGCAAAGACGTCTCTTGTTGGGTGGACTATACGGAGATCTGTCTTACACGGAGAAGGATTTCATGACCAAAAGTTCTGGGTGTTTTCCCTAGGTTGCCATTATGGCACAGGCTAAAAACTATCTTAATTCTCATAAACCTTGTGTATTTTGCACATGATCTTAGTGTCTGGTTTTTGTTTTAAGCGCACCGCAGTAGCTGCTTCCTAAAGCAGCCCATTCTGTGCTGCATAACTGGACGGAGCAAAGAAAGAAACTGAACGTAGGAAAAAGATGGAATGTCACCATTGGCCTGACCTCTTACAAAGGATAGAGCTGAATTTCACATTATGTATCCACCACCCAGGCCCTGGGGAACTACTCAGACCTAAACAAATCTCATCATGAAACGACACTAAGTTTCTCTCTTGTTTTATAGGTATATGGGTATGTGTGTTTTTCTGTACTGAAAGCAGTCTAAGAAAAAGCCTGATGCAACCCAGTCCTCTACTTTATATGGCAGAAGGAACCCAGTAAACACAAACACAGCAGAACACTTCCTCTTGTTGACAACCTTATGATTTCAACTTAATGCATTGTTTAGAATAGCAATTACGTGTCATTTCCCATTATCTTACACACAGAAGCAGCACTGCTTTTCTTTCCAACCACAGATCATGGAGAATACAGAGAGACCACATGCTGGTGAGACATGTCAAGACTGACAGTCCAGAGTCTAAGAGTTCTGTTTATGTCCAGAGCAAGTGTGTGGCCAGGCAGGGGGAATGAGATCAGCCCCCCGCCCCACCCCCCCACCTTCTCACGTCCCCCTTCTTGGCTTCCCTCGCTCTCTTGGAGGGCTCCCTTCTCTCCCTTGTAGAGCTCCCCTCTGGATTGGGAGGCAAAGCAGCTTAGGAAGAACCTTCTTGCTCAGCCAGTTTCCTTCTGCCGGAAAAGACTGGCTCACTCTCAAGACTGCAAACATTTGACCACTGTAAAGAGCAGCGAGCATGTCAAGTCATTTTATTCACATGTCTCACTAGGGGATCAGAAAGCCAAGGACACAGGGGTGATTTCCCTGGTTTTATGGATCTCTTACTCCCCCCAGGCCTGCAACACATTTTTGGTTCTTGTGTTCAGAGCGACCTGGCAGTGTGGGGAACCTTAACTGAGAGCCAACGGCCCCACAGCTTCTCCCTATTAAAATGTGCAATTGGATTTCACATGCGTGTTTCAAACACCATTCAAAGTGTGATTTACAGGCTACTGTCTAGCCCCACAGCTGTTTTTTCATCCCCCAGATGTAACCATTTCTAGGAATCCACCAGTCGGTTCCCCAGCAAATAGCCTGCCCATTTTCAACCTCTTCTGTCATTCTTAGGCATTTTGAATCACGCAACACCTACATAGAAAGGATTCAAGAAAATATTGATTGAATGGACAAACTGTTAATTTTTCTTTCCATATTATCCATTAATGAGAAGAGCCCATTTGAAACCTTTTTTCTGTTTACCCCACCTTAAACCTTTAGGTTCATCCCACTTAAACAATCACTCCTGACCCACTGATCCAGATTATTTACATACACTGAAATCAGCACAGATCCGATGAGTTCTGTGTAAGCCTCACTAGAGCGGCCACCCAGAGTGTTTACATTCATCATCCTTTCTTCTATAGAAAGAGAAAAACACTTTTAAATACTGCAACTTATCTCCCTGTGGCTAACAGACTACCTGTGTTACACAGAGAGTTAGCCAATATCATTTCATCCTGTTTCTGCAACCAGCCTTCTCCCAAGGTCCTAACCTTGTCTAGCTTCCAAGAATCAGAAATCACCCCTCAAAAAGGTGAGGCTTCAGGCTATGAGCTGCGGTTAGTTCAATACCATGCTGATAATATCTTCTAAACATTTGATTCTGAACTTCTGGGCATTCAGAATAACACTGTATTAATTTATGATTCTTCTGTGCATCACATAGCTCCTGGCAGAGAGTGCAGGCTCAGGAAGCTGACTGAGCTTGACTCTTTTTTAGCCTGTGTAGAGGATGGCAGGGCTTCCCAGGTGGCACTAGTGGTAAGAACCCACCTGCCCATGCAGAAAACATAATGAGACATGGGTTTGATCCCTGAGTCGGGAAGACCCCCTGAGGAGGCATGGCAACCCACTCCAGCACTCTTGCCTGAAGAATCCAATGGACAAAGGAGCCTGGTGGGCTACAGTCCATAGGGTCACAAAGAGTCAGACATGACTGCTAGCACGTGGCAGAGGAAGGTGAGCCATGCCCTGAGTGGTCTGCAGAATGTCCATGTGCTGGAGACTAAGACCCACCTTCCAAGGGAGGAGGACAAAGGGGAAAGAAGGGAAAACACGGAGACAAACGTCCCAGGAAAAGCCTTTGTGAGGAATGGTGCTTGCATGGATCTATTTCACCCCAGTGTGAAAGTGTTAGTTGCTTAGTCGTGTCTGACTCTTTGTGATGCCATGGATTGTAGCCCACCAGGCTCCTCAGTCCACGGAATTCTCCAGGCAAGAATACTGGAGTGGGTAGCTTTTCCTTTTTTCAGGGGATCTTCTCAACCCAAGGATTGAACCCAGGTCTCCTGCATTATAGACAGATTCTTTACCACCTGAGCCACCAGGGGAGCCCCATTTTACCCAAATGGCTACACAAACGTAGCTTCCATTTCAGATAAAAGCAACTCATTAACGATCATGTGAAGACCTTACAATTACATAAAATTCTATTTTGCCCTTTGTTGCAATATACCAATATCTTCCAAGGAACAGAATCTCAAGGTGCAAAGGGGACACTTTCTGTGGTGTTTCACATGGGTTCCCCGCACCCATCTCCCAACCCCACCCCCCTTAGCTTTGAGACTCTAAGTTTTCCTGGAAAACAACAACAACAACAAACAGGCTAAACTGCCACACATCGGCAGAGGAGGTAAGTGTGCTCACTTTATTAGGAGCCACCATCATAACAAACCTTCATTGTTAAACCGAAGTCCTTCAAGACAGGAATACCAGCAAGGAGTTACTATGTTTAACCTGGTGTTTACTGATTGGCAAAGGAAAGGCCACCAAATTCTGCAACTCAACAAAGGGAGCTTTTAGTCCAGGACTTACCTTTCCTTTTCCTCCCAGTTTTCTCTGCTCAGACCTTGTGAATGAAGGTTCATCACTTACTCTTTTGCTAATCAGACAGTCAGACCACATGGACATGTTGGGGCTGTCAGATCTTCAGGTAACCTAAGAAGTCTATCTTTTTAAACCCTTACATTAAACATAACCCCAAATTCATGCTTCGGTCTCAAAGACCAAAACTGCAACCCAAGGATGTAAACTGCTGAATAAAATGACCATTTATTAAATGTATATCTTTTTTTCATTAATCTCTCAAGGCCATCAAGGGATAGGTATCATCATCCAATTTGACCTTTGAGTGTAGGAAGCTAAGATTGCCCAGGAAAACACAACTGGCATTGAGCAAAGTAAGACTCAAAGCCAAGCCTTTGTTCCGAAGAGCCCATGAACTTTCTTGCCAGTCCTCTAAGCTCCTACCAAGGACGTAACGACAGGCCTTTCTTGGGAAACAGCCCATTCCCTGACCTGGGAAGTATTCAGGCTGGCGGCAGATAACTGGTTACCACAGATGCTGCAGAAGGCAGTCAACACCAGAAGATCACGGAAGAGAGCAGCTCCTAGGTCTCCTACGTCCACAAGAATCTACAGACTTCTTCCCCTCCTAAGCATGTGACTCTGCAGTCATCTGAGGTGAGCAATCAACACCCTTCTGTTTCTTGGGGCTGATCAAAACAAACCATCCTTTGCTCGGCTCTGCCACACCGGCCATCTCGCTCTCCTCTCTGGCGTACAGCTTTGATTACACCGCCAATGAGGAGACTCCCTCCAGGGCTTCCGGGATGTAGCCTGAAGCTCCGAAAGTGGGCAGTTACTCCCTCCCTTCAACTGATGGTTCCTCATCATTCTTCAGCGATAGGAAAAAAAAAAAATCACAAGGTGACCCCGAAATGACACATCCCCTTCATTCACCCTTTCCATTCCCACTCTGAACTGTGTTAACGTATACATCTGGTACCCCCAAACACTTCACAGCATACATACCAATAAGTAAACAAATACGCCCAGCATTCCTCACCTTCCTGCGCTGAACCCAGCACACACGCGCTCTCTCCACAAGCTGCGCACACACAGCCGTGCAGACAGGTCTGCAGCAAACAGATGCTCACCCAGTTCACTTCACCCTCCACCTCCAACGTCTATACTGTTCCAACCTTTGCACGTTTCTTCCTTCACCTGAACCATCACGCGTTTGTGTACGATTTTCTTCTAAAAAGAAGGCCTGGCTGTTAATCCCCGTCCACCCCCACCCCAATGGTCGATGCCCGCTTGGAAGCCCGGTTTTACCATTGGAATCTTCCACTTCTTCGGCCGGGGTGGCTTTTTGGGAAGAGTGGTGGGCATGCGAGGAGAGGAGACTGACAATCCGTGGCCTCGGGAGGGTCAGGGCTTTTCCGTGGACCTTGAGGGAGTGTTCCTTCAGCTGGCTGATTGTCATGGTGGAAAAGGAGCACCAAGAACACTTGTAGGCATGCTCACCTGGAGGAAGACAGCGGGGGCAGCAGAGGAGAAGCAGGGGAGAAGCGGGGAGGCGGGGGGAAACAACGAGGTTAGTTCACTCCAGAGAGCACTCCTCAAGCTGCCTGGTCTGAGAACCTCTCAGACCAACCCCTCAGCAACACCCCCTCACCCCCACCCTCGGGCATCAAGTGACCTGGTCCCTCTTCATCCCATGCTCAGTTTATGGCAAGGAGCCTATAATTGATTCTCCAGCAGAGCCTGAAATCAAATGTTTAGCTAGCTCCCTCAGAAAGTCTTCCCCTCTCTCCCCCTCTGTCTGTACAACAGCAGTGACTCTCAGTTTTCATTTCAGCCTTTGCATCATCCACAGAAAGTAACACACTTCATTCTTATTCCAAGGGTGGCTTATTGATGGGTGGCTTTCCCAGCACCAAGTCACTCAGTGCAAACTATTGTGCCATCCTCATAACTCACTTCCTCCATGACTCTAGGCCTCCTGGATTTTACACATCCCATGTGTGGGGTTTTCTTTGGACCAGTCCACAAACTTGAGAACAAAACTATTTCCCTAGCTGATCAACACTACAGAAATGGGTCAAAGTGATTTCTTAAACAACAGAGGTGTATAAATATATAAATATGTGTGCATCTGTGTGTAGCTCATATATTTTTATATTTATTTTATATTTTTATAAAATAAATATTGTATATTTTCAATATAAAGGGCATTTAAATAGAAATAGCTCAGTTGGTAAAGAATCCGCCTGCCATGCAGGAGACCCCAGTTCAATTCCTGGGTCAGGAAGACCCACTGGAGAAGAGATAGGCTACCCACTTCAGTATTCTTGGGCTTCCCTTGTGGCTCAACTGGTAAAGAATCTGCCTGTAATAAGGGAGATCTGGGTTCAATCCCTGGGTTGGGAAGATCCCTTGGAGAAGGGAAAGGTGACCCACTCCAGTATTCTGGCCTGGAGAATTCTATGGACTGTACAGTCCTTGGAGTTACAAACAGCCAGACACAACTGAGCGACTTTCACTTCCCTAAGTAGAAATAAGTATTTTTGCTTTATTCAAATTAATTTTAATTGGAATATAGTTGATTTACAATGTTGTGTTTCTGTTGTACAGTGAAGTGAATCAGTTATACATATACATATATCCACTCTTTCTTAGATTCTTTTCCCACATAGGTCATTATAGGGTACTGAGTAGGGTTCCCTGCACTAAACAGTAGGAGGCTCTTATTAGTTATCTAATATAGTAGTGTGTATGTCAATCCCAATCTCCAATTTATCCCCCCTCTTTCCTTGGTAACCATAAGTTTGTTTTCTAAAAGTACTTCCCTTTTAATTGTTTTTAATACCACTGAAATACAGCACAGATCACTATGCTCAAGTTAAATGAGAATATGATTTACTTTTGCCCTAAGCCAGCTTTTAAATGAACTGCAGGGTGTAAAATGGCCATGCATACGTCACTGGACAGAAAAACATTGGTACAATCAACTCAGAGCGCAATTCTGCTTTTAACAACAATAAATTTAGAAAGCTCAGGCTTGAAATTCAATAATTCTACTTCTGAGAGTTTATATTAAGGAAATATCCTTTAATACTTAGAAATCTCTATTTAGAAATATACATTATTTATGCTTAAAAAAGGGATGAAACAACCTAAGTCTCCAACCCCAGGGAAATGATTAAGTAAATGTGGGTATATCTTCGTGATAAATTACTATTCATTAAAATTAATTCTTAAAGTGTTGGTCATACATAGGAAAATAAAATTCTGATACTCAGAAAAATAAATAGAAAGGCGTAATACATTAAATTATAATCACAAGTATAAGAAATAATTACAGAGGAAATGGCTGAAAGGAAATATTGTCAAATATTAATAACAGTGTCTTTACATAATAGGTTGTGAATGGCTACTGCATGTCTTCTTTCATTTCCAAATTTTCTCTAATGAACATGTATTTTTAAAATTTATTTTTAAGGTAAAATGTAAAATCCAGAGGAAAGGACCAGTGAATGAGAACTGAGGACGATGCTGCTGATGTGCTACAGACAAATGCTCACTGTAGCAAGGCAAGGAAGGGCAGGTAAACCTCCATCCTCGCTTTCACCCTGTTGTGATGGTTACCTTCCTGCCACCTAATTACTAAGTGGAAAATTACTGAGTGGTTTCATGTCAGGCGAGCCCAGCATCCAAAGTCCTGCATTTAGCCTCCTTTTTACAACTGATGACCCCACAGCATGCATTTCCAAGAAAGCCTTGAAGAGATCCACACAAAACCTTGAATGATGCAACATGCTATAGCCCAAAGCAGAAGGGAAGCTCAAAGAAGTCAGACGACCCAAACAATTCCACGCTCCTCAAACGATGACCTGGGAGCTACAGGATAATGCTGGGCATGAACAATGATATTTACTAACATAAGAAATACAGGGATCTCCCTGGTAGGGCCCAAGTTTGATCCCTGGTCAGAGAACTAGATCCCACAGGCTGCAACTAAAGATCCCTCATGCTGCAAGTAAGACCAGGCACTGCCAAATAAATAAACATTTTAATAAACAGTTAAAATAATAAGTATATATGTCATTTTATATACTACTGCTCTTCTTATTTTACTTCTCAATTTTTCAGTGCAAAGATGGCTACATGAACCTTGGTGGGTGGTCATAAGTGGCATAACTTGAGAGAGAATTCCAATCCAGGTATCTAGTTAGTACACACTACTTTTTACCCTTTAAAATAAAATAGTCTACTGAGTAGAACAGACAAGTCAAGAGTCTTTTTGGAAAATGATTTGACTTGAGCCTTGTCATAGATACCAGTGGTCCAAGGTGTGTAGAGAACCAGATAACATTGCTACCACTCTCTCTGGACGCTTTCTTCTTGCCAACAAGTGAGCACAGAAAGCCAGTCTGCTTGGTCAGCTCCAAGAATATACGCTTCAGCTCTGTGCTCTAGAGTCAGTATGTAGCCTTTGGCACTTTATTTTCAAGTCCTTCCCACAGGCCAAATCACTTACCCAACTCCCATTGGTAAAATGTTTTTGACAAGGCTGAGATCTATCGGAAAAACTTCTGAGGATAGTGTCCCAGCTGAATAATTTACAATATACACCAGTTAGAAAAGAGTGGTTTGATCCCCAAAGCCTCTTACTCCTTGGACTTTAGTAAAATGTTCTGGGAGATATAAAAATACTAACAGAGAAGAACCTATACAGCTGATCTGCTGACCAACCCCCCCCACCCCACCCCGCAACTGCTGTGAACTTAAGGCTTCAGTAGATTTACTCCATTAAGACAGTTCAACAGAACCCAACATTCAGGAAATAACGGAGAGATGGTCTTATTTCCACAAGGGATGAAGAGACAAGTTTTTATAACCATACAACGGAATTTAATAAATGAGACGGAAAAGTACTCGCTGATTAAAAAATTTAAAGCTAGAATTCGTGGTGGGGAGGGGTGGAAGGGAGGTTCAAAAGGGAAGAGATATATCTTTATATAGGGCTGGTTCACTTCATTGTACAGCAGAAACTAATGCAACATTGTCAAGCAATTATACGCCAGTAAAAAAGTAAAAAATATAAAACTAGAATTCAACAACCTCATGGACTGCACCCTACCAGGCTCCTCCGTCCATGGGATTTTCCAGGCAAGAGTACTGGAGTGGGTTGCCATTGCCTTCTCCAAGAATTCAACTAGTATTCTAAATACCTTAGCTGAAGAAACTCATGGAGGAGTCTTGATCTCTAGAAGAATCTCTGATAGTATTGGTAGCTCTTCTAAAGTGTTTTGATTCCCCAATTTCCCTCTGTGTTTGAAGCAAGTTCCTGAAGGGCTGTCAACACCTCTGGGAGGGCACCACAGGCCACTGTACAGTCGGGCTCCTCAGAGGACTAAGGAATCATGGGAAATGCCCCCGGGCCCCCTCGCCACTGCCTTTCCTACTCAGGCCTCTTTCCTCTCTCGGCTGAGTTCTGATTAGCTATCTGTGGGCATCTCCATCGTATGCCAAGTGGAGAAGAGCAAAACAGACAGGTAGCACCATGTGAGTGCAAGGATGTTTGGTTTTTGTCCTGGAGTCAAATTCTTAGTGAATGGGCTCTGTGGCTGACAAAGTGTTAAGTGGCAGTCGCTCAGTCGTGTCCGACTCTTTGTGACCCCACGGACCATATAGCCCGCCAGGTTCCTCTGGCCATGGAATTCCTCAGGCAAGAATAATGGAGTGGCTAGCCATTCCCTTCTCCAGGGTATCTTCCTGACCCAGGGATCAAACCAGGGGCTCCTGCACTGCTGGTGGCTTCTTTACCATCTGAGTCACGAGGGTGGACATGAGCAGGACACTTAATTTTGAGTCTCTGTAGCGTCTCCTGAAGAGTGAAGAGTGACAACAGCATCCACCCTTTAGGGCTGTTTTGAGGATTAAATCAGATGATGAATATCACATCTTATTAGAGCAGATCCTAGCAGTTAAGGGATGTTCATGAAACCAGCACGATGAGAAGACAGAGTAACAGAGATCAGCACAGCTCCTGGACACTCAGGACCCAAAGTCTCTTCTTATCTGGGGCATGGAAATGCATCTAAGGGCATCTCAGGAGAAATCTCAGATATCCTGATTTCTCTCTGCCCCTTTCAACATGTCTAAGATTATAACTTTATTTTAGTTGGAAATTACTTTTAGTAGATGTACCAATTCTTGCACTTCCATTAGAAAGTCTATATAATTTAGAAATTTCTCTTAAAAAAAAAAAAAAAACAGAACCCATGAGTAGCAAAGATCTGTTAGTGGATACCTATTAGTTGAATCAATCGACTATGACATGGGTGACATGGGGCTCGGTATCATTTTGCCTTTGGGCCATTCTTTAATTTTTATTAGATTGAGATAAAACTGAATACATGACGATTTCAAAGAAAACTTATTCTCGTGTGTACGGGAGCAAGAGACTTAAAACTTCCCTCACTAAAGACTACTGGGTTTCAAATTCAGAGAACTAGTATACAACAAACAACTCACCCGCATGAGCTTTGAGGATGTGTGTCTTCAGCCGGCTGTTGTAGGAGGACTTAAAGGAGCAAAGTTTGCATCGGAATGGTTTATGGTGTCCGTGGTGGGTTTGCATATGGCGATCCAAACTTGATGTAGAAGGAAAAAAAAAAAAAAAAAGGAAATGACAGGATTAAAAACAGCATCCAACATTTTCTCATTGCCCTTTTCCAGAAATCCCATTTCTAAGCTGTTCAAAGTAATTTTGTTACTTTCCAAGGATGGCACTTAACCGGAAAAAAAAGATTGGCAAGAGTTGGGGAAGCTAAAGGAAGGAAGAAATCAAAAATATTTTTGGATTGAGAGACATGGCAGGGGAAACAGGTCTTGGTAGACTTATTTTCCCTTCTCTAAAGCATTGCAAAGTAGAAGAGGACATCCAAAAACAAAAGGTAAAATACAGACAAATTTAAGTTTTCTGCAGTCAGTGAGGAGTGTCTATCAAAGACGCCTTGAACTTATTCCCCACTTCCTCCCAAAAAATGAGATTTAGAGAAATTTGGTATGTAAAAAGGGTTGACTTTCTTTTTAAATCTTAATTCCACCATGAACCACCTGTGCAGGGCAAGGAGCTTTCGAAGTAGCTGAACTATCTGCGATGGGCTGTCTGTTCCCAAAGCCTTTATAAATATGGAGGCCCAGGGCAGGTATGTTTACAGGAAGCTGTGTGATCCAAAGGCTGGTCTTGCCTTCTGATAAAACAATGTTTGCTGTATACCAGTCTTTCAGAAACAACTTATACAGAAATTATTATAATGAACTCCCAGTATTTCATAATAATTACTGTTAAAAAAATAATAAATCTACCAAACAAGGTATGGGAAGACATTCTAATTTGTATCAGTGCCCCAGAGAACTAGATTCCATCCTAAATGACTCATATGGGAATGGTGCTTCCTAGCATTTAAATATATACTGTTCTCCCAAGCTCCCAAGCAGCACTTTTCCCTTGCCTCAGGACACCTCCTTCTGAATGTCCTTCAGCTATCTTAAACTCAACCAACCCGAAACAGAAGTGTCGGTTTGTTTTTTTTTTTTAAATCCAAAACACATTCTCTTCATTTCCTTGTATTTAGAAAGAACACTTCCATGCTGTCAGTCAACCAGACTGGAAACCTTCATGTCATTTGTACTGTACTCTGTCCCATCTTCCCTCCAAGAAGTCAATTTTTCCAAGCCATCAAGATCGTCCTTCCCTTAACTGTTTCCAAAGTTCCATTCTAACCCGGTGGCTCAGCTATCTATCATGACCCTCCTAACTGGTCTCCCCCATTTTTTTTTTCCCAACTCAAAAGCGCCTGGGATCAAACACTAGCTATTACTCATAAGCCGAGTGGCCTTGGGCAAGTTACACAACTTTTCTACATTAAAAGGCCTCACTTCTCTTGTCCATAAATGGAGATAATAATGGTACCATACTTCATAGGGCTGTTCTGACAATAAAATGAGATAATGCTTGAAGGCACTTAGCACAATGCCTGGCACACAGTGAGGCTTGATAAATGTCAGTGATTAAGATGTCCTACTCATTACAGTCTTCCTTTTACCAGTAATGTAAATTACAAAGCACGCACTCTGCATTCAAAGACCCCAAATATGGTCTCAAGTATTCACACTTTACCTTCCACTGTATCACTTAAAAGTTAGTCCAACCAAGGACTTCCCTGGCGGTCCAGTGGTTAGGACTGCATGCTTCCACTGCAGGAGGCATGGGTTTGATACCTGGTTAGGGAACTAAGATCCTGTGCATCTTGTGGCCTCCACCCAAGAAAGTCCAACAGCTGAGTGCCTCTGAACATCACCTTCTTCCTCAGGACCCTGGCCTCTCATCTTTCCTTTCATACTGTATGTTCTTTCCAAACTCTTCAAGTCCCACCTTCCTATTTGAAGACTTGACTCCCAAACTCCCTGTTCCATAAAATCTTCCTGATTCTTCAAAAGTGGATGTACCATCTCTCTTCCTTGAAACTTTGTACATTTTATTGATACATTTTTTAAAGACATGTGCCTCAAGTCATTTGTATGCTTGCTTTACTTATAACCCAACTAGACTCTGAGTTCCCTTAGACCACCGACCATGTCCTATTCATCTTTATATTCCCCCCAAAGCATTTACAACAGAGCATATTCATTTATTCACAACAACTTACTGAGGTTCTGTGTGTCAGAAAAGAGAGTCACTGTTCAACAAACATTTATTCAACAGGTGAGAACTACACTAGTTTGAGGCCAGGGCATGAATCTGATGACAAAGATTAGATACTACTAGGTCCTGTTTAATCATCAAAGCCATTTCAATCCTCCCTAACCTCCGTAGAAGCATCGCCTCTTCTTGCCTTTCAACAACCACTAACTAGCACTTTATCTTTTTGAAGAAGCAAACAGCCCATCAGTTATTTTCAATTATGATAAAAATAAACAGCATGTCAGCCTCACAATCAGCCACCTTCATCCAAGACTGTAGAACATGTTATTGAATATTTCTCTCTCATACAGTTGTGAGAGAAAGGCAACAAAAGGTTGTTGCATCTCAGAACCATCCCTCTTCCTGTCACTCTGAACGGCCTCACACAAAAACCCAATGTGCAATTTCAAAGCTGTGCCAAGGAGTGGAAAGCTCCCTCTCCCAACCCCACTGCATTTCAAGCATCTCTCCAGCATCGATAAACTTCTTTACCATTCCAGGTTTGTTTTGTTTTTAAATGCCAAGCAATGACTCTCTGGTCACATGGGTTACCAGTCCTAATTTTACCTCCCTAGCCACTTAATTTCCCAAATGGAAACTTACTTCCTCTTATGATGACTAGGTCCTGGATGAATGTTTGACAGATGCACCAGTAAATTCATGTACTCTTTGGTCTTTCCTGGTGCAGATCATAGCAATTCCTCCCAAACCGTCATTTTTTTTTTTTAATGCCCAATTTAGAAAACTCCGATTAGAAATGATACATGCACCCCAATGATCACAACAGCCAAGACACAGAAGCAACCTAGATTTCCACTGACAGATAAATGGATACAGCAGATGTGGCATATGCCATAAAAAAGAATGAAATGGCGACACTGGCAGCAGCATAAATGCAACCAGAGATGGCCATACGAAGCCAAGTAAGCCAGACAAAAACATCATGTGATATTACTCATGTGTGGAATATTAAAAAATGGTATAAATGAATTTTTTTACAAAACAGAAACAGATTCATGGACATAGAAAACAGACTTATGGTTACCAAAGGGGATAGTTGGGGGGGTAGGGAGATTAACAAGTACACACTATTATATATAAAATACGTAAACGAGGATCTATTGCATAGCACAAGGAACTATACTCAGTATCTTATATTAATAATAACCTATACTGGAAAAGAATCTGAAAAAGAATATGTGTACCTATTTGGGTGTGTGTGTGTGTGTATGTGTGTGTGTAACTGAATCATTTTGCTATATACCTGAAACTTAACACAAACTTGTAAATTAAGTACACTCCAGTTTTTCAAAAAATGCTTGATTTTGCCAAGTCTGGTATCAAGTGAACAGTTTCCTGTTCTCAGCCCCATTTGACAGATGAGGTCACTGAGGCTCAAGGTAACACAGCCAACTAAACAGTGGGCGTGAACCACGAAAGGGGTCTTGAGACTCCTCCAACCCCTCCGGCCTTCCGCGCCCCTCCCCAGTTGCCACTTGCGGACCCTCGGTGAGCACTTACTTGTGCCTGAAAGCAGAGACAAAGGAGCAATACTGGCAGCTGTACTTGTCCTCGCGGGTGAACATGGCCAGGGCCAGATGGCTCCTCTCGTGAGAACGCAGCCCCTGCATGGACATCAGCACTCTGTCACATTGACTACAATGGTATCCCCCCGGCCGGGTTTCATCCTCCAACATTCCATCAAGCAAGCAGTGTTCACCATCCACCCGGTCCACCAGGGCGCTAGCGGCATCTGTGGCTGCTTCCAGTCCATCCAGGAACAAGTGGGAAGGGTCTTCAGCCTCCTGCTAAGAGAACCACACACACACACATGCCCCACCAACAAAATAAATATCCAACATCATTGCCCCCAGCTCTCCTCCTCTCCCTTCATTCTCCCAAACTCATCGGCATTTCCTGGTGAGGCTTCCTCCCCTGCCTCTCTGGCTCCCCCTAGAGGAAGGGCACAGCCACATGCCATCCTCATGCGGTGGGGGTGATATGAGGGCAACATCTGGACATAGGTTGCTACTGTCTGAGAACTGTGAGGGAGGGGCTCTCCCACTTGTGAAGACAGTTCACTCCCTTATCTCCCATCTGACAAAGAAAATTCTAATTGGGATCCTACTGAAACTGATACAAAGCAGGTTAGGGTTATGGCTCTGAGGAAGGAAGAGAGGCAGGAAGAAGGAAAAACAGAATGGTTTGGGCATTTAGGAGGCTTGGAACACCCTCAGGAGAGGAAGGAAACTGAAAGATCCAGCTCTTTGCCACCATGCTCATCTCCAGCCCACAGACGGTGATGTCATCCCTTGACCAAAGGCTGCTATATAGTCAACACAAAAATTAAGGAGAAGCCTGGGTTTAAGTTGCTTATGTTTTGAGGTGGTTCCTTGGATTACTGATTACCCAGGAAGAGGTGCTTTGTCTCCCTTGAGTGATTCGGGGACTCAAGGCTGGGACACACCACGATGGAGGTGTCCTATCCTGGGACACACCGGGATGGCCTGGCCACTGCTGGTCCCTGCACCACTCACGGCTGTGTCGCCAGCAGGAAGGCTCCAAGTCTTCAATGGGAAAAGCGGAAGCTTTACCTCCAGGCCACGATGGCAAAACAGGACGCAAGATCGAGAAGGGCCGATGACAAAAACACATTCATGTATCCAAAGAGATAGGGCAGAGCCCTGAATTAACTTTTCTGCTTGAAACTGATCGGTGGCTAACAATATCCTAGAAAGCAGGGATGGCGGCTTGGTTATTACAACAGTGGCTAGTATTTAAGATTGTGATTTTCAAAACAGGTGGCCTGATAACACGTCGGAGGCAGAGGGGAGGCGCTTGTCAGCAACATATAGGGAAAGGGGACAAATCAGGCCAAAGGGCTCACAGGGCCACCTGTGACTTGAAGGCTTTCAGTTTTAGGTTTAACGTTTCTTAATGCTCCTCCGAGGACCCAGAATAAGAAGTTAAAAGACAGATTCTCCTGGGCTCTCTGTACCATTACCATGGGAGAAAGACAGACAAGAAGTTAGGCAGTGGGAGGAGCAGAAGAGGATGGGGAGAGAACCCACGGGGCTCCTCTCAAGAGCTCGAAACACTTGGAAGCGCAGACAAACACAGCACAGAAAGGTGACCCAAAGCCTCCTGTATCCTGAGGCCCGGATCTTCTGTTTCCACTGAACTATCCGTGTGGAAGGGAACCAGATCGAAACGCAACCACAGATGAGGAAGATCCATCCTGTAAAGAAATCAAAACAAGCCAGACCGACCCCAGTGTAACTCAGGAATGCCCACGTCTGGGACTCCCTTTCCTGAGTGTCTCTGAGCAGCGGCGTGGATTAGGAATGCAAATGGCTCACACACAAGACTTCTCATCCAGACCTTCCCAGTGCTCACCTTCACGGCGGCGGACACGGCGGGGACACTGCCGTACTGGACGTGCTTGCGGAGGTGGTTGCAGATGGCTCGGAGCGTCGGATGCACTTCCACACAGAATTTACACTTGTAGCCCACCACCTTCCTCTCCTTGATCTTTGGCACCTCTTCTAAGTGACCAAAAGGCTGGTAAAATACAGTGGTAGCCATCAGTACTCCAAGCCCTCCCTCAACGGCCGGCATTTATTCTTGCAGCTTACTAGATTTTACGTTACAGCAGATTAGCAGGTTAAAAACCAAGGGAGATATATGCGAGCATTTTTACATAATGAATTCATCAGAGGCGAGGCGCGCTGCCGACTACGCAAAGTCTCCGGAACCCCAATAGGTGATGACTTGTAAGGAGAGAAGTTCTCGGTGCAGAAGCCTCATCGTCACTGCCACCCAGTTATCTGGCTTTCAAACCCATTGTTCAACTACGCAGGTGAAACGTTGCATGAGCTATGCCATGAGTGAACTTCTTGACCAAAAAAAATTAAAGAAAAACAAAAATCTACTCCTGGAGATGTCTGGTTCGTGGAGCCGACATTGCAAACCAAGGCGTGGCTGAGAAGCACTAAGGACACGAGAGATGGCCCACAACTGCCTTGGTTAAGAGAGCGAGCCGTTGTCGTGAACTAGGCCTCGGATAATACAGGAAAACCACCCAACCCTCCCCTGGGGAGCCTTGGGAGGGACCACAGGGAGGGGGGCCGGGGCTGTGGAGAAGGGTGAGCAGAGAATGGGGGAGATAATCAAGCTCGAAATGTTTAATTGACTTATTGAGCTCTCTGGCAAGCTAAGTCACTAGGAAGCCTGGAGCGGTTTGGCTGGCAGCGAAGAAGTGCATGTGGGCACCAGTGATGAGAGGCCTCCTGGGGGAAGGGAAATCAAAACATATCCTTACCCTCTCTTGTTTGAAATCTGCAAAAGCACCATCTGCATATTTCTGCTTGCTCAAAAGCTGTTTCCTCCTCTCCTGACGTTTGGCACGCTTCTGGAATTCCTCATTGTGAATGTTCAAGTGCGAGGTCAGCTCGGCGGTGCTCTGCAGTTTGCTCTCGCAGTGCTTGCACTGGTAGGCGGAGCCCTGCAGCCGGGGGCCGCCGGCCAGGATGACGAAGTCCCTCTTGAGGTCCCGGCTGTGGTGGTCCGTGTAGTGCATGCTCAGCAGCTCAGCCGTGCTAAAGGACAGCTTGAAGCACTTGATGCAGCGGAACGGGAGCCACTCGATGTCCTGCCCTTCGTTTCCCTCCACCTCGGCTTTCTCGAAGCCACCTCTCTCTTCCGAATCTTCCAGCAGCATCGGCTTCTCGTGCTCGTCGGCGTAGACCGCGGTGAAGTAGCCCCCCAGCTTGCTGGCGTGCTGCTTCTTGGGAAAGACCCCCGGGTGGCGCTTCATGTAATGGGACACGATGCCCTTCTTGCTGAAGGACTGGAAGGCGCACAGGGAGCACTTCTTCTTCTCCACGGCGCGCCGCAGCTCTTCACTGAGTGGCGGGGAGTCATCCTTGGGTGGCGACGGGATGATCACCTTGTTGGGCTTGTCGCTGATGGTTCTGGAGGCCGCCAGGCAATGGGTGTAGTAGGCGTCGATGTCGTGGCGCTTCTGGTAGTGGGCAGCCAGCCCTTTGCGGATGGGGTTGGTGTAGGCACACAGGGCGCACTTGAAGAGGTTGTTCTTGCCCTCGGGCTGGGCGCGCACATTGTTGTGCTTGATACGGTAGTGCCGGGCGATGCCCTTCCGCGTGGAGCAGAAATACTTGCAGAGCTGGCAGCGGAACACAGTGTGGGACACGAGGTGCGAGGTAGCGAAGTGAGACGTGGACACGGGCTCCTCTCCCACCTCGTCCTCCATCACCGAGACCTGGGAGGGGCTCACTTCAGTGGTTATCTCGGGCTCGAGGGACATGGGCAGCTTCGGGGGCGACTGGGAAAAGACATCGAACTCCGGCTGGTTGTGGTACTTCTCATAGTGGATTTTGAGCTTCTCCAAAGTGCCGTGTGTGTAGGGACACAGTTTGCAGCGGTAGGCGCCGTACCCTTGCTTGAAGATCCTGCTCGTCTCCTCTACGTCGTTCTGGGCTATGTCGGTGGACTGCTCCACGTCGTGCACGAAGTCCTCTGCGGTCACCTTGATGGACGGATGTCGCTTCTGGTAGTGGGTCAGGACCCCGTGGATGCGGGTGTTGATATAAGGGCAGTGCCTGCATTTGTAGACAGCGCCGGGGTTGATATCGATGTCCTGGGCAAAGTCGGCAGCCTTCACCTTCATGCCTGGGTGCTTCTTCCCATAGTGGGTCAGAAGGCCGTGCAGGTTGTTATATTCAGACTGACACACTGTACACTGGTATGGGGTGGAGGAGATGGCGGGGTTCGCTGAGGCAAGCTGGATCGTCTTCTCAGGGGAAAGCCTGGCATCCTCGGGGCATTCAGCTTCCTGCTCAGGGAGCGGGCCGGGCATACTGTTTTCACAACTCACAGGGCCCACCAGGTCTTCAGAGGAAGACATGGGATTCTCCACGGCATCTTTCTCCTTGATGATATCCAGCAGCACCGACTCATCCCCGTTCATGGCCCAAGGGTGGAATGCTTGGTAATGATTGGTGATGTCCCAGATGGAGAGGGCTTCGAAAACACAGTCTCTGCATCTGTATGTTTTGGCTTCAGCTGGCATAGTAAGAGAGGGAGGGGACGGGTCTGGCCCTGCCCAGAGCTTGGTGGCCATGTAGGTATAATCCACGTAATGCTCGGGGTGCCTCCTTTGGTAATGCAGGAGCAAGCCACTTGGCTCTGTGTGGGAATAGATGCACCACTCGCAGTGGTAGCCAGCTTCTATCAAGCCATCTAGAAATGCCCATCGCATGATGGACGTGACCGTGGCCTTCAGGGCAGGGTGGTCTTTCTTGATATGCTTCCTTAGGGCATAAAAGTAAGGGGAGGTGTACGAGCACTGCCTACACTTGAGCGCTCGCAGTTTTGTTTTGTCCCGCTCCACACCCGAGGGGGAGATAAGCATGCAGCTGGCAGGCTTCTTCTGGTTGCGGTCGCAGAGGCTTCGGATGGTGGCTGTGTGCTGCCGGATCACATCCGCGTTGGCCTTGAAGTCTCGGTGCTTCTTCTGATAATGAATGAGGACACCTTTGACCGTCCGGTTCCCATAATCACAGTGCTGGCAAAAAAACATCTCATTTTCCACGGGAGGGCCATCTCTCTCGGAGCTGCTCCGGTTGAGCTGTTGCATAGGGGCGGGTGGCCGGGGGGAGCCATGGGGCCCCTCCGGCCCTCTCATCATTGCAGCTGTGGGAGGAGCCTGTCTGATATATTTGGCAGTAACCTTTATTTCTGGGTGTCTTTTCTGGTAGTGGACAAGGACTCCCACAACTGACCGATTGCTGTAGGAACAGTGTTTGCAGTAGTAAAGCTCAGTACTGAGGTCTGGTGGCGGGGGTTGTGGGGGGGGTGGGGAACCCATGGTGGACATTTTGGGAGACATTGGAGCACCCACCTCAAATGATAACTGAGAAAGGGCAGAGCCCCTGTCCACAGACACCATTCGCATGGTTTTCTGGATCCTAAAGTAGGAAGCCTTTTCTTCTGGGTGTTTCTTCTGATAATGAACCAACACAGAGTGCATGTTGGGGCTCGCGAAGGAGCAAACGTCACAGTCGTACACGACAACGGTGTTGACCGAGGGGTCCTTCTGATTTTCACATTCTGGAGGAAAGGTCTTGGAAGGAGTGTTTTTGGGGAACGGAGCTGGCATACCGCCACCACGGGCCACGGGAGTGGACGTGGCCATGTTCTTCGGAGCCGAATTCAGGATCTCCCGCAGCGTCTGGGATTCTGTGCCTAGCCCCTCCTGCTGCTCCACCACGTAGCTCGAAAATATCATGGCATTGTTAATCTTCACGGTGGGATGCATTCTTTGGTAATGTGGCATCAGGCTTCGGACGTTCGGGCTTGTGTAGGAACAAAACCGACACCGGTAGATCAGGTCCGAGTGGTCAAAGTTGAGGACATTCATGGCTTCTGGGTGGTGTTCGCCGTAATGCTGCTGCAGGTCTTCAAAGTTGGTGTAATCGATGTAGCATTCCAGGCACCGGTACACTGCACTGTGATCATTGGGGTCCAAGATGTACCTGAAGCTGAACTTAATGTATGGGTGCATGCGCTGGTAGTGGGTGCTGACACTCCGGGCAGATTTGTTGTTAAAGTCACAGTGTTTGCAATAATAAAGCCTTCCCGAGTCACTGAAGTCAGTATTTTCATTATTGTGCTCAGTTGCGTAGATCGGAGTCTGGGTGTTGAGCAGAGTCGTATTGGAAACCTGGTGATCTTTCATGTTGGTGGAGGAGCCGTAATAATCCTCTTCATCTTCCGAAAGGGTGAGCTCTATTTCAGCCCCATTGGTGGCATTGTAGTCATGAGCAACAGTTCTGAAGTTGGGCTCCTTCGGGGGCTCAGGGGCATCTCTCGCCCAGATCTGCTGGGCAGAAAAGGGCGTGGGCACCTCCAGGACGGGCTCCGGTGGGTCTTCCTCCCTGTCCAGCTCCACCTCGATCTCCACTTCATTGTCCTCCTCTTCCTCCTCATCATCTTCCACGTTGATCACCGCATCTTCCTGCTGTTTTGTTTGGTTAATTTTGCTCTGCAGGTTGCTTGCTATCTCGTCAATTCTGGTCCTCTTCTTCACGGGCGATAAGTCGAGTGGAAAGTCGTTAGCGAGCTTCCTAGAGGCCTTGGCGACAAAATTGTTCTTGGAGGACAACCCAAGAATTGAGGTCTGACTTTTCTTCACAGTGTTGCTGGAAGAGGGGTGGCTGTCTGTCTCGCTGTCCAATGGCAGGCTTGAGGTCTGCCCCTCAAATTTTGGCAAGTTGTCGCAGAAAGAGTGTTTGTGCTGCTGATGAACTCGCAGCCCTTTCAGAGTCGTGGTGGAGTAATTACACATGGTGCACTTGTAGGGGTGCAGGGGTGGGGCTTGCGCGGGCGGCGGGGGAGGCGGCGGGGGCAGCTGGGGCTGGGGTGGCACCTGATGGGGCGACTGTAGCTGCGGCGGCTGCGGCTGTGACGGAGGTGGTGGTGGCGGTGGAGGCGGAGGCGGGGGCGGCTGTTGCTGCTGCAAGGGATCCAACAGGACCCCCGACTTTCTGCCATTGATGCTTGAGCTCTCGTAAGACACGACACCTTCATTCAGCGAGGAGGAAATGCTTTCACTCTGGGAATTCACAGCATCCCAATCTGATGTGGTACCCGTGTGACACTGTTTGTGAGCCCCAAGTTTTAACGAGCTCTTGCAAGTAAACGGACACTCATCACATTTGTAGACGGCTGTCTTTCCAGATAAGTGGATGTTTTCTATGTGACGGGAAATACTACGTCGATGCATGGTGAGGAAAGGACAAAAGGGGCACTGGAACCTATTCATGAATCTTCTAAATGGGATCCCCTTGGTCTCCAATAATTTGTTGCCATCTGAGCCCATCAGCTGTTCTGCAGACATGCCTACTGTCTGGTGATCCATAGCATTTAAGCCATTTTCACTGTCTATCTCATTTAACTCTTCATCAGAACTGGAGTCATTCAGCATGCTGTTAGTTTCCAGGTCAGCAGAAGAATTGGTCATCTCGGGCATTCCGTAACGGGATCTCTCCGCCAAGTTAACGAGGCCAGAATTGTGAGGTGACTTCGGCTTCATCTGAGAGTAAGACATGGGCGAAAACTTGGAAGTGGAAGAAGAGTTGGGTCTCATGATGGAGTTGCCGATAGAGCCCCTGAAGTTGGAGACGTTAGTGTTGGGTAACTCCCGGCTGGCAGCATTCATGGACAAATAGGTGGAGTTAGAAGTGGGGCTGAGGTCATTCTTGTTCTGCGCCTCAGGCACATTTGTCCCTTCTTGCTGCTGCCTGAGACTGGACAGGATCTTGACCATGCTGCGGTGCTTCTTCATCATGTGGTCACACCAGCGTTCTCGGCGGGGAGTCTGATAGCTGCACCACTCGCAGCAAAAGTTGCCTCGAGACTTGGTCAGTGGCTTGACCATTGATTCTAAGATGCTGCGCTCCACAACCTCTGCTGGCAGTTCCTTGCAGGGGTCCTGCAGGGACATGGGTGGGACCACCGGGTCTGGCATTGGAGCGGGGGCAGGGGGGGGAGCAGTGGTCTCCTTCAAATTGTTTTTGTGATACATCTTCTGATGCTTAATTATTCTTGCCCTCCTTGGTGACTTGTATGTGCAAAACTGGCAAGAGAAGACCTTTCCAAATCCCTCATGCATCATGATATTATAATTTAAGGATCCTGGAATAGGGGGTCCGGCTGAACTCCCTTCAGCTTGAGCTCCGTGGACCTTCCTAGTGTGTTCAATGAGGAGGTTTTTTGACCTGAAGTAGCGTACACAGAACTTGCATTGAAAAAACTTGTTTGTTGGTTTGGGATTAGGGGCAATATGCTGACTGTAATATCCTGGACTATGGCCATAGTAACTTCCAGTCCCCAGTGCGGCTGCATTTTGACCTAAAGAGAAAGCATAAGGTAAGTGGGAAGAGAAGAGCAAAGCAAAAGCAAATCAAGAAACTCAATCATGCAAATCCAGTTTGCTTTTCAATTATTCCTCATTAATAAACATCACATTCAAAAGGCCTAACATCTCAAGATGAGGCCCTGAAGAGTAGTAACGGTGTTAATGAACATCCACATGTTGCCTCTCATGGATGGAAGGCAGTGCTCGGCTTCAGGTGCAAGACTCCCCCCATCTCTATGCGCCACAGAGCTGTGCAAGTTTCACAAACTGCGATATTCATTCTAGAACTTTCCAAGATACTACCTTATGCTCCAAGTTGAAAGGAAGCGAAGTGACATAAGGAAGCTGAAAGGACTATTGCCTGGGCTACTCAATAAGAGAAACATGATGCCCAAATCACAAACATGGCTCACAAAGGGGGACTCCAGGGCTTAGGACTCTATACTTTCCCTGCCATGGCCCAGGTTCAATCTCCGGTCAGGGAACCAAGATCCCTCAAGTTGTATGGTGCAGTGAAAGAGAAAAGAAAAATGGCTCACAAGGAGCGAGAAACTTTGTAGGAGCTGTGCATGTCAAGAACCATGGCTACAGCTGCCTCAGTAGGGTACACAGCCTTTGCCTATACAGGTTGCTCTAAGGAACTTGAGGACAGTCCCCTCCAGGGGACATTCCTGACTGGCATGCCAACCCCAAGCCAGGCTCCAGACAGGGTATGTGCTGGGACTTTAGAAAGCCCCAAGACACAGTGGCCGGGGTTCACATTGGCCAAGTCATAATATCCATTCATATCAAGTTGTAGAACAAGGAGTATGTGACTGAGGCCCTCCACAGGGCCAAGTTCAAGTTCCCAGGCCACTAGAAGAGCCACTCCTCCAGGAAGTGGGGATTTACTAAGTTTCCTGCAGACGAATCTGGAAATATGGTGCAGAAAAGTGGCTCATCCCAGATGGTGGTGGGGTCAAATACACCCCTTATGGTGGCCCTCTGGACAAATGGCGGGCTCTGCACTCGTTAGAGTCTTGATGCTATCGCCTCCTTACTCATGCCCACCAGTAAACCCTACTTTCCTGTCAAAACATTTTAAAAAAGAACTACAGCTATAGGCTCAAAATAGATGAGGGTAGTGAAATACACCAGACGCATCAATCCTAGGACAGATTTACCTGTTAAGTCCTCTCCAATTGCAAATTCATCCTTTATAGATGAAAACTCCACCTCTGTCTGGTTACTGGCATTCATGGACCCAGATCGTGACTCATTCGCATTGTCTTCAGCAACGTCCGTCGGCTGCAGAAATGCCGTATGGACATCCTGGATGTGCGCCTTGAGATCTTCATAAGATGGGGCTCTGAAGTCACAGCCATCACACTGAAGCACCTCCATCATCTGGGTCTACTCTCTCACATTAGGAACCTGGGGCAGAAGGCAGAACAAAACGTCTTAAGGCCTGCACTCATTGCATACCCCCAAGCTGGTGGGGCTATGAGTCCACTAATGGAGGAATTCCAGTATCAGCCAATTTCTCTCACTGGACTTTGCCAGATGCAACAGTGGTCAAAGAAAGGAAATCAGACATAATAGGAATGGTGTCCTTGACATCATAACTTCAAAGAAAGGAGGAAAAAAAAAAAGATAAACTTTTTCTAGCTTCATATATCTTCAAATGCCATTTGTCACAAAAACCCTTAATACTTCAAAAGTTGTCGTAGTTTCTCAATGTCTTGACTGATTTCAGATTTCTTGGTAAGTTAATACTGACTTTGATTCTGGCTGAGACCTATTTTCTTTTTGAACCGGAATCTTCTCAGAAGTAAAGAGACTGCCCATATAGAAGAAAGAGTAAACTTCAATCTTCATTAGCAGTTTTAATACAAGAACATCAATGTTTTACCAGCAAATGGTGAAACAGTGTGGAACCTCAGAGTAGCAGTGGAAAAAGCTTTTACTATACTTTTCATTCTTCTACTATCTTAACTGATATTAAGATACACCTCCTTCTTCCTTCCCTTTCCTACACAGGGTTTTTTTTTTCTCTTTTTTTTCATGAGCTAAATGGTTATTTGCTTTTTACTACCTACCAATTATAACCTAACAGCTTCTCCAATCTAATTAGGTCATAAAATATTTCTCATGAGATTCTCAAACAACCAACTCTAGATGACAATCCAGTTTCTAGTTTCAAGTTGCACCTTGGTCCCTCAATTCACACTAAGGCAACAGAAACACATGTGGTTTGGAAGAAGGGCTTTTAAGGCAGGACCTCCTCTTTTTCCACTTTTCCCCTTTATGAATGTGAAGTACATACTTGGGCATAAAAAGCTGGGAAGCTGATTTCGAATAAGGCAAAACTTGCCCTGGCCACTTCTGCCCTGCTATTTACTGTGTGACTGAAAGATACACATAGCTTCCCATAAACTCAATGGAGAGACTCACCATTAAGAAGTTAAAAATGTATTAGAAGGCATGCCCTTCCTATCTTCATGTATATCCTGAATTGAGATACCCAGTTCTTATCCTAATGACGGAGTTACTTCACTGAGCTCATGGCAGACTCTACGAAGCCAATGAAATCTAGAACCAGATGTCCAAGCACAAAAGCCACAGCCAAACCTTTCACTACTTTGGTCGTATTTAGCACCTTCCTATACTTTTATTGTAAAAGATCAATTATTTCTGCAAGAGGAATAAAGTTGAGGAATCTGTCAATGTAGTGAAAGGCGCTATGACAGGAGGATTTTCTCTGAAAGAATGCTCCTGCTGATAGCCTGTGAAAATAACTCCTGGCAAGTCCAGCTCTGGACAGCCTGAGCTCGTAGGGCGAGAGGCACTTATCTACCCTCTCTCCTTTCACCCAGCAGTTTCTCCTTTTTCAATAAACCCTGAACTGTGCACCAGACTTCTTTTCAGCTAACTCAGCCTCCATGTTCCGGGCCACACCAGCTTTTTTCTGTCTCAGCACCAACCCAAATTGTGTGGAAGAGGTTGCTATCAGCTCTGGATCAAATTACAGCCGACACGGACGCCCCACCCCACTTCTCCTTTTCGCAGAGCCCATTAGACCTGAAAACAAATTTTTCCATAGTGCAGACGACTCCTGCATTTAGAACACTTCACAGCAAAAAGGCGGATCATCCAGGGTGCGCTCCCCATCCCCCCAGCTTAGTCCTTTCATCTCAGCCAAACAAGCCACAGCTCTGCTGAATGTGTTTATCACACTTTCAAGAGATAGGAGCTCCTGCGTCACTGAAGCTCTAAGACTCACTAAGCTGCCCTAGTCCTCTGAGCTTTAGGAGCGGCCATTTTAGCTCAGAGCTTCCCCTCCGAGCACAACATGGCTTCTCTGGGATGGATGCTGCCAGGCTGACAGGCAGAGGAAACAGGAGAGGAGCAGTCTGGGCCCCTCCTCTGCCCTCCTCCTCTCAACAAAGAAGGAACTGTTTTCACTCCTTCCCGAAAAAGCAGCACCTTTCTCCTCCTCACATGTCATTCACCAAGGATCTCCCGAAGGTTCTTTTATCCCATGATTGATGGGCTGGTACGTTCATCCCAGCACAGCCCTGGTTACTGCAGGACGTTCCTGGACATGACCCTGTTCTCCAGCAGCCTTTGGGGGTGTGCTG
The DNA here is from genome assembly GCF_016772045.2 of Ovis aries. Taxonomy (NCBI): domain Eukaryota; kingdom Metazoa; phylum Chordata; class Mammalia; order Artiodactyla; family Bovidae; genus Ovis; species Ovis aries. The sequence continues at coordinate 16,197,667 of NC_056055.1, forward strand.
GAGGGGGGGAACCTCCAGAATGCCTTGGCTTCTTGGGAGTCGTCCTTCCACACACAGAAGACATACCATCCGACTCTGCTTGCCGGATTCCAAAGTCTAATGACCTTTGTTAATCACCAGCCAGTCTGTCTGCATCAGCAGACCCTGCCAACAGGCACACCCTTCAACACAAAGGCTGTAGCTATTCCTTTTAAAAGAGGTTCTCTGAAAGCTCCATTGTGTAGCCGGGAGGAAAACAAAATCTCTTCCCTTCAAAACTTCAAGCCTTTAGACATAATGTAACAGAAGGCTTTCTGCTGTGTGTCTTTTGGAAAGTTTGAGCCTCATTCTCACTACATCCACCAAAAAAATGACAGTTCTGCTCAAGGAAAGCAGGACACCTTTGGCATTAAGTCCTCCACCCAGAGATGAAACTCATCTCTCCACATGGGTCTCTAATATCTTGGTGTCTTCCAAAGCTGTTATCAAGGATTCAGACTTCACTGGATGCAAACAGAAATCAACAGCCTTCTTGTTCTGCTACAAAGGAGATTAAAGGGTTAGGAGATCAGGAAAAAAAAAAAGGCCCTGATTTGGAAAAAGAAGAGATGATGAAAGCGATTTCCTAATGGGTTCTAGCTTTAATGTTGTTGCAGACTCTACCTCAAAAATAGTGCAGAGCCTTGGAAGAGGTTAATCTCCAGGCTGCCAAGAGAACCAGCGTCAGGTACGGCTGAACGGCCTTCAATTTGATGTCCTGAAATGAGGATGTAGCCTCCTCTGAAAGGCATTTTGTCTTTGTGCACATATTGCTCCTGGAGACGTTGACAGAAGAAGAAAACAGAAATTGCCAGCATGGCCTCAACAATCAAAGACACAGAGACTTGATGTGTTTATGAGACTGAGGACGGACACATGGGCAAGAAGTGAGAGGAGGAGGAGGAAAGCTGGACCTGAGGATGACCCATTCATCAACCCAAGGATGTTTTTGCAGCAGATGGTAATCCTCTGAGAAGCCAACAACAAAGATGGGAACAAAGATGAGAAATACGCTCCTGCATATTTGACTGTTTCATCAACCCAGAAAGAACAGCAACCCTAAAAGGCTAAACCAGACACTGATAGCTACCAAATGATGATTTAAAGTTAACAGCCTTGATCTCCTATCTACTTTATTTAAAAATACAGCTGCGATAGTGAGATTATTAGTAATATTTTTTTTCCCACTGACCAAATCAGCAAAATCAAAAGCAGAGAAAGCTTCTGAACTAACTAGAAAGAAATGCTATTTCAAAAGGTCATGAGATAAATCTACAAATCAAACAAGCACCCCCCACCCCCATCTCCTAATCCCAACACAATATCTCCAGACAATTCAAGGTCAAACAGGCATCGGAAGACTAGACTCTCAACACCATCCAAGATGATGCCGTGGCAGGCAGATGAATATGGGTTTGTTCCTAAATAAGCTAACACCTAATGTGATTAGTCCTCCTAACGTGAAACCTCTCAGTTCAGTCAGTCAGTTCAGTCACTCAGTCGTGTCCGACTCTTTGCGACCCCATGAATCGCAGCGCGCCAGGCCTTCCTGTCCATCACCAACTCCCAGAGTTCACTCAAACTCAGGTCTATAAAGTCGGTGATGTCATCCAGCCATCTCATCCTCTGTCGTCCCCTTCTCCTCCTGCCCCCAATCCCTCCCAGCATCAGAGTCTCTTCCAATGAGTCAACTCTTCGCATCAGGTGGCCTAAGTACTGGAGTTTCAGCTTTAGTATCAGTCCTTCCAAAGAACACCCAGGACTGATCTCCCTTAGAATGGACTGGCTGGATCTCCTTGCAGTCTGAGGGACTCGCAAGAGTCTTCTCTAAAACCGCAGTTCAAAAGCATCAATTCTTCGGCACTCAGCTTTCTTCACAGTCCAACTCTCACAACCATACATGACTACTGGAAAAACCATAGCTTTGACTAGACGGACCTTTGTTGGCAAAGTAATGTCTCTGCTTTTGAATATGCTATCTGGGTTGGTCACAACTTTTCTTCCAAGGAGTAAGCGTCTTTTAATTTCATGGCTGCAGTCACCATCTGCAGTGATTTTGGAGCCCCCAAAAATAAAGTCTGACACTGTTTCCACTGTTTCCCCATCTATTTCCCATGAAGTGATAGGACCAGATGCCATGATCTTAGTTTTCTGAATGTTGAGCTTTAAGCCAACTTTCTCACTCTCCTCTTTCACTTTCATCAAGAGGCTTTTTAAGGTCCTCTTCACTTTCTGCCATAAGGGTGGTGTCATCTGCATATCTGAGGTTATTGAAATTTCTCCCGGCAATCTTGATTCCAGCTTGTGCTTCTTCCAGCCCAGCGTTTCTCATGATGTACTCTGCATATAAGTTAAATAAGCAGGGTGACAATATACAGCCTTGACGGACTCCTTTTCCTATTTGGAACCAGTCTGTTGTTCCATGTCCAGTTCTAACTGCTGCTTCCTAACCTGCATACAAATTTCTCAAGAGGCAGGTCAGGTGGTCTGGTATTCCCATCTCTCTCAGAATTTTCCACAGTTTATTGTAATCCACACAGTCAAAGGCTTTGGCATAGTCAATAAAGCAGAAATAGATGTTTTCTGGAACTCTCTTGCTTTTTCCATGATCCAGCGGATGTTGGCAATTTGATCTCTGGTTCCTCTGCCTTTTCTAAAACTAGCTTGAACATCTGGAAGTTCACGGTTTACATATTGCTGAAGTCGGGCTTGAAGAATTTTGAGCATTACTTTACTAGTGTGTGAGATGAGTGCAGTTGTGCAGTAGTTTGAGCATTCTTTGGCACTGCCTTTCTTTGGAATTGGAATGAAAACTGACCTTTTCCAGTCCTGTGGCCACTGCTGAGTTTTCCAAATTTGCTGGCATATTGAGTGCAGCACTTTCACAGCATCATCTTTCAGGATTTGAAATAGCTCAACTGGAATTCCATCACCTCCACTAGCTTTGTTTGTAGTGATGCTTTCTAAGGCCCACTTGACTTCACACTCCAGGATGTCTGGCTCTAGATGAGTGATCACACCATCGTGATTATCTTGGTCATGAAGATCTTTTTTGTACAGTTATTCTGTGTATTCTTGTCACCTCTTCTTAATATCTTCTGCTTCTGTTAGGTCCATCCATACCATTTCTGTCCTTTATCGAGCCCATCTTTGCATGAAATGTTCCCTTGGTATCTCTAATTTTCTTGAAGACATCTCTGCTGCTGCTGCTGCTGCTGCTAAGTCGCTTCAGTCGTGTCCAACTCTTTGCGACCCCATAGACGGCAGCCCACCAGGCTCCCTCGTCCCTGGGATTCTCCAGGCAAGAACACTGGAGTGGGTTGTTGTTTCCTTCTCCAATGAATGAAAGTGAAAAGTGAAAGGGAAGTTGCTCAGTCGTGTCCGACTCTTAGTGACCCCATGGACTACAGCCTACCAGGCTCCTCCATCTATGGGATTTTCCAGGCAAGAGTACTGGAGTGGGGTGCCACTACCTTCTCCTTTCCCATTCTGCTGTTTTCCTCTATTTCTTTGCATTGATCGCTGAGGAAGGCTTTTTCATCTCTTCTTGCTATTCTTTGGAACTCTGCATTCAGATCCTTATATCTTTCCTCTTCTTTGCTTTTCGCTTCTCTTCTTTTCACAGCTATTTGTAAGGCCTTCCTAGACAGCCATTTTGCTTTTTTGCATTTCTTTTCCATGGGGATGGTCTTGATCCCTGTCTCCTGTACAATGTTACGAACCTCTGTTCATAGTTCATCAGGTACTCTTATCTATCAGATCTAGGCCCTTAAATCTATTTCTCACTTCCACTGTATAATCATAAGGGATTTGATTTAGGTCATACCTGAATGATCTAGGCTCTTAGACTATTCCAACTTTCCATGACTCTGCAGTACTACTGATTACCACTGGTTGGTTTGTTCACTTTACATTTATAGGCTGGGTGTTTCACGCGGTGGGGTTTTGATGGAAAACCCAAAACCCAACTTTCATGTTGCATAAACTCTTGAAGACATTTTTAAGGAAAATCCAGAGATCTTGTGAACGGTTGGGAATATACACTTGAGAACAGGGAAATGGAAAGAATGGCCACTGGCTGCTCTTTCTCAATCTTAAAAACAGCAATTGTCAATTTATTTACCAAACAAACTGACTCAAAGACATAGTAAATAAAGTTATGGTTACCAAAAGGGAAAGGGGAATGGGGGGAAGGATAAATTAGGAGTTTGAGATTAGCAAATTACTATATATGAAATAACAAGGTCCTACTGTACAGCACAAGGAAATATGTTCAATATCTTATAATAAACTCTAACGGAAAAGAATCTGAAAAGGAATATATTATACATATATATGTATAACTGAATCACTTTCTGTATATCAGAAAGTAACACAACATTGTAAATCAACTATACTTCAATTCTTTAAAATCACCAATTTTAATTTCTACCATCTGCCCACCATGTTCTGTGTTTAGAATTTCCAGGGGCCCATTATGCCTCTGTTTTCCTCCTGTGAAAGTGAAAGGTTACATTCCAGGGGTTCATGCTGTGTCTTCCCCACTCACTGCCCAGACCCAACAGGAGAAGGGAGGCACCCTGGGTTGCTGGAGGCTGTTTCCACAATCCTGCCACCACCAACCTGCACCCAGGTCAGCCTGGGGAGCACTGTTCTCCAAGCTTGCATGCAGCATGAGTATTTTCAATCAAAATCCCAACTGTCTCCAGGAAGTGTCCACATGAAAACGTGCAGGCCTTGTCTGGACCTACACTGTTCCCTGACTGAAGGACTGCAGACCAGAAATAAAGCCGTGAAGCACTGCAGCCACAGGGATTCAGGAGCAACTAATTATATGCTTCAAAGCCTTTGAGAAATAGAACCAGAAACACCGTAAGATGCCTTTCCTCTGTCCACTCCAGAAACCCAGTTTCATTTATAAGACACTGAACTTCCCAGTTCTCCTGAATCATAACTCTGAGAAAAGGCTTTAGTGACCACCTGTTGTCTGTGCTTTTACTTTCTCCTTTTCTATGAATGGAAAAACCAATTACCCAAGGTCAGGTAGTGGAATGCATAAACTGTGGAACTGTTCAGCTGGAAAGACAGAAAAATCAGAAACTTAAAAGATCATGCTACAATGCAAATGTATTTGAGATCAGAAACTGTTGCTATGATGAGGTCAAAGAGCTGCGGGATGTTTTGGGAGGTTAGCACCTTTCATGTCAAGCCCCAGGAACGTGATTTGGGAAGAAAGAAGAATTTTCATGCTTAGGCTGAAAAATGAGGGGAAAAAAATCATGAATCCACTTGCATGTGTGGGTTGCTACTTTCAGCAACAAGGTGTGTTGTGTATCACTACTTATCATTTACTCTTGTCATAGTCCAAGTGGCAGTGCTAATAACTTAAAAATCATTTAAAGCATCTTTCCAACCAGGAGTGTTCCAAGAAATGGAGGTAAAACCTCCTTTCGGGAAAAGGAACAGTTGTTATAGAATCATACTTACAAATGTAAATACATAATATGCATACACACACACACACACACACACACCCCAGAGCCCATGCATGCCCATATACACACACATGTATCATAGGGTGCTTATTCTCTATACATACATATATACATATGTGTATGTAGATATAAAATAACTTTCTTGATTTAATTTGAACTCAGACATGGGCATGTGCCCTCCAAATTTAGCAGGAGTTCTGTTATAACACTTCGGAATAATTACCAATGACATACATATTCTTCCTATGGTATAGTGATTTAACAAAATAATAAGCCAGCAAAATAAACCAACAAAGAACTTTCAACAAGCTACCTCCATCAATCCCACATTTGGTACAACTATAGATCCTGGCTCACCATGTGGTGTCTTCAAATGTCCTATCCAATGTTTACACTGCTTGCTACATGATCTAAGCAGTTCTGTGTACTCTTGGCAATTCACCACACTAATGAAAGGTTTAACATATCAGGAAGGATAAATAATTAAGGAATTCAGAAGGGAGACACAGCTGTTCCTCAAAACCAAATTTTCAGAAGAGAAAGGATTAATTTGCAATCACATATGTAACCCTCAAGATGAGACAGAATTTAAATAGCAGCAAAGAAATACCAGGTGACCCTGAGTGCTGCCAATGCCCATGGATGGCCTCTGTTTCATGTGGTTGGCCTGGTATATCTCCAGGACAGAGTCTGAAGCAGACAGTCTGCAGGTTAATAACCCCAGCCCCCTTCCCACCAAGGATGCTAGTCTTCAGGTTCTCTCTTATTTTAGCTTTGTTCTCCTGAATCAAGTTTTCAAGTTTTACAGAGCATGCTGGAGTAATATTTCATAACAGGTACCTTGGGGATCATTATTCAAATAAGATGATTTAATCCAAGTGACACCCCCCCCCCCCCGCCGAAAAGTATCAGATATGTAAACAAGAAGCCATTCTGAGTGATCTATTATGAAAGCAGGTAGCGAGTGTCTAATACAGAAAGAGATAGTACATACCTTCTGGAGAATTCATGCATTCCTTTGCAATGATATAAGGCTAATTGAGGCCAACAGGCCAATAGGCAGCCTGCCAGCTCTCCTGTCCTTAGAAAAGGAAGCGTGTGATTTGAACAAGGAGATAAAAGAGGAGAGAAGGGACTAGAAAAGAAAGGGAGGAAGCAGGGTGGTATCTCAGGAGCTTTAGACTTCATTGTCTGGGAAGGGGAACCTGCAGTTCGCCAGATAAATCCTGTTCCGAGAAGCGTCTCAACAATATTCTCCTTGGGAAACAAAACAAATGAAGACGCCTCCACATGCTAAAATTCTCAAAAGGCAACCATGACAAATGAGATCCCAGCTCGTTTTGTTCTTCCAAATGACAGAAAACTATTCTCTGGATTGAATGAATTCTCTGAAATGTCATGGGTCCATCTGGAAGTTCCTTGGAAACTCTGAAGACATTCTTGTCTGAGCCTGGAGACCAAGAAAGACCCGATTTCTCTCCTCTAAAGCCAAACCTCGCCCCAATGGCGGAGACAGAGAATCACGGTGTTCCTTCATAGACTCTTCAGAATGCTGGCTGCATTTCCACAGGCACTTTGCACACTACAAGAACTCTCATTATAAAAATTGTAAAATTAAAGGGAAGTTGCAGATATGCTGCTGGGTCTTCATTACAGAACTGATTAAGACGCAGAGTAAGCACAAGCTGCATTCAAAGACATCTTCCACAACGTGAAAGACCAAACCACGCTCTGAGCAGCTCCTCTGTGGGTTTGAAGGTCTCCATGACCACAGGCCTTGGGCCTGTCTTCAGGGCCAGATCTGTGCCTGGCCCAGGAAGTCAGGCCAACTCCACCAAGTCTAAATTCTACAGTTTCAGTGAGTGAAATGGAAAGGGAAATGGCAACCCATTCCAGTGTTCTTGCTGGGAAAATTCCATGGACAGAGGAGCCTGGCAGGTTACAGTCCATGGGGTCACAAAGAGTCAGACACTGAGAGATAAGCACACACACAGAGTGAATGAATCCAGAAACCATTTGAACAACTTACCTTGCTCTCTATTACTTTTGGAGAAAAATAAAACAAAATGAAAGGATCTATGGCTTTTGAAAGTATATGGAAGTATAAGGAAGAACCTCTTGTATTTGAGGAAAAGCCCACAAAAATCCCAATTTAATCCCTGCAAGACTTATTCATGGCTTTGTGCTCATGGTTCGCTCAGAAGATTCAGACAAGTCACTTCCTTTAAATGAGAATTGCCCCAAGAATGCCTCTATCTGTGGTACACAAAGCCCTGACTCAGGCAAGGCAATGACCTTTCCAGTCTTTCTTATATTTGACAAAATATAATCACACCATAGTTCCTGATCTAACTACCCTGTCAGGATGAAAGCCTTAAGCAGATTGCTTTCTAGAAAGGTAAACAGTGGCTGGGCTTGTGTGAATCGTGAACTGTGAACACTCTGAAGTCCTCCTGTTCATGAAGATTGTGACTTTTTATTTTCTCCCCTTGGTTTCCACCTCAATCAGAAATCATTAGAAGGCTGTCTTCCCTCTTATTAAGATCCACTGGTTCACCCACCCCTATTCCAGGAAAATAGGAAAAACACACTATGTGTTTATGTACGGATTTGGCAGATACCCAAGAATTAGGAATATATATTTTTTAATGATAGCTAAGGAATTTAAATAGACGGGGAAACAATGGAAACAGTGAGATACTTTATATTTTGGGGCTCGAAAATCACTGCAGATGGTGACTGCAGCCATGAATTTAAAAGATGCTTGCTCCTTGGAAAGAAAGCTATGATCAACCTAGACAGCATATTAAAAAGCAGAGACATTACTTTACCAACAAAGGTCCGTCTAGTCAAGGCTATGGTTTTTCCACTTGTCATGTATGGATGTGAGAGTTGGACTATAAAGAAAGCTGAGCACCAAAGAATTGATGCTTTTGAACTGTGGTATTGGAAAAAACTTTTGAGAGTCCCTTGAACTGCAAGGAGATCCAACCAGTCTATCCTAAAGGAAATCAGTCCTGAATATTCATTGTAAGGACTGATGCTGAACCTGAAACTAATACTTTGGTCACCCTGATGCAAAGAACTGACTCATTGGCAAAGAACTGACTCATTGGCAAAGACCCTGATGCTGGGAAAGACTGAAGGTGGGAGGAGAAGGGGACGACAGAGGATGAGATGGTTGGATGGCATCACCAACTTAATGGACATGAGTTCAAGTAAGCTCCAGGAGTTGGTGATGGACAGAGAAGCCTGGCGTGCTGCAGTCCATGGGGATGCAAAGAATTGGACACAACTAAGCGACTGAACTAAACCGAAGGAATTTCTTTTCTCTTGCAATCTTCAATCTACTCTCAGCAACTAAGTTTACTTGCTGCACCTCAAGAACTTCTAAGCAGAAAGTTAAGACATTTGTCTGCCAACACAACAGAGTTTTCTTTTTTATCACCATGTGAAAACACTACAGTGGCTCAGGTACTTGACCAAGCCCCACATTCCATAAATCCTTAATGATAAATCTCACTTTGCAACCAACTTTTCAGCTTATTCACTATCGAGCTGCTTAAAAAAAAAAAATGACAAGGATACAGAAATGCCTCTCCAACAAGTAAAAGAATTTGTTCTCAGCAGGTGTGACAACCTCTCCTGCCACCTTCACCTTGAACAAGTCTTTGGAAGCCTTTACTTGGACTATTCGCTAAATAAAGAGATTAGATTATGATAGTCAACCTTTTTGTAAAATGGGAGGGTTTTATGAAATTTTCTTCTCACAGTTTGAAAGATTTTTTTTTCTGACTTAATTCATCCTTCACTTTTTATTATACTCAGAGACAAATAAATGCCCTGTTTTATATGGCTGCCCGCTCCTCATGCAGTTCTAGGCTCAAAGTGCTAGGAGCTTCCTCGCAACTCCATCTAACTCGCCTGCTTTCCCTACTCCCATGAAACTGAGTCCCCATACACAACCCTGACTGTACTCACATCCTCTCTACCATGGTAAGTACCTTGTAAGTTGCTTCACTGCAGCTAGGACACCTGTGGGTGTCTCCCTCTGCAAGAACAGAGGCACCCTGAGACCAGGCCTGTCTATTTACATGGGTGTTTTCAGCACTGGAGACAATTCACACCACGGGTACTCTGCAAATGTGTTGAATGAATGAACAAATGAATGAATGAATCAGACCTTAGGAATGACTGGATTCCAAATGAACATAAAAAGATTGGTCGTGAGAGTTAGATTCTTCTCCTATCCTATGCTGTCATAGAGCAGTGGTCGCAAGAAGGGGCAATCTTGCCCCCACAGACTCCAGCCCAGGATTATTTCGAGACATCTTTGGTTCTCACAACTGGTTGAGGAGGTGGTGTTACTGGCACCTAATGGGGAGAGGCCAGGGATGTTGCTAAACATCCTACAATGCATAGGACAAACCCCGTAAGAAAGAATGATCTGGTCCAAAATGACAAAAATGGGGAGGCAGGAAACCCTGTCACGAGTGGTCTTGAGGTATTTTCAGTTTCTGAATATAAGCCACCTGCCTTCATAAGCCTTTCATGTGGTCCTGGCCTGGGAAACTCTGGACTAGATGATCAGCAAGCTCAAATATTCTATGATTCAAAATGATCTTAGCAGCCTTCTGGTCCTATGATATAATGAGTTTTTTAGTTTTATTTTTCTGATTTGGGCATTTTACTATAATGTTTCAAGAAAAATCCAACATTAAGGCATGCTACTGGTCCATCTTTCTTTAGTGATAAGCCCCTTGCACTGATGATGACCCTATGGGCTTTGTGGATAAGGGCTTAACATCATTAAAAATTGTCAAGTCCTACAGTTAGCACATGGCCTCCAACTAAAATTTCTATGAAAAACGTCATGCACACTTTCTCTTCTCCAACATAAAAAATTATCTTCCCTCAAAGTGACGGGGCCCCAGGCTAATCAAAATCACTCTTCAAAGGATGAGTACTGTGTTCCTTCTGGTTCTTATATCCCCAGGGTCCAGCATAGATCTGGCCCTCCCTGACATGACCTGTGGGATGAATGAGTGTATGCAAGCCTGCATTCCAGGAGGAAATTAAACCAGTGGTACTAACACAAACTAAACATTTAGGAACCTAAGCAATTCCAGAGAGCTTCCATGACCAAAAAAGCAAAATAAAACTTACACCATATGATCCTACCCCTAGTCAACTAATAAAGTTTATGTAGCCACATCACAGTGCTTGGCTGATGACTGAGGTAGTAAGACTTCTAAGTTCCCACTTGTTCGTCATATGTGAAGTGGCCAACTTACTTTTCCTCACTGTCTGAGGGGAAAGGGACTTCCCTGGTGGTCCAGTGGTTAAGAATCCACCTGCCAATGCAGGGGACACAGGTTCTATCCCTGGTCTGGAAAGATTCCACATGCCTTAGGGCAGCTAAGCCCATGTGCCACAACTACTGAGCTCATGCTCTAGAGTCTGCTCTGCAGCAAGAGAGGCCACTGCAACGAGAAGCCTGCGGACCACAACTAGAGTGTAGCCCCTGCTCACCGCAACTGGAGAAAGCCCACATGCAGCAACGAAGACCCCGTGCAGCCAAATAAGGAAACAAAAAGGATCAAAAGGGAGAAGGTACTCTGGTGACCCCATTCCACCACATTCGTTCGAACTGCTCAGCTCCCCTGAATCATCTGGAATCATCACCTGGGTCTTCACTAGACTGTCTGGTTGCCTGCTGCTGCTGCTGCTAAGTCGCTTCAGTCGTGTCCGACTCTGTGCAACCCCATGGACTGCAGCCTACCAGGCTCCCCCATCCATGGGATTTTCCAGGCAAGAGTACTGGAGTGGGGTGCCATTGCCTTCTCCAGTCTTGTTGCCTACACTCCACCAAAAAACCTTTCAATTCTTGTTTGCAAAGATTCTGGAAACCCGGAGGAATGATTCTCCCCTGTAGCTCAAAACTGTATAAACCTTTTCAGTAGAGGGAACTATCGTGTTGGTCAAAACAATCATTCAGGATTTTTCTGTAAGGTGGGACAGAAAAATCCAAATGAACTTTTTGGCCAAAACAATGTAACAACATTAGACAGAAGCAGAGTTTTCTCAAGCTCTTCCCTGGTGGCTCAGAGGGTAAAGAATCTGCCTGCAATGCAGGAGACCCAGGTTTGATTCCTGGTTCAGGAAGATCCCCTGGGAGGAAGGAAATGGCAACCCACTCCAGTATTCTTGCCTGGATAATTTCATGAACAGAGGAGCCTGGCGGGTGATAGTCCCTGGCGTCCCAAAGAGTTGGACATGACTGAGTGGACTAAAACTTTAGAGTTTTCTCTCCTTGCCTTCCCTAAAAATATTGAAACAATAAATTATGAGAGGAGATCTCAAAGACCATTTAGTCCAACATGGCCCAATATTTTCATTTTTCAGCTTGTGAAACTGAAGGTCTCAGGAAAATTAGTCTGCCTAAGGTTTCTGGAACATATTCTCTGGAGCAGGGGGAAAAAAAAAATCTGTTGAATTCCATAATTTGGGAAAGGAAATCAGCAGTGAAAATGCTCCATAAATGTTATTCAGTTCATTAATGGCTATTCACACTTGAAGTCCTTGCTCCATATATTCTCACTAACAGGAGTGTTTCTTCACTGAGGAGGCAGATTCCAGCATAACCCCCAGTGTCTCCTCCACTCTGAATTCTATACTCAGGAGCTTAACTGAAAAGGTGCAAAATCCATCTTCTGCAGTTTGACTGTTCAAAGATCTTCTTAGGCATGCAAGCAGTGTGCCCCTGCTTTGGAAACACATTTGGAAGACTGAAAGTTGCTGACAAAGGTATACACAGAAGGACGTGAGCTATAACACTGAATTATCTTCCCTCAGAATCCAACCTCGTGGAATCAGAACAAGGTTATGTAGTAGCTTTATGCCCGCCAAATCTACCCCATGAGAAACATCGTCTTGTTTCTTATGGAAAATGTGCTCTGCCAACAAAGTCACTGAAGAGGCTGGCTGAATGAGTCTTACGGGTATCTGGAAATATCAGGGTCAGTTCATTTAAACAAAGGGGAAGAGTAGTCAGTCCTCCAAATGACTGGCAGGAAAGCTTTCTCCTTGTGGCACAACGAGTAAGTGTCTCAGACCAATAATTCCAGAATATTGGTGAAGCCATCACTTCAAAATCATGTTATCATGTCCTAGAACCAACCACAACTTAGAATATTTCACCATGTTTACTAATACTATATATATTAAGTATGCAGATTTAGCTATATTCCTAATAGATCTCTCTATCCATTTGTTGGATATGAAAACCTAAATGTGGGCTTCCCTGTTGGCTCAGTGGTAAAGAATCTGCCTGCCAACACAGAAGACACAGATTCGATCCCTGATCCAGTAAGATCCCACATGCCACGGAGCAACTAAGCCAAGGAGCCACAACTACTGAGCCCACGTGCTACAACTACAGATGCCCGTGGGCTTCTGTCTAGAGCCCATGTTCCACAACAAGAGAAGCCACTGCAATGAGAGGTCCGCGCACCGCAACTAGAGAGTGGCCCCCATTCGCCGCAAATAGACAAAGTCCATGTGCAGCAACAAAGACTCAGAACAGCCAAAAATAAATAATTTTTTTTTAAAAAAGCTAAATGTATCCAAAAGGCCAGAAATCATCTTTAACTTTTCAAATATTCCCTGTAAAATCTCTTAGGAAAGGGTCCCTTATCATAATGAAAAGAATGACTTAGAAATCAGGAAGATGTTGAGATGGAAAAGAGATCTCCATGTTTGTCCATGTTTTTCTTCCCATAGAATACTTGCACTGACATTTTGAAGATCCACATAATTTTCATCCTTTAAGTAAATGATTCTCAAAGAGAGGTCCCTAGACCAGCAATATCATCATCCGCCAAGAATTCATTAAGAATGGAATTTCTCATGTTGCACTCCAGACTCAGTGAATCAGAAACTCTGGGGTAGGGCCGACAATCCATATTTTTAACAAGCCCTCAGGGTGATTTTGATGCTCACTCCAGTTTTAAGATCAAGCTCAGCTTTTCCTTCCAGTCCCTGAGACCACCAGCTAAAATGCTGAGTTTCCTTCTCTTCGCACTGGGAATCCTACTTACAAGGGCTGTTGATTGAGTAAATATGATAATAGCTATGCAGTTTTTAAAGAGCCTAGGAGAGGACTAATGTTTGCAAATATTTCACTTCTTATTTAGCAATAACTGGGAAAATACTAAGTTGTAGACTCTAGCATCAGAAGTTAGGAAGAGCACACCCATAAAAGACAGTGTTAATATCTGTGAAAGAGTGAACACTGTGGCCAAGACGATGCTGATACTGATATTCATCTCGCTTAATAATTTCAAACTGTTCATGACATGCTGTCCTTGAAATTTCTAAAGTGGAATGTGGCAATCCACAAAGGAAAGAATTGGAGTATTTCATCCAAAAAATACAAAAAGTTGGGTAAATCCTGAGGACCCTAGACTCTTCCATAACAGAAAGCTTTCTTAGTAAACAAACCTTATTAGAAAACACTTTCAAACTTGGAGTGGTTATTTGATTATCACACTAAAGCTGCAGTTCTGAGTTAAATCCGTTGTTAAGAATCAACATTTGAAAACATAAATGTGTTTGGAAATCCCTCAAAAGAAGGGTATGTGCTTTCAGCTGACCAAGGGAATTCCAGAAAAAAATGGTGGCGAACTGTCTCAAATTACAAACAAAGGCTAGAGTAAAGGAAAAGAAAGAGGAAAATATAAACAAAGAAAAAAATTGCCCACCCCAAACCAGTAGATCTATGGGACCCTCAAATCAAAAGCAGGATTTAAAAGTTAGAATCACAGAGTTCATCAACTATGTCGTACCAACGCATCTAACCAGGACCTTTGTAGATTGCTGAAGGCTACAGAAGAAAGACAAGCCATCAACACCCAGATTCAGGTTGTGAAAGCAGAATTAAGCAGGACTTCAGGAGGAAATTTAAGATATTACCCTCCTTACTTGGAAGGCAAAAGAAGGTTCTCAGAGGTATATCCTAATTAAAGATGAGTTAGGAAAAAATGAACTGAGGTCAAAAAAAGTGAAAGAAACATGGCATGGAAAAGACCAATGAACAATCTATTTTGAAAGAACAGGACACAGAAGAATATTATATAAAACAACAGATAATATAAAAGAAGATATCAAAGATAGGGTGATAAAACATCAGAATGAGATAAAAGAGAAGCTGGCAGTTGAAGAAAGAAACTGACAACAAAAATAATATCACTGCAGAACCAACAAATACATTAAAGTAATAAGAGGCAAAATCCACAAACCAAAAACAGAGTTGATGATATGGAAAACAGTCTTCAAAACGCTGCACAAAATGCAGAGGAAAAGGACAAGTAGATGAAAGCAAACAGAGAAGATGACAGATAAGAGGGCTTGAAAACAGAGATCCAACATACAGATAAAAGGTATTCTCGAAGTAGACAGAAAAACAAAATATGCTCAAATCCATGATGGAAACTACCTTCCTTGAAATAAAGGAATATCTGACGTTCCAAAGAAAAGTAACAGAATCATCAAAATTGAGACATTCTGATAAAGTTACAGTTTTCTAGGATAAACACTGATTTCCATAAAGTCAAGATTTTTAGTCAATTGCAGGGAGAAAAGTCAAGACAGCCACAGAGTTCTTCCCAGTAACTTTCAATGATGGAAAGAAGTGAGTGGATGTCTGCACAGAAAGAGCATGATCAGAGTATTCATTTCCCAACTGAATTCACAACCATGTATAAAAGTAATAATAATAAAAAAAAACCCCACATTTTCCAATCAGCGTGTAAGAGAATGTAGCACTTGGTGAGTTTTCTTCAGAATCTATTTCTATTCAATGACGTAATATATCAAGGGAAAGTTCAAAATCAAGATCTCAAGAATGGGGAATTTAGAAGTAAGGAAAGGATGTGAACACTGAATCCACTTACATTTAAAACAAAGACTGATCAATTTATAATAATTACAAAACAAAATTACAGTCCCTTCAGGGGAACAATTATAATAACAATAGATTATTCCATATAATAATAACAATAAAATTATATAGAATTGGGAATCCTAAAGCATAACAAAAATAAAGATGTGGGGATGAAGAGGCATTAGAAGATAAACAGAAGTGGGAGAACATTCTCAAATCTCACATTAGAATATATACAAATATGTGATAGTATTCTTTCTAGAGTTTATAAACAGAGGTATTAAAGTTAAAAATTTAATTAATAATAAAAATAAAAATTGACTAGATAGCTTTTAATTTCTTTTTGATAAAAGAAAACACAGCCCACGGAGTTAAAAACAGCAAAGAAAGTGCATAGAAACACACAAGTATGTGCAAAAAATTAATTAGAATCAAGTACAGAAGATAAACCGTAAATGTGAACTGGACAACTACTATGGAAAATATTCCAAGACTAGATTCAAAAACAAACTCCAAATGCATTTTGTCTACAAAGGACACATATACAGCAAAATGACACAAATGCATTAAAATTATGGTCAAAGTACATCAAGAAAAGTAGGGATATTGATAAATATTAATCATGGTTAAATTCAAGATAAAAAAGCCTATAGCTTAGCTTCAAATTTTTGTAAAAGTAGAAAGAGAAAATAACAACAAATGTAAAGGAAAATGAATTTTATTTTTAAAAGTTTAGAAGTGGACATTTAGGGAATTCCCTGGCTGTCTCATGGTTAGAACTTCACCCTTTCACTGTAGGGGGTACAAGTTCGATCCCTGGTCAGGGAACTAAGATCCCACATACCACATGGCGTGGCCAAAAAAAACCCCAAATGTGAATATTTAATAATGTAAAAAATTATGTAAAAAACTCACAATGAAGATTGATCATGAATATTTATGCCTCCAACAGCACCAACTGGAGAAAGAAAAAAAAGGTGATACAAGAAGAAACAGATATAAGTTCTTAATATGTTAAATGGAGAAAGAAAACTAAGGATACAATTAACAGAATTAATAAAATTGAATTGTGATACATTTCAAATTCTGTATCATGGAAACAGGAAGCACATCTTCATTTCAAACAAGTATGACACATTTACCCCACTCCAGTACTCTTGCCTGGAAAATCCATGGATGGAGGGAGGAGCCTGGTAGGCTGCAGTCCATGGGGTTGCTAAGAGTCGGACATGACTGAGCGACTTCACTTTCACTTTTCTCCTTCATGCATTGGAGAAGGAAATGGCAGCCCACTCCAGTGTTCTTGCCTGCAGAATCCCAGGGATGGGGGAGCTTGGTGGGCTGCTGTCTATGGGGTCGCACAGAGTTGGACAGAACTGAAGCGACTTAGCAGCAGCAGCAGCAGCATGACACATTTACAAAGGTTTTCAAATGCCCATGGAGGCTTACAAGTGTCTATAATGCCAGAATTAAGAGATAATAAATTACAAATAGAAAAAAAATAGTCTATCATTTCTGTTTACACTGCAGCAAAACCTGGGGAAAAAAGAAAACTAGAAATTTTTGCCTGGAGAATCCCAGGGATCGGGGAGCGTGGTGGGCTGCTGTCTATGGGGTCACACAGAGTCGGAAAGGACTGAAGCGACTTAGCAGCAGCAGCAGAAATTCCAAACACTTGGAAAAAAATCATTAACATTCTTTTAAACAATCAGGATAACCAGAAACAAAAACTCAACTACAGAATGTGACTTTAAAAATCTTATTATGTAAAACGTGGAATTTAGAAAAGCTGTACTTAGAGGAAATTTCATAGCTCTATGAAAATTATGAAGAAATAATATTTCTTGTAAATCAAGAAGACTAAATGAATTAAACACCTAACTCAAGAAAAAGAAAAAGAGCAAGAAAGAATTAAAGATAAAAAATCAGGAGTCAAAGAAAAATCCAATAAAACCGAGTAACCACTTATTTTTTAAAAATGCAATTCTGTGCAAAATTAAATAAAAACCACTATCTAGCCTAATAGGAGGTAAGGCAAAACACAGATATAAAAAAATTAATAATAAGCAGAAAACATCCATGAATGTAAATGAAAATAAAATATAATTTAAAAATTACTATGTACAATTCATAATAATATTTGTAAACCTAAGTGTCGGAGGTGATTGTCTCTAAACACATACACTACCAAAATTAATCCAAGAAAAGAAACCCAACCAGAGAAGGGTTTTCAAAAATTCAGTATATCAGATGATTTTTAAATTGGTCCAAAATCTAAAGCATGAGTTTCACCAATTTATTTCCAAACACACTGCAGTGTAGCATAAATATCAAAGCTCACTGCCAGAACAATAAATAGTAATATAAAAATAATAAAAGACCAATGCACTTATAAACATCGGGGAAAAAATTCACAATAAAATCCAGGTGCACATTAGAGGAATATCACTCCATGATCCAGTGGGGTTCACTACAGGAAGGCAATATTTCAGTACAAGAAAATCTAGGGAACTCTCCGGTGGTCTAGTGGTTAAGACTGTTACTGCTGAGGGCACAGTTCAACCCCTGGTTGGGGAACTAAGATCCCGGAAGCCACGCACAGCCAAGAAAGAAAATCTATATTCTACCATATTAGGAAGTCAAAGAAGAAAAAAGCGATTTCATCAACAAAGAGAGACTAGATAGCATTTAATGAAATTCCAAAACTATTTATTAAACTGTTTTAATAAGATATATATAAACATTTTAATGTATGTATATAAAACTCAGCAGCATGCTTAATAATAATATATTATAAAAATTCAAATAAAAAATCAGACAAGGATCATCACTATTACTTAGCATCGTGGAAATCCTAGCCAATGCACTTGTACAAGAAAACAGAGACATAACAATTGGAAAAAATGAGATAAAGTCTCTAGTATTTACCAGATAATTCACCTGAGTGTGGGCCCAAGTGAACGACACTTTCTACTTAATAATTTAACATATTTTTCTTTCAACAAGACGTTATTACTTTAACATTTAAAACCACCATGAAATGTCAAGCACTAGCGTGAGCTGGCAAGGTATTGTTAGTTATCAGTGGTTTGTACCTCAGTTCACCAAGAATATTGACTCTTCTGCCAACCCTGGCATCCCACTGTCTACCCAACTGGACTCTTTAATGCCTCTTTAAGTCAATAATGTCAGATGATCCCTATCCAGTAATTTCAGGAACTCCAGCTTTAAGGTCAGAAAGACAATTTTTCATGGATTAGATCTGCATATAATCAAGTCTGAAGCAACAGGTTTCTCCACCCATGTATTGAAGCTATACTCTATCTCCTCCTTAAACGAATTTTAAGTAGGTGGAAAACTGTACGGATGACCTCCTGAAATCAAATTAAGAGGCCCAAACCAATGCCTTTCCCTCATAGCCCTCTAGAAGAATCTCAGCCTTGGATCTGTGTGAATCAGTGTTGTCTCCCTACTCTGCAGTGGTATCCCTGCAAATTCATGGTTTCAAACTTACCCACAGTCTACAGTCTGAGAAGTGGAAGGGCTTCCAGCTTCTGTCTCCCTTCCCCTTTCTCTTGCCCATGGGAACCTATCCTCTCCGTCCTCTCTTGCCACAAAGGCAGGCTCCACTCCCTTCTATCTAAGACTTGGGCTCTGACCAACCCTTTCCTGCCTCACCTGGGAGCCCACCTGGTCTGCATTTTCAGTTTCTCTCTGATTACAGCTAAGTCATTCCCATCCTACAGTCTCCTATCCAGGAAGAACTCTGCTGCTGCTGCTGCTGCTAAGTCGCTTCAGTCATGTCCGACTCTGTGTGACCCCACAGACGGCAGCCCACCAGGCTCCCTCGTCCCTGGGATTCTCCAGGCAAGAACACTGGAGTGGGTTGCCATTTCCTTCTCCAATGCATGAAAGAGAAAAGTGAAAGTGAAGTCGCTCAGTCGTGCCCGACTTCGCAACCCTATGGACTGCAGCCTACCAGGCTCCTCCATCCATGGGATTTTCCAGGCAAGAGTACTGGAGTGGGTTGCCATTGCCTTCTCCGAGGAGGAACTCACCCCTCCTCAAAACACATACAAACACACTTACACATTCCACGTCCCTCTGACCTATATTCTCCCCCGGGAAAACAACACAAGTACAGTCAAAACCACCTAGGGTTGAATCTCAACTCTATGCCTTATGAGCTATATGAATTCTTGACAAATATATAAATTCTCCAAACCTTTATTTCCTCATCCACACACAGAAATCCACATTTCATAGGGTTGGTGTGTGGAATAATCTGGATAATGACCACAAAGTATTTGGCATAGTAGCTGGCATATAGGAAGATGTAACTGTAATTGCCATAATTACCAAGAATTCCCCCTTTTCACAGACAAGCTGCTTTCATGCTCCTTACTTCTCCCTCAGTCCTCTCCATCTGGTATTTGTAACTATCATTCTGCAGAAACAAACGCACCATGGTCAGGAATGACCTTCTTTGGACCAATGAAAGAATACTTCTACTCCTTATGTAACTTAACCGTGACTTCTGCACCATTCTCCACCATAACCTGCTTTCTCCTTTAAAATAACTCCCCTGCATACAGAAGAACTGTCTCCCCCAGAACTACCTGTCTCCCGCAGAACTGAATTCATCTTTCAGTCTCACTTGGGACCAGGGCCTCTCAACCTCAGCATCACTGACATCTGGGGCCAGATTTTGTTGTTGGAGGGCTGGCCTGGGCACTGAAGGATGCTTGGCATCACCCCTGGCCTGCACCCAATAGATTCCAGTGGCATCTCCTTCCCTTCCCCCATTCACCCCCAGTAGTGACAACCAAAGCGTTTCTGCTGGTCTCACTGGAGACACTTGGGGGAAATCATCCCCACTGAGAACCACTCTCTCCAGAAAACCCTGTCCAGCATGCAGGGCTGAGCTGAGACCCTTCCTAGGTGTTCCGAACCCTCCCAAGCATTTCCCGCACAGCACTATCTGCCTAACTGCCTGTCTCCTCACACTGCAGTATAAATTCCTTGGCAGCCAGGACTGTTTGGTTCAACCTCAGCCCATGCCAGTGTCTGGAACCCACATACTATTCTTCCTACCGCTGAAAACAAACTGATTATAAGATACACTCTAATAGGCTTCCCTGGGGGCTCAGTGGTAAAGAATCTGCCTACCAACACAGAAGACATGGATTTGAACCCTGGGTTGGGAAGATCCCCTGGAGAAGGCAACCCACTCCAGTATTCCTGGAGAATTCCATGGACAGAGGAGCCTGGCAGGCTACAGTCCAGCTGGTCCCAAAAGAACTGGACATGACTTAGTGACTAAACAACACCCCAACACTTTAACATAGATTTTCAAGGTTAGAAAACCCCATGCAAAAAATGTAAACTTGGATTGTAACATGCATCCTTCTTGTACAAATGTGGGGGCAAGTGTCTCAGTAGCTAGAAAATAAGGTGTCAGGCTGGACTGAAGGGCGGCATGTGTCTGGCGGGGGCAAGTGGAATGTTAATGCATGAGTTGAGCATCAGAATGAGAGATGGGCTTTAGCCTCAGTCCTCCATGGCCATGAATTAGGGGCCTGTTCTACCAGGAGATCAGCAGGACCCTTCTGCTGGTTTCCCTCTGTAGTCTCAAGTTTAAGTCATCTCCTTCCTAATCTTAATGCTGTCCTTGTCTTAAGACTTCCTGGCTGCTTTGGAAATTTTGAAACTTACTGATACGTTTCTACCTTCATCCTCCTCCCTTCACATCCTTGTGCGCATTACTACGTTCCTTATACTGTCCCTGTCTCTGGCAATGAAATTTCAGACAAAGAAGAGTGTCCTTACAAAATACCATTTTCACTCATAAAACATTGCTGTATTCCAGGAAGCTGATGTATTGGAGGGATGGGAAATGTCAGGACTGAAAGGAACTAACTGGTCTGCAAACAGTTTATTTCTATGGAATTTCTCAAAAAAAAAAAAAAGTCTTTGAAGACCCACATACTAAACAGAAATGAGGTCACTGATGGTCAAGGTTCAGTACAGAGTAGGCAAAGCTCTCTTGTCTCCAAAGCTAAGTACCCCAGGCATCCAGCTCCTTGGCCTGCGTTACAAAGCCAGTGTTTCTCCTTAAGGAATTCTTAGGGGGAAATTCTAAGGAATTTTCACAGGTATAAATCAATGAAAAAATTAGCTGCACAACAGAATGCACTGTCTCTTGCTAGTTACGTAATGATGGTAATAACAATGATGTTAGTATATAAATACAGGAAAACAATGAGAAAATATATTCCCCAAAGCCTCCACAGTGAAGTTTTCGTTGGGAGTGGAGTTAAAAAGGACTTTCACTTTCCCTGAATTCCAGCTTCTAGAATGTTTGTATATTTGTTATTAGTATATCGGTTTTACGAGCTGCAGATGATTTTTTAAAAGGTTGAGTGTTTTCAGAGAAAGAAACAAGCAAAACAGTCCCCCTTAAAAAAAAAATCCCCAGGTCCAACAAGTCAGCCTACATATTAGGGAACATGTGGGTTTGTGATCACTTTGGTGTGTAAATACTTAATATGTGTCCACATAATAATGTGGGCACGTAAACAAAAGCAGCACAGCCAAGACTGACCACAGAAAGTTAACTGCCTATTAGCAGATGGGCCTAGTGGCAATGCTTAGCTAGCTCTCTACAGGAGGCTCACACAGGAGCAGGTGCATCCCCTACTACTTGAGAAAGCAAGGTTCGGCTGGAACACAAACTTTAATCAATCAGCGAACCCAGTTAACAAAACACTCCATCTAATGTTCAGTTTTGTTCCATGAGGCCCAAGAAAGACAAAAGACTGTTCGCCAGGGACTGCACCCTTTATCTTATACCTCAAAACAGGTAGATCTTAAATGTCCCTCCAGGAAATATTAGAGGCAACATAATCCATCAGCCCCCTGGAGACACATGGGACACCAGTCATGACCACTTCATCCCACAACTGAGATAAGGTGAGAAATCTGAGACTCAGTGAAGTAAAGTCTGGCTTAGAAGTATCTTCTCATTGCCAAGACCATTACATCACACATCTAGGCGGGTGAAAAGGGAGTCGTTGACCTGGAGCTCTCTGCCCTCATTTAAAAGAAACATCATTTTCAACTGAGTCCAAAACACATTTATTGACCAGCTACCATGTGCCAACACCAAACATTTATTGAACACTTGAGTGCCTCCTAGATAGCTAGTACGGTTCTAGACCTGGGGAGAAAAAAGAAAGAAACGTGGGGGGTGGGGTATGAAAGGCGGTATATGGGGAGACAAAAGGTAGGTGTAAGCCATGCTCCATCTCATGGAAATTAAAATGTAGTTGGGACAAGACTAACAGAAAAGAAATTGGAGAATAAAGAATTCTAAACACTTGATAATGAGCCGTGGATTGTTATGGTACAGTTTCCAAGTACAAAGATGATGAGAACAGCTGGGCAAGCAAAGGACACAGTGGGTCCATGGGTTTGATAATGAATGTTCTTGAAAGCTAAGCAGCCAGCTGGGTCAGTAGAACTCGCCCAGGTATGAGCAAAGAGAGATAAAAGGATCTTGCCCTAGAAGTTAGGATCTAGCTTTATTGCCTACCACCTGACCTCAGGCAAGATATTCAACTGCTTCCTCACCTGTATAATGGGACTAAAAATATCCATCTCACAGGGATGAAATAAGATAATGTCCATGGAGTCTCAAATGTCAGGTTCCTTCCTCCCTCCCTCCCTTCAGTGGGAGAGCATCAGGGAACTCTTACCATCCTTAATCAGGGGAATGTGATATAATGAAAGCTACATCCTCTCAAGATTATTTTGGCAGCACTAGGAAGGACTCCTAGGGGAGCGAGAAGGGGAAGAAGCGAGGATGGTGAGACACACGCTGCTAAAGCAGCTGCTGAGATGGTCCAGGGATGAGACAAAGTAGGACTGGCCAGGAAGATGTTCTGGAGGTGAGGAGAAGGTGGTCAAACCTACACAATATTTAGAAGGGAGAGATGACAAAAGCTAACGCTCTGAGGGCTGATCTAACCACCTGGACAACACTTTGTGACCCAGCTGGAGTTAACTATCAAGATGTGGTCCCAGTTGATTTTTACTCAACATTGTCAAGAAGAGTTAGTTCTTCAATGATTGATGAAAAATTGTATTTTTTAACTGCATTTTAAAAAAGAACAGTTCCAGTGAAGGTGTAGACTATCATCCAAGAACTTTAAGAAGCAACCGTCTTTAGGGTGGAATACTTAACTGGATGGTACTCAGAGATACTTCATCAAGCTATAATACTTCCATCAACATATGATAATGGCATTTTCATGTATTTTCCAAGATAGCAAGGAAATTACCTAGACTAGCACTGTCAGAAAGAAATAAATGCAAGCCACGGATATAGAAATTTTAAATTTTTTGGCAGCTAGGAACAGGTGTCATTAGTTTCAGTAATATAGTCTATTTAACCTAATACATCCAAACGTATTATTTCAACATATAACAAAAACACATTCGTGAGATATTTTACATTTTTCTTCCACTAAGTCTCAAAAATTTAGTCTATTTGAGACTTACAGCAACAACTCCATTCAGACCAGGCACATTTCAAATGCTCAAAATAGCTCAGGGCTACTGTATTGGACAACGGGGGGTCCAAAAACAAAGCACTTATTCAATTGGGTTTTCACTGTAATTCACCTTGAGGTAGCCTCTACTGCAGCTGAACATCTGGAGTATAAAAGATTTTTAAATGCTAATCTAATCACATCACTTCTGTGACTTACAGCCCTACAATATCTTTACATTTTCCTGAAGACTAACCAGTTAGGGATTTCTTCCATTCAAGGAGAGTCTGTCATAGTAAGTTTTATGGATTACCGAAATAACATCTTGACATCTTCTATAAGAATAGAGATACAAAGATCTGCCTTAAAGCACACTCTTCTCTACCTATATCGTCAAGCTGGCTTTGTAATGCACCAACCCCAGCGCTGATGCAGCTGAAAAACACCTTGGGCCAATGAGGGCTGTTTTGAACCTAGCAAACGGCCTACCCAGCAGCATCCAGCTTGGCAGTTAACAGCATGGGCTCAGAGCACACTTGCCTGAGTTTGTACCCACTTACTTACTGTCTGGTCTTAGTAAATTGTATAATCTCTCTATGCCTCCATTTCCTCACCTGCAAAAAGAAATGTTTTAAAAGAGACAGTACTATTCATAGAATTATAGTATTAAATGAGGCTCAAGTGAGGTAATACATAAAAACTACTTGGGCACGTAGTCTGTCGCCAGGAATTCTTAGCCATTATTTTCAAGGACTCCTTGATCCTCCAGAAACACCAGAACCATGTTTTTCAACAATCTCAGAGGTCTGTACCAGCACTGCCCAAGGGCAAGAGCACAGCTGACCTTCGTTCACATCCCTGCATTGACACCTAACACAGATGTGACCACGTGACAATTACTTAACCTCTCCGAGCCTCCCGTTTTCTCACCTGCTAAATAGGATCCACTGAATAATAATGGTGAAGATTATACAACAGAGTGGGTCATCTGGCCCTTAGAAGCGATAGGGCCTCTCTTGAGTACCACTTACATTTCCCTTCCCCTCCTCCATCAGAGCCTAACTAACAAAACACATTAATTTGGGAATGAATTAGGGTGCACCTCTTCTGAGTGAAGGCAAAGGGAAACCGTTATGACAGGACTGTTTACTATTTCAGTGGGCATCTGCTGTCTTATCAAATCTTTACCGTGTCTTTAATCATCACCAAAATCCATTCCACATAAGCCATAGCAAGCCATCAGAGAGAGTCACTGGCTGCAAGAAGGACTATTCTATGAAGAGCATGGCAATTTCCTTCCACAATGATACATTCTCACAAGGTTAGAGGATGTCTCCTGAATATCCTCAACTTCCTTTAAAAGCCTACAAAGCATTTGTCATTCATGGGTGAGTCATCCATGGTGTCCTGGAAAGGACTGGTCAGAAGGCAAGGTTTGGGACTTTGTCCTGGCTTTCCACCAACTGTGACTTTGGGCAAGTCACTTGACCTTTGTGGGTAAGAGAGCACATGTGCTTCATAGCGTTGTGGTGGAGAACAAATGTACATAGTGTGTACTGAAAGCCCTCAGTCTCACTGACAAAGGGTTCAGCAAATCAACACACAAGGCAACATGAACTTGACTTCCATACCTCACTGCCTTGGTAGCGTATTTTGGCAATTTGTTCTAAGATAAGGAAGAGCCTTATGTCAGCTGTATCATCTTCTACCTCTTTTCCCAGTTCCAGAGTTAAGAACTGGAGATCCAGACCTCTGACTCTGAGAACAGGAATAGGATGAGGCCAACAGGCAAGAAGCCTGAGGCCAGGGTGACTCATGGCTGTGGAATTCCTAAGCCGGTGGAATGCTCTCTGTATTTCTCTTCCCTGTCAAGTCTCTGGGTTAGCAAGGTACAGATGACACAGGGGGGAAACAGGTGTTATTTCTCTGCAGACCAAATTTTTATATAGGCACACAGACACGAATGCATGTGTGTGTACCTGCCTGCAGCTACAAAGGTCAAGATCTACTCGGTTGTATAAAACCAGAAATCAACACTGTGTTTTAAGAAAAGGGTTGTAGAAAGTATAGCGTCTCTTCAGGTGTCTTCTTCACTGCCTCGGAGCTTGGCAAATTAAACACCATAAATCCTTTTACACAAATTAAATATTTTTAATATAGAATGTTAGGTAAAAAGGAAGAGAACTCCTCTGACAAGCCATTACAATTCTCAAATGTTGTGAGCCTCTGAAGTCATGGTTTAGTGTGTGGGACACAGGGATATATGGGGTTGTGTGAGAGGCTTAATAATGCCAGAATTTTTTTTTTTTTTCAGTTAAAATTAAAAAAATACAAAGATGGTCCAAAATCTAAAGCAAATAAAGCCTGTATTACATACTCATGCATAAAGCTACTTAATCTTCTATTGAAGCTGCGCTTTTGTTAAATGGATGCCAGGATCATTCTAGAACAATAGGAAAGGACCTCAAAGGGGATATTCCAGATATCTTGTGCGTGGATTTTCTCACACAGCTGTAGTTATTACAACTCTATTAAACCAGCTGTTAATAATTTTCAAATGGTCCATTCGTTCTACCAATGACCTTGGGCCACCACCAATTTCAGACCTTATCTTCATGTCTTAATCAACAGCCTCAAATGGAATCCCCTCCTCTTTCAACAGAGAAATGCATTCTGAAGAAAGACTGTTGATCGCATGGCTTCTTTGTCATCAGGGAATTTGTGTAATGTGGAATTTAACCTACAAACCCCAATTTTCCTGAAAGGAAAATGATTCCTCTGAGATTGCCTTCTCTACAGCAAGGTGAAAATGAAAACTTTTTTTTTTCCCCCTTTTTCTTCCTTGTTTAACAGAACAAAATTCACGGATGGGTCTCTCAGGGCTCTGGAAAACTCTGAATGTGCTTGATCAACAATGGGAACTGATCCAGGGTTTAAAAAAAAAAAAGGCCAGGAAAATATATCTTAAGCAACTTCAGATAAATCTAAGAAAACATCACCTTGTCTATAATCAAGGGTGTGGTGAGGAAAAGAACTTACACAAGTGATTTCATTTTCAGATGTGATGTATTAACGGGACCAAAGATGATTCGCAGAGAAATCAACACCATGAAAACAAGAGTGCCAAGACGGAAAGGAATGTCCTTTTCTTAGGCTTGGAACCGAAAATATTTTTCTCTCTCGTGACCATCTTAACTTCAAAAGCAGAAGCAAGGAATGTCAATCCGTATGGAGCTCCGCTGGCGGCTGACTCTGTTTCCATTCTTACACAGAGAAGAGGAAAGGCAGCCCATTGTGTGCCTCCGCCAAGAGAGAAGAGAAAGAAAAAAAAAAAAAAACCACTTGTTTTTAAACTTTCCAAGGACACAGATAACTCAGGGAGGATGAAAACACAGAGATGAAGAAAGATGATTTGGGAATTCAACGTTGGAATGAAAAAATCAAGAAAGTGGGAGAAGTCAAGAAATGTCAGAATTTCCAGTACCAAAAAGGATGGGTTTCATAGTTTGTGTGCTAGAAAAAAATGCTTTCTTTTGCCTCTTTTTGTTACTTCTTCAGTACTCTTATTCCAGCAAGAACTTTTCTTCAATATGGTAATTATCTCCATCTCCCATTTCCTAGAAATCCATCATCTCCTTTTCGAGCCAGTGAATTCTCTGTCCCACCTTTTTTACTTTTTAAACTAATTCTCATCAAATTAGCTTAAAAAAAAAAAACTTGGTTTCCTGCACTAGCTTCATTCTTTGTCCCCCAAGCCCCCCCCCCCAAAAAAAAAGGCCTCATTCTTCTACTTAACTAGAAAGGTACAGAGGATATTAGGAATGCCATTTAGTCTTCAGGAATAAAGATGAGAAAGTGGCTTGGGGCATCTCTCTGTTCACTCTTGCTGGCAAGTTTCCAGGCAAAAGTATTTGGTAATCTCATGATAATTGGACAACACAGCCCCATTATGCACTCCCTACGATGCAATATTGTTTCATGTCACAGCATGATGCAAGTGACATGAGCTTTGGTGTCGAGGACAAAGGCAGAGAGTGACCTCTGGAATTCCATAGCAAAGCACATGCCCTCTGACCTGGACACATTGGGCCAGCCTGAGACACTCACCCATACAATGAAGGTAAGCCAAAATGTAGCCCCGTGAGCGGAGGCAAGTCTCGACTATTTCTCATAATCACATAATAAAACAGTGTATACCCACTGTGGTTGTGGACACAGAGAACTGTGGGATATAGATCTAGATTACTGAACTCAACTGTTTCATGTGCTATACAGTGTGCTAGCTTTTTCTATGCCTGAAAAGGGACTCTAGATGGACAACTTTTCCTAAAGATGTTTGGGAAACTCTTTCAAAGCAAGAAACCAGAAAAACCTCCACTGTTCCTGAAAGAGGTACTTCAGGGGTTGCTGGGGTGATGACTGGAATTTCTGAGGTACATACATGCAAATAAGGCTGGAACACAGACTGACAACAAACTTGAAGAGGAAGGTCATCCACAGCCTACTCAGAGCCAGGGAGGCCTTATATATGGCTTTAATTGCCTAAAGAACTGCATGCCGTCACCAGATTTTTATCAACTTTTAGCACAATGTCAAGCAATGACACGTACATGGGTTGCCCTCTACAGAAAGAGCCTAGTCTAAGATTACTGGTGGGCTACAGTCCATGGGGGGCAAAAGATTCAGACACGACTCAGCAACTTAACAACAAAGAGTCCTACAGGCATATGAGAAGAGGGCAGAAGGAACACAGTCAATGCAGAAATCGGTCTAGAGCATAAAGCATTCAAGGAGAGAATGATGTCCACTCACTGGTAGGGATATACCTCTACATCAATACCACATGCAGCTTCTTAATAAAGCGATCCTGCATTCTGATCACCTGGCTGTCCTGACATATCTGAAAGAACAGATCACAAGAAAGACATCCAATCTCTTTATTGAGGGGGCTGATCTTCAGCAAGGAGAGAGAGCACAGAAGCCCAAGAAAATTCATGACCGTGCACCCTACGAGGTGTGGCGATGCGTTATACCTGCTGACTACGGGAGATAGCAACACTAGATTATGAGCTTCTAGAAGACAGGAGCTGGTCTTTCTGTCCATCTCCAACGTTTAGCACAAACGTTCAGTGAATGCTTGAATGAACGACAAAATGAATCAGTAAAATACAAGTAAGTCTGGTGTCTGGCCTTCAAAGTCAGGTTACCAGGCTTTTTTCAACAAACCAAGAGTCTGAGCCAGGAAAGACTATGCTAGCACCAAGGGTGGAGAAGGCAATGGCACCCCACTCCAGTACTCTTGCCTGGAAAATCCCATGGACGGAGGAGCCTGGTGGGCTGCAGTCCATGGGGTCGCTAGAGCTGGGCATGACTGAGCGACTTCACTTTCACTTTTCACTTTCATGCATTGGAGAAGGAAATGGCAACCCACTCCAGTGTTCTTGCCTGGAGAATCCCAGGGACGGGGGAGCCTGGTGGGCTGCCATCTATGGGATTGCAGAGTTGGACACGACTGAAGTGACTTAGCAGCAGCAGCAGCACCAAGGGCAACCCCAAATCAAAGAGCAGGGCAGGGGCTACACAAGCTGACGAAGAAGGGCTCACCAGCCCTGTTCCCTTTTAACTAGACTGTCCTCTCCACATACCATATCCCATCATGGGCATGACTTTCAAATCCAAAAGACAGCAGCGGGGATGGCAGCAACCTGAGCTTGTTAACAATCCCAACAGGGGAGCAAAGAGACAGGCAAGTTTTACAAGACAAATGGCAGGGAG
Source organism: Ovis aries (assembly GCF_016772045.2). Classification (NCBI taxonomy): domain Eukaryota; kingdom Metazoa; phylum Chordata; class Mammalia; order Artiodactyla; family Bovidae; genus Ovis; species Ovis aries. Next base: position 16,227,450 of record NC_056055.1, read on the forward strand.
GCTCAATTTCTGAGCCCTCTCTTTTAAAGGGGGTGCGGAGGAAGGGTGTGTATGGAGGGAGGGGAAGTACTGACTTCCACCTAGGTGCCCCATTAGGCCAATATTTTGCAAAACCAGGTGTGTGCAATTTGCTTATTAAAGTTCTCACCCTGGGGCAACTGACAAGACTCATCAGTCCTGGAAGACAAGTGCTATGACCCCAAGGCAAGTTAAAGCATATCCGGAATATTTTAAGCTAGAAAGGGAATCTTTTTGTTAAAGTGAAAGGGGATCATTTTGCTGAAACAACTGACTGGGAGGGAAAGAAATTAAGAGTGGTTTGTTTCCTGGGTTTGTGCAGAAATTAGACCATTATCTTCCAAAACAAAGGCTCAAGGTTAGACGGCTGTTCCAGAAGGAGCTAAAGAAACGTTTTTATATTGATGATTCTAAAAGCGGCAAGGCTTCTAAAGGAAATGTTAAAGCGGAGGGCAAAAGCACCAAGGTGGGCTACCTCATCTACTTGCCAAGAGGTCTGGGAGTCAACATTCTTTTGAATATCAAGATCTGGATGACTTTCCCTATTCACTGGCTAACACGGTAGGAACAGGGATAGATGTGAGATGGCCAATGGGAACAGCTGGCAGCAGCATTGCTTAAGAGGAGCTACTGGCCGCTGAAGATGCTGAAATATAGGAACGCCTCAATTCTGTTTTCCGGACCAGCCAAGAGGGGCCGATGGAGGCACCTGCATGAGAAATCACAGAGCCCTTACTATGCTGTTATCAATAGCGGTAATCTCAAATTACACTTTAACAGATTGCTCTGCCTGTGAAACAGAGCTCCCTCCCTGCCAAATGCTGACCCGGTTCCGGGCAAAGAATTATCACACTTTGTTCATACATAGGAAAACGATGGCAGAGTTCTGGTGGTCGATGATCCACACCCTGCAGATAAACAAAGCTGCATCCATACACCACCACTCCCCTGCCTGCCTAGAGTTGGGCTTGACAGCCACAAACTCACAATGCTCTTGAAATTCCCAGGCACATGTATACCTACCACTGGTCCTAACGACAGCTCATCTTTGGCAGCAGAAAGGGTTCTAAACTTACATCTAAAACCTCATGAGGGGTCACATCACGAGAAAATTTATGACCAAAGTTTTTCCTTCCAAATTTACTACGTCAATTACCAAAGAATAACTTCTAAAAGTCCTCTTTAACCACAGTTTGGTCATTCTAATGGTATAACATCTACAGGTTCCAATATGAGGCAAGGCAATCACACCCCCAGTGGATTCTGTGATAAACAGTTCGTTTTTCTCATTAAAATAAAGGAAAGAGAGAAACAAAGTGTACACTGTGGGTTTGGCTTTGTTCCTCAAGATCTAGAGGATTTTTGTGCTTCTCAACAACTTAGTTATTACATTGGGCAAGTGCTCAATCTTGGATTCACTTTCTCTGGCATAAAATGAGATTAAATAAATGATCTCCACAGTTCCACCTACTTTCAAAATCTCATGTAACAGGTAGGAAGACTATCAGGTAATATCTTGGCACCATGATGGTCAGGACCCAGGGATCTTAGCTTGGCTGTCTTCTGCAACTTAACTGTTTGACCCTGGACAAGTTTACAACTTTCCTGAACCATCTACAGAGGGAAGGGATTTAATGTAGATGTTCTGGGAGGTCCCTTCCAGCAGGTTGGCAATGAAAGGCAAGCTGTGGACAACATGTAAGAACAAAGAAGAAAACAGCATTGATGCACAGATATATGGAATCTGGGGCTTTTCTGGTGGCACAATGGTAAAGAAATCCATCTGCCAATTCAACAGATACAACACACTCAGGTTCTACCCCTGGGTTGGAAGATCCTATGCAGTAGGAAATGGCAACCCATTCTAATATTCCTGGCTGGAAAATTCCGTGGACAGAGGAGTCTGGCGGGCTACAGTTCATGGGGTCACAAAGAGTCAGACAAGACTGAACACAAGTATGATATAGCATCTAGAAAAATGGGACTCATGAACCTATATGGGGGGGCAGGAATAGAGACACAGACACAGAGAAAGGACTAAGGGGAGGGTGGGATGAATTGAGAGAGTAGGCATTTGGGAGGGAGTGAGTCTGTGACTTTAAAACACATACTTGCAACTATGGGGAAGTGCCCCCACCAAGGATTTCCCCTCTCCTGCAAGCTTCTCCTTCTCTGCTTCATCTCCACACTCTTTCCCAACAAGCCTAGACAAGGCACAGACTCCTCCAAGTGGGGCTCCAGGCGGTCTCCACCAATCATTTAAAATTGGCACAAGAACTAGAAGCTCTTTGGCAGCACTATGGTAGGGGAATATGCATAGATGGTCTAGACAGCAAAGTGAAATTCCATCTCAGGCTTCTTAACTAACCTTACATTGTGGACTTTGGACAAATCACCGTAGCCTTTCCAGAAATGCACAATAAAGGGGTTGGCCACAATGATTTCATGGGCCTCTTCTAGCCTGAGATGTTGTCCCTTTGAATATAACCAGTGACTTGACATTCAAGGCAGAAAGACAGGAACTCCTTTTCCCTTTTGGACCCTATCTCCTCCTGTTTTTTGTAGTTGACACCTGCTGTGTACCCACGGGTCAAGATTTAGAATGTGCTCACAGACTATGTCTGGATCCTGCAGGCGGCACCCCAGCATTTTATTTATAAAACTGGGATCCAATGTCACTGCCAACATGCAGTGGCTTGAATTCTGAGAGCTGGAAACCCTTGAGTCATTATCAACTTTCGAAACAGGCACACATTTACTCGGCTCAACAGAAAGATGTTTCAAGCTTCAAAATAATTTCAGATTTACACACACATACTGGAGTCATCATGAAAAGGCAGAGAAAGTTTCAAGGGTGGTCTGGTGAGTAAACCACCTCAGCTACCTTCTTGCCATCCCACCCCCCATTCTGTCTTTTGTACAAAATCGAAGACGTTCCATGAGTCATCTCTCCTGAGAAGACCAACACGCCAGCACCTTGGGTATGAGTTTAGTAAAAGCCAAACGATTCAAGGCTGTTATCTGATTCCAAACAGGCATCGCACATTTGTCAGGCGACCTTGAACATGCTTTACCTTCTCCGGGGCAAACACAAGCCTCCGTCTAGCTAGATGAGGAGACATCCAAAGAGCAAAGCACTGTGAGGACTCCTGACTCTGCCTGGCATCTTCCCTGTGTCTTCGGGTGGTGTGTGTGAGGGGAGAGGGTCAGGGATGGAGGAAGGAACTGGAAACAATGAGGAATCAGATGGATCCCAAGCACCAAGCGGTCCTCAACAGCAGTCCCTCGTGCAGAAGAGCCAATTCAGGTTGTCTTGGTTCTAAAGTCCTGATGGGGGCATGAGCTCTGTACCATATGCCTGAAGGGTGACCTCATGCTGATTTCTGCTGGGGCAGCTGGAATGGGCCAGGATCGCTTGCCACAGTGATCTGAGTCACTGCTCAGCAACATCTCGGGGTTAACAAGATCACATGTTCAGCTGCTACTTAAAGCCTTGGAGGCACTTCAACCTCTTAACTTGGGTAAGCGTTAGAAGCCTGGTAGGTAGTGTCCAACTCCTCAAAATAACTTTGAAGAGACTCTCTTCCATTCTTGGAGCTTCTGAGCATGCCAAGGACACGACCATGAGTTCTGAGGCCACGATCACTGTTCTCGGTTCCTAACAAACGACCGTCAAGAAGAGACATTCACCTTTTCTCTTTCTGCTCAATTGTTTCTTCTCTGCTGCTTCTAAAACAACCTGCTTCTCACTCCCTACGAGAAGACCCTCAAAGTTCACAGGAAGGATGGAGAAAGAACATCAAACATCTTTAAAATATTTGTTCTGTAGCCACTCTTTTAAGTGTAGGGGGATTTTCTGCCATAATGTTGATGGTTATTTGGGGGACAAACACTATAAAGAAAAAAAATAATTTTCTTGAACAATAAGGTCCTACTGTTTAGCACAGGGAACTATATTTAATAGCCTGTTATAAGCCATGATGCAAAAGAACATGAAAAAGAATATGCATATATGTATACTTGAATCACTTTGCTGTACAGCAGAAATTAACGCAACATTATAAATCAACTACTCTTCAACAAAATTTTGAAAAAGAAAAATAATTGCCTTGCTTTTTCTCAGGAAGCCAAAGTGTCTGATCAGTCAAATTCTGCAACAGGAGCATCTTCCTTTTTGTTGAGATTAATGAAGAAACACCCTGAAAGGGTTACACTGACCAAACACGTTGCTTTGAAGCAGAATCTTCTCTCCAAGCTACCTCTTCTCTGTTGGGGGCAATGTTTACTTAACTGGTTCATTCATTCATTTGTCCACCAACCAACCACTGAAGATCTATCACTTATCAAGCACATTACTAGAGGGTGATCCTGTAGTCAAGGTCATTTGGATTCACAAATGGGTCAGTGAGCTGTGGCCCAATATCAGAGGGAACAGGACAGGCAGGCAAATCCTTGGTCAACAGGTGCATCTCTTTATTGTTAACAGAAACACACACAGCTAATTGGATGGCTCAGCAGCAATCTCTTTGTATACAGAAATCAGCACAATGTAACTTCCGTTTGTTTCTGCCAAAGACACTAATATGAAAAAAAAAAAACTGCATCCAATTTAATTGATGAATGACAGATATTCTGCTAACATGGCCTCCATGGCGAAGGGAGGGGAAGGGGGATGGGGGATAACAGTGGTGGTGAAGCATAGTAAGTAGCCTGCCACTAAGATGATATTTCCCCAAACCTAAAGCACTTGGTATACTATACCCTTAAGGTGCCCTGGAGGTACTGAATTCCTGGGGAAGGAAAGACGAAAGCGTATTCCATAGCTCAAATTATCGGCAGCTACAAATACCAAGTTCTGACAGCATCTCTTTTCCTTTTCCTACATCCTGCATGTGAGATTGTAAAGCACCAGGGGCTGCTTCTCTCCTCCGTGCCAACCTAATGATTTCTGAGACCAGTGGTTCCTAAACCTGACTTCAAAGAACACACATTCCGGGGTCCCACCCCAGACCTATAAATCCCTCTCCGATGGTAGAAACTGAAAATCTATTTTTAATAATCTTTTTTGTTTCCAAGTTTCTTCAAATGATTCTGAAGATCAGCCCAGTTTGTAGGAATCACCGCTCTATACAATTTATGGTGACTCAAAAACCAAAAAACAAATTTAAAAGGACCTGTCCACCCCCTCCCACCTGATTTCCCACGTTTGTGGTTCCTCAAACATTTGCTTTCTGAGCAATGAAGAGAACAGCAGTCGCCTCCACCACCACCCAAATATCCAGCACTCAGCACATGAGACCCACAGATTCTTCACATTCTGAAGCTGTTAAAACAAACACTGTGTCTGGTGCAAAGTTTGCTCAGCAGCCCCCGGGGTTGTGTGGGCTCCCTTATCCATCTAAATGAACCAACCAAGGCTGCTGAGTCCAGGTAAAATGAAGAAAAAAAAAAAAAAATCAAAGGAGTCTCAGACTTAGACTGGATTCCAACCAAATTTCAGACCCAAAGATGGACTAATCCCTTGCTGGCCATACAGAAACAGAAATAAGAATACAAGAATAAAATCAACTGTCCTTAGGTACATCAAATCGCATCTTCCCTTGAAGTAACAACTTTTCTCAGGGTACTTCAACGTCAAACTTGCATGGGAAATAACTAAGGACACAGATGCAGAGCTTCTGTACGAGGTACCCTGGGAAAATGCAACTCCTGAGAACAGACTGGGATGCAATAGGGGGACTAAAATCAGAATCAGAAAATAAGACCATGAAGAGAAGTCTTTTCATTTTCTGTTCATACACTCTTCTGCCTTCACTGGGCCAACATTCACAGGGTCTCTGCTTCAGAAAGGCTTTGACTTTCCTGCTATTATCCTAGTCTTGCTTTAACACATACTTTATATTAGAATGCGTTCCAGGAAGCATATGGCAATAGAACTAGGTCAACCATTAACCAAATAACAGGAAACTGCTCTGTAGCGCACACCCTTCAAAAGCTTGCTTAATGAGCTGGCTCTTCAGAATATGTCCTTCAGTGAGGTTGGAACTAACAGGATCCATGGGTTTCTCTAATGGTGCAAGGTCACCTCATACCTAGAAGGCTTCTGCACATCCTAGACTTCCAGTGGTTTAAACATTCTACTGAAATGTTCAGGAACCAAAGACAAAGGTGAGGAAACATGTTTTCTGAACCTGCTTGACCATCTTCAAGGGGCATGACTACTATCCTGGTTCCCCTGCTTCATTCTTCCAATTCTGTTAAACAACAGGAAACGCTGCATGCTCATCTTTTCTCTATATAACTTTTCTGTATTCCTTGAGCTTCCATGAAATACATGCCATGATCCACTTAGGCTTGATAAGCCAAATAAAGTCTTGGGAAATTTTCTGTCTTCTTTTTTCATATAAAACAACATATGAATCTCCTCTAGAACCACTGGCCTTGAATCATTGAGTACTCCTGAGTTTGAACGTTTCCTCTCCAGTGTTTCAGGCTCAACTCTAAGAAATCTAACTTTACAATGGCCTGCAGAGTCATTTAAGACCCTACCAGTAAACCGTCATGCTCAAATTAGCAGCCTTCAGAAACTACCAACAATCAAACTCTCTTTGGCTTCTTTGACCTAGACTGCAATCTACACATTCTTACTTCCAAAACATATTTAATACAGATCGTAGAGTTGGGCAGTTTCCCTTGGTTAAGCATTTATATTAATTCTCACTTTTCAATTAAAATGTCAGTGCCAAATCTCCATGTAAAAAAAACTCCAGTTACTAAAATTGAATGCTAGATGTCTAGGAGGTTTTCAGTAGCCACCACGGCTTAAAAGCAACTAAGAGAAAATGATTGTTTTCAGAAAGCTAGATGTGTTTGGGGAACAAGACATTTAGGAGCAATACAACCTTTTGAAAAGTGCTAGACTTGGTTAACAACTTGGTTAAACTCAACCCATACTCACTAATTATATCTGGCCAGGCCCTCTGCAAGGCACTGACATACAGAGATGAAACCCTGCACCTACCCTTCTGCAGCTTCTGGCTGGTTCCATTCAGTAACTGACCATGAGACAAACCAGTGGTTGGCCTTCAGAACTGATACAGCTAAATTTTAACTAAGTAAGGTTTTTTTCCCTGGAAACAGTCAATAAGGCTTCCTTGAGCACCAACCTAAGGAATGACACTCTAGGCTGGAGATTAAAGAAAAGAAGCCCGTAAGAGTTACCCGTGTTGGGCCATCTTTTGAATTCTGGACACCCAAATCTCTTCCATCAGTGCTCTTCTTAGGAAATGTCAGGTTTATCTTTTCAGGGACTCAGTCAAAACGAAAACACCAGAACTTCATCAAAGGAATTTAATAAATAATCTATTACATAGAATGCTCAAGATAGCGCAAACAAAGGTTAAGGTTACTTTTCTTCCCCTTTACCAGATTTTGGAGTCCTGTTTCACTGAGGAGCACTCTGGCTCTCAAAAGTCACCATGTAATAAAAGATACTGCTCAGCTCCTATAGCCAAGAAGCTAAATGTTTATCAGTCCCACCAGGACAAGCTTCAGGGAGCCCCTTCACAGGGATCTCATGTGGATTCAAGTGTGTTCTGACTCCTAATCAAACAGTCACTGTTCAACAGTGCCCGACCTACAATCAGTGTTCTATAGAAACTTGAGGGTAGGAGAAGAGGGAATTAGTATTTTTATGTGCCCACAATGTATCAGGCTGTGCAGAGGCTGACATTTGTGATCTTATTTATTCCCCAGAGAAAGCTTACAAAATGAGTTTTTCTCTCTAGATCAGGAAGCTGAGGATCAGAGATTACATCATTCACTCAAGGTCACACAGCTACTCACTGGCTCTGTGGCCTAAGTTCTTCCCACTACATATCATGGCCCTCACTGCCAAGGTCTTCAGGGGCCTCCAAACACTGATAGCAAAGGGTTCCCTTCTGCTGGATCTCTGCATTAGAGTCAGATGTTCCTTCCCAGGATGAGAGCACACTGCTCCCAACACAATCTCCAGGACTCTTCAAAGAGGGTCCAGTGTTTCTCAAAGTACCCAAACACTGATGATGGAACAAGGTCAGGCCAGTTCCTAAGATATGAAGCAAGATGAACTCAGCAGGTCCTCCTGCCAATTGCCCTCGTCCTTACTCATCTGCTGGAGCATGCCAAGGCCTGCCAGGAATGACGCAGACGAGGGTCACCATGGGTGATTCTATACCCTTCCAGACTGCTACAAAATAAAAGCTCGGTGCCTCAACAGACTGGCTCCTTTGAAAACCCACCAGCGTCGTTTCATAGGGTTCAAACCTCTGAGAGAAACTCTTTGCATCCGTCAACCTCAGCATTCAACCCAGGGGGTACAGAGTCAAGCAGCAGTCTAAAGGTAAAAGGTCTAGGAATCTATGGACCTAAACCATGTTGGAAGTCCAAGTCCTTATACTGCTTGCTGGCTATTCTTTAATTCACAAAGCAGTTGCAATGTACAATTTTCCCTTACACTGAAGTTCTAACTATAAACACACTGAAATAGAAAACTATAGATGAGTATCACAGTTATGAAAGGCCTAGCTTCTGCCATTAATAAAAATGTGCCCCAACAACCACTCTTTCTACTCTACCAGCCCCACAAAACTGACCCCAGAAAGGCGGGTTTGGTGAAATTTAGAGCTACTTAACATAAATAAACATGAAACCCACACTTGGGTTAGGAGGTGTGGCTAATTTTAGGTGACTGCTCCATGTATCTGATGAAATCTGGAGCCTGGGCTTTCTGACTGGTTTAATGCAACCCTCAAGCCTACATCTGAGTAACTCCACCTCAGTATTTTCTCCACAGGGGAAAACAAGTGGTAAGGTGGCTGAAAGAAGGAATTCATTTCTGACTGTGAGGTCTTCCCAGGCAAACTGTCGGGTCTGCTCCAGCCCCCAGGCTGCAGAGCGCTGTACCAGGAGTTGACACCCAAGAGGGCTGCAGCATTTAGGAACAGCTGATGAGAGGCAGGTCTCACAGGCCTTCTGCTGATCTGCATTTGGGAGTATTCATTCAAGAGAGGCTGTGAGATCCTTCTGAGAAGCAGGCAGCAGAAATTGAGAGGGCTCTTGGTGATCAAGTGCAACTCCACTGGTCCCATTCCTGGGAACGGGAGCTTGGAATATACTTCAAATGCATACAGAAGGGAGTCCCAGGTATGAGAAGCGAGTTCAGCTGATATGAGAATCCACTTTTCAAAGCGTCAGTGACTTCACCCCCTCTCTCTCTCCTTTAACACAGCTACGAAGTCCACTGAGTGTCCAGCCAAGTGCACTTGTGCATTTCGTGCCCTCTCATGCCTATGAGAGGACCCCGTTCCAGCCTGGTGGCTTGCTGTACTTGCTCATCAGCTTTCAGGTTTCACAAGGGAAAACAATCTCCCCCTCGAACTGTAGAAGCTTTCTTTTCCAGAAGAACTCGACAACCCTGATGGCTCTCTCCAGTTACATAGCAATTATGTAATTGCCGAGCTTCTGCAGAATCATTCTGGAACCATTCTGCAGCCTTCTCCTGACTACAGCTGCAGCACGATGCTCCGAGATGATTGCAGCCTTTGAACGGATGGCCGGTCTCAAAGCTGAGCACAAAGGGATGTACAATGGGATTCCATCTCAAGCGCAAAGATGCTCTGGCCTCATGAAGCCCTTTCTCTTCCTCCCGGGCTGTGTGGCGAACTCCTGCCTCTGCCCGCCCTACATGTGTGTGGAATGTGCTTCACTCTGTTTATGCTGACAGATTCCAAAAGAGGCAGAAAATCAGCTGAAGTTGTGCCATGGACCATACACAAGGTAGTCATTTAACACATCATAGGAAAGCTCCAGAAGAGGACAAGATGCAAAGGGGAGGTGGGGGTGGGGGCGGGAGGCATCTCTCTAGGCTTCCTGCACTGGCATGAAATGAGTGCTTCCCTTCCTTCTGCCAGCTCCAATCCTTCATGTTGACATTACACATCCTGTACTGTAGATCCACCCCCATGCTGCCGCTTGCCCAGCTGAATTATCTCCTGCGTCACAGCGGTGGTAACAGAACTGCTGGCTCGGCAGACTTGAAAGCACCATTTCAATGCTTTATGCGTTCAGCAACTGGACATATTACCAGTGCGTCGGTCAGGGCTGCTTTGTGGCCCTCTCAGCAGCCATGCAATACTCAACCTAACCCTTCTGCTAACCAGATGGTCTGTTTGCCTCTTGGGACCAAACCATTCAACTTTACTTTATTAAATTCTACCAAAATGTGGGGACAGTTTACAGCAGTGTGTCTGGTTCATCTCCAACAGGGTTGCTAAGATGAAAATGACCTAAAAATAACTGGAAACTCGACTTCACACCAACAGAGAACAAGATATTTTGGAGTAAATATTTAAATGATCTGCCAGATTCCACACCCCAGCAGCATTAACGACAAGGTTAGCAAATTATATTGTAAATACATACACACACAGATTCAGAAATACACACATCTAAATAGGAATCCAGCCTCCAGCCAAGGGTTCACCACCCTCTGGTGCAGTTAAATGTGGTTAAGGACAGCCATCTCCACCAGAATCACTCCAATTACCAAAACAAAGAAGCTAACACAACTGGTTAAGAGATCCCACCTCCCCTGGGTTTGACCACCTAGGCACTCTCGCAGGCATGCCAGGTACTCCCAGGGCCCTCAGTAAATGGCTGATGAATGAATAGAGATGAATGGGCACGTAGTTCTTAAATATAACAGCATCAATAAAACACATTTTATGAGAGTGAAGACACTAAATTCTTTCCAGCTCTATCATCATCCCACAACTACTAACTAGGAGCGCAAAGCCAGGCAGCGGATAAATGGCAAGAAGCAAGCCATCTGTGCCAGAGGCAGTGGATGGCCAGTAATTGATCACTGCAAATGAACTGCAGAGGTGGCTGGCCGTCCACTGAGTACCTGGCAGGATGTTGGGTATTTTACATACATTATGCCTCTGAGCCTTCACCAGAGAGGGAATTCCACTCTAAAGATAAACTAGAGGCCAGGAGCAAATGAGGAACCTGACCCAAGTGAAGTACATCACTTTTCTACTACTTGGCTGTCACAGATGAGTAAGGATCTTACAACTTGGAAAGAACTGGCACAGATGAAGGTGGCAAACCGCAACCCCCCCCCCCCCCCCCCCCCCCCCCCCCCCCCCCCACCAAACTATCCCTGCCTGAGGTCTCCAGGAAAATGGAAAGATCTTTCCAGTCCCAGAGCTTTTCTGCCAGCCCAGGAAGGCCTAGTTACAACCCCTCCTGTGTCTTCCCACATTTCTTACTTTCCTGAGGGCATTCCACATTATTACAACCAAAGATTACACCCACAGAGTCACCACTACTTTTTTAATTTGGGGGTCCAGCCCTTGAGACCAAAAAGCTCTCATTTGAGATCATCCTAAAGATCTGAACACCAGTAAATAGTAATGAATGGTCACTTTTTTTTTTTCCTCCTCCGCAAAAGTCTCTGCACACAATTTTAAAGCAGCAACTATAATTTTTTTAAAGAATTAAACATTTCTTTATGTCTCTGTAAATGCTCACACTGTAAAAGTAAATACATAAGGCTCCATGGGTAATCCACTTTGAAAGGTGAAGAATCACAAGTGACCTACCCAAGAACCACTTACATGTTTTCCATCTCTGCCACCATCACCACCAGACTGCCACCAAGGAGCCACCAATGAATGTTCTTGTGACTTGGAGCAGACCAGGTTAGGTAAGTCCTGTTAGGCCCTACCAACACCCTTCCACATTTTGAAATATCATCTACCCTGAAGGCACTCTAAAATTAGCCTCCTTACCCCTGAGATCTCTAAGCATCTGATATTACAGGACATAAGTAAGACAAAGTGGACATGGGCTATTAAAATAAACATTTGCACACAGAGGACCAAAGCAATTCAAAGCAAGGCCACAGGATAGCCCTCCAGCCAGCTCAGAGCTACCTACCCCAGCGAAGCCATACAGAAGCAATCAACATTTATAAAAGACAGCACGGCCCAGTATTCTCATTGAACAAATATGGTATTCTTAGATCATTTTTGCAAGAATGATGCCAAAAAAGAGGAATGACACCTTTCTCCTAAAAAGCTCGAAGAAGTTCACATTGATTAAAAATCGTTCCCACAACTCTGCAGGGAATATTTCTGTAAGGTGAGACAGTAAGTACACTTTTCCAAGAGGACGTGGCGTCATCCTCGGGTGGTTGACAAAATCCCTACTGAGCACATGGGCACATGTGGAGTGTGGCGGGGTCCACAGCCAGCCAGACCAGAGGTTCACAATCTGGAAAAGTCTACCTGTGAATGGACCACAGCAATGAGGACCACTCATCACATAAGACAGAAATGGTGCAAAATTAATCCAAACATGGAGTCTAAGACCAAGGACAAAACAATTCACACCTGAAAAACCCTTAGAGCAGACCTCTACCTCCGTTTCTCTATCCATGAGGAAGACACTATCATTTTCCTAGGGCCCATTATAAACAAGAATCCTTACACACATAATACTTTATAGCCCTTATGTCAGTTCTACAGATTCATAATATTATCCCCATTTTACTGGATAGGCAATTGCAGGAACAGAGAGGTTAAGTGATTATTAAAGGTCACACAGCTAGGAAGGAACATAGATACATTTTATCCTGCGACTGTGCAAGATTCAAAGAGCATGTTCCACCCACTACACACCACTTTTCATAACGAAGATGCCAGCACAAAGAACTTCATGTTCACATAGAAAACCTGAGAAATTTGCATTCCTGATGCTTCAGCAAAAAATAAGCACCTTATCCCCAAAAGAATATCCTATCTATGTAAAATATATCTACATACTTACACATATTTATATATTAATACACACACACACACACACACCCCCATATACCCATAGACATGGTAGCCAAGTTCCTACTTGTTCTTCAGACAGTTCAATGCAATGAAGTTCAGACATAGTGTGCAAATTTTAATTGCATGACTTCCCCATAAAACTGCATGTCAGAAAGGGAAGGCTGCCAAGTGACAATCTGGCCCAGTGATTCACAGTGTCACACTGACATACCCACTTCAGATACAGGTCGTTGTTTGTATTTCCTAGAAATCATTGACTTCATGTAAGAGGTAACAGTAAAGGATGTCCCCTAGCAATGACATGTTCTTTTTCTCTTGGAATACACTGGCAGCAAATGTCATGAATTTGCAAAAAAGGAGGGGGAGGATCCTGTAAAGTTAAAAGCCCTTGCTCTATACTCCTCAGACTTTCATGATCCTGTGGATAAGGCAGCATCTTAAACACAGATAACTCTCTTCTTCACTTTAAGACTATGCCCTATAAAATAAAAGATCTATTCAAATGAATCACTTCAAATCTACTGAAAAGGTATCATGGCCTGAGGGGAAAATCTAGCTAGTTTTTTTATTTTTTTATGCTTCAAGAGTCCCATGTGCTGATTTATTAATGTTTTTCAGCCATGTTTGACTCTCAAAAACTGAAGAGTTTAGTTTTCTGTAGACATCAGTTCAAGCCATATAATGTATGCACGGGCACACAGACAAGATGATGTTGCCACCAACTTCTTTACTAAAGTAGGGGAAAAGATGATGGGAAATTGGCAACAAGGGAAAAAGGACCAGGAGGAAAATACTGGAAACATCCGAAATTCACCCTTTAGAAGCTGCTTCAGAGAAGACTGCTAACACTTACCTGAGCTGGGGTCAATTTTGATAACTGTAGTTGACGTCTAGAAATGGGGTTATGAATATAATTATCATGAAGCAGTAATTGGGCAATCACAATCTAATTAAGCTCACTGACTATATTATCTTGTTTTTCCCCTAATAATCACATAACATTTAACACTTGCTCATTTTAGGACCTATGGGTGATGTTCATTCACTATTAACAAGCAATAGCCACTGGTCAGAGAGACTGGATGAGGGATTCAAACATGAGAAGCAACCAAGCGGTGGGGACTAAATTCAGGGATGGCTGAAATCTGTTCTTCAATTCCACTTCACTGCTCAGCACACCCAAAATTACTGAGGCAAGACCATGGGAGAAGATGGAATGAATGATGGGGATTCACACCAGTGTAAGGATGCAGGTCTGTTCTCTTAAGCACGTGCTATTTTATGTGATCTATACAACGTGGTTTTTGGTTTTTTTTTTTTTTTCACATTATAATGCAATCTGTGTTAAGATGAGTAATTTTTGTCTTATTTTTCAGGATAATGGAAGATTTCTCCACCAGCCCTAAATACATAAACTTTATACATTTACCTCCTCAAACACATTCTAAAGCTCCCTTTCCTCCCTAGATCTTGGGTATTCTCAAATGCAATGTCCTGTTCCCAAGTGGATGTCACTGCACCCATAAAGAGACCTTGACTCAATTTACCTACACTTTCTGCAATGCTCCTGAGGGTAGCCTAGGGAGATAACTGTTTAAAGAATTAAGAGGAAGATTGAAGAAATATTTGAAGGTCTGGTCCTTGAGACAGGCTGGTGTGAGGGAGCATCTTAGATGTCTAGGCACTATGGTGAAGGCTGAAGAGAGTCTTTGTGGTTCTTACGTTAGAAATTCCACCCAAAGTATCCCATGCTTTGGTACAGGTCAATTTTACTCTCTTCAACTTTGTGATCTGTTGGGGTTTTGTTTGGGGTTTGTTGTTGTTGTTGTTGTTGTTTTTGAGCCTTTTTCCCATTACAAGCTTTTATCTAAGAAAACAATGGTTCTGAAAAGTTTGGTAGATAACGATACAGATGACAGGTTAAAAACGAATGGCTCTGTGACTCCTCTGGGACACTTTATAAACAGGACACATGCTTATCCTCCTAGCCAGGTTTTGGGTCGAAGTCTGTCTAAGGACAGACGATCACCTGAAAAGATCCATGGCAAAGTTAAAAAGGTTTTAGAAAACCACCATGAGCTGCCTGGAGGTTAAAGAGTCTACTCAGCAATTAATGCCCAACTGTCTGTCCTACAGAAAAGCTACTGTCCTAGATATCTGAGGGATTTTTGGACCTGCTCCATGGCCCTTAGCACAGCTTGTTACTCTATTAAGGGCATTTGTGGTCATCCCTGAACAACAGCTTCCTTACTGTACTGTGATGTTTCAGGGAGAGGCAAATAAAACCAAAACACCCATCATGTCTCCAGGATCTAAGCAGAGCACATGGTGATCACTAAAGGCTTGGAGGATACTAGCACCCATGCTTTGAAGAGTACCGGCATTATTTTCCAAAAATCACTCTTAGACAGTGGAACTAATTTTCAAATATGTCTGTGTGGCTTTTGAAAAACATTTCTTGTGCTTCCAGTAAACAGAGCCAACATAGGGCACTGAAACTTTCAAAGGGGGCCTTCACAAGGAAAAACCATCATCTCTTCCTAAAAAAAAAAAAAAAAGTCACACAGCATTATCCTTCTGTTGTTAACAGGGAGGGGCACCTTTTAAACAGCCAGGTGTATAATTACATTATAATACTGAGTTCAATACAGTACAATTTTTAAATATTTATTCTCTAAATTTCCACCCACATGGTCTCTTGGGTTTTTTGGTGTTTTGTTTTTTTTTTTTTCCCCACCATCTCCTCTGTAACTCAGAAGAACAAAGAGAGGGCACTCTAGTTAAACACACTTTGTCAAGCTATTACAATAAGTTATATCTCTCATATCAACTAATATATTACAATTAATTTTCCATTAAGCTCAGATTTCCTTCCAGAACACCAGGATATACTCCTGGCATAAGCAACTGTAAGAGATAAACCATCAGGAACATAAGCTATTAGCATACTAAGTAATAACCAAGGCCAGTTCCCAGCAGCTGAGAGTCAGGAGGTGGTCCCCCTGTGTGTGCATCCTGGCTCCCCCTATCTCCATGAAACTTGCGTAAATTACTTTACTTCCCCAAACCTCAGCCTTCTCTACCATTCGAACAGCTCCTGGTTCATATTCAATGTTAAACAAATGTTACCTCGTATTAAATATTAACTGTGAGCGTTTTGTTAACGGCTGATGTGATATTCCCACTCTACAGAGAAGTTGGCCGAAATTTTTGATGAAGCAATCATATTTAATCTCCTTTTGGAAGGTCTTCTTGCCCAGCATCAGAAGGGACAATATTCCGTTGACAGCAGAAGGGGGAGAAATTTGTTTTCCAATGGAAGTATAGTATTGTATTAATTTCTGCTTTAGAGCAAAGTGACTCAGTTGTACACACATTTGCTTTCTGTTTTTATATTCTTTTCCATTATGGTTTCTCCCAGGAGATTGGGTATAGCTCCCCATGCTATACTGTAGGACCTTGTTGTTTATCCATTCTAAATAGAATAGTTTACATCTGCTAACCCCTGACTGCCCATCCACCTCCGCTTCCTCCCTCCCCCAACCCACCCCCAACCCCCGCCGGCCCAGAAGTTCTTGTAGCTGAACTCTGACATTCAAATGAAAACGGTCTCTTCCACTCAGACCCCTTCCCCAGTTATCATTATGAAATACTAATTAACAGTCTTCAGAGAAGACCACTTAAGATAGAAACCATTGAAGAGAAAAATTTCTGGGTGACAAGTACTTTATTATAGAAATCTTTACATAATCTCTAGCTGGTATCTACATTTTGGCCATCTTCAGCCTATGACTCAGTGTTCAATTTTTACCCCACAGGTAGGACCCCCAGATCGGGTACAGTCTGGGTTGGTTGATCTGATGCTCGGCTGCAAACTTACTGGTCATGACACAGA
Source organism: Ovis aries (assembly GCF_016772045.2). Classification (NCBI taxonomy): domain Eukaryota; kingdom Metazoa; phylum Chordata; class Mammalia; order Artiodactyla; family Bovidae; genus Ovis; species Ovis aries. The sequence continues at coordinate 16,244,247 of NC_056055.1, forward strand.
GGATGATGTAATTAAGGATTAGAATAGCTGAACATTCTGGACCATGGTGGCCTTGTTTTGGACGTTAAAATACCAGGACTGGATTGACAGACCAGCCTGTGATGCCTGGCTCCAGCAAACAGCTTAATCCCAAGCTGGACACAGGTAGTCATCATGCTCCATGCCTTTCGCCTCTGAAATAAGCACTTCTCTGTTCCTCCCTTCTTCTCACATCCAGAATGCAGGTAGAGAAGCTCTATGGATAACCTTAGCGAGGACTATCACATGTTCTGCCCATTAATAATGCAGCTACTTTCTGCTGTGCTCTATTCTCGACTTCACTCCTTCTCCAGGAAAATCTCCACCAACATCTACTTAACCAGCTCCATCAACCTTCCATCTGTCCTTTACCAGCAATGCTGTATTTTTAACCCCAAAGTCATAAACTGTCTCCCAAGACCAATTCTATTTTTTTACAATAAGGACTGATCAAAGAATGTGGATCTGAGCCCTGGTCTTCATATTTCACGTGCAATAGGTACCAAATTACAAGGTCTTTTTCCACTTGCTTTATTGTTTTCTTAAAAGCAATGTCTTTCTTCCTGTAGGCTCTTCCCAGTGGACAGCCCTGTCTCCTCTGACTTGTCAATCATTCTCCCACCTCTCTTCTTCTCCTCCTCTTACCCAAGCAGTCTCTCCTCCCCAGCAAATTCCCACCACGTAATTATGGCAATGCTTTAGCCTACTTTTCTGTTAGCTTAACAACCCTGTCTATTTTCTACTTGTGCTGATGCCACTGTTTGCTTTTCTGACGGGCTAATCCGTGTATCCTTTCAAGGCCTAACTTCCCCTACCATGAAAGCAGCTGGAGTTCTGATTCACAGGTGCTTTCCAAAGCTTTTCATTAGCAAGAGAAATGAGATGGTTTAGAAACCCATTTCTTAATCTGCAGGTGAGTATGGGAACCTTTGTGCAGCAAACATCTTTCAAGTATCCCACATTGTGCCACCGCACAATTATTGTCTGACTAATAAGTACAACGTTAGAGGCACATTTGTCACGTTAAAAAGGGAGAATGTTCCTTCAGAGCAGATCACTACCATCGCCCTCCCCCCCACCGCCCCCCAGCCTCTGGTATTTCCCAGTTCAAGAGAAAAGCGCTCAGCTGATGGGGACCAAAACTGAAGGACTTTCCTAGTCTTAAGTCTGAACAGGGAAGAGAAGAATTCCAAAATACGAAGGCTTTAGCTCGTGTTCTGGTTCAACTGGCCAGACGAGGGCTTAGGGAGCGAGTTTGGCCTTCCCCAGCTGGGCTCTGCGGCAGCTAAGCCTCTCCACAGATCCTGGGCTTAATTACTTCTGACACAGTTGTCTCGCCTGGGCTTCCAGCTCCTTTTGTGTTCAAACCAGTCTCAATCCAAAGGTAAGTCTTGGCCTCCTCATCTTAGACAAATGCTTCATTTCCCACTAAGTGATCCTAAAACATTTTCATCAGGACCCATGGGTTTGCTAGTGGAATGTTCATCTTTTCTTGCACAGTCTTGGGGAAAAACCTACTAGAAAGCCTGGCAAGTCACTTTTTGAATTAAGAAGCCTTCAAAGATTTTTTTTTTTTTTGGGACAAATAAGTACTCTCCCTCCCCTCACCTTCCTTTTACCCTCTGGAGTAGGCTCTGCTCTCTGAATGAAGTTGGAGGGGGATAAGCTGTGGTCAGACCCAACAGAAGTGCTTTCTTAATATTCAGAAGCAACATGCAGTGAACTACACAAGCAAATACATGAAAGCAAGGAAATCAATACCAAAATACCCATGACCTGGCACAAAAAGAAACCTTCTCTCCAAGAATAACCCAAGAAGAAAAAAACTGTCTCCAGCTAGGAATTAGGCAAGAATGCTTTGAAGACACCAAGTCATCTGCTCACCAGAATTTAAAAACACAATGCTTTTGCAGGTGAACCATACGAGGAACCTCTCACCCCAAACTACTCTACCTCCTGTCCCTCCAAGCCCTGAAAAATCCAATCTGGTGTTGGAGCCACGCAGCCCAAGGCTACAAATCCTAGGCGTGGGTCAACTGATAAGGACAGGATCCCTTAGAAAATAGAGACATTTGACAACAGCATTTCAGAGCAGAAAACATCAATCCAGATTCCCAGTGTGTGCAGTTTTCCCGATACAAAGTTCAAGGGGACAAAAGACTCCGAAGAGCTCCCTAATAAACTGTCAATGCAACCTAAATTCATAAAAATGCCTTTTCCCCTCACTTGGAAACTTCTCCTCCTTTTATAAATCTCAGAGACAGTTCCACTTAGAATTATCTTCTCTCCAATCCCCCCCCCCCACCTCCCCACAACCAACCCAACCCCACACTTTTTTTCTTCCTTCAGTACTGGCATGCAAACCATGCTGTTTTAACTTCTTTCCTGTTCTCCCAGTTCTTCTGGAACATTTTATTTTCGACAGTCAACTCATCTGGAGGAGTGCCACACTGAGGTCCAACTGTTTATAGCGTTAACTGTGTTTCTGCCAGAAGTCCACATACAGCCCTACCTTCTCCAGACTGCCTCCTGGATTAAGAATTTATGCTTTCGTTTGGAAGAAGCTTAGAAAATGTGGAAACTTCCAAACATCCCTCTTCTTCTTTACAAAGTTACTCTCACTTGTCCAAGTGGAATGGGGAATGGAAACCCATGATCACCCTTCAAGCACTATCCCATCCCTCTCTCATGGTTAAATGCGGCACGTGCCTTTCAAACAGCATTTTAAGGAAGACGCTGTGTCTACTGGGGCACAGGAAATAGCTAGTCACAGGTCTTCAGGAGAGAACTGGGTCTCGACAAGATACATGGAGGACACATTTTTAGATCAGTCTGGAACTCTGGGAAGCCACCAGTCATCACTAAAGACCGGATTTCACCCTCCTGGCCATTCATCAGTATTACAAAATGGCATCTCAGCAAGAAACCAGTTGAAATTTGTACCAGGTTGCAAAACAGATCCTCAGAGTCCAATTGTGGGCACTTCGGGAAGCTGCAATAGACCCAGACAAACTTCCAAAGAAGGGCATTTGAAAAGGACTCCCCATCCCTGGATGACAGAAGTACAGGGAGGAGGACAATCAGAAGAAAGGCACAGCTTCAAACCCAAGAGTTACAAGTCCCATGAACAAAACAGGCCTCTGGAGCGTATTACTCCTGTGAATGACCACGCTCGGCCTCAGGCTCCCCAACAAGCTAGACTAACTAAAAAAAAAAAAAAAAAAATCAATACTCCTGCCCCACTAGCATATGGTTTCAGAGTTTCTGAGACAGCCTTGCACTCTGGAGAGGAGAGCTGGTGTTTCACAAACTGCTACACTCACAGGCAGTAGAAAGGGCACTGGGGTGGGAGTCAGCAGACCTGAGTTCTAGGCCTGGCTTTGTTACAAATGAACTTTCTGACCTGTGCAAGGTCTCTGTGCCAGTTTCCTCCTCCTTACAATGCAGGGGGAGGGGCAGAGGTGAAGGAGAAGATCTCTCTAAGGCACAAAGCAACTCAATGAGAAGTTCTGACTTCATATTCATTGTTTAGGGTGTTATCAAGCAGTCAGCTTTGACATGATTTTTAGTGTTAATTTCTACTTGGGAAATAATGCATTTGTCCACCACCCCCAAAATCTCAGTTTAATCCCCATGTTCCCCAGCCTTCTTTTATCTTTATAAATGCCTCTTTTCCTTTCTTTTTTTAAGCAACCTTCCCCAAACTAAGACTTGTGCTATTAAAAGAGCTTAGAACTTCCCATTTCCTTGCTAGCGCTAAAATTAAACTGTCCATTCCTTAGGGTCCAACGTAACATCTGCCAGATGTCTTGGCATATCACACAAAAAGAGGAATTTTCTTCTAACATTATCTACTTTCCTCTCTGTTTTCTCATAATCAATTAACAGGTCACCAACACCCACCTAATGTTTTTCTCAAAGCCACCAACTTCCTAAGTATGTGAACTTCACAGGATACTTGCTTACACACACACACACTCATGGATAATAACTTTTTTTTTTCAGTTCACTAGATTTTAGTAATAGACACTGGAAATATTCCCCCCCGTTTCCTCTGAATTTCCTTAGTTTCCATATACCAACCATCCAATCATCCACCCATGTCAGATCCTTTGCAATTTGAGTTCATTCTTATTTCCTAATTTATGAGTATGGCATTGAGAAATAGCATGTTTCCTAGCCTTCAACTCGAAACACTCAATGCAGCTTTGTCAATGTTCTGTCCCAAGAGGCAGTAAACTGTAAGACTGATTAAGGCACATACCAGAGAAGATAAGTAAGGTTACCTTAACCAAGAAATCTCAACACTAGGAAGAATCCAGGACAGACTAGACCTTATTAAACTCCATCACACAGAAAATGGGACTCTTTCCCAAGGCAACATTACCCTCCTTTCCTTTCAGGAAAACTACCCCAAGTTCTTTAAAGTCCACTAGTAGAGCTGGATTTCTTTTTCCCCTATTGTCTTACAGAAGACTCATTAGAAAAAAAGAATATATATATATATATATATATATATTATATTACCATATATATGTATATATATATAATGTTTTCATCTAAAAGTTATCTCCAAAAATAAATAAATAAATAAAAGTTATCTCCAATTCCAAAGATTAAGGGAAAAAACCAAGTCCTGGGAGAATGTAATCAATGAATTAGGCGGACATAAATCAAATATGAGGAAAATTATGGAATCCGAAGACCCAGCAAGAATATTTTTTATGGCAGGTACATCACAGTTCACACAGTCTCCAGAATGACTTCTCTCTGTGATTATATCAGAGCAAATTAGGTAACAGCTTGCCTACCAAGCCTCATCAACTTGGTGTCTCAAAAACAAAAAGGATCTCTGAGTTTTGACATCAAATGAGAAGGTTCCATTGGACACTGTCTTTATTTCTCTCATGGTGGTTTATCCAAAGTAACTGCCCCATTTCGAACGTACATATCTAGAAAGAAGCAAGATACCATGTCTTGAATATAATGGTGCTTCTCTTGCTGATGAGCATCAGAGATGGATGAGTCTCAGGTTGGAACACATTCGGAAACTCCAAAATGCCTCTTAGATACCTAATTATTCCCCCCCAGAAAAGCTTAGCTCTAAGGCTGTCTACATACAAAAACACCAAAATATTTGGTTGCAAAGTAAAAAATATGAGTCAAACTGCTAGACTGGCAACCAGTTTGTCAGATTCTTCCCCCCACTGAGAGAAGTAATTAACTGGTTGTCCTGGTATCAACAACAACAACAAAGATATCATAGAAGTTTGCTTCAAGATCAACAAATAATTTATTTATGTTTACATAATCATATATGGTTAATTAGGTGCAAAATTATCTGGTAATTACTTCCCCAAATAACTCTCTTTATCCCATCGCATTTGAACTTGAGTTTGAACATGTAGCATGCCTATATATACATATATACATTAGCAAATTTAAATATAACATTGATGACATTCTACTCAAGAGCAAAAGTTATGATATCAAACATAACATTCAAAAATGAGTAATTAAAGGTATAATTGCAAGTAAGATTTTTTTTAAGTGCTCTTGGAGAGCCCTAGGTTATTAATAAAGAAACAGAGTTCTGAAGAGTATTTTTAAATGAGTATACACATCAACTGAGAATCCTGAAAACCATACATCTATGTCTGCAAAAGCAGGATTTTACTTCATTGGCCATGGACAATTATCAGCTAAAGAACCATGTATTTCTTCTCTCCTTTCACACCTCTCAGAAGAACAATAACCCTCAATTAATGACACAACAGTTTGGTTAGAAAAATGTGATGTTGTCATATACAGCACGGTGCATTTACTGAATGACACTGCTCCCAGTTACTCAACAGAATATAATTACATCTGGAATCTAAAACCACCTCGATCTGTACAAAAATACTGTAGACATAAAGAACTTTATATACACACACAAATCTGACATACAATGAGAAAGCAAAGCCAGAAAAAAGCTGGTATAAGTCGCTCACCAATGTGTTCCTTATTTCTGTTGAAGCTGGTACCTTTCTATATTCCTCCTTAGTTGAAAACAAGGTCCAATCAGCCTCCTTCCAATAAATTAACTGGTTCTGAAACTCCTCCATTCCACTGTGGAGCATTTCTCGCCTATCTTCAAGAGTCCATCTAATATTCTTCCAACATCTTCCCTCATCCTCAAGATGGCTACCTTACCTAATGGAAAAGCAACATCTTCATGGTTGGCTTTTATAAATTCCTCAAGCATTTCAGGATTTAGTTCTTTACTGCGATTGATTACATACATTCTCTAGAACTAATCCGTGAAGAACTCCAATCAGTGTGTGTGTGGACTGGGTAGATTTGGGTCCTTTCTTCAAATCATCCTCACAAAATGTCTTCCTCTAAGACTAATAAATTCCTCCCAACTAGAAAGGTGAAGCTACCTGGACAGAAGGTTTTCTCAACTGACATAATATTTTAAAATTTTGTTTCCATAGTGACATTGTTAAGAAGACATCTGATATTCCTGAAGACTTACAGTACTTGAGAACACAGAAAAGGGAAGAGGAAAAAAAAAAAAAAAACACACAAACACAGCAGAATGGAAGAGGGAAAACAAAGGAAAGAAAAGAAGGCCTAATACACAAATGGAGCATCCTGAAAAGAAATGTAGACCTTCCAGAAACTGGTGTCAGCCAGTCTTAAAGAGTTCCTCTGAGATCTTGCAAGATTTGCTGTTGCTGCTGTTGTTTTGCAGAAATCAACCCCAACCAGACAATAAAGTCTTGCAGTGCATCAAAACATGATGATAATCAAGCCTCAGAACTCCAAAAATCTCAGCTCAGGGCCATCACCATCTTCACAATGAGGAAATCACATTTCCTGGTGACTTGCAGGAGACCTGGAGCAGCTTAAAAGTTCTGTGACGGACCTCAGTGGAAAAATGTTTAAGGTTTTGCCTTGCCTTTCCCAAAGGAGGTCAACACCCTACAGGTCCACTCAAAAGGAGAAAAAAATTCCAAAAGTTTACTTTAAAATGGAAACAAATGCCTCCATAACTTGTGAAAGTACTCCTTGGGTGGGAGAAATATCTGAGAAGCCCTTCCAAGCCCCTCATTTCCTTGCATAATGAACAGATAGCGAGGAACCACCACAAGATTCGCCCCCTAGAAAGGGAGAAGGAGAAGGCAGGCAAGCCTCCTCTACCAGCCATCACCAACAGAGCTTCAAAATGGAGACATCCATAATTTTATAAACACTTCTCAGCTTTGTCTCCTGGAAACCCGCTCTCCTCCATTTTCTGGTGGAGTTACAACATGACACGGGCTTACCTGACTCAGTTCCCAGCTCTCAACCAAACTAGTTACTTCCTCAAAAATCCTGCAAGCCACCTCCAGAAACAAAACCAAAGCAAACCAAACAGCCAACACAGACACTCAGACACAGCCCCCGGGAGCCCAGGGAGAAAGCCCCAACTGGTTGGTCTTTTCCCATCCCAGACGCGTGCTTAAAAATGAAACTTTTTTTTTTTTAAGTAGGGGAGGAATATAAAAGGAACTCCAGGCAGCTTCCCTCCCTCTCTGTAGGTTAGAAGCTACAATGAAAAGAAAATGAGGGTTCCTCCAGGAATGGTGAAAAGCCTGGAGAATGAACGTGAGAAGAAGCTTTGTGTTTTGGAGTCTGGACTGGAACCAAAGCAGACAGCTTGCAAATGGAGGACAGGGAGATAAAGAAAGGGAAAGAGAGGGGCTGCTCCAATGGGGGGCGGCTGCGGCTTCCCCTCGCGCCTGGAAGGAGGGCAGACCCCTGGGAACTGCACCAGGAGTCAGGCGACCCCCGGGCCTCTGCCTGGGGGTCCTTTCTCCCTTCCTCAGAGGAGAGCCAAGCGTGTGTAATGGCTTCTCCTCTCCAGAAACCGTTGTCTCCTCCACCAGACGCTTCTGAACCCCCAGCCTGGAGACAGCTCCTCAGTGGCTCCTGAACCTGCGCCCCCCCCATCAACTCCCACCGCCCCGCCACCGGGCCGGCGCCCCCCGCTCCTCGCCTCTCTGCTCACCACCGCCGCCGCCACCCCCCGACACATCCCGACCCCGCATCCCAACTTCGGGGAGAGAGAGAGAGAGAGAGAGAGAGAGAGAGAGAGAGAGAGCCAAATACCTGAGGAAGAGGGGGGGTGCCAATCCGCACGGCTTTGCCATCGGGCTGGGGACAGGCAGACAGAGAGGGGGAAAGGAGAGGGACAGAAAGAAAGAGGTCAACCCGCTCAGGTCGGGGCGGCCGGGAGCGCTCCCTCCTCTGCCCCTCGCTCGCTCCCTCTGGCTCTCTCGGCTCAGGTCTCCTCGACTCCCGCCCTCCGCCCCCCTCTCTGTCCCTACTCCTGTCCCCACACCCGGAGCATCCGTCCTAAGCCTCCGGCTCTCTTCTCACTCATCTTTCATTTTCTCTTCTCTCCCTAGAACTACACGAAATTAATTAAGCCACAGCGCTCCGCTCCCCCCCCCCCCCGCCCCCCAGCAGAAGGAGCAGCCAGCAGGAAAAGCACAGCCACCTCCACTGCCACCACCGCCACCTTCTCCTCCTCTTCCTCCCTCGCTTCTCCTCCTCCTCCTCTTCCTCCTCCCCCTCCAGCTCTCTCTCCCTCCTCCTCCTCCCCCTCTTCTCTCTTGCTTCTTCTCCTCTTCCAACAGCCAGTCCATGCAGGGGACTTCCTCTCCTCCCGGCTCCACCAACCCTCCTCGGCCGAATGAATGAGCGCGTTTGTGCCTCCACCACCCCGCGCTCTCCTCCCCGCAGCACTCGGACCACCCCGAGGTGCTGGTTAATTGCAGTAACTTACAGAAGAAGCGTCCCGGCGCCGGGAGGTGTTTCGGGTTCTCCAGCCCCACCGCCTCCTTATCCTCTTTCTCTTTCTCCTCTTCCTGCTCGGGTTATTGTTGTGGAAGTTGTTTGGGAGTCTCATGTGCTTCTGCCGGGTCTCAGCAATGGAGGATCGCCATCTTCCCTGCCTTCCTCGGCTCCTCAGACTCGCTGCAGCGGCAGATGACCCGAGATATCCGTCTCTCTCTCTCCCTCTCTCTCCCTCCCTCCCTCTCCCTCTCACTCTCTCCCTCTCTCTCTCTCCTCTTCTCTCTCCTCTCCCTTTCCCTCGCGCGCTCTCTCTCTCCCTCCCTCCCTCTGTGTCTCTCTCTGAATAATGAGCAACCAGAGGGAGAGAGAAAGCAAGACAGAAAGAGAGAAGGCAGACAATCTTCTGCCACACAAAACGCCGGAGCACCAGGGGGTGCGCGAAGCCTTTCTAATAACAACAACAACGTGCGGGAGAGAAGAAGAAAAAAAAAAAAGAAAGAAATGAGGAAAGGGCTGGAGGTGTGGGGGGACGGGAAGAATTATCCAAGAGCTGGAGAAGAGGAGAAGGAGAAGGTGGAGGAGATGCTGAGGCTGCGGCTGCTGTCCCCCCCTCCCCCTCGCTGAACCCCAGAAGGAGGCAAGGTGGTTGCAAAGTTAAGGCTGGGACATTGTCTTTGTCACTCAGAGCAACACAGAGCCAGGCCAGTGAGATGCAAGAGGAGGCGGTGGCGGCGGCGGAGGAGGAGGTGGTGGAGGAGGAGGAGGAAGAGGAGGAGAAGGAGGCAGAGGAGGAGGAGAAGGGGAAGAGGCAGATGAGATGAATAAAGACCTGCGGAGAAGGCGGTGCGAGGAGCGCGGCGGCCGGACTGAGGCGTGCGCGCTCGCGTCCCGGAGGCACCCGGCCGCCCCGGCCGGCAGAGGAAGCCCCCAGTGAGGACCCTGCCCGGCCACTCATAGCGCTCCCACCATCAGCCCTGCCCGAGGAGCCGAGTCTTGGCCCCAGAGAGTCCCTCACACGCATCCATCTAGAGGCCAATCTTTGCAAAAGAACATACACGGGGAACTAGAGGTTGCAAGTCTAAACCCAGATCAACCACGTGGGGCTTTTTAATCCCTTTCCAGCTTGCGGTGTGAGTATCTCCAGTGAAAAGCTCAAATTGTCCATTACTGGCACGTATTTTGAAGTCTTCTCCTCCGAAATAAAGACTCATTGTGCATTTTATTTCTTTTCTGATATGGGAGGGGGGCTGGGGGAGCGAAAGAACCCATCATTCTGAGCCTCGGAACCACCACTTTCTTTTCCTAACTTGTTAAGTGTTTTGACGGCGCACCAAAAGGGGGGAAAAGCCTACTTAAATAACTTTACACCCTCCAGCCCGGCGTTGTTTGCACTTTCTGGCTGATCATCTAAAAGCTCAGAAAGTAACAATCAGAGCTCCTAATGATAAGGTGTCATGGTGTTGAAGACAAGAGAACCAAGATGAAGCTTTCATACCTTGAATTTTTATTTGGTGTATTTTCCCACAAATCGTTCTGAACTATTTATTTTGCAAAGGAGTGCGTTTACCCTCCTCTCTAAGTCCAACGTCTCCTAAGGCTTTAATTTGATGGCGGGAGGGGGCGGGAGGTGGTGCCTACAGTATAAAAAAATCAATACAGCAAGTCAGAAGCAATTGAAGTTCAAGGGCATGGGCTGCTTGTACCATTTCTATTCCTCGCATCCTCGAGTTGGACATCAACAGTCTCGAGAGAGAGAGAAACACGCAGCGCGAGGGGCAGAGACCTTAATTAAAGTTTCTTTTGTCCGCGTCTGAATTGGGGGATGTTGCTGGATTCCTTTGCATTGGGGAGCGCGCATCCGGTGAAGGCGCGGTGTAGAGGATCCAAGGCAACACTGTCCTCTGTAATACTACTTCCCCCCGACCCCACCCACCCCCCAACAACAGTCCGGGCAGACATCCCCATAAGCCCATACAATAAAGGGGAGGAGGAGACGCGCGCGGAGTTGGTTCCCACCAGATAGCGGGGTTTTACAAACAGATCTGACTCCTTTTCCCAGCTTTGCCCCAATCGTTTATTCCGGGGCAGAATCTCTCACCCAGAGGCACGATTTCAACCCCTTCCAGTCAACACTTCCTGCCCTTTTCTCCTCCCACTCACATTGAAAAGCTTGGGAGCCCTAAAAGGGTGTTGATGGCGGGGGTGATAAATAAATAAATAAATGACACTCTACGCGTGCGGTGGAGAAGAAAGGAGGGGGGAGGGAGAGGGAAGAGAAAAAGTAAGGAGAGGAAAACCTGGAGGAGAAAGCTCCGAGGCGAAAGGAAAACGGGAATCCGAGAAAGAAGAAAGGAGAGAGGAGGACGGGAAGACTCGGCAGGACTGAAGTGACCCTGGCTTTGTACAGACTTGGGAGGACTCCCGCTTCCAGGTGCCTGGAGGGACCTGAGGAAGTCCTTCTGCCCCGAGCTCCTCCCCCACAGGACCCCAGGGATGTCTGAGCGTTGGCCGCCGCTCCCCCATAAATTCCTCGTGGCACCGAGAGGAAGCGCGCCAGGTCTCCATCGTCCCTCCACTGCCCCGGCTGATAATTTACCTCTTTGTCTTTAATAAAAAGCTGACTTTTTCTGTCAAGCTCTGCACCGGGAAAATAACAATCGTATTTCAGGTTGAAAGCTCCTATCACTGTCGGGTTTTGGAGGCTGTGATAAAATCTTCATCGACGTGAAGGTACCTTCTGGGATGGCTTGGGTCGGAAGTCCTAAGATGGGGGCCGCTCTTCCCTGGGGGCAGGGGGGCAGGGGCGCGGGGAACCCGGCGGTGCGGAGAGAGGAGGAAGCGACGAGGTCAGAGGAAACGCAGGGCTCCTGGGGCACCAAAGGGCTTCCCGCAGTCGGGGAATGAGCCCTTGGGAGGAGCCTTTCGCGAGAACGTGAGCGCGCCCCAACACGCCTCAGACCTCATAAACCCACTTGGCAAAGACCGGGGAAGCGGCTGGCGGACCGACTGCGGTGAACTCAAGAAATTAACCTGCGCTGCAATTAAACGGGCTGCCGCCCTTTCAGACTCACCTCGAGCGACCGAGATAGCTCCCGAACCGGCCGCGGGGGGACCTGGCTCCTCCCTCCCGTCCCAGGAGAAGAGGACAAAAAGGGGAGATGGACTTGGAGATGGCCCCGCCCTTCAAACGCTCCAATCCTTGGAAACTAAACCTCCTCTCCAAGCCTCCACGTCTAGAAGGGACAAAGGCAGCGAGGAGATCCAGAGACCGATGGAGAGATAGGTGGCTTTCGGGCTTCTCAAATGGGCGCTTTGGGCGAAAGGGACAATGGCTCAGTTTCCATTCCAAATACAGGATACTCTTGAGAAGACCATCTTCTGGTTTAGAAGCAAATTGACTTCCCAAAGCCGTGAAGCAAGCTACTGGAAAACTCTTGCATACCCTGGTTTTTGAATGTGAGAAGGCTAAAAATTCAATTCATGACACCATACACAAATTATTCGACATTTTTTGAAGTCACGAGTGCCTGAACTATCCATCTAAAAATAGTCGAAAGAAATTAACATGAAAGAAAGAAACACGGTGGGGGAATGTGCTTTTTGTTGCTTGCTTGTTTTTATTGGGGGTGGTTTTCTTTCAAATGATAAGAAAGTTATTTGGATAAATAAAAGCTAGGTCACTCAAGTAAAGTGTTGAAGCTGAAGGTTTTAGTGAAAACCTTGACAGACTTGGCGCTTAAGTAACTGTAATTATGCTTTGCCATTAGCGGACCATTAAGATAAACAGGAGAAAGTTCACACCTCCTGCTATTTCATTCCCTAAGAATATTCACAAAGATAATAGAAGCCTCATTGGTGGGCTCTCTCCTCCACCAGGAGGGTTAATTTATAAAATTCTTAATTAAAATGGAAAAGCTTAGATTTTGTACACAGGCAACAATGTGAAGCAAGTCTCCTGAGGACATGTTGACTCCGTGAAATTTGCCTTTTGTTACTGTACCCTATGCCATTATTCCCCTGGAGTCATATGGTATTTCAGGACTCTGTTTATGTTCCAGGAAATAGGAATATGTGGGAAGCCCGGACCTTCTTCTCCCTTATCATGGGTGACTAGCATACACACTCCTCATAAAGGGAAATTATGGCTCATCAGAAGAGTGCCTTTATGAGCATTAATAGAATAATAAATCTTGCAATTTTAGTTCAAGAAATAGTAGAGTCCTATAATCAAAGTGACCCATGCAAATATGATCCACTTACTTGCCCGACCCTAGCAGGATAGAGATAATCTATAAATCATTTTGGTTTTTAAAGGTTAGGAAAGGAAAGCACCCAAACCTCTCAAAGCAAAGTGTTTATGAAGGGAAAGGGGATGTCTATCCGCTGTAGAAAGGAATCATGGAAAGAAGGAAGAGTTGGTCCAGAAGCTCCATTAAAAAGATAGAATTTCAACCGAAACAAGAGTGAATAAATGTTTTAATGTCATTGGTTCAATACTGACATTATATCGTTAAAAAAAAAAGCCCTGCTTCCTGAAAACTATGCAAAAAAAAAAATTCCAGTTTATAAATCCCACTTTCTAAATTTCAGCTGGAAAACTGTTCAAGCTGATGATTTTAGCAAAACAATATTTCATCTTTAAACGTTTGACCACACACCTCTTGAACTTGGAGGTATTTTCTTTCCTGCCCTATGTAAAACTACTTTTCCATTCAATTCAATATAGTCATTTTACTATTTGCATTTATTATTTTCAATGGGCTATTTATTTTGAATTTTCAAAATCTTTTACTCTTGTTGAAAGTTAGTCTTTAAAAAGTTTTTTTTTTAAGACTTCAAATTGGATAACTATGGACTTCAGATATCAAATAAGTGAAGTCACTAACACATCTTTCTGATCTCTTACAGAAAAATCAGTATTTTCTTATAAACCCAAATCTAAACACATGTAACTAGTTGACTGGTGTCCATGCCTAGCAAGAAGTGACTGGAAGAAGACAAACATAGATAATTCATGATTCTGAATATCTCTCAAAGGAAGAGAAATTGCAATAACTAATATTAAACTTACCCTATGTGAATCTTTGCACATATACCTGTAGATAACAAAGATGTTTCAATACCAATGTTCTAATTTTTCTTTTTTTTTAAGTCTTTTCCCCAAATGGTAGAAGTTAAATTTACAGTCCTACCAAACTAGGTTCTGTAGTATGAAACATTCGGTGGAATACCCATCAACAATTGAATATTTGTTTAGCATTTACGATATGCCATACTCAACTGAATACTAGTGGTACAAAGATGAATAAGAGACAATAAGTCAAAGTCTAAATGCATGATGTTCTTCAGGAACCATTGGCTTTAAAATCCCATTATGAGGACTTATACAAAACTTTAGATTTTTACTCACTCGAAAACAATACAGGACATTGGCCAATAAGGAAACATTAATTTAAACATTTTTGTTTATACTACAGAGTTATTAGGCAGTAATATTCTGTTAAAATTTGGGGATTTTATTTTAAAACCAATGTCTTGCCTTAACTTATTATTTAACATGAAATTCTAACTAGAGAAGATCTTTTTAGGAAAAAGGAGCTGTGTTAGACCGTGTACGATTGTATTAACCGAAATTCATAAGAAAAAGACACAGCTGAAAGATTGGCCATTTTTTGAGGCATCCCATCCAGTAGACACACCAGTATTTCCAGCTTCCTACCACTCACACTCAAACTGAAGCTCAGAGAAGGGATGTAACCTGGTCAGGAACACAGCATCCTAAAAGTTATCATTTTGATTTCTTTCTTTCTTTTGTTTTGACATGCTTCCATACTACTTGTACTGTTATTTACTTAACATATATTATTTTAAAATAAACTTTAAATAATACAAAAATAATAATACTCAAGAAATCACAGATCTGGTGGGCTATTTATATATAAAATGTCAATACACATCAAAAGAAATTTATTATTAAAACTAGAATAAAGAAAAAAAGATTTTGGATTAAAAAATTAGTCTAAAAGTATACCTGCCGAAGTCTTAATCGTAAGGAATGAGAAAGGTGTAAAGGAAAGTGTTTCAATTACTTTTTGGTGTACAAACAGGAATCATTTTTATAATTTAAAAAATAAGAAAAAGGTTGCATGGTCTAGTGGTCGCTAGTATAACCCCAAAGTAAGCCTTTGCATTATACATTCTCAGAGGAGTTAAACATTAGCACAAGGCTTTTCAGTACAATTTTAACAATACATATTTAAAGTCTTAAAATGTTCACATTTTTTATTCCCTTAATTCCATCTCTTAGAACCTACCCTAAGGAAACAGTCAAAAATGTAGAAAAGATTTATGTTAAAAACAATGATAGCAGTAAAATAAACAATTGAGAATAACTTGTGATTAAGAGAAGAGGAAACATTAGTCAATAAATCCTCACTATGATGTATTAAGCAGCTTAAAATTATTTATGAAGATTTTGTAATTAAACAGAAAAATGGTCTCATGTTAAAAAACTAGATATAAAATTAAGATCACTGAATATTTTTTCATAAGGCATACACTCAGAAATCACCTGGAAAGGAAGTCAATAGTAAATTGACTTATAAAAATTTTAGAAACTAGAAATTCTAAATGATCTCTATAAGTCCTATAAATATACAAACCATATATACATATATATGTGTATATATACATATACATGCATGGTATTACTGTTTGAACTGAATTATCAATTATCTGTTCAAATATTTCAAAACATTTTAAAGTTAAATGGTGGAACCCACTTTCGTGTATCTAGTAATATTAATGTGTCTAATTAATACTGCTAATAGAACAGTGTCGCCATATCTGGTTTTCACAAAGATAATTTAATTTGCTTTTTACAGGGACAATAGGAACATTTGAGTGAGTATTCTGAGTACATTTTATATATAAAAGGAAATTTAGGACCAGTGATTTAACTTAAGATCTTCTCAACCCTAATAATGTCAGTTCAGTTCAGTTCAGTCGCTCAGTCATTTCCGACTCTTTGCGACCCCGTGAATTGCAGCACACCAGGCCTCCCTGTCCATCACCAACTCCTAGAGTTCACCCAGACTCACGGCCATCAAGTCCGTGATGCCATCCAGCCATCTCATCCTCTGTCGTCCCCTTCTTCTCCTGCCCCCAATCCCTCCCAGCATCAGAGTCTTTTCCAACGAGTCAGCTCTTTGCATGAGGTGGCCAAAGTACTGGAGCTTCAGCTTTAGCATCATTCCTTCCAAAGAAATCCCAGGGCTGATCTCCTTCAGAATGGACTGGTCGGATCTCCTTGCAGTTCAAGGGACTCTCAAGAGTCTTCTCCAACACCACAGTTCAAAAGCATCAATTCTTCGGCACTCAGCTTTCTTCATAGTCCAACTCTCACATCCATACATGACCACTGGAAAAACCATAGCCTTGACTAGATGGACCTATGTTGGCAAAGTAATGTCTCTGCTTTTGAATATGCTATCTAGGTTGGTCATACCTTTTCTTCCAAGGAGCAAGCATCTTTTAATTTCATGGCTGCAGTCACTATCTGCAGTGATTTTGGAGCCCAAACAAATAAAGTCTGACACTGTTTCCACTGTTTCTCCATCTATTTCCCATGAAGTGATGGGACCAGATGCCATGATCTTCGTCTTCTGAATGTTGAGCTTTAAGCCAACTTTTTCACTCTCCACTTTCACTTTCATCAAGAGGCTCTTTAGTTCCTCTTCACTTTCTGTCATAAGGGTGGTGTCACCTGCATATCTGAGGTTATTGATATTTCTCCTAGCAATCTTGGTTCTAGCTTGTGTTTCTTCCAGTCCAGCGTTTCTCATGATGTACACTGCATATAAGTTAAATAAGGAGTGTGACAATATACAGCCCTTTCCTATTTGGAACCAGTCTGTTGTTCCATGTCCAGTTCTAACTGTTGCTTCCTGACTTGCATATAGGTTTCTCAATAGAGTTTTGCCAAGAAAATGCACTGGTCATAGCAAACAGCCTCTTCCAACAACACAAGAGAAGATTCTACACATGGACATCACCAGATGGTCAACACCAAAATCAGATTGATTATATTCTTTGCAGCCAGAGATGGAGAAGCTCTATACAGTCAACAAAAATAAGACCAGGAGCTGACTGTGGCTCAGATCATGAACTCCTTATTGCCAAATTCAGACTTAAATTGAAGAAAGTAGGGGAAACCGCTAGATCATTCAGGTATGACCTAAATCAAATCCCTTATGATTATACAGTGGAAGTGAGAAATAGATTTAAGGGACTAGATCTGATAGAGTGCCTGATGAACTATGGACTGAGGTTCGTGACATTGTACAGGAGAGAGGAATCAAGACCATCCCTATGGAAAAGAAATGCAAAAAAGCAAAATGGCTGTCTGGGGAGGCCTTACAAATTGCTGTGAAAGGAAGAGAAGCAAAAAGCAAAGGAGAAAAGGAAAGATATAAGCATCTGAATGCAGAGTTCCAGAGAATAGCAAGAAGAGATAAGAAAGCCTTCCTCAGCGATCAATGCAAAGAAATAGTGGAAAACAACAGAATGGGGAAGACTAGAGATCTCTTCAAGAAAATTAGAGATACCAAGGTAACATTTCATGCAAAGATGTCCTCGATAAAGGACAGAAATGGTATGGACCTAACAGAGCAGAAAATATTAAGAAGAGGTGGCAAGAATACACAGAAGAACTGTACAAAAAAGATCTTCATGACCAAGATAATCACAATGGTGTGATCACTCACCTAGAGCCAAACATCCTGGAATGTGAAGTCAAGAGGGCCTTAGAAAGCATCACTACGAACAAAGCTAGTGGAGGTGATGGAATTCCAGTTGAGTTATTTCAAATCCTGAAAGATGATGCTGTGAAAGTGCTTCACTCAATTTGCCAGCAAGTTTGGAAAACTCAGCAGTGGCCATGAGACTGGAAAAGGTCAGTTTTCATTCCAATCCCAAAGAAAGGCAATGCCAAAGAATGCTCAAACTACTGCACAACTGCAGTCACAACTGCAGTCATCTCACACACTAGTAAAGTAATGCTCAAAATTCTCCAAGCCTGACTTCAGCAATACTTGAACGGTGAACTTCCTGATGTTCAAGCTGGTTTTAGAAAAGGCAGAGGAACCAGAGATCAAATTGCCAACATCCACTGGATCAAGGAAAAAGCAAGAGAGTTCCAGAAAAACATCTATTTCTGCTTTATTGACTATGCCAAAGCCTTTGACTGTGTGGATCCCAATAAACTGGAAAATTCTGAAAGAGATGGGAATACCAGACCACCTGACCTGCCTCTTGAGAAACCTAATAACGTAAAGAAGACTAAAATCCAGTTCTCCCAATTTCTACTCTCATGTTTTGAAATCTAGACTTCCATATAATCTCAAAAGTATTACCAAATATTATCAAAGGAAATTTTCTAATGACCTATATGATAAAAGATTAACTTTGTCAGTTGTGTGAATGAAAGCTCTGATGCTCTTTTATACCTAAAAATTGGAATATATACTGTGTATATATATATATATATGTCTATTTACATTTTCCATTTGTTAAGCATGTATATAATTCCCAGTTCCAGAAGATATGGAAAAATAGATCCTCTAGTTCACTGTTAGTAGGAATATGAAAAATTTCAATCTTTCTCGATATATTCAGTTCAGTTCAGTTCAGTTCAGGTGCTCAGTCGTGTCTGACTCTTTGCAACCCCATGAATCGCAGTACGCCAGGCCTCCCTGTCCATCACCAACTCCCAGAGTTCACCCAAACTCATGTCCATCGAGTCAGTGATGCCATCCAGCCATCTCATCCTCTGTCGTCCCCTTCTCCTCCTGCCCTCATCTGTGTCTTTTCCAATGAGTCAGCTCTTCGCATGAGGTAGCCAAAGTACTGGAGCTTCAGCTTCAGCATCAGTCCTTCCAATGAACACCCAGGACTGATCTCCTATAGAATGGACTGGTTGGATCTCTTTGCAGTCCAAGGGACTCTCAAGGGTCTTCTCACCACCGCAGTTCAAAAGCACTAATTCTTCGGTGCTCAGCTTTCTTCACAGTCCAACTCTCACATCCATACATGACCACTGGAAAAACCATAGCCTTGACTAGATGGACCTTTGTTGGCAAAGTAATGTCTCTGCTTTTAATATGCTATAGGTTGGTCATAACTTTCCTTCCAAGGAGTAAGCATCTCTTAATTTCATGGCTACAGTCACCATCTGCAGTGATTTTGGAGTCCAAGGAAATAAAATCTGACACTGTTTCCACTGTTTCCCATCTATTTCCCATGAAGTGATGGGACCAGGTGCCATGATCTTAGTTTTCTGAATGTTGAGTTTTAAGCCAACTTTTTCACTCTCCTCTTTCACTTTCATCAAGCGGCTTTTTAGTTCCTCTTTACTTTCTGCCATAAGGGTGGTGTCATCTGCATATCTAAGCTTATTGATAGAGGTCTTTAACCCAGGAATTTATCTTTTAAAAATTGACCTAGGAAACTCATAACTATCATCAAAATTTTTTGTACAAAGGAGTTAATTATGGCATTAATACCCAATGACAAGTGATTGTTAAATTATGTTCATCCACATAACAGGAAGATTTATTTATTTATTGGCTGTACCCTGAAGCATGTGGGATCTTAGTTCCCTGATCAGAGATCAAACCCGTACTTCCTACATGGGAAGTGCTGAGTCCCAACCACTGGATTACCAGATAAGTCCCTGTATGAAATTATATATCTATTAATTCTGTATGAAAAATTATAGTTACATGATTTTTGATAAGGAGAAAAATAGATTTTGAAACAGTATAATAACATTGCCCCATATTTGTAAATATGTGTGTATATCTAGGCATTGAAGAATTATTAGAAAAGTGTAATTAAAATGTTAACTAATTTTTTTCCACGTGATGTAGTTGTTTCTAGGTGATGTAATTTTTTCTAGGTGATGTAATTATGGGCACATTATATATCATTTTCTGCTGTGGCTTCTTAGATTTTTAAACATTTGTACAATGAATCTCTTTTTCAGTTAGAAAGATAAAACTTTAGAACTTCCAAATAAAGTTTGCTAGCTTTACAAGATTGCTCTCCCTCTCCCTCTCTCTCTTTTTTAAAACATTTATTGATTTGGCTGAGTCAGCTCTTAGTTGCAGCACGTGGGATCGTTAGTTTTCATATGTGAGATCTAATTCCCCAACCAGGGATTGAACCTGAGACCCCTGCACTGGGAACGCAGATCTTAGCTACTGGATCACCAGGGAAATCCCACCAGATTTCTCTTCTACCATAAAGATTGACAAAATCAAATGTTTGTCTAATTTGTAAATATACATATATATGATTTTCAGTTCAGTTCAGTTCAGTCACTCAGTCATGCCCGACTCTTTGTGACCCCATGAATCGCAGCACGCCAGGCCTCCCTGTCCATCACCAACTCCCGGAGTTCACTCAGACTCACGGCCATCGAGTTAGTGATGCCATCCAGCCATCTCATCCTGTGTCGTCCCCTTCTCCTCCTGCCCCCAATCCCTCCCAGCATCAGAGTCTTTTCTAATGAGTCAACTCTTCGCATGAGGTGGCCAAAGTACTGG
Organism: Ovis aries; assembly: GCF_016772045.2. Classification (NCBI taxonomy): domain Eukaryota; kingdom Metazoa; phylum Chordata; class Mammalia; order Artiodactyla; family Bovidae; genus Ovis; species Ovis aries. Next base: position 16,264,700 of record NC_056055.1, read on the forward strand.
AGTTTCAGCTTCAGCATCATTCCTTCCAAAGAAATCTCACGGCTGATCTCCTTCAGAATGGACTGGTTGGATCTCCTTGCAGTCCAAGAGTCTTCTCCAACACCACAGTTCAAAACCATCAATTTTTCGGTGCTCAGCTTTCTTCACAGTCCAACTCTCATATCCGTACATGACTACTGGAAAAACCATAGCTTTGACTAGACGGACCTTTGTTGGCAAAGTAGTCTCTGCTTTTCAATATGCTATCTAGGTCGGTCATAACTTTTCTTCCAAGGAGTAAGTGTCTTTTAATTTCATGGCTGCAATCACCATCTGCAGTGATTTTAGAGCCCCCCAAAATGAAATCTGACACTATTTCCACTGTTTCCCCATCTATTTGCCATGAAGTGATGGGACCGGATGCCATGATCTTCGTTTTCTGAATGTTGAGCTTTAAGCCAACTTTTTCACTCTCCACTTTCACTTTCATCAAGAGGCTCTTTAGGTCCTCTTCACTTTCTGCCATAAGGGTGGTGTCATCTGCATATCTGAGGTTATGATATTTCTCCCGGCAATCTTGATTCCAGCTTGTGTTTCTTCCAGTCTAGCATTTCTCATGATGTACTCTGCATATAAGTTAAATAAGCGGGGTGACAATATATAGCCTTGACGTACTCCTTTTCCTATTTGGAACCAGTCTGTTGTTCCATGTCCAGTTCTAACTGTTGCTTCCTGACCTGCATACAGATTTCTCAAGAGGCAGGTCAAGTGGTCTGGTATTCCCATCTCTTTCAGAATTTTCCACAATTTATTGTGATCCACACAGTCAAAGGCTTTGGCATAGTCAATAAAGCAGAAATAGATGTTTTTCTGGAACTCCCTTGCTTTTTCCATGATCCAGCGAATGTTGGCAATTTGATCTCTGGTTCCTCTGCCTTTTCTAAAAGCAGCTTGAGCATCAGGAAGTTCACAGTTCACGTATTGCTGAAGCCTGGCTTGGAGAATTTTGAGCATTACTTTACTAGCATATGAGTTTATTAATCATTAATTAAAATGCACACACCTAGAAATTTTTGCATCCATTCATTTAGCTTCCCAAACAGCCTTTACCGAGAGTCCCATGCTTCTAGAACAGATTTTGGATAACTGTCAGCACCAAGGTAACTTGACCTTGCATCTACCACCCACCACTTGGTGACTGACCCTTGTAGATTTCATACCCATTGCTATTTCAGGATAAAGTGGAATCTGCACACATTCTCTCCTGTCTGCTATGTTGAGGTTTAATTTCCAGCAAGCGCTAAAAACAGTATTTCACAAAAGTTAGTCATTGGATACATGTTCTTTTAAGTGTCTCGAGTGCAGAACAAGTTTATTTTTTAGTATCTTTCCGATGTTTTTCAAGGTGCAGATTTTAAGTGAGTGTTTATTGATTTAATGTTTATACTAAAGACTGATCCAGCTCTGACAATGAACATCTACTCACTGGTTTCTAACTCCTGGTCTTACAAGTGTTAACCCGGGCTCTGTGTGTCAGTTTCCACATCTGTAAAAGAAGTATAATTAAATACTTACAGAATTGCTATGAGGATTTTTTTAAATTAATTTCATTGGTGTTGATTTACAATGTTATGAGGATTTTTTTTAATGCATGTAAAGAATATGAAGATCTGTAACTGGAAGCTAGTATGAACTGTGTTATCAAAGTTTTAATGTGAGATGGCATAGGTGAATAGCCTTAAATTTGGAGTTAAGAGTTAGGTATCTAGCCCAGGAAATCAAAAGCAGAATATGAACACATAATGAAAGAAATTCATTACTATGTAAACAAATCTTAAAAATCAACAGCAGTCATTTGAAATAAAAAACCTAAGTATAATTAACTGTATCTAAGTTCTTCTCTCACTATTAATTTCTCTTCATTAGGTTACTTTGTCATTTGCTAAAGCTCAGCCACCAGGCATGTGGCTGTAGGGTCACAGTTTTTTTGAAAGTGGAAAAGAAAAATCTTAAAATCATGAAAAATATTTTTTTATTGATATCTCAAATCCAAGAAATGGTTGTGTATGCTCAGAAAAGTCCACACAATGCAGGTATTGTTATAATAAATGTAAATAAGTAAACTCTAGCAGATGGGGAGCATTTTCTTTTACTTCACTTTTCTGTGAGTTGTATAGAGATCACCATTGTTCATTAGTCTAGCTTCTGGATCAGCACTGTTCTGTGGGAGCACATTGAAAACCACTGATCTATTGCAGATGAGAAAATGGTTTCAAGGAAAAGTGATTTGCCCATGATTACAGACCAAGTGATTAAAGATCCAGACCTACCCAGATCCTCTTCATGGCAATTTCCATCACATCTAATTTATCTCTCCTAGCAAAAGAGACTTCCTGGAGCTTATTGAACTTTTCCATCCCTTCTTCCCACCCTTCTCCTTCTCTCTCTTCCTTTCTAAGGTTTCCCAGACATGAGAAACTGTATAACCAGCAGTAATTAACAGCTTAGTCAACCAATAAATAATTTAATGCTTTCTGTAAATTATTTTGATGACTTTCAATTCATTTCCTCCTTTTTTCCTAACTTCACAGGATTAGCAGAACAGCTAATTGTGTTCTCCATAGATCACATCTGCTGTTCCTTGGTGATGTTTAGGGATTTCCCTTCACCTTTTTCTCTTCATCTTTCACTCTAAAAGGGTTCTTATAGGCTTCGGACCAAGAAGGGGGGTAAAAAAAAAAAAAAAGACAAAGGTGGTGTAAGGTTTTTCACCGGGACAATTATAATTCTGCTTTTATTTCTGGTAGAGATATAAATGTAGAAAGATAGCACTGTTCTGCTTATTGAGGATCATATGAAAGAAGAAAAGTTGATTGTTCTGGCCGTTTTGTGCTCAGGCGATATCATGGCAGCATTCACAAAGGAATTGTGAATTATTTCTACCATTGGAAAAGATCGGCCGGCGGTCTCATTTGACTTACAAAAGTGCCCTGAATTTGAAATTAGTATGGACTTTTTAAACGTCATGAACTTGGAATTATAGTATCAACTTGGTTGTCAGATTAATTCTGTGGATACTAGAGCTGAATGGTAAAGCATATAACATGGAAGAAGAATAGCAACAGTGATTGTTATTACAGCTTCATTTGACTATAGTGAAGATCTAGTGGATGCTCCTGTCCCATCCACTGAGATGACTACAGAATCCAGGACATCTCAGGTGAGCTGTCACCTGAGACATAAGCCCTCATCCAGCAAAGGGACACGGTATTCATGAGAAGATGCACAGATTTTGCCCAAAGCTGGGAAAAGCCCCAGTGCACTAGATCAGAAATAGCAATCTTTGACATCTCTAAATGATCTCACGAAGCATTTCCCACATACATTTTAAAAATCTGTTCTTCACAACAATTCATGACATGAAGATTATTTCTTCTGTTTTCTGTTTGGAGAAACCAAGGCTCAAATCAGTCCAGTGACTTTGCCCAAGATCATTCAACGAACACTTGGACTTGAACTCAGGACTTCTGATTCCAGATAGCATCATCTTTCCACACTGTCAAGTGTTAAACTCCAAACATGACATAGTAGTATGTTTTTTCTGTCTATTTATAGATGTATTTCCTGATTATAAAAGTAACATGTATTTTAGCAAATGTAGGAAACACAAAAAAAATTTTTAAATCTAGTTCCAAAACTTAGAGAGAATTATTATTATTTTCTGTGTTTCTCTATATTTCTCCTGTTGCAGTTTGATAGTTTCTGTTCTTGCTTTTTTTATGTGTGTTTTTTGTTTATGTATATTTTGTGTATGTATCTTTCATTGACTTGTGATGTTCACTTTATAGATTACAAATGTTAATTTGTTCTAATATGTAGTAAAATATTTTTCTTAGTTTTTATTTACTTTTAATTTTAATAATACTTTTAGATAACTAAAAGTTTAAAAATATGTGCTTAAATTTATTGATCATTTTCTTTACGGTGTCTCTAGTTGGTATAGTATAAGAAAGGTTTTCACTCCCCGTAATAGGACAACAATTCTTTTACATGATTTGTTGTGTTTTCACTAATTCCAAGATTTTTATTTTCCAATTTAATTCTACAATTGATATAGAATTTAATTTTTAATATGTGATATGAGGTAGATATTAAATGTAATTGTTTTCCAAATCATTAACTAAATTGTCTCAGAACTATTTCAAAAAATATTCTTTCTTTACCCAATTAATTGGAAGGTCATCTTTGTTGCTCACTATAATTTTGTATGTAGTGACATTAGATTTTAGATTATCCATCTGTTTCCATTTATCCATCTACTTTAGGAGATGTTGTTGGCAATTTGATCTCTGGTTCTTCTGCCTTTTCTAAAAAAAGCAAGAGAGTTCCAGAAAAATCATCTATTTCTGCTTTATTAACCATGCCAAAGCCTTTGACTGTGTGGATCACAATAAACTGTGGAAAATTCTGAAAGAGATGGGCATACCAGACCACCTCACCTGCCTCTTGAGAAACCTGTATGCAGGTCAGGAAGCAACAGTTAGAACTGGACATGGAACGACAGACTGGTTCCAAATAGGAAAAGGAGTACGTCAAGGCTGTATATTGTCACCCTGCTTATTTAACTTACATGCAGAGCACTTCATGAGAAACGCTGGGCTGGAGGAAGCACAAGCTGGAATCAAGATTGCCGGGAGAAATATTAATAATCTCAGATATGCAAATGACACCACCCTTATGGCAGAAAGTGAAGAATTAAAGAGCCTCTTGATGAAAGTGAAAGAAGAGAATGAAAAGTTGGCTTAAAACTCAACATTCAGAAAACGAAGATCATGACATCCGGTCCCATCACTTCATGGGAAATAGATGGGAAAACAGTGGAAACAGTGTCAGATTTTATTTTGGGGGGCCCTAAAATCACTGCAGTTTGTGACTGCAGCCATGAAAGTAAAAGACGCTTACTCCTTGGAAGGAAAGTTATGACCAACCTAGATAGCATATTCAAAAGCAGAGACATTACTTTGCCAACAAAGGTCCGTCTAGTCAAGGCTATGGTTTTTCCAGTGGTCATGTATGGATGTGAGAGTTGGACTATAAAGAAAGCTGAGCACTGAAGAATTGATGCTTTTGAACTGTGGTGTTGGAGAAGACTCTTGAGGGCCCCTTGGACTGCAAGGAGGTCCAACCAGTCCATCCTAAAGGAGCTCAGTCCTGGGTGTTCATTGGAAGGACTCATGTTAAGGCTGAAACTCCAATACTTTGGCCACCTGATGCGAAGAGCTGACTGATTGGAAAAGACCCTGATGCTGGGAAAGATTGAGGGCAGGAGGAGAAGGGGACGACAGAGGATGAGATGGTTAGATGGCATCACCGACTCAATGGACATGGGTTTGGGTGGACTCCAGGAGTTGGTGATGGATAGGGAGGCCTGGCGTGCTGCGATTCATGGGGTCGCAAAGAGTCGGACACGACTGAACGACTGAACTGAACTGAACTGAACTGAACTTAGGAGATGTGTATCAGTTTTATTCTTGGCTTTTATTTACTCTTTTATTTCCAGATTTATTTCTTTAAACTGAAAAGATCACAGTATTCTTTAGATATTATTAATTTCTTGAGCAAAATTTCCCTCTGTATAACTCAGTCCGAATTCCCTCAAGAACAACATAGGTTATTGTTTAGCTCATGCCCCTAAATGGTGGCTTTATCATTTCACAAAATTATAGGCACATTAGTGGCACATTATAGGCACATTCAAACTTGACATCAGTTTTTTTTTTTCTCTTTTTCTTTTTTTTTTTGGCCGTGTCCCAAAGCATGTGGAATCTTAGTTTTCCAAACAGGGATCGAACCTGTGCTTGTTGCAATTATCACAGAGTCCCACCTACTGGACCACCAGAGAATTCTCAGCTTTCGCTTAATATAGTTAGGTTCAGGACTCTGAATCTAATACCTTACACTGCCCTTCACTGTTCAACTTTATTTCATCTCAATATGAAGTCAGCTAAAGTAATAGAGAATCAAAATTCATAAAGGAAAAAGGAAGAAGAAAATTCAATCAATGCAGTCAAAGAAAAAAGATGTAAACAAACAAGAAGAAATTAAAAGAGAAAACACAAATACAATGTCAGAGTAAGAATAAGATGTCAGAAATAAAACTGTTTGGTTAATATGCTCATGTCAATTTTCAGAATAAATCTTAATGGATGAAATTTCTCTATTAAGATATAGAAACTCTCATACCAATAAATCAAAGTAGCCTTGAACTTTAATCAAATTTATTAAGTGGGTTGTATAATTCTTCTATATCCCTTTTTAAATCTGAAGTTCACAGAATCTGTCAGTTTTTAGATTTTAAACAACATGATAGTCCTAGAAATAGAATGGGTAAACAGCTATTTAAATAGGTCATAAATAAAAGTAAATAACCAGAAATTTTTGAAGATAAAATGTAGTAATCAGAAATCAGGTAAGTTTTACCACAAAGAAAGCAGGAGAAAATATGATAACAGACAAAATAAAATTCAAGACCAAAAACATCAGACTAAAAAACATTTTAGTTGATAAAAGGAATAATTACCATTTTTGTATCTAATAATATAACTTTAAAATATATGCAGTCTGTTATATCCACCAGAAAGTTTACAAAACTATAACAATAATTGTAGCTCTTTGACATGTCTCAACAAGTGGCCCCCAAATATGAAAGGATATAGAAGTATTGAATAACAAAATCATTAAAATTCATCATAGATATATGTATAGAACAGTGTGCCTGATACTCTTTTTCTAATACTCATGGAACATTTACAAAAATTGGCTATTCATTCAGCCACAAAAATAAAAGCTCTAAAAACTCAATAAATATTGAAATCAGGAATTACCTGGTTTCCCAGTGGTTAGGACTCTACACTTCCACGGCCAGAGAGGCCTGGGTTCCATCCTTGGTTGGGGAACTAATATCTTACAAGCTGAGTGTTGTAGCCAGAAAAAACTATTGCAAGCAGAACACATATCAGCAATAAAACTATAAACAACTGCCAAAGGATGGAAACATCACCATACACAAACTATATAGTAGGAAACTTCAAAATAACCATTAGTCAAAGGGAAAAGCAAACTGAAGCATAAACTATTTAAATATGAACAATAGAGAGAATACTAAATATTGAAGCTTATGTGATACTACCTGCTGCTGCTACTGCTAAGTCGCTTCCGTCATGCCCGACTCTGTGTGACCTCATAGACGCCAGCCCACCAGGCTCCCCCATCCCTGGGATTCTCCAGGTAAGAACACTGGAGTGGGTTGCCATTTCCTTCTCCAATGCATGAAAGTGAAAAGTGAAAGTGAAGTTACTCAGTCATGTCCGACTCTTAGCGACCTCATGGACTGCAGCCTACCAGGCTCCTCTGTCCATGGGATTTTCCAGGCAAGAGTACTGGAGTGGGTTGCCATTGCCTTCTCCGATTGCCTTCCCCTAGTTGTAGTCAAATAAAAGTTAATATCATTAACTGTAGTAGTTGGAAAGCAAAATATTTAAAATATACTCCTTTCAACTGAAGGAGTTAAAAATTATTTTGATAAGTAGAAAACATTGATGTTCAAGCAGAATTTATGAAAACTAACAAGTAAACATCCATCAAACTCTCAACAAAAATGAGATGTGTCAAAAAAAGAAAACACAAAATATATAATATTAAGGGAAGGAAGGAGACATAACTATCGATATAGAGGAGATTTTAAAGCTATAAAATATTGTATCAATAAAATTAAAATTCTCAAGTGAAAAGGATAATTTTCCAAATATCTACAAAATAATGAAAATTGACTCAAGAGGAAGAAAATAAGAAAAATGAACCAATTATCAAAGGAAAAGAGAAAACATAAATAAATCCCAAACCCCACACCAGAGCTGCTGCTGCTGCTAAGTCGCTTCAGTCATGTCTGACTCTGTGCAACCCCATAGATGGCAGCCCACCAGGCTTCCCCGTCCCTGGGATTCTCCAGGCAAGAACACTGGAGTGGGTTGCCATTTCCTTCTCCAATGCATGAAAATAAAAAGTGAAAGTGAAGTCCCTCAGGTGTGTCTGACTCTTAGCAGCCCCATGGACTGCAGCCTACCAGGCTCCCCCGTCCTTGGGATTTTCCAGGCAAGAGTACTGGAGCTGGGTGCCATTGCCTTCTCCACCACATCACAGGGTACTAGGTAAATTCTAGTATACATTATAGAAACTGATAATTCCTCTTTATAAATATATGCATATATTTATGTATTTATTTTTTAACTCTTATTGTAAAGTAATAGATATTCACAGAAAATTTTTTTAAAATACAGAAACTTTTAAATAGAAGTCCTATGCTATTGAAACAGTTTATGCTCATTCTTTATGTTGTTATTCTATCATCCCACCATCCAACAAAGAAAACCAAATACATCAAACTTAATAAGAATGCGACCTGTAAATATAGATACAAAAGTCACTATAAATTATTTTATATAAAAATCCAACAGCATATGAATGAAAATAAATAAGGTTATCCCCAGAAAGCAAGCATGTTCAAAACCAGGATATCTATAGTTCATCACATTAACTGAACACTGTAGAATTACTATGTGATAAACTTGATAGACATTAAACAAGTAGTTGATAAAATTTAATACCTATTTCTGATTTTAAAAAAAAACAAAATTGAATTTTTAGTGCTCCATGACTTGAAGGATATTTTTTAAAATTATTACCAGGATATTTTTCAAAAATGATAGCAATATCTTATTACTGAAGTATGAGAAGCATTCCCATTAAAGTCAGGAACTAAAAAGGAAAATATCTGTTATCCATAGATACAATTGAACATTTCAGTAAAGTCTCAACCTTCAAAATAATTCAAGAAATGTAAGAATAAGTATCAGAAATATTGGGGCCAAACTGTCATTATTTGCAAAAGCAAATTAGAAACTCTCAAACAAACCTCTTAAAAATTAGCAGAACTCAAAATTTTGTAAGAACACTGAAGACAAGGGAAACACAAAAATCAATAAAATTCCCACGTTCCAGTAATATTTAAATAGGTTTGGTTGCATTCAGCTTCAGTTAGAGGATGCTGAAATACTTGAGGTTTAACTTTTGCTTACAAGAGTCAGACATGACTTAGCAACTAAGCACCCATTAGAACTGAAAAGGGAATGTGGAAGAAGGCGGTTGACTGGTATGTTCAGCGGCCCCATAGCGCCTTCAAGAGTCTAGGCAGTTTGCATCTTTCTGCCCATCATCTCAAGTTGTTGCCTTTCTTTCTTCGTGTCTGGGGCCTCATGGTCACACTACGGCTATCCCAGTCAGGTGTCATGCCTGCTCATTGGCAGTGAGAGTAGGAAGACAGGAGGGCAGAAGCAAAGGGGTTTTACTTAGGTCAAGGAGGAATAAGTATCATAATTTGCATAATGCTAGGTAATATGGCCAGCCTTGGTAGCAAGTGTGCCAGGAAATGTGAGCAAGTAGCAGAAGTCACAATCATTTGGATTGCCATGACTGGCTTAGACCAAAGCTGGATGATTCATCCTCTGGGAATGGGCCCATTGCTGACCTCAAATAGAATTAAGATTTCTTTAGCAACAGACAAGTAATCAGAGAACTACTTGGTAGATGACTCCCACAGTATGTCACTATGCCAAGCAGAAAATATGATAAGAATAGACGATCCCAATCACTTATATGAAAATCATAACAGGGGACAGATTAGGATTAGCAAATGAAAACTATTATATATAGAATGGATAAACAACAAGGTCCTACTGTATAGCACAGGGGAAAATATTCACTATCCTTTGATAAATCATAATAAAAAAGAGTATGAAAAAAGAACATATATATATGTATAACTGAATCACTTTGCTGTATAGTAGAATTAACAACATTATAAAGCAACACTACTTCAATAAAGTTTTAAAATTCATAACATTTCTAAAATAAATAAGCAATGAAATATGTAAAACCTATGTGATGATATAAAGAAATTTTACTGAAATACTTTATAAGACTTGGGAAAAATGGAGACACATCATGCTCTCATACAAAAATCCTCAATATGGTAAAATTTTATTCTCTATATAATAATCTACAAACTAGTAGTGGTCCAAATCAAAACGGCCTTTTCTTTTTTAACTGGATAACTGATTCTAAAGTTTAATTTTTTAAAGATAAGAATAGTGTGAAGCCTAACTCCTCATCATATATCAAAACTATTATACAGATACAGTGACAAATACAGTGTGGTACTGGCACAAGAATAGAATATAAATAGCAAAGTAAGAGTGGAGCACGATGAAGAATACAAACTCAAAGCCACCTATGTACACATGAAGATTAGTGTATAGTGAATTTAGTATTTCAAATCAGTTGGAAATAATTGATTATTTTAGATTTAATTTTGGAAAAATGTCTCCACTTGGGAAGAAATAATTATATTCCTTTCTCACACCATGTACAAAAATAAATTCCAGATGGATTAAAATTATAAGAACAGAAAAACAAAACTGTAGCATACTGGAATCATTGAGAAATATTTTTATAATCTTGGGTGTGAAAAGATTTTCTAAAATGACATAGCTTGACCAATTAATCTACATAATAAATTTTATAGGTGAAGAAAGTGAAAAGCCAGATGATAGACCTGGAGAAGATATTTACCACATATTTAACAAAGGGTAAATATTATTATTCTTATTCAATAAGAAAAAGACAATCTACAATTTTTAAATGAACATAGGGTATCATCAAGCCCAGGAGGCCTTTGAAAAGGGCAAAATATATATTAGGAAGAAATCTTATCTATAATAATTGTGGAAGTGAAAGTTATAATAATGGTAAAATATGATGATAAAATAATATAAATAAAATAATGTAATAAAATATAATGAAATAATATAAAGTGAATAAAATCATTCATCAGATCATCAATATTTTTTGAAAATTGATACTATTTAGTGTTGATGTGGATATACAAGTTTTAGGTTTATGGAAATGTAAACCTGTGTAGTGGTTTGGTGGACAATAGGATGGTATCTATCAAAATCAAAAATATTCAGGGACTTCCCTGATGGTCTGGTGGTCGGGACTCCACAGGGGTATGATCTTTGGTTAGAGAACTAGAATCATGCTTGTTCTATGGCTAAAAAACAAGTTAAAAAATACTTTTAATAATTTAAAATATTCATTGTTTTCTGACCCAAAAACTATACTTCTAAGAATCCAACTTATACAAATATTTACATTTGTGCACAAAATTATTTATTGTATTATTGTTTCTAATAGAAGAAAAAAATCTGAAGCTACTTAAATACCCAACAATAGTAGAACTATTTCATAAATTATAGCATGTAAATTTATGCTACTAACAAATTTTTATGTTTCCATTGCAATTTAGATGGATCTGTTTGTATTGACATGGCAAGATCTTCAAGATATATCATGAAATGAAAAATATTGCCATATATTTTTTAAAGCTACATTTCAATATTGTATTATACTATATTTATTATTATATTATACATTTAATATTATATTTATCTTAAAAATTTTATGTTTATATATTATATCATGTAAGTATTCAAATGCATACAATAGTATCTAATAGGATGCCTTCACAAATGATTTCTTATAGATTGGAGGATATTAATATAATGCATGGGGTTGGGGAAAATTATCTATAAGGGGGCTTTAATATTGTAGTCTGTGCATTTCTAACTGCTCCAATTTTTCAAAATAAGCATGTATCATGTTGCCTTTGCAATTAAAAATATTTAAAAAGGGACAGCTGATTATTTGGATTACATTGAGTGCTGTTCAAATCCCATATTTATCACCTCATAGTTGTGTGACTTGAATATTTTTAAGTTCTCAGAGACTCACCTTCTTTATCTACAAAGTAGGTAAAATAATATTTCCGTCATAACTTCATGAACAGATTAAATGAAACTACATATGAAAAACACCTGATTCGTAGTGGGTGCTCAACAAGTACGTGTTGGTTTCTTAAATGGCTGAGGTTAGAGTTAAGTCATTGGAAAAGACCCTGATGCTGAGAAAGATTGAAGGCAGGAGGAGAAGGGGATGACAGAGGATGAGATGGTTGGATGAAGATGAACAAGAGATAGCCTTTTCTATTAAGGAACTTGAGGTTAGCTTTAATTTAGTGCTTTCAGTTTAGTGAGATGAGTTCAATTCTAAAGGCATTTGTAAGGATGTAATAAGGAATAGTGGGATTTCCCTGGCAGTTCAGTCGCTAAGTCTGCGCTCCCAATGCAGGGGGCCCAGGATCGATCCTTGGTCAGAGAACTAGATCCCATATGCCACAGCTAAGAGTTCACATGCTGCAACTAAAAATCCCACATCCTGAGTGCTGTAACTAAGACCTGGTAAAGCCAAAAAAAAAAAAAAAATATTAAAAGAAGAATCGTGCTGAGAAATCACAGAACTAGAGAATCTCTGAACTGAGCAAGACCAAGACATTATTTATTCAACTTTCCATCCAATGCAAGAATCCCTTCCACAACATTCTTGGAAGACTGTAAAATAGTTTCTGCCAGTATAATAATTATGATTTATTAAATGTTTACTATTGTGGCTGACACTGCCTGACTTTTCACATAGATTTTCTCAACTTAAGCATCACAACAAAACTGAAAGCTAGTTACCACTATTCATGATTTATGGGCAGAAACCAAGACTCTGAGAGGTTAAGTAATTTTATGAGGTCACACAGCTAATTCATAGGGCTAAAATTCAAACTCACGACGGCCTCATCCCAGAGCCTATGTTCTTAATCTGAACTCACCTTTCTAACGATATGAAACTCAATATATTGAAAGACTGTTGCTTCACGTCTTGCACAGGTGTTCCCTATATAGTGCAGGCATCTGCCTTTTTGGAGCATCAGTTCCATACCTCCAATGTAACTGGACTTACCACTAGTGCAACAATGTTGAAGACATGGTTTCCACCCTCAAATAGTTTATACTCTTGCTTTTTCTCCTTGGAAGAGTACAGAATGTCACCTGCTTTTCTATCAGAGAGCTCTCCAATAGTCTGAAAAAAAAAAAAAAAAAATCCATCCTCCACCCCTTTCAAAAAACCCTCTACCTTTGGCTGAAATTTTTGTTCTTTCACTTTGGCTAGCCTCAGTTCTTTCATCTGGTGCTATATTTCCAGAGCTCCACAATCTCAGTTTTCTTTTTCCAGATGTGTACCTGATGCTGTCCTTAAGAGACAGGGTTTTGAACTAAAACAATGAAGTTAATAACTGACTTTCATTTAAATGTTAACTTCAATTAATATTTGCACGAGTGGCTCTAGCTTTTGATTGCAGTCATGTTATTTACTTACATTAAGTCAACATAATGCCACTCAGAGCCCCCTCATTTTTTTTTTTCAGTTCCCCAACCAGGGATCCATCCCATATCCTCTGCATTTGAAGCCCATGTCCTAACCACTGGACCACCAGGGAGTCCCACCTCACTTTTTTTTTTTTTTTTTTAACAAATATTAGTCTGTTTCATATGTCTTGATTTTCTCCTCCACTTTACTTGGGAGACCAAGTTCTTAATTCTTAAACTGAGACTATATTATTATTTTTATTAAATACAATCTTTTAAATTGGCTTAGCATTTCAGACTGCCTAATGTTTTTTCAGTCTTGATATTGTTTTCCATTTTATTAAGTATCTCTCCCAGCTTTACAGAATCCTCAATCCACAAAGCCCAATGTTTTTGTGACTCTTCGAAAGACCAAGGCAAAGGAGGAGTTTTGAACTGTGCTATCAATGACCTCTTCCACGCTGGAATAGATTCATTAATCAATCCTCCTTTATTATTGTTCAGAGATGCAGTCACATAGCTAAGTTAGTATCTGACCTACATAGTATGAGAGACAGATGGTTATATATGCTCAGATAGCATACAGACATGCCTGGTATAGGTTCGTGTGTCTAGGAAAGGTCCATACAGGTAAGACACATGATTAGTGACATGACATTCAGCAGATAAAGGCAAAACAAGCCTTTGTTTGTTTTTATTTTCAAAACACTTAAGAGAACCATTGCATCTGTGGATTCATCTGCAGCCTCTGACTAGGCTGGTGGGACAACGCCAAATCTAGATTAGTTGACAGTGGTTCTAGCAAAGCAAAAGTAATGTCCCTATATGGACATGTTTCTCACGGTCTGACCTCCTCCAGGACAACCCACAGAACAGGATATACTGCTTGTGCTTCAGTCAATCCTCTATTAATATCATTGCTTGCCACTATGGGATTTTTTTTTTGGCTGTGCCTTGCAGTGTGTGGGATCGAACCCGGGGCCACAGCACTGAGGACATCAAGTCCTAATCATTGGACTGGAAGGGAATTCTGCCACCGTGTGTTTTGTTTGTTTCAAATAGCTGAGCCCCTGAATAAGAAATGAAACTTTAGACAATCTGTGTTGCCAATTACAGGAATATCTGTGGGGATAAGCTCCCTGTGGAAAGTAAAGAAACATTACAAAGACTTGGATCTAGCATCTGTTTAATAAAGACATATTGGTTATCAGGGGGAAATATAGCTCCTTGAGATCATGGTAGTAGTTCACTGGACAAATATATGTATAATTTCACTTTAGTGATACTCACATAGACATCTGCACCATAAAAACATTAAAAAGTATTAATATTTTTTTAGTTGGACCATAAAGAAGGCTGAACACCGAAGAACTGATGCTTTCAAATTGTGGTGCTGGAGAAGGCTCTTGAGAGTCCCTTGGAATGCAAGAAGATCAAACCATCAGTCATAAAGGAAATCAACCCTGAATATTCATTAGAAAGACTGATGCTGAAGCTGAAGCTCCAATGCTTTGGCCACCTGATGCAAAGAGCTGATTCACTGAAAAAGACCCTGATGCTAGGAAAGATTGAAGGCAAAAGGAGAAGGGGACAGCAGAGGTTAGATAGCATCACCAACTCAATGGACAGGAGTTTGAGCAAACTCAGGGAGGTAGTGAAGCACAGGGAAGCCTGGCATACTGCAGTCCATGTGTTGCAAAGAGCTGGACACAACTGAGCGACTGAACAACAACATTTATTTTAGCTGGATGAAATCTTTTTTGGTACTAGGTGGAATGAAATAATAAATTTTAAAATGAAAAGAAGAAAAGAATGCTATTTATAGTATTTATATTTCAGCAAATTTTCTGTCATTTTCTACACAGCAGAAACTTGAAGATTTTCCAGATATTTTTAGATATAAACAGAGTGTTATACCTTCTTATATTAATCAAGCCACATTTTATTACTCAAAAGATGTGTTACCTATTGTTGAATAATAATCTCCCACTCAGTGTATATTTGTGGGATCTTAGTTCAGTGACAAGGGATGGAATCTCTGCCCCCTGCAGTGAAAGCATGGAGTCCTAACCACTGGACTGGACTATCAGGGAATTCCCTTGAGTGGCTCTTTTAAAACATTGTCAGATCTAGTGACTGATAAGCTAAGGTATCCCAGCTCATACAAAATAAAATCCAAAGTGCATTGGATTATCTTGGACTCCAGGGTCTGAGTCTACCCTTGCAGCTGTATTTTTACTACCCTCTTTCTTGCTCAGGCTGCTTCAACCACACTGGCCTACTTTCTCTTACTTGATTCTTGGTGTTTGCTATTCCCTCTCCCTGGCATTTTCTGCAGTCATGTATCCTCAGGGACACTCTTCACCACAATCTCTACTCAAATGTCCCCTTTTTGAGATGCTTTCCCTCACCTCATTAGCACATCCGCTTCACACACAAATACACACCTGTGCCTGCAAGCACACGCATGCGTACAGACTGTCCATCTCTGTCAGTGCCATCTGACCTATTACACGTTGCTTCATTTGTACGTTACCCTCCTCTCCCAACTAGAACATGAGTTCTTTGAGATCAGGGATTCTGATTTGTTCCCTGTGGAATCCCCAGCACCCACCAGAGTTTTGGGGGCAGAAACCGGGCACCCAAACCATGTACTGTGAATGATTTAACAGGCCAGCTAGAGATCAGGGAAGGCTCGTCTACAAGATCTCCTGTCTCCCTCTCCATCAAATACTACATGATCTTAGTTGATGATGAAAGTATAGAGTATGTGCTGCTGCTGCTGCTGCTAAGTCGCTTCAGTCGTGTCCGACTCTGTGCGACCCCATAGACGGCAGCCCACCAGGCTCCCCCGTCCCTGGGATTCTCCAGGCAAGAACACTGGAGTGGGTTGCCATTTCCTTCTCCAGTGCATGAAAGTGAAGTCGCTCAGTCGTGTCCGACTATTTGCGACTCCATGGACTGCAGCCTACCAGGCTCCCCTGTCCATGGGATTTTCCAGGCAAGAGTGGAGTGGGATGCCATTGCCTTCTCTGAGAATATGTGCTATAACTTATTTAATCAGTCAAAAGACTTGATTTTCATTTTCATTATTAATCTCTAAAAGTTGCCTGTTACATTTTTCCATTCACTGGGGAATGTAGAATATTTAAATGAAATTGATTTTATAAGTTTATATACCTATCTTTTTTTAAAAATATTTATTTGGCTCTTCTCAGTCTTAGTTGTGGCATGTGGGATCTAGTTCACTGACCAGGGATTAAACCTGGGCCCCATGCGTTAGGAACTTGGATTCTTGGCCATTGGCCCACCAAGGAACTCCCAATATATACCTATCTAAAAGGACTTTAGGCCAACACAGTGGGGTTTTTTCCTTCCCACTTTGATTATATTTTCTATAAGCATCCCATTTTCCCCCAGGTGTATTGTATTTCCAACAGGATTTGGATTTCAAAGTAAAAAGGACTAAGAATTCCCCTTCCAGTCATGAACTGGCTCTCTTCCTAAACATTTTCACTCACCCATATGCTATGTTTAGAAAATCAAGAGAAAAAGAGGAAAGGACAGTAATACCAATTCTGCATTTATCCAATTAGTCCAAGACATGGAATCTCATTCTTTCTTCTTTTCTATCTAAATTGATATGTGTTCATTGCCTTGTATTTTCTCCACCTATCTTAACTAATAATTGTGCCATTTCTGAGAAATGGTTTAGAAAATTATAAAACATCTATCTAAAGATTATAGACATGTAGTTGTCTTCTTTTAATTCTTTGACTAAAGCTGAAATCCAGTTTTTTTTTCATATTTATCAAATCAGTGAAATCTGATATTTCTTTGCAACCTGCCAAGATTAAGACTGGATTTCAGGGAATTCCCTAGCAGTTACAGTTACAGTTACAAGTTCCAGTTTTAGGACTTTGTGCAGGGGACACGGGTTTGATCCCTGGTCAGGGAACTAAGATCCTGCATGTTTTGAGGCCAAAAAAAAAGGGGATAGAGGGACTGGATTTGAGCTTTCTACAAACCCTAGTCAATCTTAAGTACAACTGGTGACTGGTAAATCTTACTTTTTAGGTTCTTCCCTTCCTCAGTGTGATTTTGACCTAGTCATTTCTGTTGTCATCTTCCTCATTCCTTTTTTGTTAGTTCAGAAATGCTTTTAAATTATTTGCCAAACTAGACTGAAACCTTCTTCTTCTTCTTTTTTTTTTTTTCTGGCCATGCCTCGGGGCATGAGGGAGCTTAGTTCCCCAACCAGGGGTTGAACCCATGCCCCTGTAGTGGAAGCGTGAAATCCTAACCACTGGACCACCAGGCAAGTTCATCCTTACATTTTCTAAGTATTTCTCTCTTCGTTGACCATTTAAAATGCAGATAGGTGAAGGACAGGGAAGCCTGGCGTGCTGCAGTCCATGGGATAGCAGAGAGTTGGACACTACTGAGCAACTGAACAAAAACGACAATGCAAATTAAATATGTGTTAAAAATGATGAAACGCTGAATAATGACAATGCGTGTTGCGGATCTCTTGTGGAAATGGTGGTTTCCTTTTTTTTTTTTTTTTTCTTTTGAGGCTCTTAAGTGACTCCTATTCCCAGTGTAATTTTGGTGTAAAAAGTCAATTTTGGAGTCTTCTTGGTAGGTTTAAGTAGTCTTTGTGTGTGGACTATCAGCAGTGGAAAGGGCGAGAGAATAATAACAATGACAAAAAGGAAGATTAGACTCCTTCATTGATTTGTAAATACTTATTAAGTGGTTGTTCTGAGCTAGGCACTGTGTGAGACAATGGGAATACAATGGTAAGCAAATCCAGACAAGGTCACTGACCTTCTGAAATTTACAGATTCTAGTGAGTAGACTAGAAGAGGCTGGGCCAGTAAAATGAAAAGTGACTTTTACTGGGCCAGTAAAAGTGAAAACTGTGATACTTGTTAAATAAGGACAGGTTGGGCCTCACCTGGAAGCTGCAGACCAATGGGTGAGTGATGCCTGAACATCAGCCAGAGCTCTGTCTGCTAGTTCCAGCTATCATCTGGAAGTGGGACAAATTTCTGAATTCCCACAAAGGTGGGACCACAGGGGCCCTGACAGAAAGGTTAGGAGAGCCTGGAATATTTGGGGAGGTCATGGAAGGTTTCTTGGAGGAGAAAACAACAGCAAAGTGAGATTTGAAATGAAAGATTAAAAAAAAAAAATGTAAGGAGGAGGGAGATGATGGTGGGTGGGGAGACAGGGAGAAGTCCATTCACTGTGCTGGGAGCAGCTTCTGCAAACAGCATGTGCCTCGTGAGCTGGAGAAGCTGAAGGAAGGAAGGGTGCCAGGCTCAAGCTAGAGGTGAGGAAACTCACAGAGGCGTTGAGCGACCAACCTTGTACACTTGAACATGGAGGCCGTATGGGCTGAGTATTTAAGAGTGCTGAGTGTCTGGTGCTGCACCACAGAGGGGCAAGGGAAACAGAACGATGAGAAGGCTACTGAAGTGATGCACAAGAGATGAAATAGCACAATATGGGGTCATGGCAATATCTATAGAAACTTTGAACAAAAACACATTAAAAGGGTGACAAATTTAGTTTTTATTGGAAATGTACAAGGAAAGACTGTATACGGTGTGAAGAAATAGAATTCAGAACCAAAGAGCATGATCTGGGGCTTTAGTAAACAGAGGAACACTGTTAGAATTTGCTTTGTTTTTGATAATGAAGGCTGTTAGTTCTACGGTCATGCCACTCAAGACAATTGTTCTAGGAACTTCCCTGGTGGTCCAGTGGTTAAGAATCCGCCTTGCAATGGAGGGGATGCAGGTTTGATCCTTCACTGGGGAACCAAGATCCCGCCTGCCACAGAGCAACGAGGCCAGAGCACGGCTGTAACTGACCGCGAGTGATTGCTCTGGAGCCCAGAGTCCCTGCGCTGCAAGGAAAGATCTCTCCAATGGCAATTAAAATCCAACGCAGCCAAATAAATAAATATTTTAAACCAACAACAACAAAAGGATGACTGTTCTCTTGCTCTTTGTGCATCCCCTGCCAGACCAGTGTCTGCTTCACCTACACCCTACTCACTTCACAGACCTGCTAGTGATTGTCCTTGTCAAGAGGGGCTGTGAGGGGCGTGCCCCTCAGCTGGTTTCCCTGGTAACTGAGTCCACCTAATATTATTTCCCCTAAAACTGGCGACCCCTCCCCCTACACCCCCCAGGGAGGGATAGCCTGCACCATATTCTGCCCTGCCCTCCGCTGACCCTGGAGCGTCGCTCTAGGACATTGCTTCAGACCTGTAAGCATCCCCAAACCCCTGATATCTCTTTTGCTGACTTTGAGCTCTTTCTTTGGTCTTAAAACTGGGCAAGAACAGGCCCTGTAGGCTTTCAGGGTGCAACCCAATGATAGTTAAGATGCATAATATTAATTTTTAGGTGTATGAGGATTTCAGTTGTGCCCCTAACTTTGTTCCCTAAAAGTCTTGCCATCAGACTTATTACTTGACCTTTACCTTGTTTGCTTAAATGTGAAATGCTGTCTGAAACGCCCAATGCAATGTAGCTGCTTTAACAGAAAATTAATCATCTAATTTACTTTAGCAACCTAATACTGTTGAATAATTAGTTTTTTCAAAACTCTGCTTATTCTCTTAGGATAAAGTACTGGAGAGAGGATTTCTGAGTGTTTTGATACACTGTTAGTTTCTCCAGAAAATTTTAAGTTCTCACTAGCAGTATAGGAATGTTTGTTTCTCTGTACTTGCACCAACATTGGATGTTTTTATTAAGAAATTAAGCTTTGCCAATCTTATAGATAAAAGAAATCTTAGTTTTTAAAATATTTGCCTATCATGATATGTAAATTTTTTTCAAAATTAGTATCTGTATTACTTTCTTACTGATTTTCAAGGATTCTTTACATCTCCTTTAAATCTTTTTTTTTTTAAGTTAGAATTTAAAAACAATTTATTTGTTGGGCTGCAGCTGGCCTTAGTTTGTAGCACGAGAGGTCTCTGTTGCTGCGTGTGGGATCTTCAGCTGCAGCATGGGAACTCTTACAGCTGAGTCACGCGAGATCTAGTTTCCGGACAACAGGTCGAACCCAGGCCCCTGCACTGGGAGTGTGGAGTTTTAGCCATTGGACCACCAGCTAAGCACCACGTTTAATCTTTTCAGTAGCATTTAAAACATTGTCCTTTCAGCATGTAGAATTGTTTTGCTCACATTTAGTGAGGAAACTTTTTTGTTTTAAAATTTTAGAAAATGGTTATTAATGATAATTAATGGGGCTTCCCAGGCGGCTCAGTGGTAAGAATCCACCTGCCTATGCAGGAGACGCAGGAGGCTCAGGTTCGATCCCTAGGTCAGGAAGATCCCCTGGAGAAGGAAATGGCAACCTATTCCAGTATTGTTGCCTGGAAAATTTCATGGACAGGGGAGCTTGGCAGATTGCAGTCCAGGGGGTTGCAGAGTCAGACAAGACTGAATGAGCATGCAATGATAGTTAAAATAACGCTACATTTTTGCAACTTTCAGCATGAGCAAAACTTGCAGACTTTGGTTACTTATTTAGTCTCTATTTATTCTACTTTTTTGCAGCACAGTTGAGGGTATGGATTTTTGAATTAGAATTTTATAGGTATTTGGTCATTATATTTGTTTCAGTGACCGAGAAGCCCAATGGTACATTACTAAATATTTAACAACTGGGTCTTTCTGTAGAAGAATTTACTGCTTACTGTGACGGAGAATCCCAGGGACAGAGGAGCCTGGTGGGCTACCGTCTATGGGGTTGCACAGAGTCGGACACGACTGAAGTGACTTAGCAGCGGCAGTGATGTAAATACTCCCGTCAAGATGGGTTTCAGGTTACCAACGTAAGTTACATAATGGATTCTCAAAAACTGTTTTTGAAGTAATTTAGGATTTGTAAATGCCATCTGAATCATCAGAGTGGTTAAATTCTGTTGTATATAATTTTAGACTTAGGTGAAAGTGAAAAGTGAAAGTGAAGTCACTCAGTCGTGTCCTACTCTTTGTGACCCCGTGGACTGTAGCCTACCAGGCTCCTTCCTCCATGGGATTCTCCAGGCAAGAATACTGGAGTGGGTTGCCATTTCCTTCTCCAGGGTATCTTCCCAACCCAGGGATCGAACTGGGGTCTCCCGCATTGCGGGCAGATGCTTTAACCTCTGAGCCACCAGGGAAGCCCTAGACTTAGGTATATTTCAACATTTTTGAATATTGATATATGGAGAATATTTGATTAATCAAAAAAAACCCATTCACAAAATTAGTCCATCAAATTAAATTTACTTGTCATTTCTCCATTTAAACCAACATATCATGGGACATTCTAGGAGTCTTTGAATTAACTAAGAAATAATAAAATATGTTAGTTTAAAGCTATTTTCTAACATATCAAGCAAGATGGGGGGAGGGTGAAATTATCAAAATTTGGAGTAATTCATCTAGAAAAGAAGAAGTTAAGGATTGTATGAATAGTTGTCTTCAAATGCCTGAATGATGATGGTTAAAATAAAACCGCCACACACACACCTCTGCAGAAAAGAAGAGGTTAAGGATTGTATGAATAGTTGTCTTCAAATGCCTGAGTGATGATGGTTAAAATAAAACTGCCACACACACACACACCTCTGCACATGTGCAAACATGTCCTTTCTCTCTCTCTCTTCCCTATTTCCATAGAGTTAAGAATAAGAGAATTTAAATTCTAAGAAAAGAAGGATTTAGCTTGAGGAAAGAAGACTCACCTAGTTGCAAAGATTATCAAGAATGACCTAGTTTTGAATTCTCTTTTTCTATATATCTATTGAAATAATGTTATTTTTGTCTCTCAAATCATTTTAGTGTGATTTTACAAAAGCTCTAATGAGTTTTCTACACTGATTATACTACTTTTGTTTTTTTTCAGTAAGATAAAGGGAATGTATTAAGCAGAAGCAACTTAGAATCTTGAGCAACATGGAGCTCAAGAAATCCAAAAGTTTCAAGTGATTCTGAGCCATGATCACCCTTGTAAGGAGGAGAACTCTGATTCAGGGAAGAAAGCCTCCAGACTGGGGGGTGGGGCAGATAGTAACTGGAAAATTCATTTGGTTGCTTTAAAAGATCAGCTTTACCCTGGCTCAAGATTCACATTTCCCACTTGTGTCTTGTCTTCAAAAATAAAAAAGAGGAAACCACCAATGAGAACATGTGGTATTATAAATCATCCTGGCTGTTGTTAGGAAAATGAGTAAGGGTTCTAAACAGTTTCAAAAGGTCCTGACTAGCCCTTTTCACTCACCTTGAGAAGAACCATAAAAGTAAGGAAACAAAAGTAATTCTTTTTCTTTCCATACACCAGTCACCAGCAGTGTTCTCTCTGGGCTCCTGGCATCTGGGCCCAGTTGCCAGGTTACAGGCAAATATAATCAAAACAAATGCTAAAAGGTACTCTTTGGCTCTTCACATGTTGGAAAGGTCTTCTGCCTTCCAGCCTCCAGGCTGGCCAGTTCTCAGTGCAAAAGTGACTTTCCCCTGTGCTGTGGCCCTTTCCTTTTCTTCCTGTGGGACAATTCCTGATTATAAACTTGTTGTGGACTAGAAGCCCTTAATTAGGAGGCCATTAGACCCTTAGACCTTTCTCCAACTTCCTGTTCAATAGCCCCAGGAATTCCAGTCCCTACCACCCTTCCCTGTCCTCTGAGAGCTAGTAGGCTGGAAAGACTTCCAATGGCAGCGTTAACCCTTTGCTTCCCGATTGGCCAGTTACCAAGGATAGATTTTCAAGGAAACAAATGGTATTTTCCACTCAGGACTACAGTGCCAGATCCAGTGATGGACTTCCTGCTTCTCAGCACTTGTGATGTGTTATACTATATTTGAACTTGGACAGGAAAGCTACAGGCATGTTTAGAAGTTTGGGAAATAAGATCTATGGCAAAAGTCAACCCGTTAGCCAGTCTGTCCAGAGTTGTTTTATTAAGGTTCACGGGGTGCCACACACTTGAATAGAATCAGGGCATTCCAGCAAGCACTGCAGAGGTTAAAGACACTCAGATGACTTGTCCTGGAGAACAGTGAGAGGAAGCTATTATAAATCCTCCAATATTTAAAGAGGTATTCTTGAGAAGGTGGCAACCAATTGTTCATGAAGTCTGCTAAGGCTTGAACCTTAGGAAATACATTTGAGACGTAGATATTTTGTTCATTTTCAAGGAAAAATTTCCCAATAGTATAAATTGATAAATATCTTAATGGGTTCCCTAGAAAGGAAATAATAGCCACGTTTCCTTTCTGAAAACCTAGACCCAAAAGGCTTATCTGTCTGAAATGGTTTCGTTTTGTATACCTGATGATAAAAGTGTATGTGTTTATCTGAAGACAAGTGCTGGACTGGCTTCTGTTAGAGGAAACTTCTAACCCTGTCTGATCTTTCAAAAGCAAATATTCACTGTTTCTAGAAAGGTCAGAAGTAAGTGGTTTTATCCTGGTGTTTTGCAAAATCTGAGCCAAAGAAGATAAGGTGTCTTTTTCATGCTTACCCAAAATATGAGTGTTAGAACCAAACATATATTCACAAGTATTGGTTGTGTTTTATTAAAAGATGGAAACTTCTAGCAAGAATTTTGTTGTAGTGACCTAAAAATTACTACTTTTTTTTTTTTTTAAAGCTGGTGTATACAGTTGGTTTTTTCTTCATTCTTTTTCATCATCATAGTGACTGTTCCTTGAGCTTCTGGTATGTCAGGCATTGGACTCAGGGCTTTATATACATTCATATCTCTTTTAATCCTTACATCCACATGTAGGGTGAGTATTGTTATTTTTATTTACCAGATGAAACTGAGGCCCAGATAAATTATGCTATAACTTGTCCAACTGCAGTCAGCACACTAGTAGGTGATAAACCCAGAATTAAAATCCTAGCTTCCCTGAATCCAAAGTTCTTCTTTCTCCACAGCACTGGTTACCAGGGAAGTCTGACTCAGCTGTTTTTACATCAAAAGGATTAAGCAAATTGTTAATACAAACATCATTCATACACACTAACCTATCTGAAATGGCTAAAACATATATGGCTTAGGTCAATTAGCATGCTTGCAAAATGGTTGAAAACTTTTTTCTGCCTAAGAAAACACAAGAGTATTCAAAGCAAAAAAAAAAAATAATAATAATTCCCTTTCTAGTCTTTTTCTGAAATGATTTTTCTGAGTGATTCTAAAGCTGTAAGGTGGATTTCACTGGGTCTGAATTTCATAACTAGCATCAAATTATGAAGATGTTTCTAATGGCCTAGATTTTATGTTCAACAATTTTATTCTATCTTACAGTCTGAATAAGGCATGTCTTTTAATTCTGACTTCTGGAATATTCCAAATTCCTTTTAGAGATGACTTTGGCACTTGGACCTCTTCAGCTGGTACTTCCCCCTCTCTTCTCATGGTCAAATTCACACACTCCCTGTTTAAAAAGAGGGGGCTGCAGGATAGAGCAGGCAGTGGTAAAAAATGCCAGAACTACATGTGATTTCAGACAAGCCTCTTAAAATCTTTGTGTCTAGGCTTTTCATCTACAAATTGAAAGTAATAACCCCTGAATTTCCCAGTTGTTGGGAGCTTTCTAAGTGAACAGGTAACAAGAAAACTTGGTTAAGTGTCAAAGTATTGCTGTTTGCATCTGACATGTGCAGTAGGTGATATCTTAGCTCACTCTAAGTCCAGAACTGTGTAATAATAATAAATTGATTTATTATCTGCTTCCTTCCATAAAAATAGGGATACTTCAAGAGAGGAGAATATAATACCTTTGTTCCTTTGCTTTGAATTTTCCTTGACATGAAACTCTACCCAAAACAACTTATTACTTTCTCCATAAAGCCTCCTCCTCTTCCCATATTTCTATCCTTGTTAATGTCAGAATACACCCAGTTTCCATCTCAGTCTCCCAAACTGAAAACCTTGGAGCTAATCCCTGGCAAATCTATACCCTCACCACCACTTTCTCTTTCCTCTCTTCTGTCATTCCTCCCCTCCCTCAATCCAACTTGCCTTGCAATCTAGCCGATTCTTTTATAGAGAAGTTTTGATTTTCCTTCTACTTGCCATCCCCACAGACTCTGTTCCTGGGTAAGGCCTGAATCACCTTTCACTAAGACAACTGAATCCTCTGTCAGGATAGATGAAAACACAACTTCTATCCATAGTCACTGCCTATGAATTTGTGTCCAAAGGAAAGTGATACCAACAGCAGCCTACCGATTTACCATATTTTTCTGGTGGCTTGGGCTTTTGTTCCAAATTCCTATGTTAGAAATTGGGTTGGATGACAGGCCAGCTGGAAGGACTGCTTGTGTCTGTGTTCGATGCTTATTTGCCAGGCTTCTTTCTTCTGGGCTAAGCTGAGTTTGCTGATGGACTTCTGTGCAGAAGTTTGGCAGAGAGTGAAGACAAGGACCAAGGCTTCTTAATCTCTCTGGCTATAGGGGAACTGATTTACAGGCCAAAGCAGCATTTCAAAGAAGAAGGGGAGGCCAAGGAACAAGATCCCTTTGAGTATTTCTCAACTTGGGGTCAAAAACTGTTTCTCCCTTGGCTCTTTCTCTGGAAAGCTCCAGCTCCTGTATCACGGCCCGGCAGTGGCTTCTGGGTCTTAACCCATGATTGGAGCTTGCTCTGCTCCCCAGGAGTGGGACTGGGGAGAGGGGAGGGGGACTGAGATTTCTCCCAGAGTAGTGCTGTCACATCGTAAGTCATGAAATCATTTTTGGGTGTTAAGACCAGCATTAAAAAAAAAAATAAAACGCAGTGGTATCGAGTAGAAAGGAAAAATACACAACAGAAGAGAAAGCAGTAGAATAGGTTTCACAAGATAAGGGTATGACTTTTTCATGAAACTTTTATTTTAGTCATATTTAAGGATAATTGTGTGTGTGTGTGTGTATGAATTACTAGTCTCAGGATGAAACATATTGCTTACTGTGTGGGTTATGGTCTAAAAAGTTTGGAAGCCACTGCTAGGTTAGAATAGAAACAATCTCTTTGACTCTAGTTTTCTCCTTTTGATCCATCCTGTATCCCCCAATTTGTCATTTAAATAACCTCCTTACAAACCAACATGATCACACAATCGCTCGAATCTTCTCTACATATAGGCCTGATTCATGAGCATAGCAGTCAAGGTCTTAGCAAATCCAATTCCGGCTGTTTTTCCAGTGGCGCTTTACTGCTGTATTCCTTTTTGGTCTATTCCATCTTTTCCAGAAGCGTCTTTCACATTTGTCTTTTTGTCTTTACTCACGTTGTTCTTTGACATGGCCTAAAATGTCATTTCCACTTCTCTACTTCTCTAAATCTGAGTCATTAAAAACTTGTTTTTAAATAGCATTATTTTTCTGATGAAAACTTTGGATTATTATGGAAATTATTAAGTATAAAATCAAATCACATAATTTCATAATCCAGAAGTAGAATTATATCTTTGTATATACTTCTAGTCTTTACTTAAAAGCATACACATATTTCATTTATACATACATTTATTTAGAACTCTTTTTTACTTACTGTATATAGAAACGTTTCTAATATCATTAAATAGAATTCTAAAATATACTTAATGGATACATCATATTATACAAATATTATTGAACATTTAAGTATTTTCTGGAGAAGGAAATAGCAACCCACTTACTCTTGCCTGGAAAATCCCATGGACGGAGGAGCCTGGTTGGCTACAGTCCATGGGGTCGCAAAGAGTCGGACACGACTGAGTGACTTCACTTCAAGTGTTTTATAATATTTTCTTTTTATAAATAATGCCTTGATACTTGTCTTTACATGTCTCACTGATTTCTTTAGCCCCTCTGAATATTAGATTTGGATTTACTGGGTTAAATTGTATTTGCACATTTAAGGACTTCGATATATATTGCTTGATGTCTCATAAAAATTACACACATCATATCCCTATTTGTGCCAATACTGAGTATTTTCATTTACGAAATGTTTGCCAATCAGATAGATGAAAAAGAATTTGGCATTATTTTCATGTGCATTTTTGAGCATAAGTGAGATTAGTCTTTTTTTTTTTTTCATGTTTATTGGTTCTTTACATTGCATTTTGGAGAAAATTGCTTGTCCCTGGCCTTTGTCCTTTTTTTTTTTTTAAATTAGGAAGGTTATTTTTGTGTGTTTTTCCTCCTTATTATAAATCCCGCTTATTCTTCAAAACTTAAAACTCACTTTCTCCATGGAACTGTCTTCTAGTTTCTTAGTTTGAGTCTTTGTTTTCCCACAGCACATTATTTGTACCTCTGTTTAGTGATCAGTTTACTCTGCCATGATGGTTGCTATCTTCCTCCACTTGGTTACAAAATATTTGGGGATACAAACCTTTTCTTATTTGTTTTTTGT
Organism: Ovis aries; assembly: GCF_016772045.2. NCBI lineage: Eukaryota > Metazoa > Chordata > Mammalia > Artiodactyla > Bovidae > Ovis > Ovis aries. The sequence continues at coordinate 16,292,453 of NC_056055.1, forward strand.
ATCTCTCTAGTAAAAGACACAGATCAGATATTCAGTACGCTGCTAATGTTCTTTGTCAGGCTAGAGAGCAGAGCCTTCTCTTTTCGATGTGAAATTTGATAGGTTATTTTTCCTGTATGCTTTTAGAATAGTCTATCTGAGGCTGCACTCACATGTATTTAGGAACACTCAGTGAGCCCAGAAAGCCTTCCTGGGGTGCTGGGGAGAGGGAGAGCACAGTGCCCTTTCTGAAGTCAGTTTGGCTCTGTTTCCTAGTTCCATTCAAAACAATTTAATCAGCTTTAGAGCTTCTGCACTCTGGGTGACATAAATTTTCTTTTTACATCTCTTTCCCTCAACACCAGGGTGTTCTGCCTTGATACACTTATAAGCCATTTGAGATCACTTAAATTACTTTTGCAAATTGGTCAGAAGTTAGAGTATGTAACTACTGGATTGAATCTCGAAGCCGTCCAGTCCCATGTCTTGAACCCTCTACCAGCTTCTACTCCAGAGACTTCCTCTACCAGAGATGACACTGACCTCTGACCACAGAGCTCAGGCTCCGTGTCAGGGGGCAATTCTCCCTTTCCATGCTTCATACTGAGCATCTTTCCCGGAGAAGAGTATACATTCGTGGTTATTGTTCAGTTGTTCAGTCCTGTCTGACTCTGGGACCCCACGGACTGCAGCACACCAGGCTTCCCTATCCTTCACTATCTCCTAGAATTGCTCAAACTCATGTCCATTGAGTCAGTGGTGCCATCCAACTATCTCATCCTCTGTCACCCCCTTCTCCTCCTGCCCTCAGTCTTTCCCAGCATCGGGGTCTTTTCATTTGACTGTCAGTCGACCAGGGCCTGCCACAGAGTTGCCCAGGCTAACTCTCCTGCCTGCCTCCTTGGTGGTGTTCTCCAGAAGGGGCATAACCACTACACATTAGTGTTTTCATCTGCTCCTGGTTGTTCCAGTGGTTTGTATCCTTTTAACGTGTTCTCCGAAGGAATCTGATATTTATTGAGCGTCTCATATGTCATACTGTACTAGGAACTTGGCAGATACTCTATCACCATTTCCTCTAATTGTTCCCATTTTAGGTTTGAAGAGTTGAGCCTTGCATAGTCAAACTAAGAAGGTCACGCAGCTGGTAAAGTAATGGGGTGAGGAGGACTTGAGCCCAGATTGGCCTTACTGGGTGCTTGAGTTCCTTTTACTACATTAGATTTCAATACACAGAGGAGTGATTTGAGTTACTGAAAACATATGTGCATCCCTGTGCGGCTCTCTGCTTTTTAGGGATGCAAATGTTGAATTTGGGCGTGGAAGGGAGAAGTTTTAAGATACATTTATTTTGAAAGTTAATTATAGGTGCTCTGCATAAAGTCTGAATTAGTGTTTATAGAGGGATGGGATGAAAAAAGTAAGAACCATAGTAGGTAATCAAATCGATTTATCAAATGAAAGAGAATTGTATGCTTATTTTAATCAAGAGTATGTTTACATTTCCTTGGAAGGAAAACTATGACAAACCTAGACAGAATATTAAAAAGCAGGGACATCATTTTGCCAACAAAGGTCCATATAGTCAAAACTATGTTTCTTTTTAGTAGTCATGTGCGGATGTGAGAGTTGGACCATAAATATGGTTGAACATTGAAGAACTGATGCTTCAGAATTATGGTGCTGGAGAAGACTCTTGAGAGTCCCTTGGACTGCAAGTAGATCAAACCAGTCAATCCTAAAGGAAATCAATCCTGAATATTCACTGAAAGCACTAATGCTGAAGCTCCAATACTTTGGCCAACTGATGCAAAAAGCCAACAAATTAGAAAAGACCCTGATGCTGGGGAAGATTGAAGGCAAAAGGAGAAGGGGGTGGCAGAGTATAAGGTAGTTAGGTAGTACCACTGACTCAATGGACAAGAATTTGAACAAACTCTGGGAGATAGTAAGGACAGGCAAACCTGGAGTTTTATAGTCCATAGGGTCATAAAGAGTCATACAGAACTTAGTGACTGAACAATAGCAACAACAAAACGTTTAATTCAATGAAAAAGTGAGAATTATGGGTCCTAATAATTCTGCATAGTAGTTGTGATCACAGGTCTTGGAGTCCCTTAGAAGTGGAGTTAAGGGATTTCCCTGGCAATCCAGTGGTTAAGACTCTGGTCTTTCAATTCAGGGGGCACGAGTTCGATCCCTGGGCAGGGAACCAAGATCCCACATGCTGCACAGCACTGCCAAAACCAAACACCCGAAGAACTGGAGTTAAATTCTAATTTTGCCATGCATACTTCAGCTCTGTCATGTGTACCTAAGTTTACTCATCTGTAAAGATAGGTAATAATACGTATCGCTCAGGCATTTAATGAAGTAATAGATTCATTCATTCATCTATTCACTCTTTTGACAAAAGTACTTTTTGAATATTTACAATTTGCCTGACAGTGGAGAGGTAGCCATGAACAAAACACGTATTTCCTCCCCTAAGAGAACTGACTGTCTAGTGGTTAAATGTAAAGTGTTTGTCATGGTGTCAAGCACGTGTGAAGCACTAATAAGTGGTAGATGTTACTATTATTATCATATTATTCCTATCATTATTATTAGGAGTGTGCATTTCTACAACTACTTGTGATTTTGACATATCTTACATTTGATAATAGGTGCGAGACCTAGTTAACATTTTCCTGTATTGGCATTTCTAATTAAAGGATAGCGTTGTAAGGTAACAAGCAATTATTGTTAACAAAGGAGGTACTGTATAATCAGTGCCTTGCTTCAAGAATGAAGGATTTCTTCTGTGTTCCTTACTTGACTGTTATTCTGTCTTTAGCCACATGAAACACTCAGAACAGTGTCTGGCACAATGAATACCTATTAGCTGAAAAAAGGATATATGAATGAATGAGGGTTGCACAAGCTCTGAACATGGCATCTGGCTGGTACCCTACAGAAAAGGATGCTATCTGTTTATAAACTGTACAATGAGAGTCTCCATGTCATAGGACCCTAGGACTTTCTTTTTGTAAATGCAAGCACCTAGGGGAAAAATCCAAGGTGGGAGACTCTAAGCAAGAAAGTTATTTTTTATGTCCCTAGACTACAAAGGGAGAAAGAAAAACAAAACAACCGAATAGGCAATACTCATCTTCTGCCACTGAAGGATTCTAAGCTTAATTAGAGTGAAATGCTGAAATAGTTATTCAGGGATTTTTCCATGCACCTGTATATTTCACAATGGCTGTCTATAAACGTAATCGTTTGAGTTAGTATTTTATGATTTACCACCTTTTGAGATTCATATAGTATTTAATGCTTTATTTAATGGAAATTACTTTTACATGCACTTAGAATATATCCTGAAAGGTCCTTAACAATGGAAAGAACATGTGACATGGAACTTTGAAAAGGTTTCTGCCATATCGGATTCACATCCATAAAGATAAGTTTGTTCTTGTGGGTCACATTCCATTTCAACAAATACCTGTTTGCAGAAGATAAGAAAGCCTCAGGTAATAATCTATTCATTTTATAAAATCATAAAATCTGTTCATTTAGTAGTATATTTAATCTATTCATGTAATATAAGAAATAGCATAACAAAAAATACACTTTTACTGAATTTAAAATTATGGAATTTGACCCATATGTTATTTAACTTTGATTTAACGGGCATAATTTCTAGACCATCTGGAGAAATCTTCTATTCTTAATAACCTTGCAAGAGTATTAGTGGTTATTTAGTTTCAATATTTTTACCTTTGTCATTCAAACTGATTACCACCATAAGAAAATTAATGTGATCAGTATAAGCATACTTTTACCTTTAAAGACATAATCATCATTATTTTAATAGGTAGGCCAAGTGATGTTGATAATAAAGTCTCAAGAAAGTTATGGCTTTCTCTTCCCGCTGGCCTCTTTTCCCCAACAGACACTATCATTTTTGATAAACATTGCACATTACAAGTATAATACTCAAGTATAATACTGAAATATTCAGGGAATTAGTATTTGACCCATAAATTCTGAACTACATCAGCTACCTTTTTAAAATTTCCCTTCTAAAAGAAATACGCTTTCATTCGGAATGTATTGAGTGTAAAAACAGAGAACCAAGGCATCAGGGATGAACATTACCTTTCAAAATCTATCTGTACACAAATGCTCATGTAGCCAAAGCTATAATTGTATGCGTGTGTGTATGAGGATTACACACAGTGTGTAAAAACATGGTTATGGTGGGTGAGCACTTATGAAAATAGCAGTCAGTCAGCACTAGTTTAAGCCAGACATGGCGTGGGTTGGTAATATAAAAGTTTCTTTCTGCAGACCTGAGTTGGCTATAGCATTCCAATTTTGAGCTAACACCTTCATTGCTATTCTAGTCATTGAATTCAAAGATGGAAAACACCTATTAGGTTACTTAGTTTATCCTCCCAGGGCCAGTACCGAAGATGACTTTGATTGCATATTTTATTTTTCCTTCTACTTCTTTAGTATTTGGTCCATTCTCTTCTCAAATGTCTGTATTAAGAGACATTCAGTTTGTTTCCTTGGGTAAGGATATTCTCTTGGCTTTCCTTACATTTCTTCAACATTTAGAACACAATTTCTAGTTTGCAAATACTCTTGTGTGCTGATAACCGGATCTAAGCTAATGCTTTTTCCCTTTTCAGAGCATCAATCATCTGCTCACGGATCATAGCCTCCAAAGCCATGTGGGAATAATAATAATAATAGTTGTGATGCATTTTTTACTTCTATGCATATATGTATGCATGTACCTCATTGGTTACCAATTTCTTTCTCAGATTGCTCATCAATAGAGGCTGAAGAAAAGACAAGCAGATCATCTGAGTTATGTAAAACTCTGCAGGCTGAATGAACCACAAAATAGAATCACTCCAAATCTCATTATTGGAGCAAATAGGGTTTGCAAGGAGTCCTTGATTCAGTTCAGCTGAAGATATCTGGACCTTGAGAGCTTTCTAAGTTGCTAGTACTTCTCAAACCCAGGAATCCCAATGGGATATACCAAGACAGTGATGCCGCATTTAAGTTGTATTAGGGATTTTTCTAAGCACTTTACGTATTTAAACCCACTTAATCCTTCTAACATTTTAGAGATAGTTAGATAGCATCACTGACTCAATGGATGAATTTGAGCAAATGCTGGGAGATAGTAAAGGATGGGGAAGCCTGGTGTGCTGCAGTCCATGGGGTCTCAAAGATTTGGGCATGACTTAGCCACTGAACAACAATGAGAGAATCCTTTTAACAGCCTTTGAAATAGGTTCTAAATAACTCATTTTACTGAGGAATCTGAAGCACAGATTCACTTGCCTCCATCACAGGACCCGCCAAGGATAGATGGAGGTGGGTAGGAATTTAGCAGTTTAGTTTCAGAGTTCATGTCCATTACCACTATGCTGATTCAAGGGAGGGAGGGAAATGAATGAGCATGTCCTTTGAAGTCAGATGGATCCCGATTTGAGTACTGGCTCTACACAGGTTTTGAACTCTCTGTGAAGTGGTTGTCTGAGTCTCAGTTCCTTTGTCTGGATAGAGGGGTTAATAATAGCCTCCTCTTAGGATTTTTTGTGATTAAATAAGAAAATGCCTGTCCAGCCCTTGGTATGGTCTCTGGTATATGACTGACATCAAACGAAGGTTAGGTTCCTTCTTTTGAAGTTCTCACTAATGTCTTGGAGGAAGCATGGCCATCTTACCTTCTCAGCACTCATCTGCCATTCAAAAGTAAATTCTTTTTTTTTTTTTTTAAGTAAATTCTTTTCTAAGTGATTAGTTTTTGTTCTCCACATAAAGGCAGAGGTTTCTGCTCCAGAGTGTTAAAGATTTTGTGGTGTGAAGGAATGCCTTTGTTGAATCAAGATGAAAACAGTCTGACCAATGCCTTCATTTCATGTCCTGTTTAGTTGGTAGACATTGTATAGAAATGGCCCCCAAATTAAAAATATATTTCCCCAAAACACTGTTGCAATTTGGAACTTGAGTATATTTTCTTTAAAACATTATGTTATAGATGATAAGTAATTAAGTTAGTCCATGTAATCTTCTTTAGCCCATAAGATGTCTAAGTTATAGTAAAAGCTGGTAGCAAAGACAGTAATTGACTTGCTTGTCATAGCTAAATTTTTCTTCTGGCTTAACTTATTCCGCTCATAGAAGAGCCAGAATTAGATATTCCATGTTTTATTGACCTCTGATAATTAGAGGAGAATTTATGAATTGATCAGCTGGCCAGTGGTCAATCAGAGGCTCTCCTTAAAATTTGAAATGAGTCTTCAAAACTGTATCCTAAGTGTTGGACACTGAGATGCTACACTGATCAGTTAGAGAGAACCCATGCTACGGTCCTGGGGTGAATGGGACAAGAATAACCAAGGTGGTGTGCAGAAAGAAGAGAGTGAAGTTTGATGCACAGCAAAGAAACCATATGGCTCAGAGAGTGAGAAGGAATAAGCAGATGCCTGATGACATTCTAGATCATGTAACACCTGATTATTAAGTTCTACAATTAGATCCCATAGCATCCTTCTGTATTATTTCAATAAATCCTTCCCTACTTTAACTAGTTTGAACTAGTTTCTGTCATAAGCAACAGAATGGTTCCGACAAAGCTAAAGTCCTCAGAACAGTCTAGATGGTTGTTGAGGTATGGCTGGGTTCTTATTTCTAGGTCTGCTAGTATTAAGGGGCTTCCCTGGTGGCTCAGATGATAAAGAATCTGCCTGTAGTGCAGGAGACTTAGGTTCAATCCCTGGATCAGGAAGAAACCCCTGGAGGAGGGAATGGTTACCCACTCCAGTATTCTTGCCTGGAGAATCCCATGGACAGAGGAGCCTGGCAGGCCACAGTTCATGGGGTCACAAAGAGTTGGACATGGCTGAGAGGCTAACACACTGGCTTGGGAGAGGAGAGCAAATGGGAGGCCTGGCCTGACAATAGTCTATTTTTGTTTACTCTCAATCCAGAAGGCACCACTGTCATTGCCTTAGGGTCTTCCCTGCTGTACACAATCCGTCACTCTCTTGGATCACATTGTTCCCATCCTGAATGCCCTTTTGTTCCTCTCTACTTATACAATGTTTATTTCACCTTCATGTAACTCAAGATGAGTCATGGAAAGTTGTAGAGTTTTATGGCAGGAAAAGGACAAAGCTATCTAGTTCAAAGGCTCAACTAAGTTGCCCAAGGTCACGCAACTAGAAAGTAGTGCTGCCAGGACTTGAACTTAGGTTCTGACTTCAGTATGTTTTCCATTAGATGGCTCTGCCTATAGCCCTCAGGGCCTTATCTTCCTCTAGGACATCAACGTAACCACCTCACCAAGTAGTGTTTAATTGTATATTCCTCTGATATATATCTGGCTGTTGTGTTATTTCTACCTATCTTAACAGGCTGCAAACTTGTCGCGAGCAGAAAGAATAAACTTTAAGTTTCTTGTTGCTCCTGGCACTTCATACTAAGCTTGGTGTATATGGGATCGATACATTTCTGCATGTTCTGTAAGTAATTGAAAGTACCATGCAGGGATGAATGACAATCCTCAGAGGTTTCCAAACCTGACATCTACGAAAGATGAACACGGTTCCCAACACAGAAAAAATCCCATGAAAAATAGTTTTTTGATTTTTATAACCACTGGTGAGAGAGAAGTTTAGCTGTGAAGGGTAGAGATTGGCTCCTTTACTTATTATGAATGGGAACAAGATCCTGGAGCTGAAAGCTTCATTAACTGTCAAAGTGATGCCTAGTGGTAGCAGCAGCACAGAGATGGGGCATGTGTAATAATCCTTTCCATCCAGGCAGAATGGGGGGCATTGTATTTCCAGCTGGGGTAGCTGAGATGATTCATGGTTAACTTGTTTATTTCAAATGGTAATCATGTTCTTTTCAGAATGTTATTTTGGGTGATCCTTGCTGAAGGTTTTGTCTTTTACAGGAAGCACGGATGAGGAGGCAAGTTAGTTTTTCTCTTTTCTGATCCTAAGAATGTTCTTCTGGTCTGTGACTTCCCTACTGGCCACTATCTTAGGGCTGAGAACCAGCTTCACAGTTCTAGAGCTCATTGTTCACGTTTGTATCTTAACATGTTTTGACCCTATGTTTTTGGCAATGTAGGTTAGCATTCAGATTAGGACATGGGGACCAGCCAGTAGTAGCAATGCCCTTTGGGTCTTAGATTCATGAAATGAGTCCATCCTTTCTGGGCCCAAAGAGCTGTGATTTTCCTATTAGAACATATCTCAAAGTGACATCCTTTCTATTCACTCTGGTATGTCCAGTTGGGGTTTCTGGGTTTGAACAATATAAATATGCTCTCAAGGTTCAGATATCTTCTGTTGAACTAGGTCAACACTTCCTTGCTATATTCTTGTATTTGCTCCAATAGCGAGACTTAGAGAAATCCTGGCAATCCTATTTTGGGACTTGTTCAGCATGAAGTGTTTTACATAATTCAGATAGTCTGCCTGTCTTCTCTTCCACCTCTGTAGATGAGCAATCTGAGAAATAAACTGGTGGCCCGTGAGGTACATGTATACAGCAAACATCAATACATAGAAACAAAAGATGCTTAAAATATTAACAGATGATTTGATTAAAGTGAGATTTTCCTCCTCAAATTTTATAAAATGAGTACAAATTACTTTGTAGTCAAGAAAGCAATACTCTTAAATATAAAATGAATAATTTGAAATTTAGAGAAATGTTACCATTTCCATTCAAGGTACACTCACAATGTTTCTGTTTTTTCCTTGGAAAAGTATAATTTTGGAGAATATAAGCTAGAAAAAAGAAAAAGTTCTATTACCCCAATTTCTTGATTTACTCAGTAATTGTCTTGTGCATTAGCATAAACATGCAAGTTAATTTCCCCATGATGGTTAGTTTATGAGATGCTCAAGGGGAGATGCTCTGCTTTTGCTAAAGGAGAGATGGAAAGAGCATTTTATGTAAAGTTTAAGCTGAGTATTTGCTGTGTGGTTATCAGCAAGATATTTAACCTTTCTGAAGTATAGAATAAATAATGAGTCATTGTAAATGACAACTTAGATAATATATGCAAAATTTCTTTTGAAGTATGGAGTGTATTATGTATCTCAGGATAATAATTATCAGATAGTCTGCCTGTCTTCTCTTCCACCTCTGTAGATGTATTTCTATCTTAAAGTTCATAGATAATCTTACAAGGTTCTCTTCTCCTTGTTGTTGGGCGTGGTCTGGCTGACACGTTCTCTTAGTACAAGCAGTGCTCACAATCACAGGTCCACCCCCTCTTCTGTGACTGCAAGAGGAAATGTCACGCCACCGTGACTGCCCAGTTTATTCCTGTCACTTCTGCTCCACATTCCTCCAAACTTGCCTTCTCAGGTAGGCATAACTCTACTCATCTCTCAAGGTCCAGCTGGAAATTTCACATCTCTGTGAAGCATGCTCTGGTAACCCCTTAAGAAGACTGAATTGTTCCTTCCTCTGCACTGGCCTCTCTTTCTGGAATCCCTTAGACTATGCTGTAATTAGTTGTTTACAAATCTGTCTCTTGAAACAGGTCAGTGATTCTTGGCTGTTGTGTTAAGATTGACAGCTAGATCCTGAATCTCCCCCAGATGTACTACCAACATTGGGTTCAAGTGTGAGGCTAATTTTTGCTACAACCGAGTACACACATTTATTATGGTGACTTCTGTCAGAAGGCATGATGAGCTGAGCAAGCTGTGCAATGTGGTATAAAACAGGATGGTGTTTGCTGCAGGGAAAGGTAAGAGTTGTCAATGGAAGGCTAGGGATGAATAGAGATCAGAAATTTATATGAAGCCAGTCCACAGTTCTACTCCAACCATGAAACAGTGCTTTGTAATTGATGAGGGAAAGTTAAACCCTTCAAATTCACACCCAAATTCTAGTATTTAAAAGTGTATTACAGAGGATTCCCTGGTGGTCTAGTGGTTAGGACCCCATGCTTCCAGGGCTACAGGGTCCGGGTTCAATCTCTGGCTGAGGAACTAAGATCCCATAAGCTGTGCAATGTGGCTACAGATACAAAAAGACTCGGGCACCACTGTACTCAATATTGAGTTCCTTGAGGATATGAATCTGTATTTGAATGAAAAAAAAAAAGAGTAATAATAAGAAACAGAACTGGAAGTTCTAAAAAAGAACTTGGTCAAGTAATTTATTGATAACTGTTAGCTAAGTCACTTTTCTGATGTGAAGTAAGATTTTTTGGTAAAGTGATTGTCAATGCCCAAGTCACTTGAGCAAATGAGTCCAGTTTGTTTTGTGGTTAAGGTCTTGAGCTTTGACATCAGATGGTTATGTGTTCAAACCCCAAGTTTGCTACTTATTGTCTGTGTGATTTCATTGCTTAAACATCTCCAAGCCCGTCTTCTTGCTTTTAAATGAGGTTAATAGATTATATCAGTTGGGGTAATTTTGGCTACAAATAATAGACATTTTAATAGTAAGATAATTGACTATTTCACAGTTCCAGAAGTTCAAAGGCACAGTGGATTCCATTGTGAGATTCAACGACTCAGTAATGTCCTTTCATCTTTCAGCGTCATCATCTTCACGTGCACTACTTTCTGAGAACTAGAGCCTACATATTCCAATGTCTCTGGCTTAAGAGCAAGGGAAATTTTATCTGAAGATGATCGTGTTAGCAGCTTATTCCCAAAGTAATGACTGGTAGCAAGGATGGAATTATCATGACTGGCACAGACCAATCATCTCAGGACAAATAATACTGAAGAGTCAACTGCAGTCACTACAATTTGGACTTTTTTTTTTTTTTTTTAAGCAAGCTGTTTGCAAAACTCTTAGCGCATTGTTTGGAATATGGTAATAGGGTAGCACTACTTACCAACCAGCCACAAATTCAGACCTAAAATGATTAACTCAAAATTTAGATTTGTAACAATATTTCTTGCCCCTTTATTCTTCCTATTACTTAAAAGTCTTTTTTTTTTTTTTCCTAAATCTCTCTCCTTAATGCTCATCAAAATTTGCCAGGGCTGTGTCCCACATACAATGGACTCAGCAGTGAGTATCTTAATGTCTTGGTGCTTCTTTGCTCACCTGCCAGTTAGATATTATAGTCTGAAAATTCTCTTTTGGCCTGATGAGTTTGGATTTTCTTATGCGTATGTGTTTTCAAGGAAGGCGGGATGCAGTTTCTAAGACCAAGCGTCAGACCTTGGGTTAGGTGCTTTCGTATAGGATATGGCTGAAGGAAACCTGGGCTAGCCTTCTCTTCTACTCACAAGCTGAATAACCTTGTGCAGACTACCCTCTGTTGTGAATCTCAATTGTCTCTTCTGCAAAATAAGGATGATCTAGTGATTAAGGAAATAAAGGTTTAGAAAGGTTTCCTAAATAATTTTACTCTGTGAAGATATTAGTTATTTTTCCTCCGCTTGGTAGCTTTTTTGTGCAACACAGAACTGTAATTGTCAATGGGGATAGCCTCTTCAAGGGGAAGGTAGAGAACAAACAGTGCAAATGACTTGATCTGGGAGCAGCTTCCTATGTTTAAAAAAAAAAGAAAGCATGTTTCTTCTTGTTTTTCTGCAGGAACTTCCCCACCCGTGATATTTTTAGTGACCTCTATGGACTCTATGGGGAGACTCTACCAGTGTTCAGAAAATGTCTATGACAGAACCGGAACAATGTGGGCTGGTTTGTTTAGTCTCAGTTTGAACCTATGGTCTAGATGGAGAGTTCCTTATCTCACCAATGAGAAGCAAAGTCATCTGCTTTTCTAGATTGATGGACAAAGTGCTGCAAACATTTACATATTTGGTAAATCAGTGAAATACACTCAAGGATAAATGTCATCTTCTGAAGTGTTCTTTTCTGGGATTTAAGATTGAATTCGTCAGAGTTTTCCTTCAGATAATGAAAGCTATCATTTCTTGGGAATTAGTATCAAATAAAGTGACTTTTGGGGATATTCCTTGGCCCAATCTAAACTGAAACAGACACTGCACATGGCTTTATTTAGGAGCCTGGAAGTTGAACATGGAAGACGTTCTTAGCTCAACATTCTTCCAGATTGTAGAAACTAGTTGATATTTCCTGACAAGGCCTTTTGCCAATCTAACCTCTCCTAGCTAAGCTATTTTAACTCTGGTCTTAGGCCGATATATCTCCTAGCAACACATCTTCTCCTAAATAAAAACAGATCTCCCAGATGGTCTCATTCACTCTTTCTTTCTGTTGACCAACGTTGTTATCCATTCACATCACTTTCTCAACCTTCATCATTATCTTTCTCTTCTTTTATTTCCACCTCATTCTTTTATTGCTTTCTCTTCATCCTTCTAAGATGGTGATCTAGATTAGCACTGCCCAATGTGGGAGCCATTAGTTACATGTATCTATTTTAGAATTTTAATTAGAATTAAAGAAAACTTTAAAAATTCAGTTTCTCTCCAGTTGTATTAGCCACATTGTGAGTCTATAGTCACCAGGTGTGGCTAGTGGCCACCATATTGATTGGACAGTGCAGATACAGATTTCCATCCTCATGGAAGATCCTGTAGTTAGTACTGATCTAGGTTTTCAATCTTTCTACTTCCTTTAGTGCTCTTCCCCCCTACTTTTGGCTAATTTCTACCAATTTTTACCCTAATTCCTACAAAACAGTCAAAGATACTCATTTGAAGCAAAAGAAATACCCTTTTTTTTTTTTTTTTTTGCCTCGAGACATTTGGGATCTTAGTTCCTCCACTAGCTATCAAACTTGCATCCCTTACATTGGAATACAGATTCTTAATCCCTGGACCACCAGGGAAGCCCCCTTGCCCTTTGCTTTTTGTCAATCTTTTGGTTAGGGTTATCTTTTTCACTGGAGTCAGATTCTGATCTCAGCCTGTTCTCTTTCCTTTTTTTTTCCCCCGCTAATCTTGTGAAGTTTGATGACCCCTCTGCACTGCTGCTCATATGTAATCTCCCCGCAGCCAGATTTTGCCTTGCCCTTTAAAATTTGAGGGCACACTTGAAGCCTGAGGACACTCTACCTAGTTCTCCATTAACAAGCATGAGTTTTGACTTCTATTTGCTTTGCACTCAGCTTGGAGAGACTGAAAAGAGGAGTAAGGATTGTTTAGCTTCAAGGAATGCACATATTTGCTGGGAATGAGACAAGGAATAAGAGCAGATGATTAGCAGAGCTCATGAGTGGTGTAGATGCAAGAACTGTTAGAATTAAGAGAAAGGCTTAGATCATTTTATTAAAGAGGTAGAACCTAGCTGTCCAAGAAAGTCTGGGCAAGATTTGGATTGGCCAAAGGATGGCATCACAGTTGGTGGACTAGGGCAGATGACATGGGGTGAGACTCACTAAGGACTTGACTTTCCTCTACATCATTTGCTTTCCTTCTTCATTTTCTGTTGACATCCACATCCACATCTGGGTGCTTGGGGTCATCATCCTTCATTCTGATGCTTTCTTTAATGTGGTTTCCTTCGACTGCCTGTGCTAGTGACTATCCCAGGGAGCTTAAAATTCATTTACCTTTCATTCTTATTTGTTGGCCACATATTAAGACAGTTTAGATATTTCACTGGGGATCATAGTCACTCATTCTAAGAGCTAAGATTTAGTCTGTGGTGACTGTGCCTGCATCTTCCACCAAGATGAGAAAAGGAAAAATTGTTTGTGGGTTTCTTTTCTGGGGGTTTCTGAGATCTTAACTATTTGAAACCCTTCTACTGAACTCATATTTTCATGCATCTTTTTGGGCATAGGTAGGTATCAAGAGTTTATAAACCTTATTTTTCAGATGGGAAATCTGAATTGCCATGATAGGAAAAGAGGAACTCAGGGTGTGAGCTCCTCTAGGGGTTCAGCTGTTCCTTTTGAGTCTCCAGTGCCTGTTGTTGTGCCTGGAACATATCAAGTTCTCAGTAAATGTTTTCTTGGTGAATATTTAATGAATGTCTCAAAAAAAAAATCAACAATAATAATGCAGGGTGTGAGCAGAGCACAGCTAAGCTGAGTGTGCAGAACTTCATCCTTCTGCAATGATTTCAAGTTCTTTCACTTTTTAAAAATTTTCTCAAGTTTGTATTTTTCCATTTTATTTATTTATTTTTGGCTGCCCTGGGTCTTTGTTGCTTTGTGTGGGCTTTCTCAAGTTGCGGCGAGTAGGAGCTACTCTTCGTTGTGGTCCGTGGTCTTCTCGTTGCAGTGTCTTCTCTTGTTGTAGAGCACAGGTTCTAGGTATGTGGCACCCAGGCTTAGCAGTTGTGGTTCACAGGCCCTAGAGGCTTCCATAGTTGCAGCACATGGACTCATTAGTTGCGACATGTAGGCCCCAAAAGCGTGGGCTCAGTAGTTGTGGGGCATGGGCTTAGTTGCTCCTTGGCACGTGAAATCTTCCCAGACCAGAAATTGAACCCATGTGCCCTGTGATGGCAGGTGGATTCTTATCCATTGGGTCACCAAGGAGGTCCTCAAGTTCTTCTACTTGTTTGAAATGTTTAAAATTATGTCCTCCCTGAAGTTTTGCAGGGATATCTCCCTTGACTGTTAGGCACTGATTCATTGTGGTTTCATAGCACTTTTATCCTTGAAAGCACCAAACAGATGATACTTTGTGACCTCTTCCCCTGCCCATTCCTCTAGCTGTTGAACTTTCTCAGGAGACCACTTCTTCTTTATGTTTCTAAGTCCAGTACCTAGCACACGGAGGGCACTCAATGACTGCTTTGAGAATAAGTAAATGGTGCCCTTGGATACCACCCTTGAGCTACTGTGTGTTTTGCTCCTAGCAGTTCCACACCATAAACTTTCTTGAGAGGACTAGCCCTGGGCCATTGGACACTGTGTGCTCTGACCTCCCAAGATCCATAAGTGCTTGGTAGTTTACATTCCTCAGGGGTATCCTGGAGCTAATGGTTTACTGGCTCCGGAGTCTGAAATTCCAGTTGCCTTGCCTCAAAGTGGAAAAACCTCTGTACCATTACTTATCCTCCAGAGCTCCCCATAGTTTCAGATCAACATTGGGACTCCACTGCAGCCCACACCATGCTTGGTTGCTTTCCCTGTATTGTCCTATTTCCTTGCCCTTCCCCGTTTCTCCTGAGCTCACGTCTTCAGTAAGTCTCCCCTGCAAGAATCCTCGTCTCAAGTTTTTGCTTTGGAGAACCTCAAACTAAGACTTATGCTGACTTTTGAACGTTGGGATTATGCGTGCCAGTTTCTCTGCAACTGATCCCAAAGTAAGAAACACATTTCAAACACTCCAGCAACTTCAAGAAGTATTTGAGATAGACTCCGTGTAATAATTTCCAATATAATTTTTATGATGTAAAATACCTTTCACAGGGAAGCAGGCCCATTGATAAACCTATTGCTAAAGAGTATTGGCTTTCTTCCTCACTGAGTGTGTATTTCTAAGAAGAAAAAATAACCAGGAAGCCAGCCCTGATGTTAATTGGACCACTTACGTATTAGAGCTGAAAAGATGCAACCCTATTGTATGAGTCACAGATAAAATACAGCTGTAATGAAGCAAGGCATAGCAGCACATTCAAGAATGTCACTAATTCATTGCCGAATATGGGGTGGTGGTGAGGGTTTGGTGAGAAATGTAGTCACCTGTGTAACACTCACCTCTCTGTTTGCTGTTTCCCATTGAACCTCTTCGTGTCTCCTTTTCTACAGCTTTCCAGGTCTGTTTCACTCACTGTGCCCACGTAACTGGTCAAATTTCCTTCCATCATCTGGTGAGTTACCGCTGTAGGACCCCAGGTGCCAATGGAAAGAGCAACGTGGCTGAAAACTCTGGCTTTCTTAATGGTTGTGTGTATATTTCCAAGAAGAGTAGATCACTGGGATTTTAAAGGGACCATAAATATGCCACTAATGAAGCTGGAAGCCATCGCTTCAGCAGGCAGATTAGCGTCAGGAGCTGACACTGTTCCTAGGAGGGGAAAGCACTAAAATGAAATTCCCCGAGTCCAAATGCCTGCGCACTGCACAGGCGTTGGGTGAATGACACCTGGAGAAACATGTGCATCGGTATCTTTTAAGTGCAAACTGCCCCTCCTTAAACCCTTGGGCTGGTGACAACTTGACACACAGAATGTGTCACTCTGCATAGGGTATTTACCCAAGGAAAGATGACTGTCAGTTTTCTCCAGCGTTCGTTAATAGTCTATAAACAGGGATGCTCCTATTAGATACAGCTCCTTTTCTTTATTTGAAATCGCCATTCAATTACTCTCCAAAAATACTGTAGCACAGCCACAGACCTCACTGAACATAAACTTTATAAGCTCGTCCTCTCTCTCTCGAGCTTTTCCCCGCTTAGCTGCCCGTCCTCCGGCTCCGAGCGTGTCATCAGCCCGTTCTCCTGCTGAGCGTCGTCAGTAAAACGGCAGCTCCCACGGAGAGACAGCAGAGCCATCCACAGTCATGGAGCTATTGAAACACTGACAGATATGACAGACATTTCCAAAGCTGTGCAAAGCATTAATTTTAATGTATGCTGTGTGTCCTTACTTAGTAAATATTTATTTGGCTGTGAAAGATAGGCGAGGTAATCACTGCTTTCCTTCAAATACCATTCCTGGAGGAGTGCTATCCCCCTTTTCTTGAGGGAGCTCAGAACTCAGTGGTAGAGTCTGGAAACAGAACATGGCTAAAGGAAAAATCTCCAGAGTCAGACTTGAACAGTCTTCTGTGTTTTGTCCAGAGTGTTCCTTTTGGCCACATGGACAAAGCCTAACCATGTTGTTTTACAACCAATCAGAATCTTGTTTAGCTAGAAAATAATTTCTAGGAGGTCTCAGTTGCCAATGAGATCTTATCTGAAGACATTCTAAAGCTACCTAACACTCTCTTTCACTCCATGTTTCCCGTCTGAATCTCCTGTTACAGACTTTTCAGTTAACCTCTATAGTCATTGGTTATCAAATCTACACAGATGTCTGTCTGGGGTCCATCTCTTCAGAGGTGCAGTGGACCATTTAAGCTAGACGGATGGAGAAGCTGGAAGGCAGTAGATTTGGTTATAATGATAATCACTGAGCACCTGCAAAGGCATATTTACTTTCACTTGTGCTATCTCAGTTAATCCAAACAACTTCCCTCTACTATGAATGCAGGCATTTCATAGTAGAGGAAACTGAGACACAAAGAGGACCGAAAGCTTCTCCCAATGTCACCTCGTGGCCTAATTGTAATTTAGACTCGGGACTTCCAAACCCAAGGTCTGGTGCTCTGTCAGCTATAATGCCACAGAGAACACTGCATACATAAAAGCATTTTGTAAACCATGAATCTTTATGAAAATGTTAGTTACTGCTACTGTGGATGGTTAGCAAAACGTGCTTGTTAGTTTTGTGTCAGCCATCTAGGGCTTTTCTAATGAGGCAATGAAGCCAACAGGGGTAAGGGGATGAGCTGCCAAGCCTTTCACATCAGCTTTGTGTGGATTAATTAAATATCATGCCTGGATAAATGGCCCAGGATGACAAAGTCCACAGCTTCTCACAGATGGTTCCAGGAAGTCGCATGGTTGGCTGGAGAGAATTTGGTCATGAATAAGATGCAACTTCAAACCTCCTCCACTGGCCCTGTATGAAAAAAACATAAATCTTTCTTTGTATCAGTAGCAAGCTATGGGGTGAATGGCAGGTGGGTTCCAGAAGTCAATTTTCCTGTTGATGAGTATCTGCTAAGTATATGCTGATTTTCAGTAAAATAATAAGGAGAGTGACATATATTGGGCTTTGAGATTGAGTTCTAAAATACTAATTCATTATAAGTGCTTTGTTTTCTTTGAGCCTATGTTGTTTATCTTGGCAACTTTCCTTAAGTGTCCTTTCACCTTTTACAAGCTGGTTTATTTGTCAAGTTTGCCGTCTTCATTTCTTTGTATTCAGTGGAACTTCTTTGGAATTTTCCTCCAACAAAAATTTACATGGGAGAGGGAAATACAGATAGTCTAATCCCCTAGGGAACAGACACAAATTTACAACTTATGCAAGATACTAGTTATGCATGCCATGTTTTTAAAACATATTAAGACAACTCTACTTTGGAGTCTCAGAGGCAGCTAGCTATCTGAAACTTTACTGAATCTGAGATATGCTCTGCCCTTTCTGTTTCAAGCTCTATAAGCATAGAAAAAAGTTTTTCTTTACTTCAATAGTTGTGTGACCAGTTGATTATAGCTTTTGTGTGTGCGTGTTGTGGGAAAGATAGGTTTTCTTGTGGAGTACCCAAAAAATCAGTCAGAGAAACTACTTAAGAGTCTTGAATCCTTTTGTCACCCAAATGGGCATGAGCTTGCTGATGGTTAATATAAAGATGGGTCATCTACACCCTCCATCTAATGTTATCCAAGATCTGTGACTTCAATAGTTCCACCCCACTGAGTCACTGAAGCAGAGATTCAGCGCTTGATGGAAGCAGACCATAATCTTATTTAGACCCCAAGCCTCTTATCCAGATCCAGTACTGATACTTGGGGCAAGTTTGACACCATGCTATTTTTTTTTTTTTTTGGCTGTATCAGGTCTTAGTTGTGGCATGCAAGCCTAGTTGCTCCATAGCATGTGGGATCTTCAGCTTCCTGACTGGGGATCAAATCTATGATCCCAACATTGAAGGTGGATTCTTAACCACTGGACTACCACCAGGGAAGTCCCTGGTTTTTACAAAATATTTATTATTATGCTTAAAAAATACTCCAAAGATGGTTCATTTGTTTTCCAAATAGCGACCTGCTAGAAAATTTAATTGATTTGTTTGAGATGGGAGTTGGGATGTGAATCCATCATTTCTAAATTTTAATTCTATGTTCTTTCATTGGTGATTTGGTGTAACAGGCTCTTATTGTTAACAAGATATGGTCTGTTGAGCAATGGGGAGACCACCAAGCCATTCTGGTTGATCTTACCCATCAGTCAGCTGGCAGGCAGCCTTGGTAGTCTGCACCCTGATTTTTTGCCCAACATTTATCTTGAGGGTGATGAGGCATGATGGTTCTCTAATAATTCTCCTGCCCATAAATTCTCTACACTCAACCAGGGTTAATGGTGAACTATTTTATAAAATGATAGTGTTTGGTCATTGATTTGCTTCAAATAACTGGCCTAGGGCTGTTGCCTGAGGTAGAACTAGGCACCACTCCAGTTTGTAAGCCCTTTAGAGACATCTATAATCAAAATTTCTTGTCCTAGAGGAGTCATACAAAGTCATATGCAACTAGAACACAACAAAGAATTTAGACTTATCCTTAGAGAAGAATCTCCCCCAAAGCCTTAAGAGGCAGACGAAGGTAAAGGGGTGGTAACCTTGATTTCTATAATAGAAAGATGAGCTTTCTGGTCAATGTGTACTCAGCTAATTTCTGAAGATCCGTTTATTCTTGCCTTGTTAAAAAAAATGAGCAGTTTACTTTTCCTGACATTTTGTGGCTGAGCAAAGTTGAGGTGAATTATTCATGGTAAGAAGCCAGTTTCTGTCCATCATCAAGAAGTAAGAAAGCCTCAAAAATCCAAGATGTGTGGTTTTGGGTTAATTCAGTGCCATCAGTCACTTCCTCTGCATTAGAAAGGGAGGTGTTCTTACCATGGTTGCATTTTGGGAATAAAAATGTGGTAAAAGTTGAATAGCTCTAGGATGGCTTGAAGACCTTGCTTTTGGAGACCATGTGGCCTAGATTATGCTTCACTTCATTTCAGAAGAGTGAACACCAGGGAAGGTAATACAATAGACAGAGAAGATAGCACGTTGAACCCCTCTTCCTGGAATCATTCCCAGAGCTTTCACTGCTTAGTATTTTCTGATGATCCCCAAATTTATATCTTTAGCTCAAGTCTTTGCAAAAGAACTCCAGACCCAGTTTTCAACTGCCTGCTCAGCACTCTACTAACACTTCTTGCATCCACACATATTAATTTCTCTGACCAACACAATCACCGTGCCTCTGTCTTCTTGTCTTCCTTAATTCTAGCAAGAGTCATCATAGACTTTTTCTTTCCTTTTGTTCCCCACATTTGATGAATCACTATGTTATGTTAATCCTACATTAATAATAGCCCTCAAATTCAATTCTACTTCATTTACCATTCATTCCCACCATCCTGGATTTTTCTTGCCAGGATTGCTGCAGACATTTCCTACCCATATCCCTGCCTCCATCTCTCCTCTTTCCAATCTCTTATATGATTTGCTGCCAGTTTTCATCCTAAAAAAAAAAAAAAAGCCAACGTGTTGCTTCCGTGCTTAAAGATCTCCATTGTCTTCTCCTTGGCAGCAGGATAAAGTTCAAACTCATATGGTTCATATGGTTTACAAGGTCTTTCACAATCTGCACCCAATTTATCTTTCCAATCTCATCACTCGGCACTCCCCTCAATCACACCTGCTTCATAATC
The DNA here is from genome assembly GCF_016772045.2 of Ovis aries. Classification (NCBI taxonomy): domain Eukaryota; kingdom Metazoa; phylum Chordata; class Mammalia; order Artiodactyla; family Bovidae; genus Ovis; species Ovis aries. The sequence continues at coordinate 16,312,862 of NC_056055.1, forward strand.
TCCAAACTGAACTGTCTTGTTCCCTTAACACATGGTGTGCTTTCTTCATTGCGTTTGTTTGCGTGAGTTTTTCCCTTGGCTTCAAATGCCCTCTACTTTTCCCCGGAGAGCCCCTGCAGCTGCTGCTGCTGCTGCTAAGTCGCTTCAGTCGTGTCCGACTCTGTGCGACCCCATAGACGGCAGCCCACCAGGCTCCCCCGTCCCTGGGATTTTCCAGGCAAGAACACTGGAGTGGGTTGCCATTTCCTTCTCCAATGCATGAAAGTGAAAAGTCAAAATGAAGTCGCTCCGTCATGTCCAACTCTTAGCGACCCCATGGACTGCAGCCTACCAGGCTCCTCCGACCATGGGATTTTCCAGGCAAGAGTACTGGAGTGGTGCCATTGCCTTCTCCAAGAGAGCCCCTAGTCATCTTTAAAATCAGCACAGTCACTGATAACAGGCATATTTATGGACCATATATCCTGATCTAGGGACTATGTTAAGGATTTTGCATGTATCATCTCAATTAACTTTTTTAAAGAAATCCCAAGATATGGGAACTATTCACATTTTAAAGAGGATGTAATGAAATTTAGAGAGCTTGGGTAATTGCCAAATCTATACACAATATCCAGGCTGAGAGACTTCAGAACCCACCTTCTAATCTCTGCAGCATAGTGCTTGAAAATTTAAGAGATTGAATATATAAACAGATGAACTTATAATAGGAAGATTGCAAACTTTGTTTTGGGAGAAAACATGGCATGAATAATATATTCTTTTATCTTTAGAGTAGGAGCTACGAGCCCCACTTTTTGCATTGAGAATTGTAAATGTATCATCAATGAGCCTCTTTTCTGAAGTTGCTATGATTTCTATCATAACTCATTCCAGGCAAAGTTCATAAGACTTCCCACTACACTCCCATAAATTCATACTGCTGTTTTATTATCAGAATTGATAAGTGGGTCAGTTTTGATTAAAATTGATCAGTTATCAATATCAGCTCAAGCGTTTGTCTCTCACCAGACAGTGAGCTCCTAGAGAATCAAGAAAATGTGTCTTTGGTACCCAACTGCTCTGTTAACTGCTTTATTAACTGCTTTGGCACCCAACACAATAATTGTACAGAGTAGGCATATAGTATGTGTTTCTGGAATAAATGAATGAATGAATATTTTAGGAGTTAATACTGAAGACTTATACCTAAGTCTAGGAGTAGATATAACTACTCTGATGCATAGATATTTCTGTTTATATTTCCACTCAGTTATCTTATATCAGAATGACTGTGAATCGGAAGCTATAGTTCTGGTGTTCCTAAGTGTCTCTCTAAGTTGCCATGTGCCTCTTCTGGTGGGAGCACCTTGCCATGCTGATTCTATATCTAGAGTTTAAGACATAGCTTATGTTTTTCTCTGTAAGCTGGCCTCTAAACACATGCCAAAGATTTTCTTTGGTGCTCAAGTGAAACACTGGTGATCCATTCTTATCCTAGAAGAAAAACTGGGTATTTTTGGCTTCTACAATTGGCTTCTACAATAAAGCCCATACTAGGAAGAATTATATGAAAAAATGAAAAAAAAAAAAAAAAACAGATGACTTAAGGAGTTTTCAAGAGTAGTATTTATTTTCTTCTGTTTTGAATTTTTACCTAAAATGAACACTAGAACCTAACCCTCAAATAAGATGTGACTCTTCTCCTATTGAGTGGTAGGTAGAATATTAAGGCAAAACTTAAGAAGATGATATTGAAGTTGCAACTTGACTTCTAGATTTCTGCCTCTGATGTGTAATTTGTCAAAATGATATATGACAACCAGAAGTCTTTTCATGAATGTATCTTCCCTTGTTTGTGTGGTTGGTAAGCTATTCTTGCTGTGTAGACTATTGATAGCTGCCTAGGCCAAGTGAAACTATGGAGTTAAATACTAGCAATCAGGCTGGGGGGAAATGCCATGGGAGTGCATGTAGGGTAGATAGGAGAGTAAAGCCCATACTAGGAAGAGACATGAAAATGGGGGTGAAAGTTGGGAGCTGTGGTCAAGGCTGAAATCAACAGCAGGGGGGTGAAAGAGAGATTATAAGTTTCACAAGTGAAATTCATAACCTTGGGGTTACTAATGGGAAGAGAGAGGTGCATGTTGACAGGAGCAAATCAGCTTATAAAGTATTAATATGTGAACTTTGGTGAAGGCCCAGCTCATATAGAGTGGTTTCCTTGAGAAACAGTCATTTAACTTAAATACAGGTGAGTCACCAGGAGACCTGCTCTTGCCAGGTGACACATAAAACAGCCCAATAAATTCAACTCACTGCCAACACCCCATTCAGTTCATTTCAGTCACTCAGTCATATTTGACTCTTTGTGACCCCGTGGACTGCAGCACGCCAGACCTCCTGTCCATCATCAACTCCCAGAGTTTACTCAAACTCATGTCCATTGAGTCAGTAATGCCATCCAACCATCTCATCCTCTGTCATCCCCTTCTCCTCCCAACTTCAGTCTTCCCAGCTTCCGGGTCTTTTCAAATGAGTCAGTTCTTCACCTCAGGTGGCCAAATTATTGGAGTTTCAGCTTCAGAATCAGTCCTTCCAATGAGTATTCAGAACTGATTTCCTTTGGGATGGACTGGTTGGATCTCCTTGCAGACCAAAGGACTCTCAAGAGTCTTCTCCAACACCACAGTTCAAAAGCATCAGTTCTTCAGTGCTCAGCCTTCTTTATAGTCCAACACTCATATCCATACATGACCACTGGAAAAACCAAAGCTTTGACCAGATAGACCTTTGTTGGCAAAGTAATGTCTCTGCTTTTTAATAAGCTGTATAAGTTGGTCATAACTTCTCTTCCAAGGAGCAAGCATCTTTTAATTTCATGGCTGTAATCACCATCTGCAGTGATTTTGGAGACCCCCAAAATAAAGTCTGACACTGTTTCCACTGTTTCCCCATCTATTTGCCATGAAGTAATGGGACAAGTTGCTATGATCTTAGTTTTCTGAATGTTGAGTTTTAAGCCAACTTTTTCACTCTCCTCTTTCACTTTCATCAAGAGGCTCTTTAGTTCTTCACTTTCTGCCATAAGGGTGGTGGTGCTGTCTGCATATGAGGATATTGATATTTCTCCCAGCAATCTTGATTCTAGTTTGTGCTTCATCCAGTCCAGCATTTCTCATGATGTACTACTCTGCATATAAGTTAAATAAGCAGGGTGACAGTATACAGCCTTGATGTACTCCTTTCCCTATTTGGAACCAGTCTGTTGTTCCATGTCCAGTTCTAACTGTTGCTTCTTGACCTGCATAGAGGTTTCTCAAGGGGCATGCCAGGTGCTCTGGTATTCCCATCTCTTGAAGAATTTTCCACAGTTCGTTGTGATCCACACAGTCAAAGGCTTTGGCATAGTCAATAAAGCAGATGTTTTTCTGGAACGCTCTTGCTTTTTCGATGATCCAACGGATTTTGGCAATTTGATCTCTGGTTCCTTTGCCATTTCTAAATCCAGCTTTAACATCTGGAAGTTCACGGTTCACGTACTGTTGAAGCCTGGCTTAGAAGATTGTGAGCATTACTTTGCTAGCGTGTGAGATGAGTGCAATTTGCAGTAGTTTGAGCATCCTTTGGCACTGCCTTTCTTTGGGATTGGAATGCAAACTGACCTTTTCCAGTCCTGTGGCCACTGCTGAGTTTTCCAAATTTGCGGGCATATTGAGTGCAGCACTTTTAGGATTTGGAATAGCTCAACAGGAATTCCATCACCTCCACTACCTTTGTTTGTAGTGATGCTTCCTAAGACCCACTTGACTTCACATTCCAGGATGTCTGGCTCTAAGTGAGTGATCACACCATCATGATTATCTGGGTCGTGAAGATCTTTTTTGTATAGTTCTCCTGTGTATTCTTGCCACCTCTTCTTAATATCTTCTGCTTCTGTTAGGTCCATGCCATTTCTGTCCTTTATTGTGCCCATCTTTGCATGAAAAGTTCTCACGTTATCTCTAATTTTCTTGAAGAGATCTCTAATCTTTCCCATTCTGTTGTTTTCCTCTATTTCTTTGCATTGATCACTGAGGAATGCTTTCTTATCTCTCCTTGCTATTCTTTGGAATTCTGCATTCAAGTGGGTATATTTCTCCTTTTCTCCTTTGCCTTTCACCTCTCTTTTCACAGCTATTTGTAAGGCTTCCGCAGACAACCATTTTGCCTTTTTGCATTTCTTTTTCACCACCCCAAACCACTACCAATTTAACTCTAAAGACTGGCAAGTGATGTGGATGTTTAATATCTTTTCTTGAAGGACTACCCCAGGGGTTTACACTGTATATCATTTAGCAAAATATGTTATTTTTTCTTCATTCATCATCCAATAATATAAAAATTTCCCCTTCTTTCCATTTCCAATTCAATCTACCATTCTCTGTCTCTGCCCCTCTCTCTGTGTTCCTCACCCCTTCATCTTTCCATTCCTCTTTCTTTGTCCTGGGATTATTCCTCCAACTCCCCAGCCCAGAGCAGGATTCTGGTGAATAAAGTTTTCTATCCTTTCAGAGATCAGTCCTCCTTTTTGAAGACTCACTGTAGCCCCAACTCATTTCTTTTAAGGTATATTTCCCTGGTGGCTCAGACAGTAAAGTGTCTGCCTGCAATGCAGGAGACCCAGGTTTGATTCCTGGGTCGGGAAGATCCCCTGGAAAAGGAAATGGCAATCCACTCCAGCACTTTTGCCTGAAAAATCCCATGGACAGAGAAGCCTGATAGGCTTCAGTCCATGGGGTTGCAAAGAGTTGGATACGACTGAGCGACTTCACTTTCCCTTTCTTCCAAGATATCCTGACATTGGAAAATTTTATGGGGAAAAGAAATTCCAAAGTGAAGGCTTGTAACCTGAAATGACCTTTCCTGAGTGACAGGTGCTTCATGGAAGATCAGATGTTGATCCACTTGGACAAGGCAAGGCTTTGCAACATCCCCACCACCAGCAAGAACACACAGAACCAGAATGTCAAAAAATATTGTATCTGGGTTTATGCTTAAGAGTTTGTAGATACAGCTGCATTTTCCACAGTGCCAACTATTAGGCAATAATCAAGGGAAGGACATGGCCAAAAGGGTAGCACCGCTTTGAGAACACATTGGAAAGTCTGTTGGAAAGTCTTCAGTTTTTTTCTTTGGGGCCATAGATGATTTCTAGTACAAGAATTAATTGGTGCAATGGCTAAATTCATAATGAGTAAGATAGGCTCATAGTTTTGCAGAGAATATTTTGGGAAATTTTCTGTCAACTTGTTTTAATTGGGATATTCAAAAGATATGACATTGCACGTGGGAAATACATTTAGAGAAAATTTTTTTTCTATTTTTTAAATTGTAAAAATATAATACATTAATGGGGGGCTTGGAAAATACAGAACAAAGTTACATATAGTTCTACTATATATTATAATTATTTTCTAAGTAGATAAACTAAGATTTTTAGTTGGAGTTTCAATATCAAACCCTCAAAAATTAATAGAATGAATAAATAGAGAAGTAGAAGGATACAGTAGACTTGAAAAGCTCTATGAACCTATTCAACATAATTAAGATTTATACAATTTTCACACACCAGTGGGATACAAATTCTATTCAAGTTCCCATAAACTATAAACTAGGAAACATATCCATGGACATAAGACCAGGTGTAAAAATTTCATGGTCTAAAGGTACTGAAATCATACAAAGTGTTCATTTAGAGAAATGATTTGACAACATCTACTAAGAGTCTTAAAACTGATCATTAATTCCATTACTGAGTTTGCAATGAAATAAGCCTACATATTGAAAAAATAAAACTCTGTGCATAAAGATGCCCATTGCAATAGCCTTTTTTTTTATTTTTAAGTTTTAATATTTTTATTGAAGAATAATTGATTTACAATGTTTTGTTAATTTATACTGTACAGCAAAGTGATTCATCTATACATATATGTATTTATCTACATTCTTTTAAATCTTTTCTATTAAATTTTATCATAGGATATTGAATATAGTTCTCTGTACTGTACAGTGGGACCTTGTAGTTTATTCATTCTATATAAGAAAGCTTGCATCTGTCAACCTCAGCCTTCCACTTAACGTACCCCCTCCCCAGCTCCTTCCCTTTGGCAATCGCCAGTCAGCTGTTCTCTGAGTTCATGATTTTCTTTTCACTTCATAGATTCATCTGTGTCACTTTTTAGACCCCACATATAAGTTACACATAGTATTTATTTTTCTGACTTACTTCCCTTAGTATGATCATCTCTAGTTGCATCCATTTTGCTGCAGATGGCATTGTCTTGATCTTCTTTATGGCTGAGTAGAATTTCATTGTATATGTGTACTGCATCTTTCTTATCCATTCATCTGTTGATGGACATTTACATTGTTTCCTTGTCTTGGCTATTTTGAGTAGTGCTGCTAGAACAGAGGGATACATGTATCTTTTTGAATTACAGTTTTATCAGGATTAGAGAAGGCAATGGCACCCCACTCCAGTACTCTTGCCTGGAAAATCCCATGCACAGAGGAGCCTGGTGGGCTGCAGTTCATGGGGTTGCTAGGAGTCGGGTACGACTGAGTGACTTCACTTTCGCTCTTCACTTTCATGCATTGGAGAAGGAAATGGCAACCCACTCCAGTGTTCTTGCCTGGAAAACCCCAGGGACGGGGGAGCCTGGTGGGCTGCTGTCTATGGGGTCGCACAGAGTCGGACACGACTGAAGCAACTTAGCAGCAGCAGCAGCAGCAGCAGAGAAGGGAATGGCAATCCACTCCAGTGTTTTTGCCTGGAGAATTCCACGGACAGAGAAGCCTGGTGGGCTATAATCCGTGGGGGTTGCAAAGAGTTGAATACAACTGAACGACTAACACACACACACACACACACACACACACACACACACACACACACACACACGCTTGTCTGGATACATGTCCAGGAGTGGGCTTGCCGTACCATACAGTAATTCTATTTTTATATTCTGAGGAACCTCCATGTAGCTTTCCACAGTAATTGTACCTACTGACATTCCCACAAACAGTACAGGAGGGTTCCCTTTTCTCCACACTCTCTACAGCATTTGTTATTTGTAGAGTTTTTAATGATGGCCATTCTGACCAGTGTGCGGTGGTACCTCACTGCAGTTTTGATTTGCATTTCTCTAAAAACTAGTACTGTTGAGCATCTTTTCATGTGCCTGTTGGCCATTTGTATTCTTCTTTGGAGAAATGTCTGCTTAGGTCTTCTGCCCAGTTTTTGATTGAGTGCTTTGTTTTTTGCTGTTAAGTTGTATAAGCTATTTATATATTTTGGAGATTAAGCTCTTGTCAGTGGAATTGTTTGCAAAAATTTTCTCCTGTTCTATAGGTTGTCATTTCATTTTGATTATGGTTTCCTTTGGTGTGCAAAACTTGTACGTTTGATTAGGCTGTGATATATTTTAAAATCACTCCAGAGTCATAGCTAATGGCAGCAATAGGAGTTGCCCAAAATGCACTTTATAACAGAGATCAGTTGGTAAAAGCTGAAAGACTATTCTGTTGGGAAAAATATTACACAAATCATGGTAACCATGCTCAATGGATACTTAATCAGCCATTAACCTTGCATGGTTTATGCCCATGTTATAATGTAAGATGTCAGGTTATAAGTCCAGTATAATCACATTTATAAGATATAAAATTATATATACATATTAAAAAGAGCATAAAAAAGAAAACCCAACCCTAAATTGATATTGTAGGTGACTTGGGATGCTGGAACTATGAGCTTCCTGCATTTTTTCTACTCTTTAATATTTAATATTTCTTTCTATAAAGACCATGCACTTTTAAAATAATAATAATAATAGTAAAGACTGGTAAAAAAAATTTGTTTTTTAAATGTATTTTTATTGATGTACAGTTGATTTATTATAATACAATTCAATACTGTGTTAGTTTCAGGTATACAGTAAAGTGATTCAGTTATACATATATATGTATTTCTGTCTTTCTATTTGTATTGTCTTTTTCAAATTCTTTTCCCACATAGGTTATTATAAAAGGTAAAAACATTTAAATACAATTCCAAATGGAACAGTGGCCTTGGGTGCTAAAGCTTATTGGTAAACTAAATTTTCTTTTTCTTTTTTTTTGGTTTCACTCCCCGTGTAATGACACCTCACAATGCAATTTCTAGCATCGTCAGCTGTGAGATTGTTGTAATCTCAAGGAATGCATGCTAGTCTTAACAACCATGGCAACAGACTTTGAAAAAAGTTAAATGGAATGTGTCTGATTAAGGATCTACCACAACTCAGTTCTATTTGAATCTTACTCTTTTGGTTGGTGATGGAGTTCTGTTGGTAATTCTAGCACAGGTACACTGTGATACCATTGGAAGACAATTGCCACGTACTATCTATGTGACATTTAGGGGTCCCTCATCTTCTTGAACCTTAGCTTCCCTCTTTGAAACAAAGACATTAATACTTACATCAGAGAAATATTGACTGAAGTCAAGGAGGCAATTGCTATACAGACAAACACCATGCAAACACTGGGGAAGCGGTTCAGTAGGTAGAAAAGTAAGCACAGTTTGGCATGGAACACACCTAACTTTTCCTGGTTCTGCCAGCTGCTATGTCTTAGGCCTTCAGAGGATGACCCAATACCCCTAACCTTTACTTGTTCCACTTGGAAATAATGGCACTCACTTTGCAAAGTTATCATGAGGTTGGATATAATATCTGTTTTTAAAAATGCCTGATATGAAGCCTTTAGAATTAGTAACCACTATTTTTAAGTATTTATCAAAAGCAACTTGACCTATATTCCCTGAATATCTTCCAACCTAACACATTCACTGTTTCTGATAATCAAGAACTCTTGATGACAGGTTATGGGCACTGGATTCCAGTCTAATGGATTCTGAGAAGCATGCGTGGCTAATAATGTCCTTTCTTTTGGAGAATTTGCACTTCACGTTGCTTGATTTGTGAGCACAGTTTTAATGTGAGTCTCTGCAGTTTGCTTGGATTTGTCATATCTGAAATTAATTATGGAGATCCTGGTCCCAGTACTTTTCTTGATCTGGCAAATCAGTTATTTAAAGGTTTTTGTCTGTGCATTGTAGGAAGTACTGCTTGTGGAGGCTATGCCCTTGTTTTCTGGGATACTTAATCATGCAGCCATATTGATGATGTAGAGATTTTTTCCTTGGGCCATCAAAAATGACCTCATTGTTTCAATTCAGTGAGACCTTACAGAAGTGAATTCACTGCAGTCTTTTTCAAAAGGAGAGTCTTGAAATGTACACATCATGTGTGTGCTAAGTTGCTTCATTCGTGTCCGACTCTTTGAGACCCTATAGAACTTAGCGCACAAGTCTCCTCTGTCCATGGGATTCTCCAGGCAAGAATACTGGAGTGGGTTGCCATTCCCTCTTCCAGAGGATCTTCCCAACCCAGGGATCAAACCAATGTCTCTTATGTCTCCTGCATTGACAGGCAGGTTCTTTACCACTAGCGCGACCACAGAAGCCCAAAATATCTACATCAGTAAATCCCCAAATCTGCAGCCATGAGACAAAAGAGACACCTCTGCAGTGCAAATAGCTATGCTCTCAGCAAGGTATTGACTGGATTTGTAATATGTCCGTCTCTAAACAAGGACTCATAATCAGAAGATAAGTGCTGCTTTAATAATTTGGCCAATTAATTTCATACCCTTGCCTTAGGTAAAAGAGAATCTGTGAGAATCCTTACCATCTGGTTGGTGGGGGATTGACTGAAAGCCTCCTAGCACATGAGTTCTCCAAAGAAGCATGGTGGTTAAGGACTTTTAAGTATCGCCCAGAGTAATCATTTAAGCACAGAATGTACTCAGTTTCAGGGCGATGTCAGGATTAATTTGCTTACTGAGAGAATCTTTAAATGGAATTGCAATGCATCTTGTTCCATTTTCTTCATTTTAATAAGAACTCCTGAGGAGTGACAGGATTCAAAGCCATAGAAAAAAGCTCTGACCATGATTCCAGCATTAAAATATATCACTTTGGAGAACTACATAACTATACATAATTGCACCCTTCTGAAACAAATGCATAAAGGACCCCCAGATAGCAGCAACAGTAGAAAATATTAAGCATTTTCCTCTAAGGTTTCTCCTCCTTATCTAGCATACACTGGAACAGTCCATGAGTTCTGGATGCCTTGCTGGCTTCAAAACAGGGATTTTCATCCAACTAGAAGCAAATGTTCTATTTTGAAATGTGGATGAAAAGTTGCTGGTATGAAAGTGTTCGGAAAGGAAGAATGACATCAGCCTCCTTGATGAGCAATGCAAGGCTTCTGAATGTTTTTAAGGTGGCAGAGAAGATGACGGTCATGGAGATGGTTTCAGAGCACTATAGAATAATGATGCCTTTCTTTCCATTATTTGCATTAGGAACAATGCTGTAATAAAACAACAACACGAATGATGATAATAATAGTAATTGTTGTTGTTGTTTAGTCGCTAATTTGTGTCCAGCCCTTTGCAAACCTATGGACTGTAGCCAGCCAGGTTCTTCTATCCATGGAATTTTTTTCAGGCAAGAATACTGGAGTGGGTTGCCATTTCCTGCTCCAGGAGATCTTCACAACCCAGAGATTGAACCCACATCTTCTGCATTGTGGGCGGATTCTTTATCACTGACTCACCAGGGAAGCCCAATAATAATAATAGCTAACGTTTATTAATAAATTAGTTAGTGCCTGACAATGGCTGATATGGGCTTCCCTGGTGGCTCAGTGGTATAGAAACTGCCTGCCAGTGCAGGAGACATGGATTTGATCCCTGGGTTGGGAGGATCCCCTGGAGAAGAAAATGGCAACCTACTCTTGCATTCCTGCCTGGGAAATCCCATGGACAGAGGAGTCTGGTGGGCTATAGTCCATGGAGTTTCAAGAGTCAGATAAGATGTAGAGACTAGGCAACAACAACAACAATGCCTGATATATACTGAAAGCAGAAGTGAAGGAAAATGTTAGTCGCTCAATCCTGTCCAGATTTTTTGACCCCATGGACTGTAGCTCACCAGGCTCCTCCTGTGGAATTCTCCAGGCATGGATCCTGCAGTGGGTAGCCATTCCTTCTCCAAGGGATCTTCCCAACTAAGGGATTGAACCTGGGTCTCCTGCATTGCAGGCAGATTCTTTTACTATCTGAGCTACTAGGGAAGCATGTTAGCTATTATTAATATTAGTATTATTTCATTGTCATAAATGTTCCTGACGATAGAGCTATTCCTAATGCTTATAATATAGAATATGTTTATTTGTGTGTGTATATGTACTCATTTAATTCTCAAATCCAACCCCATGAAATCGTGCTATAAGCATCCCAGTTTTACAGGTGAGAAAACTCAGGAACTGAGAGGTTAAATAACTTTTTCAAGGAAGAACACAGTTTATGAGTAGTGAAACAGAAGTATGAACCCAAGCAAAATGGCTCCAAAGCCTGAATTCCTACCTCCACGACTACTTGTTCATGAAAGAACAAATGTAAACAAAGAAAAGCTAAGTGCAGACTATTGCTTATTTTCTTTATTAACATTTACTTGCAACTTATAATTTTGTTGTTAATATTTGAGTGGATACTTGAGTAAAAGGACTAAAATGTAGAGAAGAAAAACTCAAAAGGGAAAGAAAGTTTATTCACTAATGTTTTCCCTCAACAATTAGAAGAAGACCAGGCTTTAGATGCAGAACTCATTAGTCCAACTCATGATAGATGATCATTTTGTGGGATCACCATTTGAGATTACTGGGGTATGATAAAGTCTAATCAAGGCTATGGTTTTCCAGTAGTCATGTATGGATGTGAGACTTGGACTGTGAAGAAAGCTGAGCGCAGAAGAATTGATGCTTTCTAACTGTGGTGTTGGAGAAGACTCTTGAGAGTCCCTCGGACTGCAAGGAGATCCAACCAGTCCATTCTAAAGGAGATCAGTCCTGGGTGTTCTTTGGAAGGAATGATGCTGAAGCTGAAACTCCAGTACTTTGGCCACCTCATGCGAAGAGTTGACTCATTGGAAAAGACTCTGATGCTGGGAGGGATTGGGGGCAGGAGGAGAAGGGGATAACAGAGGATGAGATGGCTGGATGGCATCACTGACTCAATGGACATGAGTCTGAGTGAACTCCGGGAGTTGGTGATGGACAGGGAGGCCTGGTGTGCTGCGATTCATGGGGTCGCAAAGAGTCAGACACGACTGAGCAACTGAACTGAACTGATAAGAACTCTTGAGCTTGAGGTAGAAACATGTGGTCTGATACATGTTTTCTGGGATTTTCTAGGGTTCTCAGCGTGGTGCACTAGAAAGACATTGGAAAATGTGGCAAAGTGTCACCAGTGTACAGCAATATTTCTTCCAGCAGCTTGTCTTGACTTAGATGTCCTGTCACTTACATGCTCCCCACTGCCTGATGGAAGCTTCCATCTTGTGTATCTTTCAACCCTTGTACACCCACTGAATCCTTCCTCAAGTCCCAACTTCTCTTGAGACCTTACTTGACCACATCAGCTCTTCACTGAACTCAGAATTGCTACCTTTCCAGTAACAACATGAGAGGTTTTCGAGATGTTCTGTGTGATAATTACCGTAGAGCTTCAGCTTGAAAGTACACATCTTGAAGTCAGGGGCTGGATGTTTTTCTCCTCTTACCTTCCCTGGCACAGATCTCAAGACATGTCTGCTGGTGGATGGTGCTGAGTGAGGGAATTGAATAGCATCACTTTAAAGCTGTTCTATGTTGGTATCTGAAAGGGCTATCCATAACATCAAAAAAGATAGAAAACAAGGACTTTTAAAGTTTGTATAATAGAAAAAGTACTTTTAAAAATAGCCACAGTGGACTGTTGGAGAGAGGAGTTTCTGTCAAATGGAATACTGAAACTCTTGCTGATTTTGACCATCCAAGTTGGGAAATGAAAACAAGGGAAAGCTGACTTGTTCTGAAGGGCAGAGGGAGAGGAAGGTGGGAGGAGGGGGAGGAATAAGGAGCCAGGAGCAGGTGGGGGCACAGGTCACAAAAGGAACTCTCCTGGAGGTGGGGTGGCCTGAAAGGACTTTTAAAGACCAGAAACATCTAAAATGAGATATTCAATTGTCTGATCTAAGTATGTTGTCAGGCCTCTTCACCTGGTCTGTGTGTGTGTGTGTGTGTGTGAATGTGTGTGTTGTTGGTAGATTTTGTCTTTTTAGAAATTGGCAAAGGGGCTTGGTTTTACATTGTGTAAATGTGGAATAAGGAGTCAGGATTGTAGGAAGCTGACACAGGTTTGGGCTCAGAAGACCTGAGAATTTGTAAAACTCTCAGAGAAGGATTTGACTTTCTATAAAGCATTGAAATGGGATTCAAGTCAAGCATCTAGGTCTTGAGGTCCAAGCCTCAGGTGATAGCTGAGTTACATTTGGCAGGAAAACATCTTGCCCTAGAAATAACTAATAGAAGTGACAGTGAAAGTATTAGTTGCTCAGTTGTGTCTAACTCTTTTTGACCCCGAAGTAGACCGCCAGGCTCCTCTGTCCATGGGATTCTCCAAGCAAGAATACTAGAGTGAGTAGCTGTTCTCTTCTCCTGGGGATCTTCCTGATCAAGGGATCAAACCTGGGTGTTCTGCATTGCAGACAGGTTCTTTACCATCTGAGCCACCAGGGAAGCCTGAAGTATAGTGAAAGGGAGGTCAAACTTGGACTAGGAGGACAGAGTTTGTATTGTGACTCTGTGACTTACTGTTTGGAGCCTCAATTTCATCATTTTCAAAAGACACCTATCTAGATTATGGTAGATAAGGCTAGATTATACCTAGTAACAAACAATCCCCAATTTTTTTTGGTTGTGAACAATGAAGTTTATTTCTCACTTACTGTGTATATATGTCACAAAGTGGCTTGAGATCTGCTTCTGGATATTCCATTCCAGAGCCAGGCTGATGAAACAGCTGTGATCATTGGCCATCACAAGAGCAGAAAAAGGTTTGGAAAATCTACAACAAGTTCTTTTTAGAAAAAAATTAAATTTGATAGTGGAGAACAGTTGATTTATGATGTTATGTTAATTCAGGTGTACAGCAAAGTGATTCAGTTATAGCTATTGTTTTCAGATTCTTTTCACATTTAGGTTATTATAGAGTGTTGAGTAGAGTTCTGTGCTATACAGTAAGTCCTTTTTGGTTATCTATTTATATATCTATAGTAGCGTATATACGTCAGGCTTCCCCAGTATCTCAGCGATAAGAATCCGCCTGCAATGCAGGAGATGCCTCTTGTGTAGGAGACGTGGGTTCAATCCCTGGGTCAGGAAAATCCAGTGGAGAAGGAAATGGCAATCGACTCCAGAATTCTTCCCTGGGAAATTCCATGGATAGAGAAGCCTGGAGGGCTTCAGTCCATGGGGTGGCAAAAGAGTCAGACGTGACTTAGCTACTAAACAACAGCAACAACACTGTGTATACATTAATCCCAAACTGGTAATGTATCCTTCTTCCCAACCTTTCTCTTCTGGTAACCTTAAATTCATTCTCTAAGTCTGTGAGTCTGTTTCTGTTTTGTAAATAAGTCCATTTGTATCTTTTTTTTTTAATATTCCAGGTGTAAACAATGTTGCATAATATTTGCCTTTCTCTTTCTGATTTACCTCACTAAGTATGGTAATCTCTAGCTGTATCCATGATGCTGTAAGTGGTATCATTTCATTCTGTTTTGTGGCTGAGTAATATTCCATTGTCTACACATGTGCCATATATTTTTTATCTATTCTTCTGTTCGTAGACATTTAGGTTGCTTCCATGTTTTGACTATTGTCAACAGTGCTGCAGTGAGCATTGGGGTGCATGTATCTTTTCAAAGTGTGGTTGTCTCCAGATAGATGCCCAGGAATGGGATTGCAGTGTCACAAGGTAGGCGATGGCACCCCACTCCAGTACTCTTGCCTGGAAAATCCCATGGACGGAGGAGCCTGGTAGGCTGCAGTCCATGGGGTCGCAAATAGTCGGGACACGACTGAGCGAATTCACTTTGACTTTTCACTTTCATGCTTTGGAGAAGGAAATGGCAACCCCCTCCAGTGTTCTTGCCTGGAGAATCCCAGGGATGGGGGAGCCTGGTGGGCTGCAGTCTCTGGGGTCGCATAGAGTCAGACATGGCTGAAGCGGCGCAGCAGCAGCAGCAGCAGCAGCAGCAGCAGCAGCAGCAGCAGCAGCAGCAAGGTAGCTCCGTTTTTAGTCTTTTAAGGAATACAATAAACTCTTGAAGAAAATGTAACATTCCCATGCCTGGGAAGTAGAAAGTTGCAACCATGTAACATATAGCCCTAAGGCTGACACAACAACATGTTTATGCTTTACTGTTTCTACAATATCTTCCTGAAGGCTGGGTCATAGTGCTGTTGGGCAGCAGTTTTCTGAGTGAGTGGTAGGAAGTTTCCTTACAGAACTGTTCCCTCTCAGAGTCCATTACCCTCTGGCTAATGGCAGAGGATTGCTTTTAATCTATCGTAATGATTTTGAAGCAGTGGATTTTTAAACATCATTTAGTAGAGTCAAAGATTTTGACAGCGCATGTACAGGATTTCCTGATGTAAGTTCTCATATCCTCAATTTTATGGCGTTGGAGACTAATTCTTCTGTCTCAGTAGGTGGTAAAGATACTTTATATTCCAAGTCAAATTTAATAACTATTGGTACCATCATATCATCCAAATTGAGTATGAAGTATCTCAGTACTATTATATCTCATTATGATATATTTACAGGCTAATACATATATATATTAAAAAATATATATCTGTATACATGTCTGCCTGCATGTACACTCTGTGAATAGAAGCATTTATAGAGGTTGTCCTCCAGTTGTGCCACTAAAATATGAGGATGTGGGAACTGATAGAGATGGGTTTCTAAAATAATCACAGAAATGGAGACAAATCTCTGGCCAGTTTGTGTTCTTGACACTTTGTCCCACCTGCCTAAAACCATCATCAGCTATGCTGATTTTTTGCACAATATTCCCCAATTGCTGTGTACTTTTACTCATCTCGAAGAATAGACCCACCTCTTTCTTTACCTAGAAGATTCTTACTCCTTAATTACTTAGCTCAAATATTTAATTTCTTCTGTGACATGGTCTATATTTTACTCTGAGATCAAACTGCTCCCGCCTCTATAATTCGAAAGCACTTTGACGGTGATTCTTTTATAGCACTTAGCACATTGCATTGTGATGGTCTGTCTCTCCCCCCTAGTCAGTTCTATATCGTTAGCACCAAGCATAATTCCTGGTACATAGTGGATGTTACATGAATAAATAAAAGACATGAAGCTAGGGCTTGAAACCAGGTCTCTAATCATGACTGCAAATCATGTTTGATTTTTTTTCACACTGATCGTGACTGGCTTAGCAGTGGCAATGTTCTCCTTAAGATAAAGGTTAAGAACCTCATCGTAGTATAAATTCCCTACTAGAACATGTGTGCTTTGAGGACAAGGATCTTTTTTGTCTTATTCTATATTATAATTCTGGTGCCTAGGGTATTACCTGATCTATGATAAGGAGGCAACAAACATCTGTCGAATGAATCAGTGAAACACAAATAGAAGACATTTTAGCCATTATGACCACTGGGCATTTAAAAAATTATTATTTCCCCATAGCATACCAGGCAGAGGGAAGAGGATGCCGGACAAATACATCGAGATGTCAGGGGGAAAGAGGAGAGGTTGGGAGCATGGGGTCACCCAGGATGGCTGGGTCTGTTTGTGGTAATAAAAGGGAACTTTGTGATCCCCGTAGCTAATTTGATATTTCTCTGTGTTGAAAGAAACGGGATGATTTTGAACCACAGGCTCCCCACTTTGCCACCAGAAATGCCAAACTCTTAGAGACTCCAGAGTCTAGACTATAATATTTCTTCTTTATTGGAAGTATGTAGGTGAAATTGTCATCTCATATTGAACCTCAGACCTAGAACCTCCATGTTTGGCAATGGAGGGTGAAGCCCTGCTGGGGAGAGTGGGCAGAACCTGCTTGCCATGACTGAATCCACTCTTCCTAAGATTTCCCTTCTCCTGTAAATTTCTTTGTCACCACCCAACCTGCTCCCCCAGGCATATGCTGGCCAAAGTGTCCACATACTAATTAATTAAGTGTCCACACACATTAATTCACTACAGTGGGATAGATGGAGGGAGGTAAAGGTGTGTTTCTTCCATTGAAAATCTTGGGCTCAGGACTTGCCTTTTTGGCTCTGACAGAGCTACTTTCCTCCTCTAAGCCTCAGCGTCCTCAGGTGCAAAATAGGGAACATAATTGTGTGAGGAACTGAATTGTATCTCTCCGAAATTCCTATGTTGAAGTTCTAACCCTAACTATATTTGGAGACGCCTTTAGAGATGTTGCTGTTTAGTTGCTAAGTTGTGTATGACTCTTTTGTGTCCCCATGGACTATATAGCCCATCAGGCTCTTCTGTGCATGGGGATTCTACAGGCAAGAATACTGGAGTGGGTTCCTTCTTTCACCAGGGGATCTTCCCAACCCAGGGACTGAACCTGTGTCTCCTGCGTTGGTGGCAGATTCTTTACCACTGAGCCACCTGGGAAGCCCCACTTTAGGGATGTAATTAAGGTTAAATGAAGTCATAAGTACAGGGCCTTAAATTGATAGAATTGGTGTCCTTATAAGAAAAGGAAGAGACACCAGATTTCTCTGTCTCTCTCTCTTTCCCCCTCTGCACAGGCACAGAGGGAAGGCCACATAAGGACACATGAAAAGGGAGCGGTCTGTAAGTCAGGAGGAGAACCTTCATCAGAAACTGAATCTACCTAAATCTTGATCATGGACTTCTGGTCTCTAGAAGTGTGGACCAATAACTGTCTGTTGTTGAAGGCACCCAGTCTGTGGTATTTTGTGATGGTAGCCAAGCAGGGAGAAGGCAATGGCACCCCACTCCAGTACTCTTGCCTGGAAAATCCCATGGACAGAGGAGCCTGGTAGGCTGCAGGCCATGGGGTCGCTAAGAGTCAGGCACGACTGAGCGGCTTCACTTTCACTTTTCACTTTCATGCATTGGAGAAGGAAATGGCAACCCACTCCAGTATTGTTGCCTGGAGAATCCCAGGGATGGAGGAGCCTAGTGGGCTGCCATCTCTGGGGTCGCACAGAGTCGGACACAACTGAAGCGACTTAGCAGTAGCAGCAGCAGCAGCCCAAGCAGGCTAATGCAAACAGTACCTCATAAAGCTCTTGTAGAGAGCAGGTGGGGACTCAACAAATGTAACTTAAATTTGTTGTTGTGGTGATTCAACCAGCTGAGAGGAGGATGACTCACAAATAAGACTTCAGTGAAGGTTTGGGATAACCCAGGGAACACAGTCACATACAAATAGGCCCCGGGAACGTTCTGCTGTTCTTCTCTTCTTTGCAAGTAGATAGGACAGAATGGCATAAATGACTCTAGACACAGAATCGCTGGGACATTTGGATGGAAATTATGATGCCGCTACTTATAAGCTGAGTGCTTTGGAAAAAAAAAATCTTTCTGAGGCTTGTTTTCTTGCTAACACAATGGGAGTGATAACAGCTATGAGACAGGGTGATTGTGAGCTTTAAGTTCATGCAAATGGAGTTAGAAGCCTGACAGCCCAGAACTATCCAACAAAGCCCGGGTCCTGTTGTAAAGCTCTGTGTTGTAGCCTTTCATGGACTGAACAGTAGAAGTCAGGGTCTTGCTTTTAAGAGAGAAGTTTATGGCAGTTGAATATTTATTCCCAAGAGTCAAAAATAAACAGTGTCAGCATTATCCCCTGTCCCCTTGTCTAGGGCTTGGTGGGGGAAGATATCTGAAGGTCTTGGTTTTGGTGAGAAGTTTTGTCGCTGTGGTGTTTTGTTTTGTTTTATTTATTTATTTTTTTTAATTTATTTTTTTTTTTATTTTTAAATTTTAAAATCTTTAATTCTTACATGCATTCCCAAACATGAACCCCCCTCCCACCTCCCTCCCCATAACATCTTTCTGGGTCATCCCCATGCACCAGCCCCAAGCATGCTGCATCCTGCGTCAGACATAGACTGGCGATTCAATTCACATGATAGTATACATGTTAGAATGTCATTCTCCCAAATCATCCCACCCTCTCCCTCTCCCTCTGAGTCCAAAAGTCCGTTATACACATCTGTGTCTCTTTCCCTGTCTTGCATACAGGGTCGTCATTGCCATCTTCCTAAATTCCATATATATGTGTTAGTATACTATATTGGTGTTTTTCTTTCTGGCTTACTTCACTCTGTATAATCGGCTCCAGTTTCATCCATCTCATCAGAACTGATTCAAATGAATTCTTTTTAACGGCTGAGTAATACTCCATTGTGTATATGTACCACAGCTTTCTTATCCATTCATCTGCTGATGGGCATCTAGGTTGTTTCCATGTCCTGGCTATTATAAACAGTGCTGCGATGAACATTGGGGTACATGTGTCTCTTTCCATTCTGGTTTCCTCGGTGTGTATGCCCAGAAGTGGGATTGCTGGGTCATAAGGTAGTTCTATTTGCAATTTTTTAAGGAATTTCCACACTGTTCTCCATAGTGGCTGTACTAATTTGCATTCCCACCAACAGTGTAGGAGGGTTCCCTTTTCTCCACACCCTCTCCAGCATTTATTGCTTGCAGATTTTTGGATCGCAGCCATTCTGACTGGTGTGAAGTGGTACCTCATTGTGGTTTTGATTTGCATTTCTCTAATAATGAGTGATGTTGAGCATCTTTTCATGTGTTTGTTAGCCATCCGTATGTCTTTCATGACATAACCATGAGAAGCCATATCACCCATTTCCACCAAGATGGACTGGGACATCTTGTAGTCAAAAACCTTTAGCTCCAGTCCGTGGGCTGCCTTGCACCTCCCTGACCATGCTGACCACTGCTGTGCTTGATTTCTCTGTTTAGAACGTCCTCTGCGGGTGTCTGGTCAGGCGTTAATTTGTCCCTGCGGTCCTCTCTGGCCACTTGGTATAAAATCGTGGCCCTTCATCTCCTGACACTCCTGTCTCATGTGCTCTGTTAGATATTTACTTCCTTAAATTGTCTCCCTGCATCCATGAGGGTGAGGACTTGGACTGCTCTATTTCCTGCTGTGTCCTTAACACTCAGAACACTGTCAGGAACATTGCGGAGACTCAAGACAAGAGCGTGAAAAGAGTGAGTGAGTATTGTTCTTGGTATTAGCATCATCAGTATTATGGAAATGAATGCATTTCTGGAAAAGATTGGATTGTTTCTACCCCTTTGATGCTCACCCTGAACTTGGTCATCCCTGGTTTATCTAACCAACACTGCCCCTGTGAAAGACTTGGCCTGGTCACATTTCTCCATGGCCACTGTGCCCACCCACCCCCACCCCAGGCCTTCTCCAGTAGGAGCCAGTTTTATAACCCCGTGAACTGCTTGGTGACTTTGTGCTCCTTGTTGTAAATAGAAGTCAGGAATGCACTGAGAAAGATGAAGCTCAGCGTTTAAGGCAGTAATTCATTCTTATTTAACACATTTATGTAGTGCTCAGGGAAGACCAGGATCTGTTAGCATCTGTTAAGTGGAGCAGATTAGCAGACAGTCTCAATACAGGATGTGTGACAGTACGGGGGTAGGGTGAATTCAGGGGTCTCAGAGAGTACAGAGGAAATGACCCCACTTCACCTGGGTGCCAGTCTGTTTGTTAGAACTGGGCTTACCATGCGACATGTGGTTATAGAGGTGAGTCACCCATGCTGCTGAAATAAACAGGCAACACCAAAATGCTGAAGTCAGCTAAATGTAATGGATTTTTCATCAGACATATTGGAGGTATACCACTGTTGTGGCTTCCGGTGGTTTCCAGAGGTTATTCAAGGTTTCTTCTTATTTTGTAGAAGCAACAGACGTTGTTTTTTTCTTTTCTTCATGGTCATGTGGCCCTTTAAAACCTACATTGGACATGAGGGTGAGACTTCTCTTTTTGCATATTACATCCAGCATTATATTCAAGAACAGGACAGCCTCCCTGAATCTGGGGGTGATCTTCACACAACCTATATGAGAACACAAGCTGTATCTAGAAAGACCAGGTCATGTGAGTGTCTTCAGAAGGCCAAGGACTGAAATACTAACCCTGATTTTAGTGCCAAAGCCTAAAAATAATCCAAGCCCAGAGCACAGCACATCACAGAGGTCTCCTCAGCTGCAAAACTGTCTTATTTTCCTTCACTCTCTAGTGTTTTTCCACAAGCCTCCTTTATTTCAGCTCCTTGGTTTATACTTCATGCAGGCAAGATCAGATGCAAAATTTCTTAGTTTTTAAACTGGAGAAATTACTTAACTAAACTGCTCCTCCTCATTCATGTAAGGACAGCATATGTTCTTGGAGAACTTTAACTTCGGGTGTTAGGAAAACTTCTGGAGTTAATAGATAGGTTTGGATGTCATGCCTGAGACAAGTTGGGGGTTGAGGTTGTACCTCATCATATTTCAGAGGCTGTTTGGTACTGAGAGATGGAAGGCAACAGCCAGGAGTTTCCTTAAAAACATTCAGCCCTTCATATGGTTCTGACTATAGTCATGTTCTCTAGGGCCTGGGAGACAGAGCTCTCCAAGAACGCTTCTTACGTCCAGATTGGAAATTGGCTGTGGCTAGCTTGGCTTGAGGACATACTCCATACTTTGAAAGTTTTCCTCCAAAACCTCTCTGCTTCTCCTCCCTGCTCTCTTGGCTTTGTCTTCCAGCCCAGGATTCTGAGCTGGGTGTGAATTCATCTGAGGGAGGTGTCTTGATGCCTTACCTCTGCCAGTGGCATTCAAGGGAAAGATGCACAGCATTATGTGATGCCTACAGTGGTGTCTGACTTTGTGATCCCATGAACTGCAACACGCCAGGCTTCCCTGTCCTTCACCATCTCCCAGAGTTTTCTCAAACTCATGTCCATTGAGTCAGTGATGCCATCCAACCATCTTATCCTCTGTCACCTACTTCTCCTCCTGCCCTCAATCTTTCCAAGCATCAGGGTCATTTCCACTGAGTCAGCTTTTCATATCAGATGGCCATTGTATTGGACTAGCTTCAGCCTCAGTCCTTCCAATGAATATTCAGGATTGATTTCCTTTAAGATTGACTGATTGGACTTCTTGCTGTCCAAGGGACTCTTTTCTTTCTTTCTTTTTTTTTAAATTTTAATAGAATTTAGGGTTAGGGTTAGTCTAGGTTTGTTTCTTACATGATAGTATATATGTTTCAATCCCATTCTCCCAAATCATCCCCCGCTCCCCACCTCCCACAGAGTCCAAAAGTCTGTTCTATACATCTGTATCACTTTTGCTGTCTCGCGTACAGGGTTATCATTACCATCTTTCTAAATTCCATATATATGTGTTAGTATACTGTATCGGTGTTTTTCTTTCTGGCTTACTTCACTCTGTATAATCGGCTCCAGTTTCATCCACCTCATTAGAACTGATTCAAATGTATTCTTTTTAATGGCCGAGTAATACTCCATTGTGTATTTGTACCACAGCTTTCTTATCCGTTTGTCTGCTGATGGACATCTAGGTTGCTTCCATGTCCTGGCTATTATAAACAGTGCTGCGATGAATATTGGGGTACATGTGTCTCTTTCAATTCTGGTTTCCTTGGTGTGTATGCCCAGTAGCGGGATTGCTGGGTCATAAGGCAGTTCTATTTCCAGTTTTTTAAGGAATCTCCACACTGTTCTCCATAGTGGCTGTACTAGTTTGCATTCCCACTAACAGTGTAAGAGGGTTCCCTTTTCTCCACACCCTCTCCAGCATTTATTGCTTGTAGACTTTTGGACTGCAGCCATTCTGACTGGTGTGAAATGGTACCTCATTGTGGTTTTGATTTGCATTTCTCTGGTAATGAGTGATGTTGAGCATCTTTTCATGTGTTTGTTAGCCATCTGTATGTCTTCTTTGGAGAAATGTCTGTTTAGTTCTTTGGCCCATTTTTGATTGGGTCATTTATTTTTCTGGAATTGAACTGCATAAGTTGCTTGTATATTTTTGAGATTAGTTGTTAGTTGCTTCATTTGCTATTATTTTCTCCCATTCAGAAGGCTGTCTTTTCACCTTGCTTATATTTTCCTTTGTTGTGCAGAAGTGTTTAATTTTAATTAGATCCCATTTGTTTATTTTTGCTTTTCTTTCCAGTATTCTGGGAGGTGGATCATAGAGGATCCTGCTGTGATTTATGTTGGAGAGTGTTTTGCCTATGTTCTCCTCTAGAAGTTTTATAGTTTCTGGTCTTACGTTTAGCTCTTTAATCCATTTTGAGTTTATTTTTGTGTATGGTGTTAGAAAGTGTTCTAGTTTCATTCTTTTACAAGTGGTTGAGTTGGTGAGTGGTTGAGGTCTTTTACAGTTTTCCCAGCACCACTTGTTAAAGATATTGTCTTTTCTCCATTGTATATTCTTGCCTCCTTTGTCAAAGATAAGGTGTCCATAGGTGTGTGGATTTATCTCTGGGCTTTCTGTTTTGTTCCATTGATCTATAATTCTGTCTTTGTGCCAGTACCATACTGTCTTGATGACTGTGGCTTTGTAGTAGAGCCTGAAGTCAGGCAAGTTGATTCCTCCAGTTCTATTCTTCTTTCTCAAGATTGCTTCGGCTATTCAAGGTTTTTTGTATTTCCATACCAATTGTGAAATTATTTGTTCTAGCTCTGTGAAAAATACCGCTGGTAGTTTGATAGGGATTACATTGAATCTGTAGATTGCTTTGGGTAGTATACTCATTTTCACTATATTGATTCTTCTGATCCATGAACATGGTATATTTCTCCATCTATTAGTGTCCTCTTTGATTTCTTTCATCAGTGTTTTATAGTTTTCTATATATAGGTCTTTAGTTTCTTTAGGTAGATATATTCCTAAGTGTTTTATTCTTTTTGTTGCAATGGTGAATGGAATTATTTCCTTGATTTATTTTTCTACTTTCTCATTATTAGTGTATAGGAATGCAAGGGATTTCTGTGTGTTGATTTTATATCCTGCAACTTTACTATAGTCACTAATTAGCTCTAGTAATTTTCTGGTGGAGTCTTTAGGGTTTTCTATGTAGAGGATCATGTCATCTGCAAACAGTGAGAGTTTTACTTCTTCTTATCCAATTTGGATTCCTTTTATTTCTTTTTCTGCTCTGATTGCTGTGGCCAAAACTTCCAGAACTATGTTGAATAGTAGTGGTAAAAGTGGGCATCCTTGTCTTGTTCCTGACTTTAGGGGAAATGCTTTCAATTTTTCACCATTCAGGATAATGTTTGCTGTGCGTTTGTCATATATAGTTTTTATTATGTTGAGGTATGTTCCTTCTATTCTTGCTTTCTGGAGGGTTTTTATCATAAATGGATGTTGAATTTTGTCAAAGGCTTTCTCTGCATCTATTGAGATAATCATATGGCTTTTATTTTTCAATTTGTTAATGTGGTGAATTACATTGATTGATTTGTGGATATTGGAGAATCCTTGCATCCCTGGGATAAAGCCCACTTGGTCATGGTGTATGATCTTTTAAATGTGTTGTTGGATTCTGATTGCTAGAATTTTGTTAAGGATTTTTGCATCTATGTTCATCAGTGATATTGGCCTGTAGTTTTCTTTTTTTGTGGCATCTTTGTCACGTTTTGATATTAGGGTGACGGTGGCCTCATAGAATGAGTTTGGAAGTTTCCCTTCCTCTGCAATTTCCTGGAAGAGTTTGAGTAGGATAGGTGTTAGCTCTTCTCTAAATTTTTGGTAGAATCCAGCTGTGAAGCCGTCTGGACCTGGGCTTTTGTTTGCTGGAAGATTTCTGATTACAGTTTCAATTTACATGCTTGTGATGGGTCTATTAAGTTTTCCTGTTTCTTCCTGGTTCAGTTTTGGAAAGTTGTACTTTTCCAAGAATTTGTCCATTCCTTCCACGTTGTCCATTTTATTGGCATATAATTGCTGATAGTAGTCTTTTATAATCCTTTGTATTTCTGTGTTGTCTGTTGTGATCTCTCCATTTTCATTTCTAATTTTATTGATTTGATTTTTCTCTCTTTGTTTCTTGATGAGTCTGGCTAATGGTTTGTCAGTTTTATTTATCCTTTCAAAGAACCAGCTTTTGGCTTTGTTGATTTTTGCTATGATCTCTTTTGTTTCTTTTGCATTTATTTCTGCCCTAATTTTTAAGATTTCTTTCCTTCTACTAACCCTGGGGTTCTCCATTTCTCCCTTTTCTAGTTGCTTTAGGTGTAGAGTTAGGTTATTTGACTTTTTTCTTGTATCTTGAGGTATGCCTGTATTGCTATGAACTTTCCCCTTAGCACTGCTTTTATAGTGTCCCACAGGTTTTGGGTTGTTGTGTTTTCATTTTCATTCATTTCTATGCATATTTTGATTCCTTTTTTGATTTCTTTTGTGATTTGTTGGTTATTCAGAAGCGTGTTTTTCAGCCTCCATATGTTGGAATTTTTAATAGTTTTTCTCTTGTAATTGACATCTAATCTTAATGCATTATGGACAGAAAAGATGCTTGGAATGATTTCGATTTTTTTAAATTTATCAAGGGTAGATTTATGGCCCAGGATGTGATCTATCCTGGAGAAGGTTCCGTGAGCACTTGAGAAAAAGATGAAATTCATTGTTTTAGGGTGAAGTGTCCTATAGATATCAATTAGGTCTAATTGGTCTATTGTATCATTTAAAGTTTGTGTTTCTTTGTTAATTTTATGTTTAGTTGATCTGTCCATAGGTATGAGTGGGGTATTAAAGTCTCCCACTATTATTGTGCTATTGTTAATTTCCCCTTTCATACTTGTTAGCATTTGTCTTACATATTGCGGTGCTCCTATGTTGGGTGCATATATATTTATAATTGTTATATCTTCTTCTTGGATTGATCCTTTGATCCTTATGTAGTGGCCTTCTTTGTCTCTTTTCACAGCCTTTGTTTTAAAGTCTATTTTATCTGATATGAGTATAGCTACTCCTGCTTTCTTTTGGTTTCTATTTGCGTGGAATATCTTTTTCCAGCCCTTCACTTTCAGTCTGTATGTATCCCTTGTTTTGAGGTGGGTCTCTTGTAGACAACATATGTAGGGGTCTTGTTTTTGTATCCATTCAGCCAGTCTTTGTCTTTTGGTTGGGGCATTCAACCCATTTACGTTTAAGGTAATTATTGATAAGTATGATCCCATTGCCATTTACTTTATTGTTTTGGGTTTGGGTTTATACACCCTTTTTGTGTTTCCTGGATACAAACACAAGAATGGAGAGCTGGTTTGGTGGTGCTGAATTCTCTCAGCTTTTGCTTGTCTGTAAAGCTTTTGATTTCTCCTTCATATTTGAATGAGGTCCTTGCTGAGTAGAGTAATCTGGGCTGTAGGTTATTTTCTTTCATCACTTTAAGTATGTCTTGCCATTCCCTCCTGGCCTGAAGAGTTTCTATTGAAAGATCAGCTGTTATCCTTATGGAAATCCCCTTGTGTGTTGTTTGTTGTTTTTCCCTTGCTGCTTTTAATATTTGTTCTTTGTGTTTGATCTTTGTTAATTTGATTAATATGTGTCTTGGGGTGTTTTGCCTTGGGTTTATCCTGTTTGGGACTCTGGGTTTCTTGGACTTGGGTGATTATTTCCTTCCCCATTTTAGGGAAGTTTTCAACTATTATCTCCTCAAGTATTTTCTCATGGTCTTTCTTTTGTCTTCTTCTTCTGGGACTCCTATAATTCGAATGTTGGAGCATTTCATATTGTCCTGGAGGTCTCTGAGATTGTCCTTATTTCTTTTAATTCATTTTTCTTTTTTCCTCTCTGATTCATTTATTTCTGCCATTCTATCTTCTATTTCACTAATCCTATCTTCTGCCTCTTATTCTACTATTTGTTGCCTCCAGACTGTTTTTGATCTTATTTATTGCATTATTCATTATATATTGACTCTTTTTTATTTCTTCTAGGTCCTTGTTAAACTTTTCTTGCATCTTCTCAATCCTTGTCTCCAGGCTATTTATCTGTGATTCCATTTTGATTTCAAGATTTTGGATCATTTTCACTATCATTATTTGGAATTCTTTATCAGGTAGATTCCCTATCTCTTCCTCTTTGGTTTGGTTTGGTGGGCATTTATCTTGTTCCTTTACCTGCTGGGTATTCCTCTGTCTCTTCATCTTGGTTATATTGTTGCACTTGGGGTGGCCTTTCTGTATTCTGGCAGTTTGTGGAGTTCTCTTTATTATGGAGTTTCCTCGCTGTGGGTGGGGTTGTATCAGTGGCTTGTCAAGGTTTCTTGGTTAGGGAAGCTTGTGTTGGAGTTCTGGTGGCTGGAGCCGGATTTCTTCTCTCTGGAGTGCAATGAAGTGTCCAGTAATAAGTTATGAGATGTCAATAGATTTGGAGTAACTTTGAGCTGCCCGTATATTGAAGCTCAGGGGTGTGCTCCTGTGTTGCTGAAGAATTTGCATGGTATGTCTTGCTCTGGAACTTGTTGGCCCTTGGGTGGTGCTCGGTTTCAGTGTAGGTAGGGAGGCATTTGATGACCTCCTATCGATTAATCTTCCCTGGATTCAGGAGTTCTCTGATGTTCTCAGGATTTGGACTTAAGCCTCCTGCTTCTGGTTTTCAGTTGTATTTTTACAGTAGCCTCAAGACTTCTCCATCTATATAGCACCGATGATAAAACATCTAGGTTAGAGATGAAAAGTTTCTCCACATTGAGGGACACCCAGAGAGGTTCACTGTCTTTGAAGACAATGATCTGCTGTTCTGGGTGCCTGATGTCCTCTACCAGCATTCAGAAGTTTTTTTGTGAGGTTTACTCAGCACTGAAATGTTCTTTTGATGAATTTGTGAGGGAGAAAGTGGTCTCCCCATCCTATTCCTCCACCATCTTAGGACCGCCCCCTCTCAAATTTGCCCATTCTCTTTCTCTGGATCAAACACCCTCTGTTCTTTTCCCATCTCTCTCGAGCAATGGTTCTTCAAGTGCTGTATCTCTGGTGTGCATATTAAAGCAGCGACTCTTCAAGGGTGGTCGCCAGACCAGCAGCAACAGCCCCTTCAGGGGAGTTGTCAGGAAGGTCAGCTTCTGGGCTCTGTAGCAGACCAACTGCGTCCCAATTTTAGAATCTTTTTGAGAACATTCTGGTATTGCCGTGAGAAACTCACTTTTGAAGTTGTGTCTTGGTTGAACTATTTCTTTAAAACCAGGCAGAATCTTCCGGAAGGTCCTGGTTGCAGCAGTCCTCTGTCAGCACATCACCTTCACTTGGAGAGTTCTAACTAGTCCAAGGGACTCTTAAAAGTCTTCTTACCCACTACATTTGGAAAACATCAATTCTTTGATGCTCAGCCAAAGAATGCTCATGGTCCAACTCTCACATCCATATATGACAACTGGAAAAACCATAGCTTTGACTATATAGACTTTTGTTGGCAAAGTGATGTCTCTGCTTTTTAATACACTGCCTAGGTTTGTCATAGCTTTCTTCCAAGGACCAAGTGTCTTTTAATTTTGTGGCTGCAGTCACTGTCTCTAGTGATTTTGGAGTGCAATAAAATAAAGCCTGTTACTCTTTCCATTTTCCCTCCATCTAGTAGCCATGAAGTGATGGCCCTACCTGTTACCAGATTTATAAACAATCCCAAATATGGTAACTCTCTGCCCAGTGAAGGTCCTGAAGCTCACAGCTCTGTCTCACTCAGTCATAGAGCCAGCCCTTTGCAGAGCTGGCCCTTTGACAGAGGCTTCTTCCCCATCAGGAGATGGGTCTGATACATGTCTTACTGTCATTATCATCACCTCTTTTAACAGGGGAACTGGGCCTGGACTGTGTGCTAGCTCAGACCTTACCTGCCTTGGTTTCCCGGTGATGCTCCATTTCGCCTAATACTGGAGTTGGATCTTGGCTAGAACACTTGTTCAGTAGAAAGCTAATGTGAGCTATGCATGCAAGCCGCATTGGAAAAAGTTAAAAGGTGGGAATTTCCTGGTGGTCCAGTGGTCCATACTTCCACAGCAGGGGGCATGTTCAATTCCTGGTTGGGGAACTAGGACCCTGCATGCCATGTGGTGTAACCAAAAAGAAAAAAAAAAAAAACAAAGGAAAAAAGCCCAACAACAACAACAAAAAGAAAAAGGTAAGAAACAAATAGATGAAATTAATCTTAATGATATACTTTATTTAACTCAATATAACCAAAGTATTATCATGTCAACATGAAGGCAATATAATAAAGAATATTAACGAGCTATTCAACTAATTTTTTTTCATACTAAATCTTTCAAATCCCAAGCAAATTGGACACTTATGACACTTATGACTTGTACAATCATGACTTATCTTGACAGTCCAGCCACACTTCACTTGTTCAATAGCTGCATGTATCTGTGGCCATCATGTTGGATGATACACACCCTGACCCCACACTGGTTAATTTGGACATTGTTGCAGCCTAGAAGGAGAACCTGGAGTGAGGGAGAGTTCAGTCTCTGGGCATTTCTGATGGGTGGTCACTGTTCACCAGTCCAGGGCCCACCTTCCTCTGGAGACTGGAATCAACCTGCAAAGAACATTAATTATAGTTTATCCTGGGCCAGACTGCTGTGTGCTAAGAGCTTTGCAAGCATTATCTCATTCTATCCTCAGGACAATCTGAAGGTTCTTTTTATTTCCTCTGGGGAATAAGAGGTTATGTGAGTTGCCTAAGGTCAGAGAGTTGCTAAGTGGCAGTGCCAGGATTCAGAACCAGTTCTGTCTGACTGTGGAGTTTGCACTCCTACATGATGTACTGTATCCCCTCTCTTTCTCCCCACCCTCGCCCCCGCCCTGTGGACCTCGGGACTGGATGGCTGCCCTCTTTCTCTCTCAGAACCCGCCCAGCAGCCCAGTCTGTGCCTTTCTTCCATGGCCTTTCCTGCTTATTCACCTGGCCCAACTCACTCGGCATGAATATCCAGGCATGTTCTGTAGACAAGCTTCTCTGGCACGGGGTCCCAGGAAAAACAGACCTATAGGGCAATCCGTGTGACACATTACTCTCTCCTCCGTTTGGAAAGCTGGTGAGCCCTGAGTTCCTGGCAGGCTTGCTTGCAGTTAATGAACTCAGGAATATGGAATTAGAAAACACCCTGAGCTTGTTGCTTGGCTAATGGAGACATATTGCATGTCTCAGGAGCTTGTCTCAGGTCTCTGGGGACCTGGAGCCTCTCGTGTTAAACAGCTGCTTTAGCACATTGTCTGCCCTGGGAGCGGGTGCAGTGAAGAGCTCTTATGAGGAATCCTTGGGGACTGGAGGAATGTTTGCTATGAGATGGATTTTTCTGGGTGCAAACACTCCCTATTGGTCTGGTTTTCTCCTGGGAGGAAAGAAGGATTGGACTGAGTGCACTGAGGATGCAGACAGCAATGAATGGCTTACTGACCTTCATGACCTCTGTGGGCATTCAACCTGATGGGACATTCAGCTGTGTCCTAAGGGCATTTTGTCCACACCAGGGGTATAAAATACAATCTCCATTCTGAGCTAGCTCACTTTGTTCTCAGGGAGCAGAAGGGGCCTAGGACTGTACCAAGTCGCTGAATACAGGAAGCACATGCATCAAAGCATCATGCTTGACCTTTGGGGCCAGACTGACAAGACGCTGTGTGTTCTGAGTCATTTTATCCACTTCTAAGATCAGGACTCCACTTTTGAGGAATTTCTGGGTACATGAAGGTAACAAGCACATTTTTGGTTCATAGAAGACCTTTGATGTATGCTAGTGTTCATTCTTTTAATAAGGCGAAGCCAGGGAAATGCAGAGAAAGGCATGATTAATTCCAAGAGAATGAAATCAGAAAAAGTTTCATGGAGGAGGTAGGTTTGGGGCTTGAGTTTGACAAACGAAGAGTTAAAGATATGGAAACAGGAATTTCAGGTGGATGTGTTTGGGGAGAAGCCTCCAGGTTGTCCCACTAGACATGATCTCTGGGTTTACACATTCACCATCTCACCATCTTCCCAGTTTCTGATCTTCTCCTGATTTGCTTGAGTCTGAATTAGATCTTAATCCATGTGCTTCCATAACCAGGATGTGTTTCTCTATCTGGCACTTGCTGAGTTTTGTTGATTGTGGGTATACTGGATTGAATAATGTTCCTTCAAAATTTGTGTCCACTCGGATCCTCAGAATATGACTTTATTAGGAAATAGGTTTTGGTAGATCTAATTAAGGTCAAAGGATGGGCCTGAAATCCATTGACTGGTGTCCTTGTAAGAAAGGCATAGGAAGACCCAGGGAGAAGAAGGTGATGCAAAGATGCCCAGGAAAGAAGCCAGGTGAGGAGAGAGGCAGAGGTTGGAGTGATAGAGCAACAAGGGACACCAAGGATTGCTGGTAGCCACTGGAAGCTAGGAAAAAGCAAGGAAGGATTCTTTCTTTAGAGCCTTCAGAGAGAGCATGACCCCATCAACACCTTGATTTTGGATGTCTAGCATCCAGAACTACAAGAGAATATATTTCTGTTGTCTTAAGCCATCTAGTATGTGGAGATTTCTTATGGCAGCTCTAGGAAATTAAGAATACAGTGGCAATGGTTCTTTCTCTATTAGACTGTGAGTTTCCTTATATGGTTGTGATTTCCGTGTCCAGTACAGTTCCTCTCCTGGAGTAGATGTTCAATATCTGCTTGTTGAGTGAATGAATGAATAGCACTTGGCCATTTAAAGCCTGATCATTCTGTGTGGCATAATTTTCACTCTCCCTTACCCCCAGCGTATCTAGAGTACTCTGTATATCAATTATGTGACATTTTAATAGTTTGATTTGTGTCTAGGTTCCATTTCTGTCTCTACGATTGTACTTTCTCAAGGGTACATTTGGATCCTGCCATATGGTCTAATGTGGTGTCCAGCACTGGGCTGGGATAGACCCTGTACAGTCCAGGCCTCCGCAGCCTCAGAGAAGAGTTCTAGAGATGATCAGAAATGGACAAGCTTCAGCTGTCACCTTCAAAGTGGACAAAATAATATTCTACTTCCAGGACTATAGTACTAAATGAGGGAACTACCACAAGTACCAGAGAAGGCGATGGCACCCCACTCCAGTACTCTCGCTTGGAAAATCCCATGGATGGAGGAGCCTGGTAGGCTGCAGTCCATGGGGTTGCTAAGAGTTGGATACAACTGAGCATCTTCATTTTCACTTTTCACTTTCATGCATTGGAGAAGGAAATGGCAACCCACTCCAGTGTTCTTGCCTGGAGAATCCCAGGGATGGGGGAGCCTGGTGGGCTGCTGTCTATGGGGTTGCACAGAGTCAGACATGACTGAAGCGACTTAGCAGCAGTAGCAGCAGCACAAGTACGCGAAGGTGCTTGTTAAGCAGTGTGTATTGTAAAGACAGTTTGAGTCAAATCTGGTTCCCCCTAAGATCCAGACATGGCTGGTTGGTTTGGAAGTCTGATGGGATAGACTCATCTTTGTTTTATGAACCAGCATAAGCGCCTTCATTCTACAGTTACACATGGTTATTCCCATACCAAAGCTTTGAATGTATAGATAAGGATGGGTCTACCCACCTTCACCCATGGTGTCTGCCATTCAGAATTCTCCCCTGGTCTAGCCCTCTGTAGATTCCTATTTGAACTCCAGAGAAAGAGGGAGCTACAAATAAGCATTAGTGCAGCACTACACTTGTCACAATACTTTTCCTTACAAAGGAACTTGTAAGACTTTCCCTCCACTTCAGCACAAAGATAGGTTGACTTAAGCACATTAAAGACAGAATGAAGCAAAGCGCTGCTTTGGCATCTTAGAACTGTAGCACGTTAGTTGTATTTTTGGAGGGTCCATGGGAGCTGTTTCAAAGGTGTGCCCTAGCAACTGTGTTGGGGTGCCTTTACACAGCACTGAAGGTGATGGACATTGGGAACGAGTTCTGGACCAGGAAGGGAGGACAACGTAGGTGATGAGAGCAGGCAGAAGGAGGAAGTGAGCACACGTGAGACTGCTCTTAGAGGCCTCCTGGGAATCAATGGGGGAATGATGAGGATGATGCTAGAGTCCAAATAGAGTCAGACCTGCTTAAATACTGTCTTAATGAGAATCCGTATCTATCTCCCAGGCTAGTTTGTCCTGGAAACACATAGGCTACATTGAAAACAGGAGCCTGGCAATGCCATCGAGCCTGAATTTATTTGTAGGAGTGAATGGAATGAAGAAAAGGATACATATGAGGAGGAAGTTTTGAGTAGAAGTTTCAAAAGAAAATAAGAGAGATAACATTGGGTCTTGTCATTTGTACATCTATGTGCACTGGGTCTGGACTCTGTGGGAGAGACCTGTTCTTCCCGTTTGTGCATAGAATTCAGCAAGGTCTTAATGCATTAAAGACTAAAGGAAAACTTTTGGCACCTCTGAGGATGACAGCTTTGGATGTCATCCCTTGGTGTCACCACCCTGGAATAACCATTATTCACCCACAGAACAGTAGGAAAGTACTAGAAGGACCTGATGCCCAGTGATAGCTCCAGAGTTTCCATCTTTTATACATAATCTCCAGTGTGGCTTAGTCATATCAGCATCTTGGTACTGTGACCCAGTGAAATGTCATAGTATTTGGATGACTCTTGAGACAAAAATGGAGGTTGGTACGTGTGTCCCCAGTCATCTCTGACTCCTTGTGATCCCATGGACTGTAGCCTGCTAGGCTCCTCTGTCCATGAGATTTCCTAGGCAAGAACTAGAGTGGGTTGCCCTTTCCTCCTCCAGGGGATCTTGCTGACCTAGGGACTGAACCTGCGTCTCCCACGCCCCCTGCATTGGAGGCAGATTGTTTACCACTTGAGCCAGTAGGGAAGTCTGAAGCAGGTACAGGGAGAGACAATTTCAACATCTTTCATTTAGAGTTAACATTTAACAGATGAGATGGTTTTGTTATCATAGATCAGTAGTGGATTTAAGAAACAGTTGCTTCTAAGAGAAAGAATACCTGCCAATCAATCCTTCTAAAACCAATGTCACTGTTTAGAAAGATAAGTCAATTTTAAACTTATTTATGGTGAATAATCCTATTTAAAAACTGGGTCAGTCATTAGGTTATAGACATTTTTCAGTTATTTTCTCTTATGTGCCAGGAAGTTGTTTAAAACTCTTTATAGATTCATGCATACCAGAGTATATATATGTGTGTGTGTGTGTGTGTGTGTATCTATGTATACATGGCTAATGGGAGCATTCCATGTGCTTTGGATTTTTCCTTGTATGTAGATCTCATAGTTTTGATGCTCCTCCTCCTGTTCCTGTTAATTTATTTTTTTCAAATGGGTTTTGGGGTGATGAAATTGATCTTCATCGAAGGGCAGGGATTCTACTCATTGCTGACCTGTTACATTTTAAGAATAGTCCTGAAGGTACATTTTAAGAATAGGTCTAATGTAAACTAATTACATTATGTAGTTTCTTCTTTGTGTAGATTAAAGTGTGAAAGTCTTCCCTGGTTTCAGCAGCAGGAATAGAGGAGGTTCCTTACTTATTTTGGGGTGTATCTGATTTGATTCTGCTTTGTGAACAAAGTGAATCTTCTGACTTGCTAATCTTGTTTCCTTTTTAGCATTGGTTGCTAGGAAGCTCAGAGTCAAAATTTGTTTTTATTTCTATTGTGTTATATAGGATTTACTGTCTTGCATTTGATAAACTAGCTTTACCCTTGAGCCTACTATCCTTATTTCTTTGATGTCTTCTCAAATGATTTATCTTTAGTTCAGTTTATCTGACAGTCCTATATTCATTCATCTTTATAAGCTACCATAAGTACCTTTTTGGAGTCAGGCAGAGTTATAAATACGCACGTATTACAATATTGTTTTTTGACTTATGGATGGAGGAAAAGGCAAGGATTTAGAATCTTGGCATCAGTTCAGTTCAGTTCAGTTCAGTCGCTCAGTCGTGTCTGACTCTTTGCAACCCCATGAATCGCAGCACACCAGGCCTCCCTGTCCATCACCATCTCCCGGAGTTCACTCAGACTCATGTCCATTGAGTCTGTGATGCCATCCAGCCATCTCATCCTCTGTCGTCACCTTCTCCTCCTGCCCCCAGTCCCTCCCAAAATCAGAGTCTTTTCCAATGAGTCAACTCTTTGCATGAGGTGGCCAAAGTACTGGAGCTTCAGCTTTAGCATCATTCCTTCCAAAGAAATCCCAGGGCTGATCTCCTTCAGAATAGACTGATTGGATCTCCTTGCAGTCCAAGGGACTCTCAAGAGTCTTCTCCAACACCACAGTTCAAGAGCATCAATTCTTTGGCACTCAGCCTTCTTCACAGTCCAACTCTCACATCCATACATGACGACAGGAAAAACCATAGCCTTGACTAGACGGACCTTAGTCGGCAAAGTAATGTCTCTGCTTTTGAATATACTATCTAGGTTGGTCATAACTTTTCTTCCAAGGAGTAAGCGTTTTTTAATTTCATGGCTGCAATCAACATCTGCAGTGATTTTGGAGCCCCCCAAAATAAAATCTGACACTGTTTCCCCATCTATTTCCCATGAAGTGATGGGACCGGATGCCATGATCTTCATTTTCTGAATGTTGAGCTTTAAGCCAGCTTCTTCACTCTCCTCTTTCACTTCCATCAAGAGGCTTTTTAATTCCTCTTCACTTTCTGCCATAAGGGTGGTGTCATCTGCATACCTGAGGTTATTGATATTTCTCCTGGCAATCTTGATTCTAGCGTTTCTCTTGAATCTTGTGTTTCTTCCAGTCCAGTGTTTCTCATGATGTACTCTGCATAGAAGTTAAATAAGCAGGGGGACAATATACAGCCTTGATGTACTCCTTTTCCTATTTGGAACCAGTCTGTTGTTCCATGTCCAGTTCTAACTGTTGCTTCCTGACCTGCATACAGATTTCTCAAGAGGCAGGTCAGGTGGTCTGGTATGTCCATCTCTTTCAGAATTTTCCACAGTTTATTGTGATCCACACAGTCAAAGGCTTTGGCATAGTCAATAAAGCAGAAATAGAGTATTTCTGGAACTCTCTTCCTTTTCCATGATCCAGCGGATGTTGGCAATTTGATCTCTGGTTCCTCTGCCTTTTCTAAAACCAGCTTGAACATCAGGGAGTTCACGGTTCACGTATTGCTGAAGCCTGGCTTGGAGAATTTTGAGCATTACTTTACTAGTGTGTGAGATGAGTGCAATTGTGCAGTAGTTTGAGCATTCTTTGTCATTGCCTTTCTTTGGGATTGGAATGAAAACTGACCTTTTCCAGTCCCATGGCCACTGCTGAGTTTTCCAAATTTGCTGGCATATTGAGTGCAGCACTTTCACAGCATCATCTTCCAGGATTTGAAATAGCTGAACTGGAATTCCATCACCTCCACTAGCTTTGTTCATAGTGATGCTTTCCAAAGCCCACTTGACTTCACATTCCAAGATGTCTGGCTCTAGGTGAGTGATCACATCATCATGATTATCTTGGTCATGAAGATCTTTTTTGTACAGTTCTTCTGTGTATTCTTGCCACCTCTTCTTAATATCTTCTGCTTCTGTTAGGTCCATACCATTTCTCTCCTTTATCGAGCCCATCTTTGCATGAAATATTCCCTTGGTATCTCTAATTTTCTTAAAGAGATCTCTAGTCTTTCCCATTCTGCTGTTTTCCTCTATTTCTTTGCATTGATAGCTGAAGACTCTGATTCTCAGCTTCCTTATCTATAATATGGGGTGAACAGTAAATTCTAGACTAGTGGACTCTTGTGAAAATCAAATGAGACAGTTGGCGCTAAAGTCATTTGTAATATTACTTGTAATAGCAAAAGTATGAGACCACTTTTCCCTTCTATTAAAAATTATGTGTGTAGTACACATAGTTTGAACATAAAGTAGTACCAACATCTTACATCAATCAGTTCAGTCACACAGTCATGTCCGACTCTTTGCAACCCCATGGAGTGCAGCAAGCCAGGCTTCCCTGTCCAACATGAACTCCCAGAGCTTGCTCAAACTCATGTCTAATGAGTCAGTGATGTCATCCAACCATCTCATCCTTTGTCATTCCCTTCTCCTCTTGCCTTCAATCTTTCCCAGAATCAGGGTGTTTTCTAATGAGTCAGTTCTTCTCATCAGGTGGCCAAAGTATTGGAGCTTCAGCTTCAGCATCAGTCCTTCCAGTCCTTCAGGACTGATTTCCTTTAGAATTGACTGGTTTGATTTCTTTGCAGTCTTCTCCAACAAGAGTCTTCTGCAACACTACAGTTCAAAAGCATCAGTTCTTCAGTGCTCAGCTCTCTTTATGGTCCAGCTCTCCTATCCTTATACGACTACTAGTAAAACCATATCTTTGACTAGATGGACCTTGGTCGGCCAAGTAATGTCTCTGCTTTTTAATATGCTGTCTAGGTTGGTCATAGCTTTTCTTCCAAGGAGCAAGCGTCTTTTAATTTTATAGCTGCAGTCACCATCTGCAATGATTTTGGAACCCAAGAAAATAAGGTCTGTCACTATTTCTGTTGTTTCCCCATCTATTTGCCATGAAGTGATGGGACTGGATGCCACGATCTTCATTTTCTGAATGTTGAATTTTAAGCCAGCTCTTTCACTCTCCTCTTTCATCAAGAGGTTCTTTAGTTCCTCTTTGCTTTCTCCCATAAGGATGGTGTCACTGCATATCTGAGGTTATTGATATTTCTCCCAGCTATCTTGATTCCAGCTTGTGCTTCATCCAGCCCGGTATTTTGCATGATGTACTCTGCATGTGTGTTAAATAAGCAGGGTGACAATATATAGCCTTGATGTACTCCTTTCCCAGTTTGGAACCAGTCCGTTGTTCCATGCCCAATTCTAACTGTTGCTTCTTGACCTACATACATATTTCTCAGGAGGCAGGTAAGGTGGTCTGGTGTTCCCATCTCTTAAAGAATTTTCCACAGTTTGTTGTGATCCACACAGTCAAAGGCTTTGGCATAGTAAATAAAGCAGAAGTAGATGTTTTTCTGGAACTCTCTTGCTTTTTGATGATCCAACGGATGTTGGCAATTTGATTTCTGATTCAATAATTCCTTGCCCCAACTTTTTAAAAATCTCTGGTCTATATTTCAGAGGAAGCTACTTTAAACTCTTCTGTTTCTTTGATATTTATCTTCAAATGTCTAAATAATATACTTTAAATTTTTTTTAATACTATGTATTGAATTTCTATTATGTTTCTTGAGGATTTATCTTCCTTATAAACCCATTTATTCCTTTTCAGTTCTCCAGATTCCCAGTGTAATTATATAATATTTTTTTTTACCTATTTATAGATAGGCTATTACTGTCACAACTGCTTAAATAGTTCACTATCTGGCTAAGTAGTATGGATTCTTTATTATATTATTTTTGGGGTTTTGTGTGCTTCATAATCACCTCACTTTTTTTCTTTTAATTTTCTATTTACATATGACACTAATTTTTTCCTAAATATAGCAATAGACATATTGAACACAAAGCAGTAATTTTTCCAAATGTTTAAATACATAAGGTAAAACCTATTAATTCTATATTTTTTTCCTGGGAAATTCTTTCCTATAGTTCTCAGTACCCCTTATCTGAACTGGGTTGGGTTTTCTTTAGGCTTGACACACATCATAAATTCTGTTAGCTACTTTCCTTTATTCCTAAATCTTTTAACTTCCATTTTCTCAACCCAGCCCTCCTTCTGCTGAATCAAATCCTTTAGTAGTTTCTAAGGAAAGGTGGAAGGGGTAAACATTTCTGAGGCTTGGTATATAAAACATTGCTGTAATTTTCCTTCTTACCTGAATGGTAGTTTAGCTTGATATAAAATTCTAAGTTAAAAAATGTCTCACAAACTTAAAGGACATGCTTCACTGTCTGAAAATCAGTGTTGAAACTGAGAAGACTAATACCTTCTTAGATGTATTCCATGTGTGTAACTTGCATTTTGTTTCTAGAAGCTTTTTGCATTTTCTATTTATCTCTGGTATCTTAAAATTTCACAATGATTTGCATTTATATGTTTGTTTTTGTGTATGTACACATAAACCCCTTTAATTAAAGATTTGTGTAAAGCAACTATACTCCAATAAAAAAATTTAAATGATTTGTATCCATCATTTTTTGATAATTTCTTTTCATTCTTTTCTTCATTCTGGTTTTCTTTAATTTTTATTATTGAGATGTAATTACTCCTGGTTGATTCTCTTATTCATCTCTGTGTCTTTTTGTTCCTGCTATATGTTAAGATTTTTTTTCTACTTCAGTATTTCTGATGAATTTTACTTAGATTAACATACTTTAATATCTGAGAGCTCTTTCTTGTTCTCTAATTATTTCCTTTTTATACCACCCATTTCTTCTTTTATGGATGCAATAGTATCTCTTATTACTTTAAAGACATGTTCCTTTTTTCAAAAGCTTTCTTATGCTCCCTATGTTGTTTCTATTTCTTCCAAATTTCTTTTTTTTCAAATGTTTATTTCAACTCTTTGAAAAAATCATGTTGATGATATTTCTTAAATGACAAATCATGCTCCACAGTCTGTTCTCATTTAAAACTTAGTCCTTTCATGGAAGCTGTGTTTGTGTGTGTGTGTTGATTGAATGTTTATGAACTGGTAGGCTTCAGTCTAGGCACATTGTGGACTGAGAATATCTCACCATTGGTAAAGCCCTGGAAGGTCTGTGCATGGTATTTTCTCTAGAAATGTTTGATTTTTCTAGAGACAGATCTTCAAAATCTCTGCTTTGAACTTTTTAGATTACTGCAGCCGCTCGGGACTGCAGTTCATAGGTCAACTTACTTGTACAAGTCTTGTTTCAGTCTTGCCCCTGCCCACCCCACCCCCATTAGGCCCAGTGCTTTCCATTGGGCCTGGTGCCTCTGAGCCTGTCTAGATTCTGTCTGAAATACACCTCTGTCATACCACCATGGAGGCTGAGAAAGGGGTAATGATGGGGCTTCCTATAGTGAAGGAGGAGTTGGGGAGGGGCTGTTCCTCTCCATACAGACCTTCAGCTAATACCTCTTTTATATTTCAACCCCCTCCCTCTGTTCTAAGAGTCCCCCTCTTTTTTTTTTTCAGGGCTCCCACAGGGAAAATTGCCCACTAAATTCTCATGATTTTATTCATCCATCTGTAGGCACTGAGTTTGTAACTTACTCTGCTCTGCTAAGTTCTGAAATCTGTTGAATTTTCATCTTCTGAAGACTTTTTCTCTGTTCTCCCTGTCCTTGGATGTCTTGTATCTCTTTCTTTACTATCATTTTAGTGAGGTTATGAGAAGGGGAAAAGTAAAATAAATCTACTGTATTTAACCTGGAGCCTTATTTGAATTTCATAATGAATATATCATTATTTAACTTTATTGAAGTATAATTTATATACAATAAAATGTACTCAGTTTTAATATATCAGGTAATGACTTTTGACAAATGAAAATAGCCATGTAACCACCATGATCAAGGTATAATTTTTTTTGAAAGAAATACTTCCATTTGCAAAAACATGGATGAAACATGAGGGCATTATAATAAGGTAAATAAGTCAGACAGAGATACATAAATATACTATGATCTTACTTATATGTAGAATCTAAAAATGCTCTCAAATTTGTAGAAAGAGTAGATTGGTGGTTCCAGGGGTGAAAGGGTGGGGGAAACAGATGAAAGTGGTCATGGGGATGACCCAGAAAGTTGTTATGGGGAGGGAGGTGGGAGGGAGGTTCAAGTTTGGGAATGCATGTAAGAATTAAAGATTTTAAAATTTAAAAAATAAAAAACTAAAATTAAAAAAAAAAACAAAATAAACTCTGGATAAAGACTTAAATATATTAAAGCAATAAATATATAAGACAGTATGCCTCATGATCTTGAAGTGAGAAAGGCTTTTCTAAGTATGACAAAAAATCCAGAGCCAGAAAATAAAAACAGAATTACTTAAATATTTTTTAAATTTTTGCTTGAAATAAAAATCCTAATCAAAAAAAAAAAAAAAAAAAGAAAAAAGAAAGTGGTCAAAGGGTATAAGATGTATAAATTCTGGGGATCTAATGTACAGCACATGTGCTGTGCTCAGTCACTTCGGTCGTGTCCGACTCTGCGACCCCATGGACTGTAGCCCACTAGGCTCCTCTGTCCATGGGATTTTCCAGGCAAGAATATTGGAGTGGATTGCCATTTCTTTCTCCAGGGGCTTTTCCTGCCCAGGGACTAACCCACGTCTCCTGTATCTCCTGCATTGGCAGGCAGATTCTTTACCACTAGTGCCACCTGGAAAGTCCATGTATAGCATGGTGACTAAGTTAAAACATTGTATTGCATACTTAAAAGTTCTCACCCCTACACAAAATGGTAACTATGTTAGTGATAGCTATGTCAACTTATTGTAGTAATCATTTCACTATATATATATATATATATATATATATATATATATACATATACACATACATATCAAAACATCACACTGTATACATTAAACTCATACTATGTTATATGGCAATTATATTTCAATAGAGCTGGAAAAAATATGCTGTTATTACCCCCCAAAATTCCTTATTGCCCCTTACAGTTAGTCCCCTTACTCCTGCCCCCAGACAATTGTTGGTCTGGTTTCCATCACTGTGGATTATAAATGTATTATTTTGTTTAAGAAATGATAAGAGGAGTTATGCAGTTTGTGAGACTGCAAAAAATTTTGAAAAATTGTCTTTGTAATGAAGAACTAATACACTTTAGAAAAACACAAAACACAAATCTAATTTAAGAAAGTGTACTATCAACTGTAAAGTGCTTGCCAAACATTAACATATTTTCAAATCAACATATACCTTACTGGAAGCTGTTGGGAGGAGAGGGACTTTGCTAGGGGAAGGTGGCTTGAGGCTGGGCTGGGGAGAAGGAGCTGAGACATTCAATGGGACCAGCTGGAATCCCACGTAGAAATTTACCCCATGTTTCCTTTTGGAGAAATCGGTTATTGGAGAAAAATTATTATTATATTCTGTGAAGTGAGTGGTCAATTAAATGTCTGTGAACTGTTTCGTCTTTGGAGCTGAAAGGAAGAACTGTGCTCTCAAAGAATATAGGAGATAGAATCTGCAAAGTAACTTGTTCAGATGGTTTTTCTCTTATCTGTGAGCAGTGAACACCCAGGGAACATAGTCATTCAAAAGGAAGACAGAAGGAAGAAAATACAGATCCAAACGAGGAGAACTTAAATTAAGAGCCAGTGTTTCTCTCAGATATAAACAGAGTAGGGGGTTGAGATGTCCCTGGAGTCAGGAAGGATTTTCTTCCTTTTTAAAAAAAATTTATTGGAATATAGTTGATTTACGAGGATGTGTTATTTTCAAGTGATACAGATACACATTGTTTTCAGTCGCTTAGTTGTGTCTGACTCTTTGTGACCCCACAGAATGCAGCACACCAGTCTTCCCTGTCCTTCACCATCTCCTGGAATTCACTCAAACTCATGTTGGATGGTGATACCATCCAGCCATCTCATCCTCTGTCATTCCCCTCTCCTCCTGCCTTCAATCTTTTTCAACATCAGGGTCTTTTCCAATGAGTCAGCTCTTTGCATCATGTGGCCAAATTATTGGAGCTTCAGCTTCAGCATCAGTTCTTCCAGTGAATATTAAAGACTGATTTTCTTTAGGATGGAGTGGTTGGATCTCCTTGCAGTCCAAGGGACTCTCAAGAGTCTTCTGCAACATCACAGTTCAAAAGCATCAATTCTTCACCACTCAGCCTTCTTTCTGGTGCAACTCTCACACCCTTACATGACTACTGGAAAAACCATAGCTTTGACTAGACGGACCTTTGTTGGCCAAGTAATGTCTCTGCTTTTTAATACGCTGTCTACATTGGTCATAGATTTTCTTCCAAGTGGCAAGTGTCTTTTAATTTCATGGCTGTAGTCACCATCTGCAGTGATTTTGGAACCCAAGAAAATAAAGTCCGTCACTGATTCCATTGTTTCCCCATCTATTTGCCATGAAGCGATGGGGCCAGATGCCATGATCTTCAATTTTTGAATGTTAAGTTGTAAGCCAGGTTTTTCATGCTCTTCTTTCACCTTCATCAAGATATTTTCATTCTTTTTCAGATTCCTTTCTCATACAGGTGATTACAGAGTATTGAGTAGAGTTCCTTGTGTTATACAGTAGGTACCGTTGGCTATCTATCTTTTATATAGTAGTGTATATATGTTAATCCCAAGATCCTGATTTATCTCCCCCACCTCTGATGTTTCCTTTTGGTAGTCATAAGTTTGTTTTCAATATGTGTAAGTCTGTTTCTGTTTTGTAATTATGTTCATTTGCATCATTTTAAAAAAATTAGATTCCCTAAATGAGTGATTGCAGAAGATATCCATCTTTATCTAACTTACTTCATACTTAGTATGATTATCTCTAGGTCAAAGGAGGAATTTTCAAGTCCTTGAACTTCAATGTTTTAAAAGGGCAGAAGAGCACACATCTTTAGGATGAAGGTGATTAATAGCTGATTGGAACTGTTTGATATATAGAAGTTCCTTTTTTTTTTTTCAGTTCCAATCAAAAAGCCTTGAAGTTAAAAAAATCAAGGTTGTTTGTAAAAAAATTTGAACTTCGATACCATAAATGTTTTTCATAGTTAACATGGGTTCTTAATGGACAAAAAGGATTAAAAGACTAAGTGGGAAGGGGAGAGGAGGAACAATTCTGTCACTTGGAACACTTCAACCCAGTTGAAGAAAAATCAATAACCACAGTCAAGTTGTTGTGGGAAAATGGCATAATTAAAATTCCCTTTACTCATGAGGCTACATCTGAGTTCTTTGTTGTTGTTTTAGGTTGAAAGGGAAATATAGTTGGGAATTTAGTATATAAATTTATTGAAAGTATGTCTGTCAGAGCTGGGATTTCTGTTAACTCTGAACATTAAAATGGAGACAAATCCATTGTAACAGCAAGGGTTTTGCTGAAAGCACTACTTGATGGCATAGGGCAAAAGAATATATGTTCTTTTAAAATTATTTGATTGGAGTTAGTGATATAATTTTTGCTGTCATCCTACTCAACAGACCTTAGCATTTTTCTTGCTCTTTTCTCTTTCCTAACCCTTGAGCAAGCGAAGTAAGTCCTGGCCGAGTGGTCAAAGAGCTGTGACAAATGACATCCAGAAGAGTCTTATTGGTCTTGGAAGGACAGATTCTAGTGTGACATCAGTAGTTTCTTCAGTTGCCTAACAAGAGTCAGCCTGACAGTAGGAAGAAAAAAAGGAACAGAAGAAAAAGGAGGCCAACTCAGCTTCAGCTCAGAAATTTTAAATGTTTTCAGGTAGTTTTTTGATCTTCCTGAGTTATACATTTTCATAAAGAGACCTTAAGAGTAAAACCACAATTAACTGGGAGATTAGAGTTTCTGATTCATTGAGTTTCTGTATTGGCCTTTCTTGAAAGTGAAAGTGAAGTCACTCCGTCGTGTCTGACTCTGCGACCCTGTGGACTGTAGCCTTCCAGGCTCCTCTGTCTGTGGGATTTTCCAGGCAATAGTATTGGAGTGGGTTGCCATTTCCTTCTCCAGGGGATCTTCCCAACCCATTGGCCTTTCTTACTAAGGTAAAAGTAAAGCCCAAGTTTGTTGAGGAAGGGTCTTGGAATGTTTTCATAGAGTATAGGATTCAGGGAGTTGGAGTTAAATGCGCATTGGCCCAGGCCTCAGGGCATGGAGGATTTGTTTGAATCACCATCCCCACCAATAATATGTTCTGGTTCTCAGTTTCATCTTTTATTTGGAGAATCTGATGAAAATAATATGTGAGG
The DNA here is from genome assembly GCF_016772045.2 of Ovis aries. Lineage (NCBI taxonomy): Eukaryota > Metazoa > Chordata > Mammalia > Artiodactyla > Bovidae > Ovis > Ovis aries. Next base: position 16,357,694 of record NC_056055.1, read on the forward strand.
GGTTTGGTTCATTTTGTTCATTTTATCTGACATTTAACTGTGTTTGCAAATGCTCTGTAATTGTAAGTCCTACTTTTGTTTAAAGCAAAGATAAGAATAGCACAGGGCTTACCTGGTGGTCCAGTGGTCAAGGATCTACCTACTAATGCAGGGGACCTGGGTTTGATCCCTGATCCAGGCATCCACATACCATGGGGTCACTAAACCCTTGCACCACAGCTATGAGCCCCAACTCTTGAGCCTGCAAGCCACAACTACTGAGCCCACACGCTAAGAGTCCATGCTCTTCATTAAGAGAAGCCACTGCAATGAGGAGCCTTCCCACCACAGCCAGGGAGTAGCCCCCACTGGCCACAGCTAGAGAAAGCCCATGGGCAGCCAAGGAAAAAGAATAGAGCAACTTGGTTTGGGAAACTGGGAATTCTAGTGTATTCTGTGCTCCCTGTATGATCTTGGCAAGTCTTCTCATCTTGGTTTCATATTTTTCTATGCGGTAAAATATATACAACATAAAACTGACCGACTGGACCCTTTTTTAAAGTGTAAATTTCAGTGACACTAAATACATTCCCAGTATTGTGCCACCGTCACCATTATCCATCTCCACAACTTCTTCATCATCCCCAACTAAAACCCTGCATCCTTCAGTCAACAGCTTCCCATTCTCCTCTCCCCTCAAGCCCTGACAATAGCATTATATTTCTTTCTTTATGACTTTGACTATTCTAGGTACCTCATATAAGTAAAATCATACGAGATGTATCTGTTGTGTCTGGGGTATTTCATTTAGGATACTGTCTTCAGGTTTCATCCATACTTAGCATGTATCAGAATTCCATTGCATTTGAAATCTGAATAGCCTTCCGTTGTAGATATCCTGCATATTGTTTAGCCATTCTTCTGCTGATGGACACTTGGGTTGTTTCCACCTTTTAACTATTGAAATAATGCTGCTATGAACATAGGTATACAAGTATCTGTTTGAGTCCCTGCCTTCAATTCTTTCAGGTTTATATCAAGAAGTGGAATTGCTGGATCGTATGATAACTCTGGCTTGAGTGTTTGACTAACTATCGTATTGTTTTTCACGGCTACTGCACCCGTCTAGAGTCTTTCACCATTGAGTGTAATGTTAGCTATGGGCTCTTCATTTGTGGCCTTTAGTATGTTGAGATAGTTGCTTTATATGCCTAGTGTCTTGAGTGTTTTTATTGGTTTCAGTTTTTTAGTTATAGAAGTAGCAGGTTGAATGAGGTGACTCACTCAGCATGATAAACGGGAAGTGTATCATTAGGTGACCTTTGATACTTGACTCAAACTTTTTGAATCTTGATTTTTCATTCATAAAATAGAGATAATAGTTTCTACTACACATCGTTATCAGAAAGATTACATGAAATGATGTATGTCAATGGATAGAACACATAGCAGTTGCTTAATAATTGTTCATTTCCCTGTCCATTCTGTTTTGTCATTCAACAAACATTCATTTAACACCTACTTCTGGGCAAGTTGCTGGGAATATACAACTGACCAACATATAGAACTAGTTGTCAATATACTTACAGTTTATGGGTCTCTGTACTTTTTTTCCAGTTCCAATCATCTTTTCTCATTCATGGACAGAAAATACCTTGTATGTCTACTATAGACCAGATGCAGAGCTAAGCACAAAGTTAGGTGCTAATAGTCAGTGGTGATCTCCTCCTCCTTCCCCAACACACACACATAAAACAGAGGAGGTCTTTTGTCTTCGCAAGCTTTCAAACTTGTGGGGGAAGATAGAGAATAAATAGAAAAGGAAATATATAATTTTTAATTGTGCCTGGTAAGAGCTATGGAAGTAATAGAATTCTATGAGAGAGAGTGAGCAAAGGAAAATGGAGAAGTTGATGGAAAGATCAGAGGAAAAAACCTTGGTCAGGAGGTTGAAGCCAGAAAAAGGAAAATGGAACCAGGAATGAGGGGAGCTGAGGGAGGAGAACCCAGCCAGGGAGAATTGTAGGTACAAGGTCCTAGGCAGGGGAGGACATAGCTTGTTAGATGCTAAGAAGTGGGGAAGTGGTTAAAAATGGTGGTAGTGGAAAGAAGAGGCCAAAGTGAGAAGTTTGTATTTCACTCAAATTTCAGTGAGGATCCAGGGAAGTTTTTCCAGTAGGGCATATGGCATGATCTGATTTCTAGTTCAGGAGGCATGAAGGATGAAGGATGTGTTATAGAAGCCAAAATCAGAAGCAAGGAGTTAAGATGGGAAGAACTAGTATTATTTCAGTGGAGAGATGATGGTAGCTTGGTTAAGGTGTGGGAATAGGGTTTCAGGTTTTGGTTTGAGCAGCTGGAAAGATGGTAGCCCCTTGAGCTCTGTTCTTGAAAATAAACATTTAGGTCAGATGGACATGTCTGTGGTACTTATGATTGGAAAAGCTACTTCTTATTACTTTGGATCAGTTGTTGCCCGCTATAGGATTTGTTCTTAGAAGTGTCATAAATCTCTCCTCCTGCAAACTACTGAAGCTTCCTAACGTGTGTTTCATTCACAACCTAAAGTAAATTCAGCTGTTCATTCATTCAGCAAGTATCTACCAAGATTGTTCTAGCTGCTGGGAATACAGGAGAGGATGAAAAAGCCAAAAATCCCTGTTCACATGGACTTGATGTTCTACAGATGTGTGGCAAAGACGTTACATGTAACTTTCTCTAGGGCACTGAAAAGATTTCAGATATTAACATATCACTTTCTTTGCTTTTCCTTTCTTTTTCCTCTTTTTCCTTTTCTTCTTCTTTTGCTTTAAGAGAAAAGGACAATCAATAAACACTTGTCCTTAGGAACCAGAACTTCGGCTTACACTTAAGTGCCGTTGACCTTGGTCAAGTCACTTCACTTCTCTGAGCCTCAGTTTTCCTTTCTGATTCATAGGGAAAATGAAGAAAAACCTGAGTTACAGGGGTTTGTGAGGATTAAACTTATCTCTCGGAGAAGGCAATGGCACCCCACTCCAGTACTCTTGCCTGGAAAATCCCATGGACGGAGGAGCCTGGTGAGCTGCAGTCCATGGGGTTGCTAAGGGTCAGACACAACTGAGCGACTTCACTTTCACTTTTCACTTTCATACGTTGGAGAAGGAAATGGCGACCCACTCCAGTGTTTTTGCCTGGAGAATCCCAGGGACGAGGGAGCCTGCTGGGCTGCTGTCTATGGGGTCACATAGAGTTGGACACGACTGAAGTGACTTAGCAGTAGCAGCAGCAGCAGCAGCAGCAGCAAACTTATGTCTAAGGGAGGGGTTCTCAAAATGCAAGTGCTCAGTAAATGGTAACTGTTAATAATAATCTTATTGTTATGACTGATTTGTTATTGGCACTCTGAGCTAGAGCCCATGGAGAAAGCATAGCCCAGATCACAATGAAGGATCAGGCTGCGGTAAAAAGTGGGTTAATCCATTCACATTTCTTATCCTCATGACCTTGAACATATTACTTCATACCTCTCAGCTACAGCTGGCCCATTTGAAAATTGGGGACAATAATGTCCAATTCATAGCATTTCCATATGGATCAGAATAAAAGTGTGTTGTGACCAAATCCAGCACAGTGAGGCAATTATTACCATAGGTTGTGATGAAGGTCAGGTACCTGCAGCTAGACTTGCCAGGCTTAAAGCTTGACCCCTGCACTTACCCACTGGTGAATTCGGGAAGGTTACTTATCTCCCATGTACTTCAATTTCCCCATCTGTATAGAGGAGATTATGGTTGTGTCTACCTTGCAGTGTTGTTTGAGAACTAAATGATAAAAGGGCTCAGGGCTGGCATATAGAAGTATTACCCAATGGCCATTGTTATGATCATTATAACGACCATAATCATCTTGGCTGCCCTCTTTCAGAGTCTGTAGAATGCCTTATAAAACATTTATAATCTCTCTCCCCATCCTGTCCTCACATTAAGTGAATGAGGTCTTAAAGAAAAAAACAGCCTCCACCCACAAACTGAAATTCCTCTGTTGGGAGGGCGTCCCCGTCTCCTGCTTGCCGCAACGCCACCTGGAGGGGACCCCTTCCCACCCCCGTGGATTCAGCAGTAGGCCTGCCGGAGATCTGAGCAGATGTTTCTGCTTTCCAGACCCAGGCATTTCCTCTCTTTTAGGAGCACATGCCAGCACAGTCAATATCTGGAAACCCGCTGCTTCACAGTAGGGCTGAGAACTAAACTGGTACTTTACTAGAAAATGGTAATAAAGCAATTTAAATTGCTTTTCATCCTCCTTGCTCTTAACGGCTTTTAGGTTCATACGAGACCAATCAATTAATCCTGCTTCAGAGCTGCAGGAATGGGGTGTTTTCCAGCCCCTGAATAAAAGATGGGCCCATAACAGAGATTTTCCAGAGCTGTCCCCTGGATCCTGAGTCTGGTGTCCAGAGCAGTGGGCGGGTGGAGGTGCCCAACTGGGTGATGCCATCTTCCTACAACCTGGCCAGCTCTCCAGGTCCTCACGAATCACCTCTGTCCCAAGGGCAAACCATGACTGTGATTCTGCTTTGCACACTCTGCTCCTCACCCCGCTCACCTCCTTCAATCCCCAGTTTCTGTCTGGGAGGATGAAGATAAGATGATTTACCTGGATGGAAAGAGATGCACAAATATAATAAGGAGTTGCCTTTTCTTTCCTGACCAAGTACAAGATAGTTTGTTTGAAAGCTTCTTCCCTTCCCTTGAGGAAATTCTCATGATTCCCAGCATCCCCAGGGCTGTGCCTGGCATACAGTAATTCTCAGAGAATAATGGATGACATGAATTAAAACAGAAACGAAGTGAAAATTTTGAAAGAAGGGAGGTTAGGGCAGGAATTTTTCCCTTCTCTTCATGACCAAGTATTGAATAGTCTACTTTTAGAAATGTAATTTCCTTAAAAAATTCTTAGTACCAAAAGATAAATGATTAATCTGCAAGTGGAAGGTAACAGATTGAAAGTGATCAATGCAAGGAGACCGTCTCATTGGTTCTCCTGCAGACAAATTGGTGATGGGATGAAGTGATGCTTTTCCCTTGATGAGGAATCAGTGTGGGGTATTGCTCCACCGCAGCACAGGTTTTACCAGAAGTTATCTTGAGACCTCAAGCACAACTTGTTTAGACACTTTCCAGTTGTATTTTTTTTCTAGGCTGTTACAAATATTGACTTTGACAGCTTTAAAATGATGGCCTCAAAATTGGAATAATTTACATTCTGGAATTAAGATAATTCAGGCATTTCTGCTGGCAATGACAGAGGGTAGGTAGGAGCCAGTTATATAAATCCCAGATTGGAAGGAGACTGAGCATAGATTAGCATAGATTGGTCTGCCTTGGGTATTCGGAGCAGTCACCTTCCCATGTAAATGGATCTTTCTGTCTCTCCCAGGCAGGCCCAGATTCTGAGCTATTTTTGGAACTCCTTTTGGATCAGGTGATGTAGAACAGGGTGGGAGAAGGCCGCCAACTCAGGCCACATGCCTGTTGCTAGCCTCTTGGTGTTCTGCAAGAGACTCGGAAAGCCTGAGGAAAAATTCTAGCCACTGTCTGGCTGTTGTGTGTTTACCCTAGACGTTCTCCCCTTTAAATCCTGGGTCTCAGTCCCAGGGAGTCAACATAGAAAGCATTCAGAGCAGCTCAGTGGTCCTGGCCCAGGCCCAGAGCTCTCTGCCAGATTCCAAACACACCTGCTAAACAGATTCCTCTCTCCCAGCACTCTGCTGACATTTTCAGCAGGAACCCAAGTCTCTCTCCTGGTCCATAGCCTTCTTCTGAATGCTGACTGGATCATCTGCCTGCTCCTTTCTCCAGAAGCTGCTCCTCCATTCTGGCTGAAAACACCTGCATCAAAAGTAAACCTGGTTCCAAACCCAAGGCTATGGCTGGGAAATGGTCTAGTGGTGATTAGTTTCTGTGGGAAAAAATGAAAGCAAAATCTTCCCATTTGGAGTTTTTCCTTCTTCTCTTTGGTACCAGATACATCTGCTCCAAACTGCTCTGAGATGTCATCCACATTTGACATATGAAAAAAACAAAAGCAAAACAAAACAAAACAAAAAAACAGAAAAGCTATAAGAATTGGACCAAGGACACTTAACTAGTGACTGGGTCAGATGGACCCCAAGCCTGTGGTTGGGATATTTTAGCTGTCGTCTCTAGCAAAGATGCTGCGAACTGAATCAGTCTTCTTTGTGGCATTCACGTGGTAAAAGAGACACTAGAAATGACAAGGACGTCTTTCAAATATGTGGCTTGTAGGAGGGTTCAAGTTCAAACCAGCCACAGCCTCATTGGCCTGTGGAGTTTTATGACTGGAAGGGATATTCACTGAGTTGAGCTCTTTAACATTCGATGCCTGAAACCCCTAAGTATACTGTAAGGAGTTCTCGATCAGACAGGATGATTTTGACCCTCAGGGGGTGTTTGGCAATGTCTAGAGATATGTGTAGCTCTTTCAAATTGGGTGGGGGTGCCCCCTGGTAGTAGAGACCAAGGGAACCTCTAAACCTCCTCCAATGCTCAGGCCAGTCACCCCTCCTCAGCAAAACAAAACATTACCTGGCTCAAAGTATCAGTAGTGCCATGGTTGACAGATCCTGATGTATGAGAAGACAAGATGAGAGAATCATAGCTATTGGAGGTAATCTGGGCTAAGATCCTCATTGTCACAAATAGGAAAAAAAGACCCAGAATGGTGAAGTCACTTACCCCTAGTTGTTATTTTTCAGGCGCTCAGGCATATCTGACTCTGTGACCCATGGACTGCAGCATGCCAGGCTTCCCTGTCCATCTCCTGGAGCTTGCTCAAACTCATGTCCATTGAGTTGGTGATGCCATCCAACCATCTTGTCCCCTTCTCCTCCTGCCTTCAATCTTTCCCAGCATCAGGGTCTTTTCTAATGAGTCAGCTCTTTGCATCAGGTAGCCAAAGTATTGGAGCTTCAGCTTCAGCGTCAGTCCTTCCAATGAATATTCAGGGTTGATTTCCTTTAGGTTTGACTGGTTTGATCTCCTTTCAGCCCAAGGAACTCTCAAGAGTCTTCACCCACACCACAGCTCAAAAGCACCAATTCTTCAGCACTCAGCTTTCTTTATGGTCCAATTTTCACATCCATACATGACTACTGATTTCATAGCAAATTTTGGTAAAGCTGGGTCTACACTCCATTTGATACTGGCACACACAATATCTAAAAAAAAGTGAAAAAATTTGGCACACACAATATCTATATAATATTAAAGTGAAAAATTATTTGTAAATATGAGTCACTTATAGAAAAAAGTACAAAAAATTATTGCTATTATCACCAGGCATATTACTCTGCATATGAAATTATAACAAATATGAGTGAAATATACTGCTTGGGTATAATTTCTATTTTAAAAAAAACTGTTGAAAAGCTAAGGCACCGAGAAGGAAATAAACTAGCTTAAAATCTTGCAGCCAGTCAGTGGCAGAGCTTGGAATTAAGCCTGTCTTCTCTAACTCTTAAATCAAAGGCCTTTGGGATGATCAGTCTGGGCCTTGGTTATTCCCATAGCTGTAGAGGATTGAAAAAAAAAAAGAAAGTTTATGTCCTTATATGTGAGAACTGAAGGATGTTCAGACATCTTTTATTGTATCATAGTCATCTGCATTTGATATATCTTTTGAGTCCACTGCTCTGAAGGATGCTGCATTTACTTCTGTTGGGTGTATAAATTACTCTGAAACTTCTGGAAGATAATTAAGCACTACGTATGAAGAGCCACCCTTTGATACAGTGATTTTACTCATTGGAACCAGTCCTAAGAAAACAATCAGAGTGCAGATAGATTTATGCACCAAGATATTATGATAATAATAATGGCTGGGATTTATCCAGCTCACGCCATATGCCAGACTCTGTGTTAAGTGCTTTACATGCTTCATCTTATTTACTCCGTATAACAACGTAGTGAGGTGTGCATTATTCTCATCCCCATTTAAACACGGGAAGCTGAGGCTTAGAGGCCTTCAGTCATTTGACCAAAGTTCCTTGGCTATGACGTGATAAAAGGGATTCAAAGCCAGGCAGCCTGATAACACAGGTTTCTTTATTTTCATGACACTGTGGTACTGACTGATAGCAGTAAATCACAACTTTATTGGGAAAGATTGGAAAGAACCTGAACGTCTAACATTGGAGCTCTTGGTTAGGTGAATTATGATCTGTTTACCTCTTTTTGTACCTTGGCCTGAAGTAACCTTTGCTGTGCCTTCCTTGGTAACAAAGACACCAGGTGTAGACACCCATTACACTTGAGTGTAATGTTATTTAGAGCTGAACTCTGGCCACAGGAAGGAGAACACAGTTGACTGGAAATCAGACCAACGTCAGGTTGAATCCCAGTTTGGCACCTCCTAGAAATTCAGTCTGTGATGAGTCACCTTTCCTTTACCAAATCTCACATGAAAATAGTGTTGTTGGGTCCACCTTGTGGGGTTGCTGTGTGGAGTCCTTGACTTGGGGAAGTGCATGGTGAGGATATAAAGGGCGCTTATTGAGACGCAGGCATCTGGCAACAGACAGAGGTGGTGCCCTCTACTGGTTTGGTCACTGAGGAGCCGGGTTTGCTCTTGTCCAGAGAAGTGGATTTCTGACTGCGCTGTGGGAAGAGGAAGTGAGGAAGGCCACCTGAGAACCCTGCATTCTTGTGGTAAAGTGCTGGGAGCAGCTTTAGAACAATGGAAACAGGATAATTGGCTGTGGGAGTTGACACAAGCAGGAAAAACCGATTAGGAGTAATCCAGACACCTGAAACAGAGGGCTCTTTCTTCTGTGGAAGCCTTAGCAGATCTCTTGGATCATTGGAAGGGGAGAAGCTGGGAGAGGCTTGGATGATTAGGGAGTTGCCTCTGACATCTGCCTTGGACCTGACCTGCTGGGCCTCGACTCCAAGAACTGACCTTGAGGAGTTACTGCAGTGATTGAACTCACATTTCCTGGTTAAGCCCAGAACAGTCTTTGTTTTAGAGATGACTCAGCTTGGAAAGGCCAGGACTGGGGTGGCCCTTATCACAAGGGTTTGACTCACAGAGTGTGACACCAAGAGAAGGACTGGGAGAGAAATCATCGCATAACTTCCTCCATTTGGGACACAAGAGTGGCTCAGAGAGACAAAGGGACTTGTCTACCATCTAGCCAGTGACAGGGCCAGAATGCCATCCCAAGCACTACCAACTCAGACCTCAGATAAGCTGCTTTCCTCTAGTACCTTTTTCTTTTCTTTTTTTTTAAAGGAGACATTGTTTTTGTAATTTTTATTTATTTATTTTTGGCTGTGCTGGGTCTTCATTGCTGTGCAGGCTTTTCTCTAGTTGTGGCGAGTGGGGGCTACCCTCTTGTTGTGGCGCATGGGCTTCTGGTGGCTTCTCTTGTTCTGGAGCATGAGCCCTAGGGCATACAGCCTTCCGTAGTTGCGGCACGTGAGCTCACTAGTTGCAGTTCCCAGACTAGAGCCCAGGCTCAATAGCTGTGGAGCACAGGCTTAGTTACTCCACGGCGTGTGGGAACTTCCAGGACTGGTATCAGACCTGTATCTCCTGCATTGGCAGGCAGATCCTTTACCACTGAGCCACCAGGGAAGCCCTCCCCTAGCACCTTAACTTTGTTTTTGTGTCATCTTTGTGGGTCTATTTATTGGATTATGGATCTTCCCTCAAGCATTTAAGGAACTCACAGACTTTTATAAACTCAAAATGTATATGGTGAACACAAAGAAGTATATATCTCTCCTGTCCACAAGTGCTTGCAATTTTAATCCAAAAATCTCTCTTGACTCTGTTTCCATCTCTCTAGTACAGACCTCTTTTCTGGATCTTTGTAAGCATCTAACTTGTCCTATTTTATTTTATTTTTAATATAAATTTATTTATTTTAATTGGAGGCTAATTACTTTAAATATTGTATTGGTTTTGCCATACATCAACATGAATCTGCCACAGGTGTACATGTGTTCCCCATCCTGTACCCTCCTCCCACCTCCCTCCCCATACCATCCCTCTGGGTCATCCCAGTGCACCAGCCCCAAGCATCCTGTATCCTGCATCGAACCTGGACTGGCGATTCGTTTCATATATGATATTAAACATGTTTCAATCCCATTCTCCCAAATCATCCCACCCTCTCACTCTCCCACAGAGTCCAAAAGTCTGTTCTATACATCTGTGTCTCTTTTGCTGTCTTGCATACAGGGTTATCATTACCATCTTTCTAATTCCATATATATGTGTTAGTATACTGTACTGGTGTTTTTCTTTCTGCCTTACTTCACTCTGTATAATAAGCTCCAGTTTAACCCACCTCATTAGAACTGATTCAAATGTATTCTTTCTAATGGCCGAGTAATACTCCATTGTGTGTATGTACCACAGCTTTCTTATCCGTTTGTCTGCTGATGGACATCTAGGTTGCTTCCATGTCCTGGCTATTATAAACAGTGCTGTGATGAATATTGGGGTACATGTGTCTCTTTCAATTCTGGTTTCCTTGGTGTGTATGCCCAGTAGCGGGATTGCTGGGTCATAAGGCAGTTCTATTTCCAGTTTTTAAGGAATCTCCACACTGTTCTCCATAGTGGCTGTACTAGTTTGCATTCCCACCAACAGTGTAAGAGGGTTCCCTTTTCTCCACACCCTCTCCAGCATTTATTGCTTGCAGACTTTTGGATCGCAGCCATTCTGACTGGTGTGAAATGGTACCTTATTGTGGTTTTGATTTGCATTTCTCTGATAATGAGTGATGTTGAGCATCTTTTCATGTGTTTGTTAGCCATCTGTATGTCTTCTTTGTAGAAATGTCTATTTAGTTCTTTGGCCCATTTTTTGATTGCGTCATTTATTTTTCTGGAATTAAGCTGCAGGATTTGCTTGTATATTTTTGAGATTAGTTGTTTGTCAGTTGCTTCATTTGCTATTAGTTTCTCCCATTCTGAAGGCTATCTTTTCACCTTGCTTATAGTTTCCTTTGTTGTGCAGAAGTATTTAATTTTAATTAGATCCCATTTGTTTATTTTTGTTTTTATTTCCAATATTCTCGGAAGTGGGTCATAGAGGATCCTGCTGTGATTTATGTCAGAGAGTGTTTTGCCTATGTTCTCCTCTAGGAGTTTTACAGTTTTTGGTCTTACGTTTAGATTTTTAATCCATTTTGAGTTTATTTTTGTGTATGGTGTTAGAAAGTGTTCTAGTTTCATTCTTTTACAAGTGGTTGACCAGTTTTCCCAGCACCACTTGTTAAAGATATTGTCTTTTCTCCATTGTATATTCTTGCCTCCTTTGCCAAAGATAAGGTGTCCACAGGTACATGGATTATCTCTGGGCTTTCTATTTTGTTCCATTGATCTATAATTCTGTCTTTGTGCCAGTACCATACTGTCTTGATGACTGTGGCTTTGTAGTAGAGACTAAAGTCAGGCAGGTTGATTCCTCCAGTTCTATTCTTCTTTCTCAAGATTGCTTTGGCTATTCAAGGTTTTTTGTATTTTCATACAAATTGTGAAATTGTTTGTTCTAGCTCTGTGAAAAATACCATTGGTAGTTTGATAGGGATTGTGACTGAAGTGACTTAGCAGCAGCAGCAGCAGCATTGAATCTGTAGATTGCTTTGGGTAGTATATTCATTTTCATTATATTGATTCTTCCGATCCATGAACATGGTATATTTCTCCATCTATTAGTGTCCTCTTTGATTTCTTTCACCAGTGTTTTATAGTTTTCTATATATAGGTCTTTAGTTTCTTTAGGTAGATACATTCCTAAGTATTTTATTCTTTTCATTGCAATGGTGAATGGAATTGTTTCCTTAATTTCTCTATTTTCTCATTATTAGTGTATAGGAACACAAGGGATTTCTGTGTGTTGATTTTATATCCTGCAACTTTACTATATTCATTGATTAGCTCTAGTAATTTTCTGGTGGAATCTTTAGTTTTCTATGTAGAGGATCATGTCATCTGCAAACAGTGAGAGTTTTACTTCTTCTTTTCCAATCTGGATTCCTTTTATTTCTTTTTCTGCTCTGATTGCTGTGGCCAAAACTTCCAAAACTATGTTGAATAGTAGTGGTGAAAGTGGGCACCTTTGTCTTGTTCCAGACTTTAGGGGAAATGCTTTCAATTTTTCACCATTGAGGATAATGTTTGCTGTGGGTTTGTCATATATAGTTTTTATTATGTTGAGTTATCTTCCTTTCCTTCTATTCCTGCTCTCTGGAGAGTTTTTTTTTTTTTTTATCATAAATGGATGTTGAATTTTGTCAAAGGCTTTCTCTGCATTTATTGAGATAATCATATGGCTTTTATTTTTCAATTTGTTAATGTGGTTTATTACATTGACTGATTTGTGGATATTGAGGAATCCTTGCATCCCTGGGATGAAGCCCACTTGGTCATGGTGTATGATCTTTTTAATGTGTTGTTGGATTCTGATTGCTAGAATTTTGTTAAGGATTTTTGCATCTATGTTCATCAGTGATATTGGCCTGTAGTTTTCTTTTTTTGTGGCATCTTTGTCAGGTTTTGGTATTAGGGTGACGGTGGCCTCATAGAATGAGTTTGGAAGTTTCTCTTCCTCTGCAATTTTCTGGAAGAGTTTGAGTAGGATAGGTGTTAGCTCTTCTCTAAATTTTTGGTAGAGTCCAGCTGTGAAGCCGTCTGGACCTGGGCTTTTGTTTGCTGGAAGATTTCTGATTAAAAACAGTGGTTAGATGCCATGAAATAAGTGGCAATGCCTTAACTGTATGCGTGTTGTCCAGCCTGAGAGCTTCTTCCATCCTTGTAAAGGGGAGTGCAAACCTTCTCTCCTTTCATACAACACTGTCCTATTTTATTAACTGCTTCTCTCCTTGAACTTTTTTATCAATCCAACCACCAGAATAATTTTTCAAGGAAATCTTTCCACGGTTTTGTTGTTTACTGGACAAACTAAACATCTTCGGAGGGCACATTCAAGGCCTTTTGTAACCTGAGCCCAGCCTCCATTATCAGGTTCTTGTCTAACACTGCTGCCCACCCAGACATAATATACTCCTGCCACACTGAACAATTCACAGTAGCTGCTTCATGTCTTCCTGGCTTCATCTTCTTCTTCCTGGCTGCCTCATATATTCACTTTGCCTAGAAGACCCATCTTCTGTGCCCTAGCTCAGAAAGCTTTTTCTCCTACTTTCAGCAGAGACCAGACATCATCATATTCATAAAGCCCCCATCACCATCATCATTCTCCAGCCAAACCCATTGCCTGCTCTGCTTTGTTTCTCCAGGCCTCTGCACACACTTGCATTACAACTCTTGTATCATATGGAAAGGGGTTAATTATTTGCCTGATTCTTCAAGGAGGCTGTGAGTGAGCATTTTCATTCCATCTCATCCACTTCCAGGTTCTAGTATATAAGGCCTAACAGAATGTATTCCATAGTGTTTTCTGATTTAATCAATAAATTATTGAATTCACTTAAATAATTGTTTATTGCTTATTTGTTATCTTGTTAGGCAAAATATCTAGATAGATGGCCACCAAACTTGAAGGTCAGTTTGAGACGGTCCGAATTAAATTATAGCCTATGTAGGACAGAGAGATTTACTGGGATAGAGAAAATAACATTGATTTTAAGTGTACACCGCACATAAAAACTATAAGGAAAGATGCTTTGAAATGTAGATGTGGAAGAGAAATGGAGCTGCTTCATCTCTGGGCAACTCTACGCTGCATACATGGGGGGTTGACATGCATTCACGTAGATAATGAAGATATGATGTTTCTTAAATGCAGTACCAGGGAGGCCAACTGAAATACGGTGAAGTGTTTGAGTCTGATGAATGCCAAAGTCTTGGTTGCAACATCAAGTGCTTTAGGCAGTCACCATGGGAGAGTTTGTCCCATATTAAGGACACCTCCTTGGAGGAGATAAGCCTTGAGAAAGACTCCCCTTTGCCCCTACCCCCACCAAACATGGCCCTATTTTAATCCCTCATGGCTTCAGATACAATCTTTTGATTTATGTGTGGTGGATCTGACTGCCTGTGTTTTGAACTTTTATGTTTAAGACAGTACCTTTTAGAAGGATTTGAAGTTCTTGAGTCAGACTATATTCAGAGAAGAATTGAAAAGCTAGAAACTTTCAACCAGCATTTTCTTAGACCTTAACTGACCCTCAGGTGACTTAGTTGATAATGAACTCTTTCAAGTTTTTATCATTGTCATCTACTAATATTTTATATTTACCCATCAGATATGTGGAAAGGGTTTAGAAGACATAGATGAGAAATGACTCCTTCAAATCAAAAAATCCATAATTAAAAAAAGTATGATACTGTGTTGTGAGAGTGACATCCTTTGCTAAAAAGATTTGGATTAATCATGATTTTTATCTGACGAGTTAACTTATTTTTTATTTGCACACATAAGCAAAAGCAGCTTGTGTTGAAAGATACTTCCTCGTAGTAATAGGATACTTCTGCATTTGCCGTCTTCCTGTACCTTCCCAGCAGTCTGGGATGGGGGACTTAATATACCTATTTTACAGATGAGGACTCTGAACTGCTGAGATGTTCAGCAGTTTTCTAAAAGAAGCAAGTGGCCTGAATGAAACTTAAACCTAGACTTTGTGACTCCTATTTTAATGCTCTTCAGTGGCATCAGTTCAGCTGAGTTGTTCAGTTGTGTCCAACTCTGCGATACCATGGACTGCAGCATACCATGCTTCCCTGTCCATCACCAACTTGCAGAGCATGCTCAAACTCATATCCATAGCTCCTGGATTTTCATCCAGCCTCCATCATATCTACTTACAAATATGATTTGGAGTAAGTTGCTATCCTCTGAGCTTCAGTTTTGTTTTTTTTTTTTTATCAGTAAGATGGTCATGATGGTATCTCTCTCTCTGGGTGCTCTTAACTTCATTCAGGAAGCACAGAATGTAAGGAAGTAGGTAAAACTAGCAAATATAAATAAATGTAATTGATTCCCTTTATGTGGCTGGAATGTAGGATGGGGACCTGGAATGCTGGAACTTGACAAACCTACTTGAGATCTCATGAAATTTTCATTTAATCCCAAGGGCAATGGAGACCACAGAAGGTTTATGCAGGTCAGAAAGCAACAGTTAGAACTGGACATGGAACGACAGACTGGTTTTAAATAGGAAAAGGAGTACGTCAAGGTTGTATATTGTCACCCTGCTTATTTAACTTCTATGCAGAGGACATCATGAGAAACGCTGGACTGGAAGAAACACAAGCTGGAATCAAGATTGCCGGGAGAAATATCAATAACCTCAGGTATGCAGATGACACCACCCTGATGGCAGAAAGTGAAGAGGAATTAAAAGCCTCTTGATGAAAGTGAAAGAGGAGAGTGAAAAAGTTGGCTTAAAGCTCAACTTTCAGAAAACGAAGATCATGGCATCTGGTCCCATCACTTCATGGGAAATCGATGGAGAAACAGTGGAAACAGTGTCAGACTTTATTTTTTTGGGCTCCAAAATCACTGCAGATGGTGACTGCAGCCATGAAATTAAAAGATGCTTGCTCCTTGGAAGAAAAGTTATGACCAACCTAGATAGCATATTCAAAAGCAGAGACATTACTTTGCCGACTAAGGTCCGTCTAGTCAAGGCTGTGGTTTTTCCAGTGGTCATGTATGGATGTGAGAGTTAGACTGTGAAGAAGGCTGAGCGCTGAAGTATTGATGCTTTTGAACTGTGGTGTTGGAGAAGACTCTTGAGAGTCCCTTGGACTGCAAGGAGATTCAACCAGTCCATTCTGAAGGAGATCAGTCCTGGGATTTCTTTGGAGGGAATGATGCTGAAGCTGAAACTCCAGTACTTTGGCCACCTCATGCGAAGAGTTGACTCACTGGAAAAGACTCTGATGCTGGGAGGGATTGCAGGCAAGAGGAGAAGGGGATGACAGAGAATGAGATGGCTGGATGGCATCACTGACTCGATAGACGTGAGTCTGAGTGAACTCTGGGAGTTGGTGATGGACAGGGAGGCCTGGTGTGCTGTGATTCATGGGGTCGCATAGAGTTGGACACGACTGAGCGACTGAACTGAACTGAACTGAAGGTTTAAGATTATTTAAGAAAATGAAGAGTTATGTATTTCTATTTTCTTTTATATTTTCTTGATCTTACACACAGCATGTGGGATCTAATTCCCCTACCAGGGTTTGAACCTGTGCCTTGCATTGGAAGTGTGGCGTCTTAACCACTGGACTGTCAGGGAAGTCCCAAGAGATATGTATTTTCTAGCAATGTCTCTTTGGCATGGGCTCCTACAGGAGTGTCATAACTCGTTTCCTTCCTATACACTTTCCTTTTCCAGTCTACTTCACAGTGATACTTCTGTACCACATCCCAGCATCTCAATTGCCTACAAACCATCACCAGCTCTGCATATCTTGTTGGATGAAAGTACACAGCATGTATGCTGGCATTCAAGGCTCTTCACCTTTTGCCTCTGCCAACCCTTCCAGCTTCATGTTGCTCCTTCTGCTCCCAGCAGTAGCTCATCTTCATGGAAACCCAACAGCTGTCACAGCTGTTTCTTGCTTTTGTACCTGGAGGTACAATGCTATATTCTGGCATCCATCAAGGGATACAATCCTAATCACTATCAAAACCCAGCTCAGCGAGCACTGTCTTGCTTTGCTGGAATTAGGTGTCTGCCTCTACCATCAGACTGTGAACTCCTCAAGGGCAGAGTCCTCATTCAGTGGCTTGGTCATCTCAGAGGCCTGAACATGCAGCACGGTGCTCAGCCCAGTCTGGGCACAGCAGATGTGCAATGAGTCAGCATGGGCTCTGCAGTCAGACTGCCTGAGTCTTAATTTGAGCTTTGCTACTCACTGGCTGTTCAGGTCAACACAATCTTACTGTGCCTTGCGTTTCTCATTTGGAAAGTGTATAGCCTCCTAGGACTGACTGATTATATGTATGTATTGGATTGGCCAAAAAGTTTGTTGAGGTTTTCCCAAACAATCTTCTGGAAAAACCCGAATGGATATTTTGACCAACCCAGTACATGCGTGCATGTATGATCCATCACCTAATCATATCTAACTCTGTAACTCCATGGACTATAGTCTACCAGGCTCCTCTGTCCACAGGATTTCCCAGGCAAGAATACTGTAGTGAGTTGTCATTTCCTACTCCAGGGGATCTTCCTGACCTAGGGATGGAAACTGTCTTTCTTGCATCTCTTCCATTGGCAGGTGGATTCTTTACCACCATGCCACCTGGGAAGCCCTCATAGCATATATAAAATAGCATATATAAAAGTGATAATAAAAGGGCTTGACACATAGTCAGTCCTCATCAAACATCATAGTTGGTGTTGTTAGCATCTTGATTTCAGCCTATGAATTGGTAGCCATAAAATCTTCAGTGATTTTCCTCTCCTTTGGATTTACTGTTAGTAATGGAGATACAACAGGATTTGAGATAGAGCAATCTGTGAAGTCAGAGGTTAAGTTTGTCATAAATTCCTACTTTGACTGGACAAATACCAGTATTTCTCCAGTCTACAAAAAAGGAATCCCATCTAGACAGGTCAGTGGAAGCTGAAACAGAACCTTGGAATGGGACATGGGCTCTATTTCCCCTGAGTTACTATTGATGAAGGCACTCAAGCTGGGGCATGCTGATGGCATGTGGGAGTAGAATCCAGACAGAGTGGGCCCAATAGTGAAGAAGTGGAAGTTTGGCTTTGGAAACCCTTTCTCTTACCCTTTGCTTACTTACAGGTCTCAGAGCTCTCCCTTCAGATGATGCTTGGCCCGCCTTACTTTTCTCAATCAAAGCTGACTGTTTGTGTACTCAGTCTTTCAAGATCCTGCTTAATTTCTGCAGTGGTGTGATTGCGGCAAATGGCTTTTCAGATAAAAATGTTCTAGTACTAATTCAGAATCTTTCTAGGTAAAAATAACCCTTTAGAAAGACAGCAGACTATAAAATGGGACCAAAAAATGTTTAAACACTTAGACTCTCAGCTGCAGGTAGTTTATGGGGATATCTGTGTCCAGACCTATGTTGATTGTTTTTTTCTGTTTTAAAATTTTTATTTATTTTTAATTGAAGGATAATTGGTTTACAATATTGTGTTGGTTTGTGCCATACATCAACATGAATTAGCCATAGATATACGTATGTCCCCTTCCTCTTGAACCTTATTCCCACCTCCCGCCCCTGATATTTTTTGATGATATAGAGACTGGTTCTTTTGTAGTGATACCACATCCCATAAATGACCACTCAATTCCGGAATATGTGAGAATATCTTTATCCCTAGGACTAGACTTCCATATTTCTGAAGGTCCAGATACTCAACAGATGTTATAGATGGGCTCAAGAGTGTGTGGGAAAAAAGCTCACATGTGATGACAGTGGTAGTGGGTAGCAGTGAGGAACAGGCAAAAATAAGAAAGGAAACCTAGCAGAACCTCCAAGAAAGATGCTCCTACTCCATTTGGCTGACTTCCATTGCAGGAAGAGCTCTAGATAGGAAATAAGGGAGAGAATGTATTATATCGTGAAACTAATGGTCCAGTCTTTAATAAAGTGAATGATTGCCTTATAAATAATATATAACATGTAAAGGCAGAAATGCTTGTTCTTTATATTTGTTTATTCAGCTGCTAAGATATATATCTTGGGCCACTTTCTTTTTTTCCCATTAAAAAAATCTATTTTATTGAAAAAACACAAAATCCTTCTGACATAGGTTCTGATACAATTTTTCAGAAATATGAAATGATGAAAATAGTGTACTTCTCTATCAAGGCCTTGCAGACCAGCTGTTTAATATTTATCTGGAAGAACAAACAAGGATGCATTGCGAGACTGTGCATATTTGGGGTGGGGTGGAATCAGCAGGTGTGGATTCCAGTTCTCCATCTTTCACAACTGGCTGTTGTTGCCTTGGGTAAGTTACCACCAAACTCCTCTGACCCAGACTCACCCCATTTGAAAACTGTGCTGACTTCAAGGATCATTGATTTCCCTTCTTGATCTCTGGTGAAAACATATAGTAGTGCCCAAGGGCTGTAATCTCTTCAGAATTCATCTTTTATGACCTCTCGTCCAAAATGAGCACCAAATGCCCACTGTGTTGCCTAGAGCTTTCCTTGGTGCTTTTCTTAAATGATTGCCAAGGGGAGAGATTCTACAAGTTGCCTTCGTAACTCAGTCCACTGTTTAGCAAACCCTCTCATCTATCAGAGTTCTTCCTTTTACATTGACTGTTGTAGAATGCTTTAAAGAACACACACCACACACACCCACACACACACACACTCACTCACTCACACACACTCACACACTCCTGACTGCAGAGGACTATTCAGATGCAACAGGTGCAGTGAGTTATAGATCTTACAAAGGACACAAAGAAGCAACCAGTCGGCAGGAACAGCGGTTGCCAAGAATTTAATTCATCAGTACAAATCCAAAATTACAAAGAACTAATCCCACATAATGGATAAAGGACAAAAAAGAAGGATTAATGGGGGAAAAGGGAGTTTCTGAAAATTCACATCTCAAGTCTACTAAACTCCTAATTTGGCCTGCTTCATTTTCCTTCGTTTCCCAGCAGACCTTAATTTATTTTTCTTAAGGAAAATGAAGTTGACTGATGAATAGTGGTAGCCTAAGAACATGGATGTGCCCAGTTGCTCTGATGTTGGTTTGAATGTGTCTGGGTGTGGAAGGACGCCTGTGTTGGGAACGTGGGAAGATCGCAGTGGGAAATAATGAATCCCTTCATCTGAACTGGCGTGGCTCTTGCAGAGTCAGAGCAAAAAGCTATTTCTTCTCAAATGAAAAGAACCTTATTTCTCCCAGCTGTGGAAAGAATATTCTCCTGGTGACAATCCAAGATGAGATGTTGGCCATCCAACAATATTCTCTGCAAGAGTCACTATCAGCTCTTTCCTGGGGAACAATTCCTGCCCAGGTTGGATATCACCTCTGTCCTGTTGGTTTAGAGTTCTTAGCCCCCACGCTCCCCTGCTTTTATTTCAAGCATGTACTTTGGGGAAGATCTAATTTAAGAGCAATGAAAAGAAAATGACTTCTCCACCAGTGCCCCTGCCTTAGCCTTGGACTTGGGTCTTTCCTTCCTTTCCCAATGTTCATTTTTAGTTTGTTTTTATTTATTTGGCTGCACTGGGTATTAGTTGCAGCATGCACACTCTGAGTTGCAGAATGTGAAATCTAGTTCCCTGACTAGGGATCAAACCTGGGCCCCTTGCATTGGGAACCTGGAGTCTTAGCCACAGGACCACCAGGGAAGTCCTTACTCCTAATACTCTTGTATTGTTCCTTTTGCTGGATTTTCTTATTCTCCACCTGTTCCTAAATGCTTCTCTCCCAGAATATGAGCCCTGTTCTGTACTCTTGATCTCATTCACATGCATGACTTTAAAAAAATATATTTTTAATTGGAGGAAAATTATTTTACAATATTGTGCTAGTTTCTGCCATACATCAACTTGAGTCAGCCATAGGTATACACACGTCTCCTCGCTCTTGAACCTCCTTCCCACCTCCCACCCTATCCCACCCTCTAGAATGTCACAGAAGGCGGGGTTTGAGATCCCTGTGTCACACAGCAAATTCCCTCTGGCTATCTACTTTACATGCGGTAATGTATATGCTTCACACATGCCTGATTTTAAACAATATGCCTCTGTAGTTGACCCCCAAGCCCTCATCTCTCATTTTTATTTTTGTTTTAAATTTCCACCTCTGTATATGAAATTGGGTAATTCAACATTGTTTTCTAGATGTTTCATGGTCACATCAAGTGTAGCGTATTCTAAACAGAGCACATTATATTTCTCCTGAATCAAAAATTGCTCTCCTGTTCAGTTACCCAAGGGAAGGGACTTAGGTCTGTGTTCACTCCCACTGGAAGATCATTTTACTTCTTCTTGTGTTTCTTTCTTGAACCCCTTACTAAGTTTTCCCTATCTTCCCTAAATACTTACTGTATGTTTTTACATTAATTCCTTCTCTCTTTTTGCTACCAGACACCTTTCATTTATTTTTGAGCAAAAAACCTGAAATTTGCTCCATGTGCATTGTTGCACTTATCTGTTAAAATACCTGTCATGCCCATAAAAGGGTGGAGTTTCTCAAGTTCATGTTTATCTTGTCATACCAACCATCTCGTATACTAGGTAAGACTGGGTTGCAAAATGATATCCAAAGGCAAACTCCAATTCTTGGATACATTTGGTTGTTTTGCTTTGTTTTTTTGTAAAGGGAATTATTGATAAACTTAATAAATAAAGACATTTTATGCAAAATTAGTTTTTCAAATTTCCCTTGAATAATAATTAGAATGGCTAATTATGCTGAATCCCCATTCCTACTCAGCAACAATGGGTGGGGGCTGAGTAGTGAGTCCTAGCTTGAAACAGAGCATGTCTGCTTTTCAGAATCTTTAACTCCAGAATCTCTGAGTGATACAGGATCTCAAAGACTTCCCAGGACCACATTTCTGATAGGTATTAAAGTTTTTCTATCAGGATTGGGGATTCATCTCAATTCCTGACAATTACTGCGATCACATTCAAACTTTAGTGAGAACCCATTCCTGTCTTCATAGGCAGCTCACCTCTTCACATGCAGTCCAAGAGCTTTAACTGTTGAAAAGATCCTCCTCATATTCAGTTGAAACTGATTAAAGATCACTATTGGGTACTAACCTAAGTACTATGTAGTATAGTGCAGACTTTTGGTTGGAGGAGCTAGAGATCACATCACTTTGGAAAGGTCAAGGGATCACAAATGGTTCTTTAAAATCAGAGACACTTATAATGAGCACTGAAAAAATGTTAGGGTTTTGCCAGGGGTTGGGGGATGGTGTGTACAAAGAACACTATTCAAGGAAGTAAATGGTAATAAAAAACACAGAGGTGTGGTAAGTCTGGGGTACACTGGTAACACCTTGGTGGTCCAGCTGGGCTGATGTATGGTTAGGAATAGGGACAGAAGAGGGAATAGAGCCTAGAGGGCCAGTGGGTTGGACAGTTCTAAGGAGGGCTTCAACTGCATCAGGCCCTTCTTTCAACTCTTACTAATTGCTCATTTCCAACATTTCTCCTAACTCAGCTCTCCACTGACTCAGTTTCCAGTTTCAGTTGCCTCCCGTGTAAAGTACCAGTGCAGCTTCTATGGTTTATCCTGATCGTGTATTGTATGGGCCAAAATCTTACAGAAAAACCCAAGTGAACTTTCTGGCCAACCTAGTATTTTCTTTTTCCCAAATAAAGCATCTAGCCCATAAAGACCAACTGTTATTGTTCAGTCGCTAAATAGTGTCCAGCTCTTTGCGACCCCATGGGCTGTAGCATGCCAACATTCTCTGTCCTCCACTATCTCTCAGAGTTTGCTCAAATTCATGCCCATTGAGTCAGTGGTGCTATCTAACCAGTTCATCCTCTGGCACCCCCTTCTCCTTTTGCCTTCAATCTTTCTCAGCATCAGGTTCTTTTCCAGTAAGTCAGCTCTTCACTTCAGGTGGCCAAAGTATTGGAGTTTTAGCATCAATGCCTACAGTGAATATTTAGGATTGATTTCCTTTTGGATTGACTGGTTTCATTTCTTTGTAGTCTAAGTGACTCTCAAGAGTCTTCTCTGGCACCACAATTTGAAGGACTAGTTCAATCTTCCTAAGATAAAATTCGGATTAGGTATAGGTAATTCTTTTGTTGAAGGCACCTGCTTTTTTGTTTTGTCTAATTTTAAACCCCTTTCCCTGAGTTTCAGTGATGGAAACCTGTGGTATCTGCATAAACTTATTTTCTGCTAGTCTCTACACCTGCCTAACTGTCACTAAGTCGGAACCCTGGTTATTGGATACATGCGCACACACAGTGAATGAAGCTCAGGCATTCCGGTCAGAAAACCTGGGTGTAAAATTTGTTTTCATCTCTTATTAGCTGAATGGCCTTGTGTAAGTTCCTTAACTGAGCCTCAGTTTTCAAATATTTTTTTTAAATGAGCTTAATGCAGCCAATCTGAGATTTTTGAGACAGTTGAGGTCAGTTGGTTTCTGTTCTGCTCTCCCCAACACCTGAGCATTCCTCCTCTCAGCCTCTGCCCTGTCCAGAACTTCCACCTATCTCTGATCAGACTGTATCCCAATTGTTTGATAACAACAACTAACCTTTCTGAACATTAATTTTCATGTGTCTGGCATGGTGATAAACACTTTATATAAATCTTTTCCCTTATAAAAAGTGAAAGTGTTAGTTCCTCAGTTGTGTCCAACTCTTTGTGACCCCATGGACTGTTGCCTGCCGGGCTCCTCTGGTCATGGAATTCTCCAGGCAAGAATACCGAAGTGGGTAGTCATTCCCTTCTCCAGGGGATCTTCCCAAACCAGGGATCGAACCCTGTTCTTCCACATTGCCAGTGGATTCTTTACCATCTGAGTCACCAGGGAAGCCCCTTTTCCCAAATAATCCTATCTATCTAGTCCTATGAGGTAGAGACAATGTAAAACTCTTTGAAGGTAAAGAACACATCAAATTCTCTTTGTATCCCTTTTGAAAAGCAAATGATGGATGCTTGCGGTAGGCAGAATCCTACTATGGACCCCAAGAACCCTGCCTCTTGGTGTCCATGCCTTTATAATCTCCTCCCCTTGAGTGTTGGGTGGGAACTGCTAATATGATGGATGTCACTTCTGTGATTAGGTTACATTATAGGGTAAAAGTGAAGGGATTTTAATGGTCTCATGACTCCCTAGCCTGCAGGGTAGGTTTGTGAACCATTTGTCTACAGTTGATAGTGGAAATGATGGTGGAGCTGAGCGTGACAAGAGAAAGAGTGTAAAGGGAAAAGAGGCATAGGACAGAGCACTGCCCGTCACATTTACCCTAGTACAAGAGAGGAAGGATTCCTGAATAAAAAGAAATAGAGAAACCCCCTGGAATCATGCATTAACCACAAATTAATAAAGTAGCATTTTATAAGTGGCAAATTACCTATCACCCAGTTGGCCCTAAATTCATATTAATTTTCTGTCCTCCTTCTCTACTGTCATTCCTGGTAATGAGAGTATTTTTTTTTGAAGAATGTCATATTTTGCAAAGTATTTTCATGTGATCTGATCACAAGTTATGGAGACAGGTATTATTATTATTATCATTTCATAAATGTGTATGCCACGGTGTGGTGATATGAAATGGTAATAAGACCTATATCATACATTTTCTGAAAAAACAAAAAACAACTCTTTCCTAAAACAATCAAGTAGGATTGTAGATGTCTGAATAAAACACTGCACACAGCAGTGGAAATGAGATAAGGTGATTAAATGTCCCAAGGCTGGTAAAAGAGAATTTAGAGGAGAATATGCTATGTCTCCCCCAATTCTTCAACTTGGATGTCAGTGAACTTCTCCCCAGAAGGCTGGAGATGCCATTCTTTCCCCTTGGGGCTTCTATGTCCTATAGAAGATAGGACAGAGCTAACATTTACTCATCTATTATTGTAGAAAATTGAGTAAAAGCTTTTCCAGTTCCAAATCAAGCATGGGTTATCAGCAAATTGCCTTCTCTGCTGTTGATGATTCTGTGTTTAACCTGAGAGGCTTCTGCTTTTCTTGTTAGGGACGTGTAATAATAGTAATAAGAATGCTCAAGATGATGGTGATAGTGATTGAATGCTAAGTGCCAGGCTTTGTGCTATGTGGTGTACAGATTCGATTTCATTAAATCAGCACAGTAGTCCTGAGAGATTTAAAATTTTTCAATCTCCTTTTTGCAAAGGAGGAAACTGAGGCTTGGGAAGGATCAATGATAGTCTACAGGACACATGACTTGAGAGAGTAGAACAGAGTTTTGGGTGAAGACCTGACCCCACAGCCCTCTGACTCTTACCCACTGAGTTATACGACTCCTGAGCTGCGTGCCAAAATGCTGCTCCACGCAGGTAGTTTGGGGTATAAGAGTAAACATATTCCTAACCTAGCTGTTTCGCTTTGCATCTTTTTCCCTCTCCTTCTGTGAGCTGTCAGTTACAGTAGGTAAAAAAAACACCATTAGGGCTTTCAAAGAACATGTGATGCAGGGTCTGACATCTTGTTGCAGTGCCCTACTAGCTGTGGGAACATTATCAGTTTTATTTGAGTGATGGTTGTTGAGCACACACTGTGTGCTAGAGATGGTCCTAGGTCCCCGCTTCCATGAAGCTTTGAGGGGAAGAGAGGTGTTGAGTAATCAGGCATGTCGGTTTTGTTTTAGTCACTAAGTCGTGTCTGACTCTTTGTGGCCCCATGGATTGTAGCCCACCAAGCTCCTCTGTCCATGGGATTTTCCAGGCAAGAATATTGGAGTGGGTTGCCATTTTCTTCTCCAGTCAGACATGAGTGGGTCTTAAAGATTGGTACTCTGGAAACATCCAGCAAAGAGACTGCCTTTCATCACTTAATGGTTTGAACAACTTCAGTTTACATATCTAAAAAATGGAGATGGTAGTAATACCATTCTCCTTGTTTCATAAAAAACAAAGTATTGTGTATGACTGTATCATGTAAAATGTAAATGTTAATTATCCTATTATCTGGAATTGTTATCATGAGCTTTATAATGTCCCATGTCAGTTATTAATGTCCACATTTCATATTACTTGTCTGTAGGTGACATACCCCCAACTTGTGATTTTACCAAGTAGGTTCTTAGAAGGTATGTATTCAATGCTACTCATTAGCCAGAATGTGGACATTAGGAAGCCTAAGGACCCTGAAACTTCCTTGTGCTTGAAATGCAACTTATCTGTGCTTGAAATACATGAACAGCAGAAATAATTAGCACTTGGTACCTTGAATTCATGTAAGTGCTGAATAATTGGTAGGGTGGGAAAGATAGGAATTCATACCAAGACATAGAGTCAACTAGAAGATTACCCAAAAAATGTAGCTATGACCTGGTATTGATACATTTGGTGGGAGATTTTACTTTTTTCTCCCCTCTTCTATTTTCTTCTGTCCTTTTAAGTGTTTGCCTCAAGGAAAGGGAGTAGTTTCATTTACTCAAACTCATATGCATAAACCATAAACTCTGTAGTCATGATCTTGAAGTGAAATCTCAAAGCTGAATTTCAAAGAGGATCAGTTGGAAACTGATGCTTGATGTAGAGATGGAAAGGCTTTTACTCAATTATCTACAATAACAGCAGGAGAAATGCTGAAAATTACTGACACAGTAAATGGATTTTTTGCATAAATGCTCTCTATTTTCAAGTTTACCTTAGTGTGAAAGACCTTTATTATGAAGGGGTCCTTCTAGCTTATCTGTTATACTTCAAAAAATAGATCATGTTTTGTTTTGGTTTTTGGTCAGGGATAATGAATAGATCACCCTGGTAGATTGTTTAGTCTTAAACATCTGAAAGCTCCTAAGATTTGAATGTTCACAGATAGGCAGACAATATTTGGTGGTCACAGGATAATGTGATCTTAAATGTAGTGGTTGTCTCTATTTTTTTCCTTTTTTAAAAAGCAGCTTTATTGAGATATAATTTATATACCACAAAGTTCAGTTGTTGAAAGTATATAATTCAATGGTCTTTAGTATATTTACGGAGTTGTGGAGCCACTGTCATAGTCTAAATTTAGGACAATTTCATCACCTCAAATTAACATTAATAGTCAATCCATTTCCCTCCAACTCTGCCAGCCCCTTTAAACCACTGAACTTCTTTCTGTCTCTATAGATTTGCCCATAGTGGCCAAAACATAAGAGTTGTATCATACAATATATATAGTCTTTTGTGATTGGTTTCTTTTACTTAGCCTACTGTTTTTGAGGTTCATCTATGTTGAAACATGTATTGATACTTGACTCTCTTCCATTGCTGAATAACGTGTGATTGTATAGCTATGGTACATTTTGTTTATCCAAGTCCTACTTTTCAAAAAATTGAAGAATAGTTGATTTACAGTGTTAGTTTCAGGTGTAGAGTAAAATGATTGAGTTATAGATGTTCTTTCAGAATATATATTCAAAAATATTTCACAATTTCAGACTTTTTCATTATAGGTTATTGCAAGACATTGAATATACTTCCTTGTGCTGTACAGTAGGTCCTTTTTGGTTATTTACTTTGTAAATTGTAAGTGTGTGTATGTTAATTGCAAACTCCTAATTTATCCCTTCCCCCACCTCATTTCCCCTTTGGTAACCATTCGTTTATTTTCTGTGCCTGTCAGTCTATTTCTGTTTTATAAAGAAGTTCATCTGTATCATCTTTTTAAAGATTCCACATAGAAGTGATACCATGATATTTGTCTTTTTCTGTCAAGTCCTACAGTTTTCCCTCCCCCTCACTTCTTTGCAACCCTTGTCTCTATTCCCAGTTCCTTGGAAATCCTTTTTCCCTTGATTTCTGCAATAGCACTTATTTGTTTAATTGGAGAGTAAGTGCAGCCATGAAATTAAAAGACGCTTACTCCTTGGAAGAAAAGTTGTGACCAACCTAGATAGCATATTCAAAAGCAGAGACATTACTTTGCCAACTAAGGTCCGTCTAGTCAAGGCTATTGCTTTTCCTGTGGTCATGTATGGCTGTGAGAGTTGGACTGTGAAGAAGGCTGAGAACTGAAGAATTGATGCTTTTGAACTGTGGTGTTGGAGAAGCCTCTTGAGAGTCCCTTGGACTGCAAGGAGATCCAACCAGTCCATTCTGAAGGAGATCAGTCCTGGGATTTCTTTGGAAGGAATGATGCTAAAGCTGAAACTCCAGTACTTTGGCCACATCATGCGAAGAGTTGACTCATTGGAAAAGACTCTGATGGTGGGAGGGATTGGGGGCAGGGGTAGAAGGGGATGACCGAGGATGAGATGGCTGGATGGCCTCACTGACTCAATGGATGTGAGTCTGAGTGAACTCCGGGAGATGGTGATGGACAGGGAGGCCTGGCGTGCTGGGATTCATGGGGTCACAAAGAGTCGGACATGACTGAGCAACTGAACTGAACTGAACTGAAGTGCTTTACAATACTATGTTGGATTCTGCCATACATCAGCATGAGTCAGCCACAGGTATAGGTATGTCCCCTCCCTCCTGCAATACCACTTTTGATTTTCCTTTTATTCTTCTGGCCATCTCCCCTCAAACTCCTTCATGGGATTCTCTCTTCCACTTTTCAGCTCTTGATTCTCTTCAGACGTTTCCATCCTTCAAACTCAGTAATAGCGAGCCCTGGCCTGGACAGCACCCTTTAGAAGGTCCTACATATCACACCCTCCCAATACATTTAGTGAGGGATACAAGGGCACCTCTGTGGTTCGGTATCCACTGCTCAGCAGGGCAATAATGTGCCTCATGTGGAAGTGAAAGTGGTAGTTGCTCAGTTGTGTCCAACACTTTGCAACTCCATGGACTGTAGCCCGCCAGGCTCCTCTGTCCATGGGATTCTCCATGGACAGAATACTGGAGTGGGTAGCCATTCCTTTCTCTAGGGGATCTTCCTGACCCAGGGATCGAACCTGGGTCTCCCACATTGCAGGCAGATTCTTTACCATCTGGGCCACCAGGGAAGCCCCAGTGTGCCTCATAACTCTAACCAATTACTTTCACCACTAACATTGTTCAAGTCCCAAGGACCTCCTTCTCTACATCTTTCACCCAGGACTTCTAAGCAAAAGACCTCTGAATTCAAGTCCCATAAGGGTGTGTAGGTCATGCTGCTGAGGAAGCTAGAGATGGACACTGCTTTGGAGTACAGGCAGGATTTGAGTGGCAAAAGTGTTTAGATAAGAGAAAACTCAAAGTAATGAACGCACCAAGTCTTTCCTCTCAGATCACATGAAAGCAATACATTCTTAAAGAATGAAGTATCATTTCTCCCAAGTAACAAGTGTCCATATTCTTGCTTCTCTTCACTTTCTGATTCAGAGTTCTAGAAATATTCTTGAATTAATATGAAATTTACAGTAGTGTCACATAGAAGCAGAGAAACATTTTGTATTGTTAGCTCGTATTTCCCTTAAACTTATATGCATGCAAGTGTAGATGTAATGAGTATGAAATATGACACTGAATTTTCATATTGCTCTATAGATCTAGACACTACTCTAAGAGATAATAAAGTTATTCTGTAATATTTTTATATATCCTATATATTATGCTGTTTGAACATAATGTGTAAAATTAATGATTCATTTCTGAATTGAAACATTACTTTAACAATATTTTGGACATTCCCAATTGCTACTTTTCTATTTTGGCACTACTGGGAAAAGAACATGAATTATTTGAGACTCTTGGTCATAACAAGGTAATTAATGATTTTGTTGAAATGAAGACAAGAATATAAATTTCAAGGAATAAACTGGCAATTCATGAAGTGTGTATGACTTTTTTTAATCCCTAATTTGCACATTTTTGGCCTACCAACAGAACATGCAGACCTTTGAAATAATAGCTAACCTCAGTCATCTTATTAGTATTTTGCCAAATTTAGCCATCTAAAATCATTATTTTACATATTTAAAATGGTATTGTTACAAAGATATAATTTTAAAAGTAAGAGGATTAAACATTTTCACAGTCTGTTCATTTGATGTTTCACTTTCAAATATTTAAGCATACGCATGGGGACTTCCATTGGTACACTTGCCCAAGGTCTCACAAATATAGACTGTCTTCCCAAATATAGATTGTCCTCGGGGATCCTTTCTCTGATATCCACTTCCACTTTCTGGTGACACCTATTTGCTATGGAACTCAGTTTTCTTTTTCCCGTGGTATTTTTCTCTTGATCCTCAGACTTGTATATCTTAATGTCTACCTTGGATCCTCCTCCTTGGACACAATATATCCCTAACAAAAAATGCACTCTAATTCCACTCCTACTCAAATTGACTCCCCCTGAAACCTGGGAATCACCTCTGCCTCTTCATGCTTCTCCCGCACCTCTTCCTCTAACAGCATTGGGCTGTTACTTTCTGTGATCCCATGTCTGTTTTCCATTCCCATTGCTTTGACCTTTGTTAAGTCATTCTTCACTTTATGTTTGTTTTTCTGCTAGTCTTCCTGATTCCAAGTTTCGCCTTTCAGCAAAAGTCTGGTCAGTTTACTATTCTGCTTAAAAATTTCCAGTGTCCTATCAGGACCTTTAGGAAAAGGTCAAAACTCCTTAATATGGTAGAAAGGGCACTTCATGACCTAGGGTTTTCTCCTGCCTCTCCAGTCACATCCTTTTTGCCCCCAGTTTTTAAATTTTGTTAGTTTAATGTTTATTTTAGATTGGAATATAGTTGATTTACAATGCTCCATCAATTTCAGGTATATAGTAAAGTGATTCAGTTATACACATATGCACTCCTATCCTTTTTCAGATTCTTTGCCCATACAGTTTGTTACAGTGTAATGAGTAGAGTTCCCTGTACTATATAGTAGGTCGTTGTTGATTATCTGTATTATATGTAGTAGTGTGATAGGTTAATCTCAACATCCTAATTTATCCCTCTGCCCCAACCTTTCCCCTTTAGAAGCAATAAGTTTGAAGTCTGTGAGCCTGTTTCTGTTGTATAAGTAAGTTTATTTGTATCATTTTTTTCAGAGTCTATGTATAAGTGATATCATGTGATATTCCATCTCTAACTGACTTCACCTAGTATGATAATCTCTAGGTCCATCCGTGTTGCTGCCAAGACATTATCTCATTGCTTTTTTTAAGGCTGAGTAATTTGTCATTGTACATACATGTACGACATTGTCTTCATTCATTCTTCTGTTGGTGGACGTTTAGGTTGCTCCCATGTCTTGACTGTCGTAAAGTGTCTGACCACACCTTGAAACAGTTTCCCCCTTGCTCACTCTGCTCCAATGACATTGGCTTTGATTTTCTGAATTACCCCTTCGGCCTCAATGCCTTTGTACCTGCCATTCCCTTTGCCTAGAATATTCTCTATTGCCATATTCTTCCCCTTCACCTAGTATTCATGTGAATATATGATAAATGTCTATCCTTACCATAGACAATCCTTTTGGAAAAATTTCACATATTCTTTTCATCACAATATTATCCCTAGTCGCTGGCTGGTACAAAGTAAACACTCATTTGTTGAGTGAATAAAAGACTCATTAATGTATCCCCAGGGACTAGCATAGACTAGGTTAACTGCTCATGAAGTGTTGAATAAATGAAATAGATAGATGGATGCATTCTATAGGAACACCTAGGTAATTTCTGAAAAATGGCTTTTCAGAACTTGAAGTCACCTGGAGGCCAGGTAACTTGTCCCTTTAATTCATTAAGAGTTTAACCAAGTGTTGGCTGTGACCAGAAACTTAATAAACGGAATAGGTGGACATGGAAATGATCCTGTATTTATTCTGCCTCTACCTGCGTACGGTCTAGATTCCCTTTTCTCTAAGAGATGTCAGAGGGCTGATTTAGCAAGAGTGTTCTGTAAGTCTAAGGGAGAAGAGAAGGAGTGGTGTGCAATTTGGGCATACAGTTAAGGGGTGTATAGACTCGATATGGGGCTTCCTAGGTGGTGCTAGTGGTAAAGAACCCATCTGCCAAAGCAGGAGACGTCAGAAACATGGGTTTGATCCTTGAGTCAGGAAGATCCCCTGGAGGAGGGCATGGCAGCCCACTCCAGCATTCATGCCTGGAAAACCCCATGGATAGAGGAGCCTGGCGGGCTGCAGTCCGTGGGGTCACAAGGAACCAGACAGGGCTGAAGTGAGAACACACGTAGCCTTGATAGTTCAGTGTAGCCCATTTAATCAGTGGGCCACCCAGCTGAGTATGCAGGCCAACAGCACTGCCCATAGCAGGGCTGCAGAACCAGGGCTATGAGGGGGAATTGGTCCAAGCAGGGATAGGGCTCACCTGTTAGTTATGATGAAGCATGTACAAGAGCTATGCTTTAAAAATAATCTTCAAAAGTTTCAACTAATTCCATAAACCAAAGATATTCAGGTGTTTTGGCCTCAAGTAACAAAGGATACTGATTTTGAGTGGCTTACCCTATGAAGAAATTTATTATGTCATATTATAAGAAAGTTAGTTGTATGGCAGAAACCAATACAACATTGTAAGGCACTTTTCTCCAATTAAAAAATAAATTAAAAAAAAAAGAAGGTTAGAGATAAGGCTGCACCCGTGTTGGTTAGTCAGTAGCAAGGCATCAGGAATTTGGGGTCTTGTTTCTTTCACCTCTGCTGTCTTTGTCCTTGTCCTCAGGTTAGCTTCTCTCTTGGTTGCAAGACAGCTGCTGCAGTTGTAGATATCATAGCTTGGCATGGCAAGGTCCAGAGGGAAAAGAGATATTAGGTTTTCCTATGTATCTTTTTTTTTTTTTTAAAGGAAAGCTTTTCCCCAAAATCCTCCTTCAGATTTTCTCTCATACTTCATTGGCTTGAATTACATCTATGCCATCACCTAAACCCGTTGCTGTCAAGGGGGAATAGGTTCATGACCCATCCCTGGGGCTGGAACTAACGGCGTGCATAGGCAACCAACAGTATCAGCTTCCCTCAGGCAGACTCTGTCCTGAACTCCTGACTCCAAAGTTTTGCCAAGGAAAATACATCCTCTTCCCTCCAAGCTCCTACTCCATTGGAAAAGAAGGGCTGAATTTCAAAAGAATGAGTGAATTTTTGTGTGTAGTCTCCATTCCACATTGGAAGCATAGTCAATGGGCCCCTCTCTGTGGATTGGGTGTAAGTTACGGAGTCTGGAGAGCAGTCCTAGGTTGCTAGAGATTAATTGCACAGTGCATAAGAGTGATTAAGTTTAATCACTGCATTTTCTCCCCCTTCTTACAGAGAGGAGTATAGGTGGGGTTTGCCAATTGTATCAATCTGTTCCAGCATCTAGGCCAGTAGTATTTGCAGTTATGTGGCCCTAGAGTCACATTTTCTGTCACCATTAGCCAAAGGAGCCACATGAGCCTAATAGAATATTCTAATACCGAAATGAAAGGTCTTACAGGTTACAGCAGGACCCGCACTCAGTCTATTAGCTTTTGCCTGAGACTGGATTTCCTCAGACAAACTTCCAAGCTTGGCTTTGTATCCAGAGGGAAAGAAACTGGTCAAACCAGTTTAATTTTAATCCTTTGTTTTTCCTCCACCATCTTTTCACATTGACAATATTTTTAGATTACCATGCAGACAAAGTTATATCAGAAAAAAAAGAAAAATTCAATCAAGATGAATGTTCCAAAGATACTTAATTCAATTCCAAGTATACTTTTGGAACACCTACTATGAGCAAAACACAGCACCAGATATTGTGGGGAAGACACAAGCTAGCAAACATGTCATCAGAGGCACATGTTTTGAGCTTTGTCAAATAATGTACCTTTGGCTAAGTACTTGGATAAATTTGGAGGTGTAAGATGAATGAGAGATTTCTCTGTTTTCAAGGTATACATGTGTTTGGAGGGAGACAATATTAAAAACCTACTGATGTAAACTGAATATTTGTGTCCTCTTCAAATTCACATACTAAAACCTAATCCCCAATGTGTAACTACCCATCAAACACATTCAGATTTTTGGTATCTGGAGGCGAGGCCTTTGGAAGATGGCTAGGTCATGAGGGTGAAGCTCTTATGGCCAAGGTTAGTGCCCTTATAAAAGAGATCTACAGAGAGCTTGCTTACTCCTACCAAGTGGACACACAGCAAGAAGATAACTATTAATATCTATGAACCAGGTAAGACAGCTCCCACCAGACCCTGAAGTTTCCAGAGCCTTGATACTGGACTTCCCAACCTCCAGAACTGTGAAAAATAACTTCTGTTGTTTATAAGCTCTCTAGTCCATAGTAATGTGTTATAGCAGCCTGAGCAGATGAAGATAACCCACTGACATCCACTGTGATTTGTCAAGTTATTACTGGTTTCTGTGGCATCAAAGAAATGGTCAAGGATTTCCCTGGTGGTCCAGTGGTTAAGAATCTGCCTTCTACTGCAGGGGGTGCAGATTCGATCCCTGGTCAGGGAACCAAGATCCCACATGCCACAGGGCACCTAAGCTGCACACCTCAGTTAGAGACCCTGTGCACAGTAACCACTGAGCCCACACGCTCTAGAGCCCACGCTCCACAAGAGCAGCCTGCCCACTGCAACTAGAGAAAGTCTGATTCTCAACAAAGAGCCTGAATGCTGCAAGAAAGGCCCAGCACAGCCAACACAAAACCAAAATGAAACAAAACCCTCCAACCAAACAAACACAAAAAGAGGTGGTCAAACCAAGGATGTAAAGAAAGGGAGGAAACTCGTCTCCCAGGAAGTGATACTGAGGTGGGTACGGAAAGGCAAATAGTCACAGTTTTCGAAAGCAGAAATAAGAGATTGACACCAAAAGCTAACAGTAAGAACACTGTGTGCAAAGTTCTCTGAGAGAACATCATCAAATCTTCAAGGAGGAAGGACCTTTTGTTCTGGACTGTGGGGGTTGAGTTGGGCGGTAACAACTAGAAATGGGCATAGAGCATTCCAGGCGGCGTGTGCATTGTCAGTGTGACAGAAAGAAGACAAAGTCTCAGAAAAAAATTTCAGTCTTTTCTTCTTACCCTGTCTTCTAATGAAAAGAATCCATGCATGTTGGATTAGCTCTGGGGCTTTCACTGGAAATTTCAAAGAAGCCAGGGAGGCTGACATGCTATGGATATGAACAGCTTAGTCAAGCCAGGAGACAAAGGAACCTGAGGTGGCTTGAAGGCAGCCTTAGAGTAGGAGCTGAGTGCTGGGGAGGAGAGAGAATCTGAGTCAGCCTTGGAGCATGAGGGTGAAAATGAGAGAAAGGCAAAGGGAAAGATAGGTTTTAGGACGTTTTCCTGTGTGTTCTGAGCATGTTCTTCCTTTTGGTGTGTTTATGAAAGACTGCCATAGAGATTTAAATAATTTTACATTTTTGTGTCTGGGTTTAGGCTGCGTCAACACAGCGCTGTATCAAGATGACGTGATGTGGCATCTGGGCTTCATGTGGAGTGAATAAGCTAAGGTATAAAGGTGAAAGAGCACAAGCAGACTTGGGAAGGGAAGGTCACACTGGATGATGAAAGACATCATCCTGTGTGATGAAAGGCTGTGTGAAGTAGAACCCTGGGGCAGAACTGGTTATTGCAGACAGTGACAAGCTTACACCTGAAGGCTAGGAAGTCAGTGTTGCTCCTGGGCAAGGCAGAGCTTCTGAGCTTTCTAACAGGGTGGCTCAGTATCAGAGACAGGTCTTAGAACCATTGCAGTGATGGTAGAGCCAGCGGGAAAGGGACAGTGGAGTAAGAGAGACAATTAAAGAGTGATTAGGAAACCTGATGCCCAAGTAATAGATTCAGAAGATTTTTCCTGGAATTGATGTATTTCTTTGACTCAACCAAGGGTTTGGGTTCAGCCACACACGGCCTTCACCAGGGCCACAAGACAAAAACGTTGCCCACCAAACTCATTCCCATCTTTTCTTTCTATCCTTTAGGAGTGACGGAAGGCTTACAGATGCTCAGGGTGGCTCTGGAGCACATACAATAGAGCAAGGTTTTTATTGATCCCCTACCAGGTGGCTGGCACAAGGGCCTTGAGCACCGGGCTTACCATATAATTAGAGTTACCAGATCAACACACAAACCAGCCCCCCGATACAGAGGGAGACTGGGGGCTGTAATCTAATGAGAGGCAGATGTCAACAGGGAGCAGATGTTTGCAGCTCTTCAGTTATATCAAATTAATCATCTCCTGACTTCAAGGTGCTTCTTGGAGTCCAGGAAATTTCCCTGTAATAAATTGCTCCTGGGACTGATTTTTAAAGTGAGAATGTATATGCCACTGTCTTGAATGTTTTCAAAGAGTTCTGCCCGGAAGCAGAGCAGGCTTTTTTTTTTTTTTTTTCTTAATATGGACAAGTTTCGGTGGAGGTCAAAAGACCAAATCCAAACTCCCAGATCTATTTCCAAAAGACAAAGAGGCTGACTTTTTATTAATAAAATTAGCTGCTGCCCAACCAGTCTGCCCAGCCTCCCATTTATTTAGCAAATAATTTTTATAGACACACTGTGTACTCAAACCACAATAGTGTGTGAAAACACAGATGCTGACCTCATGGAGCCTGCAACATTGTAGTAAATAATCCTGCAAATACATCTAAAATTACCAAAGTGGTGAGTGCTATGAAAGAGTTATGTGATTCTTAAAAAGTGTTAATGCACTTTTGGGTCTTAAATCTGCAAGATCAGAACAGGAGCAAGAGCACAGCTTTCTCATCTCCATTTCCTTTTCCTTTCTTTTCTCCTTCTTCTTCTCTCCATCCACTCCCATCTCCTCCTTTCCCCCTCCCAACTTTCCTCCCTCCTTAGTGCTCTTTTTTCCCCTCCCTTCACTTGCCCTCCTTCCCTCCCTCCCTGTTACCTTCCTTCCATGCCTCGCTTTTCTTTCTTTTCTCCTCTTTGTCACCTTTCTTCTCTACTTGCCCTCTATTCTTTTCCCAAACAGTTCTTGAACGCTTGTTAGGACCCAGGCCCTGCTCTGGGTCTGAGAGGCAGTTGAGGGGCTGAGAAAGGAACTGTGTTCAAAGTGCTCAGAGACAATGCAAAACTGGTTGAAATTCAGGATGAGAGGGGCAGGTGTTACACCGGCAGTGGGCACAGGGGCTGTGGTGAGTCCACAGTAGGGGCACCAGACTCAGGCTGAGGGCTGGACAAAGGGTGAGAACGTGGTGGATGTTTGAGATGAGTCTTGGAGAATGCTGGGGGTTAAATGAGAAGCATGGTGGAGGAACTTGCAGGCAGAAGAAAGTTCCTGTTAAATAAACAAGAGAGGAAACATGAGAGGAGAGTTATATCCTGGGGAAGACAAAAATACAGGACAACTGGGGTAAAATCCAGGAGAGGATACAATTGGAGAGATGGGTAAGAGGCAGGTCAGAGGGCAACAGCACCGTATTTTTTCTGCCCAAAATTATTTATTTTTAATTGAAGGAAAATTGGTTTACAATATTGTGTTGGCCTGTATAAACATGAGTCAGCCATAGACATACATGTGTCCCCTTCCTCTTTAATCCCCTCCCCCCGCCGACCACCGCCACCTTCTCACCCCTCTGGGTTGTTACAGAGCCCTGGTCTGAGTTCCCTGAGTGATACAGCAAATTCCCATTGGTTATATATTTTTACCCATGGTAGTGTGTATGTTTCCATGTTCCTCTCTCTATTCACCCTACCCTCTCCTTCCTCCCCTTTGCCTGTGTGCACAAGTTTGCTCTCTATGTCTGCATTCTCTCTTGTTTCCTTGCAAATAGGTTCATCAGTACCATCTTTCTAGATTCCATATATGTGTTCATATAAAATATTTGTTTTTCTCCTTCTGACTTCCTTCACTCTGTATAATAGTGTCTAGGTTTATCCTCATTGGAACTGACTCAAATGCACTCCTTTTTTATGGCCAAGTAATATTCTATTGTATATGTGCACCTCAGGTTCTTTATCCATTCATCCGATGATGGACATCTAGGCTGCTTCCATGTCCTAGAGATTATAAACAGTGCTGCAATGAACATTAGGGTACACGTGGCACAGTATTTTGTCCGTGTACAGTGGGGAGCTGTTGAAGGTTGTAAGAAGAGAATTACATAATCCCATCTACCGAGATCTTTTCAGCCAGTAGTGTGGTCCTGCCCACTGCCAGCAAGCAGGGTATTACATATTCTTACATGTGGTTTTTCTAAAGCATTTTTTTTCAGGCTATGAGGCCTTGAAAGTGTCTGGTAAGTCCTTGGGTGGCCTCAAGTTCAGGAACAAAATGAAATCTCAAACTACTTGACTTTGACTGTGTTACAGAAGCTCCTGCTGCACCCCCAAGCTCTCCATTATTTAGGGCCCATTAATGAAGATGAATAAATGTCTTCTTAATTGCTGGGACTTTTTCATTACTATAATGATGATAAGGTAAACCATTTCCTTTTGTTTTAAATGGGTGTTGCCTTTTAAGGTATAAACATAAAAGAAATTAGATAAAATAAGCCTATAAAGGATGAAAGATCAGAAAACATCCATTATTCAAAATTGGGACTATTGATATTTGGGCTAAATAATTCTTTCTTGTGTTTTGCATTATGGCATGTTGAGCAGCCTCCCTTTGCCCATTGTATGCAGCCCTGACAAGCAAAAATGTGTCCAGACAACAAAATCAAGAGCCCAGAAATAAACCTGTGCATATATGGACAGTTTTGTTACCACAAAGGAGCAAAGAACATACAATGGAGAAAGGACAGTTTCTTAAATACATGGTTTTGGGAAAATTTGATAGCTACATGCCAAAAAATGTTTCACACCATTCACAAAAATTAACTGAAAATGGATTAAAGACTTGAGTATAAGACCTTAAACCATAAACTTCTAGAAGAAAACATAGGCAATATCTTATTTGACATTCTTAGTAATATGTTTCTAGCTATGTCTCTTCAGGCTAAGGAAACAAAAGCAATAATAAACAAATGGGACTACAACGAGCTCTAAATCTTCTGCACAGCAAAGGAAGTCATCATTAAAACAAAAAGACAACCTATAAATGGGAGAAGACATTTACAAAAGATACATCCAAAAAGAGGTTAATATCAAAAATATATAAAGAACTCGTACAACTTAACAACAATGACAAAATCCAAACAACCATATTCAAAAAAGGGCAGAGGAGCTGAATAGACATTTTCCCAAGGAAGACATTCAGGCACATGAAAATATGTTCAATATCACTAATTATTAGAAAAATGCAAATCAAAACCACCTCACACTTGTCAGAATGGCTATTATCAAAATGATAAGAACTAAGCATTGGCCAGGATGTGGAGAAAATTCTTATACACTGTTGCTAGAAATGTAAATTGGTGCTGCCACCACGGAAATTAGCATGAAGATTCCTTAGGAAATTAAGAATAGGATTAGCATATGATCCAGCAATTCCATGTTTGAGTATTTATCCCGAGAACATGAAAACAGTAAGTTGAAAAGATATTTGTACTCCTGTGTTCATTGCAGCATTGTTTACAATAGCCAAGACACGAAAACAACCCAAGTGCCCACAGATGGATGAATGGTTACAGAAGATGTGGTGTACATATATATATACATGCATATAATGGCATACAACTTGGCCATAAAAAGGATGAAAACTTGTCGTTTGTGATCTGGATAGACCATGAAGGTATTATGCTAAGTGCAATAAATCAGATGAAGAAAGACAAATTCTGTATGGCTTCATTCATCTGTGGAATATAAAAACTAATAAACAAACAAAAATAAATAAAACAAATGACCAAACCAACACCTAGACACAGAGAACAGAGTAGTCATTGCCGGAGGGAAAGAGGTGATAAGGAAGGTAAATGGGTAAAGAGGACCAACTGTATGGTGACAGGGAGAAACTAAATTTTTGGCAATGAATATGCTCTATGGGATAGAGAAGTAGAAATAGAATATTGTACACATGAAACTACCCACTCCAGTGTTCTTGCCTGGAGAATCCCAGGGACGGGGGAGCCTGGTGGGCTGCCGTCTATGGGGTCGCACAGAGTCGGACACAACTGAGGTGACATAGCAGCTTAGCAGCAGCACACGTGAAACTTACATTATGTTATATAAATCATTATCTCAATTAAAAAAAAACTCCACTGGGTGCCTGTATCACTTTTTTGTTGTCCACTCATCCATCGATGGACTCTTAAATAAAAAAGAATGTCTCTAGACATTGCCAAATGTCCCCTGGGGGCAAAAGTTCACCCTGCTGAGAATCATTCTTCTAAACAGTACAGTAGGGAATTTTGTAGCTACGATGAAATTCAGATGAGATTTAGCCAAGGCATGTTTGGCGAATTCTTCCTGTGTTTAGAGTCACATGAGCAAAGACCTTGGTGGTATCTGATGCTAAATGAATTCCGGCATTGCCTCCCGAAGCACATCTCCCCGCTCTCAGGCCCCTGCTAATTATTAGACCACCTCTTCCTTTCATCTCCAAATGCCTCTAATGTGTTATCATGGCACGGATCCTACTTTCTCTCCAATTACATGATCAGATGGACCTTTTTCAATTTGGCTTTCAAAGCTGGTTACTCCTAGGAGACAGCTTTGCTAAAAGCATTTAATGATCCGAAAGGTAGCCAAGCCATAGAGGTGCTTATCTGTGGGGATGGGCAGAGTGGGGACTGTCTGGGGTTCTGTCCACCTTCGAGGGCGGCCACAACTTCCATGCCGCTGTCCTCCCCGATGGGGGTCCGCTGGCTTTCTTTAGGTTTTGCATTTCAGATTCCTGTTTGATATGATGCCAGCAGCGACATTTCGGACGTTCCCCGGCACTATTCAAGGCTGCTTTTCTCCAGCTAGGTTCTGCATGCTGCAGTCTGGCCTCACATATAAAATTGACCATGTTTTGGAGCCACCACTGGGCTGATGACACTGTCCTTTTTCTCTTTGTTTTCCCAGCGCTTCTATCTATTCTCACACCTTAAGGATGCTAAGAGGCACCCTGCTGGGTGCTTAACATGGATGTCTTCCAGAACACACATGAGCCTTGAACTCCTTTGAACATATTTGGCAGCTGTGTGGGGCGTCTCAGTATTTTGAGCCTACATTACGGATGTGAACCCATATTTTACCTAGAATCTTCAGCTGGGAGATTGTATGCTATTTTTAACAGTATCCTTTTTTTTTTCCCCCCAACATGGTTCTTTAACAAGGTCGTGTCATTATCAGTTATTTAATGTTTCTAAAATTAGAAGCAGTTTCACCGCTGTGGCAGCTCATGCTTTAGGCCAGAGTCTTTGAGCCTCCTCACACTGGGGCTATTGATACAAGCTCATGGTGAGGCTTCCTGTGCCTTCTTTTTCTAGCATATAGTGGGTTCAAAATTCAGCCAGGCTAAACTTTTTGCTCTCCTTTGGACAAGCTTCTCACTTGTTTAAGGAATTGCAGTCACCACACTTAAGCCAGAGGACTGGAGTTTGGCTGTAGGGTGGGTGGTCAATGCTCTGTACTTAGTGGTCTCATCTGAATAGCTCAAGATAGCCTGCTGACCCGCCCAGAGAAAAGGCAAGGCAGAGAAAGCGGTAGAATAATGACTCCTTTGCAAGCAGCTGCTGCCTAATAAAGCAACCAAGAGTTAAGGGGGTCGTCAAGGGGAGATGGAGTGACAAGCAAGTAGAAGAAAGGGAAGGGGACATGCAGGCTATTGTTTAACAAAAACCTATTCATCACCTGCCCTGGTGGTGCTAGTGGTAAAGAATCCTCCTGCCAATGCAGGAGATACAAGAGACGTGGGTTCCATCCCTGGGTTGGGAAAGTCCCCTGGAGTAGGAAATGGCAACCCACTCCAGTATTCTTGCTTGGGAAAT
Organism: Ovis aries; assembly: GCF_016772045.2. Classification (NCBI taxonomy): domain Eukaryota; kingdom Metazoa; phylum Chordata; class Mammalia; order Artiodactyla; family Bovidae; genus Ovis; species Ovis aries. The sequence goes on from NC_056055.1 coordinate 16,399,079, forward strand.
CCCATGGACAGAGGAGCCTGGCAGGCTACAGTCCATGTGATCGCAAAGAGTCGGACATGACTGAGCACAGCACACAGCATGTTCATCATCTGCAGTGTGCTAGCTAGTCCCTGTGCTAACGACGAGAGAGACCATTACAAGTGACCTGGGCCTGCCCTCGCCAAATCCCTGGTCTATATGCAAGGGGAAGACGGGCCATGAAAGCTGGAGTGTGATTTACACCTATCTGAAATAGTTCCCAAAGCACTTCCTGGAATATAATTTTGACTACCTTATGTAATCTCTACATTGCATGGTTACCATTGGCATCCCGATTTTATAGAGGAGAAAACTGAGGCTCTGACAGGTTAAGTAACTTGTCAAAGGTTGCTTTACTGACAAAGTCAGGGCTGGAATGCAGATCTTCCAAGTCCAAGGAAAAGTTCCATATTTCCTCCTGTGCACAGCTTCTGTCTTCCACCCAATAAGTCCTTGGTGAAATCTCACTATTGATTGCATGGCAGAGTCTATGGGTTGTTGTGCCATATTGAAAGATAATAATTGCTCCTCTTTCTGCAAGGCTCTGTATAGCTTGAAGAATCATTAATTAGATGTGCTGGAAGTCCACCTTCAAGGGCAGCCTGAAAGTAGAGTCCTCAGGACAGTTATTGATTAGCCTGTTTCCATTTCCCGTTGTGGAGTACCGTTCTCAATACACCCACAACCTGGATGAATACTTTAACCTAATTTATAGAGGTAAAAGAAAACCCGTCCACCATCAACTGGGATACAAATGTGAGCTGTGATTCATGTAATTAGTATCATGCCTATAACAGTGTAGATAGTTAGAAAAATAGTGGTTTTACGTGGGATAAATAAATAGAAGGCTTACTGCCAGGATATCAACTCAAAGTGGAAAGCCTCAGTGCCTCAACTAGGTATATTGTTCACATCATACCAAAAGCACGTCCTCACTGACTTTTTTTTCCCCCAGTGGAACTGGGCCAGTGTTGAGTGTGTATTTGGGACAATTAGAGATTATGTGGGGTTTTAAATTTGGTACATGTGCCAATTTATGCACATGACCTTTAATTACTGAGTGGGATAGTGAGGAAAAAATCCAAGGGTTATAGACCAGAAGATTTGGGTTAAATCCTAGTTCTGCTTCCGACTTGAGCCAATAATGAGCCAATAATTTAATTTCTTGAAGCTCCAGTTTCCTCCTCAGTAAGTGGAGGTAACGTCACAGAGAACCTGGGTATCTGTTGGTGAGAGCATGCTGGCAGTGACTGTGGAAATGCTCCGTCCACCATCACCTGGGATGCAAGTGTGGGTTGCGATTTGTGTCATTAATCACCAGTGTCCTCATCAGTGTTGAGTGAGTGCAATGACAACCAGCTTTCTGTTAATGGTGCTAACAATCATGAATATTAATTAGAAGTGGCCTGGGTCCTTGTTCAGATATGTTACCTATCGAAACCAGAGAAGAACCTCCCCTGAGGGCTGTGGGAAGGCTATGTGGATTCCGCTCCAACTTTGGGGTCCCCATGGTTGTTTCGGAATCATCACTGGCTAAAAGCACCTGAGTGAGGAGCTTTGATATTTTCCCTGACAATGTGCTCAATCAGAGGATATGGGACAACTGACTTCACTGAAGCCAAACCCGAGCTGTGTGCTGAGTTGCAGTTTGCCCATGTATGCAGATTCTTTTCTACAATCACCTCCAAATGGGAGATGAGATAGAAGCTTCTGACCCTTAACAGAACCCTACTTGTCAAAGGGTAGCCAGGAAATGAGAAGGAGCTCTCATCCTCCCAGGGTTTTTTCTAACACCCTTTTCTCCCAGCAGAATATGGTTGAAGAACTCTGTCCCAAAGACTACCACAGGGCAAGGTTGGAAAGTAGAGACAGGGTTTGACCAAATCCCTCCCTCTCCACCCACTTAACATTTTTAAAAAACTGGGCATTGGAATGGATAAGAACAGAAGCAGACATATTTCAAGATGTAAGCCCCTTCCTAATTTCTATTTAAAAAGTTAACCTTTAGTTTTCTTTGTGCCTCAATTTTTCCTTTCCATAGAAGCTTTGTCTTTGCTATCATTTCAGTAATTTTTATTCCTGCTAGCTGCTCACTCTGCTCCACTTGATCAAACTAACCTGGATAATGTGTGAGCTATTAAGAGAACACACTGTTTCCTTGGGGAGTCATTTATTCCCATGATCACTGATAATAGAAAGTCCTTTTCTGGGCTTGATGCTAATGACATCTCAATCCAGACTGAGTGCATTTCCTCCAGTTGTTGGTTATTCTGGAGCTGTGACCCACAGCCTGTGGTAGCAAGGACGGAATATGCTTTGTGGACCTATTCTGTGCTCTGTTCTGATTATTTCCAACAATGGGGACAAATCAATAGAAGTGAATGAGTGTTGGATAATTCATGATTAGACAGAGAAAACATGAAGTGCTTCTGTTTTCCTTCTTGTTTGGAATTTGGCATGTATTTATAAACAAACAATAAGAAGGTGTCACTAGGCTTTACCAGAAAATCCCATGGATGGAGGAGCCTGGTAGGCTGCGGTCCATGTGGTCGTCAAGAGTCAGACATGACTGAGCGACTTCACTTTCACTTTTCACTTTCATGCATTGGAGAAGGAAATGGCAACCCACTCCAGTGTTCTTGCCTGGAGAATCCCAGGGATGGGGGAGCCTGGTGGGCTGCTGTCTATGGGGTCGCACAGAGTCTGACACGACTGAAGCGACTTAGCAGCAGCAGCAGCTCAAACTAAGTTTGAAAAGTAAGATTTCTCATAGGCACAGTGACAAATATTTTTTAACTCCTTAAGCATTAAAAATTTTTTTAAACTTTTTATTTTATGTCAGAGTAGAGTCAATTAACAATGTTGTGATAGTTTCAGGTATACAGCAAAATGATTCACTGATACATTAAATGCCTAAAATTGAGTTAATATTATCACTCATATACTGTTCATCCCTAGGGGAGCCACATTGTTTCTGTCATCCAAGTTAAGAATTCTAGAATTTTCCAGAATTCTCTCATTCTGCATGGTGGTGGTTTAGTTGCTAAGTCGTATCCAATTCTTTGACCCCATGGACTGTAGCCCATCAGGCTCCTCTCTCCATGGAATTCTCCAGGCAAGAATACTAGAGTGGGTAGCCATTCTCTTTGCCATGGAGTCTTCCTGATCCAGGGATTGAACCTGGGTCTCCCACATTGCAGGTAGATTCTTTACTGTGTGAGCCACCAAGGAAGCCCTTTCTGCATATATAGTGTCTAATTCTTCCATCCATGTTCTTGTAGTTCTTAATTATTACCTACATAGGTGTGGTCATTATTATCTTGCATTGAGCCAACTGAAAGTCCTGTAACTGATCACGATGGCCCCAACCTCACCGACTTCATCAGTCCTGCATCCAGTTTTGAGATCAGTGTTCTGAAAGCAACATAGCATTCCCTGTTCCAAACCACCATTGACTGCTTGTTTCTAGTAAACAAAGGCCAGACTTGTCAGTGTGAGATTTAAGTCATTCATAACTTGCCCTAACATACCCAGACCTTTCCAAGTTTTTCCCTGCTACTCCCTCTATATCCAGCTACACTGATCCAGTCATCCCCTAAAATATCTTTGTACTTTTTGTCTCCACCTGTTCCCATGCTGTTCCTTCTTCCTGGGATTTCATTCCTTTACATCTTAACATGTACTTTTGAATGCCTCTTCTTTAATGAATTCTGTAATAGTGAATGCAGAGTGATGTATTATAGTCATATGCATATGGTTTTGTCTCCCCTCTGGACAATGAGATTGTAAAGTGCAGAGCTATGCTTTGTATATCTTTACACTCTCCAAATGTTTAATGTAATGCCCTATACAGAATACAGTCAATAAATACATTTACTGAATGAATGAACGTGTAAATAGAGACAGAATCAACATATTGTTTGACTTTGGATTAAATCAGATCCTGGAATACAGTGAACAGAAACTTTTGGAAAATGAATTAATGCTTTAAATACACCATAGAATGGAGAATTTTAAATCTTTTTAGTCTTGTCAAGGCCAGATCTTCCTAATCTTCTGAATCCTTTCTTTGTTTTCATTTCCTTTGACCCCTACCCCTTCACTGTCTCATAAATATGGCATGTTATATGGAAAAAAATTGTAAAAGCTGTTATCATTTAAAGATTTTAAGCAATGAAATCCCTTCTCCCTAACTCTACCAAAACTGTCTCATCTATTTAATATAGCCTGTAAGTAAAAATGACTCTTTGTGATCAGATCATGGGCAAAACCATGCAGTGGGTCACTCTAGCCAAAGCCATCGCTGAGACAAGTCAGTAGTCTCTCCTGGTGACCTTATTCTTTTAGCTACTTTTACACTGACATCATCACATTCTAGTAAACTGGCCTCCTCTTGATGTTTTGGAAGAGTTCAGCGTTCTACAATGCATTTCCAGTGGTCACTGGGACACGTATGGATAACAGTACAAGGGTATCTTATACATGAGGGGATGGCTGTTTTCATGTATGGGTTAGTTTTACCCCCAAAGTTTTTGAGGCATTTTTAAACAGAAAGAAAATGCAATTCTCAATTTATTCCTGCTTACAAAAAGGGATTGAGTCCAAGGACTCCGAGGTTTGGCTTGGATGAACACCCAGAAGTTGGGATAGCTATCTGAAGCTCTTGCATGTGCAAATTTGGGCTGGATCAACTGAGGACAGGCGTTGTCATGACATTTCCATACTCCCCAGTGCCGTTTAGGCTGGAAAGGAGCTTCTCCTTCACCATAATACTTTCATAATTGGGAAACTTGAACAACAGACAGGAAAAGTGGGGAGAGAAGAAAGAAAAGTTTGTTCACTTTCTTTAAGTCCTGACAGTCTTTCCTTGCCTCCAAAGTTGTGAATATACTGCTATTAGCTGAGTCAGGCTCTGACACATAAATGTTATAGGTTAATAATGGGAAAGTTTACAATAGATATGTAGTTCCACAGAACTTGAGAGCTAAAGAGAACCTTGAGGACAGTCTAGTCAAATATCTTTTTATACAGATTATAAAGCTGAAGCTGGGAGAAAAGAAATGGCTTGCCAAGGACACAGAGACTAGAAGTACGATTCATTCTAGAGTCCTGACATTTAGTCAACATGGTTATTCTAAATCATCACCCAGTCCTAATGTATCACATCTGGATGGATTCAATGGGCTATCATCAGACTGAGGCTGAGTTTTATTGACATTCTCATTTTTATTTAAACTGACTAGATTTTTATCAACTCAGTTGTTGAATGAGGGCTTACAAAGTGGGATGGATTGATCAGTATGAGGGGTTTCAGCAAGGGACTGTAGGACAGTCACTGGTGACATTCATTTGCTAAGAAAGAGCATCCTTGAGAGTTCTGAGCCTGGAGAGGACAAACTTTCCTTCATGGTAGAAAGTGAGTGAGTGAAAGTCGCTCAGTCATGTTCAACTCTTTGTGACTCCATGGACTGTACAGTCCATGGAATTCTCCAGGCCAGAATACTGGAGTGGGTAGCCTTCCCAACCAGGGATTGACCCAGGACTCCTGCATTGCAGGCAGATTCTTTACCAGTGGAGCCACAAGGGAAGCCCAAGAATAGTGGAGTGGGTAGCCTGTCCCTTCTCCAGGGCATCTTCATGACCCAGGAATCAAATCAGGGTCTCCTGCATGGCAGGCGGATTCTTTACCAACTGAGCTATGAGGGAAGCCCAAAGATAGGAGGAGAAAAGCTAACTTCGTGAGAATCCAATTTAGGAACACACATGTCACCAACCAGAGAACCAACCAACCAACCAGGAAATGAAGCAAATGGCACAGGGTGCCAAGAACTTCTAACCCAGCAAGAGCAGGAAAGATGGGAAGTCTTGAGTTCAGGAAGAGAGTTGCAGGCAAAAGAGTTGGGTCCCAAGGGCAAGTTGATTCTGCCCATAAGTCTGCAGTGATAGCCATGTTTTAAAGCCCCTTCCTGCACTTCATTTTTGGTTTCTAATAATTTCAGAATCTTCCTGATGGAAGAAATTTTATGTGTTTGTGAAACTCAGTTTTCTAATTTACTGATGCAATAAATCTTTCAAATCTTACTAGCCAGAAAAATTAGATTTATACACAGGATTATTAGTGATGTTTAAATCTATCATGATCAAATCACAGAGCAGAAGAAGCAAACTTAAACACATCTAGACAAGTGCTTTGAAGCCCACTTGAGACAAAGACTCTTTAACTATAGACCTTGGACAAGAAGGGAATCAGGGTTAATTAGTTTTGTTATTTGCTTTCAGGTAAGTAAGGCATCTTTACCTTTTGCTCTCAAGAAGTCTCAAGTCTGAAGCTAGGAACAGAGATGTTAGTTAACACAAAGACATGAAGCATTATGTCCTTTCATCATATGTCCATTTAATCAAGGTTATAATACATTGCATGATTTAATTGTGCAAAGTCAAACTATACACTAGTTAATCCACCTATGACTTGAATAGAAAGTAGACATGTATTTATGGAAAAGAAGGCAAATGTTACAAATTACAGACTTAAAAGTATGTTCCTAGGCAAAAGTCTCTGACAGTTCATGAACAAGATAGATTGTAAAACTTAGGGGCCAGAATGGGTCCATTGAGACCTAATCAGGCAGGACTAACTTCTTTTTCAAAACAAGTTAACAAGGGAAATGCTATAGACATAATATGTCTGGATTTCAGTTTTTCTGACTTGTTCAGTTCAGTTCAGCAGTTCAGGCATGTCCAACTCTTTGCAACTACATGAATTGCAGCATACCAGGCCTCCCTGTCCATCAAAAACACCCAGAGTTCTCCCAAACTCATGTCAATCGAGTCGGTGATGCCATCCAGCCATCTCATCCTTTGTCGTCCCCTTCTCCTCCTGCCTCCAATCCCTCCCAGCATCAAAGTCTTTTCCAATGAGTCAACTCTTCACATGAGGTGGACAGTGTATGGGAGTTTCAGCTTTAGCATCATTCCTTCCAAAGAACACCGAGGACTGATCTCCTTTAGAATAGACTGGTTGGATCTCCTTGCAGTCCAAGGGACTCTCAACAGTCTTCTCCAACATCACAGTTCAAAAGCATCAGTTCTTTGGCGCTCAGTCTTCACAGTCCAATTCTCACATCCATACATGACTGTTGGAAAGACCATAGCCTTGACTAGACGGACCTTAGTCGGCAAAGTAATGTCTCTGCTTTTTAATATGCTATGCAGGGTGGTCATAACTTTTCTTCCAAGGAGTAAGCATCTTTTAATTTCATGGCTGCAATCACCATCTGCAGTGATTTTGAAGCCCCCCAAAATAAAGTCTGACACTGTTTCCACTGTTTCTCCATCTATTTCCCATGAAGTGATGGGACCAGATAGGAAAAGGTGTATATCAAGGCTGTCTATTGTCACCCTGCTTATTTAACTTATATGCAGAGAACATCATGAGAAACGCTGGGCTGGAAGAAGCACAAGCTGGAATCAAGATTGCTGGGAGAAATATCAATAACCTCAGATATGCAGATGACACCACCCTTCTGACAGAAAGTGAAGAGGAACTAAAAAGCCTCTTGATGAAAGTGAAAGAGGAGAGTGAAAAAGTTGGCTTAAAGCTCAACATTCAGAAAACGAAGATCATGGCATCCGGTCCCATCACTTCATGGGAAATAGATGGGGAAACAGTGGAAACAGTGTCAGACTTTATTTGTTTGGGCTCCAAAATCACTGCAGATGGTGACTATAGCCATGAAATTTTTTTAAAAAATTTTATTGGTTTTGCCATACATTGACATGAATCCACCACGGGTGTAACATGCGTTCCCAAATATGAACTCCCCTCCCACCTCCCTCTCCATAACATCTCTCTGGGTCATCCCCGTGCACCAGCCCCAAGCATCCTGCATCCTGCATCGGACATAGACTGGCGATTCATTTCTTACATGATAGTATACATGTTTCAATGCCATTCTCCCAAATCATCCCACCCTCTCCCTCTCCCTCAGAGTCCAAAAGTCCACTCTACACATCTGTGTCTCTTTTGCTGTCATGCATACAGGGTCATCATTACCATCTTTCTAAATTCCATATATATATGTGTCAGTATACTGTATTGGTGTTTTTCTTTCTGACTTACTTCACTCTGTATAATCAGCTCCAGTTTCACCCATCTCATCAGAACTGATTCAAATGAATTCTTTTTAATGGCTGAGTAATACTCCGTTGTGTATATGTACCACAGCTTTCTTATCCATTCATCTGCTGATGGACATCTAGGTTGTTTCCATGTCCTGACTATTATAAACAGTGCTGCGATGAGCATTGGGGTACATGTGTCTCTTTCTATTCTGGTTTCCTTGGTGTGTATGCCCAGCAGTGGGATTTGCTGTACTAGTTTGCATCCACTACGGAGAACAGTGTGGAGATTCCTTAAAAATTGCAAATAGAACTGTAGCCATGAAATTAAAAGATGCTTACTCCTTGGAAGGAAAGTTATAGGCATAATGAAATATTCCAAACTTTTCTGTTCTTAGGAAGATAATGGCAGCTGATGTGACAGTTAAACTAGACAGTAGTTAACCAATGACTACTCTCAGAACAACTGCTTAATGCATGGATGGAAACCTGGCACTCTGTATGATGGTCTTCTTGGTTTTTTCCAGTTTAACATTTTGTATTAGAAGATTTGTTGAACAATATACATGGCATTTTGGGGCTGATATCCAGTATGATGATGTCATGCATGCTCTGTCACATCTGACTCTTTGCGACCCCATGGACTGTAGCCCACCAGGCTCCTCAATCCATGGATTTTCCAGGCAAGAATTCTGGAATGAATTGCCATTTCCACCTCCAGGGGATCTTCTGTACTCAGGGATTGAAATCAAGTCTCATATGTCTTCTGCATTGGCAAAGTTTTTTTTTTAACCACTGAGCCACCTAAGAAGTCCCATAAGATGATAAGGGAATCAGTATCTGAGATTTCACAAGTCTGAAACTATGGGGAAAATACTGAGAGAAATGTAATAGGGATCGATGTAAAGTTCAGGGAGAAATGTTCAAGGTAGGAGACGGGAAAGAAAAGACTGACACACTAAACAGCACTCTGTGATGGTTCATTTTATGAGTCAACTTGACTGAGCAGTGGGATGACCACGTATCTAGTGAAATATTATTTCTAGGTATGTCTCTGATGGAGATTCTGGTTGAGATTAACATTTGAATCAATAGACTGAATAGAGCAGATTTCTTTCCCCAATTGGTAAAGAATCTGCCTGCAATGCAGGAGACACTGGTTTGATTCCTGTGTTGGGCAGATCCACTGGAGAAGGGATAGGCAACCCACTCCAGTATTCTTGGGCTTCCCTTGTGGCTCAGCTAGTAAAACATCTGCCTGCAGTTTGGGAGACCAGTTTTGATCCCTGGGTTGGGAAGATCCCCTGGAGAATAGAAAGGCTACCCACTCCAGTATTCTGGCCTAGAGAATTCCATGGGTCCATGGGGTTGCAGATGGTTGCAAAATCACTGCAGATGGTGACTGTAGTCATGAAATTAAAAGATGCTTGCTCCTTGGGAAAAAAAGCTATGACCCACCTAGACAGCATATTAAAAAGCAGAGACATTACTTTGCCAACAAAGTTCTGTCTAGTCAAAGCTATGTTTTTTTTTTTTTCCCCCATTAGTCATGTATGGATGTGAGTTGGACTATGAAGAAGGCTGAGCACCAAAGAATTGATGCTTTTGAACTGTGGTGTTGGAGAAGACTCTTGAGAGCCCTTTGGACTGCAAGGAGATCCAACCAGTCCAGCCTAAAGGAAGTAAGTCCTGAATATTCATTGGAAGGACTGATGCTGATGCTGAAACTCCAATACTCTGGCCACCTGAGGCGAAGAACTGACTTATTTGAAAAGACCGTGAAGCTGGGAAAGATTGAAGGCAGGAGGAGAAAGGGGACGACAGAGGATGAGATGGTTGGATAGCATCACCAACTCGATGGACATGAGTTTGAGTAAGCTTCAAGAGTTGTTGGTGGACAGGGGGGCCTGGCGTGCTGCAGTCCATGGGGTCGCAAAGAGTTAGACGCAACTAAGTGACTTTCACTTCACTAATCCAATTCATTAAAGGTGTGAACAGAATAAAATACTGAGTAGCAAAGTATTTACTCCCTCTGCTTGGCTGTCTTTGAGCTGGGACGTCAGTCTTCTACTGGATTTAGAATGGAACTTAGGCCAGTGGCTCTCCTGTTTCTGAGGGCTTAGAACTTCCACAAGAACTGTGCCATCACTGTTCTTGGGTCTGTTTTTCTCAGGCTTCCTAATCAAATGAAATCTTTTGGTAAATCAGTCTCTCTCTCTCCCCTGACTAATACAGCTTCCTCCCTCCCTTCAAAGAATAAAAGAAAGAAAGGACAAGGTGGAATATGCTAGACTTGGTGTCAGTCAGGAGAGTCAGTGACTAGAGCACGTCTTGGGTCTAGAAAAAGCAAGGCAGTACCTTACTTATTACTCTGCTCTGATCAGATTACACTTAGAATATCTTGTTCAGTCCTGGTAATCCCAATATAGTAGGAGGAAAAATGTCAAGTGGAGGAAGTCTAGAAGGAAGCAACCAAACCTAAAGTCATGCCAGTGAAAAATAGTCCAAAGAACTGAGGATGTTCTTTCAGGGAAAACATTTCAGGGAAGGATAGCACAGCTGTCTGCGAATTCTCAAACTGCTATAAAACAAGAAAAGGAATGAGACTCCTTTAGTGTGACTCCAGGGAGCAGTGCCATAGCATGAACATTTTAAGGAGAAAGAATTTAACCCAATCTAAGGAGTCACTTTCTAAAGATGGACTGGACTGAAATGAGAGTATAAGCTTTCTTCAAGGAATCCATGTGACCTTAAGTGCTGAGTAGTTTGGGTTTCCTGGTAAGAGTAAGATATGCATCAGTTATCTTGATGATTTTCATTGCTTTCTTAATCTATGAAATTGCTTTTTGAAGGGAAAATGATGGTTAGCCAAGCAAATAGTATGATGTAATAAAATACTTATACTATTTAATGGAAGATACTTTTCAAAGGACTTAATTCATTTATAAGCAAACTGTTAACATCTATTTTCTAGAGAAGGTCCCCTATGAAACTTCCTCTGTTAAAGCTTTTTAGTTACTTTACTTTAAATGCCTGTATCTTTTTGAAAGTAACATAAAGGATTTATTAAAAAATGTGTAGCATATATTTTTGACTAATTCAAGCATTTTAAAAATTAGCCTGAATGACTCACATTGTTCTAAACATGTGATGACATGTACTAAAGAAAAAGAAATGATAAAAACAGCAGCTTACGTTGGTTGAAACTGCTTACCATGTGCTGGATATAGTTTAAAGCATGGATTCACTCATCTACATGAATTTAATCTCTTAATCTTCACAGCAGCTACATGAAGTAGCTACAGTTATTATCATTTCCATTTCTACAGATAAAGAAACTAAGCTATATAGCAAGCTTAAGCAATTTGTCCTAGGATATACTGGTTTTCTTAAAAAAATTTATTTTATTGAAGTATTGTTGATTTACAATGTTGTGTTAGTTTCTGGTGTACAGCAATGTGGCCCAGTTTATGAATATATACATATATGTATGTGTGTGTGTGTGTACATATATATACTTTTTAATATTCTCTTCCAATATGGTTTATTATAGGACAATGAATATCATTCACTATGCCATGTAGTAGGAACTTATTGTTTATCCATTCTATGTGTTCAGTTCAGTTCAGTCACTCAGTCATGTCCGACTCTTTGCAACCCCATGAATCACAGCACGCCAGGCCTCCCTGTCCATCACCAACTCCCGGAGTTCACTCAGACTCACATCCATCGAGTCAGTGATGCCATCCAGCCATCTTATCCTCTGTCATCCCCTTCTCCTCCTGCCCTCAATCCCTCCCAGCATCAGAGTCTTTTCCAATGAGTCAGCTCTTTGCATGAGGTGGCCAAAGTACTGGAGTTTTAGCTTTAGCATCATTCCTTCCAAAGAAATCCCAGGGCTGATCTCCTTCAGAATGGACTGGTTGGATCTCCTTGCAGTCCAAGGGACTCTCAAGAGTCTTCTCCAACACCACAGTTCAAAAGCATCAATTCTTCAGCGCTCAGCCTTCTTCACAGTCCAAATTTCACAGCCATACATGACCACTGGAAAAACCATAGCCTTGACCAGACAGACCTTAATCGGCAAAGTAATGTCTCTGCTTTTGAATATGCTATCTAGGTTGGTCATAACTTTTCTTCCAAGGAGTAAGCGTCTTTTAATTTCATGGCTGCAGTCACCATCTGCAGTGATTTTGGAGCCCAAACAGATAAAGTCTGACACTGTTTCCACTGTTTCCCCATCTATTTCCCATGAAGTGATGGGACCGGATTCTATGTGTAATAGTCTGCTAATCCCAAACTCCCAGTCCATCCCTCCCCATGGAACCGCCAGTCTCTTCTCAATGCCTGTGAGTCTGCTTCTGTTTAGTAGATATGTTCACTTGTGCCATATTTAAGATGCTACATTTAAGTGATATCACGTGGTGTTTGTCTTTCCCTTTCTGACTTAACTTCACTTGGTGTGATAATCTCTAGGTGGATTCATGTTGCTGCAAATGGCGTTATCTCATTTTGTATGGCTGAGTAGTATTCCATTTTATATATCAGGGTATATTGTTAATCAGAAGCAAAACTAGAAGTCTGACTCCAGAGTTTACATTCTTATTACAATATTTCATTTTAGGAAAATTTTGATATTATAGCATTCCATGTAGAAATAAAAGCAAACCTTGGAGTCTCTACATGTGGTCCTTGGACACCCTACTCTTGGACAGTCTCATAAAAAGAATCTAACCTGAAATGGCAGATAAATGTTTTCATTGCTTGAGATCACACTTTCATTGAGACAGGTTTGCAGGCCAAACATATCTATGATCTATTAATCCTTCCAAATAATCCCCAAAGGATGTTGCCCTTGCAGGCTGGAACTTGAATGTTTTGGTTGTTTTTCTTCTAATATTGCACCAATTAGAACTGCATGAGCAGCATCTGTCTTCTGAAAATTGACTTTGTTAGACCTGAACTCAGATCCAGACTCTGCCTCTTACAGGAAGTAGGCATTGGGCCAATGACTGTACCAGGTGACAGCTTCCAGCTTTTGAAATGAATTCCCACTTTGTAGAGTTTTGGTGAGCAACCAATGAGATATTACATAATGTCTCAACCAATGAAATATTACCAATGAGATATCACATCTTTGTAAAGATGGGACACATAAAGTATATGAGAAGTGGGACTTCTTTTTTTATTTGATAAATGCTATATATTCTACTTAAATTTTTTTGATACTGCTGGTTGAGGGAAAAGTTTCTCCTTGTAATCTGAGCTTCTGTTTGAGATAAAAAAGAATCACATTGAGAATGGCTTCCAAATAGTCCATCAAGTTGAAATAGCCTCCTATGTGCCTCCAGTGGGGAGTTGCATTCCAATGCCATGTGTAACTGGGGATTTGTCATGCTTTGCACAAATATTGCAGTGTATCTTAAATTTCCCCATATTGGTATCAATGATATGATTATATTTTAGACACGGCCATGTGAAATACACTTTCCTTGAGGTGCCCAGTCTTTCCATAAACACATTTGGCACCTATTATGTTCTTGCTTCAAATAATATGACAGTGCTTATGGGGTAAATGGAAGCTCTAGAATACAATGTAAAAAATGGTTACATTATAGAGTGCTTTGCTAACATGGAGAATAAATAAGGGCAGAAGAAGGGAAATCCTTCTACCTACCACTGACTCAAGTATTTAGACTCAGAAAAGACCTGCACAAATGAACAGTTTTATGAGTTATGGGTGGATCTTATCATATAATTTCTCTCGTTTTCAGATTACCACAGATAGATTATTTTTGCTTCTCTGGGCAATTGGGATCATGATTAATTCTTTGTATTTCTTGATAAGAGTATTTTGATAAGGTTGTCTATTGACACTTCTTTTTCTTTTTTAAAAAAACAAGTTTATATTGTCTTAAGGTAAGACATCCATATGCAGCAAATTAGCAAAATGCAGAAAAATACAAACAGAAAAAAAAGTGAAAAGTATCTGCAACTCATTATGGTGGCTCACATGGTAAAGAATCTGCTTCCAATGTAGGAGATGTGGGTTTGATCCCTGAGTAAAGAAGATCCTCTGGAGAAAGAAATGGCTACCCACTCTAGTTTTCTTGCTTGGAGAATTCCATGGACAGAGGAGCCTGGCAGTCTATAGTCCGTAGAGTTCTGAAGAGCGGCACATCACTGAGTGACTAATACTTTCATTTTCACATGCAGAGGTTATTTCTATTAACATTTGGAAGAATTGCTTTCCACTTTTTTCCCCTATAAACATATATGATACATGACTAGGTTATACTATAGATACAGTTTTATATACCACTCTTTATTTTTTTGTATAACTGAATAGTATACTGTGAACATTTTCCTGTGTTGTTATAAAAGAAGAGTGGCTACAACCACTTTGGAGAAAGATCTGGAAGTTACTTATTAACCTCCACATATACCTGCCCTATGAATCAGCAGCTCTATCCTTAAGTGTAACATCCAAGAGAAAGTAAAGCATTTGTTTAGAAGAATGTTCAGAATAGTGTTATTTATAATAGTAAAAATAATCTAGAAACATCTCAAGTATCCATGAATAGGAGAATGGATAAACCAGTTAACAATAGAAAGGAACGAACTATTTGATACATGCAACGATGTGAGTGAATCTCCAATACCTTTTGCTAAGTGAAAAAAAATCAGACTTTAAAAAAAAGCATATATTGAATCATTCCATTTATTTGAAGTTCTGGAAGCAGCAAAATTTATCTAGGATCTAGGATTTAAAAAAAAATCCCCCAGAGTGGGGGATGTTGATAATATCTGTTTGCTATAGTCCATGAGCCTACAGTGACATGTGGTTATCATCCTGTCCATAGTTTAATATATTAGAGTTCATTCTTGATATTTGACATCCCATAGGTTTGGACAAATCATCACAGCATGATTTGCAATAACCAAGATAGAGAAATAATCTAAGTGTTCATCAATGGATGAATGCATAAAGAAGATATGAAAAAAAATATATAAAATACTGCTCAGCAGTTTTTAAAAGAAGATGAAATATCGCCATTTGTAACAACATGGATGGACCTTGAGTGCATTCCGTTCAGTTCAGTTCAATCGCTCAGTCGTGTCTGACCCTTTGCGAGCCCATGGACTGCAGCACGCCAGGCCTTCCTGTCCATCACCAACTCCCAGAGCTTACTCAACTCATGTTCATCAAGTCAGTGATGTCATCCAACCATCTCACCCTCTGTCGTCCCCTTCTCCTCCTGCCTTCAATCTTTCCCAGCATCAGGGTCTTTTCCAATGAGTCTGTTCTTTGCATCAGGTGGCCAAAGTACTGGGGCTTCAGCTTCAGCATCAGTCCTTCCAATGAATATTCAGGACTGATTTCCTTTAGGATGGACTGGTTGGATCTCCTTGCAGTCCAAGGGGCTCTCATAGTGAGTGCATTATGCTAAATGAAATAAGTCAGACAGAGAAGGCAAGCAATATGATTTCACTCATGTGGAATATAAAAAATAAGCAAACAAAATCAATGACCAAACCCCAAAGAAGAGAAAACGTGCAGCTACAGAGAACAGAGTAGTGGTTACCAGAAGGGGAGGGGGTGGAGGAGGGTTGAAATGAGTAAAGGGAGTCAAGTGCATGGTGATGGATGGAAACTAAACTTTTAGTGGTAAGCCTGTTATAATGTGTACAGAATTAGAAATCTAATGTTGTGCACATGATATTTATATAATGCTATAAATCAATGTTACTTCCAAAAAATTAATAAAATTTTACCTTTAAAACAACAGAGAGAAAACACTGAATTTTAAGCTTCTCTTTCCTCGTCAGTAAAACCAAAATGGGGAGTTATATTTATAAAGCATAATGCCTGCGTATAGCATTGTTCTGTTATGGACAGCAATCCTTCAAAATAGGAAAACTGCTTCAAAACAAAGAGTTAATATGTTTAACAATAATATATAAAAAGCTCATGCAACTCACTTGTAAGAAACCACTTAAACGTCAATAGAGAAATGGGGAAAAATAAATGAAGCTAAAAATTTAGGAAATATATATAGCCTGTAACCATGAAATAATTTTCAAACTCATTTCTAAAAAATTGATCAAATAATCTCTCTTTTGTGCATTTCTGAGGGATAGAAATGTCTTGCAAGGAGAAAGGCCAATGGTTAGGTAGCCATGTTTTCATGTATCTCATTCAGGAGACCCTTTCTCTTTTCCCTCTTCTGTCATCCTTCCCATTGTCACTTCCTCTCCCATCTTTCTCCTTTCCAGGCTTTCTGGGCCCTCAATGAATCCTAGGGCTCCGGAGAAGGCGCTTGGTCCACATTTGCATGAGGAAAGCGTACGGGTTATTGCAAATGCTATTACGACCTCTTCTCTGGGCTCCTGCCCACCCCCATACATAGTTATCTCATCTATTACGGTATTACACTACTGTTCGTTGTTGTTCAGTGGCTCAGTCACGTCTGACTCTTTGCAACCCCATGGGGTGCTGCATGCCAAGCTTCCCTATCCTTCACCATTTCCTGGAGCTTGCTCAAACTCATGTCCAGAACCAAGGAGATGGAGTCAAGGGATTTGGCTTTAAGCTGGACTCTGCCACTTAGTAGCTGTGTGACTTCAGACAACTCATCCAACTGCTTTGATCCTCAGTGTTCTGCTTTGTAAGAGAGGGTTAATAACTCCTACCTCCCAGAGCAATCATTTTGTTGTTGTTGTTATTGTTATTGTTGTTGTTTTGTTATTGTTGTCTCATGTTGTTTTTGGTTTGTGTTTTGTGTGCACAGTCTTTATTTCAAATATTTGTTAAAATACCATTGGTTTATTCCTCAGCACAAGTGCAATGTCCATGCCCTGAAGAAACTTAGGAAATATTATAGAACTTTATATCATGTGAAATGCTGGAGTGGATGAATCACAACCTGGACTCAAGATTGCTGGGAGAAATATCAACAGCCTCAGGTACAGAGATGATACCACGCTAATGGCAGAAAGTGAAGAGAAATTAAAGAGCTTCTTGATATCAGTGAAAGAGGAGACCAAGAAAGTTGACTTTAAAATCAACATTCAAACAACTAAGATCATGGCATCTGGTCTCATCACTTCAAGGCAAATAGAAGGGGAACAATTGGATACAGCCACAGATCTTATTTTCTTGGGCTCCACAATCATTGTGGATGGTGACTTTAAATAAAGAAATTAAAAGCCACAAAATTAAAAGATGCTTGCTCTTTGGAAGGAAAGTCGTGACAAATATGCTGCTGCTAAGTTGCTTCAGTCGTGTCTGACTCTGTGCAACGCCATAGACCTAGACAGCATATTAAAAAGCAGAAACATCACTTTGCTGACAAAGGTCTGTATAGTCAAAGCTATGTTTTTTTCCATTAGTCATGTATGGATGTGACAGCTGGACCATAAGGAATGCTGAGCACCAAAGAACTGATGCTTCTGAACTGTGGGTTGGAGAAGACTCTTGTGAGTCCTTTGGACAGCAAGGAGATCAAATCAGTCAATCCTACTAGGAAATCAGTCCTGAATATTCTTTGGAAGGACTGATGTTGAAACTGAAACTTCAGTACTTTAGCCACTAGATGCGAAGAGCTGACTTACTGGAAAAGATCCTGATGCTGGGAAAGATGGAGGGCAGGAAGAGAAGAGGGTGACAGAGGATGAGATGGCTGGATAGCATTCTTGAGTCAATGGACATGAGTTTGAGAAAACTCCGGGAGATAGCGAAGGGCAGAGACGCCTGCCATCCTGCAGTCTATGGGGTCACAAAGAATCAGACTCAACTTAGCAACTGAACAACAGCAACAGAAAAGAGGACAACACTTTAGCTGAAACCTGATCATATTTTGCCCAGAGTGCTAAATAAGATCAGGTAGGTTGATCACTTTCTATAGTGTATTATAGATACTTTTATTTTGGACTAGTTTATGTTGGTTCACAGGCTCAGTGATGAGGTTCCTGAAATGTAGTTTTCTGTCTTGTAAACAGTGAAAGTTGGTGGCCATGAAGCTCTCAGAGGTGACATGGTAACTAAGAACAGGGAGGTTACTCAAATTAGGTCAGTTATTGAATAGTAACACAGAAAGAAAATTTGTTACATATGGATTTAATGGAAAGTATGCCCTAATTTATGTCAAGCTGATCCATGAAACTGCTCCTGAGACTCTGTCTGGAATAATCTGTGTGATGCATTATATCAAAGATTATATTCTGATTACATTTCTTTAATTCAATCAGAGGGATTGCCTTGGGCTGACCTATAGTAGACTGTGACATCAAATCATTACATGGAGCTAATGCACAGAATACAAATGGAGGTTTTGTCTGTTGCCTTGAGAAGCAAAATACTGAGACTATCAGGAAGTAGGTTGTTATCTAGAATTGTTTGGCTATTTGGAGTGTCCAGGGTTGTGTAGGCAGGATTTCAGGATTTCAATTCGCAGTTTTTGCTTTCATCGAACACTTCTATGAGCACTCACTATGTTCCAGGCACTGTGCGAGGTGCTAGGGACCCAAAGGCGAGCAGCATACAGTTGGATACTGGCTTGAAGGAATTCACTCTTGTGGAGGAGACAAATGTAGTTTTTAAAAATATAGTTTATATCCATGTTCTAGCACTTATCCATGTGGGGAAAGTGCTAGGAGGGCATGGAGTGCAAGCAATTAATTCATCCTGGGAGAATCACAGAGAGGGTGGGACTTTGGGTGGGTCTTGAAGGTCAAAAGCGGGGGTTCCCCTGAGAAATAAGAGAGGGATGGTCATTCTTGAGGAAAAGGACACTGGCTGAAGTTGCATGGATTGGAGACAGTCACCGTGTGGGTGGCAGGGAGCCCAGAACACATGGTGGAACAGTGAGAGGTTGGTGAGGTCACATCGTTGAAGACCTGAGCGGGTGACTTTCTACAAACTGAAGAAATATGACTCCAAAATGACATAAGTAATCAAAGTTATGCTTACTGCAAAATCTTAAAAACACTACCAAATTGCCTGAAGTGAAATGATAAGGTTTTGGTTCTCCTCCCCCTCCAGGCTCCAAATTCTACTCTAGAGAGACCCATGACTGACAGTATTTTTTGTGAATTCATCCCTAGATTGTCCATGCATCTATAACACATACGTGTGCAGGTCTGTGTGCATTCAAAAATACATGTTTATACAAATTGAATCAATGTTTAGGTACAACTTGTTGTATTGTCCATGAAAAATTAGTTTTTATACATTATTCCAAATCAGTCCATATATTTCTATCTTACTATTTTGAATGGCTGTGTGGTATTCCAGTGCCTGGAGAATCCCAGGGATGGGGGATCCTGGTGGGCTTCCGTGTTTGGGGAAGAGTCAGACATGACTGAAGCGACTTAGCAGCAGCAGCAGAGGCATTCCATCATCTAGATGGGCTACAATTTGACTAAGGTTCTTCTCAACTTTTAACTTTGGAAATGTCCACTGACCTTCTCAGATCTCAAGTTAAGATAGCAGTAAGATAATATTGATAATCATTCAAAATATACTTTTGGGTTAAAAGCATCCTGCTAGCAGAAGGGGATAACTGTTTTTTCAGGTCTCCATGAGTTATTTGTCTCCACAGAAGTACTGCGCTAGTTAGTTTAATCAGAAGTTCTCAGCACTTTTCTGTTCCTGGGGCTGCTGCAGAGGAGTTGGCACCGAGGGCTAGCTGCTGAAGCATCAACAGAGGTTCAGGGGTCAGGAACGCTTAAATCTGCCCTGAGTAGAATGCTGCTGAGCTGGATTCACGTGGGTGGGTGACTGTTTTCTCATTTTAATCGGTCAATCAACAAACAGTATTTGAATACTTGTGCCCAGTATCAAGCAGTAGGGCAAACATGATTCCTGCCTTTGTGTGACTTATAATCTGATTAGAGAAACGAGATTCACGAAGCAGTTAGTACCATTCATTAGGCAATATGTAAGTGGTCTTGAATTATGTCCTATAGAGAAGCGCTGTAGCCACTGTTAAGAAGGATGAGGCAAGTTTGGCTAGGGTAATCAGGAAGGTCCCTCTGGGTAGAGTGAGATGTGAATAGGTTTAGGAAGATGAGTAGGATTCCAACAAGTAGGACACTAAAGAGAGGCTTTCCAGCCAAACCCAGGGTACAGTCATAACCATTCAGTTGATTGATAGGAATATTCAATCCAGCTGTTTGGTTAAATAAAAGATCTAAATTTTCTGTCTGTAGTCTCAGACACCAACGCATCCTACAATTCTCCTTTGCTCATGAGTCACAAATTTTTCCTGGCAAATAAAGAAAGTAATGGTTACTTCCAATCATGAAAATAAGTTGTAGGGCTTTGATACTGTTGAGGTTTATGCCCCAACCCTCCTATTTTCAGCCGTGTCATCACTCATTTCCCGGCTGTCTGGAGAAGTTTGATTGGCTACTGCTTCTAAAACCAGGGCAAGACATTATGTTTGACTTTCAGATATATTGAACCATAATCAGAAGATAGCCCAAGATTTATGAAAGAAGAACTCAAATGGATAGGCTGCTGTCATGAAATCTGTTCCATTGAAAAACCATGGTATGGGTGACTTGGGGAAAGCCTTTGAGGATAACTTTAAGTAGTTTCTTAGTATATATTCCCAGAGTATACCTCAATCTCCCATATGGTTTCCCTAGATGGGTGTTAGGAAGAATTCTCTTTTAACCTGGGTTATGGGAAACCAAAGGAGGTTTTAAAATCTAAGTGAACAAAGGATATGACGGAGTGAAGCCTATCCCAGGAGTTTGAAGACCTGATCTGTATCCTGGATCTGCCATTTAATTTACCTTATCTTGGTTGAGTTATGTCACTCATTTGGAAGGACTAACTTTGGGAAAATAAGAAACATTGTTCAAGCAGGCAGAATGTTGCATCTTGCTCTAAAACCCTCTCAGAAGCACAGAGTTGAAGTAGGTCAGGTGTTCTGTGTCGTTGTTCGGTCACCATGTTGTGTATGACTCTTTGCTACCCCGTGGACTACAGCATGCTAGGTTTCCCTGTCCTTCACTATCTCCTGGAGTTTGTTCAGATTCATATCACTAGCTTCCCTGGTGACTCAGAGGTTAAAGCATCTGCCTGCAATGTGGGAGACCTGGGTTTGATCCCTGGGTCGGGAAGATCCCCTAGAGAAGGAAATGGCAACCCACTCCAGTATTCTTGCCTGGAGAATCCCATGGACTGAGGAGCCTGGTGGGCTACAGTCCACAGGGTTGCAAAGAGTCAGACACGACTGAACAGCTTCACTTTCAAGTCAGTGATACCATCCAATCATCTCATCCTCTATCACTCCCTTCTCTTGCCCTCAATCTTTCCAATGAAAGTCTTTTCCAGTGAGTTGGCTTTTTACATCAGGTGGCCAAAGTATTGGAGCTACAGGATCAGTCCTTCCAATGAATATTCAGGGTTGATTTCCTTCAGGATTGACTGGTTTGATTTCCTTGCAGGTGTTCTAGTTGTAGGGAATTATGGATGCATGGGAGGGCAGTCCTAAACTTCTTAAACTGTATGAAAATGTGGTGTATATGTGTATGTTTCTGGGGAAAGGCTCCATAGCTTTCATTTGATTTCTAAAGAAGTTCACGGCTTCCCCACAGTTAATCATCTCTGGATGATAGAAACTAAAGACATTTTAACTTTGAAAATGTTATCGTCCTTTGATTTGCTATCTTTGTAGTAAGACTTACAGAGTAAATATTTTTATAGGCAGAAGGACTGGAAGAAATCCTTTAAAATCATACTTTCTTCACTTTGATCTGAGGCTAATTTCATATATGGAGGAATATATTTTACTAGAGAATTCTTTGCAGATCAAAGTCTTATAATTTTTGTTCTATTAAACTTGGAGTTGTTTATATGCCAACTGTGTTTATTGAAGTATTAACATTGACTTCTCTAAAATGACCTTGGGAAGAAAACATTGCTCTTTAGATACAAGAGTGTTCCCCAAGGTTTTCTATGATCTAGCCTTGAATTATGAGGTTGGGTATTCCAGGCGAAACATTTGTTCACTGTCTTACTTCCCTGAGAAAAAATGTCTTTTCTGAGTTATTTACTCTTATTTCCTCAGTGTTTACTTTTTTAGATGGTCACTATAAGGCTGTGCATTTGAACTGAGTTTCTGAGTCTTCCACAGAAGCAGAATGAAGACACTGCTCTATGTTACCCAATGTCTACTGTATAAAATAGTCAATAAAGTCCTCGCCTTTATAAATATAGTCAGTAAGATCCTTGGGGGAAAAGTCTTTGTAAAATGAATTGCAATCTTTCTATTAAAAAGTGACCTGTGCAATTTATTTCCCCTTTTGCTTTATCTGGCAGCACTCTCAGAGCCAGTTCATGCTAAAGGATAATTTGCAAGTGGTTATTCATTATAGGTATTTTCATGCCTCTGTTTATTTTTTTACTGTATTTACTCCACTATTACAATTTCTCATTTTTTTTGATTATAAAAGAATACATTTTCATTGAAAAAGAATGTACAGAAGAAAGTAAGAATCATGAGAACTCTCATCATTAGGAGAAACACTTGTTAACTTTCTGGCTTCCAGGGTTTCTTTTATGCATAGACACTCTTTTCAAGAATCAGTGCCTAAGGGGCTTGCATAACTCAATGAAGCTATGAGCCATGCCATGCAGAGTCACCCAAGACAGACAGGTCATAGTAGAGAGTTCTGACAAAACGTGATCCACCGGAGGAGGGAACGGCAAACCATCCCAGTATACTTGCCAAGAATGCACTGGTCATAGCAAACACCCTTTTCCAACAACACAAGAGACGACTTTACATATGGACATTACCAAGTGGTGAATACCGAAATCAAACTGATTACATTCTTTGAGCCTAAGATGGAGAAGCTGTAAATAGTCAGCAAAAAAAGACCTGGAGTTGACTGTGGCTCAGATCATCAGCTTCTCATAGCAAAATTTAGGCTTAAACTAAAGAAAGCAGGGGAAACCATTAGGCCAGTCAGGTATGACTTAAATCAAATCCCCTATGAATATGCAGTGGAGGTGATGAATAGATTCAAGGGATTACAACTAGTAAACAGTGTGCCTGAAAAACTATGGACAGAGCTTCATAATATTGTACAGGAGGCATCAAACAATGCCATCCCAAAGAAAAAGATAAGCAAGAAGGCGAAGTGGTTATCTGAGGAGGTTTTACAAATAGATGAAGAAAGAAAAGAAGCAAAAAGCAAGAGAGAAAGGGAAAAATACACCCAACTAAATGCAGAGTTCCAAAGAATAGCAAGGAAAGACAAGGAGGCCTTCTTCAATTAACACTGCATAAAAATAGAGGAAAACAGCAGACGGGGAAAGACTAGAGATCTCTTCAGGAAAACTGGAAATATCAAGGGAACGTTTCACCCAAAGATGGGCACAATAAAGGACAGAAATGGTAGAGACCTAGTAGAAGCAGGAGAGAGCAAGAAGAGATGGAGAGAATACGAGGAAGAATTGTACAAAAAAGGTCTTAATGAACCAGGTAACCACAAGAGTGTGGTCAGTCACCCAGAGCCAGACACTCTGGAGTGTGAAGTCAAGAGGGCCTTAGGAAGCACTGCTGTCAATAAAGCTAGTGGATGCAATGGAATTCCAGTAGAGCTCTTCAAAACCCTAAAAGAGGATGCTGTGAAAATGTTGCACTCAGTATGTCAGCAAATTTGGAAGACCCAGCAGTGGCCTCAGGGCTGGAAAATGTCAATCCCCATCCAGATTCCCAAGAGGGGTAGTATGAAAGAATGTTCCAGTCATCGGACAATTGCACTCAACTCCCATGCTAATAAGGTCATGCTTAACATCTTGCATGCTAGGCTTCAGCATTATGTAAACCAAAACTTCCAGATGTCCAAGCTGGGTTTAGAAAAGGCAGAGGAACCAGATCAAATTGCCAACATTCTCTGGATCACAGAAAAAGCAAGGGAATTCCAGAAAAACATCTACCTCTGTTTCATTGATTTCACTAAAGCCTTTGACTGTGTGAATAAAAACAAACTGTGGAAAGCTAGCTTTTAAAGAGATGGGAATACTAGACCATCTTACCTGTCTCCTGAGAAACCTGTATGCACCTCAAGAGGCAACAGTTAGAACAACTGATTGGTTCAATATGGAAAAAGGAGTACAAGAAGGCTGTCTGTTATCATCCTGTTTATTTAACTTATATGCTAAGAAGAAGTGGTAAGAATACACAGAAGAGCTGTACAAAAAAGATCTTCATGACCCAAATAATCACGATGGTGTGATCACTCATCTAAAGCCAGACATCCTGGAATGTGAAGTCAAGTGGGCCTTAGAAAGCATCACTACGAACAAAGCTAGTGGAGGGGATGGAATTCCAGTGGAGCTATTTCAAATCCTAGAAGATGGTTCTGTGAAAGTGCTGCACTCAATAAGCCAGCAAATTTGGAAAACTCAGCAGTGGCCACAGGATTGGAAAATGTCAGTTTTCATTCCAATCCCAAAGAAAGGCAATGCCAAAGAATGCTCAAACTACCGCACAATTGCACTCATCTCACATGCTAGTAAAGTAATGCTCAAAATTCTCCGAGCCAGGCTTCAGCAATACGTGAACCGTGAACTTCCTGATGTTCAAGCTGGTTTTAGAAAAGGCAGAGGAACCAGAGATCAAATTGCCAACATCTGCTGGATCATGGAAGAAGCAAGAGAGTTCCAGAAAAACATCTATTTCTGCTTTATTGACTATGCCAAAGCCTTTGACTGTGTGGATCACAATAAACTGTGGAAAATTCTGAGAGAGATGGGAATACCAGACCACCTGACCTGCCTCTTGAGAAATCTGTATGCAGGTCAGGAAGCAACAGTTAGAAATGGACATGGAACAACAGACTGGTTCCAAATAGGAAAAGGAGTCCGTCAAGGCTGTATATTGTCCCCCTGCTTATTTAACTTATATGCAGAGTACATCATAAGAAACGCTGGACTGGAAGAAACACAAGCTGGAATCAAGATTGCCGGGAGAAATCTCAATAACCTCAGATATGCAGATGACACCACCCTTATGGCAGAAAGTGAAGAGGAACTAAAAAGCCTCTTGATGAAAGTGAAAGAGGAGAGTGAAAAAGTTGGCTGAAAGCTCAACATTCAGAAAACGAAGATCATGGCATCTGGTCCCATCACTTCATGGGAAATAGATGGGGAAACAGTGGAAACAGTGTCAGACTTTATTTGTTTGGGCTCCAAAATCACTGCAGGTGGTGACTGCAGCCATGAAATTAAAAGATGCTTACTCCTTGGAATAAAAGTTATGACCAACCTAGATAGCATATTCAAAAGCAAAGATATTACTTTGCTGACTAAGGTCCGTCTAGTCAAGGCTATGGTTTTTCCAGTAGTCATGTATGGATGTGAGAGTTGGACTGTGAAGAAGGCTGAGCACCAAAGAATTGATGCGTTTGAACTGTGGTGTTGAAGAAGACTCTTGAGAGTCCCTTGGACTGCAAGGAGATCCAACCAGTCCATTCTGAAGGAAATCAGCCCCGGGATTTCTTTGGAAGGAATGATGCTAAAGCTGAAACTCCAGTACTTTGGCCACCTCATGGGAAGAGTTGACTCATTGGAAAAGACTCTGATGCTGGGAGGGATTGGGGGCAGGAGGAGAAGGGGACGACAGAGGATGAGATGGCTGGATGGTATCACTGACTCGATGGCCGTGAGTCTGAGTGAACTCCAGGAATTGGTGATGGACAGGGAGGCCTGGTGTGCTGCGATTCATGGTGTCACAAAGAGTCGGACACGACTGAGTGACTGAACTGAACTGAACTGAAGCACATCATGTGAAATGCCAGGCTGAATGAGATACAAGCTGGAATCAGGATAGGTGAGAGAAGCATCAACAACCTTAGATATGCAGATGATATCACTCTAATGGCAGAAAGCAAAGAGGGACTAAAAAACCCCTCGATCAGGGTGAAGGAGAAAAGTGAAAAAGCCAGCTTAAAACTAAATATTAAAAAAACCAGGATCATGGCATCTGGTCCCATTACTTCACGGAAAATAGGGAAAAGGTGGAAGCAGTGACAGATTTCCTCTTCTTGGACTCTAAAGTCACTGCAGATGGTGACTGAAGCCATGAAATCAGAACTCAGTTGCTTCTTTGAAGGAAAGTTATGACAAATCTAGTCAGTGTGTTGAAAAGCAGAGACATCACTCTGCCAACAAAGGTCCGTATCATCAAGCTATGTTCTTCCCAGTGGTCATGTATGGTTGTGAGAGCTGGATCATAAAGAGGGCAGAGAGCCAAAGAATTGATGCTTTTGAACTGTGATGTTGGAAAAGACTCCTGAGAATCCCTTGGACAGCAAAAAGATCAAACCAGTCAATCTTGAGGGATATCAACCCCAAAAACTCATTGGGAAGACTAATGTTGAAGATGAATTGCGAGTATTTTGGTCACTGATGTAAATATTCGACTCATTAGAAAAGTCCCTGATGCTGGGAAAGATTGAGGGCAGAAGGAGAAGAGGACATTAGAGGATGAGATAGCTGGATGTCATCACTGATGTAATGGACATGACCTTGGACAAACTCCGAGAGATACTGAGGGATAGGGAGGCCTGGCATACTGTAGTCCATGGGTCACAAAATGTCAGACATGGCTGGACAACTGAACAATAACAACTCTTTTCGTAAGGCTGCTAATTGTACAGGCTGTTATATAAACTCACTTTTATTTTGCTATTATTTATAATAATATATTATGAGCATTTCTCATTTATATTAATTTTCTTTATGAGCATGAGTTCTGATGATAGTATGGTATTCTATAATAAAGATCTACCATTGTTTTGAAGAATTCTAAGGTTGATATCTTTATGCATAAATGTTTGTTTTCCTTTTTATTTACTTAGAATAAATACCCAGAAGTGAAATTACTAAACTTATTTTACAGATTTTCATTACTATTGAAAATTTTCTTTCTATAAACGTTATGTAACACTTTACATTTCACACCAGCGGTGTTTGAGGGTAGCTATTTCCTCACACCATTTTTGACACTAAGGAGCATTTTTTTTTTCCCTTAGCTCTTCCAATAAAAAAGATATAGTTTGTTTGAGTTTGCATGTCATTGATTTTAAAATGACTTAGTATCTTAAACATTTTATTAACTATTTGGAGGTTTCTATATGTTTGAACTGTCTGTTGTTATCCTTTGCCTATTTTTCCATGGGGCACTGGCTTCTTTCCTTATTGTTTTACGAAAGTTCTTTATATATTAAGAAGCATATCCTTTTGCCGTCTATCTTGCATATGTTTCTCCCATTTATCTGTTGGTCATCTATTGCTGTGAGAGCCATATAATATGGGGAGTACAAATAAAGACACCAGAGCTGGATTTTCTGGATTCATAGCACAACTCTGAAATTATTTAATACCTGTGTTCATCTCTTTCCTTGTTTCTCAATTTGGATAACAGTGCCATCTTCCTGATAAGTCAATACTTGGAGTGGTGCCTGGCATATAATGTGTACTCAATTAATACTAACTAGTTTTATCAATTACAAATTTATTTTCAAATACTGTGTTTTATATTGGACTGATTTCATAACTATCTTTTATCTTTTTTTGTGGGGGTGTGGATAAGGATGGTGGGAGAATCAAAAGAAGGATAAGTGTATGAGTCAATTCCATTAGCACTTTGTGTCCCCTTTGTAAAGAAATAATACTTCTCCAATTCCAGGTTTGATTTTCTACCCAAAATAAATGTAGGTGCTTAGAAAAAAGGTAACTTGATAGGTTTGGAATATGCTGATCATCAAACACATGGGCTCTTGCATCTATTTAATTGTTCTGTTTTAAATGACAGATGATGTTCCAGTTAACTTTTCCTATGAGGATCTCAGGACATCCCATAGGTCTTTAATTTAAGCTTCATCCTTTCCATCCAGGAAGTAATCCAAGTAGGGCTCTCTTGTTTAAAGGGGGAGAAAATGACAGGCATACTGGGAGGTTTATTCATGAAGGAGCTGCCAGTTAGCCATCTATCCCAGAAGGACATAGAATAATTTGGCTTGAGACTGGAGACCCCACCAGCTGAAAATAAAACAAATTCTGTTCCAAATCTGATCCAGAAATGAGAAGTTAAGAGCCTCCAATTTGAAAATAATCGTATCCGCTGTATCTTCATCCTCCAAATGAGGACTGTCTTCCATTTTAGTTAGTGTGAAATGTTCCTTTTATTTCTGTTCTCCAAGTCTTGACATCACTAAAAATAAGTGACTCAATTACACTTGTGCATAAGCAGCTGGAAAACTACCAAAAATCTTCCCAGCTCCAAACGGTGTAAACAGAGACACCAGAGGAGGGAAGGAGGAAAAGGAAACAAAGCGAAGCGCACAAGAGAATTTTAAAAATAAAAAGTCACACAAAAGAAGGTCCCAGGAAAGAGCTGTGGAGTGTTAATTCCATGTCTTGGTTCCTGGTAGCATGTCGCAGTCCATAAACCTCTGGGTCTACAAAGCAAACCAGGTGGAAAAAAGGATCAGGAAACTTTATAAACACCTTGCAAATCAATGTGCCCAGCCAAGATACATTCCAACGCTCATCCTGGGAAAATGTTGGCAGACGCCTCTGGTCCGATGCCCCAAGGATCTTGGGGGCCTCATCTACAACTTGAGGACTAATGGGAAAAATGGAAACAGAATCCTGGCTGGCCAGCCAGCCCCAAAATACAACCACAAACCCCCATCAGTTTCCAAAGACTGGTCTTTTGTGGTAGCTCTTAGCTCAGAAGGCACAATTACAAAAATGAAATGTTCCAAGCGTCCTATACACCCACAGCATTCTTTCGTTTACTGTCTTGGGTGGAAGAATATACTTTGTCTCCTAGAGTCCTCTTGCCAGGAAAGAAAAGCAGGTTTGGCCAGCAGAAACCTGATTGTCTTTATTCCTTCCTCTCTGTTACTTGGGAGAGGAAGGGAAAGGTCAGATCAGCTGAGCGGTTCGGCCATATCGCCCTGTGTTGAGCTGTGTGTTATCTATGTGCTTTCGGGGAGAACCTCACTGGAGATGAAAGTAGGTCACCAGGCGGTGAAAGGGGCAGGAGCCTTGACCGAGAATAAAGAGACGCAAGAGCTGGGTTAAACCCGGGGCCTGGGGCGCTCAGTGCTTCCTCTACAAAGTTGGCCAGAGAGGAAAAGGCGAGCGTTTCTCTGGGTGACCTCTCTCTCCTTCTCCCGCTGTCTCTGCCCCTGCTCTGCTCTCGTTTCAATCAGTAAATGAAGTGTCTGTGGGAGCCCAGGAATCTGTGAAGGGACCCGCAAGGGCAGTGGCAGAGAGCTTTCCTCTCTTTCCACACAAAGACAGGCCAAAGGGGAATGGTTTAAATTGCTTCCAGCAGGATTTAGGTTCGCAGGAGGAAAATCTCTCTGAGTACGATGAGCCTCTGGAATGCATTACTAAGGGAGGCAATGGAATCCACTTCAGAGATCTCCGAGGACGCCTTGGAATGCTAATCTTTCCTTAATGGCTAATATTTTGGTGTAATCAGAGGCGGAGGCATGGATGAGCTTTTAAGTCCCTTTCACTCCTGAGATTTGAGTCTGTGCTTGCAGGAAGATGAAATATCAATCGTCCTGTGACATCTTTAGTATCCAAACCCAGCTTCATGTAGACTACCTGAGGCTCCTCGGGCATTTGCTCCCCGACTGGTGATCAGGTTTGGGACTTGAGTGTGTAGAGCTGGTGGTGGTGGGGTGGGGGTAGGGGTTGGGATGGGGGAGGGGGGACTGGGAAGAAAAGAATCGCATTGAAAACAACAGGAGTAAAAGGACCAGCAAGGGAGTTGGAGCCAAAATTTTTAGGAAGTGCTGAAATTTGAGTGAGGGAAATGACAATAATCTATCAAATATTCTAAGGGGTAAGAACCCTGCCAGACTGGAAAGCAGAGCCAAGGCTCCCATGCTGGGTAGAAGGAAGATGAAAAGGGAGAATATTAAGAGCAGGATTCTTAGCTTATGGGACCCCTGAGATGCCCAAGCTCATCATAGGTGTGTCGGAGGAGTTGAGGAGGGAGTAAATGAATGAATGAGAAAATGTATTAAAAATGCGATATTAACCATAGTTAACATTCAGAAATTTACAAATGGATTGAAGAATGGCTTCAAAGAGATCTTTATACTAATGATCACTAGTTCAGTTCAGTTCAGTCGCTTAGTCATGTCCAACTGTTTGGGAACCCATGGACTGCAGCATGCCAGGCCTCCCTGTCCATCACCAACGCCCAGAGTTTACTCAAACTCATGTCCATTGAGTTGGTGATGCCATCCAACCACCTCATCCTCTGTCATCCCCTTCTCCTCCTACCTTCAATCTTTCCCAGCATCAGCGTCTTTTCAAATGAGTCAGGAGGCCCTTTTAATTTTGGAGGTGAAACCTAGTGTGTACGGATTTGAGGGTAAACTTGTGTTTGCTCCTGGAGGGGCTTCACATGGGTAAATGAGGGCCATGTATTTGAAAGTTAAGGCTTGGCTCTCAGTGCAGATCTCATAGATGGATCTAACTGGCAAGACAAGCAGGGGAGTCTGTCTGGTCCCTTGGAGGTCCACAGCTTAGTTCTAAGATACGCTTATTGGCGCACCTGCATTGTGAGGATACTTATCTGTGCAGAGAGTCAGCACCTTTCTTCCTCCCAAGCAGTTTTGTTGTATAAGAGTGCTCATTTCTCCTGATTACTTTGGTAGAAGCAACCTGTATGTTTATATGATGGGAGTTTGGGCTAGCCAACATATTGCTTTCCAGTTGTTTTTTAAAACACTTTGCCTTTCCTTTATTATTTTTGAATTTATTTTTTTATGGAAGGATAATTGCTTTACAGAATTTTGTTGTTTTCTGTCAAACCGCAACATGAATCAGCCATGGGTATACATATATCCCTTCCCTTTTGAAACTGCTTCCCATCTCCCTCCCCATCCCACTCCTCTAGGTTGATACAGAGCCTCTGTTTAAGTTTCCTGAGCCATACAGCAGATTCCTGTTTGCTATCTATGTTACATATGGTAATGTAAGTTTCCATGTTACTCTTTCTTAACATCTCACCCTCTCCTTATGTCTCACCATCTCCCCATGTCCATGAGCCTATTCTCTATGTCTGTTTCTCCATTGCTGCCCTGTAAATAAATTCTTCAGTACCATTTTTCTATATTCCGTATATGTGCATTAGAATATGATATTTCTCTTTCTCTTTCTGACTCACTTCACTCTGTATAATAGGTTCTAGGTTCATCCACCTCAGCAGAACTGACTCAGATGCATTCCTTATTGTGGCTGAGTGATATTCCATTGCGTATCTGTACCACAACTTCTTTATCCGTTCATCTGTCGACGGACATTTAGGTTGCTTCCATGTTCTAGCTATCGTAAATAGTGCTGCAATGAACAATGGGATACATGTATCTTTTTCAACCCTGGTTTCCTCAGGTATATGCCTAGGAGTGGGATTTCTGGGTCATATGTTGGTTTTATTCCTAGTTTTTTAAGGAATCTCCATACCATCTTCCACAGTGGCTATATCAATATACATTCCCACCAACAGTGCAAGAGTGTTCCCTTTTCTCCAGACCCTCTCCAGCATTTATTGTTTGTAGACTTTTTGATGGTCATTCTGACTGGTGTGAGGTGATATCTCATTGTGGTTTTGATTTGCATTTCTCTAGTAATGAGCAATGTTGAGCATCTTTTCATGTGTTTGTTAGCCATCTGTATGTCTTCTTTCGAGAAGTGTCTGTTTAGGTCTTTTTCCTACTTTTGATTGGGTTGTTTGTTTTTCTAGCATTAAATTGTATGAGTTGCTTGTACATTTTAGAAATTAATCCTTTGTCAGTTTTATTTGCTATTATTTTGTTCGCATTCTGAGGGTTGTCTTTTCACCTTGATTATAGTTTCCTTTGCTGTACAAAAGCTTTTAAGTTTAATCAGGTGCTACTTGTTTGCTTTTTTTTTTTTTTCCCCATTACTCTAGGAGGTAGGTCACAGAGGATCTTGCTTTGATTTATGTCATCGAGTGTTCTGCCTATGTTTTCCTCTAAGAGTTTTATGGTTTCTGGACTTACATTTAGGTCTTTAATCCATTTTAAGTTTATCTTTGTGTATGGTGTTAGGAAGTGTTCTAATTTCATTCTTTTACATGTAGCTGTCCAGTTTTCCCAGCACCATTTATTGAAGAGGCTGTCTTTGCCCCATTGTATATTCTTGCCTCCTTTGTCAAAAATAAGGTACCCACAGATTTATGGGTTTATTTCTGGGCTTTCCATCTTGTTCCATTAGTCTATCTTTCTGTTTTTGTGCCAGTACCATACTGTTTTGATGACTGTAGCTTTGTAGTATAATCTGAAGTCAGGAAGGTTGATTCCTGCAACTCCATTCTTCTTTCTCAGGATTGCTTTGGCTATTCAGGGTCTTTTATGTTTCCATATGAATTGTGAATTTTTTTTGTTCTAGTTCTGTGAAAAATGCTATTGGTAATTTGTTGGGGATCACATTGAATCCATAGATTGCATTTGGTAGTATAGTCATTTTCACAATATTGATTCTTCCTACCCAGGAACATGGACTATCTCTCCATCTGTTTATGTCATCTTTGACTTCTTTCATCAATGTCTCATAGTCTTCTGGGTACAGTTCTTTTTCCTCCTTAGGTAAGTTTATTCCTAGATATTTAATTCTTTTTGTTGCAGTGGTGAGTGGGATTGATTCCTTAATTTCACTTTCTGATTTTTCATTATTAGTATACAGAAATGCAAGTGATTTCTGTGTACTAATTTTGTATCCTGCAACCTTGCTAAATTTACTGACTAGCTCTAGTAATTTTCTGATACTATGTTTAGGGTTTTCTATGTACAGTATCATGTTATCTACAAACAGTGAGAGCTTTAATTCTTTATCGATCTGGATTCTTTTTATATCTTTTTCTTCTCTGATTTCTGTAGCTTGGGCTTCCAGAACTATGTTGAGTAATAGTGGTGAAAGTGGACACCCTTGTCTTGTTCCTGATCTTAGGGGGAATGCTTTCAGTTTTTTACCATTGAGAATGTTTGCTGTAAGCTTGTCATATATGGCCTGTACTATGTTGAGGTAGGTTCCTTCTGTGCCCATTTCTTGAAGAGTTTTAGTCATAAATGGGTGCTGAATTTTGTCAGAGGCTTTTTCAGCATCCATTGAGATTATCATATGGTTTTTATCTTTCAGTTGGTTAATATGGTGTATCACATTGATTTGCATATATTGAAGAATCCTTGCATTTCTGGAATAAACCCAACTTTATCATGGTGTATGAGCAGTTCATCAGTGATATTGGCCTGCAGTTTTCTTTTTTTGTTTTGTCTTTGTCTGGTTTTTGTATTGGGGTGATGGTGGCCTCGTAGAATGAATTTGGAAGTGTTCCTTCCTCTGCAATTTTTTGAAAGAGTTTTAGAAGAATAGGCATTCAGTTCAGTTCAATTGCTCAGTCATGTCCGACTCTTTCTGACCCCATGGACTTCAGTATGCCAGGCTTCCCTGTCCATCACCATATCCTGGAGCCTACTTAAACTCATGTCCATTTTGTTGGTGATGCCATCCTACCATCTCATCCTCTGTTGTCCCCCTCTTCTCCTGTTTTCAATCTTTTCCAGCATCAGGGTCTTTTCAAAGTTCTTTGCATCAGGTGGCCAAAGTACTGGAGTTGCAGCTTCAGCATCAGTCCTTCCAATGACTATTCAGGCCTGATTTCCTTTAGGATGGACTGGTTGGATCTCCTTGCAGTCCAAGGGACTCTCAAGAGTCTTCTCCAACACCACAGTTCAAAAGTATCAATTCTTCAGCGCTCAGCTTTCTTTATAGTCCAACTCTCACGTCCATACATGACTACTGGAAAAACCATAGCTTTGACTAGATGGACCTTTGTTGGTAAAGTAGTGTCTCTGCTTTTTAATATGCTGTCTAGGTTGGTCATAGCTTTTCTTCCAAGGAGAAAGTGTTTTTTAATTTCATGGTCACCATATGCAGTGATTTTGGCATTAGCTCTTCCCTAAATGTTTGATAGAATTCTCCTCTAAAGCCATCTGGTCCTGGGCTTTTGTTTTTTGGGAGACTTTTGATCACAGCTTCAATTTCATTGCTTGTAATTGGGTTGTTCATAATTTCTATTTCTTCCTGGTTCAGTCTTGGAAGATTGAACTATTCTAAGATCCTGTCCATTTCTTCCATATAGTTTATTTATTGCCATATAGTTGTTCATAATAGTCTCTTATAATCCTGTGTATTTCTGCATTGTCTGTTGTCCTTTTTCATTTCTAAATTTGGTGATTTGATTCTTCTCTCTTTTTTTCTTGATGAGTCTGGCTAAAGGTTTGTCAATTTTGTTTATCTTCTCAAAGAACCATCTTTTAGTTCTATTAATCTTTACTATTGTTTCTTTCATTTTTTTTTCATTTATTTCTGTTTGGATCTTTATGATTTCTTTCCTTCTACTAATTTTTTTTTTTGTTCTTCTTTTTCCAGTTGTTTTAGGTGTAAAGTTAGATTATCTATTCAATTTTTTTCTTGTTTCTTGCAGTAGGATTGTATTGCTATAAACTTCCCTCTTAGGACTGCTTTTGCTGCATCCCATAGGTTTTGAGTTGTCCTGTTTTCATTGTCATTTGTTTCTAGAAATTTTTGATTTACTTTTTTATTTCTTCAGTAACCTGTTGGTTATTTAGAAATATGTTGTTTAATCTCCACGTGTTTGTGTTTCTTACAGCATTTTCTTGTACTTGATATCTAGTCTCATAGCCTTGTGGTCAGAGAAAATGCTTGATATGATTTCAATTTTCTTAAATTTACTGAGGTTTGATCTTTAACCCAAGATGTGGTCTAACCTGGAGAATGTTTTATGTGCACCTGAGAAGAAGGTGTATTCTTCTGCATTTAGATGGAATGCCCTGAAGATATCAATGAGATCCATCTCAACTAAAGTATCATTTAAGACTTGTCTTTCCTTATTAATTTTCTGTTTTGATGATCTGTCCATTGGTGTGAGTGTGGTGTTAAAGTCTCCTACTATTATTATGTTACTGTCAATTTCTCTTTTTATGTCTATTCCTGTTGCCATTTTCTTAATTGTTTGGGGTTGATTTTGTAGATCTTTTTTATTCTTTTGTATTTCTTGACTATATAAGTCTGTTTAACATTTGGTGTAAAGCTGGTTTGGAGGTACTGAATTCTCTTAACTTTTGCTTGTCTGAAAGCTTTTTATTTATCCATCAATTTGAATGAGATCCTTGCCGGGTACAGTAATCTTGGTTGTAGATTTTTCCCTTTCAGTCCTTTAAATATATCCTGACATTCCCTTCTGGCCTGCAGAATTTCTGCTGAAAGATCAGCTGTTAAGTGTATGGGGTCTCCCATGTATGTTACTTGTTGCTTCTCCCTTGCTACTTTTAATATTCTTTCTTTGTGTTTAGTCTTTGTTAGTTTGATTAGTATGTGTCTTGATGTGTTTCTCCTTGGGTTTATCCTGTATGGGATTCTTTGTGCCTCTTGGACTTGATTGACTATTTCCTTTTCCATGCTGGGGAAATTTCCAACTATAATCTCTTCAAAAATTTTCTCACACCCTTTCTTTTTCTCTTCTTCTTCTAGGACCCCTATAATTCGAATGTTGGTCTATTTGATATCATCCCAGAGGTCTCTGAGACTATCCTCAGTTCTTTTCATTCTTTTTACTTCATTCTACTCTTCAGAAGTTATTTCCACCATTTTCTCTTTCAGCTCACTGGTTAATTCTTCTGCTCCAGATATTCTGTTATTGATTCCTTCTAGAGTGTTTTTAATTTCAGTAATTGTGTTGTCTCTGTATGTTTTTTCTTGCATTCTTCTAGGTCTTCGTTAATTGATTCTTGCGTTTTCTCCATTTTGGTTTCAAGGTTTTTGATCATTTTTACTATCAATAATTGGTATTCTTTTTCAGGGAGTTTGCCTATTTCCTCTTCATTTATTTGGACTTCTGTGTTTCTAGCTTGTTCCTTCCTTTGTGTAGTATTTCTCTGCCTTTTCATTATTATTTTTAAACTTATTTTGAGATCTTTAACTCATTAGAGGTCTCCTTTTCCCAAGCTTCAAGGCTGAATTCTTTCTTTCTTTTTGTTTCTGCCCTCCTAAGTTTGGTCCAGTGGTTTGTGTAAGCTTCTTATCAGGTGAGATTTGTGCTGAGGTTTTGTTTGTTTGATTGATTTTCCTCTGATGGGCAAGGCTGAGTGAGGTGGTAATCCTGTCTGCTGATGATTGGGTTTGTATTTTTGTTTTGTTTGTTGTTTAGATGAGGTGTCCTGTACAAGGTGCTGCTGGTGGTTGGGTGATGCTGGGTCTTGTATTCCAGTGGTTTCCTTTGTGTGACTTCTCACTATTTGATACCCACTAGGGTTAGTTCTCTGGCAGTCTAGGGTCTTGGAGTCAGTGTTCCCACTCCAAAGGCTTGGGGCTTGATCTCTGGATGCAAGCACACCCTACAGATGATCTCCTCCATTGCAGTGTGGTTTCCAAACAGAATTTGCTCATGGGTTCACTAGATGGGTCATTTCAGAAGCTCCTGGTCACTGGAAAGTCCCATGGGCAGGGGAGCCTGGTAGGCTATAGTCCATGGGGTCACAAAAGAGTTGGACGTGCCTTAGCGACTGAGCACAGTAGATGGAACAAGTTAAAATGATGTCATATTGGATTACAATGGGTCCTAAATCCCATGACTGGTGTTTGAAATTCAGAAGACTTCCAGTTCAGTGGCTTTCAAACTATTTTGGCCACATCTTCTATTAAAAAATGTAATTTGCATTATGACTACAGTAGGCTGAATAATGCCACTCCGTCCAAAGACATTTGAATCCTAACTTCCAGAACCTGTGAATGTCACTCTGGCCCCTTAGGTCTAGGTCACATGGGTCTCCTCCTCTTGAGGGGGGCGCTCAAAAACTCATGATCTGCAGAATACTCGGGACAGTAAGGAGCAAGGGAGAAGGCTACCTTACTTTTTTCTGGACTCGGGAACCCTAAGGGACCGGTTCTGCATACACTCCGAGGCTGGGAAGCATGTCCTCTATTATTATTTTTAAATTGAGTTGTTTTAATTGAAGCATAGTTGATTTACAATATCATGTTCGTTTCAGATGTACAACATAG
Organism: Ovis aries; assembly: GCF_016772045.2. Classification (NCBI taxonomy): domain Eukaryota; kingdom Metazoa; phylum Chordata; class Mammalia; order Artiodactyla; family Bovidae; genus Ovis; species Ovis aries. Next base: position 16,436,379 of record NC_056055.1, read on the forward strand.
TGATTCAACATTTTTATAGCATATACTCCATGTAACATTATTATGTGATATTGGTTATTTTCCCTATGTTGTATATTACTTCTTTGTATCATTTATTTTATGCCTTGTAGTTTATAACTCTTAATTCTCTCCCCTTATTGCATCTTTGCTCCATCTCTCTCCCCACTTCCGGTTTGTGAGTTTTTGAGTTAACAAGCAAAGAGAGGTGATTAGCCACCTTTTCCCTTGTATTTCACAGTGACATTCATGCACAGTTGTCCTTGTTCCATGAACTAGGCTGAGGAAAGGGGAGCTGAGGATAAATAAGACAGGGTTCCTGCCATCAAAGCAATCTATTTGGGAATAGTCATTTGTTTGCTTCAGGCTTCACTGTGGTGAAACCCAGGCAGAGAGGACAGAGGGAATGAAGCCACTGATGATGAGCAATGTGACTCCTGGCATCCCACTTTGTTTGACTAAGACACTGATGTAATGAGAGAATGTAGCTGATGGAGGTTAGCAGAAGTCAGAACCCTTGGAGAGAGAGAGTTAATATTAATACACCATACCATTTGCTTTCTTTACCCACAGGCAGACTTTTAACTGGAATATTTGAAACCCCATCATTCTCTAAGATGAAGAACTAGCTGTGTAAAACCAGTTTGAGACCACAGCAGCCAAGGAGCTCTAAGACACTACGTAAGTATTTAAACTTGGGCTTTTTCCCTTGATGCCTCTCATCAGAACGACTTTAAAAATTTCTTAGCTGTGTTGGGTCTTAGTTGCAGCATGCAGGATTTTTAGTTCTGGTATATGAACTCTTAGTTGTGGTGTGTGGGATCTAGTTCCCTTACCAGGGATCTCACCCGGGCCTCTGGCATTGGGAGCATGGAGTCTTAGCCTCTGGACTGCCAGGTCCCCAGAAAGGCTTTAAAACAAGAGGCTCTGTGATTTTTCTGCTCCTTGGGAATGGGTGGAGTGACATTATGGTTGAACGGCAGGGATGATGTTAATGACCCAGGGCTGGGAGTTGTTGAACTAGTGGTAATTGTCTGAATCCCACCACTGACATTTCTAGGAAGGAATTTTGGCCCTAATGATTTTGGCTGCAAAAAGTTGGTAAGATAACCTTCTCTTCCCCCTTCCCATTTTCAGCTCCTCTGGGGAAGAGGAAAACCCCAGACACCAGCTTTCTGGTAACACAAGAAGCTTCCCATAACAGTGTACTATAAATTATAATGAGCACGACCCTTCTCTTTCTCTTCCTCTTTGTTTCGCTCCCTGAGCAATATTGTAAGAGTCTACACAGTCTCATAAGGGACTTGGCTGGCAATCAGTGGAAGAGACTGTTCCTTTGGCAGCAGCTCCAAGTGACTAGACTAGACTAATGTATTCCTTTTTGCTTCGTTTCTACAAAATCATATTGTGGTTCTATGCAGCTGAGGGGCTGGAGGAAGAAACCCAGGAGTAGAGAAAGTTAAGGTACAAACTGCCAAAGCCACTCAGATAGTATTATTTCACCCATGTTAAATCACGGGGCCAGACTCAAGAAGCAGAGTTGCTGTCCCCTTGGGACATGGTCTCTGCACAGAAGGTGAGATTCAGGGTCTCTGCCTGACCCAGAGCCAGCTGGGGCTGTGATGAGAGTCTCCAGAGATAAAATATTCTGTGTGGCACATCCCTTGTCAATGCCACCTTTTGTCTCTCAAAATCCGACTCTGTTGGGACTGAAGGATACACTTTGCACAAACACCCTTGGAAACAAAGACCACCCAGCAATTTGCTCAAGTGAACTTCTTTGTGAAAGCCATTTTTGCCTATCTTGGAGTCATAAGAAGTGAATTTTCTTAATTCCAACACTTGCTACCCATGTGATCTAGGGCACGTTGTTAGCTTTTCTGCTCCCCATTCTCTTCTTTGTAACAGGATGGGGGAATATGAATGATCTCCAAGTTCCCTTGTTGCTCCCTTAGAAAGAGCCGATGAAAGAAAGTCTTATTTTCTGGAAGGTGCATTATTAGCAGATGGAAATATTTCCCCTACCTCCTGAAAACCAAATAAATACACAGACTTTTATCAAAACTTAATTGAAGTTTCTAATCATGATCTTAAATTTTGTTCTGTAGAAAGTGAAACAAATTCAAGCCAAATGTATTCTCACATGAAAGAAGTCAAGCTTAGTAAATTGTAGTGAGAGGGGTCAGCCTGGGTGGGTCCCCCTCAGAGGCTGGACCACATCCACAGACACTGCAGAACAGTTCAGTCCAGCATAAAAGCAAGGCTCACAGCATGCGCATGTCTGGCTCTAATGGCCTCTCCAAAGCTTTTTGCCTGCTCCATGTACTAGGCAGTTCATTAAGAGGATAGCTTCCACCCATATCCACAGTTTTAGCTCTCAACAGCCTACGCTGGATTGTTCATTGATGCCATTGTGTTGTGGCTCCATCCTGTTGCTAACCTTGGTGTTTATTCTTTTGTTTCTCTACTTGCTTTGCCCTTTGGACTTGATGGTAGGTATTGTGGTCCCGACTGAGTTTCCTTCCATAAGACTTTATTTCACCCAGATATTCTGCTTTAGGCCTCCTTGATTGAACCTGGCCTTAATCTCTCCCCATGTGAATTCTGCCACCATGGACATGACACCAGTTTTGGTTAACTTCCTTGAGCAGCTCTTGAACATGGTCATACTTAATAGATAAATGAAGTGCAAATAGTTAGAATTAAGAGTCTAACAAGATTTTAACAAAGTTTATGATGGATGCGCAGAGAACATAGAGCAGGTGATACTCCAAGAACCAAGGTATATACTGGGAATCAAGGATGGACAGTAGGGACCCAGCTACTGAATTGGAGTTCAGGGTTTTGTCTCTAGTTCACCATGGTTGTGATGGTGAGGGTTCAAATAGAATCAGCTTTCTAATGGCTCCAGAGATCTTACAGGTCTATAATAATGATACCTTTTAGAAAACCTTAACACATAAGCATTTTTACTTATTGATCCATATTAATTACATTTCAAGTAAGGAATTCTAGCAATGGTGAGGTATTCTGCAGATAGTCTGCAATCTCTGAAGACATAGAATCATGACAGTCAGTCTGGCTTGGTACCTCCTGGGGCTCTGCTCCTTTTACCTAGCTTTTCACTGCCGGTGGCAAGTCTAATTCACATGGTCCAAATACAAGTCTAAGTCAGTTGGTCCATATTAAACTAGGTCTTAGAAATTGTGATGCTTTCAGGCTTTCTGGACCAGGTCATCAACATGCAATCAAGGTTTCCTCTTGTGAAACAGCCAATAGAAGGGTTGTCATGGAGGGAAGTGAGTTGGACTATAGGTGAGAGAGTTGGACAGCGTGGGGGAGTGGGGAAGGGGTCTAGCGCATGGGCCAGGAATGAGTTAGGGGAGATGGCACTTGCTGGGGACCCAAAAAGTATTTGGGAATTAATACATGAATAAACTATTGTTTCCAATTTCTCCCAGACTTAGCATGTAGGATTAAGGTTAATGATTCAAATTGATGTATCCAGTTATGACTGAACTGTCCACAGAGGTGATTCACCATTGAGTCCTATGAATCCTACTTTTCTCTCTAACTCCAGTTTTGGTTGATCTTTGGGGGCAAGTTGAGTTGTGGGGAGAGGTGTGAGGAGGCAGAGGTACACCCTGGGTAGGGCTTTGCAGGGCAATGTTTTTCAGAGCCGGAGTATTTCTGGCAAAAACTATCACTTTCTAGAAAAGTGTCTATTTGCAATGTTGATCTAATACAACATTAACTTTTGAAGCATTTGTACTAATTTTGCCAATTTTCCAAACTTAAGAATGGAGTCAATAAAGTAACGGAGACATTTTAGATGGGGAAATTCTACTTAAACAATGGCCACATATGTTTAATTTTCCACTTGCTTCCTAAATTTCTATGCCTGAAAAGAGCCTTGAAAAGCACAACCTCTTGTTTACGGACAAGAAAACTTAGGTTGTAAGAAGGAGAGAATTTGTTCAAGGTCGTATGGGTATCAAGGGAAATGGCAGGATCAGGATCCAAGGCCTTAGACTTCCAGAAAGTGCCATTTTAACCCTATTCCAATCTTCTAATTCACGAGTGGATGCCATTGAGGGATTTTGAGAAACTGCCAATCCCCCCCACCGATCAGCTTTGCTCCAGCTCATACCATGACTTTGCCTCAGTGGGCAAGTGCAGCCATGTAGAATCATGGTCTTTTTTCTTTTTTAGGGGAATTTCAAAAGGTTGGATGAAGCAGTGCATGCATGCTAAGTCCCTTTAGCTATGTCCAACATTTTGCGACCTATGGGCTGTAGCCCATCAGGCTCCTCTGTCCATGGGACTCTCCAGCCAAGAATACTGCAGTGGGTTGCCTTTCCCTCCTCTTTGCATGTATGACTGAGCATGCATACAATTCCATATAATATGTGTCTTATAAGCTGATATTTCATCTTATATCAACTATTTTGTGCTGTGCTGTCATTTATCATAATAAGCTGATTCATTCACAAGTGCATTCCACAAATACTTGTGAACATTGTCAATCAGTACCATTTTAGGGACCAGAGGGTTTAATGGTAATGAACAAGGCATCCTAAATCTTTGTTCTTACAGAGCCTGCAGCCTAGTAAAGGATTTGGAAAGCTATTTTTAAAGTCCCACTTCATTGTTCCTATCCAAAGTCCCCTGTAGACTATATCCTTGTCCAGCTCCCTGCTGTGACATTCTATTAGATAAAACACACTTCAGCAGAGTGAAAACATACTTCAGAAGAGTGAAACACTTTCCCCCAATTTAACCCTTGGTCAAATATTTCTTGGAGAAGCAGCCCTACAAACTCAGAAATCAAAGTGAGAGGAGGTGGAAAAGCCTTAAGTATCAGGAAAGTATGGAAACTGCCCAGAGCAGAAAAGTGACTTGGTCAAGACCTCAAATATTGGTAAAGTCAGGAACGGAATCAGATCCCTTGGCTCTTACTTTATTTCTCTTTTACAAGAATGGAATCTTCTAAAATTCAGAAACATCCCTAAAGATTTGAGCGCTGCCTTTACACAAAAGGAAAACCATTTGAGCACTGCCTTTACACAAAAGGAAAACCTTGGGACAATACCCCATCACTCACCCCCAGCCTTGAGTCTATTTGCTTCCTGCTCTCATCCTGTGGTGGTGGTTTAGTCACTAAGTCATGTCCAACTCTTGCGATCCCATGGACTGTAGACCACCAGGCTCCTCTGTCCGTGGGATTTCCCAGGCAGGAATGGTGGAATGGGTTGCCATTTCCTTCTCCAAGGGATCTTCCCAACCCAGGGGTCTAACCTTCATCTCTTGCACCTTCTGCATTGCAGTTAGTTTATGCACTGCTGAGCCACCATCTTATATCACCTATTTTGTGCTATGCTATTATTTATCATAATAAACTGGTTCATTCACAAGTATATTCCACAGATACTTGTGAATGTCAATCAGCACCATTTTAGGGACCAGAGTGTTTAACGGTGATGAATAAGGAATCCACAATCCTTGTTCTTATGGATCCTTCAGCCGAGTAAAGGGTTTGGAAAGTTGTTTTTGCCAAGTCAAAGTAGGCATTCAATACACTTGTTACAGTTAAACAAATGAATGAGTGTTGTGGACATTAATATAAAGTATGAACTTAAGTTGATCATTCACAGACGCATATGAAGCACAATTTAGAAATTCACCCATGATGCTCCTAGATGAGCTTTGGGTAGGTTTTTTTTTTTTTTTTAATTCTGTTAAATTACACAAGAAAGGAAAATGAAAGCTATTTCTATGTAGTCTCTCTCTCCATAGGTGAAACTGAAAATGGGTTTTTGATATAGAGTGTCAGGCTGGTCTCCGAGACTTTATAAGATCACCTTCAAACTGACTATCAGTTTCTGAAAAGAGGGTAGATATGAATGATTAATCCCTTTTTTTAAACACTGGTCAGTCTGGAAGAAACAGAAAGACATTTGAAGGGAATGAGGAGATATAGAAAAAAGAAATATATTGGTATATTACTGTTTACAAAACATTTTAATAGCCATTGTCTCATATGAGACCAACAATTCTGTAAATGCTATTGTTATTCCCATTTTACAGATGAAGACACTGAGGCTAAGAGTATAAGCTAGGAAATGTCACAGCCTACACTCAAAGAGAGTTCTCCTGACTTTAGAGTTGGTGCTTTTTTAAGCGTCTCACCCTTCTTTGTACACATGGCAATATCACAGCCACCTGCATGCGTACAGCCTTTCATCCATGAATCACAACGTGGGAGATTTTGCGGTGAATCTGTCTTAAAAATGATGGATGCTGTACATCAGTGCACATTCCCTATTTTAGTTGACAGCATCACCTTGTGGATGAAAATACATCTGGTGTGTGTTTTTATTTGTAAATATATGTATACTCTGTCGATTAGGGATAATGAGCCAAGCTATTATGCTGTCAGTCAGAAGTGTTTTGGGGTTGAACTTCTTTACCAGAATTTATTTTTTAGTAATCAACTAATAAAGAAAGGTCAAATAATAATAGTTAACTGATGAAAGAACAGAATGAAAGCTGGTTTGCTTCTGGCCTCTTTGGTTAAAACTTACTGCTGTTTTGCTCTCTTAATTAATATTTTTTTGAAAAGTGGGGATTAGACTTATAGTATTTGTAGCTTTGTGATGAGAATTAAAAGGGCAAAATAAAATAACAGCAGCTTAGCAGAATCTCATTGTTTAAAACAAAAGAATGATAGGGCCTCAAGTCCAAAATTCTTGACGTTTTGCATTTCAACTCTATGTGATTTTAAAACTCTCTTAGCCTTTAAAACTCTCTTTATCTCTAACATAGAGAAAACAATGCCAAGCTTGTGGAATGGTCATCAAATATTGGGTAAGATTATAAGAGAAAGAGCCCTCGTGCATTGAAAGACAGGGGGTAAAAACTCTAGGACATCCATCCAGTGTTGCCAGAGTCCTCACCACTTAAGCAAAAATATAGATATATTTTAGCAGGCATCTTAGCTGGTTTGGGTTCTTTTGCTGCTGCAGTTTTTGGTAGACAAACAGGCTTATAGAAAATATTTTTATTATCTACAGTGAGAAATGACAAATACCCTATTTTTTCCTAAAAGGTTTTACAAATGAGAACAGAAAACTAACATCCCAACTCCTCAGTAGCAAAGTGAGGACAGTTTATTCCAATGAATAGATTATTAACAATTATAATAGATTATAATTAATTCCTAAAGTTAATAATTTGGCAATTACTAACTTCAATGCTTATTTGATAGAGGATTTGGCAATCTGAATTCCATGTGCTGTCCTGATTAAATGTTTCCTGCACAAGTTTCCTTGGAACAAAGTTTTGCTTTTTTTTTTTTTTTTTTTTTTAAATTACCCTTGTCTTGTAAGAGAAAGTCTTATTGGGCAATCCATGCACAGTGGGAATGGAGTGTAAGTAATGGCTCATGGTCATAGAGTGAAAAGAGCCGGCCTCCTTAGCTGCACCACGCTAGCATCTCTACAGACTGCCAGCCTCCATCTCTGCATCACCGCATCCCCCTATCCCCTCCTGTATACCCCATCTGCCCACAGCCCTGCCCTCAGAGCTGGGGGTCTTCAGGGCAAATTTTCAGTTTGAATTTCCCGGCTTTTGTCAGTTTCTGTCAGAGCCCTAGCCACCTTCTCCCACTGCCTGCGGTGGCTTTGTTTTCCCCTCTCCTGCGTTTGCTCCTTGTTAGCCTGCGTCCCGTGTCGGCGCGTTTACCATCGGCAGAGCGCTGCTGACAGATGGTCGGGGGGCTGGGAGTGGGGCTGCCGTGGCTCCGGGCCAAAGGATGTGCCTCCCGCCGGAATGCACGGCCCGCAGACTCCTCCCTGAAGCCTCGTCCCTTCGGTCTGGTTCTGTGGGCGTGTTTGTGTGTGCCGGTCCCCACGTGGCATGTTTTGTTGTGGTGGTGGCGGTGGCTGTGGCTGTTTTTGTTGTTATTTGGGCCAATGACAACAGAGGCCTCACTGGCTGGCGGCTGCTTTCCACTCTTGGCAGTTTCCAGACTCCCAGACAGGAAATTCTCCTAACGATTGCAGCTGTGAATTGGCCCATTTTTCTGGAAAGGGGATAAAGAAAAGAGTTCTGTGGGATCTTTTGCTTCTCTCGCACAAGCAGGGACACGTTGAACACAAACAGGGACCTGCAAGGAGATGGGGTGAACCGCAGTGCGGCTGGGAGGAGAGACTGTGCCCTTGCAGCGTGCACGGTGGAGCTCCCCGCCTCCTGATGTCAGGCTGCCCCGCAGGTGACGCTGCTCCGGGTCCCGCTGGGGATTCGGCAGTTTGAACCCACTTAACAGCCAAGAGAGACTCACTTCCATTCATTTTTTTTTTTTTTCAGCGAAAATCCCAGTGCTCGCTCTGTAGCTGGTGGTTTCCTGGGGAGGGAGGATGAGCCAGAAAACAAAACTGGCAAGGTGTACACCTCGTGGAACTAACAACTGGGCAGACAAAGTACAAGTAAGCAAACACATATCACAGTCACACCCTCTTGGCAGTGTTTTCCATGCAACTTGACAGGCTGCCATGAGAGAGATGGATGGTGATGGTGATGATGGTTCCCAATTTTTAATGTGTTCTTCTTATGTGCCAAGCACTGTTCTGAAGGCATTTCTCACTTCATAATATCTCTTTGGGATGAATACTATGCAAAAGGACATTTGGAGTGATCAGGAAAGGCCTCTCTAAGGAGAAGAAATCTGAATTGCGATGTGGAGGACCCAAAAGAACCAGCCATTTAAAGAGCCAAGGGGAGGGGAGTGCAAGGACGATGGTCCTAAGGTGGAGCAGAACTTCTGTGTATCTAGGTCACTGACAAAGACCTATAGGACAGCGGTGACCTGACCTGTGGGACAGGGTGTAGAGGTAAGATGGTGACCAGAGCGGGAACTGGGGAGATTAGAATGGTACGGGGTGAGCTTTTGAAGTAGTCAGGGCCCTTGTGAGGACCAGGTCCTAGAAAGGGATGTGAAAATGGGAAGCATCATTGGATTTAGAGCTGAGAAGAGACATGATTGGAATTACAATTTTTTTTTTTTGGTTGTTTGTTTCAATTGTTTATTAACTGACCAGATTACAAAAATAATCCTGGTAGATACCTTAGTTCATCCTTCTAAAAAGCCTGTTGATCTGGTCTTCCCTGTTGCCAGCATCTCCACCTTCTACAAAATGGGTGGTCTTTTTCTTCATTCCAGCTTGTAGAGAAGACAATTTAGAGGGCCACAGGAAGTTGTTTGCTTCTTTGACACATTTTCCAATGGTATAGATCTCATGAATCAGATCCTCCATGCAGATGATTCCGTATTTCCCAAGAGATTGAGCAATCAATGCATTGTCTGTCAGGGCAATTCGCTTTTTGTTGATTTTGCCATAACCATACTTGTATGTAGATCAATTCATTTTAAGACTTCAGATTTGGGTACCCCCAGCTCAACATTAAGAAAATGAAGATCATGGCTTCTGGTCCCATCACTTCATGGGAAATAGATAGGGAAACAGTGGAAACAGTGTCAGACTTTATTTTTGGGGGGCTCCAAAATCACTGCAGATGGTGATTGCAGCCATGAAATTAAAAGATGCTTACTCCTTGGAAGGAAAGTTATGACTAACCTCGACAGCATATTAAAAAAACAGAGACATTCCTTTGCCAACAAAGGTCTGTCTAGTCAAGGCTATGGTTTTTCCAGTGGTCATGTGTGGATGTGAGAGTTGGACTGTGAAGAAAGCTGAGTGCCAAAGAATTGATGTGTTTTAACTGTGGTGTTATAGAAGACTCGAGAGTCCCTTGGACTGCAAGGAGATTCAACAAGTCCATTCTAAAGGAGATCAGTCCTCGGTGTTCTTTAGAATGAATAATGCTAAAGCTGAAACTCCAGAACTTTGGCCGCCTCATGCGAAGAGTTGACTCACTGGAAAAGACTCTGATGCTGGAAGGGATTGGGGGCAGGAGGAGAAGGGGACGACAGAGGATGAGATGGCTGGCTGGATGGCATCACCAACTCGATGGATGTGAGACTGAAGGAACTCTGGGAGCTGGTGACGGACAGGGAGGCCTGGTGTGCTGCAGTTCATGGGGTCGCGAAGAGTCGGACACAACTGAGCGACTGAACTGAACTGAACTGAACTGATGCAATGTATGGCTCCACAGTTCTCAGCATGTTAACTGATGCCTTGTTGAGCTTCACGAAGGTGCCACTGAAGATCTGCTGGAGGCGAAGGAGCTGCAGCACCTTTCGAACCTTTGGGCTCACACCACTGATGCCTCTGATCCTGATGACAAATGCCAATTTGGGTTCCGCAGGTGCACAGAAGTTGCCAGCTTTTCGTGCCATCCTAGCCATTCAAATTTCAGTTCTGTACATCTGCCTGTATTCCTTGTGGTAGTGCTTAGCTTTTTCATAGATAAGCTTCCTCCTTCCCTTTTGAAGCATCTTTTGGGCAAACTTCTTTCTCAGGCGCTTGATCTTAAGCTCTGTGAAATTCTTTCGCTTTTTCTTAAGGGTTTCTGGCACAGCAGGAACCTTCTTTTTCTTCTCTTCTGCACCCTCCATGGTTCCAGCCGGGAAAGAGGCTGGAATTATATTTTTAAAAGATTTGTTTATCTGTATTGGGGAAAATGAAATGAATTGGATCATACAATGTGCAAGTGGAAGCATGGAAGGCTGGCAAGAAATGATGGCGACATGACTGAGGATGGTAACTGTAGACATGGAGAAGTGGATGATTAGGTCTCCGTTGGAGGTGGACACAAGAAGGTTGCTCAGCTAAGTTGATGAGGTCTTGAGACTGAGTAGTCATGGGAACACCCCACTTTCTGACTCTGGACATTTGATGGTGGCAGGTGTGACATTCACTGGGATGGAAAGGACTGGCGATGGACCAAGGATTCCCCCATAGACAGAGTGTATCTGCTTTGTACACTGGAAAGGTCAGTGTCCAGGGAGGAAATCTGAGGCCTGGGATGAGGAAGAAATACCTTCCAGTGAGGGGGGAAAAAGAATGACTGTATGATAGCAGGAGAATAATCACCTTACCTTTGTGAGATGCTGTTGTGTACTTTAACATCTGTATCTTGTCTTATTTGTTCTTCACTCTAATATTGTGCCAGCATGATGATTATTTCAATTTAAGAGAAGGAGAAAATGAGACTTACTGAAGTGAACTGACTTCTCATGGTCATGCAGTTGGTAATACTAGTTATTGTCAACATGCATGGAAAACTAACTTTGTACCAAGCACTGGTTCTACATATTTTACATATGCTGGGTCTTCACAATCAACTGAGGTAGCTATTACTTTTTACTCCATTTTGCAGAGGGGAAACTGAAGCACAGAATGCTTAAATAATTTGTTCAAGGTTATATAACAATCAGAATGTAACTATTTCTTTTATTATTATTACTACTTTATTTGGGGGCCATGCTGTGTCTTTGTTGTGGCATGCAGGCTTTCCCTAGTTGTGGTGCGAGGGGGCTTCTCAATGCAATGCACAGACTTCTCTGGTTGTGTTGCATGGGCTCCAGAGCGTGGCCCTAGTAGTTGTGTTCAAGGGCTTAGTTGCCCCGTGGCATGTGGAATCTTCCCAGAGCAGGGATTAAACCTGTGTTCCCTGCATTGGAAGGTGGATTCTCAACTACTGGACTGTTAGGGAAACCTCAGAATATTATTTATCCCTACATAACAAAACTAAGTTTCAAGTCTAGCTCCCTATTTGTGTTGTAAACCCCCGTGCTTTACTAGGTATGATTGAATTAGGACTCTGAATCTCTCAACCTCTTTACTATTCTGAGATGTTTCCTTGGTATTACTTTTGATGATTACTCTTCTTCTCCCGTGAATTTGTGTATCTAGGTCATCTGCAGGTTTGCTATAGATAGCTAGATGACTGTTCCTCAAATATTTTCCTCCAAAGACTATATAGCATCATGATGTAACATCTGAAAAGAACTCTTTTGTTGAAGGGACATACCTGTTAATCCTATCAAAATTAAAAGCAGAAAGAAAACCTGTGAACTAATTTGGTCTCTATATGTTGATTGATCAGAAACTGGTTTTGTTGTTGTTGTTGTTCTGATTTTAAAATTATTATATGCATTTTGGAATAGGACTTCTCGTTTTCTTGGAAGTCCTACGGCCAAGTAGGAAGAAGGCACGTAGATATTATATGAGTTTCATTTTCCTGTCTCTTAAAAGATGGTCCATGCACATAACAAAGAAGATAGAATTAGGCCACAGACAATCCCCACATATTTCTTGATAAGGTTCTGTGGGTGATCATCTAGGCAGCATATTGAATGTACTTCCTATCATATTTCTTCATTGAAGGCAGATAGGAGAGCGATTACTCCAACCTTCTTTGTGCATTTGTATCTGATCAAGTTCTCTGACTGCAAGTCTGAGTGTGATGATGAACATGCATTCTGGCACTTCACAGCCTTCCAGAAAGTGGTTCTGTTCCCGAGTAGGGTTGAAATAACCACAGGCAATATTTTTTTTTCTTTTCTGTTGGTTAGTTGAGTAAGCATGGCGTTAGGTCCTCATACTGCTCATTCTGAAAATGTTCTATTAGTTTCTCGTACCCAGTTGGTGGTGAACAGCTGCCTCACCAGGGTGTTTGTTCTGAAGATGAAGTGAGATGATTTCTCCATCTTGGCCCCCATTCAATCAGGTAGCCAGGACAAGAGGGGCAAAATGCTTAACTCAATAAAAGTACTGCACAAAGCTGCTTAATGTTTTGTGCAAAATATGCTCCTCCATTAGGCTTGGGAAACATAACATTTTGTTTCTGCCGTGTATTGTCATACAAAAAGCTCCAGTGAGGCCTACGGTAAAGAAATATGTTTGGTTTTGCTGAACATGGTCCTTCCCAAACTATCTACTGTCATCTATGCTGACAATCATTTGTGTGAATCATGCCCCAGCCAGATCATTCTTTAGCCCATTCAAGGTGTGTTGAGGGACTTCCTTCCCTGTTGGTCCAGTGGTTAAGAATCCACCTAACTTTGCAGGGGGCAGGGTCTTGATCCCTGGTTGGGGGACTAAAATCCCACATGCCGCTGAGCAGCTGAGCCAGTACGTTACAGCTGGAGAGTCTGTGCACCCCAGCAATGATCCAGCGTGCTGCAGCTGCAACCCAACTGCAGTATGGCTCAGTTCAGTTCAGTTCAGTCGCTCAGTCATGTCTGACTCTTTGCGACCCCATGAATCACAGCATGCCAGACCTCCCTGTCCATCACCAACTCCCAGAGTTCACTCAGACTCACATCCATCGAGTCCGTGATGCCATCCAGCCATCTCATCCTCTGTCATCCCCTTCTCCTCCTGACCCAAATCCCTCCCAGCATCAGAGTCTTTTCCAATGAGTCAACTCTTCCCATGAGGTGGCCAAAGTACTGGAGTTTCAGCTTTAGCATCATTCCTTCCAAAGAAATCCCAGGGTTGATCTCCTTCAGAATGGACTGGTTGGATCTCCTTGCAGTCCAAGGGACTCTCAAGAGTCTTCTCCAACACCACAGTTCAAAAGCATCAATTCTTCGGCACTCAACTTTCTTCACAGTCCAACTCTCACATCCATACATGACTACTGAAAAAACCATAGCCTTGACTAGATGGGCTTTAGTCGGTAAAGTAATGTCTCTGCTTTTGAATATACTATCTAGGTTGCTCATAACCTTTCTTCCAAGGAGTAAGCATCTTTTAATTTCATGGCTGCAGTCACCATCTGCAGTGATTTTGGAGCCCCCCCAAAATAAAGTCTGACACTGTTTCCATTGTTTCCCCATCTATTTCCCATGAAGTGATGGGACCGGATGCCATGATCTTCATTTTCTGAATGTCGAGCTTTAAGCCAATTTTTTCACTCTCCTTTTTTACTTTCATCAAGAGACTTTTAGTTCCTCTTCACTTTCTGCCATAAGGGTGGTGTCATCTGCATATCTGAGGTTATTGAGATTTCTCCCAGCTGGAATCTTGATTCCAGCTTGTGTTTCTTCCAGTCCAGCATTTCTCATGGTGTACTCTGCATAGAAGTTAAATAAGCAGGGGGACAATATACAGCCTTGACAGACTCCTTTTCCTATTTGGAACCAGTCTGTTGTTCCATGTCCAGTTCTAACTGTTGCTTCCTGGCCTGCATACAGATTTCTCAAGAGGCAGGTCAGGTGGTCTGGTATGCCCATTTCTTTCAGAATTTTCCACAGTTTATTGTGATCCACACAGTCAAAGGCTTTGGCATAGTCAATAAAGCAGAAATAGATGTTTTTCTGGAACTCTCTTGCTTTTTCCGTGATCCAGCGGATGTTGGCAATTTGATCTCTGGTTTCTCTGCCTTTTCTAAAACCAGCTTGAACATCAGGAAGTTCATGGTTCACGTATTGCTGAAGCCTGGCTTGGAGAATTTTGAGCATTACTTTACTAGCGTGAGAGATGAGTGCAATTGTGTGGTAGTTTGAGCATTCCTGACTGTGAAGAAGGCTGAGCGCCGAAGAATTGATGCTTTTGAACTGTGGTGTTGGAGAAGACTCTTGAGAGTCCATTGGACTGCAAGGAGATCCAACCAGTCCATTCTGAAGGAGATCAACCCTGGGATTTCTTTGGAAGAAATGATGCTAAAGCTGAAACTCCAGTACTTTGGCCACCTCATGGGAAGAGTTGACTCATTGGAAAAGACTTTGATGCTGGGAGGGATTGGGGGCAGGAGAAGAAGGGGACGACAGAGGATGAGATGGCTGGATGGCATCACTGACTTGATGTACGCAAGTCTGAGTGAACTCCAGGAGTTGGTGATGGACAGGGAGTCCTGGCGTGCTGCGATTCATGGGGTCGCAAAAAGTCAGACATGACTGAGTGATTGAACTGAACTGAACTGGCATTGCCTTTCTTTGGGATTGGAATGAAAACTGACCTTTTCCAGTCCTGTGGCCACTGCTGAGTTTTCCAAATTTGTTGGCATATTGAGTGCAGCACTTTCACAGCATCATCTTTCAGGATTTGAAATAGCTCAACTGGAATTCCATCACCTCCACTAGCTTTGTTCGTAGTGATGCTTCCTAAGGCCCATTTGACTTCACATTCCAGGATGTCTGGCTCTAGATGAGTGATCACACCATCATGATTATCTGGGTCGTGAAGATCTTTTTAGTACAGTACTTCTGTGTATTCTTGCCATCTCTTCTTAATATCTTCTGCTTCTGTTAGGTCCATACCATTTCTGTCCTTTATCGAGCCCATCTTTGCATGAAATTTTCCCTTGGTATCTCTAATTTTCCTGAAGAGATCTCTAGTCTTTCCCATTCTGTTCTTTTCCTCTATTTCTTTGCATTGATCACTGAAGAAGGCTTTCTTATCTCTCCTTGCTATTCTTTGGAACTCTGCCTTCAGATGCTTATATCTTTCCTTTTCTCCTTGGCTTTTTGCTTCTCTTCTTTTCACTTCTCTTCTTTTCACTTCTCTTCTTTTCACAGCTGGAGGCCAGGGGTGGCAGCCAGGAGGAGCAACCCCATGCCCGAGGCTAGGGCGGCGACCAGGAGGAGCAACTCCACACCCAAGGAGTGGTGGCTGTGCCTAGAGGAGCCATCCCACATTGAAGGTCAGGAAGGGCAGCAGGAGGAGATACCCCTCATCCAAGGTAAGGAACAGCGACTGTGCTTTGCTGGAGCAGCAGTGAAGAGATACCCCACGCCCAAGGTAAGAGAAACCCAAGTAAGATGGTAGGTGTTGCAAGAAGGCATCAGAGGGCCGACACACTGAAACTGTACTCACAGAAAACTAGTCAGTCTAATCACACTAGGACCACAGCCTTGTCTAACTCAATGAAACTAAGCCACGCCTGTGGGGCAACCCAAGACGGGTGGGTCATGGTGGAGAGGTCTGACAGAATGTGGTCCACTGGAGAAGGGAATGGCAAACCACTTCAGTATTCTTGCCTTGAGAACCCCATGAACAGTAGGAAAAGTAGGATACTGAAAGAGGTACTCCCCAGTTAGTAGGTGCCCAATATGCTACTGGAGGTCAGTGGAGAAATATCTCCAGAAAGAGTGAAGGGATGGAGCCAAAGCAAAGACAGTACCCAGCTGTGGATGTGACTGGTGATAGAAGCAAGGTCCGATGCTGTAAAGAGCAATATTGCATAGGAACCTGGAATGTCAGGTCCATGAATCAAGGCAAACTGGAAGTGGTCAAACAGGAGATGGCAAGAGTGAACGTCGACATTCTAGGAATCAGAGAACTAAAATGGACTGGAATGGGTGAATTTAACTCAGATGACCATTATATCTACTACTGTGGGCAGGAATCCCTCAGAAGAAATGGAGTAGCCGTCATGGTCAACAAAAGAGTCCAAAATGCAGTACTTGGATGCAATCTCAAAAACGACAGAATGATCTCTGTTCGTTTCCAAGGCAAACCATTCAATATCACAGTAATCCA
Source organism: Ovis aries (assembly GCF_016772045.2). Taxonomy (NCBI): domain Eukaryota; kingdom Metazoa; phylum Chordata; class Mammalia; order Artiodactyla; family Bovidae; genus Ovis; species Ovis aries. The sequence continues at coordinate 16,452,827 of NC_056055.1, forward strand.
AGTCTATGCCCCAACCAGTAATGCTGAAGAAGCTGAAGTTGAACAGTTCTATGAAGACCTACAAGACCTTGTAGAACTAACACCCAGAAAAGATGTCCTTTTCATTTTGGGGGACTGGAACGCAAAAGTAGGAAGTCAAGGAACACCTGGGGTAACAGGCAAATTTGACCTTGGAATGTGGAATGAAGCAGGGCAAAGACTAATAGAGTTTTGCCAAGAAAATGTACTGGTCATAGCAAACACCCTCTTCCAACAACACAAGAGAAGACTCTACACATGGACATCACCAAAATCAGATTGATTATATTCTTTGCAGCCAAAGATGGAGAAGCTCTATACAGTCAACAAAAACAAGACCGGGAGCTGACTGTGGCTCAGATCATGAACTCCTTATTGCCAAATTCAGACTGAAATTGAAGAAAGCAGGGAAAACCGCTAGACCATTCAGGTATGACCTAAATCAAATCCCTTATGATTGTACAGTGGAAGTGAGAAATAGATTTAAGGGCCTAGATCTGATAGAGAGAGTGCCTGATGAACTATGGAATGAGGTTCGTGACATTGTACAGGAGACAGGGATCAAGACCATCCTCATGGAAAAGAAATGCAAAAAAGCAAAATGGCTGTCTGAGGAAGCGTTACAAATAGCAGTATGGCTACAGCCAAATAAATAATTAAACATTAAAAAAAAAAAAAAAACAATGTGTTGGAATTCAACTCCTTAAAATAAAGCACTAAAAGAAAAAAATAATGACTAGGGTAGATTGTTTCCAGTCAGATAGCCTGAAGCTCATGAGCTGACTTAGTCTGTTAGAAATTCTGTAATTTGGGGCAGACATTCTTAAATTCCTTCAGTTCTTTCATTTTTAAAATGGGAAAATGAATATTTTCTCAATTGTTGATTGTGATTTGTTTATTTATTAGTGAATGTATTCATTAAATATTTATTGAATATCTTTTCCATGCCAAGTATTGTAACAGGGACTGGGGATTCACGAGCTAGCCAACTGTATTAGTCAGAGTTCTCTAGAGAAATAGAACTGGTAGGAGAGATAGACAAATATAGAATAAATCATAGATATATATTATAAGGAATTGGCTCATGTATTAATAGTTATGGAGGTTGAAATATGCCAACTGCAAGCTGGAGACCCAGGAAAGCTGTGGTATAATTCAACCCAAGTTCAAAGACCTGAAAATAAGAAGTTATGAGGCAGAGAAAGATCATGTCCCCCCTCAGGCATGAAAGGTCAAATTCTTCCTTTTTCTGCCTTTTTGGGCCCTCAAGGGATTGGATGATGCCCACTACATTGAGGGGGGGCAAGTTACTTTATTGGATCCATGGATTCAAATGTTAATTTCATCTGGAAACACCCTCATAGACACATGTAGAAATAATATTTGCCAAATATATGAGCACCCCTTGAGTTAGCCAAGGTGACATGTAAAGTGAACCATCACACCAAACCACCTGGAGTTGAGTTGTTTAATCACAAGAAGTCCCTGATCGACCTTTTGCCCTCATACCATCCCAAGGCATCAGTTTCTGGTCCTATTTTTTGGTATTACATAGCAAGAGAGATTCACCAGCAAGGCTGGTCTGTGGCAGACTAGGACAGATGTTTTCTGAACCTCCAAGCAGAAAGGAGTGTAACTCACAGCCTGGATGGGTAATGTAATATGTGCCAAGATGAAGACAAGCTATTTATCAAGGCTTCTCCTACAAACATTTTAAAAATGCTATTCTGACTTCTACACTTTGTACTGTTTATTTGTTTTAATCTTGTAGTATTCAATCTTTGTTCTTTCATTTGAGAAATTTATTTTTAAAATGGACATATTAAAGAGTTTCCTTTGCAGATGAATGTATTACTAAGGGGAAAGGGGAAGAAGTGGAAATGGCAGGTTCGCTTGTGTCCTGTGTTATTACTGGTCCCAAGATGGAGAAGATGCTGGGTCTCCTCACCTCTTCTTTCCCTCCTGATGCCCTTCTAGACTTAAAGGGAGCCCTTTTAAAAGAGATCACCCTTGAGGAAAGCACTAAATTAACCATACAGTCAATATAAGGCCTTGGTAGCTAGACAGAGGGCTTATCAATCATCATGCTTTTGCTTGTGGTTCACTGACTCCTTGCTTACCTTTCTAAGAGGTTGGTCCAATAAACTCGTCTATACTCATGGCATGTCCCGTTCAGAGCTTCTGGCTCACAGATCCAGGGTAACTTGTAATGCTTGCAGATGGAGTGGGTACAAGAATGAAAAACAAAAACAGACCTACATCTTCATCTGTGTGATTACTCAGATGGAGAGCAAGAGGACTAAAATAGATGACTGTAAACGGGAATTCAGTGAGAATGGAAAAGCTAACGTCTTGTTGGCCTTTTGTTGTGTATTGCTCCCAAATAGGGTTTCTCAAACTCCATACAATTGACATTTGGGGCATAATTCTTGGTGTGTGGGTGTTGTCCTGTAGATTGTACAATGTTTAGCATAATCCCTGTTCTCTGCCCACTCAACACCAGTTGCAGCTGTTTCCAGGCATTGTCAAACGTTCCCAGGGGACAGGGACAAAATCCTCCACTTTCTATTAGGAGTTACAAGCAGATGTAATACAGAAGCTGGCTCAATTTGAGCTCTTTTCTTAACATTAATACCTTTTAAAAGCATTTTGGCTGTGCTGGGTCTTCACTACGGTGGATGGGGCTTTTCTCTAGATGCAGTGCATGGGCTTCTTGTGGTGCACGGGCCTCTCTAGTTGTAGGACACAGGCTTTTCTTGTGGAACACTGGCTTTAGAGCACACAGGTTCAGTCATTGCAGTGTACAGGCTTTGCTGCCCCAGGGCATGTTGGATCTTAGTTCCCCAAGCAGGAATCAAACCAGTGTCCCCTGCATTGGAAGGTGGATTCTTAACTACTGGACCACCAAGGGAATCCTAAATATTAATACCTTTCAGAGAGAATTAAAAACTGTGAATATAAAAGGATATAGCAGTTAAAAATTTAGTATGTAGAGATCTACTTATAGATCCTTATAGTAGCTGTATAGTATTCTTTATAGTAGCTGTATAGTATTCCATTGTTGCATCTCGTTATGTCTTACCTGTCTTACTCAGGCTGTTGCAATGAATCCCCATAGATTGGTAGCTTGAACATTTATTTCTCACAGTTCTAGAGGCTAGAAAGCCCTAGAACAGAGTGGCAGACTGAGGTCAGTTTCTTGGGGAAGGCCATTTTCCTGGCTTGCAGGGTATGCTGTCACTTCCTTGTATCCTTATGTGACAGAAAGCAGAGATAGAAGGAAGCAAGCTTTCATTTGTTTCTTTTTATAAGGGCACTAGTCCTGAAGATGAGGCCCTGTTTATTTAACTTATATGCAGAGTACATCACGTGAAATGCTGGGCTGGATGAAGCATAAGCTGAAATCAAGATTGCTGGGAGAAATATCAGTAACCTCAGATATGCAGATGACACCACCTTATGGCAGAAGGAACTAAAGACCCTCTTGATAAAGGTGAAAGAGGAGAGTGAAAAAACTGGCTTAAAACTCAACATTAAAAAATCGAAGATCATGGCATCCAGTCCCATCACTTGATGGCAAATAGATGGAGAAACGATGGAAACAGTGATGGACTTTATTTTCTTTATTTTCCAAAATCATTGCAGGTGGGGACTACAGCAATGAAATTGAAAGATGCTTGCTCTTTGGAAGAAAAGCCACAACAAACCTAGACAGCATATTAAAAAGCAAAGACATCACTTTGCTAAAGGTCCATCTAGTCAAAGCTATGGTTTTTCCAGTAGTCATATATTGGTGTGAGAGTTGGACTATGAAGAAAGCTGAGTGTTGAAGGATTGATGCTTTTGAACCATGGTGTTGGAGAAGACTCTTGAGTGTCCCTTGGACAGCAAGGAGAGCAAACCTGTCTATCCTAAAGGAAATCAGCCCTGAATATTCATTGGAAGGACTGATGCTGAAGCTGAAGCTCCAGTACTTTGGCCACCTGATGTGAAGAGCTGACTCATTGGAAAAGACTCTGATGCTGGGAAAGATTGAAGACATGAGGAGAAGGGGATGAAAGAGAATGAGATGGTTGGATGGCACCATTGACTCAATGAACATGAGTTTGAGCAAGCTCCGGGAGATGGTGAAGGACATGGAAGCCTGGTGTGCTGCAGTGCATGGGGTTGCAAAGAGTTGGACACGACTGAACGACTAAACAACAACAACAACAACTCATTTGCTACTTCAGAATATGTCAGTGTACGTCCTTGCATATATCCCTGTATACAAGCTCGTGATAAAATTTCTGGTATTGCTTTATTATAGATTTTGAGAATTTACATTGCTCTTTAAAGAAACTGTACCCTTAGTACTTTAAAGAATATTTTGAGAAAATACCTACATGTTTTTACCAACATTCTGTACTATAAAGTTTTGATTTTTGCCCATTGAGAGGTGAAAATATTCTTTTTATTTGCATACTTGCTTTTAATAAAGTTGAACAGGTTTTCAAATCTTTTCTAGACTTTTGTGTTTCCTATGAAGAAGCCTGCTCATGATCTTTATCCATTTTCTATTGGGTTGTTAGTTTTCTTTCTTATTGAATTATACAAGCTCTTTGTATATTAAGGAGATCATACTACTTGTATGTCATATATGTTGTAGGTTGGTTTGTTTTTTTTTTTTTTGCTGTTTGTCATTTGACATGATATTCTCTAGATAAGTCTTTTTAATGGTCTGTTTTTTAGAGGTTTAAAAATCAGGATGGTTCTTGGAGCTTACTCTAATTGTGTGGATGATGATGCTGGAAGTTGGATTTCAGAAGAAGCTTCTGCTTGTTTACAAGGGATGGTGTAATACTTCTTGAGGACCTGGTTTTTGCCACTGTGAGTCATTCACATTACTGGAAAAACTGAATGACCACTGGACATCATTGGCACATTTCCCATAATTCTCCAAGGAATTGAGGGCATTCAAGAGAGAATGTTTCTCATTCCCTCTGTAACCAGTCATTACCCTGATTGACTTCAAGCTTTTGTCTCTGTGAAAAATTGAGGAAAACCTCAAAGCAAGAAAGGTTGCCTAAGTTATTTTGAGTTTATGAAAAATAGTGTTCATCACTGGAAACAGGCATGTTGGAAGGAAGATCCAGGAGACTTACTGGAGAGCTCAGTACCTTCAGCCATCATGATTTGGTTTGCAAGCCACATAGTGAAGTGCTTAAGAGTATCTGAGCCCAGGAAGACAGGACTTCCATTCAGCAGACAGAAATACTGATAGAAGAACTTGGCTTCAGCCTGTACCAGTGGAGAAAAAGTTTATACGTAGTCACCGAGCTGAGGGTTGCATGGTTTTATTCTGATCCAAATTTGATAAGACAAGGCATGAAAACAAGCCCCTTACTATGGATTTTAAGGATATACTGTTCATTTGCTGACAGATTCACCATTAGGAATAACATCAGAGATACAGGGAAGGGAAGACCACATTTCTTCCAAGGCCACCACCAAAATAGAAAGTCCTAGCAGAGTGCATCTATGCCATCAGGGGTCCTAGCCGATTGACCAAAAGACCATGTTTGTTTAAGGGGAAAGGTAGTAGTGTGTTTACTGGTCTAAAAGGGACATTTGCCTCTCGTTGCTTATGATTCCTGGCTGTCTGTTTGTACTAAGAAATAGAATGCAGTGTTGTACAGTTGTTGGCTTTTGTGGCTAAACCAGAGATGAAAAATTCTACATTAGTTCAGGTAGAGTGACCAGCTGACCCTGTTTGCCAGGACTGTCCTCGCCTTAGTACCTCCAGTGTCCTCAGACACCCCTCAATGCCAGGCAAGCTAGGAAAACTGGTCATGCTATACCTTGGTCTTATCCAGCTTAGTACTTCTCTGTGCTGTGCTAAGTTACTTCAGTCATGTCTGACTCTTTGTGACCCCATGAACTGTAGCCGGCTAGGCTCCTCTGTCCATGGGATTCCCCAGGCAAGAATACTGGAGTGGGTTGCCATGCCCTCCTCCAGGGGGATCTTCCTGACCCAGGGATCAAATCCAGGTCTCTTACATCTCCTGCACTGGCAGGTGGGTTCTTACCACTAGCACCACCTGGAAAGCACAGTATTATTTCTCTAGTTCTCTTATTCTACAGAGACATTTAAAAAGACAAAATGTGTTTACATTTCAGAGGAAACTATAGTCATAGTTCTTGACATGAGAGATACTGGAATTAGATATGCCAGACCATACTCTTAGGAAGAGAGACACTCTTCATGGTCACTTCTAATTCTGTAATTCCCTGATTCTTTAACACAGCTTTCATCTTCTTGGGAAAGTTAGGTGAGTCATAATGAAAATAATCTTCCTTGGCATTTACTGGTGCTATTACCAGTCACCATGGTAAATTCTTTCACTTTAGTCTCATGACAGCCTTAGATATAAAAAGCTACTATAGGTATAAGTATTAAAAGCCTAAAGAGGTTATGTCGTGTCTAAAGTTATGCAGGTAGAAATGGTGATGACAGGATTTGAATTCAGGTCTGTGTGTCTCACACTCTGTCTGCCTTCCATTATCCACCAATAGTTCAAGCAATCATTTCTGCTCTCTCTGAGATGTGCAGTTATCAGTACTGTCTATAATATGATCCCTGGAAACCAGAGAAATAGTAACGCTAACAACATGGATTTGCGTAACTTATTTTACATTTCAACACACTTTTACTTCTGTTTTCTAGCGTCATCATCCTGAGCATGCTGGGCAGTTGTCCCTGTTGATCTTACTTCTGTGTGGATGAGGATGGTCCAGAGCTGATGGACACACAAGGAATTGGTAGCAAAACTGGACTCACAGCTACAACTCATGATCCGAAATCCTTCTGAGCACCAAGTCCATTCTGCAGAGATGAAGGAACTCTGTGACTTGCCTGGTCGCTATCAAAGGCTTTCCAGAGCGCTGCGGAAATCAGTTCAGCTACATTTCCCTCACTTCTTGTCTCCTCCACTAGATTATAAGATCTGAGAAGGCCGGTTCAAGTGTCTTAACCTATTTGTTTATCTCCAGAATCTGACAGATAGATTCTCAAATAACACTTGATGGATAAAAGAACATCCTTCTCTTAATTCAGACGGTGGTTCCCATCCCCAACTCCCCTGCCATGTGTAGTTGGCACCATATATTTTTCCCCACTATTTCCTCTGCCTGGAATTCATGTTTTCTTCCCTCGTTTCTATATGATCTTAAAAGTATGGCTCAAATTCCACCTCCTCCAGGGAGCCATCCTAGGCTTCTCAGCTGCACGTGTTCTCTCCTTTATACCCAACATCTGCCTCTAGCACCCCCTGTTTTGTTGTGCTTATATCTGTCTCTCTTTTCTTAGGGTGATTTATAACTTGTATGAGCAAAAGGAAGTAGTGAGGACTGTGGCTAGCTATGGGATAGCTGCTCCGCCTAAAAGTGCACAACTGCTCAATTTTAGTCCATTAGATTTTCCTTTTTTTTTTTTTTTTCAAATGAAAACTGAATTTGAGTATTAAATCTTGGTGATTCTTTCAAACTTCTAATGATACGTGCATGCTAGGTTGTGAGTCATGTCCAAATGTTTTGTGACCCCACAGACTGTAGCCCACCAGGCTTCTCTGTCCAGTGGATTCTCCAGACAAAAATACCAGAGTGGGTTGCCATGGTCTCCAGGGGATCTTCCCATTCCAATAGACCTGCATCTCCTGTGGCCCCTGCACTGCCTGTGTATTCTCTATCACTGAGTCACAGGGAAGCCCCTTTTATTGACACAGTGCAGGCTGAATTTGAGCCCAAGATGGCCAGTGTTCTGATATCAACCATTCAGTGAACACAGTAGATATGTTATTGTCTGTGAAATCATATTTTAGTTATTATTTTATGTGCTTTAATGGCTCCAAGTCACTTTCATGATTTTCTATGAGTCCTGTGAAAACCAAGTGGGACCCTGGTATTCCTCTTTTACAGAGAAGGAAACTGAAGCTCAGGATGGTTAAGCAATTTACTTAAGGACACACAGCAAGAAAGTGGCAGAACCTGGAAATATTCTCTAGTCTTGACACCCCCAGCCCTTTCTGTCTGTGCTGCTGCCTTATCCCTCTCCTCTTGGACATATAAGAGTAAACACCTGTTTCTTAATTGTCATCCTCAGAGCAGCGTCTTATATACAAGAATTGCCCAATGCATGTTTGTTTGTATGAAAGGAAGAAAGATATATAGCCTAGTGGCTCAGTGGTAGAGAATCAGCCTGCTAATGCAGAAGACATGGGTTTGATCCCTGAGTCAGAATTATCCCCTGGAGGAGGAAATGGCAACTTACTCCAGTATTCTTGCCTGGGAAATCCCATGGACAGAGGAGCCTCATGGGCTATTCTTGAGGTCCATGGGGTCACAAAGAAGAGTTGCACATGATTTAGTGACTAAACAACAACAATAATACTTAGAGGTAGAAAAATAGCCAAGATGGATTATATTTCCTTTTTTATTTCAATGGACCAATTGCATTATAATTTTCATGACTGCTTTCTGTGATGTAGTGATTCACAATCAGAAACTCAAACTACTCCATTTCTTGGTGAAAATTCTTTAAACCCTCATTGTTTCCATGGAAGTATTCTATATTCCAAAGTGTTTCCATAAATAGGTATCAATTAGCTGTGCCAAGCCTCATAAAACATTGGAACACATCTATGTGGGTATGTGTGTGTGTATCCTTGTTCAAGAGAAGGAGAAGTCTGGATTCCAGTGTGTGTTTAGTGTTATGGAATTAGGGAATCAAAAGAGATGAATAAGTTCTCTATATTCTAGAAATTCACACTTCATCAAAGTTTCTAATAGGTAAACAGGGAGAAAATAGCACCATTTTGAAGAAAGACTGGGAGGGAAGTAGATCTTAATGAATCCAGAAGAATCTATTTGATTTCAACTCAGCCCAGATACAACAGCCTCTGTCTTCAAAAGATTTACTACCTCGTTGGGAGACTAAATTTTATACACATTCCAATGGATACACACACTCATATTCAAACTCTCCAATTTTTATACTCAGCCAGAAGTATCTTTACTTACTTTCATCTCTAAGTAATTTAGAGCTAAATCATTAATTTTTTTCCTGTATTATTTTTTAGACACAACTGAATATTTTCAAACTATGTAATTTTGGACACCTAAATAGTTTTTCTTTTCAGCCAGCCATTCTCTAACCTTGTTGTTCAGTTGCTCAGTCATGTCTGACTCTTCACAACACCATGGACTGCAGCATGACAGGCTTCCCTGTCCTTCACTATCTTCCGGAGTTGCTCAAACTCATGTCCATTGAGTCAGTGGTGCCATCCAACCATCTCACCCTCTGTCACCCCCTTCTCCTCCTGCCCTCCGTTTTTCCCAGCATCAGAGACTTTTCCAATGAGTTTGCTCTTCATATCAGGTGGCCAAAATATTGGAGCTTCAGCATTAGTCCAGAATATTCAGGGTTGATTTCCTTTCAGATTGACTGGTTTGATCTCCTTGTTGTCCAGGGGACTCTCAAGAGTCTTCTCCAGCAGCATAGTTCAAAAGCATCAATTCTTTAGCACTCAGCCTTCTTTATGGTCCAATTCTCACATCCGTCCATGACTACTGGAAAAACCATAGCTTTGGCTATATGGACATTTGTCAGCAAAGTGATGTCTCTGCTTTTTAAATGCTGTCTAGGTTGGTCATGGCTTTTCTTCCAAGGAGCAAGGCGTCTTTTAATTTCATGGTTGTAGTCACCATCTGCAGTGATTTTGCAGCCCAAGAAAATAAAGTCTGTCATTGTTTCCATTGTTTCTCCATCTATTTGCCATGAAGTGATGGGACCGCATGCCATGATCTTAGTTTTTCGAATGTTGAGTTTTAAGTCAGCTTTCACTTTCTTTAACCTAATTTGTGTTTTTCCTATTTAGCTACTCTGAAAAGAAGGCAAGTTGCCATATTTTCATGTAAGAAAATCTCCTTGGTACTTTGATTTGCATGGCCAGGAGCTGTTGTTTCGAGTCTCAATTGAATTAAAATTAGTCTATTTCCAGGAGATGCTCTTATAGTGTATTGTGAGCCCCCTGCTCCTCAAACACAGTTTCTTTTCCCTCCCTGGGGGCCAGGAGAACTTCATTTTTTATAGTTTGGGGCTCTCTAAAGAAGCTTCAGATGAACTGAACCTCTCTTCGTTTTGTACAGCCCCCATGAGTAAGCTATTGAATCATGAGTCCATGTCATGGTCTACCAAGTTCTGGGCTTCCTGAAAGAGCCCATAGTCTCTACTTTCTTGGGCATCAGCCCATACCTCAGGAAGAGTCCAGCAATGGTCTTTGCAGGCTCTTCCAGTTATAGAAAGGAGTGAGATGTGGATCTGATGGTCCAAATGTGATGCCTTCACTTGGAATCGGAAGAGGAGGGCTTGAGATATGTCACAAGGGCTTGCAGTCTCATAGTTATTCTTCTCTAATAAGAGGTAGCCCTGCTGCCTGAGGGCTTCCCTGATAGCTTGGTTGGTAAAGAATCCACCTGCAATGCAGGAGACCCCAGTTTGATTCCTGGGTTGGGAAGATCCACCGGAAAAGGGATAAGCTATCCACTCCAGTATTCTTGGGTTTCCCTTGTGGCTTAGCTGGTAAAGAATCCACCTGCAATGCGGGAGACCTGGTGTTCGATCCCTGGGTTGGGAAGATCCCTTGGAGAAGGGAAGGTCTATCCACTCCAGCATTCTGGCCTAGAAAATTCCATGGACTGTATAGTCCACAGGGTCACAAAGAGGCACACAACTGAGTGACTTTCACTTTCACTTTCTGCTTCATGACTGTATGCACCCTGCCCAAAGCCTCCTGTGGGGCCAACTCAATGGGATTGTCTCTGTGAGATTTTGAAAAGATTTTTGTTATGATTTTATCCAATGAAGAGTTGAAGGAAAATGTTAAAAAACTGTGGATCCAAGATAACATCGGCCTTTGAGATTTACCTCTCTGCTATAGTTATTTCAAAAGTCACATAAAAACCCACAAAACAGTTTTCAAAATTGTAGACATCAAGAGAGTATTTGAGGTCACAGGCTTTCAGGCCAGGTACTGGCTTTCAGCACAATAGTATTTGACCAGGGAACGAGGGCAAGATAATAGATTTCACATGACATTCGCTAGAGCATTTAGTAATTTATATGTACCGTGCTCAGTCACTTAAGTCATGTCCAACTCTTTGAAACCCTTTGGACTACAGCCCACGAGGCTCCTCTTTCCATGGAATTCTCCAGGCGAGAGTATTAGAGTGGGTTGCCATTCCCTTCTCCAGGGGATCTTCCTGACCCAAGGATCAAACCCTCATCTCCCGCATCTCCTGCCTTGCAGGCCGATTCTTTACCCCTGAGCCACAGGGAAAGTCCCAGGAATTGATGTACTCAGGCAAAATAAAAATAACTTGCTACTTTAAAGTGTTTTGTTACAGCAATGTTTGGTGTGGTAGGTTTTCTTATCACAAGGAACAGGTATATGATTTTGGTAAAATATGGGATACTTTTGGTTTTCATTCCAAGAAGACAAAAAGCAAACAAGGAAAAAAAGCAGGATAATCTTTGTTGTTGTCATTTAGTCACTGAATTGTGTCTGACTCTTTTGCAACCCCACGGACTATAGCCCACCAGGCTCCTCTGTCCATGGGATTTTCCAGGCAAGAACACTGGGTTTTCATTTCCTTCTCCAGGGGATCTTCCCAGCTTAGGGACTGAACCCATGTCTCCTGCATTGGCAGGTGGACTGTTTACCACTGAGCCACCAGGGACGCCCAAAGCAATCTTTACTTCCCAACAAAACCCTAAAAACGATGCCCATCTGAGTAATGATTCTTCTTCAATTGTCTGCTTTCTCATTAACTGATAAGGGGCACAGATGCCCCTTCCCTTTCCTTTTCCAAGTCCCCTTGCTGAGCTTCACCCATCATTATAAGAGGAAAGAGGAAGGGGGTAATGTGCAGAGGGTTCATGCACACCTCTCTACTTCTCAATGGTGTGACTCTGGGCAATTTTATTTTTTGTCTTCTCTGAGACTTTCTCCCTAATTAAATGAGACTAACAATACCTACTGCCCAGATTGTGATGACTGAAAGAATAAAAATTCCTTTTTCTCCTGCCCCACCTGGGGTAGACCCATGACTTCATTTTAGGTTCCTTCCACCTTCCCTTGTCACTGCTTGCATTTCTTGGCATCTTCTTGCCAGAGCCCTTACCTGTCATCTTACATCACAGAGCATCTCTGGGTGACCTCTCTTTGCCAACAAAGAGAGCTTTGCCACAGCTTCCGTGAACATGGTACAGAGGGGACCCTCCCATCTAGAAATTCTTATGTGGGCTTACCTGGAGAAAACTTGACTTGCAAAGTGTCTTGTTATTCTGTACATGAAATCAAGGTGGAAGGTTAAGTTAGTGACCAACCCTTGAAAGGAGGTGCAAGATAATGAGTGAAAATATAAGCTCTAAAGTAGATGCTAGGGTTTGGACTCACCTTGCTTGGGGCTCTGACAAATAATTCTAGTTGGGGTTCTTACCTTTTCCTGTCCCAGGCCTCTGCCTGTGCATTTTCTTCTCTTGGAGAGTCTTCCCCACTCCCGTTTGTATATGTCCTTAAAGTTCTAGTTCAGTGTCTCCTCCTTCATGAAGTCTTCCTTGATTTATTTTTATTTACATGCTTTATTGTTTATCCCATGAATATGGAACAGAACACCTGGCATTTTGTATTATGTTACATGTGTGCTCCAGCCTCCAGAATCATGAGAAACAAATTTCTGTTGTCTATAGTTATTAACAGCATCCCTGTCACTCTCGGGAGTATTAAATACCTTGGTGAGGGTGGTAAGTTATATGTTCACCTGAGACTGGAGGCAGCCCCTTTCACAGAGGTTTTTGTTCATTTTGTTTCATTTTTTCCCCATTATAAAGCATCTCCTGTAATTATTTCATGGTTTTAGTTTCACTTAAGGTAAATCATATTCCTCATGAATGTAAGCATAAAACATTGGATATTTATATGCCGCATTAAGTTTAAAAAAAATCCCACTCTATTCTTGCCTCAATTTCTTCCCCCTTGGCAACCACAAATCTGCTCTCTGTGAGTCTATATTTATTTTGTTGTTGCAGTTGTTCATTTGCTAAGTAGCGTCCAACTCTTTGTGACCCTATGGACTGTAGCCAGGCTTCCCTGTCCTTCACTGTCTCCTGGTGTTTGCTCAGACTCATGTCCACTGAGTCTGTGATGCTATCCAACCATCTTACCCTCTGTTGCCTCCTTCTTCTCTTGCCTTCCATCTTTCCCAGCATTGGAGTCTTATCCAATGAGTTGGCTTTTTGCATCAGGTGGCCACTTTCTGTTTTGTAGATAGATTCATTGTGTCATATTTTAGATTCCATATAGAAGTGATATCAAATGATATTCATCTCTTTCTGACTTACTTCGCTTAGTATGATGCTCTCTACTTGCATGCACACTGCTTTATGTGACATTACTGCATTCTTTTTTATGATTAACAATGTACTCCATTGTACATAGTACCATATCTTCTTTGTCTTTGATATCTAGCTTTATTAGACTAGCAGCTCCTTGAAAACAGTAGATTACTTTATTTTTCATATCACTTTATTCCCAGCCTGTAGCTCAGTGCCTGATATATAGTAGGTACCCAATAAGTAGCTATTAAATGAAACTTCTTTGCTAAAAAGAGCCCCTTATGGCTATTTAAATGTAAATTAGTTAAAATGAAATAAAATTTAAACTTTTATTCAAAACACTAGTGACATTTCATGTTCTGCACAGCTACATGTGGCTATTCCATAGTACACAGTGCAATTATAGAAGTTTCATATTCACAGAAAGCTATATTGATCAGTTCTGCCTTGAATGTTTGCAGAAGCAAGAAATACAATGTATCTGTATCCTGTTCATATCCAAAAGGACAATGGTTAGAGTTTTCTTAAAAAAGAATCTCAGGAGATGCTCTCCAGCTTGACCTGAGGATCCCTGGAGAAACTGTTATGTGAACAAAAGAAATCTGAACAAGAATCAGCAAAGAATTCTAGACGGATTTTTCACTCACTTGTTTTCATTCAACAGATAGTTGTTATGTATTACACTGGCTACATGTAAGGGGAAAATCTGTATTCATTAAAAATTTTTATTGAACTATATAGTTGATTTACAATGTTGTAATAATAGTTTCAGGTATATTGCAAAGTATGTATGGATATATACTGTATGTATGCATGTACATATATTGCAAAGTATGTATACACACCCACACACACACACACACACACACTCTCTCTCTCTTTTTAATGTTCTTTCCCATTATGGTTTATCACAGGATATTGAATACATAAAGATTTAGAGTAGCGATGCAGGCCTATGATACAAAATACAGACTGTGAAGTCAGGAAGACCTGTGTTCAAATGTTGACTCTGCTGCTCATTCATGTGTATGGCACTGGGCAAGATTCTGAGCATCTCTGAGCATTAATTTCTCCCTGGGACAAATGGAGATTGAAGTAGTACTTAACTGATAGGGTTATTATGAGGATTAAATAAGATAAATGTGAGATGCTTTTATTAGTAGTAACTTTATTATGACTTCTTAATATTTATTCTTATTTGGGATTGGTATTAGCATTCTGCATTTTATTTGTCTATTCTTCCTAAATGCTGATAAAAATATACAAAAATTTTCTCTTTCAAAATAAATCAGGTTGCCAAGTTCTTGTAGTCCCATTAAATTCCAGCTGATAACGTATGAAAACAGACTTGCTGAAGACTCTAAGGTTTTTTGTTTTGTTTTGTTTTGTTTTGTGTTTTTTTTTGCCACCAATCTTCTTGCAATGAAACAGAGCTATTGAGAGTTTTCAGAAGGGTGAAAGAGCTTTGCTTGGCTGATAGCTTCTAACCAATGGGGGATCTAATTACATACCTGCTTCAGAATCCCAGGAGGCTCAAGGTAGATTCAAGGAGTTAATTTTTCATGAAGACTCTGAGCAAGATGGTAAGCTGCTATTAGGGCTGCCTTTAAAACTATAATACATTGAAATCAGGCTTCTCATTCAGCCTTTGAACTTTTACTGTGAATCATGTGAGGGGCCGTCTGCTAGGAATTATAGATTCCAAAATAAGGAAGACATGAGCCCTGTCTTTAAGGAGGTCACAGTCTAATCAGGATGGAGAGTGATCCTAGAAGTTTCACTGGAGGCTGTACCACCAGGTCAGTGCTGGATAAGCAGAAGGAAGTAGTGGAGAAGAGGGAGAGTGTTGCAAAAGCAAGAGTGCCAGGCATGTATGTGTGGAGGAGAACGTGAGAGAGAGGGCGATGGTGGGCAGGCCAGAGATGGGAGATGGAGCTACATACATACGAAAGGGCCAGATTATGGAAGACTTTTTATTTTTATTTATTTATTTTTTATTTTTCATCTTTTAATTTTTTTAATATATATCAAACCTGTGACAATGGGTGCAAAAAATTTATAAATGCGGTATCTTACAATTTATTTATTTATTTATTTATTTATTTATTTTTCAGGTATGACCTAAATCAAATCCCTTATGATTTTTTTTTTTAACTTTACAATATTGTATTGGTTTTGCCATACATCAACATGAATCCGCCATGGGTGTACACATGTTCCCAATCCTGAACCCCCCTCCCTCCTCCCTCCTTGTACCATCCCTCTGGGTCATCCCAGTGCACCAGCCCCAAGTGTCCTGTATCATGCATTGAACCTGGACTGGCGATTAGTTTCTTATATGATATTATACATGTTTCAATGCCATTCTCCCAAATCATCCCACCCTCTCCCTCTCCCACAGAGTCCAAAAGACTGTTCTATACATCTGTGTCTCTTTTGCTATCTCGCATACAGGGTTATTGTTACCATCTTTCTAAATTTATGGAAGACTTTTAAAACCAAGCAAAGGAGTTTGGACTGAGAGCCATGGAGAGCCAGTGATGGATTTTTGCAGTGGGTGACACAATCAGACAAAATCTCATTTCAGAAAGATCACTCTTACTTGCATAGAATCTATTGGAAGAGGAGAAGAACGGAGTCAGAGAGCACTGATGGGAGGCTGATACAGTGACCCTGGTTAAGACATGATACAGGCTTGAGCTAAGGTGACAGTGCGTGCATGCTAAGTCGCTTCAGTCGTGCCCGACTCTTTGAGACCCTGTGGATTGTAGACCCCCAGGCTCCTCTGTCTATGGGATTCTCCCGGCAAGAATACTGGAGTGAGTTGTCATTTCCTTTTCCAAGGTGACAGTAGGAAAAAGATATATAATTAAGAGATATTTACAGTCAGGGCGAGTAAGTTTTATTAAGCAATTGTGCTTCCCAAGTGTGCTAGTGGTACAGAATCCTCCTGCCAATGCAGGAGACAGGAGATGAGCGTTCGATCCCTGGGTTGGGAAGATCCCCTGGAGCAGGACATGGCAACCCACTCCCATATTCTTGCCTGGAGAATCCCATGCACAGAGGAACTTGGTGGGGGTACAGTCCATAGCGTCACAAAGAGACAGACGTGGCCAAAGTGACTTACCATGCATGGATAACTTGAGTGAGGGAGCTGGGAATCAATCATTACTTCCAGTTTTCTGGCCTGGGCAAAATGTGTGGATAGCATGCCATCTGTTAGAAGTTCAGGAAGAGGAGGCAGGAAGAGGAAGAGTTAAGCTTTAGACTTGGGAAGCTTGTAGGACAACCAGGTAGGGATGTGTACCCAGCAGATAGTAAGTAATACATGTTGGGAGATCAGAATAAGGAGCAGGACTGCCACGAGCATCATGGAGGCTCAAACCTGAGAATACTGTTGTTGTTCAGTTACTAAGTCATGCCTGATTCTTAGTGACCCCATTGACTGCAGCACAACAGGCTTCCCTGTCCTTCATTATCTCCTTGAGTTTGCTCAAACTCATGTCCATTGAGTCAGTGATGCCATCCAACCATCTCATTCACTGTTGCCCCCTTCTCCTCCTGCCCTCAGTCTTTCCCAGCATCAGGATGTTTTCCAACACCCTGGATTGAATGGGAATATTGGACCAAATTTATTTCTTGAAATGAAATTTGAAACAAGGGAATAAATAAATAAAGGAAAGAAGTTATCCTTGTGACAAGCAGACGGAAGAGAGAACCAGCCATGGGATGGGCCTTGTTTTCTTTTCCTGTGACCATATATGTATTTCACCTAGTGAGGACTCACTGGTCTAGTTGGGTTAAAATGACGATGGGAAAATACTTTGGAAAGTCACAGACATTATGCAGTTCAAGATCAGTAGATTTTATTTTGCTTTCTTTGTAGTCAAGTTAATCGGTAGCATGTAGTCTCAGTTCAGTTCAGTCACTCAGTCATGTCCAACTATTTGTGACCCCATGGACTGCAGCATGCCAGTGCTTCCTGTCTATCACCAACTCCCAGAGTTTACTCATACTCATGTCCATTGAGTCAGTGATGCCATCCAACCATCTCATCCTCTGTCATCCCCTTCTCCTGCCACCTTTAATCTTTCCCAGCATCAGGGTCTTTCCAAATGAGTCAGTTCTTTGCATCAGGTGGCCAGAGTACTGGAGTTTCAGCTTCAACATCAGTCCTTACAATGAATATTAAGGACTGATTTCCTTTAGGATGGACTGGTTGGACCTCCTTGCAGCCCAAGTGACTCTCAAGAGTCTTCCCCAGTACCATAGTTCAAAAGCATCAATTCTTCAGTGCTCAGCTTTTTTTATCGTCCAGCTCTAACAGCCATACATGACTATTGGAAAACCATAGCCTTGACTAGACGGACTTTTGTTGGCAAAGTCATGTCTCTGCTTTTTAATATGCTATCTAGGCTGATCATAACTTTTCTTCCAAGGAGCAAGCATCTTTTAATTTCATGGCTGCAGTCCCCATCTACAGTGTTTTTGGAGCCCCCCCAAAATAAAATCTGTCACTGTTTCCATTGTTTCCCCATTTATTTGCCATGAAGTGATGGAACCTGATGCCATGATCTTAGTTTTCTGAATGTTGAGTTTTAAGCCAACTTTTTCACTCTCCTCTTTCACTTTCATCAAGAGACTTTTTAGTTCTTCACTTTCTACCATAAGGGTGGTGTCATCTGCATATCTGAGGTTATTGATATTTCTCCAGGCAATCTCGATTCCAGCTTGTGGTTCCTCCAGCCCAGCATTTCTCATGATGTACTCTGCATATAAGTTAAATAAGCAGGGTGACAATATACAGCCTTGACATACTCCTTTTCCTATTTGGAACCAGTCTGTTGTTCCATGTCCAGTTCTAACTGTTGCTTCCTGACCTGCATACAGATTTCTCAGGAGACAGGTTAGGTGGTCTGGTATTCCCATCTCTCTCAGAATTTTCCAATTTGTTGTGATCCACACAGTCAAAGGCTTTGGCATGGTCAATAAAATAGAAGTAGATGTACAGTAGGTGTAGAGTCTCAGTGAGTGTACAATCTGAAGGCCAAGTAACCAAAACTAGTTTTAAAGAGAGAGAGAAGGTTGGTTTCCTGCCTCAGTGAAGACATGAACATTAACTGGCCACAAAAATTGAAAATAATTTTCTCAGAATTGCTGACCTAATCCACGACTGGGCCCATTGTTCTCAGTCTTCAAGACCCTTAATCCTAATACAGTCACTGTCTTTTGACTAGTTCCTGGCAAGATGCTCAAAAGCAATATTAAATTTTAGTGTAAAATATGATCCATTTCTCAATCTTGTACCTGGGAAGTACTGTTACACATCTCTGCTCCCCCAGTATAGTCCTAATCACCATAGTTCTCCTACCTCACAAATGCCGGGCTGGTGTCAAAATGAATAGAGCATTCATGGGAAGCTTCTCTCCATCAGCCCTGTTCTGACAGCACCACAGAGCCTATTGCATATTCACCTTTGCTGTAAGCTGAGCTACTCTTCACATGAATAGGACTTAAGTGCATGCCAGGCGTCTACATTATGCAATGGAGACTACCACTGCGTTTCAGAGAGAATTCAGCCTTAAATGATGGGGCCAGAAGTCACACTTGGAGTTTCCAATAGTTCTTTCAGTCCCCCCAAAGCTTGCAGCTTTCATGAGAAGCTTTTTCCAAAAGCAAGCTATGCTAGCTTTTTTTTTTTTTTTTTTTTTTAACTTAACAAAAATGTCCTCTGGCAACTCAAAGGCACATGGAAAGCAAGAATGTAAAAAAGTAAGGATCCTTCAGTGGGTGTTTCAGGCTTGATTCCTGACACCATGAATTTAATGCTTATCTAGGTGTGTGCACAAATCAGACTGGCCAATGTGGTTTAGGCTCTAACTTTTCTGCAGTAGTCAGGGGCTCAGAGAAAGAGACAAGGCTGTGTATCTCCTATATATTCAGCTACTGCTGGGCAGGTGCTCAGAGTTCTGCTTGAGAAGTTGAGAGAGTCTGGGGTTGTCATTGGAGGAATCAGTAGTTTAAGAACTGAGTTGCTGGCTGGTTTCCAGGCTGAGTCTCCTTCTTAGCATCACACGTGGTGAAGAGGGAACTATTATTAAAGTCAAAGTGTACCTCTTGGTCCAGAAGCAACAGCAATGATGAAAAATGAAGAGTCTCCTTCTATAATAAGCCCTGGGCTGGTGCTTTATAACCTGTGATGCTGGTATTATTATTCTTCCTATTTTACAGATGAGGAAGACGAGGCACACGGAGAGTGCTTGCTCAGGTTCACACATTTAATTAGTGGACTTGAACCCAGGTCCACCTGACTCCACAGCCTGTTGTCCTACCTTCATTTTAGGCTAGAAAAGAGAAGCATGATGCAGAGCAGAGCATGATTTTACCCTGATATGAGTATCATTACTCTAGGTTTCTTTCTATTACCATCTGCATGGAATACTATTTTCCATCCCCTCCCTTTCAGTCTGTCTGTGTCTCTAGGTCTGAGGTGAGGCTCTTGTAGGCAGCGTATACACAGAACTTGATTTTGTATCCATTCAGCTAGTCTGTGTCTTTTGATTGGAGCATTTAGTCTGTTTACGGATAAGCATGCTCTTATTACCATTTTGTTAATTTGTTTTTTTTTTGTAAGCTCCTTTTTCTCTTTCTTTTGTTCTCATGTGATACGATGTCTCTTTAATGTTATTTCTCTGTTTGTGTGTATCAATATGACCTTCCCTGATGGCTAAGTAGAAGAATCTGCCTGCCAATGCAGGAGACATGGGTTCAATCTATGGTCCAGGAAGATCCCCTGGAAAGGGGAATGGCAACCCACTCCAGTATTCTTGCTTGGGAAGCCCCATGGACAGAGGAACCTGGTGAGCTATAGTCCATGGGGTCGCAAAGATTTCAACATGACTTAGCGACTGAGCAGCAACAACATCAACATATCTATTAGAGATTTTTTGTGTTTGTGTATTATAGACTTTTGTATAGCAGTGTATAGAAATACACGATTATTTTAAGTTTCTGATATCTTAATTTCAAATTCATTTTAAAAACCCTGAATTTGTACTCTCCTCATAACTACTGGTTTTTTCTCTTTTATTGAAATATAGTTAATTTATAATGTTGTGTTAATTGCAAGTGTGAAGCAAAGTGATTTAGTTAAGCACACACATGCACACACATATTCTTTTTCAGATTCTTTTCCATTGTAGGTTATTACAAGCTATTGAGTAAAAAGATACATACACCCCAATGTTCATTGCAGCACTGTTTACAATTGCCAGGACATGGAAGCAATGTAAATGTCCATCAAAATAGCACTGGATAAAGAAGATGTAGTACATACATATACAATGGAATATTACTCAGCCATAAAAAGAATGAAATAATGCCATTTGTAGCAAGAAGGTTAGACCTAGAGACTGGCATACTGACTGATGTAAGTTAGAGAAAGACAAATGTCATGATATCACTTATATGTGGAACCTAAAAAAAAATTGATAAAATGAACTTATTTGAACAAAGCAGAAATAGACTCAGGACTTAGGAAACAAACATGGTTTCTGACATAGTTGGGTGTGGGATCTGGGTGTCCCAAAGCTTGCATTTGTCTACTAGTGGGCAGGGCCAGGGACCAAGTGGTCTCAGGGTGGGGTCTGCTTGCTGTAAGTGGGCTGGTTCCACAGCTGTGGGAGCGGAGTTTTCTTGCCTTTGTTGTCTGCTTCCTGGTGAGTGAGGCGGTCTAGAAGTTAGTGCAGGCTTCCTGGAGGGCGTGGCCTTTGCTTGCCCACTGATGGGTTGAGCTGAGTCATGGCCCTCTGGTGGGCAGGACCACATCTAGGGCATGTTTTGAGATGACTGTGGGCTCAAGAAGTCTTTAGCCAGCCTGTTCACTCAAGGGTGGGACTGTCCCCACCTAGTTTTTTGTTTGGCCTGAGGCATCCCAGCACAGGTTTTTGAGTGGGGCCTGGTCTTGGCTCTCGTGAGCCAATGGTACCTCTGGCACCAGCCTTTTTAAATGGCCTCAGCTCCAGGCTTGGTGAGAGAGTTGTAGGTGTTATTCCCAAGGTAGCCTGATTGAACTAAAGACATCAACAAAAGACATCAACAGATGGACAGGCTGGCAGGGGAGCTGACCACCAAGTCAACTCTCTAGGCTGACAGTTGAGTGCAACACACAGAGAAGGGAATATTTCTGCCACCCAGACAAGCATCCCTGTTCTTGCTTTTTATCTTGGTGACTATGGATGAGACAGGGCAGTAGCTAGAATTCTACCAGCACAGGTGATATTGTACAGTGTAGCAGGAGCTGTAGGAACAATAAGGCTGGCTTCACTTTGGGCTTGACTCTGGAGAGAGTCACTGTTAAAGAGACAGAAGTGAGTCATGATTGTTCTGAGTCACTGCAGGAACCCCAAAATAGGAGGCACTGACTTGCGTGGGGGCTGGGGTGCTGGAGATTTTGCTCCAGGAAGCCCCTTTTCCTTATTTAGCACAGTCTCTCAAGATTGGCTTTTGTGTTCCTTAAACCTACTAGCCTGTTCCCATCTCACGGCCTTGCTACAGCTCTGCTCAGAACTCCACCTAGAGAACTCCTTCTTGGTCTTCCTGTCTTAGTTTTGAGGTCACCCCTTTAGGAAGGCACCTTCTCATCAAGTCAGCAGCCTTTTCTCAGTACCCATGTACAAGTCACGTCAGCCACATAACCCTGCTTTCTCCATCCACAGCACTAAAATTATTAATATTCTTCCATTTGTTTGCATATGTTTAGTATCTCTCCTCCTTCCTTGGAATGTAGGTTCCATTTCTTCAGGGACTGTGTCTGCTTCACTCAAGGCTGTCCTCCAGCACACAGAACCATGCCTCATTTAGTAAATGCTCAAGACATTCTGCTTAAATTAATGGATGAATGAATCAGTGAGTAGAATATAGAGGTGTTGTTTTCAAGCTTATAACCTTTTAGTGCTACCAAGCCCTCAAAGGGCTTTCCTGGTGGCTCAGACAGTAAAGAATCTGCCTGCAATGTGGGAGACCCAGGTTCGATCCCTGGGTTGGGAAGATCCCCTGGAGGAGGGCATGGCAAGCCACTTCAGTATTCTTACCTGGAAAATGGAGAATTCCATGGACAGAGGAGCCTGATGGGCTACAGTCCGTGGGATCGCAGAGTCAGACACGACCGAGTGACTAAGCACAGCACTAAGCACAAGCCTTCAATGGCTGGAGGAAATCTGTGTTCCCAAATGGCTAAGGGCAGGACTATCAGAAACTGAATGAGGGGAGGAGGAGATCAATCAGGTATGGCACCTTCCACGGGCTAAGGTAATTGCGTATGTTACGTAGCTGCTGTGGGTGAAGGAATGTAGGTATAGGTTATATAGGCAGTAAGTGTAGAGGGCAGAGGTGTGCTCTCAAGTCTGTGGCTCCAGTGCTTTTCCTTTAAAAAAAAAAAAAAATTTATTTATTTATTTGGCTGTGCTGGGTCTCAGTTGTGGCATGTAAACTCTTAGTTGCAACATATGGGATCTAGTTCCCTGACCAGGGATCAAACCTGGGCCTCCTGCATTGGGAGTGCAGAATCTTAGCCACCGCACCACCAGGGAAATCCCTCCACTGCTTTTTTCCATGCAAACCAAGGGTTAGGGACAGAGGGCCAAGTAGAATTCTAAATATTCTGTTATTGATCCTACTTTGCAAATTGAACACAGAAAGTTTTGGTAATTGGTGTAAAGTGAAAGTGAAGTCACTCAGTCATGTCCGACTCTTTGTAACCCCATGGTATGTAGCCCACCAGGCTCCTCCGCCCATGGGATTCTCCAGGCAAGAATACCAGAGTGGGTTGCCATTTCCTTCTCCAGGGGATCTTCCCAACCCAGGGATCGAACCCAGGTCTCCTGCATTGCAGGCAGACACTTTAGCCTCTGAGCCACCAGGGAAGCCAAATTGGTGTAAAGTCACAGCTAAGAAGTAGGAACATGCTCCAATTCCATGTTCCTAATCCCTGGAATATAATGGTGTCTTTCATACCATATTAAGGGGCTTCCAAGGAGGTGTGACAGTCAATCTAGGACTATCAGGATGTGAGGGGCACATGGGAAGGGCCTTCTAAACCAAGCCAATCTGTCTGAGCTATAGCCTGCCATGTCCTTCCTTCCTGTCTCCTGACATTCTTACTGATCTGCCTGAAATCTATATATTCTCGGAATTGTTGCTGCTTCTGATTTCTGGGTAAATGACAGAGTGGGGACTGGAGTAAACAGGTTTCATGCAGGCCATGGCTTCTCTTTGAATCATTCTCTTTGCTGTCTCTGAGATAGGTTCATGGGGGTCCTAAGTGTAGTCTGAAACACGCAGAGCCAGGAGGTCTAGCTTGGAAGTTCTGCCCTACCCAGGGTGGAGACAGTGCCCGCTGTGTGGGTGCTGTGTCATAGGACCCTATTTGCATGTGTAACAATTAAATAGCTTCCCAGCAGCCAGGCTGCCAGCGGGCTCACACCCCATTGCAGTATAATCACATCTAATCTCATTGAGCTCTGCTCAAAATAGCCATAATTGGTGGTTTTATCCAAATCAATAAAGACAGCTTCTACATATTGATTATCATCCAGGGTATAGAATCATCATCAGTTACCTGGAAAAGAGAAGCAGGCTGCCAAGGGAAAAGGTCAGATATTCCATTTGAACAGGGGAGGGTGGGAGGAGGCGGAACCGGCGAATTTTAAGGCAATAGTATCAAATTACCTGAAAATGCACACAGTATATTCTTGTAATTTGCAACAACAGAGATCCCAGAAATAGGTCAGTCATTTCAGTGAGTCTTCAAGCCTTTTCTCTGGGTGATGCACTGAGCTCGCTCGCTTGTGTTAGCTTAAAGGGGCTGAGGCTCACCAAGGCAGGGAGAGCCACAGGGCTCCTTCCTTCTTGCCTTTTACATTTTCAGTCAAACAGATGGCTCCACCCATTTTCTTCTATCCTATTAACAACCAACAGAGATTCTTGGTCACTGTCATCAGTGACAATGCAAAAAGTCATGAGGAGGAAGGTGACTAGACCAATCCATTTGAACCTCAGGGGCAGAGGGTGGAGACACTCCCTGCCAAAATGAATTGGAAGGCATTTTCTGCAATGGTCAAAGAAGGAGCCCGCCCGCTTCTAGTGGTTACATTTCTAATCACAGAATTTAAAATGAACTGGTTCTGTTATTTATGGCAAGACGGAGCTCATTATTCTGTTCTTCTTTCTAGCAAATATTAGGGGAAAATTTACTTTAAATGATTCAATATCATTCATGAAAAACACAGTGCAAAGAAGAGAATCCATTCATAATCATTTTATTGCAACATATAAAAACTGGCCTTGAGTAATTCTAAAGTCCAGCGTCATCTTCTGTTAAATGAATACAGCCGTGTTGACGTCTTCCACATAGGGCTTTCATATGAAATTTAAATATATATATATAAAATAAGAAATAGATGGAAGTCAACAAATAACTACAAAATTTCCTTTTAAAAATTATTTATTTAAGTTCTCTTAAAATTTTTAATCCATATAACTCATTTTTATACAGCTATGCTTATTATAGAAATATTATTGGTATCTCCTTTAATTTCCCACACCTAACTCTTTCTTCATAAATATGCTGTTGTAAGAGCTATATAAAATTCTGGTCAATGGATATTTATTTCATTCATCTCCATTTGTGAGGTATTATCTTTCTATGATAGGTATTATTTCAGTGACTGTCTCTGGCACACAAAGTATTCTTCCTTTTGTATTTTCTCAATATAATGTGAGTGGGATTTGGGGGTCAAAGGTATTGACTGTGTTACTGTAGGAACTGCCAGTAGAAAGCTTAACCTGCAAGGAAACCATACCAATAATCTTATTCTGAGAATGACGGTCAAAGTCAAAGTTAGTTTATAGTATAAGAGTATTAGTTAGAAAATCAGTACCGTTTCCATCTTAAAGACGATTTGGAGAGGATATCTAAGAACAGACACATAAAGCAGTCAAAAACTAAACTAATCATCTTCACCTACTTTGATGTTATTGAGGAAAAATAGGCTAGTCAACAATATTCATGCATGTTCTAGGCTGAATGGATATACCCTACCAGTGGAGGCTGTACTGTACTAGGGGGACCAAGTTGTGAGAGAGGAAGTGTGTAGTTTGTTGGAATAGAATCTGGAACTGGCTGACTCTTAATGAACATTAACTGTGGCATGTCCACTAATGATTCCCAGGTTTGAAAGTGGAAGATCCCAGCACTCAATTTGATGTGATGGTTACATGGGATTTCTGCCAGGTAAAGATTTGACTTCCTTTGTTCCTTTCAAGGAGGCAGGGGGAGGGGGTAGATTTTAAGCTTCACCTGTTGCATTTTTTTAAACTTAATTATCGCAATTATAATTGTGCATGAACTCCTAGGGGATTTTTGGTTTATGAATAACGACTAAATTTTTAGCATTTTGGAGTGTCAAATAATGAACAAAACAAAATTAGCAGAATAAATGAAGAGAATAAAATAGGATCACCAAAGGCTATTTTTTTGGCCTTAGATTGCATTTATCTTTGTAAACTAAAGTGCTCCTAGATGGCTGTATTTAATACAAGCCTAGAAAGTGAGTAGTCTTCCAAGTATATGGTTATGAAGAAATAGGACAGAGCAACAGCCGCTGAACTGCTGGTATGGGGGCCAGGCATTCATCCTTAGTTCCTATCTCTCCTCTCTCTGTACATTTTCCCTGGATTATGAGATCTACTTTCATGACTTCAGTTCTCCTCTCTATGTAAGTGACTCTAGAGTCCCCATCTCCAGCTAAGATCTCTCTCACGTTCCAGACTGGTAGGGATGTGACTAAGTGACTGGGAACAACAACAATAAAGAAATGTCCATCTCCCTGGTTACACAGTTGGATATCCCTTGAGTGCCTATAATTCAGCTAAACTTTTTGACCTCCTCCATATCTTATCTGCTAAAACATCATACCCCTGACTTCTTCTGAGTGCTTCTCCTCTGTCTCAGAACTTTTTACGAAAGGCTCCATCATCTACCCAGTCACCCAGCCAGACCAGGGATTGATCATTCTCTCCTTCCTCCCTCTTATGTTCAAGCCATCACCAACTTACCCATTTTTATCTGCTCGGTGTCACTGTGATTCACCCCCTCATCTCAATCTCTGTAATCTCTGCTCTGAGTTATTTTCTTACTGTCTGTGGCCTGAGCCAAGCTAATGGCTTCAGTGGCCTCCCTGTTTCCAGCCTCGACTCTCTTTGGTCTGTCTTTGTTTTGCTGTTAAAATTAATATTAAATAAACCAAAGATTACCATGTACCTTCCTTGCTTAAACCTTCTCAATGATTTAACATGAAATGCTAGGAAGTCAGTCCATAACATGCATATGTGGGTATAAAGGACTGAATGAGTATAAGAAACTGATAGAACTCCTTAACTCACAGGACCCTTCATGAACTGCCTCTGCCTCCATTTGTAGCCACGTTTCCTGTCATCTCTAACCCACTACTTTATATACTGGTTGTCTCACAAATATACCTTATTGTATCACTTCTCCGGGCAGGCCTGGAAGGCTTTTCCTCATTTTCTTCATTTGGAGAATTTTTAGGCTTCCTTTGGGATTTAGGTTATGAGTCACTTCCTCTGGATCATCAGAAATTTTCCTCAAACACTTAATTAGCCTACTATGTGCCAGGAACTGTGTTAGGTGCTGGGAACAAAATGGCACATTAGATCATGTCTGTTCTTGAGAAGAGAGAGCAAACAGATAAGGAGATGGACATGAAAACAAATAAATATCATCCATTCATTGAAAGAAGTACTGAGAGGAATACAAGGAAATGGTGACCAGGAAGGAGGAGAAACACAAAATTGAGTGTATACACTCTACCTGTAGAAATTGAGGCATTGGTGGAAAAAAAAAAAAAAAAAGCCTAAGGGAAGTGGACCAACATGTGTACAAACCTGGAAGTAGGGAACAAATTGGTGGGGTGATGCCATGGGTTGCATTGTGTCCCCCTAAATTCATATACTGAGGTCCTAGTCCCCAGCACACAGAATGTGGGAACTGATTTGGAAACAGGGTCTTTACGGAGGTGATAAATGGAGATTATTTATAAGGCCTGCAGTCCTTATAAAAAGAGGACATTTGGGCACAGACACAAAGAGAGGGATAACAGTGTGAAGACCCAGGGAGAAGACCACCATCTATAAGCCAAGGAGAGAAGCCTGGAACAGACTCACCCCTCATGACCCTCAGAAGGAATCGACACCTTGATCTGGAAATTCTAGCCTCTGGAATTTGTAGGCCAATACATCTCTGTTGCTTAGCCACCTGTAGTCCTTTGTCACAGAGGCTTTAGTAAACTAATACACATGATACTTTATTGGGGTTTGAAGATGGTAAGCATGGGCAGCTCTGAGAACAAATTATGAGAAGCGTTATAATGACACACCAAAGTTTCCTTTCCCAGTTAAAGTTTGGAAATCTACTTTTGTCAGTGATGAGAGCAGCAAAGACAATTAAACAACTTAAGAATGAGTTTGAGAAAATGCATTTTGTTGGGAGGCAGAGGAGGGGTCAGGGGTGGTGAAGCGTGTGGAATGGTTGATTACAAAGCAATTGAGGCAAGAGTTCAGATGGGAGGCCTGAGAGCTTAGCCCAAGTCAGTGGCTGGGGGTTGCAGAAGATGAAACAGTATTTTTTTTAAAAATTAAGAGGGAACATGGCAGGACTCAGAAATTTGACCGGGTGTGTGAGTGAATGGCTCTGCCGAATGGCTTTGATTGCATTTGTCTTTATGTTATGTGGTGTAAACTGAACTATGCCTGAAAGTACAAGTAAAAAAGACCAGTCAAAGAACTCCGCTTCCTCCCAAAGAGTCTCCAACCCTGATTCAGACGTCCTGGCTTGATCCTGACACTTCGAAGTCATAATCCTATTCCTTCAGTAATGAAAACAATTGGAACTTATTATAATTGATGATGTATAAAGCCTACAAACAAATGAAACTGTTAAAAGAGGTTCCCAAGAGAATAATAAAACCTCATTGGACTTACTTCATTCTGAAGACAGCAAAGAACATTCTTTATTTTTCCCTTTCTCCCTTCATTCATCTTTTCCTCTTTCCTACTTTCAACAAATAATTCCTGAGTTCCAGCTTCATGTGAAGGGCTGCATTAAATGCTGTGCTACACAGAAAACAAAACAAAGCTTTGTGTAAAGAGTTTATGATTTACTGGAGAGAGATGTATAAACCCAGAATCACAGTATAGTGGGTTAAGAGCTGTAGGCATGCTGAGTTGCTGGGTAATGCCTGCTCTGACTGAGGGTTTGGGAAAGACTTCCCACAGGTGGTGACTCTTGACCTAGATCTTGAAGGCAGTAGGGAAGGACTCAAAGTTCTGGAGACTGGGACAGTGTGGCTATCTTTGGAGAAACGCACACAGTTGTGTGACTGCTGAGTTAGGTCATCTCAGAGTAGACAGAAGCCAAGAGAAGTGGTTGGAAGGGCAGCCTAGAGGTCTGAGCTTGCAAGCCTACCATTTTGTCCCCAATCACCAGTGTGGACCATGATACCAGAAAACTTTTTGGCCATATTGCTTGGCATGCGGGATATTGGTTCCCCAACTAGGGATCAAATCTGTGCTCCCTGCAGTAGATGAGCGGAGTCTTAACCACTAGACGGCCAGGGAAGTCCCAAACTTGTTTTTAAATTGAAATATAGTTGATTTATTTGGGCTCCAAAATCACTGCTGATGGTGATTGCAGCCATGAAATTAAAAGACGCTTACTCCTTGGAAGAAAAGTTATGACCAACCTAGATAGCATGTTGGAAAGCAGAGACATTACTTTGTCAACAAAGGTCTGTCTAGTCAAGGCTATGGTTTTCCTGTGGTCATGTATGGATGTGAGAGTTGGACTGTGGAGAAGGCTGAGTGCCGAAGAGTTGATGCTTTTGAACTGTGGTGTTGGAGAAGACTCTTGAGAGTCCCTTGGTCTGCAAGGAGATCCAACCAGTCCATTCTGAAGGAGATCAGCCCTGGGGTTTCTTTGGAAGGAATGATGCTAAAGCTGAAACTCCAGTGCTTTGGCCACCTCATGGGAAGAGTTGACTCATTGGAAAAGACTCTGATGCTGGGAGAGATTGGGGGCAGGAGGAGAAGGAGATGACCGAGGATGAGATGGCTGGATGGTACCACTGACTCGATGGACGTGAGTCTGAGTGAACTCCGGGAGTTGGTGATGGACAGGGAGGCCTGGCGTGCTGCAGTTCATAGGGTCACAAAGAGTCGGACACAACTGAGCGACTGAACTGAACTGATAGTTGATTTACAATGTTGTGTCAGTTTCTGGTGTACAGCAAAATGATTCAGATATATATTCTTTCCCATTATAATTTAAGATGTTGAATATAATTCCTGTGTTATGTAGGAGGTACTTGTTGTTTATCTATTTTATATACAGTAGCTTGTATCTGCTAAACCTAAATCCCTAATTTATCCCTCCTAACCCTTTCCCTTTGGTAACAAGAAATTTGTATTCTATGTCTGTGGGTCTGTTTCTGTTTGGTAAATAAGTTTGTTTGTATCATATTTTAGATTGCACGTAATACCCTGTGATTCCACATAAGTAATAGCCTATGATATCTATCTTTCTCTGTCTGACTTACTTCACTCAGTGTGATAGCTTTAGGTCCATCCATGTTGCTGCAAATGGCATTATTTCATTCATTTTTATGGCTGAGTAATATTCCATAGTATATATGTACCACATATTCTGTATCCATTCATCTGTCAAGTGACATTTAGGTTGCTTCCAAGTCTAGGCTATTGTGAATAGTGCTGCTGTGAAAACTAGGGGGCATGTATCTTTTCAAATTAGAGTTTCTCTGGATATATGCCCAGGAGTAGGATTGCTGAATCAGAAAATTTTTGATTCCAGAAAGGAGAGAGGATTTTCCAGACACTTTTCTCAATCATTCAGCCTTCAAAATAATCCCAATAAGATTATAGGTAAAGAAATGAATCTAAACTCAGAGAGCTTCATTAGAGAAACAAATTCTAATCACAGTCCTAAAAAATTCTTAGGTCTCACCATGGAAAACTGATCAACTGCCTTAAAGGCCCTGTTAACTTTTTTGTGAGACAGCATTATATGGTGGAAAAGCTATAAAATTTGGATATGAGTTGTTGCCTAGTGACTCACCTGCCTCGCCACCAGGATAAGTTACTTTGTTTCCCTGAGCCTTCTTGCTTCCTGCAGTTCAGTTCAGTTGCTCAGTCGTGTCCGCCGACTCTTTGCAACCCCATGAATCACAGCACGCCAGGCCTCCCTGTCCATCACCAACTCCCGGAGTTCACTCAGACTCACGTCCATTGAGTCAGTGATGCCATCCAGCCATCTCATCCTGGGTCTTCCCCTTCTCCTCCTGCCTCCTATCCCTCCCAGCATCAGAGTCTTTTCCAATGAGTCAACTCTTCACATGAGGTGGCCAAAGTACTGGAGTTTCAGCTTCAGCATCATTCCCTCCAAAGAAATCCCAGGGCTTGCTTCCTTAGAAGTCTGCATACCCTAGCCTTCAGTTAACCTCTCCTCAGGAAGCCTGCAGCCACTGCTGGGCTTGGGGTTCTACAGTAAATGCACACACACGGTGAGAGAGGAAGAAGTGGACTCCAGTCTCTTCAGGGGTGGGTGCCAGAGCCACCAGCTGGAGTCACAATGAAAGCCTTGGGGGAATCAGAGCATGGCTTCAGCCAGCTTCCTGGGTGAAGTAAAGAATTCAGCAAATCAAAGTGTCCAGCCTGTAGCCTTTGGCTCCAACAGGGCCATTCTAGTCAAAAGGCACAGTCCAGGCCTAGAAAACAGCAGACTGGAGCAATCACAGGGCACTGATACAAGGAGGAACCTGGCAGGTCATTGAGTCAAATTCTTGCATTGCCCAGAGAGGAAACCAGGACTGGGAGAGTCTGGGGTCTCAGTTAATCAAGCATCATCAAGTACCTTGTTAATTCCTTCCTAGGAACTTTATTAGTGGAAACCTATTGTTGGGAAAAAATAAATCCTGTTTAACCTGAGCAATTGGTGTGTTCCTTATACTTTGGTCATGGAAAACATAATTACCATTAGTATTGTCAGGTAGCATTGTCGCAAGAGTCGGACACGACTTAGCAACTAAACCACCTAAACCACCACCATTGTCAGGTAAGATACAGGAAACCCAGATAAAGTTGAATTTCTGGTGAACAATAAATTTTTTGGGGGTATAAATATGTCCCAGATATCATAAGGGACATCCTACACTAAAGTTACTCCGTTTTTAAAAACAGAAATTCAAACTTAACTTGGCATCCCATTATTTTTATTTTTACAGTGTCTAGCAGCCCTAACCATAGGGTCATTTCAACATCCATCCTTACTCTGACTGCCAGCAAGCTTTAAGACATATGTCTCTTATTGCCTCCTAACAGGACTTTATGCTGTGCACTTCGCTTTATCTTTCCTTCCCGTTTGTTTATATTCCCTTCTCTGTCTTTAAGCTTCTCTTGTGGCTCAGCTGGTAAAGAATCCACCTGTAATGTGGGAGACCTAGGTTTGAACCCTGGGTTGGGAAGAGCCCCTGGAGAAGGGAACATTTATCCACTCCAGTATTCATGTCCATTGAGTCAGTGCAAAATGACTGACTGAGGAGGCCTTACAAATAGCTGTGAAAAGATGGGAAGTGAAAGCAAAGGAGAAAAGGAAAGATATATCCATTTAAATGCAGAGTTCCAAAGAATAGCAAGGAGAGATAAGAAAGACTTCCTCAGTGATCAATGCAAAGAAATAGAGGAAAACAGTAGAATGGGAAAGACTAGAGATCTCTTCAAAAAAATTAGAGATACCAAGGGAACATTTCATGCAAAGATGAGCTCAATAAAGGACAGAAATGGTAGGGACCTAACAGAAGCAGAAGATATTAAGAAAAGGTGGCAAGAATAGACAGAAGATCTGTACAAAAAAGAACTTCACAACTCAGATAATCACAATAGTGTGATCACTCACCTAGAGCCAGACATCCTGGAATGTGAAGTCAAGTGGGCCTTAGGAAGAATCACTATGAACAAAGCTAGGGGAGGTGATGGAATTCCAGTGGAGCTCTTTCAAATCCTGAAAGATGATGCTGTGAAAGTGCTGCACTCAAAATGCCAGCAAATTTGGAAAACTCAGCAGTGGCCACAGGACTGGAATTCCCAAAGAAAGGCAATGCCAAAGAATACTCAAACTACCACACAATTACACTCATCTCACACGCTAGTAAAGTAATGCTTAAAATTCTCCAAGCCAGGCTTCATCAATACATGAACCATGAACTTCCAGATGTTCAAGGTGGTTTTAGGAACAGCAGAGGAACCAGAGACCAAATTGCCAACATTCGCTGGATCATTGAAAAAGCAAGAGAGTTCCAGAAAAACATCTATTTCTGCTTTATTTACT
Organism: Ovis aries; assembly: GCF_016772045.2. NCBI lineage: Eukaryota > Metazoa > Chordata > Mammalia > Artiodactyla > Bovidae > Ovis > Ovis aries. The sequence continues at coordinate 16,485,754 of NC_056055.1, forward strand.
ATGCCAAAGCCTTTGACTGTGTGGATCACAACAAATTGTGGAAAATTCTGAAAGAGATGGGAATACCAGACCACCTGACCTGCCTCTTGAGAAACCTGTATACAGGTCAGGAAGCAACAGTTAGAACTGGACATGGAACAACAGACTGGTTCCAAATCAGGCAAGGCGTACGTTAAGGCTGTATATTGTCACCCTGCTTATTTAACTTATATGCAGAGTACATCATGAGAAATGCTGGGCTGGAGGAAGCACAAGCTGGAATCAAGATTGCCGGGAGAAATATCAATAATCTCAGATATGCAGATAACACCACCCTGATGGCAGAAAGTGAAGAAGAACTAAAGAACCTCTTGATAAAAGTGAAAGAGGAGAGTGAAAAAGTTGGCTTAAAGCTCAACATTCAGGAAATGAAGATTATGGCATCTGGTCCCATCACTTCATGGGAAATAAATGGAGAAACAGTGGAAATAGTGGCTGACTTTGTTTTTCTGGGCTCCAAAATCACAGCAGATGGTGATTGCAGCCATGAAATTAAAAGATGCTTACTCCTTGGAAGGAAAGTTATGATCAACCTAGACAGCATATTCAAAAGCAGAGACATTACTTTGCCAACAAAGGTCTGACTAGTCAAGGCTATGGTTTTTCCAGTGGTCATGTATGGATGTGAGAGTTGGACTATAAAGAAAGCTGAGCATCAAAGAATTGATGGTTTTGAACTATGGTGTTGGAGAAGACTCTTGAGAGTCCCTTGGACTGCAAGGAGATCCAACCAGTCCATCCTAAAGGAGATTAGTCCTGAGTGTTCTCTGGAAGGACTGATGTTGAAGCTAAAACTCCAATACTTTGGCCACCTGATGCGAAAGAGCTGACTCATTGGAAAAGACCTTGATGCTGGGAAAGATTGAGGGCAGGAGGAGAAGGGGATGACATAGGATGAGATGGTTGGATGGCATTATCAACTCAATGAACATGGGTTTGGGTGGACTCCGGGAGTTGGTGGTAGACAGGGAGGCCTGTCGTGCTGTGGTTCATAGGGTTGCAAGGAGTCAGACACGACTGAGTGACTGAACTGAACTGAACTGAGTCAGTGATGCTATCCAACCATCTCATCCTTTGCCATCCTCTTCTCCTCTTGCCTTTTATCTTACTCAGCCTCACGGTCTGGGCCAGCTCTTCATATCAGATGGCCAATGTATTGGAGATCCAGCTTCAGCATCAGCATCAGTCCTTTCAATGAATATTCAAGGTTCATTTCCTTTAGGATTGACTGGCTTGATCTCCTTGCAGTCCAAGGGACCCTCAAAAGTCTTCTCCAACACCACAGTTTAAAAGCATCAGTTCTTGTGTTGAATATAATTAGCATTTCCCTGACATCTAAACCATTAAGGGGCATCAGAGGGGCTGTTGGAATTCTGTGGCTCAGAGCACAGTTTATACACAAAGCTGTTGATTCTGCCTCCAAACAGTGAAGATAAGCCCCTGCCCTTCTAAAGACTTTGGAAAACCAGCGTTTTTCAACTTACTTCCATGATGCCCTCAGAATACCTTCCCTTATATCAGGGCTATACCAGCAAAATCAAGCAGCACTGGGATGGGATGAATCTGAATAGCCAAGCTGACCTCAAGATCTCCAAACTAGCTTCATGCTGCTGTTATAACTGCTTGAATTTAAAAAAAAGGGGAAATTAAAACTCAGAGAGGATAAGTAGGTTATTCAAATTTAATGCATATTTGCCTATGTGTGTTCTAGAACCTACATCTTTGCCAATTAGAATATTGCATCTTTCCAATATGCTCCCTCTTAATGGCTGGTATCATTCATTGAGGATCCTCAGTGTGCAAAGAAAATATTGATTGTGATGAACATAAAAAGCGAAAAACCTTTCAGGCTATATGGTTGTGTATTTAAATAGTCATTTGAGGGAGAAAAATTGGGAACATTGTTATGGTGTAATACACATTTGAACATCTCCATTTTGGTTACACATCACAATCATTTGTGAAACTTCTCAAAAAGAACAATTTGAGGGGTTTTCTCCACTCCCAACCAGATCTACTGAGTCAGAATGCTTTGGAGGAGGGCACCAGATTTTTTATATCTAAAAGATCTCCAAAGATAACTTGAAATGAACTAATCTAAGGACCAGCATTTGGCATTACTAATGTATATTTTTGGTCTACATCATCAGTTGTTTTATAAACAACACTTAGGAAAAAATCTCTCTCGGGTGTATTGATATGAAACAATGCAACTATTTATACAACTAAGTAGATCTGCTATATAAGCAATGTTATAGCTCATTCATTCAACAAATATTTACTACTTTCCTACAAGTTGCTGGGTTCTGTGCTAGGTTCTTGGATTAAAGATCAGTCATATAGAAGAAGCCTTGCCATTCAGGAGCCTAGAGAAGGAGATAATACATATTCAAATGAGGTTGAGATTTCAGAGGACCATGGGTGAATGTTCCAAGGAAGAGTTTGGAGGGAATTGGGCAGGGCTTTGTGGAAGAGTATTTGAACCGGGTCCTGAAAACCAGGTAAGATTTGAATCAACAGATGAGAGGAAGCTCAAGTCAAGCAGAGGAAAAAGTATAAGCCCAGGAGCAGGGAGACAGTGGCAATAATGATGATGATAGCTACAATAATAAAAACAGTCAGCAAATTTTGAGAGCTTGCCTTATGTGCCAATTACTTCTATAAGTGCTTTACATAGTCGTCTCTTAATGAAGGTAAAAGAGGAGAGTGAAAAAGTTGGCTTAAAGCTCAACATTCAGAAAACGAAGATCATGGCATCCGGTCCCATCACTCCATGGGAAATAGATGGGGAAACAGTGGAAACAGTGTCAGACTTTATTTTGGGGGGGGCTCCAAAATCACTGCAGATGGTGATTGCAGCCATGAAATTAAAAGACGCTTACTCCTTGGAAGAAAAGTTATGACCAACCTAGATAGCATATTCAAAAGCAGAGACATTACTTTGCCGACTAAGGTCCGTCTAGTCAAGGCTATGGTTTTTCCAGTAGTCGTGTATGGATGTGAGAGATGGACTGTGAAGAAGGCTGAGCGCTGAAGAATTGATGCTTTTGAACTGTGGTGTTGGAGAAGACTCTTGAGAGTCCCTTGGACTGCAAGGAGATCCACCCAGTCCATTCTGAAGGAGATCAGCCCTGGGATTTCTTTGGAGGGAATGATGCTGAAGCTGAAACTCCAGAACTCTGGCCACCTCATGCGAAGAGTTGACTCATCGGAAAAGACTCTGATGGTGGGAGGGATTGGGGGCAGGAGGAGAAGGGGACGACAGAGGATGAGATGGCTGGATGGCATCACTGACTCGATGGATGTGACTCTGAGTGAACTCTGGGAGTTGGTGATGGACAGGGAGGCCTGACATGCTGCGATTCATGGGGTCGCAAAGAGTCGGACACGACTGAGCGACTGAACTGAACTGAACTGAATCTTCACAACAAAGAGATGAAGTAGGTAATTCTGTTATCCCCACTATACAGCTGAGAAGACTCAGTTCATGGTAGATCGGATAACTTATCTAAGGTCTTGCACACACGTGTGCTTAGTCACTCGTTCGTGTCTGACTCTTTGTGACCCTATGGACTGTAGTCTGCCGGCTCCTCTGTCCACGGGATTCTCCAAGCAAGAATACTGGAGTGTGTTGTGTTGCCATTACCTTCTTCAGGGAATCTTCCCAACCCAGAGATTGAACCTACCTCTTCTGCATTGCAGGTGGATTCTTTACAGTCTGAGCCACCAGGAAAGGTCATGGCTAAGGTGAAATAAACTAGGTGAGAGGAGGAGGGCATTCCTATTTTGTTCTATATTTGCTTGTGGAATGAATGGATATTTTAACTCAATACCTTCTTTTCACAGATGAGGAAACTGAGGTTCAGAGAGGTCAATGGACCTGCCCAATGTCACCCAGCTGTTGGTGGCAGAGCTAGGATTTTAGTGTGTTTTGCACTATGCCACATGCATGGATGCACTAGGCGTGCAGTCTGAGACTGAATGAGAGGCCTTTTATCATAAAAGTTTGGAGGAAAAGTGATATCTGGAAAGGTAGCTAAATCCAGAGCTGACCCTTAACCAAGATTTAACTTTTAAATGCAGGAGAACTAATACAAGGAAGAGTAAGTAAAGCCCAGTAGAGTAGAACCCCTTTTGGACAAATCTCCTTACCTTTGTGTTCTCATTTATAAAATGAGGAAATTAGATGGTTCTTCCATTTGGGCTATTCTGTGTGATCCCAGGAAGGGCCAGAAATAGAGATCATGTCTATGTATGTCTATAGGTTTAATGATCTGAAATATAGCTAGCAATGGATAATCGTGGTCTATGAAACCTAGATCTGGGGGCCATGGGGCAGCTGTTAGATGAACAAAGACCATAGCATTCTTTTTTGAGAGCTGATTCTACATGTATCACCTCATGATGCTGAGAAAGTCACTCAATCCATTTAATGGAAACCTCTTCGGCCTAATCAATTTCCTCCTTCCAAAAGAAGGGACTTAGCAAGAGAGAGTGTCCCTTTCTGGGCTGTTGAGTTGAAGAAAAGGCAGAGCAGGTCTTGGATCAAGGACACTCTTCTGCTTGTTGTCTGTTTCACCCCAGACAGCATGCCCCACTGGACCCCGGGATTGAAAGCTTTGTGCTTGTTAAGTGACAACACAGCTTCACTTGCACTCCTTGTGGTGTTCAGTATTTTTTTAAGTAAAATAAAAAAAAATGGGAGTTGAGGGTTGTTTGTATTTCATTTTGACTTATATCATTGCACCTAATGCCATCGGTAGCTCCTTCACCTCTTTAGCAGCCTGAGAAGAGCAGAGATTCTGGAAAACACTTTTTCCACACAGCAACAATGATTACTCTTTGTATATAAACAGCATCCATCTCTGGAGAGCCACCGAGAGATCTTGAAGATGTTTTTTCATTTCTCATTTTAAGAAGCCTATGAGACTGATTAAAGAGGGTCCATTGCCAGGTAGAGAGTTTAGACAGCAAGGCAGACAATTAGCCTCCTGATTTCCTGAAAAGTTTTCCAGTCAGTAGTTCCACTGCCAAAGCCAGGTTTAACATGACTCAGGCACCAAAGGACAGCACTGATCTATCTAGCCCTTGTATCTTTAACACATTCTCAGCTCTCTAGCGAAATGCAAAGTCAAGAATTTCTTGCTTTCAAGTTCTTTTTTTTTTTAATATTAGAGTCAATATTGAGTATAATCAGAGAAGACATTTACAATTATGGGAAAAGGAAGCAAGAAAGAAATCTCAGGTGTTAGGTTGGAATTGGAGATAGAGTAAATTCATAGCTTTGTTTTGAAATCTCTACCTACCTACCTATCAATAGATATAGAAATAGACATAGATGTATATAAATGTATGTATACACAAGTGTGTTAATGTGTGTGTATATGTGCACATTTCTTACCTCTGTCTGCTAAAAGAGCTTAGAAACAATGCCATTCCAGTAGCAATGAGTACACCAGGCTCTCGTATCTTGCTTTTCAAATAGAGTTTTCCACTAAAAGGAGTCAAGGCCCCTTGGAACCAGAGCTGGGGCAAGACAAATGTAACATGAGCTCCCAAATTTTTGGCAACTGAAAGTAGGAAAGTGCTCGAAGAATATGGGGACAAGTCAAAAGGAAATTGGAATCAGGGGCTCCTGCTGACAAAATCTAGGACACTTTAAGAAGTAAATGATTGTAACAGATTGCCTTCTGTTGTAGAAAATAGGAATTATTGCATCTATAGTAAAGAGGGAGAGAAAAGAAAGTTCTTCCTTGTAGTAGGATGCGGTTGTGTCGTGTTAGTCGTTTGGTTGTGTCCAGCTCTTTGCGGCCCCATGGACTGGAGCCCACCAGGCTCCTCTGTCCATGGAATTCTCCAGCCAAGAGTACTGGAGTGGGTTGCCATGCCCTTCCCCAGGGGATCTTACCAACCCAGGGATTGAACCCAGGTCTCCTGCATTGCAGGCAGATTCTTTACTGTTTGAGCTACCCAGGAAGCCCCTTGTAGTAAAATGCCAACTAATAAATTATAAATGTAGTGGGGGTGAGGAATACAGAAAGTCCTTACCAGGGTGGTGGCTGTTTCAAGTAGGAATTATTAATAAACTCTGAAGCAGGCAAGTGAAGACTTATGGAAGTACAGGATATTGCTTACTTTGGAATACCTTACTATAAAATATTTATCAATCACAGATAAATATGGGGCCTCTAGAGTGAAAAAAGCTGGCAGAAAGTGATCTGACCAGGTGATCAAGGTTTGGCATCATCTGGGGTTGGCCAGAGTGACATTAGGCGCCTCTCCACGCAGTATGGAGAGGTATGCAGTATGAGGAACAGAACAGCAATAGCAATAACAGAATAGCAAGTCCGTGCTATTTCTGCCAAAAACACATGCTCCGGGTCTAGTCATGAGGAGACACTGGATGAACCCAGATTGAGCAACATCCTGTGGAATGAAAGGCTTGTCATCCTGTCAAGTTCAAGAAAGACTGGAAAGGATGGAGGAACTCAAGAGATGTAACAACCAAGTACAATGCCTGATACTGAATTGGATTCTAGCTCACAGTGTGAAAAATGGACACTGTTTAGAGCAACAGCTGAATGTGGCCTGTACATGGTGGTGCCATAATGATGGAAAGGGTTTATGTCTGTGTTGGAGATACACACACTGATCTCAAGAGACTGAAAAAAAGAACAAGAACCGTTAGCGTGCATATGTGTGATTTGTGTGTGTGTGTTTATGTGTGTATGGTGGGGACCAAAGATATAGCCCAAGGCTGACAACTGAGAAATCTGGGTGAAGAAGATATAAGCTCTCTTTGTACTGCTCTTGAAGCACATGTATGTTTTTATTTTTATTACCATACCTATTTTAATTTTTTAATTGAAGTATAGCATTATGTAAGTTACAGGTGTACAATATAGTGATTCACAGTTTTTAAAGGTTATACTCTATTTATAGTTATTGTAAAATATATCCTTGTATCTTTTTAAAAAATCTTTTGACTACACTGCATAGCGTGCAGTATCTTATTTCTCTGACCAGGGATCGAAACTGCACCCCCTGTGTTGGAACCAGTGTCTTAACCACTGCACCACCACTTTATTTTACACCTAATAGTTTGTACCTCTTACCCCCCTACCCCGATACTGCCCCTACCACCTTTGTTCCCCCCATTGGTAATTACTACTATTAATAGAGTGCCTCTAGATTTGTCTGCTTCTTCTTTTCTTTATATTCACTAGTGTTGCATTTTTTAGATTTCACATATAAGTGATATTGTACAGAATTTTTCTTTCTCTAACCTAGTTCACTTAGCCTTAATGCCCTCCAAGTCCATCCACGTTGCTACAAATGGCAAAGTTTCATTCTTTTTACTGACTGAGTAGTATTCCATTGTATGTAGATACCACATCTTTATACATTCATCTGTTAATAAGCACTTAGTTTTCATATTTTGGCAATTATGAAAAGCTGCTATGAGCATTGGGATTCATGTATCTTTTCAAATTACTGTTTTGGTTTTTTGGGATATATGCTCAGGAGTAGGACTGCCGGATCATATGGTAGCTCTAGTTTCAGTATTTTGAGAAGCCTCCATACTGCTTTCCACAGTGTGCTTCCGCATCATTTCTAAGCATTTAATGCTACTAAACAATCAGAGCTAGTTTTGTGATTTCAAGTGAAAGTCTGCTTCAGTCTGAGGCATTCCTCATGCCCCCACACCCTAATTTCAAATCTAATCTTTAAGAGAATCATTCTCTCCACACCAGGAATTTGTTTATTTATTCAACAAACATTTTCATGTTCTTCATACAAGGCACAAAGTATGGGTCTAGATAAGAAAGGTAGAATTAAGCTATGGAGCTCAAAAGTAAGAGACTGTATTTCATTGAGAAGACAAGCAAGGTTTCAGAAATATGAGGTTTGAGAAAGGATAAAATACAGTCAGGGAGAACCAGGAAGAAGGCATTCAAAGTTGAGGGAGGAGACAGAGCCACGACATATAGTTAAGGAAACAGGAGGTGTATTCACAGCAGTACTGTTTGGATTATAAGGGGCAGAAACCTATTCAGGCTTCTCAAGAACAAAAAGAGACCTTATCATTTCCTACACATAAGTATATAAGTAGTCTTGCTTCAGGGATAGTGCACACCAGATACCTACAATATGCCATCGAGATCAGATTCTTCATCTAGAGCGGCTCTCAGTCAGTTCAATTGCTCAGTCGTGTCCGACTCTTTGCGACCCCAAGAACCACAGGACACTGGGCCTCCCTGTCCATCACCAACTCCCAGAGTCCACCCAAACCCATGTCCATTGAGTCGGTGATGCCATCCAGCCATCTCATCCTCTGTTGTCCCCTTCTCCTCCTGCCCTCAATCTTTCCCAGCATCTTTTTCAAATGAGTCACCTCTTCGCATCAGGTGGCCAAAGTATTGGAGTCTCAGCTTCAACATCAGTCCTTCCAATGAACACCCAGGACTGAGCTCCCTTAGGATGGACTGGTTCTACTTCCATCTATTGACTTAATTCTCAAGTCATCTCTCCCTAGTACTGGTTACAGTTGATAGGCTTAAGAACCTCAGTGGAAAAAAGAGTTTTTCTTTCCCAATAGTTAGAGAAATAATTAAACACAAATTATGCCCCATTGGTATAGCTTCAGTCACATGACTGTTTTGGAATCAATCATAATAAAAGAATGGAATACTCTAATTGCCAGTTCTGTCATTATTCTTTCCTGGGGTGAGAGAAAAGGTTAGCCCCCAAGAAACACAAAGGCTGAGAGTTGAAGGGGAGCAGTCTTCCAAAGCAAAACTCAAGTGCTATAACCAGAAGAAGAGGCAATGGACATGGAGCACTCTTCACTCTGCTATTGAGTGTTTGGGGAGCACTGACTGGCCCAAAATGATTCTAACATGGAGCCATGTTATTAATAGAAGAATAGTAATTAAAGTGGGAAGGAATTGTTTGTTCTTAGCAGACATGCTAAGGCATGTCCTACTCTTTGCGACACCATGAACTGCAGCATGCCAGGCTTCCCTGTCCTTCACTGTCTCCCTGAGTTTGCTCAAACTCATATCCATTGAGTCAGTGATGCCATCCACTATCTCATCCTCTGTTGCCCCCTTCTCTTGGCCTCAATCTTTCCCAGCATGAGGGTCTTTTCCAATGAGTCAAGCATTTGTTTGGAAGGTCTTAAATGCTAGACTGAGACTATGGTTCTTACTTAACACATTAGAGCAGGGATGGGCAAGCTCTTTTCATTAAAAAGCAGATTGAAAATATTTCAGGCTGTAAAGGTGATACGGTCTCTACTCATCTCTGCCATGATAACATGAAAACAGCCATAGAAAATACAGAGACAAAAGAGCATGTCTGTGTTCCAATAAAGCTTTATTTACAAGAATTGGTGGTGGTCTGGATCCGGCCTGTAGTTTGCAGATACTTGGATAGAGGAAGTCATTGCAAGTTTTCAGCTTACAAATGATATCATCAGAATTATGCCTTGGGAAGAAGATGTATCTACATTTCAGATGGAAAATGGATCAGAGGGGATAGACTGAAAGTGGGAATAAAAATTAGGAGACTGTTGCAATGGTCCAGATGTTTGTACTGTGAAGAAACCACAGCTTTTATAAGCCAAGTGTACCTGGGAATTTGGCCTCACAAATTTCAGCTGGCTCACAGCTGGGTCTGTCTGTCCTTAGCTGACCTAGTTTCTCAACATCTTGCCAGTTCAGCCACCCCTGAAATCCTAGCCACCTCTGAAATCCTGTGTCGGAGTTTGTAAATCACCTTGGGAGCTTGATTATTCCTTTTCTTTGCTCTACAGTATTTTTGATTTTGAGGGCTAAGTCTGTACTGTTTGTATGAAAGGGCAAAATCAATAGCAAGAGAAAGTTTAATAAAAAAAATACATTCTCCATTGACTTTAATTAACTTGGCTTTAAGTTTACAACTCTGACAAGTATGGAAAATATATAAAAAAAAAACACCAACCTTATATCTTACTCTATACACCGTGTTTTTAAGAATAAAATCTCAAATTAAAATTCATGTGTATCAGCAATTTATTTGCCAGCAACAAGTGGAAGAAAAAGAATAAGAAAGATAAAAGCAATTCTCTAGTAGGATCTGACAGAACAGGCTGGCACTTCTGACGCTCAAGGTAAATGACTGAGTGCCAGAATTGGGTCAATAATTTATTGATGTCAGAAAACCTTGCATTTTTCTCAGCTGCTCATGGCTTTGCTGTCTTCTCCAGTCTCATGATTCAAGACTCACAGTTGTTTAAGGCCTGTCTCCTCATCCATTCAGCATGGCTGCTTTCTGCCTTAGGGTGGGGTTCTCTTGTGAGGAGCAATGATGGGGCTAGCTGCCTTCTGCCAGATGCCTGCAGAGAAAGCCCATGAATTTGCAGACAGTTCGTATAAGTGTGAGATTTTCCTATCATTTCCAGTGTCACATGACTATCTGTGGACATGTGCACCAGTGTAGTGCGTAAGCACACACATACACACTCACGTATATGGGGTGCCACTTTAGTCCATAAACTCACATGTACATTCAATTGTGGGGTTACTAGGTGGTTCAGTGGTAGAGAATCTACCTGCCAAGCAGGAGACGTGGGTTCAATCCCTGGGTCAGGAAGATCCCCTGGAGAAGGAAATGGCAACCCATTCCAGTATTCTTGCCTGGGAAATTCCTGGGATGGAGGAGCCTGGTAGGCTATAGTCCATGGGGTCACAAAGAGTTGGACACGATTTAGTAACTGAACAACAACAGCAACATTCAGTTGCAAAATAAGGATATGAATGGACATCCACTATCATAGGTATAGCATATCTAGACATAATAAAAAGAATATCACACTAATACATATATATACAATTTATAATTTTCTGTATGTGTATAACATACTTAAACAGTAAAAATACACGTAAGGCTGAGTACATTTAAGACTAAAAATATAAACATGGCTGTACATGTACTCCATATACATGCACAGCACTTTGTATATCACCTATATGCTTTATATTATCTGGTCTCCAGCATTTCTCTGACCATGTTGCCTATAACACATTCTCCCTCCATCTTTACATTCTAAGATATTCCTTGCTGTTCCATAGCATCTGATACATTGTCACCTCAAGGTCTTTGCAGTGGTTATAACTGGAAAATCCTACCCCACAGCTATCATACAGACTATTCTCTCACTTTCTATGTCTTTGTTCAAACATCAGCTTCTCAATGAAATCTACATAGCACTCTATTATCCTGTTTAAAATTGCAAACCACCCACTCCAGCCACATTCTGATCTCAGTCTATTGTAGCACTTACCTTCTAAGATATCATTTAATTTATTTATTATGTTTACTCTTTAACATTGTCCCCCCTAGCCTGGAATGTAATTTCTAGAAGGGGCAAGGATATTTGTCTTGTGTGTTCATGGATATATTCCAAGCCTCTAGAACAGAGCCTGATGCATAGGAGACATTTGGTATATTTGTTGAATGAATGAGTCAATATATAAATTCATATATGAATATGCATGTAAATATTCATAAATCAACAGATAGATATATGTGCTTGTTGAACCATATCCATCTATGAAAAGTGGCAACATCCATCCCTATGGAAATATGCATTGTGGTGTAATCTGAATACAGGTGTGTGTGTGTGTAAATGCGTTTGTGAATATACACAAAGAAACACAGACATTGATTGTGGGTGTGTGTATGCATGTGCATGCATGTGCATTGAAAGTATTTGCTCCTGTTAAATGTGCACAGCAAAATTCATACTAGGGTGTGGAAAGAGCTGGATCTCAGTCACTCTCTGTGACTCCAGCTACAGGAACCTATCATTACAATCCATAGAAAGATAAGTTCAGGGTGAAAAGAACTTTTGGAAAGGAAACTTATTGCACACTGGAACACAGATTTTGGACTCCAAGAACTATATTAGTTCATAGAACGTAAAGGGTATGCATTGACTCTGCCTTCTGTTAAGCTTGATAACTAACACGGAATTTCAACTTTGAAAACTTTGCCATAAGAAGAGCTAGAGGAACAAGGCAGAATAGCTTTTGCTGCTTTAGATCTGGGCTCAAACATGTCTCTCTCTTTTAAGACTTCCATCAGTTTCAACCTGGGGAATATGAATGAGACGAGAAGTTTGAAGTCGGAAGCCTTGAGTTTTGGAGATTTGAGAAAATAGAAAAAGTCGCATACTTCTCTGCTTCCATCTTCACTGTGTGTGTGTGTGTGTGTGTGTGTGTGTGTGCATGTGTGTGCATGTGTGTAATGGGGCAGGGAAATGATAGGAGATATTTTGATTTTTCCACTAATGTAACAGGCCAGTTCCTGATCTGAGCCTCCCCTAAGCAGTTAGATAGAAGCAGCCCATTGGAGACTGAGGACACCCCTGAGGCTCCTTGAGAATCTTCTAGAACTACAAGAATGTGAATTATCCTTATCTGGCTTTCTGACTGCCTTGTGACTCCTCTAGAGACATGGCAACTTTCCAAGACCTAATCTCTCTCACCCTTTGCTCTTTGACCTAAAAATGTCTATGACACATTGTGAGACACAGCTCTGGTGACCATATGACTTATTGGCCAAACTCAGACCCTTTTGAGGGTGTGTGCATGCTCAGTTGCTCTGTTGTGTCCAGTTCTCTTGTGACCCCATGGACTGAAGTCCTCAGGGCTCCTCTGTCCATGGGATTCTCCAGGCAAGAGTACTGGAGTGGGCTGCCATTTCCTCCTTCAGGGGATCTTCCTGACCCAGGGATTGAACCCATGTCTCCTGCCTTGGTAGGTAGATTCTTTACCACTGAGCTACCTGGGAAACCCTGGTAAAGGGGATTATATTGCTAATTTTGTCCCTTCTATCTGTTCTTCTTCCCCTTTATCCTATTTTCCTTCCTTATTTATTCACGATTGGTTTTTTAAAGTTAAATATATTTTGTGTTTTATTCTGCATCAAATATAAATATGTCATACCAAGCCCTAGAGTAGATGTAAGATGTTAGAAATCTGTGATTCTCAGAGAAAGATGAGCAATTGGAAAAAGTTTCTCTTCTTTCCTTATTTTTCTGGTCCCGGACTTTTGTTTGTTGGAAGTTCTAATTTATTTATTTTTAAATAAACTTTTTATTTTATATTGGTGTATAGTCAATTAAAGATATGATAATTTCAGGTGGACAGCAAACAGACTCAGCCATACACAAACAAGTTCCATTTTCCCCCAAACTCCCCTTTCATCCAGGCTGCCATATAACATTAAGCAGAGTTCCTTATGCTATACAGTTAAGACCTTGTTGATTATCCACTTTAAATATAGCAGTGTGTACATGGCAGTCCCAAACTCCCTCAATATCCCTTCCCTCCACCCTTCCCCTTTTTCATATGATTATTGAGTATGTTTTTTGCGCCAGCTACTGTGCAGGTCCTTAGGCATACTGTGATCTGAAAAAATAATGGTCTATGTCCTCACAGAGCTTTTGAATTTAGAAAGAGAGATGCTGACTTCTTCTACCAACAAATAGTTCTTGGGTACCTACTATGAATTTGGTGCTATTTTAGATACTGTGACATAGAAATGATCAAAATAAATAAAGTCCTTATCCTGCCCTTAGGAAACTTAGAAACAGACATAAATGAATATGTCATTATAAACCATCATTGCTTCTCTGTAGGAAAGAGGTGCCATGCTAGGAAAATCGAATAACACCCAATTCTAGTCTGGGGTCAGGAATGACTCCTCTGAGGAAATGATGCTTAGGTGCAGATGAGTGAAGAGGTTGAGAGAGAACCTTTGGAGCAGAGGAAAGAGCATGCGCCAGGGTCTTGAGACAAGAAGAAACATGGTGTCTTCAAGGAACAAGGAGATTGGAGTACAGATGCATTGTAGAGCTGGGTGGTAGGTAACATGAAGTGAGTCTGGAGGAAGCAGGAACAGACCTCATGGAAAATTTTAGGCTGAGGTGAGACTGTGCTTCCCACCTGGTTGCTGAGGGAGGTGGTATGTCCTGAGACAGTTCCTGGGGTGTTTCAGCAGCTTAGGAAGATGAGCCTGAGTTTAGCCCCGCAGACGAGTCTACTGCTCTGATAAGACCCAGAGAGCAGTCAGACGCCTTCCTGTGTGGTCACACACAGGACAGGAAGTGGCAGTGAGAACCGGTGGGACAGAGGAAGCCTGTGGTCATGATAAAAAGAGGCAGTCTCAGATGAACTGGGTGAGACTATGCCTGGGGGGGGGTACTGTTTATATTCATGCATTTATTTAGTCCTGTTTATTGAGCCCTTATAATGAGCCAGAAACTTTGTTAGGTAGTGATACCATGATAGATGTCATTTCCACCCTGAAGGGAATTACATTCTACTTGATAGAATAGGTCTAAGCACCATATTCTAAGATGGGCAGTGAAAGCTAGAGTCTGGGCCTGATAAAAATGATGAAGGATCTAGACAGCAGAACCCATGAAGAGCGCTGAAGATTAAAGGTCAACATGGTGATTGCCTTTCTAATCTCCATAGGAGAGGGCACAGGGGTATTCTGTTTTATTTTAGGAGGTGAGAATTGAGAAGGGGTTAAGAGTTCTGAAAAGGTCTGATCTGGTTGAAAAAAAAAAAAGAAAGAAGTCTGTTTTCATGGTTAGAAAGGCTTGGGGATATAGTAAATTTCCCTTTTACAGGAAAGGCTTTGATCTGGTGACCATCCAATACAGATACTGTAGCAGGAATTGCTCCCAGGGACCAAAGATGAGCTGAGATTTTGCAGTCTCCTAAGGGACACAGACATACACATATAATGTAAAGAAGTAAACCCAAGAGTGGGGCGGTGAAGTGAGGTGGTGAAGAGGAATGGTTAGTTGTGTAACACAGAAGGCTCCGGCTTTCTGGTTGTATCACTGGTGGTAGGTACTTCATCATTAACATGCCATCTCAGGGACTTCCACGGTGGTCCAGTGGTTAAACTGCCTTCCAAAGCAGGGGGTGAGGGTTCGATCCCTGGTCGGGGGACTGAGATCCCACATGTCTCATGGCTAAAAAATCAAAAGCTAAAATAGAAGCACTATTGTAACAAATTCAACATGCCATCTCAGAACTCTAGCAGATAAAAGGATATCCTCTCAGGTTTGGGAGCAGAAATAGTCTGGTGGAGCACTGTGCTGCTCTATCAGCTCATAGCCAAGTGATCAATAGGATGCAAATCTCTTGGATCTGGAATCTTTCAACTATTAGATTTTTTGGTTTTAAGCCTTAGATTCTATTAGGCAGTGTTTAAGCAATGGATTCTGATAATTAGTGAAAGCCTGATGATAAAGTTCACTGAAGACTTTTACTATCCTTGATACTGCTCTTCATAGTCCAAAGCCAAACCTTGAAAGAAATATATGCTGAAGTCAGTTTGAGAAGAGACATTCCTCCATCCTTATAATGGATAATCTGACAGGGATGATACTTACCAGTGTTAAAAGGATTTGCAGTTTACATGCTAATTTTAGATCCTGGAAGAGTTGATGAGAGTAGCTATTGTTATAATTATCTCCATTTTGGAGATGACAAACCTGATGCTCAAAGAAGCAAAAATTTTGTTCAGTGGTCTACAGAAAGACTTGCATCAGTGTGCACAGACTGGATTCCATGACAGTAACGGGCAACCCCCAAATCCGTGAGACATCAAGTAATAAAAGTTTAATTCCCTCTCAAACGAGTGTGGAGTTAAGGGTCCATCAGGAATCCTTCTCTAAATCATCATGGTCCTCACTCTGGATTGCATACTGACAGGGCAGCTATAATTGGTGCATTGGCCATCACCATGGTGATGAGAAAAGAGAATCCATCGACTCTTAAATCTGCCATTCAGAAGTGATTCACCTGACTGTGCTCACATTTCATTGACCAGACTTAGACCACAGCTAACTTTAAGTGGGTGGAAAATTCAATCCTACCATGTGCCCGGGAGAGAGAACTGGACTATTTGTAAACAAGCTAGTGACTGCCAAAATGCTAGGGGGTGGGATTCCAATTCATTTCCTCCATCCCAGCAAATCTATTTCCTTTCCTCTGAGCTCATTGTCTCTTCATGCTAAGTGTGCAATCAAGATTGAGGTTGACATAAACAATCCAACTGGCTAGAAAAGTCCATTACTTCCTTGCTTCTCAATTTTGTCTCTTGGTTCCTTTTTTTCTTTCCTTAGACCACAGCCTT
Organism: Ovis aries; assembly: GCF_016772045.2. Taxonomy (NCBI): domain Eukaryota; kingdom Metazoa; phylum Chordata; class Mammalia; order Artiodactyla; family Bovidae; genus Ovis; species Ovis aries. Next base: position 16,501,999 of record NC_056055.1, read on the forward strand.
TTGGAGATTAATGCAGGTCAGTTTCCTCCTTCCATGTGACAGTGTAGTCTGCCTGGGAGATGTGGAATTTTCCTCTGAGAAACTTTTACTATTATAAAGCTTGCTATGTTTTCTTTAGTGAATTGTTCAAAGATTTACCTGGAACACAAGTCCAAAGAAATGATAGCTGTTTCTTTCCATAGAGGAAATACATTTCATCTATCATTAAAACATGCTATCAACCCCACATCCAGCCTTCTCAATAACATCAGTTCAGTTGCTCAGTCATGTCCTACACTTTGTGACCCCATGGACTGCAGCACACATAAGCCTACTTTAACATACACCCATCAAATGCATAAATACATAACATTATGGGAGGTAGAATGTGGAGGAAGAAACTTCAGAAACACTGTTCCCTATTGTTTCCAAATGCCATCTTTGATCCTGTAGACATTATGTCTTCAAGAATCTCTAGCCTGGGCTACTATGTGTTGAGTTTTTTCAAATAACTAGGACTATTGTAGACAACAGAATCCTAGAGTCCCTCACTTCTCCAATAAATCAATCTCAACATTCATAGCAACATCAGCAGTAAGAGAAACAATATCAGCTAAAAGAGAAATGAGATATTTGTTGAGAATTCACATAACAAAAAATACTAAACAGTCAGGTAAGCAGTAGTAAGAAGAAATCCAGCAAAACCAAAAAATGTAAGTGGCAATGATTTTGGCTGAAGTTTCTCTTCTTTGAACTCAGGGTATGTAACTTGAGGGTTTCTGACTAATGTCCATTTTATTCTTTTGAGCCCTGGATGTTATAGATGCCTAGATGAAATGGACACTTAGAACGATTGAGTCAGCAGACAATGTGTGTCCTTGGTACACCTTGATTTATGGTCGCTTGTGCCACAGAGGCTGATAGTTTGATGGGAAGAAGAAAAAACATAAACTGATCAGGATCGGTGCTTGGTGGTCTACATAACTTGACTTATTTATTACTATGCAGTCCCTGTAAGTTAAGTGTTAATATCCGATGAAGAAGGGGAACAAGGATCAAAGAGATTTAAGAGGTTTCTTAGGACTACACAATCGGCAGAGCAAAAATTCAGTTCCAAATCTGGCTGATTCGCAAATGCAAGTTTTTTCTTTCTTTTTTTTTAACATGCATATATATCACCTCTTGCTGCCCATAGGGCAGATACCTGAGAGAACTAGCTATTAGCTAATGATCTAACCAAAATGTAATTCCCTAGAGAAATGCCACCATAGGCTAAAACTGGGCAAGCCCCCCATGCAAGGTGACCCAATCCATTAACTGTGGTTGGAGCATATGGTAGCATTTGGGATTTAGCTGATCATTTGCCATGGAGGAGAGACTGGGACATATTTCTATTGTGAATATACATAGTGCACAACTTGCCTACCTGTATGTGACAGTGTTTCCTGGACAAATGGCTTAGAAATGTGGGTAGCACTTAGCTTTCCATAGATGTGTGTAGATAAGAATTAGCATGGAATCTAGTGCCCAGCCAGGCCTGTTAGGCTGAGAGCTAGACTCCTTTCACAACAAATAGCAAACTGCTAATTAGGAAAGAGAGTTAAAATATTTTTATACATATTAAGTAAACACATGTACTGTAAGGACCCAACATTTTAAAGTTGATCAATCATTGCTAAAGATAGGCAAAACATTTAATTACTCAGGACCTGCAAATCTGTAGACAGGACAGTGGCCAAAATAAATGACCTGCTACGCTTCTTGGATATGGTGACGTCTGAGCTTAGTCTTGAAGGACATATGTGAGTTAGCTGAGAAAGGTCAGGAAGGACACTTCAGTAAAAGTGAGCAGTATGTGCAAAAGCATATAAACAAAAAGGAGGCGCTTGCATTCCAAGAATATGTATTTCTGTGTGATTAAGAGAAGTAGCACTGAGATATGACACTGGAAAAGGAGAAAGGAACCAGATCACAAAGGACCTTTTATGCGAAGCTAAAGAATTCCAACCTTATCCAATGGCAAGAAGTAGTCCAGGAAACATTTTATGTAGAGGAATCCCATATGCAGATCCGCAATTTAGAGAGACTCCCTGGAAATCGAAAACAGAGAGTTGCAAGTGGGGGAGGGGGCAGAAATTGAAACAGAAACACCAGTTAGGAAACTTGCAGAAATCCAGCCCCCAAATGGAGTAAGGCAGGAGGTTATTGGTAAGAAAAGAAGGAAAAGGACAAAATAATATTCAAGTAGAAGTCCCCCTGTGATTTACAGGATCTAGAGTAGGGAGGGAGATTCAAGGATGAAGCCCTCATTTTTAGCTTTGGGGGGTATGAGAGGGTACTACATTCAAGCAGATGAGGAATAAAGGAGGAGGAGCAGGTTGGGGGATAAAAGAAGGGATGTGCTAAGTTTAGATTGGGGTACATCCCCCAGTCTGAGATTCCTTGGGGATATCCAGTGAAGATATACCATAGGATGTCATGCATATGGGTCTGTTGCCCAAGAGAGAAGTATGGGATTTGTATTCCCCGAATAGAGTTGGGACTCATCCAAACACAAGCCTTGGTTGAAGCGACAAGGGTGGTGAAATCATTGAGAATGAGCAAGCAAATTGAGGAGATAGCCAAGGACATCACCGTGGGGAATACCAATGTGTGCAGTATGGGCAGAGAATGAGAATTCTGGCAAAAGAGATACAGAGGAAGGATCATAGAAACAGCAGAAACAGGGGAGTGGAGTGTAATGTAATACAAGGGAAGAGAGAGAGCCAAGGAAAGAGCATGCGACATGATGAGATGCTACAGAGAAAGCAAGTTGTATAAGGACTAAGCAGTTTTAAATGAAGTTGATGATGGTAGAAGCCAGACTGTAGGGAATTAAGTATGAGGTGCAGACAGGGAGTGTAGACAATTCTGGTATTTTCCAATCTGAGTCTAAAGACATTTATTAAATGCAAAATAAGTATATAAATTCTCGCATGATAGTAATCATCTCCTTTTCAGCCAACAGTCGCCCTCTGAGAGTTCCCTGTCTTCTATCCTGGGTGTTCTCCCAGGACCCCACATACTCCCAGCTCAGAGGCACTGCTCTTTAGGGGAAGAGTCTGTGTGAAGGGAAAGTGTAAGAAACGTTGTCTCTGAAAGGTTGGATGTTTTCCTTCCCCTCAAGATGGAAGAGAATGGAGCAAAAGAGTAGCAATGAAACAAATACTTTTATTGTCAAGAAACCCTGAGGTAGATTTACCTGGCAATTCCCACAAGTTTCATAGCTGTGAGAGAAAAGATTTTCTCACCCATGTTCCTGCATCCTTGTCCACCAAGTTCAAGTGGGAAGATTTGTTTCCAAAATTACAATTTAATGCTAATATCTATGTAAAATAAAAAGTCGAGTTCTATGAAGAACCATCATATTTGTGTTTGTTTAAAAATGGAGAACTATTTGTAAGACAGTTTTTTAATAAGTAAAACATTTAAAGCTACTTTGAAAGATTATTTAGTGATAAAGCTTCAACTATAGATTTTTAAATTTGATATGATATTAATTAAAATTAAAATAGTCTTATGATTAACTTGTGTGTTATACAGGTTACTCAAGATACTATAAAATCAGTTTTCCTCAAACAAAAGGGTCTATGGGTTTTCAATAAGAATCAATTTGTAGTTTTACTTTGTCTTCAAGATAATCTGAATGTTCAATAAGAACAACATAAGGACAACTTTGAAGAGTCAAAACATGAATGACAGGTTTTGTCTCACATTTCAGGGACTACATTTGCATCAGCCGCTGATTTTGGAAAAATATTGTTATTCTTTTTATCTACCAACGTGAATGTGAAGTTGCTCAGTCGTGTCCGACTCTTAGCGACCCCATGGACTGTAGCCTGCCAGGCTCCTCTGTCCGTGGGATTTTCCAGGCAATAGTACTGGAGTGGATTGCCATTTCCTTCTCCAAGGAATCTTCGCAACCCAGGGATCGAACCCGAGTCTCCCACATCGTAGACAGACACTTTACCGTCTGCGATCTCAGCCAAAAGGCCGAGAAGCAAAGGAATAGATTAAGAACCAGAAGCCCCTCCCTATCCTTATACCCACATTAGTGTTGTAGGGGATATGGCTTCAGAAGAGATCCTTTTGTTGGGCAAAGTGTCAACCTTCCAGAGTTTTGGTTTCTTTGTCTTTAGAGGGAGAGAGTTATCTTTACCATACGAGATTGTTTTAAGAGATAGAAATTTAACACAGTGCCTGGCACCTAGGCATTTCACAGATGATAGCTCTGCTAAATGTTCATGTTGAGATTAATTGCTCTCAGTAAAGTAAAAATCTCATCCTTTATAATGGAGTGATGGAATTTAGTATCACTCTTCACAGAGCAGCCTGATATAATGTGCTTTCTGAAGGAATATAGTATACTTAGCATCATCATTGATGTATTTTTGCAAAAAAAAAAACTGTTATAACTTGAACTTAATCAAGTCTAGCCTTAGTTCTGGGGCAGAGGGAACACAGATAGTTGAGGAAGCTGTTAAACAACACCATGAAGAAACCATGAGACAGCTTCAGAACATGGATATTTTGATGACAACTGACATGGTGTCTCCAAGAAGTGTGTCATGGAAGAAAGTTTCTGTGGGTATTTTTGTCAAGGAAAAGAAATAAAAGTGACCTAACTGGTTGTGTATGGATGTGAGAGTTGGACTATAAAGAAAACTGAGTGCTGAAGAATTGATGCTTTTGAACTGTGGTGTTGGAGAAGACTCTTGAAGGTCCCTTGGACTGCAAGGAGATCCAACCAGTCCATTCTGAAGGAGATCAACCCTGGGATTTCTTTGGAAGGAATGATGCTAAAGCTGAAACTCCAGTACTTTGGCCACCTCATGCGAAGAGTTGACTCATTGGAAAAGACTCTGATGCTGGGAGAGACTGGGGGCAGGAGGAGAAGGGGACGACCCAGGATGAGATGGCTGGATGGCATCACGGACTCGATGGATGTGAGTCTGAGTGAACTCCAGGAGTTGGTGATGGACAGGGAGGCCTGGCGTGCTGCGATTCATGGGGTCGCAAAGAGTCGGACATGACTGAGCAACTGAACTGAACTGAACTGAATAATCAAACAAAATGTAGAAGCCCTCATGGATCCTAGTTTGAAAAAAGAAAAAAAAATCCATGTAGTATGATTTAGGATCAGTTTGGAAAATTTTGAATATAGACTAGCCATTAGATAATGATTATTAATTCTCTGGATGAAATAATGGTATTAAGGTAAAGTTGACTAATGCTTTTAATTTTAGGGGATGCAGAGTGAAATATTTAGGGGTAAAGAGCCATAATGTCTATAAATTACTTTTAGTAAAAAATAAATACCTACATGTATGTAGATAGAGATATAAAATAAATACAGCAAGATGTTAATAATTATTGAGTCTACATGGTGTGTATAATAGTGCTCATACAATTCTTCAAATTTTCTGCATGCTTGAGAATTTGACAATAAATGTTTGCAATAAAAGTGGAAAAGAAATTACTTAGTAAGATGATGACAGTCAAATTGACTTAATCAAAAGTAGCAAATTTAGCAACAGAATTTCAGTACATTGTCCATATCATTAAATAAAAATTTTGTATATTTTTATATGAATATGGAATGCTAAAAATGAAATATATATAAAATAGAAAGCTTATTTTATAAGTAATTTCATAAATTACTTAGATAAAAATATATTCAGCAAGCTAAGGATTTATCTGGCACTAACTTGAATTTCCTAAGTTTGCTAATACTGAGAGCTATCCAGGTGATATTAACTATTGCTCCCTCTTTTGGAGAGGAATATAAATCTGTCTCCTTTTAGTTTTTACTCTTTTCGGTTCTGACCATTGTGGCAAGAGTGGGCAGAAAAATTTTCATCCACCCTTCCACCCATCTATCCATCATTCATTTGTTCTAGCCACTGACCTCTGGGGAAGCAGAGATGGAGGAGCCCACAGCAGAGTGTGAAAAATAAGCGTTTGCGTGAAAAACCACATTCAATGCACAATGCAGCATTATAGAGGGATTAGGAAAGATTATAAAATGTGCTTTAGGACATTAAAGCCGGGACTCTCTGACTCTGGCAAGGAAAGTTTGAGAGAGTTGAATCTGAAAGTTAGCTAAAGGATAAAGCAAGGGACAAATCCAATGCACTTTTGTTTTTTAGAACTCCATTTGAATTTATCTACAGACTTAATTTACACTTCTAAAATTTTTTGTTGTTGTTCTTATACCATTTCACAGACAATGTAGGACTTTGTGAAATTTTCTGGAGGTCCTTGTCTGCATAGTTTTCTTCCTCTAGTACCTTGCCTTGCAAACTTAACTACCATAGCAGCCCTAAATTCTGATCTGTATTACCCATTGCCTAGGGAGACTGCTGCTTTCTGTTTGGTTCCACTTCTGCGGGCAGAAGTTTAAAAAATACTCCCATGCAGAAACCTAGGATGAACGTGGAGTGCACCTTACAAGTGTCCCTCCTCTTAAAATTAGAGTTCTGAACTCTTTGCTGTGCAATGCCTATATGTTCAATTTTAGAGTTGTTTACACTGGGACAGTAAAAACAATACCCATTAATTCATCATGGTTGAACTCCATGACTATTTAAAAGGTCACAGGAGAGTACTGTCAAGCCCATGTTATAAGGCACATGTATAAATCTAAAATACATACACAAATTGGTATAGTTGATCTTATTTACAAAGCAGAAATAGAGACACAGAAGTGGAAAATGACTGTGTGTATACCAAGGTGGAAAGAGGGTGTGGGATGAATTACGAGATTGAGATTGACATGTATAAACTAGTAATACAATGTGTAAAGTAGATAAATAATGAGAACATACTGTTTAGCACAGGGAACTCTGCTAAGTGCTCTGTGGTGATCTAAATGGAAAGGAAATCCACAAGAGTGGATATATGTATACATATAGCTAATTCACATTGCAGTGTAGTAGAAACTCGGAGAAGGCAATGGCACCCCACTCCAGTACTCTTGCCTGGAAAACCCCATGAACGGAGGATCCTGGTTGGCTGCAGCCCATGGGGTCGCTAATAGTCAGGCACGACTGAGCGACTTCACTTTCACTTTTCACTTTCATGCATTGGAGAAGGAAATGGCAACCCACTCCAGTGTTCTTGCCTGGAGAATCCCAGAGACAGTGGGCCCCCATCTATGGGGTCGCATAGAGTTGAACACGACTGAAGGGACTTAGCAGCAGCAGCAGAAACTAACACATTATAAAATAACTGCATTCAAATAAAAAGTTAAAGTAATAAAATACATATACATACCTATTATATGCATATGACTGTATCACATGCATATATATTGTATAATATATACAAAAATATGTATCAGTTCAGTTCAGTTCAGTTCAGTTGCTCAGTCATGTCCGACTCTTTGCGACCCCATGAATCGCAGAATGCCAGGCCTCCCTGTCCATCACCAACTCCCAGAGTTCACTCAAACTCATGTCCATCGAGTCAGTGATGCCATCCAGCCATCTCATCCTCGGTCGTCCCCTTTTCCTCCTGCCCCCAATCCCTCCCAGCATCAGAGTCTTTTCCAATGAGTCAACTCTTCCCATGAAGTGGCCAAAGTACTGGAGTTTCAGTTTTAGCATCATTCCTTCCAAAGATATCCCAGGGCTGATCTCCTTTAGAATGGACTGGTTGGATCTCCTTGCAGACCAAGGGACTCTCAAGAGTCTTCTCCAACACCACAGTTCAAAAGCATCAATTCTTTGGTGCTCAGCTTTCTTCACAGTCCAACTCTCACATCCATATGTGACCACTGGAAAAACCATAGCCTTGACTAGACAGACCTTTGTTGGCAAAGTAATATCTCTGCTTTTGAATATGCTGTCTAGGTTGGTCATAACTTTCCTTCCAAGGATTAAGCATCTTTTAATTTCATGGCTGCAGTCACCATCTGCAATGATTTTGGAGCCCAAACAAATGAAGTCTGACACTGTTTACACTGTTTCCCCATCTATTTTCCATGAAGTGATGGGACCAAATGCCATCATCTTCGTTTTCTGAATGTTGAGCTTTAAGCCAACTTTTTCACTCTCCTCTTTCACTTTCATCAAGAGGCTTTTTAGTTCCTCTTCACTAATATCTAAACCTTCAGTGTCATTGAAGTTAAGCCTTCCTTACCCTATGGCTTCATTTCCTATTATTTTATATTCCATCCCAACCCTTGTACCATTTAAGGCCCCTTGAAATCTACTTGTGATTTCCCAAATATACCATCCTCTTTCACACCTTCATGCCTTGCATATGCTGTTCCCTCTGCTCAGTATGTCCTTCATTTCTCCTTTTCCATTTTTAAAATAAAATAGTTTCACCTTTTCTGCCAAGGCTGTTTATTCTCCACCAGAAAAACTAATTATCCTTCCTTATTGCTGCCATAGCATTGCATTCTTTCCTCTAATATGTCATTTTTCTCACTGTCTTGAGATTATATCTTTATGTATCAATCTCCCTACATCCCATCCCTGTTAGACCATAAAATTAGAATAGGATCATGCCTTATTAATTGGTGTACATTCACAGTATCTGGAACATAGTAGATTCTCCATGAATGTTTGCTAATTAGATGAATTAATAAATACACATATGATGAAATGAAAATAGATGTTGCTAGTTTCTGATGATAATATTCCAGCCCTTGGACAGTAGAATCTAAAGACCAAGTCATATGCTTCTTAGGCTGTCCAACATTCATTCATTCATCTCCCGGTTGCAGATCTGAATTGCACAATTTCTCAAAGGCCATTAAGAAGCCTTCAGAGAAAGCACGAGAAATTACCTCCAGTGCTGGTTTGCAGTAATGTCCTTTTGTTCTCAGATAGTCTCCAGTTGACAGCTATCAAGGTTGTTCTAATTTGTGTCAAACGGGCCATCTACAGGGAACCTATTTTGGAATAGGGAAGGTTCAAGAGACAGAAAAAAAAAAAAGTAATGAATATAAAGCGTAAATGCCATAGTAAAGTAATGGAGACATATAATAACGGCAAGGGAAATTTGACCTTCTGGCCAGAAACTCATTCGTGAACCAATTGGAGAACTTTAGAAAATTGGATCAGCCTCAGTAGTCGCAGAGTAAACATGGGAAGTGCAATCCAGTCTTATTAAACATAATGCACACTTAATGCATAATTTTATTGCAACCAATTTCATGCTACTGCTTTAAGTGAAGCTGGGTTTACTTCCATTGCACCAGTCCACTACCATTAGTGCCTCTTAAGAGAACAGCAAGGCCAGTAAACTGTTACTGAGCTGATCTCTTCCTCGGCCCATACTTTCTGCTCCATAAATTCACCCTGCTCCCACAGCTTGTACTGAGATCTTGTCTCTGTTCGGAACACGGCTTTTGAAACACAGCACTGTTTTGGCAAGCTGTTTGCATATGGGAATGTTAGAGCATTTCCATTTTATGCCAGCATGGAAAGCAGTGAACCTTTGTTATGGTGGAATGTTTGTTGAATCCTAGACCCAAAACCTGGGGTTCCTGGGGTTCCCATTATCTGTACATTCAGTCTGAGGCAGAAGAAACCTCTGCTCTGCTCTGTGGTTATGAACCAAATAGAGAGAGATTGAAACCCACCATATGCCTCCTCTTCCCATTTTGAGGCTAATTTTTTCCCTGTCAATATTAATTTTGGAAAATATGTCCTCAAATTTTTATGCGTTTCTCCCCCGGGGATCAGGCCTTCAAACACCTAAGGATAATGGGATAATGTGGGAGGTTAAATAGAAATTATACAATCCAAAGCCTGGTTACTGATTTTGGTGTCCTGGTCTGTTGTCATCTGTCTGTGGTATCAGGAGGTCACAACACAGTTTTCAACCTCTTTCTTCGTCCCTGAAATGAAGTTCATAGTCATTTGGTGAGCAGTAGTTGAGGGCAGCCTGAAAAAGCACTTTGTGATCCTACAATGGTTGGCACATATTATTGGAATGAAAGAAAAAAAATATCCATTGTGATAAGTTGTGAGCAAACGAAATCTTGGAGAAGTCACAATTCTTCCTGTAACCTAATAGACATTATATTTCTAAAGATGTCTTAAAGTGTATTGGATGCATTTTAATTCTTCCACAGAATTCTGAATTCCCCTCTTCAAAAGTAAAATAAATACCGTTTTTGTGTGGAAACAAAAAATTTCTGAAAATATTTTTCGCCTGCTATGGGATGAGAAAGCAGATAGTACCAAAGTCTATGAACATAGGCAACAGCAGCAGAAGAGCTTCACAGATTTCCGGGGCTCTTTAAATCCTGTACAAAGCTTAGCTTTCCCCTTGAACAACTCACACCCCACAGGACTCCCTTGAACGCTCCTCTCTGTGGGAGGAAGCCATGGAGAGCTCTGACACTGGGGTTTGAGCGGCCTCGTAAGAAGTACTCTCGAGGAGGCCATGGGAGATCCAGAAAGAAAATGACTCACCTACATCCTGAATTCTGGATTCATCTGTGTTTCAAAGAACATCTATAGAGGAAGTCAACTGTTTCCGGATGGTTAAACATTAAGACCAGAGTTTTCAACAATTTCCAAAATCTACCTAGTGTTGTAAAGGGAACAGGGTTCAATTGTGCACCATGCTACAGCTGTTCAAAACCAGTAACAGAAGCTGCTCCAGGAGAGGAGAGGACTGTGACTGTGTCTCTGGGAAACAGGCTGGGGAAACAGGAAGGGCAGAAGCTACAAATTCCCTTCGCTTCTGAGATCAGTAACATGCTTTTATATATATATATATATTCTTTCAATTCTTTATATGTGCCCTCTGTCCAATTCCAAGTAGAATTGGAGGTTCATTGATTTGTCCACCCATAAACAGAGCTCAAGATACTGTTGGCAGGCCCTGGGCTAGGCCCCCCAGCATACAGTGATGATTCTTCACTGAAGGACTTCTAATCTATCAGTAGATCAGTCCAGACCTTAAAGTAGCATAATTGAAGAGAGGGTGCAGTTAAGACCACAGAGAGAGTTGAAATTCAAGCTTAGAAAAGTTCAGAAGAGAAATAGGTCATCCTAGCTGAATATTTATTTTACACTATGTCAAAATTAGTTATTACTCCATTATTATTTTTATTATTGTGTGAGTGCATGCTCTAATTGTTGAAAATTCTTTCCAGATTTAAACCATAATTTTATAAAAAGTCTGGGGACCACACACCACCTGGTCTAGTGCACATCAGATTATCTATCCAAACCTATAGCCCCCACAGCATGGTGTGCAAAAGCTCAGTGTTATGTTACGAATGAACTGGTAGTTGGTGAGTACAGTTTAAGACAATCCTTGTCATCAGGGTGATGAGTTGAAAGGACCACATGAATTTGGAGTTTCAATGAATCTAATCTTTATTGAAGAGATGGCCAGCTTGCCTTCCAGTCATTTTCCTGAATTCGTGGAATTCATGGTCCTTCTTTACTACTCTCTGGTAATTCTACATTTAACATTTGCTGCTTTCCTTCTCTCTCTCCTTCTCTGTCCCTTCCTCTTTATTCTCTTTATTCTTCTTCTCTTTTTCCTTTTTCTCATCCTCTTTCACACTTTTTAACTGAGGTATAATTAAAATATCATCATTTGCCATTCAAAGTATACGAATCAGTGGTATTTAGTATATTCTTAAAGTTGTATAACCATCATCACTATCTAAAGCCTTCAGCCCCACCAAACCCATATAACTCTCAACCATAACTTCCCAGCCTCCCGCAAACTCCTCACTCTGTTTCTCCTTCCACGGCCCCCATTCCTGTTGCTGCTGCTGCTGCTAAGTCGCTTCAGTCGTGTCCGACTCTGTGCGACCCCATAGACGGCAGCCCACCAGGCTCCCCTGTCCCTGGGATTCTCCAGGCAAGAACTCCGGAGTGGGTTGCCATTTGCTTCTCCAGCCCCCCATTCCTAGACAGCCATTTAGTTGCTTGGTCTCTAGGGGTTTGCCTATTCCAGATATTTCATGTAAATAGAATCATACAATATGTGATCTTTTGTGCTGCCCTCATTTCATTTAGCATAATGTTTCCATTTATGGAAAAATCGGAATGGACTTTTGGCCAACTTAATATATAGGTTTTGCTGTAGACATACATTTTTATTTCTTTTTGTTATATACATAGGTGTGGAATTATTAGGTCATATAGTAACTCTGTTTAACATTTTGAGGAAAACTATCAGATTGCATTCCAAACAGCTATACCATTTTCCATCCCCACCAGTGTTACATGTAAGATATAATTTCTCTTCATCTTGGTCAACCCTTGTTCTTCTCTGTTATTTAGATTATAGTCACCCTAGTGGGTATGAAGTGGTCTCTCATTGTGGGTTTTATTTTCATTTCCCTAATGGCTAGTAATATTGATAATCTGTCATGAACTTATTGGCCCTTTGTATATCTTATCTGGAGAAAAGTCCTTTGCCTCTTTTTAGACTGGGCAATTTGTCTTTTCATTATTGAACAGTAAGGATACTCTATGTACTCTAAATAAAAGTTTCTTATCAAATATATCGTTTCTAAATATTTTATCCCATTTTTCGTGTTGTTTTTTCACTTTCTTGATGTCCTTTGAAGCACCAATAGTTTTACTTTCAATGAAGTCCAATGTTTTAATCTTTGTTTTAGTCACTGAGCTTTTGGTGACTTAGCCCAAGGTCACAGAAGTTTATTTCCATATTCTCTCCTACTGATTTTATAGTTTCAGCTTCTTCATTTAAGTCTTTAATCCATATAGATAATTTTTAAAATTATTGTTTTATCTTATCATCATTACTATTTATGTATTTATCTTTGGATCTGGTCCCATCGCTTCATGGCAGATAGATGGAGAAAAAGTGGAAACAGTGACAGACTTTATTTTGGGGGGCTCCAAAATCACTGCAGATGGTGACTGCAGCCATGAAATTAAAAGACACTTGCTCTTTGAAGGAAAAGTTATGACCAACATAGATAGCATATTCAAAAGCAGAGACATTACTTTGCTAACAAAGGTCCGTCTAGTCAAAGCTATGGTTTTTCCAGTAGTCATGTGTGGATGTGAGAGTTGGACTATAAAGAAAGCTGAGTGCCAAAGAGTTGATGCTTTGGAACTGTGGTGCTGGAGAAGACTCTTGAGAGTCCCTTGGACTGCAAGGAGATCCAACCAGTCCATCCTGAAGGAAATAAGTCCTGAATATTCATTGGAAGGACTGATGCTGAAACTCCAATACTTTGGCCACCTAATGCGAAGAACTGACTCATTGGAAAAGACCCTGATGCTGGGAAAGATTGAAGATGGGAGGAGAAGAGGACGACAGAGGATGAGATGGTTGGATGGCATCACCGACTCGATGGACATGAATTTGAGTAAGCTTCAAGAGTTGGTGTTGGACAGGGAAACCTGGCATGCTACAGTCCATGGGGTCACAAATAGTCAGACACGACTGAGTGACTGAATTGAACTGAATTGAAGCCCCATGGTATGTGGGATCTTAGTTCCACAGTTCAGTTCACTCTAGTTCAGTCGCTCAGTCATGTCTGACTCTTTGCGACCCCATGAATCACAGCACGCCAGGCCTCCCTGTCCATCACCAACTCCCGGAGTTCACTCAGACTCACATCCATCAAGTCAATGAGTCAACTCTTTTCCAATGAGTCAACTCTTTGCATGAGGTGGCCAAAGTACTGGAGTTTCAGTTTTAGCATCATTCCTTCCAAAGAAATCCCAGGGCTGATCTCCTTCAGAATGGACTGGGACTCTCAAGAGTCTTCTCCAACACAGAGTTCAAAAGCATCAATTTTTTGGCGCTTAGCTTTCTTCACAGTCCAACTCTCACATCCACACATGACCACTGGAAAAACCATAGCCTTGACTAGAGGGACCTTTGTTAGCAAAGTAATGTCTCTGCTTTTGAATATGCTGTCTAGGTTGGTCATAACTTTCCTTCCAAGGAGTAAGCGTCTTTTAATTTCATGGCTGCAGTCACCATCTGCAGTGATTTTGGAGCCCAAACAAATAAAGTCTGACACTGTTTCCACTGTTTCCCATCTATTTCCCATGAAGTGATGGGACCAGATGCCATGATCTTCATTTTCTGAATGTTGAGTTTTAAGCCAACTTTTTCACTCTCCACTTTCACTCTCATCAAGAGGCTTTTGAGTTCCTCTTCACTTTCTGCCATAAGGGTGGTGTCATTTGCATATCTGAGGTTATTGATATTTCTCCTGGCAATCTTGATTCCAGCTTGTGCTTCTTCCAGCCTGGCATTTCTCATGATGTACTCTGCATATAAGTTAAATAAGCAGGGTGACAATATACAGCCTTGATGCACTCCTTTTCCTATTTGGAACCAGTCTGTTGTTCCATGTCCAGTTCTAACTGTTGAACCAGGGGTCAAACCTGCACCCCCAGCACTGGAAGCACAGAGTGGTTACACTGGGCTGCCAGGCAAGTTCCTGAGTTAATTTTTGCATATGGACTGAGGTAGACGCCTGACTTGAGTATTTTTCTGCCTCTGGATGTCCAGTTGTCCCAACATCATTGTTGACAAGACTACTCTCTCCTTATTGAATGGTCTTTGCACCTTCATCAAAAACTTGTTTTACTTCTTGATTAATACAAGACAGCCACAGTGGAGACTTGAGAGAAAGTTACCACATTATTGTAGATGAGGGAGTAAAAGGTGGCAAGGGAAAGGGAAACAACTCTTAAACAGGCAGTTCTGATTGTAAGTCTATAGAGCAGCTCAAGGGGGAGAGAATGTAGGAGCAAAGAGGGTGACAAGAAAGGAAGAAAAAAAGAAAGAGGGCAGGAGGAGAGTATGTAGCAAAAGACAATAGGAGAAATCTTGTTAGAGAAAATTCAGGCTGTATCAAAACTCTTGGCAAGTAGGAGGGGACTAGAAAAGTGAAAGAAACATGGTCAGAGGGAATCAAAGCTCCAGCCATGGTTTCCATCATGTTTCATATCATGTACCTGCTTTTGCACCTCTGCCTCCCACGTATGCATCATCCATCCACAATATGGTTCTGGTCTTTCTACCTCCTCTAAAATTGCTCTATCCAAGATCCCCAGGGACCACTTATTTCCTAAATCGTATAGGCATCTTTTAGTGTGCAGCATCTTCTGCTCATCTTCCATAGTGGACTGAAGAGCTCACTCAATTCTTCCTTTTTGGTACCGTCTCCTCTCTGGGCCCTTTGCTCACCTCTTCCATTTCTGATCTCTCTTTATTTCAATCTTTTGAATTCAGGATTTCAGCATGCCCTGCAGTTCACTCACAATCTTAAGAGTTTTGTACAATTTGTCTAATGAGGAACTAATTTTTATCCAAAATTATCATCATCCACCAGCACAGACTGCTGCTCTAAATGCCTAGTTAGTCTCTTACACTCAGCGTCTCCCTTCCGCATTCACTAGGTACATTTTTAGTGACACCTTTTTCCGTCACAGATATGACTATCACTCTCTAATACCCGCAATGACTCCCCATCATTCAGAAGTTCAAGCCAGACTAACGCTTCGTTTCTGTTTTTGAGTCTTTAGACCAAGTTTCTTGGTTCCCAGGGCTCTGGGCCTCATTGTAGATGATAGTTTTGTGATTCTTTAAAATGATCTTCCTACTCTAGTCTTGGTTTCCTGACCCTACTTCTATTGACCCTTCACTCCATCTTTGCATATGAAATATTCTCAAATGTTCTCAAATCACACTGCTATCATTTGACACACGTGACAGTCAATCTCATATTTATCTTTACATGCACACAGTACAGACTTCAGTTGACCTGAACACTTATTTACCCAACTACATGCCTTTATTCATGTTAAACATGTCCACAAGTGCTTAAATTCAGGCACATATACAGCTTAGTATGGCTACTGTTTACATAACTACTCTAAGAGCTCACAGCTCATAACCTGAAGAGCCAGAATTTATATTCATGCTGTCTGACATAGAATTAAAGTTTATAACCCTGAGTTCTCCTTGGACAATCCACTTCATGGCAGTTACAGATAGAAGATGAAGACCTTGTAAGGTATTTGCATTATGTGTGTGGGATATTCTTGATTTCTTTCCCCTTTCTCTTCCATACTTTGCTTCCCTGGCAATGGCCTTCCTTCCTTTCCCAGATCTCTCTGGGTCCTTTATCTTCAGAGCCTTTATAAGAAAGCGCTAGTTCCTTGGCCTGGGACCCTCTTCCTCACATTCATCTAATTTCCTTGGTCCGAAGTCTACTTGTCCTCTAGGTCTTAGACCATTACCATGGCATTGGGGAAATCTTTCCTGGCCGGCAGGCTGTGTTCAATTCTCTGTTACACTCGTTCATGTCTGTTTCTTCTAGATCTCTTATCACAACTTTAATGACATAACTAACTAGGTGATGACTTTGTTGGATGGCCATGAGTACATTGACCAGAAGTGGCCCTACCCTGGCAGACTATGTCTTAGCCACAAGTGGGAGAGAGTGTGGAGAGAGGCTTAGAGTAGATACAAACCCTACTCAGGAAAAGAACATATGTTTGAAAAGTAGGTCAAGATGGCATAGATGGGCATTGGGTATATCATCAGAGCTACGTGGAGAGGATAGTTGATACCTGGTGCGAATCTGGGGGAGGAGAATCTACATAGCTAATCTGATTATAGAGCCATTGTAAATCTGCCCCAGGTGTCCTCAAGTGACCTCTCTGATGCTCTATGAACACAGGTGACTTTCTGTCACCCAGAGGATAGGTATTTGGTCCTCATAAATAAAGCAGCACAGTGCGGTGAAACATCTAGAGACAGAACATTGAGCATTTTCTCTGGACTGGCTTTGATCGTTTCTCTTGCCCTGCTGAAATCCAGGGCTTTCTTTCCCGTACCTCCCTCCCTTTTTCTTACCTGACAAATGAGGAGATACACTAGTTAATCCCCAAGGTTCTTTAATTCTGAGAATTATAGGCTATTTCTCAGTATGATCATTCCCTCCTTCAGAGTCCAACCCTCTTTAATGTCATAGGTCCTTTCCCTGCCTTATCAGTGATCAACACAAGGGAAAAAATGACCCTTGCCTAATATAGCATTATAAAAAGAATTATAATGAAAAAAAATATTTTCTATTAGACTTAGAATTTCCTAAAGCTCTTACATGCAAATTGTTTATCTAATATCTCTCAAGAAATGATGTGACATGGATGATATTATTTCCACTTTACAAATGATGAAACTAATGTTCAAGAAGGACTATAATATGTCCGTGGTCATGGTGAAGGCATTTCTGAGGCTTGAACCATCTCTGAAGCTCAGCAATGTTGTCATTATCGCATGTCATCAAGTAGGGTCAAGGAACAAAATTTAAGTAGTGTTGGTACACAGCGAATGTGCGTGCAAACGTGGTCACTGACTTTGCATGTGTAATCATAACCGAGAACTGAAAACAGATTATTTCATTCACTGAATTATTTCACTGAAAATCAATTCATTAAAGAAATATTTGTGGAAGTATTTGGGTAGTGAAAATCCATATATTCTTGCTATGAGTGTACTTAATAAAGGAAAAAACCCAAGTTGGGACACCTTTTTTCAGTCATTTTTGTTTTTTAGGCTAAGCATTCCAAGTATTTCAGATTTTCCAAGTAGTAACCAAATATACTTAAGTAATGGGGCAGGAAAAGAAATTTTCAGGAAAAGTTATTTTGATATCAGTCTTTCAAAGAGCTATTTTTTGAAGACACATTTCTTTAAAAAATCTAAAAAAATTGCCTTTGTTTTTAATCTCTCTTTTTGACTGAGTGGGCTTTGTGTTGTTGTGAGCTGGCTAGGGAATGTTTTCTCCAGAAAGACAACATGATGGGGGGATAGCGGCTGGGTGGGAGAGGACTGGGTTTTCATTCCACATCATTGATGTCCAGATTTTGGATGAACCAGTGTTCCTAGTCTGAGCCTTGCATTCTCTAATTTATCAAATGTTTAGACATAATGGCCAACACAGACATATTAATAATTACATTAATCCTTGTGTGTCAGACTTTAGACAGCTCAGGTGCTTGCTTATTCATTATTGTATTTATTTTCTCCCCAATTCCTGTAAGTAGGTAAAAAAGAGAAGTGTATGTCTCTTTGGTGGATAAGGAAACTATTGCCCAAGGGACGGAATGGGACTTGTACAAAGTTGCAGTGCCAGGATGGTGGGGAGCCTGGACTTGCCCTCAGGTCTGACAGCTCTACACCAGGATGGTTTCCATTCCGCTGTGAGGTGCTCACTTGCGCAGGTGAGCTAGCCAAATGAAAGTTCCATGTTTCCTTTCTAACACAGAGCTCTGGAGAAGGATGTGTAAGGTGACTGAGGCTGGTGAGAAAGGCATTTATGTGGAAGAGGCGTCTGTGCATTAATGCGGTGAGTGAGAAGTCAAACTAACATCTAATTTTAGTATGCAGCTAGTGCCGTGTGCCTGCTAATCGTATTCAGTCAGGCTGACTGAGGAGGAGAAAGGAATAAAATAAACATTTCACTTAACCTTTACAATTTGTGTATTTTGATGGTCCCACCAGCTTTACAATACCATTCCCCTGTAATTGCCAGCCATTTTCTATGCTCTCCACATACTCAACTGCTTCTTTGCCCTCAGTTCTTTCTATTCTCCTCCTATTTTATCCTTAAGATGTTTTCTTCCTCTGCTTCCTACCTCCTCGCACTCCCCAAGCCCACCACACTCAATCCTAGGCCCCTGTCTGTCCTCTCTTCTCCTCCTCTACTTGTAGACGTGAAGCTGGCTTAAGTGGAGTTGGAATGGAGGTCACTCAGAGGTGACCTATTAGATGGTCAGCATGCGAGCATCTCTGGGAATAGGAGGAGGCATGAAACCCCATAAACCACAGAAGTAGGAATTCGACATCCTCTCATGGAAAATGAGCAAGTGAAAGACTAAAGTAAAACAATTTTTTCTCTCAACTTTCTCATCCTACCTAGGAAACCACCACCCTCCCCCCAACCAAGAAAAAAACATTATGAAATGAAGACTATGGAATGGAAATGCTTTTTGTGTTATTTTGTTCAGTGTGGTAACTACAAATGCAAGGATTCAACAATAATAATACAGGAGGTTGGAGTGGATGGGCCCATGGAGTTTAATACACAGGGACTATAACTCCGTAGTGGGGGTGTAGGAAGTTATTTTCAGGCTGATCTACATCTCACCAAAATGTGAGCAGGATGCAACTCTGTTACCATACTCAGACAGAACTCAAAGCCCCTAAATTAGACTTGGCTGTGTGGTCCAATATGGTAGCCACTAGCCACTAGCATATGCCCTTTGAACACATGCAATTTGATGAATCCAGATCCAGATGTTCTGTAAGACTGAAACACACACTAGATTTTGAAAACATAGTGTAACAGAAAAAAAAAAGTAACTCATTAATGATCTTTGAAACTTAATCACAGGCTGGAATAATGTTTTTTATTTTTATGTGTATTTAAACTTAATTTTTTTACTCTTTTTAATGTGGCTACTAAAATTTGAGAATACATACATACATGGTTCATATTTGTAGGTCTCATTCTATTTCTATAAGACAGCACTGGCTTAGAGTTCCAAAGATGCAATTAGGAGCAAACAGAAAGAGAAATCCTTTCCAGGATAATCAATCAATATTCCCAGTCTGCACCAGAAAGAAGGCTAAGCATCAAAGAATCAATGCTTTCAAACTGTGGTGCTGGAGAAGACTCTTGAGAGTCCCTTTGACTGCAAGGAGATCAAACCAATCAATCCTAAAGGAAATCAACCCTGAATATTCATTGGGAGGACTGATGCTAAAGCTGTAGCTCCAATACTTAGGCCACCTGATGCGAAGAGCTGATTCATTGGAAAAGACCTTGGTGCTGGGAAAGATTAAAGGCACAGGGAGAGGGGGTGGCAGAGGATGAGATGGTTAAATAGCATCACCAACTCAATGGACATGAGTTTGAGCAAACTCTGGGAGAGTGAAGGACAGTGATGCCTGGAGTGCTGCAGTCCATGGGGCCGCAAAGAGTTGGACGCAATTTAGTGGCTGAACACAACAACAACAACAAATGCCCAGGCCAGGCAACACTGGAGAATATTTGAGGCAGAAAATTGTCTTAAGATTGTCATCGATAAAATCCAGCTTCTCCAAAACATTATTTGAAAGGATCTATGCGCCCTAGTATTCATTGCAGCACTGTTTACAACAGCTAAGACATGGAAGAAACCTAAATATTCATCAACAGAGGAATGGATAAATAAGATGTGGTACATATATACAATGGACTATTACTCAGACACTAAAAAGAATGAAATAATGTCATTTGCACCAGCAGCATGGACCTAGAGTGTGTCATACTGAGTGAAGTAAGTCAGACAGAGAAATATCGTATGACATCCCTTGTATTGGAATCTAAAAGGAAATAATACAAATGAGCTTACTTGCAAAACAGAAGGAGACTCAAAGAAAACGAACTTATGGATGCCGGGGGGAAGGACAGATAGGGAGTTTGGGATGCTCATGTATGCACTTCTATATTTAAAATGGATAACCAACAAGGACCAAAATCACTGCAGATGGTGATTGCAGCCATGAAATTAAAAGACGCTTACCTCTTGGAAGGAAAGTTATGACCAACCTAGATAGCATATTCAAAAGCAGAGACATTACTTTGCCAACAAAGGTCCGTCAAGTCAAGGCTATGGTTTTTCCAGTGGTCATGAATGGATGTGAGAGTTGGACTGTGAAGAGAGCTGAGCGCCAAAGAATAGATGCTTTGAACTGTGGTGTTGGAGAAGACTCTTGAGAGTCCCTTGGACTACAAAGAGATCCAACTAGTCCATTCTAAAGGAGATCAGTTCTGGGTATTCTTTGGAAGGAATGATGCTAAAGCTGAAACTCCAATACTTTGGCCACCTCATGCGAAGAGTTGACCCATTGGAAAAGACCCTGATGCTGGGAGGGATTGGGGTCAGGAGGAGAAGGGGACGACAGAGGATGAGATGGCTGGATGGCATCACTGACTCGCTGGACATGAGTTTGAGTGAACTCCGGGAGTTGATGATGGACAGGGAGGCCTAGTGTGCTGCAATTCATGGGGTCACAAAGAGTCAGACACGACTGAGCGACTGAATTGAACTGAACTGAACAAGGACCTGTTAAATAGCTTATGGAACTCCACTCAGTGTAATGTGGCAGGCTGGATGGGAGCGGGGTTTGGGAGAGAAGGGATACATGTATGTATACAGCTGAGTTTTTTTTGCTGTTCACCTGAAACTATCACAACATTGTTAATTGGCTATACTCTGATATAAAATAAAAAGTTCCAAAAAAAAAAAATCTAGGTTCTCCAAGTGAACTTTGAACACATGTGGATGGAACTAGAGAAAACAGGCCAATGTCAGCAGTGTCTGGTAACAGAAACACCTTCTTGGAGAAGGCAATGCATGGAGCCCAGTGGAGTTAGGATCCCCGAAGGAGGGCAAGCCAGGCCAGACCAGACAGAGACTTTATTTTCACCATATTTCTCCAAAGTTGTTTTTGGTTTTAGTGGGGAAGAACTGAAAGTTCTTAGGAGGAACATATTGTTACCTACATACTACTATGTAAGACACTGCATATATTTGATACAACTGGTAACAAACTGCAGTCAGCTCAGCACAGAACGTGTGTTTTATAAAGCCCAATGAATCCTTTTGCAGACTTTGTTAAGGTCCATTTTGGGAACAGCTTTAGATAGTCTCGTGGCTCTCCATCTCAATTTGGAACTACCTCAGACAAAATTCCAGTGCCCAGTGTCAAAAAAAGCAAGCCGCCCTTCTTATGGAGTGTGACTTCAACCAGGCCCATCTTAGCAGGAGATGCTTCAAGTCCTGTTCTTAACATTCCTGTTCACTGAAATCCGTTTTTCAAAACCCAGTGTAAAAAAGAATCCTAACTTAAGATCTTTGTAAACACAGCTTTCCAAAGGGAAAGGCACCCATGAAACCATTAGTATAACTGTGTCCATGTGGGTCACTTCCACAGGAGAACTTTAATGAAGATTTCAACTGTTCCTTCCATGTCCTAGGGCCACTCTTTCCAGTGACATGGCTGTGGACCAAGCTGGGTCCCTCTGGGTTTCCTGTTAAAAATATGTGTTTTTTTTTTTTTTTTTTTTTAAGCCAATCAAGAAATCTAATACCAGAAACAATTTTTTTCCCTTTGTCTTTAGTCTTCTTTAGCTCTAAATTGCAACATAAGACTAGAAGAGGTGGCTATTTTTAAACCTGAAAGATAATAGATGATTGAGAATCTTTGCTTGTCTAACATAAACAAATGGAAAAGAAGCCGATTTTGAAACCCAAAAGCCAGATTTTAACCCTCAAGTAGGAGATACAACATAAGAGACTCAAGTTTTTTGGATTCTTTTTAGAGACAGCCCCATCAAGAGGTCTTCTCTATTCCTTCTAGGTTTAAAAATACTCAAAGGAGAGGCTAGAGCTCATCTTTAAACACTTGCTGTAAGTACATGTATTCAATATTAAGCCTGCTTATCATCAGCCTTGCCTTCTGGGTTGACCACTGAGGACATCTGCAACTTACTGTTTTTGTTCTATTTTTCAACAGTACAGGCACCAATATATAGTTTCTTAGTTACTCTCATTAACATAGGTTGCCAAGCTTTATAAACTTCTCCATTTGGTACTTTTTCACAGAATCAATATTATGTTCTGACCTTAGCATTCAAGCTTCTCATTGTATCATAGACAATCAAGCTTCTGTCTTATTCCTAAAAAGTTGTAAGATCTTAGGTGGGTTATATCATCAGCCTGAGACTTAGTTTTCCTCATCTGTAAAATGGGAATTATGGTACTGTCCTCGTCTGGAGATTGAGTGAGACGTGACTTACAACAGCCATGCTCACATATGGCATAATTTTCTGTGTCTATAAGTGCCCAGCACATAGTAGGGATGCAAATCATGGTTGCTGAATAGCTGCTTCTTACACTTGGTTCTAAAAGACTATTTTAAGAGTCAGCTGCAAGCAACCTCAATTTTCTCCCACAGTTATGTGAGGTAATCAACAGTACAATTCTGTTACTGCCAATCATTCCAGCAGGAAGAGATGGAAACACTTGGGGCATGGAAAACAATGCTGAAGGCTCTGAGATCTTCCATCTAAGTTAATAATCAAAGAATAATTGTTGAAAATTTCCCAGTTCTCAGTGGGCGTGCCCTTACCCCAGAGCTTCATTTTGCAAAATGTTGGCTGCCATCAGGACCTGGGTTAAATGCAGATCATGTTACCATGTCTTGGTATTGCTTAATTCATTCCTCATCCACTCATCAAAAAATGTATTGGGCTCCTAATGAGTGATAAATACTGTTCTAGTTATTAGAAATATACGTGTGAGCAAGGTAGGTAGCATCCTGGCCCTTAGGGAGCATTCTCTCTAGAAAGATTCTGGCATTAAAAAAAAAAAATCACCAAAAATAAATTCACAGACAGAATCTGTGTTAAGAACAACACAAACAAAGTGTGTTGCCTTTGGAACCTCATGACAGTAACCCATCATGGTAAGTGGAAATGAGCCTGTGAGGTCCTAGGGAGCCGGGAGCAGAGGTGAGGCCAGGCTTTTCCAGCTTCACCACCACTTCACCACCCAGGGAATGTGCTGAGGCCAAGGATGCAAAATAAATAAAATAAATAAAATCAGTTTCCTTCTTATACAAAGGGGAGGATTCCTCCCTCTTGGGCCAAGGGGTGGGGGTGGGTGAGGATTAACCAGTTACAGAAGGAAAGTGCTTAGAACAATACCTGAAACACAGGGTTCATTAAAAACACATGGTAGCGGCTGCCGAAAAGTATCACCATGCAGCGGTGTGCTAAAATTCCTAGGAAAGGGTGCTAGAGGCTTCCAGAAGAGAGTCTGTGGCGGAGTGAGAAGGAGCCTAGATGGGTTTTGAACGTGACCTACGAGTGTGAGATGATGGCGCAAGGAAATAACACACACCACGCATGAAAGAGCATGGCTCATGGCGGGGGGTGGACTGTAATTGCTTCTTATGGTCGGAATATGAGTGCCCTGGGGGAGGGGCCAGGGATGGGCTGGCTGAGCCCCGGAGTAATCCCCTTTTCCATGGCTGTCAGGAGCTCCGGGGGGTGATGAGAGAACAGAGGAGCTGGAGAAAACCTCCAAGGCCCAGGCCCAGACACAGTGGGCCTTTTGGACCTCCATCGTTCGAGAGGTGAAACCCCGATCTTGTGCCAAATTGCCCCTTCAGTCTCCGGCCTCTCCCCACTGTGGACTGTTTGCCTGTCTGGAATGAGATAATTTGTCAGACACCAGCTGCTGATCATTCTCTCCTCGTGGGCACATTTATTATGATGTTACAATGCGCATGAAGAATCTTTACCATCACTCGAGTGAAAATGATTAAAATGTTTTTTTTTTTCTTTTTTTTTCCAGAAATTCTCAAACCATCCCTCTGACAGAGGCGGCATTGGTCATAGACTGTGCCGGAGGAGCAGATTGAGGAGGAGGCATGGGATCCTTGTAATTAACAAAACAGCAAGCAGAGAACCCCAGGGTGTGGGCTCGGGATGGAGGACCCTGCAGAGCTTTGTGAAGAGCCTGGGAGTTTGGGAGGCAGGGAGTTTGGGCTGGGAGGCTCTCTCAGAGAGTGCGGAGGATGGGCTGGCTGGCTGACTGGCTTCTAGAACCGCACCATGTCTAATTATGTACCAGGAGGCAAGAAAAGGTGTAGGTCTGTCTTTCCAGTTCAGAGGGAGAGAGAGAGGGAAAAAAAAGATGTGGTGTCTCGCGTCTAAGAAACGAACAGGCTGACCTTTTCAGAGCGTCTGAAAGGAAAAACCAGATGTATTCCTCAAGAGTCACTGTGACTGAAGGCTCGCATTGTGCACTCACATAAAGGGACAGCTAACCAGAAAACAGCAGCTGATGATCTGAAGCCAGGCTGTGCTATTGTCCGGAGCACAAATGTTCTACAAGGACCCAGACCACCATGCGGTTCTCTGTCCACAGACTATGGAGGTTGGAGGGGGGGGCTGGGCGGTGAGGGCTTTTTTCCCTCCTTTTCTTTCTTCCCCTCCTGAAACCTTTTCCTTCCAATCTCTCTCCAGCCGCTCACATTCAACTGCTAGCAATTATTCCTGTTGACCCTCCTCGCTCTCCAAACGGGGTGTGGATCTCTGAAGGTTTTTTCTTTGTACCTGACAAGCCCATGTTGCCAGCAGGCTCCAAGGGAGGAGGTGAGGTCTCAGCTCCCTGGGGACAGCGACTCGGAATGGAGTGGCTGTGATTTATTTTCCATCGAGCAAAGCCAAAGCCAGGCAAATGTGGGCTGGGAAGCAGACAGGAGAATCCCCCCAGCCTCATCGAGGGCTGCTTCTCTATTGTCCTGGGGGAGGCTCGGGTGAATGCGGGTGGTGTTGGTGGTGGGGGAGCCAGGGGGGAGGAGCCAGAGGATGACAAAGAGGAGGCAGTGAGGGAGGTGATGTGAGAGCCCGTCTCAATTCCAGCTCAGTTCATTTAGGTTTGCTCCAGCAGCCTTCCCCATCCTCAGCTTGAGTGGAAACATGACAGCTCCCCTACAAACTGTAAAGTCCTTGAAGGCAGACAACTTGCCCAGCCCTCCTTCTTGCCTCTCCATTGCCTTCACTGTTATATCGGTTCCAAGCAGGTTCTCAGTGAATGTCTACTAACTGGAATCAACTCTGCCCCTAGATCTTTGGATCACATTCATCCTTGTCATTCACAGAATATCTCCTTCCAGCAGCAGTTCCATTGACTGACCAATGTGAAGAAGCCCCTGACCTACAAATTCTTTATCACTTCATTCTCATGGCTGTAGACGTTTACTAAACATTTATTGGCCAGCAGGCAAAAAGAAGTTCCTCTAATAAGCTGAAATCATAGCTGTCTGTCCTTTTAAGTGGTCTGACCACATTTTTCATAACCCATTTAAGACAGACTCAACAATATTCCAAAAACGAGGTTTTATTACCTTATTGAGATCAGAAAAGCTACTACCTAATGACTGGACACTAGACCACTTTGGGGTGGAGCCTCAGTTGAGGTCCCTAAAGTTATAGGTTATACCCTGTTTTATAGTCGCCATTGCACTGAAAATAATCCCAAACAAACATATGTTTAATGGTTTCTTGTCTCTTTCTCCCACTGGACTCTAAGTTCCAATATAAAAACAGCAACAACAACTAGGATTAATGGTGTGTTTAGCATATCAAGTAGTACCTTAAAAGCTCCCCATGTACTATCTTATTCAGCTTTTCCTTTTGTGAAACTGTATTCCCAGTGTCAAGAAGAGTGGTCAGCACATCTGGGATTTAATAAGAACTTCTCGAACCAATAGAAGGAATGAATGCTAAACCTTTCTGAGACTGCAACAATTAAAACCAAGTCCTAGAAAAAGAAGATGTTTTGAGGACATGGCCAGATCAAAGGAATCCCCTAATGCATCCTTGAAAATGCAAGTAAACCTTGCTTTGTGTAATAAATTGCATGGCCCCTGGATTTGTCAGGATACAATCTCATTTAAAAAGCATCAAGGAGTTAGTTGTTTTAAGAGAATTCTGTTGTGGATTCTTTTGTTAAGCAGACTTATTTTGTAATGAAAATAAATCATCCCCCTCCCCGATAGTAATCATTGGTAAGAATATCACAAAGTGGCATTGTTCAAAGTGCTTTGCTCCATATACATACACTGGCTTTTAACATCACCACAGAACTCAGATTGTATTGGGTACCTATTTGAGTGACCATTCATTTAAATACTAAGAAGCAAATACTCTACTCCACTCAACAGATAAGGAAGCTGAGGTTCAGTGAGGTGACATAATTAGATCAGAGAAAGTCCTTTTGACAACTTCTGCATCTAAATAGTCTTTGCAGTCATGTTGCCATTTTGAATCATGGCCTGGGATAATTCAAATTTAGAATTGGCCTCACATGTTAGGTTGTTTCCTGATCAGAAAATCTGGCCTGTTCCATACCCAGATTTACTAATGTATTTAAAAAGTACTTATGAAAGGCCTGTTATGTGACTGACATTGCTCTGGGAACCGGGAAACCTGAAAGGAAACAAAATAGAAAAAAAAAATCCCTGCCCTCAAAGACTTTTCTGGAACCTCACTGTCCAAAATGGTAGCCACTAGCTACATGTGGCTATTTGAATTAAATTAATACATTAAAAAATTAAAAATTCAGTTCATCATTTTCACTGGCAAATTTCACGTACTTAAATAATTGAGTTTCACATCCTTTAGTTGCTATAGATGACAAGTGGCTCACGTCTGGGAGGGCGCAGATATAGAATGCTGTAGAAAGTTCTATTAGATCGTATCACTAGCTGATGGATAATAGACAGTAAACAAATACACAGCGTGTCTGGTGGTGGTGAGGGTTGTGGAGATGATTAAAGCAGGATCAAAGGATCAACAGGGAAGTGCTCATTTGTACTGGGTGAGGAGGGAAGAGTTCTGAACAAGCCCCTGGATGGAGATGAAGTAGGCCCCATGGGCAGCTGGAAGTAGAACATTCCAGGTAGAGGGGAGCCCAGGAGTGTTTAGTATTGGCTCATGTGTTTGAGGAATAGTAAGGAGGCTTCTCTGGCTAGACTAGGTATATGAGGAGTGATTGGAGATGAAATTAGAAAGGAAAGCTAAACCAGATCATGCAAGGCCGTGCAGGTCATGATAGACCGTGGCTCTCCTGTAAGATTCAATTACTCGCTATCTGGAGATTTGTCTTTACCTTCTCCTTCTTCTTTTACTCTCAAACTATCTCTCATTCATTCTCTCACCCTCTCTACCTCTCCTTCTTCCCTCCCTCCTTCTTTCTCTCCCTCTCTCTGGCCACACACCTCTGCCTTATAACAACTGGTGCCTTTGTAAGAATGACAAGTTGGGAGAGTCAGACTTACTGGACATTTTCAGCTTCTCAGAGAGATAGTGGACACTAATTGCCAAGGTAATCCACATGTATCCTAGAGTGCTATTCACCAAGGTGCATCTGACCCCTTTATTGAGCACATACTGTGTACCCAGTGATTCGCCCAAAAAAGTAGGTATTCCTAGGACACCAACTTTTCATGCTAAAACCAGCAAAGTCCCAGGCCAATTGCTACGAACCTGCTTGTGGAGGATATTGTGATGACAGAGATAGCGCCTGCCTTTGAGATGTCACAGCCTGGGAGAGAAAACCTGCAATACAGATCTCTGAGTGATTTGGTCGGGAGAACACAGGTGCTCTGGCAGGTGGCACACTTGCAAGGCCTCAGTGCAGTGAGGGCAATAAGGGAGGGCTTCCTGGCAGAGGAGGGCATTAGCTTTAATTCTTTTCTCTCTCTCTTAAATTGAAATAGAGTTGATTTACAATGTTGTGTTAATTTCTGCTGTACAGCAAGCAAAGTGATTCAGTTAAATATATATACATACATATGTATGTATATATATGTGTGTGTGTGTATACATTCTTTTTTTCCTTCTTTCCCATTATGGTTTATCACAGGATATTAAATATAGTGCTCTGTGCTTTACACTGGGATCTTGTTGTTTATCCAATCTATATATAAAAGCTTACATCTGCTAATCCCAACTTCCCATTCCATACCTCCCCCGACCCCCTCCCCTTGGCAATCACCAGTCTATTCTCTATGTCCTTGACTCTGTCTCATAGATTCATTGGGTCATATCTTAGATTACACATACAAGTGATACCATACAATATTCGTCTGTTTCTGACTTATTGCACTTAGTGTGATAACTGCTAGTTGCATGCATGTCGCTACAGATGGCATTGGCTCATTCTTTTTTATGGCTGAGTAGTATTCCATTGCATATGTGGAGCGCATCTTTATCAATTCATCTGCTGATGGACATTTAGGTTGTTTCCATGTCCTGGCTATTGTGAATAGTGTTGCTATGACCGTAGCGGCACACATATCTGTTTGAATTATAGTTTTGTCTGTATATATTTAGCTTTACTTCTCCAAGTTGACTAAAGATGCCTACCTTGCTGCCTGGACTCCAGTGCCTTCACTGGGCTTTATGTGGAGACTTCATTAATAGATAGAATGATGTTCACCCATGTGGCTGACTCCTTTCCACTGTGCCTTCCCTGTCAGGGGACCAGATTACCACCTGATCTCAGAGATGCTAGTGGCTCCCAGATGTTCCATGCTGATTGCTTTGTTTGATTAGGAAGTCCTAGAAGGGGAGGGAGTGACTACATATTTGCCCATGGGGTATCAATATTTGGGAAAAAAAGGCTGTTGATTACACTTGTCATTTTTTCCTGGCATCAAGAGAACTCGAGGGCACATCTGTAAGAATGTATATTCATCTAAATTCGTGGGACAGAGGAGTCAGGCAGAAAGGATTTTCTTTTTTTTTTTTTATTTTAGTTTTTTATTTTTTAAATTTTAAAATCTTTAATTCTTACATGCATTCCCAAACATAGAAAGGATTTTCTGAGGCATGCTGCATCTTGCTCAGTGAGTGCATATTTCTCAGTTCTTTCTCCGAAGCAGACGTTAAAACCTGCAGCACAGTCATTTAGAATTTCAAAGCTTTCTTCTTCAGGGGGTGGGCCACAAAAGACACCACCGTTATTCACAGAACACTGGGATGGTGGGGAAGAGCTGCACACCATTAACAAAGTCTGTGCAGCAAACCTTAATGGAGAAAGGCAACAGCTATTTTGCCAGGATAAAGAAGATGCCTCATTACAGTTGCTTTAAGAAAGAAAGATTATCATTTATTGCTTTTTAAAATGCACTCCTGCATCCTAGCTAGGTTGGGAGAGCTTAAGAGGAGAAAGTCAATTTTTAGAAGTAGTTCATAGATCACCAAAGAATCACAAAACCCTCCACATTCAGTACACATTTCCCTCTGTCTGTCTCATTCTCTCTCTTGGAGTTGAGGGTGTCAATCTGCTTTTAGAAAAAAAATCCAATCCAACACCCGCATCCAGGCACCCTTCCTTTTTCTTCAGACAGACATCTCTCAGCAGTGCTCTGCCTCTGGTTTTAAAGGGTACCAGAATCCTAGCCAGTGGTTCAAAGGACCAAATTAGATGGAGCTTCTCACACATAAAGCTGCTGGTCCTTCAACATCATCTTGCATGGCTTCGCCTGTCTTCTCACATTCCTTTGTTTTGGAATCACAGGAAGCGAACAAACGCCACAAATCTGAGTTGGAAAACCAGAAGCCCAGGCTGCAGAACAGCCAGCAGACAACATTGTCTCTGAACTGCTATTGTTTCTATTTTAGGAGCACATTGAGTGATTAGCTTGGGTAACAGTAACTTGCATTACCTTGCACAGGCTGGAAATGTCTTTCAATAAGGAGGCAACACGGAGGCCATGTGATACAATCCCGTAGACAGAGCCAAGTGGAATACATCAAAGAGAGCCTTGATGCAGATGTTTCATGCAGAAGAAAATTAGGTCAGAGACCACTTCAATTTCAGCTTCTGCCAGCCTCGTTTGAGAGCTTCCAGTGAATTCGTAATGAATAGCTTCTAGGGCACTTTTCTCTCATTCAGTCACAGGCTGCCTCAGCCAGATGAGCGTTCCATGTGGAATCTTCTCTCATTATTTAAAACTGCTACTTTGTGTTCTGAAATTCCAGAACCCTTCCAACGCACCACCACTCTGGCCTGAAACAAAAAGACTCGGAAAAGACAGCGAGACATTAATCTGTATCATATTCTCTCTCTCCCTCTTTCTCCTATCCATCATCTACATACATGTTTTTTAATATATCCCAAGCTTCCTTTTCATCTGTCTGTGCAGGTACATAAACCAGTTGCTGAGGGATATTGGAGATGTCAGGCTTTTTTAATCTTATTCAACTTTGAAGAAGCTGAGTGGCCTGTAGATGACCAAAATGCTTTGTCGGCTTCTTGCAGGGAGCGTGCATGCGTGAGTGAGTGCGGTGTGCATGTATAAAAAAGAAAAAAAAAAAGCTTTTCTCTGGAAAGAGCAGAGAAGGGCAGTGTGACCTCCATGAAAGTGAATGATGCATCTTTTCCCTGCCCACCCTCAGCCCCATCGCACATGTTATTTATTATATTGGAGGGTGAGACTCTGGCGCACCCTGGGATCTTCCCATTTCAGATTCTTTTTTCTGCCTACTCTTTGCAGGGTTCACACTGACAAATCCTTGCTGATTGGAGTGAGGGGGGTGTGAGGAGGGTGGACTTCAGTTTATGGCAGGAGAAGAATCATTAGATTCTAAATGCATTTGGAAGAGAGGGGCAGAGAGTCAGACACGGAGGATCACAGAGGCTCCTCCAAGCTGTTGGTGCTCCCATTTCCCATGGGAAAGGACAGGAAGTGGCAGCCCCAGCTCCAGCTCTGCAGGACACAAATGCTTTGTCTTTGCAACCTTCAAAGCACCAGGGCATTCATTCAGGGTTTTCCTTAATTCTAAGGTTTGCAAAGTGGTGGCAGAAGACCTCAGAAAAGCCGTCATAGGCCAGCTTCTGCTCCAGTCAAGGATGGAAAGTCGCCATTAAGATGGTGCCTCTCTGGTCCATTGAAAATGCTTTCTCTGGCTTAAAAAAGACACTGGTCTTCCTGCCACGCTTCCCCAACTTGGTCTCCTCCCTGCCAGCACTCTCCTGTGATCTCTTTCTTTTGGTATCATACACACACACACACATACACACACTCTCTCTTTCACATGGATGCATGCTTACACTCACACTTAATTAAAATTTCTGAGGAGGACAGAAGTGCAGGGAATAAACAGTGACAGTGGAATAAAAAGATGACCTGCTAGAAGCAAAAAAGCCAGTTTTTTCTATGTTTCTATGTTAGTTTTTCTACCATCTATGACTCCACGCCTATGTGAACTTGGACGAGGAGTTCTCACCTCTGGACTCGGTGTCCATACCTAGAAAATTGTGTGTGCCGATCCCTACATCCCCTCATGGCTTTGATGCTAACTCAATAAGTAATCTTCCTCCTGGTTTATAGGCAATAGACATTATCCAGAAATGCCTGGCGGTGGTCATAGCCCCAGATCTACTTACTATGATGCTAACCAAGACCTATGATGCTCATAGACTAGCATCAAGGCGTAGGGACTTGGTCATGCAGCAGTGAGACAGCATGATTCCTTCCAGACACACTGCAATGGAGCCACTTAACACAGCAGAAATAACATTGGCTTTGGAGTCCACTAGACTTGAGTTGGCATTTCAGCTTTGTCACTTCCAGGCTGTGTGACTGCAGGTGAGTTACTTGGGTTCTCTGAACCTGAGTTTCTTCCACACTTACACTGGGATGATACTCACTATAAAAGATTGTTACATGATTAACTGAAATATATGTGCCTGATATATGGTAGGTACTCAGCAAATATTAGTGTTATTTTTATTATCAATACTAAAATTAGTAATGCAGGCTTACATGCATATATGCAGAAATATGTATGACTTAAGACAGTCAAAAATTAACACCTTATTTGAATTTATTTTTCTCTCTCCATGTGGAGAATCTAGACATATATACATACACAACACACCATGTGTGCTTGGCATGAATGCCCACACATATGAAATTCAATTTCTAAAGCCAGTAGCAGCCAATACTTAGTTCAAATGCCTATTAGAGATTTTGGTACATAAGTGTTCATTCAGTGCTAATTACATTTACTTTTATCTACAACAATATCTTTTGGTGTGAGTTCCTGAGTCATGTACTCCTCCCCCATTCTCCTCTCTGAAATGACCTCTTTTTAAGAGGCAACTTTGGGCAGAGAAAATCTGCATAAATAGGAGTCAAAAGCTGTCAATATGATGCCGAGCTCTTGGTCATAAAATCGTAGCGCGGCAGAGCCTGGCAGGGGAGAAACTGAAACAGAAAGAGGTTACATGACTTGACCAAGGTCGCGGAGGGACCCTAGGTCTCATGGAGTTCTCCCCTGTGTCCTTCACCATCCTAAGAGTCAACGGAGGTCCTGAGCATGCAAATGCTTGGCAGAGAACAGGTTCTTTCTACCTCCCAGTGCCCCCTCCCCCAGCACCGGCCAGCTTTCCTACTGCAGCCCTGGCAGAGGGCCATCATCACTGCAGGGACTGCAGGGCTGCCTGCCACCGATGGCTCCCCTACCCGACAGAGCATCGCCTGCCCAGAACTGGATTTTGTTCCTATCGAGTTATGGGGCATGGAAGGCAGCACAGCCTTGGGAAGGAGCCCCGTGGCCCAGCACGCTAAGCAGGCTGGGCCAGCACCAAGACTGAGAGTCAAGCATCGGTCTGCCAGGCTCTGGCTCTGTGTGCTGGTATGTGACCATGGGCATTTCCAAAAGCTAGAGAGGCCAAACCAGGGGAAGAGAAACACCCATTTGTTCTGTTCTGCATCTATTCATTTGCTCATTTTCTTATTCATTCACTTAATTATTCTTTATTGAAACAAGGCTTCTACGGTTTCATTATTTAGTAAAAGAGACTGCATGGATAGAGATAGAAACCAATTACAAAACAATATGGCAAGTGCTATGATAGCAAAATAGGAGAGGGAGGCATTCCATTTTCCTGCTTTACAAGTACTAGAGGGAGTAGAGATTGTGTAATAATCATGGTAGGACCGTAGCAATAAAACAACCAATACATAAATGCCTGTTTACAACATTTGTACAGATACGCACACGTGTGTTATGTATGTGCATATATATTTAGAGATTTGACCTTACATCATTGTGGGAATTGATTTAACAGTCTATGCATGGCTATTGTCTTTACCAGGGTTTGAGAAACTTTTTCTGCCAGATAGTAAATATTTCAGCCTTTGCAGGCTATTTGGTCTTTGTAGCAACTACTCAGCTCTGCCAGTATAGCACAGAGGCAGCCTTTAACAATTCATGAACAAATGGGTGTGGCTATGTTCCAATAAAACTTTGTATACAAAAACAAGAGGGGGGCTAGATTTGTCCTGCAGGCCATAGTTTGCCCTGGTCTTTGAGACTGGATGTGAAGGCCAGAGTCAATAGGATGGACACTGGTAAAGGAAGATAGATGTGAAGGGGAGGAGAGCAGGACAGATTGGAGCCCATGACCTGGGACATATGTCAGTCTCTCATTGCCTTCAAGTCATTGGCTTCAGAGATGCATGAATTTGCAGGAGAAGTGGTGCCTTTTATCCTCGAGCTAAACCTAAATGTGACCCAGGAATAAGGAGAACTGATAGAAGACTCTTGGGAACCAGAGTTGCCACTGGTTTGGCTGCTGCCCCATGACCAGGAGGCAAGTCAGCCAATAAACTACAACTGTGCCTGGTGCTCTTAAGTTGGTTGACCTTCTGAGTGTAAAATCCATATGGCTTCTGCTTCTGTTCAGCCATCCAAAACTCATGCCAAATGATTAGGACCTAGTCTCACGTGGAACAACATAGGGAAGGAAATTCTGACAGATCTTTCTTGTCTGGCTAAGTGATTCAGTCAAGTTCACACAGATGAGAACATTTTAGAAGAGTTAACATTGAAACTGGGCGTTGAGCATGGGTGAGGATTTTCCAGTTGGAGTGCACCCGTAGAATCCTCAGACAGCATGATTTGTGAGTGATGTTTTCAAGTGACCCAAATACAGAGTTCCAAAGGAAAAAGAAACAACCTGTTCTTCTGTGTGCTAAACATTGGGAGAATTTATTTTCTCAAATTTTTCGCTAATTATTTCCATCAGAATCTAGATGTGAGCAGTGAGACTCAACTCACCGCCTCCCCCACCCCTTGCAGGATGAGGGTCAGCCTTCCTGTCCATCCCTGGCAGGGAAACCCACCCCTTGGACAAGGTGGCTGATCTATCCATGCTGCTCTGGGCATCTAATGAGAATATTCACATTTAGCAATGTTTTAGCAGACAGTTCCCATAAAACTTTATTTTGAGTCACAGCACTGAATGTTTCCCCCTTTTTTAGTAACTTGTTCTTTCTTCCTGCATTTTGTCTTCATTAATGCTGTCAGATTTTACTAGATGTTCTGGAACCAGAAGTTATATTTAATGCCTTATTCTTTCCAGTCCCTTCACTGTATTGACATTACCTCCACGATACTTCTGGCCACCATCCACCCATCCATTCATTCTCTATCTGTATGGCTATCCTTCCATCCACCTTTGCATTTATTTGTCCATCTATTCATCTCCTTTTCTTTTTTGGGGTTTTAGCTGCAACCTCCTTTCCAGTCTTCTGTCATTTTCACTTACATGGCTGCAAGATCCAGTATATTTATTTTCCTGAAAGGCTGAGTGAATGAATAAGGATGTAGAGCAACATAGGATTAGATTTGAATTTGTCTCTATCCTTTACTAACTGTACAACTTTAAGCACATGACTGAAATTGTCTAAGCCCATTATTGTTCATATCTCAGGACTGTTGTGAGCATTAATTGAGATAAGGTATACCTAGTAGGTGACACAATACTTGGCAGACAAGAGGTCCTCAGTAAGTGTTATTTTACCCTTCTTTCCTATTTCTCAGACTACTTTCTACTTTTTTTCAGTTATCTTTATAAATGCAAGCAATTCTTACCTAACATCCTGGCCTTTGCTGAAGCCATCTTTCTTTCTAAAATTGTATCCCCCTCAATTCCTAACTTACTGTTGAGACTCACCACTATTTGACTCTGGGTCTTTGATCATGGAAACTCTTCTCCCCAAATTATCCATACTCTTTATTTTTTTTCTTTGTGAGAAATTTATTCAATTTCTTAGATCTACCCATTCCCTGGATAAAATGCTACCTCTTTTCATAACCCCTCCAGAATCCCCCAGATTTAATTTTTTCCTTCCCTTGCATTATTGTAAGACTTTATTTGTTGGGAAGGGGAAAGGGAACTGAATTTTTGAGCACTCTCTATTGAGTGATGACCCACATCATATTTTTTCACAATGACCTTATAAAGTAGTTATGATCTTCATTTTTCAGCAGAGCTCCCCCAAGGTCACTCAGCTAGTGCAGCCCAGGACATAAATTTGAACGCAGGTCCATCTGATTCCAGATGTCCTTTCCATTTCGCTCTCCCTTGCTTTCCATCTTCTACATGATAATAGTGATAATTACATTTTGACATTAGTGAAACATTTTTTTTAAGCCATTATTGATGCCATTAATTAATTATATTAAAGGATAGGGGTAGTATTTTATTTCTTCTTCTATCACCTTAAGCGTTCTGATGTAAAAATTGAAACATACTGTTAAGGATTTGACAGGTGGCTCAGTGGTAAAGAATCCACCTGCAATGCAGGAGATGTGGTTTTGATCCCTGGCTTGGAAAGATTCCCTAGAGGAGGACATGGCAACCCACTCCAGTATTCTTGCCTCAGAAATCCCATGAACAGAGGAGCCTGGTGGGCTTGCAAACAGTCCATGGGGTTGCAAAGAGTCAGACATGAATTAACAACTAAACCACCACCAAATGTTCAATTAAATAACCTTCAGTGCGCAAACAGAACTTTCACCAGCATTCTATCCTTGGGAGATCTTTTCCCCAATTTCAAATGTGGTGAATGACCATAAATCCTTCAATCACCATAGTCTCAGTGTATAATCAATTTCAGCTTTCTTTACTTTTAGTAAGGAAGTCTAAGACAAAGAGGGAATTATTATTGTTTTTTATTTGGTTAAGTTAATATTGCAATAAAAGACTCTTCATACATTAAAGAGCCCTGGGCTATTTTCTGAAAATCCTTGGGCTGATCCCTGCAGCCAGCAGGCAGCCAGCCCATGTGTTTATCTCTCCATGGCATTAGTAACCCTGTAAAAGTTAAATTTGTTTTATTTATAGGTTGGAAGAGCCTTCACCCATGAGGAGTGCTGAATAAATAGACTTTCACCATCATTCTCCAAAGAGGTTGGGAAGGAACCACTCATGAGGAAAGCCTGGAGGGGACAAATTGTCAGAATGAAGTATGGTCCTTTGTTCAGAATCAGAAGAGTTACCCACTCAAATCATAAAATACCAGATGAAGCTCACTTGACTAAACAGGGGTGAGCAAATGGGAAGAAGGAAGACATGGTGACACTGAAAAGGCCCGAGATGTAATCTTTCCAGGTTAAATGAAGGCAAGTTCATTTGGGATCTCAGAGGTCATACTTTTGCTAAAGCTTGCTTTGTGTTAGCACAGAAAAGAGTTAAAGCCTCTTTCTTTCTTTCTCTCTCTCTCTCTCCCCCTCTTACCCTCCTTTCTTTTTCTCTCGTGCTCTCCTTGAGCAATGCAGAATAAACTGCCTGTGTTTATGTCTAGTTATTTGGACTTGAGTGTAAGAAGAGCAAATCAAAGTAATTTAATTAAGGGAGTGCAAAGACCAACCCAATATCATTAGATATATTATGAATTGCATAAATATGAATTAATAATCGTGGTATATCTTAAGACTGGGAATGAAATAGTTGAAATAGATCTTTGATAAGCTCCCAAAGGCGGTGCTGTCCTCATAAAAGGAGACTGCCGCTGATTCACCATGAGCTTTGAGATCTTTTCCAATAGAAAGAATGAGTTTTTGTTGCACAGTCCACATGAACTTGCCTGGTGCCCCCGCTGATTAATGGCATTTATTCCCCCAGAGAGCTGCCTGAGGCTGAAAGCAGAGATACGACACTGAGACAGCACTAACCTGACTGGCTCTCGTGGGGATTGATCGCATGCCTGACCTTTCACTACAGTGTTCCAAGCATTTGCGTTAACTGGGTGTGCCTTCCTTGCAAATAAGTCTCAGCCATTCCATAAGGGGGAAGGAAATGACATTCTCAGATATCAGGTTTCGGGGACTGTACCTTTAAGATGAGTTGAGATTTCCTTTCAAAGCTGGGTGTGAGACCTTCTAAAGAGAAGCCCGGCATAGTCATAAACTATTCATGTAAGTTATCATGTTCCTAGTACTAGCTACTTTCTAGTTCCCTCCCCTTGTCTCATCACCACCTGTCTCTTCTTGACAACTCTGATCTCAGATCTACCTTCAATTTATTTTTATTACATCTACTGTCTCATCCTGGATATATTGATCTGATACCGGACCTTGATTAATCCTGACTCCACATTCCCTACTTGTACCAGAGGTGGGTGTTGGCAGCAGACACATTTGTCAGTATCTCTTCTTGATTCCATCCCTCAACCCATTTCTGGCTTTGCTCTTTTTGTGAAAATATTAGTAACTCCCAGAGGTCTCACTCATGGGTACAAAGCCAAAGGCAGGACAGGGGACTGAAAAGGCTCCCAACAGGTG
The DNA here is from genome assembly GCF_016772045.2 of Ovis aries. Lineage (NCBI taxonomy): Eukaryota > Metazoa > Chordata > Mammalia > Artiodactyla > Bovidae > Ovis > Ovis aries. Next base: position 16,540,220 of record NC_056055.1, read on the forward strand.
AAGTCTGAGGTGTTCTAAGCCTGAGGGAATATATTCCATCATCCTGGGCACCCAAGATGCAGTCCCTTATGTCCCAGAGAACTCTTAGCTGAAGAGGTAGTTGCACCCATTTCAGACTGTACCTCAACTGTGTCTGTCTTGACAGAAACCACTGTGTTACCCAATATGATATGATAAAGTACCAAGTGTTTTGGAGTCAGGCAGACTTGGATTTGACTCTTGGTTCTATTCCTTGCTAACTGTGTCATCTCAATTAAGCATCTTAACTTCTCTAAGCCTTGGTTTTTTCATCTATAAAATGGGAATACCTACTTCATACTGTCATTGTAAGAAATAAAAGAGGTAATATACATAAAATATATAACATTGCCTATGGTGTTTTAATAAGTAAGGTTTAACATTTCTTACTATTATTATTATCATGATAAAATCTTAAGGCTTAAATTCTGGCCAGAATGGAGTAACTTTCAAATTTTCAGGCAGCTCATTTCTTGAGAGATGGGCCACAGGTTTCTTCCTGTACTAGGCTGGTCGATCAGTGTTGTAAGTCACCACTTGGCTTCCTGCCTGAACTTTTAATCTTGTCCCCATCTCAGTTTAAAGAGGGCGAGAAAGCAGAGACATCAATCGTTTCCTTGTCAAGGACAACAGCCCCTTCCTTCTTCCTTAGTTCTCTCCTGGGGCCCCATCCTCCCGGTGCCAAGGGAGGGGGCTGAGGCTGAATACAAATCACCACGTGGTGGGGAGGCTTTGTGCTTCCATGGGAGCCTGGAGCAGTTTCACTGTCTGTGTGTAAAGCTGTGATGAGTCCCGTCCAGTCCTCCCACTCCTCCCAGGGTTCAGCTCTCCACCGTGTCCCACAGTCTCCCTGGGTGGTGATGTAACCATGAGCATGGCAGTTACCCAAGGTACTGGGACACAGACTTTATTGATTTGTTCTTCTAATGCATTAGGAGGAAACAGGAAACCTCAGGAAGGTCACAAACGACAATTGTGCATTGACTGGCACAGACATTGACTTCATTCAGGAAAGCACAACTCAAGTGGCCCAGCTATCAGAGAGGAAAGGAGACCATAGACGCACGAAGCAGAAATGAAGGCGATACACATGGGCTTGATCCGAAGAGTCAGAAAGCACTGGGCACCGAATACTCAAGCTCAAACTTGAGGGAGAGTCTTTTGTTCAGTTATTGGCAAGGCCGAACGCTCAGTCAGTGTTGATAAACAATGGTATGAAGAAATAAAACCAGACAAGAGTGAGCCTCTTAGGTCTGTGCTCTGTTGAGTCTCGAAGCAGCTCTCTAGCAGTCTCCTGCTTGATCTTCAGTTCCATGTCCTTCCTTCCTACCTTCATGATCTTTAAAGCTGAGCGCTTTTGACATCTTCCCATGAACCCTCACTCTTCTCCATAGCTTTATCCCTTTCACGATCTCCCTTGGAATTGTTGATCATTACAAACTCACAATGTGTTTGAATTTGCCCTAGGCTTCTCATAACCTCTTTCTTTCCAGACCTACGTTCTGAGTGTTTGAGGTCTGCCTTGTCTTCCCTGACAAGAAATGACAGAGGATGTCATTTCAGAGGATGTCATTTCGACAGAGGATGAGATGGTTGGATGGTATCACCAGCTTGACAGACATGAGTTTGACTAAGATCCAGGAGTTGGTGATGGACAGGGAAGCCTGGTGTGCTGCAGTCCGTGGGGTCGCAAAGAGTCGGACATGACTGAGTGACTGAACTGAACCGAACTGTCTTTCCTGATGGGTTGTTGTTGTTTAGTGGCCAAATTGTGTCTGACTCTTTGCAACTCCGTGGACTGAAGTACTCCAGCTTCCCTGCCTTCACTATGTCCCGGAGGTTGCTCAAACCATATCCATTGAGTCAGTGATGCCATCCAAACATCTCAACTTCTGTTGCCCCCTTCTTCTCCTACCATCAATCTTTGCCAGCATCAGGGTCTTTTCCAATGAGTTGGCTCTTTGCATCAGGAGGACAAAGTATTGGAGTTTCAGCTTCAGCATCAGTTCTTCCAAAGACTATACAGGATTGATTTTCTTTAGGATTGACTGGTTTGATGTCCTTGCTGTCTGAGGGACTCTCGAGAGTCTTCTCCAGCACCGCAATTCAAAAATATCAATTCTTCGGTGCTCAGCCTTCCTTATGGTCCAGTTCTCACACCCATACATGACTACTGGAAAAACCATAGCTTTGACTACATGGACTTTTGTCAGCAAAGCGATGTCTCTGCTTTTTAATACACTGTCTACGTTTGTCATAGCTTTTCTTCCAAGGAGCAAGCGTCTTTTAATTTCATGGCTGCAGTCACCATGTGAAGTGATTTTGGAGACCAAGAAAATAAAGTCTGTCATTGATGTCTAACCCTGATGTTATAAGAGATGAAATCATCCTTTGGGAGTTCTGAAAATCCCAACTTTATCAACCGATTCTTGTTTGCTGGTGAGAAGTTTTTCCACAGCATCATCTCTTTGTGTGAGTCCATTATCTTCAAAGAGATAAAATCAAGCCTTCCCAAGTATTTGGCCTTTAATCATTTCAGAAGATTCTGGATAGAATGCTAAGGTCCTGTATAACCCCATAAGTCTATTTAATTAGAGCTAAATCTTTAGTCTAGGAGTTAATGGAATATTTACTATTTTTCTAGAAACATTTCCGTATTGATTATTTGAAATTGAAAAATTACAGAGAGGGTAAGAATACTTTCCATCTCAAAGAGAGATGGGCCTTCATAATGTACTTTTGTTTAGGCTTCTGTGGGCTATGTAAGCACATTTGGAGAAGGGATGGCAACCTGCTCCAGTATTCTTGCCTGGAGAATCCCATGGACAGAAGAGCGTGGCAGGCTACAGTCCATGGGGTCACACAAAGGCAAACGTGACTGAAGCAACTGAGCGTGGCGCATATGCACATTTCATCTCTAATCCTGGTTTGAGCAGCCATTTGAACACCGCCTTGGCAGTGGGGGGAGCAACAGAGAAGCGGCGTTTGTCACAGAAGCCCTCAGGCTGGAGTTTCCTCCTAGTCAGTGTGGAGGCTGAGCAAGGCCAGCCCACTGCCTCTGTGGAGCTCAGACTCTAGCACAGGGGCCTTGCTAGTCCCAGCCCTCTCTCTGTAACTTAGGCACAAGACGTCAATTCCATGGGCCTCAGGAGAGTTGTATTTCAAAGGGATTACTAATAAACTAATTTGGAATTGCTCTGAAGATTAAATGAGACCGTGGGTTTTAAGTAGCTTAGCACACAGTAAATGCTCAACGAACATGTGTTTTCTCCTTAAGGGTCCGTAAGATGTCTAGTCACTGGAATGCAGTTTGACTCTGAGGATAAAACAGCTAACATTTATCAAGCACTAATCATGGGTAATGTGAAAAGCCACTTAAAAGTAGTAATTTATTTATCTAGATACAAATTTTATATTTATTTTTTAGCTTAGGACAGTCAGGCTCATAGGGATTAAGTAATTTTCCTTACATTATACAACTACTCATTAACAAAACCAAGATTCCCATCTTGGACTTTCTTACTCTGTTGTACGGGTGTTTTAGAATGAGAAATCAGTGATATGACTTTAATAAGCTAAAAGAGAAAAAAAAAATCCAGTGAACTATAGAGTCCCTGGGGGCAGGGGTAGGAACAGGACAACAGAGGTGGAAATGCACTAAAATAATAGATTCCAATATTGATCGAGTGAGCCAGCATGAGGAGATTAGTAGGATTTGTAAAGTTGTTATTAGTATTTGCCAAAGATGTTTGTCGTCTCCCATGTTCTTCTTGGGAATGTTGCCTTCTGAATATATTTCTGGAAAACAAGATCACAAAAGAAACCCATTCTTCTTTCCTTCTTATTAAATATTTCAGCATCGGGTATCACGTTGTTGGTTTTCAGTTGCTAAGTCGTGTCCGACTCTCTGTGACTCTGGGATTACAGCACACTACACTTCCCTGTCCTTCACTATCTCCTAGAGTTTGCTCAAATTCATGTCCATTGTGTTGGTGATGCCATCCAACCATCTCATCCTCTGCTGTCCTCTTCTCTTCTTGCCCTCAGTCTTTCCCAGCATCAGGATCTTTTCCAATGAGTCAATTTTTTGCATCAGGTGGCCAAAATATTGGAGCTTTAGCTTCAGTAACATCCTTCCAATGAATATTCAGGATTAATTTCCTTCAGGATTGACTGATTTGATCTCCTTGCTCCTAGAGACTCCAGGACCACAATTCAAAAGCATTAATTCTTTGGTGCTCAGCCTTCTTTATGGTCCAGCTCTCACATCTATGAATGACTACTGGGTGCTATCTTAGGCACCAAGAATACAGAAATATGGAAAATGAGACAAGATTTTATATTTGGTATGTTTGAATTATAGGTGTAATTGCATATGGCAAAAAAATCGGGGGCAAGATTTGAATGAGGAGTTTTGACTTGAGCAACATCCTCACACGTGGAGTTATTTAGGAGGGGAATACTATATATGTTGCTATTTCTAAAACTCAGTTTGGCCCAGAGATGATGCTAAAGTTTGTCACTTGGTGACACCAAGAGGTTCATAGATGTGATGAGATGAAATACCCTAGACTTTCAACTGGAAGTTGTGTTTTATGTGCATAAGAATTTGTTTTCTAAACAGAGTGTCCATAGCTTTATTCTCAAAGGGTCGGTGGCACAAAATGATTAAGACCAAATACCATTTTAGTTGTCTCGGAAGGAAGATAAAGTGGAGGAAAATACGTGAAAGTTGATGAATAAGACAGTCAAGAGATGAGGAGGAGCTGAAGTAGTGGCCGTGGGGATGGAGTTGGCAGGAATAATGGCTGTTTAGGAGCTAGAAATGGTAACTGGAATTGACAATCAATCAGGTGGAAGATGAGAGAGAGGAAAGATGAAACTTCAGTGTCTCTTGATTTCCTAGCGTAGGGGCTGAGTTGAGTGAGGCTATAAGTTTCCAGGGAGGGGTGGGATTTGGGGAGTAATACATTTAGTATCGACAGAGGATGAGATGGTTGGATGGCATCACCGACTCAACACACTTGAGTTTAAGTAAACTCTGGGACTTGGTGATGGACAGGGAAGCCTGGTGTGCTGCAGTCCATGGGGTTGCAAAGAGTCCAACATGACTAAGCTAGTGAACTGAACTGAACTGACATTCAGTATCAGCACTGGTACTGATTACTCTTTGATTTGCATTATTGTGTTGCTATTTTCTCTATGAAGCTTAGAACTTGTATCAGGAAGTGTAGTTTAACTCATTGTCATCCCAGGCAACTCAGGGAGAGCATGCTGATTTGAGATTTATATTTCAAACACAGAAAGGATTGTTTTCCGTAAAGCTTGGATATATACCTAAAATTGAGGGGGCATGACTTCACCACCTATTTCTAGCTCTTCCACCCCTCCACAGTCTCAATTCTAGATGTTTCGATAAACTTGTAAGTGTTGGTGTAACCCAGATCTCTTCTGAAATGAGTATGGGAACCCTCTAGTTATAGCCTTAATTTCCCCTTTTCATTTGGCATTGTATAGGCACAGTTATGGAGAAGGCAATGGTACCCCACTCCAGTACTCTTGCCTGGAAAATCCCATGGATGGAGGAGCCTGGTAGGCTGCAGTCCATGGGGTCGCTAAGAGTTGGACATGACTGAGCGACTTCACTTTCACTTTTCACTCTCATGCATTGGAGAAGGAAATGGCAACCCACTCCAGCGTTCTTGCCTGGAGAATCCCAGGGACGGGGGAGCCTGGTGGGCTGCCGTCTATGGGGTCGCACAGAGTCGAACACGACTGAAGCGACTTGGCAGCAGCAGGCACAGTTAAAGTAATAAAAGTGAATATATATCACCAATAAAACTTTTCTATGGAAAAGGTGAAACCTTAGAAGATTTTGAGCAAATGATCATGTACTAGAGCTATATCTCATTGAAAACATGAACTATTTAACTGCATATCTGTATGGCATCAACCCTATGAGATATTACCTAATTTGTTTCACAAATGAGGAAAATGACAGTGAGAAACTAAGAAACTTTCCCACGTTTGTCAAAGCGGGAAGTGGTGGAACCCTCCTAACCCCCATTCCCAACGTTATCTGATCACCTGTGGACCCTGTGCCCCAATGCTCTCCCAGTGCCCCCATCTCCTGTGTGCTTTCCTTTGATTCTGCACTCAGCTTAGATTCCAGAATCTGCAGCTCTAACCAGTTTCTTGCAAACTGAACCTTCCTAGACCCTCATGCCTTCCTTGCCCACTTTGTTCTTACACTGGAGTCACTGACGGTGAGCTAGAGAAAAACCCTCGCCTGTGCTGACTGTTCTTACCTCCGGTGCCACTTTCCCTGGCAGTCTCGCCAGGTTTTAGTCCATCACTTCTTCATTTATTCAAGACAACTCTGGTCTCAAGTTTCCTCATTCCTCAAATCTCCTACTCTTTCCTCCTTCTCCTTACTTTCCCCTGAAGACTCTGCTTCTCATTTCACTGAAGAAGTAGTCACAGTCTGAAGGTGAATATACCCATTCTTGTGACCAAGTCTACCAATCTATTTGCATCTTAACTTATAGACTCTGCTTTCCTCCTGTTCATGTATTTACTTATAAGAATTGTTCACAGTCCTACCAAGAGCAACACCTCCACTTGCTCTGGCCTCCATCCCTTTCCTTTTCTAGGACCTTGTTCCTGCAGTGGCCTTCCCTTTGTCCTCGTGACAGTTTTTCCCTCTCACTACTGATCATTGCCATCAGCAGGCAAACATGCTCCATTATCACCCATCTTAGGAAAACAAAACTCGCTCTCAACCAGCATTCCCTCCCAGCTCTCACCACACGATTTCTACTCTCTCTTAAAGCGAAACTCCTGAGAAGAACTGTCTGTCCACACTTGCTCTCTCTACTTCCTCACCTCTCATTCTCTCTTTAACCTGTGCTAATCAGCCTTTGGGCCCCAGTCCTTCAAAAGCTATTTTGAAAAACCACATGTCAATGTCACCAAAAAGCGACATGTTGTCAAATTCAATGATGGCTTCTCAGCACTACTTTTAAATGTGTAGTAGCTCTGACAAAGTCATTTACTTCTTCCTTCTTCAAACGCTCTGTCCTCTTGGTTTCTGGGGTAGTGTCTTCTGGATTGTTTTTTCCTTCGCTGGTCAACCTTCCTTAGTACTTTTTGTTGGCCTTTGCTCTAATCTCTAACCCAAAGCTTTGGTCTGCAGCTCTATTTCCTCTTCTCCACCTGCATTTACTTCAAAAAAATCTCTTACAATCTTATAAATCCAAAATTTCAATCTCTTGTCTTAACCTTGCCTGTGAGGTCTGAGATATCAAATTATCCACTGAATATCTAGAGTGTCTAAGACAATCTTGTCATACATATCATGACCAAAACAAAATTCTTGATTCTTTCTTTCCCCCTTGAAATACTCTGATCCTTCTGTTATTTATCAAAACTTAGAAATCATCCTTGATTTCTCTTTTCTTCTCATATCTAAGACATCAGCAGATTTTGCTGACTTTACCTTAATATTATCACTTCCCTTCAATGCCGCCTACATGTCTAGCCTAAGCTACTATTATCTCTTGCTTGGACTTCAAAAGCCTGCAAATTGATCTCATTGAGTCTCCTCTTCTCTCCACCCTCCGCCCAGGTCTGTTCTCTCCCCAGCAGTCAATGTTCTTGTATAAAATCAATTGTGCTCTGTCCTCCTAAAACTACTTCAATTACTTTTCATTTTACTGAGAATAAATTCAGACTACTTAATGACCTTCTCATCATTACTTGATCTAGCCACTGCTTACCTTTCTGAACTTATTTTTTCACCACTGTTTCCATTGATCAATAGTCCTGTATCTACACTGGCTTTCTTTTAACACAATAAACTCATTACTGCCCCAGGCCCTTTGCACTTCTTTATCCCTAAAATCAGTATGCTCTTAGTCCAGATATTTGAGTATCTTAAAACCACAGAACATCAGACTTGGGAGAGTCTTAAGGATCTTTAGAATCCATCACTGAATTTTATAGCTGAGAAAAATGATGCCTAGAAAGCCTGAAAGCTGCTCAAATCCATACAGTAAGTGACCAAGCTGAGACTGACTCCTTTGACCAATTCTTTTCTTCAAGTTTTGTTAGATGAGCTAATTACTCTGTGTATGGCGTTCTCATTTTTTTGGGCTGCAAATCAGTTGTGACTAGTTTTAAACCACAGTGCAGTTTGTCCATCTGAGTTACATGCTTCTGAATTCTTTTGACGTATTCTTTCCCGGGGCAGTTGGCTCCAGTGGGTGAGCTGGGGGACAGAGAAGAGAATGGGACTGCAGGGGTGATGATGCTTTAATTACGTAGAAGTGTTTGGCCTTTCTCTTGTGAGATCAAAGTGCCTCACCCAGGTGTTAATTCAGTTCTCCTGCTAGTCTTCTAAAGTAACTTATGGAAACCAGTGCACAGATGAGAAAACTGCATGTATATCTCCTGTGTATGTTATTCACACCAGAGTGACTTTTCTAAAAGGTAAAACTGCCTGTTTCATCCATCTGCTTAAAATCCTTGCAGGGCCCCCTTTGCCCTCAGGGTAAATTCCAGTCTCTGTAACCTGCTCCCCAGCCCCTCACAGGCCATGCTTTCATCATTCACTTCCTCCCCTTCCACTGCCTTTCATAGACCCACTGCTGTCGCCCCTGGCTTTGCATGCTTCAGCCGCATAAGTCATATTCACTGTGTTTCACCTCTCTGGGCCTTTGCTCACGCCATTTCTGCACTGAGCATCCTTGCATATCTGCCCTTCGTGAAAGCAAGCAGGAGTTGCCTCTTCTGAATATCCTGTGACTCCTTTCTTAGGTAGTCGTTTCCTTTTTCAGGTTCTTGAGCATCATATGCTTGACCCTACCATTTTTCAGCATGGAGAGAGGTTTCGTTTGTGTTTTGCTCATCTCACTCACCTGCTAGATTGTGAGCTCTTAACAGGGACGAACTCAGTCTATTCTTTTTGGTCTTCACAGAATCTAGCTCAGGAGCGGACAAGGATAGTAACTGAGAACGTGTTGGGTGAATGAGCAAATGAGTGAAGGTGACTAGCAAGCTGGCAGCGAGTGAGAACAGCCTCCCCAAAGAATATTTAATGGATTCTCATCTGCCGCCTCCTTGACCACGCCTCTTTCAATCCCACTTATATTTCACAGACTTTACAATAATCTCTCCCTAGGGTTAGAGAGACCAATTACTCTTTCAAGGCTCCTCCTGGCAGGCACTGCCCCTGGCTCTCAAAAGGGCCTCTTGAGCTGTCTATGAGGTCCCAAACGTGAACACACGCTATGGGATTTCACACTGATTTGTTGATTGCAGGGCACTCGCCGCTATTGATCTGCAAGATGATTTCTAGGTGGTCTGTGGACGCTGTGAATTTATTTATATATGACTTAGGAGGAACTCCTTTTACATTTCTGTAGCAAATTACACTTTCTATTTAAAAAATAATTTATTTAAGTTTAAAAAGTGAATCAATTTAAAGAGAACTATTGAATGTATATAACACAGATATATGGCAAAAATAATGAAGTGATGCCTGAATGACTATTCATTTCAGCCTTCTTCCAGGCATTCAGACCTCAGATGTTAATGGCACATCATATGCCAGGCCCTGTCCTATGTGAGGGGATGTATAGATGGTAAGTAGGTTCAGTCTTGCTCCTGTGTCCTTTAAATGTTAGACACTTCCTGGGCCCTCTGTCCATCCCCCTCTGGGATGCTGAGAACAATTTGTTAACATCCACATTAATGTGGGGTGACTGGGTTGGGCGGAAATGGGAAAAGGAAAAGAAAAACACATATACCTATAAATATACACAAATGTGTGTGAGTGTGGGCTAGACTTATTGTTTTGTTTCTAATCAGTAGGATATGACTGGGGTCTATGAACACACACACTCATCATATACAACCCCTCCAATACTAAAACTGGAAAGCTATACTGCTTGGGAAAATAACTTGCCAGAGTGGAGTTGAATAGTGGAGAGTGAATGACGGGAAGATCATAATTAAAACTTCACCTCTCAGAGCTTCGGTTTTCCTTTGTAAAATGAGAGGATTGGACTGGATCGGTAACAGAAAGTACGTTTTCCTGACAGAGCATATGTTACTGAAGGGCTGTGGTGAGAAGGCTCCTGAGGGGAGATCCCGCTTGAGTGGGAATGTGTGCTTGAGCAGTGAGTGATGTCTCCCATGGAAATGTGGCAGGAGGAGGATGACTAATTATGGGGACATGGGTGTGAGCGGACAGAATGGAGACAGCAGACCACACAGCCCTGAGTTTTTGAACTGGATTACTTTGAAGAGAACTTCAAGGTCTGACTTTCTAAGGTTCTGCAAAGTAAGTAGGTAGCCATTCCATTCTCCAGGGGATCTTCCCCATTCAAGGGCTGAACCTGCGTCTCCTGTATTGCAGGAGGATTCTTTACCATCTGTGCCACCAACGTTGTGCAGAAGCCAACACCATATTTTTCCTAACAGTAAGTAGTGAGTGTGCATGGCAAAAATGATGGTGATGGTGATGCCGGTAACAGTGTGCTACCACTTCAATTTGTCTCTGGGGTAGGCAGCCTCCAAGAGGGCACCCAGCCTCCAAGATGGCATCCAGTGATCCCCACCTCCTAGTGGGTCATTCCCTCTCCTTGGTTGTGGATTAGATTTGTTTTACTTCTAACAAATAGAGTAGAAGTAGTATGATGCCTTTTCTGAGATTAAATGATAAGAAGACTGTTCTCTGTTGGGTCATTCTCTCTTGTCAGAAACCAGGTGCTATGTTGTGAGCCACTCAAAAGAGAGGACCAAGTGGCAGGGAACTAATGTCTCCAGTGAACAGCCAGTTCAGTTTAGTTCAGTTCAGTCACTCAGTCGTGTCTGACTCTTTGCAACCCCATGAATTGCAGCATGCCAGGCCTCCCTGTCCATCACCAACTCCTGGAGTTCACTCAAACTCATGTCCATTGAGTCGGTAATGCCATCCAGCCATCTCATCCTCTGTCGTCCCCTTCTCCTCCTGCCCTCAATCCCTCCCAGCATCAGAGTCTTTTCCAATGAGTCAACTCTTCACATAAGGTGGCCCAAGTATTGGAGTTTCAGCTTTAGCATCAATTCTTCCAATGAACACCCAAGACTGATCTCCTTTAGAATGGACTGGGTGGATCTCCTTGCAGTCCAAGGGACTCTCAAGAGTCTTCTCCAACACCACAGTTCAAAAGCATCAATTCTTCGGTGCTCAGCTTTCTTCACAGTCCAACTCTCACATCCATACATGACTACTGGAAAAACAATAACCTTGACTAGACGGACCTTTGTTGGCAAAGTAGTGTCTCTGCTTTTGAATATGCTGTCTAGGTTGGTCATAACTTTCCTTCCAAGGAGTAAGAGTCTTTTAATTTCATGGCTGCAGTCACCACCTGCAGTGATTTTGGAGCCCAAACAAATAAAGTCTGATACTGTTTCCACTGTTTCCTCATCTATTTCCCATGAAGTGATGGGACCAGATGCTATGATCTTCGTTTTCTGAATGTTGAATGTTGAGCTTTAAGCCAACTTTTTCACTCTCCTCTTTCACTTTCATCAAGAGGCTTTTTAGTTCCTCTTCACTTTCTGCCATAAGGGTGGTGTCATCTGCATATCTGAGGTTATTGAGATTTCTCCCAACAATCTTGATTCCAGCTTGCGCTTCATCCAGCCCAGCTGGATGTACTTTGCATATAAGTTAAATAAGCAGGGTGACAATATACAGCCTTGACGTACTCCTTTCCCTATTCGGAACTAGTCTGTTGTTCCATGTCCAGTTCTAACTGATGCTTCCTGACCTGCATATAGGTTTCTCAAGAGGCAGGTCAGGTGATCTGGTATTCCCATCTCTGTCAGAATTTTCCACAGTTTATTGTGATCTACACAGTCAAAAGGCTTTGGTATAGTCAATAAAGCAGAAATAGATGTTTTTCTGGAACTCTCTTGCTTTTTCCATGATCCAGCAGATGCTGGCAATTTGATCTCTGGTTCCTCTGCCTTTCCTAAAACCAGCTTGAACATCTGGAAGTTCACGGTTCATGTATTGCTAAAGCCTGGCTTGGAGAATTTTAAGCATTACTTTAGTAGCGTGTGAGATGAATGCAGTTATGCGGTAGTTTGAGCATTCTTTGGCATTGCCTTTCTTTGGGATTGGAATGAAAACTGACCTTTTCCAGTCCTGTGGCCACTGCTGAGTTTTCCAAATGTGCTGGCATATTGAGTGTAGCACTTTCACAGCATCATCTTTCAGGATTTGAAATAACTCCACTGGAATTCCACCACTTCCACTAACTTTGTTCGTAGTGATGCTTTCTAAGGTCCACTTGACTTCACATTCCAGGATGTCTGGCTCTAGGTGAGTGATCATACCATCATGATTATCTGGGTCATGAATATCTTCTTTGTACAGTTCTTCTGTGCATTCTTGCCACCTCTTCGTAATATCATCTGCTTCTGTTAGTTCCATACCATTTCTGTCCTTTATTGAGCCCATCTTTGCATGACATGTTCCCTTGGTATCTCTAATTTTCTTGAAGAGATCTCTAGTCTTTCCTATTCTGTTGTTTTCCTCTATTTCTTTGCACTGATCACTGAGGAAGGCTTTCTTATCTCTCCTTGCTATTCTTTGGAACTCTGCATTCAGATGCTTATATCTTTCCTTTTCTCCTTTGCTTTTCGCTTCTCTTCTTTTCACAGCTATTTGTAAGGCCTCCCCAGACAGCATTTCTTTTCCCCATGGGAAAGAAATGCAAAAAAAAAGCGAAGAGCCAAGGAGGACCTAAATCTGCCAACTTCCATACAAGTGAGCTTGGAAATGGATTCTTCCTGAGATGAGTCATGAGATGATGGTGGCTTCAGCAGACACCCTGATTGTAACATTTTGGGAGATTGTGAGGCAAAGACACCTAGATAATCTGAACCTGGATTCCTCACCGACAGAAACTTGTGAGATAATAACTGTTGCTTTAAGCTGCAAAGTTTTGGGACAATGTATTATGTCACGATAGATAACTAATATGCTAAGTCACTTCAGTTGTGTCAGACTCTTTAAGACCCGTGAACCGTAGCCTACCAGGCTCCTCTCTCCATGGGATTCTCTAGGTAAGAATACTAGAGTGGGTTTCCATTTCCTTTTCTGGGAGATAACTAATATAGAGCCCCAACACTGGCAATCACAAAGGTCTGCCTTGACAAGTCGTATGGAGGTCCAAGTTCCTTATTCTATACACTAAGACCCACCATAGACTCAGATTTCAATATGGCCACAAAAACATCCTCCACCCATACAGTATAGGCCCTTGGGGAACAGGATCAGGTGTTATCCTAGCTCCAAACTTGTATTCCAGCTTTCTGCTGCATATTGTACCACTGGCACCTCTCACATAACACCTCTGATGTTCTCCAAGAGTGTTCTCCATTTGATGTTCAAGCCCTAAATTTTCGCATCATCAGTGATAACCCCTTTGCCCTGACTCTCTGTGTCTTATCTCTAGATTTCCCCAAATGCATGGTCAAAGTTCACCACTAGGATTTCACATCGGATTGGCAAAAGCCTATTTTCAACACCTCCAGATATATTCCTTGCTTTACAAAAGTTTACACCACTTCACTTCTACTGATGATTTACATTAGTACCTTTTTTCATTAACCAAGGGAAATCCAGAGATTTTTGCTTTCATGAAGAAAGGCCAGAGTTGGCAGTTACACTCAGCGTTTGCTTTGCAGTGAGCCTCTATCGAGGCCGCGCATAGCCGAGCAGTAAGGGTGGGGCTGCCAAGTACTTTTCCTGAGACTACTCTCAACATCTCAGCATCCATCCACCGTAGCTTTGAACTGTGTCAACATCTGTGCTTCATCGGGATCTATTTAGTGCATCCGTGAGCAAGATATGTCCCAAGGTAATTGTTTCTTTGCTTTACACCATTTCAGCTTACGAATGGTTTCATAGGAACACCTTAATTTCAGATAGCGGGGAAAGCCTGTATCTTCTGCCTATATCAGACTTCCTTTTGTGCTGCTACCATTATAAAGCCTTGTCTTTTTATCGTTGAATGATTAATGTTTAGTGTAGAAAGGAGCATGTGAAAATAAAACTATCCCTTGCTGCTGCTGCTGCTAAGTCGCTTCAGTCGTGTCCGACTCTGTGCGACCCCATAGATGGCAGCCTACCAGGCTCCCCTGTCCCTGGGATTCTCCAGGCAACCCCTCATAAAACCTGACAATTTTCGTATGCCCGTCTAGCCTCTGTCCATATGCAAGAATGCGTTTCACTTGAGGGTAATGACAATTTATACATAATTTTTGTGTTTGATTTTCAGCACTTCTTTAAATGGTAAGTATTTTCCTAATTTGCTACATTATTTTGACATTATCTCTTCTATTGGTGCATGTTATTCCATGGAGGAGATATAACTTAAGACACTTAACTATTTCTCTCATGGATATTAGAGTTGTTTCTAATATTTGTCATTATACATAACAATGGATTAATCTTTCTTGGTAAAATTATTTTCTTTTCTGCAATTAATTCACTGCAGGGAATTTTCAGGAAGAGAATTCCTTGGTCAACTATTCTGAAGAATTTTTTTTTTTTTTACAGGAGAAATGTCTCTGTTGTCTTTCTAGAAGGTTGAATCTAGGTGACAAGAGGGTAAAATGATATCATTTTAGTAAAAAAAAAAATTTTTTTTATGTACTAACACAAATTTTTAAAAGTCCGTGTAGTAGGTAACTCATCTGAGAACACCAGAAATTTTACCTTCCCTCTATGTATTGACTTCTAGGAATATAAGGGCCTACTAATTTTAAAATTATAAAAAGTTTTGGCCGTGCTACATCTTTGTTGCTGCGCCCAGGCTTTCTCTAGTTGCAGCAGACAGGGGCTACTCTTTGTTCTGTGGCCTGGGCTCTAGGCACGTGGGTTTCAGTAGCTGCAGCATGTGGCTCAGTAGCTGCGGCTCTCAGGCTTAGTCGCCCTTGTGGCATGTGGGATCTTCCTGGATTAGGGATTAAGCCTGTGTCCCTTGCAATGTCAGGTGGATCCTTAACCACTCAACACCAGGAAAGTCCCCCTATTAATTTCCATACCAATTCTGCAAACTTGTGTTCCACGGCTCGTTGCAGCTGTTTAGTTGCTCAGCCGTGTCTGACTCTCTGCGATCCCGTGGACGATAGCCCGCCAGGGTCCTCCATCTGTGGGATTCTCCAGGCAAAAATACAGGAGTGGATTGCCATTTCCTTCTCCCGGGGATCTTTCCGACCCAGGGATTGAACCTGCCTCTCCTGCATACGCCTCTGGCATTGCAGGCAGATTCTTTGCTGCTGATTTGCCCCACAATAGAACTGTGCTTTTCCCTAGAAGGTAAGGAATCTGCTGACCCTGGAGCCCACAGCCCTCTCCTGGATCATGCTTGAGGCACCAGGGCTGCCAGAATCCCTGCCAGAATGACCGTGGGCCTGATGTTCACTATCATAAAGGACAATGCATTTTTTTTTAAGCTTCTTCTGCCTTCTTTTTTTTCCTTTTCCATGTATTGCTTTTCCTCCTCTTTCTTTTATTAACAAGCTTTTCACCCTGAGGAGGCATTAGTATAGGAGTAAGGTGTGTGTAATTACACTGCCTGGGCTCATAGTTCAGCTTTTACACACTTGAGAAATATTAGTCGCTCGGTCCTGTCTGACTCTCTGAGACCCCATGGACAGTAGCCTGCCAGGCTCCTCTGTCCATGGAATTCTCTAGCCAAGAATACTGGAGTAGGTAGCTAGTCCCTTCTCCAGGGCATCTTATTGGCCCAGTGATTGAATCCGGGTTTCCTACATTGCAGGCAGATTCTTTACCATCTGAGGTATCAGGGAAGCCCTTACACACTCGAGCATGTACATAAACACAATTACCTCTCTGTTCCTTGATTCCCCCATCTGCAAAATGAAGATATTATTAATCTGTCCTCATGGAGTTCTGATGGTGGTTAAATAAGTCAATATACAGGCAACAATTAGAACAGTGTTGGCACATAGTGAATACTGGATAAACCACCAGCCTCCATGACCAAATTCTTCTAGATTATTTCCTCAGGATAAATTGTCAGAAATAGAATTCCAGAGACACAGGAAAGAACACTCCTTATTCTCTTTCTGCATATAACAGCCCCCAAATAGTTGCACTGGTTTCCACTGGATGGAGTTGATAATTCCAAGGCCTCTGCCTCACTGAGAGCTATGATGAAGGCATGGAGGATAAATGATTCACTGTGGTCCTGATCCTGCCTCAGCCCTGGGCAGCCAGGCTTGCATCTGAGGAAAACGCAGCCAGCCTCACCAGCATTATGAAATTGGCTACGCAGGGGTGTCGGGCAACAAGCTGATACTGGAAAGGAGTCAAGGAGAAATATGATTGCCTCAGGACAGGGACTGCTCTTGTCAGGAAAATTCCTAGGAACATGAAGAGAGACATGCTTAAACGCCTCTGTGAGTCATATCCAGGAATTTGTAGAACAAAAGGGCGATCACGCCATGGCCCAGCAGAGCTCCTGACAGAGCGCTTTTATGGAAGAACCAAGGAGGGCCGGAGAACAGAGAACAGACCTAGTCATTACCGCCCTGGTGATTCCTGACCCACATTCACAGGAGCTGGTTCCCCTTTCTTCTTCTTCTTCTTCTAAGAGGGACATTAATAGTTCAGTTCTTTTCAGTAGACAGAGTGGTTCTGGGTATCTGAGGGGCTTGAGAATGACTGACAGAGAGGTCTACGAGAAGCTCAGCGCATGCTGACAAGACCTGACTTCCCAAAATAACTTACTCACCAAGTTCCTTGTTGCCAGTAATTGAGCAGCAGTTGGGGTGTTTTTATGGTTGCCTTGAAAGTCAGGGCCCTGGTGGATGCTATTGTTAGTGACAACGATGAAAAAAAGGTGAGGGTGCAATGATGACGGTCGTGATAATAATGAAAGGAAAGAGGATCGAATATTGACTGAGTGCACGAGTGCTGGCTGCTTGCACGCGCTTTCGTGAATCTAGTCTTAAGACTCTCCCCCACCTGCCCCCCACCCCCACTTCTAGAGCTTGCGATAATTATTCCCATTGCACAGGTGTGCCTCACAGGGGTTAACTTCCTTGCCCATGGTCACAGAGCTGCTTAGCGGCCACCAGGGGGTTAAATTCCTGTCCTCACTTCGAGTCCTGGGCTCTTTCCTCTACATTTCATGGGTGCGTGCATGCTAAGCTGCTTCAGTCGTGTCCAACTCTGTGTGACCGAAAGGCCTGTTGCCTGCAAGGTTCCTCTGTCCATAGAGTTGTCCAGGCAAGAATACTGGGGTGGGTTGCCATACCCTCCTGCAGGGGATCTTCCTGACCCAGGGATCAAACCTGCGTTTCTTATGTCTCCTGCAATGGCAGGTAGTTCTTTACCACCAGTACCACCTGGGAAGCCAGTAGATGAAAATACCACCCATCCATACACACAACTTACCTTGGAAAAAGACCCCTATGTAACCATTCCAAAAGTGAAAGTGAAAGTGAAGTCGCTCAGTTGTGTCCAACTCTTTGCGACCCCGTGGACTGTAGTTTACCAGGCTCCTCTGTCCATGAGATTCTCCAGGCAAGAATACTGGAGTGGGTTGCCATTTCCTTCTCCAGGGGATCTTCCTGACCCAGGGATCGAACCCAGGTCTCCTGCATTGGAGTCAGATGCTTTAACCTCTGAGCCATCAGGGAAGCCCATTCCAAAAGGCACTGGAATTTTTGTACCTATATCACTTAACTGTGTTAACCATCCTCTACTGTGTCTTCTGTTATAACAAATACAATCAGACATGTTATAATTGCCAGAGCTTTAGAATAGAAACCAGTTCTAGGTTTGAGATTCAGGGACCAGAGCAGACTGATCACAGCGGGTTAGACCATTGGACCAGCCAGCAGCCTTCAGCCAGTGATTCTAGTGGCTTTGATCCCCAAGTGGGACAGCCGCTGGGTTTCTCAGCAGACCAGTTTTCCCAGCTGATTATCTTTTCTGAGCAGCCAGAGAGCCCTTTAGGTTTCACCCACTAGGAGCAAACCCGAGGCTGCCCAGCTTGTCAGAGTGCCCAGAAAGTTTATTGACCCGATTAACCTATGATAATTATCTTCTGAAGCTACACGGTGGGCAGAAGGGACTAGACAGACAGCCCTGTTGGCTCGGCTTTCACGGTTCATCTCCACAGGGCTTTCCTTTTTGAGTCTCTGGACATGAACTAAGTTCACCTCCACAAGTTTCTTTCCTTTTTCATCTTGTCCTCTCCCCTGCCCTCTGTCACACATGTGCCAGGGTCACCTATATTTCCTAGTATAAAAAGGTGCAGAGTGGGCAAGGGAAAAAAAGGCGGATTGCTCAACTCCAGAACCAACTAAGCAGTGCAATGTGTATTTCATACGAGTGTCTCTTAAGCATCAAGGAGTTTTGCAGGGAAAATAGAGGAGGGAATTTCCCAAAACGCTGTTCAGTGCCAGCTTTTCTCTGAACCAGCACAGCCTGGAGGAGCATTGGTGTCTGCTTGGTCTGTGTAGTTTCCAACCGGGTTTGAATCTTGGTCATGCACTTTCTTCGTCCTCTGAACTTGAGCTGACTTATAAAAGTTTCTGGGCTTCGGTTTCCTCATCTTTCAAGTGGGAATCATAGTACCTAGTTCTAGGGTTGTTGTAAGGGTGGAATGAGATTATAAGGGTGAAATGAGACAATGTGGATAAGAATCTTAACGTGGTGTCTGTCACAGAGAAACACCCCATAACTGGATGCTAGGATGATGAAGGGTGTTGTTACCTGGGGTATCAAAGCCAAGGGAAAGTTCAAGAGATATACAGGCATACAGGCCTGGCACCCTGAGACAACAGGCAGCTGGAGCCCAGGAGGCAGGGCAGGAAGGGATTTCTGAGGGGAGCCTCTTAAGAAGTCTGGGTGATGCCTCTTCTGCCCCAAAGGAAATGAAGCGGGTCTTGCATTCAGGAGATGGTATATGGCAGGGTGGTTTGCAATAATTCTAAGAGACTGGGAACCCTTTGACCTCATTCTTTTCTAACGGCTCAAAGAGTGGCTATCAAATGATCCCCAGCCGCTTGATGACCCTGTTCGGCCTCAGCATTGTTGCAGGCAGGGGAAGGTCACATCACTTTCTAGACCAGTGTTGTTTGCTTTTCTGCTTTTTCATAATAATTCTCTCTTTTGCTCCTGCAAGGTTGCTTACTGCCACGTCCTGAAAATTTACCTGTTACTTACATTTTTTAAAAGGGATAAATGTAATGATACTAAATAAGATTTGGAAAAAGAAAACAAATCATGATCATTACAGACTTTACAAATGTTTGCTACTTCTACCTACAGTTATATCATGGTTTTTTTTTTTTTTTGGCATCTTCTTGCAACCTTCATGGCCATTACTGTAGACTATTCCATAATATTCCTGCCTCCTTCTTTTGAACAGTTAGGTTGTTTCACATTTTTTTCTCATGCAGGCCAATGCTGTGAAGAGTAGTATTCTCTATCTGTGCATTTTATTCTTCAAGTGATTTTGGGGAGATAACTTCCTACCTAGTGTAGAATGATTCATAATTCTTTTTTTAAATTAATTTTTAAATTGAGGTATAGTTGGTGTGCAATATTATATAAGTTTCCACATATACAGCATACTGATTCACAACTTTTAGGTTATTAATAAATTCTATGTATAGATATTATAATGTGTTGGCTACATTCTCTATGTTGCACAATATAGCCTGTAGCTTGTTTATTTTATACATAGCAATTTATTCTTAATCCCTACTTGCCCCTCTTCCTTTCCCTCTCCCCACTGGAAACCACTAGTTTGTTCTCTAGATCTGTGAATTTTTGTTGTTGTTGTTGTTGTTATATTTACTAGTTTGTTTTATTTTTTTAGATTGCTCATCTAAAAAACAAAAATCAGCATAATTCTTGAAGTGTGCATGCTCAGTCACTCGATTGTGTCCGACTCTCCGCAATTCCATGGACTGCAGGCTGCCAGGCTACTCTGCATGGGGTTTTCCTGGGAAGAATTCTGGAGTGAGTTGCCATTTCCTCCTCCAATAATGCTTGATATGTATTACCAAATTTCTCTCCAGAACATACAGTTACAGACTTGGTTGTGCTTGTTGTTCAGTAGTATCAGAGTCTTTGTGACCCCATGAACTGTAGCCCACCAGGTTCCTCAGTCCATGGGATTTCTGAGGCAAGCCTACTGGAGTGGGCTGCCATTTCCTCCTCCAAGGGTTATTCCCAACCCGGGGATTGAACCCACATCTCCTGCATTGGCAGTGGACTCTTTACCATTGAACCACAGTGTGATGTATTTATTTTTAATTTGCTAATTCTTTGCCTGATGACTTGTGCACATAGCCATGGGGCCAAGGCTTCTTAACTCTTTGTGCTTCCTCTCAAATGGCCTGTTTGTACAGTCAAACCTAAGTCTGGTGTCCTGAGTATGACTGTGACAGGTCAGCGCTGGATGCTCGGGGAAGTCTTATTTCTCATTCCTCCCTGGCCCTGGGAATCCAACTGTCTTGTGTTGGTGTCCTGCTCTAGTCCACTTTCCAACCACTGTGCTGGGCACTGAGAGAAGAAGGGGCAAGCAGGGTAGGTCGGTGGGAAAGATCCATAAGGGACACACAGGATGGGGCCGGGGAGTTCCCAGGACCCAGGTGAGGAGCTCAAGGATTGCTTCTTTGACATTGGAATGATGAATAAGAGGGTATGAGGTCAACAGGAAGGAAAAAGTCACCCCCTCTACCACCATCTCTCCCGGTCCCTCCACCTCTGCACCTTCTCCCAATCCTTGAGTAACACTGAGCTGCTCACCCTCTCATGCACAGACTGCTCCCTGGCTTGGAAGCTCTTCTTCATCCTTATCTGTTTGCTCAGCTCTTACTTAGCCTTCAAAGCCCAGGTGAAATTCACTTCTCTCTGGCTTCCCTGTCCCAGTCTGGAGGGGGAGGTAACCCCAGAGGAGGCTTCCTCTCACTCCGTGTAACCCCACAGCACTTAGCATACGTGACAGCCACTGCTTTCATCACATTTTTTGCCTCCTCCACCGATCCGTGAACTTGGACTCTCTGTGACTCCTCTCAGTGTCGCCTTGCTGAGCTCAGGGCCTGACTCAGTGGGTGCCGGGTAACCGCTGAGCCATGCTAAACTCATCGAAAGATCACCCCTTGAAATGCAATCCCTGAGCCCCATTGCTGGAACTCCGTAGCTTCTCAATAAATACACACTGAAGACATTGAAATAGTCCCATTTCATTTCCACGAGGTTTCCCTTCAGGAAATCACTATTTTCTTTCCAGTGGTCTTTGCGGGGAAACCCACCTCCTATTCCGTGTGGTTTTCTCTCCCTTCGGAGAAACCCGAGCCTTCCTGAAGATCATAGTGGACTTCACCAGCCCCACCCACCAGCAGGCAGGCCAAAGCCTGTCTCCTGAGTAACACAGAGCCCTTTTTTTCTCCTTGTGAGAAAACCAAACCTCCTCTGCTATCTGAGATGAATAACCCCCGCTAAAATAGAACCCACTGAGTCTTCCAGCCAAGGAGGAGGCTGGCTGGCAGAGTTGGGGAGGTGAGCACATTTTGAAGCATACAATTTCCCAGGATTAGAGCATTTCATTAGGAGACTTCTGGATGTGTTTTTCCCTCTAAAGACTCCAATGAAAGTCCAGAGAATTTACCAACTACAGTGAGACATTCTTTACCACCAGGAGCTCTGTTGCCCATTAATTGTAAACAAGTTTGTGCGTTAATCTAACAAATGCCTATTTATTTTTTTTCGGTTCACCCTCTTTCACTTTTAATTAAAATCGTTGCATTGATTTGTTTTTAAAGTAATAGTGAAGACTCTGACTTTGTAGGTTGAGAAATAAATTATCATTGGAAGGATTAGAGAGGTTCTTCTTTTGATTTTAATAAAGATTAGAAGGAGCAAAAGAAGCACAAAGGAATGAATGCAGCTCCCCCAATATAATGAGTTAGACAGCTCCCTCCCCCCACCTTGATCAAACAAAAGAACAAATGTATTAAACAAAGAGTATAGATTTGACAAACCATCTCTGCTCCCGCGAAGGATTTTCGAGGGGATTTGGAAAGTTGTAGCCTGCCCATGTTCTGTTATTTCTGAGTATATTAAAGCCAGAATGCTGTTAGCTTAGGTATTGTTTTTTGTGTGTGCTTTGCTTCCTGGCAATAGAGTCTTTCTTTAAGGAAAGCAATTGGGAGATACCCTGGTCCTGGTTAATCTGTTCCCCTTTTCACACGCAAACCATTGTCTGCATGTGCTTCCCAAGAGGCGCAGGCATTATGTCCCAGGCCCCCTCTCCCAAGTCGGCAGGCTGGACAAAGGGAACAGCACATCTTGGGAAGAGCCGGCTGGATTTCCATTTGACACTGGAGCTGTTTCGCTTTGTGCAAACCTCAATGCAAAATGTGCCGATTCCCAAGGAAAAACCAAAAAACAAAGGGAGGAACAAATGTGGTGAGTTGTCAGTTTTCCACCCAGACCCTCTACCTCAAAGGGGAAGAGTTGGGGAAATTCCTGCTGTCTTCTTGGGTAACTGCAGGGCTCCAAGGGCTCCTGTGGGGGTGCTGAAGGTCTGGTTGCAACTCTAGAATAGGAACTTCTGGAACTGCCCCTTTGTCCCTGTATAAACTGACATTCGACCCAGAGGCAGAGACAGGCCAGCTTATCTGCTCTCTGATCAGTTAACTCTGAGGACACACCCCGGGAGTTTCAACCAGGCTTACATGGTGGTTGCCCTTTTCCTATGGATATTTAACTACTACCTCTTCATTGTTTGTTTGAGGTTATAAACATGGCCTCAGCCACACACACACACACACACACACACACACACACACACACACACACACACACACTCCTCTGGATAACTCTGGATCTCCCTCTCCATCTCCTTCCCTCTCTTTCTCCTAAGTTTCTTAAGACTGCTCTCTCCTTGCCCTCTCTCCACCCCACCTCTCACTTAACTGCTCAAGTCACACAGTGTGAGTGCTGCCTTTCACCCCCATCTGTGATACCATTCTGGCTGAGGTCATTAGCCCTGGTCTTGTTAGTTTTTCTACTGTCTCTTCTTCCAAACCATGAGCACTTTCAGGACTGTGGGAGGGGGGTTAGACTTTATCCCTCTTTGTGTTTGTAGCACCATGGTGCTCAGGACCTATTTGACTCAAGGGGCTTATTCCAGAACTATCACACTGTCACAGCTTCTCTTTTCAAGCTATGGTAAGAAGCAACATGTCCTGAGCTTTCTGTCTTGAGCTGGGCATGATGCTAGAAATGGCCACATACATTTTCTTAGTCATCTTTATTCCAAAAAGGCATTCTTGCAGCTGACATAATTCAGGCTCTCAGAAGCTAGATCACACAGCTAGTAATTAGGAGATGGCAGATCTAGGGGCTGTCTTAAAAGCATTTCTGCTCATGCACAAAAAAAGGAAAGCATTTCTGTTCTATGGGCTGGTTCAGATAGAATGTTACAGGCATTTAGAGTGCTTCAGACAAATGGAAGACTCACCTGAGGTAAATGTGGGCTCCCCCAAAACTTAGGAAGTGGGGAGCCATCTTCAAGCTGCTCTCCTGGCTGGAGAAATTGATGCTCTTCTTGGGAAGTTCATGAGTCTCATGATTGGAGAAGTAGCAACAGCAAATAATAAATACTGATATTTACACTCTGCTATGGTAATGACTTGTATTGAATTAATTTTATCAACCCAATCTTCAAAACAGTCCTATGTGGATGATACTATTATATGTCTGATTTTATTGATGAGAACACTGAGACACAGAGAGGCTAGGTAATTTGCTCAAGGCCATATAACTGGTTAGTAGTAGAATTAAAATTTAAATCCAGAAACAGGTATCATCACAGTCTATTATTGTATCCCAGAGGTATTTTTCTTCTTTCTAAAATCGTGGAGTTTCCACCTTTGCCTGTGGGTGAGAATATCTTGAATTCTTATCATAGATTCGCTAAATTAAACGTGTTGAGGTTTTCATTATTTGACATGCTACCATCATTCTGACAGTTTACCATCGTGTTTGCTCTTTAGAGAACATCCTCCATTTCATCCGTCTTCCTCTTACAGCAGGAAACCCAGAACAGAGAAGCTATCCGAGGAGTCATTTGATGCAGCATAAACCGCTAACAGTTCAGTTTGGCGGTCATGTCACGTATATTAATTTATGCTATTTATGCTATTCTTTCTACTAAACACCTCCTGAATCTTCTTCTCAATGAACTGCTGGTACACTCTCATCTACTTCTTTGATGGATAATTTGGCCATACGTTCAGCCAGTTCCTTACATTTATCCATGATCGATTTTACCTTCTAAGATTAACTTAAACCATTTTCTGCAAGTGCTTTCTTCAAGTCAGCTACCACTTTGGCACCAAGAGATTTGGCAAGGGTGTAGGTTTTAGAATCAGAGAACCTTGAAGTCAGAGTCTGGCCTGTCATTTATGAGTTATTTGACCTTGGCTAATTCCCATGAACTTCTCTTGCCTCAGTTTTCCTTTCTGTAAATTAGAGCTAATGGTATTAATTCTAAAGGACTGGCAAACTCGAGACAAGGACTTTGAAAGCCAGAGTCCTAATAGCATTATGATCGTAAATATTTCTGTTACTGACTGGGTCCTTGGACCCTTTAATCAATGGAAATTGACAAGAGGCCAGATGAGAAATTCAGGCAAGGCTTTACTGGGACTTGGTGCTGTAGCACAAGGGAAGCAAGAACAAGAAACAGGTGCCCTTGCTTGCTCTCCAAGGAGGGTGGGGCTGGTTCCTTAAATAGGGTGAGGGCAAGGGCTGATTGGTGGGTGAGGCGGAGGGGTGGCTTAGGTGGTCTGCCCACCCCCGTGGTGGTGCTGTGTGCAGGAATCCTGCAGCATTGCCCTGCTTTTGCTCCTGTCCACTTTTATCCTGGAGACTCCCTTTGGGTCATCTTTTCAGGACCCCCATAATACTCCTCTGTTTTGTGTTTCCAACTCAAGGTGGCAGAAGGGCCATTTGAGAGAGGAGTTGGGCTGGACCAAGTGCCCTGGGAGACCACCGCACAGTAAGACCATCTCTTTGTTTCTCATTTGTGACTTTAAGTTTTTGTAGTTGGTACATGTTGAGTCTCGGTCGGTGAATTTAAAAGGATCTATGTTTTATGTGATTTTTGTCTATCCAGTCTCTCCCGCGAGTCTCTACAGCAATTGTGGGCACAGGTTGAGCACTTAAGCCTTGAAATGCAAACAGCCCACACTGCCTGAGACTCCAGCCTTGGGTTACTTAGTAGGACTTTAAAGAGATAGAGAAAAAGAAGAGCTAGCATTTCTCTCCCCATGTCTTTAAAATGTAACTGTTCTGCCTGGGCTCTCGGGAACTTATCTGATCATCTGTAGTCCCTGCAGCTGAGGAATAAAAAAAAGAGGAGGCCTTTTAAAACTCTAGCAGGAAAACTATGAGACCTCTGGCTCAGTCTTTATGTAAAAAGTAATTTGTAAATGAACTCTGTTTAACTGACTTAAAGTAAATTAAGTGCTTATATAAATTCCCAGAAATATAGAAGAAATTGGCCAGAATAAATTTATTAATCTCTGGCATTGAAGCCAGTTTAAACTTGTGGGCTTGATTACTATGATTACTATAGATATGTCTTTAGATTTGTCAGTATTAGGTATCATTTATTGTATCTAGGGTTACTGAAAGCTAATAAGTGCATATTGTTTCTGTTATAACATTTATCAACAAGGAAAATAACTTGACATGATGAAATTTTAAAGCAAATGTAACTGAGATAAGAGCTTTTAGGTAAACTCTAGGAGTAAATTATGCTTGGAGAATGTCTATCAAAATCTCTCTGGATTTTGGTTGCTTGAAACTTTTAATTTTGCTAAATTAAATGAAATGATAGGGATTTATGTAATATCTAGGTCATTTCAAAGAAGATAAAACACTGGAACATTAATTGCCAAACAGGTTTAAGTTGGTTTAAATTCATCTACTTTTGTTGTCTTATGAGAAACTTAAAGATGTTTGGGTTTATTAGACACATATCTTCCACACATTGAGGAAATTTAAACAACTTTCCGACGGGCATTTCAGGAGAAATTTCTAATCTAGGGTCATTCCTGTGCTGGTGAATAATCTAGGTCTGGGATGCTTGCCATCCCCTCAACATCTGCTAGTGGCACTTGAGCTTTCTGGGGGGCTTTTCCAGTGCTGAATTCCCCATAAACTGCACCCCAAGCCTGGGGCACGCTAAATTAAACTGCACAAATAGACTTGCTTCATGTGCCCCAGGATCTCCCCCTCACCTTCTCTGAGGTATAACTACACCAGATACTCCACCTCTTAAACAGCAAAGTATGTTTCAACCCAGGTCCTTAATCAAGAGAAATTGATGAGGCCAGACAAGAAATTCAGGCAAGGTTTTTTTGGGACCCATGCTGCAATACCAGGGAGCAAGAACAAGAAAGAGGTACCCTTGCTTGCTCCTGGAGGAAGGAAGGGGCTGGCTCCTTAAATGGAAGGAGGGTAAGGGTGCATGGGTGGGTTGGTGGGCCAGCTGGAGGGAAGGTTTGGGTGGTCTCATTACCCCCTTGACTGTGCCATGTGCAGGGATCATGAGCAGTTCTTACTCCTGCACCCAAAACCTCCAAAATGGCAGTTTGTGGCCCTTTTGTATCTTGTTCATAATTGCCCCAGCTGCTCATTCCTGTAGTTATTTTTGGTCTTTCCTGGTTTCTTTGTGTCTGTTGCTCCAGGAGAGGTCTGTCCAGGTGCAATCACTCCATAGAGTCCCACGCTCCAGCCTATCTCATTTCAAGCCTTGCTAACGATCCAAGAGCCAGTCTAAATGTCGGAGAAAACAAGTTATGAACAGCTACATTTTCTTGGCTTTGACTTTTGTTCTTGTGTCTTACATTTATGTTACTAATGTGACCACTTTCTGCAAGGTCTCTAGGAATTTTCTTTTATTTCTTAGAAATGTTTAGTAATTATTTACACATCTGAGAAACTAGCTATGGAATCGAAAATACCTGTTCCTAGAAATGCTTGGTGAGCTTTGGTATTTGCATAAAACTTCAGCAATCAGGTCACCTGTGCAGTGTTAATAAGGGGTCATTACCTTCTGGAGATAAAACCTGGGCTGGGGCATACTGGGCAAGAACTCTGATTTTATAGGTCTCCGTTTCATGCATAGTCAGAGGCAAGGCTGGTTGCTACTTATCAGGCTTCCTCTGGAGACTCAGCTTCTAGCCCTCAGTTGGAAAAGGGAGAGAATAAGACAACAGCAAAAAGATAACTTTTATTCCTGATCCAGGTCAGAATTGCAAGTTGATCATACAGATCTTGGTAATCATCTGAACTACCACAATTTGGAGCCTTTTGCTAGCCTTGACTTTCAAAGTTATCCCAGTCCTCTAGCATTTTACTGACTTCTCAGACCCGTCCCTGACAGGTTCTGATCACTTTTTATCTGCCTGAGCCTTTCAGACTTAGAGGACTTCTGAATTTGCCCTTTGCCTGTGCTGACACCGGATGCCTGCCTCACCCTCAAGTCTTCCACAATCCCCTGGCCTACAGTTTGAGCTGTAAATCAAATTCTGCAGCTACCAGTGAGGAGAGAACTGTGAACTATGTTCTTGAAAGGCTCTATTAGGTCTTCAAGAGAAAGAAAGTTCATAATACAATATTTTTTTTCCTATGCGTGGGCAATGGAAACCTACACTGCTGATTTAAATTGAATTGGAAGCTAATAGAGCAGGCAGTAAAGCTTCCTTTTTAGGACAATGAACTTTGGAGTGAGAGGGACCTAGGTTTGAATCCCAGCTCTTTCAATTATTGGCACCATGTGGAGGCAAGATATTTTCTTCCTGAGTCTCCTTTTTATCACCTGTAAAAGTGGAGAGAATAATTCCTACCCATCAGTTTAGTTCAGTCGCTCAGTCATGTCTGACTCTTTGTGACCCCATGGACTGCAGCACGCCAGGTCTCCCTGTCCATCACCAACTCCCGGAGTTTACTCAAACTCTTGTCCATTGAGTTGGTGATGCCATCCAAACATCTCATCCTCTGTCATCCCTTTCTCCTCCCACCTTCAATCTTTCCCAGCATCAGGGTCTTTTCAAATGAGTCAGTTCTTCATATCAGGTGGCCAAAGTATTGGAGTTTAACTTCAACATCAGTCCTTCCAATGAATATTAAGGATTGATTTCCTGTAAGATGGACTGGTTGGATCTACTTGCAGTCCAAGGGACTCTCAGTCTTCTCCAACACCACAGTTCAAAAGCATCAGTTTTTCCGTGCTCAGCTTTCTTTATAGGCTAACTCTCAGATCCATACATGACTACTGGAAAAACCATAGCTTTGACTAGACAGACCTTAGTTGGCAAAGTAATGTCTCTGCTTTTGAATATGCTGTCTAGGTTGGTCATAGCATTTCTTCCAAGGAGTAAGCATCTTTTAATTTAATGGCTGTAGTCACCATCTTCAGTGATTTTGGAGCCCCCCAAAATAAACTGTCACTGTTTCCATTGTTTCCTCATCTATTTCCCATGGAGTGATGGGACTGGATGCCATGATCTTAGTTTTCTGACTGTTGAGCTTTAAGTCAACTTTTTCACTCTGCACTTTCACTTTCATCAAGAGGCCTTTTAGTTCCTCTTCACTTTCTGCCATAAGGGTGGTGTCATCTGCATCTGAGGTTATTGAGATTTCTCCTGGCAGTCTTGATTCTAGCTTGTTCTTCCTCCAGCCCAGCATTTCTCATGATGTACTCTGCCTATAAGTTAAATAAGCAGGGTGACAATATATAGCCTTGATGTACTCCTTTTCCTATTTGGAACCAGTCTGTTGTTCCATGTCCAGTTCTAACTGTTGCTTCCTGACTTGCATATAGGTTTCTCAAGAGGCAGGTCAGGTGGTCTGTATTCCCATCTCTTTAAGAATTTTCCACAGTTTGTGGTGGTCCACACAGTCAAAGGCTTTGGCGTAGTCCTACTATGTATCATAGTCCTACCACCTATGTATTTCATGAAATAACATATAATGTGTTTATCACAGTGCCTTGTGCATAATCAGCACTTTGTAAGTACTAGTTGCTGGTTTTTAGGTTTATGTGGCTCCTTTTCTGCAAAATTCAGCCCAGCCTATCCGACCCCAATATCCATTCTCTTTCTGTTGTGTCAGGTGGCTTCAGTTTTTGACCTCAGATCTATCAGTTGGTTTACAAGATATCTCTTCATTTATAGACTGCTTCCTGTTTTTTTCTATTTCAATGACTATATTTTTCATTCCTAGAAGTTTGATTGAATTTTTAAAAGTAGCTTTTTAAAATTTTATTTTGAGTGTCTAATTTTGGAGGGAGCTCTTTTGTATACCTCTTAAGCTATTTAACATACTTGTCTGATGTGCTTGTGTTTGTATGTGTCCGACTTTTTGTGACCTCTTGGACAGTAGCCCCCTAGGCACCCTCCTCTGTCCATAGGATAGTATCGATGAAATGGATTATCTGATTTCCTTGGAGCTTAATTCTACCCTTTGTGTTTCTGCTGACACAGTAGATCAGTTTTTGGATATGTTTTCAGTCTTGGATGTAGAGTTCATCTGGAGAGGGTCGTTATCTGTGGAAATCATGTTCATTTTTTATTGTGGATGTTTGCCTATAAGAATGGTGGTGTTTTCTTCTTATAGGTGCTTCAGGAGTGTTGGAAGTCTGGAATCTGTTTTGTGTAACATTCCAGCTTGGAGATTTCAGGATTATATGAATGAAACCAATTAGAGCTTCAGATATACATGTGGTACAAGTTGGTGTTTACAAACTTTTCCTAACTGCAAACTGTTTGAAGAAGACAAGGTTGGCATCTGTCTTCGGAGATAGGTAGATTATTTCTAGCTTATCCTTTTATTGTATGGTTTTTCTTCATAGATTCTGTTGTTTGCCAAATGACTAAGTTCTGACTCTCCCCCTCTTGCATAAGCACAAGACCTCATGTCTTATTATAGCATAGGCATTCAGACGAAAGACCCAGGATTACTGAACGTAACCATGTCTGCCCCTGGTCACTTCAGGGCAACTACAAAATCAGCACACATGCCTACAACCTTGTTTTTGAGTTTTTTATTCATTTCTGACCTCTGAGGATTTCTTTATGATCTCAAGCCATGCATCTAAATGAAATTTTGTTACATTTTATCTAGCATTTATAAACATTTGCAGAAGGAATTTTTTTTTTTCAGAATGTCTACTGTGCATAATGTTGGAACCATAAGTCTGCAATGAGAGACTTCTCCCACTGCTCAAGACAGCCCATCCTTAAAGCTTTCTTTACCATGAATGTCTTCAAGGCTGTTGCTCATGGGAGCTGCCTGGCCCTGGGATTGTTTTTTGTTTTTTGTTTTTTAACAACTTGAGGGGTTTCTTTTAAGCCTTTGTGGATTAACTGTTTCCTGCCCATTAGATACAGGTAATCTTTAAAGTGGTCTTTGTCATTTCGACTGAAACTATAGAGTATTAAGCAATATCCTCGATGATTTCCATTCCTCTCAATTTGTACGTTTCTGTTCCTGGCAGCATTTTCCCCAAGAAAATAAGAGAAGTATCTGATTATATATGCATGAATTTCCTATGAGACCTTAACAGTATTGAAGTCTGAAGAGCAGAGAGACATGCATTTCCTGGGCCACTTGAACCATGGAAGGGAGACCCATTTTTACTGCTTTGGGTAGTGACAGCTAATTTTCCTTCAAGAAATGATTGGTCATCTCCATTACCAAGCCCACTAGGCCTTACCTCACTAAAAGCAAAAAGCTAAAATGATTTGTCAGAGCGGAAACGGAACACATATCAGTTAAAGTGTATACTGCCACTTTCCTCCACCACTTTTTATACCAAAATGAGGTTCAGATCTTCTCAATAAAAGTCATCAGGTCTGTGCAATCCAGACAGGCTCTCTTTGGCCTGGGAGATGTGTCTGTTTTGTTTCATATCACCTCATTCTGCAGTAAATTGTGACTTCTGGGGCACAGGGGCAGTGCAATTACTGAGCTACTCTTTAAAGAGCTTAGGCTTCAAGAGTGAAGGAGCAAAATGTTTGCTGATTGGCAAGAAGCCATGGGATTATTTTATTTTAACTAAAGATATATGAGGCATGGAGGAAAGCACATTCACTTTGGAATCAGAAATGAATTCCAGTCCCATTTCTGTAACTCATGAGCAGTGTGATACTTGGCAAGCTACTAAGCCTCAAATATATGAGTTAGAATCAATTTGTAAGGCATAGGTAGCTCATATGGTGAAAGGCCTGACTTGGGGCAGCATGGTACTAAGGAGAAGATCTTAGAACCATCTGGATGTAGCTTTGAATTTGGGTTCTGCCATTTTCTTTTGTCTAACATGGGGGCAGCAATACCTCCTACACCAAGTTGTAAGGATTAAAGTCAATGAGGATCTCGATTAAGCATTTGGTCCACAATGTGAGGGACTTCCCAGTGGCTCAGATAGTAAAGAATCTGCCCACAAAGTGGGAGACTTGGGTTCAATTTCTGGGTCGGGAAGATTCCCTAGGAGAAGGGAAAGGCTACCCACTCCAGTATTCTGGCCTGGAAAATCCCATGAGGAGCCTGGAGGGCTACAGTCAATGGGGTCACAAAAGTTGGACACCACTGAGCGACTTTCACTTTCTTCCACGATGTGAGCTCCTCCTCTCTCTGGTTAGACAGGTCTTAGCTCAGTACGCACCAGTTCTGGGCCCTTGCTCTTTGAGGCACTCGGCAATTCTACCCTTTGAGTGCCCTCTGTGCAGGAAGAAGATATTTGCTCAGTTGTTCCCTCCAGTTAAGATGCCCCTTTCATTCCCCTTACTTCAGTTTTTTTTTTTCTCCCCCTAGACAGAGGGTTATTGGAAGCTAGGAATGACTCCAGGCCAGCAGGCCACTTCCTGCCGACCACCTGGCCCTCCCACGGAGCTTTCCGTCTTACAGCCTGTGGGGTTGTGACAGCAGGGCCCAGGCGAGAGGCTGCTGGCTGAGGCCTGGCCTTGGATTCCTGAGAGGCCTCTGGAATTTTCTGGAGACAGACTGGGCTGTGTGAGCAGCCTGCAGCCTGGAACAGAGTGAACAGGGGTGTATGGCAGGCTGTTCCTTTGAGCCCTCTCCCTTCCCGAGGCTTGTGGCTTTAAAGCTTTAATCGCTGAGATCAGAGCCACTCTGTTTGAATGCAGTGCCAGCAAGGGCCAGCCCAGCCCAATGCAGGTGATGGCGGCTCCTTCCAGAGGCCCTCAGCCTGGCCTCGAGAAGAGGTGGCTTCAGGGCCCCAGACCTCCTGTGGGGCTTGTGTTTCCCTTCCTATTAAATCCTCCCTGAGCTCAGAAGGCCGCTCCACTTTCCCATTTCTCCAGCTCTGCCTCTGGTGTCTTTAAAGGCTTCAGTGTTTCCTCAAATTAAGAGACCCAGCTGCTCAAGGCCCTTTGTTCAGTGTCTCTAGGATGACCTTTCAGATAATTCATCCCCACTTGCAGGGGCTGAGCTTTGCTGGTATTTAGACTCCGAGCTTCCTTGGCGAATCAGAATTTATTATCCTCTTTGTGAGGGGACTATGAGGTGCTTTCTCTCCAGGGAAGGCGATCTTCTGGGTGAGTGACACATGGGCTGGCCCTGGCGCCCTAATCCTGGCAAGCCCTGTTTCCAGGTTGTGTCTCCATGGTCCCCAGACACTCTGTGTGTGTGTGCATGTGTGTGTCAGCGCACATGGAAAATAAAGACTTTTAGATCTCAGGATTGTTCTGGGATAAAGGAATCAGATTGGAGTTAAAGGAACATGGAGTCTTCTTGGCTGCATTTTAACAGCTTTGCTAGAGCTGTTTAAGTATTCTTGCAGATCTGATTGTCTTGTTGACTAGACTCTCATTGTAGTGAAACACATCAAATACATCATTTTAGTCATTTAAGTGGACAGTTCAGTGTCACTAAGCACCTTCACATAGTTGTCAACTGTCACCACCATCCATCTCCAGAATTTTTTCATCTTCCCGAACTGAAACTCTGTGCCCGTTAAATACTAACTCTCCATTCCCCACTCCTCCCAGCCCTGGAAAATCACCATCCTGCTTTCTGTCCTATCCATTCATCTACTCAGGTTATCTCACGTATGTCGAACCACACAGTATTTGTTGAACAATATTCCGTTGTGTAGATATGCACATATTCTTTATCCATTCACCTTTTGATGGACTTTTGGGTTTTCTCCAACTTTTGGCTGTTGTGAATAAAGTTGCTAAGAACATTTGTGTACAAATATCTGCTCAGGTCCACTACTTTCAGTTCTTTTGGGTATATACCTGGAAGTGGAGTTGCTAGAGCATGGGGTCATTTTATGTTTACTCTTTCGAGGCATTGCCAGGTGGCTTTCCATGGCAGCTGCACCATTACTTCCTGTCTTGTTTTGTTTTTTCAAATAGTAGCCATCTGAATGGCTGTGTGTGATTGAATTTTGAGGTTGATAAAAATGAGAACAACTGCCATCCTGATCATTTATTAAATTCATACTGAGTACTAAATATTTAACACAAATTATTTCATTGAATCTTCAAGATAATCCTATGTGGTTTGTTGTTATTTCTAACTTACAGAAGGGCAAACTGAAACTTAGAAGAGTTAAATAACTTGCTCAAAATCAGACAACTGAAAATGAGCATAACTGAGAGTCCAGTGCAGGGCTCAGAGCCCCATGTGCATGCTCTTTCCACTAGACAGCTTGTCTTCTTTTTTTTTTTTTAAGACATCTTTTTTTAAACATTTATTTTTGGCTGCACTGGGTCTTCTTTGTTATGTGAGGGTTTTCTCTAGTTGCGGCGAGTGGGGGCTACGCTTTGCCATGGTGCGCGGCTTCTCACCGCCATGGAGCATGGACTCTGGGGTGCACGGGCTTCAGTAGTTGTGTCAAGAAGGCTCAGTAGTTGTGCTGCATGGACTTAGTTGTTTCGCAGCAGGTGGGATCTTCCTGGACCAGGGATCGAACCTGTGTCCCCTGCCTTGGCAGGTGGACTCCCAACCATTTTTACTACCAGGGAAGCCTGACAGCTTGTCTTCTAACCACATAGTTGTGCTTAGGTGAACACTTATTTCCCTCACCACCAGTGGACAGCAAATTACAAAATGCTTCAAGATGTAAAGTCAAAGACTTTCCATACCCATAGGGAGCTGGATGGTTGGGAAGTTTCCTGGGAAAACGTTCCACCCCCGCCACCTTGCACTGAAAATATAGTCACCCAGGAAACATTCCAAGCCTGCCTTCAGCCCTTAATAGATGTGATATTGCTGTTCTAGATTCTAAGGCTCTTCTCTCAGGGATCACACCATCTAGTTGGGAGAACACCTCCTAGGGTGATCATGGTACATGGTGCTGTGGATGAGGCCAGAGGAAGTAACTACAGAACAGTATGCAGAATGCTATGACCAGGAATAGAGAAAGGGTCTTAGGAGCAGATGGTGAGAATAATCAACTCCTTTCAGCATGAGGACCAGGAGAGAATTCACATCCGAATCATTGCCTAAGTGTTGACTGCTGAGCTACAACATGCTGGTTGGAGGAATGGTGAGAGCAGAATGTTCCTATCTTGGGCACAGGAACAAAGGCTCAGGGGATGGAGGGGGCGTGGTCTACATGAAGGGGTGCAAGTATTTCAGTACCTCTGTAGCATAAGGGGGCATGTTCAGGAGTGGCAGGAACAGGATAGGATATATAAATACAGGCTATTTCATGAACAGCCTTTTCTGTCCTGCAAAATGTTTCTATTGGTTGGTTGTTTCTAGTTGATGGAGAAGCATGGAAAACCTGTTTTAAGAATGACTGATTTGGTCAATTGGTGTTTTAGAAAATCACTTTTATACAACCTATGGTGGATGGATTAATGCAGAGGTGAGCTGGAAGGTGACATCTGAGACTAGCAGTAGGGAGATTAAAGTATAATTATAGCTTACACAAATTAACTGCTTGCTATGTGACTGGACTGTATCAAAATCATATACATTACTCATTCGATTTCCATAACAACTCTGAAAAATGTATTATTCTGTTTACAGATGGAGAAACTGAGGTTAAGTAACTTCCAGAAGGTTACATTGCGTTAAGGGTGTGGCTAACATTCTAATCAGGGCTGTCTTAGCTCACAGCCCAAGGAAGAAATGGCAGCTGAAATTAGGATAGCCGTTTAGGAAGAAAAACCTGACTGATACACAGCATATTTAGAAGGTGGAAATAACTGAAAATGATATGAAAGGAGGGAGAATGAGGTATCAGTGAAGTCTACTGGTGTCTGGTGTGGAGGACTATGTGTTTTTTGTTTCCATTTCTTTCCCCCCACCACCTCCCCCAGGACTGTGTTTGGTCATGACTTTTACTGAGAGGAGAGGCATAGGAGGGTGAAAGGAAAAGATGGTGGGCTCTGTTCTAGATAGGTTGTAAAGCCTCTAGAAACCAAGTGTTCATCAAAGACATGTTTTAAAATAACAATTTATATCCACTATCTTCTCTTGGAAATCCCAGCCAGTGACAGTTGCACATTTATGTAATAAATAAATAAAGTAGTAATATACAGTCATTCAGTTCAGTACAGTCACTCAGTTGCGTCCGACTCTTTGCGACCCCATGAATCGCAGCACGCCAGGCCTCCCTGTCCATCACCAACTCCGGAGTTCACTCAGACTCACGTCCATCGAGTCAGTGATGCCATCCAGCCATCTCGTCCTCGGTCGTCCCCTTCTCCTGCTGCCCCCAATCCCTCCCAGCATCAAAGTCTTTTCCAATGAGTCAACTCTTCGCATGAGGTGGCCAAAGTACTGGAGTTTCAGCTTTAGCATCATTCCTTCCAAAGAAATCCCAGGGCTGATCTCCTTTAGGATGGACTGGTTGGATCTCCTTGCAGTCCAAGGGACTCTCAAGAGTCTTCTCCAACACCACAGTTCAAAAGCATCAATTCTTTGGAGCTCAGCTTTCTTCACATTCCAATTCTCACATCCATACATGACCACAGGAAAAAACATAGCCTTGACTAGACGGACCTTAGTTGGCAAAGTAATGTCTCTGCTTTTTAATATGCTGTCTAGGCTGGTCATAATTTTCCTTCTAAGGAGTAAGTGTCTTTTAATTTCATGGCTGCAATCACCATGTGCAGTGATTTTGGAGCCCCCCCAAATAAAGTCTGACACTGTTTCCCCATCTATTTCCCATGAAGTGATGGGACCAGATGCCATGATCTTCGTTTTCTGAATGTTGAGCTTTAAGCCAACTTTTTCACTCTCCTCTTTCACTTTCATCAAGAGGCTTTTTAGTTCCTCTTTACTTTCTGCCATAAGGGTGGTGTCATCTGCATATCTGAGGTTATTGAGATTTCTCCCAGCAATCTTGATTCTAGCTTGTACTTCTTCTAGCCAGCGCTTCTCATGATGTACTCTGCATAGAAGTTAAATAAACAGGGTGACAGTATACAGCCTTGACGTACTCCTTTTCCTATTTGGAACCAGTCTGTTGTTTCATGTCCAGTTCTAACTGTTGCTTCCTGACCTGCATACAGGTTTCTCAAGAGGCAGGTCAGGTGGTCTGGTATTCCCATCTCTGTCAGAATTTTCCACAGTTTATTGTGATCCACACAGTCAAAGGCTTTGGCATAGTCAATAAAGCAGAAATAGATGTTTTTCTGGAACTCTCTTGCTTTTTCCATGATCCAGCAGATGCTGGCAATTTGATCTCTGGTTCCTCTGCCTTTTCTAAAACCCGCTTGAACATCTGGAAGTTCACGGTTCACGTATTGCTGAAGCCCGGCTTGGAGAATTTTGAGCATTACTTTACTAGCATGTGAGATGAGTGCAGTTGTGCAGTAGTTTGAACATTCTTTGGCATTGCCTTTCTTTGGGATTGGAATGAAAACTGACCTTTTCCAGTCCTGTGGCCACTGCTGAGTTTTCCCAATTTGCTGGCATATTGAGTGCAGCACTTTCACAGCATCATCTTTCAGGATTTGAAAGAGCTCCACTGGAATTCCATCACCTCCACTAGCTTTGTTTGTAGTGATGCTTTCTAAGGCCCACTTGACTTCACATTCCAGGATGTCTGGCTCTAGATGAGAGATCACACCATCATGATTATCGTGGTCGCGAAGATCTTTTTCTACAGTTCTCTGTATTCTTGCCACCTCTTCTTAATATCTTCTGCTTCTGTTAGGTCTATACCATTTCTGTCCTTTATCAAGCCCGTCTTTGCATGAAATGTTCCCTTGGTATCTCTAATTTGCTTGAAGAGATCTCTAGTCTTTCCCATTCTATTGTTTGAAGGTTCTCAATTTTCTTTTTTGCTAATATAGATCAATGATCAAAAAAGTTTGGAAGTTGGGAGTAAGGAATTAAGAGATGCACACTATCATATGGATAAACAAGGTTTTACTGTATAGCACAGGGAACTATATTCAGTATCTTCTAATAACTATGATGGAAAAGAATTTCTTAAAAAATATACATATATATATATATATATATATATATATACACACACATGTATAACCAAATCACTTTACTGTATACCTGAAACTAATACAACATTGGAAATCAACTATACTTCAATTAAAAAAAGAAAAACCTAAAAAACTGTTTGGGAACTACTAATCTTAGATTCATAGAAAGCAAGATTAAAAGTATATTCAGTGACAAAGCATTGCCTAAAGCACACAGACAATATTTCATGTGATATGGTTTTCTCGACCACTTGGTCCCACTTATACACAGTCTGTGTTCTGTTACTTGTTGGTATATTTATTAGTTACAAATACTCATCACTGGTGAATCTATTCCATGCTCTTGGTCATCACTCCTTATATGTTGTTTGAATCCCTGGTCACATTTGATTAACTTTAACTTACTTTCTTTTAGAATTAACCCTGCAAATCTATTCTCTATAGAGTCTCAGATCTATAAAGATCTTTTAAAAATAGAATTTGTGCATTTCATTTCATTGTTTTAAAATCTTTCAATGGCTCCATATTGCCCATATGGCACTCAAAAGCTTGGTCACCTGTGTCTTCCTTTTCTCTCACTATCAGGTACAATGGGACATTCACAGAGATATAAGCACACACTGCCACTTCCCAGTACTGTTTTTCATGCCCAGTGCCAACATCATTTCTTACTGATCTAGAAACCACCAATTTATCCATCCAAAGCTTGATTTTTTTTCTCCTCTAAGAACTCCCCTCCAGCAGAGATGTTATTTTCCCATGTCTAAAATATATTAAATACATACCTGTTTAATATTGTACTAAAAATACATTTGATGTGCCTTATTGATGCCATAGACTGTGAGCTCCTTAAGGGTTAAGGACTCTAGTCTCTCACAGTCCCTTATATATCAAATACAAGAAGGCTTCAACAGATGTTGGTGAGCTAAATGATTATTATAAAACTGTATAAGTTAATATATGTGAAGCCCTTAATGACGGCCCAACCCCTAATAGGTTATAATAGCTCTTTGTAGTATTTACTGCTACTATTTTTCCCTGCATAATTTCTTTCTGATTGATTTTGTCATCCAAGTAGATCAAAGGAAAGAACGATGTCGTCACATTCATTCATAAAACCTATTCTAAGTGCTTCAATTTCTTCCCATATTCACCAAGCATTTGTGATCTCCACAGTTATTTTCTTCTAACCATGTGGAGTGGAGCCCTCTGACTACATTCTGACACCCCTCTGTAGCATGAGTATATTTCCTTTCTTTTCCTCACCAATCCTTATGACTTTTCTGGCTTTTTCAATGGTGTCTTCCATTTCTCTTGAGTCTCAGATATTCTTTGCAATATTAATCTTTACTGCAAAAGATCACCACCTGTTTTTGTTATGGATTTATCTTTGCAGATTTCACCCAAATAAAATGGAACACCATACTTCTGCGACTGAACGTGGTAGTTTGTTTTCCTTCTGTGAGGTTGAACATTTATTGATGAATCCGTATTGTACTGACAGCGACTTCTTCCATAATTTCATGGGTTGCGTAGCACTTGGTAATAGTGCATGCAC
Source organism: Ovis aries (assembly GCF_016772045.2). Taxonomy (NCBI): domain Eukaryota; kingdom Metazoa; phylum Chordata; class Mammalia; order Artiodactyla; family Bovidae; genus Ovis; species Ovis aries. The sequence goes on from NC_056055.1 coordinate 16,579,356, forward strand.
ATGGGCAGGGAGAACAATGCAAATATCAATAATAATTATGCTCGGTGTATGCAAATTCCACCAGGTATTTTCAGAAATTAATCTTCCAAATTACTTTTGCACAATTCAGGAAAATTGAAATGTGTATTTAAATAATTGTAGAAAATTTTCAAGCAATCTCCTCTCATTTAAATCATCCAGGTAAGGTGCTATTACAAACAAAAGGATTGTAGATATGTCAGACCCAGCAGCCATACTGTCAAAACAGAATTATAGAGATCATGAGAGTTATGCTTTGTTTGTAGACAATTTACCAGGGATGACATTGTTTGGATTATTTTGTTCGGTTTAACAATTTATTACTAATATTCCTCAAAAGTCATTGTTAAAAAGAAGCTTTACTGTTTCACTCGTTCTTGTACTCATTTATCTATTCTTCATGTGTGAAGATCTCCATTTATCAGCCCATCAACCTATCAAATGCATGTTTATTAACACATTATTGACCAGAGACATATTACCACCATAAGCATTAGTTTCTGCAAAAATCCCCCAATCATTCATGTGTTAAGCATGGCTGTGTGTTGGGATGATGAGTTAGACTAAATTAGAGGAGTAGAAAAACTTTTTGACTTGGGTCTCCAGCCTAACGTGGGCCACAAATTTATTGGTTTGAGGTCCTTAAATTTCCTCCTTGAGTTTAATATCAACTGTAACTTTTTAAGAAACCTAGGTTTTAGGAGTGGGGGTGGACAATAATTAGTGCATTGAAAGTGTTAATGGCTCAGTTGTGTCTGACTCTTTGCAACCCCGTGGACTATAGCTTGCCAGGCTCCTCTATGAAATTCTTCAGACAAGAATACTACGGTGAGTAGCCATTCCCTTCTCCAGAGGATCTTCTCAACCCAGGGATCAAACCATGGGTCTCCTGCATTGCAGGCAGATTCTTTACCATCTGAGCCACCAGGGAAACCCAATTAGTACGTACAAAGATAAAATACTTTAGTGTCTTCTTTTGCTTTCCTGTAGTTTTAAGCAATCAAATTATGACCAAGGATTTAAATGCTAAAGGTGACCCTAGATTTCCATCTTCCTTGAATACTTGAAACAAGATTCTCAGAGGAAATATCACTGGATTAGTGGGTAAAGCATAGAAAGATACGCTAGTCCTGCCCACAGGATGCTGCCATCTCCTAGACCTGAGGGACAAAGAACGATAAGCCTGTGATCTTAACCCCTGTTGTCTCAGAGCACTGTAACCACGAACCAGGGACATTTTTGAGGAGCGAGGGTTCTACTTTCAGGGACTATTAAGATGCTTCCAGGAGGTTCTGAAAATGGGTTGTGGAAATGGGTTTTACAAATAAGATGGTGAAGACAGCTTTGAAAGAAGGATGTTCTAGAGCTTTTCACCAGGTCTTAACGATTCACCTCACCTGTAAGATGGGGTTGGTGACACCAGCTGCAACGATTTGTGTATGCCAGAGTGTTTATTAAGTTATATTAAGCAGGAATCCTAGTAGAAGAGATGGCCTAGGGCAAAGAAGGCCCAGAAGGAGGAGGAAGAAAGACATATTTGAAGACTGGTGATGAGGCCAGTCTGCCTAAATCTTGGGGTTCTTCTATTGAAAATGACAAGTGGTAACCACAAATTCACTGTTTGTCTACTTGGTGACCTTGAATTTGTGACTTCAGTCAATTCAGTTGAGTTGCTGAGTCAGGTCTCTTTGCGACCCCATGGACTGCAGCACACCAGGCTTCCCTGTCCATCACCAGCCCCCAGAACCTGCTCAAACTCATGTCCATCAAGTCAGTGATGCCATCCTACCGTCTCATCCTCTGTTTGTGAATTTGTGACTTAGGCAATTACAATCCCAACAGCCATTTTTAAAATGAGTCAAGAAAATATGCTGCCCCCAGAGGTGGGAGGGAAGATGCAGAAATGTCTGCCAGGAAGGCCTTCGTGGTTCTTTGCTGACTGATGTTCTCTATTCATTTGACTGTTTCTTACCAGTTTTCTTCCCAGGGATGACTTCCTGGTAGAGATACATATCTCTTTGGCCACATGTCTTAAGTCAGCTAAATTATTCTTCATAGTGAATATGCTTATGATCTAGAACATGAGTTCAAAATATCCTCATTGTTTCTATTGTGATGTAATAAACCAGTATAGCATTCTAGTTTTTTTTTTAAAGAAACATTGAAACTATTCCTTCAAATAAATTGGTAATATTATCATTATTGACTCACTTGTTGTTGCCGTTCAATCGCTCAGTTGTGTCTGACTCTTTGCAGCCCCATGGAGTGCAGCACACTAGGCTTCCCTATCCTCTACTATCTCCCAGAGTTTGCTCAAACTTATGTCCATTAAGTTGATGATGCCCTTCAACCATCTCATCCTCTGTTGCCCTCTTCTGCCCTCAATCTGGATGGGTTGTCATTCTCTCCTCCAGGGGACCATCCTGACCTGGGAATCAAACATGTGTCCCTTATGTCTCCTGCATTGGCAGACAGGTTCTTCACCTCTAGCACCATCTGGGAAGCCCTGACCCACTTGGTGGAAACAGTTCCTATCCTAGTCGGTAATAACTAGGTTCTCAGATCAGTCAATCTATTGCTGTGTTTTCCTCCATTTTCAAGCACAGGTTCGCTTTTCTTCTCTGGTCTTCCATGACTACATCTGTGACCTTACAAATGGCATACTGATGACCGAAGTCAAAGCTGGGAGAATCGTAGAGACTTCTTATACGAGGCACAGAAAGACAGGGTGGTGTCTTTCTCATCTTTCAATTATTCACTCAACAATCATCTTTTTAAACTCATTCAACAACGACCAAGTACCTGCTTGGTGGCTGGCACTGTGTAGGACCCAAAAGAAAGCTCAAAGAGATATCATCTGTACCTTCAAGGGACAGTTGTGGGGAGGATGGTTAATAATACTCATAGCCAGTGTTTTAATGAAGATATTCAGGTGTCACAGAAGCTTTTGGGAGGGAATGACCAACTCAGCCTGGGAGAGCTGGGAAATCCTCATAGGAGGTGATGTTACACTGAACTACAACGAGGAGAAAGGAAAGAGATGAAGGGCATTCCGAGCAGAGGGAATTATTACTTCAGAGAAAGATCAGGCCATAGAAAGGTATACAGCTCTAACGGGTTCCAAGAAGGGAAATATAACATTGTATAAAGGGGATAAAAGAGATTCTTCAAGGAGGAAGCAGTATTTAAAATGGGCCATGGCATGTCAGAAGGCATGGAGGGTGCTACTGAGGGCATTTCAGATGGAGGGAATAGCGTGAACAATGGTGTGGAGGTGGGAAATTTCAAGAGGGCATTTGGGAACATGGATGACTCAGGTATGCTTAGAATGTAGGCTGGTGTAGTTAAGACTGAAAAGGTCAGGTGCAATTGGATGGTGGAGGACACCCAACGTCAATGAGAGGGCTCGGGACCTAATCCTATTATATGGTAGGAGTCACCAACATTTTAATTTGGGGAAATGCAAGTCCACTCAGTTTAATCCTACTAATATTTTCTAAGCCTTTGCTCTGACCAGATACTGTGATAGGATCTAAGGACACAACATGAATCGGGCATGTTTCCTGACCTCTTGAATCTCTCAGTAAACTGTATCTGTGTATGTCTATACCTACTCTTACACCTGTGGCTATGCCTCCATCCACGTCTCCATCCCTCTCAGTCTGCCTCTGTATCCAGATCTATAGCTATGGAGAGATTAACCCGAGTAGTGATGTGTGGGATGCTTTGAAGCAGAAGAGGTGAGATGGGGGTGGCAAGTAAGTATTAGACATTCAAGTGAGAAGGCCCTGCACCAATCCAGCTGGGAAGGTGTGAACAAGAGGATCTTGCAGTATAGCAAGATCTCTGTCTTTGGAGCCCAAGGAATTTGGATCTGAATCCAGGCTCTGCAGTGAACTCTCACTCAGAATTTCTTCAAGTAATTTCCTCAGCCTTATTCCCCTCAACTGTAAAGCAGGATAATTATATTTCTCTTTGAGGATGGATGAGGAGATTAAAGATGATGCACGTGGCCCTGGCTGGCATCAGGGGTTTGCAATGTTGGAGCATCACTCTTGTTCGGAAAGAAGTGGCTATGTTAGCCTAGGAAGAAAGGTAGATTTGGTGGCTTCAGCAGCAAATAAGGATGTGGGTTTGATTCAGCCCACCCTTGGACCTCTCTGTTCACCTTCCCAGGTAGGGAGCATGGATATTCTTTGCTTGGCTGGCAGAGCCAGGCTCAGCTTGGGTGGCCCTTTCATGGGCCATGCTTCCCATGTCACCAGTGAACCCACTGTCTCGGAGCTTCTGCACGGCTCCGGCAGGGAATGGGGCTGCAGCCGCCACCGGGCCAGGTCGCTCCATCTCCAGCAAACATTTACAATGGCTCCGTGCCTGTCGCTCCTGCTCTGACACACAGGAAGCTGAGAGCCAGGCCAGTGAGTGGCAGCCAAGCAGATGCTGCCAACATGGCAGACAGCAAGGAGCCAGGGGAGGCCCTGAGCAGGAGTGAGGGTTGCTTCTGACTGTGGGGAATCTCCTCTGCAGTCAGCCTCACAGCTGTGGCTGCAGCCTCTCCCAGGGCCTCAACTGAAGCCTTGAAGCAGCAGGACTGTCTCTCGGGCCCTGGCTCTTCCCGGCTGATGTCAGGTGGCTTCCAGAGGTGACAGTGCCACCGTGAACCAGGGGAAGCTGGGGCGGAGGGTGGGGACATGGTGGGATGATTCCAAAGGCAGATTGTGCTGGGGGTTCTTGTGCGTCCAGTACTGAGACTCCTCTCTGTGATCATTAGCATTTGTTAGCAGTTGAGTGCTATGGAAGTTGAAGTGTCCAGCTCTTTAGAGGTGGAAAGGAGAGAGGAAGGAAGGAAAGGGGTCGGGGGAGACGGAGGGAGGGAGAGAGAGGAAGAAAGAAAAGGAAATCCCTTTTTGACAGTATAAAACCTCCCACCACAGAAAATTCTGAGGTAACAGGATCTCACTGAATGTTAAGTTGAAAAAAGATGGGCGGTAGTTCAATATGCAGTTATTTTCACCATTGATACATGAGATACAAATAACCTCAAAAGCAGAGATAAATAGTAAAGGTAAAATAACGAGGAAGTAAGGAATTTTAAGTACTTATAATCTCTGTTCTTAATTTCAGTATAATTTTATATGATTTAATTTTTAAGAATGGCTCAGTTTAACAACTGGCTCACAAAATTCCTGACTTTTCAGAGCTTCTCTGTTTTACCTCCTCTGGAGAATAAATCTCCAGTCTTTTCATTTCATATTTGAAGAAAATTTGCCTGGCTGGTATATTGTAGAGGATCTGAGGATCTGATTTTTAATTAATGAGGTGAAATTCACATAACATAACATGAACCATTTTAATTCAGTGGTGTTTAGTACATCCACAAGCTTGTGCAACCACCACCTTCAACTAGTCCCAAAACATTTCAACCACGCCAAAATAAAACTTTCATATTTGTTTCCTAGGGCTGCCAAGTATTAAGAGTCTGGGTGGCTTAGACAACAGAAATTTACTTTCTCTTGGTTTTGGAGGTTAGAAGGCTGAGATCCAGGTGTCAGAAGGACTGGTTACTGGTGAAGACTCTAAGGGAAGGGTCTGCTGCAGGCCTGGCTCCTTAGTGTATAGATGACCATCTTCTTCCTGTGTCTTCATGTGGTCCTTCCATCCATATGTATCTGTGTTAAAATTTCCTCCTCCATAAAAATACCAGGCATATTGGTTAGGGCCCACCTTAAAAGCCTTGCTTTAACTTGATAAACTCTTTATAGACCCTCTCTCAAATCTGGTTACATTCTGCAGTACAGGAGGTTTGGACCTCAATATATGAATTTGAGGGGGGCAGTCATGATTCAGCCCATTACCACTCTATGTCCTCTGTACTCCACCCCCAGGCTCTGATAACCAATAATCTGTGTTCTGTCTCTACAAGCTTAACCTATTCTGAATATTTCATGTACATGAAATCATACAATACGTGACCTTTTGTGTCTGGCTTCTCTCACTCAGTGTAATGTTCTCATTTCTATGGGAGTGTGCAGCTCACAGGAATATCATTACTCATATGTGCTGTGGTTGAAAAAAATGAGAACCAGTGGTCTAAAAAGCTACCAAGAACAACTGCTCCAGAGTTAAGTGGTTCTCTTGGGGGCCGCAAAACTGACCAATATTTGGCAGAAAATCTTGCCCCCTCTTGCCTAGAAAATCCCATGGACGGAGGAGCCTGGTGGGCTGCAGTCCATGGGGCTGCTAACAGCCAGACATGACTGAGCGACTTCACTTTCACTTTTCACTTTCATGCATTGGAGAAAGAAATGGCAACCCACTCCAGTGTTCTTGCCCAGAGAATCCCAGGGATGGGGGAGCCTGGTGGGCTGCCGTCTATGGGGTTGCACAGAGTCGGACATGACTGAAGCGACTTAGCAGCAGTAGCAACAGCAGCATTTACTAAATTAGAGGCAAGAAGACTAATCAAGAGATCACTGAAATAGTTGAGGCAAGATGGTTTTAAGCCATGGACTGGTGTGAATAAAGAGGAGAAGGTTTATCAAAGGACCAGAAAATGTAAATCACTCCCTGAAGCTTAAGTATTGCATATTTGAAAGCATATGGAAGTATAAAGACAATTAAATATCACTTGTTATACTAGAACTCAGTGATAAATACTGTAAGCCTTTTGAGATAACCTATGTTTCTCTCAAAGAATTATATAAGCAAAGAAAAGTATACAGATAGTATAATTTTAGAAAATTATTAATAAAATACCTCATGTTTTTATTGACTATGCCAAAGCCTTTGACTGTGTGGATCACAATAAAATGTGGAAAATTCTTCAAGAGATGGGAATACTGGTTCCAAATAGGAAAAGGACTACGTCAAGGCTGTATATTGTCACCCTGCTTATTAAACTTATATGCAGAGTACATCATGAGAAATGATGGACTGGAAGAAACACAAGCTGGAATCAAGATTGCCGGGAGAAATATCAATAACCTCAGATATGCAGATGACACCACCCTTATGGCAGAAAGTGAAGAGGAACTAAAAGCCTCTTGATGAAAGTGAAAGAGGAGAGTGAAAAAGTTGGCTTAAAGCTCAGCATTCAGAAAACAAAGATCATGGCATCCGGTCCCATCACTTCATGGGAAATAGAGGGGGAAACAGTGGAAACAGGGTCAGACTTTATTTGTTTGGGCTCCAAAATCACTGCAGATGGTGACTGCAGCCATGAAATTAAAAGACGCTCACTCCTTGGAAGGAAAACTATGATCAACCTAGATAGCATATTCAAAAGCAGAGATATTACTTTGCCGACTAAGGTCCATCTAGTCAAGGCTATGACTAGTCAAGGTTTTTCCAGTAGTCATGTATGGATGTGAGAGTTTGACTGTGAAGAAGGCTGAGCGCTGAAGAACTGATGCTTTTGAACTGTGGTGTTGGAGAAGACTCTTGAGAGTCCCTTGGACTACAAAGAGATCCACCCAGTCCATTCTGAAGGAGATCAGCCCTGGGATTTCTTTGAAAGGAATGATGTTAAAGCTGAAGCTCCAGTACTTTGGCCATCTCATGCGAAGAGTTGACTCATTGGAAAAGACTCTGATGCTGGGAGGGATTGGGGGCAGGAGGAGAAGGGGGTGACAGAGGATGAGATTGCTGGATGGCATCACTGACTCAATAGACGTGAGTCTGAGTGAACTCCGGAAGTTGGTGATGGACAGGGAGGCCTGGCATGCTGCAATCCTGGGGTCACAAAGAGTCAGACATGACTGAGCAACTGAACTGAACTGAACTGATCCAATATTCAGAGCATGATGTAAAATGCCAGTACTCTGGAAGTCTCTCTCATGCCTTGCCTACCAAAGGTAATAATTACTAGGTGTGGCCTATTTTTGAGCTCTCTATAAAGAAGATCACATTATGTTATTTTTCCTTTTTGGATTTTCCCCCTTATCTTCTGTGAAACTGATCTATGTAGTCATATGAAATAGTTGTGCTTTCATTTTCCTCCTATTCTATTTTATGAATACATGTCAAGTGTTAGTCACTCAGTCATGTTGGACTCTTTGCAACCCCATGAACTGCAGCTCACCAGGCTTCTCTGTCCATGGGATCCTCCAGGCAAGAATACTGCAGTGGGTAGCCATTTCCTCCTCTAGGGGATCTTCCCGATCCAGGGACTAAACCTGGCTCTCCTGCATTGCAGGTGGATTCTTTACCATCTGAGCCACCAGGGAAGTATGAATACACCAAAAATCATTAATAGATCTTAAGATTTACAGGCATTTGGGTTATTATAACATTGTTGGCATAAATATTCTTGTTCTTTTTTATTATTATTTTATTTTTAAAGCATTTAAAAATTTTATCCTTGGAGTACAATGGCTTTCGTTTCTGCTTAACAATAAAGCGAATCAGCTATATGTGTACATATCTGCTCTCTTCTGAGTCTTCCTCCCACCCCATTCCTCTAGGTCACCACGGAGCAACAAGGTGAGCTCCCTGAGCTATCCAGCAGCTTCCCACTAGCTATGTATTTACACAAAGTCATGTGTAAATACACACGGGATGAACTACTTTCCCAGTTCATCCCGCCCTCTCCTTCCTTCCCCTACATGTGTGCGTCCACATGTCCGTTCAAATTCTTGTTCTTTTGTGCTCATGTGTACACCACATACTGACACATCTGTATCTGGTGAGTTTATCCCTGTGTTGAGTACACATATAGGGGTGGCCTTATTCACAAAGATCTTCAATCCCAAAGAAAGGCAATGCCAAAGAATGCTCAGACTACCGCACAATTGCACTCATCTCACACAATAGTAATGTTTAAAATTCTCCAAGCCAGGCTTCAACAGTAGGTGAACCGTGAACTTCTAGATGTTCAAGCTGGATTTAGAAAAGGCAGAGGAACCAGAGATCAAATTGACATATGTTGGATCATGGAAAAAGCAAGAGTTACAGGAAAACATCTATTTCTGCTTTATTGACTATGCCAAAGCCTTTGACTATGTGGATCGCCACAAACTGCGGAAAATTCTTCAAGAGATGGGAATACCAGACCACCTGACCCACCTCTTGAGAAATCTGTATGCAGGTCAGGAAGCAACAGTTAGAAATGGACATGGAACAACAGACTGGTTCCAAATCAGGAAAGGAGTATGTCAGAGTTTTATATTGTCACCCTGCTTATTTAACTTATATGCAGAGTGCATCATGAGAAATGCTGGGCTGGATGAAGCACAAGCTGGAATCAAGATTGTTGGGAGAAATCTCAATAACCTCAAATATGCAGATGACACCACCCTTATGGCAGAAAGTGAAAAAGAACTAAAGAGCCTATTGATGAAAGTGAAAGAGGAGAGTGAAAAAGTTGGCCTAAAATTCAACATTCAGAAAACTAAGATCAAGGCATCTGGTCCCATCACTTCATGACAAGTAGATGGGGAAACAGTGAAAACAGTGGCAGACTTTATTTTGGGGGGCTCCAAAATCACTGCAGATGGTGACTGCACCCATGAAATTAAAAGATGCTTGCTCCTTGGAAAAAAAAGTTATGGCCAACCTAGATAGCATATTAAAAAGCAGAGACATTACTTTCCCAACAAAGATCCATCTAGTCAAAACTATGGTTTTTCCAGTAGTCATGTATGGATGTGAGAGTTGGACTGTAAAGAAAGCTGAACGCTGAATAATTGATGCTTTTGAACTTTGGTGTTGAAGAGTCCCTTGGACTGCAAGGAGATCCAACCAGTCTATCCTAAAGGGGATCAGTCCTGAATGTTTGTTGGAAGGACTGATGCTGAAGCTGAAACTCCAGTTCTTTGGGCACCTAATGCGAAGAGCTGACTTATTTGAAAAGACCCTGATGCTGGGAAAGATTGAGGGCGGGAGGAGAAGGGGATGACAGAGGATGAGATGGTTGGATGTCATCACTGACTTGATGGACATGAGTTTGAGTAGTCTCTGGGAGTGGTGATGGACAGGGAGGCGTGGCGTGCTGCAGTCCGTGAGGTCGCAAAGAGTCGGACATGACTGAGCGACTGAACTGAACTAGAACTGAATTAGAGTACTTATGTCCAGGTTTGGGAAATCCCTATCAAAGAATTTTCCACAGAATTCTACCACTTTATATGCTTCCTGATGGTATGTAAGTGTTCAGGTTTTTCCACATTCTCACCAGTACTTGGTTAATGTCACCATAGAGATTGATTAGCGGTACAAAATTGGGCTTTTAGTTTCCATTTCCCTTCTGATTTATGATGGTGAGCTTTCACATGTTTATTTGCCATTCAGAAATTTCTTTTGAGAAGTTCCTGATTGTCTTTGCCAGGTTTTTTTTTTTTTTTTTTAAGATCTTTCCTTTTCTTATTATTTGGTGAAAATTCTTTATATATTCTAGATATGAGTCCTTTATCATAGGTATATTATATGATTTATGTATCATATATATGTATCTTATGTATCTTTCTCATTCTGAAGCTTGTCTTTTCATGAACAGAGTTACAAATTATATTATAGTTCAATTTATTGATTTTTTTCTTCCGTGTGTCTAGTTTTAAAAATATTTACCTATCCTTTGGAGATAATCTACATTATTGTCTAAAAGTTTTATTGTTTCAACTTTCATATAAAGCCTATGATATATCTAGAATTAATCTTTATGGTACAAGATAGAAGTCTAGTTTCTTGATCCTTATGAATGTCCAATTAATCCAGCACCATTTATTTATTGAGCAGACCATGTTTTTTCTTGGCTATGGTACCTTTGACATAAATCAAGACATGGTATGTGTATGGCATCATTTCTAAACTTTTTTACTCTATTCCCTTCTTCTATCTTTCAGTTGTCTTAATATAGGTCTTTAAAGAAGAGCTTTATATCGTGATATCTAGTAGAATAAGTCCTTTAAAGTTTTTCTTTAAGATTATTTTTGCTAGTTCAAGCTATTTCCATTTCCAATAGAACTTTAGATTGATTTTGTCAGTTTGCTCAAGGCTTATACCAACCTTCCACTCCTGAAACAAACCCAATTTGATGCACTATTCTTTTTATATAAATTTGTTAATCTTTTGTTTGGTATTTTTCATGTATGGTCATAAGAGAAGTTGCCCTGAATTTCACTTTCTGAAAATGTTTTTTTATCAGATTTTGTATCAAAATTATGCTGGACTCATCATGATTTGGAAGTATTTCCTCTTTTTCTAGTCTAAGATTAAAAAAAAATAAGACTGTTATTCCTTAAATATTTATAAGAATACACAATTGAGAATCGCTTGGATCTGGAGAATTTCCTATAGGAAGGCTCTTTTTTACACATAGGCTGTTCAGGTTTTAAAATTCTTCTTGAGTCATTTTCATAAATTGTGTTCTAAATGTTTGTCAATTTCATCTGATTTTATTGACCAGGTCTTTCATAATAATCTCATTATCTCTCAAGGTTCATGGAGTCTGTAATTAAATCCTTTTTAAATTATGATTTTGGTAATATTTTATTTCTCTCGTTTTAGTTAACTAATCTTGTAAGAACTTTGTATACAGTATTTTACCCAAGTAATCAGCATTTCTTGTTTTTCTATTACTTATTTTCTTTTATTAATTTTCATTCTTCAAAGTTTATTTCATCTTTGGTTTTAGCTTTTTTTTTAAAGTCTCAAGATGTGTACTTAAGTGATCATTTACAGCCTTTCTTTTTTCCTGTTGTATGAATGTCATGCAACAAATTTTCTTACAAGGATAGCTTAAGCTGTATCCCATAAGTTCTGCTATATAGTGTTTCCAGTATCACATAGTTCAAAATATTTAATTTTCACTGACATCTCTACTGACTTACGGATTCTTTATCTAGCTTCCCCCCCGACCCTTTACTGTGCCCTTAGGACTGCAGGGTCTTAGTTCCCCAGTTCAGTTGAGTTCAGTCGCCCAGTCGTGTCTGACTTTTTGCAACCCCATGAATCGCAGCACGCCAGGCCTCCCTGTCCATCACCAACTCCCAGAGTTCACTCAAACTCACATCCGTCGAGTCGGTGATGCCATCCAGCCATCTCATCCTCTGTAGTCCCCTTTTCTCCTGCCCCCAATCCCTTCCAGCATCAGTTTTCTCCAATGAGTCAACTCTTCACATGAGGTGGCCAAAGTACTGGAGTTTCAGCTTTAGCATTATTCCTTCCAAAGGAATGGAATGGACTTTAGAATGGACTGGTTGGATCTCCTTGCAGTCCAAGGGACTCTCAAGAGTCTTCTCCAACACCACAGTTCAAAAGCATCAATTCTTCGGCACTCAGCTTTCTTCACAGTCCAACTCTCACATCCATACATGACCGCTGGAAAAACCATAGCCTTGACTAGATGGACCTTTGTTGGCAAAGTAATGTCTGTGCATTTGAATATGCTATCTAGGTTGGTCATAACTTTCCTTCCAAGGAAAAAGCATCTTTTAATTTCATGGCTGCAATCACCATCTGCAGTGATTTTGGAGCCCAAACAAATAAAGTCTGACACTGTTTCCACTGTTTCCCACCTATTTCCCATGAAGTGATGAGACTAGATGCCGTGATCTTCATTTTCTGAATGTTGAGCTTTAAGCCAACTTTTTCACTCTTCTCTTTCACTTTCATCAGAGGCTTTTAGTTCCTCTTCAGTTTCCACCATAAGGGTGGTGTTACCAAGGATCAAACCTGAGCACCCTGCAACGGAAGCACAGAATCTTAACCACTGGTCTGCCAGGGAATCTCTCTAGATTTTTGAGTTAAATAAAGAGTTTATTTCTATTCTTTCATGAACAATGATAAAAGCATGGACAGTCATAACTTCTCTTCATAGAGCTTTGGATCCTGTGACCTTTTATATGTAATGTTTTTATTTGAGGTATTTAACAAAATACTTAATGTCTTCAATTTCAAAAAGTTAATTTTTTCTCTTAGGATTAAATTATTTACAAGACTATTTGTATTTTTCCAAATGATTGAATTTTGATGATATTTCCTTGTTACTGACTACCGGTTTTATTGCACACTTAAGATAGAATTGACCTGTAAAATCTCTCCAATTAATTAAGTTCTTCTTGAAGGATTATACCTAACATTTGTAAATATATCAAAACTATGAAAAGAGTTACAATTTCTCTTTATAGACTTAAATTTCAAAATGTGGCTATAAGGAAAACTTTAATCTCATAAATTTAAATTTATATCCTATTTAAACTTTTCTATGTATTCTTACATTTTAGTGCTTTATGCTGCTTCTTACTGGCTTATATATTTTAATATTTTTATTATCAAACTCATAAGCTCATAGTTTTTATACATTACCTTTTCTTATGTACTTTATCAATATAAATTTTTTTCATCTTTGTAATGGTTTAGGCTTTAATTTCTACTTTTTCATTTTTTCCCTTAGGGATCTTTTTTCATTTGCATTTGTCTGATATCGAATTGAACCCTAACCCTAGATTTAAATCTATAAAAAAGACTTTAATTTTTTAAAAAAATTGAGTATAATTGTCTTAGAGTGTCGTGTTAAATTTCAGGCATAAAGTATATAAGTTATACCTATATCTGCTTTTTTTTAGATTCTCTTCCCATATATGTCATTACAGAGTATTGCGTAGAGCTGCCTGTGCTATACAGTAGATCCTTATGAGTTATTTTGTTATCTGCTTTATCTATAGTAGTGTATATACGTCAATTCCAGTCTCTCAATTTATCCCTCCTCTCTTTCCCCCCTAGTTAACAAAAGCTTTTCTTTATGCATGCCCAGCAGTTTTAGCTGGAATTGGTTTTCTTACCCATGTTGTTTTCTCCTGCTAAGGACATTAACTCAGTTATAGTTATTTTCATAACTGTCCTGTGTGTCTTACTTCTGTCATCTTGACTTACATTTTATATTCTAATAATTGTTTTCTACATTATGCATATATACAGAATATCTTTTATTTGACTTTTGTCTAATTTAGAAGTTTTAGAGCAAAATTCACATGACACTTCTGAAATTTCTGTCTGGGAGTGGGCCGTTCTGGGTTATGTTCACAGATTCCTGGGGTGCAAGTTCACTTTTCTCTAATGTTAAACATATTTATGGAGAAACACTTGAACACCTGTGTCCATTTTTTAAATTGCTTTTGATTACTGAACCTATGTTATCTAATTTTCAAGCCAAAAATGAAACAATATTTCTTAAATTTCCACTCTATCAAATAAGGAAATTATCACATATTCAGTTCAGTTCAGTTGCTCAGTTGTGTCCGACTCTTTGTGACCCCATGAATCACAGCATGCCAGGCCTCCCTGTCCATCACCAACTTCCGGAGTTCACTCAGATTCACGTCCATCTAGTCAGTGATGCCATCCAGCCATCTCATCCTCTGTCATCCCCTTTTCCTCCTGCCCTTAATCCCTCCCAGCATCAAAGTTTTTTCCAGTGAGTCAACTCTTCGCATGAGGTGGCCAAAGTACTGGAGTTTCAGTTTTAGCATCATTCCTTCCAAATAAATCCCAGGGCTGATCTCCTTCAGAATGGACTGGTTGGATCTGCTTGTAGTCCAAGGGACTCTCAAGAGTCTTCTCCAACACCACAGTTCAAAAGCATCAATTCTTCAGTGCTCAGCCTTCTTCATAGTCCAACTCTCAAATCCATACATGACCACTGGAAAAACCATAGCCTTGACTAGACGGACCTTAGTCAGCAAAGTAATATCTCTGCTTTTCAATATGCTATCTAGGTTGGTCATAACTTTTCTTCCAAGGAGTAAGTGTCTTCTAATTTCATGGCTGCAGTCACCATCTGCAGTGATTTTGGAGCCCCCCACCAAATAAAGTCTGACACTGTTCCCACTGTTTCTCCATCTATTTCCCATGAAGTGATGGGACCGGATGCCATGATCTTCGTTTTCTGAATGTTGAGCTTTAAGCCAACTTTTTCACTCTCCTCTTTCACTTTCATCAAGAGGCTTTTGAGTTCCTCTTCAGTTTCTGCCATAAGGGTGGTGTCATCTGCATATCTGAGGTTATTGAGATTTCTCCCAGCAATCTTGATTCCAGCTTGTGTTTCTTCCAGTCCAGCGTTTCTCATGATTTACTCTGCAGATAAGTTAAATAAGCAGAGTGACAGTATACAGCCTAACTTCTCCCTAACCTCTGCCATTTTTTAAAACTTTTTATTTTGTATTGGAGTATGGCTGATTAACAATATTGTGATAGATTCAGGTCACAACAAAGTGATTCAGCTATGCATTTTCCCATTTAGGCTGTAACGTAAATACTGAGCAGAGTTCTCTATGCTATACACTAGGTCTTTGTTATCCATTTTAAATATAGCAGAGTGTACATGTCCATCCCAAATATTTTTTAATTTAGTTGATAAAATCTAGAATTTTGGACCCAGATTAGTATTCTAGTCCAGATATGACTTTTAACAATTGTTCAAGGATTTTAATTTTTATTTACTAAACAAACACTTTATATTAATGGTACATTTGTGGTTAAAGTTATATAATAGAGATAAATATCCTCAGCCTTCTATTTAAAAATACAAAGAAGGGGTAATAATTTTGTCATACTGGTGCAAGATAAGAATCAAATTTAAACTTTTTTCCATTTGCTTAGTTTATATAACTAATTTGTTATCACCTTTCATTGTATGTATTTTATGTGTGTTCCTTTGCCTAAATATTATATTACACTATATCACAATAAAGCTAACTAATGCTAAATTATAATGAAACTAAAATAATGAACTAAATACTAATACACTATACTAGACGGTGCTAAGATTTGTTTCTGGATTTTCATTTCCTTGATTAGTTCTTCAGTTACTCTTTCAGTATCACTGTGATATGTGCATATATAAGTGTATATATGGGGCTTCCCTGGTAGCTCAGATGGTAAAGAATCGGACTGCAGTACAGGAGACCTGGGTTCAATCCCTGGTTCGGGAAGATCCCCTGGAGAAGGGAATGGCAACCCACTCCAGGATTCTTACTGGAGAATTCCCTGAACAGAGGAGCCTGGCAGAATTGGACATTACTGAGTGACTAACACACACACACACACACCTGTGTGCATGTATATGCATGTGTAGGTGAATATGTACATACACACACCAGGTTGATTCTTGTTTTGCATGGCAGTTATGTTATCTAAAGTCCCATGGAAACATTGAACTAGCAAATACTGGAACCATTGCTTCTAGGAGAAATACAAGATTAAGTTCCTGTGAGCCTCCACTTCATTTTCATCAACTGATGGATACATAACCTTATTTTATGTGTATTTTTGTTTAAAGACATTCACACTTTTCATACACACACACACATTTGGTAACTCACCTTGTGCTTAGGAACACCAGATAGCACCACAACACTACACTTGGGGGGCATTTTAAACAGTGAAATCACGAACAAAAAGCACACACAAAAAAGCAAAAATGTGGCACTAAATGTGTTGCAGAAAGAAATTATCACACATTAACTTCTCCCTACCCCCTGCCATTTTTTTAACATTTTACTTTGTACTGGAGTATAGCTGTTTAACAGTGTTGTGATAGTTTCAGGTCACAGCAAAGTGATTCAGTTATACATTTTCCCATTTAGGCTGTAAACGAGTATGAGAACTGTATGAGAACTGAAAAAAGGCAGAACATTGCCTTGCTTGACCTCAGTTGGGGACAGGCCAGTCAGATTACTCAAATTTTTGCCACCCTCTGTGAATGACTGTGAAAAATGCTGTGAGTATTAATTTAGGGGTTGCTATTCATTTTACTGAGCCGGGGAATTTGTAAATAGAGGATCTGCAAATAATGAGGTTGACCCTGTGTGTGTGTACACATAGTATTAGAAGGCTGATCTTGTCACATTAAAATAAGTCTTGGCTCTTTTTGAGGGTTTATTTTTAGAAGTATTCTTTCTCTGACTTGTCTCTTTTTTTATATATATTCCTCAGTTTTTTTTTAATGTTTCTCTTCTTTCATTTTATGTATACACATAGACTAATCAGCTCACTTTAGTTTGTGTCTCTTTCCCAAGGTGTATATTTACTTTTCTCAGTAAATTTGGAATGGATGGGTTTAGAAATCAGGGATAATGGCTTGCCTTTGACACCCTTTCTGCCTTTTGGTGTTGGGCATGGTCCTTCCCCATATCTATCACTGATGGGCAACTTGATGGGTACATGCCCTGGTCTACTTCTCAGTTACTAGTGGTTTTTTTTTGTTTTTTTCTTACCTATTGCAGTGGTTCCCAATGTTTGCTTGAGACAATGTGTTCGCTGGCCTACCATAAGTGAAGAAAAATGGCCAACACTGCATTGAGAATAAATTTGTTTAATCAAGACAATTTTTTATTTGAGATTATTTTTCTATGTTTTTGGAATTCCTTTTGTTCTTATTTTCTTGATGGTTTGACTTGTAAAACAAAGCAAATTGCAACCCAATATGATTCCCAAAATTTTATTTGAGATTTTATTACTGTATGCAATCCAGAAGTCCAGACACAGTATACTCTGTCCTAGCAGTGTTATATCTTTTCCTGCCCCAAACATCTTTCTTCTTGCAGATAGATAGGATAGTAATAATAATAATTATAACTATATGCCAGGACCTATCCAAACACTCATATGAACTCCTTTAATCTCTGCAATAACTCAGCTAAGTAGGTCGGTACTGTTATTATCCCCATTTTATAGATGGAAGAATTAAGGCACAGAGAGACCCTCAAGTTCACCCAATTGGTTTGTGTCAGCTTCAAGATTAGAACATGGGCAGTTTAGTTTGAATCCACTGTCATAAGCAGCCCGCTGAGTTCTCTTTGTACGTAGACCACCTGCGTTACTGGGCTCTTCCTGTTCCCCCTTCTGTCTTTAGTGCTCTCCTTGTAGGTAATGACATTTCCCAGCATGCAGTGCTGCTAGCACTCCTACCCATCCCTCCATTTCTGCCCTGTTCCTAACACCTTCTTGCTTTCCCGGATGGACAAGGACGGCCAAGATTGAAGGTCAAAGGTACACAGGAAGGAATATCATGTTGCTTGACTCCTAATACAGTGCAAAGGAGAGAGAGCCCATTTCCTGTTTGCGGGAGATGCTGAGTCTCTCATTCCCAATAAGACTATGGAGAAGACATGACCAATATTCCATTTTTAGACTTTCTGTTCTTTTTAATGCTAGAAGCAATCTGACCTGTGCCATGCACTTAAACCTGGATGTGTTTTCCTTAATCCATCTCTTTGTGTCTTATACATTTAATATCTTTTGTATTTTAAGACATTATTTCTCAGTTTCAGCTTTAAGGCTGTTCGGAGTTTTGTTTTTGTTTTTCTGTCTTTATGAGTATGTTGGCAAAAGCTATGTTAGTCAACATTTCAAATTCCAAGCAGGTTCTCCCTAATTTTTTTTTTCCCTGTTTGCTTTAGTAACGTTTTCCCAAAAATAAGCTCTTCTCCTGAAACTTGAGTGATATGTTTTCCTTCTTTTATTTTGCAGCATCTTTTCACTGCTTCCATTTTGGTTCTCTCTCTGTTCAGTCAAGTAGAAAGAGAACACATTGTACACAAGACTGATGTTTTCTTATAAACAGGATGGGTGTATCCTTCTTGGTTCCTCTCTCATCTCTTTTTCCCTTCCTTCCTTGGCTTTTAGAAACCTTGTCTCAGATCCTTAACTAGAGGGATGACTCTAGCTCTCTGCTATGACTCCCTGAGCCAGGAAGGTAGGCACGTTGGCCTGGGCATCCACTATGGGACTTGTCCCTGTGTTTGCTCCTGACACACCCACAGCTCTTTCCCTCTCACCCACTGAAGGCCCATGTGCTCAGCCTGCCTCCTGGTTTGTGCCATTGCCTGTGACTGTGGGGGAGCACCCCTGTCTTAGAGTTCTCCTTGGTAGCAAGCACCTCTGCAAACCTACTTTGGAATGCAGTCAGTCTGTAGCTTTAGATGGGCCAGGGGTGGGGAGGACCTGTTTCCTCCCTATGCTATAATGTTGCCTGACTGTGACCTCTGTCCTTCTTTTTCCACTCAAGAGAGCTTCTGCCAAGGTTTCCCACTGTGCTTGGTAACGTCCCTTGTTCTAGTTCAACTAATACTCTTCCTTTGAGGAATCTCTCAAAGCTTGAAGAATGTAGCCAACAACTTTCCTGAGTTTTCAATACCAGTGCAGAATTGTTGGTATTTTTATTTTCCTTTGGTTTGGTCCCGGGTCGGGAAGATCCCATGGCAGAGGGCATGGCAACGCACACCAGTATTCTTGCCTGGAGAATTCCCGCAGACAGAGGAGACTAATAGACTATAGTCCACAGGGTTGCAAAGAGTTGGACACGACTGAAGCAACTTAGCATGCACAACTGTATTTATGGGCTTCCCAGGTGGCTCAGATGGTAAAGAATCTGTCTGTAATGCAAGAGACCAGGGTTTGATCCCTGGACTGGGAAGATTCCTTGAAGAAGGGCATGGCAAGGCAACCCACTCCAGTATTCTTGCCTGGAGAATTCCATGGACAGAGGAGACTGGCAGGCTATTCAGTCCATGGGGTCGCAATGAATCGGACATGACTGAGCCACTAACACTGTCACTGTCACTTTTGGTCATATCAGTGGGATTTGAAGAGGGCCTTTCAGAGACCTGTGCTCAGGCCATCATCTCCCATTGACATTTTTAACTTGTATATATATTTTGGCAGCAGATGGGGGGAATTGTGTCAGGCATGTTCACTTGTGTGGTCTTATTTAATCCACCAAACATCCCTTTAAGGTGTTTTATCATCATTCCCATTTTTCAGGCAAGTAAACTGAGGTTCAAAGAGCATGTTTAAGTCTGTACAGCTAGTTAGAAGTGAACCCAGGAGGAAGCAGATCCCAATTTTTCTGATAAAGTATGCTGCTTTTCTACCACCCTGCCTGGCGTCTGCCTAAATTATCATGCTGGGCAGAGGCACAAGTCAAGTCCAGTCTTTGATGATATGTGATCTTGTCACTTTCTTGCTGTGTGACCTTGGGCCAGTTATTCATTTCTGCTTCGGTAAAATGGGAATAATAATATATGTGCTTTTAGAATTTGGAGAGAGAGTACATGTCAGGGCTTTCAAACTCAGATGCCGTTAGGAACTTGGCAGGTGGCATAAATATGTGCGGTGGCCTCATATAAGATTATCTGGAGTGATGGGAACTATGAACCCTGCAGAGGGCCTGCTCTGAAGACATCAAAATCTATTTGTTAAAAGTCACTAGACTGACTGTATGCCCACCAGAGGGGCTAAATGAAAAAAAAAATGTCAAAGATGGGGTGAAATTGGAATTTTCATAGATGGCTGGTGGGAATGTAAATTGTATTGTATAACTTCTTTGGAAAGGCATTTTGGAAAATACACACATTCTGACCCAGCATTTCAACTCTTGAGTGAACTCAACTCATTTCAACCAAAGGAATACAGATGCCCACCAAAAGTTCTGTATGTTCAAGAATGTGCAAAATAGCAGCACTAATACTAGCCCCAAACAGGAAATTGCCATCACCTGACAAGAGATGAATGCTTTGTGGAATGTTAACACAATGGAATAATACAGAGCAATGAGAATGAAGAAACAATTACAGGCAACAATATGGACACGTGGCCGTAAGGCTGAGCAACAGAAGCTACAGAAGGAAGAACATAACACTGTATGATTTCACAGGCTGAAAAGTGGGATAAATGAACCCGTGCTATGGATAGAAGGTCGTGGAAGGGAGTTTGAGAAGGGTTTCTGGGGGTGTTTCTGCTGTTCACTTTATGAAAATCACCAAGCTCCACACTTTGGATCTGTTGGTTGTGTGAAGCTACATATTCTTTAAGCCACTTTTATTCTTGAAAGAAGCTTTACTGATAAAAGATCAGTTGAAGAGTTTTAGTCAAAAGGCGGATGTGACCAAGTAAGGGTATAATGCAGGAATGAGATGCAGAAGACAGGGAGACCATTAAGGAAGCTTATAATAGAGTAGCAGAGAGCTGAACCCATATGTTGAAAACCTTCTATGTACACAACAGTCATCTGAAAATATCAATTACTCTCCTATCATCTGTAACATCTTTATCCGATATGGTTTTCTTTAAATAACTTATTTTTTTCAAATAAAAGGAACTGTCCATCATATTTTTATATACTAGCTATTTTTTCAAATATACAATACATAAAGGATTGTTTCCACTTTAGATTATGACAAATTAGCCTTTATGAATTAATTCTCCTGTTAAAAATGACTAGCAACCTGGATAAAAAATTTTTCAAAATCAGCCCTTGAGGGTTCAGGATCCTGAAGAAAATAGGAACACAGAGACATTCTATGACGATTTTCCCCTTGAGGGACTTAGTGATTCATGGGTGGCAGGTGTGAGTGTTAAGAAGCCAATAAGAACTTTTGGCAGCCAGAAATGGCAACCCACTCCAGTGTTCTTGCCTGAAGAATCCCAGGGATGGGGGAGTCTGGTGGGCTGCTGTCTATAGGGTCACACAGATTCAGACACGACTGAAGTGACTTAGCAGCAGCAGGAGGCTGAGGAAACCGACAATCTGAGTTTGAGGCCTTGCAAACAACCTGGATTTTCAGCTGGGACTGCTGAAGAGCCTGAGGCATAAGAGAAAACAGAAATCTATCTACCCTCTCAATGACTGAAACCAGCATTGAATCAGCCTAATGTTTGATCCCAATAAAGTGCATTCCCAGTAGCCTACTTAATATTAGTTCAGAGACTTCTTTCTTTCTTTGGATCCTGCAAGTTTGCTCTCTCCAGAGGCAGATGAGTGGTGGGAAAATAACCACAATACCCACTGTTTATTAAACATTTGTTATGTGTCAGATTCTTTCTACTACACTAAGAGATTCCATTGTAATCCCAATTCTCTGCTAAGAAAACTGAATCTCAGAGTTAAATAACTTGCCCAAGATCACAAAACTTGTAAATGTTGGAAATCAGATGGGACCCATTTGTGGCTCCACGGTTGGTGTGCGTTCACTATACCAGCAATCTGGAGTCAGTTTGTAGCTGGCCTTATGCACACCTCATTGACATGCAGTGGCACCTTCATCTCATGGACATTGCATGTTTCCAACTGGCAGGTCCAAGCACTTCCTCTTTTAGGCAACAAGATGTAAAGGTAAGTTCTTGGGACTAGGTCATAATTCTAAGCTCCCCTACCCCCTGACTCTTGGTTCTTTCTGAAGTTTCTTGGCATCTGTGGCTTTACCTTGTCCCATTTCATCAGTTGTGGTCTCCTAATATGGGGCTAGGCTGCTAACAATCTTTTACATCTGACCTGACCTTTCCCTGCTTTTCAGTAGACCATTATCTTTCCTGAGTCTATCCTGTTAATTTTTCTGACTTTTATTTCAATAAAACTCAGTTCATCTGGCTCCAACATTTAGACTAAGTGCTAGTCTGTTTTCACTTCTGATGTCATCTGCAATCAATTGATAGTGCCTTCCTGGAGCACCGAGGCAGAAGGACAGTGAGGCCCATTCACACTGAGAGCTAGTGTGTGCCTGGTTCGATGAATGATGTCTGATGTGAGCCTTGGTTGGGAGGGAGGGGGAATGGCAGCTTCACACCACACATTCGCCTCTACTACTCTATGCTCTGGCCACTGTTCACCTTCCCAACTACCCCTATTTTGTTTCTAGAAGAATGGGATGAGTCTTTGGTTTTGATATTCCCTTCAGGTGCAGTTCCATAAGGAGGGATGCCCCCATAGGTCATGATGGGGGTCCTTTTAAACTCACTTCAGGTGATGTTTATAGAGGTTCAGCTACTTATTAGGAAATATCGGAGCAGAGACATAAACCTTGGCTCCTAAGAGCAAATTCTCCTCTCTCTGCTGTATTAAGTCTCTATCTAGGTCTTCCTACAGCTGATTACGATTTATGAACCAAGAATTTATACACTTGACCTGATAAGGTTTTTTTCTGAGCTGTGACTATTTTTACATGAGAAGCCTAGCCAGGTTATAAAAAAGGAATCACATGACATTACGCATTTAATGAATCACCTTCTTTATTGGAAAGAATCAGGTTACATGAAATTGGGATGGTCCCTGAACACCAAGAACATATCTTTTGCATAAAAAAGTGTGAAAGTAGAGAACTGACTTACGTCACTCACTGGACAGTGGTTGTGGGCACCTTGGGACAGGCTTTCCTCTTTTTTTGCCTTAGAGGTGCTTCTAGGTCTGTCTCTCTTTCTGCCTTCAAGCTCTTTTCTAACTTCCTTATCCCTTCAGTTTTGCTTTCTCTGCAGCGTCTCTTATTCCTTGTCTCTCAGTGAGGAGTTTCAGTCAAATTAACCACTTCTAGTCCTAGAACTTCCAGAAAAATAGCTTCACATCTATAAACTGACTTCAGCCTTTCAGCCAGGAAACAGAAACTGTTCACTGACCTATATACCATGTGGTATTCTATATGTTAATCCATGGGGGAAAGATTTTGCAGAGAGGGTATAACAAGCTGGCTGAAAATGCTGAAACCTTGGAAAGGTGGAACTTGAAAGAAACCATAGAGGTTATTTAACCTACCCACTCTTGAAATGAGAGCGCAGAGGGGCCCAGAATGTTAATAATCTCCTAATATCATGGGCTGAACTGTGTCCTCCAACAATTCATGTGTTCATGGACTAACAACAAGACATTATTTCCAAATACAGCCAGAATATGGTTATAACTGAGTGACAACAATGATGGTTATATCTGGAGATAATGTCTTTCAAGAGGTTCTTAAGGGAAAATGTAGTCTTGAGGATGGCCACTAATCCAATCTGACTGGTCCTTATGGAGGAAAGACCACCTGAGGACACCTCAAATAGAGACTTTCAGAAAAACCAAACCTGTAGACACTTTGACTTTGGATCTAGCCTCCAGAACTGTGGGGAAATCTATTTTTGTTGTTTGTCACCTAATCTGTGCTATTTTGTTATGGCAGCCCCAGCAAATGAATACACTCAGCTAGTAGGGATGGATTGAAACCCAGGTCTCTGAAACAAAGTGTAGGTGCTTTTCTCTGTCTATTTATAATGATCCCTAACACTGTTTGTGACAGGATATGCAACACAAATCTGCCTTTCCTTTTAAGATTTATGGATTGAAGACTGCCATCAAAATTAAGCTGAACTATGAGTAACAATTATGATTATATCCTCAGCGATCAATGCAGATGAATAAAGGCAAACAGCAGAATGGGAAAGACTAGAGATCTCTTCAAGAAAATTAGAGATACCAAGGGAACAATTCATGCAAAGATGGGCTCGATAAAGGACAGAAATTGTACGGACTTAACAGAAGCAGAAGATATTAAGAAGAGGTGGCAAGAATGCACAGAAGAATTGTACAAAAAAGATCTTCAAGACCAAGATAATCATGATGGTGTGACCACTCACCTAGAGCCAGACATCCTGGAATGTGAAGTCAAGTGGGCCTTAGAAAGCATCACTACTAACAAAGCTAGTGGAGGGGATGGAATTCCAGTGGAGCTCTTTCAAATCCTGAAAGATGATGCTGTGAAAGTGCTGCACTCAATATGCCAGCAAATTGGGAAAACTCAGCAGTGGCCACAGGACTGGAAAAGGTCAATTTTCATTCCAATGCCAAAGAAAGGCAATGCCAAAGAATGTTCAAACTACCGCACAACTGCACTCATCTCACATGCTAGCAAAGTAATGCTCAAAATTCTCCAAGCCAGGCTTCAGCAATACGTGAACCGTGAAATTCCAGATGTTCAAGCTGGTTTTAGAAAAGACAGAGAAACCAGAGATCAAGTTGCCAACATCCGCTGGATCATGGAAAAAGCAAGAGAGTTCCAGAAAAACATCTATTTCTGCTTTATTGACTATGCCAAAGCCTTTGACTGTGTGGATCACAATAAACTGTGGAAAATTCTTAAAGAGATGGGAATACCAGACCACCAGACCTGCCTCTTGAGAAACCTATATGCAGGTCAGGAAGCAACAGTTAGAACTGGACATGGAACAACAGATTGGTCCCAAATAAGAAAAAGAGTACATCAAGGCTGTATATTATCACCCTGCTTATTTAACTTATATGCAGAGTACATCATGAGAAACGCTGGACTGGAAGAAACACAAGCTGGAATCAAGATTTCTGGGAGAAATAACAATAACCTCAGATATGCAGATGACACCACCCTTATGGCAGAAACTGAAGAGGAACTCAAAAGCCTCTTGATGAAAGTGAAAGAGGAGAGTGAAAAAGTTGGCTTAAAGCTCAACATTCAGAAAACGAAGATCATGGCATCCGGCCCCATCACTTCATGGGAAATAGATGGGGAAACAGTGGAAACAGTGTCAGACTTTATTTTGGGGGGCTCCAAAATCACTGTAGATGGTGATTGCAGCCATGAAATTAAAAGATGCTTACTCCTTGGAAGAAAAGTTATGACCAACCTAGATAGCATATTGAAAAGCAGAGACATTACTTTGCCAACAAAGGTCTGTCTAGTCAAGGCTATGGTTTTCCAGTAGTCATGTATGGATGTGAGAGTTGGACTGTGAAGAAAGCTGAGCGCCGAAGAATTGATGCTTTTGAACTGTGGTGTTGGAGAAGACTCTTAACAATCCCTTGGACTGCAAGGAGATCCACCCAGTCCATTCTAAAGGAGATCAGCTCTGGGATATCTTTGGAAGGAATGATGCTAAAACTGAAACTCCAGTACTTTGGCCACCTCATGAGAAGAGTTGACTCATTGGAAAAGACTCTGATGCTGGGAGGGATTGGGGGCAGGAGGAAAAGGGGACGACAGAGGATGAGATGGCTGGATGGCATCACTGACTCGATGGACGTGAGTCTGAGTGAACTCTGGGAGTTGGTGATGGACAGAGAAGCCTAGCGTGCTGTGATTCATGGGGTCACAAAGAGTCGGACACAACTGAGCAACTGAACTGAATTGATGTGTAACAAAATAAGAGAGAAGGACAAGAACACAAAACTGTCATTACTTGAAAATATTCCTAAATAGAAAAGACAAGGAATCTACATATGAAATTTTATAACTAATAAGAGATTTAGCAAATATATCTGGATAAAAGATCAATATAAAAAATTTCATTCTGATCCACAGAAATCATCAAATATAAAAAATAATAAAGCAGTAATTAGATATCAAGAAAACTTTTATATTGTTGAATTCTAATTACTAATATTTTCTGAAGATTTTAAAATTTACATTCTCAAATGGTTTGTAGTTTTGTTTTTGGTGTGATTGTTGTTTGATTTTTGTATCAGGGTAGTTCTATCAGGCTATCAGGTAATTATCAGGGAAAAATGGACTAGGAAGTATTCCTTCTATTTTTCTGGAAGAAATTGTATAATGTCTTGGTGCTAAGTTGCTTCAGTCATGTCCTTCTTTTCCTGACCCTCTGAACCATAGCCCACCAGGCTCCTCTATCCATGGGATTCTCCAGGCAAGAATACTGAAGTCGGTTGCCACGCCCTCCTCCAGGGGATCTTCCTGACCCAAGGATCAAACCTGCATTTCCTGCAGCTCTTGCATTGCAGGCAGATCATTTTACTGCTGAGCCACTCAGGAAACCCATAAACTGGGAGAGTTCCCCAGTGAAACCAGCTGTACTTAAACATTTGTTTTTTTTTTACTTAAATGGTTTTGAGGGGAGAGTTTTTAAATTCCAAATTCAATATTTTTGATAGCGATTCCAATTATTCATTTCATATTGAGTGAGTTAGGGTAGTTTATGTATTTTGAGGAACTGGTCCATTACATCTAAGATGTGAAATATATGAATGTAGACCTGTTCCTGGAAGTCCCTTATTCTTTGGACAGGTGCAGGGCTTATAGTGATGTATCGGTAGTTTGTGTCTTCTTTATCCCTTTGTTTAGTCTTGTTAGAGGTTTGTCAATTTTATTGCTCTTAAAAAAAGAAAACGGTTCTCTGTTTTCCTGGTTTTTCTATTTTTGCATTTTTCATTTTCATTCATACTTGCTCTTTTGTTATTTTCTTCCTTCTGCTTGCTCTGTTATTTTGCTCTTTTCCTTGATTTTTGAAGTACGAGCTGAAAGAACTTATTTAACACATTTTTTCTTTTCTAATGTAAGTGTTTAGTGCTATAAATTTTCCTCTCAGCACTGCTTTAGCTGTGTTACCCAAATGTTAACATGCCACAGTTTCACTTTCATGCATTACAGTTTATTACAGTGTATTTCTTTTATTTTCCTTGAGACTTCCTCTTTGACCCATGGGTTAGTTAAAAGTATGTTGTTTAGTTTTCAAGCGCTTGGATATTTTCCTCTCAATTTTTTTATTGATTTCTTATTTCATTGCAAAGTATTCAGAGGACTGTATAATTTCAGTTCTTTAAAGTCTGTTGCTGAGCGACTGAACTGAACTGAACTGAAAGTCTGTTGAGGTTTGTTTTATGCCCCAGGACATGATCTATCATGGTGAATGTTCCATGTGTTCTTGAAGAAAATATGTTCTGTACTCTTGTCAGCTGTATGTATTATGTACGTCAGTTAGACCCTTGGTCAATTGTGTTGTTTAGTACTATATCCTTGGTGACTTACTGCTGCTGCTAAGTCACTTCAGTCGTGTTCGACTCTATGTGACCCCATAGACGGCAGCCCACCAGGCTCCCCTGTCCCTGGGATTCTCCAGGCAAGAACACTGCAGTGGGTTGCCATTTCCTTCTCCAATGCATGAAAGTGAAAAGTGAAAGGGAAGTTGCTCAGTCGTGTCCAACTCTTCGCGACCCCATGGACTGCAGCCTTCCAGGCTCTGCTGTCCATGGGATTTCCCAGGCAAGAGTACTGGAGTGGGGTGCCATTGCCTTCTCCGACTTACTGTTAGTCCTGCCCATTTCTGAGAGTGGGGTTGAAACCTCCAACTTTAATCATGGATTTGTTCTTGGCTCCATTAGTTTTTGCTTCATGTGTTCGAGGCTCGGTTGCTTGGTGCACACATGTTTAGCACTGTTTTCTTCCTAGTAAATTGACTCTTCTATCACTATTTAATGTCCCTATTTGTCTCAAGTGATGTTTTTGTTCTGACTATAGTCAGTCTGAATTTAATATGGCACCTCAGGTACTTTTTGAAATTGTTTTCATGATATAACATTTTCTGTCCTTCTATTTTCAGTCAACTCACACCATTTTTTTGAAGTGAGTTTCTTTTAGAAGTAAAATGGTCAGATCATGGTTTTCTTTCTTTTTTTGATTTCTGTTTAAATTCTTGGTATTTTAATTTGTGTGTCTAGACCATTTATATTTAAGGTAAAGTGAAAGTGAAAGTCGTTCAGTCATGTCCAATTCTTTGTGACCGCATGGACTATACAGTCCATGAAATTCTCCAGGTAAGAATACTGGAGTGGGTAGCCTTTCCCTTTTCCAGGGGATCTTCCCAACTCGGGGACCAAACCCAGATCTCCCACACTGAAGGCGGATTCTTTACCAGCTGAGCCACCAGGGAAGCCCATATTTAAAGTAACTATTGGCTTATTAGGGCTTAAGTGTGCCATTTTATTTATTTTCCATTGTTCTCTTTCTGGTTCTCTTGTTTCTGTGGATTACTTAAGCATTTTTATGATTCCACCTTGACTTAGTCATATAATTTTGCATATATCCTTTTGTAAAGTTTTCTGATATACGTATTAAGGTTGGAATTTACACACACATGTTATCAAAAGCTGCTGGTATCAGTTTATCACTTTGAGTGAAATGTAGAAAACTCATTTCCATTTGTAATATTCTTTACACCTCAAAGATATGTGCTAAGTTGCTTCAGTTCTGTCTGACTCTTCGTGACACTGTGGACTGTAGCCTGCCAGGCTCCTTTGTCCACGGGATTCTCCAGGCAAGAATAGTGGAGTGGATTGCCATGCTCTACTTCAATGGATCTTCCCAATCCAGGGATCAAACCTACATCTCTTATGTTGCCTGCATTAGCAGGTGGGTTCTTTACCACTAGTGCCACTAGCTGCTAAACAGGTGGAATTTATGTTTCAAACATTGTGAGTTTGAATTTGAGGTTCTGTATACAGAAAAATTTTTACGTTTTTTGGTATCACTTCTCTTTGTTGATAGTTTTTCTGGTTGTTTAATGATCAAATTGCCCGCTTATAACTCTCTGTCTGTTACATATGTTCCTAAGTTTAGAATTTTCTAGTCTGTCTTGATACATAAAACACATACATATACACATGCCATCTTCAGGATTTTGAGAAGGATGGTATTAACCTTATAACTTAATGTGAAAGAATTAAAGTCTTAATAATATTTGGAAACATATACCCTTCTTCCCTGGATAGATAAGATATATAGATTATATTGATATAGATGTTACATTTTGGTAACATTTTGTCATTTTCCTTGTAGAGACCCTACAAATTTCTCATTAAGATAATTTATAAGCATTTTATGATAATTTAAGATAATTTATAATGTATGCTGTTCTTATGCATGTCATCATTTTATCTATTATAACTTTTCACTAGCTGTCAAGAAAAAAAGCTGTTGATTTTGAATAATTATCTTGATTCTAAATTCTCTTTTCCACTTAAATATTTAGGATATGTTCTTGAGGCTTTCAGGTTTATAATTTGATACATTCTTAATAGTATAGAAATAGTTTAAATACAACTAGTTTATGGATTTGCTTTCAAAGAGAAGCAGTATATAAAAGAAGGGACTTAAATTTTTAAATTCATGCAGATCCTGGTCCAAATTGCTTTTCTGCCGTGACTGTCTTAATGGCACTTAACTTCACTGACCTTATCAGTGTCCATAGCTGTTGAAAATAGTTTACACTAGTTTGCATCATAGCCTAATTGTGACAGTTTAATAAGGTAATGAATATAAAGTACCTAATACAGTATTGATAAAGAGTGAATATGCAAGAAACACATTATTTCTCTATGTAATACTAACCTTCATACCTTTTGTTTGTGTGCTGTGATAGAGAATCTTGAAACTGAAAAGCAGGGACATTGTGTATTTGTCTCTTTCGCTCGACCATACGATCCTAGAAGGCATGGAGTGGCAAATAATATTACCTGACACAGAAACTCTGACTGATTATAATTTCCTGCTTAGGGATCAAGGTTGAGAAGGATGAGTATTGGATTGATTGATCATGTCTGCCACTAGTGTGTACTGGGATGGCGATAGGACATGTACCATATACATCATGGCTCTATATTTTGTCTGATTCACCTCTAGCAAATGAAAAGCACAGAGACAGTCCCTAAGAATGAATGAATGAATCTCCTACATTTTGGCATGAAACAAATAAAGTAAACTCATATGTGAAGTTGCTCAGTCGTGTCTGACTCTTTGTGACCCCATGGACTGTAGCCTACCAGGCTCCTCTGTCTATGGGATTTTCCAGGCAAGAATACTGGAATGGGTTGCCATTTCCTTCTCCAGAGGATCTTCAAACTTACGTGATCAATGTTAAATTGAGAGGCTAACCTTCAGATTGATCAAATTTATCATATTTTCACGTAAGGATTTTATGAAAAAACAGTATGTTTAAAAGAAGGTGAATTCTGGTATCAAACAAATTTGGATTCAAACTACACCCTCACTGCTTTCTAGCTGTGTGTCCTTCATACAAAATCTCTTTGAATTTCAGTTTCTTTTTATTAAAAGACATAAGAATGTTCGAATTCCCTTAGTTTCCCTCTTTCAGAGAATGTCTTGATTTCTCTTCATTCCTGGATGATACTTTCTTTGGATATAGGATCCTGGTTTGAAAGTCCCTATTTCTCTGTACTTGGAAGAGGTACCATTGTCTCTGGTCACCATGATTTCTGATCATAAATCTGCCCTCATGCAATCATTTTTTTTTTTTAAAGTAAAGGGAAGGTGCTATTTTCCTCTTGTTACATGAAAGATTTTTTTCTTTGACTTCAGTTTTCAGAAGTTTTATGTTGATGATGAATGTTGAAGTGCATTTCTTTAGTTTTATCTTGTTTGGGGCTCACTTATCTTGGGACTTTAGGTTTTTGACAGAATTTTAAAGCTCTGTCTCTTCAATCCCTTAATCCCTTTTGCTAATCTCTACTTTTTCAGCTTCTTGATTGTTCTGTCTACTAGTTCCAAGTAATCTCAAAGAGTTAATTTCGGTCCCTTCCTGTTCCTTCCACTTCCCTTTTGGTTAGTTCTTGAGATTGATGCGTTGCTGCTTGAAAAGATACAACAGCTACCTTTAGATTGTTGAAATTGTGTTTATGTTTGCTCTCCATATATAGACAAAGACATTTGTGGGTCTGTGCTAGTATAAAGGCTCTGGATAGAGTCTTAGCCCATCCAGAAATTCTTTGGGGAGCTGCCATGCATGGTGTGCAGAATTCATCATAGCCTGTCGTTGCAGTGCTTCTTAACAGCTTGCACAGACCCTTTTCTCTACAGAAATCTGGTATTTCTGGCTGCTACAGTGCGATACAGTTGGACTGTTGAATGCCAAGCGCCAAGGCTGCATCAGGGACTGAGATTCAAAGAAGGGTCTTCTTGCCATTCCACTTTACTTGCCCATCAGTGCAGAAATCATCCCATATTCTATACTCATGAGCTGTTAGAGGAATCTCTGTATCTAACTCACCATCTCATTTCACGGAGGATAATGAGCCTCAAGTGAGGGGAAAAGATATATTTCAGGTATCCCTTTATGACAGTTAAAGGGGGACAGCGCCCTGGGCTACAAACTCCACCTTTAGAACTCGTCCTTGCAGCATGACATGTATTATCTGTCATGTATCTTACCCTGACATGTGCTCATCACAGGAATGTGATGCATACATGACAAAGTTAAGCTGCCCCAAGATGGAAGTTGGCAGATCTGGTCGGTGGTAGCTAAGACCAACCAGCACAGAACGGGTGACTATTTCCCTTATATGGGCCATATCATAGCCACCCTGGCCAACAAATGAGAACCAACCATATCCCTTAGGCACCATACAGTGGAGAGGACCTAGGGAAGTACCATCCATTATGTCACATACTTGACAGAGTGTGATGACAATTAACTTATGCAGTCCAGTTGCATCAGGAATTGAAATCTCCTCAGAACTGAGGCCCCAGAGTCCCGAGTCTTCATCTCAACTCTGCTACTGACATGCTTTGAAGCCTCCGACAACAATACACTTCTCTCTTCAGGTTCTCAGATTCAACATCTGATATAGGCAGAATAATACCCCGCTTACCCACAGGGTATCCACAACCTAATCACTAGACTCTGTTAAGTTCCTTGCCCAACAAAAGAGATTTTGCTGATGTAATTAAGAGATTGGAGATATCCAGCTGGACCCAATATAAACACATGGGCCCCTGAAAGTAACCTTCAGAATGGCGAACATCAAAAAGTCTACAAATAATAAACATTGGAAAAGGGTGTAAAGGAAAGGGAACTCTCCTACATTGTTGGTAGGAATGTAAATTGGTGCAGCCACTACGGAAAACAGTATGGAGTTTTCTTAAACTAAAAATAGAGGTACCATATGCTCTAGAAAGTGAAAGTCACTCAGTCGTGTCTGACTCTTTGCAACCACATACAGTCCATGGAATTCTCCAGGCCAGAATACTTGAGTTAGGGTAGCCTTTCCCTTCTCCAGGGGATCTTCCCAACCCAGGGGTTGAACCCAGGTCTCCTGCCTTGCAGGTGTACTCTTTATCAGCTGAGCCACAAGGGAAGCCCAAGAATACTGGAGTGGGTAGCCTATCCCTTCTCTAACGGATATTTCTGACTCAGGAATCGAACCAGAGTCTCCTCCATTACAGGTGGATTCTTTACCAACTGAGCTATCAGGGAAGCCCTCCCTGGGCATATATCTGGAAAAGATGAAAACTAATTCAAAAAGATACATGCACCCCATTGGCAGAACTGTTTACAGTATCTAAGACATAGAAACAAACTCAAGTGCCCATCAACAGATAATTGGCTTAAGAATATGTGATATGTATGTACAATGGAATATTACTCAGCCATAACAATGAATGAAATAATGTAATTTGCAGCAACATGAATGGACCTAGAAATTATCACACTATTTGAAATAAGTCAGAGAAAGACAAATATTATGATACCACTTATATGTGGAATCTAAAAAATAATACAAAGAATTGTATATAAGACAGAAACAGACTCACAGAAAACAACCTTATGGTTACCAAAGGGAAATGAGGGCGGGGGTAAATTAGGAGTATGGGATTAACAGATTAAAACTACATAAAATGAATAAACAATAAGGATTTACTCTATACCACAGGGAACTACCTTCAATATTTTGTAATAACCAATAATGGAAAATAATCTGAAAAATACATACTCTGAATCACTGTGTTGTATACCTGAAACTAACACAATTTTGTAAATCCAGTATAATTAAAAAATAAGCCAATATAAAAAGCTCAAACATCAGAGAGCCTTTCCTGGCTATGGTCAGAGGGATCTGTGACAATGGAAGAAGGGTCAAAGAGATTCAGTATTGCTGACTTTGAAGGAGAAAGCGGCCACAAGCCAAGGAAGGTAAACAGCCTCTTGAAGCTGGAAAACACAGTAAATAATTCTCTAGAGCCTCTGGAATGGAATGCAGCCCTAACAGCATCTTAATCTTAGCCCAATTACATGCTTGTTGGACTTTTGAATAAATTTGAGTTGTTTTAAATCACTAAGTTTGGGATAATTTGTTACAGCCACAATAGAAAACTCATGTATGATCTTCAAGTCTGAAAGTCATAATGAATCGGCTATTTTAGAAGCTAATTCCTTTAGGGAATGGCACAGTCCTTGTTGAGGCTTCCCTCTCTCTCTCCTGGGCTATCGTAGCACTTACCTCTCCGCCTGCTTCCTGCCGTTAGCTTAACTCCTGTGTGCACTGTCCACACCAGTACCGGAAAGATCAGCCTTGAACATATTTCTGGTCTCATCACAGCCTTCTTAAAATCCTTCCTTAATGTATCATCTTCTGGACTGCTGGTTTTTTAATGTTGTCTGTATTTAGGGAGAGCATCCTGTCAGTGATGGCACAGAAGAATATGTGAATATGAAGATACCCATCTTAGTAACATTTGTATATGCGTGCGTGCTAAGTCGCTTCAGTCGTGTCCAACTCTTTGCGACCGCATAGACTGTAGCCCACCAGGTTCCTCTGTCCATGGGAGTCTCCAGGCAAGAATATTGGAGTGGGTTGCCATGCCCTCCTCCAGCGGATCTTCCTGACCCAGGGATCGAACTCGTGTCTCTTAGATCTCCTCCCTGTGTATGTATAGACACACAAAACTTACATGTAATCAACAGATTTGTGCATGCCTTGAAGCTGACTCATGGCTTCCAGGGTAAGGCATTTTGGTCACAAAGGTAAGTATAAATTTCTTCCTATGAGATAAGGACTTTGCCTACCTCTTCATCATATCCTTCTTAACACACACCATGCCCTCTGATACATTAAACTCCTTTTAGTTGTCCAAATATGCCAAGCCAGTTTTAACCACCATGTTGTTCATCTGCTAGAATAATTTGTCCCCGACACACTCATAACCAGACAGACGAACAAACAGCTTTTCATGTTCGAATACCCTTCTTAAAAGTCTACTCTTTTCTTGACCAACTTTTTACTCTTTGTCTACCCACCCCACAGGTATAATCAGCCACATCTTCCTCTGTGTCCTTCACAGCCTTCTAGATGCAATCTATCAGCCATTCCATAACTTTGCTGCGCTCTTCTGTTCAAGCATCTCACCTCTTCTCCATCAGATGGTGCACCCTGGGTTGGGAAGGGCAGAGGATGGGAACCCTTCCTGACCCTCTGAGTGGTCTACCACCAAGCAGGGTTCACAGTAAGAGCCAGGAGCATGACTGCCGAGTGAATGACTGGTTATGGAATTGACAGCCACGTCAGAGTGTTTCTTTAATGAACTCAACCCTTTCTCTTTGCAGTGCTGTGCTTTACAGGTCACCCAGCTTTGCTAAGCTTCCTAAGTGTTGGTCTTGCTGAACAAATCCATTTTAATTTCCATATGGGGCTGGGGCACATGGGAATCCATTTGTTGCTATTCATGTTTGATTCGTTCAGAATAACTCATCACCACCTTGACCAATACTGTGCAGTTTTGTTCTCAATTCAGGGTTCCTTCTCACCAAGGATTATCTGTCTGTTGACCAGGGTGTCTATTTTCTGCCAGGAACAGATCTATTATCTGGAACGCCACACTGCACTCCTGATGATAAAGTCATCCTGTGTTAACTGTGTCAATTTCGAGGATATGAAAATGTGGCATAAAAAACACTGAACTGGAGGTCAAAAGATCTGGATTCTGATTCACACGGCCACCCACATCCCCGCAGACACATCACACATACATTTTTTTCTTAGACTTAATCTTACCTGTACAATGGAAGAATTTGGAGGCAAACACTACAGGGATTCTCTGGGTTGAAATTAATCATGTGTAAAGTCAATATATAACCCTCACTGTATGTTTACATACAGCAATGTGTCATCTAATGTGTTTCCTACTAGTGATTAGGAAAACCAGAGTTCTGAAAGTGATGTGATTTTTCCAAAATCATTCAGAACATCAGAGGGAATAAAATTTATATATTTGCACACCAATCATTCATATAGTCAGTCTGTGTGTATTTTGAGGGTGTCTGTTATATGTCTGGCACCATTGCAGGGGTAGATAATCTGAAAATGGAGGTGACCCTTGCCATCTAAGGCCTCCCTGGTGGCTCAGCTGGTAAAGAATCTGCCTGCAATGCAGGAGATCTGAGTTCGATCCCCAGGTTGGGAAGATCCCCTGGAGAAGGGAATGGCTACCTTCTCCAGTATTCTGGCCTGGAGAATTCCACAGACTATATAGTCCATGGAGTCGCAAAGAGTCAGACACGACTGAAAGACTTTCTCTTGCCTTCTAGTGACTGACAGTGTAATGTGGGAATCAGTCATATGAACAAATATCCTGCAGTGTGATATTAGAATCTGCAAGTGCTTTGGGAAGGGAGAAGGAGGCACTGGCTGAGTGAGAAGCAGGTGGAGTCCACTGTTTTACAAAACCATTTCATTGTCATCTCGTGATCAGGAAGAGAAGAGGGTTTTTGTTTGCTTGTTTTTGTTTTTAGTTTTCTCTCAAGTTTCTGCACATGAAAAGTGAAGTGACTTCAATAACTTCCTGAAGTCTGTGAGGGTGGTAAAGAGCAGTCAAAGAAGGCAGAAGGACTCTTTGGCTGCCTGGGGTGACTGCATTGAAAACTGCCTCTTTTTGGTCAACAGCCCCAGTCCTTAGACAAATTGTGATACAACATAAATTCATCTAGATATTAAGGCCTTGAGAGAGAGGAACCAGGTCTCATTTATCTTCATATTGTGGAGTTCTAGTGGGACCCCAGTGGTCTCTACCAGAAGAATTTGGGTGGGTCAAGGCATTTGTAATGGGCTGGTAACAATTTGCACAAACACTTTGAAGAAAGGGCAGATAAAAATAAGTGTGGGTGAGAAGGGAAATTAGGACAGTGTATGTTTTGTCTCAGAAGCTGGCCCTTCAACACATCTCCATGGACAATTGCCAGAGCCTGGCACAAGCAGAAGGTGAAGGAGCTGTTTCCCATTAGAACTTCATGGGACTTCTGTGGGTCCTAGGTTATAAGGTTTGGCCAAAGTTGCCTGTGATATGGGGGCCTTGTCCTCACTTTCATGTGGAAAGCAGTGGCTTTGACATGCTGAAGCTGCAGAGAACACTAGTCCCTTGTATGATTCAAGAGACATCACAGAGGAGATGGCGCTGTTCAGCATGGCTATGTCCAAATCTTGTGGGGTCACTCAATGGTTGGCACCAGAAGAAAAGATACTTCTCTTACAAGGGAGCTGGTTGAGGAAGACTTGTCAAGGCATTTCACTGATCTGGGCCAAAATAAGACATATTCATGAGCCCCTGGGAGATGCTGTCTGAGTTGTTCAGAAGAAATCATGGCAGAAATTTTGGCAACTAGAGGTGAGTGAGACATGGGTTTCATTTGCAACCTCAGCGCCTATCACTGACCTGCCCCATAGCAGGAACTCAGTGTCTGCCCATCTGAATGGAGCATCCTTTCACCATGGCTCCTCCCCTTGCTCCATCAATAGGCACCCACTCTAGTCTCCCAGGGGCCTTGCCCTTTCATAGGTGGTTCTGAACTTCCTTCTCTTCTCCTCTACCATCTTATCTCATCTCCTCTATCAGGTATCTGGACTCCCATCTCTCTTTACATTTCAGTTTAGAACTTTGAATTCTGAAGGCATTGGAGGCTTAGTAGCTAAATTTGAGTATAGTAAATGGATGAGAGGACTGGATGGCATCACCGACTCGATGGACATGAGTCTGGGTAAACTCCAGGAGTTGGTGATGGACAGGGAGGCCTGGCATGCTGTGATTCATGGGGTCACAAGGAGTCGGACACGACTGAGCAACTGAACTGAACTAAAATGCATACTGCTGAGTCAGTCCAACTGTACACAGTTGGAATATCCGGGGTGCTACTGGCACAAACTTTATCATCTGCATGCCTTCAACATTTTTCTTTGTTTCCTAAATCAGCAAACACAGAAAATGTGTTCAGTTTTCTGCAGCAGAAGCCCTTTGAGCTTTTGAACAATCCCCTAGCAAAGGTCACTGAACAGAAGGGTACTCAAGGAACTTGATGACTTAATATTATTCATTCAACAAGCATTTATCAAGCCTCAGTAGAACCCCTGCTGCTGGGAGTTCTTCAGGGGCTTTGTACCTGAAATGCCTCAGTAGGTGCATTGGTAGGTGCTTAGGATCCTGACTTCCCTTATTCACAAATGGCCAAGTTTCTGGAAAATTCTTAAGATCTTTTTTGGAATTTTAAACTTTCCCTTTGTGCTAGACATGCCCGTACCATGAGTAACCTTTTATATTAGGCGTTGACCTTCAGACAGTATTTCAGTTCCACTTTTGAGTTTGGTTCAGGAATTTTTTTGCTTTTCCTCTCTCTCATTTGAGGTTATAGGGATTAAAGTGGAAAGACTGGCCACTTAAAGAAAGTTGGACCTTTTCCAATCAACCAACTATTCCTAGTTGGTTGTTACCTAATAAATCTAACATCTCCTATAAATAATTGTTGATTAAATTCGTCCTGAGACATGACTATGAGAGAGACCATGACTCAAGACAAAGGCATCAAAATCTGGAGCCAGTAAGCCTGAATTTTAATTCTGGTTCTTTTTTATTATTATCATTTTATATTGGAGTATAGTCAGTTAACAAAGTTGTGATAGTTCCAGGTACAGAGCAGAGCAAATCAGCCATACATATACATGTATCCATTCTCCCTCAAGAAGATCAAACCAGTCAGTCCTAAGGGAAATCAACCCTGAATATTCATTGGAAGGACTGACGCTGAAGCTCTGATACTTGGGTCACCTGATGTGAACAGCCGACTCATTGGAAAAGACCCCGATGCTGGGAAAGATTGAGGGCAGGAGGAGAAGGGAGTGACAGAAGATGAGATGGTCGGATGGCATCACCAACTCAATGGACATAAGTTTGAGCAAACTCTGAGTGACAGTTAAGGACAGGGAAGCCTGGCATGCTGCAGTTCACAGAGTCATAAAGAATAGGATGCAATTTAGTGAATGAACAACAACATTCTCGCCCAAACTACCTACCCATCCAGGCTGCCATATAACATTGAGCAGAGTTCCCTGTGCTATACAATAGGACCAGGTTGGTTATCCATTTTAAATGTAGCAGTGTGTACATGTCTATTCCAAACTCCCTATTAATCCCTTCCCTTCATCCCCTTCCATTCTCCCCTGCAATCATGTAGATTTCATTCTCTAAATCTGTGAGTCTATTCCTGTTTTGTAAATAAGTTCATGTGTATCATTTCTTTTCTAGATTTTGCATATAAAGGATTAGTTCAGTTCAGTCACTCAGTCGTGTCTGACTCTGCAACCCCATGACTCGCAGCACGCCAGGCCTCTCTGTCCATCACCAACTCCCAGAGTTCACCCAAACTCATGCGCATCGAGTTGGTGATGCCATCCAGCCATCTCATCCTCTGTCGTCCCTTTCTCCTCCTGCCCCCAGTCCCTCCCAGCATCAGGGTCTTTTCCAATGAGTCAGCTCTTCTCATGAGGTGGACAAAGTATTGGAGTTTCAGCCTCAGCATCAGTCCTTCCAATGAACACCCAGGACTGATCTCCTTTAAGATGGACTGGTTGGACCTCCTTGCAGTCCAAGGGACTCTCAAGAGTCTTCTCCAACACCACAGTTCAAAAGCATCAATTCTTTGGCACTCAGCTTTCTTCACATTCCAACTCTCACATCCATACATGACCACTGGA
Organism: Ovis aries; assembly: GCF_016772045.2. Lineage (NCBI taxonomy): Eukaryota > Metazoa > Chordata > Mammalia > Artiodactyla > Bovidae > Ovis > Ovis aries. The sequence continues at coordinate 16,618,681 of NC_056055.1, forward strand.
AAAACCATAGCCTTGACTAGATGGACCTTTGTTGGCAGAGTAATGTCTCTGCTTTTTAATGTGCCATCTAGGTTGGTCATAACTTTCCTTCCATGGAGTAAGCATCTTTTAATTTCATGGCTGCAGTCACCATCTGCAGTGATTTTGGAACCCCCCAAAATAAAGTCTGACACTGTTTTCACTGTTTCCCCATCTATTTCCCGTGAAATGATGGGACCAGATGCTATGATCTTAGTTTTCTGAATGTTGAGCTTTAAGTCCACTTTTTCGCTCTCCACTTTCACTTTCATCAAGAGGCTTTTAGTTCCTCTTCACTTTCTGCCATAAGGGTGGTGTCATCTGCATATCTGAGGTTATTGAGATTTCTCCTGGCAATCTTTATTCCTGCTATCATATGATAATTTTCTTTCTGTATCTGACTTCACTCAGGATGTCAATCTCTAGGTCCACTCATGTTGCTGCAAATGACATTATTTCATTCTTTTTCATGGCTAAGTAGTATTCCGTTGCATATATGTACCACATCTTTATCCATTCATCTGACAATGGACACTCGAGTTGCTAGATTTGAGTTCTTGTTCTGCCACCTAACTGCCATCTGTGTAAACTCTCCTTGCCTTGTTTTCAACAGAAAAATGAAGGAGATAAAGTATTGATGTATTTCTCATAAGAACGTTTGAGGATTGAGTTCATACATGGAAAGTTATTAGTAAAATACCTGAATGGTGAGTGAATGAGTGAAGTCGCTCAGTCATGTCTGACTCTTTGCGACCCCATGGACTGTAGCCTACCAGGCTCCACTGTCCATGGGATTTTCCAGGCAATAGTACTGGAATGGATTGCCATTTCCTTCTCCAGGGGATCTTTCTGACCCAGGGATCGAACCCGGGTCTCCTGCATTGTAGACAGACGCTTTACCGTCTGAGCCAGGTAGTAACTCCTATATTTGCAAATTATAGCAGTATAATGGTTACTAGTAATAGAAATGTATGAGTGAAAGTAAGATACAGTTGCACGCTAATACAGAAAAATTTCTATGGCTTATATCAGATACAAACTATTTTCTGCCTAAGATAATTCACTGGTAAGTGGTAATTTCTCCAGAGATAAAAATATCAAAATTAACCATCTCCCTTCACTGTGTCTATGTACTCTAAACTATCTTCTGAGGACTAATTAAACTTTCTAGGTATCTTAATATTAGGAGAGTGGTATTGATATGATGGACAACAGGAGGACTCTGGCCATAGGAAAGTGGTAAATTGCATTTTAAAATCAATCTTGTGCGAAATTAGTATCAGCATGCTACTGAAAATCTCTCCTTTTTAGGTGTTCTGATAAGATCATTTTCTGGACTTCTAAGACCCTAGACCATGGTGGATTTGTGAAAATAGTGCTCTTCTGGGGGTTCATTACTAGCCTTGCATGGGACCATTGCTTGTGTTTCATTGTGTGCGATGCACTTTCATTGCATTTAGATTTCAATGGGTCACACTTTAATTTTAATGGAATCTCTAAGCTCTCCAGTCCTTAATGAAATAATACTTTTCTGTGGTAGGCATGCTTCAGAAGGCAGAACTGGAAGCTCCAGAAGATTAGAGGCTGTGAATGTCTTATTGACCTTGCAGAATGTCAGACATATAGTGGGCACTCCCATTTGTCACATAATTTCATGTATTCTCAATGATTTTAACAGAGCCTCCCAGGAAGAACTGGCCTATATCTTCCTCTTATAACCAATATGAACAAAATGTAATTAAACCATTTGCATGTTCTAATACACTGCACACAGCTCTATTCTGAAAACCCACTTAAACTCCCAGGGTTTCAAAAGAGGGGCTACTTCTTTGCCCATATTCCATTTGTCACATGTTCAAATCACTTTAATCTACCACTAGTGGTGGAGAAGGTCATGAAATATCTCATTCTATAAAGGCAATTTAAACGAAAGAAAAGCCAGATAGTATATTTCAAATGAGAGAGATTCTGATGTCTATTTTGAGGAGAGGGTCATCTCAAGGTCAGAAGACAATCTACAAAATTGCCAAAAATGAGAGAGAACACTTCCAGATTACGGTCAAAGTGTGTCCTGTTTGAGATGCCCTTAGAAGTCTGGGCCCTCCGGTTGAGTTGATCAGGGGCAGAGTTCATTTAAAATGTGCCATTTTTTCCAACATGAAACCATAAAAGTACCCAGATTCCTTTGAGTCTCAGAATCCACTTGGGAAAACCAGCCAGAGCAACTACCGGGGGCATTAAAAGAAATTTTTTTTCCCCCTCTGCACTTTATGTAAACAAAGTGAACACCTTTGTTTCTTTCAATGATTTTTACCTTGAGTTTTATTTTATACAATATTAACACAGTGACTTGCTTTATGTTTGCTAGCTGTCTCGAAGCAAGTATTTCCTGCTGCTTTATTTTCAGGGGAAATTTTGTTTTGTGTGTTTCCTAAAAGTGACAAGTGGCTGGATTTTTCAAATGCAATGTAAGGGTATCTCTTAAAAGAGAGTTCAACATGTTCATATCCATGGTGTTTATTAAGTTGGGATTGGTTTGTTTCATATGTTTTGCATTCATTTCAGTTTTATTTCTAGTTGCTTTTCCCTCTGTTCTGTTCTTGCCTTCCTTTGTCTATATCAAGTCTTGTTTACCCCTGTATTTTAAAATATATGTTTGAATAAGTTCATTTACTTGTCTTCTAGTAGTTAATATTAGATTCTTAATATTGTTATTAATAAACAATTTATACACCCTAAATTTTATCCATTTAATGTGTACAACTCAATGGTTTTCAACAAAGGAAAATATAAGCAAGGTGAAAAGACAGCCTTCTGAATGGGAGAAAATAATAGCAAAGGAAGCAACTGACAAACAACTAATCTCAAAAATATACAAGCAACTTATGCAGCTCAATTCCAGAAAAATAAACGACCCAATCAAAAAATGGGCCAAAGAACTAAATAGGCATTTCTCCAAAGAAGACATATGGATGGCTAACAAACACATGAAAAGATGCTCAACATCACTCATTATTAGAGAAATGCAAGTCAAAACCACAATGAGGTACCACTTCACACCAGTCAGAATGGCTGCGATCCAAAAATCTGCAAGCAATAAATGCTGGAGAGGGTGTGGAGAAAAGGGAACCCTCCTACACTGTTGGTGGGAATGCAAACTAGTACAACCACTATGGAGAACAGTGTGGAGATTCCTTAAAAAATTGCAAATAGAACTACCGTATGACCCAGCAATCCCACTGCTGGGCATACACACCGAGAAACCAGAATTGAAAGAGACACATGTACCCCAATGTTCATCGCAGCACTGTTTATAATAGCCAGGACATGGAAACAACCTAGATGTCCATCAGCAGATGAATGGATAAGAAAGCTGTGGTACGTATACACAATGGAGTATTACTCGGCCATTAAAAAGAATACATTTGAATCAGTTCTGATGAGATGGATGAAACTGGAACCGATTATACAGAGTAAAGTAAGCCAGAAAGGAAAACACCAATACAGTATACTGACACATATATGTGGAATTTAAAAAGATGGCAATGACGACCTTGTATGCAAGACAGCAAAAAAGACACAGATGTGTATAACGGACTTTTGGACTCTGAGGGAGAGGGTGGGATGATTTGGGAGAATTGTAACATGTATACTATCATGTAAGAATCGAATTGCCAGTCTATGTCCAACGCAGGATACAGCATGCTTGGGGCTGGTGCATGGTGATGACCCAGAGAGATGTTATGGGGAGGGGAGGTGGGAGGGGGGTTCATGTTTGGGAACGCATATACACCCGTGCTGGATTCATGTCAATGTATGGCAAAACCAATACAGTATTGTAAAGTAAAATAAAGTAAAAATTAAAAATAAATAAATAAATAAATAAAGTTAATGCCACCATCATCCCCCATGATCTAATTGCCAGTATTTTTACCACCACACACACACACAAAAACCTTGTTCCCAATAGCAATCTATCTTTCCCTTTTCCTAGCACTAGGCAACCAACTAATCTACCTTTTTCTCTGTATATTTGCCTATTCTGAATATCAAATATAGTAAATATCCAGTATAATGTTGAATAGAAATGGAAAGAGAGGCCATCCTTGTCTCATTCCTGATCTTAGGGATAAAGGATCGAATCTCTTACCATTAAGTATGATGATAGCTGCTGGCTTTTCATAGATACTCTTTCAGAGTAAGGAGGTTCTTTTCTATTCTTGGTTTTAAAAGCATTTTTATCATAAAAGGGTGTTAGATTTTTTTCAAGTGCTTTTCCCCTGCATTTTTGAATATTATTACAAAATCTTTGCCCTTTATTTTATTAATGTAGTATATTCCATTGACTAATTTGGGGATGTTAAACCAGTCTTTCATTGTTGGGATAAATCTCACTTGGTGAAACTGTATGATCCTTTTTAAATGGTGTTATATTAAGAGTGCTACTGTGTGTATGTATATGCATATAGATAGGTAGATAAAAAGGGAGGGAGGGAGAGAATTTTTGCTTCCCTTGTGTCTCCTTTGGTCTTCCTTGATAGCTCATTTGGGAATGGATGTAAAAGTTGGACTATAAAGAAGGGTAAGTGCCAAAGAACTGATGCTTTTGAACTGTGGTGTTGAAGAAGACTCTTGAGAGTCCCTTGAACTGCAAGGAGATCCAACCAGTCAATCCTAAAAGAAATTAGTCAAGAATATTCATTGGAAGGAATGATGCTGAAGCTGAAACTCCAATACTTTGGTCACCTGGGGCAAAGAGCGGACTCATTGGAAAAGACCCTGATGCTGGGAAAGATTGAAGGTGGGAGGAGAAGGGGACGACAGGATGAGATGATTGGAGGGTATCACCGACTCAATGGACATGAGTTTGAGCAAGCTCTAGGAGATAGTGATGGATAGGGAAGCCTGATGAGCTGCAATCCATGGGGCCACAAAGAGTTGGACATGACTGAGCGACTGAACTGACTGAATGTGTCTCCTTCATTGGCAGGCAGATTCTTTACCATGAGCTACTTGGGATGCCCACATATATGTATATCCCCTCCCTTTTGGACTTCAGAAAAACCTGAATGAGCATTTTGGTCAACCCAATACAGTCTACACTGAAACAACTGGCACATTTGGTTTAGCGGGGCGGGGGGGTGGTGGTGGTATTTTTTTTATTCCTCATTGCTTCATGCACCTCTTCTCTCCCTCCTGGATTAGTTTTTCTCTTTCCTATAAGACTGCCTCTAGTAACTTTTTTTTTTTTTTTTGGCAATTTTGGACCATAATTTTTTCTAAGTCCATATATCAATGCAAATATCATTTTGCCTTGACTCTAGAGTCAAATTTTGGCTGGCCACAGAATTCTAGATTTGAAGTAATTTTCAGTGAGAACTTCTAACTTTTAGCTACTTTCAAATATACAATACCTGATTGTTAACTAGTCACCATGCTGTAAATTACATCCCCAGAACTTATAGCCAGAAGTAAATACCTTTTGATCACCTTCACCCGTCTCCCCTACCTTTTAACCCCCTGCCCTGGCAATCACCAATCTGATCTTTGTTTCTAGTTCCACATACCAATGAGATCACACAGCATTTGTCTTTCTCGGTCTAACTTATTTCACTTCCTTATTCTTTTTTTGCTGCATTCTAAGAGAATTCCTGGGTTCAGTCTTCCAGCTCACTAGTTCCCTTTTCGACTGTGTCCCTTCTACCATTCAGTGATCTACTGCTTTTTTTGTTGTTGTTCACTATCTAACTTTCTAATTTTTATGATCTCTAGCTGGTATTTTATGCATATAGGTCCTTTTACCTCTGACTCTGTGATTTCAGTTTTCCTTATTCTACAGTCCTGTTTTGCTTATTCCCATCCCTCTGAATTGCTGGCCGTAGGCTCTCAATTTAAGTTTATTTATTTATTTTTTTAAATTGAAATATAGTTGATTTATAGTATTGTACCAACCTCTGCCACACAACAAAGTGACTCAGTTATATACATACATACATTCTTTTTAAATGTTTTCCCTTATGGTTTCTTACAGGATATTGGATATCATTTCCTGTGCTATTATGCAGTAGGACCTTGTTGTTTATCCATTCTAAATGGAACAGTTTGCCTCTATCAACCCCAAACTCCCAGTGCACCCCTCCCCTTCCCCCCTCCCCCTTGGCACCCACAAGTCTACTCTCTATGTCTCTGAGTCTGTTTCTGTTTGGTAGGTAGGCTCATTTGTGCCATATTGTAGACTTCACATATAAGTGGTACTGTGCAGTGTTTGTCTTTGTCTGACTTACTTCACTTAGCTGAGAATCTCTAGTTGCATCAATGTGGCTGCAAATGGCATTACTTTGTTCTTTTTCATGGTTGAGTAGTATTCTACTGTAGATGGTATCACATCTTCTTTATCCGTTCATCTGTCCATGAACATTTAGGCTGTTTCCATGTCTTGGCTACTGAGATAGCGCTGCTGTGAACATAGGGGTGCATGGATCTTTTTCAATTACAGTTTTGTCTGGGTATATTCCCAGGAGTGGGATCACTGGGTCATATGCGATCCCACAAATTAGAGATAGAATCCTAGTTTTAGTTTCCTGAGGAGCCTCCCTACTGTTTTCCACAGTGGTTATACCCACCACAAGTTTGCTGTTTTTCCATCACGGTGCTGACATCTCTCATTTACTGGTAAGAGTGAATTGTGCATCCCTCTTCGCAGCTGAGTTTCTCTGTTTGGCTGTGCTCTATATGTTCACATAGCTTGTCTGCAGGGAGGAGTGGGACACACTTCCTGAATTAATCTTGCTCTTTGCAGTGAGGTTTGGAGAGTGGTGAGAGCTGTCTATGGATCTCTTCGTGTGATTGTCTTCTGGGTGTGAAAGCTCTCCTTCCTCCCCAGGTACAGTCAGCCTCTTGTGGTCCTGCCTAATTTTCCAATCCCTCTTCCCCACAACAGCTCTTTTCCTGGAGGCAAATACCAGCTGGTCACCAGTAGTGACCAGCTGTCCTGGGGGAGGGAGCAGAAGTCAGACTGATGTGCCAGACAGACCAGGTCCCTCACTCCAGGTCTTCTCCTCTTCTCTCTTTCTACCCCTTCTGGGCAAGCAGGAAATTTTCAATAGAACTTCCTCTGTGCCTCTTGGACTGTAGTTTCCATTTTTCTACCAGTTCCACCTCCTTCCTGCTTTCAAAGGATTTTTCACTGTTCCTGGACCCACTGAGGGCTTCACTACTTGGTGTGGGGCCTCATTTGAAATTGATTTTTTTCTTTTATATTTTTCTCTAATTTTAAGGGATTTATTATGGGAGAGGAGGTGGTAGCCAAGTTAAGACTGTCATCTCGTAACCAAAATGAATGGCACTTTATTAGAACACAGACTTCTGTGGCCAACGCCATCTTCCTTGTTCAGCTGAATTCTCCGATTGAGAGAAAGAGATGAAGGGGGAGAGAGCGAGCGAGCAAGAAAGATGACTTGGAGAGCTGTTTGAGACTCGTCTGAGGAAGGGGCATCTCTTAAGGAGCTCAGGGCTGTTTATCCTATTTCCACGTCCTGTAATGACAGGTGCCACCTGCAGCAAAGGAACAAAGGGGGTATTCTTCAGAAGGATGGGAGAGAATCAGAAGCTCTGCTATAGACAAACCCCAGCTGGCTTCTTTTTACCCTGTCAATAAAAGGCCCTGTGCTTGCACTGTGGCTCCATTATCCCTCCAGCATCAAAGCCAGGACAGGCTCCTCCTATCTCGGATGCTGACTGCAGCTCTTCAGCTGAGCTCTGCTTCCTGGTGCAAATGCAGCTGCACACACTCCACATGCTCTCTGAGTGTCTTCTTATTCTTTCTTCAGGCTCACCAAGGGCAGCAAGACATTTCTTCCCAATGAGTCGTTTCAGAGCTGACATGGTGTTGGAATTTCCAGCTTGCTCCAAGATTATTCTTTTCCTCTAATCTCTGTCTTGATTTTTAATTTTTCTTTCTTCAATATGCCAAAACAGCCATGGGTAAACATTTATTGAGATGTTATGTACAAGTCCTCCTGGGTAAAGAGGTCAGGAAATCCCTAGCATTCCTGGAGAGTCACCACGGTCTCCCTCGAGGATGGAAATCCACAAATGAAGTGGGGTCGAATGAAGTGTTATATGTGGAAAAGCCTCTCTCCATCTTCTGGTTACAGAAACCCTCCTCCCTCTGGAGAAGTGCTCCTCCCTCACTCCAGGTGATTTTGAAGAGATCAAGGACCCTAAGTTTTGCCATGGTTATGCAACTCAGGCTTGCTCAAATATATCCTCCATACCGGGGACCAGGGGTTAGCCCTGGAGGTGGTTGCATGGCTCATATCAGTCCATTTGAGTTCTTCTTGGGGATTAACAGACAACACAGCAGTGAGAAAGGAGCTCTCTTTTCCTAGTTCAAGTTCCATCAGCTGGGATGATGGAACCTTGAAGCTACCTCAATACACTTAACCTTCCTCCCCATCACTTTACATGGAAGATGCTCCTTCACATTAAAAACAAAAAAAAATGTGGCCAGTGTCAGGGAAGAGGCTTCCCAGGTAAAGAATCTGTCTGTCAGTGCGAAAGATGCAAAAGACACATGTTCAATCCCTGGGTTGGGAAGATCCCCTGGAGAAGGGAACAGCTACCCACTCTAGTATTCTTGCCTGGAAAATCCCATGGACAGAGGAGCCCCGTGGGCTACAGTCCATGCGGTCTCAAAGAGTCAGACGTGACTTAGTGACTGAGCACGCATGTCAGGGGAGAAGAGATGATAGGGGGCTCAGGACAGGGATGGAAAGAGAGGGAGGGGGAGAAAGAGAGGTGTGAAGACACTATGCGAGGTGTTACATCCACTCAAGTCTCTTCCCTTGCCTTCCCACCTGTTCTCTAATTATACATTGTTTCCCAGATACTTCGCATTTGCCTTCTGTGAGTCTTGGCACCACATGGTTTATACCATGGGGAAAGCTTTTGCAGTCCCTTCTCTTCTTTTGCTCCTGGGAAATATCTAAGCCCAAATATCCCCAATTTGTCCTCATACAGTTGGTCTCTGGCCCCCTTCCCTCACCCTGAACACTTTGAACAGACTACTAGAATACCGTGTAATTCTTTGTCATAATTATGTGTTTTATATCTTTTCCCACCACCAGACTGTGAGTTATCTGTGGGTAGGAATTGTGTCCAGTCATCTCTAAGTTCCCGGAGCCACAAAGAGCATGGGCAGAGAGCAGAGTGCCTCGGTCACTGAATGCCCCTGGAATTGACTTTCCCTTAGGAGGAATGGGTGTGTGTGTAGGTTAGGAAGGAAGGTGGATCTTCTAGAAAGAGGGGTCCCTCCTGCCTGAAAACCATCCATCTTTGTCTCCTGGATCTTTTCTTTGTCAGAAGTTCTCTGACTCACAGGAGCAGTGAAAACAGAACCCCTATTCTAGGGGAAAGGGCTGCCTTTGGGCATCAGGAAGGGGTTTAGGGAGGTCTTGTATGCCATCTAGGAACAGGGGGCCGCTGAAGGACTTTCATCAAGGGTATGTAAATTACAGTCAGGTAATCTAGAAAGACCATCAGATGGCCATGTGGGGACCAGGCTGAGGCTGAAGAGAGCAAAGCCTGTAAGGAACCGGTGGAGAGGCTTGGGTCCTGGAGAGGGCTGGTGAGGGCTTGGATGGTGCTGTGGGGCTATAAAGGAGGGGCCCAAGGCCATCCTGTTCATTCCTTCTCTCCTGATCCCCTCAGCTGAGCAGCTGAGACTTCCTCCCTGGTGGCCTTCATCCCTGGCATCTCATTCTTCTCTGTCTTGTCTGAGAGCCCCAGAACGCCTCTAAATCAGGAGAGAACGACGCTGTCTCCTTGCCCCATATAATCCTTGGGAGTTACATCTTTGTCAGCACTGCTGCTTCCAGCTCCCATCGGATCGGTTAATGTTTCTTTTATGAAGCGAGGACACCTGATTTCTGTCAGTGCAGGGCTTAAGACTGCCTCGTCAGCACTGTCTTCCTGGCTGGCCATATCAAATAGACAGATGAAGAAAGCAACTGAGCCGGTGATCAGATTCCAAGGCGATGATGCCAGGCCTACATGCTGCTTGCGAGAGCGGAGCTCAACAGAACTAAGGCGTCCCATGGAGGGAAGATGATGAGTTGCAGCCGGTTGGGGCTGCCTGTTCAGCTGGTGTGGGGTAAGGGGAGGGCCAAATGCTGGTTACTTGGCCATTGAGACAAGCCCCTTCCTTGGTCTGGTCTCAGTTTCTCATCTGTAAGGAGTCCGTGATTACGGAATCCAGGCTCTTCTAAGTTTGGACTAAGGGATGCAAGGGGTCTCTTCATTGTTACAATCTATGACAGCCCCAAGAGCTAATGCAATCCTCATTCTGCCTGGAAAATCCTCCCTCTTGCTCTTCTTTTCTCTCTCTTTTTTTATTGACAAAATAAATCATTCCTTCAGCAAGTATCCTCTATGCCCCTACCCTGGGCCAGGTCCTGTGTTCACATCTATGGATACAAAGATGAGTAAGAGATGTTTTGACTTTTAAGGAGATTATATCTAGAGAAAAATTTAGAAACAGAAGCAGATAATCACCATGAAGTGACAAAGTCAGGAGCAAGGTGAAGAGGGTTACAAAGACCAGCGTTGTTACCAAAAGATTCTGTTTCATTCATCCTTCAGGTATCTGGCATTTTTCCTAGAATATAGATTAGGTCCTCAATAAATGAATGAAGTGACATGTTAGCTGGACCTGGAGGATAAGTCAGTGTTTCCCAGGTAGAGAAGGTAAGGGGAGAGCACTCCAAATACAGAGAACTGTATGGGTCAAGACCTGAATGCGTGAAAGAGATTGGCTGAAACTTAATGTCAGCAGTTCTAATCCCTGACCTGCAGGGCCCTGTAGAGACCTCTCAGGAGAAGAGATTGGAGAATTAGATAGAAGGAACACTGGAGACAATCTTTAGTGCCACAGCAGAGAACTTGGGCTTGGTCTGTGGCAGTGAGGAACCATTAGAGGTGCATGATAACAACTTTTGAAAGATTCTTCTGGGCTTGCTGCGGGTGGACTGGGGCAGAAAGTGCCCCAGGTAGAGAGGCTGGTGAGAAGACCTTCTCCACGCTGGTGCTACTCCTGGCTCAAAGCCCACAGGATGAACATGGCAGCTTTAAATCTGGATTCTTCTCCATCTTAACAGACTAGGTTGAATCACTGACTTATGGAGACCTTGATGAGGGAGAAGCAGATCATTTGGGGGACACTTTGATCTAATATCCCTGCAGACTTAATATGGTAGGAACTCAGTTGACATCTGGTCAGAGACCAGAGAAAACACAAAAGCTCTAACCATTAGAAATTCCCTGACTCACCCTTCCCCAGCCTCTCCTAATCTAGACCTGACTGATTAACAAGAATCATATCCTCTCCTTCACTGACACGGAAAGTGTAAAAATTCATGTAGCATTTTGGCTACAGACAAATCGAAGCAATCAGATACTGCCAACCTCATAGAGCAGCACTGACTTGTTTTTAATCTCTGAGGTGGTTGCTGTGGGGAGCTGAGGACCAGACAGAGGGGATGATCTGGCTGAGGTTCCTCAGCAAGTTAGTACCTGAAGTGAGATCGGAACCTGGGCCTTCCGGCTGCCTGGCAAATGGTTTCCCCAGAGTGACACAAGAGCTCTGCCTGCATCACCAAAGAAGAGTTGAATCAATTGTGTCTGCTTTGAATCAATTGTGTCTTCCTAAGCAGATATGGTCAGGCTTTTAGAGACAACGAAGCCTACATTTCCCTAGAGGTTCAGCCTCCCAAGGCTTCACCATTAGGCTGACTCATTTCCTATAAGTAGGGTCACTTCCCTGTTTAAAATCCTTGGTTGTCCACAGGGGAAGCTCCAACTACTTAGAGGCATCTGAGGCCTTTCATCTTTGCGTCTTTCCTTTCTCTCCAGCTTCATCTCTCACTTTATCTCAGATGCCCTCCGAGCAGGACCGCAGTAGTCCTCAACCCAGGCACCATTTTATCACGTGGGGAGCTTTTTTCAAAAAAGACTGTGGTTCAGACCATAGCTCTAGGAATGTGAGGAGTGGATCCAAGACGTCCGTATGGTTTCTATTAACCTATGAACAACCAGAGTGAGAACCACTGTTCACCCAAGCTAACTACTGTCTGTAATCCAAACCTGTCTCGCCCTCTCTGGGGCTTTGGGCAAGGATTCCTTACTCTGCTGTGGTTCCGCTTCTCTACCTGGCTCTCCTTCCAAACCACCGTGAATCTCTCCTTTTGCATGAACCTCTGTGCACGCTTTGCACATCACCACAACATTTACATTCCTTTTCTGTCTTTTGTGCACCCTAAGGATACTCTGGCCTCTGTGAGGAAGATGCTATTCTGTTTATCTGTTTCTTCCTTGTCAAAATTACAGGACCAGGCATATAGTAGGTGTTTAGTAAACCACTGTGGTCTAAATAAGGTTTTCTGAGCCCCAGAATGACCTCTGTTTAGAAAGCCAATCCTATTCCTAGGATGTTGAGTCTCATGAGATCGAGCTTCATTCTAATGATCCCCAGCCTGCTGTGTCCTAGCAATTGGTCTTTTACATCTTCTGTCTCCAAGGAAGGGAAATAATCAAAGAACTTCTACTCACTTCCTACTGAAAATGGAAGGGTGTTTCATCTTTATGTGACTAAAAAAAAAAAAAAGAGAGACATGAGATTATTTAGACACAGACCTTGGTTGGAGATGTAGTCCACTTACTAAGTGTATGACAAAGTACGGAGAGTGTCTAAACCTCCATGAAATAATATATAAAGAGCTCAGTACATTGCCTTCTATTTTAGAGTTCTCTGGAGAAGAAGATTGACTGATAGATTGATAGGTATAGGTAGGTTTATTATAAGGAATTGGCTCATGTGATTACAGAGGCAGAGAAGTCCCAAGATCAGCAGTTGCCAAGCTGGACACCCAGGAAGGCCAATGGTGTGAGTTCTAGCCTGAAAGCAAGCAGGTTTGAGACTCAGAAAGTACTGATGTTTTGGTTTAAGTCCAAAGGTAGGAAAAGAACGATGTCCCAGCCCACACAATCAGGAAGAAGATCCTACCTACTCAACCTTTTTTTATTTAAAGAAAATTTTTATTGGAGTAGAGTTGATTTACAATGCTGTGTTAATTTCAGGTGTACAGCAGAGTGAATATGATACATATACTTATATTCCCTCTTTGTCACATTCTCTTCCCACGTAGGCCATTACAGGGTGTTGAGTGGAGCTCTCTGTGCTGTCTTCTTGTTCTGTCCAGGCCTCCAGTTGATCGGGTGTGGCCCACCCACATTAGGGAGCGCATATCTGCTTTGCTCAGTCTTTGACTCAAATGTTAATCTCATTCACCCTCATGGACACAGAAGAGTTTGAAGAATGTCTAGGCATCTTGTGGCCCAGTCCAGTTGACGCATAAAATTAACCATCATACCTGTCATGGTGTAAATTTTCCATGTGTGTGAATTCCCTCCCCCCACCCCCCACCCCCCAGAAAATACAGTTTCAGATATGTTGCTCTCTCCTGTCCCTTCTTGAGTACAGTCTCTGCTATCTTTTCTCACTGTCCTTCCCATCTTCCCTCTCTCTTTCCCTCCCTCTTTGTCTCTCCCCTGACCCTTTGCCTTTTTCCTGTCTCCTTCTGACTTTCTTCCTCTGACTCCAGGCTGGTTCGCTCAGGATTTAACCCAGAAAAAAGAGTGAATTCCTCTGGCACGCATTCCACCTGTGTCTTTTGGGAACTCAAGGAGCACACCCAGCAGGATTAAAGCAAGTTGGGAGAAGAGTCTGCTCCCCACTTTGGCCAGAGTCTAGCACTCTAGCAGCAAGGGCCGGGTCTCTCTGTGCTGGGGAGAAAGGCAGGGAAGGAGAGAAGTGAGGCCTCTGACATAAATGCTGTGCAGTGTGTTTTTATTACCGCATAATCCATGCTTGTGCCACTTGTTCGCATACCGCCAGTTAATGGAAACCTCATGTTCTCCTGCTCTGGCCCATCTTGTGGTTAACTCTTGCAGGGCTGGGGTATGCACCCAGGCCAAAGGAAATCCTTTCCAGAAGGAAGCCGGGTTATCAGACAGGCAGGCGCTGCCTCACATGTTGAAGGAAGTCACCACGGAGTGCGGTTAATGATAAAGGCAGGAATGTGGCAGGCAGGCACTCGTCTGGACCTGCCTGTGGAGCTGCTGGTGAAATTCCACAGGACGTTTGGTGTGCTCATCGCTGGGAACCCAGGCTACCTTGGGATTCATGCAACTGGCTCCTCCTGGCGTGCTGCTCATTCCCTTGGAGCTTTGATTCATGTGGGAGAAAGGTCTGAGGAGTCCGCACACACAAGGCACAAAACTTATGCTTGGGAGGAGGGCTGTGTGTTGCAACACAGCGTGTGCTGTGAGTTTGTGCAAAGGCTGTGGTGTGTCTCTTTCCAAGGAGAAAGCCTCTAACTCCGCCTAGGTTGCCAGGAACAGCATCCAGAGAAGGGGATATTTGATCCTGAAGGTCTTGATGAACAAAAGAGATGTTTTTAAAATCAGGCAAGTAAGGCGAGAGGCCAATTCTGTGCCTCCGATGCCAAGAAAGCAATGTGTGGAGGGTCTAGAGATCTCTCCTTATGCAGAGAAGGAGGCAGGGCTTGTGACGTGGTTAAAGGTGCCATACTGCCTTCCGATTCCAACTTTCTTGATAGCTTGTGACCCAGTTTCATAACCTCTGCTTTTGTTTCCTCTCGGTAAACTGGGGGCCAAAATAGTGTCTTCTCAGAGGCTGCTCTGAAGTGTATCCGATGAAATACTTCCAGCACTTAGCCCCGTTCCTGGCATGTTAAAGGCCTGGACTCACGTTGGCTATCATTAGCATCAGGGGACAAAGGACAGTTTGGAGTGGTCAGAACACATGTTGTTTGGGGACGATGGATAGACCCAAGGTTAGTCTGGGACCAGATGGTGGAGGAACTGAAGGCTGTATGAAGGATTTGGACTTGATCTGGTGTGTCATGGGAAATCACTGAAGGTTAATTCATTCAAATACTGTCCTCCAGTTGGTTTCCCTTCCTGGAAGATCCTTTCCAGGAAGTCTTTTTTTACTTTCTCGTCAGGGATCCAAATAGTCCTGGGTCACTAATACCCATCACCTGCCATAGAGAAGCATCAGCCACCATAACTCAGACCACACTTGCCGCACTGTGTCCTCAGACCTTGTTCTGACGCTTTAGCTCCAGGGCATCAGATTCAAGAGACCTCATCTGAATTTCCCTTCTCATCATTCCTGCTGAATGTCCACGATTTGCAAAACAAGGACAAAGAACTGGGTCTGACTCTCTCCAAAGTTCTAGGCCCCAAAGGAAAGTTTGTAAAACAATGTCTCCTTTGTCCTAGTTAGGAATGAGTTGCTTGGCAGGTGAAAAACCCTGGAAATTTGCCACGAAGTGGCCATGTGACCTGCAAGTAACACTGATGGGATTTGAGCAGCAGTTCACCAATGGCGGCTGCTGGCCTGTTTGTAGGGTTATCAGAGTAATGGATCCTGGCATTCTGCTCGCACCATCTTTACAAACGTCACTTTCACTTTATTGTACATTAACCCCAATCTCTTCACAAGCTCCAAAATAAAACTTCTTTGCAAACAACTGAAGTCCATCTGCTGCACTATTAAAAATACCCTAGTATGAAAATACTTCAGCATTAGAGAAATTCATGATCAGAGATATTACGGTGGATCCACCTGAACATGCCTGCCTTTGCTTGGGAGAAATCAGTCTTTCTTTCTCCCTTAGGTGGGAGATTTATTACCACCCCCACTCCCATGGTAACAAAAGAACCCCGAATTCCCAAAAGTGATCAAATTTCAAATATTGCATGCTATTATCCAGGGTGGCTCAGACAGTAAAAAATCTGTCTGCAATTCAGGAGACCTGGGTTGAATCCCTGGGTCAGGAAGATCCCCTGGAGAAGGCAATGGCTACCCACTCCCGTATTCTTGCTTGGAGAATTCCATAGACAGAGGAGATGGTGGGCTACAGTTCATGGGGTGGCAAAGAGAGGGACATGACTGAGCAACTAACACAAGTGTCCTTATGAGCCCATATATGAATGGAACTCAGCTTATCAGCTGCTGATACGTTGATTCTCTTGTTGGGAATGAATGAATGACCCAATGAGTGATTAGCAGATAAATGTTCTATATCCCCATTAAGTGCATGTGGATTTTATTCACCTCTATTTCTATTCCTTGATCAATTACCCTCCTTTGAGAGAAATAACACTTTCCCGCTTTATTGCTAACAGTCTCTAGGTTGGGTCTCACTTCCTTCTCTAAAAGAGCAACCCCCGGCAGTGAGTATTTAAATTAATCCACCTCTGCTGCCATTCCGTGCAGCCCATCTATCACAGCAATTTGTGCAAATGCCACTCTAGTATCCAGCTCTATGTATCATGTATTTTGAGATTGCACAGTTCCTGAGGCCTTTGTAAAGCAAACCTTTCATGAATAAATCAGGAAATACCCTGATGCATGCTTTATGTAGAGGAAGATATTCTATTTAGGTCACGCAGGGAAGTTCTGCCAAGTTTGCTAAAATGAACAAATCCCCTGAGTGCAGTCTACCTCTACACAATTCCGAAACACAAGCAAGTCTCTCCCAGGCCCCCGCGGCCATGCTCTGTCAACACTGAGGACTCCAGGTCTATAAAGTATTAGTTTGATCACCTGAGGCTCCAAACACTTTCAAGTCAGGAGCCAAGCTAGGGGTTCTGCTAGTCTATGGGAAGAACTTTGCAAATGGAAAATTTGTCCACTGTGGTGCCTGGGGCAATGGGGCTTCTGCAAGTGAAGGAGGAAGGAACTAGAAAAATTACACTGAGCTTGTTGTCCCGGCTTGTTTTTTGAATCCACTTAAGAAAGTCCCTGACTTTGTCTGAGTCCAAAGCATTTCAGTGGACCCTTTTGAGCCTCCCAGAACAGAGGATGTGGCCTAGTGAGCCCTCCCCTTTAGCAATGGAAATACTCCCGATAAGAATAAGGATTTCCAGATTTCCAACCAACCTCGAATTAGAGAGGGTTATCTGGGGTAGAAGAATGCAGAACAAAATGTTGAATTATTCCCTTTCCTTTGAACAAGGGCAGCCAGGCCCACCCCCTTTTGCCCAGAAAAAAGCTGTATGAGATTAGAAGACCTAGTCTGAAGAAACAGATGGAGCACTGACTTGGATTCCGGGTGGTGAGAACGTGAAGCCACAATGTCATTAAGAAGGTGAGCAAGATGTCTGGACAGAGTCTAAGCTCATAGCACCTTATTTGGATGGGGTCTGATGTTTGCTTTCTGGGTTCCCAAATTTATCTGGGACAGGGCAGTTTACACCAGTCAGCCACTTAGGGACTGATTCCTTCTAACGAAAGTCAAAGGAAACAAACTCAGAACAAGTTAACATCATGGTTAGCAGCATATCAGCCCATACCCTGATATATTGTAAAGTCAAAAGAGGAACCAATCCAAAGGTTACCTGTGAGTAGATTCAGGACAAAGAGACTTAGTTCTTATTGATGTCCCTAATTTGAGAAGTTGCCTTTTCTGCAGCTTTGCCCCTTTGATTATGTTGAATATTGAAAGACCATATCCTCTCTGTTTCCAGTACTCTCTTCCAAACATCTGTCTTTGGTTGAAGCTTTTTTCCTGAGATTTGATGATGCCAGCTTTAGACAGTTGGACTATGCTGAAGGCATGCTTTAAGGATCTCAAATCTCTTTAGCTTCCATTGCCATTCATTGCCAAGGTCAAAAATGTACATTTAGTTGGTCATAGTCATTTACAGCTTGATGTACTAATATTTACCTTCTGAAAGTGTCACTGATTTCCAAGTCCTTAGAAATACTACTTTCATCCTGTTAAACCACTCACATGATTGAGTGCCAAATTTGAGTCCAACCTCATTCCTAACAGGCTGAGTGAACTCAATCACGTTTGTTCATGTGACTGAATGTTGACTGAAATATATGTTCCCTTATCTTGGAAAGAAGGACCATTTGAAAGAATCTGTATCAAAGCACAATGTGAACTGTAAGTTGCAATACAAATAGGAAGTGATTTTGCTGAAGTGTTTTCAGAGAATGAGTCTGGGTTTTCCTTTTGTTACCTACTGCTTTCTGCAGTGTCTGGCATATAGTTGGAAATCAGTAAGTTTGTTTGTTGCTTGTTGATTGCCTTATAAACGGGAGCCTAAGTATCGGGACCAATTCTCTAAGGAAGAGGAAACGGGAAAGGGCTTAGGAGAATGCACTTGCTTTACTTGTTACAGAAGTCATATAAGCGCAAAAGGTAAAATTTAGAAGATACAAGAAAATAGCAAGAAGAAAATTAGACTACTTCATATTTGCAACCTGCTAGCATTTTTCTGGGCCTGAAGACTCTCTCTCTGTCTGACTTCCACATGCACTTGTGTGTTCTCAAATAACAATACTGTCCCTTTAAATGCCAACTATTTAGAGCTGGAAATATATATTTTCAGCAGGCAAAGGAATAGGAGATTAGTTCCCCAGCAAATCTATTAGTTCATTAATTAACAGAAATCTGAGAAATGTCAGTGAGGGCCTGCTTTTACTCTTTAAGGTAACAGAAGTAATAATAGCTAATATTTATTCAATGTTTACTATATGCCAGGCATTGGTCTGAGCCCTTTATATACATTAACTTATTTTATCTTCAGGACTACCCTAAATGGGAGATGTTACAGGTCCATAATCCCTTACCTATAATTTCACAGTCCAAAAAGCACTGGAAAGGGTTTTTGGACAAGTTCAATACAAACTCCTTTGGTAGCAAAACCTTATTGAATCTAACATGAGTCTTTTCATGGTCTTTATTAATCCCACTTATGAACAGTCAAGTTTCACTGAAAAAATAGGAGTGTGTTTGATAGTGTTCTAGAGCCTTCTGAAGGCTTCATGAATGAGACAGTATACACATTTTATTACTATTGTAAAATATGAAAAATTCTGTATTCCAAATCACAATCCAAAGATTTCAGGTCTATGATTATGAATGCCATTATTATCTTCATGTTACAGATGGAAAAACTGAATCATAGAGGCATTAAGGAACTTGCCCAAGCTTCGTCAGGATTTCAACCCAGATCACTGGCTTTAAGAGTCTGCACTAAAACTTCACATTTGTTTAGTTTTCAAGAGCTTTACAGTCCTTTCAGCACAATAACTTTATAAGTTATACTTAGGAGATCTTATTCTATTTTAAAATCAAGACAAGTGTGATTCAGGGAAGTTACATGACTTGCCCAAGGTCCCATCACTAATGCAGTGGGATCAGGACTCAAGTGCAAGTCTCCTGCTTATAACCCTAGTGCCCTCATTGCTGCCCTGGGATTGCCTGAAGAGTCACCAAACTCCAGCCATAACAGCCTTGCTTTCTCCCTCAATACCAGCATGACTACTCAGGCAGCCTGCACAAAATCCCTTCTACCTTTTTCAAGTCAGCCATCATCAGAAAATGTGCGAGAAAGCTTAGAACTGTCAAAAGTAACTATCCACAAGTCACCCCCAAGTCAGAAGCCTGAGTTGCTCCCCTAGGCCCTACGGGCTTCTGGAAGCCAGAATTCACTCTCTGCTCCTGACTTCCAGTGGTCCATCCCACGCAGAGCATTGGGCCAGAGTGCATGCCCGTACAGCTGCCTGGGCCTCTGTGCGAGGCACCTGCACTGTGACTGATTATGGCGGGATGGAGGAGACCTCAAACACTGGCAATTGCATAGACAAGTCTGGAAGGAGGGGTTTGCCACAGGGCACCCAGGTGTTTCCCATTCTAGGACTCCCCTGTTGTCCCACAGACCTTCCAAGATCCGCCCCCCCCCCCAGATCGGGCTTTCTCTGGAAAGTGAGGTCTCAGCCACAGCATCTCTAGCCAGATTCTACTGTTCTCTGAGCCTCCTCTTTACTCAGCACATCACAGCCAATCTTCTCTCTGCTCCTCCGTCAGGATCCACACTTACTCCCCCTACACACCCAAAGTCTCAGGGTGCACCCTGGGGGCTCTAGCTGCACCCTGTTTGCCCTCATAGGAAACTCCACATCCCACCCAAGAGGACCAAGCACTCCAGAAATCTGAGTGGATTCTCAAGCTAACAGAATAAGGTTAACATAGTAATGAAGAGGGCACAAGGACATAAGGCCAGAGATCTGAGACGCAGTTCCGGCTTTGTGGGTTTGGACACGTACCTGACCTCTCTGAGGACATGTACCTGTCATACAAATTACACATGAATATCGTTTGGATCCAGAAGAAGTTGAAAGTAAAAAAGTCCAGATTTACGATGGTATTGCCTCATGCTCTAAGACAGAAAGCTGATCAGGTCCAGATCCTTGATGATGACATATACTGACGTTCTGTTGACACCTCAATAGTAAATCTTAGGCCGAGGTCATGCTGTTCCTTCTGCTTGGGTTGCTCTGCTCAGGTAGGGCAGAGACAAATAACCCCTCCATATGAGCTTAGGACACGGCAGTCTGCCTTTTGTGTCTATTCGGCTCCTAGCACCTGGCTCCATTTCTTCTTGGTCTTGGCTTCTAACTTCAGCTTCCTCTCTACTCTAGGCCATATTTGCAGCCAGTGAGGGGTGCAGCGCCTCTGATCTTGACCTCTATGCTCTCTTTTTGTGCTGTGGCTTTCTTTCACTCTCTGTCTATTCATTCATGTTTGGATTTTTAAGATAATGAAAGGTATTTTTGCCCTGGGCTACAGAACTCAAGCCAAGAGCTGGCCACTTGGCTGAAGCCCCCCAGAGCCTGGAGGGAGTAACTGTTTCAAAGGGTTTACCTATATGCCCCCAGCACTTCAGAAGTTTATCCCCTTCCTCCCATCTCAATTTCTGCAGCGGGGTGAGGCTCTGCATCCCTGGGGACTCCTTCCTGGTGGGATCCTAGAACGAGACTCAGGCTGACTTCCAACTGTGCTCCTTCTGTGGAATATCTGGGATATCTCCCCCTCTGAGGTTCCAGTGGCTGTCTACAAACTCACTGTGGGCAGGATTCACAGGGCCAGGGTAAGAGAGGAGATGAGGACGTTGAGGGAGCTATTAGCAGGGCCTCACAGATTTCTGCAACTATCGTAGCTCCCTCCAAATACTAACAATACTGAACCCTACTCTTTTGCTTTCATGCCTCCTCCTTTCATTAGACTTTGAACACCCTGAAGGTCAGCACTGCCCCTCTGAGTTACCTGCTTCTAACTCCCCTTGCTCTAGTTTGTATCCCAGCGGGCTTGCTGATTGAAAGAATGGCAGCTAAATGAACAAGCGAGGGAATGGATGAGCCACTCAAGAGTTCTGCATGAAAAAAAAAAGAGTTCTGCATGGAAATACATGGTATATCAGATACTTTCAACCACGACCTGCAGGAAAAGGTCGACAGAATTATCAGGGCAATTTCATGAAGTCGGGATGTTCTGTCCCTAAATTAGTAAATGGCTTAATTTGAGTGAATTAAAGTGGGAACACATGAGCTACATGAAGATATAAAACTGGACTTGCACTATAGCACTGCCTGAAGTCAGGAGCTGCCAGGTTGCACATGGCATCACCTGGGGCTTTTGAAGACAATTACTGGACCCCACTTCAGACCGAGTCTAAATCTGAGGCTAGGGTTCAGCCACTGGCATTTTTGAAAGCTCCAGAGGTCATTCCCCTGGGTAATCATGGTTGGGAACCACAGTCTGGGGGACAGCTAAGCACTGGGATTATGTCTGAAATCCAGTTCACTCCCTGCCAGCTGTGTACCTCAACTTCCTCATCTGCAAAAGAGGATCATGATGTCTACCTTCAGAATTTTTAATGAAGATAAAATAATATATGCCTTTGTGATAAGATAAATACTCTGTGTACTAGTGCTTGCTACTATTTCCCTTAGCATTATTATTTTTATTATTCGGTGTCAATGCCTTAGAATGCCTAAGTAGAAAATCTATTTACTTTAGTTATTTAGGGCTTCTCAGGTGGCTCAGACGGTAGAGAATCTGCCTGCAATGAGGGAGACCCCAGTTTGATCCCTGGGTCTAAAAGATGCCCTGGAGAAGGGAATAGCAACCCACTGCAGTATTCTTGCCTGGAGAATTCCATGGATGATTCAGCTCATGTCCAAAATGGGTTAAGAATTGTACAAAGTACAACCCAAAAAGGAATTGGACCAGATTCTGAGCTAAGGATGCCCTATGTACCGAAATACCTACTTGAAGTTCTTGACATATATTATCTCGTTAAAAAGTACCATTCATCAAGTGGCTCAGATGGTAAAGTGTCTGCCTACAATGCAGGGGGAGCCTGGTGGGCTGCCATCTATGGGGTCGCACAGAGTCGGACACGACTGAAGTGACTTAGCAGCAGCAGCAGCACAGATGAGAAAACTGAGGCTTGTGTAGGTTATCTCCAAAGTCTTCCCGCTCCAGTGTAGGAGAGCCTGGTTTGGACTGGGGTCCCCCTGCTTCCAGGTCTGTGCTCCTCTAATCTGGTATCATTGAGCATCTAGTATGCATGTTTTGGACATGGCCTCCCTTCTCTCAAACAATTTACAGGTTAGAGGAAGAACCGATTTGTGCTGAGTGGGGAAAAATCAGAGAAGGATTTTTGAAGAAAGCGAAAATTCATTTGAGACTGGGAAGATAAAAAGGATTTTGCCAGGTAGGAAATGAGAGCCTAAGGACATTCCTGGTGGGGAAGCCAATAGGAGTAAAACCAAAAGCATGAGGGCACAAGCGGGATGATTGGGGGTGGTTGCAAGTTATACACTTGGCTGCATTAGCTTTATTCCTCACCTCTCACATGACTTTCTTAAGAGGGACTTCCTTTCTCTGAAGGATTTCTGGAGGGACTGGAAAGTAGTCTTAGTAACATTTTCCTCTCCAAGTGTCTTCTTATCAACAGCAAAAAATCTCTTATGCATTCTGAGCTACTGTTCTGATGTCTGTGGGAGCTTCACATGTCAGTCAAATGCCAAATATGCACAGGGAGTTCCAGCATGAACAAGGGCACTGGGTCTCTCCCATGCATGTCAGACACAGCATGTGTGCATGTCTTTGTGCATGCAAAAGCATGCGTGCCCCTGCACACAGACAGCAGTAAGCAAGGAGACGGAAGAATTCTGTTGAGCCCAGTTCTTGCTCTTCAGACACGACTGAGGATGCTTGGTTCATTTTTCTTTGCTAACCAGACTCCAAGTCCCATCCGCTCCTTGCGAAGCATCAAGGTCAATGCCAATTTCCCCTCTATCATCCACGTCTGTGGCTGAGCTGTCTGTGGTGGAAGAAATGAATGTTCTCCATAGCTCTCAGCTCTGGGCTGGCCACTTCCAGCCTGCTGACAAAATGCAATTGTGCTATATCACAGCCAAGCAAAATATACGCTGCTGGTGTTAGTGTCCTTTGTGTGGCAAGGCCACCGAAGGGGAGAGCCTCCTTAGGAAGAGGCTATTCCATCATCCAAGGTCTGCCTGAGCCTGTTGAGAACTGATGCTTGGGAAGAAAAAAAGCCTAATGCATGTAATATGAACTCTGTGGTTTCCTCTTGTTCCTGGCATAGCTGAGGCCGTCACATTTCAGGTCTCCGGCTCTACAGAAACAAAAGGACCATGTGTGTTAAAAGCATGCAGTTCCAGAGGTTAGATCACAACTCTGATTGGAGAACAAGGTTAATCATGGGTTCATCACTTGATGACCTCTGCAGGCAGGGCTGCAACCCAGTGAGTTTTTAGTAAGCAGAGACCAAATGCAGAAGGCGCCCTATAGGCTCAGAATGCCTGGATTCCAAGGGGAGGGGGCTTCAACCTCCAAGCTGATGCCTGCAAGAGAATGGGGGTGGAGTGGGGAATGTTACAGGAAGTGAGGTTTATAAGCTCCGTCTCCATAGAATGTCTGGTCAGTCCCATTTAGCAATGGGAAGGAGAAAGGAGCTCTTAGCAAGCTGGCTTGGGGCTTGCTATTGCAGGAAAGAAACCTGGTGTCTTCTTTTTGGCTGAAAGGCTCCAGCTCCACTCAGAAGGGCACAGAGAAACACAACCTTGGAATGCAGGGTTAAGAGGCTCACCATCAAGGATCAAGGTGGAAAAATACTTCCGGAAGCTGGCCTGGTGATGAAAATGAACTCTGCTGCTTCGTTTACAGTTATCCAAGGGTCACATGACTCTCATCAAATACCAGAGCACAGCCCGAGTTTAACCCAGTCCTTTCTGGAGCGTCAGCATCTGTAATTCTAGAACTAGGTATGAATCCCAGGCTCTAGTAAGTCCTGTGATCTTGGGCTAGTAATTTAAACTCACATGACCTGTTTCTTCATCTGTAAAAGGAGCTAAAAGCCAATGGGACCATATTTTGTGAGACAACGCAGGGAAAACCCTGTTATATAGTAAATACTCATGTATAAACTGGTAGAATTTTCCCCAGCTTCTTAGCCAAACTCTCCCATCCTCTCCTGCCCCATCTACCTCTCTTTGTCTTACTTTCTTCCTGAAACACACAGAACTGCTTAGGGTTTCCTGCCACCCTCTGCTCCATTCTCTGGCCAACACATACAGTGACACAGAGGATGGTGGTCCATGACTTGAGTTCTGCCTTCACATGTATTATTTCCTCTGCCTGGCAAGCCCTCTCCTACTCCAGGATGCCTCTGAAACACCAAAACACCTCACATGCTTCCTCGCCTATGACCTTTCCTTGAGACAAACAATGCCTTTCCCCAGCACAGCAGAGTTCACCGGTCCCGTTATGTGCTCTTCTCTCCGGAGTGACAATGATAGCCTCTTACTGCAGGAACCACACTCTGTACTTACCTGTGTATGTGTCTGTCTCTCCTTTGGGGAGCCTGAAGGCAGGGTCTGTATCTGTTTGGTATCCCAGGTTCTTTGCAGACTGTCTGAAACAGAAAAAGTAAGAAGTACTTCTGGAACATTCATTAAATTGAAGCAAATGTAGCTCATTGGAGCAACTGAGAAGAGAATGGTTTTGATGAAAGCATACTTTCAGCTAAATATTTTCAGAATACTTTCAGCTAAACAAAAGCTTCTTCATCAATTGCTTCACTTAATTCTCACAACAAGCCTCTGAGATCAGGAAGGCTTGAGGTATTATTTTGATTTTGGGACTGAGGTTCCTGGTGCAAAAGCTGTGTGCATGGTCATACCACTAGCAAATTGCACAGGAAGGACTAGAATTAAGGTCTGTTTCTAAGATGTTTTCCTCCACTGAAATCTGCTGACCCGAATAGTGACTAGGGCACACTACTGCCTTTCCACAGCGCTTGGTCCCTTCCTCTATCTGCACCACACGGTACAACTTCATGTTTCTCCCCAGGCAGGCCACCGGTTCTTAACCTGAAAGATCCCATGATATGCAGGAAAGGTGAAGTTTACGTTGATGGGTAAGGACGAGATGGGACATATACACAAACTAAGCTGTGGACTCTGCACAGTTCTCCTGGAACTAGGTAAAATTTCACCTATTTTACTCCATTTAAAAAATTCTAAGGGAATTCCCTGGAGGTCCAGTGGTTGGGACTCCACTCTTTCACTGCCAAGGGCCCAGGTTCAATCCCAGGTTAGGGAACTAACTAAGCTGCATGACAGGCCAAAAATAAATAAATAAATAAATAGTAAAGTAAAATTAAAATTATAAATGAATACAACCCAAGGTAATATTGTTATAATGATACATTTAAGTTCCTCTTAATTTAAATGAAAAGCCATATAAATAAATACTCAGATTTGTTAACAAGAATGATCTCTCACTCATCTTACAATTACTCACATCAGTGTAGCATCGAATTGAAGCAGAGAACTGCTGAGCCCAGAGCTATTGAGATGGCCGGGGACAAGTGTGGAGATGGACAATGGTTTCTGTTGCTGTGGAGGCTGCAAACCAAAACCAAGTTTACCTATTAATAAATAATTGCAAATGCATAAATAATTATAAGTAGATAATATTTATACAAGAATGTGTATACATTTCATAGTAATTATAAAGGAAGCATATGGGACAGAGGTTTTGGAACCTGATTTAGGTAGGGGGACATGGAAGGCACTTAAAGGAGGTGATAAATAAGTAGTGGTCTTTAGGGTGGGGATCACAGCCAAAATGCTGTGCCACAGGGAGTTCAGCTCAGTGCTCTGTGAAGACCTAGAAGGGAGGGATGGGAAGTGGGTGGGAGGGGATATATGCATACTTATAGCTGATTCTCATTGCTGTAGAGCAGAAACTAACACGACATTGTAAAGCAATTATACTCCAATAAAAAAAAAAAATAAGCCAAAATACTATGCCAGAGATCTACTCAGATACAGGAAAAAAAAACAAAAAACTTCTATTGATATTTTTAAATCTAAAAATAAGGCATTATATTTACTTATATCTACTGGTAATCTCACCCTCTCTTTACCTTCTTCACCTGGAGAAGGGAATCTTCCCAACCCAGGGATTGAACCCAGGTCTCCCACATTGCAGGTGGATTCTTTACCAGCTGAGCCACAGGGAAGCCCAAGAATACTGGAGTGGGTAGCCTATCCCTTCTCCAGGGGATCTTCCCAGGAATCAAACCAGAGTCTCCTGCATTGCAGGCAGATTCTTTACCAACCAAGCTATGAGGGAAGCCCAATTGATATTTTTTTAAAATCTAAAATTAAGATATTATATTTATTTATATATACTGGTAATCTCTCTCTCTCTCTCCATCCCTCCACCTTCTCTCTGGGCTCCCCCTACCCCCTAGTTTGTCAGATGAACACATATCACACACAATAAGTTAGATTTCTTGAGAGGGAAAAATGGAATTCTACAATGTTGCGGAGCAGACAGTGGTACCTCACTTGCTCTTTCCCTTCTCACAGATAGTAATGCATTGCAGTCTGTGAGTTGCCAGAAGCCAGCGTGAGGAACTCCACCCTTGGCAAAGGTCATGAGGAAGGAGGCTTGGTATTATGCAAAGGTGAGATCGAGCCTCAGGAAACCCCCTGTTCCCGAGCATCTACCCCCAAAACCAGAGTCTGCCTACTTTACTGTTTCATGCTCTCACCTACACCTCTGACTTTACGGGGGGCTGACCCCCATTACCTCTCTCGGAGAAGGAGTTAACTTACAGCTCCAGTCAATAAAAATTCCTGGGCGTGACAAGGGTGTCTCAGGTCAAACCTCTCTGCTGGCAGACTAGTTTGTGTGACAGGATTATCCATACTCCTGCCACTACACACGTGATTGTTTACTACCTCTCAACCATAAACAGCACAGAGAGTTTGGAGTATTTTGAAAGTCTTAATTAGCATAGGGCTTTTCTCATTGTTGAGTCAATGATTGCTGCTAGGCCTCCATATCCTTAGGCACCTGGGAATATATTAATGTATTTGGAATATAGAAAAGGAAATATAGTAGTTTTGATGTTAGCAATACTAGACTCTTTGAGTTAATTAATTTTCTTTTGTTATAGATCACTATACTTTGATATGTCACTGTGTCCTTGCTATGTAAAAATGTAACTTTATCACTATCTTAAGACTAAATAGATCTTAAGGGGAACTATTGGTGAAGGGTTTTCATTTGTTGGGCTGATGTTTGCTGCTAAATCTCCATATTCCCTGCCCTTATAATGAATATAACTAGCATGTAGGAGAAATAAGTATTAACCTTTAAGATTAATCATGTTAACCTTAGGTTAAATAAATTCCTTTCTTAGTTGTAACCCACTACACTCTCACCCTATAGGAATGCAACTTTATCTGCTACCTTCAGAGGGTGGTGCCTGGTTTAAGAAAAAACACCCTTGGAAAAAATAAGTTTTTTGGTTATCAGAAAGAAAGGATTATAAAATATCAGCAGGCCTCATGGCCAGAAGATGATGTAAAACCCCTAAGACCTTTGTATAATTTTATATGAAGCACCTGATTGTGACAAGGGTCAGGTCTGCTGACCCCTGCGTGACTCTGTATTCATCCCTATTTATAACAAAAAGTATATAAGCAAACCTGAAAAATAAAAAAATGGGATCAGTTTCTGGAAAGACTGATTCCCCCGTGTCGTTCTCTCCCCTTCTGGCTGAATTCGCGTCTGGTATGTGGGTACTCACCAAGCCTGCTAATTCTGCCTGGGCTTCTAAGATCTCTCCTTCGGGAGAATGGAAAGACACCTGTGGCCTACATAGGTGGTGATTGGTATTCCACGTAACCCAAGTTATTCAGCCTCCTCTTCTCCACTAATTTTCCTACTACACCATCCATTTCTAATCTCTCTATATATCTGTAATTAAATAAGTTTTTTCCTAGGACACCTACTCCATCTCCCCTTCGAATTACCCTGGATCCACTGGGGCTGGACCCCGGCAGTGAGTGCTTGCTTAAGTGGATTTTCAGGTTATATTATCTAGTTTTAAATAAATGAACACTGACACAATTCCCAGCAAAGGTCCGTCTAGTCAAGGCTATGGCCATGTATGGATGTGAGAGTTGGACTATGAAGAAAGCTGAGTGCTGAAGAATTGATGCTTTTGAACTGTGGTGCTGGAGAAGACTCCTGAGAGTCCCTTGGACTGCAAGGAGATCCAACCAGTCCATTCTAAAGGAGATCAGTCCTGGGTTTCATTGGAAGGAATGATGCTAAAGCTGAAACTCCAGTACTTTGGCCACCTCATGCGAAGAGTTGACTCATTGTAAAAGACTGATGCTGGCAGGGATTAGGGGCAGGAGGAAAAGGGGACGACAGAGGATGAGATGGCTGGATGGCATCACCAACTCGATGGACGTGAGTTTGAGTGAACTCTGGGAGTTGGTGATGGACAGGGAGGCCTTGCGTGCTGCAATTCACGGGGTCACAAAGAGTCGGACACGACTAAGCAACTGAACTGAACTGACACAATTGACAAGTGGCTGTAGAAGCTTCCTCCAGGGAAACCATGGATAGAAAATAATAGTAATAAAGTAAAGGCAAGCAACATTAGGAAAACAGCAGCTGATCCATCGATTCCTTCTGCAAACCTTTGTTTGCTTCCTTATGGAGTTAAATATACTCATAATAAAGAAACAACAAAAATTCTCCCCCAAACGGAAATTATTAGGATGACTTGAAATATAGATTTATATGCATTACCTTTAAAAATGCACTATTCAGTGCTTGGGAGGTAGGAAAAATGGGCCAATACTGGTCACAGGATACAGCATGATGATTATAGCTAATAATACTGCATTGTATATTTGAATGTTGCCAAGTAGGTAAACGTTCTCACCACAAAAAAGAAATGGTAATTATGTGATGGGATGGAGGTGTTACCTAATGCTGTAGTTGTAATCATTTTGCAATATATAAGTGTATCAAATCTATGTTTTACTTCTTAAACTTATGTAATGCCAATTATATCTCAATAAAGCTGGGGGTGGGGAGAAAATGCTATATTCATAAAGTATATATTTATTTATGTAAAATAGCTTTTATCTTTATTTAGCATTTCCTTTGTAGATCTATATATATTTCATAATGTACAATATATAGTATAAATTATATGTAAGTATACATAGTAGAAGTATGACTTGTATATAATTTATAAATAAATATACGTATATTGAGAGTTTAGGTTTCTGATACTCTATCATTTGCCCGTGATAGAGTATCAGAAACATTTAAAGACCATGGATATAAGGGAATAGCAAGTAATTAGCCATGTGACAAGCAGGGCAATAAACAATTCAGGCAGCTTGAGTAGTACTTGCAAAGATATGTTTGGAGAACTGAGGAGAGGCTGGTGTAGCTAGAGGATAAACAGTGGAGAGAGGAGGCAAGGGCAAGGTCATGAAAGACCCTGGAGACCATGGTAAAGGGTTCACATTTTATCCTAGTGAAATTACCATGACCTGTAAGTGTTTAAAGCTGTGGAATGATGAAATATAAATTTTAAGAAAATTGCCTTAGCTGTTTTGGGATGATGGGATCATGCTGAGCAGGCACAGAAGTGAAGCAACTGGTTAGGAGGCTCTCATAGTAATACGAGCAAGAGCTGATGGTGGCATGAACTAATGTGGTAATGTACAGATGAAGAGAGGTAAACAGATTTTAAAAGCATGTTGGTTATAAACCCAATGGTACTTCCAGATGGATGGAATAAAAGATATGTGAGTGGGATAGAAAAATCAAGAACAATTTCCAGCATCCTTACTTGAGCAACGTGGTGAAATTTGGTGGCACTGGTTAGATGGGTAGTGGGTTGGATGATGGAATCAAGTTATCTGTTTTAAGTACATAAAATCTGATATTTCAGTGAGAAATCCAAGAGAAGATGTTGATCAGGTGGTTGGATGGTTATGCATTTAGAGCTTGCAAGAAAAATATCATTGATTGTCCTTCAGTTCAGCTCAGTTGCTCAGTCGTGTCCGACTCTGCAACCCTGTGGACTGCAGCATGCCAGGCTTTCCTGTCCATCACCACCTCCCAGAGCTTGCTCAAACTCATGTGCATAAATGATGCCCTCCAACCATCTCATCCTCTGTTGTCCCCTTCTCCTCCTGCCTTCAGTCTTCCCCAGCAACAAGTCTTTCCCTGATGAGTCAGTTCTTTGCATCAGGTGGCCAAAGTCTTTGAGCAATATTGACTCCATTTGATTTTCTAGTCACATTTCCACCTTTTGTTCAAAATCGTTTGGGCAAAAGCATTGGTGACCAATTGCTTGTTTACTTGTCATTAGCACTGACTTCTTTGGTGCTGGAAAGGCTTCTTCCCAGAAAATCATGTCTTATGAAGGCAGAAAAGAGATGGTTGTGCAGGAGATATGCTTTTAGAGAGTTTATGGACACATCTGAGGAGGCTTCAAGGAAGTGAGTCTTAGGTAGCACTGACTATACGAGAAATTCATGAATCTTCATTAGGAGGAGGAGTAAATCAATCACCTCTATAAGTCAGCTATCATTATTCCTTTGGAGGCTGTCATAGTACAGCAATGGAAGTCACAAAGCATATGAAGTTTAAAAATGACAAACAGAGGACAAATTAGAAAAATGATTAGTATGACTGGTTGCAATTTTGATAATAATAAGGCACCAAATCCAGAAGGGAGCCAGTTGAAGATTTCTACATGTTAAGAGGTTGAAGCCTCTTTTTACAGTTTGAAATGTCTCTGATGATGGCATTGGGTGTTTATATAAACTTTCTGAATCACTCATATTGGAACTGACATAAAGATTGTCTATACATGAGCTATTATGGTAATTTCCCTAAGGTTTATATCAAGTTGTCCAATTTTAGCTTTCATGGCTTCAGAAAAAGGGCAGTTTTAGTTCTCAGTGATTCCAAGTCAAAATGATTAGAGGAAAAACTAGAAACAGTAGTTTGGAGAGTCAGAGCTCGATATTGGAGGAAACTAGAATTCAAGATCTAGCTCAGTTTACAGGTAAATACCAGAACCTCAAAGACAGTTAACAGCACTAGAATCTATTATCCACAGAGGCACATTACTGAAACATAATTTTTCTCTCTAAAATAACACTCATTCTACCAATATAGGCAAATTAAGATTAATTTTTCATTAAAATAAGTTTGGTATCAACAAACTTGTTCTGATTATTTATTTAAGTGTCATTCAGTTGAGTTGCTTAGTCATATCTGACTCTTTGAGACCCTATGGGCTGCAGCACGCCAGGCTTCCCTGTCCACCACCAACTCCTGGAGCTTACTCAAACTCATGTCCATTAAGTTAGTGAATGCCATGCAACTATCTCATCCTCTGTCATCCACTTCTCCTCCCATCTTCAATCTTTCCCAGCATCAGTGTCTTTTCCAATGAGTCAGTTCTTCACATCAGGTGGCCAAAGTATTGGAGCTTCAGCTTCAGCATCAATCCTTCCAATGAATATTCAGAACTGATTTCCTTTTGGATGGACTGATTGGATCTCCTTGCAGACCAAGGGACTCTCAAGAGTCTTTTCCAACATAACAGTTCAAAATCATCAATTCTTTAGCACTCAGCTTTCTTTATAGTCCAACACTCACATCCATACATGACTACTGGAAAAACCATAGCTTTGACTACACGGACCTTTGTTGGCAAAGTGATGTCTCTGCTTTTTAATATGCTGTCTAGGTTGGTCATAGCTTTTCTTCCAAGGAGTAAGCGTCTTTTAATTTCATGGCTGCAGCACTGTTTATAACAGCCAGAACATGGAAGCAACCTAGATGTCCATCAACAGTTGAATGGATAAGAAAGCTGTGGTACATATACACAATGGAATATTATTACTCAGCCATTAAAAAGAATACATTTGAATCAGTTCTAATGAGGTGGATGAAACTGGAGCCTATTATACAGAGTGAAGTAAGCCAGAAAGAAAAACACCAATATAGTATACTAACGCATATATATGGGATTTAGAAAGATAGCAACAGTAACCCTATATGCGAGACAGCAAAAGAGACACAGATGTATAGAACAGTCTTTTTGACTCTGTGGGAGAAGGCGAGGGTAGGATGATCTGAGAGAATAGCATTGAAACATGAATATTATCATATGTGAAACAGATAGCCAGTCCAGGTTCAGTGCATGAGACAGGGTGCTCAGGGCTGGTGCACTGGTAAAAATAAAGTCTGTCACTGTTTCCACTATTTCCCCATTTATTTACCATGAAGTGATGGGACCAGATGCCAGGATCTTAGTTTTCTGAATGCTGAGTGTTAAGCCAACTTTTTCACTCTCCTCTTTCACTTTCACCAAGAGGCTCTTTAGTTTGTCTTCACTTTCTGCTATATGGGTGGTATCATCTGCATATCTGAGGTTATTGATATTTCTCCCAGCAATCTTGATTCCAGCTTGTGCTTCATCCAGCCTGGCATTTCTCATGATGTACTCTGCATATAAGTTAAATAAGCAGGGTGACAATACACAGCCTTGATGTACTCTTTTTCCTATTTGGAACCAGTCTATTGTTCCATGTCCAGTCCTAACTGTTGATTCTTGACCTGCATACACATTTCTCTGGAGGCAGGTAAGATGGTCTGGTATTCCAGTCTCTTTAAGAATTTTCCACAGTTTGCTGTGATCTACACAGTCAACAGCTTTGGCTAGGTCAATCAAGCAGAAACAGATATTTTTCTGGAACTCTCTTGCTTTTTCAATGATCCAACAGATGTTGGCAATTTGATCTCTGGTTCCTCTGCCTTTTCCAAATCTAGTTTGAACATTGGGAAGTTCACAGTTCATGTACTCTTGAAGCCTGGCTTGGAGAATTTTGAGCATTACTTTGCTAGTGTGTGAAATGAATGCAGTTTTCAGTAGTCTGAACATTCTTTGGCATTGCCTTTCTTTGGGATTGGAATGAAAACTGACCTTTTCCAGTCCTGTGGCCACTTCTGAGTTTTCCAAATTTGCTGGCATATTGAGTGCAGCGCTTTCGCAGAATCATCTTTTAGGATTTGAAATAGCTCAACTGGAATTCCATCACCTCCACTAGCTTTGTTCGTAGTGATGCTTTCTAAGGCCCACTTGACTTCACATTCCAGGATGTCTGGTGAGTGATCACACCATCGTGGTTATCTGGGTCATGAAGACCTTTTTTTGTATAGTTCTCTGTATTCTTGCCACCTCTTCTTAATATCTTCTGCTTCTGTTAGTTCCATACCATTCTGTCCTTTATTGAGCCCATCTTTGCATGAAAACTTCCCCTGGTATCTGTAATTTTCTTGAAGAGATCTCTAGTCTTTCCCACTCTATTGTTTTCCTTACTGTTTCTTTGCACTGATCCCTGAGGAAGGTTTTCTTATCTCTCCTTGCTATTCTTTGGAATTCTGCATTCAGATGGATATATCTTTCCTTTTCTCCTTTGCCTTTTGCTTCTCTTCACAGCTATTTGTGAGGCCTCCTCAGACAACCATTTTTCCCTTTTGCATTTCTTTTTTCTTGAGGATGGTCTTGATCACTGCCTCCTGTACAGTGTCATGAACCTCCATCCATAGTTCTTAAGGCACTCTGTCTATCATCTCTAATCCCTTGAATCTATTTTTCACTTCCACTGTATAATCATAAGGGATTTGATTTAGATCATACCTGAATGGTCTAGTGGTTTTCCCTACTTTGTACACTGTAAGTTGAATTTGACAATAAGGAGTTCATGATCTGAACAACAGTCAGCTCCTGGTCTTGTTTTTGCTGACTGTATAGAGCTTCTCCATCTTTGGCTGCAAAGAATATAATCAATCTGATTTTGGTATTGACCATCCAGTGATGTCCGTGTGTAGAGTCTTCTCCTGTGTTCATGGAAGAGGGTGTTTGCTATGACCAGTGCATTCTTTTTTGAAAACTGTGTTAGCCTTTGCCCTGCTTCATTTTGTACTCCTAGGCCAAATTTGCCTGTTACTCTAGGTATCTCTTGACTTTCTACTTTTGCATTCCAGTCCTCTCTAATGAAAAGGACATCTTTTTTTTTTTTCAGTTGTCCTTAGAGATTAGTATCTTCCATGAAGGGTCCACCATCTCTAAAGCCTTGGGATTTGCTCCATTATAAGGATGAGGCTTAGTAAATGTCTTTTATGCCCAGAAGTTTAGAAGAAAGGGAGACAACAGAAGAGGACTTGATTAGAATCTGTCAGTCAGGGAGGCAGCCAGACTCCTAGCACACTCTAGATCCTCCATGGATTACGGTCCAGTCATTCTCAATTGACAAAGCCCAGTAAGGCAGGTGAGGTTCAACAGTACGAAAAAAAAAAGGAGCTGGGCCAGCTCTGAGGAATACAGGTAAAAGTGCATCTCCACCTTGGCCAAGATATTTTGTTGAAACTCTAAGTGAAGAAATATTACATAAAACAGAACAATGAGGGAGGGAACTTACTTTTTATTTCTGCTATAATCGGAATATTAACTAGAAAAATTTAAGATTTGTTAGAAAGAATAACAAAGTTCCTGTATAGATTTTTTAAATGCAATTGCTTTCTTACATACCCCAAAACATCAATTAGAAATATAAATACAAAAAGTACTCAATTCATCATAAGCGAAAACAAAAAAGGAATGATTAGAAATGTTTTAGATAAAAAGAGGAAAACTATAAAATTATACTGAGCAATGCAAGTTAAGATTTGAATAAATGGGGAGGCAGATTGTGCCCCTCTATGGGAAAGTCAAGTATTTAAAAACTATAAATTTTTCTAAATTAGTGCATAGGAGTAAGAGGATGCCAATCAGAATTCCAATGGAGTTTTCTTTTGGAACTTGATGAAATCATTCAAAAATTTATTTTGGAGAATATATGTGTGAACACAGCAAAATAAACCATTGGTTAAATGAAAAGACAACCTACTGAATGGAAAATTTTTTTTTCTAATGACATGACTGATAAGGGGTTAATATCCAAAACATATAAACAGTTCATGCAGTTCAACATCAAAAACAACTTGATTTAAAAAACGGACAAAAGACAGAAGACTGTTTCCAAAGAGGATGATCGCAGGCAGATGAAAAGATGCTCAACGTCACTAAGCATGAGGGAAATGCAAATCAAAACTACAATGAGGTTATTACCTCACACCTGTCAGAATAGCTATCATCAAAAAGAACAACAATAACCAGTGTTGGCAAGAATGTGGAGAAAAGGGAACCCTTGTACACTTGGTAGAAATGTAAATTGGTGTAGCCACTATAAAAAACATAGTTTCTCAAAAAGCTAAAACTAACATGACCCAGCAATTCCACTCCTGGGTATATATCTGAAAAGCAAAACAAAAACACTAATCCAAAAAGATACTTGCATCCTAAGGCTCCTAATGGCATTACTCGCAGTTACCAAGATATGGAAGCAACCTAAGTGTCCATTAACAGATGAATGGGTAGAGATGCAGTGCATATATACAGTGGAATGCTTTCGCTGTTGTTCCATCTCTAAGTTGTGCTCGACTCTTTGCGACCTCATGGACAGCAGCATGCCAGGCTCTTCTGTTCTCTTCTCCCTCCCTGTGATTGTTCAAATTCATGTCCATTGAGCCAGTGATGCTATCTAGACATCTCATCCTCTGCCACCCCCTTCTTCTTTTGCCTTCAATCTTTACGAGCATCAGTCTTTTCCAATAAGTCGGTTCTTCACATCAGTGGCCAAAATATTGGAGTTTCAGCTTCAGCGTCAGTCCTTCCAATGAATATTCAGGGTTGATTTCCTTCAGTATTGACTGGTTTGATCTCCTTGCTGTCCAAAGGACTCTCAAGAGCCTTTTCCAGCACCACAATTCTAAAGCATCACTTTTTCTGCACTCAGCCTTCTTTATGGTCCAACTTTCACATCTGTGTGTGACTGCTGGAAAAACCATAGTTTTGACTCTATGGACCTTTGTCAACAAAATAATGCCTCTGCTTTTTAATATGCTGTCTATAAGCATATTAAATTCAATATTTAATAAGCTTTCCTTCCAATAAGCAAGTGTCTTTTAATTTCATGGCTGAAGAATATTCCAACTACCATACAATTGTACTCATTTCACATACCAGCAAGGTTATGTTCAAATTCCTTTGAGCTAGGCTTCAGCAATATGTGAGCTGAGAACTTCCAGATGTACATGCTGGGTTTTAGTAAAGGCAGAGGAACCAGAGATCAAATTACCCATGGGAGTGGGAATATCAGATGACCGTACTTGCCTCCTGAGAAATCTGTATGCAGGCCAGGAAGCAACAGTTAGAACTAGACATGGACCAATGGACTGGTTCAAAATTGGGAAAGGAATACAACAAAGCTGTATATTGTCACCCTGCTTATTTAACTTATATGCAGAGTACATCATGTGAAATGACAGGCTTTATGAATCAAAAGCTGGAATCACAATTTCCAAGTGAATATCAACAACATCAGATATGCAGATGAGGTTGGCAGAAAGTGAAGAGGAACTAAAGAGCCTCTTGATGTAGGTAGAAGAGGAGAGTGAAAAAGCTGTCTTAAAACTCAACATTCAAAAAACTAAGATCATAGCATCTGCTTCCATCACTTCATGGCAAACAGAAGGGGAAAAAGTGGAAGCAGTGACAGATTTTATTTCCAATATCACTGTGGATGCTAACTGCAGCCATGCAATGGAATGCTACTCAGCCATTAAAAACAAAAATGAAATTTTGCTATTTTCAACAACATGCATGGACTTGAAAGGTATATGTTAAATGAAATAAGCCAGACAAAGACAAATATTGTGTGATATCACTTTTATGTGGAATTTTAAAAATACAACAAACTAGTGAATATAACAATAACAACAACAAAACAGATTCACAAATACACAGAACAAACGAGTGGTTACCAGTGGGGAGAGGGTAGGAGGGAGGGGCAAACATAAGCGTAGGGGATTAAGAGGTACAAAATATTATGTACAAAATAAGGTAGAAGGATATATTTGAGAATAACTAGTACCGACTGAAGTGACTTAGCAGCAGCAGCAGTAACTGGGTAAGAAAGGCTAAGAGGGTAGAGCAGAGTCTGTAGCCCAAGGTGAACTCAGAGGGATTAGTATAAGATAAACTCACTGTAACTACTTTCTCGGCTGGTGCTCAGTACTGCCCAACACTCTTGGTCAATACCCAAAGCCAATTCCAGAACTTCCATTTAATTGTACCAACACACTCTCTATTATAATGGAATGTTTCATTCCAGTACCTTTTCCATTATTTTTACAATTTTTATAAATTGACTGATTCTCTCACTAGATTGTTATGTTTATTTTCCTACTATCTAACATAGAATCTAATATATTTTTATATTATATAAATCATTTAAAGTGAAGTCGCTCAGTCATGTCCGACTCTTTGCAACCCCATGGACTGTAGCCCATCAGGCTCCTCCACCCA
Source organism: Ovis aries (assembly GCF_016772045.2). Lineage (NCBI taxonomy): Eukaryota > Metazoa > Chordata > Mammalia > Artiodactyla > Bovidae > Ovis > Ovis aries. The sequence continues at coordinate 16,656,499 of NC_056055.1, forward strand.
TGGGATTCTCCAGGCAAGAGTACTAGAGTGGGTTGCCATTTCCTTCTCCAGGGGATCTTCCCAACCCAGGGATCGAACCCAGGTCTCCCACATGGTAGGCAGACGCTTTACCGTCTGAGCCACCAGGGAAAGATTGTTAACAAATAAATATTGAGATGCTAGTGCCGTTCTGCTCTATTATCAGATGAGAATTTTATTCAGTCAGTATTTATTATGCACTGACTAATGCTATGGCAGTTACTTGAGAAGCCAGCAACCGTTCCGTTGATAAGACTTATCAAGTCTGCTAGGAGGATAATTTCTAGTACCTCTTAGTATAGATTATCCATTTCTCCAAACACCTGAGTACCTGTTTCTCAAACTTCTGATGTTTTACGGAGGCCACTTAAGAACAGCCACACGTGGTGTCCAACTTGATCTCTCTGGAGATCAGACACTCAGTGTGTAGTGTCCTAGACAGGCCAAAGTTTAAAATACACTTTCAAGTTTGCTTTCTCTCATGTTTTTCAGATTTAAAGCAAAAAAGCTTCATTGTTTTAGTTCATAAAAGTACTTAATGTCATGAGGGCTTGAAAATTTGAAATAACAAAAAATGTTCCAATATTTCTTCTTGGCTAGAAATTGGATTAGGGTTTTACCACCAACCCTAGTCTTCTTGCTTTGACACAAGGATGAAGAAACTAGTTGCTAGGTATTGCAGTTGATTCCCTAGGCAGTCAATTTTAACGCCATAATGGATGAATATTGATTGATGCTCTTCTTCAAAATCACTTGAAAATCCTGACACTTCAGTGTCTACCTGTGAACTCAAAATGCTTTTGAATGAACCTCAATTAACTGTAAAAGTAGTTTGTCTCTGCCTTGTCTATACTTAACTGGTGAATTAATAATTCAAGAGCAGACATTTTGAGATATTCCCAAGTCCAAATGTTCAGTTTTTTTTTAAAGTAACCATCATAATTAATTGTTCACAACCATGAACCAGACAGTGCCAAGTATAGGGGATTCAAGATACAGAAGACTGCAGTAGCCCTTGTTTCCCCTATTGACTACCTCCATATAAAAGCCAAAATGAATGTTATGTTTGAATGAAAAATATAATCACATGTCCCCCAGATCAAACTCTCCAGTGGTTTCCCATCAATCATGGTCAGACTGGCCCTACTTGAATTGGCCCTTGCCTACCTCTGTGTCTTCACTACTGGCATTCTCAATCATTTCTTTCCCATCACTCTGACATTCTACATGCTTCAGAACCCATTGAACTCCTTCAATCTAGACATTTGTACTAATGTTTTCTCTATCTGGAAATCTTTTCCCCACATTTCCAGATGGCTTGCCTTCTCATTCCAGACATCTGAGCACAAAGTTACCTACTTATAGAGAATTTTCCTGCAAGCATTTCAAATTAACAGCATCACAACCATATCTTTGGAACTTTTATCCTTCTTCACTTTTCTTTACAGCACTAGTAACTACCTAAAGTTAAGTTACTTATTTACTTATCGTCAGACTCAACCCGTATATAATGTAAACTTCATGTGACCATAGATTGGACTTGTCAACAGCTTTATCCCCAATGCTTCATGTTTATATAAATGCTCAATAAATAATTTTTGAATTAGTGAATAAATGAGTGTCTGAAACTTGCTCTTAAGGGAGCTTCATACATAGATAATTATTTCTTTTAAAAAATTTCTACTCTGTCTAGAGGATATTACTATGTCTTTAAAAAATGAGGAAACAGCCTCAGGAAGGCTAAATAAATTTGCCCAGGGTTATCAGCTAGTAAAGTGATAAAACTCAGATTTAAACCCATACTGTTTCATTCATAGTGAAATCACTAATCTGTTCTTGAATAATATATTAATCTTTCACACAAGCTCATATAAAATTTGCTTTTCTCACATAGTCTTTCTATTTATTTGCTTGTCGGAAAATTTTTGGTAGCTGCTCATGTATCACGGTATGTCACATACCAGAAGCAATCTTATACGCAGAAAACATAAACAGCATGTCTAGGGAAACATATCAAAAGTCTCCCAAGTAATAACCTGAAGTAGTGAAAAATTGGAAGTAGCCTGAAGGCACGTAATATCAGAGAAGTGGTGTAGTCAGCACTGATACACTCATTATAGTGGCATATCATGTAGCCCCTGAAAGTTATATTTTAAAAATTTTCAGTAACATAGAAAAATGTTCCTGACACATAATTTGGTGTTTAGTGTATATTATAAAATTAAATACATGATTTGTTCTTCTGGCTATGAAGGAGTAGCTAGTATCAGACTAACCCTCCAATGCTGAACAACTACAAAAGCTACATAATATACAAAAGGCAGCTATTTGAAGAAGAGCAACTAAAGCACCCAGGGCTCGAGAGACAAGGGTTCCAGAGAGAAAGGAGAAGAATTGAGGTAAATTATACGTACATTTGTCACTGGTTTTCACCCTTGGACCATTCGCCAACTTGCAGTGAGGACATAGCATTAAATAAGAAACTGGAAGAATAAATATTATGGCAGTATTAATGAGCTGGAGAATAAAACTGGAGTTCAAGCCTACCAATGCAGTCAGCAGTTGATGAGACAAGATTCTAGAGGAAAGAGAAAACTGAATACAATATTCTGAGCACAATTTGTTCTAGAGGTATTTGCCAATGCCAAAGTAGTGTATACATGTTTAAAATAGCTTCTAAGGAGACAGAAAGCTAGGTGGAGATTTTATTAGTTTCATGATGCTGGTGAAATAAAAATTCTAGAAAAGGTCTTGGTAGACCATCTACATCCTCAAATCATCATATTCCCTGATCGGACTGAGATAATCTGTCAATGGTCAAAGAAGAAAATAATTTCTAGAGAAAACTAAATTCACCCAATGCCTCCTTAATAAAAATGGCCAACATTCAATTCAAAATTTTGAGGTGGGCCAGGAAACAGAACCAAATACTCAAAGAAAAAAAAATTGGCTGTAGTAAGGAACCTACAGGTAATGTAGCTATAGATTAGATTATAACTGACTTTTCAGTAGAAATGATGGAAGACAGAAGGCAGTGGAACAAAAAGAACTTTCAAAAATTTTATGTGCAATAAAAACATCCGTCAAAAATTAAGGTGAAATAAAGATGGTTTCAGACAAAAATGTTGGAAGAATTGATAGCCAGCCAAACTGTACTAAAAGAAATACTAAAACAAGTTCCTCAGGAAGAAAAAATTTTATTCCAGATAGAAGCAGGTAACTCAGGAAAAATGAAAATAATCATAAATATGAGTATAGCATGAAGATCAGAAGGGGATAAATGAAGCCAAAGTTTTGTACAATCTTTCCATTGTTTGGGAGCCTATAAAAGCAAATCAATAATGTATATTGAAATCTGCAGGATAACCCGTAAAAATTGAATAAATGAAAGTATAAAAGTGTATATATATGCAAAGAGAAGATAAAATAAATTTTAAAATAATTAGTACATAGGACATCTTTTAAAGGAAAATAAAGGAACACAAAGTAAATGGGACAAATAGAAAATAGTATATTTAAACTCAAATATATCAGTAGTTATATTACATATAAGTATATTAAATACCATAAATAACACCAAAATTTGTCATACTATCAATAGAGAAAATAAAAATCAACTAGAGGCACATTATGAGACAAGTCTTAAATATAAAGATAGAAATTTAATATACCTATACTAACAACAAATAAAGTACTTTTGAAAGCAAGAAGTATTACTAGAGACAAAGTGGGATATTTCAGTAAAATTTTTTCATTCAAGTGGAAAAATACTAATTCTAACTTTATATGCATTTAATAACATTAGATCAAAAAATATAAACTGACAACTAACATACTTCTTAGTTACTGATAGGGAAAAGTTATAGAAAAACAGAGGAAAAATCTCTAGGTCCACATGGCTTTCCACATGAGTTTTTCTAATCCATTAAGTAAAAATAACACAAAATTATAAAGTCTTCCAGAGAACAGAAAAAGAAACTTATTAAGTTACCATATTCTTAATACCAAAACCTGACATGTACGTTACAATTAAATAAAACTACTGGCCACTTTCTCCCATGAATGTAATTTTAAAATTCTTAACTAAAATATTTGTAAATCTAACTCAGTGATGTATGAAAAAGGTAATACATCGCAACCAAACTGAGATCATTTCTGGAATTTAAGATTGATTTAACATTTTTAAAAAATCAGTAATTAACTTCATTAGTTGCATGAATAAGGAAAAATTATTCAATTTAAGAGATTTATAAAAAGCATTTAATAAAATTCAATACAATTTCATGGTAAGCAACTGATTTGTATCCATAAACATAAAGAAATCTCACAAATCAATAAGAAAAACGTCCAATTTTTTAAATGATCCAATATTTGAAATGAGTACTCTACAAAAGGAGATATGTGAATGGTCAATAATTAAAGCATGAATTAGTCTAGATAATTACTGCTAAGAATTAAATTGTGTCTGTCAAAGAAGTATGTTTGAAGTCGTAAACCTGGGAACCTGTGAATGAGACCTTATTTGAAAACAAGGTGTTAGTGAAATAGATCTTTTTTTCCTCAAAGTTTACTCTGTTGAGATAGGCTGGATATTGCAACAGGGCTCTGTCAAGAACCTGGAGCCACTCAGAAGTAGCCAGATTCCTGCTTCTTTTATCTCAGAGTGATTTGTCCATGCTGCCCTGACTTCTAAAACGGTCTGTCTCACCCACAGGGCATACTGCTAGGACTTGACCAATATCCTTGGGATAAGATGTCTCTGCCCTTACTACCAACTGTGATATAAAGAAAAGGCACAGCTTTGGAGTGAATCACATTTGAGTTTAACTATGAGACTAACAACTCAGCAGCTATGCAACCCTGGGCTTCCTCCAAGCCCCTCTTGACCTGTCCATTCAGTTCAACTTAATTTAATCCATCAAACACTAACTGAGGATCTGGAGTGTATTTTTTTAAAGTGTGCTTAATTCTGGAGATTAAAAGTATGGAAAAAAGTCTCAATCCTCATGGTACTGTAAAATGGAAATACCACACTCTCCTCAGAGTTATTTGTTTTTGTTTTGAGAATTCATGGGATACTATTTAAACAAATATACTGCAGTTTGTCCATGTGATACGTGTCAGTATTATTTTCCTTTTCCTATTTCTTCTATACTGCCGATATTTCCTTGGTTGTGTGTTTTGAACCAGTTATCTTACCTCATTGCACTTCTGCTTCTCCACTTACAAAATGGGAAAACAATAAGATGTTTACCACATCCATTAGGATGTATAACTTGTTCTGGCAATAGCAAAACTTGAGTGGAGTTGTTCCAATTATAGATTGCTTTGTGATGAACCCTTCCACCCTGCCAAAACCAAAAAACTTAATGGTTTAAAACAACTACATTAATTTTGCTGACAAATCTGTACTTTGGGCAGAGCTTAGTGGAAACATCCTCTGTCTGCTCCCATCCTTATTAGAAAGAGAGCAGATAGAAAATGGGGGACTGGATCATAACAAGGGTTATGCACTCCTGTGTCTGGTGGTTCAGGCTGGCTATTTGTTGGGACCTCCGCTGGAAGTGTGGCCTTTCTGGTGTCTGCTTGGCTTCCTCATAGCATAGAGTCTGTATTCCATGGGTGAGTGTCTCAAGAGGCATAGACAAAAGTTGTAATCCAATTTATGACTTAAGACATTATATAGTGTCATTCCTGCCTTGTTTGCAAGCTGACCCTGGTTGAGGGTGATACAGACCATTCTTTTTGGTGGAAGGGTGTCAGTGTAATGTAAGAAGAACATGGGTAATGAAGGTTTGATGTTGTCATCTTTAGAACAATCTGCCTCAGATTTTAAACAACAAAAGTTGAATTTTTACCCTGCTGAAGATCTGTGTGGGAGCTCTGGTCACCCGAGTCACTTGGGGATTCAGTTTGATAGAGGTTTCATATATTACCATAATTGGTGAGAGAGGAAAAAATAATGTAGTTTTCTCCTAAAGCATCTATCCCAAAGTAACACCTGTTAATTCATCTCACATTTTATTGACAAAAATGTCGCAAGGCTGAGCTTCAACTTCAAAGAGGATAAGGAAGGGCAATCCTACCACATGCCTGGAAGGAAAAAACTGGTTTATTTACAAACAGTCCTCATGACTAACATACCCAACTGCATAGGGTTTCTATGAGGATTAAGTGGGATAAAGAACATGAGGTATTCGGTACAACTTAAATTATTGAACATGTTCAATAAATCATACCCACAGTTTGTGGGCAAGGCATTTTCCTGGCTATTTCCAATACTGCACATGAGTTCTTGAGGTTCCTACTATCCTCCCCTAGGGAGTCTGAAGTCAGAGGCTTAAACTGTAGGATTGTTAGCTTTCTCAAGCTTGGGTACCATTTAGAAAGCTCTGTCATCTCACTGAGACTCAGAAAATGCACAGTGGAGATTGATTCCTGGCATGGAAAGCTGGAGAAAGTAGGCCAGGCACAGCTTTTATAGAGACCTAGAATTTAAATCTTTATTTTTCATTTTGGACACTGACTTAGCATTATCACAGGGAGACCTTTGGGTACCAGGCATTAGCTATTAAAGCGAAATAAGTTGACAGACTTATAGGAAGTTGACTTAGCTTTGAGAGCGAAAGAGAGAGAGAAACGTCAAAAGATGTCCACATGCAAATAATGATGTTCCTGTGACAGTGTCTCTCCAGAGCTGTCATCTTGTCTTCAAACAGAATAATGTTTCTGCATTAGTGACTTCTTCCCAATCTGTCCTTTACCCTAGTTTGGTGACTTGTTGACCTTCTGAAAAGCTTTGGGTAGGCAAGTATGTTTCCAACATCAACTCCACCATTAAATACTGTTGTGATCTTTGAGCAAGTTACCTGAAGTGTGAAAGTCTTAAGTCCTCGCCTGCCCAAATGGAGATGAAAAGATCTAATTCACTGTGGTTTGGGAAAACTTTAAAGACAATATGAATGCATCTTGTGGCTTGATTTCTAGGCTGGACTGGACACAAATGTTACTCCTTCTTGCTGTGGCCAGCTGCCTAGGTTCACTCAGAAGACTTTAACAATCATGTCCCTTCCATGTCTTGTTTTTCTCTTCTCTTTTTTTCTCATTATGTTCATTCCTAATGTCAGTGGTTTATGAGTCCTAAAGAGAGGATGGATTGGGATCTAGGTTTTGTTCATCTCACTTTTTCATGTAAAAGAGTTAATTCTTAAGCTAGCTATTATATTAATAAGTATTCCAAATTTTAAACCAACTATACATACTTAGAGAAGGTAAATTACTCTCATTTCTTAAATTTATTCTTTGTTCTAGAAAAACTGACATGAAATGAGTTTGGTTTTTATTGCTTAATTCACCTTTTTTCTTTTTTAACTAGTTCAGTATTTTCTCCAAATCCTCCCATTTCACTGATAATGTTGAATTTTATTAGAGTAGAATATATCATATATTTTTTAAAAACCAAAATTTCTACCATGGGGATTTTAATAGGATCTTTCTTATTTCTAATATTAATTATCTTGCTTTTCTCTATTTACTGGTTAGATTTTCAAAGAATTCTTTATTTAAATGTTTTTCAAAAAACAGGGATTTAATTTATATAATTTTAAATAGTTCATAGAATCAATGTTTTCTGCTTTTATTGTTTCCTTCAGTTCTCATTTAGTATTTATTAATTCTTTAGTATTTATGAAAAATCATTTAGTACTTGACATTTCTTTTTGAGAATATCTTTGTACTTTAAATTTTTTGTACAATGAGATTTTTGGATAATCTCATTTTAAACACTTTAAAAGGAGTTCATAGTTTGTCAAATTTATCTTTCTCCTAATAGTAATTTGGAACAATGTTACTTAAATTTCCAATCTTGAGAAACACTTAAAATTCACATTTGTAACAGCATTTCTAGTTATTTGGCAACATGGACGAATATGTGACCTTGGCAATGTCTGGGTATTGGATTATTCATTTATATACATGTGTTCATAGCCTATTTAAAAATCATATTTCTCTAATTACTCCATTGGGCACTCAAAGTATCTTGATAGGTACCACTTTGATGTATTTATAACTGTATAACATCTGAGCCATTAGGGAAGCCCATATATACATATATAATTAATCTTAATACTTACTTAAATTATCACTGTTTGACATGTTCAAGCAGGAGACGGCAAGATTGAGCATCAATATCTTAAGAATCAGTTTCATAAAATGGACAGGATTGGGTGTATTTAATTCAGATGACCGTTATATCTACTACTGTGGGCAAGATCCCTTAGAAGAAATGGAGTAGCCCTCATAACCAACAAAAGAGTCTGAAATGCAGTACTTGGGTGTAACCTCAAAAATGACAGAATGATCTTCGTTTCTTTCTAAGGTGAACCATTCAACATCTTAGTAATTCAGTACTATGTCCCTATCATGGATCCTGAAGAAGTTGAAGTTGGTCAGTGCTATGAAGACCTACAACACCTAGAACTAACATCAAAAAAAGATGTCCTTTTTATCATAGGGGATTGGAATGCAAAAGTAGAAAATTCTTAAAGAGACAGGAGTACCAGATCACCATACCTGCCTCCTGAGAGACCTGTATGTGGGTCAAGAGGCAACAGTTAGAACCGGACATGGAACCATTGACTGGTTCGAAATTGGAAAGAGTATGACAAGGCTGTACATTATCATGTTACTTATCTAACTTCTATGCAGAGTACAGCTTCCCTCATGGCTCAGCAGGTAAAGAATCCGCCTGCAATGCAAGAGACCTGGGTTCAATCCCTGGGTTGGGAACATCCCCTGGAGAAGGGAACAACTACCCACTCCAGTATTCTGGCCTAGAGAATTCCATGGGGTCGCAAAGAGTCAGACTGAGGGACTTTCACATATGCAGAGTACATCATGTGAAATGCCAGGCTCGATGAATTACAAGCTGGAACCAAGACTGCTGGGAGAAATATCAATAACCTCAGATACACAGATGATACCACTCTAATGGCAGAAAGCGAAGAGAAACTAAAGAACCTCTTGATAAAGATGAAAGAGGAGAGTGAAAAAGCTGGCTTAAATAAACTCAGCATTCAAAACCATGATCATGGCCTCCAATCCCATCACTTCATGGTAGATAGAAAGGGGAAAAGTGTAGAGAGTAAGAGATTTTTATTTTCTTGTGCCCCAAAATCATTGTGGACAGTGACTGCAGCAACAAAATTAAAAGACACTGGCTCCTTGGAAGAAAAGCTATGACAAACTTAGACAATGTATTAAAAAGCAGAGATATCACTTTGCTAACAAAGGTCCATGTAGTCAAAGCTATGGTTTTTCCAGTAGTCATGTATGGATGTGAGAGGTGGACCATAAAGAAGGCTGAGATCTGAAGAACTGATGCTTTCAAATTAAGGTGCTGGAGAAAACTCTTTGAGTTTCCTAAGGGAAATTAAGCCTGAGTATTCAGTGGAAGGACTGATTTTGAAGCTGAAGCTCTAATAATTTGGCCACCTGATGTGACAAGCCAACTCACTGGAAAAAAACAAAACAAAACCAATGCTGGGAAAGACTGAAGGCAAACTGAGAAGGGCAGTAGGAGATGAGATGGTTAGAGAGCATCACTGACTCAATGAACATGAATTTGAGCAAACTCTGAGAGATCATAGAGGATAGAGGAGCCTGGATGCTGCAGTCCACAAGGTCACAAAAAGTTGGACATGACTTAGTAGCTGAACAACAGTAACACTCTTTTTTTCTTCCATGACAAATCTATGACTGAGAGATGGGTTAAAATATCCTAAAACAATCAAATCATTCCATTTATCTTCTTCCTTACATGAGGTGTTCTAAGAAACTTGAGTTCTATATTGTTGGAAATTATCACTAGCTCTGCTTTTTTTTATTTTATATTTTCTTGTTATGTCTTCACCACCCAATGATTTTATTCTTATTTTCATGCTTTTTAAGTTGGGATGGAAAAGACCTTGATGTTGGGAAAGATTGAAGGCAAAAGGAGACAAGGATGGCAGAGGATGAGATGGTTAGATAGCATTCCCAACTCAATGGACATGAATTGGAGCAAACTCAGGGAGACAGTAAGGAGAGAGGAGCCTGGCGTGCTGCAGTCCATGGGGTTGCAAAGAGTCGGACACTACTTAGTAACTCAGCAACAACAAAGTTGTCACTCAGCATTATGTAGGTTTACTTTAGGAGTGTTTGACTTAAATGAAGCAGCTTAATCTACATATGCAGAATGTCATGATTAAAATATATACTCATTCTTCAATCATCTTCATTTATGCTTTCTATTTTTCATTCTTTGAGGTTTATGTCTTCTGCTGTTTGAACTGTGTTTTACTTCTTTTATATTTTCTATTAATTTCTCAACAAACATGATCTTCTTCCCATGTGGCAGGCCCTTTGCCAGACTTCAGGCACAGAAATAAAGGGAAAAAAAAAAAAACCAAAAAAACACACAGGTCCCTGATGGGGTGAGGCAGCAGTGGGCAAAATAGAAGAACTGCATTAATTAACAGATGCAAATAATTGCATTACAAATCAAAATTATATATTGATAAATCCCCCAAAACAAAGCAATGCAGTTGTATGAAATTCCATGACAAAGAGAGTTGATGAAGTAGCATGAATTTCTTAGGAAATTCCTCAAGAAACTGAATGTGACCTAAAACATGAAGAATGTGTAGAAGGTTAACTCATTAAAGGAAAAGTGGTGATCAAGGTGGAGACATTCCATCCAGAGGGAATGGTAGATGAAAAGGACTAATGGGAGAAGGAAACCTTTAAAAAAAATCCTTAAAAAAATAAATAAGCCAACAGTAATATTAAAAAAAAAAATTACCCTGCAGCTCAAGCTTAGAGAGCTATCAAGATCTTGGTGTGAGATGAGGTTTATAGGAATTTGATCATTGCTGGAGTTGCCCAGCATTCATCACCTCCTATCTTTTTAAATCTCAAAGTTAGAAATGAAACTATACATTCTGATTCCTCTACAGCCAAGCAGTTTAGATGAGAAATCAAGTGAGAGTTTTTCTTCCCACTTAACACTTCTCAGTCTTAAAATATAATTTTGGATTTGGCACACCAGACTGTGTTTATTAAATTATTCTTTTGTATATCATATCTCTTCCATGTCAAGAATTTTAATTGACATTTGCATTCAGTTTTGAACAATATTTTTCCCCAGTCATTTCTGGTTAAACTCCAAGACTCTATGTTTACCTGTTTTCCTACTCATCATTAGCCTCCTTTAGCCACCAATTCCCCATACTTAAGCTTTTAATTTTGATTAATCTTTCGGGTCATTTAGAATAGGGATGTGTCTTCCACTGATTCTTTGAAGAAGGGTGTGTGGTGGCATTTATTTTCTGAACCTGCTCCTTCATGGAATGCCTTTGACTTAACATACGAGCAGCAACCAGGCTGGTTATAAAATTCTTGGCCCACAGCCAGCCTTCCTCAAGCCTCACTAGGATGATTTCATTGTCTTTGGCATTCAGCATGACAGAAGAGAGGTCTCAGGTTAGCTTGATTACTGCTCCTCCAAAAGTCACTTCTTTTGTTCTGTTTTGTTTTGTTTTCAGGTTAAATGCTTGTAAAGTCTTTTTTAGTGTATTAAAATATTTGTCTATTCAAATATTTTCAGGATTTTTTGGGTGTGGCTGTCTTTTCATTGATGTGGCCTCGGTATAATCAAGTCAAGTCTAAAAATTTACATTTTGAGGGGTTCTTTCTCTAGCTACATACCATGTGGCTTTGGGATTAAGAGCATTTGCTATAGAGGAAGGATGGCTGGGTTCAAATGCCAGCTTTGTCTTTCACTAGACCTTTAATTTTGAACAAAATTAAAAGAAAGCCCCAAATTAAAAACCTCTGTTTCAGTTTCCCTATTTGTCTTGGTTTGACCAAAAACTGTATTTGAGTCTTTTCCACAGGTTGTCAAGGAAAAACTCGAAACATCTTTTTGGCTAACCTAAAAAAAAAATGGGGGGCTGATATAGTAATACCTACTTCAGAGAGTGGTTGTGAGGGTAGCCTGGCCCCTAAGAGCCTGGTATCTCTGTAAGAAAACGGCATGAGGCCCAGACATAGGCAGACAGAGGAATGATCCAGCTGCCAGGGAATAGCAAGGATTGTCAGCAACCACCAGAGCTAGGAGGAAGCAAGGCAAAATCCTCCCCTAGAGCCTTCAGAGGGACCAGAGCTCTGCCAGCTCCTTGATTGTGAATCTCCAGTCTCTCTAACTGTGAGACAATAAATTTCCATTCTTTGAAGTAAACAAAGTTAACATTGGCAAAGCATCTAGAAGGACGTTTAGCCCATCCTGAGTGTTTTGCAAGTAACTCCTAGGCCCTTATCTTTTCTCTCTCTCAGTTTTTAAGCTTCAGAAAGCTTTCTTTTTTGGGGGTGGGGAGAATGTAGATTTATTTTTTATTAGATATTTCAAGTTGCTGGACTGAAAAGTATGAAAATGAAAATTTTAACTAATTCTGTTGTCAGTTAATAATAATAACACCAAAGGTGTATCTTAACATGGTTATATACATTCACAAAGTGTCTGGGAATTAAATTAGATAATATATATAAAACATTAAAAATTTCTGATATTCCAGTGATGATTTCTATCATCAATTATCTATTATGTACATGTATATTAGATTTTTTTAAGCTTTGTTGAGGTATAGTTCACAAATAAAATTTAGTATAATTAAAATATTCTATGGGATGATTTTATTTATATATATATATATATATATATATATATGTATGCTGCTGCTGCTGCTAAGTCGCTATATGTATGAGTCCCATCATCAAGTTACTTAAAACATAACCATCGCCTCACATATTTATCTTTTTTGTGTGAAAACATTTCAGTTATTCTCTCCTAACTAATTTTAATTATGTAACTTTATCAACTATAATCACCACATTATACATGATATCTTCAGGCCTCGTTGATTTTATAACTGAAAGTGTGTACTTTTTTTTACCAGGCTCTCCCTATTTCCCTGACAGCCACCATTCTACTAAGAGTTTGACTTGGCTTTATCAGATTCCACATATAGGTGATACCATACACAGTACTCATCTTTCTCTGTCTGGTATTGTTTATTTGTCATAATGTTCTCCAGGTTCATCTACATTGTCGAAATGGCAGGATATTTTTCTTTAAGGCTGAATAGTATTCCATGGTGTGTATACACACACACACACACACACACACACACACACACACACACTACATTGTCTTTATCCATTCATCAGTTGACAGACTCCGATGTTGTTTCAATACCTTGACTATTGTGAATATTGCTGCAATTTGCATGGAAGAAACTCCAGTACTTTGGCCACCTCATGCAAAGAGTTGACTCATTGGAAAAGACTCTGATGCTGGGAGGGATTGGGGGCAGGCGGAGAAGGGGATGACAGAGGATGAGATGGCTGGATGGCATCATTGACTCGATGGACGTGAGTCTGAGTGAACTCTGGGAGATGGTGATGGACAGGGAGCCCTGGCGAGCTGCAATTCATTTGGTCGCAAAGAGTCAGACATGACTGAGTGACTGAACTGAACTGACAGGTATTTTTTTGAAGTAACACTTTTATTCTTTTGAATATGTATTCAGAAGTGAGATTACTGAATAATATGTCAATTCTAATTTTATTTTCTTGAGGAATCTCCATACTGTTTTCTGCAGTGGGTACATCAATTTATACTCTTACTGACTGTGCACAAAGGTTCTGTTTACATGCTTACCATCATTTGTTATTTCTTGTCTTTCTAATAAGAGCCATCCTAACATGTGTTAGGTGATATCTCACTGTGGTTTTGATTTGCATTTCTCTGAACTGTGGTGTTGGAGGAGACTCTTGACAGTCCCTTGGACTGCTAGAAGATCCAACCAGTCCATCCTAAAGGAGATCAGTCCTTTGGATGTTCTTTGGAGGGAATGATGCTAAAGCTGAAAGTACAATAATTTGGCCACCTGATGTGAAGAGTTGACTCATTTGAAAAGACTCTGATGCTGGGAAGAATTGAGGGCAGGAGGAGAAGGGGATGACAGAGGATGAGATGCTTGGATGGCATCACTGACTCAATGTACATGAGTTTGGGTAAACTCTGGGAGTTGGTGATGGACAGGGAGGTCTGGTGTGCTGCGGTTCATGGGGTTGCAAAGAGTCGGACACAACTGAGCAACTGAACTGAACTGATGATTAGTGATGTTGAACACCTTATCAGATACCTGTTGGTCATTTAAATATCTTCTTTGGAAAAAAATATCTATTCAGGTCCTTTGCACATTTTTAATTGGATTTTTGAAGTTTGCTTTTGAGTTAGTTCAGTTTCTTGTATATTTTTAGATATTAATCCTATATCAGATATGTGGTTTATAATTATCTTCTCTCATTCCATAGATTGCCTTTTCATTTTAATGATTCCTCTGTATTCAGAATTTTTTGTTTGATGTAGTCTCATTTGGTTATTTTTGCTTTTGTTGCTTTTGCTTTGGGTGTCAAATCCAAAAAATTATTACCAAGGGAATTCCCTGGCAGTTCAATGGTTAGGACTTAGTGCATTCACTGCAGTGAGTCTGGGTTCAGTTCCTAGTCAGGAAGCTAAGATCCCACCAGCTATATGGCATGGCGAAAAGGAAACAAAACAACCCCAAAGCCCCCTAATCACTACCAAGACCAATGTAATGTCAAGGAGCTTTCTCCCTGTTCTTTCCCTATGAGTTCCAGATTTTATGTTCAAGTCTTAAATTCATTTTGAGTTGATTTTTGTGTATGATGTAAGATACAGTGTCCAGTTTCATCCTGTTTTACATGTGGATATCCAGTTTTCCCAACACCATTTATTGAAGAGATTCATCTTTCCCCACAGTATATTATTGGCTCCTTTGCCAAAAAACAATTGGCCATGTATGCATTGGCTTATTTTTAGGGTTTCTACTCTGTTCCATTGACATATGTGTCTATTTTTATATCATGAAAAAAATCTGGTTTATTTTCCCCTTTAACTCTGTAATATATAGTTTAAAATCAGGGAGTGTAACACTTTCAGCTTTGCTCTTCTTTTTAAGATTGCTTTAGCTATTTGAAACCTTTTTTTTTGTCTTAATAAAGTTTAGGAATTTTTTTTCTATTTCTGTGAAAAATACCATTGCAGTTTTGAGAAGTATTGCATTGAATATGTGGATTGCTTTGTGTAGCATGGACATTTTAATGTTAGTTCTTCCAATCCATGAACATGGAATATCTTTCCATTGATTTGTGTCTTCCTTGATTTCTTTCATCAGTTTTTTAAAACAGTTTTCTTCAACTTCTTTGTATACATTTATTTCTAAGTATTATATTCATTTTTAATGCAGCTGTAACTAGGATTATTAATTTGTCTTTCTGATAGTTCATTAATTTGCAGAAACACAACACTGACTTTTGTATACTGATTTTATATTTTGTAACTTGATTGAATTTGTTTATTCTAATAGCTTTGGGTGAAGTCTTTCATGTTTTCAACATGTAATATCATATCAACTACAAACAGAAAATTTTACTTCTTCCCTTCCAATTTGTATGCCTCATTTTTGTTTGTTGGTTTTTTTCTTTTTTTCTTTTTTGGTTGCCTAGTTGTTCTGGCTAGGACTTTATGTACTATGTTGAATAAAAATGGTGAGAGTGGGCATCATTGTCTTGTTCCTGAATTTAGAGAGAAAGCTTTCAAACTTTCACCACTTAGAATGAAATGAGCTGGAGCATTTTATTCAGTTTGTTGTGTTGAGGTACATTCTATCTAGCCTAATTTGTTGAGAGTTTTATCATGAAAAAGTGTTGAATTTTGTAAAATGTTTTTTCCTGCATCTTTTGGGATGATAATGCAATATTTATTCATTTTGTTAATGTGGTGTATCACAGGTATTGATTTGCATGTGTTGAACCATCTTTGTGTCCCAGGGATAAACCCCACTTGATTATGGTGTTTAATCCTTTTGAATGTACTATTGAATGGTTTACTAATATTTTGTTGAGGAAAGTTGCATCTATATCCATCAGGGATAATTGTCTAATTATCTTGTAGTGTCCTTGCCTGACTTTGGTATCAGGGTAATGATGGCCTCATAAAATGAGTTTGTAAGTGTTTACTCCACTTCTATTGTTTGGAAAAGTTTTAGAAGGCTTGGTATTAATTCTTCTTTAAATGTTTGATAAAATTTATCTGTGAAGCTGTGTAATCCTGGACTTTTCCTTGTTTGGAGATTTTTGATCACTGATTCAGTCTCCTTACTAGTATTTGGTCTGTTCAGATTTTCTGTTATTTATGATTCAGCCTTGGAAGGTTATCTAGTTTGTTGGCATATCAGTGTTCACAGTAGTTTCCTATGATCCTTAGCTTTTCTGTTTTTAGCTGTAATGTCTCATTTTTCATTTCTGATTATATTTGAGTCTTCTTTTTTTTCTTAGTTGGTCTAGCTAAACGTTTGCCAATTTTGCTTATCTTTTACAAAAAGATGTGTTTGCTTTATAGTGTCTGTTTTATTTCCAGTATGATCTTTATTTCCTTTCCTCTACTAAATCTGGGATTAATTTGTTCTTAGTTTTTTAGGTCCTTAAGTTTTAAAGTTAGGTCATTTATTTGAGATCTGTCACTTTTTCTTAATGTAGACATTGATTGCTACACACTTTTCTTTTAGAACTGCTTTTGCTGCATCTCTTAAGTTGCGGTAGGCTGTATTTCCATTTTCATTTCTCAAGATTTTTTTTGATTTCCCTTTTGATTTCTTTTTTTTTACTCATTTATTATGCAGATGTGTGTTGTTTAGTCTCAGTATATTTGTGAATTTTGAAGTTTTCTTTTATAGTTGATAGCTAGTTTCATACCACTGTATTCAGAAAAGATGCTTGATATGATTTCAGTCTTCTTAAGTTTGTGAAGATTTGCTTTGGGGTCCATATATGATCTATCCTGGAGAATATTCCATATATGCTTGAGAAGAGTGGGTGTTCTGTTTCTGTTGCATGACATTTTCTGGATGTGTCTGTCAGTTCCATCTAGTCTAACATGTCATTTAAGTCCAATATTTTCTTATGATCATGGGGGATTGATGTCCCTTACAATTATTGCATTGTCTGTTTCTTCCTTCAGATCTGTTAGTATTTGCTTTATATATTTAGGTGTTCTAATGTTGCTTGCATAAACACTGACAATTGACCCCATTATCATGATACAGTAACCTTCTTGTATCATTACCGTCTGTGTTTCTTGTTACAGTTTTTGGCTTTAAGTCTGTTTTGTCTGCTATAAACCTGTGCTTTCTTTTGGTTGCAATTTGCATGGAATATATTCTCCACCCCTTCACTTTTAACAGTTAGTGAAGTTGCTCAGTTGTGTCCAACTCTTTTTGACCCCACAGACTGTAGCCTACCAGGCTCCTCTGTCCATGGGATTTTCCAGGCAAGAGTACTGGGGTGGATTGCCATTTCCTTCTCCAGAGGATCTTCCCAACCCAGGGATCGAACCCGGGTCTACCCGCATTGTAGGCAGAAGCTTTACCTTCTGAGCCCCCAGGGAAGCCTGAAGTGAGCCTCCTATGCGTGCACGCATGCTAAGGTGCTTTAGTCATGTCCAACTTTTTGTGACCCCATGGACTGTAGTCCACCCGTCTCCTCTGTCCACGGGATTCTCCAGGCGAGAATACAAAAGTGGGTTGCCATGCCTTCCCCCAGGGGATCTTCCCGACCCAGGGATCGAACCCATGCCTCTTACATCTCCTGCAATGACAGGCAGGTTCTTTATCACTAGCACCACCGGGAAGACCCAAACCTCCTGCAGCAGCATATATTTGGTATATTTGGATCTCACTTTTTTGTTGTTGTTCATTAAATCCATTTAGCTACTCTGTCTTTTGACTGGAGAAGGCAGTCCATTTGTTTTGATAGGTAATTATTATTGCTGCTGCTGCTGAGTCGCTTCAGTCGTGTCCGACTCTGTGCGACCCCATAGATGGCAGCCCACCAGGCTTCCCTGGCCCTGGGATTCTCTAGGCAAGAGTACTGGAGTGGGTGCCATTGCCTTCTCCAATTATTATTGCTAAGTGTGGATTTATTATTGCCATCTCCTTAATTGTTTTCTGTTTTGCAGTTATTTTGTTCCTTTATTTCTCTTTTCCCTCTTCCTTTGTGATTTCCTGATTTTCTATAGTGGTATGCTTTGATTTCCTTATCTTTAGTGTATCTACTATAGGATTTGCTTTGTCATTATATAAAATACATTATAACTGTTTTAAGCTGATAAATTTGAATGCATATGAAACTGCTATATTTTATACACCCCATACTTTATGTTTGTTTATGTCAAAACTTGCATCTTTGTATTGTGTATCCATTAACGTGTCTTAGTGTTGGTCTCTTTGCTTCATCTTACTTAGTACTTTTGGGGATTCCTGAATATGGATGTCTACATTTTCCCCCAGGTTAGGGAAGATTTTAGCCATTATTTCTTTGAATAAGCTTTATGGCCCTTTCTCTCTCTTCCTTATGGGACTTTTACAATGCACCTCTTGCCCCATTTGATGATGTTCCATAAATCCCATCGGAGAAGGCAATGGCACCCCACTCCAGTACTCTTGCCTGGAAAATCCCATGGACGGAGGAGCCTGGTAGGCTGCAGTCCATGGGGTTGCTAAGAGTTGGACATGGCTGAGCAACTTCACTTTCACTTTTCACTTTCCTGCATTGGAGAAGGAAATGGCAACCCACTCCAGTGTCCTTGCCTGGAGAATCTCAGGGACGGGGAAGCCTGGTAGGCTACCATCTATGGGGTCGCACAGAGTCGGACACAACTGAAGCGACTTAGCAGCAGCATAAATCCCATAAGCTACCTTTATTCTATTATCTTTTTGCTCCTCTAATTGGTGAATTCCACTGTCCTGTCTCCCAACTTGCTGAATCTTTTTTCCAACTTGATCTAGTTTTTTGTTGTCCCTCTCTATTAAAATTTTCAGTTACTGTATTCTTCAGTTCTGTGATTAGTATTTGTTGTTATTTTCTACTTTCTCTCTGTTAAAATTCTTTGTGCATTGCTTTCCTGACCTACGTGAGCATCTTTATGACTATTATTTTGAACTCTTGATTGGATAAACTACTTATTTACACTTCATTAAGATCAGTTTCTGGAGATTTTGTGTGTGTGTGTGTGTGTGTATGTGTTTTGAACATAGTCCCCTATTTTCTCATTTCCTTAATTCTCTGAGTTAGTTTCCAGGCACTAGATAAAAGAGCCACCTCTCCCAGTTTTGACACATGGGTCTCTTGTAGGAGGTCCACCTTATTAATCAGCCTGGCCCAGTTCTTGATGTTCTCTCAAACCTTTGTGATTATCCAAGCTGCTGTATTTGTTCTTAGTGGCTCCTAGTCGTTGAAGATGTGTCAAACCCCATCAGTGTTCCAAATAAGACAGTCAGCACGGAGAAGCAAGGTGATTAGAAAGCAGACACTCAGCAGCCAAGAAAGTAGGCGCTCAAAACTCTTGCAGGAAGGGACTGGGAGATGGGCCCTTTGGCTTGTTCCCCCTGTGGAGCCTGCATGTATCCCCATGGAGGTGAAGAGTATTCCTGAACCTATTTGAAAACTTCTACTTTGCTGTAGTCTTGTGGGATTCTGGAATTCAAGTCTCATTGGCTATCATTTGATTTGGAGCCTGTCCCTTAGGGGGTAACCATAAAATTTTAGGTACTAGTTATTAATATTCGGCCAGCTTCTTCTAAGGAAATACAGATAATTTGGTTTTACTGTTGGAATGAGCCAGAGGAGAAGGTAGGGCATGTGCTCCCTGGCTCCTTTAGGCTTCAAAGATGATAACAGAAAGCACCTAGATGTCTGCTAATTAGAAGGCAGGCTCCCAAGAAGCATCTTGTATACAATCAAACCGCTTCAGGCAATTTTGCCGACTTCCTTTGTACTAAGCTCTGGGGGGATAGCCTCCGTGAGTGTTTGAGTGCTCAATAACTGATTCTTTATTTACTATAGACCTGTGGGATTGTGAATGAAAGTCCCAGTGCTTTCAAAGCCAGTTGATTTGGGGAACAGTCCCTTGCGTGGTAGTCGTGAAATTTGGTGCACTAAATGTAGGGCTCAACTCCATCACTTCTCAGGGTGAAGCTGGACATTTGGGGTTCCTTCCCAGTTGTATGGCCCTGTGCTGGTTGTGGGTGGGGGTAGTTTATGGTGAGAGTGTGTCTGTTTTCCTTGTTGTTCAGTCACTCAGCTGTGTCCGACTCTTTGCAACACCTTTGACTCCAGCACACCAGGCTTCCCAGTCTTTCACTGTCTCCTGGAGTTTGCTCAAACTCATGTCCATTGAGTCGATCATACCATCCAACTATCTCATCCTCTGCCACCCCCTCCTCCTCCTGTTTTTACTACTATATTTTCTCGGTTGTCTGGTGTGTGGAGTCATCTACACATCTAGTTTCTGGACATCTCTCAAAGGGAATTACTCCATGTGGCTGCATACGTGGTACAGCCATAGAAGCAGGGAAATTAGGGAGCCTCCTGTGTCACCATCTTGGTCTAGAGTTGAGAATGTTTCCTTCCAGTGTTTTCTTTTACTTGTACCGTAATTATTCTAAGTCCAGGTGGTTCGGATCTGATCTCCATTCTCTATGCCTCATAGCTATCACTTCTTTTCCTAATTTCACCTCCCTGCTCTTTCTCTGAGGATTAAGATGCTTCTCCAGTCTCAGCCCCATTTCCCAATTTGCTTTATTGTAGCATCAGTTCTGCTCCCTACCGTCCCCAAAACTTTTTTACATTTTTTTTCACATTTTACTTTCTTTGAAATTGTACCTCAAATACCTTTCCTATTATCTATTATATTTCACTGTATTAATATTACTTATTAACTTCTCTCCTTTAAAATTTTCTGTTTCTTAAAAAAATGTAAGCCTTCTGTGGGATACTACACAATTTCTAAACCTTGTTACTGCCCTTTGTAGTTAATATTTTCAAAATTCTATTGCATGAATCTTCAAAATTACTTTCTTCCCTTCACCTGCTAAATTCTTGATTGGCCCTCTATTGTTGCTGTTGTTACATTTTCTATTTATTCATTTTAAGAGGAGGAAAGTCAGATTTGATCAGCATTTACCAAGTGTCAGGGTGTGTGCATTTCCTGTGGCTTCATTCACTCTCCATTTCATTGCAAGTCAAGCCTCTTCCTAATTTACCAGGTTGAAAATTAGAGATGTTAGATTTAACAAATAAAAATACAGGATGATCAGTTCAATTTGAATTTTAGATAAATAATGAAAATTTTTTACTATCAATAATTCCAAAATATTATATGAGTACACTTACAATAAAATAATTTAAAAATCATCTAATATTCTAATTTGGCTTCTCGCTTTATCTGACAACCTTTGACTTGGCTGACAAGCATTCAGACCCAACCCAATTTCCTCTGCACAGCAGGTTTTTATCTGATGAAGATATACTGGGTGTGGGGTGGGGGTTCTTTTCCTATTCTGCCTGTTGGTTCTCTGCAAATGTTGCCCTACTCCGGAAGCCCTGCTGCTCCTCTTTCCTCTTCTCTCTACAGTGTTGGAAGGGACTCCATATCTTAGGATCTTAATGTGTGAGTGCCCTTCTTCCTTCTGCTTCCTTTTTACTGCCCTGGGAAACTTCCTGTTCTCTGGGAGTTCAAGCTTCCAAAAGGATGGAATAAAAGTAATTAGTGTTTGTCGAATGTTTGCTATGTTCCAGACACTGTGCTTAGTACTTTGCATGAATTAGCTCTACTAATTTATTCTTCATGGCTACTCCTTAAGGAAAGTACTATATGAACCCCACTTTGCAGACGATGAAAACAAGGCTCAGGAAAGATAATGACTTGACCAAATACTAAGTCAACAGCATGGGGTTCAGTTCATAGCCATTGGTCCCTCAGGACAAGCTTTGAACTTCTATCTGGTGTCCACATCTCTGGGCTAAGAGGCAGCTGTGCAGGAGACATATGTGTCTTCCTACCTTTGTTCTATCTTTCTGTGAGATCACACATAGGCAGCCCATGATTTTTCCTCTCTTAAATCCAGATCCAAAAGCTGCTGTACAAGTGAAATTACTACCGGTTTCTAGAAATACATTTTCTTGTCATTTTTATTTTGCTCATTGTGAGTTTTTATGTTGTGAGTGTTTTTATGGGGATTTGGGGAGAACTTTGGGACAGGTTGGAACAAGACTTATAGCCAGTTTCCATATTAATTTGTAGGACAGAATTTCATTTTTTGACTCTTTCATTTTATAGATAAGTTCTACTTTTTAAACCTTTTCAAAAGCCAATATCAAGTCTAGAGAATATGACTATTCCCTAAATAGTCACTTTTCCTAATTCATTATCTACTTTGATACCTAAGTTTCCTTCCTTGCTCCCAAATGACTCTGATATCATAATTTCCTTTGTTTCTTCCTTGATCTTTCAGGAGATGATGTCCAAAAACAGTTAAGTATAATGTTCTCCTTTTCAAAAATGGAGATTCCCAGAGAGATGAGAAATGTTGGCATCCCCTAGGCTCCCAAGTCCTGGGCCAGCTTTGCAGGAGAGCATCATAAGGGGCAGTTTTCTCTGCCTCACCAGGTGGTAGCTGCTAGGTCTATGGCAATATCACATCAGTCCCTCTCTCCTTTGCTCTTTCATTTTATCTCACTTTACTTTCTCAGTTACCTTACTACTCAATCCTGTCCAGATATATTCTACTACTTCATTTCCTCTTCTATTTTTTCTGTATTTCTATTTCTTTTAAATAAGCTTAACTTTCAATTGTCATTTTTCATCCTTGATACCCACTCCATCAAGTTGTACTGATACCTATGAAATTTTATTTGACAACTTTGTGCTTTATTCAACAATTTTGTGCTTTATTCCTTCTCTTAATTGATCCTCATACTGAATGTGTTGGAATGTACACAAGGTAGCTGTTAAGACATACTTTCTGAACATATTTTTATCTGAGTGTTCTGGAGATGCTTCACACCATGTTGCTTCTTTTTCTCATAACTATTGTCCTCTGTGATATCTGCTTGTTGCAGTTTTATCTGGGATTTCCTTTCCTCTTCCTAAAACGCAGCTAATCTGGACAAATACATTCTTTCCAATTTTTGTGAAGCTCCTCCAGGCCTGTAGGATTCCTCCTTCAGCTTACTAGAAATGGAAAGGTGGGGGTTTTTCTGAAAGGTAGAATACAAACTGCTGATTTCCTTGGCTCTCCCAGGTTGAGGTGATTTATAAAGATCTCTTATTACATGTGACCTTGATCTTACCCTGAAAACATCTACTATGTGCCTTTTAGGTAGGGAACCATTTTTTAATACACCATTCTGCTTGGGTATGGGAGGGCTAAATAGCTGAATAGGCTGAAAGTTGAAAGGAAGCAAATCAAGATAAACTTGAGAAAATTTACATTCACAACACAGTATTGGACATTTAGAATTAAGAGGGTAGATCTCATGTTAAATGTTCTTACCACAATACAAAATAAATAACTGTCAGCTTAAAAAAAGGAATTCAAGCAACGTGGTATGATGGTTAAGAGCACCAGCTCTTACATTAGAACTGAATTTCAGTACATGTTTTGTCTTTTACTACCCAGGCAACCTTAGACAAGTTACTTTACCTATCTGCATGTCAATTCCGTCCTCTTTTAAATAGATACAATGATAGCAAGAATATAATAGAGATGTCATGAAAAACATTCTAAATAGTATATGAAAAGTGCTTTGTGCATGGCAGAAATAATATCTGAAATATGATATGTTCTGTAAATGTTACCTACAACTAAAAGAAAAATTATAAATGTAATGTCTACTTCTACATACAACAAGAGCAGCTTTTTTATATGACCTTTTCCACTCTGCCCATATATTGACATCATATTAAAATAATTAAATCTAAATAACATCTTATTGTTTTCTCATATTTCCACAAAGATTTCATATATTTTAAAATGCATGCCTCACACGTTCATTGAACATGTATGCTATAATTTAGTTAAACATTACCCTATATGTTGAATATTTTAAAGAAGCTTAACTTTTTTTTTTTTTTTTTGCATAATCCCCTTAATGAAAGTAGCTGTTTTTTCTTTGGATTGGTTCCTTGGGAAGCATTTTCAGATGTGAAATGACATGGCCACTGATGTTCCTTAAGAAGTATTCTCAAATTACCTTTTTGAAAGTGTTATATAATTTTATCTTTCCATCGACAATCTAAGAGTTACTATCTCAATCCTTGCCAGTATCACTTAATTATATTAATGTTTTGGTAATTTGGAAAAGAGGTAGGGTATGAATTTAAATACAGCTGCTTAACCTGATTTCTCTCCTGGCCAGAGAACTGGGAAGGAGTCTCTGACATAAACTCAGTGCCAAGACAGAATTTTTAAATGACCCTACATGTGCTAAGGCAGGTACTCACCAAGAACTAGTAAGAGGATAAGTTGGTTCATTTGTCCTCGAGGGCTGCTATAGAAAATGCTTATGTCCCCCCAGAATCCATATGTTGAACCCTAATGTGTAATGGTATTTTGAGGTAGAGATCTTTGAGGCAGTTAGGGAATGAGGGTGGAGCCCTCATGAAAGGCACGTGTGTCCTTATAAGAGAGGCCCTTGTCCCTTTCTGCCAAGTAAGGAAAGACAGCCAGTCATCTGTGGAACACAAAACGGGCCCTCACCAGACCCCAAACCTGCCGGTGCCTTGGTCTTGAACACCCCAGGCTCCAGAACTGTGGGAAATAAATTTGTGTGGTGTATAAGCTAGAGTAATTTGTTCTATCAGTCCAGATGGTATAAGACAAGGGAAGTTTGGAAAATTGCATCAAGAACTGTAAAGATGATTTCTGCCTTTTGGTTGGGAATCAGTTTTCTAGGAATCTAATTTAATTTTTATCATATTACAATTTTGAAGAACTCAAGTGTCCAACAGAAAGACAATTATTAATGGGTTGTCGTACAGACTACCAGAAAGTCATATGTCATGCTTAGGAAGAACATTTTAACAGCATGGTAAGTGGGGGAGGGGAAAGAATAACATCATATCCTAGATGCAATAT
Source organism: Ovis aries (assembly GCF_016772045.2). Taxonomy (NCBI): domain Eukaryota; kingdom Metazoa; phylum Chordata; class Mammalia; order Artiodactyla; family Bovidae; genus Ovis; species Ovis aries. Next base: position 16,681,617 of record NC_056055.1, read on the forward strand.
GATCTCCATTATGAAGGAAAAGAGTGCAGAGAAAAAGTCTGGAAAGCGATGTGCCTAAATAGAATAATAGGCTTCTGCTGAGTGGTGAGCTTATGATTTATATTTGTCCTGTCTTTTAACGTTTTCTAAGTTATTCAAAATGTGGGTCTACTACGTCAACAATTGGACGTTTAAAAAAGAGAGAGAGAGAAAGAGAAAGAAAAGGCTCTTGGTATGAATCCACAGTGTGCTCATATAGAATCTGAGGCATGTAACCTCAGGCTCAACCTAAAGTCGGCACTGCGTCCTCCATCAGCCTCTATCCCACTGGATTAACCACAATATAGAAAAGGCAGAGAAACCAGAGATCAAATTGCCAACATCTGTTGGATCATAGAAAAAACAAGAGAGTTTAGGAAAAACATCTACCTCTGCTTAATAAACTATGTCAAAGCCTTTGACTTTGGATCACAACAAACTGGAAAATTCTTCAAGAGGTGGGAATATCAGATGACCTTACTTGCCTCCTGAGAAATCTGTATGCAGGCCAGGAAGCAACAGTTAGAACTAGACATGGACCAAGGGACTGGTTCAAAATTGGGAAAGGAGTATGTCAAGGCTGTATATAGGTACCCTGCTTATTTAACTCGTATGCAGAGTACATCATGTGAAATGCTGGGCTGCATGAAGCACAAGCTGGAATCAAGGTTGCTGGGAGAAATATCAACAACCTCAGATATGCAGATGACCACCACCCTTATGGCAGAAAGTGAGGAACTAAAGAGCCTCTTGATGAAAGTGAAAGAGAGTGAAAAAGTTGACTTAAAACTCAATATTCAAAAAATGAAGATCGTGGCATCCAGTTCCATCACTCCATGGCAAATAGATGGGGAAACAATGGAAACAGTGATAGACTTTATTTCCTTGGACTCCAAAATCACTGCAGATGGTGACTGCAGCCATGAAATTAAAAGACGCTTGCTCCTTGGAAGAAAAGTTATGACCAACACAGACAGCATATTAAAAAGCAGAGACATACTTGGCCGACCAAGGTCCATCTAGTCAAAGATATGGTTTTTCCAGTAGTCATGTATGGACGTGAGAAATGGACTATAAAGAAAGCTGAGCACCAAATAATGGATGGTTTTGAACTGTGGTGCTGGAGAAGACTCTTGAGAGTCCCTTGGACTGCAAGCAGATCAAACCAGTCAGTTCAGATCAGTTCAGTCGCTCAGTCGTGTCCGACTCTTTGTGACCCCATGAATTGCAGCACGCCAGGCCTCCCTGTCCATCACCATCTCCTGGAGTTCACTCAGACTCACGTCCATCGAGTCCGTGATGCCATCCAGCCATCTCATCTTGGGTCGTCCCCTTCTCCTCTTGCCCCCAATCTCTCCCAGCATCAGAGTCTTTTCCAATGAGCCAACTCTTTGCATGAGGTGTCCAAAGTACTGGAGCTTCAGCTTTAGCATCATTCCTTCCAAAGAAATCCCAGGGTTAGTCAACCCTAAAGGAAATCAACCCTGAATATTCATTGGAAGGACTGATGCTGAAGTTTCAATACTTTGGCCGCCTGATGCGAAGAACTGACTCACTAGGAAAGACCCTGATGTTGGAAAAGATTGAAGGCAGGAGAAGGGGATGACAGAGGATGATATGGTTGGATGGCATCAACGACTCAATGGACATGAGTTTGAGCTAGCTCTGGGAGTTGGTGATGGACAGGGAAGCCTGGCATGCTGCAGTCCATGGGGTTGCAAAAAGTCAGACACTACTGAGTGACTGAACTGAACTGATTAACCACAGGCATTTTCAGTTCCCCACTTGACATCAGTCTTTTTAGGAACATGGGTGCTGTATTCCTCATTTGTAGATTCCACCCCCTACTCCATGTAGTGCCTAATACAAAAGTAGTGGTTACTTTTCATTCATTTATTCATTCAGTCGATAATTTAAGAAACAGCACGTGGTGTCCCAGGCACTGTGCTATACTCTGGGGAAAAATATAAACAAGGTAGTATTTTTATCTTCAAGTTGCCTGAGTAAAATCTAAAGGTGTTATTAAGAATTTATAGTTTCAGGAACAAGACAGTAACAAAGGGAACTTTTTTGGCCATACCAGTAAGTTACTCAGGTTTCCACCCCCTAATCCCCATTGTTCTCTGCTATTAGAAGGTCTCCCAAACTCAGCATTGATGAACACCCTTCCTGACGCTGTGGCCTAGCCAACTTGTGCAGGCCACCGCTGCATCCTCTGACCATCTTCCTTTCACATAGCCACCGCCTGGTCCACACTTTGGAGCTTAGCTTCTCCAACAAGCCAAGATTTCCCTGGCCCCACCAGATGCTGCTTCTCACTCTTGGGTCTCTCTTTGTTCTTTTCTTTTTCTCCCACAAGCTGAGAAAAACCTGAGATCCTAGAAGTTGGTGGAGGTATTCTCCCCTGCCTCTGGGGTTAGAGCCATCACCCTTAATTCCAATACCTCTACAGAAATGCAGCATTTCTTCACAAAGTTCTACCCCACCAGCCAGCCTGGGATTTTCCCTCATTTCTTCCATCCGTCCTCTGCTGGAGGTTTTTTTCCTCTCTGCCTGTCCCTTCTTCCCTCAAAACGGGCTCACTGATGGGGTGCCCATTTCTATTTCTCCCTGTTCACATTTTACTCCCAGGAAAGTCACCTCCATTGTAGGTGGTGGAAATGATGAGGCTCAAGGGTGGAAGAGAACTGGGGCAGGACCAATCCCGTAAAGAGAAGGGTCCTCATAGTAACTTCTTTTGATTAGCTTATTTCCATCTGCCTGTTCTCTTTGATTTGATAGATTAAATCCTCACAAATGTTGCTCGTCTATAAATTTAGACTTTCAGTTACACCAACAGGAAAATTAAAAAAATATTGCCTCTTCTGTTCCAGTTTGAGTTCTTTGTCTTTCCCCTTGCTTTTTCTGTTTCATAGACTCATATAATTTCTGGATGGAAAAGAGCTTCATGGTCATCCAATAAAATGCCTCATTAGATCATTAAAGTTCCTCTGCAACATCGCATCCAGTGGTCCTTCAGTCTTTGCTTGCACACCCGCAGGGATGGGGACCTCATCCCCTTACTGGGCAGCCTATTCCATCTTTATACAGCTCTGTAAGTGAAATTGTTTTAATTCCTAGTGAGGGGGAAAAGAAAAAATGATTTCCCTGATTCTTTCTTCCCTTGACCCTAATTCAAGCTCTTGACATGAGACCAAACAAATATAACTTCTCATTCATGTGGAAAGCCTTCCACTGCTTTCACCCTTTTGATTTATGCTAGAGTCAATTCTACTTTGAACTCTCATTAGAAAAATGAACATAATTTAATTTTCCTAGCAATGTCTAGGAGATTCAAGAAATAAACCCATTTTGTTCACATAGCAAACATCCACCAACTTCTCATTTTTCCAAATCTGGTGCAAAGATCTGGCCACATGTAGACGGTGAGGTTCCCTCCCTACACTCGAGAAATTCACAGGCCAGTTCAGTGGCTAAAAGCAAGTATTCCAGTGTTAGATAGTTAGGTTCAAATTCTCGCTTTCTCTCTTGTGTGACCTTGGACGAGTCACTAGGTCTTAACTTTGTCGAATGTGAAACACAATACTGATAGTTCGTTCTGTCAGTAGGGTTGTTGTGAGAATCATGAGATGACCCACATAAAGCTCATTAAAGGGTCAATGAATGTTGGCTGTCACTATTATGAAGAGTCATGTGGGAAAGAGATGAGGTCAGTTTCGGTATGCTTGGTAGATTTGGCAAAACCAGAATGTGCTACAATGGCACAGACATAACCAAGACTTTGAAAGCCTAGAAGAACAGGTGACTTTTTGCTGAGTTTGGAGAGATGCGGGAGGGTGGGCGATGTTGGAGAGAGAGATTCCAGGCAGAAAGATAAGGTCATGCAAATATACAAATCTGTGGGATCCAAAGGGGTGTCCAGGGAGCTATAAACAATCCAGAAAGGCTGGAGTACATCTGTATTGTGGCAAAGGTTGATTCCAGGGAGTTTCCAGGGATCATAAAACAGAAAACCTTGTAAGCCAGGCTAAGGAGAACAAACTTTGTCCTATAGGACCTGAGGAGCCACTGAAGGATTTCACGTGAGAAGATTGCATCTCTGCATTAGTATCACTCTGGTAGAGGGTGAACTGGAGAGAGGGAGGCCTGGAGGAACAATAAATTCCTCAGTAGGTGGGTTAAGCTCATGCTTAGGGTGCTAATAATGCAGGGGTGAATGAGCCTGTGTTTGCTACATGATTTATCCAGAATCTTGCAAGCAGTGAAATACAGAGACAAGCTCTTTTAATATCAGCATATGCACAAGCTTTGGTTTTACTGTTTGGTGTTATTGTCTTTGATTTACAGATAGCAGCAAAGGGATTATGGTGCATAGAGCCCTTAAAAATTGCATTAGAATAGGTGAGAAATAATAAAAGCTGGAGTCAAGGCAATAGCATGAGAGACAAAGAAAAAGGGAAAGTTTCAAGGCAACAACAGTCAGAGTGGAATTCTTTTCCCAAAAAGGGCAGAGTAGGGACTACGGTTTCTTTCAGCCCAAAGTCTCTCCCTGAAAGTGACAGAACATGGCAATATAGCTGCTTTCAACAAATTAACTTCCAGTGTCATGAATATATTCTAAATGCAACTTTATCATTTTCCAGAAAATAGTTGTTCAAAGATATTCTCTAAATCTTTATTTACTTATTTTTGTTCACTTATTAAATGTTACAAAGATTAACCATGAACTGAGAAGTGTGTTCTTGAATATGCAGACTTAAACAAGAAAGATGTTATCACCTAATCTTAAGTTTACAGCCCAGCAATGTGGGTAGATATTGAGTAAAAAAACAAAATTCATCATTTAAGCACATTTATGATAGAAACTACTTTCTTTTACAGCCAACTCTTCCAAAATAATGGTAACGTGGTATTTAGATATACTCACCTCCCAACTACTCTTCAACCCATTCTGTCTGGCTTTCTCCTTTTGAACTGTCTTTGAGAAGGTGATTAAATCCAATGGACAGTCTTCATCCAGCACCTCATCTGAAGTCTCAGCAGCCTTCTATGCTCCTACCACGCTGAAACTTTCCTTAGTCTCTGGAACATTATAATCTCCTCTTCTATCCTTTTGATTTTGTTTCTATCTCCTCTGCTGAACTCTCCTTCATCTTGGAGTTCTTTAGAATGTTTCTCATCTTCTCCTATCTTTCCCTATGGTGAATTCATCCATTCTAATATCTGCTCCAAATTTTAAGATTCCTAGACTTACATTTCCAATCTCTTGTGAACTGCAGATTCATATAACCTAATTGATCACCTAATACCTCCACTCGATGCCTCATGAGAATCTCCACAGGATATGTCCAAATCTTTATTCTTGGACTGCTGACTCTTCCGGTCCCAAATATGGTCCTCTCCTGGTATTATTACTCTCATTGAATGGCATGACCCAATTGCAAAACAGAAACACAGGTATCAACCCTTGACATCTCCTTTTTCTCCTCTTCATTTTTCCCTGCTGCATCCAAGTCAAGGCCACCCTTGTCTTTCACCTGAACTACTGGGAGAAGTACTTAATTTACCTCTCCACAGTTATGACTATTCACTTCCAAACAATTTTCTTCATAGCAACCAGATATTTAAAACACACACACACATACACACCTCTAATCATGCCAGTTCCTATTTAACACTCGTCAGTGATTTTTCTTGCCCTGAGGATCTAATCTAAATTCAACATGACCTTCCAGGCCCAGCATGATCTGAGACTTGACTAGCTCCGATCGCTTTTGGGGACACTCTTATCTCCATGTTCCAATCAAAGAAATCTTTTAGGTCCTCAAACACTCCACGCTCCTTCTTTGCTCTCGTCTATGCTCTTTGTAATTCCTGGACTACTCCCTTTTCTTTGCCAGTTAATGTCTATTATCCAAGATAACATCTAATTCCTCACGTATTTATTGTCTCTTCCCTCCCACTAACATGTAAGGTCCACGCAGCAGGGACTTCGATTGTTTACTTACTGTTATGTACTCAGCATTTAGGAGAGTCGCCAGCACATATTATTTAGTCAATGAATATTTATTTAATGATTAATTAGCTAATCATCAGAGTGCTGATTCGGTTAGTCTCGTTTATTGCATTGTCGACTCTTGTTGTGCCTGCCTTCTTCTCCGCAGCATCGATCACGGCCATAATTCTACATTTACTTAGGATGACAGTCGTGGTTATGACTGAGGAAGAGGCTGAAGGATGAATGAGGTGTCAAGTCATTTGACCACTTCTAGCTCTTAATTTTCTACTGAGAAGAGAAAATAGGAAGGAGAGGGAGGATGAATCTTCTTTTAGGTTTGCTTGTGCTGTAGAATTCTAAGTCTACGCAATTCAGGATTTGAGAAGCAATGAGTATTTAGTCACTGAGAGGTACCAAAGGACAGAGGAGTGAGCACTTGGGTGGGAAAAGGGGATTCGGACTGCAGTTTTAAAGGTTGGTGTTAGCTGTGTGATATCTGCCTTTCTGTGTCACAGTAGCTCCTTTTGTAAAATTAAAATAACACCTTGCCAACTGTATTAGTCAGGGTTCTCCAGAGAAACAGAACCAACAGGATATCCTCCTTATTTATACTAGAGTCATTAGAAGGCATTAGTTCCTTGTGATTATGGAGGCAAAGACTCTCTTGTCTCTTGTCTACAAGCTAGAGACTCCGCAGAGGTATTGATCCATTTCAAAAGCAGAAAGCTGGAGAGACACTCGTGAATCTGAAGACCTGAGAGGCTGAAGGCAAGAGAAGACCTTTGACTCAGCTCATGCAGCTGGGCAGAAAAAGAATTCAACCTTTCTCCACCCCTTTGTTCTGTTGAGCCCCTCAGTGGCTTGGATGATGCCTGGCTACGTTGGAGAGGGTCATCTGCTTTTCCACCAATTCAGATGCTCATATCTTCCACAAACGCTCTCGCAGACATCCCCAGAAATCATGCTTAGCCAGCTCTCTCTGTAGCCACTGACCTAGTCAAGTTGATACATAAAATTAATCATCCCATCAAGGTTGTAAATAGAATCCTGGAATGTATCTCATTTGTAGACACATTTCCATCTCTCATCCATCCATCCATCCTTTTCACCTGATATTTTTGCAACTAACAGTCGCTGTGTGCAGCACTGTGCCAGAAATTGTGCTTAGTATGAGAGAGTCACAGATACATACAGCCAAGTACTGACTTTGAGGGGCTTGCAGTTTATAGAAGGATTTGTTTAAACAGGTATTTTAGAATTCAATGGTCTAAGGAGGAGGTAGACGTATGGGTACCACTCTGAGACTAGTGTGGTCAGAGAGAGTTTCTGAAGGAAGTAAGAACTGAGCCGAATCTTAAAAAGATGGAAGGGTGGATGTTACCTGGGTGGGAAGATTGAGAAAGACAATATAGACTTGTGGGAGGGTGAGGGAGGGGTCCAGGGAGGGGCAGGGTGGAGGGAGGCAACGTGAGCAGGAGGAGGTGTGCAGGAGCTGCAAACGGCCCGCTGTGACAGGACCAGGAAGGGTGATGTGAGGAAGGAGACTAAAGCTGGGGAAAGGAGCTGAGGCCAGGTCATAGCACGTCTTGGGCAGCTTGGGCTTCATCCTCTAGATAACTGGGGGACGTTAAAGGTGAGAAAGGGAGGGTGATGTGGTCAGACTTATGTTTTGGAAATGCCACTTTGGTAGCTGCGTGGTATCTGGAATGCATATGGGCAAGACAAAGGGGAAGATGAGGACCCTGCTCTTGACTCTACCTACCCTTAGCCATCATTTCCTAGTGCGCATCTGCTCATATATACAGAATCATATACTCTGCGATTTAAGAAGGGGCCTTAGAGAGTATTTTCCAACTCTGATTCAAATCTACATTCCCCCTGCTCCAAGGTTCCTGTGCACATGCACACAGACTGGCCCATTATTGTGCTGCACACAGACAGCTCCCCGGGCATGCAGACACTGGCAATTGCCCGTGGTTTCATTTCCCCAGGTACCAGGCGTAACACAGCCACTGCCTGACAGATCTAATCACAGGCAGGGTCTCTTTCATAGTCACCCCAGAGTGAAAGCTCAGCATGTTCCCAAGGAAATGACTGAAACATACAAATCAATTGCCCTTTTCTTCTCTTCTTTCCTGACCCTATTTTGAATGCAAGTATGAGGTTTGATAACAGTAGCAGGAGATGAGGTAGATTTCACATGGCCAGGATCTCATCAAAAGGAAAAAAGTCTGCACAGAGATAGAAAGACTCAGCCTTGCATCAACCTTGAAGATTGCCATGCCACTCCTGAGAATAGCCGGGAACCCAATCACACTCAGTGTCAGAATGGGGAAAACATCTGGCACTCGCTCCTCACTGCCTTTCAGTGGGGCTTCATCACCACTAAACTGCTGCTTGCTGTTCCCAGCCCGCCCATGCTCCTAAATTACCAGCCTCTGGGCCTCTGTTTATGCTTTTCCCCACCTGAGACACTTTATACCAATGCCACACACTGAATTTCAGTGTGTGCTTCCAGCCCAGCCCAAATTTCTTTGTATCTATGAAGTTTTCCTTGGATGATCTCTTCTAAAATTTCCCTATCACTCCAAATGTATCTTTAACATGGTACTGTGTTTGCCTTGCATTTGATTGTTTATACTCTTGTCTGGTTTCTTCTATGCTGAGAGCTCCTTGAGGGCAGGGTCAGCCTTTGTACAGCTTGTAGCATGCCCTGGGGCTTGGCATATGGAAGGCACTGGATTAACATTTGTTAATTACAAAGATGAAGCAGAACTGGAACTCACAGATATAAGTGACCTAATTTGGGGCCTTTAGGGATAAAATTTAATCATGAAAAGAACTTGAGGAAGATCTACTTGTTCCAGAAAGATGCTAGCTAGAGACTATATTGGGGACTTCCTGTTTTCTTGCCAGGAAATGTGGTTCCAAGAAAGGGTTAGTGTTAGTAGTGCAGTCGTATCGGACTCTGCGACCCCATGGACTGTAGCCCGCCAGGCTCCTCTATCCATGGGATTCTCCAAGCAAGAGTACTGGCTTGGGTTGCCTCCCTTCTCCAGGGGGTCTTCCAAACCCAGGGACTGAATTCAGGTCTCCTGCATTGCAGGCAGATTCTCTATTGTCTGAGCTACAAGGGGTGGTCCCAAAGCTAAACATACCTGCATGTGAGGTCAAATAGCAGAGGTTAGAATAAGATGTGTCTGCCTAGAATCTTGAATTCTATGTTAACAACCACATAGCCATGGGAAATTGACCTCACTCCATCTATAAAGCAGGAAGAATTGTTTCTACCGCAGAAGAAAGATCACAAGCAGATGCGCAAAGTGCCTTGCACAATGACCACCATATTGCCACCTTTTAAACAAATATTAACTTCCTTCTATTTCACTTTTCTTCTTCCTCCTCTGCTATGCTTAGAACCCAATTCCTATTTCAGATGCAGATGTTGACTAAAGAAAACATGTTATACTTCCATTTCCTGAATTCCCCATTACCTGGAAATGGGTCTGGGTTGCCATGTTCGTATCTGGTGAACCCATCTCTGGCCTCAACTATAGAAAGTGGGAATTCTTTGCCATTTCAGTTCCTTGTCAACAGAAATTTGGAACTGGAGCCTGGAAACACTGAGTCAATTGACTAGGAGCAGCTTGGACTCCATCCAATTACATGGAGTCATCAGGTTAGACAGAGTTTTTGTAGTTGACCAGAGCCACTTACGATCTGAACTGTTAAAGCTCCCTTGTCCCTTTCATATATTTCTGATTCTGAGCTCCAGCTCTCATGAGTTCTCACCTGGACAACTGGCCACATCAGTTGAATCCATGTCTCGGTTTTTACCCTGCCTCTCTCCGTCAGCTTTTGTGCAGCACCAGTGAGTGAGCGTTCTCAAATCAAATCTTGTAACACTTCTCTCTGATCTGTACTCCTTCAGTGAGTCTAGTTTGCTATGGCATTCTGTTTTTTAAAAATTAATTTTTATTGGCATATAGTTGATTTACAATGTTGTGTTAGTTTTGTTGTACAGCAAAGTGAATCAGTTATACATATATCCACTCTTTCTTAGATTCTTTCCCCATATAGTTCATTCAAGAGTACTGAATAGAATTCCCTCTGCTATGTAGTAGGTTCTTATTAGTTATCTATTATATACATAGTGGTATGTACATCTCAATCTCAGTCTCCCAATTTATCCCTCCACACCCTTCTTCCTTGTTAACCAGAAGTTTGTTTTCTTCATCTGTTACTCTATTTTGTAAATAAGGTCACTTGTACCATTTTTTTTAGATCCCACAAATAAGCAATACCACACGATATTTGTCTTTCTCTGTCAGACTTACTTCACTCACTATGATAATCTCTAGGCCATTCTAGAAATACCTGCCTCCTGAGAAATCTGTAGGCAGGTCAAGAAGCAACAGTTAGAACTGGACATGGAAAAACAGAGTGGTTCCAAATCGGGAAAGGAGTGCATCAAGGCTGTATACTGTCACCATGCTTATTTAACTTGTATGCCGAATACATCATGTGAAATGCTGGGCTGGATGAAGCACAAGCTGGAATCAAGATTGCCAGGAGAAATATCAATAACCTCAGATATGCAGATGACACCACCCTTATGGCAAAAAGTGAAGAACTAAAGAGCCTCTTGATGGAAGTGAAAGAGGAGAGTGAAAAAGTTGGTTGGCTTAAAACTCAACATTCAGAAAACTAAGCTCATGGCATCCAGTCCCATTAGTTCAGTTGCTCAGTCGTGTCTGACTCTTTGCAACCACATGGACTGCAGAACGTCAGGCCTCCCTGTCCATCACCAACTCCTGGAGTTCACCCAAACTCATGTCCATCGAGTTGGTGATGCCATCCAGCCATCTCATCCTCTGTCATTTCCTTCTCCTCTCGCCTTCAATCTTTCCCAGCATCAGGGTCTTTTCAAATGAGTCAGTTCTTCGCATCAGGTGGTCAAAGTATTGGAGTTTCAGCTTCATCATCAGTCCTTCCAATGAATATTCAGGACTGATTTCCATTAGGATGGATTGGGTAGATCTCCTTGCTGTCCAAGGGACTCTCAAGAGTTTTCTCCAACACCACAGTTCAAAAGCATCAATTCTTCGATGCTCAGCTTTCTTGATCACATCATGGAAAATAGATGAGGAAACAATGGCAACAGTGAGAGACTTTATCTCCTTTGGCTCCAAAATCACTGCAGATGGTGACTGCAGCCATGAAATGAAAAGACGCTTGCTTCTTGGAAGAAAAGCTATGACAAGTTAGAAAGCATATTAAAAAGCAGAGACATTACTTTGCCCACAAAAGTCTGTCTAGTCAAAGCTATGGTTTTTCCAGCAGTCATTTATGGATGTGAGACTTGGACTATAAAGAAAGCTGAGCACAAAGAATTGATGCTTTTGAACTGTGGTATCGGAGAAGACTCTTGAGAGTCCCTTGGACTGCAAACAGATCAAACCAGTCCATCCTAAAGGAAATCAGTCCTGAATATTCATTGGAAGGACTGATGCTAAAGCTGAAATTCCAATACTTTGGCCACCTGATGCAAAGAACTGACTCATTGGAAGAGACCCTGATGCTGGGAAAGATTGAAGGCAGGAGATGAAGGAGATGACAGAGGATAAGATGGTCCAATGGCATCACTGACTTGATGGGACATGAGTCTGAGCAAGCTCCAGGAGTTGGTGATGGACAGGGACACCTGGCATGCTGCAGTTCATGGGGTTGCAAAGAATCCGACATGACTGAGCAACTGAACTGAACTGAACTGAGGCCCATCCGTCTTGCTATAAATGGCATTATTTCATTCTTTGTTACGGCTGATTAATATTCCACTGTGTACATGTACCCCATCTTCTTTATCCATTCATCTGTTGATGAGCATTTAGATTGCTTCCATGTCCTGGCTATTGTAAATAGTGAGTGCTGCGATGGACACTGGAGTGAGTCTATAGCATTCTTTTCAACTTTTCCAGAGAAATACTCACAAGGATTGAAGCAGATGAAATACAACCATGTGGTACAAGATCAGAGATGGAAGGGATGGAGGGAAGGGACCCATCTGAATAGTCCACTTGTCAATTTTTTTCACTATCTCAGGGTGTATTAAGATTCTCCAGAGAAGCAGAATATATATAGAGTAGGAAAGAGAGCAAAACATTGATTGATTATATCAGAAGTTCCATAATCTGCCACCTCTAACCTGGAGGCCCAGGAAAGTCGGTGATATATTTTCAGTCCAAGCCCCTAGGCCTGAGAACCAGGGGATCCAAGGGATAATTTCTAGCCCAAGTGAAGGAGAAGACTGACGTCCCAGCTCAGTCAGACAGAGAGCCAGTTTTTCCTTCCACCACCTTTTTGTTCTGTTCAGACCCTCCACAACTTGGATGAGGTCCACTCACATTGAGGACAACTTCCTTTACTCAGTCTACCAATTCACATGCTAATCTCATCCAGAAACACTGTCTCAGACACACCCAAAAATAATGTTTAGCCAAATACCTAGACACCCATGTCCTGGTCAAGTTGACAGAAAATTCAGCATCACCAGGGAAATAATGCCATGCTATATTTTCTTTTGCTTTTCATTTTTATTCTTTTTTTTTTTTTTTTTTTTAGGGAGGAGGTGAGATGTCTGGGGTTATATGGCAAAATATATAGTGGCAGAATTTATTGAAGCACTCTGACAATCCTGGTTTATAACATTATCCTGGCATATTACTAAATAGGGCCAACTTTCATTCTCAAGTAAGAGGACATACTTCCATTACTGCTTTGGATGATAAAGCATATGGTCTGTCTAGAGAAGCATGAGCGGCAGCGTTCTTCACTTTCCTGTTCTGTACCTTTCACAACATGTAAATGGAATAAGAGCCTCAAAAACAAAATTCCCAAATTAATCCTCATCATTCAATTGCCAAACATCAATAAATATTCAATTTTGATTTTCATTTGTTCATAGAATATTTGAAATACATCCAGAGAACCAAAATTTCTGGACCACTGTTTAATCATGGTGGAAAGCAATGAAATCCCTCCCTTTCTTCAGGATCCCAGTCTCTGTTATGTTTCATCCCTTCTATGACGAAAAGAACTATTTAGTCCTTATTAGAAAATCACACCTCAATTATTTCTTGGGTTAAACAAATATACACATTGCAGAGTAGAGTAAGTTTTCAAAGCCACATCTCATTTCATTTTGGCTTTATCTTAAGAGATGAATATTCACAACACTTTCTTTATTAAATAAGATTGATCTGTTTTCTACTCCACTGAACATACTGAAAAATTCAAGAGATGTATTTTTGGGGTGATGCTTTTTCAGAGACTAATGCAAAGGTGACTAATGTATTCAAGGATGCACTGTGGTTTTGATATGAGCCATGTTCCCGTCTGTTGTTGTTCAGTTGCTCAGTCTTGCCTGACTCTGCAACCTCCTGGACTGCCAGGCTTCCCTGCCCTTCACCATCTCCTGGAGTTTTGCTCAAACTCACGTCCGTTGAGTCAGTGATGCCCTTCAATGATCTCGTCCTCTGTTGTCCCCTTCTCCTTCTGCCTTCAATTTTTCCCAGTATCATGGTCTTTTCCAATGAATCCACTGTTTGTTTCAAGTGGCCAAAGTATTGACCTTCAGCTTCAGTCCTTCCAGTGAATATTCAGGATTGATTTCCTTTAGGATTGACTATGTCTGACTCTTTGTGACCCCATGGACTGTAGCCCATCAGGCTCCTCTGTCCATGGAATTCTCCAGTCAAGAATACTGGAGTGGGTAGCCATTCCCTTTTCCAGGGGATCTTCCCAACTCAGAGATTGAACCTGGGTCTCTGGCATTGTAGGCAGATTCTTTACCATCTGAGTCACCAGGGAAGGCCCATTCCCATCTGAGCACACAAATTATATGTGTGCATGCATATTATTTTACATGTATACAAACATTTTAAAATTTATTTATTTTGAAAATGTTTACATCATGTCACTCATTGGAAACTAACATTTTAATCCAAATATTTTTAATGTAAAAATAATATAGGAAAAGCAAGTAAAATGACCACAAAACAGCACCAGTGTTTTATATAGTTATATATTAAAGAATCAAATTGATTTCCGTTCAACCAGTTGTTCAAGAAAATATTTCTGAGCACAATAAAAAGCAGTTTGTGATGGTATTATTCAATGTGACACTTTTCAGCATAGGCGCCTCTTTTTGACCTTACTTTGATTTGGCCTTATCTTCTCCCTCCCACCTCTCATTACTCATTACTTGTGTTTCACCTTTCAAGCTGATTTTTTATAGTGATTCAAAAAAAAAATTAAGTGTATTTTGTTTGTTTGATATTTTTCATCATATTGGTCCCATCTAAAATTGGCTTTGGGGTTCAAGAAGTTCAGATAAATACTCTACAAAATTTGCAAGAATAAAAAACTAATGTCAAATATAGATGTAGTTATGGCTTCTCTGGTGGTCAGACAGTAAAGAATCTGCCTGCAATGTGAGAGACCTGGATTCTATCCCTGGGTCAGGAAGATACCCTGGAGAAGGGAATGGCTACCCATTCCAGTATTCTTGCCTGGAAGATTCCATGGACAGAGGAGCCTGGTGAGCGACAGTCCATGGGATTGCAGAATTGGACATGACTGAGTGACCAACACTAAATACATATGAAAGTTATACCTTTATGGTTCAGACTTACACAGAATACATCAAAGTTTAAGACCCTTGCAGTGAAAAAAAGAATCACAGTGTAACAAAGTACATATTTTAAGAAAGATTTACACTCAGACTTTTAAAGCTATCTTCTGAAATAAACTCTGTTCACTAATTGTGGTTGGTTAGCACATGGGCTTCCCTGGTGGCGCAGCAGTAAAAGAATCTTCCTGCAATGCAAGAGACACAGGCTTGATCCCTGGGTAGGGAAGACTGCCTGGAGAAGCAAATGACAACCCACTTGAGTGTTCTTGCCTGGGAAATCCCATGGACAGAGGAGCCTGTTTGGCTACAGTCCATGGGGTCTCAAAGAGCTGGACAGGACTGAGTGACTGAGTACAGCACTTTCCTCCTATCAACTGTGTAGTAAGGTAAGGTCACGGCTTTCTAGGTCAGTGATTTCAGGTTATTTATGAGTCTGGCTAATTTTGAAGTCTTTACCACTTTCGAATTAGTGTTTAAAACTTCCAGTTTTTAATCGCTGACAAATATTCTCAAATTTAAGAGATTGATGCCTTAAAATAAATGAAAATAATAAGTGCCAAATCACACATACATAAGCAGAGAACAATTTTCTGTGCTTTTGCATTATCAGGGAATTCAATGGTGAAAAACAGAAGTAAGTGTATTTTGTTTTGTAGATCTTGCGTGATCAACAAAACATTTGATTGAATACAACTTGTAGGATCAAACAGCTACTTGTTTTTGCTTTTATGTGATGTGCCAACAAAAATTTTTAGAGTACAAACTGAAAGTTATACACACTTTTACTTCCAAGGTAATGGATGATGGGTTGTCGTGTCCCCTGCTGCTGCCGCCAAGTCGCTTCAGTCGTGTCCGACTCCCAGTGACCCCATGGACTATACCCTACCAGGCTCCTCCATCCATGGGATTTTCCAGGCAACAGTACTGGAGTGGGGTGCGATTGCCTTCTCCACATATCCCCTGAGCCATCATCATATAGCCTTGGTGATATCTGCACCCCAGTTTGGGAAATAAGGTCTCAGTACACTATACAAAGTGTCTGATCGTCCTTTCATACTTCATTGTTCATTCTCTGCTTTCTGAATCCAGATTTGAGATTTTTATTATCCTAGTAGAGGCCACAGAGGGAGCGGGCTAAGAACATGGTCTGCAGAGCCAGAACATCTGGGTGAGAATCTGAGGCATGCCGTTCTCATGGTCTTGAACAAACTCCTTAAATTTCTGAGCCTTGGTTTCTTTAGCTATAATGTGAAGATAATAATTGCATACCTCATAGGATTAGTATGAGAATAAAATGAGTTAGTATATCCTAAGTGCTTGGAAGAGTCCCTTCTTAAAAAGACTATGAGAGGGTCAGGTGTTAATTCCCCTAGTGATCTAAATGACATTTCTTCCCTAAACCATTGTCCTTGGCTGTGACTCTTCTGGGATTCCTGTGAGGCACTGGACCCCAGAAAGGTACTTCTCACCCCTTGCTTACCAGGTCTACTGGAATGGGGTCCCCTGTGTTTTCCTGATCACTCTGAATTGTAACTGTCTGTCGATTGTCTCCCGAGCAGAGTAAGGGCGATGCAATATCATATGGAGTCTTGTTCCACCCTTGCCTGTCCAGGGCATAGCCCAGAGATGTGCATGTTCCACCAACTCATGAAATTATAGTTGTTGTTGCTATTTATTCACTCAGTCATGTCCCACTCTTTGCCACCCTATGGACTGCAGCACACCAAACTTCCCTGTCTTTCACTAACACCCTGAATTTGCTCAAACTCATGTCCATCAAGTCAATGATACCATCCAACCATCTCATCCTCTGTTGCCCCCTTCTCCTTGTACCCTCAATCTTTCTCAGCATCAGGGTATTTTCCAATGAGTCCACTTTTTGCATCAGGTGACCAAAGTATTGGAGCTTCAGCATCAGTTCTTCCAATGAATATTCAGGACTGATTTCCTTTAGGATTGACTTGTTTGATCCCCTTGCTGTCCAAGGGACTCTCAAGAGTCTTCTCCAGCACCAGAGTTTGAAAGCATCAATTCTTCACCACTCAGCCTTCTTTATGGTCCAATTCTCACATCCATACATGACTACTTAGAAAATCATAGTTTGACAATACAGACCTTTGTTGGCAAAATGATGTTTCTGCTTTTAATATGCTATCTAGGTTTGTCATAGCTTGCCTTCCAAGGAACAAACATTTGTTAATATCATGGCTGCAGTCACCGACCTCAGTGATTTCAGAGCCCAAAAAACTAGACTGTCACTGTTTCCATTTTTTTCCCCTTCTATTTTGCCATGAAGTGATGGGACCGGATGCCATGATCTTAGTTTTTTGAATGTTGAGTTTTAAATCTGCTTTTTCACTCTCCTCTTTCACCTTCATCAAGAGGCACTTTAGTTCCTCTTCACTTTCTGCCATTAGGGTGGTATCATCTGCTTATCTGAGGTTATTGATATTTCTCCCAGCAGTCTTGATTCCAGCTTGAGCTTCATCCAGTCCAGCATTTCACATGACATATTCTGCATATAAGTTAAATAAGCAGGGTGACAATATACAGCCTTGACATACTCCTTTTCTGATTTGGAACCAGTCCATTGTTCCATGTCCAGTTCTGTTGCTTCTTGACCTGCATACAGGTTTCTCAGACAGGGAAAGTGGTCTTCTAGTCTCATCTCTTTAAAAATTTCCCACAGTTTCTTGTGATCCATACAGTAAAAGCTTTAGCATAGTCAGTGAAGCAGAAGTTTTTTTGGAATTCCTTTTCCTTTTCTGTGATCCAGCGGATGTTAACAATTTGATCCCTAGTTCCTCTGCCTTTTCTAAATCTAGCTTGAACATCTGGAAGTTCTCAATTCATGTACTGTTGAAACCTAGCTTAAAGGATTTGGAGCATTACCTTGCTAGCATGTGAAATGAGGGCAATTGTGTGATAGTTTGAACATTCTTTGGTATTGCTCTTCTTTGGGATTGGAATGAACACTGATCTTTTCCAGTCCTGTGATCACTGCTGAGTTTTCCAAATTTGCTGGCATATTGAGTGCAGCACTTTAACAGCATCATCTTTTGGGATTTGAAATAGCTCAGCTGGAATTCCATCACCTCCCACTAGATTTGTTTGTAGTAATGCTTCCTAAGGTCCACTTGACTTCACACTCCAGGATATCTGGCTCTAGGTGAGTGATCACACCACTGTGGTTATCCATGTCACTAAAATCCTTTCTGTAAGGTTCTTCTGTGTGTTCTTGCCATCTCTTCTTAATATCTTCTGCATCTGTTAGGTCAGACCATTTTTGTTCTTTATTGTGCCCATTTTTGCATGAAATGTTCTCTTTTTTCTTAAAGAGATCTCTAGTCTTTCCCATTCTATTGTTTTCCTCGATTTCTTTGCACAGTTCACATAAGAAGGCTTTCTTATCTCTCCTGCTATTCTTTGGAACTCTGCACTCAGATGGGTATATCTTTCCTATTCTTTGCCTTTTGCTTCTCTTCTTTTCCCAGCTTTGTATTTCTCAGACAACCATTCTGCCTTGTTGCATTTCTTTTTCTGGGTTAATGCATCTTGTGGTTTAGTTACTGTGTCGTTTCCGACTCTTTTTGTGACCCCATGAAACGTAGCCCACCAGGCTCCTCTGTCTATGGGGTTTTCCAAGGAAGAATACAAGAGTGGGTAGCCATTTACTTCTCCAGGGGATCTTCCCCACCCAGTGGTAGAACCCACAACTCCTCATTGGAAGGTAGATTCTTTACCATGAGCCACCAGGGAAGCCCCTAATGCGTCTTAGGAACAGTGAAGGAAGTCCCAGAAGAAAACAGTATTCCTTTTAGATAACACCAGGTGAAAGATGGATTTTCATGGTTACCATGGGAATAGATAATGGGTCAAACTGATGGATCCTCTGAAAGATTCATTTTCTCTTCCTTGAGTTATAGGCCTTGACCACACCAAACTCACTCACATCCATGCAGTGTCTCTTGGAGAAATGTTCACACTTGTCTCTTTCTATGACCTTAGTTGTCCCTCCTGGGGTTGGGTGACACATTGCACCTCCTCTGGATAGCGCCATGTTCTTGAGATTGGTGCTTCCTACTAATGGAGGCATTGCGGGTTTCTGGTTCCTTTGGACTAAGGAGGTGCTGTTGGTATTTTGGATCTCTAAGAAGGAAGGAAGGAGCCTCTGAGAGGCAGATAAATTAGATTATAGCCCACCTTGGATTATAAACAGTGTGCAGCTGTATAAGATATCTCCCAAGAAGCCTGACTCAGGAAGGGGTAGGATTTGAAAAACTGCCGGGCAAGGCGGACCTCTGTTCTAACTAAATATGTGGTACAGTAGCAAGCACCCAGCTTCCGGAGGTACACCCTTTGTCAAGGCCTCAGACTCACATGAGCAGGTACTTCTGAGAAGCTCAGCCTCTGCTGAAGGGCCTGGGAAAAGGGAGCTCGGAGCTTCCCCTGAGAGGAAGCAGTCCCCATGTTGGGCCTGTCCAGGATCTGGAGGTCTGCTCTGTGCTTCCCACACACAGGGAGGCTTGAAGGGCGATTCCATGCCTAATAGTTCCTCTTTCCATTTCTTTAAAGTCGAGAGGTCTCAGATATTGTATCCAGGAGAAACTTATTTCTTAAAGGCAGCCAGTGATCAGTCAAGGGATTAGACTAGAACCTACACATTGGTGGTCATGTTTTGTACTAATTTTATCAAGGCCTTGGTGTCTACAGGCTTTTCTTTCCATGGGGAACCTGGTTGTTGTTGTTCAGTCCCTAAATCGTGTTCTACTCTTTGCAGCCCCGTAGACTGCAGAACGCCAGGCTCCCCTGTCCTCCACTATCTCTCCGAGTTTACTCAGATTCATGTCCATTGAATCAGTGATGCCATCTAATCATCTGGTTTTCTGCCTCCCGCTTCTCCTTTTGCCTTCAGTCTTTGCCAGCATCAGGGTCTTTTCCAATACAGAAATGCTGGCAGGGGTGACATTGTTAGTATTGTGTTCTTTTGTCCGTTAGGCTCACTTCTTTCTAGTCGAACCCCTATTCTTCTGTGTAGCCCGCCCTGAATCTCTGCACTGGAAGAGGATCAGGGGAACTGAGGGCTTCCCTGATAGTTCAGTTCGTAAAGAATCCACCTGCAAGGCAGGAGACCCTGGTTCGATTCCTGGGTCAGGAACATCCCCTGGAGAAGGGATAGGCTACCCACTCCAGTATTCTTGGGCTTCCCTTGTGGCTCAACTGGTAAAGCATCTGCCTGCAATATGGGAGACCTGACTTTGATCCCTGGGTTAGGAAGATCCCCTGGAGAAGGGAAAGGCTACCCACTCCAGTATTCTGGCCTGGAGAATTCCATGGACTGTATAGCCCATGGGGTCACAAAGAGTCAGACATGACTGAATGACTTCCACTTTCACAGGGGAACTGATGTGAGAGGAGAGCACATGGAGAGTAGGGACTGGACTGGCTGGTGGGCATCCCATGAGCCCAAGCCTGCCCTCAGAGCACACTGTGAGGAGTTCCCCCACATTTACCCCCCACCATTCTCCCCCTTAAGGAAGGTCTCTGCTCTCCTGAGCCTGAGAGATATTTGGGAGCATATTCTTGGCTCACTTCACAAGCAGTGATCAACACTGGATTTCTTCCTCCTATCCTAGTAGAAGGGAGGGAAGATGGCTGTCTTGGGAATGAGCTAGCCGCTTTTGTAAGTTTTATGAGATGATATGAAACCTTTTGCTCTGAGTAGCAGAAGCCTTGAGTTACCATGCTACTTTGCTTTCAGCATCCTCTATTATCAGGTGTTCTGGGAGCCAGATGTCAGAGCTGAATAGATGGAAAGTTTCCACACAACAACAGACTATTCTCTGTGGGCAACACAACCCCTATCACTGTAAAGACCTCTTGTAAGTTACACTCGATGTTTTAACAGGTCAGGCTTGATTGTCTACCTGCTCTAATCCAGATGTGGTAGGCTCAGCAAAGTCCATTCACAAACTGGGGCTCAGCTCAAAGGTAACACATGCTAAGAAATGAGAAAATTTTAGTGAACTGAGAAGGCAATGGCAACCCACTCCAGTACTCTTGTCTGGAAAATCCCATGGACGTGAGAACCTTGTAGGCTGCAGTCCATGGGGTCGCTAAGCGTCGGACATGACTGAGCGACTTCACTTTCACTTTTCACTTTCATGCATTGGAGGAGGAAATGGCAACCCACTCCAGTGTTCTTGCCTGGAGAATCCCAAGGATGGGGGAGCCTGGTAGGCTGCCGTCTATGGGGTCGCACAGGGTCGGACACGACTGAAGCAACTTAGCAGCAGCCGCAGAGTTAAATTTGGGTCCTCTCTTCTGTTAGGACTTTGGCGATTTGAATACAAAAGGCAAACAAGAGTGACTTAAAAGCCTTTGCAGTATTCCAAGAGGTATCTGACATACATCTATTTCATGCCTAGGCTGGAGAAGGAACTGATTGACTTTTTGCACTTTTAATTTGCCTTGGAACTGAACTGAGTCAGGGGACCTCGATTTATGTCCAAACTTTGCTGTGTAACTCTAGATAATTCACTTACCCACTCTGAGCCACATAGAGTTCTTGTGAGACTCAAATGGGATCATGTCTGTGAAATCCCTTTGTCAAATATTATAAAAGCCAAATACTAGGACTGTTATTATTAAAGTAATTAATGTGTAATATATTCATGAAGGAATTTTCATCAGAAACTAGAGATAGAAAAAGATCAAGTCCCCACAAATTCTGGTTAACTTGAGTCAAGCTGTAATTTAAATCTATATTGGTAAACAACTAGGGACCATAATATTGAAATATCTTGTAATTTTATAAACAACCATACATGCGGTATAACACCCTGTGATACTAGAAGGAGCACAGGACTTAAGAGTTGCAAGTCAACATGATTTCAGGAAACCCCAGGTTTCACAAGCACTGGAAAGCCACCTACGTTTTCTGTTCTCCATTGGTCTCCCTAGGACCACCTGATCTCCCATCTCCTCCTCTCCCTGCCTGTCTCCTGCATTCTCCCTTCAGTAGGCAGGCTTTCACTCCCAGGGTTTTCAGTGGTGATACCTGTAACCTTTACTCACAAGTCCCCACAGTATGCAATCTGGAATCTTCTCTACACCACCACTCCTCAACACCATCCAAGTGACATCTACTTGGGACGGACATTCTGATCTGCTCAGCCCAGGTCAGATGGCCACCAGTCCCAAAGACTGTGGCTGTAGGTGAGAAGTCATGTGATCACCAGAGCTATATCTTGCAGATGGACATGTAGCATCTTTAAGAAGAAGATGAATGGGGCTAGAAGGAAATAGAGGGCTCCTCTCCAAACTCCACTGGTGATGCCACTGGCCTTTCCATTCTTGGAAGCTCTGTTGGCTGAATCACAGTTGAGCACTTCATTATTTCATTTCCCCTCTCCCAGTCAATCAGTAAGGTCTTCAGGACAAGAGGAATGGGTTATTCTATTCTGTAATCACCAGCACCAGGCTGGACCCACTATAGGTACTCAATGAAGCCTTATTGGTTGGTATAAAGTAACTGTCAGCTTTTATATGCATATAGAAGTTCACAGTATACATATAACATTCTTATATATCAATTCATTTGAACCCGCTATAGTCCTGAATTATTATTACCCTCACTTTACAAATGAGACACAAGCAAGGCACAAGGATCAGAAGTGAAAGAGCCTGAATCTCATTTTAGACATGAAAGCGTTCTAGGTGGCTCTAGAAATAACTAAGTGGAGAAGTCCAGGAGGCAGTTAGCTCTGCAATCTGGAGAGAGAAAATATGCCATGTTTGGACATCACACACATATATTTGCGTACAAACAATGGCAGTGGTGAGATGTCCAGGTGTCTGTATGCAGAGTGAAAAGAATCAATAGACCCCAAGTCTAAGAAACACTTGACATTTGATGATGCGTTAAACAGGAGGAAGGGGAACTGAGTCCATAGGAGACATAGAAGCAGCAGCCAGGAGGTAGGAGAAAAAAACTGGGATAGGTGGTGGTTTATAGAAACTATGGCAAAAAGCTTCTCAAAACTGGAGTGATCAACAGGGTCATGCTTTCAAGAGGCCAAGGTACATAAGAACTGCAGGATGCCCTTGGCAGTTGCAGAAGGAAGATGATCAGTGACTTTGTCCGGCGGCGTCAGGATAGCAGGAGGGATGGAAGTCAAACATCAGTGGGATGGATGGGAAGGCAGAGGGCATTCGAGAAGGAGGAATAGTGCATCCAGCCAACTCCTTTAAGAAGTGTGGCCGTGAAAGGGGCAGAGAAGACAGTACAACTGAGGATGAGGGTTGAATGAATATTTAGTTTTGTAAAGATGGGGGAAATAAGAACTCACGTAACAGCTAGAGGAGCCAGAAGAGAAGGAGGGATGTGAAGATGCCTGGGGGAGGGCATAATGGTGGAATAAGGGCCTAAGCAGGAGAAGGGGGGAACTGTAGGCTGTGGTAGAATATCTCAGTTTAACATCAAGCCAGGAAGAAAGGGCCTGGGAAAAGGGAGACACACAGCCTGGTAAGCCTGCTGGACTGCTGTAGACACTAGAGAATTTTTGCTCTTTTCTTTCTGTATAAATGAGAAGGACATCTCTTAAGAGTAAGGGAGGTGATGGCTCAGGTGAATAGAGATGATTTGCCTTTATTTTTGTTTCTTTGTTTTTAAGTTTCAGTGAGTTTTACTTATCTTGTTGAAGGATAGTTGATTTACAAAGTTGTGTTAATTTCAGGTTTATAGCACAGTGATTCAGTTATATACACACACATATATATTATTTTACATATTCTTTTTCCTTATAAAATTTTATAAAATATTGAGTGGAGTTCCCTTTGCTATACAGTAGGTCCTTGTTGGTTATCTATTTTATATATAGTAATGTGTATAGGTTAATCCCAGTTTATCTATCTTCCACCTCCCTCTTTGGTAACTATACATTTTCTATGTTTGTGGGTCTATTTCTGTTTTGTAAAAAAAAAAAAAGTTCATTTTTGTTATTTTTTTAGATTCCACATATATGTAACATCACATGATATTTGTCTTTCTCTGATTTTACTCAGTATGATAATCTCTAGATCCATCCATATTGCTATAAATGCCATAATTTCATTCTTTTTTATGGCTGAGTAACAATCCATTGTATATATGTACCACATTTTCTTTATCCATCTATCTGTGAATGGACATTTAGGTTGCTTTCATGTCTTATTGTAAGTAGGGCTGCAATGAACATTTGGGTGTTTAAATTAGCATTTTCTCTGGATATATGCCCAGGAATGGGTTTGCTGGATCATATGGTGGCTCTATTTTTAGTTGTGTGGTTTTTTTTTCAATTTTTATAGTTGATTTTCAATGTTCTGTTAGTTTTAGGCATACAGCAAAGTGAATCAGTTATACATATATCCACTCTCTTTTAGACTGTTTCCCATAGGCCATTACAGAGTTTTGAGTAGAGTTTCCTGCGCTATACAGTGTGTCCTAGTTAGTTATCTAGTGTGTATATGTCAATCCTAATTTCTGAATGTATCCCTTCCATCCTTGCACTCTGATAACTATAAGTTTGTTTTCTACATCTGTAACTCTATTTCTATTTTGTAGGCAAGTGCCCGCTGCCTCCCCATTGTTTAGTTTCTACTCCTGTATTCATTCACTCATCCATTCATTCAACAATTGTGAATGAATGGCTACATAGCAGGTCATGGAAAATGAGCTGGAAATACCAAGGTAAAACCACCCTGGGCATTGGGTAGGCACAGGCTACAGAGGAATGTGAACTTCACCTGACCTGTAATAGGACAGGCCCAGATGCCTTGGCCCCTAGACTTTGCACACTGACAACGTGAGCCACAGAGTTATATTCTAATTCATCTGATTATTGGGCATAAACACATTTCATGGTCCATGGGGTAACAATCTTTCTTTCTCCACCCCTAGAGAATCGAAATCTCTCTTCAACCATATGGTTTGAGTTTCTGGCATAACTCCTATGGACTACCCCCTCTCCCCCTTTAGAAGGAACTACTAATTATTCCCTAATATCCACATCCTTTTCCTCCATGGTAAGAAAATTTAATAAGGCCCATGGCTACCCAGCTAAAGGATACTTTACCTGCCCCCTTTGTGAGTAGGTAGGGCTACCTAACAAAGTTCTGACCAGGTGAATGTGGAGAAAAGGATGTGGGTCATTTCCAGGTTGGTCCTTAAAGGGAAGGGGCACGCCCTGTTTTTCCCATTTCCCCTTTTGCTGGCTGGAATGAGGACAAGTGGTGGTTGGCTAATGTAGATGCTGCATAGGAGGGAGCATGGAGCAAAAGCACAGAAAGAGCCTGCCCTCCTTGTTAAATTCCTCATTCACTACCCAGGACTTCGTGTGTGTGCATGCTGTTGTGTCCAACTCTTTGCAACCCCATGGACTGTAGCCCACCAGGCTCCTCTCTCCATGGGATTCCCCAGGCAAGGATACTGGAGTGGGTTGCCATTTCCTACTCTAGGGGATCCTCCCAACCCAGGAATCAAACTTACGTCTCTTGCATCTCTTGCTTTGGCAGGCGGGTTCCTTACAGGCTAACTCAGGACTTGAGCCACAGCTGGACATCCATGTGGGGTCAGCAAGGCCTTGGTGGAGGGGAGCTGGAGGATGGGTGTGGGGTGGGTCCAGAGGGCAGTTCCATTTGGGACCCTGGCGCTCAGGAGTCCTTGAAGCTGCAGGTTGGGAGTTTCAGCAGAAGAACTAGGTTCTTCACACACACAATCTCATTCAGCCCTTACCCCAGGCTTATGAAATATGTATTATCATTTTAATTCTGTAGACTGTAAACTCTAGAAGGGCAAACAGGGATGACCAAACATGCATCTCTTGAGCCACATGCTGGGGCATGCATGTCTGCAGAGTGCTCAGCTCTGTTCTTTTTCTCTCATCATGAGGTTTCTTCTTGCTCCTATGAGGGCCCCAGGCTACCAAGAGTTCAGATACTTAATCAGCCCCATGGCTTAGCAGGAGTGAGAGCTCCACCTTCCTGTCCAGACCACAGCATCCTGTGGCCATGTGTCCATCACGCACTGACGCCTTTGAGCCCCTCCATGTACAGTGTTGATAGGGCCAAGGGGGGTGGAGCACAAACAGAAATGCCTCCAGGCCAAGAACCCTTTACCACGGGAGCCAGGTGCTATAAATTTCCCCAAATGCATGGCCCTTCTCTCCACGTGCACATCTGGAATGCCATATAACCCCTTCCCTCTCCAGCACTCCCCCTCCACAATGATAACTTCCTGGAGCATTTTAATGACTTGCCATTATAAATAATATACTCTACCCTTTCTTGTAAAAAAAAAAAAAAAAAGAGCCAGAGGTTTCTGCAAAACCAGCAAATTATTCCAAATCATAATTTCATCAAAAACATGGGGGGAAAAAAAAAACAACACTTTATACCCTGAGGTAGGAAAGGTTTGGGAGATTTATGTCTTTCCTTGAACACACAGATTTATAACAGTGGATAATGTACATTCATTTCATCCATATTTATACCTGAATTGATGCGGAGTCTGGTATCCATTACTTTAATCTATGTAACTTGATCATCAGAAATCTGAACCATAATTTTAACACGTATTACAAAGAGTTTCTTTTGGGCTTAAAGGAAAATGATGGCAGAGAAGAAAAGCCATTAAGAGCCAGCTGCAGTCGCTTACTCGTGCTCCACTTCCTTCTGCAAAAGTGGGGGTCCCCTGCCCTGTTCCCTGTCTCTTACCTACCTGCACACATATCCACTCCCATCTTGAGTTCCCAGCACTCACTGTACCAGGACTGGAGGGGAGAGAGAGAAGCATGAGCGGAGTGATTAGGGGGAAAGTCATGTAAATAAATCTCTGATGTCACGGCCAGCTCAGGGCTCGCATGGGGGCCGTGGTAATGGGACGGTAGTAGCCTCTGGTCACTTAGGAGAAGTGAAAAAATGCAAGGTCTGATCAAAGCGTCCCTCTGACAGACAGTGGAAATTAAACCCAGATACCAGTGCTCAAACAGCATTGCTGGCACTCAGCACATGGTTCCTGTCCAACTTCTGAGCACCAAACACTGGCCTGGCTTAAATACCAAATGCCTGTCCCTGGACTAAAGCCGAATAGTAGATTTGTTGAGAGATCTGGGCCCCAGGATTATAGTGGGCAGAAGATGAGTGAAACAAGAACCTGGGACTTTACTGTATCAGAGGATGCTCACAAGTCACCATTCCTAGGATTTCCCAAAGTCAGGAAAGCACCGTGAGGGCAGATCTTTTGGTCTGTTTTGCTTACTAGTATGTTTCAGGGCTGGCATTTAGTAGGTGCTTGACAAATATTTGTTGAACGAAAGGCTTTCATTACAGACCATTCAGAGTTATAAACTGCAGTGGAGTCTATACAGTACAACAGCAAAAGATGAGACCTAGAGCATTTATGAAATCAGTTTAGGAATCAATTAGGAACATGATTAGCAGGGAGGAATATGCAATTAAATTTATTATTTTGCATTCTTTTATTTTCCAAACGATCTTCCATTTTTTAATGATATGTATGTCTTCATAATGTTTCATATTTTAGAAATACTTCGAGATTTTAAAGCACGATGTCATTTAATATTCATAGCAATCCTGTGACATAGTTATAACTAATACAATTCCCATTTCACAGATGAGGAAGTTGATAAGCAGAGTTTCCATAAGCTGCCTTGAACTACCAGTCACAGGAAGCACTAGGCTGTGAGCATTGCATTCTCCGATTCCTGGCCCCATGTTCTTTTTTTAGACTCTACATACACCACAGTGGAGTGGCATAAAAAGGGAACATTAGGAGTGGCTGGAGGCAGCTGATCTGGCCCCAATTAGAACCCAGGAAGAGACTGCCAACCCACAAATCACTAGAGCTGCTAAGTGCATTTCTCTAGAGCCTCCTGAGGATGGTTTTAGATTTGACTATGCCTCAAGGGAACAAATTCCAGCTGTCTGATCCTTGAAGTCAGACAGGACAATAGTTTGGCTTCATGTTTCACTGGTGAAAACTAGTTTTTTTTTTTTTTAAAGGAAACCTATTCTCTAAAAGGGATTAATGGAGCTTTTGCTTTATTGGTTTTTAGCTATTTACTGTAAGAATGTATGTATGTGTGTGTGTGCACATATATGCATACATATGCATGTGTACATATACATCTAACATATATATATATATGTATATATGAGGTCTCTAAAAACTACAACCAAAATAAATAATTATTTACTTTTAGGAGGAGAAGACTTCCAAGTATAACCTGTCCTGTAGACCAGCAGTCCCCAACCTTTTTGGCACCAGGGATTGGTTTTGTGGAAGATGATTTTTCCATAGATGGGGGAAGGGGGATGGTTTCAAGATGGTTCGAGTGCATTATACTTATTGGGCACTTCATTTCTAGTATTATTACCTCAGTTCCACCTCAGATCATCAGGCATTAGATCCTGGAGGTTGGGGACCCCTTCTCTAGACAACTGGGCTTCTCGAGAGAGCACCAGGAAATGGGGAGCATGCTAAGTCTTCACATTCCACACTGCTGGCACTGTTAGAGGCATGCAGCAGAATTTCTTAACAGGCAGCCCTACTATATCCAGATCATCACTCCTGTTTGTAGAAAAGGACACCGAGGGTCAGAGAAGTTGTGTCTTGGGTGAGGTTCCACAGGCAGTGAGCGAACGGATTATGATCTGAGCCCAGACCTAAGTAACCTCACAATCCGTACTCTGTCCAGTCTGTGCTCACCATTAACACATTTCTATCAGTTGCAAATTCTGAATCCTGAACAACGGCAAGAAAGTTTCCTTAGCTACTACACTTAAACAGCGTCTTCAAAATTTTTCCTCTTTTCTCCCCAACCAGATGTAAGATTTCCCTTCTTGGCTGTTGTTGGTCAGTCACTAAGTTGTGTCTGACTCTTTGCAACTCCATGCACTGCAGCACACCAAGCTTCCCTGTTCTTTACTATCTCCCAGAGTCAGTGATGCCATCCAACCATCTCACCCTCTGTTGCCCCCTTCTCCTGCCTTCAATCTTTCCCAGCAGCAGGATCTTTCCCAGTGAGCTGGCTCTTCGCATATGGTAGCCAAAGTCCTGGAGCATCAGCTTCAGCATCAGTCCTTTCAGTGAACTGGAATCCTTCCAATCAATTCAGTCCTTCAGAATTTATTTCCTTTAGGATTGACTGGTTTGATCTCCTTGCTATTATCCAAGGGACTCTGAGGAGTCTTCTCCAGTACCACAGTTTGAAAGCATCAATTCTTCAGGGCTCAGATTTCTTTATGATCCAACAATATGACTACTGGAAAAACCATAGTTTTGACTATACGGACCTTTGTTAGCAAAGTGATGTCTCTGCTTTTTAATATGCTGTCTAGGTTTGTTATACATTTTCTTCCAAGGAGCAAACATCTTTTCCCCTCTCTTGAGTCCCATATTATTACTTGATTTCAAATTCATGGAAAACTTGCACATTCATTATACTTGCCTGGGGCACTCATCCTAGGAGACTGACCCAGCAGCTACTGCCTCTCACTCCAATGCCGCTAAACAGATGAACTGACACTAAGAAAGATCAGTAAACCATCCGGATCAAACTGTGAGCCCAAACTCAACAGGCACTAGCTCTGTGGCCCAAACTCTGGTTTCAGGACCTTGGTTTCAAGAACCACACTATTTTCCACTTCCTGGAGTTGAAAGCAGGACAGAATGTGCTACATTTCTCTTAATCATTTTTGTGTGACTCTTATGGACTAATGACGCTTCCCTGGTGGCTCAGACAGTAAAGCATCTGCCTGCAGTGTGGGAGACCCGGGTTCGATCCCTGGGTTGGGAAGATCCCCTGGAGAAGGAGATAGCAACCCACTCCAGTACTCTTGCCTGGAAAATTCCATGGACCGAGAGGCTCCTCAGAGCCTGGTAGGCTACAGTTCATGGGGTCGCAAACAGACACAACTGAGCGACTTCACTTTACTTTACTTTTATGGACTAATGAAACAGCAGATGCTCAGTGCTGGGCATTTGCCATGTGCCCAGGACTCAGCTGGGGAGTCAGATTATGGAGAACCCTGAGCCGCATAGACCCCGCCCTCGAGGGCTTAATGACGGGATGAATGTCGGAGCTGGGAAGTGTGGCTGAAAACACATGCGTTATTTGTGCATGGGCTGGCCCATTGCACTCTTAAGTGTCAGTAAAGCTGACCAGGTTTCCTAGGTCTCTATATTCTCTTTAGGCTTGGTTCAGAGTTCAGTGCTTAGCAGGCTAGAGCCCCTGCACAAGGCTGTGCCCATCCCTACCGGGATGGATATCTGGCCCAGCCACAGCCCTGAGGCCCTTAGCTCAACTCCCTGCCTAGTTGATCACTCTCTCTTCTATTCTTGCTCCCACTGCATATCCACTATATTCTTCCATTCCATTCACTGGATTTGAATTTGACCTGTAGTACTATATAGTTTTTCATTTACTAAGTCATGATTAGAGGCCAGGAACTATGAAGATCATTTATGTTTGTTCCCTCTAATTTCTGCAGCAACTATGGGAAAGAGGAGATTCAGTATAGTTCAGTCACTCAGTCGTGTGCAACTCTTTGCGACCCCATGGATTGCAGCATGCCAGGCCGCCCTGTCTATCACCAATATCCGGAGTTTACACAAACTCATGTCCACTGAGTTGGTGATGCCATCAAACCATCTCATCTTCTGTCATCCCCTTCTCCTCCTGATTTTAACTTTTCCCAGCATCAGGGTCTTTTTCAATGAGACAGTTCTTCGCATAAGTTGGCCAAAGTATTGGACTTTCAGCTTTTAGCAACAGTCCTTCCAATGAATATTCAGGACTGATTTCTTTCAGAATGGACTAGTTAGATTTCCTTGCTGTCCAAGGGACTCTCAAGAGTCTTCTCCAACACCACAGTTCAAAAGCATCAATTCTTAGGTGCTCAGCTTTGTATATGGTCCAACTCTCACATCCATACATGACCACTGGAAAAACCAGACCTTGACTAGATGGACCTTTGTTGGCAAAGTCATGTCTCTGCTTTTAAATATGCTGTCTAGGTTAGTCATAGCTTTTCTTCCAAGGAGCAAGTATCTTTTAATTTCTTGGCTGCAGTCACCGTCTACAGTGATTTTGGAACCCTGAAAATAAAGTCTCTCACTGTTTGCAATGTTTCCCCATCTATTTGCCATGAAGTGCTGAGGCTGGATGCCATGACCTTAGTTTTCTGAATGTTGACTTTTAAGTCCCCTTTTTCACTCTCCTCTTTCACTTTCATCAAGAGGCTCTTTAGTTCTTTGCTTTCTGCTGTAAATGTGGCATCATCTGCATATCTAGGTTATTGATATTTCTCCTGGCAATCTTGATTCCAACTTGTGCTTCATCCAGTCCAGCATTTCTCACGAGATGCTCTGCATATAAGTTAAATAAGCAGGATGACACTATACAGCCTCGACATATTCCTTTTCCTATTTGGAACCAGTCTGTTATTCCATTTCCAGTTTGAACTATTGCTTCTTGAACTTCATACAGATTTCTCAGGAGGCAGGTAAGGTGATCTGGTGTTCCCATCACTTTAAGAATTTTCCACAGTTTGTTGTGATCCACACAGTCAAAGGCTTTGGGATAGTCAATAAAGCAGAAGTAGATGTTTTTCTGGAATTCTCTTGCTTTTTTGATGATCCAATGGATATTGGCAATTTGATGTCTGGTTCCTCTGCCTTTTCTAAATCCAGCTTGAACATCTGGAAGTTCATGGTTCATGTATGTTGAAGACTGGCTTGGAGAATTTTGAGCATTACTTTGCTAACCTGTGAGATGAGTGCAATTGTGCAGTAGTTTGAGCATTCCTTGGCATTGCCTTTCTTTGGGATTGGAATGAAAACTGACCTTTTCCAGTCCTGGGGACTCTGCTCAACTTTCCAAATTTGCTGGCATACTGAGTGCAGCCCTCTCACAGCATCATCTTCCAGGATTTAAAATAGCTCAACTGGAATTCCATCACCTCCACCTGCATTGTTCATAGTGATGCTTCCTAAGGCCCACTTGACTTCAGATTCCAGGATGTCTGGCTCTAGGTGAGTGATCACATCATCGTGATTATCTGGGTCATGAAGATCTTTTTTGTATAGTTCTTCTGTGTATTCTCGCCACCTCTTCTTAATAGCTTCTGCTTCTGTTAGGTCCATTCCATTTCTGTCCTTTATTGTGCCCATCTTTGCATGAAAATTTCCCTTGGTATCTCTAAATTTCTGGAAGAGATCTCTAGTCTTTCCCGGTCCATTGTTTTCCTCTATTTCTTTGCATTGATTGCTGAAGAAGGCTTTCTTATCTGTCCTTGCTATTCTTTGGAACTCTGCATTCAAATGGGTATATCTTTCCTTGTCTCCTTTGCCTTTTGCTTCTCTTGTTTTCATAGGTATTTATAAGGCCTCCTCAGACAGCCGTTTTTCCTTTCTGCATTTCTTTTTCTTGGGGATGGTCTTCATCACTGCCTCCTGTACAATGTCTTGAACCTCCATCCATAGTTCTTCAGGCACTCTGTCTATCAGATCTAATCCCTTGAATCTATTTGTCCCTTTGACCGTATAACCGTAAGGGATTTGATTTACATCATACCTGAATGGTCTAGTGGTTTTCCCTACTTTCTTCAACTTAAGTCTGAATTTGGCAATAAGGAGTTCCTGATCTGAGCCACAGTCAGCTCCAAGTCTTGTTTTGCCCTACGGTATACAGCTTTTCCATTTTTGGCTGCAAAGAATATAATCAATCTGAAATCGGTATTGACCGTCTGGTGATGTCCGTGTGTAAAGTATTCTCTTGTCTTGTTGAAAGAGGGTATTTGCTGTGACAAGTACGTTCTCTTGGCAAAACGCTATTAGCCTTCGCCCTGCTTCAATTTATACTCAAAAGCCAAATTTGCCTATTACTCCAGGTATTTCTTGATTTCCTGCTTTTGCATTCCAGTCCCCTATAATGAAAAGGACATCTCTTTTGGGTGTTAGTTCTAGAAGGTCTTGAAGGTCTTCATAGAACCATTCAACTTCAGCTTCTTCAGCATTAATGGTTGGAGCACAGACTGGGATTACTGTGATATTGAATGGTTTGCCTTGGAAATGAACAGAGATCATTATGTTGTGTTTTGAGATTGCACCCAAGTATTGTATTTTGGACTCTGTTGTTGACTATGAGGCCTGCTCCATTTCTTCTAAGGGATTCTTGCCCACAGTGGTAGATATAATGGTCATCTGAGTTAAATTCACCCATTCCAGTCCATTTTAGTTCACTGATTCCTAAAAGGTTGACGTTCACTCTTGCCATCTCCTGTTTGGTTACTTCCGATTTGCCTTGATTCATGGACCTAACATTCCATGTTCCACAAGCTGGAATCAAGATTGCCGGGAGAAATTTTGATAACCTCAGATATGCAGATAACACCACCCTTATGGCAGAAAGTGAAGAGAAACTAAAAAGCCTCTTGATGAAAGTGAAAGAGGAGAGTGAAAAAGTTGCTTAAAGATCAACATTCAGAAAACGAAGATCATGGCATCTGGTCCCATCACTTCATGGGAAATAGATGGGGAAACAGTGGAAACAGTGTCAGACTTTTTTTTTTTTTTTTGGCTCCAAAATCACTGCAAATGGTGATTGCTGCCATGAAATTAAAAGACGCTTGCTCCTTGGAAGAAAAGTTATGACCAACCTAGATAGCATATTCAAATGCACAGACATTACTTTGCCAACAAAGGCCTGACTAGTCAAGGCTATAGTTTTTCCAGTGGTCATGTATGGATGTGAGAGTTGGACTGTGAAGAAAGCTGAGTGCCAAAGAATTGATGCATTTGAACTGTGGTGTTGGAGAAGACTCTTGACAGTCCCTTGGACTACAAGGACATCTAACCAGTCCATTTTGAAGGAGATCAGCCCTGGGGTTTCTTTGGAGGGACTGATGCTAAAGCTGAAACTCCAGTACTTTGGCCACCTCATGCGAAGAGTTGACTTATTGGAAAAGACCCTGATGCTGGGAGGGATTGGGGACAGGAGAAGGGGACGACAGAGGATGAGATGGCTGGATGGCATCACTGACTCGATGGATGTGAGTTTGAAGGAACTCCGGGAGTTGGTGATGGACAGGGAGGCCTGGTATGCTGTAATTCATGGGGTCGCGAAGAGTCGGACATGACTGAGCGACTGAACTGAACTGATGCAATATTGCTCTTTACAGCATCAGACTTTACTTCCATCACCAGTCACATCCACAACTAGGTATTGTTTTTTCCTTGGCTCCATCTCTTCATTCTTTCTGGAGTTATTTCTTCACTGTTTCCAGTAGAATATTGGGCACCTAAGTGACCTGGGGAGTTCATCTCTCAGTGTACTATCTTTTTGCCTTTTCATACTGTTCATGGGGTTCTCAAGGTAAGGATACTGAAGTGGTTTGCCATTCCCATCTCCAGTGGACTACGTTTTGTCAGAACTCTCCACCATGACCCGTCCGTCTTGAGTGGCCCTACACGGCATGCCTCATGGTTTCATTGAATTAGACAAGGCTGTGGTCCATGTGATAAGTTTGATTAGTTTTCTGTGATTGTGGTTTTCATTCTATCTGTGCTCTGATGGATAAAGATAGAGGTTTATGGAAGCTTCCTGATACAAGAGACTAACTGAGAGGGAAACTGAGTCTTGTTATGATGGGGGGAATGCAAAAAAAGGAAGTCAAGAGATATCTAGAGTAACAGGCAAATTTGGCCTTGGAGTACGGAATGAAGCAGGGCAAAAGCTAATAGAATTTTGCCAAGAGAATACACTGTTCATAGCAAACACCCTCTTCCAACAACAAAAGAGAAGACTGTACACATGGACTTCACCAGATGGTCAATACTGATTTCAGATTGATTATATTCTTTGCAGCCAAAGATGGAAAAGCTCTATACTGTAGGCAAAAACAAGACTTGCAGCTGACTGCAGCTCAAATCATGAACTCCTTATTGCCAAATTCAGACTTAAATTGAAGAAATTAGGGAAAACCACTAGACCGTTCAGTTCAGTTGCTCAGTCGTGTCCGACTCTTTGCGACCCCATTAACCTCAGTATGCCAGGCCTCCCTGTCCATCACCAACAACCGTAGTTCACTCAGACTCATGTCCATCGAGTCAGAGATGCCATCCAGCCATCTCATCCTCTATCATCCCCTTCTCCTCCTGCCCTCAATCTTTCCCAGCATCAAGGTCTTTTCAAATGAGTCAGTTCTCCAAAGTATTAGAGTTTCAGCTTCAACATCAATCCTTCCAATGAACACCCAGGACTGATCTCCTTTAGGATGGACTGGTGGATCTCCTTGCAGTCCAAGGGACTCTCAAGAGTCTTCTCCAACACCACAGTTCAAAAGCATCAATTCTTCAGCACTCAGTTTTCTTTATAGTCCAACTCTCACATCCATACATGACCATTGGAAAAACCATAGCCTTGACTAGACGGACCTTTGTTGGCAAAGTAATGTCTCTGCTTTTTAATATGCTGTCTACGTTGGTCATAACTTTCCTTCCAAGGAGTGAGCGTCTTTTAATTTCATGGCTGCAATCACCATCTGCAGTGATTTTGGAGCCCAGAAAAATTAAGTCTGACACTGTTTCCACTGTTTCCCCATCTATTTGCCATGAAAACCATTCAAGTATGATGTAAATCAAATCCCTCACAATTATACAGTTGAAGTGACAAATAGATTCAAGGGATTAGATCTGATAGATGCCTGAAGAACTATGGATGGAGGTCCATGACAATGCACAGGAGGCAGTGATGAAGACCATCCCCAAGAAAAAGAAATGCAGAAAGGAAAAACGGCTGTCTGAGGAGGCCTTATAAATACCTATGAAAACAAGAGAAGCAAAAGGCAAAGGAGACAAGGAGAGATATATCCATTTGAATGCAGAGTTCCAAAGAATAGCAAGGACAGATAAGAAAGCCTTCTTCAGCAATCAATGCAAAGAAATAGAGGAAAACAATGGACCGGGAAAGACTAGAGATCTCTTCCAGAAATTTAGAGATACCAAGGGAAATTTTCATGCAAAGATGGGCACAATAAAGGACAGAAATGGAATGGACCTAACAGAAGCAGAAGCTATTAAGAAGAGGTGGCAAGAATACACAGAACTATACAAAAAAGATCTTCATGACCCAGATAATCATGATGGTGTGATCACTCACCTAGAGCCAGACATCCTGGAATCTGAAGTCAAGTGGGCCTTAGGAAGCATCACTATGAACAATGCAGGTGGAGGTGATGGAATTCCAGTTGAGCTATTTCAAATCCTGGAAGATGATGCTGTGAGAGGGCTGCACTCAATATGCCAGCAAATTTGGAAAACAGCAGTGGCCACAATACTGGAAGAGGTCAGTTTTCATTCGAATCCCAAAGAAAGGCGATGCCAAGGAATGCTCAAACTACTGCACAATTGCACTCATCTCACAGGTTAGCAAAGTAATGCTCACAATCCTCCAAGCCAGGCTTCATTGTACAGCCAGGCTGTACATGAACTCTGAACTTCCAGATGTTCAAGCTGGATTTAGAAAAAGCAGAGGAACCAGACATCAAATTGCCAACATCGGTTGGATCATCAAAAAAGCAAGAGAATTCCAGAAAAACATCTACTTCTGCTTTATTGACTATGCCAAGGCCTTTGACTGTGGATCACAGAAAACTGTGGAAAATTCTTAAAGAGATGGGAATACCAGACCACCTTACCTGCCTCCTGAGAATCTGTATGCAAGTCAAGAAGCAACAGTTTGAAGTTGACATTGAACAACAGACTAGTTGCAAATCAGGAAAGGAGTACGTCAAGCCTGTATATTGTTATCCTGCTTATTTAACTTATATGCTGAGTACATCATTTGCAATTTCAGGCTGGATGAAGCTCACGCTGGATTCAAGCTTGTTGGGAAAAATATCAATAACCTCAGATACGCAGATGACACCATCCTTATGGCAGAAAGCGAGGAAGAACTAAAGAGCCTCTTGATGAAAGTGAAAGAAGAGAGTGAAAAAGGTGGCTTAAAACTTAATATTCAGAAAACTAAGATCATGGCATCCAGCCCCGTCACTTCACGGCAAATAGATTTGGAAACATTGCAAACAGTGAGAGACTTTATTTTGGGGGGCTCCAAAATCACTGCAATTGATGACTGCAGCCATGAAATTAAAACATGGTTACTCCTTAGAAGAAAAACTATGACCAACCTAGACAGCATATTAAAAAGCAGAGATATTAGCTTGCCAACAAATGTTCATTTAGTCAAAGCTGTGATTTTTCCAGTAGCCATGTATGGATTTGAGAGTTGGACTATAAAGAAAGCTGAATGGTGAAGAATTGATGCTTTTGAACTGTGGTGTCGGAAGAGACCCTTGAGAGTCCCTTGGATATCAAGGAGAGTCAACTAGTCAGTCCTAAACAAAATCAGTCCTGAATATCACTGGAAGGAATGATGCTGAAGCTGAAACTCCAATACTTTGGCCACCTGATGCGAAGAACTGACTCATTGGAAAAGACCCTGATGCTGGGAAAGATCAAAGGTGGGAGGAAAATGAGACGACGGAGGATGAGATGGTTGGATGGCATCATCGACTCTATAGACATGAATTTGAGTAAGCTCTGGGTTTTGGTGATGGACAGGGGGGCCTGGCATGCTGCAGTCCATAGGATCACAAAGAGTCGGACATGACTGAGCGACTGAAGTGAACAATTCTCTTTACGTGTAAAACCTCACAAATAACATTCCATTTCACAGAAGGGCTATTTGTGTGTGCATATGGATACATACATGTATTCATTTTATACATTATCTATATATTTATACACTATATATCTATATGGATGTGAGAGTTGGACTGTGAAGAAGGCTGAGCGCCGAAGAATTGATGCTTTTGAACTGTGGTGTTGGAGAAGACTCTTGAGAGTCCCTTGGACTGCAAGGAGATCCAACCAGTCCATTCTGAAGGAGATCAACCCTGGGATTTCTTTGGAAGGAACGATGCTAAAGCTGAAGCTCCAGTACTTTGGCCACCTCATGCGAAGAGTTGACTCATTGGAAAAGACCCTGATGCTGGGAGGGATTGGGGGCAGGAGGAGAAGGGGACGACAGAGGATGAGATGGCTGGATGGCATCACAGACTTGATGGACATGAGTCTGAGTGAAGTCCGGGAGATGGTGAGGGACAGGGAGGCCTGGCGTGCTGCGATTCATGGGGTCGCAAAGAGTCGGACACGACTGAGCGACTGAACTGAACTGAATATATCTATAGATAAATATATACATTTATCTATATTATAGATACAAATATATGTGTACATGTGCACTTAATGTGTAGGTGAAATAAACTGAGCTCAATCTTGAAATGATAGAAATGGAATTTGAACTCAGCTTTCTTGTCTCCAAACACTTTTGGGGTTCTAGCCACTAAATCATCAACTTTGCTTCTGCCCTTAAATCACCAGGCAGTTTATAAAATTCTGATTTTGGGGTCCCACTTAAAGAGATTCTGATATGACTGCTCTGGGGTATGGTCCCGCCTGAAGCCTTTTAAAAGTTTAATGCACTGACTTTAATGCAGTCTAAAATTGAGAACCACCACTCCAGCCAGCACCCCACTTATCAGTTTCCTATTGCTGTTATGACAAATGAGCACCAACAGTGGCTCCAAACAAGACACATTATTCTATTATTTTCTGGGTTCACAGTTCCAACATGGGTCACATTGGGTTAAAATCAAGGTGTGGGACTGGGATGTGCACCTTTCTGGAAGTTCTAGGGGAGAATCTATTTCTTGCCCTTTCCAGGTTTTAGAGGCTGCCCACATTACTTGTCTAGTGGCCCTTTTCCTTCATCTTCAAAGCCAGCAACAGCAGGTCGAGTCCTCACAAAGCATTCCGCTGACATTTCCTGTCTTCTTTTCCTCATTTAAGGACACTTGTGATTACATTGATCCCACCCAGGTTATCTGAATAATATTCCTATTTTAAAGGCACGTGACCAGAAACCTTCAGTCCATCTGCTGTCTAATCTGCTTTGCCACATAAAATAACATAGCCACAGGTACTGGGGATTAGAGATTAGATCTCTTTAGTGGCCATAATTCTGTCGACTACAATTGACTAGCAGTTTAAAAAAAAATCAGGGTTTCCCTTCTATTGCACCTGCTCACAGTGGGGAAAGCCGGTGAGTGGTGTGTTCTTTTACAGAGCAGTCAAGTCAGAGCTGCTGGGTATCTGAAAACATCTCCCTTCTGTTCCCTTCACTCTTCTTTCCCACTGGTAAGAAGAGCAGTGAGAGCCTGTCATTCTCTGGGCTTCCCACAGCTGCTGTCACACCACTTGAAAACAGAGCCCAGGTGACCAGCGTTCCCAACCCATCCTGGGATGAGGCAATATGCGAGCTGCCATATGCTCCGGTGGGTTCCGGCTGACGCTGAGCAGGTGTACGGCATCCGGGCCAAGCATGTGGAGGGTGGCAGATTCACAGAGGGGAGGTACCGTTTTCAATTTACCAGAGGAAGACCTAGAAAATAACAGAGAGCGGGTGTATTTTCCTCCCTTCTGCTTCCCAGTCATTTCCTAAGAAACAGAAGATGGTTCTGGTTTTCATTCTGAAAATCCAAGGAAACACTTTGAACATGATGCCCATGCTGATTTAAAAATGATTCTCCAACATTCAGAATCCATCAATTATCAAGATGCAGAAGCCTCCAGATATTTATAATGACAGCACTATCATTATGTTAAGTTATTATGACAAGAAAGGGAGGAGAACAGTTTAACCTCAGCCAAGGTGTGTGTATATGTCTGTGTGTGTGTGCTTTCTGTGCATCAATTTAGGATTCCAATAACAACTTTGCAATATACAGTCATATCTCAATAACAATTTCTTACCTCTTAATATACCTGAGCATCTCTATTCCTCAATACATTTACATCTATATACTCCTTTTTAAATTAAATGTATCATCTCTGGTGGTGGGTGAGGGGAAGAGAAGGGAAGCCAAAGTTAAATGAATGGTACTCCATGAACAACCCAAGTCGAGTTCACTGATGTTGGCTCTGACGAAT
The DNA here is from genome assembly GCF_016772045.2 of Ovis aries. Lineage (NCBI taxonomy): Eukaryota > Metazoa > Chordata > Mammalia > Artiodactyla > Bovidae > Ovis > Ovis aries. Next base: position 16,721,439 of record NC_056055.1, read on the forward strand.
TCATCTTAATCAATGTGATTGCTTCTGCTCCCGTAAAAATGAGTGATTGGGACACATAAAATACGCTATCAACTTTTACCCCAAACTAAGCAGTTTAGATCATTTATTTCCATAAAATGAGACTGCATCGTATGTCAAGCTGGCGCATTTTCTATGTGACTGACTTTAGAGACCAAGTTGACAATCTAAGTTCTAATTATTTGTACCCTCCCCGGTCTCTTGTTATAGGACGACGTGGGACTCTCCCAGAGGAGTGTCAGAATGGATGTTATGTGGGCTGACGGGAAGCAGCTGAAAACGATCCACTGGGTTTTTTAATGCAGATGATGCACGGGTCGGAGAGGACCCGAAGGGGATCGAAGAACCCTGATTGGAAGGTCTGAGTGTGTTCCATCTGTTACTCCTCTAGCCTTTTCATTAATGCTGTGTAAAGGCAAGCAGAGTCCCAGCTGGGGAAAAGTATCTAGATGTCTGCCAGGCCCAAGGCCTGAAACTCCTCTCCCATGGCAGGGTCAGATGCTTGTAGAGGCCTTGCAACTGTCCACCTTCAATTCCAGGTCAAAATGCAGTTCAGTTCCCCAAGGTGTTCAGAAAATAAGCATGACCTCGGTCAATCAGGTGGCCTTGGGTTTGCATCACAGCACTCCTGTGTCCTCACTGTGGGTCCATCAGAGCATTAGCTACAGCCCTCATCTGAATTAAAATGGAAATTTCATCATGCAGATTCCAGAGCTACAGTAAGATGTATCTGTGAGACTTCAATAAGTCTGAGGCTTACTTCTTTCTCTACATTAAATACACTATGTGGATGAAGGAAAGAAAATGATAAAGAGGCAGCTGGTTTTATACTGCTGATGGTTTTTAAAACATGGAATATACTTGAAAAAGACTTCAACAAGCATTTTCAAATGCATTGGGTCTTTTTTTCTTTCCAGCTTATCTTTCCTAATAGTTTAAAGAGAACATATCTGAAGCCAGACTGCCTGAGATTGGAATTCCAGTGCTACCACTTTGCACCTGTGCAACCTTGGACAAATAATTTAACCTCTCTGTGCCTTGTTTTTATGCTTCACATCATGGAAATATCAGTAATTATTTCATAGGATTGTTATGAGAATTCAATGAATGAGTACATGTAAAGCCCTTAGAATAGTGCTTACCACTTACTGCTGTTGTTACTGTCTTTCAAAAATACGTTAATATTATTGTCGCCACGTTCACTTCCCTTGCCTAGCTCTGCACTCAGGCATCTCATGCATTCCCGCTGGGAAGAGGTTGTTTCAGAAAGGAAATAAGAGCCTCATTTTGGTCTTTGAATTTTAAATACCTAGCTCTCAGGGAAATAGAAATGACTCAGAGCAGAGTGAAAAATATTGATACTAACGAGGCTTCCTGCTTCCCAGACTAGAACGGTGTTCTTGACATGTGAGAGCAAAGGAAGTGGAGGAGGAAGTCAGTGTAACCAACATTAGTAGGTACCCGGAAGACATCTTGCCCCTGGCTGCACTGAGCCCGTGTGCGGCCAGTAGTGGAAGGAATGATGTGAACTCTAGAGAATCCGTGGAATGTGACGGAGGAGGAGACGAGTGCTTCCTTTCAGGTTGCTGTGTATCCAGGCAGACAGCACTGGGATGAACCTCACAAAAATTCTCTATACCAGAGTCTGGTGTAGACACAAGGACTCCTTTGCATCTGAGAGGGGGACCAAATTATCCACTAGAAAAAGCCAGACCAGAAAGAGCCTTGAGGACTGGAAAAGGGATGATTCCTGAGGATCTGCATGAACTAAAGATCAAGGATCAGATGGCATGAGGGATGTTTTCACAGATATCGGCATGGACAAATAATACTTGGGACCAGATGCCCCACAATCCCACATCATGGCAATGTGGCCCTGAACTTGGATGCACTCAAGAGAAAAATAGGGGGGAATACTCAATAGACTGAAATTAAATTTCCATGTATTTCCACTTTTTGGATCTTTACAGAACCTAAATTGGGTTTCAGTAAATTCTTGAGACTTTGACTCAAAAACCTTTAACTGTGTGGATCACAACAAACTGTGGAAAATTCTTCAAGAGAAGGAAATACCAGGCCACCTTACCTGCCTCCTGAGAAATCTGTATGCAGAAGCAACAGTTAGAACTGGACATGAAACAACAGTGCAGTTCAGTTCAGTCACTCAGTCGTGTCCGACTCTTTGCGACCCCATGAACTGCAGCACGCCAGGCCTCCCTGTCCATCACCAACTCCCGGAGTTCACTCAAACTCACATCCATCGAGTCAGTGATGCCATCCAGCCATCTCATCCTCTGTCATCCCCTTTTCCTCCTGTCCCCAATCCCTCCCAGCATCAGTCTTTTCCAATGAGTCAACTCTTTGCATGAGGTGGCCAAAGTACTGGAGTTTCAGCTTTAGTATCATTCCTTCCAAAGAACACACAGGACTGATCTCCTTTAGAATGGACTGGTTGGATCTCCCTCAAGAAAATTAGAAATACCAAGGGAACATTTCATGCAAAGATGGGCTCGATAAAGGTCAGAAATGGTATGGACCTAACAGAAGCAGAAGATATTAAGAAGAGGTGGCAAGAATACACAGAAGAACTGTACCAAAAAGATCTTCATGACCCAGATAATCATGATGGTGTGATCACTCACCTAGAGCCAGACATCCTGGAATGGAACAACAGACTGGTTCCAAATAGGAAAAGAAATACGTCAAGGCTGTATATTGTCACCCTGCTTATTTAACTTACATGCAGAGTACATCATGCAAAATTTCGGGCTGGATGAAGCTCAAGCTGGAATCAACCTTGCCGGGAGAAATATCAGTAACCTCAGGTATGCAGATGATACCACCCTTATGGCAAAAAGCGAAGAACTGAAGAGCTTCTTGATTAAAGTGAAAGAGGAGAGTGAAAAAGTTGCTTAAAGCTCAACATTCAGAAAACAAAGATCATGGCATCTGGTCCCATCACTTCATGGGAAATAGATGGGGAAACAGTGTCAGACTTTATTTTTGGGGGCTTCAAAATCACTGCAGATGGTGACTGCAGGCATGAAATGAAAAGACACTTGCTTCTTGGAAGAAAAGCTATGACCAACCTAGACAGCATATTAAAAAGCAGAGACATTACTTTTCCAACAAAGGTCTGCCTAGTCAAGACTATGGTTTTTCCAGCGGTCATGTATGGATGTGAGATTGAGACAATAAAGAAAGCTGAGCACCAAAGAATTGATGCTTTTGAACTGTGGTGTTGGAGAAGACTCTTGAGAGTCCCGTGTCTGCAAGCAGATCCAAACTAGTCAATCCTAAAGGAGATCAGTCCTGAATATTCATTGGAAGGAATGATTCTGAAGCTGAAGCTCCAATACTTTGGCCACCTGACATGAAGAACTCACTCACTGGAAAAGACCCTGATGCTGGGAAAGCCTGAAGGCAGGAGGAGAAGGGGATGACAGAGGATGAGATGCTTGGATGGCATCACTGACTTGATGAACATGAGTTTGAGCAAGCTCCAGGAGTTGGTGATGGACAAGGAAGCCTGGTGTGCTGCAGTCCATGGGGTCACAAAGAGTCAAACACAACTGAGCGACTGAACTGAAGTGAAATTTTTGAGGAAGTTCTCTTACATACTGGAGTTTATAGACCAAGATTCATATCTATTACATGTATAAAAGGATTTGTGGAAGAGCACCTTTAAATGGATGACTGGATGAGTTATTTGGTTTTAATTTAATATGATCTCTGAAACATTCATTGTGGCTTCCCTTGTGGCTCAGATGGTAAAGAATCCACCTGCCATGAAGGAGAACCTGGGTTGGATCCTTGAGTCGGGAAGATCCCCTGGAGAAGGGACTTGGTACAAACTCCAGTATTCTTGCCTGGAAAATTCCATGGACAGAGGAGCCTGGTGGGCTACAGTTAATGTGACTGCAAAGAGTCAGACATGACTGTGCGACTAACACTTTGACTTTCATCTATTGAAACACATTTTTAAAACCTTATTGTGTAACAGTCCAGATATACATGCAAAGAGAAATATACCCACATAACCATTTCCCATCTTCAACAAGTACCAATTCGGAGTAACTTTTGTTCTATTAACCCTCCTACATAACTCCAACCCCTAAACCCCTTTATTATTTTGAACCCAATCACAGACATCTTATTACTTCATTAGTTCAGTTAGTAACCTAAAATAAAGGTTCTTTTTAAAGTATGTAACTATAATATCATTAATCTATATAACTATAATAATTTCATAGTATCATTAAAATCCAGTGTGAGATATTCCTAATTATCTCATAAATGTCTTTATAGTTTTTTGAATCAATATCCAAACAATATCCACAGATTACATTTTTATGGATTTCTCACATCTTTTAAAAATTACAGCTTCTCCTCTTTTGTTTTCCCTTACAATGTATTTGTGAAGAAATCAAATTATTAATGATGCTCTATAGTATTTCTCACAGTCTGGATTTTGTTTCTTGATAACTCGATGGTAATATTTAACATCTTCTTCTACCACTGTACTTCCCATAAAGTGAGAGTTATACCTAGAAGCTTGATTTGACTTGTTGATACTTTGTCAAAAAATATTTCATAGAATGTATTTCGTAATTCCCATAGGAGGCACATAGTGTCTGGTTTTCTTCTTTGTGTGATGCTAGTAGCCACTGATGATAATTACCTAGACCCACTCTTTTATTAGAGGCCTGCAAAATGGTGATCTTCTAATTCTTTAAGTTATTTGTTAGCTGGGATACTTTTATAAAAATAAACCTCCAGATATTTGGTAATCATGAGGTTGTATAGGAAAAGCAGGTAGAATACTTAATTCTTTCTCATTACCAGTTTTCAGAAAAAAAAATTGAGAATTGGTTTTTTAGCAAACTTCATTTGTCACTGGCTTTTTTCCCTTTTTATTGAAGTATAGTTGGTTTAAAATATTACATTATTTTTAGGTGTACAACATACTGACTCAATGTTTTTATAGATTATACTCCATTTGGTTATTACAAAATAATGGCTATATTGCACTGAGCTGTACAATGTATCCCTGTTGCCTATCTATTTTATACATAGTAGTCTGTAACTCAATTCCATGCTCCCCCTTTCCTTCCCTATTGTCAACCACTAGTTTGTTCCTGTATCTGTGAGTTTGCTTCTATTTTCTTATATACATTTGTTTTTATTTTTTGGATTCCATCTATAAGTGATGAGAGTTTCTGTCTTTGTCTGGCTTATTTCACTAAGCATAATATCTTCTAGGACCATCACGCTGTTGGAAATGGCAGCGCTTCATTATTTTTTATGACTGAATAATATTCCTCTGTGTGTGTGTGTGTGTGTGTGTGTGTGTGTGTGTACACATATATGCACACATACAGAGGGCTTCCCTGGTAGCTCAGACGGTAAAGAATCCACCTGCAATGCAGGAGACCTCGGTTCAATCCCTGGGTCGGGAAGACCCACCTGGAGAAAGGAATGGCTACCCACCCTAGTATTCTTGCCTGGAGAATCCCATGGACAGAGGACCCTGACGAGCTACCCTCCATGGGTCGCAAAGAGTCAGACACATTGAGTGACTAACACTTTCACTTTTTCACACATATATATACAATCATCTTCTTTATCTTTCTGTCTGTTGTTGGACATTAAGGGTGCTTCCATAGCTTGGCTATTACAAATAATGCTGCTATGAACATTGAGGTGCATGCCTCTATTTTGTTTCCATTTTTTTCTGATATATACCGAGGAGTGGGATTGCTGAATGATGTAGTTTTTAGCTTTTTGAGGAACCTCCATACTGTTTTCCATGGCAGTTGTACCAATTTACACACCCACCAACAGAATATGACAGTTCCCTTTTCTCCACATTCTTGCCAACATTTGTTACTTGTCGTCTTTTTGGTGATTGCTGTTCTGACACATGTGAGGTGATACTGTGGTTTTGATTTGCATTTCTCTGATGATTAGCAGTGTTGAGAATCTTTTCATGTGCCTGTTGGTCACTGTATGTCTTCTTTGGAAAAATGTCTATTAGGTTTTCATTCATTTCTTTAAATCATTTTTTGATAGTTGCAGCGGTGATTTTTATATTTTAGATGTTAACCTCTTATTGGTCATATTATTTGCATATATTTTCTCCCATTCTGTAGACTGTCTTTTTGCTGTGTCCATGATTACCTCTGCTTTTAATTTTAATCTAATTAAAATTAGATTAATTAATCAATTAGTCCCATTTGTGTTTCTTTTTTAAATGTCACGTTATCATTGATTTTTCATATTTTTGGTGTTTTAACCCATACATTTTATTATGCCTTTAGACTTCCGTGGTGGCTCAGATGGTAAAGCATCTGTCTACAATGTAGACAGGTTCGATCCCTGCATGGGGAAGATCTCCTGGAGAAGGAAATGGCAACCCACTCTAGTATTCTTGCCTGGAAAATCCCATGGACAGAGGAGCCTGCCAGGCTACAGTCCATGGGGTCGCAAAGAGTCAGACGCGGCTGAGCGACTTCACTTTCACTTTCTTTCAGATGCACAAAATGCCTCATCTTGGGCTAATGGGAATCTGTTCACATTGGTTCCTGAGTCCTTTTGGCATGGCCCCAATAGTTTCTGATAGCTTCCTTACTTTCTGGTATAATAAGGTATTGTAAGCTCATCTTGCATATTTTCTGTCATGGAGCTAGAATCTGTAGTTTCTCCATTCTGCCTCCTATAGTAGGTAAAGATCTTCAGATAACACAATTTGTATGCTGGTGGTGCTTCTTGCTACCAAATCTGTTGTTATTTTTAAGTCTTTTCAGTGTACGATGCTATGCGTTATAAATATGTACTTATATTTCCAGTTCCGATGATAATATAGAGGTTAAATTTAAACTTTATTTTATATTTTTTCTATCATACTAAAACTCCTAGGACCTAAAGATAGTGACTATGTTAAAGTGATATTGCTTTACTATATTATATTAACTATATATAAAAATACATTGTATCTGTAATAGTTTCAGAATAACAACATCAGTATCATTATAATATTATTACATGAAAACATTTTAGAATTGCTTTCTACAGTTTTGTCCTTAAGGTGGCTTTCCAGGTGTTGCTAGTGGTAAGGAACCTGCCTGTCAATGCAGGAGACACAAGAGACGAGGGTTCGATCCCTGGGTTGAGAAGATCCCATCGAGGAGGAAATGGCAACTCTTTCCTGTATTTTTTTGCCTGGAAGATTCCATGGACAGAGAAGCCTGGTGGGCTGCAAAGAATCAAAAATGATTGAGCTACTGAGCACAACACACAGAGTCCTTAAGGTATACCCCTCTAAAGATGCGTAGATAAACTACTCTGTTTAAATCACTTGAAAATGTTCCTCTCTATAAGCTCTACCCACAAATTTATATCAATTTAACTTTTTCTTCTTTTTGGGGGGAATTTTTTTAAACTTTGCTATATAATTGTGTAGACAAGGTTTATTCAGAGAAGTCTAGCTACTGTCCCTACCCCATTTATTTTGTTCCTTCTCCATCCATTCTTCACCTTCAAATTTTCTCTCTATATGATTGATATGAGGATGAATTGATTTAATGCATAGAGAGTGAATAGTCTATATTTTAGGTATTCAGAAAATGGCAGCTATCATTATGGGAAAGGCATATGACTAGTTATTGTCTCTGAAGTTTCCAGATTTAACTACTCTCTACCATACTCCATTGAGTGGTGATTTTTGTCTTGACTGAACCCTGATTTGTATACGTAAGTAATTTAAAACTACTTCTTCAGAAACATCAAGCTTCTACTTGAGTGTTAGACATGTTATGGCTTTCCTCCGGTGACATATAAAGTGGGCAGGAAAGTTGTAAAAGTGAAAAAAGTCCAAGATTCAATGTTAGAAAAATGCTGGTTCAAATCTCACATTTGTTATTTATTAGCTGTTGTATGAGATAAATTTCTTAGCCTCTCTGAGCCTTAATTTTCCACAAATATAACAGTGATGATCACGTCCAATATTATTATTGTAAGAATTAAATGAGCAGACACATAGAAAGTGACCGACATAGTACCTAGAATATACTGGTGTTCAAGGAAAGCTTTACTTTTTACCTTTTTTTAAAAACTTAATCTATATGAAAACTATCAGCAGTGATAGGGAACAAATAGGTCTTTCTTTGAGCAGCACTTACCAAATTTCTGTTCTGTTTGCTTATCCTAGAGAACTCATCCCTGTTCAGTTCAGTTGCTCAGTCATGTCCGACTCTTTGTGACCCCATGGACTGCAGCACACCAGGCTCCCCTGTCCATCAGCAACTCTCGGAGTTTGCTCAAATTCATGTCTGTTGAGTTGGTGATGCCATCCAACCATCTCATCCTCTATCATCCACTTCTCCTCCTGGCTTCAATCTTTCCCAGCATCAGGGTCTTTTCCAATAAGTCAGTTCTTCATGTCAGGTGGCCAAAGTACTGGAGTTTCAGCTTCAGCATCAGTCCCTCCAATGATATTCAGGACTGATTTCCTTTAGGATGGACTGTTTGGATCTCCTTACAGTCCAAGGGACCCTCAAGAGTCTTCTCCAACACCACAGTTCAAAATCATCAACTCTTTGGCACTCAGTTTTCTTTACAGTCCCACTCTCACATCCATATATGACCACTGGAAAAACCAAATTTTGACTAGACAGACCTTTGTTGGCAAAGTAATGTCTCTGCTTTTTAATATGCTGTCTAGGTTGGTCATAGCATTTCTTTCAAGGAGCAAATATCTTTAAATTTCATGGCTGCTTTAACCATCTGCTTTGATTTTGGAGTCCCCAAATATAAAGTCTGTCACTGTTTCCATTGTTTCCCCATCTATTTGCCATGAAGTTATGGGGCTGGATGTCATGATCTTAGTTTTCTCAATGTTGAGTTTTAAGCCAACTTTTTCACTCTCCTCTTTTACTTTCATCAAGAGGCTCTTTAGTTCTTCGCTTTCTGCCCTAAGGGTATGTCATCTGCGTATCTGAGATGGATACGGATATTTCTCCCAGCAATCTTGATTCTAGCTTGAGCTTCATCCAGCCTGAAATTTCGCATGATATACTCTGCATATAAATTAAATAAGCATGTGACAATATACAGCATTGACTTACTTCTTTCCCTATTTGGAACCAGTCTGTTGTTCCATGTCCAGTTTGAACTGTTGCTTCTTGACCTGCATACAGATTTCTCAGGAGGCAAGTAAGGTGGTCTGGTATTCCCATCTCGTGAAGAATTTTCCACAGTTTGTTGTGATCCACACAGTCAAAGGCTTTGACATAGTCAATAAAACAGATTTAGATGTTTTTTTTTTTTTTTTAACTCTCTTGCTTTTATAATGATCCAACAGATGTTGGCAATTAGATCTCTGGTTCCTCTGCCTTTTCTAAATCCACCTTGAACATCTGGAAGTTCACGGTTCACCAACTGTTGAAACTTGGCTTGGAGGATTTTGACCATTACTTTGCTAGCATGTGAGATGACTGCAATTGTGTAGTAGTTTGAACCTTCTTTGGCATTGTCTTTCTTTGGGATTGGAATGAAAACTGACCTTTTCCAGTCCTGGGGCCACTGCTGAGTTTTTCAACTGGCAGAGTTTTGCTGGCATATTGAGTGCAGCATTTTCACAGCATCATCTTTTAGGATTTGAAATAGCTCAACTGGAATTCCATCACCTCCACTAGTTTTGTTCATCGTGATGCTTCCTAAGGCCCACTGGACTTCAGATTCAAGGATGTCTGGCTCTAGGTGAGTGATCACGCCATCATTGTTATTTGCGTCATGAAGATCTTTTTTGTATAGTTCTTCTGTGTATTCCTGCCACCTCTTCTTAATATCTTCTGCTTCTGTTAAGTCCATACCATTTCTGTCCTTTATTGTGCCCATCTTTGCATGAAAAGTTTCCTTGGTATCTCTAATTTTCTTGAAGAGATCTCTAGTCTTTCCCATTCTATTCTTTTCCTCTATTTCTTTGCATTGATCACTGAGGACAGCTTTCTTATCTCTTCTTGCTATTATTTGGAATTCTGCATCCAAACTGGTATCTTTCCCTTTCTCCTTTGCCTTTTGTTTCTCTTCTTTTCTCAGCTATTTGTAAGGCCTCCTCAGACAGCCATTTTGTTTTTTTGCATTTCTTTTTCTTGGGGATGGTCTTGATGACTGCCTCCTATACAATGTCATGAACCTCTGTCCATAGTTCTTCAGGCATTCTGTCTATCAGAGCTAAACCTTTGAATCTATTTGTCACTTCTACTGTATAATTGTACGGGATTTGATTTACGTCATACCTGAATGGTCTAGTGGTTTTCCCTACTTTCTTCAATTTAAGTTTGAAGTTGGCAATAAGGAGTTCATGATCTGAGCCACATTCTGCTTCTGGTCTTGTTTTTGCTGACTGTATGGAGCTTTTCCATCTTTGGCTGCAAAGAATATAATCAATCTGATTTCAGTGTTGACCATCTGGTGATGTCCATGTGTAGAGTCTTCTCTTGTATTGTTGGAAGAGGGTGTTTGCTATGACCAGTGCATTCTCTTGGCAAAACTCTATTAGTCTTTGCCCTGCTTCATTCTGTACTCCAAGGCCAAATTTTCCTGTTACTCCAGGTGTTTCTTGACTTCCTACTTTTGCATTCCAGTCCCCAGTAATGAAAAGGACATCTTTTTTGGGTGTTAGTTCTAGACAGTCTTATAAGTCTTCATAGAACCATTCAACTTCAGCTTCTTCAGCAATACTGGTTGGGGCATAGACTTGGATTACTGTGATACTGAATGGTTTGCCTTGGAAACAAACAGATATCATTCCATCATTTTTAAGATTGCATCCAAGTACTGCACTTTGGACTCTTGTTGACTGTGATGGCTACTCCATTTCTTCTAAGGAATTCGTGCCCTCAGTAGTAGATATAATGGTCATCTGAGTTAAATTCATCCCTGTACCGTTGTCCATCCATTTTCACGCTATGTGCACCTCCAGATTCCCACTCCACCCTGCTCATTGCCTCCGAACACTGACCTACATGAAATGACTGTATCAAAGGGATCCATGTCCTCTAGCTTCCTGTTGAGTCTGGTCAAAGGCCAGGAGATTTGTGAATTGATCAAGGAATTTGTGGAGAAGGCAATGGCACCCCACTCCCTTGCCTGGAGAATCCCAGGGATGGCGGAGCCTGGCGGGCTGCTGTCTATGGGTCCGCACAGAGTCAGACATGACTGAAGCTACTTAGCAGCAGCAGCAGCAAGGAATTTGTTCCTCTAGCTCCCTTTCCTGTAAGGGTGCTCCTTCAATGGTTCCTCTCTGGAAGTCCTGTACTGCCTCACGTTGATTTCCCTAAATTGTCCCCACACCTTTGTAAGGAGTCCTTTTACTCAACTCCAATTATCCAGTTTGAGTGATGCCATCTGTTTCCTGCAGAGACTCTGATTGACACAATTTCCAATCAAGAAAATAATGAGATTGTTAGTCTAAGGAGCACATCTTGCCTCAATTCCTTCAGTTATTTTGAAGTCCTAGAAGTGAAAGTGTTAGTCGCTGAGTTGTGTCTGACTCTTTGTAGCCCTATGGACTGCAGTCCACTAGGCTCCTCTGTCCATGGAATTCTCCAGGCAAGAATACTGCAGTGGGTTACCATTCCCTTCTCCCATCCCAGGGATCAGACCCAAGTCTCCTGCATTGCGGACAAACTCTTTATAGTCTGAGCCACTAGGAAGTCCTTCTGAAGTCCTAAACTCACATAAATTTGGAATTAATTGAAAAGCAGAATACCTAGACTTCAGTAAATTATCCCAAACAGCAAGTCACTCAACCAGTTTTGCCTGAACCTCTCTGGTCACATGCTATGTCCATTCTGCAAGTTTAATAAATGTCCTATTGAACACAGCATCCATTATTGTGGTCAATGTCTGTGATATGGTAACGTGAAAAGAGATATACGCTGGAACTACTGCTCTGTAATTTACTGGTTACCAAACTATATTTCTCTGAGCTTCAATCTATTCTTCTGTAAAATGAGACAGAAATACTTATAAATTTGTATTAGTGAGGGTAAAAAAAAGCTTTCTAAAGAGCTCTATAAATATTCATGCATAGTATGAATATATTAAACTTCTTTAAAAATTTAGTACTTAAAGAAAAGTAAAGTTTTCTTTACTTTCTTTCTTTACTAGCTTACTAAAGTAAGCTTTGCTTACTCTGTCCTGTTGAAAACACGTATATGACCCATTTGCTTATAAGAAATGCACAATTAACTGTAATATTTCATTACACTTTGCTGGTATTTTTATACCTTGTCTTTCTACATGATTTTCACTCCTATTTTGACAAGGAATGTTATATGCATGTACACGTACATGCATGTTATATTTTAAGGTATATCAAATTATTTGGGTGAAGAAGGATGGGGTCTAAACAAACAAGCCAATACATTTTTAAAAAATAATTTATCCATAACTGTACAGATTCTGGGGTGAAGACTCTCACACCTTTCAGCAACATTCCTCTTCATTCTGCACCCAAGCAGCTTTCATAGTAATGGTCCCAGCCTTCTGTGTTTATGATTCACTATTTGAAAATCAGCAAGATTGACATCTGTCTACCCATAAAAAGATGTTGTATAAGTATTATTATAATATATATTTTACAATCCCTGTCCTATAGTTTATTGGTACGAGAAGAATAGGAGAAAGGGAAGGAAGAGAAGAAGGAAGAAGTGAGGTAAAAAGGGGAGGAGAAGGTTGTAATATCCATTTCAAGCTTTTTTTCAGTTTTCATTCCCAAGTAAGGGTCTAGAAGTATTACCATCAGTACAGCCTATTCACCTCTGCCCATCAATGTTATTCTATTGGTTCCTGTTCACCATATGACTCTGTTCATGAATATTCTGTTCTTATTCCACAGACAGAGGGGCTCAGTTCAGCTCCCTCCCAGCCAATCACCACTGCTTACAGGAGACGACATCCTTTCTCCGAGTCCAATCAAATCCAGGACTGGTGAGACACAATTGCCTAATTTTCAAATCAATAGGACAGAAGCTAGAACATAAGCTTTATCTGTTAGAATAAAGTGACATGCTTGAACTCTAAGATCTGCTACCTTATTTCAGGCAAAAGAAAAATTCTGAGTGAAGAACAGGTACAAATGTGCCTATCATCAAAAGAAATATAGAACTGTCTCAGACAGTTCTATAAGGCCAAGTGGAGATGGTAGATTTTTAAATACACTCCCCAGGCCAAACAAAGAACTTATTTGTGTATGGTGAGGTATGATTTACCAAGGAAGGGTGCTCACTGTCCTACCTGAGACATCCTCTTGAAAGACACCTGCAGCACTATTTTGCAATGGAAAGCACCAGGTCGTTAAGGGCTCCGTCAATCAAGTGACTGATCCCTCCAGATACGGCTGGTGAATAAAGAAGGCACTTCTCAATTTCAGACTGAAAGTCACACTCCACCTGCTCTGAACCCTTGGGTTTTTGAGAAAACAGAAGTTAACCTCATCTACTTCCATGCCAAAAGGATTTGAGACTTCAGGAATTCTTTCACCCAAGCAGAAGCTGATTCTTCAGGTATGTTTCAAAACATTCCTTTATCACTTCATCACTGGATGACTATCAGTAGAAAAATATGGTGTCCAGTGCCATATTTAATTTTTTGATAATTTAGTTTTTATTTTATTTGGGGGTATAGTTGATTTCCAATGTTGTATTAGTTTCAGGTGTGCAGCTAAGAGATTCAGTTATATAAATACATATATCCATTCTTTTTCAGATTCTTTTCCCATATAGATGATTGCAGAATATTAAGTAGAGTTTCCTGTGCTAAAGTAGTGTACATGTATCAATTCCAAACTCCTAATTTATCCCTCCCCAGCGCATTTCCCCTTTGGTAACCATACAGTTTTCCAAGCCTGTGAGTCTGTTTTGTAAATAAGTTCATTTGCATATTTTTTTAGATTCCACATATAAGCGATATCATATATTGCTTTTCTCTGACTGACTTCACTCAGTATGACAGTCTCTAGGTCCATCCAGGTTGCTGCAAAGTGCATTACTGCATTCTTTTTATGGATGAGTTTAGTATTCCATTCTAAATATATGCCGCACCTTCTTATTCATTCGTTTGTGGATGGACATTTAGGTTGCTTCCATGTCTTGGCTACTGTAAATAGTGCTGTAATAAACACTGATGCTGTGTGCGTCTTTTAGAATTGTAGTTTTCTCTGGATATATGCCCAGGAGTGGGACTGCTGGATCATATGGGAGGTTCCATTTTAGCATTTTAAGGAACCTCCATACTGTTCTCTATAGTGGTTGCATCAATTTGCCTTTCCACCAACAGTGTAGGAGGGTTCCCTTTTCTCCACACCATCTCCAGCACTTACAGTTTGTAGACTTTTTGATTCTGATTGGTGTGAGCTGATACTTTATTGTAGTTTTGGTTTGCATTTCTCTAATAATTAGTGATATTGAACATCTTCTCATGTGCTGTTTGGCCATCTGTATGTATTCTTTAGAGAAATGACTATCTAGATATTCTGCCCATGTTTTTGATTGGTTTATTTGTTTTTATGACATTGAGCTGCATGAGCTATTTGTGTATTTTGGAGATTAATTCCATATTGGTCACTTCTTTTGCAAATATTTTCTCCCATTCTGTGGGTGCTGTTTTCATTTTGTTTAATTCCCTTTGCTGTGCAGAAGCTTTTAAGTGTAATTAGTTCCCATTTGTTTGTGTTTTTATTTTCATGATTTTAGGATGTGAATCCAAAAGATCTTGCTTGCTGTGACTTATTTCAAAGCATGCTCTGCCTCTGTTTTCCTCTAAGAGTTTTATAGTGTCTGGCCTTACATTTAAATCTTTAACACATTTTGAGCTTATTTTTGTGCATGGTGTTAGAGACTGTTCAAATTTCATTCTTTTACATAAAGCTATGCAGTTTTCCCAGCACTACTTATTGAAGACCCTGTCTTCCAGTTATTTGCTTGCTCTCCTTCTATCCTGTTCCACTGATCTATATTTGTTTTTATGCCAGTACCATACTGTTATGATGACTGTTGCTTCAGACTGTGTAGTCTGAAGTCAAGAACTCCGATTCCTCCCGCTCCATTTTTCTTTCTCAGGATTGCTGTGGCCCAGTACCATATAATAATAAAACACTTATGTTTCTGAAGATATAGCTAAAGAAACTGAAAACAAAATATTAGTCGCTCAGTTGTGTCTATTTACCACCCCATGGACTGTGGCCTGCCAGGCTCCTCTGTTCATGGAATTCTCCTAGCAAGAATACTGGAGTGGGTAGCCATTCCCTTCTCCAGGGGATCTTTCAAACCCATGGATCAAACCTAGGTCTCCTGCATTACAGGCAGATTCTTGACTGTCTGAGCCACCAGGGAAACCCATAGCTAAATAATCAAACCCTAAAATTTTTCAGAGAGCAAATTGAAAAAAATCATGCAATCAACACCTGTATACAAATCATCTAGATTGTATCATTAACTTTTATTAGACTTGCTTTCATTACATACCTATCTATTCATCCCTCTCTATTACACATATCATTCTATCTATTTTTGAGGTATTTTAAAGCAAATTGTAGATACCTGACTCTCTAAATACTTCACCATGTGCATCATTAATAGAGCTCAATAACTGCTCAACAGTTATTTTCTTTGGATATAAAATTTCCATACAGTGAAATACACAAATCTTTACTTTCATTGCATTTTGATAATGCATACATCTGTTGTAACCCAAGCCCCCTATTAAGATAGGGATATTACCATAACCCTAGACAGTTTCTTTTTCCCCTTTCCAGTCAATCACTATCCCTACTACTCTGGAGATAAACTTTGTTCTGATATTTTTTCCTGAAAAAAAACCTGTATTTGCTTGTTCTAGAATGTCATATTAATAAAACTATGCAGTATGCATCCTTTGTGCGAGACTTTTTCACTCAGCTGAGTGTTCAGCAAATTTATCCATGTCAATGCATGCACAAACAGTAAGTCTTTCCACTTTATTGTTGAGTATGCTACTGTATGAATATCAATGTGCTTATCTATTGTCCTGTGGATTGACACCTGGGATCTCCAGATTGTGCTGTTATCTTCTAATTTATTTTGGGTAAATAACTAGGGTTGGGATTGCTGGGTTTTAGCTACAAGTCACTTTTTGGTGATTGCTTTATGGATGACAATATTCATTCTTAATTTTTCAAAGTCTACTTTAGAAAATTTGCAACTATAAAAGTCCATTTAGTCCTTTTAATACATAAGCCTATAGGTCTCAAAAACACAAGTTTTGCTTTAAATATTTATACATATTTTAAATTAAGAGGGGAAAAAAAGAACTTTTATATATACCCCCACAGTTATCAATAGCAGTTATTTCAACTTCTTTTCAAGGAGACAAGTATCATTTTGTCTCATTTTTTATCAGCCTAAAGAACTTCCCTTTGTACTTCTTGTAGTGCAAATCAGAAGTCAATGAATTCAGTTTTGCTTTCTCTAAAAATGTATTTACCTTTTGAAGATTATTTTTTATGGATACAGAGTTCTATTTTTTCCAGATTTATTGAAGCATGATTGACAAATTATATATGTTTAGAGTATATGTTTGATATTCATATACTGTGAAGTTATTACCACAATCAAGTAATTAACATATCCATCATCTCACATAGTTACCATGCTTGTGTATCTCTATGTGGTGAGGATACCTGAAATCTACCTCTTTATAAATTTCAAGTTTACAACATATTATTATTTACATTAGTCATCATGTACATTAGTTCTCTAGAGTTTATCCACCTAATAATTGGAAATTTGTGCCCTTGCTAATTATTGCTTCTTGTCCCCCACCCTTAAGCCTTTGGTAATCATCATTTTTCTCTGTTTCTTTGAGTTCAGATTAATTTTTTCCCCTTAGATTTCACATACAAGTGAGATAGTGTAATACATATCTTTCTGTGTCTGGCTTCCTTTACTCAGCATAATATCCTCCAGTATTACAGAGAATATTTTCACTGCCCTAAAAATCATCTGTGGTCTGTTTACCCAAACCCTGCAACCACTGATCTTTTTATTCTCATATTTTTAAGTCTTCCAAAATATCTTATAGTTGCAATCATACAGTGTGCAGCCTGTTCAGATTGGCCTCTTTTGCTTCATAATATGCATTTAGGTTCCTCCATGTCTTTTCATGGCTTGATAGTTCATTTATTTTTTACCAATGAATAATATGTCATCTCCTGGACAGTTTACTTATCCATTCACCCCACTGAAGGACAGTTCAATTGCTTCTGAGTTTTGTCAATTTAAATAAAGCTCCTATAACATCCATGTTGATGTATTTTGTGGACGTAAGTTTTCAGTTCACCTGGGTTAACATTAAGGAACGTGATTGTTGGATCGTAAGGTTGAGTATGTTCAGTTTTTAAAGAAATAGTCACTTTCTCCTAATTTTCCATATTATTTTCCATTTCCACCAACGAGTGATATTTCTTGTTCTCCACATCCTTGCCAGCATCTGGTGTTGTCAGTGTTCCAGATTTGGGCTATTTTAATGGATGTGTTACTGTGTTACCATTGTTTTACTTTGCATTTCCCTGAGGTGATATTTCATTGCATTTCCCTGATAACTTATACTATAAAGTACCTTTTCCTATGTTTATTTGCTATCTGTGTATCTTCTTTCATGAGTAAATATATATTTTTATGTCTAGAATCACATTAGAGTTTCCTTTGGGTTCTTCCTAATACTATCTCTTTTTCTGAGAGAAAAGATCTCTGACATTTCCAATCTTTTTCTTTGTCTCAAGCATACTTTTCTTACCTCATTTCTTTTAGTCATTAAAATCCTACTTTAAAGTCTTTAAATAATACAGCTGTTTCTGCTCCCTCTCCAACAAAATAGCAATTTCATCTATTTAGTTTTCAATGCATGCGTGCTCAGTTGCATCCGACTATGACCCTATAGGCTCCTCTCTCTGTGGGATTCTCCAGGCAGAATACTGGAGGGGGTTGCCATGCCCTCCTCCTTGGGAGGGTCTCCTGCATTGCAGGCAGATTCTTTACCACAGAGCCACCAGAGAAGCCCCTTAGTTTTGAATACAAATGCCTAAAGTTATACAAAAAAGCAATGAATATATCCCTAAAATTATTCTGATATTTATAACAATAGGTATTACATGTGACCAAAAAAAAAAAAAAATTAATGGCTGACTCCATATCCCACAGTAAGATTCTTCTGCTACAGCTACTTACAGATATCTGAGAAGACTGGCCAAGGTGGTGAAGTAGAAAGATGCTGAGTTCATCTCCTCTCGCAAGTACAGCAAAATCACAACTATCTGCAGAACAACCATCAATGAAAACAAACAGGATCTACCAGAAAAGATCTTCTACAACTAAAGACATAAAGAAGAAACTTTATTAAATGAGGAGGAGGGGCAGACTTGCACTATAATTAAATCCTATACCACCGGGTGGGCAACCCACAAGCTAAGAGAATAATTATATTGCCATCTTTCTCCCCTAAAAGCAAGAGTACTGAGCCCTAAATTGAGCTTCTCAGCCCAGGAATCCTGTACCAGAAAGATGAGCCCCCAGAGCACATGGCTTTGATGACAAGTGGGGCTTCCTCTTGAAAGTCTCGTAGGATTGAAAGAATAGAGACTTCACTCTTAAAGGGTGCACATAAAATCTCACATGCACTGGAACCCAGAGCAAAAGCAGGAGTTTGATAGGAACCTGGGCCAGACCTACCTGCTGATCTGTGGGAGAGGTGGGGTGGAGGGGCAGCTGTGGCTCACCCAGGGGACTTAGATTATGGTAGCAGTCACATTGGGAATGTTCTACTCTGTGGACACTGCTACTGGCATTATGGGATCCTCCGTCTAGCTCATCAGCACTAAGACTTGTTCCCGAAAGTCTGTAGGCGCTAGTGGTGAGGACGCCTCAGGCCAAACAAGTATCTGGGTGGGGACACAACCCACACAGTAGCAGTCAGGCTGCCCGAAGGCTTTTTTGAGCCCACAGCTGCCTCTATACTAGACTCATTCACAGGGGGAAGACACTAGACACAAGAAATCCATAATCCCAGATTATAGACCCAGGCCACCCACAGTAGGGCAAACTCGACACCGAGACTAAATGCACCTTGTCCACTAGCAGGCCAGCACCAGCTTTGGGACACCCCAGACTCCATACCCAACTGTGCCAGGAGCCAGCCCCCCTCATCAGCTCTCTAGGATCCCTGGGCCTTGCAGCCAGATTCTAGGACCCAGCTCTGCCTGTCAGTAGTCCAGCACTAACCACAGGACCTGGCTTCACCCACCAGTGGGTGGGCAACAGCCCTGGAGTCTTCTGGATGCTGAGTCTGCCCACCAGTGAGGGTCCTAGGGTCCCTTAGTGTTCTTTGGCTAGCCACCTCATGACCAGATCCCATCTGGCAGGGCCTTGCAACCAACCAGGCCAGGGGCCAACCAAGCCTACCAGACTGCTCACATAGTCACCCACCATAAAGGAAGGGCCCGCACTGCCCTCTTATCAGCATCCCTAGAACATGGAGCTTGGGTGACAAGAGGGGCGTGCCCTGCTGAGTTGCACTGGCTGCCTCCTACAGAAGGCTGCTTCTCCAAGGTCAAGAAATGCAACTAATGCATCACATATATAAAAATACAAATAGCAACTTAGATGAAATGAGGCGGCAGAAGAACAGGTTCCAGATGAAGGAAGAAGACAAAACCCGAAAAGAACTAAGGAAAGTGGAGATAGGCAATCTACCCAAGAAAGAGTTCAGAGTAATGATCATAATGGCCAAAGAATTTGGGAGGAGAACAGATAGATGCACAGGGCAAGAAGTTAGAAGGTTGTAATGAGCTAGAACAACCTGAGATGAAGAATACAGCAACTGAAATAAAAAACTAGAAGGAATCAACAGTGGACAGTGATACAGAGGTATGGGCCAGTGAGGTGGGTGATGGAGCACCAGAAATCACTGCCGCTTAACAGAAAACAAGAATGAAACGAAATAAACACAGTTTAACAGACATCTGGCACAAGATCACGGACACTCAAATTTGCATTACAGGGGGTCCCAGAAGGTTGAGAGAGAGAGGCCCAAAGATCATCTAGCTGAGGTTGGAACACAAGGATGGATACATATTTTTCAAAGGAAATTATAGATCACCTATCCTATAATGTTTAACTTATTAAGAGTTTTATCACTCTTGCAGAAATTTTGGTAATAGGGCTTGCATACATAGAAAATTACTGGATGTTTGGGGCTGGTGCACTTAGACAACCCAGAGGGATGGAACGGGGAGGGAGGAAGGAGGGGGGTTCAGGATGGGGAACACATGTATACCTGTGGCGGATTCATGTTGATGTATGGCAAAACCAGTAATTAACCTCCAATTAAAATAAATAAATTTATATTTTTAAAAAGAAAGAAAAGTGTAAACTCCCAAACAAGGTAATTATTAACTCCAGGCAAAACAAAAACCTGAACCAGAAGAAAAGCCTAAAGTATGTAGTATACTTACTGAGCTGTGAATAATAATTATGTAATACTGATTGATGCAAATAGTGAATATAAATTTAGTCCCAGATTATGATATATCTGCATTGAAAGGATGGTCAGAGAGAACCAGGATATATCTGTACAGACAAGGGAGTGGGGAAATGAGGGAACATGGGAGGAGAACTAGATCTCTCTCTTACCTAGTAGGAAACTGAGAATATATGAAATTTAAAAATCAAAGAAGGAGCACAGAAGCATGTAATTTAGAAACATGAAATTAAATATTAGAATACACCATTACAAAAGTTGAGCCTGGTTATCTTTAGGTAGTAGGACCGGGAGGGTAAGAAAGATGAGACAGACCAAACTATTCTTTGCTAGCAGTCCTTCTTTCCTAGTGGAATTTTACGCTCTGCATATGTATTATTTTGCTTAAAAGTAAAAAAGAGACAAAAGACATGAAGAGACAAAAGATACGAAGAAGAAATATAGATGGCCAATAGAAACATGAAAACATGCTCACCGTCACTAATTTTCAGAGAAATGCAAATCAACCCTACAATGATGTACGACGGTACACTGATAAGAATGGCCATCATTAAAAAGTCTACAGATAACAAATGCTGGAGAGGGTGTGAAGAAAAGGGAACCCTTATATAACACTGTTGGGCGCCCCAGGTGGAGCCTACTGGTAAAGAATCAGCCTGGCAACGCAGGAGACAAAGAGATGTGGATTCAATCCCTGAAGGTCCTTGAGGTCACGGCAACCCACGCCAGTATTCTTGCCTAGAGAACCCTCTTGCCTAGAGGAGCCTGGCAGGTCCATAGGGCTACAAAGTAGGAATACAACTGAAACGACTTAGCATACATTGTTGGTGGAAATGTAAATTGGTGTAGCCACTCTGGAAAACAAGTTTTAAGTTTCTCAAAAAAATAAAAATAGAAATAACATATGACCCAGCAATTATACTTTTGGGTATATATCAAAAAAAGCAAAAACACTAATCAGAAAAGATCCATGTACCCAATGTTCATTTACAGTTGCCAAGGTATGGAAGCGACCTCAGTGTTCATCAACAGATGCATGCATAAAGAAGATGTAAAAAACACACATGTACAATGAAATACTACTCCATACTCAACCATAAAAAAATAACAAAAAATTTGCCATTTGCAGCAACATGGATGAACTTGGAGGGCATTATGCTAAGTGCAGTAAGTTAGAGAAAGATTATATGATATCACTTTTTTGTGGAATCTAAAAAAATATAACAAACTAGTGAATATAAAAAAAAAAAGAAACAGACTCATGGGTATAAAGAACAAACTAGTGGTTCCCAGTGGGGAGAGGGAAGGGAGGAGGGGCCATATACGGGTAGAGGAATAAGAGGTACAAACAATTAGGTATAAAAGAATCTACAAGGATATAATATACAACATGGGTGATATATAGCCAATATTTTCTAATAACTATAATTGGAATATAACCTTTAAAAATTCTGAATCACTATATTATATACCTAAAACATAATATTGTACAGCAACTACACTTCAGTAGAAAATCTGTAAATAAAAAAGCCAAATATATGAAAACTTACTTCCAATGGCATGTCAATACATATATCTTTCTAATAATTAGTTTTATGTGTCAACTTGGCTAGGCTGTAATACTCTGTTATTCAGTTAAACACTAATCTAGATGTTGTTATAAAGATGTGTTGTAGAATTGATTAAGCTCTACAATTAGTAGACTTTAAGTTATCTTCAATAACCTTGGTGGGACTCATTAACCGGCTAAAAGCATTAACAGTAAATCCAAAGTTTCACTAAAGGAAAAGAAGGCCCACTTATAGAATGCAGATTCATCCCCCGCCCAAGATTTTCTAGCTGGCCAGCCTACCTTAGAAATATATTAACATTAAATAGATATATGTATAAAGAACAGATGGAAGAGAGCCCTTATCTTTGGTGGTAGGTGTTGAGGAAAGTGTCCAGTAAAGGTTACACTGAGATTTAAAGGCATGTGAAGGTTATAGGAGATGCTCTTCTTTGCAACTGGGTACTTACATATACAAGACAAGAGTGTGCCAAAACTCTCTGTGTTGAGGGAAAAGTCAGTACACTGTGGCTGAAACAAGAGCAAGATGACAGTGGCAAGAAATGTGACTGGAAGGGCAGCTTAACGCCTAGTAATAAACTACCTTGAAGGTCTTGCTAAGAGTTTTGGATTTTGTCCCCTCCCATGGTTGTTAGGAAACCCTAGAGGACTTTGGAATAGGGTGATGATGTAACCAGATATGGGTAAATGGGTAATGGTTTGGAAGGCATAGAACAAAAGATAGGGATATCAGTCATGCTGTTTTTATTCTCACTTTTCTTCTAGATTCGGTTTCAAGCCCTTTTGACCAGTTTGATCTCCCAACAAAGCCCAACTTGCCCATCTTTTAGAAATGCGGGGCAATAGGTTGAGCCCAGAGCAACCAACAAGATTGGATAAATTCTGTTCAGGTGAATTTTAAGTAGTAAGCAGAGGTGGTGTGAGCTAGGAAGGTCCCAGCAGTAGGTCTGGGCATGGAAAAGCCAGCATTTGGACAGGTCAGGGCAACAGAGATGATGTTTGAGAGCAAGTCATACAAAAGCCACTCTGATTCCTAAAAGCAAAATAGAACTACCTTCCCACTCCCACTCTGCCTGCACATGTACTGAATTCATTTGAATCAGTTCTGATGAGATGGATGAAACAGCTTATACAGCCTTATACTATATAAGCGTTATGCCAGGCCTTCTGAGGTGGTGATCATTCTAACATTATCATCAGTCTATGTCTGGGGATGCAGCATGACAAAAGAGTAACCTCTGATCCTAAAGCAAAGACTGTTCACTCTCTGCCCTCTGCCATGCTCCCAGAACCACATACAGAGCACATACCCTTTTGTGTGTTACCAACAATTATTGCCTAGCCCAAATGAGTGTGTGAAGTGGTTAAAAAAAAAAAAAAAAAAGAACACTTGGTAAGTGGGACAGCATGGGAAGAAATTAAATGGAATTAAACAGGAAGTATCCAAGTTTCAATTACTGCCAATGAGCAGGATAAAAAAAGTGTCCCATCTTCATTCTGAGTTCCAATGAAGAATTAGTCTACTTACTGAAAAGCATCAAAACCCATCAAAGAGAAACACAAGGTAAACCTGCTAAAGAGTGAAGAATAGATATCTGAATACATACATTGTAGGTAACATGCATACAGGGAAATCAGTAGATAAAGTCTATACCCCAAGTGAGTGTTGAATAAGAGCTTAAGCAATGACTGATAGATTGATCTTTCATGGTTGAATGTCAAGGGAGAAGAACAGGAAGGGGCAGATGGAAGAAAAAGAGAGGAAAGTTGACCATGCCAGGGAAGAAAATGCAGTGCCCACAGATAAAGCCTCTGTCTCAGTGCCAAAGGGAGGCTTCTCCATAGCCCAGTCTCTGACCTTGAAGGGTTGTTCCTACATCAGTCAATATAGGAGACTGCCAAAAGGCCAGCATTTCCAGCTTTCAAAGACTACTACTTTACACCAGCCAGTGTCCTCTGTAGTTCTCTGTTAATCTTTGTAGCCAGCATATTCTATCAGCTTCCCTTCATTGGTTGCTGTGCAAAATATAAAGTCCCACAGTCCTATCTCTGCTTCCTCATGTTTGTATCCCCTTACTCCTCCAGTTTTCTCAGTCCTGGCTCCAATCTTTCTGCTCCTCTATCTTTCAAATGTTCCCAGTAAGACCTCTGGAACCATCCATTATAAATAAATCTCCCCTATTAAGCTTGTTATTTATGATTCCTTCCACCATCCCCTGTGAAAACAGTTTTCCTGTTAGCCTTCTGAAATAAAGAACTGCTCAAATTCCATGTTTCATCTCAAATTCCATGTTTTATTTAGTGTCAGGAGGTAGGTTTGATTTCTTTGCTTCTCAATGCTATTTCCAGATCTTGTTCATTTGCTACAACCTCAGCCATCACTGTCTTCTTTTGACTTCGTGAGCCCTACCCTTAATTTTTGTTGATTCTGGCCCCACATCAACTTGTGTCATGAGAGTGGCTTTAACTTCCATGTTGATGAACCATCTAGCATCTAATACCACTAGCCTTTGTGGCCTTCAACTCTACTCCATCTCACTTCAACCTGGTATTCACTTCTGCGGCCATTCTCAGACCTTGCCATCATCACATGGAATGCTCCTCCTCTGAAATATTAAGCTTCACTTTCTCACATAAATCACCTTCCAGATCCCTCACTATCTTATTCTTATCTCAAATGAACTTCAACCTATTTGGTACCTTAAATCATTCATATAGTCCCACTCTATCAATTGTGTTCTAACCTCTTATCTTTTTCTACGCAACTCGGATTGCATACTGGACCATCCACTACTTTCTCAGTTCTTTTCTTTCATTTTTAACTTTATCTGCCTGATACAAACCTACGTTTGCTTTAGTGTTTTTTTTTCCATGTTTTCCCTCTACTTCTACATTTTAATTATTCAGTGCTTCTAGAAACAAACAAACAAAAAACAGCAACACTGCACACTGATAACTCTACATATTCATGATCTCCAAATTGAAGCAAGAGTGGTTCATTGGTCTCCTTATCAGCTCTTGGTCATCTCTGCTTGCTGTTTCTCACTGATGCTCTTTCAAACCTCCATTGATCTCAGTTCAGTTCAGTCGCTCAGTCGTGTCCAACTCTGCAACCCCATAAACTGCAGCACATCAGGCCTCCCTGTCCATCACCAACTCCCGGAGTTCACTCAAACTCACGTCCATCGAGTCGGTGATGCCATCCAGCCATCTCATCCTCTGTCGTCCCCTTATCCTCCTGCCCTCAATCCCTCCCAGCATCAGAGTCTTTTCCAGTGAGTCAACTCTTTGCATGAGGTGGCCGAAGTACTGGAGTTTCAGCTTTAGCATCACTCCACTGATCTCAAGACCCCGTCAAATACCCAACCTGTTCATTCTCAGCAATGATCTTGTGCCTTTCTAGAGTTCTAGAAAACTGAGTCTTCTCAATCTCTCTACCTACCTTACCTACCTTCACAGGAACTGCTCTCCTGCCGTGTGAGAGACTGAGTTGCCCCTCCTCTTGCTCGCAGCCAACCACTCATCTGAGTCCCGAGTTTATCCTCCTCTGGCTCCATGCTCACTTGACTTTTCAATCATCCCACTTCCGTCCTGAGTTACTTTCTCATTCCTTCTCTTCAGCCAATAAATATTTTCAAATTATTCCCATCCTTTAAAAAGTGAGATTATCTCTTGAATCTTACAGACCCTTTGAATGACTGTCCAATCTGGATCCCCCTCATTTAAATCCAAACCTCTGAAACTCAAAAAAAACACAAAATCCAAACTAACTTCTACTTCCTCACTTTCCACTCATTCCTCAAAAAACTGCCACAATGCCATTAAAACTAGCAAGAGCTAGTTATCTGTATCTTTGAATTGTCAAATACCTTGTATATTTCTCAATAATTCCAGAATATGTGCACGTGTTTATCTCCTATCCACACCTCTTCACAACACTTCAAATTAATATCTGGTACTTGAAAAGTCCTTCAACATGTCCCACAAGTGCCTCAATGTCAACAGGTGCAAAAATGAACGTAATAACCCTCTGCTTAAGCCAGGTCTTCCTTCAGCTTTGCCCATCATAGATGCCGGCACTGTCATGCACACAGTCACTGAAGACTTAAACCTAGGAGGCATTTTGACTAACGCACAATCAAGACTTGCCAGTTTTATGATAATCTCTCTTTTTCTACATCAAATAGCTATTCAAGCTTATAGCCTCATTATCTTTCACCTACACACTTCAACAACCCATCTATGGTTGTCTTGCCTGCAGTCTTGCCTGCTACATCCTATAGAGTGACTTTGCTGAAAATGCAGCTGCAATAATGCCATCAATATTTTCAGGATTAAACTCCCCAGTAATTCCTCACTTTCTATAGAGTTCCTTCAGGATCTAGCCTTTGAACAGAATTTGCCCCCATTTCCAGCTTGGTACTTTATCATTCAAAAATATCAAATTGCTTATAGCCCCCCTCCCTTGCTGTTAGTTGCTAAGTCATGTCCAAATTTTTGTGACTCCATGGACTGTAGCCCACTAGGCTCCTCCGTCCATGGGATTTCCCAGGCAAGAATACTGGAGTGGGTTGCCATTTCCTTCTCTAGACCCAGGGATCTAATCTGCGTCTCCTGCATTAGCAAGTGGATTCTTTACCACTGACCCACCAGGGAAGCCCATAGCTCTTCTTAGTTCAGTTCAGTCAGTTGTGTCCCACTCTTTGTGACCCCATGGACTGCAGCATGCCAGGCCTCCCTGTCCATCACCAACTCCCGGAGTTTACCCAAACTCATGTCCATTGAGTCAGTGGTGCCATCCAACCATCTCATCCTCTGTTGTCCCTTTCTCCTCCTGCTTTCAATCTTTCCTAGCATCAGGGTCTTTTCCAATCAATCCGTTCTTCACATCAGGTGGCCAAATAGTGGAGTTTCTGCTTCAGCATCAGTCCTTCCAATGAACACTCAGGACTGATCTCCTTTAAGATGGACTGGTTGGATCTCCTTGCAGTCCAAGGGACTCTCAAGAGTCTTCTCCAACACCACAGTTCAAATGCATCAATTCTTCGGTACTCAGCTTTCTTCACAGTCCAACTCTCACATCCATACATGACTACTGGAAAAACCATAGAATTGACTAGATGGACCTTTGTGGGCAAAGTAATGTCTCTGCTTTTAAATATGCTGTCTAGGTTGGTCATAACTTTTCTTCCAAGAAGCAAGTGTCTTTTAATTTCATGGCTGTAGTCACCATCAGCAGTGAGTTTGGAGCCCCCCAAAATAAAGTCTGCCACTGTTTGCAGTGTTTCCCCATCTATTTGCCATGAACTGATGGGAACAGATGCCATGATCTTAGTTTTCTGAATGCTGACTTTTAAGCCAACATTTTCACTCTCCTCTTTTACTTTCATCAAGAGGCTCTTTACTTCTTCTTCACTTTCTGCCATAAGGGTGGTGTCATCTGTGTATCTGAGGTTATTGATATTTCTCCCAGCAATCTTGATTCCAGTTTGTGCTTCATCTAGTCCAGTCCAGCATTTCTCATGATGTACTCTGCATATAAGCTAAAAAAGCGAGGGTGGCAATATATGCCTTGATGTACTTCTTTCACAATTTGGAGCCAGTCTGTTGTTCCACGTCCAGTTCTAATTGTTGCTTCCTGACCTGCATACAGATTTCTTAGAAGGCAGGTCAGGTGGTCTGGTATTCCCATCTCTTGAAGAGTTTTCTACAGTTTGTTGTGATCCACACAGTCAAAGGCTTTGGCATGGTCAGTAAAGCAGAAGTAGATGCTTTTCTGGAATTCTCTTGCTTTTTTGATGATTCAGCGGATGTTGGCAATTTGATCTCTGGTTCCTCTGCCTTTTCTAAATCCAGCTTAAACACTTGGAAGTTCATGATTTACGTACTGTTAAAGCCTGGCTTGGAGGATTTTGACCATTACTTTGCTAGCATGTGACATAAGTGAAATTGTGCGGTAGTTTGAGCATTCTTTGGCATTGCCTTTCTTTGGGATTGGAATGAAAATTGACCTTTTCCAGTCCTGTGGCCACTGCTCAGTTTTCCAAATTTGCTGGCATATTGAGTGCAGCCCTCTCACAGCATCATCTTTTAGGATTTGAAGTAGCTCAACTGGAATGCCATCACCTCCACCTGCTTTGTTCATAGTGATGCTTCCTAAGGCCCACTTGACTTCACATTCCAGGATGTCTGTCTCTAGGTGAGTGATACACCATCATGGTTATCTGGGTAGTGAAGATATTTTTTCTATAGTTCTTCTGTGTATTCTTTCCACCTTTTCTTAATATCTTCTTCTGCTAAGTCCATACCATTTCTGTCCTTTGTTGTGCCCATCTTTGCATGAAATGTCCCCTTGGTATCTCTAATTTTCTGGAAGAGATCTCTAGTCTTTTCCATTCCATTGTCTTCCTCTATTTCTTTGCATTGATCACTGAGGAAGGCTTTCTTATCTCTCCTTGCTATTCTTTGGAACTCTGCATTCAAATGCATATATATTTCCTTTTCTCCTTTTCTCAGCTTCTCTTCTTTCACTTCTCTTCTTTTCTCAGCTATTTGTAAGGCCTCCTCAGACAACCATTTTTCTTTTTAGCATTTCTTTTTCTTTGGGATGGTCTTGATCACTGCCTCCTGTACAATGTCACAAACCTCCGTCCTTAGTTCTTCAGGCACTCTGTCTATCAGATCTAGTCCCTTAAATCTATTTCTCATTTCCACTGTTTAATCATAAGGGGTTTGATTTAGGTCACAACAGAATGGTCTAGTGGTTTTCCCTACTCTCTTCACTTTAAGTCTGAATTTGGCAATAAGGAGTTCATGATCTGAGCCACAGTCAGCTCCCAGTCTTGTTTTTGCTGACTGTATAGAGCATCTCCAAGTTTGTCTGCAAATAATGTAATCAATCTGATTTCAGTATTTACCATCTGGTGATGTCCATGTGTAGAGTCTTCTCTTGTGTTGTTGGAAGAGGGTGTTTGCTATGACCCCTGTGTCATATGGTTTGCTATGACCATAGCTCTCCTTACACAGTGATATTTCTCTAACACTGATCCTCCAATGAAAGCAAGCTCTGTGCTGAAATGCACGTCTCCAACTAATGTGCTTCTCCATTACTGACTTTCACACTTTGCATTCCAAATTCTATACTGCTTTCCTCAGAATGAATTTCCAGAATGACTCTGTGTTTTCATATACATACCGCCAGAAAAATGGCCACAGTCAAGATAACCAATGATTCTGCTTTGACTGTATTTAGCAGTCAATGTCCATTACTATCTTCGGTAAATTTGCAGGCTTTGGAAAAATTGGCCACTTCCCCTTTCAGCTCTCCCTCCCTCTCCTGGCCCCCGTACCAGCAGTCTTTCATTTTCCCTCTGACTGGTGCTGCAGTTTCTTCTCCAAGTTGCTCCTCACTGCTCCCAGTATGCCTGTGGAAATGCCTCAGAGCTCAGTCTTCAGCCTTTTTCTATATCTAAACCTATTTCTGAGCAAGTCATTCACAACATTTAGATATCAAGTGTATTCACTACCTCTTATAGCTCTGCCCCCCACGCTAGCCTCTCCCCTGAGCTTCAGACATGGATATTTAATTACCATCTCAAACTTAACAAGTTCCTAAATGCACTCTTGATTCACAATCTCCTTCTCCAGTCTCGCCTATCCAACTCAATGGCTCTGCTCAAACCTAGGGGCCATCACCGGACCTTCATTTCTCTTACTCTCCTCTCCAGTGCATCGTGAGCCTGACCACTCCTTGATCTCCACCGCTGCACACCAGGCCTGGCCTCCATCTTCCATCTGCAGTGGCTGTCTACCTGTCTCCTTGTTTGCCTCTTGGCCTCTCCTGTCCATTCTCTGCCCTGCACAGAGTTAAATTAAATCATACATTAGGTTATATCAGACTCTTGCATAAAACCCTCCAATAGCTTCTAATTGTGCTTAGAATAAAAACCAAACTCCTTAACCATGACCTGCAAAGCCCCAGTGATCTGGCTTATTGTTCTGTCTTTGACCTCATTTCCTTGCACTAGTATCCTCATTTGCTAATAAGCTGTAGCCACACGAGCCTTCTCTCTTCCTTTCCTTCTCCTGTCATACCTTCCTACCTCAACTGCCTGTACATTTGTCTTCCTTCTTTCTGGCACATTTTCCCTTCTCATCATTATATCCCTGTCCTAACTACTCTTTCTAAAATACCTCAACCCTGCAATTGGCCTCTATTCAACTACCACTTTTCTTTTGGTCTATATAATACCGTTCTTTGAAATAGGATTTCTAATGACATTTGTATATTTCCCTATTTAAATTTCACAATGGCTTTAATCTGTCTTGTCACTGCTGTATCTGTAGAGCCTAATCCAGTGCCTGGAATACTGTCGGCATATGTGCTTTCCTCTCTGACCCTTTCCATGATTAGCGACTTGTGGCACAATGCCTGGGACATGACTTTTGCTAAAATGTTAGTTAAATGAATCAAAGAATGAATGAATATGCCAACATGAATAAAGTTATACCAGCTACACCGGCTTCATATTTTCACTTGTTACTGGGAGAAAGAAATTTGGGAGTCAATACCAGCGATCACTGTGT
This sequence comes from Ovis aries, assembly GCF_016772045.2. NCBI lineage: Eukaryota > Metazoa > Chordata > Mammalia > Artiodactyla > Bovidae > Ovis > Ovis aries. The sequence continues at coordinate 16,752,190 of NC_056055.1, forward strand.
TATTTACTGGTTCAGGGTAAAATATCCACCTAGCAATACTGGAGCCCTGGGTTCAATCCTTGCACTGGGAAAAGCCCCTGGAGAAGGAAATGGCAACCCACTCCAGTATTCTTGCCTGAGAAATCCCATGGACAGAGGGGCCTGGTGGGCTGCAGTCCATGGACTCACAAAAGAGTCAGACACAGCTTAGCGACTAAATAACAACAACGTATCGACAGAGGATGAGATGGCTGGATGGCATCACTGACTCAATGGACATGAGTTTGAGTAAACTCTGGGAGCTGACGATGGACACAGAAGCCTGGTATGCTGCAGTCCATGGGGTCTCAAAAGAGTTTTACATGACTGAGCAACTGAACTGAACTGAGTCAACTGTGAATTGACTATATAGTTCTCATTCAGGGTGGGGATTTAATCACATTAACTAATCCCTTTGTTGTCTGTTCTAAAACTCCAAATTAGAAAACCTCTGCACGCAGAGGGATAGAGAGACATCTGGTTTGGGAGGTTCACGCCTTGCCTTGGCTACTCTAGGGCCCAGAGCTGGCCAACTACATAAGCATCCTCCTCATAGAAGGCTGAGAGAAATTCATGCTTGCCAGGGTGCCATATCTCATTATTTCATTAAAATTATCCATTTGTGAGTCTGATGAACTGGTTACAGTTTTTGTTATTCATTTTCCTCTGGCTGATGCTGTTTAGTCTAAAGAGTAGCCACGAATAACTATGGTGGTTCCACATCCAGCAGAGAAGTTATCCAAGAAGATATAATTTGGAGAAAAAGAAATAATTTGGCACCTAGGTCCATCTCTTGGATAGAGAAAAGCAGTGGAAACATATGGAAAAGTTTCCAGGAAAACCCCATTTTCCATAATCAACAAATTGACCAAGAGTTTAGCTTGCGTTTACTAGAGCACTCTAAGTTCACAACAAGAATTTGATTCTTAATTAGTCTGAAGGGGAAGAAGAGAGTCCTTTTCAGGGCCCTTGGTGAGTCTTTCATTCATACCATGCCTGCTTATGAACTTGAGCAAAGATTTCATCATTTTGTGGATTTTGCACAGTTGGAAAGAGGCAGGGTCATGTGGGGGAAAGCCTCGATGTATGGGTGTCAGCAAGATGCTAATTAGCACCTCCCCCAGGGTAGTCATCTCCGCTTCCATTAAAGACAAGCCTGTTCTTCCAGTTCCAGTTCCAAAAGCCTTCAAGTTATCCTTGGCTCCTCTTTTTCTAATAATTCCCATCCTGTGCTCTGTGCTCAGTCACTCAGTCATGTCCAGCTCTTCATGACCCTAAGGACTATAGCCCACCAGGCTCCTCTGTCCATGGGATTTTCCAGGAAAGGATACTGGAGTGGGTTGTCATTTCCTTCTCCAGGTGATCTTCCCAAACAGGGATTGAACCCACTTCTCCTGTGTCTCCTGCATCGGCAAGTGGATTATTTTACTAACTGAGCCAGCTGGGAAGCCCTAATCCTTATCCTGAAGTGAAACTGTTAGTCACTCAGTCGTGTCTGACTCTTTGTGATTCCATGGACTGTAGCCCACCAGGCTCTCTGTCCATGGAATTCTCCAGGCAAGAATATCGGAGTGTATTACCATTCCCTTCTCCAGGGATATTCCCGACCAGAGGATCAAACTCAGGTCTCCTGCATTGGAGGAAGATTCTTTACCATCTGAACCACCAGGGAATCCTTATCCTATCCATCTTCAAATACTTTCTGCTCTACCTTTCAATACATCACAAATCCAACTATTTTTGTCTCTTTGCCACCACTCAAGTCTAAGCATCCTATCTTACTTACCTGGATTACTGCAAAAGGCTTGTACCCCATCTCCATGCTCTTAGTAGTCAGTGATTTTTTTCAAGCACAAGTCAGATCATGTCACACTTCTTAAAACCCTCCAGTGACTTCCATCCCACTCAGAATAAAAGTCAACATCTTTACAATGCTCCACAAGGCCCTATATGCTCAGGCCCTTATAATCTCTTTAATCTCATCTCCAACTAGTCTCTTGCTTATTCACTGCACTCCAGTTACTCTGCCCCATTGGTCTTCAAAAACAGTAGCCATATTCCTACCTCAGGGCCTCTGAACTGACTATTTCTGCCAGAAATACTCTTCCCCAGATGTCAGCCAGGCTCATTCTTCATCTCCTTTGTGTCTCTACTCAAAGTCTCTGCCTCAGTGAGACCCTTCCTACCGGTTCAGGACAAATGCCCATTATCCTACCAACACTCTCATTTCTATGCTTTTTTTCCCCATTGCATTTCTCTCCATCTGGCATATTTACAAATTGTTTATAACTACCAAGAATGTTAATTTCTACAAAAGCATGAGTCCTATCTGTCTTGTTTGATTCGGTATCCTCAACACCTAGGATACTTGAAACAGATGTGGCACCCAATAACCCCTTATGGAATAAATGAACCTTCTTGAGGAGTAAATGGAACAATGTACAATATATACCGTTCATGGCAAGTGGTAGGTGTTCAAGAAATATTAATTTCTATTCTCACTTCCTCGCATATTGACTACAATATCTGTCACAGTAGTAATAATTGTATAAAATGGCATATCACTAGGGAAACAAATTCCCAAAGGAATTTGCCTTAATTCATAGGTGGGTGATTTATATGGCATTTTTTTTAGAATCAAAGGCCATCTGGATATATTCTTTGGTCAAAATAGTAAGATATTTGATAAATGTCCTCAGCCTGCATGAGTGTTAGCACTGACAAATAATAAACTAAAAGTTTAAATATCTAGTCTCTACTGAGAATGGGAGGAGAAAATCTATGGGTCATTTTCACCTTACACGGTAAGACGGAAAACACTTGGGTTCAGATTCCAGCCTACCTCTGATAAGCTGTATTCCTTGAGCAGGAAATTTTAGGTTCCCAGAGCCTCAGCATTTTCATCTTGACAATGGGAGTATAATATTTCCTCTTTGGGGTTATTACAGGAATTATAGAAATGACATATGTGAAAAGATAAATCCCAGAGTTTGCTGATGAAAAACAACAAAAGTTCATTTCCACTAACCACAAGCCTTGTTCTGGTCCTCCTTTCCCTTCATCTATCAATAACATCTAAATGGAAGTATGGTCACCTGGAGGAGACTTTGCCCTATGTGTGCACGCTATACCCTCTTCTCTTTTGTAAAACCAGCTGCCATCTTTTGAGAGTTTATTCTTGACCAGATGCTAATTCTTTCTTTTTGAAAGGTAGAGGAACCAGAGATCAAATTACCAACATTTGTTGGCTCATAGAAAAGCAAGAGAATTCCAGAAAAATATCTACTTCTACTTCATTGACTATGCTAAAGTCTTTGTGTAGATTACAAGAAACTGTGGAAAATTCTTAAAGAGATGGGAATACCAGACTAACTTACCTGCCTCCTGAGAAACTTGTATTTAGGAAGCAATAGTTAGAAATGGATATGGAACAACAGACTGGTTCAAAATTGGGAAAGGAGTACATCAAGGCTGTATACTGTCACCCTTATTTAACTTATATGTAGGGTGCAGAATGTGAAATGCTGGGCTGGATGACGCTCCAGCTGGAAACAAGATTGCAGACAGAAATATCAATAACCTCAGATATGCAGATGATATCAGCCTAATGGCAGAAAAGTGAAGAGGAACCAAAGAGCCTCTTGATGAGGGTGAAATAGAAGAGTGAAAAAACTAGTCTAAAACTCAACATTAAAAAAATTAAGATCATGGCATCCAGTCCCATCCTTCATGACAAATGGAAGGGGAAAAAGTGGAAGCATTGACAGATTTTATTTTGGCGGGGGCGGCTTCAAAATCACTGCAGACAGTCACTGCAGTCATGAAGTTAAAAGACACTTGCTCCTTGGAAGAAAAACTATGACAAACCTAGACAAAGTATTAAAAAGCACAGACATCACTTTGCCAACAAAGGTCTATATAGTCAAAGCTATGTTTTCTCCACTGTTTATGTTCAGATGTGAGAGTTGGACCATAAAGAAGGCTGAGCACTGAAGAACTGATGTGTTTGAACTGTGGTGCTAAAGAAGACTTTTGAGAGTCCCTTGGACTGCAAGGAGATAAAACCAATCAATCCTAAAGGAAATCAACCCTGAATATTCATTGGAAGGACTGATGCTCCATTACTTTGGCCACCTGATAGAAAGAGCCAACTCACCGGAGAAGACCCTGATGCTGGGAAAGATTGAAGGCAGGAGGATAAAGGGATGACAGAGGATGAGATGGTTGGAGGGCATCACCAACTCAATGGACATGAGTTTGAGCAAACTCCGGGATATAGTGAAGGACAGGGAAGCCTGTCGTGCTGCAGTCCATGGGGTCGCAAAGAGTCAGACAGGACTTAGTAACTGAACAACAAAGCAAGTGTAGTATATGTATATAACTATTATACTTACAGTATATTTAGGTATATAAGCCAATCCACAGTGCCCTGAGCTATGTCCACTATAATAAACAGTGCTCAGCGTGGGAGCTTGAACCGCCTAGAAGCTATGATTTTTCATGTCCTTAGCCATTGTTAGAGTCCATATAAGAATAATGGTAACATACATTGTATTTAAGTACTATTTTTGTAATTGGTTTTATGAGTTTTTCCTCAAAACCTTCACCTATTTATGTAGGCCTGGGTTGATCTGCAAGTGGTGGTCTTGGTTGTGGACTTGTGTTGAATTTTTAGATTTTTTAGGACCATTTTTAGGTTTAATAGTGTTTTTATTTATTTAGGGGGGATGTCAGTGGTATTTGGTTATACAAAAGCTCTTGCTACAAAGCAATATCTTGAAGTTGTAGTCTCTAATAAGACTGTATTAGGAGTATTTCTTTTAGGTTTAATAATAGAACTATCAATAGTTTTTGATATTTTAGAGGATGAGCAAGTGGAGATTGTGTTTAATGGTTTAGGGGATTGGATGATTTATGATACACGTGATTCTGGTATTTCCTTTATTTTTAGTGAAGTGGCTGTGGGGATTGTGGCATTATATAGTTATGGTACTTGATTAGTGATTGTTACTGGTCGAGCATCACTTACTGGTGTTGCTTACAGGTTTATTTTCCAGAGTATAAGCACCTGCACGTAGTAACTCTGAATGATTCCTCCCTGTACTCACAACACCTGGCGCTGGACATGGCACACAGTAAATGCTTGAGGACTGTTCGCTGATTGGCGAATGGACATGACCTGAATTACTGATCAGAAGACGGGTTACTGAGTTCCTTTAATGGGCTCAGGACAAGACTTCAGGTTGCACTAGAGCAGCCTGGGCATCTGGACACCCGGATAACCTGAAAAATTTCATGACATAGTCTGGGGTCCCCCTAACGTTAACCTGTCACCTCTGCTCTGCCAACCTAGCACTAACTGCCCATGCCTATGCTCTCAACTTAAGAACACTGCACAGATGTTCACCTCTCTGGTAAATCCAACAGAACATTTAAATGTAAAAGAACCTTATTTTAGTTCAGGTTCTGGACACATGGCTTTTATATGACACTAGTTATTATGAACAACCATCATCATAAAATTGAGCTTCTATACAGCAAATCATGATTTTTAAAGTACCTTTATATCCATTACTGCTGGTAGTAATTTTCACAGTAACTGTTCCCGGCAGTTCTGATTCACCCCTCCTTCACATTTGAGTCAACTAGGGCTCAGAGAGAGTAAGTATCTTGCCAAAGAAGACACAGATGTAGAGTAACCTTGCTTATTCAGAACCTGCTCTGGATCATACACGCCAATGAGCATATTACTTGAGTATCACTTTTAATCTTTGCAATGGCCTAATAATGGATGTAGGTAATACTGTGTTTCAGATATTTCATAGGAGAAAAGTGAAGCTTAAACTTCTCAAGGTTGCACCCCTGCTAAGAGATAAATAAACCAAGATGAACACACACCAGAGCCACACTTGGGTGCTGCAGTCCCAGCCAAAGAAAGGAAAGATCAAACCTTTCACCTCTTGTCTCTCTGTACAAGCAGCAGACACCTAGAAATCTAGGGATTAATTTCAAGTAGCACACTCCTTGATTCTCCTCCTCTCAGGCGGATCTTTCAGTTGAAAATTTCTTTGGTAACTCTGCATGGAATTTGTCTAAGTGATTTTTCTTAAAAATAAATGACTAATTTCACACTCCTCTAATTCATCTTCTGTCACGATGACAAACTCACCTTCCTAAATACAGTTCTCATCGCGTCACTTTCTAGTTGAAGACAATGAATGGCTCCTTATTCCAACCTATATGAAGCCCAGCTTCCTTTCCTGGCTTTACCTAACCATCTCGGTGAATCATTCACCTGCTCCCATCATACACCCGCTTCATCAGCTGGCTCCTCCTTCCCCCAGGAAGTCTTCTCTCACTGTCACTGACATACTTCCCCCTCTTCCTGCTTTAAACCAGTGACTTTCAGGGACCATCAGCATTGTTTAAAATGCAAAAATTCTGACAACCCAAACACTTATTTTTTCCAAGTATGGAACCAGAAGAAACAATGGCTTTATAGTTTCATGAACATTTCAGAAAAGAAAAAAAAGAAAAACACTAAAAGACAAGTAATAGATCAAAATAAAGAACTGTCAAAAGGAAAGATAGTTGGATGTATTTATATATAATATAAATTTATAAATATATATATGTATAGGTTTAGTGACTCATTCATGTCTGACTCTGTGACCCCAGGGACTATAGTCTGCCAGGCTCCTCTGTCCATGGGATTCTCCAAGGCAAGAATACTAGAATGGGTTGCCATTTCCTTTTCCAGGGGATCTTCCTGACCCAAGGATTCAACCTGGGTCTCCTCCATTGCAGGCAGATTCTTTACCAACTGAGCCACCAGGGAAGCCCATGTATATAGTATAATGATCCGATTATATATGTTCTATAACAGATACATCTATACTGATGCTAAAATATTGTTCTTATTTTCTGTACATTTTGAGGTGGTTTGATGAATATTTTATCAGTTATCAGCCCCTGCCAGAACAGAGAATCTGGTTTCCTATTCCACTGGTATTCAGGATCAAGAGCAGACTGAATACATCCGATATTATTTCTTAAGTTTTCCATCCTCTCATTTTAGCTCAATAAGGTTCTTGAGAACAGAGACCACATCTCTTACTTCCTCTGCATTCCCCATGGGACTTAACTAGGCCAGGGCCACTCAGAGGAGAGAGCGCAATATATGTGAGTTTGTATATAATCAAGACAACCTGAAATATTGCAGGCAATGCATCTAGGGGGGACAATTACCTCTGGGGTGAAACAAGAACAACCCAATTCACCCCATAGTAGCTTTCTGGAATGCAGCCTCCCAGTCTGACCTTTTAGTGACCTCCGACTTCACAGAGCTCATTGATCACCTGAAGCCTCCCTCACTTATCTTCCTGGTAAATCATTTCACTCACCGTTCCCACCGCCCTCTCACGGAGGGCAGGAGAGGTTGTCCTAAGAGAGACACATCAAAGCAAGAAAATACGTGAACCACAATCATCAGTTGGTGTTCGCTGAGAGAGCAAGCGGGCAGATTGTCTAGCAAGCCTTGAGTCTTTGTCTCTTCTCAGTAAGAAGGATGTAGAGAAAGAAGAAAACACTGAATTAAGGTTCCTGGCCACGTATGGAAACCCACAAAATATTTTCACCCAATTAACTATTTAACGAGGCCATCTTGGAAAAGCTATTGTCTTCGGTCATAGGGAGTGTTTTCCCCTCAACAGAACCTTTATTTAGGGGTTGTAATATTGGAGAACTTCTTGACCACTGACCCTTTCACTGGTCTTCTGTGTACTCTGATATTACGTGTGTGGTTCAATGGGCCATGTCTCACAGAGCTTTCCTCCTCATTTCTTGCCTTCTTCTTGCTGACCATCCAGTATCTCCATTGCCCTTAACAAACATTATCCTTGCAACTAGATTTTCCTACTAAGTGAACTTAGTCAGAAAGAGAAAGACACATACCACATGATATCACTTGTATGTGGAATCTAAAATATGACACAAATGAACTTGTCTATGAAACACAATCAGGGACTCAGAGAAGAGACTGACCATTGTCATGAGGGAGGGTGGGTCAGAGAGGGTTGGACTGAGAATTTGGGATCAGCAGATGCAAACTGGTATATACTGAATGGATAAACAACAAAGTCCTACTGTATAGCACAGGGAACTGTATAATAAATATCCTGTGATAAACCATAATGGAAAAGAATATATATATATATTTATATACCTGAATATGTATATATATATACACACACATACATGAGTCACTTTGCTGTATAGCAGTAATACAACACTGTAATTCAACTATACTTCAATAAAAAATACATTAAACAATATATTCATTTCCTAAATATGAAAACCAATATTCCTGAAATTTTGGCTGATATCTTTTAGATTCACCAATATCATTATTATTTGCATACACCGGGAATAAAGACAAAGGGCAAATCACACACAGACACACACACAATCCCACACATTATCTGATTTAACTCCCACAGCAACTCAGTGAGATAGGTTTCCTCACCTTCATGTTACAGATCAGTAAACTGAACCCAGAGGAGTAAGGTAACATTGCTCAATGCAATGTGGCAATGATGAGGTATGGCTGGAACTCCAACCCTGGTCCGTCTGACTCCAAATGGTCTGCTCTTTTTATCTAGCCCACCATGTTGTTTCAGGTGGCTAGTTATTTTTCAGATACACAGACTATTCCTGTCTGAGGAAGAAATGAGCAAATGACCCTCCATTCTTTAGCTGACAGCTCATATAAAGCCAAGAGAGATTAGCAGGTCTGCCAGTGAAAAATGTTCCATGACAATCTGTCGTCTTTAAAACTGGTTCACACAGGAATTGGTTCAGGCTGATTAGGAGGCTAAATTACAGATGGCAATAAAGCAGTTCAGTTCTGGTTTGAGTTAAACCAGATCTAGGTTAGTCTTTATCCTATTCACCTCTTAGAAGAGTGACTGTGTTAATTAAAGAAAAGACCATGAGTAATAAATAAATAAATAAAAGAGTACACAGCTTAGTGTCTGACCCATGGCTAAAGCTTACTACGTATTCATTTAATCTCACGGACATTTAGATATAGTCCCTCATACAGAACTACATATATTTGTTGTGTCTATCTTTTAGATGCCATGTTGATACCGCATTGATTCCCACAAAATCATAGCTATCCGATTGTCTGGAATGGTAGAAACCAGGACAAGCTTGCACCCCTGGTAGAGTCATGAGAGGGTTCAGAAAGTTGTGTGTCTTCTGCTTTAATCCACTTTGGGACCACGTCGTCAAAAAAGACCTGAAAGAAAAGTGCCCACAGTCTCCAGTAGAAATGGTCTGCTACAGTTGCCCTCCATAAAGTATTTGTCCCAACCACAGAGTTAGTCAGGAGGCAGCCTCTGAACTGAGAAGAAATAGGTCTACCTGGGATTTATGGTTTAGCGTCCTCTCATCTTTTAGTCAGAGAGCTGACTGACTCACGTTTTCCTCCTACATAAATTGCCTCTGTTCTCCTTCTCTGAGAAGGCCTGGATCTGTCAGGTAATGAGATGTGAAACATCTTTTTGTTTCCTGTGAAGCCTGATGAAGGACACCATCATTCCCAAAGATGAGCTCCTTGTGCAAGGAAATAAGCAGGGCTCTGAAACCTAGCTGGTGAAAACAGCCTCAATAGGACAAATTTAAATAAATAGCCACTGTTTTGCTTTCTGTGAAAGAGTGCTCTGCATACCCAGGTGGCATGACATTCCACCAAATCACCGATACAACTCCATCCTTCAAAGTGAGAAGGAACATGGTCCAGGAAGAAGAATTACAGGAGTATTGATGAGAGAAAAGTTGCTACTGCTAAGAGATGAGGAAAAATGATTAGGAGTGTCATGAAGAAAAAGTGCGGAATTTGGGACGTGAGACAAGTCACAACTCAATTCTCTAACAGTTACATAACCTTGAGCAAATTGCTTGACCTCTCTGGAGCTTGGTTTTGGAATCCCATTCTGTGAAAATGAACAGGATAATACCTATGCAAAAACACTTATGCGAACTCTTACACATATATTTTAAAATCTAATAAAAATTCAGTAATTCAAACATATCAGCCTGTTTGACCTAAGCGAACTGCAATTTCAAAACACAGAGTTTACGGCAAGGATCTGCTATATTAGCCAAAAAACAGCTGTTTTGCCTCAGAAGCTTCTGCTTAAAAAAATAGTTGGAAGGGAACAGGTGGCATAATCTAAACAAGATATTGGTAGGCCAGTTCAGAAGCTAACATGGCTCCAGTTTACAATACTAGACTGTATATTTGAAAATTGTGAAGAGAATAGATTTTAAAAGCTCTCGTCACAAGAAAAATCACATTCCTAACTATGGGAGGTGACTAGTGTTAACTTACCTTATTGTGACAATCATTTTGTAATAGACAGATATATCAAGTCATTATGTGGCATATCTTAAAATAATACATTGTTACGTGTCAACTGTATCTCAATAAAAATGGGGAGAAAGAGAATATAACAAAATTTCTCCTTGGTTTGCTTCTATTTTGATGGGGGGATTACATGTGATATATTTTTATAGTATAAGAGAACAAATAAGAGGGTGGATTATTTACATTGACTTATGCAATCTATTTCCTGTGGTATCCTGTTTTTTTTCTAAGAAATGTTTTTTGTTTGTTTGTTCATTTTCTGTTTCAACCCTCTGGAATAACAGCAGGATATTATCCTGGCATGTTAAAGACAGACTTCATGATATGGGGGTGTTTACATGTTTACTTAAAAGTCTTACCGTGAGTATAGAATTATAATTGAATAGTTTTAATACATCTGTAGGGAGCACAGAGAAATACTTCCAATAACAGAAAATAATAGATGAAGGCAATTAATATATCAACGGAGAAGTTCTGTTTACACATTAATATTACCACAGGGTTAAAGCAAAATATAAAGTAAATTGATTTCTCAACTCCCTTCAACCCATCATCAACAAGAACAGAGATTATACAGGAGATGGGGCAGGATTCAGCTTTCCCATGAACCCTGGGGACAGGTCTAAAGGAGAATTACCCCTGCCACCTTCTATGGGCTTTGTAGTTTTCAAAAGTTTCTTAAAAAAGCCATCTTATATGATCTTCACCACAATGTGGAAAGAGCAGCAATTCAATCTAAAGAGATGGAAACAGAGGCACCTGGAGGTTGCCATTTGCCCAACTTCAGCCAGCCAAGTGGCGGTCCCAGGATTGGCCTTCCTCCCACCATACCTCCCACAGAGGGAAGCATGGAGACAATAGTGTATCTATCAGTTGCTTGGGGCTTCCCAAGTGGTGCTAGTGATAAAGAACCCACCTGCCAATACAGGAGATGTAAGAGATGCAGGTTCAATCCCCGGGTCAGGAAGACCCCTGGAGAAGGAAATGGTAACCCACTCCAGTACTCTTGCCTGGAGCATCCCATGGACAGGGGAGCCTGGAAGGCTACAGCCAGCCCATGGGATCTGAAAGAGACAGGACTAGAGTGACTTAGCATGCACATTGGTTGCTTATATGACCCAGGGACTACTTTGAAGGGTAATTATGTAGAAAAAACATGAGAGACTTCCTGGATATCACCTTTAGGAAAAGGAGATAATGTCTTGGAAAAAATTCCCCCTCAAAATATACAGAAACCCTAAAGAACTATATGAATTTCTAAATCTATGCCCTTATCCAGTTATCCATAACAAATCTGATGATAATGTGCCACTCTCAGAGTTTTTGTTTTTTCCCACTTCTTCAAATCACAGAGTTCTAGACTGAGAAATGTTTTCAAATTTCAGAAGAGAGGATACCATTAAATATAGACTTGTGCATCGTATAGGTCTGCAATGATTTTGAACAAGTCCTTTAAAATAATGTTTATGGTACTGTTTGAGTGAATATAATTTTAATGTTTTGCTTGGTGCTATCATTTGAAATTAGAAGGGAAAAAAAAAAAGGAAAGAAAAGAGTACAGAAAGACATAGGATGATAAACACTAAGGGTGTGTGCAAGCTCAGTTGTGTCCGACTCTTTGCAACACTATGGACTATAGTCTACCAGACTCCTCTGTCCACGGGGTTCTCCAGGCAAGAATACTGGAGCGGGTTGCCATTTCCTACGTCAGGGGATTATCCCGACCCAGGGATCGAACCTGCAATTCCTGTTTCTCCTTTGACCAGTGGATTCTTTACCACTGAGCCACCTGGGAAGCCCATGATAAACCCTAAATCCAATAATAAAATTCAAGTCCAGCATGTTTCACCATTAAATGAGCTGGACACATTTTATATAGTAAATAAAAATTCTTACAAGTTGAGTCGGGGATAAAATAATGAGATTCTCAGAGCGTGCCTTTGTTCTTCAAAGATGGCAGGAAGATGCACTCTGGGCCAAGCACGGTGTGTGGCAATGAAGAGCACATCACTGTTCAACGGAGCAGCCAAGATGCACAATATACATTTGTAGACAAGTACATTAGGCGTTGAGTTCTGCAACCAGAACAGTCCTTCCACATCAGGAGCTCAGATCTCGCCTTTTAGAGAAGAAAAATATGAGGTCTCAAGTGGGTAAATGTCATGGTCAATATCCCTCACCTCCTAAGTGGCAGAGAGAGGAATAGAATCTGGACATCCAGAGCCTCAGTGAATGCCTTGTATACCAGACCATATTTTCCTTTTACACGTCCATTCTTAAAGTCTTATGGAATGAATATGCATTGCTTTCATGATTGGAAGAAAAAAATCAATGCAGCAACAATAAACAATGGGAAGCACATAGAAGGTGAGTAGCCTAGGTAGTGGAGTGTTCAGGAAGGAGAGGAGGCTGCACTGAGAAAGTCTAGATGGGGAGATGATAGCGGAGATGGAATGCAGGTTGCCGAAGGCAGCATGCGTGGTGCTGAACACAGCAGAGCAAAGACAGAGAGTGTGGTGAAGGTACCATGGACCTTTGGCAGAAGACTCATTCCCCTTCTGTGTTTCATGACTTGGTATGCTGCAGATGTTTAATATTCTGGAAGGAAGGGAGTGAGGATGGGAAATAGGAAGGCTGAGAGCAGGACAGGAAGAGAGAGGAAGGCACGGTAAACATAAGGGTAAGGGAATTTGAAAGCACACTGTGGACATTTTGCATTGTCTATTCTTGGAATTTGGACTTCATTCCTGAAATTAAATGAGTTCACCGAAAGCTTCTGATCAGGGAAGCTACTCGATTTGGATTATATTTAGAAAGAGCACTATAGCAGCAATACAAAAAAAAGGTGAGTTGGGCAGTGAAAAGACTAGAAATATGGAAGTTTAATGTTTTCAGAACTTCTCATACAGTTGTTTCTTATTTAATTTTGATACTCTGGCTAAAGTTTTCAACACTGAATTAGCAAGCTGTTTTGGACATCGGGGCTCAAAAGATATCTTGAATTGTTATTTTTTCTGAGTGTTTTATAGGCCCTTAGTTGGCAAAATATATTAGCTTAATTGAATATATTTAAATCTGAATCCAAATTGTGGATTTAGAAGCTGCAGTTTTCAAACAAAAATATATAGGTTAAATAAAAATATCAAATTGTAAATATGGTTAAAAACTCATAGCTGTTGAGCTAAAACTGTCCTACAATATTTAAAAAACCCTCGGCATGCGCATGTAAGAATTAAAGATTTTAAAATTTAAAAAATAAAAACTAAAAATTAAAAAAAATATATAGAGTCCATATAATTAAAATACACAGTCTTTCTGCACATAATTCTAAAAGACACATTTTTCCAGCCAAAATAATGAGCATGAAGAACTTAAAGCAGACAAATTCTCACTCCAGTCGGTGATCAGCAACTCTGCTCCCCATATTTTAGGACACCAGAGTTCTCATGGAACAAGGTCTTCAGAGACAAAATCCCCATAACGTCAACGCTACGAATGGCCGATAGAGTGTGGAATTACATAATTCCTAGTCTATGCTTCATTTTACAAGGGTGGGGATGATATACACTATGTAGAGATGAAACCCCAAGCTCTCGGAGGCTGAGCTGGAAAGCTCTATAAAGTTGAGGAAAAAGAATAAGGAGTGGCCCGAGTTGGGGATGGTAAATAAGGTGGAGTAAAATCTCACAAAATAATGAAGCAACAGAAAAGGGGGGAGCAGACAAAAGCAAACCCATGAGAGACAGATCTATAGAAGTTACCAAATCAACCATGGGGCCCTTAGAATGAAGGGATCACTCACGTGCTGTGAAAGATTAAGTCAATCTGCAAGAGCCATAAAGCCTCCCTGCTCTGGAAAGAGAATTCAGAGCTACACAAGCATTCAGCTAGTGCACAAATATCCGGTGACACTATCAGGAGTTCAAAGATGCTCTTTGTCTAGAGTCCAGGGAATCAGGGGTAAAAATGGCTGAAGAGGCTTTAGGAACAAGATACATAAGACTGACCCTATACGTATAAAAAGGCAAGTGAATGGTGAAGATCTCACAAGAGGGAAAAAGATGCCTGAACTAACACAAATCATGGGGAGATAAATTCTGCAGGGGAAGTAATGATGATTTCATACCACCTTATTGAACTCTTTGGCAAGTCGATTCTTCAAAATGGTTAGAAATGTTTTGCATGTGATATTCTCCAGCCTAGAGGAATAACGTGTTACAGGAAATCTCTCACCCTCTCCTTCTTCATTCAGTCAGCTTTCTCCTTCTACTCACGTTAGAACTTACTGAGAACACCTGCTCCATTCATCACGACTCCACAGAAGTGAGGGCAGTGTCCACCTCAGAATCCCGTAGCTTCTGTCTGTGTGCCTGAGACGGGTGCTCAGACTTTTTAGAGGGAGGCTAGTCATGTACCAGGTCCTTCCCTAACCACTGGGAGATACAGAAGAAATGGGATAAAGAAAGTAAAACGCAGACTTCACCCCCAGAAGTAGAGTAAAAGTTCACTTCTGAAATTAAAGGACTTTGACTCTTCTTGTTTTGAGGATTCTGCAAGTATCTCTTGAGAGAGACTCACATTAAGAACTCATCCACTAAGGCAAGTGACCAATTATCTTGGGACGCAATGAATACAAAGAGGAAGGTGGGAGTCAGACTTAAGAAAGATTGGAGATCAGCATATTTCTAATGTCAGGAGCAGGCAAGTAACTCAGCAAAAAAAAAAAAAAAAAAAAGAAGCAACAAGAAAACACAATGGCTCCAATTAGCAGGGGCCACCCATGATGACACATCTGGAGAGAAGGAGTCAGATGGTGTAAATAAAAAGTTCAGTCAAGATGATGCCAAATGGTCAATGAGTTTGTATCTGAAACAGATTTAGAGGATTAAGAAAACCTAGGAACCTCCCTCCACAGCAATTTCTGCTGTGGTCAAAGGCAGTGCTCTGTGTGGCAGGGATTACATTCACCCCCAAATTTCTCTCTGAGCAGCATCCTTAGTGGGAGACACAGGGTACAGATTCATCATTACTGTGACCATTTTCTTGGTGCAAATGGGGCATGGTGAAAGCAGCTGGGGATGAGGATTCCATGCTCAGGTTTCCCCCCAGTGCTCTCAGTGTGGTGTCCCTCTGAGTTCAGCCATCAATAAGATGAGCAGACGTCACAATCGGTAAATGCACAAAGTGAAATAGCTGCTGCCATCTGTCCTCTGGGGTGGAGCAACACCTCAAGTATTTTCCTAGGCTGGGCTGTGGGGTCACTCATCTGACATGGTTGAGAGCTCCCCTCCTTCCTGGGTCAAATCCCCACTCAAGGTCTTCTTACTGACATTCTTAAAGGAAGGACTCTACATTCCAGAGGCAGTCATAACCCAGGAGAGAAACAGGAGTCATGCTCAACAGGGATAACCATATTTTTCCAAAGACATATTTAGACCGATGAACAAAAAGATCACACTAGCTTTGCACACCACCAGGCATCCAGTGCTGGGCTGCTGACTTAAGTCACAACTCAGAGAAGAGGCAGGTTGAGTCCTCAGCAACAAAAGCCTTTGTACAACCAGCTGATGGCTATTTTCTCCCTCTGAAATTCCTTTCCTACACACTCATTCCTTATGGCCCAACATTACCCATCCTTCAGGGCTCAGCTCAAGGGCCACCTCCTACAGGAAGCCTTCCTAGCTTTATGCAGCCAAGTGATATTACTCTCTACTCTCAGGTCCTGTGACCTGTGCTACTCCTGCAATCTGTCCAGCATCGTCACCAAACCTGGTAGTGTTTAAGAGCTCAGACCTGGAGCCAGACTGCCTGGGTTCATAATCTTACCTAGCTACTACAGTTTCATTATTTGTAAAATAGGATAATAATAGAATCTACTTCACTGGCCTATTTTGAGGATGAAGTGAAATAACTTTCTCAAAGTGCCCTTCACCTGCTAAGAGCTGTCTAGGTGCTTACCAATACTATTACTAGTGGTATAAATCTATACAGTTCAACCATCTCAAACAGGATCCTGGCCTCTAACCACCTTGAGGCTGGGATCTGTGCGTGATTTGTTTCATCCCCTACAGAGCATGGCACAGTGCCTAAGACACAATGACATGCAAAAGTAATGAGTATAACATTCATTAGTGTTTTTAAATGTTTGTATTTTAAGGGTAGAGTTCTTGGGCAGCAGGGAAGGGAAAGCAGGCAAGACCAGGGTTGAAGAAATGGGTCATTCTCTAGACTGGCCTCCGTCAAAGCCACCAGTGGTTTAAGGAACAGAATTAAATGGATTGGCCAACTGCAGATCAATGTCACCAACAAGGGGGCTTCATTCATTAGAAAGAGAGAGGCGGTGAGAGACTCATTCCTTCAGAAGGAGAGACACAAGAACTATCACATGACCCAGCAAGCCCACTCCTGGGCATATACCTGGAGAAAACTGTAATTCAAAGATACATGCACCCCAATAGTCATTGTAGCTCTATTTAAAATAGCCAAACCATGGAAGCAACCCAAATATCCATCAACAGATGAATGGATAAAGAAGATGTAGTACATATATACAACAGAATATTATTCAGCCATAAAAAAAAAATAATGCCATTTGTAGCAACATGGATGGCCGTAGAGATTCTCAAACTGAGTGGAGTAAGTGAGACAGGGAAAGGCAAACATCTTATGACACTGCTTATGTGTGGAATCTAAAAGAGGGGAGTGCAAACTTATTTACAAAAGAGAAGGAGAGGCACAGATGCAGAGAACAAACTTAGAGTTACCAGGGGATGGCTGGAAGGGATAAACTGGGAGACTCCGACGGACGTGTACAAGCTACTATATAGAAAGTAGGTAACAAGAACCTGCTGTATAGCACAGGAAAGTCTACTCAATGCTCTGAAATGACCTACATGGGAAAAGAATTCTAAAAAAAAAAAAAAGTGGATATATGTATACGTATAACTGATTCATTCTGCTGTACACCTGAAACTAACATTGTAAATCAACTATTCTACAATAAAATTTTTTTTAAAAAGGACAGACTCAATGTAAGATAGAACTAAGCTATATTGGACCTATTTATTTTAAGTGAAAGCAATAGTATGTGTTTGTAGGGCCCAGAATGCCAGTAATATCCTGAGCAATGTGACAGAGTAGACAGAGGTTTTGTGGTCAGAAAAATACGTATAAAAATCCTGCCTCCACATGTGGTTAGTTATGTGACCTTGGGACATGATCTAAGCGTTTCTGTAAAATGGGAATAAACATACCTAACATTTAGGACTGGTAGAAGGCTTAACAATAAATAGCCAGTCTAATGTTGGACCTACAGCAGATGCCCAGCAACTGGCATTTATTCCTGCTCTTGTTATTGTTATACTTGGCAGGTTAGAGAGTAGCCTGTGAGCATAAGATTCAATTCCAAGTCCTAGGGATCGTGAGCCTGGCACAACATGGGATGATGCTGGACTGGCCAAGGTTGGACCCAGTAACTGATGCTGGCAAGTAGGGAGAAGACAGAGGCAGGGGCTTCACTCAGCCCTTCCATCTTAACATTTTTGTATACAAACTGATCACACAAATATTCTGTGCCCCAAGAATAGCTCTACCTTCATTATTGTAATCACCCATCCAGAAAACATAATCCTGTGGTGCTTTTTCAGAAGCTAAGTTAAGTTGGGGACGGGGGCAAGGATAGGACAGGAGAAGCTAAGCCAGTTAAAGAGTAGAGATATTTGGGAGAATGAGAGACCATTGAGTTGAAGTGGTGTAATTCCACAATGGCTTGCTGAAAAATGAGAAAATCATTCAATATACTTTGCCAAACAGCTGCTTTGATTGACTTTTTTTTTAAAGAAGGAGCCAACCAAGTTGTCCAGCTGTCAGAATCATGTAACCAAAGTCACAGGCTATGTTGCTCTAAGAAATAAAGGATGTTTTGCACAGGATTGTTTAATAGGCCAAAGAATGGCATTAGGAATTCTAAAGGGAAAGAAGGAGGAAATACAAGTAAGCAGGTTTTCCAAAGCTATTTCTATCCATGTATTACTGGAGGAACCCCGAGTTCTTTTAAGATTTATGTAAAGACACAGTCACAAACAAGGAGGGACTCCAAAGAGAATACAACAATTCCAAGTATTTTTCCAGAAATCCAACTGCACCAAGCTGGGGCTATTTAGAGGTTCTCAGAACCAGTGATTTAAATATGTTATCCTTTTACTATAGGTGTTTGTCATTGAAGGGCTTCTGGAGCTTTTCCCCTCTACCTTTTCTTCTAAGAAGACAGGGAGCCAAGATAGAAATTAGCTGAACAAAGGGACAATTCATTTTGTGAACTGTTTGTGAACTGGAGGCAAAACATGCCTCCCATTTGCTTGTTTTTTTTCTTTTTCTTTCTTTTCTTCTTCTAAGCTGTTTGTAAGCTTCACCTGTACATTAAAATACATTCCTCATTCTGAATTGGTTGCTAAGAACTGAAACTGAAAAGGGAGGCTTGGAGGGAAGACAAGCCTTTAGGGGCAGGATGGTCCACAGAAAGCAACTGACCAAATTAGAGCTTTCTCCTTATTCATCTGCCAGGCCCCGAGGCCTTCCCAATGCCCTAGCTTCACAGGATTGCGTATCCTAGAGACAATTTAAAAATATATAAATTTTACTTTTATCAAAGCAATTCATGTTCACATTTAAAAAATCAAATACAACTAAGAGGTCTATAATGAAAAACTGCATTCCCCTGGCCCACCCCACGGTCTGGCCCCAGGCAACAACTTAAAACACTTGTACTGTTTCTTCTGGCATCTATCTCCACATCTCTCATAATAGGCTCTCAGTGCTCTTTTTCTTGATTTCTCTTTTGAAGTCATCTTTTACTAATTTCCTGACATTTTAGTTGATGATTTAGCTCTCTTATTATCACTCCACCTCTTTCTTCCCAATATAACTATTGTTTCAGTTGTCTATTTGGGGATAACAAATCACCCCAAAATTAGCCTCATAAGGAAATGATGATTTCTTAGTTTTTGTGATGCTCTGTGTCAGCTGGATGGTTCTTCTGGCTTCACTTACGTAACTGCTTTCAGCTGGTGGACTGTGGGGAGCAGGGCCTTCACTCGGAGTGCCTTATTTCTCCTCCACATGCCTCACTTGGGCTTCCTCAGAACATGGCGGTCTCAAGGCAGCATTCTAAGAGGAAGCATTCCTAGAGCCTGAACATGGAAGCTACAATATCTCTTAAAATCTAGCCTCACAAGCCTTCAGTGAGTGTGTGGGCCCATGTAAGGGACATGTATGTCAGGCAGTCATGCCTGACTCTTTGCAACCCCATGGACAGTAGCCTGCCAGGCTCCTCTTGTCCATGAGATTGTTCCAGGGAAGAATACTGAAGTGGGTTGCCATTTGCTCCTCCAGGAGATCTTCCTGGCCCAGGGATCGAACCTGTGTCTCTTGCATAGGCAGGCAGATTCTTTACCACTGTGCCACCTGGGAAGCCCCATGTAAGGAACAAGGTAAGCCTAAACTCTAGGGTAGGAGAAATCAACTCCACACCTTGATGTGAAGAGTGACAAAATCTCATTGGGGAAGGCAGGCAGGATGGGAGATATTTAGAAATAAATTACCACAGCTATAGCTAACTCTGTTTAATCAACAGCAGTATCTAAGTTATTGCTCAAATATTATATAAGACAGGGACAAATTCTACAGGCCGAGTTCCATTTTGCACAACCTATTTATTCTTCCTAGAGTTAGTGATTACTTTGTTTTTATATTTGCTTTTGACTTGAGTGGTCTTCAGTGTACCCATCCTTAGTTTTTATTTTCCATTAGATCAATTAAATGTTCACTTTTCAAATGTAACAGACTGCCAGAAGAGCCTCTTTCCCAGAAGTTTCTATCTTCCATTCACCTCTTGCAGTCTGAACTGGCTTCTCTCTGCATCTGCTGCATAGCTGTCATCTCATGACTTCACTCAGTGCTTTCATCGTGTGTTAGGTTTCTCTTCCCTGAATGCTTTCTTTTAAAAACAAATCCTGTATTTTGCACATCTCCAATAGCTTGTTAATACAGGTGGAGGAGGAATAAACATTTTAAGTCCTTTTCTAAGCATCTTCAATCTCCAAAAGAAAATCTCTGGGGGCATCAGGCATACAAAATTGAAATTATGACTTTACAACATCAAGTTTTCATAATGCCAAATAAGAGTGGGGGTAGTTTTGTGAGGTCAATATAACTGCACAGGGACTGCTATTAAGTGCAGAGTTTAAAAGAATACATGTAAAGTGGGGAGACAATGAAGGTAACCAACTGGTCAGAAAAGAATCATTAGATTTACACGATTCTCACAATAAGTGTGAAGGATAACCCAGAAGGCTTACTTAGTCTTATAAGATTCAAGAAGGAAGTACTGGAACTAATGAGCAAAATTTTTATGTGAAAATATATAATGGTATGATTATAAGAAAATATGTAGTGGTCCCTGGTGTCTCAGATGGTAAAGTGTCTGCCAACAGTGCGGGAGACCCGGGTTCAGTCTCTGGACTGGGAAGATCTCCTGGAGAAGGAAACGGCAAGCCACTCCAGTACTCTTGCCTGGAAAATCCCATGGGTAGAGGAGCCTGGTAGGCTACAGTCCATAGGGTCACAAAGAGTCGGACACGACTGAGTGATTTCACTTTCACTTTCATATAATTTTTAATGAAAACTAAGCTTCACTAGTACATCATAAGAAACACTGGACTGGAAGAAACACAAACTGGAATCAGGATTGCCAGGAGAAATATCAATAACCTCAGATATGCAGATGACACCACCCTTATGGCAGAAAGTGAAGAGGAACTAAAAAGCCTCTTGATGAAAGTGAAAATGGAGAGTGAAAAAGTTGGCCTAAAGCTCAACATTTAGAAAACGAAGATCATGGCATCTGGTCCCATCACTTCATGGGAAATAGATGGGAAACAGTAGAAACAGTGTCAGACTTTTATTTTGGGGGCTCCAAAATCACTGCAGATGGTGACTGCAGCCATGAAATTAAAAGACGCTTACTCCTTGGAAGAAAAGTTATGACCAACCTAGATAGTATATTCAAAAGCAAAGACATTACTTTGCTGACTAAGGTCCATCTAGTCAAGGCTATGGTTTTCCCTGTGGTCATGTATGGACGTGAGAGTTGGACTGTGAAGAAAGCTGAGCGCCGAAGAATTGATGCTTTTGAACTGTGGTGTTGGAGAAGACTCTTGAGAGTCCCTTGGACTACAAGGAGATCCAACCAGTCCATTCTGAAGGAGATCAACCCTGGGATTTCTTTGGAAGGAATGATGCTAAAGCTGAAACTCCAGTACTTTGGCCACCTCATGCGAAGAGTTGACTCATTGGAAAACCCTCCCTCTGATGCTGGGAGGGTTTGGGGGCAGGAGGAGAAGGGGACGACCCAGGATGAGATGGCTGGATGGCATCATCGACTCGATGGACATGAATCTGAGTGAACTCTGGGAGTTGGTGATGGACAGGGAGGCCTGGCGTGCTGCAATTCATGGGGTCGCAAGGAGTCGGACATGACTGAGCGACTGAACTGAACTGAACTGAAGCTTCACTACCTATTTTTTGCAGTTATCTTTTAAAACTTTTTTGAGGTATAGCAGATTAGCAATTCTGTGATAGTTTCAGGTGAACAGTGAAGGGACTCAGCCATAAATATACATGTTTCCATTCTCCCCCATACTCCCCTTCCCATCTAGGCTGCCACATTACATTGAGCAGCGTTCCATGTGCTATACACTGAACTTCGTGAGTCCTTGTTGGTTATTGATTTTTAAATATAGCAGTGCCCATCCCAAACTCCCTAACTATTCCTTCCCCCCATCCTTCCCCTAGGCAACCATAAGTTCATTCTCTAAGTCTATGAGTCTTTTGCTGTTTTGTAAGTTCATTTGTATCCTTTCCTTTCAGATTCCACATATACGGGATGTCATATGATAGCTCTCCTCTGACTTACTACACTCAGTATGACAATCTCTAGGTCCATCCATGTTGCTAAAAATGGCATAATTTCATGCTTTTTAGCGGATGAGTAACATTCCATTGTATATATGTACCACATCTTTTTTTTTTTTTTTCTTTGCATGCTGCATCCTGCGTCAGACATAGACTGGCGATTCAATTCACATGATAGTATACATGTTAGAATGTCATTCTCCCAAATCATCCCACCCTCTCCCTCTCCCTCTGAGTCCAAAAGTCCGTTATACACATCTGTGTCTCTTTCCTGTCTTGCATACAGGGTCGTCATTGCCATCTTCCTAAATTCCATATATATGTGTTAGTATACTGAATTGGTGTTTTTCTTTCTGGCTTACTTCACTCTGTATAATCGGCTTACCACATCTTATTTATCCATTCCTCTGTTGATGGACATTTAGGTTGCTTCCATGTCCTGACTATTGTAAACAGTGCTGCAGTGAACACTGGGGTGCGTGTATCTTTCTGAATTATGGTTTTCTCTGGACATATACCCAGGAGTGCAACTGCTGGATCATATGGCAGCAGCTCATATGGCAGATCCTATCTATTTTTTAGTTTCTTAAGGAACCTCCATACTGTTCTCCACAGTGGCTGTACCAATTTACATTCCCACGAACAATATGGGAGGGTTCCCTTTTCTCCACACCCTCTCCAGCATTTGTTGTTTATAGATTTTTTGATGATGGCCATTCTGACTGGAATGAGGTGATACATCATTGCAGTTTTGATTTGCATTTCTCTACTAATGAGTGATGTTGAACATCTTTTCATGTGTTTTTCAACCAATTGTATCTCTTCTTTGGAGAAATGTCTATTAGCCATAAAAGGATGAAATAATGCCATTTGCAGCAACATGGATGGACCCTGAGATTGTTATACTGAGTGAAGTTAAGTCAAAGACAAATCATAGATATTGCTTATATGTGGGAATACAAAGAAAGGCTACAAATGAATCTATCTACAAAATAGAAATAGAGTTACAGATCTAGAAAATAAACTTATGGTTACTGGGGGGTAAGGGCAAAGTTCCAGGGAGGGATAAATTGCAAAATTGGGACTGACATAAACATACTACCATATATAAAACTGACAACTAATAAGGGTCTACTGTGTAGCAACTATAAACCAACTATATCCCAATCAAAGCTTTTTAAAAGGAGAATATTTTCACCTCTGAAAGGGGCATCTGTTACATGGATTTGTGGATACCATCACTAGCCACTGATAACTTGTTCTCTCCTTTCAGATATAGTGGAGGGTTATGATTCTCCACTCCCTGAGGTTTCGCTTGGCCGTTTAATTTGCTTTGATCATATGTCGCTAGAAGTAGCATGTATCATTCTGAGTTTAAAACAGTTAATTGTCTTTGCATGACTTTCCAGTATGATCTTCCAGTCACTGCAATCAAGTAAACCCATTCTGATACATAAAAGCAGCATTAAAATAAAACTGATGTTATTTGTCACTGCAGCATAACCCAGCCTAATCCAAATAAAACAAGAAAACTGAAACAAAACAATAGAAGTGATCATAAGAAAACATTAGAGAGTTTTTTAATGTGTTTCCTGGCCTTGAAAAGTTATAAAAGGCAACATGTATACTAATTAAAAACACAATCTTGGAGTTTGAGACCTGGGTTTGAATCCTGATTACTACTTACCATATGAGGAACTTTGGGCAAAATTTAGCTCTTTTTGTTCTTGGATTTCTGGTTTGTAGATTTCAGATATTCAGGCCTACTTCACAGATTTGTGGGAAATTAAATTAGGTAATGTAGGTCAGGTGTCTACACAGTATTTATAATGCAAACTTTTTTTTTCAATCTATAGAAAACCACCAAGCAACATGGAACCTTTATTTTAATGTGATTACTGTACATCTGCAGTATTAGAGTAATCCTTTTACAAATGGAACTAGAAGAAACAATGACAAAACCAAACTGGCATTTGATGTGAATCCACAGGACTTTAAGCTTCAAATCCAGCCAAGAAGTTTGTTACAATCTCTTTCAGCTTTTCATCTGCCTCTTCTGAGATCTTTCCATCGGTCCTGATTTTGCTCAACAGGGCTTGATGTTGGCTGATAACGTGTGACAAGAAAGCATTCTCAAATTTTGTGATCTTGCTGGGCTCCAGCTTGTCAAGATACCCCCTGACACCCGCATAGATAACAGCCACTTGCTCTTCAATAGCCATGGGAGAATACTGTCCTTGCTTGAGCAACTCAGTCAAACGCACACCACGACTCAAGAGTTGTTGAGTGGCAGCATCAAGGTCAGAACCGAACTGGGCAAAAGCAGCAACCTCACGGTACCGACCCAACTCCAGTTTCATGGTACCTGCCACCTGTTTCACGGCCCTGGTTTGGGCAGCAGATCCAACATGGGACACAGACAAACCAACATTAATGGCAGGGCGGATACCTTTGTAGAACAATTCTGTTTCCAAGAAGATCTGTCCATCAGTGATGGAAATGACATTTGTTGGAATGTAAGCAGACACATCACCAGCTTGTGTTTCGATGACTGGTAGAGCAGTCAAGGAGCCACCACCAAAAGCATTGTTCATTTTAGCTGCTCTCTCCAGGAGTTGGGAGTGCAGGTAGAATACATCACCAGGATAGGCCTCACGACCCGGAGGTCGGCGGAGCAGCAGAGACATCTGACGATAAGCAACCGCCTGTTTGGATAAGTCGTCATAAATGATCAAAGCATGTTTGCCATTATCCCTAAAATATTCTCCCATTGAACATCCAGAATAAGGAGCCAGGTACTGAAGTGGGGCAGCGTCTGAAGCAGTAGCTGAAACCACAATGGTGTACTTCACGGCATCTGCATCTGTAAGTCTCTTCACCAACTGGGCAACAGTGGATCTCTTTAGACCAATAGCAACATAGATACAGTACAGCTTCTTCTTTTCATCAGTTCCATCATTGAATCGTTTCTGGTTCATGATTGTGTCAATAGCAATTGATGTTTTGCCAGTCTGTCGGTCACCAATAATCAGCTCACACTGACCACGGCCAATAGGCACCAAGCTATCCACAGCCTTAATGCCAGTTTGCATTGGTTCCTGCACAGAAATTCGAGGAATGATCCCAGGGGCTTTCAAGCCAACTCGTCTTCGGGCCTTGGAACCAACTGGACCCCTTCCATCAGTGGCATTACCAAGGGCATCGACTACACGACCCAGCAGCTCCTCGCCAACTGGAACATCTACAATAGCCCCAGTTCTCTTTACAATATCTCTTTCCTTAATAAGTTTATCATTTCCAAACACGACAACACCAACATTGTCAGGCTCCAAGGGGTATGTTCAGAGACATACCCTTTAAACCTGAAGAAAATTCTACCATTTCTTCTGCTTGAACATTTCTTAGCCCATGTACCCACCAATACTTAAAACACGCCCAGTCTCTTCAAGGTCAACAGAGGTATCAGCTCCAAGAATACACTCTTTAAGAATAGAGGACACCTCAGCAGTGCCGGTCTTCTGAAGACGAGAGTTAGAGGCATGCAGGTTCCTTGCAGCAATGAAGGATGATCCCAAAGCAATTTTGGAGACCAGCCCGGCTCGCCGAGGGCGGGCGCGGGCCACGGCCGTGGCGACGTGCACGGACAGCATCTTTGCAGCTCCTCCTCAGGTGCTTCCTCCGCAGCCGCAGCCTCGAGACTCACTGGCTATAATGCAACCTTTTGAATAAATGGTTATTATTGTTGTTGTTATTAAGAGAACTTTCCAACTATAGCCTCAAAATTCTGCCAGAAATCTTGTAAGAATTAAGATAGAAAATACTTTCCTGATTCATCTTCAAAAGGAATGTCCTACAAAAATATATATTGCACTTAATGTCTATCCCAGATAGTTTCATAGGTCAAATGATAAAACTGAGTATTTGTGAACTCTAGGAGAAAAAAAAAGATGAGAAAAATAATATGTCCATGAAACATGAAATACATCTTAAGCTTTTCTTTTTGCAAAATAAGATTATTAGAATGGCAGATTTGGGGGAAAACTATATATAGTGTACCTGACTATACCAAAACATTTGACAATGTCTCCCTTTAACACCTATAGATAAAAAATGGAGAAATGAAGATATCTTAACAACAAAGTCCAATGGATTTATAACTGAAAGGGCCAATACTACTGTATTTCAATGGAGACATGGCACAACACTCTGTCTTTGACCCATATTACCTATTCATTCATTCAAAAGTCATTTATTCAACACCTACTACCTAACAGGTATTGCGCTAGGTACCTTGGGTGTAGCAAGGAACAAGCAGACTGTTGTTAATTTTCTTTAAATTGAAGACTTACATAAAGGCATAGAATGTTGAATCAAATCCTCTTTGATACAAAATTGGGCCAGAGAGTAAATGCATTGAAAAGAATAATCCAAATGCAAAATGATGCTAACAGATTATAGCAGTAGATCAATTCTAGCATTTCGTTGTGTTACTCTCAAGAATTTATTTGATCTCGCTAAGCCTCAGCTTTCTTGTGGATAAAATGGAGACAATGATATCAGCTGGTTGACTTGTTTTGCGCTTTTAAGATAATGTATGTAAAGAATATAGCATAATGCCTGGAATATACTAGATGCTTAAAATGTAATCGCTTTTATTGCCATGGGAATTATCTTTCCACAGAGTCATTTGTTCATGCATGCAAGGATTCTCAAAATGCACCAGAAGGCCAAGGGAAGTAAGGTGAATGGTTCAAGGTCAAATAATGAGAAACTGACAGGATCAGAACTTAAAGTCATTTTCCTTCTACTTCTGATTAAAAATTTAATACTCTGGCAGTGACCAATATTTGATATTCAAATGCCTGTCATAAAGAATGCAGTTACTGAAACAATTTCAAGGTACAATAATTGGAGAGTGCCAGGAGAGCCTTTGGAGCTCAAAGGGAAATTTTGTTAGCCACATGGGAATTTCTGTTTCTGTTATTTTAAACTAGTTGCTTATTGGAAACCAATATTGCATTAAAAAAAAAAAACTGGTGATATTCCTTTCATGGGGAAATCATCCTACCATTTCAAGAAAGTCCTTTTCTATAACTGCACACAAGTTAGATGAAGGAGAAAAGTTGGTACAACATGAGACGTCTTTCTCTTGGCAATCAAAAGGGTGAATAAGCTGGATGATGTGAAACGAAGTAAAACTGAGCATCTTACACAATCCTTATGGCAACCCAATCATGAAAGTAGTTCATGTCCTCATTTCTGTAGTGAGAAAATTGGCTCAGAGGGGTCATGTGGCTTTTCAATACACCCAACTCGTAAATATTAATACTTGCTGCTGTCACTGTTTGGTTGCTCAGTTGTGTCTGACTCTTTGCAATCCCATGGACTGCAGCCCACAAGGCTCCTCTGTCTGTGGGATTTCCCAGACAAGAAAACTAGAGTGAGTTGCCATTTCCTTCTCCAGGGGATCTTCCCAACCCAGGGATGGAAGCTGTGCCTGTTGCGTCTCCTGCATTGGTGGGCAGATTCTTTACCACCAAGCCACCTAGGAAGCCCAGTAAATACTTGAGAGAGACACAACTCCAGGTCTTTGGGATTCCATCTCTCATGCTCTTTCTCCTCTTCCATATTGCCTCTGGTATGTTCTTCCGTCTGTGATGAGCTCCTGAGTCCCTCCTTAGCATTACCTCAAAACTATCTGCTCATGAGCTATGTCATACTTGGATAATTCACACTCCCCAGACAACAGCCCCTTCTGTGAGGCCTTTTCTTTGTTATGTCAATAGAAAAGCAGTGCAGAGCTTAAGAAATAGATTTTTAAGCTATTACAATCTTACTATCTTAACAATACTATTTTGTGTTTACATGCATTCATATTTTTAAGTAATTGTAATCATACTCTCTACATAATTTTGTATCATTTGTTCCCTCATTAAACACATATTTACTGAGTACTTGTTATGTGCCAGGCATCATCCCGGCAGTGAGAACTACATACAGCAGAAAACAACAAAGTCCTTGATCTCTTTGAGATTACGTGTGCTAGAGGAGACAGATAACAAACAATATAAATAAGATATATATTGGACTTTAGATGATAAGCGCTAAAGAAGAAATTTAAAAAGAAAAACAGGCAAAAGGGGTGGAAGTTAAGGTGGAGGTAAAAGGAGCAGTTGAAATTTTAGATAGATTCCTGGAAACACTTTGCTGAAAAGTTAACAACTGAAAAAGACCTAAAGGAAGCGAGAGACTGAGTCCAATCTGTGGTCTGGCAGGCAACAGGATGAATCCATGGCCCCATTTGCCCCTTGGCTTGATTTCCATGATTATGTTATAATAAGTGGCAAAAGGGAGTTTGCAGATAAAGACCAAAAGATTATGCATAGGGGCCTAGCCAAATCAACTCCGCCCCATAAAAGCTGAGTTTTCTCCAGCTGATAGCAAGAGAAAGTGAAGAACAACATAAGGGAGGTTATCTAATGCTGTGATGGAGGGGGCCACATGGAATGACCTGGAAGAAGCCTCTAGAGATGAGAGTGAGCCCCCTAGTCTATAGCCAGAAAGATGAAAACCTCAGTCCTAAAAATTTGAAAAACTGAATTATGTCAATGACCTGAAACAACCTGGAAGCAGGTTCTTCCCAAGAGTCCCCAGGTAAGAGTCTCGCTAGTTATGCAACACAGGAATACAGCCAAAATTTCATAATAAATGTAAGTGGAATAAAATCTTTAAAAATCATGAACCACTATGGTGTACACTTGTAAGCTATATAATACCATATTTCAACAATATCTCAATTAATCCATTCGTCTTAATTTCAGTGTGTGTGGAGCTGACTGAGCCAAATGTGAAGAAGTGAGCGCACAGAGGCATAGGCATTGTCCCATGCTTGTCTTCCTGATGATAAGGAGATTGGCATTAGCTACACAGTATTCTCACGAGCCCCACAATTTGTTTAGACCTTCCCTTCTGACAAATTCTGCCACTTCAATTTTTTTATTATTAGACAGTGCAGCAACAACTACCTTCATTCATACAGCATTTTCTCCTTAATCGGCTAATTTGTCTTTCCAAAGATTGCTACTTTACAACAATACATGTGTCTCCATTTCCCTGGACTCTTGCAAGCATTCAGTATGATCACTCTTTTAATTTTCTCTATTTTAATAACTAAAAGAATAGCCACAGTTAAAGTCTTTTCTGTGAATACTCACAAGAATGAAGATTTCTTTGTTTCCTCATAGCATTTCCATTCATTGATTTTTGAAAGAGGTAATGTTGCTTACTGAGTTACTGACAGGTAAGGCAACCAACAGAAAGAGGTTTCAGACCTGATTTGGATTGTGACTTTTTCTTCTTCAATCCCGTTATATCTTCAGTTCTTCACCTAGAAAAGGAAGATGAAGTCTGGCATCCTATCAAAACAATATTTATAAAACATTTACAGAAGTGCCTCCTTGCATTTCTCCCTATTAACCTACACGTATATTTTCCTTTTTTAAAAAAGTATTGTATAGTGCAAGTAACTCTATTAGATTAAGTAATCCTCAAGCTCTGTAACTTTGAGTAAGTTACTTCATCTCTTTATAGCTTAGTTTCTGAGTCTATATAATGATGAACCTGAAGTAATTTTCTAGCCAATTCCTGCATGCTATGAGTGTCTATGATCTTACATAAAACTTACCTACAGAGCTTAGGGCTCTGGTAAATCCTATCCTCTCTGCAGGTACAATGGGTCTATATTTGACCCCAAAATTAGTTATTTCTGATCAATTCCCTTGAATACTCCTTTTACAGTTCCCTATTCTATTCTTTTTCCTCTATCACCTTTTCAAATATTGCATCTTAACTTTTAAGGTGAAAAATTAAACCTAGGTGTTGTCTTCTCTACAATAAATATCACTGATCAAAGAATTATAGACACTGAAAATGCATATTTATGATACTGAAAACATAACTCCAATAAATAGCCCTCTGAGAATTTTAGCAAAGGTCCAAACAGTGAAAACACAAAGGGAAAATGAAATTCCCAAGTTGGTTCTTAAAAATCTAGTAATGAGTGGATCAATAACCACAGATAAAATCAAACCGGTGTCAGAGGAACATCATTAAAGAAGAAATCTGGCTACAAACTTTCAAAGGCAAGGAAATTACTTTTCTTTTAAAAATATTTCTTAAATAAATATATGTTTCAAAGAAGAGCTCTCGGAAGCTTTTCCATTCACCTGGAGGTTAGCATAATTTTAACATCGAACCTCAAAGATCACAGTAAAAGAAAACTATAGATCAATCTTTTTATTCCTATAGATGTAAGAATTCTATATACAACATTATTAGATGCTGTCAAGCAGGATAAATACAGAACACTCTGAAATTACCTAGTGAGGTTTATTCCAGGAATTCAAGGATGGTGTAACATATTTATTACAGTAACAATTAAATGAACTTTAATGAAATTAAACCGAATGCAGAACAAAAGTTCCTTAACATGATAGAGTTTTTAAAAATCAGATTCTAGCAGTAAACATCAGCGTAAAAATAATATTGGAAAGGAAAATATAATCATTATTTGAAAATGATATAATTATCTACCTAAGGGCAAGGACCATGTCTCCTTGCTTAATATGATGGCCTGAATGTCTAATACCTTCTGGATAATAGTAGGAGTTAAAAAATTGATTGAATGACAAAAAACATGGATATTAACTAAAATTGTTCAACAGAATTTAAAAAGGAAGCAAATATAAAAAAATCTATGGTATTCACGTAGAGAAATGATAGATGGAATAAAATTATGACTTATGGAAGAAATGTACAGAACCTCTATTAAAAAAACTCTGAAAGAAGACTTGAATATCGCTGAGACATTCATCTCTACAGATAAGAAGATGCAAATAAGTAAAAATGTGAATTCTCTCAAACTGGAATTTCACAGACTACCATAATTGCAAGGAATTTTTTTCAAAGTTGAAAACTGATCAAAATTTCATTTCAAAAATTATAGTTGAGAGCCACAAAAAGAATAAATAATAGAGAACAAGAAGTAGGGACATTTGCCATTGGAGATATCAAAATGCACTATAAATGAGTATCTTTAAACTGCAGTACAGATCCAGCAATGGGTGTGGCTATTAAAGACATAAAAAAGAAAACCTAGAAATGGACCCAAGATTTATAAGAATGTAAAATATGATATAGGTGTAATATGAGAATGGTGAGAACAAGTAATAGAAAAGAACTTGCAAGTATCTCATGAAATTTCAGTGCCTTAAGAACAGAGAAAGGATTCTGAAAATGTCCAGAAAGAAAGACAAAAACACAAGAGATCAAGAATCAGAACGGCATTGGACTTTTTAATGCCATGGATGGCTGCAGACCAAGTTCAATGCGTGAAATAGGGCACTCAAAGCCGGTGCGCTGGGACATCCCAGAGGGACGGGATGGGGAGGGAGGTGTAAGCGGTGTTCGGGCCAGGGGGACAAATGTACACCCGTGGCTGACTCACGTCAATGTATGGCAAAAACCACCACAATACTGAAAAGCAATTCACCTCCTATTATAATAAATAAACTAATTTTTTAAAATGCCTTTAAAGTTCCAAGGTAAAAATTGTTTCCAACCTAGAGTTACTCACACAAGCAAATTACAAAATCAAGTGAGAGGGTAGAAAACCATACTTTTAGACATACAAGTTTTCAAAGATAAGTGATTCCATGTACTCTTTCTCAGTATTGTACTGGAGTTAGGTCTTATAACAAAATTGTGGAAAAGGATGAAATGATATTTCCTGATATAAACCAGGAAAAAATAGAAGCTGAAACACAGGAGAGCTGCAACGGGAATTTCAATAATGGGGAGAGGAGGTTCTAGGATGATATCTGTACAATAAGCCCACATATCAACTAACTGAGATTAGAACACAAGGATGGACACATATTTTTTTTAAGGAAATTATAGATCACCTATAATATTTACCCTAAGAGCTGTATCACTCATGCAAAAATTTTGGTGACAGAGACTTGCAGATATAGACAATTAAGTGCAAAGCCCCAAAAGAGGTAATTGTTAACTCTAGGCAAAACAAAATGCAGAACCAGAAGGAAAACCTAAACTATGTAGTATACTTACTGAACTGTGAGTAATATTGATGTAATAATGATATAAATAGTGAATATAATTTTAGCCCCAAATTGTGATATATCTGCATTGAAAGGATGTTCAAAGAGAACTGAATATGTCTGTACAGACAGGAAGACAGATTGGGATGAGGGGAAAATGGAACGAGAGCTAAATCTTCCTCTTACCTAGTAGAAAATCAGAAATTAATATTGGAAGCTTAGAAATCAAAAAAGGAACATAGAAGCCTATCATTTAGAAACATAAAGTTAAATTAATTAAATATTAGAAGAAACCATTACATGAGCTGAGTATGGTTACCTTTAGGTAGCAGGACTGGGAGGGTAAGAAAGATGGGACAGACTGATGCTATTCTTTACTAGTAAGCCTTCTTAGTGGAACTTTTATACTCTGCATATGTATTATTCCATTGAAAAGTAAAATAGTCAATATATACAAAGAAGAAATATAGATGGTCAACAGGCATATGAAAAGATGTTCACCACTGCTAATTACTACAGAAATACAAATCGAAACTACAATGAGGTGCCAACTCACACTGGTCAATGACCATCATTAAAATGTGTACAAATAACAAATGCTAGAAAGGATGTGCAGAAAAGGGAACCCTCACACACAGTTGATTGGAATGTAAGTTGGTGCAGCCACTGTGGAAACAGTATGGTGATTCTTCTGAAAACTAAAAATAGAGATATTGTATGCTCTAACAATCCTACCTCTGGACAGACATCCAGACAAAACTGTAATTCAAAAAGATACATGTACCCCAATGTTCACAGCAGCACTGTTCACAATCGTCAAGGCATGGAAACGACCTAAATGACCATCGACAGATGCATGGATCAAGAAGATGTGGTCCACATGTACAATGCAATACTACTCAGCCACAACAAAGAATGAAACAGGCCGTGTGCAGCAACATGGATGCAAACAGAGGTGACCATACTAAGTGAAGTAAGTCAGGAAGAGAAAGACAAACACCATGAGCTATCACTTACATGTGGACCGTGAAATACGACACAAATGAACCTATATACGAGACAGAAATAGATGCACGGACGCACAGAACAGATCATGAACTCCTTATTACCAAATTCAGACTTAAATTGAAGAAAGTTGGGAAAACCACTAGACCATTCAGGTACGACCTAAATCAAACCCCTTATGATTATACAGTGGAAGTGAGAAATAGATTTAAGGGCCTAGATCTGATAGATAGAGTGCCTGATGAACTATGGAAGGAGGTTCGTGACATTGTACAGGAGACAGGGATCAAGACCATCCCCATGGAAAAGAAAAGCAAAAAAGCAAAATGGCTGTCTGGGGAGGCCTTACAAATAGCTGAGAAAAGAACAGAAGTGAAAAGCAAAGGAGAAAAGGAAAGATATAAGCAACTGAATGCAGAGTTCCAAAGAACAGCAAGAAGAGATAAGAAAGTCTTCCTCAGCGATCAATGCAATAAAAGAAAACAACAGAACGGGAAAGACTAGAGATCTCTTCAAGAAAATTAGAGATATCAAAGGAACATTTTGTGCATAGATGGGCACGATAAAGCACAGAAATGGTATGGACCTAACAGAAGCAGAAGATATTAAGAAGAGGTGGCAAGAATACACAGAAGAACCGTACAAAAAAGATCTTCATGACCCAGATAATCACAATGGTGTGATCACTCATCTAGAGCCAGACATCCTGGAATGTGAAGTCAAGTGGGCCTTAGAAAGCATCCCTATGAACAAAGCTAGTGGAGGTGATGGAATTCCAGTAGAGCTATTTCAAATCCTAAAAGATGATGCTGTGAAAGCGCTGCACTCAATATGCCCACAAATTTGGAAAACTCAGCAGTGGCCACAGGACTGGAAAAGATCAGTTTTCATTCCAATCCCAAAGAAAGGCAATGCCAAAGAATGCTCAAACTACTGCACAATTGCACTCATCTCACATGCTAGTAAAGTAATGCTCAAAATTCTCCAAGCCAGGCTTCAGCAATACATGAACCATGAACTTCCAGATGTTCAAGCGGGTTTTAGAAAAGGCAGAGGAACCAGAGATCAAATTGCCAACATCCGCTGGATCATGGAAAAGCAAGAGAGTTCCAGAAAAACATCTATTTCTGCTTTATTGACTATGCCAAAGCCTTTGACTGTGTGAATCACAATGAACTGTGGAAAATTCTGAAAGAGATGGGAATACAGACCACCTGACCTGCCTCTTGAGAAACCTATATGCAGGTCAGGAAGCAACAGTTAGAATTGGACATGGAACAACAGACTGGTTCCAAATAGGAAAAGGAGTACGTCAAGGCTGTATATTGTCACCCTGCTTATTTAACTTATATGCAAAGTACATCATGAGAAACACTGGGCTGGAAGAAGCACAAGCTGGAATCAAGATTGCTAGGAGAAATATCAATAACCTCAGATATGCAGATGACACCACCCTTATGGCAGAAAGTGAAGAGGAACTAAAAAGCCTCTTGATGTAAGTGAAAGGGGAGAGTGAAAAAGTTGGCTTAAAGCTCAACATTCAGAAAACGAAGATCATGGCATCTGGTCCCATCACTTCATGGGAAATAGATGGGGAAACAGGGGAAACAGTGTCAGACTATTTTTTGGGGCTCCAAAATCACTGCAGATGGTGACTGCAGCCATGAAATTAAAAGATGCTCACTCCTTGGAAGGAAAGTTATGACCAAGTTAGCATATTCAAAAGCAGAGACATTACTTTGCCAAAAATGGTCAGCCTAGTCAAGGCTATGGTTTTTCCAGTAGTCATGTATGGATGTCAGAGTTGGACTGTTAAGAAAGCTGAGTGCTGAAGAATTGATGCTTTTGAACTGTGGTGTTGGAGAAGTCTCTTGAGAGTCCCTTGGACTGCAAGGAGATCCAACCAGTCCATTCTAAAGGAGATCAGTCCTGGGTGTTGTTTGGAAGGACTGTTGCTAAAGCTGAAACTCCAGTACTTTGGCCACCTCATGCGAAGAGTTGACTCCTTGGAAAAGACCCTGATGCTGGGAGGGATTGGGGGCAGGAGGAGAAGGGGATGACAGAGGATGAGATGGCTGGATGGCATCACTGACTCAATGGAGTTTGAGTGAACTCCTGGAGATGGTGATGGACAGGGAGGCCTGGTGTGCTGTGATTCATGGGGTCACAAAGAGTCAGACATGACTGAGCAACTGAATGGAACTGAAGCCTTTAGTTAATTTTTATATTTTATTTTGAAGTTTATATTTATCTGCAGAATTAGTTTTACATGAGCTTATTTGGGCACTACTGGGAAGAAAACCCGTAGGATTATAGAGAATTTTCACTTCCACAAAGGTTTTACCTTTTTTTTCCCAGAAGATGTAATTCCTAAGCACAGCTGAAGGAAATTAAGTTTCCCTGATTTTCAGTCCTTCTCTTGGAACAGATTCGGGGGGTGTTTCCTACAAAAGCTTTTCCCAGTAACTAGCCTGGTTAGCTTCAAGCATACACAGAAGACTACACCTGAACTCATATTGAACAATGTTTCAATGGCACAGGGGGACCACAGTGCCCAGAAACCAATTAGGGCAGAGGTAAGCAAGGGATCTTCTTCAAGTGGCTAATGGCAACCATAAACAGAGACGCTGATGCTGGTCCCACACTTTCTTCTTGAATTTGAACAAGGATCAGTGACTAGGAGGACTAATCTGAGCCCTGGATGGCTTCTGCATTTGCATTACCTCACGCTTAGCAACAGTCACTCATCTATGACTCCCTGGCACAAGAAAATAAGATACTTTGCAACTACAAGGTATTTGTTAAAAGGGCATGAGAACTTGCCTGTTTTAACCCAGCATTTTACTCATCAGAAACCCACAGTCCAAAATAGGAAAGACCCACCCAAGACAATATAGGAAGAGCTAGAGCTGCAATTAAGAGTGCAGTTGAGCT
This sequence comes from Ovis aries, assembly GCF_016772045.2. Classification (NCBI taxonomy): domain Eukaryota; kingdom Metazoa; phylum Chordata; class Mammalia; order Artiodactyla; family Bovidae; genus Ovis; species Ovis aries. The sequence continues at coordinate 16,788,667 of NC_056055.1, forward strand.
AATGCTCATTCTTGCAACTCTCAGCTACACAGTGTTTCAGAGACACTGCTATGTGGTGAGTCCCTAATCTTTCTTAAGTTTAGACTTTAATATTCTGAGTGGAAGAAAACAGTCTGCTCAGTGATGTGACCATGATCTCTTGGAATTTAGCAGTAAGGCAGTGCGATCAGTGCATTTAATGGCTGGCTGTTCCAAAATCAGGTCAGCAAGTAAGGGCATGTAGTCTGTCTTGTAATTCTTCTCTCCTCACTTCCCCACCTCCTTTCTTCCCATTGCCATTGCTGCAGCCCCATGTTCTGTGTGTGCGGGTGTTCCATAGAATTCAGTTGCAAAAGGACTACTCAAGATATCAAATAGCAAAAAGGAACTGGCCAGGCCAAAGTCAGGTCAAGCCTGAATGATAAACTTCTTTCTCTGTGTACTGTTTGGCTTTTTATATGTAATCATTTCAATTATTCACTTGCTATCTAGAAATAGAAAAAATGTTCTTACTCATCAGCCTTCCTCACGCTATAGGACAGGGAACCAAGACACTTGCTTTGAAGAAAAAGCTTCTTCATGTTCAGAAATCTCCGTTAAGACTTAGCTACCAACTCAGGCAAACCCAGTGGACTATCAAAGACCTCAGTATGGAAAAGTCGGAGTAAATGTAGTTCACATTATGAGTTTGGGGGGGAAAAAAAAAACCCTGCCTGTCTTCAGTAGTCTGTAAGATCTCTCTTGTCTCCAAGCGGGAGAGATTCCTCAGGTGTTACCCACTTTATCATAGCATTCCTCATCTCTCCTTTTATCTTATGCCCTTCTCCTCTTTCCAGGATCATAAATCAACAGAGACAGGTCTTCATTCTTCTTTCAAAGAGACAAGGGGAAGTCTAGACTTCTCCTATTCCATGACAAAGTGAACAACCTGATAAATTTAGCTACCTGCTTCTCAGGTAAAAAATGGAACTATTTCAAAGCCCAAGTGGGCAAGCTGTAGCCAGAAGCCTCTGCAGCACCAGTCCAAAGTCTCTTCTGAATTCCTGTCTACTGCAACACCAGGAAGGGGGCACACGTCGGAAAATGGCAGGCTGGTACAAGAGATGTCAGATTCTGGAGAGGGATCACAGTCAAATCCAAGAGTGTGTGACAGCTGAAATTGTCCATGATTTACAAATTGCTGACGGCAGCGACCTTGCCATAAGGAGAAAGGCCAAAGGGAAGGCTTGCTGCCCACTGCTGGCATTAGGTTTCTGTCCAGAGGAGGAGAAGATAGCATAAGACTGAAGACATTTGGAACTAATTAGCGGGACTAAGGAAACTTGAAGCTAAGAGGTGGGGGTGGGATCAGGGTTGCATTATTCCTTAAAACAAGAAGTGGTTGATCAGCTTCACTAAAGGCTCTGCTTCTCCTTATCTTTCTTATCCTCCCCATAACTTAAACATAGCCGATTAAAGCACAGCCTCATCTTTCAGCTTCCTGCAATATTACGGATCTTATCTGCAGAATAATACAACTTTAAAAAAGGAAAGGAATCAGCAGATATTATGGTTTTCCACAAGGATGGTCTGGATCTGGGAATGTGGGAGAGGTCAGGGGAAGAACAGAACTTTAGAGTCAGACAGACATGAGCTCAAATATTTGCTCCACTGCTCACAAGTTATGTGGCTCTGAGAGAGTGAAGAACTGCCACTGAGCTTCTGCTTTCCCATCGATGAGAGTCAGTCAATACCACTTCCTTCACATGGCTGATGTGAGGATAATATGAGATCAAATAAGAATTCCCCCACCCCACCAGCACAGAACTGAGCTCATTAAATAGAATGCCTTTTCTTTGTGCCTCATAAAAATTACAAATACAATACAAATCATTTTTATCCATCTGACATTTCAGAAATCAAGTTATACAACAAAGCCATAGTATTTAAAACAACGTGGTGCTGTTTTAAGAACAGGCACATAGATCAGTGGTATAGACTGGGAATTCCCCCAAATTGTCTTATTAATAGGCAGAAATAAATTCAAGTTGAGTTAAAGGCCTAGATTTGGGAAAGCAAGACTAATTTTGTGCCAAGATAATCAAAGACAATACAAAGACCCTGGAGCTGGGAAGACTTTCTTAAAATCAGTTATGTAACAAAAATAGAAAGAAAAAATAATAGAAATTTGAACACCAACTAAAGACAAAAACAGGAGAGAATCTGGGAGAAAATAGTCACAGCTGTAAAATATTGAGATACAAAACAGACCAAGGATAAGATTCTGAAGCTTTCAAATAATTCTTACATATCTGTGAAAATGTCAAAAAGTCAATGAAAATATGACTTAAAGGATATGAACAGGCAATCATAGACAATGAAATCAGAATTGAAAATAAAAAATGGCTCTGCTTCATCATGAATGAGAAAATGTAAATTAAAATAACAGTGAATCACCATTCTGCTACTGGTTTGGCAAAGATTTAAAAGTTTGATAGCATCAATTGTAGACAAGCAAGGGATGGGGGTCAGGGGAGAAGTAGAGACTCAGACATAGCTGCTCAGGACCTTGAAATTGGTACAATAAATCTGAAGGGCAAAATGGTGGCATACATTAAATTACCCATCTTTGGCCCCCAGCAATTTCTTGCTACATACCAGTCTTGGACAAAGACATACACATACATACAAAATATCTGATGCAATATGGCATATAATATGAAAAAATTAGAAATATTTAACCACAAAGGAAAGGACTTATAACAATTCCATAAACACAAATAATTCCTAAAAATGTTCAAAGAACAAAGTAGATTTCACATATCAACATGGATCACTCGCAAAAATATCCAGAACCCAATATTTCATATTTTGCCAGATATAAAGATATGTTTGAAAATTACAAAGAGAAACTCTTCATTAGGCAAATTTATCACACACTACGCTCTTAGTATTAACAGGAGGACATCAGTATGGGGATATGAATTATCAGGAGGCTATGGTTTAATCTGTAATTTAAGTTATAATTGGTATATTGTTTGTGTAAATTTTTAAATAAATATGTGCAGACACTGAAGAAAGATATGGCACAAATATTCCAACAATGTTGACAGTGACCTATTTTGAGGGGAATGAGGAAGGAGTATGGGTGATTTTTTTCTTTATACATCCCTATATTAAAAATAAAGTTTTCCAAAGAGGACAATAATCACCATTATTGAGTGATATTCATAAAACCTCAGGTTATGGCATTAGATAACAAGCTCAGCTTATTCAGAATAAACATTCTTGCCCTGTCTCACAAACATGATCTTATTTAATTCTTGTATTAATCTATGAAATAGATACTATTATTATCTGCTGATAGATAAGGAAATTGAGTTCCCAAGAAGGTAGGAAATTTGCCCAAGTTCACACAACTGCATAGTCACAGAGTTGACAGCCCAATATGTGTCTTTGGATACTAAAGTTAATACTTTTCCCACCATACTAGAGCGATCTCAATGCCAATGTTATGTGCTACTTAAAGGAAAAAAAAAGCTATAAAGCTAGTTTGTTTTTTTTTTTTACAAATTGTAAAGCTGTTTCACTGCTAAATAAACTTGAAATTGAATAAAGTGATGAATTAAACAAGCTTTTAAAATATGCAGACATTTCATGGACATATATGCATTTAAATACAGAAGTTAAACCAACCTATTTTAGGGAATAATATTACTGGTCCCAAGTAAGGCAGCTGTGTAGAAAATCCATTTGCAAAAAAAAGAAAAATCCTTTGTTCAAACATAATATTCTAATGCAGTGTGATACAGCAGCGTGGAGTTCCATAGAATCAGTTGTTAGCTAGAACCGTATTAGCAGGATCCCTACTCAAGCCTAAAATGATGATAATTTATTGCCTTACATAACTACTTTCAGGCATATTTGCATCCAGGGGTTCAAAAAATGTTCTGAGACATCTCTCTCTCTCTCTCCACCCTCTCTTCCCCTCTTCTCTTTGTCATCTTTATTTCTCAGTGTACTCTAGGCAAGTGGTCATATATATCTTTCAAGTCCTCCAAGTTCCCATGGATATACTATCATGCATCCTCAAGAGGAAAAGATATCCTCTTTCCCTCAGTGTGAGTCCCTGAGGAATAAATCTTCCATATCATAATAAACTCTATAACTAGTGGGATTGGTCCATCTGAGGTCTTTTTTTTTTTTTTTTACCATCCTTTCAGGAAAAAAATGGATTCAACCCCACTCAAACCAAAGGGATTGAATTGGTTTTTTATAAAATGGGTCAATAGAGGTTAACTGAAGAGATTCTGGGCAGATAAAGAATATATGACCACAGTTCAGTTGCAGCTTTGTCAGTGTGACATCTGTGACCACTGGAAAACCAGTAGACTGACCTACAAAAGAGTGGAGACCTCATAATTTTCTCTTGAAGATTAAACAATAGTTGCAGAGAAAATGGGCCTAACACAGCATCTGGCAGATACAAAGTATCTTATAAAGTTTGTTTCCTAATTGATTCAACAAAGGCCAGGTAGTTCTGAACTACTTGCATCAGTCACCAAGTCCAACTGAACAATAGAACATTCCTATCCAATGTGAAAGAGAATTGCAAGCCCATCTCAAGTTGTCCTTTTTAAGTCTATGGAGAGCTGGGGGACTGTATGACCTGGCAGTCATGACCACCACAACAATGAAAACTATGGTAACTAACAACTACCTCATGCCAACCACATGCCCGGTAGTCTGTTAAATGTTTAGCATGCATTTTCTCAGGCAATCTTTCCCATAACTAACGAAGTTGATTACTATCATTTCCATTTCACAGATGAAGAAACAGATGTGGTGAGGCCAAGTAATTTGCCCAAGGTCAAGTGAGTGACAAGGCTTGGACTCCTGTTGGTTGTGTCTGACTCAGGAGCCTGAGCTCTTAACCATGCATTGTTCTGTCTCTCGCTGCCCTGCGCGGCCTCATAATACCCCGAGGAGAAGGCTCAACATGAAACAGCGTTTGGCTGCATTCCAATCAGTCAACACATTCATCACAAGATGCACAAAGAAAGCAGGTAGGTTGGAGTCCCTGTACTGAACACAGCAATTCAGGCCAGTACAGGCGCTGACCTCTAACTCAATTTGGAGATTTAGCATCTCCATCTTGAAGACTTGACTAACATCTCAGCTGCTGTATTTAATGGAACCTTTTGTTGATGGGGTCAAGAAGGGATCAAAGAGAATTTATCTTTTTAGTTTCTCTTCCTTTCATTGAAAAAAAAAAATTTAACCATAATGGTTCTGGCGTTATTTCTTATCGGCAAAACTGCGGAGCTGTGTACTGAATCAGAGAAGTGCTGTGGACTCTGGGCACAGATGGCTTTAATTATTTGGGCAGCCATTGACAGATGTGACAGTCTAGGTTTCTGCAGCCTTGGACAGGTGTAAGCTATAGGATTTACCCACAGGGAGTTGTGGAAAGCCAGAATTGGAGAGAGCCCTGTGATGGCCCTTTATTTTGTCTTAATCCACCCCTAGGTACATAGTTATCATATTTCTTTGCCTCAAGGCATGGTCAAGTCAGTCAAAACCATCAAACCAAGTTTGTGTGCAGAAAGAAAATCTCAAAGAGAGAAATACACTGTCAGCAACTGGCCCCAAACTCCTCTCACTGTTTTTACTCAGAAGCCCTTCTTCTCTTTTATTATGTCTTCATAATCAAAAGGATAGATGCAAGTCCCTCCTTCGAGATCAAAACAAGCAAGTTTACTTTTCCAATTATAGTCTGCACCAATAATTTCCAAAAAATTGAATGTCAGCCTGTGAAAGCCTTCATCATTTTCATTTTGTTCAGTAAATTTATTGAGCAAGTTACAGAGAACAGGAAGAAAAAGCAAACATATTCCTCGCTCTTAGGAGCTGGCATTAGAAGGGAGTTTTCAGATCTTTGAGCTGATAAGAATAAGAGAGCCAGGACTTACCATATCATAACACCATTCTAGGCTCTGGGCATGCACTGGTGATCAAAATAGACCTTTTCCCCATGGAGCTTCCATTCTGACTTGGGACGAGGACCATTAATACCCCCCTCCATCTCTCTCTCAAGTATTTGTATTCATACATGAATGGATGGATATATAAGCATACACAGTGTGTGTGTGTGTGTGTGTGTGTGTGTGTGCATGTGTATTAGAGGGGATGGATATAGTACACTACTGTATCTAAGGAATAGATAACACACTGTATCTAAGGAATTATGGCTGTGTAGAGGAGTTTAAAAAAAAAAAAAAAGCTCTGCAGAGGAAAAGATATTTCAACTGGGCTGAGTATGAGAGAAATCACCAGGCAGAGAAGTGGAAGAAGGTATCCCAGGTCCCACTACACTTTGCTTGAAAAAGCAGAGTACCTAAGCTGAACTTTGTCTCCCCAAATTCCTATTGGAAAGGTCCCAACCTCCCAGGACCTCAGAATGTACTGTATTTGGAAATCGATCTTTAAAGAAGCAATTAAGTTAAAATTAGACCATAGAGTGGGGGCCTAGTTCAATGTGACTGGCATCATTATAGAAGAGAGAGAGATGCCAGGGAAACTGGGCACAGAGAAAAGGCCAGGGGGTCATGGTAACAAGGCTATCTTCAAGCCCAGGAAGAGAGGCTTCAGGAGAAAAGCAACCAACCAACCCTGCAGGCACCTTGATCTTGGATTTCCAGCCTCTAGAACCGTGAGAAAATAAATTCCTGTTGTTTAAGCTACCCAGTCTATAGCCTTTTGTTACAGCAGCTCTACAAAGCTAGTAGATGTGCCTCCTGTTCAGATGGGAAGGAGAACAGTGTCTAGACCTAGTGTATAGGAAGCCTTCCAAAAATCATTACTGAATTAAAATGTCTGAGAGTTAATGCAGCTGACCCACACTGAGCACCGATCTAATTTAATCCAGCAACAGTCTGCTGTGGATATTATTATTCCTGTTTCATCTATAAGGAAACTGAGGCTTGATGAAGTTAACGGAGGCATCTAGTGTCACTTGGCTGGTAAGTGAGCATGTATCCGAGCCCAGTCTGAGTTAACAGCAAGGACTCATCACTGGAGCTCCAAGAATGGAAGGAGATGGTAAAGAAGGAGAGGAAAGGCCAACTCATGGAGGGCCTTGATTGCAGCCATGAGGCTGAATTATCAGGGAACCAGAAAGCTCAATCAGTACCCAGAAAACCTCTGAAGCAATTACCTGTTCTTTACTCAGACTGACTCTCAAGGTAATCACAGTTTACACACACAGCTCATCACCCTGTACTTGACATAGACAAGGCCCTCCCAACCACTCATCTCCTCCCTTGTGAAAACACACGCACGCACGCACACTCTGTCTCTCACACACACACTCTCCCCAAACTCCTCAGACAATACAACTTTTTAAAAAGTCCTTTGAAGAATGCCTTAACGGATTTGAATCAATAATCTCCTCAGATCCTAAACTGGTGCTCCCCAGTTTGCTTTTTAATGATATCTCCCAACCCGGCAATCACAACTGTTCTTACTGCTGGCTGCTAGCTGTTGTACTCTATTCTTCCCTTGGCCCATAGCGCACGTGTGTTTTTTTCTTAAAGAAAGAAACAGACATGGAATTAAGTCTTGATGTCCCATGTGCTTCATTATCCTGCCTTGTTGGGAATGTGTTAAACATACCGTGTGAGTTTTCATAAGGAGTAGAAAAGGATCAAAGGAACCTACTTTACTAAAGGTTTCTCTTTTCTGTTTCTCCCTCACTTTTTTAAAAACTGAGGTTTGGGTGATTCAAATCACACTAGGTAGTTGAGCTGATAAGATAGGGGAGGAGAGATCTCCAGCAGTAGTTTTTATTTCAAGAAAAGAAAACTTTTAAAGTCATGAAATGTTCTTAGGTGTCTTTGATTATTTTTTTCAGTTGAATTGAAAACCTGGAATTAGAAGACGTTTTCAAAAAAATACGCTTGATGTTAACCCTAGGTAGTTACATAAATAGAGGGAATTGAAGGAAGTTACACAGCCCAAAATTACATTTTGCTATGCTGCTGAGATTTTTACATACCCAAAACTTTAAAACTTAAAATAGGCAACTTAAATTTACATTCTTTACTGGAAATATATATGTGTGTATATATATATATATATATTTCTTGAAAATAATGTTTTCATATTTCTCTTTTGCAAAACTTTAAAGTGCTTGTTCCTAGCAGACATTAAACAACAGTCCTTGGATGGGGAGGATTTGAATAAATTGCCCTGAAATGAGATATAATATGAAATATAAAGTTCATGGGAAAACAAATCTCCTCATTTAATCCTATCTCAGCAATACAGAGGGATCTTGGTTTCTTCTTTTTCATTTTTCAAACATTTAAATATATTGACTTATATTATTATAATAGTTTGGGGTGATATTAATATTTTCATAGATTACATACTACAGAGTTATTACACTATTATTGACTATATTCCCTGTGCTGAACTCACATCCCTGTGACTTACTTATAACTGATACTTTTCTCCCCTTAAATTTTGGGTGTCCCTAGGCTATTTGGGTTTCTGAATACAAGAGTGGAATCCACAAGCTCTCAAGCTGAATTGAAAGCAACACATTTATAATGATAATTCATTAGAATCTGGTTTATATGCCTAAGACATATAATGTCTAAAAGACGTTTTCCTTGGTAATACTATATAAAAAAAGGCCTTTCAAAATCCAACTTTGCTGAATATAAATCTGTTTCCTCTTTTCTTTAATTTTGCAGCTACTACTGAGGCATCATTTGCACCAAAAATGGTTCTAAATATTTGCAGATTCATGTCTCTGATGTGTATCAGCAGATATTCTTTTTGTGTGTGACATTAGTGAAATGATTTAAATTTAAAATGAAAGCTCACTGAAAAATATTTGGTTAGAAAAAAGGTCATATAATCACTGCCCCTAAAAGATTTTTGTTGTATTATCATTATCTTATGCATACTTGAAACAGCTATAATCAGACTATGCCCACAAAATTTGTATCTTGATTCTATTGCTTAAAGTGATTAAAATCTTTCACATTAAAATAAGACATTTTATTGTCTTTATTAAGTATAACTTAAACTCAATGACTCTGCATTCAAATGGGTATATCTTTTCTTTTCTCCTTTGCCTTTTGCTTCTCTTCTTTTCACAGTTATTTGTAAGGCCTCTTCAGACAGCCATTTTGCCTTTTTGCATTTCTTTTTCTTGGGGACGGTCTTGATCACTGCCTCCTGTACAGTGTCACAAACCTCCATCCATAGTTCTTCAGGCACTCTGTTTATCAGATTTAATCCCTTGAATCTATTTGTCACTTCCACTGTATAATCATAAGGGGTTTGATTTAGATCATACCTGAATGGTCTAGTGGTTTTCCCTACTTTTTTCACTTTAAGTCTGAATTTGGCAATAAGGAATTCATGATCTGAGCCACAGTCAGCTCCCAGTCTTGTTTTTGCTGACAGTATAGAGCTTCCCCATCTTTGGCTGCAAAGAATACAATCTATCTGATTTCAGTGTTGACCATCTGGTGACATACATGTGTTGAGTCTTCTCTTGCATTGTTGGAAGAGGATGTTTGCTATGACCCGTGCATTTTGTTGGCAAAACTCTACCAGCCCTTGCCCTGCTTCATTCTATACTCCAAGGAAATAGAGGAAAACAACAGAATGGGAAGGACTAGAGATCTCTTCAAGAAAATTAGAGATACCAAGAGAAATTTTCATGCAAAGATGGGCACAATAAAGGACAGAAATGGTATGGACCTAACAGAACCAGAAGATACTAAGAAGAGGTGGCAAGAATACACAGAAGAATTATACAAAAAGATCTTCACAACCCAGATAATCACGATGGTTTGATCACTCACCTAGAACCAGACATCCTGGAATGTGAAGTCAAGTGGGCCTTAGAAAGCATCACTATGAACAAAGCTAGTGGAGGTGATGGAATTCCAGTGGAGCTATTTCAAATCCTAATGATGATGCTGTGAAAGTGCTGCACTCAATATGCCAGCAAATTTAGAAAACTCAGCAGTGGCCACAGGACTGGAAAAGGTCAGTTTTCATTACAATCTCAAAGAAAGGCAATGACAAAGAATGCTCAAACTACTGCACAATTGCACTCATCTCACATGCTAGTAAAGTAATGCTCAAAATTCTCCAAGTCAGGCTTCAACAGTACATAAACCAAGAATTTCCAGATGTTCAACCTGGATTTAGAAAAGAGATCAAACTGCCAACATCCGTTGGATCATCCAAAAGCAAGAGAATTCCAGAAAAAACATCTATTTCTGCTTTATTGACTATGCCAAAGCCTTTGACTGTGTGGATTACAACAAACTGTGGAAAATTCTGAAAGAGATGGGAATACCAGACCACCTGACCTGCCTTCTGAGAAATCTGAGTGCAGGTCAGGAAGCAACAGTTAGAACTGGACATGGAACAACAGACTGGTTCCAAATAGGGAAAGGAGAACGTCAAGGCCGTATATTGCCACCCTGCTTATATTTAACTTATATGCAGAGTACATCATGAGAAATGCTGGACTGGATGAATCACAAGCTGGAATCAAGATGTCTGGGAGAAATAGCAATAATCTCAGATATGCAGATGACACCACACTTATGGCAGAAAGCAAAGAACTTAAGAGCCTCTTGATGAAAGTGAAAGAGGAGAGCGAAAAAGTTGGCTTAAAACTCAACATTCAGAAAACCAAGATCATGGCATCTGTGTCCATCACTTCACGGCAAATAGATGGGGAAACAATGGAAACAGTGACAGACTTTATTTTGGGGGTCTCCAAAATCACTGCAGATGGTGAGTGCAGCCGTGAAATTAAAAGATGGCTTGCTCCTTGGAAGAAAAGTTATGACCAAGCTAGATAGTGTATTAAAAAGCAGAGACATGACTTTGCCAACAAAGGTCCATCTAGTCAAAGCTATGGTTTTTCCAGTGGTCATGTATGGATGTGAGAGTTGGACTATAGAGAAAGTTGAGTGCCAAAGATGTGATGCTTTTGAATGGGATGTTGGAGAAGACTCTTGAGAGTCCTTTGGACTGCAAGGAGATCCAACCAGTCCATCCTAATGGAAATCGTTCCTGAATATTTATTGGAAAGACAGATGCTGAAGCTGAAACTCCAATACTTTGGATACCTGATGGGAAGAGCTGACTCATTTGACTCAGCATCCCACCCTGATGCTGGGAAAGATTGAAGGCAGGTGGAGAAGGGGATGACAGAGGATGAGATAGTTGGATGGCATCACTGACTCAATGGACATTAGTTTGAGTAAACTCTGGAGTTGATGATGGACAGGGAAGCCCAGTGTGCTGCAGTCCATTGGGTACACTCATAAAACCATCATCCAAGTCAAGTTACTCAACATTTCACTGATCCTCAAAATTAACCTTTTTATAGTCAATCTTTTCTGTTTCTCAAATAACCGCCAGTAAGCTTTCTGCAAGTATGTATTTTTGCCTTTTCTAGAACTTCACATGAATGCAGTATGCACATGACTTTGGTGTCTGACCTCTTTCACTCAGCACATGGGTCTTAAGATTTATCCTTATCATTGTTTGTATCAGAAGTTTCATAGTTTTTATTGGTAAGTTGCATTCCATTGTATAACTTTTCAACCAGTTATATATTCATTCACCTATTGATAAACATTTGGGTTGTATTCAGTCTGCAGCTATTATTAATAAAGCTGCTCTGAACCTCTTGTACAAGTTACTCTGTGGACATATTCTTCCCTTTTTCTTGGGTAGATAAATATTAATAGGAGTGGAATTGCTGAGTGGTAAGATAAGTGAATATCTAACTTTTAAGGAACTCTCATGTTGATGTAGGGCAAAACCAATACAATACTGTAAAGTAATTAACCTCCAATTAAAATAAATAAATTTATATTAAAAAAAGAAACTCTCAGCTTATCTTTTAAATTAATTTTATTGAAGTATAGTTGCTTTACAATGCTGTGTTAGTTTCTGCTGTGCAACAACTTATATTCGTTATATGTATACATATATCCACTCTTTTTCAGATTTCCTTCCCCTTTAGGTCACCGCAGAGCACTGAGTAGAGTTCCCCGTGCTATGTAGTAGTTATCTATTCATTTTCTATTTTATACATAGTAGTGTATATGTGTCAATCCTGATCCAATTCATCCCACCCCTGCTTCCTGCCTTGGTAACCCCGAAGTTTGTCCTCTATATCCGTGACTCTATTTCTGCTTTGCAAATAAGTTCACTTGTACCATTTTTCTCGATTCCACATATAAGCAATGTTATACAATATTTTTCTCATTTCCAATCTTTTTTAAAATGACAGTGCAATTTTGCATTTCCTTCAGCAGTATATGACATTTTAACTGCTTCATATTCTATCCAACATTTGGTATTGTCAGCCCCTTAATATTAGTCTTTCTGAGGCATGCGTAGTGATATTCCATTGTGGTTTTCTTTATATTTCTTGATGACCAGTGATGTTAAGCATATTTTTACATGCTTTATAGACATTTATGTATCTTTTGCATGTGTGACCAAATATTTTATTTTTAAAAAAATTGGGGTGCTTGTCTCCCTTCTATTGATTTATAAGAGCTTTCATGTATCACAAGTTCTTTCTTACATATATGTTTCAGTGAATAGTTTCACTGATCTTTGATGTGCCTTTTGATAATCACTTTAGTGAGTTTCAAAGAGCAGAACTTTTCCATTTTGATAAATTCCAATTTACCACTTTTGTCTTTTATCGTTAGTGCACTTTATGTCCTATGACATCTTTGCTTCAGCACTGTAAAGATTTTTCTCCCGTGTTTTCTTCTGGAAATCATATAGTTTTCATTTTGAGGTACTGATTTTGAATCCATTTTCGGTTAATTTTGTATATGATATAAGGGTCAAGGTTCAAAATTGCTTTGCCCATTCTGTTTTGCAGTTCCATGTAAATTTAAAATCATTTTACTAACCTAATTTTTTAAAAGTCTGCTAGGATTTTGATTAATATTTCATTGAATCTACTGATCAACTTGGAGGATTTACATAATAATAACACTGAAACTTCTGATTCTGAGATAGTACATCTCTCCTTTATTTAACTCATTTAATTATTGTCAGAAACATTTTGTAGGTCTCAGTATATCAATCTTGAACATACTGTCAATTTTATCCTTAAGCATTTTGTGTATATAGTCCATTTGACCTGGGGTATGATATTTCACAGAGCTCAACCATTCTACCTATTGTTTACAGAATAGGTTGTTCACAGTGTTTATTCTAGTATAGTTAATGTGGTGATAAACATTTGTGCATACATTTTTTGCATTTAAAATTAGTTTCTCTATGTAAATATCCAGAAGAGACATTACTAAATCAAAGGGCAAGAACAATTTTCAGGTTTCTGATACATATTGAGTAGCTGCTTTTTTTTTTTTCTTGAAAAAGAATTACAGAAGTTTTTCCAGATATTCCACTCTTTCCTCCTCTCTAGCCAAAGTGAACAGAGTCACTATTATATAATCTGCAAAAAAGCAGAGATAGAAAATAATGTTAAAATTCCCTTTAAAGAGAACCATACCCATTTTTCTCCTACTATACGACTGAATATAAAAGAGACCAAGCCAAGCTATTGCAGGTGACGCTTTTATATGTTAAAATGTATGGATTCTTTCTAATAAGTAACTCTTCCTGGCCTTCAGTTTCTTTATTTACAAAGTAAGATTGTTAAAAGTATCAGTGGTTTTCAAACCCTGCTCTGAAAAGCCTCAGGGTTTTGGAAGGGGAGGTCTTTGATGAGAGTCTGAGCTGGCCTCCTTTGGGCCCCCAGCAACTTGTCATGAAAAAAGAAGCTTCTTTTGTGTCAGTTTTGCATAACATGATTCTTTCTCAAATTTGTTTTAAGATAGGCATCCACTAATAAGAAAAAAATTTAGAAGACCACTGAACTAAATGACTCTAAGGTATTTTTTGGTGAAATATTTTGTTTGAAGCTACTTTATCTTCTGGGAGCTTGTCTACATAAGAAACCCTAGGGAAGCTGGGATTCCATGCTACCAAATATATCATAAAACACCCCTAAGGCCCCCCTTTGGTTCACAGGACACAGTGGTTCTGGGAAGATCCCCAAAGAGACTGGAATCAGAATTCAGATTCATATTCAGATTTCTGGGCACCTACTACAACATGCCTGGTACGCTGACTGCATTCTAATATACACTATCTTATTGAATTCTCACATGAGATGCATGATATCATCACCATTTTGCAAATGAGGAAATTAGACCCTAGCTTCCTAAGAATGGAGTTGTGACGCAGACCCAGGTCATCTGTCTTTGCATCACCCCAAAGTATCCCAGATTTGTGAACACAGCCTGGTCAGAGTCTGGGCACCAGACGTGGATCGCTAAAATAGCCAAGAGATAGCTCCAGGTGAGGAGCTCAGAGAGTCACAGGAAGAACCCAGGACTGGAACATGATTTCAGATCCACTCACCTCCTAGAAAACTGACACCAAAGCAGACCCCTTGAGACCCTGCTTTTTACTAGCTTTGTGATTTTGAGACCATTTCTTAGCCTCTCTGAGACTCAGTTTCCTCGTACAGGAAAGAAGAGCAGTGAGCCTCATAGAGGATCTGTGAGACCTAAATGAGACGATGAATATGCTAATATATAGCTTGAAGTCTGTACAGAGAATGTGTCACACCCAAAGTGCCACATGAGCAGACCACAGACACATCATCAGATACAGCAGCTCTGAATCAGACCCTCAACAGAGGAGAAGAGAAAAGAGTCAGGGCCAAGAAAATAAGATTATTATCGTTTCTAAGCAACCACAGAAAAAGAATAATATAAGGGGCATGTCTCATAAGGGTGCTACACTGGCAACTCACAGAAAGACTCGTCAGGTTTTAAAAGTAGAATATAACTATCAATGACCAGAGAGAGGCTTTTGATGGTTTACAAGTATTCAAAATTCTTCCCAAACACCAACTCTCCCCCTTCCCCCGCCCCACTCTCCTACTTCACAAAGTTAGTGAGTGAGGGAGATAAAAAAGATGTTTTCATTTTAATTTTATAAATAATCAAACTGAGGCTATGAGAAAGCTTAGGAAACTACATATCATCATCCACTTAGGGCTAACTGCCCCCTGGCTGGGCTATAATCTCCTCGAGGCCAGGATCTATATCTTATTTGTCTTATATACCTTCCCAAAGGGTCTTCAGAAAATAACTATTGAGTAAAATGCATTCGTCTAAGACTTGCTCATTCAGCCGTTTTTTCTCAGTAGCAGAACCTCAGATTAAATTTCAAGGTCACAGATGCTGTGGATAGCTTCTCTGGATGGTACATATCCATTTAGGAATAACTTATTTTAAATGTCTTGGTGCACTGTCCTGTCCCACTGCTAATCCATTCTTTCTTTTCTTTCTAATCTCTGAATAATGCATGCACTTTTTTTTTTTTTTTTTGAGAAACAGCACAGGAAAAAAAGAACACTGATTGAGGATAAATTTTCATGTGGGGGAAAAAAAAAAAAACTTTGATGTTAACTCATCGTCCTGATTGGTTTTAAGTTGCAAGGAAAATTAATTGACCTTGGACATAATATGTTTTAAAGCCAGAATGGGTGAAATTTTACTGCTAGCATATTTATCTGAAGTTGAAATGTAACTTGCTGTCTCTAGTATTATCTCTGATTGAAGGCAGGAAGTGTTGTCCCATCTATTAGAAAAGTACTTCATCTGTACCCCAAATAAAAATAAGTCAAGTGCAAAGAGACCCATATTTGAACCTTGACACCCAAGATTTACAAGGTTCCATTATGAATATCACTTAAAACTGCTCTGTGTCTCCAAATAAAATAACCACTTGCCCTCCCTTCTTCCCCAGCTCGTAAAAATTAATATAATGCTGCAAAGGGCTGGCTTCCTCAGAATAAAAGGCTTGCTAGGTAAATGTTGAGACTCCCCTGCATGCTTAGGACCACGGGTCGTCACTATAAAAGTCAGAAGAAGAAGACAGGGAAGACATGTTTTGCTTCCGACAATTTGAGGATTGGGTTTTCCAACCACCTTTGAACCTTTTGATGTTCAAATTCCTCACTGGCAAGCATTCCAAAGCCTTGCAGGGCTTCTGAAATCTGAGAAGTCTTCTCACCAGAGACACACTGAGCTGAGCTGAAGGCTCACAGATGTGGCTGCAGCCTGGCTCCCAGAGCGGGGAGAACCAAAGTAAATGATTTACATGATGGTCTCTCTCTGCTCTGCCCCTCCCAAGGTTCCCTTCTCTTCCAGGCCACCTTCTTGGCCTCTGTCCCCACAGAGGCTGGGCAACCAAGAGGGATCTCTCCGCTCCAACACGGTCTGTACATCGCCGGCCGCAGCCCCACCTCAGGAGCTGTACTGACAGCCTTTCTTCGACTGTGTCACTCACAGTTGAAGGAGCGTCCAGCCTGGAGATAAATCTCTCACAGCTCGCTCATTCTTCTCCAGGGGGCTGTGAGGAGAATGATCAAGGCAGTGCGACAAGGCTAGTTTGCTTAGTGAACCAGAGAGAGAGGCGGGGAGGCAGGCAGGGAGGACAAAGAGCCTACTTAAATACCTAAGTCCCCTCAGCTCCCTCCTCCTAAGTCATGGCCTTGTTCTTACAATTTCAACGTCTGTATCTACCAACAGTGACTTCAGGGAGATGGCTGGCAAAGCCAAAAATATCCCCTCAGGAGATGACCCGGCCAGCTTCCTGAAAATAAAGCCCTTGTACATATTTCGAAGAGTGCGCCTCTCGACCATAACCGCCAGTTGTTCATCCGATGGAGAGCAAGCCCTGGGACAAACAAAACTGGAAGATTAGCAGGACATTATTGGGCCACTGACAGGTGCAAAGAGACAAAAATTAATTTGCTAAGATGCGGACATCCCGCTGCAGGCCCCAGGCTGGCAGCAGGGCTCTCTCTCCAAGAACCCGAAGGTATTTCTGGGGTGGCGGGTCACTTTCCACAAGCCAGGAGGCTTTGTTGGGTTTTTGTGTTGTGCCCTGCATTCACTGTGCATTCCAGGAGCCAGCCCGTCACTACGGCAACTGGTCACTGATCTGGCAGGCCTTTCTCTCTCTTTAATAGACTGTCTGGAAATAAGGGTGCGAGTTCTCTCCTCTCTGAGCCTCGTGGCTCCATCAGGCTGGAAACAACTTTCAGTAGATGTTCCTAACCCTCGGCACATGCTTTGTAATTGGTTCCACGGCGACCAGTTTCTTCCTCTTCCATGCATGTTCTTTCCATCCTGGCATCAGAGCGATCATTTCAAGCTCAGACTTCACAATGTTATTCTTCTGCTTAAAAAAAAACTCAATGTCTTGGACCAGTGACACGATGGATCTATATACTGGGCTGGCCAAATGTTCATTTGGGTTTTTCCTTAAGATCTTATAGAGATCCAAATGAATTGTGTGGCCAACCCAATACTTGGGAGGTCCCCAGAGAGGGGGACCTTCTCCATCATCCTGGCATGATGAGGACTTGGAGTCAAGGCCAACCGATGATGGACATAGCAAGCCAGTGAGAAATAAACCTTTCCTGTTGTCAACAACCAAGGCGTCAAACTCAAGGTAAACTGGGAAAAACTGTAAGGTTTCTCCATAGTCATTTTGTTTGAGACATCAAATGACATTAGGGAAACTATTAAGAACCGATTGTGTCTTCAGGAAGAAATGTTTTTAAACAGTACACTCCTAAGTTCAAACTTGTTCTAGGCCTTCATAGAACTAGTAATTAGAGTAATTGAGCATGATAAACCTGACTCTGTCATCAGGATTCAAAACACTTAAGTTTGAGAAATCTGCTATAACTGAGAGAAAGAAATGATTTGAAAAACTGAAAAGCAATCCATGATCCCAGGGTATGATGTGGCTTCCAGGCCAAGGAAAGAGATTTATGTTTTAAGTTTCTACTGTGCACCAAACACTATAGGAACTTCAGACAGATGCATAGACAGATAAAATAGTAAGATAGATAGATAGATAACGGTCTGAGCCCGAAAGTGGGTTCAGACATGTCCACATGTGTCTGATGAGTATGGGGCAGCAAGCCAGGTGACTTCTTGCAGCGGGGTTTAAGGGAGAGAGCTGAGGGAAGAAGGAGCCACCCAGTGGAGACACCATCATTCTGAAACTAGTGTGGTGACTTTTGGAGTCACTTCCAAGCACAGCCCCCACAGGATTCATCATATTTGAAACAAAGAGGCAGAAGGAAACACCTAACGAACCGCCTTCATAAAAGCCTGTGAAAAGTCAACTCTCACAATCAAGTCTCACGCAGCCCTGCACGGGCACCCCTGGCAAGGAATGTGACACAGAGCACGGAGAGAGGCCTTTTTCTTTACCTTGCCCTAGAATATCTCACAGGCTCCAGGCACTACTCAGTGTTAGGAGTTGTTGGCCTACTGCTAGTGGCACTGAGCAAATGCCCTCCTGGGGACATGGCAGCAAACACAACACCAGGGAGGAGATACACATGGAAACTGCCATAAACCCTCGAAAAGTGATCAAATGGAGATGAGATCTTGTGCACAGAAAAGGTGCAAAGCTATAGAAGCATCTTTACTACTGCTGATGTAACCCCACCATTAATACCAGTCAATTAACATTATGTTTCCAACACCTACTCTATTCAAAGAGAAGCCTGGCATGCTGCAGTCCAAGGGGTCGCAACGAATCGGACACGACTGAGCAACTGAACAACAACAACATGCTGAATAATAATTCTCCATCTAAAGGGGCTAGATCTAGCCCTCCATGGCCTGACAATGCTGGAAGACACGCCACCATACATTATCTCATGCAATCATCACAGTAACTCCATAAGGGAGACTTTATCATCTTTTTAAAAGAAGGGCCCAGAGAGGTTAAATAACTTACCAAAGGTAACACAGCTCTAAAGTGGTAGAGAAAAACCAGGCAAATCAGATATGATGACACAAACAACTGGTCATGAAGGCAAGGTGGTGTTCCTGCTTATCACTAACAAAACAAAAAGATGAAGAAACAAACAAAAGAAGTTCTATAGACCTTTTTCCTGTGATTCCTTGGTGGAACTGGTCACCAGCTCTCACGCCCTGGGGGGAAATAGCAGCTGTCAGAGGCAGCCCACCTTGCTTTCCCTCTAGCTTCCTTTCCAGTAGCTTCTGTGATTTCTCCCCTCGCCAACCTGAGCCTCAGGAGTAATCAAATCAGTAACTGATATTCAGAAAGTAGGTATAGGCTTAGCTGAAGTGGATTTTGTATGTTAATTAAGTGTTTTATGGAACCTCTGAGATCTCAGATGACGCTCCGTAAATATTCCTCACTGAATCCACAGAATCTGTGAGCAGGTTCTGTATAATAAAGCAATTTCAATGTCCTAACAGATGGGCCATGGAAATTGACTGGGTGGCTATGATTCCAACAGATTATACATATACGATGCGAAATCTGGACAGTAAGTGCTTTGATTGTTGCCTATGTCCTGATCATTTGCTATTAATAGAAGGGAAGAACTCAACTGTTTTCAGTTTGTATTACAGACAGAGGAGGGGTTCTCAGATGTCTGTAGTTCTTTTGTCTTGGCATTAAGTAAAGAAGAAAAAAGTACCTCCCAGTTCTGCTTTGCGGTTCATGCATGAACAATTCAACCCACTAAATGTTATTCGTAAAGCATTTATTGAAAAGATAGAAATGATAAACTTCCCCTTCTCCTCTTGAGCTCAGAGCCCTCTTTTCCCCTACAACTTCTCTGTAGAGAGTCTGATCAAAGTTCTGTTGTATCTTCAGCTCTTTCAGATCAGGACTGCAAATTCTTGGAGTGAGTTCATGTATTAGGCTAGTGAAAAAACAATTGCAGTTTCAGTTGTCATTATAACTAGACTCAAACACATCTTTATTAATCAAAATAGGAACCATTACAATCAACACATTTTTGCCAACAAGAAATGTTTGTTTATCCCTATAGCATAAAAATCCATGCTTTGGGATTTGACAAATTATTGGAAAGCATTTTCTGCCTCCTGCTCATCGTGGAAGCGTTTTCCCTGCAAAATGTTGTCAAGAGGCTTGAAGAAGTGGTAGTCAGTTATCAACAGGTCATATGAATATGGCAGATGAGGCAAAACTTCATAACCCAATCTATTTAACTTTTGAAACGCTGGTTGTGGAACACATGGTTGGGTGTTATCATGGAATAAAATTGGGCCCTTTCTGTCGACCACTGCCAGCAGCAGGCATTGCAGTTTTCAATGCATCTCATTGATGTGCAGAGCATACTTTTCAGATGGAATGGTTTCGCTGGGATTCAGAAAGCTGTAGTGAATCAGACGGGCAGCAGACCACTGAACAGTGACCAGGACCCTTTTTTTTGGTGTGAGTTTGGCTTTGGTAAGTGTTTTGGAGCTTCTTTGCAGTCTAGCCACTGAGCTAGTCATCGCCAGTTGTGGTATAAAATTCACTTTTTGTCACATGTCACAATCCAATTGAGAAATGGTTTGCTGTTGTTGCGTAGAGTAAGAGAAGAAAACACTACAAAATGACGATTCTTTTAATTTGTGGTCAGTTCTTGAGGCACCTTTCCAATATGTTCAAATGCGGAACAACTGCAGAACGGTCAGTGTGGAGTTCTTCGGCAACTTCTCGTGTATTTGTAAGAGGATCAGCTTCGATGATCCTCTCAGTTGGTTATCATCAACTTCCAATGGCCAGCCACTGTGCTCCTCATCTTCAAGGTTCTCGTCTCCTTTGCAAAATTTCTTGAACCACCACTGTACTGTACATTCATTAGCAGTTCCTGTGCCAAATGTGTTGTTGATCGCTCAAATTTGGTTTTTGTCTAACATCATTTCCCTAGTCTAAAACAAATATAAAATACATAGCAAGTAGTCATCAGCAAAAAACATAAAGTGAGAAATGCACATTAAAATGATGTATAACATAACCACATTTATTTCAGAATGTATTCCAATATCAAACAGCAAAGTTCAACAATGCAAAACTGCGATTACTTTTGCACCAAGCAATACCTAAATCCTCAGCAAGCGTATGTGCGTGCGCGCACACACACACACACACACACACACACACCACAGGAATTCACAAAGCTTGTGTTGTCAAACACAGTGTTTCAAACAAATATCCATTATGCAAAATACTTTTTAAACATTCACATAAAGATCTTTCTAATCTGAACAGAAAAAATTCCAGGCATTTAATCTGTGGGTTTTGCCTACCTTGGACAACATTAAAGAATAAAATTTCAAAGTCGCCTCAGCCAGCCACAAAAAAGATTAATACTGCATGATTCCACTTATATGAAATATTAGAGGGGTCAAAATCATGGGGACAGAAAGTAGAATTGTAGTTGCCAGGGGCTGGGGGGTGGGGAGGGGGATGGGAAACTACTGAACTACTGTTAATGGAAGGAAGTTTCAGCTTTACAAAATGAAGATTTATGGAGATAGGTGGTGGTGATGACTGCACAACATTATGAATATATTTATTACAACTGAACTGTACACTTAAAAACAGTTAAGATGGTACATTTTATGTTACATGTATTTTATCATAATTTAAAAAAATTTTAAACCATAGGCAAAAATTAAAAACAGAACCAAAAAATTTATAATTTCCTTTTTGCTTCTTTACCTTCATCAAGCGTCATCGTCTTCTGCCTACACTGGCTGGGCTATGCTCAAATGATGAAAGGAATCTGGTGCAGCCCACAATTAGATAAAGGCAAAATTGCCCATGGAAATGACCAAATCCTTATAATTAGCTAATTGCAGGTGCAATTGGCCACTTGCACCATCAGATGAAGGGCAAGTGGTTAATTGAGCCCACAAGTGACCTACTCAATCAGAACTAACAAATGGCTCATCAGATGAGGTCCCGGCCAAAATGTGTCTGCAAACAATAGCATGTGCAAAAACTGCACAAATCAGAGCGGCAGTCGGGCTGTTATCTGAAAACGAAACCCACAAAACACAAGCTAATTAGGGAAATGATCAAAATAAGGGAAATTCAATAATAAGCCATGATCATGGGGGAAGGGAGGGAGATGAGTGATGAAGTGATTTTGGGAACCAAAGGCTGTAGATACTGCAAGGAGCATCTGCTTGGAGCCATCCTGCTTTGTTCTTATTTGAAACTTTCAGAAATGCTTGTCATTTTCTCCCATTGCACATTCTTATTTACAGAGGGTATTGAGAGACCTCAGCACAAAGTGTTGCACCAACGGGACGCCTGGGAACTGTGACTGAATGAATGAATGGGGACATCATCTTTGCAGACAGGAGGGCTGACACATGAATACAGCCACTTCAGTAAATTGACGGTTCTGAGGAGTTTCTGCTGGGTTTCCCCAATACTGAATATTTTGTTTCACTGTGTTGTTACTACATGCAAGTTAACTAGTAGGAGTAAATACTAATGATTACGAGGCTGTTGACAGAAGCAATAAAAATAGGTTGTATTCATCAGGTCAGGCCAGGTCTATGCTGAGGTAGAAACCCCAAGATCTCAGTGGCCCTAAACAACAAAAGTTCATTTCTTACTTGCACAAAATTCATTTCAGTTTGTTTCTCCTTCTCACCTATAAAGACTGTTTCATTATGTAATTCCACCATCTCAACAAAAGCCTCCACCTTTACCATTCAAGAGAACAAGACCAGAGAACTCTGCAATGAAATAGGACTTTTCACTGCCTCAGCCTGGATATGCCACATATTGTTTCTGCTCACATTTTATTGGCCAGAATTAGTTATGTGATCCTGGGGAGAACAGGCTCCCATCCATTCAGAGAAGAGGAGGGCTGAAGTAGGGTTGGGTGAATCTGTGGCATTTTAGGAGAAATAATCTATCCATTTGCAAACTTAGAATAGCTCTTGATATAATGCTATTTTAAAGACATAATCATAAGGAAATGTACAAATGATTCAGAAATGAATAAAAAGAGAAATTTTCATGTTAAAACATATAAGCCAAACTGGTGTTCATAAGGAAATGCAAAGACATAAAACTCCTTATAAGAGGAAAGATAGACTGAAAATAAATAACCCAGACTTTTACTCAAGAATCTTAAAGATAAGAAACAACAAGTGTTGGAGAGGATGTGGGGAAAAAGAAACCACTGCACACCACTGGTGGAAATATAAACTGGTGCAGCCACTATGTAAAATAGTATGGGGGTTCCTCGGGGAAATTAAAAATATAACTACCGTATGACCCAGTGATTTCATTTCTGTATATTTACTTGATGAAAACAGAAACACTAATTTGAAAAGATATGTGCATCTCTGTATTCACTGAAGCATTATTTACAATAGCCAAGACAGACACAACCTAAGTGTCTTCTGAGGAATGAGCGAATAAAGAAGAGATGCACTGCACATGTGTGTGTGTGTGTGTGTGTGTGTATACACACACATAATGGGATACTATGCAGTCATAAAAATGAAATCTTGCCATTTACAACAATATAGATGGACCTTGAGGGCATATTAAGCAAAATAAATCAGACAGAAAGACAAATATCATATGATCTCACTTATATGTCAAATCTGAAACCAACAAACAAAACTGAGCTCATAGATACAGAAAACCAGTTGGGGGTTGCCAGAGTCCGGGGTGGGCATGGATAAAAATAGGTGAAGGTGGTCAAAAGGAATAAACCTCTACTTAAAAATAAACAAGTCATGAGGACATAATGTACAGCATGGTGACTATGGTTAATAACTCCACATTTCATATACGAAAGCTGCTAAGGGAAGAGATCTTTAAAGCCCTCATCAAAAGAAAAAAACTATGACTGTCTATAGAGACCAAGAACTTCCCATGTGGCTCAGTGGTAGAGAATCTCCCTGCCAGTGCAGGAAATGCAAGTTCGATCCCTGGTCTGGGAAAATCCCCTGGAGAAGGAAATGGCAAACAACTCTAGTATTCTTGCCAGAAAAACCCCAAGGACAGAGAAGCCTGGTTACAGTACATGGGGTCACAAAGAGTGGGACATGACTTAGCGAAGGGACAACAATGGGGACGAATGTTAACTATTAACTAGACTACTGTGATTATTTCACAATATGCACACATATTGAATCATTATGTTATACACTTGAAACTAATATGTCAATTATATTAATACTTCAATTAAAAAGAATCTTAAAGAAGCAAGAAAAGAAAGGTGCTGAGGAATTAGTAAAGATTTTTTTTAATGATAAAATAAAAATATTTTATGGTAAATCATATTAATAGGAATTTTAAATGTGATCTTTGTAAAGATTGATAAAACAGAAAGATTAGGGCCAGTAGGATTAGAAGGAATAAAGAATGAATTCCTATGAACAATATTATTAACAATATAGGAGACATAAATATAGATGCTGAGTAGCAGCAAGAACATACATAATTTCGACCAAGAAATTGAAAAGTATAGAAAACTGATGAAAATCAAGGAAATCATTATTAAACCTAGGAAAATTATTTATCCTTACTCACTTTTTTTTCTTTTCTTTATTTTCCTTCCTTGAAACACTCACTCCAGAGTTTGGCCTGTGCCCTGGGTTATCAGTACAAGGATTCAGATCCTGACTCCGCCCTAACAGACATGTCAAATTATTTCACCTCTTGGTGATTCAGCCTCTTAACTTACAGCTACTCACTAGATTATTGTGAGGATCTGGCAGGCAGTAAACTCTCAGTAAACACTGCTATTATTCTTTCAATGGGACCTCAAGAAAGTGAAAGAAAAGTGAAATCGCTCAGTCGGGTCCGACTCTTTGCGACCCCATGGGCTGTAGTCTACCAGGCTCCTCTGTCCATGGGATTTTCCCAGGCAACAGTACTGGAGTGGATTGCCATTTCCTTCTCCATGGGATCTTCTCATCCCAGGGATCGAACTCAGGTCTCCCACATTGTAGACAGACGCTTTACCGTCTGAGCCACCAGGGAAGTTCTTATGGGACCTCAAGCAGGTGCTTTTTGAGTGGGTTGAGAAAAAACACTTAGATTATATTTATAGAGCAGTTATATCAGTTATTCCAGAGCACAGAAAATATTCTACTAAATCATGTTAATTTAAGGATGTAGTATGCCCACATGAGCACAGATTACAGATACAAAGATCAATGGATCGCACACTCAGCTGCTTTTAAGAGTCAGGCAGTGAGAAAAGTGGGCTTGGTTTAAGAAGGACTATATGTGGGTATTTTTTGGTCCATTTTGATTATTTCCAGTTTTAGTAGAAACATGGAACTAAGAAGCAGTTCTCTGCTATAAGAAAAGCAAATGGGCACTCCTGGTTAAATCGTCATCTGGCCGCTGAAGTCACATGATAGGGAGCAAAACGGACGATGAGAACTAGTAGGCAAGAACCCCCATTAAATAGTGCATTGCCTCTGAGCTACAGCCAAATGCTAATGTATAGAATTAAACTCCCAGTGTAACCTCATCATCTCGTTTTTAAAGAAAAATTCTTTTTTATACATATATTCAGTATGAGCGACATACATATAGTCGCTCAGTCATGTCCAACTCTTTGCGACTCCATGGACTGCAGCAAGCCAGGCCTCCCTATCCATCACCAACTCCCAGAGTTTACTTAAACTCATATCCATAGAGTCAGTGATGCCTTCCAACCATCTCATTTTCTGTCGTTCCCTTCTCTTCCTGCCTTCAATCTTTCCCAGCATCAGGGTCTTTTCTAATGAGTCAGTTCTTTGTATCAGGTAGCCAAAGTATTGGAATTTCAGTTTCAGCATCAGCCCTTCCAATCAACACCCAGGAGTGATCTCCTTTAGGATGGACTGGTTGGATCTCCTTGCAGTCCAAGGGACTCTCAAGAGTCTTCTCCAACACCACAGTTCAAAAGCATCAATTCTTCGGCCCTCACCTTTCTTTATAGTCCCACCCTCACATCCATACATGACTACTGGAAAAACCATAGCCTTGACTAGATGGACTTTTGTTGGCAAAGTAATGTCTCTGCTTTTTAATACACTGTCTAGGTTGGTCATAACTTTCCTTCCAAGGAGTAAGCGTCTTTTCGTCTCATGGCTGTGGTCACCATCTGCAGTGATTTTGGAGCCCCAATGTATAAAGTCAGCCACTGTTTCCTGGTCTATTTGCCATGAAGTGATGTGACTGGATGCCATGATCTTAGTTTTCTGAATGTTGAGCTTTAAGCCAACTTTTTCACTTTCCTCTTTCACTTTCATCAAGAGGCTCTTTAGTTCTTCTTCACTTTCTGCCATCAGGGTGGTGTCATCTGCATATCTGAGGTTATTGATATTTCTCTGGCAATCTTGATTCCAGCTTGTGTTTCTTCCAGCCTTTCTCATGATGTACTCGGCATAGAAGTTAAATAAGGGTGACAATATACAGCCTTGACGTACTCCTTTTCCTATTTGGAAGCAGTCTGTTGTTCCATGTCCAGTTCTAACTGTTGCTTCTGGACCTGCATACAGATTTCACAAGAGGCAGGTCAAGTAGTCTGGCAGTCCCATCTCTTGCAGAACTTTCCAGTTTATTGTGATCCACACAGTCAAAGGCTTTGGCATAGTCAATAATGCAGAAATAGATTTTTTTTTCTGGAATTCTCTTGCCTTTTTAATAATCCAGCAGATGTTGGCAATTTGATCTCTGGTTTCTCTGCCTTTTCTAAAACCAGCTTGAACATCTGCAAGTTCACAGTTCACGTAGTGCAGATCTATCTATATATTTACCAAAAATTACAGTGTTGGATTCCTACTTTACATCTTTCACAGAGTTATATTTCAGGTGGTTTAAGGAGATAAACTAAACTTAAAATAGTATTTTTATGATCATGGAGTAAGACAACTTTTCTAAGTGAAGCACAAATAAAGAAAACATGAACATGTTAGACTACATAAAATTTTAAACATTTATATCACAAAATTATTATCGCAAGCGAAGTTAGTGGTAAAGAATTTTCCTGCCAATGCAGGAGACACAAGAGATGCTGGTTCAGTCTCTGAGTCAAGAAGATCCCCTGGAGAAGGAGATGGCAACGCACTCCAGTATGCTTGCCTGGAAAATCCCACGGAGAGAGGAGCCCTGGTGGGCTACAGTACATAAGGTTGCAAAGAGATGTACACGACTAAGCAACTAAGAACATATTACAAAACAGTTGTAAAAGGCAAGCAATAGTCTTAGAAAAATATATAACCAGAAATTAAGATCTAGAACAATGCTGCCTAGCAGAATTTTCTGTGGTGAGGGAAACGTTAGCAATTTGGTATGTATTTCTCTGGATATTCCTCTTTACATTTATATGCATATTCAGGTAGGTATACATAAATATGTAGTAATATACTACTATAAGTAATACTGCTTACCATGTACCATGCACTGTTTTAAAGGCTTTTCATTTATTAACTTAATCTTTGTAACACCCCTATGAAATATTATTGTTATCCCCATTTTGCAGATGAGGAAACTGATGCACTGATGCAGTTAGTAACTTTTCCAAGGACAAAAAGCTAGCAAGTATTGGAGACCCTGCTCAATCTTATGCAGTCTGGCTTCAAATTTCCTCATATTTAATTTTGATTTTCCTGATTGTTTTTAAGGTTGCTTTTTGTTAAGTGGGATTTTCTTGCACATGTACTTCTACAAATGTTGTTTTTCACTGAGAGTCTAACTGGCATATGTCCTTGCCAGGACATACATCTCTAATTCCTTCATTTTACTGAATGCATGACATTTCATAGTGTGGATGAGATGTACCATAATCAACTTAACCACTCTGACATTGTATCAGGGTTTCCAAAGGGGATTGCCCAGAGAGCACCATTCATAGAGACTATGAGGTGAACTCCCGCATCCACTGGAGTTGTGCAGTGCGTTGCCCAACTGGTTCTGCATTTAAGTAGTTTCCACTTTTTCCAGTAATACAGATGATATTGCAGTGGAATTTCTTATCCATGTCTGTGCCAGTATTTCCATAAGCCAGAGACCCAGAACTGGAATTGCAGAGAAAAGGATATGGGTGGTTTAAACAGTCATAGACAGTGCCAGAGTGACTCCAAAAAGACTCTAACATTATTCTCTTACCAAAAGTATATGAGAACTCATTTTCTTCTGACCACACTAAAACATATATTGCCAATATTTATGTTTCTTGTTCCCTGGAGAAGGAAATGGCAACTGACTCCAGTATTCTTGCCTGGCAAATCCCATGAACAGTGGAACCCAGTGGGCTACAGTCCATGGGGTCGCAATGAGTCGGACATGATTGAGCATGCGTGGCCATGTTTCTTGTCCATCTGAAGAATGAAACCTGACACCTAACTCTTGGTTACTTCAACATCTTTTCATATGTTTACTGACCTGTGAATGTCAGTAAACAGAATATGTTTAGAATTTCTTCTATTGACTGTTTCATATTATTAATTTATAGATGCATATACAGTCCACATCTGCACTGTCCAATATGGGAGAGACTAGCCACGTGGCTATTTGAATATAAACTAAAATTAAATATTTAACTCCTCAGCTGCACAGCCACATTTCAAATGCGTATGTTCTCTGGTAGAAAGAAGATGGTGGAGAAGAGATGAAAGATAACAGAGTAAAGAGATAATTAGAAACTAAAGAGAAAATGGAGAAAGTAATATGAGTACAGAAAAATAGCCATAAACATAAAAAGATATTACTGAAAGGAAACTTTGAGATGATCTGGCCTCATAGTTTCCTAATTCTATTTTGTGAAGCCCAGGAACTCTATACAGATGCACAGATCTATATGTTCTAAGTTATAAGTTATAATAAATATTTACTAATGTATTTAAGGGTCATAAATAAAAATGCACAGACTCAAATTTCAACACATTGTGGGCCATTGGAATTTTACGTTTTTCACCATTTTAACTTGCCTTGAGGCAGACCCTAACACTTTTCTGGTGTGTGTATGTGTGTGTTAGAGAGAAGGAGAACAAACTTATGGTAAGTGTGTCATTGAGTAGGAAGGTTATAGTTCTATATGGAAGCTTTTTTCTTCTAACAATTCAGGAGATGTCAACACTCATAACTTTGAAGAAAAGCAAACAATATGTAGCACAATATCCATGCAGGCATCTTGGCTATACCTGTTTGGCACATGCTCCCATATTCAATGAATAGAGTCAATAGTGCAATAAGAAGGAAATATCAATATATTCCGTCAAAATATATGTTATATCCATAACTTTAGAGCTGATTTTAAATCTTAGAGGTTTCCGATTTGACTTTTTATTGATAAAGTTTTTGCAAATGTTGAGTTATTCTTATATCATTTTTGTATTTATAAACATTCTCTTTTTTTCAGGAGATACTAAAAATACCCTTCAATCAAGAAAGAGTTATCCAGGAAGAGAGAGAGAATTAAAAGGGTAAGGCAGATACAGTATATTAGCATCTATTTATGTATCAACTAACATCAACCCACTTAGAAAAACGTGAGGAATAAAGGCCAACGGCTGATAACTCTCACACAAATGCACCTGAAATTCATACAAAATCAAGAAACTACAATGATGGAAGGAAAACTAGAGGAATCCATGTTCATGATCATAAAATCATCCATACCTGCAGCAGGTTTAATGCCACAAAGGGGATGACAGAGGATGAGACGGTTGGATGGCATTACCGACTCAATCGACACGAGCTGAGCAAACTTCGGGAGACAGTGAAGGACAGGGAAGCCTGGCCTACTGAAGTCCATGGGGTCACAAAGAGTCAGACACAACTGAGCGACTGAACATCAGCAACAACTTCAAAATACTATTATGGTCTCTGATAGATCAGTCATATCTAAATAGAGGATAATGTGCAATAAAATGCCTTCTTACTAGCTTTTTATTCCCCCAATATTAACTGAACAGTTCTGAATGCTATCAGATTTGATGCAAATTGCCTGTTAGGGAGCATGTACTTTCTCCCATGGCAGAGAATCAGATTCTACAGAGGGAAAGTTTTAAAAACACACAACACGTTGAAATAATCTTATTCAAAGGTAAGAGAATGACACTATTATAAATACATACATGTAACTGCTTCTATTTTCTGATATATCTACAGAGAAGTGAAAATTTTAACATTCAAAATATATGATGGGTTAATGAAGGCTGTCAGTTTTATGAACTCAGTCACAAACTTTACTAATAATACTGTGGATTTCAACATATTTTTCTATGTTGGCTTCACACAGATACAAACAAAAAAGATATTTTAACCTTAAACTGTCCAATGTGTAGTAACATCTACACAGATGATGTGAAATTAATATCTGAGAAGAACACAGAAGTAATGATTCTCTTGAAACTCAGCACAATGTGTCCAAGCAGTCTGAGACTCTAATAGAACTATAGAGTCAAACATTAGGTGTAAACTTCTTACAACCATGCAAGTATCTTTCTAAATTCTGTTGGATCAAACCATATAAATTATCAATCAAATTAAGATACCAGCCATAAAACTGTAATTTGTTGAGTTATGGATAATTACATCAGTAGTTTATGTTCCACAACTGTTTTTTCTTTACAGGAAACTTAAATGATGAACTGAAGGCAAGATGCTAGCACAAATATTTCAAAGATTTTAAAGAGAGAAAAAAAAATTGTACTTGACAGCAAAGGAATTCCATGTATTAAGTAGCTAACAAAAATACAACAGCTTTTCAGAATTCTGGTATTTTCATGCTTATAACTGCAAATGAAGTATCAGCAAGGGAACTGAAACTTCAAATTTCTAATGAATGGAAAACAAAGTAGATTTTTATAGCCTTGAAATATGACAGAGGTGTGCTAAGACATGTGAGATTTTTAAAAATGAAATCACTGAGAAATCTTATATTGTTATCAGATATACTTCTAAAGTATTTTCTGCCAAAGATATTTTAACTACCTAGATAAGAGCAAGGTTACTAACACTCCTCAAATGAAACATTTACCAAGTAACCTAAGTGAGTTTCCCTAGGGGCTCAGATGGTAAAGAATCTGACCACAACGTGGGAGACCCAAGTTTGCACCCTGGGTCAGGAAGATCCCCTGGCTACAGTTCATGGGGTTGCAAAGAGTGGACACCTTCATGAAGTGAGCTTTTATTAGATAATATTAGTGATTCAGTCTTTAAATAAAAATATCCAGTGGCTTGTCTTTCAGTCTTCTCTAATGGTTAATGGAAGAATAAGCTTATCCATTGAAAATGTGTTATCGTTTGTAAAAAACTTCTTTTTGTAAATCAGCATTTTTGTCTCATAAAATAAAAAAAAAATCACTGGAATAACTGGATTCTGACACCAGTTATTACCCATAACTCCAAATTTAAAAATTACGTTTTCAGTTCAGTTCAGTTGTTCAGTCATATCTGACTCTTTCGACCCCATGAATTGCAGCACGCCAGGCCTCCCTGTCCATCGCCAACTCCCGGAGTGACACGTAATTCTGAAATATTCAGTTGCCTTTATGATAAATAATAATAAGCATGTATTGAATAAATATATGTGTATATGTAAATATATAAGTGAATGCACACTGAAACTTTAAATAATTACACTAAACATTGCTTTTTCTCTTAATATGTATTTGGGTTCTTCATATCATTTTGTTGAAAATAAATACTGCTAGAAATGAAATAAAGCTGACTGATTCAATTCCATTTTACAGGAAAGAGATTGCAAACAAGGGCACAATGAGCACTATGCTTCAGAGCATAGTCTCTAGGTTCTGATAGCTGCTGCTGCTAAATCACTTCAGTCCTATCTGACTCTGTGCGACCCCATAGACAGCTGCCCACCAGGTTCCCCCGTCCCTGGGATTCTCTAGGCAAGAACACTGGAGTGGGCTGCCATTTTCTTCTCCAATGCATGAAAGTGAAAAGTGAAAGTAAAGTCGCTCAGTCGTGTCCAACTCTTCACGACCCCACTGACTGCAGCCTACCAGGCTCATCCATCCATGGGATTTTCCAGGCAAGAGTACTGCAGTGGGGTGCCATTGCCTTCTCCGAGGTTCTGATAGATTTGGGGTTAAATCTGACTCCATCACTTATTTTCTGTGTGCCACTGGTTATATTTATTAACTCCTCACCAAGACATTTCATCATTTGTTTGATGAATGTACTAATAGTATCTATCCCACTGTCATTAAGGTTAAATTTGATGTAGTGAATTCTCTTTAAAAAGTAAAAAATAATTAAAGACAAAATGAAACATGGTCCCCATGGAAAAGTTTTTCAGTATCACCCAGCAGTCAATAGTT
The DNA here is from genome assembly GCF_016772045.2 of Ovis aries. Classification (NCBI taxonomy): domain Eukaryota; kingdom Metazoa; phylum Chordata; class Mammalia; order Artiodactyla; family Bovidae; genus Ovis; species Ovis aries. The sequence continues at coordinate 16,820,907 of NC_056055.1, forward strand.
AAGTCTGGATAACAAGTTAGTGGTCCTAGTTGCAGAGTTCTCGTCATCACACTAATCTGTAGTGAACCCAATGGAAGAGTTCCTTGGGATGAAGATGCATATGGCTTCTTCCTCTGCAAGGAGGGGGCAGGGGAGGGGTAGAAAGACACAGGAGTCCAGAAATTCTGAGCTGGGATGTGGACAGTGGCTGGAATTTTAAGTGGTGGTTAGTTTATCTGCTGAAAATTGGGGGTTTTGAGTGGCATGGGAAAAGGTGGAAAAAGTCTTTGTAGACAGAGTCAATTAAGTATGAGATTTATCAAATTTATTGAGCTGTAGTTTCGACTAAGTTTGCAGACTTTGGAAGAAGATGAAGCTTTGAATTCCAATAGAATTGCTGCAGATTCAAGCTTTACTACATAGTAAATGTGTGGTTTTGGCAAGTCTTTAATACCTCCATACCTTTCTGCTGAGGTTGCTGTGGTAATTACATTAGACAACATCAGATGAAGTTCCAGGCCTGTTGCTGAGGCCCCCAGGCCAGAAGAAAGACATGTGGCCCAAATCCTCCTAGACTGTGGGCTCCTTGAGCAGGAACAGTCTCACCTTCTGTTGAGTGTTGAACAAACCCTGAACTCTCGTTTCCTATAGTCTTTGATCTGAACATTTGACCTTTGTTCTGCTGGTGGTGGCCCAATTTATTAAGATTTCTTCCTTCACCTTTCAGGGTATGTTACTACCCTCAGCCTCTGGTCCCTGGAAATAAAATGGGAATGATAACCACTAGGTACAGGTATTAAGCGACTTAGTAATGTTTCCTGTAAACACTGTGGTGTAGTCCCAGCACACAAATTCAAGTTCTGGTATTCATTTCTGTGAAATGGGATGATAATGCAGTTTTCCTAAAGTCTAAATGAAATCGTTGAGATGTGTAAAGACTTTTCAAATTGTCCAAAGTGCTAAGTGAATGTTGATTAACATCTTAAATAGAGAAGAGCTAATTTATGTATCTTTGATTAAAGACAAAACAGAAACATTAAGTGCTAGAACTTGAAGTTTTCCCAGTAAGTTCTCAAACTAAAGGATATTCTTTCTATTAATGTTTCGGTTAAATGTGTGCTTCCACCTGCATTCTTGAAATCATCCCCTCTACCCTTTCCAGGAAATGTGTTCTATCAGTAATGAATTGAGACCTCTACAATATCAAACAGCCTCTAGTAGCTTGCACACACAACAAAAAAAGAGCTTGAAAAAAAAATTTGGCTAATGGACTCCACTTTCCAAGGATGCTATAGAGGAAATGCCTGTGTTGGGTGGAAGACAGGACTAAAACGATAGGAATGCTGAACTGGAAAGGATTTATATTCCAGCTCTTACCACAGCAAGTGGATATTTATCTGCTTTCTGCTCAAGCATTTCTGGCCATTTAATTTTTCAGGGCACCTTCATGTTTAGGAAGCTCTTTATATTGCATTAAACTCTACCTCTCCTTGGCCCACATGCTCTTCTCTGGAGCCATCAAAACCAGCCTCTTCCATCTTCAGTGTGAGGCTGTCAAATACTTAGAGATCAAGCTTTTCATCATTTGAACATGTTATCTGTCATCACACAAGGGAGCTTGAGGGAAGGCTGGTCAGTGGGTTTGAGGAGCATCTCAGAAAGAGTTTGGCAAACTTTCTTTAACCACAGCCTGTATCTTGACTGGCCACATCAGGTCCAAAGAAGCCGCAGGATGTCACTAAACCACCCAAATCTGCCACTTTTCTTGAAATTTTCTTGATCTTAGTCATACTTATGAATCCCTCTGATTTTATACAGAGTATTAAGTAGCACTTTGGTAAAAGATGTGCTTTATGTGGGAAAAAAAACCTTTTACATATTGAATAGCTACAGGGATTATGATTCCATCCCACTTTTCCCCTCTCAAGCTCAAGTGTCTTTTCGTCAATCTTTTCATCCTCAATCCCTCCTCCTTCCTTCTCATTGTATAATTTATTCCTTCCTTTCTTATAAGCCATTTAAAGGGTTCCCAGACCATTTTACCTTTTCCTCAAAAGGGGTGACAAGATGGCACGGAGCACATAGTCAGCATGGCCTCAGGCAGGAAGAATATTAAAATAGGACAGAGACAACCCCCCCCACCACCACCAATTTCCACAATCCCTCAACTTCTCCTGATGATGGAAAGACTAAGGTTAGATTCTGTAGTGAACCACAATTCTCTTTTCTAACTCCAGGTACTATTCCTAACTAACTGCCACTTATAAGTAGACTATGGTTTGCTGTGACAGTTAAGACAGTGTGTCTATTCTCTTATTTTTTCATCTCACTGTTAGTTGCTTAGTCACTCATTCAATGAATAAAATATCAGTCATTTTCATAAGTCTCTGTAGACCTGTTTCCAGATGCTCAGCAAGACATCTGCCTAGTCTCCAAGGATTTCTCATCAGTATTTGTAAACTGGTAGTAACACACACATGTGAATGAGCTTTTATCAAATATCTTATATACATTATGAACATCCTTATATTTCCATGATATGTGCAGAAGAGAGATATTCTTAATAATTATCATTCTAAAGATGAAAGGAGTCAAGGGTCTAGAAGATTCTTGACCTGCATAGATTGTATGTGGTGGGGCTAAGATGGCTTGGTTTCACTGAGTTAGACAAGGCTGTGGTCCAAGTGTGGTCTGCAGGGCAACCCAAGACGGTGAGAGGCCTGACAGAATGTGGTCCACTGGAGAAGGGAATGACAAGATTCTTCAGTATTCGTGCCTTGAGAACCCCATGAACAGTAGGAAAAGGCAAAATGATAGGATACCAAAGAGGAACTCCCCAGGTCATTAGGTGCCCAATATGCTACTGGAGATCAGTGGAGAAATAACTCCAGAAAGAATGAAGGGATGAAGCCAAAGCAAAAACAATACCCAGTTGTGGATGTGACTGGTGATAGAAGCAAGCTCTGATGCTGTAAAGAGCAGTGTTGCATAGGAACCTGGAATGTCAGGTCAATGAATCAAGGCAAATTGGAAGTGGTCAAATAAGAGATAGCAAGGGTGAACGTTGACATTCTAGGAATCAGCGAACTAAAATGGACTGGAATGGGTGAATTTAACTCAGATGACCATTACATCTACTATGCGGGCAGGAATCCCTCAGAAGAAATGGAGTAGCCATCATGGTCAACAAAAGAGTCCAAAATGCAGTACTTGGATGCAATCTCAAAACGACAGAATGATCTCTGTTCGTCTCAAGGCAAACCATTCAATATCACAGTTATCTAAGTCTATGCCCCAACCAGTAACACTGAAGAAACTGAAGTTGAATGGTTTTATGAAGACCTACAAGATCTTTTAGAACTAACACCCAAAAAAGATTTCCTTTTCATTATAGGGGACTGGAATGCAAAAGTGGGAAGTCAAGAAACACCTGGAGTAACAGGCAAATTTGGCCCTGGAATGCAGAATGAAGCAGGGCAAAGGCTAATAGAGTTTTGCCAAGAAAATTCACTGGTCATAGCAAACACCCTCTTCCAACAACACAAGAGAAGACTCTACACATGGACATCACCAGCTGGTCAAAACCGAAATCAGACTGATTATATTCTTTGCAGCCAAAGATGGAGAAGCTCTATACAGTCAACAAAAACAAGACTGGGAGCTGACTGTGGCTCAGATAATGAATTCCTTATTGCCAAATTCAGACTTAAATTGAAGAAAGTAGGGAAAACCGCTAGACCATTCAGGTACGACCTAAATCAAATCCCTTATGATTATACAGTAGAAGTGAGAAATAGATTTAAGGGTCTAGATTTGATAGATAGAGTGCCTGATGAACTATGGAATGAGGTTCATGACATTGTACAGGAGACAGTCATCAAGACCATCCCCATGGAAAAGAAAAGCAAAAAAGCAAAATGGCTGTCTGGGGAGGCCTTACAAATAGCTGTGAAAAGCAATGGAGGAAAGGAAAGATATAAGCATCTGAATGCAGAGTTCCAAAGAATAGCAAGAAGAGATAAGAAAGCCTTCTTCAGCGATCAATGCAAAGAAATAGAGGAAAACAACAGAATGGGAAAGACTAGAGATCTCTTCAAGAAAATTAGAGATACCAAGGGAACATTTCATGCAAAGATGGGCTCAATAAAGGACAGAAATGGTATGGACCTAACAGAAGCAGAAGACATTAAGAAGAGGTGGCAAGAATACACGGAAGAACTGTACAAAAAAGATCTTCTAGATAATCATGATGATGTGATCTCTAATCTAGAGCCAGACATCTTGGAAAGTGAAGTCAAGTGGGCCTTAGAAAGCATCACTACAAACAAAGCTAGTGGAGGTGATGGCATTCCAGTTGAGCTATTTCAAATCCTGAAAGATGATGCTGTGAAAGTGCTGCACTCAATATGCCAGAAAATTTGGAAAACTCAGCAGGGAGCACAGGACTGGAAAAGGTCAGTTTTCATTTCAATTCCAAAGAAAGGCAATGCCAAAGAATGCTCAAACTACCGCACAATTGCACTCATCTCACAGGCTAGTAAAGTAATGCTCAAAATTCTCCAAGCCAGGCTTCAGCAATACGTGAACCGTGAACTCCCTGATGTTCAAGCTGGTTTTAGAAAAGGCAGAGGAACCAGAGATCAAATTGCCAACATCCGCTGGATCATCAAGAAAGCAAGAGAGTGCCAGAAAAACATCTATTTCTGCTTTATTGACTATGCCAAAGCCTTTGACTGTGTGGATCACAATAAACTGTGGAAAATTCTTAAAGAGATGGGAATAGCAGACCCCGTAACCTGCCTCTTGAGAAATCTGTATGCAGGTCAGGAAGCAACAGTTCAAACTGGATATGGAACAACGGACTGGTTCCAAATAGGAAAAGGAGTACGTCAAGGCTTTATATTGTCACCCTGCTTATTTAACTTATATGCAGAGTACATCATGAGAAACGCTGGACTAGAAGAAACGCAAGCTGGAATCAAGATTGCTGGGAGAAATATCAATAACCTCAGATATGCAGATAACACCACCCTTATGGCAGAAAGTGAAGAGGTGCTAAAAAGCCTCTTGATGAAAGTGAAAATGGAGAGTAAAAAAGTTGGCTTAAAGCTCCACATTCAGAAAACGAAGATCATGGCATCTGGTCCCATCACTTCATGGGAAATAGATGGGAAACAGTGGAAACAGTGTCAGACTTTATTTTGGGGGGCTCCAAAATCACTGCAGATGGTGACTGCAGCCATGAAATTAAAAGACGCTTACTCCTTGGAAGCAAAGTTATGACCAACCTAGACAGTATATTCAAAAGCAGAGACATTACTTTGCCAACTAAGGTCCGCCTAGTCAAGGCTATGGTTTTCCCAGTGGTCATGTATGGATATCGGAGTTGGACTGTGAAGAAGGCTGAGTGCCGAAGAATTGAAGCGTTTGAGCTGTGGTGTTGGAGAAGACTCCTGAAGGTCCCTTGGACTGCAAGGAGATCCAACCAGTCCATTCTGAAGGAGATCAACCCTGGGATTTCTTTGGAAGGAATGATGCTAAAGCTGAAGCTCCAGTACTCTGGCCACCTCATGCGAAGAGTTGACTCATTGGAAAAGACTCTGATGCTGGGAGAGATTGGGGGCAGGAGGAGAAGGGGACGACCCAGGATGAGATGGCTGGATGGCATCACGGACTCGATGGACATGAGTCTGAGTGAACTCCGAGATATGATGGTAGACAGGGAGGCCTGGCGTGCTGCGATTCATGGGGTCACAAAGAGTCGGACACGACTGAGCGACTGAACTGAACTGAACTGGGGCTAAGATTGCAGTTTCAGTCTTCATACCCATAGCCTCATTTTATTTACCTCACATTGTGTTACTAGTACTACTCATTCCCAAAAAGAAACAGATTTAAAAACTCACCATGGAAATTATTATTAAGTACAAAGAGTTTTCTCCTAAATTCTTTGCCCCATCTTAACAAAAGTAATATCATGAAATCTCCTTGAAATACTTTAGTCTGAAGTTCTGCCTCATCTTCTAAAACCAGTGTACTGTATACTTCCTCTTTGACTCCCACACCTGTCCATTCATTCATTTGCCTTGAGTGTCTTTCTTGTACTAAAGTGCCAAGCACTTAGAATTCAATTTTGTGTAGGAGATGGCCCTTGGTTTTGAAAAGTTTATTGTGTAGTACAGAGTATAGGGACATCTTTTAAATGGTACAAAAATAATGATGTTTTTAATAATAATGGCTAGCATTTATTGAGTACTTACTATGCGCCAGCACTTTACATATATGGTTAAAAAACACGCAATGTAATATGATTTTTATTTTCTTATGAATACATATTACTTGCCCAGCTAGTACGCAAAGGTTTGAGAACAAGAGCCTTTCTTCTCAGTATTTTGCTTACATCATATATGTCCTCAGTTTGTTAAACTAAAATGAGCCGGTTTATGGTAGCAACCTGGAAATCATAAATAAACTAAACTGGAATATAATAAAAATTTTGCTACTAGTTTTAATAACAACTGTTGCCAAGGGGCACACATATTATTAGAAATCATTTTGACTATGTTGAAAAGGGGACCATGAAAGGACAAGGTTTAATAGCAATATGAACAGAATGATGGCTTTAAATACATTAAAAAAGGTCAATAATGGTTAGGATATGAAACACAATGGTTCACATATCAAAAATATATCTGGAGAATCAAACTTACAGGGGAAGGAGGAACAGATGAAAACAAGTGACTAGGGCATACAAGTCTTAGCTAGGTTATAAAGCAGTAATGAATATAAATCTCACTGACTTAAGACAATAGGTCTCAACCAGGAGCAATTTTCTCCATAGGGGAAATCTGATAATATCTGGCCATGATTCTGATTGTTGCAACTGGGAGAGGGGTGCTACTGATAGGTGCTGAAGAGAGCTCAAGGATACTGTTTAATATTCTTTAGGGCCCTGGAGAACTCATCTCTCCATCCCCCAACAAAGAGTTACTCAGCCATAGTGTCACTAGCACTGAGACAGAGAAACTCTAGATTAAAGTAACAAATGGTCATTGCTCACTCCTAAAACATGTCCACCATGGATAAGCTCAGGACTTTGTTCTGGGATCATCCTCATCCTAAGTCCAGGATTTAGGCTAACAGAATAACATGGTTGAAAGGAGAGAGAGCTTTGGTGTGTCTGCCAGTGGCAATGAAGTCATCCAGCTCTGAAATGCCACACATCGCCTCCACTCAAACTCATTGGCCAGAACCAGTCACATGGTCCCACCTAAGCCACAGGAGCCAGGAAATGCAATTCTACCATGAGTCCCAAACAGGGAAGAACTCATACAGATAATGAACAGAACAAATCTACAGTTTGAGGGAGGCAGGGCAGAAAAGAATAGCAGTACTGTGATGAAGAATTATTGCTGTTCTCATCACAGTCTCAAGTTCTGAAGTCAATGTAGCTTCTACTTTCAGAAAAGCTTTACACAGAAGGAAGTAGTATATTCACAACAAGTGTAATTTAGAGATTTTTCAGCTGGAAATGCTTAGAACTAATGCCTACCTCTCAGTGTTATGTGAAAGTATAACCTCTCTATCTGTGAAGGCAATTGGTGCAGTGCTTAATTTCTGAGACATGTCTTTTAAATGATTTCCTCCCCTCTTTACTCTGCAGAGTACATAGAAGATCAATAATATAGCTGAAGAATAAAATCATTAAAAAATAGGCTACTTCATTTGTGCTCAGTTCAGTTCAGTTCAGTCGCTCAGTCGTGTCCGACTCTTTGTGACCCCATGAATCACAGCACGCCAGGCCTCCCTGTCCATCACCAACTCCCGGAGTTCACTCAGATTCACATCCATCGAGTCCGTGATGCCATCCAGCCATCTCATCCTTGGTCGTCCCCTTCTCCTCCTGCCCCCAATCCCTCCCAGCATCAGAGTCTTTTCCAATGAGTCAACTCTTCGCATGAGGTGGCCAAAGTACTGGAGCTTCAGCTTTAGCATCATTCCTTCCAAAGAACACCGAGGACTGATCTCCTTCAGAATGGACTGGTTGGATCTCCTTGCAGTCCAAGAGACTCTCAAGAGTCTTCTCCAACACCACAGTTCAAAAGCATCAATTCTTCGGCGCTCAGCCTTCTTCACAGTCCAACTCTCACATCCATACATGACCACTGGAAAAACCATAGCCTTGACTAGACAGACCTTAGTCGGCAAAGGAATATCTCTGCTTTTGAATATGCTATCTAGGTTGGTCATAACTTTTCTTCCAAGGAGTAAGCATCTTTTCATTTCATTAGGGAAGAGAAAAAACACTGTATTATGTATGATATCTGAGGCTTTGCTCCTTTCTTGCCTGGATTGCATCAATTCTCTTATGAATTTCGTATCTCCATTCTCAGTCCTTTCCTCTTCTCCCTCCAAGTCAGCCTTTAGTGTTTACTTAGTGAAAACCCTTCAGTAGCTTTTAATGAACTCACTGGAAAACTCAACTCCTTAGCACAGCATTCTTCCCTTTGCTCAATCCTCCACCCTCATCTTTCTCCCTGTTGCCCAAGCATTTAGACTTTTTCAAACACGGTGTTGTTACGCATGTTTCATCCTTTCTTGCAAACTGACTTCTACCCATTGGCTTGGCAAACCCTACTTTTCCACAAAAAGATCTCAAGCTTCACTATCCTCAGGAACATTTTCCCTGAGTCTTCTCACTCCCATACTCATTTATATGACAATATTTACTATGCTATATTATTTGATTGTCTAATTGCCTATCCTCCCCACTGTATGTAAAATGCTTCTACCACGGCCTACATTTCATGCCTATAGCCACAGAATCTAGCCCAGGGCCCGACATAAAATGGGAACTCAACAAATGATTTTTGAATGAATCATTGAGATGTAAATTTCAGTTTGCTATGTCTTCATAATGATCGTTTTAGCAAATACATATTATTCAGCCAAGATGGCATCGAATTTTTCAAAAAATTAAAACAAGATTACATTTTCCTTTAATAAATTAAGGGAAAATATTTATATAAAGAAGAAAAATTTCAATTATCAGATAGTTCCTGTAGCATATATATATATATATATATATATACACATATATATAAAGGATTATTTTCCTTCCTCAGTGGTAGGATCTTAGGAAGGGACTAAGGATAAATAACTGAATAAAGTTAGATTAATAGGTAAGAAAGGGGTTTCACCTTTCTTGTTCCTAGGGGTTACCAAGTCTTGCCCCACAAACTTCTACTTTTATTATTTGTCCTAGAATATTCAAAATTGGACTTGAATCTCGAGTTTGTCTGGATCATTACTTCTGAAAACCCTTTTAGGAAACAAGAGATTTTAAGCAGAGCACCCTTCAGTTCAGTTTAGTTCAGTCACTCAGTCGTATCCGACTCTTTGCGACCCCATGAATTGGTATAGTCCAAATCTGTCATTTTATACAATCCTATAAGATGGATGCTCTTATAATCCCATTTTACAGATGATAAGATGGAGGCATCAAAAGGCTGAATAAAATCAGGTGGACTGTAGCCCACCAGGCTCCTCTGTCCATGTAATTCTCCAGGAAAGAATTTGGAGGGGGTAGCCATTCCCTTCTTTAGAGGATCTTCCCGACCCAGGGATCAAAACCAGGTCTCTTACACTACAAGCAGATTTTTTTTTTTTAACCATCTAAGCCACCAGGGAAGCCCAGTAAGATGGCTACTAATATAATCCCATTTTTACAGATGATAAAATGGAGACATCAAAAGGCTAAATAAAACCAAGTAGAATATCAGATTTGAACCAAGAAGTCTAATTCAGAGAGTATACAATCCTTAATCTATAATACCATCTAAAACAAAACATACCTACTTTAATGACTTGAAAAACTTTATCCCTGAAAGAATGACTTTCTTAAAATGAATGTGAAAAGTAACTGGGAAAGTGGAAGAATTTCACTGGACATTTGTCTCCTTTAATTTGTTCACTTCCCAATCGGAGCACGCATTTTATCAGGTGACTCCTTCATCTTAAGAAACTTGGTGGGAGGCAAAGATTGCCTTCCATGAGAGTGAAAATTGTCCCCTTTTATTTCTAGGGCAGATGGAGGGCACAAAATGGAACAAAGTTCACCTTGCAAAAATATCTGTCTAATTTTCCAGGTATTTAAGCTTTCTGATATTTTATATACAGAGAGAAAAAGTCATAAGTCAACTGAGGTCATTCCTTTACAAACATGACTCATATGGCATCTAAACTATAAGTTACGAAATTGAAATCTAACAGGAAGTGGCTATTTTGTTAACTCTACCTGAAGAAGAACTTCTCACTAGGAACCACCCACTTGTGCTTATTGTTGAATGAATCCTTTCTAAAGTCCCAACCTCCTCCTGTAAACCAGACTGAGGAAAGCCTGCTATTTAAATATGATAATGGCTTCAATGGGGGCACAGGAGAACTCTTCTGAGACACCTTTTCTTTGTCATATTGGTTGTAGGAGTTTGCTAGTAACTAGCTGATCGTGGAGAAGAAAAAAGCAAGAGAATAATGAAGATAATAAAAGTATGATGATTTCAATATCTTTCTCTGTTATCATTGGGGAAGGACATACATTCACTCTGGTGACTGCGGCCATGAATCAGTGTCAGGGAAGACTAAGAACAACACAGCTTCCTGGAGGGACAGCTTGACTCAAGGATTATTATTTTAGGACAGTATATTTTATCTCAAACAAATGAAAATAGGTTTACTATAGAAAAGAAAAAAATTAGCATGAACTTATAAGATTCATTGATTTATCTAAGTATTTGCTGAGTGAAGTGCTAAATGTTAGCTTCCCAAATGCTGAGCAGAAAGCAAAATGGTCCCTGACCTCAGGAAATTTACAACCTAGTGAAGGAGGCGGATGAGTTAGTCACAAAAGCTAGGCTAAGGGTTTTGCTTTTCCTGTTCTTAGAAGTTTCCAACTCTTTAACTATGAAGCTCAACTTTTATTGTTACTTGTCCGAGAATTATCAGACTTGGACTTGAATCTCAAGTTGACCTGGATCGTTACCTCTGAAGACTCTTTTAAGAAAGAAGGGATCTTAAGCAGAGCACACATGAAAGCCTCAGTTTTTAAAAAGCCAAGAACAGAGCCAATTAAGGATAATCGGAAGGATGACAAGAACAAAGGTTAGAGAAAGGCAGGGAGTGGTGGTGGCAGGGACGTGAGCACAGGTGTCCTTGAAACATATGGGGCTTAGGACACACTGAAGAAATAGAAAGAAAGCCAGTGAAGCTGAAGCTCATAGGGTAAGGGGATGGTGGTGGGCCAGGCTGGAGATACTGCTGGGGCCAGAGAAGAATTAATCTTGTGAGCATGTAGGGCATAGAAAACAATACAGGTGAGTACTTGCTTCAGGCAATTAGTTTTCTGGTCCTTCCAGAGGAACAGGTATCTTCTCCCCTGATATTGGGATGTACATGGATAGAAAATGTGAAAGTGAAAGTCGCTCAGTCATGTCCGACTCTTTGTGACCCCATGGACTATACAGTCCATGGAATTCTCCAGGCCAGAATACTGGAGTGGGTAGCCCTTCGCTTCCCCAGGGGATCTTCCCAACCCAGGCCTCCTGCATTGCAGGTGGATTCTTTACAGCTGAGCCACAAGGGAAGACCAAGAAGGACTGGCTTATTATATATCTTGCAAGGTCAATTTTACTGGCCCTAATTTTGCAGATGATGAAACTGAGGCACAGAGAGAAGTGAACAAGGTAGGTAACGTTGTAGCCAACAGGCAGGATTTCAACTTTGACCTATTGTACCCCATGCTATAGGGAGACTTTAGAAGCCAACTTTGTCTCCTCCACAATTTGCCTGTGATCAGTCAGGGCTATGTATACTGATCTTATGGGCAAAAGTTTCCATTTTTATTGCTTTTAAAATAGCTGTTATTGTTGTTCAGTTGCTAAGGTGTGTCTGATTCTTCACAACCCCATGGACCGCAGCCCCACAGGATTCCCTGTCCTTCACTGTCTTCTGGAGTTAGCTCAAACTCATGTCCATTGTGTCAATGATGCCATCCAAACATCTCATCCTCCGTCTCCTCCTGCCCTCAATCTTTCCCAGCATTAGGGATTGATCTCAACATGATTTCCTTTAGGTCTAGTCTCTTTGTGGAATTTTTAATCTGGAATCAAAGTAGGTTTGGATGGTTGGCTTAAAATGATCTCCTTCTGGTCACCCCATCAGTCACAGGTACATTTAGCACCCAAATGCAGTCAGCTTCCCTTTGGCTCATTTGAGATACGAATCACTCATCCATGCCAGTTACATTTTGCTGAGTAAACTCACTGCTCTATCCTCAACAGGTTATTCTCATCCTACCTCACTTCTCTGGAATTTTCACGGAACTCAGAATTTGTCAGAGTTGAAACTGACTCACTGCAACTTCTCCCTCAAAGAGATTTCGTTCAAATAAATTCTGGATATATCCAAGATCTTAATGAATCCTCACATTCACAAATATTGCTCTAATATAATTTCTCCCAGAAAAAGAAATAATGAAAACCTGAAACATTTTAGTTGTGCTTTGATGATTTTCTTAATGAGTAGTATTTGCCCAGGGTAGAGTACTGCCTGAAGTGAAATCAGAAATTATCTTTTTTTTCAATGCTGTACAGAGCGTACGGGGGACTCGTTTATGTCATGGAACCCGAGCACTGCCAAGTGTGACATTCCATTCCTTAGTGAATTCAAGGGTTCAGCTTTCTGGCAAGGGATGATCACTTTTTTAGAATTATTTTCTACTCCCTTTCAGCACCACCTCTTGCCATTGATGTGCTTCTCTTGTATAGTTTTGTTTTTTTTTTTCACAAAGTACAATTTATCACATTATGAGAATTGCTAAATTCTCATCAAGGAGTGCAAAACCATAATACTGATTAAAACACAAAAGCTGGATGGTTGGTTAGGTTCAGAGATGGAGTGGAGGGGCTGAAACGCGAGCTTGCAGACCCATGTGATTTAAAGTGCTATTGCAGCAAAATGATGAATCACCCCCTATCCTGGCCATGCAAGGTCCCTTGTGAATAGCTGAATTCATAGACACCAAATTCACAAATGCTAACGGTATACTATATTCCCGTAAGTTTCCACCTAACTTGTGTTTTGCTTTTTATGTAATAATATCCAAAACCCTAAGTCTTTTGTGTATACTCAGCCTGTTCTGGGTCTCTCTTTGAGAGTTTGCCTTTGATAGTGAACTTGCCACATGAATTCAGTCAATTTATCATGGATACTGACCTTTAATAGCACCCCAAAAGTCTCCATAGCTTTCTCTGATTATTCTGTTCATCTGTTTCTACCAAACAGATTTTATAATGATCAAGAACATAAACACAGCCTAGAGTAAGGATCTAGTTTATATTATTCTGAGTGAAACAAATGACCACTAAAATATATTGTCTGAATTTTTTCAAGTGACTCAAATTTTCAAGGAACTATTATGTATTCATGAAAATTATCAATAATAATATAGGGAACTAATTATTACATAGTACTAAATGACCAAAAAAAGATATAAAATGACAAGTATAGTAAGATTTCAGCAAGATTTTTGGTGTTAAAAAAAAGTGTACTAAAAATACTAAATTTCATTATACCAAAAAATAGCAATCATATCTGGGTACGTGAATAATTTTAAGTTTTCATTTATCATACCCTAGACCTTAAATTTCTTTTTCACAATCCATTAAAAAAAAAAATTCAGCAGTTCAGTAGCACCTATGAAGTACCTTACTCCTAAAAGAACTATAGACCGGCTCCTTAAAACACTGCTCAAATTCCTCCACAGTTTCAGAGGCTAAAACTCAGGGCCATCAATTTGAGGAATTTAATAAAGAACAAGAAACAAATCCCAACTTCAATTCCCCTGCAAATATGACAGGATTTTTAAAATGTGCCTGGAAAACTGCATCTGGGGTTTTGCCAATCCCATAACGTTTGGGACGTTTGCTGAACCCAAAACACAGCCGGGCCCACCCATCCATAATTAAAGCCCTCCCCCCAAATGAATTCATTGCTTTGTGGCACCATCTGTCTCATTCCCTTATTTACATAATAGGGAACCCTGCTCCGACTACAGCAAATGAGAAGCGACAAAAGAATGGCAAGTGAAGATAAAATGTATACATGTATACATCAGATTATGTATAATATGGTCAAATCCTTCCAATTAAAAAAAAAATTTTTTTTTAATTCCCAAACCCATCACAATTTTTACCTGGGCCTCTTTCCAGCTCTCGGAACCTCCTTCCTCCTTCTGCTGTATCTGCAGCTCTCACAAGCATGGCTTGCTTCAAAGAGTTCATTTGTCACATTTTATTTTATTAAATATTTTATTTTCCTCTTGTGGACCCATTAGCATGCCGGTTTGAGAAAAATGACACAAATCAGTTGTGTTTGGTAGTTACTAAGCTGCAGTGGAGAAATAAGCGGTTTTATATTAACTTGAAATTTAAAAAGAAAAAAAAAATTGTCCCCAATGTAGAGCTTCCTTGAATCCTTCTCATTTTCCTCCCTTCTGTCTCCTGGGAAGTTCTTGTCCTAATAATGGGAACATGAGCAGTAGATCTGTTAAAGACAGACAAAGGGCTGATTTCTGAATGTGCAGCAATTACTCTAATCCCATGCTTTGTGTCTACTCCTACAGGCTGGGGCAGGAACAGCCTTCCAGTACCCAAGGCAGGCCCAGGACTCCTATCTGGGCTCTGCCACTAACTCTCAGTGACCTCACGCAAATCTACTTTGGGGATCTTCAAGTTCACAGTCAGTGCTCTGCTGTCGCATAAATGCCTGCCTGGAAGCTGAGATGATGCTCCCCTCTGTGGATGCAGAGCCCCTCCCTTTCCAAGCCCTCAGGCACAGATGCAATGGGTGGAGGGTTAAGAGGCCTGAGTTCCTTCAGCTTCAGGGCTCACTTTTTACCAGGATCGAGCACCCTCAGGCTGGAGGGAGAAAGATGCCAAGACTTAGAGGCATATACTGTCTTCTGCACCATGCTGACCTCTTTTACAGTCAGGGACCAGGAGGGAGCCTTCTAGGTCCAGTACTGACAGCCCTTCCTTGGCAGCAGCCACAGCTCAGGCTAAAACATGAGAGGCTGGAGTTCCTGTGCTATACAACAGCTCCTTACTGGTTATCATCTGTCTTAAACACAGCAGTGTGTACATGTCAATCTCAGACTCTCAATCTGGCCTGTCAACCACAGATTGGCACTTGCCATCTACCTCTACAAGGTTTAAATCATGGGCTGCTGCAGCT
The DNA here is from genome assembly GCF_016772045.2 of Ovis aries. Lineage (NCBI taxonomy): Eukaryota > Metazoa > Chordata > Mammalia > Artiodactyla > Bovidae > Ovis > Ovis aries. Next base: position 16,836,177 of record NC_056055.1, read on the forward strand.
GCTGACCTCCAAACCCTGAAGGAGTTCAAGGTGGAGAGGAAAAACTGGGAAAATTGGCAGGACAGGTCTTCAGACAGATATTTTCAGGAGCTGATTGTATGAGCCCAATTCGGGTATCTCTTCATATCTCATAAAACACTAAAATCTTTCATGGTATTGAAAGAGACACTTATACCCCAATGTTCATTTCAGCACTGTTTATAATAGCCAGGACATGGAAGCAACCTAGATGTCCATCAGCAGATGAATGGATAAGAAAGCTGTGGTACATATACACAATGGAGTATTACTCAGCCATTAAAAAGAATGCATTTGAATCAGTTCTAATGAGGTGGATGAAACTGGAGCCGATTATACAGAGTGAAGTAAGCCAGAAAGAAAAACACCAATACAGTATACTAACACATATATATGGAATTTAGAAAGATGGTAATGATAACCCTGTATGTGAGACAGCAAAAGAGACACAGATGTATAGAACAGTCTTTTGGACTCTGTGGGAGAGGGAATGGATGAGATGATTTGGGAGAATGGCATTGAAACCTGTATAATATCATATATGAAATGAATCACCAGTCCAGGTTTGATGCATGACACAGGATGCTTGGGGCTGGTGCACTGGGATGACCCAGAGGGATGATACGGGGAGGAAGGAGGGAGGGAGATTTAGGATGAGGAACACATGTACACCCATGGCGGATTCATGCTGATATATGGTAAAACCAATACAATACTGTAAAGTAATTAGCCTCCAATTAAAATAAATAAATTTATATTAAAAAAATAAAATCTTTCATGGCGACAATTGTTTCTCATGACTAGCAGAAGCTTCCTGACACCAGTATAAACTTCAAGAAACTTTTTACAAAAAAATATGTGCTTGACTGCATGTATTCCCCCTTTACTAAAATCACATACACACTGTCCTTCACCCCTACCTCTTTGGAGCAGTTTCTCAGAGCTTTCTGAGGTGCCATTTCCCAGGCTGCAGTCCTTATTTTGTCCCAAATAAAACTTAACTCACAGCTCTCACAGTGCGCATTTTATTAGTCAACAATCCCTTCCTCTGTTCAATATTCTGTAATAATTTAAATGGGAAAAGAATTTGAGAAAGAATAGATACAGTAATATGTATAACTGAACCATTTCGCTATGTATCTGAAACTAACACAACATTGTTAATCAACTTTACTACAATATAAAATAAAATGTTTTTAAAAGATAAAATGGGCAGAGCACCATCCAATTGATGCTTTTGAACTGTGGTGCTGGAGAAGACTCTTAAGAGGCCCTAGGACTGCAAGGATCAAACCAGTCAGTCTTAAAGGAAATCAACCCTGAATACCCATTAGAAAGACTGACGCTTAAGCGCCAATACTTTCGCCACCTGATGCAAAGAGCACGGGAAAAGACCCTGATGCTGAGAAAGATTGAAGGCAGGAGCAGAGGGTGACAAAGGGCGAGATGGTTGGATGACATCACTGAATCAATGAACATGAACTTGGGTAAATTCCGGGAGATTTAAGAATCTTCTTCGCTTCTCCAGACAGAGAAGCCTGGCATGCTGCAGTCCATGGGGTCTCAAAGAGTTGGACATGACTTGGTGACTGAACAACATACAAATATTTTTTAAAAATGTGAGAAGCTACTACTGGAACAGTGGCTCAATCAGCACAAAGAGCTCAAGAATCAAGCTTGTCTTCAGTATTTCTTAGCCCATCTCCAGGTCTCTCAATCAGAATTTCCAGGGTTGGGATGGAGGAATCAATGTATTTATTACTTTCTCAGGTAATTCTGATTCCATAACTCTTGCTCTTCATATCTCATAAAACACTAAACGTTTGGGCTCTACTGGTTTCCATAACTCTTGCTATGAGAAAAGATTAGCATATCTTTAGGAGAAACAATCCCTTAGCTCTAAACTCTACAAGGAATTTGCCACATGCTTGTCTTTATCCTGGAGTCACTGATCCACAGAATAAGTAAAACTAGCAGCAATTTTCGGAGAAGGCAATGGCACCCCACTCTAGTACTCTTGCCTGGAAAATTCCATGGATGGGGGAGTCTGGAAGGCTGCAGTCCATGGGGTCGCTAAGAGTTGGACACGACTGAGCGACTTCACTTTCATTTTTCATTTTCATGCACTGGAGAAGGAAATGGCAACCCACTCCAGTGTTCTTGCCTGGAGAATCCCAAGGACGGGGGAGCCTGGTGGGCTGCCGTCTATGGGGTCACACAGAGTCAGACACAACTGAAGCAACTTAGCAGCAGCAGCAGCAGCAATTTTACTCTTTAGAAGCAGAAATGTGGACACATCTGACAACCACTTGCAATTAGCCTGAGGCCAGAACCTCAGGTATTTCCCTAAGGGAAAACATTTTGGTGCTGGTGCTGGAGAAGACTCTTGAGAGCCCCTCTGACAGCAGGGAGATCAAACCAGTTAATCTTAAAGGAAATCAACTCTGCGTACTCATTGGAAGGACTGATGCTGAAGTTGAAGCTCCAATACTTTGGCTACCTGATGAGAAGAACTGACTCATTGGAAAAGACCCTGATGCTGGGAAAGATTGAAGGCAGAAGGAGAAGAGGGCAACAGAGGATAAGATGGTTGGATAATATCACTGATGCATTGGACATGAACTTGGGCAAACTCCTGGAGATGGTGAGGGACATGGAAGCCTGACATGCTGCAGCCCATGGGGTTGCAAAGGGTCGGACACAACTGAACACCACCACTCTGATGAGCTTCAGGCTGGGCTTATACACTATGCCTGGCAATGTTCTGAGGCTAAGAACAGCCTCACCAGAGAGGCCAAAGGCCCTCCCCACATTCTTATCTGCTGGCTGGAGCCTCCTTCCAGAAACAGAAAAAAATGAGTACAACAACGACAGGACTTTCAACATAGGCAATTCAGATTTTCTCAATCGTATACCATGTATGAGATAAAAATAACTTCAGAAAACATTACAATATTTAGAGCAATGTAACACATACATTATCTCATTCACGTTCGATTCTGCGACCCCGTGGACTGTAGCCTGCCAGGGTCCTCTGTCCATGGAACTTTCTAGGCAAGAATACTGGAGTGAGTTGCCATTTTCTTCTCCACAGCAATGTAGAACACAATCCAAACACAACCTCTGTACTTTTCTTGCAAGTGAAGCTTTAAGGAAAGTCAGTTACACTTCTTTTCCAACCAGATAAGCCTTCTGCTCAGCCACTTCTGTCCACATAGGAGAAACTGCTGCTACTGAGACATCTATTAGCTAAGAGTGGGTGGCAGTGGGGACACTTGGCTTGGACCTCCAAACCTTCTGTTTATCATCTGCACAGTCTTGATACATTTGCTAAACTTGACTGTCATCTGTAAAATGGGATAATAGGGGCCTATCTAACGGTTGAAGGATCAGTCAGATAAGGTCCATGACAGGTCTAAGCAAGCAGTGAAAACAAAGGGTGTATTGTAAGACATGGTCTATGTTCCACTGAGCTGGCAGTTTAGGAGAGGAGATGAAAAACTGGAAAATTAATTGAGGTTCAAGTTGCCGTGAAAGCTCAAAAGCAGAAGGGATCTGTCGCCCTAAAGAGATGGTAAGGCAGTATCCTTCACAAAGAAGATTCGAATTGCGCCTTTAGGGGGGGATAGAGTCTTCTAGAAGGACAAAGAGAGGCAATACAGCATATGTGGGGGGAAATGGAGGCTCATTTCCAGAAATAGGCATAGAAGTTGACACGATTTGTTTATAACATACATTTTGAGGGGTAGGAATTAGGGAAGTGGGAGGTGGGAAGCCTCTAATTAGGCTTTTGTTGCTCTGTGCTGAAAAAGAAGGCCTTTCTGCCGAACACACTGAAAGACCAACAGAGGCTTTATAAAGGAGAGTGACATGATTAGATCTGAGTGTAGAAAGGTCACTCTGGAAATACTGATTAAGATGGGCGGGAGGAGGGTGAGCCTAGAGGCAAGAAGACCACAGTTGGAGGGGGTGCTGTAGGAATCCTGGTAAGGAGAGGCAGAGGCAGCAGTGATGGAGTGGACATTACTTATTTGAAAGATGCTAAGAAAGCAAGAAAGGCAGGGCTCAGTAACTGATTGACTGGGGCAGATAAGGGAGAATAAGGAATCAAGGCTGTCTCCCAGGTTACAAATGCAGGTGAATGCGTAAATGACTTGCACACTGACCAAGAGAGAAAGAAAAGAAGATGAGCAAATTTAAGAGTAAGTAGATGTGGGACATAGTGAATTTGCTTTGAGACATGTTGAGTTGAAAAGTATCTGTGAAAATCCAGAAGGAAAAGTCCAGTAACTATGGATATGAATGTCTCTAATTTATGGGGGAAAAAACTCAGGGGAAAAGAATCTCATTATGTGGAAGCTAAGAGTAGTTAACTTGATGGCAGGATGTTCTTCAAAATAGTTCGCTAGCAGCAAATACAGTGGTTATTTTCAGAAACTGAACTGCTTTGGAGATCGAGTTTCTTTCTCCACGGAACAAAGCTCTGGATTCAGAGTCATACACCCAATGGTGCTCAGCCATACTCTTGAGTTCCAGACAAAACTCAAGGACATTTAAGCTGCACCATGTTCAAGGTGAGATGATTCTGGAAAATGGTGAAGGTCATGGACATAGTCAAACAGGACAATACACATGAAATTGATTTGAAGTCCTTCAAGAATCAGCAGTGTTTTCTCTCGTTCCTTGCTTCCTCACAGAAAGGCAGCCCATGGCAGTATGACCAGAAGCTCAGTCATGCCTGGCACACTGTCGGATACATAGTAGTTACACAGTTAACGTTTGGTGAATAAACTGCCCAATGAAGGCACACATCAATTAAACAGAATGAACGTTCCAAGGGAATTGGAAGAGGCTGGGGAAAGTTTGCAGTAATTTTCCCCCTAGGTAGAAGTGATTCCCAAAGATGGGGCATTCAGACTTTAGTCAATGGTGGCATTTCAACCTGGCCACATCTCAAAGGAATCACTGAGCGGGGGAAGGGGGTTGAAAATGAGAAGTTGGGATTTTCTTTCTTTCAAGGAGGAGACAAAATGTCCCAAGAAGGGATGAGTGGGTGCAGCTTCTTTTAAATGGTGGTGAAATGCTATATCAGGTCATAAACCTGTGGTAGAGTTTAGTGACTGTGTTTAAATGGATGATTCTCATTGCCTTATGAGATCCGGAAAAGCCATAAAAATTCATGGCCTACTTGTGGCTGAGGTCTAATAAAGGAATAATCGGTGCTTTAAGCGAGAGGTAATGGGAGGTACAGTGGGAGATTTACTTGAGCAGTAAGGGCTGCAGAGACAGCCTAGGTTTTTCATGCCAATTACACTGGCAGACAACAGGGCAGGACTTCCCTGATATGCACTTGTAATCCTGTTCTCTTAAGTGACAAGATGGGTCCTTAGTTCCTCCTTCTCCTGCACTTTCAGGAATCAAGCCTTAGAGTTCTACTCAGGACTCCTGCCATCAAACTCAATAAATCTGCAGTGAGGTTCCCATCAGAGATCACTTGGTATGGTGGAAAGAACTTGGAATTTGAATTAGGAAAAACTTTAGTTTTAAACCTAGCTCTGTGAATTCCTAGGTTATTTTCTTGTTGACCCTAATTATTCTTTCTCAATCATTCATTCCTGTCCACTGCCATGGGACTTGGGTGTCTCTCATGGGAGAAGTCCTCACTTATCCTCTTGACTACAAGCTTGGCCATGTGACTTGCTTTGGCCAAGGGCTTGTGTGTTGAAGTAATGGATGTCACAACTGAAGAGCTTCAAGAGCCTTTGGGAGGTGGGCCATTGTTCTTTTATCTCTCTCATGAGAATAAAAGTGAAAATGTTAGTCACTCAGTCGTGTCCACTCTGTGTGATCCCATGGACTGTAGCCCACCACGCTCCTCTCTCCATGGAATTCTCCAGGCAAGAATATTGGAGTGGGTTGCCATTCTCTTCTCCAGGGGTTCTTCCCCACCCAGGGATCAAAGCCAAGTCTCCTGAATTGCAGGCAGGTTCTTTACCATCTGAGCCAGGAGGGAAGCACTCATGAGAATAATATAATATATATTTTTCGCCTGGGTTCTGGAATATAGAAGACACACAAGGCAGACTCAAAGCTGCTTTCAGATACTTCACTTGGGATGTAATATGACTGAGAATACAGGCTTATTGTTTCAAGACAGTGAGACATTGGGGGTGTTTGTTATCTCAGTGTAACAATATAGTGAAACCTGACTGACACACAGGGTGATTTAGGAAAAATATCTTAACCTGACTGAGCTCTGTTTTCCCTAAAATGTTGACAATACACCCACTCATGTTTCTGTGTGTGTGTGTGCTTAGTTGCTCACTTGTGTCTGACTCTGAGACCCTAGAATAGTTGCTTCACTAATTATGGTTTTAGTTATTCAGATTTTTCTACTCAGACAAATGAGAGGGACTAAGGCATTTCCCCAACATGTGTACTTCTAGTTAGCTCTATTTGAATGACTTGTTGCTATAGAATCCCTGGGCCAATGTGGCAATCAGTGGCAAATTGGACATTTATGACACTCTTCTTCCAGGACCAGGGCGAAAGAGTCTCTCAGATCTTTTCATCACCGCCTTCACAAGCTGTGAAAGAAATAGCAGCAGGTTCACTTTCACCCCATTACACATCCAGTCAATGGAACGCTGCCTTTTCCTTACCTGGGGTGACAGCAGGCAGGTGAAAGCTGGCTCCTATGGCCTTTTGCACATGGTCACACTGCTATGAAAACCAGGGGACTGTGCTCATTGCAATCCCAGTAATAGCCCCTCGCCCAGGCCCACCTATTCATGGTTCACAAAGTTTCTGTGGTGTTCATTCTGATTTTCATAACAGTTCTATGAGCTTTTCATTCCCTCAGTCATTCATTCAACTGAGTGCTAGCCACACTGTTTTGGCCTTCATGCAAGTAGGTATTAGTGTATTAGTGACAGTTTATGACTAGTTACTGCATTTATTCAGCAAACATTCTTCTGCATCTACTATGTGTTGGGCACTGTAAAGTCAACGAAGATACTTAAGTGAAAAGGCATGGTCCCGCAAGGAAATCACAGTTGCAAAGACGATACAGACACAGAAATCACCATTTCTGAAAGGGTGTAGCATAAATGTGACCACAGAGTTCAAACCAAGTGTATCAGGGCACAAAGGAGAGAAAGTCCACCTACAGAATCAGGGACGTCAGGCCATAGGAAGGGACCTACGGCTGGGTTCTAAGAGATGATTGGAAGCTTACCAGGTGGGTGAAAGTGGAACAGAGAAGCAAGCAATGGAAACAATTTAGAGATTAGGAAGAGTATCTGTGTATGGCTAGAGCAGAGGGTCAGTTGGGGCCATAGGGAGGGATATTAACAGAATTCAATAGGTAGGATAAAGTGGTTGAAAAGAACCTTGAGGTGCAAAGGAAGGAGTTTCTCTTTACTCTGTAGGCAACGAGACTTCACATTAAGTATTTTAAATAGAAAATTATATGGTCACATTTAAAAAAAAGATTTCACTCCAGCAACAATATAGTCTATCGGAAATAAGTCAGACTAGAGTAGAAGAAACCAGTTACAAGGTTAATTCCAGAGTTCTGAACTCTGTGCTCACTCCAAAGTCTTACGTGTGCCATTTCTGCCGAGGACTAGTACTCCCAAGGAGATGTCACCCTTATTTCCTGCCATCTCTGCCCTTCTTTGGGGGAAAACAAACATTTAGCAAACGACCCACTCAGTTAGTTATAATCATTTATCAGAGGGACAATCATTTTCCAGACACCTCACACACTGTCTATGGATGGTGATCCCAAGGTCAGGATTACCTCGATAATCAGTCAGGGTTTGATGATGAATGGTACACATTTGCACTGAGCACCAAAAACAGGGATTTTTTTTTTAAATGTGTAGACACATTTTAAAAATATCATGGAAAATAAGAACTTTGCTGGATTTGGATACACTTAGTTTATAATTCGGCCTTTTATATAGTTCACAATGTTCTCACAGCAAGTATACTGGGGTGGTTTGCCATTCCCTCCTCCAGTGGATCAATTCCCAAGAAGAGGAGTACCAAAGAATGTGCTAACCATCAGACAATTGCACTAATCTCCCATGCTAGTAAGGTCAGGCTTAAAACCTTGCATGCTAGGCTTCAGCATTATGTGAACCAAGAACTTCCATATGTCCAAGTTTGGTTTAGAAAAGGAAGAGGAACTAGAGATCAGATTGCCAACATTTGCTAGATGATAGAGAAAGCAAGGGAATTTCAGAAAAACCCCTATCTCTGTTTCATCGACTAAGGTAAAGCCTTTGATTGTGTGGACCATGACAAACTGTGGAAAGCTCCTAGAGAGATGGGAACACCAGTCCATCTTACCTGTCTCCTGAGAAACCTGTATGCAGGTCAAGAAGCAACAGTCAGAACCCTGTATGGAACAGCTGATTGGTTGAAGATCGAGAAAGGAGTACAGAACAGCGCTGTCTGCTGTCACCCTGCTTGTTTAACCTATATGCTGAGCACATTATGAGGTGCCAGGTTGGATAAGTTACAAGCCAGAATCAAGACAGGCAGGCAAAACATCAAAAACCTCAAATAGGCAGATGATACCAATCTAATGGGAGAAATCAAAGAGGAAATAGAGAGCCTCTTGATGAGGACAAAGGAGGACAGTGAAAGAGCTGACTTAAGCCTAACTATAAAAGAACTAAGATCATGGCATACGGTCCCATTACTGAATGGCAAGTAGAAGAGGAAAAGGTGGAAGCAGTGACAGATTCTCTCTTCTTGGGCTCCAAACTCACTGCAGATGGTGAATGCAGCGTGAAGTCAGAAGACGACGGCTTCTTGGCAGGAAAGTGATGACAAACCTAGACAGCGTGCTGAAAAGCAGAGACATCACTCTGCTGACAAAGGTCCGTACAGCCAAGGCTATGGTTTTCCCAGTGGTCAGGTAGGGCTGTGAGAGCTGGCCATAAGAAGGCAGATGCCAAAGAATTGATGCTTTTGAACTGTGGTGCTGGAGAAAGCTCATGAAAGTCTCGTGGACAGCAAGAAGATCATGCCAGTCAATCTTAAGGGAGATCAACCCTGAATATCCACTGAAGGACTGATACTGAAGCTCTAGTATTTCGGTCATCTGAGGCAAGCAGATGACTCATTGGAAAAGTCCCTGATGCTGGGAAAGACTGAGGGAAGAAGGGGAAGAGGGCAATAGAGGATGAGATGGCTAGAATGAACATGAACTTGGGCAAACTCCAAGAGATAGTGAGGAACAGGGAGGTTTGGCATGCTGCAGTCCATGGGGTCTCAAAGAATCAGACATACCGGGCGACTGAACAAGACCAATTTTATAATTTACATTTGCTTTTCATTGCATATAATGTGGGGAATAGTGGTAGGGCTGGAGGTGGGACATGTATTTTTAGCACATAAGTCTTCTAAAGCAGCAGTCTCCAACATTTTTGGCACCAGAGACTGGTTTCACGGAAGAAAATTTTTCCATGGACTAGGGTTGGGGGGATGGTTTCAGGATGACTCAATCATTACATTATGTACTTTATTTCTATTATTTAATTGATGTATAATGAAATAATTATACAAATCATCACAGTGCAAAATCAGTGGGAGCCCTGCGCTTGTCTTCCCACAAGTAGATGGTCCCATCTGGGTGAGAACAATGGAGAAGAATTGTAAATACGGATGAAGCTTGGCTCACTGGCCCACCATTCCCCTCCTCTGTGCAGCCTGGTACTAGTCCATGGCCTAGGGGTTGGGGACCCCAGTTCTAAAGGACTCAGTCTAGCCTTGGTTATGCCCTTTTTTCTCTGGTTGCACTGCAGATGACCACAGCCACATCCTTCCTTGGAACTTCTCTATAGAGAAGTTTCTAGACAGCAGCCAGAAAGAGAACTGCAACGAACTGGATTCATCATTCACAGAGATGTCAAGGACAGCACCTCCACCCTTACTAAGGCTGCGCAAGGAGACATGGCTGGCAACTCTTACTACCTAATTCAGGTCTGAACCTCATGTAAGTTTATTTGGGCAACAGAATTGGAAACAGCATTTCAGATTCTGCTTACTCAACAGCAGTATTCAATTGAGATCTTCTATACTGTCAGGGCTTGAAAGTCTTGCGGATTACTATAGGGCAGGTTTCCAACACTCTTCCAAGGGTTCTGCTTTGGAGGCCCATCTATTTCAAGGAAGGCGAGCTCCATAGAGAGAGGCTGAGGAATGAGCTGACATGTTAACAAAATAAGTCGTGTGTGCTTAGTCACTCAGTTCTGTCTGACCCTTTGTAACCCCACGGACTGTAGCCTGTCAGGCTCCTCTGTCCATGGAATCCTCCATTCCCCAGGCAAGAATACTTGAGTGGGAGTCATTCCATTCTCCAGGAGATCTTCCCGACCCAGGGATTGGACCCCGGTCCCCTGCATTGCAGGCAGATTCTCTGCCATCTGAGCCAGCAGGTAAGATCAGTATAAGTTGCTGCTGTTCCCCATATGGTTTCCAAACACTGCACAATCCAGTACCACTGCACTCGACTAGAGAACAGAAATATGAAAGGTCTACTCAGGGTATCTAGGTCAGAGCAGTTCAAAATCACACTTCAGACTTTCTCTGCTAATTCAGTCTACACTCTTTGGTCATAACTCACAAGGTTTTCCACAGAGTTCCCTATGATCACAAGCTATGTACTGAGTACTTATTATGTATGTGCTAGGCATATGCTAGGAGTTTTACCTGCATTCTCTGATTTACTCTTTCTATCTATGGGACATAAATTACTATTATTATCCCTCCTTAGCAGATAAGGAAACTGAGACACAATGATCTTTAGTAACTAGGCCAAAGCCAGAACAAGTAAGTTTCAGAGCCCAGGTTAGAATTTAGGAAGCCTTGGAAGAAAAGTTATGACCAACCTAGATAGCATATTCAAAAGCAGAGACATTACTTTGCCAACAAAGGTCTGTCTAGTCTAGGCTATGGTTTTTCCAGTGGTCATGTATGGACGTGAGAGCTGGACTGTGAAGAAAGCTGAGTGCCAAAAAATTGATGCTTTTGAACTGTGGTGTTGGAGAAGACTCCTGAGAGTCCCTTGGACTGCAAGGAGATCCAACCAGTCCATTCTGAAGGAGATCAGCCCTGGGTGTTCTTTGGAAGGAATGATGCTAAAGCTGAAGCTCCAGTACTTTGGCCACCTCATGCGAAGAGTTGACTCATTGGAAAAGACTCTGATGCTGGGAGGGATTGGGGGCAGGAGGAGAAGGGGATGACAGAGGATGAGATGGCTGGATGGCATCACTGACTCATGGACGTGAGTCTGAGTGAACTCCGGGAGTTGGTGATGGACAGGGAGCCTTGGCGTGCTGCGATTCATGGGGTTGCAAAGAGTCAGACCCAACTGAGTGACTGAACTGAACTGAACACCCCTTGTAGATGTGGGTTTTATTCTGTACCCACTTTAACAAAAGGATGAAGGAGAGAAATGGGACTTAAATCAACACAAGCAATTTTGTGACATCATCCCCTCACAAGATCCTGGCCACCATGCCTGAAACTGAATTTGTAAGGAGTTTCCCTGAGTCCCTGGGTCAAATGGCCTCTGATGTTCTGACAACATTCCTCTCCTTGATTCTATGCCCTGACTCTTCTTACTTGGACCCTGCAATGAAATGCCTCATAATTATTCACAGGTTACCTACCAGAGAAAACATCCTCTAGACCTTGGCTTGAAATTACTAGGTGAGTCAAGTCATATTTTTGGTACAATGGATGTGTTATTTCCCAAGTATTGGGGGTTTAACACAGCAACAGAAGCCTCTCACCAGAGACCTTTCCCCCTTAACTTTGAAATATGTGTGTACAACAGAGAAATACTTCTGGTTTTGATGCCCTTACACAAATTGTCAACACACTGTATCTTTTTCTTACAGCTCTTTGATGTACTTGAAGGGGTTTTCTTCCTTGAACAAGAAGCCACAACTCCAAATGTGTTTAAGACAGAAGCCCCTAAACATTTGAAGTTCAGTTCAGAATTCCTAAGCAGAAACTTGGCAAGAAGTCCTAACTTAAATTGGGAAAAACGAGAAAAAAAAAAAAAAAGAAAAGAAACCAATACCCTTCTCCCATCCACGAAGTATCAAATGTATACTTCTCAATAGAAAACAGACTTTTCACATCCATGTCATGCTGGTCTATCATTTATTCCCTGCATTTTCCCCACAAGACTTCTGGCTCATTTCAAAAGCATGGTAATGACCATTTGGATGTATTGCTTTCATCACAAATTCAACAAGCCCAAGTCTTAACTTCTAATCTTTAATCCACTTGGTGTCCCTTGCTTTCTTCTTCATTTCTGCTAACAACCCCCATCATCTAGACTTAAAATCTAGACACTGATTCCCTTAAGGACAGGAGGCATCCCTTAATTATCTTTGTATGTTCACTACCCAGGCAGTGCTTGTGCATAGAAGATGCTCAATAAATACTCACTCAATAGATTTTCCCTCCTCCTTTTCCCTCTACTTCACCCACGCATCTTATCTCTTCAAAGCCCTTGACTTGACACTTGTATTTTCCAACATGAGTACCTAACAGCCAAATAGGTCAAATATGACCTATTTGACCAGGGTGCAGCCTGTTTAAGATTTTTATGAAAACCCCCACCCTGAAACCAACACATAAAATTGGTCAAAAATAGAAACTAAGAGGCCAGTGGTTTCAAATAATTACAGTTCTGAGTGCAGATCAGGGTCATTCTAAAAGAAGTAGACCTGTTATAATTGCCGTTGAATCTAAGAACAATTTTAATCTTACATGTTAAATTACTCTACAAGATCAAGATAAAGTTTAATGGATCATTTCCAAGGATTTCTTACCAAAGAATAAGAATGCACCATATCATTAACCCCAAATTCTTAAGAGTGGAATCTATAAAGCCCCTTTAAGTACATAACATGCCTTGCACATGGAAACTACTTATGTAAGTTTCTGTGTATCCCTGAATCTCACTCAAGTTATGGGCCCAATCTGAACACCAGCCATTAGCCTTCTTTTAAACTAAAATGTATTATTGATAACGAGTAGGCCTCATTCAACTCTGTTTCTGATTATGAGGTTCTGTATATAAACCACATATCTTTACTTTTTTTTTTCTTCAGTTATTTATCCCTTGACATTCTTTTAATGCATACCATGAATCCTATGACTACTTCTGTAGTTCATATTTTCCTGCTCCATCAGATCAGAGGTTCTTAAATCGAGGTCTGTGATGCAGAAGAGAGACTGGGGGAGTAGAGGTGTGGGCTCGGAAGCAAGAAAGCAGCGTTGACTTCTTGATGGTTTGAGTCTAGAGAAATCTAAGACATGCTGATGAGAATAAGCAGATGCTGGAGGAAAGATATTGCAGGGTTTACTCTGCACCAGGCATAGTTGTAGACACTGTGGGAAAAGCCCTACCAACCTTCCATTCTGATAGGGCCCACTAATGGCTACCAAACAAATCAATACATATTTTTGTCAGGTAATCATGAATGCTATGGAGACAAAGAAAAGAGAGAAAGAATGGAGAGTTTTATAAATTGCCATTTTTTAAAAGGTGGTCAGAGAAGTTCTGACTTTCCCTGAGCAAAAATCAGATGGAAGTGAGAGCAGGGATGTGCTGTTATCTGGGGAAGATCTTGGAGGGAGAGGAAGCATCTGAAGCAAATGCCCTAAGGCAGGAAGAGGCCTGGACCAGCTCCGTCAGCAGAAAGCAAGTGGACCGGTGTGGCTGGAGCAGAAGGTGGGAAAAATCATGTGCAGCCTTGTGCTGGTGACAGGGCTCATACTTTCACTCTGAATGACTATCCATTTAAAAACACCATCTCTCATGGGGGCCCAGTGTGCAACAGCTGCAAACAGCAGCCTTCTCAGTAGTGTATGCAGCCTATTGCCCATACAGGTTGCCCTAAGGGACCTTGAAGACAGACAGATAATGTCCAGTGGACATTCATGACAGGCATACTGTCTCCAATCCAGGCTCCAGAGAGGTATGTGTGGCAATTTTGGAAAGCCCCAGCACACAGTGGCCAGGGTTCACATTGGACAAGTCATTAGGCCCATCCATACCAAGCTTTAGAACAAGGAGCACATGACTGAGGCCCTCCACAGGGCCAAGGTCAAGTTCCTTGGCCACTAGAAGAGCCACATCTCCAAGAAGTGGGGTTTCATTAAGTTTAAAGTGGATGAATTTGAAAACATGACTAGCAAAGCAGCTCATCTTGGATGGTCTGTGGGATCAAATACATCCCTAATCATGGCCCTCTGGACAAATACTGGGCCCTGAACTCATGAGCACCTTGGCGCTGTCCCCACCTTACTCATGCCCACCAGTAATCCCTACTTTCCCGTCCAAAAATAAAATAAAATAAAATACAATCTTTCCCTGATCGTATTACACCAGAATAAATTGACTGTTCACCATGTTCCAAGCATTCAGATAAGCTCTGGGAACATACACATTAATAAGGTCCAGTCCCTCTATAATAAGGAAACAGATATTTAGACAAATGAATCTAACACAAGGTAGAAAGCAAGTTAAGTGTTGTTAAGAGAGATGGCTGGCCTGCAGGAGAGCTGAGATCCCTCTCAGCTTCAGGGAGGAGGTAGTCAGGTTTGGTTCACAGAGGTAGTTCCCATACGTTCCCATATGATGGGCCGTGAAGGATGGATTGAATTCGAATACAGGGGTCACTTAGGTACAAAACTTTCTAAGGAAACAAGTCAAGGGATAGAGGTGAAAATACGCCTGATATTTTCAGACAACTATGAGAATTGACTAAGATGGGAAATGCTTGAAGGTGAGTAATTGGAAATGGGTTTGGACAAGAAGTTTGAAAGTAGATGTTTGAAGTACGTAAATGCAAGACAGAGAATTAGTGAACCCTTATTAGCTCTAGGGTATAATATGCCTTTTACATCCTTTCCAGATATGCTTGCTTACATCTCTACAGGAAAGATTACATAGGAGAAAAGAACACGCAGTGAACGTACAGGAATTAAACTGAACTCTCCTTTTGCAATTTGGTGAAAAATTTTAAGTTATATTCTTATTAGAGACAACTTAATATACCAGTCCCTTACCCCCTAGCACTGCACTGATGAGGAATGTGAGTCCTAAAGGTTTAATAAGCAATGAAAGGTCACACTATTAATAACTGATGAATCAGGAATCGGACTAATGTCCTATTATTTTCCTGCTACATTTTTTCTGCTCAGCTCTACCAGATCTTTCCATTACTGTACAAAGAAAGGTATGGATGACACACATTTAGTGCTTCAAATCCAGATCCTGAGCTGTCTTATTGTAACACACATATGATAATAATGACTCATCTGCTATTCCTCCCCCATCTGGGTGCAATCTACCTCCTCAAAACTCCTTCACACTGTCAGTGGTGACTGAGCTGTACAGCTGTAGGCAAGGCCTTCCAAATACTCCACTGCGGCATCTTCCACCCCTGCTAACTTCTCCGAGGACAGAAAAAAACGGAATTCCCTTTCCCAAGAGACATCTGCCACCACCACGCCATTAAGAAGTTTTGCTTCCACTTATTTGCTCAATATTCCTTACAAGAAAATCTTGACTTGTTCTTTTTCAATAATTGAGCTTAGCAACCAGATTAACATGCTTTTGGATTTTTCAAATTTATTTCTAATGAAAAGCAGAGTTAACAGAAAGCAAGAGAGAATCAGCCAACTTAGCCACAAAAGTAAATTTTAGCTCTTCGCTTGTACCTTAAGGCAGTGGTGCCCAACCTCTTTGGCACCAGGGACCAGTTTCATGGAAGACGATTTTTCCACAGACTGGCATAGGGGATGGGGTCAGGGAGAGAGTGGATTCAGGATAATTCAATTACAGTACATTTATTGTGCATTTTATTTCTATTACATCAGCTTCATCTCAGATTATCAGGCATTAAATTCTGGAGGTTTGGGACCCCTTGCCTTAAAGAAGTACTAGAAAATTTGGGAAAAGGCCTTCTAAAGATGTTTCATTTGAATTCTGAAAATAAAAAACTAGCTTCAAGACTCAACCTAATTTCTATTTCAGGAAACCTTCTGTGAACAAACCCTTTCCCCAAATCTGTGCTCCCGTGAAATGCCACACATACCTTTAAGATGATGGCGCAGAACGCACTGCGCTGTGACAATTGCTCTCCAGGTCTCTTCTTTCCCACCAGGTTCACAGCACCTATCACAGTGGAGAGAAAGAAGGAAGGTGTCAAAGATGGGACGGAGGAAGGAAATGTTTGATGCACATGTTTTCCAAACGAACTCAAGACACATGATCTGGCAAAGAATGTCTTGGCTGCTAATTGGCTAAGAGTAATTTGAAGAGAAATAGCTTGGGTGTTAATACTAGGATTCCATACACACTGCTGGTTTGTGATGACACCAGAAAAGAATGTTCTAATTTGAGACTGAAAAATCTATGATGCTCATTTACTCTGCACACATTACATCTCAAACCTGGACCACCGAAAATCAGCATTTCGTGGATCTGTGGCTATTTTGATGAAAGCTTATACAGGCCCATTTTGGTCTAGATACATTTGTGTTTTATGTACTTGATATATAGGTAATTTTACATAGGCCTTACAGTGAAATAAAACATGATGCAATGTGATGCGTGGCAAAGACCATGGCAGGTGGGTACCACGGTACCTGAGGCTCTAGCTGTTGGTCAATGACAACACTCTAGTACCTATCCTTCAACTGCTTCTTTTCTCTACTGCTTGTCAAGTAAGATGTTGCACTGTGTCTGTCTTTCTGCATTGCCGTTTTCTTCCCCATATTAACTGCTTGTGATTCCACAGCCACACAGAGCGACATGGCACATGCT
This sequence comes from Ovis aries, assembly GCF_016772045.2. NCBI lineage: Eukaryota > Metazoa > Chordata > Mammalia > Artiodactyla > Bovidae > Ovis > Ovis aries. The sequence goes on from NC_056055.1 coordinate 16,853,068, forward strand.
TCACTGTTAACAGTTTTTATTTTAGAAAAAAAAAAAATTTAAGATAGGTTATGACCCATCACCATGAACCCTGTGGCAGGACAACAAAGCTGATTTATCATTTTCAACTCTTTCTGTTCATACCAGCTCTCACGCCAAATACTTATTGAGTCCAGCTTAAGTGACCATAGATTAAATAAAGATAGTGATATCCCCTTCGAGTGGCTGAAATATCTTAAATTTCTTCTGCACCATTACTCTACTGGAAAACTGCTTTGGGTAGGTTGATTTTGGCTGGCATCCTTTGTAAGGAATTCAGCAACTGGTCATGTCTAGGGGTGTCTGTACACCTGTGTTTTTGATCTCTAATACACAGGACGTTAGAATTAGATTTGTATGTTTGAGAATCATTAATCAGTGATGAGTCTCACCTTGCCAAATGACTTTAAGAAGATTGGTATGAAAAAATTAATATCAGATGTTTGCATTAGGATATCAATTCTCACCAGTATTTTACTAAGACATTGGAAGATTTCTGCAAAAGGAGATATAAACAAGGAATGTCCCAGGATAGAAGTACACATAATGAAGGCGGCATGGACTACTCAAGGGAACAACAGAATTTAAGCGATTCAGAATCTCAAGCCATGAATATTCTTTTAGTGCCCGTTATATGCTGGAACATGTACATATATAGTCATGGCCACATATACAAACGTAGGGTATAATTATGAGTTCTTTTTGGTGGTGGTTGTTCACTCGCCCAGTTGTGTCTGACTGTTCATGACCCCATGGACTGCAGCACGCCAGGCCTCCCTGTCCCTCACCATCTCCTGGAGTCTGCCCAACTTCATATCCATGGCATTGATGATGCCATCCAGCCATGTCATTCTCTGAAAACCTTTTCTCTTTCTGCCTTCAATCTTTCCTTTGGGAGATTCAAAGGAATGCTTGAGCACCTCCGTGAAGAGACTGACTGGGGCTGAGCCACAGCTTACAGAAAAGTTTTGGGTGGGGCCAGAAGAATCAGGAACCTTTCACATTGATTTTGTTTACCACAATCATTTGTCTTTTTTGCAAAGTTTTAACTTTCACATGAAGCCATAATTATTATATTAAAGTATGGAATTATCCATACTTATGTTAAATGTCATCCCTCGAGTCTGAGTGTTTTAATATCTAATTTTTGATATAAGATAAGTTATTTGTGATTCCTTCCAGCTCCATATCACCTGCCACTTTAACAAATAAGTCTTCACCTATCTCAAAAAAAGATGTTGGCCCCGGACCAGATCAAGGACCTGCAGGTTCACCTTTTCTCCAGGGATCTCCCTTCTGACAGCCACTGCAGCACTCTGCCAATTACACAGCCATCAAATTGAAAGCCATCAAGCTGTTTCCATCTTCACTTTAAGGTTTTACAAAACACTGAGCTCGAATACCCTACTCGAGACTATAGGATTTTATAAACGACTAAAATTTGATCCACAAAATGAAATGAAGATGTGAGAGCATAATCTGTTCTTAGGGATTATGGCTAATTCCCAGGGATTGCTGCAACTTTTATAATTGCTCATTTTTTTTTTTTCACTTAATCTATTTAAAAATCAGAACCATTGCCAAGTTTTCTAAAGCTTTTGGAAATCAATACTGGCTTGGTCACCCAGTACCTCCCAGGTCCCCGCACACTACAAACATGGCCGAAAGCATCTCATCCATCTCCTCTGTGGCTCTGCCCAGCTCAGCATCAGGCAGGCCAATAATTTCACCTGGGCAGAGGGCTCCATTTCCTTTACCGAAAGGTAATATTCCTTGGGAATCACTTTATCTTGATTGGGCTTCCAGATCCTTCCCTTAATGTTTGTTCTTCTCTTTCCTGCCTTTTTTGAGTACTGATCTGAGAAGAAGTTAAGAGAGGCATTTAATAATTTATTCAGTTGACAACTGACACCTTGCTTTAAAAAATAAATAAATACATGACACCAAATATAATGTACCTAAAAAACGAAGGTGCTTCAACTCACCGAGCCTAAAAGAGCTGATATGAGTGAGAAGATGGAAAGGGTGAACATGTTTCTAGAGAGACTGCTTTTATTTGCAAGAAATTCCCTCTACAGCTGGTGAGCCTGTCAATACAACAAGAAGGGTGGAGGCCGTCTCTCTCAAGATGATTTGAGGAATAATGGTGAGCAACCAGGTAGCTGATGCAGTGTGAGAAGGCCTGTCGTCCACGCCTCTACCTCCTCTGAGGGATCTGCCCCGTTCATCTGTCAGTTCAGCAGAAGCTCTGTCTGTGACGACCAGAAGCCTGGCGGTAAGTCAATATGTTCCCCTTGAGACAAGGAAAATTCCGCAGGTCAGACTTGCAAGGCAAGTAGACTACAAAAAGTGCCGAATGCATACAAACGCTGTAGTAAATTAAGATAATGATATTGGCTGTTTATTGTAGATAAAACCTAAATCTGTAATAGAAGCATCTAGGAGATTTCCAGCACCCAGTGTATCAACATCAGAAAGCGCAGTTATGATTGTTGTCAAGGAAAAAAATAAAATAAAATAAAATCCAGGGCCTGACTAACATTTAGAGATATAACGCTTTCATATCCTTCAGTCTTCTTTCCTTTGTGATTTCCACAGGATTTTCATTTCCAGAGATATTATACTACTTGCTTTCAAAGGAATTCAATATTTTCATTCAGAAAAGTAATTTCACAGGAAAGTAACACAGAGTGATGTCCTGGGTATTCATTTTCCGAGCCAATCTTACAAAGTCAATTCGTGCTGCACGGTGCTGGGGCAACATGAAAAGGTGCAGATGCTGTGTCTCTGGGTTTCTGGGGTCCTCTTCTTCCCTCCCAGTCCCCTCCTGCAGGACACCCCATAAGCATTTGAAAAGAACTGTCTGGCGGTGAAACAAAACAGGCCACCTGACTCCCTTAATAACCTCACCCAGCGTCACCCAAAGACATTGATCCCGAGCCCAGGACTCGATTACGGCTTCATCCCCTCTGCCCTGTAGGAAAAGTCATATCTCCATAACCATCACAATCATCCTGTTTCTTTTCTTCGTGTTGTTACAGAAATTAGAGGAGAAGGCAGCCAGCCTAAGGTGAAAGACAAGGAGATGAGTGACTTCCTCGGGTACTTCTGTGCAGATAAAAGCTAATTCTGATAAAACCAAGACTGAAATCCTTCCAGCCCACAGAAAGTCAAGGTCAGACAACATGAACCAATCAAGTTGAAAGCTGCCTGATGTTTTTTTTTTTTTTTTTTTTTTCAGAAGTGAGTCAGAGACTGACAGAGGTGGATGGAGGAAGGATGAGGGGGAAGAGGGAAGAAGGAAGGAGAAAAGCCCCCCATCGAGATGAACAGATGGACTGACAGAGTGAACGAGAGATGGAGATGGACGGGGAGAAAAGGAGCTCCTTCTCCTGTTCCTTACGTATTTCAGGATCAAAAGGCATAGGAAAAAAAAATAATCTTCAAGGTTTTCATCAGGCCCTGGGGGTGATGGGACCACAAGGTCCAGCTGCCAATGGATGTTTTTCCTGGGGTTTTGCAAGTCAGCCACGTGCCCTAACCTTGAGGATGCTGTTTATTCCTGGGGGAGAGAGAAGCCAGCAGCCCCAGCCCCACCCCCATCGGAGCAGAGTGGGCATTACCAGTGAACAAAGAAAGAGCGCTGTACAGCAACAAGCATTTGGTTTTGATTAGAGCATATTCAGAGACTGTGCAAGTTCTATTAAAATAAGCACAAAACCATCTTAAAGGGCTTTTTCTTTTCTTTCTCTTTCCCCCCCCTCGGTTTATATTGTTAATCTTTCTTCCTGGACGGCTCCTCACAAATGCCTTTTGTTTTCTCGTGTGATTCTACGTGCCAGGACTCTAAGAAGGCAGGACGGAGGTCCTATTCTGGCATGCTTTCAAGTCTCTTCCATAGGAGATGAAGGCTCGTTGCTGTGCCTTCAAGGGTATAAATTTAGAGGCCGCCAAACCGTCCGGAGGTAATTCAAATGCTGGTAAATGGTGGAATCCACCCTGGCCCCCTGCTCCTATGAATACCCTGGCACTTACCCCACTCAGAGGAAACGAAACCAATTTGGGAAAGCGAAGACAGAATAAACATGCAATTAAAATGGTCATTCCTCCTGGTTTCTTCCTTTAGTTCTTTTTTTAACACTGCATCCCATTCTATAATCTGATGATGAAATGGGCCCAGCTAATTATAACAACGTACAAAAGATCGCTGTCTTTTTCCCCACAGTGACTAGGCTAGCTTTGAATATTTTTTTTTTTTTGGTAGTTGGGGGCACAGGGGGTGGCAAGGAACGGGAAGAGAGGTGGACGAACTTCAAGGGAAGCCGTCATTTTGGAAGAGCCGCTGTTTTTTTATATTGTTTCAAACCCTTTGCCAAGGTGAACATTTCAGAAATGGCACTTCCCTTTCAATTTATCTATCTTCCTCCTTTATCCATAGATAGACAAATAAAAATGAATCTTTCCAGAGGCAGCACGCATGCCACTTCTATATATTCTTCAGATAGCTTATTTTTATTCAGCTTAAAGCATAACCTATCATTTTTATTCAAGATTCCATCCAGCCTCTCTCTCTCTCTCCAAGCAAGCCTTCAAGAAGCCCTGCTGCCCTGCTTTGTTCCAGAGACTCTGCTAAAGGCCAAAAGATGGAGATAGCACACCCATCTGGTCTGTTTCCACATCTGAAGAGAAGGGCTTGAGAGAGCCCCCTCCAGTGGAAGGAACAGGGTGGTCGGGAATAAGCATTGCAGTCTTCTCTTTGTTTGTGATTAGCTTCTTGTGCTCATCTCAGGAAGACTCTTAATATCCATGGGGAAATAACACCATGAAACGAAGCTCACCCAGCAAACAGGAGGATTCGTTGCCAGGGCTTTGAAATACTTACACTTAAAGATTCCATTTCAGTGTCAAAAAAACACATAAGCATCTCACTTCTCTCCTCACACTAGTCTCCTGTTGTTCCCTTTAGCCCTCCCCTCTGCCTAATTCTCAATCGTGTGTGAATTTTATATGTATCAACCTTAAAGCATCTGCTAGAAAATAACAGCCAACCTGTATATGAAATAGGAATAGACTCGATGTCAGAGCAAAATTAAGATCTTGATGCCTCCGCGTTTCTGTGATATTACCCTCATGCTTGGTGAATAAATACCACAGGAATACCAAACAGCAGTGGAGCAAAAATGAATATTGAAATTTATAAAATGGCCAGTGTCCAAAATCGTAATATTCACAGGGAAGTGTTTTGACATCTGAGATAACCTCCATTTTCCTTCAGAGCTGAGCATGCTTGATTTGGTAGGACGGATTTGAACAAATAACATTATTACAACGCATTTCAAATTGTTCACCTCTTTTTTAACCCCTTCAATTTTTACAATCCCCCTCATTTTAAATAAGAAAGGGCTGAAAGCACAAAGTTTTAAGTCAAATGATTTGGGGCTGGAATCCTTGTTCTGTCACTCTCTAAGTCTCTAGCTTTGGGTACCTGAATGAATCTTTCCATGCTTCAACTGGCATCTATGAAGTAGGGAAACCAACAGACCCATTCTCACAGGGTAGTGTTGAAGATTAAATAACAATATATATTATAGACGACATAAAAAGTCATGATAATTATTACAGCTAACATTTATTGCGTATTTTAAAATCAGTATCAGTCACTGTTTTAAGAGTCTTACACATAATAGCTTGTTAACTATGAGACAGAGTTGTTGGAAAGATTAAATGACTTAATTCATGTAAACGAAGTAATACATTTATGCCTAGCACACAGTTAATGCACTATAAATGGTGATGACAATGATACTCATGTAACTCTCAGTCAGTTCAGTCACTCAGTCGTGTCCAACTCTTTGCAACCCCACGGACTGCAGCACGCAAGGCTTCCCTGTCCATCACCAACTCCTGGAGCTTGCTCAAACTCATGTCCATCAAGTCGGTGATGCCATCCAACCACCTCATCCTCTGTTGTCCCCTTCCCCTCCTGCCTTCAATCTTTCCCAGCAACAGGGTCTTTTCTAATAAGTCAGTTCTTTGCATCAGGTGGCCAAAGTATTGGAGTTTCAGCTTCAGCATCAGTCCTTCCCATGAAGATTCAGGACTGACTTCCTTTAGGATTGACTGGTTTGATCTTAGAACCTTCTAAAAAAGGAATTGTTATTAGGCCTATTATACAAATGAGGAAACTGAGACCCAGAGTAAATATTTTAGAGTTGGACACAACTGGACGACTGAACAACAAAAACCCAGTATTACAGATTAGGAAATAGTGAAATGATTCAAGCAGACAGTATAGCCCCAAAGCCTATCATTTAGCCACTGTACTATATGTCAAAGCTCTTTATAAAATATAAAATATGACATATAGTAATGTCATTGATATATGTGTGTATGTGTGTACACAGACACACAGTTGATTTCTCATATTACAAAAGGAAATATTCTGGTTAAGTTTCTACCACCCAGGCAGGCCAACCCCATAAGAGTGGAAATTGTGATTGGTGCCTGGCCTGATTAAAATTCTGAAATCATCATATTTGCTGCTCAGTCTCCTTTCCGCCCATATTTTCTTTTCTGGCTGACAGGGGTTGTTCAGCTGGGCTTTGTGTGAGTTACAAAGCAGCAACAATTACATGAGGGAGTCCAGGAGCAGGTTCACCACACACAAAAAAGAGTTGTCATAAACACTGTGCATCTTAACGCAGTGCTTCCTTCTTTACGTCAGATTAATTAAAGAGCAGATGTTCTGTCAGACCCTGCGTTAGGTATGGTTATCTTTGAGATTCCAACTCCTCCATTTGCTGGGTTTTAATTTGCATCATTATGCATTTCGAGCCTGGGGCATGAGTCGTCAAGTGGTAAACATTAGCTATACTGCACTGAATTTCCAAATGCACCTTCACTATTAGGCTGACTAATAGAATTCAATTCTATTTTCAGCCGAATCCTCTCAATTTTCATTTGCTTTTGACACATTACATGGCAGGAGGAGAGAGTAAGGGAAAATGAGGGAGCAAGAGGAACCCACAGCCTTGTTTGTGCACAGGCCTCAAGTCAGAAGACAGCCCCCTTCTGGTGGGTTTTGGCCACCACTGCCTTCTTGTTACACACAGCTGTGACAGCCTTGAAATTTCCCCACCCATCCTCATCTCAGCAGTTGACACTCCAACTATGGCAAGATGTCCCTGCTGTTGTTAAGAACTGGAGATGCTAAAGTCAATTCTGATTTTCTAAATGCAATTCCTAAAAAACTGATGTCAAAAAAGTTTTCAGGCCACCATCAAAGTCCGATATGAATTAATCTGTCATTATAACACAGCCTCACTTGCCAGGCATTTCAGGCCAGGGTTTGGGAAAGGCAGCAGATATCTGGGTTGACAATTTCATTTAAAGGACAGAAAGCTTTCTGCTTTCTTTTCATTGGTATCTTGATTTAATGAACACACAAACAGACCATGGCCATATGCTCCAAATACCAGCTTGCTGTTCTTCAAGAAGCAGCTTGGGAAAATGCCAAGGCAAGAAGCTTGGAAGAAACTTGAAAAGGCTTCAAGACATATCTTTGTAGCCTGAGATAGCAAATGCACCAGTGATTAATTACACTGGGGTTGGACGTGAATAGGAATGCCAATAAGGCATTCGTAGCACTGCAATAGTGGGCACGTTGGCCTGATAATAGAATCCTTCCTGTTTTGGTTTCCCGAGTTTCCTTTCTTTTGGTAACACGTTCACATGCAGTTCAGAGATGTACGATGGCAATATTATGCTACTTCTCATTACAGAATCATTAGATAGAGTGTCACCACAATCAACAAGGGGGTGGCCCTAGGAAGTGGAACTCCAGAATCTGTGCCAGAAAATTCTTATCTGAAGAGAAATCTGTGATGGTCTCTTCCTGAAGAAACCCTCTACTACATCCTCCAGAGATACTGAAAATCAGTGTAGGGGGTGGTTTAACCCTTCTGGCAACAAAATCCACAGACTCTCCCAGAAATGACTTTGAGAACTGATCCCCCTCCTTCAGAATTCAGGGAAGAAGGTTGCTGAGGGTGTAGAGTAAGAAAGGTCGTCTTCTTTCCAGTGGAAGAAAAGCGACTTTTTAATCCAGAGCAAAAAGCATCACTGAGCTTAATAAGATCAAGTCTGGAGGTCTGTGTCATCTACTTTAAGTACAATAACCTGGCCATATGTATGTTGAATGGCTTCCCATCACTTACAAGACAGTCTAGAATTCTTTATCTTTCATACATGCTCCTATATGACCTAATCTTGTCTTATAGATTTAGTCTCAGCTCCTGTTTGCCCCTCCTACACCCTATATTCCCCTTATCACACTACTTGTAACAGGCATAAGGTTGGATGCTGGCCCTTTTAATCTCTTGGCTTTTGCACACTTGTTACCTCTACCTGAAATTCTCTTCTCTACATTGTCTTTCTAGGAAAAATTCTGCCTACATTCCTATCTCTTGGGATACTGTTCCAAATTTCTCACAAATACTTCTATATCTCTCCTTGAATTTCCCACCAACACCTCAAACCAAACACATTTATGACTGAACTCATCTTTCCTTCCAGACATCCTCCACTTTGTAATCCCCAATGCCAATTAATGGTACCTAAAGACACAGGGCACTAATACTCAAAATATTGATCTTGTTTCACTTCTAACTCCTTAATAGCCAGGCACTAGATCATTCCTGATGAGTGTTTCTCCAGAATCATTCTCCCATATAAAATCTTTAAGCGCTACCTAAATTGTCTCCCAGGTTTTTCCTTTCGACTGTCAATTCCCTGCATCAGATATTGGTTTTATCTCACCTGGCCTACTGTGATAATCGCTTAACTGATTTTGTTTCTTTCCAGTCTTTCTGTCTTTCTATCCATTTCATCTTGAGCCACAGGCTTAAATTGTGATGCCTTAAGTTTTCAGTCAGTCATTCATTTGACATGGATAAGCATATGTGCCAGGTACTAGGAAATACATCCCTTAAGAATAGAATTCCATATCCATTTACAGTGTCAATCAGTGATTGGTATTAGTCACTTCTAAATAAGTGAGTATTCAGTAAATGACTGAATGAATAGGGTTTAAGGTTTAGTTGGAGAGAAGAGTTATTAAATCATCAGAAGCTAAAAATAATCAAATGCTTCTCTGCAATACTTCAGGACAATTTGTAATTGATTGCCAGATGAAAGATATTAGCATTCTGGACTAACGTAGTCAGAAAAACCCTTAGAGAAGGTAAAGAAGAAAGAGAACTAAGATTTATTGAGTAACTATTATGCATCTAGCCCCACCTATGCTATGTGAATTGTATACATTATTTTATTTATTTATTACAGCAACCCCATTAGTAAGCCTATTTTACAGATGAACCTACAAAGACTCACAAAGGACAAATAGCTTGCCCAAGGTCACATAGCTAGAAGGGAGTGGAACTGAGGTTTGAATCAAGATGTGTGCTGCCTCAGTGCCTCCCTCTTTCCACTGAACCAAACTGGAAAAGAAGAGGTGGTTGTAAAAGCATTCCCAAGGAGACTAGATAGGCTTTCATTACTGATTTGACATGGTACACCTCAGTAAATAAGGGATCAAAATTTATGCTCAAATTTCAAAGTAATGTTTGGGAGGAATATAGGAAGTGTGAATTGGGTGGCTTTATAGAAGATAAAACAACAGTCTTCCCACGGCTATTTCCATGGCTATTTCTTATAGAGATTCTTTATTAAAGCAAAGGAAAAAATTCAAAATTGCTGCTCAGTGAAGGCAATTCTAAAATCACCAACCAACCATGGATGGTGTAGTACTGGGGTATATATTCAGCGGGGGGGGGGGGGGGGGGGGGGGGGGGGGGGTGCGTGGCAGTGCGGGATGCACATAAGCAGACTCATGCAGTTCAAACCCCGGTTGTTCAAGGGTCAACTGTTTATCATCCCTTGGTTTCTGCAGGGGATTGGTTCCAGGACTCCCACTCCCCACCAACAGATAACCAAAATCTGAGGATGCTCAAGTCCCTTATATAAAATGGCTTAGTATTTGCATATAACCTACTCACAGACTCCTGCCTATTTTAAATAATCTCGAGATTACTTATAATACCTAATACAATGTAAATGCTATGTAAATAGTTGGAAATACAATGCAAATGCTATGTAAATAGTTGCTGGCTTGCAGCAAATTCCAGTTTTGCTTTTTAGAACTTTCTGGAATTTTTTTCTGAACATTTTCTATCCATGGTTGGTTAAATTCACAGGTGTGGAACCCACCAATATGGAGAGCTGACTGTATGTGGTCAGGGTCTTCATGGGTTCTATAGTGCCTGCAGGATATCAGATAAATGCATCACTAAAAAAGAAAAAATAATCATGAACTTACTTTCTAAGGTTTGCGGGGGGCATGCCTACTCAGACTGTGGTGTGATATGATCAGTTTGGTTAGTAGGAACAAGTTTAAAGAGGTTGAGGGTGAGATAATATGATCAGTAAGAGCTGGGCAGAACTTTCCACAGCCCTTGGGATAGAGTTCCATCCAGTGTTGGAACACTGCCTTAGAAACCTCAAATCTGCCCGGTTACAGTCTGCTCAGCACTTGTGGTATCAAGAACCTCTTTCCATCATCTGAATGATCTAACAGTGAGAAACTGCTTCTTTTTTTGGAATCAAAACCTACCTTCTAGTTCATCTTCTGGTCCTATCTCCGCTGGCCCTTTAAAATTTAATGGTTCTTTCTCTATTTCCTGACAACCTTTGTATCTCCCTTTAGTCTTTTCTAGGCTAGAAGCTGCATAGTAAATTTATTGTACATTTTTATCTGGCCTATTATATCCACTTTGTAAATGAAGACATTGAAGGCTAATCAAGGTCGGCAATACACTCAAGCCAACAAGGCTCACAAGCAGCAAAGCAAGAATTTGAACTCAGGTCTGTGTGATACCCAAACCCCTTTTCTATTACAATTTGCTGCTTTAAACTTCCCATTGAATATTTATTTACAGACAATCTCTTTCCATTTCTAAATTTTTAAGTGATGCAAAGAACACTAAAGTCAATTGGTTAGTCAAAAAATAAATATGAAAGGATGACAAAAAATAGCATATTTTTAAAAAATTATTGAAGTATAGTTGACATATAATATTAGTTTCAGGTGTACAACATAGTAATTTGACATTTATACACATCAGGAATTGATCACCACAATAATTCTAGTAACCATCTGTCACCAAAGTTACTGCAATGTCATTGACTATATTCCCTATGCTTTATATTACATCCTCATGACATTTATTTTACAACTGGAAGTTGGCATCTCTTAATTCTCTTCATATTTTTCACCCAACTCCCCACCCGTGGTCCCCTCTGACAGCCACCAGTTTGTTCTCTGTATCTAGGAGTCAAAAACAGAATATTTTTGAGGACAGAAGATGATTATGCCTGACATCAAGTGTTAAGAGAAGTATTACATTAGGTTCAAGTATTTTATTTATCTGTGAGCTTCCTGGTACTCAAGGCAAAAAGAGAAGTAAAACTAGAGCTTCAAATTTCTCACCATAGGAAAATGGAAACTAACCCGTTCATGAGAAGAGAAAAATGTTTTCCTGACACTGCATTCTAAAAAGGATTCTCAAAAGCATTTATCACATAGCTGTAAGAAGAAATCATCACTTAGATGTTGGGTAAAACAACAGATGATGCCTTCAAAGTGGCTTTACAGAAGATAAAACAACAGTCTTGCCATGGCTATTTCCATGGCTATTTCTTATAGAGATTCTTTATTAAAGCAAAGGGAAAAATGCTAAATTGCTGCTCAGTGAAAGCAGTTCTAAAATCAGCAAAGCCAATGTAATTCACAAGCATTCCCATAAGAACAAAGTCCAGAAAAACTGAGGAATGGGCTCTTTTACTGGCACAGACAGTTAGAACGTTGGAGAGGCTAACCGTGCTCTGGCCAGAGACTAATATAAAAGAAATGTCTTCACAATACGTGCACTTTGATAATCTCATTTTCAGCTGGGTTTTATGTTTCCATTACCTGGCCTTTCAGTTTGGATCTCCAAATGGTTCCTTCCAGCTCCTTCTCTTTATCATATTTTCCAAGCTCACAATTTCAATTCTAGGCCTTGCATTTCTCAGAATTGATCTTCTCCCCAAAGACCCTTCAACTTGATGAACCCAGGATCATCTCCCTTCTGCAGGTTCTGCTTCAGCCAGGGACACAGGCAGCCCAGTGGGCACCTGGTCAGCAAATCCCTTAGAGAATTTCTCAAAAAGCAATCAATTCAACTGTGCTCAGGGAGAGAACTCGAGCAATCAATTCCAGCCTGAGCTTTCTGGCAGCACGGAAGGGGCAGTTCCTCTGTGTGGCTGAAAGAAGCAAATTCCATCGTTTTTTGATATGAGACATTCCACTGGCACGATTGACATTCTGTTAGGGTAATTGTGGAATCCAACATACTTTTCCAGTTGAAGGGGCAAGGCAGGGTATGAAAAGGCTTGCAGATACAATCAAAAAAAAATTTTTTTTTTTAAGAAGATTTAAATCTGCTTAAGAGCTCAGCTAAGTCTCAGGTTGACTTCAGAATATGGGATTGTTTCCCCCTCAGTTGCCTTTGTTTTAGTTGAAAAACACTAACAAAATTCTAAATAAAATTAAGAAATTTATCTGCATTCATCCCCATCCAACTGACTTCCCTTTACCATGTTCTTTCCTAGACTTTCCTCATATAAAGATATAATTTTTTTAAACAAATTATTGCATGGGCATACACTGGCATTCTGAGTTTTTTCCCCATTCAGTTTTATAAACATTTTCCTACTACACAGTTACCCCATGGTTTTCATAATTATCATTTATGATGAAGCTACACTTCCATTAAGCAACTGCGTTATGATTTAATTAACCATTTCACTACACAACACAGACATTTAAGTTGTTTGAATTATTTGGCTTATTTCCACATGACAAGCTCAGAGGAGTTAAAGTTTTAAACCAACCCATAAAAATATGGTTTTTTACATCTTGTCAAACTGATTTTTTCAATGACAGTTCATTCCCATTTACATGTTCATCAGTAACACATGAAAATATCATCTTCACCACAGCCACACCAACACTGGGGATCTGTATTTTTTAAACATTAATGTAAAAGGTAGAGAGTAGGGCACGTGCATGTATTTAGTAAAGTGGCTAGAAACATGTAACAGTTGTCATCAACAGACAGTGATCGTGCCAATCAAAGAGCCCTTCCATCTCTTCCTTGTCAAAAGCCCAGATTTTGTTCTCATTTCCATCTTTCCCAATGTCACTCAGAAATAAACACTTATTAGCCAAAGACAATCTTGAAAATTCCATTTCATTGCCAATGAGACTTAGGAAGGGGGCCACAGAGATTTTAGAAAGGGATTCTTTGCTTCTAAAGAATGCAGATGAAACAACTAAACACAACTGGATACTCTATATTAAAACTCAAAACATAACCATAGTCATTGTATCATGTACTTTGGACTATACCTGTCTCACTGTATATCCTTAGTGATATATGCTCTAAGAACAAAAAGAACTGCAAAGAAATCTACTAATTTACTGAGTAGGGTTTTTTTTAAAATCATAGTGATGTCAGTGTTATAATTTTAAGCAATTTTATTTGTATTATAATATTCATAATAATTATATATTATATAATCTATTGTTATATTTTATATATGCTATATTATATATAATTTGTTATATTATATAGATAGATACAAATATATTATCTGTTATTAGAAACCAAGACATGCACTTTCAGGGAAAAATCCAAATAAAAGTAAAATAAGACAGTGTAATATTAAATTTGAACTGCAAATATCAATGTAAATTTATGATTTCATAAATCATAAATGTGTGTGGTATATATACACACCACACACATATAGATATATATATATATATATATATCCCTAGCTCTTTCAAGTACAAGAAGATAGAAGGAATAATAAACTATCATCAATAAATACCCTGACAACATATCCTGGTTTCTAAATGCCAGTCCCCAACTAAGGTAACAACAGCTTCTTAAAGACATGGCTAATCTACGTCTGGGACAGGACAAGATTAATCTTAGATAACCTCAGTTCAGTTCAGACGCTCAGTTGTGTCCGACTCTTTGCGACCCCATGAACCGCAGCACACCAGGCCTCCCTGTCTATCACCAACTCCCGGAGTCCACCCAAACCCATGTCCATTGAGTCAGTGACGCCATCCAATCATCTCATCCTCTGTCGTCCCCTTCTCCTCCTGCCCTCAATCTTTCCCAGCATACTGTGCCCGAAAGCAGAGGAACACTCAATAACTAAAGGGATAATGTCAAAAGCACAGAAGAGCCAACTTGAAGGGGTTCCAACTGGCAAAACTTGGGAGAATTTAAGGAACAGAAAAAGTAATCACTGTACTTGATTATAACATTAAAAATAAATATATGACTCCATAGTAGCATTTAAGTAAAAGAAGGAGTGCTTTTCTTTAAAGAGAAAAAAAAAAGGTTGACAAATGTGAAAGAAATGACAGAATTAGAACATTACTATTTTGTAACCTGCAATATAATAAGCAATTTTTGGATTCTGAAATCACCAGCTAGAAAGAATATGAGGGCAAAGTATCATCCCTTGTCTCTAGATTAATTGCTGAACACCGCAGGGAATATAATCTTTGCTATGGAGAGATATGACTATCACCATCTCAACCAGCGATCAAACTTCATATCATCAACACTAGGCCATCCTCACACTGTGCCTGATATGCTGCAATGTGCTGTACATGGCATCGCCCATGAAGCTGTATTGCCTAAAATAACTAAATCTACTCAAGGCTCTAGACCTGATGTCTGCAAGCACACTTAAGTGAGCAAAAAGTTAAATGACACTATTAGGAAACAATCACAAAAATCTAGAATGTGGTACTTATTACAAGACCTGAACTCTTCAAGACATCATTGTCATAAAGAATTAAAAGATATGGGGACTGTTCTAGGTTGAGACTAAAGAGTCATAAACAAATAAAACAGGCTTAAAAAACAGATATAAAGGATATTTGGGGGCCAATGGAGAATTTGAATATATATTAGATCTGAAATAATATTATGTAAGTTCAGTAAATTTTAAGTCTGATTGTCGTACCATTCTTAGGCAGGATATTATCCTTATTCTTAGGAGATACAAGCTGAAGTATTTAGAATAAAGTGTCATGAAATCTGCAACTTAATTTCAAAAGGTTTGGTGAGAAGGATTATTCTTTCAATTTTCCTTTATGCTTAAAATTTTCAAAATAAAAAGTTCATGAAATGAAAGAGGTGAGTGAGAACAAACAATCCTACTCCCCCACCCCCACCCCCCACCCCCCGCCGCTAGATGTTATTATTTAGTTGCCATAATCAAGAGGATACACTGACATATTAAGAAGAGACTAGCTAAAACAGAGACATTACTTTGCTGACAAAGGCCCATCTAGTCAAAGCTATTGTTTTTCCAGTAATCATGTATGGATGTGAGAGTTGGACCATTAAAAAGGCTGAGCTCTGAAGAATTGATGCTTTTGAACCATGGTGCTAGAGAAAACTCTTAAGAGTCCCTTGGGCAGCAAGGCGATCAAACCAGTCAATCCTAAAGGAAATCAATTCTGAATATTCATTGGAAGGACTGATGCTGAAACAGAAGTTCCAATACTTGGACCACCTGATGCAAAGAACTGACTCATTAGAAAAGACCCTGATGCTGGGAAACAGTGAAGGCAGGAGGAGAAGGGGACAACAAAGGATAAGATGGTTCGATGGCATCACTGACTCAATGGACTCAATGGAGTTTGAGTAAACTCCAGGAGATGGTGAAGGACAGGGAAGCCTAGTGTGCTAAAACAAATGAAACAAAAAGGAGTCCTTGATTTCCTGAGCCACTGAACTAACCAATTTTAGAAACATATTACCTAATAGTTTCTTATTATACCAATTATTTTATTTTTAAACCAGTTGAGGTTTTGCACCATGTCGACAAATGTATTCTAACTAAGAGCATAAGTAGCAGACAACAAAAACTTACCACGTGGCTGATGCTAAGTCGCTTCAGTCATTTCCGACTCTGTGCGACCCCATAGACAGCAGCCCACCAGGCTACCCCGTCCCTGGGATTCTCCAGGCAAGAGCACTGGAGTGGGTTGCCATTTCCTTCTCCAATGCGTGAAAGTGAAGTCGCTCAGTCATGTCCAACTCTTAGCAACCCCATGGACTGCAGCCTACCAGGCTCCTCCGTCCAAGGGAGTTTCCAGGCAAGAGTACTGGAGTGGGGTGCCATTGCCTTCTCCATACCATGTGGCAGCCACCATAATAAATAGTTACTTACAGTA
This sequence comes from Ovis aries, assembly GCF_016772045.2. Classification (NCBI taxonomy): domain Eukaryota; kingdom Metazoa; phylum Chordata; class Mammalia; order Artiodactyla; family Bovidae; genus Ovis; species Ovis aries. Next base: position 16,869,455 of record NC_056055.1, read on the forward strand.
TCTACTTTTGGCATCGTTACATCCATATGAAGGAAATCCCAGGGTCAGGAAGATCCCCTAGAGAAGGGGATGGCAACCCATTCCAGTAATCTTGCCTGGAGAATTCCATGGACAGAGGAGCCTGGCACACTACAGTTAATGGGGTCGCAAAAAGTTGGACGTGACTGGGCGACTAACACACACACACAAAGTAAGTACCACTACTGTCCCAATTTTCTTCAGATTTGGAGGCAAAAGTGTAGACAAGCAAGTCTTATTGAAGGTCACACAGTCATTAAGTAATCCAGCTAGAACCCAAGCCTAAGCATCTAGCAACACCTTGCCACTGATTGCCAGACACTTACATTCAATTGACTGCTTGCCAAGTCTATTTTGGTCTTCAATGTACTTCTTCTTGAATGTACTAAATTAATATGGCTTATACAACATTCTTGATTCCCTCAACAAAACATGCCTCACCACCCACTTCTTCAAGACCAAATCCTAGAAACATCCCCTTATTTGCCTCCCCCACACAACATCCAATCTATAAGCAAATCTCTTCTCCTTTATTTCAAAAACATGCCCAAAATCTGTTTGTTTTTTTTTTAAACGCCAGCTGCTACAACCTGGATTGAAGCTTACATTGTCTCTCATACAACTGCAGTAACCTAACTGACCTCCATACCCTCAATTTTGCCCCTGCAACTTTTCTCTATACGATAGCAACAGTGACCTTTCCCTGCCATGAATGTTCTGACCATTTCACTGCCATGATTAATGCTTCCAAGGGCTTACCCTTAAACTTTACATCCAAATGTATCACAACATTCAATGAGGTACAATAGAGTCTCTCTCTGTCTTTCCAAACTCATCTGGAACCACTCTCTCCCAGGTTCATTTTAAACTACGGTACACACACCTTCCTTCTGTCCTTCAAATACAGCAAGTTCATCCTTGGCACTTGGTCTTCCCTCCAACTGAAATGCTCTGCCCCCAGAGAGATGCATTGTTGGATCCTTCAGATCATTTAAGTGTTAGCCCAAGTGTCTTTTTTCATGGAGGTCACCGAACCTCTGTATACAACACACTATACAAAATGCTCACAGTCATTCTCAACTGCCTCTGTAAAAGTCCATGTTTCCAATGATCCTGTTCATTCATTTAGTAATAGTTGCTTTTTTTGGTCTTTCCTTTCCCTCTCCCCAACTAGGATGTAAGTTAAATAAGAGCAGGGATATTACTTGTCTTGTTTATCACTTTATCCCTTATTCCTAGAATAGTGCTGGACATTTTAATATATTCAATAAATATTCATTAATGAATGAATAAATAAAATATTCAATGGCTCTTAATAGCCACATTTTCCCATCTCTCCATAAAATATTGATGCAAGTTGCTTTTCCTTGAAAGCATAACCCCTGCTTTCTCAAAGTCTTTCTTATAATGCTGCCTTTAAAGAGCAACAAAGAACAGCAACCCTTTCTCACAAGATTTTTTGCCATATAGTTTTTCTTCCTTTTCTTCTTTTTCTCCTACTACTTGGAAGATGAACATTCAATTTTAAGTTATAGCAATGGTTATTTTTAAGTTTCATAAAACACATTTTACTGATATTGCTCTTTCAGCATTAAGAATAAAATACATTTACTTCTGCATCAAAATGAATAAAATATCTAGGGATAAACCTGCATTCTGAAAGCTATAATGTGTTAATGAAAGAAATTAAAGATGGAAAGAAACAGATGGAAATATATACCATGTTCTTGGATTGGAACAATCAATATCATCAAAATGATCATACTACCCAAGGCAATCTATAGATTCAATTTAATCCCTATCATGTTACCAATGGCATCTGTCAGAGAATGAGAAGAAAAAACTCTTAAGATTTGTATGGAGACACAAAAGACCCTGAATAGCCAAAACAATCCTGAGAAAGAAGAATGGAGCTGGAGGAGTCATGCTTCCTGACTTCAGACTATAATACAAAGCTGCAGTAAGCAAAACAGTATGCTACAAAAACATACAACTCAGTGGAAAAGGACAGAAAGCCCAGAAATAAAGCAACACACTTATGTCAATTAATCTATAAGTTAGGCAAGAATATACAATGGAGAAAAGACAGTCTGTTCAATAAATGGGGCTGGGAAAGCTAGACAGCTACATGTAAAACAATGAAATTAGAACATTCTCTAACACCATATAGGAAAATATACTCAAAATAGTTTAAAAACCTAAATATGATTGGACATTATAAGGCTCCTAGAGGAAAACACAGGCAGAACATTCTTTTACATAAATCAAAGCAATATATTTTTGGATTTGTCTCCTCGAATAATGGGGAAAAAAAATAAACAAACAGGACCTAATTAAATGTAAAAGCTTTTTCATAACAAAGAAACCATAAACAAAAAGAAAACCCACAGAATGGGAGAAAATATTTGCAAAAAGACCTAATAAAAATAGGTAGAAGACCTAAATAGACAATTCTCCAAAGAAGACATCCAGACAGCCAATAGGCACATGAAAAGATGCTCAATATTATTAATTATTAGAGAAATGTAAATCAAAATCACAATGAGGTATTACTCCACACCAGTCAAAATGGCCATCATTTAAAAGTCTACATATAATAAATGCTGGAGAAAAGGGAACTCGCCTACGCTGTTGGTGGGAATATAAATTAGTGCAGCCACTATTGAGAACAGGATGGAGGCTTCTTAAAAAATTAAAAAGAGTTACCATCTGCTCCTTCAATCTCTCTCCTAAACATATACATGGAGAAAACTCTGATTCAAAAACATACATGCATTCCAGTGTTCACTGGAGCACTGTTTATGACAGCCAAGACATGGAAGCAACCTAAATGCCTATTGATAGATGAATGGATAAAAAGATATGGTGTGTATACACACACACACACACACACACACAGGAATATTACTTGGCTATCAAAAAGAATGAGATAGTGCCATTTGCACATGGATAGACCTAGAGATTATCATAATAATGAAGTAAGTCAGAGAAAGACAAGTTCATAGTCAATCCCTTCTTTGTGGAATCTAAAAAAATGATACAGATGAACTAACTTGCAAAAAAAAAGAGTCACAGACATAGAAACCAAAGGGGATAGCAGGGCCAGTGGGGGAGATAAATTAGGAGTTAGGGATTAACATATGCACATTACTATATACAAAATATGTAAACGATAAGGACCTACTAAACAGCAAAGCAAACTACACTCGGTATTTTGTAGTAATGGAAAGAATCTGAAAAAGAGTAGATATATATTTATGTATACTTGAATCACTTGCTATAAACTTGAAAATAACACAACATTTAAAATTAGCCATACCTCCATTAGAAAAGAACAAAATACATATTATTCACATGTACACAGACATACTGCTGCTGCTAAGTCACTTTAGTCATGTCGACTCTGTGTGACCCCATAGACGGCAGCCCACCAGGCTCCCCCGTCCCTGGGATTCTTCAGGCAAGAACACTGGAGTGGCTTGCCATTTCCTTCTCCAATGCATGAAAGTGAAAAGTGAAAGTAAAGTTGCTCAGTCATGTCCAACTCTTAGCAACCCCATGAACTGACATAGATACTCCACAAATTATGAAAAAATTAGCATAATATGATGTCCCCTTACTTCAGTTCAGTTCAGTTGCTCAGTTGTGTTTGACTCTTTGCAACCCCATGGAAGCACGCCAGGCCTCCCTGTCCATCACCAGCTCCCAGAGTTACTCAAATTCATATCCATTGAGTCAGTGATGCCATCCACCCATCTCATCCTCTGTTGTCACCTTCTCCTCCCGCCTTCAATCTTTCCCCAGCATCAGGGTCTTTTCAAATGAGTCAGCCCTTCTTCCCTTTACTTATCAAATCCTATTTTTTGGTAGTACATAGAATTTTTGTCTTAGACTACTATCATTATCTTATAATTATTATTCACATTCTGTGTATTTACCCTTTCAAGAATCACTTAAGATATTTACACTAGAGTTTTCCTTTCCATCATATCAGTCACTAAGTCAGATCCAACTCTGAGACTCCCATGAACTGGAGTACACCAGACTCCTCTGTCCTCCATTATCTCCTGGAGTTTGCTCAAATTCATGTCCATTGAGTTGGTGATGCTATCTAACTATCTCATCCTTTGCTGCCCACTTCTCCTTTTGCCTTATATCTTTCCCATCATCAGGGTCTTTTCAAATAAGTCAGCTCTTTGCATCAGGTGGCCAAAGCATTGGAGCTTCAGCTTCAACAATAGTTCTTTAAATGAATATTCAGGGTTGATTTTCTTTAGGATTGAGTTGTTTGATCTCCTTGCAGTCCAAGGGACTCTCAGGAGTCCTCTCCAGCACCACAATATGAAAGCATCAATTCTTTGGCGCTTAGCCTTCTTTATGGTCCAACTCTCACATTTGTACATGACTACTGAAAAAACCATAGCTTTGACTATGTGGACATTTGTTGGCAAAGTGATATCTCTTGCTTTTTACTATGCTATCTAGATTTGTCATAGTTTTCCTTCCAAGGAGCATCTTTTAATTTCACCATATTTCTAGTTGTGACTTAAGATAATTCTACGTGTGAATTAGTTTAAGCTACTACCTCATTCATTCTATGACTTCTAATAACTTCCTTATTTTATCTCAGAGATGTGAGGAATAGGTCTTCAAGAAAGATAAATGAGAAAACTATATTCCATATCTTTGCATATTTGATGATGCCTTTCTACAGCTTTCACGTAAGTGTCATAAATTGGCTAGGCCACAAACTTTTCTTCCATAGAAGAATATATAGATATTTCTCCTATTATAAGACAGTGTTAAGACAGCCTGGCATTTATTCCTTTTTGGATGACCTTTTATTTTGCATAAGTATTTGTGGTATTTTTTCCTTTACTTGAAATTTTAAAACATTTCAAGAATGTGCCTACATATTAGCTGCTTTCCATTAAGTGCCTGATAACCATGAATTTGTTTTGATCTGGGAAAGGCATCAGCAAATAATTCCTGTAAGAGGCCAGACAGCAAATATTTTAGGCTTTGAGGGTCATATGCTGTCACAGTTATTCAACTCTGCCCTGTAAGGCCCTTCTTGACAGTTGGTTTCTGGCTAGGATTGCTACAGGAATGAACAAACTGAGGGGGAGTCCATGGCAATGAGGCTTGGAGAGGATATATTTGTTATTTCAAACTGGAGATGACACTAAAATCTAGCAACTGATAGCTAAGCAGGAAACTCAAGTCACTGAGTGAGGAAGGGGCATCCGAACATGTTTGAAGAATCCAAAGGGCTACCACACATTCGAGAGAGGTCAGAAAACCATGGATTTGAGGACAGAAAGCAGTAAGACAAATGTACAATCAAGAGGTTCTGGAGAGGCATCTGGGAAAAGGGTACTTGGATGAGGCTGGTTTTAATTTTGTCACCCATGGGGGCTGAATAAAAACTATGTTTCCATCTTAAAGGATAGGATGGGTATTCATCCATAGCCCCTGCTCAAATACCTTCAATGAAAACACATAATTTATGAAATAAAGTTCAAATGACATAGCAGGAAATCCAAGCCTTCATCAATATGATCCCAACTACCTTTAACTTAACTCAGCATCTGCCTTTTTTCACTATATGAACCATACATTCCATTAAATACCCCTTTTTCTTAATGCATTGTACTCCTTTACGGCTCCACGCTTTTTCATTCTTAAACTGTTCTTTCTTTTCCCCTCCATCTTGAAAAATAAATCTATTTCTCTTTCAATGTTCAGCTTTAATGTTCCCTGGTATATGAATATCTCCTCAATATACTCAACTATGTTAAAAATATTCACCCCCAGTATTTCCCTGGAATTCCCATTACCTGGCTTTAGCTTAATCCACATACTTATGACAGTCTTCTAACAGTTTTTCCTATGTCATTTCATTTCCTTGCTTGAAAATTTAAAACAAGTATTTCCACAAAGTAAGTCCTTTTTGATGTTGTATAATTGACCACCTAAATATAGCAAAAGTTATATGCCTAAATAATACAGCAGTATTATTTATAGTGTGTGTTAGTCGCTCAGTCGTGGCCAACTCTTTGAGATACCATGGACTGTAGCCCACCAGGCTTCTCTGTCCATGTTATTCTCCAGGCAAGAATACTGAAGTGGGTTGCCATTCTCTTCTCCAGGGGATTTTCTGATTCAGGATTGAACCCAGGTCTCCTGCATTGTAGGCAGATTCTCTACCACTGGGCCATGAGGGAAACCCAATTTTATAACAGCAAAAGAGAAATGTCAGCAAAACTCAGAAATGTTATAGAGTATTTAAATAAACTGCATGGAATATTATGCAGCCACTGAAAAAGATGATTTCTCTCACATACACACACACATATATAACTGTTTTGAATATCAAGATCTTAAAAATGATTGTTTCCAGCTGATGAATTATGGCTGAAATTTTTTTTCACTTTTTTGCATATTTAAAATTATCTATAACAGAATATGGTATTTTTATAATAGAACAAAGTATTTTTAATCACCTAGTAGAACAAGGACCACAATTTGTAATGTTTAATTTGCTCTTTTGACAATTCTCCATTGACCTAATGGTAGTATTGGCTTACCTTAAAAAGGTTCCATCACTTGTATATGTAACATGCTAGATACTTATATGTTAACCATGCTACTCTGATCTTAGGGAGACTGTCCTTGGTTCATGAACTTGTTGTCCTTGACCCATGACTCTAGGACTTTTGTAAGAATGGGAGGAAGGAGCTATTTTGGTTATATTTGTTGTTGCCATTGCTTGTGGTTTTCCTGGTCTGTTTTGACTTATGGTTTTTTAAACTAGGGGAACTTTGATCCTAGAAGCTGCTTCAATCTGCCCTCAGAAACCTGTATGGAGATGCAGTGAGCAAATGTACTATATAGGATCCCTCTGATGCAGCACTTCAGATTCTCTATCAACCAGCTTCCCCCACATGAAACCTAATAGCACCCTGCTCCTCTCACTTCCTGCCTTGCAATGTTCTGAGACTCGTGAGAACCAACTTGGCACTCATGAATGCGCAAACCAGAAGTACAGGCAAACCTCAACCAACAGGAGTGGGAATGATGAAGAAGTGCTCCTCCCTTTCTTCCGCTGCATAGATAGTTCTCTATGATTTCAGCAAGACTTATAAGAAGAATCTGTAGCATCAAGAAATCAATTACTTAAAATGGTGTCCAAAACAATATACATTTTACTATGGACTTTTTCTTCCATGTTTCATTCTCTCTCCCCCTCACCCCTGCTCTCTGTGACCACGTTCATTATTAGATTTTGGAAAGTGAAGTCGCTCAGTCGTGTCCGACTCTTTGCGACGCCATGGACTGTAGCTTACCAGGCTCCTCTCTACATGGGATTTTCCAGGCAAGAGTACTGGAGTGGATTGCCATTTCCTTCTCCAGGGGATCTTCCCAACCCAGGGATCGAACCCAGGTCTCCTGCATTGTAGACAGACGCTTTACCATCTGAGCCACCAGGGAAGTCCAGATTTTGGAGATTTTAAAAATAATTTTCTACACACAAAATTACATCATTTGCAGAAAAAGACAGCTTTATGTCTTCCTTTCAAGCCTATGTTTCTCTTACCTCTCTCGTCTAATTGAACTGACCAGGACCTTCAGTACAATGTTGAATATAAGCGACTGTAGACATCTTTGCTTTGTCCCTGATCTGTGTTTCTCCATTAAAAATATTTTCTGTGATGATGTTATGGTGTGGTTCTTATTCACACCCTAAAACAGGTGCTTTTAATATAAATAAATTCTATTTCAATAGTTGTTTCTAAAAAGCTAACCCTCCTAAACAAATGAAGGTGAAATAATAATTTTAAACAAGCAAATCTAAAAGATTATGTTACCAAAAACCCTGTATGACAAGAAATAATAAAATAATTCCTCAAACTGAAGATAAATGATACCAGATAAAACCTGGATGTAGAAGAAGGAATGGAGAGCATTAAAAATGTTAAATATGTGATTAAAATAATTTTTTCTTTTATTAATTTCTTAAAAGACAACTGATTATGTAAGATAATAATTATAACATTGTATTATCAGGTTTATTATAACACAGATAACTAAACTAGATAACAAAAACAGCACAGTATGTAGACATAAATGGGATTAAATGGTTTTTATATTTTATGTGAGTGGCACAATATTAAAGTACATTGTGATAAGTTAAGGAAGTGTAACAAAAACCCTAGAGTTACCACTAAAGACATTATACAAAGAAGTATGACTAAACACTTATTAGAGGAATTAAAGTTATATGTTATAAAAATACAATTAACCAAAATAAGGCAGGAAAAGAAGAAGAAAAACCACAAAATAGTGAGCAAATAGAAAACAAATCATAAGTGATAGGCCTAAATATAAACATTTCAGTAATTTCATTAACTGTAAATGGATAAAATATTTCAATTAAAAGGCAGAGGTTGTCAGACTGGATAAAAACTAAGATATAAGTATACTGGGGAAGGAGGTGAGGGGTGGTTCAGTAGAGAGGAGACACACATATGGCTATGGCCGATACATACTGATGTATGGCAAAAAAAATCACAATATTGTAAAGTAATTATTCTCCAATTAAAATAAATTTTTAACAATAAAAAAAATGAATACACTTTACAGGAAACAAGCTATCAATACAAAGATACAGACATGCTTAAAGTAAAAACATGAAAAAATATGTATATGCAAAAACTGAGCCTAATAAATCTTGGGTATTCAAATTTCTGTTTCATGTCCTGTCTCTCACAGAACCTGAGGATGAACCCCACATGAAGATATAGCATCTATGATGCATCGAAATGTTCTGATCCTATAACTGCACCTAGCATTCACTGGATCATAAGCAACTTATTCCAGTCATTTTCCAAGACGACACAGGTAGCATCTCTCCCCATACTCAAGTGGTTAGTGTAAGCTTGAGACACTTTCCAAAATCATAAGCCTCCTTGACTGAACGTAATGATATGATCAGGTACTGTTATTAAATTACACAAATGTCCCAGCACATCTGTGTGATTGGAAAGAGCCTAAACAGATGCTGAGCCTAAATAGATACAGTCTTCCAACTGTAGTAAATTTCCAGACTGTATTCTAATCCTTTCACCACTTGACTTTGCCATCTTACAAGCAAGTTCTGAGCAGGTGAGACTGGCACATTGCCCATATAGACTTTTCAGTCAAAAGTGCTGGGGTTTGGGGGTGCTATCAGAGAAAATGCCAAACATCTTCACAGACTTAGCTGGATCGAATCTTTCCCAGGTTTTCATGGGAAAATCTCCACTGGCATATCACACACAAAACATGAACGCATGACATACTGATGCTGTCTTTCCCTAGAGAAATTTAGATTTATAACATGCTGTTTCTTTGTTTTTTCATTTAGGAATATTGCAGAGCCGTACAACTGAGCCATCCAGAAGGGGCAAAAATCCTTCATATTTGCCCAGAAATTCAGCATTTCTAATGTTATTTATTTCTTCCCATAAATCAGCATTTTCATGAGTTGTTATTTATCCTCCATCTGAAGAAGTCCTTTTAGCACTTCTTACTGAACAAGCCTACTGGCAACAAATTCTCAGTTTTTGTGTGATAATGCTCTTACTTCACTTTCATTTACTGGGGCTGGTTACTTTTATAAATCAACTTTACTGTGGCACAACTGGGTTCATGTGTTAGTCTTCCCAGCTGATGCTCCCTAAGGGCAGGGCCCAGGACTCTGAAGGGACAGCAGAGCACAGTGGCCCAGCATCCAAACTCTACAGCCGAATGCCTGAGTCTAAATCTCCACTCCACAACCAACTATGTGGGCAGGCATCTTAACCTCTCAGGACCTCAGCAGCCTCATAAACCAAATTAAGAAAATATAAATAGTACCTGCTTCAGAGAACTGTTGCAGAGGTTATGCAAACCACTATATGTTAAAAATCTTAGAGCAATGTCCAAGACATAGGAAAGTGAAAGTTGCTCAACCGTGTCCAACTCTTTGTAAACCTATGGACTATATAGGCCATGGAATTCTCCAGGCCAGAATACTGGAGTGGGTAGCCCTTCTCTTCTCCAGGGGATCTTCACAACCCAGGGGCCAAATGCAGGTCTCCAGCATTGCAGGCAGATTGTTTACCAACTGAGATATCAGGGAAGCCCTTAATACACAGGAATCACTATACAAATGTTTGCTATTATTGTAACTATATCACTATCCCCAACAACTAACAGAATGTTTACATCTTAGGAAATGTTTAACATAATTTGAAGAAACAAGTGCTTCCTAGATTATTTAAAGACTCAGTTAGTCGAGAAGTCATAACCACTAAGGAATTCTATTATTCCTTTTGTATTTTTGGTGGGACTGGGGGGAAGCTGGGGTGCATGGCATATGAGATCTTAGTTCCCTGATCAGGGCCCTGTGGTGCAGGTGCAGTGTCTTAACCACTGGACAACCGGGAACATCCTCTTTTATATACTGGTATAAGATAGGCTCAAGGATGAACTGTATAACACAGGTTCAGTTCAGTTCAGTTCAGTCGCTCAATCATGTCCAACTCTTAGTGACCCCATGAATCTCAGCATGCCAGGCCTCCCTGTCCATCACCAACTTCCAGAGTCCACCCAAAACCATGTCCATTGAGTCGGTGATGCCATCCAACCATCTCATCCTCTGTCGTCCCCTTCTCCTCCTGCACTCAATCTTTCCCAGCACCAGGGTCTTTTCAAACGAGTCAGCTCTTGGCATCAGGTGGCCAGAGTATTGGAGTTTCAGCTTCAAAATCAGTCCTACCAATGAACACCCAGGTCTGATCTTTAGGATGGACTGACTGGATCTCCTTGCTGTCCAAGGGACTCCCAAGAGTCTTCTCCAACACCACAGTTCAAAGCATCAGTTCTTCGGCGCCCAGCTTTCTTTACAGTCCAACTCTCACATCCATACATGACCACTGGAAAAACCATAGCCTTGACTAGACGGACCTTTGTTGGCAAAGTAATGTCTCTGCTTTTCAATATGCTGTCTAGGTGGGTCATAACTTTCCTTCCAAGGAGTAAGCATCTTTTAATTTCATGGCTGCAGTCACCATCTGCAGTGATTTTGGAGCCCCCAAAAATAAAGTCAGCCACTGTTTCCACTGCTCTCCATCTATTTCCCACAAAGTGATGGGACCAGAAGCCATGATCTTCATTTTCTGAATGTTGACCTTTAAGCCAACATTTTCACTCTCCACTTTTACTTTCATCAAGAGGCTTTTTAGTTCTTCTTCACTTTCTGCCATAAGTATGGTGTCATCTGCATATCTGAGGTTATTGATATGTCTCCCAGCAATCTTGTTTCCAGCTTGTGCTTCCTCCAGCCCAGCGTTTCTCATGATGTACTCTGCATAGAAGTTAAATAAGCAGGGTGACAATATACAGCCTTGATGTACTGCTTTTCCTATTTGGAACCAGTCTGTTGTTCCAAGTCCAGCTCTAACTGGTGCTTTCTGACGTGCATATAGGTTTCTCAAGAGGCAGGTCAGGTAATCTGGTATTCCCATCTCTTGAAGAATTTTCCACAGTTTATTGTGATTCACAGTCAAAGGTTTTGGCATAGTCAATAAAGCAGAAATTGATGTTTGTCTGAAACTCTCTTGCTTTTTCTGATGATCCAGCCAATGTTGGTAATTTGATCTCTGGTTCCTCTCCCTCTTCTAAAACTAGCTTGAACATCTGGAAGTTCATGGTTCACATATTGCTGAAGCCTGGCTTGGAGAATTTTGAGCATCACTTTACTAGTGAGTGAGATGAGTGCAACTGTGCAGTAGTTTGAGCATTCTTTGGCATTGCCTTTCTTTACGATTGGAATAAAAACTGATCTTTTCCAGTCCTGTGGCCGCTGCTGAGTTTTCCAAATTTGCTGGCATATTGAATGCAGCACTTTCACAGCATCATCTTTTAGGATTTGAAATAGCTCAACTGGAATTTCATCACCTCCACTAGCTTTGATCATAGTGATGCTTCCTAAGGCCCATTTGACTTCACATTCCAGGATGTCTGGCTCTACGTGATCACACCATCATGATTATCTGGGTCATGAAGCTCTTTTTGTACAGTTCTTCTGTGTATTCTTGCCACCTCTTCTTAATATCTTCTGCTTCTGTTAGGTCCATACCATTTTTGACCTTTATTGAGCCCATCTTTGCATGAAATGTTCCCTTGGTATCTCTAATTTTCTTGAAGAGATCTCTAGTCTTTCCCATTCTATTGTTTTCCTCTATTTCTTTGCATTGATCACTGAGGAAGGCTTTCTTATCTCTCCTTGCTATTCTTTGGAACTCTGCATTCAAATGGGTATATCTTTCTTTTTCTCCTATGCTTTTCACTTCTCTTATTTTCACAGCTATTTGTAAGGCCTCCTCACAAAGCCACTTTGCTTTTTTGCCTTTCTTTTTCTTGGGGATGGTCTTGACTCCTGTCTCCTGTACAACATCACGAACCTCTATCCACAGTTCATCAGGCACTCTGTCTATCAGACAGATAGATTTAGTCCCTTAAATCTATTTCTCACTTCCACTGTATAATCATAAGGGATTTGATTTAGGTCATACCTGAATGGTCTAGTGGTTTTCTCCACTTTCCTCAATTTCAGTCTGAATTTGGCAATTAGGAGTTCGTGATCTGAGCCACAGTCAGCTCCCGGTCTTATTTTTGCTGACTGTATAGAGCTTCTCCATCTTTGGCTGCAAAGAATATAATCAATCTGATTTTGGTGTCAACCACCTGGTTTTGTCCATGTGTAGAGTCTTCTCTTGTGCTGTTGGAAGACAGTGTTTGCTATGACCAGTACATTCTCCCAGCAGAACTCTATTAGCCTTTGCCCTGTTTCATTCTGTACTTCAAGGCCAAATTTGCCTGTTACTCCAGGTGTTTCTTGACTTCCTACTTTTGCATTCCAGTCCCTTGTAATGAAAAGGACATCCTTTTTGGATGTTAGTTCTAGAAGGTTTTGTAGATCTTCATAGAACTGTTCAACTTCAGCTTCTTCAGCGTTACTGTGACTTTATTTTACTGGGCCCCTAAATCACTGCAGATGGTGACTGCTGCCATGAAATTAAAGGACACTTGCTCCTTGGAAGAAAAACTATGACTTACCTAGACAGAATAATAAAAAGCAGAGATATCACTTTGCCAACCAAGGTCCATCTAGTAAAAGCTATGGTTTTTCCAGTAGTCATGTAAGAATGTCAGAGTTGGACCATAAAGAAAGCTAAGCTCTGAAGAACTGACGCTTTTGAATTGTGATGTTGGAGAAGACTCTTGAGAGTCCCCTGGACTGCAAGGAGATCAAACAAGTCAATCCTAAATGAAATCAGTCTTGAATAGTCATTGGAAGTACTGATTCTGAAGCTGAAGCTCCAATACTTTGTCCACCTGATGGGAATAACTGATTCATTGGAAAAGACTGTGATACTGGGGAAGATTGAAGGCAGGAGAAGAGGACGATAGAGGATGAGATGGTTGGAGGGCATCACTGACACAATGGACATGAGCTTGAGCAAGCTCTGGGAGTTGGTGATAGACAGTGAAGCCTTGCATGCTGCAGTCCATGGGGTCGCAAAGAGTCGGACACCACTAAGCAAGTGAACTGAACTGAATGAAAGCCAGCTGTCCAAAATGCTTCCTGTCTCCCCTCTGAAGGAAGAGTGTATCCCTAACTTGGTACCAAAGCCCTCTTAGCTTTTCCAACTTCATCTTCTACCAATACCTCTCCAAGTACCTTATATTCCAGCTACTCTGAACTCCTTACAGTTTCCCAGCATTTTTTTTTTCTTTTTTTAAAGGTGGGGGACAATGGAGGACATAAACAGTGTCATCTATCTGTGATATCTTCACTCTCATAACTAATTCCTCCTTACCCTTTAAAACCCTCACAAGTCATCATACTCAAATCAGCAAGGACATATCCAAAAGTTCAGCTAGTGGCTCTGCCTTACTGCAAAAGCTCATTAGCGAGTAATGTTGCAGTGAAAACCCTGTGCAACGGGAAGATTTAGTCATGCAGGATTTAGCAGAGCAGCTGCACTCAGGCATGACCAAAAACAAAGATCAGATTTTCACTCCTAGTTCTCAAAAGCTGCTGCTTCTTTTTGTGGCTCAATGGGCTTTCTGTACCTATGAACCACGTCAGTGTTCTAGATCTGCAAGGCCATGACTGTTGGCCAGAATATACATATGTTATATGGTATACGCTATACATATGGTATATGCTACCATGTCCAGAATCTAAACAAGTGATATTCTCAGAAAGAATGTCTCCTAGAGAAAACCTATTGCCCCGAAGGTGTAAAAGAACCAGGAGTTGATTGCCCACAAGTCATCTTGTATCCAGCCCAAATCAATAATTTCCCTTTTAAGAGAAGTTTTGAGTTGCTACCATTGATCATAAACCTTTATAGAATCTCTTCAATGTTCTCTGTTGCCAGGCACTATGCCTGACAATTCCTCACTTTTTCAAGTGAGGGGCTCAATAATTTCTCCATTCCTGGCCTCAGCTTCAGTTACTATAAATGAGGCAAGCCTTTACAAAGGCATCAAGGAATGATGGCTATCCTCTCTTTCCTCACTGTATCCCCACATCGAGTTTTCATCATGAAAATAAACATAGCTCTTGGTGGCTGAGTGCACCTGGTGTAAGACCAGTTAAAATAAAACCCCATGTTATCATGGTGCCTGACACTTCAGAGTAGAGAGTGGTTATCAATTGGTTAACACATTCATCGCGAGCTTGGGTTTACATTCCCCTTAACTTACCACTGAGAGAGAAATGACAATGACAGCCATCCAAAGGATGATTGATATTTATCTTATGAGAAGATGCAGGAGCTGGGCAAAGAAACTTCTGTTGTATCATTGGGCTTATCTGTTTAAATCATCCAACTGGTAAAGTTCCATGTCTTGCCCTTGCCCACTGTCATTTGCCAGGTGTGACAGCAGTTCTGAGCCACAGCTGCACCTCCTCTATCAGGTCTTGCCTTTGATTAATCAGTGATGCCTTGTGGTCGGAGGATGTTTATATCGGTTTGGCCAAAAAGCTCGTTAGGATTTTCCATAGCACATTATGGAAAAACCCAAACATGAATGAACATTTTGGCCAGCCCAATACCATCCTAACCTGGAGGTTCTTGATAACTTCATGGAGTCAATGCCCACTCCAGAAAGTATGCGATTCTGAAACCCAGCTTCTCCCCACTGTCGGGTCTGAGCAGGTGTCCCATATAAGGTAACATCTCCTTATTTGTGGGCAGAAGTTCAAAGAACAAATCTCTTCTGAACACCTACTGCTATATGAGTAGTATGGTGGACATTTTACGTGCATCAGTATAATTTCTTTTGACCCTCACAACAACCTTGTGAGGTCAATGATAGCAGCTCCCTATTAGAGAAGTGGTATTTGAGAATCTGAAATGGCAAATAACTTACCCAGAGTCATATAACTACTGTGTGATGACTTGGGTTTGAAACTGATGCTAAACCTATGTTTTCACATAATTTAATTTAGGGATGTTTAATACATTAGGATCTTAGAAACTTTAGGGAGCTGTTGGGTAATGTCTTTAGATCTTTAGGGTAGGGAGCATGCAAGTTTTCTAGTTGTTGGATTTCTGGGTGGTGGCAAAATTTATGAGATAGTAAATACGAAGGGAATACCAGACCACCTGACCTGCCTCTTGAGAAACCTATATGCAGGTCAGAAAGCACCAGTTAGAACTGGACATAGAACAACAGACTGGTTCCAAGTAGGAAAAGGAGTACATCAAGGCTGTATATTGTCACCCTGCTTATTTAACTTCTATGCAGAGTACATCATGAGAAACGCTGGGCTGGAGGAAGCACAAGCTGGAAACAAGATTGCTGGGAGAAATATCAATAACCTCAGATATGCAGATGAGACCACACTTATGGCAGAAAGTGAAGAGGAACTAAAAGCCTCTTGATGAAAGTGAAAGAGAAGAGTGAAAAAGTTGGCTTAAAGCTCAACATTCAGAAAACTAAGACCATGGCATCTGGTCCCCTCACTTCATGGGAAATAGATGGGAAACAGTGGAAACAATGTCAGACTTTATTTTGGGGGGCTCCAAAATCACTGCAGATGTTCACTGCAGCCATGAAATTAAAAGACGCTTACTCCTTGGAAGGAAAGTTATGACCAATCTACAGAGCATATTCAAAAGCAGAGACATTACTTTGCCAACAAAGGTCTGTCTAGTCAAGAGTATGGTTTTTCCAGTGGTCATGTACAGATGTGAGAGTTGGACTGTAAAGGAAGCTGAGCACCGAAGAATTGATGCTTTTGAGCTGCGGTGTTGGAGAAGACTCTTGAAGGTCCCTTGGACTGCAAGGAGATCCAACCAGTCCATTCTGAAGGAGATCAGTCCTAGGTGTTCTTTAGAAGGACTGATGCTAAAGCTGAAACTCCAATATTTTGGCCACCTCGTGCGAAGAGTTGACTCATTGGAAAAGACTCTGATGCTGGGAGGGATTAGGGGCAGGAGGAGAAGGGGACAACAGAGGATGAAATGGCTGGATGGCATCACTGACTCGATGGACATGAGTTTGGGTGAACTCTGGGAGTTGGTGATGGACAGGGAAGCCTGGTGTGCTGCAATCCATGGGGTTGCAAAGAGCGGGACACGACTGAGTGACTGAACTGAACTGAAATACAGAAGGAGTAGGAGTTTGTGAACATTTGAATGTCTCAATTATTCCAGGCCTTCACTCAGATCACCTCAACAACATCTTGAGATGTAGACAAAATGGGACACAAGTGATTAAATCAAAGCACACTTGTCTGCCCAAGAAATAACTGTAGAATAGATACAGTGTAGTCTGAAGATTTAATCATCATCCCTTTGCCTATCTGCAGAGAAATGACATTATCTGAAAAAATTCCTCCTTTCCTTTCTCGCTTTCTCTCTTCATGTTTCTGTTTTTTCCTTTCTTGATTTCCCTCTATTATTTTCCTATTTAATTTTCTTCTAATTAATTCTCCAACAACAGATTCTTATTAAACATCACATATGTGTGGAAGTCTTCTGTTCACAGAGATGAATTAAGCCATTATTGCCATCCAGGAAGTAGCACTCCAATTTGTGTAGTAAGACATGCACATAAAAATATATATAATACAAGATGAAAAGTATTACTGGCCTTAGAAGAAGTTTGGAAGAATATGCAGTGGGGTAAAATGTAACATCAGGTTACTTTTAACTGAAGATGAGCCTTAAAGGATAGATGGAATGAATGGATATGATACAGATGTAAACAAAGGGGGAAAGGAACCTCCCGAAAGTTCTGTGCTCTGCAGAATAATGCCCACACCCAATGACATCCACACTATTAATGCCCCAGAACTTATGACTATGTTAGGTTACAGGGCAGAGGGGAATTAAGGTTGAGGATGGGATTCAGGTTGCTAATAGAGTGACTTTAAAATAGGAAGACAATCCCAGGCTGTCTGGGTGGGTCCAATTTAAGAGTCCTTAAAGGTGGAAGAGGGAGGGAAAAGGAGAGAATTAGAGGAGGTATAAGAGAAGCAAAGGTGCAGAGATGCTATGTTTATTGCTTTGAAGATGGAAGAGATATGGTCATGAGTCAAGAAATGAGGGCAGCCTCTAAAAGCTATAAAAGGCAAGGACTATGTTTTCTCCTAGAGCCTCCAGGAAGGAACACAGCTCTGCCAATACTTTGATTAGCTCAGGAAGATCTGTGTCAGACTTTTGACCTCCAGAGCTGAAGGAAAATAAAGGTGTGCTGTTTTAAACCACTAAGTTGGCGGTGTTTTGTCATAGCAGCAAATGGTAAACTAATACAGGAGGAATCACATGGTACACGAGTGGGAATTTAATCATATTTTTTTATAACACAAAGTCCACAAAGGAGAAAGTAGGAGATGAGACTTGGGGGGCAGGTAGAGTCTACCAAGAAGGGTAGTAGGAAGACACTACAATTATTAAAGAAGAGAGTGACAGGATCAAATCTGCATTTAAGAAGGACCAATGGGGCAGTTGTGTGAAGGAGAAATTAGGGCAGGTCAGGAAAATCAGTTAGGAAGCTGCTGGAGTGGTTTAGGCAAGAAGGGTTGAGGCCTCTGGGAGAGAAAGGTCGTGAGAAGAGATAAGGGTAGTCATTCATTAATTCAACAAATTATTTTTGAGTGTCTGCTAAGCACCAGGCACTGGTGTAGGTGTTGGGGACATGGGGAAGCCCATGGCTAATATCCTGACCCTCGCTTCAGGATTTAAAGTCTAATGGGTATAGGGAGGCAATAAAGAAATAGGTATATAATGTGTCAGGGGTGATAAGAGCTCTAAAAAAATTAAGTGGTGAAAGATGCTTAGAGAGTGACAGGTGCGCACAGGGAACTATTTCAATGGGACTTTGGGGAAGATCTTTCTGAGAAGAGGGTATTTGAACACAGATCTGAAAGAAGAGAAGAAAAGAACCAGGCAAGTATATCAGGGCAGAGTCTTCCTAGCAGAGAGAAGAAATAGAAGTGCATTCACAGTAAAGTAGAGAGGCTGCTGTGGCTGGAGGGAAACGAACACAGGTGTGAGTGGTGGGAGCTGAAGGCAAAGGCATGGAACAGAAGCATCTCTTGGACAGTCTTGTTGATCACTGTGAACTCAGGCTGCCCAAGAAGATGAAAGCATTCTGCTTTTAGAATTGATAGGACTAGGAAGCTGTTGAAATGGAGAGTTAGGGGGGTCTGAGAATAACAGGCAGTCTTCTCCTGTGGCTTCAGTTGTCAAATTCATCCTGAGCCAATCAGATGTTCCCACCCAAAGGAAGCCCATTCAGAAGAACACAGGAAACGTGATCTGGGAAATGCCTCATCTTGGAATCATCCAAATCCAGCTTGACTGCAAAGTAAGTGCTTTGCATGAAAAGAAATTTCCATATTGTTCTCCATATTTCCCTCATGGGTCAAAACCAGATTGGAGGTGTAGCAAAGAAAATCTGGGTCCCAAATTTTTGTACATTAGTCTGGATAGAGACAACCCAAGAATTGTGTTCAAGTTTCAATTAGAAGACATCCCACAGTAATGACGGCACCAGGTGTATCTTGGTACGTAGCCCTTAACCTTCCTAGGTCTCAGATTCCAAATGGAAGAAAGGAGAATCACCTGATCTCTTGAAGGCCTTTTGGTTATAGGACCTGCAGTTCTATGCCTGAAATAAAAACCTAAAATATATTCAATAAATAGGCACACAAGGCTTCCCTGGTAGCTCAATGGTAAAGAATCCACCTGCCAACGCAGGAGACACGGGTTTGACTTCTGATCCAGGAAGCTCCCACACACAGCGGAGCAACTAAGCCCATGCGCCGCAACTACTGAGCCCACGCACAGCAACTGTTGAAGCCCGTGTGCCTTACAGCCTGCGCTCTGCAGAAAGAAAAGCCACCACAATGAGAAGCCCATGCATTGCCACTAGGGTAGCCCCTGCTCACTGCAACTAGAGCAAAGCCTACACAGCTACAAAGACCCAGCACAGCCATAAATAAATAAAAATTGTAAAAAAGTTTATCAAAAATCAAAATCAATGGGCAAACAGACAGAGGAGGGGAAATCAGGGGTTGTCAACCTGGAATTTTATGTGGCCGGGTGTTCTGATATCACAGAGCAAGAAAAGCATCTCACTGTAGGGATAAGAGCACAGACCCATGTTTTAATTTCAATTTCATTTCTTACTGGTTGTGGAGTAGAACGAGCCAGCTTACAAATAAACAAATGTATAACCATGTGACTTTGAACTCATGATTTCCTACCCCCTTATGCTCATATGGTCATCTGTAAATTGGAGATGTTCATATCTATGCCATAGTGTTATTGTGAGGTTTAGAGAAAATGCAGACAGGAAATGCTTATGAGGCTCTTCACCACTGAAAGGTGTTCCAGTGAAAGAAAACACTGTTCTTGTTACTTTAAAAATAAAACTAGAAGTAAAAGTTCCATTAGAAGTTGAACACTGCAATAATCCCATTGAGGAACAGCACAATAAAGACACTAGCTTGAGAAGGAGAAAGATAAGTGCAGGTTCTCCACAGATGCTCCTAAAGCAGCGAAAGGTCTCAGATGCACAATCTCTGCAACAGTCAACCTAAGAATTGAGGGCAAGCACTTTCTTGTTCTGTAATCCTTGACTCCTACCCAGATCTCTCATTAGCTCACCAGGAGTTCCCTTAACACTGATTGAGAACCACAGCCCTAAGGGGAACTCAGGGGCTGTTCAAAGTAACACTGATTTCATCTAGACTGTATACACCCCCAGCCATCTCTGCTGAGAGGTCCAACAGGGTCTGTCTCTTGATCTTGACCTGCTCTCTCCCTAAGGCAGGGTTGTGATGGGGGGCTGGCTCTAAAGCCTGCATTTCCCCAGCATGATGTGAGCTGCGCTGGGCCAATGGGAGGCCTTGGAGGGAAATGCAAGAGCAGGAGGAAGGGAGCCACCAGGCTATTTCTTCCCATTTCTCTTTCTGTTCAGAGAAGAATCTCGGAAGTCAGCGATGTCTTTCCATGGTTCCAGCTCCCACCTGCTGACCCCACACTCTGGAGTCTGGCTTCTATCCTCTATTACTTCAGTCTACAAAGGCTAGATGCTTCCTTTGATGGAAGGTGGGTTGATTTGGTATACCCACTTTGGCTTTGCAGATTTTCTTTTACCTATGTGAATGGTTCCCTACATTAATTTCCCTCTGTTTTTAATGCTTACAATGATTTCCTTTCTGGTTGGACTCTAGATGAATGCAGTCATATTGAGAGCTGGCTATAACCCGGGTGGGGCGGGATGAGCTCAGGGACCTCTCACATAGCAGCAGCACCCTGGAAGCTGCAACGTACTCTTAAGTCAGTCTATGGTCCAGTTGGTCCAGAAATTCACTCGTCTTGGGCCCTGAGCCAAATTAAACTCTAGAAAGTAGACTCACAGATTCTAAACTAGCAAGATTTTGAAGGATAAAGCATAAAGTCCATTTTAAAATTCTGATGAGAAATGGAACTGTGGCATGGACCAGAGAAATCTTATCTGCAGAACCCACACAGTTTCTCATACAGAAGCCTGATACAATCAGAGGGAAATTTGCAAAGACCAAAGACAGAAGAGCTTATGTGTTTAATTGTGAAGAGTATCATATATTAGTATCAGGTTCTGAGAACCCACAGAATCCATGGCCACAGCAGAGATGGCCTTGACAATCTGCCAATGTCATTTATTGGGAAATTCACATCAACAGGATAGACTGCTTCTACCCTCATGGAACATTCAATAAGTCTCCAAGTCCAGTGGCCATCCCCTGGGGAGAACTCTGACTGGCACTGCCCACATCCACCTCTGTGACCCCTTTACCTATACTTCCATGACTGACCATCCCATGCTCCAGGGAGCACATTGCTGCTTTGTTTCTCTGTCACCTGGAGAAAAAGTACCAATCATTCATCAGTTGGGAATGGTCTTAGGTGAGGCAGATCCCAGAACCGGTCCTCTCCAGACCTCCTGAGGGAGACAGGGCTCCTGGGGAAGTTACCATACAAGTGAATCTAAAAACCTTCCTGTTGGAAAGTGAGGCCACACATGGAATGAAGCATCCTCCTCTAAGTTTAATATGAAAGAAATGAGTTCATTCTCCCTCTGGAACCTAAAGGAACCATTAGGAACTTAGGGCTGGTGTGGTTTGCAGTGACCACAGTTCAGGGCAACACTTACACACAAACACACTCATATACACACAGGGTCATCTCAACAGTAAATAAACCATTCAGTATCATCTGTTCAGCAGCATCATACATGGCACTCACTGAAGCCAGCCCTGGAAAACTGGGCCTTCTGTAGGACTGATTATATTCTCTCCATCTCTCTCTATGCAGCACTTGGAAGCAGGAGCATTTTACCATCCTCTATTTCTGATCCATACTCTAATAATCTAGAATCTAAGTCTCAAAGATAATTTTATTACTTGAAGCCCAAATTTTGGGAAGGGTAAGGGTGGCAGCATGCAAGTGGTATGCTGGGAAACCAATTTTCCAAAAAACTGAATTTATAACTTTGACAACTTCGGTTGCATAAATTTTCCCACTATGGCTGATTTTAAGCTAAACAAAGTGTAACAAACCAACTGACAAAATTCCTTTATATTTGACAAAATTTTTTCTCATGAGCTGGGACAAATGCAAACATATGACTAGAACATTTGCCTCCCCCCCACCAAATGATGATCATCCCCCAAAATGAACCACATAGGAACTCAAGAAAATCCATCTATGATTAAAATTCACTTGCAGTTTTCTCTGCTATTGCTACCTAAAGCTGTGGAGAAAAATTCTTTCTATCATAAGGATCTCAAGTCTATCTCTCAACAGAGACTATGTTTGCTTATTTGCCTGTTTATTTATTTATACCTTCTTTTTTCAATAAAGGATTTACGGTGGATTACCTAAATACATTCAATATAAAAAGTAGATAAAACTGAATTTAAAATAAGTGGATGAGAAAAGTAGGACAAAGAGAAAATGAAAGTTTTCATAATAAGAGAAAAAATGCAATTAGGAGTGAGCTTAGCACACAAAATACATGGTATAAAGCCTTCTGGGCCATTCGTGCAGAGAAGGTTCAGAAGGAACAAGTAGACACTCAGTGATGGGCCACTCACAGGAGTTCCCATGTCCAGATTTTAGTGTATCTGGCCATCTGTGCAGAGTTATGTGGCAACTGGATTCCAGTGCATCTGTTTGGACATTAATGTTACACCCAGGACTTCTATGGAAAGGTGGTGAATGGGTCTTGTGTCCCACTGTCTGCCTGTAGAGGCTCTTGGCAGTCTAATGATCTCCCATTGCCCTGCCAATCTGTCAGAATTGCTGTTCTGGAGGAAACCCCAGTCTCCAGGAACAGGCTCACTAGGGGCACTCTCTGGACGGCGAATTCATCAAGCCCCTTCTAAGTCAGACTGGCAGTCTATGAACGGATCAGTCCAGCTCTGCACAGATAGAACACTGTCAAGCAGAACAGTGGCCCACATTCTCTCCAGGTACCAATCACCTAGAACAGCCAGAAAATCAGCTCTGGGGACATGAGTGACCAAAGAGGCCAGAGAAGAAGAAAATCATTCAAATGGACATGTATCTGGGCTTTGGTTACATGAAGTCAGTGAATACCTAGGATATGAACTTTGGCAGGCTTTTCATGTGTTGTGATGAAGCTCCAATATTACTCCCCACTTGGTTCCCCAGGGCCCTTAAGGAGACCTCCAGGTGTCTCCTCTATGATGAGCTCATTCCCCGAGCTGGCCTCATTATTAGGGATGTGTTCCTGCTTAATAAAACAACAACAACAAAAAAAGTATATGCCTGGCATAGGGCTTTGCACTGAGCAATGTCCTCCTAAAGCTGTCAGTGGGGTCTTTATGGTAAGGTCTCTTTCCTTCTAGGGTCCTATCTGAGGTAAAGTTCATTTTCCCAAGATTATGACCATGAGACACCTAGGTGCCTCTCGCCCCCATGCCCCACACCCCTGTGTTCAGCCAGGCCCTGATACATGATAAGTTTGCCAAACTCTCTGGGCTCTGGGCCTTCCTGCTTGGCTATACTCCCAGAGCCAATCTTTGTAGCCAGGACAGATTCCTCAATGGTCATTATCTCATGTTAGGCCCATCCTACTTTCATGCCTTCTCTGGGTATAAATCTGCAGATAAGACCCCTAGAGTGATGTTTTGGGGAAACAGCATTAATCAAGCATTGGTCCATCAGCCTTTAGGGGACCAATTCATGGCAGGTCCTGAGAATTCCATATGCTGAATATCAGTGAGAATTGGCAGAACCTGCTGAGTGTTGCATGCCCAGAGACTTGCCCTCTCTAGTCTCCGCTCAGTCACATCCAGCCTCAAATTTCCCAAGAGCAGGTCATCAAAGCTATCCAGGCCTCAGCCACAAGATTCCTTTTGGAGACAGCTTTGCTGTTGTGAGAAAAACACAGAGCTTAGAATCAGCAGAACTGAGTCCAAAAGATAATTTCATTTATCAGATTCATGAACTCGCATAAAGTAATATCTCTGAATTTCAGTTTTTTAATCTGTAAAATAGGAATAATAAAAATATCTAACCGGAGTCAAGGTCTAAAAAAGAAACTGTATATAAAAATTCCTCATAAATTGAAGCACAATACAATGTTATACATTATATTCATTTACAATTGACTTTTCAAAGAGTTTGTTAAATTTTAAAAAAGCAAACTGAATTTAAGGAAGGTCCAAATTTCAGTAGTGACAAAGTAGCCTGAACAGGCTAACTCTTATACAGAGAACAGTCACAAAGTGTGTACGAAATATTTTAGGATCATTGGAGAATACCACAAACTGGCAGAAACTGAATGGGAGGTCAGTCTTGTAGACAGGAAATGCACAGGTGAGATTTGTGAATTAACAGTTTTTTACCTGGGGGTATATCCCAATCCTTATATCTCAGGATAGTAGAAAACTACAGTACTGCTAGCTTGAGGTGTCAGAGAATGGAGTTCTGGGCTGGCAAAACTGCCGAGAAGTGTGTGTGTGTGTGTGTGTGTGTGTGTGCATGTGCGCGTGCGTGTGTGCGTGTGCGTGTGTGTGTTTATGGTAGGGGGAAAGATCCTGGAAAGAAGAGGGCTACAAAGGTAGTGAATACAAAAATCTGCAAATAAAAGGAAGAATACAGAACTAAAAGCTGAGTGCTCAGTCATGTCCAACTCTGCGACCCTATGGACTGTAGCCTGCCAGGCTCCTATGTCCATGGGATTTTCCAAGCAAGAATACTGGAGTGGGTTGCCATTTCCTTCTCCAGGGGATCTTCCTGACCCAGGGATCAAACCCAGGTCTCCCGCACTGCAGGCAGACTGTTTACCGTCTGAGCCACCAGGGAATCCCCAAAAGCTGAAATAATTGTATTGATTATTTCCTTCCAACAGAAGATACATTTTGGAGTTTAAAGTCAGCCAAGTTAATTAAACAAATGTAAATATTCTTCAAAAGAAGATAACAAAATCTAGAGTCTCCTGCAATATACCTTCCAAATTGTCCACATATAAATAAAAAATTAGTAGACATTCAAAACAATAAGAATGTATAACCTGTACTTCGTGGATAAGCAGTACACGCAAGAACTTCTAAGAAAATATGTCACTGAATCAAGAATAAGAAATATCAGCAAAAAACACAACTATTTTAAAAAAGCAAATTTTAAAGCTGAAGCCACAAAACAGAGTATTAAAAATGTCAGAGGAAAGAAAGAGTAAACTCAAAGATAGATGAATAGAAATTATCCAAACTAAAGAACAGAGAGGAAAATTTTTGAATAAAAATTAACAAAGCTTTAGTGACCTTTGATACAATATCAAGCAATCTAATATATTTATAATTGGAGCTCCAAAAGGAATTCAAAGAGAGAATGGAGCAGAGAAAAAATATAATGATCAAAAATTCCCCAAATTACTTAAGAAAGTTTGCTTTGTAGATGCAAGAAGTCAGTAAACACCAAGGAGAATAAATATAACCAATACCATGTAACACCATATCAATGGTTGAATCCCAAGATAAAAACAAAATCTTAAAAGGAGCCACAAAAATCATACATTATGTATAGAAACGTAATTGCACAAATACAGCTGACTCCTTATTAGAAATCATGAAGGTCACTGGCAATGGAATGAAGTCTTTAAAACAATCAGAGAATAATCAAGAATCCTACAGCCAGTAAAATTGCTTTTAAAATATTAAAGGCAAAATAAAAACATTTTCAGATAAGCAACAACAACAACAACAAAAACAAATGGGAGGATTTGTAGCCAGGTTATTTACTCTGCAAAATACTCTGAAAGAAGTTCTTCTGGCTGAGGGGCAATAACACCAGATAGAAAATCAGATTAACAAAAATGAATGAGTGACACTAAAATAAGTATTGTATAAATATGAAAGGGTTTTCCTTTCTTTTTCTTCAAAAATATATAAACAAAACAACTAATATTTTCGCTGTGTTATAGTGCATATAGATTATCAAATGTGTATGCACGTGTGCTAATTTGCTTCAGTCATGTCTGATTCTTTGCGACCCTATGGACTATAGCCCACCAGGCTTCTCTGTCCATGGGATTCTCCAGGCAAGAATACTGGAGTGGGTTGCTATGCCCTCCTCCAGGGAATCTTCCTGACCCAGGGATCGAACCCATGTCTCTTATGTCTCCTGCATTGGCAGGCGGGTTCTTTAACACTGGCACCACCTGGGACCCCCAAAATATGTATGTGTGTGTGTATGTTTATAGAAACACAAAGGGTGATCAGGTCAACAGAACCTAATTGTTCCAAGTTTCCCAATGTTTTGTGAAGAAGCAGTGAAAAGTAACACCGTGAAGAGTCAAAGGTACATATATCAGTTAAATGCTGCTGCTGCTGCTAAGTCGTTTCAGTCGTATCTGACTCCGTGCAACAGCAGAGACGGCAGCCCACCAGGCTCCACCGTCCCTGGGATTCTCCAGGCAAGAACACTGGCTAGAATGGGTTGCCATTTCCTTCTCCAATGCATGAAAGTGAAAAGTGAAAGTGAAAAGTGAAATTGAAGTCGTTCAGTCGTGTCCAACTCTTCACAACCCCATGGACTGCAGCCTACCAGGCTCCTCCATCCATGGGATTTTCCAGGCAAGAATACTGGAGTGGGTTGCCATTTCCTTCTCCAATGCATGAAAGTGAAAAGTGAAAGTGAAGTCGTTCAGTCGTGTCCAACTCTTCACAACCCCATGGACTGCAGCCTACCAGGCTCCTCCATCCATGGGATTTTCCAGGCAAGAGTACTGGAGTGGGTTGCCATTGCTGTCTCTGAGTTAAATGCTGAGTAATCAGTTGAAGACATGAAGAAAGGTATGGTTAAAAAGACATTAGTTGGAATAAAAGTGAAATTGAAAACTGCTTACGTCAGAACAAGAAAGGTGAAATGGAAGAATGAAGGAATTGTTGGAACAAGCAATAATATGCTAGATCTAAGGGGCTCAGATGGTAAAGCATCTGCCTGCAATGCAGGAGACCCAGGTTCAATTCTTGGATCAGGAAGATCCCCTGGAGAAGGGAATGGCAACCCACTCCAGTATTCTTGCCTGGAAAATTCCATGGACAGAGGAACCTGGTGGGCTAGAGTCCATGGGGCCACAAAGCATCGAACATGACTGAACAAGTAACACACAATAAAATCAATATCAATAATATCAATAATTATATCAATTATATCAATAATTGTATTAATATAAAAGGACTAAACTCTCAAATAAAAGGCAGAAATTGTCAGATTGTATTAAAAAGTCAAGACCCAACAAAATGATGCATAGAAAAGACAAATTTTAAATACCAACACAAATAGAGCAAAGCAAATCTCGTGACTACATCTAACTTTCAGGCGAGTACAAAAGTGTAACCCTACCATGTGCTAAGATAATGGAAAACCAATTATCTTTGCTGCAAAGACAGGTACCATCAATGATGGTTAAGAGAGAGCTGCATGTCTCTTAAACACCACACACCCACTTGTCCACCCAGCTGACCACAATGCCTAGTGAATGTTATGCCTATGGTCCCTGTGCTAAATCCAATCCCCACTGATAACCATGCATGAACTAAGGGTGGCATTTTCAGAAACCAGTGGAGTCCAAAATATATTGGACAATACCAAAGATAGGCAAGAGGCCAACCCAACCCTGTAAAATCCAGCATAGGTGTTCATTACTCCTTAAGCTTGAGAGAGAGACTTAGACCAGCAGAGAAACATCTTCTCTATGGTTGGTATCTCACAGAAAGAAATTACACCAGTTATTTTAACAGGAAGAATTTAATATAAAAATTTTAATGCAAGTAAAAGAATTGTTATCTAGATATCTGAAAAGACAAAAAGATGCACTAAGGTATCACAGAGATAGCAAATGCAGGAAGTAACTACCCCTAGAAGTGGGTAACAAAGAGAAAAGATGGACACTGAACTTGAGAAGTGTGGATGAAGGTCCTTTTGGCTGTTGGTTCTTCAAGAGTTGGTAAAATTGGCTTCAGCTGTAGTTGCAGAAACACCCTGCTGTCTAGGTAAAGAAGGAAGCCAGAGGTGACCCACCAGAAGCTCCCAGGAAGCTGAGAGGAAAAAGAAACTCCTTTCTTCCTCCCCCTGCCTCCTAGTTGACTCTGGCTCCCCCTATTGAAAAAAACTTCTGTTTGAGCTGGGGGCAAAGCAGAAATGTGTGTAAAGGCTTCAGTCCCAGAATCACAAATTGAAGTCTGGAAGAATGAGTTTGGGGTCAACAGACAGCAGTGTAATACCTGACCCAGATGGGCTATGGCAAGTCCATCAGGGACTGCTGGGGTGGGTTCCCCAGGCAGGGAATTTGATATGAGAATTGGGAGCAAAATGAATCACAGGGTGACTGAGTCCAAGGAAGTGTGCAGGACCACAATGTGGAAAGCCAGACTGCATATTAGGGCAAGAGGGATTATAGAGCTCATGTCAGGAGAGGAAAGTGCAGGAGACTAGTAAATGTGGGAGCACAGCAAGGCATGGGGAGTGTAGATGGTAATGAAACAAGAAGACACAGAAGTCTGCAGGGCCTAGACTCTCCCTGGGACGGCTGTATGCTGATAGGCAGGTTAAAGACATGCTTCGGATAGGGTGCTCTAAATTGAGACAGAGAGCAATAATACTTATCCATCTGTTTATCAATCAGCCTCATTTTGTGTTTTAGAGGACAAGAGGTGTATAAATGTGTGTGTCTGCAATGTCCATGCATGCGAGGGCACACAAACATGGATGCATACCCCAGGGGATTGTTCCAGAAGAACACTGTAACACTGATGCGTGGGCAATATCATATGTATTTATTACGGCTGGTGACAAGAACTGTGTCTTAATGGAGATAGCGATTGTTATTCATGATTTGCAAATGGTTAACTAGATCCAGAGGATTTGCATTAAACCAAGTCATTCCCCTTCCTTGCTTGATGGCCATGATGGATGGAAATGTCAAGTCCCATGAGATGTCTGAGCTCACATTCTCTTTCTACTAGAACTGGGGCATTTTTTTCCTGACCATTTCTGTTCTGAGTCTCATTTCCACAAACAGTGCTGGTGATATGTCTATGGATTTGATCTTCAATTTCTGACTTCTTTTAAAGGGCATTGTCAGCCTGCAACACAGTTTCTAAAGCAGATATTGTTTTGGCATCCAGGTAAAAAAATGAAGATGAAAGAAGGCAGGTGACTCTGAATGTGAAATGCAAGATTTCACAGAATCATAGATTTTCAAGCTGGAAGCACTTTAGGGATTACTGAGTCCTGTGTTTTCAAACTCTGTTTTAAACAGGGGAGCTGTTTACACCGGATGTTGAAACTGGTAGTAATTTTCTGAATGAACAAAGGAGTGAACAAAGCAGAATGTGTGATGAAGGACTTTTCAAGTAGAAGAAATTACAGGATCCAAGATATGGTAGTCACGACATGTGTCCGCGATTTTCTGAATCACTGAAGCCAAAGTGTAGGAGAGGGAGAGGAAAAGGTGGAGAACGAACTAATTTCCTACATTTCAGCTTAATCCTATTCAATTTAATAGTTGAAGAACTAGTGCCAGATTCTAAGCAAAGGAGATAAACACTCTCATTTGAGTTTCTAATATATTAGATCAGAGGCTGTACCATAAGAGGGGGGTAAAGGGATTTTGCGATAATCAAAATGAGAAATTATAAACTCTGTACTAGAGTCTGAGGACTGGGTAATTGGGAATAGGAAGAACAAATTTAAGAGACATTTAGAAGACAGCAAGTCCTAAGTGACTGAATAGAGAGAGGGCACATGGGATACAAAAGAGTCTGAGATGACCCCCCAAGGACTCCAGTTGACACTGCCGAGCTAGTGACGGTCTTCCCCAGACTGAGGAGCCCAAGAGAAACACTGGTACAATTACTACATTTGGTTTTAGACATGATAGTTTGGGAACCTTACTCAGTGTGGGAACCTTAAAGGCAAAAGTGAAAAGATGAAAAAGCCAAGGTGAAATACTGATAATTTTCTGGATGGGATGGCAGCCTACATAGACTGGATGGGAGATGGGACATAAAATACAGGCAGCACCAAATATGGCCACCCAAGTTCCACTATCAATGTCAGCAAAGGTGAATAAGACGGAATATCCCAGTAGGTTAGGACTAATTTCCACAGCATTTCCACACTACTGGCCTAGGCCTTTCTCCTATTCATCCCCTTCACAGGGTCTTAAAGACACAGTAGTCCATACACAGCTTCTGAGGGAAGACACAAGCAAAGGTTGGCTTTATCTATTACACAGCTTCTGCATTCTACCTCCACGGAAGCACATAACCATTAAGCTGGAAAAGGACGTCTCCATCTCAAGGGAGATGGAGCTGTGTGGGTAGTGACTTTGGCGAGCAGTCCAACCTCAGAGAGGGAGTGTGAATTGCCGCCCGCACACACAGAGTGGCTCTCCTCGACTGCCTGCCAAGGAAGAGATGGTTCTCAACCAAATCAGTCTGTGGCTGCCAAAAGCTCTTGTGAGGGCCCGGTTTTCCAGCAGGAAACATAACCTGAATTGGAAAACATGAGTGTAAGCTGGAAAACAAACAGCTCAAAATATCTGTGTCCTGAAATGAACTATAAGCCATTCTGTCTCCAGTGCTGAATCCACTGACTCAAAGGAGCAGAGGGTCAGAGGAGACAGCAGAAGGGAGGGAGAGAGGAAGGAAAGACCAATGGATAGAAGAAAAGAAAGAAGGAAATTCAGAACAAAAAGAACACTGAGCTTTTGCTCTGTGCCAGATCTGCGAAGTGAGGTCCACATTCATTTTCTTATGAAGTCTCTCGGCAACCATATGACGGATGGAGAAGCTGGAGGTACAATTAACTGACTCAAGATCATATAATTAGGATGTAGCAATGAGGGAATTTGAACTCAGATTCAATGGCTCCAAAATTCACATGCTTTCACTAGAATCTTTTACCTCTGAAAGAGGAAAAAGGGGGAAGTGTTATTGGAAACTGCCTTGGAGAAGGTTTCCTGAGTCCTTATTAGGTTTTCTCTGTAACGAAAAAAAAAGAGAAAAGGATTCAAGGTTTGGGAGTGGCCTTCATCAGAGAATTCCTGAGACGGACTTATGGAGAGTAGTTCAAATAAGTAATTGAAAGTTTATAGGGCCCATGTTTTTTCCTAGAAAATCTTCCTTCCTCATCTCCCTTTTTTTCCTGCATTTCCCCTGCCCTTCAAGGCTCCACTTGAACCATGTGCTTATACATGAAACTTTACAGGGTCAAAGGATCTAAGCAATCCTGAATGATCAATGACAGAATTGAGGTTTAAACCCAGGTCTTCCGACTCCTCATTCCAAGCAACTTCCATTGCATAACAGCTGTCTCTACAACATCTGCCTACCGCAAGAAGATGCAAGATAAACAGTGACCGTTAATTTGTCAATTCCAGTTGCCATGATATCTGAGTGACCACTAAGCCAGAAGGTAATTTCAGAAAGCCAGAAGGATGGGCCAGTGTCCATGAGGAAATGATTAATGAAATAGGTTAAAACTGTAAAGTGATACACAAATGAAAGCTATTACTCTCACTTTAATAACATTCTTTTTGCTCTTTTCAATGTTAAGGGAGTTGTCCAAAGTCACAAACCTGGAAAACGGTGAAGCAGAAATACAAATTCTAGCAAATGGTCTCCAGCAACTACAGTTAAAACCACCTCACAACAATCCAAGGAAGCAGGTGACTTCATTGTATATCCTCTATTGCATACATAAGATGATAAGGAATTACATTCCTTGTGCAAGGGATCCACAACCAGTAAGCCATGGAGCTGAGATTTGTATTCAGGTTGTCTGACCCCACAGTTGGTGGCATTAACCACAATTCTACTGGTGCTGCCTTAGATGGAAAATAAAGAGAATACCCCGAAGTACAGGACTAGTTTCTCACTGTAATTTATAAAATAGTAGAGCACTGAAAGGTGTTACCATCATGACTCATGACAATTACCAACCAGTGGCTCCTTAAACCCATCTCCACTGAAAACACCTTAATTCCAAGCCATCAAGTCTCCCATAGACAACCTCTTCATTATGTACCTGTCCTCAATCTTTTCCTCCTGCTACTCATCTCCCACTTTACCAAAGGAGGAATCTTTAGAAACATGGATCTGATCATGTTACTCCCCTCAACAGAAAATGCTCTCTGGCTCCCTATTTTCTTTAAGAAAATGTCCACAGATGCTAGCACCATGCTCCCAGCCTCTACTCTGCCACGTGACCACCTCCTGGGTCTTGTCCCATTGCTACATCTCTACCACCTCACACACTTTCTACTCTACCTCTTTGAACCACTTCCAGTTCTGTGATTCAGCCATGCTGTTTCCTGCCTCTTTATCTATGCTCACAATGCTCTGTATCTAGCTGGAACGTTTCCTCTTCCTTGTGTACATCTGGTGAATTTCGTAGTCAGGATACCCCACCTTTAAAATCCCCTCTTCCCAACTCCCTCAGCCTTCCAGGCCTTCTTTGGGTTGCTTTTATACTAATCATACACCTCTTTCATCCTCCAGGGTGCATGTCTCCTCCATAACCAACCTGCTACAATACAAGGTTAGAGACCCTGTCTTAATTTTCTTTGGTCCTCAGAGCCTAGCATAAGGGTTCAGTAAGTGCTTGTCAAAATAAATTTAGCTGGCATCTCTGTTTCTTCCTTGCTAGTCCCTGGTCAAGATAATAAAATGCCCATCCAGGTACAGAAAATGTATACTTCTTTACTTCTTTCTTCCCTGATTCTCTCTCTCTCTGCATATCTTCTCTTCTGTTCTAGGCACTGTGAAGAGATGAGAAAGCAAGAGGCTGGATGAAAAAGTAAACTCGACAGCTCTATCCTAATGCCAGTTTGTATTATTCCTTCCATGTCTGTAAGAGAGAGGGGAACGGGGAAGGGTGAGGATGCGCATGCAGGTGGCTGTGGGTAGCAGTGTCCACTGGGCAGCATCTCACACTGTATTTAACGGCAAGCCTACTTTGGGGGATGGTGGGGATGGGGAGCAATAGACTGACTGCTGTGTGTACCAATTTCAAATTGCTAGCTATACCCTTAGCTAACACCAGTGTTTCATGTTGCAAATCCAGTGCTACTGCATGAAACAGTCAGCAAGTACACTTCTGCCAGAGATGGAGTAATTTGTTATCGGCTGGAGTGAGAAGCTGACACAGTTAGCTCACAGAGATGCTTTTATTCAGATGTGCAGGCTTCCCCAGGTTAACCATGACTGTCCCGGGTCTCCTGGCAGTGTATGCTCTCAGCAGCAGCTTCATGGCCAGTGCTGCTGCATTTTTGAAGAGGGTCCCCTATCTGCTGTGCAAACAGTTTCTGGCTTTCCTATCTTAGCCGTTTCGGGAGGGTGGCACAGGAGGGCAAGTTGGAGAGGAACAGAATTCAGAGACAATTCAGGACAAGGCAGGCTTCTGTCTCTCGTCTTGTCTCCCTTCCATCCACCCTCCAGTGTGCTTTTCTAAAACTCTGGCCTGACTATGTACCCCTCCCTTAAATCCCCTTAATGATCCCTGCCATACTCAGGAAGAAGGTCAAGCTTCTCAGACTAGCATGTGAGCCTCGGTGTAAACCTGGCCCCTGCTGACTGGTCCACCAGCAACTCTTGCCTTTGACTTTTGGATCCTGCAGCACCAACCTATTTGTTAGTTTCTTCACGTACTGCTTTTGTCTCCACACCCTCACTCAAGCAGTTTCTTCTGCCCGGAGTACCCTTGCCTGCACCCCTCACCTCTCACCCACTTTGCTTAGCAAACTTCCACTTATCATTTAAGGCTTAGCGAAAGCATCTACTCTTCTAGCTTCTTCCAACTCTCTCGGTTAACTAATTTCAGACTCCCATAGTCCTTTTCTACTTCTCCCATATGTGTTACAGTGATCAGGGAAGCAGCAGAATACAGTGGGTAAAAACAGAGGAAGTACCAAGGGGAGTGGTAGGAATGGTCTGCTCAGGATGCATTGTATGTAGAGTGTGCCAAAAAAAAAAAAAAAAAAAGTTTTAAAATGCACTGAAGGTTTTATCTACCTGCAATTCTAAACAATCTCAGGGATAAAATCCTATTCCTTACAAGGGCAATCTACTCCATCTCCACCCTTGGCTAATAATTCAGGGTCTGTAGTGAAAACTCGTAGCTCCATCATCTGACATCATTACATCACGTGTGGTCTCAGGCACATTACTTATCTTTCTGTTCCTCAGTTCCCACCTCTGCAAAATGGAGACAAGAAAATTATCTGCCTGTTTAGTTAACGTGATGATTACATGAGGCAATCCATGCAAAGCATTTAGAATAGTAACTGGGATTAACTAATCACTCCATAATGTTAATTACATTTTGCTGACGATTCTGTATTCCTTCTCTTTGGGTTAAAACTCCCTCATTAGCTTCAAGATCTTTGAGAATCTATCTTTGTTCACTGTTGTATACACTCTGCCTAACCTAATGTATAAATTAATCTTACAAATGGATAAATGAATCTTATTCATCTCTCTGTGCCAAGCACACTGCAGACAATGTGAACTGGCAATAGGTGCTCAGCAAACATTTGTTGGATGAATGGATATTACTGAATAAAAAGAAGAAACTTGCAAAAGGAACTGGATGCGAGTGGCCATCAAGAGACGCAGAAATGGGGACAGAAAAAGAAGAGGAAGTCAATGGTGAAAGTGAAAGAAAGACCCCAAGCTACCTCTCCTTGAAGTAGCCCAGAAGGTAGGACCTAATGAAATGTCAGTCTATGAAAACTGGAGAGTCATACTAGCCAGTCGCAGGACTTGAAGATGCCTTGAGGAGGGAGAGAAAACTCCATCCATCATGGGGTCCAGGAAAACAGCATCAGTAGAGCAAGAAGACTGTCCCACAGTCTACGCCCCACATAAAAATCAGATACATGCTGCAAAGAGGGAAATGCAGATCTGCCAGTTTCTTATTCCACTTGCTGTGTTAATGTTAGATTAAAAAAAAAAAAGAATTTGGTTGACGAAGTTCATTAGTATAATTATCTGCACCTAGTTTGTGAAAGATATGTGACTAAAATGTGATCATCATATGGATTACCCTCAGGTTTTCCAGGGTGTGATACCTCCTAAAACCAATGAGATATGCATAAAACTCTAGATTGGAGCCATTAAGAGAAGTAATGATGATTATACACTCAAGACTATCTCACAACAACATTTAGAATTTGCCTCTAAGGTTTCAGTTCAAGGTGGCAACACAGGAAGATCCTGCATGGACACATCAAATCCACAGCTATATATGGAACAATTCCCTCTGAAAAAAACCCAAACACTGGTAGAGCAACCCCTTCACACCCAGTAAACAAGAGGGAAACCATGTTGAAGTAGATAGGAAAGGCTGAGACACAACCTCGCTGTAAACTCTATTGGCACAGTGACTCATAATCAGGAGGGAACTCAAAACCCAGAGCTCGTCTCCGAGGAACAAAGGGTTTGAATGCCACACTGGGCAACCCAACTTTTAAGACCAGTACCTGAGAGATGAGGCCCTGATATATCTGGCTTTGAGGAATAATGGCGGTCATGCCCATGAGACCCACAGGACTGCTGTAGATTGAGGAATGGCTCCTAAGTGCACACGTGCAGACCCACCTGCTCCAGGGACCAATACAGAAGAGAGAGTGGACAGTCCCTAAGTCGTGTCCAACTCTTTGCAACCCCATGGACTGTAGCCTGGAAGGCTACTCTGTCTATGGAATTTCCCAGGCAAGAACACTGGAGCAGGTTGCCATTTCCTCCTCCAGCGGATTTTCCTGACCCAGGGATAGAACACAGAAGTAGCTTCCTTGAAAAGCACCCAGATACTATGTGATAAAAGAGGTGCTCTCAAAAAACATAGGCCAGCAGATAACCATATTTGCACCGTATCTCTGTCGCACTACAATTCACTGATATCTCCCAGAAAGAAAGCCTCATGACAACTATGAAACAAAAACCTATAGTTGATACACAAAAGATAATGAGAATTTCCCTCTAAAATACTATTCATTAATTTTTAGCTTTAATAAGTAGGAAGAATGGGCCATGCCTAGGTTCTAGGCAAACTTTGCTAGGCTATATGTCATCACAAGGATTCCAGAGGACCTTAATAAACTGAATTCAAACCAACAAAATAAGATGCAATGAAACAAGTCCAAAGCTTGGTTGACATTTATATTCAACAGGAAAAAAAAAAAAAGATTGTCCAAACAGTCACAGTTCCATTTGAAATTGGTTGTCTCCACCTAGTAACCCAAATTTGGTCCTCTGGATGCCAAGAGCAGTCATTACCTTCTCGTACATCACAGCTCACCAGTGACACAGCAGTAGCTCTCATGTGCTACCAACCCATCAGCTAAAATTTACGTTTTCCAGAAGTAAATATCCCCAGTTGCTTAAGCAGAACTAGCTCATGTGACATGATTTTCTGTCTCATCTTGTCCTTTAAATCAGAAAAGAAGTAGCTCCTGAAATGTATTGGACTGACTTAACCTCTCTTCTGATGTCACTCAAAAGCTCCATATCTAACATGTAAGAAATCACACAGGATATCTGGTCTGATTACCCATTCACTGAAACACTTTCCTCTACAGTCCTTTTGTTTGAACTTCACCCGCTAGTAAGAGGTGCACTATCTTCCAAAGCATTTGTTGGAAAGAAAGAACAGAAGAGGTGTTATTTCTTCTTCTGTTACAAAGAGATCCAAAATAACAGTGGTTTTAACAATCTAGTGATTAATTTTTTTTCAGGGAGATGGTCCAAGTCTGATATGGCAGCTTTACAATCATTATGGATTCTGATTACATTTATCTTTCATTCTGCTATCTTCAAAATGCAGCTTCCATCTCAGGGTACAAAGTAGCTTTTCCAGCTCCTATTGTCACCTGAGATTACATCTCTACTAGCAAGAAAGAAAGAGGAGGAAGCCCTTCCTGTTGAGGGTCCAACCAGACCAGAAGGCACACAAGATTCTTGCTCAATTCAGGTTGATCAGGAGTCAGTTACATTCCATGGATGGCTAACAGGAAGCCTTTATTCCAGACCAACACAGGCTTATTCAAAAATCAAAGATTCTACCACAATAAAATGGAAACAATGGAAATTAGAGGAAAACTGGCAGCTCCTTCCATACAATGTTCAAAAGGCTTTCTCATGTTTAGGGAAACTAGCCTGTTGTTCTTTTGTAACTGAAAATAATTTATTCTCTGGAGATAAAGACAACAAAATTACCCTTGTCAAAAAATTAAACGCAAGTGTCATGGAGTGTCCTCTTACTAAATTTTTCTTTGCCAAGGAAAGCAAGCCCCCATTCTTTGCTCTTTCTATAATGTGATTTCTGCAAACCTTTGCAACTTCATCACATTCCTCTTGTCTTTTTACCAATGTTTCTCACATCACTTTAGAATTATTTTTCTATACCTCTAGCCATCTATGGGGTCGCAAAGAGTAGGACACGACTGAAGCGACTTAGCAGCAGCAGCAGGATGACATCTAGCAATCACATTCCACAAATACATATTTATTACTGATATTTTCCAAAACCTATCTCAGTATTGGCAATAACTCAAAGAGGACATGACGTTTAAACTTAAGAAGCTCACAGTCTAGGGTCACATTAGACAACTGATGTGTAATGAACTTACAGTCAGTTCAACCCTCATGCACATTTTTCACGAGAACAATTAAGTCATGCCATTCAGAACTTAGATAATCGACTTTTTCATTTAATTGAAGGACATGATCCCCAGCTAGGCTGTACTTTGGTTTTCAGCCTATTATTCTATCAGTTGGAACCTTGATTCTGCCCTTACATATTATGCCACCACTCCCAATTTTATGGATTTGGAAATTTTTCCTTTGATAGACATGCTTGGAGGAAGCATCCACACAAGTGATTTGCTGGAACTCAGATAAAATTCTAAGTATAACACTCATCACTCAGAAGAGGGTAGAAAACCATGATTTTTATTTTTAAATCAGAATTTTTTTTTCTTTTTGCATTTTTTTCTTCTGTTAAAGATGCTATAAAATGATCCTGACAGCATGAATGGCTATGCAGGTAATTTGCCAATGCCAACTGAGTGCAGCCCAGAAGGTTCTTAAACCCACTGGCACACTGGTGCCAGTGATACTCCATATTCGTAGCTGCTAATGTTGGCATAACTCTAGAAATTGCCCCGTTTTGTGAGCTTAATCCTCATGAACAGAGGCTTCCCCCATGCTCCACCTCCATTTCTGAAAATGCAAATGAAAGTGATTTATAGTTTGGGATATTTTCAAATTCTCCAAAAAAGGACATTTCTGTGTTCTTAGGCTGTGAATGATGAACCAACCATAAGTTGAAAATTTTTATCACAAGAGCTTCATATCAGCCATGGGTCTATCTCTTTTCAACAGGAACCTTGCGCTTGCAGAGTGGGAGATAAATAAAAGCCTTGTTCCACAGCCTCCACTCCTTTGCGATGTCATAATGATTCCCTGCCTGTGCCATCCATATGACAGGAAGAAGGAAGCGGTTAATACCACCCTCACACACACAGGTCATACTGTGCAGAAGAAGATGGGAGGTGGTTTTAACAATGGGGAAAATGCTTCACAATTTTATGTTCTCATATGTAAACTGGTAAGCTCTGTCCTCAAAAATAAGAAAAACAGGTCTTCCACCATTCTCTTCTGGGGAAAAGACTGAACTCAGGAGGAGGATTATTAAGTACAAAGAGGGTTAGGGATAGGCGAGATCAACAGGGCGGCCAGACAAGTGAAGAAATAATCCATTCCCTTGCAAACAGGAGAACGGGCAAGGCACCAGGTATACAGGATTCAGGGGAAAGTGCATCCCTTCACTGCAGCTCTCCATTTCTGGTGACCTCTCAGCAGTATCAGATAGAGAGAGTGGAAAGTCCTTGCAAACAGATATACATGCTTCAGAGAAGGAAGTAACATCTCAGAGCAGACTTTCTTGGGGCAACTACAACTGAGGAAACACAGTGTCCTTGATAATAGCCTGCACTCAACCTCATGTTGCTTGGAGCCACAGCCAGAAGACCCAGGATAACTCATTAATGTTGAACACCTACTATGTACCATAGCAGTCACAATTCTTATTGCAAGCCATTTTGATAGATATCAACCAACAAAAGTAACTAAGACTGAGTCCCAAGGCAGATAAGCACTTAAAGAATATTG
Source organism: Ovis aries (assembly GCF_016772045.2). Taxonomy (NCBI): domain Eukaryota; kingdom Metazoa; phylum Chordata; class Mammalia; order Artiodactyla; family Bovidae; genus Ovis; species Ovis aries. Next base: position 16,908,786 of record NC_056055.1, read on the forward strand.
CTTTTTCAAAGCATGTTTGGGCAGGTTGCCTGCCAGTTACTTTCACATTACACTGTTGCTTTTTTTTTTTTTTTTAACTCTCTGAAGTATCGTTACACACCCTCTATGAGAAAAATTGAAATTAGCAAATAACATTTATGGATAACACAGAATTACCTCTCCATGATTTGAGGCTTCCTACTAGTGTTCTTGCCTGGAGAATCCCAGGGACGGGGGAGCCTGGTGGGCTGCCATCTAGGGGGTCGCACAGAGTCAGACACGACTGAAGTGACTTAGCAGCAGCAGCAGTAGCAACAGAAACGTGAATCAAAAATGAAACTGGATTAGGGGTCATGAGGCAGCCTGAGAGTCATCGATTATTGTATGAGATACTTTATGCAAAACCCTAGCATGGTGCCTGGAGAAGACTAATTACTCAAAATATCACAGCTGTTGGCATTGTAATAACAAGTGTTACTGATGTTTTTACTTCTGGTGTTATAATTATTATGACTGAGGCCATTACATATCAATAGTTCTAAAATTATCCCTACTTTATTAGGGCTAATTTCCTAGAGATGAATTGATGAAAATGGGGGAAGAGAACCTTCCTTCCTAATGAAAGATATATAGGAAAAAGTGCCGAGAAAGGTATAGCGTACATCCTTAGAATGAATGCTTGGGAAAGTCGGCAATATTTTACACACAAGTTCATATACGTAATCTAAAACACCACCATGCCTGGACTAGGATCATGTCACACATTAAAGGAGGCAGATGTGGGCTACAGGATGACCTAGAGATTGGTGCTTTCATTAAGGAAGGAGACAGATGAGTCTGTGTAGGTAGATGGCAGAATATTCCAGCCTTAAATTCATTATATGTGTCAAGCCTAGATAATCTAAAGGCTTCTTAGTTGCAGACAACAGAAGCTATTATATCTAGCTTAACAAGAAAGGTCTATATTATAGGGTAGCCTGGTAGGCTGCAGTCCATGGGGTCACGAAGAGTCAGACATGAATGAGCAACTTCACTTTCACTTTTCACTTTCATGCATTGGAGAAGGCAATGGCACCCCACTCCAGTACTCTTGCCTGGAAAACCCCATGGACAGAGGAGCCTGGTAGGCTGCAGTCCATGGGGTCGCTGAGGGTCAGATACAACTGAGCGAGTTCACTTTCACTTTTCACTTTCATGCACTGGAGAAGGAAATGGCAACCCACTCCAGCGTTCTTGCCTGGAGAATCCCAGGGATGGGGGAGCCTGGTAGGCTGCCGTCTATGGGGTCGCAAAGAGTCGGACACGGCTGAAGCGACTTAGCAGGAGCAGCAGCAGATAGTTCATAGAACTTATTGGATGACTGAGTGCTACCCAGCCTGGAACTACATTGTCAGGAGAAACGTTCGACCACACCACTGACCCTCTGTAGCAGATATCCTGTTGCTGTTGTCACCTGCTGCTCAGTAGTCATGCCAAAAGGGACCAGAAAGTAGAACTTCCACCACAGCTGCACCATGGAAATCCCATACTTCTGCAATGAGGTCTGATCTCACACATACTCTCCAAGTCTCCCACAACTGTATCAACTTAGCAGAATCTAGGTAATGTAAGAAATTATTGGCTTCATGATAATTGCTAAGAATATAGATTTTTCCTAAAGTATAAGAGAGTATGAGGAAAAGGTATTGGAAGCGGGTGTAGAATAAATTCATCTGTAGCATCTATAACATCAGATTTGGAAACTAAGTAGCTTTTTAAGGGTATCTGGTTATTAAATCTGGGAATCTCTTTTCATATTAAGTGGCCTGGAGCTGCTCCAGGACTATGGAATAGTAACTACTGTCAACATTCAACCTGATGGACAGAAACCCAGACAAAACCTAGAAACTTTTTATTTCGTTGAACTCAGGAAGCCTCAGCACAGGCTACATTGGTTACTTTCAATACTGAAAACTGCTTATGGGCCTTGACTTTAATGGTACTCTCGGCTGGAGGTATGGATGTAGATCAGTGTATCTCAAAATATATCCTGCACGACACCCTCATCAAAATCCCTTGGGGTGTTTATTAAAGTGAAGATCACTGGGCCCCCCTCCAAACTCTGGAGCAGAATCTCTGGATTAGTGGGAACTATATAGTTAGAGGACCACTTATCTGTATTTTGAATATATGCTCCCATGCTCACAGAGCCTAGACTTAGAGTGTAGTGAAATCCCTAGATATTTCCCTAAGAGCTCATTATCCAAGTCTATAAGTTGTAATGTAGGAAGGAAGTTGGAAACTCCTCTTTGGCCTTGTCAACTCAAACTTTACAAATTTACCTATAAGCTCAGGCCACAGGAGCTGAGAATGACAATATACTGAGACTCAATTAAAATGCATAATGTTTTAAAGCTATATTAGCATATTGTCATATCCTAAGCATCAAAAATATATAAATCAATATTGAACTCATAATAAGCTGAATATTTGTGTGCAGAATCTCTTGCTCAGTTACAGGAATAAGGTCACAGGCCTGAAAAATTGGTTACAGGTGTCTCTAAGGAGATAGCATTAAGACATTTACACATGGTGTGCCCTGTATTTACACGCGAGCTAGCCTCTCTGCTATGTTTTCCTATGAATGTGTTTAACTCTACAGAGAAACGTGACAACCAACTCCTAGCATATGGAAGTGTTTCCACATAGCAAATTATATGGGAACTAGGGAGAACAAGAAGGATTTGTAAATCCTGCGAGTTTAAATGTATCTTTTCAAATTCTATTAGACCTAAATCTTGCTGTATTTAACTAAAATCAGCCTACATTTACTGAAAACCTACTGTGTGCCAAATTCATTCAGATGCTTTCTCATATGTTATCTCATTTAATTTTTAGAACAATCCTATAAGGTAAGCATTTTCAATTCTGTCTCATAGTTGAAAATACCAAAGTTCCAAGAGATTGGGTAACGTGTCACAGAGCGAAGACATGAAGCCAGGACTTCCTGGCAGTAAATCCCATGCTCTTTCTACTCTTTAATTTTAATTAGTGCTAATTAAGTATTATTTAATATTTAGTTAATATAACCCACTATATCTCACAGCAAAATACATTTTTACTAAGACAATTATCTCCTTTGATTCTAGTGACAGCACACAGGCCTGGTAGAGAATGATGTTATCATTGCACATTGGAAAAACAGAAACCCCAGGAGATTCAGGAATTGTTCACAGGTCACAAAGCTCACAGCATCTGAGCACTATTCTTTTGATTCCAAATACATGTTCTATTTGCTATCTCAGAGTTTAGGAAAGGAGAATTAACATTACTCTGTCCTAGTTTACAGTAACCTGCTCAGCATTTTACATATGCGAGTCCTAATCCTCACCACAACTCTGAAACCTAAAAAGTAGACCCATTTCATAGATGTCTATAACAATGACTTAAGCTCAAGTTGGGGCTTCCCTTGTGGCTCAGCTGGTAAAGAATTCACCTGCAATGCAGAAAACCTGGGTTTGATCCCTGGGTTGGGAAGATCCCCTGCAGAAGGGAAAGGCTACCCACTCCAGTATTCTGGCCTAGAGAATTTTTATGGACTATACAGTCCATGGGGTCGCAAAGAATTGGACATGACTGAGTGACTTTCACTTCAAGCTGAAGTTAGTGTTAGAACCAATTCAAACCCAAATCTCTGAGACACTGATAAAATTACATATTACACATACACACATGCACACAGGCTTCCCTTGTGGCTCAGATGGTAAAGAATCTGCCCGTAATGTGGTAGCTCCAGGTTCGATCCCTGGGTGTGAAAGATCCCCTGGAGAAGGGAATGACAACCCACTTCAGTATTCTTCAGTATGCAGTCCTGGTGAAACCCATGGACAGAGGAGCCTGGTGGGCCACAGTCCACAGGGTCACAAAGAGTCAGACACAACTGAGCGACTAACTTTCACTTTTACCATGAAGAAAGTACAGATAGCTCTTAACAGAACTTTCTATTTGGAAACTCCTAGTTTTGATCATGAAAGTGTTGTTATTCACTATCCTTAAACATGAAAGTAGAATGAGCAAATATAGACAGAAATCTTTCAGTGGATTCCATATAGGCATGACTGTACCTAAAAGAAGAAGAAACTGGTGGGTCATTTTAAAAGTACTTGGCCATGCCTATGAATGCCCACTGCCAGGAAAACTTCAAATAATTATGTCCTTCATGCCACTCATCCAGTGTCATTCTTGGAAGTGATGTTATCGGGGATTAAGTTTTAAACAGACGTGTAAAATCAGTGAGGCCTTGTGCTTAGAACTCCTTGGAAATGAACAGAAAACTGGGTAAGTAGAACTTGTTTGGAGCTTCCCTGTGGCTCAGATGGTAAAGCGTCTGCCTGCAATGCGGGAGACCCAGGTTCGATCTCTGGGTCAGGAAGATCCCTTGGAGAAGGAAATGGCAACCCACTCCAGTACTCTTGCCTGGAGAATTCCATGGACGGAGGAGCCTGGTAGGCTACAGTCCATGGAGTCGCAAAGAGTCGGACATGACTTGTTTACTGAATGAGAACAGCAGGGAAGCCAGTACTTTCACAGATACTCTGAAAATCACAATTGCTATAAAATACATGAGATTTTACCTGAGGACCAATAAAGTATTTTCTTTGTTAACCAATAGCTCAGCAGGTAAGAATAATAGTTACTAAGACTTGTGTGTATTTTTTATAGATTATAAAATATGTCACACAGAAAGATCATTTGATTTTCAGATTGTAAAACACCTTAATCCCATTACTTGGCCCACAGTTGGCTTTCAATAAATGTAGCTGCAAAGAAAAGAACTGAACAGAGTTAAGAATTGTTAGCCTTTTCAAACACATGAGAAAATGGATAGTGACTCACGGGGTAAATGACTTGCCCAGTTTCACATATAAGCTTTGATATGTTATTAAATTCTTTTACTCATCCATGAGTCTTTTAGAAATTATCTAATTCTATATTGCTATCAAGGAGTAACAGTAGACCATCTGATATACATAAAAATTGAGTATTTTTTCCATTAAGATGCCTCTCCATCTTAATCAAAAAACCTGGATTTGATCAATCTTGGTTTCCAGAATAGAACCCCTAAGAATTTAAATCCAGATTTTTTTGAGTGATCCATATGCCTGAATCAGTTGTTTCTGTCAAAAATCCATTACCTCATGGCCCAGATTTCCATAATTAAATGAGGTCAAATGAGAATATACGGAAACCGAAAAGCAGTGTGTTAATATTAGCTGTTACCAGTGAGATGTATTCCTCTTATAAATAGAAAGATAGTAAAGGGCTTCCTTTACAAAAGAAAGAATTGTCCAGCCAGCTTACAAAAAAGTGTGTTACTGTACATCTTGAATATAGAAATTCAAAGACAAATATGATTGGTAATAACACTGTTATATTAGACTCTCTGACAAAATAAGCTTAAAGTTTGGAGTTTGATGTTTGAAAGGACAGTCAAATGTTACAGGAATAGAGAACTTTTACAGATTTAGTCCATTATGAAAATCAAAGATTTACCCAGGCACAATCCTCTTAAAACATGATCAGCTATGGTTTTCACATATTACAAACTCAGCCTCCTTGATGTCTTCAATCATTAAAAAGCTTAGTTAAAAAAAAATGATATAAGGCATTAGAAGGAATGTATAGTATACTGTATTCAAATAAAGGCATTTATTGAATGCCTACTAGGTGACTGATAACTGCAAAACAATCATTACTACCTCCATTTCACTGATGAGGAAACTGAGATTTAGATTCGTTAAGGCACTTATCAAAGATGATAAGATAATAATTAACAAAGACATGCACTAAAGCACAAGTATTCCAATGTTGTGTCCCATATTCGTTTTTTCCTAAACTTCTCTGTAAGTTTCAAAATTGACCAATGTATAGATCCAGAATGGCAACACTAATAGCCTTTTGTTCTTTTCATTGTCTTTTATTAATGTAACTATTTTTAACATTTGCTTACACTTAACTTCTTAATCACTCTATTTTGTGTCTCTATTTAAGGATTCAGCTATTAAACATAACGAAAAGACTTCTGGTGTTCAGATGCCTTTTGTTTCATATATCACTCCCAAAGCAACAAGAGATATGAACAACAGAATTCAAAATCTTTTCTGGATCAAACCTCGAAACATCTATAAAATCCCACTGTATACGATTAAAAGATGGTAAGATGTGGGATCAATGCAAGAAAAGAAGCCTGCAGGAGCAGATCTTAACATGTCAGGAGAGTACAACCACCAAAACAGATGGGGCACTGAAAGAAGCAAAACACAATTATCCCAATCTTTGGGGAAAAAAATAAAGGGAACAAGATGCCCAGGCAATGAAGAGTACCAGAAAGTAAGCAAGCAAACAGACAGACATTCCCTTCGTGTAAGAAATAATACATTGATGAGTTGCAATGAAAAAGAAAAGTCAAAGGCTAAGGAAATAAAATGTCCAAAAAATTATCACAGAGACATAAACATACATATACACTCACGGGTGGAAGATGGGAAGGAAAAGAGACAGAAAACTTTCACTTCATTGTGAAATAGGGAGACTCCTACTGGCCTGTGATAAAAGACCTTGGTTCTTTTCCCATGAACTTCCTACACATGCAGTCCAAGAACTCAATAATTCATTTTATTCAAAAGTAAAAGCAATGTTCAAAAAGAACCAAAGATTATTTAAGAAAAAAGGAAGAAATTGACAAACACACACAAATGCAACTATAGAAGAAATGTTAGTGGCTTAGATGGTAAAGAATCCACCTGCAATGTGTGCGACCTGGGTTCAACCCCTGGGTTGGTAAGATCCCCTGGAGGAGGGCATGGCCACCCACTCCAGTACTGTTGCCTGGAGAATCCCCACAGATAGAGGTGTGCCTGGTGGGCTATAGTTCATGGGGTCGCAAAGAGTCAGACTTGACTGAGCAACTAAGCACAGCACAGCACAGGAAACGTTAACAGGCAGAGGAAAATCATGATGAAAGCTATTGTGATGAATCAAAAAGCATTTAAAGAAATCAAAGAACCGAAAGTAAAAAATACAAGAGTTTAGGGCATATGTAACTGAATGATAGAAAAAAGGAAAATAAGAGAGGTCAGAGCTAAGAAAAGATGAAAAATAAAAAGCATTAGGGCTTTCCTGGTGGTCCAGTGGTTGAGAATCTGCTTTGCATTGCATGGAACACAAGTTCGATGCCTAGTTCGGGAAGATTCCACATGCTGCAAAGCAACTAAGCCTGTGCACCACAGCTACTGAGCCTGTGCTCTAGAGTCTATGAGCTGCAACTGCCAAGCCCATGTGCCGCAACTACTGAAGGCCATGTGCCCTTGAACCTGCACTCTGCAACAAGAGAAGCCACTGCAATGAGAAGCTCGTGATTGTGGTACACAGCCCCCACTCATCACAACTGAAGAAAGTCCATCCACAGCAATGGAGACCCAGCACAGCCAAAAGCAAATAAATTAGCTGACAAACACATTTTTTAAAATTCTAAAAAAAGTAAAAGCATTAAAATACTGAAGACAATATTATAAACAGTGCACACAAAAAAGAACAGTCTTATGAAAACACAGTAAAGAGTAAAGGATGATAAAATTGCAAAAAGTAAATAAAATTAAATTGAAACAATTCATAAAAGTAGCTTAGAAAAAATTATATAAAAAATAGACTAAGGAGATCTTTCACACATGATTAATAATCCTAAAGAAAACAAAATACAAGGAGAAAATTTAAGATATATTTCAAGAAAACTTTCAGAAAGAAAATAATGTTTAGTCCAAAAGTTAAAACGGTCCATTCTAAGAAAATGAATATATTACAGGACAATGAATAAAAACATATCTCAATAACACTATTGCATGTCAAAAGAAATCTCTGGGTATTCAAACAAAATACTACCTATAATAAAACAAAACCAGCTAACCTTGGGTTTCTCAAGGGCAATCTTTAAGAATAAAATAAAGTTACAGCAAACACTATGCTTATCAAATCCTAGAGAAAGATCTGTAATAATTAAAGAGACAAGAGAAAAACATTTGTAATTTGTAAAACCCAGGAAATATAAATTATATAAAAAGGAAAAGCCTAAGTAAATTAAGAAATGAATAACTATTAAGAAAAAGTCTGGCAGTGACCACCAAATAAAGGTAGTCACAAGCCCAAGTCTAAAACAACTGTGGAAATTATAAATATACAAATTTTAGCAACCGTTATAATTTAGAAATACTTTTAAAATATATATTTAAGCACATAATATGAAAAGCATGCATATAAGGTACCAGAAGAATCAGAAAAGAAACAAGCAATAAGGATAAGAAAAAGTGAAGATCGCTACTTTTATCACTGCTTAATATACTGTTGTCGAAAAAGAGAGAATTGAGTGCTCATATAAAGTTACAGTTATGAAGGTAACAAATGGAACTTTAAACAAAATATAAACTGAAACAATTATGGTAATCCAAGTCTATGCCCCAACCAGTAACACTAAAGAAGCTGAAGTTGAACGGTTCTATGGAGACCTACAAGACCTTTTAGAACTAACACCCAAAAAAGATGTCCTTTCCTTATAGGGGACTGGAATGCAAAAGTAGGAAATCAAGAAACACCGGGAATAACAGGGAAATTTGGCCTTGGAATATGGAATGAAGCAGGGCAAACAAAGGTTAAAAGAGTTTTGCCAAGAGAATGCTCTGGTCATACCAAACACCCTCTACCAACAACACAAGAGAAGACTCTACACATGGACATCACCAGATGGTGAACATCAAAATCAGATTGATTATATGTTTTGCAGCCAAAGATGGAGAAGCTCTATACAGACAGCAGAAACAAGACCGGGAGCTGACTCTGGCTCAGATCATGAACCCCTTATTGCAAAATTCAGACTGAAATTGAAGAAAGTAGGGAAAACCACTAGACCATTCAGGTATGACCCAAATCAAATCCCTTATGACTATGTAGTAGAAGTGAGAAATAGATTTAAGGGACTAGATCTGATAGATAGAGTGCCTGATGAACTATGGACAGAGGTTCATGACATTGTAGAGCAGACAGGGATCAAGACCATCCCCATGGAAAAGAAATGCAAAAAAGCAAAATGGCTTTCTGAGGAGGCCTTACAAATAGCTGTGAAAAGAAGAGAAGCGAAAAGGAAAGATATTCCCATTTGAATGCAGAGTTCCAAAGAATAGCAAGGAGAGATAAGAAAGCCTTCCTCAGCGATCAATGCCAAGAAATAGAGGAAAACAATAGAATGGGAAAGACTAGAGACCTCTTCAAGAATTAGAGATACCAAGGGAACATTACATGCAAAGATGGGCTCAATAAAGGACAGAAATGGTATGGGCCTAACCAAAGCAGAAGATATTAAGAAGAGGTGGCAAGAATACACAGAAGAACTATACAAAAAAGATCTTCACAACTCAGATAAGCATGATGGTGTGATCACTCACCTAGAGCCAGACATCCTGGAATTTGAAGTCAAGCGGGCCTTAGAAAGCATCACTACAAACAAAGCTAGTAGAGGTGATGGAATTCCAGTTGAGCTATTTCAAATCCTGAAAGATGATGCTGTGAAAGTGCTGCACTCAATATGCCCGCAAATTTGGAAAACTCAGCAATGGCCACAGGACTGGAAAAGATCAGTTTTCATTCCAATCCCAAAGAAAGGCAATGCCAAAGAATGCTCAAACTACCGCACAATTGCACTCATCTCACATGCTAGTAATGTTCAAAATTCTGAACGGTGAACTTGCTGATGTTCAAGCTGGTTTTAGAAAAGGCAGAGGAACCAGAGATCAAATTGCCAACATCTGCTGGATCATGGAAAAAGCAAGAGAGTTCCAGAAAAACATCTATTTCTGCTTTATTGACTATGCCAAAGCCTTTGACTATGTGGATTACAATAAACTGTGGAAAATTCTGAAAGAGATGGGAATACAGACCACCTGACCTGCCTCTTGAGAAATCTGTATGCAGGTCAGGAAGCAAAAGTTAGAACTCAACATGGAACAACAAAGTGGTTCCACATAGCAAAAGGAATATGTCAAGGGTGTATATTGTCACCCTGCTTATTTAACTTATATGCAGAGTACATCATGAGAAATGCTGGGCTGGAAGAAGCACAAGCTGAAATCAAGATTGCTGGGAGAAATATCAATAACCTCAGATATGCAGATGACACCACCCTTACGACAGAACGTGAAGAAGAACTAAAAAGCCTCTTGATGAAAATGAAACAGGAGAGTGAAAAAGTTACTTAAAGCTCAACATTCAGAAAACTAAGATCATGGCATCTGGTCCCATCACTTCATGGGAAATAGACAGGTAACAATGGAAACAGTGTCAGACTTTATTTTTCTGGGCTCCAAAATCAGTGCAGATAGTGATTTCAGCCTGAAATTAAAAGACGCTTACTCCTTGGAAGAAAAGTTATGACCAACCTAGATAGTATATTCAAAAGCAGAGATATTAGTCTACCAACAAAGGTCCATCTAGTCAAGGCTATGGTTTTTCCTGGACTATAAAGAAAGCTGAGTGCTGAAGAACTCATGCTTTTGAACTGTGGTGTTGGAGAAGACACGTGTGAGTCTCTTGGACTGCAAGGAGAACCAACAAGTCCATCCTAAAGGAGATCAGTCCTAGGTGTTCTTTGGAAGGACTAATGCTGAAGCTGAAACTCCAATACTTAGGCCACCTCATGCAAAGAGTTAACTCATTGGAAAAGACCCCGATGTTGGGAGGGATTGGGGGCAGGAGGAGAAGGGGATGACAGAGGATGAGAGGGCTGGATGGCATCACCAACTTGATGGACATGAGTTTGGGTGAACCTTGGGAATTGGTGATGGTCAGGGAGGCCTGGCATGCTCCAACTCATGGGGCTGCAAAGGATCAGACACAACTGAGCAACTGAACTGAACTGAAAACTTTGCACAAAAAAAGAAAACATCATTTTGGGAAAGATTTTTTTTAATGAATCAATAAAAAATGATGTGTATTTAATATTTCATTGCAAAATTAACATTAGCCTATCTATTAAAGCCATTAATAAAAACAGGGCAAACTCATGTATTAAGTAGGGCAAAAAACTAATTCATAAAGAAAATCTGACTACATACCCACATACAAAAATACATTATGTGTTAATCACATTTATGAATATATAAACAATATTCTCATATATAATTTTACAACTTAATAATAGGCAACCCAAATTAAAATGGGCAATCTGAAATTCATTTCTCCAAAAAAATAAAACACAAATTGCCGGTAAATACTAGAATGTGCCTAATATCATTAGCCATTAAGGGAAAATATGAATCAAAATCACCATTAGGTCTTACTTCACACTAACTACCATCAGTTCAGTTCAGTCGCTCAGTTGTGTCTGACTCTTTGTGACCCCTATGGACTGCAGCACACCAGGCCTCCCTGCCCATCACCAACTCCCAGAACTTACTTAAATTCATGTCCATTGCATCAGTGATGCCTTCCAACCATCTCATCCTCTGTCATCCCCTTTTCCTCCCACCTTCAATCTTTCCCAGCATCAGGGTCTTTTCCAATGAGTCAGTTCTTCGCATCAGGTGGCCAAAGTATTGGAGTTTCAGCTTCAGCATCAGTCCTTCCAATGATATTCAGGACTGACTTCCTTTAGGATTGACTGGTTGGACTATCATGATTATAATCAAAAATAGACACTAGCAAGTGTTGACAAGTATGTGAAGATATTAGAAGCCCCATATATTGCATGTGAGAATTTAAAATTATTCCCTTTGGGAAACACTTTAATAGTCCCTCAAAATGCTAAATATAGAATTACCATATGATTAGGAAATTCCACTCCTGGGTATCTGCCCAAGAGAAATGAAAATACATACCCACAAAAATTTGTATACACAAATGTTGGTAGCAGCATTATTTATAATACCTAATAAACAGAAACAATCCAAATTCCCATCAACTAAAGAACAGATCAATAATGTGGTATATCCATAAAAAGAATATTATTTGGAAACAAAAGAGATGATGTACTGATATACTATATAACATGAATGAAACTTGAAAACATGACATTAACTGGAAGAAGCCAGTCACAAAAATCCATGTACTGCATCATCCATGTACATGAAATGTCAAGAACGGGTAAATTTTTATAGAGAGAGTAGACTAGTCATAAATTACCTAGTGCTGGTTGGTGAGGGGGTAGGAAGTAGGGGGAAGCTGTGGGTAAATAGGGAGTGATGCTAATGAGTACGTAGCTCCTTTTCGAGAGAATGAAATGTCCTAAAATTGTGGTGAAGGTTGCAAAACTGTCTGTTAACACTAAAAACTATTTGATTGTATATGTTAAATGGGCAGATTATTTGAAGCACTGGCTATATCTTAATAAAGCCATTAAAAATTAACTATCAGTTTATAAAAGAGGGCAAAGAACAAGTATATAGATGAGAAATTAGAATAAGAAACAGACCACATATACAATTTTAAAGATTACAGAAGACCATTTTGTTTTGACTCTAGAAATTAACTAGAAAACCTGAATGCAATGGATCATTTTCTAGGAAAATAGAAATTTTAAAAAAATAATAATAATAAAGACCAATGAAATGTTGGAAAATCAAAATCATATGAGACACAGACAAAGTTGTCAAAAACTACTCAACCCCTCTCCACCAGAAGATCAGAACCAAACATTTTATATGTATCTTGAATACTATTTAAACTGTTCAAGAGTAAAGAAAATACAAACACTCCTCATTTTTAATGAGGTCCCCAATCTAATGAATTTAATCAGTTCAGTTCAGTCGCTCAGTCGTGTCTGACTCTTTGTCACCCCATAGACTGCAGCATGCCAGGCCTCCCTGTCCATCACCAACTCACGGAGCCTACCCAAACTCATGTCCATTGAGTTGGCGATGCCATCCAACCATCTTGTCCTCTGTCAACCCCTTCTCCTCCTGCCCTCAATCTTTCCCAACATCAGGTTTCAAATGAGTCAGTTCTTCGCATCAGGTGGCCAAAGTATTGGAGTTTCAGCTTCAGCATCAGTCCTCCCAATGAATATTCAGGACTGATTTCCTTTAGGATGGACTGGTTGGATCTCCTTGCTGTCCAAAGGACTCTCAAGAGTCTTCTCCAGTACCACAGTTCAAAAGCATCCATTCTTCAGCACTCAGCTTTCTTTATAGTCCAACTCTCATATTCGTACATGACTACTGGGAAAACCACAGATTTGACTAGACGGACCTTTGTTGGCAAAGTAATGAATTTAATGAAAACTTTTAATTTTCATAATTAACAAAAATATTAATATCAAATCTAACAATGATAGCACCAGTCTCACTTGTAAGAATTCATGAAAAAAATCCTAAATAAAATATAAATAAGCAGAAACTAGAAACAAAAGTGGAAAATGAACCACAGCCAAATTGGGGTCATATCACAGATAGTCCAGTGTTAGGAAATAGTATCATATTAAAAGATTAAAGGAGAAAAATATGATTATTTCTTTTGATGCTAAAAGGGCATCTAATCAAATTCAAAACTACTTTTGATTTTTATAACTTTTATTAACATAGAGATTAATTGATACTTATAAGACATGATATATATGTGTGAGAGAAAGAGCAAATAACCATCAAACCTGCAAGAAAAACATTAAAAGCATTCTTAGCCAAGACAGAAAATAAGATAAACACGCCTAACAAGACATAGCCAAAATCTAGGCAACTTTAAAACTTACCAAAAACTCCAGAAGAAGCTTGAATAAAAGAAAGGAATGCCCTATTCTTAGATAGAAAGACACAATATTTTGAATATGTATATTATTTCTAGACACCTATAAATTTGACCTGGTCCTAATAAGAACATAAACAGGACTTTTATTTTTACAATCAGACAAATTCTAAATTTCATGTGGAGAAAAAAAAAGAAAGAAAGAATATAAAAGAAAATTCTGAAAAAGCAGTGAGGGAAAGCTACTCCTAAAAGATATTAGAAATATTTATATTTAATATATCATATATTTATGTTTAAACTAGCATAATTAATTCAATGTAGTACTTGTGCATGAATGGAAAGTTTAGAAATAGAAAAACTATGTATAGGAATTTAGTATACAATTATATGATCATGTAAGGAAATGATGGATTGTTCAATAAATGAGTAACCTTCTAGGAAAAAAAATTTCCTTGCCACATAACTACTTTCATGGATCTCCACCATAAATTACAGATGGATAAATGGCTTAAGTGGCTGAAACTGCAAAATTCCATAAAGAAAACATTAATTTTTTAAATAATCTAAAAGATAAATCTCAATATGAAACTATGTATAAAAACTTAGTAATTATGAAAGTTAGTAATTATGATATGAAACTTAGTCATTATAAAAGACTGCAAAAAAATTAACAAAAATATTGCTATATCTTTCAAATTTTTATGCATGGCAAATAAAAATTAAAGTTAAAAGACAAAAACTGGGTGGAAATAAATAACACATAGAAAGGCCATTTTTGTGTATAGACAGAGCTCCTGAAAGAAAATGGTCAACAAGAAAATGTAAGAAAATGGTCATTTTCTTACAGAAAAGTTGGGAAAGAACATGAACATGTTCTTTACAGAAGAGTAAATACAAAAGTTTTAGACATGGTAAAATGTTCAAATTCATCCACAATAAAAGAAATGTAAACTGATTCTAAATAGACAACATTCAATAGGCAAAGTCAAAACCCATTCAAAAATTCTGTGTTTTCAGGGGATGGAAAACAGGAAAACTCTCCAATTTTGTTGGCAGGAATTTAAGTTAGTATTAGAACAGTTTCAGTTCAGTTCAGTTCAGTCGCTCAGTAGTGTCCGACTCTTTGCGACCCCATGAATCACAGCATGCCAGGCCTCCCTGTCCATCACCATCTCCCGGAGTTCACTCAGATTCACGTCCATCGAGTCAGTGATGCCATCCAGCCATCTCATCCTCTATTGTCCCCTTTTCCTCCTGCCCCCAATCCCTCCCAGCATCAGAGTCTTTTCCAATGAGTCAACTCTTCCTTCACATGAGGTGCCCAAAGTACTGGAGTTTCAGCTTTAGCATCATTCTTTCCAAAGAACACCCAGGACTGATCTTTAGAATGGACTGGATCTCCTTGCAGTCCAAGGGACTCTCAAGAGTCTTCTCCAACACCACAGTTCAAAACATCAATTCTTCAGTGCTCAGCTTTCTTCACAGTCCAACTCTCACATCTGTACATGACCACTGGAAAAACCATAGCCTTGACTAGACAGACCTTTGTTGGTAAAATAATATCTCTGCTTTTGAATATGCTATCTAGGTTGGTCATAACTTTCCTTCCAAGGAGTAAGTGTCTTTTAATTTCATGGCTGCAGTCACCATCTGCAGTGATTTTGGAGCCCAGAAAAATAAAGTCTGACACTGTTTCCATTATTTCCCCATCTATTCCCCATGAAGTGATGGGACCAGATGCCATGATCTTCGTTTTCTGAATGTTGAGCTTTAAGCCAACTTTTTCACTCTCCCGTTTCATTTTCATTAAGAGGCTTTTTAGTTCCTCTTCACTTTTCTGCCATAAGGGTGGTGTCATCTGCATATCTGAGGTTATTGATATTTCTCCTGGCAATCTTGATTTCAGCTTGTGCTTCTTCCAGCCCAGCATTTCTCATGATGTACTCTGCATATAAGTTAAATAAGCAGGGTGACAATATACAGCCTTGACATACTCCTTTTCCTATTTGGAACCAGTCTGTTGTTCCATGTCGAGTTCTAACTGTTGCTTCCTAACCTGCATACCAGTTTCTCAAGAGGCAGGTCAGGTAGTCTGGTATTCCCATCTCTTTAATTATTTTCCACAGTTTATTGTGATCCACACAGTCAAAGGCTTTGGCATAGTCAATAAAGCAGAAATAGATGTTTTTCTTGAACTCTTTTACTAGAACAGTTAAAATAGATATTAAAAAGATACAGTAAAAAAAAGACACCTTAAATTTCAAAACTGAAAACTGCCACACACTGCTGAGAGAAATTCAAGAAGACCTAAATGAATGAAGAGCTATACTATGTTGCTGCTGCTGCTGCTAACTTGCTTTAGTCGGGTCTGACTCTGTGCGACCCCATAGATGGAAGCCCACCAGGCTTCCCCATCCCTGGGATTTTCCAGGCAAGAACACTGGAGTGGGTTGCCATTTCCTTCTCTGATGCGTGAAAGTGAAGTTGCTCAGTCGTGTCCAACCCTCAGCGACCCCATGGACTGCAGCCTTCCTGGGTCCTCCATCCATGGGATTTTCCAGGCAAGAGTACTGGAATGGGGTGCATTGCCTTCTCGGATACTATGTTAATGGACTGGAAAACTCAATAGAGCTAAGATGTTAATTCTCCCTAAATTGATCTGTAACTTTAACTCAGCAGGTTTCACCCTGATTTTTAATTCCAAAATTTATAAAGAAAAGAAAAGGACCTAGCCTAGCTAAAACAATCTTGAAGATAATAAAGTTGGAGGATTACAATCAAGACAGTGTAGTTTTGGCATAATGGGAGGTAAAGAGAAATGGAATGGGAGTGGGAGATACAGACTCACTCATACCTGGACCATCAATGATTTCAATACTGATGCCAGAACAATTCAATGAGGAAAGGAATGGCTTTCAACAAATGATGCTGGAACAAGTTTTAAAAGATGTGGGGATTATGAACAACAAGTGCTTCAAAACCTACCTCACACCATACGTAAAAGGTAATTTGAGATGGATTATAGACCTAAATGTGGAGCAAAACTGTAAGGTTTCTCAGAGAAAAATAAGATAATATGGTTCAAAACTTGGGATATGAAAATATTTCTTAGAAAGAACACAATAAATCAGGATGTAATTATAAAAGGAAAATATTAATAGACTAAACTTCACAAAAATTAAATTACCTGCTCATAAAAAGATATTGGTAAGAAACTAAAAAGGCAAGCATAGACTGGAAAAAAATATTCACAAAACTATGTCCTACAAAGGGCTTGTTTCTAGAATTTTGAAACTGCATACAAATCAATAACGAAAAGATTTAAAAAATCTCAATTTTTTAAATGGCAAGAGACTTGGGACACCTCACATAAAGAAAAATATATGAATGACAAATAAGGACACAAAGAGATACTCAATGCTATTAGTCATCAAGGAAAAGAAATTTTAAACCACAATAAGATACAGTTTTCATATTCATTCAAATATATAATATTTTTTAAATGACAACAAAATATATTGGTGAAGATGCAGAAAACTTGAACTCTCATACATTGCCTACGCGAATGCAGCGACTGTGCGGCAGTCTCTACCAAAGTTAAACGTGCGTCTCCCCTATGATGAAACGTTGTATTCTACGCACTTACACAAGAGAAATGAAAACATGCACCCACTAGGAAACTGTTAAAAGAATGTTCTTTGCAACTTTGTTCATAATAGCCTCAAACTGGAAATGACTCAAAAGTCTACCCAAAGAAAATGGGTGAAAATTTGTGATATGTTCATAGAACTGAACACTACCCAGCAATAACCAAACTACTTACATACCCAACAACATGGAATGAACCTCAAAAATACTATGTTGAACAAAAATGTGCACGCTGTGAGCTTCCACTTATATGAATTCAAGATCAGGTGACAGCCAACTACCTTCAGAAATAAGACAGTGATTGTCTAATAAGGAAATGGGAATTGACTAGAAAAGGCACAAGGAACTTTGTGGTAATGGAAATGCTCCATACCTCTATTAGAGTGGTGACTTACATGGGTAGATACACCTATCAGAACCTATCAAATTATACACTTAATATACATGTATTTCACTGTATATAAATTTAGCTTCAATTAAAAAAATGCAGGAAAAAAACAAAAATCACTTTGATCTTACAACTCTAAGAATTTATCTTAAAGATAACACATAGTGTTCACTATAATACATTCTAAAACATTCTAAATATCCACCAATATCCACAATGAAAAAAAAATGATGTACCACAAATGATAAAGAATGAGGTTCAATATATAAAGTGCTAAGTTTAAAAGGCAAGGTATGGAATAGCACTTATGATACACTATCACAAGTATTTTAAAACAACACCGTAAATATCTAGAAGGAAAAAAGCTTAGTAACCCTGTTTGTCTCCAAGGAACTAGGTGACTGAGGGACCTGGAGTAGGAAGGACTTATTTTTCAACATTTCTCCTTTGTATCTCTTGAATTGCATGTTAATTGCACCTCGTTTCTTCTAAACAATGACTTCTTTCTGAGAGATAGAAAAAGGGGAAGATTTGGTTTAAAAAAAGGGGGGTGGGAAACAGAAGGGAAAAGGAAGTAGAGGGGAACAAGTGTCAAGATAAAGACTCTTAGAAAAGTTAAGATGGAGTTTACTGGAAGGGAAAGTGGAGCAAATTTAAAAATTGAGAAGAATAAAGACTGTTGATTTTGATTTTGTCGATACAGAAACCGAAAAATACAAGGAGAATGGCAGTTGCTTCCTTAGGACTCACGATAGTTAATCAGACACTAGAGGATAAAAGGGCAAAAGACATATTAAATACCTGTTTTCCATCTGCAGTTACAATCGAAGAAAGTGGATAGTCAGACAGACTGAGGATCAGGTTTCCAGGGATGAAAGAAGAGGGGCAGACACAAATCAGAGTGGAAATTAAAAGTCTTTCAGAAGGATCTCCTCAAAGCATGAATCCTGTGAAGGGAGGAGAATTCAACATGTGGGTGAAGCTTTGCAAGCCCATAACTCCCAGCTCACAAGGCCTGGCAAAAGCTGCCTCCTTTCAAAATGGATGGTAGAGGCAGAGATGAGAACAGAGACCCAGGGGCCCCTCACAGTACTAAGGCTGCAGACTCCCTCCTCTATCCCAGGAGAATGCCTAGCTCAGGATCACTGCCTTATCTTCAGTTAATATTTGCACAGACTTAGGAAGGCTATGGAACAGCTCTTCCTAGGCTTTCATTTCCCTGGGAGCTCAGCCTCTCTGATGTGCTAAGAAGATATCTGAAGAGATAATAAAATCTACCATGTCCATTCATTCATTCATTATTTGGACAGATGTCACTTGGTTACCAATTATGGGCCTGGTACTCTAAGTATTGATGAAATAAAGATACGTTAATTATCATTAAGATATCCCAGTCTAGAAGGAGAAAAGAAATAATACATAAAGCAGACACAGCAAAATGTTAATTGTAGAATCCATAAGGTGGGATTATTTGCTTTCGATTTTTCCGTAATTGTGAAAGCCTTTATAGTAAAATGTTGAAAAAAATAAATTACAGTACAACATGACAAGTGCTTATTGACACTGAATTCACAGTGAGGAGGCCACCATTTTTCTAATGATTGTTAATGGGAATAGCACAAATAGAGATGTGTAGCCAAGTAAGTTTGGTCAAAGTAAGTCAAGTAACATTTGGTTAAACAAAAGTAAACCTGTTCTTTATTGCATCATGTATTGATAGCTCCAAGACATTCTAGGCCACATGATTCTTCTAAGACCAAATATGTAGAATCTTCCAGGTTTATTAGACTATATGACACTTTCCCTACCCTCTGCAGAAATGTCATGGGGTTACACAGGTAGTGTTACATCTACTGTACATGGGGTTCAGCTCACAGTCTAAACAGGAGTTTATTTTTCTCACATATGGCTGTTTAATGCACACAAGCTAGTATTACAGCACCATGTTCATGCATAGAAACACCGGGTGATGGCCTTATATAATACGAAGATCAGAAACACAAAAATGAATTAAGAAAAAACAAACATGAAGACTCACTTCAAACAAATGCTTAAGCAAAATTTAAGCACTTAAATAATATTAGTTAAGGAACCTGAAATGAGAAAGGGGCATCTCAGTCCAGACTGACATATAGGAGAGGAAAAGCAGTACCAAAATACTGCAGGCAGCAAAGAAAGATTTTTGCCCTGTGGGTTTAGAGTCCTTTGATGAAGGAGATGGATATCAGAGCCTGCAAAATAGTATTCTAAATACTATACTTTACTGTATAGTAAAATATACACAATTCTCATCCAAGATGACATTTTCAAATTCTTGTTTTGTTTTTTGTTTTTCCTCAAAGTCCCAAATGAAAGAGCCCTCCTAAGTACTGGGTAAGGTATGCATATGTCTGCATTGGTAGGAACCTCCCAGACAATATTTGTTCAATTTTGCTTCACAGAGTGGGTAAACTAAGCAGATGATTTCCAAGAATGTTCTCTTAACAAGCTGAACTTCCCTCTTGCACTACCACATCTTCTATAATCACAGAGGTACAACAAATATTACACTTTACTGTAGTTATTTGTTTACATTTTCATACGAGAACACTCTGTGTAGT
Organism: Ovis aries; assembly: GCF_016772045.2. Taxonomy (NCBI): domain Eukaryota; kingdom Metazoa; phylum Chordata; class Mammalia; order Artiodactyla; family Bovidae; genus Ovis; species Ovis aries. Next base: position 16,929,159 of record NC_056055.1, read on the forward strand.
ACATTATAATGATCTATGTATGCACTGGCCTCCGTAATCAAACTGTGAGCTTACTGAAGAGGGGACTGCATGTCTTTTTTTTCCATTTCAAATCCCATGTGCAAATTCTGAAGGTCCTGGTATGCTGCTCTAAAGAGCTTGGATCTTATCCCAAGAGCAATTGGAAGCGCTAGAGGCTTTTAAATAAGGTCAGTTTTTAATAGGACCAGATTTGCATTTAGAAAGCCCTTTGGCTGGATTGTAGAAAGTAGATTAGAGGCAAGAAGCCAGGTGGCAGAGAGGCCAGCGAGAAGGCTACTGCAGCCATGCAGGTGAGAGGAGCAGCCTGAAATTAGGGCTGCCGTAGACCAGGGGGTAGTCAGAGGGTTTTAGGAGGCAGCACGGGCTGCATTTGATAACTCACATGATGCTAGAGATAACGAAGAAGGGATAGCCTTAAATGACAGAAGTTTCCAGCTTTGGTGATACCAGTGACTGAAAAGAAGGAATGCTGGAGAGAAAACTAGACTGCGAGAGCAGAAAATTATTATGTTCATCACAAACAGTCTTTTTTTTTGGAAGAAAACTCTGTGCCGTGGAAACACTGGGGAATATGTGTGTGTTAGTTGCTCAGTCGTGTCTGACTCTTTGTGACCCCATGGACCATAGCCCACCAGACTCCTCTGTTCACGGGATTTTCCAAGCAAGAATATAAATGGTGTCTAACTTACTACTAGATTCCAATTGTTTACAAGTTGATTGCTAGAAACTGGAATGTATTTTCCCAAAAGAAGCAACACTATAAACTCTGATTTGAGCCTAAAGGCTACTTCCACCCCGGTGGTCACATAGTACAGTATCAATTCTGTGGAAGGCAGGCAATGTTGAGGGAAAAGCCCTGGGTACATAGGAAGAAGGCTTATGACCTAGACCAAGGTTCATCACTGACTAAGACAGTAATTTGCTTAGTTAGTTTCTCTTTCAATAAAATGAAGAGTCAAAATAACGCTCTGCTTACCAAGGAGGACTGTAGAGACAGCCAGTTGGAAAATATTTTGTATACTGTAAATTTTTAAATGTAAAATTTGAAGTTATCTGGTACTTCCAAAGGGTAAATGACTCAGGATAGCTGTGTTTGAAACACAGGTTAGAGTTTGTTCCTTATAACATTAAACAAAATTTTTTTTTCTAAAATATTAACAACTCTGTAGGTATAGAAAGATTTCCAAAATGCGGCTTCTATTACAGAGCACACTGAACGTGAGACTAGGACTAAAAACTATCGATACCCGTTGAGAAAAGGTTTATGATCTCATTCTCATGTGGCTGCTCTACTGGTTTCTTCCTCATCTTCCAACAACCTACTCAACATCTTTGTTTGTCACATAAGCTTGTCACATTTAACATACCCAGAATGATTCTTGATTCTTACCCATGCCCCAACTGCAAAACCTGCTCCACTCTCAGACTACCTAATCTCAACAAATGGCAGCACCAGTTGGCTATGGGCTCTGATCAGAATCCCTGGAGACAGCCTTGACTCCTCTCTTCTATTCCCAGTATTCAATCTATCAGCCAACACTGACTGTTCCACTTTCAAGGTCAATTCTTGAAAATTTCTGACCTTTCTCATCACCTCTATGCTACCTCCATGGCTGAGTTACCATCATTTGTCCCATAAATTATCACAAGAGCCTCCTAACCTTCCTTTCTGTCACTTACTCCTCAAGTAGTGGCCAGTAGGGCCATGTGTATAATTCATGTCACTTCTTCACTCAAAACCCTCCAAAGGATCAGAATAAAATCCAAACTTATTGTAATGATTTATAAGCCCCAGTAATCCAACGCATTTCTCCTGTGCCCCCTACTCCTAGCAAGAGCAGCACAAGTCTTCACCCAAAGCCTTTGCTCTAACGGTTTTGATTCCCTCAAACTCTCCCTTTGGTATCTGAAAGGTTCACACTCTTAATCCCATTCTCTGTCCAAACTTCATGTCACTAGAGGCCCTCTGATTTCCTTCAATAAAGCAGCACCAGCATCCTCCAGTTCCATCAGTCTCTTCCACTGTTGGACTTTATTTTCCTCTATAGCATTTTAATGACCCTTGCATATTATATGTGCACTTGCACATAATATTTCAAGTGGTACAGACTTCTGCCAGTTTGCAAGCTTACCCATCTGCAACAACAAACACAGAAAAAAATGCTTTGAAACTTGCTTAGCCACTGGACAGAGAAAGTTCATGCTTGGAGAATCTAATAATAAAAAATTAGGGCTTGTGCTTTTTATGTCCTTTTAATTTTTTGAAAAATTTTCAAAATACCAGTCTGTAAGATACTGGAAAAGTTTTTTTTTTTTTTTAATTTTTAAGGGAAAATAAAAAACCTCACTTTTTGTCAAAGATTATCCAAAAACCACTGGCTTACATCACGTGCAGGACTGTAAGCCCCAGGAGAAGAGGGTTGCTTTTATCACATGTTCACTAAACACCTACTATGTCCCCAACCCTGTACTAATCTCTGGGAGTTAAACTTGAATGAGATATAGATAATGCCCTCCAGGAACCCACAGCTCAGTGGAGAAGAGAAATATGCATAAAGAAACAGCAGTAAAGTATAAAAGTCCAACAGTGCAGAGAAGGTACATACCACTCATGATTTACAAGGTTTTATATTTACACACCTGAAAAAAAAAACCAACACCAGAAGTGAGTGATAAACAGGGAATAAGTAGTCCCAGAGAGCATTCTTGGGAAGTCCTTTTGCTGCACTGGAATTTGTCTCCCTCTCAATTCATGTGAGTACCTTTGTGCCTCTTCTTTTAGCATCACCTTACATATTATGTATCTATTTGTTCATTTTTTACATCAGTGGTAATCAGAGTAAGGTCCACAGCCTGTTTGTTACCAGGGACTCAACTGACACAATCCCTTTTCATCCTTTCTGTCTTCCACGCAAATCACATCTTTATGCTCCCTATCCAGATATGAGTCTTCTCTCTCCCATGTTGGTGTGGCAGGGGGTGAGAGCTCCTGTGGGTGAGAATTCCTCCTAAGTGGCAGAAGTTGTAAGCAAGAAGTAAGAGGACAAATAACTCCTGAGATCCCGAAGCTTACAAATATCTGCCAGGAAACTGTTGTTTATTTCACATTCTGGACCAAAGTAAAAACATCACAACTCCCAGCACTGCCTCTAAAAGAGGACATCTCGTTTCATTAAAAACAAATGCACCTCAACAGTCAGGATGCAGAAGCAATCTAAATGTCCATCAATGGATGACATGGAATATTAGTCAGCCTTTAAAAAGAACAAGATAATGCCATTTGCAGTGACATGGATGGATCTGAGACTATCATACTGAGTGAAGTAAGTCAGACAAAGACAAATACTACATGATATCGCTTATACGCGGAAATCTGAAAAACGTATGGTACAAAGGAATTTATTTACAAAACAAAAATAGACTCACAGATTGGGAGGTTGGGATTGACATAGACACATTACTATATATAAAACAGATAATAAGGACCTACTGGGTAGCAAAGGGAGCTCTACACAATACTCTAATGCCTATATGTGAAAATAATCCAAAAAAGAATTGATATATGTGTAACTGATTCATTTCACTGTGTACCTGAAACTAACATAACACTGTAAATCAACTATATTCCAATAAAAATTAATTTAAAACAACAAAACAAACAAACAAAGTCATCTCACCGTCTCCATTGCAAACCTGAAAGTACTTTGAAGGTACGAATGCAGTTTTTCATAATGGTTCTCATCCACAAAAATACAACACACATTTGGTACAACACTGTGCAAGCCCTCCACACTAGGGTACTTTAATATGCATTTAAAACTTACTCTTCTCCAAAAAAAATTATTTGAGATATTCAGTTCAGTCACTCATTCATGTCCGACTTTTTGCGACGCCATGGACTGCTGCACACCAGGCTTCCCTGTCCATCATCAACTCCCGGAGTTTGCTCAAATTCATGTTTATCAAGTCGGTGATGCCATCCAACCATCTCGTCCTCTGTCATCCCCTTCTCTTCCTGCCCTCAATCTTTCCCAGCATCAGGGTCTTATCCAGTAAGTCAGTTCTTCACATCAGGTGGCCAAATTGTTGAAGCTTCAGCTTTAGCATCAGTCCTTCCAATGAATATTCAGAACTGATTTCCATTAGGATTGACTTGTTTGATCTCCTTGTAGTCCAAGAGACTCTTGACCATCTTCTCTAATATCACAGTTCAAAAGCATCAATTCTTCAGTGCTCAGCTTTCTTTATAGTCCAGTTCTCACATCCATACATGACTACTGGAAAAACCATAGCTTTGACTAGACAGACCTTTGTCAGCAAAGTGATGTCTCTGCTTTTTAATATGCTGTCTAGGTTGGTCATAGCTTTTCTTCCAAAGAGCGAGTGTCTTTTCATTTCATGGCCACAGTCACCATCTGCAGTGATTTTGGAGCCCAAAGAAATAAAGTCTATCACTGTTTCCATTGTTTCTTCCATCTATTTTCTATGGAGTGATGAGACTGGATGCCATGAACTTAGTTTAATTAATAATTAACAGCAAAAAAAAAAAAAAGGAAGAAAACAAGGATTTATTGATCAAGGCATGTTGTATAGACCTTTGATTATTTAATCTTCACAATGTACCTGGGAGAGAGGGAGGTTAATCCCACGAAACAAATGAGGAAACAGGCTCAGGTGTGATGGGTGGGAAGACCAGACTTCAAATCATATTGCCTTATTACAGAGCTATGGACTTAAGTAGGGCTCTGGAAGAAAATATGATAGCAATAATAACTACTAGAGTTCCTACAACTGCAATATAATTGGCTACAAATATTTCTGTTTCACAGTTTCTAGCAGCTAATGCATTGAAGAGGAGGAGGAGGAGAAGAAATAAGAAGAGGAGAACAATGGAAAGGAGGGGCAGGAGGAGAAAGCATCTCAACTTCTCAAAGATAAAATTTCTCACATGAGACTTCAGATTAAAAGTAATGGAAAAAATGTGGCCATCAACAATTTATTCATTTATTCAACACTACTGAGCGTCCTGTGTGTCTGGCATCATGCCAGAAGCTGAAGTTCTCGGGGATACAATAGAAAGCAAGGACTCCTGGTCTCACAGAGCTTAGAGTTCTCCAACACACACAGATGGGGCCGTGTCTTTTCTCAATAACAATGCTGTTATTTTGAAATAACAATTCACCAAAATAAAAATATTCAATTCTCCATAATATCCAGGGACCAATGATAAGTGGACTTCAGTCAAATCTCTTGGTAAGTTGCTAAACTAACACAGCTCAAGGATGTAGCATTTTCGAGGAGCTAATTTGATGCAAAGACAAAATACAGAGCAGTGGATAGAAAATGTGTCCCTTTATCCTTTTTCCTCCAAATACTCCATCTCACAGCCTGGCTTAATTGAGGTCATAGTCCTGACTCAGACCCATACACAGGGTTTTCTGTGTTGCTGATGGAAGAAAGATCCATTTGTTTTAGATGCCAAATTAGCAGATAGAAGAACTGTGATCAAGCTCTGCAAAGTTGAGAATCCAAACCAATTTCATTCAAATGGTTCACAAGTAAATTCATATTAACTAAGATTCCTTTTTCATTTCCTGCTTTCATCCTCTCCAATTGTCCCCACATTTTGAGACCCATTTGGGTGTACATACATCTGGGTGTACACATTTATATACCACATGACACACAACAGGACAAAAAATATTTCATAGTACTCCACAAGAAACAAATGTATGATTGGATTGGGATGTCCCAGTCTCATTTGCTTCATTTTAGTGGGATTCTTTCCTTCCAACATTTTAGACTTCAGTTTACTATTAAGTATAATTATAACCACTTATTCACTGAATAGTAAATGAGTATTTATTGCGTACTAGGCATTACACTCGGAGAAGACAATGGCACCCCACTCTAGTACTCTTGCCTGGAAAATCCCATGGACAGAGAAGCCTGGTAGGCTGCAGTCCATGAGGTCGCTAGGAGTCAGACACGACTGAGCAACTTCACTTTCACTCTTCACTTTCATGCATTGGAGAAGGAAATGGCAACCCACTCCAGTGTTCTTGCCTGGAGAATCCCAGGGATGGGGGAGCCTGGTGGGCTGCCATCTATGGGGTCGCACAGAGTCAGACACGACTAAAGCAACTTAGCAGCAGTAGCAGCAGCAGGCATTATATTAGCACTACAGAGGTTCTCTGGAGAAGGAAATGGCAACCCACTCCATTGTTCTTGCCTGGAGAATCCCAGGGACGGGGGAACCTGGTGGGCTGCCGTCTATGGGGTCATACAGAGTCGGACACGACTGAAATGACTCAGCAACAGCAGAGAGGTTCTCAGGAAGCTTGCATTCTAATGCAAGAACAGAGCAAACAAATAAAATATGGTAAGCACATTTCTACAATAGAAATGGAACTAAGCTGTGGAGCCCAAAGAAAGAATGTAGGGGTTATTATTAGAAAAGGTATTATACAATGATATTATAATCGTGGTAAAAAATGAAAGTAGAACAGACATTATAAAATTTTACATTTCAACCAAACAAAGCATTTTTATTTCCTTGTTCCCTTCCTGCCTTTATCTATGTTCAAAGTTGAATTCTTAGATGCATATAATTATTATTTTTATTTGTTATATATTAAGAATATAATTGTTCTTTATAATTATCACATAATAGTCTATTATAATTTTCATATCAAGTTCTCTATTGTTGAACACTTAGACTGTTTCTAAACTCTTCTGTATAAGTAACATTGTAGTATACACCCTTCTTTTTTTAATCACATTTTTAAATTCAGAAATAAAATTTAAAATATCAACATTTTGTAATTATTCATTCACTTTTGCCTTACTGTTTCCTAAAAGGGTTGTATTCATTCATCATGCCAGTATTAACAGATATAGATAATTGTAGTCTCAAGCATCTCAAGCAGTATATTTTCCAAATTATTGCTATATATATATATATATATATATATATATATATATATATATAAGTTCTTTGCTAAACTAGTATGGTTGAACATTTCCCAAAGGCTTTGCATATTAATCTTTCGTGAATTTTCGGATTCTTCTTTCAAGGTATGTTTATCCTTTTTATAATAAAAGCATTGTTATCATGTTTCTGTAAATGTTTTTTCATAATATACTGTTACTTTTTATTCTTGTACAGATATTGTATCTCGGTTAAATCAGACTATCTTCAATTTGTGATTTAATCTCTCAAATTTATAATGTAAGCATCATTCCAGAATAATATATTGATTTCCATTTCCTATTACATTGTCTCACTAGGTTTTTTAATGGTGTTTGCTAACTCTATTCTCTAATTCAAATATATTTTCAGGATTTGTGTGCATTTATTTACATGATACTACCTCACTATTCCAATTACTGTATATTTTCCCATGTTTTAACATGGGATGCACTGGACCACCTTGCTCATCATTCTTTGATTTTTTAGGCTTTTTTCAGATGAATTCAATAATCATTTGATGACATTGCAAGGAATTCTTAAGAGGTTTTTATTGTTAATTATTTAAATTTATAAATGCATTTAAGAGAAATAAGCGTTACAGAATTAACTTTCTCTGCAAGAGGGTCTTATATCTTCTTTAAGCTGAGTCCATGATCTGAAATCAAACAGCCATGAATTTAATCTTGGGTCTACATTTACTATGTGTGGCGCAGGAGAAATTAGCAAAAATTTTATCTTTTGTCTCCCAATTTTCTCAACTTTTACTTTCTTTACATAAAAAGGAGTATATGGGATGTATTGTAAAATATGTACTTCTCTTTAAGTGATCACCTTTACCTTCCTCTATTTAGCTTTTCGATGTTTCTGTTGGTATTTAAGAGGGTTTCATTTTGTGTGTGTGCTAGTAGCTCCCATCACCTTGTAATCTGTTTCCTTATTCAGGTTTCTGCTATTTAGATTTTCACCTTTAAACATATCCTTTGGCTTTTACATTGTTGTTTAGTTGCTAAGTCACGTCCGACTCTTGCAACTCTATGGACTAGGGCCTGCCAGGCTCCTCTGTCCATGGGATTTCCCAGGCAAGAATACTGGAGTGAGTTGCCATTGCCTTCTCCACGGGATCCTCTCGATCCAGGGATGAAACACGCATTTCCCTGCATTGGTGGGCATATTCTTTACCAGTGAGCCACCAAGGAAGCCTGACTTTCACATTACTTATGAGTCAATCACTGAGCTTTTATTTTTCTTTTTTCTCTTCCTTATTATGCTACTTTCACTTTGTAAAATAAAATGTATAAAAGTTATACCCTCTATATTGTTATATTGGGTTTAGGCCTTGCTCTATATTTTTTAAGTGTGACATCCACAATTAGATATATTCAATGCTGAACAATGCACCAAACTCTCCCCAGTCATAGCATCCTTGAAGGAAGTTCATCCTTTATTAGATTCATCAGGAAGTGCAGTATTCCCTGAATTCTTGTATGTGTAAAACTATTTTTCCTCATTCTTGATTTTTAAGTACATGCTGGCTGAATAGAAAATCTTTCACTAGCATTTTATTTCCTTAAACCCCTTGAAAATAGCACTCCACTACTGTTTGTATTTTGCTGTTGAAAATTCTGATGCCCTACTTTTTTAATTTTTTTTAGTGACTTTGTCTTTTTACTGGAAGTCCACATGCTATTTTGTAATTTATTGTTAAAGACTTTGATTTAGAATTGTTTGTTCTGGGTCAATTATTCCAAGTATTTATGGTGAACTCTCCAATATGTAGATTTAGGTCTTTTTTTCCAGAAATTCTTCTTTGATTATAATTTTAAATACTAGTTCTCTTCCATTATCACATTTTAATTCTTCAGAAACTCCAACTCTAGATAATTTGGATCTTCTTTGCTATGAAAGTGAAAGTGAAAGTCGTTCAGTTGTATCTGACTCTTTGTGACCCTATGAACTATACAGTCCATGGAATTCTCCAGGCCAGAATACTGGAGTGGGTAGGCATTCCTTTCTCCAGGGGACCTTCCCAACCCAAGGATCAAACCCAGGTCTCCTACATTGCAGGTGGATTCTTTACCAGCTGAGTTATCACTTCTTTCAACATTTTAACCTTCCATTATTTTGTTATTTTTCTCCTAGCTATTTTCTTTCCATTTCCCAACTCCTCTTACTGTATTTTCAGTTGAGTCTATTCTCCTTAAGCACCTTGCATTTTATCTTCATTTCTGAGATGGTTTTGCCTTTTCTTCCAAATTCCTTTTGACTGTATTCAACACTAATATCTAATCTCACTGGATGTTCTGTCTATTGCAATTCTAAATTCTTGTGTGTTTTTTTTTTAGAAAGTTTTTCCTGTCTACCTGATTGAGGATATTCATGTCCAGTTGGAGTAATATGCTATAGTTTTCCTAGGCTTCATTATTGAGCTGAAGGGAAATTTTTTTGCTTTGTTTTTTCTCATCTAGTAGATATCATTATCTATTCAGTTTTCAATGTCTTACAGTTTTCTGAACAGCAAAACTGGTTATGTAAGCAGAAGTGATGGGTTTAAATGGCTTATCAGGTTTCCTAGTTCAAGAGTACCCTCTTCCATTGCTATGTGAAGTCAATTTCTTTAATCAGTCCTTAAACAAAGGTTTCATTTGGATAGAGGCTGCAGATAAGGGGTGATGTGTCTTCTAATTTTATGATTATCCTTTGTTTCTGAAATATGCTTTATTTGCACAGCTTACTTTCTGCTTTCCATTTAGCACCAGGGTTCCAAAGATAGCTACTCCCTCCAAATCAGCCTCCTCTTCCTCCAAAGCAGTGGCTTCTCAAACTGCTACTCTTAGTCTACATACTTTAGACTCTCTGTTTTGAGTTGCTAGAAATCAGTGCTCCAACGGATGTCTCAGAGCCACTTTTAGTATTTCCCCACTAAGGGGAAGTCTCCTTCTTTATAAGGGTGGTTTTATTTGATTCTACCAATGTTAGTATTATCTCTACCCCATTCTTCCTTCTTTTTTAGGAAATCTCTACAAAACTCTTCTCCAGCACAGACTTCAGAGTGTCCCTAGGCACTGGAATATTTACTTCCCTATGTAGTAGTTTCCCAGAGCTTCTGTAACAAATAGCCAGAAACTTGGTGGCTTAAGAACAACACAATTTTAGCATCATGTTGTTCTTGAGGCTGGAAGTCCAAAGTGGTTCTCAACAGGCTAGATTCAAGGAGATGACAGGACAGAGGTCCTTCTGAGGCTCTAGGGAAGAATATATTTTCCTGCTTATTCTTGATTCTAGAGATTATCCACATGCCTTAATGAGTGGCCATGTTCCTCCATCTTCAAAGTCAACAAGGTCTTGCTGAGTCCATCTCATAGTCTCATCTCTCCAAGTGTTTCCCTTCTTTCTCCTTCTACCAGTTATCACGTTGAGCCCATCTGGATAATCTAAGATAATCTCCCCATCTCAAGATCACCTGATTAGCCACTTCAATTTTCCCTGAAATTTTAATTCCCCTTTGCCATATAAGTAAAATATTCACAGTTTCCATGGATTAGGATGTGGAGATTTTGGTGGGCAGCGGGGGCATTGTCGAAGAGGTGTAAACATTCTGCCTACAATACTTTGGCCGCTTGATCGACTTATTGGCACAGACCCTGGTGCTGGGAAAGACTGAAGGCTAAAGGAGAAGAGGGCAGTAGAGGCTGAGATAGTTAAATAACATCACCAACTCAGGGGACAAGAAACTGAGCAGACTCCAGGAGATAGTGAAGGACAGGGAAGCTTGGTGTGCTATATAGTTCATGAGGTTGCAAAGAGTCAGACATGACTCAGCAAATGAACACAGCAAAACCATGCTCTACTTCCACAAAAATGGATCTGTAGCATTCTATGTCTTTTGGTATGCTGTAGGTATGGATTACAGGTAATTTTGTTTGACCTTATTGACATGTATGATTTTTGGAGCAGATATGCAGAGATTTGGCTTTAGGCAACTACCATTATTACCCTACTAGAAAGTGGATTTCACCCACTCATCATGTCAAAAGCCAGATTATTATTTTTTTTTATGTCTTCATCCCTTCATTTGTAATACAATTACTGATCAAAATGTTCTTGATTCTTTATAAAACCCAAGTTCAGGTGGCACCTCTCCCATACTCCATAGAGAGAATCAATCATTTTTTATTTGAGGTTTGTTTAAGACTTTGCACTCAATCTACCATTCCATTTGCTGTGTCGTATTAAAATTATTCCTTTATGTGTCCCACTGGATCAGGAGATATTTGAGAGTTAAAAGATAATTTCTTATTCACTGTTGTTTACCTACAGCCTAGTACAGTATACAGAATATGCTCTGGTCTATTACTGTTATTACCTATATCAATATTATAGCTACCATTTATACTGAGCACTTGACGCATTATTATTAATGCCATTCTAAAATTCAATGGCATCGGTCTTATCATCCTTACTATACAGAGGAAAAGACTGACACTGACTGACATTGTGTCCAAAGTAACAGGGTCAATAAACAGTGCTATAAACACTGATCTTAATCCAAGTCTACTTAACTATATGCAAGTCTTGAGCTGTTTTCACTTCATCCCATGTGTTGTTGGAGAGTCAAAAGAAGAGTGGAAGATTTTTAGAGCAGTCAGCAAAAGAAGATTCCAGACAAAGACTCCAAAAACTCTATTGTATTCTCTTCCTTCATGTTCCAGTAAAATCACAATGTCTCCCTGGAGGCCAAGAACCTCTGCTAGGTGGACAAATATCAAACTTCTCAACCAAAGCATAATCTAAATAATCCTGGCAAGGCCTTGATCATTTTCCCAAGGAAAAAGACCAGCTGAACTTTGGGAGCAGTGGAGAGTGTGGACACATGCCAGAGGCTTTCAGGAAAAGCAGTCCTCTAAACACAGACAGCCAGAATACTCTGGACAACCACCAAAGTCCTCAGGACAGGCTGAGAGAAGTGATACAATTCCTTGTTTTCTGCAAAGCTGATTAAATTCCTAGCCTTGGCTCAAAATGACTAAGATTGAAATATGAAGTTGCTACATGAAAACTGATTTGCAGGTACAGACCAGCAGGAATCCACAGATTCTATTGTTAAGATGGGAAGACACAACTAAGAGGCAGAGGAACCAGAGAAACGAGTGCCAGGCTCATAATGGCTAACTGGTTGTAGGCTGGGCCTAGATACTAAGTTTATAGCCCTCGGGATGCGTTTCATAACTGCAGGTTGCCCCAAACTGGGAGAAGCCAGAGCAAAGCAAACACATGAAATGAAAATGAAATCCCCTTCAGTTCTGCTTTCAAAAAGCACCTTAACAACTCTCCAGACTTCTTAAAGGAAGTGATAGCTTGATAGCCATAGAAAACAATCTTAAGGCAGGTCTGATGCAAAGACGACATAGTTCCTGTATGCTGACCATTGGTCCCTAAGACCTGATGTTGACTCCCTAGTATAACAGAATGCAGACCTAAGCAAAATAGTATTAACCAGGAAAGAATTACAAGTCATAAGTCAGTGCCACCAAATACTGAGCAGACTCAGTTCAGTTCAGTTGCTCAGTCATGTCTGACTCTTTGAGACCCCATGAATCACAGCACACCAGGCCTCCCTGTCCATCACCAACAACTCCTGGAGTTCACTCAGACTCACGTCCATTGAGTCAGTGATGCCATCCAACCATCTCATCCTCTGTCGTCCCCTTCTCCTCCTGCCCTCAATCTTTCCCAGCATCAGGGTGTTTTCAAATGAGTCAGTTCTTCACATCAGGGGGCCAAAGTACTGGAGTTTCAGCTTCAACATCAGTCCTATCAATGAACACCCAGGACTGATCTCCTGAGCGGACTGAGGGGTGCCAAATAATGTTCCTCAAGAGAAGGCTCTCATAGTGCTGCTACCAGAGAAGGCTGGATGAATCAGGATGATCTGAGAGAGACCAGCTCCAAGTGCAACTTCTGCCTCTATTGTTACATGACTTGATGGCTTTAAGAAGGGAACAAAACCAAGCCAAAATGGTTGACTTAATGGATAAGTGGCTACAGGCTCTGCCCTGCATGACACACAATGGTGATACAATATCTCCCACTTTAACAAAGGTAAAACCAAATGGAAATGAAACAGACAAAAATAAAAGAAAACCTCCCTTGCCCCACAGCTCTTTCTAGTCACTCACACATCATTCTAAGAAGGACTGCCTGTGCTCACTGTTTCTATTTCTCTCCCTTCTGTTCTTTAATGAAAATACTCCAATCAAGCTCTTCTCTCCACCACTCCAAACAAATTGTCCTATAAGGGCCACCAATGCCCTCCACCTGGATGAAGACAATAGATGACTTTTAGTCTCAAGCATACTTGACATCTCAATAGCATTTGGCAGAGTTAATTTCCTTCTCCCTCTTGAAATACTTATTTCTCATCTTCCAGAAACAGTGCACATCCTGTTTTGTTTCATTTTTGTTGATGGTTTGTTCATTGGTTTCTTAGACTTTTCTCCTGTTTCACGGACTCTTCCTTCTGAGGCTTCTTTGCTATTCTTTCTCATTCTACTCTCCAAATGTTGGGATCCTCAAAGACTCAGTCCTCAGCTCTGGTTTCTTCTCTTTTTATACACATGTCTAAGGGCTTCCCTGGTGGCTCAGAGGTTAAAGCATCTGCCTGCAATGCGGGAGACCTGGGTTCAATCTCCGGGTTGGGAAGATTCCCCTGGAGAAGGAAATGGCAACCCACTCCAGTATTCTTGCCTGGAGAATCCCATGGAGGAAGGAGCGTGGTGGGCTACAGTCCACGGGGTCGCAAAGAGTCAGACACTACTGAGCGACTTCACTGTCTCTCTCACTCTCAAGGCACATTCATCCAGTTCTACAATTAAATGTCATCTATCCTGCATGGTGTCTAAAAGTGACTCTCCAGCCCCAATCTCTCCCTAGGTTCCACGGGTTGACTAATAAGTATCTCCAGATTCCTACCTGGATATCTAATAGGCTCCTCAAAATGAATGCACCCAAAAGAGAACTGTTGATCCCCATTCACTCCTGCATCCTGCACCTTGCAAGGAGCCCCTTATCTGATCCTCTTTGGCCTTTTCCAAGTCAGTAAACGAGAACGCTGCTCAGACCTTCTGGTCCATATGCTGAACTATATTTACTCAGCTTAAAAAACAAGAAGCAAAACATTCACCACTTCTCATACATCCACCTCTGCACCCACACCCTAGTTCTAGTCTCCATCTCTCCTGTGAACAAACAGAAGACAACAGCCTCCTCAGTGGTCTTCGCTGACACCTCTGATGCATCCTCACCTTTGCTACATTGGCCAGTTGCTCCCCACATGGCAGCCAGGGGGATACTTTTCAAATATACATTATATGACACCTCCTTGACACAAAGCACTTCAAGAGTTTCCCACCTTACTTGGACTAAACTCTAAATTTTTGGTCTTCTTGACCAGAAAATCTGAATAACTAATGCTCCCAATGCCTTTAATTTTTTGTTCAAATGTAGTTTTTTAAATGATTCTTATACAGACCACCATGTTTTCAATTGTAGCCTGCTGCTACTGCTAAGTCACTTCATTCGTGTCCAACTTTGTGCGACCCCACAGATGGCAGCAACATCCCTCTATTTCTGGTCTATTTTTTTCTGATCTTATTCTGATTTTTTTTTAACAGTATGTATCAACATCTAAGACATTCCATAATTTACTTATTACAGTTACCATTTTTAAAATTATTTATCTGTTCTGTTGCACCGCTCTTAGTTGCACCACGTGCGATCTTCAGTCTTTGTTGCAGCATGCAAGATCTTTCATTGTGGCATGCAAATCCTTAGTTGCAGCATGCAGGATCTAATTCCCTGACCAGGGATCCAACCTAGGCCCTCTGCATTGGAAGGGCAGAGTCTTAGCCACTGGGCTACCAGGAAAGTCTCTAGACTTATTGTTAATGGTCTCTTGTTCATCACTAAAATAGAAAGGTCTATGTTTTTGTCTGTCTTATTCACTGATCTGGCCCCAGAGCCAAAACGAGTGCCTGGCATATGGTGGGCACTCAACAGATACCCACTGGATGGTGATGATGACTCTGTCTTGCCCTGGTGACTATGTCCCTGCCTAGTTCCTTGGTCTCATTCCTATCCCTCCTCTCATGCTCTCTGCCACATCTGCCTTCTTCAGTTCAGTTGCTCAGTCATGTCCGACTCTTTGTGACCCATGAACCGCTGCACTCCAGGCCTCCCTGTCCATTACCAACTCCCAGAGTTCACCCAAACCCAAGTCGATTAAGTCGGTGATGCCATCCAACCATCTCATCCTCTGTCATCCCCTTCTCCTCCTGCCCTCAATCTTTCCCAGCATCAGGGTCTTTTCAAATGAGTCACCTCTTCCCATCAGGTGGCCAAAGTATTAGAGTTTCAGCTTCAACATCAGTCCTTCCAATGAACACCCAGGACTGATCTCCTTTAGGATGGACTGGTTGCAGTCCAAGGGACTCTCAAGAGTCTTCTCCAACACCACAGTTCAAAAGCATCAATTTTTCGGTGCTCAGCTTTCTTTATAGTCCAACTCTCACATCCATATGTGACCACTGAAAAAACCACAGCCTTGACTAGACAGACCTTTGTTGACAAAGTAATGTCTCTGCTTTTTAATATGTTGTCTAAGTCGGTTATAACTTTCCTTCTAAGGAGTAAGGATCTTTTAATTTCATGGCTGCAATCACCATCTGCACTGATTCTGGAGCCCAGAAAAATAGTCTGACACTGTTTCCACTGTTTCCCCATCTATTTGCCATGAAGTGATGGGACCAGATGCCATGATCTTAGTTTTCTGAATGTTGAGCTTTAAGCCAACTTCTTCACTCTCCCCTTTCACTTTCATCAAGAGGTTCTTTAGTTCTTCTTCACTTTCTGCCATAAGGGTGGTGTCATCTGCATATCTGAGGTTATTGACATTTCTCCTGGCAATCTTCATTCCAGCTTGTGTTTCTTCCAGCCCAGCATTTCTCATGATGTACTCTGTACATAAGTTAAATAAGCAGGGTGACAATATACAGCCTTGACGTACTCCTTTCGTATTTGGAACCAGTCTGTTGTTCCATGTCCGGTTGTAACTGTTGCTTCCTGACCTGCATACAGGTTTCTCAAGAGGCAGGTCAGGTGGTCTGGTATTCCCATCTCTTGAAGAATTTTCCACAGTCTGTTGTGATCCACACAGTCAAAGGCTTTGGCATGGTGCTGTTCCTGAAACATGTCACTCACATGCCTCCTTCACACCCTTTGTGCTTGCTTTCCCTTTGCCTAGAACAGGCTTTGCCCAAATGGATTACTTCCTCACTTCATTCAGAGAGCACTTTCCAGATTCTTGGCCAGGTTGAATGTGTGCTCTGTGTTACACTGTATCACCATCCACCCAACACCCCTGTTTCACTCCCCACGGTGGCTCACTCAGTGGGCACATAATAAGGCAGACATGGCCATTTAATTTGCTTTGATTAATGTACTGTAGACAGAAGTGATATGTATCACTTCGAGGAAGGAGCTTTCAGAGCCAGCCTATGGTTTACTACATCTCTTTCCTCTCTGCCACCATGACAGGAAGTGCTCCAGATTAAGGCCTCTGTTAATCTGGATCCCAAACCATGGATCAGAGGTGCAACTAACCTAAGACAGATATGGTGCAGGAGCAAGGAATAAGCTTGCTTATTGTAAGCCACTGACTTTCAGAGCTTCTTTGTTACTGCAGCATAACCAACCCTTTACCCTCCAAAGCATCTGTCGTCACCTGAAAATCCAATGTGCTTTGGATTTGATTCCTTGCTCAACATCTCCCTAGAACACTGGGGATGGGGACTTTGTGTTGTTCACTACACAGCTCTCACCTAGAAAATACTTGTAGGTGCTCAATAAACATTTATAGAATTGTTGAGGAAGCTCTGTGCTTTAGGGCAACTAGCACCAGTGGCTTCAACCTGTGTGCTAGGTATTCTGGAGTTTCTACATCTCTCTCAAGGGAAAGAATGTATTGAGAATGCTGACCCGACAGCTTCCCTGTCTAAGTATCAGCATCCTTCCTTCCCTCCCTCCGGTTTCATCCAGGTGTTGACAGAGCAGCATATCTAGAAAAATTCATCCAGACCAGGGGCAGCTGAAAATCCCCATTCCTCTCTGAGCTACGTGAACAGCAGACTGTGTAATTCCCTCTCTGAAAGGGGCCTTCCACCCAAGAGTCTCACTTTTACTTAGCCACGCTCTCCTGCTTTAAGGGAAAAAGTGGGACAAGGCTCTTTCTGTTATATATCGTGAAGTCGTGAAGTTGCTCAGTCGTGTCTGACTCTTTGTGACGTTATGGACTGTAGCCCACCAGGCTCCTCCATCCATGGAATTTTCTAGGCAAGAGTACTGGAGTGGGTCACCATTTCCTTCTCCAGGGGATCTTCCCAACCCAGGGATTGAACCCGGGTCTCCCGCATTCTGGGCAGACGCTTTACCGTCTGTCTGTTATATACAGAGGCACACAAATACCATAAGGCGTACAGGGCTTAGAATCTTTGCTTTGGGCCCATTTCTTTTCTTTCCTTTTTTTTTTTTTTTTTTATGCTGGTGAATATTAAACTCTCTATTCCTTTTCTACAATAGGGCTAGTAGTGGTTCTCAATGAAGTTGTTTGGATTCCAAAACAAAAGAAGGAAGGAAAAGAAAAGCATCAATTTTGCTTAATCCCAAACATTAACCAAAGAGAAAATTGCTTGCTTACTTGATGTGATTACAGAGCTTAAACTCATAAGGCCTTGGGGCAGTGAAAACTCATCTCGTTTTCTTCTCCTTTCCCACAAGCCAGTGTCCCAGTTCAGAATGTTCTGCATTCAACCTTCCAAGGTGCTGTCCATCCTGTACTGCTCACTCTCAGTAGGTGAGAAGTTGCTCTCCCACTCAACCATTGCACACCTAAACTACTGGAAATGTCTTCCTTGAATTTAGCTGAACTCTGTTCTTGATAGCTTTTTGTATATTATCTCTAGCTCTGATCTCTGACCA
Source organism: Ovis aries (assembly GCF_016772045.2). Classification (NCBI taxonomy): domain Eukaryota; kingdom Metazoa; phylum Chordata; class Mammalia; order Artiodactyla; family Bovidae; genus Ovis; species Ovis aries. Next base: position 16,947,184 of record NC_056055.1, read on the forward strand.
TCATTAACCTTTCCTGTAGGCCAACTGTTAGGAGAGCCAGAGGAGTTGACTGGATCTTCTCAGAGAAAGGCACTGCTAAGCAGAAATTTCATAAAATAAGTAGTAGTAAGTCATATGAAGAAGACAGAAACCTTGAAAGAGGCAAAAGGGAGAGCACACGCTTCTGCCAAGAAGGAAGAAAAAGTATGGTAAATTCCAAGGGCTGAAATGCATTTAATGTCCCAGGAGTACTAGTTCTGGAAGACCTTAGGGAAGAAAGGGCAAGGAATTAGTCTAGAGGCACAGGAATATGGAGGCACTTGTAGAGATGCTTAAGGAGTTTGGATTTCACCCTAAGAACATCAAGGAATAGTGACTGTGTCAGCAGTGGAGTAAACAGATATACATTTTAGGAAGACCATCTTAACCAGGATGTGGAGAATGGATTGAATGGGGTATGAGGTAAGAAGGAATTAGGGGAGACCTTTAGGAGGCTCCTGTAGCAATCAGGGTTCCAGAAGATGGGAGCCTGTTAAAAAAAAAAAAAAAAACAGTTATGAGAAAGATACAGGTGGACAGAATTCAAGAATTTGGAGCGAGAATGGACAGAAGTGATGTCTTGTTTCATTCTCTCAGTATGTGTTTTATTGGGCTAATAGCCCGGCATTCTCTTTCTGCACCACCTTCTTGCCTCTCTTGGGCTCCAGTTCCCCTGACTACTGTTTGCTCACTCTGTTGGCAATAGGCCAGGTGCTTCTCCTTGGCAGGGAGAATAGAAACCTCAAAGGGGAAGTGAGAACTCTCCCCTCTGCCCTCTGAATGTGACATGTTGCTATCAGTGTATTCATGTAATTGACAAAGAGCCAGAATAAGACTCTGTGTAGGAGGGTGACTGTTGTCAAAAACGAAAGAACACGAAAGTGCAAAAGTATTTGTTTTCTTTCAAATTTCAAACAATGCTCCCACATACAGATAAAAGATTATCAGATGTTATGTAAATTTAACAGCATTTATGCTTCCATCATCTCTATTTTGGGAAGCAATCGAGAGATGTGGTTAAGATAGATCCGGATTTGAATCTCAACTATATTTTCTTAAAAGCAGTGTGATCTTGGACAAGTCATGTAAATTCTTTGGCTCCCAGTTTTCTCATGGGAAAAGCAAGATGAATAATGTTGTTTAGCCTCTAAGTTGTGTCCAACTCTTTTGAGACCCCATGGACTATACAGCCCACCAGGCTCCTCTATCCAAGGGATTTCCCAGGCAAGAATATTGCAGTGGGTTGCCATTTCCTGCTTCAGGAGATCTTGACTCAGAGATTGAACCCAAGTCTCCTGCATTGGCAGACAGGGTCTTTCCCACTGAACCACCGGGGAAGCCCAAAGTAATACCACCTGTTACTGGACAGACAGTTGGAGTCCAGAGCTCTTAATGGCCTGTAATTCACAATCCCTTCCCATCTAAAAGTTAACTTATAACATGATCTGACTTCTCTAAGGAAATGTCTACTGACGTTATCTGAGAGTTCTCTGTGCCCCTGTGAAATCTCAAAGCTAGTAAACCACTGAGTCCTAATCACCGAACCAAGGTAGCATGCTGACAACTCTGGTCATGTGACAGTTGAGAAAGCACTCGATCATCTTGGAACCTCACCACCACTCTGAGTGAGAAGCAGAGTAAAGGTCCCCTTGGAACCTCACTCACCACCACTCTGAGTGAGAAGCAGAGTAAAAGTCCCCGTGCCTATTTAGAAAGCAAGCCTAGAGGTTAGGTGACTTATCCAAGGTCACACAGTCAAAAGAAGACAGAACAAACACTAGAGTGAAGACCTTATAACCCGTGATAACACCTCTTAAATCCTCTTTACTGAGCTTCTCCACTTAGATTCAGCCAACTGCTTGGCCCAGGACTTCTGGGTCTGATGGCTTCACAGAAAGTATATAGCTCAATAGCTCAATAGCCTGCATACTGACAGTGCTTGACCTCTGGTTATTCAAATAAACCAGAGCAAAGAGGAGAGAAAGGTAAGGGAACAAACAATGTCACAGCTCTGAAGACCTCAACATGGCAACCTCCTCTTCTAGATATGAAAACCATCCTTCCTCTGACATCACACTGAATTCATAGCAGAGGCAACACCAAACTGAAAAGGAGACAATTTGGGAGTTGACTCCAAAAAATTCACGGAGTCATCATTACCAGGTTTCACTATTATCATTAATTCAATTAACATTTACTGAGAACCCACCATGTGCTAGAGCCTATACTAAATTCTGGATTCAGAGAAGGAAAAGATGCAATTCTTATTCTGAAGACAATTAGAGTCTCTCTCCCTCTCTGTCACACACACACATTTATATAAGGAATATTAATTGCATTGCATAATCACATGATCAAAGCACTGTAATCTACACATAAGCACTTTGCAACTTAATTAACCCCATGCAGATAAGCACTGTTATCATTCCTATTTTACAGATAGAGAAATGGAGGCCTCAGAGCATAAAAAATTTTCCCAAGGTCTAAGTAAATATCGCTAGGATTTGAAACCAGGCACTCAGATTCCAAAGTTCATGTGTAAGTCTACTCTAGTAGAAGGAACACAAACTCCTGAAAAAATAAAGCTTTCAAAATATTTCTAACAGATGGTAGGTCAGTTCTGCCTAAGATGAGACAGACCCTGGAGCTGATGATGGAGCCCACCGCCTCTGAGAACAGTGTTCTCCTGAGCTGCAGATCTAATAGAAGGGATGAAAGCAATTCATGAGCAAAGCTGCTGCTGGAATTCTATGTCCACTACCCAAGCAGTATCCTACCTCTTTCCTGAATTTTTTCAAAGCACCACTTCTTGATGATTCTGCAGCAGCCCCAGCCAGGATGATTGCAGATACAGCACTAAAAAAAGAAAGCCAGGAGTGGGAGTAGGTGAGAGATGGAGGGGGTTAGGCGCCATGGAGAGATACTTTAGTCTCATTGCTGTTGAATCTGTATTTTATCTTTCAAAGCTGAAACAAGCAATTCAATCCACACAGTCTTTCCCCCCTCCAATAAATTGCATTTTTAAAAGAATCAACTGGTGCAAGATTTATTGATCTGAGTTGACAGTGAACCTCACAAATTCATACAAAAGAGTTTTCTCATTATAGAGTCATTTAGAGGACTTGTTAGTTCAGAGCATTCGTTGTAAAGTTCACCAGTAATATTTTTTAAAAGGCCAGAAAATGTATAAAATTGGGTCCAAGCCATTTTTTAAAAAATCAATTGTATTTTTATTTTTTCATCATATTCTTTCAGCTATATTCTCTTCAATTTGGACAAAACCAAGATGTGCAACCTTGACAATTTTTTCACCAAGAAGCAGAAGGAGAAATCTTTCTAGGGGTTTTAGACAGTCAAAGCTTGAATTCAAGTGCTAGAATTAATCAAAAGCTGATTCTAGGAAAAATCATGGTTTTGTCTGCAGGTTCCCCCATGGTCTCGCTCCATGTGGAAAAGAAGCGGTTTGTCATCAAACCACATATTGGGGTTCTTGGCCTTCATATCAGATATATCAACCCCACCATCTATTCCTTTAGCTTCCCAAATATAAAGACTTGTCTTCAGCCAAATACAGGAAGCCTTATCATACAGTATCAGTCTCATAATGCCTGCAGTCTGGCCTCTGACAGAAGTTCCTAAGTATTTAGGGAAGAGACTCACACTACAAAACCATTCCTTTAGGCATTTTACCATAAGGTCATGAAACAATCACATACTTGTCCTGAGTTGCCCTTTAATCGTATGACCACTGTTTCCATGGAGGGATCATATCAGAAATATTATATTTCTTGCTGTATTTGTCAGAGAAGGAGTTAAAGTCACATGCTCCCTAGGTCAGGCTGCCTGAGTGTTATTACTGACTCGACTACCACTTACTGGTAGTGTGTCCTTGACAAGCTGTTTAACTTCTTAGGCTTCCATTCCTCCACTGGTAACGTGGGAATACTAACAGCATCCATCATGTAAAGTGAGAATTAAAAGCAATGGCTACTGCTGCTGCTGCTGCTAAGTCGCTTCAGTCGTGTCCAACTCTGTGCGACCCCACAGACGGCAGCCTACCAGGCTCCTCTGTCCCCAGGATTTTCCAGGCAAGAGTACTGGGGTGGGTTGCCATTCCATTCTCCAAAAGCAGTGGACATATACATATTTACAGCTATCCCTGGCTCAAGAAATGCAAGTTTTTAGATTTAATCATGCTTATAAAAACTACTGTGTAGACACTGTACGTTAAATCATCTGATGTCTCCAATGTTGGATCTTAATTGTAAACTTTTCTTAAGAATCCAAACTAAAGAAAATACAGCATCCACTAAGAATCACAGCATTCTTACATTGAGAAGCTCTGTAATCTAACCTGGTTCCCATTCTTCCTTTGCAGAAAGTGAAAGTTGCTCAGTTAAGTCTGACTCTTAATGACCCCATGGACTAAACAGTCCATGAAATTCTCCAGGCCAGAATACTAGAGTGGGTAGCCTATCCCTTCTCCAGAAGATCTTCCTGACCCAGGAATTGAACCAGAGTCTCCTGCATTACAGGAGGATTCTTTACCAGCTGGGCTACCAGGGAAGCCCAAATCAAAATGTGATGAGAGCCTGTATCGGAGTGACCACATTTAACTCATTCATTTCACCTCCTTAACACCAGGATTTTGATACTGCTTCAACTTCATTTTGGAAAGAGTCTACCTGATTGTTTCTTAGAACCAAGGTGTCTATCATTCCTGTTTGCACCCCACATCTAAGCACAGAGCTGAAAATAGCTGTTCATAAATATCTAGTGATTTGCATATTTGAGAGAATTTAAGAAAATGAAAGACATCTAAAAGATAGAGCCTGTAGTATGATTATCAATGACATTGCCTGAGGTGCAATGAAAGAAATTTGGGCCTTCATCAAAACCTTTCAGTTTATTACCATTAAAAACACTCTTTCAATATAGTATAGTATCTGTTTAATCCAGTGTAATGAGTCAATTGAGGGACTTGATCTCATTCATCTTCCTTTTCCTACATCTAGCCTTTTGGTTAACACATTTGGGGTAAAGGTAATAAACAGACCTACAAATGAATATATGACTAAGAGTAACAGATGGTCAGAAAAATCTCCAGAATGAAATGAAACTTACACTTCACATCAACCACATCACAGTTAAAATGACTCAATGGCTGCAGTTAGAATGGGTTCAGGCCATTCTCAGTTAATCTAAAAGAAAGATAAAAAGGAAGAGGACAGAGGGAAAGGTGCAGGAAGCCTTCTCCAGCCACATTTATTCCATCAATAAATATATCTTAAGCACCTGCTTTATGCCAAGCTCTGTTCTAAACACAGTATTATAAGAGTGATGAATCAAAGGACCTGCTTTCATGGAGCTTGCATCCCAGTGGAGACAAACAAACAAGGAAACAACAGAATAAATAAGATAAGCTCAGAGAGCAAATGCCACGGGAGAAAGGACACTGGGTAATGTAATAGCACAGAATTGACTATATAAAGGTGGGTAACCTTAGATAAGATGTCTAGAAAGGTCTCCTTCTGGTCTCTATTTGAGCACTCTGTACTATAATCTTTATATCACTGGGTTATGACTGTCTTTTCCTAACTTCATCTCCCAAATGCCCAACTGAAGAATAACATATCTCAGCCTCAAGTACAAAACACAGTGTCTGGTGTCTATGAGTGAAAGTGAAAGTGTAGCTTCTCAGTGTGTCCGACTCTGCAACCCCAGCTTCTATGTTCATGGATTTCTCCAGGCAGGAATACTGGGGTAGGTAGCCATCCCCTTCTTTAGAGGATCTTCCTGACCCAGGAATTGAACCCAGGTCTCCTGCACTGCAGGCAGATTTTTTTTTTTTTTTCCATCTGAGCCACCAGGTGTGCCCTCATTGGTATCTATGAAGCCCTCTATAATTTTTTGCATGGATTAAATTCTTTAAAGCAAGCACTTTCTCTAACTTTGAAGACACAGAGGAAGGAAAAAAATCTTTTATTTCCCTCCTCGGAAGGGAAGAGGGGTTGAAATCAGGAAAAACTTCAGAAAATGTATAACAAAAGGCACAGGACATTACATGCCACATATGAGAAACAGTGGTAATTCAGGAAAGTAATGAACATTGATTGGCAGAGGTTGGTGGCAAGGTTGAGAAAAGCCATCGTTGCTACGCTTGGATTTTTACCCTTAGGCAAGGGGGGAGCCATCAGAGATTGTACAATGAAAGAGCCACCAACAAGATCTGAGAGGTGGAAAAATCATTCTGGAATCTGAGAAAGAGCTAGAGGAAAGGGGAAGAGACAATAGGAAGGGAATAATGTCAAAAGCAGTTACAATGGTCTAGTTGAGAATTAAAAAAAAAAAAAAGAGGCTGAGCTGGGCAGTAGCAGTATGGACAGACAGTAATGAAATAGAATCTATAGGTCTTGGGAACAATTGCATCTGAGCACAGAAGGAATTGGGATGGGGGGATCAGCAGCTGCCAGTTTGGTGAACCTTATTTTCTCATGGTTTATCCATATGAGAGACTGAGACACATAACATGTCTTGGGAAAACAGGTACCTTGAGCAGGTGGCAATTCTGTCAACAAATACGGAATAATTTTCCTTTCAGCCTACATGAGAGTCTGAACCAAGAGGCATCCCAAACCCTTTATGGGTCAGCTACCAGCATGAACTCTCACTCTCAGCTGACCAGTTTGACATGGAGCCTTTTTTATCTCAAGATGTCAGCCACTGAACTGTGCAGGCTAACTCTCATCTTCCCAAGCAGAGTTTGTCTGCACAGCAATGCCTGGCAACTTAATAGTTTGCATAAAAATTCATGAGGAGCAGTATCCATTTCAGCTCTGTTATAAAGTAGTAAAAGGAAGAGAGAGGGAGGAAAGGAAAAAGTTCAGCCCTGCACTCAGATAGGGTTCATTTTGAGTGATGATTGCGAGCCATCCTTGGAAATTACAGATGCTACTTGGTTCACTATTATTTTGCAGCATCTCCAGTAATCTTCCGTGATCATTTATAACAGCATGTCTGATGACTTTCAAAATGTAACGGGAAAGGGTACTTCTGTGAAGCATGTCTGCTCAAAGGAAAAATCAATCTTGGCTGCTAAGGGAGTGAACTTTGTACCACCATGATTAGACAGTTAGAGATTTCAACATATAAAAACAGGAATGGCAAGGGTCCAGTCTTCCCAAATATATGTGTTATAACGTGTGTTCCAGTTGCTTGAACAGTTTCAAGATTTCTCCTTTCATCCAAACAAAACACAACATGTGTCGGGAATCCAAATTGGCACACTCCAATGGAAAATAATCATGAACCCCATAGTAATAACCACTAATGTTTACACACTGCCTTTACAGTTTGGTAAAGGACCTGTCACACACCTGAGCTGCTAATCATCAAAAATACCTCACACTCTGCAACCTTTTTTTCTTCTCTGACAGCCGTTCCTACTGCCTGCAATGTTCTATGACAACATCTGTGCTCCCATATTTCAAGGGCAAGCTTAAAATCTCCCTGCCTGTGGCTCAGTCTCTGGTTATTTAAAATCTTCCAAGTGAATAATACTGTATCATGTATAAATATCTCTGAAAGGTAGTGTAGTGTGATACAAAGTTAACAGAATCAGAAGACTTGATTTCAAGGACTATCCATCCATGCTCAGTCATGTTCAACTCCTTGTGACCCTGTGGACTATAGGCCACCAGGCTCCTCTGTCCATGGGATTTTCCAGGCAAGAATACTGGAGTGGGTTGCCATTTCCTCCTCCAGGGGATCTTCCCAATCCAGGGATAGCGCCTGGGTCTCCTGCATTACAGCTGGATTCTTCATCGTTTGAGCCATTTATTACACACCTTTTAACCTCAAAACTAGAGTAAATTATTACCTACCTTTTATGACTTTTATGTAGATCAAAAGGGACATTATATGAAAATTTGTTTTGTAATACTAACAGGTACATAAACATTAAGTATTAGTTAACTATTGTGTTTATCATGGAGGATTATTTTGATGACTAATTTATGTAAACACCTAGACCTGTGCCTGGCACATAAATGTTCAATTAATGAAAGCAATTATTATTATTATTAAAGTTTATTTATTAATGTAGCAATTATGAATCAAGCACATGTTATGTGCAATACACTGTAACAGATATACCATCTCACTCACCTTCTAAATTATTTAGTAATAATTTATATAAATATCTTACTGCTGATTTTTTTTTTTTTTTTTTTTTTTGCCACACTGCACAGCATGCAGGATCTTAGTTCCCTGACCAGGGATCAAACCCAGGCTCCCTACAGTGGAAGCACAGTCTTAACCAATGGACTGCCAGGGAAGTCCCTACTGCTGTAAATAAACAGTATAACATAGTGATTAGGAACACTGGCTCTGGATTCAGATAACTTAGGCTCTAAGCTTAATTCAAATTCTTTAGAACTGTGATCTTGGGCAAGTTATGTAATCTGTCTGTGCCTTACCTATAAAATGAGGAAAACAGTAGATCTTTAAATACAGGGTTGTCAAAAAGATTAAGAAAAGTAATCCCTGGAAAGAGCCCAAACAGTTCTTGTCACATGGAAATAAATTCAATAAAAGTTAGGTACTGTTTATTCTCTTGGTGTAATGACCTCAGAAATCACTTTTCATGTGAATCAAGACAAAAACAATTTTGTAGTCAAACATGTACTCAATTATTCATTCTTTGCATCCATTCCACTGTTCCTAATTCACCTCTCTGCTTCCATTCTTGGCCTCTCTCAATGTTCCCTCCACACTCTAAACCAGTCAACTTTCTAAGGCATCAAGCTGATCAGCTGAAACCTGCAATGGACCCTTGAGATGCTTCATGGTCTCCATCACCTGGCTTTACCTTCCCCTGTGGCAAATCATCTCAGCTGATTCTCCTGAATGACCTCATTGCAGAGCCATGGAGATGACCTGGGAGAGATTAACCCATCCTCCCCAGTAACACCCAGAAACCACACAGCCTCATTTTTTAACATAAGCAATAGATAAATTGTCATTTTTGTGTTAAAAGGCAGTGAGAATTCAGCTTCAATGCTTTTCTAGTTCTTTCTTCCAACCAGTTTACTTCCCCCAAACCTCTCCCATGTAGAAATTCTGAAGTCATGTTTAACTGCCTGCCCATTCAAATCAACCCATCTCCTTTCAGATCTCCCCATCATGTAGCCAAGCAATTTCCTTTCCCTTGATTCCACCTCTGCCATCAACAACAATGCCAGTTTATCGCTTCTAAACTCAACTCAATCATCACCCACCTCTAAGAAGTCTCATAGGACTCTCCAGGCAGATTCAGCCATTTTCAGGCAAATTCTATACTTGATGGAAGACCCTATAGTAAGTGCTCCTCAAAGCAGGATTTGGCTCAGTACTTTTGGCACTTAGTATGAACAAGCACTTAGTAAATATTCAATAAAGCTTAATCTCAGTTAATATTTGGAGGATCATACTATACACAGAGAATGCTTTGGATAACAGAAGCATAAAAATAAAAAAGCAGCAAGGATGTCAGCAACTGTAGACTACAGGCCAATGCCAGATTTTTCGGTTTAGAATCTTCATCATAATAATGAAACTCTCCAAAAATCAAGATAGCCATTTTAATAAATATCAATAAACATTTTTATCACGATTCAAAAAAACACTGAGGGTTGTAAAATACTCATCTCTATAATGGGCCCTAGATACACACAGAGCGGGTGGCCATTTCCTTCTCCAGAGGATCTTTCCAACCCAGGGATCGAACCCATGTCTCCTGTATTGGCAGGTGGATTCTTTACCACTGAGCCACCAGGGAAGCTCAGAGATATACACAGAGATGTTAAAGTAGCCATATATTCTGAATCAAAACAAACAAACAAATCTTAAGGCCCTAAGATGATAAAGAAGCACAATAATGATAAAAATCTGCCACCAGGACTTCCTCGGTGGTGCAGTGGTTAAGAATCTGCCTTGCAGCGCCAGGGAATGAAGGTTTCCCTGATCAGGGACCTAAGATCCCACATGCCAAGGAGCAACTAAGCCCGTGTGCCACAACTAGAGGGACTGCATGCCAAAACCACCAAGTCCTTGCGTCACAGCTAGTCTGTGCGCCACAAGAAAGATCCCACATCATGCAGTGCAGATCCTGAGTGATGCAACCGAGACCCGACAACGTCACATTAAAAAAAAAAAAACACCACTCACTGAGCACGATGATGTCTCAAGACTATGTCTGAATAGTACATGCCGTCTCTCACTTTAATCCTGCAAAAATTCTGAATGTTAGATATCTTTATCTCCTTTTTCTAAATAAAGAAACTGAGTTTGGAAAAGTCACATTACTTTCCCAAAGTTATAACTTGGAAATGGAAATCAGAATTTGAACCCTCTTCTGAATCTTCAGAACCTGTTATTATACTATCGATTTCAGGAATAACTTCTATCTTGATGAGATACTGTTTCAAGTCTCAACGAACTCTTAGTCTGGACACAGAAATAAGCACCAAAACGTGAGCAAGCCTCCAACCTCTTTTGTTTTGTGAATCATGGACTTTATTTCTAAGGTTAACTTCAGTGATAGTTTCTCCAGCTCCAAGTGGCACACGCCTCTCTTCACCAAGTCATCCTATGTATTACATATTACATATAACCCTATATCTTATGGGGTTGGCCGAAAAGTTCATTTCGGTTTTTGTTGCAGCATATGGAAAAAACCAAACAAACTTTTTGGCTAACCCAACATTTCCAAATAAATCACCCTCTTATATCATTTAAACTTTGATAAGGTTAAAAAGATAGACTGGAGCAAAGTGGTGGCGGCCTTCGAGAATTTAGTGAAAAATTATCTTCCTATTTGGGAGGGTCCTATTACATTGAACGTTTCTGGGTACAAAAATGTTAATATGCACAGCAAGGTTGTATACTATAAAATATTAAAATGTAAGACAGAATGTAAAATATCTACCAGTAATATAAAGACAGATAAGAAAGGCAAGGAGACCAGCTCAGAGGAAATATTTTGTTGTGATGGAAAACTAGAGAATTGATAGCACAATGGGAATGAATGGAGGAATATAAAAGATGCTATAAGTGTCTAGGTAATAGGGGAGGAAGCAAAAGTGGAGACAGATTAACTTTGAAGCTGGGGTAATGATTGTGAGCTGTGTTTAAACTATCCTTCCTAAGGTGATGAGAAGATAGCTAACTGCTATGTCTGCAAATAATCACAGTTGTGACATAGGAAGCAGGAAGACAGATGGGTCAATGGGTACCAGCTGAGAGAGTAAGAGCGGCTCAGATTTCTCGGGAAGTCAGGGAAGAGAAAGAATTTCAGGATTAAGCTGAAGGATAAAGCAGTGAAGCAGAACTCCATTCACAAGACTCAGTCATGCAGTCAATCAGTGTTTGTGGAACACCAGCTCTACGTCAGGCACTGCTCAAGGTCCCGGAGACACAGCAGTGAGCAAAGTCCCAGTTCCCCTGCAGTGCACAACAGAGTCTGAGAAAGAACAGACAGAGAGCACAGAAAAAATCGGGATGCTGTAATAATCAAGAGTTAGTAAGAAGTTTTGAAAGGAACCTCATCAACTTACAGTCCACCCTTTTCACCAGAAACTCAAAAGATAAAACTATGCATCTTCAAGGTGTGACACTGCCCAAATGATCTTCTTCCAGAGCCTATTCTTGGACTATTAGAAACATCTGTCAGAAAAGCTAAAGTGACTGAAAATTTAAAAAAACAGCTCTCTGAAACCTCTTTAGGATGGATAATTGCAGGACCATCAATGTGTTACTTTTGGTCATTCAAATAAAGTCCCCAAAGTGGGACATGACCCTAGCCAGAGGGGAGAAAATAGAGAAGCTGAGGGAATCCTGTCTCAAACCTGTTTTTAAAGAGGAATGTGTTTACTTTAAAAGGAATTTAATCCATATGTTCCAGATTCTTTAACTACAAATTCTTTTACAGTCTACAAAATGGCGACACGAAAGAGTTCATTGATGTTCAGAGATCTTTCCAATTCTTTTTATGAAACTTGTTATGCCGAATCACCGCCAAAATGGAAGTTTTGTTTTACCAAGAGTAAACAAGTTCACACGCAAGCAAGCAAGAGTTTGGGTCAAAGAAGGAAAGACACAACCCCCAGTAAAGCTCTAAAATGTAAAAATGACCTCCTTCCTTGACTTCTGTGATCCACATGTAAGGGGACATGAATCAGCTAAGTACAAAACCAGACTACAAGCGAGTACATCATGTTGGAGACCAGCTGCTATAGACAGAGACAGGGAGCAGGAAGAATGGCCAGAGAAAACACAGTTGATAGTTGGGCCTATGAAGCAATCATAGAATAAATGACTTTTTTTAATCTGAGGGGAAAAAATTATTTTAGCCAACCCTCGGCCCAGAAATTGTTTCATCCACCAAAAGCCAGAGAGAGCTATAAAAACTCTCCCATCACAAGAGTGCAGAGAAGGAGGCATTTTGTAATAGGAATTTTACAAAACACGTTTTCCTGAAAGAATATTCTGCTTCCAGCATTTTCATAGGCTTGTGCAATAGCAAATAAAAACAGAAATCATGGGAGAAATAGAAATACAAGAAGAAACCTTTACTATATAGATTGAACTTAAGCAATTTCATTCATAAGGATTAAAAACTGGGAAATCAGTATTGAGAACCTGCCAAGCAGCTTCTGTTTCTCCACTGAAACTGAAAGCAGAAACAAATTGATGCAGTTGTGAGACTGGCTCAGTCATCTACAGCATGAGTGTGGCAAGAGGCCTCGGTGATGTATTATTCTTCACTACAATTGATATCATTTCCTTTAGAATAATTCTCTCTATGGGACATTGGATGTAATAAACTCTTTCATTGGTCATTTCTGAGATTTTATGTTTCATTAGAAAGAAATGTTTATTATTTTTAACATCCTTTTACCATCTATGAAGGGCGGGCTCTGACAAATGGAGGACCCATCAGTTGTCAAACCAGGTATCCAAATATCGCAGCTCTAGGACAGAATGAAACTGGTTAGCCTAAGAGGTGAGAATATGAAAGTGAAAGAATATATGGGAAAGCGAAGAAAGGAGCCAGTGAGATTGGGGGAAAGGTGAGCTGGAAGAAACCCCTCTGATAATACATGTGGAAAGATTTGAAAGAATAGATGAATGTTTGAGACTTTACCTGCGTGATCTGCTATGCACAATTCAGTATGGCCCCATGATGATTCTATTTCAAGCAGAACCTGACAAACAAGTAGAATGTTACGACAACATGGGTCAGGAATCAAAAAGAGTCAAGCCATGCACGTGTTAGGGACTGGGACCATCTGGCTTATATTTGGAAAGAATGATTTCTCTCCCTACCACCTGTTCCTCAGCCAGTCCACTGCTCTGAGAGGTAGAAAGAGGCAGGGAAATATCAAACAACACAGACCTCATGACCAGAGGGCTCTGTCTCTATGGACAATCCATGACCTAACCCAGAATGTCACCTGTGATATATAAAGCTTAACACAGTTCCCAACACACAGTAATGACTCAATGGATGTTGAAGAATGAATGAGCAAAGAAAGTAATCAGTCTTATAGGAACTGACAAAGGGCAAGGGGATCCACATAGAATTATATCTGCAGATGCAACAGAACAAGTTCAGTTCAGTTCAGTCGCTCAGTCGTGTCCGACGCTTTGCGACCCCATAAATCGCAGCACGCCAGCCCTCCCTGTCCATCACCAACTACCGGAGTTCACTCAGACTCGCGTCCATCGAGTCAGTGATGCCATCCAGCCATCTCATCCTCGGTCGTCCCATTTTCCTCCTGCCCCCAATCCCTCCCAGCATGAAAGTCTTTTCCAATGAGTCAACTCTTCACATGAGGGGGCCAAAGTACTGGAGTTTCAGCTTTAGCATCATTCCTTTCAAAGAAATCCCAGGGTTGATCTCCTTGCAGTCCAAGGGACTCTCAAGAGTCTTCTCCAACACCATAGTTCAAATGCATCAATTCTTTGGCACTCAACCTTCTTCACAGTCCAACTCTCACATCCATACACGACCACAGGAAAAACCATAGCCTTGACTAGACGGACCTTAGTCGGCAAAGTAATGTCTCTGCTTTTGAATATACTGTCTAGGTTGGTCATAGCTTTCCTTCCAAGGAGTAAGCGTCTTTTAATTTCATGGCTGCAGTCACCATCTGCAGTGATTTTGGAGCCCCCAAAAATAAAGTCTGACACTGTTTCCCCATCTATTTCCCATGAAGTGATGGAACCGGATGCCATGATCTTCGTTTTCTCAATGTTGAGCTTTAAGCCAACTTTTTCACTCTCCTCTTTCACTTTCATCAAGAGGCTTTTTAGCTCCTCTTCACTTTCTGCCACAAGGGTGATGTCATCTGCATATCTGAGGTTACTGATATTTCTCCCGGCAATCTTGATTCCAGCTTGTGTTTCTTCCAGTCCAGCGTTTCTCATGATGTACTCTGCATAGAAGTTAAATAAGCAGGGTAACGATGTATAGCCTTGACGTACTCCTTTTCCTATTTGGAACCAGTCTGTTGTTCCATGTCCAGTTCTAACTGTTGCTTCCTGACCTGCATACAGATTTCTCAGGAGGCAGGTTAGGTGGTCTGGTATTCCCATCTCTTTCAGAATTTTCCACAGTTTAATGTGATCCACACAGTCAAAGGCTTTGGCATAGTCAATAAAGCAGAAATAGATGTTTTTCTGGAACTCTCTTGCTTTTTCCATGATCCAGCAGATGTTGGCAATTTGATCTCTGGTTCCTCTGCCTTTTCTAAAACCAGCTTGAACATCAGGAAGTTCACAGTTCATGTATTGCTGAAGCCTAGCTTGGAGAATTTTGAGCATTACTTTACTAGCGTGTGAGATGAGTACAAGTGTGCGGTAGTTTGAGCATTCTTTGGCATTGCCTTTCTTTGGAATTGAAATGAAAACGGACCTTTTCCATTCCTGTGGCCACTGCTAAGTTTTCCAAATGTGCTGGCATATTGAGTGCAGCACTTTCACAGCATCATCTTTCAGGATTTGAAATAGCTCAACTGGAATTCCATCACCTCCACTAGCTTTGTCATAGTGATGCTTTCTAAGGCCCACTTGACTTCACATTCCAGGTTGTCTGGCTCTAGGTGAGTGATCACAGCATCATGATTATCTGGGTCGTGAAGATCCTTCTTGTACAGTTCTACTGTGTATTCTTGCCATCTCTTCTTAATGTCTTCTGCTTCTGTTAGGTCCATACCATTTCTGTCCATTTTGGTTCTATGAAGACCTACAAGACCTTTTAGAGCTAACACCCAAAAAAGATGTCCTTTTCATTATATGGGACTGGAATGCAAAAGTAGGAAGTCAAGAAACACTTGGAGTAACAGGCAAATTTGGCCTTGGAATATGGAATGAAGCAGGGCAAAGACTAATAGAGTTTTGCCAAGAAAATGCACTGGTCATAGCAAACACCCTCTTCCAACAACACAAGAGAAGACTCTACACATGGACATCACCAGATGGTCAACACCGAAATCAGATTGATTATATTCTCTGCAGCAAAAGATGGAGAAGCTCTATACAGTCAACAAAAACAAGACCGGGAGCTGACTGTGGCTCAGATCATGAACTCCTTATTACCAAGTTCAGACTTAAATTGAAGAAAGTAGGGAAAACCGCTAGACCATTCAGGTATGACCTAAATCAAATCCCTTATGATTATACAGTGGAAGTGAGAAATAGATTTAAGGGTCTAGATCTGATAGATAGAGTGCCTGATGAACTATGGAATGAGGTTCATGACATTGTACAGGAGACAGGGATCAAGACCATCCCATGGAAAAGAAAAGCAAGAAAGCAAAACGGCTGTCTGCGGAGGCCTTACAAATAGCTGTGAAAAGAAGAGAAATGAAAAGCCAAGGAGAAAAGGAAAGATATAAGCATCTGAACGCAGAGTTCCAAAGAATAGCAAGAAGAGATAAGAAAGCCTTCTTCCGCGATCAATGCAAAGAAATAGAGGAAAACAACAGAATGGGAAAGACTAGAGATCTCTTTAAGAAAATTAGAGATACCAAGGGAACATTTCATGCAAACATCGGCTCGATAAAGAACAGAACAAGAGAAGGAAAATTAAAAAAAAAAAAAAAAAGACATCCATTGCCTTGCTACTCAAAGTGTAGTGGCTGAATAGCACTGGCATCACCTGGGAGCTTTACCGCAGGTCCTTGAATCTGAGTTTACATTTTAATGAGGTTTCCAAGAGATCGGTAAGCCTGTTAAAGTAGGAGAAACACTGATCTAGACCATCACTGAGGCAATACTAAAGGCACACCAACTAAGAGTTATTACCATCACAGAGAGGTGGAATTGGTAGTTACCTGCAGATTACCCTGTGGTGATGCCTATACATTATTTACCTGTCATTCTAATGAGTGAGCTCTGCCACCGCAGCTCTCCTTTTGCTTCATCAATGCCCAAAGAAAGAACACAGTTAAATAGAAGGATGATAGATAGGTAGGTAGACAGACCATAGGCAGGGTCATTTTCCCTTCTGTTGGGCTCAATGGACATTTGCAGTAGTCAAATCAGCAGCCTAAGGAAAAATAAGTAGTTTTAGATATATCACTGATATTATATCTTGTAATAGTGATAACTATAACAACGATAATAAACAGCTAACTCAATAATAAAGGCATTGAGTGCTCACAGGCACAGTTCACATGGTTTACACATCTGACCCTCTTAAGAGCTCTGTGACACAGATTCTCTTTTACCCTCATTTACTCCTTCAACACTGTGACATGGGTATTTTTATGCCCTCATTATAGTCACAGATATACAAGTCAGAACAACCTGCATTCTAATAGCAGATTCAACATTTTACATACCAGGGATTTGGGGAAGGTCAATTCACTTCTCTTAGCCTCAGGTTCTTAAAAATGTGGATTAGCAACTCTTAAGATCATAGCATCTGGTCCCATTACTTCATGGCAAATCGATGGGGAACACATGGAAAACAGTGGCAGACTTTGTTTTCCTGGGCTGCAAAATCAGTGCAGACAGTGACTGCAGCCACAAAATTGAAAGACGCTTGCTCCTTGGAGGAAAAGCTATTACAAATCTAGATAGCGTGTTAAAAGGGAGAGATATCACTTTGTCAACAAAGGCCTGTACAGTCAAAGGTATGGTTTTTCCAGTAGCCTTGTGTGGATGTGAGAGTTGGACCATAAAGAAGGCTGAGCGCTGAAGAATTGATGCTTTCAAATCATGGTGCTGGAGAAGACTCTTGAGAGTCCCTTGGACAGCAAGGAGATCAAACTAGACAAACCTAAAGGAAATCAACCTTGAATATTCATTAGAAGGACTGGTGCCGCAGCCAAAGCTCCAAAACTCTGGTCACCTGCTGCAAAGAGCCAACTCATTGGAAAATGATGCTGGAAAAGACTGAGGACAGGAGGAGAAGGGGCAACAGAGGATGAGATGATTAAATAGCATCGGTGACTCAGTGGACATAAGTCTGAGCAAACTCTAGGAGATAGCAAAGGACAGGGAAGCCTGGCATGCTGCAGTTCCATGGGTCTCAAAGAGTCTAACACAACTTAGTGACTGAATAACAACAACTAATTGAAGGAAACATGGTAGGCATCCCAACCATACTCCCTCAAATCTTCCACCTTCCAGGAACCGCACTTTTTTGCCTAAGGATTTCCCTGTCTTCAGGTGCCCCTGCAGCTCATCCATGGTAGGCCAGCAGCAGTGAAGAATTAACATGCTCCAGAGTGCAGTTCTCAACCACCGAGTGATCTGAACAGTGCATAACACATCCCATCTCTATCCCATCTTAGTCAGGACAAGTCCAAGGCATTTGTCCACTCTGGTTTCCAGATTTCCCCAGAGAGAAGCCCAGTTGCCCACAGTGTTTAACTTGCTTAATAACACTCCCTTCATCGATGCTTCCCTTTCCCACTCACCTCCCCAGTCCTTCACCAATGTCTTCTGCATCACTTCCCAAATTAACAACTTGCATTAGAACCTTGTCTTAGGGCCTGCTTCTAAGAAAACCAAAGTATGACAGTGGAATTTGCACTGCAGAATTATTTTCAGTGTAAGAAACCACGCACGTAAAGTACTTGGTATGTAGTAGGTAACCAGTAAATAGCAGCTACTGAAATAAATGTTTCCATTCAAGGGCAATGATAATAGTTGTGAGGAACAGTGACATGAAAAGCCTTGCCTGCTTCTAGAAATATGTTCTTCCTATCTTCATACAGGAATGAAATCAAACCCCTTTCTGATGGAGTCAAAGTGAATTTTCATTCTAGATTTCATTTAGGAAATGGAAAGGAAAGGGAAGGAAACAAAGCATAAAAGAAGGGACAGGGAAAAAAGGGGGGGAATTATAAATTATTTTCTTTTTTCTTGTTCAAATACCATCACCTGTGAAGAGTGTACCCTTGGACAGCTTTCAGAAGCTAATACTAACTTCCATGTAAAGCTGTAAGTGGTGGAGCTGGGAATCCTTAGGAAAGATTCATAAAATCTCAAAGCCTCAATTTTTTCAGCTGACTTGTTCAAGGTCACAAGGGTATTAGGGGATGGAACCACCCACTGAACCCAGGCAGCCTGGATCTAAAGTCTACATGTGTAACCACTACGTTCTACTCCTCTCCCCACAGGAAGTATATTTAATCACCCAGCTGGGACCTGCATTTAAATCAGTCATACATGAAATTCTGAAGGAATAAAATGCCTTTGCATTGAAGTTAATGTACTTTCTGAGGTTTCTATAGCAACAAAAATCTAAAATCACCTCTGGTGGTATTACTTACAAAAGAAGAGAGCCATTCCTGCTGACCCTTTATCAAAGAATTTGTTTCTTCAGGACAGGTCTAGCCACATGGAAGAGAATTGTGCAATGGATTCTCAAAGATGTGATTGCTCCACTTGACTAATACAATCAACAAATATTTTTGAACATTTACTATGTGCTAGACCAAAGACATTAAAATATTGTTGTTTCTTTTCTACAGTCCAGTAGGAAAAAAAAAATGTGTATTACAGTTGTCACAATAGCACGTGACCTAATTTAGTGATATGCAAGGGCCAAACATAAAATGTAATGGGAACAAAGGTAAAAATCATAACTGGCTAGAGAATCAAAGAAAACTTTCCAAAAGGTAAAAATTAAAGAGCTGTTCTCCAGATGGAGGGCAAACCAATCATTACCACACAGCTTATTGTTTTCCCTCTTTGCCTATCTTACCTTTCCCATCCCCTCATTTGAGTTTCCTAGGATAACCTCCCAAATAAACTACCCTCACTCAAGAGCTTGCCTTGGGAGTCTACTTTGAGGAGAATCCAAACTAAGATGACATCAATCGGGTTGATTCATTCTGTTCTTTGGGGACATAATTTATAGTTAACTCAAGTTAATATTAAGAGGCTGGCCCTTCAGCATCCATTAAACCAAGTTCACCTGTATTACAAGATTCAGGGTGACCACCTCCAGCACAGACAGTGGTCCAATACTTGTTCCTGATCACTTGCCTTCCTAGGGGTTAAACTTGACTTTGCTTTGAATTCTAAAGTCGCCACAAAAGTAGGTACAAAAGCAAAGCTCAAGAGCATGTCTCCTACATTCCCAAGTGTCCCTCTGTTGGGAGTCACGGGATAAATGCCTTCACCTTCGCAGACTGAGTTAGAGGTTGCTGTGGGCCTCTGTTGTCATTCCAGAATGCTAGAGGGAGAGCCATTAGAATTTTTCAATGAGTGTGTTGCTAATAGCACTGTTCAGCACACCCTCCATATAAGGCCCTTCATATAAGGTTCCACACTGGTGAACTGCTGCTCCAAAACAGCATCAAGAAAAGTTTTGCTTCTTGTGAATGAGTGAAATACTTTTCTATTCCAGTCCTAAGATCCAGGACACGGACTACGTCTTCTTTTTCACTCCTGTCACCATGAACTCAGTATCAAAAATGAAGTTCACCTATAATCAATATCCTTTGGCTCAGAGAACTCAGCTAGTGTTCTTTCTGTCATCAGACTTCATGTTTTACTTCTTTTATTGATATTTTCCTGTTTTCCTCATTCTGATACTTCACTTCTATTTGATAATGTTTTATTGCAAATGACCTTATAATCAACTAGCTCAAGTCTTTTGCGGAATTCAGTCAAAAAATGTTTTGAGTGTCTATACATGCCAACACTATATTCAGAATAAGGAATACAACAGCAAATAAGACAGGCCTGGTCCCTAGCACCACAGAGCTTGCTTTCAGGGGGAATAGGTGGAAAATAGCTTTTGTCATAAATATTTTATAGAACAATATTGCCCACCAAATGGACACACTTTCTTCTATCAGGAAAAAAAAATGACTTAACCCATTTTCACTTTGTCTTTCTTACTGGGACACTTGGACAATGTTTAACATTAAAGTCCAATAATTCATCTCTGACTTCTCATGTAATTCCTTCTTCATTTTTCCCAAGTTGTTTTGGATATTTTCTGGACTATCTCCATCATACTTTTTTTTTCCTGGAAGAGTCAGTAAACCTATCTTAATAAATAACTGCTTTATCTGAAGTCCTAAAATTTCAGCCCCTCTGTTGTATGCTGTTTTCCTTATAAAACCTCTCAGTTCAATTTTAACAAGTTTGGAAAACCTGCAAACCCAAGGTTCTCAGTGCACTAATGCTGACCTGAGGTGAGAAGTCATGACAGGCAAAATGAGACGGCAGCATCTCTTTCCACTCCCACACCTTTAAAGTAACTATGTCTTCAGGGAGAGCAATGAGTTTGAGTCTGGAACCCATACCTTGAGTTGACTCAGATGACTGAAGAAAGAGCAACTGGAGTGGGGGAGACCCTCAAAACAATGCCTTGGAAGGAACTGATGGAACAATTGGGGAAATTTAACTTGGAGATAGGAACTCTCAACAAAGAGATCAAGTCTTTAAATATCTGAAGAGGCAACAGATCTGTAATACATGGCGTCACTGGACCAAAGGTAGAATCACGGGCGGAAGCTTCAACTATGAACATGGAAGAACTTTCTAAGAGATGTGGTCATGCTCCCTGGGATACAGATGGGCCTCTATACTGGCTGTTTTGTTCCTCGCAACAAGATCCAGAAAACCACTCTATTTTCCTCTTTGAAATAATGCCATTTGCAGCAATGTGAATGAATCTGGAGATTATCATGCTAAGTGAAGTCAGACAGAGAAAGACCAATATCATATGGGATCACTTAAATAAATAAGTGGATAAATAAAAATTATACAAATGAACTTATTTACAAAACAAAAACAAGACTCACAGACCTTGAAACCAAACTTACGGTTACCAAAGGGGAAACATGGGGGGAAATGATAAATTAGGAGGCAGGGATGAACATATACACACTACTGTATATAAAACGGATAACTAACAAGGACCTATTGTACAGCACTGGGAACTCAACATTCTGTAAAAACCTATATGGGAAAGAATCTGAAAAAGAATGGATATACATATATATGCAACTGAATCACTTTGCTGTATACCTGAAACTAACACAACATCAACTCTACCCCAATAAAAATTAAATTAAAAAACTAAAAGTAATACAGCAGCTCTAAAAGATAATGACTTCCTCATCACTGAGAGTAATCAAGCAAAAAAAAATTAGACATTTACCAGGTGGCACTGTTGCTGACAAAATATGTCTTTCCCAGCTATCACTCAGAGCTCTGGGATCTGAAAGTATGCGTGAAAAGTACAGGGAAGCAACCTCATCCCAGATTCTGTCTTTGATGAGAACAAGACGTCTTCCTTCTCTTCTCACACTCTGCCTAAGCCTTCCCAATTCGTGTAAGTACATTCCTCTCACCCCCTATTCCAACACATTTCTCACACGAGGTAGAACAGACGCTGGGGTAACGCCGGCTAAAAATAAAAGCAAGAGGAGGGGGGAAAAAACCCTCTTTTACAATAAATATCTCGGCAGAAACTTTATATCCTGAATGGATCTGGCAGCAAATGAGCAGCTGCTGCCTCTTTTGCGGTTCTTCCTTCTCTCTCTTTTATAACCTGATTAATATGCCAATCAGAGTTTTGTAATCAGGAGTAAGGGACATTAACCTCGTAAAGCATATAAACTGTATCTTATCTGAATAAAGAAGGCTGTATTTCATCAATTGGGCTCTTTGCTCTTTTTTAAATTTCTAATTGCATTGAGAACCTAGCCTGTCAGTGAAGACCAAAGAACCCTGTCATCTTCCAGCCCTCCAGGCCCTTCAAGCACCCTCTATGCTCACCCTTGCTCCAATGTCCCAGACAGCCACATCGCAAGGACATCCATTAGCACTGAGGGATAGTGGTACC
Organism: Ovis aries; assembly: GCF_016772045.2. Classification (NCBI taxonomy): domain Eukaryota; kingdom Metazoa; phylum Chordata; class Mammalia; order Artiodactyla; family Bovidae; genus Ovis; species Ovis aries. Next base: position 16,969,565 of record NC_056055.1, read on the forward strand.
TACTGAGGCTGTCCCAAAAGACCACAGTCCTTAAAGGAGTCTTGATACCCTCTGGCTCGCTCTAGCTATTCAAGTCAGAAACTGACTGATACATTAAAAAGGCTGACCCCAAGTGCCTACACCAGTTTCTGAACGTTAATAAGCTAGGCCATCATTATGCAGCCTTTGTTGTTGTTCAGTTGCTAAGTCATGTCAGGCTCTTTGCAATCCCATGGATTGTAGCACACCAGGCTTCCCTGTCCTTCACCATCTCCCAGCATTTACTCAAACTCCAGTCCATTGAGCTGGTGATGCCATCCAACCACCTCATCCTCTGTTGCCCCCTTCTCCTCCTGCCCTCAGTCTTTCCCAGTATCAGGGTCTTTTCCAGTAAGTCAACTGGTTGCATCAGGGGCCAAACTATTGGAGCTTCAGCATCAGTCCTTCCAATGAATATTCAGGGTTGATTTCCTTCAGGATTGACTAGTTTGATCTCCTTGCAGTCCAAGGGACTCTCGAGAGTCTTCTCTAGCATCACAGTTCAAAAGCATCAATTCTTTGGCACTCAGTCTTCTTTATGGTCCAGTTCTCACATGCAGCCTTTGGTCACATGCATACATGCAGTGATTAAGCACCCCTAGGTACAAGACATGCTGAGAAATTAAATCAATAAGGTGTGGCAGCTACTCTTTAGAAGCTTATAATCTAGAGGAAAAGATAGGTTATACTAACAACTAAAAAGGCAAAATGAAAAGAGGTAGGGGACAGAGAAGCACCACTGATTAAATGAACAGAGGTTCAGAGCAGGGAAAATATTATATTGGGGGGAAAGAATACACTTAAATATGGGGAGCTGCATTGTGAAAGAGGTGGCATTGGGCCAACTCTTGGAAAATGAGTAAGCTTTGGACAAGCAGAGATAGGAGGAAGATGGTGGTGGAGAGTGGAAGAGGAAGAGCAAAGATCAAATGAAGGAGACATCCTGGGTAGGGAAGCACAGGGCACATTCTGATGGTCAAGTCACTAATTCAACTAAGGCCTGGAGGAGAGGGGAAAAAAAAGAGCAGAGGGAGGCTGGAGTCAGAGAATAGAACAGAATTCCAGGTTTTACTTTTTATGATGCCATGAAGGAATATTAAATCCATAGTTGCGGCATGTAGGCTTTACTTCCCTGACCAGGGATTGAACCCTGGCCCCCTGCATTGGCAGTGTCAAGTCTTAGCCACTGGACCACTAGGGAAGTCCCAAACGCATCGTCTTTACTCCATCCTGTTGGCTAGTCAATGCCACTCATTCCTGAGTATCTTCCCAACCTTGCCAAAAAAAAAAAGCAAGGGTGAACCCTAGGTAGGTTCTGGGCAGTAGATCCTGTAACATGCTGGCTCCTTTAAACCTTCATACATGAAATTTGTAATCTCCTTTAAAATCATCCAGCAAACAAATATGTGCATGTGTGTGTGACAAGCTTATATATGTGTAAAGTGTATTCAGCAAAATGTTGATAATTGTTGAACCTAAGGGATGGACATCTGTGCATTCATTATTCTCTTCTTTTTGCTCTTTGCAATTATGAAAAGACTTAAAACCAGTTTTCAAAAGGTCAACAGAATATACAGGATTGATGCTAAAGCCGAAGCTCCAATACTGTGGCCACTTGATGCGACAAGCCGACTCATTGGAAAAGACCCTGATGCTGGGAAAGATTGAGGGCAGACGGAAAGAGAGGGCAAAAGAGGATGAGATGGTTGGATGGCATCACGAACTCAATGGACGTGAGTCTGAGCAAACTCAGGGAGATAGTGAAGGACAGGGAAGCCTGGCGTGCTGCAGTCCATGGGGTCACTAAGAGTCAGACATGACTTAGCAACTGAACAACAATAACAACAATAAAATAAATGAATTCCTGGGCTACTGACCTAACAATCAGTGGACGGTCTCATTTCCAGCAGAGTCCAGCAGGATTCTCCTACACCTGAACTTCTGTGTATAAACCAGCCCCAAGAGCACACTGTGCTCAGACCGATCCTTGGTCAGGTATCCGAGGTGCCCAGGATGCAACTGCAGAGTTAAGAGGCAACAAAATATCATCATGTGTGGGAAGCAAAAAGAGCAGAGCAGTTTGCCATGTGTTCATTTTCACAAGTTGTAGGCGCTTTCAGTGGCAAAAAATATTCATGGGGTTAAGAATCAGCTTGTTTGGTAAACTGCAATTAGCATGAACTGGGTCTCCTCAGCTTCTGGAAAAGGGATAAATATAGATGTTGATATTTTCTGTGGGAAGATAGAGCCCAGAGCTTCTATTTTAGAATCCCAGAAGAAATGCCTCGGTGAGGGGCATCCCAGCCAGGAAGGCAGGCCTGGGCTCTGGACCCGCCTTGAAGACAAAGGAATGCTACCTGGGTAGGTCAGCCAGGTTCAGGGCCTGGAAGTATGCTCTGGCCAATCCCTCTGAGAACTGCGGTAAAGAGACAGAAGGCAGGGAGGCTCAATATGGATTTCGGGAAACAGACAGCCCAGGCTTGATCCCTACTTTATAGTCCACCAGCTGTGTGACTCACTGCACACAGCTGAATCTGTCTGTGTTGTTTCCTCATCTATAAGATGGAAATGGGACTGTGCACCAAGGAAGTAGAAGACACATATTAACTGTTATTTCTGGGCTTTCCTGGTGGCTCAGTGGTAAAGAATCTGTCAGCCAATGCAGGAGACATGGGTTCAATTCCTGGTCTGGGAAGATCCCACGTGCCACAACTATCGAGCTAGTGCTCTAGAGCCCAGCTCTGCAACAACAAAAGCCACCGCAATGAGAAGCCCAAACACGGCAACTAGAAAGCTGTCCCCCACTCACTGCAACTAGAGAAAAGGGCGCTCAACAGTGAAGGCCAGAAATAAGTAAATAAAGTTGTTTTTAAAAACTGTTAGTCTTTCATCTTCAAAAGCATACAAGGGAAATGTGCATGAATATCACCTCCTATACGGACCTTACCTGAATGTCACCAATTTTTCCACTCCTGTTCTTTTTCTCTGGTTTAGGATCCCATATTGCATTAAGTCATCATGTTTCTTAGACTCCTCCAGTCTGTAACAATTCTCAGTCTTTGTCTTTCAGAACCTTGACACTTTTTAAGAAAGCTGGCCAGCTGTTTTGCAGAAAGTCTCTCAGGTTCAGATGGTTCTGTTTTGATGATTAAACTGAGGCCATATATTTGGGGGCAAGAATATTGCAGAAGTAACACCATGCCCTTCTAGTACATCACATCAGGATGTCCATGACTTCAATATGCCTTATTACTAGAGATGCTCAATTTCACTACTAGGTTAAGGTAATGCCTATCTCTATTTGGAAGATAAGGTTTCTCTATTTGGAAGATAAGGTTTCTCCATTTGGAAAGCTACTGTTTTCTCACGTCATAAATTATCTTATAAGGAAATTCTTAGAGACTATGCAAATTGTCCTCCTTCTCATTTTACTCTTGCTCATCATACTTTTGCTTTGCTCCTACTTTTATGAATCGAATGATTCTTGCTTTCCACAATTATCAGTGCTGTATTCACCTAATGATGACCTTCTATATCCAACATTTCTACTACATCTACTAATTAGCATTCTACTTACAGAGCTGCTCTTTCCTACTTATTTGTTCAATTAGTTATATTAATATAAATATGACTCATGGATATTTCTTTTATCCTATGGGTTAAAATCTATTGTTTTGTTTGTGGTTGTCATTGTTGCTCAAATTCATTCAACTGTTGGCCATTAGGAGTGAGTTTGAGTTGGCTCCTGTTTCTCTTTGATAACATGTTACAGTTAGCTCAGAGGTTAACATTAGGAGAAATTGAATGAGGGGTATACAGCAACCTTCTATACTATTTTTTGTAACTTTTCTGTAAGTCTAAATTTGATCCAAAATAAAATTTTTTTGAAAATGTATAAAGAACTTGAAGGGAGTGTGAAGACAGTTTCTGGAGACCTAGTAGAGTTCTATTTTTATCCAGGTGCTGGTCACATGGGTGTATTCAAGTTTGTGAAAATTCATCAAGCTGTATACAATTGTGATTTGCATAGTTTTCTGTTTGTTTTGCTTTAGCAAAAGGTTTTTAAAAGGAGGTCACAGTGTTTTATCAATGTGGTTGGAGGGGAATTTAGCTATAAAATACATGGTAACAGAAAATAACATGCACGAATTTCTTCATGTTGTTGAGTTCCAAATCATCCAGGATCTAGATAAGGGTTTCTATCTAGATCCTACTCAGATCCCTTCCTTGCTTCTTCTGTGTTCTGTGTCATCTTTTGAGTTATTTGCATCCCCCAACGTGACCCACCAAGCTGGTCACTTCTTCAGACCTGATCTGAAACCTTATCAAGCCTCAGTATATCTGCAATTTCCTGACACTCCATCTCTAGGCTATTCAGACAGTCTGCTTTACACTATATCATTTTCAGGAAACTTGCATGGATAGTTACTGACAATATTTATTATTTCAATTAATGGATTCTTACCTGTGTTGCCACAGCCCTTTGTATACACCTCTATTAAAACACATGCTATGTTGTTTCTGTAGACTATGAATTTCTCAAAAGAAGAGAATTAATCTTCCCCATATCTGAGTCTGCAGTGCCATATTGGAGCCTCTCTTAGTAGCACCTGACTTCACCAGAGTGGGCAAATGAGAGGGCCCGGGAAGAGTGTGTTAACAAGAGGACCATCACAATCTTCTGTAATCCTAAGTGAAAGTGACATACTGCCACATTTGTCACAGTCTATTGAATAGAAGGAAGTCACTAGAACTAAGTCATACTCAAGAAGAGGGGATTACACAAGAGCATGAGACCTAAGAAGCAAAGATCATTGGGATCATGTCAGAGATGCCTACTACAAATGAGATTAAGAGACAGTGATAAAGTATAGGTAGCTTTAGAAATCTGTTCTAGAAACTGTTGGCTGCTCTACTTCTTCATTTCTACTGGAACCTATGTACACCCAAACATAGCTTATGGTTTACTTCTGATAGAAGTAGCTAAGAGGTGTTTCAGTGGTTCAGGACACTTGCAAGCCATGTAATAAATTTGTTAATCCCCTTCTTGACATGACATCACCTTGCAGCAGCCCATGTTTCATCTATTTATTATTAATAATCATGTCAAAGACAATAAAGAGCATAATTCAAATTCACAATCTATGTGTGTTCATGCATTTCTTCACTCTCTTTCTCCCTCTCTTAGCTAAGAGCCATTTTTGCCCTACTCTGCCCTCACCTAGGCACAAGTGAAGGTGTAAAGAAACCTCTGATCTAAATGCAAGACAGAAGTGTTGTCATGCATTCATTCATACCTCTAAGGACTATATTTGCCTGAAGATGGAAAATAGGCCTGAGAGGGAAGAGGAGAGGCAATTAAACATCCAGAAGAAGAATCTATCAACCTGAGGGTCAGGCAGGACTTAGCACTGATATTTTCCAGGAAGAACACTCTAGGATCTATTGTCCAAGCTATTAGTAAGCTCCCTGAATAGATGGTACAGGCCTTGGACATTGTGTACAGAGGTAAGGCTTGAAAGGACAGCCTTGCTCCTTGACCAGCATGGAACCTAACTAAACATATTAATTCACTCATTAATAAACTAGTAATACAAGTATCTAAGTTGAGGATTAACCCCTATGAACTAAAATATCAGTGAAAGCATTACCTGTTTTTATGATTATAACTCACCAATAGTAGCAACTATCATTTTCAAAGTTTTTTTTGTTTGTTTTGTTCTGTATTATCCAGACAGGATAAATATGATCTTCCTGTACTATCTGGTTAGGATTATTTATTGCTTGTGCAAAGTTGGGTCAGTGGCCTTCCCCCATCCTGTTAGCTATGCTATCTGAAACACATGACATCCAATGTCAGCACAGGAGAAGAAAGAGATCAAGAAGATACAGAGGCTCTTAATAGCCTTGACCTAAAGGGACCAATATCAGTTCTGTTCACAAGTCATTGATTGAAATTAGTCATGTGGTCAAACCTATCTGCAAGGGGATGTTGAATGTAGAGGAAATCATGGATATTTAGCACTAACTTTAGGCATTACTGAGGCTTTGGAAGCTTAAACAACATATCCAAGATCCATGTATTAACGAGTGATTACATTCCTAAATATTTTTCTATGTTCTGTACTTAAATACCACAAATGCTCTTCAACTCAGATTACCTTCTTTCTATCTCACTCATCTCTACCCATCAGAAAAACAAAATGCTGATCGACCCCACAGATAATGTCATTCGTACCCAAGCTTATATAAGTTGTTAGAAGGGTGAAGATGCAAAAAAAAAAAAAAAAGAAAGAAAGGTGAAGATATTAGACAAAATTCTTGTGAGCTCAAAGAATGTCACGTTACAATTTAAAAATGATACCATTCATTTGCGGATGGTAAAGTACGTTCATAAATGAAGACCCTAGCCTGCATGAGAAATAAAAATATCCAAGGTTTCAAAGGGAAGGAAACATTTTTTTCATGAAAAAAAAAGTTAAAACATTTTCCTGGCCCATCAGTCACAATGACATAGGCTTTAATTATTCAAAAAGAAATTTTATTTCTGGAATCAAAGATTTAGATCTTTCTTCACAGGGCAAAAGTTTTGAGACATTCACTTTGTTGAGTGATCTGTAAGTTTTTCCCTGACCTTATTAGAATTTAACACTCCATGAGATAAATTGGTGCCCATGACTCAGAATAGGAAGGCTCTCTCAATCTATTTTCCAGAAAGACCATCCTAAACCACGAATCAGATGTCAATCCTCTACTTAAATATCTCCTTGGCTTCCTTGCTAGATAATGGTTGACTGTTCAACCTCCATTCTTTCCTGGCTAACCAAATCCAGATTTTATTCAAGCACTGGATAGATCTTAACACACTGGATATGTCTAATGAGCACATCTCTCCCAAAATCCAGAATACAATTCAAAATAACCTGTATTAATCACCAAAGTAGATGAATCAAGAGACTGTCAAACAGAGTGAAGTCAAAGAGAGAAAAGAAAGTAATGCTTGCTAATGCAAACATGTGGAATCTAGAAAAATAGTATGAATGATCTTATTTGCAAAGCAGAAATAGAGACACAGATATATAGATACCAAGGGGGAAAGGAAGGAGCAGGAAGAATAGGGAGATTGGAACTGACACAAATACAACTATCTATACTACGCATACAATACATGACTAGTGAGAATATACTGTGCTATGTATAGTACAGGGAACACCACTTAATGCACTGTGGTGACCTGAGTGGGATATGTTGGGATATCCCGCACCATCAATGGGATATGACCTTGAATGCGAAGGCAGTCCAAAAGGGAGGGGATGTATGTATGCATATGACTGATTCATTTTGCTGCACAGTGGAAACTAACACAACACTGCCAAACAACTATATTCCAATAAGAATTAATTTTAAAAAATCACGACCCGTTCAGATGCTTATTTTTCTAACCTCACAGTAGCCAACTAAGGGTGAACATGTGACATCGTTTAGATCAGGGAGATGTAAGAGGGAAGTCATCTTGAAAATTTCTAAGAAAATTGATATAAATCCAAAAGGAGAGGTTTCTCGCACTGCACCTTCATCTTTCTTCCTACTTGAAAGTGATTATGTAAGAGGCAGTACTTAAAGCAGCATTATCCACACTGTAACACATGACAGAGTCTGCTAGCTGACCAGCCAACATATCTCCTCTTCTTCTGAGGCTCACTGATGCTCTTCATTTCCCATCTTCCTTTGCAGTTAGGTATAACTGAGTTCTAGTCAGTAAGATACAGGGCAAATACTGTACAACACTTTCAGCACTGGCACATTAAAAGCATATATGGTCCTTCATATTCTTTCCTCCTCCCAGCTTGAGGCAAATAAGTACATTTGTCTTTGAGTATATACTGAAGCTGGTGAAGAAGATGAAAACTATCTGAATAAAAGCCACCTGCTTATTATGAAACCTGTTTTGGACTTTATAGAAGGGGAGATATAAACTTTTGCTGTATTAAGACACTTAAAACTGGGGGAGTTCTCTATTATAGCAGCTAATGTTACATTGACTATATATGACTATGATGCAAAAAGCCTATGAATGGAAGGTCAGCATGGTGAGGATGCAAAAGAAATAATAGGAAGACCTTCAGCCTTTGAAGACATTGTTGAGATGCTATATCAAACTGCATGGATCTCTGGACTTACAGCTCTCTATGAGAAAATTAAATGTCTCTGCACTTAAACCACTGTGAGCTGGATTGTCTGTTACTTGTGGCCTAAAACATTCCTAACTAATAAACTACAAATATCCGAAGGAAAAAAAGATATTGGTCTTCAAGTTCTTTATCAATTGGACCCCCAATCTACCCTTTCAGCCTACCCACATCTCAAGAACTCATATCCCATCATGAATTAAACTCTAACCCTGATTTATCTATGGATCAGCATGCTTCTTTGATAATGAAAATGTTCATCCCTCACCCAGGACTTTTATTCCTTTCTTCTCCATCAAAGTCTTCCTTAAAGATCTCAACTCAAAGGGCACCTCTTCCTGTTTTTTCCCCTGACTCCAGCACACAGATTTAATGGGTTCTCTCAACTATATTCCATAGAACCTTGGAAGAACATCTAGCAGGTCCTTAGCTGCTCATTTACCTGCCAGTATACCTGCCTGCCTCCCCCACTAGACCAAAAGCTTCATAAGGCAGAGACTATATATTTTTCCTTTTCTCTCTTTTTCACTTAGCACAGTCCCCATGGAAGACTCTTGACAAATACTCACTAAATTGAAAAGAATCATCAAATGCTGAATTGTTGATTTTTTTTCAGAATTGACAGGATCTTTTAAGATTAAACTGTCCTTCCTCCTCATTTCATAAAAAAAAAAAAGAAAGAAACCCTGAAATGACCAACAATTTAGTACCAGAACTGGTATGGAACATAAACCTTCTGACTTTCAGGCCACTTGAGAATTTTTTTCCATTCCCCAGTTTCTAGGCTGAAGCTATTTTTTAGTTTGACCACTTTATTCAACTCTGGTGACATGACCTTCCCCCAGCTCTAGCTTTACCAGTCATAGAAATAATTTTTCATAAATCCTACTTTGAGCACAAAGAAGAGAGAAATGTCAGAAAGGAAAAAAAGAATTCATCCCAGCTTGGAAATCAATCTTTCCCATGATCATACTAACCTAGCAAGCCCTGCCGTACTGGAGACATCCTGGCTTGCAATCCAGACCCCACACTGTGCCTAGAAGCCATCCCTGACCCTCAGAAAGAATGGGTAGGGTTTGGTATCCTCTATGACCCTGCCCAGTCGAAACCCTTTCCTGGAGGCAGCTGAATTCTGCCCTCTAGTCTAACAATTACTGCTTGATCTCTTATTCCAGGCTGAAAAGAACACACAGAAACAATGACTACACAGAATTCAACATATTGTATTGTGCCTGCTGCACACCCACTGCAGAAGGGAGGTCTTGGCTACCAAGCTCAGCTGGGATGCTCTTTAATCTCTATGATTGGTCTGACACCAAATCCCAGAATGCTGAGTTCATCCAATATGAGGGAGGAAGAAGAAATGGCAGTAGCCTTCTAAGGAAGCCCTGTGTAGGATCAACATTCATTCACCTGTTCAACAAAAATTTATATTTCGCAACATCACTAATCAGTAGGAAAATGCAAGTCAAAATCATAGAATATCACAACCTTCAGGAAGGTCACAATCAAAAGAACAAAAAATAAGTGCTGGCAAAGGATGCAGAGAATGTAAAATGGTGCAGTCCCTGTGAAAAACCTAAGTCTGGAGATTCTTCAAAAATTTTAAAATAGAATTACCATATGATCCAACAATCCCACTTCTGGGCATATATGCAAAAGAACTCAAAATAAGGTATCAGGTATTTGCACACCCATATGTATTGCAACACTATTCTCAACAGCCAAGATTAGGAATCAACCCAAATTTCCATCAGCACATGAATGTATAAAGAAAACGTGGTATACATAAACAAAGAAATAGTATGCAGCCTTGAAAAGAAGGAAATCCTATCACATGTTACAAACTCAAGAATATTAAGCTAAGCAAAATTAGCCAGTCACAAAAGGACAAACACCGAATGTTCTCACTCATATGGAACGCCTAAAATTATCAATATCTTAAAAGCATAAAATAGAAAGTTGGTAATCAAGGGTTGTTTTTACTTACTGCTTCTTCTCTATCTATATTTTCCTTCCGCAACATCACATATTTACATGTTTGGTGCCTTGAATCTCTGCCCTAGTAACTTTCTTTTTAAGATTTCCTTATTTTTATCTTTCTGCTGTAGTATTTGTAACAGATATGACTGGTGCCCTGCTTCACATCCACCTGACCAATCTCTGGTGTCAGCTGCAGCTCCAATGTACAGTTTCACGGATGCTCGATTTACCTTGTGCTGACAGCTAGCTGTCCACTTCAACCTCTGCCCACGTCTTAAAATACAATAGAGGTAATATTCCCAGGGGTATCCCTCAATCAATGGAGATCAAACTGCCAACATCCGCTGGATCATCGAGAAAGCAGGAGAATACCAGAAAAACGTCTACTTTACTGATTACGTCAAAGCCTTTGACTGTGTAGATCACAACAAACTGTGGAAAATTCTTCAAGAGATGGGAATACCAGACCACCTTACCTGCCTCCTGAGAAATCTGTATGCAGGTCAAAAAGCAACAGTTAGAACCAGACATGGAACAACAGACTGGTTCCAAATTTGGAAAGGAGTACATCAAAGCTGTATATTGTAACCCTGCTTATTTACTTATCTTCAGGGTACATCATGAGAAATGCTAGGCTGGATGAAGCACAAGCTGGAATCAAGATTGCTCAGAGAAATATTAATAATCTCAGATACGCAGATGACACCACCCTTTTAGCAGAAAGTGAAGAGGAACTAAAGAGCCTCTTGATGAGGGTAAAAGAGGATAGTGAAAAATCTGGCTTAAAACTCAGTATTCAAAAAACAAAGATTATGGCATCCAGTCCCATCACTTCATGGCAAATAAATGGGGAAACAATGGAAACATGAGCGATTTTATCTTCTTGGGCTCCAAAATCACTGCAGATGGTGACTGCAGCCATGAAATTAAAAGATGCTTACTCCTTGGAAGAAAAGCTATGACAAATCTAGATAGCATATTAAAAAGCAGAGACATTACTTTGCTGACAAAGGTCCACCTAGTCAAAGCTATGGTTTTTTCAGTAGTCAGGTATGGATGTGAAAGTTGGACTATAAAGAAAGCTTGAGTGCTGATGAATTGATGCTTTTGAACTGCGGTGTTGGAGAAGACACTTGAGAGTCTCTTGGACTGCAAGAGATCAAACCAGTCAACCCTAAAGGAAATCAGTCCTGAATATTCATTGGAAGAACTGACACTGAGGCTGAAACTCCAATAGTTTGGCCCCCTGACACGAAGAACTGACGCCTTGGAAAAGACCGTGATGTTGGGAAAGATTGAAGGCCTGAGGAGAAGGGGACAACAAAGGATGAGATGGTTGGATGGTATCACCAACTCGATGGACATGAGTTTGAGCAAGCTTCAGGAGTTGGTGATGGACAGGGAAGCCTGGTATGCTGCAGTCCATGGGGTTGCAAAGAGCTAGACATGACTGAGCAACTGAACTGAGCTGAACGTTCCCAGGAGCATCCCCCAATCAATGGAGAATGAGAGACAGTAGATAAATGCTCCAGCCTTCCATCCTTCAGGGGCTCAATTCTAGGAAGCATTCTGGATGTTTCTCAGGAGATCCCAGTGAAATTGAGTCATGTTTCTCTTAGCAAGGGCTTCCCAAGTGGCTCTAGTGATAAAGAACCTTCCTTCCAATGCAGAAGACATAAGAGACAGGGGTTCCATCTCTGGGTTGGGAAGATCCCCTGGAGAAAGGCATGGCAACCCACTCCAGTATTCTTGTCTGGAGAATCCCACAGACAGAGGAGCCTGGCAGGCTACAGCCCATAGGGTCGCTAAGAGTCAGACACGACTGAAGCAACTTAGCACGCATGCACACCCTTAGCAGTGGTTTCAAGAATGTGTCCTTACAATGGATTTTACTTTCCCCTGTCTCATTCCCCATCATCTAACTCCTGCTTCCAGAAATCATCTCCAAAACACACTGTCTGCACCCCAGTCCTTGCCTTAGTTTCTGATTTGAGGTGACTGAGTTGGGTAGGAGGAGCCAAACCAAGAAAATAGTTTAAAAGACTCTTCTATTTACTTCTCCAGATCATTAATCTGGGTATTAACATGAATCATCCTTTCCTTAAACTCAAAATTTTAGCTAAAAATTTTAGTTATTAAACCCAAGAAAGCTATATTTTAATTGGTCCCCATCATGCACTCTCTCTCTCATTCAGATGGTCATCCATCTCCTCCAGTAGATTTATTTCACCATTTTTGCATCCTAATTGTTCAATCTAATTCTCTTCTCCTCCTTTCTGGCTGTTGGGGTCCATCAAGCCTAAATGCCATTATATTCTTAATTATGAGAATCTGTAAGAAGGTAAAACTGTGGGTCTGTGGTTTAAGAGTGGGATATCAACCCCCACTGAAGCTACTGGGGAAGCTTGTCTACTATACGTTCTACCTGAATTCTTCCACCCCAGAGAGAAGACAAGATTTAGGCCAGTCATCCAACTCTCTCTCGCTGTTTTACATGATGGAAAATGAGCATACGCCTAAGAGTTGGCACTAGATTTTTTCTAACATCTTAGGATCTCTGAATACCAGTCTCTCCCCAGAACCAACACTCTCCTCTCCTCATCCTTGGTCTTTGATGCTCTCTCCAGTAATTGCCCAGCAATTAGAAAGTCGCATCCAGTTCTCTCTCTGCGACCTCAGCAAAGCCTGAGGCCTTTATCCACACCCAGACAGAGAGATCATGACACCTAGTTGACTCAAACCTAAGTTTACTTGGAACTAGAGGAGAAGGAACTAAAGTTATTCTCAGGTCACTATGCTTCTAGTCTCCCCTTCTCTGGGTTACGCATGATAAGTAAGCCTTGAGACTGTTTGAGATCATCTAGGAAGTGAATCGGAGAAGGCAATGGCACCCCACTCCAGTACTCTTGCCTTGAAAATCCATGGACAGAGGAGCCTGGTAGGCAGCAGTCCATGGGGTCGCTAAGAGTTGGACACGACTGAGCGACTTCACTTTCACTTTTCACTTTCATGCACTGGAGAAGGAAATGGCAACCCACTCCAGTGTTCTTGCCTGGAGAATCCCAGGGGCGGCAGAGCCTGGTGGGCTGCCATCTCTGGGGTCACACAGAGTCGGACACGACTGAAACGACTTAGCAGCAGCAGCAGTAGCAAGTGAATATATTTAAACAGAGGGCTGAGGACAGGATTCAGGAAGATGAAAACATTTAGAGGACAGAGAGAGGAGGAGAACTTATCAATAATATAAGTTAAATAATATAGATATAATAAAACTGCATTTATTACTAACAATATAAAAGGGGAGCCATCACATCAAAGCTTAAAAAGAAAAAAAAAATCACATGATCAGAAAGTGTTTGAAAAAAATCTAAAACCCATTCATGATTTTTTAAAAGCTTTCAATAAACTAGTAATGAAGTACTTCCTCAACTTGATTTTAAAAAAATCTACCAAAAACGTACAGCTAATATCCCACTTAATAATAAACTGTAAGCTTTCCCACTAAGATCAGGTATGACACAAGGAACTCCCCTATCACCACTCCTTTTCAATATCATCCCAGAATCCTTGTCAATTTAATAAGAAAAAGAAATTAAAAGGTACACAGATCAGGAAGGAAAACATAAAACTGATGACATTCACAGATGACATAATCATCTGTGCAGAAAAAAAAAATCTACAAAAAAATCTTCTGGAACTAATTAGTGCAATGTACAAAGTTAATACACAAAAGTCAATTACTTTCTTACATACCAGCAATGAGCAAAAGAAACTTAAAAATACAATATAATTTATATTGGCACCCCCCAAAAATTAAATACTCATATGTAAATCTGACTATATATATATAAGATCCATATAAGGAAAATATATATATATAAGAGCCACATTCATTCTGATGAATGAACTCAAAGAAGAATTTAATAAGTACAGAGATATTACATGTTCACAGGTAGGAAGACTGATAATGTTAAGATGTCAGTTCTTTCCAACTTAATCTATAAATTCAAAGCAATTTCAATCACAATTCTAGCTACTTATTTTGTGGATATTGACAAACTGACCCTAAAGTTTCCAGGAAGAGGCAAAAGACTTACAGTACAGTCAACACAATATTGAAGAAGACCTCAGTTAGAAAACTGACACCACTCGATATCACAACTCACTATAAATTGAGACTAATCAAAATAATGTAGCATTAATAAAAGAATAGGCAAACAGAGCAATGGAAAAGAATAGAGCATCCAAAAGTAGATCAGTTTAAACTTTTAGTCACTGATCTTTGATAAAGGAACAAAGACTTTTTAATTAATGGTGTTGAAACAATGAGCTATCAACATGCAAAAGGAAAAAAAAGAATCTAACCACAGACTTTACATCCTTAAAAACAGCTAACTCAAAAATGGATCACAGATTTATACTACAATATTGTAAAGTAATTAGACTCCAATTAAAATAAATAAATACATTTTAAAAAGAAAAAGTCAGAGTACAAATAAAAATTAGTAAATAAGTATTCTGATTCTGAATAATTTAAAAAAAATGGATCACAGATTTAAATGCAAATTTCAAACTATAAAATTCCTAGAAGATAACATAGTAGAAAACCTAGATTACCTGGGGTATGGTATTGACTTTTTAGATACAAACCAAAGGCATGATCCATGATTGAAATAACTGATAAGCTGGACCTAATTAAAGACAAAATTAAACATTTTTTCTTAAAAAAAACTAATGTCAAGATAATAAGAAGACAAGTCACAGAGTAGGAGAAAGTCAAAGTGAGAGTCACTCAATCATGTCCAACTCTTTGTGACCCCATGGAATTCTCCAGGTCAGAATACTGGAGTGGGTAGCATTTCCCTTCTCCAGAGGATCTTTCCCAACCCAGGGATTGAACCCAGGTCTCCCACATTGCAGGTGGATTCTTTACCAGCTGAGCCACAAGGGAAGCCCCAGAGTAGAAGATGTTTGCAAAGATATATATGAAAATGACTGTTACTTGAAATATATGAAGAACACTTAAAGTTCAACAATAAGAAAACAAACAATTCAATTTAAAAATGGGCCAAAGACCTTAACAGATATCTCACCAAAGAAGATATACAGATGCCAAATTAAAAAAATGAAAAGATTCTCAGCAGCATATCATCAAAGAAATATAAATTGAAACAATGAGATATCACCATACACAAGAGAACTGTCAAATCTGGAACACTGACAACAAATACTGTCTAAGATGTGGAGCAACAGGAACTCTCATTCAATGCTGGTAGGAAAGGCAAAATGGTACTGTCTATTTGGAATACAGCTTGACAGTTTCTTACAAAATTAAAACATACTCTTCCCCTACGATTCAGCAAGTGTGTTCCTTGGTATTTACCCAAAGGAGGTGAAAGTCATGTCTACATAAAAACCTGAACACGGATGTTTACAGCAAGTTTATTCATATTGCAAAAACTTAGAAGGAATCAAGAAATCAAGATGTCCTATAGTAGCAGGATAGACAAATACAATCATTCAAGATTAAAAAGAATTGAACTATCCAGCCATGAAAAGACGTGAAGGAACCTTAAATGCACATTACTAAGTGAAGGAAGTCAATCTGAAAAGGCTACGTACTGTTTGACTCCAACCATCTGATATTCTGGAAAAGGCATAACTGTAGGAATAGTTTATATATATATATATATACACACACATATATATACATACATATATATATACACACAACATATTATCAGTGGTTTCCAGGGCTTGGGAATAGAGGAAGGAATCAAAAGGTAGAGCACAGAGGATTTTTAGGGCAGTAACATACTCTGTATGTTACTGTAGGTACATGTCATTATATATTTTTCCAAACCCACAGACTACAGGACACCAATTTTCAACTATAGATTTTGGATGATTACAATGTGTCAAGATAGGTTCATCAATTATAACAAACATACCACTCTAGTGGAGGAGGCTACACATGTATAGGGACCAGGGGAATGTAGGAAATCTCTTTCCTCTCAATTTTGCTGTGAAGCTAAAATTTCTCTTTTAAAAAAAAAGTTTTCTGAAATATAGAGGGGTAGTACTGAGAACTGTGTGAGCAAAGAGGCCCTAGAGGACCCAGGGAGTATGGCAAGTGACTCTTCAACCTTAAACAGTGTAAGACAGAAAAGAAGAGAGACCATTAGTGAAATTAGTTCAGGTATCTTTCATTGGCAGAAAAAACGAGTTGCAAAGGAATCATCTCATGAATTCAAGAACACATTGGCCAAGCAACTTGGGAGATAGAGCCTGTGTCCACACAGACAAGAGATGAGATGGGTCCTGGAGAGGCAATTTAGACATTTGCTACACTCAGTGAATACCAGCATGCCTCATTTTATCGCACTTCACAAATACTGATTTTGTTTTTCTTTTTTCTTTTCCTTTTTACAAATTGAAGATTTGCAGCAATCCTCAATCAGAGTCAAGCCTGACTCTGTGCCATTTTTCCAACAGACTCTGCTTAGTTCATATCTCCCTGTGACATGCTTTGGAAATTCTCGCAATATTTCAGATTTTCCTTATTACCATATTTGCTTTGGTGATCTGTGATCATTGATCTTTGATGTTAGCACAGAGAAATCCCGATAAAGTTGGGAAGCCAAAGACAGGAAGAAAGGTATATCCCCAAGGCTCTCATGATTACGAAAACGGACAGAGTCCTCGACTGCATAGTAGGGAAACAAGTTTGGATAGAACTCTAACTTCTATAAGAAGCGTGCAGATCTAGTACTTCCTATATGGGATATATGATATTTTACACCTATTAAATTCTTATTACAGGTCTTGCAAAAGTGCCTTCTCCATATCTCAGAGAATCATAGGAGACCTTGGAAAAAAAAGAAACATGCTATCCAAAAATATTCATGAAAATATTTACTTGGATTAATTTGCAAAAATGTGGATGGCCAGGCATGCTACTTAAATAATATGTATACTTAGAGAACTTACCAATTTGCATCACCTTCACTTTTCTGCTTTAATGCAATTTTTTAAAACAGTCCTGCGTGAAAGGTAGGGCAGGTATCATTAATAACCCCATTTTATAAGTAAGGAAATAAAGGCTTACAGGAGTTAAAGGACGCACTCCAGATTGCATGCTAAGTGACAGAACTGAGACCAAGACCCAGGGCTGGTACTGCGCTACTGAGGAAGGCCTGGAAGGAAGGGTAATGACTTGTAATTGAAATGTCTACCAGGAGTGCGATGAGCTCGCGTGGGTAACGGCTGCCTCGACCCGGGCTGGGCCGGCAGCAGGCCAAGAGCAGCCTGTTTCCCAGGCATTTCTTCACTTGTTCAAGAGATCATGAAAATTAAATTGGGCTATAACCAGGCCTTAATTCCCCACCCTTGATGTGAGGAGCCATATTTATCTCATTAGCCTAGGTCATAAACTCCAGCAGGAGGGAGAAGAGGAGGCAGAGGATAAAAGGCAGGAAGGCAAAGCAGACAACTGTATGAAGAGAAAGCGCAAGGGAGGGACGTGCGGAGAGTGAGGGGCTGGCACACCTCCTTAGATGAGGTGCATCCTCCACCTGCCGAAGCACAAGTACATTTTAAGTTTACGGAGCTCTTTGCAGTTCTCTAAACAAGAGTGTGTGCTCTCTCATTTAGTCCTCATTATCTTTTGGGGAGGCAGACAGGACAGAGACGACCAACCCCATTTTACCAGAGAAGGAAGGAAGCTCTGAGAAACTGAGAGACTTATCGAGTGGCAGACGCAGGGCCAATGAAACCCATCGTTTTCGACTCCTACTCTGCAGGCCACTGTCAAAATCCCCTTGAGGAATGCAGGGGCAAAGGGCAGAGCTCCAGTATTCTTTTGAACATATCATGCTACCTCTTTTGTACCTTTCAAAATACAGCAATATATTAAATGAGGATTTCTATTCCCCAGTAGGTCAGCTGTAAACAACCCGTCTGCAATGCAGGAGACACAGGAGATGCAGGTTCGATCTCTGGGTTGGGAAGATCCCCTGGAGAAGGAAGTGGCAACCCACTCCAGTATGCATGCCTGGGAAATCCCATGGACAGAGAAGTCTGGCGGGCTACACAGTATGGGTTTGCAAGAGAGTCAGATACAACTTAGT
The DNA here is from genome assembly GCF_016772045.2 of Ovis aries. Taxonomy (NCBI): domain Eukaryota; kingdom Metazoa; phylum Chordata; class Mammalia; order Artiodactyla; family Bovidae; genus Ovis; species Ovis aries. Next base: position 16,987,884 of record NC_056055.1, read on the forward strand.
GACTAAACGAACATTCTACATAGCACTCAGGGCTTGATTATGAAAGTTTTATTATCAAATATTTAAAAAGCCAATAGAATGTCCCTTTTCTTCAGCTATATTGGACTATGAATGAATCACCTACTGATCAAACTAGTGCATCAAGAGTGGGAACTTGGAATTATTTTTGTTTAGTTTATGGCAAGCTGCACCATAATGGTGTGGATTAGAGACATTTGATCCAAATTAAGCATGAAAGTCTTAACTTAAAATTACATCTCTTGGATGCTTGCCTTCCTTATACAAGAAATAGAGCAATCAACAATCTCCAAAGAATCAGAGAGCCAGAAGAGATACACTTTTAGAAAAGTAGTGAGATCCTGTACAATGATATAGGCTGTCAAACCAGAAAAGCTGGGTTCAAATCCAGTCTTTACCACTTAACATGAATAATACAATAATTAAGAATGTAGAATTGGGGTTCCAAAACCTTGCCCTACCACCTTAGGACAGTTATATGAAACTCTCAAAGCTCAAATCCCACCATCTGTAACTTGGCGATAACTATGCTTTACTTGCTGGATTATGCTTTACAAATAGTAATTATTAAGAAACATCTATTCTTCAATGAACATACATTTTATGATTATCTCTTGTCTACATAGGACTTAAATAGTCCAGCTGTACCATATAAGGTTTTTTCCAATAAAAATATTGATTGGACATCATTCTTATCTTTTCTCATTTTCAGTATTGGTACTAATTTGCTAAGTGCTTCTAAATCTGCCTACCCTAAAAATCAACATAGATTATATTTCTGCTTCAAGTAGATAGAGTTCACTACATACATAACACTAGCAAACTTCTGTTGAACTGTGTTGGAAAACAATAGGATCTTGTTAATTGAAATAGATTTCACGGATTCAAAAGAAAGATAAAATATTTGATATCTTTTAAAAGGAATTCTTAAGGATTTAGTTGAAAAGTTTAGTTGGAGGCAGTTTAAGCTTTCCATATTTAAATAGTTCTGCTATATACTGAAGTAATGTAGCATTTGCTGTGACTTTTTGTTTGCAATGAAGAGACTGGCCCATGTTCATAATACTGAACCTTCAAAGAAAAACCAGTTTGTCAATAGGTGGTCAAGTAAATTTTGGATTCTCAAGAAAAAAAAGTCTTTCAATAATTAGAGGGTCGATGACAACCTTCATGACTGGCAGAATTTCCATGTATCTTTATACGGAAATAAATGGCCTCTTGCAGAGTAAATACAGTTGCCTAGGCCCTGCAGCCCCTTCTTGGGTGAATCATAAAGGGTTAAAGAAAGCAACTCTACCTCCTGACACTGAGACATTACCTGTGGCTCTCCATCGACTGAACTAGAACTAGACTAATAAGAGCCAAGCCTCTATTAGTCCTTCAGAAACTCAAATGTTCCTGCTTCCATCCCTGGAAGAATTATTTCTGGAGTAGAATAGCATGACAGTTCTAGAGTCAGAATGTCTGGATGTGAATCCCAACTACTCATAGCTGACATATGCAAGACTGAATTCTAAGATATATATAATAAACATTTTATATAGATACACATATAAAAATGCATTTGATCCTCTTAACAACCCTATGAAGTAGATACTTGAGTTATTCCCATTTTAAAAGTGAGGAAACTGAGGCACAGAAAAGTTGAGCAACTTGCTCAGGATCACACAGAAAGTACTGGCACTAGAATCCAACACAGGCAACCCGGCTCCACGCTTCTCTCTCTCAAGGTCGATCACTTACTAGCTGTGGGGCTTTGAACAACGTACCCAGTTCCCTCTATGCCTCCCTTGCTAAATGGTGATAATCAGAGATCACTAAAGTACTGCAAACTTGTAGGGCTGTTAAAAACAAATTAAGAACGGTAACTCCCAAATTTTTCTCAGCACAGCAATTGGCACATGCTAAATGCTAAACAACGACCACGTATTATTTACAATACTGTCTCCTTGGTGAGGTCAGGGACTGCATTTTATTCATTTATCCACACTTGCTGACAAGCAAGTCATTCAACCTCTCTGAGACTTCATTTCTTCATCTGTAAAATGGGATGATATTAACGTCACAAAGTTATCTTGGCACATAAAGCAAACTCAAAAACTACCTGATGAATTAGTGGGATCTCTTTATGTAGTACCTAACATAGTTCCACATAAAAATAGGTACCGCAATAAAAACTCCTTGATCATAGCCATCCATAATGTAAAAATGATAATACTGCCGCCTCCACATCCCTCGGGATCTGTGAGGATAAATGAGACAATCTTTAGGAGAGAGATTGTTAGGAGAAAGGTGCTTTATAAATCTAAGGGGTTGCTATTAATGATCACCATCATCATAATAAATTTGATATTGGAGAAATCATAACTCATCATGCGTGACTCCTCCAGGGAAGCCTATGAAGGCTCCTTCAATGACATAGTGGCAGCTGGTGCCTGAGGCTGTGATTCTTTGGGAACATGAGAGGGAAGATAGTGATGACAGAGAAACCAGAAAGGTATTCGAGCTGGCCATTTAGAGAGGGTTTTCCCCTTCCACGTCCTCCTGCCCTGCCACCCAACACATCTCTCACCACAAAGCACCAATACTTGGGTTCTGGTCTTCTAATTCCCAGGCCTGAGAACACAAATGTGTCCATACATCCAGAGCCCAACAGACTCTTAGAGACACTCCCTATAGGAAAGTCTCAGAGAATCAGACAAGTTGGACAGAGTGTTTCCTTATGGCAGTCTGATATAAAGTTATCTATTCTTGGGAGACTGTTTTACTCCAAAGGCAAAACACTGGCCCAGATGAGAGAGATGAAGTTGAGACAAAAGTAGCCTCACATCACAGTGATTGAGAACAGACAGGTCTGGGCAGGAATTCAGTTGCTTAGACGCATGTGACAAACCTCTCTGAGTCTGTTTCCAGTAAAACAGAAGTATCTCCGAAGGGACTTGCAAAAGTTAAAGGAATCAGAGTCCATGATGTGTCCAGCACAGCAACTAATACATGCAATGCCCTCAGAGAATGACAGCAACCACCACTGTAGTTGCTGTTAAATTTTATATTTCGATTATTCAAAAAAAGACTGTGTAGCAAAGCCAGGCTAATCTCAGGAGAAAGGAGCAGGCCAGATAGCAGATCAGATGAAGGGTCCTCCCTGTATGTTTCATAATCTGGTCATCAGTATACAGAGTATGGGTGGGTCAACGGTGTCTTTAAAGGAACTGCACCAGGCTGAACAAACTTCCTGAACTCAGGACACACTGACACAGAAATCAGACACAAACATACTCACTTACAGATTCAGGTTTCCATTTTTAGTAACCACGCCATATCAAGTACATAGGAAACCTAATTAGCTATGGGAACTTGACTCGGTAAGCTTGGGACAATAGGAAATTAGGAGATTCAGCAGGGTATTTATCCCAGTACGTCAAAGCTAAATAGGCTGTCTCCCACAGTAGACTCTACCTCCTAAGTGGTCTGAATACTTGACATTCATGTCAAGTACATGACATTCAGATACTTCTGTTTTACTGCAAACAGAGCCTCAGAGAGGTTGCCATGTGAGATTACACAGGGCAATGGTATTCCTGTCCAGATCTGTATGCTCCTGTCCATTACACTGCCCTGCTACCAAATGGAATGTCTCCTTCTGATGGATGTACAGAACTGAAGTCTTACTCCCCTTTCCCCAAAACCCACACAGAATACTTTCCTCTATGAAGTAAAGGTTTTGAAGTCAACCAAGCCTGCTCCATCATTGACAAGCTGTGTAACTTTGTAACATAACTCAATTCCTCTGAACCTCAGTGTGTTGATCCATAAAGTAGGGCCAACAAAGGTCCGTATAGTCAAAGCTATGGTTTTTACAGTATTCATGTATGGATGCGAGAGTTGGACCATAAAGAAAGCTGAGCACCAAAGAATTGATGCTTTTTGAAATGTGTTGGAGAAGACTCTTGAGAGTCCCTTGGACAGCAAGGAGATCAAACCGGTCAATCCTAAAGGAAATCAGTCCTGAATATTGACTGGAAAGACTGATACTGAAGCTGAAGCTCCAATGCCCTGGCCACCTGATGTGAAGAACTGACTCACTTGGAAAAGACCCTATGGCTGGGAAAGATTGAAGGCAGGAGGAGAAGGGGACAAGAGAGGGTGATATGGTTGGATGGCATCACCGACTCAATGGACATGAGTTTGAGCAAGCTCCGGGAGTTGGTGCTAGACAGGGAAGCCTGGCATGCTGCAGTCCATGGGGTCACAAAGAGTGACAAATGAACTGAAAGTAGGGCCAATATCCTATTTCATAGGCTGTGATGATACTTAGAAAGAATGTACTCAGCACAGCACTTGTGATTGTTGTTAAATTAATAGTGGCTACTACTTTAATTCTATTAAGCCAACTGCTTCTAGGTCTTCCCTGGAGGCTCAGTGGTAAAGAATCCACCTGCCACTGCAGGAGACGCAGGTTCAATCCCTGGGTCTGGCAGATCCCCTGGAGAAGGAAATGGCAACTCACTCCAGTACTCTTCCTGGGAAAATCGATGGACAGATAAGTCTGGCGGCCTACAGTCTAAGGGGTTGCAAAAGAGCCAGATCCAGTGACTAAACAACAACAAAGGCCTAAAGGTGAGTCCTAAACACATCGTTTGAATCTGTAAAACTGCCCTGTGTCAACTTTTATGTCCATTAAATCACACAAGTACAGAACATCTCAGGAGCTGACCAAATCTGACGATGGTTCAATTGACTGAATCTTTGCTGACTTCTGGATACTTTACCTTCAGAAGGCCACTTCATTACCTACTTCTGAGGACATCTAACAGTAGCTAACGTGTGCAGGGAAAAGAAGAGGAATTCTGAAGGGCCAGAGGAATCCAAAGGACTGAATATTCTGCCAACACCAAACAGCTCTGGACCTCGTAACGTGCAGCCATTTCTGTTTTTCTGCCCAGGACATTTTATTCTTCTCTGAGACCAGCCTTACTCCCCAGGGACAGTTTCTTCCCCTGGCTACTATTTAGTGAAGCAGCTGGCATTAATTTGATGTTACTGGGATCAGCTACAGTGATGTCACATTTCACTTTGGGCCATTCTTAATTTACTATAAAATCTCAGGATAAAATGATCCAGACAGCACTTCCCCCAGTATCTTCAAATAGGCACTTTCTTTCTTTCCAAATGCACACACGAGCCCTGTTCAATGAAGAAACACATTAACAGCAACCTCTCTATTCCCTCTAGGTTACTCGCAAGTCTTACTGTGTTTTTAGTCTTCACCAAGCTCCAAAACCAACCATGTTGAGTGATGTGAATACCAGGTTTCTCACTTCCATAAGGAGAGGGCTGGATTGGAGTCTGCGAAGATTAATAAAACGGGGGAGAAAAAAATCCACTCTCAGAAGAAAGCCACCAGTTTGAAAAAAAAGAATGTAGATTGTGATAAAGATTAAGAAGAAAAATAGGAAGATGTAAAATATTCCCATTTTATCTAGAATGGTGAAAAACTACAATACAAGGGGAGCAGTGCTGATTTGCTCTTTAGTAACATGGGAGATAAGGAATAGAGACCCAGAACGAAGCGGGTATCTTCAGCCAAGTATGAGGCTGGGGGCTCGAGATGTGGATCACACAGGGAAAGGGGTTGCTGATTTAAGTGGTGTGGGCAAATGGAGAAGCTACTACTTAAAGCAGTAACCAAAATTGTTTATTTGGGATACAAGCAAGAGAATATTATGGCGGAGAAAAGAAGTCATCTCTTGCAAATTTTCTTGAATTATGCGGTGGGGAGCAAGAGAGGCTCACCACGCATGACATTTAGAATTGCAATTTCTAAGCAGAGTGCCATGTCTGATATATAATTTATTATCTCTGTGACCATCCTTGCAAAGCTGCGTTAAGGATAGAGGCGAACCTCACTTCCCTCGGTCTCCATTTTCACGTTGATTTGGAGGACATTTACTTTCCCTTTGCAACAGAATCGTATTTTTCCCCTTCTCCAAAGGTTTAGTTCATCAGTAAATATTCAGGTCTAGGAGGCGATTTTCTTTTCTCTTTGTGCATGATTTGTCTCTCTCTGGAGCTGAGTCTCTTCGGTTGAAAGCAAGAATCTATACAAATAAAGGGCACAGGTGAGGAGAGAGAGTGGGTGGATGAGAGAGTGAAGGTTTCTTCAGTTTGTGATGGAAATTTGCACTTGAGTCTTCCCATTTTAGCTGATTTTACAGGAAGGAGGAAACAGTGAACATCCGATCGGGTATCAGATCCTGCTGGCTTAGAAGATTCAAAAGGCAGTTTCAATTACTACGCAGGGTACACCTCCTTCCTGCTGAAAAACATTATGCCCACGTGCAGATTCTGGGGGTCGCTCTTTAAAAATGAAGTTTGCACTCCATCCTCCCTGTATTTCTGGTGGAAAAGAAACGATTCCAGAAACAGATACTCCAATTTCACAGATTTAGTGAAGTTTCAAACTGGAAGGGACTGATACACCTTTTTTTCCCCCCGCCTTGGTAACTAGAGAAACTGAAGTTTTCGAAGGTAACTAACTTGGTCAAGATGACATTCTCACAAGTGACTATAGATGTAATTTATGTGCTTTCTGCAGCACTTTAAAATTAATACTTTGTTGCACATATACAGAGAATCTCACATTTAGCTCAGAGTCTTTGCCAAGGCTGGGCACTGGAGGTACCTGGAAGTACCGTGTAGCCTTTCCTTACCAAGGTCAACCTCCCTGGGGCTCTGTGAAGGTGTACAGCAGGTGAAACTGCCCTTGCAAAGCCCACGCATCCTGGGGGGAAAGGCTTCTCCTCTGTTCTCACTATTCTGCATCCTTATACAAAAGCATACATCACTCCCTCTCCTTCCGGTAATTCCCCCAATAAGCTGAGGTATCTGAATACAATAGCTAGCAAAATCTGTTGTCCTCAAGCAACTTCTGCTTCTAGTCCTGCAGCTAAACCTCTGCAGAAAATAGGTCACAAGACACAATTAAAATCTCAGCAAATTATCCTGCCACACTTGCTTTGTATACACCAGGCCCTGGGGCTTTGTTTGTGCTTTGCCTTCCACCAAGAGCCTTCTTCCCCTTCTCCCCAAGCTATCCAAGTTTTCTTATCCCTCTATCATCAGGAAGCCCTCCTTGACCTCTCCACAGAATGCCTGAGGCATTCTCTGTCTCTGTCAATGGCTTTAGCTATTTTATTTCCTGTCTCTGGCCTTTGTGACTTTTTTCTTCAATCAGGTTGTTAGTTCCCGGGTGGTTCTACTGTATACCCAAATTACCTAAAAAAGCAGTCATGTGCCTCAAAGTGAGGTTTGGATTTGAATCCTGAGCGAATTACTCTCCCTCTTTGTGACAGCATAATAACCACAGAATGTGGCTGGTAGTATTTTTTCCTCAATGGCTTTATTATAACTTTCTTGTTTGTCTTCTGACTATATCAATGATACATTGTCATTGTAAAAAACCCAAAAACTACACGGTACTATAAACAAAATGTAAAGGTCACATGAATTCCACCTTCTTGGTGTAAGCACCATTAACATTTTGTTGGCCATCTTTCATATTTTTCTATCTCACTACAAAGGTGTGTGTGTATGTATATGATTTGACATTTCATATAAATGGGCTTATTTCACACATACTGGCTTTTTAAACTGGAGAATATGGATCGTATGCGAAAGCGTCAAGAAACATTATTTAAATTAAAAAAATACTAGCTGAATCTGAGCTCCCATAGCTTTCCCGTAGAATGTGGAGAATAAAGGAAAGCTGAAGTTGTCCCTGTGTCTAGGTGGGATGTTACTGAAAGTGTTGCACTTACATTAGCTTGGGGCCCAAAGTATGTGGCACAAAGGACAAAGGAACATTTTAATTGGAAATCCTATGACACTAACATCAGATTTCTTCAGCCTAGAGCAGCTTTCAGACTTGGTCTGTATTCTCAGTTAACCAGCTAGAAGGGCCCTTTAATCACCCTGGTGGCTCTGTTCTGCATAACCCTTCACTATCTACATCCTTTCAAGTTGGATATAAACTCCCCCTCTCCCTGCCTTCAAATGAACTGAAAAAGACAAATATGTTACAACTCAGAAAACTCCTTCTCAGAAAATGACAAATTAACATATTGATTAGTAACGATGTTAACATTTACATTAAAAAAAAACTCAATGAGCCATTTCCGTTTGGTAGGGGGAGCCTGGTGGGCTGCCATCTATGGAGTCGCACAGAGTCAGACACGACTGAAGCGACTTAGCAGCAGCAGCAGCAGTCTTCAGTTCAGTTCAGTCCCTCAGTCCTGTCTGACTCTTTGCAACCTCATGGACTGCAGCATGCCAGGCTTCCCTGTCCATCACCAACTACCAGAGCTTACTCAAACTCATGTCTATCAAGTTGATGATACCATCCAGCCATCTCATCCTGTGTCGTCCCCTTCTCCTCCCACTTTCAATTTTTCCCAGCATCAGGGTCTTTTCCAATGAGTCAGTTTTTTGCATCAGGTGGCCAAAGTATTGGAGTTTCAGCTTCAGTATCAGTCCTTCCAATCAATATTCAGGACTGATTTCCTTTAGGATTGACTGGTTGGATCTTGGTTGACCAGCTGGATTGACTGGTCTTCAGTTCAGTTCAGTCGCTCAGTCATGTCCAACTCTTTGCAACCCCATGAATCACAGGCATGCCAGGCCTCCCTGTCCATCACCAACTCCCGGAGTTCACTCAAACTCACGTCTATCCAGTCGGTGATGCCATCCAGCCATCTTATCCTCTGTCATCCCCTTCTCCTCCTGTCCCCAATCCCTCCCAGCATCAGAGTCTTTTCTAATAAGTCAACTCTTCGCATGAGATGGCCAAAGCACTGGAGTTTCAGCTTCAGCATCATTCCTTCCAAAGAACACCCAGGACTGATCTCCTCTAGAATGGACTGGTTGGATCTCCTTGCAGTCCAAGGGACTCTCAAGAGTCTTCACTGAAAGTTAAATCCAGACCCATAAGGAATTCTGTTTTCAGATATGCAAATGTGCTAATGGGATTTTCCCCACTTGGTGACAACATCCACTTTCTGGGCAGTGGCCAAACTACCCATAGTTTTTTCTGTCCCGTGCAAAGAGCTTGAGTCTGGGTGTGAGTCAGACAATCCATCATCAGCCATTTATGTCACCTGAAGTCTGACTAATAGATTATATACATTTCTTCTTCTGTCAGCTAATCAGCTGGACTACAAGGCCTGCTACAACACAAAGCAATCCTGCTGTCGTATTCCCAGACGTGTAGGTTGTGACTACCAACACCAGGTATGTGTTGGCCATAGAAACACACTGATCAGCAAGATGGCCGTGGACTGTCAGCAGCCTCGTGGAAGAGCCAGACATCCAGGGCTAGAATCTTAAATTTCTCATGCTATCCTCTTTTCTACAAGGCACGTATCACTATTTGAGATTAAATGATTTATTTACTTGTTGTCTGTCACTTCCACTAGATGGTAAAAGAGGTGCCTTGCTCATTGCTAAAATGAACTCCCTCACCTCCTTCTCATCTCTTCCCCTCCTCACTTCCTCAATGAGAAATAGATTAAACTGCAAAGTCTCTAACACACACCTCACCTTCCTTTTCTGCTTCTGTTAATTACTTTTTTCATCGTCTAACATATTATGCAATTACCTATGATAAATATCATTTGTTTATCTCTCCTGCCCTTTGAGAATGAAAGGTCCATGGGGTTGAAATCCTTGTCTGGAACCTGGAAGAATGACTAGATTACAGCAAGTGTTCAATAAATATTTGTTGAATAAATGAAAATAAATCACTCACTTTATTCTTAGCTCATGTAACAGTGCCTGGCACACAAGAACTGCAATGACTGTTGAATGTATTGCTTTCCTATGTAAGCCACTGAGTTTACAAGTACTTTCTCCAGTGTCCAAGTACTTACCCATCTAAAGGCCCTTCACTCATTTTTTTCTCTGTCTGTAGTTAATAGTATCTGATAGGAAATAAATGAATCTCTGACAAACTAATTAACCAACTAACAAATAATTGGATTGATCATACTCAGTGCTCAGTGCACAGTGACTGACATCCAGGCCTGACACTCTTTTGACCCCCCCATCATCAGCAGCACTAACCTATCCCTACTGCATTTCAATTCAACAAACACTTCCTGAAAACCCACTGTATTCCGGTCATTCTGTGAGATTCTGAGTGGGACAGTCAACAACAACAAACTGACAAGTGCTTACTGAGCACTCACTTGGTGCATGAGTCATGCTAAGAACTTCTCACACGTGATCCCATTTAATCCTCATCATAACAATATGAGGCAGGGATTACTGTTACACCCACCTTACAGACAGAGAAACTGAAACCTCTGGAGGTACCTTGTCTAAAGTCTGGCAGACAGTCAGCCAAGACCTGGACCCTCACCCAGACACTACCACCCCAGAGCTCAATCTCTCATCTTTGGGTCCCCCAAAACTAGCACAGACTATAGCACACAGTAGATAAGGAATACATTTTGGCTAAAACAAAATGATACTAAGCGATAAAAAAAAAGTCAAAACTATGAGAGAGAAACATGATTTATACTTGGAAAAAACTGAGGACAATCCAAAACTGAAACAGTTGAATCAAGAATATGTAGGATTCAAGGAACTTCCCTGGCAGTCTAGTAGTTAAGACTTTGCCTTCCCATGCAGGGGGTGTGGTTCAACTCCTGATTGGGACTGAACTAATATCCCACGTGCCTTGCAGCTTAAAAAAAAAAAAACAAAAACAGAACATAAATAACAGAAGCAATACTGTAACAGATTTAATAAAGACTTCTTAAATGGTCCATGTAAAAAAAATCTTTTAAAAAATAAGAATCATAGGATTCTAAAAGACTGAGAGGACAGCCATTCTTAGTGGAGAGTGTACTGGTCATCTACTGCCACATAACAAATGTAGTAGATGCAAAACTTAGTAGATTAAAACAAAAATAAACCTTTACTGTCCTTATGCTTTCTGTGGGTTTGGCATTCTGCAGCAGCCTGGCGGGGTGATTTCAATTTGGGACCTCTCACGAGGTTGCCCTTAAGATCTTGGCTGGGGCTGCAGTCATTTAAGAGTTGACTGGCAAGAAGATTCTCCTTCAAGGTGAGAAACACATGGCTGGAAAGGTAGGGCTGGTTGTTGGTGGAGGTCTCCATTCCTCCCTGCAAGGGCCTCTCCACAGGCTGCTTGAATGTCTTCAACAACACGGTGATTAGTATTCCGCAGAGTAAGGGAGGGACGAGAGAGAAAGAGAGTGAGATCCGGACAGAAGCTATTCTTTAACGACATAACCTTGGAAGTCATATAGCAACATTCTGCCACACACTAATGTCAGAGGCAAGTCATTAAGTCTGACTCACATTCAAGAGAGGGAGAATTAGGCTCTACCACTTGAAGGGAGAAGTGTCAAGAATTTGCAGACATATTTTAAAACCACTAGAGAGGCAGCCCACAGGAAAGTATAGGGAAGATTCTAGAATGACAAGTTTTCCAATGTCCCAGTTAATGAACTTCTATAATCTGGTGACCTCTCATTTTTGTAATTTTCACATCTCTCCGTCTATATCTCATACTTTGATCTTTTGGTCTTTGTCATTTTGCAGAGAGAATCTTTTAGCATTTCTTGTCCAGTTCATCCATTACCCCATTACATTTAAATATCATTCTATTCCATGTGTTTAGCACTGGAAATACAAAAGTGAAAAAGAAACAACGCTTGTTCTCAAGAAGTTTGTCAATCCATTTCACAATCATATAATGTGTGCTTACTCAACTGTGTCTGACTCTTTGCGGCCCCATGGACTCTAGTCTGCCAGGTTCCTCTATGCATGGCATTTTCCAGGCAAGAATACTGGAGCAGGTTGCCATTCCCTACTATAAGGGATCTTTCCAAGGGTATTTAACCAGTGTCTCTTGCATCAGTAGGCAAATTCTTTACCACTAGTGCCACCTGAGAAGCCCAGTTCACATAATAAGCACATGCAATATACCAAGGGCCATAAGAGAGTTATGACTGAAGTGCATGGTAATACAGAAGAAAGAATTTTCTTGTGAGAGGAACGTTATTGGCCTCCTAAGGAGCTTGCACTTCATTTTCTATGTAATAAAGGATTTTAAGCAGGTATGTTCCAAGATTCAGATCAGTATTTTAGAAAGACAATTTTGAGGATGGAATTGGTGGAAGTTATGTGAGCAATGGTATGTGAAATGGAGAGGACAAAATATACTTGAGAGATATTTATTATAATTGACAGGGGCTAGTGATTAATTACACATGCAGAAAAAAAAAGATTGGAAGTAAATTCTAGATTTCTGGAAGGCATATGATGCCCTCATTACCTAAGATAGGAAATACAGGAAGGGGGTCCAGGTGTTTTGTGGGGAAAAGGATGAAATAAATTCATCTTTAGACATAATGAGTCTGCATTGATTTTAGTTATATTGATAAAAAATGTATCACATAGGTAATAAGAAATATGCAATCCAAATTCCAGGGGAGAAGTCCTAGCTGAAAGTATAAACTTCGGAATTACTATCATTCAGTACTACTGCACTAGTTAAACTCATCGTATGAAAGGAGATCATCTAAAGTGCTTCTGATGTAGAAAAGGCAGCCATGACTGGGGCCTCTGGGGATACCAACATATAAAGGGTAGTGGAGAAAGACAAGACATTAAAAGCAGTGAAAAGGAGAATCTAAAAGAGGAGGAAGGCTTTAAAGAGATTCCAGGGTCATAAAATACACAGAAGGAAAGATTTTCAAGGGGAGAGGAGCAACAGAGGCAAACAAAAATGTGGAGACATCAAATTAGAGGCAGACTGAGAATTACACTTCACATTTGTCAATTAGGAGATTATTAATCACGTCAATGTTTCAGCAGGGTGATGAGGATGGAATGCAGCTGCAGTAACTTGAGGGGTGAACGGGAGGTGAGGGAGTGAACGCAAGGGTAGACCACTTTCACCAAAAGTTTCAAAGTGAAGAACAGCAAAAACACAGAGTGTTATTACTTTGAAGTGGGAACTTGAAGAATCCATACATTTCCATTCCATTCCATTTTGTGTGCGCGTGTGTGTGTGCACGCGTGCAGTCATGTCCAACTCTGAGACCCTCACGCCACTAGGGCTGTGTTTTAAGGTTTCTGTTTTATTCTCAATCCAGTCTCAATAAAGAATATTCATTCTCCCTTTGGTTTTTGCAGCTGCTTTTACCAGAATAATGTTATCAAAGTGAGGCTACTTTAAAAGGCTGAGGAGACGACCAAGAACAAACACAGGATGTCAACTTCAAGACAGAATGCCAGTAATGGAGAGAATCTGGATTTACCAGCCTGCTCATTACATTCAATGGAACAAATCTCTGCTCAAGTCTTAAAGGAATTAGCTGGTCAAAAATTTATAACATTTTTCAAGGTAAGTGAAGGTCGACTAATTATTAATGAAGGCAACCAAAAAAGAGGGAAGTATGTGTTTATTTGATTTATGGAAACCTTCCCTTTCCTCTAAGGATACAGCATGTGCTTATGAATACAAAAATCTTAGATTCATAATATTTTTCATCAAAGCAATATTTTCATCATTTATCAAAACATACACAAGAAGAACCAGAATCTAAACATAAATTTCAACTCTGGTAGACTAGAGGACAAAACTTGGAGATCCAAAAAGTAGGGGAGTGCCATTGAATGGCTGTAATTAGCTCTCTGGTGGGTAAATCTGGACAACTTGGCAGAGCTTCACCAATCAATCTCCGTTATCAGAAGGAACACAGAAACAGAGGCAAACTCTCAAGAATATAAGACTCTGTTTAAAGAGGTCTTACCAAGCAAGAATCAATTCTTTCTCTCTCAGTGAAAAATAAAATAAAAAGTTTATAGAAAGTATGAAAAATAGAATACTGCCCATAATCTCAATATTTTAGCATTATGATTATTGTATTTGAGTGCTTCTTTTTAATAACATAGAACTAACAATACTTGTTGACCATCCTTTGTTTCACGAACATTTACCGACAATTTATCTTAGGCCAGAGACTGTATTAGATGCTGGCAATCAAAGCAAACCTCTTCCTGGCCTTATGTACTTCATATGCTAATGGGAAAGTAGACATTGAACAACTAGATACATAATTATTTGACAACAGGGACTGATAAGATGAAAAAGAAGCATAAGGTATTAAGAACTGGTGGCCAAACATCCCCAACTTCTTTTCCCTTATAAGGACCTTTGTCCTTTACCACCTGAATGAAACAACTCAAGCTCCTTTGTGCATTGGGCTGGAAATCCTGTTTCTGCTGGAGTGTTCCCAAGAAGTCCTGAGGCAGGTGCTTACAAGTCATGTTTGTCTCTTACCAGCCCAAGTTTCCTCTAAGTCCCCTTGGGCCTCCTCATCAGCACTTCTTACGCCGCTCTGTCCCTCTCGGATTGATTTCACAGTAATCACAAGAGGGGCCCGCTATTCTTCAAGGTAGCATTTATAATACAAGGCTAACTAAATTGGTTGCTAATATGGGTCTATTAAAATTTTACAGTGATTCAAGAGAAGGAGAAAAAGGAAAATTAAAGCTGTAAGTATTGAGTATCAGATATCCTTGCATCAGTGACATATCCATGCACCTTGTCAAAGGAATCTCCTGCTGGAACCCTCCTCTCTCATTAGTCAGATATATTCCTCCTATCTTTCTAAAGGCAGAAAGCTAAGAGGAATTAAAGAACCTCTTGGCGAAGGTGAAAAAGAAGAGTGAAAAGGCTGGCTTAAAACTCAACATTCAAAAAACTAAGATCATGGCATCTGGTCCCATCACTTCATGGGAAATAGATGGGGAAAAAGTGGAAATAGCAACAGATTTTATTTTCTTGGGCTCCAAAATCACTGAGGATGGTGACTGCAGCCATGAAATTAAAAGACACTTACTCCTTGGAAGAAAAACTATGACAAACCTAGATGGTATATTAAAAAGCAGAGACATTACTCTGCTGACGAAAGGTCCTCTAGTCAAAGTTTTCCAATAGTCGTGTATTGATTTAAGAGTTGAACCATAAAGAAGGCTGAGTGCCAAATACTTGACGCTTTTGAACTGTGGTGCTGGAGAAGACTCTTGAGAGTCCGTTGGACTGCAAGATCAAACCTGTCAACCCTTAAGGAAATCAGTCCTGAATATTCATTGGAAGAACTGATGCTGAAGCTGAGACTCCAATACTTTGGCCACCTGATGCGAAGAGCCAACTCAGTGGAAAAGACTCTGATGCTGGGAAAGATTGAGGACAGGAGGAGAAGGGGACAACAGAGGATGAGATGGTTGAATGGCATCACCGACTCAATGGACATGAGTTTGAGCAAACTCCGGGAGACAGTGAAAGACAGGGAAGCCTGGCATGCTGCAGTTCACAGGGTTGCAAAGAGCTGGTCATGACTCAGGGACTGAGCAGCAACAATCTTTCTAGATCTGTGTGTACTCAGAACCAGGTCCTTCCCTCCACCTTCTCTCACCTTTCCAATGTCAAGGCTCCTTACAAACTACTGGTCAGAAATACACTCTGATGAAGTCAAACATGCTTGCATAACAAAAGAGCTTCTAACCTTCAATTTATCATAATACAGCAAAACTTAGTATCATTAAACTACACTTCATCAAACCATCTCACATTATCTTAACTTCACAGCAAAAGTTCCATTAGCATGCCTTCTAAATAAAATACCAGGTTTCTCCTTGAGAATTCCTCATCAACCTTAGAATGTAGAAGTGCTTCCAGTTGTTCTACTGTCATTGTTCAAAAGCAATTTTTCCTTTCAGCTACAACAATTCATCAGTGGGGAAAAATGAGCTCTTGGTAAACTAAGGAGTGCAAATTTAAAAGGTCATTCTAATCTAAACCCTGGGCAAAGATGTATGCATAAAAATTCCCAAGCTGGCATTATACTTCACTGTTGGAGGGTGGGGAGAAGCAATCTAAATGTCCAACAGTAGAGAAATGACTAAATTATGGTAAAATCATTTGATGAAATATTGTATAGCCATTCAAATGGTATTCATTTAGACTTTCGGCAATAAAGGAAAATGTATGTTATATTAAATTAAAATACAGGATTCTGAATTTAATAGAGGACTTAATATCAAATATTCAAAATGTTTGTATTTCTAGTTCCAGAGAAAGTGAAAAAGTAACTGGTGTGACTGGTTCTCTCTCAGCCCTCAATGATCAACCACACTGATCACTGTGATTGAAAAGGGAGAAGAAAGGAAAGATCTGGGAACTGCCTAATACTATGAGGGCTGCTTAAGGAGCCTGAAGGATACAGTAATCTCGAGAAGGAAAGAAGCAGGAATACACTGACATATATTAGATGCTCCAGGGATAGCAGAGGATGAATTGAAAGATAGCTTTTACATTCTGCTCCAGCTTCACTCTAATATAATCTTAAATGGATAATGGCTACTCCATTACCCCTGTGAGATAAAAACCATGGTGTCAGCAGGACAATAACAAGGAAGACCCAAAGCCCTGTTGAACTGAAGAATCAGAGGAAAAAAAAAAAAAAGGTAGAAATAGATCAGCAGCTTTCCCCAGCTTTCTAGGACTAGTAGATTATAATCCAGGACAATGACTTTCAAAATGTTCGATTTTGTTTCAAAGTAAGGAATACATTTTTTTCCCACTTATATATCTTTGTGTTAGAGATATAGAGTTGAAACAAAAGTTTCACTCAACAGTACTTTTATTTAACAACTGTGATGTTCTATGACATTTTCCATTATATTCAATTCTACTTCATTTTTAAAACAGTGGTTGCCCTCTATTAAACATTCCCCTGGAAAACCACTCTCTGGGATTAACTCTACTCAGTGCTATCTTTACTAGATAGCTTAGAGAAGAATCCCTAACTAGAGGTGTTGCCAGGTAGAGTAGTGGCCAAAAGAAAAAGACAGTCAACTATTTTTTCTCTCCTCTTTCCTGTATTCACTTGGAAGAATGTAACAGAGGTTGAGTGCTGGTCTCTTGCCCAGTATACACTAGTAGATGGTAGTTAATGATCCAAAGAGAAAACAGACAACTAAGGTGAACAATGACTTAAAAAAAAAAAAAAACAGCAAACTGAGTATCATACACCACAGGAAGCATAATGACAGGAACATAAATGTTTTAGATTAAGTATAATAAATATTTTCAAAAGAATAAGTGAAGATATTGATTAAATAAAATAGAAATAAGAATTAATGAAAAGAACCAAATATTAACTGTGAAAAATACAACAGTTAAAGAATGTAAATAAATTGCAGAGTGGATGGTGCTGACAAATAAATTAGTGAGCATAAGATACGATTAAGGAGCTCCTCCAAAAGGCAAAGAATCATAATGACCTAAAAATATGAAAGAAAAGCTAAGCAACACAGAGATGAGATTTGGAAACACTAACTTCCAGATAACAGAAGTCCCAGAAGGTATGAGGAAAAAAACAAAGGAAGAAATAAAGATGATAAAAACTTTCAGATTGAAAACAAGATGAAACACGTTTAACTTAAAGGCTCAACAGAGTGCCAATCACAATAGATACAGAAGAACCCTCACCGATACATATTAAAAACAAATTTTAGATTAAGGTGAACATTAGAAAGATGAATAAATTTATTTT
Source organism: Ovis aries (assembly GCF_016772045.2). Lineage (NCBI taxonomy): Eukaryota > Metazoa > Chordata > Mammalia > Artiodactyla > Bovidae > Ovis > Ovis aries. The sequence goes on from NC_056055.1 coordinate 17,005,559, forward strand.
TTAAATTAAAAAAGGGCCTGCAGAAGACCAAAGAATCATAACATCACATTTCTCAAGAGCAAGCACTGGATGCAAGAAGGCAGTAGTTCCTCATTTTCTTATGGGAAGAAAAATATTTGGAACAAGTTTTGTCCAGCCAAATGATCATTTAAAGGTTAAGATTGGAGCAATTAGCTTCTGGCCATGACAGTAACCAGAACAAAACTTAACCTTTTCAAATAGGAAACTAGAGAAAATATATGAAACATGAGTTTTCAAACACTGGACAATAATAAAATAGATATAGCTCCAATCAGACTAACCAGCAAGAGAGAGAAAGAAAGGAATATTCAACATTAGGAATGATAAGGATACATTACTACAAATCCTACAGATATCAAAAAGATAATAAGCAAAATATGAGAACAAATTTATGCCAATAAAAATGACACTTCAGCTGAAATTGTAAAATACACTGAAAGAGACAAACTACCAAACCTCACTCTCATTTATTAAAAAGACGTCTTAACTTTATCTTCTTTTTTAACAATATTTTCATTGGTTTTAGAAATCTAAGTTGACATTTTTTTCTTTCATTACTGTTATATGTTGAATAGTCTCACTCCCAAAAAGATACGTTGCAGTCCCTAATCCTCAGTGCCTGTTAATGGCATGTTACTTGGAAATAGGGTCTTTGCAAACATAATCAAGCCATTACAGTGAATCCTAATGCATCATGACTGATGTCCTCAAAGGAAGCAGATTACGCCATGTAAAGAAACAGACAAGCAAGAGGGTAAAGCAAAGTGATGATGGAGGAAGAAACTCAAGTGCTATAGCTTCAAGCTAAGGATTGCCAAAAATCACTAACAAAGCATCAGAAGTTCAAAAGAGGTAAGGAAGAATTCTCCCATAGAGGAGATCCTGCAAACACCTAGCTCTTGGACTGTCAGGCTCCAAAATTATAAGGCAATATATTTCCATTGTTCTAAACCACTCAATTTGTGGTACTTTGCTACTTCTGTCCTAGGAAACTAATTCAAATACATGAAGTTGCTGCTCCACTGTCTTCTTGTTTGCATTCTTTCCAAAGAGAAATCTGCTATCACTCTCATTTTTTTTCTGTGGGCTTCCCTGGTGGCTCAAGTGGTAAAGAATCTGCCTGCCATGCAGGAGACGTGGGTTCAATCCTTGGGTCAGGAAGATACCCTGGAGAAGGAAATGGCAACCCACTCCAGCATTCTTGCCCAGAGAATTCCATGGACCAAGGAGCCTGATGGGCTACAGTTTATGAGGTCACAAAAAATTAGATGTGACTGAAGCAACTTAGCACATGTGTGTGTGTGTGTGTGTGTGTGTCCTTTTTCTCTTGCTTTAAAATTTTTATCTTTATAACTGATTTTTAGTAACTGAATTATTATGTTCATTGGTGTAGTTTTCTCCATGCCTTGTACTTCGAGTTTATTGAACTTTTTGGATCTGAACCTCCAGCTTAGATCAAGACAAAATCTGGTCGTGCTTTTGTGATATGTTGGGCCGGACAGAACCAAGGCTTAGTTGAGAGATGCAGATTCTCTACCACTGAGGCAAGAGCCTTCTCCATAGTCCACGCAGTGCCCAGTGAATCTTGAGTCTTTCCCATTTGTGTTTTCTTGTCCTTTTCTACTAATTCTATCATCTGTATCATTTCTAGGTTGTCTCCTACTGACTGACTTTTCTTTACGAATAGCATTTTTCTGCTTCTTTGCATATCTGATAATTTTTTTAATCAGATAGCAGACATTTTGAATTTTATCTTGCTAAATCCTGGATATTTTTGTGTTATTACAAATATTTTTGAGCTTTTCTCTGGGATACAGTTAAGTCTTTGGGAACAGTGTGATATTTTTTGAGGTTTTATTTTAAGCTTTGATAAGCAAGAACAGAGCAACCTTTAGTTGAGGGTTAATTACACTCCACTACTGAAGCAATATCCCTCTGAGTTCTCTATTTCCTGTTACATGAATCATGAATTTTTTTCCACTGGACTGGTGGAAACACAAATTATTGCTGGTCTTGGTTGAGCTCTAGAGATTGTCCCCTCTAATCTAGTCATTCTCAACTGGAGGCAAACCCCCATCACCTCAGGGAACATCTGGTAATATTTGAAAACAGCTTTGCTTTTCACAACTAGGAAAAAGTACTGCCAGTGTTTAGTGATTAGAGACCGGAGATACTAGGAAACATCCTATAAGACACAAAACAACTTCACACACACACACACACAACAAATTTTGGGGCCTAAAACTTTAATAATACCAAGGTTGAAGAATCTTATTCAAACTCTTTCAGATGATTTTCTCCAAGTTTTGGGACAGGAAAATCTTCAAATAGACAAAACCAAAGAAATCTAGAATGTATAAAATCTCTCAAAATATAAAGACAAAATCACAGTAGGTAATAAAAGGAGATGTTATATTCTGGTAAAACCAAGAATAGAGCCTCCCTGGTAGATCAGTTGGTAGAGAATCCTCCTGCAATGCAGGAGACCTTGGTTCAATCCCTGGGTTGGGAAGATCTCCTGGAGAAGGGAAAGGCTACCCACTCCAGTATTCTGGCCTGAAGAGTCCATGGGGTCACAAAGAATACAGCAATAAGATCTAAAAATCATGAACCTATATGGATCTAACAGCAGAGTCTCAAACTATACAAGGCAACAACTAAAGACTTACAGAGAAGAACTTACCTGCGATGCAGGGGACACAAGAGATGGGAGTTCGATCCCTGGATTGGGAAGATTCCCTGGACTCCAGTATTCTTGCCTGGGAAATCCCATGAACAAAGGAGCATGGTGGGCTATAGTCCACAGGGTCACAAAGAGTCAATACAACCAAGAGCACACACACACACACAACAGTGGTAGTTAATTGGTAATTGTGGTGGAAAATATGCCTTCAAAAACCAAAAAGTAATCAGATATACTGAAGATAGAAATATAATTTAAAAGTTTATATTATTAGTTATATAGAGATCTTTTCATATTATAAAGAATATCCTTTGTTTTCAAACACATGGTCAAGATTTACATAGATTAAGCATGCCTGGTTCCAAATAGGAAAAGGAGTACGGCAAGGCTGTATATTGTCACCCTGCTTATTTAACTTCTATGCAGAGTACATCATGAGAAATGTTGGACTGGAAGAAACACAAGCTGGAATCAAGATTGCCGGGAGAAATATCAATAACCTCAGGTATGCAGATGACACCACCCTTATGGCAGAAAGTGAAGAGGAACTAAGAAGCCTCTTGATGAAAGTGAAAGAGGAGAGTGAAAAAGTTGGCTTAAAGCTCAACATTGAGAAAACGAAGATCATGGCATCCGGTTCCATCACTTCATGGGAAATAGATGGGGAAACATTGGAAACAGTGTCAGACTTTATTTTTTGGGGCTCCAAAATCACTGCAGATGGTGACTGCAGCCATGAAATTAAAAGACGCTTACTCCTTGGAAGAAAAGTTATGACCAACCTAGATAGCATATTCAAAAGCAGAGACATTACTTTGCCGACTAAGGCCCATCTAGTCAAGGCTATGGTTTTTCCTGTGGTCATGTATGGATGTGAGAGTTGGACTGTGAAGAAGGCTGAGCGCCGAAGAATTGATGCTTTTGAGCTGTGGTATTGGAGAAGACTCTTGAGAGTCCCTTGGACTGCAAGGAGATCCAACCAGTCCATTCTGAAGGAGATCAACCCTGGGATTTCTTTAGAAGGACTGATGCTAAAGCTGAAGCTCCAGTACTTTGGCCACCTCATGTGAAGAGGTGACTCATTGGAAAAGACCCTGATGCTGGGAGGGATTGGGGGCAGGAGGAGAAGGGGACAACAGAGGATGAGTATGGCTGAATGGCATCACGGACTCGATGGACGTGAATCTGAGTGGACTCCGGGAGTTGGTGATGGACATGGAGGCCTAACATGCTGCGATTCATGGGGTCACAAAGAGTCAGACACGACTGAGCGACTGAACTGAACTGAAATTAAGCATGTTCTGGGCTGCAAAGAAAGGGTCAGTATATTCCATACAATTAATATCATAGAGACAACAGCAAAAACATTGAACTCAAAACACAATATATGAAATTCCACACCACTGCCTCTACTGCTTTCAGGATCCATACTAAAGGGGAAAAGGATTTGCAAAAATAGAATAAAGGAAAAAAACAATGTAGTCCTCTTAGAGAAGAGTTAGGGAATTTACATTTTTCTCTCTTGAACTGCCACTGCAGTTTGTCTCATGGTGAGCTATACAGATTCACCTGTTTTCTGCCTGGACAGTGGTTTTTGTCCAGAGAACTTCTGTCATGATTCAACGTATTTCTGTTTGAACCATACGCACTTCCGTCTTCTGACCTCATGTGCTGCATGGCAGACTTAGTCCCTCTGACCTTACTCTTTGTAGAAGACTGCAGCAAGAAGTGCGCATGCTCCAATATGTCTTATCTGCCCTTTATATCACCGCACGTGCCTGCTTTCCTCAGTGTACCCTTGGAGCCTGGCACGTGAAGTGGACTTGACTCAAGCACCGTCTGAGGGTCAACAGAGTGTCAACTAACTAATATTCAAACTGCCGAGGACCTAAAACCTACAGTTACAGACATGACGATCATATAATTTGTTAGCCAGACCAAAGCACTTCCAGATGACAAGCCAGGATTGCAGAAATACTCCAGGATGTTTCTAGGAAACCGGAAAACTTCCTAATCAGTCCAGTTAGAGAAATGGTGGTTGGCAAGCCTCTGTGGACATTGTCTGATTGCTCATTAAAGAATTTTTTGCAAACTTGATGGAAATTTCCTGGCTAAACATTTTTTCATAATTTGGTAATTTAAATAAGAATAGACTAAACTACAAACCCCCAGGCCAGACTAGATCTATTATTGAGGTTTTGTCAGAAGATTTTGATTAAATGAAGATGTAATCTCTCTGAATCTGGTCTTCATAGCCTTTAGACACTCTGTTAACAGGATGATGATGTTTATGAGGAAACCTTAAGAAGTTTTTTGGTTTTTTTTTAATTTGGATCAATAACTAGTGTTAAGAGGATGCTGAAAGATTATACAAAGGATTTGTATCTTCTCCCAGAGAGGCCTTCAAAGAACTGAGATGAACTAGTACATTGTGTGCTCAAGTATGTTTCTTTGGCCCAGAGGAAAGGAGGAGGAAAGGATCGCATCATTAACCAATATATCCAAGAATGGCAAGAATGAGAGAGTTACCTGACAAAACAGTTCCATAAGCTCAGGGAAGACCTCCTTAATCAACTAGTTCATGTGAGACCTAAAGGCTGACAGTAAAACCTAGGAGACTTAAAGGCTTCTAGGAAATATTGATGCCATATACTAGTCTCAACCATGCCTAAGCTTTTTGATCCCTGGACAGTCTCTGGGCCTCTCTGTAACCCCTCAGAGAGTCAAGATTCCTATCACATGCTAAACTTCACAGTTCATGCTGCTCCTCCCCACTGCCTACCTGCAATCTCTCCTGCATCTGAAGATGTTGCCTCCTACAAAGATGCCTTTAAAGTAAGCAGTCCATATTTCACAACACAGCATCTTTGGTCACCTCCACTTGAAGTTTGTGTGCAGAGAAAAAAGGGAAAACCGTCCCCAGGAGCACTGTCGGAAATTCAAAGAAAATGTTGCTCCCATTTATCCAAATCTTACCCTCAAACATGGCTTAAAAACTCACAAGAATGCAGCCAAAGGTTGGTAACTCTGGGCCTCCAACCAGACTGCAGTCTGTGAAGTCACTCCCTCCAAGTAGATGGGTTGAGGCAAGAGCTATGACTTTGCATCCCCAAAAAAGAAACTCCCCAGTCCAGTTTAGTTGCTCACTCATGTCCAGCTCTTTGCAACCCCATGGACTGCAGCATGCCAGGCCTCCCTGTCCATCACCAACTCCAGGAGTTTACTCAAACTCATGTCCATTGAGTCAGTGATGCCATCCAACCATTTCATCCTCTGTGGTCTTCTTCTGCCTTCAATCTTTCCCAGCATCATGGTATTTTCAAATGAGTCAGTTCTTCACATCAGGTGGCCAAAGTATTGGAGTTTCAGCTTCAGCATCAGGCCTAATGAATATTCAGGACTGATTTCCAATACGGTGTACCGGTTGGATCTCCTTGCAGTTCAAGGGACTCTCAAGAGTCTTCTCCAACACCACAGTTCGAAAGCATCAATTCATCAGCACTCAGCTTTCCTTATAGTCCAACTCTCACATCCATACATGACTACTGGAAAAATCATAGCCTTGACTAGACGGACCTTTGTTAGCAAAGTAATGTCTCTGCTTTTTAATAAGCTGTCTAGGTTGGTCATAACTTTCCTTCCAAGGAGCAAGCATCTTTTAATTTCATGACTGCAGTCACCATCTGCAGTGATTTTGGAGTCCCCCCAAAAAAGTCTGTCATTGTTTCCACTGTTTCCCCATCTATTTCACATGAAGTGATGGGAACAGATGCCATGATCTTAGTTTTCTGAATGTCGAGTTTTAAGCCAACTTTTTCACTCTCCTCTTTCATTTTCATCAAGAGGTTCTTTAGTTCTTCACTTTCTGCCATAAGGGTGCTGTCATCTGCATACCTGACGTTATTGATATTTCCCCTGGCAATCTTGATTCCAGATTGTGCTTCCTCCAGCCTAGCATTTCTCATGATGTACTCTGCATAGAAGTTAAATAAGCAGGGTGACAATATACAGCCTTGGCGTACTCCTTTTCCTATTTGGAACCAGTCTGTTGTTCCATGCTCAGTTCTAACTGAGCTCAAGAAACTCAGTGCTTCCTGACCTGCATACTGATTTCTCAAGAGGCAGGTCAGGCGGTCTGGTATTCACATCTCTTTCAGAATTTTCCAGTCTGTTGTGATCCACACATTCAAAGGCCTTGGTGTGGTCAATAAAGCAGAAATAGATGTTTTTCTGGAACTCTCTTGCTTTTTTGATGACCCAGCAGATGTTGGCAATTTGATCCCTGGTTCCTCTGACTTTTCTAAAACCAACTTGAAGATCTGGAAGTTCACTGTTCACGTATTGCTGAAACCTGGCTTGGAGAATTTTGAGCATTACTTTACTAGCATGTGAGATGAGTGCAATTATGCAGTAGTTTGAGCATTATTGGCATTTGACATTTTCCAGTCCTGGGGCCACTGCTGAGTTTTCCAAATTTGCTGACATATTGAGTGCAGCTCTTTCATAGCATCATCTTTTAAGATTTGAAACAGCTCAACTGGAATTCCATCACCTCCACTAGCTTTGTTCATAGTGATGCTTCCTAAGGCCCACTTGACTTCGCATTCCAGGATCTCTGGCTCCAGGTGAGTGATCATACCATTGTGATTATCTGGGTCATAAAGATCTTTTTGTATAGTTCTTCTGTGTATTCTTGCCACCTCTTCTTAATATCTTCTCCTCCTATTAGGTCCATACCATTTCTGCCCTTTATTGAGTCCATCCTTATGTGAAACATTCCCATGGAATCTCTAATTTTAATTTTCTTGAAGAGATCTCTAGTCTTTTGCATTTTATTGTTTTCCTCTATTTCTTTGCACTGATCACTGAGGAAGGCTTTCTTATCTCTCTGTGCTATTCTTTGGAATTCTGCATTCAAATGGGTACATCTTTCCTTTTCTCCTTTGTTCTTCACTTCTCTTCTTTTCACAGCTATTTGTAAAGCCTCCTCAGACAGCCATTTTGCCCTTTTGCATTTCTTTTTCTTGGCGATGGTCTTGATCCCTGTCTCCTGTTCAATGTCACAAACCTCCGTTCATAGTTTTTCAGCCACTCTGTCTATCAGATCTAATCCCTTGAATCTATTTCTCACTTCCAGTGCATAATTTTAAGGGATTTGATTTAGTTCATACCTGAATGGTCTAGTGGTTTTCCCTACTTTCCTCACTTTAAGTCTGAATTTCTCAGTAAGGAGTTCATGATCTGAGCCTCAGTCAGCTCCCAGTCTTGTTTTTGCTGACTGTATAGAGCTTCTCAATCTTTGGCTGCAAAGAATATAATCAATTTGATTTCGGTATTAACTATCTGGTGATGTCCAAGATTCTACAGAGTCTTCTCGTGTGTTGTTGGACAAGGGTGTTTGCTATGACCAGTGTGTTCTCTTGGAAAAACTCTCTTAGCCTTTGCCCTGCTTCATTCTGTACTCCAAGGCCAAATTTGCCTGTTACTCCAGGTGTTTCTTGACTTCCTATTTTTGTATTCCAGTCGCCAGAGGTGGTTGTTTTTGCTACTACCTGTTAGACCAGAGGGAAAAAAGATTCATGGATTCACAGATTCACTCATGGACTATTAGCACATGGTTTGAAAACTTCCTCATGATCTTACAGATACAAATACTAAAACTGCAAGTTTCTTTTGCAAACATTTCTTTAATAAGATTAACAGGTCAATTATCCCTTTTTAAAAAACCTGAAATTTAACAGTTATTTGAATCAATTTTCTAGATTTTTTTTGTGAGTAGCCTAGGCAATGGTAATCTTTCTCCCTCTTCCTTTTTTTTGTTTGAGGTTTATTTTAAACCATTTATATCTTGTGTATCCAGTGTACATACCAAATGTTGTAAGTATAAAAATTATCTCAATTATAAAAAAGCCTTCACTTTAAAAAAAAAACATATATCTGAAAACTAAATAGTATGGTATTAAATAGCCTTTGAGTTTGAAGGATATTAGAATAGAAATTAGAAATACTTAGAACTGAATGGCAATAAAACATAGTATGCCAATATTTATGTTATAGTCAAAGAAGTATTTATAAGTACATGGGTTGAGATACATTTTATTAACAAAGACAAAATAATGCAAAAAAAGCTAAAATTTTTAACTCAAGAAATTTGTGTGTGGGGGGGGGGTGGTTGTAGTCCCAAGAGAACATTTATTCCAAGAAATACAAAAGCAGTAAATAATAGGAGATAAGTACATATGTCCATAAAACAGGCAAAAGAAGAGGAGGAGATGACTTTTAAAAAAACTGGTTTTTTGAAAAAATTTAATAGATACTACTTTAACAAGACTGAGGAAAACAGGGAGCAGGAGAGAAGGATGTAAATAATTAAATACAGACTACGAGTCTATAAAGAACATCCTGACCAACTATCCATTAAGTAATCTGAATCTAGACAAAATGAATAGATTGCTATCAAAAATCATAAAATGATAATGTTGATGCAAGAAGAAATATAATAGTTGACTGCAACAATAGCATAAAGAAGTTAAAATAACAAGGAAGTTAAAAAAAACCTCCACAAAGACCTCTCTAGGCTCACAAAGCTTTATTGTTGATTCCTACCAAATTTTCAAGGAACAGATAATTCTTATTTTATACAAATTGTTCTAGAAAACAGGAAAAAGTAAGAAAACTTTAGATTATTTTATAAGATTACTGTCATGTTGATGCCCCAATAAAATAAACTTGGTACCCTAATCATAGTAAACATTTAGACAGAACTTCCTTGGTGTCAGGTATTCTAAGTGTTTTCTCTACTTTAAGTCATTTATTCATAAATACAAGGTATACATTAGGTACCATAAACATTGATCCCATTTAAAGATGGGGTTGATGAAGCCAGAGAGGTTTACTGCCATCTCAGAAAACATAGCTGGTGAGTGGCCAAGCTGGTTCCAGAGATTGCATTCTTAAGCTCTATGCCATATTTCTCCAAAAGAACAGACTTAATTTCACAGAAGCAAAAACACAGGCTAACAACATCTAACAGTATATATAAAACAAAATGCATCATGGTCAGGTAAGGTCTATTCCAAGAATGCAAAGATGATTCAATTCAAAAAAAATATTCCAAGGAAACACAACACATTAATAGCAAGAAAACTAACCAGAAAAACCCTAGATACAGCAAAAAACATAAAGTTTATCACCTATTTATGACAAAACTAGCAAACCAGGGATTGAAGGGAACTTCATTAACATGGAAAATATATCTAGAAATTTATGATATATATTTCTCTTATTAGAAAAACTTTAATAAGTATGTAAACAAAACAAAGATGGTTTTTTACCATGTACCATAATTCTAGGTCATGTCAATATAGTAAGAAAAGAAATAATAGAAATGAGAACTGTAAGGAAAGAAATAATCAGTGCTTGAAAATAATGTGATCATCTACACAGAAGAAAAAAAGCAATGAAATGATCAAGGTATCAAGGTATGAGTTCAATGAGGTTACTAGATTTCAAGGTAAACATATTAAATAAAAATAGCATTATTCTTCCCCAGGAATTGCTAAACAGAAAATATTATCAAGTATAAGATATTATTCAAAATAACAAGAAAAACTAGTTATCTAAAATTAATTTAGTGTATAAAGACCTGATGGAGATATTTTTAATTTGTCTTTTGAGAAGCATATAATAAAATCTGTGTAAATGTAGAGAAAGTGCATGATCTTGGATAATAATACTTTATACCATAAAAATATTAATTTATCCCAAAGTTAACCTAAAAATTAAATCCTACACTATACTTCAGTTATGTCTTTAAGGAACTCAATTTATTCAAAAATTTATAAGGAAGAAAAAAATGCTTATGATTAGCTAAGTCAGGTTTGAAGGAGTAAAGAAAGAGTGGAGATGTCCACTCAGTATTCTGTGATAACCTACACAAGAAAATAATGCAAAAAGAATGCAAAAAAATTCTTTTTTGCAATCCCTATCAAGCTACCAATGGTATTTTTCAGAGAACTAGAATAAATAATTTCACAATTTGTATGGAAATACAAAAAACCTCGAATAGCCAAAGCAATCTTGAGAAAGAAGAATGGAACTGGAGGAATCAACCTGCCTGACTTCAGGCTCTACTACAAAGCCACAGTCATCAAGACAGTATGGTACTGGCACAAAGACAGAAATACAGATCAATGGAACAAAATAGAAAGCCCAGAGACAAATCCACGCAACTACGGACACCTTATCTTTGACAAAGGAGGCAAGAATATACAATGGAGAAAAGACAATCTCTTTAACAAGTGGTGCTGGGAAAACTGGTCAACCACTTGTAAAAGAATGAAATTAGAACACTGTCTAACACCATATACAAAAATAAACTCAAAATGGATTAAAGATCTAAACATAAGATCAGAAACTATAAAACTCCTAGAAGAGAACATAGGCAAAACACTCTCCAACATAAATCACAGCAGAATCCTCTATGACTCACCTCCCAGAATATTGGAAATGAAAGCAAAAATAAACAAATGGGACCTAATTAAAATTAACAGCTTCTGCACAACAAAGGAAACCATAAGCAAGGTGAAAATATAGCCTTCAGAATGGGAGAAAATAATAGCAAATGAAACAACTGACAAAGAATTAATCTCAAAAATATACAAGCAACTCCTGCAGCTCAATTCCAGAAAAATAAAAGACCCAATCAAAATGTGGGCCAAAGGACTAAACAGACATTTCTCCAAAGAAGACATACAGATGGCTAACAAACACATGAAAAGATGCTCAACATCACTCATTATCAGAGAAATGCAAATCAAAGCCACAATGAGGTACAATTACACGCCAGTCAGAATGGCTGCTATCCAAAAGTCTACAAGCAATAAATGCTGGAAAGGGTGTGGAGAAAAGGGAACACTCTTACACTGTTGGTGGGAATGCAAACTAGTATAGCCACTATGGAGAACAGCGTGGAGATTCCTTAAAAAACTGGAAATAGAACTGCCATATGACCCAGGAATCCCACTGCTGGGCATATACACTGAGGAAACCAGAATTGAAAGAGACGTGTACCCCAATGTTCATCGCAGCACTGTTTATAATACCCAGGACACAGAAGCAACCTAGATGTTCATCAGCAGATGAACAGATAAGAAAGCTGTGGTACATAAACACAATGGAGTATTACTCAGCCATTAAAAAGAATATATTTGAATCAGTTCTAATGAGGTGGATGAAACTGGAGCCGATTATACAGAGTGAAGTAAGCCAGAAAGAAAAACACCAATACAGTATACTAATGCATACATATGGAATTCAGAAAGAAGGTAATGGTAACTCTGTATGCGAGATAGCAAAAGAGACACAGATGTATAGAACAGTGTTTTGGACTCTGTGGGAGAGGGCGAGGGCAGGATGATATAGGAGAATGGCATTGAAACATTTAAAATATTGTATGCGAAACAAATCACCAGTCCAGGTTTGATGCATGATACAGAGTGCTCAGGGCTGGTGCACTGGGATGACCCAAAGGGATGGGATGGGGAACACATGTACACTCATGGTGGATTCAAGTCAATGTATAGCAAAAGCAATACAATACTGTAAAGTAAAATAAATAAATAAATTTTAAACAAAAAAGAATGCAAAAAAATTCTCTTTATTATTTATAAATAATTTTTTATTTTTATTATTTTTATTATTATTGAAACATAAATTTATTCTTTTATTTTGCATATTCATATATAAAATATATACCTACATATATATGTATAACTGAACCACTTTGCTATACACCTGAAACTAACTCAACATTTTAAATCAAGTATGCTTCAATAAAATTTTTTAAAAACAGTGGAAACCTGCTTTCTAGATATTAAGATATGTACAAACCCACTGCAATCAAATCAACATATGACAAGAGCAAACAAACCAATGGAGGGTAGCAAATAGTTTTAAAATAGATTCATGAATTTATGGTAACCTGATACATAATAAAGGCAGCACTACAGAGCAACAAAGAAAAGGCTGACTCTTTATAGATGGTATTAGAAATAACTAGCTCAATGTGAAGAACAACTAAAACTTAGACCCTTCTTTACAACATACACAACACACTACAGATGAATTAAAGGTGTAGAGGACAGGGGCAATGGGTTTGATATAAAATAATGTAGGAGAATATCTATATCCCTATGATGGGGAGAACTTCTGAAACAAAAATCTGAAATTTTGATCCATAAGGCAAAAAATTTCATTACATAAAAACTATAGACATTCATTTCATGCAGAACACCCTTGACAATGTTAACAGATGAACAACAGACGAACAACAGAAGAAAATATTGTCATTGCCTAAAAACAAGAGACTAATCCAGAATTCATAGGATATACAAGTTCAGTTCAGTTCAGTGGCTCAGTCGTGTCCGACTCTTTGCGACCCCATGAATCGCAGCACGCCAGGCCTCCCTGTCCATCACCATCTCACGGGGTTCACTCAGACTCACGTCCATCAAGTCCGTGATGCCATCCAGCCATCTCATCCTCTGTTGTCCCCTTCTGCTCCTGACTCCAATCCCTCCCAGCATCAGAGTCTTTTCCAATGAGTCAACTCTTCACATGAGGTGGCCAAAGTACTGGAGCTTCAGCTTTAGCATCATTTCTTCCAAAGAAATCCCAGGGTTGATCTCCTTCAGAATGGACTGGTTGGATCTCCTTGCAGTCCAAGGGACTCTCAAGAGTCTTCTCCAACACCACAGTTCAAAATCATCAATTCTTCAGCACTCAGCCTTCTTCACCGTCCAACTCTCACATCCATACATGACCACAGGAAAAACCATAGCCTTGACTAGACGGACCTTAGTCGGCAAAGTAATGTCTCTGCTTTTGAATATACTATCTAGGTTGGTCATAACTTTTCCTCCAAGGAGTAAGCGTCTTTTAATTTCATGGCTGCAGTCACCATCTGCAGTGATTCTGGAGCCCAAAAAAAAATAGTCTGACACTGTTTCCACTGTTTCCCCATCTATTTCCCATGAAGTGATGGGACCAGATGCCATGATCTTTGTTTTCTGAATGTTGAGCTTTAAGCCAACTTTTTCATTCTCCACTTTCATTTTCATCAAGAGATTTTTTAGCTCCTCTTCACTTTCTGCCATAAGGGTGGTGTCATCTGCATATCTGAGGTTATTGATATTTCTCCCAGCAATCTTGATTCCAGCTTGTGTTTCTTCCAGTCCAGCGTTTCTCATGATGTACTCTGCATAGAAGTTAAATAAGCAGGGTGACAGTATACAGCCTTGCCGTACTCCTTTTCCTATTTGGAACCAGTCTGTTGTTCCATGTCCAGTTCTAACTGGTGCTTCCTGGCCTGCATACAGATTTCTCAAGAGGCATGTCAGGTGGTCTGGTATTCCCATCTCTTTCAGAATTTTCCACAGTTTATTGTGATCCACACAGTCAAAGGCTTTGGCATAGTCAATAAAGCAGAAATAGATGTTTTTCTGGAACTCTCTTGCTTTTTCCATGATCCGGCAGATGTTGGCAATTTGATCTCTGGTTCCTCTGCCTTTTCTAAAACCAGCTTGAACATCAAGGAGTTCATGGTTCACGTATTGCTGAAGCCTGGCTTGGAGAATTTTGAGCATTACTTTACTAGCATGTGAGATGAGTGCAACTGTGCAGTAGTTTGAGCATTCTTTGGCATTGCCTTGCTTTGGGATTGGAATGAAAACTGACCTTTTCCAGTCCTGTGGCCACTGCTGAGTTTTCCAAATTTGCTGGCATATTGAGTGCAGCACTTTCACAGCATCATCTTTCAGGATTTGAAACAGCCCAGGAGGGCCTAGAGGAGCTATCCCACGCTGAAGGTCAGGAACGGTGGCGGTAAGGAGATACCCCTCGTCCAAGTAAGGAGCAGAGGCTATGCTTTTCTGGAGCAGCCGTGAAGGAATACCCCATGCCCAAGAAAAGAGAAACCCAAGTAAGATGGTAGGTGTTGCAAGAGGGCATTAGAAGGCAGAACACTGAAACCATACTCACAGAAAACTAGTCGATCTAATCACACTAGGACCACAGCCTTGTCTAACTCAATGAAACCAAGCCATGCCTGCAGGGCAACCCAAGACGGGTGGGTCATGATGGAGAGGTCTGACAGAATGTAGTCCACTGGAGAAGGGAACAGCAAGCCACTTCAGTATTCGTGCCTTGAGAACCCCATGAACAGTAGGAAAAGGCAAAATGAAAGGATACCAAAAGAGGAACTCCCCAGGTCATTAGGTGCCCAATATGCTACTGGAGATCAGTGGAGAAATAACTCCAGAAAGAATGAAGGGATGAAGCCAAAGCAAAAACAACACCCAGTTGTGGATGTGACGGGGGATAGAAGCAAGATCCAATGCTGTAAAGAGCAGTGTTGCATAGGAACCTGGAATGTCAGGTCCATGAATCAAGGCAAATTGGAAGTGGTCAAACAGGAGATGGCAAGAGTGAACGTTGACATTCTAGGAATCAGCGAACTAAAATGGACTGGAATGGGTGAATTTAACTCAGATGACCATTATATCTACTACTGCAGGCAGGAATCCCTCAGAAGAAATGGAGTAGCTATCATGGTCAACAAAAGAGTCTGAAATGCAGTACTTGGATCCAATCTCAAAAACAATGGAATGATCTCTGTTCGTCTCAAGGCAAACCATTCAATATCACAGTTATCCAAGTCTATGCCCCAACCAGTAACACTGAAGAAACTGAAGTTGAATGGTTTTATGAAGACCTAAAAGACCTTTTAGAACTAACACCCAAAAAAGATGTCCTTTTCATTATAGGGGACTGGAATGCAAAAGTAGGAAACACCTGGAGTAACAGGCAAATTTGGCCTTGGAGTGCAGAATGAAGCAGGGCAAAGACTAATAGAGTTTTGCCAAGAAAATGCACTGGTCATAGCAAACACCCTCTTCCAACAACACATGTTGTGTCCATGTCTACACATGGACATCACCAGATGGTCAACACTGAAATCAAATTGATTACATTCTTTGCAGCCAAAGATGGAGAAGCTCTATATAGTCAACAAAAACAAGACCAGGAGCTGACTGTGGTTCAGATCATGAACTCCTTATTACCAAATTCAGACTCAAATTGAAGAAAGTAGGGAAAACTGCTAGACCATTCAGGTATGACCTAAATCAAATCCCTTATGATTATACAGTGGAAGTGAGAAATCGATTTAAGGGTCTAGATCTGATAAGATAGAGTGCCTGATGAACTATGGAATGAGGTTCGTGACATTGTACAGGAGACAGGGATCAAGACCATCCCCATGGAAAAGAAATGCAAAAAGGCAAAATGGCTCTCTGGGGAGGCCTTACAAATAGCTGTGAAAAGAAGAGAGGCAAAAGCCAAGGAGAAAAGGAAAGATATAAGCATCTGAATGCAGAGTTCCAAAGAATAGCAAGAAGAGATAAGAAAGCCTTCTTCAGCAATCAATGCAAAGAAATAGAGGAAAAGAACAGATTGGGAAAGACTAGAGATCTCTTCAAGAAAATTAGAGATACCAAGGAAACATTTCATGCAAAGGTGGGCTCAATAAAGGACAGAAATGGTATGGACCTAACAGAAGCAGAAGATATTAAGAAGAGGTGGCAAGAATACACAGAAGAACTGTACAAACAAGATCTTCACGACCCAGATAATCATGATGATGTGATCACTAATCTAGAGCCAGACATCTTGGAATGTGAAGTCAAGTGGGCCTTAGAAAGCATCACTATGAACAAAGCTAGTGGAGGTGATGGAATTCCAGTTGAGCTATTTCAAATCCTGAAAGATGATGCTGTGAAAGTGCTGCAATCAATATGCCAGCAAATTTGGAAAACTCAGGATATACAAGGAACTTCTGAAATCAATAATGAAAGAACAGGAAGTTTAGCCAGAAAATGGAACATAGACATGAACTAACAGTACACTTAAGAGGAATTTCAACAGACTAGCAAGCATATGAAAATATGCCCAGACTCATTTATATTTACAGAAGTACATATTGAAACAATGGGGGAAAAAAAAGGAAATCACTACAGATCCCATGGGCATTCAAAGGATAATATGGGACTGTTGTGAATAATATTAGGCTTATAAATTTGATGACCTAGATGTAATAGACCATTCCTTGAAAAACACAATTTGCCAAAACCCACACAAGAAGATTATGCCATTATACATTCATCCAAACTCATAGAATATACGATACCAATAGTTAACCATATGGTAAACTCTAGACTTTGAGTGATTATAACGTGTCAGTATAGGTTCATCAACTATAACAAATGTACCACTTTACTGGTGGGCGTTGATAACGTCATTAAGTCACTAAGCAGTGTCTGACTCTTTGATAATGGTGGAGGTTATTATTTGTGGGTTCAGGTAGAATATGGGAAATGTCTGAACTTTCACCTCATTTTTGATGTGAATCATAAAATGTTCTAAAAATTAGAATCTTAACTTTTAAAAAATGTTAGTCAATAAAATGACCAATAAAAATTTCCAAAAACTAGAAAGCTGGCTAAAAAGCAACATGGATAGACCTAAAAACACAGTTCTGAGCAAAAGGAGAAAACTTCATAAGGATCGTTGTTGATGACATTCCATGAATTGAGGAGTACAATTAACTCAACACTTTGTACCAGAGAGCCTATAATAGCCAAGGGTAGATTTTAAAATATATGTAGTTTTGATATTTATATATGGTTGATGTGAACTTTTATATATAAAATGCCTATTTTTATATGAATTTTAATATATGTATATGTACAGTGGAATGTTATATAGCTAATTAAAAAAGTAAGCTGCTCTTTCTATGCTGATGAATAATCTCTATACTAAAAGAATATGGAAGATACAAAATGAGGTATACATTATGCTACATATAAATTATATATACTTCCGTGTATATATATATATTTACTTATAAATATATGCATGTATATAAACTGAGAGAAAGAGAAAATGAAAAACAAGAAACTGGTACCTGCGGTTGCCTCTAAGATGAGAAATTGTGTGGTTAAAGCACAGGGATACAAAACAGATTTACCTTTCACTCGATGCCCTTTTGTAATTTTTTAATTTTGTACTGTTTACATATATTTCTTAATCAAAATGAATAACCAAGCTAATTATAAAAATAAAACCAAAACATGTGCATATGCTGATAGAGAATACCACATTCATTTGTCCGTACGTCTTCCCCTCCAGAATGAGACAAGGGGTCAGTTATATTCATCTTTTTATCTCCTATAATATAATGTGGCAGTTTCTGCCACATAGTAGGTACTCAGTAAATAAAGAAGAAGGATAAAGACAAAAGGAAGACAAATAAAAATGTGCTGAGTGAGACACAGATGGTTCTCAGTTCCCTCTTTGTGCTTTTTTGTGATTTTCACATTTTCAAAATTGTTTTAATTAAAAAATAGAACTGTGGTACAAGTGTGGAGTTTGACCTGAATGTGGAGGCAGGCTATTACTTAAGAGGCTACTTTCACAGGCCAGGTAGGAGATTCTGAGTGGCCCAGCCTTGCTGTTGCCAAAGAGCCAAATGCTCCTCCAGGCTCTTTTCTCTGACATTTGCTTGATGCTGCCTCCCCCACCATTGCTAATTATGTACTTGAAGGTAGAGTGGAGATAATGAGCTGACCAGGCATCACCAGAAATAACAGTAGACCAAGCGACAACCTGAGCCTGCTGTGGCTACTTCTTCCTCTTTTTCAGTCAAAGCTGGAGTTATTCTGATTCCCTCCAGGAAAAAGGAAAGGGAAACTGAGCTGAACACAGTGTAGGATCACCAGGCACCCAGCATCCGCACAGTCTCCCACTGGGCTCATGTTATCTGTCCCAGAGTGGTCCCCAGCCTGTCATTAATGGATCCCAGCCTTTAAACATCCATTTGACCTGCCTCTCCTTCAAGTCTTTTTCTCTCCATTTCTTAACCCTCAATTCCATCCTCACTTTCCAGCTGCTCTCTAAGGCTTCACCTTTTTGAGTACCTTTTATGTGTTAAATATTGGACTCTGGTGCTGGGCTCCAGTGAATGTTGCTTAAAACACAAAAGGTTAAGCAGAGAGCAACTGTATTGATTAAACATCCATTTTCTTTCCTTTTGTTTTTGTAAGAGCCCTTGATGTTGTCTCTGATTGACAGCCCCACCTGTACACCTCTGGCCCCAGATTCCCCTTGGTAATGTCACTGAGAGCTACAGAGCTCCTCACCCACTCCACACAAGCCACAGATCCTTCATGTACAGATTTCAAAGAAAAAAAAAAAGAAACGTAGCTTTTCGCTCTTCTCCTTTCCTTCCCTATTCCTTAGACATATTTTATTTCCACAAGTCCCTGTTGAACGAAGGAAAGTAAAATGGGGAGAAGGGAAAAAGCTTTTGGCACTCACCCCTGCCTTCTTTCGAATGTCTTCAAGTAGCAAGCTTTTGAATATGCTTTCAAGAAGGTGACAACCTTGTTAAATTAGCTTTTCCTTTTTCCCTCTCATGGTGTGAGTGACCTAAAGAATTCTTCCTGCAAGATTAACAAAATTACACCCATTGAGCTCGGTGTGAAAGGCATGGTATGAAGCCTGCTTTGCTCTGTTGTTGGTTCATGATAACGACTACATGAGCTGGCTTTGCCTCTTCCTCGCTCCTCCCTAAAAGTGTAATATTGCAAATAATAGGGCATCACCTTGCCATCCAAGAAGAGGATAAGCCTCTCAAGCAGAGAAGCCAAATGTCCAGTTACTATATGTAGCCAACAATAAATGAAGCCAAACAATTCCAAAAATTCATCTCCTTCCTCCCAAAACTCCATTTACACCATCGGATGAAGCCTATTCATAAAAACAGGGTCGTAAGAATTATCAATAGAGTTGGCAGGACTGACTAAGGTGTCCAATGGTAAAGAGCACAGTTTTAGCAATTTGAACCTCTATGTGGCCCTTTTGGGCTTCCCTGGTGGCTAGGATGGAGAAAGCAATGGCACCCCACTCCAATACTC
This sequence comes from Ovis aries, assembly GCF_016772045.2. NCBI lineage: Eukaryota > Metazoa > Chordata > Mammalia > Artiodactyla > Bovidae > Ovis > Ovis aries. The sequence continues at coordinate 17,025,296 of NC_056055.1, forward strand.
TTACCTGGAAAATCCCATGGATGGAGGAGCCTGGTGGGCTGCAGTCCATGGGGTCGCGACTGAGCGACTTCACTTTCACCTTTCACTTTCACACGTTGGAGAAGGAAATGGCAACACACTCCAGTGTCCTTGCCTGGAGAATCCCAGGGATGGCGGAACCTGGTGGGCTGCTGTCTATGGGGTCGCACAGAGTCAGACACAACTGAAGCGACTTAGCAGCAGCAGGTGGCTAGGATGGTAAAGAATCCACTTGCAGTGAGAAGACCTGGTTTGATTCCTGAGGTGGGAAGATCCCCTGGAGAAGGGACTGGCTACCCACTCCAGTATTCTGGCCTGGAGAATGGAGAATGCCATGGACAGAGGAGCCTGGCAGGCTACAGTCCATGGGGTCGCATTGGGTTGCACCCTCATCCTCACCTTTGCTAGCTCACTTTAGACATTTTGTAGGGAGGAAGTCTAATTCAGATCAGATTCTATGTCAGTGTTGCTAGGATTTCAACTAGATGAAAGCTACGGGACAAAGAAATGGGGTGCAAAGATGGAACACCTGCTTCTCTCTTCTTAGGCTTATCAAGACCCCTTATAGACTAACGCAAACATCCAGAAATGTGATGGAGCCAGATTTTGCAAGAGCTGACTCTTAAATTTTCAGGAAATTTGCAATCCAATTGTCAGTTTAACAGTTTTTATTTAAAAATTAAGTTATATACAAATGAACCTCTTCACAGAACAAAAACAGACTCACAGGTATAGAAAACAAACATATGCTTACTAAAGGAGAAAGGAAGAGAGGGAAGGATAAATTAGTAGGAGTCTGGGATTAGCAGATATAAACTACTATATATAAAATAGATGAACAGCAAAGTCTTACTGTATAACATAGGGAACTATATTTAATATCTTGTAATAACTATAATGGAAAATATGACAAGAATAAGGATGCATGCGTATATATACGTATATAACTGAATCACTGTTGTACAGCAGAAACTAATGCAGCATTGTACATTAACTATACTTCAATAAAACAAATGAATGAATTAAATATGCTAAAAATTAAATTATATAAAATTATCACATTATATTAAAAACAAAGGTAATAAATGTTCAAAATTCATCACTTAACTATTTCACTACCTTTTACTATTATCTATGCTCTTATGGTTATTTACATCTATTACTTCTGTATGGTTAAAATATTACATAAGGGTGTGCTATTGTGCATCTGTTCTAATTTCATGTTCAGTAATATCCTGTTCAGAGAAGGCAATGGCACCCCACTCCAGTACTCTTGCCTGGAAAATCCTATGGATGGAGGAGCCTGGAAGGCTGCAGTCCATGGGGTCGCTAAGAGTCGGACATGACTAAGCAACTTCACTTTCATGTTTAACTTTCATGCACTGGAGAAGGAAATGGCAACCCACTCCAGTGTTCTTGCCTGGAGAATCCCAGGAATGGGGGAGCCTGGTTGGCTACCGTCCATGGGGTCGCACAGAGTCAGACACGACTGAAGCGACTTAGCAGCAGCAGCAGCAATATCCTGTTGGTACCTGAAATTAAAAGACGTTTACTCCTTGGAAGAAAAGTTACAACCAACCTAGATAGTATATTCAAAAGCAGAGACATGACTTTGCCGACTAAGGCCCATCTAGTCAAGGCTATGGTTTTTCCTGTGGTCATGTATGGATGTGAGAGTTGGACTGTGAAGAAGGCTGAGTGCCGAAGAATTGATGCTTTTCAACTGTGGTGTTGGAGAAGACTCTTGAGAGTCCCTTGGACTGCAAGGAGATCCAACCAGTCCATTCTGATGGAGATCAACCCTGGGATTTCTTTGGAAGGAATGATGCTAAAGCTGAAACTCCAGTACTTTGGCCACCTCATGCGAAGAGTTGACTCATTGGAAAAGACTCTGATGCTGGGGAGGGACTGGGGGCAGGAGGAGAAGGGGACGACAGAGGATGAGATGGCTGGATGGCATCACTGACTCGATGGACATGAGTCTGAGTGAACTCCAGGAGATGGTGATGGACAGGGAGGCCTGGCGTGCTGTGATTCATGGGGTCGCAAGGAGTCAGACATGACTGAGTGACTGAACTGAACTGAACTGAGCCTGAAAATCAACCATGTTGGAAGTATTTATACCACAGTAATTGGAAAACACTACAAATCAGAGATTGACTTACTGTTCTTGACTGGCGAGACTGGGGCTCAGTGATCTATGGCTCAATGAACAAATCTAGCCTTTAACTTGTTTTTGATGGTCCACAAGCTAAAAGTACTTTTTATATTTTTAAGGGGTTCTAAAAGAAGGAAGAGGAATAGGAGAAGGAGAGAAGAAGAGATAAAGATTCGCTTTTCCCTGCTGCTGCTGCTGCGTTGCTTCAGTCGTGTCCAACTCTTTGTGACCCCATGAACCACAGCACACCAGGCCTCCCTGTCCATCATCAACTCCCAGAGTCCACCCAAAGCCACGTCCGTTGAGTCGGGAATGCCATCCAACCATCTCATCTTCTGTGGTCCCCTTCTCCTCCTGTCCTCAATCTTTCCCAGCATCAGGGTCTTTTCAAATGAGTCACCTCTTCCCATCAGGTGGCCAAAGTATTGAGTTTCAGCTTTAGCATTAGGCCTTCCAACGAACATCCAGGACTGATCTCCTTTAGAATGGACTGGTTGGATCTCCTTGCAGTCCAAGGGACTCTCAAGAGTCTTCTCCAACACCACAGTTCAAAAGCATCAATTCTTCAGTGCTCAGCTTTCTTCACAGTCCAACTCTCACATCCAAACATGACCTCTGGAAAAAACTTAGACTTGACTAGACAGACGTTTATTGACAAAGTAATGGCTCTGCTTTTGAATATGCTATCTAGGTTGGTCATAACTTTTCTTCCAAGGAGTAAGCGTCTTTTAATTTCATGGCTGCAGTCACCATCTGCAGTGATTTTGGAGCCCAAAAAGATAAAGTCTGACACTGTTTCCCCATCTATTTGCCATGGAGTGATGGAACCAGATGCCATGATATTCGTTTTCTGAATGTTGAGCTTTAAGCCAACTTCTTCACTCTCCACTTTCATTTTCATCAAGAGGCTTTTCAGTTCCTCTTCACTTTCTGCCATAAGGGTGGTGTCATCTGCATATCTGAGGTTATTGATATTTCTCCCAGCAATCTTGATTCCAGCTTGTGCTTCTTCCAGTCCAGTGTTTCTCATGATGTACTCTGCATAGAAGTTAAATAAGCAGGGTGACAATATACAGCCTTGCCGTAGTCCTTTTCCTATTTGGAACCAGTCTGTTGTTCCATGTCCCCATGTCCTTGCAGGTTGATTATTCTCTTTCCAGTTTAATGTCAAAAGGCTTTGGCATAGTCATTAAAACTAATCCAAGTTTTGATAAAAGAACAAAGTGGTTCAATGTGAAGCTGGCTGAAACATTACTACTAGCAGATGAGTACAATGAGCAAAACTTAGATTTTCTGGCATATTGAGTGCAGCACTTTCACAGCATCATCTTTCAGGATTTGAAACAGCTCAACTGGAATTCCATCACCTTCACTAGCTTTGTTTGTAGTGATGCTTCCTAAGGCCCACTTGACTTCACATTTCAGCATCTCTGGCTCTAGGCAAGTGATCACACCATCATTTTTATCTGGGTCATGAAAATCTTTTTGTATAGTTCTTCTGTGTATTCTTGCCACCTCTTAATATCTTAATATCTACTGCTTCTGTCACGTCCATACCATTTTACACTTTACCGTCTGAGCCACCAGAGAAGTCAAAAGGAACAGAAGAGTTAGAAATACAAGGTCCATGTTCTCCAAGAGCTCACAATTCAGTATGACATCAACAGGTAACAGATCAACAGCAAAGGATAGAGACACAAGTGTGGAAACACAAACATCCGAAGTGTTCACTGTTTCAGTGTTCCATAGTGAGAAGCTGACTTGAAGTAGCAGAAAATGGCCCAAGGGCACAAAGCTAATAAAGCTTGTTACCAAGTTCAGTTCAGTTCAGGAGTAACCATGAATCATCTCCCAGAGTTCACTCAGACTCATGTCCATTGAGTCAGTGATGCCATCCAGCCATCTCATCCTCGGTCGTCCCCTTCTCCTCCTGCCCCCAATCCCTCCCAGCATCAGAGTCCTTTCCAATGAATCAACACTTTGCATGAGGTGGCCAAAGTACTGGAGCTTCAGCTTTAGCATCAGTCCTTCTAAAGAACAAGTGATGAATGGACAGTACTCTCCAACACCACAGTTGAAAAGCATTAATTCTTTGGCACTCAGCTTTCTTCTTAGCAAGTCCAGCCTTGACTAGTTTGATCTATCTAGGTTGGTCATAACTTTTCTTCCAAGGAGTAAGCGTCTTTTAATTTCATGGCTGCAGTCACCATCTGCAGTGATTTTGGAGCCCAAAAAGATAAAGTCTGACACTGTTTCCCCATCTATTTGCCATGGAGTGATGGAACCAGATGCCATGATATTCGTTTTCTGAATGTTGAGCTTTAAGCCAACTTCTTCACTCTCCACTTTCATTTTCATCAAGAGGCTTTTCAGTTCCTCTTCACTTTCTGCCATAAGGGTGGTGTCATCTGCATATCTGAGGTTATTGATATTTCTCCCAGCAATCTTGATTCCAGCTTGTGCTTCTTCCAGTCCAGTGTTTCTCATGATGTACTCTGCATAGAAGTTAAATAAGCAGGGTGACAATATACAGCCTTGCCGTAGTCCTTTTCCTATTTAGAACCAGTTTGCTGTTCCATGTCCTTGAGTTGATTATTTCTCCAAATGTCAAAAAGTAAACATTAAATAAAAGTTTTAAAAGAACAAGTGTCAATGTAGCTCTGAAACTATAACAGTACTGAGCTGAACTGCAACCAAGTTAAAAGGTCTTGGCATTCATTAATATTAACATATTCAGGTGTTTTCAGCTCTTTGAGGGCAAGAGTCAGCCATTCTTCCTACAGTGCCCAGTGGAGGGCTGGTCATACAAAAGCTGTTGTCAAAGCACTCGAGTAACTGGGGAGGCTGCAGTGGGATCTGCAGAGTCAAAGAGCCAGTGAATCACCAATGGGACTTCCCACAGGGTAGTCTTTATCTCTAGAGGCACAAGGAAATCCAACAAGTTGAATCAGTACCTGAACCACAATCTTAGCAAAGAGGAATCTGTGTGATGCAAAGTTGATACATTTATCAATTCACAGAGATCTAAAAAAAAAAATAAATTCAACATTTTCTTAAATGTGTAGAGCAGATTCACAATCTCCCTTGAAAATTTCTTTTAGAGCAGAGCTTCTTAAATTCTGATGTGAATCAGAGTCAGCTGGGGAGCTTATTAAAAGTATCTCTCCCCAGTCCACTCCCAGATGGCCTGATTTACTAGGTCTCCAACCAGATCTGCACACCCCTGGTTAAGAATCTTCTAGAGTTTCTACATTCCTATTGTGAATACGTTTTTTTCAACTGTGCCTAACAAATTGATATGCTACAGATCCACACACTCTTTAATCTGCAATTCTGAAATACAAGAGCTCTGAAATCTAAACGACTTTACCTATTCATCCAGGAGCCAAATCTGTTGTGAGCTTAACTCTTTTGGGGGTAAAAACTGACCTGAACTGTCCAAATACGTTTTAAAATCTCAGTTCATCTAACTTTGCGTGGCTATATGTACACTCTGCTGCAGAAACATTAACCTGGTGATTGCAAGGTGCCACTCCAGACCCTCCGGGGGTGTCACAAAAGCATGCTCCGTTTTATTTTCGTCAAACCATAAATATTTGATATGTGAAATATATTTGGTTCCAGACACTTCAAATGGAAGACTGTGGGCCTAAATGAAATCCCTTGTAACTCTTAATACTTCTCAAGGATGGGGGATTTAGGAGGATTAAGGAAGCAAATTCATCAACATATACCCTTTGAGCAGCCTCAGTTTTCACAAGGTGCTTGATCTTCAGAAAGCAAGAGGCAGAAATACTTCACATTGCAGTGAACAGAAGCTTCCTGGCTACCAGCCTTTGAAAGTCCTGTCGTTTCCAGGACTCACTCCAATATCTATCCACCCTGGTTCAGGTAAGACCAGCTCTTCATCATTTTTGATGCTCAGTACATTTATGTCATAAAAACAGTCTACACACATTTTAAGTCCACATTTTAAGTATTTTGAAAGTTTCCCTGAGTCTAAGCCCCTATTATCCAGTCCCCTTTCAAGAACATCAAGAAAGCAGAGAGATAAATGAGTTGGGTTCCAGGGACTGAGGTATAATCAAGAAGCAGCATTCTTAGAATAAAACAAGAAAGGCACGAGGATGAAACCAAGAGAAGATGCCTAGAACTGAGGTTCTAAGTAAATGCAAACTAATTAACATGACCTTCTAAGTCCTGCATTACCTTGTCCAATTTTCTGTCCCCTCCACATCTTCACTCCATCACTGTTAACTTTATCCGGTTCACTGGAAAACCGCTTTTCCTACCCCTTTGGTATAAGCTGTTTTTTCTGCCTGGAATCCTCTTCACACCCATTCCCCTTTCATCTGGGTCTTCTGTACACTATCCCCATCCCCAGGTAGAGTTATCCACCTCCTAGTGCCGAGCACTATCTCTACCAGAGTCCATAACCACTGCATTTTAATTGCCTGGAAACTATGGTTATACATAGTCTTTACTTTGCACCAGTGATCGCCTTGGGGCTGGAAACCACACCTGTCTTCCATAATCACATTCCCAGTGCCTGACACCAAGCCTGCCTAGAAGTGACCCCATGCTCAACCGATGTGTGCTAAATCAATGTGTGAATGAACAGATGGATGGAAAGGAGGCAAGAAACAGGTCAAAGGCAAGGAATGGTCCAGAGCTCTTTCTAGGAACACTGCTGGCGTGTAAGTGTCCTCTCTTGCTGAGTGGGCTTTGGCTGGTGAGTGATAGCTTCACTAAAGGTAAAGAGGCAAGATCTGGAGCAGAAACCCAAACTCCCTCTTCCTGCTCCTTTTCCCCCCTTTTCTTCACAGTCCTCAACAAAATTTCCATTATTTGTATTGTATTTATTTTCCCTCTCCCCAGTAAGCTTCACAAGAGTAGAGACTATTTATCTACTGTTTCCCACTTTATACTCAGCCGCTACTGTCATGCCTGGAGAAGTTACACATAGTAAGTACTTGCTGAATGACTGAATGAATGAACAGATGTATGACATTTAATCTCTCAAGTTCCAGAGAATCTGTGTTTTGAGATCTCCTAGGGTCCCCCAAGCCTTCTTATGAGTAAGCAGGAAATTACAAATTGAGATAAAAGAATAAAAACGTATCAGACAAAATTTTATCAATCTATCCCAAAGGAACCTATCCACTCATCCCAGACAACTTGTTCTTCTGAGAAATTAATGAACTTTAAACACTAAAATAATCACTTCTAAAATTCTGCATTTTCTAGTTGATACTCTAAAAGAAATCCCCCCCTTGATTCAGATCCTCCCATTCCTTTCATTCCATCTTTCATCCCAGAATCCCAAGAGAGATTTTTCCAGAAGAGAAAGCCAGAGACCGATGTTTTCATAAACTTTTCTGTAATCATGAAAAGCTGCTTGGCAAAAGGTAGGAGAAAAAGGGATGTAGTCTTCTCTGAACCCAATTTAAAAGAAAATTAGATGTCCTTCCACCTGGAAAATCAAAAGGCTTCAAGGAAATGTCTTGCCCCAGTAAGTATCTATCTTGGGAAACAAGCAATCAGTGGATAGAACAGAAACATATTTGTAATCATGATCACTATAAGTGCTGATGAAAATGAGAAGTTGAAACAATCTTCCCTGAAAACAAAGAATTTACGTTCATATTCATATTCCATTTCTCCAGGTCTCTAGAGTCCAAATTCTCCTTACTTTTCCCAATTAAAAATAAATACATAAATAACCAAAAGAAGTTTTTGAAAGAGTTTTGCTTCAAAAGAATAATGAATTCCCCAGAGGCTAATGCATAAAATTCCAGAAATGAAGTGGGATGAGAGGAGGTCTTTCAACATAATTTTGGTAGAAAGGGCTCAAATATATCATACATCCTTTATATTTGAGAAGAATGGAACCAAGACTTTTCTGAGTATCTCAATTTTTTCTGCTATATAGTTTTTTTCTGCTATAGTTTGCCAAATTTCTGAAAGCCACATCACTTTTTATAAGAACCAAACCAGACCATGAAGTATATATAAATAATAAAAGTCATATTAAAATATATTCCGGGGACTTCCCTGGTGGTCCATTGGCTAAGACCCCACGCCTCCAATGCAGGGCGCCTGAGTTCAACACCTGGTCAGGGAACTAGTTCCCACATGCCGCAACTGAGAGTTCACATAGTGCAACTAAAGATCCCGCATGCCTCAACTGAGACCCAGCACAACCAAATAAATAAATAAATCTATAAATAAAATATAGATTCCGGGCAGTCCTTAGAGTACACACATTTGGTTGAAATTGATGTCTGTCCTGGAAAAATTACAGGTGACTACAGAGCATTAGCCTCCAGACTCATTTTTGAAAAGCAGAAACGTCTAATGTCAGGTCCATGCACACCAAGAGTCTACTGCCTGATTTTCTCTATCCCTCCAGCCCAGCCCCATCAAAAATAAACCATTCTGTACATGTGTATGGTTGATGTAAACTGTAGATTTATCTGTGCAAAGGTGCTATCCCAACATGAGGAAATCTTGATCTGTTAATTAAGAACTGATTTCTGCCAGAAAGCAAACAACTAAACAGTCTCTTGATGAAAGTGAAAGAGAAGGGTGAAAAAGTTGGCTTAAAACTCAACGTTCATAAAACTAAGATCATGGTATCTGGTCCCATTGTTTCATGGCAAATAGATGGGGAAACAATGGAAACAGTGTCAGACTTTATTTTGGGGGGCTCCAAAATCAGTGTAGATGGTGACTGCAGCCATGTAATTAAAAGACACTTGCTCCTTGGAAGAAAAGCTATGACCAACCTAGACAGCATATTAAAAAGCAGAGACATTACTTTGCCAACAAAGGTCTGTCTAGCCAAAGCTATGGTTTTTCCTGTGGTCATGTATGGATGTGAGAGTTGGACTATGAAGAAAGCTGAGCGCCGAAGAATCAATGCTTTTAAACTGTGGTGTTGAAAAAGACACTTGAGAGTCACTTGGACTGCCAGGAGATCAAACCACTCAATCCTAAAGGAAATCAGTCCTGAATATTCATTGGAAGGACTGATACTGAAGCTGAAATTCCAGTACTTTGGCAACCTGATGCAAAGAACTGACTCATTGGAAAAGACCCTGATTCTGGGAAAGAATGAAGGCAGGAGGAGAAGAGGATGACAGAGGATGAGATCCCTGGATGGCATCACTGACTCGATGGATATGAATTTGAGCAGGCTCCGGAAGTTGTTGATGGACAGGGAAGCCTGGCATGCTGCAGTCCATGGGGTCACAGAGTTGGACATGACTGAGCAACTGAACTGAACACCTAGAGAAGTTTTTAATGGCCAGGCAACTACAATCTCAAAGGAGAAAAATATAGAATGGCCAGACAACCAACTACAGAAAAATACAGAATGGCCAGAAAACCAAAATCTCAAAGGAGAAAAATACAGAAAAAAATCCAGGGAAGAGACAGACACATGAAGAATGAGGCAGAGGAGAGAAGGGAAAGACAAAATCTAGGAAGATGTCATATTATCCATTTTTTTTTGTGAGCATACAGAAAGGACCTTTGCAACACTCAGAATGATAATAACAATCCCATTTTTTTTTCTGTAGTAAATTCTTTATAGACTAAAGAGATAAAAGAATCTGCCCACAAATTATAAGGCCAATTATTCAGTGATACATTTTATAGATACATATGCATGTTTATTAATAAAGATCACATGGCCAAAACGACACACTGGGGAAATTGTAAACAATAATCTATTTTAAATAAATTTATTTTAAAAAGTCAAAACATTCGAAAAATACAAGCAGACAATTCCATATGAATATCCCCATCATCAGTAGTTGTTCAGCTAAGCCCAGGCACAACTGGCAGTGGAGGTCTTGAATTTAAGTTTCAGCTACTCATTTACTCCGTGACTTTTGGCAAGATGCCCAGCTTCTCTGGTCCTGAATTTCTACAGTTGTAAAATGGGATAATGATAACACCTACCTCACAGTAAGTGCTGTGAATAGCAAATGAAGCAATCGAATAGTTCTGAAATACCACAGTGTGACAAGTATTCCAATCTGCAACAACAGGGGAGAAGGATGTGCGAATTTTTGACAAAGCTATGTATTCTATAACATGCCTATCCTTTGGATAGTACGTCTTTCCTCCTCTTTTGGTGCTAAAATCATCTTTCTATTATTAAAACTAAAGAGTTGGCAAAGGTCCAGCTCTTTCTCTCTGTATGGTTTAGTAAGTGTCTATTGTTTTGGTTTTTATTCTGTTGGGTTTATTTTCCTCAGTTGGCAAAATAAACAGTAGGCAATTCAATATTATTTCTGCAAATTGTTTCTGAACTGTTATTGATCTCTGAAGTCCAAAAGTCAGAGTACTACTAAAATATTATGTGAATGACAGAGGACCCTATATGGACCTGAGCTGTGGTCACCAAACAGAATCAGTTGTGTTTGAAGACAAGTAGGGACCACCAGAAGGTAGCTTATTTACCTAAAGAACTAAGGAAATTCAGATGAAAAAAAATACTTATTGAAAGACAAGAAATAGTTCCTCAGGCACAGCAGTTAATGATCAATGGAGTCAGAAGATGATTCTAATAAGGTTACCATGTTACCTGTCCCTTGAATTTATCTTTTATAATTTTGTATACCTATGATGGCTAATTTTATATGTGAACTTCACTGGCCTGAAATACAATGCAAAAGACTGGGAAACATTATTTCTAGATGTGTCTGTGAGGGTGTCTCCAGAAGAGATCAGCAACTGAATCCCTAGACTAAGGGAAGAAGGTCACCCTAGCCAATGCAGGTGGGCAATATTGAAACATTTAAGAGCTCATATATACAAAAAGGTAGAAGAGTGAGTCCATCCTCTTGGTTGGGACACTCATCTCTCCTACCCTCAGACACCTGCATTCCTGGTTCTTAGGCATTTTGACTTGGACTGGAACTTAGACCATGGGCTCCCCTATTCTTCCTCAGCCCTCTCAGTTTGGACTGGATCTACACATCTGTTTGGCTGGGCCTCCAGACTGCAGATGGAAGACCTTGGGAGTATCTCCCATAATCACATAAACCTATATCTCATAATAAATCTTTCTATCTATCTACTACCTATCTTTCTAGTTAGCTACCTATCTTTTTATTTTGTTTCTCTGGAAAACCCTGGCTAACAAAAGGCCTCACTGGGACTTTCAAGAGGACTATAATAAAACTAAAAGGACTATTTTCACCCAACTTCATAAGCACTGGAGTAGGAGCAAAATTGGGGCTTGAGGAATAAAGCCCCATTTGCGTCACAACAGGCTGAGGGTTCCTCCCCACCCCACATAGATGTTCTTGTCACAGAGGCATCGGACAGCAAAGTCACTATGCTTAGGCCGCATCAAGGTGAGGAAAAACACCAGTGACTTTGGGAACACAATGAGACTGGGCCCTCAATTTAAGTTCCTTTGACGGCAGGCACTGGTAGCCATGGCAACCGGGAGGCACCTTCACAATGCTTCTTTTCAGGTGGCAGACCTCACCAAAATAAACCCAACCTGACAAGGAGGAAAATGGCCAACACCAAGTGGTAACTATGAGCATGCGTTCATGAGGATCTATGAAAGAGTCCACAGGGATGCCCAGAAATATAAGGGACCAAGACATAGTGTCAGCAGGCAGCGGGAATACAGAAGAGAGAGGTGGGGTCAGGAACTGCAAAGTATTAATACTATTTATTACTATGAGGTCCACTGGGGCAAGCCATGCTTACTCCATTATTTCCAGCTATGTAACTATGACTGAGTCCCTGAACATTTCAGAGCCCTGATTCCCTCTCCTAGAAAATGGAGTAACAACAGATACTAATAACTACTTCAGAAAATAATTTTAAGAATTAAAGAGGATGCCATGTTTGAAAGTGTTTCTTAAATGCTCAAGTGCTATGTAAATATTGGTTTTCATATTTAACAGTGGATCATTATGTGATGTTCAGTGCTGGCATCCTCTAACCTGCAGTACATCCACTCCAAAAATCAGAGCTAGGAAAACATCTTCAAGGAAAAAGAATGAGGAGGGATTGATCTAGCTGGATTACAAAGTGGCATGGAGGAGAAAAGCCACCCAGTTATACCCAGAGAACCAATAAGCCATCAATGTTGGGTGACACTGTAAAGGAAGGGAATATGATACACATACTGTGATTATTTAGATATTATTTCCTCTAAAGCTCTGGAAGGGAGAGATTATCACTCTTGTTTTACAGATCAGGCATATGTGACTCAGAGATGTGAAATGGCATAGCCAAGACCAGCTATATAAATAGAAGACAAGCTAATATTTTATTTTTTTTATTTTTTTTTTATTTATTTAGTTTTTTATTTTTTAAATTTTAAAATCTTTAATTCTTACATGCATTCCCAAACATGAATCCCCCTCCCACCTCCCTCCCCATAACATCTTTCTGGGTCATCCCCATGCACCAGCCCCAAGCATGCTGCATCCTGCGTCAGACATAGATCTAATATCAGACAGCATTTTTTGTTTTGTTTTTTTTTGACTAAACAGACAATCCACAATCACAGCAATCGTGACCTAAATATGATGACAAGTCATGAAGCACACTGTACCGGACCCCATGCCTTCTACACTTTGCAAGCCCAAATCTTTTTTTTTTGTACCCAGTAGTCACCTTTGCTTCTACCAAAAGCGTTCTTCCAGTAGGCTTCTACTTGAACACTTTTTAAAACATTCTTTTGGGTAGTAAACCGTTTTATTTGTCTGCATGTATCCTGAATGATAATAGCTCCAGAAAGAATGAAGCAGCTGGGCCAAAGTGGAATGATGCTCAGTTGTGGATATATCTGACAGTGAAAGTAAAGTCCAATGCTGTAAAGAACAATACTGCATAGGAACCTGGAATGTTAGGTCCATGATTCAAGGTAAATTGGATGCTGTCAAGCAGGAGATGGCAAGAGTGAACATCAACATCTTAGGAATCAGCGAACTAAAACGGATGGGAATGGGCAAATTTAATTCAGATGACCATTTTATTTACTATAGTGGCCAAGAATTCCTTGGAGGAAATGGAGTAGCCCTCATATTCAACAGAGGAATCTGAAATGCAATACTTGGGTGCAGTCTCAAAAACGACAGAATGATCTCAGTTCATTTCCAAGGCAAACCATTCACAGTAATCCAAGTCTACGTCCCAACCACCAACGCCAAAGAAGCTCAAGTTGACAGGTTCTATGAAGACCTACAAGACCTTTTAGAACTAACACCAAAAAAAAAAAAAAGATGTCCTTTTCATCATAGGGGGTTGGAATGCAAAAGTAGGAAGTCAAGAGATACCTAGAGTAATAGATAAGTTTGGCTTTGGAGTACAAAATGAAGAAGAGGAATGGCTGATAGAGTTTTGTCAAGAGAACATACCAGTCATAAAAAAAAAAAAAACACTTTTCCAACAAAACAAGAGATGACTCTACACATGGACATCATCAGATGGTCAATACTGAAATCAGACTGATTATATTCTTTGCAGCAAAGATGCAAAAGCTCTACACAGTCAGCAAAAACAAAACCTGGAGCTGACTGTGGCTCAGATCATCAGCTCCTTATTGCAAAATTAAGGCTTAAATTGAATAAAAGTAGGAAAAATTAATTGACAATTCAGGTATGACCTAAATCAAATCTGTTACAGTGGAGATGATGAATAGATTCAAGGGATGCGACCCAGTAGACAGAGTGCTTGAAGAACTATGGACAGAGGTTCATAACATTGTACAGGAAGCAGCGACCAAAACCAAGCCAAAGAAAAAGAAATGTGAAAAGTGAAGTGGTTGTCTGAGGAGGTTTTACACATAGCTAAGGCTATGGTTTTTCCAGTATTCATGTATAGATGTGAGAGTTGGACTGTGAAGAAGGCTGAGTGCTGAAGAATTGATGCTTTTGAACTGTGGTGTTAGAGAAGACTCTTGAGAGTCCCTTGGACTGTGACGAGATCTAGCCAGTCCATTCTAAAGGAGATCAGCCCTGGGATTTCTTTGGAAGGAATGATGCTAAAGCTGAAACTCCAATACTTTGGCCACCTCATGCAAAGAGTTGACTCATTGGAAAAGACTCTGATGCTGGGAGGGATTGGGGACAGGAGGAGAAGGGGATGACAGAGGATGAGATGGCTGGATGGCATCACTGACTCGATGGACGTGAATCTGAGTGAACTCCAGGAGTTGGTAATGGACAGGGAGGCCTGGCGTGCTGCGATTCATGGGGTCGTGAAGAGTCGGACACGACTGAGTGACTGAACTGAACTGAACTGAAGGAAAGAAGAGAAGCAAAAAGTAAGAGAGAAAGGAAAAGATATATTCAACTGAATGCAGAGTTCCAGAGAATAGCAAGGAGAGATAAGAGAGCCTTCTTAAATTAACATTGCAAAGAAGCAGAGGAAAAAGAATGGGAAAACCTAGAGATCTCTTCAAGAAAACTGGAAATACCAAGAGAACATTTTGTGCAAAGATGGGCACAAATAAAGGACAGAAACAGCAAGGATCTAACAGAAGCAAAAGATATTAAGAAGAGGTGGCAAGAATATACAGAAGAACTATACAAAAAAAGATCTTAATGACCCAGATAACCACCATAGTGTGATCACTCACCTAGAGCCAGACATCATGGAGTGTGAAGTCAAGTGGCCTTAGGAAGCATCATTATGAACAAAGCTAGTGGAGGTGAATTCCAACTGAGCTATTTCAAATTCTAAAGTATTACACTGTTAAAGCGCTACACTCAATATGTCAGCAAAGTTGGAAAACTCAGCAGTGGCCACAGGACTGGAAAAGGTCAGTTTTCATTCCAATCCCACAGAAGGGCAGTGCCAAAGAATTTTCAAACTAGTGCACAATTGTGTTCATTTCACATGCTAGTAAGGTCAGGCTGAAAACCCTTCAAGCTAGGCTTTACTAGTACGTGAATCAAGAATTTCCAGATGTACAAGCTGGATTTAGAAAAGGCAGAGGAACCAGAAATCAAACTGATCACAGAAAAAGCCAAAGAAATTCAGAAAAATAGCTACTTCTGCTTCATTGACTACACTAAAGCCTTTGACTGTGTGGATCACAACAAACTGGAAAATTCTTAAAGAGAATACGAGAACATCGTACCTGTCTCCTGAGAAATGTGTATGGGAGTGAAGAACCAACAGTTAGAATCTTACATGGAACAACTGACTGATTCAAAATTGGGAAAGGAGTACAAAAAGGCTGTATATTGTCACCTTGTTTGTTTAACTTATATGCAGAGTTCATCAGGCGATATGCCAGGCTGAATGAAGCTCTGGAATCAACACTGCCAGGAGAACATCAACAACCTCAGATATGCAGATGACACCATTCTAATGGCAGAAAGGGAAGAGGAACTAAAGAAGAGCTTTTTGATGAGAGTGAAAGATGGGCATGAAAAGGCTGGCTTATAACTCAACATTCAAAAAACTAAGATTATGGTATCCGCTCCCATTATTTCATAGCACACAGATGCGGAAAAAGTGGAAGCAGTGATAAATTTTCTTTTCCTGGGCTCCAAAATGACTGTGTACGGTGACTGCAGTCATAAAACTAAAAGATGCTTGCTCCTTGGAAGAAAAGATAAGACAAAACTTGACAGTGTGCTACAAAGCAGAGACATCATTTTGACCACAAAAGTCCATATAGTCAAAGTTCTTCCAGTAGTCATGTATGGATGTGAGAGCTGGACCATAAAGAAGGCTGAGTGTTGAAGAACTGTGGTGCTGGAGAAGACTTGGACTGCAAGATCAAACCAGTCAATCCTAAAGGAAATCAACCCTGAATAACCACTGAAAGGACTGATGCTGAAAAGCTCCAATGACTTTGGCCAGCCATGTGAAAAGTTTCACTGTTAAAGACTCTGATGTTGGGAAAGATTGAAGGCAAAAAGGGAAGCAGAGGATGAGATGGTTAGATGGCATCACTGACTCAATGGACATGCATTTAAGCAAACTCCGGGAAATAGTGAAGGACAGGGAAGCCGGGTGTGCTGCAGTCCAAGGGGTTGCAGAGTCAGACAGGACTTAGTGACTGAACAGCAACAAAAAATCCTGAAAGCACTATAGCAAGATTGTTCAGATGAGAAATAAAACCACTTTACTGTGTGTAAATATAACACTTGTAGCCTACATGGGGGAAAAAGAAAAAACAACTTAAATTCAAAGCACATGAGCTGGGTGAGAATGAAGCAGGCAGTAAGCAAGGATGAGAACACCATGCAAGGAAAACCGCAGGCTTGTGGCTTCCTGCTCTAGAATGCCATCATGCCAAGGGGATGATGTGGGGCAGCACTTCTGGTAGAGACAGTGAACCATTATTCAGCTCTTTGTGAAATGGGGTTTGCAGGACAGCACATGTGGTAGTAATAGGAAAGATGCAATTCTCCTTGGCTGCTTTTCAAGCTTCACTATTTGGATAATTTGGGGACTTTTTTTTTTTTAACTTTGAGACGTTCTCTCAGAACTAGACTGATTATGAGGGTATGCCTTGAACTCTGCCAACAGAGAAAAGTTGGCTTGAGTTTATTTTTTTAAGTTTTGTGCGCTTTTGCTATGGACGAATATGTTTCTTTCTGATGAACCATCTTTTTTCAGAAAACAAACTCAAATGCTGCCTTGTAACAGTTTAAATCTTTCCTTTACAGGATGAAGACCCTTTAGTATTGTTCCCAAAATAAAATCCCCAGTGCACATTGTCAAGAAGCCAAGCCAAACGTTGAAGACAATCTCATTTCTGTCATCTACAGTGCCCTGAACTTATTGGGTAACTTTCTTTCAATGAGTCAAAACCCTAAGCAGTTCATTTGGGGCTTCCCTGCTGGCTCAGAGGTAAAAGAATCTGCCTGCAAAGTAGGGGACCTGAGTTTGATCCCTGGGTCAAGAAGATCGCCTATAGAAAGGAATGGCTACCTACTTCAGTATCCTTGCCTGGAGAATTCCTTGGACAGAGGAGCCTGATGGGCTACAGCCCATGGGGTCACAACGAGTTGGACATGACTGAGCGACAGTTCATTTATTCTTTGCTTCCATCATGTCTGACTCTTTGCAACCCCATGCACTGTAGCCTGTCAGGCTCCTCTGTCCATGGAATTCTCCAGGCAAGGATACTGGAGTGGGTTGCCATTTCCTTCTCCAGGGGATCTTCCTGGCCCAGAGATTGAACCCATATCTCCCACATCTCCTCATTGGCAGGCAAGTTCTTTGCCACTGCAACTTGTGGGAAACCCCATTTGTTTGCTATTCATTAAACTATCAGTGGAACAGTGTCAGACTTTATTTTGGGGGGCTCCAAAATCACTGCATATGGTGACTGCAGCCATGAAATGAAAAGATGCTTACTCCTTGGAAGGAAACTTATGACCAACCTAGATAGCATATTCAAAAGCAGAGACTTTACTTTGCCAACAAAGGTCTGTCTAGTCAAGGCTATGGTTTTCCAGTGGTCATGTATGGACGTGAGAGTTGGACTGTGAAGAAAGCTGAGCATCAAAGAATTGATGCTTTTGAACTATGGTGTTGGAGAAGACTCTTGAGAGTCCCTTGGACTGCAAGAGATCCAACCAGTCCATTCTAAAGGAGATCAGTCCTGGGTGTTCATTGGAGGGACTGATGCTGAAGCTGAAATTCCAATACTTTGGCCACCTGATGCGAAGAGCTGACTCATTGGAAAAGACTCTGATGCTGGGAGGGATTGGGGGCAGGAGGAGAAGGGGATGACCGAGGATGAGATGGCTGGATGGCATCACCGACTCGATGGACCTGAGTTTGAGTGAACTCCGGGAACTGGTGATGGACAGGGAGGTCTGACATGCTGTGATTCAAGGGGTCACAAAGAGTCGGACACGACTGAGCGACTGAACTGAACTGAAACTATCTGACTGCTGTGGACTCTGGGTTCATGCTCAAGGACAAATAGTAGCCAAAATGAAGAACCTTCAACTATTTGTTTTCACCAAAGCCAAAGAGGCTTTAAAGAAGAAGCAAGCCTAAAACATGACTTACGTGAAACTCTCTCTCACACAAAGGAGATTTGGGGAGCATGGAGGAAAGAGGATGGAAAACAGAGAAGAGGCTCAGGTATGAGAGACTTGGGTGTGATCTCAGGCAAGTTGCCTGTCACCAGTTCTCTCAGCCACATCTGTAAAATAGGAATGCAGATACCTCCCTCTTAGAGTTGACACGTACATGAAAGGACCACTGTGAAAGTCCCTGGCTTAGTCCCAGAAACAAAGTAATGCTTCATTATCACTGGTTTTGTTCTTTCCTTTTTAAATCTGTCTCACAGGGTTCATGTGAAGACTGAATTCAATCATGGGAGATAGACTGGGGTCCCACTTATACGTGGGATGTTACAATAAGAAAAAACGAAAATATAAGAAATGAGGATTTTTAAAGAACAAGGGCTCACCCACAGAACCCACCAAGGTCCAGAGGTGGGTACTGCGCAGGTGTCAGTGACAGATTCAAATCCCAGGTGGTCTCCTCAAGGAGCCAGATCCATGCTCTTATATACAGCCTTATCAGAGAACCCAAAGGGAAGTCTATGGAAAGAAGGCCAAAATCATGGACTGTGCCACTCAATTAACAAATTGTTTATTGAATACCTAACAGACACTGTTCCTGAAGCAATGAATAAATGATAAGGTTTCTGACCAAGATGAGCTTATATTTCAGAGGGGGAAAGAGATAAAATGTTTAAATGTACACAATAAATACTACGATGGAGAAAAACAAAGAAAGGGATTGGAAAATGTGGGGCCTGTGGTTTTTAAATGGGGTCATCAGGGAAGCTCCCATAGAATATGTGAAGATCTGAAATAAGTGGATCCAGAAGGATACTGGAGAAAGATGCAGGAAAAGCTTACAGAGATCCTAAAGCAAGAGAATGCCTGTTAAGTCCAAGGACTAGCAATGAGCAGAACGTGGCTGTAGTAGAAGAATCAAAGAGAAGTTAAGACAGCGGACAGATTATGGATGATCCTGTGGGTTGACTTTCACTTGGTAAGAAAGGGGAAGTCACTGGAGGTTTTTGAGCACAAGTGTAGAATTATCTAACTTACACTTTAATCAACCGATATAGTCAAAGCTATGGTTTTTTCAATAGTCATGTACGGATGTGAGAGTTGGACCATAAAGAAGGCTGAGCACGGAAGAACTGATGCTTTCAAATTGTGGTGCTGGAGAAGACTCAATCTTGAGAATCCCTCAGACTGCATGGAGATCAAACCAGTCAATCGTAAAGGACCTCAACCCTGAATATTCATTGGAAGGACTGATGCTGAAGCTTCAATACTTTGGTCACCAAAGTATTGAAGAGCCAACTGACTGGAAAGTATCCTGATGCTGGGAAAGATCAAAGGCAAAAGAAGAGGGTGACAGAGGATAAGATGGTTGGATGGCATCACCAAGTCAACGGACATGAGTTTGAGCAAACTTTAGGAGATAGCGAAAGACAGGGAAGCCTGGTGTGCCACAGTTCATGGGGTTGCAAAGAGTCAGACACAACTTAGAGACTGAACAACAACAGCACTTTAGCAGAGTCTCTCTGACTGCTGTGCTTAGGAGGATGACAAGGGCAGAAACAAGAAGATAAATCAGGAATCCATTTCCATCTGCCACTGTCTGGAAGGCTGGAACATAAGTGCATGCATGCTCAGTCACGTCCAGTTCTTTGTGACCCCATGGACTATAGCCTGCCAGGCTCCTCTGTCCACCAAATCATCCAGGCAAGAATACTAGAGTGGGTTGCCATTTCCTTCTCCAGATGATCTTCCTGACCCAGGGATCAGACCTGCATCTCCTACACTGGCAGCTAGATTTTTAACCACTGAGCCATCTGGGAAGCCCTAGGCTGTAGCACAGGAATGGTTAATTTCCCTAACAACCGAATCTATGCAGGTATTAGTGAAGACCACCTGCTTATGGAATAATTTCCTAAATCAACACCATTAACTAAAATACCATCCTTCAAATAATGGTGGGGAGAGGGAGGCTGTGCTGCACAAACATCCATCATTTAATTAGTGGGTTACTGTTTGCCCCCGAGATAGCATATATGTGTTACTCAAAAGTAATGTAATCTATTTAACCTACCAGATCTTTTGAAATAGATACACCTTTGTAAGAGTACAAATTTATCCTCACGTTTCTGCCATCAAGCACTGTATAATGTTTTTCATATATCATTTAGTGTTGTAACTAAAAAGAGAAGGATAAACAAACCCCCTTCAACAACGGGGCAATCTGATCTGATCTTCCAGTTGACTACGTTCTCAAATGCAAAAACAGAGACTGGAGGAGCCAAATTCATCACTGATGGAAGGCCTGGGTAGTCTGAATATTGAAACTACTGGGAAGGACGGATACAAGGTGAAAGAAATCTTAGTTTAGAGAAATTATGTCGCCGAGATTGCAGGACTTTTTCCAGGTTGAAAGACCTCTGCGGAACACTCAACATGCAGATACATGGAGCAACTAACTTTACAGAACATGGCAACAGAGGGCAGTCACTGCTGGGACACTGTTTAAGTGGGAAGTGCCCAGGAAAGGGAAAGATTCAAGAATGAAACTTTCCTGTATGGGAAACTAGGGGAATTTCATGACTGAAGAGCATGGCAACTGCTTTGAGGGAAGCAACCTGAAACTGATGGTAGGGCTGGAGAAACCAGAAGGCAAAACATACTCATTTCCTCCATGACTAGGAGAGCCATCAGGGAGACATATCCTTCATGGCTGGGACTACACCACGCCAGTGGAGAACTGTGAAGCTAAGCAGAGCTGACAGTTGAAGTCTGACACTTTTACCAGGCTGAACTGAACACTGCAACTCCTCCGTTCATACCCAGAATTCCTTTATCCGGTCACAAAAACACTGTTAGACTACCAGAAAGATATCATGAGAAGTAAAGTATAAGCATCAGTGAACCAAAAGCACTTATAACTAAATTATAAAATTGTCAATGCAAGTAGAGTTAGAGATGTTGGCAGAAAGTTACCAACAATGGAAGTGGAGAAGTGAAATATAGAAAAGTAAAAAGATCAGACAGAGTTTACAGTTCGGTTCTATGCACTGGAAACTCATAAGTTTCCAACCACTCATGAGTTTTGTGATCTTAGATGAGTCACTGAACTCCAAATCAAATTTTTCCACTGTAGGGTAGTAATTATAATATAAAAAGCATATAGCACATAGATTGCACAGTATTAAATTTTGATTCCTATTTTCATCTTAGTACATAAGAGAGAGACTTAATATATTCAAAGATTAAAATTACAGAATTACAAATGACTATGTAATTTGGTTAACCACCATAGCTGATTTCATTAGCAATTACTTCACCTTGGGTCCCCTATTAATTCATCTTTAAATTAACCACAAAATTTCTCATATTTCTTTAATTCAATAAACATTTGTTGAATGTGCACTATAGATCAAGTATCACATGAAATAACACAGCAGATGGTAAGAACACTGCTGTGGTTTTGGATTTCTTTTTTTCTAAGCCACAGCCCCTATCACAATCATCACGTTGTGATAATCATTATTATAGAAGAATGTACTGTGAGAGATCAAAAAAGGAATGAGTGATTCAGAAAACAAAGATCATGGCATCCGGTCCCATCACTTCATGGCAAATAGACTGGGAAGCAATGGAAACAGTGACAGACTTTTTTTTTCTTGGCCTCCAAAATTACTGCAGATGGTGAAGCTGAAACTCCAATACTTTGGCCACCTGATACTTAGAACTGACCCTGATGCTGGAATAGATTGAAGGCAGGAGGAAAAGAGGATGCCAGAGAATGAGATGAGTTTGAGTGAACTCTGGGGTTAGTGATGGACAGGGAGGCCTGATGTGGGGCAGTACACGGGGTCACAAAGAGTAGGACATGACTGAGTGACTGAACTGAACTGATAGGACCAGATACCATGATCCCCGTTTTCTAAATGTTGAGTTTTAAGCCAACTTTTTCATTCTCCCCTTCACTTTCATCAAGAGGCTCTTCAGTTCTTCTTCACTTCTGTCATAAGGGTTGTGTCATCTGCATATCTGAGGTTATTGATTCTCCCGACAATCTTGATTCCAGCTTGTGCTTCATTCAGCCTGGCATTTTGCATGATGTATTCTGCATATAAGTTAAATAAGCAGGGTGACAATGTACAGCCTTGACATACTCCTTTCCCTATTTGGAACCAGTCTGTTGTTCCATGTCCAGTTCTAACTGTTGCTTCCTGACCTGCATACAGATTTCCCAGGAGGCAGATCAGGTGGTCTGGCATTCCCATCTCCTGAAGAATTTTGCAGTTTGTGGTGATCCACACAGTCAAAGGCTTTGGCATAGTCAGTAAAGCAGAAATAGATGTTTTTCTGGAAATCTCTTGCTTTTTTGATGATCCAATGGATGTTGGCATTTTGATCTCTGGTTCCTCTGCCTTTTCTAAAACCAGCTTGAACATCTGGAAGTTCTCAGTTCACATACTCTTGAAGCCTGGCTTGGAGAATTTTGAGCATTACTTTGCTAGCGTGTGAGATGAGTGCAATTGTGCAGTAGTGTAAACATTCTTTGGCATTGCCTTTCTTTGGGATTAGAATGAAAACTGACCTTTTCCAGTCCTGTGGCCATTGCTGAGTTTTCCAAATTTGCTGGCATATTGAGTGCAGCACTTTCACAGCATCTTTTTAGGATTTGAAATAGCTACCTGGAATTCCATCACCTCCACTAGCTTTGTTCATAGTGATGCTTCCTAAGGCCCACTTGACTTCGCATTCCAGGATGTCTGGCTCTTGGTGGGTGATCACACCATCATGGTTATCTGGGTCATGAAGATCTTTTCTTAATATCTTCTGCTTCTGTTAAGTCCATACCATTTCTGTCCTTTATTGAGCCAATCTTTGCATGAAATGTTCCCTTGGTATCTCTAATTTTCTTGAAGAGATCTCTAGTCTTTCCCATTCTGTTGTCTTCCTCTATTTCTTTGCACTGATCACTGAGGAAGGCTTTCTTACTTCTCCTTGCTATTCTCTGGAACTCTGCATTCAAATGGCTATATCTTTCCTTTTCTCCTTTGCCTTTCTGAGCATTTGCTGCTGCTGCTGCTGCTGCTGCTGCTGCTGCTGCTAAGTTGCTTCAGTCGTGTGCGACCCCATAGATGGCAGCCTACCAGGCTCCTCTGCCCCTGGGATTCTCCAGGCGAGAATACTGGAGTGGGTTCCCATTTCCTTCTCCAATCTGAGCATTTACTATACACCAAACAATATTCTAAATACTTTACAGATGGCAACTCATTAAGCATCACAGCAGTCTGAAATAGTTACTAGGATTATTTCCATTTTGCGTATCAGGAAACTGAAGCACAAGGAGGTCAAGTCACAAGTCCAAGATCACAACTATCTACTTTGTTCCAGAGTAGACAAAACTTGGAATTTGTTGTATAAGCAAAAGAAGATGCCAGCAGAAGAAAACTTGAAGGTACATGACAGAATGAGGATAAGAGACTGAGCGACACCACAGGGAAGACAGGCAGGGTGGCTGGAAACCGGTGATTGAAGGTGATACATAGGAATGAGGTAAGGAGATAAACTCCCTGGCATTGGAAATAGGAGGAAAGAAAATCCGCAGTAATTCATGGGGTAAAAGGAAGAGAGGCGAGGACTGGGCTGTCTGCTGGTCTTGTCTGCCTGGTAAAATGAAGGCAAAGTTCGCAGGTATGAGTCAGAAACCTGAGACCCATCCTCATTCCTGTCCCTGCCCCCACTTCCTGTGTTCACCCATCACCTAGTCCACGTGACCCTGCCTCCAAAGTGTATCCACCACGGAGCCACGCTCTCCGTCTACAGAGCCACCACTGCAGTCCAAGTCACAGGTATCTGCAGCCTGGACTCTGCAAGAGCTTCCAGCTGCTTTCCCCACTTCCTCTATTAACTCTCAATCCACACTCTCCATACAATTGCCAGAAAGAGATTTCAAAAGTAAAAATTGATTCCAGCTCCTCTATGGCTCTTTGAATACAATAAAAATCCCTTACTCTGCCAAGACTGCCTCAGAGCATCTGGTCCAGCTCTCCTCTCCAGCCCAATCATAGACCATTCTCCCTCCCTATCCATAGTCCAGGCATCTTGACATTCTTTCCATTTTTGAAATAAACCCTGTTCCCCTTATTACTCAGACCTTTCTCCATTCTACTTGCGCTCACTGAAATATTCTTTCCTAGCTCTTTCATTTATTTATGACTGTGTGTAGGATTCCTTCTCTTTCCTGAAGCCTTAGGCTAAAAACTTTCTTCTCCAAAAGGCCCTCAATGACCAGCCTGTCTAAGAAAATCCCCTAACCACTGCCCCGGAGTAGGGATTTAGCAGTTAAGATGGTGGCATAAGGAAACTGCCCGATTTCAAATCCCAGCTCCATCACTTGTGTGACCCCCAAGTAAGAAACTGAATTTTTCTCCAGTATAAATCGGGAATAATGTGAAGCAATTATTCAGAGGGTAGCTGTCGCGATTCAATGAATTAATAATCATAAGAAATTTATAAAAGTGCCTGGTCCTTATAAATGTTGAGAACAAATTTATCACCCCAGTACCTTGTCAATTCCATCTAACACTTTAGTTTGTACTTTTGTGTTTCATGTTAACTGTATGGTTCACCCACTATTTCACAAGCTCCAGGAAGGCAGAGAACTGGTCCATATCTCCAATATAAAAATTCCAATATAAAAATGCCAGCTGCTTAATAAATACTTAATGAATGGGGAATGAATGAATGAATTCATTTCATGTACAATTCAGTGTATAGGGTCTGAGAGAGACCAAACTGTCGTTGAGAAGGGAGTTGAACTCGTTAACCATATGACCTATGACCAGTGACCTATGGTGAGAATGTCTGAGAAGATATGAAGGGTCGGAGAGACAGAAAACATCACAGTGGTTCCCAAGATGGAAGGTGTCATCAGAATCAGGAGGAGGCTCACTGAGAGTGAGCCTAGATCAGGTGAAAGGCTAGGAAGATGTGGGAGTAGAGGAAACATCTCCATTTGGGGTGAAGATGAGATCAAAAAGTAGTTATTTCTACCCTAGGGACCATGATTAGAGGCCAGATTAGGGTGATCAGAGTTGAGAGGTCAAGAAAGGGAGAGGACCAATGTACTAGTAGAGTTATCAGTGTGAAACTGAATTTCCTGTGCATCAGGAGAGTGAGGTCAGGAAGCACGACACCAACTCAGGGACTAAGGTCACTGAGAAAAGAGGAAGATCCCAAAGGAGAGTTAATGAGAGCAATGAAGATGGGAAAAAACGGTTCAAGCGGTAATCTGAGTTTCTCAAAAAGAAGACTAAAGAGTGTCGATAGAAAAAGCAAGGGGCAGTGGGGAAAACTGCCAGCACTCCTTCTTGTTCCACAAGTTCAAAGAAATGGGAGCACTCTGAAATAGAGTGGAAGCATTGTGTAGTCCAGAGGGACATATCAGTGAACGGAGGCAGGCAGAATGTGGAGTGTTTGAGTCCTGGACAGACTTGACTAACATCAAGATTGTAGTGATACAATGAGATGCAGTGATGGTTTGATGGTCAGCTGCCTAAGTTTTGCCCTCTGATCTAAAAGGGATGCGAAACCACAGGCTGATTTTTAATCTAATCCAGATACTATTTCTGGAGGAATGGGATGCATCCGCCCCAAGGCAGAGAACCACCTTAAACTTGCTGCATGGTTCTCTCTCAATCTGTCTCTCTCCCCATTTCCCTCTGCCCAGGGGTGACACAAATGTCCTGCTGCAAATTGATTGAAGCATCCTTCCTGTAGGCCTCCCCAGCGGATATCAGGAGAGAAAGGACAGAAATCAAGTCCACATTTAGGAAGGAGAAAATACCAGAGGCTACTGACAGCGCCGTAACTCCCGAGGGGAAATCTCCGGCTGGAATTTGTCTAAACAGATGCAGGACTTTGCCATTTTTCTCATCCTTCCTCATGTGCACTGCTCGACAGCCTCTTCAGATCAGAGCCAAGACTGCAGCCTGCATCAGCTAGATCACAGGGAATACTTGGGTGAAATACTAGCGCTCAGCCCTCCCTCATTTTGAGCACTAGGTCAGGTGAATTACTTCAAATACATGCAAGGCCCTTCTGTTTCCATGGTAACTGCTCCAAGAACCGTAACAATGTCAATCATAGAAATGGTGAAATCATAACTTGAACCCATCTTGCTGACAAAGATATCTTGAGAAGTAGCCACTGCTCAGTATCAGACTTCTGCGTCGCATTTCGGGGAGAATGTTTTGTTTATGTCCAATCAGTTATGGGAATAAGGGCAAACAGTGGTTAGTCATTTTCCTTCTGCTTCGCCAGGTCCACCTCTGTCTGTATTTTGCTGATAGGCTTGTAACTCATTTTCCCTGCTTGAAATTTACAGATGGAACAATTCATTTTTCCACTTCCTTTTCCTGCATAGGTGTAAGCACTTGAAGACAAATTATTGATTTTTTTCCTATGCACTTAAAAAAAAAAAAAAAAAGAATGGCTTGTTCATTTTCATTCCACTGTGTTCTTTGCTTTAATTTCTCAGTGCCTGTTTTAATGAAGCAAACTCACAATATCTGGAGATGAAGTTCTAATCTGGGGATCCTGAAATAAGATCCAGTATCTTTTGCCAGTCCTGAAAAATGGAGCAAACATCTCAGTTCACAGATTCTAAAATAAATAAGGAAGGTGAAGAGTAATTATCATTTCCTGTTCATGCAAAATCTATACTCTGGATTCTAAAGTGATCTCCCCAGAAGCAGTAAAATCACATCTAGAACCTACATGATAATTCCACCAAAAGAGTGTTTGGGCACATTAACCTTTAAAATCTGTTGGCCATTTTATTGGCTTGGTTTCATTTTTTTAATGTATATTTTAGGACACTCTTTCCCTGTACAATATTTTTATCTTCTTTTATCCTCTAAAGAATTTCAAAGCAAGAACATTTCTGTGGGTTTATGAGAGCCTTCAGTCAGGACTCAGAATTGTTACAAAGCCAATATTTTTTTACATTTTTCTTCTTAATAACATTCTTTGACCCAGAGAGAACTAAAAAAATAAGCTATTTGATGTCTAAAATTGCAGAGATAAACTGACACTGTGTTCTGAAGGTGTCTTTTCATGAGAAAAATGGAATTGTTAAAAAATGTAATCAAGTTATACAGAGCTTCTCACCCTCAGGTCATCAGTTCAGATCTATCTGAGGTGGAAAGTTGCAGAGAGCTGTAGTGGTCGCTGGGCTCCCAATGCCCTCTGAGAAATGAGTTGGAGGTCCCAGAGGAGGCCACCGCTTGTAGTCACCACCCTCAAAAGTGACTCCCATGGACTCTTCCAGGAATAACCATTCCAACAGAAGCACAAAGATTTGGCCCTAGATTCCTAAGTTGGTCCTGTGTACCATTACGTTCACAAGTGTACATTCTCAAATGTTAAGCTCCATAGGAAACAGAAGTCTTTTTTTCTTTTTAACTCTGGAAAACTTTTACTCAGTATCCTGCTTAATTCAGCTGAGTGGTGACAATCCAAGAAGTATGAAGGTAAATGAAGAGGGAAAAAAAGGGAATAGAAGACAAAGATGAGCCATAAACTAAATAAGAAGAAATAAAAGCAAGAGAGAACTAAATATAAAAAGAAGCAGAAGAAGGATAAACGGAAAAGACGACAGAAAGGAAAAGGTAGGGGGAAAGGAGAGAGAAAGAAAGGAGCAGGAGACGTGAAATTCTATCATGACAATGAGTAGAAACCTCTCCATTCCAGGAGGGCTTTTGTTTGTTTTATATTTATGATTCTCACAACAGCGATCTTCCTTCTATAGGAATTTCGCTTTTACAAAAACTAAAGGCACGCACACACACACACATACAAATCCAGACTTAATAATCACCCTCCAAAGAAAGGAAGTCACTGGGGAAGATTTTGCATTTCAATCCCACAGGGAAAGCATCCCTTCATCTCAGATTAGAAGCCCAAGGCATGAAAAACTGTAATAACCCAGAAAAGGACCCATCTGACTGTGTACCATGGCCCCAGGGAAGAAGCCTCACATCGATATTGGATGAGGGAGAAGACTGGATGTTTGATTTCTGTTACCAACGTGGACTTCTGTGGACCACACTCCCATCAAGGGAAATGCAATTTAAAGAGCAGTTCTTGATTTGTTTGAAATTCTCATTCTTTGCTAACTTGATATGAAAAAATTACTTTGGGGAAAAACAGTTCTTAGGGCTTCCCTGGTAGCTTAGATGGTAAAGAATCTGATCGCAATGAGGAGACCCAGGTTTGATCCCTGGGTCGGGAAGATACCCTGGAGAAGAGAATCGCAACCCACTCCAGTATTCTTACCTGGAGAATTCCACCGACAGAGTTGCCTGGTGTGCTACAGTCCATGGGGTTGCAAAGAGTTGGACACAACTGAGCGACTAACACACACAAAACAGTTCTTGTATTCTCTACCTCAGGAAGTTAGAGAAGACAAAGAGATATATTTTAGGCTATGAGCAATTTAATTACAAAGAAATGAGAATCAAACAAAAATGTATATAAAGAAATGATATACGATGTTCTGAAGGTGACAGGAATAGGAATACGGCAGAAGATGGGATGTGACCCCAATAGTACCAAGAATTCTTTCAGGAAGGAACCTCTCTTCTGTTCTTATCAAGGGGATTTCTACTTCCCTCCCTATAGGACAGGCCTGAGAAGTAAATCTGGAGTGGTCTTCCAGTTTCTCTTTTAACCATATGACTTGGTGTAGAACGAGGTTGGTCGGTGACAGTCTGTCATCCAATGGGCCATAGCTCTACCAAAGGGTAGGTGGGTCAGTGCATTCAGAGGCCACCACTGTCTAAGATGTCTTTTCTCTCCCGTTTCTTCTTACACTTACCTGTGTTTGAATAGACTGTTCTCTAACTGCATTTTTAGACTCCAGAGAGGATAAAGATTCCTGGGCAGAGATTCTGTAGAGCATGGAAAAAGTAACCACTTCCTAGCTCTCCACCTACTTGCAATAAAGGAAGTAAGTTAAGTTGCTTCTACTGGACATATGTAAATAGTGTCCATTCTAGTCAGAAAATAGGAGATCCAATTCCATTCTCCAATCTAGTTGTTGTTAGAGAATCTTGCATTCGAGAAGCATGGAGGGAGATTTACTTGACATTTCCCTGGTACCTTTAATAAAACTGACACTTGAATTGCCTTTGTTTCTCTTCCCCCATTCTCAGTAAATAATAGATAAATGGTACCTCTATCTGTCAACAATAAAATGATATAAACTGCTACTTATCCAGTACTTCTTATATATCAGTTTCTGAGTTAAATGCTTTATACATATACTTCTAAATTCTAATAAGTCAATAGTGAAAGTGAAGTCGCTCAGTCGTGTCCGACTCTTTGCTACCCCATGGACTGTAGCCCGCCAGGCTCCCCTGTCCATGGGATTTTCCAGGCCAGAATACTGGAGTGGGTTGCCATTTCCTTCTCCAGGGGATCTTCCCGACCCAGGGATCGAACCCAGGTCTCTTGCACTGCAGGCAGACTCTTTACCATCTGAGCCACCAGGGAAGCCCCAATAAGTCAATAAGGTAGGTGTTATTATCCTTTTTTTTTTTTAAACCTATGAGACCAAGAGAGGTTCCGTTAACATGCTCAAGGCACATGGCTAACAAAGACTCTGAACCAGGATTTAAATTTCAAGTTTTTGCCTCTGAAATCCCTTATTTCAATAAATAATGTCTCCCAAATATCCCTAGTTATTTTTCTCAAAAACTTTATAGGACTCCTGATCAAGCTGCAGACTTAACAGAAGTGTTTTGCCATTTCTCCCTCTCAAAACAAATCACAATGATACAGAGGTACAAAAAGATATGACGCAATGACAGGAGGATGGGGAAGAAGGCGACAGGAAGGAAATTCCGGAAACTAGAGAGCAGATGGAAAGGTAGTAACTTATTCATCAGACACATGGAAATTTAATTCTAAACTGATGATGAGGGTATTCCAGAAACAAGCCTATGCAAGTGGAAGAACTCAAGAAAGCTCAGGAATTCATGGCTCAGTGTACTTTTGAAAGCTGGAGACCAATGAGACTGAAATAGGAGATAAAGTTAGAAATTTGGATCAGAATCTGCAGCTGGGGGAACCTCTCCTCCCATTGCAGCAGAAGACTAGATATAGGCTCCATAAAGAGACTGAACCAGACATTCTGGTCTCAGGGTTATTAAGCAAAGCTGAAGTCTGATTTCATACTGAAAGCTGGAGGGGTAGATGAAGGCCTATTTACTGAATGCTAAAAGCACCAGTCTACTTACTCAGTTCAGCAACAGGAGTGCTTGGAAGCCAAGCATATCTTCTCCAGGAGGAAGACTGGAAGATTCATCTCTGGGGACAGGGATCAGCCCAGCAGAAAAGAGCTAAAGGTACTCTTAATGGTTTTTGTCCTTGTACAACCCTACCAGATCATCCTACAATGAAACTCACCATTTAACAAGCTCTGTCCCTGCTCCAAGAATGTTCATTTCCCTAGGTTTTTAGTGTTCTGCTCTTTGATGAAACAGTCCCACATCACCAGATACTTGAGGGAAAGCTTCTGATATAAAAGAAATCAAGAAGTAAAAGGATCTTACAGGAAAGAAAAATAATGCAGGGACCAGAAGAAAACATCTCCAAAAAACTGACCTCTTCACCAAAAAAAAAAAAAAAAAAAAGAATATTGTAAGGGTAAATAAAGAGTATGCATCTACTAAATAAGAAGAATCAGTCTGCATAAAATGAGATCTTTTGAAATTACAAATAAGTGAGCAGAAATAAAATCAATACAAGGGTTGGAAGATAAAGTTGAGAAAATCTCTCAGAAAGTACAAAAGAAAAAGAGATGGAAACTAGAGGGGAAAGACAGAGAAATTAGTCATACTTTGGAATGTCTAGAGAAGAGAATAGAGAAACTAGAGCAGAGAAGAAAATTCACGATCATTCTTCCCTATTCCATGAAACTAGAAGCACAGTATTACAGCCAAATATCCCTACTGTCCTGTTTTGAAGAATCTAAGAAATCCTGAAAGCCTTTCCTCATTTCATCCATCTCCATCTCCTTCAGTTAAAACTGGCAGTGTTTCTGTGGATTTAATCCTATCTCCAATTCTGCTTTCTGCTGAAGTGGCTGACTGAATTCATAGTTCACATATATACTAATCTCCTTATCAAATAGTTGTTCAACCTCCCTTCAAAACTAGTTTTCTCAGTTTTTTGCAATATAGTTAGGCTGTAAATTTTCTAAATCTTCAAATTCTGGTTCCTTTCACTTAAGTTTCTTCTTCATATTTCTCATCTCACATTTTATCATAGCAGTCAAGAGGACTCAGGATGTATTTTCAACATTCTGCTTCAAAATCTTCTCACTTAAATATCTCATTTCATTGTTCACAAGTTCCTCCTTCCAAAACACACTGCTGCTGCTAAGTCGCTTCCATCATGTCCAACTCTGTGCGACCCCATAGACAGCAGCCCATCAGGCTCCCCCGTCCCTGGGATTCTCCAAGCAAGAACACTGGAGTAGGTTGCCATTTCCTTCTCCAATGCATGAAGTTGCTCAGTTGTGTCCAACTCTTCGCGACTCCATGGACTACAGCCTACCAGGCTCCTCTGTCCATGGGATTTTCCAGGCAAGAGTACTGGAGTGGGTTGCCATTGCCTTCACCACCAAAACACACTAGAATGCAAGTTTTTTTGTCACTTTATTACAGGATTGACTTTTCCCTGGTTTCTAATAATGTGTCCCTCACTTCCATCTGAGACCTCATCAGAATGACCTTTAACATCTGCATTCCCACCAACTTTCTGTTCATGATTATTGACATAAACTCCAGGAAAACAGAGGCTTTCTCTCTAGCTCTGCTCTTTTCTGAGTCCTCACAAGAAGCATCTTTAATGTCCATATTTGTGTCAACAATCTCCTTATAGCAAGCTAGACTTTTCAAGCATGCACCTCAAAATTCTTCCAGCCTCTAGCCACCACCCAGTTTCAAAGCTGCTTCCACATTTTAAGTATTTGTTACAGCTCCAACCCATTTCTTGATTTCAAAATCTGTCTTTAGTCAGTTTGGGTTAACATAACAAAATACCACAGACTGGATGGCTTAACCAACAGAAATTTATTTTCTCACAATTCTTGAAGGTAGAAGTCTCAGATATGACAGAGCTGATTTCTGGTAAGACCTCATTTGTTGGGTGCAGATGGTCATCTTCTCACTATGCTTCACATGGCAGAGAGAGAGAGAGATCTCTTCCTCTTCTTAGAAGGTCACCAGTACCATTCAATTAGGTCTCCTCTCTTAGGAGCTCATTACCTCCTAAAGACCCATGATTTAGTCACTAAGTCATGTACAACTCTCACAATCCCATGGACTGTAGCCTGCCAGGATCATCCGTTCATGGGATTCTTCAGGCAAGAATACTAGAGTGAGTTACCATCTTCTTCTCCAGGGGATCTTCCTGACCCAGGAATCGAACCCGGGTCTCCTGCATTGCAGGCAGATTCTTTACTGACTGAGCTATGAGGGAAGCCCCTTTAAGGACGATCTCCACCTAATTAAACTCAAAAGCCTTTGCACAGCAAAGGAAACCATAAACAAAACAAAAAGACAGCCCACAGAATGAAAGAAAATATTTGCAAATGATGCAACCAACAAGGAATTAATCTCTAAAATTTACCAATAGTTCATGCAACTCAAGATCCAAAAAACCCAACAATCCAATCAAAAGTGAGCAGATGACCTAAATAGACTTTCTCCAAAGAAGACATACAGATGCCAAGAGGCACATGAAAAGATGCTCAACATCACTGATTACTAGAGAAATGAATATCAAAACTATAATGAGATATCACTGCACACCAGTCAGAATGGTCATCATCAAAAAAATCTACAAACAATAAAATGCTGGAGAGGGTGTGGAGAGAAGGGAACCCTCCTATACTGTTAGTGGGAATGTAAATTGGTACAGCCACTATGTAGAACAGGGTATGGAGGTTCCTTTAAAAAATAAAACTAGAGTGACCATATGATCCAGAAATCCCGCTCCTGGGCACATATACAGAGAAAACCATGGTTTGAAAGGATACATGCACCACAACGGTCATTCTAGCGCTGTTTACAGTAACCAAGACATGCATGGGTCCCAAGTAGTTTCAGTCGTGTCCAACTCTCTGTGACCCTACGGACCACATCCCACCAGGTTCCTCTGCCATGGGGTTCTCCAGGCAAGAATACTGGAGTGGGTTGCCATGCCCTCCTCCAGGGGATCTTCCTGACCCAGGGATCAAACCTACGTCTCTTAGTCTCCTGCACTGACTAGCAGGTTCTTTACCACTAGCACCACCTGGGAAGTCCAACCAAGACATGGAAGTAAACTAAATGTCCATTACAGGGGAATGAATAAAGATGTGGTGCATATATATAGCGGAATATTACTCAGTCATTAAAAAGAATGACATAATGCCATCTGCAGCAACATGGATGGACCTGGTGATTATCATATTAAGTGAAGTAAGTCAAAGACAAATACCATATGATATCACTTATATGTGGAAGCTTAAAAAAATGATACATATGAACTTACTTACAAAACAGAAACAGACACAGAAAACAAACTTAAGGTTACAAAAGCAGAAGAGTGGTGGAGGGGAATAAATTGAGAGTTTGGGATTGACATATACATGCCACTATATTTAAAACAGATTACCAACAAGGACCTACTATATAACACAGGGAACTCTACTCAATATTCTATAGTAACCTAAATGGGAAAACAATTCGAAAAAGAATAGATTTATGTATATGGACAACTGAGTCACTTTGCTGTACACCAGAAACTAACACAACACTGAAAATCAACTATACTCCAATATAAAATAAAAATTTTAAGGAAAGACTATTTCCAAACAGAGTCACATTGGGTAGGGCTTTAACATAAATTTGGTGGGAGGGACTTAATTCAGTACACAGCCAAGGACCAAAGGCTCTAAGATGGATGTCACAAAAAAAGAAAATGTAAAACATAGATTATCTGAGGAATCTGAATACAAAACAAAGAGATATATTCACTGGCAAATAGTTCAGGGATGAAACAGCAATATATGCACAGAAAAGCGAACAAAATTTTTCCAATTATTTTTAATTCCAGGAAAGTAAACTACTTCCTCCTATCCCAAAAGGGAAGTGCAATCATAATACACTCCATGATTCAGGTGTAAATAATGTCTATTTAGTCATAACTGTGTAAACACTGAGTCTGTTTTTAGATCTCAAGTGCAGATGGTTGAGTCAATCACATTCCTCAATCCCTAGCTCACCAGCCCTGGTCTCAACAGAACCCTCCCTTCTTTATTTATGCATTTCCCTTATTTCCATCTCCCCATATACAACCACCTTGATACATGTGAAATGTATCATTTCATTTACACGAGTTCTTTTAAAATGTATATTAAATTACATGCACATATTTTCAATTTATACAAGTTTAATTTGCTGAGTCTCTTAGGCTTTTTCTTTACCTCTATCATTCAGCACCATTTTTTAGAACTAGGCATACTACTGTGTGTACCTCAAATTCATTGCTTTCAACTCACAAATAGTCCTCAAAATGCATTCACCATTTGTACTTATCTGGCCATTTACTGATCACCAACCCAACTGTCTCCGACTTCCTGCTATCACAAACAAAGTAAAATTTCTATAGAACGTTCATCTTGGAGTGTGCCAGAGCAGCAAGTAGTGGCAGAGGTGGCAGAGCGCTCTCCAGAACTGCTGCCCTGGTCCATACTTCCACTATGGAACTTGGCAATTTTTGTATTGCCACAGACCTGGCAACCCTTGGCACCATCCAGCTTCCCAACCATGGCCAATCTGGTGGAAGAAAAGTAGCATTTTGACATTATTCTAATCACCAATGGGTTTAAGCATCTCTTTCTGTCCTTACTAACCCTTGGGTTTTTTTCATTTTGGAATTAACTTTCTTCATACCTTTCCCTCATTCGTTTTTACTAATTTCTTGTATTTTTTGACTTGGAGAAATTCTTCTACAGTTTAGAACTTGGTCTTGTTTATTAATAATTTAGAAAACAAAGCATATCACTGATGAACCAGATGCAAAAATCATCAACAAAGTTCTAGCAAACAGAATCCAACAAGACATTAAAAGGATCATACACCCTGATCAACTGGGATTGATCTCGGGGATGCAAGGATTCTTCAGTGTGATGTACCATAGTAACAAATTGAAAGATAAAAACCACATGACCATATCAAATTGCAGAGAAAGTTTTTGACAAAATTCAACACCCACTTATGATTTAAAAAAAAAAAAACTCTCCATAAAATCAGCATAGAAGGAACCAACCTCAACATAATAAAGGCCATGTATGACAAACCCACAGCAACCATTATTCTCAAAATGAAAACATTTCCCCTAAGATCAGAAACAAGACAAGAGTGCCCACTCTCACCACTATTACTCAACAGTTTTGAAAGTCACAACCACAGCAAGAGAAGAAAAAGGAAAGGAATCCAGATTCGAAAACATGAAATGAAACTCTCACTGTCTGCTGATGACATGATACTATACATGTGTGTGCTCCGTGCTGTGCTCAGCTGCTTCAGTCATGTCCAACTCTCTGCGACCCCATAGACTGCAGTCCGTCAGGCTCCTCTGTCCATGAGATTCTCCAGGCAAGAATACTGGAGTGGGTTGCCATGCCCTCCTCCAGGGGATCTTCCTGACCCAGGGACTGCACCCACATGTCCTTCATCTCCTGCACTGCAGGTTGATTTTTTACCACTGAAGCACAGATACTATACAGAGAAAACCCTAAAAAATGCCACCAAAGAACTACTAGAGCTAATCAATGAATTTAGTAAAGTCATAGGATACAAAATCAATACACAGAAATCCCTTGAATTTCTATACACTAACAATGAAAAATCAGAAAGAGAAGTTAAGGAAACAATTCCATTCACCATTGCAACAAAAAGAATAAAATACCTAGGAATAAACCTACCTAAAGAGACAAAAGATCTGTATGCAGGAAACTCTAAGACACTGATGAAAGAAATCAAAGACAACAAGAACAGACAGAGAGATGATACACAATGTTCTTGGATTGGAAGAATCGATATTGTCAGAATGATTATATTACTCAAAGCACTCTATAGGTTCAAAGCAATCCCTATCAAATTACCAATGGCATTTTTCACAGAACTAGAACAAAAAATTTCACAATTTGTATGGAAATACAAAAGACCCTGAATAGCCAAAGTAATCTTGAGGGAAAAAAAAAAGAGCTGGAGGAATCAACCTCCCTGGCTTCAAGTTATACTACAAAGCTACAAGTCATCAAGACAATACGGTACTGATGCAAAACAGAAATATAGACCAATGGAACAAGATAGAAAGCCCAGAAATAAACCCATATACCTATAGGCACATTATCTTTGACAAATGAGGGAAGAATATACAATGGAAAAAAAGACAGCCTCTTCAATAAGTGATGCTGGAAAAATTAGACAGCTATGTGCAAAAGAATGAAATTAGAAATAAAATGGACTAAAGACTTAAATGTAAGGCCAGAAACTATAAAGGTCATAGAGGAAAACATAGTCAGTACACTCTTTGATGTAAATCACAGCAAGAGTCTCTCTGATCCACCTCCTAGACTAATGGAAAAAAAAAAAGTGGCATTCTATTTAAAACTTAAGTTTCTTACATAGCAAAGGAAACATCACAAGATGAATAGACAATCCTCAGAATGAGAGAAAAACAACTGCAAATAAAGCAACTGACAAAGGGTAAATCTCCAGAATCTACAAACAGCCCATACAGCTCAATATCAAGAAAGCAAACAATCCAGTGAAAAAAGGACAGAAGACCTAAACAGACACTTCTCCAAACAAGACATACAAATGGCAAATAAACATATGAAAATATTCTCAACATCACTCATTATTAGAGAAAGTCAAGTCAGAATTAAATGAGGTACCACCTCATACCAGTCCGAATGGTGTGACTGTTCATTCATCCTCAAAAAAATCTACAAACAATAAATGCTGGAAAGGATGTGGAGAAAAGGGAACCCTCCTGCACTGTTGGTAGGAATGTAAACTGATAACACCATTACAGAAAATAGTATGGAGATTCCTTTTTAAAAAATTTAGGAATACATCTGCCTAGGAATTTATGGGCAGGAATGTATGACCCAGGAATCCCACTACTGGGCATATACCCTGAGAAAACCACAATTTTAAAAGACACATGTACCCCAATATTCACTGTAACAATATTTACAATAGCCAGGACACGGAACTTCCCTGGTGGCTCAGACAGTACAGCATCTGTCTACAATGTGGAAGACCTGGGTTCCATCCCTGGGTCAGGAAGATCCACTAGAGAAGGAAACGGCAATTCACTCCAGTACTATTGCCTGGAAAATCCCATGGACAGAGGAGCCTGGTAGGCTACAGTCCATGGGGTCGCAAAGAGTCAGACAGGACTGAGCGACTTCACTTTCACTTTCAGGACACGGAAACAACCTAGATGTCCATCAACAGATGAATGGATAAAGAAGCTGTGATACATTTATACAATGGAATATTACTCAACCATAAAAAAGGAACAAATTTGAGTCAGTTCTAGTGAGTTGGATTAATCTAGAGCCTCTTACGGAGAAGGCAATGGCACCCCACTCCAGTACTCTTGCCTGGAAAATTCCATAGACGGAGGAGCCTGGTAGGCTGCAGTCCATGGTGTCGCTAAGAGTCGGACAGGACTGAGTGGCTTTACTTTCACTTTTCACTTTCATGCATTGGAGAAGGAAATGGCAAACCCACTCCAGCATTCTTGCCTGGAAAATCCCAGGGACAGGGGGAGCCTGGCGGGCTGCCGTCTATGGGGTCGCACAGAGTTGGACACGACTGAAGCGACTTAGCAGCAGCAGCAGCAGCAAGGCCTCTCACACAGAGTGAAGTCAGTCAGAAAGAGAAAAACAAGTATCATATATTACTGTGCACACATGGAATCTAGAAAAATGTTACTGAACCTAGTAGAGAATGGACTTATAGACACAGTGGGGGAAGGTGAGGGTCAGATGAACTTAGAAAGTAGCATTGACATATATACAGTATCATGTGCAAAATGCAGTGAGTGGAAGCTGCTAAGCAACACAGGGAGCCCAGCCTGGCACTCTGTGATGACTAAGGGGGATGGGATGGAGGGAGGGAATATATGTATATTTCCCTTAATTTATATATATATATATATGTAAATATATAGATTTATATATATAAATACATATATTTCCCATAATTATATATAATTATGACTGATCCACATTGGTATATGGCAGAAACCAACACAAAATTGTAAAGCAATTTCCACCAATAAAAAGTTTTAAAAATAAACAAGAAAAAGAAAACTAGGCAAACAAGGACATAAGACCATTAATAATTCCATGAAAACCAAGAGTTGCACAGAAAGGAAAATTTAATCATACTCATTACATGACCCAGATGCAAGTAATATTTTCACAATCATAATAGTATAAACACTAAATCTAACAAAAACCATTACCAGAAAGATAGGAGGCCTAAAAGTGAGTGGAAGGAAGATGTAAAGATGAGAGCTGAATCTCATCTTGTATGTTAGGAAAACAATAGATAATTCTTATGGGTTGAATTGTGCCCACTCTCCAAAAAGGTATTTTGAAATCCCAACCCCTCGTACCTCAGGATGTGACCTTATTTGAAAACAAGAGTCTCTATAGGGTTAATCAAGCAGAAAAAAGGTCCTTAGGCTGGGCTCTAATCCAGTATGTCTAGGGTACTCATGAAAAGGGAGAATTTGGACACAAACTTGCACAGCGAGAATGTCATGTGACAATAAAGGAAGAAATAAGAGTGATGCAGCTACAAGGAAAGGAATACCAAAGCTACCCAGCAGGGACAGACTCTTCCTCATCACCCTCAGAAGGGCCCAACCCTGCTGACACCTTGATCTCAGACGTCTAGACTCCAGATCACAGGACAAAAAATTTCCGATATTTAAGCCACAGATTTGTAGCACTTATTTATGGCAAGGCTAAGAAGTTTCAGTTGGTAGGTTGGTAGATAAGTAGGTACGCAGGTAAGTAAATAAACAAAAAATGGCAGTATATATATATATAGTGCATATATATATATAGCAGTATATATATATGTAGTGCATATATATATAGCACTATATATATATAGCGCATATATAATAGCGCATGAAGGCAACCATAAATGTGAGTGGTTGCCTCTGGGAAGTGGGAAAAGGGATGGGGTGTGGGCAGGAGACTGCTGTTTTCCATTATAAGTCATGTAAAACTACCAGACTTTTAAAACTATGTGTACTTGCAACTTTTATAAAAATGTATCCTTAAAAAGCTATCTTGCCACATTTTAAGCTTCTGCAGAATCTTAGAGAAGACACATTCTACATTTTTACTATTTGCACAGCATCAAAGGTTTTTGTTGTTGCTCTATTAAGAAAATGCTGGTCTTTAAGTTTCAAAGGACATTTTTGTATGGCTTCATGGCCTTGTATAGTATTGATCAAGTCTTGAGCTGGGGCCTAAATTCCAGCTGTCATTACTGGGCAAAAGCATTCACATTTCATGAGTTTGGACAGGGAGCAAGCAAAGATTCCTCTGCTGCTTGGATAATGGGCAGAAAGAGTACAAGCTTTAAAGGGAGACAGCAATTGGTCCAAGATCAAATGCTTCTGCTTATTAAGTTGTATGGCCTGAGGTGAATTCATTTAAATCTCAGAACAATTTATTCATCTGTACGATTGGAAAACAGAACAGTATTTCCCGGGAATTCTGTTGGTTTTCCTGAGAAACACAGCATAATGCCAAGTTCATGATAAGTACTTGATAAATGATAGTCATATGGTTCTTATATCCATATTAAAAAGCCTTTCCATTTTTTTCAACTCTGTCTTCCATCACTAGTTTGAAATTCTCCCTTCTAAACCTCCATCCTTCAGTCTTGAATCACATCATTAGTCAATTTTGCTCCCTGGTTACATGATAATGTAGAACAAAACCTCTGGTTTAAGATCTGCCACCTACTTGACCTCTGGAAAGTCACTTAAATTTTCTGAGCCTCAGATTCCTCATCTGTAAAGTAGGTTAAATAACAGCAATTGCAATGATAAAATGGTATAATGAACAGGGAGCGTAGGTGCTCAGTTTATGATGGCACAGGGTAAGCTGATAGGCAAAGCCATTTCTCAAAATATAAAATAGAGTTACAGAAACCAAACACTGCAGGCTCTTCAGCTATCTCATAGAAATATTTTGTGAATATTTAAGAGCCAGCTCCACTCTTCAAAAGGATACCTGAGAAACAAGTTGTAGATCTAAGAGACATGCGTGAGTGCCCCACTGCCTTTGCTTCATAAAATGCCAAAGAATTAGATTCACACAGTGCTCTAAGCAAACTGTCCAGGTTACTTCAATTAATTTCCAATGATATCCAGAACTTTGCATTATTTGGTAATATGCAAATATTACATACAGCCTGCTGTACATAATACTTAAGAAATCCACAGTAAAACTTAAAACAAGCAGCTTCTTGTCAGTTACCAGTATTATCCATGTTTCAAAAACAATGCAACTTACAAAAAAACTCCAAATGTACCCAACATTCAAAACTTTCACCACAGAAAAAAAGTTTCTGACTTCCCAGTGAATTCCAGAAAATAATGATTTGGTTTACTGAAAACTGCCTTGCACACAAATCTCCAGGAACACAAACAGCTACCATCCAAATGAGGAACTCTCACAGCTGGAACAAGATTTTCCCTGCTTTGATGCCCATTATCCAAGTGAGTAGGGGCTGAGTTTAAATCACCATGTCCCTGCCAGAACAGTCCCATTCCCCCTCATCTTCACCACAGCTGTGGTGTCCTGTCAGGGAGATGTAGGGCTTTCTAAACAGTTGAGTTCAGCAATCTCCTAAAATGCTGATGCAGCTCCCTCAGCTAAGTGAACACAATATTTCTGTGACAACCTTCCATCATCCAAGGTAGAGCTCTCTCAGGTCAGCAGAGGTGATCGTGGTTTTCTGTCAACCAGGAGAGACTGCTCCAAGTTGTCGTTCAGAGCTGGCAAGGATGTCTTCTCTTTTTATTCATTTATTTTTCTAATAAAATCCACATCCAACACAAAGCACTGAAAAACATCACTGAACTCTATCTGCTCTTGTGACTGTTCCATACCTTGATGGCGAATCATATAATGGGGTAAGCCATTTGCACATGTATGAATTTGATATTGCTGTTCAGACTGAATTCCTCCTCATATTGGCCCCTTGTAATAATGACAAAGATACAGACCATTCTTTCACGTTTAGACACCCTGACATACTTGTATCATTTATTCTTTCCAGTGAAATTTTCTCAGTCTTGTCCAACTCTTTGCGACCCCACGGACTATATAGCCCATGGAATTCTCCAGGCCAGAATACTGAACTGGGCTGCTGTTCCCTTCTCCAGGGGATCTTCCCAACCCAGGGATCGAACCAAGGTCTCCTGCATTGCAGGTGGATTCTTTACCAGCTGAGCCACCAAGGAAGCCCAAGAATACTGGAGTGGCTAGCCTATCCTTTCTCCAGCAGATCTTCCTGACCCAGGAAATCAAACCAGGGTCTCCTGCATTTCAGGAAGATTCTTTACCAGCTGAGCTATCAGAGTGTCATCTTCATCATATACACAGGGAAGTAAGTTGTTGAACATGGTCCTTCTGGACAAAAACAGAAAGTGAAAGTGAAGTTGCTCAGTCGTGTCCAACTCTTTGAGACCCCGTGGACTGTAGCCTACCAGGCTTCTCCATCCATGGGATTCTCCAGGCAAGAATACTGGAATGGGTTACCATTTCCTTCTCCAGGGGATCTTCCCAACCCAGGGATCAAACCCAGGTCTCCCGCATTGGAGGCAGACGCTTTAACCTCTGAGCCACCAGGGAAGCCTGGACAATGATCCTTCCTAAATGCTGCATCCAGATGAATCAGTGCTTTTGATGACACATGAGCAGAGCAGAACAAGGCTGTGTGCCTTCTGTTGGGGTACATTCAGGTTCTGGTCACTCCTGTGTCAACCACTGAAGTCCCCTGGAATCTGATCTCACCCACTTCACACAAGCATACATATATTCAGGAGGGAGAAAGGCAACAGCCAGCTGCAGAGAGCCACCCTAACTCTGAAAACTCAGGAGATACACAGGCCTCGTGTGTAAAAATGAGGTTGCACATTTAATTGAGTCCCTGGTAGCTCAGCTGGTAAAGAATCCATCCGCAATGCAGGAGACCTGGGTTCAATCCCTGGGTTGGGAAGATCCGTTGGAGAAGGGAACAGCTACCCACTCCAGTATTCTGGCCTGGAGAATTCCATGGACTGTATAGTCCGTAGGGTCGCAAAGAGTCAGACACAACTAAGTGACTTTCACTTTAATTATGAGATGACATCTGGTGAGTACTTACCCTGGGCCAGGCACTAGACTTTTACCGCTTTCCACGCTATTATCTTATTTAACTCTCAAACAAAATGATGTATGCTATTATTATTCCCATTTTTCAAATGAAGAATGTTCTCCAGAGAAACAAAACTGATAGGATCTACATAAAAAGAGACTTATTATTAAAGATTGGCTCACATGATTATGGAGGCTGAGAAGTTCCATAATCTGCCACCTGCAAACTGGAGGCCCCGGAAGGTTACTGTATCAGTAGTTTCAGGACAAACCCAAAGGCCTGAGAACCACAGCAGTTGATGGTATACATTCTGATCCTAACCAAAAACCCAAGAACCAGGAGCACCAATGTCTGAGGACAGAATACAGATGTCCCAGTTCAACCAAATAGAGACTATTCGGCTTTCCTCTGCATTTTTGTTCTATTCAGGCCCACGATGGATGCGATAATGCCTACTGGCATTGGTGAGGGGCAGCTTCTTCACTCAGGTTACATATTCAAAAGCCAATCTCATCCTGAGACACCCTCACAGACACACCCGGGAATGTTTTACCAGCTATCTGGGCATCTCTTCGCCCAGGCGGGTTAATACACAAAATACACCACCACAAGGAAACACTGCGAAGTTGCAGGCAGCTGATGCCACAGCCTGGGTCCAAATCTCTCTGTTTTGCTGTTCCCATCACTGCCAATCTGTCTCACAGCCTTTTTAAAAACAAAATGCTCTTTGTCTTTCAGCCCCACTCTCCTAATTCCCACTCCCAACCTCCTGGGAGGGGAGAGGGACTGGAAACTGGATTGAGTCACGTGGCCAATGACTTAGTCAATCATACCCATGCGACGAAACCCCAGTAAATATTCTGGATCTGAGGCTCAGTGGAGCTTCCTGGTTCATAAACACATTAATATGCCATGATGATAAGGCACTAGATTGTGTAAGGAGAAGGCATGAAAACTGCGTTCCCCTCCTCCTCCTCCCCCCTGCCCTACGTTTCTCTTCCATTCAGTTATCCCTAAATGGTTTTTTATAATAAAATTTAGCTGTAACTACAAAAAATTTTTAATTTAAATAAAAAATAAATAAAAATGAAATGTCCACAGATATCTCTTTACAGTTCCCTAATGTCCCAGTCTAGAGTTAATGTAGCCTTAGATGTGGAAATCAAGAATTCTCAGAAGAAACTGGGAACATTCATCCATCACATTTGATAGTAACAAAATAAAAGAGCCCACCTCAAAGCTATTGCTTGATATTTCATTTTTATTAACCTGGCTTTTTGTAGCACAAAATATTTCTAAAATATATATGGATTTTGCAAAAATTTTGTTCTCTGCTCATAAGTCTCAAAATTCACCTCTGTTTACTCTGTGATGTAATGGCTCAAAGCTAGATGTACCTA
Organism: Ovis aries; assembly: GCF_016772045.2. Classification (NCBI taxonomy): domain Eukaryota; kingdom Metazoa; phylum Chordata; class Mammalia; order Artiodactyla; family Bovidae; genus Ovis; species Ovis aries. The sequence continues at coordinate 17,069,442 of NC_056055.1, forward strand.
CATGGTGTCAGAGATTTAAAACTGAACACAAGAGAGGTAACAGGCAGAAAGCAACCAAGTTCAACATAATTAATGCGACATTAATGGTATGAACCAAATCCTCTGATGACCAAAAGTAAGAAAAAGTAATGTATTCATTCTAAATGGTGGGGCTATGACTTAATCAAGGTAGTGATGGGTTTTAAAGGTTGTGTAGGAATCTACTGTGGACTGAAAGGGAGGAAAAGGGCACCCAGGTATGGTCAAGGAATGACTGGAGCATAGGGACAGCTAGTTACGGTGTTTGTGAACTAAGGTATCAAATGGTGGTGGGAGACGACTGCAAAGAACCCTGAATCCATGATAATAATTAATTATTGTAATTCCTTACACTCAACATAACACTTTCACCTTTATTCTCACTTGATACTTAAATTAACTATGTAGAGTTGTTAATATTATCCATTCTTTGCCAAAAGTAAGAGGTTAGCCTCAAGTCCTCATAGTTGGAGCCAGAAACTTTACAGTCTTTGGCCTCTAAATCCCATATTCTTTCTAATACTTAAAAAAAAACAGACCTCCCTACAAGAAACAAATATTGGTGAAAGTGTGCAGAAAAGGGAACCCTCATGCACTGTGGTAGGAAAGTAAATTGCAGCTGCTACAGAAAGCAGTATATAGTTTCTTCAGAAAGCTTAAAATATGACTCAGCAATTCCACTCCTGGGTCTATATCTAAAGAAAATGAAACACTCATTCGAAAAGATACATGCACCCCAATATTTATAATTGTCAAGATGTGTTCAACAGATGAACGGATAAAGATGTGAGATATTTATGCATATATAAATACATTTATACATAAAGACTAGAATATTACTCAGTCATAAAAAAATGAAATTTTGCCACTTGTAACAAGGTAGATATATCTAAAGGATATTATCCTTGGTGAAATAAGTCAGAGAAAGACAAATACATTATCACTTATACACAGAGACTAAAAAACAGATTCACAGAGAGAACTAGCGGTTAACAGTGGAGAGAAGGAAGCGAGGAGGGGCAAGATAGTGACAGAGGATGAAGAGACACAAAATGCCAATACTATGTACAAAGCAAACAATAAGGATATATTGCACAGCACTGGGAATTATAGCCATTATTTTATAACCTCAAATAGAGTTTACTCTTAAAAAATTATCAAATCACTATCAGTTCAGTCACTCAGTCGTGTCTCTTTGCAAACCCATGAATCACAGCACGCCAGGCCTCCCTGTATATGGTACACCTAAAACTAATTTGTAAATCACCTATACCTCAATTTTAAAAACCCAGACTGCCATGGGAAGAACCCAGAGGAAGGTGTCCTGAATGTTCAAATTGAATTCTATGCCCTTTGTGCTTGGTGTTCTGCAGACAGGAAGTGCAAGGGGTCAGCACCAACCCACCATAAGCCATTTCCACTAGCTTTATCTTGGAAGTTCTCTCCCTATCCCTGGTGCCAATCTCAAGATTGGAAGCAGCTGGGAATGAGGTGATGTAATTTGATGTAGATGAGGAAAGCCTGAAGTCAATTTCAGGATTTCCTTCCCTCGCTCCTCTATCCTCTTAACTTGCTCACCCAAAGTTTGCTCCAGAAAGGCTTATTTATGTGTGCTGCTGCTGCTAAGTCACTTCAGTCCTGTCCAACTCTGTGCGACCCCATAGACGGCAGCCCAACAGGCTCCCCCGTCCCTAGGATTCTGCAGGCAAGAATACAGGAGTAGGTTGCCATTTCTTTATCCAATGCATGAAAGTGAAAAGTGAAAGTGAAGTCGCTCAGTCGTATCCAACTCTTAGCGACCCCATGGACTGCAGCCCACCAAGCTTCCCCGTCCCTGGGATTTTCCAGGCAAGAGTACTGGAGTGGGGTGCCATTGCCTTTATTTACTTACATATTGCCATATTCAACAAAGAATGTAAAGCCATTTATATTACATACATAGAATGATAAAATATTTGTCTTTAAGTCAAAGAGAGAAAGGGAAAAGGCAGGAAGGAAATTATGAGAGTTAAGCCATGGGGTAAAAACAATGTGGTTAAGCAGGTGATGGCATCTCTACCAAGGCTCTGTTTGAGCTGTACTTTTTGCTCTAAGCTTCCTGGCAGACAAAGCAAAATTGGAAACAATGCGTAACCTAGGTCTTTTTATCCATGAAAAGGAAACATTTACATTCTTCAGTAGAAGTGTTCTGTTGTTGTTTAGTTATTAACTCTAATTTTTCTTAGGAAGTAACCTACAGGTGACCCTGATAAATGCAGCAAATACTGCCAACAATGAGATTTGTTTAGTACCTTAAATGCAACAGAGAGTTTCACCCAGCACCGAGGTACACGCCGGCTTCCACAGTCCGCACTTCTTGCTGCTCCCATTTCTTCCTGCTGCTCCGGGAGCGCGCAGCCCACGCACACGCATGCGCCCTTGCTCTCTCTCGCTTTCTCTCTCTGGGAGTTCCTCCATGCCCTAGAGGGCATTTCACGTTGGATGCCTTTTTCTCTCCCACTTGTCGGCAACATATTTTTCAAATTAGCACTTGGTAGCTTTGAGGGAAACCCAGACATTGTGGGGAAGAGAGGGAGAGGCCAACTAAAAAAAAAAAAAAAAAAAGTATGCTTTATTCTCAGTTTGTTATAAATTTGCAATACAAGCAGAGAAAAATAAACTGTTCAGATCCTGCAACTGATATAGAAGTTCTCTAGCTTTATGTGATACCAAAACTCGGTCTTCCCCCAGACCTTCTGCTGTTTACAAGCAGGGAGCTGTTTCTCATTGGGAAAAGGGCAGCTTAGCCTCCATTCCCACCTCCTCCCTGTCTTCATTCCCCTGCTTTCCTGTGATTGGAGAGAGGTGGACAGACATCAGAGGCCCAGCCTGGAAGATTCCATCCTGCCCAAGAAGCCACATGGGTTTGTGAGAAATATCTGCTTCTGAAGCTGCATTTTTTAACTCAGTGAGACACCTCCCTGCTCCTCTGAGAGGCAGGAAAACTCAAGGAGCTCAGCTGATCTTCATAAGCAAATGGGATGAGCTAGGCTCCCACCAAGACCTTCCACCTAGGCCCTCTCCTGCCCATTAGGGGCACTGTTCCCATGGTGACTAAGGTCTAAAGAGAAGAGAGGGGCAAAAAGGAAGGTTTTTCCCTGAGAAGACACTGGGAATAGATTAAGAAAATTGATCTCTTCATTTTAATTAGGGAGGCTGCATTCAGAGTCCGGCAGGGTAGACGGATTTTTGCTGTCAAAAGACCCCCGTCTGAAACCCAACTCAGGCAATTGCCATCAATGTCCTTAGGCAAGTCCTTTTACTTCTTTGAGCCCCAGTATTCTTCTCCATAAAATGGGGATAATGCCTTCATAACTGTCAAAATCAAGATGACATTTGTGAATGTGCTTTAACTCCTGAGCACGATGCAAATTCTGGTTGTTATCAGACAATAGAAGATCTGGTTTCCAGGTGCTCCAAGACACTCTGCTTCTAACATTTACTGGCTGGATTGTTTTAACCAATCCCTTATCCTATCTGAGCCGCAGTACAAATATTGTGAGAAGAAGTTACCGCAGAGTACAGGGCTGTTGTGAGAATCAAGTGAGGCTAAACATCAGGAAGTACTTTGACAACTGTAAAATGCTAGACAAATATTACTTGTTAATATTATTAAGCAACAGCCTAAAGGCCTGTGCTCTCGAGCCAGCTTTGCACGCGTCTTCGCCCTTGGCGCTTTCTCAGTTGAATTTATCACATTCTCCTACAAGCTGTCTTTTCCCCTGACAATTATTTAATTCCTTTCTCAATAACCAAGTTCCCTGAGTGGAGCCCCAGAATCCAGGGGGAAAATAAATCTATTCCTGTCTTTGGGGAACTTTCACTAGGCAAGGCAGAGAATAAATAACCAAGATAGCAGAAGGAAGATAAAGTGAAAGAATACGGATGTTGAAGGGGAAGATTTGTTTCTGATGCCCAAGACTAACTAAGTGATCCTGGGTGAGTCTCTTGGCTTCCCTGAGCTTTAGCTTCTTTTTCTATAAAATGGGTCTGATAATAATAATAATAATAATACCTGCCCCATGCACTTGTTGTGAGGATTAAATGAGATATTGTCTATTCACAATGCTGTATAAATGCTGTCATTATTTTAAAGGAAATGTTAACTGATGCCACTTACTGAGCATTTTCTCTGCCAGGCTGTGGGCTAAACCTCTTAAATGTATCATTATCATTAATCCTTACAACAACTTTTACATTAGGTGTTACAATCTCAGTTATAGAAATAAGGAAATCGAAGGACAAAGAGGCACATAACTTGGTCCAAGTCTAAACAGGAACTTCTGGAATAACTTTGAATCCATGAGGCTAATGAGTCCTCTTAATGGATAGAGAACTATAGGGAGAGTGAAATGACATGAAAAGGAGGAAAGAAGAACCTTGGAATGTGGGAGAGTATCAGCCTCTCTCTCAGAGCTACTTTCTCATAGAAACTGCCAGGTACCTCTCTGCTAATTCCTTGAGCTTATACTTACTGAATACCCGCCATGTGCCAGGCATGGTGAAGAGCACTTACATGTGTTACGGCATCATCTTACACTTTTAGACGGACATTGTCTGCATTTTGTAATGAACAAGACTCACGAAGGGTAGGAAAGTAAGTTGTGGAGAAAGTTCTGGAGCCCAACTTTGTCTGATTCCAAAGCCCCATGTTCTTTTCACTACCCACCTAATTTTTTCTGATAAACTGATAGCAGCAATAATACAACTTCTCAGGATACATTTATTAGCAGAAGAGTGGACTCCCACACTGCTTTCTGCTCATGGCAGACTTTCAATATATGTTTTCTTACTCAGCTTTCCACAGAAGCAGACCCTGAAACAAGGATTTGAGTGCAAGTAAGAAGAAGAGGGCGTCAGAGGATGAGATGGCTGGATGGCATCACCGAGCAATGGACATGAACTTGGGCAAACTTTGGGAGATGGTCAGAGACAGGGAGGCCTGGTGCACTGCAGTCCATGGGGTCTCAAAGAGTCGGACGTGACTGGGCGACTGAACAGCAACAACAGTTAAGTTTATTTGACAGTGATCCCAGGAAACGCCAGTAGGGGAGCCGAGGCATGAGACAGTCACTGAAGGGTTTACTGCCAAACAAGGAGTTTGATTCCACTAGAAACTCTGGGAAGGCAGTGGAAGATCTTCAGACACCCCTCTCCTTTGACTGAAGGAATTGGAATATCTATACACAAACTCCTGGCTGGTATTAGTGTTTTGGTACTTCTGCCCTGTTGTGCAGCAGAGCAGCCCAAGACATGTATATACACACACCCCAGAAAAGGAAAAAAAAAAAAAAAACCTCCCAAGCAAGAGATGCAAATGTTAGAAACCACAACACTGAGAAAGTAAGTGAATCAAGACCAAGTAAATGATATGTTGGTGGTGTTGCATGGGAAATGGGGTGTCAGGGGAGGGTAGGTTGGGTAAGGAAAAGAAGAGGGTAAGGAAAGGTCAAAAAATTTACCCAAGTAGTGGCTTGAGGATTCATCAGACTCTACTCATTCTTATCATGCCAAAGAATTTGTGTTATTGAACTGTGATGCTGGAGAGGACTCTTGGGAGTCCCTTGGACAGCAAGGAGATCAAACCAGTCAGTCCTAAAAGAAATCAGTCTGGAAGGACTCATACTGAAGCTGAAGCTCCAATATTTTGGCCTGCAAAAGATTGAAGGCAGATGGAGAAGAGAAGGGCAGAGGATGAGATGGTTGGATGGCATCACCAACTCAATGAACACGAACTTGAGCAAACTCAAGGAGATAGTGGAGGACAAGGAAGCCTGGCCTGCCGCAGTCTATGGGGTCACAAAGATTCAGACAAGACTTAGCTATTGAACAATTCTTATGAGGGCTTCCAGGTCGCTCAGTGATAAAGAATTTTCTTGCCAATGCAGAGACATGGGTTTGATCCCTGGTCTGGGAAGATCCCCTGGAAAAGGAAATGACACCCCCCTTCAGTGTTCTTGCCTGGGAAATCCCATGGACAGAGGAGCTTGGTGGTCTCCAGTCTGTGGGGGTAACAAAAGAGTTGGACACAACTTAGCGACTGAACGACAGTCTATCACGTGATGTCATGTACATCAAGAGACCTGAGGCAGTCTGGGTTATTGTTCCAACTTTTCATACCGTGTCCAATAATGGAATTGCAAATCACCCTTTGCCATGTAACTTGGCAATACCTCCTGCTTTGGGTACGGTGTACCTCCTTCCCCTTGGACTCTGGGCTTAACCATGTGCCTGGTTTTGGTCAGTGGCAGGTTAGATGCAAGCAAAGACTTGAATAGGGTTGCTTATTGGAGTTTGTCAGGGTTATTCAGCTGGTTGCAAAAGAAAGCTAAGCTACCCCTATACAAGCCCAGCCTAGATTAGCTAACCCCAGCAAGTCACACAGACACATGAGTGAACCCTGCTCAACCACCTGTATGAGCCTAACCTAGAACTGAGCTGATCCACAGACACAAGTTTAAAAAATGTTTATCGTTGTATACCACTGAAATTTTTCTGGTTATTAAATGCTTTGAAGCCAAAGATAACTGATACAAAAATTGTACTTTCTTCTGTGCTAGCACCAAAGATTCATTCAAAAATTTTAATTCATCTAACATTTTACAAGTGGCTGCTTTGGGTGATCATAGGAAATTATTTATTTACTAGTCATTTATTTTCCCTTCACAAACTATGAGTTTCTTGAAGTCAGGAAATTTGTCTGTCTTGTTCACCCATGTATCTCAAGTGCCTAGCACCATGTTTGTCATTGAGTAGTTTTTCAATAAAAATTTGTTGATTGAATTAATATCAGCTGTTATACTATATACATTCAAAATGGGATTCTAGTTACATTGAATTTACTGGAAAAGACAATGCATCCACACAAATATAACTGAGTCCTCTAATCATTATATCATGGAAGCATAGAAAAACAAATAATTAATTCTAAGTGGAGAAATAATGGAAGACTGCTAAAACAACAGCATTGGAGTCATTATTAGTTGACTCAGGGTAAATAGCAATTTTCCTGATGGAAGTGAGTAAAGAAGGCATTCCACCCAGAGAGGACAGCATGAACAATGGGAGAGAGGTGTAAAAGAATATCCAGAGTGGCTGAAGCATAGCATGTGTGTACAGGGAGGCAGTGGGTGGGGCCCAGCTATGAGGAACCATAAATGACATACTACAAAAATTGCACGTTGTCCTCTAGGAAATGGGGAACTGTGGAAGGTTTTTAATCATACAACTTCTATAAAATAAAAATAACTATTATTTTAATAAAGAAATTACAAAACGAAAACGAAAGGGCCGAAAGGAAAGGTAATTAGCTAAGGTTCATCCTGGAATGTGAGGTCAAGGGGGCCTTAGGAAGCATCACTATGAACAAAGCTAGTGGAGGTGATGGAAGTCCACTGGAGCTATTTCAAATCCTGAAAGATGATGCTGTGAAAGTGCTGCACTCAATACACCAGCAAATCTGGAAAACTCAGCAGTGGCCACAGAACTGGAAAAGGTCAGTTTTCATTCCAATCCCAAAGAAAGGCAGTGTCAAAGAATGCTCAAACTACTGCACAATTGCACTCATCTCACACGCTAGTAAAGTAATGCTCAAAATTCCCCAAGCCAGGCTTTAGCAATACGTGAACCGTGAACTTCCAGATGTTCAAGTTGGTTTTAGAAAAGGCAGAGGAAGCAGAGATCAAATTGCCAACATCCGCTGGATCATGGAAAAAGCAAGAGAGTTCCAGAAAAATATCTATTTCTGCTTTATTGACTATGCCAAAGCCTTTGACCGTGTCGATCACAAGAAACTGTGGAAAATTCTGAAAGAGATGGGAATACCAGACTACCTGACCTGCCTCTTGAGAAACCTATATACAGGTCAGGAAGCACCAGTTAGAACTGGACATGGAACAACAGACTGGTTCCAAATAGGAAAAGGAGTACGTCAAGGCTGTATATTGTCACCCTGCTTATTTAACTTGTATGCAGAGTATATCATAAGAAACGCTGGGCTAGAAGAAGCACAATCTGGAATCAAGATTGCCAGGAGAAATATCAGTAACCTCAGACATGCAAATGACACCACCCTTATGCCAGAAAGTGAAGAGCAACTAAAAAGCCTCTTGATGAAAATGAATGTGGAGAATGAAAAAGTTGGCTTAAAGCTCAACATTCAGAAAACGAAGATCATGGCATCTGGTCCCATCACTTCATAGCAAATAGATGGAGAAACAGTGTCAGACTTTATTTTGGGGGGCTCCAAAATCAGTGCAGATGGTGATTGCAGCCATGAAATTAAAAGACGCTTACTTCTTAGAAGGAAAGTTATGGCCAAACTAGATAGCATATTCAAAAGCAGAGACTTTACTTTGCCAACAAAGGTCCATCTAGTCAAGGCTATCGTTTTCCAGTGGTCATGTATGGATGTGAGAATTGGACTGTGAAGAAAGCTGAGCACTGAAGAATTGATCCTTTGGAACTGTGGTGTTGGAGAAGACTCTTGAGAGTCCCTTGGACTGCAAGGAGATCCCACCAGTCTATCCTAAAGGAGATTAGTCCTGGGTGTTCACTGGAAGGACTGATGGTGAGGCTGAAACTCCAATACTTTGGCCACCTTGTGAGAAGAGTTGACTCACTGGAAAAGACCCTGATGTTCGGAGGGATTAGGGGCAGGAGGAGAAGGGGACGACAGAGGATGAGATGGCTGGATGGCATCACTGACTCAATGGATGTGAGTCTGAGTGAACTCCAGGAGTTGGTGATGGATAGGGAGGCCTGGCGTGCTGGGATTCATGGGGTCTCAAAGAGTCAGACACGACTGAGCAACTGAACTGAACTGAAAGAGTGAGTCAGGCAAAATTAGAGATTAATAGTAGATATATCTCTATTAGAAACAGAATGCACAAATCTATTTTGATTGAGAAAGCCTTTTGCACAAATGTTGATTGTGAAAAATCAAGACTCATATAAAGGAAAAATCAAGATACACATATAAAGGAAAAGCTGAGGATCCCTAAGAACTGAAAGGAAAGAGCAAAAAGTTCTAATAGGGAAATGAGAGGAAAAAATTATGATGTAATCTAGGAATATTGGATGTTTCTAGGAATCTGGAGTAAGAAAAATCAATCAAAGACATAACTGAAGAAAATTTCCCAGAGGCCAAAAAGTTTTTGACTATTTTTTGAATATTTGGTCCAGAAAAATCAAGAAATATCTGATATTTTTGTTAATTATATAGGTAATGGAGAAAGTCTTAAAAACCTCCAAGAAGAACAAAAAGGTAGCTATCCTTAAAGGAACAAAATTCAAACTGACCTTAGATGTTTATTCTGAAACACTAAAATTTCAGAAGGTCATAAACCAATATCTATAAAGATTTGAGGGAAAATATTGTTATATGAGTATTTTTGAAGCCAGGGAAATTCTTCTTCATTTGAGATTCTTATGCTGTGTTCTGTGTTACATGGGAAGTGATTCTTACCTGATATCTTCCCACTGATTTCTCTACTTCCAGTATATCTTCCATACCCTTTGAATTGAGCCGGCTTCCTCACTAAACACTTTTTAAAGCTATGTGATTTTTTAAAGTGTGATGAAATGCTAATGATGGAATCTAGGTGATAAGAAGTGTTCACAATCAAATTCTTTCATCTTGACTTATGAAATTTTTCATTTTTATAAAAAAAGAAAAAAACTTTCACACCATCTTGTCTACTAGATAAGATCTAAATTGCCTGCAAAGAGGTATGCAAACCTCTTCAGTCTACCCCAACTTACCTCTCCAGTAGCATCTTCTACCCATTATTCTCACCCCATTTCCCTCTTCCAGTCACCGTGAACTCCAGCCATTCCTGAAATGCATTCTTCTTTCATGACCTTCTTATTTATACTCTTCATTTGCCTGGAATTGCCCTCCCCCAGCTACTCTGTTTATCTCTATTCATCCTCAAAGACCAGAAGAAACATTACATCTCTATGTAAAGTAGTTAATTGCTCCTCTCCTTCTCCAGGAATTCTTGGTTTATGCTTCTCTTAAAGAACACATTCACCTTGTTCTGTGTTTGTGTTCCTATCACTTCACTCCAACATCAGTGGGCATCTTGAGAATGGTGACTATGTCCTTCATCTCTGTGTCTTGCATAAACTAGAATCCTACAGAATACGTACTCAATAAAGGACCTGTAGTTTCTCTCCAGGGTATGTGGGGACAATAGGGGCCCAAAAGGAGAATTTTAATTAAGATAGCATTAAAGTCGAATTTGTCCTGCAACAGCTAGATTTGAAGACAGACAAAAATGAATACTCTGACATCTCACATAAGTTAGGTTTTTATGGTGATATGCAGTGAAAAATGAAAATACAGGTGCTCTTGTTCAAAAATTATCAAGAATTTCAAGATCTCAACAGCATAGCATTAAACCCAGTGCAGGACCATTTTGAGTAAGAGTCCCTGTACGCTGGTAAAGGTAACACGCTTATACACTATATTACCCTGTTTACTCAAGGATATCAACCTGACTGGGGCTTCCTGAATCTCCACCAGTTCCCTTGAGTGCCACCAATGGTGTCTGTACTGGATAAGGTATAACCGGGGAATGGAAACATCCAAGTGGGACCTCAGCGAGTCTCTTATCTCTCCCTGCTATGTCGTTCTGAGACTCTGAGACATAGAGTCTCAGAATGTCTTTAGCAAGCCACATTTGAATCTGATGTCTGGGTCCTGAGTACAGCTTTCTACTCTGCCTGTCGAGTCACAGTGCTATATATTGTCCATAAGTCCATAAGTTATATTACAGTACTTGTACTGCAACAGGGTAATGATGACTAGTCTACGATCAGGCCTCACTATGTATCTCCTACTTGACAAGAGTAAGAAAGAACTGAGCAGGCAAGACATTTTTACACTAGTTGGTCTCCTCATTTAAGAATATAGATCATGCTACGCCTCTTCACTTATCCAAATGCTCTTTATACTACTTCATATAATTTGCTAAATAGTTCCTTCTCGCTTTAAAATTGCTGCTACTTCTTTTTGTTATAGTTGTTTTATATTTTTCTCTATCATATTGCCCCATATTTTATTTGCGATATAGAGAAAAATCTATTCATTTTATATATTTATCTCATATGTAGATATTTTACTTAACTCGATACTTCTAGGAGTTTTATAGTTAATATTTTCAGGTTTTCTAGGAAGACAAACATGTACAAATAGTGATGCCTTTATGTATTTCTCTACAATAGTCTTATTTAAGTTTGATATCTTATTGTATGACCCAGAACTTCCAGAAAAAAGTTCTGACTTTGGTGGCAATGAGCCTAATGTTTCATTATTAAATATCACAGTGTTTATTTTTGAATAGTTCAATTTTGGCACATTAGAGAAAAAATTACTCTTAATTTCTTACGATTTATATTTTTAAATATAGGTTCAGTTCAGTTCAGTCGCTCAGCCATGTCCGACTCTTTGAGACCCCATGAATTGCAGCACGCCAGGCCTCCCTATCCATTACCAACTCCCGGAGTTCACTCAAACTCACGGCCATCGAGTCGGTGATGCCATCCAGCCATCTCATCCTCTGTCATCCCCTTCTCCTCCTGCCCTCAATCCCTCCCAGTATCATGGTCTTTTCTAATAAGTCAACTCTTCGCATCAGGTGGCCAAAGTATTGGAGTTTCAGCTTCAACATCAGTCCTTCCAATGGACACCCAGGACTAATCTCCTTTAGGATGGACTGGTTGGATCTCCTTGCAGTCCAAGGGATTCTCAAGAGTCTTCTCCAACACCACAGTTCAAAAGCATCAATTCTTTGGCACTCAGATTTCTTCACAGTCCAAATCTCACATCCATACATGACCACAGGAAAAACCATAGCCTTGACTAGACGGACCTTTGTTGGCAAAGTAAAGTCTCTGCTTTTGAATATGCTATCTAGGTTGGTCATAACTTTCCTTCCAAGGAGTAAGCATCTTTTAATTTCATGGCTGCAATCACCATCTGCAGTGATTTTGAATAACATGTTATTATAAGTCTTTTCACTGTCTACTAAGATTATCATATAGTTCTTTGTTCTTTTACCTAGAGTTATGATGTATTATATTAATCAATTTGTTTAGGTACTGGAATTAATAAAAGAACTACCTTCATTTTCCCAGAATAAACCATACTAAGTCATTATGAATGATTCTTTTGATGTTATTGTATTCAGTTTGCTATCATTTTATTTAGGATGTTTGTATCAGTTCATTAGTGAGAATGGCTACCATTCTCCTCTGTATACTATCAGTATTATATTGCTTTAAAAAATTCACAAGATCTATTCATACTGTGCATTGCTCATTTTAGAGAATTAAATGTAATATTATAGCAATCACTACCTTCATATTTTCACTTCTTTGATTAAAAAATTAACCACTGGAAATTCCCTCCAAAGATGGAGTAATGCTTTAATTTCCTTAACAGATGGGAGGATTCCAGAGGCTTCCATATGTAAGCCTCTGTAAGTTAAAATAGAGGACAGTCCACAGGATTAGTAACAAACCTAGGAAACCAGTCCTGTAAATCAAAGGAACCTAGGTACATGACCACTGACACTTCTATCATTGGACCCCAGGTGCCATTCCCACCATTCCAGATAATTTATTCTAAACTGCTCCTATTTCTTTGCTCCACTGATTCAGATTCAAAACTCCTATATGACAGCCTGCACAAAGCCTAGTTTCTGGGCCCAAGGAAGGCAATTACATGCCCATTTCAGCTTATATTATTTCAGCTTATACTAGGCAATTACATGTCCATTTCAGCATGAAGTGGGTCATGCCTCCTATGAGGACTCACACAAACAGATGGAGGGAGTTTGGAGAATGTGCCACCTCCCTTACAACAAAAAATGCTTCCTACTGATTTCTTTGCAAAAGAAAATAATTTATGTATCTGTCCTTTTTAACTCTGAAATAACTTAGCACTAAAACCATCTGGTTCCAGAACATTTTATCAATAATTCTATAAAATATTGCCCATTTCTTTCATGATTGTTAGTATGTTGTAAGAGCTTGTGTTTGGTATATTCAAAGGTGAGTAAAACAAAGCCATCACCCTCAAGGAACTTATAGCTAATACTATTGCAATTATAGTTTTCTTTGTACTCTAGCCTCAATCAGAAAAAGTTTTGTGAGAAATAGTTTCCAAAATATAAAAAGAAAATTAAGAGGTTCATTTAAAATACTGCTTTGTTTGGGGATTCTGATTTAGTGCCTGCATTAAAATTCTTCTAAAGAAATCAAACCTAGCAATTAGATACATAGATTTGGGCATTAAGGGTGATCCATGCATAGATAAATGAGACCAGTTAATCTATGAATTATAGAGGAATAGGCAAAGCCAAGTGTAGGTATCAATGTCCTCCTCAAAAATGTATAATTTGAATATAACAATGATCCAAAAATGGTGAAAGTTAGCTACTATTATAGATAAAAGTATAATAAAAATTGCTCTGCATTGTTCATTATAACCCCAGATGGAATATAGAAAATTGTAATAGTCAAAACTGAGCTAAACCATCTCATTTCACAACCAAAAGGAGTGCCCGCTAAAGGCAAGTCCATCCACCATTTGTCAGAGCAAACATGTTAAGATTTAGAACCATCAAAAACTAAACCATCCAATCCTCGCGGTGAAAATTATAAACATTCTGGTAATCATAAGAATCCCTTTAGAAGTGAGCATATGTTTACAGAAGATATCATTATGGTCCTGTTTTCTTAACCAAGGATTCCTAACTCAGGCACCTGAATAAGGATGCAAGGCCAGAACCAGGCAGGAAGTGGCCATTTCAGAAACCTCTGTCTAACTGTGGAGCATGGGAGTGTTTTCTTAAGGCTTTCTTTTACTGCTGCTTTTTAAACTTTTTTTTTTTTTTCTTCACTAACTGGTCCAGAAGGAAAATTACAAGGTAGAATGAAAAAGAGATGAAAACTCTTAGCAAAATGATGACATGTCATTCCTTTTAAAAGATGCTTGGAAGACTCTTTACAATGGCCCCTGTTGATTTTTAAGCATCCAAAATGTGCAAATCGTTGCATTATTTTTCATCACCCCAGAAAACGTTTGCATTTTTATTTTCGTGGGGCAGGGGCAGATGAACTCCTGGAAAAGAAGCTGGCACTATGCCATCTCTCAGAAGCTGATGTGGATGGGATTCCAGAATCTGGGCGGAAAGGTGACTACAGTGTGTATCATGTTACTGATTTACACTTTGTGCTCGTCCTCAGTCACGTCTGAGTCTTTGGGACCCCACGCACTGCAGCTCGCCAAGCTTCCCTATCCATGGGATGTTCCAGGCAAGACTACTGGAGTGGGTTGCCATTTCCTCCTCCAGGGGATCTTCCCAACCCAGGGATCCAACCCACATCTCTCGCATCTCCTGCATTGGCAGGTGGGTTCTTTACCACTAGAGCCACCTGGGAAGCCCAGGTTACTTTTTGCAAATAGCCTTTTTAACATCCATCATCTTAACCCTGTAAGGTAAGGAATTAAGATCCCAATGTAAACAGTAAGAAAATTCAAAAAAAAAAAAATAATAAAGTAAGGGACTTTCCAAACATGGGTTCAGCATAATAAGATTTGGCTTCAACATGGATGCACCAAATTGATTCAGCTATGTGATCACCCAGGTAGGTATGCCCTTCCCCTAGTTTTGCACTCTTTTGAAGCTCCACGAATGGCCAAACCTTCCTGACTCAAAGACCATCTTCAATAAAAGAAATAAATAAATAGATCCAAACCAGCTTTGAGAGTTCCCTGAACATGGACGGGAACTATGACTTGCTTCTAACTCGGTGTTAGTCACTCAATTGTGTCTGACTCTTTGCAGTCCCAAGGGCTGCAGTCCACCAGGCTCCTCTATCCATGGAATTCTCCTGGCAAGAATACTGGAGTGGGTTGCCCTATAGAAAACCTCAAAGGAGATGGGATGTCAACCTTGTGATTACATTACTTAATGTGAGACTCCACTTCACCAGCCAGCTCACTCCAGCCCTTCTGGTGGTCTTGAAGAAGTAAGCTGCTGTGTTTGAACTTCCTATGGAAAAAGCCACTTGGCAGGGAATTGTAGGGGACCAACAGCCAGTAGGCAGTAGCCAATAGCCAATAGCCAGTGAGAAGCCAAGATCCTGGCTTGTATAAACCATGATGATACAAACTCTGCCAACAATCTGAATGAGATGGAGTTGGACTCTTCTCCTTTCAAGCATCCAGATGAGAACACACCCTGGCAGGCACCTTGTTTGCACCCACTGAGACTCTGAGTAGAGGCCCTAGCTTAGCCAGGCCTGGACTTCTGAGCTACAGAAACTACAAGGTAATAAATGCATATTATTTAAAACCACTAAATTTAATTTTTTTTTTTTTTTTTGGCCTCACTGCAAACATGGCATGTGGGATCTTAGTCCTCCCGCCAGGAATCAAACCTGCATCCCCTGCATTGGAAGTGTGGCTTCTTAACCACTGGACCGCCAGAGAAGTCTCAAAGCCACTAAGTTTAGGTAACTAATGCAGGCAGAGTGCAGCGTGAACCCAGGTTATCCTAACACAAACCTTTATTTCTTCAGTTCCACAAGTAAGAAACAAACTGGATAGCCAGAACAAGCTTACAAACTGTGGATTTAAGTGAGGCAGAGGCTCAGCGGCCCCAGTGAGCTGACTATCCCTGTGCTAAGGCAGCAGCTACATCACTGACCCCCACTGTATGAACATCAAAAAAACATGTGATGAACAGAATCTCAGTCATCAGCTCCTCCCTCTACCTACAGACCCTGGCATCACAAAAGGAGCCTTAATGCCCTAATTTTTTATCACTTATTTATTTATTTGGACTTGTGGGGACATGTCTTCAGCCTCCATTTTTCTCATCTTTAAACCAGGAGACATCAAAACACACTTTGCAGGGACGGAACGGGATTTAGAGCTATAATGTACACATGAAAGTGTAAGTCATTCAGTCATGTCCAACTCGTTGTGACCCCATGGACCTTACAGTCCATGGAATTCTCCAGGACAGAATATTGGAGTAGGTGCCTATTCCTTCTCCAGCAGATCTTCCCAACCCAGGAATTGAACCAGGGTATCTGCATTGCAGGTGGATTCTTTACCAGCTGAACTAAGTGGAAGCTGTCACTATTAAATCATCTGTATTACTTTCCCCATCTTACAGATGCAAAATTAGAATGACTTATCCAAAGCCACAGAGCTCTTATTAATCAGTGAAACTGGGAGAAGAGACCAGGTTATCTAACTCCAGAGCTTTTCCTACTGCGTTTCTCCTCTAATTTTCAAAAAATGTTCAAAATACAGTTCGTTTAATTTTATGCTAATTTGAAAGATAAATATGTTCCATTCAGCTCTTTGAGGAAAAGGGTTGTTGGGTAATGAAAAGAAATATTTGAGCTGTCTCTAATCCTTTGTGGAACAGATCAGGATAGAAATGCATTTCCAGAGAAGACAAGAATCCTTGGTTCAAATAATTACACCTAAAATAACTGCCACAATTAAGCACCTCCTAGAATAAAGTTTCTGGGTTATGGCACAGGCAGCTGAGTTTCCCTTGAACTTTTCCATCCTAGTTACAAAACAGGATTAATTGAATCACTATGACCGGGTTCCTCCTGCAGCTCTGGGGAAGACAAAAGACACGTACAGACATGCAACACATCTGTAATAGCGTATTAAGGCTGTATCCACAAACCACCAAGGACCTACCAGTTCTCACTGACTGGTAATAGTCAACACATTCTAATCTAACAAAAACAACAAGAACAAAGTCTGCTCTTTTGAAATTAGCACAACTGCAGACTTATTCATGAAAATGAAAAATCTGTCTCTTGAATTCAGCAACACACTCTTTTCTTTTCCTCGCCTGTCCAGAACACACAAGCAGGTAAGAAGTTCTGATATCTCTATGCTGCCAAGAAAGCCAAGCAAAGCATCAGATAGGGAATCAAACCAGACCCTCTTTCAGGTCTCATTGATCCCTGGGAGCCCATAACTCAGATGTCTATTCTGCTATTCCCAAGATACAAAGCATATGAGTCCATGGAGGAAATCAGATTGTTAACAAAATGCATAGGTTCTATTCAAGGGTTGCCACTTAGAGTCACACAGCTAGAGAAGTTTGCTGAAGGTACTTATGGACTAGGTTAACCACAGACCCACAAGAATTTCTATTTACCACCTTAGGAAGAAAGGACAGAGAAGAACCACCAAATCAGGGGGAAACAGAGGTGATGTTTAAAGACAAGCTAAAAGCATTTTCAAAGTTTGAAGTAACCAAGAAATAGGAAAACTGGCCATTCAATAATAAACTTAAGCTGAAACAGCAACAAACATTAACATAATTTCTTAAATTACATTAAGAAATTAAGGGAATTTCTTACTTTAAGGTAAGACAAAATATCCTTAGATATTAACTAATATAATACCTTAACTGGCAGTAAGTTGCATTATTAGAATACGTTCCCAGTGGAGAAATGGCAAGGGAAACCATCAGATCTCCTGGGAAAGCTTATACAGAAGTAGACACAGAGGAAAAGAAAAGGGGGGGAAAAAAAGATACGGAACAATTATGTGGCATCTGTTTCTTACGCATCAGTGGGGGGCACTTTTCCCTAAATCAGTTGAATAGTCAGTGATGTGAAGGATGAGGACTCGTTAGGCAGCCTGCCGACAGCACCTGAAATGGTTTGTCAAACAGTCGTGCCTCTAAAAATCAACAAGAAACCAGGAGGTGAGGCTTCTTTTATAAGGGGAAAGGCAAAAGCAATCTACACCCAGAGACAGGTTCCTGGGATTTTCAACAGGCTCATTATGCTCAGTTCTGCTTAAAAGTGAAAAAGATGCAGGATGCCAGAGTGGGAAATAAAATCAAAGGTGGCAACAGTTGCAAACAGAAGCTGTTGCAAAGGTTCGCAAAAGTTAAACCTCACCTCCCACCATCCTGTATGGCAACCCACTCCAGTATTCTCGTCTGGAGAATGGACAGTGGAGCCTAGGGGGCTACAGTCCATAGGGTCACAAACAGTCAAGACACACCTGGAGCGACTTGTCATGCACACCACCCTGCACTGTGAGGACACTTCCCTCTTTACCTCCTTCAGCATCACAACAGTCAAGAAAGATAATGGTACATTCTTAGGAAAAATAGAAGCAACATTGAGAGCCCTCAGCTCTCAGTGTAATTGTGTCTGTCTTCGGGGGGACCATCTGGTGATCTTGGCCCTTTTTATTTATTCTTTTTATCTTAGCCTCTTTTAATGGCATCCTTTCAAGACCTCCTAGAAAAGACACAGACTAAATTAGTCCCAGATTAAATCAGTAAATAGATGCTGAGTGTTTAGAACAGTGTTAAGTCCACTGTAAAAACTATCAGTGTTCATTATTTTAATTTTCCTTCCCGTCACAGTCATATAGCCCCTCCCCAGGCTATACGAGGGGCTTCTGGTTTGATTTCCCTCCTGAGTCCAGATCCCTGCCCCAAATCCCAACCTATGTGACTGGGTCCTAGGCATGGCAAAGCTCTTGCCAGCTCCCTTTTCCAGTAAAGTTCAATGTGTTTCTCTATTTTCAGCCCAGCATGGAGTTCTGCTATAAACCACACACGACACACTCTGATATCAAGAATCACCCTTGATTGGACCCACTCAGCTTCTCAGCTCTCCAGTTTTGACTCATGTAGCTAAAACAAACCTCATGTGGTGTGCCACCCGCTGACACCCCAGAGGCTTGTGTGTGAAGGTAACAGGTCTCAGGGCTACAACTAAGCTGAGAATATTTTTCAAAAGTCACATATATATAGCCAGAAAGAGGCTGGGTTATATCAGTGAGAGGACTCCAGAGAAGCAGTGTTAGGTCTCTGCTATAAGGTTACACTGAAGCAATAAAAAGGCAAATAACCAGGAACTCAAAAACACAGAATCTTGGGGACAGGTCAAGAAGGCACAAAAGGGCCTGAGGCAGTCTAAGCCAGACACTGTGACGGCCACCTCTCCATGAGAACCGAGATTTTATTTCTTTTGTGCCCTTCTATGACCCTGCACTTGGAAAATGCTGCAATATTCACTGAATAAAGAAATGGATAAAGAAATCTACACATGGACATCACCAGATGGTCAACACCAAAATCAGATTGATTATATTCTTTGCAGCCAAAGATGGAGAAACTCTATACAGTCAGAAAAAAAAAAAAAGACCAGGAGCTGACTGTGGCTCAGATCATGAACTCCTTATTACCAAATTCAGACTTAAATTGAAGAAAGTAGGGCAAACCACCAGACCATTAAGGTATGACCTAAATCAAATCCTTACGATTATACAGGGGAAGTGAGAAATAGATTTAAGGGACTAGATCTGATAGACCGAGTGCCTGATGAACAATGGATAAAGGTTCGTGACATTGTACAGGAGACAGGGATCAAGGCCATCCGCAAGAAAAAGAATTACAAAAAAAGCAAAATGGCTGTCTGAGGAGGCCTTACAAATAGCTATGACAAGAAGAAAAGCTAAAGGCAAAGGAGAAAAGGAAAGATACATCCATTTGAATGCAGAGTTCCAAAGAATAGCAAGGAGACATAAGAAAGCCTTCCTCAGTGATCAATGCAAAGAAATAGAGGAAAACAATAGAATGGGAAAGACTAGAGATCTCTTCAAGAAAATTAGAGATACCAAGGGAACATTTCATGCAAAGATGGGCTCAATAAAGGTCAAAAATGGTATGGTCCTAACAGAAGCAGAAGATATTAAGAAGAGGCGGCAAGAATACACAGAAGAACTATACAAAAAAGATCTTCACGACCCAGATAAAAACGATGGTGTGATCACTCACCTAGAGCCAGACATCCTGGAATGTGAAGTCAAGTGGGCCTTAGGAAGCATCACTACAAACAAAGCTAGTGAAGGTGATGGAATTCCAGTTGAGCTGTTTCAAATCCTAAAAGATGATGCTGTGAAAGTGCTGCACTCAATATGCCAGCAAATTTGCAAAACTCAACAGTGGCCACAGGACTGGAAAAGGTCCGTTTTCATTCCAATCCCTAAGAAAAACAATGCCAAAGAATGTTCAGACTACCACACAATTGCACTCACCTCACACACTAGTAAAGTAATGCTCAAAATTCTCCAGGCCAGGCTTCAACAATACATGAACCGTGAACTTCCAGATGTCCAAGCTGGTTTTAGAAAAGGCAGAGGAACCAGAAATCAAATTGCCAACATGCACTGGATCATTGGAAAAGCAAGAGATTTCCAGAAAAACATCTATTTCTGCTTTATTGACTATGCCAAAGCCTTTGACTGTGTGGATCACAATAAACTATGGAAAATTCTGAAAGGGATGGGAATACCAGACCACCTAACCTGCCTCTTGAGAAAACTGTATGCAGGTCAGTAAGCAACAGTTAGAACTGGACATGGAACAACAGACTGGTTCCAAATAGGAAAAGGAGTACATCAAGGCTGTATATTGTCACCCTGCTTATTTAAACTTCTATGCAGAGCACATCATGAGAAATGCTGGGCTGGAAGAAGCATAAGCTGGAATCAAGATTGCCAGGAGAAATATCAATAACCTCAGATATGCAGATGATACCACCCTTATGGCAGAAAGTGAAGAAGAACTAAAGAGCCTCTTGATGAAAGTGAAAGAGGAGAGTCAAAAAGTTGGCTTAAAGCTCAACATTCAAGATTTTAAAATTTAAAAAAACAACAACAACAACAACAATGAAAAAAAATAAAACCTATAGGAATATGGAAAAAAAAAAAAGCTCAACATTCAGAAAACTAAGATCATGGCATCTGGTCCCATCACTTCATAGCAAATAGATGGAGAAAGAGTAGAAACAGTGGCAGACTTGATGCAAAGAACTGACTCATTTGAAAGGACCCTCATGCTGGGAAAGATTGAAGGTGGGAAGAGAAGGGTACAACAAAGGATGAGATAGTTGGATGGCATCACTGACTCAATGGACATGAGTTTGAGTAAACTCTGGTCTTTGGTGATGGACAGGGAGGCCTGGCATGCTGCAGTCCATGGGGTCACAAAGAGTTGGACATGGCTGAGCAACTGAACTGAACTGAACTGAACTGAACTGAAAGAAATCGATGGATCATCCAGGTATGGAATTCCTCTTTTATATGGTGCTGGTTAATGGTATGGCAAGATTGGGAGAAGCAGAAGCTTCAAATTGCAAAGAATTTGATGAATTAGATACTGTCTACCCCAAGGATCAACTCTAACTATTCCTCCAGCCTGTATGCTGAACTGCTGGCTTGCTGCTCCAGTCTCTGTGTTTGGGGTCCCTCCTCTGCTGTTTGAGCCCCTGTATATCCCTTCATCCATGTACTTACTACCTGCAGAAGAATTTCCTCCTTTCTGTCTTCCCTACTGAACTTGACACATCACCTGGCACATAGTAAGAACTCACAGATGTTGTTAAGTAACCCTGTCCTGAGGATTTACCCACAGAGATGAAACGACAAGTTTTTCCTGGAGATAAGGGCAATAATGAGGCTTCTGCTCTTACCTCAAGGCAATAGGACCAACTGAGAACCAACAGGAAAATACCCAAGAGGGTTTGACTTTCTAAAGTCACCAAGACAGCAAGTGGGCTTAAAACTGAATTTAGAAAGATAATAGCCATGCTAATAATGACTGACATAAAGAGAGGAGGTGGGGTTATTAATCAATGAGGAATTGGACCTGAATCAGCAACGTGTCCACCATGAGAGCTGACATGCCCCTCAGCTGCACCCAGAAGAAGGGGAAAATAACCTGCCTCTCTCTGCACTATCAGGCCACATCTTGAGCAGTGGCTGCTCTCACCTCTGGAGTCCACTCCACAAGAAGAGAATGGAAAACTCAGTCGAAAGTATCCATAACATAAGTGGACTTAAACTCATGGCACAAGAGAACCTGTCAAAGAAACCATCTGGCCTGGAGATGGCTTTAAGTGACGTAAGAGCTGTGATCATATCAAAAGGCCTGTTAGGATAGAAACCAAGGCTCAGGGAGTTACTTGATCAAAATCACAATGACTTGGTGGGAGAGCTGAGAATCAAACTCTAGCCTTACCATTCTAAGTCCCCAAACCATTATGCTTGAAATAGGGCTTGATGTCTTTGAAAAATCCCTTTGGGTCTCAGTCCCCATCAGTATGAGGATGCAGCTCCATCACTTCAGCTACTGATGTCTGGCAGATTTCCGCATCATGTGTACATTAAACAGAGGAAGGGAAATCTTAATGCCCTCGGCAACCTGGGCAAACCATCTCAGGGCCAGGAAGCTGAACTACCTTTAGGCATCCTGGTCTGAAACATGCAATAATGGAGATTGTACGATAGCTGGAGCCTCTGTATTCATTCAACAATATTTTTTAGTGCCTACTCAAACCAAATTCCATGTTAAGTGCTGGGTACACAGTGGTTAATAAAATGGCAATGTAATAGAAGAGACAAGCATTATAACCAACAAACCACAAATAAACTGTATACAATTAACAACTGTGATAAATATAATGAAGGCAAGTAACTGAATTTTATAAGAGAGAATAATAGGCGGGTGAGGGTTATTAAACAGAGCAAGCACTACATCACCCCTCCATGTTGTTCTCTCTGGGAAAAGCTGTATTTTAGAACTAGGCTTGCCTTAAGGCCAAAAATGAGAACCTGCAAGCTCAGGCATGCCTCCAGAGAATACTCTGGTGCTTCAGTTAAAGAAAAAGCCCATCACAGGTTGAACAGAGGCTGATGAGCATCTTCATAAAGAAGAGGCACCACCTGAGTAAGTGTTACCACCTGGGAATGAAAAATACAAGAGGAGCCCTCTTAGGTCGGCTATGTTAAGTTAGTTGGAGGGTAAAAGGAAGCAGGAAACAGGCAGGAAGAGATGAGGAGTAGGTAATCTTTAACACACACCACCACCTGCTAGTCACGGTAATAGTAGACACAACAACATGTGTCCACATAAGCAGTCACACATGGGTGTTCACAGAAGCTACACTCACAGCCTAGCACGGGAGACAACCATAATGTTCATCAACAGGTGAACAGATAAATCCATAGTGGTATACTTCTGAAATGAAATAGTAGTCAACAATAAGGAGTATACTACTGACATCTGAAAGGACACTGAATGAGTCTCACAGACTTTATACAAAATGAAAGAAATGAGACACAAAAGAAGAACCCACATTGTATGGTTCCATTTCTATGAAACACTAGCCAGACCACCAATCAGCTGTGATATGTCAGCTTGTGCCTGGGGTGGGGGACGGGGAGAGGAGAAAGGAGGCAGAGATTAACCGAAAAAGAGAGAGACATTCATAAAACTGTCAGAGGAGATGGAAATGTTCTGTGTCTTCATGGGGTGGGAGTTACACGGGTCAGCAGCCTGTACACTAGCAAGTGTGAGTTTCATTACATGCAAATTACACCTCAATGAAGTTGATCTTTTAAAATTTCCTCATTCTTTCAGTCCTGTGCAATATTCTTTCAAAAAAAGAAACAAGTTCCTTAGAGGGAAGGAGGTCGACACAATTACAGTGCTCTATCTGAAGTCACTCCACAGTCCTGGCATTTAATTAATGGGGTGGGGGGAGGTGAATGCCAACTCTCAGCAGTGTCCAGTCCACTGCCTGAGACCCTGAGGACACCCTCTGTTCCCCTGACAGGTAGCAACCGGACCTAGCAGCAATAGTGACAATTTCTTTCGGGAGGTCTGCCAACCTGTTATGCATACTGACCTACACTGCCAGGCCAGAATGCCCCAGCTGAGCACTGAGGACCCCTTTGGGTAAACTGCATTATAAGGCTAGGGCCTCTACATAGGGAATCTACTGTTTTAATTACATAGCAAATGTTGTTGAGGACATTGTTCACTATTTCATCCTGTCCCCAGTACAGAGAAACATAAGAGAAATTCTTCTCTGATCTTAGTTGCAGAATTAAAGGAATCAACTGTGCTAAACTGTTTTTCACATATGAATATTAATTCATATTTGTTAGTTTAGTTGCTAAGTCATGTTTGACTCTTGTGACCCCATGGACTGTAGCCTGCCAGGCTCCTCTGTCCATGGGATTCTACAGACAAGAATACTGGAGCGGGTTGCCATTTCTTCCTCCAAAGATCTTCCCTTCCCAGGAATCAAACCCAGGTTTCCAGCTTTGCAGGCAGATTCTTTATCAACTGAGATACTAGCAGCCCTTAATATATATTCGGTTAGCCAAAAGTTCGTTCAGGTTTTTCTGTAAGATGGTATGGAAAAAATCCAAACAAAATTTTTGGCCAATCCAGTACTAATATGATTCCTTTTTTGAAATTATCTGTTTGGAAGTTAAGTATGTGACCCACCTCCAGCAAGTGTGCCAAAATTTGAAGCACACATTTGATCCATTAACCTCACCCAGGGTTCCCATCTATTTCCCTGTCATTATTCTCCTTTTGTCTTAATTTCCTCAATTACACTTTTCAATAAACTTTATTTTAGAAAGGTTTAGGTTCACAGAAAAACTGAGCAGAAAGTAGAGGTTTTCTATATATTCCCTTCCTCTACCCATGCAATCTCTCCTATTATCAACATCACTAGCCAGACTAGTACTGTATTAATCTATGAACCTGCATTGACACCAACTGACCTCAGTATTACCCAAAATCCATAGCTTACATTGGGATCCACACTTAAGTTGTATATTCTGTGAGCTTGGACAAATGTGTACCCACCATTATAGTATCACATAGAATAGTTTCAGTGCCTTGTGTTCCATCATTTAATCCCTTCCCCCACCCCTAGCCCCTAGCCCTTAGTAACCACTAAATTTTTACTGTTCTCATAGTTTTACCTTTTCCAGAATGTCATATGGTTGGAGTTATACAGTACGTAGCCTTTCTGATTGGCTTCTTTCACTTAGTAATATGCATTTAAAGCCTTTTTCAAGGCTTGATAGCTCTTTTTAGCAATAAATAATATTTTATTATCTGGATATATTATAGTTTATCCATTCACCTACTGAAGGATATCTTGGTTGGTCTAAGTTTTGGAAATTATGAATAAAATTGCTATGTGTGTGCAGGTTTCTATGTGGACATATGGTTTCAAGTCCTCTGGCTAAATACCAAGGAGTACAATTGCTGGGCTGTATGGTAAGAGTATATTTAGTTTTGTAAGAAACCTCCAAACTGTCTTCTAAAAGGACTGTACCACTTTGCATTCCCACCAGCAATAAAACAAGAGTTCCTACTGCTCTACATCTTATTCAGCATTTGATGTTATCAGTCGTTTGGATTTTAGCCATTCTAATAAGAGTGTCTAGTAAGAAGGTCTTACTAATCTGGATAACCACGATGGTGTAGTCTCTCACCTAGAGTCAGACATCCTGGAGTGTGAAGTCAACTGGGTCTTAGGAAGAATTACTATGAACAAAGCTACTAGAGGTGATGGAATTCCAGCTGAGCTATTTCATCTTAAAAGATGATACTGTGAAAGTGCTGCACTCAATATGCCAACAAATTTGTAAAACTCAGCAGTGGCCACAGGACTGAAAAGGTCAGTTTTCATTCCAATCCCAAAAAAGGGCAATGTCAAAGAATGTTCAAACTACCATACCATTGCATTCATTTCACATGCTAGCAAGGTTATACTCAAAATCCTTCAAGCTAGGCTTCAGCAGTACATGAACTGAGAACCTGCAAATGTACAAGCTGGATTTAGAAAAGGTAGAGGGACCTGCCAACATTTGCTGCGTCATAGAAAAAGCAAGCGAAATCCACAAATACATTTACTTCTTCTTCACTGACTACACTGAAGCCTTTTACTGTGTGGATCACCACAAACTGTGGAAAATTTTTAAAGAGATGGGAATACCAGACCACCTTACCTGCCTCCTGAGAAACCTGTATGAAGGTCAAGAAGCAACAGTTAGAACTGGACATGGAATGATGGACTGGAACAACTCTAGGAAAGGAATATGACAGGGTTGTGTATTGTCACCCTGCTTAATTAACATATGCAGAGTATATCATTCAAAATGCCAGGCTGGGTAAACACAAGCTGGAATCAAGATTGCTGAGAGAAACATCGACAACTTCAGATATGCAGATGATGCCACTCTAATGGCAGAAAAGACCCTGATGCTGGGAAAGACTGAGGGCAGGAGGAGAAGGGGACAACAGAGGATGAGATGGTTGGATGGCATCACCAACTTGGTGGACATGAGTTTGAGCAAGCTCCGGGAGTTGGTGATGGACAGGGAAGCCTGGCATGCTGCAGTCCATGGGGCTACAAAGAGTCGGACATGACTGAGTGACTGAACTGAACTGAATGGCAGAAAGCAAAGAGGAAATAAAGAGCCTTCTTGATGAGAGTGAAAGAGGAGAGTAAAAAAAACCGTCTTAAAACTCAACATTCAAAAAACTAATATCATGGTATCTGGTCCCATTACTTCATGGCAACTAGATGGGGGAAAAGTGGAAGCAGTGACAGATTTTCTTCTCTTGGGCTCCAAAATCACTGTGGATGGTGACTGCAGCCGTGAAACTAAAAGACGCTTGCTCTTTTGAAGAAAAGCTAGGACAAACCTAGACAGAGTATTAAAAAGCAGAGACACCACTTTGCCAACAAAGGTCTGTATAGTCAAAGCTACAGTTTTTCCAGTAGTCATGTATGAATGTGAGAGTTGGACCACAGAGAGGCTGAGCACCAAAGAATTGATGCTTTTGAATTGTGTGCTGGAAAAGACTCTTGAGAGCCCCTTGGACAGCAAGGAGATCAAACCAGTCAATCCTAAAGGAAATCAGTCCTGAATATTCATTGGAAGGACTGATACTGAAGCTCTAATACTTTGGCCACCTGATGTGAACATCCAACTCACTGGAAAAGACCCTGATGCTGGGAATGAGAGAGGGCAGGAGGAGAAGGGGGCAACAGAGGAAGAGATGGTTGGATGGCATCACCGAGTCAATAGCCATGAGTGAAGCAAACTTCAGGAGGCACTGAAAGGATAGGGAAACCTGAGGTGCTGCAGTCCGTGGGGTCTCAAAGAGTCAGACACGACTTAGGGACTGAAGAACAATAAGTGTATAGTGGTACCATGTTGTTTTAATTTGCATTTTCCTAATGACATTACTTTGCCGACTAAGGTCCATCTAGTCAAGGCTGTGGTTTTTCCTGTGGTCATGTATGGATGTGAGAGTTGGACTGTGAAGAAGGCTGAGCACCAAAGAATTGATGCTTTCAAATTGTGTGCTGGAAAAGACTCTTGAGAGCCCCTTGGACAGCAAGGAGATCAAACCAGTCAATCCTAAAGGAAATCAGTCCTGAATATTCATTGGAAGGACTGATGCTGAAGCTCCAACACTTTGGCCACCTGATGCGAACATCCAACTCACTGGAGAAGACCCTGATGCTGGAAATGAGAGAGGGCAGGAGGAGAAGGGGGCAATAGAGGAAGAGATGGTTGGATGACATCACCGAGTCAATAGCCATGAGTGAAGCAAACTTCAGGAGGCAGTGAAGGGATAGGAAAACCTGAAGTGCTGCAGTCCGTGGGGTCTCAAAGAGTCAGACACGACTTAGGGACTGAAGAACAATAAGTGTATAGTGGTACCATGTTGTTTTAATTTGCATTTCCCTAATGACATGTGATGTTGAGCATCTTTTCATACAGTGTGTGACATCTGTATATCTTCTTCGGTGTGGTGTCTGTTCAGATATTTTGCCCATTTTTAACTGGGTCGTTTTAGTTTTAAGAGTCCTTTGTATATTTTTGGATAACAGTCCTTGAATCAAATATGTCTTTGCATATGTTTTCTCTGAATCCGTGGCCTGTCTTCTCATTCTCAATTTCTTCATAGAAATCTTTTTGTAGTGTATATTTTTAAAAGTCACACTGATCATTTTGGAAACAAGTTAGTATATTGATAGGTTTTTTAAATTAATTTATTTTAATTGGAGGCTAATTACTTTACAGTATTGAAGTGGTTTCTGCCATACATTTACATGACACTTTTTACGTATTTTTAAACATGAATAGAATAATGAAGGTTATACCAGGGGTGATTTTTTTCTTTCTTCTGTTGTCTTTTGTTGCTTTGTTTTGACTCACCTACTGACTGCAAAGCCTTGAACAAATCCCCTCCTCTCTTAAGGCCTCAGTTTCTTCTTCTGCAAAATAGATGAGATGAATTAGATGATGCCCAGGGTTCCTTAAAAGTTATCACACCATATATACAGATGGCACAGCCAGTGAAGGGCCGAACTCCAGCTGATATCATGGCAACAAAGACTTATATCCTGAGCAATCTGAAAAATGGATTTAACATGCTGACATAAGGTGAGATGCCCAGAGACTCTCCAACCTTCACTAAATGTCCCCGTAAGGAGATACATCAAAGAATGGGTATTATTTGATCGCTTCTTGTAGAAGGACCTGGGATGGAAATCTCTCCAGTGCTGAACTGTTGACTGATAGAAGACACACCAATACTCTGGATTAAAAACGAATGTAGGGGAGATTAAGGAAAAAAGTAAGTGAAAAGGCTTTATAAACCTAAACCTGGGGCTTCTCTGATGGTTCAGTGGTAAAGAATCCACCTCCAGTGCAGGCAACACTGATTTGATCCCTGGTCCAGGGAGATTCCACATGTCTCAGAGCAACCTAGCCCATGAGCCACAACTACTGATCCTGTGCTCTAGGAACCACAACTACTGAGCCAACGTACACAGCTACTGAGGCCCACGTGCCCAGAGCCTGTGCTCCACAACAAGAGAAGCCACTGCAATGAGAAGCCCAAGCATTGCAACTAGAAAGTAGCCACTGGGTAGCCACAACTAGAGAAAAATGCCCGTGCAGCAACAAAGACCCAGCACAGCCAAAAATGAACAAATAAATAAAATTATTTAAAAATATTTAAACCTAAACCTGGAAACAATTAGGAAACTGAATAAGTGGCATTTCAAGCCCAGGGAATCCTAGCACCTCCAGGTGCTCTCATAGCCATTAGTACCACTTCACTGATGGCAAAGTGTACTTGGAAGCTCAGATTTTTCTCCTGTGATTCTCATTTCTTACCATTACTAGCTAAACTAATGGTTCTGAGTTTTTTAAACGGATGAAGAAACTGAGGTTTAGAAAGATTAAATGATCCACCTAAGACTACACAAGGAGGGACAGAAAAGAGCAAGAGTCCAAGGCTTCCAAGTTCAGATCCAGAATTCTTTGCACCTTGCTTTCTGCCCACACCGTGACTAGCTCAAATTTCATCACTGTCCTGGGCAAACATCTCCCTTCCTATGCCCATTTCCATTCTTCCTCTTCAGTCTCAGCTGCTGATCAATTTTATAGGGCTTTATGAACACATTCCGGATGACTCTAAGTCAGGAGAGATGATTAATATCACAGATGTTGGGTGAAGAATTGAAAGCAACAGGTTGGAATGTAGAGCAGAAACCAATTTGATGAAATCTTACAGATTTAATATCGAAACCTGAACCAGGTATGCCCCACTGCCCCTGGGTGCCGCTTTATGTCTCCTCGTTTCATGCTGGTCGCCTGCCTAGAACAGGTCCCTTCCTGGCCTACCTAGCCAGGATCTGCTCTTCATTCTGCACATCCTAGCTGGACTGTCTTCTCTTGGAAGCCCTACCAAGCACATCCAGGCAAAACTGTTAAATCTTTTTTTTTTTTTAGTGTCACAATTATACCTAGAACACTTTTATTGATGCCTTGACCTCAGAGTACTATGTAATTGTGTGTATACGTCTGTTTCCTCTCTGGAAGCCAGAAGTCAATTGAATCATCCTAAGAATCCTGTGCACATCATCATTATTTGTTTACATGTCTATAAACTCCTGGAGAGCAGGATCTGGGTCTTTCTCATGCTGTATCTCCAGCCAGGACCAGACTAAAGTATATAAACTTTGATGCCAGCTAGTGAAGAAGACAGACAAAGCCCCTAACCCTGCAACCTTACATTCTGGTAGAGGGAAGTCAATAACACCCATCAAGGCAAAACAAAAGAACAGGAACATTTCAGACAGCAGCAAGTGCTATGAAAAAACAAACAGGGTTATTAGAAAGGAACCAACCAAGGGTTACCTTAGTCAGGTCAAGAAAGGGTTTTGAAATTTGAGCTAAGACTTAAATGATGCATAGGAACCAGCTGTGGGAGGATCTGGGGCAAGACCACTGCAGTCAGAAGAGCAGCGGGGTCAAATAAATCACTGAGCCATGAAGAAGCAGAGCACATTCAAGCGACAGACTCAGACTGGGTATTAAGTTGAGAATCATACCACAATCTTCCCTGAGGGCAGGGGTGGAGGAATACGGGGGGGGGGGGAGACTGATATTTCTTGAATGCCTTCCAGATCCCTGGAATTCAACATACATGATCTCATATCATCCACAAGACCAGAAAGCAGACGATCCCCATTCTACAGGCATGGAGAACGAGGCCCAGGGAGGAGGTGGGGCAGAAGCCAGATCTGGCTGACCCCCACCCCAGCTCCTCCTCTCACGCCACCATGTCACCCTGCACCAGCTGCCTCCTGACACAGTGGAAAAATGAAAGAGGGCACAACGCAGGTTAATACTGGGTAAAAAGCAGCCAGAACCACAGGGATGGGCAGACCAAAGGCTGCTGAAATTTTGGAACACGAATGAGCAGAGCCCATCTCTTCTGCTCCTGCCCCTCTGCCATTCCGCAGCATACCAACGGCACCCAGACAAGCCCTTCAAATGCATTCTCTGAGTGTTTCGGTGAGGACTGGGTCTGAAAAGAAACCTGGCTGTGTGAGCTGAGCTGTAGATAATTCCCCAAGCTCTCTCCCTCTAATTATGGTGCACACAGACAGCCCGAGAAACAAAGGCCTGGGCCCTCTGTTGATTCAACGTCGCCTCATCTGAAGTCTAGGTATTTATTTTAATTCGGGACTTGGTTCCTTTTAAAGGAAAAATCAAAGAGTCCCTGAAGAGCTTCTCCTGCTAAGATTTCAATCTCCATTTCCTCCAAAATGGATGTCAAAGGCAAAAAAACCCTGGGATTCTTGTGACCATCCACGCTGGGTTTCTAATTTTGACAAGGAAACCATAATCTGGTGGTCTAACCCCTGACGAAGAATGCAACGGGGAAAAAATGAAAATCAAATTGAGGAATCGATCAAAACACAAAAACAGAGGTCTGAGCACAACGGCACTCAGAGAAATAAAATCTCCTGAGGTTCTCAGCTAATAGGAGCAGCTGGTGAAGACCACCTAAGACAAGAGAATGAGAAAGGGCTTCCATCGAGAGAAAGGAGAGTGGCTTCCGAGGGACAATGGGGCAGAAATTAGCATTCCAATGAACCAGCACAAAGGGACTCTGACCAAGCCTGGGAAGGAGGCCCCTCTCCTCCAGGACCTTTCTTAAGGTCCATTTGTATCTCTCTGCAGCCTCCCCACAAAATCGGTTGGCTTCCTACACGTTAGCTTCTTGTGTATTTTTTAATAGAAGTGTGTTGCGGGGCTTCATTTAGCTAAAAATAAATCTCTCCTCTGCTTGGTATTTGGGCAGAATATGGCCCAGACATCTAAACACACACTTGTTGTCAGAACTTTGCTGTCTCCTTTTCCCTTTCTTTTAATGAAAGTTTGGATTCCACTGAGCGTTCTTCCACTCTTAAGCTCCAAACATTTCAAACAGCACAAAAGATATGACAAGATGAAAGGAAGTGTCCACAAATAGACAGCTAGACAACTAGTTAGCAGCTGTCTGCTTTTCTTCAGGGTTTTTTCTTTTTTTTTTTTTTCCTGCAGGGGGGAAAAGTTTATTTTTCATTCTTGAAGGAGGCTGACTACAGAATGTCTCTCCCTCTCTCTCTTGCTCTCTTTCCTTCTCACATTGGCCCTTTTCCAAGCCTGTTTAGTGTTAGACGCGGAAAAACACTTACCACGCCATGTGTAACCCTGAACTTTAGAACTCATTGTCCTTCTGGGGCAACGTGTGGAGAGCTGCCGCATTTAAGTGGAATTGCTCATTCTCCATCTCTCATAGTCCAGTGTTTGCAATTTAATGAGGTTTTGGTGTTCCATCCAGTAAGGGCATTTCTTTAACAAAAGGAACCCGAAGCCCTGGCTTTGATTTAAGGACCTGCCCTGGCTTGGTGGAGCTGCGTTAAATCTATTTCAGACCCAGATCAAGTGAGGTTTAATTCGAACTTACTCCTCTTCTCGGCTGACAGGCCGGGCCAGAACCTGATGCTCTAATCTTGGTTTTAATTGCAGTTGCTTTACAAGTGTTTGCCTTCTTTTCTCTCCCCTCACTGCCTGAGCACACCTTAAACTCCTGAGATGAAGGGCCGGCAGTGTGAGGACGCACGTTTGGAACTGAGAACACCTCCCCGCTCAGGGCTGGTCCAGACCCTGTCTCAGGGATGAAGGCGACGCTGCTGCAGGAGAGGAGAGGGGATGACAGCCCTCTGCTGGAGTTCCTTCAGGGCTGGAAGGAGGCACCTCTGAGCACACTGCGCTCGGCCACACTGGACCCACATCCCCTCCTGCCTGGTACACACCACTGCGGGGCTCTCTACTTTTCCTGGCCAGACTGGATTCATCCTCCACCCCTCATTTTCCTGAGCAGCAATGCTCCCCTTGTCCAGGAAGGGTTGTCAGCCCAGAGACTTCCCTCTGTCCCCCGTCACCTCATCAAATCCATCCCTGCTGAGGTCAACCTTCTCTGCGGACTACGTCTCAAATGTACCCGCGCCCTCTTGTCCAGCCTGTGAGGGTGCCCCAGTGCAGCCTTCTTCATTCCTAGCTGATGTTGCAGCCTGAAGCCTCACTTTCCTCTAATTCCTCCTCTATGCTACAGCAGGAAAGCGCATGTTTGCTGTTGTTGTTGTTTTTTAATTACTATTCTGTTCACCTTCTTCACCGCCTCCCAGTGATTCTCACCTGCCTCGGCATAAGGTCCAGACCTAGTCTGGGCTCTGGGGCCCCTCATCATCTCACCTTTGTCCATCTCTGAAACCGGAGGAAGCAGGCAGGGCACAACATTTGAAAGAATGACACAGCCTAAGGACGCCACACAAACCAATTAGAATCAAATGGGTCGAGATGACAAATAAGTTACACTTTGACTGGAACTTGATCCTCAATCAGCAAGCTAAATGATACACCCCGAGGCACCATCTAAAGATGAAAATGTGGGCGGTGGCCCAATTCGTGGGCATCTCCAGCCCCTCACCAAAATAGCTGGATAATCCTCCTGCTCATTAGTCTATGAAATTACCCAGCCCATAAAAACTAACCACACCATATGTCAAGGCCACTGCACTTGCCCTGTGCAATGGCCCACACTCTGTGCAGTGTGTTTCTCTCTGAATAAATCCACTTCTTACCATCACCTTGTTTCTTTTCTCACTGAATTTGTTCTGCGATGAGACTTCAAGAACCTGAGCTTCATTACTGTGGGTTTTGGCTGGGTTCGAGTACCAGCCATGTAGGTGAGAGTCCCAAGCAAAGTTTTGGCCAAGTTTGAGTCCCGGTACATGGGTTCAGTCTCAATCAGAGGAAAATGGTTTCATCTCCATGGCCTTTTCTCCCATCACTGCCCAAGCTCAGCACCAGTAAGATAAACCTACCCACTCTCAGGCATCCATGACTTTCTTCAAGCTGACCCCTCTGCCTGATGTCCCTTCCCCACACCAGCCTGGCCAGCATCTCAACCCACTCCATGAAGCTCTCCCTGACCCCTTCTCTTGCCCCACAGCACTGCACGGGCAGTCAGCCACTCACTGGCACTAAGCCTCATCCCCTCTTCCTCATCCCTCTGCATCTCAGCCAGACAGGGGACAACTCACACATCTCTCTCCGCTCAGCCTACCCTAGGATGATCATCAGTAAAAACTGATGCATAGATTAACTAATTCATTAAACATCAGAGAAACTAGCCAGAGGATCCTGCAGTCCTGGCAGCCGTGGCAGGAAAAGAGGCCAAGAGGTCTTCATGCAAGCTCCCCTGCGTGTGTGCTAAGTCGCTTTAGTTGTGTTCGACTCTTTGAGACCCCATGGACTATAGCCCGCCAGGCTCCTCTGTCCACGGGATTCTCCAGGAAAGAATCCTGGAGTGGGTTGCCATGCCCTCCTCCAGGGGATCTTCCTGACCCAGGGATCAAATTTGAATCTCCTGCAGCTCCTGCATTGCAGGCAGGTTCTTTACTGCTGAGCCACCAGGGAAGCCTGAAAGCTTGTCTGTCTAGGGCTGACCTTCCGTAGGATGGAGGGATGGTGCCATGTAAGGCACAGGCCGCCTTAGGCACAGGCCCACCCTGTAGGCACCTCCTGGGAAGAGAAACCTCAGTGACGCGATTAACCCTTCATATCCTGGAGAGGCAGCCTGGGGGTGCAGAGGAAGCCAGGAACTGAAGTCCAAAGGGGTGGATCCTCTGCCTCTTGCTTTGCAACTCTGCAGAAGTCACATGACTATCTGGGTCTTCATTTGTTAGTTAGAATGATACCACCTATCCTGGCTGTTTCATTATCTGGACAGAAGGACAGGATCATATGTAAGAGTATTCTGCTAACCAAGCGTGATATAAGCATCGTCCTTATTTGAGTTTCTTAAGGGTCTATCCTCTGGTCAGCTCAGCAAATGTGCCTAAATTCTTTAAATGTCTGCCTCCTAGAAATGTTCTTTCATTAAAATCTTGAACATACATTTACAAGCAAGTAGGATATAAGATGGCTTCCAAGGGGGTTTAATGGTAAAGAATCTGCATGCCAATGAAGGAGACGCAGGTTTGATCCCTGAATTAGAAAGATCCCCTGGAGAAGGAGATGGCAACCCACTCCAGGATTCTTGCCTGGGAAACCCCATGGACAGAGGAGCCTGGCTACAGTCCATGGGGTTGCAAAGAATCAGACACGATATGGCGACCAAATAGCAGAAAGGATATAAGACACACCTATGTGGTACAAAATAATACTTTGGAGGAGTAATCAGTGTGTCTTTCCTTCATGACTGATTTTCTTCACTGCTCCTCAGAGGACATCCACCTCCACGTATGTGAGCCATCTAATGTGTGGAAGTAAGAGAGAAATGGAGGAACCAGAAAACTAAGAGGGAACATTCTTAAATATTAAGTTCAACATCCCTGGTCCAAGTATAAGACAGATCTAGAGCATATTTTCAGAGTGAGTACTTCTTGACACTAGACTGGACTGAAAAGACAGGTTGAGAGAGTAGAAGAGGAGAGACCCCATGGACAGAAACAGTGAGAGGGAATGACTGCTGGCATCTGGCATCTCCCTGAGCAGGAGTCACCCATCACCATCATCAACCTGGGAGTTGAATGGAAACCCAGCTCCCTCACTTTCAACTACTGATGATGACCAATCAATGACAGCCCTGCATCACCCAGGAGGGGAGGGGTTCATCTCCTCTCCATCCAAAAGTTCGCCCAGCTTCTCATTCAACTCATTCCATGTCAGAAATGGCCCAGGGCACTTGAAGGGTTCCCTCTATACACACACACTCTCGCACACCTGCACTAAGTAGAAAATAGTGCCTTGCAGACACAGGGATGGGGCTGGGGGTTATCCCCACACTTGTTCACGGTGAGACCAGGTGGAACCAGCTTAAGGTCTCCCACCAAGGTGGAACTGGGATGGACACACACACATATACATACAACTCCATCTGCTGCCCTTACATATGAGTAAAGTACCCCTCAGACCTCACAAAGAGTTTCCGAAACTAAACCAACAAAGGCACATTTTTAGGGAGAAAAGAACTCAGCCTGTTAACAAATAGAATATTTGCTCTGAAGAACTGACTTAAAATAATATCAAAGTCTTACTTGAAGTAGTTACTATAATAAAACTTCTCTCTGAGGGCATCATCCTTATTCATCAAGTGTTTGACACATTTTGCTGATGTCAAGGAACACTCCTGGAGCCAGATGACACCAGGTATGAAAGCGTTAAACACGGATACCCACTGAGTTGGTGAGGGAGAGATGGAGCGAGTGAGGGATGTTGCATGATACTACATACAGATAGTGTCTGAGCATCCATGTTTCTGCCCAACAAGGGATCTGCCTTTTATTTATTCATACTCCAATCTATCTGGCAAGAACCAAGCAAGATTAAACCTTTCTCACATCTCTGCAGTAAGAGCTGAGCCCAGCGACAGCTGACCGAAGCCTGGAGCATAAAGATGAGGAGAAGGCAGAGGGCGCAGAATCCTGCAAATAAATGAATAGTCCAAGTCCTAAAAGAGTAGAGAAAAAGTGGGCTCATAGCCACATATGCAGGAGAATACAAACTTCACTCATTCATTTGGCCATTAATCTCTAGGCACCCTTATGCTCCAGGCATCCTGTACCGTGGGACCGGAAGTCACACCATCAGCAGAACTGTTAGCCTCGTGGGGATGACTATCTGCTACAAGACAAACAATCACCAAGGCAATTACAATACTGTGCAATTAAAACAAGTGCTATGGCAGGGAAGGCAGGCTTCCTGTAGAGCCCTGCCATGGAAACACCCTGCACAGTGACAGGACACAGTCCAGGGTTGAGTGGTGGTTACAGAAAGTTACTATCAGAATAAATTGTAAGCTGTGGCCTAAAGGGTGAGTCAGAGTTTTTCAGGTAAAGAGGAGGTACGGAATGAATCAAGCTATTGGAACATTCAGAGTTGAAGCACGACAGGACCAAGAGGAAAAGCAAACTCGTGAACGTGTTGTGTGTGGCGCATGGTTTTGTCGGTTTGACATCGTTGCTTTCATTGCTGCTGCTGTTCATTCCTGGCCAACAAAATGAAGGTTTCACATGAAAATTCAGATTTCTGATTTCTCTGGAAGTTCCCTCATAAAAATAATCTGCTAGAACCGAGTACTGACCGGCCCCTTTAAACAGGCCCTAATTTGCTACAGTCCCTACCGTCCCTTCTTGTGCACCAGCAGAGAAGCTTAGATTAGTTGATATTCATTGCAGACCTTGCAATGTTGTCCTTCTAATAGAAGAGTTCAAGAAAAAGCAAGATGTTTCTTACCTCCGTATTTTTGCAAAAATAGACAGGGTAGGATAGAGGGAGGGAGCCATGTTTCCCCCTGCTCTCTACCCTCATCAGTATGGCTGACCAGACCTTATACACATTTGAGTGTTGAGCCCCTGGTCTAGATCTCCATAACAGTAGGAACCATGTCTTTATCACCTCTGTGGATTCAATACCACATACAGTGCCCGGCACTTAGTGGAGGAGAAATAAGTGTTTTTTGAATGAATTAAAAGTGTGTACAAGGGGCCTGATGCAAAAAAGAGCACGTCTTTTTCAGAGAGCTGGGGGCAAAAATTAAGACGAATGTAAAGGTGGAGCCTGGCAGAGGGTGGAGAGCAGGGCAGAGGCCATCTCAGCGAGGTCTGGCCAGGTTTCCTAGAGTCTAGACTTTCTCCTAAGGGCAGTCTCCTAAGGGGACCTGGAGAAGGGTTTTAAACAGAGGAGTGGACTTAACCAACTTGGTGGTTAGAAAGATCTCTCAGCACCATTGTAGAAGCTGGTTCAGAAGAGAACATATTATAGTCTGGTCTAAGGATGCATCATGACGGTCAAGGTCCTCAACAACGCAAGCCTCAGTGGATGGTGGGGGTCGGGGTGCAGAGTGAAGGTAAAGGGTTTTACGTGATGGCAACACCAGGGTGGGTAATGGTTTGAGGGTAGAGAGAGGAGGGAGAGGGTCTGACTTAGGTCTTTGGGTGGAACCATCCCATTCTGGAAACGAACGGGGCTTCCATGAACCCAGTGAATCAGAATGAGTATACTTTCCATGGTCTCTCCTCTTGTTTTTCAACTCTTGCCCTTTTAGAGGTTCGGCTACTGTTTCAGTGAGGGCTTGCCAGATAAAATATAGAATACCCAGTTAAACTTGAATTTCAGATGAACAATAAATTTTTTACATCTAAGTAAGTCCTGTGAAACATCTGGGCATTCTGAATTTCTTTTTAATGTTTATTATTTTTTGGTCACACACATGGCATGTGGGATCGTTGTTCCCCAGCTAGGGATCGAACCTGTGTTCCCTGCAGTGGAAGCACAGAGTCTTAAACACTGGACTTCTGGGGAAGTCTCAGGGCATTCAGAATTTTTATTTACTTAATCTGACTATGTTTCAGCCCACATCTTCATCCAGGGATCCCCACTGTGACCCTGCCCATGGCCTGGAGCGGAAATCTGAGGAGGTGTTATCTAGCCACAGAACAGGAGTCTTCAAACGCTGTTCTAGAGTGCTCCCTTCTTGGCAAATAAGCAGAGTTGTTTTTCTCTAATGCATTTCTGTGGCTCATCCAATTTTTGAATAAAGAAACTTCCACCATCCTCCTCCAGGGTCGTTCCTGAAAGAACTCAGGGATTAGCCATAGGAAGAGAATAAAGACCAAAATCAGAGAGACAAAGGAGGGCAGAGGAAGAGGGCCAGGATAACGGAAAGGAAACCACTTCCATCATAGGTTAGACCCAAGATTTCGTGGTCTTCGGGAAATTGTACCACAACATTGGTGATGGAATTACAGATACTATTTTACTCCCCAGTGTTCTTGTTGTTCAGTTATCCAGTCATGTCTGACTCTTCTTGACCCCATGGACTGCAGCACTCGAGGCTTCTCTGTCCCTCACCATCTCCCGGAGTTTGCCCAAGTTCATATCCATTGCATCAGTGATGCCATCCAGCCATCTATCTCATCCTCTGTGCCCCTTTCTCCTGCTGCCTTCAATCTTTCACAGCATCAGTGTCTTTTCCAATGAGTCAGCTCTTCGCTTCAGCTTCAACATCAGTCCTTCCAATGAGTATTCAGGGTTGATTTCCTTTAAGATTAGCTGGCTTGATCTCCTTGCAGTCGAAGGGACTCTCAAAAGTCTTCTCCAGCACCACAGTTCGAAAGCATGAATATTCATACTTTTCCTTATTTCCAAAACTGCTACATTGGCTATATGCTACTTTTTAATCAGATCTTTAAAACTCAGTTAACTCTAAAACTCAGTGTTGTTTTAAAAGGAAAAGTAGACTATTTGAAAATTTTGCCATGAAAATTTTAGGATTTATCCTCAGACCTTTGATAGCAGTGAGCACTCGTTGAGTTCATGGGGCAGATGCATTTGCAACAAAATCGGTGGGGCAGACAAGGGTGTCTGATGACTCTGCATAAGCAGTCATAAACCAGAAGCACCTGCATTTAGGAACACCACTTAGGAAGAAGCTGCTGGCCCAAAAATGTCTAAAATCTCAGAAGAACCCTATCCGCAGGCCATATCTTTCTAGCAGAATGGTTACAATCTGATGCCACTGTGCACCCAAAGTGTCGACCCAGAAAGGAAAAAGATAAAATGATATGTTTTCTTTGTTACGATGCCAATTTGCATATTTTTTTAACCCACACATGAATTCCATTGGGTGCAAGCTCTTCTCTCTAGTGAGGAGGGGGAAAGAGGTAATCATGACAAATTATCCTTTTTCCAAGTTATCATCATCTTGCTCTGTCTCTGTCAAATTGTTCCTCCAACACAGCAGCCTGCAAGCCCAGCTCACCCTCCCCCCTCGCATGCTATTTATACCTTTTGGATCAAACCAGCACTTTTGCATATCTCAGCCATTTCAGGGGCTCAGATGATGAACTGCACTGCTTTCAGTCTTTCCATCAGAGTTGCTCGTGGTCACGTCCCTGAATATCTTAAAAGGACAATGCGTTCCACAATCACTTCAATCTAAATCTGTCGATAATTATGATAGAGGGGGATAGGCAAAATTTCACCCAGCAAGGAAAGGTTCATTTTTCAAGCTTACATGTTGCTTCCACATTATCCATGAGCAAGAGCACGACCGAGACCTGCAACTTTGCAAAGAGGTGGACCCAAGCTTCTTTTTGTTTAATTCCCCAGGAAAAAACAAATTACTGTTTCTCTTAAGAAAATGGCTTCTTCTTAAGCTATTTTCTTTCTTTCACAGCTGTTTTTTCTTTTGTTCCAGTGGGTAGTCATGAAAAGAAACACAATATCCAAGGTGGTGGAGGAGTAAAGAGTGAGGCAAAAGAACAGAAAAAAGCAAAGGGAAGAGTGTTGCTAAGAAGAGAGAGAGGAGATGGATGGGAAGCAGGAAGCTACAGAGATGATGATGCTTTGTCTTGGAACAATCAGTTCAGCAGGACACTGCAGCTGGTTCTTACCAATGATTTTTTTTTTTTTTTCCCGGATGAGAAGTACACAGGGCGGCTACAGAATTTTTAAGCCTCCCCATGATGGTTGACAAGCTTTTCTCGCACTGAGATTTTTCCTCCTTTATGTAGTCAGCATCCCAGGAGTTTATGTCTAAAGCATTTAAAATTACTAGATGTGGTTATATTCAAAACAAATTATTGATGCTACAAAATCAGGAGGCTTAAACATGAAAATGATACTTTTGTAAAAGTTTAAGTGAGGAAAGAATAAGGGGTAGAAAGAGAGGAGAAAAAATTTTTTAAGAATTCTAAGTCCACTTTTTCCAGCCCACTAGGAGTCCACACATTTGGAAAATCCAAGGAAACTCATGGTGTTTACTGGAAACTTGTTGGACACTAGACAATAAATCAGGCTATGTTTCACCCATCTTCCCGCTCGGGTTTAGGAAAATCTATAGGAAGGAGCTTGAAGCTGGCCAGAGTTTCCCTGAACTCTCAAACAAGGAATGCAGTAAGCAGCCAGCTTGGACCTCTGTGACCTCAAAGGAAAAATTAGCTTTTCACTTAATTCCTACCCGATGTGGGAAAACGGAAAGAACACAAGATGTGGAATCAAGGACCTGGATCAAGTCTTGCCTATTTATGGATATGGATTACGTCTCAGTCTCCTTGCCCTGAACATTAGAATAGTAACTATAGATCCATGTGCTGCTATGCTTTGTCGCTCAGCTGTGTCCAACTCTTGGGGACCACATAGCCCACCAGGCTCCTCTATCCATGGGGATTCTCCAAGCAAGAATACTAGAGTGGGTCACCATGCCCTTCTCCAGTGGATATTCCTAATCCAGGGATTGAACCCAGGTCTCCCACATTGCAGGCAGATTCTTTAGGGTCTGAGCCGCCAGGGAAGTCAAAGATCTATAAGCATTACTAAATGGATGGATTTACATATGGATGCAAAAAACACCAGGTAAATTGAAAAGCTCTAGATATGTTGGTTATGGCCATCAAGTATCCTGGCTCCAGGGGAGGGTAAACCCCTAAATCACCCTCATTGTTTGGCTTTTGGCCTTTCCTTCCAAAACATCAGCCTCAGGAGTTTAGAGTTCTCCTACCTGGCCCTGCAGTAAACCCTTCTCGGCTCCAAAGTGAAAAAACTCAGAGATTCCTGTTCACCCTCTGAGTGTATTCAAGTGATGACTCTTTCCTTCATGATTAAAATATGATTCTAGACCAAAGTGCTCACATCTAAAACAACACTGGAAGTATTTTCTGCATGTTTCGTACGGTGGGAACATGGTAGTTTAAGAAGCAGAAAGGAAAACAGGACAAAAATTAATTTGCTCTAATAATAGAAATCTTACAGGTCCTTTTCCACATTAGGAAGTAATTCAATTCTTACTCTAGCCTTATGAGGTATATGTACTGTTAAAAACCCACTGTACAAATGAGGAGACTGAGGCCAAAGGCATGTGAGTGACATACATCCAAAGTCTCAGTGTGGCTAAATTCTGGCTAATTTCAGCACACAATCTAGAATCAATGGTGGTAGAGTGCTGGCGATGCAGGTGACAGACACACCTTCAAGTGGTTCTGCTTTGCCTTCAGGATACAATTCAAGCCCTTCAGCAACCCCTACAAGGTCCTCCATGGGCTGGCCTTGGATGACCCCTCCACCTTCATATCCGTCCCTCCACATCTTCACATACTGTAGCCACACCCACCTCTCTGCAGCTCCTGGAGGTACATGCTTTACTCTTCACTATCTTAATCCACACATACACTTCCCACATCCACTCCTTGTCTACCTGGCGGCAGCTTACTCATCTGCAAAATCTCAGTTCAACCCAGTCCTTAAACCCGGTTAGCTCCACCTACTCCTCCTCCCCATCCTTCCCCTCTGCCACTCAGGGTATGCCTAGCACATATCCACCGGTAACAAGTAACACAGGGGACCAAGTTCTTTGACTTCAATCAACTGACTCTGACTTTCTTGAAGACAGCATCTTCTAGCGGAATATACTGTGTACAAGGTATTAGCTGCTAATTAATATTGTGGACTGAATGAATGACCAGGAACAGAAAAGTGTGTGGGAAAATTGCAATAATAATATGTTGACACCACATACTATTTATCTTCAAGCATTTCAAAAACATGTTCATAGATTTTCTTGTTTCACCCTTAGAAGGTTTTATAAAGTCAAATCTTGCCATGAAAATACATATTTGCAAATTATTTTCCCATCCCCTAACCAAAAAACAAAAAAACTACACAATTTTTGTATCAATTTGTAGAAACTCTCTGCTTTGAAAAATAATCATTTTCCCCTACCTCTCCTTTCTTCTCTTATCCATAAAAAGCTTCATCTGATGCACATTTTTACACATTTCCAGGTTTTTCTGATGTCTTAAAGGGTTCGTATCTTCCACTTAGGAGGGGGTTTGTTCTTCCTCCCCTTTCTTTCTAATAAAGTCCCACATCTCTTTGTGACAATAGCTAGCCACTCTGTTTTTTTCTTTCTGCCTCATAATTAGTCCTCTGGCTCTAAAGCCTTTTGCTATGGGGCATGAAGAAGCCAGGAACTTTCTTTCACCAGCAGTCTGCAATGCATAATATTGTGGAAACTATCTCTTTTGTTCCTATTCTGTTCTTTTCTGCACCTCTCACAGTTTAGCCTCCTTACCTTCTATTCACGGATTTCTCAGACCGTTCTCTGAGGATCAGTGGGAACTCCTGAGAACCCCAGCACAGGGCACGGAGTGGGCAGCAGGCAGGGAGCCCCCTCCCCCAACCTCCAGGCAAAGCCACTGCATCTGGTACTTCTTGGGTTTCGGCTAAAACACCACGTGAAGAAAGGATTCTGAGTCTGAGGCTTTAGTCAGTGTGAAAATCACCGCTCCACCCGCTGGACTGTGTTGGAGACTCCTGCTCGTACTTTTTATGACACGT
The DNA here is from genome assembly GCF_016772045.2 of Ovis aries. Classification (NCBI taxonomy): domain Eukaryota; kingdom Metazoa; phylum Chordata; class Mammalia; order Artiodactyla; family Bovidae; genus Ovis; species Ovis aries. The sequence goes on from NC_056055.1 coordinate 17,112,658, forward strand.
GTCTCTGTCTCCTTTTGGGGGCTCTCAGCCTTCTTTCCTTCAGCATTCCCAATATGCCATGCTGTGCTTAGTCGCTCGGTAGTGTTCGACTCTGTAGCCAGGCAGGCTCCTCTGTCCATGAGGATTCTCCAGGAAAGAATACTAGAGTGGGTAGCCACGCTCTCCTCTAGTGGATCTTCCCAACCCAGAGATCAAACCCAGGTCTCCCACACAGCAGGAGGATTCTTTACCCTCTGAACCGCTAGGGAAGCCAATGTACACACAATCCATAACGCTCTGAGTTAGCCTGGACTCTGCCCTTTTTCTCCTCCTAAATCACCAAGAATGCTTGGTTCTACCTCAAAAAGATCCTGAAATCTGGCTCCTCTTCAATACTCCCCCTGCTTTGTTTTGGCTTGGACTTCAAGACCTCTCAGTTCAGTTGCTCAGTTGTATCCAAATCTTTGCAACCCCATGGACTGCAGCAGCAAGTGAGATCTCCCTGTCCATCACCAACTCCCACAGTTTACTCAGACTCATGTCTATTGAGTCGGTGATGCCATCCAACCATCTCATCCTCTGTCATCCCCTTCTCCTCTTGCCTTCAATCTTTCCCAGCACCAGGGTCTTTTCAAATGAGTCAATGCTTCACATCAGGTGGCCAAAGTATTGGAGCTTCAGCTTCAGCATCAGTCCTTCCAATGAACATTCAGGACTGACCTCCTTTAGGATGGACTGGTTGGATCTCCTTTCTGTCCAAGGGACTCTTGAGAGTCTTCTCCAACACCACAGTTCAAAAGCATCAATTCTTTGGTGCTCAGCTTTCTTTATAGTCCAAGTCTCATATCCATACATGACTACTGGAAAAACCATAGCTTTGACTAGACGGACCTTTGTTGGCAAAGTAATGTTTCTGCTTTTAATAAGCTGTCTAGGTTGGTCGTAACTTTTCTTCCAAGGAGCAAGTGTCTTTTAATTTCACAGCTGCAGTCACCATCTGCAGTGATTTTGGAGCCCCCAAAAATAGTCCGTCACTGTTTCCACTGTTTCTCCAACTATTTGCCATGAAGTAATGGGACCAGATGCCATGATCTTAGTTTTCTGAATGTTGCGTTTCCCTAGTGGCTCAGCTGGTAAACAATCCACCTGCAATGTAGGAGACCTGGGTTTGATCCTTGGGCTGGGAAGATCCCCTGGAGAAGGGATTGGCTATCCACTCCAGTATTCTGGCCTGGAGAATTCCATGGACTCTGTAGTCCATGGGCTCACAAAGAGTCAGACATGACCGAGCAACTGTCATTATCTCTCAGAAGACTTTTTTACCTTCCATTCTTCCACTGCATGTCTGTCTCTCTTCCTTTCTCTTCCCCTTCATCTCTCTCCTTTCTTCTCTTTCTCCCAAGAAGAACATTCCTCACACAGAGATATCCCCAAGGTCCTCTGTCCTCTGCATCTCCAGCTCCTCACTCCCAGGCATGCTCTCTTCACCCCACATCAGGCCAAATGCCAAACTAAACCCTCTTCAGGACCCTTCCAATAACAAGTGATGAGCAAAATCACCATGACTCAAGGCCTGTGGAGAAGATGGAAGAGGAGCCTGACAATTTCCTCCCCACACAAACCACGTTAAGAATTCAGGTTAGACCCCTGTCTCCTCCGGTGTTTCTTCTGGACCAGGCTACCACCAGGGCTTTCTCTCCCTGAACTTTGCCCTGAGAGGAGGCTCCTGAGCGGAGGCTTCTCCTCCCAGTGACCACAGATGCGCCTCTAAATGTCTCACTCCTCCTACAGTCCTACACGTGGGACTTCAACGTGAGAATTAACAGGAAAAGATGGTACTTTGGGGTCAGGCAGATCCGACTAGACTCCCAACCCTTCCACTTGCTTTGTGACCTTAGATAAGTTACTTTGTCTCAGAGCCTCGTTTTTCTTACAGCTATGAAATGGGATGATGATAGTCCTCTCAACAGGGTCTACGTAAGGATGAAGGGTAATGCACATAAAGCATAGAAGGCGTAATAGGCAACTGATAAATGGAATTGAAGCTAACTTTGTGCTCTTGTTGCTCCTGCTACTATATCTCCATCCTGTCTGCTCTGAGGAATCGAGCTCCTCATCCATGCGTCATGTGCTATGACTCCAGAGCTTACTGCACTGTACGCTGTCACTGTTACCTGATCAAGCGTGAACAAAAGGTCTTCTCAAGGTCCATCTTCTTGATGGATCTAGCATCAAGATGCAGAAATGGCAGCAACTATTTTCCCAAAAGGTGTGTGATAGAAAGTGTCCCCTCTGTGGTGGGGGAGAGACAGCCAGGAAGGGAGGGAGTCCCGTGGGGGCCTCAGACTAGTAACATGGAACTGAAAGATCTAGAGTCACAACATCCCACCTTGATTTGCAGCCACAAAAGGTCAGCACACCTAACACTTGCGCTGTTCAAGTGTCAACTGCACTGTTTCATCCTGGGTATCCTCGGAAGGTGGAAGGAAGATGGAGGCCAAGAAGGTGGTACTGCTCTTCAGAGTGGTGCCAGGACGGCGTCAGGCTCCTTCATAAGAGCCAAGTCATCGACGTGCTTTAACGAGCACTGCTTTCACGTCTCTGAGACCAGCCTCCTCTCTATCCCCTTCAGAAACCGCTCCAAACCTTACCAGTCACTTCAAACCCCCACCTCAGATGATCTCACAGAAAACTATTTCAAAGACAAAATAGGTGACCCAGCCTGGATTCTCTTACCCTCCGCCCTCTACACCAACCACCATCCTACAATGTTATTCTGACAGTCTGCCTCCAATACCCAAGGAAGAAATGTTTCTCCTCCTGCTAGAAGCACATTCTTCTTATCGTTCTTGCCTTAACTTTTCCCATCAATTGTCCTTCAACTTTGGACAATCCAAATCCTCCCTCTCTACTGACTCCTTCTCCACCTCTGAGAAACATGCGTAAGCTTCTCCTAATTTTGATGTCTTCTCCCATCCCTAAGGAACTCCCCTGGTGGCTCAGAGGTTAAAGCATCTGCCTCCAATGCAGGAGACCCGGGTTCAATCCCTGGGTCGGGAAGATCCCCTGGAGAAGGAAATGGCAATCCTCTCCAGTATTCTTGCCTGGAGAATCCCATGGACGGAGAAGCCTAGTAGGTTACAGTCCACGGGGTCGCAAAGAGTTGGACACGACTGAGTGACTTCACCTTCACCCATCCCTAAGTAGCTGCAGCCCATTTTTTCCCCTTTAAAAAAAAAAAAATTTATGTGGACCATTTTTAAAATTTGTATTGAGCTTGTTGCAATATTGCTTTAGTTTTATACTTGGTTTTTTGGCTGCAAAGCATGTGGGATCTTAGCTCCCCAAGCAGGGATCGAACCCGCACCCCTGCATTGGAAGGCAAAGGCTTAATCACTGGACCACCAGGGAAGTCCCTCCCTCTTTTTTAAAACCAAGTATCTAGGAAGTTGTTCACTTTACATGTATTTTAATTCTACCATTCATTCTCTATTCAACCCCCTAAATGCTCTCACCAAGAATACCTGTGAACTCCACATCACACAACCCAATGAACACTTTAATCTTCACCTGTGTGAACCCTCGAGTCTTGCCCCAGCACTACCAGTAGCTCAATTATCAATTTTATTCTTATTCTAAATTACAGTAGTAGGAGCTGCTGCTGCTAACGCTGTACAGAGCAGCAACTATAGTTGAAATTTCTTTAGATCTTAAACATATAAACAAATAAGCAATCTATTCTACTCAGGCAAGAGTAGTTCTTCTTGTATTTACCTATTAAAGATACCAGATCTGAAATCTGTAAGAGCCATCAAGACTCATCTAATCACCGTCAGAAGGATAGTTTTACAAAGGTTACACTGACATTTGCAATATATCCAAATTGTGCTATTAATAAAAATAGCAATAAGAGCCTTCACGGAGCCCCCTAGAGTTTATGAAACACTTCTGTCTTACTCATGATGATACTGAGATTCAGAGAGGTTAAGTAATTTGCCTAATGTTCCATAGTCGAATAAGACAAGGATGCTTAGGTTACAGTTGGGTAAACCAGGTTTCCTAGTTTCCCATGGAACTGTAAGAAAACTTCTAGAATACATATATAAATACACAGACAAAACAATGCATATGATACATAAAACTGGAACTCTCCATGCTAGCTACTCATGAAAATTGTTAAAGTCTATATGTAACATTTTCATTGTTTTGAAATTCCAATGGAAAAAAAAAAAAAACTGACAAAAAGGCCACAGAAATGTGGCCCCAATTACACAGTTCACTTCAATTCAGTTGTTCATTCATGTCAGACTCTTTGTGACCCCATGGACTGCAGAACACCAGGCCTCCCTGTGCATCACCAACTCCAGGAGCCTTCTCAAACTCATTGAATCGGTGATGCCATCCAGCCATCTCATCCTCTGTCATCCCCTTCTCCTGCCACCAATCCCTCCCAGCATCAGGATATTTTCAAATGAGTCAGTTCTTCACATCAGGTGGCCAAAGTATTAGAGCTTCAGCTTCAACATCAGTCCTCCCAATGAACACTCAGGACTGATCTCCTTGCTGTCCAAAGGACTCTCAACAGTCTTCTCGAACACTTCAGTTCAAAACCATCAACTCTTCAGCGCTCAGCTTTCTTTATAGTCCAACTCTCACATCCACACATGACTACTGGAAAAACCACAGCTTTGACTAGACAGACCTTTGCTGGTTCCTCTGCCTTTTCTAAATCCAGCTTGAATATCTGGAAGTTCACTCAGTATATCTGAAAATTCAGAGTCCAACTTTGCAATGAGGAGGTTTGCTCCCAGGCAGATGGCAAACAAGGTTTCATTGTCCAAAGTCATATTGGGCAACTGGATACAGGGAGAACAAGACACACACAGACACACACAGAAGAGGTCTGCCAAACCTTCAGGCTTTAATTGTACAAACACACAAATCAAAGAAAGTGCTTGCCTAGAGATACTTCCTGGGACATGCAGCCTGCCCTTTATTTCACCAATACACCACTGTGTAAAATTATAGCATTCATGAGATCCTGATCTCTGTGAGTCCAAAGACTCATGAGAAGATGGGAAGTTCTCAGTTATCTTTCATACGCTGATGGGGTCTAAGGTTACAAGGTGGCTGACTGGAAGCTGAAGCTAAGAGGAACAGTCAAAGGAAGACCCTTGCTGACTTCTCCTTGACCTGAAGGTGGGTTTAAGAAGATCTGCACTGGGCATATTGCATCTACTCTGTCACTTTAATCAAGAACCTCACTTTTTTATTTTCTAAAACACTGTAGTCATGCGTAGTTCTCTCCAATCTCTCTCTTAACTGATAACCAGAGTGATTATAGTAAGATGACAATCTGACCATGTCACACCTCTAAATGTATACTAAAATAAAACCTCCAATATATCATGGCTGCCTTCAGGATAATAAAGGCCAAATCCCTCAGTGCTGCATCTGAAGTTCCCCATCCTTTGGCTCCATTCTGTGTCTCACCCTGAATCCCACATTTACTCCCATGGGCATCATATTCTCTCATGCCCCCATGCCTATACCGAAGCCAGACTTTTTGCTTGAAATGCCCTTTCCCTTTGTCCCTTAGAAAAACTCATACAATGCTCCAATGCTTCAGCTCAAATGTCATCTGGTCTAGACCACTCCACCCTCATCCCCAAGAGAATTAGTTGCTGTATCTGCAATGTGCTCCTACAGCCCCCATGCTGATCGTTTCTCTGCTGCATTGTCCTCCACAGGTTACAAATATCTCTTTTCTTATCCGTTACCCCAGCTAGATTTGATGGCAGGGTTAATGGCTTATATACCTGTATATTCCCAGTATTGCAAGGGAAACAGAATAGATATTCCATAACCGTCAGTCAGTTCAGTAGCTCAGTCATGTCCGACTCTTTGTGACCCCATGAACTGCAGCACGCCAGGCCTCCCTGTCCATCACCAACTCCTGGAGGTTACCTAAACTCATATCCATTGACTCCGTGATGCTACCTAATCATCTCATCCTCTGTCTTCCCCTCTCTTCCTGACTTCAATCTTTCCCAACATCAGGGCCTTTTCCAATGAGTCAGCTCTTTGTATCAGGTGGCCAAAATATTGGAGTTTCAGCTTCAGCATCAGTCCTTTCAATGAATATTTAGAACTGATTTCCTTTAGGATGGACTGGTTGGATCGCCTTGCAGTCCAAAGGACTCTCAAGAGTCTTCTCCAACACCTCAGTTCAAAAGCATCAATTCTTCAGCACTCAGTTCTCTTTATAGTCCAATTCTCACATCCATACATGACTACTAGAAAAACCATAGCCTTGACTAGATGGGCCTTTGTTGACAAAGTAATGTCTCTGCTTTTTAATATGCTGTCTAGGTTGGTCATAACGTTCCTTCAAAGGAGTAAGTGTCTTTTAATTTCATGGCTGCAGTCACCATCTGCAGTGATTTTGGAGCCCAAAAGAAATAAAGTCAGCCACTGTTTACACTGTTTCCCCATCTATTTGCCATGAAGTGATGGGACCGGATGCCATGATCTTAGTTTTCTGAATGTTGAGCTTTCAGCCAACTTTTTCACTCTCCTCTTTCACTTTCATCAAGAGGCTCTTTAGTTCTTCACTTTCTGACATAAGGGTGGTGTTATCTGCATATCTGAGGTTATTGATATTTCTCCCAGCAATCTTGATTCCAGCTTGTGCTTTCTCCAGCCCAGCGTTTCTCATGATGTACTCTGCATATAAGTTAAATAAGCAGGGAGACAATATACAGCCTTGACATACTCCTTTCCCGATTTGGAACCATTCTGTTGTTCCATGTCCAGTTCTAACTTCTGCTTCCTGACCTGCATATAGGTTTCTCAAGAGGCAGGTCAGGTGGTCTGGTATTCCCATCTCTTTCAGAATTTTCCATAGTTTATTGTGATCCACACAGTCAAAGGCTTTGGCATAGTCAATAAAGCAGAAATAGATGTTTTTCTGGAACTCTCTTGCTTTTTCCATAATCGAGCAAATGTTGGCAATTTGATCTCAGGTTCCTGTGCCTTTTTCTAAAACCAGCTTGAACATCTGGAAGTTCATGGTTAACATATTGTTGAAGCCTGGCTTGGAGAATTTTGAGCATTTCTTTACTAGCATGTGAGATGAGTGCAATTGTGTGGTAGTTTGAACATTCTTTGGCATTGTCTTTCTTTGGGATTGGAATGAAAACGGACCTTTTCCAGTCCTGTGGCCACTGCTGAGTTTTCCAAATTTGCTGACATATTGAGTGCAGCACTTTCACAGCATCTTTTAGGATTTGAAATAGCTCCACTGGAATTCCATCACCTCCACTAGCATTGTTTGTAGTGATTATTCCTAAGGCCCACTTGACTTCACATTCCAGGATGTCTGGCTCTAGGTGAGTGATCACACCATCATGATTATCTGAGTCGTGAAGATCTTTTCATGTATTCTTAGGACCTCTTCTTAATTATCTTCTGCTTCTGTTAGGGCCATATCATTTCTGTCCTTTATTGAACCCATCTTTGCATGAAATGTTCCCTTGGTATCTCTAATTTTCTTGAAGAGATCTCTAGTCTTTACCACTCTATTGTTTTCCTCTATTTCTTTGCATTGATCACTGAGGAAGGCTTTCTTATCTCTCCTTGCTATTCTTTGGAACTCTGCATTCAAATGGGTATATCTTTCCTTTTCTCCTTTGTTTTTCACTTCTCTTCTTTTTACAGCTATTTGTAAGGCCTCCCCAGACAGCCATTTTGCTTTTTGGCATTTATTTTTCTTGGGGATGGCCTTAGGTCTGTTGAAAAATGACCATGAGGCACTTATGGAACTAAGCGCAGTGTGAAATCTATTGAGAAATGCATGTGTAATATATAGGCATCTCTTTCCAACTATGTTACATTCCAGAACAAGTCACTGGAGTGGTAAAGTGATCTCACTTATCTGCCTCCAAACATTGGCCTATGGACCACACCCAATGTTGGATAAAGTTTTTACTAGGTCATGATAAAATCAGAATAAAGAAACATCTCGAGATTTTCTACAATTATTCCTTTCCTCCTAATGTTTTTTGTATTACAATACCTTTATTTTAGTGAGATAAGTGAAGCAGTAGTAAACGGCAGTTTTGTTCAGATTTTGCCTACTTGTTAATGCCTTTACTTGGCAATCTAAAAATAAGCAAGTCAATATTGGTCTTTGTAACAGTCAGGGTCTCAGCAGGAAACAGAATTCACACCAGATGGTTCAAATAAGGAGACTTTAATGAAGGGATCACTCACAAAGCTGAGAGGGCTGGGAGAATAAACAAGGGTGGTGAGATGCCGAGAACAGTCAAGGCAAGGATACAATGTCCCTGGAGCATGGTGGCTGCTAAAGCCTTAGAGAAAATGCCACCCAGCAGAAGCCATGGGCTGAGTGGACATCACTACTCCTGACATGCAGCACTGAAGCAAAGTTTCTCTCTTGTCACCCCCCGCCAGCCTTCTGCCAGGGACTTCACTAGCCACATCCAACTGGCACCCAGCCAGCAAAGATGGCTAAATTGCAAGGCTCATGAGGGTCAGCCTACTAGGCACAGAGAAGATCAGAGGTGGGCACAGAATGGATTAGGGGAAGGAGAAAAATTAGGAATAAGCTGCATTGTTCCCCTCAATTTTCACAAAAATTTTATTGAAGTATAGTTGATTTACAATGTTGTAAATTTCTGCTGTACAGAAAAGTGATTCTGTTATGCATACATATACTCCTTTAAACATTCTTTTACATTATGATTTATAACAGAATATTGAATATAGGTGATTAAACCAGTTAATAATAAAGAAAGTCAACCCTGAATATTCATTGGAAGGACTGATGCTGAAGCTAAAGCTCCAACATTTTGGGCATCTGATATAAAAAGCCCACTCATGAAAGAGTCATATGGTAGGACTTTGTTGTTTATCCACCCTACATATAATAGTTTGCATCTGCTAAATTCCTAATCTGTCCCTCTCCCACTCACCTTTGGCAACCACATATCTGTTCTCTATATCTGTGGGTCTATTTCTGTTTTGTAGATATGTTCATTTCTATTGTATTTTAGATTTCACTTATAAGTGATATCATATATTTGCCTTTCTCTTTCTGACTTATTTGGCTTAGTATGATAATCTCTAGGACTATCCATGTTGCTACAAATGGCATCTTTTTCATCTGTTTCTATGGCTGAGTAATATTCCATTGCATATATATGTACTACTTCCTATTTATCCATTTATCTCTCAATGGACATTTAAGTTGCTTCCATATCTTTGCTATTGTGAATACTGCTACTATGACCATCTGTTCAGTTCAGTCACTCAGTCGTGTCTGACTCTGTGACCCCATAGACTGCAGCATGCCAGTCTTCCCTATCCATCACCAACTGTAGGAGCTTACTTAAACTTATGCCCATTGAGTCGGTAATGCCGTCCAACCATCTCATCCTCTGTTGTCCCCTTCTCCTCCCACCATCAATCTTTCCTAGCATCAGGGTCTTTTCAAATAAGTCAGTTCTTCACATCAGGTGGCCAAAGTATTGGCGTTTCACCTTCAACATCAGTCCTTCCAATGAATATTCAGAACTGATTTCCTTTAGGATGGACTGGTTGGATCTCCTTGCAGTCCAAAGGACTCTCAAGAGTCTTCTCCAACACCACAGTTCAAAAGCATCAATTCTTTGGAGCTCAGCTTTCTTTATAGTCCAACTCTTACATCCATACATGACTACTGGAAAAACCACAGCTTTGACTAGACGGATCTTTCTTGGCAAAGTAATGTCTCTGCTTTTTAATATGCTGTCTAGGTTGGTCATAACTTTTTTTCCAGGGAGCAAGCATCTTTTAATTTCATGGTGACTGCAGTCACCATCTGCAGTGATTTTGGAGCCCAGAAATATAAAGTCTGTCACTGTTTCCATTGTTTTCCCATCTATTTGCCACGAAGCTATGGGACCAGATGTCATGATCTTAGTTTTCTGAATGCTGAGTTTTAAGCCAACTTTTTCACTCTCCTCTTTCACTTTCATCAAAAGGCTCTTTAGTTCTTCACTTACTGCCATAAGGGTGGTGTCATCTGCATATCTGAAGTTATTGATATTTCTCCTGGCAATCTTGATTTCAGCTTGTGCTTCATCCAGCCCGGCATGTTGCATGATATATTCTGCACATAAGTTAAATAAGCAGGGTGACAAAATACAGCCTTGATGTACTCCTTTCCCAATTTGGAACCAGTCAGTTGTTCCATGTTCAGCTCTAACTGCTGCTTCTTGACCTGCATACAGATTTCTTAGGAGGCAAGTCAGGTGGTCTGGTATTCCCAACTCTTTAAGAATTTTCCCAGTTTGTTGTGATCCACACACTCAAAGGCTTTGGCATAGTCAATAAAGCAGGAACAGAAGTTTTTATGGAACTCTCTTCCTTTTTTGATGATCCTACAACCAAAATTTGATCTTTGGTCCCTCTGCCTTTTCTAAATCCAGCTTGGACATCTGGAAGTTCACGGTTCACATACTGTTGAAGCCTGGCTTGGAGAATTTTGAGTGTTACTTTAAGCATGTAAGATGAGTCCAATTGTGTGGTAGTTTGAGTATTCTTTGGCATTGCCTTTCTTTGAGATTGGAATGAAAATTGACCTTTTCTAGTCCTGAGGCCACTGCTGAGTTTTCCCTATTTGCTGGCATATTGAGTGCAGCATGATCTTTTAGGATTTGAAATAGCTCAACTGAAATTCCATCACCTCCACTAGTTTTGTTCGTATAGTTTTGCCTCCTAAGGCCCACTTGACTTCACATTCCAGGATGTTTGGCTCTAGGTGAGTGATCACATCATCATGATTATCTAGCTCATGAAGATCTTTTTTGTATAGTTCTTCTGTGTGTTCTTGCCGCCTCTTCTTAATATTTTCTTCTTCTGTTAGGTCCATACTATTTCTATCCTTTATTGTGCCCATCTTTGCATAAAATATTTCCAAATAATTTCCAAACAGGAAAAGGAGTACATCAAGGCTGTATATTGTCACCCTGCTTATTTAACTTATATGCAGAGGACATCATGAGAAATGCTGGGCTGGAGGCAGCACAAGCTATAATCAAGATTGACGGGAAAAATATCAATAACCTCAGACATGCAGATGACACCATCCTTATGGCAGAAAGTGAAGAAGAACTAAAGAGCCTCTTGATGAAAGTGAAAGAGGAGAGTGTAAAAGTTGGCTGAAAGCTCAACATTCAGAAAACTAAGATCATGGCATCTGGTCCCATCACTTCATGGCAAATAGATGGGGAAACAGTGTCAGACTTTATTTTTTGGGGCTCCAAAATCACTGCAGATGGTGACTGCAGCCATGAAATTAAAAGACTCTTACTCCTTAGAAGGAACATTATGACCAACCTAGACAGCATATTCAAAAGCAGAGACATTACTTTGTCAACAAAGGTCTGTCTAGTCAAGGCTACGGTTTTTCCAGTGGTCATGTATGGATGTGAGAGTTGGACTATCAAGAAAGCTGAGTGCCGAAGAATTAATGCTTTTGAACTGTGGTGTTGGAGAAGACTCTTGGGAGTCCCTTGGACTGCAAGGAGATCCAACCAGTCCATTCTAAAGGAGATCAGTTCTGGGTGTTCTTTGGAAGGACTGATGTTGAAGCTGAAACTCCAATACATTGGACACCTGATGTGAAGAACTGAGTCATTTGAAAAGACCTTGAGGCTGGGAAAGATTAAGGGCAGGAGAAGAAGGGGATGACAGAGGACGAGATGGTTGGATGGCATAACTGACTCAATGGACATGGGTTTGGGTGGACTCCAGGAGATGGTGATGGACAGGGAGGCCTGATGTGCTGAGGTTCATGGGGTCGCAAAGAGTCAGATGCGACTGAAATGAACTGAACTTGCATGAAATGTTCTCTTGGTGTCTCTAATTTTCTTGAAGACATCTCTAGTCTTTCCCTTTCTGTCATTTTCCTCTATTTCTTTGCCTTGATCACTGAGAAAGGCTTTCTTATCTCTCCTTGCTATTCTTTGGAAATCCGCATTCAAATGGGTATATCTCTCCTTTTCTCCTTTGCCTTTCACTTCTCTTCTTTTCACAGCTATTTGTAAGGCCTCCTCAGACAGCCATTTTGCTTTTTTGCATTTCTTTTCCTTGGGAATGCTCTTGATCACTGCCTCCTGTACAATGTCACAAACTTCCATAGTTCTTCAGGTACTCTGTCTATCTGATCTAATCCCTTGAATATATTTCTCGCTTACACTGTAAGGGATTCAATTTAGGTCATACCTGAATGGTCCAACGGTTTCCCTACTTTCTTCAATTTAAGTCTGAATTTGGCATTAAGGAGTTCATGATCTGAGCCACAGTCAGCTCCCAGTCTGGTTTTTCTGACTGAACAGAGCTTCTTCTTCATCTTTGGCCGCAAAGAATATAATCAATCTGATTTCGCTGTTGACCATCTGATGATGTCCATGTGTAGAGTCTTCTCTTGTGTTGTTGGAAGAGGGTGTTTGCTATGACCAGTGCATTCTGTTGGCAAAACTCTATTAGTCTTTGCCCTGTTCATTCTGTACTCCATGGCCAAATTTGCTGTGACTCCAGTTATCTTCTTGACTTCCTACTTTTGCATTCCAGTCCCCTATATTGAAAAGTACATCTTTTTTGGGTGTTAGTTCTAGAAGGTCTTGTAGGTCTTCATAGAACTGTTCAACTTCAGCTTCTTTAGCATGACTGGTCGGGGCATAGACTTGGATTACTATGATACTGAATGGTTTGTCTTGGAAATGAACACAGATCATTCTGTCATTTTTGAGATTGCATCCAAGTACATGCATTTTGGACTGTCTTGTTGACTATGATAGCTGCTCCATTTCTTCTAAGGGATTCTTGCCCACAGTAGTAGATGTTACAGTCATCTGAGTTAAATTCACCCTTTCCAGTCCATTTTAGTTCGCTGATTCCTAAAATGTTGATGTTCACTCTGCCATCTCTTGTTTGACCACTTCCAATTTGCCTTGATTCATGGACTTAACATTCCAGGTTCCTATGCAATATTGCTCTTTACAGTATTGGACTTTACTTCCATCACCAGTCACATCCACAGCTGGGTGTTGTTTTTGCTTTGGCTCCATCTCTTCATTCCTTCTGGAGTTATTTCTCCACTGATCTCCAGTAGCATATTGGGCACCTACTGACTGGGGGAGTTCATCTTTCAGTGTCCTATCTTTTTGCATTTTTACGCTGTTCATGGGGTTCTCATGGCAAGAATACTGAAGTAGTTTGCCATTCCCTTCTCCAGTGGACCATGTTTTGTCAGAACACATGGGTATATACATCCATTCCCCTCAGTGTTTTAATTGGTCCATGAAGATTAAATCTGGGCCATCCCTGAACTAGAAGACTGGGCAACCAAAAGAAAAACAGGGTCTTGGATTCTGCATGTTGTCAGACACCCGGTTGTACCCAGCTGTTTGTGACCCCATGGACTGCAGCACAACAGGTAGCCCAAGTATTGGAACTTCAGCTTCAGCATCAATCCTTCTAATGAACATTCAGGGTTGATTTCCTTTAGGATTGACTGGTTTGAACTCCTTGTTGCCCAAGGGATTTTCAAGATTCTCCAGGACCACAGTTTGAAAGTATCAATTCTTTGGCATTCAGTATTCTTTATGGTTCAAGTCAGACATCCATACGTGACTACTGGAAAAGCCACAGATTTGTTGGCAAAGTGATGTCTCTGCTTTTTAATACAATATCTAGGTTTACCATAGCTTTTCTTCCAAGGAGCAAGTGTCTTTCAATTGCATGGCTATAGTTACCATCCACAGTAAGGCATATATATGGACATTAGAAAAACAGTACTGATGAACCTGTTTGCATGGAACGAATGGAGACACAGACATACAGAATGGACTTGGGGACACAGCAGGGGAAGGAGACGGTGGGATGAGGTGAGAACATAGCACTGATATATATATGGACTAGTTAGTTAGTGAGAAGCTATTATACAAGACAGGGAGCCCAGCCTGGCTCTCTGTAACGACCTAGAGGGGTAGCATGGAGAGGGGTGAGAGGAAGGCTTAAGATATATATGTATAGTTATGACTGATTCGAGTTGTTGTTTGGCAGAAACCAACACACATTGTACAGCAATTATTCTGCTATTAAAAATAAAAAGTAAAAAATAAAACACAAAAATAAGACTGATTGATGAATGAAGAAAATAGTGTGTGTGTATATATATATACATATATAAATGTATGTATAAACATACATACACAATGGAATATTATTCAGCCTTTAAAAAAGAAGGAAACTGGCCATTTGTGACAACATGGATGAGCCTGGAGGACATTATGCTAAATCAAACAAGCAAGACAAAGAAAAGCAAATATTGCATGATGTCACTTCATGCAAAGATGGGCACAATAAAGGTCAGAAACGGTATGGACCTAACACAAGCAGAAAATATTAAGAAGTGGCAAGAATACATGGAAGAACTATATAAAAAAGATCTTCATGACCCAGATAACCACAATGGTGTGATCATTCACCTAGAGCCAGACATCCTGGAATGTGAAGAAAAAGGGGCCTTAGGAACCACCACTACAAACAAAGCTACTGGAGGTAACAGAATTGCAGTTGAACTATTTCAAATCCTAAAAGATGATGCTGTGAAAGTGCTGCACTCAATGTGCCAGCAAAATTGGAAAACTCAGCAGGAGTCACAGGACTGGAAAAGGTCGGTTTTCTTTCTAATCCCAAAGAAAGGCAATGCCAAAGAATGTTCAAACTACTGCACAATTACGCTCATCTTTCATGCATTGGAGAAGGAAATGGCAACCCACTCCAGCGTTCTTGCCTGGAGAATCCCAGGGACGGGGGAGCCTGCTGGTCTGCCATCTGTGGGGTCGCACAGAGTCGGACACGACTGAAGCGACTTAGCAGCAGCAGCGGCACATGATGGCAAAGTAATGCTCAAAATTCTCCAAGATAGGCTTCAACAGCACATGAACCGATAACTTCCAGATGTTCAAGCTGCACTTAGAAAAGGCAGAGGAATCAGAGATCAAATTGCCAACATCTGCTGAATAATATAAAAAGCAAGAGTGTTCCAGCAAAACATCTACTTATGCTTCATTGCCTAAACCAAAGCCTTTGACTGTGTGCATAACAACAAACTGTGGGAAATTCTTCATGAGATGGGAAGACCACCTGACCTGCCTCCTGAGAAATCTGTATGCAGGTCGAGAAGCAACAGTTAGAACTGAACATGGAACAACAGAATGGTTCCAAATAGGAAAGGAGTACATCAAAGCTGTATTTTGTCACCCTGCTTATTTAAGTAATATGCAGCATACACACCTCATGAGAAATGCCAGGCTTCTGAAGCACAAGCTGGAATCAAGATTGCCGGGAGAAATATCAATAACCTCCAATATGCAGATGACACCACTCTTACGGCAGAAAGTGAAGAGAAACTAAAGAGCCTCTTGATGAAAGTGAAAAAGTAGAGTGAAAATGTTGGCTTAAAACTCAACATTGAGAAAACTAAGATCATGGCACCCGGCCCTATCACTTCATGGCAAATAGATGGGAAAACAGTGGAAACAGTAACAGACTTTATTTGGGGGGCTCCAAAATCACTGCAGATGGTGATTGCAGCCATGAAATTAAAAGACACTTACTCCCTGGAAGAAAAGCTATGACCAACCTAGACAGCATGCAGACATTTACTTTGCCAACAAAGGTCCGTCTAGTCAAAGCTATGGTTTTCCAATAGTCATGTATGGATGTTGGAATATAAAGAAAGCTGAGCACTGAAGAATCGATGCTTTTGAATTGTGGTATTAGAGAAGACTCTTGACAGTCCCTTGGACTTCAAGGAGATCATACCAGTCAATCCTAAAGGAAATCAGTCCTGAATATTCATTGGAAAGACTGATGCTGAAGCTGACACTCCAATATTTTGGCCACCTGATGCGAAGAACTGACTCATTAGAAAAGACCCTGATGCTGGGAAAGATTGAAGCCAGGAGGATATGCGGATGACAGAGGATGAGATGGTTGGATGGCATCATCCAGCTGACTCAATGGATATGAGTCTGGGCAAGCTCCAGGAGTTGGTGATGAACAGGGAAGCCTGGTGTGCTGCAGTCCATGGGGTCGCAGAGTCAGACATGACTGAGTGACTGAACTGAACTTATATGTGGAGAATTATTTTAAAATAGCCAAACTCACAGTAACACAAAGTAGAACAGTGGTTTCCAAGGGCAGCAAGGGGAGTGCTGTGGGGAGTTATTATTTAAGCAGTTATGAGTTTCAGTTTTATAAGATGAAAAGAGTTCTAGAGATGGATGGTAATGAGGAGTGTACAACACAATGGTACTTGATGTCAATGAACTGTGTACTTGAAAATGGCCATGATAAGTTTTATGTTATGTATCTTTTACCACAACATAAAAGAAATTTTAAAAATAAACAGAATAAAACTTCATTATCTCCTTTTCATGTATTTTACTGTGTGTGTTAGTCGCTCAGTTGTGTCCGACTCTTTGCGACTCCGTGGACTGTAGCCCCCCAGGCTCCTCTGTGCATGGAATTCTCCAGGTACGAATACTGGAGTGGGTTGCCATTCCCTTCTCCAGGGGATCTTCTCATCTCACAGATCAAAACTCGGTCTCCTGCACTGCGGGGGGACTCTTTACTGTCTGAGCCAGGGAAGTCCATGTATTTCACTACTTGAGGAAAATAAGAACCAGCGGCAGACTGTGGACATTTAGAACTGTCATCATTGTTATTACTATTGTATTAGTCAACCAAAATTGAGAGTCTGTGGTGGCCTAGGGCTAAACACAGAACATTCTCCTGGGACTATTACCCATTTTTACGGCATTCCTTCAGTTTGTTTTTCCAGACATTCGCAAATGAGTCATAATCATCATAAACACCATAACTGTTTCCATCAACAACCAGTAACCCATGTGCTCCATCACCCATTCCCAGTTTTGCCAGCTGGCTGACCATGAATACCTGCATATCTGCCTGGGAGATGTGCTACAAGAGTGGGTTGCTCCAAGCCTGTTCCGAATACCCTTCCTTTTGCCTGGAGCACAAATAATCACAGAATTTCCAGTGAGCCTTTTGGAGACCATGGCTGAGGTCAAAGTCATTGAGTTTAGCGACATACTAGAGATCTTCTTTCATCCTAGAGATGCAAAGATCTTAAGCACAAATAGGGCAGCAGGAAGAAGACAGACATTGAAGCCAGAGGAACTGGAAGTCAAATCCAGCTTCCCCACTTACTAGGTGTAAGACTTTGGGAAGTCACTTCATGCGAGTGAGCCTCAGCAAAGTAGCAAAATAACTTCTGCCTTAAGGGATTGTTGTAGAAATCGGTAAGACAGTGTGAGTAAAGCACTGGGTCAGGTATCTCACACATAGCAGATCCTCACTAAGTAAGGATGACATGCAGAGCTCAGACTTGCGGTTGCCAGGGAGGTGGGGAGGAAGGAGAGGGATAGACTGGGAGTTTGGGGTTGGTAGATGCAAACTATTACATTTCGAATGGCTAAACCACAAGGTCCTACTGTACATCACAGGGAACTACATCCAACCTCCTGGGATAAACCATAATGAAAATGAGTATTAAAAAATAACGTATATGTTTATAACTGAGTTGCTGTGCTATACAGCTTTTTTTTTACAGTTGATTTATAACACTGTAAATCAACTATATTTCAATTAAAAAAAGAAAACAAGTATGATCAGGAGGAGGAAGAGGAGGATAGCCTATGATGTCCCTAAACCAAAGGGGTGGCTGAGGATGAAAACATCTAAAGTGGATGAATCTAAGACTTGGCTTACTCTTCAGCCAGGAATCAATGTTGATCAGTGAGTGCTCCTTAGGCTGTAGTGAACTACTCCTTGTCTGCCAAGCACATCTCCCTCTTTCTGGGGACAGCATCCCCTTTCTAATATAGGTACGGTGCCTCTCCTTTCTCCAACCACCTACTCTAGTGGAGTTGGCCAATCACACTTCCCACCCTACCACAGGCCACACAAACAATCACGGGACTCAGCCAGACTAATCAGTCCATCCCCAGGATTTGCCAAACTGCAAACAAGATTTTCTTCCCCGGACTCCAAGCTAAAAAAATATGGCCTAGCTCTGGCCCGAGCCTTGGAGTATATAAAGATAGTGTAGACCTGCTTTCAGAGAAATATGACCTTGATAGCAAGTATCTGAAAGGGTCTTGGTGTCCTAGTTGACCCCAAACTTCAGCTGTTTGTTTCCCTGCCTCTCTTCCAATGGCCCACGAGCCCCTCCAAGTTGTGGATCTCATTGCATCTACATTTGCCACCCACTAAGGGCTCAATCAATGTTTGCGGAAATAAAATTAAATAAGCATCTAGAAAACAAAACTGAAACAGGTAATATAAAACTCACACACTCTTCACAGACACAGGATGGTTTGATTTAGCATTACTCCCCACCTCCGCACCAGTTAACTGAGTCTAAAACATGTGGAAATCACACTATTTACCCACAAAATAGTTACACTATGGCCCCCCCACACACACACACTCCAAAGGGCTCAATGAGTTTATAAGCCAATAAAAGGGCATTTTTATTTTTTTTTTTCCTCTTCTCCTTCTTCAAAGCATCTCCTGGTTTGGAAGGAAGAAGGAAGATAAACAGCAGACCCTGAGCGCTTTTGAAGCTGGGCTATCAACAAAGGATCTTCTAAATCAATTCACCACCAGAAACGGAATGCAGGCGCTTCTCAGAAACATCTCCTAAAGAAGCACGGAGAAAGGCTCTCTGAAAGCAGAAGCAGGACATCTTTCCACTCTGAAGATGGAAATGGAAGACTGTGCCTGCAAACCTTTCCCAGGGTCAGCAGGGCATGACAGCTCCACGGCCATTTCAGCACAAGTCATGCAAAAAAGGCCAGAATGCATTCTCCAGGCCACACGGGGAGTTGTCATTCCAAGCATGAAAGTCAGATTTCCCAGACATCCACCCAGATCCACCCCTTCACCCAGATGTCCTATCATTTCTACCAGCACGAGGCCCACTGTGCAGTGACTGCCAGCAGAGGAGTAAGGGGCACCAAGAGGCACCAAGTTGAGCACCTGTCAGTTACCATCTGTAGATTCCACAGACCGAGGGGACAGAGGCAGCCTCAAACCCCGCTGAATCTAAAGAGCAGGAGTGTCAGACAGGGACTCACAATGTCAGCTGACCTCCCTCCCTAGGGCCTGTGCCTGTGGGGGCTTGGTGTGCCCACTTAGCTTTCCAGATCCAAAAATATGATTCTGCTCAGGTACCTTGAGCTGATCAAGTTCTTAAGAACTCATGTTCCAACTAAACTCATGAGACTGATGTTTAGAGAAAAATGGCTCTTTTTGCAATAGACCATCTTTAGGGCAGTTTTAGATTAACAACAAAAGTGAGTGGGAAAAAATGGCCATTTTAAAATTAGTAACTGGGGTCAATAAAAATGCTTTGAGTTTCTACTATGAGCCATGCGCTACTTGGAAATGGAGCAAATAAGATTTTACTGTTCTGACACCAAGTTGCTCACAGTAGTTCAGTTCAGTTCAGTTCAGTTCAGTCGATCAGTCGTGTCCGACTCTTTGCAACCCCATGAATCGCAGCACGCCAGGCCTCCCTGTCCATCACCAACTCCTGGAGTTCACTCAGACTCACGTCCATTGAGTCCGTAATGCCATTCAGCCATCTCATCCTCGGTCGTCCCCTTCTCCTCCTGACCCCAATCCCTCCCAGCATCAGAGTCTTTTCCAATGAGTCAACTCTTCTCAAGAGGTGGGCAAAGTACTGGAGTTTAAGCTTTAGCATCATTCCTTCCAAAGAAATCCCAGGGTTGATCTCCTTCAGAATGGACTGGTTGGAACTCCTTGTGGCCCAAGGTACTCTCAAGAGTCTTCTCCAACACCACAGTTCAAAATCATCAGTTCTTCGGTGCTCAGCCTTCTTCACAGTCCAACTCTCACATCCATACATGACCACAGGAAAAACCATAGCCTTGACTAGACGGACCTTAGTCAGCAAAGTAATGTCTCTGCTTCTGAATATACTATCTAGGTTGGTCATAACTTTTCTTCTAAGGAGTAAGCGTCTTTTAATTTCATGGCTGCAGTCACCATCTGCAGTGATTTTGGAGCCCAAAAAAATAAAGTCTGACACTGTTTCCACTGTTTCCCCATCTATTTCCCATGAACTGATGGGACCAGATGCCATGATCTTCATTTTCTAAATGTTGAGCTTTAAGCCAACTTTTTCACTCTCCTCTTTCACTTTCATCAAGAGGCTTTTTATCTCCTCTTCACTTTCTGCCATAAGGGTGGTGTCATCTGCATATCTGAGGTTATTGATATTTCTCCCAGCAATTTTGATTCCAGCTTGTGTTTCTTCCAGTCCAGCGTTTCTCATGATGTACTCTGCATATAAGTTAAATAAGCAGGGTGACAATATACAGCCTTGACGTACTCCTTTTCCTATTTGGAACCAGTCTGTTGTTCCATGTCCAGTTCTAACTGCTGCTTCCTGACCTGCATACAGATTTCTCAGGAGGCAGGTTAGGTGGTCTGGTATTCCCATCTCTTTCAGAATTTTCCACAGTTTCTTGTGATCCACACAGTCAAAGGCTTTGGCACAGTCAAGAAAGCAGAAATAGATGTTTTTTTGGAACTTTCTTGCTTTTTCCATGATCCAGCGAATGTTGGCAATTTGATCTCTGGTTCCTCTGCCTTTTCTAAAACCAGCTTGAACATCAAGGAGTTCACAGTTCACATATTGCTGAAGCCTGGCTTGGAGAATTTTGAGCATTATTTTACTAACATGTGAGATGAGTGCAATTGTGCGGTAGTTTGAGCATTCTTTGGCATTGCCTTTCTTTGGAATTGGAATGAAAATGGACCTTTTCCAGTCCTGTGGCCACTGCTGAGTTTTGCAAATTTTCTGGCATATTGAGTGCAGCACTTTCACAGCATCATCTTTCAGGATTTGAAATAACTCAACTGGAATTCCATCACTTCCTCTAGCTTTGTTCATAGTGATGCTTTCTAAGGCCCACTTGACTTCACATTCCAAGATGTCTGGCTCTAGATTAGTGATAACATCATCATGATTATCTGAGTCGTGAAGATCTTTTTTGTACAGTTCTCCCATGTATTCTTGCTACCTCTTCTTAATATCTTCTGCTTCTGTTAGGTCCAGACCATTTCTGTCCTTTATCGAGCCCATCTTTGCATGAAATGTTCCCTTGGTATCTCTAATTTTCTTGAAGAGATCTCTAGTCTTTCCCATTCTGTTCTTTTCCTCTATTTGTTTGCATTGATCACTGAAGAAGGCTTTCTTATCTCTTCTTGCTATTCTTTGGAACTCTGCATTCAGATGCTTATATCTTTCCTTTTCTCCTTTGCTTTTCACCTCTCTTCTTTTCACAGCTATTTGTAAGGCCTCCCCAGACAGCCATTTTGCTTTTTTGCATTTCTTTTCCATGGGGATGGTCTTGATCCCTGTCTCCTGTACAATGTCACGAACCTCATTCCATAGTTCATCAGGCACTCTATCTATCAGATCTATGCCCTTAAATCTATTTCTCACTTCCACTGTATAATCATAAGGGATTTGATTTAGGTCATACCTGAATGGTCTAGCGGTTTTCCCTACTTTCTTCAATTTAAGTCTGAACTTGCTAATAAGGAGTTCATGATCTGAGCCACAGTCAGCTCCTGGTCTTGTTTTTGTTGACTGTATAGAGCTTCTCTATCTTTTGCTGCAAAGAATATAATCAATCTGATTTCGGTGTTGACCATCTGGTGATGTCCATGTGTAGAGTCTTCTCTTGTGTTGTTGGAAGAGGGTGTTTGCTATGACCAGTGCATTTTCTTGGCAAAACTCTATTAGTCTTTGCCCTGCTTCATTCCGCATTCTAAGGCCAAATTTGCCTGTTACTCCAGGTGTTTCTTGACTTCCTACTTTTGCATTCCAGTCCCCTATAATGTAAAGGACATCTTTTTTGGGTGTTAGTTCTAAAAGGTCTTGTAGGTCTTCATAAAACCGTTCACAGTAGATGAAAGAGAAAATAAAGTGAGGATTACAAGAGAAGGTAATAAGGGTTCATACAAAGGTGAGCAGACAATGTTACGGTAATACAGATGATAGCCCCTAGAACATGCTGAGGGATCAAGGAAGACATTTAGGAGATGTAATGCCCGTACTGGGTTTTGAAGAATGCATAGGAGTTTTCCGGGTGAGTGAGCACACCCATGACGCTCACTGATGTTTGATCTTGTTATGAACCCTTCTTGCCCAAACTCACAGCCAAAGGGCCCTTAACAAAAATTCCCTCCAGTCACCTTCTCTAAATCCGGGAAGTCCTCTACATTCATCTTTAAATTTTGGTCCCTTAGGGGCTTGAGATTAACAAACACATACTACTATAGATAAAACAGATAGCACAGGGAACTCTACTCAATATTCTATAACAACCTATACAAGAAAAGAAACTGAAAACGAATAAATGCATGTTATAACTGAATCACCATGCTGCACGCTTAAGACTAACCACATTGTAAATCAACTAAACTCCAATCAAATTTTTAAAATAGACAAAATAACATTCTGCCCTAATGTTTTACTTTCTTCCATTGTAAATTCAAGCTCTCTTCAGCCCTTTCAGAGGGATTGGGTGGTTTCCACACTTTGATGCAGTTTCTGCCTCACACGCTGTCTCTCTTGTCACTTCTCTCGGCCCTGCCCACTGGAACACTTGGATATGATGCGCTACCTCCCAAGGCATTATGCCTGAGTCCCTGGCTCCACAGCCTTTACTGGCTTAGCAACGAGGAGACTGGACCATTGCAGACAGTGGGAATGAGGTGCAGTGTCAATATGGCCTCTATCAAGAGCTCTCTACTCCTCTCAGACCCCCTAGTCAGGTTGAGGACACTGGCTCCAAGCCCACAGAATTTAAGATCCTAAGAGTGAGTCCTCCAGGATGTAGCCAAAGCCTCACGAAGCATCACATCATCCCAGATAGGAAGGTGACAAGAGATGACATTCTCAACACACCTGGACACTGTTGATCCTAATTCAGTGTGGACATCTAATGTTTGTTAAGTGAACAGATCTAAGGACCGCCCCTCAAGCTTTTTTCTTATGAAGACAGCCAAGCTTAGCCATTCTGCACTGATGTTTATAACTGTTCCTCTTATTTTTGAGGACTTTCTGCCATCATGTCTGACATCTTATTCAACACAATTAAAATGAGTCATTTCACCAATAATCTCTGTAGCTTCCTCCCATTCCTTCTCATTTCCCCAGAGTGAAGTCTTTTCTCAAAGCCGGCCTCTGCCTCAGCCCAACCTTATGCCCATCTATAAAGATACACAGACTTGTTCCGTGAATTAGAGTCTCCTTTTCCCATCTGGATTGTGAACTCCAAAAGGGCTAGAGCCACATCTTCAGACTTTTTGTGTGTGCCATGCAATGTGGAATGAGTCACTTAGCCTCTCTGTAAAACTGGGGGAAATAATACAATCAACCTCAGAGGATCCCTAGGAGCATGACATGAAACCATGTATAAAAAGTCCCAGCGTGGCATAAAATAAGTATTCAAAACATATTTGCTATTATCATTAATATAATTATCTGGATTTTAGATCCTACATCAATTAAATAATAACAAAGTAGGTACCCCATTGGGTTGCAGTAAGTAAATGAGATGATGCATGCAAGGACCTAGCATGGTGCCTGGCACACAGTAGGCTCTTTATCTGTGGAGGTAATTAATCCTGATGCCCTAGGTAATTGCTTCCTGGCTTATACACCAAAAGAACTAAATCTATACTTGGAAGTAGAAGATCTGAAACATAGCATCAATCTTTTATTTCGTGAAAATTCACTCCACAGAATAGTGACTCAGGGGCAGAGAGGGAGATGGAAAGCTATGCCCTGTGAGTGAAATCAGTCTCTTTCTTTGACACAATAGACATAAATGAGCACTTACTAAGTGTCAAGGTGGAACTTGGTGATGTGATATATTTCTTTGTGGCAACAGCTTGAAATATCAAACTCTCTTTTTTCTCTCTAGCTTATTTCTCACCCAAATTATCAAAGGCTACATCCAGTGAAGACTATACAAGGTGGTGTAGACATGGGTAAAAGTGCCAGAAGAAGTGACATCCTAAGACAAAAAGCAAGATGGGGAAGAGAAACTAGAAGGGGGCATGTTAGCCTCCTAGTGCTACCGTGACAGATGACCACAGGCTGGATGACTTAAAACACCAGGATATATTCCCTCAGAGTTCTCAAGGATAGACATCCAAAATCAAGGTGTCCGAAGGGCCATGATCCCTCTGAAGACACAAGGGGAGAGTCCTTCCTTGGCTCTTCAGGCTTCTGGGAGCTGTGGGGGTTCCTTGGCTTGTGGCAGCATACTCCAATCTCTGTCTCCATCTTCACATGGCCGTCTTCCCTGTGTGTGTCCTCTCCTCTTCCCACAAGGGCATCAGTCACTGGATGCAGAACCCACCCTCACCCAATATGAAAGTGTTAGTCGCTCAATTGTATCTGACCCTCTGCAACCCCATGGACTGTAGCCGGCCAGACTCCTCTGTCCATGGAAGTCTCCAGGCAAGAATACTAGAGTGGGTTTCCATTCCCTTCTCCAGGGCATCTTTCTGACCCAGGGATTGAACCTGGCCCTTCTACACTGCAGGCAGATTCTTTATCCCTAGAGGCTTGTCTGGTGGCTCAGACAGTAAAGAATCTGCCTAAAATGCAGGAGACCCAGGTTCAGTCCCTGGGTTAGGAAGATCCCCTGGAGAAGGGCATGGGACCCACTCCAGTGTTCTTGCCTGGAGAATTCCATGGACAGAGGAGCCTGGTGGGCTACTATCCTTGGGGTCACAAAGAGTTGGATACGATTGAGTGACTAACACTTTCATATTGGGTTAGGGTGGGCCCTACATCCAGTGACTGATGTCCTTACGGAAAGAGGATTGAGTTACTAACACTAACCTAGTATACTCTCATCTTAACTAATCACATATGCAAAGACACTATTTCCAAATAAAGTCACATGCACAGGTACCAAGGTAGTGCTGGGACTTGAATAGATCTTCGGGGAACACGATTTTAACCCATTACAGATGGCGTCTTCAAAACTAAAGCAGAATTCGGTGATTTGGGGGATCAGACTTTGGTGCTTGGTCCTACCCCTCCCCCTCCTCCTCTGCATCTCCACTCACAGAGAGGAAGCTCGATGTGCACCCTCTGATTCTGGGTGCTGCCAAGAGGAGTGAGGGTGGCTCTGGAATGTGAGATGAGGACCCTGTTTTCTCTGGAATTTCTGGGGGATCTCACAGGATGTTTGCCCTAGCCCACCCCCAGGGATTCTGGAAATGTTGAAATCAGGGCAAAGAGAACTCTGCTGCAGAGCCTACAGAGGCTCTAGACACAGGACAGGTTTCCTGAGTTGAACCCAAGACTTACTGGATATGTGACATGAATGAAGCACTTAATTTCTTAAGTCTCAATGTTCCCCTTCTGTAAAATGGAAATAATCATAGTAATGACCTCACAGGCTTACTTGGTAGGAAAAAAAAACAATTCCTGTGTATAGTGCCTGGCACAGAATGAGCATCACGACAAGCTAGCTGCTACTGTGATGACGACAACAATGACGATGGTGAGAGACTGTAGGAAATCTGCACGGAGGTGAAGGATAGAGACGCGTAAAGCAACCTGCAGATGGAGAGCGCCCAGCAACAGGTCAGAGCCAGCCTGCAGAATCTGGGCGGGGGCTACTGCCTCTGCTACGGGGCTCTGTGAAGGTCTGCTGGTTCCTCAAAGGGAGGAAGACATCCTGCCGCATCTTGGAGTTTCCAGTTTACGTGGGTCAATTGCACACCTGCAAATATACCTTGAAGGGATCTGGGGAGCCCTCCTTTTCAGCAGCCTTTTTTTTTTTTTAAGCATCCTTCTCCAGGTTTGCTCCCTCAGTCACTTGTCAATGTGTCACTTCCCTTCAACCTTCATCTAATGCATTTGCTAAAAAACAATTTCCAAACTCTCCTTGTTACCAGGAGAGATGCTGAGACAGAAAGGAGGGAGAGCTAGAAAAGCTACCGACTCTCTTTGAGGAGTCAAAGAGTCTAGCATTTCCCTTTCCTTAACACTCTGCCTTTGACTGACACTGGGGGCCTGTTTATAAATCTTTAACGTGAGCCAGTGATCCTTTTCCAAAACCTCCACCTGCAGACCAGCATCAACCTCTGAAATGACTATAGTGGGTCTGTTTGGTGGCACCTTCTCGGGAATCTTAACGAGCAACCTTTCAAGGGTTGTAGTGGGAGCACTGATGTCATGAGAGGGAGGATGTGAGAGAATGAAGGCTTCCCAGACCCCCGCACCCACTCCCACTTTCCTGCTCGGATTAGCTCCTTCTTCTTGCTACTTTCTGAAGATAGCAGCTCACTCTCATCTCCATCCTCTGCCCGGGCCCAGGACTGTTTCCTCCCCATGCCAACTGACATTCGAATTGACAGCATTAAGGAAGAGCCGCGGGAAGAAAGACAGACCTAAAATTCTTCAGTGGGTTTTGACAATTCTGTTTTTTCAGACTACCAGAATTGTGCATGTGGTAAAAACAAAATACAGAAAAGCAAAGTATCTCCATAGATGATCAATGTATGTCGATGCATACATGTCTGATGACCCCTCGCATCTCATCAGACACCACTGGTGACATCAGAAGCTAAATTATTAAAGTAACAAAAATTCAAGGTGGCCACAGCCCCTCCTAGAGACTCAGAAAGAGCAACTGCCTCCCTAATAAGATGCATTCTCAGGCATCAGGCCTTGACCTGCTTACTGAGTTCTCAGCAACCCATCCTGCTCAGCAAGACCTCTGCAGCTCAAAGGTGACAGAGTCTACAATCACAAGGGTAGGGTCACCTCTGGTGGTCACCCTGGTCCCTCCAACTGGCCAAGCTCAGACTTGGCCTCTTTCTGTGGAGACAAGGAAACTACATGAATCTTTTCACTCGGTCACACCCCGGGGATGGAGCCTGCAGCACAAACGTGCTCGGAGCTATGCCAGCCAGACAAATTAGCTAACAGGCAGGGAGAACAGAGGCCAGGGCCACCTGTGCGGGCAACCTGCCATTAGGCAGGCTCTTGACACATCAGGGCAGAGGGACCACAGCCCAGGGGGCAGGACTATGTGCCTGGTCAGGCCTGAATCTGCCCTCTGCGCCCGTGGCCTGGGCCAGGCCTCTGCTCCCACCAGCGTAAGCAGAGCTGGAGGAATTGCAGGCACCTTCGCCACTGCTGGGAGTAATTGAGCAATAGCCTCCCAGCAGGCTGAATCGCAATGTGTTCCTGAGGAAATTATATACTTTTAACCTCTAAAACAATATAATTTGAAGGTGAATGTATTTTTCCTCAATAGTTACAGGGCCTCTTATTTTCTGTAAAGATCTGGGGTGGGAGGTTATTTTGCTGCCCCTCTATTTTGTATTTAAAGAGATACCTACAATGAATTCACCTCCAAATGTAAGTTTTGGCAGAGGAGTGTTTAGAATGCCTCTGAAAGCCATGTTCTATAAAAGGATTTCATTTCTAATTAACACAGTTTTGCAGCCAAACTATACATACCCACCCTGATATACCTGTCTTTGACTCACCGCCCTCTTTCATTCCTCATATCCTCATTCCATCACTGAGCTAGTCAAGGATCCTGTATTGGGCTCTCTGAAACACAGAATCAATAGGATATTTAAAGAGACAGAGACAGACAGAGAGACATAGACGGAAGACAGAGAGAAATAGAGATAGAGCATAGACATAGAGCAGATGTACTTGTGGGAGAGCAGAAGGGCAGGATGTAATCAAGAAAGTCTTCATTAGGAAGGTAGACTCTGGAGCATGGTTAGACTTGAGTCACAGTGGGAGAAGATGAAAGAAAACCCCAAAAGATGGGGGTATAGTATGGGCAATAAGGTCTAAGAGATGACCTCTCTCTGTGAGAGAGAGTGATTCTGAGGAATTGGCTCATGTGATTATGGAGGCCAAGAACTTCTGCAATCTTCCATTTGCAAGCCGGTTCCAGTTCAAGTCTAAAGGCCTGGAACCAGGATTGCTGGTTATCCAAAGGTGGAAGACTAATGTTCCAACTCAGTCAGTTAGGTAGACAAGACAATTCTCCCTTTCTCTGCCTTTTTGGTTCTATTCTGGCCCTCAGTGGACTGGATAATACCCATCCACATTGGGGAAGGCAATCTGAACTGGTTCCACAGCTTCAGATGCTAATCTTTTTGTAAACAACCTCATGGACACATCCAGAATTGATGTTTAACTGGATATTTAGGCATCCCATGGCCTAATTAAGCTGACACTTAAAATTAACCACCACACATTCAATCTGACTTATTTCCTATTGAAATGACTCTCATGTCTATGGCTGTGCAGTTCCAATATCCCTGTAGCAATCCTGCCCTTATCCTGGGATTGCTGTGTCAATTCCAATAAACCCCCTAGATTCCAGCACTTCCTCCATATTATGCATTCCTGAACTCAGGATCAGCTTCTTCCCATGTTGCTCTTGCTAGCTTACTCCTCCACTTAAAAATCTCCAATGCCTTTTATCCTACACATTGTTTGGAGCCAAGTTTCTTTGCATCACCTTCCATACCATCCTACAAGCAAGCCCCACCCTGCCTATTCCACTGCAATCTTGATAACCCCTGGCATGTACGCACACACTGGAGTCAAATCAATGTTTTTTGGGTCCACAAACACACCACATTCATTCATCTCTTAGACCTTATGCCTTTGCCCATACTATACCCCCATCATTTGGAATTTTCTTTCCTCTTCTCCCACTGTGACTCAAGTCTAACCATGCTCCAGAGTCTACCTTTCTAATGAAGACTTTCTTGATTACATCCTGCCCTTCTGCTCTCCCACAAGTACATCTGCTCTACGTCAAACAAGGCACCTCATTATAGACTGTAACCAGGTCACTGTCTCATGTTCTTTCACAAAGTGTCCCGATTTTTCAAAATTGCAAGAATTGGGATGTCACCAGTCATCTGTATCATTTCAGGGCAAATTCTAGAACAGATTAGCAAATAGGCAGTTTCTGCAGACTTGGAAAGAAATAGAAAGATGCCATGATGCCAGCTCGGCAAGAACAAATCACACCAGGTGACTTGTTTCCTTCTGTTTGGGAATTTTACAAAGGTAAACTGGAGCAAACACAATGCTTCTGCATTTCATTACATACTTCATAAAGTCTCCCCACACCAAAAATTTAAGAGCAATAATAATCCTGATGAACTTTCTAGATAATCCAATGACCACACCTAAAGGATGCCAATCATTGCATAGTTGTCAACTAGCAAAGAGAGCTCTGACAGTGTGCTCACAGGTCCATCCCTAGGACATTTTTGTTAATGGCAGGATGGTAATAATTATGGCACTCTGATCAAAATATATCAGAGGAAAAAAATATTAAATGACGAAACAACATTACAAAATTTTCTGAACTAGTTGGAAAAAAAGCCAACACTGACAATAAGGCATTCATTGGAGACAAATTTAAGGTGTTTTACCCAGGTCCATTCATCCAACATGACCGATAGGAAATCTCTGGCACTGAAGGTTTTCTGATAGAAGTTTTTTTTTTTTTTTTCATTCTTAAAATATTTACAGACTATTCAGTATCCAGGAGAGGGCTGAAATATAAGATGTCAAAAAACACTCCCAACTTCAAGATTGTAGTATTTTCAGATTCTATACATATCCCTATCTTGTACCCCAAGTCAATTATGAATCTACTGGCATGGACATCATGGCAAAATGAAAAGCATCTGAAATTCAGAGTGAAGTAGACATGAGTGTTTTGGGCTTCCCTGGTGGCTCAGACAGTAGAGAATCTGCCTGCAATGCAGGAGACCCAGGTTCGATCCCTGGGTCAGGAAGATCCCCTGGAGAAGGGAATGGTAACCCACTCCAGTATTGTTGCCTGGAGAATTCCATGGACAGAGGAGCCTAGCGGACTATAGTCCATAGGGTCGCAGTGAGTTGGACATGACTGAGCGACTAACACAGGCAGATACGGGTTTAGTTCTTCCGTTTATTAAGCGCATGATTTCCTAGTCTGTTTCTTCATCTACAAACTAGAAATTGTAAGATGTAAGAGTTGACTCGATAATGCTCCATGCAAATGGTCTTGTCCAGCGCCAGGCACATAGTTAGGTGCTAAATAAATGCTAATTATACATCTTTCTCCATATCTGACACAGCTAACAGAATAAGAGGAACTTAGTAGGACCTCAGTAAGTAATCATTTAATTCTTTGATTTTGAGAGATAGCATGGAAAAGTTACTTGCTCACTGGAAAAGTAGCTTTAGAGATGGAAACTATGGAAGGCAAGCCAGATAGGAGAATGGCAGGAGGAAAGGCGTGGAGGTGAGAATGAAGAAAACACGCCATGCAGAGCATGGCGGGGTCTCTGACCCACCAGGATTGGAGGCTGGAGACAAGGTTAGAGGAGCAGAATGAACTAGATGGCATGCAACTTGAAATACCACTCAGGCAAATGACGAGAAATGGATGAGCTGACGCTAATATGATCACTCAGCCCTCACACCCTCTCTTTGGAGTAAGAACATTAAACAATGACTGGAATTAAGAATTTTTCTCGTCATCTGAGAGCAATGGTATGCCAAACAGCGTTCACAAAGGATGCCTCTTCTAGCACCAAACTACCAATTTCATTATCATTTTTCTGGTTTTCTTTCAATAGCCAAGGTTTACTGACTTAAACCAGGGTATCCTACTGTAACCATGCAACCTTTCTAGCTGTCAGAGGCTTTGAAGGCCTGTTTCACCTGTTCTATTCCTTTTCTAACACTAATGCATTTAACAGGAATAGGAGTGGGTGGAAAACATAATGTCTCCAGTTGAAGTTCACTAGCAAGCCTCTAGGAGAGTCATTTTAGAGATTAAACAAAGGATCATTTGGATACATGAATTTGAATTTGTTTTATAGATTACATGCAGAGACTTAACAGTTATTTATCTCTCAGACAATTGTCAGAATAGACAGAAGTTGAGCAGGAGGTAGGCAGCCCTTAGAATGGGGGGAGAAAATGAAATCTGAAAATGCTTGATGCAGCAATTACTATTTCAACCTTCCTTGAGCAAGAAAGAAAAGAATAAGATCACAGAGATGTTGGACCTCATGAATATGTGAAATCAGATCTGTGAGGGAATAGGAGAAAGGGGAAATGGGGAAGGGAGGGAGACCCCTAAATATGTATTATAAGCCTAACCTCTTGGGCACATAATGGGATATTTTCACATGTTAAAAAGAGTTTTTAATCAAGGTTTCTGTAGAACAGTTCTACCACATTCCTAAGTTATGTTATCAAAGAGAAATAATGCATAGGCAAGCTTCGTAAGAGTTCAGTTCAGTTCAGTCACTCAGTCATGTCCAACTCTTTGAGACCCCATGGACTGCAGCATGCCAGGCCTCCCTGTCCATCACAAACTGCCAGAGCTTGCCCAAACTAATGTCAATTGAATCAGTGATTCCATCCAACCATCTCATCCTCTGTCGTCCTCTTTTCCACCTGCTCTCAATCTTTCCCAGCATCAGGGTCTTTTCCAATGAGTCAGCTCTTCGCATCAGGTGGCCAAAATACTGGAGTTTCAGCTTCAATATCAGTCCTTCCAATGAATACTCAGGGCTGATCTCCTTTAGGATGGACTGATTGGTTATCCTTGCAGTCCAAGGGAGTCTCAAGAGTCTTCTCCAACACCACAGTTCAAAAGCATCAGTTTTTCGGTGTTCAGCTTTCTATATAGTCCAACTCTCACATCCATACATGACTCCTGGAAAAACTATAGCCTTGACTAGACAGATATATGTTGGCAAAGTAATGTCTCTGCTTTTTAATATGCTGTCTAGGTTGGTCATAACTTTCCTTCCAAGGAGTAAGCGTCTTTTAATTTCATGGCTGCAGTCACCATCTGCATCGATTTTAGAGCCCAAAAAAATAATATCTGTCACTGCTTCCACTGTTTCCCCATCTATTTGCCATGAAGTGATGGGACCAGATGCCATGATCTTCGTTTTCTGAATACTGAGCTTTAAGTCAACTTTTTCACTCTCCTCTTTCACTTTCATCAAGAGGCTCTTTAGTTCTTCTTCACTTTCTGCCATAAGGGTGGTGTCATCTGCATACCCAACGTTATTGATATTTCTTCCAGGAATCTTGATTTCAGCTTGGGCGTCATCCAGCCCAGCATTTCTCATGATGTACTCTGCATATAAGTTAAACGAGCAGGGTGACAATATACAGCCTTGGTGTACTCCTTTTCCTATTTGGAACCAGTCTGTTGTTCCATGTCCAGTTCTAACTGCTGCTTCCTGACCTGCATACAGATTTCTCAAGAGGCAGGTCAGGTGACCTGGTATTCCCATCTCTTTAAGAATTTTCCACAGTTTATTGTGATCCACACAGTCAAAGGCTTTTGCATAGTCAATAAAGTAGAAATAGATGTTTTTCTGGAACTCTCTTGCGTTTTCGATGATCCAGCTTCTTAAGAGAGTAGACTTTTATTTCTTTTAACCTCATCAGTTAAGTGTTTGGCAACCATGTCCTGTGGGGCTGGCAGACCACACCTTTTCACTCACTAAACCCTACTCCACCTACCAGTGTACACACACTTTCATAAATTCACAAGAACAAAGATACATGATCCAGTCCTGAGGGCTTTTACCATCAGTTTATTGTAGAAGACAGACAAAAGCTGTAAAAACGTCTGATGCATTTACCTCTCTGGCCATCACTTGAGGTGCTTCTAGAGTTCCAGAAACAAAGACTCTAGGTGAGCTAGAGAAGCTGAAGCTCTAATACTTTGGCCACCCGATACAAAGAACTGACTCATTGGAAAAGACCCTGATGCAGGGAAAGATTGGAGGCAGGAGGAGAAGGGGACGACAGAGGATGAGATAGTTGGATGGCATCACCAACTCAATGGACATGAGGTTGAGCAAGCTCTGGGAGTTGGTGATGGACAGGGAGGCCTAGCGTGCTTCAGTCCATCTGGTCACAAAGAGTCAGACATGACTGAGCCGCTGAACTGAACTGAGCTAGAGAAGTCAAAGGAAGCTTCAGAGAGAAAGTGCTAAAGCATCTGGGCTTGTGAGATAGATGGCAGAAGAGGACAGGCCGACAGAGAAATGAAGAAACTGTGTTTGGCCAAGGGAAAAAGGTGATTTAAAGAAACATAGAGGAGAGACTTCCCTGGTGGTCCAGTGGCTAAGACTCCATGCTCCCAATTCAGGGGACCTGGGTTCAATCCCTGGTCAGGGAACTAGATCCCACATGCTGCAACTAAGAGTTATCATGCCGCAGCTAAAGATCCCATGTGCCGCAGCTAAGCCTCAGTGTAGCCAAATAAATTAAAAAAAAAAAAATACCTTAAGCAAATCAGTCACCCCACCACCATTATACATATCTTTTTCAGAAATTCTATTCCATCTTCCATGTCTAGCTGATACACCATATACCCCACCTCTCCATCAACTGGATTCACACTTATATATTGATATGATAGAAAAAAACTTTTGTCTTGATCAAATCAAATACAAGAAAGTGAGCTAGCTGTCACAGAAATATTGAAGAACCCTTGCAAATTGTACAGCTGCTAGGATAAGATCAATAAAGAATAACTGTTGATAAAATTACAGTCCAAAGACAATCAAAGTACCCTTAAGATGCAAGAGTCTGAATAAGCAGAGGGCTCATCATCAGGGCAATAAACTACAAAATGGTAACAGGAATCACAGTGTTGATCAGCCCTTGGCTCTGTCCCCAGGCTTAGAGAGTGTAAGAGATTGGGAGCACAATGTTATGCGCCCAGGATGAAGCATGAAAAATTCTCTCTAGGAATAATGGGGATGTGACTGGGAAAGGGAGTTAGTTAGTATAAGAAACCTGAAAGAGTTTGAAAAAAAATCACTGTCAACTTCCACATCAGACCAGGTAGGGGGAGGTCTTAGCTCCATTTAAGCACAAAATTAGCTAAAGTTCTCTAACCTCAGATAAAGTTCTGAGAACTCTCCCTGGAAATTGTGGGAACATCTACTTTACCTGCTTACGGAACATATGGGAAAATATGTCCAATCATTTTATAGGTGCCCAGAGTAAGACACTGGAGAAGGCAATGGCCACCCACTCCAGTACTCTGCCTGGAGGTCTCATAAACGGCGGAGCCTGGTAGGCTGCAGGCCATGGGGTCACGAAGAGTCAGACATGACTGAGCGACTTCACTTTCACTTTTCACTTTCATGCATTGGAGAAGGCAATGGCAACCCCACTCCAGTACTCTTGCCTGGAGAATCCCAGGGACAGGGGAGCCTGGTGGGCTGCTGTCTATGGGGTCACACAGAGTCGAACACGACAGATGTGACTTAGCAGCAGCAGCAGCAGAGTAAGACACAGAGAAGGCAATGGCACCCCACTCCAGTACTCTTGCCTGGAAAAAAATCCCGTGGGCAGAGGAGCCTGGTAGGCTGCAGTCCATGGGGTCATGAACAGTCGGACCCAACTGAGCGACTTC
This sequence comes from Ovis aries, assembly GCF_016772045.2. Classification (NCBI taxonomy): domain Eukaryota; kingdom Metazoa; phylum Chordata; class Mammalia; order Artiodactyla; family Bovidae; genus Ovis; species Ovis aries. The sequence continues at coordinate 17,147,319 of NC_056055.1, forward strand.
ATTTCCACGCATTGGAGAAGGAAATGGCAACCCACTCCAGTGTTCTTGCCTGGAGAATCCCAGGGACGGGGGAGCCTGGTGGGCTGCCATCTATGGGGTCGCACAGAGTCAGACACGACTGAAGTGACTTAGCAGCAGCAGCAGCAGAGTAAGACATCCCAGTCAGGAGAGAAGCCTACCGAGGACACAGACTTTTAAAACCTGCAAAGAAAACTTCATACGTGGTACCCACATGAATCAAACCTCTCCTTCATTTATCATCAAGATCAAGAGACATCTGAGAAGATCAATTTTAATTAAAAGGATGAAGCCAATATGACACCAAAAGAAATAGAAATGATTAAAGAAACTAATTTTAAATATTCTAATATGTGTCTTCAGAGATATTTTAGTGGATGTTGACTATACATCAAAATAAATTAGTGATTATAACTGGAAGTCTGTACCTCTTTTAGAAACACACAAATTAAAAAAAAACAACAACAACTTAAGTATAATTGCTACTGTGCTATAAAAGCAATCAGCGTATAAGAAAAAAATCCCTGAAAATTAAAAATATGATTACCAAAATATTTTTAAAAGCAATGTATAGAATAGATAATTACAATGGCTAAGGTTAAAGATTGGAGAAAACATTTTCTATTAAAAAGAATAAAAATGAAAAGAGATAGAAAATACAAGATGATGGATGACAGAGCCAGGAAGTCAACATATATCTAATATGATGCCTAGAAGCAAAAATTGGGACAACAAAGAAGAGAAAATAACAAAGAAAGAACAGGAATGAGGGGAGAGAGAGGAAGTTCCAGAGGTAAACAAAGAGATATCTCTTTATAGTGAAAAGACCTACAAAGCAAAGTGAATAGAAACAACATACATCTGAACAAACTTCCATAAAATTTCAGAACTCCAAGGGCAAAGATAAAAATCCTAAAAATTAACCTAGGGAAGAGAAAATGAAGTGAAGTCGCTCAGTCATGTCCGACTCAGCGATCCCATGGACTGCAGCCTACCAGGCTCCTTCATCCATGGGATTTTCCAGGCAAGAGCACTGGAGCGGGGTGCCACTGCCTTCTCCAACATATAATTTAGTACCATATAATTTCAGTACATATTACGTAAATGAAGAATACAAATATCTCAGTGTGAGTCACTCAGTCGTGTCCGACTCTTTGTGACCCCATAGACTATAGCCCATCAGATTTCTCTGTTCATGGGATTCTCCAGGCAAGAATACTTCTAGGGAAGAGAGGTTACCTACAAAGTAATAAGATCAGAATGACAGCATACATCTCAATAGCAACACCATCAAAGCATTGAGGGAGATGTTTGACATTAGAAATATATACTCAGCCAAACTATCAAGCAAAAGTGAAATAAAAATAAAAATATTCTAACAACAAACAACCAAAACAAAACAAACAAGCACACACACACACACAAATTCTCAGACATGCAAAAGGAAAAAAAAGTTTCAATGAGGTGCTCCAGTAAAACAAAAATGTAAGAAGAAAACAAGATATGAGAAATACCTGATAAATATATATATATATATATATATATATATATATTGCTAAGCATGACCCAGGAGGAAAGAGAGCTCTGAATAAATCAAGAGAAAAACCCCTCAGCCCTGTGACTCAGGATCTCTTGCAAATGACTTAGCATTTCATTTCCTTCTCTTTGGATCCAGTCACCTCACTTGGTTGAGTTCTGTCATTATTTGGTTAATATTTAGAATGAACCTATGCAAAAGGCACTACTAAATACAATTTAAAATGACAGGACAGAATGCAAATATTACAAAACTTAATAACATAAAAATAAATACAACAAAATTCAGGAGCAGAGGGGAGTTGTAGAAATCAATGTAAGTGGACTATTTAGTGGAAATATCAAAAGCACAATGACTAAATGTAAGAGACAAACAGATAAGGGTGAATCTGTGAAGGCATGAAGCTGACCATTAGAATTACTGAATCTCAGGAAGCAGAGAAAGAAAGGTGGACAATGCTGAAAATGACTAATACCTCAATTTCCATAACAGGATGTCAGAGTACATGCTCAGATCCTGATATACCAAAAACATAAATTTATTTTATTTAGAATTTCAACTGTAGCCACCAAACAACTAAAAGAAGAAACTTTAATTTCAGAGGAATGAAATGGGGGGTATTTCTTTCCTTCAGAAAAAGGAAATGGAAAAGACAGATATTTACTTTTCATTTTAGATTCATATGTAGTTTGAACATTTTCTTTCTATTTGCCACATGAAGGTTTTACTCTCATTTTTAAATTAATCTTTAAAATTTTAAAGAAAAAAATAAGCTGTATTCTCCCAGTTTATCAAACAGTATGTGGTGCCCCCAAGGTAAGCTGGGTCATTTTGAGTATTAGGAATTTGTTATGGCAGCTATGAAATGACTCATTGGAAAAGACCCTGATGCTGGGAAAGACTAAAGACAGGATGAGAACGGGACGACAGAGGATAAAATGGGTGAATGGCATCACCGACTTGATGGACATGAGTTTGAGCAAGCTCCAGCATGCTGGACAGGGAAGCCTTGCCTGCTGCAGTCCATCGGGTTGCAAAGGGTCAGACATGACTGAGTGACTGAACTGAAATGAACTGATGGTAGTTAAGGCTGAGAACTAGGACTTGGGATTCAGGATTTCAAGTCAAAAATTCTAGACATGAGATACACAACAAGGCTAGACTAGAGAGGCATGTATGCTTGTAAATTAGCACGGAAAAGTCATTAATTTGCTCATGCATTTATTTGCTCTCTCATGCTCCATTTATTCCCTCTGACTCATTTCCCCACTTATAAATCATTCATTCTCTCATTGATTCATTCATTCAGTGAATACTCAGAAAATATAAGGCAGGCTGCCTTCAAGGAGTTTAAAAAATATTCTTGCAGGTAAAGTAATAACCTAACACATTACCCACTAAAAGCACAAATCATGCTGAGGAGTGAGATCTCATGGGCAAAAGCTCATGAATGGGGTACCGAATGTACTAGGTCTTGAAGAATGAACAAGCTCCAACTCAGAGGAAGGAATCTGTGCTTCATTTTAAATATTTTCATACTTTTGCTTAAAGTTTCATGCCACTCCTTGAGATATTGAGGGGACAGACAGTAAGATAGTGAGTAACTCTGATTCTCCAAACCAAAGTTCATAGTCCACTGATTGAAGAGATCAGGCAATTAATCCACCTAAAAACAAACGAAAAAAGATTTCCTTCAAGTGTGGAGAAAGTTCTGTTACCCACTGGGGTAATTGTTTAAGTTGGGTTGGGTCTTTGCAGGGGTGTGTGGGCAGAATGGACTGCTCTGAGTAGGATGACCAACCATCCCAGTTTTTCCAGTTTTTGCACCGAAAGTCCTTTCCCCAAAGCAACCTTCCACTCGTAGGTACCCTCAAGTCAGCACCAAGTTTCCAACACCTTCACAGGCTTCCTTCATCTGATTCATACAATAAACTACTGTGATTCAAGATGTTGGTATCCCCACTTTCCAGATGGTAAAACTGAGGAATCAATAAGTCCAATGACCGCTAAAGATCACAAACATAAAGAAAGTAGCAGAGCCAGGGTTCAGTCCCAGATCTGGCCGCTTTGATCTTGAGCCACCTCCAATAACCCCACTCCATGCCTGCTGCTTCTCTGCATAGATGGACACGAAAACAAAAGTAGTGGAGCAGGCATATTGGAAATTCAGGCTCTCTGTGCACAGAGTGACTGAAAAGAGACCAGGAAAATTTGAGTTTGTTGATGCCCTGCTCTAAACCAAGGAGCCAAGGAGCCCAATTATGAGGAGAAAGGTGAAGCGACATCTACATGGGGTATTCAGGGTCTCATGGAACTGTTTGCAGGTTATGATGAATTTTCCATTTAACTAGATAGGAGACTATAGATACAGAAATACATGCAGATACACATACAGATGTAGTTATAGACACAGATATGGTCACTGTAGATTTTTAGCAAAAAGTGTGCAATTCTTTATCAAGGATACTAAAGATTATCTACATATCCAGTACAAAGTAGAAACTTCTGAGGCCACTTCCAACCTTGGAAGAAGATAGTTTTTGGACTCAAAAGAAATGATCCATATTTCTAGAAAAATCTTCACATCTGCGTGCCCTGCGAGGGTTTGGCTTTTTTTTTTTTAATGTAGAAATTCTATAAAAGAGAAAGAAGAAAGAACTGGGAGAGCATGACGCAAAATGGAAACATGGGGGTGATGGACATAATCAAAGAGGGGACGGTAGGAAGGAAAGAAAGAAAAAGGAGAGCTGGACCTGCGTGGCGAGAAATGAGAACAGATAAATGCGGAACGACAGCATGGGAAGTCCTGGAGAGCTCAATTAATTAGTTATTGTCCATTTCCTTGAGAGACCTCTAACAAATCTGTCCTTGTCAGTGACAGGAAATCTTTTTGAATTCTGTGTAAAAGGATATTAATGGCGGTGGTAAGCTTCAACACCCCTGCACGGTGACGCGGGGAGGTGGTGGAAGTTTCTGGAGGTCATTCCAGCAGCCGGCCTGGATGTACAAGCAGCCCCTCTGCCCTGCACACAAGGAGAACTTCCCCAGCCCACAGACTGTCAACCCTCTCTCCTCGACGGGTACATCAGGAGGCTGACATTTAATACCCTAAGGATATAGATGTTTGAGAGCTGGTTATTGTAACAAAGGAGGCCATCCAAACTCGGCAAGACCAAATGGATCAGATAAAGCTGACACAGAGATAAATCTGTTTTACATCCATTCTTGCACAAGTTTTGCTAATCTATGTAGTTATAGCTTTCCCACTGAAGAGAAAAAAAAATAAAACATAACCCACCACATGTCGGCAAGTCCACATCACGTTCCTATTTTTAATCTCCGAGGTATAACACTCTAGGCAAAGAACATTTTTGTGCTGACTTTTGCATGAACTCCATTAACAAAGGATGACACAGGAAGAAAATGAGAAAGGAGGATCAGAGAGGGGAAGAAAGGGGGGTAAAGAGAGAGAAGGAGAGAGGATTTCTTCTTGAATGGCTACAGAAATGCAGGGTGTTTTTTGTTGTTTTTTTTTTCTTCCTCAAATGAATGAATCCTGCCCCATCATTGAGACAGGATCCCTTCTCTCCCAGTCAGTCAGACACCTACTCTTCATTAGCCAGTATTTATGCTGCCAGATTGGACTTTCATATGGGAGCCTGAAGCACAAATGGTACAGATGGCAGGAAAGCTCTCATGAGATTGATAACGATGAAGAAAGATGCCACATTAAGTCAGAAGGTGCCACTGTTAACATCCCAGCTCAGAGGAGGATATTTCTAGCAAGCACTCCCCTCCCAGGGCTGCTTTTCTTCTGGCTTCAAGCAAAATTCATTCCCCTCCCCAGAAGCTCTCCGCCCCTCCGAATTGCTGGCAAGTGAGTGATACATTCGCTGGAGTCTCTTTGGTGTGTCAACCGATTTCTCCTCAGATACTTAACCTTTGCTTTCCAGAGGTGGTTGAGATCCTAGCAGTGAAAGGGGGCTGGAGGGAAAAGGAAGGGTGGGGGACGGCATTTCAATCCCTGTTTCCCTCAACAAAGGCACCACTATAAGAAGCTCCGCGCGGGAAATCTGAATGGTATTTATTGTTTCCATCCGGGCCCTCATTGCATCTGCTGTCTTTCAGAGACAGGCACTGGGTTCATAAAACCAGGGCCCCGTCTCAAACACTTTGGACAGAAGGCAGTCTCCAAGGTCTAGGATTGAGGGTTTCATGGGCAAGTCACCACCACCAGAAGATCACAGTACGGGGCCTTTGCTGATGGGATAGAAGACGACCTTCTAAGGACCCACTGTCAGAGGAGACACCATGATTCTTTGGAATCTTCAGCTGCTGGCTCAGACAGTTGGTTCCTCATTCAATGAAAACACAAGTCCTCATCCATGAAGTTCAAGCCTTTCGACTAAAAAGGTTTAAAAAGAATCCACTTTAAAAAAAAAGACAACAACTTGTCCTGGTTTTCATTTTTTCATCTCTAAGGGCCTGGTCACTGATTTTATCTCTGGCATCAAAGCTGAGACTGAGTTTTCTGGTTCCTCCAGACATTCCGGCCTCCCTAGATGGCAACCTGACACCAAACCAGGAAAGGAGAGTAGAGGGCAAGTTCTCTAGCCCACATAGCAATCAGATCAGGAAAGTGTCTCCCTTGTTTAGCAAGAGTCAGCCAGAAGCCCAACCAAAAGAACAGGGCATAATGGGACTTGCAATTTCAAAATATCTGGCAGCTCTGGCCCAATCTGAATGATACATTATCAGAGGTCCGTTCTAGAAAACACAGGCCGGGAGACAAAGGGAGCCCACATCAAGAGCCCCAGTGCAGCAATCACAAAGTCACATTGGTTTGTAAGCATTTAATTAGCTTCCTGGATTCGCAAGAACTCCAGTCAATTTAAGACACTCAAGGCAGCTCCTTCCAGATTCCACCAGCCGACTCGGAAGCTGGGACCTAGAATGCCTACCACCCGGGAAGGGTATTTGGAGAAACTTAATTGAAGGGAATTCCTCTTTTTATGTCTATATGATGTACCATCAGCATTTCCTCCCCTACAAAAATACACTGAGGGGCCACTAGTCCAAATAACTGGTTTAAATCTGTAAATTACAGCACTGCTTCAAGGAACTTTTAAGGTCATTTTGTGTCTACAGGAAAGTTAGATGGCAACATAAAATTTTTAGAGCTAATGCAATCTTTATACAGTGGATTCAACTCAACTGACGAGATGGGTTTGAGGCACTACCCTTCTCTCCCCCTTTCTTCTGACCATCCTGGAGTCCTTAGGCAGAATTACTGCTCTGGAAGCACTCACGCCATGACTACAGAAAACATCTTCCTCGCTGCAGGTCTCAGAACCTAGGTCTTCATCTCCCTCCCCTCCACGAAGAGAAGAAGGGATTGGTAAATATGGTTGATTTTCTGCATTGGTTGCATTTCTGCTGTGGAATCTAATCCTCTTTCACATCTCCTGTGTGTATTTCTTCTTGGAGTTCTGGTCTTTGATGACCTTCTCATAGCATTTCATTAAATGCCCTCCGCCTTGGTAAATTACAGTACTTTGAAGCCTTGGAGTTTAGCATATAAAAAAAGCAAGAGGCTCTGTATACTGCCTTGGGATAAGGTGTGATGAAAATCCCATACAAGCTGAACTGTACTTCCTAATCAAATGGGTGTAACAGATGGCTGCTGGAGCAAACCATCACAATGGAAATATCTGCAGTTCTCATGGTAACGGAATCTGCCAGGTCTGAGGGATTTGCTGTTTTTCAGGACATCTGAGCTGCAATCTCTTTCGAGCTGTCTAGCAGTCTCCGTCTCGCTCGCTCTCACTCTCTCAGCATGATGGAGATAGAGTTGAAAGGTGGAGCCCGATTTTGCATTCCAGCTGTGATTAAAGACACAGGCACACATCCTGGGAGATAATGCACTGCATATTCATCACACTATCTAGAACCTCTTTAGCTACTGGGACACGACTGTCATGCAATGACAATATGCCTTCTTCAGGAGCAAAGTGGGGGGTTGGGATGAAGAAGATCAGAGGAACAGAGAGGGAGAATAGGAGGAATTAAGATGCATGGGACGTACCTTGTAATAAAGATATGGAGCGATATTAAAACTAGCAGTTGTTTCCACTTCGTGGCAGCATGTCAAGATGACTTAACGTAGCAGGATAAAACATCTGGCCTAGGGAAAAAAAACACATGATGTCGAATTTCCAAATCGTAGACTATGTGGAAGAAAAACAACAGATAAGCAACTGTGTACCTTCCCAGTAAGTGAAAGCATGTGGAAGATTTCCTTACCCCCTGCAATCAGAAAGGAGATCCATCTCATAAGGGGAGGTTCGTGTATAGACACTGAGCTTTCATTATAAATCGAAGGTTTGGGCTTAAACCCACAGGACTACATTAGAAATGGGTCTTTTATTATTTTTTTCCCTCATGCCATTCATAACCTTCTGATTTTACAACAGTGCTCAGAAAGGGGGAAATAATCAGTCACAGTTCTATTTTATTAAAGGCTTTTCCTCCAAATCCCTATCGATTTAAAGAAATAAGGAAAAGTATACTGTCTTCTTTGCTATAGTACCTGCTAGCTGACACACACACACACAGACAGGATTGATTCACAGCTGCCTGGTCCCTTGGGTATTTGAGCTTGAAGATCAGACAACATATAAGAATTCAGCCATGACTCAAAATGGAAACAAAGAAGACCATTCTTAGCAAAGCCTGCAATGTGAAATGAAAAACTACGGGCTGGAGGCTGGAGCCCCTAGCACGCTTTCCCACCCCATTGTCCTTGAGGGCACTACTGTTAAATACATATGACAGCCAAAGAGATGAGGAGAATAGTCTCCAGAAAGCAGTGATTGGATCTCCCTTTTCATGAGGTAGAATAGCCAGGACTATGTAAGCCTTTAAGTAGCACTTGAGAGCAGGTCCCGTAAGGCAGCTTTGTCTCCCCCTCATATGGCGCCTGAAGAACATATTATATTATATAACCTTTCTCCAAGCCCGCCCCGCTCTGCCTGAGACCCTCTTCCTTTAGAAGCCGGCTAATAACAACTTGTGGATGACGATCTCCATCTTAACAAGCCGGATTAGTTAGTTTCAAGCAATGAACTGAGGCCATTTGTGCAGATGCTAATCAAAAAAAGAAAAAGGAAAAAAAAATTATAAAAGCCCCATGTGCCTTGTTCTCTTGTAAGTACAATATAGATAAAGAGGAGGGTGGCCCACGGCCACATCTGTGAGCCGACCTCCAAGGCACACAAAGGTCTCGGGGGGCCACAGAGTTAGAAAAGGAGGAAAAGAGGTTTGGATCAAGCCAGCAGCAGACAACAGAGGCTCTGAAAGGGCAGTGATTGGGGAACCATCTAAAGCTTTTTTCTTGGAAGTCATTCTTTCGTTGTCTCCCATGGGGGCTTTGCTTTTTGACAAACACTTCTCAGCTCCTAGCACAGAGCCTGGCATGGCACAGGGGGTGCAGAGTAAACCTTGGCAGGGTGGAGGGATGAGCGTGGAGGGATGGATGTATAAGGAAAGATGCCCAAATGTCAAAATGTCAAAACCAAACAAATGCCACTGGTCTGTAATCGTCCTCTCCTTCCTCCCCATACCAAGAACATAAAATTGCATGAAACGTCAGAGTCAGCACATTTGGAGAGGTACTCTGCGTCTTCAGAGATCAATGGCCAGATTGACTATTAACATTCAACCACAACTGGCACTCTTAAAACCTACACACAAAAAGGAGAGCTACTCAGCTGATGCTTCAGACTTAGAATATTGCAGAACATTTAAGCCCATTAAAAAAAAAAAAAATCTGTCATTTCATCAGCTTCTCTGACAGCTTCTCTGCCTTTTTCTATACCACAACTAGGAAACTGACTCATGAAGGAAGGAATGTTTCGTTTCCTTTAAAATAGTCTAGGAATAACATAATATACACTCTGTTACATATGGGATCTGAGTGTGTAATCAGGGTGAGAGAAAAAAATTAAAATTGTGAGGGAGAACACCAGCTCTCACATTCCAGAGAGCGCAACACATACACACACACACACACACACAGCTTCCACCAGCTTCTTGAATCTTAACTGCCCTTCAGAGTACATATTGCTTTTTTAGGAGTCCTCTAAGCCAAATGTTTGTTGGAATGCTGACCTCCTCAGAAGGTCAGGATGTCTTGCCGAGATCATTCAGTTACAAGACACCTAACTGCCCTACAAGTTAGAAACGGGTAAGTTTGAGAATTGAAATTATTCTTTAAGAGTAAAACGTAAAAGTTGTCTCTGTGGATAACACTCATCTCTAACACTCATCACAAAGAATATTTTTGTACAAGAAAGTTGCAGTCAACCTCAAAAAGATCCCACTATAACTCCAAAAGGTTCCCTCTACAGTTTATAGATATTTCAAATCCAAAATATTAGGAAACTAATTTATATATATATAATAAATTTATATATAAACTTATATATATGTATTTTACATATACTCAACTCCTATTACTTTTGATTCCCATACACTTTTTTGGTTTACTGCCAAAGGATCAAGCTTCCCAGGTGGCACTAGTGGTAAGGAACTCGCCTGCCAATGCAGGAGACGTAGGAGACATAGGAGGCGTGGGTTCAATCCCTGGGTCAGGAAGATGCCCTGGAGGAGGACATGGCAACCCACTCTAGTATTCTTGCCTGGAGAATCCCATGGACAGAGGAGCCTGGTGGGCTACTGTCTACAGGGCTGCAAAGACTTAATCGACTTAGCATGCACGACAAAGGATCATCTTATTTTTTTATGTCTCTGTCAACACAAGTAAAGGAAGGGCATTTTGTGGGGTTGCTATTCCCAATAAGCTTTAGGATCAACTTTGTTTCAGGCCTCACCCACCGCCCTGAAGTATTCGAGGCCCCAGTAGGACAGACCTGTTCTTTCAGAGGACGATCTTTATTGCCAACCTTCTCTGGAGTGGTTCGCCTGGAACTGAACTTGAGTATTTTTATTGCAATTGAGTTAGCTGAGCCTAAATAGGAAACTATTGCACCCAACACCCTGTGAAGCACTGCAGGGACAACAAAAATGAGTCGGTATCTTCTTGTCCCCAAGGAGTTCACAATCGAGCTAGGACAGGTAAGACCAGATTACTAATGTTGACAAGATCTGGCTGCACAACAGAACACCACCAAAGAGGTATAATCCAAGTGTCCAAGCAGAGTCAAAGGAGGCATTATAGAAGGCTCCATGTGAAATGGAAAGGTTGATGAGCCTTGAAGGGCTATAAGTAAGATTTCAACAGATTGGGGCATGGACGAGGATATTCCAAATACAGGCAATGACAAGAGTCTGGATGCAGAAGAGTGTTGTGACCAGTTTGGGCGTGCTGAAGGACCTGTTTGTCTGCGGTGAGAGTACAGGGACGGTTAGGTGGGAGAACTAGAGAAGGTGGGATGCAATCCCAGGGGCATTTGGGCACCACTGACCTTCACGAGGCTCACAAAACACCTTGCTTTGTGAGAAGTCCAGGGATGCTCCAAGCAAGGAACACTCCTAAGGGTCTGTAACCAACAGGAAATCCACAGGGGCACTCAATTTTCATAAAGCACCCCCATTTTTATGAAACATACTCTCTGAAAGTATGAACCTTTAAGAGTCAAACCAGTAAATTGCAAAACTTGTCCCATTCTGTGTGTCTTTGGAAATAAATAAGCCTTTCTATTTCAATATTTGGCATCATGACAAGATCTAAGAGGAACCAGAGAGATAATTAATAAGAGCATGAGGGGAAAGTGCAATTAAAAATGGCAAAGACTACTCCATCAATAAGTGCTTCATACTGAGATAGATTATTACTGCAATCTCCAGCTTCAAACCTGAAATCAAGTCACTCTGAATGGATAATTTGACCATTACTGGGGGGGAGGGGGGAAGGCATCATGGTTCCCAGCCTCTAAATTACAGGAGAAACATGATTCTATTCCAACCTCACCTTTCCGTCTCTAAATCAACACAATATTCACAGCTTAGTCCCAGTTGGCATAATGTCTATAACCTCAACTTTTAATGTTGTCCTTCAGATTCTTAACCAGAAGAGGAAGTTAGACTGAGAATGCCTCTAGAAGAGTCTTTTCTGGGGAACTAAAAAAAAAAAATTTTTTTTCCTAGGAAACAAGGAAAATAAACTCTATCTAAATAAGGGCCTTTGTCAAAAATAAAAACTAGCTGGAGCAAATCTGAAAGCTCCAGCCCCACCAGGCCTGGAGATGTCTGAACCTCTGGCCCAGTTTACAGAGGCTGCTTAAAGATGTTAGCCAATCTAGCCCATGTGAAAAAGCAGTCCACATGCTTGCCACTCCTCAGAGAACTGTTGGCTTCTGCCTTTTTGAATGGAATGGTTCAATACGGAATCACTTCCTGCAACTTAATTTTGGAGCTGAATGCAAAGTATAAGAAGATAAGGTCACAAGGACATGGATTTTTCTCCAGAAAGCGATCACACACCCTGGGCTGCCGAAAGTGGAGATTTAATTGGACACAGTAGGTTTTGCTACTGTTGTAATGTGGAAATATATTACTTTAAAAAAGGCCAGTGACCACAGCAGGCAAAGCAGTCAGAAAAAAATTTTTTGACTTTCAATTATTGCCTCCGATGGAAACAGCTGCTTATGTCAATTTCCAATGGCTGTGAGTAGCTTCATTATTTCATAATCATCATCATTGCTGTCATCCTGCCCTATATTTATCTAGCCATCTTAAAAAAGGACAATGACCAGAGAGAAAAACTATTGTCCATGCTCTTTTGATCTTTGGTTAAGGAGGTCCACTGAAATGAAAGTGGGATGAACACCTCTTGACTATCATTTCTGCTCAAAATATTGCGGTCACCTTCCTTTTAGTCAGGGTTTGGCAAACTACACCCACAGTCCAAATCTAGATCACTACCTGTATTTGTAAATAAAGCTTTATTGGAACCCAGCCACACTCATCACTGATGTATTATCAATGGTTGTTTTTGCAGTAGAATGGCAGAGGTCAGCGGTTAATGACAGAGGCTGTGTGACCTGCAAAACTTAAAATGTTTACCAGCTGGCCCCTTACTTTGCCAATCCCTGCTTTAAAGCACCGTCATCCTTATCATCATCATCCCTTCCATCTGCAGAGGTCATGGCTGTCAGAGGGGCTTCCCAGGTGGCATGGTGGTAAAGAACTTACCTGCCAATGCAGAAGACACGGAATTGATCCCTGGGTCAGAAGGGTCCCCTGGAGGAGGAAATGGCAACCCACTTCAGTATTCTTGCTGGAAAAATCCCATGGACAGAGGCGCCTGGCGGGCTACAGTCCATGGGGTCACAAAGAGTCAGATACAACTGAGAGACTCACACACACACACACACAAACACACACGGACATCAGAGTTCTTTAGTACACTTTATCTGATAACATCTTTCCAATACATAAAGACAGAGATAACTGCAGTGACCGGAGACCTATCAGACCAGTGTCACTTGTCTGAGAGAGATTCAGACTTGGCACCTCCTCGCGTTGGGACACTCGAGGTAAGAATGCCACTTTATGTGTGAGAGTGAGGACCAGTGCTCCTGGTTTTTGTCAAGAATTTAAGGCACTAGGCTTGACCCACAGACGGGTGATTCATGCGGAAATGACAGCAAGGGTTGTTAAACTTGGAAATTGCATATTAAACCACCGTGTGTTAATACATTTATAACTGTACATATTCTCACCCATCTGGAGTAGAAATATGTAAATGGAGAAACATAAAAGTTGAGAACATTAACCTGATTGTGCTCTTGGAAATTGCAACAGCAGGACAATGTACTGAAAATAATTTAGAGTTTAAATAATAGAGTTTAAACTCAAACCTGAGTTCAAATCCACACTGCCATTAGCTATCTGTCTTTGGGCAAATTTCTTACCCTCTCTGAGCTTCGTTTCTTCATCTTCAAAATGCAAATGTCAATAGATAACACTTTTCAGGGTTACTGTAAGAATGGTAATGCAATGATTGGTTAAGAATGGTTACGCAATGATTCCTGAATAATATCTGGCACAGTGCAGTAAATGCTCAAGAAATGGCAAAGGTAATAACTATTACAGTATTTGGCTTCAACTAAGACAGCAGGAAAGTTCCTTCCTAAGAAAGGCTGATTTAAATGTCATTAGAGAATGGGAGAAAATAACAGCAAATGAAACAACTGACAAAGGATTAATTTCCAAAATATACAAGCAGCTCATACAACTCAATACCAGACAATCCAATCAAAAAGTGGGAAAAAGACCTAAACAGACATTTCTCCAAAGAAGACATACAAACGGCTAACAAACACATGAAAACATGCTCAACATCCCTCATTATTAGAGAAAGGCAAATCAAAACTACCATGAGATATCACCTCACACCAGTCAGAATGGCCATCATCGAAAGGTATATAAACAAAAAATGCTGGAGAGGGTGTGGAGAAAAGGGAACCCTCTTGTACTGTTGGTGGGAATGTAAATTGATACAGCCACTATGGAAGACAGTTTGGAGATTCCTTTAAAAACTAGGAATAAAACCACCATATGACCCAACAATCCCACTCTAAGGCATATACCCTGAGAAAACCAAAATTGAAAAAGACACAAGTACTCCCAATGTTCACTGCAGTACTATTTACAATAGGTAGAACATGGAAGCAACCTAGATATCCACTGGCAGATGAATGGATAAAGAAGTTGTGGTACAGACACACAACGGAATATTACTCAGCCATAAAAGGAACATATTTGAGTCAGTTCTAATGAGGTGGGTGAACTTACAGCCTATTATACAGAGTGAAGTGAGTCAGAAAGAGAAAAACAAATCTCATATACTAATGCATATATACAGAATCTAGAAAGATGATGCTGAAGAATTTATTTGCAGGGCAGCAATGGAGAAACAGACATAGAGAACTGACTTATGGACATGGGAGAGGGGAGGAGAGGGTGAGATGCATGGAGAGAGAAACATGGAGACTTACATTACCATATGTAAAATAAGATAGCCAATGGGAATTTGCTGTATGTCTCAGGGAACTCAAACAGGGTTCTATATCAACCTAGAGGGATGGGGAGGGAAATGGGAGGGAGGTTTTAAAAGGAGGGGACATCTGTATACCTATGACTGATTCATGTTAAGGTTTGACAGAAAACAACAAAATTCTGTAAACCAATTACTCTTCAATTAAAAAATAAATAAAATTTTAAAAAAATAAAAAATAAATGTTCTTAGTAAATAGGACTAATACTCCCCCAAATGAGATATTTCTGTATCCAATTTGCTCTGAATATTATGCTTAAAAATATTATAGCTTGTATTTTCACATTGCTTCTCCTCTCAAAGCTTCTTCAAATAAACTCAGTATCTCTTGTGTGTAAAGCAGGGCATACGGGTCATTATTTGCCCATTTTACAGATGAAGAAAGTAAAGTCATACATAGAGTTAAGCTGAGACCCTATCTCTCCTCCTCATGGCCCAAAGCACTTAGTACTACCCTGGATGTTACGTAATGGTCTTTTAACTAACCAGATCTCTAACATCCTGGGGAAGGAAGAAACCCAATTAGAAAGGTACAATGGAAGGCATGAGAACAAGGGCAGAAGACCTGGGGAAGAAAGCAAGACACTCAAGAAAGCAAGACTCTAACAGAAGGATGATGCTTCAGACTGCAGACAAATGCAGTGCGCCTTTAAAAGGACCACATCTATCCCTCTATATTGCTTACTATCTGAAGGTAAGCCAGAGGGATGTGCATAGTGAGATTTTTGTCTCATTTCAGGAAGGATACAGGATAAAGATTCTGTGCCAGTAATCTTCCTTGGATTAATGGTTTCTCTTTTATCTGCAGTATTTCTGCTCAGATGTCTCTTCTTTGAATGAGTCAGAGGAATGCAAATGCTGGGCGCAATCCGCCTGAAATATTTAAATCCAGTTTTGCAATGTTTTGCAGGTTTTGAGGGACAAATTACACACACACACACACACACACACACACACACACACAAACATACGCGCACACACACAGAGAGGATGGAGGAATGGCAGATGAGAATTACAGATATATCAGCCAGCGATACAAAAACGTGGTATTTCAATTTGACAACAAACTCGTTTTTCCTTTTCCATTTCTTTGTTTCTCCAGATCAACATTTTAGAGGCTTGGTATGAGTGGAAGGAATCTGCAACATTCTTTTGTGAGGCTCGGAATCTCATCAAGAATGTATCTGACTACACAGAAAACTGATTTTCTTTTGGCTCCCAAATGACGAGACTTCATTATGCAACAAGCACGTCCCTGGAAAGAGCATTCTCTACATACTGAGAGAGAGAAGGTGGGACAGGTTGGACAGTTGGACATGATTTGTGTGCATTTTCTCGATCTCTCCTTTTATGGATACACTCTGAACTCTTTATTCTTACGTTCAGTCATAGACTTTCAGGCAGTGTCTCACTATTGTGACTAAGAGGCCTTCTTCTAAAAGGAAACCCGAATGGCATTAATATTCAAATCCTCTAACTCGGTCTGCAGTGGCTTGGTGGAGCTTGCATGGAGCTTCTGTCTGCCAGGGAACAGATCTTGGGAAATACAGCTGAGTAAATTGGGATTTAGCATCCATCCCCATGAGCAATTCTTAACATGAGACCCCTAGAATGAAAGGTCTCCTCCAAAGGCTTTTATTGCTGCCAGAAAGAATTCCTACCATGTGAACCCAAGGACAGAGGGAGGCTTTCTTATTTTCCTTTCCACCCCATGTGAAAGAATAATCTCATGCCTTTGGGACAAAGGCTTCTTTAAACAACAAAGTGAAATGCTTTCAACGTCCATGAACATCTCCCAACATCAATGAGATTGGTATTCACAGATGAAAAGCAGCAGGGGGGTACACACTGGCCATGAACAATTGGTCAATACGGCATTACCCTTGAAAACCAGAAAGCCAGGATTTGAAATGTGAAGCATCTCGCACTCCTAGTAAATGAGGACTGATGAGTTCCCAGGGACATTCAACTTCCTTTGACTTTATGTAAGTGATTTATAACCTTTCTCTATGCCATGGTTTCTGAATTTTCTCCAAGCATGTGCCTGAACTAAGGCTGGGAAAGGCTTGGCCCAAGAGCACAGAATCATACTTCTTTTTCTCAAAATGTTTTCATAAATCAGTCCATGGACTTCAGTATTCACCAAGCACCTAGAATGTGTGAGTCCTTTACTAGGTACTGGGCCACAAGATCGGCACAATCCAGGCCTTGCTCTCAGAGAGAGAGAAACAAAAAATATAATTCACTTGAGTGGTGGCTTAAAGACATTAACCATTGGAGAGAAGGACAAATGAGAAAGAGGCCTCAGGTGAGGTCCTCATCTTTAGACAAGCAAATAAATATACCTCGAAATACAACAACCTCCAGGAACACAAAAATATGCTGGCTGTGCCAAGTCAGATTTGTTCTATTATCCATGCTCCCTAATGATCAAGAACTGATTCATGTCACCCAAGGGTCTACTTTAGAAGTTTCCATGTTATGAGACAGGTCAGACTTCAGTCTCTCTGAGTTGAGATTTTTGTGGCTCCGGCCTCTGCCCGGCAGTCAACTCTCCAGCTCATTCCCTTTCCAGAAAAAAAACCCTGAAAGAGCCCAGTTCTCTGAGGTCCCTGGCAGCTGCAGACACGATACAGGTCCTCTTCAGACCCCATTCAGTCCATCAGTAGACTATCAATTGTAGGGTCTAAATGAGAAGGGAGAAGCAGGGCCGGGACCCTTTCTCAAAGAAGTTCAGTGAAGTCTCTGCCTAGCGGGGAGCTTCATCCTGCCTGGTACAAAGATGGAAGCCACCCTGTGAAATAACTGGCCATTTATATCTCCTTGGAAGGGCTCCAAGTGTTACTGTCATCCTAACTGTGTTCTCCAGAACTGAACGATGATCAAGGCATATATCATATACATCATACACATATATAAAAGTAACATATTTATATATATTAGAATAGAAATGAATATTTTACTATATATTAGAATAGAATATATGAATATCTTTGCTATATGCATTAGAATACTTCTATACATTCATATATAGGTATATTAAAATCCCAGTTGCAAAGGCTACAACTGACCCACTGAGTCCTCTTCATGAACCAAATGTGGTTTACTGACATACTCTCTTGACACCAGAATCCAAACCATCATCCATGCCACAAAGAGACAGAGATTTTACATCCAAAGACACCTCCTAGCCCACCAAATTAACCTTCTCTGGCTAGGGAAGCATGTTGCTGAGAAGGGTTTTTACAGGGCTCCTTTAAATGAGATGGAGGCTAATTTACTCTCTTAAATGATATTCTGGCTTTGGGTGGCACAATGTGAAAAATGACAAAGTCCACTCATGCATCAGACAGGATAATTCTGGCAAAGTTGGTGCTGACAGCATTAAAAAACAATGATGGAAGAGCCTGGCCTTGTTGTTGTCATTTTAATTGTCACTGTGAGTGACGAAAAATGCAGTTCCTGCTCCTGCATACTTACCTCTCAGTTTTGTAATACCTTCACTGGGTCCGTGTTATTTGAAAGTGTGATTAAAAAAAAAAATCAGGGGCAGGGGGAAGAAAAGAAGTGTATGTGTGAACACATGAGAGACAGAGAAAGTAGGAAGAGAGAGAAAGACAGAAAGGGATAAGAGAACACTAGACTCAGAAAGAGACAATGAGACAAAGACAGAGGGAGAAAAAAGATAACCAAACAAGGATTATTTCAGATGGCTTCTCCTGAATATCAAATGCAGAGGGCTGTTAGTAATCTCATGGAAGAGGCTAGTTTTCACAAATCAAGAAACCTACAGTATTTCCAAGATCCACTCTGAGTTTTCAGGCAAGACAGTCCAGAATTTCTTGTTAAAAGCTTAAGGGCTCAATTTATGCTAAGCATTCAAGGAAATGTCTCATCCAAACAGGATATCGTTTTTCATATTAAAGAAGCAAACCCGATCTCAGAGCATAAATGTTATTATTCACAGTTGCAAAGGAAAACGGCATTTACTTTCTCTTTCTCCATAGGAAGGGAAGGAGGAGGCTCTCCATTCTCTGGGGCCAGAAGAGGGCTCAGAAATTGTTTCCATTCCTGAAAGAAATACATTTCTCTCTCCCAACCCCAGCAGGTGAGTCCACAAACTTCCTCCACAGCCCTGACTGTTGCTTTGATGGGTCAGTGTAGTGTATGTGCATGTTGCTTTTCAACATATGTTTGGGGGAAGAATCAAAGCTAATTTCAGTGTGTGAAAAGCGAGCAGATTCCATTAGTGATTGTGACTTCCCTTCAAAGTGATAAGGCTGCTGGATGCAGGTTCTCAAAACTGAATGTCCAAATGGGAATTTACGATGTAGAGCTTGTTTTATCAACCGTAGGCTTCAACACACATACAAAGGGAGACAGACATAATTTTTTTTCCCTTAGCAGAAATGTAAAAAGTTAACCCAGAGAACCATTTGTGCATGCTTTTCTCACTCCCCAGCCCCCTCCAACCCACCCACCTCATTTTTCCCTCTTCAAACAGGTTAGGGTGGAGAAGGGGGTCGTTGAGGCCATCATTTCTGATTTTCATGTTGATGGATCTGAGACAATACACATTCAGTGAACCCACACTAGCTCTTCTGCAAATGACCACAGGAAAATCCCAGAAGGAATTCAAGTGGGACTCGACCACAGCCTGATTCTCTGAATTGTCCTCATAACATCTATATCTGGTAGTATTCTTCATTATCTTGGTCTCAAAGCCCACAAACTCATTTCTCATCTTTATGGAAAGCAAGCCCAATGAGAGCTTTGGACAAGGTTTGGTCAGTGGTAGTTCATGGTTGTCATCACATTTAAGATGCACCTGATCCATAAACATACATAGATAGATAGACTACTCAGAGGTCCAAAAGGTGGGGGGGTGGGGCGGGCGGGGAATGGCATGCACTGCTAAACTCTATTAGGACGCAGCACACTTTACAAGAAAGTTTGTTATGAAACAGCATGTGGTATTTCCACCTATAAAACTGGGTGGCCTCTATTTAATGATATGTGATTTTTTTTTCAAGACAAGATTTACATTATTCCAAATATGAAGAGCTCATAGCTGGGCCCACCAGTTTCATTAAAAAAAAAAAAAAAAGTTGGGATTCATGCCAGTTCAACACGATCTCAGGCAGAGTAACAATACACCTCCTTGTTCCAGGTCCAGGAAAAGAAAACCAGAGAGTGATACTGGAACCCCTCCTTGTTTGATCTGGCCCCGTATTCCTTTGCAGCCATTGTCTGCTGTGTGTTCAGCATGGGCGGTGATGATCAATGGAAGATACAAAGACAAAGAACGAAGTAAAAGATAACTTATGTTTACCATGTGCTGGGCACAGCTGATTATCTCTTTCAATCCTCAGAGTTACCCTATGAGGTAAAGATCCCAGTACCCACTTCAGTTCAGTTCAGTTGCTCATGTCCGATTCTGTGCGACCCTACAGACTGCAGCATGCCAAGCTTCCCTGTCCATCACTAATTCCCGGAGCTTGCTCAAACTCATGGCAATTGAGTCAGTGATGCCATCCAACCATCCCATCCTTTGTCGCCCCCTTCTCCTCCCGCCTTCAATCTTGCTCAGCATCAGGGTCTTTTCTAATGAATCATTTCTTTGTATCAGGTGGCCAAAGAATTGGAGTTTCAGCATCTGTCCTTCCGATGAATACTCAAGACTGATCTCCTTTAGGATGGACTGGTTTGATCTCCTTGCAGTCCAAGGAACTCTCAAGAGTCTTCTCCAATGCTTTACAAATGATCAAATGGAAGCACGAAGTCTTGCCCACAATCTCATAGTTGGAGACTGTGGGTCTAGGAATAAACTCAGACCTCAGCCCATCTGATTCCGAAGCCTACGTTCCAGAAGACTGGAGAAATGGTTTCCAGACTGTGTCCCAGCATTTTAGAGGCTCCTCAAATTTGATTTGAATTTTCAAATATCTTTTGAAATACTTTAAGACTAGAACAAAACACAGGAGGTTCATTCAAGTATTATATACTCAATGAGAACTTTTCGGAGACTCCCAGGATATGGACTGGTTTAACTGCTGGCTGACTTTGTAACAGAACACATTCATATAATTTAACATGTAAAGTACATGTATACTACTAAAATGATGCCTTTTATCAATTTCACATATTGAATTTGTACAGAATTTGTATCGGTTAAAAAAAAAAATAAAAAGGCTTGACCATCCCTGCTGTAGGGCATGCAATCTCAAGGAGAGGGTGACAATGCATTGTTTTTGAGGGCCCACAATCTTAGCTACTGCAAGACTTTTTCCCGCCTTCCCGAGGATCATAGTATTTACATAAACAAGTATCCAGTATTTTTGCTATATTAAATTTTCATAGGGAGAAGGGGATTAGGAAAAAGTCTAAAAAGTTCTTTATGGAGGAGACAATGAAAAAAAGGTTGAAAAATACTGCTCTAGGGTATTAAGAATTTCAGAGTTTGAAACAGAAAAGAGCAATAGCTTGGTCCTTACTCAGCTTGAGCAGCCTATGTAATGTGAATTGTAACTCTGTGAGGAGTTCTCCTTGGAGAATAAGCCTGGCTTGCTTGCAACCCAAAGATTTGCTCCCCGTAAAAGGCTTTTATGAGCTTCAATCCCTTTGCTTCTGCGAGGAATCTTAGCAACTTGAGCCAGCCCCCTCATTTTGCAGAAGGAAAAACTGAGGTCCAGAGAAGCAAAAGGTTTGTCCCAAGATGTAGTACTATTTGTGGCAGTCTGAATTCAAACCCAGAACAGCACCTTGCATTAGTAGGTGTCCAAATAGTGTTTGGTTACATGAGTGAGGGAAGGGAAAAAGGACTTTGATAAAGAGATTTCGTTGAAAAGATCAGGTACAAGAATTTTTTAAACCAAAAAAATAGGAGTAGACTGCCTACTTTACACCACCTATTGATAGGGAAGAAGAGAGAGAGGGAGAAAAAGAAAAAAAAGAAAAGAATCTCACCACCTAAATTTGCCTGGGAGTTGGAGACCTCTAAAAGAAACGTTCCACCCGCTCAGCCCCAGCTGAAGCAGAACAGTGTCAGGAGCCAAAATAAGTGAGTCCTTCCTCCAGCTGAACCAACCGCACATCTTTCCTTTGCTTGTTTGTTTTCTTTCTTTAAAGCTCTTACAATACTCCTAGCATACTACCATCTGCTGAAGCGGGATGAACAGGTAGCTTTAAAATGATGATAGCTCTGGGAAATGATAATCACTAGGTCATAGAAAGCGGCACTGCAGTGCATAAATAAGATAAGTAAAAGTGCTGAGGACGGCATGTTTGCTTTAATAAAATGTGGTTTCCCTTTGTGTGGAGAATGCCTTTCTCAAATGCCTGGGGAGAGAGGCTGAACTATAGACCAGAAACACACAGCCGGTCCCAGAATCTGGCAATGAGGGTGGGATCAGAGGGGAGAGGAATGAAATATGACTTACTGAGACACAAAAGAAAGGGAGTTGGACCAGAGCCTTTGTGTTGAATTGCTGAAGCAATGGAATGAGATCAGAACTTCCAGGTCTAATTCCAAAGCTCCCTTTGGTGGAGGCAATAACGCTGCACTGGAAAGAGTGAGGGCTTGGGTTACAGCATAGCTCTCCTTGAACTATGTGACCTTGGGAAACACCATCTCTTGTATTTTGATTTTTCTCTTTTATGAAAAGGGGATACTATCTCACAGGGTTATCGAAAGTTTTATATTAGAGGTTGTACACAAAGCACCAGCCACAATACCTGACATACCTTTGGCATTTAATAAATAAATGGTAGTAATGATGAGCAGGATGTAGCTAATGCAAGATGATACAAGAGGTGACAATGATGAGAATAAGGAAGCTGATGCACAGGCCTTTTCTAGAAAGCAGCTACAAATACACACCGAGTCCTAAAGATCACAAGTAGCTTAGGAAAGACCATCACCTGTTAGAAATGACATTGGGAAGCGTAATTCATACAGTGAGCATTCCCTGTGCAAAGTATTTCAGTGAGCAAGAACTACATCTTGAAAACATGAGCAACTTCTGAATTTTTGCGAGAGATCATCTTACTTGGACTTTCTACAAAGCATTTTCACTGATGTTCTCTCATTTTAACCCCATACCAGCAATGTGAGGTTGTGAGGACAAGCGTAAGATACCCATTTAACAGATGAGAAAACCAGAGGCCTCAAGAGGTTGTAGTCATTTAGTTACTAGCTCAGTGTTGCAGAGAGGTGGTGCAACAATCTAGACTGCCTAGATTGTCTAGACCCCCTAGGTTGTCTAGGGGGGTCTTGACAATCTAGACCACAAGCCTGGTTGTCTGCTTCCCATCCCCATGGTACGCTGAGCTGACTACTTAAACATTCCCACCTGGAAACAAGCATGGAACTCATGCAGGTCTGGCACAGTTGTGCCCTGTCTGCTCTCTGCATCCTAATGTGCAGTCATCTAGCCTCTGCCTGACTCCTTTCATCTGAGTCAGCACAGTACTCTCCTCAGTCATCTAACTAGCTCTGTGTTCTCCACTCCTGATCCAAAATAGAAAATCCAGAAGAAGAATCTTTTCCTTTGGAAACTAATACCATGAGATGTCCATCAAACCATACACATAAATGGTATCATCTAACCATTGTGTGATTTTTAGTGGAGCAAGCCTGAAAAAGCTCTGGAAGGCTTTGCTCTACCCGGTGGACAGAACAGAGCTGACTGTGTCTGCAAGGTACCATCACTTGCTGGGGATACTCTCTTTCTCTACCCTCAGATGCAACTCTGATCATATAACTGACGTAGCCTCCTCCTCACAACAGTCTTACGATGAAGATGGGGCAGTTGGGGAAACTGAAAAATCAGAAGTAGGGCAAAATATGTAGAAACACACAACTCAGCTGGAAAACCATGTCTTAAACACAGATTTCCTCACTCCAGTCCCATGTTCTTTGAACTATACCAAAGTATAGTACTGTCGTCATCAATTGGAAATCTTTTGATGACAAATAATAGAAAATCCAGTCCAAATCTTCTTAAACAAAAAAAGTTAATTTTTTCTTTTCTCTCTCCCCCCTAGTTTTTCCTTTTGTGTTGTTGTTGCTGTTATTTTTTTAAAATAACTAAATAGTTCAGGGATAAGAATTGTTGCAAAACTCAGGTTAAAGTCTGAGTTGGCTCCCTCCATGTGGTGGTGCTCTAGCAAGTACAAGATCTCTTCCCATGGTAGAGGCAGTTTCATTCCTCAAATCCTTACAGGGCCATCCTCCATGGGAATTGTCTCGGCAATTCCATAGGGTGGTGAGCTTCACTCTGATTGGACTAGCTTAATCATGTGTCCATCCCTGAACCAATCATAATAGGTGGAAGGAAAGGATATTTTGGTTAGTTTAGGCTAATCAGAGCCCACCATCAGGGTCAGAAGTGAGGTCAGTCCAACTCAGTCTACATGAATGACTATGGTGAAGAGGTACTTTTCCAAAGGAAATTCAAGGTGCTGTTATCAGGAAAGAGAGGCAATGGAATCTGGGCAGGAACCCCACAATGACATCCAGTCTTTTATTCTACAGATATTCTTTGAACTCCTTGTTGTTGTTGTTCAGTAGCTAAGTTGTGTCCAACTCTGCAAGCCCATGGACTGCAGCACACCAGGCTTCCCTGTCCTCCACTTTCTCCTGGACTTTGCTCAAACTCATGTCCATTGAGTCAATAATAACACCCAATCATCTCATTCTCTGTCATGCTCTCCTCCTTCTGCCTTCAGTCTTTTCCAGCATGAGGGTCTTTTCCAAAGAGTTGGCTCTTTGTATCAGGTGGCCAAAGTATTGGAGCTTCAGTATCAGTTCTTCCAATGCATATTCAGGGTTGATTTCCTTTAGGATTGACTGGTTAGATCTCCTTGCAGTCCAAGGGTCAAGAGTCTTCTCCAACACCACAATCCAAAAGCATCAATTCTTCAGCGCTCAGCCTTTTTTATGGTCCAACTCTCATATCCATACATGACTACTGGAAAAACCACAGCTTTGACTATGAACTACAAACTACAAACCTTTATTGGCAAAGTGATGCCTCTGCTTTTTAATACACTGTCTAGGTTTGTCATAGCTTTCCTTCCAAAGAGCAAGTTCCTCCTAATTTCATGGCTACAGTCACTGTCTGTGGTGATTTCGGAGCCTAAGAAAATAAAACCTGTCACTGTTTCCACTTTTTACCCTTCTTTTGATTTCCTATTGTATGCCAATTGCAGGCAAGAGGCAAAAAATTAATAAAACAATGTCTAAGCGGAACTCAGTCGAGCGTATCTGGACCCAATCGTCAACTACTTCCCCATTTTAATCTCTAACTCACCCAAAGCACTCTTCTGTCCAGAGCTTAAGCCAGGCTGTTGAAAGGCCCGGCAGGGTGGTGAGTTCAAATTGTTTTCTATTTGCAAGGCAACTAAAACCCTAGAGTCAGGTCACAGCAAGAAGAGCAGTTACAGTGTAGCAGTTAAGAGTTACAGGTTCTGGAGTCTGACAATTTGAGTTTGAATCTTGAGTTGGCCACTCCCAAATTGTATGACCTTGCAAGGTGTTTGACCTCTCTAGGCTTCAGGTTCTTTACCTGTAAAATGGGGATAATTGCAGTCACCTATAATTATGAGACGAGATGGTTGCATGACCAACTCAATGGACATGAGTTTGAGCAAACTCCGAGAGCTAGCGAAGGACAGGAAAGCCTGGTGCACTACCGTTCATGGGGTCGAAAAGAGTCAGACATGGCTTACTGACTGAACAATAGTCACCTAAGGATGTCTGGATTTGATCCTTGAGTCAGGAAGATCCCCTGGAGAAGGGAATGACTACCTGCTCCAGTGTTCTTGCCTGGAAAATTCCATGGACAGAGGAGTCTGGTGGGCTACAGTCCATGGGGTCACAGAGTTGGATACAACTGGGCAATTAATACTTTCACTTTCAAGGATATTTGGAGAGCCAAATGAGTTAATACAGAGGTCAGCTAACTTTTCCTACACAGGGCCAGACAGTAAATATTTCAGGCATTGTGGCCCATGCAGTCCTGTGGCAACCTCTCTACCCTGCTATCACAGTGTGAAAACAGCAATGGATGATATATGACCAAATGGCAGTGCTTACAATCACGTGACACCAAGTAAGAGCTCAAGGAGAGCTCAACACATTTATAGCAAATAGCGCTTAACTGTGTTTATTATTTTCTTTCCACACTGTCCCTCTCTCTCAATGGCCACTACACACCCTTTCTTGACTACATGGATTGTAGATATGTTATTTCACACATACACACATTAGCGATTTGTCTTTATTTATTGACTTAGTGACAAAGATCTCTACTCTTCTAATTGGATTACTCATCACATTGTTAAATTGTTCTGTCCCTATGCCTTCAGAAGGAAATAGCAAAAACCTTGGCATGTTGTAGATGATCCAGTGCTAGGGTGATTCATAGCCAGCAAAGAATAATAACTGTTATTATTTGCTATAAACAACCTCTCAGCCTCATTAGTGAATGCTCACTTGCAGACATTCCCATCAAAACGATTTTCTTATGTTACAGGACAGCCCTCAAGTTTCCTCCTCTACAACCAGACTCCAGGTCCAGAAATCACTGCTCAGATTTCACGGTGCTCAGTCACGCTGAGCGGTCTCAAGAGACCAAAAAAAACAACACTGGAGTTAAAAGTTAATTCTTCCTGCTGGGTTAATAATTAGGTAAAACCCATTTGAAGTAAGGAGAAATCAGTGTGTCTGGAGTTCAAAATGAATTAGTGAGGAAGGAGGCAAAATAAGGAATTACAGAGTTAGAATGGAACTGCCAAGAACTCCACCTTCTGCTGGGTGGGAAAGGAGAGATGACAAGGAAACCCATTCAGGAACTTCAACTTTTATAATCAGCAAGGAATCCCCAAACTCAGATGCAGATCCCTGTCTGTGAGAAGGCTTTTTAGCTAATCCAAATGAATAACTCTGCTGTTTATTGGTGAGACAGACAACCACTTAAAACATGATAAATTATAAAATGTCTCCCTGTTAGCACTTCTGCTGGCAGCCTAACTCACTTTATTTTGCACCAAGGCATCTTCCCTTTAATTCAGCATCTTCCCACAAGTTCGTATGTTAAAGGAGAAACTCTACATATCATTTATACATTTTGTTTGGATGGTTGTGACCCCCAGTCAATATGCACATTACCCAGAATGCCAAGTGACAACCACGGGAAAAACAAGAAGCAAAAGAAAAGCTCACACTTCTCTGCTTACTAACTCAAAAGCACAATGCCATACTCTACATCTTTCAGTAGAAAGGTTCATAGGTGAGCTCATTTATGGCTCATAATTTTGTTACCAGGAAAGGAATCAGTGGAGTTGGAAATATTCCACATATTTGGCAAAACTGTATCGACATCATGCAGAATAAAGAAGCTCCCATCCATTGCACTGCCTTGTACAGACCTAGACATATACCCGAAGGCACTCAGTGTAATTAGTTGGAAATATACCAAGGCCAAGATTACATTCATAAAGGGTGAAATGCCACAGATTCATTGGTCATGCTGCTGGTGCCACCTACAGCCAGTTAACCTAGGAGTTGCACACTCAATTAGCCACACGATCCATAGTCCTTCTCTGTACTCTTTCTACAAGGAGAACTCCTGGCATCACTTGAACACACACAGCCTCTGCCATCCACCCATTTCCCCAGGACTAGGGTTGAGAATTTGAGTGGAAGGAACTAAAATCCTGATGAGCCTAGAGAAAAATCTCATAGGTGTTAAAGTAAGAAAGGGTCAAGTTCGATTTTCAGAGCTGCCCTTACTAACTGTAGGACTCTGATCAAGTTACCTGTCTCGTTTCTTCACCTGTAAAACAATGATAATACCTCCTTTCTAGTATTGCTATAAGAATTACAGAAATATATGTTAAGTATTTAATATGTGTTAAGGTTTCAATAGATAATATTTTCCTGGAAATACAAGTTATACGGGCCTGAAGCACAATTCCTCCAGCCTTGCTGTCTGTTCCTCCCTATGTTGGCACATCTTGTGGTCATCTCAGGAAACACAGGAAAGGCCAGGATGCATAATACACAAGAAGAAGAAAGAGAAGGGCAAATAAAAGCAGAGAATGAGGGCCAACAGCAGCAACTCATACTGAAAGTGCTTACACAGTACCAGGAATTGTTCTAAGCTGTTCATATTTATTAACTCAATTCATATGCATAACATCTCTATAGAGTGGTACCATAGTTATCCCCATTGCACAGATAAGAAAAACGAGGCACCAAGCAAGGAGTATGGGATTTGCTCAAGATTACATTGCTAGTAAGTGTCAGAGCCAGGATGCAAACCCAGACAGAATGGCTCCAGGGTGTGCGCTAGTGGCTACTGCTATAAGACCCAAAGAAGCAACTCACGATATCAGAGAGCTCTCAACTAAAGACAGCAGAGCGCTCAAAGTGATAGGTATGCCTATCACTTTCCTAGAGGCACTACAATGTCATTTTGAACAGAAAACAAGAAATCCAGGGGCTTAAAAATACTCTCTGACATGAAAAATTCAGAAAGGGCTGTGGTGGTACAGCCACTAGTTCAAAAAAATGGTGCCCAAGCAAGCCTGTGCCTGCTGCAGTCTGCATCTCATCCGGCCAACCAATTCCAAATCACGGGGGAAGTGAGGACGCTTAGAAGCACACTGGTTCCTGCCTTCCCTTCCATGCCCTCTTTGGTCTTTAGAATCAATCAGACGAATGGCTGAGTGTCCTTATTGTTTGAGTGGTACCTTTGAATATTGAAGGAGATATATGGAAGTGACAGGTGAAGGCATCTTCATTGTCTAATCTCTGACACTTGAAATCTCTGTCAGGCAACCTGTGACAGGCAAAAACCAAGAGGGAGACTTGGTTCAGATGTCATATTCTTCAGGTTTCCTCCCAGAGAGGATTTGTTGATGTTACAGGTATAGGAGGTTAAAAGCAAACATATTTCCATGTGTTTAGCAACCTCCCAAGCTAAAAAGCCCCTAAGAATTTAAATTTACTCTAAGGTTCACAAGCTACAACCAAAATGCTAGCTTCTGTCCCAGTTGTATGGTACAAATAATATGGATCCAAAAAGCACAAAGAGATTGAGAATGGGAAACTCCAGAAGTAGCACAGAAGCAATGTCTCACAGATGGGAATAACCAGGAGAACCTTAAAGGAGTTGACCATTAAGGTCCAACTTTTGTTTCCTCCCCAGGACAAGAATAGAATGAATGGAACTGTGTGGGAAAAGCCAGTATATAGGCCTCCCTACTGCAGTACTGGTGGGAATCACTCAAGAAGGGAGTTTGAAGGAGGGGAGGGGATTCTGTTAGATGACAGAAGGACCAGAATCAGCTTGGTTATTCTCCTCCTAATTTTGCATGCTCCAAGTCCTTGGTGGTCTTCACAAAGTTCAAAGTGAATTCTCAGTACATCAGTGAGCCAAAGCTTGATACTTGGGATTCTTGTATATCTCCAAATTCATCTCAGAACTGTAAGACTGACCCAGGTTAAAGGTTCTGGGAATGTCACTAGGCATCTCTAACAGGTTCGGTGAGACCAAGAGCTGAGAAAGCCATGGTAAGCAAACCAGTCATTTTGAATTTTAGATTCCAGGCAATTCAAAGTCAATTGCTAAGGGCAGCCTAAGAAAAGAAGCTTATTTGTGTGGATTAAGTGCTAACCACCTTCTTCCTCTCACTCACTCACTCTCATTTTCTCTCATCCTTCTTCCCTCTTTCTCCCTCTCTACTTGCTTTAGGGGAGCAGTTATGCAGTCAGCAGCCCTTTAGAGAGGCCCATGTGGCAAAGAACGGAAGCCTTCTGCCAAATGGCTCCTGCCAACAGTGACTGAACTTAGAAATAAGATTTTTCCAGCCCCAGTCAAGTCTTTAGCTTTGCAACTTTCTCTGACAGCTTCTCTGCAAAACCCCATGAGAGAGTCTGAGCCAGAACCATCCATCTAAGTTAGCTCCCAAATTCCTGACCCTTGGAATGTTTGTGAGATAACAAATGTTTCTGGTTTTAAGTTACTAAGTGTTCGAGTAATTTATTATACAACAATAGATAACTAATACAAATACTTGCTTAAGTCCTATAGCTGAAAGAGTGGTATGTCTGTTTCCCAAACCTATGCCCTTGCCAGTGCCCCTTTATGCCAAGTCTATAGCAGTTCTCTGCTCCATAACTAATTGCTTCTGTTATGGTTTTGAGAGAAAGAGAAACACAATCAAGCTAGCTCAAGTACAGTGGGGATTCCTTAGAAGGAAGCACTAAGCAAATCATAGACCTCCAAGGATAGGAAACAAAGTACAAAGTTCTGCTTTTAACAAGAAGTGAGAGTGTAACAACTTTTCCTCCCATAAATAACATCTATAAATGGTGGAAGAAAAATATAAAGCCTGGAGGGCTCCAGGAACTCAAAAAAAAAAAAAAGTAGGCATATTTTGGAAGGCAATCAAAAATTATAGCAAGAAATCAACACTAAGTGAGCTCCAGTTTTTTCCGGCATGTCCTGAAGGCAGCCAGAATCGTGGCCAAAGTGGCATGTTTGAAATTTAAAAAAAAAAAAAAGTCTGCTACTATTCTGGCTGGAAGAACCACCCGAAAAAAAGCCCAGGGATATCGGACAACCAGAGAGCAGAGGGAGAAGAGAGTCAGGAAAGAAGAAAGTAAATTTTGTGCTTAAATTCAGCCTGTCTCTGCTTGACCCCTAAACCATTCACTGGTGGGTCAAATGGAAATCAGCTAGCGGTTAAGACTTAAAGAACTGATCTCAGGTCTGAAATTCCACTCACCATAGACATTGCAGTTTTCCGTTTCAATCAAACGAAGTTCGTTGGCCACTAAAATAAAATATCAACACTCCTTAGGGCAATATAACAAAATCCAGAGTCTCTCCATGATAACATTCACAATATCCAGGATATAATGTAAAAAATATTCAACATATGATTGAATCTAAAGGGAATGTAAATGATAGATGCCAACCTCAATATGGTCCTTATTTTGGTTTACAAAAAAAGTATTTCAAAATAGCTATTATAAATATATTCAAGGAAGTCAAGGAAAATACACTCACAGTGAATGAAAGAAACTTCAGCAGAGAAACAGAAAATGTAAAAATGTAACAAATGGAAATTTTAGAACAACAACAACAACAAATCTGAAATTTTAAATTCAACTGATGGGCCTAAATGGTAAAACAAAGATGAAAAGTAAAAGTGAATTTTATTTATTTTTTTTTTAATTTTTTTTTAGTTTTTTATTTTTTAAATTTTAAAATCTTTAATTCTTACATGCATTCCCAAACATGAACCCCCCTCCCACCTCCCTCCCCATAACATCTTTCTGGGTCATCCCCATGCACCAGCCCCAAGCATGCTGCATCCTGCGTCAGACATAGACTGGTGATTCAATTCACATGATAGTATACATGTTAGAATGTCATTCTCCCAAATCATCCCACCCTCTCCCTCTCCCTCTGAGTCCAAAAGTCCGTTATACACATCTGTGTCTCTTTCCCTGTCTTGCATACAGGGTCGTCATTGCCATCTTCCTAAATTCCATATATATGTGTTAGTATACTGTATTGGTGTTTTTCTTTCTGGCTTACTTCACTCTGTATAATCGGCTCCAGTTTCATCCATCTCATCAGAACTGATTCAAATGAATTCTTTTTAACGGCTGAGTAATACTCCATTGTGTATATGTACCACAGCTTTCTTATCCATTCATCTGCTGATGGACATCTAGGTTGTTTCCATGTCCTGGCTATTATAAACAGTGCTGCGATGAACATTGGGGTACATGTGTCTCTTTCAATTCTGGTTTCCTCGGTGTGTATGCCCAGAAGTGGGATTGCTGGGTCATAAGGTAGTTCTATTTGCAATTTTTAAGGAATCTCCACACTGTTTTCCATAGTGGCTGTACTAGTTTGCATTCCCACCAACAGTGTAGGAGGGTTCCCTTTTCTCCACACCCTCTCCAGCATTTATTGCTTGCAGATTTTTGGATCGCAGCCATTCTGACTGGTGTGAAGTGGTACCTCATTGTGGTTTTGATTTGCATTTCTCTAATAATGAGTGATGTTGAGCATCTTTTCATGTGTTTGTTAGCCATCCGTATGTCTTCTTTGGAGAAATGTCTATTTAGTTCTTTGGCCCATTTTTTGATTGGGTCGTTTATTTTTCTGGAGTTGAGCTGCAGAAGTTGCTTGTATATTTTTGAGATTAGTTGTTTGTCAGTTGCTTCATTTGCTATTATTTTCTCCCATTCCGAAGGCTGTCTTTTCACCTTGCTTATATTTTCCTTTGTTGTGCAGAAGCTTTTAATTTTAATTAGATCCCATTTGTTTATTTTTGCTTTGATTTCCAGAATTCTGGGAGGTGGATCATAGAGGATCCTGCTGTGATTTATGTCTGAGAGTGTTTTGCCTATGTTCTCCTCTAGGAGTTTTATAGTTTCTGATCTTACATTTAGATCTTTAATCCATTTTGAGTTTATTTTTGTGTGCGGTGTTAGAAAGTGATCTAGTTTCATTCTTTTACAAGTGGTTGACCAGTTTTCCCAGCACCACTTGTTAAAGAGATTGTCTTTACTCCATTGTATATTCTTGCCTCCTTTGTCAAAGATAAGGTGTCCATATGTGTGTGGATTTATCTCTGGGCTTTCTATTTTGTTCCATTGATCTATATGTCTGTCTTTGTGCCAGTACCATACTGTCTTGATGACTGTGGCTTTGTAGTAGAGCCTGAAGTCAGGCAAGTTGATTCCTCCAGTTCCATTCTTCTTTCTCAAGATTGCTTTGGCTATTCGAGGTTTTTGTATTTCCATACAAATCTTGAAATTATTTGTTCTAGTTCTGTGAAAAATGTGGCTGGTAGCTTGATAGGGATTGCATTGAATTTGTAAATTGCTTTGGGTAGTATACTCATTTTCACTATATTGATTCTTCCAATCCATGAACATGGTATATTTCTCCATCTATTAGTGTCCTCTTTGATTTCTTTCATCAGTGTTTTATAGTTTTCTATATATAGGTCTTTAGTTTCTTTAGGTAGATATATTCCTAAGTATTTTATTCTTTTCGTTGCAATGGTGAATGGAATTGTTTCCTTAATTTCTTTTCTACTTTCTCATTATTCGTGTATAGGAATGCAAGGGATTTCTGTGTGTTGATTTTATATCCTGCAACTTTACTATATTCATTGATGATCTCTAGTAATTTTCTGGTGGAGTCTTTAGGGTTTTCCATGTAGAGGATCATGTCATCTGCAAACAGTGAGAGTTTTACTTCTTCTTTTCCAATTTGGATTCCTTTTATTTCTTTTTCTGCTCTGATTGCTGTGGCCAAAACTTCCAGAACTATGTTGAATAGAAGCGGTGAAAGTGGACACCCTTGTCTTGTTCCTGACTTTAGGGAAATGCTTTCAATTTTTCACCATTGAGGATAATGTTTGCTGTGGGTTTGTCATAGATAGCTTTTATTATGTTGAGGTATATTCCTTCTATTCCTGCTTTCTGGAGAGTTTTTATCATAAATGGATGTTGAATTTTGTCAAAGGCCTTCTCTGCATCTATTGAGATAATCATATGGTTTTTATTTTTCAATTTGTTAATGTGGTGAATTACATTGATTGATTTGCGGATATTGAAGAATCCTTGCATCCCTGGGATAAAGCCCACTTGGTCATGGTGTATAATCTTTTTAATGTGTTGTTGGATTCTGATTGCTAGAATTTTGTTGAGGATTTTTGCATCTATGTTCATCAGAGATATTGGCCTGTAGTTTTCTTTTTTTGTGACATCTTTGTCAGGTTTTGGTATTAGGGTGATGGTGGCCTCATAGAATGAGTTTGGAAGTTTACCTTCCTCTGCAATTTTCTGGAAGAGTTTGAGTAGGATAGGTGTTAGCTCTTCTCGAAATTTTTGGTAGAATTCAGCTGTGAAGCCATCTGGACAGGCATACCTCAAGAAACAAGAAAAAAGTCAAATAAATAACCTAACTCTACAACTAAAGCAACTAGAAAAGGAAGAGTTGGAGAACCCCAGAGTGAGTAGAAGGAAAGAAATCTTAAAAATTAGGGCAGAAATAAATGCAAAAGAAACAAAAGAGACCATAGCAAAAATCAACAAAGCCAAAAGCTGGTTCTTTGAAAGGATAAATAAAATTGACAAACCATTAGCCAGACTCATCAAGAAGCAAAGAGAGAAAAATCAAATCAATAAAATTAGAAATGAAAATGGAGAGATCACAACAGACAACACAGAAATACAAAGGATCATAAGAGACTACTATCAGCAGTTGTATGCCAATAAAATGGACAACGTGGAAGAAATGGACAAATTCTTAGAAAAGTACAATTTTCCAAAACTGAACCAGGAAGAAATCGAAAATCTTAACAGACCCATCACAAGCACGGAAATTGATACTGTAATCAGAAATCTTCCAGCAAACAAAAGCCCAGGTCCAGATGGCTTCACAGCTGAATTCTACCAAAAGTGAATTTTAAAATGGATTAATAGAAGTTACTCTATTTGAATAAGAAAGATGAAAAAATTGAAAAAAGTACTTCCCTGGCGGTCCATTGGTTAAGAATTTTCCTGCCAATGCAGGGGACATGGGTTCAGTCCTTAATCTGTGAAGATTCCACGTGCCACTGGTAAACAAGTCCATGCACCACAACTAAGGTTCCACACTCTGGAGCCCATGAGCCACAACTACCGAAGCCCGCGGGTCTGGAGCCTGCGTTCTGCAACGAGAGAAGCCGTTGAAATGAGAAGCTTGTGCACTGCAACCAGAAAGTAGCCCCTGTCCGCCTCAACCAGAGAACAGCCTGTACAGCAATGAAGACCCAGCACCGCCAAAAATTAATTAATCAAAAACACACACACAAAGAATAAAATGGCAGACCATTTTCTAAGTCCAACCATATCAATATATTAAATATTAATTGGCTAATCATCCTGATTAAAAGACACAAGTCAACAGAATGAATTTTAAAAAATCAAGTCCAAAGGAAATGCTATGCATTAAGAGACACATTGTAAATGTAAATAATGGACAGAAAAAAGGCACTACATAAACAGTAAACATAGTAAGGATGAAATGGCTGTAGTAATATCAGATAAAACAGATCTCAAGAGTATTACGAAAAATGATGAAGAACATTTCCTAATAATAAAGGGATCAGTTCATTAGAAAGGCATAGCCATCATAAATGTGCATGTACCTAGTAACAGAGCCTTAAAATCTATGAGTGAAAAAACTAACAGGATGAAAGAAAGAAAGAAATGAGGCTACAATCAGACTGAGAGAATTTAACAGCCCTCTTTCAACAAATGATAGAAAAGCTAGACAAATACCAGTAAATACACAGAATAGAATAACTGGACATAGCATTCCTATAAATGTACATACACTGCACAGTACACATTATTTTCACATGCATATTGTAAATTCATCAAGATAAACCATACGTTAGGCCTCAATGCAAGTTTCAACAATTTCAAAGAATTAAAGCCATACAAAGTATGTCCTTTGACTATTACAAGATTAAATCAGGAATCAGTACCAACAATATAGCTAGGATAATCACAAACATCTAGAAATTTGACAACAGTCTCCTCAATAATCCAAAGGTCAAAGAAGAAATCACTGAAGAATTAGAAAATATCTGGAGCTGCATGATAATGAAAACACAACATATAAAATATTTGTGGGATGTAAACAGTTCAAGTAGTACTTAGAGGAAAAATTATGATTTTAAATATCTATTGGAAAAAGAAAGATCTACAATTAATGACCTTGAAAACCTAGAAAAAGGACAGCAAAGCATTAACAAACTCAAAACAGGAAAAAAAGGAAATAAAACTAAGAGCAAAAAAAACAATAAAATAGAAAGCAAACAATAAATAGAATACTAAAGGCAGAAGCTTATTCTCTGATCAACAAATCTCCTAGCTCCCTAGTTAGACTGAGCTGAAAGTGGGAGGTGGAGTATGAGAGGAGGACAAAAATGACCAATGTCAGGAATTTTTAGAAAGTGTTAAAACTAAAATACTATTAAGAAGAAAAATTATAAACCGTTTTATATAAAAATTTTGACAACCTAAGTAAAATAAATATATTTCTTGAAAGCTAGCACAGTACAATCAAGAAGAAAGAGACTGCTTGATAGCTATTAAAGAAATGAAAATACCTTGTTAAAAATTCTAATTACAAAGAAAAACACTAGACTCAGATGTCTCTAGTGGTGAATTCCACCAAACTTAAGGAAAAAATACCAATTCTACACAAACTGCTCCAGAAAATAGAGGAGAAAAGTGAAACCGTCCTGATGCTAATACATATTAAGATATTACAATAAAAGTAAAGATTCCATGTTGGACATGGAACAACAAGCTGGTTCCAAATAGGAAAAGGAGTACGTCAAGGCATATATTGTCACCCTGCTTATTTAACTTATGTGCAGAGTACGTCATGAGAAACGCTGGACTGGAGGAAGCACAAGCTGGAATATCAGCTTGCTGGGAGAAATATCAATAACCTCAGATATGCAGATGTCACCACCCTTATGGCAGAAAGTGAAGAAGAGCTAAAGAGCCTCTTGATGAAAGTCAAAGAGGAGAGTGGAAAAAGTTGGCTTAAAGCTCAACATTCAGAAAACTAAAATCACAGCATCCATCCCAGCACTCCATGGCAAATAGATGGGGAAACAGTGGAAACAGTGGCTGTCTTTATTTTTGGGGGGCTCCAAAATCACTGCAGATAGTGACTGCAGCCATGAAATTAAAAGACACTTACTCCTTGGAAGGAAAGTTATGACCAACCTAGACAGCATATTAAAAAGCAGAGACATTACTTTGTCAACAAAGGCCCATCTAGTCAAGGCTATGGTTTTTCCTGTAGTCACGTATGGATGTGAGAGTTGGACTATGAAGAAGGCTGAGTGCTGAAGAATTGATGCTTTTGAACTGTGGTGTTGGAGAAGACTCTTGAGAGTCCCTTGGACTGCAAGGAGATCCAACCAGTCCATTCTAAAGGAGATCAGTCCTGGGTGTTCATTGGAAGGACTGATGTTAAAGCTGAAACTCCAAATTTTGGCTACCTGATGCAAAGAGCTGACTCATTTGGAAAGACCCTGATGTTGGGAAAGATTGGAGGCAGGAGGAGAAGGGGACGACAGAGGATGAGATGGTTGGATGGCATCACCGACTCAATGGACATGAGTTTGGGTAAACTCTGGGAGTTGATGATGGACAGGGAGGCCTGGCATGCTGCGGTTCATGGGATCACAAAGGGTCCAACACGACTAAGCGACTGAACTTAAAGATCCATATATTTCATGAACATAGATGAAAAAACCCTAAACTTTAAGAAAATCAAATTCAGTAAGATATCAAAAAAATAATACATCATGATCAAGTTAAGTTTACACCAGTAATGCAAGGCTGCCTTAATATTTAAAAAGAAACCAATGCAATTAACCATATTAACAGAACAAAAGAGAAAAATAAAATGAAGGGGAAAATTACGTGACAAAATTTCACTCCTGTTCATGATAAAAATTCTCAGAGACAAACTATGAATAGAAGGAAACCTCCTCTATGTAGTAAAGGATATCCAGGGGAAAACTTACAGCCAAAGTCATCATTATGAGGACACAATGAATGCTTTACCCTTAAGATCACGAAGAAGGCAAGGATGTCTTAACACAGGTCATGCTAGCCATTGCAATAAATTAAGAAAAAACATTTTAATTAATTAATTTATTTTTTATTTTACTTTACAATACAGTATTGGTTTTGCCATACATTGACATGAATCCGCCACGGGTGTACATGAGTTCCCAATCCTGAACCCCCCCTCCCACCTCTCTCCCCGTATCATCTCTCTGGGTCATCCCAGTGCACCAGCCCCCAGCATCCTGTATCCTGTATTGAACCTAGACTGGCGATTCGTTTCTTACATGATAGTATACATGGTTCAATGCCATCCTCCCAAATCATCCCACCCTCTCCCTCTCAAAGTCATAAAGATCACACACAAAAAAAGAAGGAAAACTGTCTCTACTTGCAGAAGACAAGATTATTTATGTAGAAAATCCTCAGGGAGACGCAAAACAACTACTAGAACTAATTAGTGAATAAAGCAAGATCTCATAATATGAATTTAAATTTCTAAAAATAAAGATTAAAATAAAGATTAATTGAATTTTTATATAATAGCAGCAAACAATAGGAACACAATTTTTAAATGTCATTTCTAATAGCACCAAAAAATGAAAATATTCTCAGGAATACATTTAACAAAATCTATATAAGACTCCTATACAAAAAAAGTACAGAGTATTGCTGAGAGAAATCAAATATCTAAATGGAAAAACATACAATGTCCATGGATTAGAGGACTCCATATAATTAAGATGTCTCTCTCTAAATGCACCTGTGATTTCAACATAATGCCAATAAACATTCCAGTAAGGCTTTTTATATAGAAAATCACAAGATAACTATAAAATTTTTATATATTAATAGATATATATGGAAATGAAAAAGAATAAAGTTGGCATACTATTTAACTTCAGAACTTACTCCAAAGACAGTTAATACTGATTATAATACTGGTTGATTCTGATTCATTATTATTAAGTAAAGTTCACATTTTAGTCACATTTTCTTATTTTCTCTAACAGCCTTTTCCTGTTCCAGGGTCCCATTCAGGAGGCCACACTACATTTAATTATCACGTCTCCTTGGTCTCCTCTTCTAGCTCAGTTGGTATAGATTTCACCTGGAATGCAGGGGACCCCCGTTTGAATCCTGGGTCAGGAAGATCTGCTGGAGATGGGATGGGCTCCCGGTAGTTCAGAGGTTAAAGCGTCTGCCTGCAATGCAGGAGACCCGGGTTTGATCCCTGGGTTGGGAATATCCCCTGGAGAAGGGAATGGCAACCCACTCCAGTATTCTTGCCTAGAGAATCCCACGGACAGAGGAGCCCGGTGGACTACAGTCCACGGGGTCGCAAAGAGTCGGACACGACCGAGCGACTTCACTTCTTCACTTCACCCATTCTAGTATTCTCGGGCTTCCCTTGTGACTGACTCAACTGGTAAAGAATCCACCCACAATGAGGAAGAACTGGGTTCAGTCCCTGGGTTGAAAGGATCCCCTGTAGAAGGGAATGGCTACCCGCTCCAGCATTCTGGCCTAGAGAATTCCATGGACTGGGCACCATGAGGTTGCAAAGAGTTGGACACGGCTGAACGACTTTCACTTCACTTAGTCTCCTCTCGACTATGACAGTTTTTTTAGCTTTCCTTATTTTTGATGACTTTCACAGTTTTGAGAAGTATTTTGTAAACTGACCTTCCATCGTGATTTGCCTGATGAATGATTATACTGGGTTCATGGGTTTAGAATAACAGATTATCTTTAATGATTATGCTCAAGGCTGAGAGAGGTGCATTAAGAAAAGCATTCTCATATTGTGAGAGTAAAAATTGCTACACCTTTCCTAGAAAAAAAATTTAATAATGTGATGGTACTTCATACAAACGAGTGATTTCATTTCTAAGACTTCCAAAAAAATTATCAGAGATAAAGACAAGGACTGAGCTCTCTCTCTGCTCCACACTTAGGAGGAACTGGATGAAGACATCTATGTAAGACACAGAACTAGGAAAAAGAATCGAAAGGAAGTTCTTCCAAAGGGTTCACAATGTTTCTCTCTGGACCATATATATCTTTTAAAAATTATTTTCTATATTTTAAAAATTTCCTACCATGAACACATATTACATTTATTATCAGAGAAAACAATATTTTTTAAGAGAGTCACATAAATACATTATAGGTCTGAATACATCCTGTAGACCAGGATACACAATGGTGCTGAGGTGATATACCATTCCCTACATTGAGAATGCTGGAACTCTGCCACAGATCAGTCCAGGGACTTGATTTAAACTGTCCCCAGGACACACAGGTCAGGGGTCTTTCTATTTAATAGTTGACATTAGGATTCTCTCTCCCTACACCTGTGATATGGCTCATGGAATGCTTTCATTGTGATACCCATGGTTCTTTATCTCCAGTAGAATCAAGACCAAGATCCTTACCCTGACAATTCTCCCAATATTTGGTCAAACAGTACTGTCCGAAATTTAGGTTCTACTACGTTCCTTACGGTTGTTTGTCTGCTGAATTTTCTGAAGACCAAGCTGTAACTAGTGCATCTTTTTACCTTCTGCACATAAGGCCTTATCGTGTTGAATTAAAATGTTAACAATTACTGTCCAGTATAATCAGACTACTTTTTTTCATCATTGCCCTGAGTGTACCTCACTCACATCTGCCTCTGCACCTGTCTTTGTACCATCCCCGCCCCCAGCCTAGCAACTTCCCATTCACATCTTTGCCAGCCCTTCAGGTTCCAGATAGTTCTGAGTCCCTCCACGAACTTTCTGCTCCTGATTTGAGCCCCTGCTTCTGATTCCCTAAGGCTCTATTCAGATATGGCCGCTGTACTTACAGCATCCTCTATTAATATCAAGTTTAGCATCACCTCATACCAGTCAGAATGGCCATCATCCAAAATACCTGCAAACAATAAATGCTGGAGAGGATGAGGAGAAAAGCGAACCCTAGTGCACTGCAGAGGACATCATGCGAAACGCTGGGCTGCATGAAGCACAGGCTGGAATCAAGATTGCCGGGAGAAATATCAATAACCTCAGATATGCAGATGACACCACCCTTTTGGCAGAAAGCAAAGAAGAACTAAAGAGCCTCTAGATGAAGGTGAAAGAGGAGAGTGGAAAAAGCTGGCTTAAAACTCAACATTCAAAAAACTAAGATCATATACCCTGAGAAAGCCATAATTCAAAAAGACACATGTACCCCAGTGTTCACTGCAGCACTATTTAAAACATCTAGGACATGGAAGCAACCTAGATGTCCATCAACAGATGAATAATAAAAGAAAATATGGGTACATATATACGATGGAATATCAGTTGTAGTGAGGTGGATGAACCTAAAACCTGTTATACAGAGTGAAGTAAGTCAGAAAGAGAAAAACAAACATCATATATTAACATATATATATATGGAATCTAGAAAAATAGTACTGATGAACCTATTTACAGAGAAGAAATGGAGACACAGACATAGAGAACACAGCAGGGGAAGGAGAGGCTATGACAAATTGAGAAAGTAGCACTGATGAAAACACTATCGTGTGTAAAATAGATAGCTAGCAGGAAGCGGCTATATAACACAGGGAGCCCAGCCTGGCGCTCTGCGACCATCTAGAGAGTGGAATGGGGTGGGGGGAAGGAGAGGGAGGAGATATATATGATTATGACTGATTCATGCTGATGTACAGCGGAGAACACCGCAACATTGTAAAGCAATTATCCTCCAATAAAAACATGAAAAAAATAAAAATATCAACTTTACATGTGCCTCAGCCAGCAGCAATTAGTGGAAAGTCCCAGAATTTTATAAGAGAGCCTGAAACCAATATTGCTATTACCATCTGGGAAATCACAGTCAAGTATTTTGGCTCTTAGAGCTCTGTTTTTGTTTACCACCTGTAAAATGGGGATACTATCGCAAAGGGACCGTGCCAAGACCAAAAGAAAGAAGACACCAAAAAAGAAACCAAAAGAAAAATAGGCTTTATTATTATTTGTACCATGATCAAACCCTTTCTCCTCCAGAGAGTTCATAGTTTCGTGACACCATGGCACTCTTCTGTATCCTCCAAGGCATCTCACCCAATTTACCACACTCAGCACACTGACTTGAAAGCCAAAGATATGCCTTATTTACTATACGACCTTGAACAACTCACTTGACCTCTCTGAGTTTCCCTGTCTGATAAGTGAGTCATATTACTGTATTTCCCCTGGTTATTTCATACCACTGCTAAGAGACAACAAGTAGATGATGATGTATAGTACTGCATTATCTAAAAATTATCTGCAATCTACAAAATGTGACTGTTAGCCTTAGTTACCATCAAATATACTCAATATAGGGACTTCCCTGGTGGCTCAGCAGTAAAGAATCCACCTGCCAATGCAGGAGACGTAGATTCAACCCCTGGGTTGGGAAGACCTGCCTGGAGAAGGAAAAGGCAATCTACTCCAGTATTTTTGCTTGGGAAATCCATGGACAGAGGAGCTTGGCAGGCTATAGTCCATGGGGTTGCAAAGAGTCGGACACCACTTAGCAACTAAACAACAACAATACTCAATATATATGGATCACCTTCAATTACCCTTCCCTCTTTTCAAATTCTTCTTAGTACATTCAACCCCTCTGGTGTTCCCTTGAGAAATAACAACCTCCCTCCCTGAGCTATTCTCTACTAACTCTGACTCAGACTGAACATCAGATACTAGCTTCCTTCTCTCTCATGGGCACCACAGTCCACACAAGTGATGAAGTTCTCCTCTGTACCTTGGCTTCTAGGAGCCCAGATCCAAACATGCCCACCTCTAGCAACTATGCAGGACTTCTAAGCTTGCATTCTTACACTAACAGTGCTCCTGACTTCATCTTTTTCTATTTCACTTTTATCCTATACTTTTCATTTTCTCTTTAGTGTTGTTACTTGTAACTCTAAAACCCAACCCAAATCTCTTCTGAGGTGAAAAAGAACAAAAATCTACAACTAAAGTTCCACTTAGTTGCTAAAGACAATGCCTTGTTTTCTGCCTGTTTTCTGCAGGGTGCTATGATTCCATAGCAACTGTGGCAATCTCTGCAGTCACCCAGTGCCAACAGGAATGGCGGTGGCAGATAGTTCAGAAAAATGGATACAATGGTTTTATTGCCTGTGTGAATGCTACTTTGCAGCATGACTTTGCAGCAATGCCTCTCAGAAGGTGGACTTTACTTCTCTACTCCTTGAATCTGGGTGGGTTTTGTGACTTGTTTCAATAAATAGAATGCAACAGAAGCAAAGTTAAGACAGTTTGCTAAGATTCAAAAGAACTTGAAAAGTTCCCATCCCCTTGAAATCCCATCCAGCCATCAAGTGAACAAGCCCAGGTTATCCTGCTGGTTAATGAAAGACATGAGACCTAGTTGCCCCCATTTCCCTGCTCACCACAACTGCAGAGAAGCCCGGGCGGCAACAAAGACCCAGGGCAGTCAAAAATAAATAAATAATTTTTTTAAAAAAAAAGGCAAAGAGTGAAAAAATAGAATGTATATTAGTAAACCTCTAGCTTGAAAATTACTAATTTTCAAGACTACAAGAGCAAAGCTCCTCATTTTACAAATGATGAGAACGAGGCTCTGGGAATAAGTGGAAACTACACATAAACCTACGTCTCCAAACTCCAGGTCTTGCTACAGCTCAGAACACTATCATCTTCACCACAGGAATCTCTACAAATAATTAACCATGGTGATAGAAAAGAGAAATACACACACACACACACATATACGTGCACACACACACATATGCACACACACACAATGTGCACACACACATATTATCTCCTAACGGAAATGCTATGCCATTTGTCATTCCTCATCCATCCTTTTGGCCAGAAATC
Organism: Ovis aries; assembly: GCF_016772045.2. Taxonomy (NCBI): domain Eukaryota; kingdom Metazoa; phylum Chordata; class Mammalia; order Artiodactyla; family Bovidae; genus Ovis; species Ovis aries. Next base: position 17,190,536 of record NC_056055.1, read on the forward strand.
CAGATCAGCTTTTGTCACTGCCATATTATCAGGCTGGCTTCACTCAAGACCCACTTATTGTCTGCAAATGTTGCTATAATTAAATCCAAGTGGCCGCTGTGAGTTATCATCACATACCCTCTCCAGCCATTAGTCAGATTTCCAGGGATGCAATTCTTTCTAAAGAGGTCACTCACTCTTCTCTTTCCCCCTTGGCTATCCCAGCAGGTTTCTGTTTCCTTTTCTTGGGCAAGGAACCTTTAAGCCAAACTCATTTTCAGGCAATGGGCCAACCTTCCATTTATCCCCGTGACCTTACAGCAGTCAGGAAGTTTCTCGCCAACATCACTACTGAACTGGGGTTGGGGACTGAGGGCCAGAGGAGGAGGGAGCTCTGAAGCAGCGTCTGTGACAGCAGAGGACGGGGGGCTGTTTCTAATAGAGAGCAGGACTGCCCTCACCATCACCGTCAACATCAGAGTCAGAAACCCCTGGAGTTTACACAGCACAACACGATACTCCAGCTCTCTGGACACTCCCAATAATCCTTCCAGCTAGGGAAGAGGAAACTGAAGAACTTTTGATTTGATGGAATCATCAGAATCACCTGATCCAAACTTCTCCCTGTACCAATAAGGAATCTGAGACCCCCACAAGGAAAAGTGACCAGCCCACAATCGTTTAGTGGGTGAATGACAAAATGGGTCAGACCTCTCTCCCACCTGAATCTAAGTTCAGGAAGCATTGCATTCTTTGCTTCTGGGATCCCAGAAGACTAATAAGCAACGGTAAAGGAATGTATCTTGAGGATATCCTCTAAGAAACCATGTTGTGTTGCCATCATTTCTAGTCAACATGACTCACTGGAGGTTGACCTCACTTCCCAGTTCCAAGAAGAGGCACATGGCCCAGACCTAGATTAAAAAAAAAAAAAATTTATTGAAGTATGGTTGATTTACAATGCTGTGCTAGCTTCAGGCATATAGCAAAGTAAATCAGTTGTAAATATATCCACTCTTTTTTAGATTCTTTTCTCAGATAGACCATTACAGAGTATTGAGTGGAGCCCCTGCACTATACAGTAGGTCCTTATTAGTTATCTATTTTATATACAATAATGTGTATATGTCAATCCCAATATCCCAATTCATCCCTCCCCCACTTTCCCCCTTGGTAACCGGAAGTTTACTTTCTACATCTGTGACTCTATTTTTGTTTTGTCAATAAGTTCATTTGTACTATTTTTCTAGATTCCACATATAAGCAATATCACATGATCCTGGATATTTTAGAACACACACCCTCCTTCTGGCCACAGTTATTGGTTCAGAGATAATTATACTTAAATAAGGCCAACGAGAATCATCCCCAGGATTTTTGCTAGAACTTTCAGAAAAGAATCTATGTTCTCTGGGACTGTAAATTGTAAGGATTATAAAAGCCTTGAGTTGCTAGAGGCCATCTTTGTCACTAGTTCAAAAAAGCCTTCCTTAGAATAAATCCAACATGTTAACATTGTTTGAACTCCTAGATTCAAATAATGTCTGAAGACCTAGACTTTTCAGTTATAGGTCAATAAATTTTACCTTAAAAAAAAAAGTCTGAGTTGTGTCATCATTTGCAAGCAAGTGAATCCTAACTATCACACCAACTTTTCTCAATGAGTTTCAATCATGATTGAAATTTGAAGGCTTCTCTGGTGCAACACAGCTTTGAACATGATCACTGACAATGTGAGCACCCCCTTCCCCCACCCACTTACACATCTATACCCAATGGACCCCCGACATGGAATTACTCCCTGAGTCTCCCAAACGAATTATTACTAGGCACTACTTTTGCATTATCTCTGACTACACTGTCATTAAATTCTTTCAAATTCCCCTAAGGGAAAAAATACACATAACTGAAGCAACTGGGTTTTTAGGACTCTTGTTTACCTAATAGAAAAGGGCCCCGCTGTGAGGGAATAAGCATCCAATCCACAATCCTGCTGCCTTGGTACATACCCACCTCCAGCCAAAGGGCAGTATTAATGATGGGCATTCGGACTGGACAACCCATCTGAAACAAAGCCTGTTGTAGGGACCTCTGCTCAATATTCTGTAAGAACCTAAATGGGAAAAAAAAACTTTGAAAAAGAATAACTCTATGTTCCTATGTAACTGAATCACTGCGCTGTACGCCTGAAACTAACTCAACATTGTAGATCAACTATAGTTCAACCTAAAATAAAACCTTTTTAAAGACTGCTGAAAGTTCATAACAGCATTTTTAATTCACTATAAAGAGCTTCTCTGAACAAAGTAAAATGTTATCAGTGAAACCCCCTTGGCAGTCACATCAGCTTGGCCCTTTCCAAGACCTATCTTCTAGGTGATAGAAAAGGTTCTCAGAGAAAGTTAATAAAGACGCTTCAAGGATCACCATATGCTTACTGTGGTGTGGAAAGTGAAATTGCAACCCAACAAAATAATAATAGGAATAATAATAATTAGAATTGCTGGTACAGACACAGAATTGTCTGTTGAAAAGACAAAGCACCCAGTGCGAGTGCACCGCTTTTTAACAAAAGCCTTACTAATAGCTGAGATTTGTGGACACTAAGAAAGCAGAAGCTTGGCTGTCAAAGCAAATCAGGCAAAGAAGCCATTCTTCTTACTATAAACATACTTGTTTCTCTGTGTACAGGGTGGTACCAAATTCTAGCCCAAGGATTATTTTTCCATTTTTGCATTAGAGCCAAAATTATACTTGATGGAATGGATGGATGGATAGACAGACAGACAGATGTGTGTGGGCTAAGTTGCTTCAATCATGTCCTTCTCTTTGTGACCTTATGGACTATAACTCCCCAGGCTCCTCTGTCCATGGGGTTTTCCAGGCAAGAATACTGGAGTGGGTTGCCATGCCCTTCTCCAGGGGATCGTCCTGACCCAGGGATCAAACCTGCATCTATTACATCTCACGTTTTTTGCATTGGCTGGTGTGTTCTTTACCATAAATTCCACCTGGGAAGCCCCTAGATAGACAGATATTGCTTCTTAATTCATTTCAGACCCAGGCAATACCCTGGGTATTCACCCTTTGCCATCACCTCTCTGAGATAATTGTGCATGTGATGCGTTCTGGTAAAAATTTATGTCCTTAACTTAAAGCAAACAGCATCCTTATCCTCAAAATGCATTGCATGCAAACAGAATAATTTCATATCAGGGCACAGATGCATGATGGGGAAAAATGAAGCAATCAACAAGAGAGTACACATTAATTCAGGAACCTGAATAGGAGATCCATACCTACATTATAAGCTAACTCTCCTTTGTGCAGCTTCCATCATGGAATGGTCGTTATTTAAATAAGTATTTATTAAGTACCTACTCACAAGCTGGAATCAAGATTGCCAGGAGAAATAGTAATAACCTCAGATACACAGATGATACCACTAATGACATAAAGCAAAGAGGAAATACAGAGCCTCTTGAAGGTGAAAGAGGGGAGTGAAAAGCTGGCTTAAAACTCAACATTCAAAAAACTAAAATCATGGCATCTGGTCCCATCATTTCATGGCAATAGATGGGGAAAAAGAGGAAACAGTTACAGCTTTTATTTGCTGGGCCTCCAAAAATCATTGCAGTGACTATAGCCATGAAATTAAAGATGCTTGCTCCTTGGAAGAAAAAACATAACAAACTTAGATAGTGTATTAAAAAGCAGAGACATCACTTTGCTGACAAAGATCTGTATAGTCAAAGCTATGTTTTTTTCACTAGTCATGTATGCATATGAGAGCTGGACCATAAAGAAAGCTGAGCGCTGAAGAATCGATGCTTTCAAACTGTGGCACTGGGAAGAAGACTCTTGAGAGTCCCCTGGACTGCAAGAAGATCAAACCAGTCAATCCTAAAGGAAATTAACCCTAAATATTATTGGAAGGACTGATGCCGAAGTTCCAATATTTTGACCACCTGATGCAAAGAGCCAACTCACTGGAAAAGACCCTGATACTGGGAATGATTGAGGGCAGGAGGAGAAGAGGGCAACAGAGGGTGAGATGGGTGGATGGCATCACTGACTCAATGGACATGAGTTTGAGCAAACTCTGGGAGATAGGGAAGGACAAGGAAGTCTGGCATGCTGCAGGCCATGGGGTCACAAAGAGTCAGACACAACTCAACAACTGAAAAACAAGTACCAATACTGAAATACAAGTACCAAGTTCAAACAAGTGTCTCAATACTGGGCTGAATGAGCACACAGTGTGAACAAACCAGGCACGGTCCCTGTGGTCTTCACAATGCTTACAATCTAAAAGAGAAAACAGATATTAATAAATAACTCAACTTGAATCAGTGTTATCCCAGTCATCTATTACTGCAAAACAAACTATTCCAAACCACAGTGGCTTCAAGCAGCAACCACTGTGTTAGATCTCACAATGTTGAGGATCAGGAATTCAGGCAGGGTTCAGCTAGGCAGTGTGTTCCACGTGGTGTCAATGCAGGTCACATGACAGAGTTCAACAGGAAGGTATGGTGTAGTCTGCAGGGTCCAGTGCAGTTCACTCACATGTCAGATGCCTTGGCAATAACAGCTGGAAAACTACACTTGGCTAGGACGGTCGACCAAGAGACTCTATGAGGACCCTCTGGCCTGGCAGTGTCAGAGTAATCAGGCATCCTGCTGAGGGGCGTGCAGCTCCCAGAAAGTGCCCCAAGAGACGGGAAGCAGAAGCTCCCAGTTTATTAAGGTCAGAGCCTAGAAACTCTCACGTCATAAGGTGTGCCACAGCCTGTTGGCCTCATGGTCAGAAAGCCTGCCCAGATTCAATGCAAGGACAAACAATCTCACCTCTTTCTGACAGAAGAAGAAAGACTCTGCAGCCGCAGTCCATCTACCACAAATATATAATTTCACAATCGTGAAAAATACTGTGAAGGATGAGAACAGGGTGCCATGAGGGATGGGGACTGAGGGGGGAAATCCAATTTAACTCAGGTGAACAGGCAGCTCTGGGTTCTCTCCAGCTCTGAAGGGTAAGTAGGCATAAGCTTTAAAAGGGAGCCTGTCTTCATCATACAAAAAATACGGCCCATCTTCAACATCATCTTCCCCTTCCCCTCCCCAAGAAGAGCTATCTTTATTGGTGGTTAAAAAAAAAAATTCAATAGGGTGTTTTGTGTTTTTCTAACTCCTTGGAAGACAGTCATATGCTTCAAAACTCTTGAATTCCTTCTATTCTCTGAGGAGTGAAATAAATTATAGCCCTGAGAATTTATTTAATGATATGGAACAGCAAATTCCACTCTAAAATCAAATACAACATCTGTAATAGTACAACAAAATAATAAGCAATCAAGTAGAAAACTTTGTTACTAAATACGAATATCTGGAAGGAACAATTTGTCATCCTAACACAGGGAACATTAGACACTTCAAAATTGCCATAATGCGCACTCACTTTCTGTAATGAAAGTAAATATTTTAAAATTTCCAGGTATGCATGTTTATCATAAAAATTATATAGCTGGTATAGGTGAGTGTGCATCTGTATATAAATGTCTAACTATAAACATAATACGATTCATCTGTATTCAACTTTCACCTCACACGGTAAGCATCCATTTTGTTTCAGGTCCTTTCCCTATACCATCTTTTTTTTCCAACTGAAGTATAGTTAGTTTACAATGTTTCAGGCGTACAGCAAAGTGCTTCAGTTTTATATATTCTTTATATATACATGGGCTTCCCTGGTGGCTCAGACAGTAAAGAATTTGCCTGTAATATGTGATACTCAGCTTAGATCCCTAGGTTGGGAAGAGATGACAACCCACTCCACTATTCTTGCCTGGAGAATTCCATGGACATAGAACCCTGGTGGGCTACAACCCATGGGATAGCAAAGAGTTCGACAAGACTGAGTGACTAACACCTTTTTATATATACACAGTTCTATATATTCTTTTTCTGAGTCTGTTCTTTTATACATTATTATAAGATACTGAATATAGTTTCCTGTGCTATATAGGAAGACCTTGTTGTTTATCTGTTTTATATAAAGTAGTATGTATCTGTTCATCCCAAACTCCTAATTTATCCCTCCCTTCCCCTTTCCCCTTTGGTAACCATAAGTTTGTTTTCTATGTCTGTTGGTCTATTTCTGTTTTGTAGATAAGTTTATTTGTACCATTTTTTTTTTTTTTAGATTCCACATATGAAAGTGAAGTTGCTCCGTTGTGTCCAACTTCTTGCGACGCCATGGACTATAGCCTACCAGGTCCCACCGTCCATGGGATTTTCCAGGCAAGAATACTTGAGTGGGTTGCCATTTCCTTCTCCAGGGGATCTTCCCGACCCAGGGATTGAACCCGGGTCTCCCACATTGTAGGCAGATGCTTTACCGTCTGAGCCACCAGGGAAGTCCCAGATTCCACATATAAGTGATATCATATAGTATTTGTCCTTCTCTGTCTCACTCAGTATGATCATTTCTAGGTCCCTCCATGTTGCTGCAAATGGCATTCTTTCTTTTTATAGCTGAGTACTATTCCAGTGTGTGTGTGTGACTACCAGGACAACCTTCCTCCAGTCAGTTCTCTCCAATACAGCCTCAAATAGCTTCACCCACCCCCCAGAGGGATCTTTCTAGCTATTGCTGCTAAGTCGCTTCAGTCATGTCTGACTCGGTATGACCCCATAGACGGCAGCCCACCAGGCTCCCCCGTCCCTGGGATTCTCCAGGCAAGAACACTGGAGTGGGTTGCCATTTCCTTCTCCAATGCATGAAAGTGAAAAGTGAAAGTGAAGTCGCTCAGTTGTGCCCAACTCTTAGTGACCAAATGGACTGCAGCCTACCGGGCTTCTCCATCCATGGGATTTTCCAGGCAAGAGTCCTAGAGTGGGTTGCCATTGCCTTCTAGCTATTAGCACAGGATAATGTCTGTGCTCCAAAGTCCAACTTGGAAGGCCCTTCACAGTTGGGTTGAATTTCTCTCCAGCCTCTTTTCCTACTGCCCCAGACACTCTGTACATACCATGATTCTGTGGGTTTTGCCCACATTATCTTCCCCATTTTGCTGACTTATCCTTCAAACCTCATCTCAAAATTTGCCTCCTCTAAGGAACTTTTTCTCCCATGTTCGCACACGCTCCTGTTCTAAGCTCTAAATCACGGAGTATTAAACTGGCCTCTCACCTATCTGTCCCTGCCCTGCAGCCTCAGCCTGATCTCTGCAAGGGCAGGGCTGCACCTTCTTCACCTCGTTATCTCCAGTGACCAGCAGGGCCCAGTCCAACATCGTCATTCCATAAACACTGTTGAATGGCTTTTCTTTCAGGCCCCAGATGATCTTCTAGAAGGTTGATTTGCTGGCTCAAGAAAAATTTGGCTTTCCTGAAACACTGAAAAATCGTGATGCCAACAGGGGTATAAAGAGAAACACAGGGACTTTCCTCGTGGTCCAGTGGTTAAGACTTCATGCTTCAAATGTAGGGGGCACAGGTTTGGTCCCTGGTTGGGGAACTGAGATCCCACATGCCACATGATGTGGTCAAAAAAAAATTTTTTTTTAATTTAGAAAAGTACACATCTCTTAAAGTTCACAGAAGTACTTCTATTTTTTTCTCCATTAAGCAGATGATTCTTTCCCACAGTTCATTTGTCTCCATGTGGACATCTGATGCACTCTGCCTAGCTTTATTTTGCAAGTCATGAAGCTGGGCCTCTGGGACTTCATTTGCCAGATCTAACCCCATACATTTGATTCGCTACAACGGCTTTACAGCCCCTGAAAATGATGCCTTCTGTGTAGCTGGGTTCCCTGTGACAGCAGAAACTGACCAACGGCACAAGAAAGGAGCCGACATGGAGATCGCAAGGAGTGCCCCGGAACGTAGTTACTCCCTAACGCTGAGGCTTCAAGCAGATCACTCCATCTCTATGCCTCGGGGTCCCCATCTGGAAAATGGGCACAGTATGGAAATAATAACTGCCTCACGGCATTTGGAGAGGCAATGTACACAGAGTGTTTAGCACAGCCCATGACACCCACCTTGCTCTCCTCCTCCATCCCCAGATGAACACTGTAGAAGAGAGCAGGTTCCCACAAGCAGGAGGCACAGACAGGCAGCCAGCCCCTGTCCAGAGCCCGTGCACAGGCAGGATCTTGCTTTCTCTGGCCCTTGGCTGCCTTTGCAGGCTGCGATTCCTGGTGAGGAATTCGCATTCTTGAGGTGATAATGTTGAGACTCTAGATACAATTAGGCACCAGTTCCTTTGTGCCTGTTCAGCCAGAGGAGGTGTTACAAAAGGCAAATGGGTTTCTCCCCATCTTTACGGAGGCTGCTGGAAATAAATCCCATCTGCCTCTCATGTGCACTGCTGCCTGGAAGGATCCTTTTTCCCCCAGACGTCATCACCTGAAACCCTCCATTAACACCATTCAAGAGTCTCCAAACAGAGGGGAAACACTGGGTCCCCCTAAATAAACTGCAGGCTGCATCTCAACATAATGACTTAGTTAAAACCAAGTTGCTTCTGTCAAGGTTGCTTGAAGGGGACAGTAGTAGAAAAACTGGAAACAATCCGGGGTCAGGACTCAGAGGGGATTTAAAGATCATTTGGAGAGGAATAACGACTTGCTTAAGCTGGTATAGCAAATTAATGGCTGTGAGACATGGCTTCCCTGGGTCGGGAAGATCCCTTGGAGGAGGGCATGGCAACCCACTCCAGTATTCTTGCCTGGAAAATCCCATGGACAGAGGAGCCTGGCGGGCTACAGTCCACAGGGTCGCATTGAGTCGGACACCACTGAAGTGACTTAGTATGCGTGATGGGAGTATGGACCAAGGTTCTCAAAGTCAACTCCAATATTTTTGCCTAGTAACACCAAAAAGATGATGGATTACCGAATAGACTGTGGTTTGGGATGGGGAAGGGTTTTAAGAGCAGAAGCACTACACAAGTATGATTAATTTTTGCACCGAAAGTTTGTTGAGTGCCAGAAACTGAGGTTAACAGTGACGATAAGGGTTCCTGGTCACGTGTGACTTAGTTTGAGCTGGGTGAGGAACAGGGATAGATAACAAACAAGTAAGCAAATACACCAAACACAGAAAGTCCCCTACAGACTAACCTTCAAGTCGTGAACCTTCAAAGGTGTGAACGGGCGTTCCGTCAGCATCAGGGTGAGTGAAAATGCAGCTTGCCCTCCATAACCTGCTGCTGCTGATCCTTCAGCTCTACCATCTCCCACCTCCTCTCCCTCCTCCAGTCAGTCACCCTTCTTGCCTGTTCACTTGATGCCAGCCCCTGTATGCCAGCTGTTTTACTGTACTTTTCAAGGTACCATACTATAAGGTTAAAAATGTTTTATTTTTTGTGCTTTTATGTATTACATGTGAAAAATATTATGTGTGTTAGTCGGTTGCTAAGTCATGTCTCACCCTTTGAGACCCCATGGGCTGTAGCCCACCAGGCTCCTCTGTCCATGGGACTTTGCAGGCAACAATACTGGAGTGGGTTGCCATGCCCTTCTCCGGGGGATCTTTCTGACCCAAGGATTGAACCTGGGTCTCCTGCAGAGTAGGCAGATTCTTTACCATCTGAGCCACCAGGGAAGCCCATAAAGTATATTACTGTGCAGCACTACGTAGCCTTTTGTGTTAGTTGAGTGCCTAGGCTAACTTTGTTGGACTCAACGAACAGGTTGGACTTATGATCGTGCTCTCAGAACAGAATGTGTTTGTATGTAGGGGATTTACTGTACGTAATTATAGGTAATGACAAGCACCATGAAGAAAGCCAGCAAGGCCCTCTGATGGCAACTAACATGGTGGAGGGAGCATCTTTAATAGGGCGGTGAAAGAAAGACTGGTCTCTAAACCAAGACCTGAAGGGCAAGACTCAGGCCATATGAAGAGCCAGGGGAAGAATGTTCTAAGGAGAGAAAAAGAACAAGAAGGGGGAAAGCTTGCTCTATTCCAGAAACAGTCAAATGTGTATGGGGGAGTATGGCTTGGAGAGCAGAGCAGAGAGTGCAGGAGATAAGGGGAGTGGGGGGTCAGGGCCGGATGCCACTAGCTTTTACAAGCAAAGGTAAGACAGTCGAACATTACTCTAGGCACAGCAGGAGATCTGCAGAGTCCCAGACAGAGGGGAGACACACTGTATCATAATTTCCTGGAAGATGGTTCCAGCTGCTGTGAACCATGATGCCAGGTGAGCAAGCATGGGAGGAGGGAGCACACCTAGGAACCAGGGAAGGGGTCAGAAGATGGTGGTACCCAGGGCTCCGGGGACGACTCTGCTGACGACAGAAAGAAATACATGCTTTTGTGATCGGTTTAGGAGTACAACTGAGAGGACTTTTCAATGGATTAGATTTAACTGGAAGGAAGAATCAGACATCTTACCTAGGTTTGTCACTTAAGAAACTGTCTGGCCCTGCTGGAATTTAGAGAAATTCTAAAGAACTAGAAAGATTCTCAAGTGAGGAGTAACAAACTCTGTTTAGTCCAGGTAATCTGAAGTCTGAGCAAGTTGATAGACCTCTTTCAGCCTTGGTTTTTCTTTTATATATATATATATATATATATATATATATACATATATATATATATATAATTTTTTAAAGGGGGGATAATAATATGTACATTGTCCAGTGATCATAAAAATTTACAGAGTACTGGCACATCTTGGCCCTAGATAAACATTAGTTTCATTCTTCCTAAAAATAACATCTCATTTGGGATCAGATACAGTCCTCTGAAGAGGACTTTTTCACTTAGTCTACTTTAAAGTACAAAACTTTTAAATATTCTAAATAAATATTTTCTAATACAAATTAGTCAGGTATATCACTAGGTTATCATTAGGAAAACCATAAAGCCTTTTAGAAGATCTATTTTCCTTTCATTTCTTTGGAGTTGTTTCTGACTCTCAAAGTTAATCAGTTTGGTCTTATTGTGATTTAGTCTAGAGAGAGTCTTAAAATTCTTAAACTTATTGCCTCATAAGTATGTCAACTTGATTAAACAAACTGAGAGGCAACTGTGGATTTCTCAACCACCCATGATGCTAAGTTTCAATACTGGGTCCTCCAAACAATATTTACAAAGCTGCTCAGTTAACAGGAAAATAATGTCCCATGTGTGAATTCCTGCCAGTTGGGAGGCAGAGTGGAGCTCAAGAGGGTAGGTATTACAACTCAATCCACTTAGCACATTGGGATATTCAGCCTCTTTTCCACACCAAACTCTGGAAGGGCCAGAAGCAGTTCTGGGACTTGAGCTGAGTCTCTGAGACAATGGAGTAGAGTCCTGTCTCTCCTCCTGCTGCAAATGCTTTCAGCATGGAGACCCAGAGATTGACTACTTCAAACAGAATAATCACTTTCACGCTATCATCTAAGATTGTTTCTCCTAAAGCATATAAATATGTATGTGGAACATGCATAAACTTCTCTACAAAGTCTCTGCCCTGTGATTGGGTTGGCTCGCTTGCTGGAAGAGCCAAATTTATATAAAAAAAGAGGATAATCACTGTAATTTCTGCCCTAACACATTCATTGGAGAATTGCACTTATACCTCAGGGAGAAAAAATTATTTTTCTCTCAAGACAAGTAATTTGGAGGCTATCATAAAGGTTTGTTTCAGCTTTATTTGAATATCAATCTCTTATTCAATTTTCCTAAATAAAGGCGGAGAACGTACACATAACATCTCGGGAAGTATATACTGCGATATAGGGGTGTACCCAGAAAAGACTTCGTCTACGTATTTGCTATTCTGCTGAGCATTCCTATGAAAAAGAGGAACAATACTCAACTGCTGATAACCAAAGAACCTGCTATTCTAAGAGAAGGTGGTGATATGTTTCTAAGGCTAAATATCTCCTCTCACAGTGGCTGTCATTTAAATTCCTGCCTAGCAAAGGGATTTTTTATGGAAGGTTAATGCCTTCTATAACATTTATCCTGGATGGCGGCGCTTTTCGCATAATTTTCTGGGCTTTATTCCTACAGTGTTATAGAACCTTATCTTCCCTGTAATGGCCTGCCAGTAAAGAGCCAGTGCATATAAAGGCAGTCATTATTTCTCAGTTCAAGCCCTGATTTACTGAAATTCCAAATCTCTAGGAAAAGGAGGTTTAGGGTTAAGCCATGAAGCCAGGAGGGCAGGCCGAAAGCAAGATGCTGTGGCCCTTCCTGGGACTGGGCTGTAGGAGGCTACTCAGGACACCCTGCTCTGGCCAGTGGAGGCCACCTGAGGCTACAAAAAGAGCATAAGTCCAGGCCAGTGGACTAAGTCGAGGGCGCAATCATTGCTTTTTTGGAAGGGATCTTTGGCTGGAGGAAGCCTCTTCCAATACTCCTCATTTGCATTTGACCTTCTTTCCCTTTCCATTATTTTCCTAGCTCCCTTTCACTATTCTGACATTTTCTAGAGACCCAGGCACTCAACAGAACATTTCCTTCCCTGGAACCTATCCATCGTCCTTCTCTGTAACACTGAGAATGACCACGGCAGACTGTATTTTCCAAAAACAGCCACAACAATGTTTGTGGGTCCACTCGCCCTGCTCAAACCTTACCATGTCCCATAAGCAGGCAGAATCTGTTTCACCCCGCCTTGAGACAGAACTCTGTGACCACCATGTTGAATAAAATGCATGAAGTGCCTGGTGCAGGACTTTCTGGGGTGAGACCATGATAAGCGGTGTGTCTCTTCTAGCCTTTTGGACCCAGTTGCCGTGCCATGAGGGAGGAAGCCAGAACCAGTCCACACAGGGAGACAGTGTGGAAAGGCCACAAGGAGAGGTTTGAGCTACCTAACTGACCAGCAAGTCCACGAGTAAACAAGTTTCTTTGGCTGTTTTCTGATCTTAGCCTTTGAAGTCCTCCAACTGAGGCCTCTCATGCCTGCCATTTGGGGGTGACTTGTTTTACAGCAATAGTAACTGCAACAGTGATGCCCTATAACCATCTCTTTGTAAGTAATGACAAATATTTCTTGCAAAGATCTCTCTTTCTCTAGCAAAGTCTCCAGCTACATGCCAGCTGATCCTCAGAGCCAATCTTAGCCACCCAGTATTGAAGGGTGGCCTTGAGACAAGGGAAAGCATCAGGTCACTGAAGATCCAAGTCAGGGTTCTTTTTATGACCTTAACTAAGTTCCTTAACCTCTCTGTTTCATCTATAAAACAGGGATGATAATAATGTCTACCTTGGGAAATGAGGCATGTAAAACTCTTACACATAGTAGGACCTATTATCACTAATTGAAAATTCTTTCTAGAAAGTGTCTACATTTTAGCTGGGCCATTGCCTACGGCTCAGACACTGCTGGTCACTGCAAGGAGATATCCCCCACCGTAGCCTGTGCACTGGATTACAGATTCCCACACATTCTCTTATTCCACAAATCCACAGAGGAGCAGAGGAACCTCATGGGAGGAATAAAAATAAAACTCTGACTCTCTTGCTCCTTTCTTATTAATGTTCAAGGATTAAAAATATTTCTTCTCTGATAATTTAGCATGGCAGCAAAGTGGGAAAACACAAGAGACTCCTGAAAAGGGAATTCACTGTAAGGGAAACAAGAGTCCAAACTGGTAAACCGGACACAATACTATGTCAAAAAGAATAATTCTAGGTACAGTATATAGTATAGTGACTCCCCACAGATCCATCCAAGCTGAAATGAGAAGCAGGTTTTCAGGAAAAATAGTTGCATGTGGGTATCAAGACCTGTACTCCTGGAGAAGTGTACCACTCGGAATCCAGGTAGTTTTGTTTCAGAATGGTGCTGTTCCATGTAGTGGCCACTAGCCATCTGCGGTTACTAAGCAATGAAAAGGTGGCTAGTCCAACTTCAGATGTGCCATAAGCATGAGATATATTAATACACCAGTTTTGAGATATATGATTTTAAAATCATGTCGATCATTTCATTAATAATTGTATATGTTTTATATGCTAAATAATAGATACACTGCATTAAATAACATATTGTTGAAATTAATTTCATCTATTTCTTTACATATTTTAATATGGCTGCTAGAAAATGTAAAATTATACCTGTGACTGACATTATATATTTTCTCACACTAAAACAAGTCTATGAAAAAGACTATCAGAAAACCAGGTTAGCTTGGTCCAAAAGGATACATGAATCCCAATATTCATTGCAGCACTGTTTACAATAGCCAAGACATGGAAGTATCCTAAACACTCATCAACAGATGAATGGATAAAGAAGATATGGTGTATACATACAATGGAATATTACTCACCCGTTAAAAAGAATGAAATAACACCATTTGCAGCAACATGGATGGACCTAGAGACTGTCTTGTTGAGTGACGTGAGAAAGACAAATATTGTATGATATTGCTTCTATGCAGAATCCAAAAAATGATACAAATAAATGTATTTATAAAACAGAAATAGCCTCACAGACTTAGAGAACAAACTTATCATTACCAGGAGGAAACGGTGGGGTGGGGGGCAGGGAACAGTTATGGAATTTGGGATTGACATGTATACATTGTATATTAAAATGGAAAACCAACAAGGACCTACCGTATAGCACAGGAAGCTCTGCTCAATATTACGTAACAACCTAAATGAATTTGAAACTAACAATGTAAATGAATTTGAAAAGGAATAGAGTGGCTCAGATGGTAATCTGCCTGCAATGTGGGAGACCCAGCTTTGATCCCTGGGACAGGAAGATATCCTGGAGAAGGGAGTGGCTAGCACTCCGGTCTTCTTGTCTGGAGAATTCCATGGACAGAGGAGCCTGGCAGACAACAGTCCATGGGGTTGCCAAGAGTCAGACACGAATGAGCAACTAACATATATGTATAACCAAATCACTTTGCTGTATAACTCAAACTAACATAGCATCGGTAATCACCTACCAGTGAAGTCGCTCAGTCGTGTCCGGCTCCGTGACCCCATGGACTGTAGCCTTCCAGGCTCCTCTATTCATGGAATTTTCCAGGCAAGAGTCCTGGAGTGGGTTGCCATTTCCTTCTCCAGGGGATCTTCCCAACCAAGGGATCAAACCAAGGTCTCCCGCATTACAGGCAGACACTTTACTGTCTGAGCCACCAGGCACTCCTATGTAACATAAGAAGTTAAAAAAAAAAAAAAAAAAGCACCAGAAAATCAGGTTGGCTTGAGCAAATCTGTAGATATATATTTTCAATGGATAACAAGCAAGTCCTGGGACTCCTGGGGCCCAGGAAGAGCTCCATCAGATGCTCCTATGGAAGAGTGCCAAGGGTGAGGGGCGCCCGCTCTGGCCAACAGCTGCCCTCCCCCACTAGCTGTGTGCCAGAGGCATCCAGAGCTCAGATAGGGCCGCCTGGAGAGCCCCAGCTGAGGAACTGCATCTTGAGGAATGCATCCTGGTCTCTGTTCTCCCTCTCCAGGTGAGCATCAAGGGGACAGAATGTGAGAATCAAGGGGAACCAATGATTCATGAACCTGGGGATTCTCAGTAACACTGGGAAGAAGGAACCCTCAGTAAAGGCAAGAATTCCAGCAAGCAGACTGAGCCGAGATTCAAATCATGGTAATGTGGGTATAAAAAGTCACAAAGCCTTATTTATAGTCCTAGATTATCAATGCCTCCTCATTTTGGTTACATGTATGGTTCCCTTCTACTTATCCATTCATCTCACATAGGAAGAAGAATAGCTCTGCTAGACATTTGGTATGTATGTTGAATCATCACCAAACCCCTAGAATGTAGGCATTATTACCCACATCTTACAAAGTGGATGAGACTTAGAGATGTTAAGTCTTGCTCAAATTCTAGTAAATGCCAGAATTCAAACTCAGATCTGTCTCATTCCAAGACTCACAGTCTTCAGGTTTTGGAACTAAAGAATTCTAACCAATAAAAGAAATGTATTATAGTTACTTTGCATTGATTAAATATATACTTAAACTTTTATATGTACATTCCTTTGCAAAGGTGATGCTAAAATCAGTCAGTTCAGTTCAGTCACTCAGTTGTGTCCAACTCAGTTGGGTCACTCTTTGTGACCCCATGGACTGAAACACACCAGGTTTCCCTGTCCATCACCAACTCCTGGAGCCTACTCAAAATCATGTCCATCGAGTCGGTGATGCTATCCATTTCATCCTCTGTCATCCCCTTCTCCTCCCGCCTTCAATCTCTCCCAGCATCAGGGTCTTTTCCAAAGAGTCAGTTCTTTGCAGCAGGTGGCCAAAGTATTGGAGCTTCAGCTTCAGCATCAGGCCTTCCAATGAATATTCAGGACTGATTCCCTGTAGGATTGACTGTTTGGATCTCCTTGCAGTCCAAGGGACTCTCAAGAGTCTTCTCCAACACCACAGTTCAAAAGCATCAATTCTTCGGTGCTCAGCTTTCCTTATGGTCCAACTCTCACATCCATAGATGATGCCATAGGTAGAAAGTTGTGAACAGGTTTCTACTTTAAATACTGCCGTCTTTTACCCTGAGTTTCCTTATCTATAACAATGACACCTGCATTCCAGGACAACTTGAGGGTGATGTCTTCACTTGGTTCTGAGCCTATCAAGTCTTGTTTCCTCCTCACTAGATTCTATAAACCTTGGATACAGGGTCTTATCGAGCTGAAACAGTCTTTCAGTTTTTCAAAAGTCACGTAGCAGACATAGTTCTGTCTTACATTGTTTAATCTTTATTACAAAGGCAGTAGAGATCATTTTTAAACTGGGCATGAGATAATCAGATTTGCATTTTAGAAGGATCCCTGTGGGGTACTCTCACACACACTGGTGGGAGTGTAAATTGATACAATCCTTTTGGAAAGCAATTTGGCAAAGTATACTAAGAGCTCTAAAATGTTTGACACAGTAATACCACTTTTGTGACTACTCCAAGGAAATAATCCCAAAACCAGAAAAAGCTTTATGCACAAAGCATCTATTGTAGCATTATTCATAATTGCAAAAAAATGTCAATGACCTCGCTCCTCGACAATAGGCGAATGGTCACACAAGGTTCAGCAATGCACTGGGTGGTACGTTACTCAGCCATCTAAATTTTATTCATGACAATCTACCAATAACATCAGAAATGATGATTTACCAACATCAGTATTAGCAGCACATTTGTGGTAGATTCTAAAATTGGCCACAAATTCTTCTCTTGCCTATAGCTGTACCCTTACTAAAAAAAGCCACAAATTATTCTGCTTATATTCACATCCTTACAAAATGATGCTTCAGATTCTTCATCAAGAAGTGGAATCTATTTCTCCACCCTTGGAGTGTAAATTGACTCTGTGGCCTGCTTTGGCCAATAGCAGTATTAGTGAGCTACAACCAGAAGTCTGAAAAACACTTATGCATCGGCACTTGCCTCTTGCTACGGTTGGAAGCCTTCTATCACCATGTGAAGAAGCCCAAGGATAACCTGCTGAATGACAAGAGACACAGGGACCCAGTCCCTCTTGTGGCCCTACATGTCAGCCAGTCAATCCCAGAAGCAAAGCCATCTAGCTAAGTGGCAGCGAAACATAGATGCAAGACTGAGGCCAGACATGACTAGCTGAAGAGTCACACAGCTAAGCCCAGCCAAAATCACTCCTCTAGAAAATCCTGAACAAAATCAATGGTTACTATTTTAATGGCTACCAAAGTTTGAGGCTATTTGTTGCACATCAGAAGTTCATGGATACAATGCTAATACTTTTTAAAGCTAGGTGTTGGGTACATGGGATGGGTGGTAGGTTCATTAAAATGTTGCCTTGGTTTGGTGTATGCATCATACTTTCCATAATAAAAGAAACTTAATACATATATGCATTTGGGCTAAAGGGAAAATAAATGTTAAGTAAGACATTTAAATATAAAAATACATATACATATACATTTTGATCATGACTCTATTTAAAAATTTTTTTTCACAGAAAAATACTAGGAAAAAAAAAATACCATTGGTTCCCTTTAGGTGCTGAGACTATAAACTTTTTAACTTGTATGTTCTTTCCAAAGTATCTATAATAAGCTTGATTTATTCTGAAAATCAGTATTTATAATTTTATTCATTTATTTCACTTTCATCCCTCCCTTCAATACATTTTCTTTTTCCCACAGAATGTGAAGAGGTGACTGGATAAGAATCTAAAGACAGAAAGACAAAGGTAAAGAAAATTAAAGTAGTCTAAGGGCAAAATGACCCTCAATAAGAGTCCAAAATGGAGGCAACAGAGAAGGAAAGAAGAGATAGATGGGGGAGACAGAGAGGGAGGGGTTAGATACTGAAAGGGATATTGAATGTCCATAATGTTGGGCATTGTCTTGTACTAGAAGGACATTTAACCTGGGACCATTTTTGAGATTCAAGGGGACCCACAAACCCAACCTAAAAGTATACCCTAATTTGGATTTAAGTGTGTAAATGCATCTCTCAAGTAGAAAAATCCACAGATTTCATCTGATTCTCAAATAGTAAGTATGCTCTCAAGAACTTAAGACCCATGAAGCCTTGTCTCCCTGTAGACAGGGAAGAATTTGGCTTTGTCTTTCCAACCCTATTCAAATGTGACCACCCACGGACACCCTGACTAGTACACTGAAAGAATCAGAATATAGCCTGGGACTCTGGTCCTGAGAGCATGATCTAAGTGCAAGATGGCCCAGGAGGTGTCAAGCCTTTTGAACCACAACTCATCACATGCACTTTCCTAGTGTCCCTTAGAATCTGGTGCCAATGGGTTCCAATCTGAAGATAGCCAAATCCTCGCGGATATCAACTCAGAGTGTCAGAGCCATGGGTCTAACTGGGAACTGTGACTTCCAGGAGGCACTTACAAAACCAATTTTTCCAAATCTTGGGCTCCAGCAGAGCCCAGCACAGCCTGGCCCCTGCCCCACCTCTACTCTCTTCCTCCTTGTTCCGCTTCACCCTGGCCTACTCTAAATCCACAGAAATCTGTGCTTCTTCCCACCACAGGAGCTTTGCATATACCATTCCCTGGAGTCTGTTCCATTCTCCTCCAACTGGTGAACTTATCCTTCAGATCTTAAGTTTAATCACTACTTCCCATGCTGAAGGAATCCTCCTGATATGTGTTCTCAGAGCACTTAGTACAACTGAAATGCTATATTTATTTTTGTGCTTACTGGATTAATATCTACGTCATCTACCAATAATAAAAATAAAAGTCAACATCATTTAATGTTCACCATGCACCAGGTACTATAGGAATGCCTTGACATGTACTCCTTTATTTCAGTAGTACCATAATCCCATGAGGAGAACGAGGCACAGAAGAGAAACAATTGGACTAAGATTCTCTAGCAAGCAAGAGCGGGTATTGGGCTATAATCCCAGGCGGCAGCAGCTGGAATGGTTCCATGTCTATTTCCACTGACTATATCCCATGCCCAGCACAAGGTCTAGCACTTAATAGGGACTCCAATAGTGCTAACTAGATTGACTTGTCTTGCCCAGCCTGAAGTTGCTTTTACACATGAAAGCCAGACTTGGGGACAACTTTACAAATCACTTTTACCAGCTCCCAAGAGAAGAACCGGAGACCTGGAGAGGGAATGAGATTCTCTTAAGGTCACACAAAACCACAGCCAGAAGCCGCATCTCCCAATTCAGCCTAGTGCTCTTTCCACTTCAATGAATGAAAACTTAGAATTAAAAAGTTAATTATATAATGCTTAATATTTTTAAACCAATAAAGAGACATGACTCTCCCTTTCCCTCTCCTAACTTTGCTATGGGATCTGATGAAAGATGGGTGGGTAAAGAAAGAAAATCATTCTTCAGAAAGGCAGAGAAAAGCACAAGGATTACAAAAAATTGCTATTTATAAAAAGTGTTCCTTAAAAGAGTATTTTTTTTAATTTACAAGTGTTGACCATTCTTTAACTCAAAATAACCTTGATTTAGCAAGTCCGTGTCTTAAGCTTACAATTATTTCAGCGTGGTCATCTGTCATCAATTTCATTTTAGTGAAATTTCATTTGTTGTACTGATACTGATTCACACAGTGCGGTACCATCATGGGGGTCCTGGGGGCATGCAGTGACACAACCTGGCCGCCAGAAAGACCTTCATCATAGCTGGAGAGGTATTTTATCTCTTTTGTTTGAATAGGGGAGGTCTGAGGATTGGTGAAAACAATAGCGGGTTTTGAACTGTTTCTAGAGCTTCAGCTATATTCTTACAAAAGCTTGATTTATAAGTCAAGTACAGTTATTTTGGGGGCTTCCCTGGGGGCTCAGCGGTAAAGAACCTACCTGCCAATGAAGGAGACACGGATTCGATCCCTAGGTCAGAAAAATACCCTGGAGAAGAAAATGGTGACCCCCTCCAGTATTCTTGCCTGGGAAATCCCGTGGACAGAGGAGCCTAGCGGGCTGCAGTCCATGGAGTTGCAAAGAACTGGACGTGACAGCGACTGAGCACGTACCCAGAGTTGTTTTTAATTCCTCAAATCATTGGGTTGCCATCTGAATTATATCCAGCTGCTGATCCAGCCATCCAACTATAGTATCTTTAACTCACTTTTATATTAAGGAGAAGATCTTCAGCTAAGACGGAAATCAAATGATTCCCATGTTCTAGATTTAGAGCTGTATTTCTTTGGAATGTTTTAGTAAATCTGTCCACAATGGCTTCAGAATGTTTTTCTTTCCCTCCACGTACATAGTTTCATTTTAGCTTCGGGAGAAGGCCTAAAAAAATTTTTTTTCCTATCAGGTTCTGAACATTAGCTTCCAACTTGGCCAACTTCTGACCACAGAGATACTTACTTTAAAAATCATTTTGAAAATCATTTCAAACATCATATCAAGTTTCAGTTTGGACAAATAATAAAAATATCCCTGCTAGTACTGAATAACTCCCTAGATACCAGAATGTGCAAAAGAACTTCCCTTCCCAAGATCCAGAGCCACTCTCACAGATTTCCAAAAGAAAGAGATAGTTTCCCTGTTGTTGTTCAGTCGTTAAGTCGTGTCCGATTCTTTGTGACCCCGTAAACTGCAACCTGCCAGGCTTCCCTGTCCTTCACTGTCTCCCGGAGTTTGCTCAAACTCATGTCTACTGAGTCAGTGATGCCATCCAACCATCTCCTCCTGTCACCCCTAGCCCTCTTGCCCTCAATTCTTCCCAGCATCAGGGTCTTTTCTAATTAGTTGGCTCTTCACTTCCAGAGGCCAAAGTATTGGAGCTTCAGCATCAGTCCTTCCAATGAATATTCAGGAGTGATGTCCTTTAGGATTGACTGGTTTGATCTTCTCACTGTCCAAGGGACTCTCATAGAGTTCCCCCTGACAGCCTGGCTATAGTCAGTAGGATCCCAGCTGCAAATAGGGTGCAATCGACATTTCTGACCAGCCATATTTTGGAGGCGTCCAACCTGATGGCTGTCAGCCACATTCTTAGAACACAGCATGAGACAAACTTCATCTCTGGGAGAGAAAGAATCAGTACCTCCTCTGTCCATGGGATTCTCCAAGAATACAGGAGTGGGTTGCCATTCCCTTCGCCAGGGGATCTTCCTGATTCAGGGATCGAACCTGCGTCTCCTGCACTGCAGGCAGATTCTTTACCATCTGAGCCACCAGGGAAGCCCTTAGAAAGGAAGGAACAATTTGAAATTTTACCTTAGTCTCTGGAACAGGCACCACAGATAGGGATCAAGGAAAGCCAACTTTGCAAAGAATTGTTACTCTTTGCGGGCTTCTGCTAGTTTTCCCAAGGTGCTGTCTAGAGGCTCCGGAACATGTTGGTGTCTCAGTGGGTCTTATCCTGGTCCCCAAAAACTGCAAAGAAGGAAAAATAATTTTCCCTCCACCCTTTAAAGTGGCCAAGACCCCTTTTTTCTCTAGGGCACCTTTTAATGAATGAACTCACCTGGGTTAAAAGTTCTCCACCATGCCAAAGGTAGTTCAAGACGACCTTTGGAAAGGTTAACCTACTTGTTCAGCCTTTAAGTTTATTCACCTGAGGCCTCCCGCTGGCCCCAGTCCAGCTTAAGTCAGACCCAGTTCAACCCCAGACTCAGACCAATTTCTAAGTAGGATCCAATTTATTACCGTCCAGGTTCCAGACCCAGTCTGGAAAAAAGAAATGCTCAAATCAAATCTGAAAGCTGTGGAGCTGGAATCTAGGACTTCGGAGGGACTCACCCACCACATCCAGAGACCACAAGAAGGCAGCCACTGAAGGGGCTACAACAGTCCCCACTGATGGCTGCTTCCTGCTCCTGGAAACTCTGAGGGGCCTCCTGCAGTTCCTTCTTCTGACACCTGAACTGTTAAAAGATGAACTATACCATTTTAAATGGTAAAAATTTTAAGAGTTTATTTCAGTAAAAGATGCTTGTTACTTGGAAGAAAAGCTATGATGAACCAAGACAGCATTTTATAAAGCAGAAACATCACTTTGCCAACAAATGTCTGCATAGCCAAAGTTATGGTTTTCCAGTAGTCACGAACGGATGTGAGAGCTGGACCATAAAGAAAGCTGAGTGCCAAAGAATTGATGCTTTTGAACTGTGGTGCTGGTGAAGATTCTTGAGCATCTCTTGGATGAGCATCTTGCTCATGATCATTGGAGAGCAAGGAGATCAAACCAGTCAATCCTAAAGGAAATCAACCTGAATATTCATTGGAAGGACTGATGTTGAAACTGAAGCTCCAGTATTTTGACCATCTGATGCAAAGAGCTGACTCACTGGAAAAGACCTTGTTGCTGGGAAAGATTGAGGACAGGAGGAGAAGGGGGCGACAGGAGATGAGATGGGTGAATGGCATCACCAACTCAACAGATGAGTTTGAGCAAACTCCAAGAAATAGTGAAGGACAGGGAAGCCTGGTGTACTGCAGTCCATGGCGGGGCGGGGGGGCGGGGGGGGGGGTCACAAAGAGTCATACACGACTGAACGACTGAACAATAACAAAAACAACAAAAACCCATTCCAATCAGGCAGCACCAAACCCCACCAACAGGAGCTAAGGAGAGATTTTATAGAGAAGACACAAAAGTGAAGGAAGGAAATTACTGACTGGCAGAGCTTAGGACTGGTGGGGCCTCTGTGATAGGTTGGCCTCTATATTGGTTGGCCTCTGTGACTAGCTGTCCTCAGTGTTTTGATCTTGTGGCCTTCTAGGTCTTGGGATACCAGAACCCCCAGCCGCTGCCCCTCCCAACTGCGCAGTGGCCACCAGGGCGACTGCCAGGGCATACGGGCAGAACCTCCCTCACCTTCACAGGAGTGGGCGGGGCCGCGCCGGCCCTGTGGGCGGGGCCAGCACCACTCTTCGTTTAGGGCTTCCCTGGTGGCTCAAATGGTAAAGAATCCTCCTGTAATTCGGACGACCTGGATTCGATCCCTGGGTTGGGAAGATCCCGTGGAGGAGGGCATGGCAACCCACTCCAGTATTCTTGCCTGGAGACTCCCCATGGAGAGAGGATCCTGGAGGGCTGCAGTCCACTGGGTCACAAAGAGCTGGACATGACTGAGCAACTAAGCACAGGCATTTACAGCCTTAAATTTTGGTTTGCTGATGTGGGCACCATGGCATCCAAACCAACTCAGTCTAATGTTCTCCTTGTTTAATTAATTTAACACTGTTAAGATGACACTGAGCTCTGCAGATATGGATATGAAAGCCTAAAGTGGGAGAGGTATTTGCCCAAGGTCACACAGTGAACGGGAGATGGCCTGATTCTGAGTCAGGACTCACTCCATGAGAAAGACAACTCCAGAGTGTCAACAACACGATCACCTTTCATAAGTTGGGAGGCTAGTGCAGAGGGTCTCATCAGGGATGTGCCAGTGAGCTGTGGAGAATCCAGCTCAGCGGCCGAGTTAGATCTCAGAGCAGCTGTCTCCACCAGGACCTGGAAGGACCACCACAAAAACCCTGCAAAAAGGCTCCGTCCTTTACTCTGACACTGGTTTTCCCGCCAGCCATGGCATGGAAGCTCAACCCTGGCTTGTAATACTCTGGATTTTTTAAATGCCTTCTCCCTGAAAAGGGCTGTGGAAAAAGTTCACCGTGTGCTCTTTGGAAAGCCTCCCTCTGCACCCAGAATAGATGCCTTCATGGTTCCCTGTTGCCAACAGAGCCCATGGTCTCCTAATAGAACTAGGCAACAGTGATAAGGTCTCTTCAAAATGTTCCAAACGGAAATGACACATGTTTTGAGAAGAGCACTGGTAAACAGGAAGGGGTCCAGAGGAACTTGCCAAACTGAGATGCAATGTCAGTTGACATGGAACAGAGGAAAAAGGAAAACTGGGAGGCAGGTTGAGGGACAGGAAGGCTGCCTCAAGTGTCTGAAGGGCTGGTGTGTGCAAGACTGGCAAGGTGTTCTCAACTACAAATTGGCACTTGCCACGGGTGCTTGCCACCTAACCTCTACTAGGATTAAGTCATGTGCTGCTGCAGCTGCTGACCTTCAACACCGCCTGAAAGGAGTTCAGGGTGGAGAGCAGAAATGAGGCACTCTGTGCTTGGTTGGGAGGTGGGGTACTGGCAGGACAGGTCTTCAGATAGGTATTATCAGGAGCAATTTTATGAGCTCAATTCTTGTATGAACATCTCCTCATATCTAGAAAAGCACAAAAGTCCTTCATGGTGACAATGGTGTCTAACAACTAAGAGAAAGCTTCACAAGACTAGCACAAACCTGGGAAAATATATGCTTGATTGCATCTACACGCCCTTCATCAAACTCACATATACACTGTTCTTCCCCCCTACCTCTTTGGAGCGGTTTCTCAGAGCTATCTGAGGTGTTATCTCCTGAGCTACAGTCCTCATTTTGCCCCAGATAAAATTTAACTTGCAACTCTCACATTACGCTTTTTGTTTAAGTTGACAGTGTATTCCAAGTGTCTCCAAGGAACAAAAAATAACAACCGAGGCTGCCCATGATGGGACAGCCCACAGGACAGCCTGGGCAGGGGGTGTGTGCAGGGAGTAAGAACGCAGCACACTCTAAATTCCTTTCTCTGCAACACATGAAGCCTGTTCCCCCATCTGTAAAGTGATGGTGCAATCAGTTCTCATAAGGTTGTTGCAAGCATTAAGTAAGACCATGATTTTTCAAGGCTTATCAAAGGGCTGACCCACAGTAAGTCCTCCATATAGTGTCACTGTTGTCATCGCTGTTTATAGGAAGTGAGTTCTTTGTCCTCAGAGGTATTCAAGCAGCAACAGATCAATGCACTGCAAAGCTGTGTTGGGAAAGAGACTCCTGCATTAGACAAAAGGGAAGATTAGGTGACCTTAAGTTTCCTTCTAGTCTTGGCTTTCAAATTCTGTCTCATTGAAACTGAGGTTAACATGAAGTCCTCTATTGGATTACCCTCGAGGGCTCCAGCTTTGGGGTTTTGTTTTTCCACCTTTGTACTTGCAAAGCCTTGCCGCAGAGCAGATTCTGAGAGCACAAGCCAGGAAGGAAAGCTTCTTTTGCTTGGAGGGTGCATTCCTGGAATTCCCAAGATTCCAGTCCCTTCTCCTCCTCACTTTGTCTACATTAGGTTCTTGTGGGGAGGACAAAAACGGTCACTCTTCAAACCACAGTTGCTCCCAGGCTCTGATCTGAATTACTCAACTCATCCTCCGTGAGAGCTCCAAGCCCATCTGACAAGAACCGGGCTGATTTAGGCTAACAAGAAGTCATTGTTCGGGTAGGAGAGTGACAGCCTCACTTCTTGGTGAGCAAAACCAGGTCGGAGAACATAAATCCCAAGGACTCCTTGCAGCTGAAACAGAGGCAGCCTTCCCCAGATTCCCTTCTTAGCAAGACCAAGACCTAGAGGAGGAGGAGGAGGCATTTACTGGGGATTGCTACAAATTCAGCTTTACTGCCACTGCCTTTAAAACCACAATATAAAGTAACTCCCACAACACACTGAAGATAAGCTCTTTAAAGAAAATATAAAAAGCATTAGCTTGGCAATTCACCCAAACCTCATCATGCACCATAGACATTTTTGAAGTTTAACAAAGAAAAGCACATCATTAAAGAATACTGCTCTATCACCATTCTTATGCAAATCCTTCCAGATAGTTGGGTGGAAAATTCCATCTAACACGCAGCAAGAAATAAATGTTGCAGGGTGGAGATTTCAGCTATACTGAGTGCATCTATCACTTGTATAATCCAAACTACTGTATGTGCGCTGACTACAGAATTAGTATTGATCCATTCACCATGTAAACATCAAGTACTTTCTATTATTACTTGAAATAGCATGCTATCACAATTTCTATTTCCTCCTTCTATCTTAAATAGAAGTATTGCACATTAGCCCTTTCCTTCATGTACTTTTTTGCACAGCTATCTAACTACAGTGTTCGGTGTGGTGCTGAGTTTCCTGCAGACATCTGCAGTATTAGCTTTAAAGCACTTTATTTTCAAGTCATCTCTGATGGGAGACAATACAACTTTCATTTACCCAGAAACCTGTTACCAGAGCTTTTCTTAGAAAGAAACAGGCACAGGGCACATACCCTCCCTCTCCTTCCCTCTCTCATCATCAACATTCTTTGTGGCTCACCCCCCTACCCCCACTGCTGAGACCAAGAGCACCAGAATGCACTTCCAGCTTCACTCCCCCAAGTGGACAGGACCTCTCAGGTCTCTTCCTCTGAGGTCATGAAATATACATTTGCCAAGCTGAGAATGCTATTTCATTTCAGGTCACCTTGTTATGGAAGCTCAAGACTTGACTCTGCCGCAACGTTCAGATGTCTGGATGCACGAACAAAAACTATTCTGGAGAATCAGTTCTGATGTTCAAGAGCATCAAAAAACATCTCAAGGGGTGAGCCTTCTCTTCCCTTTCCTGCATTCCCCAGTATAACAGGTGGAGGAAGTCTGGACTGGGTTCCAGACCCTGGAGGGGCAATTTTAGCTCAAATAGCTTGGAGCTCCCTACAACATAATTCTTGTTCTCCGCTGCCTGTGGCAATCCCCGGGCACCACAGGCACCCAGACCCAGGGCACAGTGCTTCTCATGATCCCACACATCCTGAACGGCACACGCTGTGTGTGACTTAACTAAATTTCCAGTGTCTTCTGAGCCCAGCAGCCGCTCCAGTCAGAACATGTTCAGTCTCATTTCTGTCGATGGGAATCTACATGTTGCAACTGTAACCTCCCACAGAGCCCGCAGTACCCCTTGAGGATGACCCCAGTTGCACAACCCTACTGTTCTCTTTAACCAACATGTAGAACCTGCACATTTTCATTGGAAAAAAAACAACAACAAAAGCTAGGGCTTTGTTTCATGGAGAGAAAATACCCGGAACCAGCTGAGCACTATTTAGCTGCCATGCTCATGTCCCAGCTCCTTTCAACCCATCGAAAAAATAATAATAATTAACCGATTCATTGAAATTCTTCTTAATAAATGGTAGCTTTGTTACCAAACTAGACTGATGCAAACTCAAAGAGAGAAAATTCTGCAATTGGATAGTGTGTGTTCAATAAATATTCAAAGAAGAGAGAGTGAGGACATCATAAAGGAACCGTATATGTAATTCGCAGCCTCCAATAGATTTCCAACTTTCTTTTTTTTTTCAGCTTTATTTCTTGACACCAACTATTCAGTCTCTTGAATGCTCAGTTGTGTTCACAGCGAGAAAGTGTGACTCACTTCCCCGACCAAGTGTCCCTTCCAGAAGTGGAGCTGGATTTAAGACACGTACACGCACTCTTTCTTACGTATCTGATCATTTGAAGTGAACTGAGAAACCTCACAGTAGTGGATCAGATTGCTCCAACAATAATTGTGCTAATGTTTGGGGAAAATAAAATTAACTGATTACAATAAAAGAAGCTCATAGCAACCACTGTCAATTGCCTCTTCATTTCTCCCTCCTTCTGAATGATAACCTTTCCTGAATTTGAGGTTATCGCGACTCAAGGGAAGGTGACCCTCTCCCCAGCTGAGGGTCAGTCCACCAACCACTACAAGTGAACAGGTGGTAAATGAAATGACTGCACTACTCCCATCCTCTTGGCAGGGACTGGTCCAGGAGACCACTACAATTCCTGTGTGGATCGCATTTCTCTTATCTTTTCCTGTAGCAGTTATCAACCTGTATTTAGGTAGATTTCCTCCTTTTTCCTTTTGGCCAAGATTTCCAGGGAATCCCACTCTGGGGACCACAGTTGAATCCTGACCTCGAGGTGAGGAGGATCTTCCACTGGCCTCACTGTTTCCTCTTGTGTTGTTCCGGTGCTTCATCACTGATTTGCAAATTTTCCTGCAAACAGAGGTACTTTTGTTTGTTGAAACTTTTAGTATTTCCTGTCCTTGTGTTACTTGAAAAGCTCTGTTACCTACAGCGTGGCATGGCCCCTCAGCCTTGCTGTAGATCATCATTTCTAAAGCTGCTCCAGGGAGTCCTAGGGATTCAGCGGTATCCATCATTGACAAGGTGGGGTTATACCATAAACGATATTGAGAGACTAAAGACAAGGATTTCCTTGCTGGTCCAGTTAAAAATCTGTCTGCCAAGGCAGGGGATAGAGGTTTGATCCCTGGTCCCGGAGGATATGACGCATTGTGGGGTATCTGGGTCCTGTGCCACAGTTACTGAGCCCTCGCCCTAGAGCTCATGCTCTGCAACAAGAGAAGCCACTGCAATGAGAAGATCGCACGCTGCAACTAGAAAGCAACCACCGCTCATCACAACTAGAGAAAGCTCACGTGCAGCAATGAAGACCCAGTACAGCCAAAAATTAAATTTAAACAAATAAAAGACTAAAGACAGCTTGGGAGAAAATATCTGCAATCTACAAATAAAGTTTGAATTCCCCTACTATATGGAATTTACAAATCAAATTTTTTTAACAGACAACTTGATATTAAAAAATGAGGAAAGAATATGAACATACAATTCGTAGAAGAAATACAGGTGACCAATAAACATACGAAAAGATTCTCGGCTTCACTTCTAATCAGGGAAGTGCAAAATAAAACAATGAAACACCATTCTCAGCACTAGGTGTTTGCAAAAATGATAAAAGACATAATATCCGGGGTTGCAAATAAAGTAGCAAAATGGGCACTCTCACACATCTTGATGGAGTGTGAATTGGAACACAGTTTTGGAGGACAATTTGGCAATGTCTATCAACTTAAAATGCAATTCTATTTTAGGAGTCTGCCCTACAGATATATTTTCACATGGCTGCAAAGATATAGCTACGGAGATACTCACTACAACATGGTTTGTAATTGCAAACACACAGGAACCAATGTAAATGTCCATCAATAAGGACCAGATTAAATATATTCTGGCAAAGGCATAAAATAGAACAGTGAGCAAACATTAAAAAACAATGAGGCAGATACAGGTCCTGTTATAGGAGCATCTGAAATGTGAAAAAAAAAAAAAAGATAAGCACATCTTCCAAAAACAAGTTTAACAGAGGATAATATATATATCTTTTTCTAGTATAACTATACAATGCCAGAAATATAGTATATACCCAATAAATATTGGAAGTATAAGCGGCTTGTAAATATTTGCTAGAAGAATGAATCACTGAAGGATAAATGAATGATATATGAATGTGCATATAAACATGAAAAATGTGAAGATATGCAAGGGTAACAGTGTAATGGGAGAGAGTCACTTTTTATTTAATGTCTTTCTATAAACTGAACTGAACTGATAGATTGCTTTTAAATGTTTACAGGTATACATGCTATCTTCACAATAACAGAAAAAGTTAAGGATCCAAAGATATTAATAGCTTAAACAACACTGAAAGATAAAGGAAAGACAGAGAGTATTTGCAACATACATAACAAAGTAAACTCCACAAAACATAAAGAGCATTACTAATTAATGAGATAAACAGCCAGTAAAAAAGTAGTAATAGCCAAATGATGTGTGGCTGACAGTGGTAATCTCTACCCATTGCCTATTCTTCTTTCTTACAAACAGAACTATATTAGGGAGTGGGACCAGCCCTGTTTATCACCCAAAAGAAAATTATCAATGAAAAAAAACATGCGAAAAGACATTCAACTTCACACAATCAGAGAAATACAAATCAAAATAAAATACCTGATTTTTGCTCATAACACAGGCCGAAAAGATTTTATAACCCAGTGTTGACAAGGACTTAAAAGAAGATGTTCACCATCAAAGTCAGTGGGAGTGTAAATTGGAACAGTAATTTGGGCAGCAATTTGACATATCCATCAAATTTTAAAATACATCACCTTGGACCTAGAAATTCCACTTCTAAAAATGTGTCCCACAGAATCCCTTCCACAATCACCCAAAGATGTATATATGCCCAAGAATGTTCACTAGAGCCTTGCTCATTAGCAACGATCTGGAAACAGTTTTATTTACTCATCAGTGGATCTGTGAACACGACCATGAGTCAAGATCTCTGCCCTGACAGAGCCTGAGTTCAGTGGGGGGCAGAGGAGACAGATGATAAACAGGAAACAAATAAGCATGATGCCTTCCAATAAACTGAGGACTACAAAGGAAATAAAACAAGGTGATGGGATAGAGCACGTGTGGAGATGTAGAGGCGGGCAGACCAAAAGGGAGACTGGTGTACCTGGAGCCATGGGGAATGCCTCCCTGGAGGGTGACAAAGAGTTAAGATCAGAATGATGACAAAGAACTTGCTCAGCAAATGCAAGCCCTGAGACCCAACAGGAAGAAGATGGGGGTTAGTGAATAAGGAGGTGAAAGGGACATGATGAGACTGGAGAGAAGGACCATCGTCTGAGATCACTTAGTCCTTGAAACTCCGTCTGCAGATGAAGAGTCTGGGAAGCCACTGGGGTATAAGTAAGGAGGGACAGGACCAGGTTTACCAGTTTTAAAAGACCACTTTGGCTGCTGGGTGCAGAAGGAACTGTAGGATGCAACAAGAGAGGACAAAGAGCAGTGAGGAGGTCCTGGCGAGGTGTACTGGTGGCTTACACCAGGCTGTTGGTAATGGGGTGTAGCAGACGTCCGGCAGGGACATGTTTTGGAGTCTATAGGATTTGCTAGCAGACTGGACTTGGAGTCCTACAGTAAAGGGAAAACCAAGGATGTCTCCCAGCCTTGGGGCCTGAACACCTGGCCGGGGTGGTGATGTTATTTTCAAAGAGGAGAAAATCTGGGGGAGGAAGAAGTTTAGCAGAGAAAATCCAGAGTCCATTTTGGCCTTGATGAGCTTGCCTGTCCTACAAGACAAGTCAGCAGACACCAAGTTGGAAATTAACATATATATTCACAATTGAACAGAGAAAAATTTGGGAGGTTATCCACCTAAGTGATAAAGGGATTCTCTTCAGGAAGTGGAATTGGGGGTGGAGGGTGGGAGAAACGAAGCGGGAAGAGTCACTTCTGCATTTGACTGTATGTACATTAACAAGGTTGGAAATTGTTACAATGAATATGTATTACCTTTGAAATTTAAATAAATGAATACAAATAAAAGAAGACTGAGAGATTTTCAAATCTTTCCACAGAGAATTTTCTTCAAACAAAATCTTATCTAAAATGTTCATCCCGCTGTCATCATTCAGGCCTTAGCTCAAATAGCACCTCCTCAGAGAGGCCATCCTTAACCATGGGACCTCGAGGGGCCCCATCCATCCTCACCCAAGTAGCTTTTTCCCGCACTCTGTTTTACTGATACCACTTAAACCCCAAAATTAAATTGTCATTTATTAGTTTACCTGCCCTCCCTACTAGAACATAAGAGTCAAGAGAGCACAGTTGTTACATGTGTTGTTCTCCAAATATTAGGTTGGTGCAAAAGTAATGACGGTTTTGCATTGTTGAACTTTGCTGTTTGACTTTGGAATACATTCTTAACTGTGGTTATGTCATAAATCATTTGAATGCATATTTCTTGCTTTATATTTTTTTGCTAATGACATTACTTGCTGTTTATTTTATATGTATTTTAGAATACAGAAATCATGTTAGACAAAAAGCAAATTCTAGTGATTTTTTTTTTACTCGTGTTCAAAATGGGTTGTAAAGCAGCAGAGACAACTCACAACACCAACAACACATTTGGCCCAAGAACTTCTCATGAATGTACAGTGCAGTGGTGGTTCAAGAAGTTTTGCAAAGGAGATGAGAGCCTTGAAGATGAGGAGTGTAGTGTCCAGCCACAGAAGCTGACAACAACCAACTGAGAGCATCATTGAAACTGATCCTCCTACAACTACACAAGGAGTTGCCAAAGAACTCACTGGCAACCATTCTATGGTCATTTGGCACTTAAAGCAAATTGAAAAGGTGAAAAAGCTTAATAAGTGGGTGCCTCATAAGCTGACCACAAATCAAAAACATCATCGTTTTGAAACGGGTCGTCTTCTCTTACTCTATGCAACAACAATGAACCGTTTCTCAACTGGATTGTGACATGCAGTGAAAAGTGGATTTTATAAGACAATCGGTGAGCCAAGCTTGCACCCAAATGAGGGTCCTGGTCACTGTTTAGTGGTCTGCTGCCAATCTGATCCACTACAGCTTTCTGAATCCCAGCAAAACCATTACATCTGAGAAGTATGCTCAGCAAACCAATGAGATGCATAAAAAACTGCAACGCCTGCCGCTGGCATCGGTCAAGAGGAAGGACAGTTCTTCTCCATGACAACGCCCAACCGCACGTCACACAACCAATACTTCAAAAATTGAACACAGTGGGCTACAGAGTTTTGCCTCATCTGCCATATTCACCTGATCTCTCACCAACTGACTACCACTTCTTCAAGCATCTGGACAACTTTTTGCAGTGAAAATGCGTTCACAACCAGCAGGAGCCAGAAAATATTTTCCAAGAGTTCACTGAATTCCAAAGCATGGATTTTTATGCTATAGGTATTAACAAACTTGTTTCTCATTGGCAAAAACGTGTTGATTGTAATGGTTCCTATTTTGATTAATAAAGATGTGTTTCAGGCTAGTTAAAATAATGTGAAATTCACCGTCCAAAACTGCAATTACTTTTTCATCAATCTAATATCTCTAGAATGTACAACAGTGAGATGCATACAGTAGGCACTCCATAAATACTCCCTTGATTAAAAATGAATTCCAATTTGTACTCAAGATTAAAAAAAAATAAAAATAAACTGAGCAGCTTCAACTGAATTGAAGCCAGGGGTCCAGAGCCTTGCCAGTATCTCCCTCTCCATTTCCTTCTCACCACCACTGGGCTGCCTTAAGGTAAATCCAGGTGACTACCAGGGCCTGGCAAAAAACTGTATAAAACCCACAGGATCACCCGATGACTCTACTCTTTTCCAGTTCAGTCTGCAAGGGTCTGACCTGAGCCCTCCTTCTCAGGAAGCCCACCTCCTCCAGGTTCTAGCCAGCACAACCAGAACAGGTCTGGTCCAGACTCAGCATTAAGTTCCACCTGTGTCTCCCCATGATGCCTCCATCACCCCAACTGCTACACCCAGGTAGCATCCACTCCCACACCATGCTCCTGCTCATGAAGGCACCCATGAGTGCCAGCCTCAGCTCAGCCCTGCACTGGGCACGGCGGGTCCAGAGACAAGCAGCCCAGGGCCCTGTACTGCAGAATCAGCACCTGGGAGATACGCCAGGCCCGAGTCAACACCAGCAGTGACCCTGGCATTCTGGTGGCTCTCGCAGGCGCGTGTCAAGCCCAGTGGGTCCCTAGTTCTTTGTGGAGTCTTCCTGATTGACAATTCCTGAGGTCGCACAGTCAGGCCTGGCTGTTTTTGTGGCACTCATGCTGCCTTTAAGATGATGTTACAGCCCCACCTTCAAGAAAGGGAGCCATCATCTGTTTATCTTGCCACTTCAATGCCACTTCAAGCAGGGGTTAGCAGGCATCTCTGAGCATTATCTTCTGCCACTTCTGTGGTCCACAGGGAAGGGGCCCTTGTCCTCAGACTGCACCCCTCCCAGGCCTCGGTCCAGGCCAGGGAGTTTCGCCTATGAGCCTGTTGCCTGCCAAGGTCCAGGCCTAGCATCTCTAAGCAAGAGCCCAACAAGGAACCAAGAGGGTGGCAGGTCTTCAGCAACCTAGGGAAAGGTCAGTCCCCACCATTCTAGGGAACCTGCTCCAGGTCAGAGTCATCCTCCAACGCCCAATGTCTCCCTTGGCTATGGATATACCTCTGCTTCCGTGTGGGCTGAGGGCAGGAGAGAGGGCTAAAGCCAGGAGGCACTAGAACAGAGAGGAAGGACCCTGCTGTCCTCATCATGATTCAAGAAGGCAAGAGAGACGCCTCCGGCTCCCTTCCCAGGAGCCCTGCACGTGGTGCTCAGGGGCCCCCTGCTGGCCGTTGGGCGCATGTGTGACTCTGTGGGGGCGGGGCTGTTTAGGCCCAGGGCTGCTGCTGGGACCCACAGAGACACCCCAGTCCATGACGTGCACCCACACAGAAACACACATTCCACACCTCCAAGCAAGCATGTGCACACAGACAGAGCCACGTATGCCTGGACGTGCAGATCTGCGCTCCAGCGTTCAAGCAGAGAGGGAACACAATGCGCGTGCTCCTTAGCACGCGCCTGCGCATCTCCACCAACAAGCAAGTTCACTCACGCAGGTGCGCAAGGCCGTGAGCATGGCCCCTTACGAAGCCCCGCCCTCCCAGCCACCACCTAGGGGAAGAGAGCCCCGTGGCTCCTGCCCCTCCGCACTCTTGCTCTGAGGGGGCAGGCAGAGCTCACTCTGTAGTTTAGGTCCCCCAGGGCCTCCGGCAGGACCTCAGCCCCACCTGGGCACGGGATTCCCCCGCCTGCACACGGCCTCTCCTCACCCGTGGCCTGGGTGTCTGGACTGCAAGCCCATGGTGGCAGCCGTGTGCCTCCGCGGCATGAGGACAAAGGCTGAGGGCCTTGGCTGACAGTGATCTCCCTACTGGGGCCCATCACGAAGTAAGCGACAGCAGCCAGGGGCCGGGGTCAAAAGAGCTGGGAGCTGATGCTCTTGAATTCTCCGAGAAGTTGAGGCTGTAGGCAGACATCCGGAGGCTGGGACAGGGGTTGGGGGCTCCAAGGCTGACAGAACCTCAGAAACCCAGAATGGAGGAGGAGCAAGGAAACCCAGTACACTGAATGCCTGCCGTGGGCAGATATGGTTCCCACCTCCTCTGGTTCCAGCCTTACTCCCCCAGGAGGCGAGGAGTGTGACTAGTCTTCACAGCCTCCATAACAAGCCGTCACAAGGCCCATTTTCTCCTTAAATAGCCCTCGGATTTTCCCACTGATGCACCAAGTCCAGGCTCCCCTTAGCTCTTAGTTGGGCCCTTTCCCCAGGCTGTCTCATCCAACCCACCTCCTACATTCAGGATGACCAGTTTTAACAACACAAAGTTTTTAAATTCTCTTAGTGGCGTCCATGACTTCCTGTTCTAAAGACTGAGAAAACAAAATCTTCAGCTCTGCTTTGTCCCTCACCTACCTGTCCAGTCTCATTGATCGCCTCTCAACCCTGATTTCCTCCATTCCACACAGTTGTTGTCCGTTTCTCTAGCGCCCTGCACTTTCTCCCATCTCAGGGAAGCAGGCTTCGCACCTGCTCTGCCTTCTCCCCCCACCCCCATTCCCTTGCCTGATAAACTCCTCCTTCACGCATCATGTCCCCCTGGAGGCCTTCCGTGCCCAGATCCTCTCTCCCTGCTAAACACTCGTAACTCCCTGCAGTGTCCTGCCGTGACACACAGCAGTGCTTGTTATCAATAATTACCTATCTGTGCTGTTATGCGGCTTCCTTCTGTCTGCTCCATTCCCTAGGCGCCCAGCTATGTGACGATAGAGACCTTGTCGCTTGCTCACTCTTTGATGCCCAAGTTCGAAGAAATCGTACATGCTAGAGACGACGACATCCAGACCGGGTGCCTCTGCCTGCAAACAACGACCCCTAATTCAACAAGCTGCTCTGTGTTCCAGAGGGCAACGCCAGGAAGGAGGACTAGACATTTCTGGATCCTGAGACGCAACCTTTTAGGTTAGTCCCTGCTTTGAATGATCCAATCCAGCCCATCCTTTCAATAGCCCCAGCACTCAGCAGGGCAGAATGTGTAAAAGTTTCTACCTAGGCAAGCCTGAATTATTATCTTTCTTGGGCAAAATGATAGCTGTCCGATTGGCAAAAGGCAGTGCTTACCTGCAATCTCAGGTTGGCAGATAAATAAAAATAAACCCAGTAATTAAAGAAAAAGACCAGCAGATACATCATCTTGGGAAGGCAGGGAGAAGCTTTCTCACCATGAAGGCAAAAAGCATACATAATGAAGAAAAGTGATCAAGTAAGAATGTTCAACTCCTGTACATCTTTTTAGTCACCATCCAAAGGACAAATCAGGCTTTTGGAGCTCCTGAGAGCTTGTGGTCGGACAACTCTAAAGTAAACAAGCCTCCTTGGGACCAATTCATGATTCCCAGGGGCCCTTATTCTAAAATTATTAACAGTTTCAAGACAGAGACAGCAGAGAATTAAGCCAATATAAGGGCCTAACTGGGCAACTACAGAGGTCACACACCCACAGAGCTGGCCCTGCTCTTTCACACATACAGTTCAATTCTGGAAACATTGATTCACTAAGCATCTCACCTGAGCCCAGTTCTCCCCCTCATGAAGCCCAGAGCCCAGTGGTGGAAGATCAGCCATCACACAGCTGAGAAGATAACCCAATGTGTCTCCACTCCCCTGGAGGCAAGCGAGGTGGATGGCCTCCGTTCCAGACCCCGGAATCCCAGGAACACACAGTGAGTTGTCAAGGAGCATGTGTCTTGGGGATGCTCTCACACACAGTGCCCTGTGGATTACTTTACTCACACTCTCTGTATGGGCTGGGTGCCTTTTGGAGGAAGGAGTCAGGGAAAATCTGAACAGAGCTAGTCCTGGTACTTCAAGGAGGTTTGGGTCTTTGGAGAGACAGGGCTCCCTGCTTGAGGTCTTCTGCGGTCCCACATCAGCAAACTACACTCTAACAGGATTTATGATTGATAGCACCCAAGCTGGCTCTGCCTCTCTGTGCGAACTAGTGTGGGAAGTCTGAGGACTTCCTTTCCTGGAATCCTGAAGCTGCAGTGTTTTTGCTAAAGAAGGTCCAGAGGAGGGATCAAGGCAACCTTCACCTCCCCATATATCATAAAAACAGTCACCGTTTGTTGGTGAACCACTGTGCTGAACCAAGCACTGCACTGGGAGCTTTTACATTTAACCTTCACGTGAGTTTCCTAAAGTGTGTCTTATTCCTGTCTTGAAACTCGACTTGAAGCTTGCTGGGTTTTGCCTGTGATTTAATTTAGCACTAACAGTGTCAGACTTTATATTTTGGGGCTCCAAAATCACTGCAGATGGTGACTGCAGCCATGAAATTAAAAAACGCTTACTCCTTGGAAGGAAAGTTATGACCAACCTACAGAGCATATTCAAAAGCAGACATTACTTTGCCAACAAAGGTCCGTCTAGTCAAGGCTACAGTTTTTCCAGTGGTCATGTATGGATGTGAGAGTTGGACTGTGAAGAAAGCTGAGTGCCGAAGAGTTGATGCTTTTGAACTGTGGTGTTGGAGAAGACTCTTGAGAGTCCCTTGGACTGCAAGGAGATCCAACCAGTCCATTCTAAGGGAGATCAGTCCTGGGTGTTCTTTGGAAGGAATGATGGTAAAGCTGAAACTCCAATACTTTGGCCACCTAATGCGAAGAGCTGACTCATTGGAAAAGACCCTGATGCTGGGAGGGATTGGGGGCAGGAGGAGAAGGGGATAACAGAGGATGAGATGGCTGATGGCATCACTGACTCAATGGATACGAGTCTGAGTGAACTCCGGGAGTTGGTGATGGACAGGGAGGCCTGGCATGCTGCGATTCATGGGGTCGCAAAGAGTCGGACACGACTGAGCAACTGAACTGAACTGAACAAACCAGGCATTGTTCTAAAACATTTACAAATAATGACTCATTAAATCCATGTAGCCACCCTATAAAATGGATACTATGACTATTACTCACGTGTTACTTACAGGGAAGCAGACCAGAGGGTGAAGTTACTCACTCAATCTCATGTAGAAAGTAACTGGCAGAGCAAGGATGCAAACCGAGACAGACTAACTCCAGATTCCATGACCTTAATGGTTATGTTGTGCTGCTTCTCCAGACTCAAAAAGCAAACAGTATAGACTGCAAGTTTAATTCAAGGCCTGGACTGGTATTTGTATCTGGGGTTTTCTTCCATAGGTATTTGCAAATATCAAGTACATCATTCTTTCTAGAAAGCAGCTAACATGGATTAAAACTTTGTGCTGGAGATTGAGACAGTTCAGTTCAATTCAGTCGCTCAGTCATGTCCAACTCTTTGCAACCCCATGAATTGCAGCACGTCAGGCCTCCCTGTCCATCACCAATTCCTGGAGTTTAAACAAACTCACGTCCATTGAGTCGGTGATGCCAACCAACCTCCTCTGTCATCCCCTTCTCCTCCTGCCTTCAATCTTTCCCAGTATCAGGGTCTTTTCAGCTCTACGCATCAGGTGGCCAAAGTATTAGAGTTTCAGCTTCAGCATCAGTCCTTCCAATGAACACTCAGGATTGATCTCCTTTAGGATGGACTGGTTGGATCTCCTTGCAGTCCAAGGGACTCTCAAGAGTCTTCTCCAATGCCATAGTTCAACAGCATCAATTCTTTGGCGCTCAGCCTTCTTTATAGTCCAACTCTCACATCCATACATATCCACTGGAAAAACCATAGCCTTGACTAGATGGACCTTTGTTGGCAAAGTAATGTCTCTGCTTTTTAATATGCTGTCTAGATTGGTCATAACTTTCCTTCCAATGAGTAGCATCTTTTAATTTCATGGCTGCAGTCACCATCTGCAGTGATTTTAGAGCCCCCCAAAATAAAGTCAGCCTGTTTGCCATGAAGTGATGGGACCAGATACCATGATCTTAGTTTTCTGAATGTTGAGCTTTAAACTGACTTTTTTATTCTCCTCTTTCACTTTCATCAAGAGGCTCTTTAGTTCTTCTTCCCTTTCTGCCATAGGGTGGTGTCATCTACATATCTGAGGTTATTGATATTTCTCCTGGCAATCTTGATTCCAGCTTGTGCTGCTTCCAGCCCAGCGTTTCTCATGATGTACTCTGCATAAAAGTTAAATAAGCAGGGTGACAATGACAGCCTTGACGTACTCCTTTTCCTATTTGGAACCAGTCTGTTGTTCCATGTCCAGTTCTAACTGTTGCTTCCTGACCTGCATATAGGGTTCTCAAGAGGCAGGTCAGGTGGTCTGGTATTCCCATCTCTTTCAGAATTTTCCACAGTTTCTTGTGATCCACACAGTCAAAGGCTTTGGCATAGTCAATAAAGCAGAAATAGATGTTTTTCTGGAACTCTCTTGCTTTTTTGATGATCCAACGGATATTGGCAATTTGATCTCTAGTTCCTCTACCTTTTCTAAAACCAGCTTGAACATCTGGAAGGTCATGGTTCACGTATTGTTGAAGCCTGGCTTGGAGAATTTTGAGCATTACTTTGCTAGTGTGTGAGATGAGTGCAATTGTGCGGCAGTTTGAGCATTCTTTGGCATTGCCTTTCTTTGGGATTGGAATGAAAACTGACCTTTTCCAGTCCTGTGGCCACTGCTGAGTTTTCCAAATTTGCTGGCATAATGAGTGCAGCACTTTCACAGCATCATCTTTTAGGATTTGGAACAGCCCAACTGGAATTCCATCACCTCCACTAGCTTTGTTCGTAGTTATGCTTCCTAAGGCCCACTTGACTTCACATTCCAGGATGTCTGGCTCTAGGTGAGTGATCACACCATTGTGAATATCTGGGTCATGAAGATCTTTTTTGTATAGTTCTGTGTATTCTTGCCACCTCTTCTTAATAGCTTCGGCTTCTGTTAGGTCCATAGCATTTCTGTCCTTAAATGTGCCCATCTTTGCATGAAATGTTCCCTTGGTATCTCTAATTTTCTTGCAGAAATCTCTAGTCTTTCCCACTCTATTGTTTTCCTCTGTTTCTTTGCACTGATCACTGAGGAAGGCTTTCTTATATCTCCTTGCTATTCTTTGGAACTCTGCACTCAAATGGGTATATCTTTCCTTTTCTCCTTTGCTTTTCACTTCTTTTCACAGCTATTTGTAAAGCCTCCTCAGACAGCCATTTTGCTTTTTTGCATTTCTTTTTCTTGGGGATGGTCTTGATCCCTGTCTCCTGTTCAGTGTCATGAACCTCCATCCATAGTTCATCCGGCACTCTGTCTATCCGATCTAGTCCTTTAAATCTATTTCTCACTTCCTCTGTATAATCATAAGGGATTTAATTTAGGTCAGACCTAAATGGTCTAGTGGTATTCCTTACTTTCTTCAATTTAAGTCTGAATTTGGCAATAAGGAGTTCATGATCTGAGCCACAGTCAGCCCCCCCGTCTTGTTTTTGCTGATTGTATAGAGCTTCTCCATCTTTGGCTGCAAAGAATATAATCAATCTGATTTCAGTGTTGGCCATCTGGTGATGTCCATGGATAGAGTCTTGAGACAGACCTGGATTCAAATCCCAGCTCTGCCATTTGCCAAGCTGGGAGGCTTGGACAACTAACTTCAGATCTCTGTGCTTCAGTTTCTTTGATGTAAAATGGACATACTAAAACCAACTACCTTTTAGAGTGTGGTGAAGAGGAAATGGGTTGATGCAAATAAAATTCTTTGCAAAGGGCCAGGCCCAGAGTACTGAACACAGACAGGTTCGTCATTACTCGTTTTATTTAACACTATCATCTTCATTTCATGCATACAGAGTGAGATCCTAAGGGGCAGAGTGAGAAGAACATGGAATCTGGAGAAAGGAAATCCTGGATAAAACATAGCCACATAATGTGTTCCCTGTATAGCCATAAGCAAGTCACTTCTAACAGCCTTTCCTCCTCTTAACTAGAAATTGTGACAAGAGCTACTCTCTCAACATTTGTCAGGATCTCATAAGCTCGTATGTGTCAAAAGGGTTTCCTGCTTATCTACCAAGAAACACAAAAATTTTGTTCATCATTTATATAAAATAACCCATCAATAGTGGACTGAGGTGACCCAAAAAATATGTCTCAACCCACAGATGAGGAGAAAATATTTGTGAATGAAGCAACTGACAGTGCATTAATCTCTGAAATATACAAATAGCTCGTGCAGCTCACTATCAAAAAAATAAACCCAATTTAAAAAATGGGCAGATCTAAATAAACATTTCTCCAAAGAAGACACACAGATAGCCAAAAGGCACATGAAAAGATGCTTGACGTTACTAAATACTAGTGGAATGCAAATCAAAACTACAGAGAGGCATCACCTCACACCTGTCAGAATGGCCATCATGAAAATACATATATACACACACAAACAATAAACACTAGAGGGACACAGAGAAACGGGAACCCTCATACTTAGCGGAAATGTAAATTGGTGCAGCCACTATGGAGCACAGCATGGAGGTTCCTTTAAAACCTAAAAATAGAACTACCACATGACCCAGCAATTCCACTCCTGGCCATATATCCAGAGAAAATCATAATTTGAAAAGATACAGGCACTCAATGTTCAGTGCAGCACTGTAATATTTATAACAGCCAGGACACGGAAGCACATATTTCGCACAAACGGAACTAGAGATTATCATATGATATCACTTACATGTGGAATCTAAAAACAAACCAAAAAAATGATACAAATGGACTTATTTACAAAATCGAAACAGACTCACAGGCTTCAGAAACAAACTTCTGGTTACCAAAGGGGATGGATGGGCGGGGGATAAATTAGGAGTTCAGGATTAACATATACGCTACTATACATAAAATAATCGATAAGGATCTGCTGGAAAGTATATGGAACTCTGCCTAATATTCTTTTATAGCCTATATGGGAAAATAATCTGAAAAAGAGTGGATATATGTATATGTATAACTTAACCACTTTGCTGATACAGTGGAAACACAATATTGTAAATCAACTATATGACAATATAAAATAAAAATTAAATTTAAAAAAACAACCAAAAAAAACACGTCTCATTCCTAACCCCCAAAACCTGTGAGCATGTCCTTTAATGCAAAAAGAGTCTTTGGAGATATAATTAAGTTGTGGATCTCAAAATGAGATTATCCTGGCTTATCTGAAAGTGAAAGTTGCTCAGTAATATTCAACTCTTTGCGATCCCATGGACTGTAGCCTGCCAGGCTCCTCCGCCCATGGAATTCTCCAAACAAGAATACTGGAATGGGTAGTCATTCTCTTCTCCAGGGGATCTTCCTGACCCAGGGATGGAACTCAGGTCTCCTGCATTGCAGGCAGATTCTTTATCGTCTGAGCCACCAGGGAAGCCCAGATTATCTGGGCGGACCCTAAGTCCAATGACAAGTGGCAGGAGAAGATTCAGAGAGAAGGAGGAGAGATCTGAGTTCTGCTGGCACAGCCAAGGAAGGAAGCCCTAGAGCCAGCAGAAGCAGGAAGCAGCAAGGAGGATTTCACACCAGAAACTTTCAAGGGAGTGTGACCCTGCCAGCACCTTGATTTCAGACTTCTAATTCTTGAAACTCTATAAGAGAATGAATTTCCTCTGCTTTAAACCACCAAGGGTATGGCAGTCTGTTTTGGCAGGCCTAGGAAACTAAGACAATGTCCCCGAGGAGAAAGAAGAAAGAAAACCCATGAGAAGGCTGCCTCAGTTTCCTTGAATCACCATAACAAAGTACACAGACTGAGAGGTACAAAAAACATTTATATCTCACAGTTTCGGAGGCTGGGAGTCCACAATCAAGGTGCCAGCAAACCTGCTTTCGAGGACTCTCTTCTTGGCCAGCAGACATCCCCTTGCCATTGAGTCCTCGCATGGCCTTTCCTCTGTGCTCACACAGGAAGAATGCTTCCTCTTGCTATAAGGACACCAGTTCCATCAGATGCCAGCCTCCCTTTCTGGCTTCATCATCTAAAGTTAAAGTGAAAGTCGCTCAATCGTGTCCACCTCTTTGCAACCCCATGCACTGTAGCCTGCCAGGCTCCTCTGTCCATGGAGTTCTCCAGGCCAGAATACTGGAGTTGGTAACTGTTCCCTTCTTCAGGAGATCTTCCCAACCCAGGGATCGAACCCATTGCAGGCAGATTCTTTACCATCTGAGCTACCAGGGAAGCATCTAAAGGCCCTCTCTCAAAATACAGTCACAGTGGGGGCTGGGGATTCAACATACAAATTAAGGGAAACACAATTCGGTCCGTGACAGAGGCCGTGTGAACAACATGTGAAAATCCAGAGCATGCAGAAGTGGCTCCACCACGGCAAGTGGAGGCAGGCATTCTGGAACACAAGCTAACTTCCAGGAACTGGGCCCAGGACCTTCCTCAGTGATGGCCCAAGAACAGGCAGCAGCAAAGGGAGGGCCTAGAGGAAAATCTCCTACCCTCGGCCACCTCCGCAAGTCGGCCTCACGTGTAGCTTATGCCCTGCCCTATTATTGCCCTTTATTTTTATTTTTTAATTGAGCCTGCAGTACATGTAGGTGTCTTTTTCTCTTTTTGGTTTTTTTTTTTGGCCATGCTGCTCGGTACATGGGATTTTAGTTCCCAAACCAGGGATCAAACCCAGGCCCTCTGCAGGAGGATGCAAGGAGGCTTCACCACTGGACCACCAGGGAAGTCCCTGCCCTTTCTTAGTCAATTGGCTGGTCTCCCCACAGGGACTTAGTAAACCTGTGGCTGATTCATGTTGATGCTTGGTAGAAAACCAACCCAATTCGATAAAGCAGTTATCCTTCAATTAAAAAAAGTAAAAATTTTAAAAAATTTCCCCACAGGGAACAACCACAAAGTTTCATTTTCAAAAAGTGAATTCTTAGAGTGGAAGTATCTCCAAAGAGTATCTGAATCCCTTCACACCACATGAGATGGTGTGTTTATAAATAAATATCTGAGTGCATTTGGGTTTCAAACAGCAAAGATGGCTGGAGTCATTTTATCAAAGAATTATTAAAAAGGCGGTTTATCCCCAAGTGGACAGGAATACACACCAAATCCAAATGGCAGAATTGTGAACAGGATTTAGGATTATACAGC
The DNA here is from genome assembly GCF_016772045.2 of Ovis aries. NCBI lineage: Eukaryota > Metazoa > Chordata > Mammalia > Artiodactyla > Bovidae > Ovis > Ovis aries. Next base: position 17,234,606 of record NC_056055.1, read on the forward strand.
AAAAGCATCCAAGGTAACTGCTCTGAAATCTGAAGAGTTGCAGCATGTTAAATTAAGTCCTCCGGCACCTCTTAAAATCTAAGGAGATCAGTCTTAGGTTTCTCTAACAGGTTAGGTTTTGGTGAGAAACAATGCCAGCATTTTATATCATCCTGGCTTTGAAAACAAATAACTGATCACCATCCATTCCCGCAACATCCTTTACCTTGGTGTTGCTGTTTAATTGCTAAGTTGTGTCCAACTCTTTTGTGACCCCACAGACTGCAGCCCAGCAGGCTCCTCTGTCCATGGGATTTCCCAGGCAAGAATACTGAAATAGGTTGCCATTTCCTTCTCCAGGGGATCTTCATGACTCAGGGATCAAATTCGCATCTGTTGCATTACAGGCAGATATTTTTTTTTTACCACTGAAACACCTGGGGAACCTTATTCTTTCCCTTAAATGTTTACAATTTATTTTAAAAATATGTATTCAGCTCCTACTATGTGCCAGGCATAAGGCTGGATCCTGGAGTATTAATCATAAAAAATGGACAATGCCCAACAAAAGGTGGGCCCACCATTGGCACTGCGGGTCAGGCTAAGAGGACTGGAGTTGGGAAACAGGAAGGCAGCCTTAAAGAAGGGAGTCCCCCTCCACCACACAGGGACTCAGCAGGAGAACTAGAACACAGTAGGGAATCCATCAAGATTTAGAGGAACTCAGGAGTAGTAAAATCACTGCCGGAAGTGGGTGTCCTGATACAAGGGGAGGCAGGGTGAAGAGGCACATTTCAGGCAACAGCCGGGGTCACAGGGACCCATGCTGGGTACCCCATCCCTACTCTAACAAAGAGGCTGATGCACTGCCGAGTCCACCCTCCCCCGCCGTTCCTGCCAGGAAAGCCCTCGTCTTGGTTCAGCCTGGATGGGTTGAGGGCAGAGAGGAGACAGCACGTGTTGAGGGCATCAGTGCACCCTGTGAGGCAGGAGTGAATTCAAACCCACCTGGGGAAACCCGGGTGGCCAGAGCCTCCCATGCACTAGGATTTTAAAGGCCGCAATCCAAATGCACGCCACAGGGTCCAAGCACACAGTGAGTCTGGCCCGCCAGCCCCTGACTTCCTGGACCTGTCACTCTCTCACTGAGGAGCCCCTCCGGTCTCTGATCACTGTCCAGGGAGTCTCCCCGACCTGGTGCCTGCATGAGGAAATCAAGAAGGGGAGGAAGGAGAAGCTGCAGGACAAGGGGAGCTGGCTGCGCCCCGCTCACCACATACCCTCACAGCCCAATCCTGTTCTTCTTGCATTTGTTTCTACTTGGTCTTATCTTTTCTGGGAAGCTGCAACAGTCTCCAAATTTACACAGTGTCCCCAAATACCAAAAAAGTGAGGGGCAAATAGACTTATTTACCTGCTCTATATTAAAGAGATCATGAAATCTGATTTTGCAAAAGCCATGGCCTCTCTAAGCTTCATTTTTCACCTCTGAAGAATACATAGAGGTTTACTCGGGTGTGATCTGGGGGATCACCACCCATGGAAGGAAGGGGAGGGAAGGGGGCAGAACTGAGGAGAGAGAAGCTGGGCTATGATGGAGCCTCAACGGAGGCCTCCACTCTGAAGCCCTTCATAGCTGCCAGGGTTGCAGGGAGCCGGCAAGGCCTTTATTTCCCTGCTCTATCATGGAGGCAGCCAAAGAAGGGGCCAGGACTTCGGCGAGGCAGCTGTCTACAGTGGAGGCGATGCTGGAGAGGGGTCTGAAGGTATCACTCCTGGCGGCTGGAGGACTGCAGCCTGCATTTCTGAGAGGGATCTGAATGGCCATCCCAGCGTCCAGCACAGCAACATCAGTGAGAGTGCATGTGACCACAGGGGCTGGGCTGGGCTCCCTGCGAGGGGACTGGAAACCAGTACAGAGACCCAGGCAGACAGAGCCAGGCGGTGGGGGTTTTTGTGGGCATGACGAACCAGAGCCCTCCTCAGGCTCCGGGGGCAGCAGGCTGAAGGCAGCAGGACTTCTCGCAGACCCTGTGGAGTGTTTGAAGCCCCATTGACCACCGTTCGCAGACTGGGATGACTCAGTCCAGGCCAGGGCCCTGGCAGCCACTGTTGGCCTGTGGGCATGGGAGGGATTGCACCCAGTTGCTCTTAATCCATTATCGCCTGGGAACACCTGCCTGTCCCACAGCAGGCCCTAGATGAGTCAGTGTGCTTCCCCTCATAGACCTGTCTTACAGCCTTTCAAATAATTCCAGTCACTTTCAAATGACAGGAAAAATCGGATTCATTGGGCAGAGAAAAGCACATGAAATATCCACCTTGTATCGGTGTAACTATAAAAACGAGCTCTACATATGGACAGGCGTTGGCAGCAAACCCAGCAAATGAAACCACTGATTTTTATGACTGAGGGAGCATGGATGGTTTTTAATTCCTGTTATCATAGTGTGTAATAAATACTTCTTTTTCAGCCTTGACCGTCTCCCACCAGAGGAAGCTGAGGACACATCCATGCTGGCGGGCAGCCGGCAGACGCTCTTTTGCATTTCACACGCACAGTGACAGCTGTGTGCAACCCACACTCAGGCAGACCTCCAAGCCCGCGAGGAGACTGCTCATGGGCAGCCACCAGCAAAGCCTCTGAGCAAGATGGGTTCAAAAGCTGGTGACAGGGGAAAATATTTTTTTGGAGGGAAGAAAAGAGGATTTTGTTCTTCCCATACCCGGCAGCTAGCAAGGGGGATGTTAAAGGAGGCAAAGTTTCGATCAATATTTAAGGAAAGTGTTTGTAATAACAACTGATGGCCTATCTCCACAGCATTAAGACCACTAGCTTCAAACGGCTGCTGAAAGATCACTGGTCAAGGATGACACAGAAGCAGTTCAGTCCAGTGGCTCAGTCATGTCCAACTCTTTGTGACCCCATGGACTGCAGCACGCCAGGCTTCCCTGTCCATCACCAACTCTGGAGCTTACTCAAACTCATGCATCGAGTCAGTGATACCATCCAACCATCTCATCCTCTGTCATCGCCTTCTCTTCCTGCCTTCAGTCTTTCCAGCATCATGATCTTTTCCAGTGAATCAGTTCTTTGCATCAGGTGGCCAATGTATTGTAGTTCCTACTTCAGCATCAGTCCTTCCAATGAATATTCAGAACTGATTTCCTTTAGGATTGGCTGGTTGGATCTCCTTGCAGTCCAAGGGACTCTCGAGAGTCTTCTCCAACACCACAGTTCAAAAGCATCAATAGTTCGGCACTCAACTTTCTTTATGGCTTAGGGAGGGTCAAAGACTCTGGCTTAATTTGTTTAATCATAAGATTTTATGGATGATCATTAAAATAATTCAAAACTTAGCTCAGGGAAGGTGGGATAGGGAACAGCTGGGTCAGATCTCCATGGGTTCCTGAAGGGAGAGTGGTCCCCAGTAGCCCATGGAGAAGGGGATGGCACACTCTTGCAGCCAGCGCCCTCTGGTGGTTACCGGCTCAACCGCATCTGGGCTGTACAATAGCCCAGACCTTTCAAGGTCAACTCACTGAAGAAGCCACAAACTCCCATTTCTTCCTCACGCTCAAAAGCATTTGTAGAAGGATGGTGAAAAAAGCCCCACAGTTAACCAAGTGGTTTTATTTGCATCATTTTTTCCCCTAAAAGTACTTTTTATTTTTACACTGAATTTAACACCATGGCCAAAGGCATTTGAATGCAGGCTCACAACAAATCTTTATGACAAATTGTCAAGGAGCCCTAAACACCATTTACCCATCAAGCGGGCTTGGATTCTGTCCATAATTCCCAAAGAAAATACTCTGTACCTTTCCTGTAGATGCTCAGCAAACATCTCGTCAACTCCTCAGGTTACAGGAACTATGTCAGGTGCTAAGGACACAGAGATGACCTAAGCAACAACTGAGAGATGGAAACACAGACAGACAGACAGGGAGAAAGGCACTTAAGGTAAAATTACGTATCAAATGTGAGAAGAGCCGAGAAGGGAGCACAGAGCGAAATCCGTGGGATTCCACGACCCTTCAGAAAGAGGTGATATCTCACCTGGAAAAGGAAAGTTAGTAGAATCACTCCGGATGGAGAAGATGGCACAGGATATAACAGGGGCTAGTATTTGTTGGGAAAGATGAAAAAGGTGAGTTTCCTAATGTGACAGAAAGTTAAGGTGCAAAAAGAGAAGTTGCCTGGAGAGGTAAGGAGAGTTCTGATTGGGAAAGGCTGTGAGTGCCAAGCCTGAGAGTTCGGGCTCTATCCTGAGAGTCACGGGAGCCGGAGGGGTTTTCAAGCAAAGATCCAGTGGAGTTTGTGCTTTTTATTTTAATCTTTCTGGCACAGTGAGAGGATGGGCCAGAGGCGAGAAGTGACGGAAAGTATAACCATCTGTTATCATTTCACCTGTCTCATTTAATCCTGATATCCATCACCATGATTACCTGTCCCTCACCTGACAGGCAACCCACCGTGATACAGAACTGATTCTGTACTGGAAAACCTCCCTGGTGTAGTTTAAAGAGTATAAGAACCCCCAAATTAGAATTATGGCTCCTCTACTGACCAGCTGTGTAACCTTGAAAAAGCCATTTAACAACACTGATTTCTAGCTCACTTAACTATAAAGTAGGGATGCCTGCCTCCCAGGGATGTTGTGACGATTCTGAGACACTAAGTGAAAACTCTCAGGAAATCACAGAACTCTGTGAAAACGCTAACGCCACTGTCCTCTTGCTACGCTGGGATAAAGAGGTCATCATTCCCCTTGGCATTAACTTTGCAATGGGGATCTGCCCAGATCTGGATTCCTCCTTTACACTGCATTAAGAAAGTCTCAATAATGTGTCTTTTGACAAGACTGTACTACATGAAAGAAAGTGTCTGTCTTTCTATATTTACCTGTGTCCCCAAGAAAGTGAGCTTGTGCCAAACCACACTCTGCCACTAGAGGGAGCTCATTCTTTAGCATCAAAGAAGTCATTCAGTTCAAACTAAAAATAAGAGATCATCTGTTAGCAGAGACAAAAACCTAGAAAGTGTTGGTTGGCGTGATGGTAGTGGTGATGGGTGTGTGTGTGTCTGTGTGGGTGGGTGTGCCTCTCTTGGTGGTGGTGATGATAGGGTGTGAGTGTGGGTGGGTGGGTATGTTAGGGTATTCTAATTGTTATTCATCATTAGCCTAACAGTAAAATCTCTGCAGAGAGAGACCAGAGGCCTACGCCAGTGCCACCATCTCCTAGTGTATGGACTTGGAAAAGTGACTTAATTTCTCAGAGCCTAAGTTTCCTCATCATGCCTACCCGATGGGAATCATTAGACAATGAGATGTTAGACACAGCGTCCAGCGAGTACCTAGCACAGAACAGGAATTCCATAAATTTTAGCATCCTTTCCTTTTTACGTTCTGTTACAAACACCAATAATTGAGAACTATATTTAAGTGACACTGAAAGGCAAACAGGAGAAAACAAGAGTGGAGAGAGGCGTGAAGGTGCAGCAGAAAGCGCCTGGTGTTGGATGAGGGTCTCCCTCATCCTCCCAGCTGCTGAGTGAAGGCATCCATGGATGTGGATGCCGTTTTATAAGCCCCCTGGCTAGACCAGGCAGCCACGAGCAGATGGGCCGCTAGGAGTGACTGCAAAATGGAGCAGGCATATGGGCCACAACGTGGTTCCCTCTCCCTTCTGCTGGAGCCGTTCCCCTCAATCCTGGAGTCATTACCCTGAGGTGGGAGGAGGAAACATGATTTAATCGATTTCATGTCACCCTGTTTTACGCTTCCAAAGTCACCATATCAATCCTGCCTTGTATTTCCACATTCTTTTGGTATTCTAGCAAGTGGCTCTGACAAAGGCTATGCTGAGACCATGCCAACACAGCTGGTGGGAAAAGAAGATTCGAGTCAGACAACCAGGTTCCCTTGACTGAATTTCAAATATCAGAGGGGGTGACTTTTCCTGTCTGAATTCACGCCCCACCCCCCGTTTGTTGTGTTTTGTTTTTTAAACTAAACCAACAGAATCAAATCAATCTTTCGGTTCTTCTTAGACAGATGGGGAAAGTCACCTTTGTTAAGCACCTTTTGTGTGCCAGGCTCTGTGCTGGGCACATCACACACGCTGTCATGTAATATTCACAATCTGGTGACAAAGTCATGTTTGTTTCTGCTTTCCCAAGGTGGCACCTGAGGTTCAGAGAGGTTGAGTAACTTGCCTGAGGTCACACAGCTCAGGTGGGAGAGCCAGGTTTGGAGCTCTTAGGTGCTAGACATCAAAGCCTGTTTTACCAACCAGTGTAAGAAAAGCTATGACTAACTAGACAGCATATTGAAAAGCAGAGACATGACTTTGCCAACTAAGGTCTGTCTAGTCAAAGTGTATGCCTAGTAGTCATGTATGGATGTGAGAGTTGGACCATAAAGAAGGCTGAGCGCCAAAGAATTGATACTTTCTAACTGTGGTGTTGGAGAAGACTCTTGAGAGTCCCTTGGACAGCTAACAGTCAAACTAGTCAGTTCTAAAGGAAATCAACCCTGAATATTTATTGGAAGGACTGAAGCTGAAGCCAAAGTTCCATTACTTTGGTCACCTGATGCAAAGAGCCAACTTATTAAAAGAGACCCTGATGCTGGGAAAGACAGAGGGCAAGAGGAAAAGGGAACAACAGAGGATGAGATAATGGGTGCCATCAATGAGTCAATGGACATAAGTTTGAGCAAACTCCAGGAGATGGTGAAGGACAGGGAAGCCTGGCATACTGTAGTCCATGGGACCGCAAAGAGTCAGACATAACTGAGCTACTGAACAACAAGAACATACCAACAAATACGATAAAAGCCTCTCTGAAAGCTTCCACTTGCAAATATCCCTGTGTGATATGCTCCCTCTTAGATCTCAGCCTTCTCAGTTCTTTCTTGAGTCTTCTCATTATAAAATTTTTCCATTTAACTCACCCTCAGAGGTGACCATGGGCTTCCCAGGTAGTGCTAGTGGTAAAGAACCTGCCTGCTAAGGCAGGAGACTTAAGAGACGTGCATTCAATCCCTGGGTCAGGAAGGGAGAAGGTAATGACAACCCACTCAGTATTCCTGCCTGGGAAATCTCAGGGGCAGAGGAGCCTGGCCAGCTAGAGTCCACAGGGTCGCAAAGTCGGACATGACTGAATTAACTTTGCATGCAAAGGATCGCCCCCTCTTTATTCACTGTAGCAATTACCCCACAAAAGCTAAGAATAGCCTGTCTCGCAAGCAAAGAAACTGTGTGACTTGGCTGTCTCGGACCACTCAGTTGGCATGCCTGGAATCACAGAAAAGCAACTTTCTCTCGTGTAAGAAACTGCCTCTAGGCTGAGCTGAAACTGCTCCCCAGTGTCCCAGATCTCTGAATACAAAACCCAGAAGTCTAGCTCTGAAACTCAAATGTCACCCTCAATGCTTTCCTGAACTCTCATCTCAATACCGGTTAAACATCCCTTGAATTCATCTCTGTCCCCACTGTCAGTGCCCCCGTCTCTCAGCTGGATCCTTGCACAAGTCAGCCACCTGCTGACCTGACTCCAGTCCTTCCTGGTCAACTCAACTCTTCGCTGTCAACAGAGGACTCTTTTTTTTTCTCCTGTGTATAGTTGCTTTATAGTGTTGTGCTAGTTTCTGCTGTACAGCAAAGTGAATCAGCTATATGTATACATATAGCCCGGATAAGGCAATGGCAGCCCTCTCCAGTGTTCTTGCCTGGAGAATCCCAGGGATGGGGGAGCCTGGTGGGCTGCTGTCTATGGGGTCACACAGAGTCGGACACGACTGAAGCGACTTCACAGCAGCAGCAGCAGCATACATATAGTCCCCTCTTTTTTGGATTTCCTTCCCATTTAGGTCACCACAAGGCATTCAGTAGAGATCTCTGTGCTAAACAGACAGTTCTCCTTGGTTATCTATGTTATACACAGTAGTGTATACAATGTCCATTCCAATCTCCCAATCCATAGACAGAGCTGCTGCTGCTGCTGCTGCTAAGTCGCTTCAGTCGTGTCCGACTCTGTGCGACCCCATAGACGGCAGCCCACCAGGCTCCTCTGTCCCTGGGACTCTCCAGGCAAGAACACTGGAGTGGGTTGCCATTTCCTTCTCCAATGCATGAAAGTGAAAAGTGAAAGTGAAGTCGCTCAGTCGTGTCCGACTCTTAGCAACCCCATGGACGGCAGCCTACCAGGCTCCTCCGTCCATGGGATTTTCCAGGCAAGAGTACTGGAGTGGGGTGCCATTGCCTTCAGAGCACTCTTTTTAAAAAATGTAACTCCATCAGGTCACAGGTCTGTTGAAAACAGTGACCCTCCCACACCATCATCTCCAAGTGAAAGTTGCTCAGTTGTGTCTGACTCTTTGCAACCCCATGGACTGTAGCCTGCAAGGCTCCTCTGGCCATGGAATTCTCCAGGCCAGAATACTGGAGTGGGTAGCCGTTCTCTTCTCCAGGAGATCTTCGAACCCAGGAATAGAACCCAGGTCTCCCGCATAGAAGGCAGATTCCTACCAGCTAAGCTACCAGGGAAGCCCTTATTTAATAGAAGCGTTTCTTCATTTATGCTGTACTTAGTCGCTCAGTTGTTTCTGACTCTGCGACCCTATGGACTGCAGCCCACCAGACTCCTCTGTCCATGGGGATTCTCCAGGCAAGGATACTGGAGTGGGTTGCCCAGCAAAGAGAGCCATAATGCCTTAACCTGCCTAACAGCTTCCTGCATATTCTCACCCAGGTTGCCTCTTTAACCTCACCACAATCCACCTAACACCCCCATTCCCTCCCCCTCAGTGAAGCAGTATAGTACAGTGTCTTTGTTATTGCTGTTTAGTTGATCGGTCGTGACGACTCTTTTCCGACCCCACTGCAGCTTGCCAGGCTCCTCTCTCCATTGGATTTCCCAGGCAAGAATACTAGAGTGGGTTGCCATGCCCTTCTAAAGGGGATCTTCCTGACCCAAGAATGGAACCCATGTCTCTTGCATTGCCAAGCAGATTTTTTACCACTGAGCCACTGGGGAAGCCCACCTCATGCTAATCCATCTCCACTCTTTCCTTTTAGAGATGGAACTCTGGAGTTTTCACTGAGCACAAGGACTCCCTTGCAGATAGCTATGGCTATGTGACGAGACTGTGACCCACGGGATATAAGGGAACGTGGTGTGCACTACTCCTGGGTTATGTCACCCAGAAGAACCTTCTTCTGTACTAATATTTAGTCCTCACTCCCTCTCCCACCCCCTCACCTCCCCACCCTTGGCCTCTGGCATCTACCAATGTACTTTCTGATTCTATGAATCTGACCATTCTAGGGAGCACATATAAGTGAAATCAAATAGTGTGTGTCTGCACCTACTGTATACTGGAATGCACTTTTAAAGTTAACAATGCATGTCCCGCAGACTGCACCTTTTCCCCCCCTGTGCTATAAAGTAGGTTCTCACTAGTCATCTACCTTATACACAGTACTGTGTATGTATCAGTCCTAACCTCTCAATCCATTCCCCCATCCCTTCTAATAGAGAGTTTCAGCTTAGCAAAGTGAAGATTCGAGAGATGGATGGTCGTGACAGTTGAACAACAGTGTGAATGTACTTAGTGCCCCTGAAATGTACAGTTAAACATGGTTAAAACACTATGTTTTATGTGACTTTTATCACAATAAAACATTTTTTAAAAAGAAGCTTCTTGGTCTTCACTTTCTATTTGTTTTCAGGAATGAGAAAATGGATGTATTAGTAATACACCAGCTTTGATCATGTAGATGAAGATAACAGCTGGTGGGGGTGGGTGGGGTGATGCAGCAACTAGACAGAAGGGACTTGGGTCCCTGAGGCTCTGCAGAGTACACCACGGCTGTACTTGGTTTGGGCTGCCCTGTCGCAGAGTTGGACACGACTGAGCGACTGAACTGAACTGAACTGTAAGATTTCACTGCACTGATTTCAGAGGCGATTCCAAGAATCACCACTAGGGGGTGGGGAAGTGAAACAGAGAAGGGAAAGAAATCAACGAGGTGTTCATTACCTACTGATCGCATATGGGCAGCTGGACCTCAGTCACAACAGGGAATACTGGGAGAGAGAAGAATGTGACTCAGATGTCCTGCCCAAGGAGCGAGGGAGCTGGGGTAGTTATGTACCAACAGCTTGCGGAAACTCACTGAGGGATGCTAGAGAAGGGGGCACTCTGACTCCAGGCAGAATGCTCTGGGGTCAGAGAGAGCCCCAGGCAGGTAAAGGTGTTAGAATGTCAATAATCTGTGTGGACAGATGTGAAAAGTCTTGAGGGGTCTTGGCTCTCTCATCATACATATGTGTCTGCTACACTCACCCACCTCCCCATCCCTTTGTCCTAGCTTGGAATTTTAGGAAAGAGAAATAAACCTATTTTAAATCACATTTTTCCTTAAGTCACTTAAAACCTATTTTTAAGTCACCATTACTTAGTATCTGTTAATGCATACATTTCTGTTAAGGATCAACCTACTTTATACACTAGCATGAGACTCTGCATTCAAAGCCCATCTCCACCACTTATTAGAGGCAAGGGACAGAACTTTCCTGGCCCTCAGTTTCTCCTCCTAAGAAATGGGCCTATTTATATTTCTTCATGGGGCTGGTGTTTAGTGGTTCCTGGGAGAATACATGCAAAGCACACTGCCTGGCCCAGAGTGAGCCAGCTGCTGCTCCTGTTTCACACATAGGAGCCCTTTTTGAAAGCTGCTCTTGAATTTGTTTTGACAGTCCACATGGTCCCTCCAAAGACAGCACGCAATGGGTCATCCCAGGGCAGCGCCAGAGAACGTAGCAGCAGAGGCTCAGTCTGCTTAGATGCTGCTGCCCCGGAGTCAAAAAGAAACTGGGACCAGAAGCCAGAGTCAAAGATGAAAGCCAGGAAATGACAGCCAACCTGGGAAGAAAACGACAGGAAATGAGACCAGGCCACAGGGAAGCCACGAGAGGAGGGAGGAGACTCCAGAGGTTCCCCAGGCTGCTGAGCTTCTCTGGCCCAAGCTTCCAGCCAGGCAGCAGGAAGCCAGTGCCCCATAAGGGTCTGTGAATGAGCAGGCAGGTGGCCCTGGCGGTGGCCTGGCTGATTCCCAGCTCTGCTCAATTAGCACCTCCCTCATCACACACCCTGGACATCTGCAGATGACTGGCCCTCACCCCTTGCTGTACCCCTTCTCATTCCCCCAGCACCCACGGGAGCAGAGAACACGCCCCAAGACTGGAAGCCGCAACTCCAGCCTTGCAAAGACCAGTCAGTGGGGACCAGGAATCATTAACAACAACTGCAGCACTGCCCAGGGTAAATGCCTCCTGATGGAGTCAAGAGAGAAATGACTGCAAGCAAGTGCTGTGTCATTAAGATTAGTTGAAACTGAACCTAGGGGGTTATTGTTTTAACTGTTTCTCTCCACGGGTGCCATCACAGATGCAGAACTGGTCGTTAATACTAATTATTCAGTCCACTTCTATGGAGTACTTTCCTGAGCCAGGTTCTGTATCAGCCCAGGGACTCAGAGACTAGGAGACAGGCTCCATGACTTTGATTAAATCATGTCCAAGTGGGGAGCAGCCAAGCAACCAACTATATGATGGGCCAGTGATTTTTTAAACACTGATTGATAGCAAGTTCGTGTGTGTGCTACGTCATTTCAGTCGTGTCCGACTCTGTGCAGCCCACCAGCTCCTCTGTCCATGGGATTTTCCAGGCAAGAATACTGGAGGGGATGGCCAATGCAGGAGACTCCGGTTCAATTCCTGGGTTGGGAAGATCCACTGGAGAAGAAATACACTACCCACTCCAATATTCTTGGGTTTCCCTTGTGGCTCAGCTGGTAACGCGGGAGACCTGGTTTCAATCCTGGGTTGGGGAGATCTCCTGGAGAAAGCCCACTCCAGTATTCTGGCCTGGAGAATTCCATGGACTACAGTCCACAGGGTCGCAAAGAGTGGGTCACGACTGAGCGACTTTCGCTTTCACTTTTTCTTTACTACTAGCGCCACCTGGGAAGCCTCTAGACCTGGAAATCCACAGCTTCCTGGGCCCCACCCCCAGTGACTTCATCCAGGATCTGCATTTTTTTCTTTTTTAATAGACTTTATTTTTTGGAACAGTTTTAAATTCACAGAAAAATTAGCAAGACAGTATACAGGGAGTTCCTAAACACCCTCTCACCCTTACATTCCCATAATACACGTATTTAAATTTATGAACCAATGTAGATATTTTTATTGAAGGCCATCGTTTATTCAGATTCCCTCAGTTTTCACCTAGTGTGTCCTTCTGTTCCAGAATCCCATCAGGATACCATATCACATTTAGCTATCGGGTCTCCCTAGGCCCCTCTTGGCTGTGACAATTTCCCAGATCCTCCTTGTTTTTGATGCGCTTGACCACTGTGAGGAGAGCTGCTCAGATATTTTACAGGTCCCCTTCTACTGAAGTGTATCTGATGTTTTCCTGATGATCAGTCTGTGGCTATGGATTTGGGGAGGGAAACCAGTGAGGTAAAGCAACCCTCTCATCACATCATATTTCCTGGGTGCAAACAGTCAGTGAGACATTACTGCTGATACTGCCTCTAATCACCTGACGGAGGTAGTGTTTGTCAGTTTTCTCTGCTGTAATGCTATTCTCTCTCTTTTTTTTTTCTTTTTAGTCACTTCTCTACTTTACTCTTTGAAAGGAAATTATGTGCAGCCCACACTTTAAAAATCCGGAGTTGTTGGCCACACCACCCAAATCAATCTACAGATTTAAAGCAATCTCTATCAAATTACCCATGACATTTCTCACAAAACTATTACCAAAAAATCCTAAAATTTACATGGAACCATAAAAGATCCAGAACTGCCAAAGCAATCCTGAGGAAAAAGAACAAAGCAGGAAATATAACCCTCTCAGACTTTAGACAATACTACAAAGCTACAGTAATCAAAATAGTGTGGTATTGGCACAAAAACAGACATGTAGATCAATGGAACAGAACAGACAGCCATAAATAAACCAACACACCTATAGTCAATTAATCTTTTTTTCTGCCTAGCATTAGAAAGCAAAATTAACCAATATTTGTGAACATTAGTAACAGGCTAATGTCTATGAAGGATGAAGGCCTCTCAGAGGAGGTAAGTTTTGAGGGAAATCTGAAATGAAATAAGTCATGCAGAAATCTGGAAAAGAATGTTCCATCCTGAGAGAATAGTCAGTGCAAAGGTCCAAAGCTGGATATGCTTGGCATGTTCAAAGCTATCTTAGCGGCAGAATGTTGGGACATTCAGAACCCTCAGAGAGGATATCTGACCTAGGTCTTACAGGATGAATTTTTGTTGTTGTTGTTTAGTCACTAAGTCGTGTCTGCCTCTTTTGTGACCCCATGGACTGTAGCCCCACCAGGCTCCTGTGTCCATGGGATTTCCCAGGCAAGAATACTGGAGTGGGTTGCCATTTCCTTCTCCAGGGGATCTTCCTGATTCAGGGATCAAACCTGCACATCCTGCATTGGCAGGCAGATTCTCTCCCACTGAGCCACCTGGGAACCTGAATAGGAGTCTGCCAGACCTAAAAGGGGCAGTGTGTTCCAAACAGAAGGCACAGCAAGGGCAATGCCAGTGTGGGGACAAGATTAAACTGCACAGGGCTTTATAAAGTATAAAGGGCTCCAGTCACACCAGTTGCATACAAGAAGGCATACAGAAGAGGAAGCAGTGGTACTAGAACAAATGGTAAAGAAAGCTGAAGACCCTGGGATATAACCTTGTCAGGGAAAATAAACTCATGAGATTAAAAGAAATCAGTGACAAACACTGGCATTAGTAATACAGATGCAGCCTTCATCTGACAAGTCCTCTTGGTGCTCTAGAAGCACTGGAGAAAGTTGCAGAAACTGTACATACTTGATCAAAATCACTCTTGCTGGTTCTGCTGCCACTGCTCCTACTGCTACTTAGAAAAGTTACAGGAAAACTCAAGGGAAATCATAATAGGAGATTAAGCATCACATTAGAAATTAGCCTGATTAGATGCGTATTAGTCCAGGCCCTCCAGAGACACAGAACCAACAGGAGAGAGAAAGAGATGGAGAGACAGATAATGAGGAATTAGCTCTTGTGATTATGGAGGCCGAGAAGCCCCATGACCTGCCACCTGCAAGCTAAAGACCAACCTAGGAAAGCCAATGGTGTAAGTTTCAATCCAATTCCTAAGGTCTGAAAACCAAAAGCACTGATGGCACAAGTCCCAGCCTATGGGCAAACCACTGATATCCCAGCTCAAGTAGCCAGGCAGAGAGAGAGAAATCCCCCCTTGCTCTGCCTCTTTGTTCTGTTCAGGTCCTCAGTGGATTTGGATGATGTCCATCCAAATTTGGGAGGGCAATCTGCTTGATTGAGTCCCCTGATGCAAATGCTCACCGGATCCAAAAATGCTCTCAGATACACTCAGAAATTAATGTCTGAGTATCCCATGGTCTACTCCAACTGACACATGAGATTAGTCATCACAAGATGCCAGTTCCCAAAGAAAGACATGAACAAGTCAACCCATTCTTCAGAACCAAAATTGACAGTCCTGGGCTCAAGAAAACCAGAGGACTGGTGTTGACCGCCCCCCTCCCCTCCGCATGGACCTATCTCTCCAGACTAGGAAAAATTCACAAGTGATTATCTTTCTGGAAGCAACCGAACATGGTAGTTAAGAATATAAGGCGGGGAACCTCCCTGGTGGTCCAGTGGGTAGGACACCACACTCCCAGTACAGGGGATCTGGGCTCAATCCCTGGTCAGGGAACTAGGTCCCACATGCTGCAGTGAAGACCCGTCACAGCCCAATAAATATATACAAATATTGTTTAAAAAAATATATAAGGTGGATCTAGTCTCATCTCATATCTGCCATTACTACGTGTGTGTCCTTGGACAATCACTTCCCTCTCTTAGCCTGCTTTCTCATCTGTAAATTGAAAATGATAATTATACTACTATCTTTCTCAAAAAGCTGTGGTGAGAATTCAAAGATAACGCACGTAAAACACTCCATAAATGTTAGTTATTATGGACACATTTAAATATTATTCTTAAGAATCCTATTACAGTTAGAAAAGGGTTGGTAGAAAGCTTGAGAAGAAAATGTATAATGAGGCTTAAACTGCACATATTCAAATTGTGACCAGAAGGAGGAAGGAAGAAAGAATTCAACTTTATTAAGCACTAACTGTGTGACAGACACTCTTAGACCCTTTAAATCGGAGTCTCATTCACTTCTCACAACCATCTCTGAAGAGTGAATTAGCCACTTACTTGTCTTCATTTTTCACAGACCAAATTTCAGGAAAGTTCAGTAACTTGTTCAAGGTCATAAAACTCCTAAATGCCATTTTTTTCTGACTGTTCAAATCTGTTCTCTTTCTATTACAGCAAATACATTTCTGCATGTTACCAACATCCATGCTGTCATTCTAAATTCTAAGGTTAATCGTTAATCTCTCAAAAAAGCACATCCAAATTCAACTCTTCTAGCTCAAGAGCAATTCATTTCAAGATAACTGTGATTTTTGATGATGAGGTTTTCAAGAAAGTCACAGCTCTTACTAGCAGTGTAACTTGGAGGTGAATTTGCTAAACTCTCAGAGCCTTTATTTGCTCACCTGAAAAATGGTGATCATATATTTGCAAAGTTGCTATGTAAATTAAATGAGATTATATATGAGAAAGCACTCAGCACAGTGCCCATGTCTTTAATCTGAGTCTTCAGATTAGTCCTACTGAAATAGTTGGAAAATCCTTTTCAGTCAGAAACCACTAAAATGATCACCTCACTGCTAACAGCCTTGATTACTTTTGTAGCTATAAAAAATTATTTCCTTGAACAAATTCTTTTGGGGAATTAAGAAAGCAAGGGATACAGTCTATTATGCAGAGTGAAGTAAGTCAGAAAAAGAAAAACAAATATCATATATTAATGCATACATATGGAATCTAGAAAGATAGTACTGATGAACCTATTTGCAGGACAGCAATGGAGACATAGAGATAGAAAAAACACTTATGGATATGGGTGGCAGGGAGGAGGAAAGAGAGGGTGGGCCGAATGGAGAAAGTAGCATGGAAACATATATTACCATATGTAAAACAGACAGCCATTAGGAACTTGCTATAGGACTTAAGGAACTCAAATTGGAGCTCTGTAACAACCTAGAGGGGCTGAGGGGAGAGGTGGGAGGAAGGTTCAAGAGGGAGGGGACCTAGGTATACCTGTGGCTGAATCATGTTAATGTATGGAAGAGACCAACAGAATATTGTAAAGCAATTATCCTTCCATTAAAATTAAATAATTTTTTTAAATAACAACAACAACAAAAGCAAGGGAGTTCACCTTTCCATTCCCAAGTTAGATTCTTTACCACTAGTGCCACCTGGGAAGCCCAAAACAGAAAGACAATAGAAACTAAACTAACTTCATAACTCAATATTATAAATCTTTTATTTTTATAAACCGGGGAGTGTATTTCACTTTTGCTGTATATGAGTATGCAGGGGATATGCAAAAAACACACACACACACACACACACTGGATTTGTTAAAATAATATATATGTTGAGTTTGTTAGCTTTTAAAACTAAGATTTAGGAATAAGGCAGGAATACTAAGACAAGTATAAAAAATATCTCCCAGATGTACAAAATCAGCGCTTTCCAGAGTTGCCTGATGCTAAGAATTAGCTGATTCATGCCCTCAAGGTGGGGGGGGGGGTGCAGGAAATGTGTGCTTTCGAGAGCACCCCAGGTTATTCCTGAAACCCAGCGAATTGGGAAAAGACTATTCAAACCCAACTTGCAAATTTCAAGATGTTTCACCTCCCCATGAGTCCACTAATTTTGGCCTCAAGTATTTTTGGCAATGCAACTACCAAATCATTAAATAATTCCCTAATGTGACTGACAATTAACTTTTAATAAAGAAAAGTACTGCTATAATTAATTTCAGAAAAGAAAGTACAATATGAAAACTGTCTGTCTCCCTGAGCAGTAAAGAAAATCTTCTGACCACACTGGAGGAAGAAACCCACTTCCAGCAGAGAAAGTAATCCAGTGCATCTCTCTGACCAGGTGATTTCAATCAGGTCCTACCCGCCACCCCAGGCAGGTGGTTTACATGTTAGTAACGCCTGTCATCCAGCCAGAAAGAAGGTATCACAAGAACAAGGCAGAAGAAGATGACTAAATGGGAAGAAATTATGAACAACTGAACTAAACAAAGTTAACCAACATTTACATAATGTCCTAGGATTTACAGAACCTTTTTATACAAACATCTTTTCATTTAACCTTTAGAACAATTCTGCAAGGTAAATGATCCTGACTCTACAGTCAAGGAGATCAAGGCTCAAGCTAATTAGCAAATGGTCCCTGGGCACAGGTTTTTCAGATTCTAGATTCCAGGTTTTTCTACACTTGGAGCTGCTTTGACGGACAATACTGGGTTAGAGGGAAAGGGTTTATTCGAAGCAATGCAATAAAGAGGGAAACTGTCATGACTCAAGCAGAATAAAATATAAAGAGAAGAAAAGGATAAGGAGACTCTTAAGCAGCAAACAAGAGAGAAGGCATTAGAGAATTCAGAACAGGGAAGTGACCAGTGACTGCAATCAACCTCATAAATCTAGAAAGCTGTGCGAGGGGTAAAGCTTGTCAAGGCAGACCCAACACTGAAAGGTCCTTACCACGATGGAGAATAGTCCATTATTCCTCACCAGGTGGCAGCCCCAAGAGCACAGGAGTGCAGCAGACTTACAGGGTCAGCAAAGGTTCACCACACTGAACGTGGTGCCCTGGGCCTGAAGACCATAAATCAGAAACAGACGTGCAGGGCTGTTGGGCTGGAGGGTGGGTGTGAGGTCGGATGTCCCCTCCAGGGTCTCCCCTCCAGCCCTCTAGCCTCTGTCCTGATCCAGACCTCCTCATCTCTGCCCTGATCTCTTATGCAGTCACCCTGCCTCCAGCCTCACGAACTATCTGCAAAGCACCATTTCAAATTGCAGCCTGAGGACCCAACCTGATTGCTCTAGTAAAAGATATCCAGTAACTCACACGATGCCTGAGATATGGCTCAGGGTCACATTAATAACTCCAGCACTAGGGACTTCCCTGGTGGTCCACTGGCTAAGGTACTGTGCTGCAGGTGGGCCCAGGTTCAACCCCTGGTCAGGAAAATAGATTCCACATGTTGTAACTCGAGTTCGCATGCCGCAACTAAAAGATTCCATGTACCACAACTAAGACCTGGTGCAGCCAAATAAATAAATAAAATATTAACGATAATAACTCCAGCACTGCAGTCAGGCTGCCTGGGTTCAAATCTCAGGTCCGCTCCCACTGGCTGCAGATCCTTAAGGGTTTACTTATCCTCTCTGAGCTTCCTCTGTGAAAAGGGGGTAATGGTGATGCCAGTAGCACCTGCCTCCCAGCCGGCAATGAAGCACTCTGCACAATGCCTGGCCAGTGGCGTCTGCTCAGTTAGTCGTGCCTGTGATTACTGCTGGTGAAAGTAGCACTCCCGGGAAGGTACAACTGGATCATTTGTCCAGCGCATCCTTTGCTAGGAACTGTCCCAGTTTAGGATGAACTCCTGGCCATCACAAAATGATTCTGGGCCTCCATCTACTAGTAGCTCATTCATTCAGCAGTCTTTAAGGGTCTACTAGGAGCCTGAAACTATTGTCAGTGCTAGTAAACCTATTTTTTACATTTTATCATTCTATACAAATTGTATATATTTAAAGTCTGCAACATGATGTTTTGATATACACGTTATGAAATGACTAGTACTACAGTCAGGCTAATTAACACATCTATTACTTCACAGTTACCTTTTTTTAATGTAGTAAGACCATCTAAGATCTGTAACATTAATATCATAATACAGTGTTATAACCATAATCCCACCATGCTGCAACTTAGACCTCTATAACTTACTCATCCTGCAAAACTGAGATTCTGTACCCTTTGACTAGCATTTCCTCTTCCCCCCACGCTTCCCCTGCTCTGGTTCTATGAGTTTGACCGTTTTGGATTCCACATATAAGTGAGACCATGTGGCATTTCTCTTTCAGTGCTTATTTCATTTAGCATAATGTCTTGTAGGCTCATCAGTGTTGCTGGAAATAGCAAGATTCCTTCTTTTTTAAGGTTGAATAGTATTCCGTTGTGTGTGTGGGTTGTATTTATCATAATTTCATTATCCATTCTTCTATCAGCAGACAATTATGTTGCTTCCACAGCTTGACTGCTGTGAATGACAGTGCAGAGAAGTCGAGACGATGGTTATCCCCTCAAGATTCTGATTTTTTCTTCATGCTCTCGGTGCCCTGGCCTTTCTCCCACAGGAGCAGCTGCTGAAGAACATGGCTGTTAATCTTCAGGATGAGAGCAACAGGAAGAAGAGCAGCCTGGTTCCTCAGTGCAAAGACTCGGATTCACAACCAGGACAAAAACCAATAACTATAATGCCCAACACTTAAAAAATAAGGCTTCACTTCTAATAAAATGGCAACCCACTCCAGTATTCTTGCCTGGAGAGTCCCATGGACAGAGCAGCCTGTAGGCTACAGTCCATGGGGTCGCAAAGAGTTGGACACAACTGAGCGACTTCACTTCTAATAAATTATTGGCTGCATCTCTTATCACATACCCTCAACCTACGTGTCTCACTCTGACCTCCTCTACTGGATTCCCAGCACCTGAGTTTTTTATAACATCACAGAGCCCGATTTCCCAAACCAGACTGCTGCCCGAATTATCTGGAATGCTTGCTAAAAGCAAGATCACCAGGCCTGTCCCCTGGAAATTCTAATTCTAGGAAGTAGCCTAGCAATCTGTATTTCTAAGCAGAGTTTCAGGTAACTCTTACTCTGAGAAACACTGAAGAACTCTGATATAACACGTAAGGCCATGATAAGTAATTTCGGAAATTTCTTAGCTAGAAAACAATCCTATGCAATTAACACCATTGCCTTAGGGCAGCGGTCCCCAACCTTTTTGCGCCAGGGACCAGTTTCGCTGAAGACAAGTTTTCCCCAGACAGGACTGGAGAATGACTCAAAGGGTAATGCGATGGATGGGGAAAGATGGGGAGCGGCAGAGGAAGCTTCTCGCTCACCCCTGCTGGCATCCTGCCCTACAGCCTGGTCCCTAACAGGCCTCGGGGCCGGGATCGGCCCACGACCCGGTTGGGGATCCCTGCCTTGTAGTTTTTGTTGTTAAACGGCTGATATTTGTGCATTACGCAGCAGCGACTTCGATGGACTCTTAAACAATCACCAGGGGGGTGAAGTGGAAATTGGAAACAAAGAAGGTAAGTGACCTACTTGTCCAGGAGAAAATGATGAAGTTAGGCTTTCAGACGCCAGAGTCAGCCACACTCTTGCTGCTGCTGCTGCTAAGTCGCTTCAGTCGTGTCCGACTCTGTGCGACCCCATAGACGGCAGCCCACCAGGCTCCCCTGTCCCTGCCTGTTCTTTATTCTGCACTCCTTCGTTCAGTGGTGTGCTGGTGGAGACTATGACTACAGAGGCCGCGAAGGTTCTCCTCTCCGCGGACACACCATCCACCTGGGCGCGGGCGGGGCTGGGCGGGAGGAGGGGGCGGCCGGAGGCGAAGATGCTGCTTGGAAGACAAGTCGGTTCACTCACTGTAACGAGACTGTAACACTGCAGGCTAAGCTGGAGGGGCTCCAACTACACTGGGTGGCTTGGAAATTATTAAAGGTCAAAGAATGCAAGCAACCAGCCAACCAAGGTGCTGGTGACCTCTGACCCGACTCTTGGCCTCTGTCCAGTCTACTCTCCTGCTGGGTGGGGGTCTGTGTCCTTCCTGCTGCTGCTCCCACCTCCTGAAGGCCCCCTTCCCCAGTCACCGCATCCCTGACTGTTAACACCTGGAGGTGCTGGATACCTGCACCTCCAGGAAGCCGTTACTTGCATTTCCCTTGGAGTCTCCTGCTTTGAACCCGTCATACTAATCCTCTCCTCCACTTGGACGAGGAGTCGCATGAGGGTGGCCAGGAGGCCAGGATACAACCCTGTAGCTCAGGCCTGCGAGGTCAGGGAACCGGCAGCACGTGCTCCGCTACACCTGGGCGAGGCGGCCAGAGCGCAGGTCGTTCTGGAGCTATGCTGTGGCTTTCTTGCTCCAGGTTGCATTCTCCTTCTCTCTCGCTCACTCTCACTTGCCATCCCTTTTCCTACCTCCTCCTCTCTCCTCACCCTGTCCCCTCCCCTCCTGACTCAAAATTTCTTCCAGTGGGCTTTCGCTTAAGCGCACCAAATCTCACCATGCACTCTCTCCATCTCTCCTCCTCCCTCCCCGAGCTCACCACCATCACGGGCTTAGGCAGGCGCTGAGGCCAGTCCTCCGATGTCCGGTCTTCAGAGGGCACACGCGCGGCCAGTCGCCACGACCGGCTTTTGTCCAAGGCCGGTTTCCTCTTTATTGCATGTTTGTGGCCCACAGCAGGTAGCAGGCATCACTGTAATCCACTTCACAATTCAATTCCGGCTCACCACTGGGTTCTCTCCAGATCCTGTGCCTCAAAATGTGCTGACAGAGACTCAGGATGGCAGCAGGAAGTCCCCAAGACAGCAACAGCCGCGGTTCCAGAAGTCTCCTGGGGAGTGAGGGGGCTCTCAGTTCATGAATCCAGTCGGTTCAAGATCAGGTTCCTCCAGGCCTGGCCTGTTCCTGTCTGGTACATTTTCTCAAATTAAACAGTCCACACCATATCTCTTGTGAGATGGGAATATCGCTAGTATCTCAGAATTTTCTTTGAAGTCCGAAGGTCACAAGTGGCCACAAATGGGTCACGGGGCCCTCCGTTCATCACCCACCTTCAGCCTAGACACGCTTAGGAGAGTCGGAGGAAGGGTTTTGTGGACAAGGGTTGCCCATCCAGCAGGAAGTATGTGACATCCCCGTCCCCTCTCCATGAAGGAAGGAAATGACAAGGGTTCCGGTGTTCAGCCCACCTCAAGCCCCAGGGAACTGCCTGTGACTGCAGAGTGGAGACAGAACCCCCTACCCAGAAGGTGAAGCATGGGGGTAGGTTTACCACAGGTTAGGTGGACTCCACTGAGTACTGGGCTGGAGCCAGACAGGAGGATGGCCCGCAGGCTCAAGACACGCGAGCAGGAAGAGCCCGGATTGGTTCCCTCTGAGTTAGAACTGAGGGGAGGCTGTTAGCCTGCCAGAGGCTGCATCACCCATGCCAGAAATATGCCACCTCCCCCCCAACCCCGCGCCCGGGGGGGACGGGGCTTCAGGGACTCACAGAGTCTCTCCTTGAGCATTTGGGCATCTGCCACACTGAGAACATCAAGACCCAATTATGCCAGCAAGTGTCAAACAAGAATTACTAATTCCTTCTCCCCAGAAGCAGGTGAATGGAGAGGAGAGGGCAGGAGTTGGAAGGCAGGGTGAAAAAACAGACCTCCCTTCCAAGGCAGGAGGCTGAGTCTGAGTCTGCCCTGAGCTGGGGACTGGAGGACAAAGAGAATTGGGTAAGAGAGTAAAATTTTAATTTAAATCAAACAGAATTTGTTAGTACTCCAAAAATGAGTCTGTTCTGATACAAGAAATTGCCAGAAAAGCTCATACCTCTGAGATTTTAACCCACAAATAGGAAGTGGGTATTGATTTAAAGAGTTTTGGTTGGGAAAAAAAATTATTTTCAGATTTTACTCTACAACATTCAGCCCTTTCAACATATATATAAATTATACTTGCAGTTCGGTTGTGCTCAGAGTAAGGTATGCTGGAACCTTGCAGGAGACAGGGGTTAAATGTGGACTCTGAGCTGGGAGGAGAATCCAGAATATGAGACCAAAGAGAAGGGGTCTGGGGGAGCTAACCTGGCTCGGGACAGGCTGGTGTGGACCAGTATGTGACCCCCTCAACCCAGCTCCTAAAGTCTGGTCCTCCACATACCTGTCTGGTCCAGTCTGACTACACATAAAGATGCTGTAGTGATGGGAGTCCAAGGCTCAGGTATCAGAGGGGAAGGGAGTACTGGTGGGAATTAGGCATGGAACTTGGGCTCTAGTCAAATTCACTTCTAGTCAAGATCTTCCAGCCAAAGGTGGGACTGGAGAATTAGAAAGAGCAACCAGTAAAGTATGAGGCAGAGAACTAAGGCAGAAACAAGTCCCATGGACAGAGGCTGTGTGCATGGACAGAGGCTAAGTGCTGGCTGTGTGCAAACCCAGTTCCATGAATTTGCTTCCAACAAACCGTCTGCACAATTGCCCTCTCTGTGCTCTCTGTTCAGCCCCTTGACTGGGTTGAGAATCTCTTCTTCATAGCATTCTGGGCTTCACTCTAACTTAGCCTTTATATTACTATTGTGTAATTGTCCCCTTGCTTTTCTGTCTCCTTCGCAAGGCCTGGGGGAAAGTCTGTTTAAGAGCAGGGATCCAGCAAATCTTTCTTGAGTGGTTGAGTGAATGAAGGAAGGAAGGAAGGAAGAACTGCATAGGTACCTTGAACCAGCTCCTGGTGGTTCACAGGTCCAAAATGTGGTTACCACCAAACAGACTTTAGTAAATGGTTTAGGCGATGGGTCAAAGAAGAAACCAAGAGTGGTGGCTAGCTGCTGGAGCCTGGATCTAGGGTACAGGTGAATTCCTTGTGAGGACCATAGTGTTAAGGGAAAGGAGTACAGGAGCTTTCTTAATCATGATGAGCTCAGGACTTGAGGAAGGGAAATCCTATAGGTGGACGATGTCAGGGAACCCAGTGGGAAATTGTTGAGGAAGGCAGAGTTCAGGGAAGCAAGATGGCAGCTATAATACTGTGATCTTTCTAGTGTTTCACGAATGACCCTGAATTGTTTACAGCATAGGGGCCGTAACAACATTGTTGTTTAGTCGCTCAGTCATGTCTGACTCTTTGCGACCCTATGAACCGCAGCACGCCAGGCTTCCTTGTCCTTCGCCATCTCCTGGAGTTTGCTCAAACTCATGTCCATTGAGTCAGTGATGCCATCCAACCATCTCATCCTCTGTCATCCCCTTCTCCTCCTGCTCTCAATCTTTCCCATCATCAGGGTCTTTTCCAATGAGTCAGCCCTTCACATCAGGTGGCCAAAGTATTAGAGTACATCTTCTGTATTAAATATTAGTAACACAAGGACAAGCATTCATCTGTGATGCCTAACACTGTGGCACTACGTCTTACAAGTGGCGGAATCACATCCAAGGGGCAATGATCCAGCTCCTACTGAATCTAGTTCCCACTGAATTACAGCTACAGAAGAATAATGTCATTTGGGAACATATGCTAAGAACACCTTCCCAATAAAATGCTTTAAATTAAAAGGCAGTGTTTAAATCAGAGTGAGCATATCAATATCAATGAGAGGCAACTGGTTCCAACTGCCAGAGGGGCACATCAAACTCCACATCACCATGCATATCCATTTCACCACGGAAAGGAAAGCCGGACAGACAAGGAGAGGATGGTCAGATATCACACCCAACATAATTTCAGATCTCTGAGCCCCATGCCAAGATTCTGCCAAACCTTATGGCATTCAAGAGAAGGGAGTTAGATAGAAAAGGCATATGGCTAGGGTGGGAGGGGGCTGGGGATAAACTGCACAAGGGACAGACTTGCTTTTCCAGAGGAGGTCTGCTTCAGCATCAGACTGTTGAGACAAAAATATGCTGTTTGAAACCCCCTCCCAAATGTCCTCGGCATTGTTATTTAACACCAGGAATTGTGTCCTGGGGTGGGGGAGCTGCATCCAGCCCACACCTTACATACGCACAAAGTGCAGACATGTGGACGGGAACACACGGGAATGCAATTCCCAGAAATCTAGACCTTCTTGGGTGCTGTCAGAGGCATCTGGCAGAAGTAACTTGATTACTTGATTCAAGACCCACACTGTATGTTTTGCAAGTATAATTTTTTTTTATTATTTCTTAAGGGGGTAAAAAAAAAAAAGTACACACATAAAATTAAGGTTTGGCATATTTTTAGTGTTTTTGCCAACTGTTACATGGGGGAGGGGTGTTAGCTTCAGTTCTTTAAATTATGTATAAAAAAAAAAAAAACCCAAGTGGTCATAAGTAATTTGAAAAGAAACAAAAGAAAAGTAAGCTATCACAGAAAGCCAAAAGGCTACTGAGTGAGGAAAAGCCGCCATTGGAATTTCAGAAATGGATGAAAACGGTGCTCAGAGAGAACCGGGTCAAGCAGAGAACACCCAAGCAACAGCCCATCCTTCTGTATTTAACATGAGTCCAGGCCATAAATCTAACAATACTTAGACACGGTGCCCAAGGGCATTCCTTAGTTCAATCAGATATGTGACACTGAGCAAGTCACCCTCTCTCAAAATTAATTACGAGTTTGGAGGACCTACAACATGTCTGCTACTATGCTAAATTTCATCATCATGCACTTTTTAAAATCCTCATTACAACTGGAATGTACAATTGTTATTCCCAGCTTCCAAGTGAGGACACTGAAGGAAACACAGGTTTCATAACATTCCCAATGTCACACAACACCCTAACACATCAGGACTGGCTAGGGGATGGAATGTCAGAGTTAGCGGGCAGTACCAAACCAGGAAACCAGCCAAGCGAGGAGAGGAACCAGGGCAGAACAGTAGCAAGGACATGTGATATCCTGCCCAATCTGACCCCATTTTCTCTCATCCACCGAAGCTTCTGACCCTCAGAAAACCTGAAGGAGGATTCAGAAAACCTGAAGGAGGATTCAGACACAAGTCGTGACGATGATGACGGAGACGGATGAGGATGGGGATAATGGTAAAGATCCATGATGAACAGTACAACAGTGATGATAAATAAAGCAGTACCATTTATCAAGCCCTTTCTATGTGCTAGGCGTTGTTAGGGATTTTAAGTCCTTTATCTCCTCTTGTTGTCCCTTACTATCACCTTGTAAGGGAGAAATGGTCATTATCCTCCATGTTACAGATGAAGAGACTGAGGCTCAGAGGGAGATGAATTCCCTAAGACATCACAGCTAGTAGGTAGTAAAGCTGAAGCTTAGACACTCCAAAGGCCATGCTCTTAACCAGCACACTTACTTGACGGCCTTCCCATAGCTCAAGTTAGTCAGAAATCTACTATGGGTCTGCTAGCCTACACTGCACCCGGGGAGGAAGATGACCAAAGAATTGAGTTGGCCAGAAAGTTCATCTGGGTTTTTCCACAACATAGTACAAAAAACCCAAATGAGTTGTTGGCCAACCCAATAATTCCTAAGGTTCCATGTAGATATTAAATACTAGGATCATGACTTTGTCATTATCATTACCATTCAAAGTAGGTTTACCTTTTAAATTTTGGTTATTTTTGTTGATGAACAGAAGTTTTCATTTTATAGACTCAAACTTGAAACTCTTTAAATGATTATTTTTCTGTGACCTCAGTGCTTGGTAAGGTATTCTGCTGCAGAGGAAAAGATAACAACTCTATTTAACTTTTGTTCATTTTCTTACTATACATTCTTTAAACTCTTGAATCCATCTGGAATTCATTTTGAATATGGTAGGAATCAAATCTGAGATCCACTTGTCTAGCTAACCAGTGTTTCTGATAAAAGCCTTCTTGTTGCCTCTTCCCACAATTACTATCACAAGATAAGGCATTCTTCTCTCAAAGCTGAAGTTTTCCAAGTGCTTTTCCAATTATGTGAATTCCTACCAGTACATCTGTGACTCTCAATCTTCCTAAATTATGTCGAGGTAATTCAATATCAAACCTTTTAACAGATTAAAAAAAAAAAAAGGGACCGGAAGATAGAGCTGATATCTGATGTCTTACAGCAGACATTTGATATCCCCACTCACAAATTTCAATGAAAATGGGAAACAAACTTTAGTTAACACTCCATTAGCTGTTTATAGACTGATCCCAGGGAAGACAACTAAGACTGGCATTATCCCAGGGCATGTACAACATTTAGGAGACAGCTAATTAGTGTTCATTGTGGAAGGCCAGGCAGTGCTGTCTTGGAGATGGGATGCCCCATATGGAGAAACAGTAAAGTCACATCTACAAAATAAATAATACTGAAAGTCAGAGGGAGAGAATATCTTTTTTTAAAAGTCCTCTTATGAAAGAGATTTACTCCAAGTAGCAGGAGAAATTTTTGAAGTATTTATGTCATACTCCCAGCAAGATTCAAGGATACATTGCATCTATGAAACTAAAACAAAGAGGCATGAAGCAGTAATGATCTGACACCAAGATAGACTGGATAGAGATAAAAATGAAACTGGAATTAAAGCTGTAATGGAAGCCAATAGATACAGCAGAAAATCAGATTACTGAAGTAGAAGAGCAAAGTAGAAAAATAAACATTTTTTAAACGTAAGAAGACATACAGGATATACTGAAATTCAGACTGCGATTGACCCTAATGTCTGCAGTATTCTAACCTTCATAACAGCTTTGTGCTCAGTCGTCAGATTCTTCATGACCCCATGGACAATAGCCTGCCAGGCTCCTCTGTCCATGGAATTCTCCAGGCAAGAATCCTGGAGTAGGTAGCCATTCTCTTCTCCAGGGGATCTTCCCGATCCAGGGACCAAACCCGGGTCTGCTGTCCATTGCAGAGAGATTCTTTACTGTCTGAGCCACCAAGGAAGCCCCTTTATTGAGATATAATATACATACCATATAATTTACCAGGTAAAGTGCACAACTCAATGCTTTTTAGTATATGTACAGAGATATGCAACCATTATCACAAAATAATTTTAAAATATTTTCATCAACCCCAAAAGAAACTCCATACCCCTTCAGTTGAGTTCAGTTCAGTTGCTCAATCACGTCCGACTCTTTGCAACCCCATGAATCACAGCATGCCAGGCCTCCCTGTCCATAACCAACTCCCAGAGTTCACTCCGACTCACGTCCATCGAGTCAGTGATGCCATCCAGCCATCTCATCCTCGGTTGTCCCCTTCTTCTCCTGCCCCCAACCCCTCCCAACATCAGAGTCTTTTCCAATGAGTCAACTCTTTGCATGAGGTGGCCAAAGTACTGGAGTTTCAGCTTTAGCATCATTCCTTCCAAAGAAATCCCAGGGTTGATCTCCTTCAGAATGGACTGGTTGGATCTCCTTGCAGTCCAAGGGACTCTCAAGAGTCTTCTCCAACACCACACTTCAAAAGCATCAATTCTTTGGTGCTCAGCCTTCTTCACAGTCCAATTCTCACATCCATACATGACTACTGGAAAAACCATAGCCTTGACTAGGTGGACCTTAGTCAGCAAAGTAATGTCTCTGCTTTTCAATATGCTGTCTAGCTTGGTGATAACTTTCCTTCCAAGGAGTAAGCGTCTTTTAATTTCATGGCTGCAGTCACCATCTGCAGTGATTTTGGAGCCCCCCCAAAATAAATTCTGACACTGTTTCCACTGCTTCTCCATCTATTTCCTATGGAGTGATGGAACCAGATGACATGGTCTTCATTTTCTGAATGTTGAGCTTTAAGCCAACTCTTTCACTTCTCCTCTTTCACTTTCATCAAGAGGCTTTTTAGTTCCTCTTCACTTTCTGCAATAAGGATGGTGTCATCTGCATATCTGAGGTTATTGATATTTCTCCCGGCAATCTTGATTCCAGCTTGTGTTTCTTCCAGCCCAGCGTTTTCATGATGTTCTCTGCATATAAGTTAAATAAGCAGGGTGACAATAGACAGCCTTGATGCACTCCTTTTCCTATTTGGAACCAGTCTGTTGTTCCATGTCCAGTTCTAACTGTTGATTCCTGACCTGCATACAGATTTCTCAAGAGGCAGGTCAGGTGGTCTGTATTCCCATCTCTTTCAGAATTTTCCACAGTTTATTGTGATCCAACAGTCAAAGGCTTTGGCATAGTCAATAAAGCAGAAATAGATGTTTTTCTGGAACTCTCTTGCTTTTTCCATGATCCAGCGGATGGTGGCAATTTGATCTCTGGTTCCTCTGCCTTTTGTAAAACCAGCTTGAACATCAGGGGGTTCATGGTTCACGTATTGCTGAAAAACCAGACATCTTGGAATGTGAAGTCAAGTGGGCCTTAGAAAGCATCACTACGAACAAAGCTAGTGGAGGTGATGGAATTCCAGTTGAGCTATTTCAAATCCTGAAAGATGATGCTGTGAAAGTGCTGCACTCAATATGCCAGCAAGTTTGGAAAACTCAGCAGTGGCCACAGGACTGGAAAAGGTCAGTTTTCATTCCAACCCCAAAGAAAGGCAATGCCAAAGAATGCTCAAACTACCGCACAACTGCACTCATCTCAGACGCTAGTAAAGTAATGCTCAAAATTCTCCAAGCTAGGCTTCAGCAATCCTTAAACTCCTTATCCTCCATCAACCACTAGCATCAGTTCAGTTCAGTTCAGTTCAGTCACTCAGTCGTGTCCGACTCTTTGCGACCACATAAATCGCAGCAAGCCAGTCCTCTCTGTCCATCACCATCTCCCAGAGTTCACTCAGACTCACATCCATCGAGTCAGTGATGCCATCCACCCATCTCATCCTCTGTCGTCCCCTTCTCCTCCTGACCCCAATCCCTCCCAGCATCAGAGTCTTTTCCAATGAGTCAACTCTTCGCATGAGGTGGCCAAAGTACTGGAGCTTCAGCTTTAGCATCATTCCTTCCAAAGAAATCCCAGGGTTGATCTCCTTCAGAATGGACTGGTTGGATCTCCTTGCAGTCCAAGGGACTCTCAAGAGTCTTCTCCAACACCACAGTTCAAAAGCATCAATTCTTCAGCACTCAGCCTTCTTCACAGTCCAACTCTCACATCCATACATGACCACTGGAAAAACCATAGCCTTGACTAGCATCACTAGCATCACTAGCCGGCAGACCTTAGTCGGCAAAGTAATGTCTCTGCTTTTGAATATGCTATCTAGGCTGCTCATAACTTTGCTTCCAAGGAGTAAGCGTCTTTTAATTTCATGGCTGCAGTCACCATCTGCAGTGATTTTGGAGCCCAAAATAATAAAGTCTGACACTGTTTCCACTGTTTCCCCATCTATTTCCCATGAAGTGATGGAACCGGATGCCATGATCTTCGTTTTCTGAATGTTGAGCTTCAGGCCAACTTTTTCACTCTCCTCTTTCACTTTCATCAAGAGGCTCTTTAGTTTCTCTTCACTTTCTGCCATAAGGGTGGTGTCATCTGCATATCTGAGGTTATTGATATTTCTCCTGGCAATCTTGATTCCAGCTTGTGTTTCTTCCAGTCCAGTGTTTCTCATGATGTTCTCTGCATGTAAGTTAAATAAGCAGGGTGACAATAGACAGCCTTGATGCACTCCTTTTCCTATTTGGAACCAGTCTGTTGTTCCATGTCCAGTTCTAACTGTTGATTCCCGACCTGCATACAGATTTCTCAAGAGGCAGGTCAGGTGGTCTGGTATTTCCATCTCTTTCAGAATTTTCCACAGTTTATTGTGATCCACACAGTCAAAGGCTTTGGCATAGTCAATAAAGGAGAAATAGATGTTTTTCTGGAACTTTCTTGCTTTTTCCATGATCCAGCGGATGTTGGCAATATGATCTCTGGTTCCTCTGCCTTTTCTAAAACCAGCTGGAACATCAGGAAGTTCACGGTTCACGTATTGCTGAAGCCTGCCTTGGAGAATTTTGAGCATTACTTTACTAGCGTGTGAGATGAGTGCAATTGTGTGGTAGCTTGAGCATTCTTTGGCATTGCCTTTCTTTGGGATTGGAATGAAAATGGACCTTTTCCAGTCCCGTGGCCACTGCTGAGTTTTCCAAACTCGCTGGCATATTGAGTGTAGCACTTTCACAGCATCATCTTTCAGGATTTGAAATAGCTCCACTGGAATTCCATCACCTCCACTAGCTTTGTTTGTAGTGCTGCTTTCCAAGGCCCACTTGACTTCACATTCCAAGATGTCTGGCTCTAGATGAGTGATCACACCATCATGATTATCTTGGCCGTGAAGATCTTTTTTGTACAGTTCTTCCGTGTATTCTTGCCACCTCTTCTTAATATTTTCTTCTTTTGTTAGGTCCATACCATTTCTGTCCTTTATTGAGCCCATTTTTGCATGAAATGTTCCCTTGGTATCTCTAATTTTCTTGACGAGATCTCTAGTCTTTCCCATTCTGTTCTTTTCCTCTATTTCTTTCCATTGATCACTGAAGAAGGCTTTCTTATCTCTTCTTGCTATTCTTTGGAACTCTGCATTCAGATGCTTATATCTTTCCTTTCTCCTTTGCTTTTCGTTTCTCTTCTTCTCACAGCTATTTGTGAGGCCTCCCCAGACAGCCATTTTGCTTTTTTGCATTTCTTTTCCATCAAGACCATGGGGATGGTCTTGATCCCTGTCTCCTATACAATGTCACGAACCTCATTCCATAGTTCATCAGGCACTCTATCAGATCTAGACCCTTAAATCTATTTCTCACTTCCACTGTATAATCATAAGGGATTTGATTTAGGTCATAACTGAATGGTCTAGCGGTTTTCCCTACTTTCTCCAATTTAAGTCTGAATTTGGCAATAAGGAATCCATGATCTGAGCCACAGTCAGCTCCCAGTCTTGTTTTTGCTGACTGTATAGAGCTTCTCCATCTTTGGCTGCAAAGAATATAATCAATCTGATTTTGGTGTTGACCATCTGGTGTTGTCCATGTGTAGAGTCTTCTCTTGTGTTGTTGGAAGAGGGTGTTTGCTATGACCAGTGCATTTTCTTGGCAAAACTCTTAGTCTTTGCCCTGCTTGATTCCGCATTCCAAGGCCAAATTTGCCTGTTACTCCAGGTGTTTCTTGAATTCCTACCTTTGCATTCCAGTCCCCTATAATGAAAAGGACATCTTTTTTGGGTGTTAGTTCTACAAGGTCTTGTAGGTCTTCATAGAACCGTTCAACTTCAGCTTCTTCAGCATTACTGGTTGGGGCATATACTTGGATTACTGTGATATTGAACGGTTTGCCTTGGAAACAAACAGAGATCATTCTGTCATTTTTGAGATTGCATCCAAGTACCTCATTTCAGACTCCTTTGTTGACCATGATGGCTACTCCATTTCTGTGGGATTCCTTCTGTGGGATTCCACAGTAGCAGATATAATGGTCATCTGAGTTAAATTCACCCATTCCAGTCCATTTTAGTTCACTGAGTTCTAGAATGTCGACGTTCACTCTTGCCATCTCTTGTTTGACCACTTCCAATTTGCCTTGATTCATGGACCTGACATTCCAGGTTCCTATGCAATATTGCTCTTTACAACATTGGACCTTGTTTCTATCACCAGTCACATCCACAGCTGGATATTGTTGTTGCTTTGGTTCCATCCCTTCACTCTCTCTGAAGTTATTTCTCCACTGACCTCCAGTAGCATATTGGGCACCTACTGACCTGGGGACTTCCTCGTTCAGTATCCTATTATTTTGCCTTTTCATACTGTTGCCACTAGCATAGGCAACCAATAATACACTTTGTTTCCATAGATTTGCCTTTTTGGATATTTTGTATAAATGGAATCATAAAATATGTTGTCATCTGTGGCTGGGTCCTTTCATGCACTGTATTTTTTTCCTACACTGTATTTTTCAGATTCATTCCTTTCAATACTTTTCAAAATCCAGTAATGGACAATTGGTTTGTTTTCAGCTTTTGGCTATTATCTACTCATAATATATAATATTATATAATAATAATAATATATCACATACATATAATAATACATAATGTTGTTATGAATATTCATGCACAAGTTTTTTTTTTTTTTTGTCTGTCTTCAGCAGAATTACCTGGTCATCAGTTCAGTTCAGTCACTCAGTCGTGTCCGACTCTTTGCGACCCCATAAATCGCAGCACGCCAGGCCTCCCTGTCCATCACCATCTCCCAGAGTTCACTCAGACTCACGTCCATGGAGTCAGTGATGCCATCCAGCCA
The DNA here is from genome assembly GCF_016772045.2 of Ovis aries. Classification (NCBI taxonomy): domain Eukaryota; kingdom Metazoa; phylum Chordata; class Mammalia; order Artiodactyla; family Bovidae; genus Ovis; species Ovis aries. The sequence goes on from NC_056055.1 coordinate 17,267,578, forward strand.
TCTCATCCTCGGTCGTCCCCTTCTCCTCCTGACCCCCAATCCCTCCCAGCATCAGAGTCTTTTCCAGTGAGTCAACTCTTCACATGAGGTGGCCAAAGTACTGGAGCTTCAGCTTTAGCATCATTCCTTCCAAAGAAATCCCAGGGTTGATCTCCTTCAGAATGGACTGGTGGGTTCTCCTTGCAGTCCAAGGGACTCTCAAGAGTCTTCTCCAACACCACACTTCAAAAGCATCAATTCTTCGGCACTCAGCCTTCTTCACAGTCCAATTTTCACATCCATACATGACTACTGGAAAAGCCATAGCCTTGACTAGCATCACTAGCATCACTAGCCTTAGCATTACTTAGCCTTAGTTGGCAAAGTAATGTCTCTGCTTTTGAATATACTATCTAGGCTGCTCATAACTTTGCTTCCAAGGAGTAAGTGTCTTTTAATTTCATGGCTGCAGTCACCATCTGCCATGATTTTGGAGCCCCAAAAAATAAAGTCTGACACTGTTTCCACTGTTTCCCCATCTATTTCCCATGAAGTGATGGGACCAGATGCCATGATCTTCGTTTTCTGAATGTTGAGCTTTAAGCCAACTTTTTCACTCTCCTCTTTCACTTTCATCAAGAGACTTTTTAGTTCCTCTTCACTTTCTGCCATAAGGGTGGTGTCATCTGCATATCTGAGGTTATTGATATTTCTCCCGGCAATCTTGATTCCAGCTGTTCCAACCCAGCGTTTCTCATGATGTACTCTTCATATAAGTTAAATAAGCAGGGTGACAATAGACAGCCTTGACGTACTCCTTTTCCTATTTGGAACTAGTCTACATTTTCAGGAACAGACTGGCTTTCCAAGGCAACTGCACTATTTTACATAACTACTAGCAGTATATGAGTGTTCTAATTTCTTCAAACCCTTGCCAACACTTGTTATTATCTGTCTTTTGAATTATAGCCATCCTGGTAGGAATATAGCAGGGTCTCATGTGATTTTGCTTTGCATTTTCTTTAATCAGCTAATAATGTTGAGCATCTCTTCCTATGCTTATTGGCCATTGGTATGTTCTTTAGAGAAATATCTATTCAGCTCCTTTGCCCATTTTTAATTGTGTTGTCTTTTTATTATTGAACTGTAAAAATTCTTTGTTCTAGATCTAAGTCCTTTAGCAGATTTATGTTTGACAAAAATTTTCTTCCACTCTGTGGATTATTTTTCACTTTACTGATGATGTCCTTTGAAAACTTTTGAAACAAAGGTTTTTAACTTTGATGAAGTTCAATTTGCTATTTTTCCTTTGAGGCTTATGCTTCTGTTGCCATATATAGGAAACAATTTCTACACTGAGATCATGCAGATTTGAGCATATTTTTTTAAAAGAATCTTATACTAGTAGTGCTTACATTAAGGTTATTAATCCAGTTTGAGTTAATTTCCCTATATTGAATGCAATAGGGGTTTGGCTTCATTATTGTGCATTTGGATATCACGCTGTCCTAGCACCACTTCTAGTCTTTTAAGTCACTCTGTTGATAGCCAGGAGAAATAGCTCAAAACCTCAACCCACACAGCTGTAGGAAGTTCAGTGCCATCACCGCTATTTGTAAGGATTCCTCCATAGAGAAATGTGTCACACTTCATCATCACTCCTAAACCTCTCTCTTCTGGGCTTTTTTCTATCACAGATGCTAAATGGCTCAGAAAGTAGATGCCCGTGAACTGCACACATTGCAAAAGAAGTCCACAGTTTGCCTTCCAATTCACTTTCCTCCTGAGAAAAGGGATCCCAAGCAGGTCTCCCCCACACGCATGGCCTGGCTGAAGTATATATGTCACATAAACAACCTTGCCACTCCCGCCATAGCTGACGGTACCAGGGAGCAGCTGCAAAGGTATGAAGAAAGCCAGATCTTCCTGACTCAGGGATCAAACCTGGTCTGCTGCACTGCAGGCAGATTCTTTACCGTCTGACCACAAGGGAAGCCCCATGAACTCTTAAGATGGCTTGATATAGACACTGCTTTAGAGGTATACACCATATGTGTGACAGCAAACTGAACCCATCAAATCCTCTATTTTGGGAAGTGTAAGTACTCCCACTAAAGTTGTGAGATTAATGGGAGCTCTTGATTACAACAACCGATTACACCAAAGATGATTTTGGCTTAGACATCTTTTTTCAGGGATCCCACTGCGACACCATGGATATGATGTCTTATTGGAATCAAGTCCTGAAAGTAATCCTTTCCTGCATGGAAAAAGCCCTATTTGGTTTTGTTATGTCATTCTCCATTCACTTGTTTTTGTAAGACTTCAGATTCTTCAGAATGATCTCCAGGTTTCCTTTTAATCCATCTCAGTTGAGAATATCTAGATCATGCTACTTTGTGACTGGCTTTAAACTCATCAGGTTCCATATTCTAGAACAGTACAAGTAGTGAAGTGAAGTGAAGTCGCTCTGTCGTGTCCAACTCTTTGCAACCCCATGGACAGTAGCCTGCACCAGGCTCCATGCGATTTTCTAGGCAAGAGTACTAAAGTGGGTTGCCATTTCCTTCTCCAGGGAATCTTCCCGACCCAGGGATCAAACCCACAAATGATATGAAAATCTCCAATTCTTATCAACTGGGGAAGAATTATCCATAATTACCTCTAGCCTAGAGTATGTTTTCTTTTTTTTTTTGAGATTTAATCATTTTATTTCTATTTTTTTCCTTGATTATCATGCCACTCAGGCTTTCTATTTCTTAGAATCAATTTTGATCATTTCCTCCCTCCCCAGGAAACCATCCATTTCTAAGTTACTCTGCTTCAGCTGTTCACATGATTGATTTTTAATTTGTTAATATTCTGTATACCTATTATTGTATTACTATTCTGAGCTACATTTTTATTTACATAATTTCTCCACGTCTGTTGTGATTAAAATTTCCAGAAGTTTGTCTCTTTAAAGAACCAGTTCTGACAAATCTACAAATTCCACAGTTTTCTACTTTTAAGTATATTTTTTATAACTGTCTTATTTATACTTTCTTTAAAGTTTTCATTCTTTTTCTAGCTTCTTGGTATAAAAAATTAATATATTTTTCCAAAAACTTGAATTATATATTTTTCTACCTCAATCTTTATAAACGGATTATTTATAAAGGTCTATAAAGGTACATTAATTTGTGGTTAAATCAAATACTCCAAGCATCCTTGAAAGGATGTTATTTGTTATGATATTAATATAATAATATGTATTACATAATAATGTTAATATTTAGATAATTTCATCCCTTTAAAAATTACGTCTGTTTAAGAATAACGATGTGTTGAAATGTGATATTTTCTTTCTTAATATTTCCAGTGCTTTTGTTATGTATATTTTGATGTTTCCTTAGCACATGCACTTTCATTACTATTGAATCTCCGCTCCCAGTTAGTTTCTCAGTGACTGGCAGCATCAGCCTCACCTGCGAATTTCTTAGAAATGCAAATCCTCATGACTCAGCCCAGACTTAGTAAATCAGAAACTCTGTGGGTGGGGCCCAGGGATCTGCTTATTAACAGACCCTCCAGGTGATTCCGAAGCAGCTTAACTCAAAGAACCACAGATCTATATCAGCTGTTCTAGCAGTATAAGATAATTCTAATGACTTGGTTAACAGTTACTATAAGCACTCTACTTTCTTGTTTCTGCTTTCCTGACATATTTTTACATTTTATTTTATTATTGAATATAGCAAACCACTGAATTTTATTTTGTGATCAAATTTCAGAAATTTTAACTTCTCTAAACAGTAAAGTTTAAGCTTTTTCCATTTACTCTCATACTTATTATATTTGGTCTAAAGCCACTGGAGTTTCCTCGGTGGCTCAGTGGAATCTGCCTGCCAATACTGGAGACAAGGGCTCGATCCCTGGGTTGGGAGGATCCCCTGGAGAAGGAAATGATAATCTGCTCCAGTATTCTTGCCTGGGAAATTCCATGGACAGAGGAACCTGGCAGACCCACAGGGTCGCAAAAGAGTCAGACACGATTTAGAGACTCAACAACAACAACAATGCCATTTTATGCTTTCTGGTTTTTGTTTCTTTGATACTTCCTTTCTGTTCTAGTATTCTGTAGGTTAACCTTTATTTTACTCTTCTAAAACTTTTGAAAATCTAGTAGTGAGTTGCATGTAAAACTTTCAAAAGCACTCTCAAATCTATCTTTATCTACCAAATACAAAGACTGTCATTTTTACTGTACTCTGTTAAAGACAAGACCATCAGCAGCTGTATTTTTCCCTTGCCCTCCGTTTTTTCTTTTATTTTGAATTCAGATAATATTGTTTTCTCCTTTAGATATATAAAATATGTATAATTTCTTAATATATAGTCCTGTGCCTTCTGTGCAAATACATTTATCACTAAATTAATATATTCAATGCTTACCGCAGTGTAAAATATGTCTTAATGATCTGGAACACCTTGTCACTACTTTGTTAAGCAATATTATGTGGGTGTTATGTCTCTCCAGGTACCAAACATACCTGACGGTGTATTCCTATACCCTTCATACGAGAGCCACAGCATTCTCCAGTAAGTTCTACACACACTACGACATTGTTTTCTAACATTTACTATTGCCAAGAATTCTAAAATCAATCTACTTTTTGCTCATTTGCCAGAACTGGGTTTTTTCTTTCTTATCAGGATGCTTGTACGATCACTTCTTTTTCTTTGAAATTCAATTTTCTTAATTTTTAAAGTTTTTTAATCCACAAATCCTTTTTTCATATTTTCTTGTATGTCCTCTACTCCATTTGTTCTGGATTCTTTTCCTAGACTGCCTATTAATTATGAAGTTAATTTCTTCTTTCTGTTGCCTATAGAGGTTTCCCTGGTGACTCAGTGGTAAAGAATCCGCCTGCCAATGCAGGAGATGCAGGTTCAATCCCTGGGTGGGGAAAAGCCCCTGGAGGAGGAAATGGCAAACCACTCTATTCTTGCCTAGGAAATCCCATGGAAAGAGGAGCCTCACGGGCTACAGTCCATGGGGTTACAAAGAGTCGAACATGACAGAAGCGACTAAAAGACAACTCCTTTCTCTTGCTTATAGAGGTCATTTTGTTTGATATTGCTCTAATATCTTTGCCCCTTTCTTCTGCATTCAAAGAACATCTAAAATTTGTCTTCCACCTCACTTAATTCCTTCTTTTAATAGTATATGGTCTCCACTTTCTTGGTTCCTATATGAACTTTCTTTTAGTTAGTTTGTTTGTTCCTCTGAATGCATCCTTTTGTTTTCTTATCCTTTCCCTTCCATAACAGCTTGGTCAGTTAAATAGAAGCAAGTACCTTGTCTATCTTGTTAGGAATTATATTTTTTAATGTATTTTTGGTTTCTCATAAGAACTTTATCTCAGAATAAAGTGAATTTGCTTAGTCGCAGTACATTACCATGCTTCTCTTGTGCTGAGAATTTTTCCATAAACCTTATATTGATTTTTTTCTGTTCTCATCTTTATGAAAGAGATAACATACTTATCCAGGATTGAAGCATTACCAAGAAAGAGCTGCTTAGAGACGAGTCAGTATTTGGGTGATGAGTAGTAAAAGAGGGTGTCCCCTCAACTCCTTCACATGCTATATTCCAATCCACAGGAGAAAAAAGTAGCAATGGGTTATAAATGCAGAGATTCAGCAACCTGGAGATTAAACAGGGCCACTTGTGAAATCAATATCTATAGCATCAAAGAGAGGAAAATACCTCATGCTATGCCCTCATTGGGTACATTCCTGGTCCTACAATTTTCAGAGCCAGAAGGAAATTAAGGCTCAGAGAAGTCAAGCCATCTCCCCAGCTGTAACACAGTCTAAACCTGAATCCAGGTGTCTGACCTCCAAACTCAACTTTTCTTCTTTTCCCTGAATTATCCCTGTCTTCTCTGAGATCAATTCTGTTATTGCATTATGATTTTTTGCTTCTTTTCTTCATGCATCTGGTGATCAGTGGTTGTATTCATATTGCTGAATAAAGGACTAGGTTGATTAATGGTTAATGATGAGTGTGTGTTTGCTCTACCATTACCAGCATTCCCCTCCCTACCCCTTAGAGAGAGGCATGAACGTGGGCTCTTCCTCTGCAGGTGGAGTGTGTTCACTGGGAAGCATCTCTTTAAGGTGTGAGGGTGGGGAACAGGCAGCAACATCTCCAGTGCCCACTGGCCCCAATGTCTAGATAAGGAAAACTGATAAGATTTGTGGGGGCCTGGCCGCTTGCATGCAGATTTCCTGATTTCTTCAGAAAATATGCTTCTCTCTTCAGCCTTAGAGGGAAAGGACACCCACTCTGCAGGTAGAGTTAATGGGGGAAAGGAGGGAAGTTTAAAAAGTTAAATGAGCCAGCCATCCTACAGACTAGTTTTTTTTTTATCTCTGTTGTGGCCACTCCTCCAACTCCTAGGCTGTGTTCCTCCATACTGTTGACTTTGGCAAGTGGGCAGGCTCCCCTCCCCAAAGAAACCTGCCATCCCTCTGTTCCGCTGCTGTCTTTAGGGCAAGACTGAGCCCTGGCCCTCTCCATTCTGGCTAGCCCATGAATTTAAACTCAATCTGCTTTCTATTTTCTAGAAACCCTTCAAAATATTTGATGTTCTAACATGCCACACTACTTTCTCATTTTAGTGAATTATGTTGATGTTTTAAGGGTGAGAGGGGTTGAACGCCTGTGCTCAGTCTGCCTTCAGGAACTGAAACCTAGGCAGAGAATTTCCAACAATTAACCTAACAGAGAGCTGCAGAGAATATTAAGAACACTATTTTGCTGTAAATTGGTGCAGCCACTATGGAAAACAGTATGGAAGGTCCTCAAAAAAAACAAAAATGGATTTGTCATATAATCCAGCAATCCCACTCCTGGGCATATATCCAGAGAAAACCACAATTAAGAAAGATGCATGCACCTCTATGTTCATTGCAGCACTATTTACAATAGCCAAGACACAAAAGCAACCCACATGTCCACTGACAGATGAATGGATAAAGATGTGTCGTATAAAACAATGGAATACTACTCAGCCATAAAAAAGAATGGAATAATGCCATCTGCTGCAGCATGGATGGACGTAGAGATTCTTATACTAAGTGAAATAAGGCAGAAAGAAAGGCAAATGCCGTATGATATCAATTATGTGGAGTCTAAAATGACACGAACTCATCTACAAACCACACTCACACAGAGATGAGACATGGTTGCCAAAGCGGTAGAGAGGTGGGGAAGGGACTGATCGAAAGTTTGGGACTAGCAGGTGCAAGCCATTACATGTAGAATGAATAAACAACAAGGTATGACTGTATGGCACAGAGAAGCATATTTAATATCCTGTCGTGAACCATAATGGAAAGGAATATGAAAAAGAATGTATGCTGCTAAGTCACTTCAGTCATGTCCGACTCTGTGCAACCCCATAGACAGCAGCCCACCAGGCTCCGCTGTCCCTGGGATTCTCCAGGCAAGAACACTGGAATGGGTTGCCATTTCCTTTTCCAATGCATGAAAGTGGAAAGTGAAAGTGAAGTCGCTCAGTCGATACATATATATATATATGTATATATATATATATGATTGAATCACTTTGCTGTACAGCTGAAATAAACATATTGTAAATCAACTATGCTTTGATAAAAAATTTTTTAAAAGAATATTATTTAAGACACTTTAAGTGCCTTAAAATATTTCTATTCTAAAATTTAAAATTTTATAATTACGTGTCATAATCCTGGATAGTCTATAAAATTTCTGTTTGTTCTATGAATTCTATAAATTTTATAATTTATATTTCTATATGTTATATATCGATAATTTATATTTTATATAAACTATTTAAAATTCTGTATTTTTTAAACTACCCTATATTTTTCATAATGATAAAAGAATGTTTTAAGAGTGTGTTGAGAAAATATCAGAATAGTGGCTTAAAACTCTGTCCCAAAATTCTATAACTATGCCGGCGACATGTTCATTATTTATTGTAGTGATCATTTCACAATATACACAAATACTGAATCATTATGTTGTATACTTGAAACTACTATAATGTATGTCAATTACACCTCAATGAAAAAATAAATCTAAGTCAGAAGAAGACAAATACTATATATCACTTACATGTGGAATCTAAAATAATACAACAAACTACCAAATACAACAAAAAAGAAGCAGACGCAAAGATGTGGAGAACAAAAGAGTGCTCACCAGTAGGGAGAGGGAAGAGGGAAGGGGCAATAAAGGGGTGGGGGGACAGGGATGTTCAGTTCAGTCGCTCAGTCATGTCCGACTCTTTGCGACCCCATGAATCACAGCACGCCAGGCCTCCCTGTCCATCACCAACTCCCGGAGTTCACTCAAACTCACGTCCATCGAGTCAGTGATGCCATCCAGCCATCTCATCCTGGGTCGTCCCCTTCTCCTCCTGCCCTGAATCCCTCCCAGCATCAGAGTCTTTTCCAATGAGTCAACTCTTCGCATGAGGTGGGCAAAGTACTGGAGTTTCAGCTTTAGCATCATTCCTTCCAAAGAACACCCAGGACTGATCTCCTTTAGAATGGACGGGTTGGATCTTCTTGCAGTCCAAGGGACTCTCAAGAGTCTTCTCCAACACCACACTTCAAAAGCATCAATTCTTCAGCGCTCAGCCTTCTTCACAGTCCAACTCTCACATCCATACATGACTACTGGAAAAACCATAGCCTTGACTATACGGACCTTAGTCGGCAAAGTAATGTCTCTGCTTTTCAATATGCTATCTAGGTTGGTCATAACTTTTCTTCCAAGGAGTAAGCGTCTTTTAATTTCATGGCTGCAGTCACCATCTGCCATGATTTTGGAGCCCCCAAAAAATAAAGTCTGACACTGTTTCCACTGTTTCCCCATCCATTTCCCATGAAGTGATGGGACCAGATGCCATGATCTTCGTTTTCTGAATGTTGAGCTTCAGGCCAACTTTTTCACTCTCCTCTTTCACTTTCATCAAGAGACTTTTAGTTCCTCTTCACTTTCTGCCATAAGGGTGGTGTCATCTGCATATCGGAGGTTATTGATATTTCTCCCGGCAATCTTGATTCCAGCTTGTGCTTCTTCCAGCCCAGCATTTCTCATGATGTTCTCTGCATATAAGTTAAATAAGCAGGGTGACAATAGACAGCCTTGACGTACTTCTTTCCCTCTTTGGAACCAGTCTGTTGTTCCATGTCCAGTTCTAACTGTTGCTTCCTGACCTGCACATAGGGTTCTCAAGAGGCAGGTCAGGTGGTCTGGTATTCCCATCTCTTTCACAATTTTCCACAGTTTATTGTGATCCACACAGTCAAAGGCTTTGGCATAGTCAATAAAGCAGAAATCGATGTTTTTTTGGAATTCTCTTGCTTTTTCCATGATCCAGAAGATGTTGGTAATTTGATCTCTGGTTCCTCTGCCTTTTCTAAAACCAGCTGGAACATCAGGAAGTTCACGGTTCACGTACTGCTGAAGCCTGGCTTGGAGAACTTTGAGCATTACTTTACTAGCATGTGAGATGAGTCCAATTGTGTGGTAGTTTGAACATTCTTTGGCATTGCCTTTCTTTGGGATTGGAATGAAAACTGACCTTTTCCAGTCCTGTGGCCACTGCTGAGTTTTCCAAACTTGCTGGCATATTGAGTGCAGCACTTTCACAGCATCATCTTTCAGGATTTGAAATAGCTCCCCTGGAATTCCATCACCTCCACTAGTTTTGTTCATAGTGCTGCTTTCTAAGGCCCATTGACTTCACATTCCAGGATGTCTGGCTCTAGGTGAGTGATCACACCATCATGATCATCTGGGTCGTGAAGATCTTTTTTGTACAGTTCTTCTGTGTATTCTTGCCACCTCTTCTTAATATCTTCTATGAAGACCTACAAGACCTTTTAGAACTAACGCCCAAAAAGGATGTCTTGTTCATTATAGGGGACTGGAATGCGAAAGTAGGAAGTCAAGAAACACCTGGAGTAACATGCAAATTTGGCCTTGGAGTACAGAATGAAGCAGGGCAAAGGCTAAGAGAGTTTTGCCAAGAGAACTCGCTGATCATAGCAAACACCCTCTTCCAATAACACAAGAGAAGACTCTACACATGGACATCACCAGATGGTCATCACCGAAATCAGATTGATTGTATTCTTTGCAACCAAAGATGGAGAAGCTCTATAAAGTCAACAAAAACAAGACCAGGAGCTGACTGTGGCTCAGATCATAAACTTCTTATTGCCAAATTCAGACTTAAATCGAAGCAAGTACGGAAAACCACTAGACCATTCAGGTATGACCTAAATCAAACCCCGTATGATTATATAGTGGAAGTGAGAAATTGATTTAAGGGCCTAGATCTGATAGATAGAGTGCCTGATGAACTTTGGACAGAGGTTCTTGACCTTGTACAGGAGACAGGGATCAAGACCATCCATATGGAAAAGAAATGCAAAAAAGCAACATGGCTGTCTGGGGAGGCCTTACAAATAGCTGTGAAAAGAAGAGAAGCGAAAAGCAAAGGAGAAAAGGAAAGATATAAGCATCTGAATGCAGAGTTTCAAAGAATAGCAAGAAGAGATAAGATAGCCTTCCTCAGAGATCAATGCAAAGAAATGCAAAGAAATAGAGAAAAACAACAGAATGGGAAAGATCTCTTCAAGAAAATTAGAGATACCAAGGGAACATTTCATGCAAAGGGTCATTAGAGAATACATTTAATAGATATAACCTATAATTTATGCAATAGCCTAAGATATTGACAGATCAAGTTATAAATGAAGCTATTTTCTCATAAAGAACCATTTGGTAAAAGTAAAATAAAAATTTAATAATAATTTAAAAATGAAACTCTGTCCCATGAAGCCCTGAAGTTCAGCAAAGGTGGCTCAAGGATGAAAGAGGAGGATGAGAAAACAGACCCCCAGTGTCCCTGCCCTACTTTAGAAACAGTACCACTCTTCCTGCCACTTTCATCTATTTCATCTATATGAGATTTTGCGTATGATTTTATCTGAAAAATGGTCACCATCGCCTAAAAAACTGTTTGAAACACATTGTACTAGAAGCTTTATATTTGGTTTATTTGGGGACACTGTGATTTGTAAATAGGCTTTTTTGTTTATTTAATAATCACTAAATTGGCTTCTTTTAACAAGCACAATTTATCTAATTCTAGCTTTTGGAATGTGTTCTCCTTGATTGCATCACAGGTTTCTCCTGCCACCTGGTGGCAACAGATGTCTATTGCAGGGGCAATGTCTAAATTTAGCCGGTATCTGCTGAAGTTGCAAATACAGCCCACAAAGCTATTCTTAGAGATTTTTTAAAATGTCCAATTACAAGTTACAAGACAATTCTACATCCATTGTATTATTTTTTCCTCCCACCAGATTTCACAGTGGGTATTCGTATTCTTTCCTATTTTCAGCAGAGAAAGAAGCAGCTCAAGGGCTAAGGAACTGACCTTAGATGGTAGCCAGACAATAATGGGATTAGAACTCAGCCCCAAACTTGCAACAGCCATGAGAGTGATAGCTTCCTGACAATCTTTAAGGTCTTAAATCTAGGAAGATATTTGGGCTGGAGGTACAATATTGGTGGCCATCAGAATAGAAAAAATATTTGAAGGTTGATCAAAACTTGAAACCAAGAAAAATGACACAATGGGGTTCCAATAAACAAACCAAGATGGCCTGGCTTAGGGACAGCAGGTTAAAGAAAAGGAAGCTCATACTGCTGGCAGTCTGAAGTCACAGTCTGAAGAATGGACATCTTTGTCTATTATGTGACAATGCATAGTAAGGAGGAGGAGGAGGAAGAAAGAGAGGAAGGGGCACAGGAGACTTAACAGCTCTACTCTCCACTCTACTCTCCACGGTCTGCTGCTGCCAAGTCACTTCAGTCGTGTCCAACTCTGTGCGACCCCATAGATGGCAGCCCACCAGGCTCCCCCGTCCCTGGGATTCTCCAGGCAAGAACACTGGAGTGGATTGCCATTTCCTTCTCCAATGCATGAAAGTGAAAAGTGAAAGTGAGGTCGCTCAGTCGTGTCTGACTCTTCACGACCCCATGGACTGGAGCCTACCAGGCTCCTCCATCCATGGGATTTTCCAGGCAAGAGTACTGGAGTGGGATGCCATCGCCTTCTCTGACTCTCCATGGTTTAGGTCAAATTAAAAACTCTAGCCCGTATTTGTTATGAGAAATGCAAATGTGACAAAAAGTAACAATGAAGTATGACTGTTCACAGCCTCTTTCCCTCCTTACCTCTCTTTCCCTAAACGATTATTTCTTGCCAATTATTCAATCAGTGCCTGGACATTTTTATAAATAGTGGGATAATCAACAAGAGAGGGAATATAAGAGAGAGAGGATACCTCTTAAAAGGAAAAGGAGAATTAAAAGCAGAAAAGGAAATGAAGAACAAGTGGAAAGAATGTATCCAGACATGGGAGACCTTACAAGCTGGGTTTAGAGTTTGGGGTGGGAGAGAAGTGAAGCTTTGATAGTGTGTGTTGTATGGGAGATTAGTAAAGAGAGAATCTAGCTGGGCATAGCCTTAGACGGGTCACCAGGTAGGAGCAGTCACACAAGCAAGACAGCAAGTCACGAATCCAGGCAGATGGCCAGAGGTGCACAAAGGGCCACAGGTCAAAATTCCTGAGGAAGAGCCCAAGGCCAGTTGTGACTTTGAGGCGAAGTCTATGACAGAAACCAGCTCATCAGCAGAGATGGATCCTGAGCAATAGATGCCGAAGAGAAAGGGTCATATTCCACTGAACAAAGGAGAGAAGGAGATTGAAGAAACCTTCTGACATATTCAAGTGCAATAGGAGAGAACTCCGTCCAGGCTTAAGAGCACAGCTCTGCCATTTTCTAACTGGTGAACTTGGAGACTTCCTCCCCTCTCTGAGCTTCCACGCATCCTCTGGATAGTGAGATGTGGCTGGTGACCGCTGAGGGCTCTTTTGGCCCTGACCCTCAGCCTCAGCACCCCACTGGGCTGCAGGCACTCTAGCTGTCTCCTTCCCCCGGGACAGGTGAGACTGAGAGAAGCTGGTCCCCTTTGACTGCTGTTGCCAAGGGGAGGCCCACCACCAACCCCAGCCTAGCAGCTTTCTCATCACCACAGCCTTCTCCGTTGTCTCCCACCTGCCTTTGGTGCATGACCACCACAAGGCTCCAACACTGCATCCCTCAGCATTCCCCGTGCTCTGGGCCTCTGCCTTTGCTCTGTCCTCTCTCTACCCAAAACAGGAATGTCACCTGCCAAACACTGTTTTATGCCCCTAAATATTGTCTATGACGGGAAGGAGCATTGCTCTCTTCTCTGATTCCTAGACTCCTAGAACTCTGGAGTTGAATGAGTTTATGATCATTATTTGTCTTCCAGTTCAGATGTAATCTGTCGGTATTCAATAAATATTTACTGATTCATTTATCAAGCGATGTATTAAGTTAATAAACAAGTGGATGTGCAATGCTAACAAATGCACACACTTTTCACTATATTCACTGCCAACATCTCTATCATCTGAATTTTTCTAGTAATTCTTAACTGTTCTGCTTATATCTGCATCCTTGTCCATCTTTCCTCCTTTAAAAACTTTAGACATAATATTTATCAGAGCTCTCTGCTCTACTCAGAGCTCTCCTGAGAGAGTTAAAGGCATTTGCAAACTCCTGTATGATCAAGGAAATCCCTTGTACCACACTTTGCCTCTATCACTCCACTCCAGCCACACTGACTTCCTTGGTGTCCTGCAAACATGCCCTAACTCTAACTCTTCTGGGACTCTGCCCCCAAATACCTGCCTGGCTCACCCCCTCACAGCCTTCAACTCTTTGTTCTCATGACATTTTCTCATGGAGGGTTTCCCTGTCTACCATATAATTTTCAACATGGAATTCCCTACAGCTTCTCCAGCTTTACAATAGATGACATAATTTACATACTGTATTTACTGTCTATCTCTTCCAGTAAGTTCCATGAGGAGGGGCCTGGGGTCTGTTTCATCCACTGCTTTATCCACAGTAGCTTGGCACTCAACATTTGAAATCCCTGGTTCTCAAGTTGTTCGACTACAGCATGGTATCTCATTCAAGTAAGCTAATCCAGCAGGCAAAATAGTTTGAACCTTTTGTTGTGGTCTTTAAAAACTCTGGAGAAGATGGCAACCGTAATCCAAGTAAGATGTCTTAAAATTTTCCCTTCTACCCTAATTCTTAGATTCCAGAGCTGCTTCCTCCAACATCTTCACGTCTCTCTCTGAACCCTCCCCAGGTACCCTGTCCATGTGAGATCTTTATTCTCCTTCCTCGTGGAACCACTCCACCTACATCCCCAGCAGGACTTCTGCTCCTCCTGCCTCAGAGCCACACTAGGATGGCTCCCTACTGAGGGAAGGGTCGAGTCCTCTAAGGAGCAAGGTTCTCTCTGTGCGCTCTTCCCAAGGTAACTGTAATAAAGAAATTTGGGGGTAATAAATTTGTCCATTTCTTAAAAATGCAACCTCAGAGAGCAAACAGGCCAGGGACTCCAAAATGTTCCCAAAGAGTCACTATATGTGTTATTGAGGCACTTGTCATTAACTTACCTATGAGCAGTGGGGTAGAAGTTAGAGACTTCCCTCCCCTCTAGTCTGTTTTTTTCTGTAGAGTTTGGAGGCTGGGGGACTGGAGCAACTAGCTAGAAGAGAAACTGAGTCAAGCCCTGGCAGTCCTGTCCCCATACTCAGGTGCTCAGCTCTCTGTTTGGGAAGTCTGGCTACCTAGAGAAGCATTTTCCAGGAAACAGCCAGGCCACAAAGTTCTCAGTTCCAGAGACCTGGTTATCTCAGTTGGTGGACAAGACTCTCAAGTTAAGAGAATAGGCACTTATTTGGAGAAAAACCCAAGAGTGATAGGACCCCAGAGCTTCTGTCCTTGAATCAGAGGAACTAAAGAACAGGGACCAGAATTACCACCTGAGCCATCACCAGAAGGGAGAGGGAAGAGCTGGGACCAAAGGTGAGCCAAGCACTCAGGAATTCCCTTGAGAGCAAATGTCGTGCAGGAAAGGAGACCGGGAGAGTCGTGATGGGATCACTTGGTCCCAATCAGGCCTGAGGGCCTTCACTCTAAGCATGTGAGCAAAGCTGCCCTTGGTCAAAATGGACACAAGGTCTGAAGCAAATGAAGCTACAGGTGGAGCCATCAGAGGACACAGGGTGGTCAGAAAATTCATCTATTTATTCATCCCACAAATATTTATTGAGTGCCTACTATTGCCAGGTACTCTAGGGGCTGACATCCTAGTCAAGTGACAAATCTCTATTTGGGGGACTTCCCTGGGAGACACGGGCCCGATCCCTGGTCCAGGAAGATCCCAAGTGCCAAGGGGCAACTAAGTTCATGCGTCACAAGTACTGAAGCCCAGGCACCTAGAGCCCATGCTCCACAACACAAGAAGCTACCGCAGTGAGCAGCCCGCGCGCCACAACTAGAGACCAGGGCCCACTCACCGCAGCCAGAGGAAGCCTGCACACAGCAACAAAGACCCAGCCAGTGCAGCAAGAAAAAAAAACACCTCTCTCCGGGACAAGTCAGAACTAGAGAACGTCCTCAGCACCTGCTCAGTCCAGGCCCTATGGTAACTGACAACAAACTGCAGGGAGTCCAGTCAGCTTGTGCTACATATTTATTTTAACCCCAGAAAAAGTTTAACAACCAAAATAAAATCATAGTGCCTTGAAAAATAAAAGAATGTCCATGGTTGATTTTATTATTGTTATTTCCTAGAACTCTAGGCAGCCTACTCAGGATTCCAGGATTCCACAGAGCACAATTTAAAATCCTTTGTCCTCAGTCAGGCTGACCTTCCAAAAACCAGGTGGGCACTCTCTTTATTCCCCCAGCAGCAGTAGCAGGGAGATATATCAAAGGAGAGTGAGCTAGGCTTCATTACGGGAGCTCTGAGGCTCGAACTGGGCCTCCCAGAGGGTCCATGTGGACTTATAAATAGATGCAGTAAAAGAGTAAATAATGAATTTGTGCAATTGGAGGAAAAAGCTCTGAAGCAGTTCTGGCGATGTGGAGACAACCATTTAAAAAACAGTGCCTGTGCACGCATCTCACCCAGCAGATATAATGGCTTCATATACATTCATGAGCTTTGGTCTCCCAACTCTTCCTCTTTTTCAATCACAATCATAAAAGACAAAGAAAAAGTGAGAGGGGAGAGAAAGACAGATAAACTTTAAGGCTCCGAATTGCAAACACAACCTACAGTTTGTAAATTGCTTGGAGACCTTTGGAGGGAGAATCAAGGAAATGAAAAGTAGAACATACAGGAATATTGCTGTTTAGGGGAAAGTCTCTGCTCTGGGCATAAAATCTTGTCTGGAGAATGGCTGAGAGGCACAGACTGAACGCAAGATTGCCTTGTATAAAGGACGTGCCTTGTTCTTCACTCTGCATTCCTGTCTGCCTCCTGTGGCTGTCTCCAAGGTCATTTACTTGTGCAAGTACCAAGGTTCTATGGTTTTAGTGATATGAAAAAACAAGGGCCCAGGAGGCCTGGCTCTGCTTGTCAGCTTCTGTTATCCCAACCCTCCCAAGTAAACCTTTTTTTAAAGTGAGATACAGTTGATTTAAGGAGATTACATTAGTTTCAGGTGGAGCCTGGGTAGGGCAGTGGTAAGAATCCTCCTGTCAATGTAGGAGCAGCAGGTTGGATCCCTGGGTCAGGAAGATCCCCTGGAAGAGGAAATGGCAACCCACTCCAGTAGTCTTGCCTGGAAAACTCCATGGACAGAGGAGCCTGGCCGGCTACAGTTCATGGGGCCGCAAAGAGTCAGACTTGACTGCGCGACAGCACACATGGGCCAGGTCGCTCTTCTGAGAGGCCAACCTGCCACCAGGTCAAGGGGTCTCAGAGCTCGAACCATGGAGTCTGATTTCCCGAGTTTAAATCCTAGCTCAGCCACTTTTTGTTTAACCTGCACTTTCTTCCATAAAAGAGTTAAGGTCATCTGCAAAAAAAAAGGCTTTTCAGTTTCGTGCATTTATACACGTGTCGCCTGGTGATTTGGGTAGGGGAATTTATTGTTTTTAGAAATAAACACGCACACACACACAGTGAGGAAGTCAGCTGCCAGTAACTTGAGGTCAAGTTATTGTTATGTGCTAGGGTCTTGTGTCCTCAAAGGCAAGTGCGCGGTCTAACTTCAGCGGGAAGGAATCGAGCAGTGTGGCCGAAAGGGATGAACGAGAGATCACAGGCCAGCTTCCGTTTCCACACCAGGCTGTGTGCTTAGACCAAAGGCAGCCGAGAGGCAAGCAGCCAGCTCAGCGGGGTCACGGGGCTCAGGTGCCCCTTCCCTGTGAGTGAGACTGACCCCAGGCCCTGGAAAGCTGTTAGGGGGCTCGGGGCTGCCAGAGGAGCAGCTCTTCAGAAGAGATGTGAGATGAAGGTCGTACCCATTTGTGTTGAGCCCTGGCCTCGCTGCAGCACTGAGTAGCCTTGGCCCAGGGCCAGCTTGGATAATTACATTTCACCTGCCCAGACTCCCCCATGGCTTCCCCTGAGAGGCGTATTCCTCTTCCACGGCTGCCGTGATCCAAAACATAAATACTCTCTCAAAGGCAGTATTCTATGCCTGGGTAGCTGAGGTTTAGTTCCTTAAAAGGAAAATCCTCTTGTAACTACATACTTACTCTCATTCCTTCATTCCTTCGGCAAATAGTTATTAAGCAGCTACTTAATAAGTGCTAAGCACAGTGCGGAGAGCCAGAGTGAGGAAATGAGTAAGACAATAAATTCTCTGGCCCTGAAGCAGCTCACAGTCTAGCAGGAAAACCATCAGGATGAATAGTGAATATCTTTTAAAATGAAATCTACCTGGAGAACCAAAAAGAAAGATTCCAGATCTGCACAGAAGAGTTAAGGATGGTTTCCAGTGTCGGCGATGTGGGAACTGAGCTGTTAACTAGAACCTCAGTAAGCAGATAATGAATAAGAACATGCAGAGCAGCGGACACGAGGATATGCAGAGCAAGAGGGTATGAAAGAGCTTGGAACTGACAGAACGAAAGACAAGAGTGACAGGAGTATACAGTAGGAGAGGGGTAAGAAGAGGAGGAGGCTGGAAACAGAGTCCCTGGTAAGAAGTGAAGAGCCTGGAATATTACAATAAGGATGTGTTTGCAGCACCTGAAGATTTTAAGCCGTGGAGCAACCAGTCCATCCATGTTTATAAAGTCACTCTGCAGCAGTGTGGACAGGAGAGTGGGGAAACTAAAGAGCAAAGATCAGAAACATCAAAAATATGGCACTCTTCTCCTATACCCAATAAGAGGCAGTGGGAGAGAGGGGCAGACAGATATGTGTTCAGGATGGGAAATCAACAGGTTCCTAGTGCCTGGTGGGATGAAAAGTGAGAGAGTAAAAGAACCTAGAAGAGTGGGCAGCTGGGTGGATGGTGGGACTATTAACCGGCCATAAAGGGGGCTCGCTCGGGGCCACAGAAGGCAGCCACGAATGTAGGTCTGGGCTCATGAACTCACAGAAGTTCTCCACAAGCACCGCTGCATTTTATCAACAAATTTATCTCTGGAGGTTCTACACCTGGGTCCACAAACCTGAGCTACCAATCCCGGAGAGGGCATGTTAAAACACATATTTCTGGGGCCCATCCCAGAGTTTTAGAAGGTCTAGGGTTCCCTCCCCAATAATTATATTTCTAACAAATTCCCTGTGATGTTGATGCACCTGACCTGGATGTCATGCAAGAACCTCTACTCTAGACTTTCGTATGGGCTGTTTTAACCTGCTTGATCTGAGATTATCTCTGGGTGGGTGAAGACGATCAAAAATGTTCCTTTTTACCACCAGAATTTCAAGGATTCAGTTATAACCTTTAAGAACAAGTGTTTGTATTTAGTGGTGCTTAATCTCCCATTTTTTTCCTCAAATGACAGGGTTTTAAAACGTGTTAGCCAATAATAGGTAACGTGTTTGTTTTTTTTTTTTTGAAGGTCAGCTACATGCCAGGCATCATGCTAAACATTTTTCATACACTGTCTCATTTAGTCCCATGGAAGTGAATACCATTACAACTCCCATGTCTCAGGTGAGGATAAGAGTAAGTGAAAGTCACTCTCTATGCGACCCCATGAACTATACAGTCGATGGAATTCTCCAGGCCAGAATACTGGAGTGGGTAGCCTTTCCCTTCTCCAGGGAATCTTTCCAACCCAGGGATTGAATCCAGGTCTCCCACATTGCAGGTGGATTCTTTACTAGCTGAGCCACCAGCGAAGCCCAAGAATACTGGAGTGGGTAGCCTATCCCTTCTCCAGAGGATCTTCCTGACCCAGGAATCGAACCAGGGTCGCCTGCATTGCAGGAGGATTCTTTACCATACTGATAATAGTTAAAATCAACCCAAGATCAAGTTGTTATTAAATGGCAGATTTACTAGAATCTATGCTCCAATACTATAGCTTACCGCATCCTTTAGCATCCCGTATTTTGTTCTATAAAATAGGTTAGCTATTTCACAGAACAAGACCAGAATTTTTCCACATCCTATTATGTCATTAACCTACAGTGCTTTCCTGAATCTGTTTGCAAAAATCTGCCAGCACATAGCTGGCAGACACGATAGAGTGTAACAATCATCTTTCAGCTTCTTAATAACCCTTGTGCATTGAACAATCAAGAAAATGGAAGGGTCAAGTGGAAGGCAACGCCCTGTAGGGCTATGATTGTGTTTGAGGATTTTCTGTGATGACGCCTGGGGGATATATGGGCATTCTCAGCATATTAAGAGTGTAAGAACCTCTCACAACATCTGTTCCAACAACATCTCTAGACAGTACATGCAGTATCATCCTTAAAAGACAATGTTCAGAAAGCCCTAAGCCATTGTTAAGAATTTTTTTGGCCACCTCCAAAGAGGAAAGCAAACAAAGCAAGCAATTCAAGTCCCAGCTCTCTACATGCAGCTCTACTGGTTATTTAGAATCGAGTAGTTATTTAGCCACTAGGTTACATGCCTAAACTGTGAGACAGAATGTGCCCTATGAGACTATACAACATCAGAAATCTGTGACCTAGGACTTCCCTGGTGGTCCAGTGGTTGAGCCCACTGGCCAAGTGCAGGGGACACGGGTTTGAACCCTGCTCAGGGAAGAGTCCACATTCTATGGGGCAACCAATCCCATGCGCCACAACTACTGAATTCACATACTCTAGAGCCCAGGCACCACAACAAGAGAGTAGCCCCTGCTCACCCCAACTAGAGATAAAGTCTGCGTACAGCAACAAAAACTCAGCCCCCACCTCCCCCCAAAAAATTGTGACCTGTACACCCGGGTTATTTTAATGTAAATTCCTAAAAGCTGGGGATTACGAGTACGGTTGCTTGAGGAAGCCACGTGGACCAGGACACCCCTCTTGTGAGGACATGAAACTCTTTAAAGGGCATATGTGAGTGCCCTTCTGGAAAAGACAGCGCTAAAGAAAATTTCAGGAGGAGGACCCTCCCCAAACTGTCCCAGAACCAAGGCTGACCCACAGTCCGAGGCTTACTAGCAGGGTTCCTGGGATTAGGTTTCTTGTCATAGGCAAATTCCCAAGGTAAGCCTTCATATGTAAGCCTTCTCCCAAATCTGTCCATATTACTGGATTTCAGTCTCAGCACGAACCTGGACTTGACTCTCGGTCCCTGAGGCTCAGGTCTGGAAGTCTCACTCTACTTGATTCCAGGAGCCCTCCCACCCCGTTTACCAGGGCCTAGGCACTAGTATCCATAACAGTCCCACCACCAAAAATTATCTCCACACCTGCTGCTGGCTAATATTCTTACTTCAGACTGGGCAGAACAGCACTAACAGAATGCTGCCTCCTGTCTGAATTCCAGCAAAATCTTGGCTTTAGCTCCTGCTGCCTTGCTGCAGACACCACAACACTGCCTGTTGGACACAGCTGTGTCCAAGGCTGCTGCTGCTGCTGCTAAGTCACTTCAGTTGTGTCTGACTCTGTGCAACCCCATAGATGGCAGCCCACCAGGCTCCCCTGTCCCTGGGATTCTCCAGGCAAGAACACTGGAGTGGGTTGCCATTTCCTTCTCCAATGCATGAAAGCAGTCGCTCAGTCGTGTCTGACTCTTCGCGACCCCATGGACTGCAGCCAACCAGGCTCCTCCACCCATGGGATTTTTCCAGGCAAAAGAACTGGAGTCAGGTGCCATTGCCTTCTCCAGTCCAAGGCTGCTAGTTCTCACCAAATTCATCTCCTCTTCTTGGGCTCATAGTCCAGTCTCAAGTTAGATGTGGCTGTATCACTCAGTTTTACCAAAGGGAAGTGAGTCATGGTATTTCAAGTTTAGCCCATAAAACCCTTGTATGTGCCTCTTTCCCTTTCCAGGACAACCTTGAAAGTCGTTTATTAAAAATGGCAAAGTTGTGCTCACTTTGGCAGTACATAAACTAAAAACTGGACTGATACAGAGATGAGCGTGGCCCCTGCAGAAGGATGGCACCCAAATTCGTGATGCCTTTCACTTAACCTATAATGGAATATAATCTGAGGAAAAAAATAACTGAGTCACTTTGCTCCTAAAACACAATATTGTAAATCAACTATACTTTTTTTTTTTTTTTAACTGCAAAGCTTATCAGCCTGGCTCTCTGAATGCCTGTGCAAAGCATTGTTCTCCACCAACCTGAAATGTCTTGAACCCTTGTTGGAACTGAAAATCAACTTGAATGTATTTGAGCCATTATACATTCTGGAAATTGGTTACTGCAGTTGGCGTAACCAACTAATACAAGTGGATCAACTCCCAATTCACTAAATACTCTTTATAGAGAATCATCCACGAGGACCCTCCTCCTTGATGAGTTAACCTCCCTGGCCCTGCACTCAGTCTCTGCTTGCTGGCTTCTCTTACCACGCATGGCTGAGATCCCAGCTTCTTATCTGCCAATCCCATCTAAATAAGCATGGCAGTCTATGAACTCAGGGATGAAAAAGCTGGATTTAAGGCAAGGAGATGAGGATGCATACACACGCACAGCCCTGAGCCCGTTTCTCTCCATCTGTTCATCCAGGAGTGGCTTGCCTGGTATCCCTCAGTGAGGGAATGCAAGCCTGTAACTTTAGTTGTCACTCTGTGAAGAGATGACAGGATCCAAAATAATTCCAATCAACATATTACTCACTTCCTTTGCTTTTCTAGAGTAGTTTTTGTTATTGTGATAGAAGATGTGGAAATTGCCTTCTTTAGGGTAATCAGGAACTTCTGAAACCAGATGGAACTTCTGTTAACCCAGGTTATAAACACTGTTAGCAGTGTTCTGGATCCCAATCTGAAATACACTCTTCTGGCCATGCTTGAGAGGCTTAGAACTTGAACCAGCAGAGTGCAGAGATGAGACACAAGGGAGAAGCATGGGGAACACAGTTAAGACTAGTGAATTATCATGACCATGGGCCAATTGTTGCACTTTATTTGCCATGAAGGGAATTCCTTGATCAGAAGAAATGCTATGTGGAATACTATGATGTACAGAAGGCATTCTGTAAACCCAAGGATGATAGTTTTGGCAGAAGCATTGCATTCAGGGAAATCAAATCCATGTCCAAAGTGTCTGTTCCAGTAAGAGCAAAGTGCTGCCCCTTCCATGATGGAAGCAGTCCAATGCAATCAAACTGGTGCCATGATGTAGGCTTAGTACTGTTCTCTATGGCTGGCAGATTGGGCACTCAGCAGCAGCTACGGCCAGGATGGCTGTGGAGAGAAGTCTATGTTGTTGAACTCATATATAACCTCAATATAAATTGTGGATTGGCCTTTCCATTTTTTGAAAAAAAAAAAAAAATTACTGGAATTTTTATAGGGATTGCATTTGGGTCTGTAGAGTGCTTTGGGACACACTGTCATCTTAACAATATTAAAAATCTTCTAATGCATGAACATGGGTTATCTTTCCATTTATTTAGGTCTCCTTCCATTTCTTTCAGTGAGGTTTTGTGTCTTCTTAAATTTGCTGAAATTATTTTGTGGCCTAACATATGGACTATGGTGGAGAATGTTCCATATGCCTTTGAGAAGTATGTTCTGCTGCTGTTCAATGGAATATTCTGTATTTGTCTGTTAGGCCCATTTCGTCTATAATGTTGCCCAAACTCACTGATTTCTTATTGATTTACTATTTATACGATCTATGCATTGTTAAAAATAGAGGACTGAGGTTCCTACTATTACTATAGTATTTCTTACTCCCTCAGATCTGTATTTGCTTCATATACTTAAGTGCTCTCATGTTGGGTGCATATATGTTATACCCTCTTAATGAACTGAATATCCTCTTAATGAATTGATCCTTTTATCATTAGTTATTGACCTTGTCTCTTGTTACTGTTTTTGACTTACAGTCTATTTTGTCTGATGTAAATATAGTTAGCCCTGGTCTCTTGAGTTCTGCTTACACGAAATATCTTTTTCTATGTTTCCACTTTCAGCATATGTGTATCCTTAAAGCTTAAGTGAATCTTTTACATGCAGCATATAGTTGGGTCTTATTTTCTTATCCATCTAGCCACTCTATGACTTTCCACTGAATAATTTAATCCACTTACAAGTTATTTTTTGATGACTTACTAATCAAGTGAGACCTTACTAATGATATCTTATTGTTTTCTGGATGTTTTTTAGTTCCCTTATTCCTTTCCTCTTCTCTTGCTGCTTTCCTTTGTGAACTAATAATTCTTCATTTTGATATGCTTTGATTCTCAAATCTTTACTGTTAGTTTATCTACTGTAGGTTCTGCTTGTGGTTACTGTGACGCTTACATATGTTATGGATATACCAATCTATTTTACACTGATAATGATTTATCTTCAATTATATACAAAACTCACGGGGTCACAAAGAGTCGGACACGACTGAGTGACTGAACTGAACTGACATACAAAACTACTCTTACTTTCCCTTTCATGTTTTCAATATCACAATTTACCTTTTTATATTATGTATTCATAAATTATTAGTTATTTTTAATACTTTCGTTCTTTAACATATATACTAGAGTTAAGTGGTTAACACATCACTATATTACAGTATTAGGGTATTCTGATTTTGACTACATGCTTACCTTTTCATGTATATTTTCACACTAATTAACATATTTTCACATTTTCTTCATATTTTCATGTTATTAATTAGCACCTTTTTTTTTGGCTTCAATAAGTTCTTTCAGCATCTCTTACAAGGCAGGTCACTGGTGAGCCACTCCCTTCAGCTTTTGTCTGGGAAAGTACTTATATTACGTTAATTTTTGAGATACAACTTTGCCAGTCAGATATTATTGGCTGGCAGTTTTTTCTTTCAGTTGCATAGATTTCCTTTCAGTGGTATATATTTCATTTCGAATATATCATACTACTCTCACATAGTCTGCAAAGTTTCTGCTGTGAAATCTCCCAGTAGGCCTACAGGAACTTCC
The DNA here is from genome assembly GCF_016772045.2 of Ovis aries. Classification (NCBI taxonomy): domain Eukaryota; kingdom Metazoa; phylum Chordata; class Mammalia; order Artiodactyla; family Bovidae; genus Ovis; species Ovis aries. Next base: position 17,292,084 of record NC_056055.1, read on the forward strand.
TTGTAAGTACAACTTTCTTCCCTCTTGATGCTTTTAAGATTCTCTTGTCTTTAATTTTTGACAGCTTTCTTATAACATAATGTGCCTTGGAGAATATCACTTTAAGTTGAGATTGTTTGGTGACCTACAAGCTTCATGAATTTGAATATCCAAATTGTTCCTCAGATTTGGGACATTCTCTGCCATTATTTCTTTAAATAAACTTTCTTTCTTCCTCTACCTCTCTTCTTCTAGGACTCCAATAGTTCACAGATTGTTTCTTTTTAATTTTGATCAATTTCTACTCTTAGCATAATAGTAGCTAGTCATTTCCCCACCCTAGCCCTCTCGGGCATTCATACATGTGTTCCAGGAACAACCTGCACACAAGTTGCAGGAGCCAGGGCTGGCAAAAAAGACTGTCTTCCAAATATCAGGAATCTATGCTGTGCTTGCTGATTGATGTTTTTGATCACAAAGGTGCAAAGTAGGCAGCCATTTTTGTTTCAGCCCTTCCCCCTGAATTAAATAACTTCTAGGGGATATGCAGGGCCAGTGCCTGTTTTCTTCTCTTCATTTTTCTCTTTTCCCCCTTTTAGGATCCAGACATTAAAGGCTAGGACATTCAAAAATAATTGCATCTATGGAAGAAATGAGAAAGTGACTGTGCATGCCCAGTAAAAGGCACAGGCTGAAAACAGACATGAGAAGACCTTATGTTTATACATCAGGCTAATTCCTAACATAAAAATAATCTGCAACAAACACAAGACAAAACAAAACAATAAACAAAAACAATTTCTTATAAACCACCAAACCCTAGGAAGGGAGAGAACCTGATTTGCATTTACAACATTATTAGATTCAAATGTCCAGCTGTCAACAAAATTCACAAAAGAAACAGAAAGTATGGCTCATTCAAAATAAGTAATCAGAAACTGTCACTGAAACAGACTCGTAAATCTGGTGGCAGATTTACGAGATAAAGACTTTTAAAAAGTCTTAAAGATGTTCAAAGAACTAAGAGAGCATGTGGAGACGCCAAAACAACTATGTGTTAAAAAAAAAAAAAAAGGAAATATCACTAGATGGAAAGCTAAAAAACAAAAAGATATTCTGCAGCAGAAAAGTACAACAATTGAAATTTAATATTTACTTGAGAGAGGCAAAGATAAATTTGGATAGGCAGAAGAAATAATCAGCAAAACTGAAGATAGGACAATGAAAATTATTAGAGGAACAGAAAGAAAAAAGACTGAAAAGTGAACAGAGCCTTCCTGACTACCACCTAGCAGAACATTATCCACACTGTAGGAGTCTCACATGGAAAAGAGAGCAAGAAAGAAGAGACAGTATTTGAAGAAAAAAATGGCTGAAAACTTTCCAAATTTGATGGAAGACATAAACATTCAAGAAGCTCAATGAACTCCAAGTAAGATTAACTCAAAGAAACTCATACCAAGACACATTATAATCAAACTTTCAAAAGACAACCTTGAATGCACCAAGAGAGAAGTGATTCATCATATATAAGGGATACTCAATAATACTGTCAGCAGATTTCTTATCAGAAATGTTGGAGGCCAGAGGTAGACCAACATATTCTAAATGTTAAAAGACAAAAACTTGATGACCAAAAATTTTACATCCAGCATAAATATCCTCTAAAAGTGAGTGAGAAATCAAGGCATTCTCAAATAAACAAAAATTAAGTTTGTTACCACTAAATCCTCCCTAAAAGAAATACTCAAGTAAGTTGCTATGTGAAATGAAAGGATACTCAACAGTAACTTGAGGTGATATAAAGAAATACAGAATTAATAAAGGCAAATAGATGTACAATGATAAAACCTGATATTACTGTTAGTAATGGTTGACAACTCCACATTTTGTTTTCCACAATGTAAGAGACTGATATATCTTTTAAAAACAATTATTAGTTCAAAAGTAATACTGTAACTATGTAATACTAAGTAATACTGTAACTATGGTTTGTAACTCCACATTTGGTTTTCTACTTAAGAAGCTGATGCATTTATATTATTAGTTTATATTTGGGGGCACATAATGTATAAAGATGGGGCTTCCCTGGTGGCTCAGAGGTTAAACGTCTGCCTCCAACGCAGGAAACCCGGGTTCGATCCCTGGGTTGGGAAGATCCCCTGGAGAAGGAAATGGTAACCCACTCCAGTATTCTTGCCTGGAGAATCCCATGGACAGAGAAGCCTGGTAGGCTACAGTCCATGGGGTCGCAAAGAGTCAGACACGACTAAGCAACTTCACACAATGTATAAAGACGTAATTTTATGACATCAACAATCAAAAGGGGTGGAAATAGAGCTATTAAAAGAGCAGAGTTTTTCTGTTGTTGAAGTTCAGATGGTATAAATTCAAATAAGAATGTTATACCTTCAGGATGTTAAATGGAATTTTCATGGCATCCAAAAGAAAATAGCTGTAGAATATACACAAAAGGAAAAGGGAAATGAACTTAAACATTTCACTACAAAAAATCAACTAAATGCTAAAGAAGACAGTAATGCAGGAAATAATGAATAAAAAGTTATATGGCATAGATGAAACAAATAGAAAGTGACAAGAGAAAAGTCCTTCTACATCACTAATTGCAGGCATATCTCATTTTATTACACTTGACACATATTGTACTTTTTTTTAATTGAAGTTTGTTGGTAACTCTGCATAGTACAAGTCTGTCAGTGTATTATATTCCCAGGAGCATATGCTCATACTTTGTGTCTCAATGTCACATTTCAGTAATTCTCACAATATTTCAAACTTTTTCATTTTTATTTGTTACGGTAATCTGTGATCAGTGATCTATGATGTTACTACTGCAAAAAGATTAACTTTCCAAAAGATTCAGAAGATGGTTAGCATTGTTTAACAATAAAGTAGAAACAGATTAAACTCCCCAATCAAAAGACAGAGATTGGTAGAATGGATTTTAAAAATGATCCAACCATATGCGCTCTACAATAGACTCACTTTAGACCCAAAGACAGAAAAGACTGAAAGTAAAAGGATGGCAAAAGGCATGCAATACAAATAATAACCGAAAGAGAGCATGACAAAATAACTTCAAATCAAGAAAAGTTGTAAGAGACAAAGAAGGGCATTAGTGTTAATAATTACACATTAAGGCAAGATCCAACAGAGCATGAAGATACAACAATCATTACTGTATTCACTATACTTATATAGCTAATAACAGGCCATCAAAATACATAAAGAAAAAATTGACAAAGTTGAAGGGAGAAATAGTTCTACAACAATAGTTGAAGACTGCAATACCCCATACTCAATAATATTAACAGAACAACCAAAAAGAAGGTAAGAAAATAGAGGACTTCAACAGCACAATAAACCAACTAGATCTAACAGACATATACAGAATATTCTACCCAACAAGAGCATATACATTCTTCTCAAGTGCACATGGGACACTTTCCAGGATAGAATATATCTTAAGTCACGAATTAAGTCACAAGAGAGGTAAACAGATAGTATGCAGTGTATCTTCTCCAATCACAATAGAATGAAATTTAAAAATCAGTAATAGGATTAAACTGGAATATCCACAAATTTGTGGAAACTAAACAGCACATTCTTAAACAATGGACCAAAGGTTAAATCACAAGAGAAATTAGAAAATACTTAGAGACAAATGAAACTAAAATACAGCATATCAGAACTTACAAAACACAGTGAAAGCCAGACAAAGGGAGAATTTTATAGCCCAAAATGCTTACATTCAAAACAAGGAAGATTTCAAATCCACAATCTAACTTTACAACCTAAAACACTATAAATCTTAAGAACAAACTAAACCCAAGCTAGCAGAAGAAACAAAATAACAGATGTAGCAGCGACAGAGAACAGAAAAATAATAAGTAATGAAAACAAATCAACAAACCTTTAGCTAGATGAACTGAGAAAAAAAAAAAGAGAGAGAAGATTCAAATTACCAAAATCAGAAATGAAAAGGAATAAAGGAATTCTAAAGGAATAAAAAAGGACTGTAAGAGAGTACCATAAGCAACTGTATACCAACAAATTGGATAACTTAGATGAACAAATTCCTAGAAACATAAAACCTGCAAAGACTAAATCACAAAGAAATGTAAAATCTGACAAAATCTGTAACTAGTAAGGAGAAATTTAAAGAAAAATCCCAACAAAGAAAGCCCCAGATCTAATGATTTCACTGGTGAATTCTATCAAACACATAAAAGAACTAATACTAACCCTTTCACACTTTTCCAAAAGATTAAAGATGAGGCAACACTTCCTAACCAATTCTATGAGAGGCCAGCATTATCCTGATACCAATGTTAAGCAACAACACTACAAGAAAAAACCAAACTATATACCAATATACCTTATGAACACTGATGCAAAAATCTTCAACAAGACACTTCCAAACCAAATTCAACAACATACTAAAATGATCATATACCGTGACCAAGTGAGATTTATTCTTGGAATGCAAGGATGGTTGAACATATGAAACTGATCAATGTAATATACTACATTAATCCCATGAAGGGGGGGGGGGAACCCACATGATCACCTCAACAAATACAGAAAAAGCACTTGATAAAACTCAACACATTTTCATGATAAAAACACTGAATAAACTAGGAGTAAGAGGAAATTACCTCAACATAATAAAAGCTATATATGAAAAACATACAGAGAACATCATGCATGATAGTGAAAGACTAAGATTTTACACCAAAGATCAGGGAAAAAACAAAGTTGTTCACTTTTGCCACTTCTTTCAAACATAGTACTGGAAGTCCTAGTGAAAGCAATTAGGAAAGAAAAGGAAATAAAACGCATTCAAAATGGAAAGGAAGAAATAAAACTGTCTCTATCTGCTGATGGTGCTCTATGTAGAAAACTCTAAATATGATAACAAAAAAGTTAAAAATAATGAATTCATCAAAAAGGCAGGCTAAAAAGTAAACACACAAAAATTAATAGCATTTCTAAACACTAAAAAAGGAACAATCTGAAAAGGAAATCATGAAAACAATTCCATTTACAATACCATCAAAAAAGAAAAGAATGTTTAGGAATTAGCTTAACCAAGAAGGTGAGAGACTTACACAATAAAAACTATAATAATATTGCTGAAAGAAGTTAAAGAAGACATAAATAAATGGAAACACATCTCATGTTCATGGATTAGAAGTTTTAATAGTGTTGTCAATAATACCCATGATCTACAATAGAATTCCTGTCAATATCTTGATTTCTTTAGAAAAACTCATCCTAAAATTTATACAGAATCTCAAGCAACCCCAAATAGCCAAAACAATCTTGAAACAGAACATAGCTAGAATACTTACACATTTCAAAAACCTGCTCTTTTGTGATCCCAGGGACTGTAGTCCAACAGGCTCCTCTGTCCATGGGATTTTCCAGAAAAGAATACTGGAGTGGGTTGCCATTCCCTTCACCAGGGAATCTTCCCGACCCAGGGATTGAACCCAGGTCTTCTGCATTGGAGGCAGATTCTTTACCGTCTGAGCCACCAGTTCAGTTGCTCAGTCGCATCCGACTCTTTGCAGCCCCATGAAATGCAGCACACCAGGCCTTCCTCTCCATCACCAACTCCCAGAGTTCACCCAAACTCTTGTCCGAGTCAGTGATGCCATCCAGCCATCTCATCCTCTGTCGTCCCCTTCTCCTCCTGCTCCCAATCCCTCCCAGCATCAAAGTCTTTCCAATGAGTCAACTCTTCGCATGAGGTGGCCGAAGTATTGGAGTTTCACCTCTAGCATCTCTCCTTCCAAAGAACACCCAGGACTAATCTCCTTTAGAATGGACTGGTTGGATCTCCTTGCAGTCCAAGGGACTCTCAAGAGTCTTCTCCAACACCACACTTCAAAAGCATCAATTCTTCGGCGCTCAGCTTTCTTCACAGTCCAACTTTCACATCCATACATGATCACTGGAAAAACCATAGCCTTGACTAGACGGACCTTTGTTGGCAAAGTAATGTCTCTGCTTTTGAATATGCTATCTAGGTTGGTCATAACTTTCCTTCCAAGGGAAGACCCCAAAACCTGCTACAATGCTACAGTAATCAAGAGTGTTCATAGTAGCAGACATACAGACATATACACCCAACTAGATAGAATCGAGCCCCCAGAAATTAAATACATATATGGTCAAATTTTTGACAAGAGTGCAGAGACTGGTCAGTGGGGAAGGAACAGCCTTTCTAATAAATGGGACTGAGAGAACTGAATGAACACACGCAAAAGAAAAAAGTTGGACCCTCCTAACACTGTATGCAAACACTAACTCAAAGTGGATCAAAGGCCTAAATATAACACCTAAAACTATAAAATTCTTGAAAGGAAAAATAGGATAGATCTTCATGACACTGGATTTGGCAATGATTTCTTTAATATGATACCAAAGGCAAAGGCAAAATAAAAAGTAGACAAATTGGACTTCATAAATATTTTTAAATGTGTACACAGATATTAAGAGTAAAAAGGTTTACTTTTATCCCACAATATAGGATAAAATATTTGTAAGTCATATATCTGATAAAGGATTTATACAACCAATATATACAGAACTAAAACTCAGGGACAGGGGAAAAAAAAAAAAAAGAAACGACCAAATTATAGCATGAACAAAGGGCCTGGATAAAGATTTCTTCAAAGATTTACAAATGGCCAGTAAGTTCAGGAAAAGATCCTCAAAGTCACTAATCATTTGGGAAATGCAAATCAAAACTACAATGAGATACCACCTCACACTGATAAGGATGGCTACTATCAAAGAAAAAAAAAAGTTTTGATTTGGGTATAAAAAACTAGAATATTTATGAACCTAAATGTCTAGAACCCCAAAGATTTGGTTCAGACAGGGGCTGCAACTTAAAGATTCTGGACAGTTTGATTTCAAGTCTTTTTTACACAGAACAACGTTAATAACACTGCTCAAGATAAGGAGTCAGGACCAAACCTGAAGCCTCTTGAACACATACCTACTTTAGAGGGAGACAGAAGGATTTTAAAAGATTGTATTCAACTGAATTTAATTACCATAAAACTTATCATAATACCTACTTGCAATCAGAAAGAAGTACAATAATGTGAGCTTCTGAGGACTTGTATTCAACTAAGAACATGAAAGATCAGACATAAGGTGAATGCAGTAATTGGCATAGTAGTGCAGTAACAGCAATGAAAGAATTACTTAAGTGCATGAGTCAGAAGGCCATACAGAGCCAGTGAGCTCCTCCATAACACTATCATTTTATCACCATAACATCATAACAGTAAAATAAAACACAGTAACAGTGTAATGAAGAGACTTCTGAACAAATCTTACTGACCTGTGGTATTTAAATATTTATACATATAGGAAATGACTGCGGCACAGTATTCTGCACTCCAAACGGCAGAACTCTCGTTATATCCATAAATCAACTAGATGCCTCTCTGTGAAATAATGTTTTAAACACATTTTCATATACCTTATTTTCAAAACCATCCTTTAAGGTAAGCCGACATGGCAAAGACAGTTATGTATCCTCTAACACAAACTGTTCTCTTCCTTAGTAATACAACCCCCAAAATACCAGCTGCTCAAAATGAAGAACATAACAAGCTAATGTTTCATTAATTTGTTACTCATATTTTTATAAAATAAAATCATTTTTCCTTAGGTTTAGACCTCATGCAATCTTCCCAGCTGTATACTTCAACATTTTTAAGCTGAATCATTTCCCAAGCATACTATTAGTCCTTTGAGTTTTTCCTGTCACTTACACAGGTTTTCATAATACCAAATGTCCTCTGCAAATTTAATCAAGATGTTATGTACTTCTTCTCACATCTCATTAAGATGTCAATGTAACAATGTTGCTTATCAGCCACTGTAGCCTATTCCTTTCACTTCATATTATCCTCAAGAAAGGTTTTAGTCTACAGTCTATTTACTGAGACAGACTGAATTTTTACATCAAACTTCATATGGTTACACAAAATATTTCTAAAAATACAAATATTCATTATCTACTTTATTCTCTTTACTAATACATTCTAGAGGGATAAAAATACATCTAAAGTTACTTTATTCAGCAGCAGAGTCCCCTTTTCTCCCCCATACCAAACCACAATCCTACCATACGAATTGCTTATTTTTATCCCAATTAAATCTTAATCCTCTTTACTAAGTGTAGTAAAAAAAAAAAAAAAAAAACAATAGTTTTCAACTTCAATTCAGTGTGCCATATAACTCTGTATTGTCATGGATTAATAGACAGCCATGTAAACAAAGCTGTACTGATTTTCAAACTAGATGCATTTGGATTGTGTATTTCAATATGGATCACTACCTTCCCAACTAATCCCATACCTAGACTGAGCTTAGAGGATTTTTATTGTCAGATTCTTATTCACCATCTCTTGTAAATACCAAAGTTGTGATAAACCAAGGACAAGCCTACACACAAACTCCCTAAAGAGACATACCCTGGTAGCTCAGCTGGTAAAGAACACACCTGCAATGCAGGAGACCCCGGTTTGATTTCTGGGTCAGGAAGATCCCCAAAAGAAGGGATAGGCTACCCACTCCAATATCTAGGGCTTCCCCGGTGACTCAGTCGGTAAAGAATCCGCCTGCAGTGCAGGAGACCTGGGTTCGATCCCTGAGCTAGGAAGATACCCTAGAGGAAGGCATGGCAACCCACTCCAGTATTCCTGCCTGAAAAATCCCCACGGACAAAGGAGCCTGACAGGCTGCAGTCCATGGGGTCGCAAAGAGTCGAACATGACTGAGCGACTAAGCACAACACAAAAAGTTTTGTGTATTCGTTAAATACTTTATAGGAATTTACACATTATAAATTCCTACAGAAAAAGTGACTGCATACATACCATGTACAGTGATTTTTGAGAAGCAGAACCAAAAATTAGGCCCAAATAATAGAATCATTACATAATAGCATAAAGTGTTCCTCTTTTAAGTGCTTTTCAGAACAAAAGTGAGGTACTCCTTTATTTGGGGTTCCTCAGATGGGCAAATGTATTTGACTTGTGTGCTCAGTTGCATCCAACTCTTTCAAGTCCCATGGACTGTAGCCCATGAGGCTCCTCTGCCAGGGAGTTTTCTAGACAAGAATACTGGAGTGGAGTGCCATTTCCTACTCTGGGGGATCTTCCCAACCCAAGGATGGAAACTGAATTTCTTGCATCTCCTGCATTGGCTGGCAGAATCTTTACCACTAGCGCCACCTGGGAAGCCCATATTTATAACTTAGAGGTAAGCAAAAGTTTCTTAAGATATAGAAAACAATAACTGTAAAACAGAATTCTGGGAAATTAGTTTTTTGAAATTTAAAATGTGTGCCCATTAAATGACATCATTATAAAAATGACATCATTATATAGGCAGTCCAGAGTCCCCACAAAAATATGTACAAAACACCTACTTAACAAAGAATGGATACCCAAGATACATGAAGAACAACTTAATAATAAAAAGATAAATTAAATAAAATATGGGCAAAACATCCAAAGGAACACTTTACAGAGCAAGATATACAAATGGCCAGTAAGTACACACAAAAAAGAGCTCTACATCACATTAATCATTAACGGAATGAAAATTAAAACCCATAAAAACTATAAACCACTCATTGGAAATGAACAAAATTAAAATGCTTGACAACACTAATCCTGTGTAAGACTGTAGATCAACTGGAACGCTCATACATTGTTGTGAAGTGTAAAATGGTACAACTACTTTGGAAAAGACGTCTAGTAGTTGCCTTTTTTTAATAAAACATAATTCTACTCCAAGGTATTTGTTCAACAAAAATAAAAACACATGTTCCCCAAAAGATTTGTACAAAAAAAATGTTCACAGTAGCTTATTCAGAACATTCCCAAACTAGAAACAGCCTTGATGGGCATCAATAGGATAAACAAACTGTGACATAGTCATATAGTACAATGCTATAAATAATTAAAGAGGAATGTACTACTGATAAATGCAACAAGATGAATGAATTTCAAAAACATTATGCTGTTTGAAAGATGTGTTATGCCAAAGAGAATATACTGCATGATTTTATTTCTATTCCGTTGTGGGGAGGGGGCTTAACTAGAAATGAACTTCCTGAGGCACTGGTAATGACAGGAGTTTAGACTGTATCAGTTGCATGCATTTGCCAACTCTTTAAATATATGCTTTCATTGTATGCGAATTTTAACTTAAAAAGGAACAAACTGTAAAAACAAGACAAATCCTATCAAAGAAATATGTCTGTTAAAAACAAGTGTGCAATTGTACTAAACAAGAAAAATAAATTCAATAATTTTGGGGAAAAATACATAATCTCAGTTAACTAAGTGAAGAAACAGAATGACCCTTGCACTTAACACAGATGTCTGCCTGACTTATTCCCCCACTTCCTCTCCAGTAAAATACAATGTTAACAGAAAGGCCTTTCTAACTCTTACTTAACAAGTACCCCCAGCTCTCTCACTTTCTGTCCTTGGGTCCTGCTGAATATATATTCATAACCTTTAGTATTACCACAAGAACATATCTGTTTGCTTATTCTATGTCTCACCACCAGTAAAATGTAAACAACAAGAAAGCAGAGGGGGGAGAGATGGTATTCTTGAACATGTTATTCCACTTCTAATGTATCACTCATTTGCGATCAACTTGTGATTTGTGGTAGATTTTAACAGAATGATGCACGCCTTAAAGGAACAGACAAAAAAAAAAAAAAAATACACCAAACAGGGAAAGCCTCTCCTCTTCTCTCCACATTTTGCTTTCTGCCTACAGGAAAGCTGGAATTTCCCTGAAATCCATTCACTCCACATTATCTGTGGAGTCCCTCTCCAGCCATTACACCCTCAGCAAGGAAGAGTGACTAATCTGATAAATCAAGAGTTTGATATTAATGTGGCCTTATTTTACTAGAGGGTGAGATCACTGAGTTAAGCCAGCCCATGTTCTTTCCAGTTTCTTGTCTCCTCTTATTTAAGAAATAAGATCTTAATTTTCTCAGTGCTACCTATCTGCCTGTGTGAAGCAGATCCACAGGCTTCATTCATGCTATATACTGGGTAAGGAATCTAACAATCTGCTTTGCAAATCCAGTCAAGTCTCTGCAGGCAGCATGAAGAGGGAGGTTTCAGGCCTAAGCCATGTCCTCCAGTAGAGCTCTTAAAAATCTTAAATTAAAGGTTATGGATACTTGCAAAGATTAATAAAGTTTGTATATCTCATACAGACAGTAACCTCTAGATATATATCAAATCAACCAAAAGGCCACAGGAGCTATAAACTCCTATATCAAGAAAAATAGAAAAAAACATAAAAATAATATAATACTCCATTGGTACTAAATAATTTATTGCAATAAGTTTATCTTTAATACAAGTGTAAAATAAGATTCCTGCCATTTCAATTACAGTTAAACCCAAACTTCAAAACTAAGCCAGTAATTAGCAACATTTTAATTCTGAAGTTTTTAACTATAAAACTATCAAATATAATATAGAACCCCTTAAATATTTAATGACTTTTGTCAGAATATTAAAAAATTAACTTCTGATAATTCCAAAGCTATCAAAGGTCCTCCCCCCTCAAAAAAAACCTTTCTTAGCAAGTAAAAGTATAGTACCTGCTAGTGTTTTTTTTTTTTTTAATTTTAAAAACCAAGACTTCCAAACTGAACATGATTTGAATATTTCTATGTCATCCAAAAATGCCTGATACATACTAACTCTATGCAGGCTCATGGTCTTAGCAGGAGAAATCATGTCAGTCACAGAGTTTTTAAAATTATAACTGGAATTTTAAACTATAAAATAAAGAAAGTTTAACATTTTTAATAACTTTTCTACTTATTATTATATCATTATAATTATTTTTGCCAATAAGGTACAAAATGTAATGTCTTCATTCTTTACTCAAGTAGACTACCACCATACAAGATTTTAGTTTGTTTCTTCTTAATTAGCCGGTTGCTGTCAAATGCCCCAGGACAATTCGCACGTAAGGGTAACTAGTTTTAATGTAAAATAAGATTAGTAATATATGAACATGTACATTAAAACATAACAAACATAGGTAAAACTAGTAAGAGACATTCAGCTAGAAAACTGTACTCATAAGGAAGGAAACATTAGGGTAAATTTTTTTAATTTAAATAATCCTCAAGAATATACGAAATGCTCCGAAGAATTTCTCCCAGTTAAGACAAATGTGTTTTAAGGACAGAGAAAAAAATAAGCTCCTCAAAACTTACAAAGCAAAACATGGGCTTGGTAACTTATTAAAAATTATGCCCCTGATTTTCTTTTGAGAAAAAAGAAATAGTACAAGCAACACACTTAAAATTAAGACTAATAATGTTCTATTCTCACTGAAAAATGCTAGGAGAAAACAATTAAATTTCAGATATTTCCATTTAATGTGGGAAAAAATACAATGTTCATTTCTGAGATATAAACTAGTAATTTATTTTCATTCATAATATAAAGTGATTTAGTAAAGTTTACTCTTCCCAGTACTCAAAATTAAACAAGAACTGTTTTTCATATCTAGGAATTATAATGGTAATGTGAAATAAAAGTTTAATTTTGCTGAACTAAAACTCAAATAGATTCAAATAAAAATTTATGAAAATATTTAAACAATAAGAATTTAATTTTTGTTATTTTGCAATGACAATAGGTTTACTTTTTCTAACATTTTTTAAAAATCCAGCCTTGTTTTATCCATATAAAACTTTAAAAAATCACAATAGAATCTTCTATATATAACTTAGAAAAACAATTTCACATGATATACTCATAACACTCAGGAAATTACAATCCAGGAAGGGACAGTCTCCCTGAAACAGAAAGTTCTTTCTTTTTGTCACCTCCAATCCTTATAATCTTTATTTACATCATTTACAAGAAATATTTATCACAATCTCACAGGTAGATAAGAAAAAGAAAATTTTTTGCTTCCTAAAGCTCATCGAGTGAATTTACTCAGTCTTCTTACTATGTTTCTTTTTAACTTTATCTGAAGCGTTAGCTCCAGGTTTTGAGGTAGATGAACCAGTACCATTGAAAGATGATTTTGTTTCACTTTTCTTTTCAACTGGTGAAAACTGCTGCTGCCAGCCAAACAGCATCCGACTCAATGTATCTTCAAAACAAGCAAAAGGCATAAAAGCAGTCTCTGTAATCATCATGGTTATCTGAAAAAAAAAAGTTCAATTTTGAATTTAAATACAAATGTTTTCTGTTCCCCAAAACTGAGAGGAGAAAGTAAAGAGAGGGAAAGAGTCAAAACACATTTTTTTATTGAGGTATAACTGACATATAACAATATACTAGTTTCAAGAATACAACACAGTGGTTCAATATTTATATATAAAGTGAAATCACCACCACAGCAAGTCTAGTTAACATTCCTCATCATGCAGTTATATAACAATTTTTTTATGTGATGAGAACTTTTAAGAGCTACTCTCTTAATGACTTTCAAATATTACAACAGTTACCATGCTATACATTACACACTTGATGACTTATTTGTTTATAACTGAAAGTTTGGCCCTTTTGACTCCCTTTAACCTATTTCACCAAGCCTCACCACCCCTACCCCCCACCTTTTGCCAACAACCAATGGCAATCCACTCCAGTACTATTGCCTGGAAAATCCCATGGACAGAGGCGGCTGGTAGGCTACAGTCCATGGGGTCGCAAAGAGTCGGACACGACTGTGCAACTTCACTCACTCACTCACTCAATCTGTTGTCTGTATCTATGAGCTTGGATTTTTTAAAATTTTAGATTCCACATATAAATGAAATCATAGTGTATTTGTCTTTGTCTCATTTTTTCACCTGGCATAATGCCCACTTATGATGTTAGCTGTGGGCTTGCCATATATAACCTCTATTATGCTGAGGTACATTCCCTCTATACCCAGTTTCTTATTGTAAGTGGATGTTGAATTATGTCAAATGCTTTTACTGCCTCTATTGAGATAATTATATGATTTTTATCCTTCATTTTGTCAATGTGATATATCGATTCACTTGCAGATGATGAACCATTCTTGCATCCCTGGAATTAATCCCACTTGACCACAGTGTATAATTTTTTTAATGTATTGTTCAACCTGGTCTGCTAATATTTTGTTGGTTTTTGCATCTATGCTCATCAGGGATATTGCCCTGTAATTTTCTTTTCTTGTGGCATCCTTGTCTGATTTTGGTTTCAGGGTACTGTTGACCTTGTAAAATGAGTTTGGACGCATTCCATCATTTTTTTTTTTTTTTTGGAAGAGTTTGAGAAGGATTGGTATTAATTGTTTTAAAGTCTGGTAGAATTCACCAGCAAAACTCTCTGGTCCTGGACTTTTGTGGGGAGATTTCTGATTTCTGATACAATCTCCTTAATCGTAATTGGTCTGTTCAGATTTTCTTTTTTTGTGTGATTCAGTCTTGGTAGGTCATATGTTTCTAGAAATATATCCATTTCTTCCAGCTTGTCCACTTTGTTGGCATGCAAGTGCACACAGTAGTTTTTTACAATCCCTTGTATTTTTGTGGCTTCAGTTGTAATGTCCTCTTTCATTTCTGACTGAGTCCGTTGAGTTCTCTTCTGCTTTCTTGGTGAGTCTAACTAAAAGTTTGTTCATCTTGTTTATCTTTTCAAAGAACCATCTCTTACTCTGATCTCTTCTATTGTCCTCTTAGCTTGTATTTCATTTATTTCCACTCTATGTTACTTCCTTGCTTCCATCACCTTTGGGCTTCATTTGTTCTTCTTCTTCTACTTCCTTTAGGTATAGTTATTTGAGATTTTTCTCATTTCTTGAGGTAGGCATTTATCACTATGAACTTTCCTCCTAAAACTGCTTTTGGTACATCCTGTAAGGTTCGTATGTTGTATTTCTACTTTTGTTTCAAGGTACTTAAAAAAAAAAATTTCTTCACTGATTTCTTCATTGACTCACTGGTTGTTCTATAGTATTATGTTTAATTCCCACATGTCTGTGATTTTTCCAGTTTTCTTCTTGTAAATGATTTCTAGTTTCATACTATTCTGGTAGAAAAAGATTATTGGTATGATTTTCATCTTTTTAAATTTATTGACTTGTTTTATGATCTAAGATATGATGAACCCTGGATAATATGCCATGTGTGCATGAGAATAAAATGTATTCTGTTGCTTTTGGATGGAATGTCCTATCTAATCTGTAGTCTATCTGAGCAATGTTAAGTCCTTTGAGGCAACATTTCCTTCTTGATTTTGTCTAGTAATCTATCCATTATTGTAAGTAAAGAGACTTTAACAAGTCCCTTACTATCACTGTTTTGCTGTCTATTTCTCTTTACAAAGTGTCAGTTGCTCAGTTCTGTCCGACTGCAACCCCATGGACTGAAGCCCACCAGGCTCCTCTATCCATGGAATTCTCCAGGCAAGAATACTGGAGTGGATAGCTATTTTTTTCTCCAGGGAATTTTCCTGACTCAGGGATCAAGCCCGGGTCTCCCATATTGCAGGCAGATTCTTTACTGTCTGAGCCACCAGGGAAGCCTCCTATTTCTCTTTAGGTCTGTTATTATTTGCTTTATATATTTATGTGGACAGACATAAATATCTGTAACCAATGGATATGAATTTGAGTAAACTCTGGGATATAGTGAAGGACATGGAAGTCTGGCATGCTGCAGTCCATGGGATCTCAAAAGAATTGGACAGACTTAGTGACTGAACGTCAACAAAATATTTGCAAATGTTATATATCGTGTTAAGCTGACCCCTTTATCATTACTTACTACCCTTCTTTCTAATTAGTCTTTTTTTTAAAGTCTATTTTATCTGATTTAAGCAGAGCTACCCCAACCTTCTTTGGGCTTTCTTTAGCAGAAAATATATTTTTCCATCCCTTCACTTTCAGTCTGTTTCTCTCCTTACATCTGAAGTGAATCTCTTGCAGGCAGCACAGAAATGTGACTTTTTTTTTTATCCATTCAGTTACTGTATGTATTCTAAATAGAGAATTTAGTCAATTTACATTTAAAGTAATTAATAAGTATGTGAATGCTTGTGTGCTAAGGCTTCGGTTGTGTCCTACTCTTTGCAACCCTACTTATTGTCATTTAGTTAATTGTCTTCTGTCTGTTTTGTAGTTCCTCTCTGGTATTTTCATTCCTTGCTCTCTTCTCTTACGGCTTGGTGACTTTCTTTAGAATGCTTACTTTCTCATCATCTTTTGTGTATTTATCATGAGACTTTTATATAGCAACTTACATAAATAAGTCTAAGTTGACAACAACTTGAATGCATTTTAAAGCTTTATATTGTTACTCTTCCCCTCAATGTTTTTTATGTTTTTGATATTATATTTTACATCTTTTTATCTTGTATGTATTCCCTCATTGTTGTAGTTATGGTTCTACTACGTTTAAGATTCATGCTAGCTTTATAAGTGATTAAGCTACTACCTTTCCTATATATTTATTATTTTTTACGAGTGAGGTTCATATTTTCATGTTTTGTTCTTACTAATTAGCATCCTTTTCTTTCAGCTTAAAGAAGTCCCTTTAACACTTCTTGTAAGGCCAATGCAGTGGTGATGTACTCCTTTAGCTTTTGCTTGTCTGGAAAAAATCTTTAACTCTCCCCTAATTTTTAATGTAACTCTGCCAGGTAGAGTCATCTAGACTGGAATTTTTTCCCCTCAGTATATATCATGCTACCCCCTTCTGGCCTGCAAAGTTTCTGCTGGAAAAAATCTGCTCATAGTCTTATGGGGGTTTATTTACACATAACGCATTGTTTTTCTCTTGCTGCTTTTAAGAATCTCTCTTTTGCCTTAAACTGTTGACATTTTAATTATAATGTTCACTTCCCTGGTGGTCCACTGGAAGTGGTGGTCCACTGCAGAATCTGCCTGCAAATGCAGGGGACACAGTTTTCAATCCGTAGTCCAGGAAGATCCCACATGCAAGCTAAGAACAACCAAGATTGGTCCACAGGTGGTCCACAGAACAACTAAGCCCATGTGTCACAAAACACTGAAGCCAGCATGCTCTAGGGCCCATGCTCCACAACAAGAAAAGCCATCTTAAAGAGAAGCCCACACACTGCAATCAAGAGCAGCCCCCATTCACCACAACCAGAGAAGGCCTGCGCACAGCAATGAAGACCTAGTGCAACCATAAATCAATTAATATTTTTTAAAAGAATCATTAATGTGTCTTGGTGTAGGTCTCTTTGGGGTCCTCTTGTGTGGAACTCTCTGGGCTTCCTGGTTCTGCATGTCTGTTTTCTTTCCCAAATTAGGGAAGTTTTCAGGCATTATTTCTTCAAATAATTTTTCTGCCCCTTCCTCTCTCCTATCTCCTTCTGGGAGCCCTGTTACATGAATGTAAGTCCTTCTGAGATTGTTCCATAAATTCCCTAAGTCATCTTCACTCTTTTTGTTCTCCTTCCTTTCTGCAGCTCTCGATGAGTGAGGTCTACTGCCTGGTCTTTAAGTTCACTGATCCTTTTTGCTTCCATCTGGTCTGCTGTTGTACCCCTGTAGTAAATGTCTTAGTTCAGTTATTATAGTCTTCAGCTCTGTAACTCTAGCACTTTCTTGAATTTCCTATTTTCTACATTGAAGTTCTATGTTCAAAATGCATTCTTAATTTAATCTTCAGGAGAAGCAAATTAAGCTCGATTCTAGGGGAAAAAAAAATCTGTTCTCTATAACTTTACACTTAACTAATGGAAAAAAACACAACTCCTTAACAATAATAAAAGATACCACATTGTGAGTGCCAATGAGCAGTGTAAACAAACAAACAAAATACATTTAGTAACAAAAGGAAATAAGAAGACAAAATATCATTTACAACCTACACCAAATGACCAATAATAGCTATTACTACTATGCACTTAACATGTGCTAGAGCTGTGTGATAATGTGTTTGTGTTACTTTATTCTCTTTAAATGTAATCCAAAAACTACTCCATCATTACTCTCATCATAAAGATGTAGAACTCAGGTTCTGACATGTTAAGTAACTTGTTCAAAGTCACAGAACTAATAAGTGGTAAAGTAGTTTGGAACACTCAGATTTTGACTTCAATCACTAAATATCCTGCAGTCTACCACTATCTAAAATATAGAATAGTGCCAGTAGGAGGGAATGTACTAAGTCTTTACTGAAGTGAAGTCACTCAGTCGTGTCCGACTCTTTGTGGTCCAGGCAAGAGTGTTGGAGTGAATTGCCATTTCCTTCTCCAGGGGAACTTCCCGACCCAGGAATTGAACCCGGGTCTCCAGCATTGCAGGCAGACTCTTTACCGTCTGAGCCACCAGGGAGCCATCCAAAATTTCCCATATATAAACTGAGATAGTGGGAGGTAGAATGAAGAGAGGTACCAACCTATTATCTGGCAAAATATACAATGTTCAGAGATATTTAGATTTGCTCAAGAAATTATCCTGGTACCAAAATGAATCTGGGAGAACTTTACGATTCAGAAAGGTTCCCAAAAGTCTATGAATTTTCAAGAGTCAATTCCTCCAGCAGATCGCAGATAATGAATCAAACTAGGCATTTTTTTTAAATACTAAAAATAAATATTTTTAAATATTCACAAGAGGTACCTACATAATCAGCTTTCTTAAGGACAATGGAATCAAGAGTAAATTCCTAGTATCTGCAATATAGTTTAGGTAGTGGGGAGCTGGAGACAAAGTAGGTGTCCATTACAAGAAGAATGTATCAGTAAAATAAACACTGTATAATTGTTAAAAGTAATAAATAATAAAGTCATATGGAAAAATTCTTGATATATTGTTAGATGAAAATGTGACAAAGAACAAAAGCTCTAATGTACTATCATTGATATTAATTTAAAAATGTACACACATAGCACTGTGAATGTACTAAATGCCACTGAATTGCATAAGTTTAAATAACTGAATCTGCTATGCCACTTTGACCTCAGCAAAAATAAACAAATAAAAAATGAACACTTTTACTGCATATACATAAACTATAGATCAACCATGACTAAAAAGCTTATATCAGACTAGTATCCCAACAGAATCAATATGAAAGACACAAATACATAAAACAACTGTTAAAAGGCACTGGAGTACAACCAATACAGGTATAACCTGGTGGGATTATGATCCCTAAAAGGAGGAAGTTCAACAAAATGAACTTCACATTTATCTTGGCATTTTCTTTAAAGGGGACAACAACAGCTGGGAGGCCAAAGAGCTGAGCAGCCTGCTGCTTGATGCTAGGAAGACAGGCTGGAGTTCAAAATCAGGCAAGATGGAGCTCCCCAGGGGTACAACTCAGGCTTAAGCTGAGACCCCCAAAAGGATCCCATTCTAGAAAGGCAAATCTGAACTACAATAGCACTAACAAAGCCTAAAACCAACAGGCTTTGTGCATGAAACTTGGCTGCCAAAAGAATGTTGAGTGTAATCCCTGACCTCAAAGATCTTACAGACTAGTCAGACAGGTAAGCAAATCAGTAATAATACAATGGCAATGGAGTAAGTGCAATAATAGACACTTGGCCAGAAATGTTAAGAAATGAATTTGGAAGTCATTACGATACAAGTAAAAGGTAAGGGCATAAATATGAACGTGATCACCTAGAGAGAATATAGAATGAGAAGAGTCCAAATACAATGTTAATATCCGAGTTTATGTCATTACTGGTTAAGATCCAAGAAGAATTTCTTTAGATAAAATTATTCTTTAGAATAAACAGTTACAATGACATGTACTACCATAATCATTCTGGTCATAGCCTGACTTCATGGACTGTCAACAAAATACAAAAGAATTCAGATCAAACAATGGTCCACTGTCTGGAAAACAGCAATGTATTTAAAATCCAGTAAAGAAGAGTGTCAGGAACTAAAGTAATTCCTGAGAATGTGAACTATAGTTAAGTATTTTTCAAAGTCAAGTTTTAATAGAATTTCCACTCCCAGTAGACTCATCACTCAGCTGAGGAATACTGTTGACATCAGAAATTACTGCTGAGATAGACTTATGAGGTTCATGGACAGATTTCTGTGAATTCAGCCTCTTCTTAGGGCTTGATTCAGCAAGGTGACACAAATATAATGGTGACAAATGAAATGTATTCTTCTACAAATAAAACATAAAACTCTCCCTACTCAGCAAGTTATTAAAAGAAAAAGCATATTACCTAAATTAAATAGCATTTGACTTTACAGTCTCTAACTTTAAAAGGGAAGGAAATGAAAGAGTCTAAAAACTTTAAAGATACTCTGATATTTAAACACATTCTAAAACATAACTTAATTCCAAAGAAATTGTTTGAAGCTCTTCCACATTCTTTATATCTCATATTGTATCATTTCAAAATATGCCCAGAAAAATGTGATCTAAAATATAAGTTCCTCAAAGGCACAAATAGGACTCATATACTTTTATGTCCTCTATAGTGCATAGCAATAAGAATAGAATACAATGAATAAACACAATTTCTACATCACATGAATAATTCAAGGTGAAGGTGAAGGTGAAGGTGAAGTCGCTCAGTCGTGTCCAACTCTTTGCGACCCCGTGGACTGTAACCTACTAGGCTTCTCCGTCCATAGGATTCTCCAGGCAAGAATACTGGAGTGGATTGCCATTTCCTTCTCCAGGGGATCTTCCCAACCCAGGGATTGAACCCAGGTCTCCTGCATTGGAGGCAGATGCTTTAACCTCTGAGCCACCAGGGAAGCCAAGACTATTGTAATACATCTGTATAAGCAAAATTAATCTTTCTCTCCACCCAGAACATACTTCTTCCTGTCTCCATCTGCCCAAATTCAAACATCTTTTGCAGTATAACTGCAAGGTGTCTATTCCATTAAACGTTCTCTAACACCCTCTAATGAAAATCACGCTGCCCTATAATAAGCTTCTAGAATATGGTACATTCAACCAGGTTTTCTGGTCACTCTATACTTCTTCTTTGGTGGTATCATTCACTCAGACACTAATAATTATTAACCTGAACGACTGTCAAATCTTCAGATCCTCATTTTTATAAATCTCTTCAGTAAGCTGGGCAAGCAAATTGTTCATCTGGTAGTATTAGCCCTAGATATATAAGTGACTATGCCAAAGTCTCTGACTGTGTGGATCACAATAAACTGTGGAAAATTCTGAAAGAGATGGGAATACCAGATCACCTGATCTGCCTCTAGAGAAATCTATATGCAGGTCAGGAAGCAACGTTAGAACTGGACATGGAACAACAGACTGGTTCCAAATAGGGAAAGGAGTATGTTAATGCTGTATATTGTCACCCTGCTTATTTAACTTCTATGCAGAGTACATCATGAGGAACGCTGGACTGGAAGAAGCACAAGCTGGAATCAAGACTGCCCGGAGAAATATCAATAATCTCTGATATCCAGATGACACCACCCTTACAGCAGAAAGTGAAGAGGAACTAAAAAGCCTCTTGATGAAAGTCAAAGAGGAGAGTGAAAAAGTTGGCTTAAAGCTCAACATTCAGAAAACGAAGATGATGGCATCTGGTCCCATCACTTCATGGGAAATAGATGGGGAAACAGTGGAAACAGTGTCAGACTTTATTTTTGGGGGCCCCAAAATCACTGCAGATGGTGACTGCAGCTATGAAATTAAAAGACGCTTACTCCTTGGAAGGAAAGTTATGACCAACCTAGACAGTATATTAAAAAACAGAGACATTACTTTGCCAACAAAGGCCCATCTAGTCAAGGCTACGGTTTTCCAATTGTCATGTATGGATGTAAGAGTTGGACTGTGAAGAAAGCTGAACGCCGAAGAACTGATGCTTTTGAACTGTGGTGTTGGAGAAGACTCTTGAGAGTCCCTTGGTCTGCAAAGAGATCAGTCCTGGGTGTTCATTGGAAGGACTGAGGTTGAAGCTGAAACTCCAATACTTCAGCTACCTCATGCAAAGAGTTGACTCATTGGAAAAGACCCTGATGCTGGGAGGGATTGGGGGCAGGAGGAGAAGGAGACCACAGAGGATGAGATGGCTCATGGCATCACCGACTCGATGGACATGAGTTTGGGTAAACTCCATGAGTTGGTGACGGACAGGGAGACCTGGTGTGCTGTGATTCATGGGGTCGCAGAGAGTCGGACACGACTGAGTGACTGAACTGAATTAAATAGAGAGAGACCACCTATGAAAGAACATTTTGGCCATTTATCAGTCAGTCAACAAATATATATTAAAAACCTACTATAGGCACCAGACACAATGCTAGGGATACAGTTATGAATAAAACAAACTTGGTCCCTATTCTCATGAAGTTTAAAAGCACAGTGCTTTGTATTTCTTTTTAGACAATAACATCTTGAAGAAAGAGTCTTTGTCTTAGTCAAAGTTTATGTGTCCATTTGTATTCCCCAAAGAGCTTAATACGATTGTCCCTCATTCATGTATTCAACAATACTATACTATCTCAATATTAAGTAATTAAGTGTTAGTCACACAGCCATGTCCAATTCTTTGTGACCCCATGGACTATAGCCCACCAGTCTTCTCTGTCCATGGAATTCTTCAGGAAAGAATACTGGAATGGGTTGCCATTTCCTTTGCCAGGGGGTGTGACTGACCAGAAGAAACCTCTCAAAAGCATTGAGCATAACTGACCATCCCTTTAATACCATCTCCTGGTTTTTAGCAGCTTCTTTCCAATTTCTCACTCTGGATCTTCTTTCTCTAAATATTAGAAAATCTCATGACTCTGTCCTTTCTCCTGTCTCTAGCCTTTGTCCATATGTAACGTAACTGCCTTCCTAAGATAATTTATAAACCAAATACAATCTTAGTAGAAACACCAACAAATTCCATTACGGTGTTAGACAAACTACCATTAAAAGTTCATATCAATATGCCAAAAAAGCTGGGGAAAAAAAACTGAAAATAAACATGCCAGAATGTCCAGAAAAGATTGAAAAAGTGCCCAGTTCTCTTTGTAAATAGGATACGTAGAGATGATATCACCCTTATGGCAGAAAACAAAGAACTAAAGAGCCTCTTGATGAAAGTGAAAGAGGAGAGTAAAAAAGTTGGCTTAAAGCTCAACATTCAGAAAACTAAGATCATGGCATTTGGTCCCATCACTTCATGGGAAATAAATGGGGAAACAGCAGAAACAGTGACAGACTTCATTTTTGGAGGCTCCAAGATCCCTGCAGATGGTGATTGCAGCCATGAAATTAAAAGATACTCCTTGGAAGGAAAGTTATGACTAACCTAGATAGCATATTAAAAAGCAGAGACACTACTTTGCCAACAAAGGTCCATCTAGTCAAGGCTATGGTTTTTCCAGTAGTCATGTATGGATGTGAGAGTTGGACTATAAAGAAAGCTGAGCGCAGAAGAATTGATGCTTTTGAGCTATGGTGTTTGAGAAGACTCTTTGAGAGTCCCTTGGACTGCAAGGAGATCCAACCAGTCCATTCTAAAGGAGATCAGTCTTGGGTGTTCATTGGAAGGACTGCTGTTGAAGCTGAAACTCCAATACTTTGGCCACCTGATACGAAGAGCTGACTCATTTGAAAAGACCCTGATGCTGGGAAAGATTGAGGGCAGGAGGAGAAGGGGACGACAGAAGATGAGATGGTTGGATGGCATCACTGACTCAATGGACATCAGTTTGGGTAGACTCCAGCAGTTGGTGATGGACAGGGAGGCCTGGTGGGCTGCAGTTCATAGGGTCACAGAGAGTCAAACACGACTGAGCGACTGAACTGAACTGAATAACCTATAAGGGAAAAGAATCTGAAAAAGAATAATATATGTGTATGTGTATATATATATATATAAATCACTCTGTTGTACATCTAAAAAATGAAGACAACACTGTAAGTCAATTATACGTCAATAAAACTTAAAAAAGCAGAAAACAAGAAAGCAAAGGCCAGATTTTTCAAACATACTGATGAAACTAATAAACCTCTAGTTAGACCAATTTGAAACAAGAGATAAAGATACAAATGATCAATACCAGAAATGAAACTGGAGACATCACTATAGACACGAAAAGGATAACAAAGAACTACTATTAACAATTTCACATTAACAAAATCAAAAGTTTAAATGGCACTTCAAGTTGATGTATGGCAAAACCAATACAGTACTGTAAAGTAGAAAAAAAAAAGATTCTTTCTCAACAATTAATATTCTTAATACAAACATCCAATAAACACAATAAATATTTTCAAAATGTAAAAAAAAAGAAAAAAATGAGTGAAAAGTACAACTTACCAAAACGAACACAAATAAAATAGATAATGTAAACTGTCCTATATCAAATGCCTAAAACAATGCCAAATCTACCTAAACTCTTTCAGAGAGTAAAGAATTGAACACTTCTCAACCTATTTAATAAGCTTAGTCTTATGATGATACAAAACCATACAGATTACAAAGAAAATATATTTCATGAACACAATGGAAAAAAATATACTTGAAAAATATTAATAAATTGAATCTGGCAATGCACAAAAAAGATACATCATGACAAAGTGGGGTTTATGACAGAAATGAAAGGTTTATACAACATTTTAAAAAATAAATCAGTATAATCCACTCTATTAACAGAACCAAACAGAAATTCTGGAGCTGAAGAACACACTAAACGAGACAGAAGAATGCATTAGAAAGCACTGGAAATAGAGCAAATCATGAGGAAGAGAGAATTAGTGAGTGTGAAGATAAAAACCTAGAAATGACAGAAGTAGAAGACGAAAGAGACTCAAGGTATTTTAAAAGTAGGAAAATTCTATGAGAAAGATCTGACTCTTAGGAAGGGCAACATTAGGGCAATTGGTAATCCAGAAAGAAAAGAGAGGAAGAAGCGAGCAACTTATCTTTTTTTTAAAAAATTAATAGTTGAAAACTTCCAAAAGTTGGAGAAAGAGGTGAATATTTAAATCCATGAAAAAAAAAATCCAACTACCTCAATGCTAAAACACCTTCTCAAAGACATGTTATATTAAAATTGTCAAAAGTCAGTCAAAGAAAGAATTTTTTAAAAAGAATAGTAACCTACAAAGGAACCCTCATTAGGCCATCAGTAGATTTCTCAGCAGAAACTATAGTCCAGGAGGAAGTAAACTGACATTCTCAAAATACTGAAAAGTAAAAACTGTCAGCCAAGAATACTCTATCTAGCAAAGTTATTTGGTTTTGTTTGTTCCCAGGGAAAAACTTGGGAGAGTTTAACAGTAGAGCTGCTTTACAAGAAATTTAAGAAATAAAAAGGTAAAAGCACACAGTATTTTCAGTAAGGTAAGAAACAGAATCAGAAAATTGCAACTCAATACCAAAATACTTTTTTTTTTATTTAATATAGCATTGAGGTTAAAGGGCAGAGGGAGAAGAAAAATAACTACAGCTACTACAATATGGTAACAAATTCACAGCATAAAATGGAAATCTGAGATGACAAAAACACAATAGGAGAAGAAAAAAGAATAGAACTTACGTAAGTAAACGAAGATAAAATGCTATCCATGGAAAAGGATTATTTTACCTATGACGTGGTATTATCTATGATTTCATGTTAACCACAAAACATAAATCTAGAGCAAGACATGAAACAGAGAAAAAGAATAAACTGAGAAGAACATCACAGAAAACTACCAAATAAAATGGTAGACAGAAACACAAGGAAAAGAAACAATGGAGATATAGAGCAATCAAAAAACAAAAGATACAACAGCAGTACTAAGTCCTCATCTATCCACAATCACCCTAAACATAAGTAAATTGAATTTACCAATCAAAAGACAAAGAAGCTGGATGAATTAAACAAGACCCAACTATATGTGCTCCAGAAGACTTAGCTCAACTCTAAAGACAAATGTAGGCTTCAGGTGAAGGAATGAAAGATGATACTTCAGAAACAGTAGCCAAAAGAAAAACAAGTGTAGCCATACTCATATCAGACAAAACAGACTTCAAGTCAAAAAATTTAACAAGACAAAGATGGACAGTATTTGATGATAAAGATGACAATGCATCAAGAAGACATTAGCAGTTATTAATATTATATATGCACCTAACATAGGAACACCAAAATATATAAAGCAATTAACAGACCTAAAGGGAGAAACTGATAGCAACACAATAATAGTAGGGGACTCTAATACACCACTTACATCACTGGATAGATCCTCTAGACAGAAAGTCAATAAGGAAACAGCAGCCTTAAATGAAACATTAAATCAGATAGATTTGATAGATTTGCATAGAGCAGTGCATCCAAACACAGCAGAATTCATATTCTTCTCAACTGCATGCAGAATTTTCTCAGGGATAGACCATATGTTGGGACACAAGTCTCAGTAAATTTAAGAAGGCTGAAATCAGATCAAGAATCTTTTTCAATCATAATGGTATAAAACTAGAAATCAACTACCAGAAGAAAATGGACTGAGTCACAAATATGTGGAGACTAAACAACAAGTTATTTAACAACTATGGGTCAATGAAGAAATCAAAAGAGAAATCAAAAACTACCTGAAGATAAATGAAAATAAATATGCAATACACCAAAATCTATGGGATGTTACAGAAGTGGTACTAAGAATGAGGTTTATAGCACTAAAGGCCTACTTCAAGGAACAAGAAAAATCTCAAATATACAATCTAATCTTACACCAAAAGAAACTTGAAAAAGAACATGAAGTATAAAGAAGGAAATAATAAAGATCAGAATGGAAACAAAACAGACACTCAAAAGACAATAGAAAAGATCAAACGAAGAGCTGTTTCTTTGAAAAGATAGGCAAAGCTGACAAAGTAGGAAGGAAAAATGAGTAAAGGAGATCAACTGTATGGTGACAGATGCAAAATATATTTTTTTAATTAAAAAAAATTTTTTTGGCTATCCTGCACAGCTGGTAAGCTCTTAGTTCCCCCACCAGGGATTGAACTCAGGCCCCAGCAGTGGAAGCACAGAGTCCTAACCACTGAACCACTGGGAATTCCCTAAAGTAAAACTTTTGATGGTGAGCATACAGCTGTAAAATCACAATGTACACATGAAACTTGTGTGTTATAAACCAAAATTACTTCAATTAAAGATAAATTTTTTAAAAAGTTAAACATAAGCTTTCCATATGACCTAATAATTCTACTATCTACCCAAGAGAAATGAAAAAATATCTCCACACAAAGTAAACATGTTCATAGTAGCTTTATTCATAACTTAGTCAAATAATCAAAAGTTGGAAATAATCCAAGATCCATTAACAGGTAATTCAGTTCAGTTCAGTCACATAGTCGTGTCTCTTTGCGAACCCATGGGCTGCAGCATGCCAGGCATCCCTGTCCATCACCAACTCCTGGAGTTTACTCAAACTCAGGTCCATTGAGTCAATGATGCCATCCAACCATTTCACCCTCTATCATCCCCTTCTCCTCCCACCTTCCATCTTTCCCAGCATCAGGGTCTTTCCAAATGAGTCAGCTCTTCACATCAGGTGGCCAGGAGTTTCAGCTTCAGCATCAGTCCTTTCAATGAACATTCAAGACTGATTTCCTTTAGGATGGACCACTGATCTCCTTGCTGTCCAAGGGACTCTCAAGAGTCTTCTCCAACACCACAGTTCAAAAGCATCAATTCTTCTTCGCTCAGCTTTCTTCATAGTCCAACTCTCACATTCATACATGACTACTGGAAAAATCATAGCCTTGACTAGACGGACCTTTGTTGGCAAAGTAATGTCTCTGCTTTTTAATTTGCTGTCTAGGTTGGTCATAACTTTTCTTCCAAAGAGTAAGTGTCTTTTAATTTCATGGCTGCAGTCACCATCTGCAGTGATTTTGGAGCCCCAAAAAATAAAGTCTGTCATTGTTTCCACTGTTTCCCCATCTATTTGCCATGAAGTATGGGACCAGATGCCCTGATCTTAGTTTTCTGAATGTTGAGTTTTAAGCCAATTTTTTTACTCTCCTTAGATAAACAACTTGTGGAATATAATGCTACTTTGCAATAAAAAGGAATATGCAACAACATGGGTAAATCTCAAAAACCTTCTGCTGAGCAAAAGAAGCCAGACACCAAAGATGCATACTGTATGATTTCATCTTCGGTGGTGGTTGGGATTTACTTGAGTAGAGCACAAGCAACTATTCAAGTAATGGAAACATTCCATATCTTGGTTGTGGTGGTGGTTACAAAGGTATACAAATTTACTGAAACTCTAGAATGAGTGTATTTTATTATGCAAATTATACTACAGTAAAGTTGATTTTTTTTTTATTTTTAAAGGAGCTCATTCCTAAGTTTTTTGTAAATTATTCTTTGCTAAAACACTTTTTAAGAGATCCTGATAAAGCTGGGCTCTGTACTGTATACCTTGCAAGACTCATACAGGTTACAACCAGAAATGGAGTAAACTAGTAAATTACTAATTTACAAGGTACATAAATCTCCAACTTCGTCAGATATTGCCAAACTGCTCTCCCAGGTTGTTTTTGTTTCGACTCTAAATCCCTTTAAAGTAGTTCATACTCTTTATCTTTACTTCCTCTTATTCGCCTAGTCTATTAAAAATATTTTTCTATTCTCTAATGGTCCATTCAAACTACTTTTACCAAGGTTACCAAATACCTCTTAATTTCAAAATTCAACAGCCTCTTTTCAGTTTTAATCATTCTTGACCACTCCAGTCTCCTTTTGCTTTATTTCACAATTACACTATTTCACATGATGTCTTACACAGAGAAACCAAAAGATACTTCATGCTTCTGAAACTTTTCTCAAGTTGTCTCTGGTGGGAGAAAGTAAACTTGGCCAAAATAACCAAGTGAAGCGAAAGTTGCTCAGTTGTCTCCAACTCTTTGCAACCCCACAAATATACAGTCCATGGAATTCTCCAGACCAGAATACTGGAGTAGGTAGCCTTTCCCTTCTCCAGGGGATCTTCCCAACCCACGGATCAAACCCAGGTCTCCTGCATTGCAGGCGGATTCTTTACCAGCTGAGCCACAATGGAAGCCCAAGAATACTGGAGTGGGTAGCCTACCCCTTCTCCAGCAGATCTTCCCAATCCAGGAATTGAACCGGGGTCCCCTGCATTGAAAAGGATTCTTTACCAACTGAGCTATCAGGGAATCCCAATAGCCAAATATATCCCAATATACAAATATCCCAATAGCCAAAATAAACAATCAAAGGCAAGCCAAATATATCATTTTTTATCTTAAAAATATATGTGAATTTTGAATTCTGTAATATATTCATATTCAACTTTAAAACACTTAAATTAACATTGAGACTAATCAATGATACATAATATATCATATTTATAGTATGACTGTACATAATGTCAAAATATATCCCATGGGTTATGTATAATTTCTAGTCTGAGAAACATAAATGACTTACTCAAAATTGTGAAGCCTAGATTTTAACATATGTCTGTCTAGTTCCAAAGCCCATGTGCCTTCCCCATACCAAGAGTCTCAGTTGGCACAAGTTTCTTTCCTCTGAGACTTGAGTTTTAACAATCACAAAGGACTTTTGAAAGTGGGAAAAGTAGAACTAAGTCCTCCTTGAAAGAAACTGGGACCTCCCCTCCAACGAGGAAAGAACATTCAAAGAATGTTCGGCTTGTTTGAGCTAGGGAAGAAAGGAAAGGAGGATAAAAAGGAGGGAGGGAAAGAACTGAAGAAAAAAAAAACAAGAGAAGAAAGGATAAATTAAACATACTTCTCTCTGAAAGGAAAAAAATTAATAGATGGGACAGGGAAAATGTAACTACATATCTGAAACATAACAAACAAGTATATATGTCAATAAAGGTAGACTCCCTATGCCTTCACAATAAAGAATACATTTACTTTTCACACATACAAATAATTACAAAATCTCATCAATAACAGAATAAAAATGAAGTCTCAACAAATATCAAACAATAACATACAGTTATATAATAACCACATATACTGTCCACAATGCAGTTCTAAGAGAAATCATTCTCTAAAAAGGTTTTTTTGGGGAGGACTTCCCCACTGGTCCAACGCTTAAGACTTCACTTACATGAAATATTAGAATAGACAAATTTATAGGCATAAAGTAGATCACTGGTTGCCTACAGTTGAGCGGAATGAGGAAAAACATGAAGGGAATGCTAATGGGTATGAGGT
Source organism: Ovis aries (assembly GCF_016772045.2). Classification (NCBI taxonomy): domain Eukaryota; kingdom Metazoa; phylum Chordata; class Mammalia; order Artiodactyla; family Bovidae; genus Ovis; species Ovis aries. Next base: position 17,322,305 of record NC_056055.1, read on the forward strand.
TTATTTTGGGTGATAAAAACGTTCTAATATCGATTGTGGTAACAGCAGCACATCTCTATGCTAAAAACCACTGAACTGAACACTTCCGGAAGAAAAGGACACATATGAAGAGATTTTGCCTTAGACATCCAAAGTACAACTACCACAGATCACCTCTACTGCAGAGAATACTGGGGAAAAAAATTATCTCTACAGTGATTTGGTTCTTTCTAAGGTATAAATTTATATAACATATTCTGTTTTCCTTCTAAGCATTTCATAGGTATGTTTTTAGCCAAAAATATCTAGGCTGACAGAGTTATCTGTAAGATTTCTCTAGGCCTAAATAATACTTTAAAAATCAACTGTATATCACTGAACAATATATAATAACTTTAAGAATAATAATAATTAGTCTCCTCATAAAGCTGCAAGTAAAATGCGTAAGATGCGTCAGACATAGTCATAGAATAAGATATGTAATCTCCAATCCTGTCAACAATCAGTACAATGAAGATGAGGAAATCAGGGTTCAGAGATATTAAGTAACTTGCCTATTCAGTGATTAAACAAAGCTAGGATTTGAATTTAAGACTGCCTGTCTCTAAAACCTATGATATCATACTATTTCCTATCTTATAGAAGGGATAAAACATCCAATCAGGCAATAGTAATTAGAGAGATTAACCACAAATATGTACTAATATAAAAATATTAAAACTTTAAAAGAACTTTAGAGAACATCTACGCTAAGTACCTCATTTTACAAATAACACAATACTTTGCAGTCTCTGATTAGCCTTGGCTATTTCCGCTACTCTCTAGCCTCCAACGTATTACAAAGTCAAAGGGTTAGTCAGTCATGTCTGACTCCTTGTGACCCCATGGACTGTAGCCTGCCAGGCTCCACTATCCACGGAGTTCTCAAGGCAAGAATACTGGAGTGGGTTGCCATTCCCTTCTCCAGGGGGTCTTTCTGACCCAGTGATCAAGCCTGGGTCTCCTGCATTGCAGGCAGATGTATTAAAAGGCTATCTGCAAATCCTTCATGATAGCATCAGCATAAATCAAATGAGGAATCATAGAAGAGCTATGTTTCACTAAGTCATGGATGTGCTGAATAAACTCACCAAAACTGATATTTTTAGACTATCATACAAAGTAATTATTTCTGTTACTTGCCTTATGCAGAATTCTGGTTACACAAAAACTATAATACTGATTTGTTGCTACTTTTAACACCTACCTTCGTGGCCACAAGAAACACAGTAAAGAGGAACATAAGATTAGGCTTTGATATTGCCAAATGCTTGGTTTGCTGGAATGTGAAGATAACTGATCCCAGCAGGGTTACCTTGGCAGGGCTGAAAATAAAACACATTTTAACTCAGTAAGTATTAAGCATGATTTATCTCTATATTTCTCAGAGTATTCTCAAATTATTAATTAAATGAGTTATTAATAGATGTAACACAAAAATGAATTCTATAAACTTTTGGAAATGCTGAGTTATATGAAGTTAAACATCCTTCTTCTCAGCATAAAGTATCAGATTTTAGAATGTTCATACATACTGTGACTTTCTGATAAAGACAGTGCTTTTCTATATGCAACATTTCTGAATTGGCCATATAACATTGTTTCAAAAGGATTCAAAAGTCCATGTTCTATAGCATGATTTGAGAAAAGCATATTAATTCTGAAAAATCTTACAGTGCTAACCAAGCTCCTTGGGTGGAATGGGGAAAGGAAAAGAAAGCCTTGATTTGTAGCAGTTCCTCATTTTCCATGGTGTAAATACCTTGTGGTATTCGCAGGCAATTTGATCCAGGACCCCCCACAAATACCAAACTCACTGATGCTCAAGTCCCTTATATAAACTGATATAGTTGCATATAATCTATGCACATCCTCCCACAAACTGTAAATAATCTCCAGAATATTTATAATACCAACATAATGTAAATACCATGTAAACAGCTGTAAATACAATATAAATACTATGTAAACAGCTCTCAGCATATGAAAAATTCAGTTTGCTTTCAGAAACTTTCTGGAATTTTTAAAAAATATTTTTGGTCCACAGCTGGTTAATACACAAAGGCAGAAACCTTGGATATACAGGGCTAACTGTATTCCCACAGCCCACTTCAGGCTGCTGTGCATAATCATTCTCATAAAACAGCATGAGCCAGCACCAGCACATTACTTAGCTAACTCTAGTACAAAACATTAGGATTAGCCAATATCTTCAAAATTTAAAGTCTATAATAAGATATTAATCTACAAATAAGAAGTACTATTTTCATGTCATATATTTGCCACACACTTACAGTATATCTCAGTAACATCATTTTCTAGCTATTTATGCTTACAACTAGAAAAAGACAAATAATAAACTCTCAGAAAGCCATACTGCAAAATATGACAAATGTAAAAGTCCCTATAAGTAACTCTGTGAAAAATAAGTTCCTTCTTTAATTAGTACAAACTAAGGATTGAGTTCAAAACAGAATTAGGCTGGGGTAACAGGATTTGGGTCTTGCTTACCAATAACAGGGCAGCGTTCCTGTTTTAGGACAGTGGTCCACAAGCTTTCTGACTGTGCGTCTCTAATGGTAAAAGTGTTTAAGACACTCCTTAATATATATCAATTATTTTATAATTATGTACATATACAATTATATCATAAAATGTACACCAAACTGACTTTCTTAAAAGGATGAGATTTTAAAATTGTCTTATGTCATTTTGCTACTCTGTTTCTAATAGCTCAGTTTCTGTGACAGAGTGTCTCATCAAAGGCATCTCAGCATACACACACTATACTTTGGATTGTGTTCTCTTAAAGCATGAATTCACAAGCAATGAATCGGTGGAGCAAGGATTGTGTAAACAATAAATTGGAGCAGGTGGTTGAAGCAGCATTAGGATTTAGAAGACAGTGAGATTGGTTAGGAAGATCAGAATGCATTCAGAAAATTCTTACGCTTAATAATTTCCTATGAATCTAGTAAATAGCTATCTGCTTCCAAAATACAACAGTGGAACAGGCAAAGGATAACAGCTATACACACTGCCATTCCAGAAGGGGGAAAATGTAAAGAAGAAAGTGATCACAGACCTATGCAATTTCAAAATTCAGCAGGTCAAATTCCATTAGATTTCAAGGCCCAGGACTAACTCTCCATGGCTTAAGGGAGTCCATCCTCTGAGTTTGCAGCTCTAATCTCTGCACTCATGACTCTGGCTTATTCACCTCTGACTCCAGCCTATGGGTCTAGCCTCGGTTTCTAAGACCACGATTCCCACCTTAAAGCCATACTTCCTTTTTCCTGAATGGCAGCATATGTCTACAGCTAAGAAGTTTTATCATTCTGTTAACCACAGAATTTTTAGAGTCTGAATTCTTTTATTTCATCTTATCTCTGTCCTTTTCAGTCCAACCTGAAGTGATTCTGTCGATATAACATCTTCAAAAATCTTTAGGGCTTCCTATGTGTGACACATGGAGAAGGCAATGGCAAGCCACTCCAGTGTTCTTGCCTGGAGAATCTCAGGGACGGGGGAGCATGGTAGGCTGCCGTCTATGAGTCCGCACAGAGTCAGACACCCCTGAAGCGACTTAGCAGCAGCAGCAGCATATGTGACACGTGGGCTTCCCAGGTGGTAGAGTTGGTAAAGAATCTGCCTGCCATTGCAGGAGACACAAGAGACACAGGTTCAATCCCTGTGTCAGGAAGATCCCCTGGAGTAGGAAATGGCAACCCACTCCAGTATTCTTGCTGGGGAAATCCCATGGACAGAAGAGCCCGGCAGGCTACAATCCATGGAGTCACAAAGAGTCGGACAGAACTCAGTGACTAAACAACACATATATATATATATATATATTCATATATTTATGACCAAATACTTTTGCATAGTGGAGAATGGTCTTAGAGAATATGTATGTTAGAATAAACAGAATGTTGGTAGAAACAAGAACATTAGAGGCACCAGTGAGGTTTCAGAAGGAAATGAGGAACATGATACTGGAAACTGAAAGAAAGGTAGTTATATGTGCTACAGTTTTGTGGTAAGCAGTGAACTTGGGTGTTTAGTTGAGATTTGGAAGCAACCTGCTGATGGTCTGAGTTGGTTTCTTCTTGCTTCTTACAATGAAGTGTGAGAGGAAAGCTTTGAATTGAGGAAATAACTGATAAACAAAAAAAACAACACTTGATGATTTGGGAAATTATCAGCCTATCCAGTCTGTAAAAAATTACAAAATTAGGAGAGTTATTCTTAGGAAGAGCTAGCTGTGGAGAGAAAGTTAAGGACGTGGCTGGGCAACTTTTGCTAGTGTTAAGAGACTAGGTGTATAATTCATGGATCCATTCAGCTCTCACAGCAGAAGCCAGGAATAAAAATGAGATTATCCAGGAAAGGTCTGTGAAGGATCATCTTGACTAACGGCATGGATCCCCTGTGTCATATCTGTGTGCGTGCGTGCACAGTTGCTCAGTCATGTCCAACTCTTTGTGATCCCATGGACTGTATACATAAATACACACATGGCCTTCCCTGGTGGCTCAGTGGTAAAAGAATCCACCTGCCAACGCAGGAGACACGGGTTCGATCCCTCATTAGGAAGATCCCCTGGAGAAGGGAATGGCAACCCACTCCAGTATTCTTGCCTGGGGAATTCCATGGGCAGAGAAGCCTGGCGGGCTACTGTCTATGGGAGTAGCAAAAGAGTCGGACACGACTGACCAGCTAACACTTCCACTTTCTCACACACACGCACACACACAGAACTACTATTTTCCAAGTTTCACACATACACATACATGCATACACAAAATATCATAATGGACCCCATGATTTCACTTGACAAACTATTAATCACTCAATCATTCACATAGCATTTAATGACTATCTACTATGTGGTAGGTGCTCCAGATATAAAAGCAATCAAAAGAGAGAAAATGCCTGTACTTGGCCACTGGTATTCTTTGAAGCATGAGGGGAAGCCAAGGGGAGAGAAAAACAAACATAATGGGTAAGTAAATTATAAAATACGATAAATGTTGGGTGGGGGGGAATAGAGGGAAGTGTTTCCATTTTAAGTAAGGTAGTCCTCATTGAGAAGTTAAGCTCTGAAAAACTACTTTGAGAAAAGTGGATAAGGGAGCTAGCCGCCTAAGGAAAAAGATTCTAGACAGAGAGAGAAGTTAGTTTTAAAACAGACAACACCTGGCTTGTTCAAGGATACCGTGCAGTGAGCAAGGGAGAGAACAGTGAGAGCTGAAGTCAAAGCAAATTGGGTGTGGTGGAGACACGTGTCTTAGGGGGTCTCAGAAGCCAGTTGGGTGGACACTACAAGGTTTTAAACACAGGAGAATCACAACTTGATTTCAGTTTTACAGCCCTGAGAAATGTTTCACGGAGGAAATTTCAAGGCATATACTCAAAATGAGAAAAATGTCCCCTTTCACTAATGTCTTATTATAACTTATTTACGTATTTATCAATCAAAGCTTCCTTTGTTCCATTTCTAAACTACCTCATTCAAGCTTTAAGGGATACATTCTAAGTTAAACATCTGACATCTACTGGTTCATTCACACATATTTCATCATTCATACTACTTCTCAACCCTCATTTTTAATCCATTCTAATGAGTCTATTTTACATTAAGTCTTCCTCACCTTGCTTATTATGGCCACTAAAGCCTAAGTCTTTCCTTACTGAATTGTGCAAATGGTAACTATATTTCTTTATTTCATTTTCAGTTGCATCAGGAATACATTTGTGACTTATTTGATTGGGTCAATGTCTGTAGAGAAATCTAACAATTAGGTTCTCCTAAATGGGTGCAAAAGGTAGTTTGAATTGTACAAGCACAGAATGGGTTATTTCCTCTTTTTCTTATTTTTTGTAAGTAGTTACTCAACTCTCATTTTTAAACTAACAGAGCTTTATGATAATGTATTGACTATTCACATAAGTTTGACATTTTACCACCAGAACTATGAATAATTTGGAATCTGGGTGATGATGTAGCCATTAATGAAAATGCCAAAAGCCTGCCACTGATTCCAGAGAAGTCTGTTCCTGTTCTCAGTTCATAAATACACTCTCTTCCCACAATTCCATAACAATCCAAGAGCTTTTGCTTGGTTTTATTTTCTAAGAGGAGGAACCCACAGAAAAAGTAATCAATATTTATTTTTAAAGCTACATTTAAGACAGTAGACTTTCTGAAAAAAAAATAATAATAATAATAATAGGTTTCCTGGTTTTCTCCCCATTATCATTTTATTTATCTGTTTGTTTCTTTCATTCATGTTTAGAGTCCAAAATGTTTGAAAAATAAATTTGGTAAAATCTAAAGATAAAAGACCACGTCTCAGTATAGTCTATGCAAACTCACTAGGACATCTTCAGCCATTCCTCAGCTTCTGGTTTCCAACATCCTTTTACCAGCTGCTCAAAATTCGTGATAATGCTACCACCTGCACCTAAAAAGACCAAGATAAGATAGGAATGTATTAGTTGTTTAGTCATGGCAAACTCTTTGCGAGCCCATGGACTACAGCCCACTAGTTTCCTCTGTCAGTGGACTTCTCCAGGAAAGGATACTAGAGTGGGTAGCCATTCCCTTTTCCAGGGGATCTTCCCGAGCCAGGAATCCAACCCAGGTCTCCTGCACTGCAGACTGATACTTTACCATCTGAGCCACCGAAACAAGAATACTTAACCAAATATTCTTGAGAAAATATATGAAATGAAGCCATAATTCTCTCCTGACTTAAAATTCCAAGCTACAATTCTTAGGAGGAAGAAGAATGTTGCTTTCTACATTTATGGTACTGAGACAACTGTAGTTCTTTCACGGCAGCTGTTTATTGTACTACAATTAAGGTTAAAACTAGGGTCTCAGACAGAGATGTAACTTGAGGTTTGTTTCTGACCTGAAAAAAAAAACTCCTCTGCTTTATCATTTCCTTCCCTGATTTCAGTTTTAGGTGCATAACTGTAACAACAGATTGAAAATTTAATTTCAACTTACAAAAGAACAATAAAGGTAGGTAATACAGAGTGAACATAAACCCATAATCAATCACATTTACTATTTCAGAGTATGCAAGATGGAAAAAAAATCCAGAAAAAACAAAGAGCAAAATTTCTTTAATTAGGTAAACAACATAATTTCTTATGTAAACTTGTTTTATTTATGATGACAACTATACCTTAATTAACTATGAATCTCTCTGGTTACAGCTATTAATCAAACCAATAATAAATATTGTATATTTTAAGGCAATCAGCTGTAAAATAATGGCTGATGACTAGTACTAGTTAAGAGTGCCAGTTTTGGATTAAATTAACCAGTCAACAGAAACAATGCTTTCATCTTCCAAAGAAGTCTCTGTTATTAAAGTATGTGGTCCCCATTAATGTAACTAAAGAACTATTCAGTATTTGTAGTATACCAATAACAGAATATTTATGAACACATGTTGTTAATATTACCTCGGGCCCATCCAATAGCTATCATGACTATCCAGCCATTTTTGTAATAGCTATTAGCATGTGTGACTCCACCTACTATTTTCCAAGTTCTGGTCACTTCCTTCATTCCCGCAGCCAACAGTTGAACAGGTAGGAATGAGTATCCCTGGGAAATTAGGTCATATGGGCAAAAAAATGCAATATACCTGAAATTAAAATTTAAATATTTTAATATGACTGTATCAGAACAAAAAAAATCTAGCGTTTATCAGCAGTAACAATCTGATAAAACACAACAAATGGAATTATCCAAACAAACATGGAATGTGACTGCAAGAAGACCACAGATAATCTGAATCAAGTCAGTTTTTTTTTTTTTGGCTGCTCCATGAGGCATGCGGGATCTTAATTCCCCAACCAGGGAACAATCCATGCTCCCTGCAGGAAAGCACAAATTGTTAACCACTGGACTGCCAGAGAAGTTCCAAATTGCATTTTTTAAATCACATGAAGCACATAAAAAAAAAAACTGTCAAAAAGTTATAATGAAAGAGGAATATAAATTTTGTACTTCTGAGTACCCTATATATGCAGTAAGTTCCTAACCTGTGTCTGTACTACTCTAGAAGCTAAGTACTGAATGCACCAACAATATAAAGCAAGTGTATAATCACCCTTATGGCAGAAAGCGAAGAAAAACTAAAGAGCCTCTTGATGAAAGAGGAGACTGAAAAAGTTGGCTTAAAGCTCAACATTCAGAAAACGAAGATCATGACATCTGGTCCCATCACTTCATGGGAAATAGATGGGGAAACAGTGGAAACAGTGAGAGGCTTTATTTTTATGGGCTCCAAAATCACTGCAGATGGTGACTGCAGCCATGAAATTAAAAGACGCTTGCTCCTTGGAAGAAAAGTTATGACCAACCTAGATAGCATATTAAAAAGCAGAGACATTACTTTGCTGACAAAGGTCCATCTAGTCAAGGCTATGGTGTTTCCAGTAGTCATGTATGGATGTGAGAGTTGGACTGTGAAGAAAGCTGAGCGCCGAAGAATTGATGCTTTTGAACTGTGGTGTTGGAGAAGACTCTTGAGAATCCCTTGGACTACAAGGAGATCCAACCAGTCCATCCTAAAGGAGATCAGCCCTGGGATTTCTTTGGAAGGAATGATGCTAAAGCTGAAACTCCAGTACTTTGGCCACCTCATGCGAAGAGTTGACTCATTGGAAAAGACTCTGATGCTGGGAGGGATTGGGGGCAGGAGAAGGGGATGACAGAGGATGAGATGGTTTGATGGCATCACTGACTCAATGGACATGAGTTTGAGTAGACTCTGGGAGTTGGTGATGGACAGGGAGGCCTGGCATGGGGCAGTCCATGGGGTCACAAAGAGTCAGACATGACTGAGTAACTGAACTTGAATTTGATAATCACTTCTGCTTTCGGGTTTCTCTAGATAGAAAGTGAAAGGCGCTCAGTTGGGTCCGACTCTTAGTGACTCCATGGACTATACAGTCCATGGAATCCTTCAGGCCAGAATACTAGAGTGGGCAGCCTATCCCTTCTCCAGGGGATCTTCCCAACCCAGGGGTTGAATCCAGGTCTCCCACATTGCAGGTGGATTCTTTACTAACTGAGCCACAAGGGAAGCCCTCTCTAGGTAGACTGTCTTTCGAATTTGAAACGAGCCTTTGGTAACTGAGCAAGGAGCAGCATTTCAACCCCACTTACATCTTTACCTGTGCCCCTTTGTGTATAAACTGCAACCTATTCAGAGAAAGGTCATAGCTCTCAACGAGACAGGTTCATTCATGTTAAGGGAAAACACATTTCATATAGTTAAAAGAATATGAAGCTTGTTCTTCAACTCAGTTGAGTAAGTTTAAATTTCAACCAATTAAATTGTGATATTAGTTTAACAATAATTCACTCCTCAGGTGAATTATTTTCTGCAGCTTCATTTGTTCTAAGCATCTGTTCAACAATTTAACAGTAGTACTGATAGGAAGACATAGCACTCCCCTACCCCCATATTCCTAACACTCTCTGGCAGACAATTTTGTGCTTAAAGCAGAATATTTATCTTGAAGCAATAAGGAATATACTGCTTAAAAGAGGTACTCTATCTTTTCTAAAAGACACTGTTAATCTTACTGTAATTCATGGTTCATAAATCCAAAGTCCCAATAGTATTCATGGAATATGAAACCTGTTCACCAAAACATTACTTCAGAGACCAAACATAAGATGCAATGATTTGTCAGGCCTGAAGCACCCTCTCTTCTTCAACTCCACTTACCAATTCTTCCTTTTCTTCAAGATTTCACTCGAATACTACCATATACATTTACTTTGGGAGTTTCATTTAATAGTCTCAGTTCAGACTAAATTCTGATGGTTCCTATATTCAACATAGCTCTTCTATACCTTTTCTTTATGACAAATTATAACAGTCCTTAATGGCACGAATCATTCATTGTGTTACCCCCTCACCTAAAACTCAGCATAATAAAAAGTAGCCCTGAATTAAATCATTTATTAACAGCTAATAAATTAGTAGGAGGCAAAGCACAAAATATATCAAAGAACCATCTGATAATTAAAGAGCTCTAAAGAAAAAAATAAATTACCTAAGAATAGTTAAAAGCTTTTTGAAAATGACTGGTATGATATCAAAACTTTACATGTTTATATGATATTTTGAAAGCCTCTCTTTAAATTCTCTCTTTAAAAGCAGGACAAATTTCCAGGGAGTAGGTTAGGTGCCAGGAAAAGAAAAGAGTTACACTTAAGCAATTTTTTAAAGTATTATTTTAAATAAAATAAAAATAATGTATGCTCAAAATACTCAAACAAAAACACAACAAATAAAAATAATACAAATGATGCCATTTTCATTCTCCACACAGAAATTATCTTCAACATGAGTTAAAAGCCTAAACTACAAGAGCAATCCTGGCATTTTCCCCCCCTAACTAGGGATCAAACCCATGCCCCCTGCAGTGAAAGCACTGAATCTTAACCACTGGACCACCAAGGAAGTCTCAGTCTTGGAGTTTTTCTATCCAGCTATGTGACATTTTCCAGTTTATTGTGATCCACACAGTCAAAGGCTTTGGCATAGTCAATAAAGCAGAAATTGATGTTTTTCTGGCACTCTCTTGCTTTTTCCATGATCCAGCAGATGTTGGCAATTTGATCCCTGGTTCCCCTGCCTTTTCTAAAACTAGCTTGAACATCTGGAAGTTCACTGTTCACATGTTGATGAAGTTTGGCCTGGAGACCACCTGACCTGCCTCTTCAGAAACCTGTATGCAGGTCAGGAAGCAATAGTTGGAACTGAACATGGAACAACAGACTGGTTCCAAATAGGAAAAGGAGTACGTCAAGGCTGTTTATTGTCACCCTGCTTATTTAACTTCTATGCAGAGTACATCATGAGAAACGCTGGGCTGGAAGAAGCACAAGCTGGAATCAAGATTGCCGGGAGAAATATCAATAACCTCCGATATGCAGATAAAACCACCCTTATGGCAGAAAATGAAGAGGAACTTAAAAGCCTCTTGATCAAAGTGAAAGTGGAGAGTGAAAAAGTTGGCTTAAAGCTCAACATTCAGAAAATGAAGATGATGGCATCTGGTCGATCACTTCATGGGAAATTGATGGGGAAAGAGTGGAAACAGTGTCAGACTTTATTTTTTCAGGCTCCAAAATCACTGCAGATGGTGACTGCAGCCATGAAATTAAAAGACGCTTACTCCTTGGAAGAAAAGTTATGATCAACCTAGATAGCATATTAAAACACAGAGACATTACTTTGTCAACAAAGGTCCGTCTAGTCAAAGCTATGGTTTTTCCAGTAGTCATGCATGGATGTGAGAATTGGACTGTGAAGAAAGCTGAGCACCGAAGAATTGGTGCTTTTGAACTGTGGTGCTGGAGAAGACTCTTGAGAGTCCCTTGGACTGCAAGGAGATCCAACCAGTCCATTCTAAAGGAGATCAGCCCTGGGATTTCTTTGGAAGGAATGATGCTAAAGCTGAAACTCCAGTACTTTGGCCACCTCATGTGAAGAGTTGACTCATTGGAAAAGACTCTGATGCTGGGAGGGATTGGGGGCAGGAGGAGAAGGGGACGACTGAGGATGAGATAGCTGGATGGCACCACTGACTTGATGGATGTGAGTCTGGGTGAACTCCGGGAGTTGGTGATGGACAGGGAGGCCTGGCGTGCTGCGATTCATGAGGTCGCAGAGAGTCGGACACGACTGAGCGACTGAACTGAACTGAACTGACAGCTGACTTATTGGAAAAGACCCTGATGCTGGGAGGGATTAGGGGCAGGAGGAGAAGGGGACAACAGAGGATGAGATGGCTGGATGGCATCACCGACTTGATGCACATGAGTTTGGGTAGACTCCAGGAGCTGGTGATGGACAGGGAGGCCTGGCGAGCTGTGATTCATGTGGTCGCAAAGAGTCAGACATGACTGAGAGACTGAACTGAACTGATGTGACATTTTGGCATATGGTCTAAAAACCTGTAATTACTGCTATTTCTAATAAATAAGTCTTTATTGCATTTCAGATATTTCTAAAGTATACCTATAACACACTAATATTTGAAACAAAAATAGTTCTCATTTCAAGTGTTAAATAGCCACAGGGCAAAAGAACTGTTTATTGTGCTCCATAGACTTACAAGTAAGCAAATCAGACCAGTGGCTCCCTAAACAGCCATTCCCGCTCTATAACACGTTAGCTTTTTAAAATTCCGTTGATGACTCACTCAACCAACACTCATTAAGGAATCATCATGTTCTTCCTTCTGTAAAGATTATAATTTCACCTTTAATTAAAGTTGTCGCATCTAAGGAACTTTTAACTTTAAAGCTCTTAAAGAAAACATATCAGATAAGAAGGACTGCAACATAACATGAAATGGAACAAGAAGGCAATTTATTTCTCATATATTTTTAAGTCACTTAGATTAACGGAGAGAAAAAAAAGACAAGGAATAGTGCTAAATAACAAAAGTTAGTCTAAAATAGGATACAAACAGGATGCAAGGCCACTGACAAATGAAAGCTGAAACAGTTAAAATAGGAAGATGAAATGAGAATTTAGGTTAATACCAAGAGTTGAGCTTCCACGGTTAATCACTAAGAACTCTGCCTTCATTCCCCCTTAATTCCCCTCCTCTGACTACCAAAAACAGGGTAACTTAACCAAGCCAAAAGAGCAATAAACTAAACGTAGTTCATATTAGTCCAATAGGATAGCTTTTCTCTTGCTCTCATTAACTTTACATATATTCTCTGAAAAAGACTATTACAGATGACAGACTTATATAACTATACTTTTTTTTTTAAGTTAATGGTTTTTTTATTGGGGGGAAAAAAAAAGACTAGCATTTACCACTTGGAATGGATGTAAATTGTAAATTTGTTGAACAGCAATGTCGATGGTTGTGCTGAAGTCCATAGCCACAGCCTACTCTTCCAGCTTCAAGTCATGGTTCGGAAGGTTTTAAAAACAGAGAGTCCAAAGATGCTCCCTTGATAAAAGTTTCTTCTTAAAAATTTGTATGAATGGTGATAGCCTGACACCCATTCCACTCAGCACAACGCAGACAACGCTGCCGACACAGACAGGCACGCCGCCAGCGTGCGTCACGGTCGCCAGGGGCGTTACAGAGGCCCGCCCTGCAGCAGGGGAGCTCCACTTGGACAGGTACCCACACAGCATCCCGAGGCGAACCAATTTTAAATGCCTCTTCTCAGTAAACCAGCTATGACAATTTACACTAACAATTTGAACTAGAACCCCTCTGAGTAGGTTTTGAATTTGTTTTTTTCACTTTTTCATTTTTAATACAAACGCCTGACTATGCTCAACTGTCAAGCTGCATGCATGAAAAACTGGCCAGCCCAAACAGTGCTTTAATCATGAGCAGATGGACCTGCCAGGAGTCCACGAAGTGCTTCCTTATTGTTAAGGTAGGACAAGTATTTATATTGGAAAACTGATGTGTAGCTTGATCTTTAGGGGACAGGACCACCAACCAATACATGCAGATTTTTTGTGTGTGGACAGAAGGTACTTTTGACATTCAGTTTTGCTATATAGAAACAGAACGAGTAAATGAACTTTTTTTTTTTTTTTTTGCAAGAGGTAAGTAAAAGATTCAATTTGATTCTTCTAGAGGGGGGAGAAAGGAGTTGAAAGTAGGTCTTCATTTGGCAGTCATCATCTGTACAAATTCTTCGTAGTTGACTTCTCCGTCTCCATCGATGTCAGCTTCTCTGATCATCTCCTCTACTTCCCCATCTGTCATTTTCCCTCCCAGGTTTGTCATGACGTGGCGGAGCTCTGCGGCGCTGATGTGACCGTTGCCATCCTTATCAAAGACTCGGAATGCCTCGCAGATTTCTTCTTCACTGTTGGTGTCTTTCTTTTTTCTAGCCATCATAGTCAAAAATTCTGGGAAGTCAATGGTGCCATTACCATCAGCGTCCACTGCGTTGATCATGTCCTGCAATTCGGCTTCTGGCCCAACGACCTCATGACGGTTCCAAGTTCCTTGGTTGTGACGGTGCCATCACCATTTTTGTCAAATAGGGAGAAAGCGTCCTTGAATTCAGCAATCTGCTCTTCGGTCAGCTGATCAGCCATGGTGCAAGCGAGGAAGGGAGGCCGAGAGAGCGAGGGTGGCCGCGCCGGGGGTCCGGGACCGCAGGGCGCCTCCGCTACACCTGCTGCGGGGCCCCGTGTGCGCTGAGCGCTGTGCCGTCGCCAACCGCCGCCGCCGCCAACTGTGCTAAGGGTTCCACGCCTGCCAGGCTCCCAGCATCGCTGCCCGTAACTATAATTTTTGTTGTATTTTTCCTCATAAAAATGTAGTATCAGTTATGTAAATGTGCAATATATAATAACTGATACTTAGAAGCTAAAGGAAAGTAAACTGGGGCATAAAAATCAATACATAGACGAATTATAAAATATTTACTTCCTCCCAGAAACAGTTTTCAAAAGGAAAAATCCTATGAAAGGCTATACGGTCTTCCAAACGACACTGACCATACCATGACACACCAAGTCACTGTTTCCCTTTGCCAGCAGATGGTGCTAATTTCCAGATGTGAGCACTAAGAGCTATTATACTAAAGATGACTTTCCCAATAAGTGTATTCACATACTCACAAACATTTCAATCTCTCAAATTAAAATCAAATGAAGCTAAGATTAGAAACTTGTTCTCAACATTAAAACCTGAAAAAAGAAAACATTAAAATACAATGTGTCTTTAAGCAAGCACTATTTTTTTGTATTTAAGGGTCTGTGAACACAAAGACAATGTATTTCCCAAATCCAAAACAAAAAGCTGTGCAAGGGCAGACTAAAGGACTAGGTAACTTAGGTTTGAATCCTGGCTCCAGCTACTAGACACCTGTGATTCCTTGGGCAAGTTATTTAAGCATTCTTGTCTCAGATCCCTTATCTACCAAATGAAAATAAAACAGAACTTGCCTCACTGGTTTCCTGTGAGGTTAAATGAGAGGACAAATGTAGAGCACTTAGAAAGGTGTCTGAAACAGTAAGTACTGCATCAGTGGCTGCTATTGTTGTTGTTTAGTAGTACCCAACAAAACAACTAGAACCAATAAAAAAGGTCATCAGAAGAAGAATGAATATCGATAATATAATAGATTATACCACAATGAGGAGGAATGTATCACAGCTACAAACAAAACACAGATGAATCTAAGTAACATAAAGCTGAGTGAAAAAAGCCGTAGAGAACTATATGATACTCCATTTTAAAACAGGGCAAAAAAACAAATAAAACTAAAAAAGACATGCTGTTTAGATATTCATATGTAAGACATACACCTTTTTCTAAAAAGTAAGATAAACACAAACAAGGTAGAAATTATCTGTATGAAAAGTGCAGGGAGATGAGATGAGAGAAAATTAGCATAATCATTTGAGAAATGATTTGTCATTATCTAGTAGAGCTTAAAAATCACTTTCCCTATAACTCAATAAATATATTCTTGTTTACCAAGAGAAAAATCTATTGGCATATCATGTGTATCATGTTCTTAGCAACATTGTAATAGAAAAAAAAAAAAACTGGATATAATTCTATGTCAACAAAGAAGTGGATGAAATATGACCACATTTCATTCTGATAAGCTATACAGGAGAGAAAATTAGTACATTATAACCATACGCCATAAGGCTGAATCTCAGGAACAAAGGCTGAACAAAAAAAGCAAGTCAATGAAAAATACATATATATGATTCCATTTATAAAACTGTCATGAAATACACTGTTTAGAAATATATATGCCAGAACTACACAGAAAAGTAAAGAAATGATATGTACAACATTTAAACTGTGGTATTGGAGAAGACTCTTGAGAGTCCCTTGGACTGCAAGGAGATCCAACCAGTCCATTCTAAAGGAGATCAGTCCTGGGTGTTCACTGGAAGGACTGATGCTAAAGCTGAAACTCCAATACTTTGGCCACCTCATGGAAATAGTTTACTCATTGGAAAAGACTCTGATGCTGGGAGGGATTGGGGGCAGGAGGAGAAGGGGACGACAGAGGATGAGATGGCTGGATGGCATCACCGACTCGATGGACATGAGTTTGAGTGAACTCTGGGAGTTGGTGATGGACAGGGAGGCCTGGCGTGCTGGGATTCATGGGGTCGCAAAGAGTCAGATACGACTGAGCGACTGAACTGAACTGAACTGAACTAAAGGAATAAAAGGAGATGGGATTGGGCTGAGCATGGAAGGTCACACAAGGGACATCAAAACTAATGACAAGTAATCTGAGAAGATGGTGGCAGCAGTAGCCGCACAGATTTAGATCTCTTCCAATCCCCACATAAAAACAGACATGGCAACTAGAGAGCAAAGCCAAAATCCCATCCACAGCACTTACAACAGAACTATGTGACAAGGTATCCTTCAAATCCCAAAGTGTGAACAGAGAGGCAAATCACCAGCACCCACAGACCTAAACTGCTTGACAGGAGGAAGAAAGTAAGCGACAACTAATGGACCTAAGAACAAAACAGCTTCAAAATAACTAATGGGTAATCACTAGAAAACACAGCAGGCCAACTTGGAAAACAACAGCTGAAACTGGAAGGATTCTGACATGTCCAATACTAGGTGAGACAAAGGGTCCATGATAAGAAGGTCCATAGGGGTTCGACCAACGTAGTCCCCATGAACTCTGAAAACTGATCCACGTAGGCTCCCTTCTAGAACAAGTCCCATAATGAGAATAAAAACTGAGCATGGACTTCCCTGGTGGCCTAGCTTCCAGTGCAGAGGCCTCAGGTTTGACACCTGGTCAGGGAAGTCAAACATGTCACGGGGTGTGGTAAAAAAAAAAAAAAAAAAACTGAGCAGGACAGAACAACAAAAGCAGGGAAAGGTATAGACCAAACTGGGGAAGAGGGAAAGACTGGTGAAATCTCAGAAAGCAAGTCATCATCTTTTGAATACTATATAAAAACCGATGCAGGAGCTCTATGAAGTCAGAGAATCTTTCATGAGTTTTACTT
Organism: Ovis aries; assembly: GCF_016772045.2. Lineage (NCBI taxonomy): Eukaryota > Metazoa > Chordata > Mammalia > Artiodactyla > Bovidae > Ovis > Ovis aries. Next base: position 17,339,377 of record NC_056055.1, read on the forward strand.
TATCTTAAAAGTTCAAGAAACTTGACTCCACATAAAAATGACCAACAGAAAATTATCAGGTCAAACCCTATATAAATTTATTATTATAAGAGAAAAAATTTCCCTATAATGAAAGTACTCAGGTAAATGTGTTCACAAAACAGATCAAAACTGCAACCTATTTCAAAACAAGGTAAAGATATTAAGAAAGTGATACAACACATAAAAGAACAAGGCACATCAAAAACAGAAAAACAGGGAACTAGAGATAAAATGCTCACAAAGAGTAAGAAAAAAGATTTAAAAAATTATTTCAGTAATGAAGACCAAACTAGAAGGAAAACAAAGAGAAATAAAATAATAGTGCCTTCTAAAAAAAAAGACAAGGTAAAAAAGAAAATTTTTTTAAAAGTTTAAAGACATAAAAAGGTTCATTGAAGAAAGGCAAAAAAAAGCCAATAGGAGTTCCTGGAGAAAATCAAAGCAAGAGAAGAGTACATATTATAAAAGTTTTCTCAATTTAAAACACACACACACACACATCTAGCTACTAAAAAGGACAGACCACATACCTAAAAATGAGCCCCAAAATGACTAACACCTAGTAATATTTAATTTAAATTATTTGACTTTCATGCCAGAAAAAAAAGCTTTGGAGCATTTGGAAAAGAAGAACATGTGACTTATAAGAGAAAGAAAATTAAATGATCAGTTTTTCACAGAATGCTTCATAAACAAGAAAACTGAGTAACATATTTAAAATACTCAGACCTAGAAAGTATGATCCTATGATCCTATATCCAATGAAACTGACTTTCAAATACAAAAAACACAAACTTATCAACACATGAGAATTTAGGGACTACTATTCCAGATGAATGAATTAGAGAAAAAACCTTCAGAAAACCAAAATTACTACAGACACAGACATAAGGACTGATTAAAAAAACATTAAATATACAGTTAGCTATAAAACAAAGACTGAAAAGGAATTAGGAAGGGAAGAATATAGTACACAATAACTATTACTATGACAGTGTAGAATAGTTCATCTATTTTAAAAATAGGAAGACAATGAAAACAGTATATGCAAAAAAAATATTATCAGTAATCATATCAGTGGTGGTATTCATATGATTACTCCAAAACTATTATGTATTGTGTGAATGATACAAAATAAATGGGCAGTGTTGAAATATCCTAATTCTAACATATCTTGTGCCCTTAAGAATCAAAATTTTTCATTTCAGTTCAGTTCAGTGGCTCAGTGGTGTCTGACTCTTTGCAACCCACGAAGTGCAGCACGCCAGGCCTCCCTGTCCATCACCAACTCCCAGAACTTACTCAAACTCAGGTCCATTGAGTCGGTGATGCCATCCAATCATTTCATCCTCTGTCGTCCCCTTTTCCTCCCACGTTCCATCTTTCCCAGCATCAGGATCTTTTCAAATGAGTCAATTCTTCGCATCAGGTGGCCAAAGTATTTGAGTTTCACCTTTAGCATCAGTCCTTCCAATGAATTTTCAGGACTGATCTCCTTTGGAATGGACTGCTTGGATCTCCTTGCTGTCCAAGGGACTATTAAGAGTCTTCTCCAACACCACAGTTCAAAAGCATCAATTCTTTGGCACTCAGTTTTCTTCACAGTCCAACTCTCACATCCATACATGACTATTGGAAAAACCATAGCTTTGACTAGACAGATGTTTGTTGACAAAGTAATATTTCTGCTTTTTAATATGCTGTCTAGTTTGATCGTAGCTTTTCTTCCAAGGAGCAAGCGTCTTTTAATTTCATGGCTGCAGTCACCATCTGCAGTGATTTTGGAGCCCAAAAAAATAAAGTCTCTTACGGTTTCCACTATTTTCCCATCTATTTGCCATGAAGTAATGGGACCAGATGCCATGATCTTAGTTTCTGAATGCTGAGCTTTAAGCTAACTTTTTCCCTCTCCTCTTTCATTTTCATCAAGAGGCCCTTTAGTTCCTCTTCACTTTCTGCCATAAGGGTGGTGTCATCTGCGTATCTGAGGTTATTGATATTTCTCCTGGAAATCTTGATTCCAGCTTGCGCTTCCTCCAGCCCAGTGTTTCTCATGATGGACTCTGCATGTAAGTTAATAAGCAGGGTGACAATATACAGCCTTGATGTACTCCTTTCCCTCGTTGGAACCGTCTGTTGTTCCATGTCCAGTTCTAACTGTTGCTTCCTGACCTGCACACAGACTTCTCAAGAGGCAGGTCAGGTGATCTGGTATTCCCATCTCTTTCAAGAATTTTCCACAATTTGTGGTGACAGAAACAGTCAAAGGCTTTCGCACAGGCAATTAAGCAGAAATATATGTTTTTCTGGAACTCTCTTGCTTTTTTGATGATCCAGCGAATGTTGGCAATTTGATCTCTGGTTTCTCTGCCTTTTCTAAAACCAGCTTGAACATCTGGAAGTTCACGGTTCAAGTACTATTGAAGCTTGCCTTGGAGAATTTTGAGCATTGCTTTACTAGCGTATGAGATGAGTGCAATTGTGCGGTAGTTTGAGCATTCTTTGGCATTGCCTTTCTTAGGGATTGGAATGAAAACTGAGCTTTTCCAGTCCTGTGGCCACTGCTGAGTTTTCCAAATTTGCTGGCATATTGAGTGCAGCACTTTCACAGCATCATCTTTCAGGATTTGAAATAGCTCAACTGGAATTCCATCACCTCCACTAGCTTTGTTCGTAGTGATGCTTCCAAAGGCCCGCTTGACTTCACATTAAAGGATGTCTGGCTCTAGGTGAATGATCATACCATTGTGATTATCTGGGTCATGAAGATCTTTTTTGTATAGTTCTTCTGTGTATTCTTGCCACCTCTTCTTAATATCTTCTGCTTCTGTTAGGTCCATACCATTTCTGTCCTTAAATGTGCCCATCTTTGCATGAAATGGTCCCTTGGTATCTCTAATTTTCTTAAAGAGATCTCCAGTCTTTCCCATTCCATTGTTTTCCTCTATTTCTTTGCACTGATCACTGATGAAGGCTTTCTTATCTCTCCTTGGTATTCTTTGGAACTCTGCATTCAGATGCTCATCTTTCCTTTTGTCCTTTGTTTTTCGCTTCTCTTCGCTTCACAGCTATTTGTAAGGCCTCCTCAGACAGCCATTCTGCCTTTTTGCATTTCTTTCCTTGGGGATGGTCTTGATCCCTGTCTCCTGTACAATGTCACCAACCTCCATCCATAGTTCATCAGGCTCTCTATCTATCAGATATAGTCCCTCAAAACTATTTCTCACTTCCACTGTATAATCATAAGGGAGTTGATTTAGGTCATACCTGAATGGTCTAGTGTTTTCCCCTAGTTTCTTCAATTTTAGTCTGAATTTGGCAATAAGGAGTTCAGGACCTGAGCCTCAGTCAGCTCCCAGTCTTGTGTTTGCTGACTGTACAGAGCTTCTCCATCTTTGACTGCAAAGAATATAATCAGTCTGATTCGGTGTTGACCATCTGGTGATGTCCATGTGTAGAGTCTTCTCTTCTATTGTTGGAAGAGGGTATTTGCTATGACCAGTGCGTTCTCTTGGCAAAACTCTATTAGCCTTTGCCCTGCTTCATTCTGTACTCTAAGGCCAAATCTGCCTGTTACTCCAGGTGTTTCTTGACTTCCTACTTCTGCATTCCACTCCCCTATAATGAACAGGACATCTTTTTTGTGTGTTAGTTCTAGAAGGTCTTATAGATCTTCATAGAATCCTTCAACTTCAGCTTCTTCAGCATTACTGGTCAGGGCATAGACTTGTATTACCATGATACTGAATTCTTAATTCAAAATTCTTAGTGTGGAAGAAAGAAGATACATATGTAACAGAGAAAAGTTACATAAATTCTATGATCCTGAATTTCAGTTAGAAATATCAATGAACTCATGAGTTATTTTATCTTTATTTTTCCTAGCTCTGTCCACTGAAAAGACCTAGAATACATAAGTAGTTAAGAATAATGAACATGTCTAGTGTTCAGACTGTGACCTTGAAATACCTTTTCTCCTATAAGGAACCAGAGTTTACTATAGAAATCAGTAATTCCAGAAGAAAGTACAAGATGAATCTTGTATTAATTAAGTAGCAAGGAAGCTAATCAAAGTCTTACAAGCCAATCTGAAGAAATTCCCATTGGTTAACAACAGGTCAATTTGAGCTTTAATAATAGGAAAATTCCAATTTATTGAAACCCATAAAATATGCTTAATCCATGAGCTCATACTTAAAATTTTTTTTTTTAATTACAACAGCAACAACAAAAAAATACTGGTCACTTCTGAAGAACAGCAGGGGACCAATTCATAATCCTGAAAACTGTAAATAAAAAGCAAGAATCAAGTATTTATCCTCCTTTCCTTTATGAACTTGGGTAACCAAATAATGGATGATTTGTGGGAAGTATTTCTTTATAATACTACTTCAATTAATATACAGAAGAAAAGATGGACTATTGCCATTCTGAAATTCTCAATTAGTTATCAGATGAAAGCCATTAAAAAAACATCAATCAAAAAAAAGCTAATCACACATTCTGGTCTCTTACGGTCTTGCTAATTAAAGGGATCTAGGAGGAGAAGGGGACGACAGAGGATGAGATGGCTGGATGGCATCACCAACACAATGGATGTAGGTTTGGGTGGACTCCAGGAGTTGGTGATGGACAGGGAGGCCTGGCGTGCTGCAGTTCATGGGGTCGCAAAGAGTCAGACACAACTGAGCGACTGAACTGAACTGAATATGAATCTGCTCTGGATTCTGGATCAATCTGCCAATTACCAGGAAACATAGAGAATAGAGGAATATAATGATCTGCACCATGATTATGCAATCAGCAAACTCACGAGTATAGAAAAGTCTACATGTCAAATAGCTCTGGTTCTTCATGAGATAACTCTAAGGAAAAACAGAATGGAAGGGAAACTGATAAAATCAAAGAGACTTAAGAGACACTAAAATTTTTAATGGGTGTAACTAAATTATAGTGTCTTGGAATGAACATCTGGATGATAAAATTTTGTATGCAAAGAAGTCATAAACATAAAAGTCAGGATAATGGTGTGCTATCATCTATCACTTGGTTTCCTAGTTGTATAGTTCATACAGGAAAGGAAGGATATATACTTGCTTCTTGCTCTTTGTTTACAGTTTTCAGGATATGAATTGGTCCCCTGCTGTTCTCCAAAAGTTTCCAGTTCTTTTTGTTCCTATTAGAAAAAAAAATTTTAAGTAAGTATGAGCTCATGGATTAAGCATATTTTATGGGTTTCAATAAATTGGAATTTTATTATTAAAGCTCAAATTGTCCCTTCACTGACCAGGGGGAATTTCTTCAGATTGGCTCTTGAGACTGATTAGCTTCCTTGCTAGTTACTATAAGATTCATCTTGTACTTTCTTCTGGAAGAAAGAATCCAAATCAAATTCAGGTTAGATCCTTTTATTTAGCAAGACTATAAGAGACCCAAAATGTCTGATAAGCTTTTTTTTGCTAATGTTAATACTCTTAATGACTTTCGTCTAATAACTAATTGAGAATTTCAAAATGGCAATAGTCAAGTCTTTTCTTCTTTTATTATTTAAGGTGGAAAGGGAGTTGTGATTGGAATGTGACACCTGGAAGGAACTTCTGGGACAGATGACAAAGCTTTATTTCTTGACTTGGGTCATGGTTTCAACGATATACCTAGCAATAATTCATTGGGCGATATACTTGGTTTTCTGAATTTTTACTTTATAATAAAATATTTTTGTAAGACAACAGAGGATGAGATGACTGGATGGCATCACCGACTCAATGGACATGAGTTTGAGTAAACTCTAGACAGTTAGGGAGACCTGGCACACTGCAGTCCATGGGGTCACAAAGAGTCGGACATGACTGAGCAACTGAACTGAACTGAATATTTTTTTAATGTAAATGATGGATATAAAAGTTTTTATTGTGGCATAATTCTTTGTCTTCTGCATATATTAGAAATATTCCTTTGCACCTACTCAATATTAATTGAAACTTTAAAATTAAAAAACATATATTGTTTATAATGATAGTTCATCTTGGTTAAGATCATGCTAATTTGAAATTGAGACCCTGTCATTTATCATATATCAAGCATCAATTTCCTCTTATATTAAATGGGAATAATAAAAGATTTCAAGTTAACAACTAAATACTATATTATTAGTTAACTACATAAAAATGCATTTATTTTCCATTTCTAACATATCTTAGTTTCAGCCAAGAAAGTATATATTTATAGACAAGCAATTTTATTTCATTTAATGAACCACTAATCAAGATCTGTAATTTCTTGCCACTCAATTACAGAACTCCCATGTAACACAAGCAGTCCATTCCTTTAGCAATGTACTTACTCAGCCTAGAACAGTAGTACTTGGCACACAATCAACAAAACAAAGTCTCTGCTCTGATAGGCTGCTATTCTAGTGGAGTGAGACAAACCATCATAAAAAGAAATAAACAGACAACACACCAGACAGTAATAACTCTAGGAAGAAAAAAAGAGAAGTATGATGAGATAGTCATGGGAGAGAAGGTATGTTTTTTAGAGACCTCTCCAAAAAAGGAAAATACGAGCCTCCTGGGAAAAGACAGCAAGCACAAGGGCACTGAGATAGAACAGTATCTTTGTGTTCAAAAAAATGGCAAAACCAAGGTGATTAGAGCAGACTGAGCAGGAATAGACTAGAAAGACATTACAACACAGAGTGGAAAGGAAGATTTTACAGTCTTACAGGGTACACTAAGAGTTCTGAATTTTCCTCTTAATAAGATAAGAATATACTGATCATAGAAGTAATATGTTCTAACAACTTATTTTTAAATAATCACTTTTTATCTACTATGTTGAAAAGAGTTGGATACGACAGCAACTAAACAGCAGCAAAAATAAAGACAAGACTCAGGGGGGATAATGAAAGCAGCAGCTAGACCACTTAGGAAGCTACTGAAACTGTCCAGGCAACAGTGGCAGTATATAGGAGTAGAAGTGAAAGTGATGAAAAGTGTCAGAGTCTGGATATCCTACTTTCATATAGTTTCAGCATCTAGACACATTAAAAAAAAATTCTCCAAAGTGTTAATATCCTTTTAAAATATTGCTATAGAAATAAAGTCCTTGAGAAAGTGTTTTAAAACACATAGTAACTGGAAGGTAATAGTTTAAGAAATAGTTAAGCAAATAAATGAGAGACAGTGGTTATTAAGCTCTACAGTCAAGCTTCCTGGTTTTGATCCTAGCTCAATCACTTACTAAATATGAAAATAACAGCGAAGTTTCTCTATGCCTCAGTTTTCTCATTTTTCAAATGGAAATAATAGGAGGTACTTCATTAGACCCTTGTGATATGACAATGAATATAAAGAATTTTAGCTGACACATGGTAATAGCTCAATACATATTTGCTATCAAACTTATTGTTCTACTCTGAACAGTTTCTATGGCTACAGGTTCCCACTATTTTTCCCATTGCTACCACTATTTATAATATCCCCTTTTATAACTGGTTACATATTTAAATGGAGAAGGAAATGGCAATCCACTCAGGTATGCTTGCCTAGGAAATCCCATGGACAAAGTCTGAGCCTAGTGGGCTACAGTCCATGGCATCACAAAGAGTCAGGCATGACTTAGCAACTAAGCACATATTTAAAATTATCACAATAGGGACTTCCCTGGTGGTCCAGTGGTTAAAAATCTGCCTTGCAATACAGGGGAGGTAGTTCTAGCCCTGGTCAGGGAACGAAGATCCCACAAGCGGTGGAGTAACTGAAGCCCCTGTGTCAAAACTACAGAAGACCGACCGCCACAACTAGGGAATCCATGTGCCACAACGAAAAGCTCCCACAGGATGCAACGAAGATCTCTCATGCTGCAACTAAGACCCAATAAACAGAGCTTTTAAAAATTAAAAAAAAGTATCGCAATAAAAATTAACTTCAAATGTTCCTAATGTTACATATTTCATTGATTTGATTTTTAATCAAAAGTTTCCACTTTAGGTTTAACAAAGCTCTCTGATTGGTATAATACTTTTTCTTTAACTTGGAGGATCACTCCTCTTAAAGATAACTGAAGCTGAATTTGCAAGAATCCAAAGCAATTCCTATTAACAATTTTTTCTTCACTTCAAAACAAAAGTAATGTTAAATTTCATAAGGCTCTGAAAAATCAGAGTATGACAAGAACAATTATCCGAAATATCATAATCACTTGGACTTTTTGTATAGTTGGTCACACTCTTGATTATTAAGTTGTATAACTATGAGCATAGGTTAGGTTCACAAGACCAACTGTTGGGGGTCAAATATTTGACGTCCTTTCATATTTGAAATGCTTTCGCTAAAGACACATAAGAAAATGGTATTCCTACCTCTGAGAGAGAATAGGGGAGAAGGGTGAGAAAGAGACATACTTTGCATTTAAAACCTCTGGCATTATTTGGGTGCCTTCCTTTGCAAATGCATTAACTTCTAAGAACATAAAATATTTTTTAAAGAAAAAAATAACCATTTACAAACAATTTACAGAACAATTTTTTAAATAGTTCACCACAATGGCAGCTTACCAGATTGAAGATGCCAGTAATATATTAGTGTTGTTTGCAAGAAACCTAAGTGGAGGCTCTGCAAGCAGTACACAGGATAAAATTCCTCCACCAAAGCAGTGGAGCATAGCAGTAAACCAGCTTGACAGAGGATTCTTCCATGCCAGCGCTGCTGCTCCTGAAATGATAAAGTAAATGTTTGAGATACTGTACACTAAACAAGTCCGGAGGTACCAGTGGCCCTAAAGAAACACACTTCTTAATTTCATAATTTTCTAGAACTTACTATTACTCATGACAATCATGAACATCATAAACTGTATCTCCTGTTCTTTAAATCAACACTGGAAACATTTTGTTAAGACATGGGTGACTTGGGGCATCTTTAAAATACCCTCTTTAGGATCTTACTGGACTTCCATGGTGGCTCAGATGGTAAAGTAACTGCCTACAATGAGGGAGACCCGGTTCAATCCCTGGGTTGGGAAGATCTCCAGGAGAAGGAAATGGCAACCCACTCCAGTATTCTTGCCTGGAAAATCCCATGGACAGAGGAGCCTGGTGGGCTACAGTCCATGGGGTCGCAAAGAGTCGGACACGACTGAGCGACTTCACTTCACTTCAGGATCTTATTGCCAGTTGCCCAGCAGTACATTATTATATAGACAACCTCCCCATCTCCTGTCTCCTTTCATTTCCAACCTACTGTAAGTACATCAGTTAATATGTCCAAGTGATACATTAAGAAAAATTTATAATCTTAAGTACTTTAGAAAATAAAGCTGAAAAACTAAAGTTTCAATATGACAGACTTGAAACAGAATGACAAAATAAACTCAGAGGTGAAAGGCTGATGAGAAATAGGTATTTACATCATCTCAAATGTCTCCTAACAGATTATTTATTACAGAGAGAAACAGTAACTTTAGATTGGGCAAACCTTGCAGACATCACTATAAACAAACAGTATCAGGTGATCTCTGATACTATACACTAAGGACATATCATTGCTACTGAAGTATTTCTACTATGCCAAAAATGTATAACCTCAACTAGTTTAATTACACAAACTCAAACTGAGGGTTATTCTAAAAAACAAACCTAACAACAAACACTTGGCCTATATTTTAAGAACATAAAGGTCAAAGAACACACACAAAAAAAGGCTGATGAAATGTTTCAGATTAAATGACATTAAAGAGACAACCAAATGCAATGCATTTCCCTAGATCATATTTCAGAATGAGAAAGAACATTTATAAAAGAACTTTACAGACAAAAAATTGATAAAATTTAAACATAGATTGTGTCTTTAATAATAATATTGTAGCACTGTTAAACTTCCTGATTTTGATAACTGTAATATGACTCTTAAAATCAACACACTGAAGTAGTCAGAAGTAACTGGGCAAAATGTCTCCAATTTACACTCAAGTGGTTCTGCAAAAATACTCTACAGAGATAAAAACATTCAGAGAAATGGTAAGGTACAAACTTTTAGTCATACATGGATAAGTTCTTGGGATCTAATGTATAGCATAATGACTATCGTTAAAAATACTATATAATACTATATTATATCCTTGAAATTTGCTAAAAGAGTAGATTTTAAGTGTTGTCACCACACACACACACACATACACACACTCAAAAGGTAACTATGTGAGATGATAAACATGTTAATCACTTCATTGTGGTAATCACTTCACAATGTACTATGTATATCAAATCATCACACTGTACACTTTAAATATATATAATTTTGTCAATTACAGGTCAATAAAGCTGGGGAAAAAATTAAATAAATGGGGCAAAATGTCAGTTGGTGATTCTGGGTAAAGTACATAGGACCTCCTTGACCTAGTCCAGCAACTTTCTATAAGCAAAATTATTACAGGAAACAGTACAAAAAAATTTTTTAACCCGGCCAGAAAAATAGAAGCAAATTTTTAAAATGAAAGTAGAAACCAAACAGATGATACAGGTAATTAATAAAGCTAACCCAAAGCTTTTCTTGGAAAAGACCAATAAAACAGAATATTGTTCAGTAAGTCTGAAAAATGGGTGTGGAAAGGGGAAGGAATGAAAATAATGTATAATATTATAAACAAAAAATGGAAATAATTTGAGATTTTTTATAAGAAAACATTTATCATTATCAGAGAAATGCAAATCAAGACCACAATGAGGTACCATTTCACACCAGTCAGAATGGCTGTGATCCAAAAGTCTACAAGCAATAAATGCTGGAGAGGGTGTGGAGAAAAGGGAACCCTCTTACATTGTTGGTGGCAATGCAAACTAGTACAGCCACTATGGAGAAGAGTGTGGAGATTCCTTAAAAATTGGAAATAGAACTGCCTTATGACCCAGCAATCCCACTGCTGGGCATACACACCAAGAAAACCAGAACTGAAAGAGACACGTGTATCCCAATGTTCATCGCAGCACTGTTTATAATAGCCAGGACATGGAAACAACCTAGATGTCCATCAGCAGATGAATGGATAAGAAAGCTGTGGTACATATACACAATGGAGTATTACTCAGCCATTAAAAAGAATACATTTGAATCAGTTCTAATGAGGTGGATGAAACTGGAGCTGATTATACAGAGTGAAGTAAGCCAGAAAGAAAAACACCAATACAGTATATTAACACATATATATGGAATTTATTTTTTTTAATTTTTTTTATATATGGAATTTAGAAAGATGGTAATGTAACCCTATATGCGAGACAGCAAAAGAGATACAGATGTATAGAACAGACTTTTGGACTCTGTGGGAGAGGGAGAGGGTGGGATGATTTGGGAGAATGGCATTGAAACATGTACAATATCACGTAAGAAACGAATAACCAGTCTAGGTTTGATGCAGGATACAGGATGTTTGGGGCTGGTATACTGGGATGACCCAGAGAGATGATATAGAGAGGGAGGTGGGAGGGGAGTTCAGGATTGGGAACTCATGTACACCCATGGCAGATTCATGTTGATATATGGCAAAACCAATACAGTATTGTACAGTAAAATAAAGTAAAATTGAAAAAAAAAAGAAAACATTTAATCTAATAAAGGTGAACATATAGTTGAAATGGAAATTGAAATGGACAATTTTCCTAAAAAAAACTATATATTGCAAAATCCCCTTAAGGATAGGTAGAAACTTGAACACACAAATAACTATGAAAAAAAATTACAGGGTAGTCCCAAGATCTATCCTAAGAAAGGTGTTAGACCCAGATAGACTAGTGGACGAATACTAAATAATTTCTTATTACTCATTTTTATATTATATAACCATTATAGAGTTTAGAAAAACTTATTCTGTGAAACAACTCCAACATAAAAAACTGTAAAGAAAAATATAGCAGACAGACAGAATGAGAGAGGAAGGAGGATGGGAGTAAGGAAAAAGGGAGGAGGGAAAGGCAGGAGGGAAGGAAAAAAAGAGGGAGAAGACACTCTAAGTCACACTATAATTTTAATTTATACAGTACACAAATACATCCATAACAAATTGAAATCAGTAGTTTTTCAAAAGGATCACAAAATCATAACCAGGTAGATTTTTATCCAAAGAATTTAAGGAAGGTTCAACACAAATTCATTAAAATCATTCACTATACTAACAAATTAATATGATCACTCCTTTAGACATTAAAAAATCACTTGATAAAAATTTTAACATTCATTGTTTTTAATCTATTAATCTAAGAATAGAGCGGGGGAAAGCCATGAAGAAAAAGATTTGTAAGTTTGACACCATCAAAATTTAAAACTTCTGAACTTCCCTGGTGGTTCAGTGGTTAAGAGTCCACCTGCCAATGCACGGGACATGGGTTCAATCCCTGGCCCACAAAGATTCCACATGTCACAGGGCAACTAAGCCCGTGTGCCACAACTACTGAGCTGATGAGCTCATGCTCTGCAAAAAGCAGAGCCACCTCAATGAGAAGCTCGTGCACCACACCTAGAGAATAGCCCCCACTCACTGCAACGACAGAAAACCCACACCCATCAAGGAAGACCCAGCACAGCCATAAATAAATAAAGACAACTTGTTAAAAAAAAATTTTTAACCTCTATATAACAAAAGACTAGGATAAAATATTTTTTAACCAATCTTTGCCTTTTCCCAATAAGACAAATTCCAGAGTCCCCACAGAGACTGAGACAGAACTGTGAGTGTCTCCTGTGGAGGTACGGGTCAGCAGTGGACTGCCCAGGGGCAGGGGCTCTGAGTGCAATAGACCTGGGTATGGCATAAGCCCTCTTGGAGGAGGTCGCCATTAACACCACCATAGAGCCACCAGAACTTACACAGGACTGGGAAACAGACTCTTGGTGGGCACAAACAGACCTCATGTGCACCAGGACCCAGGAGAAAGGATCAGTGGCCCCACAAGAGACTGACCCAGCTCTTTCCCTTTGGCATGCCACTGAAGATCCTGGTGTCACCATGGGCTGCCGCCCCGCCCGGCGTTACCGGTATTTTAAGAACAAGCCGTACCCAAAGTCCCGCTTCTGCCAAGGTGTCCCTGATGCTAACATTTGCATCTTTGACTTGTGATGTAAGAAGGCCAAAGTGGATGAGTTCCCACTCTGTGGCCACATGGTATCAGATGAGTATGAGCAGCTCTCCTCTGAAGCCCTGGAGGCTGCCCGTATTTGTGCCAACAAGTACATGGTGAAAAGCTGTGGCAAAGATGGTTTTCACATCCGAGTGCAGCTCCACCCCTTCCATGTCATCCGCACCAACAAGATGTTGTCTTGCACTGGAGCTGATAGACTCCAGACAGGTATGCGTGGTGCCTTTGGAAAGGCCCAGGGCACAGCGGCCAGGGCCCACACTGCCCGGGTCATAATGTCCATCCGCACCAAGCTGCAGACCAAGGAACATGTGATTGAAAGCCCTCCACCGGGCCAAGTTCAAGATCCCTGGCCGCCAGAAGATCCACATCTCTAAGAACTGGGGATTTATCAACTTCAATGCAGATGGATTTGAGAACATGGTGGCAGAAAACCAACTCATCCCAGACGGCTATGGGGTCAAATATATCCCTAATTGTGGTCCCCTGGACAAATGGCGGGCCCTGCACTCATGAGCATCAGCAATGTCCCCTCCTTAATCATGCTCACCAATAAACGCTATTTCCTGTTTAAAAAAAAAAAAAACAGGGAGAGATTGACCCAGACTTGCCTGTAAGTGTCCAGGAGTCCCCGGCAGAGGCATGGGTTGATGGTGGCCTGCTGCAGGGCTGAGGGCACTGAGTGTAGCAGTGCATGCATGGGATCTTTTGAAAGAGGTCACCATTATGTTCATTATCTCCACCATAGTTTCAGTTCAGTTCAGTCGCTCAGTCGTGTCCAACTCTTTGTGACATCATGAATCACAGGACGCCAGGCCTCCCTGTCCATCACCAACTCCCGGAGTTTACTCAAACTCACATCCATCGAGTCGGTGATGACATCCAGCCATCTCATCCTCTGTTGTCCCCTTCTCCTGCCCCCAATCCCTCCCAGCATCAAAGTCTTTTCCAATGAGTCAACTCTTCGCATGAGGTGGCCAAAGTACTGGAGTTTCAGCTTTAGCATCATTCCTTCCAAAGAAATCCCAGGACTGATCTCCTTTAGGATGGACTGGTTAGATCTCCTTGCAGTCCAAGGGACTCTCAAGAGTCTTCTCCAACACCACAGTTCGCAGTGATTTTGGAGCCCCCCAAAATAAAGTCTCTCACTGTTTCCACTATTTCCCCATCTACTGACTATGAGTGAATACATTTCAAAAACTTAGAATGGGGACCTAGCAGATAGTAAGCAACAAGTATAGCTATCACTATCATAGAAGTATGTGTGCTAAGTCTGTTCAGTCATGTCTGACTCTTTCTGACTCCATGGACCACAGCCTGCCAGACTCCTCTATCCATGGGTTTCTCCAGACAAGAATATTGGATCGGGTTGCCATTTCCTACTGCAGGGGTTCCTCCCAACCCAGGGACTGAACCCAAGTCTCTTACAACTCCTGCACTGGCAGGCAGGTTCTTTACTATTAGCATCACTTGGGTAGAGAGATATTATGGAAGTAAACAGAAATAAAATTACCCTTTCCTCTGTACTTCTACCCTTTAATCACACTCATTTTCTATAGGGTGACAACTTCGAGTCTCTTTTCCTATGCTTATTTACACATATACACTCCTTCTCCCCCTCAAGACCTTCTTCTCCCTCAACCTTGCCTTGTGCCTGTCTTCCTCTCTCAGATATACCCAGATTAGCTCTGCAGACACATTCTAGAAATGGGAGCTCTTAACTGAATGAGAGCTATTAATACAACGGGTCCATCACTGCACAGTACTATGAAGGCACACTCCAAAATAATTGGTTACTTTTGGTAAATATACTATTAGGGAATATGTCTCTATCCCCTTTACTATCATCAATTTGACACTAACAATTTGGCTTAGACCAGAGGTCTCCAACCTTCGGGATCTAATTAATGTCTGAGATCTCAGGTGGAGTTAAATAAGAAATAATAGAAAAAAGTGCACAGTAAATGCAATTTGCTTGAATCATCTGGAAATCATCCCCCTGCACCCCAATCCAAGGAAAAATTGTCTTCCGTGAAACCAGTCCCTGGTGCCAAAATGTTTTCCTTTGACTATTAAAACAATCCAAATCAAGTTAACTAAATTTGATGCTTTCACATAAATTATTCACTCATGTAATATGCATTTTCAGTTTAGTCTGTCAAAATAACTTTCCTTTTCCCTCGTTACCAGTATTTTATCCTTTCCTCCTGAGACATATCATTTTCTAGATTTGTTCACAAGTGTTAGTTCCACTGTAAGACTGTCATTCCTTGAGACATTTATGAAACTTTGTATAAAGTAGATGCTCTATAAATATGCAATATATCAAAAATATAAGTATGACAATTTTACTACCATTAGTGTCCCTTAGTTTTATCATAAGTCACCAAGAGAGACAGCTGTCATCCCAGTTCTGTGACTCTTTGTAGGACCTTTAACCTGTCTTTGCTTAAACTTCAAGTTTCATAAAGTGAAAATAATATATAACTTATAAGAATTTAAAATGAGAGAATATACATAAAAACACATATACACTACCCAGTACATGTCAGACACCGTGTTGACTTAAGTGCTGAATGGGTTGATTACTGACAGCAGAGAAAAGAGGCCAGGAAAATGCAACTCTTGGGCTGCTTCTGAAAATTCTCTGAGCCCAAGATATAATTCTTTTGAGTTCTTACTGCAAGGCTGGGGTGAGAGTGACACATTAGGGCACTGAAAAGGTACTTGTAACCCCAACAGTCTTAAATTAATGAAACTAAGGTTTTATTAGACCAAAAAGAAAAGAAAAAAGAGTTGAAGGGAGGGTCTTTCTCATACCAGTCTTTTATGCCTAATTTTCAAAATTATGTCAGCCAGAAAAATTTCTCTAACTCAAACAGGTTTTTCTTTAAATCTTCCTTCAGTACATACATTGTGGTAGTACATTTTTCACCATGAGACAATCTTACAATAAAGTATCTGGGTATTATGTTCCTTTGTATATATGCTACCAGCACCAGAGTTAGTTTAATGTGGTCCAGTGGCTACCACTGTGCTTCCAGTGCAGGGGGTGCAGGTTTGATCAATGGTCAGGGGATCCTGCAAGCCACATGACACGGCCAAAATAAAAATATAATGCTTTCAAAATTTAGCTTAAAGAAAAGAAAAAGAAAATACAGGAAAAAAAAAAAAAAGAAAAAGCTGTATATCTTTAGGGCATATAAATAATTTTCAGAAGAAAAAATGTTAATATAGCGCTATTTTTCCTCAGTTTTAAACAAAGGTGTATCCCTTTAGCTAAGAAATAAGCTATGTTAATTTACACACATTATTTTTAACATACTGGCATTTAAAAGGGAAAAAAAATTATCTGTCCTACCTTAAGATGTTTGTGATACATTATCAGTAGAATTATTTCCCCGAACTCTTAGCAAAATTTGTCACAGTGAAACCTGAATCTAAGTCAAAGTTCAGTTCAGTTCAGTTCAGCCGCTCAGTCGTGTCCGACTCTTTGCGACCCCATGAATCGCAGCCCGCCAGGCCTCCCTGTCCATCACCATCTCCCGGAGTTTACTCAGACTCACGGCCATCGAGTCCGTGATGCCATCCAGCCATCTCATCCTTGGTCTTCCCCTTCTCCTCCTGCCCCCAATCTCTCCCAGCATCAAAGTCTTTTCCAATGAGTCAACTCTTCGCATGAGGTGGCCAAAGTACTGGAGTTTCAGCTTTAGCATCATTCCTTCCAAAGAAATCCCAGGGCTGATCTCCTTCAGAACGGACTGGTTGGATCTCCTTGCAGTCCAAGGGACTCTCAAGAGTCTTCTCCAACACCACAGTTCAAAAGCATCAATTCTTCAGCGCTCAGCCTTCTTCACAGTCCAACTCTCACATCCATACATGACCACAGGAAAAACCATAGCCTTGACTAGATGGACCTTAGTCGGCAAAGTAATGTCTCTGCTTTTGAATATACTATCTAGGTTGGTCATAACTTTTCTTCCAAGGAGTAAGCGTCTTTTAATTTCATGGCTGCAGTCACCATCTGCCATGATTTTGGAGCCCAAAAAAATAAAGTCTGACACTATTTCCACTGTTTCCCCATCTATTTCCCATGAAGTGATGGGACCAGATGCCATGATCTTCATTTTCTGAATGTTGAGCTTTAAGCCAACTTTTTCACTCTCCTCTTTCACTTTCATCAAGAGGCTTTTAGCTCCTCTTCACTTTCTGCCATAAGGGTGGTGTCATCTGCATATTGATATTTCTCTCGGCAATCTTGATTCCAGCTTGTGTTTCTTCCAGTCCAGTGTTTCTCATGATGTACTCTGCATATAAGTTAAATATGCAGGGTGACAATAGACAGCCTTGACGTACTCCTTTTCCTATTTGGAACCAGTCTGTTGTTCCATGTCCAGTTCTAACTGTTGCTTCCTGACCTGCATACAGATTTCTCAAGAGGCAGGTTAGGTGGTCTGGTATTCCCATCTCTTTCAGAATTTTCCACAGTTTCTTGTGATCCACACAGTCAAAGGCTTTGGCATAGTCAATAAAGCAGAAATAAATGTTTTTCTGGAACTCTCTTGCTTTTTCGATGATTCAGCAGATGTTGACAATTTGATCTCTGGTATAAGACTTTTAAACATACAACCACCAGGGGACTTTAACATCAAAATAGTTTCATTATGAAGTGAAAGCTGAGAAATAAAGTCACATTTTATTCTGTTTAATTCACTTAAAATCACACCCACAAAATAATCCCATTCTCTGGCCAAATGAATTATTAGACTATGTTTAAAATAGTTTTATTAACTTAGTTAAAACAAAGCTTAGAAGGGCATTTTTTAATGTACTGCACACATGACTTATTTTGATATTCTCAGTCTAATTTTACTCCAGTAAAATACTCAGTCTAAAGCATCTCTATTTTTAAGAATTACTTGCACTGTAGCTATTTCCAAACAGCATTAAGCTTGCTGGTGGTTGATGTCACTTCCAGAAAGAAGCAGGAGAATGTCTAGCCATCTTAAAGCCTTATTGCCAGATATTAAGTATTTTTAAATTGCATATTAAACTATCCTAGTCTTTCCCATTTATAGATTTATCACTTTTAAAAAAAAGAAAAAGTAACATAACATATCTTATATGCCTCAAGTACATTTTTTCATCAAAATTATTTAAAAATAATCATGTAGATAGAGGTTTACAAATTATCTGTGACACAATTTAAGGAGTTTCAGATCAAATCATAGTGAGCCAAGTAAATCCACAGATTCACCCTGTCCCCCAGTTCCCCACTGTGTAACTAGAACAGACATACTTAGCAACTGGCACACTTACCATATTGATTCTCTGATCCATAGAGTAAGAATCATTATGGTAGGAACGATCAAGCAGAGGGCTTTGCTGGTGGCTCAGTGGTAAAGGATCCACTACCCTGATAGTTCAGTTGGTAAAGAATCCACCTGCAATGCAGGAGACCCCAGTTCGATTCCTGGGTCAGAAAGATCCCCTGAAGAAGGGAAAGGTTACCCACTCCAGTATTCTTGGGCTTCCCTTGTGACTCATCTGATAAAGAATCTGCCTGCAATGTGGGAGACCTGAGTTCGATCCCAGGGTTGGGAAGATCCCCTGGAGAAGGGAAAGGTTACTCACTCCAGTATTCTGGCCTGGAGAATTCCATGGACTGTATAGTCCATGGAGTCCCAGAGAGTTGGACATGACTAAGTGATGTAAGTATACATCAATGCAGGAGACATAAGCTCAACCTCTGGGGAAGATCCCTTGGAGGAGGAAATTACAACCCACTCCAATACTCTTGCCTGGAAAATTGCATGGACAGAGAGGAGTCTGGTGGGCTATAGTCCACAGAGTTGCAAAGACTAGGATGCAACTGAGCACACACACACACAATCAAGTAGAAGCCACTAGAGTTTCTTCTCCTTCTCACCAAGATATTTTTAAAATGCAGTATTAGAGATAACTGCCATGATCAAAAAACATGAACGAGGATGATACCTATCACATCCCATTTAACAATTTGCCTGTTTAGACTATGTGTAAAGCAGATGGGTGTTGAAAAATAACTGAATTATAAATAAATGCAGACAGGTAGTAACTCCAACTGCAGCTGGTATTCAAAATACAGTATTTTTACTGGAACAAATTAGTATTAATCCCTACAACCTGGTAAAGAAATGCTTTTTTCTCCATATTAATTTGCAAAGAATCCCAAAAGCACTTTGCTTTTACCTGGCAAGTTTAACAGTACACTATCACACTCTTGCCTCAGGTCTGTCAACACTCCTGCTCTCCAAAAAAGTCCACAGAGACTTTGATCTTATTGGAGTACACAGAATGTCACAACTGCCTGCTACACTGAAGGCATTATGCTGACTGGATCTACAAACAAGTAGTAGCCAGCACTTTAGCTATTTTAACACAACATAATGAAAACCAGTAAGCATGAAGTTAAACCTTACCCTTAAGTTTCTGCACCAGAATCCAGTCAGGAAACAGAAAATATAAAGTTTGCTTAACAAAGAGAACTTAATATAAAAAAGTGGGTATAAAATCATAAGATCTGAAAAGGTAAAAAGTAAATACTGTGGTGTCATAGAGGTATAAATACAGAAAGTTATTACCACTCCTGGGGGAACAAAGGATAGGCTCAAATTATTAAAACTTAGAAGCCTGGACAAAGTGCCCTTTAGAGTCAAAACTGAGATTCCTGAGGAAGACACACTGCTCAGCTGGTGTTCTGGTCCAGCTCACTCACTGCATAAGCAATTGAGTTTTAAGTTCTCATCCCAAGCTACCTTGATAGTGGTAGAGTTTGAACTAAACGCTGGTCTTGTGACTTCTGACTTTATGAACTCTTTCTACTACAGAACACTTCTTGATTAATATTTGGTCAGGTCACTCAAATACTCTAACTTTCTTTTAGATTAAAAAATATTAAAGATATTTAAGTAAGATTCTCTGAACTCAAAGAAGTAAATTATGAACTATCATTTCTGAGACACCCTTTTCTACCCCACACCGAGCAGAATCTGCTCTGGCTTTATAAAGCATGGTAACCCAAAGGGGGCACGGATGTTCTATTGAGGATATCATAGATGTTCTACTTTCTCTGGATATTGCTTAACTCAGTTGTGCGTATTCTGAAAATTCACTAAGCTGTACTTTTACTATTATTTTTGCACTTTTCTGTATGTTTTTACAGGGGAATTCATAAAGATAGCAAAAATTATGCTGCCACCTTCCCAGAATCCTAAAAACTGATAAATTCCTATCTTATTTATCTTTTCATCTCTCACAGATTATAGGAAGGAACGACGACAAACTTTATTTCTCGATTTAATTCCCAAAAGCAAATGAGAAACTGATTGGTGATGTAAAAACGACCAAAACCATGGGAAAAAATAACCATGTCAAATGACAACTTACTGAGAAATTGTTAAATGTTGAGAAACCAGAATCTGCAAAGAGAGAGCTAGAGAAAAGTTCAGAACTTTGAAATTAGCCCAAGAAATAGCTCTATAACTAACTAAACTATGTAACTTATGTAAAGTTATTTTATTCCTATAAAAGTATTCCTCATCTGTAAAATGAGTTCGATACTACCTACCTAAAGAGAGATATGAGGATTAGAATTAATATACTGAAATGTTTTCCTTGTTATCTGAAATGAATATTGTTACTGTGTAAGAAAGGCAGTTGTAGGGGCTTCCCTGGGAGTCCAGCGGTTAAGAACCCACCTGCCAATGCAAAGGACATGGGTTCAACCCCTGGTTTGGGAAGATCTCACATGCTGTGGGGCAACTAAGCCTGTGCACCACAATGTAGCCCGTGTGCTTCAGTTACTGAGGTCCACAGGCCTAGAGCCTGTGCTCTAAAACAAGAGCAGCCATTGCAAGGAGAAGCCTGCACACTGCTACTAGACAGTAGCCCCCACTCTCTGCAACTAGAGAAAGTCAGCGCACAGTAACAGAGACCCAGTGCAGCCAAAAATAAATATTACAAAAAAAAGAAAGGTAGTACAATCTTATGTGACACTGTAAGGAAAGAGTAGGAAAGGGAGGATGAGCAGGGGAAGGGGAAAAGATGACAACAGATCAAGTTCTTCTGGGATATAAGAATATCTTTCATTCTAGTATCCTCAACATCTAATATAGTACCTAATAAACTGAATAGCTACTTAATGAACTACATATGATTTGAGGGAAGTTAGCAAAATAGTGGTCAGAGAATTAAAAAAATAATAATAGATTTTGTGTGAAAAATCAAGTAAAAATCATTGTAGATTAAATTTTCAGGATGTCTAACAGAAAATAGCAATCTGAGTAATTTCAGATTGGTATCAGTGCAGGACTGAAGAAATGTGCTTATTTTGATGAAAATTTAAATAAGAAAAAAAATAGGACAGATTAAAAGCATAAGAAATTAAAATTAGTGACAAAAATATTCTGCAAAAATGATTTCTAACCAACAGCTCCTAAAACAGCATTTTCCAACTTCCTAATAAAATACCCGACTCTTTGCAACCCCATGGACTATACATTCCATGTAATTCTCCAGGCCAGAACGCTGGAGTGGGTTCAGTTCAGTTGCTCAGTCATGTCCAGCTCTTTGCAACCCATGAACTGCACCACCCCAGGCATCCCTGTTCATCACTGACTACCGGAGTGCACATAAACCCATGTCCACTGTGTCAGTGATGCCACTGAACCATCTCATCCTCTGTCGTCCCCTTCTCCTCCTGCCCTCAATCTTTCCCAGCACCAGGGTCTTTTCAAATGAGTCAGCTCTCTGCATCAGGTGGCCAAAGTATTGGAGTTTCAGCTTCAACAGCAGCCCTTCCAATGAACACCCAGGACTGATCTCCTTTAGGATGGACTGGTTGGATCTCCTTGCAGTCCAAGGGACTCTCAAGAGTCTTCTTCAACACCACAGTTCAAAAGCATCAATTCTTTAGTGCTCAGCTTTCTTTATAGTCCAACTCTCACATCCATACATGGCTACTGGAAAAACCATAGCCTTGACTAGACGGACCTTAGTCGGCAAAATAATGTCTCTGCTTTTTAATATGCTATCTAGGTTGGTCATAACTTTTCTTCCAAGCAGCAAGTGTCTTTTAATTTCATGGCTGCAATCACCATCTGCAGTGATTTCGGAGCCCAAAAAATAAAGTCAGCCACTGTTTCCCCATCTATTTCCCATGAAGTGATGGAACCAGATGCCATGATCTTTGTTTTCTGAATGTTGAGCTTTAAGCCAACTTTTTCACTCTCCTCTTTCACTTTCATCAAGAGGCTGTTTAGTTCCTCTTCACTTTCTGCCATAAGGGTGGTGTCATCTGCATACCGGAGGTTATTGATATTTCTCCCGGCAATCTTGATTCCAGCTTGTGCTTTCTCCAGCCCAGCGTTTCTCAGGATATACCCTGAATATAAGTTAAATAAGCAGGTTGAGAATATACAGCCTTGACATACTCCTTTTCCTATTTGGAACCAGTCTGTTGCTCCATGTCCAGTTCTAACTGTTGCTTCCTGACCCGCATACAGGTTTCCCAAGAAGCAGATCAGGTTGTCTGGTATTCCCATCTCTTTCAGAATTTTCCACAGTTTATTGGGATCCACACAAAGGTTTGGCATAGTCAATAAAGCAGAAATAGATGTTCTTCTGGAACTGTGTTGCTTTTTCAATGATCCAGCAGATGTTGGTAATTTGATCTCTGGTTCCTCTGTCTTTCCTAAAACCAGCTTGAACATCTGGAAGCTCACGGTTCACATATTGCTGAAGCCTGGCTTGGAGAATTTTGAGCATTACTTTACTAGCATGTGAGATGAGTGCAATTGTGCGGTAGTTTGAGCATTCTTTGGCAATACCTTTCTTTGGGATTGGAATGAAAACTGACTTTTTCCAGTCCTGTGGCCACTGCTGAGTTTTCCAGATTTGCTGACATACTGAGTGCAGCACTTTCACAGCATCATCGTTTTCCAGGGGAGCTTCCCAACCCACGGAGTGAACCCAGGTCTCCCTCATTGCAGGCAGATTCTTCACCAGCTGAGTCACCAGGGAAGCCCAATAAGATACCCAGAAAAATAGAAAAAATAAATTAAATAAATCCTGCACTATTAGTCAAAACTAAAGGAGTAATCGATGGACGTGAGTCTGAGTGAACTCCGGGAGATGGTGATGGACAGGGAGGCCTGGCATGCTGCGATTCATGGGGTCGCAGAGTCGGACACGACTGAGCGACTGAACTGAACTGAACTGAACTGAAAGGGGTAATACCGACCTTCTCCAAAACGACTTATGGCAGCATGCTGCACCTCCCAGGACTGCTGCTGCCAATGCAACAGGCTGCTATCAACCCAAGCCTCTGCCAGACACTCCCAAATACTCACAGAAGAAGATGAGTGCATGTCCTTCTACATCACCCTCATGCTAACCACAATGATCACACGGATCACAGTTTTGTGTAACTCAGTGAAACTATGACAAGGGAATATTTCATGTAAAGATGGACACACTAAAGGACAGAAACAGTATGGACCTAACAGAAGCAAAAGATATTAAGAAGAGGTGGCAAGAATACACAGAAGAACTGTACAGAAGAGGTCTTAATGACCCAGATAACCACAATGATGTGATCATTCACCTAGAGCCAGACATCCTGGAGTGTGAAGTCAAGTGGGCCTCAGGAAGCATTACTGAAACAAAGCTAGTGGAGGTGATGGAATTCCAGGTGAGCTATTTCTAATCCTAAAAGATAATGCTGTTAAAGTGCTGCACTCAATTTGTCAGCAAATTTGGAAAATTCAGCAGAGGCCACAGGACTGGAAAAGGTCAGTTTTTATTCTAATCCCAAAGACAATGCCAAAGAATGTTCAAACTATGACACAATTGCATTCATCTCACACGCTAGTGTGAATTCTATACTTTTTATATGTTCACAAGTACTAGTCCTGGAATATAACATTTTTACACCAGGTGGAATACTGTATCAGTGTCCAGTTAGCCCAGTGGTCCTCAAAGATTTTGGTTTCAGGACTCCTCTGCTGCTGCTAAGTTGCTTCAGTCATGTCCGACCCTGTGCGACCCCATAGACGGCAGCCCACCAGACTCCCCTGTCCCTGGGATTCTCCAGGCAGGAACACTGGAGTGGACTGCCATTTCCTTCTCCAATGCATGAAAGTGAAAAGCAAAAGTGAAGTGGCTCAGTCGTGTCTGATTCTTAGCGACCCCATGGACTGCAGCCCACCAGGCTCCTCCGTCCATGGGATTTTCCAGACAAGAGGGGGCAAGATTTTCTGCCAAATATCGGTGAGTTTTGTGGCCCCCAAAGGTGTAGGAAGGAATCTGGGATGGATGACGAAACTGTTCTATATCTTGACTGTGGTGGTAGATACATGACTGTATGTTTGTCCAAAATAACAGAATTTTATATTTAAAGGAGTGAATATATGTAAATTAAACTTTCCAAAAGTCTGACTCAAAAAAAAAATTCTTGAAGATCCCAAAGAGCTTCTGTTTATTCGCGCTATCAATATCTAGCATATTATAAATTATAAATGAGAAAAATCAGGGATTCCCTGGTTGCTCAGTGGTGAAGAATGTGCTTGCCAATCCAGGAAACACAGGTTGATCCCTGACTGGGGAAGATCCCACATGCTGCAGAGCATCTAAGCCCATCTGTCACAACTATTCAAACTGTGCTCTAGAGCCTGGGAGCCACAGCTACTGGAGCCCTTGTGCGCTACAGCCTGTGCTCGGTAACAAGAGCAGTAACTGCAGAGAAACCCACACCGTAACTGGACAGTAGCCCGGGTCGCTGCAACTGGAGAAAGCTCGTGCAGCAACAAGACCAAGCATACCCAAAAATAAATAAAACTATCAAAAAAATTTTAAAGAGAAAGTCTTTAAAATAATAAATGCACTGAATGTTAATAATGTATTCTTCATGAAAAATAACTATTTTCCAAAGCAAAAAATATTTAGTGAGAAAAGTCACATTTTTTGAGTCAATCTCTTTAATGTCTGCCTTCAAATAGGGAACAGCTGGATTCTCATATCTGCTTCTGCTTTCAACTTGTTACAGTATGACAGGTCATTTGGCCTCTGGAAAACTCCACTGTACACTTGTAAGAAAATGAGCATGAAAAAGACAACACCTGCATATTATTACAAAAATAATTTTGAACTGGAAATGTCAGGAACCCCAGGGCTCCTGGACCATACTTGGAGAATCTTTGATCTAACCTATACAAGAAAATATCAAGTATTAAATACGGTAAAGTAATAAAATATACTTATTTTCAAATCAAGGAAAGTGTCTCATGATTATCCATTCAATTTAATACACTAATATTCCCTTTATCCAGGTCGAAACTTCTATCAAACAATGATTTAGACTGAGCTACCAATCTCAATTTAAATTAAAAACATTTCAGAGGTCCATGAGTTAAAAAAAAAAAAAAAAAAAAACCACCAGAGACTTCCCTAGTGGTCCAATGGTTAGGACTCCAGGCTTTAAAATGCAAGGGGTGCGGGTTCCATCCCTGGTTGGGGAACTAAGATCCCACATGCCATGCTGGTTCGGCCAAAATATTAAAAATTAATTTTAAAATGTTTTAAAAAGAAAAATCAGACAGTAAGAGGCACAGCACCATCCTCGAGCCTTCACTCACTGACTGTAGGACAAGGCATATCAAAGGCAGCAAGAACATGGAGAAAGTAAGGCAAAGAAAATACCTGACCTCAGGAAAAAAGAGAGCACAAAATGAAAAAGCAGGCAGAACTGCAAAAGTCAAGCAATACAGGAGCAAACATATCCTGAATGAAAAATACGAGAAAAAACAAACATTGTTCCCTGTATGCACACTTAAAGGAACTCAAAACTCTATTTTAAGACCACATCCCCTCTACTGGCAGTGAAACTACACCAAACGGCTCTTCGTGTGCAATAGCATTCATACGACCCCCAGTGGGAATCCACTCTCCTCTCAGCAATCATTGTGTCTAACATGCTAAGCAAGGTGGGAGACCTGTGCGTTACGGGGAATAAAGGGGGTGCCTACTTGAGGCTTTTTATTTCAGTGTTTACACAACTTTCACAACCGGAGAGCAGTCCAGAACCAGTTACTAGCCCAAGCGACGAAGTCAGACCTGCTGTCTGCGGGAGCTCGGTTCCCAGGTGTTTTAAAAATATTTCCCAAGGAAGAGGGGGCACGGCCGGGAGACGGCGCCACCCCAGGGCGAACAGGGCAGTCCTGGACTGCCCAAAGTGGCTGCGGCCGCCCGGTCACCTGTCCCGGCAGTCCCGCCCGCGGCAGTGGGACCGCCCCGCACTCCCCCCCGTGACTCCTTTGGCGGGGTCCGGGGCCACCTTCCTCCTCGGCCTCAGTCTCCCCTTCTATACGGCGGTAGGACGGGCCCCCTCTCCCCTGCCCCCTCTAGCTTGACAACAGGACTGCCGGCGCGAGGCAGCTCGGCCGCTCACCCAGCTCAGGCCGTCCCCGCGGTGAGTGGTCCCTGAGGGGGACGATCCTCGGGGCCCAACACTCACCCGGCTGATGCTTCAACGCCATCACCGACACCAGGTAGTGGGCGATATCAAAAAAGGGGAACATGGAAGTGCGAGAAAAGGCAAGGGTCAGCTCATTCCACGGAGAGTCCATCGCGACTACCGACCGCCGCAGCCGAAGCAGCCGCGGAGACGGGTTCCCGGCGTGCGCGGCGAGGGGTGGGGGGAGGGGACGGCCGCGGCCGCGCGCTCCTCGACGCGGCCTCCGGGAGCCCTGCGCGTGCGCCCTGGCTCGAGAGGCTGGCGCGCGGAGGGGCGGGGCCGCGTGTCCCGGGAGCCTCGGGCGCGCGAGCGGTTGGCGGGTGAGCGGGATGCGCCGGCTGCCCCTGCCACAGCCGAACCTCGTTCTCCTAATAAGGGTCCAGCATCTTCTCGGTGCAGGGGGTTGTGCCAGATCTGGAGAATGGGCAAATGAATGCAATATACGTAATGAATAAAAAGTGCTTTATTTCAGTTAACATTTAGTTCATTTCTTATTTTTAAAACGAATAAAGAACTATTTTAAATGTTTCTTGCTGCTACTGCTGCTGCTAAGTCGCTTCAGTCGCGTCCAACTCTATGCGACCCCATAGACGGCAGCCCACCAGGCTTCCCCATCCCTGGGATTCTCCAGGCAAGAACAATGGAGTGGGTTGCCATTTCCTTAAATGTTTGTTAGTTATTTCCAATATGCTAAGTATTGATAAATGAAACCCACATAAAGTCTCAGGACTCCGGGATCCTTTACAATTTCTTTTTTAAGGCAACTTTTTTTAAAGGTTTAATTTACATACATTTTATTCACCCTTTTTAGTATAAAGTTCTATAATTTTGGATAAACGCAGTCCACAAGAGGAGACGCTCAGAGTTGTGCGTGCTAAGTCACTTCAGTCGTGTCGACTCTGTGTGACTCCATTAACCAGAGCCCTGCAGGCTTCTCTGGCCATGGGATTCTCCAGGCAAGAATACAGGCGTAGGGCACCGGCCCTCCTCCAGGGGATCTTCCCCACCCAGGGATCAAACCCGCTCTCTTATGTCTCCTGCATTGGCAGACTGGTGCTTTACTACTAATCCTACCAAGTGACCTTGCACCAAACTAAGGAAAAAAGCAACTCGTGATTATTTACATCTTGATGTTTCAGTGTGTTCTTTCCACAATTTTTATACATTTCGTTATCTTTGGCATTTTAGTATTGTGAATTTAGGGGCAGAACTTGGATGTTATTTCCCAAAATTTTAGTCTTAATATCTTAAACTCCACAAAGTATGTGTTTCGTCCTTGGACTTAAAATACTATAATATCTCTAAATCATACGTCTATGCCAACATCACTCTGAGGCATAATTAAATTCATTACTAACACCAATAGGGCAAGAGTGAAAAGCCCTAGAGTTTTTTGTTGTTTTTTTTTTAAGATATATCAAACATTTTGCTTCAGTTCAGTTCAGTTCAGTTCAGTCGCTCAGTCGTGTCCAACTCTTTCCGACCCCATGAATCGCAGCCCGCCAGGCCTCCCTGTCCATCACCATCTCCCGGAGTTCACTCAGACTCACGGCCATCGAGTCCATGATGCCATCCAACCATCTCATCCTGGGTTTTCCCCTTCTCCTCCTGCCCCCAATCCCTCCCAGCATCAGAGTCTTTTCCAATGAGTCAACTCTTCGCATGAGGTGGCCAAAGTACTGGAGCTTCAGCTTTAGCATCATTCCTTCCAAAGAAATCCCAGGATTGATCTCCTTCAGAATGGACTGGTTGGATCTCCTTGCAGTCCAAGGGACCCTCAAGAGTCTTCTCCAACACCACTGTTCAAACGGATCAATTCTTCGGCACTCAGCCGTCTTCGCAGTCCAACTCTCACATCCATACATGACCACTGGAAAAACCATAGCCTTGACTAGACGGACCTTAGTCAGCAAAGTAATGTCTCTGCTTTTGAATATACTATCTAGGTTGGTCATAACTTTTCTTCCAAGGAGTAAGCGTCTCTTAATTTCATGGCTGCAGTCACCATCTGTAGTGATTTTGGAGCCCAAAAAAATAAAGTCTGACACTGTTTCTACTGTTTCCCCATCTATTTCCCATGAAGTGATGGGACCAGATGCCATGATCTTCGTTTTCTGAATGTTGAGCTTTAAGCCAACTTTTTCGCTCTCCTCTTTCACTTTCATCAAGAGGCTTTTTAGCTCCTCTTCACTTTCTGCCACAAGGGTGGTGTCATCTGCATATCTGAGATTATTGATATTTCTCCCAGCAATCTTGATTCCAGCTTGTGCTTCCTCCAGCCCAGTGTTTCTCATGATGTACTCTGCATAGAAGTTAAATAAGCAGGGTGACAATATACAGCCTTGACGTACTCCTTTTCCTATTTGGAACCAGTCTGTTGTTCCATGTCCAGTTCTAACTGTTGCTTCCTGACCTGCATACAGATTTCTCAAGAGACAGGTCAGGTGGTCTGGTATTCCCATCTCTTTCACAATTTTCCAGTTTATTGTGATCCACACAGTCAAAGGCTTTGGCATAGTCAATAAAGCAGAAATAGATGTTTTTCTGGAACTCTCTTGCTTTTTCCATGATCCAGCAGATGTTGGCAATTTGGTCTCTGGTTCCTCTGCCTTTTCTAAAACCAGCTTGAACATCAGGGAGTTCACGGTTCACGTATTGCTGAAGTCTGGCTTGGAGAATTTTGAGCATTACTTTACTAGTATGTGAGATGAGTGCAATTGTGCGGTAGTTTGAGCATTCTTTGGCATTGCCTTTCTTTGGAATTGGAATGAAAACTGACCTTTTCCAGTCCTGTGGCCACTGCTGAGTTTTCCAAATTTGCTGGCATATTGAGTGTAGCACTTTCACAGCATCATCTTTCAGGATTTGAAATAGCTCAACTGGAATTCCATCACCTCCACTAGCTTTGTTCGTAGTGATGCTTTCTAAGGCCCACTTGACTTCACATTCCAAGATATCTGGCTCTAGATTAGTGATCACATCATCATGATTATCTGGGTCGTGAATATCTTTTTTGTACTTACCCTAAACATATTAATTCCAACAGAAAAGAACGGATCATTTCAGACTCTACAAGTAATCTGAAACTTGTTTCATTTCAAAACTAAAAATATGTCAGATCCCCCCCTCTGCCTAGAGCCTAAAGATTTTTTTTTATCTAAGAGAAACGAAATCATAACCTCACAAAAAGACATCTTCTACATTTTAACTGTGCTCACCGTATTTGCTCTTGGTCAGTGCTTCAGCTGTTCTAATGAAATGGGCAGAACAGAATGAAGCAGGCAATGAAAGGAGGGGAGACTTTAAATTGGTAACAGGGAAAGGCAAGATTTGGGGAAATTATTCGTGAAAATTAAAACCTGCCCTGACTTTTGGAAGCAGTTTACAAAGTTACATAATTATTGCAGATAAAAGAAATCCAAATTATGAAAGTATTGCTTATATAATAGAATGCAAAACTGGCCTAACCATATGAAATCTGGAAAAGAGTTTTGACTAAACATATTCTAAGCATTTTTAGTACAAAAACATGTGAAACTAATTGTCATACTCCAAGTCTTTGAAGAGCAATGCTCTTGATATTTTGGACTGAATAATTTGTTGTCCTGTGGGATGTCTTATGGAATGTTTAACAGCATCCCTGTCCTCTACCCACTATTAATAAATGCCAGTAGCACACACATACACACATACACTCTCACACACACACACACACACACACACACACACACTGTAACAACCAAAAATGTCTCCAGAATTGCCAAATGTCCCTGAGGCAGGGGGTAGGGGGAGAGCAAAAAATCCCTAGTTCAGAATTACTTTATAAAAAAATAAATTTTGGACAGCATGTTCCATAATGCATATACAAACATTATTGATATGCATCTAATATTAATCATCAAGTTAATTCTGCATAACTTGATCATTTATCCCCTGGATCAAGTTGAAAACATCTCAAAACCCAGCACCACAAAGGTGTATGTGTGTGTATCTGTGTGTGTGTGTGTGTCACTCACTCAGTTGTATCCAACTGTTTGGGACCCCATGGACTGCAACCGCCAGGCTCCCTAGCCCATGGAATTTTCCAGGCAAGAATACTGGAGTGGGTACTGT
Organism: Ovis aries; assembly: GCF_016772045.2. Taxonomy (NCBI): domain Eukaryota; kingdom Metazoa; phylum Chordata; class Mammalia; order Artiodactyla; family Bovidae; genus Ovis; species Ovis aries. Next base: position 17,370,192 of record NC_056055.1, read on the forward strand.
TTCCGACTCCACAGGATCTTCCTGACCTGGAGAGCGAAACTGCGTCTCTTATGTCTCCTGCACTGGCAGGGGGATTCTTTATCTCTAGCGCCACATGGGAAGCCCACCACAAAGATAATCCTAGCTATTAATCTGCAATACTGCTTTCTATCCACTGAGTGGCATGCCTTTCACTTTGGGAAGTCAATAACAATAACTTTTTAAAAACCATGAAGAGTCCATGATGAGGAAGTTTCACATTAGAGGAGCCAATTTCACTTCTAATCTTTAGTATCTGGTTAGGCATTTTCATTCTAAAGTTGTTTTTATAGGGATTTGATAACTATGCATTTTCAAATTATAGTGTAAAAATGTATGACATTTAAGACAAAGTATGTTTAATTTTAATTCTATTTTTCAATGGTCTGCATTATCAAGGAGGATTAACTAAAAGAGCACCAATTGCCCTGAATTCAATCAGTACAATGAAATGCTAGCAAATGAGATTTAAGTGATAAATCAATTCAATTATATACTCAACTCTTTAGATTCAGTGTGTATCTAATAATACACATTAATGTGATGACTTGAAAATAATAACTTGGCTTACATTTCTTACGCTTGAAACTAAAATCTTTTTCTGTAAACATCATTTACACCTGTAATATAAAAATTACACTAAAAGTACTCTCCATGTGTAACAAGTACAAATTTACCTACTTAACAATCTGATGTTATTAAAAGGGATATCTCTAGTGTTCATCAGTATAAGTGAAAGTGAAGTTGCTCAGTCGTGTCCGACTCTTTGCGATCCCACGGACTGTAGCCTACCAGGCTCCTCCATCCATGGGATTTTCTAGGCAAGAGTACTGGAATGGGTTGCCATTTCCTCCTCCAGGAGATCTTCCCGACCCAGGGACTGAACCCGGGTCTCCCGCATTGTAGGCAGACACTTTACTGTCTGAGCCACCAGGACCAAAACTGCAGTCAGCCACTGGTGCCATGGCTGCCAGGGGTCTATGGTTACCAGTCCTCCAAGTTATTATTCATCTCTGTTCAAGAGTAACAGGTACCATTAAATCAAAGGATAATAGAATTGTGCAAGTTGAATGGACTCTTTAAAAAAAGTAACTTTGGATGTGAGTCAAATAAAACAGTTCTGAGCAGCTTAAACAAAGTGAGGGATTTACTGAAAGGCTACCAGGGAATCAGCCATCAATCCCCCAAAAGAGCAAAAAGCTGGGCATTTCTGAGGCCGGCAGCAGCAGGTGGGTATGGGCTGCCCTTAGTTACTAATGATAGTCAATGTCAACATTGTCTAGTTCTGTGTCCCCAATTCAATACTGCCAGGAAAGAAAGCCTGTTCTCTCCTGGGACAGATGCCCTCTCCTGGTTAATCACCTCGGAGGGATGCTGGGTCACTTCCCTAGGTATCGGAGGCAGTGTCCTGAAAATGGATGGAGTCACACAGCCTTCACAAGAGGTATCTATTACAATCATTTTTAGGCCATTTATTTCAGAGAAGGCAACTCAGAGGTAGAGAGAGAGATCACAAAGGCAGGCAGTGACAGACCAGGATTTGTTATTATCCTATTATAATCAATCTCCCTACTGGGCTTTCTCTGGTTCCATGCAACCCAAATGGTTCTCCTAAAGTTGCCTTTTACTGACAGATATAGCATCCCCACAGCAATGAAAAGGCTACCAGATGAGAGCGAGAAAGACCTACTAGGAGTCAGGGCTGTGGGTCAACAGCCAGGATTAAAGCAGTTTGTAGTTTCCAGCATAACCAGTGTGTTGAAGATGGTGAACTCAGTGAGGCCACCAGGAAGTGGATTTATTATCCTCCAGACAAAGCCCCCAACCTTTATCTTCATGTCAGCAGATTCCATTACTTCCTCATCATTTAAGATACTAAAAAGTTAAAAGTCCAATCCAGTTAAAATGTCAATGTTGCATCTAATTCAGAGCTTTTCCCCAGTCCCTCAGCTCAGGTCTACCTGGCCCAGAGCCCTGCAGTGGAGGAAAGGGGCATGGGGTGGTCTTTCAGCCTTTCCTGATCTCTCCCTTACGCCTTCTGTGTCCTCCAGGGTTAAGGTGTCAGATAAGGAAATTATAGAAAGGGAACAAAAGGCTTTCTAATGCACAAGTGTTTGTTATAGTTTTTGTTTTTCTTTTTGCTACTGATACTCTCTACAGCAGGCTCCAGTGCTGACTCATGCATGGGGTCCATTTGTGAGTTTCTCAAAGATGCCATGGACCTCTGGATAGCAACACCTGAAATTATGGCAAATACCATCAGATGGCTAACCCAACAGGCATATCCAACTTTGTATGTTGAGTTAAAACATTAATGTGTTTTTTCCAGTCTCTCAGCAAGGGGTGGCAATGTGTTAGAATATTGGCAAATGAAAATGAAGCGAATCTGTTTGACATGCTTCCAAAGACAGAGTGAAGAAGAATGAAGTTGAAGGACTGACACTACACAGTCTTAAGGCTTACTATACATCTATAATAATCAAGACAGTGTGGCATTGGGAAGAGACAAGTGGATGAAAGCAATGTGGCTTCTGTAATTAAAGTGACTATGCCCTTGAGACAGGCCCTTCTCTTCTTTTTCTGCCTTGAGCTGGGGCAAGCCCTGTGACCATGGAAGAAAGATCAAGAAAAGAGTACATAGCTGACAGTATCAGTTATCTCTCTCAGACTTGCTGCTATGCAAGAAAAAAATTATCCTTCATCTGTTTAAATAGAGTCTCAATTGGCTTGGGGAAGGGAAGCACCTCCTTCCTCATAGAGAGAGGAGTAGAACAGCACAGCACTCTTAACCTTTTGAATTCCCTTCTGTGAATTTTCTCTCAGATTTTTGATCTCTTGGGCTGTTGGGAGTGGAGTTCTCTGAGCCAGTTTTTATCTTTAATTAAGTCGCACTTGCACAGCCCAGCTCCTCTCTTTAGAATGTGAAGGTAACATCCTTTGTCTTTAGAGCTCTACCTGGAATTCCAATATAACAAATCCCAATTAAGGGCTACCCTGGTGGTCTAGTGGTTAAAAGTCTGCCTTGCAATGCAGATGACACTGGTTCAATCCCTGGTCGAGGAAGATCACGCTTCATTAACAACTAAGCCAGTGAGGCACAACTACTGAGTCTGCGTTCTGGAGACTGCAAGCCCCACTACTGAGTCCACGTGCAGGAACTACTGAAACCCACACGCCCTAGCTCCTGTGCTCCACAACAAGAGAAGCCACAGCAATGAGAAGCCCGCCTACTGCAACTAGAGAGTAGCCCCAACTCTCCACAGCTAGAGAAAGCCCAGGTGCAGCAATGACGACCCAGCACAACCAAAAATAAGGGAATAAATAAATATTTTTAAAATCCCAACTAACATCTTGTTATACCAAAGACAGGCAAATAGGAGAAATTTTTAAAGAGACGTGAGTGAAGTTCAAAAGAAAATGCACGTAGCTAAAGCTAGGAGCTCACAAAATGTCAGTAATCTGTGTAGATGAGTTGATTAAACCAAAACATTAGTAAAGAGAACACAATGTGTACCTGATGTTTGGGCAAACAAAAGGAATCTCACCTACCTGAAGAGTCATAAATATGTCCAAATAACAGGGAGTTCCATAAGTACAAACAGAGCCAATGCAGTCACAGGTGGACCCATATGGTGGTCAGAACCAATTATGGTTCTGACCCATAATTATGGAAAGAAGTCATTTTAATGTAAAGCTGTCCATATATGACAATTGACAAATAAACACATTGCTTGAGCCCCAAGCTGTCCAGATTTTATACAAAAATAATAATAATAATAATAATACATTGGGGCTTCCCCAGTGGTTCAGCAGTAAAGAATTCAACTACAGCGCAAGAGAACTGCAAGAGATGCAGATTTGATCCCTGGATTGGGAAGATCACCTGGAATAGGAAATAGCAACCCAGTCCAGTATTCTTGCCCGGGAAATCCCATGGACAGAGGAGCCTGGCAGGTTGCAGTCTATTGGTTGCAAAGAGTTAGACACGACTGAACAATGAAACAACAACATCTACATTACGTATCTCCTGAGTTTATTTTTTAATTCAATGTTCAATTAGTGAAACTGTATGTATATCTATAGATATAACATATATTCCAGAGACTGCGTCAATCACTAAATGTTCCTTCAATGTCTGTAAACCTGTGTAAGTCATGGAAGATGTAAACTCTCTAAAATGTAAAAATCTCTTAGCATTTATTGTCTATGAAGCCAAGTATTCTTGCTTTTGCATACAAAAATATAAATATTTCCTTAGTTTAAAAAGCTAACGAGAATATTCCTAATATTAGCACAACTTCTTATAGGCATTAAACTTATCTTGCTGCTGCTGCTGCTAAGTACCACTTCAGTCATGTCCGATTCTCTGCGACCTCATAGACGGCAGCTCACCAGGCTCCTCTGTCCCTGGGATTCTCCAGGCAAGAACACTGGAGTGGGTTGCCATGTCCTTCCTCCAATGCATGAAAGTGAAAAGTGAAAGTGAAGTCGCTTGGTCGTGTCCAACTCGTAGCAACCCCATGGACTTCAGCCCACCAGGCTCCTCCGTCCATGGGATTTGCCAGGCAAGAGTACTGGAGTGGGGTGCCATTGATAATTTCTCAAAATGTTTAGCCATGGAAATCTATTTTTTCCCCTCCAAACAGTTCACAAAACTGGAAATCAAGCTTGAGAACCCTGATAAACTTTTTCCTGTCTCCATTATAGTCAGTTGTAGAAGGCAATGGCACCCTACTCCAGTACTCTTGCCTAGAAAATCCCATGGATGGAGGAGCCTGGTAGGCTGCAGTCCATGGGGTCTCGAACAGTCGGACACGACTGAGCAACTTCACTTTCACTCTTCACTTTCATGCATGGGAGGAAGGAAATGGCAACCCACTCCAGTGTTCTTGCCTGGAGAATCCCAGGGACGGAGGAGCCTGGTGGGCTGCCGTCTATGAGATCGCACAGAGTCGGGCACGACTGAAGCGACTTAGCAACAACAACTATCGGGTTATACAATGTTCATTTACTCGATACCTATGTATCTTATCTTTCAGATTAGCCCCATCAGATCACAATGTCAAAGTCTTTCCCTCCATCTCTTCAGCTACCTTTCTGTTAGGTTTAATCAGCCATAAGTAAGATACAAAATTATATTCTTGACTTTATACCAAGGAGTTCATTTGGGAAACTTTCTCATCTTGGGAGATGGTGTACAAGGGTAGTAACACAGAATCCACAGGCTCCAGAGTTAGACATTCTACTTACCGTGTAACCTTATAGAAAGCAGTTGCTAGATCTCTGTAAGCTTCTGTCTTCATCTTTAACCTAGGAATAACAATAGTTAGTTAACAGTGTTTTTTTCAAAACTGACAGCATATCACATATACAGAAAATAAACTAGTGGTTACCAGTCGGGGGAGGAGCAACATTCGGGTGAGGAAGTGGAAGGTACAAACAATTGGGTGTAAGATAGACTGCAAAGATATATTGTACAACACAGGAAATATAGCCAATATTTCGAAGTCACTAAAGGGAGGGTAACCTTTAAAAATTATGTAAGAAATTTAAAGGGAAACAAATAGGAAAAACCAAACCGACCTGACAGATAAGCAGGACCTGTGTTGGAGAAGACTCTTGAGAGTCCCTTGGACTGCAAGGAGATCCAACCAGTCCATTCTAAAGATCAGTCCTGGGTGTTCATTGGAAGGAATGATGCTAAAGCTGAAACTCCAATACTTTGGCCACCTCATGTGAAGAGTTGACTCATTGGAAAAGACTCTGATGCTGGGAGGGATTGGGGGCAGGAGGAGAAGGGGACGACCGAGGATGAGATGGCTGGATGGCATCACCAACTTGATGGACATGAGTTTAAGTGAACTCCGGGAGTTGGTGATGGACAGGGAGGCCTGGCGTGCTGCGATTCATGGGGTTGCAAAGAGTCAGACACGACTGAGCAACTGAACTGAACTGAACTGAACTGAACTAAAGGAAAAATTAAAAGCTCATATGCATGAATTCCTTAGCCAAGTACCTGATACATGGTACCTGCTCAATTAATTTTAGTTATGACTCTTCTATGATATTTAGATCTCTTAAGAGGAACTTGGAAGTCCCTTTTCTACTGCTTTTGTAACTTCTAAAGTTTATACATTACACCAACTTTAGAGACATAGTGCTTAAGGGTGCAGTTGCTAAACCAGATGTCCTGAGTCAAATCCTGATTCTGGCTCTTGCTCACCAAATTACCTCACGCAAGTTTCTCTACACCTCAGTTTTCTCATTTCTAAAATGGTGAAAATAACTCATGCAGTTTTCTGAGGATTAAATATATTAAGACATGTAAAGAATAGTGCCTAGAAATTATTATTCAAAATTTACTTACCCAACATCATAAATAGTTTAGTTTTCTCTTATCATGAATACTATTCAGTTTGGACCTAATTTCATAGAAAATGCCTACATATGAAAGCGTTCAAATTTGTGTTCTGGCAATGGCACCCCACTCCAGTACTCTTGCCTGGAAAATCCCATAGGCGGAGGAGCCTGGTGGGCTGCAGTCCATGGGGTCGCTACGAGTTGGACACGACCGAGCAACTTCACTTTCACTTTTCACTTTCATGCACTGGAGGAAGGAAATGGCAACCCACTCCTGTGTTCTTGCCTGGAGAATCCCAGGGATGGGGAAGCCTGGTGGGCTGCCGTCTATGGGGTTGCACAGAGTCAGACACGACTGAAGCGACTTAGCAGCAGCATATTGACCTGAGCATGCACACACACTGCAACAAGATTACAATAGAACTGTCTCCTACTTTCATATTATCACTTTAATAGTAAAACACACCAGAAGAATCATGTTAATAAATGTAAAATGCATAGAAATACGGCTCCCCTGTATTAGTTCTTTGTTATACTTAAATGTTAAATGTATGATATTAGATTATGTTTCAGCAGTTGTTGTTTTTTTTTAACTTTCCTTTGAGATTAACACACTAATATTAAACATATGAGGGCTTCCCTGGTGGCTCAGATGGTAAAGAATTTGCCTGTAATGCAGGAGATGTGGGTTTGATCCCTGGGTCAGGAAGATCCCTTGTATGAGGGAATGGCAACCCACTCCAGGATTCTTGCCTGGAGAATCCGCATGGACAGAGAAGCATGGTGAGCTACAGTCCATGGGGTTGCATTGAACATGACTGAGTGACTAAGCACACAGCACATATTGACCTAAAGAATGATCAGAATGATCAGTGTGCAATAAAAAAAGGATGCAGACTTCCTAAAGTTCAGTAAAGCGTCCTTAGCGTTCCAAGATGCCTGCCAATGCAGGCGATGCAGGTTCGATCCCTGGGTCAGGAGGATTCCCTGGAGAAGGAAATGGTAACCCACTCCAGTATTCTTGCCTGGAAAATTCCATGAGCAGACAAGCCTAGTGGGATACAGTCCGTGGGGTCGCAGAGACTCAGACACAACTGAGCAAACATACACACATTGCAAGAACAAGTACAGGCATTTCTCCTTTCCTTGTCTCCTTTTGGACTTTGTGTTGTGTCTTCTTATTTCCTTCTCTTTAGCACTATACCTCATAATAATAATGTGCACCCGAATAAAAATAACAATAATGCTTCCCTGAATACATGAAGAAAGCACTATTGCTTTAGCCAAAGGCATGTTATTGAGGTTTTCTAGTTCTCTTATCACATTCTCTCATGCTTCCCTGGTGGCCCAGATGGTAAAAGCATCTGCCTACAATGTGGGAGACATGGGTTCAGTCCTTGGGTCAGGAAGATCTCCTGGAGAAGGAAATGGCAACCCACTCCAGTATTCTTGCCTGGAAAATTCCATGGATGGAGGAGCCTGGTAGGCTACAGTCTATGGGGTTACAAAGAGTCAGACACGACTGAGAGATTTCACTTTATTCTCTCAGTCATAAGTCATATACATTGAAATCTACTAGTTCAGTTCAGAAAAAGCCATTAGCAGGACCTCCAATCCTCTAAATTCACCTAACTTTTATATGCCAATGTAAAAAAAAAAGAAGAGTTATCCAGGGCATATTCTAAAGAAAAGCTGGGAACATTCACTCCCAGACAGAGGTTAATACTGGGCCAACAGTTGTTGCAAATTCATAACCGAGAGAGACTGAGGATAAAATTAGACTAGGGATATTGAGACTGGCTCATTAGAGTGAGCAATTGGCAAGTTTTCTCAGTGAGATTGTAAATGAGACTAAGAAATCCAACCTGAGGACCAGATGAGGTTTAGTCAGCAGGCATAAGCAGGAACAAAGTCAAACATTACCAGAGCAAAAATGTCAGGTGAAAAAAGTTAAGCCAATAAAGCAAGAAACACATGGGTGACAAGGTATGAATGACTAGCCATAGTAAAACTCCTGATGTTCACACTTGGCAGGAGCCAAGCAAAAATTTCTCCCTGTTGAGTGAAAAGTTATACCAAAAAAACCCTGCTATTCAAAATACGTCTTCGCAGAAAAAGCTCTAACTCTAAAAGAAAAAATTGATAAATAGGATTACACTAAGATTAAGAACTTCCAATTACCAAAGGTACTATAAAGAGAATAAAAAGACAAGCACAAAGTAGAAGATTCTTGCTACATGTGTTTATCTCCAACACAGGAGTCTTACCCAGAAAACACAAAGAACCCATATAAATTAATAAGTAGACGAAAACAAGCATTCTTAAAGTTCAGTACAAAACTGAGCAAGAAATTGAGCAAGTAATTTACAAAAAGAAAGAAGAAAGTGTCAGTCACTCAGTCATGACTGACTCTTTGTGACTGCATGGACTGTAGCCTGCCAGGTTCCTCTGTTCATGGAATTCTCCAGGCAAGAATACTGGAGTGGGTCACCATTTCCTTCTTGAGGAGATCTTCCCAATGCAGGGATTGAACCTGGGTCTCCTGCATTGCAGGTGGATTCTTTACCTTCTGAGCCAGGAGGGGGCTAATTTACAAAAGAGGATATACAAATAACAAATAAACATATGCAGACATGCTCAACTTCAATAGTCATCATAGAAAGGCAAATTAAGCCGGTTATACAGAGTGAAGTAGGCCAGAAAGAAAAACACCAATACAGTATACTAACACATATATATGGAATTTAGAAAGATGGTAATGTAACCCTGTATGCGAGACAGCAAAAGAGACACAGGTGTATAGAACGGACTTTTGGACTCTGAGGGAGAGGGAGAGGGTGGGATGATTTGCGAGAATGGCACTGAAACATGTATATTATCATGTAAGAAACAAATCGCCAGTCTATGTTCGATACAGGATACAGGATGCTTGGGGCTGGTGCATGGGGATGATCCAGAGAGATGATAAGGGGTGGGAGGTGGGAGGGGGGTTCATGTTTGGGAACTCATGTACACCCGTGGCGGATTCATGTCAATGCATGGCAAAACCAATACAGTATTGTAAAGTAAAATAAGTAAAAATAAAAATTAAAAAAATAAAAATCTAAAAAAATAAAAAAGACTATAAGATACTACTATATGCACATCAAAATGGCTAAAATGAAAGAGATAAAATAACAAGTGATGCTCTAGATGTTAAGCAAACTTGAACTCTCTTATACTGCTGATAAGAGTATAATTTGATACAACCACTTTGGAAAACTGGTGGTATATGCTAAAAGTGAACACGGATATCCTTAGACCCAGCAATTCCATTCCTATGAGATCATATATTTACCAAAAGATATGCATACATTTGTTCATAGAGCCCAAATGAAAATAACCCAGTTCAGTTCAGTTCACTTGCTCAGTCGTGTCCGACTCTTTGTGACCCCATGAACCACAGCACGCCAGGTCTCCCGGTCCATCACCAACTCCCAGAGTCCACCCAAACCCATGTCCATCAAGTCGGTGATGCCATCCAACCATCTCATCCTCTGTCGTTCCCTTCTCCTCCTGCCCTCAATCTTTCCTAGCATCAGGGTCTTTTCAAATGAATCAGCTCTTCGCATCAGGTGGCCAAAGTATTGGAGTTTCAGCTTCAACACTGGTCCTTCCAATAAACACTCAGGACTGATCTCCTTTAGGATGGACTTAGTTGGATCTCCTTGCAGTCCAAGGGACTCTCAAGAGTCTTCTCCAACACCACAGTTCAAAAGCATCAATTCTTCAGCGCTCAGGTTTCTTTATAGTCCAACTCTCACATCCATACATGACCACTGGAAAAACCATAGCCTTGACTAGACAGACCAATGTTCATCAAAAGTAATACAAATGAATAAAATGAATAAACTCTGTTATATGCTTGTAATATATGTGTGTGGGCTAAGACACTTCAGTTGTGTATGGCTGTTTGTGATCCCATGGACTACAGCCCACCAGGCTCCTCTGTCTGTGGGATTTTCCAGGCAAGACTACTGGAGTAGGTTGCCATGCCCTCCGCCGGGGATCTTCCCAACCCAGGGATTGAACCCACGTCTCTTATGGCTCCTGCATTGGCAGGTGTGTTCTTTACCATTAGCAGCACCTGGTAATGAAAATCATGAAATACTGCTACTGTACCAATATCAATGCATCTCAAACATAATGCTGAAAGAAAGAACCAGAGATTTAAAAAATAATACATTCTGCATGATTCCATTTATATGGAGTTTAAAAACAGGCAAAACTAATGTATGGAGATAGAAGACAGAGTAATGTAGTGGATATTCTTCAAGGCAGGAGTTTTGGTTTTGTTTTATGATATTGGTGCATTCACTGTGAAAATACATAGAGTTGCACTTTTATGATTTGTGCATGTTTTATACATATATTATACTTCAAAGTTTTTCATTTAAAGAAGAAGACAGACATCTTCTAACAAACTTACCAGGGCTTGGTAGGTAGTCTGGACGTGACTAGGTTTTCTGTCTCCCCAGAAGAAACCCAGTGTCTGTGGGAGTAGTGTGGTGAGCCAAGGTACAAAAGCCTATCCCGATTCACGTTAAGTTTTTGCAGTCCATTTAAAGGCATTGTTATGTCATCAGCTTCATCAGAGGTTGCTGCTGCTGCTGCTAAGTGGCTTCAGTCTTGTCCGACTCTGTGCAACCCCATAGACAGCAGCCCACCAGGCTCCCCCATCCCTGGGATTCTCCAGGCAAGAACACTGGAGTGGGTTGCCATTTCCTTCTCCATCATCAGAGGTTACACAATACCTAAGCTGTCTGCAGTTCCCTTAGTTCCATACTCTCTTGTTTCTAAAAACTTCCTTCCATGGGACTTCTCTGGTAGTCGAGAGTTTCAGAATCCCCCTTGCAATGCTGGGGACACAGGTTCAATCCCTGGTCAGGGAACTAAGATCCCACATGCCACAAATCAACAAAGCTCATGTGCCACAACTACTGAGACACAACTAGAGAGTCCGTGGTCCTCAATGAAATATCCTGCATGATGCAACAAAGATCTCATGTACTTTTATAACTAAGGCCCAATGCAGTGAAACAAATAAATATTGAACTAAAAGAATTCCTTCCAGAGCAGATGAAGTCAATAACAATCATCCTGGAGTTAGTCATTGCTGCTGCTGCTGCTAAGTCGCTTCAGTCGTGTCCGACTTTGTGCGACCCTACAGACTACAGCCCACCAGGCTCCTCCGTCCATGGGATTTTCCAGGCAAGAGTACTGGAGTGGGATGCCATCGCTTTCTCCAGGAGTTAGTCATTAGGTGCCAGTAATTTCAGGTCTTAATGCTTGGCTCCTTGAATCATTTTCCTTTAAAAAAATTTTTACACTCAGGACAGAGCTGCTTAAAAAGTGGGAGTGGAGGTGAGAGGTGGGGATGGTCACCAGATACCAAGTCCACTCTCAGTTTAGGTCACTTTCGGTTTAGTCACTCAATCGTGTCCAGCTCTTTGCGACCCCATGAACTGCAGCACGCCAGGCCTCCTTGGCCATCACCAACTCCCAGAGTTCACTCAAACTCATGTCCGTCGAGTCGGTGATGCCATCCAGCCATCTCATCCTCTGTCATCCCCTTCTCCTACTGCCCCCAATCCCTCCCAGCATCAGGGTCTTTTCCAATGAGTCAACTCTTCACATGAGGTGGCCAAAGTACTGGAGTTTCAGCTTTAGCATCATTCCTTCCAAAGAACACCCAGGGCTGATCTCCTTTAGAATGGACTGGTTGGATCTCCTTGCAGTCCAAGGGACCCTCAACAGTCTTCTCCAACACCACAGTTCAAAAGCATCAATTCTTCGGTGCTCAGCTTTCTTCACAGTCCAACTCTCACATCCATACATGACCACAGGAAAAACCATAGCCTTGACTAGACGGACCTTTGTTGGCAAAGTAATGTCTCTGCTTTTTTAATATGCTATCTAGGTTGGTCATAACTTTCCTTTCAAGGAGTAAGCGTCTTTTAATTTCATGGCTGCAATCACCATCTGCAGTGATTTTGGAGCCCCAAAAAATAAAGTCTGACACTGTATCCACTGTTTCCCATGAAGTGATGGGACCGGATGCCATGATCTTAGTTTTCTGAATGTTGAGCTTTCCATTCTGGGGGCCCTCAATTATGTGCCTCTGCATATTATAAGGGATCTCTTCTCCTTCCTGAAAGGGAAGTAAAATTAGCTAACTAGGGTTAAGAGTCTTGTGCTGTTGTGTGAGAAAACGTCATCTCGGCTCCAACTATGCAAATTTTGTTGTATACTTTGAATTCAGAGCTCCATGGCAAGGGAACCTAGAGTCAGGCTCAGAATTCACTAAACAGTTATTCTCCACCAGGCTGCTAGATCATGAGAGGTAGTGGAGGGGCTGGGGGAGGGGCGGGCAGTGAGAACATAACAACTCACCCAAAGATTGCCATTCAGATGGGGATGGTGAATGGTTCAACCATTATATGAAAAATGACCACCATCACCACCATCTACATTGGGCTCTTGTGAAGAAACTCGAACAGGTTGATTCATGCATCTTTATGTATAGGTGAACTACTTTCTGTGTAGACAAAAAACACCTCCAGGCTCTCAGGAGCTTTTCTCTAATGGCATACAGACCAATGAACAAAGGTTATATGGCTTGGTGAGTACTATATCCTTACCATATACTTACTATATACTTACCAACAGCAGGAAGCACAAGGCACTATGAGAGCTCTTAGAGGATAAGCCCTTAGCCTAGACCCAGAAGGTTGAGAAAGTCTGGAAAATAGCTGTTTACTTAGCAAATACACTAGAGTCATAACCCCATATTGTACACCACAGTGTTTTGCCGGCCATCCCTGGCTATGAAATAGAGGATTTCTTTCAGGAGGCTCCTAACCAATCACATGGCAGCAAATCAGGTCTCTGAATAGTAGATATTTATCTCCAGATATTAATTCATAGAGTGTCTAGCTTCCAACTAAATAAACAAGACTTGGGACTTGATCAGGACTCTGGTCTACAAGTCTAAAATTTGTCACAGCTGTCTCCTAGGAGTCCAAGTCCATGAACTGATGCAACAATTTCTGTTTAAATTAGGTGGAGGAACAGTTGCCTTGTTCCTTGCTCCACTTTGCAGAGCACTCTGCTTCTCAGATCATGAACATAATTGTAGATCAGATCATGAGCTCCTTATTGAATATTCAGACTTAAATTGGAGAAAGTAGGGGAAACTATTAGGCCATTCAGATATGACCTAAATCAAATCCCTTATTATTATACGGTGGAAGTGACAAATAGATTTAAAGAATTAAATATGATAGACAAAGTGCCTGAAGAACTATGGATGGAGGTTTGTAACATACAGGAAGTGTTAGGGGAAGCCCATTGATTGAAATTGCCCACCCTGGCCAGGCACCATAGTAACCATTTGGATGAGCTGTTTTATGAAAGGGGGTCCTGGTAACGAACACGGAACTAATAAGCCACCACCAACCAGAAGAGTTCAGGAAAGGTCAAAAGGAGACAGCACATGTTTGACCACTTCCCAGAATCCTTCTCACTGGCATCCATCTTGGCTGAACAAGGTGTGCACCACCAGAAAGGACTCTGAGTCAAGGTGATTGGCTAAAGACAACCAGGAAAATAATCCCATCACCATAAAACCCAAGACTGTGAGTCACATGGTAGAACAGTTCTCCTGGGTTCCCTTACCCAACTGCTGTCTGCCCAGGTACCCTTTCCCAGTAAAATCTCTTGCTTTGTCAGCACATGTGTCTCCTTGGACAGTTCATTTCCGAGTGTTAGACAATATATGAACTAAGAACTTCCAGATGTATAAGCTGGATTTAGAAATGGCAGAGGAACCAGAGATCAAATTGCCAGCATCTGCTGGATCATAGAAAAAGGAAGGGAATTCCAGAAAAACATCTGACTATGCTAAAGTTTTTTGATTGTAAAGATCACAAAATCTGTGGAAAACTCTTAAAAAGATGGGAATATCAGACCACCTTACCTGCCTCCTGAGAAACCTGTATGCAGGTCAAGAAGCAACAGTTATAGCTGGACGTGGAACAATGGACTGGTTCAAAACTGGGAAAGGAGTACATCAAGGCTGTATGTTGTCACCTTGCTTATTTAACTTGCATGCAGGGTACATCATGCAAAATGCTTGGCTGGATGAAGCACAAGCTGAAATCATGATTGCTGGATGAAATATCAGTAACCTCAGATATGCAGATGACACTACCTTAATGGCAGAAAGTGAAGAAGAACTAAAGAGCCTCTTGATGAAGGTGAAAGAGGAGAGTGAAAAAGCTGGCTTAAAACTCAACATTCAAAAAACGAAGCTCATGGCATCTGGTCCCATCATTTTATGGCAAATAGATGGGGAAACAATAGAAACAGTGACAGACTTTATTTTCTTGGGCTCCAAAATCACTGCGGATGGTGACTGCAGCCATGAAATTAAAAGACACTTGCTCCTTGGAAGAAAAGGTATGACTAACCTAGACAGCATATTAAAAAGCAGAAATATCACTTTGCCAACAAAGATTTATACAGTGAAAGATCTGGCTTTTCCAGTAATCATTGACAAATGTGAGAGTTGGACCATGAAGAAACGTGAGCTCAGAAGAACTGATGTTTTTGAACTGTGGTGTTGCAGAAGACTCTTGAGAGTCCCTTGGACTGCAAGGAGATCAAACCAGTCAGTCCTAAAGGAAATCAATCCTGAATATTCATTTGAATGACTGATGCTGAAGCTGAAGCTCCAAAGACTCTGATGCTGGGCAAGATTGAGGGCAGGAAGAGAGAAGGGGGGTGACAGGATAAGATGGTTGGATGGTATCACTGACTCAGCGGACATGAGTTTGAGCAAACTCTGGGAGGTAGCAAAGGACAGGGAAGCCTGGCCTGCTGCAGTCCATGGGGGTGACAAAGAGTCGGACACAACTGAGTGACTGAACAACAAGTACTTCTCATGCTCCTTTTACACACCCATGAGCCAAGCACTCCATACATGCTCCCCCTGCTGGCCCCCAGCATCATACTAAGGGCTCTGTAAGGCCCACTACTATGTCTGTAGGTACCACATGTGGCCCCTGTTCCATCACATATTCATCTACCAAAGACCAGGCTTAGAAAGCAGATAATCTTTAATAATCCTTCAGAATAGTGAAAAGTTCAAAGACTCCCACTAACATCAGAGCAACTGCAGCATTTAGTGGATGAGAATTGGGAACTGGGAAAATGGCCAAAGAGTGAAACGGAAAATTTGCTGCCAATTTCTATAATACCTCAAACATATGGGATTCTTCCATTATCACCTTCCTACAGTTCCAAAGCCTAGCCACTACTTAGGCAAAGAACTGGCATAGAGCTGCAGGAAAGAACACCATGTTGGGAAGCCAGTGTCACATACCAGTTCAGAGAGCTAGGTCTTATGAACAATGAAAGACAACCACAGGGCTGGGACATCATATCTTTATAAGAAGCCCAAATACACCCAACTGCCACATAGATCTGATAACTATTCGGTCTTTCCTATTTCAAAAAAAAATATGAGGTGTGATTGACATACAAATTGCTATGCATATTTAATAAACAATTTGATGAGCTTGAAAGTAAGTATACACCCATGAAACCATCACTACAATCCATGTATAAATACGTCCATTATCTTCAAAAGTCTCCTCTCATCCTATTCATTATTTGTGTAAGATAAGAACCCTTAACATAATATTTACACTGTTAGCAATATAATAAGTATTATTAACTATAAGCTCTAAATTTTGCAGTAGATCTCTAGGAGTTATTCATTTTATATAAATGAAAATTTGAGAAGTCATGCTCAGTTGCAACACCAAAGGCGTGTAGCCCTCCAGGTTCCTCTGTTCATGGGATTTTTCTCACAAGAATACTAGAGTGGGGTTGCCATTTCCTCCTTCAGGGGATGTTCTTGACCCAGGGATTGAGCCTACATCTCCTGTGTCTCCTGAATTGATAGGTAGATTCTTTACCACTGAGTCACCTGGGAAGCTGAAATTTTGTACCCTAGGACTAGTAACATCCCTGTTCAGCCCCCTGCCCCATCAACCACCATTCTATTCTCTGCTTCTATGAGTGATTATTTTAGACTCCTTGTGTGTCTGTGTTAGTCACTCAGTCATCTCTGACTCTCTGTAACACCATGGATGTAGCCCTTCAGGCTTCTCTGTCCATGGAATTCTCCAGGCAAGAATATTAGAGTGGGTAGCCAGTCCCTTCTCCAGGAGATCTTCCTGACCCAGGGATCGAACATGGGTCTCCTGCATTGCAGGCAGATTCTTTATTGTTGGAACCTCCAGGGAAGCCCTTAGCCTCCTCAGTTCAGTTCAGTCACTCAGTCGTGTCCGACTCTTTGAGACCCCATGAATCGCAGCACGCCAGGCCTCCCTGTCCATCACCAACTCCTGGAGTCCACTCAGACTCACGTCCATTAAGTCAGTGATGCCATCCAGCCATCTCACCCTCTGTCATCCCCTTCTCCTCCTGCCCTCAATCCCTCCCAGGATCAGAGTCTTTCCAATGAGTCAACTCTTCATATGAGGTAGCCAAAGTACTGGAGTTTCAGCTTCAGCATCATTCCCTCCAATGAAATCCCATACGTTACCAATATTGTTTAGTGCTTGTCCTCTATGTCTGGCTTATTTTACATAACATGATGCCCTCAAAGTTCATCCATGATGTTGCGGGAAACAGTAGGGTTTCTTTCTTTTAAAGCTGAATAATATTCCATCATACCCCCTTTTTTTATCCATTCATCAGTGGATTCTCTGACATTATTCTTTAAATGAGTTTTCTTTTCTTTCTCTCTTTTTTTTTTTCCTTCTGAGACTTGTACCACAAATACGTTTGTTTTCTTTGAAGATATGCCATAAGCCCTATAGGCTTTCTTCACTATTTTCTATTCTTTTTTCTTTTTGTTCCTCAAACTGGATAATTTCAAATGATATGTCTTTGAGCTTTTTTATTCTTCCTGCTGCTTGATTTGGTCTACTGTTGAATATTTCTATTGAAAATTTCAGTTCAACCATTGTATTCTCTCTTTTTTTTTTTTTTTCATTTTATTGCAGTATAATTGCTTTACAGTCACTGCATTCTTTAGCTCTAGAATTCTGTTTGGCTCTTTTTTATGATTTCCCTTACTATAACTTTTTGTTGTGTTCATGTATTGATTTTCATATTTTGTTTAGTTGTCTATCTGTGTTCTCTTGTGCTGACTGAGCTTCTTTAAGATGATTGTTTTGAATTCTTTGTCAGGCAGTTCATAGGTCTCCATTTCTTTAGGGTCAGTTATTGGAGCTTGATTTTGTTCCTTTGGTGGTATTTGTTCATGATCCTTGTAGCCTTCCACTGCTGTTTGCACATTTGAAGAACCTGTCATCTTTTTCCAGTTTCTATAGACTTGTTAGGGAGGGCTTATCAGGTAAGCCCTGACAAGGTCGAGGGAAAGCCCTCCACCAGTTAACCCAGCCAGAGATTCTTCATGGGCTGGCTGGGGGGGTCCACAGGCAGATGGACCTGGTCCCAGGGATCAAGAGCGGTCTGCTTGCTACTGGGTGTTGCAAGGCAGCAGCTGAGATCTGTGCATCCCTTTTCTTTGTTCTTAGCGACTTCCCAGAGATCTAGCCTTGTCAATTCTCTCAGGGTTTTGGGTGAAGCGTGACAGAAAAGGGCCTCCCAAATTGCAGTTTGAAAGGCAGAGGAAGTCAGGCTCTCACTTTGCCCTCTCCTTCCCCCATGGTGGGCGATCAACTCAAAGGGATCTCTTTCAGTATTGTGCTGTGCCAGCCTAGGGAAGGGTGACATGCACAGAATGAATCTGTTCTTCTTACCCTTTCATTGTATCTTTTCCATTGTCTCTGAATAGAAAATAGAATGGGATGCTGTGACCTCGCATTTGATTCCAGAGCTCTAATGAAGGTATTCATGGATGGTTGTTAAATTGTCGTTTCCATGTGGAGGGACAAGGACTAGAGCCTCCTGTCTACTTTCTTGGTGATGTCATTCCTCTGATCTTTCCTATCAGTTAACTTTCTCTGGCTTTAATCCCAGATGTGACAGTGGACTTTGATTCTTATGTTGCATTTACATTCTTATGTTGGGAATTTCCATTGTGACCTTAGAAACTGATCCTAGGCAAAAACACTCAGAGATATCTGGATTTTGCTTTGGTATCCTATGTATTCTAACCTGATACATAACTCCTTTCCCATTTTTGCACTAGCACCTCTTAGAGAGTACATCTCCTGCTGTTTAACTGAAACTCCAGTACTTTGGCCACCTCATGCGAAGAGTTGACTCATTGGAAAAGACTTTGATGCTGGGAGGGATTGAGGGCAGGAGGAGAAGGGGACGACAGAGGATGAGATGGCTGGATGGCATCACAGACTCGATGGATGCGAGTCTGAGTGAACTCTGGGAGTTGGTGATGGACAGGGAGGCCTGGCGTGCTGTGATTCATGGGGTCGCAAAGAGTCGGACACGACTGAGTGACTGAACTGAACTGAACTGAACTGATTCTAACCTGATACATAACTCCTTTCCCGTTTTTGCACTAGCACCTCTTAGAGAGTACATCCCCTGCTGTTTAACTGGAGAGGAGAGGCTCATTCACAGTTTTCCACATTCAGAGATTTGCTGGAGTCTGGCTTTAAGAAATCCTGAGATCTACACAAAACATAGGGGGAAAACTGCCAGCATGAATTCAGTAATGATTTTCTCTTAGTATATCTTGTGAATATCTAACTTTAAGCATTTTCTATTCAACAAGTTTTCTTAATCTTAGCCAAATTTTTTAATCTTCTAGGTTAAAAAAATCTATTATTGCTACAATTTTCATAAAGAAGTTAACAAAGCTATGTCTATAGTACTTGATTTGAATGAAGTCAAGGCAGTCACCTTGGCAAAGTCCCAAGACTTCAACCCACATCAAACCTAACCTCTAGTCCTTAGTACGTTATAAGAATTTGATGAAAGAATGGAGCAGTAAAAATCCAATAGGGCTTCATGTTGAGGTTTGACAGAAAACAACAAAATTCTATAAAGCAGTCATCCTTCAATTAAAAAATGAATAAATTTTTTAAAAGGAAAATATAAGAAAAGGTAAAAAGAAAAATAAGAGAAAAGCTGTAAAATAAAAAAACCAATATAGGGAGTCCAACATACATCTAGTAAGAGTTCAAAATGAATAAAAAACGGTGAATGAGTGGATGTAGCATGGTGGGAGGGGACCCAGATTTGAAAATTCCAACCAGAATAATACAATAAATGAAAACCTATGCTGACATACATAATTTACGAAATTAACAGAATACCAAAGATTAAAAGCTCAACTGGAATTCCATCACCCCACTAGCTTTGTTCATAGTGATGCTTCCTAAGGCTCACTTGACTTCCCATTCCAGGATGTCTGGCTCTTCTAGGTGAGTGATCACACCATCGTGGTTATTTGGGTCATGAAGATCTTTTTTTGTATAGTACTTCTGTGCATTCTTGCCACCTGTTCTTAATATCTTCTGCTTCTGTTAGGTCCATACCATTTCTGTCCTTTATCAAGCCCATCTTTGCATGAAATGTTTCCTTGGTATCTCTAATTTTCTTGAAGAGATCTCTAGTCTTTCCCATTCTATTGTTTTCCTCTATTTCTTTGCATTGATCACTGAGGAAGGCTTTCTTATCTCTCCTTGCTATTCTTTGGAACTCTGCATTCAAATGGGAATATCTTTCCTTTTCTCTTTTGCCTTTAGCCTCTTCTTTTCTCAGCTATTTGTAAGGCCTCCTCAGACAACCATTCTGCCTTTTTGCATTTCTTTTTCTGAGGTATGATCTTGATCACTGCCTCCTGTACAATTTCACGAACCTCCGTCGATAGTTCTTCAGGTACTCTGCCTACCTAATCCCTTGAATCAATTTGTCACTTCCACTGTATAATCATAAGGGATTTGATTTAGGTCATACCTGAAAGGTCTAGTGGTTTTCCCTAAGTAACTGAAGTTGCTCAGTCATGTCCGACTCTTTGCAACCCCATGTAGCCTACCAGGCTCCTCTGTCCATGGGATTTTCCAGGCAATAGTACTGGAGTGGATTGCCATTTCCTTCTCCAGCAGATCTTCCGACCCAGGGATCGAACCCGGGTCTCCCTCATTGTAGACAGACATTTTACCATCTGAACCACCAGGGAAGTCAGTGGTTTTCCCTACTTTCTTCAATTTAAGTCTGAATTTTGCAGTAAGGAGTTCTGAGCCACAGTTAGCTCTTGGTCTTGTATGTCCAACAGTATGTGAATGTATGTTCAACAGTATGTGAACCATGAACTTCCAGATGTTTAAGCTGGATTTAGAAAAGGCAGAGGAACCAGAGATCAAATTGCCAACATCTGTTGGATCACTAAAAAAGCAAGAGAGTTCCAGAAAAACCTCTACTTCTGCTTTATTGACTACACCGAAGCCTTTGACTGTGGGACCACAACATACTCGAAAATTCTTAAAGAGATGGGAATACCAGATCACCTGACCTGCCTTTTGAGAAATCTGTATGCAGGTCAGGAAGCAACAGTTAGAAATGGACATGGAACAACAGATTGGTTCCAAAGAGAGAAAGAAGTATGTCAAGGCTGTGTATTGTCACCCTCTTATTTAACTTATATGCAGAGTACATCATAAGAAATGCCGGGCTGGATGAAGCACAGGCTGGAATCAAGATTGCCAGGAGAATATCAATAACTTCAGATATGCAGATGAAACCACCCTTATGGCAGAAGGCAAGAAGAACTAAAGAGCCTCTTGATGAAAGTGAAAGAGGAGAGTGAAAAAGTTGGCTTGAAACTAAATATTCAGAAAATGAAGATCATGGCATCTGTTCCCATCACTTCATGGCAAATAGATGGGGAAACAATGGAAACAGTGACAGAGTTTATATTTTGAGGCCCCAAAATCACTGCAGATGGTGACTGCAGCCATGAAATTAAAAGATGCTTGCTCCTTGGAAGAAAAGTTATGACCAACCTAGACAGCATATTAAAAAGCAGAGACATTACTTTGCCGACAAAGGTCTGTCTAGTCAAAGCTATGGTTTTTCCAGTGGTCATGTATGGATGTTAGAGTTGGACTATAAAGAAAGCTGAGTGCTGAAGAATTGATGCCTTTGAACTGTGGTGTTGGAGAAGACTCTTGAGAGTCTCTTGGACTGCAAGGAGATCCAAGCAGTCAATCCTAAAGGAGATCAGCCCTGGGTGTTCTTTGGAAGGACTGATGCTGAAGCTGAAACGCCAATACTTTGGCCACCTGAGACGAAGAACTGACTCATTAGAAAAGACCCTGATGCTGGGAAGGATTAAAGGCAGCAGGAGAAAGGGATGATAGAGGATGAGATGGTTGGATAGCATCACCGACTCAGCGGACATGAGGGAGCTCTGGGAGTTGGTGATGGACAGGGAAGCCTGGTGTGCTGCAGTCCATAGGGTCACAAAGAGACACGAATGAGTGACTGAACTGACTGACTGAGGAAGATAAGGAATATAGGAATACCTGGTTTTGTCATGCTTTGCTTTACTGTGCTTTGTAAATGTTGTTTTTTAAAAATTGAACATTAGTGGTAACCTGTATCCAGCAAGTCTATCAGCACCATTTTTCCAACAGCATCTGCTCACTTCATATCTTTGTGTCACCTTTTGGTAATTGCAATATTTCACATTTTTGCACTATTGTATATTTGTTATGCTGATCTGTGATCACTGATCTTTGATGTCACAACTCACTGAGCTCAGATGACAGTTAATTTTTTTCTTTAGCAATAAAGCATTTTAAAACTTAAAAAAAATCCAATAGTGGTGAAAAAAAGGCCATTTGCAGCTAAATTAACACCAAGGTTAATATGTTTACATATTCATTATTGTTTAGATTGCTGGCTATTAAACTACTAGCAAAAGGAATAATATTCAACTGTATAAGGAAATTTATTCAAAAATACTGGTGAAAAATTTGCAGGCAAAAAAAATCTATCTTAAACAAATTTTAAATTGAGTAAGAATAACATTTTTGTGGCAAGAAATTATTTATTTAAACACACCTGAAATATTCAACTCTGCCTCCCACATTCCATCCTAATGAGGATCTGAGGCTATAAGAGCATAAGAATAAATTTTTAGGTATTAAAAACAGCAAAGAGAGGGGACAGAAGGTGGGAGAAAAAAGACAGCAGAGATGAAACATGCTTTGCTTTTCTTCTCTTGATGGAAACATTACTACTGCATATTTAGGCTACTTTAGGGGTGATGGAGAGAGAGGTGTGGTGAAATGAGCATGTGAACTGAGAAGGCCTCAATCATTCATTAATTTCAGGACACTCGATGTTTTCAACTCTGTAAATGGACGTGAATTATAAGCATCTCTCAGATCAGATACCGGAACTCAGTGTGAGATCCTTGAGGGAATGAGGGCTTTGAAATAAGAGAAAGTTGTGATAGAGACAGGTATGTGGCAATCTCCAGAGAATATAGCTACAACAGCTGGGACTTCATCACCCAAAAGTGTGTAACCAGTTTAGAAACTAACAAGCTCAAGGGCTGAGTACTAACCACCTAGGCAGCAAGAACTTGATGTGTGAAAGGGTCAGACTCCTGAATCTGTAGAAGAGACCAACTCAGGCAGCATTTGACTATGTCTTGACCAAGAAAGGAGGAAAGTGAATGGTATAAACATAGAAGAACAGTGGCAGGAAAGTTAAGGGCTAAAAATGAGTCAAAGTTACTTGAAAACACTTGTTTAGATTATTCTAGAACAATTTCACTTACCTATTTAAAAATTCAAATTGGCTTTTCCAATTTCACAATACGTGAAGCTTTTTTGAAGCCATTAGTATAAAAGTTAATGTTTTGTGTATAGTCTTACAGAATGTAAGTCAACTTGAGGTAGCATGTGAGGCAGTGTGAAGTCAATGTGAAGCAGCCTGCAGGGGTTGGGGGCAGGGAGCACACTGGATTTGGACTCAGAAGCTCAAGTTATTAACTGGAGGATTCTCCTTAGATTGACTCCTTTCAGTTCAGTTCAGTTCAGTTCAGTCACTCAGTCGTGTCCGACTCTTTGCGACCCCCTGAATCGCAGCACGCCAGGCCTCCCTGTCCATCACCATCTCCCGGAGTTCACTCAGACTCATGTTCATTGAGTCCGTGATGCCATCCAGCCATCCCATCCTCAGTCGTCCCCTTCTCCTACTGCCCTCAATCCCTCCCAGCATCAGAGTCTTTTCCAATGAGTCAACTCTTCACATGAGGTGGCCAAAGTACTGGAGTTTCAGCTTCAGCATCATTCCTTCCAAAGAAATCCCAGGGTTGATCTCCTTCAGAATGGACTGGTTGGATCTCCTTGCAGTCCAAGGGACTCTCAAGAGTCTTCTCCAACACCACAGTTCAAAAGCATCAATTCTTTGGCGCTCAGCCTTCTTCACAGTCCAACTCTCACATCCATACATGACTACTGGAAAAACCATAGCCTTGACTAGACGGACCTTAGTCAGCAAAGTAATGTCTCTGCTTTTGAATATGCTGTCTAGGTTGGTCATAACGTTTCTTCCAAGGAGTAAGCGTCTTTTAATTTCATGGCTGCAGTCACCATCTGCGGTGATTTTGGAGCCCCTAAAAATAAAGTCTGACACTGTTTCCACTGTTTCCCCGTCTATTTCCCATGAAGTAATGGGACCGGATGCCATGATCTTCGTTTTCTGAATGTTGAGCTTTAAGCCAACTTTTTCACTCTCCTCTTTTACTTTCATCAAGAGGCTTTTTAGCTCCTCTTCACTTTCTGCATAAGGGTGGTGTCATCTGCATATCTGAGGTTATTGATATTTCTCCCGGCAATCTTGATTCCAGCTTGTGTTTCTTCCAGTCCAGCATTTCTCATGATGTACTCTGCATAGAAGTTAAATAAGCAGGGTGACAATATACAGCCTTGACGTACACCTTTTCCTGTTTGGAACCCGTCTGTTGTTCCATGTCCAGTTCTAACTGTTGCTTCCTGACCTGCATACAGATTTCTCAAGAGACAGGTCAGGTGGTCTGGTATTCCCATCTCTTTCAGAATTTTCCACAGTTTATTGTGATCCACACAGTCAAAGGCTTTGGCATAGTCAATAAAGTAGAAATAGATGTTTTTCTGGAACTCTCTTGCTTTTTCCATGATCCAGCGGATGTTGGCAATTTGATCTCTGGTTCCTCTGCCTTTTGTAAAACCAGCTTGAACATCAGGAAGTTCACGGTTCACGTATTGCTGAAGCCTGGCTTGGAGAATTTTTGACACTTGAAAATGGGCTTGAAAATACCAGTTTAGTTGATCTTACTGTCCATTATGAAGATTAAATTATATACTTCTATATTTTGAATAAACATAAAGCTTTAAATGAACATTAATTATTTTTAAAATCAGGTGTGGAAGATTCCGGAAGATGCCCCTAGCGGAGTCAGCAAACACAAGGCAGAGAACAAATACAGGAATAGCAATTGCCTCATTGAGGTGTTTTCTAATTTCCATACCTCGAGTATCTTTCTCTACCAGAGTGCACATTTTGAAGGCAGGAGTTAAGTGTTAGACACTTTTGCACCTCCCAATCCAAGGAAGACAGGACCACAACTGTCATCCTTAAGAGGTTGTAGGTGCCAATAAATGTTTGTTGAATTGTACCACCTGGCTTCAGCTTCTAACCTGATATATTGAGTTGCCAAGAGGGTAAATGTGAGTAAGTTGGGAAGGAAGAAGAGGAAACTTTCTTTACAACAGGGGCAAACAGCCTTGACATTGTAGTCCTCATTGTGCCTTCACTGTACTGCCTTGCCTTTTCTGTTTCGAACACAGCCGGCTACTGGGCACTCTCAGTTGTCAAGAGTTCGGTGGGCTCTCCGGACTAGCAGATTTCTGTGACTGAACACATGATGTACTTTCTTTTGGCACTTTTGCGGGGTAGGTTTACCAACAAAGTCGCTGTCCCTCTCTTCCTGGCCCTAGCTCTCTGCAGATCTAGTTATGCTGTTTAGGTTCATGAAGTACAAATTAGCATAATCCGATTAGATGAGCTGCTGAGGGGCATTTTTTTCCTGTCTGAAAAGCAGAGAAAAGAAAAGTGCCTCACAAAGAGGGGGGCCTGGAGCTGGAAGGGCAGAGGGGACAATTGCTCCTGGGCTGCTGGCCTGAAAGCTTGCACCTGCACAAGCCCTCTTGTAAATAAGGACTCTTAGATGGTATTAAACGGGGGACTGAGAAGTCCGAGGGAGCTGGGGGAGGTAAGTATGGGGAAGAGAAAGGCAGGACAGCGGCTCTGCATCCCATTAATTGATTTATCTGGATCGCAAAGCGGGGCTTGCTGACAGAAGAGAATGCCCGTTTGATTCCTACTCAGCATTGAGAGTGGGTCAGCCCCATAATCGGGTCTATCGAGATAAGCATTTTAGAATCTCTGCAAGAGACTGATAAGGGGTTTACTTGTTGGGAACAAAGTTCAGTGGATATTTGATTTCAGTACTTGCTGAATTGGACTTCTGTATTTTTCCTTTATTTCCGGAAAAGAAAACAAACAAAAAAGCTGGGTGATGGTAGTTGTTTTAGGACTGTGGTTGATGTGTGCTTAGAAACCACAAGAGGAAAACTCAGCTATCAAAACTGTTAAAATAGGGAAAGCCAGGGAATTTTTTTAACTGAGTGCACCTTTCTTGGCTATAGACAGTTAATAGGTATAAATGAAATTTTCATTATTTTGAAAACTAAGAAGGACCCTAATTTATGTGTGTGATAAATTTTGAATTTCCAGGAGGTGATTTCTTCTACCCTTCCTACTCGGAAGAAATATTTTTTTAACCTTAAAGATGAAAGAGTCCTGAGATGACATCCCTGTACTTGCTAGGGACTGACCCTCTGCACCAGTTTACATGATGCTCAGAGAACATCTGAATGTGTTCAACTCTATGAGATTAAAAGGAAACCTCATTTAAACCTGACTTACAATGTGAACATCAAAGGCCAGATAGAGGAGGCTCATTTCTGTTGACACATCATCTGCAGTGGTGTTCAAAATAATTTAAAGTGGTGTTCAACATAATAGGAACAGAAGCCCCATCATTTCCTTTAATTTATTCTCTATCAAAGAATTCTTGTGGATAGAAAATCCAAATTACCAATCAAATTACTCTGTATTTAAAAAAAAATTCATTTCAATCATTGCCTACCTGCAGTGAGCACTTACTTCCTGTGTGTGTGTTAGTTGCTCAGTCATATCTGACTCTGCAACCCCATGGACCACCAGATTCCTCTATCCATGGAATTCTCCAGGCAAGAATACTGAACTGGATAGCCATTCCCTTCTCTAGGGGATCTTCCTGACCCAAGGATCAAACCAGGGTCTCCAGCATTGCTGACAGATTCTATATTTCTGAGCCACCAGGGAAGTCCACTTATAAAACTAAGTCCACTTAGAAACCCTAAGAGGTTTCCACTCTTCAAGGTAGAACACAGAGAGATTTCACCTGTGCTGAAAGGCAGATACGGATTTAGAACCTTGTCTTGCTGCTTGCTCATTGCACGAATCTTGAGTTGGTCTCCTAGACTCTTCAAAGCCACAATCGCCCCGACTGTAAATTAAAGCAAATACCTCCACTAAATGGTAGTTAGAAGTATTGAAGATGACATTTATAAAATGTCTGGCACATAGCAAACACTCAATTAACATGAATAACCCTTCCTCAAGGCATTTATATTTCCCATCCCACCTGAAAGCTGCCATCTTCAGTTCTCTTCTGTTGTGTGTTCAGGTAGATGGATCCTGATAGCCAAACACAGTGAAGTTTTCTAGTCCAGATAACTGTCTCTCCTCTGCTTTATCTCCTCCCTTTTCACCAGTATATCTATCCTCCATTTCTATGATGAAGCATCCTTTCTCCTGGAGCCTAGAGTCATACAGCCTCTCAGAGAGGAACAAGGAAGACAGTGTGAGGCTGTTTTCAGAGGCTCTGGAGCCTAGGGAAGAAATTTAGTATAGGGAGGCAGGTAAGGAAAGAATTTCTATTTGCTAGAACCCAAAGTGAACATTGAATGGTTTGCCTTGGAAACGAACAGAGATCATTCTGTCGACTTTGAAACTGCATCCAAGTACTGCATTTCGGACTCTTGTTGACCATGATGGCTACTCCATTTCTTTTAAGGAATTCCTGCCCACAGTAGTAGATATAATGGTCATTTGAGTTAAATTCACCCATTCCAGTCCATTTTAGTTCGCTGATTCCTAGAATGTTGATGTTCACTCTTGCCATCTCCTGTTTGACCACTTCCAATTTGCCTTGATTCATGGACCTAACATTCCAGGTTCCTATGCAATATTGCTCTTTAGAGCATCGGACCTTGCTTCTATCACCAGTCACATCCACAGCTGGGTATTGTTTTTGCTTTGGCCCCATCTTTTCATTCCTTCTGGAGTTACTTCTCCACTGATCTCCAGTAGCATATTGGGCACTTACTGACCTGGGGAGTTCCTCTTTCAGTATCCTATCATTTTGCCTTTACATACTGTTCCTGGGGTTCTCAAGGCAAGAATACTGAAGTGGTTTGCCATTCCCTTCTCCAGTGGACCACATTCTGTCAGACCTCTCCACCATGACCTGGCCATCCTGGGTGGCCCCACATGGCATGGCTTAGTTTCATTGAGTTAGAAAAGGCTGTGGTCCATGTGATCAGATCGGCTAGTTTTCTGTGATTATGGTTTCAGTGTGTCTGCCCTCTGATGCCCTCTCAGAACACCTACCGAAAAAGCAAGAGAGTTCCAGAAAAACACCTATTTCTGCTTTATTGACTATGCCAAAGCCTTTGATTGTGTGGATCACAAGAAACTGTGGAAAATTCTGAAAGAGATGGGAATACCAGACCACCTGAACTGCCTCTTGAGAAACCTATATGCACGTCAGGAAGCAACAGTTAGAACTGGACATGGAACAACAGACTGGTTCCAAATAGGAAAACGAGTACGTCAAGGCTGTATATGGTCACCCTGCTTATTTAATTTATATGCAGAGCACATCATGAGAAATGCTGGGCTGGAAGAAGCACAAGCTGGAATCAAGATTGCCAGGAGAAATATCAATAACCTCAGATATGTAGATGACACCACCCTTATGGCAGAAAGTGAAGAGGAACTAAAAAGCCTCTTGATGAAAGTGAAAGAGGAGAGTGAAAATGTTGGCTTAAAGCTCAACATTCAGAAAACAAAGATCATGGCATCTGGTCCCATCACTTCATGACAAATAGATGGAGAAACAGTTTCAGACTTTATTTTTCTGAGCTCCAAAATCATAGCAGATGGTGATTGCAGCCATGAAATTAAAAGACGCTTACTCCTTGGAAGGAAAGTTATGACCAACCTAGATAGCATATTCAAAAGCAGAGACTTTACTTTGCAACAAAGGTCTGTCTAGTCAAGGCTATGGTTTTTCTGGTAGTCATGTATAGATGTGAGAGTTGGACTGTGAAGAAAGCTGAGTGCTGAAGAATTGATGCTTTTGAACTGTGGTGTTGGAGAAGACTCTTAAGAGTCCCTTGGACTGCAAGGAGATCCAACCAGTCCATTCTAAAGGATGTCCTGGGTGTTCTTTGGAAGGACTGATGCTAAAGCTGAAACTCCAATACTTTGGCCACCTCATGAAAAGAGCTGACTCATTGGAAAAGACCCTGATGCTGGGAGGGATTGGGGGCAGGAGGAGAAGATGACAGAGGATGAGATGGCTGGATGGCATCACTGACTCGATGGACATGAGTTTGGGTAAACTCCGGGAGTTGGTGATGGACAGGGAGGCCTGGCGTGCTGTGATTCATGGGGTCGCAGAGAGTTCGACACGACTGAACGACTGAACTGGAACTGGAAATTGAACATGTGAAATACCTTAAGTGTGATCTGGGGATCTGGAGGCCTGATATTCAGAGAAGAGAGGCGAAAAGTAGATGGAGTAAGGCCTGAGAAGCTCATGAGCTCTGACAGGCACTGTCTCCCTTGGGCGGTGGGCTGAAACAGTTGCATTTCACACATCCTTTTACATAGAATAATGGAGTGGCAGAAAAGGCAGCAGTGCGAGTTATCCTTAGAAAAGATGCTCTCTCTAGACACATAGGTTTGGCAATAATCAAACCTACGGTCAATTTATCTACAACAAAGAGGGCAAATACAATGAAGAAAAGACAGTGTCTTCAATAAACGGTCCTGGGACCACTGGACAGCCACATGTAAAAAAAAAAAAGAAAGAAATTAGAACATCCTTTAACACCATACACAAAAATAACCTTAAAATGGATTAAAGACTTAAAGGTAAGACTGAATAATATAAAATTCCTAGAGGAAAACATAGACAGAACACCCTTTGACATAAATTGCAGCAATATCTTTTCTGAGCCATCTCCTAGAGTAATGGAAATTAAAAACAAAAATAAACAAATGGGACCCAACCAATTAAGCTCAAAAGCTTCTGCACAGCAAAGGAAACCATAAACAAACGAAAAGACAAGCCACAGGATGGGAGAAAATATTTGCAAACAGTGTGACTGATAAGAGATTAATCTCCAAAATTTACAAAGAGCTCATGAAGCTCAATATTCAAAAAACAAACAACACAATCAAAAAATGGTCAGAGGATCTAAGAAGACATTTCTCCAAAGAAGACATACAGATGGCCAAGAGACACGTGAAAATAGTTCAGTTTAGTCGCTCAGTCGTGTCCGACTCTTTGCGACCCCATGAATCGCAGCACGCCAGGCCTCCCTGTCCATCACCAACTCCCAGAGTTCACTCAAACTCATCTCCATTGAGTCAGTAATGGCACCCAGCCATCTCATCCTCTGTCATCTTCTCCTCCTGCCCCCAATCCCTCCCAGCATCAAGGTCTTTTCCAGTGAGTCAGTTCTTCGCATGAGGTAGCCAAAGTATTGGAGTTTCAGCTTTAGCATCAGTCCTTCCAAAGAACACCCAGGACTAATCTCCTTTAGGATGGACAGGTTGGATCTCCTTGCAGTCCAACACCACAGTTCAAAAGCATCAATTCTTCAGCACTCAGCTTTCTTCACAGTCCAACTCTCACATCCATACATGATTACTGGAAAAACCATAGCCTTGACTAGACAGACCTTTGTTGGCAAAGTAATGTCTCTGCTTTTGAATATGCTATCTAGGTTGGTCATAACTTTCCTTCCAAGGAATAAGTGTCTTTTAATTTCATGGCTGCAATCACCACCTGCAGTGAATTTGGAGCTCAGAAAAATAAAGTCTGACACTGTTTCCACTGTTTCCCATCTATTTGCCATGAAGTGATGGGACCAGACACCATGATCTTCGTTTTCTGAATGTTGAGCTTTAAGCCAACTTTTTCATTCTCCTCTTTCACTTTCATCAAGAGGCTTTTAAGCTCCTCTTCACTTTCTGCCATAAGTGTGGTGTCATCTACATATCTGAGGTTATTGATATTTCTCCTGGCAATCTTGATTCCAGCTTGTGCTTCTTCCAGCCCAGCATGTCTCATGATGTACTCTGCATATAATTTAAATAAGCAGGGTGACCATATACAGACTTGACATACTCGTTTTCCTATTTGGAACCAGTCTGTTGTTCCATGTCCAGTTCTAACTGTTGCTTCCTGACGTGCATACAGGTTTCTCAAGAGGCAGTTCAGGTGGTCTGGTATTCCCATCTCTTTCAGAATTTTCCACAGTTTCTTGTGATCCACACAATCAAAGGCTTTGGCATAGTCAATAAAGCAGAAATAGGTGTTTTTCTGGAACTCTCTTGCTTTTCCATGATCCAGCGGATGTTGGCAATTTGATCTCTGGCTCCTCTTCCTTTTCTAAAACCAGCTTGAACATCTGGAAGTTCATGGAAAATATGCTTAACATGGCTAATTATTAGAGAAATGCAAATCAAAACTATAATGAGATGTCACTCACACCAGTCAGAATGGCCATCATCAAAAAGTCTACAAAAACTAGAGATAGTGTGGAGAAAAGAAAATCCTCCTACATTATTGGTGGGAATGTAAATTTGTATAGCTACTATAGAGAACATCATGGATGTTATTTAAGAAACTAAAAATAGAACTAAGATATGATCTAGCAATCCCACTCCTCGGCACACACCCAGATATAAACATGGTTTAATAGAATACATGCACCCCAGTGTTCACTCCAGCACCATATACAATAGCCAAGACATGGAAGCAATCTGTATGTCCATTCACAGATGAATGAATAAAGATGTGGTAATATATATGATGGAATATTACTCAGCCATTAAAAAGAATGAAATAATGCCATTTGCAGCAACATAGATGGATCTGGAGGTTATCATACCTAGTGAAGTCAGATGAGAAAGACCAATATCATGTGAAACTGCTTATATGGGGAATCTAAAAAAAGAAAATCATACAAATGAACTTACTTACAAAATAGAATCAGGCTCACAGATTTATATAACTAATTTATGGTTACCAGGGGAGAAGGGTGGGGGAGAGGGATAGATTGGGAACTTGGGATTGACATGTGCAAACTGCTATGTTTAAAATAGATAACCAAGACTTCCCCGGTGGGCCAGTGGTTAAGACTTCAGACTTTCAATGTAAAGAGCACAAGATTCTTGGTCAGGGAAGGTCCACATGTCATGTGCTGCAGCCAAAAAAAAAAAAAAAAAAAACCAACAAGGATCTACTGTATAAGCACAGGAACTCTGCTCAGTAGTGTGCAATAACCTAAGTGGGGAAAGAATTTGTAAAAGAATAGATACGTGTATAACAATCACTTTGTTATACACCTGAAACTAACACATGATTTAATTTAACTTTTATTTTTGATCAGAGGATAATTACAATATTGTGATGGTTTCTGCCACATATCAACATGAATCAGCCACAGGCATACACATGCGTCCTCCTTCTGAAATCTCCCTCCCCATCCTACCCTTCTAGGTTGTCATAGCACTGGCTTTGGGTTTCCTGCATCATACAGCAAATTCCTACTGGCTATCTATTTTACATATGGTAATGTATATGTTTCAATACTATTCTCTCAAGTCATCTCCTCTCTGTCCCCCACTATGACCAAAGGTCTGTTCTTTATGTCTGCATCTCCTTTGCTGCCCTGCAAATAGGCTCATCAATACCATCTTTATAGATTCATATATATGCACTAATATATGGTATTTGTCTTTCTCTTTCTGATTTACTCCACTCTGTATAGTAGGCTCTAGGTTCACCAACCTCATTAGAGTTGACTCAAATGCAATCCTTTTTATATGCAAGTAATATTCCATTGCTAATACAACATTATTAATCAACTATACTCCAATATAAAATAAAAACTTAAAAAAATTCATCCTTTAAAAAAATCATCTCCTAAATTTCAGTTTTGTCATCTGTGAAATAAGAACAAAACATATAATGGATATTACAGTAACAATATAAATTGTTATGGAGATTAGGTGAGCTGACATGCTAGGAACTCTTGTCACAGTGCTTAGCATTTTGTAGGCAAATGTGTTCAGCAAATCTTGGCTCTGACTCTTACTGTTATAAATTTATTCTATTTTTACTTACATTGTAAATAACTCTGAAATAGATATCCACACAGATAATCCTTTGACCATAATTCTGATTACTTCTTTATGATAGCTTCTGAGAAGGAGAGTTACTTAGATTCAAGCGTATGAACATATTGGATAATCCTGATTTTTAAAATTATCCAGAAAAGGCAATTCTACAGCTTGCCTTGTTTAACTACCCCTTTGAGCTCTGAAAATTAAATTCTTGAATATTATTTGATAGATTACAAACCTAACTAAGGTTTATGTAAAAATCTAGTGCTTTTTAAAATCTAGAAAAATTTTTTAAACCGAGTGATTTTAATGCTAGTGATAGGTCATTAGCAACAAAAAGAATATAGAACAGAAACTTTCCCAGTTTATGGTAAGCTCTAACAGTCACAGAAGGGAAACTGTGTTTAGGAGGCCACACCCTGGCTTCCTGTAATCCTTTAGCCACACTCTCCCCTTGGCATTCCTTCCTAGCACCTGCCACTTTAAATCCCCCACTTTGCATTGCCATTGAGCTCTGAGATTCCTTCCTTATCTTTGACCTTTTTATTTAAGGATGTGACTTTCAGCTAACCTTTGGCCTATGGGTCAGGAGTTAAGCTGTCCATTCTCCTGGCTCCTTTCATCCTTTAGCTTCTTAAGGACAAAGCCAGTTGTGTATAACTTACATATGTTTGTGTCATCTCAAGCCATTCTTAGGTGGTGAAACCTCATCAGGCAGGTGCTGCAAAGGCCTTGTTGAATGGAAATTCTGAGAAACAAACTTTTAAAAAGAGCTTTAGACTTTGGATTTCTCAGGGAAATTCAGCTTGTTCAAGATGCAAAGTTGCTTTTCTTTCCTTTTTTTTTCAGTTGCACAGTGAGGCTTGTGGGATCTTAGTTCTTCGACCAGGAATGGAACCCAGGCCATTACACAGCGAAAAGCTAAGTACTAACCACTGGACTGCTGGTGAATTCCTTCAAGTTCCATTTCAATGTTACATTTTAAGAGAGGCTAGAGAAATATTCTTAATGGAGCCAGTCTTGATCTAGTTTTCTCATTCTGAAAGTCAAGTCACTGGCATGGTTGTTGTGAGGATTCAGTGTTATAAATTGTTACTGCCCTCAAGGAGATCTTGTTGCTGGGGACAGAACATACACAAGATGTCTGTAATACAGGGAAGAGGAAGCAAGGGTCTTGAAGCAATAAGAGTATTCTACAAAAGAAGAGATTATATTGAGTGGTGGAAATCTAGGAGGACTTCACGTAAGATGGTGTTTAAGATGAGTCAAGCTTCCTGAAAGAGTGGTATCTAAGATCAGTCATGAAAGATTTTAGAAAATGGAATTTAGTGCAAGAAGAGAGACTCACAAGAGTAAAGCTGGAGGTATCAAAGAGTGGAGAGTGTTTGGGGACCATCAAGTGAAGCAGTTTCCTTAGCATGTCTGATACATTCAGGCAGTTGTGAAAAGAAGGGTACACTGAGCCAGACTACAGAAGGCCTGGTTTGCTGGGATACAGTATCTGACTCAGTCTGGTGGACGAGACACTGAAGGTTTGATAGCTGGGGATGACTGTGATTTGAGAAGGACAATTAGGAAGCTGTGTGAAAATGAAGGAAAAGGAGACACTACTAAGGAATGCTATATTTTTTTTAAACTAGAGACAACAGAAGGAGTGAGGTTCAAAGCCAGGACAGTTGCTGTGAGGATGGAGAGATGGAGGGCATGCTTAGTAAATTTGTGAAATATTTTCTAAAAAGGAAAAAAATAATAATTTCTTTTCTTAAATAATTTATTTTCAATAAATTAATAGTTAAATAGCAAATTAGAATCGATGATTAAAAACTCACAAAACATCAACAAATAAAATCTTTGGTTGGTACCGCTAATCACATTCTACAAAGCACATTGATCCAATTTCAATTAAAAAGCATATGAAGAAGGTCACCAAACAGTATCACAAAGAGATGAGCCTAATAATAAGATACATGTCCATTTCCAATCCTAAAATCCTTCATGGCTGAATAGACTGGATGCTGGGTCAGGAGATCTTGCACTATGTCCTGGGTTTCCACTAATTGTCCATGTGACCACTAGAAAGTTACTTCAAAACCCTCTGGACTGTTTTCTCCTCTGTAAAGTGAGGAGTAGAACAAGCCAATCTAATGATTTATATAAATAGAAGGACTTGTTATACCTGGTTTCTGGAAGCTTTCAGTGGTGTCCATAGCAGAACAAGTAATAGAGAAGCATAGATGATATAATTGGTCTAAATTTTTCTGTTGGGTTCAAATGATCCATAAAGAGATGTACCATCAGTGAACTATAATTCATTTGAACCATAAATTCTTACTACTCCAGTCACCAAGCTGTAAATACAGGCCACCAAGGAAAGCTGTGGAGTGATTTTAGAATTAGCTTCCAGTCTCATGTGTACCTTGCCAAGCTTCTGATACACAGGTACCTACAATTCCTTTTGACAGTCACTTTAACCAATACAACTTGACAGACCAAGACTCAACTTGCAAAAGAAATAATTTGAGATAAATTACATTAAGTAATATATTAAATGTTTATTCACTTATCATAGGAATTTCCTGCAGAGTTTCTTTTAAAAACTGTTCCCCTCATTTAATTTAATGATACTCAGTCTCCTCATGACTTTTCAATGGCACTCAGTTACATTTCAGTGGAAAGGCCCCCTGTGCACAGCAGACAAGGCCCCAAAAGCAGAGAAGTGCACTCACTCTGAGAAGAGCAGTAAAATCCTATGTTCACACAAAAAGGTCTACTGTGCCTTCCTCGGCTACAGTTCAAATGAAGCTACTAATGGCTCAGTGCTAAAGAATCCACTGGCAATGCAGGAGACAGACCCAGTTTCAATCCCTGGGCTGGGAAGATCCCCTGGAGGAGGACATAGCCATCCACTCTAGTATTTTTGCTGGTAAGACCCCATGGACAGAGAAACGTGATGGGCTATGGTCCATGGGATCATAAAGAGTCGGATATGACTGACGCACAGCACAGTACAAAAATACTGTCAAAAGTGTTACGGTGATTTAATGCCAGATGAGAGAATAAGCAATATTACTCAAATGACAACTGTCACCAGAGTTTTGAGATGTGATATCATGTGGTAGTTTGGGGACAAATTTAAGTCCACATAAGCTCATGAGAACAATGAAAGCTCATGAGAAAGAAATGCAAATTTGGGGGAATCCCGTGGTTTCTGTGTTTATGTGTTTGCCTGGACTACTTTGAGTCTGTGGGGATGTTTATTCAATGCTGTTTAAAGAAAGGACCTACACACAAGAATGCATTGTTTTTTTAAAAAAAATTATTTTATTATTCTCATTACTTATTTTTATTTTTTGTCCATGCTACACAGCATGCTCTTTTTTTTTTTTTTTTTTTCCATTTTTTTGGGCTCCAAAATCACTGCAGATGGTGACTGCAGCCATGAAATTAAAAGATGCTTGCTCCTTGGAAGAAAAGTTATGACCAACCTAGACAGCATATTAAAAAGCAGAGACATTACTTTGCCAACAAAGGTCTGTCTAGTCAAAGTTATAGTTTTTCCAGTGGTCATGTATGGATTTGCAAGTTGGGCTATAAAGAAAGCTGAGTGCCAAAGAACTGATGCTTTTGAACTGTGGTGTTGGAGAAGACTCTTGAGAGTCCCTTGGACTTCAAGGAGATCCAAGCAGTCAATCCTAAAGGAAATCAGTCCTGAATATTCATTGGAAGGACTGATGCTTCAGTTGAGGCTCCAATATTTTGATGCTCCAATCCACCTGATGCGAAGAACTGACTCATTGGAAAAGACTCTGATGGTGGGAAAGATTGAGAGCAGGA
Organism: Ovis aries; assembly: GCF_016772045.2. Lineage (NCBI taxonomy): Eukaryota > Metazoa > Chordata > Mammalia > Artiodactyla > Bovidae > Ovis > Ovis aries. The sequence continues at coordinate 17,407,041 of NC_056055.1, forward strand.
GGAAAAGGGGATGACACAGGATGAGATGGTTGGACGGCATCACGTACTTGATGGACATGAGTTTGAGTAAGCTCTGGGAGTTACAGATGGATAGGGAAGCCTAGAGTGCTGCAATCCATGGGGTCACAAAGAGCCAGACATTACTGAGTGACTGAATTAGCTAACACGGCATGTGGGATCTTAGTACCCTGACCAGGAATCCCACAACCCCAGCATTGGAAGTGCAGCGTCTTAACTTCTGGACCACCAGGGAAGTCCTAAATGCATTGTTTTAATAAATGCATTGTGCCGTTAAGTGTGAATGCTGTGTAGAGTTTAATGACATTATGAACTTGCTGTTTTGATAATGAGATTCTGAGGATGACTCATCCAGATTTCTTCTGATCACCAAACCAAAGAGGTTCATTTCAGCCTTCCATAAACTGAATATTCTTTCTAGAGTGGGCAGAAAATTTAAATTCCTCTATTGTGTATATATATAATCTCAAACCCATCAATTTCCTACCTATAGTTCAGAAGGTTTTAAAACCAATGTTCTGTCAAGAATTTTGGGAAAATAAAACATTCCAGAGATGAGACAATCAAATGACATTATTTATATTCTGGGCTTAACTATGGGATTCATTTTTTAATCCAAGCGTTATCATGGTGGCATACGGTTGTGAGTTCTGCCAGATCCACGCCTTTCATTCTTTTGTGGGCACCACCCCTCCCAGTGCAAAACTGAGCTAATGCTCCTCAGCAGGGAAAACAAATCACATATCCATCAATTCATTAGAGTCTGGTATTACACTCCTATTGTCTACTCTAAATCTTTTGTTAAGCTCTCTGTTAAATGAGCTATTAAATGGTAATATTTAGATTTTCATCATTCTATTTGAATTTCACAGGTCTTAAATCATCAAGAACTCATGCTGAATTGAAAGTTTTCAATACCTGACATGTGAAACTAAAGGATTAGGAAAACTATTTTAGTACTTCTTTTCATAAGAAAACCATGAACTCTCACAAATTATCATGTCCTTTCCTCTCATGGGTATAATGTGCCATTTGGCTTTAGCGATAACACATATACTCGTGGTCCAATGCAAGTGACACCTCACATTTCCATAGAGATAGAGGATGCAGAGCTCTCCTGCACATATCTGCTGCCTTCTTGTGGTCCTCATGTGTCAGAAGGGTCTTTTATCCACAGATTCCCCACAAGTCTCCAGGCTGGTTTCTGCAAGAGCTATCTTTTCATTTGTCTTATGCTGTTCACCCTTGATCACATATGCCTCATTTTTCAGAACAAACTTTAAAATATGTTCGGAGGGTAGCATTTTCTACTCATCGATCTGCGATCCATTTTGAGGAAACTCTTCTTACAACTGAAAACATATTACATAAAGCAGTGATTTTCAAACCAGTTTTTTCAGTCTAAGGGTCATTTTTTCCCCCCAAATAACATCTTATGCAGGAACCTGGATTTATAAAATCAACAGATACAGGCTGCTCTGCCTGAAGCCCCCGGGGAAGATGTGTGGCCACCTCCCTTTGGCCTTCTTTTAGCATTCTGCAGCTGACCATGAGACACCTCCTATGAAGCTTGAGTTCACGCCTCACAAATTATTCACCATGCTGACTCTAGTACTTGCAAAAAGGCTGTTGACAGCTAGTGACTTCTGAACCAGTGCTGCCTGGGGTCACAACAGCCAGAGCCCCACTATCACGGAATGTGGTGGCTTGAGCCAGGTGATGGAACCTGGTAGTCACCAAGCAGAGTCCTGTCTGGCAGGTGGGGTCCTTGAGGGAAAAGGCCCAGAATGTTTCCGGGAGCGGCCACTCCTGTTTGCTGTAGGCTCTGCTCTCCCAAGACCTTCACCAGGAAGTTGATGTACCTCATGGCCAGGCGAAGTGTTTCATTTTTGCTCAGCTTCTTGTCCGGAGGGTGAGTGGGGATGAGCTTCCTCAGCTTGGCAAAGGCACTGTTGACGTTCTGCTGCCTCCACCGCTCCCTGCTGTTCGTGAAGATCTTTCTGGTCATGTTGGAGTTCCTGAGACAAGAAAGAGAAAGGGCCCTGAGGGCCAACACCTTGTCAGAGGCCTGCTGGGTAGCCCATGTCCTGCCAGGAGCTTGAGCCGTTCATCTTTTCCACCCAGATCTTAGGGGATGTGCTGCCTCATTTCCAGGTGTTGTGGATCTTCCTGTGACAAGAGAAGAAAATGCGGCAGAAGAAAGGGCAGTGAGAACACCTCCTGTCAGCTTTTCTCTCCCTGGTTGTCTCGAAGCCTGCAGGTAACATGGTGTTTTTATCCTAATACTCCCGTTACTTCTTTTATAACCAACTCTTCCTAAGTGTTCAGAATCAGGCACGGCGTAGGACTGAGTACACATGAGAATAAAATACATATTTGTTAATAGGGAGTTGAATTTAGATTCTTTAAAAGGGGGGAGGGGGCTGTGATCCTAGGTTTCATTTACAACATAAATTAGGAATGAAGAAGGTGACAGCAAAACCCTTCTGGGTGGTGGACTTTATCTGTAGGATTGGGCGCACTGTGTAAGAGCTAAAATGTCTAGACCAGACCACAGTCAGAGGAGGATGAACAGGGTGAGGAAGAATCTTGAAGTCCAGTTGTATGAAGAATAGCAATGGGGTTATTTAGCACGCCAAACAAAGAAAAGGAATAGGTGAAGGGCGACAATTTGATATGGATGCTGCGGAAGATAGCCAGGCTCCCCAAGGTTGAATTTGGATGATCTTTCCAACCGTAGGCGAGGTGATTGTTATCACGTATTGCCAATCCTAATCGTGCCATTTTTTCCTCTGAGAGGCACAGGCCCCTTTGTTCAGGTGGCTTGGATTAACATACATCAATGGCAATGTTTATGGCACATCAGGAAATAAGCCAAAACCCAGCACCAGACATTTGGTACCCTTGGCTCATGGCTATCAGTTTGCTACCTGCTCCGGTCTCAGCAGCCTGGTCAGAGGGTCCCTTCCTGTTCCCCACACCACCACCTCCCCCCACCAAAAGAGTAGTAAATATTCCCAATTCCATACCTTTGCATTTTCTGTCCCATGAGTTCCCTCCTCACTGTTTACTTGCCTATTTCTACACAATCTTTAAAGAGCAGATTAAATCCTTCTTTCCATTCCTACAAACCCTTCCAGGCCATCCCAGAGTCTCCCATATCCTTCCCTTGCTGAACCCCTGCAGCCACTGGTGGTAGACAAAGGCTATTAGGAGAATTAAATAAGCTTAATATTTGTAAATCACTTTCAACAGTGCCTGACACACAGTAATGGCTATAAAAGTGTTGAGGAATAAATACAACAAAAATATGTTTATAAATAAAAATGACTTGTGAAATACTGAATTGTGAATACTGGGGGGAAGGTAATATCTTGTTTTTCTATAACCAAGTGTGATTATACAACCTCTTGGCTCTTGCTACCTTTGTTCCTTTATTTTAACCCTTCCCGTAGACCTGCTCTGTGCTAGGCCCCCTGCTATGAGCTGGGCTTGTGGACTTGGCTGGGATGGGATACTTGTGCTCAAGGAGCTTATTGGATGGCCTGATGGAGAAGGCAGCACATACAGAAACATTGAAGAATCACAGGACAAGGTCCCACACACTAAGGGCCAAATCCCGAGAGACACTTGCTGACTAGAGAAAAGTGTCAAGGGATCATGTCAAGACCAAAATGATCAGGTCAACGCTGCTGAGCTTTTCCCTAAATTCTACCTTTCTTCTACTTTTATTTGGGCTTTTCTGAGGATATGAGGGGCTTCCCCAGTGGCTCGTCGGTAAAGAATCTGCCTGCAGTGCAAGAGATGTAGGAAACTTAGATTTGATCTCTGGGTCGGAAAGATCCCCTGCAGGAGGGGATGGCAATCCACTCCAGTATTCTTGTCTGGAGAATCCCATGGACAGAAGAGCCTGGTGGGCTGTAGTCCATAGGGTCGCAAAGAATCGGAAATGACTGAGTGAGCACACACGCACACACAAGGATATGAGTCTGTAGGTAAACACTGAGCATCTGACATAGGTTACATAAAAGCAACATATAGAATACCAGGAAGTTGGTAGGTGCCTCTCAAAATGCCAGCTTCCTTCCACAACTGTTTGTGTTAACGGCCCACCATTGCAGGAAGGAGTTGGAGGGTTACAAATTGGTACCTGTGGCATGAAAGGGTGGGCCCATTTTATTTGAAAAGGACCTAAAGAAGTGATTTGTCGAAGCCCTAGTGACTTATGAGAAAGCAGATCCTTTTCTAACTTAATAAACACTTGGAACTTCTGCTCCAGAACTTTTCTTCTATTCCAGTGGCCCTTGACTTAGACTGCTTATTGGATTCACCCAGACTGTACCCCAGGCCAATTAAATAAAAATTTCTGGGGGCATTCGTGTTTTTTAAAACTCCCCAGGTGGATCAGCTTGGTCCTCCAGGAAGCAGATGTCAAGCTGGAGTTGGATGTACAACTAGCAGTTTATTGGGAGTTAAGCCCTGTGAAAGATGAAAAAAGAAAAGAAAGACTTGGGCCAAGAATGACTTCAGACTGCAATGCACATCTGACACTTGCAAAATCAAAGCAGGGAGGCTGCAGGACTGGGCAGAAGAGCCTCAGGCTGCAGTACAGAGCTGGAAAAGTGGCAGCCAACCCAACAGGGAGATCTGGGGCAAAAAGTGCCTGTAAAGGAGATGCTATGGGGCAAGAATCGCCAGGTCCTGGCAGCGCTGCCACGCTCACTCATAGGCTGGGAGCTACCTGAAGAATGGAGGCCCAGTCCTGAGTCCAGTCAGCACTGCTACGGATGGCTGTCAGCTAACTGCGCTCCCTGTAGCTGAACTGCAAGTGTCTTCCTGAAGCGAGGTCCCATCAGTGCACCCCTCACATGATCTCCCTGTGCAGCCTACGCTAAGAACATTGCCTTGCTCTCCAAACAGCAGCTCTGAAACCCAGCAAAACTATGTTTAAGAAGGAAGCAGTATTTAGGGGATTAAGAGTGACAAACTGTTAATATTACATAGAATATCAGCTAGAAGGATTATATGCCCCTAGGACATTTCCCCATGCAGGTTCTTGTTGACCTTCCTGCTTCTGCCTGGGTAGGAGAGGCCAGTGCTGTGCTGAGAAACCAGTGGTGAGCAGAATCATGGCAGCTCAAGTTCAGTGGCTGATCTCAGGCCCCCTCCGGCTTCCCCCATCAGCCACTTAGGTTTACTTCCTCTATCTCTGTAGAGACACCCTGGTTGGATCCATGATCCAATACAGTCACATGTACTCCAAACTTTACTATCAACAATTACTGACCCTATGCGCCAGACACTGTGCTGGCTGCTGGACACTGAGGAACCCTCTGCCCTATGACACAGATGGGAAGCCCAGGGTCTGTAGGATCAGAGAAATACCACCTAACTCAGGCAATCCAGGGGACTTCCAATCTGAAGGGGGTGATACCCAAGGCCTCTTTCTGTGCTGAAATGCCATAATGCCCTGCCTTTGCCTTTTATCTACCTAAAGTGAAAGTGAACATTGCTCAGTCATATCTGACTCTTTGTGACCCCATGGACTATACAGTCCATGGAATTCTCCGGGCCAGAATACTAGAGTGGGTAGCCTATCCTTTCTCCAGGGGGTCTTCTCAACCCAGGGATCAAACTCAGGTCTCTCACACTGCAGGTGGATCCTTTACCAGCTAAGTCACCAGGAAAGCCCAAGCATACTGGAGTGGGTAGCCTATCCCTTCTCCAGTGGATCTTTCCAACCCAGGAATCGAACCAGGGTCTAACCTGGCCTTTATATCTACAATGAGCATTGTCGGACCTGTATCTAACTATACCTACAATATGAAAGTATGAACCTAAATCAAGGGAATTTTTAAGACTATCCAGTTGTGCTCACGTTGAAACTGGCTGCTTTGCAGCCAGGACTATAGGAGTAAAGTTACTTTTAAGCTTCTCTTGTCAAAAGAGGCTTTAGCTTATTCACTAGTCCCATGGGAGGGTCATTTTCAAGCTGGGAAGAAAAGATTAGCCAGGATAAACTAACTGATGTTCTCTTCTGAGAAAGCTCCATCCTATTGTGAGAAGCAGAAACAGGGAGGAGAGAAGTCAGGCTTCTGAAATGCAGTCTTGCCATTCTAGGAGATGCTTAATAATTACTTGTTGATTTATCCTCAAGTGTGTTACTCTCCTTCTCCACACTGGGAAATAAAAATCAGTGATTCAACAAGCTGGAAAAACTCAAAGTAGAGGTCACTGGAAAATTATTAAAGTATTTATTAAATCAAAGGAAAATGGCATTTAGTGTTTTTCCTGTTGCACGTACTGACTGCTGCAAATCTTGATTCAGAGTACTTTAAGAGCTTAAAAAATACTCCAGATGCCACAGAATCAGAGAGCATCAGACAGATGTTGAAACAGAGGTTCAGTTCTTTGTCCCAGGTCACACAGCCCAATGTGGCAGAGCCTGTGTCCCAAGCCTGAGTCACCACTGGCGCCAGCTGAGTCGGGGCTGGGGAAGCCCAGGGACAGATTTCATCTCAGAACAATTATTTCAAATATATAAAGGGAAAAGTCTTCTCAGAATATTAAGTTAAAAGGCATGAATTAAAATACATGGACACATAAAATAACCAGTTATACTTCATAGGTATGAGAATAATTCTAAAATGCAAAATAATAAAACCTATGCTTCACTTTTAACATTAAATAATTAGATTTGTCACCATCATTTCTAACTGGTGATTGGTAAGTGGTTTTTTCAGAAGATCAGCAACATCTGTAACAAGAGTTGAAGGTGTCTATGATTTTTATTGATGACAAAGGCGTCAGCACTGCTACCACCACTGTATTTATTCAACATAAACATTCATAAATAAAGGAAATGCTCAATTTAGTTGAAAGGTTAGTAGATAAAAGGATGTAATTTAGAATCTCCTGAGTTTTATCCACACACCCCTGGGTGGGTAGGTGTCATGGGCCAAAGGTTAAGAATGCCTGAATAGGAGGAATGTCACAGTAAATTGAATAGGAATATGGATGAGCACAAACTTCGTTACCACAGAAGGTAACAGGTTACTGGAGAAAAGAACAACATGATGCCCCCTGAGAAGGTGACCACTACCTGTAACAGGTGCTGCTGCTTTTTCATGTGGATGTTTTCTGGACATGGAGCCCAGGTCAACCAGAAAGGCAGCAGCACAGACGTACAGACAGCTAATGTTCCTACGGTGGACTAGGCCAGGCATTCAGGCTCACACTGCTCTCTTCTCATAAGATGTTAATTTCTCTTTCTGGCATTTGGTCCTGTATATTTCTCTCTTCTTTCATCTCTCTTTGAAAAGTAAGTGAAAACATGATACAGAAGGAGGGTAATGAAGGGTGGTTTATACAATTGGGTTTGGGGAAGGTGCCTAACCTCAAACACCAGGCACAGGTTTGCCTTTAGAAGTTGCTTTAGAAGTAACACAGGCTAACTTAAGGGGGGTGGGGGTGGGTGGGGAATCAAGCAGTACCGCAAGTGATAAAGCAAAAAAAAGTCCCCCTCCCTTATCCATCTACCTATTCAAACTCGTTCTCCTGCAGCAGCCAGTTTGGTGTGTCTTTATATAATATATCCTCTATACATATTTTTAAAAATCACCATACGTGCTATTATGCAATTACTTTTCTCACCAGACAGCTCTGCATGTTGATGTTCTAAACAAGTACATTTACTGTGAATGTGGATGTTTGGGTGGGCTCCCGGTGCACTGGGAGGGCCAACCTGTTTCAAAACAGCGCTCTACACCTGCCTTCCCAGCTCACGCCCACCCAACCCAACCTGCTGCCCTTGACCGCTTCACTTCCCAGCTTTTCCCTTTTTCTTTTTCTAATTCTTGCTCCCCCTTGCCTGCAGCGCCTGCCCTGCGACTAAGTTCAGGCATTCTGGAGAAACATCTAAAGTTTCGCACCTGCCAGGTTTCCAGGAGTCTCTCACCCCAGCTCAGAAGCTGCCAAGACGGCCCTCGGAGATGCTCCTGGGTGTCCGGGACATCACATATCAAGGCTCAGCAGCCCCGCCGACACGCGCTAGGTACCCGCTAGGCTTACCCGGAGCTGCACCACGGCCCCTGCTCCACGGAAAGTCCCCACGTCTTCTCACCGAGTCGCCTTGGTGGCTGCCACCAAGTCACCTCCACACCCCTGCCCTCCGCGGCGAGTGCGGCTCGGACTGGGGAACTGCGCCAGAGACTCGCTGGCGCCCAAACCCAGCAGCGCCCCCAACCCTCTTTAGCTCACGCACCTCCTCTCCGAGCAGGGAGCCCGCGCCGCAGTTGTCGCCCTCGCCTGGGCGCTGCCCCTTCGCCACCGCCTTTATAGGCATCGCCTTTTGTCTAGGGACCCACGGGGCCCCTTCCCCGCCCTAGACTCCCGCAGGTCCCTCCCATACCCACCCTCCACCCCTACATCCCCGCTTCCCGGGACCAGTCTCCCTGTGCCCTAGAACAGAGCAGAGGCGGAAGAAGCCCCAGCTTTGTGTAACGTTTGGGGCGCGAGGGGGTCCTGACACTCACCCGGACTACAGCATACCCCGGAGGGCGGAATGCAACTTACCAACCCTTTTCTACAGTGTCTACAAACCTCCGGAAGTGCGTGCCCCGAGGTCAACTCATCAACTCATCGGATGTCAATCATTTAAGCCCCAGTGAGTCTCCCAACTGTAGTTCAAGAACCACTTACTTCAAAACCATGGGTGAGGGAAGGTATAGACTTCAACACCCACAGCCAAGACCACCAGATCAGGTTTCCTGGGGATAGGGTTAGAAATCTGCCTTTTTACTAAGTGTCCCAGGAGATTAACACACACAGAGAAGTTTAACAGTCACTGCACTGGACAGATTCCCAGATTTATTCATCCCATGTTCCAGAGTGCCTCCTCCTTGGTCTTACTGCTTCTGTACTTTCCTCTTTCCATCTATTCTCCAGCATCACCCAGAATGATCCTTTGAAAACCCAAGTCAGGTTCCTGTTGCTTCTCACTCAAAACCCTCCTCTGGCTCCCCATTTCACTCAGAATTAAGCTGAAGTCTTAACATTGGCTCCCAGATACCTTTTACCTGACTTGTCTGTTCCTTCTCTGCCTGAGATGAAGCTGAAGAAGTGTACTCAGCTCTAGCCACTCTGACATCTGTAGTTTCATGAACATTCCAGGCACCCTCCTGCCTCAGGGCCTCTGCATGGTGTTTCCACTGTTTGCAACACTCTCCTCTCAAAATCCAAATAGTTCCCTCCTTCACATCCTTTGATTCATTCAGAAATTATTAATACTGAGTGTCTACTATGAGCCAGTGCCTGTTACAGGCACTGGGATTCAAACAAAACAGACACAAATTTCTGCCCTCAAGGAGCTGACATTCTTCAGGTCTTTGCTCAAATGTCACCTTTCCAATGAAGATTCTCTGACCACAAGGTCTAAAACCGCACCTTCACACACACAAGGCTCTGCATCTTCCTACCTGCTTTATTTTTCTCCTTAGTATTCACTGCTATGTAGTAATATTTTACTTATTTGTTTTGTCTGTCTCTCCAGTCCCACTGAATAGGCATTCTTCAAATGCTGGTTAATAAATCAAACTTCTAGGTATCATACTCTCTGAAGGTACCAGCATAGGATTTGGCACAATAAATTCACAGAGGCATTAATGCTTAGTGGGTAAGAGCAAAGGACTCTGGATTTGCATTACCCAGGTTGAAATCCCCTATCTATCCACTTATATGACCATAGGCAAATCATGTAACTTCTCCCTACCTCAATTTCCTCATCTGTAAAACGGGGACAATAATAGGGTCATGAGGACTAGATGAAGAAGACTCTTGGGAGTCCCTTGGACTGCAAAGAGATCCAGCCAGTCCATTCTGAAGGAGATCAACCCTGGGATTTCTTTGGAAGGAATGATGCTAAAGCTGAAACTCCAGTACTTTGGCCACCTCATGAGAAGAGTTGACTCATTGGAAAAGACTCTGATGCTGGAAGGGATTGGGGGCAGGAGCAGAAGGGGACGACCGAGGATGAGACAGCTGGATGGCATCAGTGACTCGATGGACGTGAGTCTGAGTGAACTCTGGGAGATGGTGATGGACAGGGAGGCCTGGCGTGCTGCGATTCATGGGGTCACAAAGAGTCGGACACGACTGAGCGACTGAACTGAACTGAACTGAGGACTAAATGAGAAAAACAAAACAGGTAAAGAATTTAGCACTGGGCCTAGCACACAGTCAGACTAATGCAAATTTTACTCTGATAAATCACATTATTGTTACAATTACTGGCTCCTTCCCTTCCTTGTGAGAGGATTGTCATGTGACTGGCAGTGCTTCCCTGTAGGTAATTTAGGTAAAGAGACAGCTTGCTCCCTTCCAGGCTTGACCATGTGACTTACATCAGACAATGGAATGTGAATGGACTTGACTTGGTTGTAATGGATTAGAAGCTTTAAGAGTTATTGCTGATTGAGCTCAGTCATAAGAAAGTCATGTTGGGGGTTGCTCTCTGAAGAAACAAACCCATAGCCAACTCCAGCCTTCATAATGTGAGACAGGAATAAATCTTTGCTGTTGTAAGCCATTGAGATTTGGGGGTTGTTTGCCCCCCTCTTCAAAAAAAAAAATGAATACAGTTCTTATTATAAATAAGAAAGCTATTGCCCAAATTGCTAGGTTCTCAGAGGGCAGGGAAGTTAAGAAAATTATATATCTGCCTTCAAGGAGTTAGTTCACAGTCTTTGGGAGGAAGAGGACATGACAAAAATGACCAAATACAAGGCACAGAGTCCTGAGTGCCAGAGAGTATGAAATTGGAGGTAGGGAGGCAAAGATTCTAGCTGGAGGATCAGCAATTGATCGTGGGAAGGATGACATTTAAACTAGGCCTTGAGGCAGGGCTGCCTCTGACATTGGTGGACCCAGGACAAGGGTACAAATGGAGACTACTGACCTATCCCCATCCCTTTTCTCTTCCCACCTCAAGCTGTCCTGCTCTGTGAGGGGCCTGGTATATAACATGGACTCCCAGTCCACATGGACCTAAGAAAAAGGCCCGTGTTCAGTTCAGTTCAGTTCAGTCACTCAGTCGTGTCCAACTCTTTGCGACCCCATGGATCGCAGCACGCCAGACCTTCCTGTTCATTACCATCTCCCGGAGTTCACTCAGACTCACGTCCGTGTAGGTTCTGACAATGGACTCAAGGCCATTTGAGCAGAAATGCTGCGGTTCTGGATACAGAGTGTGATCTAAATTCAGGGGTTCCTGATACCCTAAGCATGGTCTAGAATGTGGGGAATGGGCAGGTACATGGTGGGCACAGGAGTAGGGCCAGAGCAGGGCAGGGCCATCTAAAGCACAAAACCCAAGGCAGGGGCCTGGGCCACCCGGGTACAAGAGTGGGAGATGCTGGGTAGGAATCACACATGTAGGAGTGGAGGAGAGGGCAGTCCATGTGAAGACAACTGTGTGCCTCCAACATAAGAGTGATATGTTTAGATTTACAGGTTCTGCGGCTCATTCTGGCGTCAGAGGATGGACTGGAGGGTGGGTTGGAAAAAATGAATTGGTCAGTGATGCACAGGCTCAAAGGGGCCTTTGGGAACATACTCTAGTGTTTGCAGTGAGCAGCCCTGATTTGTCCTTTCTGCTGCCTGTCTCTGTGTGCCATTGAGGAGAACTGCTTTCTCACAGGGCCTCTTGGTGCCCATGCTTTTCCACCCTACCTCAGTCCTGATAGAGCACACATTAGAATTTAAACCAAGAACCTACATTATCCTTCCTCTCAGCCAAAGCCTGCGAGGTAATATATTCTTAACGGCACATTCTACAGTTATAAAGAAGAAGTGTACAGAGAAGGCAATGGCACCCCACTCCGGTACTCTTGCCTGGAGAATCCCATAGACGGAGGAGCCTGGTGGGCTGCAGTCCATGGGGTCATTAAGAGTCGAACATGACTAAGTGACTTCACTTTCACTTTTCACTTTTATGCATTGGAGAAGGAAATGGCAACCCACTCCAATGTTCTTGCCTGGAGAATCCCAGGGACAGGGGAGCCTGGTGGGCTGCCGTCTATGGGGTTGCATAGAGTCGGACACGACTGAAGCGATTTAGCAGCAGCAGCAGCAGGGCTTCCCTGGTAGCTCAGGTGGTAAAGAATCTGTCTGCAATGCAGAAGACCCCAGTTTGATCCTTGGGTTGGGAAGATCTCCTGGAGAAGGGATAGGCTACCCACTCCAGTATTCTTGGGCTTCCCTGGTGGCTCAGACAGTGAAGAATCTGCCTGCAATGTGGAAAACCTGCGTTTGATCCCTGGATTGGGAAGATCCCCTGGAGGAGGGCGTGGCAACCCAATCTAGTAGTCTTACCTGGAGAAACCCCATAGACAGAGGAGTCTGGCAGGCTACAGTCCAAGGGGTCACAAAGAGTTGGACACGACTGAGCGACTAAGCAAAGCACAGCACGGTAACTAGGAAGCAAGACTGGAAATATGTGAAGCTAAGGGAAACAACAATAATTGTAAAACAGGATCTGTGTACAAGTGGACCAGGATCGAGAGAAAGGACAAAGGGAAAGATAAGGACTGCAGAGAATGGAGCACAGAGGTGCCAGCACAGTGCAACCGAGGTCAACATTTGGTTTCTTCTCCGAAGTCTCTTCTATGTTATTGCTGGTTTTATAATTTTTAAAATGGGGAAAGCATTTTGGTGCAGCATTCCACTAGCAGTGATTCTTCAGCGTGCTGTGCTGTCTTTCCTGCTGGTCCCACAGTGTGGAGAGTTTAGGGGCGAGGTCTTGCAGGGGAAGGGGTTGAAGTAGGAATTTACATAATCCGATTATCGGGGGATTAGGTTTGGGCAGCTAAACGCCTCTGTGTGCTTGAGCTAAGACCCTTACTATTCATGGCTCTCACTGCCCCCTGGAGAGACTGCACCTGCGGGAGGGAGGTGGGGACAGGGTCCTGGGGAGGGACGAGGGGGCTGGGGAGGGAACTAGGTCGTTAGGAGGGCTCCAGCTTTGTTAGCCTTTCTGATTCTGCTGACTTAATTGATCTGTCTGGATTAGCCTGTGATGCTGGATCTCTAGTCCTGTGTGCTGGGGTTGTCAGCTTCAGGAAAGACCAAACTGAGGTTTTCAGAAGGGATTCCGGTTAGCCCAGGTGATTGTGGGCTAAGGTCATTTTGGCTCAAGGTCAAGCACCAGCTCTATCCAGTCTTAAAACTCTCTTCTTCCCTGCTCATCTTAACCTCCTTCCCAGTTCCTAATTCTGCATTATCCAGGCCCCAACGCATCCATCTTTTTCTCCATTTATGCAGTTATACATCCAGCCCTCCTTCCATGCATTTATTGTTAAGCTTCCATCAGTTTATTCATCACATGAATTAGCTGGTTCTTGACAGTTAATAGAATTTACTAGTCAATCCTAGATAGGTTTTGTTCCTTCAAGTGTACTACCTTTCAAGTTAATTTTGGTACTTTGACATAGAAAACTTCGACATTTTCACATTCATTAATAAAGTGTTACATACAGTTATTCAAAGTTTTTAAAACTATCTCGATATTTACTTTATCATCTTTCTCATTCCTTGTATATTTATGACTTCTCTGTTATTAGCTTTGCAGAGCTTGTCCATTTTTCTTTTAAAAAACTACCTCTATGGTTCATCATTTTTCTCACTTTCTAATGTATTAATTTATACTATCTTTTAAATTTTTTTGGACTTTCTAGGTTCCATCTTCTTTCAAAAATTGGTGTAACTGGTTTATAACACTATATAAGCTTCATGTGTACAATAATATATGTCAACTTCTGTTCAGCTCAGTCCAGTTCAGTCGCTCAGTCGTGTCTGACTCTTTGTGACCTCATGGACTGCAGCACGCCAGGTTTCCCTGGATACTACCAAAAGTAGAGAGTGCTCACCATCAAAAGCTGTTTCCCTCTGTCACAATACAGTGGCCCCTCTTTAGCTATTGTGCCCCATCCCCACCCCTTTCCCTCCTAGTAAGAACTACTCCATTTTCTACATCTAAGTTTTACTTTTTTTAAGTATTCCACGAGTAAAATCATACTGTATTTGTCTTTCTCCCTTTGACTTCTTTCACTTTCTACTATATCTTTGTTACATCAGCTCTTTTTCATTTGCCTGTGTTTATTTTGTCCCTTCTCTACCTTCCATTCTTAGATTGTCCATTAATTTACATTCTTTTTAAAAAGAACAGCACTTCAGGCTATGAATTTTCTTCTGATACGTCTTTGATGTCATCCTGCATTTCCACTCGAGTATCTTTGCCGTTAACCTCTAACACGGGTTGTTTAAGTTTTCTTTTGGAGAGGTTTTTTGTTGTTGTTTAATTTCCTTATTGTGGTATTTTTTTGGTAAACACCTGCTATTAATTTCTAATTTTCTTGCAGTGTAGTCAAAGATATATCTTGTATTATTTTTGCTTTAGGATATTTACTGAGAGTTTCTCTTTGGTAAAACATGATCAGCTTCCATAAATGACCCATAGGTAACAGAAAAGGAGGTATACCCTCTGTTTGAAAAATAAAATTTTTTATATATATCCACTAAATTGATCTTCTATATTCATGGGAGTTTGGGTCTATTTGATCTGTTAGAATTATGTGAATATCTTCCTCTACTGTTTTGTGTCTGTTTCCTTCCTTTTGGTTTTTCCAGGAGTGTTTGCTTTAGATTTTTATACCCTGAAATACAAGGCATTTCATACATAAAGACTCATGGAAGTTTTATTGACTTAAGAGAACTGTGCCCTGTGTCAACATAAAATGATCTTCTTTGCCTTGCTTCTTGTCATGAATTCCATTTTGTTTTATGATACTACAACTCCTGTTTTTAAATTTGCATTTTCCAAATAAACTGTTCTTTTACAATTAAATTTGTCAATATGAGGGTGTTACTTTTGGTCATAGGTTTTATCTTTCTGTGACATTTTATTTGGGAAATTTAGGTTCCCTTGAGTCCTTTGGTTTCTTAAAGGAGCCCCCCATCTCCATTTTGGATTCTTTAAAACAAGTCTTATTCCAGTTTATTTGCTTTCAATGAATGAACATAAGACAGTGACAACTCATTCTCCAACGGTTGCCTCCAGCCTGCCCCACTCTCCATCAGAAGTCACATAACTTGTTTCTGTAAAGTGAATGCTTCTAAGGCCAAGGAAGGAGTTTCTTTAATGATTGTTTAAGGAAATGAGAAGAACATTCTGGTTGCTGTATGGAGGGGGCCAAGAAATGATGTGGGGAGACTAGGAGGCTGTGATAGGGATACAGCCAAGAGGATGATGGATTGACAAAGGGGGTGGCATCAAGCACCAACTCCAGGCCACACACTGAATTCTTTATCCCTTATGTAGCACTAAGTACTAGGTGTCATGCTAGGCATTTTACCCAATTTTCTCATTCTTTATGAAATAGATGGGGAAACAGTGGAAACAGTGGCTGACTTTATTTTTCTGGGCTCCAAAATCACTGCAGATGGTGACTGCAGCCATGAAATTAAAAGATGCTTACTCCTTGGAAGGAAAGTTATGACCAACCTAGACAGCACATTGAAACGCAGAGACATTACTTGGTCAACAAAGGTCCGTCTAGTTAAGGCTGTGGCTTTTCCAGTGGTCATGTATAGATGTGAGCGTTGGACTATATAGAAAGCTGAGCGCCAAAGAATTGATGCTTTTGAACTGTGGTGTTGGAGAAGACTCTTGAGAGTCCCTTGGCCTGCAAGGAGATCCAACTAAGTCCATCCTAAAGGAGATTCTTGGTAGGACTGGGTGTTCATTGGAAGGACTGATGTTGAAGCTGAAACTCCAATACTTTGGCCACCTGATGCGAAGAGCTGACTCATTGGAAAAGATTGTGATGCTGTGAAAGATTGAGGGCAGGAAGAAAAGGGGATGACAGAGGATGAGATGGTTGGATGGCATCACTGACTCAATGGACATGGGTTTGGGTGGACTCTGGGAGTTGGTGATGGACAGGGAGGCCTGGCGTGCTGCAGTTCATGGGGTCACAAAGAGTCAGACATGACTGAGCGATTGAACTGAACTGAATGAAAAATTAAATATTTTCATTATAAATTTACATTAACAACAAGTTGTTATCCTAGACAAAACAAAATATTGTGAAAATGAAAGTCACTTAGTCATGTCTCTTTGCGACCCCATGGACTGTAGCCCATCAGGCTCCTTTGTCCATGGAATTCTCCAGGCAAGAATACTGGAGTGGGTTGCCATTTCCTTTTTCAGGGGATCTTCCCAACCCAGGGATTGAACCTGGGTCTCTTGCATTTCAGGCAGACTCTTTACTGTCTGAGCCACCAACAAAATATTGCTCCCACAGAATTTAGCTCCCAAATAAATTTAGTATTTCCCTAAATACTAAAATGTATGCCCAAACAAGTCTTCACATGTAGCTGACTGTATTACTAGCAGTACTTATACAAACATCTTTCCAGAGCCAGCAGAGGCTATAAATTCTCATGGATTTAATGTCACTCCATTCACAGGACCCACAGGGCAACTGATTGATGAGTACCCCTCCTCTGAGACTCTTCCTGCCACCCCTCCTCTAACATCCCCCAAATAGAAAAATAACAGAGCAAGTAGCTAGCTCCTCTATGATGAAAGTGGGTGACGTGGGAAACCAGGGTATGTGGAAGGGAGAAATACACTGACATGGCCCATTGGGAAGGGTGGGAGCTTTGGTCTTCTCTCCCAAGAAAAGAGAGATTTGGCTTTTCATCATCATTTTGGGACTTCCCTGAGATTATTCCCTAGTCGTGACAGAAAAGTGAAGATGCTAGAATCTTTAGACCAGAGTCCCTAAGGTACACAGGTTTTGTAGCCCTGGACATACTTATAGATAGGAACAACAGAGGAAAAAAAATGATACTGATTAGGAGAAAACAAACCTGCTGAACTAGGTTTTCCCCTGTAGCACACAGTGACTTTCCTTGACAAAGGAGGAGAAATAACATTACACTGTAAACACAATTATCCTTACTTGGAAGCTTGCCACAGCCTGTTACCAAGCATCCTGCATCTAGGAGTCAGCAAATGACGGTCCTCAACTGGATCCACACGTGAGGAGCCCTGTTTGAATAAAGCGGGTAGGGGTGGGGAGAGTGATCTATCCACAATCCGGAATCAGATTGGCAAAGGCTCCCTGCACTGTTGTTTAACACTGTTCAACTGCCTCGTTGATGCCCTTTCTTCTTGTCTCCCCTCTTTTCTATCTGCTAACCCAGTGCCTTGCCTGGGATGAGCACAATGATGAGGTTACTGGTTTGGATTTAAGTAGAGGAATTTTTAAATTTGTTTAAAGGCTCACTGATGCACGGTAACATTCTCAGTTAAATTGGCCAGTTGCTTAAGAAATCAAAAGTTGGTCAAATTGGAAAAAAATACTCTTCTGAGCCTGTTTTCTATAAAATGGGGGTGATAAATATTCACTGATATGCAGTAGACTAAGTGGGAAAAATTACTGAGGAATACCAAGTGGAAAGCAGTCTGGCAAAGAAGCTGAGAGGCCCTTCATTAGGCTTTGGAGGCAGACTGGAATTTGAATTTCTGCTCCAACACCAGCTGCCATACTGGGCAGTTACTTAACTCCTCCCAGTCTCAATTTTCTCAGCTGTAAAGTGGAAATAATATCAACTTCATGGGTTGTTGCAAGATTCAGTGTTCTAATGTATGTAAAGTTAATGCTTGGGAATAAATGCTAAAGTATAGCTGATCAATAAACAATCATTTTATTACCAGAAAACTTTACCGAAAAACTAGACAGGGAATATGAACACGTGCCTCTAATTCCCCCTAATCAAAAGGCACTTTTTTTCTTTCATTTGCTCAACCCATTATCTTGGCTGTCACCTCTCTCCTTCCAGTTGCTTTGGATCTTGTGCTACTTACTAAAGAAGCATTTATTTCCTTCCACTAACTGAAGCCAACATTGCAGGGCTGGATGAATGAAGGAGATGTCAGAGGAAGAGAAGGAAAAACTTCTCTTGACCAGCAGGCTCTCTCTTACAGTTAATTTTCACTCTCCAGCTCCCTAGACCCAAGGCCCCTTGGTAACCTCCCCCTGGCCTGCCCTAACATTTCGCCACCAAGACACCTGGTGTTGAGGCTGGGTGGGTATTTCATTTTTGTCCAGAGCAAATGTTGACAGTTGCAGCAGAAACCAGGGCACACAACGGCTTCAAGTGAGTGGGCTTTTCTTCCCTTAGTTACCAGTTAGGGGGATGCACACACAGCCCTGAGTGTGCCCAGCTGCGGACACTCTCAAGACCAGGCTGGCTTGGCCTCAACTCTGTAGGCCTGGAGCTGTGAGTGCTTCTATTTCCAGCCAATAAACCCGAGGGCAGTGGGAAAGTAAGGGCAGTGAGGGTGGGCAAAGCCAGGTACTGGAGAAAAGAAAAGGGTGGGAATGCGACTCCCTTTTTTCTCTTTATACTCTCTGGTCTTTGTAAGAGACATGATTCATGAATGGGTCCCCTAGATGAGGATTTAGATGCTCTGTGGGTAGCAGATAAGAGTGCAGCCTTCTTGCAGAGAGTAAATTCATTGCATACTCCTCATAAAGTCAATAATGTCAGGCTTATCAGCTGTCCTCATTCCCCACTCAGCCCCTGGGGAACCAGGACTTGAAATAAAGGCTGCAGCTCCAAAGACTGGAGAGTGGAGGTGCAGCACTGGGCTGGGGAGGGGCCTTTGCCCTCCTGGGCTGAATTTTAGGCAGGTGGGGGAAATCTGCCAGGCCTGAATTGCCCAGAGCCCTGAGCTTCCCAGACTGGCAAATCCCACACCAAACCCATACACTGAGGGGATGAAGGAGGTACCCCTGGTCCCCTCAGATCCAGCAGATGTTTCTGGGAGGCTCTCAGGGACTTCTTAGGAAGAGCAATGTCAGTTGTTAGCATAAGCTGTACTCCCAGGACAAGGAGAACACCTCCTCTTTACCCATTGGAAACCAGAGTCTCCAGAAGTCAAGAGAAACTAGGGAGATGAGGGTCAGGCTAAGGTCCAGAACTGAACATCTTGACTGCGCCCTTCTCCTTTCCTGGCTTCAGTTCCCAGCTCCCACAGCCAGGCCTTACAGTGTTCCCACAGGAGGGCCCATCCTGTTCTGGTTCTACCTGAAGTAGCAGGTATAGAAGTGGCTCCAGCCTCTTCCCTACGTCTGTCACATTACCTACACTGTGGTACCCAGGCCTAACTGGGTACCCTGACTTCCCCTGAGCCAAGGATCTCACTATCAAGTCTCCTGCCTCAATTCATCTAACTGAGCCTTGGCTTTCAAATGCCTGTTCTAACTCTTGGAACCCTCTGGATAAGACCCCACCCTGGTCCCAGCATGCTTCTCTGAGACCTGTACCACTGATCTTGAGCTCCACTTCCTGGAGCAACAGCAACTGCCCCTCAGCTTCGAGATCTCCCCGCCCCTGGACTCCCTGTGTCTTTGCCTGGCACTAGATGGAAATTCCTAGGAGTGACTTCACCTGAGCCCCCGGAGTAGCTTATCCCTACCTGGCAAGGTATCTGTGCTCTGACCCTACAACTGAGAGATCCCAGGGTTCTGGGAATGAGTTTCTGTGAACCTCAATTTTCCCACATCTCTACTCTGGCCTTAAAAGAACTTCATGAATGTTTAGTGAGTCAGTGAATGAACCATAGTCCTAGCACAGAGGCTATGAGTAGTAATCTAGCCAGAAAGTTTACTGAAGACATCATGCTCTGATTCAAATAAACTTTTCCCATTTTCTCTCATCTAAACTTTACAGCTTACTCCTTGGAAGGAAAGATAAGACTGCATATTAAAAAGCAGAGACATTACTTTGTCAACAAAGGTCCGTCTAGTCAAGGCTATGGTTTTTCCAGTGGTCATGTATGGATGTGAGAGTTGGACTGTGAAGAAAGCTGAGTGCCGAAGAATTGATGCTTCTGAACCATGGTGTTGGAGAAGACTCTTGAGAGTCCCTTGGACTGCAAGGAGATCCAACAAGTCCATCCTAAAGGAGATCAGTCCTGGGTGTTCATTGGAAGGACTGATGCTGAAGCTGAAATGCCAATACTTTGGCCACCTGATGCAAAGAGTTGATTCATTGGAAAAGACCCTGATGCTGGGAGGGATTGGGGGCAGAAGAAGAAGGGGACAACAGAGGATGAGATGGTGGATGGCATCACCAACTCAATGGACATGAGTTTGGGTAAACTCCGGGAGTTGGTGATGGACAGGGTGGCCTGGCGTGCACGATTCATGGGGTTGCAAAGAGTTGGATACGACTGAGCAACTGAACTGACTGACTGACTGACCAGGAACATGGAATATTTCTCCATCTGTTTATGTCTTTCTTTCATTAGTATCTTATAATTTTCTGTGTATAGTTCTTTTGTCTCCTTAGGTAAGTTTATTCCTAGATATTTAATTCTTTTTGTTGCAGTGGTGAATGGGATTGATTACTTAATTTCACTTTCTGATTTTTCATTGTTAGTATATAGAAATGCAAGTGATTTCTGTGTATTGATTTTGTATCCTGCAACTTTGCTAAATTCACTGATTAGCTCTAGTAATTTTCTGATACTATCTTTAGGACTTTCTATGTACAGTATCATGTCATCTGCAAACAGTGAGAGTTTTTTACTTCTTTTCCAGTGTGGATTCTTTTTCTTTTTTTTCTCTGATTGCTGTAGCTGGGACTTCCAGAACTGTGTTGAATAATAGTGGTGAAAGTGTACACACTTGTCTTGTTCCTGATCTTAAGGGAAACACTTTCAGTTTTTCACCAATGAGAATAATGTTTGCTGTAGGCTTATCATATATGGCCTTTACTACGTTGAGGTAGGTTCCTTCTATGCCCATTTTTCGAAGAGTTTTAATTATAAATGGGTGCTGAATTTTGTCAAAGGCTTTTTCTGCATCTATTGAGATGATCATATAGTTTTTATCTTTCAATCTGTTAATATGGTGTATTATATTTATTGATTTGCATATATTAAAGAACCCTTGCATTCCTGGAATAAACCCAACTTGATCATGGTGTATGAGCTTTTTGATGTGTTGCTGAATTCTGTTTGCTAAAATTTTGTTGAGGATTTTGTCATCTATGTTTATCAGTGACAGTGGTCTGTGTTTTTTTTTTGTGTTGTCCTTTTCTGGTTTTGGTATCAGGGTGATGGTGGCCTTGTAGAATGAGTTTGGAAGTGTTCCTTCCTCTGAAATTTTTTGGAAAGAGTTTTAGAAGGATAGGCATTAGCTCTTCATTAAATGCTTGATAGAATTCTCCTGTGAAGCCATCTGGTTCTGGGCTTTTGTTTTTTGGGATTTTTTTTTTTTATCACAGCTTCAATTTCAGTGCTTGTAATTGCATTGTTCATAATTTCTATTTCTCCCTGGTTCAGTCTTCCAAGACTGAATCTGTCCATTTCGTCCAGGTTATCCATTTTATTGCCATATAGTTGTTCATAATAGTCTCTTATAATCCTTTATATTTCTGCATTGTCTGTTGTAATCTCTCCTTTTTCATGTCTAGTTTTGTGGATTTGATTCCTCTTTTCTTGATGAGTCTGGCTAAACGTTTGTCAATTTTATCTTCTCAAAGAATCAGCTTTTAGTTTTATTAATCTTCGCTATTCTTTCATTTCTTTTTCATTTATTTCTGCTCAGATCTTTATGATTTCTTTCCTTCTACTAATTTTTTTTTGTTGTTGTTCTTCTTTTTACAGTCATCTTAGCTGTAAAGTTAGGTTGTCTATTCAATGTTTTTCTCGTTTCTTGCGGTAGGATTGTATTGCTATAAACTTCCCTCTTGGGACTTCTTCCGCTGCATCCCATAGGTTTTGAGTTGTCTTGTTTCATTGTCATTTGTTTCTAGAAATTTTTTTATTTCCCTCTTGGTTTCTTCAGTAACCTGTTGGTTATTTAGAAATGTGTTGTTTAATCTCCATGTGTTTGTGATTCTTACAGCTTTTTTTCTTGTAGTTGATATCTAGTATCATAGCACTGTGGTCAGAGAAGATGCTTGATACGATTTCAATTTTCTTATATTTACTGAGGTTTGATTTGTTACCCAAAAAGTGGTCTATCCTGGAGAATGTTCCATGTGCACTTGAGAAGATGTATTATTCTGCATTTGGATGGAATGTCCTGACAATATCAATGAGATCCATCTCATCTAATGTATCATTTAAGACTTGTGTTTCTTATTAATTTTCTGTTTTGATGACTGTCCTTTGGTGTGAGTGGGGTGTTAAAGTCTCCTACTATTATTGTGTTACTGTCAATTTCCCCTTTTATGTCTGTTAGTGTTTGTCTTATGTATTGAGGTGCTCCTATGTTGGGTGCATAGATATTTACAATTGTTATGTCTTCCTCTTGGATTGATCCCTTGATTATTATGTAGTGTCCTTCCTTATCTCGTGTAATCTTCTTTATTTTAAGGTCTATTTTGTCTGATATGAGGATTTCTATAGCATTCTTTTGCTTCCCATTTGCATGGAATATATTTTTCCGTCCTCTCACTTTCAGTCTATATGTATCTTGAATCTGAAGTGGGTTTCTTGTAGACAGCATATATATGGGTCTTGTTTTTGTATCCATTCGGCCACTCTGTGTCTTTTGGTTGGAGCATTTAGTCCATTTACATTTAAAGTAATCATTGATATATATGTTCCTATTGTCACTTTCTTAATTGTTTGGGGTTGATTTTGTAGATCCTTTTTCTTCTCTTGTATTTCTTGACTATTTAAGTCCCTTTAACATTTGTTGTAAAGCTGCTTTGTGGTACTGAATTCTCTTAACTTTTGCTTGTCTGAAAAGCTTTTTATTTCTCCATCAGTTTTGAATGAGATCCTTGCCGGGTACAGTAATCTTGGTTGAAGATTTTTCCCTTTCAGTCCTTTAAATATATCCTGCCATTCCCTTCTGGCCTGCAGAGTTTCTGCTGAAAGATCAGCTATTAAGCATATGGGGTTTCCCTTGTATGTTACTCCCTTGCTGCTTTTAATATTTTTTCTTTGTATTTAGTCTTTGTTAGTTTGATTAGTTTGTGTCTTGTCCCATTTCTCCTTGGGTTTATCCTGTATTGGACTCTTTGTGCCCTCTTGGACTTGATTGACTATTTCCTTTTCCATATTGCAGAAATTTTCAACTATAATCTCTTCAAAAATTTTCTCATACACTTTCTTTTTCACTTCTTCTTCTGGGACCCCTATAATTCTAATGTTGGTGTGTTTGATATTGTCCTAGAGGTCTCTAAGAATATCCTCAGTTCTTTTCATTCTTTTTACTTTATACTGCTTTTCAGAAGTTATTTCTACCAATTTATCTTCCAGCTCACTGATTCATTCTTCTGCTTCAGATATTCTGCTATTAATTCCTTCTAGAGTATTTTTAATTTCAGTAATTGTGTTGTCTCTGTATGTTTATTCTTTAATTCTTCTAGGTCTTTGTTGATTAATTCTTGCATTTTCTCCATTTTGTTTTCAAGGTTTTTGATATTCCTTACTATCATTATTCTTAATTCTTTTTCAGGGAGTTTGCCTATTTCCTCATTTATTTGGACTTTCGTATTTTTAGTTTGTTCCTTCATTTGTGTAGTATTTCTCTGACTTTTCATTATTTTTTTTTAACTTATTGTGTTTGAGGTCTCCTTTTCTCAGCCTTCAAGATTGAATTCTTTCTTCCTTTTGGTTTCTGCCCTAAGGTTGGTCCAGTGGTTTGTGTAAGCTTCATACAGGGTGAGAGTTGTGCTGAGTTTCTGTTTGTTTTTCCTCTGAAGGGCAAGGCTGAATGAGGTGGTAATTCTGTCTGCTGATTATTTGGTTTGTATTTTTGTTTTTGTTGTTTATATGAGGCATCCTGCACAGGTGCTACTGGTGGTTGGGTGATGCCAGGTCTTGTATTTAAGTGTTTCCTGTGTGTGAGTTCTCACTATTTGATACTCCCTAGAGCTAATTCTCTGGTAGTCTAGGGTCTTGGAGTCAGTGCTCTCACTCCAAAGGCTCAGGGCTTGATCTCTGGTCAGGAATGAAGATTCCAGAGGTGGTTTTTTTAATGGCATTAAGTGAGATTAAAACAAATATCCAAAAACGAGAAACCAAAGGTGAACCCCAGACAAGTGACAGTTACAAAATCAGGCAAATAATAATAATGAAATATACACATATACATATCCACCCATGAGCAAAGTCAAAACAATCCAACAAAAATAAAGTACAATAGATTGACCCGGCAAACAAAGGAAATAAATAATCATATTTACCAGTTAAGAACAAAACTAAGTACAAAGTGGAAAACAAAACCAAAGAAGGGTACCAAGCAGGGAATAAAGCAATGAAAACAAAAATAACAAATATGTTGAGAGGAAAGAAAAGAAAGAAAGAATAGATAAGGAAAGTTAAGTCGAGGTAGATGAAGAAGATTTATATACAGTAAAGTAACTGCAAGGGGAAAAGAACAGGAGGAAAGGCAAGCTAAGGAGTAAATGTAGAAAAAATATAATAGGTTTAAAATAATTAAAGGTTAAAAATATAAAAAAGAGAAAAGAAAAGAAGAAAAAACAGAAGAAAAAAAGAAAAAAAGGAAAACACCACAGAACTGCAAAAGCCCAACATAGATGCAGAGGTTTAGAACAACAATAAAAAAATGTGACTGAATATACACATATACATATACACCCATAAGCAAAATCAAAACAGTCCAACAAAAATAAAGTACAATAGACTGACCTGACAAACAAAGGAAACCAAAAATTATATCTACCAGAACAAAAGTAACTAAAGCACAAACTGGAAAACAAAACTAAAGCAAGGTGCCAATTGGGGAAGAAAGCAAAGAAAATAAAACTAACAAATATGTTGAGAGGAATGGAAAGAAAGAAAAGAAAGAAAGAATATATATGCAAAGTTAAATAGAGGTAGATAAAGAAGATTTATATATATTAAGGATTAACTGCAAGGGGGAAAGAACAGTAGGAAATGCAAACAAAGGAATAAATGTAGAAAAGTAATAATAGGTTTAAAAAATTAAAATTTAAAAAAAAGAGAAAAGAAAAATAAAAAAGGAAAACTCCCCAGAATTGCAAAAGTCCAATGTAGAGGCAGATGTTTATAACAAAAGTAAAAACTGTGACCGAGGAAAAAAAGTAAAAAAAGAAAAGCTCAAAAGCTTAATTAGATTTCACAGTGCCAATAAAATCAACAACTACAACGGGGGGGTAGGGGGTTGGGGGGATGGGGGGTGGGGGAGGTGGGGGGGTGGGGGGGTGGGGGGGTGGGAGGGAGAAAAGGAAAAAACTCCAAAAGAATCAATAGAACAAGCCAAAACATAAGAATAAATGTTTTTCTTGAGTCACTGCTGTCAGAGTTCTTTCACTCGCTGGGAGTCACAGTCCACCTCACCTCCCTAGGATGCCCTCCAACACTGTGCTGATCTCTGGACCTGTTGTGGGGGCTCTCAGATTCTAATCTGGTCTTACTCCTCTGTGTTTTGTCTCCAATGTCCACAGCTATCAGAACTAGTGTGTTTTCTTTTTGTGGGAGCTCTAAATGACCTTTTATATATTCCACAGACACAGAGTCTGCCTAGTTATCATATGGATTTAATCTGCAGCTTGTACAGCTGGTGGGAAGGTTTTGGGTCTTCTTCTTTAGTCACACTGCCCCTGGGTTTCAATTGTGGTTTTATTTCCACCTCTGCGTGTGGGTTGTCCACTGGAGTTTGCTCCTGAGGCTGCCCTGAAGGACTTGGGTTTGCCCCTGTGAGGGCCAGGTGTGGAGGTGGTGCAGCTGCTTGGATTGCAGGGGTTCTGGTAGCACCAGGTACTTCGGGTAGTTGGCAGGTAGGGCAGCAGGAAATATAGTGCTTTAGAAAGGTATGGCAACCAGTATTGGCGAATACACTCCAGTATTCTTGCCCAGAGAATCCCTCTCCCTGACAGAGAAGCCTGGAAGGTCACACTCTATAGGGTCTCAGTCAGACACTCCCAAAGCGACCCTGGGAACATAGATGCAAGACTTTTTTTGCCTGTGGCAGCTCTACCCCAGTGAGAGTTGAGCATGAAGTTGGCACAACTGCTTGGCTTGCAGGGACCCTGGCTGTGCCAAGTGTGCAGGGACACAGACTGCCTCTACTGCAGGAGTTATGACCCTATCAGAGTCTTTTTTCGAGCCTCTTGTAGCTAGCGATCAGAAGGCCTCTTTGGCCAGTCTTTCTCTGTAGCTCTGCCCATTCAGGCACTTAGAGAGCTCTCTTGCCCAGGGTCCTCTATTATTTAGCGTGTCAGGCACATAGAGGGGGACCCCTGGCTGGGGTCCTACTCTGTAGTTTGGCATGTCAGGCACTTAAAGGGGCACCCTGGGTGAGGTCCTACTCTGTAGTTCAGTGCATCCGGAGTTTGATGGGCCAGCCTTTCTATTGTTCAGCTGCCAATGCTGGCGTGTTGGGGGAGAGAGGCTATGGTGATGGCTCCAGCCCCTATGCGTGACTGAGCACGGCCTTTAGCCTTGCTTCCACTGCCACCTGGCTTTCCTCCATAGGCATTTCCCACCACAATCTCTTCCCTCACATCCCCTCAATCCATCTCTCCAGTCAACAGCAGCCCTCACCCTGGGATTGCTCCACAATCCCTATACTCCAGCTCCCAGCCGCTGTGCCTTCCAGGGGATCTATGTCCCTTTCCAGGGTATATATGGCTGTGGCGAGGACTGTCTGATTCTCACTCCATTTAGGCTGCCACAGATCAGCTGTTTCACTCTCAGCCTTAAATGTTTCTCCTCTGACTCAGACAATTGCCCTGATGGGATTGGACCCCTGCTTCAGTTCCCCCATTTTCCAAGGTCAGGTCCAATCCTACTAACACTTCTGTTTTCCCCCCTACTTCCTTCGTCCTACCGAGTTTTGCACGGGTCTATATGTTCTTTACCGCTGGTCAGGTACTCCTGTCCACTCTCAGCTGGTGTTCTGCATGCACTTCTGTGTCTGAAGGTGTATTCCTGATGTTTCCATGGAGAGAGATGTATTCCATGTCCACCTACTCCTCTGCCATCTTGTTCTCCAGTTGAGCATATTTTTATGTCAGTCTCTAATTTCCTTTTTTCTGCTCCATTGATCTGTCTATCCCTTTACCAATACCACTCTGCCTTAGTTTGCTAGGGCTGCCTAACAAAGTGTGACAGACCAGGTGGCTTAAAATAGAAATTGATTTTCTCACAGTTCTGGAGGCTTAGATCAAGGTGTTGGCAGGACTGGTTTCTTCTGAGGGCCTCTCTCCTTGGCTTGTAGATGGCCATCCTCTCCCTAAATCTTCACCTGATCTTCCCTCTGTGCTTGTCTGAATCCTAATCTTTTCTTATAAGGATACCATTCATATTGAATTAGGGTCCAACCATAAAACCTATCTCACCTTAATTTGAGAAGTACTGTACTGGTGGCAAGATTACTATTCTACTAGATTGCTTATGAATGTTAATGGCTATTATTTCTACTACAAGCTTTAAAAATAAACACAAAATATCTCAAGTGATTAGAAAAATTTTATTCATCATCCCAAACAGGATTATATATTACAAATTCTGATCAAAATATTAAAGGTGTTTTCAGTAGTACCACAAACTATCTGTACCTGAAGATAAAGTCAAATAGTAAACTAAATGGCAACCCATGCCAGTATTCTTGCCTGGAGAATCCCATGGACAGAAGAGCCTGGCAGGCTACAGTCCATGGGGTCACAAAGTGTTGGGCACGACTTAGCAACTAAACAAAGTATACACTGAAATTTACTCACATTTAAAATATCACTTTGTTTAGAAAAATTAACATTTTTCTGGTTATGATGTAAGACACACAAATAGCTACTTTGATTTTTATTTAACAAACACATGAACCATTCCCCATGCTCCGAATGAGTCATCATGAGTCTATAAAATCTTGTAATTTTTTTAATGGTACTTGAGACAGTTTACATTGTTTTATAGAACAAAATACAATACTTCTAATTCTCCTCATACTGCCTTTCAACTCTACGGTGAGAGCTGTGCATAAAAACATAGCAGCTTGGGTAGCTCATGGGTTGCAACATAATCTCCACATTGGGTTGGGCTGGGGGATGGCAAGGAAGGCATTCTAAGATATAAGTTCTGAGAATAAAGAAACAGAGATTTCCCTCAAGAAAATTTATACTTGTCTCCTTTATAAGCACAGGTCCCATACAAAAAGTATTATCACTGAATTGCTCTGTCTGACTTATAAGCTATAATTAAGATTCCAGTCTGATGTGGAGCAGCTTAAAATAGCATCACACACCCTGTTGATTCTTGCCTAGTTGAAACAGAAACATAAATTTGAGGGAAGAAGGTGGAAATGATTATTATCAATTCCCCTTTAATAATACTAATATAGGTATCCATGGGCACAGAAAATTAAGTAAAGTAAGTATTCCAAATTCTCTCCCTCTCCAAATCGCTTATGCCTGATTTTGGCTGGGCAGAGATTTACTAATAAGGAGGTGAGGGTTTACTTCCAGGAAAAGCTATAATAGTGAGACAGAAGTTCAGGGCAGAGCAAGCACCAAATACAGGGCAGTACAGAGAGTGACCTGCTTGGGACCTAGGAACTAGGTAGCATGTGGAGTAGCAGAAGGAGAGCCTAGAAGACAAGCGCTTGACCAGTAAAGTGAACAGACCTGCTCAATTTAGAGAAGGGAGCACCATGGTACTATCTCTGAATTCATAAACCATACAATTCAATGCCTTGTTATAATGAAACATCCTTTTTTTCCTAAGCAAATTTAGTCATGCAATCTTCTGAGTAGGGACTGTGTCCTACCCCAGTGTCTCCCATCCCATTTGAAGAATTATTAGAAAAGGATTTGGAAGTAAGAAACAGAACATTTCTTGAGTATTTACCTAATTCTAGGTTGATACTAGGTACACTTCATTTAAACCTAACTTTAAAAAGTCAGAAATATCCATCATTTCACCAATTCACTCATATGGAAACTGAAGCTATGAGGTTCCCTACCATAAATCCCACATAATGAAGCTGGGACTCAAACGCCTGCATAATTTAAAACTTTGTGCCCTTTTATGCTAACATGCCACTTTCCGTAAGTGACATGTCAGAAGTGACTACCCTCGGCTGCAGGTCAGGAAGCAACAGTTAGAAGTGAACATGGACCAACAGACTGGTTCCAAATAGGAAAAGGAGTACATCAAGGCTGTATATTGTCACCCTGCTTATTTAACTTATATGCAGAGTACATCATGAGAAACGCTAGGCTGGAGGAAGCACAAGCTGGAATCAAGATTGCCGGGAGAAATATCAATAACCTCAGATATGCAGATGACACCACCCTTATGGCAGAAAGTGAAGAAGAACTAAAGAGCCTCTTGATGAAAGTGAAAGAGGAGAGTGAAAAAGTTGGCTTAAAGCTCAACATTCAGAAAACGAAGATCACGGTATCTGGGTCCCATCACTTCATGGGAAATAGATGGGGAAACAGTGGAAACAGTGTCAGAATTTATTTTGGGGGGCTCCAAAATCACTGCAGATGGTGACTGCAGCCATGAAATTAAAAGACTCTTACTCCTTGGAAGGAAAGTTATGATCAACCTAGACAGCATATTAAAAAGCAGAGACGTTACTTTGTCAACAAAGGTCCGTCTAGTCAAGGCTATGGTTTTCCAGTGGTCATGTATGGATGTGAGAGTTGGACTGTGAAGAAAGCTGAGCACCGAAGAATTGATGCTTTTGAACTGTGGAGTTAGAGAAGACTCTCAAGAGTCCCTTGGACTGCAAGGAGATCCAACCAGTCCATTCTAAAGGAGATCAGTCCTGGGTGTTCATTGGAAGGACTGATGTTGAAGCTGAAACTCCAATACTTTGGCCACCTGATGCTGTCTCATTAGAAAAGACCCTGATGCTGGTAAAGACTGAGGGCAGGAGAAGGGCATGACAGAGAATGAGGTAGTTGGATGGCATCACCGACTCAATGGACATGGGTTTGGGTGGACTCCGGGAGTTGGTGATGGACTCCGGGAGTTGGTGATGGACAGGGAGGCCTGGCATGCCACGGTTTATGGGGTCACAAAGAGTTGGACACGACTGAGCGACTGAATTGAACTGAGCCTGGGTCTTAGTGACAGAGGAAGAGGAGGAAGAAAGAGAAATAGCTGCTGGGACATTTCTTCAGAGAAATCCTCTTGACTGATCAAAAACTAGAATTTTTCCGAGGCTTTAAAGCTGTTACAAATTATGACTATGTGTTAGAAGATGGGAATGTGGCACTTTCTCTGACCAGGTTTTGAGGGAGAAATGTCCCCTGAGGATTTATAACATGGAGAACAAAAGAACTGTTCAGTTTCCAGAAGATGGAACTAGGGACTTACAGACATTGGCAGCCTTAGCCTTGTGACAGTGGGTGAGGGTTTACTGGAGTGTGCGAACTCACTACAAGTGTGTTTCCTAGATACAGCTCTGGTCCCAATCTATAAACCCCTGCTTTCCTATGTAATTTCTTGCTGTCCTATGTGCCATTTGAAGTTTTATAGCCTAAAAGGCTAGAATCCATGGTTTAGGGTCACAAAGAAAAAAGAAATGAGCACAGTCTATTCTCAATTACTTGCATCCATAAGAGAGTATCAATAAAGAGTAAGAGAAAGGAGTCTGCAGAAATTGGCACTTCGTGGACTGTTGCTAATGGTTTCCTAGAGAAATGGAAGGTACAAGTAGAAATGGGATACATCTTGAGCCTAAGGGAATCAGATGCTCCTGGATATTAAGAATATCATGACCAAAGGCTAATGCCTCTAAACATGAACTATTTCACCGTTTGGAGATAAGGTATGTTTTAGATAAAGTTATGAAGACAGTGTAAGCATTCTGGACAAGAAAGAAACACTTCCCTTTATCACCTCAGGCTCTCAATCTGAGCAGAAAGATATTAAGTGGGGAATGGCAAAAACATCCTGTAAACTTCTCGGTCAAGCATGTTAAGCAGGCATAAAGATTCTGTGCTGTGGGACTTCCCTGGTGGTCCAGTGGTTAAGACTTGGTGCTTCCTGTGCAAGGGGTACAGATTTGATCCCTGGCTGGGGAACAAAGGTCCCACATGCTGAATGTAAGTGCTAGTCATTCATGTCTGACTCCTTGCGATCCCATGGACTGTAGCTTGCCAGGCTCCTCTGTCCATGGATTTCTCCAAGCAAAAATAGTGGAGTAGGGTAGCCATTCCCTTCTCCAGCGGATCTTCCTGACACAACCAAAAAAATTTTTTTAATTAAAAAAAAAAGACGCTGTCCTGTGATCAGTGAAACAGGCATGTACTGGGAGTCACGGCACTCTTTGAGTTAAGAGACCCACCTGTTTCTTGCTCAGCTCACTCCTTTCTGTGCTTGTTTATTCAGCTATAAAATAAAAGGGTTAAAATGAATGTTGCAGTGAGGCTCCCTCTGGCTCTTAAAATTCAAGGGCAAGCTGATTTTCACATGAGTGCTAATGTGTTTGGGGGAATGGTGGCACACATTCTGCCATCTAGTGGTCATATTTCGGGGTTTGTCCCACTGCTCAGCTTCTCAGGATGGCTCCGTTTGGAGAATTGAGATTTTATTCCAGGATCCAGATGTCAGCAGTTGCAGCAGAGGCGAGAAGGACAAGAGCTCCCTGCTTAGAGAAGGAATGAATGGCCACCTGGTTGTCAAGTGAGAGACTGTCAATCTTGACTCTCAGCACCTCTCTGGGGACATCCATGGATGTATAACTTCTACCAAGTTAACATAAGAGGTTTTCTCCTGGGAAGGCAGGCAAACTGTACATGGAAATGGTCAGATTAGGAAAATTACTGCTGGAATATGCAGGTGAGGAAAGAAAAGTGATCTGATGAGGCGCTGATTAGCGGATCCAAGGTCTCTGGTCACTTAGCAGAGGGCAAGGTTAAGAAGCCAGAATGAAGTATAACTGAATCTATCAGAGCAAGCCTGGCCTTCAGAGTGTAGGGAAGGGCTTTCATTCTGCAAAGGATCCAAGATCTGATGCCTGTGAAACCAGAAGACAGTCAAAAAAAAAGGTATTTGAGCAGCCAGTTGTGTACAGGGGGATAGATATGGAACCTCTATCATAATGTGGACACAAGATAGTTTAGACTCTGAACCCTTCAGGGACAGATAAAAAGAAATAACCTAAAAAGAGTGGGTAAGACCCTCCCACCCTGGCGAACAGTGGGAAACCCAGTCTGAAATGGGTAGAAATGTTTAGTGTATGCACTTCTAGATGTTAAGTTTGCGCAAACGTTTCTCACTAAACAAGCTGGATTTTGCCCAGGAACACTAAAATTACCTGTTAAAATTTTTCGATCATGAAAAAGAAAAAGTTAAGGTTCAGCTATTTAGAATTTGGGTATAATTTCTATGGGCTGATTTTCTAGCAAAGAGAAAGTTGATTACAATGACCTGTCATTTGGGGACAAGTTTACTGGTAACCCTAAAAACTTAATTATGTTATTTATGAGTAGACCCAATGACAATGCACTGAAAGTTCATCCTAAGAGAGGAAGGTCATTGGTTATCATGTATCAAAAAAAGTTGTTATTTTTTAATTTGGAGTGGTGTGGTCATAGGTTGTACATTTTCCCAACTTTGCTTTAGGAAAACTTTCAGCCCATTCTCTCTTCTGGTTTCCATCTATGATATTACTATTATTCTCTAGTTTTAGAGGAAAATCTGCCAGTTTGGTCCAGAAAGTAGTCCTAAGCAGCCTAGATAAAATGTAAGATGGCTTCCTATCCTGGACAAAGAAAAAATAGCATGCTTCCTGGGCCTGATATCCCTTTACCTGTCACTTAAAATACACAGTCAAAGTGACTCATGAAGAGATGCGGAGACACAGCCATCCTAGCCCACTCAGAGATGCATCTTCAAGGGAGAAAAGAAAGCAGGGGTTTCAGAGTGGGCAGTACTTGATAAAGTTGGGATGTTTCAGTTCTTGCTTCCCCCCAATATTCAATAGAGAGGACAACTGGGAATGGATGCAAACTTTATAAACACGATGGTCTCGGGTGGGGAACAGCTGCCAGGTTTGCCACTCATGTGCATTTCAGAGTCCTGATGAAGTATTGGAGAGGAGAGGGAACAGGCAGGTTTACATACCATGGAAACTGGTTCATAGGCCATAAGTGAAAGATATGGAACTGTAATTGATGAATAAATACAATGAGGAGTACATTTAGAAAAAGTAGAGGTATTTCTATTAATATTTTAGGGTTAACATTAAAATTGGGATTGATAAAGATTATAAATTCATAAAATATTAAGTGACCATGAATCGCTCATATTTTACCTATTGATTGAGAATGAAATAAGGAAAATAAGTTTTATGAAATCACAGCCCTTTTGAAATCATGTCTGGTAGCATAGTCTCACTTGAATGATTTGTCAAATGAGTACTATCAGGTCAATGAAAATATTCTCACAATGGCTGGAAATTGAAGCATCACACACACATAAGTTTTCTTTTCACTTCAAATATGAAAATAGAAGGTGTATGGAAATTTACATATCTTTGACAAGACTAGAAATGAACTGTCATTTTCTTATATGATGCCCTGTGCTCTAAATCAATTCCACACCAGGTTGCTTGTAAAAGGAATCGCCTCACATCTTTTCTTGACATCACCTGAAATCTGACCACTTGATTATTAACTCAGCCTCCACAACCTTAAAAGTAGCCCTAACATACAGGCTTAAAGGAGTTAAAATTTTACTGGTATATACCCTTCCTTAATTGCACCTGGTAAGCCCACCTTCCGGTGCAAACATTATTTAACATTCTGAAAGCACTTACAGAACATATCATGTTCTATATAAGGAATATTCTTCAAAGGGTGAGGGGGTTTCCCTCAAAGGAACTGGGTTGCTTAACAAAGGGAGGGGGAAAAGAGGCAGGCATCTGTCTCACTCATGTCTGCCTCGCCACTGTAACCTAGTTCACCTGGCACATGGAGACTCTAATAAATGTCAGATGAGAGAATTGTATCAGATGGCTCAGGAGTTAGGACTCTGTATCTTCAAACGTCTCATATTTCTTTGGTTCCTACTTATGTTTGACATGTATCTTTTTAAACAGTCATCTCCCTTTTGTGCAGGAGGGGAACTCTATTAATACCATTTCGACCTACTGTCTCAGTACAATTGGATAACTTCATCCCACTCAGAAACAGGCCAGACTCCATTGGGCGACACATTTGGGGGAGAACGCTTCCAGTCCCATGTCTTTATAGGAATCTTCCAGGTCTTACCATAGTTGGCTTCGATGTATTCGATGGTTTCACAGGGCACACGAAACTTTGTGTCTACAAACTCAGTCCAGCACAGTGTAAACTTGGGAAACAGGTACCTGTGGCAAAACAGGCAATGTGGAAAGGAGTTAGGCTCCAACAGTGGAAGTTTAGCTAAGGAACCCACAGCTAGTGTACTCTGGGCCAAAGGACAGTCCTCTTCCACTAAACAGCTTTGGGGAACAGATACAGGGGACATTTTGTTGTTAATTGTCTAGCATCTCCTTCCTTTCTAATGTTAACTGTATCCCAATTTCACTCCCCTAGTCCCAGTCCCTACGGTCCAAAAGTGGCTGACTCCACTCCTAGGCTCCAGAGATGGGCAAAAAAGACTCAGACCTAACCAGTAAATTATAGTCATTAGGTCAGGGAAGGGAATTTACACAAATTAGGCAAATGGAAGTCATTCTTGGAATTTCTGTTGGAACTACCGGGGGAAGAAGTGTTCTTGTGCAGAGGTTTCTAAGCTGTGGGATGGAAGCTGAGAACTGCCGGTGGCCAGCTTTGTTGTTAGCAGGGAGAGCCTGTCTGAGACTGCAGTTAAAGCAAAAAGTTGCCAAAAGAAGGAGGCAAATGATAAGAGTCTGGAAAACCCTGGGGAAGTGTTTGGGTTTGGCCGTGACAATTCCTTGAGGTGAAGTCGCTCAGTCGTGTCCGACTCTTTGCGACCCCATAGATTGTAGCCTACCAGGCTCCTCCTTCCATGGGGTTTTTCCAGGCAAGAGTACTGGAGTGGGTTGCCATTTCCTTCTCCAGAGGATATTCTCAACCCAGGGATCGAACCTGGGTCTCCCACATTGTAGGCAGACGCTTTACCATCTGAGCCACCAGGGAAGCCCTAAATATATAAATATTCTTTTTAAATACATTTCTAGTATTTGAAATTCATATACATCGAGGGAGGTACATATAGCAAGTGAGAGAGGAAACAAAACCTTCCTAGTTAGCCAAAGAACCTAAATCAATCCTGGCAATATATGACATTTTCCAACAACAGCATCACAAATACTTGTGTCTTTGTGACAGGTCAAGTTAATTTCTCTGTCCTGGGTTTCACTGTGGTCCTAAATGGCTTTTGATAACACTAGAGAGCTAAAGAAGAAATTCCCAGGCTCAGTCAGAGTATTTCTTAAACTCTTTTTCTAACTTGCACAGTACTGAGAATTTCATACCACAATATGTGAACAAGGTAAGACCCAATATATATTGGCTTTTTAAGCAAAGCTTCACCCCACCCCCTCCTCAGATGCAGGAATAGAGATCCTATGCTTGGATGTTCTGTACTTCAACAATAATTCTCTGAAAAAAAAAAAACAGTTATACAAACCACCTTCTTCCTGCTCTGCCTTTTATCACCTGCCCTTTTTAATTTCTATTCTCAGTCTCAAACTTTTTTCTTATTTTTAATAGGTTGCACATCATTAAATCTCTATCAAATTCAAACTGCTACTAAAAGAACCCAACTAAAGAACACTAAAATAAGCAGCATCCGTGTAAGGTGATGCTTCCTTCACAGCATGGACTTTTCAGGGAAAAAGACAGGCATGACTCTAAGATGCTCTCCCAGGCTTCTTCCTTGCTTCCATTCCTCACAAGAACCCACCCCCCACTGCCCTTTTTTCCCTTTCTTTCTTTCATCTCAAATGCAAAAGAATCTCTCTAAGCTAGCCCAAGGAATATGTTATAATGAATTTAACTCAACTCATAGCAGAATTATTTCAATTAGTAAGTTTTGTTACTAAAACACATTTCTTAAAGGTATTTTGGATCAGTAAAAAGCTCTATATTACAAAGGGAACTAGCAGGTTTGTTAGATTTAAGTTTATATAGTCTATATTATAGCCTGTGTTGTTGCTTTCTGAGAAATATTTCTGTGTTGTTGCTTTCTGGGAAATATTTCTTTCCTTCACAACATGGTAAGAACCTGTAGTAATAAGATTTGAAGTAGCAATACCAGAGATGAAAGAAATGTAAAATATCAGAGGATTAAATAAAAAAGAACAGAGAAAAAACAGATTCAAAGTGTAATCATATTATAGAAAAAGGGATCTAACGGGGATGTTCTTCAAGGAAAGGTCAATTCTCATATATTTTGCTTCTCAATATCATGTTTTACTACCAGATGAACTTAAAGCCACAGATGAAAATGACAGGCTGAGCAATTCTAAAAAAGCAACAAGTCCTTTCTACCCAAACCAATAGGTGCTGGCAGTTAATAGACAATCCCAGCTGGCTTCTATGAAAAGAAGGCCACAGCAAATTTCAGTGCTGAGGAAGAAATAGGATACAGCATAGTTCCACCATCTGCTGGTCCCAATTTTACTCTGCACACTCATATTCATGGAATTGCTTATTTTGCCATGAGATATAACCATCCATCATCAGCCTCTACCGTCCTCAATCAGATGCTGGTCAGCAAAATGTCCACCTGTCTCATCTTATCAAGTTGACACACTGAAGTTGAAATGAGACAGAAATCATGGTCTATCTAGTAAAATAGGCCAGGAAACTTCTCTCTCAAATTTTATCCTCTACAGTTTTAGAAAAGAGGTACAAGAATGAAAAGAATGAAAAAACATCCCATTTAGATCCCTGGCGTGCTCCAGTCCACGGGGTCACAAAGAGTCGGACATGACTGAGTGATTGAACCGAACTGAACTGAAAAGAATGAAAACCCAGGATGACAGGGTGGGTGAGAATACTAAAAATTTTATCAAAGCTTTCATAAAATAAAATGTTCAAACTTTCACTGAACAATGAAAGATTTACAAACAAAAACAAAACATTTAAAATATATAAAGAATCTTAAATTTACTCAAAGACAATTTAACTCAAATGTTTATTTTTGTTCCTAAATAGAAATATCCCTAAAACTGTGGTTTTCTTTTCACCAGATAATTTTTAAGCCTTTCAGCAAAAAGAAAACTCCAGCTTCCTAGGAAAAGAAGGAAGGTAAACAAACCATAAAATGTAAAAACTGACTGTAAAATGGGATTGTGGAGAGGAAGTTGTGGGGGTAGGGTGTTAAGTGACTCAGAACAGCACACTCTGTCCAGGTTACCAGTGAATAATAACTAAGACTATAATATAGTCAATGTTATTTTAGCTTTTAAAGCCCAGATTAAGTTCTCCTAAGCAGTTTTTACTTTAAAGCTCTGAGATAGGATCCAAAATGTGAACAGATTTAATTCAGACTAAGCAAGCCCCAATCAGAATGTAAGTGCAAGGGATCTTATCACACACAAAAAAAATCCATTTATTTTCTATTTCATACCACTGTTACTTCATTTTAGTTTTGCAAAAAACAGTAGTTAGTATTTAGTTGGAATAGATCATTTTTTCCCTCACAGACATCCTTAAAATCTGTAAAACTACTTATTGGTGGCTGGATAAACTAATTTCATCAATTGTACAAACTATAAACATAATAGCTAAGTGACAAACACTGTTTTTACTGTTGTTAGTTAGCTAGGCTAAGTGAGAATCTATTACAACCGAATCTGACCTTTGTAAACTTAAGTTTGCATTAAACTCGAGTTGGAATAGCAAAGCCATTTTTTAAAGAATTTCTTGCAAAACAACACTAGTGTATTCTCATTACCAATTCTGTCTCCACTTTTAACTCTTAATGTCTTTTTCTTGTGTAATTGCAGTGCCTAAGCCCTCTAGCATACTGCTTAATAAAAGCAGAGACAGCACACGTTCTTAGGTTTTATTTTTTTAAGAGAAGGGCTTCTATGTTCAGAAGCCCTTCTCTTAAAATCAGGAAAAAAACAAACAAACCCTACAGCCTGTTATACAAAGTGAAGTAAGTCAGAAAGAAACAAATATTGTGTATTAACGCATATATGTAGAATCTAGAAAAATTGTACTGATGAACCTATTTGGAGGGAAGGAATGGAGACACAGATGTAGGGAACAGACCTGCAGACACAGCGGGGGAAGGAGAGGGTGGGAGGAATGGAGGAAGTAGCCAAAGGCATATATACACTATCATGTAAAATAGATAGCTGGTGAGAAGTTGCTATGTAACTCAAGGAGCCCAGCCTGGCACTCACCGAGGGGGTGGGGTGATGGGAGCTGGAAGGCTCAAGAGGGAGGGGATATATGTATAATTATGGCTAATTCACATTGTTGTATGACAGAAACAAACACAGTACTGTAAAGCAATTTCCCTCCAATTAAAAACTAAATTTAATTAAAATTAATTAATGATTAAGAAAAGGACAAGCGCTTCTGAAGTTTTACCATTAAATATGATTGCTTACTTTAGGTCTTTGGTATATTCCCTTTACCAGGTTTAAAGAAATTTCAGATCCCTTTTACTCTAAGTTTACTAAAAGGTCTTTTGTTATTGTTAATTATGAAATATATCAAATGTCTTTAATGTCACCTATAGAAATAATCATGTACTTTTTAATTCCTTTAATCTTCAAGTGTTGAGAATGACACTAATATACACACACTACAAAATTCTATTCTTTTGCATTTCATTTAGAATATTTTCCTCTGTGTTCACTAAGACAGTAATTTCCCTTGGAATTTTTTTCTGGTACTATTCAAGTTCAGTTTTGCTATTAGTCAAAATGAATGCATTAAAGTAAGTTTTTTTTTTTTCCCCCAAAATGAATTACTTAATATAGGGAATAATCTATACTATGAAGGCATTGTAAAAGTTTCCTATAGATTTTCTAAGTTTTTGGTAGGGAAAAAAAAAGAAAAGGAGGATTTTTAATTAGCAATTCAATTTCATTAATGAGTATAAGTTATTTAGGTGTTGAGTTGATATTGCTATTTTTTCCAGAAAGTTTTATCATTTTCCACATTATACCTAATTATCACACTTGAGACTTATCTTCAGTTCAGTTCAGTCCCTCAGTCGTGTCCAACTCCACAACCCCATGAAATGCAGCATGCCAGGCCTCCCTGTCCATCACTATCTCCCAGAGTTCACTCAAGCTCACATCCATCGAGTCCGTGATGCCATCCAGCCATCTCATCCTCTGTTGTCCCCTTCTCCTCCTGCCCCCAATCCCTCCCAGCATCAGGGTCTTTTCCAGTGAGTCAACTCTTCACATGAGGTGGCCAAAGTACTGGAGTTTCAGCTTTAGCATCATTCCTTCCAAAGAACACCCAGGGCTGATCTTCTTTAGAATGGACTGGTTGGATCTCCTTGCAGTCCAAGGGACTCTCAAGAGTCTTCTGCAACACCACACTTCAAAAGCATCAATTCTTCAGCGCTCAGCTTTCTTCACAGTCCAACTCTCACATCCATACATGACCACTGGAAAAACCATAGCCTTGACTAGATGGACCTTTGTTGGCAAAGTAATGCCTCTGCTTTTGAATATGCTATCTAGGTTGATCATAACTTTCCTTCCAAGGAGTAAGCGTCTTTTAATTTCATGGCTGCAGTCACCATCTGCAGTGATTTTGGAGCCCCCCAAAATAGTCTGACACTGTTTCCACTGTTTCTCCATCTATTCCCCATGAAGTGATGGGACCGGATGCCATGATCTTCGTTTTCTGAATGTTGAGCTTTAAGCCAACTTTTTCACTCTCCTCTTTCACTTTCATCAAGAGGCTTTTAGTTCCTCTTCACTTTCTGCCATAAGGGTGGTGTCATCTGCATATCTGAGGTTATTGATATTTCTCCTGGCAATCTTGATTCCAGCTTGTGCTTCCTCCAGCCCAGCGTTTCTCATGATGTACTCTGCATATAAGTTAAATAAGCAGGGTGACAATATACAGCCTTAATGTACTACTTTTTCTTATTTGGAACCAGTCTGTTGTTCCATGTCCAGTTCTAACTGTTGCTTCCTGACCTGCATATAGGTTTCTCAAGAGGCAGGTCAGGTGGTCTCGTAGTCCCATCTCTTTCAGAATTTTCCAGTTTATTGTGATCCACACAAAGGCTTTGGCATAGTCAATAAAGCAGAAATAGATGTTTTCCTGAAACTCTCTTGCTTTTTCCATGATCCAGCAGATGTTGGTAATTTGATCTCTGGTTCCTCTGTCTTTTCTAAAACCAGCTTGAACATCTGGAAGTGCATGGTCCACGTACTGCTGAAGCCTGGCTTGGAGAATTTTGAGCATTACTTTACTAGCATGTGAGATGAGTGCAATTGTGTGGTAGTTTGAGCATTCTTTGGCATTGCCTTTCTTTGGGATTGAAATGAAAAGTGACCTTTTCCAGTCCTGTGGTCACTGCTGAGTTTTCTGGCATATTGCTGGCATATTGAGTGCAGCACTTTCACAGCATCATCTTTCAGCATTTGAAATAGCTCAACTGGAATTCCATCACCTCCACTAGCTTTGTTCGTAGTGATGCTTTCTAAGGCCCACTTGACTTCCCATACCAGGATGTCTGGCTCTAGGTGAGTGATCATACCACCGTGATTATCTTGGTCATGAAGATCTTTTTTGTACAGTTCTTCTGTGTATTCTTGCCACCTCTTCTTAATATCTTCCGCTTCTGTTAGGTCCATACCACTTCTGTCCTTTATCAAGCCTATCTTTGCATGAAATGTTCCCTTGGTGTCTCTAATTTTCTTGAAGAGATCTCTAGTCTTTCCCATTCTGTTGTTTTCCTCTATTTCTTTGCATTGATCGCTGAAGAAGGCTTTCTTATCTCTCCTTGCTATTCTCTGGAACTCTGCATTCAGATGCTTATATCTTTCCTTTTCTCCTTTGCTTTTCACTTCTCTTTTTTCACAGCTATTTGTAAGGCCTCCCCAGACAGACATTTTGCATTTTTGCATATCTTTTCCATGGGGATGGTCTTGATCCCTGTCTTCTGTACAATGTCACCAACCTCCATCCATAGTTCATCAGGCTCTCCATCTATCAGATATAGTCCCTTAAAACTATTTCTCACTTCCACTGTATAATCATAAGGGAGTTGATTTAGGTCATACCTGAATGGTCTAGTGTTTTTCCCTAGTTTCTTCAATTTAAGTCTGAATTTGGCAACAAGGAGCTCATGATCTGAGCCACAGTCAGCTCCCGGTCTTGTTTTTGCCGACTGTATAGAGCTTCTCCATCTTTGGCTGCAAAGAATATAATCAATCTGATTTTGGTGTTGACCATCTGGTGATATCCATGTGTAGAGTCTTCTCTTGTGTTGTTGGAAGAGGGTGTTTGCTATGTCCAGTGTGTTTTCTTGGCAAAATTCTCTTAGCCTTTGCCCTGCTTCATTCCGTATTCCAAGGGCAAATTTACTCCAGGTGTTTCTTGACTTCCTACTTTTGCATTCCAGTCCCCTATAATGAAAAGGACATCTTTTTTGGGTGTTAGTTCTAAAAGGTCTTGTAGGTGTTCACAGAACCTACAGCTTCTTCAGTGTTACTGGTTGGGGCATAGACTTGTATTACTACCGCTCCTTGGTGAGACTTGTCTTAGTAGTCCACAGATTTTCTTTTCAGTCAGTGTAACAAAGCCGAGAGCATAAACTCTAAAGCCAGACATCCAGGGTTTGAGTATTGAATATTGTCATTAATTTTAACATTTATAATTTAAGAACTAGCATTTTGATTTGTTGGTCTTTGATACTGTTTTTTTATTTCATTAATTTCTTCTCTAGGTTTCCTTTCTTCACTTTCCTTGGGCTGACACTCCTGTTCTTTTAATCTCTTCAGTTGGTAACTTTATTTTTTAAAATCTATTCTTTCATACTTACTGTTTTCAATGCTACAAGGTTACCTCTATCCTTTTAACTGAATTCTACAAGTTTTGATATGTAGTACATTTATCAACTTGTGTAAATGCTCCATTTATAGTGGATAAGAAAGTGTATTCACCATTTGCTGGATGAAGACTTTTATATATCAATACATCAAATAGGTCAAGCTTGTTGATTCTGTCCATATCTTCAATATTTTGGGGATTCCCTGGTGGCTCAGATGGTAAAGAATCTGCCTGCAATATAGGAGACCTGGGTTCAATCCCTGGGTTGGAAAGATCCCCTGGAGAAAGGAACAGCTACCCACTCCATTATTCTGGCCTGGAGAATTCTATGCACAGAGCAGCTTGGCATGCTATACTCCATGTGTCACAAAGAGTCAGACACAACTTTCACTTCACTTCAATATCTTTACTGACATTTTCTTTGCTTGAATGAGCAGTTTTTAAAATAAAATTATTGCCAAAATCTCCCACCAGAATTGTGGACATGTCAAATATTCATCATAATTTCATCAGTTTTCAATTTATATATTTCAAAGGTATATTGCTACAGTCATTACAGTTACAGTCATAAATATTATTTCTTCTTGGTGGACTATTCCTTTGTAAAATTATATAGTGGGCCTTTTAATCCTTTAACATCCTTTAACATTCCCTTCAATAAAATTCTACTTTGTCTGATACTAAAATTATAGTACAATTTTCCTTGGTTAATAATACCTGGGTGTATCTTTTCCATCCCCATAATTTTCAAGCTTCCTGTGTGGTTTTGCTTTAATTTTGCTTTTTCCAAGCATGTTATAGCTAAATGGTGTTTTATTTGATGATCTTTATCTTTTTATAGGTTAGCTTAATCTGTGACTATTTACTGTAATAAATTACGTAGTTGGACATATTTTGAACTCTATAGCTAGACTGTCTGATTTCCTGTCCTGGATTCACCAGTTATTAGTTGTGTGACCTTGGCCAATCTCTTTGTGCTTTACTCTCATTTATAAAATGAGGGTACTAGCAGTACCTCAGAGAGATATTAGCATAGAATGAATATATAAATGTAAAGTGCACAGAATAGTATGGAACACACATGTAACAATGCTGACTATTTTATGCTTATTTTTACATGTTTTCAGTTTACTATACTTTTTCTTTGTCCCACCTTTCCTACTTTCATTTGGATTGGTAAAGGTTTATAAATTATCTTTTGTTCTGCTTGTCTGGAAGTTTCAAATAATACTTCTATCCAGTAGGAATTAATGTCTGTAATATTTACTGTTTATTTTTCAGCAAATGTAACACTATAAAATTTTCTAATAAAGACTAAATGTATGCAGAATCTTTATACTCTTCCTTTACATGGGACTTAGTATACTTATTCCTTGAAAACATAACAAATCTCCTTCTCAACTTATTTTTAACATATTGTCTTCTTTTTGTAAACCAGACAAGAGCTAACAAATTTACTGAGATGTTTGATCTATTTCTGTGGCCACCATTATTC
Organism: Ovis aries; assembly: GCF_016772045.2. Classification (NCBI taxonomy): domain Eukaryota; kingdom Metazoa; phylum Chordata; class Mammalia; order Artiodactyla; family Bovidae; genus Ovis; species Ovis aries. The sequence continues at coordinate 17,450,584 of NC_056055.1, forward strand.
CATATATATCAACTCTTCCTTCTGGGTTCTTAAATAGAGTTTTAATGTACATCTGTAAAAAATAAACTTTCTTAGTCTTTGTACATATCCAAATGCGTTTATCTTGACCTCCCTCTTGAGTACTAGTTTTAAGTGTACATAACATTCTTACTTGAGAGTTATTTCTCCTCAACTTTTGGAAGATGTTACTCCATTATCTTCTGTGCTCTATTGTTGCTGAGGTATATCTGCTTTTCTTCTATGAGCAATCTATTGTCTCTGGTAACCTGTACATTTTTTTGATTTGGGTATTATTGTTTAAGAAGCATCCAGATTTAGATTATTTATCCTGCTTCAGTTCAGTTCAGTTCAGTCACTCAGTCGTGTCTGACTCTTTGCCACCCCATGAACTGCAGCACGCCAGGCCTCCCTGTCCATCACCAACTCCCAGAGTCCACCCAAACCCATGTCCATCGAGTCGGTGATGCCATCCAACCATCTCATCCTCTGTCGTCCCCTTCTCCTCCTGCCCTCAATCTTTCCAGCATCATGGTCTTTTCCAATGAGTCAGCTCTTCGCATCAGGTGGTCAAAGTATTGGAGTTTCAGCTTTATCATCAGTCCTTCCAAAGAACACCCAGGACTGATCTCCTTTAGGATGGATTGGTTGGATCTCCATGCAGTCCAAGGTGGTCATGTATGGATGTGAGAGCTGGACTATAAAGAAAGCTGAGCACAGAATTGATGCTTTTCAACTGTCGTAATGGAGAAGACTCTTGAGAGTCCCTTGGACGGCAAGGAAATCCAACCAGGAGATCAGCCCTGGGTGTTCATTGGAAGGACTGATGTTGAAGCTGAAATTCCAATACTTTGGCCACCTGATGCGAAGAGCTGACTCATTTGGAAAGACCCTGATGCTGAGAAAGATTGAGGGCAGGAGAAGGGCACGACAGAGGATGAGATGGTTGGATGGCGTCACCAACTCGATTGACATGGGTTTGGGTATACTCTGGGAGTTGGTGAGGGACAGGGAGGCCTGGCGTGCTGCGGTTCATGGAAACGCAAAGAGTCGGATACGACTGACCGACTGAACTGAACTGACTAGATGGACCTCTGTTGGCAAAGTAATGTCTCTGTTTTTTAATGTGCTGTCTAGGTTGGTCGTAACTTTCCTTCCAAGGACTAAGTGTCTTTTAATATCATGGCTGCAGTCACCATCTGCAGTGATTTTGGAGCCCAGAAGAATAAAGTCAGCCACTGTTTCCACTGTTTCCCCATCTGTTTCCCATGCAGTGATGGGACCGGATGCCATGATCTTTGTTTTCTGAACGTTGAGCTTTAAGCCAACTTTTTCACTCTCCTCTTTCACTTTCATTAAGTGGTTTTTAGTTCCTCTTCACTTTCTTCCATAAGGGTGGTGTCATCTGCATACCTGAGGTTATTGATATTTCTCTCGGCAATCTTGATTCCAGCTTGTGCTTCCTCCAGCCCAGCATTTCTCATGACGTACTCTGCATATACGTTAAATAAGCAGGATGACAACAGACAGCCTTAACGTACTCCTTTTTCTATTTTGAATCAGTTTGTTGTTCCATGTCCAGTTATAACTATTTGATCCTGACCTGCATACAGATTTCTCAAGAGACAGGTCAGGTGGTCTGGTAGTCCCTTCTCTTTCAGAATTTTCCACAATTTATTGTGATCCACACAGTCAAAGGATTTGGCATAGTCAATAAAACAGAAATAGGTATTTTTCTGAAACTCTCTTGCCTTTCCATGATCCAGCAGATATGGCAATTTGATCTCTGGTTCCTCTGCCTTTTCTAAAACCAGCTTGAACATCTGGAAGTGCATGGTTCACGTACTGCTGAAGCCTGGCTTGGAGAATTTTGAGCATTACTTTACTAGCATGTGAGATGAGTGCAATTGTGTGGTAGTTTGAGCATTCTTTGGCATTGCCTTTCTTTGGGATTGAAATGAAAAGTGACCTTTTCCAGTCCCGTGGCCACTGCTGAGTTTTCCAAATTTGCTGGCATATTGAGTGCAGCACTTTCACAGCATCATCTTTCAGCATGTGAAATAGCTCCACTGGAATTCCATCACCTCCACTAGTTTTGTTCGCAGTGATGCTTCCTAAGGCCCTCTTAACTTCACATTCCAGGATGTCTGGTTCTAGGTGAGTGATCACACCATTGTGATTATCTGGGTTGTGAGGATCTTTTTTGCACAGTTCCTCCGTGTATTCTTGCCACCTTTTCTTAATATCTTCTGCTTCTGTTAGGTCCATTTCTGTCCTTTATTGAGCCAGTCTTATCTCTAATTTTCTGGAAGAGATCTCTAGTCTTTCCCATTCTATTATTTTCCTCTATTTCTTTGTACTCAAAAATGAGGAAGGCTTTCTTTTCTCTCCTTCCTTTTCTCTCCTTCCTTTTCTCTGGAACTCTGAATTCAAATGGGTATATCTTTCCTTTTCTCCTTTGCTTTTCTCTTCCCTTCTTTTCACAGCTATTTGTAAACCCTCCTCAGACAGCCATTTTGCTTCTTTGCATTTCTTTTTCTTGGGGATGGTCTTGCTCCCTGTCTCCTGCACAATGTCACAGACCTCCGTCCATAGTTCATCAGGTACTCTGTCGTTCAGATCTACTCCCTCAAATCTATTTGTCACTTCCACTCTATAATCATAAGGGATATGATTTAGGTCATACCTGAACGGTGTAGTGGTTTTCCCCACTTCCTTCAATTTATCCTGCTCATCTGTCTTTAATATAGAAATTCTTTTTAAATACTGCTTTTTCATTATTTACTCCATTCTATTTTAGCTCAGCTATGTGTTTTAGATATATCCATCAGTAATATTTAGAGCAAAGGGAATATGACAAAGTGAGAATTACTCTGCCACATTAATCATGTCATTAGCATCGATTCTGCCCATAGTTTTCTAAACATTTCTAAGAATCAACTGTTGAAAACCAAAGTTACAGCATGCTGACTAGTATTTTTTGAACCATCTCTCTTCCACTAAACTCCTCATAATCCCGCCACAGATAATACCGAAGCAAAAGACGTAATAGAGATATGGTTAACAAACTTTTCATAGACTGTTCTAGAATATAGTCTTTCTGAGGTTTTTATTGATTCCATACACCAATCCTGTCCCAAACTTATAACATATAATGAATATATATATAGCATATATATATTTATAAGATAAAATTCTACCCATTGAACCTTGTGTATTCCACTGACTTCCACTGTGAATTGAGTGATCCCATCTATTCTATTGGCAAACTCTCCTATGCAATCTCCACAGGACAGAACTAAACTAGAGAACTAGAAGAAATTTATATCACCAATGAGTAGACAAATTAAAGCTTGTATCATTTAACAGCTGAATGCACATGCCTAACAACCATATCAAAAACTATTCATTTAAAGCATGCACAAAACTTTTCTTTAAGGTCACAGGACAAAGCCTCTGGACATTTTTATTTCTACTGCATAACTTTCAAAAACTATATCTTTAGCTCATTAACAAGTAATTAGACTCCAGCTGTGCTTGCTTTGTCTCAGACAATTTGTATACTATTCCTTTTCGATATAACAGATAATGAAAAAAGGAGATTAAGTTATGATTTCAAATTTCATACTAAACATATAAACGGCTTCTTTTATTTTGATCTCAGCTTATCCAATTTGTCCAAGCTGATGCAAAAGGCTCCAAGTTTATCATTGCAATTAGGTCTGCCTTGATCAAATTCATGATTTCTGGTCCCAGATATCCTCTTGTTTCAACCTGTGATCTTGGGCGCTTTTCTCTTAGCATAAATTTTCTAAGTCATAGATTTTTTTGTTTTTCAACGTTTTAAATCAGTTTTTCAAGGTGCAATTTACACATAATGAAAAGCACCCATTTCAGATTTTGACAGATATATACACCTGGGTTACCACTAAAATAATCAAGATATAAAACATTTCTACCACCCTGGTTCCCTAAAGCGCTCTGCTTCTGTGGCAGGCATACGGTCAATCCACCCTGGCCCCTGGTGATCAATGACCTTTTTATATTCTTGACTGCTTTTGCCTGCTTTTTGCCTGCTTTACAATCTCAAATAAATGCAGGTACATAGTACATATTCTGCCTATCTGACTTCTTCCACTTAACACAAGGTTTTGGAGATTCATCCATGTTACTGCATGTATCAGTAGTTGGTTCCTCTCTGTTGCTAAGCAGAATTCCATTGTTTGAACATACCATAACTTGTCTATTTGGTCACCAAAAGATGGGCATTTGGGTTGTTTTCATTTTTTGGCTACCATGAATAAAACTGCTATGAACTCTTTAAAATTTTAATGAAAATTTGTTTTCATTTCTATCAGAATACTACCTTATAGAGTCTCTTATATATTCAAACAACAAAATATATCTTAAAAACAAAATTTATTTCACACAAGTAAAAAGCTGACTATTCATTATGAGGTAGTCGTCTCTTAAAAAAAAAACAAATGAAGAACTGCCCCTTCTATATAGCGTATAAGAAATACGATTACCGTATAATATGCATTCAGTGTCCCCGCCCTTGATGGTTTGGAGATTAATTAAGGAGGCCTAAATATAGCTAAATGTTGTAAAATATGAAGGTATAAACAGAGTTAGAAATATGACATCATTTTTAGTAAAGCTAATGTTTTAAATGCATTCATTTAAAGAATTATTCAAATCTGTCTTTTTAGCTTCACAGCTGTAAGTACTCAAAACAGAATGTGTTTTTTGAGAGCTAAAACTATGGAAGCATAGTTATCAATCTATGGAGCTGAGAGAGCCTATGAGTGGGGAGTCAACAATCAATACCACTTTTACTTCTTTTGAAGCTGTGACTGAAAATAACAGGGAACAACTTCATGGCTTTGATTCTCCAAAGGTGCTAGGTTGGATCAAGTCATCAATCCAGGGTCACCCTTACATCTTAAGGCAACACTACAGACTGTGTTTAAGAGGACTTGATATTAGTTTCCAGTAATGCTCAGGTCTCACTCAGCTTGATAGATTTATCAGGATTGATTTTACCTATAACTCAGAAAGGACAGATAAATCAGCAAAAGCACCCAAATACACCATAAGAGAGGTAAACAGAAAATGGAAATTCAAAGGAAGAGGAGATTTATTTCCATTTAGAGGAACTGAGGAGCAACTTCTAAATGGAGGCAACTCAATACCCTTGCATAGCAGAATTGGGACATGGAATGATGTCAAATAACCTGGTACTACTAGTGATATACTTAAAATCTTGGACCAAAATCAAGTTTCAAAAGGCTGAGGTCTAAATGCAATGTGGGATCTTGGATTAGATCCCAGAGCAGAAAAAGGACATTAGCAGAAAAACTGGTGAAGAACAGATAACATTTAGTTAACTGTAATGCACCAAGACTGGTTTCATAGTTTTGACAAAAGTACCATGGTAACAATATGTTAGCGTTAAGGTAAACTGGGTAACTGTATCCAGAAACTCATTATATTATCTTTTCTGTGAATCTAAAATTATCACAAAATTAGCTGTCTATTTTTTTAAAAATAGGGGAAAAAAAGGCAGGGAGAATAAAGCATGCTGACAAGGACTGAGGAGGCCTGTAGATCTGCAAAGTGCCTTAAAAGAGTCAAAGGATAAAACAAAACACTGAGGGTAAAATCTTGTATGTTTACTGTTACCAGAAGATTGCCCAATTACCCCTCTAGTTCAAACGATAATAATAATTCCACTTCTGGGAATCTATTCATAGAAACAATCCCTAGTAAAACTTTCACTTAATGTACAAAGATGCTCACGGAATTTTTTAGTAATAAAAAATGGAAACAATCTGAATATAAAAATAGTTCAATAAACCTATTATTAGACCCTTCTCCATATTCCTCCCAAGTCTATCTAACAAACTTCTCTATACTTTATGCCACATTTCCTTGTCATTAATTCTAGATAGAGTTGATCTGTATCTCAACTATACACGACACCTATTTAAATCATGTTCTGCCAATAGAGTACTTTAATATCTGTTTCACGGTCTAGACTATGAGATTCTTGAGAGCAGAAACTAAGTTATATTTACATCAGAATCCTTGGCACACAGCAGTTAGCAAATAAATTCTTCAGAAATAAAATGTTAAATTATATAGGAGTCACACTTGGATAAGCCTTGTCCCACAGAGGACAAATCCAATTTTTTTGAAGATCTATACAGTAAGCAGAAGCTGCATATAACAGAAGGTCTAAGGAACCCACAACTAGCCTGGGGCAGTAAATTTTCTATCAGTGGATACAGAGGTAGCTGTAATATTCTGACAATGTCAATAAACAGAAGGGCTCTTTTCACGGAGGGAGTATTAACAATATGACTGAGATTGTGGTGACAGTGTATTGTATGCGGGTTGGAATACAGGCTCTAAAGTGATATGGCCCAAGTCTGAGTCTTAGCTCTGCCTTAATTTCCTCATCCATAAAATGAGGCTGACAGTAAACCTCCCTTATAAATTTGTGGTGAGGGTTAAATGAGATGATGCATATAAAAGCTTGGCATAGTGCCTAGAACACAGTAAATATTCAATAGAAGTTAAATTTTGTTATTACCATTATTATTAACTCTTAAACTTCTGGCCTTCACTTACATTAGTTGATTCAGATGTGAAGGAAAGAAATAATCCAGAGGAATCTGGGCATCTATAAGAACTGTAAAGCTGTGGAATGAAACTTTCACAGCTGGAGGCAAGGTTAATATATTTATTCATCACCTTTTATCACTGGTGATTGGAACTCGGAGAAGAAAAATAAATATTAAAAATCTAGACAATATTTAAGAAGAGAATTTAGATTTTAGGTGAAAGTATAGGCTTAGACTAAGAACTAAAGATGGAAGAATTATGAGACCTGGGAAAAAAGTGCTTACCCAGAGTAACTAACACAAGTTAACACTGGTTAAAAGTCCTATGCTTTTACCAGTGCAACATGAGTAGTAATAGTAAAAGAGTAATAATATGGTAATTACAGTTGCAGCTGTGGCTAATACTTTTACAGTACTTATATGCCACGTACTGTTCTAAATGCATTACTACACGTATTAACTCATTTCACTTATTAACTCTTAGACTGAAGCATGTGGGCTTAAGAATCCAACAGGTCTTAAGTTAAATCTTGGCCCTATCACTAATGGCCAGAGAACCTTCAGCAAGTTACTTCACTTTTCTGAGCTTTAGATTTCCTCATATCTAACTGGGAGTGAGAATATCTAACCCACAGGGAGCATGTGAGGATGATCTGAGAGTAAATCATAAAACACCTATCATTGTGCCTGATATATAGGTAGATACCCTGGTAGCTATAACTTTATCATTTGCTATCAATATTGTAATCATAATTCAATCTTATGACCAAAACATCATTCTGAAGGCATGCAGAGCAAAGTTTTAAAAGGGGGAACCTTTTGCTTCCTTCCTGAGTTCCTCTTCAACTTCATACAAAACTGTGAAAGTGAAAGTGTTAATTGCTCAGTCACATCTGACTCTTTGCAACCCCACGGATTGTAGCCCGCCAGGCTCCCCTGTCCATGGTATTCTCTAGGCAAGAATATTGGAGTGGGTAGCCATTCTCTTCTTCAGGGGATCTTCCCAACCCAGGTCTCCTGTATTGCAGGCAGATTCTTAACCCTCTGAACCATTAAAAAACGGTAAGTATTCTATTATCATTAAGTTTTTTCTCAGAATAAACTACACATGAATAAAAAGTAGATTATAAAAAGACCCTTAGACTAGCTTTAAAGATTTTTCCCTCTAGGAATAGTAGTGGTGATAATTCTACAGTTTCTTACAGTAAATAGTGCTGAAAAGAATGAAAATGGCATATGGCTGGGGGAATCTTCCAAAGAAACTACTCTTCACAACCATCCCCTGTTCTTTTCTCTGCCTTTTAAGGTCACAGTAACATGATGGAAAATCTGGGACTCAAACCATCTGTCCAGGCAGTTCTATCACTGTTCATTTCTCTCATTAAATAATCAGAACACTTCACACTTCCCAAACACTGCTACCATAAAGAGCAGTTAAAGCAGAATGAAAGAAGCTTTTTCTAGCCAGAGATGTAGTGGTTAGAAATGCACAGTTCTTTTGAGGTTTGACATGGGATCATGCCAGTGGGAACAAAGAAATCCAAGCTTTAGAAGAAAAATTAAGAATAACAGGATTATAATACAAGCTCCAGAAACAAAAGGTGACATTCTCATGAGGTCTCTAAGAACAGATGTGGCAGTTTAATATTGAGATAATTATACAGGTTTCTGATTTATAAATTTCTTATAAGACTAAGAAGAGGAATAGTTTTCTTTACTACTACTGAGAGTATTAATAATAGCAACTAATAACTTCTTAGCACTCAAGATATGTTTAATTCTCTTCAAAACCCTTTTTGTGGATTAACTCAGCTCTTAAAACCATTCTATGTAGCAATTTCTATTATTATTCTCATTTGACATTTGAGGAAATTTAGGACCAGGGAGGTTAAATAACTAGCTGGTAAAATGGAGAGCTGGGATTTAAAAGCAGACTGGCTCCATGCCTTTAATTTCTATGCTATACTATCTCACAGTTGTTTGTTTTTTTTTTAAGTCTGGAAATTATACATTAAGTTTGGCATCTGTATTATATTTTAATAAACAAACTAGCTAAATGTCAAAAAAACACCTCCAATATTTTAATAAACTAGCTAAATGTCAAAAAAACACCTCCATATTCACCTAGCCACAGTGAGAGTGTCAACTACATATTTATTAACTTACTAAGTATTTCTGTCTTATAATCAGAGCTTACTTAGCATGAAGGCATTTGTTGTCATAAAGCAAAATAATATTTTATAATATATGAGCTCTAGGAACACACTCCAGGATCATGTCAATTTGGGGATACTTTATGACTTCGAGAAAAAAGGTTTGGATTATTCTCAAATCTCCAGAACAAGGTTAATATTACATGGAGACTCCTTGCCTTTAAATAAAGATTCAAATAAAGTATGTAATGTCTGTGTATCCAGGAGAAACCAGTCTGAGTTTGGAATTATTTTTCTGTGCTACAGAACATTCTCCAATGTGCCCAATTGCTCAAGTTTATTCTGTGATAGAAGCCCTAATCTCAGCTAGTTGGTGAGGTAAATCTATGCTCCTGGTCATAAGAACCAGTAAGAATGACATAAGAACCATAAGAATGACAACAATGACAGCAGTCACACTAGCAATCATAATATTAATAACATTAAATAATTATAACAAAGGTAACCACCACTTACTGATAATACGGGCTAAGTATCACACTAAGTGCTTCATACTGCCAGGTGTATTAGGGAGGCAGTAGGGGGTAGTGATCAAAAGTATGAACTCCAGAGACAGGCTGCTGCCTGACTTATTTGCTGTGATGTTGAACAAACGACTTAAATTCTCAGTGCCTCACAGACTATCTATGGTTGTTATGAGGATTAGATGTGTTAATACATGAAAAATGTTCCCATCAGTGCCTGACCCACAGTAGTATGAGGAGATTAATGTTCAAAAAAGCTAAAGGCTACAATTAGTTAGGGTGAAGCTGACATTTTCCAGGTCTGCCTGACTCCAGAGCCCACATTCTTTGGGTTCAGGTTCACATTCATTCTCTCTCTCTCAGAACTGTCAACAGGCCAACTGCATCATAAAGGGTATATACACAGTTACTATACATTTTTGTCTTTTAATAATCAAGGAGTTTGACTATGGCAGCATTAAAAAAAATGCTCAAAATGCTAGTCTAATATATTGTAGTCCATCAATTAATTCAGAATTGAGATACTTTCCCCCTACAATTTTCTATCTGAATTAGGTGTCTTAAAAAAGATTATAATTAGCAGTGTCTTTCCTTTCTTGTTAGCACATACAATAATGGTACATCTTACAATGCATATCACCTTACATTTGAGAAAACGTGGTAGCTGTTAACTACCATATTATTCTTTAAATGTATTCTTTAAAGTATCCTTTAAAGAATGGGCCTCAGTCTATGCTAAAGGCACATTCCAGAGCTTGCCCAGCATTCATGACCTCAGTTCCAGCCAATCCCAATCTCCTCACTTAAACTTCACTTCACCTTAACTATCTCCTTCTTACTGATCCTTACCCATTCTCATTAAATTATCAAGTTTCAACAGCTCTAACAGCCAATTGGTTTTTTGGCTCAGAATCTGGGCCTAATTTTCTGTTCCTTATTTTGGCTTTCCCTTTCTGATGACTCAAGGACTTCCAATCATAATGACTTTTTGGAGTGACAAACCCAGGGGCACTTCCTCAGTCCTGATAGGTATCCTCACTTCTCAAGTGTAACCGGGAAACTCTTTGGGAAGCTGAGAAGTATCAGCTAAACAGTGGAGCCTTGATGGTCATTCCCCATCCCACCTCATTTTCAGTTACTTCCTTACTTCTACCTTCTGCAGTTATTTCTAAAGCCCCCTTTGTAAGAACTTATCTGATTCATACTTAAACTTTTTTCCTGTTTTGGCCTGAGTGCCTCCATTCCACATATGGTCAGTCTCTTCATAGAAGAAAAAAATGTCAAGTTTTACATCATCTTTTCCTTGGAAAGACAATTCCAAGCTGTCTTCTACCTAGGGAGAAGATGAAAACCTTTACAGACTGAAACAAAGGAATGAACATTTTTTAAAATCAAAAGAAAAAAAGATTCTTATGTTTTATATAGAGAGAATACAGGTCTTAACTGTTTTTCAAGCTGGAGCATCTCTGAAAGTAGCACACAATCATTAGATTTCTTTCTTAAATGTACATAAAATAATGTTGCTTTTTACAACTGAAGACAACTCAGAATAAATGACTTATAGTAGTTAAAGGATCACTCTGCAAAACATCCTGTTCCAGAGCTCCTTTCTGACTAAAAAAAAAAAAAGTAATCAAATAAAAATTATTCCCTTTTATAACCAAGTAAAACTATCAAGTCATTGTAATCAATAAGTACTTATGTAAATGTAGTATAGAAACCCATATATCATTGCATTATATATATGAAAAAAGAAGAAATAAAAGTACAAAGGATTCTGAGAGCATTTCCCTAAGAAACTTATCCTACAAACTTATCCTCCAAGTTCCCATTGGACTTGGTATACTTGTCTGTTGCAGCACTAACCACTTAATTGTTTATGCATTTGTTTTCTCTCAGTTAGACAGTGGGCTCCTCAAGGATAAGGACTGTACTTTATTCATCTTTGCCATCCATGCAGAGCACAGTGCCAGGCAAAGACTGGGTGTTAAGGAAATGTTAAGTCATTTACTGAATGATTAGAGTTCTATTGCTTTGACTTTTACCTCAAGAAGATACTTTATTAAATTTTTAAATAAACTAGAATGATTATGATGAGGGAAGTAATTTTCCACAAACAGAACACACTCCTTGCTTTCCAGGAGAACACTTCCCTGGGAATAAGCACATTAAGAGTAAGGTGATTGCCAGGGATCATAGGCTTAGGCTATATGAATTAAATTATCTAAAAGGAGATTTCATCTAAGCCACAATGACCTGTGAGAAAATTGCTATGACCTAGGACATGTGAAATAAATAAGAAACCCAAGTAATGTTTGAAATGATTCTGTATTTTGAGTCCTTAGCAATCAATGGAATGTTTTGAGGTGATAGTAATATGATGTCTATGTGAACAAAAAAATAAATGACACTTCAGGTAGGGTAGGTGGGATTCTTACTTATTATATTAATTAATTATTAAGTTATGTTGTTCCCTAATGTAATGGCAATAAATTCTTCTTCAAGAGTCCAAGATCCTTTTCACTTTCTCGTGGTCAATAAAAAGCCAGATTTTCTAGTTTTCCTTAAATAGTGCAGAAGTCACAAGTGGTAATAATTTTCTGCTGAACTCATTCTGGCCAATACTGAATGATAAAATGCTATATGAAACATCTCTTGAGTTGCTTAATATAAACTTTACTTTTGAAACATGTTACTAATGAAGTGAAGCATTTTTATTACTGACCTTCCCAAATTTGTGTTTGAGTGGGAGTCCTGCATCTTGAAATGCTGAAATAATATCAGATTTGTAATCCTGTATAAAAATTCCTAGGTCAACATCTTTACTATATGGAATAATGCTGCATTGCCGATACCATCCTAAAAAAAAAGAAAAAAAAAACAGAATAAGAAAACTTTTTTAAAAACTTAAGTTTGGAAATAATTAGTAATTATTAGAATGGACAGTCTTTGTACAATGTATTTTATTTTACAGGATTATATTTAGTGTGCTTTATCAGAATTTTAAAATTAGATCCCAACTTAATATTTATGATCATAGGAGCCAACTGTTGAAGAGTATTTCTTTTATTCCTTCCTTCCTTCACTTGCTCTGAACACTCAGCCACCTCAAGACTTTTCATGATGTACTTTAATTTCTGAATAAATTATTAGCTTTAATAATGTTAACTGAGCCATTCATTTAAAACACTGTTACTTCTTAAAATGTTTACTCATAAATCTATGATGAAGGTTGCGTTTAAGATATGCTAAAAACATAATTTAATTCTTTTGCTTAATTAATATTCCTTTCCTAAGCAGTAATTTGTAGAACTTAGTAACTCTGAATGTGTGATGGGCCATATAAAAAAGGAGAGCAGTATCAACCTCAATTTTCACATATCATATCTAAAGATTACCAAAGATATGTCTACATATTTACTATGTATCTACCTCTAAGTTAGGTGTTATTATACTTTCTAAAAGGAAAACACTTTATACCTTAATATTACTAAGGGCTCTGGGTTTTCCCTTAATATCCTGCTACTCCTTCCATTCAAAGTATTCAAAAAGTAAACAAATGTCTACAATTACCTATGGGAAATACTGTTTGGAATTCTAAACTTTAATTTCAGTTTTAACACAGATTTTTAGAAGCCAAGCACAGGAGGATCTCACATCCAGTTTAAGAAAAATCTATAATCCACATCTATCAAAAAGTCACAAATTATTAAAAATGAAAATTATTAAAATAGAAAAAAATGGAAGGCACTTTAAATATCACCTAATCCAACTTCTCTCATTTTATAAATGCTCTTATGGGGCTAAGAACTCAAAAGATATCATGAGAAATGATTAAGAAGAATTTTGGTAACAGTCCTCAAAACAATCTTGCTTCAAAAAGTTAAACCTTAGAGCATATACCACATAAACGAGATGTACTCTTTTTTGTGCAAGGCAAGGGGAGGAGGTGGCTTACTCTAGCTGTAAACTCCTTGACAGGAAGAATCATGTAAATTTTCCACAAAGCTTAAATGACAAGATAACCATATATCCCTGTTTATACCTGTTGTACCATAATTACTAACAGCACTCCTTTCATTCTAAAAATGTCTCAAATTAAATAAATTATACAGTAACCCTCTAAAAGCAGAAGTAGAATTAACTTTTGTACAAATAGTTATAACTAACAGGGAACAAAAACAGCTATAATCAGCTATCATTATAAACAAGAAAGAATTCAAAAAATTTTACGATTCTAAATAATTTTACATTCCAAAGAAGTTTGATCTAATGAATAGTGGAAAGAGATTTAGAAATCTTTCTTGGATTCTATACTTTCCCATCTCAGAATAAGCAGAATGTGGTAAGACAATGATATCCAATCAGTGATACTATCATGATGTGGAAAAGATTTGTGAAAGACCTTATAACATTCCCTTCATTGTTTCTCTTAAAAAAACTTGCTCTTAAGAAACTTTTGGTGCAATGCAAGTTGTCTGTATTGTTTGTATGTAAAGAAACAGAATACAGTTTCTTTTTAAAGAGAATAACCACCTATGGGTAGAAATAATAAAATGCTAATCTAAAGATTACCTGAGGATCACATGTAGTCTACATGTTCTGATATAAATTTTACACACATTATTTTGGGAAACACAACATGGTCTTCCTAATTTTGTCTTATGATTTTGAAGTTATTTCTTAAATAAATCCTTGCTCCATGCACTATTGTTTATTCTGTCTATAACTATGACACTTCAAATACCACCGATGTTTTGTCATCTCAGGCAGTCATCCCTAAAGCCAAAAAGGATGAAATGTCAAAAAGACAAATTATAAGCAAGAAGAATTTTACCTAGACAAGTCCCACTGCTCAGCCAGAACCGTACTCCCAACTTCTTTAATGTTTTGGCTGCTAGTTGCAACAATTCCTTTGCCCGTTTCTGAAAGGTCATAGCTTCCACAGTGTTATCATCAAGGTAGTGCTACAGATATAACAAATAGTAAGCTACTATAGCCATTTCTAAGTTCCCAGAAATATTTCTGTGACATCCAAATTAAACTTGAAAACTAACTCCATATTATAATTTTTCTAGTATAAAAATCAGGTTTCAGAATTCCTTGTTAGTCACACATTAAAATAAGACTATAAAGAGCAGATTCTAGGAGAGCCAAGTTAAAGGAGGAAGGAATATAATCAGGATTCCCAAGGGGTGAGTTTTTTTTTTTTTTTTACTTTATTTTACTTTACAATACTGTATTAGTTTTGCCATACATCAACATGAATCCGCCACAGGTATACACGTGTTCCCAATCCTGAACCCCCCTCCCACTTCCCTCCCCACAGCATCTCTCTGGTGAGTTTTGTATGTTCTAGTTTTACGGGAAAAGAAGGCTAATTAAGAGGATTACAGGCATATCTGAAGTACAATGCGTTCAATGATATTTTCATCATTCTCTAGTATAAATGCTCTTCAGGACTGAATAGTATAGTAGAAAGAACATGGGATTTTTGAAGCAGACTGTGTTCAAGTCTAATCTCACTTCATTTTAGCTGTGACCCTGGGCATATCACTTCAGGAGAAAATAAGCTCTATGAGGAAAGGGACTTCATTTTGTTTATCACTGTATCTCCAATGTCTAAAATAGTGCCTGAATGAATGAGAGAATGAAAGAACAAACCTCTCTCAGATAGAATTTTCTCATCAGTAATTAAAGGATAATAATTATAGTCTGCAAGAGAGCTGTGAAAATTTAACGAGCTAATGGATGACAGACAAATGTCTCACAAATTTTTAAATTCTATACAAATACTAGTCATTTATCTATAGTCTCTTCACTTTTCTTCATTTTTAGGGAGTTCTGGAACTGAAGAAAAGAACTATAAGTTCTTCACTAATGCTTCACTACCTACAGGACAAAATCTAAATTTCTTAGCATGACAAACAAGGTCACTTGTCTGTCACTTATCTCCACCCTCCTCATATTTCACTCGCCAAATATGCCACAATTTTTCAAGCCTCTGTGTCTTCATAACATGTTTCCTTTGTCTGAAATGCCCTTGACTAATAAAATCTTGAATGTTTCAGTTCCACCCTCTGAAAAACAATCTCTGATTTTCCTAGGAATACATATATTTATTCTTCCAGGACTCCTCTTCAGTTCAACATTAGAGAGCAAAAAATTATGTTTGCTACTAGATATGCAGACACAGACCAATGAAATAATCTGTTCAATGAGCTCATAAATTACCATTTTTATATACTTTTACTATAATTATTATACTTAATTCATTTTTATTTTTTGATGTAAAAAGATCAAGGGCTTCTTTATTAAATGAATTATAATTTACATATAATATTATATTAGCTTCAGGTTCTGAACACAGTGATTTGAAATTTTCATAGAGGTGTAGAAGACAGTGATTCAATATTTTCATATATTACAAAATGATCATCATAATAACTCTAGTTTCCATCTGTCACCATACAGAGCTATTACAATATTACTGACTATATTCCCTATTTTTTATATTACATACCCCATGACTGGAAGTTTATATCTCTTAATCCCCTTCACCTATTCTGCCCATTCTCACTTATCATATTTCATTCTAACTGCTGATTCTATTTATATTTCCTCCAATAGGCTGTAAAGATGATTCCTTGAGGGTAGGTACTGAATCTCTCCATCAGTGTATATGCAAGAGTCGGACAGGACTGAGCAACTTCACTTTAACCTTTCACTTTCATGCATTGGAGAAGGAAATGGCAACCCACTCCAGTGTTCTTGCCTGGAGAATCTCAGGGACTGGGGAGCCTGGTGGGCTGCCATCTATGGGGTCACACAGAGTCGGACACGACTGAAGCGACTTAGCAGTAGCAGCAGCAGCAGCAGCAGCATATAATATGTGACTAACACATACTGATAAATGGGTAAATAAATAAATGATTGATTGAGCCCCTCCCATGCCAACAATATCCTAAAATATCATGGCATTCTTTTACAACAGGAGGAAATATAGTTCCAAGGACCATATATTTCAACCAAAAAATATTCCTATGAAAAAAAAGGGATTGCGGAAGGTAAGTTACATTCTCCAGAATACGATATGGGATCTCTTCAATATGAAAGTATATGGGATCTCTTTAATATGAAAACATCCTCAGAGCCATAATGCTGTTAGGACATAACGACTGGAATGAGAGATGTATGCTCTTACCCCTGCTGCAGAGAGAAAAGCCTAGAGCTAGGAGTTTAAAGACTCAGAATTTAGTCCATGCTCAGCCAATAATGACCGTGACTTACATCTCAAGACCTCATATCTTACATTTTGAGACCTTAGTTTTCTTAAAGGTTAATAGTGAATCTTGGCTTATTTCACAGAGTAACTGAAAGGATCAAATTAAATAATATAAATGAAAACTTTATGTTCTACAAAAATATTACTCTGATAGTTATGTCCCTTTAAGGCTGCCCCTGCACGGACATACTCCCATCTCTGTGACATACCTTTATTTTATTTTTTATTTTTTTTGTGACATACCTTTAATACCATGACACTCCCAGAAATTCAATTCGTTAGAACTGACCCTCATATGTGTTAAAATATAAACATGAATATACCTATACACCCTTTACATGTGTTATGGACTTTAAAAATTATAGTTATACATAGGGCTTTCCTGGTGGCTCAGATGGTATGAAGTCTGCCTACAATGCAGGAGACCTGGGTTTGATCCCTGGGCTGGGAAGAGCTCCTGGAGAAGGGAGTGGCAACCCACTCCAGTATTCTTGCGTGGAGAATCTCATGGACAGAGGAGTCTGGCAGGCTATGGACCATGGGGTCACAAAGAGTTGGACACAACTGAGCAAACATATTCTTCCATTTAAAATGTCTCATGTAAATCTTGGGATTATCATATGTTTAGAAAAAGACTGAATCTTAATTTAAATACCATGTCATATTTGATCTTTCCTGTTCAGGCAACCTTTCCCCAAATCTTTCCCCAAAATATAGATTAAAAATAACGATAACAGAAGGTGCCCCCTCATTTCATAGATGAGGAAACTAAGGCTCAGAAATTTGCCCCAGGTCTCAGAGTAATGTAGTAGAAGAGGATATGAATATAGCTTTCTAGATATTCCTGAACTAGGGGTCTAGATATTTCCATATCCTCTATGGTTTTTTTTACTGGAACTCAACACACTGGAGCGCACCAATTATTTTTTGACGGCTGCTGCTGAGACAAAATCAAGTGCAGAAAAATATGTATTATCCTATGCTTCTTGGTAGATTGAGAAAATAGTTGAAGTAAATAAAGGAAGTCAGGAGACACTTTCCTCTGTTCTCTTTCCCTTCCTGGACTCTTCTAAACTAGAACCATCACATGAGGCAGAGCAAGAAAGTGAACAGTGGTGGCCTGGCATGGGTATCGGGGCCTGAGCAGGTGATGTGGGCATCCACATGGAGCAAATCAAAATCAAGAAGCATCTGACAGGATGAAGTGAAAGCACGGAATCACTGGTGTGTTATTCTTACTAAAGGTGTATAACATCAATGTAACATGAGGAAAAACCATACAAACCCCAAACAAGGGACAGTTTATAAAATATCTGGCCTGTAATCTTCAAAAGTATCAAAGTCATAAATGTTAAAAAGTGATTGTGAAACTGTTCCCGATTTAAGGAAACTTTATAAAGAGACAGAAATTAAAAGCAACACGTGATTCTGAACTAGATCCTTTTATTATAATGGTAATTATTAAGATAATTAGCAAAACTTGAATGAGGATTAAATGGTAATAATCTTTATGTTATTTTCTGATTTTTGTATTAAGATATTAGGAGAATGTTCTTGTTTTTAAGAAATATTAAATTATTTGAGGTTGTGAGGTAGATATCAAAAAATAACTCCCAATGGTTAAGGAAAAGGAATTATTTGTATTGCATCTGTAACTTTTCTGAAAGTTTGAAAACGTTTCCAAAATTACTATTTTAAAAAAGGAAAGTTAGAAGGCTGCTCTATGAGATCTAGTAGATTAGCTCATTACTTTTTTTTTTAAACACCAGGCATTGTGTTTAAGACTGTTTGTTTGGCGCCATCAAGTGTTCAAAGTTATGTATGTTCACTTTAATTTGAAAACTGACCTTCCTGGTTCTAACATTAGAAATTAAGTCAATTCTAAAGGAAATCAACCCTGAATATTCATTGGAAGGACTGATGCTGAAGCTGAAACTCCAATACTTTGGCCACCTGATGCAAAGAACCAACTCATCTGAAAAGACCCTAATGCTGGGAAAGACTCAAGGCGGTAGGAGAAGGGGACGACAGAGGAGGAGATGGTTGGGTGGCATCACCGATGCGACAGATGTGAGTGTGAGCAGGCTCCGGGAGCTGACAGGGAAGCCTGGCGTGCTGTAGTCCATGGGGCGGCAGAGAGTCGGACACGACTGAGTGACTGAACTGAACTGATACTCATGATTTCTCAATATTTTGAAACATTTTACATTTTACACTGCCTTCTCACAAAGATCAATAAAATGAGTATGGGCAAATGCTTGCCAAGTAAATGGAGCAGCCCCAATGTTCTAGAAAAAAAAAGAAAAAAACAACCATTTGATTCTGAGCACCTTATTCTTTATGCATTTTCCTACCACTATAGGATCTTTTCTTTATGTCAGGTATTGTGCTAGATGCTGGGGCTACAAAGGTGAGTAAAATAAGATGCCTGCTATCAAAAAGTTCACACCATCTTATAGGTGGACAGGACAGACATTCACAATTAATTGTGATAATTGCTAAGACAGAGGTGGCAATCAGAACAAACTCTTTGAGACAGAAGCAGTGAATGGATGGAAATTCAAGCATCAGTCTGCTTCTCTTCTGCTTCCTCATACTCTGTGGTAGGGATGTGAAGGGCAGCACTTGCCCACTGACACTGGCCCAGCTATACATGCAGTTTTCCAGCTTCTCATTCATGAGGCTTCAGCCACAAATCTACAGATTTAAAGGAATAGGGCTAGGAAGGCCCACTCTGGCTGTCAAGTCTAGGCCTTGGGTGCCAGCACAACCTATCAGAAAAAAAAACCCTTGCATTTTTGGGTTCTGGGAATTTGGCTGGTGATGATACAGCTGGTACTTCTTTTTCTCATTCCCTTCCAGTCCTTGGATACACAGCTTTCTTGGAAGGGAACCCAGAAAATAAAATAAAAGTTTGCCCAGAAAAATAAAGGGCATGAGGAAAAACTAGAGTACCAAAACCCCACCATAGATCTGATTGCTTTCACTGTACCTCTGTTTCATGTCATTTCCTAGAGCTGAACTTTCATGTCCTTTAAAATCATCTTTATATCCCCAGGGTCAGGAGAGTTCCTGGGAAGCCGGCTTTTAATAAATGTTTATTGAACTGAAAGTTAAAACAACAGAATAAAGTAAAGTTCAAAAGCACTTGGTCTTTGTGTAGCATTTATCTTAAAAAACCTTCATAAACACAAAAAATTCATATTCAGTGCCAACCCTCTGAGAAAAACTGTATTTTCTATGAAGTATGTATTCTACATGGTTTGATCCTACTTGGATTGCTTTAAGAACAGAATGTACCATCTTTATAAAATTTGTGGGCAATCCTAACTAAAAGCAGAGGCCAGTGCTAAACCTGTCAATGTCTATCCAAATAAAATAAGGTCTCCGTAAATATCAAACCATTCAACTGGGGAAGAAATTGTTCCTTAAGGTTAATGTTTAATCTACTTAAAAAATTTAAACAATCTAGAAGGAAACAGACAAATCAGAAAAGATGTTTTCTTATCTAAGTCTCTTTTTACCATAAGTCCCTTTACCCTCCCCCCACCTCAACTGATAAATACTAAAAATAAACATATTTCCTTTAAATTGTAAAGTACAATATTTGGTTATCTCTAACCTGAAAGAATGCTCGAGCTTCTTTATACCTACACTCAATAAATCTAGAGTGTGGTATTTCTTCTAGAAAGTGCATTGGATCTTTTGGAATGAGAACATCTAATCCATCAACAGTGATTTGTTGTAACTCTGGCCTGAAAACAAAAATTAAGACTTATTACAAGGACTTAAACTCAGAACACTGGCAGCCTCTTCAAAGCACATTCAATACAACATAAGCAAAATAGCTAAAGATCAAGCATATAAGGTATCATTTTTAAATATCTACTCTTAGCAACTGTCAAATATATAATACAGCAATGTTAATTAACTATAGTGATCATACTGTATATTATATCCCAAGAACTTATCTCATAACTGGAAGTTTTTACATTCTGAACACTTTTACTTGTAAGTATATATCCACAAATATACTTTATCCTGTGTCTGATCTCTTTATAAATATAATAAGATTTGTATTCTTTTATGCCTCACTTCTGTCACTCAGCATTGTAGGATTCATCTCTGTTGCTACATAGAGCATGAGTTAAGAGCTTCTTCATTTCCCTGCCCCACGGTTCTTCATTGTGTAAACACATCACATTTTGTTTGGGGCACTGAGAACAATGTTGTTATGAACATTCTGATATATATTTCCTGGAGTATACGTACATGAGTTGCTTCTTGTTGAATATTTACATTTCAAAACTGATTTGCATGAAATACATTTTAGGTTTTTTACTAAATGTGAAAAAGAGAAAAAGAATTCATGACTGAACAAGGTAGGTTTCACGTATTCCCTTTAGACCCTGAATTTACCTGTCAAAAGCTCCAGGATAACGACCAAACTGTAACTTTCGAAAAGGAACAAACTTCCTGTCGATGTGTCCTTTCAGCCGTAGATGGCCATGCCAGAGGTAGTTGCCACTCCTCTCATGAAAGACCACCAAGTGGATGGCATGACTGGTCAATTTGCAGATGTAGTGCAGGGGGATTTCAGTCCCAGAAAGTGAGTCTATCCAATCCAGCCGGGGGTCCTTGCTCTCGACCTTTAGGCACTGAAATCCCATATTTTCAGCTAACCGAAACCAGCCTTCCTAAAACAAAAGAAAGATTTAAATATTTTCAATATTTGAATATTTAAAATAAATACTAGTAGCAAAATTAAAGTTACTCTTACACTGAATTAAGTCTTCTGTATTATTGTCCTAACCTGCTCTTTGCCTGAAGATTAAAAAACGAAGGTGGGGAAGGAAAGGTGGTGGTGGGAGAATTAAGGAAAGCATCAAAAAGAGAAACCAAAGAGCATGGAAGACATGTTCAAAGACTCTCTTTATGAAAATCAATACAAATTTCTCCCTTGGAATGAGAATGTCCATTCACTATAGTGTTCTCTGGTTAGCATCTCCAAAGTAAATGTTAATGTAAGGACTTAAAATTAAACCTGTGATTCTCAACTTAACTTCTAATAATCTTCAAAAGTGCTTCATAAGAGCAGGGTTTCTCATCTCATAGTTATATCCCAATGCCTTAAACTGCTACTAAAATAGAAGTCTATCATAATATACATCATTAGAAAACAGACTAAGATACACTATAAAGCAAAGTACATTTCAGTTATTAGTTATAGTATAACTCTCACGTAAAAAGATTAACCCATACAGTAGATTTTTAATCCTAACAACCAGTGCTACAGATGGTTAAACAGTAGTAATTATTAAGAACACCTCACATTTGAACAGAAATGTACAGTTTTTAAAGAACTTTTATAAACATTACTGTATTTACATATAACATCTATGGCTTCCCTGATAGCTCAGTTGGTAAAGAATCCGCCTGCAATGCAGGAGACCCTGGTTCGATTCCTGGGTCAGGAAGTTCCCCTGACGGGATAGGCTACCCACTCCAGTATTCCTAGGCTTTCCTTATGGCTCAGGTGGTACAGAATCCACCTGCAATGCAGGTTCGATCTGGGTTTGATCGCTGGGTTGGGAAGATCCCCCGGAGAAGAGAAAGGCTACCCACTCCAGTATTCTGGCCTGGAGAATTCCATGGACTATACAGTCCATGGGGTCTCAAAGAGTCAGACATGACTGAGTGACTTTCACTCACTGGTTGAATTCATGACATTGATCTTAAAGAGTAAGTAGCACAGATATTGTAGATAAAGAAAGAGACTCACAGAAGTCCAAAGAGACAAAATTAGCAAGAGGCAAAGCTACTGCCAGCATTTAGGTCTTACGTAACCAAATACAAAGTTCTTTCTACTCTACACCACCACCTCTTTAAGTCTATATTTATATAACGTGTATGAAGCTTATTCACATCAATTATTTCATCTCATGTCCATAGAAACTATGTGAGGTCAACAGGGAAGCTATTACACCTAATCTACAGTTAAGGAAAATAAAGTTCTAAGTAGTAATATCAGGCATTAAAGTTATTAAAGGTTGGAACTAAGTCTAAAAAGTGATCATTCTGGCACAGAATGCTAACCAGTATCAATTACAATTGCCTTCCCCTTTCTGGATATAGACTGAAATTGTGTTTTGGTCAAAGGAATGCAGATGGAAACATCAGATACCACTTCTAAGCCTGGCCTTACAATGTCCCACAAGATCTTCTCTGCTTTTTCTCTTTTATCTGCATGTAGAGAAACAAAGAACTATGGGATAGGGAAGCCACACAAATGAAACATCCTGCATCCTATAAGCACTGCTTATAGGAAAAGTCATCCAGGAATACTCTTGACCAAGAATATTCACACTGGATTTTGTCCAGAGACAATTACTCCTTTCTTTGCACTAAGTCAATGAGATTTTAGGGTTGTTTTTATCAGCAATTAATGTAACTTATCCTGTCTAAACTGCGGAAAATTCTGAAAGAGATGGGAATACCAGACCACCTCACCTGCCTCTTGAGAAACCTGTATACAGGTCAGGAAGCAACAGTTAGAACTGGACATGGAACAACAGACTGGTTCCAAATAGGAAAAGGAGTACATCATGGCTGTATATTGTCACCCTGCTTATTTAAGTTATATGCAGAGTACCTCATGAGAAACGCTGGGCTGGAGGAAGCACAAGTGGAATCAAGATTGCCGGGAGAAATATCAATAACCTCAGATATGCAGATAACACCACCTTTATGGCAGAAAGTGAAGAAGAACTAAAGAGCCTCTTGATGAAAGTGAAAGAGAGTGAAAAAGTTGGCTTAAAGCTCAACATTCAGAAAACTAAGATCATGGCATCTGGTCCCATCATTTCATGGTAAATAGATGGGGAAACAGTGGAAACAGTGGCTGACTTTATGTTTGGGGGCTCCAAAATCACTGTAGATGGTGATTGCAGCCATGAAATAAAATGACGCTTACTCCTTGGAAGGAAAGTTATGATCAACCTAGACAGCATATTCAAAAGCAGAGACATTACTTTGCCAACAAAGGTCTGTCTAGTCAAGGCTATGGTTTTTCTAGTAGTCATGTATGGATGTGAGAGTTGGACTATAAAGAAAGCTGAGCACCGAAGAATTGATGCTTTTGAACTGTGGTGTTGGAGAAGACTCCTGAGAGTCCCTTGGACTGCAAGAAGATCCAACCGGTCCATCCTAAAGGAGATCAGTCCTGGGTGTTCATTGGAAGGATTGATGTTGAAGCTGAAACTCCAATACTTTGGCCACCTGATGCGAAGAGCTGACTTATTTGAAAAGACCCTGATGCTGGGAAAAATTGAGGGTAGGAGGAAATGGTGACAACAGAGGATGAGATGGTGGATGGCATCACTGACACAATGGACATGGGTTTGAGTGGACTCCAGGAGTTGGTGATGGACAGGGAGGCCTGGTGTGCTGTGGTTCATGGGGTCGCAAAGAGTCGGACATGACTGAGTGACTGAACTGAACTGACCCTGTCTAATACAATTTCCCCTTAGTTCTCCTTATATTAGAATTAACTACTGTAGGATTTCCTTTCTTCATAAGCCTAAGAGGTAGAAAGTACTGATTTAGTGTAAGAGTGGCTGATTCAGAGCAGGAATCTACTGTACAGAATGAAATAAAAACATTATAAATTGGTAAATTTACGAAAAATTTAAAAGCCCAGACAGAACTTGAAGAGGAATCAGACCTCGAGTGTGAGGAGATAGACAAAACAGGAAGAACTATGAAATGGCTTGCCTTTTCATAATCATGACAGAGGAGCGTCAAGAACAAAGAAGTTGCTCTGATCAAACACAGCAAAGGCCTAACCCAAGGCTATACTGCACAAATCTACTTCCAGTTATGGGCTTTCCAGGTGGCTGAGTGGTAAAGAATCCACCTGCCAATGCAGATGTGGGTTCAATAACTGGGATCAGTAAGATTCCCTGGAGAAGGAAATGGCAACCCACTCTAGTATTCTTGCTTGGGAAATCTCACAGACAGAGGAGCCTTGTGTTTTGCTATTTATAGCTGAAAATATTCTTGATATAATTTATGTCTTTATAAAAAATTTTAAATATTTTACAGTTTAAATTGGTTTAATCTTACATTGTTTTACAAAAGACACATTCCATTACCTGAAAGCAAATCATCTTACCTCATTCTTCCATAGTTGATACTGTAGTGCAAATGTAGTAAAGTCTCTTGGAACACAGAAAAACTTGCATTCTGAAGTGGAGGAGGCATGAGAAGTATTCTTGACTTGTTCAAAGTTTTTATTAATCAATTCCAGAATCAAAGGATCAATAAGGAACACGGGTACATTCTGACTGGATGTTAGCATAATAAATTTTTTAACTGCACGCTGTTTGAGAGGAAAAGAATTCCCTTAATTCTTCTAAACCAATACAATAATCTATCTCATTAAATTTTATTCATTAATTTTATAAGAATACATATAGAGTACTTATTCAATACATACCAGGATTACTACTTTGCTAACATTAAAAAACCCACAAATAAATAATACACTGTACCTGCTCTTAAGAAGTTCATGGTCTACTGAGGACAATGTACAAATATTTACAATATAAGGTAAGTACAGAACAGTAATCAACTAATTAACTGCACATCAAAAGGATATCGAAATCTTCACAGAGGAAGCAGTATCTGAGATGACAACTCTGGACTTACAAATTATTCCGTTGGTAGTAGCTAAATCTTTTCAAGCAAAAGTTGGAGAGGAAATACCAGGTCTTTCAATTTTAAAAAATTAGTTATGTCAACATTTTCAAAACCAAAAATCAATTGTATGTGGAACTTTTCTTCATATTTGAAATACTGCTTAATAATCTTGCCAAGCAAAATACAAACTAAAATACACTGTCTGCTTGACCATTCCTGTATACAGTCTGACTTTCTAATAATACTGTAATACTGATATTTTAAAATACAATTCTGCTGAGCAGTAAGCAGAACATTCTACTGCAAAAAAAAAATTTTGAAATCAGAATGGAAACCAAATAATCACACTTAGGAGTAAACAATATCTAAGAGTAGCCAAGATAAACAGAATAAATAGCATACATTGTTGCTTAAAAACCTACATTAATGAAAGCAATAATGACTTCAAAGGGATGTATGCCCATCAAAAAAGATGTTTCATGGAATTAAGGATAAATGATTACTCACAAAAATCTGAAGAAACTTATAAAAACATATACAAGATAATAAACAGATTAGAATATCAGGAATTATAAAGATAAAAAAGTGAGACAAATATATGAATCAGTCTCTTATCCTTTGTTTTTACTGTAAAGTATTATGCAAATACCAAAAATATAATAATCTCTGCTCCAGAGGAGCTTATTATCTCTTAGTGGGAGAGACAACGAAGTAAAAAGTTAGAATAAACAATGCTATGCCCCAAAATTCAATAACTTAGAGGAAATGGATAAATTCCTTTAAAAACACAATTAACAAAATTACCAGAAGATGAAACAGGAAATCTGACTTGCCTTATAACTATTAACAAAATTGAATTTGTTGTATAAAAAAAAGTCTCGCCATCAAAACAAGAAAAAACTCTAGACTAAGATGGTTCACTGGCGAATTCTATCGAAGATTTAAGGAAGAAATAATGCCAATTACACAAAAACTGTTTCAGAACTGAGCAGGAGGAAACACTTCAAACTCATTTTTAGGTCAGTATAATCCTAATAGCAAAACCTGACAAAGACATTACAGAAAAAGAAAGAAAAGTATATACCACTGTCCCTCATGAACACAGATGCAGTGACATTTAATAGGATACTAGAAAATTAATTCTTATAGTTAGAAAAAGAGAAAATGTTATGACCAAGTATAGTTTATCCCAGGAATGAAAGGCAGCACTTGAAAATTAATCAATCATATTAATAGAATAAAGGGAGGAAACCTCTATGACAATTTCAACACAAAAAAAATTTGACAAAATTCAATTCCTATTTCATAATAAAAAACTATCAGCAAACCAGGAATAGGACACTTGTTCAATTTGATAGAATATGAACCAAAAAATCTATTACTAAGTTGCAGGAGTTCTTTATTTATCCTTGATATCAATCTTTTGTCAGACACATGTTTTGCAAATATTTTTTATATTTTCTTGGTTCAATTATGCTTTTCACATATTTATTCATTTGGGGAAGCACCACAACTCAATGAATGAGGATTTTGGAAGCAAGCAGTTAGAATCTAGAATCAGCCACTTATTAGCCAACCAACCTTAATCTTTTTAAGTGAACTGAGGACAAACGTGTACTAACATCATCAAGTCTGCATAAGGACTAAATGTGATACTCCATATAAAGCACCTGGCACAGTGTCTTCCCCTTGCCCTCTATCACCTACTCCCACTTTCCACCAAGCCAGCTATTAAAACTGCCATAATTTAACAAATACTTATTAAGTATATAAGTGAATGAACTAAATGAACTTGGCAATTGAAGAATTTCTCGACTGTCATACATACCCACTGTGTGCCATCAAATCCAATTCGGCTTTCTTTGGATTTTGATAAACCAGATCCATTCTAGGAAGATAACAAAAAAAAAGTAAATGCAAAGCCCAGCACTTAACATTACATTTAGGGCAGGTATAAGGTTTAACCTATGTAACTGGCTAATAATCATTAAAAAGCATAATCTAAATACACATAGTCATGAGCTAAGAATTCTACAATTATACAACTACCCAAGAGGAAAACACTGAGACTGCTATAATTTATCAAACAGGCATATATGGTCAACATCTCAGAATCTATTAACTTCCATCAAATAATAGTAAACTCTTTGCTATCTCTTTAGAATTACTGTTATAAGATCTTTAGAAGCTACTAGATTCTAAATCATTGTCTCTTTATCTTTATGCCTAAAGGTTTATAATAAAAGTAAGTTATAACACTACACTTTCTGTTAGGCACTATATTAAAATCGACTTTGTACTAAACTAAGTCTAACATTTTATCAAAATTATTTATCACTGAACTCTTTCCAATGAGTGATGAAATGTTTGGAAAAATAACAATTTTCACATAATTCTATCAGAAAATTTCAACATCACTGAAACTGTGCACCTCTGACTTTTAGTGTGTTATTATAATAATTTAACTGCTATTCTGAATTGCTTCTTATCATACCCATGAAGAGGAGAATTTCAAAGAAATATTTCTGCAAGGATTTAAAAAACTGATTAATTTTAGGTACTGCAAAAGGAAAGTATGTTAGGAAGATATAAGCTAAAATGAAGTTTAATAATGAGAAAGAAGAAAAAAAAGTTACCTTTGCTGATAAATAGTGCTTGTAGTAGTACAACTGAAATAGCAGAAATGCAGAACTTGTCAAAGTTAAAAGCACCAAAATCACGTTCTTACTGATTCTACTCATCAGTCTGCAGTGCTCACTTGGTTGTCTTTGGAAAGTAACCCAGTTGGTTTCATCTTTTGGGATAAAAAGATAATCTTGTTTTCTGTGAACAATATTTCTGAAGAGACAAAAAAAAAAGTCTATATTTAATTTTTTACCTTTATTAACCATGAAAAAGTTACCTAAAGTTCAACAGAACATTCTTTGATTTGGTAATGTCCTATTTTACTTTATTTTATTTTATATTTTGATTCTTTTATATTCATGACCAATCAAAACTGTGTCTTTAAACAGCAACTTGATATTTTTCAAATTGTACTCAGAAACACTACTGTATACCATTTATTTTAATACTAATACTTTTAGGATTAGCTTTATTAACAGTATGACATTTTCATGTATTCTTAAACTTTATACTAGTTTCAATATTCACAATGTTTGATTAAGTTCAAATCAACAACTAGTAGAACCTACATGAGAAAAGAATGAAATGAGATTACCCTTTTTATATAATCAGCTAAATTATTTTTAAGAGTAAAAAGTTAATACTAGGATTTAAAAACCTAAATTTCCAATGTTACTGTTAATTCAACCACATGAATATTACTTTAGGCCACAGGACTGCCCATTAGCCTTTCTTGTCGGAGAGCGATTAATCTCTTGAACCATTTTTCCTCAGCATCAGCTTCCTCAATAAATAAATTTGGATGAGCCAGAGAATTGTCATCTTGGTACTTGATAGCAGTAGGGATGCTGCTTGGGTCTATTTCCTTCTCAGTACTGGGTGGATCAGACACCACTGATGCCGGTCCTGATGTGGCTGCTGCATGCTTCACTTCACTAGCTTCCACTGACTTTTTGATTTCTTTACTTGATCTGAATGTTTGCTGAACAAAAGAATCACTTTCAATGGCTTCAATTTCTTTGACTCTTTTTACTTGTTCTACCAGGGTGGTTTGGTCTTCCTCCTTTCTTCTCTTTGCTGCTTCTTCATTTCTTTCTTTGGCTTTCAATGCTTCATCAGCTTTTGCAGCAGCTTCTAAAACCAATTGCAGTCTTGCTTTGGCCTGTTCAGCTGGTGGCAGATGTTCTAATCCAGCTTTGATGTTTCCAGATTCCCCACGTTTGATGTTGTGTAATTCCTTGTCCTTACCTTTATCCTTTTCCTTTTCTTTTCTCCTTATCTCTGCCTTTACGTCGTTCTCTATCCCGAGACCGACTACGTGTTCTTCTGTGACTTGACCTTTCACTGCTTTGACTATGGGAACGTGGCCGAGGTCTTGATCGGACCTTCTTGTTCTGCTTTTTGACCTAGACCTCTGAACTCTGTATGATTTTCCTCGACCCCGTGAACGACTTCGACTTCGTTTTCTTCTAGAGCCGTAAGAAGAGCTACTGCTTGATCGATGTCTGTGTCTTCTATCATAAGAATGTGAGCGAGGCTGAAGATCTCTGGACCAAGATCTTGACTTTGATCTTGATCTCCTTCCGCCTTTCTTTCGGCTGTACGTTCTACTATCTGAAGAACTGCTGGAAGAAGATCGTCTACGGTGTTTCTTTTTTCTCTTGCTTCTGCTTTCTTCTTCAGTATCTGATGACCGGCGGCCCATTTCTGGATTCCGGCCTTCGGGCTTACACCTCCAGTAGACAGACTTGCAAGCGCCGCAGACCTAGAAATGTTTCTTCAAATCTGGGCGCCGCTGGCATTCACCGACCTTGCTTCAGTTTAAGCTCACCGCCTTCCTGGTTCTGGTAATGTCCTATTTTAAAGAAATCATCAGATATAAGACCAAAGCTGGAAGAACAAAAATGTTTATCATGGCATTTTTTGCAACTGCAAACTCAAGTGGGATACCCACAAAAACTGACCAATAGAGATGAGAGGGATTCTCCCCCAGGGTTTCTGATTTAGTAGAACTGGGGTGAGGCCTCTGAGTTTGCAATTCTGATCCATTCTCAGGTGATGCTGATGCACATACTAAGAACCACTGCCAAAGAAAAAATAAATTTTTGGTCAAGGAACATCACCTGTGTAACAGCTCTGTTGTCTAATGTGATGTAGGTTGTGGTCGGTTTTTATAAATATCCCATATACATTTTCAGTTTTTGGCAAGTGTAAAAAAAGTCATGATAAAAAATTTTGTTCTTTCACATGTACACACTGCTTTGTTTACTTCTTTTTGGCTGCACTGGGTCTTCATTGCTGCACATGGGCTTTCTCTAGTTGTGGAGAGCAGGCGTTGCTCTCTGGCTGCGACGTGTGGGCTTCTCAGGTGCAGTGGCTCCTCTCGTGCAGTACAGGCTCTAGGTGCATGGGCTCGGTAGTTGCAACTTGCTGACTCTAGGGTGTGCAGGCTTCAGTAGTTGTGGCACAGGGGCTCATTAGTTATGGCTTGCAGGTTCCAGAACGTGACCTCAGTAGTCATGGTGCACAGGCTTAGCTGCTCTGTGACATGTGGAATCTTCTTGGATCAGGGACTGAACCCATATCCCCTACGTCACCAGGGAATTCCTCAAAGTTTCTGTTCATCTTTGGTCCCATCTGACTATTCCTTTAGAACAAGTAATTTAATACAGTTCTATTTCTTCTTACCTCCTCTTCACTGTTCGATTTTGTTCACACACACTGCATTTGGTTCTTCAAATGTTTATCTTTATTCCTTTAACTATATACTGCTGCTGCTGCTGCTAAGTCGCTTCAGTCGTGTCTGACTCTGTGCGACCCCACAGACGGCAGCCCATCAGGCTTCCCCATCCCTGGGATTCTCCAGGCAAGAACACTGGAGTGGGTTGCCATTTCCTTCTCCAATGCAGGAAACTAAAAAGTGAACATGAAGTCGCTCAGTCGTGTCCGACTCTTAGCGACCCCATGGACTGCAGCCTACCAGGCTCCTCCGTCCGTGGATTTTCCAGGCAAGAGTACTGGAGTGGGGTGCCATTGCCTTCTCCGTTAACTATATACCAATACTTCTATTATTTCATGCGTAAACTGTGTCTTTAGTTCTCCAGCTAAAAAATAAGAGGGAATCTTTTAACACTTTCTACATCTCTCCTTTTAATCCTAATTTTTATTAGTTCACTTTGCTATAGTTCTCTTTTATTCTGTAATACAAATCTCTGTTTTTAAAATCTTATTCCTATTATGTTTCCCTCCCTGTCCTTTCACTGTGTCATCTCTGTTCATCTATTAGATGGCTGATATTCATCTTCTCCTTAGAATATGGGCATTATTTACCTTGAGTTGTTCAAAACAGGTTCTTGCATTGTTCAAAAACAGGTGTCAACTAATAGTTTAGCTCTGCGGTTACACCCTCTTTCCTCTGATGACTTACAGGACTTGTACCACTGTCCTGCAATACTAAATACTCCTTTCACAGTATGTGATCCTTTCCCTGGCACTACAGGCAAGATGATCTTTTTAATGGATGAGCAAAGAACACATTCCTTAGTTTTGAAATACAATTTTTTAAAAACTAGGTTATGTAATGATGTTAATGATTGTTAGTAGTTTTTCTTCATTATGTGCTCTTCCAATCTGTAGAATCAAGATTTCTTTCTCTGCAACAGGTTTTCTTATGTGTTTTAAATACTTTTCTGTTCTAATGTTGAATTTCTACTTCCAGAACTACAATTAAGCATTTGTTTCATCTCCTTTCATTCCCGTTTCACTTTGCTCAACTTTCAAAAGCCTGTCGTCATATCCCTTACTGAGTTTTCAACAATATTAATTCTCCTTTGTTTCCTGTGTGGCTTTTTAGTCCTGATTTTATTTTTCTTTCTTGAGTTCTGCCAAATTATGACTCATTATTTACCACTGTCTTACTATTTCTTCCTAGCCAGTTAGCTTTCTCTATTGTTTTAAAGAAGTGGCTGTGTTGTGCTTTGTGACTCAGTCGTGTCCAACTCTTTGCAACCCCCTGGACTGTAGCCTGCCAGTCTCCTCGGCCCATGGGATTCTCCAGGTAAGAATACTGGAGTGGGTTGCCATGCCCTCCTCCAGGGGATCTTCCCAACCCAGGGATCAAACCCAGGTCTCCCACATTGCAAGCAGATTCTTTACCAGCTGAGCTACCACGGACCCTGTTAAAGAAGTAGTTGTCTCCTTAAATTTGTTATGCCACTACACTTTTCTCATGGGTCTTCATCACACGTTTTTCCATTTCTTTTTGCTTTTCTTTCTGTAACACTTGTGTACATATTGTACTCATTTTCTTTTTATCACTGTTTATCTTGAATGAGACATGAGCTTCACCCAGGCCAATTATTTGCAAGAGGATTGTAGGAGGAACAATTAAGGCTGTGTTCTGGACTAGAAGGTAGTCTCTCTAGCCTACAAGAGAGCTCTTTATGACACAGGGTGTCCTGTGCATGTGTGTGTAAGAGAGAGACAATGTATGTGAGAACAAGGAAGAGAAAGATGTTTAGCCATTATTTCTTGCCTCATCAAAAGAGCGCTTCCTGCAAAGATCGTGTATCTGTGTGCTTTCTCATTTGTTCTTCCTTTCCTGCTAGAATATGTTGCCAGATATTCCAAGGAAGCTTCTCCTATTGCTTTTCTATGCACCCTGACACCACTGTAAACAGATCTGTCTTTCATTGCTCTGTCAGTTCTACCTGAGATCTCTTTCTGTCAGAATGCTCTTTTAATCTCTTCCTGCTTACATTTCACAAACAGTTCTCAAATATTTCAATTTGGGACACAGGACTCTAGTCCTACTGAAGATGTAACTATAACTGACCCTTGAACAATGCGGGGGTTAGGGATGCCAACATTTTATGCAGCTAAAAATCTGCATATAACTTATAGTTGGTCCTCCATATACAAACGTTCCTTTGTATCTGCGTTTCCTTCATATATGTGGTTTGCATCGTGGATTCAACTATCCAGGGGTCATATAATACTGTAGTATTTACTACTGAAAAAAATCCACATGTAGTAATTCAAACTTGTGTTGTTCAACGGTCAACTATACATCTCTGTCTCTCATTTGCCTTGCTGTGAAAGTGAAATCGCTAAGTCGTGTCTGACTCTGCAATCCCATGGACTATAGTCTACCAGGCTTCTCTGTCCATGGGATTTTCCAGGCAAGAGTACTGGAGTAGGTTGCCATTTCCTTCTCCAGGGGATCTTCCTGACCCAGGGATCAAACCCAGGTCTCCTGCATTGCAGGCAGACGCTTTACCCTCTGAGCCACCAGGGAAGAAGAGGGCACAAATGTTTTCACTCTGCCATCTTTAAAGCAGAATTCGTAGGATTTTGAAACAATCTAAATGGGCTTCCAGAGTGAAAGTCTATATATAGCAAACATCCAATGAGGTTACATAAAGCCAACAAACTACTTAAAAGAAATATCACCAGTGATGTGAGTAATCTACTTGATTTATAGATAATGCATCAAGCAAAGATAACTGAAGAAATCATGATCATATTCTATCTCCTAAAACTATAAAAATTAGCAACATCAAACAACATTAATAATGGTATTAGTTCTGCTGTCAGCTAAAACCTCCTAAAGTAAAGATAGTCAAATATGTACTGTGATAAGGATATCTCAGAAGGTAATAAAAAGAACAGCCTTTATTTTCAGTATTTCAGCTCAGCTTTTTGTAATTATGTTAAAAAGTACATCAATGTATTGTACTCTGATTCCTAAAATCTAAAGTAACACTTGGAGTGTGCTATAGTCCAGTCTTTCCTGTGCTTGAATTAACAAATGGGAAGAAAACATAAAAGACCTATATAAACCACTACAGAAAAATATAGTCAAAATTAATATCTTGTTCTCTTTTTGGACATAACTCTAACCTACTATTAATTCTTACATGAACTAAATCTCCAAAATATATCATCAATCACAACTACATTTATATTATCAAGATGATATCCAATTAACTTTATTTCATTATTTATTTTCTGTAAATGCCAAACCAATTCAACTAACTGCAAAGATAAGAATATTAGCCCATCAAAACATTCCTTTTCGCTAGCACTATCTCTTCATTAGGAATGGAATTACCATTTTAAAATGACTAATGTTATACTTAAGAGGCCAAAGCTTATTGAGTTTACCTCTAAAATATCTCTTGTACCAACTTCCTCTTCTTTCTTCACTGTCATTCTAATTTAAACTCTAATTGTACAAATGTCTTAATTCTAACTGATGTCCCAGGCTCCACTTTCTGCCTACTCATAATCTTACACTGACAGACATACCAAGCTGCTGATAAATGAATCAAATTACATCATCAAAATTTTTCAATGGTTCCCTACCACCTACAAGTAAAGCTCAAGTTTCACATAAATTTGACCCATGAACAACATGGATTTGAACTACACAGGCCCACTTACACACAGATTTTTTTTTCAGTAATAAACACTACAGTATTACACGATCTGCTGTTGACTTAATTTGTAGATATGGAACTGCAGACATGGAGGGCTGACTCTATTACATGTAGATTTCTGACAGTGTAAAGGATGGTGCCTACCATCCAATTCTACAAGAATCAAGTCTTTAGCCAATGCAGTTGCTAACCTATAATATATGTGAAAGGAATTCAGGGTGAAGGGCAGGATGAAGCACTCTGTCCTCTGGGAAAACAGGCCTTTAGATAGTTGGAAATATTTCAGGAGAACAGTTTATGAAGCTGGACTCTTACATATTCCCATATTTAGAAAAGCACTAAAATCATTAACTGAGATACATGTTCCTTGTGACTAGAAGTAAACTTCTACAGAGATGTGTGCACGAGTGCACATACCTCTTTGCAAAATTATGTATCTACTGACCTCCCCTATCTACTTCCTCTTCTAAGAAATTACTCAGAACTATCTGAGACTGTCTCCCAAATAAAACTGAAACTCACAGCTCTCACGATGTGTGTTTTTATTTCAGCTGACAGAGGTTTGGCACCGGTGACTGCACTGTTCAAGGGTCAAATACAGAAGCATTCAAAGGCATTCACAATCTAACTGAACACAAGGCAAATTTTCTAGACTTTCTCCCACTTCACATACTGCCCAAGTGTCTGTCTCTGCCCAAGTATTCCTGGAATACACACGACACTTTGCTATCTCTTTGCTTTTGTTCATTCCCTCTTGTCTGAAGTATTCTCACCTATTTCCAGAGAACCAGTTCTATACCTCTTTACACAGCTCTTCTCAATGACCTTCCTTTATGAAGTCTTTCATGCTCTTCCAAGTCAGAAGCAATTCTTCCAGCTATAAATTACTAGTCTTACCTTCTTGCAAGGAATAAATATTTACTGTCTACCTTAAAAGGGAGAGATGCCAACAAAATGCTAAGCCCTGAAGAGAAAATAAGTAAAATACTGTTCCCTATCTTCAAAGATTCTAGAGATGAGTATATAAGGGTTTTTAAAAGAATGGTGATTGATGGTGGTTAAGGGTAAGAAGTCCTAAAGAACAGCATGGGAAGTATTTTCCAAAACGCACAACCACCATCCTTACCACCTTCACATCTATTAAGAAACACTATTCTGGTTTGTGTTAGACTGTATTAGAGATAAAAATAGAGACACTATCAAGAGTGTAATGGCTATGAAGAAATAAGTACAGGCTACTATGGAGCACCAAGAGAGGAAACTAACCCTAAGGCTTTTACTATTTTCTGTTTTGAATTACTGTTATTAAAATACATGAATTACCTCCCCTATCACACTGGATATTGAATTAATATCCAGAAATAATAAGTATGCTGCTGCTGCTGCTGCTAAGTCGCTTCAGTCGTGTCCAACTCTGTGCGACCCCACAGATGGCAGCCCATCAGGCTCCTCTGTCCTTTGGGATTCTCCAGGCAAGAACACTGGAGTGGGTTGTCATTTCCTTCTCCAATGCATGAAAGTGAAAAGTGAAAGTGAAATCGCTCAGTTGTGTCTGACCTTCAGCGACCCCATGGACTGCAGCCCTCCAGGCTCCTCGTCTGTGGGATTTTCCATATATTCAAATAACTGCACAATGTTCAAGAGAACACAAAACTATTTTTTTTAAGTTTTATTTTTAAAAGTTTTCTGTCCTACAGGAACTTTTATAATAAAACAATATAAAATATGAAAAAGTGAATTTTTAGAGTTTAATGCCCATACTTAGTTCTAACTCCTGAACAGTAAACATTTAAAAATAACATATGGAGAAATATAGCATCTAACCAAAAGAAAAATATTATTTGTGTATACATTTCTCTTTACATGTGACATTTTAGATATTAAAAATGCTGGGGAGGACAAGTAATGTATTTTCACTTATACTTAGGTAAAGCTTCATAAAGAAAGCAGTATATCATGTCTAATAGAAAAGAAGAACACTACACAGATAGTAAATTTAAATGATGGGATGGTGGAGGGAGATAGAAAATGTTTTTAAAAAATGTAATGGGGACTTTAAGGGGAGTTATGAAGTTTAAGTACCTAAGTATCTTCAAGTTCTAATGGAAATATGCAAAGGCTAATATATTAGTAACCACCTGTAATGCAGGATACCCCGGTTCGACTCCTGGGTCGGGAAGATCCACTGGAGAAGGGATAGGCTACACACTCCAGTATTCTTGGGCCTCCCCTGTGGCTCAGCTGGTAAAGAATCCACCTGCAGTGAGGGAGACCTGGGTTTGATCCCTGGATTGGGAAGATTCCCTCAGAGAAGGGAAAGGTGACCCACTCCAGTATTCTGGCCTGGAGACTATATAGTCCATGAGGTCACAAAGAGTCAAAGACGACTGAGCAACTTTCACACTGCAGCACAGAATTAGCCTTACATGACTTGGAAACAGGCTCTAACTAGTGCATGAACTAGGATTTGGCAATTAAGAAGAAAGGAATGGGCAGATCTGCTTCCCAATTGAACCTTTAATGGGTTATGGGTGTCAGTTATCAGTCCTATCAGTCTCTGAGCCTGGGGTAACTAGAGACCAAGACTGTCACCTCCAGCCAAGAACAAACACATTCTTTTACCCTTTCTTTTGTCTTTTATTATCAATTTGTATCAAGGCATGAGAAAGCCTGGAAAAAACTAGTGGTAAGATGACAGCCGCACACAAATTTGAAGGAAAGATGTATAGGATAGGAAGCTCAAGACAGTTCTCAGGCTCCTACTACAACGAAGAGCAGCATTTCGTATTCTTTCAGCTTCCCATTGCCATTTCACGTTATCACTTGTTCTTTGATGGTAATAGCACAAAAAATTTTGGCATCTGCCTTAACGTAACACCCGTCCTCCACTACTCTTTTGAGGATTATTTTGATAGGGATCTGTTTGAAAGAATGTCAAGCTGTCTGACTTTTTTATTACACTTCTACACACTAGTGGCTTCTGGATCACCTCTCTTGATTTCAGAGGCCCTTGAACAAGAAATGACCAGCCCTAGCAGTGCAGTTACATTCGCAGATGACGTGTGTTAGCCTGGTGCCCTCA
This sequence comes from Ovis aries, assembly GCF_016772045.2. NCBI lineage: Eukaryota > Metazoa > Chordata > Mammalia > Artiodactyla > Bovidae > Ovis > Ovis aries. The sequence continues at coordinate 17,488,019 of NC_056055.1, forward strand.
ATGCTGCTAGACCCAATTTACTCAGGAACACTGAGGAATGCGAGGAAGGCATAGTGGGTGACAGAATTGAGATTCAAATATGTCCTGCACTGCAAAATAAAACAGGAGGCTAAATTAGAGAAGAAAGAGGGTAGTGTAAACAATCAAAGCCATTGTTTTGAAATAAGGTAGCAAACTGGAAGACATAAAGAGAAAATGCTTCTGAAGATGTATTCAGAGAGAAGATGGGAAAAAAGTCAACATTTTCAGCTATTCTAAGCCAAAAACACCCCAGTAGCAACAGATGCTATCCATCTTACTCAAATACTGCTGGCCCTTTTAATATATACTGTTCTTTTTCTTTCATTGCTAACTTTGCAAGACGGTCAGTAACCTGGAAGCAAAGGTTAGACTGTAAGGGTTTAAGAAGTCTCTTCATCTGCTTACCACTCACTCCTTAACGCTTTGCAATATAATCGCTCTCAAAATGCTGACATTTGAAGATTAAAAAATTAGTCTCTCCATTTGATGCTCCAGAAAAATCCAAAATACACAGCAACTCCTTCTGAAATGACTATGGAGTAGTGAGCTTTTAGAGAACATCTGAAAGGAAAGACCTAGGTAAGAAAGAAAATGAAGACAGGAGGGGACTGATTTATGAGGACAAAGTAAAAGGGTGAAGGAAGTGGCACTGCCTACAAAGTGTACTGTTCTGTGTTTGATATGAAATCTGGATGGACGTTCTCTTTACATTCGCTGTTCCTAATCATTTAATTAGATATACTTCCCGTGTCTACTGACTGATTACTACTTACAAATATTTCACCAGACTGCTGGTGATGTCCTCTTAAACTCCATTGTTCACCTTCAAGCCAGATTTTTTCATGACTTGCCCCTCTATTCTGTTAACGGTATCCCTATTTTCTCAATTATTTATCTTTAAAACAGTTTTTATAGTTCTAACTCCTTAGCTAATGAGTCAACAAACTATACATTCTTCTCTAAAAGCTGTCATTTCTTTCCCATTTCCAGTATAGTTAGCCAACTTTTAAGGCCTTATTAACTCTGCCTAAACAGAAAGCCTCCTACATGAATACAGATAGTCCCTGACTTATGGTTTGACTTACAGTTTTTGACTTTACAGTGGGGGAAAAGTGACAAGCATTCAGTAGAAACTGTGTTTGAATTTTAATTTTTTTTCCCGCAGCTAGCAATAAGTGCCACATAATCTCTCACGACGCTGGGCAGTGGCAGTGTGAGACACAATTCCCAACTAACCATGTGATCACAAGGTAAATAACTGACACTTAAGACCATTCTGCTTTTCATCTGTAGTACTCAATAAATTGTATGAAATATTTAATACTTTAAAAAACCACTCTGCTTTTCATTTCTAGTATTCAATAAATTATATGAAATATTTAATACTTTATTATAAAATAGGCTTCATATTAGATGATTATGCCCATCTGTGTAGGCTAACATATGTATACTCAAGACATTTAAAGTAAACTAGGCTAGAGAAGGCGATGGCACCCCACTCCAGTACTCTTGCCTGGAAAATCCCATGGACGGAGGAGCCTGGTGGGCCGCAGTCCATGGGGTCGCTAAGAGTAGGACACGACTGAGCAACTTCACTTTCACTTTTCATTTTCATGCATTAGAGAAGGAAATGGCAACCCACTCCAGTGTTCTTGCCTGGAGAATCCCAGGGACAGGGGAGCCTGGTGGGCTGCCGTCTAGGGGTTGCACAGAGTTGACACGACTGAAGTGACTTAGCAGCAGGCTAGGCTGTGATGTTCAGCAGGCTAGGTACATTAAACGCATTTTCAATTTATGATGAGTTTATCAAATTGAGGAAGAACTGTACTCTACTACTGGGCTTTCCTTGAAATGCCATCTTAGGGACCAAAGTGGTCATTTCTACAGTGACACTTTGTGTCACTTTACCCTGCTTTCAGGACTTCCTCGGCTGAGTACTAATCCCCTAAGTGAGCCCACTGATACAGTGCCTTCTTACCTTGGTGCATTTGTCTATGCTATTCCTTCTGTAATAGTTTCTCCCCAACACCCTGCCTCTCTCACTGTCTTTTGAGTAGTTAAGACCATAGGCTCTGAAGACAGACTACTATATTCAAATCCTGCTCTGCCACTTGCAGCTTATTATACATATGTTCTTAGGCAGGTTACGTAATCTCTCTGTGCCTCCATCTTAAAAAATATGGATCTATAAATTTACTTAATTCACAGGGCTGTTCTGTCAGATTAAGACATGTAAAGCACTGAAGAGTACCTAGAATATGATAAATTCTAACATGATAAATGCTAGCAATAAAACTAGTAGACAAAAAACTAGTAGACCTTTAGTCTACTAGTCATTCCCTTTGCTGTCCAATAACTAAAGGTCCCCTCATTTACATCCATACAGCACTTGTAGTTGTATTATTTCTGTAGTCAGTCTTAATCAGTTACAGTTCCTTGAGAGAGGAGGCTGTCATGTTTCCATATTCCTCAGTATTTCATATTCTATATTCTTCCACTGTAGAATTCAAACACATAGACTGTAAAAGATTTATGATGGATTTCCATCACCCCAGAAAAGCTGTGTCCCCAGAACAGTACAAAAGTATTTGAGATAAGCGGTGAATGCAAGTACCAGCAGGTGAAGAGTGACAGCCAGAGTTTATGTCACACAGACCAGTCTGGTTTGTCCCCTCATTCATTTTTTCCATTAAGTTCACAAATATTACTGGGTTCTATGTACACCCTACAGACACCAGGCAACCTGTGAGTTGTTCCCTGCTATAAGACTCTGCTAAGTCGCTTCAGTCGTGTCCGACTCCGTGCAACCCCACAGATGTCAGCCCACCAGGCTCCCCCGTCCCTCCGTCCCTGGGATTCTCCAGACAAGAACACTGGGAGTGGGTTGCCATTTCCTTCTCCAACTCGTGAAAGTGAAAAGTGAAAGTGAAGTCGCTCAGTCGTGTCCGACTCTTAGCGACCCCATGGACTGCAGCCTACCAGGCTCCTCCGTCCATGGGATTTTCCAGGCAAGGGTACTGGAGTGGGGTGCCATTGCCTTTTCCAACTCTATAGTATAAACAAAAGATTATGGTTATTGCAAAGGCAGCAGAAAGTTGAGGAACCAAGGATTTCTTTTGACCCAAACATAGTTTACATACGTAATTTTCACGGGTCATTTAAGAGCTATCTTAGTAGCATACACACCAGAGTAAGAACAGTGGTTGTCTTTGGGCTGGGAGGACTGTAGGTGTTTTTCTTTTTCCTTTTTATTTATCCTATGTGAATATCAATTGATTTTGTAATGAGAAGAAAAAAATGACCAAGTTTTCCAAAAAACTTTAAAAAATTCTCTCATTCTATGGCTCAATTAACAAATACTACAGCCCCTACAACATCACAAGCTTTCATTATTTTAATATCTCCCAATTTTTGGAGTAACAGAATAGCATTAAACCAAGTTATATGTAACTGGGTAAAGTCTTTCCCCCAAGAATGCAAGTACTTAACTGCTTGGTTGAGGATGTTTGGGTACTGATCTCAGTAAAACTATAAAGCTAACAGGATCAAACACATGACTCAGCATGCATCAAGTACTTAGTACAATATGTAAGTGTGAATATATGTACGTACATAAAATCTAGATGTATGTTCACCAATATATCAATAATGGTCATTTCTAAGTATGGAGATTGGTGTGATTTTTACATTGTTCTTTATGCTTTTCTACACTGTCCTGATATTTTTATAATGAACACATATTATTTTCATAAAGACAATAAAATTATTAATAAAGTAGATAATAAGTAGTAGTAATGGCTTAATCTTTGCTACTTAAGAGCATGGTCCTCAGACCAACAAATCAACATCATGTTGGAGCGTGTCAAAAATTCTTAGGCCCTACTGCAGGCCCCGTGATTCAGAATCTATATTTAATCTACACTTTAAGATCCTTGGGTGATTCATATGTGCATTAAAATTTGAAAAGCACTGATTTAGACACTACGGCCTTTACATGCAGGGACAACAGGAACAACATCTGCCTTCTTCATTATACATTCCAGGCATGAAACATAAGTATTTGTTGAATAAATAAGCATGTAAATGATATTACTTCTGAATAGACATCAGAATGACAGTGGAGACTCTATCTATCTGAATTATTTTCTGCCAGAGTTCCCATAAATGGTTGCTTAATATTTACTGTAAATACTGTTAAATTATTTTAGTAAAATGTTGACCCCCAAAATGTAGTCCTATTTCTCTAGTCTCCTATCTACGCACACATCCTATAGTGACTCTTTACAGTCTCTCCCTCAAAGCAAACTCATTTTCAAGATTTTAACTAACATCTCTAGAGAGAAACCTTACTACTTAACTTTCTTAAACTCCAGCTGTCTAAATATTTAACTCTATGTCTTACACCTCAAATTTAACCCTTTTATTCTCCATCAACTATCTCCCTGCCCTCTTCAGAAGAGAACAGTTCTCCATTGTCACAGACTCACATTTTACAAGTTTTAGAGAAGAGAGACCACTAAGTTTAACAACATTATTTTACAGAAGAGAATAGGATCTAGAATTCAATGACAGCCCAAGAGGCTAGTTATTGGCAACACAAAACTACAATCTGCACCACCATACTCCCAATACATTATCACACCCTAGAATTTTGATAGAATTTTCTCATTTTTATCAACAGCACTTAAATTCACTTTTTAGAAACACAGGCTCAAAATATCAATCACTTAGATCCAAAAAATCAAGTTCTGTGTATTGTTGACATTTCTCTCATTCCTTTTTTCTTTTTAGAACACATCGCACTTTCTTTTCAGTTGAAGTTCCTTCAACATGTAGTGCCATCCTCCCCAAGTCCTCTATCCTCCCAGAGGCTTATTCCTGCTGCCTCTACCTTTATCTATGGTGCATAATAGAGATGGTTCTGGATGATTCAAACTCTATTCATCCTCAAAGTACAGCCCAATCCCAGACTTCTTTTTCCCCAATTTCTAATGCACTGCTCCATCACTCACTTTTGTATTTGTTCACAGTTCAGTTCAGTCCAGTCGCTCAGTCATGTCCGACTCTTTGCGACTCCATGAATTGCAGCACACCAGGCCTCCCTGTCCAACTCCCGGAGTTCACCCAAACTCATGTGCATCGAACCGGTGATGCCACCCAGCCATCTCATCCTTTGTCGTCCCCTTTTCCTCCTGCCCCCAATCCCTCCCAGCATCAGAGTCTTTTCCAATGAGTCAACTCTTCGCATGAGGTGGCCAAAGTACTGGAGCTTCAGCTTTAGCATCAGTCCTTCCAAGGAACACCCAGGAGTGATCTCCTTTAGGATGGACTGGTTGAATCTCCTTGCAGTCCAAGGGACTCTCAAGAGTCTTCTCCAACACCACAGTTCAAAAGCATCAATTCTTCAGCGCTCAGTTTTCTTCATAGTCCAACTCTCACATCCATACATGACCACTGGAAAAACCATAGCCTTGACTAGACGGACCTTTGTTGGCAAAGTAATGTCTCTGCTTCTGAATATGCTATCTAAGTTGGTCATTACTTTCCTTCCAAGGAGTAAACGTCTTTTAATTTCATGACTGCAATCACCATCTGCAGTGATTTTGGCTGATGCTTATTCTTTGGAAACCTACTATCTTAAAAAGTAAACAGAACTTGATATTATCGAGTTTCTCTGTTTAATCTGAGAAATCTGAGGCCCAGAGAAAAGTGACTTCTCTTGTGTTACTTAAGAACTGGTGATGGTGACAAAATCTGAACACAGTTCCCCGGATTCCTATCCAAAGCTTGCGTCAGCTCTCTATTTGTCAGTCTTTCCCGACACCCCACGTTGATAATACAAACAAAAGGCATATGTCAGTGCCATATGAAACTTTATTTACACAGTGTCCATCCCATTATTAAGCAGTGTCCATCCCATTATTAAGCATACAAAATGGATGCGTCAGTGAACACCCCTCCAACTGAACTGAAAGCTGAATCCAGGGGAAAAGCAAGAGAGAAAGGGATGACTAATTCAAATACCCATCTTTAGAAAGGTATAGTAGCTCCCCCACTGCCCGCGGAAGCACGTCACACTCCCTCACGGGGCATCAAGGCCCTTCCCAGTCGAGCCCCCTCTTTAGCTCCCGCCACGTTCCTGGCTTCCCGTCTCCGCACCCATTCCTCCAGCCATTCCCCTAATACGCAGAGCTGCCCAAACCTGGGAGCTCCTTTCGTGCTTGTACACTTTTATACACACTGGCCCCACAACCTGCAACGTTCTCCTCCTCCCCATAGATCCTTTTCCAAACCCCGAGACGGCTCTCACGACCCTACTCAAACGTCACGACCCCAACCGGGTCCTACAAGGGTCTCGATGGAGTCCAAATCTGGTCCTATCCCGGGAGGAGGATTTTAGCGGCTGACACGATCAGAAGCGCGGCAGCGAGGGGAGGAGCCCGAGCACACCCTCCCTGAGGTGCTCGTGGACCGCCACGTTGAGTATTCCCCGTCCGGAGGGCGCTCAACCTGTGCCCTGTCTGGGCCAGGGCAGGTGCCCAGAGAGCTGGGGGAATGCCCAGTGACGGCAGCCGAGCCACCGGCGATACCCTCCTGAGATGCCCGCCCGTCCCCGGAGACTAAGCAGCGCCTCTCACACCTTACCTCAGCCAACAGCGGCGGCAACTCCGCTTTACGGCACTCACAGCAACTGCTGCAAAAGGGGCCTTCAAGCGCGGAGTCGTGCGCACTGGTCTGGTTGGTGTCTGCGGCGTAAAGCACGTTCGGGAGACGGCCACCGGCAGGTCTACGATCCCTGGCGCTTCCTCACCACCCGAAGTTTACTGAACCCGGAATTTTCTGGTTTGGGGGATTAAGCTACGTAGCCACGCTTTTTTTTTTTTTTTTTAAATAATATCTCTTGCTTAGGTAACTACTACAGCAGCGCACAGAGGCGATCTGAGATTTTAGGAAGTGGTCCAAGAATTGGAGAGGCACCCGCTGAGGTGTGTTCCCCAAAGTGTGTGGGTTTGCCAGATAAAATATAGGACGCCAGTTAAATATGAACTTCATATAAGCAACGAATAATTTTTTAGTGTGTATGCTCTGCAGAGGGATTCAGAGTAACTCCAGATTCTGGTTTCGGTGCCATCGGGTGAGACGGGGGATGGAGTGGGAAACGATCGTCGTGCTGAGTCGCTAAGCTGTGTAGTCGCTAATTCTGGTACGACTGTTTGCGACCCCATGCATTGTAGCCCTCCAGGCGCCTCTGTCCGTGGGATTTCCCACGAGAATATTAGAGTAGGTTGCCATTTCCTCCTCCAGGGTATCTTCCCCACCCAGGGATCAAACCCGTCTCCTGAGTCTTCAGGCGGATTCTTAATCACTGATCCACATGGAAAACAACTGAGTTAATATTGCTCTTGAGGTTGAGGTGCCTGGGGAACATCCAAGCTCCAGCGAACTGTTACACTCCTGTTAAATTCTGTAAATACACATTCAGTTCCAGACTGGACTAACTTTTAACTGTAATCCAAAGAATTACTGTAAAGGAACACATATGAATCAGTTTCGACATAATTTTGAAAACTATAAAGCACTAAACAAATCACTGTAATTTTCTTTCTACAAAAATTTATATTATCAGCCCAGGGTGAAAACTGAAAATACTCTCCTCATATATCTGAGTAGTTTGCTAAACTTTTTTTTCATTTTGAAATCAGCATTTTATAATAGTAGTAGTGCTGGTATGTATAACAATTTTTGTACTAATACCTAATACTGTATATACATTTTCTTACACCCTGAGTTATTTTTAGTGGGTTAACTTGGTTTCCAACTTGATGCATGATATATACATTTTTGTGCCTTCTAGAAGAATGCTACTATTATGAAATGATCAATAATGCACATGAATCTGAACTGGTTTTTTTTGAAATGCATAAAATTAAGTGTTTTTCTTACTTCCCAGGGTTATGTTCCTTATCAGTTTCTTACTTTTCCTTGCAGTTTTCTGTGTACATACTGATTTATTTTGTATGTAACCAGACACCACCAGTACTGAATCCAGTTCCATTGCTTGCTGCTCAGAAGGCCAGTACTCGAGCCGAATGTTAGTAGAAAAGGGAAATTTGCTTTATTCAAGAGGCCCGCAACCTGGGAAGACGGTGGTCTGCTGTCCTAAGGCTATCTCCAAGTTGCTAGTTAGGAGACAAATGTTGTAAAGGCAGTGTGAGGAAGGGAGCAGGGTGCGTGACCAGCTTGTGTGTTCTTGGATTGGTTGGCATCAAGGTGAAGTTTCCAGCATCACCAGTCTTCTGTTTTCAACCAGTGTGTGGTCTATGTGCTTATGGTCAGCAGTTTTCATCAGGTGGGGGGCTGGCTTCCTGTTAAAATAACTTAAGGCTGTGTAAATCAGACTTTTGTATCTTTCAGGCAAACTGTGAGTTTGATAATTCTGTGTCTGGTTTATAGTCTAAATTGTTGCCAGTTTCCTGGCCCAATTGCTTTTCTTTCTCAGTTCAGTTGCTCACTCCTGTCCAACTCTTTGCCACCCTATGGACTGCAGCACACCAGGCTTCCCTGTCCACCAGCTCCTGTCCATCGAGTCAGTGATGCCATCCAACCGTCTCACCCTCTGTTGTCCCCTTCTCCTCCCACCTTCAATCTTCCCCAGCATCAAGGTCTTTTCCAATGAGTCAGTTCTTTGCATCTTTGTTTCTACATCTTCCTGTTTCCTAATCATTAACTCTTGAGCCAGCCTTTTGAGAATCACTGGGAGACTAAAGCTTTTCTGCAAACAAGAGGCAGGTGGAGGACATGGTGGGGTGGGTTGGGGGTGGGGGAGTTGTCTGTCACAGGGAAGGTCCCCTAGGGTACTGCTTCGTTAGTACCCCCTTTTGACACTCAGTTCTGAAATGGGGAATAAGAAATAAGGTTTGGGATAAAGAGGTTAATTATAAAGTCACCAGAGGAACTGTTTTAGAGGACTCAGTTTTACACAGAGCCCTCTTATTACTTGGACTAGTAGTAGGTTAATTTAAAAAGTAGGTAACACTCAGAGGAAGGAAGTTACCGAAGATTCATGGGCTTACTGGATACAGGTGTTCACCTAAAGGACTGAAGATGGTAAATTTTGAGCATCAAAATGAGTAACTGCCATTAATTGAAATACAAAACATACATAGAAATTCTTGACTTCATGTTTCCTTACAAGTGAAACTCATTAGTCAAGACTGAAGACTGCCAGGGCATGAACTCACTACCCTGAAACTTGGTAAAATCATTGAGCATTTATCCTGCCTTTCTTATTAGAACAGGATTTCAGTGTTAATCAGAATGCTAATGAGAATTCCAACTAATAAGAAGGAATGATAGAACACTCATTGCTACTCCTAGTGAAATAAGAACCACCACCCTCATCAGCAGAGGCTAAAATTAAGTTGAAATGTTGATGGGGAATTTCTTAATAGATGGATTAGGCTGGAACCCCCTGAACCCACTGATCAACCTTATCATTAACTCTGGGACATCATCACACCATGCACTTTCAGATGTGATGTAACAGAAAGTACACAGCACTACCTGTGAAAGATTCTTGCCTAAAAATTGAACCCACATTTAACCATAACTCTCGATTTAACAGAGGCTATAGAGAATCACTCATAATGTGGGACATTCTACAAGACAAATGTCCCAGTTTCTTTATCAATGGCATTTAAAAGGTGGTGGAGGGAACTAATGCAAAATCAGACATGCCCATATGCAATGTATGGACCTTGTCTGGACCCTGATTTTTAAAAAGTAACCATAAAAACACATTTTTGAGACAACTGAAATTTTAATACAGACTGAGCCTAGATGATACTAACGGATTGCTGTTAATTTTGCTAAGAATGTTAATAGAATGTGGCTGTGTCGTCATCATTGATGAATACTGCAGTACTTATGGGTGAAATTTTTTAGAACTTAAAAATGATGAACATGGCAAAATGTTAACAATTGATAAATCTAGATGATAAGCATAAGCGTGTTCATTATAAATAGGCTCTCTACTCTTCTGCCAGGTGGCTCAGTGGTAAATAATCTGCCTGTCAATGCAGTAGATGCGGATTCAATCTTTGGGTCTGGAGGTTCCCTTGAAGAAGGAAATGGCAACCGGTTCCAGTATTTTTGCCTGGAAAATTCCATGGACAGAGGAGCCTGGCGGGTTAATCCACTGGGTTGTAAAGAGTCAGACACATGCATGCATGCATGCATGTTTGAAAACTGTCATAATAAACAAGAAAAGGGGAAAGTTATCAGGTTCATAAATGTAAAGTGCATAAAAAGTCTTGTTCTATGTAAAGCTTAAAAAAGTTATAATAAAGGATTACATTAGTCAGTCTTTTTTTTTCTTTAGCCACGCCTCAGGCATTCAGGAGACCTGATTCTCTGACCAGGGATCTAAACTCTGTCCACTGCAGTGGAAGCACAAAGTCCTAACCACTGGACTTGCAGGGAATTCCCAACACTTCTGATTTAAACTACGGTCTTTATAAATGTGGACCAACTGACTAGCTTTTCTTACATAAACCAGAGACATAATGGATCATCTATACCTTCTGGTATGTTTCTTTAAAGTGGACCAGGAACTTAAAGATAGAAGTGAAGGAATCTCAATTCAGAGTCCTAGATTTTTTTTTCTTTTTTGTAATCCTCTATAATTTACAATTATCTTGGATACAACTAACTCATCAGTAACTTCATCTTCATCACTGAAGTTCCCCCCCACCTTCCTTATAAGTAACTTTTCATACTTGAATTCCATTGGTTTATGTAATATTTAAATTATACAAGAATGCCATTGGCACAAGTAAGTTGGGGAACAAACAGCTAACTAGAGGTATACATACTAATCAACTGGCAGGAGCAGTGCTTCTCCAGTATACCAGAGGGGAGCCCAGCCGTGAGCCTTCAACTCACTGTGAATCACAGTTACTGTAACTTGGTTAGCCAGTCCAGTAGGGGAGGGGTACAAGGATTGGTAAAAACAGTCCCTATTATTAGCAGATATCCATCTTTTAAAAATCATTCAGACGCAGTAGCACATACACATCCTGGCCCACTCTTAACACGGTGGGGTCTGGGGCAAAGAGTAGATAGAAATGGAGGCCAATCTTGATTTAAGTGTCTAAATATGTAAGAGTCAATCATATAACATATAGACTTCTATCTTGATAAATATTTCTTCTCAAGGAACAGAAATTTAGGTTCAAGATTGAATTGTCAGACATGTGCTGGAAAGCGACAACAGGAGAACCAGGTCAGCCTGTTCTCCCTGAAGTCCCCTGGGACTGTTTCCTTTCAGCCTCTAGCTGCAGCTTGCCCAAGGGTCCTGGTAGCATGAAAGTGGGACGCCCCAGTCTGCACATCCAAACTCCTGAACTGCCTCCCGAGTCTAGCGGTATATGTCTGTAGCGCAGAATGTCTTCAGGATGGATTGGGGAAGAGGCCTGCATGTGTTATGGAAGCCAGCTTTGGGCTGGTGGGACAGGGGATTATGGGATCCTGGCTGTCACGTTCATAGTGGGTAGTGGAACATAGACCAGGAGTGGACACAATTCTTCACCAGCTTCACTTGTTCATTCTGTGGAAAGATACAGCCTGAGATTGAGGATCAGGGCAGGGACCCCTTTCTTGCCCAAGTCTCAGTGTACATGCCCATCCCTATGGTATCATGCTATATATACTGTTGGGCTTCTTTCCATTTCATGGTATCATGAAAACCCTCCCATTTACAACAGTATCAGCTGTGTAGGGTTACCTGGAGGTACTATCTAATCCCATGACCTTGTGCAAAATGGGCATAAACATATTACTAGTACCATGCAGTGTAAAACTAAAATGAGGTGTAATAAGGGACAGTTGGACAAAAAAGTGGAATGTACACAATTCCCGAGTTCTTGTCCCAGAGATCCAGTCAGGCACATTAGGACTGGAATATCAAGGAAAAGGTTCTCTAATTGAGGAAGCCAATTCCAAAAATGGTTTATATAACATTTTGGGAGGGGGTAAGCTTCCCTGGTGGCTCCGAGGTTAAAGCGTCTGCCCCCAATGTGGGAGACCCAGGTTCAATCCCTGGGTAGGGAAGATCCCCTGGAGAAGGAAATGGCAACCCACTCCAGTATTCTTGCCTGGAGAATCCCATGGACGGAGGAGGCTGGTAGGCTACAGTCCATAGGGTCGCAAAGAGTCGGACACGACTGAGCAACTTCACATGCAGAATATATTTACACAAGTATACAACTTGTGCAGCAACACAGAAAAGGGAATCCATCAGAACCATAGTGAAAGTGAAGTTGCTCAGTCGTGTCCAACTCTCTGCGACCCTATGGACTGTAGCCTACCAGGCTTCTCCATTCATGGGATTTTCCAGGCAAGAGTACTGGAGTGGGGTGCCTTTTCCTTCTCCAACCATGGTAGTGCACTGTTAACAGTTAGGTTGTGTTTTGCTATAATAATGCTGCAACGTGCGTGTGTGCGTGCATGCCGACTTCCCTCATGTCCAACTCTTTGTCACTGCATGAACCTTCGCCTGCCAGGCTCCTCTGTTCATGGGATTCTCCAAGCAAGAACACTGGAGTGGTTTGCCATGCCCTCCTCCAGGGGATCTTCCTGACCCAGGGGTTGAACCCGCATCTCTTAAGTCTCCTGCATTGGCAGGCAGGTTCTTTACCACTAGCAACATTATTTGTGACTGTATATATAACAGAAATACGTAGAAATGGAATTAAACGTTTCAAGTGAAAGCGAAGTAGCTCGCTCGTGTCCGACTCATTGCAACCCCATGGACTGTAGCCTGCCAGGCTCTTCAATCCATGGGATTTTCCAGGCAAGAATCCTGGAGTGGGTTGCCATTTCTTTCTCCAAGGGATCTTCCCAACCCAGGGATCAAACCCAGGTCTCCTGCACTGAAGGCAGACTCCTTACCATTGCAGGAATACTCCTTATATGTTTTTAATACCTTGATTTTTTTTGGGGGGGGGGGCAGGGGGTGCCGGGAGCCAGCGTGAGGAATTCCACCTGTGACAAGGTCATGCGGCAGAGCTCTGATGGCAAGGCTAATCAGACCTCAGGTTTTCCCCCTGGAATTTCCTGAGCATCTACCCCCAAAAAATAAGAATCTGCCTGCTTTTCCACTCTTCTGATATTCTCTGGAAAAAGTCAATTCAGGGCTTTAGTCTTCTGCATTTGAAAGAGTGTTTCAATCCAAAAACCCCTGATGGCTTTCTAGCCTGCCTGCAGGACTCGTACAGCTGCGCATGTGATTGTTTGAGGCCTCCTGACCGCAGGAGGCACAGGAAGCTTAAAACATCCTAGGAATGTAGGGGCTTCCGAGGAGTCAAAATCATTAGAATAGGACTGATTAAAAGTTTCATTTGTTGAGCCAATACTTGCTGCCAAATTTTCATATCCTTTATTTTTAGATATAGTTGGTATATAGAAAAACAAGTAGTAGACCTGGTATTAGCAACATCAGATCTTTGAGTTAAGTACCTTCTTTGTTATAACCCACTGCACCTTTGTTCTATAGAGATGTAACTTTACTGCTTTAAGGAGATGCAGATTAAAGAAAAACACTTCAGGGGAAACGAAATTAACATTCATTAAGGAAGAGAGCCAAAAAGTGTTAACAAGCCTCTTGGCCTGAAGATAATGTAAATCACCTGAGACCTTTTGTATACAAAAAGATATACAGAAAGAGTCTGGGCTGCTAACGCTACATAATTTTGTATTACCCATTGATCTCTATGTATAATCAAAAGTATAAAAGGCCTTGAAGGACAATAGAAGGGGAGCCAGTCGCTGGACTGGCCTTCCCCGCGTCGATTCTTTCTCTTGCTCCCTGCCTCTCCTTTTCAGGATGATCTCTTGGAATGCGGAAGCTCACTGTGTCTACTTACTTGCCCCAGCTTCTAAGATCCGTAAGAGAGCGAGCCCAAGGCGGGGCACTCTCCGATATACAAACAGGCACCAGCGGCCTAACGTAGACGGTGCAAGCTCCTTGTCTGGAACTTTATTGGTTTTCCACGTAACCCAAATTAATCAGCCTCTTCTCCCCACTTAATTTTCCTACTACACTATTTCTTCCTAATCTAATCTTACATTAATAAATAAGTAAGTCTTTCCTCGCCAATGCCATCCCACTTCGAATTCCCTGGATCCACCGGGGCTGGACCCCGGCAGGGGGTAGTGTTCTAAAAGGTCTTGCTAGGTCTTCATAGAGCTGTCCAACTTCAGCTTCTTCAGTGTTATTGGTTGGGGTATAGGCTTGGATCACTGTGATATTGAATCGTTTGCCTTGGAAATGAACAGAGATCATTCTGTTGTTTTTGAGATTGCATCCAAGTACTGCATTTCGAACTCTTTTGTTGACCATGATGGCTACTCCATTTCTAAGGGATTCCTGCCCACAGTAGTAGACAGAATGGTCATTTGAGTTAAATTCACCCACTCCGGTCCATTTTACTTCGCTGACTTCCTAGAATGTCGACGTTCACTCTTGTCATCTCCTGTTTGACCACTTCCAATTTGCCTTGATTCATGGACCTAACATTCCAGGTTCCTATGCTTCAGCAATACGTGAACCGTGAAATTTCAGATGTTCAAGCTTGTTTTAGAAAAGGCAGCAGAACCAGAGATCAAATTGCCAACATCTGCTGGATCATGGAAAAAGCAAGAGAGTTCCAGAAAAACATCTATTTCTGCTTTATTGACTTTGCCAAAGCCTCTGACTGTGTGGCTCACAATAAACTGTGGAAAATTCTGAAAGAGATGGGAATACCAGATCACCTAACCTGCCTCTTGAGAAACCTGCCTGTATGCAGGTCAGGAAGCAAGTTAGAACTGGACATGGAACAACAGACTGGTTCCAGATAGGAAAAGGAGTACGTCAAGGCTGTATATTGTCTCCCTGCTTATTTAACTTATATGCAGAGTACATCATGAGAAATGCTGGGCTGGAAGAAGCACAAGCTGGAATCAAGATTGTCAGGAGAAATATCAATAACCGCAGATATGCAGATGACACCACCCTTATGGCAGAAAGTGAAGAGGAACTAAAAGAGCCTCTTGATTAAAGTTAGAGGAGAGTGAAAAAGTTGGCTTAAAGCTCAGCATTCAGAAAACGAAGATCATGGCATCTGGTCCTGTCACTTCACGGCAAATAGATGGGAAACAGTGGAAACAGTGTCAGACTTTATTTTTTGGGGCTCCAAAATCACTGCAGATGGTAATTGCAGCCATGAAATTAAAAAGATACTTACTCCTTGGAAGGAAAGTTATGACCAAACTAGATAGCATATTCAAAAGCAGAGATATTACTTTGCCAACAAAGGTCTAGTCAAGGCTATGGTTTTCCCAGTGATCACGTATGGATGTGAGTTGGACTGTAAAGAAAGCTGAGTGGCAAAGAATTGATGCTTTTGAACTGTGGTGTTGGAGAAGACTCTTGTGGGTCCCGTGGACTGCAAGGAGATCAGTCCTGGGTGTTCACTGGAAGGACTGATGCTGTAGCTGAAACTCCAATACTTTGGCCACCTCATGCGAGGAGTTGACTCACTGGAAAAGATCCTGATGCTGGGAGGGTTAGGGGCAGGAGGAGAAGGGGATGACAGAGGATGAGATGGCTGGATGGCATTACCAGTTCAATGCACATGAGTTTGGGTGAACTCCGGGAGTTGGTGATGGACAGGGAGGCCTGGCATGCTGCGATTCATGGGGTCACAAAGAGTCGGACACGACTGAGCGACTGAACTGAACACCTTAATATTACTTGTTCTCCAGAAACGTTGCACCCACTCACACTCCATCTTTAGTTATTTAAAAACTTTATGAAACCCATAAATTGTATATTTGTCCAAAAAAATCATCCTTGGAAAACATTTTCTGTATGAAGGTATTGGTTTCTCAGTATCTTTGTCATACTCTTCTCCCTGTGACTCAAAACTATCTAGTATCTCTTCATTCTTCTCTTGGTAAAAATGATCTTAGTTACAAGAGCTCCAGCCTTGTCTGGTCGTTGACTGGTTTTCTTTTATCTCCCAAACTGGTTTCAAGTTACAATATAAATTTAAAAAATCTGAGCTTCTGATTCTGTCTTAGCTACCAAAATGTAATCCAAGATGTGACAACTTCCAAAGACAGAAACTAAGTTCCTGGTTTATATAATAGTTACAGCATCAATAGCTGCACTGTACAAGCAGCAGGTATTAATACTAGCAAGATGTGGCTCTTTACATTTAAGTTACAATGAAAATTTTAGTTCCCTAGTTGAACTAGCTATACACATTTAAAGTGCTCAACAGGTGGCTGTGGCTAGTGGCTTACTGTGTTGGACAGCCCAGGTTACAGAACGTTCTGTCATTGCAAACAATTGCATTGAATAGCACTGCTCTAAAATAAAAAAAACCTTTGGAGGCAAAATTCCTAATGGCTTTTTTATCTCTCATGCTCAACAGCACACTGTAGATATTTAATAAGAGTGGATAAAATGCAAGAACTGAAGCAAAAGAAAGCAAGAAAAAAAAAGTTTAATTTTTAGATGAGATATTCCAGGTGCTTTTTTAAGAATTTGGTTATTCTATACAGAACATAAAATCATTTCAACATACAAGTTACTCTATCTTGAATACTCTATTTTGAAATTTCAAAAACCACTTTAAAAGCTTTGTCTTGCTTCCAAAATATGAGGCAAAATGCTTATTATAAAACACTAGTTTTCAGCACTGCGTACATTGTAAGTAGTTCATTAATGTTCATCTTTAACTTAAACATTAAACCTGAGGAATTAGAATTTTTATTATCAGAACTGCATAGCAAAATCATGTCCAGATGATAGAAAAACCAAATAATCTATGGATCAAGATAATTTGTAAGCCACTTAATTCAGTTTGAAGCAAAACAAGTTATGTTAGGAGAGATAAATGATATCCAGGATAACAGAGTTTTGAAATGTGTCATTGTGTTTTTAAAAATGATAATGCAACAAAAGTTATCAAATGTTTTAAATGGTCACATACACCTTATATCATCCATCCAATGACAACAAACTGTTGAACCATTCCAAAGCTGGTATTTTGCAAAGAATTATTTAGGCCAAATTCAGTCTTTGCAAGTGGCATTGGGCAGTCATGAAAGTGCAAATGCCTGGATGGAAACACAGCTTAAATCATTTATTTATGCTACTATTCTACTCTGACACACATTAATGCTATGGGAGAAATTTTACAGTTCTAGAAGTCTTGATATAGAATACACCTTGATGAGAAAATACAAAAAGGCCACAAGTCATGCATAAACTAAAAATGTTAAAGGATATTTTAATCAGGCTTTAAAAAAAAAATCAGGTTTCATGTCCTGGTGATACCACTTTAAGCACATGCTTTATCAAAGTAAATGGCATCTAGAGGTATCCAAACACTTAAGTCCATTATTAACTAAAAGTAACACTTCACATTTACATAGCATTTTACTGTGGTTGAATCTATTTCATATACTCCATTTCATTTTATTCCTCACAACAGCCCTGTGAGGTAGGCTGAACAAGTTATATTGTTGTAAAGGCAAGTTACATTGCCTTTATGTAAGGCAATGGAAGCCCAAAGATGATAAGTGATTATGTAGAGATCATAGATATAGTATATGGTAGAGCTAAGGTGATTAATTTTAAATACTTTAAAAGAAATTAAGCCAGAATATTTTTGTTATATCTAGAAAATTTAAAGACTAGTGGTTTTTAATACAAATCATTTCAAAACTTTAGCTATTATATATCTTATTGTATGAATTAGTTATAAATTTGATTTTAAAGAGTCTCCCCTAAAAGGTAAATTAGATGCAATGCTTTGGTATCTTAGAGATTCTGGAAATGTTAAAAAAAAAAAAAAAAAAGCATTCTCATAACCCTTAAGCTCTCCAAAATGTTCTAACACTAACAAAAATATCTTTTACCAATCACTTACAATAAACTTAATTAGCTCCAAGGCAAAGCAAACACATTAACTTACGGGCTGTCCTACATAATGTGAAATCCTCTGCATGTTCATCCCCAAGAACCAACATATATTGATTGGGTACCGTTAAGAAAATATACCAATTTAAACTAACACAGCTCAAATGATTACAAATCAAAAGTCAGTACCTTATACTGACTCAGAAATAACAAATACTGTTTTAACTTGAATGTGAGTAGTCTGAGGAGAAAAGTACTATAGTAATCTCTGATATTTATTTTATAAGTGAATACTAACCTTTATATGGCATACCCAACAATATATCTTCAACAAAAACATATACCATGTGTGATCCAGTTAACCTCCAAATTACTCAAAAAGCTTATTTACATTAATCAAATATTCCAGGTAACAAAGCTATCATATGTGACATCGGGATCACAAGTATTTGCATAATATGAATACTGTAAGATATACATAAAACTAAAACTATACTAACTACGAGGTAATCTTTCTGCAATGATTAAGGAAAATTCATGATCACTTATAAATGCTCCACCACTGGCATTATGAAATATAAATTTAAAATAACAAATAACTTTATGGTTATTTATGCTGACCATTCACTTCCCTAAAATAATATATTCAGTGTAAAAATAAAATCAAGGAAGAAACTTTTTAGAAACATCTTACATGACTACATACAGGTGAACCATTTTACATGCAGTTAATTATAATTTTTTATAAACTCTTAACATTTACTTTTTAAAATTTCTGACTGATTAGCAAAAACATTGTTTTTAAGATGCAAACTTTGTCATACCTCTCAAAAGCAGCAAAAGCACTGTACGCACAGAAAATCAAACTTCACAAAGTTAGGAAATCTGAACAGAAAGTATGACTGCCATCCCAGACTTAAATATTTGTTACACAAATTAACGAATGAATACTGATCTTACAAATATGGAGTTTTCTCCAAAAGAATTATCATGATGATTTTTAAATACAGTCCTTAGTCTGTTTAGCTCAGATTCACATATTTTATGGAAGTCTACACTATCCCTTCTAATGAATACTTTGAAATGATCATTTTTCATATATATCCTTTTCCAATTTTCCCCATATGTTTCCAAAAGACACTAAATAACTTAATAATTTTATGTGATTTAAAGTATATGTAGGAAAACTAATCATTCTGGGTAAGTCATGAAATAAGAGTATCTTAGCCCAACTAAATCATTTTTCTTCTTTATATCACTGAAGATCAGCACAAAAATTCAAATTATACATAATACTGCGCATACTTTAATTTCATAAGTAAGCAAATAAAACCAAGCCAGTATGTCTCGTCAGATGACAATATGGGGGAAAATGATTGCAGAACAAATTCGGTGAAGTCTAGCTGTACAGCAGCAGTTCATGGTTTGTCAAAATAGTACAGATTCCATCAGTTAAACCCCTGTACAGACAGGCACACCTTTAATACTTTCAAATTGTCTACCTACACCTGGAACATTCAAAGAATTACTGTATATTAAATTTCTATGTGCACTTAGTAAATATTTGGTATGTACATATTTACGAAAAGTTAAAGATGTATGTGACAGTCAGTCCAAAGAGTCAAAACGAAATGTAAAAAAATTCTTTTTTCTAAAGTGCTTAAGGCAACTCCTTCATTTTTTATCCAGTTTACTACAACTGGTTTGAGATTCAACTGCTAAAAGAGAAAGGCAATACTAAGTGTATATTTTTATAAAACATAATTTTTTACACCTGTGGTATATCCACTACCATCAACCTCTCATGCATTTCTTTTGTAGAAAGCAATCATGTTTGACCTGTCAAAACAGAGTAAAAAAAAAATATTTTAAAGAGTATACCAATTTTTCATGTCTTCAATTGAGCAAAAAATCTCAATATTTTTTAATTCCAATGTTAATGAGAATGTATATATTGTGTCAAGTTAACAGTTACCTTAATTTGAGACTATGTAAACAGGCACTATAGTTATTATTTTCTAGTTTGAAAATGAGAATGACACACTTCCTCCAATTTAACTTAACACAAATAATCGTAAATGAATTAACCTAAAAGTCCACACATTTTGTTTTTGTTTTTTTGGGGAGAAGAAGCATAGTAAGAGGGAAACCCCAGATTCTTATTCTGAAGTATGAAAGTATTACTTCAAATGCATTTTTCCAAATGATACTAGAATATTTTATATGAAGGGTTTCAAATGATGGGATGAGCACACACAAGAATCATATGCACTCCTCCAGCCCCTGACTAGTATTTTCCTTTCCTCATGCCCCTGCAATAGAACTCCTCACCAGTATTACATAATGGTCTCTGGTTTAAGTATCAGTTGACAATGCATGGGGCATGGACTGAGAGCATGCTTAAGAGGAAGAAGGCACTTAAAATTAAAAACAGGATATAATTATACAGACATAATAGTAAAAGTTTTTATACAAGAACCTCTGGCTTTTTCAGTGTCAATTTTGTTAAAATATACATGACTATTCACATAAAGCAGCTCCACCACTAACTTACTGCTTTCAGGTTTAACTTTATGAGAGAGAATTATAACTTCCTGTTTCCTTAGGTCCTGCAATAACCCTGCTGCAGAGAACAGGACATCCAGTAATTCTTTCAAAATCTCTAGGAAAAACAAAAATCAAAATTATATTTATTTGGAGAATCAAAACAATATCTACTGAGCCTTATGCTTTTTAAAATATGTTATCAGACAACGGTATAGATATGACTCTCCTCTGGAAAAATGAATACCCAGTTTGAATAAAATTCCTCATTAGATTTGTTTTACAAAGAACAAAATATCCCATCAGTAAACAATAAACTTTAAGAGAGACTGAGCTGTTCCTATCCCACAAGTCTTTCACATAGTAACTAAAGTAACTAAAATGTACACAGCAATGGTCACTTCTAGGGAGAAAGGTATCATAAGACAATATACTTAAAATATGAATGGAAGAAAGTCAATATGAGAAAGTAATGAAAAAGTCAGCTTCAAAAATTAAGGAATATACAAACCCAGACCTCTTGAAAATGCTCAAGGAATTCTTAAATACTGTAATGACAACTTTCAATTTGGCTCAAAGAACTTGTTACAAATTTTAATCAACTTAAAAAATATAAATGCTTTGCTCAATAATCATGGGTGTTACTCATGGTTTAACACATCTTCCTTACATATGGTAAAGATCACTCTATGTTAATTTTTTTTTTTTGAAGAATTATGATCCTTTAGAAAGCAAATTAAGTAGCAAAAAGACTGAGAAAAAAATAACCTCTGAATAGGTATGTCTGAAAAATTCATGTGCCAAATAAGTCAGAGATACATAGTTTTTTCAAAACTCTTTGTTTTTAACCATTCCATCTTATTAAAAAGCAGATATAGATGACTTCAGTAAAGGATAGTTTTAGGCACCTCCCTTTATAACCTATTCCTTATAGATAAAACTTGAATAGGTAGCTTTTTCTACTTTCTATATAGCTTTAATGATCTTTTACCTTACTAAAAATGTTAAAAATAAGCATAATTGTTACCAGTTATTACACCAAATTCAAGTGGGAATTTTATCAAAACTATTAAAGTTTCTATTAAACTAGACAAAAAAAAATCAGAAAATATAAAGCTTTAAAAAATCTTACCCATCATTCAAAATAATGGAAAGAAGTCTAATTAAACAAGGTAATGTATAAAGAATATCCCTTTGCAGCAGGTAAAAAACTGAAATTTGGGCAATTTAAAGCTATTATATCTAGAAACACTTCCTGTCCACTCTCTGTTTTGAGTTATAAACTGTGAGAGAAATGTCACAATATTTGGAAAGAAGAAAATGATATACAATCTAGTTGAAAAATAAAAGACAATCATTTAGCAAACCTCAACTTATTTATAAAAGGGGAAAAATAAACTACTGAGAAAACCTTTCTAGCATGCCCAATCAATTTTTTCAGTTTTTAGAAAACCATGGAAGACTGTACAGTTTTAAAGCTTCAGTGTAAGAAATAATAGGTAATGATGACATTAAAAAAAAAGGAACGTATAGAGGAAAGATATAAATGCTTTTCCCTCAGGTCCTAGGGCTACCATATATAACTAAACATTTTAGAATAGTCAGAGTAATCCAACACACACAAAAATGAGTTTCTATGTAACTACTTAAACACTGCCTTTTTTTTCCCATTTACTCTTCAAAACATCAGTTTCTTGCTAGATGTCTACTTGCTTCTCTGATACCCCACAGCAGGCGCCTGTGAATGCTTCCTACGAGGTGCCGGATGCAAACAGATTCCAGACCTTAGAGCAGAAGGTAGCAAACCTGACTTCCACCACTTGTAAACTGCTGCGATTAGTAACTGCACGGAAAAGGCCACCCAATCAAAAAGGAGTGGGGGAAGGAAGATAAACATATTCTGAGTAGGCATTACTGAGTAATATTGTTTAAGCTGCTAGTGGAGCCAGTCATTCCATTTTCACTTTTCTGAAGAGTCCTCACAGCACTTGGAACCTGCATCCCAGTACTCAAAGAAAGTCCACCACACCAAACCTAAGAGAGGACAGAAACAAAGCTGCAATCAGACTTCAAACCAAGTGAAGACTTAAGGGATCCTGACATTTTTCCATCTAAAAGGCAAAAATAAGTGAACACAAGTGAACATCATCAAATTCCAAATGGAAAACCTTCATATGTGAACTGAGGGGAAGTAGAAAGGCTAACTCAGGGGTCTTTTAGAACCATATTGGCCAAAGGAAGTCTTATGACAGCAGAACTCACTGGAGCTACACACAGGAGGGAAATAGGGCCGTAGAAATTCAGAGACTAAACTGGATTAATTTAGTCAAAAGATACCATCATTACTGATACTAAAGTTCACAACCAAGAGAAGTACACAAAGACTCATCTTTTTCATCCCAATTACTGCCTTGGATTTTGACAATGGGTTGTGGCCTGAAACTATAGGAATCTAACACCCCTCTGTTAACAGAGTAATCCCATTAGCTTCTTCCCTAACTTGTTAACAATAAGAACCCTTTTATAATTCTCAAAGATAATCTGAGAAAAACACAAATGGCAATATCCAAATATACTTGCCATATTCTATTATCATAAATGTGAATGAGCTTGTGAAAGATAAAACTGCTTCACTTGTGTTGAACAAAGCAGCTATCATTCAGTAAAGTAAATAACTGATATGGAATAGAGTCAAGAGAATTAAAATGTGAAAATATGAATCATTTAAACTATCATCAACTGCCATGTATGTAGCAGACAAGCTTAAATTAAAGCAAGGGAGATTCTAGAAATTTTTTATGTATTCCCACCTTCAACTATATCCTAAGTATTCAATATTTACTCAGTAACCATAGTATAGTTACAAAGAATCTGCAGACTGTGAAACACGTGGCTATATAATTAACATTCCAAAATTCTTAAACTTTAAGGTTCAGTAATGATAACTCTTAAAATACAAGAAAATGTGGTACAAATGAACCTATCTATGGAACAGAAACAGAGCCACAGATAGAATAGACTCATGGCTGCCAAGGGGGATGTGGTTAGGGAAGGGGTAGACTGGGAGTCTGGGGTTAACAAACTATTACACAGAGAACAGATACAAAACAAGATCCTAGAGTATAAACAGGGAACTATATCCAATATCCTCGGATAACCATAATGGAAAAGAATATAAAAAAGAGTGTATAGAGGAATTCCCTGGCGATCCAGTGGTTAGGACTCAGCGCTTTCACTGCCAGAGCTCAGATGCAACCCCTGGTCAGGGAACTAAGATCCTGCAGACAGCTTAGTCAAGGAAAAAAGAAGTATGTGTGTGTACACCTGAGTCACTGTGTTGTACAGAAGAAATTAATACAACATTGTAAATCAACTGTATTTCAGTAAAAAATAAATTTTAGAAATACAAATGCTACTCTGATTATGAAACTATCATATTATTTTATTGAAAATTAAGTGATTTACAGAAATATTTACTCAAAATATCTAGCACAAAAGTGGAAGAGCAGATCAATGGAGAAAGGTTAGTCTTTTTCGGAAAGTGGCACTGGAACGCGTGGATATCCATATGCAAAAAACAGATACAGATCTTAAACTATACTCTGTATCACATATAAAAATTAACTCAAAATGGATCAAGACCTAAATGTAAAACTTTTTAATTATAAAGTTACAAGAAAAAAACAAAAGAAAATATCTCTGTGACCTTGAGCTGGGCAAAGCATGACATTAACAAGAATATTTATAGAAGTTCTATTTGTAAATGTCTCCAATGGGAAAGCACTCAAGTAGTCAACTAAATTAGAATGTGTAAATAAATCCTGATATAGTCATACAATGAAAAACTATACATATACATATAAAACTATGTGAACTACCACACCGTGGAAAAACATGCATAAATCTCACAAATGAATGCTGAGCCCAAAAGATATTATAAGATTCCATTTATACAAAGTTGAAAGGGAGGCAAATGAATTTATGGTATTATAAAACTCAAGACAGTCATCTCTTTAGAGGAAGGCCATTAGAGGCTGGAAATGGGTACAATGTTCCACTTCCTGACCGAGACCCTGGTTACAAAAAAGAGTGCAGTCCTATGAAAACACTGATCAAACTACATGCTTATGATTTGCAGACTTTTATGTCTCAACACTTACTTCACCAAAAATATACCAAAAACATACAATCTCAGACGTAGGAAAGGTAGACTGGGGAAAGAAAAAGGAATATAAGAAAAAAATAAGATATTGTGTTTCCCCAAATAGATAGCATAGATATTCTCCTTAAAGTTGCCAAACCAAATATAAATTAGATACTAACCATGAAACCAGGTAGTACTGGCTGAGAAAATTTTGCCTTAAAGGAATACAACAACTGTTTTGAGTTTGCATCATAGAAAGAAAGCTGACCTAGAGGGAAGAAGAAAAAAAAGTCACATTTATTATTGGAAAAAAAAAATTAACATCTAATTAAGTCTAACATATAATCATGCATAAAAGTAACAACCAAATGAATATTTGTCACTTTGAAGACTGGACTTAGGAATTCTCACTTGAAAATCGGTAGTAAACATGTTTAAGAAAAAGCCCAAATCCACTTTTCTTTCCCTGGTCTTTAAGATCTCCATAGTGCTTCCATAATCTGGTACTATCCAATTATTCAACTATAGACTTCTCTTTTTTACCATTATTTAACAAATGGTGCCTTAGTCCAGTAAAAACCACAGTTATTTCTCCCCCCCCCTTTTTTTTTTTTTACTATAACCGGCCTTTCCACTCAATCCTATCACCATTTAAGGTTTACTCTATTAGACTTTATCCTCTAATTACTTAAAGCCATACTCATACCCTAATCTCTAAAATCACGGTATAATGATCACTGCTTCAGTTTTAGTTCTTTTTTAAGGTCTCCTGACAGTCTTTCAACAATGATCATGTAATAAATCACTGTCCTTCTGACCACCTAACTGTCCAACCTGATGACACCCTTGCAACTGTTGTCATTTCTTCAGACTTTTCTCTCATGACTATTCTCTTGGTTTGTTTCTTTATCCTGAGGATATCTTTTGTTTCTTTTCTTTTCCTCCTATTCTAAACGTAGATGCTTGTCTAGGATCTTTTCTCTCTATAAAGTTCCCATAATAAATCAGCTAAGAACTAACATTATGTCTACTAGAAAAGAATCTAACATTATGTCTCCTATTTATATAAACTACTTCAAATGCCAAGCAACCTATATGCGGTCACAAAGTTAGCGTACAGAAGAGCAACAACACTCAACGGTTCTGCGCAATATTCAGTGGCCGTTCTGTGATGCCATAACTAATATTTAGCTTCAGCTAAGTAATGCCACATGGCTGTCCCGCTGGTATCTCATCTTTCCACAGGATCCTCTAGACTCTCTACTGTGTTGATGGCATGATCATCCTTTTGATCACACTGGATAGAACCTCAGTCATCTTTAGTTCTTCTGCGTCCCTTCCTCCAATCCATATTTTTAGTAGCCAAGTCCTATGAATTCTACTTTCACACCATCAAATCCATTCTTTTTGATTCCCCACTGCTCAGGCATCTCTTACCACTAATCACTCAACCAATACTTATTAAGGGTTTACTATGTAAAGAAAGCAAGGCCAAAGAATGTTAAAACTACTGCACAATTGCACTCATCTTACACGCTAGTTAAGTAATGCTCAAAATTCTCCAACCAGGCTTCAACAGTATGTGAACTGTGAACTTCCAGATGTTCAAGCTGGATTCAGAAAAGGCAGAGAATACCCTCCTTGTGGCTCAGCTGGTAAAGAAAAGGCAGAAGAACCAGAGATCAAATTGCCAACATCTGCTGGATCATAGAAAAAGCAAGAGAGTTCCAGAAAAACATCTATTTCTGCTTTATTGACTATGCCAAAGCCTTTGACTGTGTGGATGGCAACAAACTGTGAAAAATTCTGAAAGAGATGGGAATACCAGACCACCTGACCTGCCTCTTCAGAAATCTGTATGCAGATCAGGAAGCAACAGTTAGAACTGGACATGGAACAGCAGACTGGTTCCAAATAGGAAAAGGAGTACATCAAGGCTGTATATTGTCACCCTGCTTATTTAACTTATATGCAGAGTACATCATGAGAAACACTGGGCTGGATGAAGCACAAGCTGGAATCAAGACTGCTGGGAGAAATATCAATAACCTCAGATATGCAGATGACACCATCTTTATGGAAGAAAGCGAAGAAGAACTAAAGAGCCTCTTGATGAAAGTGAAAGAGGAGAGTGAAAAAGTTGGCTTAAAACTCAACATCCAGAAAACTAAGATCAGGGCATCTGGTCCCATCATTTCATGGCAAATAGATGGGGAAACAGTGGAAACAGTGGCAGACTTTATTTTGGGGGGCTCCAAAATCACTGCAAATGGTGACTGCAGCCATAAAATTAAAAGACACTTACTCCTTGGAAAAAAGTTATGACCAAACTAGAAAGCATATTAAAAAGCAGAGACATTACTTTGCCAACAAAGTTCCATCTAGTCAAAGCAATGGTTTCTCCAGTGGTCATGTATGGATGTAAGAGTTGGACTATAAAGAAAGCTGAGCACCAAAGAATTGATGCTTTTGAACTGTGGTGTTGGAAAAGACTCTTGAGAGTCCCTTGGACAGCAAGGAGATTCAACCAGTCCATCCTGAATATTCATTGGAAGGACTGATGCTGAAGCTGAAACTCCAATACTTTGGCCACCTGATGCAAAGAACTGACTCATTTGAAAAGACCCTGATGCTGGGAAAGATTGAAGGCAGGAGGAGAAGGGAATGATAGAGGATGAGATGGTTGGATGGCATCACCAACTCGACGGACATGGGTTTGAGTAAGCTTCAGGAGTTGGTGATGGACAGGGATGCCTGGTGTGCTGCAGTTCATGGGGTTGCAAAGAGTCAAGACACGACTGAGTGGCTGAACTGAACTGAACTGGTGTAAAGCACTTGCCAAGCAATAAGGACATAATACTTAACGAAACAGACATGGTCCTGTCTGTATTACTTAAAGACCACCTTGAAAAGTCTTCCTCTCTCAGTATTTTGCAACCTCTTCCACATTTAACCATTTATTCTCTAATATGTCTAAAACTATATTACCATCATATAACTACAGTTTTCTAAAATAAACAGAAATCCTTCTTCAACTACCAAAAAAAGACTAGCTTATTATTATTTTTCAAGGCCCTCAGAATCTGATCCCATCCTACATTACAATTTTTTTCTATATCCTATGCTTTAGGTTAACAATTACACTTCTCACTATCCTTCCTATCCTATCCTATGGGGCTTCCCTGGTGGTACAGAGGTTAAAGCATCTGCCTACAATGTGAGAGACCTGGGTTCAATCCCTGGGTCAGGAAGATCCCCTGGAGAAGGAAATGGCAACCCACTCCAGTATTCTTGCCTGGAGAATCCCATGGACGGAGGAGCTTAGTGGGCTACAGTCCATAGGTCGCAAAGAGTTGGACACGACTGAGTGACTTCACTTTCACTTTTCACTTTCACTATCCTTAAGGAATCTTTAATTATACTTAATCTTTAAGTATCTTTAATTATACTTATATTTAAGGAATCACAAAGTATGGGAAAAGAGACAGAAGAAGATAAGCAAATGCTATCTTGTAGTTTAAAAAGAAAAAATATATTGATATGCCAATAAATTTACTATTTATCCTGAGGAAAATTATTTATGAGTCTAAGTGAGTAAATTTTTAAAAATACAGCAAAACTGACATGTCATCACTAAAAAGAAATCAATCCAAAGTCAATTTTTTTCCTTTTTGAATAACTAGGTTGATACTTCATGGAACTCTTTGGACATAACATTACTTAAAATCATAAAACTTGGTTTTATTAGCTTTAAGTGTCAACTTGGAGTGAGGCATTTAGGGAATTACTTTTGTTCCCTACTTCATCTACAAAAGTTTTATATTTAGATGACAGTAGACAAGATACTTATCAAATACCTAACTGAAAAAGCTTAAAGATAAACACCAAGTTAATTTTTAGATGCTCTTAAGAGGAGGGAAGATTGGCAAAATCTATTAAGATGAAACTTAAGGACAAATCAGTGTTCTTCATTTGAGTTACAAACAGCAAAGAAACACCTCTACACTGCCTAACATCAGAGGGAAAAGATAATCTGCCAGAACTCAATGGAAAAAAGATCTAGTGGATTAGGTGGCTACCAGCTCAATACTGATCTACAATGCTGTGAAGTCATATTACTAGAAATCATGCTGCCAAATCACTAATCTACGGTGGTCCGAAGTTGTGTGTTCTACTTTGAGAATCAATCTTTAAAATATATATAGACATAGTATACAACCACAGGTGATAATAAAGGTTTGGAAAAATTAAATTAAAAGGAACAGCTAATGTTACAGAGAATGTACAGTCTGGAAAAACAGGGAAAGAGAAGCAATGTTAGTTTTTAAACAAATAATGATTATAATGTAAATATAAATTAGGGAACATAATTCTGTGTTTCTTCAAATGACAAGACTTAACAGCAAGAGTCTCAGAAGTTATTGAGAGACAAAACGAATTGACTTAAGAAAAACCTTCTAATCAAATGTTATCCTACAGTGAAACAGGCTGCCTTCTAAGACCATTAGCTTCACAAAGAAATGTTCAAGCATAGGAGTGGCAACTACTCACAGAGATAATGTAATAAGGAAATCATACTATGTGGCAAAAGGATTGGGTAATTTCTAAGGTCTATTTTGACTCAAAAAAATCTGACCCTACCACTCTTAACAGTTAACAAAACAAGGTAAGGAAGGAATTAAAATAGGCCTAAAACATTTTAATGCTCATGACTAAAATTAGCGACATCTTTTTTTCAGACTGACAGTATATTATAGATGAGAGCTTTTGTAGGCCTGCAAGCAGACATCACATACCCTTTCAGTCAACTACAGACCTGAAGTTACGTTTGTGATCAAATCCTAGTAGGTCAAAACATCCTTACCACAATACTAGTGGAAATTCCGTACAGATTATTACTATAGGAAAGCATGGGCTTCTCTGGTGGCTCAGACAGTAAAGAATCCACCTACAATGTGGGAGACCTGGGCTCAATCCCTGGGTTGCAAAGATCCCCTGGAGGAGGGCATGGCAACCCATTGCCTGGAGAATCCCATGGACAGAGGTGTCTGTCAAGCTACAGTCCATGGGGCCGTAAAGAGTCAGACATGACTGAGCAACTAAGCACAATGCAGAGTAATGAAATACAAACAATGATGATGAAATGACTTAGGAGAAAATCAGCAAACTTACCCCCATCAAAATCACAAAATACACCTATTCTTTCAGGAACAGCAACATCCAAGGCTTTGACTTTATTATTATGCTTTGCTGCAAATGTGTTCTGTAGCCAGTTGTTCACATGGATACACCAACTAGTGTTTGTCTTTCCCAACTGGTCAAATTTCCCCAAAGTCTTGTACGCTACTCCCACACTGTAGGATTTACAATCCTTCTGGGCCTTGACCTCCCAATAATGTTGTCCACTTTCAATAGCTGTGTCTCCTACAAAAGATTAGAAGGTAAATTTAACTCTTACCTCTTTCTTATGACTTACAGAGTTTTACCTATATTTGACCCCACAAAATGGCACCAAAAAGTCTGATTCAGGAGAATAATCATGTTACACAGACACTAAATGCAGAGTATCTGCTATAATGACTTGTATGTTTACTAACTTCTCCGAATATAAAAGGCTTCAGAACTTTTCTTCCTTATTATCCCCTTAAGAGTTATAAATGTGGAGTACTACATAAACTGAAGTAGAATTTAAAACATATCAATAAAAAGATAATTTGAAAACCTACCAAAGCAACTAGGCTTCCAGGGGTAGAAATTTTGGCAAATATTCATTCAATACACAGGCAGCCACACCACCCCTGAGTAGAAAGTCCACCCATGTGACTGTGATGCTTTTAATCTGAGATAATGAAGAATTATTATGTTTATCCTACCCAACACTGTGTACGATTCCCCCGTAAAACGATCTCTGCTGCCTCTTACTGCTGGTGGCCTGGAGCCTACAGATGTCCGTTTAGGGGATGGGGTACCACTTCTATATAAACAGAAACAAAAAGAAAAACAAATATTCTATGTTGTACATGTTTCACAAACTAAAATTACAGATAAAAGGAAAGTTTGAAGAGCTTTCTAATCATGCTGCACAAAAAGCAACATTTAATTTTATTTGAATTATTTACTATTAAACAGAGTTGTCAATTTTAACACATGTAAGAAGTCATCAACATAAAGCAAGCTAAAAACACTAATACCATGCAGAGAGAGCAAGGCTTGTACAAATTAATACACAGTTGGAATATGAGACAACGCCAAAATGGGACAAGACAAAAGGGGGAAAAAAAACTCTAGGGGAAAAAAAAGAACTGCAGAAAGATAATGGATTATTTAACTTACATTTCTTGCAGCTAAATTTAAATTAAAAGCAAGTCTTTTTTTAGGAAGAGAAATGATTTATAATACTTGATATTATTCTGTGCGTGGATTTGGGTAATTGCTATTTTTAAGATTTATCATAATCAAATAACGTTTTTATTTTCATAAGCAGGAGGTATTTTTGTTTGTATCTTTTCTTCTTAAAAAAAAAATAGCAATTACCCAAATCCATGCACAGAGTAATATCAAGTATTATAAAGCATTTCTCCTACTAAAATGGACAAGATACAACTTGACTTCCCTTTTTCAAATTATATGATATAGTAAACTGGACAGCATTAAGGCCTTTCACTAACTCAAAACAGACCAAACCTCAAAAGATGTTTAAAAATTAACATTTCAATTATATCAAACTGCTGCATTCATAAAACAAAAAATTCGTAACTTACCAGCAGTAAAGAAATAAAGGGAAAGCATGGCAAAAAGAAAAACAGATGTAAATATTGAGAATGTCAATTTAAATTTCAAAGAAAAGTTAAATAAGGAAAAGTCTTCCATTGAAGCACCCTAGAATTCCGACCTTGAATACATTTTTGCAAGAAGTACAACAGTTATTATTGTCTCAAAGCAAACACGATTCCACCCTTTAAAGATACCTCAGTCACTCAACTGTCTCAACTAAGGTTCTTTGTTATCTTTAATCTGGACTGTTTTATCAGCTTCCCAATTCACTGTTAGAAGATAAACCTAACTCTGATTCTCCCACTCTAAAATCTTTACGTACTTCCTTACTACCTACAAAGAACTTAGCATGGCATTTCAGGTTCTTCTTGATTTGGTCCGCTTTTCCGGGTAGCTCAGCTGGTAAAGAATCCGCCTGCAATGCACGAGACCCCTGGGTCGGGAAGATCCCCTGGAGAAGGGACAGGCTATCCACTCCAGTATTCATGGACTTCCCTTGTGGCTCAGACAGTAAAGAATCTGCCTGCAATGTGGAAGACCTGGGTTTGATCCCTGGGTTGGGAAAATCCCCTGGAAGAGGGCATGGCAACCCACTCCAGTATTCTTGCCTGCAGAATCCCCAAGGACAGAAGAGCCCGGCACTAAGCACACAGCACTGCCTTTCCAGGCTGCCCACCTCTGGACGGCACTATCCAGCTAAAAGTAGCAGCTCAAGCGTTCCTTAAACTCAGGCAATCTGCCTCAGTGCATTTCCCTTCCATCTCTCGTTCTCTCACTGCCAAGTCCAAATGCTACACATTCTTCCACTTACTTGAGAACCAACTTAAATACTAATCCACTAATGAAGGTCTCCCAGATCCTACCAGGCTAAGTAACCTTTCTGAGGAGTCCACCTCTAGGCCAAAATTCTGTGTATGACCCTTCAGGCCTAACAGGAAGTAATTATAAATGCTTGCCTTCTCCTCACCAGACTTGGTGCATTGCAAGTTCACTGCAGGTTTTGGAGGGAGTTGCAATCCCCCTTGCTCCTAGGCAACTCCATGCTCCCATGCATGTCTGCATTCCTAGATTAGATACCTGTATTCAGAGGTTCCATTATGGGAGGGGGCCCTCAGCTGAGACCCTTTCCAGCTGCCTCCTCAGAGACTTCCTTAAAGGGGGAAGGGTAGGGGAGCAGTCTGAAGACACTTTTCTCCACTCGTCTCAATACTTTCCCACTCCTAACCTTTCCCATTTCCTTGGCCTCAGGTCCACAAAACAGAAGAAGGCTTTTGTTTGTTCTCCCTGGGCAGCGAGATGGTCCTCAGATACTCACCATCTGCCATCTGCTCTGGTTTACCTAACCCGCACCCCGTGCCATTCTGCTGTGAAAATGGAACACTGGGTGACCTAGCACCCCTTCCTCTGCGCCTCCTACTT
Source organism: Ovis aries (assembly GCF_016772045.2). Lineage (NCBI taxonomy): Eukaryota > Metazoa > Chordata > Mammalia > Artiodactyla > Bovidae > Ovis > Ovis aries. The sequence goes on from NC_056055.1 coordinate 17,520,895, forward strand.
ATGCTATCACAGTAAGTGAGCAAAGTCTGCACTGTTACTTTCAGTTTGGCTCACTGTCCTAATTGACCACTTCAACATCTGGCAGCTCAGGAAATCTTTCTTCCTCCAAACTCCCTGATTCACACATACTACTGAACACAATCTCCATCTCAGATTATTATTATTTATATATAGAGAGATAGCTCATCTACATAAGTTAGGGCAAATTCCTTGAAGGCAGGGACCATGCTTATCCCTATAAACCCCACAATATCCAGCTGACATCCTACAGTAAATAAATATTTATGGAAAGAATAAATGTATGTAACATTCCAGAAGTAGCCCACATACAAAATACGCTTAAAGAGATGAGAGAAAGAGAAATAACATGTTGAAATTATAAACATAAGCAGTCTAAAAATCTCCAAATGACCAAACTTCACTGATCCTATCAAATCCAGCAGCATTTTACAATTCTAATACACCAACTATGAGTCACTTTCACCAATAATAAGCAAATAAACTAGAAAAAAGAGAAGACAATAATTTTGAAAAGAGAACACATTCTGGTTTCTGGGAAAGATATGGGGTATCTTCAAATCAGCACATTATTACTTGTGCAATTTGAAATGATTCATCTTTCTGGCACTGTTCTAATAATTTCAGTAATGACCTTTTTTTTAATCTTTGATACTTTTGAAATTGTATGATTATTATAAATCATAGAACACTTTAAACTTGCTTCATGTCAAATATTTGTAAAAGCAAAGCTGTAATGTTAGATATATTGAATACAGCACAACAAGAAAGATGCCAGGTATAAGTAAATGCAGAAAAAAATCATATAAATGAAATCAATTCAAGAAAGACTTAAAGCAGAGCTTATTGTTTTGTTATCATATACAATATAATCTAAATAATATGAAGCATAATGCTATATAATGCTGTAAATCCAAAACATAAGCTACCAATACAGACAGTCTACACAAAGCAGTATTTTAGCTTATGAAGGCTGCTGCAATGGGTTCTGCTTATTGGTTAAAGAAAAATTTAAGTTATTCAGCCAAGCTAGATAGACTAGATCCTAGAACTAGACAGACATAGATCATCACCTTGAATGTTTCTTCAGTGAAGTAACATGGACACTGTCAGATAAAAATAGGCAACTGTTAAGAGATTGCTTTACAACTTAAATTTAACAGTTTATATAATAAAATCAGAAGAAACATTGGCTGAGGAATTTCTTTTGATTCACTGTTTCACAGTGATTACACCTTATTTCAGTTTGAATACAATTCATCTCTGTTAAAAGAGGCCTCCATACTTTAAGACTACCTAAGTCAGTCTGACGGTAACACAAGGTGCCAAGCCTGTCTCTGGTTCACAAGGTTGCTGACCAGGGGCCCAACACTGGTTGTACATGGTAAAAGTTGTCATTCAACGCAGACCTTCAGCTAAAAGAGGTGATCTGTAAGTCTAACATTCAGGAACTACGCTAGGAACTTCTCTCTAAGCAGTTCAAATTGCTGTAGATATAACCTGAAAAGAAATGGAATACTGAAATAAAAGATGTAAGTAAGAAGAGGATTAGGAAAAAAACTAAGAAAAAATAATGAAAAATGTTAATGACAAATTCAAGTACTGGCAAACAATATTGCATTTTCACTTTGGTGTTAATAATAAGAATTTCATTTCTAGTTACTGTCAAATAAGAATCAATATACAAGCATTTAATCCAAATAACAGACTTAATAAATGAGCTTACCTGCCCTTGTTCTCTTTTCCTTTAATTTTACTGTCTTGACCTTTTCCTCCAGTAGGATCCCACTCTACACAGGTATCTTCAACTCTCAGGTTCAAATGGGACGATGAGTTATCCAAATTGAAATTAAGTGCTAACCAAAATAATATTTCATTTTTAATGTAGCATATCTCTAGTTTCTGAAGCACAGCCATCATCATATTATTTTTGAGCTCAATAGATTCCAACACTGTATATAAAGTTTCAATTCTTAACCTTAAGATTTAAAGTCTACAATGATAAAGCCATAATCTACCAATTCCTCCTCTATTTCCCTTTATTCTCCTCTATATATCTATCCTATACTCCAACCAAACACAGTGTACTTGCATGGTCACAGTTCTTTCTGCTTTTCCTTCTGATGGAATCTCCAGTAGCAAAATAGCTTCAATTTCCTATTATCAGAGCATCAGCTGACTGTTACGACTAAACAGAAAGTGGAGCTAGTAGCATCAAGGATGAGAAGAAAGTGATGCGGTGTAAAATTATAGACCCTGGCACACACACTCTTTTGCTCTAACATTTAACAATTTCATATTTAAACTCCCAGTATTTTCAAAAACAAGGCAAGCAGGGAGAAACAGGCCATGATGGCGGAAGCAAGGGAAATAACTCAGCTGACAGAGCTAAGATGATTTACAAGGCAAAGCATAGATGGGGGAAAAGGGCTACTGAAATGAAAACAAATCAAGAAAATACAACACAAAGCTACGCTTTTCAAATTATTTGGTATCGGGGAACTATGTGCTATTCATAAGACTTACTTAGAACTGCTAATTTAGGAAATCAGTTTAACACAGGATCACTTGTTTCTTTTGGATACTGAGGGTTAATCATTGAAATGTATCAATTTAATATGCAATTTCTGGAATTTGCATTTTAAGCAAGGTATCATCTACTACACAGTTACCAATAAATCTGCTTATTAGTTATATTTCCCTCCAAAAGTTTAAATTTCTTATAAGTATTCACCAAAGAAATATTGCTTTACAATACCCCATTTCACTTAAGGATAATATGTGATTTAGCTAAAGGTTCAGTGTGTCTGTGAAATATTCATCATCAAACAACAAAATATTTATATAGAAAACCTAATGCTTATCTAGTGCATGAAGAATCCTTTTATACTCTACTGTTTTGTAAACAGCACTTTAATTTCACCTATTCATCTGACCTATTGTTCACTGTATTTCAAAACATTCTAAATACAAACTGACTAACCATAACCACTTCCAGAAAATGTCATACTATATGCAAAAAAGTTAATAGCTTTCAAAACATGCATGTAAACAGAAATGAACTTACTGAAAGAAGAAATAATACAGTTCTAGTAAAAATGGAAATAGAATTCCTCAAAAGGGAGGTACTGAAAAGTTAGTTTTATACAAAACTGAGATCCTATATTACCAAGAATGAACTGTCTTAAGAAAACAGAGTTAACCTCTCTATTAGTTATTAGTTAATACATGTGAGAGCATCTGAATTTTTGAAAGAAAACAGTGGATATAACTCAAGGTGCCATCAACACTCAGCTGCTTGTTAAAATCCTAAGGAAAGAAAAAAAATCATAAAGCTATTCCCTATGTTTGATGATGAAGAGGAGAGTACAGTCAAGGGTGGCAAAAAACAGGTATTGTCCCTCAAGCCACTTGAGGTCAGACTTATCAAATACCATAGCCCCCGAACCGAAAGGTATAGATTTCAAACTCAGGGGTGCAATCTTTTCTCTCTTCGTTTTTGGACACTGTCCCTTCATGAAGCCTCAACTAAATCACTGAGGCTCTCTAAGTAACAAGGATAATATTTTACTATGAAGTTTAAAAAAAAGATTGTCCTCAAAAGTGAGGCCTCAACTGTTAGTCTTATCTCTCATACAAGCCCTGTAATGAAACCAGATATTAGTTTCCGTATCTTTAAAAGTCTGTGTAAACAAAGTACCAAAAAAAATAAGGGACAGATATGTTTTAATGTTTACTTTGGGTTGGTGGCTACTTTCTGTACTGTAAAATTATATCACAGATACTAACATCTGAGGCTAGAAAGCAACTGGTGATTAGTATCACATCATTTACCTTTACAAGGAAGAGATAAAATACTTTAAAAATTCTGGTCATAAGAAATCATCACTTTTGGTAATTTCAATAAAAGAAGAAATTACATAACATTGGAGAGACAGATACTAACAAGGTTCACTATGTTCTACACCAAGCACCCCAAGTGGCAGGATATGAAGTTTTGGTAGGACTCAACTATTTAATCTCCATCTCTCTTTCCCTTTCCCCCCACTTCTGTGCTCATATATTTATTTCTAGTGGTTGGTCAAGAAGGGCTACAACAAGTCAAAAAATTAGTAAGCCACTGTTTACCGTGGCCCTTTAAAAGCCTGACTTTTCTCTGGAGCTCCTGCTGTCGTTAGCAGCCACCCCAGTGGTAGGAGTGACCTCAGAAAACCTGTGACCCATAGCTTCTTAGGAGATAATTTTACTGAGTCTCCCAGAAGGTCCTAGAAGGTTCAGTGGGCCTCAGGGTTGAGTATCAGTCTACCTCAAGCCCAGGGGGTTTACCCCATAGTGAGAACTGCTCAAAAGGACTAGAATCAATTTAGTCTTTCCCTGCAAATCCTAAGACCAAGAATTTGACTAGTTAAGATCTAGACACTGCTAATGGGAGCAGAGAGTCCAGCTCCAAAGAAACTGCAAGCCAGATATTCATTTTCCTGAATCTACAGAATTTGCATGAAAATGTAAAATTCACCACATTTAGGCCCAAGTTTGGTCACTAAATATTAAAGGAAAAGGAACAAAAGAAATAAAAAAAGATAAAATATTCTTGGGGGAGGATATTAATAATAATGCAATTTTACCTCACAAGAGTTTAAAACAGTTCAAGTTATATAGAAAAGATTATCTACCTATAAATATGACTTTATTTTGAAATGGTAAAAATCTCTAAAGAAACCACAGTTTCAATTCAATTTGTTAACAAGTAATTCTAAATAACTGCATTTCTTGGCTAAGTTATCTGTAGTTCTCAAATAAAAACACTTGCTAATCCAAATTACTTTGACTTAGTTTTGTTTTGCTTTTTTAATCTTTCTAATGCAATCATATTCTTATGAGTTTGAGCTGTCAATAACTTATGAACTTCTTGTTTTATTCTAAAATATTTTTATACCAGCCTCCAAGTCATATCAAACTTCTAGCATTCAAACCTATTCAAATGCTACGTGAACTGTAGGTCAGTGGAACACTCAAAGGCCCAACTATCTAACAACAATGGATAGACACTGATTCTGGAAGTAAACTGAGTCAATTATCATCTCATGACTGGAAAGATCTATAACATTATTGCCTTCAAATTGGTAAACACCTGAAAAATCTTCTGTGTTTAAATGTTACTCTTTGTTGTTGTTATTGAGTCACTAAGTCATGACTAACTCTTTGCAACCCACAGACTGCAGCACACCAGGCTCCCCTATCATTAACTATCACCTGGAGTTTGTTCAAATTCATGTACATTGAGTTCTAATAAATTCAAACTCAGAGACTAGAAGCACTTACTTACATTCCTGGCCCACAATAAAGGCAGGCAGAGAACGTGTAAATAAGATTCTTGTTCACACCTTTCCAAGCTAGTTTTAGGGATCATGGGTAAGTTAATTTACATATTTGAGCATCCTTTTCTTCACCTACAAAATGGGTATCAATACCATCTGTTCTACTGATCCCTCAAGATGGTTTCAATGATCAAATAAAAGACTTGTGAGAGGACTTTGTAAACACTAACAAACTATATAAATAATAATTTCTACAATAAGATTTATAAAAACAAAAAATATTTGAACTAAACTGAATACATACTTTCCTATTATTGAGACATAATCCATTCTCTGGGCAAACCTCAACAATGGGAATGTAATTATACTAGACTGAAATTTGTAAACTAAGTACCTATGGGAGAACATAATACCATCACTGGTCTATATCACATATCTGAAAGTGAAAGTCACTCAGTCGTGTCCAACTATTTGCAACCCCATGGACTGTAGCCTACTGGGCTCCCCTGTCCATGGGACTTCCCAGGCAAGAATACTGGAGTGGGTTGCCATTTCCTTCTCCAGGGGATCTTCCTGACCCAGGAATCAAACCTGGATCTCCTGCATTACAGGCAGAAGCTTTACTGTCTGAGATACCAGGGAAGCCCCTGACTTATCTGAATCCTAGGGTAAAAGAGAAACCAATGAAATCCACTACTGTAGTCCTAATTTTCCCATCTTAAAATACCTCCTGATGAGAATCCTGTGTGTGGAGGGGGGTTGTGGGGGGCGGGTATGAAGGTGAGGAAGGGAAGGCAACTATAGATGAAATGTTTCCTATTACAAAGTGTTGAACAACTTTACATGTTAAGTTCTATTTTGTGGTGAACAACAGCTAATGATCTTACCTTTGGTCTCTAGAGTCACTGGATCAGAATACTCTCCAGCCACAGCCTTGTTACAAGCTCGCACTCTGAAATTCATGTACTTTGAATCAAACTTTAAACCTGAAAAAAATGAAAGACAGCCTTGAGATATGAAAAGTAAAGGACTCTACTACGAAAGTATGAGTACGAACCTTCAGACTTTTTTCCCTCCTTGGAACTATCTTTTTACTCAGAAAGAGTACAAATTTATGTTAACAGAGTGATCATGCCTGAAATAAAAGGAATCATGATTTATCTATTATTTTCTTCAAAACAAATGAATTATGCAGTTTATCACTGGGCTTTTTAAATTTAGCAATAAAAAATATTCTCAAGCCTCATTATAAGTAAAGTTTCATTCATGGAGAGATGCTATGGTTTAAAACAACATACTCAATTTCTGGAAAGTAGCTAAAGAATTTTTATATTTGTTTCACAAGTGAAAAATGAATTTAAGGAGAAAGTGAAGCATAAGGATTAATAGCAAAATTCTAAAGTTAGTCAGGACCAGATTAACATCTCAATCCAAAAATTACTAGCTATGGAGCATTCAACAACTTGATAGAGCCACAGTTGTAAAATGGAAAAGGAAAAATCAAACCTCACAACTGCAAGGACTAAATGAAATGCACTGTACTTATAAAATCAGATGTCCTGTGAACTTCAGCCCAGATCCTGACAAATGTTAGGTTCTCAGTAATGATAACAATACTAACGTTACTGCTCACGTAAAACAAACATTAAAAATCTCAGGCAACATTCAGCTCACTCATATACCCTAGCTCCCCTACATACAGTGAAAGGAGAGTGAATTCACTCAGTCGTGTCCGACTCTCTGCAACCCCATGGACTATAGCCTACCAGGCTCCTCTGTCCATGGGATTTTCCAGGCAATAGGACTGGAGTGGATTGCCATTTCCCCTATATATAGAGATATGTTTTTAAAGACTATCAAAGGCCAACACACAAACTTCTAATATCAAGTCACAGCTCAACCTTAAGTATTACCTTAAAGGTAATAATAAAAAGGTAAAGGCAAAGACACACTGAAACCATACTCACAGAAAACTAGTCAATCCAATCACACTAGGACCACAGCCTTGTCTAACTCAATGAAACCAAGCCATGCCTGCGGGGCAACCCAAGACGGGCGGGTCATGGTGGAGAGGTCTGACAGAACGTGGTCCACTGGAGAAGGAATGGCAAGCCACTTCAGTATTCTTGCCTTGAGAACCCCACGAACAGTATGAAAAGGCAATATGATAGGATACCAAAAGAGGAACTGCCCAGGTCATCAGGTGCCCAATATGCTACTGGAGATCAGAGGAGAAATAACTCCAGAAAGAATGAAGGGATGGAGCCAAAGCAAAAACAATACCCAGCTGTGGATGTGACTGGTGATAGAAGCAAGGTCCAATGCTGTAAAGAGCAATACTGAATAGGAACCTGGAATGTGAGGTCCATGAATCAAGGAAAATTGGAAGTGGTCAAACAGGAGATGGCAAGGGTGAACGTCGACATTCTAGGAATCAGCAAACTAAAATGGACTGGAATGGGTGAATTTAACTCAGATGACCATTATATCCACTACTGTGGGCAGGAATCCCTCAGAAGAAATGAAGTAGCCATCATGGTCAACAAAAGAGTCCAAAATGCAGTACTTGGATGCAATCTCAAAAATGACAGAATGATCTCTGTTCATCTCCAAGGCAAACCATTCAATATCACAGTTATCCAAGTCTATGCCCCAACCAGTAATGCTGAAGAAGCTGAAGTTGAACAGTTTTATGAAGACCTACAAGACCTTTTAGAACTAACACCCAGAAAAGATGTCCTTTTCATTACAGGGGACTGGAATGCAAAAGTAGGAAGTCAAGAAACACCTGGAGTAACAGGCAAATTTGGCCTTGGAATGCGGAATGAAGCAGGGCAAGACTAATAGAGCTTTGCCAAGAAAATGCACTGGTCATAGCAAACACCCTCTTCCAACAAAACAAGAGAAGACTCTACACATGGACATCACCAGATGGTCAACACCAAAATCAGATTAATTATATTCTTTGCAGCCAAAGATGGAGAAGCTCTATACAGTAAACAAAAACAAGACCAGGAGCTGACTGTGGCTCAGACCATGAACTCCTTATTACCAAATTCAGACTTAAATTGAAGAAAGTAGGGAAAACCACTAGACCATTCAGATATGACCTAAATCAAATCCCTTATAATTATACAGTGGAAGTGAGAAATAGATTTAAGGGCCTAGATCTGATAGAGTGCCTGATGAACTATGGAATGAAGTTCGTGACATTGTGCAGGAGACAGCGATAAAGACCATCCCCATGGAAAAGAAATTTAAAAAAGCAAAATGGCTGTCTGGGGAGGCCTTACAAATAGCTGTGAAATGAAGAGAGGCAAAAAGCAAAACAGAAAAGGAAAGATACAGGCATCTAAATGTAGAGTTCCAAAGAATAGCAAGAAGAGATAAGAAAGCCTTCTTCAGCGATCAATGCAAAGAAATAGAGGAAAAGAACAGAATGGGAAAGACTAGAGATCTCTTCAAGAAAATCAGAGATACCCAGGGAACATTTCATGCAAAGATGGGCTCGATAAAGGACAGAAATGGTATGGACCTAACAGAAGCAGAAGATATTAAGAAGAGGTGGCAAGAATACATGGAAGAACTATACAAAAAAGATCTTCACGACCCAGATAGTCATGATGATGTGATCACTAATCTAGAACCAGACATCTTGGAATGTGAAGTCAAGTGGGCCTTAGGAAGCATCACTACAAACAAAGCTAGTGGAGGTGATGGAATTCCAGTTGAGCTGTTTCAAATCCTGAAAGATGATGCTGTGAAAGTGCTGCACTCAATAAGCCAGCAAATTTGGAAAACTCAGTAGTGGCCACAGGACTGGAAAAGGTCAGTTTTCATTCCAATTCCAAAGAAAGGCAATGCCAAAGAATGCTCAAACTACCGCACAATTGCACTCATCTCACATGCTAGTAAAGTAATGCTCAAAATTCTCCAAGCCAGGCTTCAGCAATACGTGAACCATGAACTCCCTGATGCTGAAGCTGGTTTTAGAAAAGGCAGAGGAACCAGAGATCAAATTGTCAACATACTCTGGATCATGGAAAAAGCAAGAGAGTTCCAGAAAAACACCTATTTCTGCTTTGTTGACTATGCCAAAGCCTTTGACTGTGTGTATCACAATAAACTGTGGAAAATTCTGAAAGAGATGGGAATACCAGACCACCTAACCTGCCTCTTGAGAAATCTGTATGCAGGTCAGGAAGCAACAGTTAGAACTGGACATGGAACAACAGACTGTTCCAAATAGGAAAAGGAGTACGTCAAGGCTATATATTGTCACCCTGCTTATTTAACTTCTATGCAGAGTACATCATGAGAAACGCCGGACTGGAAGAAACACAAGCTGGAATCAAGATTGCCAGGAGAAATATCAATAACCTCAGATATGCAGATGACACCACCCTTATGGCAGAAAGTGAAGAGGAGCTAAAAAGCCTCTTGATTAAAGTGAAAGAGGAGAGCGAAAAAGTTGGCCTAAAGCTCAACATTCAGAAAACGAAGATCACGGCATCCGGTCCCCTCACTTCATGGGAAATAGATGGGGAAACAGTGCAAACAGTGTCAGACTTTATTTTGGGGGGCTCCAGAATCACTGCAGATGGTGACTGCAGCCATGAAATTAAAAGACGCTTACTCCTTGGAAGAAAAGTTATGACCAGCCTAGATAGCACATTCAAAAGCAGAGACATTACTTTGCCGACTAAGGTCCGACTAAGGTCAAGGCTATGGTTTTTCCCGTGGTCATGTACGGATGTGAGAGTTGGACTGTGAAGAAGGCTGAGTGCCGAAGAATTGATGCTTTTGAACTGTGGATTTGGAGAAGACTCTTGAGAGTCCCTTGGACAGCAAGGAGATCCAACCAGTCCATTCTGAAGGAGATCAACCCTGGGATTTCTTTGGAAGGAATGATGCTAAAGCTGAAGCTCCAGTACTTTGGCCACCTCATGAGAAGAGTTAACTCATTGGAAAAACTCTGATTCTGGGAGGGATTGGGGGCAGGAGGAGAAGGGGACGACCGAGGATGAGATGGCTGGATGGCATCACAGACTCGATGGACGTGAGTCTGAGTGAACTCCGGGAGTTGGTGATGAACAGGGAGGCCTGGCGTGCTGCAATTCATGGGGTCTCAAAGAGTCGGACACGACTGAGTGACTGAACTGAACTGAACTGAAATGTGGAGCAGTGCATATATCTAGAAAATTGACAGCTTTTTTACTGTTAGAAAACTAAGGTTAAAAAATTAAATTTTATTGAGACAGTGTTTACAATATCCCTTCACATATTGTTTTACCAGAGTGCAAATATCCAGAACTAATTAAAGTGAAGGTTTTCTTGATATTTTAAGAGAAATTCATTTCTATAACAAATATACAAAAACATCAGCTTGGCTAAAGAAACTGAATAACTTGAACTTTTAATGTAAGTCAAAAATTCATCAATTATATCTATTTTCTGAGAATGAGATTCACAAAATGCAGTCATCTTACCTGATAGTGTATATTCAGTACCCTTAATATTATCAACTATTTCCCAACATCGCTCATCCTTTACACGTGGAAGTCCATCAAAATTTGTTTTCCGATATTCTAGTATAAAATGATCAATCTTATTATCTTCTTCTGGCATTCTCCAAGCTACTGTCACAGAGTTGTCAGCCACCAAACATTCTACTGGATCTATCTCTGGAGCTTTGGGGACTGAAGCAAAAAAAAAAGCTCATTTTTCACTAATAGTACTAATCCAATATTTATGTCTGTCATTCAAATTATGCTTTTTCATGTTGCTTTTGAACTGTTAAATTGAATCAGGCTAAGAGAAGGGATATCTTATAAATGCAAAATAACCATTTTTCAAAGCTGTTTTAAAGTTCATATTTCAAAGTTTTTCATAGATGCATTCAAAGTACATTAAAAACACAGTTGGCAAAAAGCAATTCAAACAGGCTAAGAGTAAAGACTCGAGAATTATTTGCTACTTTTCAACACTTATGTCTAACCTGCTATTTCAAACAGCTGGAGACCATAAATTAAATTACTGCTGACAAAATTAAATAATTTGCTTTGAATCCAATGATTAAAATAGTTCAAAATATTTTCAATGTATTTTAAAAATCTTGTTTATAGAATAACTGTGATTTCTCAACACTGAACAAAAATGAAATCTGCAACCCCATAAAATATTTAAGAATTTTTAAATGTTTCTCCAGAGTTCCATGATTCATCAGAACAAAATGCAGTAAATAAGTCACAGTTAACATGTATGAAAATTAATAAATTTCTTTTCCATAAAAGAGGTTTTACATAGCTCCTCAACATTAACAGATGTTCCATTTAATAGTAGGCTAACTGGGGAACATGGTCCTCCAGTGATACAGATGTGTCTTAAATGTGTAAAACTGTGCCAGTATTGTATTTAAACACTTGTTGCTAAAAAAAGCTTTGAAAGATTTACTCCAAGCATGTAAGTCTGGTTCAACATTCTAAATTAACTAATTCATTGTATCGGTAGAAGAAAATTCAAATGATCAGAAGAAAAATTATATGATGTGAATCAATAGAGGAAAAAATACTTTACAAAATCCAACATTTATTCATGACTAAAGCTCTCATTAAACTAGGAAACTTTACCTGATAAAGAATATCTACAAAAAAAAAAAACAACCTACAGTTAACATCAAGGTTGAGAAACTAAACACCTTTCCCCTAAGGCTATGACGTCCCCTCTCTCCACTCCTATTCAACACTGTACTGGAAGTTCCAGCTAATGCTATAAGACAAGGAAAAGAAATAAAAAATATGCAAGTTAGGAAAGAAGAAGTAAAACTGTCTTTGTTTGCTGATGACAGTCTATGTAGAAAATCCCAAAGAATTAACAGAAAAATTCCTGGAAACAAAAAGCTTATAGCAAGGCTGCAGGATAGAAGGTATGAACAGGCAGAGTGCAGGGGAATTTTAGGGCAGTGAAACTACTCTGTAAGATAATGTAATGGTGGAGACATGACTTTCAGTTCAGTTCAGTTCAGTCACTCAGTCGTGTCTGACTCTTTGCGACCCCATGAATCGCAACACGCCAGGCCTCCCTGTCCATCACCAACTCCCGGAGTTCACTCAGATTCACGTCCATCGAGTCGGTGATGCCATCCAGCCATCTCATCCTCGGTCGTCCACTTCTCCTCCTGCCCCCGATCCCTCCCAGCATCAGGGTCTTTTCCAATGAGTCAACTCTCCGCTTGAGGTGGCCAAAGTACTCAAGCTTCAGCTTTAGCATCATTCCTTCCAAAGAAATCCCAGGGTTGATCTCCTTCAGAGTGGACTGGTTGGATCTCCTTTCAGCCCAAGGGACTCTCAAGAGTCTTCTCCAACACCACACTTCAAAAGCATCAATTCTTCGGCACTCAGCCTTCTTCACAGTCCAACTCTCACATCCATACATGAATACTGGAAAAATCATAGCCTTGACTAGACGGACCTTAGTCGGCATAGTAATGTCTCTGCTCTTCACACATTTACCAAACCCACAGAACTGTGTAACAGAGTGAACTCTAATGTGAACTACGAACTTCATTTAATAATAACTTTTTAATACATTATAGACGTTAGTCTATTACTGGAACATAAGCAACACAGATTACTATTCATTTCTATGGGAAGACATCATGGGCATTCATAAATTTAATATGCTGTGCCCTGCCTACATATAAGGAAGTATAAACACCTGTAGCATGTAGTAATTTTGTAATTTTGCTGAGTTAAAACCTGTATTGAAGTCCTAAGAGGCTTGTATAAATAAAATACCACTTAATCTGTAAGTGGGTCCAGCTAACTCCCCACAAATCTATGTCTCAAATTCAGCTATTAATATCACTGCAATAAGAATGTACTGGCAAGAAGATTCTTCCTTCTTATGAATAATAGTCCCCAAAGAAAGCAAACTTGGCAGGTAAAAAGAAAATCTAGATATTTTAATTTAATCATTTATTATTTTAATAAATAATATTTAATTTATATTTAATTTATTTATTTTATATAAACATATTTGTATTTTATTTATATTAATCTAATTAAATAATATTTAATTAACATTATTATTAATAATGTACCTATTTATTTAAATTTAAGAGTGGTATTATTCAAAGCAGAGACATTACTTTGTCAACAAAGGTTCATCTAGTCAAAGCTATGGTTTTTCCAGTAGTCATGTATGGATGTGAGAGCTGGACTATAAAGAAAGCTGAGTGCCAAAGAATTGATGCTTTTGAACTGTGGTGCTGGAGAAGACTCTTGAGAGTCCCTTGGACAGCAAGGATATCCAACTAGTCCATCCTAAAGGAAATCAGTCCTGAATATTCATTGGAAGGACTGATGCTGAAGCTGAAACTCCAATACTTTGGCCACCTGATGTGAAGAACTGACTCATTTGAAAAGATACTAATGCTGGGAAAGATTGAAGGAGGGAGGAGAAGGGGATGATAAGGATGAGATGGTTGGATGGCATCACTGACTCAATGGACATGAGTTTGAGTAAACTCCAGGAGTTGGTGATGGACAGGGAGGCCTGGCGTGCTGCTGCTGTCTATGGGGTCGCAAGGGGTTGGACAGGACTGAGCAACTGAACTGAACTGAACTGAAGAGTGGTATGTCAAATATTCTGTAATAACCTACATGGGAAAAGAGCCTGAAAACATGGATATATGTATAACTGAGTAACTGTGCTGTATGCCTGAAACCACACAACACTGTAAATAAACTATACTTCAATATCAAATAAAAATTAAATTGAAAAAAGAGTCATATGTCAAATTAAGAGTGACTTGAATCTAATGCATGGGAAGTTCATCCAATATCCTATATAGAAGTAAGAGAAGAATTTCAACAAATGTAGGAATAAAGTACAGGGAAAGACGAAAGATGGTAAACTTGTAATATAAAAAATATTAGGGAACAAAGAACTCTTAAAAAAAATGAGAATGGAAAGCAATTCACAGCAACTTCCATAAAGCAACAAATTGTGTGGACATTGTTCTAATAATTTTACTTAAGTTTTTCACTGCATGTGAATGTAAAAGAACAACTGCCACAAACATGTCTCTCTTCTTGACTGCCGAAGCTCAGAAAGGAGGACATAAACTCTAAGTTTCAATGTATGAATAATGGCTTAGCGTAAAAGAAAATGATCACGATTATTATCATTCATCATTATCACTTTCAATTTTCAAGACTCAGGTAAGTCCACAACTCGTTACTATACATAATGCAGTGTAGAGTGGATTTGTGTGGTGTTTACAGAATGAACTATTAAGGGATAAAGGTATTCATTTTTAAGTTTATCTGACTGCATCTTATAGGAGATTTTTATGCTATAGCAGAATATAAAAAATTAATGATGTGAGTTCACCTTTCATAAATTTTAACAACCTATTATACCTTCCTTTAGGATGAAACTCCCCCACAAAAAGATTTCTTGCTTTTTATTACACCTCATTCCTTCAGACTGTCTTAAGAGTTTGCAAAAGAAGAAATCCTAACTGTGCATGCAATCTACTTGACTGTACAGCAGATATGGCCTGGGTTTGTTAAGCCATCACTGAAAATCCAAGAGAAGGAAAGTAATGTTGAGAAGATTGCTTTTTTAGTATTTTTTTTAAATCAAAAAACTACTACTCATGTGTATATTCACAGTCCACCCCTCCTGACTCTCCTTCTGAATTTAGAAACAGTGTGAATGAAAATATAATGGTTAGCAATCCTGAGAGGCCAATTTACAGGTAGGCACTCACTGATAAGTATGTATACTTTCTTCTTCTACAACTATGATTTCTTCCCTCATCTTTTCCTTCTCTGAACTCCTTTAGAACTTCTGCTCTATACCATACAAGTTAATACTTCACTTATGTCACCACAATTAATTCTACTATAGTTTCTTGACTACTAACTTTGTCTTTCCAATCATATTCTAAAGTCCTGGACCAAATTCTCATAGGAGAAAAGAATGGTTTCATATGATTAACATTCTCTATCAAAAACAGCTAACCTCCAAAAACTGTAAGCCTGTAAGTAAAATGCGTCACTTTCCAGAGATTTCCTGATCACCATGTTCAAACTGTTTTAGCTATCCACTTAATTAACACTACTTGATGCTAGTAAAAAGAGAATAACCAAAAGGTCCTTAGTTGGCTCTTTCACATACGTGAACAGTAACAATAAAGTGGGACTCAATTTTAAATGGTTTCAACTGCTGGAATATCATCATACTAATACTCTAATAAACCAGTGTTGACACATTATTATTATAAAACTCCATCTGAACCAGAAGCCACCACAACAATGGTAATAATAACAATCAACATTCATTAGGTGTTAACTATGTGCCAGGTACTCTTTCAAGTGCTTTAGAGGTCTCAATTCACTTAATCTTTATAAAAATCCTAGAAGGATAACATCATACTTTAAAGATGAAGAAAATGAGGTGAAGTTAAATAATCTGTTGAGGCTATATAGCAAATAAGTGACAGCCAGAACTCAAACCTAGGAAGTCTGGCCCCAAGACTCAGCGTTAACCATAACAGTACATTGCTTCTCTCTGCCAAACTAGTGATAAGAGGTATCCTGTACTAGGATTCTGAAACTGGAATTTTACTGTCAGTAAAATAATTCTCTAAAAATAAAGACTAGCAAATTCAGTTATTCCTTAGCTGAAGAAAGAAAAACACACACTATATTTCCTTAATATTTAAATTCTAATGTTCATTACAAAAAAATCTTGAAAAAAGAGGTTTTATACATAACTTTATACATAATATATGTACTAACTTACCTGGCAAAAACTTCAAAGTTTGCAATATCTGTCTTTCCTGAGAAAAATCCACCATTAAATGAGTCATGTTGTCACTGACCTTTGGTTTCAAAGAAAGGCGAAAGGCTGAAGCCATTGTTACTCTATAGCAAACACAGACATAAACATTCTTATAAAAATAAAGAATGGGAAGTATCACATCATATTTAATGTATAAAATGAACAGATAGAACTTATTTCTCCACTCTAGTGGTTTCTGAATCTATTAACAAAGATAACAAAATTAAACAGAAATTTGCTTTTAGATCTTTTGAAAATTAACTTTAAAAAATGTAAAGTTTTTTAAATTTAAAGACATTTAAATAACCTTTAAAGAACTTTCCTCCAGCCAGTTTTACAAAACTTCATAAAAACACAAAAGACTCAAGAGACAAATGGATATCCAAGACAAATCATCTTTAACAGACTCAACAGTCATCTGAATCTCTGTAAACTCAGTCTGACTTCCTGATGCCAGCCTCACTCCTTTTCATATGCCAAATAATGAACTGTAAATACACCCTGAATCAAACACTCTGCCTAGTCATCACAGCCATCCCACGTGTCCTTAAATAAAAGTAAAGGACACTGACCAAATACTGTATTGTTTGATAGGTGCTAAAGAAAGACTATGGATGAGGAAGGAGAGAAGTGAAATCACAATTCTGAATACTATGCTAGAAGCTATCACTCTGATGTATTAACATAAGCTGAATGGAAGTAGACAAGAAGAAACAGCCCTGTGAAACCATATTCCATGGAAATAGTAGGAACTCAATCAATATATTTTAGATGAATGTAGTACACAAAAGAAAAAAGAAAGAAGCCATACAAGAGCTCATTTTACCTACAGTAGGGGGAAATTGTTCTGTCAATTAAAACTAGAGATTAAACGAAGTTCCCATACCCTATTGCTATTTTATCTCAAACTTCAATTTTTCATATTATAGTAATATCTACATATATCACAAAGTAATTACCCTTATTATCTTTGGTCAAAGAATGATACCAAAATACTATTCATGACCATTGTCCTCCTAGAAGAGAATCTGGGAGAGGAAGAAAATAGAGTTGCAAGAACAAAAGGAATACCAGGCCTAGTCATTCACATCTACCAAACTACCCTAAAGATCAATGGTATGAAAGGGATTAAACATGTGGCTGTATTGTTACTTTATTAGGTAATCACTTTAGTAGTAACAAAGAGTGAGCAATAGTTGATCTATTTATCAAGAAGTAAGTGCTATGAAAAGATCACTAATTATTAGAGAAATGTAAATCAAAATTACAGTGAGGCACCACACCTCACAATGCAAGAGCCATCATTAAAAAAGTTTACAAATAATAAATGTTGCAGAGGGTGTGGAGAAAAGAGAACCATCCTATATTGTTGGTGAGAATGTAAACTGTTGTAGCCACTGTGGAAAACAGTACAGAAATTCCTCAGAAAACTAAAAACAGAGTTGCCATATGATTCAGCAACCTCACTCCCAGCATATTTCTGGACAAACTGTAATTCAGAAAGATACACATACCCCATGTTCATAACAGCACTATTCACAATAGCCAAGTCATGGAAACACCTAAAAGTCCACTGACAGATGAATGGAAAGAGAAGATGTGGCTCATATACACCACAGAATAATCCGCAACCATAAAAAAGGATGAAATAATGCCATTTGCAGCAACATGAACGCAACCAGAGATGATGCTTAGTGAAGTCAGAAAAAGACAAATACCATGATATCACCTATATGCAGAACTTAAAAAAGACACAAATGAACTTATCTACAAAACAAAAAATGACACACAGACATAGAGAAACTTGTACATGAATTTGAGCAAACTTTGGGAGACAGTGGAAGACAGAGGAGTCTGGCATGCTGCCGTCCATGGATCGCAAAGAGTTGGATACGACTTAGCAAGAACAAGATGCAAACTATATATACAGGATGGATAAACAACAAAGTCCCGTAAAGCACAGGAACTATACTCAACATCCTGTGTTAAGCCATAATGGAAAAGAATGTACATATGTGTAACTGAGTCACTTTGCTATTCAGCAGAAATTAACACATTATAAATCAACTATACTTCAATTTCTTTCTAAAAAAAAGAAGGTGGCTGTGCTATATTGAAAAACAACTTATGGAGAAAGGAACTCACATTTAACTGAATGCCAAGGATAATGCTGAGTATTTCACACACTATTACTTTAAGCTCTTGGTTCTCAATATACAATTTCAGATTATATCAATAAGAAGTTAGGAACAAAGGCTAAGTCTTACATATGTTCTCTCCAGCTCCAAGTATCTTCTGAATTAAAGACTTCTTTTTTTTTTAAGTTTAGTTTTAGTTGAAGGATAATTGCTTTATTACAATATTGTGTTGGTTTTTGCCATAGATCAACATGAATCAGCCATAGATATATATATATGTCCCCCTTCCTCCTGGACCTCCCTTCCACCTCCCACCACAGATTTAAAGATTTCTTAAAGAGCTATATTCAGACAGGTACTTAGTAAATGCCTACTGAATCAATGAACAGGTGTGAATTTGGCTGCTTCTAAACATGGGGATTTAAAAGTTTGTTGAAAACTGTTCAGAAAAATATCTGAGAGTATTTTAAGGAATTTAAACCTGAAACTTTATCTATAAAACTTGATTTAATCATAATGGTCTTTCCTGTAATAAATCATAATGGAAAATAATATTTTAAAATGTATATATCTATGTATAATTGAATTACTGTGCTGTACAACAGAAATTAGCACAACACTGTTAATCAACTATACTTCAATTAAAAAAGTATCAAAAACAAAACAACAAATAAAAGCATAGCACGTACACCTTTCAAGATAAATCTGGGTCATAAAATCACTATGGCCTCAAAGGAAAAAAACATTCTCGAAAAACACATTAAAAAGGCTTATCAAAGCCCCAAAACAAGTTATTTACTAGACAATGAAAATTTCAATCTCCAAAAATAAAGTTAGATGTACAAGTATGCAATAATTTTCCAAAAGACTGAACTTATTTTTAGACTGAGTATATCAACTCAGCAGTGGCCACAGGACTGGAAAAGGTCAGTTTTCATTCCAATTCCAAAGAAAGGCAATGCCAAAGAATGCTCAAACTACCGCACAATTGCACTCATCTCACATGCTAGTAAAGTAACGCTCAAAATTCTCCAAGCCAGGCTTCAGCAATACGTGAACCATGAACTTCCTGATGTTCAAGCTGGTTTTAGAAAAGGCAGAGGAACCAGAGATCAAATTGCCAACATCCGCTGGATCATGGAAAAGCAAGAGAATTCCAGAAAAACATCTATTTCTGCTTTATTGACTATGCCAAAGCCTTTGACTGTGTGGATCACAATAAACTGTGGAAAATTCTGAAAGAGATGGGAATACCAGACCACCTGACCTGCCTCTTGAGAAATCTGTATGCAGGTCAGGAGGCAACAGTTAGAACTGGACATGGAACAACAGACTGGTTCCAAATAGGAAAAGGAGTATGTCAAGGCTGTATATTGTCACCCTGCTTATTTAACTTCTATGCAGAGTACATCATGAGAAACACTGGGCTGGAAAAAACACAAGCTGGAATCAAGATTGCCAGGAGAAATATCAATAACCTCAGATATCCAGATGACACCACTCTTATGGCAGAAAGTGAAGAGGAACTAAAAAGCCTCTTGATGAAAGTGAAAGAGGAGAGCGAAAAAGTTGGCCTAAAGCTCAACATTCAGAAAATGAAGATCATGGCATCTAGTCCCATCACTTCATGGGAAATAGATGAGGAAACAGTGGAAACAGTGTCAGACTTTATTTTTGGGGGCTCCAAAATCACTGCAGATGGTGACTGCAGCCATGAAATTAAAAGACGCTTACTCATTGGGAGAAAAGTTATGACCAACCTAGATAGTATATTCAAAAGCAGAGACGTTACTTTGCCGACTAAGGTCTGTCTAGTCAAGGCTATGGTTTTTCCTGTGGTCATGTATGCATGTGAGAGTTGGACTTTGAAGAAGGCTGAGCACCGAAGAATTGATGCTTTTGAACTGCGGTGTTGGAAAAGACTCTCGAGGGTCCCTTGGACTGCAACGAGATCCAACCAGTCCATTCTGAAGGAGATCAGCCCTGGGATTTCTTTGGAAGGAATGATGCTAAAGCTGAAACTCCAGTACTTTGGCCACCTCATGTGAACAGTTGACTCATTGGAAAAGACTCTGATGTTGGGAGGGATCAGGGGCAGGAGGAGAAGGGGACGACAGAGGATGAGATGGCTGGATGGCATCACGGACTTGATGGACTTGAGTCTGAGTGAACTCCGGGAGTTGGCGATGGACAGGGAGGCTTGGCATGCTGCGATTCATGGGGTTGCAAAGAGCTGGACACAACTGAGCGACTGAACTGAACTGATATCTAGACATTATGCTTCAAAGTCCAACCCAACTATCTAAAATCCATATATAAGTCTCTACATTACAAGATCCATGTGGTTAGGGATGTTTTATTTCACCTTGCCTTTCTTGGTTCATTTTTAATAGTACAAACTAAATACAAAGATCTCTTCTTTCTAGTTTTATTTTTGCAAAGAGAAAACTGCAAAATAGTAAGAGTGAACACAATTTCTTCAAACTACCTACTACATTAACTTGGCTCTCTCTTTCATGATCCCTTTCTTTCAAGAACGAGTAACTCTTCACAGTATACCTCAATTAATCATCTTCCAACCAGACTAAGCATTTGGAAGCCTATACTAGTAATTTTTAAAGTTCTAAAAATCTATGTATTATCTTCTCATATTTCTTTAGGTTTTCCTGTCATTCCTGCCATTTCTTCTGTATAATATCTATCACAGAAAATAAGTACTGAGTTCTCATAGATATTTTATTTTTTGATTGCCTGCTCAGCTATGTTATCCATTCCTTAAATACCACTTCTGCTTTCTTCTAAGGAAGTAATCCTTTCTTCCCTTAATGAAGATAATTATTTTATTATGACTATATGTTTATTTTTGTACTAAAAATACCAATATTGAATTCTAGAAGCCTGCTTCCTGGAAGAGCACATAAAAACCATATCAGAGAACCCTGAACATTATGAAGCTAAAAAAAAGCCAAATTAAAAAAAATTAAACCAAGACTTAGAAATGTTCCTTACAAACTTTGAAGGTAGCAAAAAAAAAAAGAAAAAAAATATATATACTTTGAAAAACAACAGCAACAACAACAACAAAAAATGGAGCTCGCTCTGGCAGAAAAAAAGGAACTTTGACTCCTTTGAGATCACCTGGATATTCTGGGTATTGATGAAATATATCCAAGAGGTTCGTTTTGGGCAAAGAAATCTAGACTCACTGAAGAACATTCAGCCATGAACACTGATCATAAAATAAAATTCTGACAAATCAGGACAAAGAGAAAGAAGTCAGGGGTAAGGGCAGCAATCTGGGAGGCACAGAACCATACAGATCCCTAGGACAGGAAAGAGATTTTGCAAGGCTTTTCTCAAAAGTCTTTGGGCAGCCTAAAACCTGATTAGGAAGTGACTTCTAATCCAGAAAATCAGGGACCAGAGGAGGATTTAATGGAGGAGGTGGCAAAATAAAATAATCATCTAGCCCCAGTAGAAGATGCATTACTTATAGCGAAGTCGAGCAGACACAACCCAAACCTAACCCAAAAAACTGACCTGCCTAGCATCCATTCCTCATACAGCCAATACTCTTCACCTTAAACTCTCATAATCTCATAATCAGGATTTATAAGAATAACCCATGTCTTTATACTCTGATATAAAATATACAAAAAATACTGTATAGCACATGAAACTCTACTCAATATTCTGTAATGACCTATTTCGGAAAAGAATCTAAAAGAAGAGTAGACATATGTACATGTATAACATCCACTTTGCTGTAGAGCAGAATAAAACATTGGTAAGTCAACTATACTTTGATAAAAATTAACTTAAAAATGAAATAAAACATAAAAAAACAGAAAAATTATTTGTGCTAAGAATGCTATGAAAGTCAATGTGAATCTTGCCTCTAGTCAAATAAAAGCCCACGAGAAAAACACAAGTCTTCAGCCATGATTAACAACAGCAACACTGATTTTCCCACAATATATAAATAATAATTTTGCAAATTATCTGATGAATAATTTAATCTAGGGCTCAGAGTGGTGCTTTGAAGAGCTATGCCTTTCAGCGAATTTCATAATCCTCAAATGAAGAAACCTTAAAAGTGACAATCTCACTATAGTCAATGCTCAGTGATTAGCCAGGCAGATCAAAACCATCCCTTCTGTGATAACCCAATCCAAAACTGCCAACAGCTCCTTTAGCCCTCTGCTATATTCTTACAACAAGTACTAATGTACCTTTCCTAATCCTGGCCCTGCGAATGGTAAAGCCCTTTAAGCCAAAGTCTGCCACCATTGTTTTTTCCTCTTCCCACCAACTAGACAGCAGTGGCATTAGAAATAGCAAGAGATGGCACCAGGAACAGGATGAAATGAAAATACAAAGATATTAAATAGGAGAGCAGTGAAATAGGAGTGCTTTGGCTCTTGAGGAATAATATAATGCTGTAACTTTTCATAAAATAAGACATGCTTATAAAATTTAACAACAAAACATGCATTCCAGGAATATTTTTTACATTATTCAAAATGGTTTCCCATCTACTAGCACAGCTAATTAAGGACTATACTAAAACTACATTATATCAGAAATGAAATTCTTCTGGAAGCACATAATTGTCCAAAACTGTATTTTTAAAAAATCTTGCTGATATGTTCTTTATTCTAGAATATAGGCAGAAGATGCTGTTCCTTTTTTTCTGTACTTGGCCATTAGATATTTTTATTTTAACTAATGAGATTCTAATAAGAAACTGTTTGAATTTCATTTCTGACTTCAATGTTGATACTTTAAAAAAATGTAGGTTTTATATCATACCTATCCTTGATCTGTCTGGCAGCCTTGGAGCAAATCAGGGAGAAGAGAAAGAAGGCAGTTAGTGCTTTTCATGCAAGTTTCAATGGCAGTGACATGCAAGAAAAGTTAGGATAAAATCCCTGGAATAGATTAGTTCATTTTCACCAAAACAAATTTCCTATAATTTGTACAGTTCATGTCAGCTTGCATAATGTGATGTTAGAACTATAGGAAATCCGGTCCCCATATATATATGTATCACTTTAAAATAAGGAGGGAAATATAACACTTCAAACTAATTTCAGATGACTGTAAATTTTCTTCTTACCTTAAGATTATCAACACACACCTCCACTTTCATTTAGTCTGACACTCTTCAACTAGAACACTCAATCTCCTTCATGGGGCACACATTTCTATGCATTCTGATGGTCTTCTTATATATTTCAAATCTGCTCTCCAAATTTTTTTCAGAGATCTCTTTCACCACTTCATAATGGTTGTTCCAAGTTTTCTCTATTTGCCTCCACATGGGCAAGGACTTTGTATTCTTAGAGCTTGACTGCTAACATATAAAACTAGGCTGCGGTTCTACAACCCTTTACCCCAAAGAATGAAGCTGTAATGGCAAAAATTCAGGTAAGGAGAAACCAAAGAAACACTTGCAGCAATGGGTCTTTCCCTCAGATGACTTCATAAGAGCTGCCAACTTAAACCTACACTACTTAAGATATCTTTTTCTCTTTTTTTGAGAATTCTAGCACAAATTTAGGAAGAGGGCACAGCTATTATTTGGTACTGCACATCTAAGAAAAATGATGAAAAATACAGGCATTGCTATCCCCTTTAAATCTACACACCATATAGTAGATCCAACACAAGTTTTTTCCCCTACACTGAGCACCATAATTAACAACACACCTGATGTAGAAGATGGCTGTTATGCCTGACACTCTATCCCCAGTGTCTAGCATAAAGCTTGGCACATGGTAATAGTTAACAATTACTCAATTTAATTGAACATTAATTCGACGTATACAGCAATGCTTCTCTCTTTTCTTCAGTTCTAATACTGTTCTTACTTGGTACTGGTCATTTTTATACCTAATCTAAAATATTCTGGTCTGCATACCTGTCTACCACTTTACCACTGAGCCACCTGGGAATATTTTAGATAATTTTACAATGTCAGAAACAAAAAGAACAGAACTGAAATTTAGAAGATGAGTACATCACACAGTTCCAGCACTACCATAAGCAATTCCATGACACTGTATATTAATCAGGCTTCCCTGGTGGCTCAGAGGTAAAGAATCCACCTGCCAACGCGGGAGACATGGATTCAATCCCTGGGCCAAGAAGATCCCCTGAAGGAGTAAACGGCAACTCACTCCTGTATCCTTGCCTGGAGAAGCCCATAGACAGAGGAGACTGGCCAGCTATAGTCCATGGGGTCACAAAGAGTCAGACACAACTTAGCAACTAAGCACACAAACATTTTAACAATCTAATTCTCTGAAACAGAGGCTGAAATGGAAAGAGGCAGCAAGGGAAAAGTTAGTTAAAATCAGAGCACTGATAAACAGCAACAAAAAATAAAAATATACCTGTTTATGAATCATAAGTGCTGTGAGAAAAATATACTAACATTGAATGTAGCAAAGGCTAGATATTAATTTCACATTTTCCAGAGATTTATCTTTATTTTGATTTGCAGTAAAGCCCAATAGAATTCCCAGTAAAAATGTTAATGCCATACAACACTGAGGAAACTTTTCAAGTTTTGTCTATACATTCACACTGTTTCATAATTTAGATTTTCCTACAACATTTGGGACAGATAATGTTGTAAAGTTTTCTTGAGAGGATCTGAAAATGACTAGGGGGCAAATATTTAATATTTTTTACATTATATGATTGAGACTTCTACCTTCACCCCAAAAATACCATATTAAGAAATAATATGGGAAATGAAGGGAGCTCAGTCAGAGAGTAAATAAGAGCCAGTTTCAAGGTCCTATTTTCCCTTAGACAAAAACATCAGATTAAAAAAAAAAACACTGCATAATGGTTGATTCCAAACATCAGAAGTTTTATATTTTCTATACATATTTTTGGGTTTCCCTGGTGGCTCAGCTGGTAAATAATCCTCCTGCAATGTGGGAGACTTGGGTTCAATCCCTGCTTTGGGAAGATCCCCTGGATTCCAAACATCAGAAGTTTTATATTTTCTATGAAGTGAAGTGAAGTGAAGTGACTCAGTCGTGTCCAACTCTCTGCGACCCATAGACTGTAGCGTACCCGGCTCCTCTGTCCATGGGATTTTCCAGGCAACAGTACTGGAGTGGATTGCCATTTCCTTCTCCAGGGGATCTTCCCAACCCAGGGCTCGAACCCAGGCTTCCCACATTGTAGACAGATGCTTTACCGTTTATATATATTTTGGAGAAGGAAATGGCAACCCACTCCAGTGTTCTTGCCTGGAGAATCCCAGGGACGGGGGAGCCTGGTGGGCTGTCGTCTCTGGGGTCGCACAGAGTCGGACATGACTGAAGTGACTTAGCAGCAGCAGCAGCGTACATGTATTTATCTATTTATAAAGAGTACTATTTAAAAAAAAACATAATTATTTAAAAGCCTTCACAAAACCCTAGTAAATAACTTGAAATGAATTTTGCATCTTGTACTGCATGCATCTATACTCTATGATTAGATACATTTTTATAACAGATTACATTTCTACAAACACACATAAAAAGTACAGGTGAAAAAGCACAGCTCTTAACAAGTACAGTTCTTAACAAATATTTTTGTGGATTTTAGGTTTTAGGGTGTTTTTTGGTTTGTTTGGCCATGCCATGTGGCATGCAAAAATCTTAGTTCCCCAACCAGGGGTTAAAACTGTGCCCCCTGCACCGAGAACATGGCATCTTAACATGGCATCCCTGGAATGCCAGGAAGTCCCTATTCTTAAACATTTAGAATTGTTCTTAAACTGCCTTCATAACTGAAACTTTCATGCCTTTTTTGGGGGGAGGAGGGCACACTGAGCAGCTTGCAGGGTCTTAACTCACTAACCAGGGATTGAACCCGTGTGCCCTTCATGCTTTCGTTGATGGTCCTCTTTCCTGGAATTCCTGACTGCAGCTCACAGAAGGAGCTTCTGCCAATACTACTTGTGCTCCGTTGAAAATATTGAGTGAGCTTCTACCATTCTCATTATTTGTTCCTCCCAGTGGTCAGAGACTGATGCTTGCTGAACAAAAGGTAATTCAAAAGGTGAGTTACTGTAAGTCAAAACTGGGAAATACACAAAATCCTTTCTCCCTTTCACCTGTGATCAAATCCAGAAGACTATTTCTCTTTCACCTTATTCTGTACTTTTTTCTCCACTGTAGGCATTTGTGGGCAGGTAACCATTCCCTTCCTCCTCGTCTGACAACTGAGTTATGTGTGGCAAGATTGTGATGAAGTGGTTGGTGAGTTATACTGACTTGGAAATTGTCCCACAAACTCAGCTCTTTTCTTAGGTAGGATTCAAGTTCTAAATTCACGGGAGAGCAGGAGTTGGTAGAAATACTAGTTTTGCTAAGGGATCCATGCAGTGTTCTGTAGGCCAGTTATTAGCAGAAAAACTAAGTCTGATGAGGCTTTGGCTACTTGTTCATCCAGAACTCAATTGCTGATGAGCTTTCTGCATATATTTACTATCAGCCAAACTTTCAACAACTAAAAAAATTAGTGAAAATTTACTCTAAAATCCTTTTTCATTTGTGCTAGTTTTACTTGTTCTCTTTCAGACTATCTAATGCTGGCAAATGCTGGCAAATAGCAGTTTTCTATTCAATTCTCATACTGCTGCTGCTGCTAAGTCACTTCAGTCGTGTCCGACTCTGCATGACCCCATAGACGGCAGCCCACCAGGCTCCCCCGTCCCTGGGATTCTCCAGGCAAGAACACTGGAGTGGGTTACCATTTCCTTCTCCAATGCATGAAAGTGAAAAGTGAAAGTGAAGTCGCTCAGTCGTGTCCGACTCTTAGCGACCCCATGGACTGCAGCCTACCAGGCTCCTCCGTCCATGGGATTTTCCAGGCAAGAATACTGGAGTGGGGTGACATCGCCTTCTCCCACTGGTGTATTGCAAAATGATCATTTAAATATTAGTATTTAAAGTACTCTTTTTGAAGATAATGAAATCTAAAAAGATTCATGACCTGGATTTCAGCCTATAATAATTTTTGTCTCCAGAAGTTATTCATATTAATCTTATTTGGTAGCTCAGCTGATAAAGAATCCACCTGCAATGCAGGAGATCCTGGTTCAATTCCTGGGTTGGGAAGATCCCCTGGAGGAGGGATAGGCTATTCACTTCAGTTTCTTGGGCTTCCCTGGTGGCTCTGATAGTAAAGAATCTGCCTGCAATGAAGGAGATCTGGGTTTGATCTATGGGTTGGGAAGATCCCCTGGAGGAGGGCATGGCAACGTACTCCAGTACTCTTGCCTGGAGAATCCCCATGGACAGAGGAGTCTGGTGGGCTACAGTCCATGGGGTCACAAAAAGTTGGACATGACTGAGCAACTCAGCACAGCAATCACTTTAATATGAGATATTTACAAACAATATACCTTAAAAGAATTGTTTCCAAATATCTAACAACATACTGCTAGTCCATTAATTAATCTTCCAAGTCATCTTTCCCTATCCTGTCAGCAATTAGGAATCTGAGGCAAGCATGAGTCCATGCAGTTGGCAGGAAAGTGAATTTGGTTTTTAACTTGGAACAAACAATTATCTGGATACTATTTGGATATACTAAGAAAATAATTGCAAGCAACTCTCAGTTAAGCATTTTTCTTGAACAATAAACTCCGATTTCTGTCAAGGAAACACTGACAAATAATTCATTTCACCACATCTTCAAAACGGTTCAAGCTATTAGGCAGTACTGCAAAATGCTGGAAGACAAGACCAAAACAGTAAGAAAAGTAGCACATGAAGAAAATACATTTAGACCATAAGGTGATGTATTTTATCAGAACGTTTCCAATTTACAGTAAACTGGAAACAAGTTTTAACAAAGCTGGAAAGAACAAAGGAGAGGGCAAGAGAGAACAGCATCTTTTGAGAGGAAGAGGAAAGGACTCTGAAAATGTCAATGGAAAGAGAAACTTGAGAGAAACAAACTGTTATTAGTGTTTCTAAGCATTAGGTCCTACTTAAATTCAACTGGATTCCAGCTGTTTTTGAGTACCATGTCCATACTTTCTAGTTCTCCTGTCTTTTTCCTCTCTCTCAGGCGCTAAGCTGTGAATTCTCGCCACTATGATTATGCCTATCATTAACAGCTGCCCTAGTCCACTAGAAGGGGATTCTGTTGACAACAAGGAAACAAAAAGGGGAAAAAAACCCTAAAAACTCAGTGGTACCATGTACATATTAATAACAGATTCCGAGAAACTATCACAATTAGAAGATGTTAAGTCTTGCTCATGAACTCTATGACACTGCTTCTGCTGACTCAAACATCTTTTGCTTTCTGCATGTTTTTGGCTATGTTCCAGATATTTGAAGTTATCATGTAAATGCCCTCTGAATAGGTAATGTATATATACTTTTAAAATAATTTAAAGTATGATACAATTCCCTCATAAATCCTGTACATAAGTCTTACAAAGTACTATGATGAACTTTCTTATAACCGACAGCCAAATTTAAGAATGAATTAGTTAACTGGTTTATGGCAAAAGAACTCTGATTCATTCTGTCAAAAGGAATTAATTTTTAAATTTAATTTTCAAGATGTAGAGATATAAGTCAGCAAATGTTATCTTCTCAAGGAAGTCTTTTCTACCCTTAAAGTTCATAGAAAAATCATAAAATTAAATCACTGGTGGGCACAAGTGGATTATAAAGCCACCTTTCTAACAATAAAATAGTTCACTATATAGTCCACAAAGACCAAGAAAATATTAAACGTAAATGTCTTATCTTGATAAGACTACTTCACAGTACATATTTTACTAATTATATCACTTAATTTTATACTCTATCACATCATTTTCTATGTAGTCTACATACTTATTCTACATAAAAGAGTAAATGTGATTTGATAAATTGATAATCATTTAAAAATGACTACACTTAAGACTTAGAATCTAGAATTAAGAATCTCTCATCAAACACCAGGTTACAACATTAGCAGTCTTCTTGCTCTACTATTTATATCTCCATATCAAATACACCCTATAAGGACATATATTTTCCTATTTCAATAAAGCATTCTTAAACAGTAGGACATTTAATAACAAACTTAGTAACAAATTTCACAGTACTCTCATATGCATTAAGTGATGATGTTTTCCCAATCAGCTCAGTGAAAGGAACATCAACCTAATTATTAGCAATACCAATCTTCTTTCATGAGCCAAAAAATGTTTATAACAAAGGTATGATTCAGCTAAAGCATACCTTTAAAATAAAGGGGGAATGTAACTGAAAAAAAGAATAACTTCATTCATCTGAATTGAACATTAACAACATTTAAATAAATAATTAATTTGTTCATGGCCCCAATGACACATACTTCTAAGCATATGCTTTGGAATACATGAACAGCTAGCATTTTACTTAACAAATTCCAAACCTTTTCTAGTATTAGAAATGACTGAATGAATTCAAAATTAAATGGGGAAATATCATTTTCTTTTAAACAGAACTATCCTTTTTAAGTGGATTAGTCTCATTTTTTTGGTACCTTTGAAAATTCTTCAGGTTCCTTTATATCTAATGATCTTGTTGCAAATTCTAGTAGTTCTTCTGAGTTCTCCAAGGCATTATTACATTGACTAAGTTGACTCTAAAAATAAAAATAATAATGATAAATCATTAAAACAGAATTTTCTATGATCAGAATCTTAAATGAATGTTACACTCTTAACAGCAATAATCAAACAAACATATTTCAGAGAGGTACTGAAGTTAATCACTAGTCACATATATAATAAATTTTAATTATCTTAAACCATCCAGAACAGCTTAATTGCATACAGATAAAGGTATACTCATCATTTAAAAATACAAAAGAAAACAAAGCAATTATAAATAGCTGGGGTCAAATTTATTTAAAGATTCTTCCAATCAGGGTAGTCAGAAGACTATCAATGATTTAAATTAAAATATCAAAATAATCCATCTGTAGACAACATCATCTATAATGGAGACTAAATTTCTAGATGATATTTAACTAAGCTAAAATGTATCAATCAAGTTACAGGTACATTCAGTTGAACACAATCTCAGTACTCCATTTATCACATTACTCAGGTAACACATATTCCTATAAAGGCTAATTTACAGCTTTCAAAACTGGATAACACAAGAGTCACAAATTCAAGTGTCTAGATTTCAAAAAAAAGTCAAACATAAACAAAAAGTAGTAAGTAACTGTTACAGTGACGTGCTCTATTATATAGTGCTGTGCTAATTTCACCTAACACAATCTTTCTTATTCAGTTCTCTTCTCTCTTGGCCTCTCTCCCTCACTTTATCATTTGTAGTTTAAAACTAAGCTATGTGAAAATATTGCTAGTGATAACTTTAAACAAAGAAACAAACACATCTCTAAGCTTTTAAATGTATCGAAGATTCTTCTTCAAAATATTTATTTATATGTATTATTAAAATCTATATTCTTTGCAGCCAAAGATGGAGAAGCTCTATAGAGTCAGCAAAAACAAGACCAGGAGCTGATTGCAGCTCAGATATGAACTCCTTATTGCCAAATTCAGACATAACTTGAAGAAAGTAGGGAAAAACACTAGACCATTCAGGTATGACCTAAATCAAATCCCTTATAATTATACAGTGGAAGTGAGAAATAGATTTAAGGGACTAGATCTGATAGATAGAGTGCCAGATGAACTATGGAATGAAGTTTGTGACATTGTACAGGAGACCGAGATCAAGACCATCCCCATGGAAAAGAAATGCAAAAAAGCAAAATGGCTGTCTGGGGAAGCCTTACAAATAGCTGTTGAAAGAAAAGAAGCAAAAAGAAAAGGAGAAAAGGAAAGATATAAGCATCTGAATGCAGAGTTCCAAAGAATAGCAAGAAGAAATAAGAAAGCCTTCTTCAGTGATCAGTACAAAGAAATAGAGGAAAAGAACAGAATGGGAAAGACTAGAGATCTCTTCAAGAAAATTAGAGATACCAAGGGAACATTTCATGCAAGGATGGGCTCGATAAAGGACAGAAATTGTATGGACCTAAAAGAAGCAGAAGATATTAAGAAAAGGTGGCAAGAATACACAGAAGAACTGTACAAAAATGATCTTCACAACCCAGATAATCACAATGGTGTGATCACTCACCTAGAGCCAGACATCCTGGAATGTGAAGTCAAGTGGGCCTTAGAAAGCATCACTACGAACAAAGCCAGTAGAGGTGATGGAATTCCAGTTGAGTTATTTCAAATCCTGAAAGATGATGCTGTGAAAGTGCTGCACTCAGTATGCCAGCAAGTTTGGAAAACTCAGCAGTGGCCACAGGACTGGAAAAGGTCAGTTTTCATTCCAATCCCAGAGAAAGGCAATGCTAAAGAATGCTCAAACTACTGCACAATTGCACTCATTTCACACACTAGTAGGGTAATGCTCAAAATTCTCCAAGCCAGGCTTCAGCAATATGTGAACCATGAACTTCCAGATGTTCAAGCTGGTTTTAGAAAAGGCAGAGGAACCAGAGATCAAATTGCCAACATCCGCTGGATCATGGAAAAAGCAAGAGAGTTCCAGAAAAACATCTATTTCTGCTTTACTGACTATGCCAAAGCCTTTGACTGTATGGATCACAATAAACTGTGGAAAATTCTGAAAGAGATGGGAATACCAGACCACCTCACCTGTCTCTTGAGAAACCTATATGCAGGTTAGGAAGCAACAGTTAGAACTGGACATGGAACAACAGACTGGTTCCAAATAGGAAAAGGAGTACGTCAAGGCTGTATATTGTCACCCTGCTTATTTAACTTATAAGCAGAGTGCATCATGAGAAACGCTGGGCTGGAAGAAGCACAAGCTGGAATCAAGATTGCTGGGAGAAATATCAATAACCTCAGATATGCAGATAACACCACCCTGATGGCAGAAAGTGAAGAGGAACTAAAAAGCCTTTTGATAATAGTGAGATGAGAGTGAAAAAGTTGGCTTAAAGCTCAACATTCAGAAAACGAAGATCATGGCATCTGGTCCCATCATTTCATGAGAAATAGATGGGGAAACAGTGTCAGAATTTATTTTTGGGGTCTCCAGAATCACTGCAGATGGTGACTGCAGCCATGAAATTAAAAGACGCTTACTCCTTGGAAGGAAAGTTATGACCAACCTAGATAGCATATTCAAAGTCCGTCTAGTCAACGCTATGGTTTTTCCAGCGGTCATGTATGGATATTGAGAGTTGGACTGTGAAGAAAGCTGAGCGCCGAAGAATTCATGCTTTTGAACTGTGGTGTTGGAGAAGACTCCTGAGAGTCCCTTTTAATGTAAGAAGATCCAACCAGTCCATTTTAAAGGAGATCGGTTCTGGGTGTTCTTTGGAAGGAATGATGCTAAAGCTGAAACTCCAGTACTTTGGCCACCTCATGTGAAGGGTTGACTCACTGGAAAAGACTGATGCTGGGAGGGATTGGGGGCAGGAGCAGAAGGGGACAACAGAGGATGAGATGGTTGGATGGCATCAATGCCTCGATGGACGTGAGTTTGACTGACCTCCGGGAATTGGTGATCGACAGGGAGGCCTGGTGTGCCGCGATTCATGGGGTTGCAAAGAGTCGGACATGACTGAGCGTCTGAACTCAACTGAATGACATCTATTCCATATCCAAATCTACTTCATCTTCCCTTACAATACACACTAAAGATAAACTACATATGATTAAAATAGCAGTAAAAGCATGGGAGGGAGGAAGGCAGGCCAGAGATTAAGCAATTGAAAGCTTAAAAGGTATTCCAAACCAGTGCTGTGAAGGATCTGGGTTCAAGGCAGAAC
Organism: Ovis aries; assembly: GCF_016772045.2. NCBI lineage: Eukaryota > Metazoa > Chordata > Mammalia > Artiodactyla > Bovidae > Ovis > Ovis aries. Next base: position 17,554,061 of record NC_056055.1, read on the forward strand.
AGAAATCTGCACAAGATGAATCATGGGCGAAACTTCAGGAGATGCTGAGTTTTCCTTTTTTCTCCAATCTTGGTTTTTAAATGAATGAATTTCTTACTGATTGAAATTTATGAGTACTTTCTGACTAAACTAATTACCCTTAAATGATTTAAGTACAGCTGGCTCTTGAATAACAAGGAGGTTAATCCACAAATGGGCTTCCCTGGTGGGGAAGAGTCAACCCTTACATCTGGAGTTCTTCTGCATCCGCAGAGTCAACCAACCACAGACTGTGTGATACTGCAGTATTTCCTACTGAAAAATATCAGCGTATAAGTGGATCCTCACAGTTCAAACCCATGTTGTTACCTGTAATATAACCCCTACCTCCTAAATATAAATAAGAAATTTCAACCAAGAAGACTGGGCAGACTTGAAAGGGAATTTAATTAACCCTTGGAAATTGTGCCTGTTTGTAAAAGAAAGAGAACATCTGTATTCCTCCACAGCGTTCAGATTCTCAAAGATATCATAACCAAAATCAATACACAAAAATCAGTTGTACTTCTACAGATGAACAATGCAAGAAGGCAATTTTTAAAAAATACCATTTATAGTAGTATCAAAAAGAATGAAATTCTTTGGAGTAAACTTAAGGGGTAAAAGACCTATTCACTGAATCCTACAAAACGTTTCTAAAAGAAATTAAATAACAAATAAATGGAGAACACAGCTTATGATTATGGAGTGGAAGACTTAATATGATCAATTCTATTATCCAAAGCAATCTACAAATTCAATGCAAACACTATCAAAATTTCAACATATACCCATGTATACTGCAGCATTACTCACAACAGCCAAGAGATGGAGGCAGCCCAAATGTCCACAGACAGATACACAGATAAAGAAAATGTGGTAAATATATACAAGGGAATATTATTCAGTCAAAAAAGAAGGAAATCCTGGCACATGCTACAAAATGGATCAATGTTGAGGACATTATGCTGAGTGAAATAAGCCAGACACCAAAGGGACAAATACTGTACAATTCCATTTATGTGAGACATCTAAAGTAGTCAAAATCATGAAAACAGACAATACAATGGTGGTTGCCAGGCAGTGGGTGAAGGGGCACGTGGAGAGTTGTTCAATGAGTACAGAGTTTCAATTCTGCAAGATGAAAAAGCCCCAGAGACACAATACACAACAGAGTGAATATATTTAATACTACTTATATTTAATAACGGTTAAGAGAGTAAATCTTAAGTTTTTTTTACCACAATTTTAACAAAATGGTATCTATGACCAATATGAAATTAAGAATCACTCTTCTATTAGATAAAAGTACATTTATACACAAAACCCCACTAATTTTTGCTTTTAATAAACCAAGCATTATACAGACTAAAATTATTCATATTTAAATCATTGTATGAACTCACCTGTAACTCTTGTGATTTACGTGCTTGCTCCTGCTTGATACTGTTAATCATACTTTCCTTTACCTCATCCAATATGGAGTATAAACTGTCAAATTCTTCATCTAATTCTGAAAGTATGTTAGAAGAATTTTCCTGTTTAATAAACGAATAAAACAAATTATTTTACTTAAGAGCTATTAAACACTAAAAAACTAAAAGATACAGTGCTTATTAAAGGAGGGAATAAATTCATACTATGAACTACCATAGCCTAACATCATAAAATAATTAAAATTCTAATATTTGACATAAGGTTTTTAAAAACAGATCAATCCAAGAAGCTGGCTGCACTGATAGTTCTACTTCAGCAATGCAGCCTTTTATGAACTAGCCCATACCTCTCCTCACTTTTATAAGACTGTTTCCACAGGACAAGGTGAAAGGTTGTTTTAAGATTGTTAACTTTGTCCTGACCTTTGGGCTCTAAAGCAGGCCCTAAGCCAGTGGTTTACAACCTTCGGTGTGCATGAGAATCATCAGTGAAGCAGATTTTAATAAAATATTCCAGAGACTTTGATTCTGTAACTCTGAGGAACAGTTTGGGCATACAGGGTTGGGGCTGATTTTGCACAAAGTTTTAAATCTCTCAGGTTGTCTAAAACACTGCATTTACACAAGATAAGCAGAATTAAAAGACTAAGTAATCCTTATTGGGTTCGAAGAAAGGGATCAAACACTGAGTTCTGGTGCCAGAAGGAATCTCAGAAATCATCTACTGACTAGAATTTATAGTCAAACTTCTAAATTTTACAAACTAAAATACAGACTTGCCCAAAGCCCCACACCTAGTTATTAGTGGCAGAACCAATATAGCATTTCAAACTGTCGCCCTCCCAGAGTTCCTCACTGCCTCATTAAGCAAGATGCTTCTGTTTCAAAAAGAAATAAGAAAATATCTGTGAAACCCCTAGATAAGCAATATTCATACTTGCAACAATTATGAGGCAGAAGAAATTATCTTAAAGTATTGTTCAACATCGAAGAATCATTCAACTAAGAGAAGTGAAACTGGCACTGGTTTACAGAACTAATACATAAAATCTACTATAATAGGCTACAGTCCATGGGGTCGCAAAGAGTTGGACACGACTGAGCAATTTCACTTTCATTTTCACTATAATATTACAATCCAAATTTTTGCTTATAATGTTTATAGAACCAGTAGAGGCTTACAAAAGTGGTGTTAATCATTTTACTACCTTTTATACAGTAGTAAGAACATGATTTAGAGGAAGAAATGTGCAGTTTGGAAGGCAGAAGAACTAAGTCAAATTCCACACCGACTCAGTAAAAGTGTGACCCTGGACAAGCCACTTAAATTCCTGGACCTCAGTTCTTCCATCTATAAAAAGGGACTGGCCTACTCTTTTTCCTGTCAATGACCAACTGGCATAGCCTTAGAGTCTCCTGCCCACTACAGCTTATATTCCCATCTTCAATGACAAGGGTGTAGTTTAATTCCACCTCTATTTCTTTTTCTGGATGCTAAAGTAAAGTCCGAATAATCTGTCAATCAGAAAAAATAGTATGAGCTAGCTCTATCTTGGACTTCCCTGGTGGCTCAGACGGTAAAGCGTCTGTCTACAATGTGAGACCTGGGTTCAATCCCTGGGTTGGGAAGATTCCCTGGAAAAGGAAATGGCAACTCACTCCAGTACTAAGGCATCTTTTTCCAGATTTCAAATATGATGATTCTCTTGTCCATAGACCAAGAGTTTTAGAACCACCAGTTTTGCTTATTTAAAGAAACTAGATTAGTGGATTCCAATAAAATACTTTGAGAAAGATAGGTAAAGTGGTGAAGATTATTATCAACTAACTTCAATCACAGCAATTTCAGAAGAAAAGAAAACATAAGACCATAGGTTTAACAAGCCAAGAGCCTGGCAACTAACTAGGCTGAACCAAATAAAAACCAAAGGAAAGGATTCACTGTCTACAAGGGTCCTGGAAATCTTCTATTAATATGTTTATCTTACAAAGAAATGACCCTTAAATTAATTAAGGTGCATTCACAAAGAAGCACCACCAGCTTATCTTTAAGGTCCCTTCTACAATCAACATTTGATTATTTACAGTATGGATTACCCACCTACACCTGGGATCATTTCCTTAAGTATTCCCCTCTCTTCTCATTGGGCACTTTATCTTTTATGTTTTACTTTCATCTAGTTCTGCAAGTGGACCTCTTACTATTTACATTTTCCTTCTATTATTTACCATAAAAGAAATGTTTAGCTTCCCAGTACTTTTGGAAAGGCATGATTTGCTTTTACTTGGGATTAGAAAATACAAACATGAAATGGAAAGGAACAAAAGTGAGCATTATAATATTCCTACCAATTACAATTCCAGAGTTTTCTTCTTCCCTAACTATTTGATCTTTCTATGGAGAATCCAGGACTACCAAATGAAGCTTTTTTTTAATCTGCCATTAAAAAACCCTGCTCTCATCTTCATTAGTTTATAATCTAGAGTTAATGGTATATATTTATACTTATGATTCCAACCAACAATCATTCACTGTGATATAGTCACACAAATTTTTCTCAACAGATTCATACCTGAACTCCTTTTAGTGTCTGGTTTAGTGTATCAATAAAGTTCTGAATTTCATCATTTTTATTTGCCAGAGTTGAAATGATCCTTTGTAGAGCTTCCTAGGATAAAAAAATTGTTAACATTATGATATTTTATTAAAAGAGAATTATAAACTTTACTACAACAATTGTCTTTAAAAAATATCTCTGAATACCAGAGCATATTATGTAACAAACACGAGCAATGTAAAACTGCTCATTGTTCAAAGGCTATAATTACAAAAGATGGCATATAAAGCAGTTGTTTTAAAACCTCTTATCCCTATAGTACAACCATACCTTTCACCACCATATCTTTCACACCACAGATGATCAGCATTATTTAATATAAAGACTGCTACATTAAGTCATAAGGCCATGGCAAATGAGTAAAATCAAATTCTTAAATGATGCAAAAATATACGAAAACTTCTAATTAACATCAGGATATAGGAGTAAAAGTTGAGACACTGAAATTTGACATTTTACTTATAAAAATTACATCTTAGAAATACGAAAGTAGATAATAAATCTGCATTTAAAATTACATTTATCAATAGAATATTGCAACTATCCTCCAATTAAGAACATTTTTTAAATTATAATATTCACGGCAATATTTACAGATGATATAGAACCATAATAAATAAGGCAGATAATTTTAGTAGCAAATACCTCAGACTTTGATAATGCTTCCTATTATAACAGAACACTTGATTATTTACTTTTCTCATATCTCTAGTTCAGTGTTGTCCAAAACAACTTCCTGCTATGATGGAAATACTCCATATGTGTCAATAAAAGTGAAAGGGAAAAAAACACAGAAACCTAGGCCATCATTAGTTAGTCAGTTCAGTCGCTCAGTCGTGTCTGGCTCTTTGCGACCCCATGGATGCAGCACGCCAGGCCTCCCCGTCCATCACCAACTCCCAGAGTCCACCCAAACCCATGTCCATTGAGTCAGTGATGCCATCCAGCCATCTCATCCTCTGTCGCCCCCTTCTCTTCCTGCCTTCAATCTTTCCCAGCTTCAGGGTCTCTTCAAATGAGTCAGTTCTTTGCATCAGGTGGCCAAAGTAGTGGAGTTTCAGCTTCAGCATCAGTCCTTCCAGTGAATATTCAGGACTGATTTCCTTCAGGACCGACTGGTTGGATCTCCCTGCAGTCCAAGGGACTCTCAAGAGTCTTCTCCAACACCACAGTTCAAAAGCATAAATTCTTCGGCGCTCAGCTTTCTTCACAGTCGGACTCTCACATCCATACATGACTACTAGAAAAACCATAGCTTTGACTAGACAGACCTTTGTTGGCAAAGTAACGTCTCTGTTTATTAATATGCTGTCTGAAGGTTGGTCATAACTTTTCTTCCAAGGAGCAAGCATCTTTTAATTTCATGGCTGCAATCACCACCTGCAGTGATTCTGGAGCCCCCCAAAATAAAGTCTGTCACTGTTTCCACTGTTTCCCCATCTATTTCCCACGAAGTGATGGGACCAGATGCCATGATCTTAGTGTTCTGAATGTTGAGCTTTAAGCCAATTTTTCACCCTCCTCTTTCACTTTCACCAACAGGCTCGTTAGTTCTTCTTCATTTTCTGCCATAAGGGTGGTGTCATCTGCATAGCTGAGGTTATTGATATTTCTCCCGGCAATCTTGATTCCAGCTTGTGCTTCATCCAGCCCAGCGTTTCTCATGATGCACTCTGCTTATAAGTTAAATAAGCAGGGTGACAATATACAGCCTTGATGTACTCCTTTCCCTATTTGGAAACTACCAACACAACTGCACTCATCTCACATGCTAGTAAAGTAATGCTAAAAACTCTCCAAGCCAGGCTTCAGCAATACGTGAACCATGGACTTCCAGATGTTCAAGCTGGTTTTAGAAAGGGCAGAGGAACCAGAGATCAAATTGCCAACATCCACTGGATCATCGAAAAAGCAAGAGTTCCAGAGAAACATCTATTTTTGCTTTCCTGACTATGCCAAAGGCTTTGACTGTGTGGATCACAATAAACTGTAGTAAATTCTCAAAGAGATGGGAATATCAGACCACCTGACCTGCCTCTTAAGAAATCTGTATGCAGGTCAGGAAGCAACAGTTAGAACTGGACATGGAACAACAGACTGGTTCCAAATAGGGAAAGGAATATGTCAAGACCATCATTACAGTCTTTCATTTGTGCTCTACATGCAGTCATCAACTACAGTAGACTTTACCTCTAAACTAACTCTGGGTAGCCATTTCCTTCTCCATGGGAGCTTTCCGACCCAGGGCTCAAACCCAGGTCTCCTGCATTGCAGGCAGACTCCTTACTGTCTGAGCCACCAGGGAAGCCCTAAAACTCTGTAATAACTATTACAAGTCAGTATCATATCTCAATTTATACTCTTGCAAAATTTCTTAACTGGCTTCTGATCCATTTTTTCTCCCCCATAATCAGTTCCCTATATTGCAGCTAGAACAGTAAGTTAAGCATCACTCTTCCTGATCAATCATCTTGCCTAAGTCCTTCGATAAAATTAAAATCTTTTAACATGAGCTGTTAACATGACCTTAAAATGACCTTACATAATCCGTAAGACCCTGTATGATCTCCCCATTGCCTACCTCACCTATTTCAATTCACAGCAAACTTCTTCTCTCTTACTGAATTCCAGCTTCAGGAGCCTGCCATGACTGTCTCTAATATACCTTGCTTCCCACCTGGGAACCCTCACATTTACCAGCTTCTTCACCTATAACCACTGTTCTAAAACATATACATGATTTATTGTTAATACAAGTTCCAAAAGTATAGAATGTGCCCATTCTATATATCTATACATATATGTTTGCTTCATTTGTTTATTTCCAAAGCCTAATGGTGAAGAAGGGCAAAGATAGCTTTTAGCTGGGACTCTCTCAATCTAACAGGATGCTGACAAGGATCTCTCAGACTTCATTTTAGGTTTTAAGCTTCCCATTACCCTCCAAACACTGATAGATAAAGTGATAAAGATGGAAAAAGGCAATATAAATTATCTGAAGTTTATCTAGATAATACTGAATATAATTGATCTTAGTGGTCATGACTAAAAGTTTTAGGTGAAATAGGTCTGAATATATGCTTTAACAAATTCTGCTGGATCACACACAGTAAAATATATAGAACATTATGTCTCCAGAGGCAGTATGCACAGGTAATCTCAGCCATTATCCTCTGATCACACACCACAGGCACCAGGATTTGGGGGAGGAAAGAAAACAAAAACCTACTCTCAGAATTAAGCCTCTCAACTACTTGACTATGGAATTAGGCTAAGGTAAACGAAGATCATTGCATCTGGTCCCATCACTTCATGGGAAATAGATGGGGAAACAGTGGAAACAGTGTCAGACTTTATTTTGGGGGGCTCCAAAATCACTGCAGATGGTGACTGCAGCCATGAAATTAAAAGACACTTATTCCTTGGAAGAAAAGTTATGATCAACCTAGACAGTATATTCAAAAGCAGAGACATTACTTTGCCGACTAAGGTCCGGCTAGTCAAGGCTATGGTTTTTCCAGTATTCATGTATGGATGTGAGAGTTGGACTGTGAAGAAGGCAGAGCGCCAAAGAATTGATGCTTTTGAACTGTGGTGTTGGAGAAGACTCTTGAGAGTTCCTTGGACTGCAAGGAGATCCATCCAGTCCATTCTGAAGGAGATCAACCCTGGGATTTCTTTGGAAGGAAAAATTAAGCTGAAACTCCAGTACTCTGGCCACCTCATGCAAACAGTTGACTCATTGGAAAAGCCTCTGATGCTGGGAGGGATTTGAGGCAGGAGGAGAAGGGGACGACAGAGGATGAGATGGCTGGATGGGATCACTGACTCGATGGATGTGAGTCTGAGTAAACTCCGGAAGTTGGTGATGGACAGGGAGGCCTGACGTGCTGCGATTCATGGGGTCACAAAGAGTCGGACACAACTGAGCGACTGAACTGAACTGCCATGCTAACAAAAAAAGGGTGGGGGGTTCACACCCCAGCCAAGCACTACTGCTATGGAATGGCTCAAACTAACCTGGATGTACAAGGCATGAGGCACCCATCGTCAAAGAATAGCTTAAAGTTATGTTTATAGTCCCTATAAATCATGTGAAGTAAAAGCACAACCAGCTGACTACAAGCAAAATAATAACCAACACTGGCTTCGCTGGTGGCTCAGATGGTAAAGTGTCTGCCTGCAATGTGGGAGACCTGGGTTTGATCCCTGGGTCAGGAAGATCCCCTGGAGAAGGAAATGGCAACCCACTCCAGTACTCTTGCCTGGAAAATTCCATGGATGTAGGAGCCTGGTAGGCTACAGTCCATGGGGTCACACAGTTGGACCTGACTGAGCAACTTCACCACTTTATACTCTTAAAGCCCAAGCACTATCTTAAGCTCTTAACATAAATTTGTTTAATCCTGTCAAGAATCCTATGAGGCAGGATACTTGGTTATCCCCATTTTCCAATTCAGAAGCTGAGGTATAAAGTGGGTAGGTAACTTGCCTGGGACCTCAAGAGTTAGTATGTGGCAGAACCAGAATTCAAATCACAGTAGTTTGCCTTGTGAGTCTGTGCTCTTTTTTCTTTTCCCGAGTCCATGCTCTTAACAATTAACACTATACTACCTAAAAACAAAGGTCAGAGGTTCAAGTAAAGGTCAGAACATCTAAGGACACTGAAAGGACTTAAGATCGTCTTTAAAACTGCAAAAAATTAAGAATGATCAAGAGGCTGCAACCTTTGTTGCAGGAAAGAGGACCCCTTCCAGGGCCCAAAACTGGGCTCTTGTCTAACACTCAGAAATGAATTGTCCGAGGAGACACATGCTGACAAAGCAAGAGATTTTATTGGGAAAGGGCACCTGAGTGGAGACCAGTAGGGTAAGGGAACCCAGGAGAACTGCTCTGGCTCAAAGTCTTGGGTTTTATGGTGATGGGATTAGCTTCCAGGTTGTCTTTAGCCAATCATTCTGACTCAGAGTCCTTCCTGTGGTGCACGCCTTGTTCAGCCAACATGGATGCCAGACAGAAGGATTCTGGGAGGTGGTCGAACATGTGGTGTCTCCTTTTGACCTTTCCTGAACTCTTCTGGTTGATGGTGGCTTATTAGTTCTGTATTCCTTACCAGGACCTCCTGTCGTAAAACAACTCATGCAAATGATTACTCTGGTGCCTGGCCAGCGTGGGCAGTCTTAGTCAGTGTACTTCCCCTAACACCATCTCGCCAAATACAAGGGCAACAGTAACAGCTATTCTTACTACAGGCGTATCATCTTTTAAGTCTGAGAACATGATGACTGTCACTATTTGCAATGGCATGAGTCTACTGGCTTTAACTTAATATATGTGAATGCGACAAATTCAAATGTCTTAATTCTGCATTCAACAAAAAGCTCGGCCAACGTGGGCTACTTAACTGCAAACTATCCAGGGTAACAAGCCCTTGAAGTTTTGATGCAGAAACTTCTCATTCTTTAGTGGCAAAACACCAGTATATCCAGGCTTTCAGGCTATTTTGAATCCAAAAGCATCAATACCATGTGGTCATAATTGGACACTGTGATAACTGGACACTGTGATCTATGGGTTTCCCACCAGGATCTACGTGGACCAGGAGAAATTTTCTGATTCAAATTCTACATTAATATTCCAGACAGTTGAGATACACAAACCTAGAACCACTGCAAATATCACTAATCAATCTACAATTTAAGGGGGCCAAAGAACTACTATAGCATTTCAGTTAGTGTTCAGTAAGCACTATGTGCCAGGCGGGCTTCCCTGGTGGCTCAGCAGTAAGGAATCTGCCTGCCAATGTAGGAGATATGGGTTTGATCCCTGGGTCAGGAAGATCCCCTGGAGAACGAAATGGCTATCCACTTCAGTATTCTTGTCTGGAAAATCCCATGGCAGAGGAGTCTGGCAGGTCCATGGGGTCTCAAAAGAATCAGACACAAGTCAGCAACTAAACAGCAACAACATGTCAGGCACTGTGGAAAGCTTCTAACATGGACTACTTTTTAATCACCACAATAGAAAGTAGTCTCTGCATCTTCTGATTGAAGAGGTTAAAGGCTTCTTTGATCACACAGCTATCAAATGGCAGTCACAATTCAAATCCAGAAAGCTACCTCAAGAGTCTGCACTTTTACACCACTCTAAGCTGTATACACTGCAGATGATTGTACAAAACAATCAGAGAGTTTCCGGAACCAGAGCAAAGGGATCAATGAAAATATCCTACTGCCACCAGGGATTATGCCACTTGTTTCACTCCACACCATAGACCCCTCCTTTGACTTAGGTAATGAGCAGAAATCCAGAATGCTCTATCCGGTTGGTAAGTCAGACAACCAGAATCTCACCAGCTGGCCACAGCTACGGCAAGAGTACTGTGCTCAAATGTGAGCACAGTGCAAAGAGCTAAAAAAGGAGAATTGTATATTGTCGAGGAATTCAGGAATCTGATCATCGTGGATGCTTAGTCTCTCAGTCACGTCCAACTCTTTGTGACCCAATGGACTGCAGCCCGCCAGGCTCCTCTCTGTACATGGGATCCTCCAGGCAAGAATACTAGAGTGGGTTGCCATGCCCTCCTCCAGAGGATCTTCCCACCCCCGGGATCAAACCCAGGTCTCCTGCATTGCAGGCGGATTCTTTACCGTCCGAGCCACCAGGGAGGAATCTGATTGTCAGAAATAGCTAACTGGGAGGAAGCCATGCCCTCTATTGTTATAGTGAAGCAGCTGGGATTACCACTTCTGTACATGGATGTAACTGAGGTGATCCGCAGAAAAAAAATCTAATGAAAGGCCTGGTGAGGAATGCTGCCTTTTCACCCTGAGCCCAGTTGTAAGATATCAGGGCAGAAGAAGAGATTCTCTTCCAACAAGGATTTGAGGAAATACAATGTGTCAGAGGCTAAAGAAGCCTCCCATTTTCAGTGACCTCTGAACTGGCTGTTCCATCCTGTGAAATCCAGGAAGCTCACATTCAGCCAAAGAAACCAGGAGTCCCAACATCTAATTAAGGGAGGTGGGATGGAAATAGAAATGGGGTACTCTCAGGTACTGCTGGGAGCAGTATAAACTGACAAAATCCTTCTGAAGGGTGATTTGGCAATACACATCAAAGGATAGAAGTATTATATACACAATGACTCAAATTCCACTTCTATTAATTTATTCTAAGTTAAAGGGTAACTAATTAAAGATACAAGTAGAGACTTGACAACAAAGATGTTCGTCTTAGTGTTATTTATAATATTAAAAAGACCAACATAAATGAATGACAAAGGGCACTCATTAAAAATCAAGTAATATTAATACATCCATACTAAAGAAAATTGCTGAATCATTAAAAGTGCTGTAGAACAATATTAACATGGTAAAAGATATTTCACATATTAAGTGAGGCAAATTATAAATTACTATAAATAGCATAATACTATAGTTTTTTTAAGTTTCTATATTCGTAGTCAACAAGAGAGTCCGAAATGCAGTACTAGGGTGCAATCTCAAAAACAACAGAATGATCTCAGTTTGCTTTCAAGGCAAACCATTCAACATCACAGTAATCCAAATCTATGCCCCAACCACTAATGCCGAAGAGGCTGAAGTTGAATAGTTCTATGAAAACCCACAAAACCTTCTAGAACTAATGCCAAAACAAGATAACCTTTTCTCATAGGGGATTGGAATGCAAAAGTAGGAAGTCAAGAGATACCTGGAGTAATAGGCAAGTTTGGCCTTGGAGTACAAAAATGAAGCAGGGCAAAGTCTAACAGAGTTTTGCCAAGAGAATGCATTGGTCACAGCAAACACCGTCTTCCAACAACATAAGAGACTACTCTACAATGGACATCACCAGATGGTCAATACCGAAATCAGACTGATTATATTCTTTGCAGCCAAAAATGGAGAAGCTCTATATAGTCAGCAAAAACAAGATCTGGAGCTCACTGTGACTCAGATCTTGAACTGCTTATTACAAAATTCAGGCTTAAATTGAAGAAAGTAGGGAAAACAACTAAGCCATTCAGGTATGACCTTCATCAGTTCCCTTTTGATTATACAGTGGAAGTGAGAAATAGATTCAAGCGATTAGATCTGGTAGATGGAGTGCCTGAAGAACTATGGACGGAGGTTCACAACACTGTACAGGAGGAGGTGATCAAAACAATCCCCAAAGGAAAAATGCAAAAAGGCAAAATGGATGTCTGAGGAGGTCTTACAAACAGCTGAGAAAAGAAGTGAAGCGAAAGGGAAAGATATATCCAACCGAATGCAGACTTCCCGAGAATAGCAAGGAGTGATAAGAAAGCCTTAAGTGAACAATGCAAAGAAATAGAGGGGAAAAAATTGAATGGGAAAGTCTAGAGATCTCTTCAAGAAAACTGGAGATAAACCAAAAGAACAAGGAACATTTCATGCAAAGATGGGCACAAAAAAGAACAGAAATGGCAAGAACCTAACGGAAGCAGAAGCTATTAAGAAGAGGTGGCAAGAGTACACAGAAGAACTATACAAAAAAGGTCTTAATGACCTGGATAACCATGATGGTATGGTCACTCACCTAGAGCCAGACATCCCGGAATGTGAAGTCAGATGGGCCTTAGGAAGCATCACTACAAACAAAGCTAGTGGAGGTGATGGAATTCCAGCTAAGCTATTTCAAGTCCTAAAAGATGATGCTGTTAAAGTGCTGCACTCAATATGCCAGTAAATTGGAAAACTCAGCAGTGGCCACAGGACTAGGATAGGTCAGTTTTCATTCCAATCCTAAAGAAAGGCAATGCCAAAGAATGTTCAAATTGTGCTCATCTCACATGCTAGCAAGGTAATGCTCAAAATCCTTCTAGCTATGGCAAACCTAGACAGTGCATTGAAAAGCAGACATCACTTTGCCAACAAAGGTCCATATAGTCAAAGCTATGGTTTTGCCAGTAGTCACGTAGGTAGGGGTGTGAGAGTTAGACCATAAAGAAGGCTTAGTGCCGAAGAATGATGCTTTGGAACTGTGGTGTTGGAGAAGACTCTTGAGAGTCCTTTGTACTACAAACAGATCAAGCCAATCAATCCTAAAGGAAAACAACCCTGAATATTCATTCACTGGAAGGACTGAAGCTAAAGCTCCAATACTTTGGCCACCTGATGTGAAGAGCCAACTCACTGGAAAAGACCCTGACGCTGGGAAAGACTGAGGGCAGGAGAAGAAATGGGCAACAGAGGATGAGATGGCTGGATGGCATTACCAAGTCAACGGACATGAGTTTAAGCAAACTCCGGGAGACAGTGAAGGACAGGGAAGCCTCGTGTGCTGCAGTCCATGGGGTCACAAAAAGTTGGACACGACTGAGTGACTGAACAACAACAATATGTATAAAAAAAACCTGGAATATAACACACACATAAATGTTAAAAGAAGTCATCTCTGGGTAGCAGGATTATGGGTAATTTTTATTTTCATTTATCTGTACTTCCTAATTCCCTAATAAACTTGTATTAGTTATATTTATAATATAATAGAAGTGCACAGGCTGGCTCTGTTAATATTATAAATTAGTTCAAAATATGATTATCTATCATCAGTGAATATCAATAACTGAGATCACATTCTATCAGAACCTTGTGACTGGGAAGAAGTGTCAACCGAGGATATAAAACACACAAAAAGAAAGCTGGAGGAAAAAGTCCACTAACATCAAAATACCGTCTATCCTAGGTTGGAGAGGAATATCTACTACTATGAAATTCAATATGTGTTTGTTGCATTAATAATTCTGCTTACTTTCAGCCAGGCACTGCAGTGAACCATTGTCTTTAAAAAGTTTTTAAGTTTAACTGTATTTCTAATTTTTTTAAACTGTCAAGTTCAATAAAAAAAATGAAGATGCCTGTGTTTAAACACTGATTCTGAGTATGTCAGCACAGTTCTTTGAAGAGGTTATCTCATATCTTCTACACCCCAGATTGCTTTGATTCAGTCCACGGGCATGACTGCCATTGTACTTGGCTGGGGTGTATAAAACCCCAGTTATACTTTCATATTCACACCTCTATATTCAAAAGCAAATAAAATAAAATAAAAAGGGCTGGAGAGAGGGAAGATACATATATTATGGGAAAATAAACATTTATAGCAGCAAGAGAGACCAACTTCCAGAGTTTCATCTAAATCATGTTCTGTGCTGCTGCTGCTACTACATCGCTTCAGTCGTGTCCGACTCTGTGTGACCCCATAGACGGCAGCCCACCAGGCTCCCCCATCCCTGGGATTCTCCAGGCAAGAATACTGGAGTGGGTTGCCATTTCCGTCCCCAATGCATGCATGCATGCTAAGCCGCTTCAGTCGTGTCCGACTCTGTGCGACCCCATGGACAACAGCCCACAAGGCTCCTCTGTCCATGGGAGTCTCTAGGCAAGAATGGGTTGCCATTTCCTTCTCCAAAATCATGTTTTACACTTTCCATCAACTATTTTTACTAGACTTAATTAGTTTCTTAACCAAAAAACCCTACTTTATAGGGGTTTATTTCTGTTAATATTTTAAGCTTTCATGACATTAATCATATGACCATATAAAGGCAAAAGGAGCCAGGCAAGAGTGTGCTAATGAAAAAAGCTTGAGCTGTGAGGAAAGAGCTGGTTTGAATCCAGACTACCACTTGCTAACTGTGTGACTCTCAACAAGTTATTTAATCTCTCTTGAGTTCCATCTTCTATATCTGGGCAATAGGAATATGAGCTCTTGTGAGAATTTAAAGCAGTCTAACATAATACTGTATGCAGAACAATACTCAAATTTCATTTCTCTTTCCTTTGCTCAATCCTGAAGGAAAGTCAGTCAATCCTAAAGTACAATCCAGTCCATCCTAAAGGAAATCAGTCCTGAATATTTACTGGAAGGACTGATGCTGAAGCTGAAACTCCAATACTTTGGCCACCTGATGCGAAGAACTGACTCACTGGAAAAGACCCTGATGCTGGGAAAGATTGAAGGTGGGAGGAGAAGGGGACGACAGAGGATGAGATGGTTGGATGGCATCACCGACTCGATGGACATGAGTTCAAGCAAGCTTTGGGAGTTGGTGATGGACAGGGAAGCCTGGCGTGCTGCAGTCCATGGGTGTCGCAGAGTTGGACATGACTGAGTGACTGAACTGAACTTCCTTTGCTCAGGACTGAGAAAAAGGAGTCATTTTGGAACATGAGGCAGTGGGTTACCTGGATTTGGCGTGAGTCTCTGAACTGCCAGAGTACACTATGAATGCAAAGGATAACAAATACTGGGCAGAGGAAGAAACTGGGATGAGGAAGCCGAGGGCAGACATGCTGCTGATTGCAAGCTCTGCTCTGCTTTATTTAAAACTCTTCCTACTTCGTTTCCCAATCTAGGTTTGCTCAGTCTTGTACATCAAACCTTGCCTGTCACTACCCCCAGGTAGAAGGCAGAGTGTGTGGGGGAAAGTAAGGAAGAGCAAACAATTGGCAAGGTATGCTTTCGGTGGCATCTTTCCTCTGGGATCCCTAGTCTTTCCTCTCCACTTTTATTATTCCTACAGCAGGAACCTTTCCTGGACACAGCAACTCCTATGAATATGAATGATCTCCTCCTGCACAAGAATTTAACTTAACCTATCAAATTCTAAGTACCAAGATTCTAGAAAGGTGCAAATGTCTTGTTTCAATGGTTTCTTTGAACATACACATTTTTATCAGGTAAAGAAACCTTCGGGATTTTATCTTAAAACCACTTAAAAGGACATAATCAAAAGGTCTGAGTATCAAATAAAGCCACCTATCCATAACACAGAAGTGTCCCAGAAGCTTGATATAAACAAAATCCCTCTATTTGTAGAAGATAACACTGTGGCTTTCTGTATCCAACAGTACTCTTTACATACCCAAGGCAATTATGTTTTCTTCCTCTACTCAAACAGAACATCTGTTGCTAACACAACACTGAAGTCCAAGTTATTTTCACAGACAAAAAAGCAGCTGGTCAAGCTAATCCAATTGCTGACTAGCCATCATCAAGCTTCTGTAAGACTGTCCGGTTAACTTAACCTCTATTGTCAGACTGCATGAGTCAGAACTTCCAATCCTCTTTCAGTTAGGATTTAACAATACTTCTTTGGCACCATCATTTGAAATATTTATTACAGACACAAATACAGACAACAAGCTGTAAACTTAAGGAAAAAGGTATGAAACGGCTAGATTGGATTAGAAAAAGTAAGAGAAATTATCAACAAAGGGATGAAGTCATTTTGAAGTTGGGATTATGAGATTAGTAAACACTTAGCAGACAGTACTAATGTGTGCTAGGCACCAAGTGATTTTTAAAAGCTAACACGATAGTCATAACCCTTTGAGGTAAGGAGACTGTAAAGATCAGAAAATGGAGACAGCAAATTGCCCAACTTTATTCAGTTCATAAACTGCAGGACTGGAGACCTGACTCCGAAGCCATACTCTTAATTTAAAGCTCAAATCCCCAAGTCTTACGAATGGCAATACATTCAAGCCACTCTCAGCCTTTGCCACTTGTGGTACTTGTGTTTCCTTATGCTGACTAAGGTATCATCTCTGCTGTTACTTTCACTGTAACATTCTAGGACAGAAAAGAAAAGCCATGCCAAGGGTGTAGTACTGACTTATTTCAAGAGAAATTTCCAGCTTAGTTCATTATTAGTTGAGGTATATAATTGATTCTGCAGTAATTCATGAGAAAAAAGATGCTCAAATTCAGAGCACTGAATCGGTTATAAGCATTAACACACAGTGCCTGTTTTAAGCTGTGAGACAAAATTAAGGCTTTTTATTAGAAATATTTGCTACCACCAATGAAACTGAACGTATTTTCTAATACTGAGAAGTTGATTCTTTAAGATAAATTAGTACCAGTAAGAAAGAACAGCCAATTCTTCACTACTTCTGCTAAAACTGTACACAATATGTGTAGGTACTCAAACATCAAAACAAAATCTGCAGTGCAGGCAAGTTCAAATGTTGGCCTTATGGATGGCTACTAGTATGACCATGCAGGACTCACAACCTCCAACTCTTGAGTCCTCATTAAAGTGAGAGAATATGTATGCCCTGGCAAAATAAGATGATCCACATTAAAATATTTTTTAAAATTACATTTTACAGTGCATAGACTACTTTAGTACTTAATAAAATTTAAGGCACTGTACTCTAAAGTACCTAATTCATACTGTATTATATTAGCTGGTTTTTACAATAACTCTATATTCTCATTTCCACTGTATAGATGAAGAACTGGATTAGTCACAGTTAAGTGATTTGCTCTGTATCACAAAGTTGCATATAGAGCATAGAATCCAAGTCTCTGGACTCCAAGTCTTTGACCTTCCATTTTCTCTGAACTAATCTCAGATATCACACACCCTTTACTTTAAAAGTTAAATAAGCTTTGAAGTGTTTTATAAATTTAGGTAGAGGCATTTTAAATGTATATTCAAAACACAAAATGTTACTTTTTAAAAAATGTCTAACAGTCACGTGAATAAAACTATATCTGAGTTTCAGGATGAACACATACAATGAAATCATGTAATTTTTGTTAAATACTTTAACAGTTAACGTTTAACACATCACTACACTATTCTCATGCCCCACAGTGTTCCTCAAGGAGATGATTCCAGGCAAAACTACAAAAAACATCTTTCTAATAAGTCTTTCCAGTGCTTCCTATCTAATAATAGAAAAGAATGGGCTCTTGTTTTTGCCCGTTATTAATAACACTTGTGTTTCCTTCCTACACTGTACTATTTCAATTACTATAATCTAATAAAGAGAGCACGGTCGTTGATTTCTATATAGGGATTATGACTAAGTATTAACTCACTTCTAATTGTATTCAAAACATTGGCTACGTTCTCTAAATATATTTTTGGCTATTGGCTAACAGAAAATGTTGGTTCTGTTATGCCCAGTCCTTAACTTCCTCAGAAAGTATAAAATATGCCAAAAACAATCATTAAGGGAACTGACCAGCAACACTGAACTGGCCAGAGGGTGGGACCGCTGCTCTGGACAACTATCAGCCTTTTTTCTCAATTCAACCAACACTATAAACAGTAAGACGTGCCGGGGAACTAGTCCCAAGGAGGGCGCGGCGAGGGTGGGGAACCGTGCAAAAGGCGGGTGGGGAGGGGATGGACGGGGGAGGGGGAGGGGATGGACGGGGGAGGGGATGGACAGGGGAGGGGATGGACGGGGGAGAGGACGGGGGATGGGGGGTACCAAGGAGACCTGGTTCCCGACCTAAACAGACACAGATTGCGCCAAAGTAGGCGAAGACTGGGTGGAGAAGAGTGGGTCAGCTTCGGCGTCAGCAGGTACACTAGTAGGTGCTTTGATTTCCTCTTCTGCTGAGGATGGATAAACCCTCACTAGCACGCGGGAAGGCTGCGAGAATCACAGGGGGCCTAGATCGTTGCAGAAAATGATGGGAAAAAATGGGGGCGGCTCCCGACACCCCCTCAGGAGCCAGGGCCCTTGCAGAGCAGAGGCTATCCGGGGTCACCCGGCGCGGTCCCCGCACCCCGGCGGGCGCCGCTTTACTCCCGAGAAGAGTGCCTAGCTGCCTCGCCCTCCGCGGCCGTAGCCCAGCCCGGCCCGGCCGGCCCAGCGCGCCCACCGCCCACTGTCCACCCGGCCCAGGGCGCCCCGCCCACCCTCCGCCCGGCCTCGGCGACCCAGCGGCCCCCGCCCCCGCTTACTTTCTGGGAGTCCATGGCCAGGGACGGTGTCCACTGCACCCCAAACCGCGTCGAAGAACTTTGAGAGGAGGCCGAGGGAAGTCGGACACGCCGAGCCCGCTACCCACGGCCGTGGCTCTGCTGGGCCGCCGCCGCCGCCTGAGCCTCAGCTTCAGCTCGCACCGGCGCCGCCCGGCCCCGCCCCGTCCGCGCCCAGCCAGGCGCGCGCCGTAGTCGCGCCGCGGTTGCCAGGGTGAAAGGGCGGCACGCCGACAGGAGGGGGCGAGGAACGCCTTGCGCACGCGCCCTGCTGCCAGGCGGGCTGCGGCGGGGTGGGGAGGGGCCTGGTTATCCTGCGCACCGAGGGAGCCGTAGAGAGAAAGGGGCGCTCGCCCCTCTGTCCCGCCGATCGTTTGAAGAAGCCCCTCCCTCTTTCCCCCCATCCTTTTTCCTCCAGCGCGCAGGCCTTGAACTGGACCACTGGGCGTCCAGCAGCCGGGTCTGTGGGGAGGGCGGGGGGAGGAAAGCTGTGGCCCTGGAGATAGATCAGCCCCTTCTCAACCCTGCAACCTTCTGAAGCACCTCCTTACACTAGTCTCGGAGAAGCAACCAGGGCAAGCCAGGCCCAGCTGTCCAGCGAGAAAGAAAGGGCGGGGAACGTAGTGGAAATATGGGGAAAGCCTTGTAGAAACGTGACAGAAACTTGGGTGACTGGGAAGCCTGGGAGACCTTTCCCAGAGAGGCCCCTGGAACCTTGCTGTCTCTGACTTTCAGCAAACGAATACGCTCCCTGAGCCTGTTTCATCTTTGGTGAAACACGAGAAATAATGCTGACTTTGCAGAGCATTGTGAAGATTAAATAACGTATTGGAAGTGCCCTGTATGTAGTTAATGTTCAGTATTTATGGTTATTGGTGGGAATCTAGAACCTGTTCCGTCTGGACTAAGGACAGTAGAAACTAGAAAAGGTGGGAAGATAGGCTTGGAAATGTCCTTCCCCAAGCAGACAAGCCTTATCTTCCATTTTGATGACTGGAGAGGCTCAGGAAAGTTCAACTGGATAACCACGTATGGTGAATGAACAAAAGGAAAAAATATATTGCATACCTGTTAGGTCCCAATTCTACGCACTGAAAATCAGCAGTGACTAGGCACTTTATATACAAACATAAAAACAAAATATATACATCTGTACACACACACACACACACATATGAGGAGGTTAAAGTTCCACAGAGAAAAATTACGTAGGATAAATTGACTCAGAATTGTGTGGGCTCCATTTTCAGTAGGAGGGTCAGGGAAGGCCTCTCTCAGGAGTGACCCAAGTGAAGTGAGTGAAAGAGTAAGCATACAAAAAATCATCTGGAGAAGAGTATTCTAGATAGAAGAAACAGAAAATACAAAGGTCCTAAGAGGGCATGAGCTGTATGTTTCAGAAATAACATTTATCCTACAAGGCTGTAATATCTCTGTAGAAGATCTCCCCAACTATACTTGTGAGTTGAGATTTCTTTTACCCATATCTGTATGTATCCCCAGCACAGGGCCTGCCATCTAGTATGCATTCGCTAAACTCTTTTTTTAACTAGACAGACACATACAAGAAATGGGATGACGAGAACCAGTTCAGGCTAAGTGGGTTGTTTTTGAAGGCCAGGGTCTAGAGAGGGCCCATGTGCACAGTTTTGCTCCTATATCTGAAAGCAGTCGCATGCAGTCTTGCAGAGATGTAACTGGACAGACACATACAAGAAATGGGATGAAAAGAACCAGTTCAGGCTAAGCGGGTTGTTTTTGAAGGCCAGGGTCCAGAAAGGGCCTATGTGCAGTTTTGCTACTGTATTTGAAAGCAGTCACATGCAGTCTTGCAGAGATGCTGCTCCTTCTCTTGGTACCAAGGGAAAGGAGTCTGCTCTCCAAGCTGCCCAGTTCCATGAGGAGAGATGAGAACAGCCAGCTACCCAGCAGCTAGCACACTGCTGCAGCGACGCAGGCCATTCTCCGCAGTGCGCATGTGCTGCAGCTGAGTCAGTTTCCCAGAGGGAGAAATGCAGCCTAGAAACTGAAGAACATCAGAGGTCAGATTGAGCTCCCTAGCCCTGACCCTGCCTGCACCGTGGGACCCACCGCTAAGGGAAGAAGAAACAGCATTGAGCACTGTCCTAGTTCTCTTGCTGCAAGAACTTCAGCTCACTACTATAAAAGAGCAACTTCTGGGTACTCTGGGTCTGATGGGCTTAACCACAGGGGGAGGCTTTAGAGACGGTTAGCCACAGCTGAAATGTGATCGCCAGATTCTGTCCCAGGCCATATCCCAGAGCTCACTCCTGGCCCCTTGCCTCCCCGCTCCTCTAGTTCTTTCCCTGCAGCCCTGCCAAGAGCCTGCAGCTTTTGACAAGACTGCTACCCCATTTGACTTCTGCCCTCGCCAGATCTCTATCTCTGGCCAGTCTGGCTCCCCTGCCCAGCTTCCTGGACCTTCTGCTTCTCCATCATTCTCATCTGTAAACAGCTAGTCTCTCCGAGCTGTGACTTCTGTCTTCCGCAGCCCATACAGCAGTCACTCACCTAGCTGAGCACTGTCTGCACCCCAACCCCCTCCCGCTGCTTCTGGCCCATGGGCAAGTCCTTTGCCTCTTTACAGCCAAGTCAGTTTAGATAATTTCAAAAGTAGCTTTTCTAATAAACCAAAGCCCTTGTTCTTAAGTATAATCCCCAGACCAGCTGAATCAGCACTACCTGGTAATTTGTTAGTAATACAGATTCTCAGGCTTCATCCCCAGACCTACTAAACCAGAATCTCCAGGGGCTGAGATCCAGTGTTCAGTGTTTTAACAAGTCCTCTGGATGAGTCCGATGCACACTAAAGTTTGGTCACCATTATACTGAGTGAAAGCAAATTGTTTTTTTAAAAAATGGAAAAAGGGAACTACAAAAGCACAAAAACAGATGACTTTTCAACACTTGGGTTTCTGATTCTGAGATAGCATATCTGGTCATGGATATTCATTTGAATGAGGTTCCTGGGCCTCCAGGACCACCTTTCCGACTAAATATCAGTTTAGGATAGCCTCAGTATCGGCACTACTGATTTAAAGCATCTGGCAAAATTGTCTCTTCCAGAACACCTATTCTGTTTTGTCAGGCATTGCCAGCAGCCCTGAGTTCCCTTGTAGGTTCTGGGATCC
This sequence comes from Ovis aries, assembly GCF_016772045.2. Taxonomy (NCBI): domain Eukaryota; kingdom Metazoa; phylum Chordata; class Mammalia; order Artiodactyla; family Bovidae; genus Ovis; species Ovis aries. The sequence continues at coordinate 17,576,043 of NC_056055.1, forward strand.
CCCATCTCTTAGGAGAGAAAATGCCTTCCCTTAAGTTTCTTGCCAACAGGCTTTCCCTTTGGGAGTCAGTACAGGGCATCACCCTGGAGTCAACTGTCTGAACTTTAATCCTCCAACTGCCACTTACCAGCTGTGTAGTCTTTGGTGAGTCATTTAACCTCAATAAGCCTCAATTTCCTCTTCTGTAACATAGCGATCATAATGGTGGTAACTCCTAGTTAGGGTTGTTGTGAGGATTAGAGGAGATTATGTATGCAAAACGTCTGACTTTGTACACATTTAGTAAATGATAGCTGTTGCTGCTATTACTCCCCTGTACATCATATCCTTCTGTACCACCCTGGTGTGACATTCTCCCTCTCGATCTCTGGGCCCTTAGAAGTCCTGTGCTCACCCCTAACCACTTTTCACTGTCAAACCTTTTCTGAAGCATAATCACTGGCCAGATGCTGCCTTTTGTTGAAGCCAAACCTTTACCCCTTACTCCCTCTTAATATCTGGCCTGAGTCTTGGCATACACCACATAGCCTTGGAAAATCCTGAGCTTCTCTAAGCCTCAGTTTCTTCAGCTGTGAAATGGTCATCATAACAGTGCCACCAATAAGAGTGGCTGAATGGATTGAATGAGAGAATTCCTGTTGTTTTAAGCAAAGTGTCTGATATTTAATAAGCATTCAAAAAAAAAAATTAGCCATTAGCTTTTATCATCTCTTCCCAACCACAGACATCTAACTCATTCTTTTTTTTTTTTTTTTTTTGCTGCCCCCCTTCTAACCATAAATAAATTCATCCAAAAGCCCTGGAACCCCTTGGGACTCAAGAGTACTGGTTTCTGATTCTAGAGGCTTTCATAGCAGGAAAAGGATGGTTCTGTTCTGACATGAGCTGGTGCTCTGTGGAGTGCCATACTCGGAGAGCTGTACACAAAGTGGGAAGCAATCAGAGGACACAAATCTGATGATGGGCCTGGAAATCATGTGAGAAGAGACACAATTCAAGCACCGGTGAGTATTTAGCCTGGAGAGGAAAAGCTCAGGGAGGACAGGTTCATTTACATCACGTCTCTCTAGGGCTGTTGTGTTTAAGAGAAAGCTGGCTTGTTCTCTAGCCTCTGACAGATAGAATTAGACCCAGTTTTGCTGAAGCTACAAGAAGATAGATTTCCACTCAACAAAAAGTCCAATTTTCTAACAGAGCCATACAGAGCTGGGATGGATTTTTGTTTGGTAGGGAGGTCCCCATCAGTGGAGGTGTTCAAGCAAAAGCTGGGCATTTGCTTCTGAGAGCTGTCCTAGGGGGATCAGGCACTGGAAAGACAACTGGCAGAGATAGCCTTTAACATCTTTCTGAACCCTGAGGCTCTTTCACTCTTCAGACTAGAGGCCAATAACTATGCATCTCCTTCCTGACTCTGCTCTGCAATTGTACTCACCTTCAGAATGCACTCTGAATCTCTTCTCCCCACCTCCACTCTTACAAGATCCATTGCAAGAGGTGCCACTCCTTCCTGGGAGAGGGCATGAGAGGAGGAGTTAACTAATCTGTAGCCATTATGATGTTACTATGTCACAATCCCTTATTGATGAACGGAATGCCTGTTTTATGCTAGGCCCCTGGAACACTGAGAAAAGTGAGGTCTGGAAGAAACAGGTGTTTCCATCACATCCTGCCTTGGCTCTGGAAATGCTCCTCCTTTATCATGTTCACGGTTCATTTATTGCTAAAGCCTGGCTTGGAGAATTTTGAGCATTACTTTACTAGCGTGTGAGATGAGTGCAATTGTGCGGTAGTTTGAGCATTCTTTGGCATTGCCTTTCTTTGGGATTGGAATGAAAACTGACCTCTTCCAGTCCTGTGGCCACTGCTGAGTTTTCCAAATTTGCTGGCATACTGAGTGCAGCACTTTCACAGCATCATCTTTTAGGATTTGAAATAGCTCAACTGGAATTCCATCACCTCCACTAGCTTTGTTCATAGTGATGCTTCCTAAGGCCCATCTGACTTCACATTCCAGGATGTCTGGCTCTAGCTGAGTGTGAGTGATCACACCTTCATGATTACCTGGGTCCTGAAGATCTTTTCTGTACAGATCTTTGTATTCTTGCCACCGCTTCTCAATATCTTCTGCTTCTGTTAGGTCCATACCATTTCTGTCCTTTATTGAGCCCATCTTTGCATGAAATGTGCCCTTGGTATCTCTAATTTTCTTGAAGAGATCTCTAGCCTTTCCCATTCTATTGTTTTCCTCTGTTTCTTTGCACTGATCGCTGAGGAAGGCTTTCTTATCTCTCCTTGCTATTCTTTTGGAACTCTGCATTCAAAGGGGTATATCTTTCCTTTTCTCCTTTGCCTTTCACCTCTCTTCTTTTCACAGCTATTTGTAAGGCCTCCTCAGACAGCCATTTTGCTTTTTTGCATTTCTTTTTCTTGGGGATGGTCTTGCTCCCTATCTCCTCTACAATGTCATGAACCTCCATCCATAGTTCATCAGGCACTCTATCAGATCTAGTCCCTTATATCTATTTTCACTTCCACTGGATAGTCATAAGGGATTTGATTTAGGTCATACTTGAATGGTGGTTTTCCCACTTTCTTCAATTTCAGTCTGAATTTGGCAATAAGGAGTTCAAGAACTGAGCCACAGTCAGCTCCCAGTCTTGTTTTTGCTGACTGTATAGAGCTTCTCCATCTTTGGCAGCAAAGAATATAATCAATCTGATTTCAGTGTTTTAGAAAAGGCAGAAGAACCAGAGATCAAATTGCCTACATCTGCTGGATCATTGAAAAAGCAAGAGAGTTCCAGAAAAAACATCTATTTCTGCTTTATTGACTACGCCAAAGCCTTTGACTGTGTGGATCACAAGAAACTGTGGAAAATTCTGAAAGAGATGGGAATACCAGACCACCTGACCTGCCTCTTAAGAAACCTGTATGCAGGTCAGGAAGCAACAGTTAGAACTGGACATGGAACAACAGACTGGTTCCAAACAGGAAAAGGAGTACGTCAAGGCTGTATATTGTCATCCTGTTTATTGAACTTATATGCAGAGTACATCATGAGAAACGCTGGGCTGGAAGAAGCACAAGCTGGAATCAAGATTGCCAGGAGAAATATCAATAACCTCAGATATGCAGATAACACCACCTTATGGCAGAAAGTGAAGAAGAACCTAAGAGCCTCTTGATGGAGGAAAGTTAAAAAGTTGGCTTAAAGCTCCACTCAGAAAACTAAGATCATGGCATCTTGTCCCATCACTTCATGGCAAATAGATGAGGAAACAGTGGCTGACTTTATTTTTCTGGACTCCAAAATCACTGCAGATGGTGACTGCAGCCATGAAATTAAAAGACGCTTACTCCTTGGGAGGAAAGTTATGACCAACCTAGACAGCATATTAAAAAGCAGAGACATTACTTTGCCGACAAAGATTCGTCTAGCCAAGGCTATGGTTTTTCCAATAGTCATGTATGGATGTGAGAGTTGGACTATAAAGAAAGCTGAACACTGAAGAATTGATGCTTTTGAACTGTGGTGTTGGAGAAGACTCTTGAGAGTCCCTTGGACTGCAAGGAGACCCAACCAGTCCATCCTAAAGGAAATCAGTCCTCAATATTCATTGGAAGGGCTGATGTTGAAGCTGAAACTCCAATACTTTGGCTACCTGATGCGAAGCGTTGACTCATTTGAAAAGACCCTAATGCTGGGGAAGATTGGGGGCAGGAGGAGAAGGGGACGACAGAGGACAAGATGGTTGGATGGCATCACCGACACAGTGGACATGAGTTTTGGTAGACTCCAGGAGTTGGTGATGGACAGGGAGGCCTGGCGTGCTGCAGTTCACAACTGAGTGACTGAACTGAACGGAACGGAACTGAACTGAACTATTATGTTCAGAGGATGACCAAGGACTCAGCAAGTTTACCTGCCTGTTGACCTCCTCTTTGTGAAAGGATGCTAGCCCCAAGCCCGGTCTCTCCAACACAGAAGAACAGGCTCACTGCTCCTAGTAAGAACAGCCCCCTCCCTCTGCATATACTCTGAAGATGGTTGTGGACCTGATTGAGCCTGGGTGATTGCGACTAGAGAGAGAAAGGGCCATCGTGTGTTGGTAGCACTTGTATTTCATTGGCTAAGCACCCAGACTCTGATACCAGACTGTCTGGTGCCAGTCAATCAATGCCAAGCTTCCCACTTACCAGTGCTATGGCCTTGGGTGATTTCTTAACCTGTCTGTACCCCAGTGTTCGTATTTGAACAATGAGAGTATTCAGTTCAGTTCAGTCGCTCAGTCGTGTCCGACTCTTTGCGACCCCATGAATCGCAGCACGCCAGGCCTCCCTGTCCATCACCAGCTCCTGGAGTTCACCCAGACTCATGTGCGTCGAGTCGGTGATGCCATCCAGCCATCTCATCCTCGGTCGTCCCCTTCTCCTCCTGCCCCCAATCCCTCCCAGCATCAGGGTCTTTTCCAATGAGTCCTCTTTTTGCATGAGGTGGCCAAAATATTGGCGTTTCAGCCTCAGCATCGGTCCTTCCAATGAAAGTATTAACAGTACCCAAGTGAAAGGGTTGTCATGAAGATAAATTACAATGTATATAAAGGGCTTATGATCATGCCTGACATATAGAAAGCACATAATATATGTCCACTGTTATTCTTTTCTACAATAAACCATTCTCCTGCGTACAGCACCAGGGAATAAGGATTTCTGAGGTTTCTGAGCCCTTTGATACTGCCAGTGCCATTGCAGTCAAGTTCAGGTGGCACTATGTCAGCATTTTCCAGAGACATGAGTCTCTTGAAATCCATCCCTCATTCTGAAGGTCAAGTTGAACTCTCCCCTAGCCATAGGAGATCCAAGACAGAAGGTGACCAGACATAAGCTGTGAGGTTAGGATTTAAGCAGACAGGAAAAGACACGAGGATCCTTCCCAAGCTAAGGAAACAGCCTGAGCAAAGGTGAAAAATTTTGAGAAGAACAACTGGAGAGAATGGAGATAGGAGTTAGAACAAATGGAAATGGCACCCTTCAATGCCCAGACACCTGTGCAACAGTACGAAAACTTAGGAACATTAAGAGATGAAATATTCTGCAGCCATGAAAAATTATCTTTATGAAAAATACACAGCAATGTGGGAGAAAGTTTATGATAATACAATTTAAAAACAAAACCTTAGTTTGAATATTTTTTCTAAACAACTGGATAATGTCTTTTGTAGAAAAGTATTAATAACTGAAACATTTATATATTCTTGTTTATAACTTTTAGCTTAGGTGAAACATCGGGTGTGAAAGCTCAGCCTGGTTTCCCATTATCACCCACAAGTATTATATGTTTACTTTTCTGCTTATATAAAAGTAAATCAAAGACAAGTCCACTGGCTTTGAAATATAAACTCAAATTTGGCATGATTGGCTCATGATTTAAAAAAGAATAAAAGGGATGGAGAGAGGGATTCATAGGGGTCAGATTGTTATGATCTCTACATTCCAGGTTGGGATGTTGGAATTTGAGTATTTTATAAGTGGGAAGCCACTTAAAAGTTTATGAGCAGAGTTATTTCAGGAAACTTGATTTGGCAGGTGAAACAGGAAGGACATGAGTGGGATGAGTCTGGGCTGAGGACCCAGAGGCCCAGACCTGCCTTCTCCTCCCTGTCCTTTAACCTTCCCTGGTTCAGTCCCTATAGCCATCAACCCTCTCGCCAACTCCAGCCACCACCAGTGATGACCTTAGTAGTACAAATCTTTGTTTTTCCGTCAAATGGAAAAAAACAAAAAAACAAAAACTTTGGTGCTAACAAGAAATATTGGCTCTCTTCCCCAGTCGTGTAAAACAGGTGTCAGCAAACTTTTTCTAGAAAGGCCCAGAGCATCAGTATTTTAGGCTTCAAGGGCCATATGGCCTCTGTCACAACTATGCAACTCGGCCACTGTAGAGAGTAAGCAGCCTTGGGCAGTACATAAAGGATTGGGCGTGGCTGTGTTCCCATAAAACTCGATTTGCTACAAGAGGTTGGGAGCCGATTTGACTTACCAGGCATAGTTTATCAACCTCTGATCTAAAAGAGCATTGTGTTATTTTTCCTAGAGAATAATTCTGCGATTCTTCAGTGCCTCTAAAGCCTCCTGACCCTCCCTCTCAGACACTTGCCATCACGCACACGGCCATCCCCACCTTATTTATGAGAAGAATGCCAGTGAGAACATGCAGGAGGGCAGCACTAATGATCTCTGCAGCAGTGAAGAAAAGCAGCGTGTTACAGTGAAGGGGCTTTAGATTTCTCTCAATTTGAGCCCTTACTCTGCCAACTGTGTGACTTTGTACACAGCGTCCAACCTCTCTGAGCCTCCATTTGCTCGAGGGCAGAATGGAGATAACAGGTACAACCTTATGCAACAGGGTTTGCATGAGGATTACATGTTTGTAAAGCACTAACAATTGCCATGGAACTGGCACTCAATAAATAGTTACTAACCTACACTGGCTTTATAAATAGCAGTCAAACAGAGCCAGCCTGCAGGACGAGAATCCACTGTGGATCCAGCCTTCAGGTCAGTACTGGCACGGAAGTGAGAGGCAGTGGGGATCTCTGAACAAACACAAGCCTAGATAAGAAGGCAACACTAAATTTGAAGATGCTGCTGCAACACATTTGTATCAACTGCTTCTGATGAATCATTTATTAGGCAGCCGCACTGTACCAAGTCCTCTTGGCTACTGGTGGCTGGGATCATGGTCGCAGGCTTCCATTGAAGTAATAAGATCCTGCTCTTCATCCATAGACTCTCAACAGCTGGTGAGTGGGAGAACCTCATGTAAACAGCCTCCTCTGAGTCCATTCTTCTGGGCTCCTGGGACCAGTCACCTTCGCCTCAGCTGAAAAATAAACACATCAAGATAATGAATGCATCTCTCCTAGGGGAACACGACACAGTGAAAAGCAATCAATAACAAGAAATAGTGTGGGATCCTCTTTAGAGAAGACACTGTGAAATGTAAGAAGGCTAAACACGCACACATACACACAGACACAGAGAGAGAGACATACATTTAGATTAACAGACGCACATTTATATTAACTATTAAGAAAGAGATATGAGAGCCTGGGTTCAAATCTTGATTTTGCCCCTCTACAAGCTGTTTGTTTCTGGGTAAATTCTTCAACTTCTGTGCCTGCATTTCCCCATGTATAAAGTGGAGACAATCATACCATGGTATGTCCCTTTAGGGTTGTTGTGAGGATTAAATGTGTTAGAACAATGCCTGACAGTAATGAATGCTAGGTTAGTGTTTGCCATTATTGCTTTCAGTAGTACTCTCTCACAAAGATGATTTCAGAATAGCTGAACAACTGAGTCAAACCCATAAAGAATGAAATTCAAAACTAATCTGAAAAATATGATTCTGTGATACTCTAAAAGACCCAAACCTGAAATTCAAATAAAACTTGGAATTTTTCACTCCCATGACTCAGCGATGGGAAAGGTCAGACTAGGATGATGGGTGTTCCTGTCATTCAGTTCAACTCAACAAACAGTGACTGAGTGAACATACCAGAGCTATACCGCGGTTTGTAAAAAAATGTCCTAATTCTTAGGAAACATACAATGAAATAGGACTAAAGTCTGTATGCAAGTTATCCTCCAGTAGTTAAAAATGTTAAGTGTGCATACATTTATGTATATTCATATATACCTAGAGAGAGAAATATTTAACAGTAGATGTAACAAGAGTCTATCAGTGTACTCTTTTTATTCTTGCAAGTTTTCTATAAAATTTGAATCCTTTCCTGATGAAACGTTTTTAAAAATCCGTTCAGTTCAGTCGCTTAGTCATATCTGACTCTTTGCGACGCCATGAATCGCAGCACACCAGGCCTCCCTGTCCATCACCATCTCCCAGAGTTCACTCAAACTCACGTCCATTGAGTCGGCGATGCCGTCCAGCCATCTCATCCTCTGTCGTCCCCTTTTCCTCCTGCCCTCAATCCCTCCTAGCATCAGGGTCTTTTCCAATGAGTCAACTCTTCGCATGAGGTGGCCAAAGTATTGGAGTTTCAGCTTTAGCATCATTCCTTCCGAAGAACACCCAGGGCTGATCTCCTTCAGAATGGACTGGTTGGATCTCTCTGCAGTCCAAGGGACCCTCAAGAGTCTTCTCCAACATCACACTTCAAAAGCATCAATTCTTTGGCGTTCAGCTTTCTGCAGAATCCAACTCTCACATCCATACATGACTACTGGAAAAACCATAGCCTTGACTAGACGGACCTTTGTTGGCAAAGTAATGTCTCTGCTTTTGAATATGCTGTCTAGGTTGGTCATAGCTTTCCTTCCAAAGAGTAAGCATCTTTTAATTCCATGGCTGCAGTCACCATCTGCAGTGATTTTGGAGCCCCCAAAAATAAAGTCTGACACTGTTTCCACTGTTTCCCCATCTATTTCCCATGAAGGGATGGGACTAGATGCCATGATCTTAGTTTTCTGAATATTGAGCTTTAAGCCAGCCTTTTCCCTCTCCTCTTTCACTTTCATCAAGAGGCTTTTTAGTTCCTCTTCACTTTCTGCCATAAGGGTGGTGTCATCTGCATATCAGAGGTTATTGGTATTTCTCCCAGCAATCTTGATTCCAGCTTGTGTTTTTTCCAGCCCAGAGTTTCTCATGATGTACTCTGCATAGAAGTTAAATAAGCAGGGTGACAATATACAGCCTTGACGTACTCCTTTTCCTATTTGGAACCAATCTGTTCCATGTCCAGTTCTAACTGTTGCTTCCTGACCTGCATATATGTTTCTCAAAAATCCGTTAGGATGGGTTAAAAATAAAAAAGGAGCATTGACTCAGGTTTGACTATCAAACAAGTACTGAGCTGATGCAGGACAAGCAGAGGTGACAACACACAGACCTGACAAAGACTAAGAACCATGGACCTGGGACAAGGAAAGGGGTTCTATGATTTCAGATATCTAATGGAGCAAGGCTAAGATCGTCTGATATAGCCATCTGCATAATAGACTCTGCTTGTCCCCTGGTGCCTAGAAGAGGTTGTATGCGGCACTAAGAATAACAGTGCTTGAAACTTTTGCCCTAAGTTTCACTTTAGGGGTTTAGTCTTAATACTTTTGTTTCACCTGCCAATTATCGCCTCTTCACTGATAGCCCTACTTCAGTCTCTCTTCAGCTTCAATCCATTTTGCAGACTGCTAACAGAACAAATCTCTCAATTGTTGTTCTCACTGTATCACCTCTCTACTCGAGAACATTTAACGACTTCATATTTTCCACAACCAAAATCTAAACCTTGCTGTCTTATTAGTTCCATACTTTATATTTTTTAAGTATTTTGATTTGCAGTTTCAACTTTTTTCTCTGTCGCTGAAAATAACAGAACCTGGGACTCAACTGATATCCCTTAGTGGCTGATGCTTAGCTGCAGTCATGCGGCCTGAATACTAGACTTATGCCAAAGCTGTGATTTGTCTGAGGTTGAGATAATAGTTATTTCCTCCTATATATATTTTAAATTTAAATAAAATTAAAAATTTTAGAATAGATTTAGGTTTACAAAAACGTTGCAAAGATACTACGGAGACTTTCCATATTCTTCACATCCAGCTTCCCCTATTATTAACATCTTATATCACTATGGTACCTTTATCACAATTAACAAACACACACTGGTACGTAATTATTAACTAAACTCCATACTTTATTTGTATTTCTTTAATTTCCCATAATGTCCTTTACTATTCCACGATTCCACAATAACATTGCAGTTAGCTTTCCTCCTATTTTTAAAGTTTAGAATATTATTTAAAAAGCCAAACATAAACAAAATGTATAGTCTAATTGAATAAGATCTGATATGACACTCTGATGCAATATCTTTCTTACTATTTCTGCTTTATTGACCATGCCAAAGCCTTTGACTGTGTGGATCACAATAAACTGTGGAAAATTCTGAAAGAGATGGGAATACCAGACCACCTCACCTGCCTCTTGAGAAATCTGTATGCAGGTCAGGAAGCAACAGTTAGAACTGGACATGGAACAACAGACTGGTTCCAAATAGGAAAAGGAGTATGTCAAGGCTGTATATTGTCACCCTGCTTATTTAACTTCTATGCAGAGTACATCATGAGAAACTCTGGGCTGGAATAAACACAAGCTGGAATCAAGATTGCCAGGAGAAATATCAATAACCTCAGATATGCAGATGACACCACCCTGATGGCAGAAAGTGAAGAGGAATTAAAAGCCTCTTGATGAAAGTGAAAGAGGAGAGGGAAAAAGTTGGCTTAAAGCTCCACTCAGAAAACTAAGATCATGGCATCTTGTCCCATCACTTCATGGCAAATAGATGAGGAAACAGTGGCTGACTTTATTTTTCTGGACTCCAAAATCACTGCAGATGGTGACTGCAACCATGAAATTAAAAGACGCTTACTCCTTGGGAGGAAAGTTATGACCAACCTAGACAGGATATTAAAAAGCAGAGACATTACTTTGCCGACTAAGGTCCGTCTAGTCAAGGCTATGGTTTTTCACGTGGTCATGTATGGATGTGAGAGTTCGACTCTGAAGAAAGCTGAGCACCAAAGAATTGATGCTTTTGAACTGTGGTGTTGGAGAAGACTCTTGAGAGTCCCTTGGACTGCAAGGAGATCCAACCAGCCCATTCTGAAGGAGATCAGCCCTGGGATTTCTTTGGAGGGAATGATGCTAAAGCTGAAACTCCAGTACTTTGGCCACCTCATGTGAAGAGTTGACTCATTGGAAAAGACTCTGATGCTGGGAGGGATTGGGGGCAGGAGGAGAAGGGGACAACCGAGGATGAGATGGCTGGATGGCATCACGGGAGATGGTGATGGACAGGGAGGCCTGGCGTGCTGCGATTCATGGGGTTGCAAAGAGTCGGACACGACTGAGTGACTGAACTGAACTGAACTGAACCCTTGAACATGAAAAAACTCAGAACATCTAACTTATCCCAAGGTGTGGTTAGAACATTCATTTTGAGGCTTCCTGAGTTTTCTCTTTGTGTTAAGATACCTTGGGAACCCAGAATGTTCTTCTCAGATTTAGTGTCTAACCACATCTAACCAGCTGGTCCAAAAAATCCTTGCTTCCTCTACAGTATAAAGGAATTCTTTACACAGTAACTCACATGGAGATTCCTGAAATCTCACTTGACACAAGCACGTAATGGTAAATTGAGCTTTCACTACCACCTGTGGAAAGTACTTCAGAAACATCACCACTGTGTTATTCTCTCATGGGCCAGGAACACTAGCGTCCTGTATGGAAAACTATGGTGCCAACTGTCCTTAAGCTGTGAGTGAGTTTTTTCTGGTTCAGTTAAAGGGAGTCTGCTCACTCCGCTCCTAGAGCTCATTAGCCCATGGAACTAATTAACAGGCAAGCTTTCATTGCTCTTTCGAGCCTCCCATTTGACATTGGATCTGCATTCTTTCCAACACCCTCATCTTTCTCTGCATAGCTGAAGTAGAAATAAAAAGTTTATGGTAACATCTAAGCAAGTGGCCATGTTTTTCCCATCAGGAATAGGTAATTTCCCCTCTCTTTCTTGAGGAAGAGGCATCACACAGCTTCTTGGGAGAATTTATTAGATGGCACCTGAATTTAAATACAGTATCCTTTAGCATCCTGGGTTTTGATGTTCCCCTGTCTGTTAGAAAACCCAATATAAAATTAAAGGGAATTTTGAAAAAGAAAAACATTCATAATTTTGCTATCCTACCATATCCATTTTCAGGCTTATGACTTCCCTTTTTGTCTTTGTCCACAGCTTGTGGTCTTTTCACCCTTCCTGTGATCTGGTATTCATGTATTTTTCAATGGTTGCATAACATTTCATTAATTAGATGTGTAATTATTATTTAAACATGTCCCTAAAGTGCTCTGTGAGGGCAAAGACTTCTGTTTTCTTCACCACTGTATCCTCATCATTTACAGAAATGCTGGGCTTTCCAGGTGACTCAGTGGTAAAGAATCCATCTCCCAAGCAGGAGATGCAGGTTTGATCCCTGGGTCAAGAAGATCCCCTGGAGGAGGAAACGGCATCACACAGTCCAGTATTCTTGCCAAGAAAATCCCATGACAGAGGAGCCTGGTGGGCTACGGTCCCTAGGATGGCAAAGAGTCATTCTCCACTGAGCACAGATGGACAGGCACTTTCATCATTTAAAACAATGCTGGCAAAAAGTAGTTCTCAGTACATATTTGTTGAATAAAAAGTAAATCCAAATGGTTCAAATTCTTTTCCTTATTTATTATCATGTTCAGATTTCATCATGCCTTCTTTTGATTGTTAATTTTTTCTCACTGTACATCCATGAAATAAAAATAGTTTATCATGATTATTTTGTTTTTTATGTAGAAAACATTGAGTGACCAATTTTCTTTGATGATGATTGGTATGACCGCATGTAAATCCCTTGCATATCTGAAATATCTTTCTTCTAGCCTAATATTTATTTCATAGTTTGAATAGATCATAGAGTTCTATCATCATTTTCCATCTGAATTTTGAAACTGTCTTTTCATTTTCTTTTAGCTTTCAGTGCTCTGTTGGAAAAGCCAGTGTTGTTCTGCTTCTTGATCCTTTTCCTGAGTATGACATTTCTCCCCTTCCTTTTCTTTCACTTCCTCCCCTCCTCAACCTCTGTTCTCTGACTCTTCCTCTTTTTAATATTTATTTATGTATTTCTTTACTTGACTGCACTGGGTCTCAGTTGCAGCACACAGGATCTTCAATCTTCATTGCAGCATGTGGGATCTAGTTCCCTGATCAGGAACTGAACCTGGGTCCCCTGCATTGGGAGCACAGAGCCTTAGCCACTGGGCCGCCAGGGAAGTCCCTTCCTCTCTTAACTAACACACCTTTCTGATGAAAACAATCTTCTCTATTATCTATCTGAATTTAGTAATTTTTTAAAAAGTGTTCTTACACTTTGCAGTCTGTTTCCTCCAAGTTATTTTGTTGTTGTTTTCTCTTTGTTTTGGTCTTTCATGGTAGAGTCTTGCCTTAGGAGTCTAGTAATTCTTAAGAATGGGGCACATGAGGTTCATCAGCATAGGGATATATCTGCCTTGTTCACCCCTATATTCCCAGACCTGGCCATTCCTGGTACTCATCAGGAGCTCAGTAAGAACAAATAAGAGGGATGGATGGATCATGGACAGGTGGATGGTGGCTGCCTGGATGGATGGATAGGTGGGCGGACAGTGGGTCTAAATTCCATCATGTTCCCTTGTCATTAGGAATAAAGACAACAAAACATTTAAATTCCTTTAAAAGGAATGGAGCACTCAGCATGTTCAATACCTTATGAAGTGAAGTGAAGTGAAGTGAAGTCGCTCAGTCATGTCCAACTCTTAGCGACCCCATAGACTGTAGCCTACCAGGCTCCTCTGTCCATGGGATTTTCCAGGCAATAGTACTGGAGTGGGTTGCCATTTCCTTCTCCAGGGGATCTTCCCAACCCAGGGCTCGAACCTGGGTCTCCTGCATTGTAGACAGACGCTTTACCGTCTGAGCCACCAGGGAAGTCCAAAGGACTGCCTTAAACATTTCAATACCTTATAATAACCTATAATGGAAAAGAATCTGAAAAAGAATGTATATACACACACACACACACATACTTCTGTACATGTAGTATATACGTACAACTGAATCACTTTGCTGTGCACCGGAAACACACAACATTGTAAATCAGCTATGCTGCTGCTTCTTAGTCGCCTCAGTTGTATCTGACTCTGTGGGACCCTAAGGACTGCAGCCTGCCAGGTTCCTCTGTCCATGGAATTTTCTAGGCAGGACTACTGGAGTGGGTTGCCATGCCCTCCTCCAGGGGATCTTCCCCATCCAGGGATCAAACCTGGGCCTCTTGCATTGCAGGTAGATTTTTTACTGCTGAGCCATCAGGGAAACCCATAAATCAGCTATACATCAATTAAAAAAAAAAAGAATAGGGTGCTAAAAACTAACGGAGAGCTTTTTATTTGAGGGTAGGTGTTGGTTTTGAAGAACTTCACTACAGGATGATTCGGCTGGGCCATTTTGTTGGAGAACTCCTGGTCTTAATATCTTTAGGTGTTTCCCCTTGGCCTGCTCAGATTTCCCAGAGAATAATCTTCCAGTCTCCTGCTTAGGGTCTGAAGGCATGGCTGCTAGATTTCTGGGAGCTCAGAGGGAGAAGGAGGCTTCAGATCCTCTGCTCTCAGTGTGCAGACTTCCACTTAACCTCCTGTCTTTGCTATGATCCCTCTGCACCTGATGCCCCACTGTGTCCTGTTTTACCCTCTTCAGAGACTCCCCCTTAATTGTCTGCTGGGGATGAGAAGGGACATCAGAATTCCTGACTTACCAGAATAGAGGATGGTATCTGAAAAACTCCATCTCTTTTAGTATACCTTAAAAAATGGGCTTCCCTGGTGGCTCAGAGGTTAAAGCATCTGCCCGCAATGTGGGAGACCTGGGTTCGATCCCTGGATCGGGAAGACCCCCTGGAGAAGGAAATGGCAACCCGCTCCAGTATTCTTGCCTGGAGAATCCCATGGACGGAGAATCCCATGGACGGAGGAGCCTGGTAGGCTAGAGTCCACGGGGTCTCAAAGAGTCGGACACGACTGAGTGACTTCACTTCACTTCATACCTTAAAAAAATTAAATAACAAATACAATACAATGTATATATCTTAAGAATACCTGGCTAATGAATTTTTACAAGTGACTGACATATAAACTATTTCCAGCACCCTGGAAGGCTCCCTCTTGATCCCTCCCAGTCAAAACACTCCCTAAAGTAACCACTACTCTGCTCCCTTTCACCATAGATTAGTTTTGCCTATTTTTAATCTTGATTTAACCATTAAATTACACTGCATGTATTGTTTTGTATCTAACTTTCTGCTCAACATTGTATCTCTGAGATTTACGTGTGTTTTCTCAAGTTAGCTATCGTTCATTCATTTTGTTTCTGCATGGTTTGCCACTGAGTGAATATACCACAGTGTATTTAACCATTCAACTGCTGTGGACAGTTGAGGTGTTTCCAATTTGAGGCCCTTACAAATAATCCTTCCATGAACATTATTGAACTTCTCTTTTAATACATATGTGCATGCATTTTTGTTGGGTACTTAACCAGGAATGGGCTTGCTGGATCTTAGGACATTTATTTATTTTTAACTTTAATAATACAGCCAAAGTTTCCAGTGTGCTTATTTTATTTCATTTCCTACAAGCAGTGTATGAGAGTTCAGTTGCTCCACAACCTAGTCAACATCTTAAATTGTAGCCATTCGGGTGGGTGGGTAGTATTGTCTCATTGTGGTTTTAATTTGCATGCAAATTAATGCCAAGTATCATTTTATATGCTCATTGGGCATTTGACTATCCTCTTTTGTGACAGGTCTACCCATGTCTTTTACCCGTTTGGCTTATCTTTCTTTATCTCATTGATATGCAGAAGCTCTTTATACATTTTAGGTGAGTCCTTTTTCAAATGTATTTTGCAAATACCATTTTTCCAGTCTGTGGTTTACCTTTCCTTTCTTTAAATGCTGTCTTTTGACAAACAGAATTTTTTTATTTTTATAATGTCCAATGGAAGGCTCAATTTTAAACAACTTAAAAAGGAATTATTTCATTTAAAAGTCTGGTCCATCTTTGTGAGTTCGCTTTAATGCACTGTAACAGAACTTATGCTGAGCAGAAAACCGTCTTTGTTCCAGGGTTCAGAGTGATGATTCTTGTTCTGGCTGTCATCAGGATTATACATTACCAGACACAAACTGGACTATGCTACTATAGGATCTCTGGCATCAGTAAAGAGGGTGTGAGGGCTCAGTCTTTGGTTGTTCTAGCAGACCGTAGTGCAACAGAGCTTTTATCTAAAGACAGACGAAGTTTCCAGGCCCAGGGAATCATTGTCGTTGCCCCTTTCTTTCTACATCACTTGTTAATAATGTGATATAAGTTTTATGCAATCCTGCAGATCCTGCTCCCCACCCCCAATCTTCAACAGAATGGAACAGAAGGACAAGCATTTTATTATATACAAATGATAAGATTTTATTACCTTTAACAAGGATTGGCCTAAACAGATACTGTAATTGGCCTCCTAGATAATTATTGACAAAGAAAAGAGCTATAATCAGCTGTTCATGAACTAGAGCTACCATTTAGTGATTTTTGACCAAAAAAAGATAATTTCCTATAGTTAACTTTCTGTTTTTGGTAACTTTGCAAATAGTTTATATTGGAGAAATTAAAGTCCTCATATTAAAAGCTGCTTTATTGTGCATGGTACAGAGGAGGGTCTCAACAGATACTTACCAGATGCTGGGATGAGTGTATGGAGTCATATTTGTCTAAAATTGGCAAGGCTTCAAATTCTCTTAACCACACTATAACGGATAGAATTTGGACCTAATTTGTCAATTTGCCTCTAAGTAGACTCGTGGAATTAGAGTTCTACACCTTCTTGCCAGGTATGTGTTCCTTTTAAGATCCTCATGTCTCAGAGGAGATTCAGTCTCTTACCCAAGCCAGGTGACAGGTAAGAAGCCTGGGCCAGTTCAACTACACTCCAGGTACTTGTTAGAGACCAAAATGTACATAGTTCACACAAGTATTTATCAAAATGTATGTCTGCCAAGACATAAACACCAGTGGAATAGAACTATGAGTCCAGCAGTAAATCCACGCATCCATAGTCAACTGATTTTGACCTTGACAAGAGTGCCAAGACCATTTCATAGAGACAGAATCATTTTTCAACAAAAGGTGACTGGACAACCAGACATCCACATGCAAAAGAAGAAAGTTGAACATATACTCTACACCATGTACAAAATTAACTAAAAATAGCTGAAAGATTTAAATAGCTAAAATTATGAACTTCTCAGACGAAAATGAAAGACTAAATCTTTACAACCTAGGAGAAGGCAATGGCAACCCACTCCAGTACTCTTGCCTTGGAAATCCCATGGACAGAGAAGCCCGATAGGCTGCAATCCATGGGGTCACGAAGAGTCGGAAACGACTGAGCGACTTCACTTTCACTTTTCACTTTCATGCATTGGAGAAGGAAGTGGCAACCCACTCCAGTATTCTTGCCTGGAGAATCCCAGGGATGGGGGAGCCTGGTGGGCTGCCATCTATGGGGTTGCATGGAGTTGGACATGACTGAAGTGACTTAGCAGCAGCAGCAATGGTTTCTTATATATGGCAAGAAAAAAACAAGCTACCAAAGAAAAAACCAGATAATTGGACTTCATCAAAATTAAAAACTTTTATGCTTTCAAGGAGACTATATGAAAGAGAAAAAAACCCACAGAGAGGGAGAAAATATTTACAAATCAGATATCTGTTAAGGATCTGATATCCATACTATGTAAAGAACTCTTACGCTCAACAACAAAAAGACAAATTACCCAATTAAAAGATGGGCAAATGACCTGAATAAACATTCATCTTAAGAAGATGTACAAATGGCTAAAAAAACATATGGAAAGGTGCTTAAAATCATTAGCTATTAGGAAAATGCAAAACAAAACTAAAATGAGATAACACTTCACACCCATGAAAATGTCTACAATAAAAAATATGGAAAGTAGCACATACTGTCAAAGATATGGAAAAACTGGAACCTTCATACATAAATGGAAATGTAAAATGGTACAGCTGCTGTGTAACATGGTTTGGCAGTTCATCCAAAAGTTAAACACAGTTAAACCACATGACCTCACAATTCCATTCCTAGGTATATACCTAAGATAAATGAAAACATATTTCCACACAAAAACTCGTACACAAATGTTCATAGTAGTATTATTCATAATAGTTAAAAAGTGAGAACAACCTAAATACTCATCAGCTTACAATGGATAAACAAGATGTAGCATCTCACACAAATGAATGTTATTCAGTCGTAAAAAGGACTGAAGCACTGGTACACACTACAACTTGGTTAAACCTTGAAAATATTATGCTAAACTGAAAAAAGCCAGACAAAAGAGTCTACCTATTGTGTGATTCCATTTACATGAAATACCAAGAATAGGCAAATCCATAGAGAAAAAAAGGAGATTGGTGACTGTCAGGTGCTGAGTGAGGGGAAGAGGCACAGACTGCTGAAAGCTAGGGGGTTTCTTTTGGGGAAGATTAAAGAGTTTTGGAGTTAGACCACAGTCATGGTTGCACAGTTTTGTGACAATGCTCAAAACAGTGAATCATACACTGAAATGGTAAACTTTATGATATGTAAATTATATCTCATGAAAATAAAGAAAACTATCAAAAACTTTGTTAAGGAATTTAGCCCCACACTATAAGAACCGTAATTAAGGCATACACACACTAAGAGACACAAAAGAAGATTCAAACAAAATTGAGATAATATCAAAGTTCTGCATGGAAATAATTATTTTTTCCAAATTAATTTAAATACATAATAGTCTTATAATTAAAACTGCAGAGACCTTTTTGACAGATGGCAAAGAAATAATTTTATGTCAAAGGATAATAAGTGCTATACAGAAAAATAAGGGATATTAACTGAGACAGGGAATATGGTGGTAGAGTTAGTTTGCCTGTTTCCGTAAGTGGTTCAAGGAAGGCTTCACAGATAGGGTAACTTCTGTAGTGAGACCTGGCACTACATGAAGCACATGAGCGCAGGAGGCCTGGCGGCCCAGTGCAAAGGCCCTGAGGTCCCCCTGCTCATACAAAGGACAGCAGGGGCCCAGGGGTCTGCTGACCGGAGCAGAGAGAATGCGGGGAGGGCAGCCAGAAGTGACTCGAGAGCAATGATAGGTGAGAGTGTGGGTGTGAATCCTCTAATTTTGAGAGGCAATAGCTAAACTCAATTACAGAAGAAAGACTGAATAATATATAATATTTAGATTCAAGTGGAAGAGTATTGTTAATCTATTAGTACAGCTTTCAAATAATTTTAATACCATAGGGAAAAGTCTCAAATATCACAGTAAGCAGAAGTATTTTTCATGTTAAACATATATCATATTATAGAGAAATTATTTAATGTGTATTTTACTTACTGTAACATTTTATTTATTTATTATATTTTTATTGAACTACAGTTGATTTACAATGTTATATTAGATTCATATTGGAGAAGGAAATGGCAACCCATTCCAGTATTTCTGCTTGGGAGAGCTCATGGACAGAGCAGCCTGGCGGGCTACAGTCCATGGGGTTAAATGGACTATAAATCACAATCATTGCTGTTAGTTTCATATAACCTTTTTCTTTCTTTTATTTTTCTTTTTGCCACACCACACGGTGTGTGGGATCTCAATTCCCTGAGCAGGGAGTGAACTTGGGCCATGGCAGTGAAAGTCTGAAATCCTAATTACTATACCACCAGGGAACTCCCCATATAACTTTTTTTTTTATATGAGTTGAATTGGATAGATAGTAGACAGATAGGCAGACAGATATACAAACATACTAACTCATTTATTTCCTTATTTTTCAATTTACTTATTTAACAAATTCTTTCTAGAGATTGGGCTTGAATTCTGACTCTGGTAAAATACAGAATTAAAAATAATTGTGTGACTTTGGGCAAATTACCAATCTTCCTTTAGCTTCTATTTTCTCATCTGTGAAATGGGAAGAACATCTACTCTGCAAGAGTAAATGAGGACTCATTCATAAAAGGCTTTTAGGAAATAGCAGCTGATATTCTTTGATCATTAATTTTAAAAATGGAAAAAGATTTATGAGCAAAGTAGCAGTGAAGGGAGAGGAATTATTTTACCAACCAGGGGAATTATTTAACTTATAATTTAAAAATAAAAACCATAAAAGGTATTACAATCCTGGGACTTAAAAGGAATGTAAATGTCACTGTAAATCAAATATCAGGAAAAATAATGTTAGGAATAATGCAATGCACTAGGTGATCCCCATGAACCCCATGCACAGTATGAAAGGCAAAAAGATAAGACACTGAAAGATGAACTCTCCAGGTTGGTAGGTGCCCAATACACTACTGGAGAAGAGTGGAGAATTAACACCAGAAAGAATGAAGAGACGGAGCCAAAGCAAAAACAATGCCCAGTTGTGGATGTGACTGGTGATGGAAGTAAAGTCCGATGCTGTAAAGAACAATATTGCATAGGAACCTGGAATGTTAGGTCCATGAATCAAGGTAAATTAGCAGTGATCAAACAGGAGATGGCAAGAGCGAACATTAACATTTTAGGAATCAGTGAACTAAAATGGACTGGAATGGGTGAATTTAACTCAGATGACCATTATATCTACTAGTGTGGGCAAGAATCCCTTAGAAGAAATGGAGTAGCCATCATAGTCAACAAAAGAGTCCAAAATGCAGTACTTGTGTACAGTCTCAAAAATGTCAGAATGATCTCTGTTCATTTCCAAGGCAAACCATTCAATATCACAGTAATCCAAGTTTATGCCCCGACCAGTAATGCTGAAGAAGCTGAAGTTAAATAGTTCTATGAAGATCTACAAGACCTTCTAGAACTAACACCAAAAAAAGATGTTCTTTTCATTATAGGGGACTGGAATGCAAAGTAGGAAATCAAGAGATACTTGGAATAACAGACAAATTTGGCCTTGGAGTACAGAATGAAGCAGGGCAAAGGCTAACAGAGTTTTTCCAAGATAACGCACTGGTCATAGCAAACACCCTCTTCCAACAACACAAGAGAAGACTCTACACATGGGCATCACCAGATGGTCAACACAAAAATCAGAATGATTATATTCTTTGCAGTTGAAGATGGAGAAGCTCTATATAGTCAGCAAAAACAAGACCAGGAGCTGACTGTGGCTCAGATCATGAACTCCTTATTGCCAAATTCTGACTTAGAAGAAAGTAGGGAAAACCACTAGACCATTCAGGTATGACCTAAATCAAATCTCTTATGATTATACAGTGAAAGTGACAAATAGATTCAAAGGATTAGATCTCATAGACAGAATGCCTGAAGAACTATGGATGGAGGTTTGTGACATTTTACAGGAGACAGTGATCAAAACCATCCCCAAGAAAAAGATATGCAACAAGGCAAAATGATTGTCTGAGGAGGCCTTACAGATAGCTGAGAAAAGAAGAGAAACTAAAGGCAAAGGAGAAAAGGAAAGATATAAGCATCTGAATGCAAAGTTCCAAAGAATAGCAAGAAGAGATAAGAAAACCTTCCTCAGTGATCAATGCAAAGGAATAGAGGAAAACAATAGGATGGGAAAGACTAGAGATCTCTTCAAGAAAATTAGAGATATCCAGGGAACATTTCATGCAGAGATGGGCTCAATAAAGGACAGAAGTGGTATGGACCTAAGAGAAGCAGAAGATATTAAAAAGAGGTGGCAAGAATACACAGAAGAACAGTACAAAAAAGATCTTGATGACCTAGATAACCACAATGGTGTGATCACTCATCTAGAGCCAGACATCCGGGAGTACGAAGTCAAGTGGGCTTTAGGAAGCATCACTACGAACAAAGCTAGTAGAGGTGATGAAATTCCAGTTGAGCTATTTCAAACCCTAAAAGATGATGCTGTTAAAGGGTTGCACTCAATATGCTAGCAAATTTGGAAAACTCAGCAATGGCCACAGGACTGGAAACGGTCAGTTTTCATTCCAATCACAAAGAAAGGCAATGCCAAAGAACGTTCAAAGTACCACACAAATGTACTCACTCACACGCTAGCAAGGTAATGCTGAAAATTCTCCAGGCCAGACTTCAACAGTATATGAACTGAGCACTTCCAGATGTTCAAGCTGGATTTAGAAAAGGCAGAGGAACCAGAGATCAAATTGCCAACATCCACTGGATCATCAAAAAAGCAAAAGAGTTCCAGAAAATCATTTGCTTTATTGACTATGCCAAAGCCTTTGACTGTGTGGATCACAACAAACTGGAAAATTCTTAAAGAGATGGGAATACCAGACCACTTTACCTGCCTCCTGAAATCTGTATGCAGGTCAAGAAGCAACATTTATAACTGGACATGGAACAACAGACTGGTTCCAAATCGGGAAAGGAGTATGTCAAGACTGTATACTGTCACCATGCTTATTTAACTTATATGCAGAGTATATCATGTGAAATGCTTGGCTGGATGAAGCACAAGCTGGAAATCAAGATTGATGGGACAAGCAACAATAATCTCAGATATACAGATGACACTACTCTTATGGCAGAAAGCAAAAAAGTAAAGATCCTCTTGATGAAAGTGAAAGGATAGAGTGAAAAAGTTGGCTTGAAACTCACCGTTCAGAAAACCAAGATCATGGCATCTGGTCCCATCACTTCCTGGCAAATAGATGGGGAAACAGTAAAAACAGTGACAGACTTTATTTTTCGGGGCTCTAAAATCACTGCAGATGGTGACTGCAGCCATGAAATTAAAAGATGCTTGCTCCTTAGAAGAAAAGCTATGACCAACCTAGACAGCATATCAAAAAGCAGAGCCATTACTTTGCCGACAAAGGTCTGTCTAGTCAAGGATATGGTTTTTCCAGTAGTCCTGTATGGATGTCAGAGTTGGACTCTAAAGAAAGCTGAACTCCAAAGAATTGATGGTTTTGAACTGTGGTGTTTGGAGAAGACTCTTGAGAGTCCCTTGGTCTACAGGGAGATCCAACCAGTCCATCCTAAAGGAAATCAGTCCTGAATATTCCTTGGAAGGACTGATGCTGAAGCTGAAACTCCATTACTTTGGCTACCTGATGCGAAGAACTGACTCAGTGGAAAAGACCCTGATGATGGGAAAGATTGAAAGCGGGAGACGGGGATGACAGAGGACAAGACAGTTGGATGGTATCACCGACTCGATGGACATGAGTTTGAGCAAGCTTTGGGAATTGGTGATGGACAGGGAAGCCTGGCTTGCTGCAGTCTATGGGGTCTCAAAAGTCAGATACCACAGAGCCACTGAACTCAACTAGGTAATCCTAGCAAGTTCTCCACAGCTGCTTAATACAATGACACTGCCACCTTGTGGCATGCGTGATGCATTACATATCCCAGGATATTTGAGATTTTCTTTTTCTTGATGTAGCCTATATAGAAAGACTACATAACACAAATATTCTTACTGAAGAAAAATAACATGTAACAAGGTGAGATCATACATAAGTTGTTAAAACACATACTTCCTTTAAAAATAAAAAAGTTAATTGTAAAAAATGTTATTACAGGACGTTTGGGGAGCAAACAAAAAATCTATCACTCCAAAGCAATGACATCATTTAAAAATTATTTCTATTATTTCATCCTATTTTCTATTCATCTCTGAGTTAATGTTATATGATTAGGATTTACCATGCTGTGACATTGGTCACAATGATTTTTAATGGCCGCCTACCATTTTGTTGAATGGATGTTCCATCTTCTGGCTCAACATTCCCTTAATGCTGGACATCTAGACTGCTTCCAGGTAAAATGTCAGGTTACTGTAATAGTTTCTGTATAGGTAGTATGAGGTATATTTATTTAGTTAAAAAATTAAAATATGTTAAGAAGATAATACACAATCAGTTTTTTAAAAAATAAGCAAAATTAAGAAAATAAACTGCACTCACAATTTTCCAACCCAGATAACCACTGTTACACCTTGCAGAATTTTTAAACACACACACATACACAAAGTTGTAAACATATGTAGCATACATTCACTTATAAAAGACAAATGAGATTATATATTACTATATGACTATGTTTTCATTTAAAATTATATCATGTCCACATTTCTATACCAGTAATATCCATAGAAAACATTATTTTTATTGACTAAATAATATTCAATTATGTAGATTACTTAATTGCATAGATGTACTATGCTGTGTTAAATTCTGATATATACATTATGATCATGATGCTTACAATTTGATGAGGGGGGAAGCAGGCATTAAACAAATAAACAAGAAAAAGGAATACTGAAGCCTATTTTGTGATAAAATGCCCCAAAGGAAAAAAAAAAAAAAGGCTACTAGGAGGAAAAAAAATAGGCGTACACAGTTGAGTGCAGAAGGTCTGCCTGGGGGGAAAATTTTGGACTTGAAGGATGAGGAACCTGTCATGTGAAAACTGAGAAGGTTCTAAGCAGAGAGAGCCCTGCACAAGAAGGCCCTGAGGCGGAGAAATTCATAGGAAGTACTGGAAACTGAAAGGGGTTCGTCACTGTGGCTCATACCTAATGAGGCTGGGACAGACGAGCCAGAGGGCTTCTCTGCTGCTGCAGGGAGTGGGTGCTGTAGTTTCTGTCCGTGGCAGTAACGTGGTCTGATTTCTATTTTAGAAAAGCCCACTCTGCTTGTAATGTGTCGAAGAATGGACTGGGGAGGAAAAGTGTGAGAATAGTTAGGCAAGTACAGCAAAAACCCGAACAAGAGATCCTGGGGGACTTGGAGTAGTGCTGAGGTAATAGCGGGACAGGAGATACAATGGTGTGTGTGTGTGTGTGTGTGTGTGTGTGTGTGTGTGTGTGTTTAGTTGTTCAGTCACATCTGACTCTCTGTGGTTCCATGGACTGTAGCCCACCAGGGTCCTCTGTCCATGGCATTTTTCAGGCAAGCATGCTGGAGCAGGTTGCCATTTCCCACTCCAGGGGATTTTCCTGACCCAGGGATTGAACCCGAGTCTTTTGTGTCTTCTGCATATTCTTTACCATTAGCACCAACTGGGAAGCCCCATAATGGCATGGGGAGTTGGTTAGTCCCAACAGTCAGTAGTAAGCATTTCATCCAACATGAAGTGAAAGTCACTCAGTTGTGTCTGACTCTTTGTGACCCCATGGACTATATTGTCCATGGAATTCTCAAGGTCAGAATACTGGAGTGAGTAGCCATTCCCTTATCCAGGGGATCTTCCCAACCCAGGGATCGAACCCAGGTCTCCTGCATTGCAGGTGGATTCTTTACCAGCTGAGCCACCAGGGAAGCCCTCATCCAAGGTGGCTGCTAACATTTTCAGGGCTTAGGCAAGAGGACAAAGATCCTGCTCCTGAACCCACTAAACCAAGCTCCATCCACACCATCTACCACAGACATGATCTACCCTTAGGAGGAAGTACCTGGAGAAGAGAGCCATGCAGACCTTGTTTGAAGTGGGAGTTCTGGGGTCCTATGTGGTCTCAGGGGGAAGAAGTGGGCTTCGAGTGGACTCCTTGTGCCGTGGAAGGAGTTCAGAGGGAAGAGGGCATGGGTGAGGACCCTGAGGCTCAATATCATAAGGTGATATTGATCCCATCGAGTCAAAATTAACTTCAAAAAATAGTGTAAATTATCAATATAGTACTGTATGTATGATTCACATGTATCAAAACAATCCTGGATCAGTGTTTCCTAATTCATCCTTGTCCATGGTTCTCAGATGAATTTCATCTTCCATGATATTTGTGGAGTCATCCACACCCAATTAGCTGGCTTCTTAAACAATGCCTTCTAGGGAATTCCCTGGTGGTCCAGTGGTTAAGAATTCACCTTGCCAAATAAATAAATAAATAAATAAATAAATAAATAATCCACCTTGCAATGGAGGGGAAGTGGATTCAATCCCTGGTCCGGGAAGACTCCACATAGCAGAGAGCAACTAAGCCCATGTATTGCAACTACTGAGCCCGAGCACCACAGCTAGAGAGTCTGTGCACAGCAGTGAAAGATCCCACAGGATGCAGTGACGTGTGCCACAACTAAGACCCAACGCAGCCCAAATAGACATTTCAAAAACAGACGCCTTACTTTTCTCTTTATTTTCCCTAGTCACTGCCCAGGAGTCCTGGGGGCGCCTCCAGTGTCTGAGCACCCTCACTACTTGGGAAGAAACAGCAGCAGCTCCAGCTGACTGGCCCCCGAGGCTGTTGGAACTGTCCTGAAGCTAGGACTGGCTGCTATCCTTCAAGAAAATAGAAAAACTCTGCTTGCCTACATCCAGAATTCATCTGTGAAGCCATCTGCTCCTGGACTTATTCCAACGAGTATTCCCAAGAACTACCAATGCCAGTGTCCTTGTCCCTGCAATGAGCTACAGCCGCCCCCTGCTTCCACAGGAGACCCTCTGATATGAGCAGACAGAAGAGACAAAAACAAGGGCCAAATACTAGTCCCTTATGGATCTCTTTAAAAGATAATTTTAAAAAAAGGCCACACTGTGAGGAAGCTCCATAATAAAGAGAACTCCACAAATTACCAGAATATAAAAAGGCCACCCCAAACGCAGCAATATAACCAAGATGAAGAGACAGAGGAATACTCAGCAGGTAAAGGAACAGGAGAGTTGCCCACCAAACCAAACAAAAGAGGAAGAAGTAGGGAATCTACCTGAGAAGGAATTCCGATATTGATAGTGAAAATGATCCAAAATCTTGAAATCAAAATGGAATCACAGATAAATAGCCTAGAGACAAGGATTGAGAAGATGCAAGAAAGGTTTAACAAGGACCTAGAAGAAATAAAAAAGAGTCAAAATATAATGAATAACGCAGTAAATGAGATCAGAAACACTCTGGAGGCAACAAATAGTAGAATAATGGAGGCAGAAGATAGGATTAGTGAAATAGAAGATAGAATGGTAGAAATAAATGAATCAGAGAGGAAATAAGAAAAACGAATTAAAAGAAATGAGGACAATCTCAGAGACCTCCAGGACAATAGGAAACGCTCCAACATTCGAATTATAGGAGTCCCAGAAGAAGAAGACAGAAAGAAAGATCATGAGAAAATCCTTGAGGAGATAATAGTTGAAAACTTCCCTAAAATGGGGAAGGAAATAATCACCCAAGTCCAAGAAACACAGAGAGTTCCAAATAGGATAATCCAAAGGCGAAACACCCCAAGACACATATTAATCAAATTAACAAAGATCAAACACAAAGAACAAATATTAAAAGCAGCAAGGGAAAAACAACAAATAACACACAAGGGGATTTCCATAAGGATAACAGCTGATCTTTCTTTCTTTTTTTTTTTAGTTTTTTATTTTTTAAATTTTAAAATCTTTAATTCTTACATGCATTCCCAAACATGAACCCCCCTCCCACCTCCCTCCCCATAACATCTTTCTGGGTCATCCCCATGCACCAGCCCCAAGCATGCTGCATCCTGCGTCAGACATAGACTGGCGATTCAATTCACATGATAGTATACATGTTAGAATGTCATTCTCCCAAATCATCCCACCCTCTCCCTCTCCCTCTGAGTCCAAAAGTCCGTTATACACATCTGTGTCTCTTTCCCTGTCTTGCATACAAGGTATGCATAAATTCCATATATATGTGTTAGTATACTGTATTGGTGTTTTTCTTTCTGGCTTACTTCACTCTGTATAATCGGCTCCAGTTTCATCCATCTCATCAGAACTGATTCAAATGAATTCTTTTTAACGGCTGAGTAATACTCCATTGTGTATATGTACCACAGCTTTCTTATCCATTCATCTGCTGATGGACATCTAGGTTGTTTCCATGTCCTGGCTATTATAAACAGTGCTGCGATGAACATTGGGGTACATGTGTCTCTTTCAATTCTGGTTTCCTCGGTGTGTATGCCCAGAAGTGGGATTGCTGGGTCATAAGGTATGATCTTTCAATAGAAACTCTTCAGGCCAGGAGGGAATGGCAAGACATACTTAAAGTGATGAAAGACAATAACCTACAGCCCAGATTACTGTACCCAGCAAGGATCTCATTCAAATACGAAGAAGAAATCAAAAGCTTTACAGACAAGCAAAAGCTGAGAGAATTCAGCACCACCAAACCAGCTCGCCAACAAATTCTAAAGGATATTCTCTAGACAGGAAACACGAAAGGGTGTATAAACCCGAACCCAACACAATAAAGTAAATGGTAACGGGATCATACTTATCAATAATTACCTTAAACGTAAATGGGTTGAACGCCCCAACCAAAAGACAAAGACTGGCTGAATGGATACAAAAACAAGACCCCTCTATATGCTGCTTACAAGAGACCCACCTCAAAACAAGGGATACATACAGACTGAAAGTGAAGGGCTGGAAAAGATATACCACGCAAATAGAGACCAAAAGAAAGCAGGAGTGGCAATACTCATATCCGATAAAATAGACTTTAAAACAAAGGCTGTGAAAAGAGACAAAGAAGGCCACTACATAATGATCAAAGGATCAATCCAAGAAGAAGATATAACAATTATAAATATATATGCACCCAGTATAGGAGCACCGCAATATGTAAGACAAATGCTAACAAGTATGAAAGGGGAAATCAACAATAACACAATAATAGTGGGAGACTTTAATACCCCACTCACACCTATGGACAGATCAACTAAACAGAAAATTAACAAAGAAATGCAAACTTTAAATGATACATTAGATCAGTTAGACCTAATTGATATCTATAGGACATTTCACCCCAAAACAATGAATTTCACCTTTTTTTCAAGTGCTCATGGTACCTTCTCCAGGATAGATCACATCCTGGGCCATAAACCTAGTCACTACCCAGGAATGAGCAGAGGATATATCTTCCTCTATCGGTGGTGAGTAAACACTTGAAAGCATTCAATTTTCCTTATTAGCTTTTAGGCTTGATGGCGTCTGTTACCTGCTTAAGTTAATACATCTACAAGATGACACCCTGTGTATTTTGGAAAATGATAAGACTTGGAATGAAAAGTAGAAAGAGTAGGAGGAAATTTTTAAATGATTCTAGGTTTCTGGCTTGAGCAACTGGTTTAATGATGGTTCCATTTATTGAGAGAGGAGGGACCAGGGAAAAACTGCTGCAGATGTAATTTGCTTACCTCATTCTCCATGTTGGATATTTAGGTTGGTTGTCATATTTTATGATTATGAACAAAACTCTGGTTCACAACAAAATATTCTCACGCATCTTTAATTTCTAAATACACAATTGCTGGGTTAAAGAATGTGCACAATCTTTAGATTCATAGTCAGTCAGTCAGTTCAGTGGCTCGGTCATGTCCGACTCTTTGCAACCCCATGGACTGCAGCACGCCAGGCTTCCCTGGTCCATCACCAACTCCCAAAGCTTGCTCAAACTCACGTCCATCGAGTCGGTGATGCCGTCCAACCATCTCATCCTCTGTGGTCCCCTTCTCCTCCTGCCTTCAATCTTTCCCAGCATCAGGGTCTTTTCCAATGAGTCAGTTCTTCTCATCAGATGGCCATGTATTGGAGTTTCAGCCTTAGCATCAGTCCTTCCAATGAATATTCAGAACTAATCTCCTTTAGGATGGACTGATTGGATCTTCTTGCAGGCCAAGGGACTCTCAAGAGTCTTTTCCAACACCACAGTTCAAAAGCATCAATTCTTCGCCACTCAGCTTTCTTTGTGGTCCAACTCTGACATCCATACATGACTACTGGAAAAACCATAGTTTCGACTAGATGGACCTTTGTCGGCAGACTCATGTCTCTGCTTTTTAATATGCTATCTAGGTTGGTCATAACTTTCCTCCCAATGAGTAAGCATCTTTTAATTTCATGGCTGCAATCACCATCTGCAGTGATTTTGGAGCCCAAATAATATAAAGTCTGACACTGTTTCCACTGTTTCCCCATCTATTTCCCATGAAGTGATGGGACCAGATGCCATGATCTTCGTTTTCTGAATGTTGAGCTTAAAGACAACTTTTTCACTCTCCTCTTTTACTTTCATCAAGAGGCTTTTTAGTTCCTTTTCACTTTCTGCCATCACAGAGGAATGGACAAAAAAATATATGGTGTATATATATATATACACACACACACAATGGGATACTACTCAGCCATAAGAATGAAATAATGCCATTTGCAGTAACAGACTTCCCTGGTGGCTCAGATGGTAAAGTGTCTGTCTACAATGTGGGAGACCCGGGTTTGGTCCTTGGGTCGGGAAGATCCCCTGGAGAAGGAAATGGCAATCCACTCCAGCACTATTGCCTGGAAAATCCCATGGACAGAGGAGCCTGGTAGGCTACAGTCCATGGGGTCGCAAAGAGTCGGACATGACTGAGCGACTTCACGACTTCACGACAGATCACCATAATGAAGTGAAGTAGTCAGAAAGACAAATACCATATGATAGCACCTATATGTGGAATCTAAAATAACACGAGCGAACATCCATGAAACAAATACAGACTCACAGACATAGAGCACATACTTGTGGTTGCCAGGGAGGGGAGAACGGGGGAGGAAAGGACTGGGAGTTTGGGATGAGAGGATGCAAACTATTACGTATAGGATGGATAAACAAGGTCCTAATGTATAGCACAGGGAACTATATTCAATCTCTTCTGATAAACCGTAATGGAAAAGAATATGAAAATTTATATATATACATATCTATGTATATCTGGGTCACTTTGCTGTACAGCAGAAATTAACACAACGTTGTGAGTCAACCACATCAACTTTTTCTTAAGAATCAGATTTTAAAAATCATTCAAGCAGGAATAAAGCAAGGTAATGTTTTATCATCACCATCAGCTCCCCACATCAGTCATCAGCTCTGTCTTGCAGCTACCCTTGGGCAGTCATTGGTACTAATGACACTCAAAGCACAAAAGCTGTGTGAACTATTAGCATGTTTCCCACCAAAGGTCTCTGTGTTAATATGATGGTTCTCCAACTTGTCTTTTTCTTTTGTGGCTTTTCAATCTTTTGTCATTTGGCTCTGTTTTTTAAAATCTTCTTCCTTGTGATGAGAATTCTTAGGGTTTACCCTTTCCTCAAAAAATGATTTTATGTATTTATTTTTTAGCTGTGTGGGGTCTTGTCTCCTGAGAGGGCCTTTCTCTAGTTGTGGCCATCGGGGGCTACACTCTAGCCCCAGTGCAAAGGCGTCTTTCCTGGTGGAGCACGGGCTGCAGGGCCCGTGAGCTTCAGCAGCTATGGCACATGGGCTCAGTAGTTCAGCTCCCGGGCTCCAGAGCACAGTCGCAACAGTTGTGGCACGTGGGCTGAGTTGATCCACAGCATGTGGGATCCTCCCAGATCAGGGATCGAACTCGTGTCTCCTGCATTGGCAGGTGGATTCTTTACCACTGAGCCTCCAGGGAAGCCCCAGTTGGCTCTATTTTGACTGTCACGTTCGCTGCCATATTGTATTTAGTCATAATTTGCCAAGTTCTCTACATTTTTGGGATACTAAGAGTAGATTAATACAACAGAACAAAACATATGTGATGGGAACTGTCCCTAAAATAGTGTCCCTTTAAGTCAAAGATTAACTTTGGACCAAATCTTTCAGAGTAATGTTCTTTAGACTGTTGGCTTGGCAGAAGAGTAAGAGATCTCAGTCTCTTAGGTAACATCTACCAATAAGAAAGTCCTACTTCAGCAGGAGTGGCTATGAGACCCTCTCTGGATTTGGGGTCAACAGTCAGGCACCAGCTGCTTCTCTGTGCAGATGGGGCAGCCCCGCCCACAGGTCAGGGGCGCCGGGCTTCAGACATCACATCAGGGTTGTGGTCTGTGTCCAGTGACACACTAATATTGACAGAACTGGATTCTTCTCAAAACTGCAAGGAAGGTGGGGGGCTAGTTGATGGTCATCAGACTCCATGCTTCAGTTCAGTTCAGTTCAGTCGCTCAGTCGTGTCCGACTCTCCGTGACCCCATGAATCGCAGCATGCCAGGCCTTCCTGTCCATCACCAACTCCTGGGGTTCACTCAGACTCACGTCCATCGAGTCAGTGATGACATCCAGCCATCTCATCCTCGGTCGTCCCCTTCTCCTCCTGCCCCCAATCCCTCCCAGCATCAGAGTCTTTTCCAATGAGTCAACTCTTCGCATGAGGTGGCCAAAGTACTGGAGTTTCAGCTTCAGCATCATTGCCTCCAAAGAAACCCCAGGGCTGATCTCCTTTAGAACAGACTGGTTGGATCTCCTTGCAGTCCAAGGGACTCCATGCTTAAAAGAGCTCAAAAAAGACTTTTTAAAAATTTTGGCCATGCCACCTAGCTTGTGGGATCTCAGTTCCCTGATCAGGGATCAAACCTGGGTCACAACAGTAAAAGTGCTGAGTCCTATCCTCTAGACAGAGAGATTGGGACAGAAGATCTGAAGCTAAGAAAAGGTCTCTTATTTTATTAGCCTGAAATTGAAAGTGTTAGTCACTCAGTTGCGTCCAGCTCTTAGCACCCCATGGACTGTAGCCTGCCAGGCTCCTCTGTCCATAGAGTTCTCCAGGCAAGAATACTGGAGTGGATAGATTCCCTTCTACAGGGGATCTTTCTGACTCAGCGGTTGAACCTGGGTCTCCTGCAATGCAGACAGATTCCTTACTGTCTGAGCCACCAATTAACCTATTTCAGAGGTAAACTCCATAGAACAGCACAGAGCAGCGTGCACTCATGGCCACTCACCACTGCTGCAGCCTGAAGGCTGTGCGCCTCCTGGTCTTTGATGACTCACTGGTATCAAGGGAAGGATAGAAAAAGAAGGGGGAAAGCTCACATTTATTAAGCTCCTGCTGTGCATTGGGCACTGCTCTCAGCTATTCCATACACCTTTTTCTCACGCAGTCCACAAGAAAAGGTATTATTAGCTCCCTTTGCCAGGTAAAGAAAGAGGAAATGTTAACTGACTTGCAAACACAATGGAATGGGGGAGGGGGTGTCATTGGGAAGGATGAGATTCAAATTCTAGTACTTCAGATTTCAAATTCCATGCTTTTTTCCTCCATGTGTGCCTGTCTGCTCAGTCGCTTCAGTTGGGTCTCTTTGCGACCCTATGGACTGTAGCCCACCAGGCTCCTCTCTCTGCTTGACCATGCCAAGTGTGTAAGGCTGTACATAGTGACTGAAGCTGAAGGGAGGTGGAAGAAACAAAGATTGTGTTTATCCTTCTTGAGGGA
The DNA here is from genome assembly GCF_016772045.2 of Ovis aries. Lineage (NCBI taxonomy): Eukaryota > Metazoa > Chordata > Mammalia > Artiodactyla > Bovidae > Ovis > Ovis aries. The sequence goes on from NC_056055.1 coordinate 17,608,931, forward strand.
AGGTCTTAATAATGCAGCAAGACTGAGCACCTCATCCTGTTGTGAAAAGCATCATGGAAATAAATCCATGATCACTTGTATTTTAAAGGTGAAAAACAATGGAAGTAGTGACAGACTTTATTTTCTTGGGCTCCAAAATCACTGCAGATGGTGACTGCAGCCATGAAGTTAAAAGAAGCTTGCTCTTTGGAAGAAAAGCTATGAGCAGCTTAAACAGCATATCAAAAAGCAGAGATATGACTTTGCTGACAAAGGTCTATCTAGTCAAAGCTATGGTTTTCCCAGTAAGTAGTCATGTATGGATGTGAGAGTTGGACCATAAAGCAAGCTGAGTCCCAAAGAATTGATGCTTTTGAATTGTGGTGTTGTAGAAGACTCTTGAGAGTCCCTTGGACTGCAAGGAGATCCAACCAGTCAATCCTAAAGGAAATCAGCCCTGAATATTCACTGGAAGGACTGATGCTGAAGCTGAAACTCCAATACTTTGGCTACCTGATGCAAAGAACTGAATCATTAAAAAAAGACCCTGATGGTGGGAAAGATTGAAGGCAGGAGGAGAAGGGGATGACAGAGGCTGAGATGGTTGGATGGCATCACTGACTTGATGGACATGAGTTTGAGCAAGCTTTGGGATTTGGTGATGGACAGGGAGGCCTGGTGTGCTGCAGTCCATGGGGTTGCAAAGGGTCAGACGCAACTGAGCGACTGAACTGAACTGAAAGATGAAAAATTGTGCACAAAATAATGAACTGGTTTATTTCAGGCCTCAGGCTCTGAATATAACCCAGTGCTCAGTTTTTGGCCTTCAGGACACCTGTGGGATTTCCCTGGGGGGTGTGTGACTGGCACTGCTCGGGGTGAGGCCCTGTTAACACAGGAAGAGGAGACAGTACAGAAGCTCTAAATAAAAGGCTCAGAAAGCCGGCTCTGTCAAATAGCTACATTAAATAAACAAACGAACCCCTGTTAACAACACACAGGCCAAATCTATTTACTAGAACGCTGAAAGTCTTTTCAGGTGGACTGGGAGTTTTTGTGTGTTGAAGCTGCATGACATTCTCAGCTATTAGATACAATTTTAATCAGGAATTTGGACTTGGATTTGTAGACCATCAGATAAAAGGGAGGTGCTCTGTTATGTGTATTGATCTTCCAGTGGGATAGTCTAATAAAAAGCACATCTTAAACCCTTCAGTGGTTAGTCACCACCTATAGGATGAAATCTAACCTTGGCAAGGGGGCAAGGTTTGGCCTAACTCCTTGGCCCCATCACCCATCACTGACTTCCAGCCTCATACCTTATTTGGAGGTTACCCCTTTCCAGAGATATTCACTCCAAATGCTGCCTCACACTTCTAATCTATGTTTCAGCTCATACGAGTCTCTTGTCTGGGAACTTGAGATGTGGTCATGTCCATGAATGATCTGGAAGAATGAATCTTCCCCAGGTCTCAGCTTATTTCTTGACTCCACCTCTCCCTCTCCACACCATGCACACTTCTGCTGTAGGGACCATGCTTGCGCCCTCTCAGTCCCTGAGCCATGAGTTCTCTGGGAGGGCAGCTCCCAGTAGGTGCTCAATAAATAGAAGGAACCAAGATATTATGAAGCATTTTTTCTTTATCTTGCCTGGAGGCATCACTGAGAGATAAAAGCTGGTTTCTCATTCTTTTCCTAAAACAACCACAAAGAATAAGATCTCTAGCCAAATAGTTCAGTAAATCCTTTCCGAGGAAATCCAAGGGTTGGTAATGTTTCAAGTAGATGTGAAATAAGAACATCTGTTCTAAGAAACATGTAAGATAATTGAAGGATGACATTCTTCAAATATATGCTGATTTTACGTGAGGTTAGTGAAAAGAGGATACAGATATAAAAGCATATCCCCTAGATACCTGGGGCTTTGGGTATACTAATCATCACTATCAGAATTCAGACTCTAAAATGCAATGCCCTCAGAATCTGGACCCCGTAAGAAAAACATCTGCGTAGTTCCAGAGGTTGAGCGTTTGATAATTGTTACTCTCGACCAGCAGGTGGCGCCAGAGACAAGCGCATTTGCTACGGTGGCCTTTTCCAGAGGGTGATCACCCAGATCCTGATCCAGCTGCCTCCCAAGAGACCATGCCTCTGGGGAAGCTTCAACTGAAACACCCAGTGTACATACCTGTAGTTCTCACAGTGTACTATACAGGATAATCCGTCTGGGGGTGTGTGTGAAAGAAAGTGAAAGCCAGTCGTGTCTGACTCTGTGACCCCATGGACTATACATTCATTGGAATTCTCCAGACCAGAATACTCTTCACCAGGGGATCTTCCCAAGCCAGGGATGAAACCCAGGTCTCCCCCATTGCAGGCAGATTCTTTACCAGTTGAGCCACAAGGGAAGCCCTGTGGTGGGTAGGAGTGCAAAAATGCAGATTCCTGAGCCCTAGCAGTGGAGATTTCAGAGTCAGTAAATCTGGAGGGGGGCCCTAATTTCCATTTGAAGCACCATCTATTTATTCTCTCTCCAACCTCACAGTGTGAAGCCCTTTTGAGAAACACTGATTTGCACCCCCATAGGCTATAATATCATCTCACAGCCTGTACTCAGAGACAGGCTGGAAGAGGACTCATTTGTTCATTCCCTTATCAAACACCTACTGAATCCTTGCATCCTACCAGTCACCACTGGGCACCTTCACAATCACGCAGCTCATCTTCCTCTCTCAGGCTTGAGATCCCCATAAAGGGACCAATCATAGAATCCAGCAAAGAGTCAACCTATCCTTTCTTATATTCACCCCATCAAAGAACTCCCTCCACTATGAGAGGGAAAAAATCCCCCTTTTGCAGAAAAAACACTGCCAGAAATTCTGCCAATAAATTGATCCCTAATCGTTATTTTATAGGATACAAACATTCCAATGATACAGTGAGGAAGGAATCTTATTACCAAGATCCCCTCTTTCACAGACAAAAATAATAAATCCATTACTATCTGAAAATCAAATGATGCTGAGTATGTTTCATTGCCATGTTAACTTTGTAAGTCTAAGATAGACAAAAATCCTGGTGGTGTATAGTGGGATAAATTACATTCGTACAAATAAAACAAACTAAAATTCCATTAGAAATTTTAAATTGCCATGATACGGTCCCCCAGGGGAATTGAAGGAGAGTATTTTCTTAGAAACTATAATGAAAATTGCATACCCCACTATAGTTTTTCAGACTATAGCTGAAAAACACCATCTGTTCAGCGGCTAAGACTTAACTATGCCAGAGTACACTTATTTTTAACTTTCTGATCATTAGAAACGCTTTTGTTCTAGAAAGGACTTTAAAGGTCATTAAATCTGACCTTTCACTCTACACTCAATACTGCTTTATAACATCGCAGCTGCAGAAGTGCCCATAGCCTCTGCATGCATTCCTCTTGGGTCAAGAGGTTCACTGCCTGCCCGGAGTTCAGTCCATCTTGAGTGTGTTTTTTAGGACGTTCTATCTCACATCCTGTCTGAAAAGCAGGAAATGCCAGTGGTTCTTCAAGAAAGCCTTTTTCCTCTGAGAACTGAGCAGGGAGCCTGGATTAGGACAGCATCTCGGCTGCATTGATAAGAAACCTGTTTCTGTGCCTTAAATGAGGCAGGGCTTAATTCTTCTTACCTAACAGGAAGCCCAGAAGACTGCCCAAGTGAGAGAAACTCTTCAAGGATGTCCTCCAAGAACCAGGCTCCTCCTATCTTTCTGTTCTACCATCTTTCACACGTGGCTCTTGTTCTTGCTTGTGAGATGATCGCTGCTCCTCCGGCCTCCTGTCTGCAGTCCAGACAGGCCAGGAAGGGGAGAAGCTGGAGGAGGGGAGGGGGCATAACACCTGTATGAGAAGGCAAAACCTTGGAACTCCCACTTAGACTTCAGCTTACATCTCATTGGCCACCACTCTGTCACATAACCACTTCGAAATTCAAAGAAGTACAGGAGCATAGGTATTTTAGCGAGGTTTTATCCACAGGGAAGTGGGCTAGGACAGTTATTGCGTAGGATAATTAGAAGTCACTGCCACAGCCTGAGAGCAGTAACAGGTAATATACACTGACTGACTGATGAAATCTGTCTTTCCAACCATCAGGACTCTTTAGGGGCTTCCTACTAATGCTCAGTAGCCAGGTCTTGTCCGACTCTTTGTGAGCCCATGGACTGTAGCTCACCAGGCTCCTCTGTCCATGGGATTTTCCAGGCAGGAATCCTGAAGTGGGTTGCCATTTCCTCCTCCAGGGGATCTTCCTGACCCAGGGACCAAACCCATGTCTCCTGCATTGAGAGGCGGATTCTTTACCACTGAGCCACCTTTTAGGGGCTTAGGACAAGATTATAGAAACTCCTTTCTCTTTTTCTGTAACATCCCTTTAGATATTTGTACACAGTGATCATTTCTTTTCCTTTTCCCCCTCCCAAGTGATGTCTTTCCCAGGCTTGTCTCTGAAAACACTCATTTGTTTATATTCCAGGTGTGGTCTGACCTATAAAAAGTGATGCAGAGTCATCTTCCTCCTGCTGTTTACCATGCAATTATTAATAGAGTCTAAAATCCCCTGAACGAAAATAGCCTGCTGTCAGTTCATACAGAGTGTGCCTTGAACTCAGACGCTCATGGGAAGGGATGATACCAAAGGGGGCACACATCACTGAGTACCTACCCTGTGACAGGCACTCCACCATCTCCTTTGTAAGGCATCCATTTAGAAGATATTCCCCACCTCCAGGCCATATCAACCTCATTTGGCTATTGCAAGGCTGCTTTTGTGGACCCAAGGAAGCACTTTACATTATCACTGCTAACCTCCATCCTTCATGCTGTCAGGTTTAGTCCATTGCTCCTGAGCTCTGATTATTATCCCATGGAAGACAAAGCTAGCATTTTTAGCTCTAAGTCACCTTAAAATATGATATATCTTTGGCACTAGGATTGTGCTCATTTGTAATGAAAAAAAAAAAAAACAATAACTGCTAACATAAGACAGAAGTTAATTCAAGCAGTCTGGAATTGTCAGTGGAATTGATGCACAAAACTGTCAGATATGCAGGTACTTTCTATCTTGTTGTTCCATCATGCATGTCTTCTAATCTCAAGGTCACCTTGTTGTTCAGAATGGCTGCTGAGCCTCTAACCATCACATCTGTATTCCAGCTGGGGGAGAAAAGGAAATTGAGGAAGGGGCATTGGCTCTTCCTTTTAAAGACAATTTCCTGGTAGTTACATGTTATTTTCACGTACATGCTACTGGCCAGAACTGAGTCACATGGTCACATTTAGCTGCAAGGGGGAGCTAGGAAGTGTAGACTTTGTTCAGGATGGCTATATATTTCCATTTAAAAATCAGATGACTGTTATCATCAAAGATTAAGTAAAAAGTTATTGGGAGACAACCTATAGTGTTGGCCACTTCATTCTTCATCTACATCAGTGGTAAAAACATTAAACTGTTCAAGGCAAAAATATTCAACAATAATAAGAGATAATATTCATTGAGCATTTACTATGCGCCAGGCACTGCCCTGGGCTTCCCTGGTGGCTCAGATAGTAAAGAATCTGCCTGCAGTTCAGGAAACCTGGGTTTAGTCCCTGGGTTGGGAAGATCTCCTGGAAGGCATAGCAACCTACTCCAGTATTCTTATTGAGAGAACTCCATGGACAGAGGAGCCTGGAGGGCTTATAGCCCAGGGGGATGCAAAGAGTCGGACATGACTAAGTGACTAACACGCACAGGGACTGCTCTATGTACTTTACATTTAATAAATGTAGTTAATCATCACAAAAATGTTCTTTGGTTGGGCACTATTATAACTCTATTACATAGGTGGGAAAACAGAGGCCTAGCGATCTGATGCCCAAAGCCATATAGTTCATAAGGGATACAAGTGTGCTTGAATTGGAGTTCATGTTCCTAATTATTCACTGTAATGCATTACCTTTGGGCAACGTGTGAGAGATGTAAACTTCTGTCTCATTTTGGCAACAGTTATTTGGGGAGTTTTTTGTTTATTCACATCTAGAGTTGGTCTTCTCTACTGGAATCTTCTTTTGGATTGAAATTACTTAGCAAGGCTTGGGCGTGGTCCTTCAGTTAAAGACTATTCCACCCATTTATCTTCTCAGGTCTGCTTAGCTCTTAAGACTTGCCCTTTGTAATTTGGATAAACAGGATCAGTTCCCAGAATCAGGCTTATGCTGAAGAAAAATGGGAGATATGACCTAAAAGAGAGGAGAGCAAGTCTGGCAGTCCAGCAAATACATCATGGCCGTATGGTGCTATATATGGGAGAGTTCAAGGGCTTTGGGTTTTTTGTCTTTGCGTGTTAGAGTTCTTTATTCTTGGTATTAAACCCTTATCAGATACATGATTCATAAATATTTTCTCCCATACTGTGGGTTGTCTTCTCGTACTTTAAAAAAGTGTCCTTTGAAGCAAAACATTTTTGATTTCCATGAGGTCCAATTTACTTATTATTTTGTTGCTTGTGCTTTGTTGTATCTGAGAAACTATCGCCAAATCCAAGGTCATGAAAATTCACCTGTTTTTGTCTAACAGGTTTGTACTTTTAGCTCTTATATTTAGGTCTTTGATCATTTTTTAGTTAACTTTTGTATATGATGTGAGATAGGGGTCCAGTGGAGTTGTACACACATTATTTATTGGAAAGATTATTCTTTCCACATTGAGTAGTTTGGCAATCTTGCTGTAAAATCAGTTGACAACAGACCACACTTTCATTTATGTACTTTTAATTCTTTCTATTTTATTGATTTTTATATCTATGTGTGTGTCAGTATCCCCATTGTTTTGATTGCTATAACTTTGTAGTTCAGTTCAGTTCACTTCAGTCACTCAGTCGTGTCCAACTCTTTGTGACCCCATGGGCTGCAGCACACCAGGCCTCCCTGTCATCACCAACACCCGGAGCTTGTTCAAACTCATGTCCATTGAGTCGGTGATGCCATTCAACAATCTCGTCCTCTGTTGTCTCCTCCTCCTGCCTTCAGTCTTTCCCAGCATCAGGGTCTTTTCCAATGAGTCAGTTCTTTGCATCAGGTGGCCAAAGTCAGCTTTAGCATCAGTCCTTCCAGTGAATATTCAGGACTGATTGATTTCCTTTAGGATTGACTGCTTTGATCTCCTTGTAGTCTAAGGACTCTCAAGAGTCTTCTCCAACATCACAGTTCAAAAGCATCAGTTCTTTGGCACTCAGCTTTCTTTATGGTCCAACTTTCCCATCCATACATGACTACTGGAAAAACCATAGCTTTGACTATATGGACCTTTGTGGGCAAAGTAATGTCTCTGCTTTTTAATATACTGTCTAGGTTGGCCATAGCTTTTCTTTCAAGGAGCAAGCATCTTTTAATTTCATGGCTGCAGTCACCATCTTCAGTGATTTTGGAGCCCAAGAAAATAAAGTCAATTTGTTACTAACTTTGTAGTAAGTTTTGAAATCAGGAAATGGTAGTTCTCCAGTTTTATTATTCTTTATCACAATTGTTTTGGCTATATGGGCTTCCTTGTAATTCCATATGAATTTTTGAATCACCATTTCCATTTCTACAAAACAAAAAGACCTTTAGGATTTTGATAGGGATTACATGGATTTGGCTTTGGGTACTATTACCATCCTAACAATATTCATTCTTCCAATGTGTCTTCTCATTTACTTTTGTCCTTGTTCATTTGTTTCAATTGTATTTTGTAGCTTTCAATGTGAACATCTTGTACCTCCTTGGTTAAATACAATCTCAATATTGTATTCTTTTTGATGCCCTTGCGAGTAGAATTGTTTTCTTCATTTCCTTTTTGGATTGTTCATTGCTAGTGCATGGAAATAAAACTGGTTTTTATGTGTGGAGCTTATATCCCATAACAATGCTTAAATTGTTTATTAAGTCTAATTGGTGTATCCGTAGGAATTGTTTATGATTTTCTATCTATAAGATAATGTCATCTGAGAAGAAAGTTTACTTTTTTCTAATTTGAGTGCCTTTCATTTATTTTTCTTATTACCCTGGCTAGGACCTTCAGTACAAATACTGAATAGAAATGGCTAGAGGCATACTTGTCTTGTTTATTGATCTCAGGTGGAAAGCTTTTGGATTTTCACCACTGAGTATGATGTTAGCTGTGGGCTTTTTGTGAACACCCTTTAACAGGCTGAGCAAGTTTCTCCCACTGCTGTCACAGTGATTCTTTCCTTCTAAAATTCAAGTATCAAGTATTCCCTTGCTAAAAATCCTGCAGTGAGTCCCTATTTTCTTCAGCATGAAATCAAGTCCCTTAGTATGGCCCAAAGACCCTCAAGATCTGATACCTGTTGGCTTCTCCCTTTTCATGTCCCCATACCTATTCTTCAGTACAGTCACAGACATCATTTCTTCACATATGTCATTCCCTCTGCTTGGGACACTTACCTCCCTTCCTCAAAAGGCTTCTCTACCTTATCACATCCCCACCTCCTGCTTCTCCCACCTTCAGGCAGTCTCTGTGCTGCTGCTGCTGCTGCTGTAGCTGCGTCACTTCAGTCGTGTCCGACTCTGTGCGACCCCATAGACGGCAGCCCAGCAGGCTCCCTCGTCCCTGAGATTCTCCAGGCAAGAGCAGGTGGTACATTATATTACAATCATCTGTTTAACCCTTTGCCTTCCTAAATAGTCCATGAAGTTTTGGAAGGCAAAGACTAGGTCTCTTTTTTCTGTATCTTTAGTGAATACAGGACTCTGTAAATGTCTTTGGAATAAACAAATACTTCCTTTCTATTTCATTTATACTTACGAACGTGTCTTATAAGTCTTAATGGAGGCTGATCTGGATAAAAATGAGGTAACAAATTCAGTTAAACCATCAGGTAGTTACATGCTTGGACTTTACCAGCTTAGGTCCCCAATCTGAGAGCCATATGCAGATTATTTTTGTTTTCACAAGAACTTGAAGAAGGTATATTACCTTTTTCCATAACAGGATACAATTTTATAAATCTTGCTGTTGTCCTTTCTTTTAAGGTTGCTAGGAAGCTCCAAGTACTTAATGCTTAATTGTCCTGTAAACATATTAGTCCTAGAGTCTAGCATATTTGTTTCTTCCTGTTTATGTCTTTGTTTTTCTATTTTTATTTTAATAATCTTATTTTGCATAAGCCTTTTTTTGGAAAAAGTGGAACATAAATACATAAATATATATATATATATATATATATACACTAAAAATACACTATATGTATTTCTTGTTAGCAGAGAAGCATACGGATGGTTAAGGAGACAACAAAGAAGAACAGAGTTAGAGCCACTGAGAAAAAGTTTGCCTGTAGTTACCTTAGCTGTAAAAGCCATTGTTAGGTTGGGGTCTCAAAAAAATACAACAACAAGAAATTAGGTAGATTTTCTTCATCAGGGAATAGAAAAAAAAATCTGTTGGCAAATAGAAATACTTTTAGTCCTTCAAACTCCTTTCCAAAAGGCTCCTTCATATCATTGCAGAGATTTTGCATCAGATGGCACTGAGAAGAGGGAAACACTGAATTCCAATATCAGTGAATTACAGACTCAGAGCCTGATGGACTTGACCATTCGGAGCAAGTCCCTATGTTGAAATGAAGAAGTTGCATACCCCATGCCGAGTGGACCCCACCGTACCCTTTACATCTGTCCAGATTTAGTCACGGGTCTATAGATTTCCCACTGGAATCTTCCTCTTCCTCCTTTCCCCCCCTCTCCCAAGTCTCCCCACAAGCTCTTGACAACACTCAACTGATGTCTGAACGAAGGTGCACAACTCCCATATCCCCTCTGGGGTCACTTCTTGACTCTGGGTTTTCTAAACGACTGAGATTTCCTCTGGTCACTATATGATGGCCCGCGCTATTCCTCTGGGGAGAATCTTCTCCCTTCCTCCCTCCGGCTCTTTCATCATCTGGCTCATTCTCCCTCCTTCTTCAGGACTCATCTCAGTTTCTCCTAATAACCCAACAACATCTCTCTATGTCTTCCAGAAGCACCCTCATTGCCATCTGTCTTCTTCATGGGGTTATGAGCTACTTCAGATCAGGGAGTTGGTATTTTCCACTGAATTCCCAGAATACAAATCCTACTGCCCAGAGAAGGTCCCAGGAAATGTCTGCTGAAAAGAAGTGAACATGCACAGCACACTGCTTGAGATACGCTGAGTAAATGCATCTGAAACAGGCCTCACTCATCATATTTTCCACAGACTACAAGATGTGGGCCTCACCAACTCCACTACTCTATCACTTCTTTTGTCCCCTCCTAATTCTTCTACGTTTATTAAGTCCTTTCCACTCCTTCCTCTCACTTTTCCGTTCTCTAATTAAAAATTCCCTAATCCATTTGGATTTGACTTAGATTTGTTTTCAAAGTGAAAGCCAACTGTGCTAAACACAATTTATTAAATGATTTTTTCTTATTCATTTGAGGTATAGCTTTAGCTCTTAAATTCCAATAAATAATAGAATTGGAGGGACTGTCTTATCTACTCTATTGGCCTATTATCACACGAGTTTATAGTCATTTTATTACACTTACCTGGATATTTGCTTTTTATGTTAATTATATTTTCACTAAAAAACTATAGCGGTTATTAAAAATACACTTCAGTTCAGTTGCTCAGTCATGTCTGATTCTTTGCAACCCCATAGACCATAGCATGCCAGGCTTCCCTGTCCATCACCAACTCCTAGAGCTTTCTCAAACTCATGTCCATGGAGTTGGTGATGCCATCCAACCATCTCACCCTCAGTCATCCCCTTCTACTTCTGCCTTCAGTCTTTCCCAACATCAGTGCTTCCATGAATTGGTCTTTTCCAATGAGACAGTTCTTTGCATCGGATGGCCAAAGTATTGGAGTTTTAGCTTCAGCATCAGTCCTTACAATGAATATTCAGGACTGATTTCCTTTAGGATTGACTTGTTGAATCTCCTTGCAGTCCAAGGGACTATCAACAGTCTTCTCCAACACCACAGTTCAAACCCATCAATTCTTTGGTACTCAGCTTTCTTTATGGTCCAACTCTCACATCCATACATGACTAATGGAAAAATCACAGCTTTGACTAGATGGACCTTTGTTGGCAAAGTAACGTCTCTGCTTTTTAATATGCTCTCTAGATTGGTCATAGCTTTTCTTCCAAGGAGCAAGCATCTTTTAACTTCATGGCTGAAGTTATCATCTGCAGTGATTTTGGAGCCCCCCCAAAATAAAGTCTGTCACTGTTTTAATTGTTTCCCCATCTATTTCCCATGAAGTGATGGGACCAGATGCCATGACCTTCATTTTTTTGAATATTGAGTTTTAAGCCAGCTTTTTCACTCTTCTCTTTCACTTATCAAGAGGCTCTTCATTTTCTGCCATAAGGGTGGTGTCATCTGCATATCTGAGGTTATTGATATTTCTCCGGGCAATGATTTCAGCTCGTGCTTCATCCAGCCCAGTATTTTGCATGATGTACTCTGCATATAAGTTAAATAAGCAGGGTGACAATATATAGCTTTGACGTACTCTTTTCCCAATTTGGAACTAGTCCATTGTTCCATGTCTGGTTCTAACTGTTGCTTCTTGACCTGCATACAGATTTCTTAGGAGGCAGGTCACGTGGTCTGAGCTTCCATCACTTGAAGAATTTTTCACTGTTTGTTGTGATCCACACAGTCAAAGGCTTTGGCATAGTCAATAAAGCAGATGTTTTTCTGGAACTCTCTTGCTTTTTTGATGATCCAGCAGATGGCAGCAATTTGATCTCTGGTTCTTCTGCCTTTTCTAAATCCAGTTTGAACAACTGGAGTTCTCAGTTCACTTACTGTTGAAGCCTGGCTTGGAGAACTTTGAGCATTACTTTGCTAACAGAAGAGATGAATACAATTGTGTGGTACTTTGAACATTTTTTGACATTGCCTTTCTTTGGGATTGGAATGAAAACTGACCTTTTCCAGTCCTGTGGCCATTGCTGAGTTTTCCAAATTTGCTGGCATATTGAGTGTGGCACTTTCACAGTATCATCTTTTAGGATTTGAAATAGCTCAACTGGAATTCCATCACCTCTACTTGCTTTGTTCGTAGTGATGCTTCCTAAGGCCCACTTTTGTACTTCAGGATGTCTGGCTCTAGGTGAGTGATCACATCATCGTGGTTATCTGGGTCATTAAGATCTTTTTTGTATAGTTCTTCTGTGTATTCTTGCCACCTGTTCTTAATATCTTCTGCTTCTGTTAGGTCCATACCATTTCTGCCCTTTATTGAGCACATCTTTACATGAAATATTCCCTTGGCATCTCTAATTTTCTTTAAGAGATCTCTAGTCTTTCCCATCCTATTGCTTTCCTCTATTTCTTTGCATCGATCACGGAGGAAGTCTTTCTTCTCTCTTATCTCTGAACTCTGCATTCAGATGGGTATATCTTTCCTTTTCTCCTTTGCCTTTAGCTTCTCTTCTTTTCTCAGCTATCTGTAAGGCCTCCTCAGACAACCATTTTGTCATGCTGCATTTCTTTCTCTTGGGCATGGTCTTGAACATTGCCTCCTGTACAATGTCATGAACCTCCATCTATAGTTCTTCAGGCTCTCTGTCTATCAGATCTAATCCCTTGAATCTATTTGTCACTTCCACTGTATAATCATAAGGGATTTGATTTAGGTCATACCTGAATGGTCTGTGGTTTTCCCTACTTTATTAAATTTAAGTCTGAATTTTGCAATAAGGAGTTCGTGATCTGAGCCACAGTCGGTGCTTGGTCTTGTTTTTGCTGACTGTATAGAGCTTCTCCATCTTCATCTGCAAAGAATATAATCCATCTGATTTTGGTATTGACCAACTGGTGATGTCCATGTGTAGAGTGGTCTCTTGTGTTGTTGAAGGAGGGTATTTGCTGTGACCAGTGCATTCTCTTGGGGAAACTCTTGTTAGCCTTTGTCCTGCTTCATTTTGTACTCTGGGGCCAAACTAGCTTGTTACTCCAGGTATCTCTTGATTTCCTACTTTTGCATTCCAGTCCCCTGTGATGAAAAGGACATCTTTTTGTGGTATTAGTTCCAGAAGATCTTGTAGGTCATCATAGAACCCTTCAACTTCAGCCTCTTCGGCATTAGTGGTTGGGGCATAGACTTGGATTACCATGATATCGAATGGTTTGCCTTGGAAACGAACATAGATCATTCTGTCATTTTTGAGATTGCGCCAAAATATTGGATTCTGGACTCTTTAGTTGACTATGATGGCTACTCCATTTCTTCTAAAGGATTCTTGCCTACAGTAGTACATATAATGGTTATATGAATTAAATTTGTTCATTCCAGTTCATTTTAGTTCACTGATAAAAAACTACAGAGGAATATTTTAAATATTTAAATACAGATAAACAAAGAAAAAATTAAATTACCCTCATGTCACATCCAAGAGATAACCATTGTTCTCATTTTGATGTAAAAAGAGTGGCAGCTGACTCTCACTTAACCATATTTCCAGATTAACTAACACCCTCTAGTCCTCTGGAGAATGTGCTGGCTGATGTCCGTAGTAGACTGAATGGTCCAGGAGAACAGCCTAGGTGCTGTTCTCAGCATCAGTGGACCGTGCTTAGAAAGAGTAAGGTATGTTTATTTCAACACATTATGCCATGTTCTGTGGTTATTGAAATGGTATGATTATTAAAATATTACATATACGATAAAAAACAATGAGTATGAGGAGAGTAATTTCTATGAAAGCTAAGGTGAATGCTTTGGGAAGACTCTATGCAAGTGAAAGTCACTCAGTCATTTTTGACTCCCACCAGGCTCCTCTGTCCATGGTATTCTCCAGGCAAGAGTACTGGAGTGGGTTATCATCCACTTCTCCAGAGGATCCTCCTGACCCAAGGATCAAACCTAGTCTCCCACATTGTGTGCAGATTCTTTACCATCTGAGCCACCAGGGAAGACCTACTGGAAAGACTATAAAGATACTAAAACTACCACTCTTGAGTTAAGTGTGCATAAGAATTATAAACACTGGCAAGAAATAAAAACCTAGCAGTCTATACTCAGCTTGCTGCATCATTCAGCATCTCTAAATTCTTGGTCCATTTTAAAGAAACCAATATTTCACATTATTACATTTTTTGGTGGTTTACATTATTAGTATGTTTAATGCTGCCAAAAGAAAAAGACAATAGACAACTTCAGAAGACTTAAAGTGTCATATATAGAACTAATACTTAGGTCAAAGCTTGGCCAATGATCATTTACTTGTTGTAGTTTTAAAAAACATTTCTTTTATAATGACTTTCCTCCTTAACCAGATTTTTCAATTAACCAATCAACAAGCAATGCCTATAGAATTGGTTAAGAGAGCATCTATTATATCCTTAGTCATTTAAAGATGTAGAAACATATTGATTTTATATAAATGAGATCATGCTATAAATATTGCTTTATGCCCTTTTACATTGACTATATTGTAGACATCACTTCAAGTCATTAAAGATCAGAACATTTTTAGTACCTACCTGGTCCCTCCCATTGAAGTTCTATTTAATGTTTCCTTTTATTAGAGATTTAAAACTATGTACTTTTCTTGTTGTCCTCTTCACAAGACTGACAGAAAACTTGGAGTTAATCTTATGGGCAGTCTAGGGTTTCTTACAGCTAATCTCCTTTTCTCAATTTTCACATGCCTGTTTAAAAAAAATTTTTTTTTCCTAAATTTTCATATTAAAATTGTTTTTTGTTGTCAGCTGGAAGAATCCCTTCTGGCAGACAGAACAAATCAAACATAAACCCCTAATATCCTGTCTCCAAATGTGAGGTTACAGTATGAGTTTGATTGAGTGAAAGCCCTTTTGCTTTGCCTTGAAGACAATGCCTTACTGTCACCTCTCTGGTCTGACATACCTGGCCAGGGAGCTTATAACTACCTAGAGAGCTTTAAGATGCCTATTGAAATTGCTGATAAGCCCAGGAAGTGGCATAAGAACTTAGCTTTGCATTTTCTGGAAGCCTAAATGTAACCTAGGTACATCTTCTAAAATTATTTTTCTCAGGATTTGGACAGTAAAGAAAGCACAAAATCAAGTTAAAGGCACAAACTATTCCTCATCTTCACTGCTACTTGCAACAACTAAAAATAATAATGTGAAGAGGCCTGGACTCGTGGGTTAGTTCCACAGCACCTGGACAAAAATAGGAGGTCAAAGGGCCTCATGGGGCTTCCCTGGTGGCTTAGATGGTAAAACATCTGCCTACAGTGTGGGAGATCTGGGTTGTAATCCTGGGTCGGGCAGATCTCCTGGAGAAGGGTATGGCTACCCACTCCAGTATTCTTGCCTGAAGAATTCCATGGATAGAGAAGCCTGGCCACACAGTCCATGGGGTTGCGGGAGTTGGATACAACTGAGCGACTAACACTTTAAACTTTCAAAGGGCCTCACAGGACTCTGGGTTCTTTCTGAACTTTTCAGCACCTCCAGGAGCTTTGAGCACTATTTGAAGCTGAAATTTCAATCACAGCTTATATATTCCTCTAAAGTGCACAAGCAGTATGCCTCCTAAAAGAGACCCTCTAGATTATTATTTTCTAAAATTTGAGATTGAATAAAGATTATACTTCTCATAGCCAAACAGAGAAAAAAGATTTCTGGTACCTTTCACGAGATGTGAGGTTTTTCACAGGCTCTTTAATCACTAGCTAGTCTATATAACTAGGAATTGTGCAAATCTGCTTCAAGACTACTGCCCCCTAAAGGAGAATGAACAGTCCAGAATGGTTAACATTCTTCAGTATCTCAAACACCTGGAGTATTTGAGGACTCCTCACCAAGGTTCTATGACAACTCCTTTTGGCAAGGTGGTAGAGATCAACAACCAGGCCTATGATCTGGGCATTACTCAACATTTGCTAATGAAAAGAAGTCTGTACAGCAGCCTCTGGAGAAAAATCCAAAATTATATTGGATTTATCGGTACTGTTAAAAAACCTTCCACTTAAAAACACACTTAGTCTCCAGTATCATTTAAAATACGATTAGTTTTAAACAAGCTTGATTTTTTTCCAAACATTAATGGGGGCACAGCTATTGCCTAAATTTTGGCACACCACAGTTTCAACAACTCACGAATTTAGCACCAGGCTTTGATTTATGTGCAGGGCACTGTACCAAGCACAACCAGTGTTTTCCATGGCAAACGTTATCTAACAGGCTTTTCCATTTTGCCTGGTGATTGAATTCAGTTCCAACCTTCATACTTAGACCTCGTACTCAGAGTGACTCAGACTCCAGCTAGGAAGGCTGGCCAGGCAATGGATGAACTTCATACTTTGGAAATTAGGTTTTACTTAGTATATTTACATTTATGTTTCATACTTCAGGGATCCTAGAACAGGCTGAGACACACTGGAAAGAAATAGCTGGGAAATTCCAGAGCACTCTTGCAGTATATTGACCTAATTTGAAAACAAGATGTTGCCCACAATCACTTTCTATTGCAGAGTTAGCAGAATATGCCACCCCAAAGTATGACTGCAGAAGTTCAAGACATGCCATTTTCTTGAAAATGCTGCTTTGTTATATTGATTATTTTGAGCTGTAGGCACTTGAAAGAACAGCAAATGCAGGCCAAGGCATTCTCTGAACTCTCCTTATCTCCCTAGACAGATTCTCTAAAAAGAACTCAAATGTCATAAATCCCTTTCTCAGGAGTTTCATCAGTCAGGGAAGATTGACTCTTATCACAGAAGAGACTAGAAGTTGACACCACACCCAGACACACTTTGTCACAAGCTATCGTGCCTCTCATCTGTTCTTCTAAGGGCCCGTTCATCTTTCCTAAAAATCATTTACTCTCCCCTAAAAAGCCTGCATCCTCTCTCCCCTTTCCCTATTAGGATGGTATTTAATTTGAATTCTAAGCCACTTAGAGGAGTTACTCATTTTTCTCTGGGTATCTCACATGTATACATGAGGCATACATGTTAATAAACTTCTGTGTGTTTTCCTCTTGTTAATCTGTCTTCTATTATAGAGTCTCAGCTAAGAACTCAGACAGGTATGGAGAACAATTATTTTTCCTCGTCTACACTATTCACAACTCTGGGCACGGGAAAGTGTTACGACACAGCAGACAATGACATTATTTCCTATAAAATTTTATTTATTACATAAAAAATTCTATACATTTGTTAGACTAAAATACAGTTTTCATTATAATTCTGGCAACTGAGTTAGTACACAGAAAACTTAGCATTAGATCAGCACTTTTGTTTCTAGATCATATTTCTGCACAAGGAAAACATTTCAAAGCTCCATTTCATATTGGCTCATTGTACTCTGAAGCCAGATGGAATTCCATCCAATTCAGAGCTCTTAGAATTTAATTTCCCAGCAAGATTTGATAACTCCAGAAAGTTAATTGCTTAATATACATATTTTTTAAGTCCTCTGAGAGCACAACCCTCTGTAAAGTCTGAACTGTGTCAAGAACAACAGCCACAAATACCACAGGGCTATGGTCCGTTTCCTTGGGGCATGTTCAAGCAGCTACATGTTTATCTCCCCACCTGAATACAGTGTAGTGGCACTGTAATAAGGAAACATAATAAGGGGGGGGGGAACCCTCAAAATCATGCTAAGGTAAAAGATACCAAACCAGGGAATTCATGGAAGGCTTAACTGTGATCCTACAGTTTGTAGTGGACAAAGACCAAACGTGATACAAAAATTCATCGTGACACTATGAAATAGGAATGCAAATGGCAAAACAAAACCAAAGACAAAAAAGGCATCAGATTGAGAAATATGTGGCACCACAACACACTTCTCATGGTGGATTACAAAGCAGTGAAACACTGAATCACACTGATGGGCCTGTTTTTATCAAATCACCCCATACACTGGACAGGATCTGACAGTGGACGTGAGGCTTAGCGTAGGTCCCTTGGCACTGACTGATCTTTCAAACTTTGCTGCTTTATTCTAGGAGACTGTTCTAACTTAGGAGTTCAGGAAGGCTGTGCTACAAAGTACTTTGCTGGACTTTTGGTCTTCAGAAGATATGCTTTTGTCTTTGGTTGTTTTCCCAGAGCCCCTGTCATTTTGTTAGGTGCCCTCCACACTTTTCTCCCCACTCTTTTGTTAGTTGTAACAAACCAAATCAGCCAACAGCCCACTGAATTAATTAATCGGGTATAAGATCCACCAGACATGCACTCAGTGATCAAGGATATTCTGAGACAATATAACTGAAACTTCATTATGGGCTCCCAGCTTCTTTTATAGGATGGAAGAAATCAAGAAAACTTCAACAACGTCATAGTCTAGTAGTACTAATGCAACATAATGGAAGAAAGGTAACTTTCTCCCTCTGCTGTCTTTGAAAATAAAAATTAGCCAAAACAAGAGGGCCAGAAAGTTCTGAGAACTACTACTAGAACCCAAAGGATGGGGAAAATGTACTCGGCAATCTGTCTTCAATCATCCGTTCCAAAGCTGTCCTAGCATTGTTTCATTCCTCTAAATGACTTCATACAATTTTTGAAAAAAATTCTGGCCTAATGATCAACATGGTAAATGATGGAAGTGCTCACATTTTCTAGTGGCAGGTAGAATGGGCTGCAGGATGCTGGTAGGAAGTTCACTTCAGTCCTGGGCCCATTCATTTTCCTCAAGTCTTCTCAATGCTTAATCGCATAGGATGGTTTAACACATCTTCCTCAAAAAATAACTAACTCCAATTTCTGAGTTGATGAGATGGGTGGATCAGATTCCTAGGTGAACATCAGGACGTTCCCCCTTTAGGTCACACACTCGTATGACAAAAAGGTGTTATCAAATGTGGATACTTACACTGGACTTAGGACTTTTTCCACCCAATATGGGAACTTCCATCTGTGGTCTCTCTCTTCACTACTGTGGAAGTTTCAGTAGAGCTCTTCTAGGGGTATGGGGTGAGGAAGGGAGCTGACTTCTTATTTAGTTTTTGGCTGCACCCCAGGCAAGTGGGACTTTAGTTCCCCAACCAGGGATCAAACCCATGGCCCTTGCGTTGGAAATGCAGAGTCTTAATCACTGGACAATTGGCAAAGTCCCTGATTTCTATTTTCTTCACCAGTCAGTTGTGACATTTCCATTGCTTTCTTCAGCTTGAAAATACAGGTAATATTTGATGTCTGACTGTAAATCATGACCACTGGAATCAAATCTTAGAATAACTTCAGACTCTTTTAAGGATGTATGCCTGCTTTTTCAAGGGCCCAGAGGACCCTCTAGCACTCTTAATAGTAAGGGGGTGAAGTGGAAGTCGCTCAGTCATGTCCAACTCTTTGCGACCCCATGGACTATTCAGTCCAGGGAATTTTCCCGGCTAGTATACTGGAGTGGGTAGCTTTTCCCTTCTCCA
The DNA here is from genome assembly GCF_016772045.2 of Ovis aries. Classification (NCBI taxonomy): domain Eukaryota; kingdom Metazoa; phylum Chordata; class Mammalia; order Artiodactyla; family Bovidae; genus Ovis; species Ovis aries. The sequence goes on from NC_056055.1 coordinate 17,628,340, forward strand.
GGGGATCTTCCAAGCCCAGGTCTCCCTCATTGCAGGCGGATTCTTTACCAGCTGAACCACAAGGGAAGCCCAAGAATACTGGAGTAGGTAGCCTATATCCCTTCTCTAGGGGATCTTCCTGACCCAGGAATCAAATCGGGGTCTCCTGCATTGCAGGCAGATTCTTTGCCAACTGAGCTATCAGGGAAGCCCAAGAGGGTAACTGTAAGGGGGTAAATGTGAAGAAATTCTAAAGAAGGAAGGTGAAGCGAATGTGGGCAGTGGAAGCACAGTCCATCGGCAGTGGTCCAAGGCGGCTCTAGTGGTGACTGGAAACCACTCAAAATGGCAGGAAACACCCCTTCCCCCCGATTTAATGCTTGGAGAAAAACAACCTTTGAATTTCTCCCCTCAGCATCTGCCACTAAAAATTGTTGTCAACTATGAACTACAGTGAGGTTGCTAATTTATCGTCTTCAAATGTTCTCAGTCATGTTGACTGAGATCTATTTTTAGACAGAGATTTACTGTTAACAATATGCCATAAGTGTCACATCTGAGCGACAATGTTAAAGAATGTAGCGCTTTGGTAGATGGATAATTATAGAGATTCCCTATTTATTTCCTTTTGGGTTTTCTTGTCCATTGTAAATAATTTGGTACCTTGCCAAAAATTCATCCCAGGACAGAGACATCCTCACACCTTCAAGGAAGGAAATCTTGGAAATTCAGTGTTGATCATCCTGTTTTTCATTCACATTGGTGTGGTTTCTACTTTCAAAGCTGGAACTAAATTAAAGTTTTCAAGCTATTAAAAAAAAAAAAAAAAGAGTCCAGACAACAAGGTCCTACTGTATCAGAGAACTATATTCAGTATCCTATGATAAATCATAATGGAAAATAATTTTTAAAAATATTTCTATCCGAATCACTTTATTGTACAGCAGAAATACAATGTTGTAAATCAACTTTAATTAAAAAAAGGATGATTCCATGTCTGAAGTTGGTAAGCACCACCTTAAAAGTATCTTCATTGGAGGCCTAATCACTGCTTCATTCCAAAACACAAACCAACTTTAGAGTAGCTTCTGACTTGTGTTCATTAGGCTCTAAGGGGGTCAGATGGAGGCTGGCAGGCTGAGGGTCCTGAAATTCTACCAGTATTTTAAATATTCATAGGGAGGCTATGAGACTTTGAGAGAAAGATAGTTCATTGTTTCCATAAGCTTCTCAAAGGGACCCTTGGTCCCCGCAAAAGATTACAAACCTGTTTTTGAATGCGTGCGTGCCAAGTCACTTCAGTCATGTGTGACTCTTTGCGACCCTATGGACCATAGCCCACCAAGCTCCTCTGTCCATGGGATTCTCCAGGCAAGAATAACTGGAGTGGGTTGCCATGCCCTCCTCCAGGGGATCTTCCCAATGCAGGGATCAGACTCGTGTCTCTTATGTCTACCTGGATTGGCAGGCGGGTTCCTTACCCCTGGTGCCACCTGGGAAGCCCCTTGCTTTTGAATATCAAATATTAAATTCATGTCTTAGCAAATAAAAGTGAGAGATTTCTGAAACAGTTGGAAATTACAACCTTTTGATGTTCAGCTAGATCTTGACTACGAATTACTTGAATGCTTTACTATTCTGAATTCCCTGGTCTACAGTATTATTTCTCAGGAGATCATTCATGCTGTAAAACTGAGTATCAAAACTGAATAAAATGGCCTAATATTTGGGTCCCTAGCAACTGCATGTCTTTTTTACAAATTTACTAATGAATTCCTTTAGAAAATACGAAACTTAAATCCTTCCTATCTAATTTAGAAAAGTGATAACTGTTCCTGTGATACTGAAATGGAAGCACAATTTATCTTTTTTTTACACATATAAAAAGGATATGGGGAGGAAGAGAGGGTACTGTAGTATTTCCATAGAAAAGGTTTTCCATAGAAATTCTCAAGTTTAAAAACTCTGTATTGAAGTTTTTTATAAGAAAGATATCTTCAAAGATTTAAATCTCAGATTAAAATTTCCCTCTTGATTAAAACTTGGGAGAATAAGAATTTGACTCAAATTTATGAAACATGAAGGGGGAAAACATGCTATTTAAAAATTTTAAGTGTATACAACATGCTTTTTATTTTGTTTTCTAAGTTTGCCAGCTTTATATTTTTTCTTGGCACATTCAAGGCTTCTGCTTTTTCACAATTTGGGCTGTGTGCCATGAAAAAGATGAGCTAATTCTAAAAGCAGCCACTGTCTATGAAGAAAGACTACTTTTCAAATGGGCCAACATGTATTCCTTAGTATACAAAGATACATGAATATGCATTTAAAGCAGAAGGCATTCTACATTGTGAATATATAATACACAAAGCTCTGCTTTATGCATTTACTTATGAACTCACAATTTTCTAATATATATCCACAGACCACATCTTAACAACTCTAGGCAAGCCATGATAGTGCACTTTTCATTTGTCAGATGGAATATATGAAGAGAATACAGAAATTAACTGTGGCAGGTACACTGATAAGCCTCCACACTCTGGGGATTTCATTTTTATTTTTTTAAGTAACAGTAAAAAAAGAAGAAAAAAAGCAGTAGAAAACTTTCTGAAAGGTGAAAACTTATAAAGACCTTTCTGAAGGAAACGTCTCAGAGGTTATGTTAAGGCTACTGGAAACTCCAAAAATTCAAGTGAGGTTACTGATCAAAAATAAAATAAAACATTCAGGTCACCATAACTATCAGCTCTAGTTTTGGGAATGACCGTAGAATTCTACATTGAAGGCCTTTCAGTGGTCTTTATTAGCTAGTAGCGGTGCTTGGTGGAAACGGTCTGGGTCTTAGGGGCATTAATACGGCCTCATGAATATTTGGTACCTTTAGTAAGGGAGAGTGTGGGAGGAGCCTTACTCTGGTTTCAAGTGGTTCAGGACCACAATACAGGAAGGAATCATTTCCTCACTACCCTCTAGCCGGGTGAAATCCTGAAACTGCCCTGGAAGATAACAGAGCCCGTGGCAGACCAAGATCAGTGGTATTGGGAACTGGCAGCTTACTGCCTTTCGCTGAAAAAAGAAAAAAATAAGAGGGAGCATCTGTACAAAGGGAAAACTTATTTGCCACATAACTTTTAAATAGACTCAGTGAGTGCCCCCTCCTCAACCATTATGGAAAAAGTTGAGGGACCAACATACAGTTAAGCTACTTAAACTGCAGTAACTTAGGACTTAATTATGCAATAGGCTAGGATAAAAGTTCTAATCCTTAAACATTAAACACTGCATTAAATGGTTTAAAGGAACAACCTGCTTTGAGCTGTGCTCATCCTTACAAGGATTATACAATCTCAGTGCTCTAGCTAAATTCCTAATGTTTACCTAATGTACTGGTAAGCCTCCCATAGAAGATGGGTCTCTCGGATTTATACTGAAATATAACCTCTTCCCTTCCCTATCATATACAGCAGAGCTTAATCTTCAGGCAGGAGCCCAGAAAGTCTGAATCAGGCACCAGAGCCTGAATTTTCCAATGGCGGCAACAATTATGATTCTCTTCTCACTGTGATTACCCTTGATGAGAGGATGCTCACTACAACTCTGGAAATAGGTGTCCTGAACATGCTTTTGAAGATACACCACAGAAAAAGACAAAAACCACAACACAGAGTCAGTGGTTTATAAACGTTTTCAGGTAACCACATTTCACAGATAATTTTTGTTCTTCATCGATTCTTCTCACTTGGGCAGAGATGGAGGCAGGGAGCAAATAGCAGTAAGGCAGCCCAGAGCTAGCTGAGGCATGACTCGTGATGAATGAAAGCGGCAGCAGGACTATTCAAACCTAACCTCAAAACATTCAAATATTGCTAAAAAGCCTCTGTGAGTCTTTCTAAAATGCCTCAAGGAATGAAGCTCATGAGAGAGTGATATTCTATAAATCAAATATCTCTCTGTGTGTGCCTGTGTAATATTATGCCTGTGCATAATAATATATGCCCGTCTGCATATATCTACCTGTATGGCACACACATTCACTGAAGGGGAAACAGGCTGGCCATTAATTTGGAACACAAATGACATGGTTACACATAGATCATAATTTCTAAACACAATGTTAGTAAAACAGAATTTATTTGTAAAACAGGACCTGTTATATAAAATGGCACACAATCCAGTTATACAAAAATACAAAATTTCTTTCTGATTACAGTTCTAGTTGCAAATGATAATTAGAAAGCATTCCTGGTGGCTTCCAAATAGCTGAGATTTCGAGCATACGGAACAGGGAGCAGCAAGTGTCCATGGTGCTGGGATGTCCAAGTGAGCAGAACCTAATTTCCAAATGCAAGACTTCCAGCAGGTCACTTTGGAGGGACACCTCCTAAAATAACTAGCGCCTGGAATGTCTTCTGTTTTGATACCCATCTTCTAGACTTTTGCCAATCCTAAATTTAGTTCCCAATGTTTCTTAATGTCCATAATCTGTGTGGCTATGAAACAGAAGGTATGCTAAATTTTCTTACATGATTTGCTCTCTCACCTATTTGGATGATTAGTTACATGATTATATTTATTCCATTTCAAATGATATAAAAGAGCACAATGATATCATTTAGTGACATCAGATGTTAGATGTTAACTTCTGGAGAATTATTGTTTCAAATTAGCTACTCTCATAATATTCTTTTCCGTGATCTTGCCAAGACATGAGCTCTTGTTTCTTTTTTTTTTTTAAATTCCAGACTCTTATTGCAAATATTCTGAAAAATCAGAAATATTACATGAGCTTTGAAAAGAAACCAAGGCATTTAGCAAATCTTACCCTAGCTAAAGAACACGGATACTTAAAAAAAAAAAAATACAATTTACCTTTTGCAGCAATTTAAAGGTCCAACCCTTTGAAAGGAAGCACATTAGCAAACAGCTGCTTATTAAGCCCTAGTGACAGTAATTGTATGTATTTCCATAATACTGGTCTAATTCATTTTCTAATTCTGGTAGGAGGCAATGCTTTCTTTCAAAAGATTCTCCTTCCATGGAATGATAAAATGCTGAGGCTTTTCTTTTTTTTATTTTGTACAGAGCCTGTATTTAGTGCAATAAGTTTAAAAAATCTGCTCTGAAATATTTACTTTACATTAACAAAAATAGCTTTTTTTAAAAAAATTGTAACAAAAAGGAGTTATCGCATAAACAGATCATGAATTATTCTTAGCAAATTACACTTTTTTTCTTAAAGCATTCACCATTACAATAAGCAGAACAATGGAATATTAGCCATTCATATCTGGTAAGCTTCAGGAATTAAAAAACCCCCCAAAACCCAAAACCCATCCCCAAACACAAAGAACGTTCAACACTTGAGGATCAAAACGTTAACCAATTCTTCAGTTAAACATTGTAGAATTCTGGATACTTAATGAATTGCCAAGAAGAGGAGCACCTGCCAGTATGTTTTTAAGTTTTACAGCAAGCATTCGAATAAAATGGCTGTTTAGCTCTAAGCCACTAGGGTTCCTCTGAAGCAGAAGCCCAAGCACCGGAATTTTCAATGCTTTGTGTTCCATGCGTCTCTCCCTTTTTTATTCCTCCCAGCATTATTTACTCTGCAAACCGATACACAGAAACTTAAAGGCTAAACTTGCTGGGTGCCCCAGCTTCCTTTCAAATCAGGCACACGAATGTGTGGAGGATGCTACTAACATCAAAAGAAAGAAAGACAAAATGTAAGAAAAAAGTTTGCATAAGAAAGATTATCTACCCTTTTCTTTTTTACCTACTCTCTTTATAGAAGCATTAGGGTAAACTACAAATACCTGAGGAGTTGGTTACATTTTAATGTTGGCTGACAAATGCATGAGCTATTATGAAAATTCCCAAATTGGGTCCACTTGTATGTTTCTAAAAGGAAAATGACATGGCTTCTTTGATTGGGGAAAACTGATTGGAGTAAGTCCTTATTAACCTGAAAGCATATGCCTAGTCTCATCCCACTAGGACTTATGCATCAGTAAAATAAGGTCTTGATTTTATGCACACAACAGGGAAATCACCCCTGAATAAACTTTAGACAGAGGATTCAGTACAATAATTTTACCTAATTTAAATAACTAAAGTTAAAATCTCCTCTAAGTTATTAAAAATGTTAATCAGATATGAATCTTAACATTTCCATTAAGACAATTACAATTGAAAACATTAAATGATGGCAGTTGCCTTGTAAAAGCCACCCGTATGAAAGGAGTACATGTTTGACAAAAATAAGCATAAAAAAGGTATTAAATCCCTGTTCCTTTTCTCTGATTTTGGCTGATTATGTGTGTGTGTGTATATACGTATACATATATATACACACATACATATACATATATACACACACCCACACACGCAAATACATAGTTATGTGTATATATTGTTTTGGAATGTCAATGGGTTCCATAACGATCAGCTAGGTTCAAGCAGAACTTGCTCCCGAAGCCTAGAAAACAAAGTCATACAGAGTATAATCTTAGACAATTATCATTAAAAGGAGATCATGAATGATGTTACAAATGCACAGATGGTCACAAATGGCAATAAAGCAAAATGGATTGAGAATCCCTCTCTCCTGAACCTAAATTCCAGGGGCTGAAATTCCTATTGAAATTCACATTTCCCTGTGGGTCATCTTTAAGATAGGCAGAGAATTCATCTCTAGTTTACATTGCTCTAGTGTCCAGGTTTTTTCCTCCATTTTCTCTATAAGTTTCTCCTGTATGACAAAAAGCAGAAGGCCAGAATATCTTTTTCTTAAATCTCATCATATTTGGTAAATTTTTCTAAAATAATTTTCAAAGATTTATAGAAAGATCTTACAAACCTTCAAAGTTTCCTTAACTAGTGAGTTGCTCTCTCAAGTCTAAGAGAAAAATTGGAAGTAAAGGTCCTTCTAGTCAAGGGTATGGTTCTTCCAGTGATCATGTATGGATGTAAGAGTTGGACTATAAAGAAAGCTGAGCACCGAAGAATTGATGCTTTTGAATTATGGTGTTGGAGGACTCTTGAGAGTCCCTTGAACTGCAAGGAGATCCAACCAGTCCATTCTGAAGGAGATCAGTCCTGAGTGTTCTTTGGAAGGATTGATGCTAAAGCTGAAACTCCAATACTTTGGCCACCTCATGCGAAGAGTTGACTCATTGGAAAAGACCCTGATGCTGGGAGGGACTGGGGGCAGGAGGAGAAGGGGACAACAGAGGATGAGATGGCTGGATGGCATCACCGACTCGATGGACATGAGTCTGAGTGAACTCCAGGAGTTGGTGATGGACAGGGAGGCCTGGTGTGCTGCGATTCATGGGGTCACAAAGAGTTTGACACTACTGAGCGACTGAACTGAACTGAACTGACATTTAGTTCAGTGATCCCATCAAAAGTAAATATTTAAATCTTAGATTTCTGCACATTATTTTATAGACTGAAAAAACTTCCTATATTAAACTATTGCATTAAAGAGAAAGACAGTGAACTTGAACAGCAGTGTTTCAATAGATGATGGTCTGTTAACAGAACTTTCATCTAAGGGAACAACATGTGAATTAAACCAAGCAAATACAAATAAGCAATCCTAAATTCAAACAAGCCCCAAACTATAGGAGGGGATTTCTCAAATAATTCTATAGGGACATACACAAGATGCTGGTGGTAGCTGGGGTCAACTCTCATCATGCATACTACAAAAGAAGAGAAGAAGTAAAGGTGCTGATGAAAGATTTAAAAGTTAAAAGATTTAACTATGCTGGGAACAACAATTCACACTTCTCTCACAGGAACTTTTTTAACCACTTAAAATATCATTCTTACAGATCAAATGCTACAGTGTGCAAAGCACCAGAAAAACAACACATAAAGGATGTATTTGGATACATAGCAGAGGGCTTTGTCATTAATCTGCAAGCAATGAACCAGTGAACAACATAAAATAAAAGCAGAATGAAGAATTCAATGCAGTTTCTGAATTAAGGGATATTAATTCAAAACTGAAACTAGTATTAGGGGGAGAAAACCCTTTCTACATTTTTGGCTTCTAGTAGAATGTCACATAATGTAGGCAATTCTCCTAGTACTAATACCTATGAATGAGGGGTCTAGGTAGGAGAAGATATATTTGCATTCTGGTATGCCACAAGTCAGCTATCTTTCCCCCAAGAATAAGACAGAAATACCTGCTAGCTCATGGTCAGAGTAGCTAGTGCTAAAGTTCTAATTATTTCTCCCTTTCTTTAAACACTTTTCACTGAAGAATGATTTAATGTAAGCTTCAACCACTGAAAAGAGAGAAAAGAGGGGAGAGTTTACATTTTAAGACTGTATATATCTTTTAAAAGTTTTGGGTTTGAAACTTTATTTTCTGAACAATTAGGACAACCAAGCAGTGGCAAGAAGGAAGCCTTCCTCTTTTTTCCAGACCACCTTGGTGTTGGCAGAATTTTCACTTCAACCCCCTCAGGCTACGTGAAGTAAAGGGGATGCAGAAAGAAAGGGTAGGAAGGTGAGGATCCTCATAGGAGATACTGGTGATTAGCAACCCTTCTCTGTTCATCTAGTTCTGGCTGATGCACACTTAAAACTAAGAGTTTATATGGCCATTCTAAATCTTTTTAATTATGATTAGAGCAACCTGTGCCTTGGGACTATAAGTGTTGAAGTTTTGATTTTATCATCATCAATGCTATTAAGAGCCAACACTGAAACAGGCAACGGATGGGGTTATAGAGAAGAGTTTATGTCTAAACATTTTGTGAGGTTTTAATGCAGGTTAACTATGCAATTATTTTGTATAAACATGTACCTCTGCCATGAACCCATCTCCTCTATTCCTACATACTTAAATGGACTTGCTTTAAACTATCTATTTCTTAAATTAGAGACTTATAACTCAAACCATTTATTAAAGTATAAAGAAGAAAGACAAAAGAATCCTTCCCTTACCTTTCTTGGGACATTATATGCAATCAGAAGGCATGTTATTTTAAATTAACTGTTTTAAGGATGTAGGCAATTATATAATATTTTGAAATAAACATGCTATTTAAGAAGAATACATTTGTAATACAAGCAGTAATTAGACCAGTACAGCTAAAGACATCTGTCATTATGCAGCAGTACGAATGTGTGTTGGAAAAGCTACTCAGGATTCTCTTTCACTGGTTAACTTTAAGTTGCTTTTTTCAAATGAAAAGAGAGTGGTTATATATATCACTGACCAGAGATAATTTATCTTTCTCACAATTAAGCTGAGGCTGGAGATGACCAGATTGTCTTACTGAGTGGGAATGTGGGTGTGGATAGAAATAGCCTTGTTTGCTACTGAAAAATCACTTAAGAAACAAAGAAAGTACAGTCCAGGCAACAGAAGAAAAAGTCAGCAAAGGGCAGAAGACAGCAACATAAACAAACCAATATTAAAATGGGGGAGAAATATGAATTTCAGCAAGTTGAAAGGAATTGCTATCATAACTTCTAAAATGATAAGTATTAAACTGTCAGTTCAAGTGCACAACCAAATGTTCTGTCCCATGAAAACTAAACTCTGATAGCTAAAAACAACAAAAAAAAAGGAAACTGCCAAGTTCACCTCAGGGACAAAGAGATCCCCTACCCCCGGCATGAACACTGTTCCTTTCAGCTTACTTTTACAGAAGGCGGTCTCAGCTGGGACAAGAGTTCCGCCATCCAAGTGATGGGTAAACACACAAACAGAAAGAGCAGCATGTCCTGCGTGATACAGATCACAACAGCTTCTCCTGAACAAGTGCAGTCAGTGAAGAGAGAGAGAGAGAGGAAGAGAAAGTGAAACTCCTGGAGGGCAGCTGCCTCCTCACCACCACCTACCATCGGTTTTAGCTCTCTGGCATCAGCAGCGCCTCCCTTACCAGCTTCCTTCATTGCTTTCCTACTGTTTTCCACAAACTCCTGAAAAACAGGAACCAGATTACATAAATTCTTAGGTCCTTTCAGACTTTAGATGGTAGATGATTTCTAAAGAATATTGACATGTTTGACTCAGTAATGGTAAATGGATGGCCTAAAAAAAACCAGCAATAAATAATGTTTGGTACCATAAATAAGAATGGCTCAGTTTGAGGGTATGGACTGCAAGCTGTTGATATAAAATCTTTTTTCCCACCATTCCTTGTGACAATCTTACTTAGACTCAAAGAGATGTTTAGTTATCTGGAAGAGAAAATAACTCTTGTTTTTTAGAAAAGACTATTTTCTCCTTAGAATTTTGTTTTGTTATTTTACTTTTTTCCATATCAAGGCTAAATAAATGAAACAAGAACATTTTATTCCACTAAGCCCCCTCTTTAAAATAACTCTAGTAGGTAAAAGAAAGCACTCACACTACTTAGTATACTATTTTTACCAAGGCATAAATAAGCTACTTTAAAAAAATTATCTATATGGCCTTGAAATTATTCCATAAAGTAGGAAGACAGGGAGTAACAACCAGAAACAGCTGGTCAGAAGCAGTTAAAATGGGATTATGCCCCAAAGGAAACATTTCTATCCTGTCAAAGTTTATGGAGCACTTCCTCATTCAATATCCTCATCATTCTTATAGACAAAACTAAAATGAGAAAAACTGTATATTTTACTCTGTTTTTCATCAGTGGCTTAAAGAACAAAACAAATCCCTCCTTCTAAATGCCTTAATCACAAGAGAGATGCAGTGCTCTTAAGTCAAGTTCAATGATGAGAATAATCAGTTAGGATTATAATTGAGATTATAAAAATGCCCAAAATGTAGCTGGTGATGTTCTTAGTAATAGAGATAATGAATATCAAATAGGTCAGTTGAATCATTTGGAATTTTTGAAATTGAAAAAAAATCTAGCTTATTTATTAATACATTTATTTTAGATTTAACTGGATAAACCATATTACTGGAAGATGTTTTGTTATTTCAATGTCTAATGTTTAATCTTCAGTACTATTCATTCTTGAGATAGGAATATTTCACAGATTAATAGTAAAGTATTATTAAAAATGTCTTTAATTAGGTAGCATTTAACATAGATCCTAGTATTTAAATCATTTTAATATGATTTCCAAATTTTTTAAAACATTTAACTGAGGTTCTAATATAGGGAAGCTGTAGAGGCTATGTAACTATAAAGAATATGTTATCTTTGTAAAGGTTTGGATCTTGACTAGTGGAAAACAATACAATCTACCAGTCATGGGTCTGATAATCTGTATTCATTACAAAACATCTTCAGTTTGGCTTGGCATACCTAGGATAATGAGTTTTAACAGGTTGACACCAATAATATTTAGAAAAGTGGTAGATGGAGAAATACAGGTAGGCACTACAACCCGGGAAATCTTTTGTCTTTGAATCCTGATTCAGAAAAGGCACTTAGAATGTGAGTGGTCCAACATTGCAGTTTCAAGGGCTAAAAATGCCTACTAAAGTTCATCTAACTGCAGAGACAAGGAGAACAGTAGGGAGCAATGTGAACTCAGGACTCTCAGTGGGACACTGCTCTAGCTAGGTGGATTGAAATGGTCTCATTCTTGCCAAAAGGGTCTTCTTCCCTGACTTCCCCAAGACTAGCCTCATTCATGAGTGCTACAGATTAATTCTGAATTACTCAGTTGCATATAATGGGAATTAAACATAGAGAATGTTCTACAACATTTATATTAGTATTTTTAATCCTTAAAGCAATAGAGGGCATTTGAAGTACTTACCATCAGTACTTTATCCATATAAAATTCTCTGCCTGGGCTCCCATCATTGTATTTTGTATCAACAGCAAAACACAAGAATAAAACATCCACTACCATTTCATAAATGGACAGGAAGCAATGGGCGACTAGGAAAGCAAAGAGGCAGACGATGATCAGAGGCAGCACCCATACTGTGTAATCTTGTTGGTAGTTGAGCAGCATAACCCCAGCCAAACCCGTGCTGCAGACTATCAGCACCTGAAATGGAGAAAACAAAGACCACACTGAATAACCTCCTGCAGAAAACCTCTATTTCTTCATCATCTGCAGACTTACAATCCTCTTTACTATTTAGAAATGATGGCTGTATGAATTCATGCCCCCGCAACTTAGAAAGTATAATCCATAGATATGCATACACATGTGTATCATGTAACATAAAACATCATCCACGTTGACAATAAAAATAAACAAGTTTTCCAAGTGGTATGCTTATTCCCTAAGACTTCACTTATTTAGCATCTGTGGCGATCTCTAAGAGAAATGCATACCTATCTTAGAAAAAAAAAATTACACACTCTTAGGATGCAGAAGAAAATTACTGACATTGCAGAGTATTGCTGTGTATTTTTTCTAAGCATTTTTATATATATGAAATGCTATTATATAAACAACTCATTAAAAGCTCTTCATTAATATTTATATATAATACATGCTTCTTAAGTACATATTCAGCTACACTCTTTTCATTCTGTGGGTGGTTTAAAATTTATTTAACCATCCTCCTACATTTGGAGACATTGTTTTCAGATATAAATAATGCTGCAACCAACATCTCTGAGAGCTTTCTCTTTGTATTTTATTTCCCATAGAACATGTGGTATGTTTAATACGATTTGCTATGAAGTGTTGATTTGGACTATTTGTGAAGAAAAAGATTGCGAAACACATTCATGCTGTAAAAATAAAAGAAATAGCCATTTGCTCACTGTCAAGAACCACCTACTCTGATGCTTCATCACCACACATGCAGCACTTTAAATTTTCTGCAGTCCATTTAATATATTTTATTTCAGTTTTTCAATAACCCTATGAATAGCTTATAGCAAACATTATCACCCTTGTATTATAGATTGGGAAACATTCATAGAAAGCCTAGCTGATCCGCCCAAGGCCACAGAGTAGAATAAAGAGCATATACCACTCAAAAAATAGTCTTGTGATGCCAACACCATTGCTCTTTCTAGGTAAACATTCAGCAAATACTTGGATACTGATACATCACAGTAATAGGTACACTGAACCCTAGCCTCACTCTGGCCTAGCATCAAGCTGTAAATAACAAAGAAAAAGAAAGAGTCCTCAAGAACCACAGCAGCCTTTCCTTGCCCAGGGTTGAAGACAAGAGACTGGTAATTTTTTTGTCTTTCCTCTACTATTTGTCGACACAAAAGCATCTCTCATTCATCATTGTCTTAACCAGGAATTATAATGCATCAGAGGACATACTGGTTAAGCTACAAATTGATCCCTCTCTCAGATGATTTTAGGGAGCAAAGCTGGATCTGCTCCCCTCCCATCATTTTTGTGGCAATACATTTAAGAATCTTCTTTCATGACGAGTTATTTCTGGGGTAATGTCCACAAACAGCTAATTAGGCCCATATTTTTTCACTCTTCTGGTTTCAGGTTTTTTTTTTTTTTTTTGGTTTCAATTTTAGAGTGAGTTATTTCTTATCCTTTTCTTTAATGTTTTTACATCTATCCTATGGGAGAACTGAGCTGCTTTATGCTCTCTCTACATCACAAAAAGTTAAAACCACATTTGAATGTTAAAGTCAATAATAGGCAGAAGATGTGGCTCAGGAAAAGCAGATGTTGAGACAAAAGCTGTTGAGGCAGAATATTGCACATGAGAAACAACTATGAAAATCAGTGATATTTAGCTTAAAAAGTCAAAGAAATGTAATAATTACTCCCTACTATAATGAAAGGGTATCATGCATCCACTCAAGCAGAGGATACATTAGTGGTTATCAAATTATCAGATGGGCTAGGAATCACTTGGGGAGTTTGTGAATAAAATGCAGATTCTTGAGCCTTGCCCCCAGAGAGTCTGATAGGTTGGATTTAAGATGAAGTCAGCAATATTCATTTTAAAAGTACTCCCAGTGAGTCTTAGAAAGTCCACAGCCTAAAAGAAGTACGGCTCTATATACCTGGTGGGTGTCCTTCATAGTGGAGTACACATAGCCAAGGGAGTGTTCAAGAGAATCACTTGGGACTTCTATTTATATTTATCATAAACTAAAAATTTATTTTTTATTAAAAGCTTTGCATATATCATAAATAAATAAATATACTGGGGAAATGTGCTCAAAATTTTTAATAGGATATATAATTTTAAAAGTTTAGACAATCTTATAATAAAGGATAAATTATTGGCAAATCAGGGTAGAATGTGAGAAAAAGAGGAAGAAAGGATACTAGTTTTGGAGTCAGAAAGATATAAGATTGAATCTGAGTTAGTACTTTTTAGTTCTGTGACTAAGCAAGCTCATTTAACCTTTCTGAGCCTATTCATCCATCTTTAAAAGAGATTCAATATGACATACACCCTGTAATTGTTAAAATAAGCATTCTGAAAGCATTTTACATAGTGACTGGCAATCTTAGTTTCTTCCTTGTTTTGGTCATCAATCTTGGATTTTTGATGCCTTTTCTCCCATGAAACCCATGTTTTTGAAAGATTTTGTTTACCAATAAAATAGCATCTATAAGTAATAGTTTTTATTTTCATTTTTAATTGAATGAACTCAGATTAAACTGTCAACTAGGACATGTAAGGAGTGTCACAAAAAGTATTATTAAATAGACATAATATAAATATGCAATATCTATTAGACTTTAAAATGTTGAAATATAGCTTCTACATCTTTATTCTTAACCTTTGAGGACCCTATAGGCCAGCAATCATAGGTCATAGGCCACTAAACTAGAGGAGGTAGGGTCTCTTCTAAATCTAATTTACCATTCGATAAAATCATTGGGGCTTCATAGAAACAAAATCCATGACACTATTTTTTGTTTTCTTTCTAAAATCAAGGTTTTGAAAATTAAATTTTAAATTCTGAAATAATTATGGATTAATGTGAAATAGTAGAAAAGTAACACAGAACATGTACCTTGTACCCTTTATCCAGTTCCCTTCAGTAATAACACTTTGCAAAATTATATTGACAGCAGTGAATACAAAGTGACAATCTAGATATTGACACCGGTACAGTAAAGATAGCAACATTCCCATCATCACAAGCCTCCTTCATTTTAATTTTTTGTAGCTATCCCTACTTCCTCCCACCCTATCACTAACTTGGCAACCACATATATGGTCTCCATTTGTATAATGTCATTTTAAGAAAGTTGTATAAATGGAATCATACAACACTTAATCTTCTGGGATTGGCATTTTTCACTCAGCATAATTCCCTCAAGATTCATCCAAGCTGTTGAATGCACTAATAATTTGTTCCTAACACTTTTATGTTTATTATGATCTATCTAGTTGAACTATCTGACCAAAAACTATTTCTGCATACTAGCAGCTATTAATTTCATTAATTTTAGTTAATTTCATTAACTGTAACAAAAGAAACTCTTTAAAAGATTTATTGTATTTTGTGATCAGAAGTATATTTTTGAAAAAGGAAAACAACCAAAAAAAGAAAAAGGAAAACAAGAAATTCATTTTAGTATGTTAGAAACCCAGAAGTTTTTTTTTTTCTCTTATCCTTTTTCCTTTTTTGATTTGAGAGTTTAAAAACTGTTTATCTTTCATGGTCTTAGGTCTTTTTGTAAATAACATTAGATATATTATTCAAAATTATACTTTGCTGGAAAGCAACTTGGAAATACATATCAAAAATCCTATTATGTACTTGAACTCATTAATTCCACTTCCACAATTCTGGCCTTAGGACATAAGTATTACTGTGGGCAAGAATTGGTATACAAAAGTTTCACTATAGTACACTTTATAATAGTAAAAAAATTGAGGAAAGCTCAATAGTAAAAAACAAAGGCTTTGTTAAATAAATTATACAATTGTATAATCACATTTAAGACATTTTAAATAAAATGCGAAATGCTCATAATATGAAGCGAAAAAAGGGATACAAAACTGTCTTTTCCACCAGATTTTAAATTCACTTTATTGACTAGTATTACAACCAGCATCCAGAAAAGCCCCTGGTACATTACTAGTAGGTACTCTATACTTGTTTAATGACTAAAAGGTTATGAAACGTAAGAAAAAAACCTAAGAAAAAAAGCCTGTCTTCTTGGAAGACAGGCTGCTAAAAAACTCAAAGCCAATTTTAAAACACTACATTTTATTATGTATATATTTTTCCATTATACAAAATGCATAGAAACTTTATCATGGTAAAGTGGGAGAAGGGGTTTGGAATCACTCATATTTTCAATATCTGAAAGCAATCATTATTAACATTTTGAGATATTAATTTTAATTTTTTTCTTATGCACATTTTTAAACAGTTCTGTGATAGTCTAGTAGTTTTACTCAGCGTTTCCACTTACCATATTATACACAATCATATTATAAACTCTTAATAAGAAAACATCACCCATGGTGGATTCATGTCAATGTATGGCAAAACCAATATAGTATTGTAAAGTAAAATAAAGTAAAAATAAAAATTAAAAAATAAGAAAACATAATTAGGGAATTCCCTGATGGTCTGGTGGTTAAAGTGCTTTCACTGTGGAGGGCGCAGGTTCATTCCCTGGCCAGGGAACTAGATCTTAAAGATTGCATGGCATGGCCAAAAAAATTAAAAAAAAAAAAAAAAAAAAGGTTTAATAGGCAAATAGTCTGCAGATTATTACTTCCAACTTTTATTTGTTAGGCAGTAGATTGCTTACATTTGGTCACTATTATAAATAATGCTGTATTTAGAATTATCTCTAGTAGTTTACCATCATCAGAATCACTGAATCAAAAGGCTTCTGGGAGAAAAGGCCCAGGGACAAAATTTTTGTCAGTTAAGGCAATTATAGCTCACAGTGATTAAAAACTTTGAAGTCAGACAGATCTGAATCTGAACTCCAGCTCTGCCACATTTGAGTTTTCTAAATTTGGACAACCTACTTAGCTCTCTAAACTTTGGTTTCCTTTGCTATAAAATGAAGATAATAGCAGGAGCTCTCCTTATGGGGTGGAGGGTGGGGGACCAAATGAAACACTTCACATAAAGCACTGCCCTCAGTGCCTGGTACCCAGTAAGTGTCAAAAACTTTTTAATTGCTCTGTATATTTATATATGTATTTAAGTTGCTTTTTAGTACTAGGGGTCAATTATAAATATGTAAAAAATAAACCAAAAATCTGGAGTCTCCCTGAGTTATTCATATAGCACATAAATAACAGTAATGGTTAGTAATAAGGTCAGACCTGTATTTAGTCCTTAATATGAATTAACTCATTTCATTCTTACTATAAAAAATTTCTTATTGTAAAAACATGACAAAAATCCAGGAGTCATAATATATGTTTAATTAAAAATTTTTAAAATAACTATCTGTACAGTTGTATAATTCTTCTTAGAAGACTGTGCCTGAGAACTTAAAACTACACAGTGCTATGGGATGAGGGTTAGGGGTGGGAGGGAGGCTCTAGAGGGAGGGGATATATGTATACTTATAGCTGATTCACATTGTTTTATAGCAGAAACCAATACAACATTGTAAAGCAATTATATTCCAATGAAAAAATAAATTAAAAAACCTACATAGTGCTAATCAATGCCTTTCAACATCAAATACTTTTTCCCGTTTCCTTTGCAAGGGAAAAATGTGCTTTTCCTTTCAAAAGCACAGTGGCTGGAGTAAAAAGTGCTCAATAGTAAGAAAATAGCATTTGATGGAACAGTGGCCATCATGATAATGAGTAATTATTAAGGTTATCAAAGCAATATGAAAAAATACATAATAGGATATGAAGTGAAAAGAGCGGAACAAATAGGTATGTATAGTAGGGCTGTTATACTATAGAAATATAAGCCTATGGAAAACATGGGAGGTAATATAAAAATAAGTTATTAGGTTATAGTGGTAGTATCTTAAATTTTCTGAGTATTTTATGGTTTGAAATATAGATACAATGAACCCCAATTATAATGTTATCTAGTATTTTTCAGATTTTAATAGCATAGAATAAAAAGATACTTGAGGACAGTTAGCTCTCATTCCCTAACAGTTCTAGTTTAAGGGATTTATATATAGTTAACAATGACCATTAATATTCATCAAGAACCTACAATGTCTCAGGCACTATCTTAGGTACTCTACACATTTGAATTAGCCTAATCCTCATAACTCTAGGGGTTTGGCACTACTGTGACACCAATTTCACAGATGGACAAACAGAGGCATGGAGTGGTTAAGTACCCTGCCTTAGGTCACACAGCTAGTGAGTCCAGGATTTTCATCCAGGCAGCCAGGCTTCAGATGCAGTGGGCCTAACCACCACATGGACTGTTTCTTATTTCAAAATATGTCAGGAGAATCACGGGCAAATTACTTAACTGTGCTTGCCTCTGATTCCTCATCTGTATCATGAAGTTAATAGATAATAATAGAATTTCCACTACAAATTTGTTATGAGGATTAAATGAGCACAATACATGTAAAGTACTTAGAAAAATGCCTGATACATATTGAGGGCTCTGTAAGTGCTTGCTTTATATTATGTGACTTTTAGGTTTTTGGTCAGCTACATATATTTTTTAAATTAAGAGCAACTATTGCATATGTGAAAATTTACTGTATGTCTCAGATAATATACTTGGTTTTATTACCTTGCCTAGGAATAACATGAAATCCCCCACTGTGTTGATGGCAGCTACTCGCAAAGCATTCTCCACGAGAATGACAAAGGCATCCTTCGCTGAAGTGCAGAAATTGGTGCTGTTGATAGCTGTGGCTGTGTATGCATTCTGGACAAAAGCGAAAACAATTTTTTAATCAGTAAATGTTTTCTTTACAGTTTAAACCAAGGATAGTTAAAGCATAGCTTGCAAAAATATTTCACAGTTAAACCCATGGCTTTGGTGAGGTACAGATTTAGATTAAGCACAAGGAAATATAAGACATTAAAAAAAAAACAAAACCTGATATGGTGAAGAGAACTCGGATGGCCTAGTTTTGGTCCTTTAAAAACACTGACATTTATTAAAACACACATAAACCTTTCCAACATTCATTACCTTCTTCCCCATCTTATTAAAATCAAACCATAATTTAACCTTTCCTAGATACTTTGGGTTCATCACTAGGCATTTCAGTGATGCTTTAAAAGCTACACGCACATATAAAGGCACCAGATTGCTGTGCTGTTATATCGGGAACATCTATTTCCTCCTCCTTGGCACTTTCTTCCGTGCTGTCACTTACTCACAGTTCTAGCAGTAGACAACTCTTTGTTGCTGATTTTATACCCCTCCCTCCTGGGGCAGAACATCAAATCCCCTTTGAGAAAACAATGCTTTCTCATTCTCTTGGAGTCTGAGTGAGGTTGACACTACCTCCAGCTCTGGGGATAAGCTTTGATCGATGTAAGTCAATCAACATGTTTCACCCACAATGACTGCTTCAGGAATTGGTACATAAACGAATCAGAGCCAATGAAAGTAAAAGATGTTCCCCTGGGCTTCTGGGAAAAAAAGAAGTTTTCTTTCTCTTCTGTAGGTGCTCTGACAGAGGAGCTCTCTTATGTACCTGGACGCAAGGTGTGAGGATACAGACGACCATGCCTGTCTTGCCAACATAACGGAAGTCAGAGCAGAGAAAGAAACCAGGTACTTGCACTTGGTGAGTCTTTACATGGTTAGGAACCAGCCAGATTCTGTACTTCTCGGTTATAGAAGCTCATAAATATCTAAGAATCCCTCTCCTCCTTCCCACCCCCAGCCCTTTCTCAGTCTTGCTCTTGCTGGGGCTAGACTGGGCTGGTTTTCTTTCTCCTGTAGTACTCAGTCCCCAGCTGACATATTTTATCCAATCATACCTGCTTCTGTCTCCCCATGTTTTCTTTGACTAATAGTCACTCTGATTTCTTTTTTTCTTCTGTTTTGCATTACATTCTAGAATAGCACTGACATTTTCTGGAAAATGTGAATAAGTAACATAACATGAAATATGTCTGACTCTTAAGAAGGGAACGTATACGGACTTTGTAATGAAAACATAGAGTCCTGAGCAATTTTTGGTTTGGTGCTGACTTAAGAAGTTGTTGGTGAGTCCAAAATATGAAGTTGCAGGAAAATCACAGAACACAAAGGCATACTTTATACTGTGTTGTCTGTAATGTTTTAAACACTGAGATCAGAAGAGAGAGTCTTTAATTTATGAGTGTTCCAATTGTCTGCTCATTAGTTATTACGAACTGGGTATGAAGATGAGGTTGGAGTCATCAAAAATTTAATTTGCCATTATATGATTAATTTCATTGGTTAAAAATGCAGAACTTTTCAGGGCCAAAGAGAGACTACTGTACTGAGTAGGTCACTATTTGTGGTTCATAAACTTTATTCAATATTGGAACAGCAGGAAATAACAGTGCTCTTTGAGAAACACAGTATGATCTTAATACAGGAAATGTCTTCATACAAACTGGCATAGCTTGTATGCAGTAGCCCTCATAGTCAACAAGAGTCCAAAATGCAGTACATGGGTGCAATCTCTAAAACGACAGAACGAACTTGGTTTGCTTCCAAGGCAAACCATGCAATATCACGGTAATCCAAGTCTATGCCCCAATCACTAATGCCAAAGAAGATAAAGTTGAATGGTTCTATGAAGACCTACAAGGTTCTCTAGAACTAACACCAAAAAAAGATGTCCTTTTTATCACAGGAGGACTGGAATACAAAAGTAGGAAGTCAAGATATAGCTGAAGTAATAGGCAAGTTTGGCCTTGGAGTACAAAAAGAAGCAGAACAAAGCCTAATAGAGTTTTGCCAAGAGAACGCACTGGTCATAGCAAACACCCCGTTTCAACAACACATGAGACAACATGGACATCACCAGTTGGTCAATACTGAAATCAGATGGATTCTACTCTTTGCAAATTAAGATAAAGCTCTATACAGTCAGCAAAAACAAGACCAGGAGCTGACTGTGGCTCAGATCATGAACTCCTTATTGCAAAACTCAGACTTAAATTGAAGAAAGTAGGGAAAACCACCAGGCCATTTAGGTATGACTTAAATCAAATCTGTTATGATTACACAGTGGAAGTGACAAATAGATTCAAAGGATTAGATCTGATACACGGACTGCCTAAAGAACTATGGACAGAGGTTCATAATACTGTTCAGGAGGTTGCGATCAAAACGATCCCCAAAGAAAAAATGCAAGAAGGCAAAGCGGTTGTCTGAGGAGGCCTTACAAATAGCTGAGAAAAGAAGAGAAGCAAAGGGCACAGGAGAAAAGGAAAGATATATCCATCTGCATGCAGAGTTCCAAAGAGTAGCAAGGAGAGATAAAAAAGCCTTCCTCAGTGATCAATGCAAAGAAATAGAGGAAAACAATACGATGGGAAAGACTAGAGATCTCTTCAAGAAAATTAGAGCTATCAAGGGAACTTCTCATGCAAAGATGGGCACAATAAAGGACAGAAATGGTATGGACCTAACAGAAGCAGAGGATATTAAGAAGAGGTGGCAAGAATACACAGAAGAACTATATAAAAAAAGATCTTAGTGGCCCAGATAACCACAATGTTGTGATCATTCACTTAGAAACAGACATTTTGGAGTGCAAAGTCAAGTGGGTCTTAGGAAGCATCACTACAAACAAAGTCAGTGGAGTTGATGGAATTCCAGCTGAGCTATTTCAAATCCTCAACGATGATGCTGTTAAGTGCTGCACTCAGTTTGTCACCAAATTTGGAAATCTCCACAGCAACCACAAGACTGGAAAAGGTCAGTTTTCATTCCAATCCCAAAGAAAGGCAATACCAAAGAATGTTCAAAGTACCACACAACTGCACTCATTTCACAGGTTAGCAAAGTAACGCTAAAAATTCTCCCAGCTAGGCTTCAACAGTATGTGAACCAAGAACTTCCAAATGTTCAAGCTGGATTTAGAAAAGGCAGAGGAACCAGAGATCAAATTGCCAACAATCGTTGACAGAAACAATCACAGAAAAAGGAAGAGAATTCCAGAAAAACATCTACTTCTGGTTCATTGACTATGCTAAAGCCTTTGACTGTGTGCATCACAACAAACTGTGGAAAATTCTTAAAGACATGGGAATACTAGCATCTTACCTACTTCCTGAGAAACCTGTATGCAGGTCAAGAAGCAACAGTTAGAACCAGACATGGAATAATGGACCAGTTACAAATTGGGAAAAGAGTACATCAAAGCTGTATATTGTCACCCTGCTTATTTAATTTATAGGCAGATTACATCATGAAAAATGCTGGGTTGGATGAAGCATAAGCTGGAATCAAGACAGCTGGGAGAAACCTCAATAACCTCAGGCATGTAGATGACACCACCCTTATGGCAGAAAGTGAAGAGGAACTAAAGAGCTTCTGGATGAACGTAAAAGAGGAGAGTGAAAAGCTGGCTTAAAACTCAACATTCAAAAAACTAAGATCACGGCATCCGGTTCCATCACTTCATGGCAAATAGATGGGGAAACAATGGCAACAGTGACAGACTTTATTTTTTTGGTCTCCAAAATCACTGCAGATGGTGACTGTAGCCATGAAATTGAGATGCTTACTCTTTGGAAGAAAAGCTGTGACCAACCTAGACAGCATATTAAAAAGCAGAGACATTACTTCGCCAACAAAGGTTTATCTAGTCAAAGCTATGGTTTCTCCAGTAGTCATTATGGATGTGAGAGTCGGACTATAAAGCAAGCTGAGCACCAAAGAATTGATGCTTTTGAACTGTGGTGCTGGAAAAGACTCTTGTGAGTCCCTTGCACTGCAAGGAGATCCAACCAGCCCATCCTAAAGGAAATCAACCCTGAATATTCCTTGGAGGGACTGATGCTGAAGCCGAAACTCCAATACTTTGGCCACCAGATGTGAAGAGCCTACTTATTGGAGAAGACCCTGATGCTGGGAAAGACTGAAGGTAGGAGAAGAAGGGGACAAGAGGGTGAGATGGTTGGATGGCATCACCGACTTGATGGACATAAGTTTGAGTAAGCTCTGGGAGTTGGTGATGGACAGGGAAGCCTGGTGTACTTCAGTCTATGGGGCTGCAAAGAGTTGGACACGACTGAGCAACTGAACTGAACTGAAACTGGAAATGAGCATATGTGGTTATGTTTCAAAAAGGCTGAGAAGATGGGTTCTCTAGACTGTAAGTGAGGTTGGTGTTGATTCTGAAGGGTACTCTAGAGGAGGGGCAACAAAGTTTTTTGGTAAAAGACCAGATAGTGAATATTTTTGGCTTTGTGGATCATATAGTCTCTGCCACAATAGCTCAGTTCTGCCATCATAACATAAAACAGCCAAAACAGTTTTTAAATTAATGAACATAGCTGTGTTCCAATAAAACTTAGGTACTGAAGTACATATTTAGCCCACAGGTAGCAGTTTGAAAACACTGCCCTAAAACAAATTATTAATGGGGCTTGTTTGGTTGTTTTTATTTGTTTTGTTTTGGGTTTGTTTGTTATTGTTCATTTTTTAGGTGAGTAAGGAACTGGTGAGAACTGGGAACTACTCTGGGTTCCTTGGGAATAGATCAGGCTTGGAAAGTTCTGTATCATTTTTTAGCCGAGTTACTGTTACATAAGATCAAAAGTACAGTTTATTTTGATGTCGTGAGGCTATTCGCAAAATGTTTCAAAAGAAGCTTTATAGAAGATTAGGAAATGTGAACCACTGCAGTTAGGTAGTTAACTCTTTGGTGCCTGCTGTCTTTTAACTGATAGGAAGCACTGGCAAATGACAGCATAAAGTGGACAAGCAGTAGATGAGTGCTACCAGGACAACTTACTAGTAAGATCTCCTTAAAATATTGTATATATTAGCTTTTGAGATAAGAGCTGTGAGCACGAGATAGCAATATATTGTGCTGTTGTTCATTCGCTCAGTCCTGTCCGACTCTTTGGTGACCCCATGGACTGCAGCACGCCAGGCTTCCCTGTCCTTTGCTATTTTCTGGAGCTTGTTCAAACTCATGTCCATTGAGTCGGTGATGCCATCCAACCATCTCGTCCTCTGTCATCCTCTTCTCCTCCTACCATCAATCTTTCCCAGTATCAGAGGCTTTTCCAATAAGTTGGTAGGGTAAAAAAGCCTACCACATTAACTACACACAAACTATCTAGGCATGTACACACACACACATACATATAATTAATGTTGATGTAAAAAAGCCTCATTATAATGCCTAGAATCAAGGGTACTGGATAACCTATTTAAAACAACTGGGTGTTGTCTTAAATCTCACCCCTTAAATGAAGACCAACAATGCTTAACTATGCTGTACTCCCCTTTTCAGTTTGAACATAACTTTCCTTGAAAGAAGAGGCAGGACCGAGAGGACAACATACCTCCAATCTCTCTCTTCTGTTATCATCAGGCCAGCTAAGTCTAAGAGCAGGCCCAATGTTTCGAAACTAAACAACAAAAGTTTTTTTAGCTGCTCTCATTAATTTTGAGAGCTTCACTTTACTTGAGAATTATTCTTCTTCCTTTGCTGCTTCTTTCTCCCTCCTCCAACCATCTCCACCCATTTGATCTACTTTTAAAGCAAAAGGCTATTTGTAGACATGAAAGGAGGCAGCAGTGATTTCTTTTCTCCATTCCTTGGTTCCAGGGTTGGATGTGCTCAGAGAAATTCAGACTTCTTGGCAATATTCCTACAGATCTATGCAACTCTTTTATAGTCAACCTAACTGGAAAAAAGTGGGTATGTTATAAACTTTTTCCTGCTCCCAAGGCAAGAAGATGAGCTGCATGTGATACACAAAGGTCAAGATGATCTCTTTAGGAAGAAAAATGTGCTAAAGATCACAGCAGGCCAGTGAAATTTCCCTCTCCTTCTATACCTCTTTGTCTAAAGGAGTCACACCAGGGTTCTCAAGAAATTCTGAGTCCTTTGTGGCTAATAAGCATTCTCTGAGCTTTCTGCTGATGACTTAGTTAAGATTTTTAGAGCCCACTCACCTTCTTCCCAGACTGCCTTCCTGATATTGAGCTAAACTGCCCACAGAGAGTCATCAATGATTAACATTTAGTCTGTGCCCAACATCTGCTCACGCAGGACACAGGCTTAAAGACTCAATAAGTCTCACCGGCAGGACTCAATTCTCAGAAGCAACATGAAAGATGATCACCATCCAGTAATCTTTATAAAAGGATGCCTATTAGCCCAAGTGGTCCCTGGTGTGTGTACTTTTGTGTGAAAGGTTATAGTGAAAAAGTACTGGTTCCCAGGCCTGCCCGGCCATAGGTCCCAGAGCACAGATTCTATACTTTCACACCTTCTTTTTTTTTCTTCATTTAAGGACCTAGAAATTCTCTTAAAGTTTAAAATCTTAACATAATAATCCACTTAATAGGGCAAGCTAGATAGCAATGGTAGGAAAAGGGGAACAGATAAGTACAACTCTACATGTGGACCATCATACATTAAATAGGGGCAACGGTAATCAAAATGATCCCTTTTGCATTCTGAGGGAGGGATGGAGGAAGCACAAAGTCCAATCTATACCATATATTTCACTCAGTTTGGTTCTAAATACTCTAACTTTTTAAGGGACAGAATTAAAAATATGTTGTAAATCTTAATTTAAATAGACTGCATAAAAACTACCACTTGTCTTAGTTTAAAACAGGAAACAGTTTCAGCAGAAAGCTGCTTTCAGCAATTTATAGAAGAAAGCTTGAACGTTCTCTATAACAATTACTTTTCTTTAAGTTGTACAAAAGCATGTACACATTTGACCCTTGAACAACACAGGGGTCAGGATGCCAACTCTTTCACACAGTTGTCAATTCCCTCTCCTTCTACACCTCTTAGTCTAAAGGATTCACGCCAGGGTTCTTAAGAAATTCTGAGTCCTTTGTGGCTAATTAGTGTTCTCTGAACTTTCTGCCAACCAGTTAGACTAACTTTATAAAAAAAAATAAGTGAAGTCTCTCAGTCGTGTCCGACTCTATGCAACCCCATGGACTGTAGCCTACGAGGCTCCTCTGTCCATGGGATTTTCCAGGCAAGAATACTGGAGTGGGTTGCCATTTCCTTCTCCAAGACTAACTCTATAGTCTCTGTTATCTATGGTTCCTGCAGCCATGGATTCAATCAACAGCGGACTGCGTTGTACTAGAGTGTGTAGTATTTATTTTTAAAAATTTCTATATAAGTGGACCCCCATAATTTTTTTCATCATAAGTTGATTTTACTACATTCACATATTAAACAATACACCCACTGGTGGCCAATACCATATATTAATGACCAAAACAAGATAAAAAGGGGGTAGCACCTCACTCCCTTAAAGAAGCCCTGCCCCTTCCCTGGATTAATGCACATGCCTCCCACTCCCCATCATTTGTCTCACTCCTCCTCCCTTTAGATTAAATCCCTCTTGCCAGGGTGAGAAGTTCATCTCTGATGGACCCACACAATCTAAAGCTGTTGTTCAAGGGTCAACTGTAGGAAGCAGTGTGTAGTCATGGCATGATCCAGGCAAACTTAGATTTGAAACTTCCTTCACCTCTAGATCATGTGATCTGCTACAAGGTACCAGACTCAATGTTTTCATGGATAAAATAGAGGAAATGCACCTTCCTTACAGAGTTGGAGAAAGTGTTAATATATATAAAGTGCTTAGTGTACTATCAGGGATTTAAGTATGTGCTCAAAAAATAACTCCCACTCATACTATGTAGAGAAAAGCTTTATAATCTTAAGGGTTTATCAGCTGGAGAACAGATGTCCTCCAGTGTTAAATGTACTATCTTCAAACAATGTCCAAGTAAACCAAGACCTGAGTAATTCAATGCCCAAAAGAAACAGATTCTAGTTGGAACAATCTTTCTACTTAAAGCGAATTTTATACTGTTCCATTAGATGTACAATTACTTCCTGTCACATCAAGATAAGCACAGGCAGAAACAAAAAGTGGTTCACGGTTTACTCTGTTTATCTGCAAAACCCTAGCACCTATGCTATATATATTTAACGGCCTATTTTAAAAAATCTAAAGCTGTTTTTATTTAAATTGAAGTACTTCCCTGGTGGCTCAGAGGTTAAAGCGTCTGCCTGGAATGCGGGAGACCTGGGTTCGATACCTGGGTCGGGAAGATCCCCTGGAGAAGGAAATGGCAACCCACTCCAGTACTCTTGCCTGGAAAATCCCATGGAGGGAGGAGCCTGGTAGGCTACAGTCCATGGGGTCGCAAAGGTCAGACACGACTGAGCGACTTCACTTTCACTATAGCTGATTTATAATACTGTGTTAGTTTCAGGTGTACAGCAAAGTGATTCATATATATATATATTCTTATTCAGAGTCTTTTCCCTTTTAGGTTATTACAAAATATCAAGTATAGTTCTCTGTGCTATACAGTAGGCCCTGTTGCTTACATATTTTATATATAGTAGTGAGAGTTGGACTGTGAAGAAAGCTGAGTGCCGAAGAATTGATGCTTTTGAACTGTGGTGTTGGAGAAGACTCGAGAGTCCCCTGGACTGCAAGGAGATCCAACCAGTCCATCTTAAAGGAAATTAGTCCTGAATATTCATTGGAAGGACTGATGCTGAAGCTGAAACTCCCAATACTTTGGCCACCTGATGTGAAGAACTGACTGACTGGAAAAGACCCTGATGCTAGGAAAGATTGAAAGCAGGAGGAGAAAGGGAAGACAGAGGATGAGATGGTTGGATGGCATCACTGACTTGATGGACATGAGTTCGAGCAAGCTTTGGGAGTTGGTGATGGACAGGGAAGCCTGGCGTGCTGTATAGTCATAAGGGATTTGATTTAGGTCATATCTGAATGGTCTAGTGGTTTTCCCTACTTTCTTCAATTTAAGTCTGAATTTGGCAATAAGGAGCTCATGATCTGAGCCACAGTCAGCTCCCAGACTTGTTTTTGCTGACTGTATAGAGCTTCTCCATCTTTGGCTGCAAAGAACAGAATCAATCTGATTTCGGTGTTGACCATCTGGTGATGTCCATGTGTAGAGTCTTCTCTTGTGTTGTTGGAAGAGGGTGTTTGCTATGACCAGTGCATCAAATGGCATTATTTTATCATTTTTTATAGTTGAGAAATGTTCCATTGTGTGTGTGTGTGTATACATATACACACACAGCACATCTTCTTTATCCATTCATAAAGCTCTGTTTTGAAGCCAGCTGTATTTTCCACACTGCTTGGCACATAGCTGGGGACTATGGGATTTCATATCATGCTGCACAATGACTGGTCTACCCCACTTCCACGTCAACACTCCTCTCTACTATCCTCTGTATTCTCTACAGCAGTGGCGACCAACTGATGGCCTATAGACAACTGATGATATGCGGCCCAAAGACTATACAATGTTTGCTCTGGCTCACTCAGAATTATTCTTTTTTTATTAGTTGTAAACATTTTAATAGCAAGAGATAAAATTCAAACATCCAGAATTCTGGCTTCTCTTAGAAAACTGAAGAGTTAGAAACTGTCTATAAATTCTCACATGGCAAAGGTATATTAGAGCTAAGTGGTGACAGCCTTCTTTGGATGGAACATGAGCTCTGCAGTTGACCACTCGCTACTGTTCCCTATAGCTCTGGACCCTGGCTGCTGCACTCAATCACATGAAGGATGTAATGAACCTCAAGTGGTCCTTCAGGGGTTTATGCTGTCCGGTTCCACTCAAAGCTTTTAACCTCAAGTTGCAAGTTTTCTTTAAAAAAAAAATTTTATTTATTTATCTTGGCTGTATCGGGTCTTAGTTGCAGCACACAGGATCTTTGCTGTGTCACACAGACATTTCGCTGTAGTGCACTGAGTCTCTAGTTGTGGTGTCCAGGTTCAATAGTTGTGGTGCATAGGATTAGTTGCTCTGCAGAATGTGGGATCTTAGTCCCCCAGGATCCAACCCACCTCCTCTGCACTGCAAAGCAGGTTCTTAATCACTGGACTACCAGGGAGATATCTCAGGTTGGATGTTGGCATACAGGAGGAAAATGACGTAAAGTGACATTAACTGACTCATTGTTAACCATTTCCAAGGAGTATTACAAAAAACCAAACTCCAAATGAAAGACTCTACATGTGAAATGTGAGCCACAAGTGCCTGGCACATGATAAGTGCTCAGTAAATGATAGCTGGCATTGTAATTGGTATTATTTCACTGTACTCCATTGAATAAACATAACCTCAGAGAATAGACAGGTGATTATACAAGAAGTTTTTGAAAAATAAGAATGCAAGAGATTTGCCTCACGGGACATGAGATATATAATGAAGCTATAATAAATATTCCAGTACTATATTCATGTAACTTATATAATACTGCACATCAACTATATTTCAAAAAAAATTAAAAACAAACAAACAGAAAAACCCAAACCAATCCAAACAAAAACTCAGTACTGGTAGAAGAATAGACAAATCAACGGTATAGGAAAAAAAACCCAAAGACAGACTTAAGTACAACATATAAGAATTTAATACATGATTGAATTGACATTTCACTGCAGAAGAAAGAATAGATTAATCATTAATTGGTCCTGGAACAACTGACTGAATCCCAAATAAACTTTTTTCAAAGAAGGGAAACCTCTAAAGGACTACAAGAAAAAAAGGTAGAATAATTATTTGATATTCAAGTGGGGAAAACTTTTCTAAGTAGAAAAGCCAAGAGAGAAACCACGAAGGAAAAGTTAAACAGACTTGACAAGAGAAAATAAAAATTTAGTTCAGTTCAGTTGCTCAGTCGTGTCTGACTCTGTGACCCCATGAACTGCAGCACTCCAGGCCTCCCTCTCTATCACCAACTCCCGGAGTCCACCCAAACCCATGTCCATTGTGTCAGTGATAAAAATTGATGTACATTATAAAAAATATAAAAGAATTAACTGTGGGCATTACTACAGAATAAGAGTCTCCACTCACTGAAGACTTGCTGTGTCTAAGCCCATGCTCAGAGCACCATAGACTCTCTTCATACTCATGGTAACAGGCACTGTAAACACTATTTTAGCCCTACTTTACATATGAGGTTCAGAGCTTATCAGACATTAATTGAAGTAAAATACTGCAAACTTATTCTCAAAGCTATTATTAAGTATATTAATGAAAGTGTTAAGTAGTTACTCAGACACAAGTGGGTCCCTGCTCCATCCTGGATGGGGCCATCTTTTCCTCCCTGACCTGGACACTGGTGATCAGAACATGCCCAGAGATCCTCCCTTAATTGTGGTCAAGACAGTTAAATTTCCAGACTTATCAGGCCCAAATAAGATAAAACCTTCCATCACATGTTGGCGCAGGCACACCAAGCCCTAAAACCCTAAAAGGTGACACAGTATAACCTGGGGTTCATTATTCTGTATTTGTAATAAACTAGTATTGCAGTATTTGTCCTGGTCCGCACTGCCCCCTGTGCGCTGCCCCAACCCCGCAAGGGTTTTTCTTGGGTGCTTGTGGGTAAGTGCCTGCACACAAGGAGAAAAGTTATATAACCTAAAACTGACAATCAACGTGTCAAATGATGCAGGACACAGGGAGGAACTTGCCACTACTTTGAAAAACCAATCCTATCCCCAGCTGGAAAGTGAAAGTGAAGTCGCTCAGTCATGTCTGACTCTTTGCAACCCCGTGGACTATAGCCCATTAGGCTCCTCTATCCATGGGATTCTCCAGGCAAGAGTACTGGAGTGGGTTGCCATTTCCTTCTCCAGAGGGCTGCTTCTAGTGTCCACACAGCCCACTGTCCTTTTCTCTCTTGGGAGTATACTTTCACTTTGTTTAATAAAACTTCTGTTGCTTAAAAGTGTTCTATGTCTTTTGATTGAATTCTTTCCTTCGGGAGGTCAAGGACTGAGTTGCCATTTTGCTGGTAACAAAAGTGTTATGTTAGATGGTGAGATCATGGGTGATGTTTTTTTCTTGGTTTGGTTTTCCAAACTCTTCAGTATTTTATATTACATTTACTGTCAGAGAAAAGACACATTATAGAACTACTTTTTGAATTCTTTGTCACAGCTCTGTTATCTTAGAGTAAAACACGGGGAGTTCTTTATAAATAAATAAAATGGGGTAGAGAAAGAGTGATAATAACACTTACTAGGTGTCTACCAAAAGCTAGACACTGTAAGAGTTGATTTATCTGCATTATATTTCAACCTAACCTAAAGCCTATGAGGACAGGTATATTTTTTCCACTTACTGAAGCAGGAAACTGAGACTCTCAGGTTTCACCGAGCTTGCTAGGGTAGGAAACACATCTTCAACATTTGGGCTCTTTCTACTGTGGCTTCACACCTGTAGCAGAGGACTAAGCTTATACCTGCTGACTGCGTGTGATAGTATTAAAGTGTCTCTTCTTACACTAGCAGATCATACACTTACACACCGCTTTCTCA
This sequence comes from Ovis aries, assembly GCF_016772045.2. NCBI lineage: Eukaryota > Metazoa > Chordata > Mammalia > Artiodactyla > Bovidae > Ovis > Ovis aries. The sequence goes on from NC_056055.1 coordinate 17,659,679, forward strand.
AATTTTAGAAAAATCTCTGGAGCTCACTGATTCAGTACCACCAAACAGATGGGTGCCCATCCTGCTCTGAAACATTTCACAGGAACAAGGGTTAAAAAATTCCACTGGCAACTGGTACTTATGCTTAAAATTAATCTGTCACGACAAGAAGTATTCTACCATTTTTAATATGTTGACATCGTCTCAACATTTCTATGAAAACAAGAGACATGACACTCCAATGGTAACCAGTCTTCACATTGGAATACTTCATATTCCAAGGATGAGGTTAGAATCACTCTCCCTAAACCTTCACTCCCATGATTGATTTGCTACTATGTCAATGCTTTTCTTGAATCTTCAAGCATCATGCCTACCTCTTGAAGATGCAAAATGGACAAAACTTGTACAAGAAACACCAACTTGTAGTTTGGATATATATCACAGGACTATTAGGACTAAATTGCTGACTACTGTTTAGCTTGGAATGAGCTGAAAATTTTCTGTATGTTTTCACCTGGTTACCATCTTGATATCATGTGATTTGTTTCCTTCCTTCAGCACTTCTTTTTGAGATCCTTACAGTTTTATATCATTCTCTTAATCTTTTTTAATCCAAATATTTGGTGATTAATCACTCATTTAAAAACATTTAAAGACTACCTATTGTATACTAGGCACTATGGGAGTTTCTGCAGAGACAAAAATAAGATCCTGTCCTTAAGGAGCTAAAAGCCTAAAGGAGGAGATGAAGTAAACAGACAACTCCTATACAGTGTTCCTAGTGTTTTCACAGAGGTATGAATTGATATTGTGCAATGTCAGAGGAGGAGCTGGGGTAATAAGGGAAAGTTTCTTGGAGGTGGTGCTCAGGAAGAATCATTAAAGACCAATAGGAGCTAGTAAGACATTGGAAGGAAGTTATTTTCTGCACATTTTGGAAACTGTGAGAGCAAAAAGTACCTATGGGAGGCGAAAACAGACAGCCATCTCTCTGAATATAAGCTATTTAGTGACGGATACAAAATGTAATGATGATTATTGTTACTGCATCCATCAACTTTTTTGATGAAGATGAGTTGTTCCAAAACCAAATTTTAAAAAACATAATTTTGCAGAATGTTGTGGCTGTTACTAATTATTTTAATAATGACCTTCCAAATACTTTACATCCAAAGAGTATTATGAACCACAGGAATGTATTTTGCTAATGAAATGTGAAATCTACTTCTTTGCATTTATCATAGAACTCCAATAAAGCAGACTCCAGGCATGCTCAACACCATCACCACAGGACCCTCTCCCTTTGGCTACATGTGAGTGAATGGACAGTGCAATGCTCCTCTTCAATCACTTAAAGGTTAATGGTGAGAAAGTCAATTTTTATCTTTGGTCTATTAGATAAGGGCATCAGTACATTAGAATTGATTTTTAGGGGCTGGAGAAAAGTGGTTAAGAAAAACAACTCAAGATGAAAAGAGTGCTTCACAGTGAGAGTCCTACATGCTCAGATACAGAAAGAGAGAGGACCAAGCCACTCCTCTGTGAACTGTTACTAAGTATCAATCCCTCCATTTGACCCTAGAAATAGCAGTTTCTTTGCTAGTATTTTCCAGGCCAGTACCACAGTCTTCAGCAGCTGGATAAAGCAAAAACAAAAAACCCCCATGGCATGTTAATTTTGAACAATAGTAGACAGTTGCAAAAAAGGAGTAAGTGTCACAACAACTTTTCACTAAAGCTTTCAAACAACATTAAGTGAATTAAAGAACAATGGCTAGGGTAGACAAGATTCTCAGGGAAAATAAAAAATAAAAGGTTGTGAATTAAGGGATAAAAGATAAATGATTTTCCTGAAAGATGGACTCTAAGAAAATTAATCCATGTATTACAATTAATTTCGCTCAGTCGTATTAGACTCTTTGTGACCCCATGGACTATATAGTCCATGGAATTCTCCAGGCCAGAATACTGGAGTGGGTAGCCTATCCCTTCTCCAGGGGATCTTCCTGACCCAGGAATTAAACTGGGGTCTCCTGCAATAATAAGCTTTGGGAAGAATATATATTATGTTTCAAAATAAGAATATGATTGAAATAGTTATACTTGATCAAGGCACAATGTACAACACCATGAGAAAAAAACATTTTTCAATTAAACTCAAAAACTTTATCTTGAAAGAAGAAACAATGAACCTATCTTTGAAAGTGAGTGTTGGAAAAAAAAAAGAAAGTGAGTGTTAGATGTATTTTTAAAATCTTTTACCTGATTTAAATAATTTAGGCACTTTTCAAGACACCAAAGGCAACAAATGCAAGATTTCAGCACACATCGAGCACAAGCATTTTCCTGGAAAGAATGAATAATGAAAATAATTAAAGACCAAAGAATCAAACCATACCAGGTAGACTATTATAAATTTTAGAAAAGTAAAAATTAAGAAAAATCACAACCTATGCTTTAAAGCCTCCACACTCACCCTTTTTTCCCTCAAAATGTAATGGTTGAATTGTTTTTAATCAGTTCAAGCCAACATTTACTTAGTACCTATTGTATATAAGATAGAGTATATAAGACCAACAAAGAACTTAAAAGCATTAAACGTAACAAAGGTTAGAGTCAGAATGATACAGATTCTAGTGCAATGAGAGTGGAGAAGAGAGAGAGAAGATGCCACTTGGGAGGTTAGAGGACTCAGGGGAGGTTTCTAGGAAGAGGGGCCATTTGAGCTTAGCTATACAGAAATGCATGTTGTTTCCGCAGTTAAGGACAGGAAGGAGGGTTCCAAGGAGGAAAGTGTGAATTCACACTGAGGAATAGAAGCACAGGATATTTGGGGAAACCTGTGATTAGATAAATTTTGCCAGAGCATACAGAGTACAAGAGTGGGAGATAAGGGGACTGAATTAGATTCCACTTGGCAAGGACATGGAAGAAAACATTCACACTTGGACTTAATATCATTGGGAATTTTGCTATGTGCAGAACTGAGATCTGGAATGTGCCCACAGAAAGTCCAGAAAAGATTTTTCCTTACCTTTCCTTTGAGCTGACTGTGAATGTACATAAGGATCATTCGTGGAATTTTGACTAACGTGATAATGAAAGAACCTTTTGCCACAGTACCAAGGTGATAACGAATAAGGCGATTCACTGATGCCAGAATTGGTGTAAATGGCAAATTCCTTTTATCCCTGTTTAAAACATGACCAAAAAGACAATTAAAGGCTTGACCAGGATAGAAACATAGAAAAGATTTAGTTCAAAAAAGAGTGAAAAACTAGTTCATTTTCCTTATTCTAGTTCTATGGCAAAATAGCAAAGAAACTACAAGTGCTTCAGATGTATCATGTAAAATTAATGTTTCATTTCTTTACGGTAGTTTCATGGCATTCTTATGCTCTAATATTTTAAGTTAAATAAAACTGCTTTGAAAGCTCTTACTAATAAACAGTTACGGTGGTAATTACATAATCAGATAATGGAATGTAGAAAGATGTTAGACTTGGCACCTCATTTTAATGGAAAACTGTCAGGCCTACTGTAGTGCATAGTTAGCTTTGAAATTAGGAAAGGAAGCCACAACACCTTTTCTGATTCATACAAATTAAAGACTTGTTAACCTTTGCTAGATCCTTATATAAGCAAAAATACTGGGTTGACCAAAAAGTTCACTCAGCTTTTTCCGTACCACCTTATGTGGAAAAACCCAAAAGAACTTCTTGGCCAACCCAATACATAACACACTAACTAGATTTATTTTTCTGATAAATGTAATTTAAGTGTAGCATAACTTGCTATTCTAATTAATTTTTTAAGAAAGTTACAGGAGAGAATAAAGAATAAAATAATAACCTCCCATTTTCCTACCTCACAAAATTATCAACTACACATTTTGTCATATTGAGTTCCACTTACTTCTTAAAGAAATTAAGCTCTTATCAGCCTCAGTTCCATTTCCTTCAGGCATAATCACTTAGATTATCTTACGTTTTCTTTCTTTTCCCCTTGCTTTTTTTTTTTTTTAATTGACGTATAGTCGACCTACAATACTGTTAGTTCTGCATATATAACAGTGATTCACTATTTCCACACGTTACAAATGATCACCACAATAAGTCTAGTTGTCATCTGTCACCATACAAAATGATCACAATATTATCACCCATATTCCCCATGTGAGACTTTTCATCCCCATCATCATTCTTTTTTGTAACTGGAAGTTTATACATTTTAATCTCCTTCACCTATTTCACTCACAACCTCGACCCCTCCTCTGGCAGTCACTTGATTTTTCTCTGTATCTATGAGGCTTCCCTGATAGCTCAGTTGGTAAAGAATCCGCCTGCAATGCAGAAGACCCTGGTTTGATTCTTGGGTCAGGAAGATCTGCTGGAGAAGGGATAGGCTACCCACTCCAGTATTCTTGCATTTCCCTTGTGGCTCAGCTGGTAAAGAATCCACCTGCAATGCCAGAGACCTGGGTTCAATCCCTGGGTTGGGATGATCCCCTGGAGAAGGAAAAGGCTACCTATTCCAGTATCCTGGCCTGGAGAATTCCACGGACTGTATAGTCTGTGAGGTTGCAAAGAATCAGACACAACTGAGCGACTTTCATTTGAGTCTATTTCACATGAGTCTATTTGTTATGTTTATTTGTTTTGTTTTTTAGATTCCACATGTAAGTGAAATCATATAGGTATCTGACATTCTCTGCCTGATACCCTCTAGGTCCATCCATGTTGTTACATGTTATACTTTTCTGACAAGTATAAATTCTCACCTAGTAAAATAGTAGGTCACCACAGCTCCTGCCACAGTCATCTGCTGACAGGCTAAAATAAATTCACTGATCCAAATCAGGCCCACCACATGGTACCACCACATGTACTGCAGAGGCCCTGACATTTTGAACTCCACAAAGCCTTGTTCATTCTGAACAGCACTACCTAGGAAAATATCAAAGAAGGAAAGAAGAAGCACATAAAGTATAAACCAAAAAAACATGGCTATTAAATCTAGGAGATTAAGCTAATTTCCAACAATATATCCCTACCCCCAAACCACTGGCATTATGATCACAGTGTTATTTCATTAAGGGACAAAAATAATTATCACTTCAAAAGTTGTATAGCAGAACACTGTAAAATCAAGCATTTTGTTTTCCTCAAAGGCAACATATATAGCTTTTAAAAGTTGCTCTGTTTGAATATAATTCTTACCACATTATCAGCTATTTAGTTTAGTTATGAATTTTCCAACACTTTAGTTTTCTTAAAGAGCTATTACTTGCCCAATAATTACAGATATAAAATTAGCAAAGTACAGAAATTAATATTATTTTGAATTGGTGGTGTGTTGAATGACCAGAGAAGTTATATATATGCTTATTATCCTTATACCACTCTTCCCAATTAATTCCATTTAGACATACATAACTTTTGATATTGGAGAAGGCAATGGCACCCCACTCCAGTACTCTTGCCTGGAAAATCCCTTGGATGGAGGAGCCTGGTAGGCTGCAGTCCATGGGGTCGCTAAGAGTCGGGCACGACTGAGCAACTTCACTTTGACTTTTCACTTTCATGCGTTGGAGAAAGAAATCGCAACCCACTCCAGTGTTCTCGCCTAGAGAATCCCAGGGATGGGGGAGCCTGGTGGGCTGCCATCTATGGGGTCTCACAGAGTTGGACACGACTGAAGCGACTTAGCAGCAGCAGCAACCTTTTGATATTAAGTATGGCTACAAGTAAGTCTGAGCATCTAACTATGAATTGTATCACCGCTAGCTCTATATAGATTCAGGTCATTTCCAAACTAGAAAACCCCAAGGAGGCAGGCTGATCTTTGGCTGTCACTGGAGTTTGAGGCAACTCCAGAGGAGCACTGCATTCATTGGTTCAACTCAGAATGAATCTAATGTCTGAGTCAGTACAGGAGCCTACTTCAAATCCACAACTATCTCAAAACTGGATATGATTTCAGGCCCTGCCTGGTTTAGACTCACTTTGCTGGGAAGATCTAAATATCATGAATGGGGAATGCGTTATTTTTTTTTTAACTTTCCTTTTTATATTGGGGTATAGCAGATTAACAATGTTGTGATAGTTTCAGGTAAACAGTGAAAGGACTCATCCATCCGAACTCACGTATCCGTTCCCCCCCAAACTCTCCTCCCCTCCAGGCTGTCATATACTATATCCCTGTGCTATGGAGTAGGTCCTTCTTGGTTATCCATTTTAAATATAGCAGTGTGCATGTATCCATCCCAAACTCCCAAACTATCCCTTCCCCACATTCTCACCCCTGGCAACCATTAGTTAGTTCTCTAAGTCTATTTCTGCTAAGTAAGTTCATCTGTAAAAAGGTAATGTGTTATTGAAGAGCCATAACCTCTGTTATTTCTGATGGCTTATCAGACCGTACTCCATAAATGTCTTAAGAATTATATTTCTCTGATGTTTTAAAATATTTTAATGCAAATCAGTTTCATTGCTAAAAGAAAGCAGCAACATGTCTTCTTACCGGCTGTGCCAAGAAAGAGAAGTGTCATGATCCAGTACACCCAAAACAGGACAAGAGCAAAGAAAGTCCAAAAGGGCTGGAAGACTAGCAGCGGCAAGTGAATGAAGACCTTGCCAGCCACGTGGAACAAGGCAATGGTGAGAGCAACCCGCTTGCGCATCACCAGCATGACCAGGAACAAGATAACCTGTATGCAGAAAATGGACAGGAAGGTTCAAGCTGCTGTTTTAAGTGGTAAAAACGGAAACAATGGTGGAAAAATTTTAACATAACTCTTAATTCCACTTATCATTTTTCATTATTTACTGAAAATGTCCTCTAAACATAGAAGAATTTCTAAATTATTATTCATCCTAGAATGCTACTTTTCCATTTCCTACTCATTACAAATCAAAACATGTCGCTTGTCATCAGGATGAGACTCACAAAATTTTGTAAACTGGGGAGAAGACCATATGCTATGATCACAAAAGCACAGGTATTTGTACGTCCTCTCCCTTATTGGATCATGAGCTCCTTAAGAGCAGGGTTCATGTCAAACTTATTCACTCCCCACTCTGCCCTGGCACTTGGCACAGAGAAATGTACTTAAAAGATGATTAATAAGTATTTGCACAATGATAGCACAATGGTTTTATAGCGGCTTTATTTTTAGTTTCTAATGCTCAATGAAAAGCTTGGGATTGCTCCAAGAAATAAATTGAGATTTTTTTTCCCCCTTTTATCAGATATGAGAGGGAGATAAACCAAAAATATAAATATAGATTATTGAACCATGTTAATTAATAATTTTACTGTAATTAGTATAGTAATTATACTAATGAAGCTCATCTCTATTTTTGGAATAATGCTGTTAAAAGTTTAAAAGGAAAAAAAATGGGAAAATAATTAGTGAAAAATAGAATGACATGAGATGGCTTATTTCTTAATATACTTTTCTATAATAAAGAGAACTGTTTTTTAAAAATAGTTATATTATTTCATGACAGTAAGATATATGTTCTTCCTAGAAAATGATAATTAATATTCTAGATGAACATTCCCTCTCAAAAGGCAGACAGTGCAGAACAAAATGTCGTATCAAATAGCACCCATCAATTAGAGAAGCCTCTGAAGACTTCTGAGGAGGTCATACCCCACGGGACAGAGATTTAACCTGACAGTGATCAAGGGTAGGCTTGCAATAGCTAGGGGTAAGTTTCTGCTTCATTAATGGTCTATAAATAAAACATAAACCTGAAAGACACACCGAGGCCTGTACTTACCGTGAACACTGTTGCTGAAATGGCATAGATGAGGAGGGCCCGAAGATTGGCCTCAGCTACCTGAGGCTGATCAGGAATAACCGTTTCTTTGGGAGACTTTCTTTGCTTTGCATACAACCACCAGAGCACACCTGTGCCACCTGGAGACAGGAAACAATTTTGCAATAATTAGCACAAGACAATGTGTACCATAAATCCTCAATTTTCTAGACCCTTCCTACACCTCACCATGGACTAACAGCAACAATCCATTTGGCTGGGAGGTGTGTGGTTGTCACTTCTTGCCAGCAAAGGGGAACTCCAATGACTCCACTATCATCTTCCACATTACGCACTTACAAATCTTTAACTGTATCAAATGAACTTCCTTTAACTATATTATCAATTCTGAAGCTGAGAGAGAGCCCAGCAAGGACAGATACCCCTGAGAGGCACTGGTCACTGACGAGAGCCTCAGCATCTCTTTAAGCTAGGGAGTGTGTGGAAAGCAAGTAAAGGGCATAGAAATCAGCAATGAAGGGACTTCCCCAGTGATCCAGTGGTTAAGATTCCACACTTCTAAGGCAGGGAGCATGGGTTAGATCCCTGGTTGGGCAACTAAGATCCCACATGTCACACAGTTTTGTGACCAATTAAAAAAAAAAAAAAGAACAAAAGTTAAAAAAAAAAAAATCAGCAATGAAGTTGAGGAAGGCAAAGATCTTCTTTGCTGTACAATAACCCCAGTGCCTAGTGATGACACACTCACATAGTTGATAAAATATTTGTACTATGAATAAATGAAGATCAAACGAGTAGTTCCTACCATAGGTAGGAACAAAGGAAATCTTTGACAGTTTGATAGCAGTGGGCACTAGAAATGGGACTTTTTATCTCTATCACTTGCTCAGAGAGTCTAGATTGAAGAAGGAGGCATAACTGCATCCAAATAAGAGAGCTGCATCAGACACCTTCATTCAATTCATTCGGTATATTTTGAGTGCCCGCAGCATCTACTGTTCTAGGGGTTAAGGCCTGAATGCATGCATACTCAGTCAGGTCTGACTCTTTTGTGACCCCATAGGCTGTAGCCTTCCAGGCTCCTCTGTCCATGGGATTTCCCAGGCAAGAATACCAGAAAGGGTTGTCATTTCCTACTCCAGGGGATCTTCCTGATCTAGGGATCGAACCCACGTCTCTGGTGTCTCCTGCATTGGCAGGTAGACTCTTTACTAACTTTGCCACCAGGGAAAACCCCCAGGAATTGAGGACAGAGGACAGAGCAGTAAAAAACCAAGCCCCCAACATCACCTCTCCTGGAGCTTATATAGTTTTGGGGGAACAAAAAAAATAAGGAAACAACCAAAACCACAGTATATTAAACCTAAAAAAAACCCCTGCTTAGTAAGAGGGATAGAAGTGTTAGTGTTGGGAAAGCAGTACAATTTTATATATGATGGGTAACTAAGTCCTCTCTGGGGTGAGATGATATCTGAGCAAAAGAGTCAAAGACAGGGAGAAAACAAATCTATGAAACTAAGGAAAGAGTGCTCCAGGCAAGAAGGAATATCAAGTTCTAAGATGCTGAGGTGGGGCTACGCCTAGGAGAGAAATTAAGAGGCCATTATAGCCACAGCAATGAGCAATGGAAAAAGTGATAACAGATGTGGGTAGAGCAGGAGCTGGCTTCCAGATCATACTGTAAGGCCTTGTAGGCTGTGGTAAGGAAATGGGAGATTCAGAGTAGATGTATATATCTAGGTGGACAAGAGAAATGCCTGAGAGAGAAGCACTGGGCTAAGGAGATCAGCCCTGGGATTTCTTTGGAAGGAATGATGCTAAAGCTGCAACTCCAGTACTTTGGCCACCTCATGTGAAGAGTTGACTCATTGGAAAAGACTCTGATGCTGGGAGGGATTGGGGGCAAGAGAAGAAGGGGACGACAGAGGATGAGATGGCTGGATGGCATCACTGACTCGATGGACACAAGTCTGAGTGAACTCCGGGATTTGGTGATGGACAGGGAGGCCTGGAGTGCTGCAATTCATGGGGTCGCAAAGAGTCGGACACGACTGAGCAACTGAACTGAACTAAACTGAACTGAAGATCTATGCAAATCAACTCAACTCATCTGCACTCAAGTCAAGAGTGAATAGTGTCAAAGGGAAATTCCTTAGTATTTGTAAGCAAATACTAAGCATGAGCTTTTCTTCTACTGAAGATGAGTAAGCAAAACAACTGAGTCTATGGAAAATGTTTCTGAGAAAGGGAAATACTACTTCCATTTTAGAATCTTGAAAGAAAATTGCCTGGAAAACTATTTAATATCCTCAAAAACAGGAATAAAATACATTCTCTCTAAACAGAAAAAGTTGAGAGAAAGGCTGAAGTTACAGGAAAATACATAGAATAAGATAATTGTTAGGACATTAAGGACATTGTTCATAACATCCACAGTAGATATCATTTATTAACCATTTAAACTTGTGCCAGGAATTAGCACAAACAGATGTAACCACATTTAATTACAATGCTATTAAGTGGGTATTATCAGTGCCACTTTACAAATGATGAAACTGAAAATTTAGGGAAGTTCAATAGCATGCCAAATGCCAGATATCTGGTAAGTGGGAGAGCTAGGATTCAAGCTAGAGCTAGTCTATCACTGACTCAATGGACATGAGTTTGAGCAAACTCCAGGAGATGGTGAAGGACAGGGAAGCCTGGCATGCTGCAGTCCATGGGGTTGCAAAGAGTCTGACACAACTGAGCAACTGAACAACAGATAGGATTTAAATCTACTTTTATTCTAAAAGCTATTCACCTGTTATGAACTGAATGCTTATGTGTCCCCAAAATCCATTTACTGAATCCTAATCCTCACTGTGGTGGTATTTGGAGGTGAGGCCTTTAGAAGATGAAGGGGTCATAAGAGTGGAGCCCTCATGAATAGGATTAGTGCCCTTTTTATAAAAGAGACCTCAGGGAGCTCCTACCCCTCTTCTGCCATGTGAGGACAGCAATCAGATGGCTGGAAACAGGAAGTCAGCCTTCAGATGCCAAATCTGCTGGTGCCCTGATCTTGTACACTCCAACCTCCACAACTTTGAGAAATAAATGTTTATGGTTTATAGGGCTATGGTACTTTGCTACAACAGTCCAATATGACTAAGGCATCATCCGGCACACAATTAGATTTGAAGGCTACAAACTGAAATGAAAAGTATGATGGTTGAGAGAAGGAAGAACTACAAATTAGATGAAACTGGAATAACAAAATTAAGTAATCTACAGAAGTGCTACTGAGGAAAGCTCAATCAGTGATAGAGCAGATAAACTTGAAGAGTTCTTCCTGAATGTAAAGAAAACAACAAAAGGACTAAAAATGCTAATTTGGTAGATGACTGGAGAATAACAAGAATCTTAAGTCAAAAACCACTAGAATAGAAACAATAATCAAACACAGAAATAAAGAAAACTTTTCAAAGTTAAAAAAGATCCTCCCAAAAGAGATCATAGGCAAACTTAGTTAAGATTCTGAACTAGACAAAAATTTTAAGTTGTAAGTTAGAAATTACATAAACATCTGGTAAGTCAGGCAGGTTATGGGCAAAGGAACAAACTTAGACTGATGTCAAAGTTCTCTGAAATAAAGTATAGATATAAAGCAACATATTGTACCTCAAGAATTTTATGTGCAACAATTTTACATTCACATATGATGACAAAGGCAATCTTAGATAACCAAGAATTCAGAATATATACGACCCACAAGTCCTTCATGAATAAATTACTGAACTCAGATTCTAGTCAGAACAAATATGAATTGAAATTAAGAACTCAAAAACGGACTTTTATAAAAATAGCAGAATAACTGAATCACTCTGCTGTACACCTGAAACCAACACATTGTAAATTGACTATACTCTAATAAAAAATAAAAACAGGACCAGCAGCTATCGCTAAAACCAAGTAAGGAGACTCTTAAGGCAAAGGTAAGTAAAAGTCTTAAAAAAAAATACAACAAATAATATTTTAACTTTAATAATAACCTGAACATGAACACTCAAATTATTTAATAAGAGACAAAAAGTACAAATGGGCAGAAAGAAATAGAATTAGAAAGGTAGAAAAGTTTATGCTAAATTTAAGGGGAGAAGGACTCAACAAATACTGCTTCCTTTTGGCCTTTAAAAATCATAGAATTCTAGACTGAAGAATATTTTCTGAAAATGTATAGGTTACTAACTGCAGAAGTAAAAATAAAATGTATACTATCCAAAGCAAGGGTGAAAATAACCAGAGAAAACATAATTCATACAGCAAAGAGAGATAGGGAAAACAAAATAAGGAAGCATAAATTTAAGGAAAACATAAAACAGATGACATCAGGGGTGGCAAAGGAAAAAGTAGCTTACCAAGTGAACCCAGGATGAGCAGAAATGTTAAGATCCACACAAGTATTCTCGATATATACCTGATTATCACCATCAAAATCATGGACAGAACTGTAGGGAAGATAAAGGACACACAGAATATCATTTGAAAACATTAGAAAATACAAAGAGAAACTCTTTCAATTGTTTTCTCCTAGGGAAAATAATTTGTTGCTATTGACAAGTTCATGACCCCAATTTTGGTAAGAATGGAAATTGGCTGCTTTTGTATTTGGACTTGAGTACTTGTGTCACTTGAACAGCATCACTTAAAACCAAAAGCACTTAACTGTGGGTTGATAAACGACAGAACAGAATACATGCAAATGCATATGGTGATTCAAAGACAGCACAGAACTGTTATGGATTCACCACGGGAAGACATCAGAACTCGCATGCAAACAGAGATGGCAACACATAAAGTGCAGAGAATGACATGCCATGTTCGTGACCAGAAAATTACCAAACACAGACAGAGATCAGTTAAATTAAATGCTACACTTCCTTGTGCCATCTATGCGTTTCAGGACCAACTTCTCGGATGTTTGTTTTGGCCAACAAGTCAGATGGTATATTATCTTTTTCTGTTTTTTTCTCCTCTAAAACTCCAAGATGTGGTCTGACTCTATAGAATAATACCCTGAAAACTACTGAAGTCAAAATTCCTGACCTTACTTCTCAACTGGGGTCAGGAGTCTTGATTGAGAAGCTCTTCAAAAAGGAGCAAAGCTTAGTTGAGTTATTTAGCCAACTCCTATACCCACCCCAATGTGACAAAATCTTGAGTGAAAAAATCTCAAAACAAAAAACTGAGAGGATTTAACCCTTGCATAGCGAAATTAATTTCTGAAATCATAATTTATCTCTAATTATTTAAAGTCTTGTTTCACAAACAAATGAATAAAGATCTTAAACCTCAAAAAGAAAACTATTCTAATAAAAAATGGAATTCCAATGACTTAACAACATTATCAGCACTACATTTCTAGGTTTGGATTTTTTTTTTCTTGGTTCAAGTATTCAACTATTTCAGAAATCAAATAATTTTTACATAAGGCTGGACTAATAGTCAAGTTTTCTTGGGCCATTTGCAAAGCCAACTAAATGTTTGGGATCTGTGACTAGGTAATGTTATTGAGGTACTCACATTTGCAATAAATGTACAGGAACCAAAAACAGATGGGAGCGTTTCAAATATCACAGAAATAGCTTTTCATATGGACAGCATTATTTCAACTGAGTCAAGTACTACCTAAGCAAAAAGAAAATACTCTCTAATGACAAGACAGAAATACAGCTAGTCTTCTCAATGACTATAATTGGTGTTAACAGGCATAAACACTCATTTTACATATATAACGAAATAGTTCTTTGGTTCCTACTACAGTTCACTTCTTCCATATAAAAAAGTCTATAAATTCTGATATGGCTACATACAGTTCTAGGATAATATAGGGAATTTATAACTTGAAAATCACATTTATTTATTTATTTTATTACCTATTTATTGACCAAAAACCTCACTGGCTAACAAGTGGAGAGTTCCTAATTTTTCCAGCAATACAGTAACATTAATTGTATCAATGAAAAAACTGTATAATCCAAATGTAACCTATCAGAAATTTATGGGTTTTGATGGAAATATATGAGAATATATAACCTCTTTTTATAAGCAAGTAAGCCTTTTGGAATCATAAGTAAAAACAAAGGGGTGCTGACTCATTAAAAGAAGCCTCCTATTATCATACTAAATGTTATTATAGACTTAGTAACCAAAGTTTGGGAATATACCAGTTTTCTCCAATGAGAGAAAAAGAAGGGAAATGAGTTTCAGATATATATATATATATATATTCCTTTAAAAATATGTGTATACTTATAACTATATATAATCTGAAACAATTATTTTGGCTATGGGAAGTTAAACAATTTACAAGTATCCCCAGCAGTATTCATATTTTGGTTAAAAGAACAGTCTTCTACTGTAATACTATGTAATAGCTAATAATGAGAAAAACAATTACCTAGTGATAACAAGCAAAGTCCCAATATAATTTCTTTGCTGGTCATTACTCCACTAATCAGCCTGTGTAAGACACTATTGTCACTGACAAAGGTGATCAGGGCCTCTGCAAACTTGGCATAGCAGGAAATGTTCACAGGAGCACAGCGATGGAAGAATGGAATAGGTGCACTGGTGACACAAGAAAAAAAAAATCAGAAAAAAAATTACTCCTACTTAATATAAATGCCACATCAAACACACAAATGAAAGGTGAATATGACTGCAATACACTCCACCCTCCACACATCATATGGGAGCTAAGAGCTGTGAGCTTAATGCTATGAAGATGACTGTCATGGGGCGTGATGCAAATCTTACCACAAGCTTATCAAAGAGGGTGGAGTGCATATTCCAACAGAAGACATTACCCTCCCCTTCTGAAAAGAAACACACACACATATACACACATACACAACTACCAAAAACAAAACCAAACACTTAACCTCCTCGGCCTACACATCTATCAATCAAGGGGCAGATGACAAAACTTACAAACATATACTTTATTGAACTCAAAATTAATTTTTGCCATAAGCTATTTAAAAATAAAAAAGCATATACTTTTGCTTGAAATGTGCCACCGTTAATAGAATATTTGCTCTATCAGAACAACATACAAAACCTTAGATTAAAAAAGGTATTTGAGGCACCAGTTTAATAACTCATACAAAGTAGTCATACCAAGACATCAACATACAGCAGAATATGCAGCTGTTTGAAACAATAACTATGAATGCTAGCATATGGAAGAACTTATAACAATACAAGGGAAAAAAATGAAAAACTTATATCTAATGTGATGATTACATTTCTCTATTAAAGATCTAAGAATGAGAACAGGGGAAAAACTCTAAAGAAAAATCTCTGCTTTGTTATATTCAAGGGATTATGGACTATTTTCTTTTCTTTTTATATGTTATTACTATTAGGAGATTATTTGTGTCCAAAAATGAATCAACTATATCAGGTTTATACTGACTGCAGCTCTTACTTGTGAAGGAACATAGCTATGTATAAAGCATGGTAGAAGTATAGTTTGTTATAACATGGTTCTATTTTAGCTTCTGAAAGCATGTGTGCATTTAATTAATGAGAGATTTTAAGCAAAGCTCTATGAACATGCCCTCAGTTATGATTTGTTCGAATTCTAAAAGAGCCCACATGTGTCCCTATGCACAACACATATTTACACGTGCATTAAGTTAAAATTTAGTCATTACTAACATGAATCCCGCATTTTCAGAATTATGTATAGGACTTTCAGTCATGGTTCTAATATAACTTTTTTGACTGGACTGATGTAAGTGTGTTCTCATTCTTGACTGGTACTGTATTTTGGTCAAATTGGTGAACAGATTACATGGTTGAGCACCAAATTCCAAAAGTCTCTAATCTCAGCAAAGCAACTTTGTATGACCTGAAGCAAAACACTGTTTTTGTTTCCTTCCTCAAAAAACAGTAAGAATGTATCTTTTGAAGTAAGAATATAAGTGAACTGTATATTGATTTTCCTTCAATATTGGTACATGAGCACCATTGGGAGTAAGAATAAACATCTTCCATGCTGTTAAACTTTACGGAGCAATAAAATAATGTAATTTTAAAGATCTAGCCTTATCTTACTTATGCTTTAGAGTAAAATATATCCAAAAATGACAATGATAGGCATGCTTATTTTTTAAAACTGCTTCCAAATACAAATGTGGGTGTATTTGTATATACCTCCAAATGGTGTTGGTGAAAGATAATGCCAAAGACTTGATATTTTGACACGAATTGCAGAAAGCCAGAGCATTCTGATAATGCTTGAATTACAGGTATGTAAGTCACCATTTTTTGATCAAAAGTTGTTTCATTAATGATTTGAAAATATATTAAGTTATAGATTGCTTTTAGATAAAATAGATTTAGTTAGAAATACTATAAGAATCAAAAAACATTAACAAGTTCTTGCTCAGTGGAGACTAACCTGGGACAGAAACCTTTAAACTAACAACTGTGTTGTGACCTACAACTGCTTTTTTCCTGATACTGTCCTTGCCAGGTTAATGTCCCTGTCTAAGGACTTCTAACCATATTTTAAGCCTGGTTCTCTATCCTTCAAAACTAAAGTCCTCTCTGG
The DNA here is from genome assembly GCF_016772045.2 of Ovis aries. NCBI lineage: Eukaryota > Metazoa > Chordata > Mammalia > Artiodactyla > Bovidae > Ovis > Ovis aries. The sequence continues at coordinate 17,676,050 of NC_056055.1, forward strand.
TCTATGAATGTCTACATCTTCATCTGCTTTATTTATTATCCTAAAATCTCTGATGTCAACTCTGTTTAACTCACCTGCCTCCAACCTTGAACATAAAATACATCCACCTAAGAACACTGATGTTCTGTTTGTAATTTCCACCAATTTTCTTGGTCTTACTCCCATTTTCCTTTATCCTGTCATGTACCCATAAACCTCACACTCTGCCAAGAAGTGGCTCCTCCTAAATCTCCCATATCCTAACAGGATGTTGATATATTTTTTATACTCAGATAGAAATACACATCATCTCCAAAAGGGAGTGGAACCTGTGACAAAGGAAACTGGACTTGGGTTTAGAAGCCCTGGGTGATTCTCCTAATATTATATAGCTGCAGGTCACTATGTCTTTCTGCTTTTCTGTCCCTCCATCTGTCAGCTGAAAGGGTAGGAGTAAGATCTCTGTAAGTCTTTTCACATCACCTTCATCATCATGTTACTCACAAGTCAATGATTCTAAATTAATATAAGCAGGATGCCCAGTAGATTTAGCTTTTTTCTGCTTTTCAAATTTAAAACGAGGATAGCTGATTTGAAAAGGGAAGAATTATAGTCTTAAAATTCTAAGCCTTCATTTTTATTTAAGGGGAAAAGCTGAGTGATATCAGCTCTGAACTTACCCTTTCAAGTCATTTGTATACTGTATATAAACACTTGGTCAATTAGAAAGAATACTTTTATAAGTATCCTTCAAAGAAGTGGAGTAAAGTAACAACAGTTTGTTGCCTTATAATTCAATCTATGTCAGTTAAAAAAAAATCTGACAGCTCTAAAATTAAAGGTATAAAAATAGCACAAGCTGATTAACTACATTGTCTATCTGATGGTCAAAATGGTCAAAGTCTGTTCTTGTGGTAAGGAATAACAGGTAAATCTAGCGTTACAGAATAAAAGAAATAGAAGGCAAACAAAAGAGAAGATAACATTTGGACACAACAGCAAAAATGAAATTAAATACTTAGCTTCAAAATAAAAAGTATTAGATTCCTTTGTCATTCTTTATTCTCAATTCAACTCTTTCCCAAACAAAAACAACTTGACCAGTCACAAGTTTTTAATACTTGAATTGCTTTACTATTGAAAAATTGTAAGTAATCATGGCATTGAAATGGTTTGTCTTATATTTTACCACTTAAATCCCATGTGATATAATGAATTTAAGACGAGCTATCTGATTTTGTATATCTCTCAGAAAAATTACACTTCGGAGAGCCTAGTACATGAGATCATTTCTACTTTAGTGTCTAACCCAAATGACACACTCTGTGCTTCTTAATTAAGAGGAAAAGCATAAAGAATTCTGTTTATAGAAAGTCTTCTACCTTTTAAAGCCCACAGAATATTGAATCTTTAAGAAGTCAATGTCATCCCATTAGGAACTAACTGATGCTGTTTCACATTACTGAAACATTAGTCAACAAGAACAAATGAATTTATAATGAGTCTTTTAAAGATTTTTTAAATTAGCCACTTATAAGAAAACTGTATCTTACCTTGGCAAACATATTGCCATTTATCTGCCTTTAAGTCCAGATTATCACAGTTAATGAGCTCCATCAAAGTATGATGACAAACATATGCCTTCCTTCATAAGATGGAAGTCTGCACCTCACACAACTATTTCAAACCTCCAGGTTATAAATAAGCCATTACACTTGATTTCTAATTAAATTCTTTTTAAGAAATAAAACAATTAAAAAAGGTTCTGGCAATATCTCTATAGCATAGCAAAGGCAGGAAATAAGTAATCAAGAATCTAATGGTACTATGCAGTGATGTTCACGTTTCATTTTTTTTCTTTTCTCTCCTCTTTCATTTCTATACTCCCTTTCCCCCACTTCAAACTAACTGTGGTATAGACTTTACAAGATCTTAAATTCAAATTCTGATTCTCAACAGTTAGTTGTGTGACTTCGAGCAATCTATCTAACCTTTCTCTTATAAGGGACAATATCCTTACAGGGTTTTGAGAGAGTTCAATGAGATAACACAAGAAACTTAAAACAGTGCTTGACACCCAATAGATGATTTGTAAGTGTTAATTCACCTTGATCCTTCACTTAAAAACATAGATATATAGTATTTTTTTTCATGACTATTAGTTTCTTAGTTCTGTATCATGTTAATTCTCCAACACTTAGTGTCCTTTCTGGCATCTGAAAGTATCAAAATAAATGTTTGTTTGATGAATAAGCTGAAGTTATGAACTCTGTTTCTAGTACTGCAGTTTTCTCTAGCTATACTCAGAACTTTAAGCATTATAAATATATAGGGTGGCTAGAACTCCATATGGCTACCATGTTCAGCATATCACCAACAGAGTTCTGAATCTGGATACAATATGGCCCTTTCTAGGCACTGGTTTGTAAAATTCAAAAGCTCTTAGGAACAGTAACCATTTGGCAATTGTGTGGCACTAGTGTTTTACTGCAAATTAGTTTACCACTGTTTTTCTTTAAAATAGACACTACCTTCATCTGCAGAAAGTTCCTGAGTACCCAGGACGGATGAGGAGATGGGAAGGTTTTAGACGTTGATATAGATAATACTCTGAGCCAAACACCAAGCACAATAATGTATGTTTAACACATAGTTTATTTAATTCTTATAGCAATTCCATGCAAGAGGTATTGATATTTCCACTTTATATATGAGGAAACTTGGTTTACTAAGAGCTTAACAGACTTGTTTATGCTGAGAGCCATTTGCCTGCATCACAGGTTTGCCTAGTGTTAGTCAGAAGTGTTAGTACGTATAAAAAAGTCAATCATAGTCCCTACTCTTTTTAAGGACAGAGACTAGATCTTACTCATCTTTGGAGATTTGGTATCTATGTGTGAAACAGGGTAGTGACCTAAATTTTTTATTAAAACAAATTTATTGTTTTCTGATCCTTTGACTTTGCTTTCCAGATACTAGATTTACTATGTACAAGGTCTTGATTTGCCTTCCTTCTGTCAATTATCTCTTCTCATTTATTTTCCAAAAAGGTGAGTTCAGACAAAAGAGATAGATTGTAAACTACTAACATAAGTTAAGCATGCTGCTGCTGCTGCTGCTGCTAAGTCGCTTCAGTCGTGTCCGACCCTGTGTGACCCCATAGACGGCAGCCCACCAGGCTCCCCCGTCCCTGAGATTCTCCAAGCAAGAACATTGGAGTGGGTTGCCATTTCCTTCCCCAATGCATGAAACTGAAAAGTGAAAGTGAAGTCGCTCAGTCGTGTCTGACTCTTAGCGACCCCATGGACTGCAGCCTACCAGGTTCCTCCGCCCATGGGATTTTCCAAGCAAGAGTACTGGAGTGGGGTGCCATTGCCTTCTCCTAAGTAAAACATGAGGATCTTTAAATAAAGTATAAACATTTATATAAGCAGTTTTCAGACAGTATAGATTTATCATTGCATCTTGGATTACTAAGACATTAGTGGATAACCATGCTACCAAGCCTGTCCATCTCTAACATTCAAGCCCCTAATTCTATGTTTTCTGTCCTAGTGAATGCTTTTAGGATGCTGTACATGAGACATCCATGAGTATGCAGCCAAGACTGGATCACCCAGCATAACCAGGAACAGGGAGTCCTCAACATGGTAGAGTCAGAGGTCAGAGGTGCAGAAGGATATGCAGTATGAACTGCCCTCTCCCCTAAACCCACGTATATTATACTAGAGCAGGCAGCTTCATTCTCATACCACGGCTTTTTCATACCTATTATATTTATGCCTTAAAATAGTGACTCTATACTCAAATATGCATTTAAAATAGGCGTTAGCAGTTGAGTAGATAAGAGAACAGAGCTTTTCTTATTTTTACATTGATAATTTTCTCTTTTCTTTATTGTCACAGCCTCCCTAATATTCTCAATTTTCATGACTGGAGTCTCCCTACCTATTGGTCTAAGCAGATAATTTGTAGGTCCTTCCTATTTAGTATCTTTTAAAACAGTCCCATTGTTTTTATGTCTGTAGGCTTTAAATTTTAACTTCAACAGCAACTTGACAAAACTAAAAGAACAGGAAATCAATTAATATGTCCTTGTCAACTTTTCAACAAAAAATTTCAAATTCAAGTTAATGAAGCATAAGTAATACCCCTAAGTCAGTTGAAAGAAAGGTGACATAAGATAAGAATTTTAACCAATAGCTTTCTATAATATACTAAGATACAATAAAAAGTGGTTTTGACTCAGTATCCCTGGGAAATATTCATGTCATACATGGTTAGTGATATATGCTAAGGTTCTTAAGATCAGATATACTCCAAATAGTATATACCTAATTCTGAAGATATATTCTACAGTGCTTGAGAAGCTATTTCCTTTTTAAAAAAATCAATTTATAATTTTAAAATTTGCCTCACTTAAAACTACTCTGAGATCTGTCCAAAAAAGAAAAGATAAAAGAAATATCTAAGGAATTCCCCGGCATCCCAGTGGTTAGGACTTCATGCTCTCATTGCTGAAGGCCTTGGTTGATCCCTGGTCAGGGAACTAAAACCCCAGAAGCCCAAATCTGTGTGACATGGCCCCAAATTTTAAAATTCTTTCAAATAAACAATATTTCTTTGTTTGTATCCATTACATATAGTAGGTACTTAACAATAAATGTTTGTTGATTAGGACAAACAGCTTATTACAGAGAAAGTACCTACAGGATATAGCCAGAAATAAAGTATGGAGACTAATCACTGGCATATTTTTAAATTTATAAGGGTAATTTAAAAATAATACCAGTTAGGATGATCAACTTCAAAGAAACTTCAAAGAATCTTTTGAAACTGTGAGACCTGACTTCCAAATTTTGCTATAAGTTTTATAGTATCAACAGCTTTCTATACTTGAAAACTATGACATTAAAAAAGTGAGGGACTTCCCTGGTGGTCCCATGGTTAAGCCTCTGCCCTTCCACTGCAGGGTGCATGGGTTCAATCCTTGGTAGGGGAACTAAGATCCCACATGCCACTAGGCGTGGCCAAGAAATAAATAAATTAATTAATTAAAAAAATTTCTTAAAGTGAGCCCCCCAAAGAAATTTAAAGTATTTGAGAACGAGAAATGTTGTTTGCCTGTGTGTATGTGTGTGTGTATGTACTTTAAAATAATGTGAAATTCATGTTGTCATTTCTATTACTTCTTTAAAAATTGTAAAAGTGCTGAAACTGGGCAACAGGTATCATCAAGTCACTCTTTTCTCATAACATATACAGTTTAAAACCTACCTACAAAAACAAAAGTCACAAGTTAATGAAATACAATAAAATTTACCTCGCTGGAACAGGTAGTTTGGGGCAAAGACCTTTTGCTTTTGATGATGCATATTCAGAAGGCTTTAGGTCATAGCTGCATAGTGCTGAGCCTGTTGAAAGAAAAGCTATATGTTAGCTAGCAGAACAGAGTCTGAATAAATTCTTTTCTAAATTCATTTTAATTTTATTTTATAGGTTAATATTAATTCAACATATACAACTTTCAAACATTATAGAACTAATAAAAGTTTGATTTGGTCTAATAGTATCAATCCTCAATCATTTGAAACAGACTCTTCTCTGGAAACTTATATACAAAGTTCAATTAACAGTATTAGGGTAATAACAGTAAATACTAGAGCATCTTCATTGAGTGTCATATGTAAGGCCCTATATAATATACACACACACATATAATTTTATAAAGAGTCAACTTTCATTGTAACTGACCCAACTCTGTCCAGAAATGTCTTCAAACAATGGAAAAAACTAACATGATAAAAATTCTCCAGAAGAAACCAAGAGTTTTTGCCAGCCCTAGTGCTTCTGAGGGTTAGGCTGAAACCAGCCCATTTGTGAGGCTCGTTCGGTTCCCCATGCAGGTTTCTCATCCCAAGAGAACGGTCGGGATGAGCAAAGGACCCGTTTCCTCCTCCCATCATGCTGTGAACTCACTGGTGGGGTGAACTTCTTCTCTCTCATATATATAAATTATATAATTTACTTTAACTTTACTAGGCAGGCATTATTAAGCCCACTTAACAGAGGATAAAATAGAGGCTAAGCGATAAGGTAAATAACTGACATAGCTAATAATCAGTAAAGCTGGGATTAAACCCTAGATCTCTTTGGCTACAAAACTCTTCTTCAACTACATATGTCATCTCTCCTTCCTATGCTTTCCACTACTAAATATTTAAGATTACTTCATATAGCACATAGTATTCAGATAACACATTACTTTTTTCTTATGTAAGAGGCATGAGACAGTAACTGTAAATAAACTGAACTAACTGATCAAATCAATCAATTGATCAAAGAGTCTCAGTTTTCAGATAGTTTAAAACAGCTTAAATTCAGTCTTAGATTGGTTATTTTCTGACTACATGGCCAATACATACATACATATATATATGGGCTTCCCTGGTAGCTCAGCTAAAGAATCTGTCTGCATTATAGGAGACCCCAGTTCAATCCCTGAGTTGGGAAGATCTGTCGGAGAAGGGATAGGCTACCCACTCCAGTATTCTTGGGCTTTCCTGGTGGCTCAGTCGGTATCTGCTTAGAATCCACCTGCAATGCGGGAGATCTGGGTTCAATCCCTGGACTAGGAAGATCTCCTGGAGAAGGGAATGGCTACCCACTCCATTATTTTCGCCTGTAGAATAGTCCACAGGGTCATAAAGAGTTGAACACAACTGAGTGACTTTCACTTTCATTTATATATATATATATATACATATATATATATATATATATATATAAAATTTGGATGGATACAGTACACCAAATCCTTGATTAAGTCTTATCCAAACAACATGCTAATTTTTCAATATGGCAACTATGATGAAGTTCATTGTACAAAGACATTGTTAGCTAGGGACATTTAGGCTTTAGTTCTAATTTTGCTCAGACCAATTATATTATATCATGTAAACTGTTTGTATTTCATTATTGAAGTTCTTACTAGGTTACTAGTTTGGGCAAATACTTTATTATTAAATACAAATAGAATGGCTTTGTATTTATATTATAGCAATAATGAGATTTTACACTGTATCACATGGAATATGTTTAAAATATAATGTGAAGGCAGATTTTAACACTGAATTAATTGTGAAAACATCATGTGAGGACATGAGAAGGAACTAGAATGGAATACAGAAAAAAAGATTTGTTGGGACAACAAAATGGAGAGGTTTATTTCATTTACATCTTATACTTTCAATTTACATCTTATACTTTCAATCTAAAGAGTTTGAGAAAGCCACAAACCTGCACTACATCAGTAATGCTGCCCCCAAACCAACCTGTTAAGTGTTTGAATATGTGGGCTTAGTAGCATATTTACATAAATACATGTAGCATCTACTTTATATCAAAATATCTCAGGTAACTGGGCAGTGTAAAATAATTTTAAAGAGATACCTGAAAGTTGCATGGCATTGTTCTTCAAGATTCTGCAGCTCTTAAGATAGACTCAATAGGAAACTAAGTTTCTAAAATTGTTTTCTATCATTCTCTTCCATTTTAATGACTTAGTTAAAAATGAATATTAAGCATCCAACTTCTAAAATTAGGCTTTCATGTTTAAAGGTAATACCACTAGATACTATTTATAGCAATTTTAGAGAAAATATGACAGCCATGGCGAGCAAACACTTTAGATTAATTGTAAAATAGTTGGAGTCCTATTACAGAATTGCTCAAGAAAAAATAGCCTCTGTGCCAGTAACTGCAGGGCAAGCACCCAATGTGACCATCAACTTCCTGATCTGAATTGTCAACTTACTTCTTTCAGAGTCCAAGATGGAATTGATTTGCACAACACGAAAGGCCCTAACTAAAGCATATTGTGTCAGTGCTGTCAAACACACTGCTCCATTTGAATTCAGTGAACATAATCTTCATCCCCACCCTTTTTTCATTTTAAAAAAGGAGGTCAGCAGGTGCTACAGAGTTCAATTTTATAAAGACTTTCCCAGGATAGTGCTCAATGAAAGGATAATAGCCTTATCTCTGATGGTATTCTGGGACAGAGGCCAGTACTAAATAGATCCTGTACTAAATAGATTAAAGGAAAAAGATCTTTACAATGTGCTGGTAGTAACAATCAGAAGAAACCTTATATTGCTTCCTATTCAAAGGACTGATGGACAGAGAAGCCTCAATGAAGAACATTAAAACAACCCAGAAATGGCCAATGTTTTACAATTGTTTCTCTTTTCATGTGTATTGCTAATGTATTTTTAGTGAACTCTTAAGGTAGTATCTATTTTATGTTTTTTTTGTAATAGAAGTATAGACATAAGATGTTTGGTTATAAACAGCAAGACAATATTTTTCTTCTACTGCAAAAAACAGGGAAATACCGTGCTAGAGTAATGAAAAGTCTAAAGCAAAGAAGAGAATCTTATCAAAACCATATCAGAGGCAATCCATGCAACTCAGCCAATGTTATTCAAAAGCCATCAGAATGAATGATATAAGGAACCTAACTTGGGTATATAAGCATTTATCTTGGTAAACAGTTGCTATAGTCCCCAGAATGTTAACTACTACAATATTTCAAATGTCTTATAATAGTTAATTATTTATTTTTTAGCTCAATATCACTTATAACAACTTCACTAAGAGATATGTTTCCATCACCATGCTCCAAACATTACAGATGAGAAAAAGCAAGTCATATTTCCAAGGGCTTTTAGGAGATCACTGACAAGCTAAGCAATAGAATTCTTTATCTGCAGCCTACAATGCTTCTTCTGTGTCTTTCCTAATAATCATAATCAGACAAGTATTCAACATGCTCCTGAGAAAAAAATGTATATTTCACAGACACTGCAAAGATAATACGTTTGAAAAACATTTTTTTCCATCAGTTCAGTTCAGTTCAGTTGCTCAGTCATGTCCGACTCTTTGCGACCCCATGAATCACAGCACGCCAGGACTCCCTGTCCATCACCACTCCCAAAGTTCACTCAAACTCACGTCCATTGAGTCGGTGATGCCATCCAGCAATCTCATCCTCTGTCGTCCCCTTTTCCCCCTGCCACCAAACCCTCCCAGCATCAGGGTCTTTTCTAATGAGTCAACTCTTTGCATGAGGTGGCCAAAGTACTGGAGTTTTAGCTTTAGCATCATTCCTTCCAAAGAACACCCAGGGCTGATCTCCTTTAGAATGGACTGGTCGGATCTCCTTGCAGTCCCAGGAACTCAAGAGTCTTCTCCAACACCACAGTTCAAAAGCATCAATTCTTTGGCGCTCAGCTTTCTTCACAGTTCAACTCTCGCATCCATACATGACCACTGGATTCCATCACCCACTCTCTAAACCTACTCTGCCTCTCCCCGTTTTAAATCTACCCTAGGTAATGGCTCTACCATTCATAAAATTCCCAAGATGAAGTATGGAAGTCATTCTGTATCTTCTTTATCTACACCTTCCATTTATGTCTTCTCATACTATTCAAGAGATTCAAGATACCAAGTCCTGACAATCAGACCTTTCTATGTTATTTTTTTAAAATAATTTTTATTTAGTTATTTGTTTTTGACTGCATTAGGTCTTCATTGCTGCACACAGGCTTTCTTTTCGCTGCGACGTACGGGCTTCTCATTGCTGTGGCTTCTCTTGTTGCAGAGCACGGGCTCCAGGGCACTCAGGCGTCAGTGGCTGCTGTGCACAGGCTCAGCAGTTGTGCACACAGGCTCAGCTGCCCTGCAGCACACAGGATCTTCTCAGATCAAACCTGTGTCCCCTGCATTAGCAGGCGGATTCTTCACCACTGAGCCACCAGGGAAGTCCTAGATCTATGTTATTTCAGACCATCATGATCTCTTATTGGGTCAGTTAAACTACTCTCTCAGAGGGTTTCTTACCTCCATCCTGCACACAACCTTCAGAATGATTTCTGTAAACTTAGGATTCGTTTATTATACCTCCGCTCTCAGGACAAATTCTAAACTCCTTGGCTTCAAGGCCCTCCTAAGGCAGGCTTCTACCTAAAACCCCAGGCTCATTAATAAACTACTTATAATTCTTGCGGTTTCTCAAGCTTCCAGGCTTTTTCACATGCTATTCCCTCTGCTTGAGCTGTCCTTTCCTAACTAGCATCTGAAAGAATGTTCAAGTTTGAGGAGAATTTCTACAAACTACAAGCTTTACCCCCTCCGTCAAGTCTTATCTGATGCACCCAAACAAAGCTATTTACTTCTTAGCTGTATTATAAAACACATATTATTTTATAATTTTTTAGTTTACATATCATTTCTATCTTTAGAATGTGAGCTCTTTGAGAACTGGGATCTTATGCCTACAAAATACCTGGAATTTCTATTTCCTGGCACATAGACAGCACTCAAAAGTCATCTGTTGAATAAAACAGATATCCTGATTAACAACAACAAAAAAGAATTATTTTAACCTCTTATATTTTGGTGTTATATGTTATATATAATGATATATGCTTTTCACCATCCACTACAAAGTATACTATCTAAAATAGGATTTCTAAACCTTGGTATTAACACAATTCTCAGGCAGTTCTTGGTTGCAGGGAGCTGACTTGTGTATTTGTAGGATGTTTATCAGCAACCCTGGTCTCTGTCCACTAGATGCCAGCAGCCTCCCTGTAACCTCTCACCCAACTGTGACAACCAAAAAAAAAAAAAGTCTCCTGACACTACTAAACATCCTGGGTGGGGGAGAGGGAGGAGGTAGCTGTGGCAGGTGCAAAAGTCACCCTTAGTTAAGAAATACTAATCTAAAACATGAAATTATTTGAAATAAAGAGTTGGCATTGGCGGCTAATTCTTATTTTAAAATTTTGTTTGATTTACTATCTCAATAACATTTTTAGGATACACCAAGAGGAAAAAAATAGTCCTTAAAACACATGGTTTAGAAAATTGTAGTTAATAAAAAAGAAAATCTTTCAATGCAGAAGTTTTTGTTATTAAGAACAAATGACGTGAATATGAATTCAATGAATTTAATTCCTTTCTAAGTAGGAAAGCATTCTGTATTTATATGCCAGAAAAGAGAAAGACAATTTTCCAATTTCCATTTCTAGTAACCAATAAAAAGGATGGACATATTTGCAATTCCCAAGAAGCACTATTCACTAGCTGGAGATATGGCATCTGTGATCACTATGGGCACATACTAGGTACACAATAAATATCTGCTGAGGGAATTAACTTTGGCCATCTTTGTACAAGACTCCTACTGTATTGCAGAGGATAAAGAGAAGTTTGCCTGTCTACTCTAACGCAAGCTCCTTACACATGGCGACTATACCTTGTTTTTGTCTTTCTGGTACATATTTAATGGGTACTAATTAATTATTTGTTGAATAAAGTAATTACTTAGAATTATATTACTAAACTTAAGAATTTCCCCCTCTTTTTAACAGTAAAGTCTCCCTTGATGATCTCTGATTTGGAGGCAATTAAATCAATTGCTACAGTTGTTCATTTCATTCATTTATAAATGATGACCAATCTTTTGATATACTGTGGCCAAAGAGAATCCATACTAAGCAACTATACTCCGGTGAAAGTTAAAAAAACAAAGAATCCATACTAATTCTGTGGTTTAAGTTATAGTGTAACTGACTGGTAAGAAAAAAAAAGGCAAACAATAATCTGATTGCCTATTCATACTAACTCTACACTAACCAATTAGATAACAATAATCAAAAGGCTTGTTAGTTATTCACATATTTTATCTGAATGGATCACATACTCTCTCATGATTTTCACCAATGATCACTGAAAGCACCAATCTGTATGGCTCACCTCAAAATGTGAACATGGCCCAAAGGGCAGGTCATAAGGCACTCTGAATTTATACAAGATACAGTACATTGAAGAAGAACTCAAGTAGGAGAGCTATAAACCGGACACAAAAGAAAAATAAGAAACCAGCCATTTTACTACAGTGTTAGGGAAAACAAAATAATATTGATATAACAGTTTGATAAGAGTAATACAAGAAATAATACGGAATTTCATGTAAAATACCAGCACCAACTGAGAACAAGCAGTCAGCCCTCAACTTACAGATTATTCTCATTTCTAAACTTTTGTTTAGAATTTAGACTGCACGTGGAAAGAATAAAATGACATGCAAAGCATGGGCATGGCACATGCTGCTGTGCACAGCACAAATAGGTATTATAAATATGTTGAAACAAAACACAGAGCTTCAGTCTGATTCGCCTATTCAGACTCAAATGCCCAAGCTGAACATCAGGGACAGTGGAGTAAAGTGAATGGTGGACTATGGACCAGAGGTGGTGGTAGGACCAGAATCAGAAGAGGGAGAGGAAGAGGAAGAACATCTGAGCAGGTATCATCTTCCCTTCTCTTCACCATCTGTCATGGTTTGAGCCCAGCGGATGATCTGGCTGGGCTGAGATGAAAGTTTCATGTAAAGCTGAAGTTAGTGTCAGAGGGAGGAAGATTCCTACCCACCCCATACAATGTATACATTTTTGAGTTTTCCAAAATAATGATAGTAAAGGAGGAAATAAACTTGTTCAGAAACGGCAGGAAAGGAAAGTTGATGGATTCATGCTCTGCTGGAAAATAAGACCTCAGATGGGAGCTCTCACCAGATGGTTTTTGTTTCCTCCGTAGAGCATAAGGTTAGGAAAGAGGAAGAAAAAGAGACTTAAGAAAAGAAAAGCATGAATAATCACTTGGAGAGTATGAATAAGAGAGACAAATAAATGAATAAGATGAATTATTTAGAGATGAATAAAAAGAACTGATTTCACAGCAATTCTAGTGCAGTTCAGTTCAGTCGCTCAGTCGTGTCTGACTCTTTGCGACCCCATGAATCGCAGCACGCCAGGCCTCCCTGTCTATCACCACCTCCCAGAGTTAACTCAGACTCATGTCCATCAAGTTGGTGATGCCATCCAGCCACCTCATTCTCTGTCGTCCGCTTCTCCTCCTGCCCGCAATCCTTCCCAGCATCAGAGTCTTTTCCAATGAGTCAACTCTTCACATGAGGTGGCCAAAGTACTGGAGTTTCAGCTTTAGCATCATTCCTTCCAAAGAACACCCAGGGCTGATCTCCTTTAGGATGGACTGGTTGGATCTCCTTGCAGTCCAAGGGACTCTCAAGAGTCTTCTCCAACACCACAGTTCAAAAGCATCAATTCTTCTGCGCTCAGCCTTCTTCACAGTTCAACTCTCACAGCCATACATGACCACAGGAAAAAGCATAACCTTGACTAGACAGACCTTTGTTGGCAAAGTAATGTCTCTGCTTTTCAATATGCTATCTAGATTGGTCATAACTTTCCTTCCAAGGAGTAAGCATCTTTTAATTTCATGGCTGCAGTCACCATCTGCAATGATTTTGGAGCCCAGAAAAATAAAGTCTGACACTGTTTCCACTGTTTCCCCATCTATTTCCCATGAAGTGATGGGACCAGATGCCATGATCTTCATTTTCTGAATGTTGAGCTTTAAGCCAACTTTTTCACTCTCTTCTTTCACTTTCATCAGGAGGCTTTTTAGTTCCTCTTCACTTTCTGCCATGAAGGTGGTGTCATCTGCATATCTGAGGTTATTGATATTTCTCCAAGCTAAACAGTTTACCTGCTGGTGGCAATTCACATGGATACAGAGTTGAGCAAAGGATAATGTGTTAAGAGAATGAGAAATTATTCAGTGGCAGTAGAGATGAAGAGGGACATTCAGTCTATTATTCTTTCAAAAAACATGAATCATTGCTATGTGAGATCCTATATTAGGGCTTGGATATTCAGAGATAAATAGAGCATGATTCTGTCCGCAGGAAAGTCCTGCACCACTGCAGCAAGATGATAAACAAAGCACCAAAGAAGTTTAACACTGAATCCTAATGGTATCTGGCACCTCTGATTTTTAAAGGCAATTGTTAAATTGTTTTATTCTCTAGCATCACATATTTATGATATTTATGTCTGTATATGCTATGGCTCAAAATAATGAAATGCACACTTATACATCTATCAATCAATTGATGTACAAAAACATACTTTTATATTCATCTGAAATCTGTCTTTTAAAGCTCTCTGTAATATGGCAGTATCTCTACATAATCAATCTAATTTTCAGCTATTTCTTCCAAGCTTTCTATTCTAGTCAGACATACTTGACAGAAGTATTCCACAAACTTAAGTGTCCAAGAAAACAACTCCTCTTTCTTGTCCAAAAGAAACAAAGAATGGAGGAACTATCATTTGCCTGATAAATGCATTTCTTACGTTACTACAGGAACTAAGAGCTTTTCCTTATACTGATTTCAACTATTTGTAAAGGTAATAAAAGTTCACATGAATGGATGTTTAAGTGCTAAAAAGTACCTTCAAACGTTGTCATGGAAACTTAAAATTCTGAAAAGGATTTATATTATCTTTTCCTTCTGGTAAGAAAAAATGTTATTTGACCTTGCATTTTAAAATAAGTTTTAAAATTATCATTAAAAAAAGTTACTACCTCAAATAGGATTCTCTCTTTCATAAACTTTTAAATTATGGTAAAATACATATAACAAAAATTTTATCATCTTAACCATTTCTAAGTGCAGATTTCAGTAGCACTAATGTATAGGTACATTAATGTACATTCACTATGTACATACACTAAGTTTTCATTAAGTACATTATTGTGCAATCATTAGCATCATCCATCTCCAGATCTCTTCATCTTGCAAAACTGAAACTCTTCATGTAGAAATCAGTAACTTCCCATTTCTCTCTCTCCACAGCTCCCAGCAACGACCAGTCCACCTTCTGCCTTTGACCACTCTAAGTATCTCATTTAATAAGGGGACTCATACAGTATTTGTCCTTTTGTAACTGGCTTATTTCATTTAACCTAATATCTTCAAGGTCCATACATACTGTAGCATATGTCAGAATTCCCTTTCTTTTTAAAAAATTCTGATGAAAACATTAACACAAAATGTACCATAGTAAGCATTTTTTAAAAAGTGTATGTTAGTGTTAACTATATGTACACTGTTGTACAACAGAGCTCTAGAATTTTTTCATCTTGAAAAACTGAAACTCTACACCCATCCAACATCATCTCCCTATTTTCCATCCCCCTCAGCTCTTGCAACCACCATTTTACCTTTAAAGAGTCTGACTTTCATTTATTTATTTATAACTTTATTTATTTATGGCTGTGCTGGGCTTCCCTGGTGGCTCAGGGGTAAAGAATCCGCCTGCCAACACAGGAGACATGGGTTTGATCCCTGGGTTGGGAAGATCCCCTGGAGAAGGAAGTGGCAACCCACTCCAGTATTCTTCTCTGGAGAATCCCATGGACAGAGGACCCTGGCGGGCTCCAGTCCATGGGGTCACAGAGAGTCAGACATGACTTAGCAACGAAACAACAACGTACCCATCCAACATCATCTCCCCATTTCCCATCCCCCTCAGCTCTCGCAACCACCATTTACCTTTAAAGAGTCTGACTATTTTATTTATTGATCTATAGCTTTATTTATTCATTTGTGGCTGTGCTGGGCATTTGCTGCTGTGCAGGCCTTTCTCTAGTTGCAGTGGGTGGGTTTCTTTTTGTGGAGCATGGGCTCTAGGGCACACATGCTTCAGTAGCGGCTGCACGTGGGCTCAGTAGTTGTAGTTCCCGGGCTCTAGAGCACACGTTCAGTAGTTGTGGTGCATGGGCTAAGTTGCTCTCCAGAATGTGGGATACCCTGAGATCAGGGATTGAACCAGTCTCCTGCACTGGCAAGTGAACTCTTCACCACTGAGCCACCAGGGAAGCCCCTGACTATTTTAGGTACTTCATATAAGTGTAATCATACAGCATTTGTCTTTCTGTGACTGCCTTACTTCACCTGGGATAATATCTTCAAGCTTCCTACATATTATAGTATATGGCAGAATTTCCTTATTTTTTAAGGCTGACTAGCATTCCCCTGTATGTATATATCACATTTTCTTTATCCATTCATCTGTCAATGGAGATTTAGGTTGCTTCTACCTCTTGGCAGCATAAGGCTGCAATGAACAAGACGGTGCAAATATCTCTTCAATATCCTGCTATCAATTCTTCTAAAAGTGGAACTTTTGGGTCAGATCTATTTTTCTCCAAGACAATTTTTTAAGAGTAGTTTTAGGTTCTCAGCAAAACTGAGAAGAAGGTACAGAGATTTCCCATAAACCTCACACCCCCACATAATGCCTAGCCTCCACCATTATCAACATTCTCCCACCAGAATGCTATGTTTGATACAACTGATAAACCTACACTGACAAATCATAACCACCCCAAAGTCCATAGTTTACATTAGCATTCATCTTTGTGCTTTACATTCTGTTGTTGTTCAGTTGCCCATTCATATCCAACTCTTTGCATCCTCATGGACTGCAGCATGCCAGGGCTTTCTATCCCTCACCATCTTCCAAAGTTTGTCCAAGTTCATGTTCATTGCGTTGGTGATGCCATCCAGACATCTCATCCTCTGATGCCCTCTTCTCCTTCTGCCCTCAATCCTTCCCAGTATCAGGGACTTTTCCAATGAGTCAGTTCACATCATATGACCAAAATACGGGAGTTTCAATTTCAGCTCATCAGTCCTTCCAACAAGTATTCAGGGTTGATTTCCCTTAAGATTGACTGGCTTGATCTCCTTGCTGTTCAAGGGACCCTCAGGAGTCTTCTCTAGCACCATAGTTCGAAGGCATCAATTCTTCAGCATTCTGCCTTCTTTATGGTTCAGTTCTCACAACCGTACGTGACCACTGGGAAGACCATAGCCTTGACTATAAGAACCTTTGTCAGCAGAGTAATGTCTCTGCTTTGCAACACACTGTCTAGGTTTGTCATAACTTTCCTGTCAAGAAGGAAACGTCTTCTGATTTCATGGCTGCAGTCACCACCCACAGTGATTTTAGAGCTCAAGTAGAGGAAATCTGTCACTGCTTCCACCTTTCCCCCCCTCTATTTGCCATGAAGTAACAGGTCCAGATGCCATGATCTTAGTTTTTTTAATATTTAATTCTAAGCTAGCTTTCACTCTCCTCCTTCACCCTCATCAAGAAGCTCTTTAGTTCCTCTTCACTTCCTGCCATTAGAGTGGTATCATCAGCATATCTGAAGTTGTTGCTATTTCTCCTGTCTATCTTGATTCCAGCTTGTAACTCATTCAGCCCAGCATTTCTCATGATGTGCTCAGCATATTAAACAAACCGGGTGACGGCAGAGAGCCCTGTTGTACTCCTTTCTCAATCTTGAATGAATCAGTTGTTCCAAACAAGGCTCTATCTGTTGCTTCTTGACCCCCATACAGGCTTTTTCAGGAGACAGGTAAGATGGTCTCGTATTCCATCTCTTTAAGAGCTTTCCAGTTTATTATAATCCACACAGTCAAAGGCTTTGGCATAGTAGATGAAACAGAGGTAAATGGTTTTTTTTGAATTCCCTTGCTTTCTCTATGATCCAGTGAATGTTGGCAATTTGATCTCTGGTTCCTCTTCTTTTTCTAAATCAAGATTGGACATCTGGAAGTTCTTGGTTAGCATAATGCTGAAGCCTAGCATGAGCGATTTTAAGCATTCCCTTACTAGCATGGGAGATGAGTGCAACTGTCGGATGGTTAGCGCATTCTTTAGTACTACCCTTCTTGGGAATTGGGATGAGGATTGACCTTTTCCAGTCCTGTGGCCATTTCTGGGTCTTCCAGATTTGCTGACATATTGAATGCAACATCATGATGGCATTATCCTTTAGGGTTCCGAATAATTATACTGGAATTCTGTAGTATCCACTAGCTTTATTAACAGCAGTGCTTCCTAAGCCCCATTTGACTTCGTGCTACAGAATGTCTGGCTGGCTCTGGGTGGCAGACCACACCACTGTAATCATCCCATCCATCTGGATCTTTTTTACACAGTTCTTCTGTGTATTCTTTCCATCTCTTCTTGATCTTTTCTGTGTCTACTAGGTCTCTATCATTTATGTACTTTATTGTTCCCATTTGTGGGCAAAATGTTCCCTTGATATTTCCAATTTTCCTGAAGAAATCTCTAGTCTTTCCCCTTTTGTTGTTTTCTTCAAGTTTTATACACTGTTCATTGAAGAAGGCCTTCATATCTCTCTGTGCTGTTCTTTGGAAATCTGCATTTAGTTGGCTATGCCTTTCCCTTTCTCCCTTGCTTTTCGCTTCTCATCTTTCTTTAGCTATTTGTAAAACTTCCTTTTCTTTTTCTTTGGGAGGGGTTTGCTCACTGCCTCCTGTGCAATATTACAGACCTCTGTCCATAGTTCTTCAAGCACACTGTTTACAAGTTATAATCTCCTGAATCTATTTGTTACCTCCACTGCATATTCATAGGGGATCTGATTTAAGTTGTACCTGGCTGGCCTAGTGGTTTCCCTCACTTTCTTTAGTTTAAGCCTGAATTTTGCTATGAGAAGCTGATGATCTGAGCCATAGACAGCTCCAGGTCTTGTTCAGCTTCTCCATCTTCAATTACAAAAAATGTAATCAATTTGATTTCAGTATTGGCCATTTGGTGATGTCCATGCGTAAAGTCGTTTCTTGTGTTTTTGAAAAAGGGTATTTGCTATGACCAATGCATTCCCTTGGCAGAATTCAGTTAGCCTTTGCCCTACTTCATTTTGTTCTCCAAGGCCAAACTTGCCTGTAACTCAAGGTATCTCTTGACTTTCTACTTTAGCATTCTAATCCTCAGTGATGAATAGAACATCTTTTTGTTGGTGTTTTGTTGGTGTTAGTTCTAGGAGGTCCTATAGGTCTCCATAGAACTGATCAATTTCAGCTACTTTAGCACTGGTGGTAGGGGCATAGACTTGGATTAATGTGATGTTGAATGGCTTGCTTTGGAAATGAACTGAGATCATTCTGTCATTTTTGAGGCTGCACCAAAGTACTGCATTTCAGACTCTTGTTGATTATGAGGGCTACTATATTTCTTTTCACCAATCCAAAAAACAATAAAGATTCTTTTAAGAAATTCAGAAATTTCAACTTAGGGATACTTTTAACATTAAAGTGCTCAGGCCCCTACAAAAAAGGCTCCCCCTTGATTATAATTTTATAGTTTCCTATTTATGTTTTTAAATTATCTTCTTCATCCTCTACTGCTGTGCTTTTTGATGTTGACATTGTTACTTTTTTAAATGCCTAATCTGCTAACTTATTTTGCAAACAGCTGCCTCAAAAGCCTAAGGGTGCCTTTATCACTAGGCACCAATCAAAGAGGTCTGTTTTCTCAAATAATGTTTATTCATTAACACTCCTGAACAACAACTTTGTGCAAGATACTATGGGTAATACAAAGCTGCAAAACTCACTGGAAGGGGCTTGTTAATGAGACCTATTAAGGTCATACTCAGTATCACATTCACTTACAAGGACAGGGGTCTGGAAACAAAGCATGAAAACTGGGCATCATGGAGCATTTTCCCCCAGTGGATCATCACAGCAGGCAACGCAGCCAACAAGGAACTAGCTCTCTTCTGGCCTTCCTGATGATATGTCAGGTTCAAGGACCAACACTCACATCCAGTAAGTAGGTCCAAGAGAACATGTTAGAAAATAGTTCAATACTAGATCATAGTTTTGAATACCAGGGTAAGACCCATAGACTTTGATTTTATCTTTTTACCGCTGATTTCTGAATAAGAGATTAATAAGGAAGATTAACACAGCAGCAGTATGTAAATTCAGTACAAGTTAGAGTTTGGAGACAGGAAAAGTATTACATTCATTGGTAGAATAACAGTGATGATGATGTAACAGCAGTAGCCAATCCTTTTTTTTTTTTTTTTAAACAAGTTATATTTGCCCAACACTGTTCTAATCATTTTTCATGCATTAACTCCTCATAACAATTCTACGAGGTACTTCAGGTACAAATACACCTGTTTCATAGATGGGGAAATTGAGGCATGGAGAGATTGAGTAACTTGCCCAGGGTCTCACAGATATTAAGTAGCAGGACCAACATCTGAACCCAGGCAATCTGGTCTATACAATTAACCACTCAATCATACTACCTTTCAGAGTACACTATACATGCCTACATTGTCTGATATTTTAGGAAAGCCCTTAAGGAATAACTCATCCTTCCCTGAAACCTGATAATGATAGAGCTGACAGTCCTGGTATTAGACTCAGCAAATCAACACATGTATGAGAGAATGAGATCTTAAAAGAGTAGTTGGTAACTGTTTATTCAGTGCTCACCAAGTATCCAGTACTCTTCATGCATCATCTCATTTAATCCTCATACCAACCTAAGAGAGGGGCATTATTTGAAACCTACAGTGTCTCAGATGAGTAAGTCTAGGCTCAGACAGGCTATACCTTCTGTCCCTCATTACAGAGCCAGTCAGTGACAGAAGCAGAATTAGAATCCAGATCCAAATCAGTCCCATGCTCTTCGTACTATCTGATGCTGACAGACAGGAATACCACTGGTGTGGGAGCCTCCATCCTGCTCCCTCAGAAGGCTAGCACCTCCATCTGAAACACTCTAAACTCTAGAACCAGGCTGATGTATAGTTATGTTCCTGGGCTATTTCTCCAACCAGCCAGAAGTGATAGCAGGTGGATGCCTGAGTCAGCTCTTGTTCAAGGCGAGAACTACCCTGTGATTTGGGCAGGACAAAGGCAACTCTCCAGATTCATGCACACAAAATACAAACATGAAACCTCATGGAAAAATACAAGCTTGAGGGACTATCACTATGCAGCCTTCCTTGAAGAGAAGTTTTAAAAAAAACATTCTCTGAAAAGAAGTGCTGTGAGTCATATGGAGCTGAGGGTAGCACCTGAAGATTAGCAACCTAGGAGAAGAAAGCTGGAGTTCAGGAAATTGAATATGCTTATTTTCTCAGGGAATTCCCAAATATTTAAGCTCAAGGTTTCTCATAACTTATTTCTTTGAAAAATGATTAAGACATAATGCCTAATTAAAGAAACAAAACACAAAATTATATATACAATTAACACACTGAAAAATGGTGGAAGTTTTTTGACTTCATTATTTTTTTCTGAACTTTTCAAATTTCCTATGATAGATACATATTATATCCAGGGATAAAAATAAACTAACTTTGAACCTATACTTGAGGGGCAGAAAAAAACACCAAATTTCCCATACAGTAGTCTAATATTTCCCAAATACTCAAACAGGCTACATCAAAATCACCTGAAACATTTGTAAAAAATACAAATTTTCAGGACCCAAAGACCTACTCAGTCAGAATTTCCCTGGGCGGAGCCCAGGAATCTGGTGTTTCAACAAGCTCCCTAAGTGACTATAATAATTTACATCAAGGAAGTCCAAAAGTATCTTCACTTTTCTTTTTCTTTCTAAGGTTCTATGATGATTTATTTAATGCTCGGACAAATTTATATTGAAAGGCAAACACATAATATTTAACAGTGACTGTACTATAGACTTGGAAACCTAATGTCTCACCATTTATCTCTGCAAACTTCTGAACATCACTTATGGTTTTCAGTTCTTGTCTTGGACATGCTGCTACACACAGTGCTACAGACTTGATCTTCCGGTTTATCAAGTCCAGATTGCATGGATCCAAAAAGAATACATACCTAAAGCATGAAGAAAAATGTTGAGATATTATTTCACAAAACATAATCTGGCTCACTGCATATTTGAATAAACCTAAGAGCAAGGAACATCTCATTGCATTCTACTTAACAAATTTAATCATACATGAACAAACATTTCGCAAATCTAGTCATACACTGATTTTTAAAAAAGTAACTGCTTATAAATATACTCAACAGTAGGGATGGAGGAACTACAGAACTCATTTTTAATGATTTTTTTTAATATTTAAAATTTTGTAATGTGTATTTTGTAATCAGAAATTATCTATTTTAGGTTTTTTTTTAAAAAATAACTAGCTTTAGTTTTCTTTTTTTGACAAATTGTACCCCCCCAAATTACTGCTATATAACATGAATTATACTTTATACATAAACTTTAGTGAATATACAATCATATATAAAGCATACCATTATAAAAATGAACAAATATATATAAGGGTAGCCAAAATGACTGAGTAAGAAGACCCTGAGCTTATCTCCTCATGTGGGCACACCAAAATGACAAGTATTTACAGAGCAACTATTGATGAGAATGACCTGAAGATTAGCAGAAAAGATTTTCCACAACTCAAGATATAAAGAAGGAATCACAGTGAGATGAACAGAGGGGTGGAGACACGGTGCAGGCAAGATCCACATCCCTGGGTAGGCAACCCACAAATGGCAGGATAATCACAACGGCAGAAGTTCTGCTCAAGGAGAGAAGGATCCAAGACCCATAATGGGCCCTCAGTCCAGGGACTCTGCACAAGGAAAACAAGCCTCCAGAATATCTAGCACTGAAGATGAGCAGGGTTCGCACACAGGGAAGTCAGAGGACTGTAGCAAACAGAGACTCCACTCTTAAAGGACACACACAAAACCTCTCAAAACCCAATATAAATGCTGCCTACAAAGGAGCACTTCAGATCTAAAGACAGATACAGACTGAAAGTGAGGGAAAGGAAAGAGGGATTCCATGCAGATGGAAACAAAAAGAAAACTGGAGTAGCAATACTTAGAACAGACAAAATAGACTTTAAAACAAAGACTGTATGAAGAAACAAAGACGCATGTCACAGAACCATCAGGGATTGATCCAAGAAGCAGATATAACAATTGTAAATATACATGTACCCAACATGTATTTTGGGGGGAAAAATGGAAACAGTGACAGACGATTTTCTTGGGCTTCAAAATCATTGTGCACAGTGACTGCAGCCATGAAATTAAAAGACACGTGCTCCTTGGAAGAAAAGCTATGACAAACCTAGACAGTATATTAAAAAGCAGAGACATTACTTTGCTGACAAAGGTCTGTAGCATCAAAGCGATGATTTTTCCAGTAGTCATGTATGGATGTGAGAGTTGGACCATAAAGAAGGTTGAGCACTGAAGAATTTATGCTTTTGAACTGTGGTGCTAGAGAAGACTCTCGAGAGTCCCTTGGATTGCAAGGAGATCCAACCAGTCCATCCTAAAGGAAATCAACTTTGAATATTCCTTGGAAGGATTGATGCTGAGGCTGAAGTTCCAATACTTTGGCCACCTGATGCGAAGAGCCAACTCACTGGAAAAGACCCTGATACTGGGAAAGACTGAAGGCAGGAGGAGAGGGCATGAAAGAGGATGAGATGGTTGGATGGCATCACTGATTCAACGGATATGAGTCTGAGCAAACTCAGGGAGATAGTAAAGGACAGGGAAGCCTGGCATGCTGCAGTCCATATGGGGTCACCAAGAAGCAGACATGACTGAGCAACTTTACAAGGTACCCAACACTTAAACACATGAAGCAAACATTGGTAGACAAAGAGAGAAATTGACAGTAACACAATAATAGTAGGGGACTTTAACACCCTACTTATATCAATAGACCAAAGTCAATAAGGAAACGCCTTAAATGACACATTCAATCAGAACTTAACTAATATATAGAAACCATTCTATCCAAAAGCAGCAGAATACACATTATTTTTGAGTGCACATAATGAAACAAAGTCTCAGATGGGCCACATGCTAGGCCACAAGGCAAATTTCAGTAAATTTAGGAAGACTGAAATCATATCAAGCACCTTTTCTGACCACAAAAGTATGAAACCAGTAATCAACTACAAAAAAAACCCCTGCAAAACTCATAAACATGTGGCGGGTAGACAATATGCTACTAAACAGGCAGTGAAGACATGGTACAGGCCAGATCTACACCTCTTGGTAGGCAGCCCACAAATGGGTTGAAATCAAAGAGGAAATTTAAATACGCCTGGAGACAAATGAGAACAGAAATACAACAATTCAAAATCCACGGCATGCAGCAAGAGTAGCTCTAGGAGGAAAGTTTATAGTGATTCCAGTTTGCTTCAGGAAATTTAAAAAATTTCAAATAAGAAGCCCAGCCACACACCTGCAGGAACTGGGAAAAGAAGAACAAACAAAACCCAAAGTTAATAAAAGGAAAGAAAGAATAAAGACCAGAGCAGAAATAAAATGAAAGTGATAAAAAAATGATAGAAATGATCAGTGAAAAAAAGCATGGGTTCTTTGAAAACACAAACAAAACTGATAAGCTTTTAAGCCAGACTCATCAGGAAAAAAGAGAAGGCCCAAATAAATAATGTCAGAAATGGGAGAAAGTTACAGCCAATACCACAGAAATACCAAGGGTCACAACAGATTACTATGAACAATCATATGCCAATAAATGCAATCTAGAAAATAAATAAATTTCTAGAAACATAAATCTCACAAGACTGAATCAGGAAGAAACAGAAAATAAGAATACACTGATTACCAATAACGAAATTGAATAAGTAATCAAAAAACTCCCAACAAACCAAAGTCCAGGACCAGACAGCTTCACAGGTGAATCCTACCAAACACTTACAGAATTAACACCTAGTCTTCTCAAGTTAAACCAAAAAATTTAAAAGGAAGGAATGCTTCCAAAGTCATTCTATGAGGCCAGCAACATTCTGATAACAAAGCTAGAAAAAGACATCACAAAAAAAGAAAATTACAAGCCAGTAACACTGATGAAAATAGATGCAAAAATTCTCAACAGAATATCAGCAAACTGAATTCAATACATTTAAAAGATAATTTTAAATTTAAAATGATCAAATGGCACTTATCCCGGGGATGCAAGGATGATTTAACATCTCTAAATCAATCAATGTGATAGACCACAGTAACAAATTGAAAAATAAAAATCACATGGTCATCTCAATAGATGTGGAAAAAAACTTTGAGCAAAATTTACCACCAATTTATGATAAAAACTGTCAATAAAGTGGGTATAGAGGGAACATACCTCAAATATAATAAAGGCCATACTGGACAAGCTCACAGCTAACATCATACTCAACGGTGAAAAGCTGAAAGCATTACCTCTAAAATCAGGAACAAGACAAGGGTGCCCACTCTTGTAACTTTATTCAACATAGTACTGGAAGTCCTACTACAGAAATCAGACAAGAAAAAGGAATCCAAACTGGAAAGGAAGAAGTAAAACTATCAGTGTTAGCATATGACTTAAAACTATGTATAGTAAATCCTATAGATGTCACCAAAAACTATTGGAACTCATCAATGAGTTCAGTAACATTACAGGATAACAAAATTAATAAACAAAAATCTGCTGTGTTTCTATATACTAACAACAAGCTATCAGAATGAGAAATTAAGAAAACAAGCCATTTACAATTGCATTAAAAAAAAAAAAGCACTAGAAATAAATCTAACCCAAGGAAGCAAGAGAGCTACATTAGAAAACTCTAAGACAGTGAGGAAAGAAACTGAACATGATGTAAACAAATGGATACATACATCATACCCAGGTAATGCAGTTGGTTAAAAAAAAAAAAAAAAAATCCACCTGCCAATGCAGGAGACACAAGAGATGCTGGTTCAATCCCTGGGTCAGGTATATCTCCTGAGGAGGAGGAAATGACAACCCACGCTGGTATTCTTGCCTGGAAAATTCTATGGACAGAGAAGCCTGGTGGGCTACAGTCCATGGGGTCACAAAGAGTCAGACACAACAGAGTGTGCACACACATGCACTCATGGACTGGAAGAACAACTACTGTTAAAATTACCATATTCTCCAACACAATCTATAGATTCAATGCACTTTTCATAGAATTACAACAAATAATTCTAAAATTTGTATGGAAACAACAAAGCCACAAATAGCCAAAACAATCTGACAAAGAAGAACAAAGCTGGAGGTATCACACTCTCTCATTTCAAAGTGTACTACAAAGCTAAGGTAATCAAAATTGTGTGGTGCAAAGACAGAAAAACAGAACAATGCAACAGAATAGAGCTAGAAATAAACCCATGCACTCATGATCAATTAATCTATGACAAAGATGACAAGAATATACAATGGGGAAAAGACAGTCTTTCCCATAAGCCATGTTAGGAAAACTGGACAGCCACAGGCAAAAAAAATTCAAACAACTACTTCCTCACATCATATAAAAAATAATCTCATAATGGATTAAAGACTTAAATGTAAAATCTGAAACCATAAAATTACTAAAAGAAGAGATAGGCAATATGCTCTTAGACATTCATCTTAGCAATTTCTTGGATCTGTCTCCTCAAGCAAGGGAAACAAAAGCAAAAATAAACTAATGGTACTACATGAAACTTAAAAGCTTTTGCAAAGCAAAGGACCTATCAATGAAATGAAAAGTCCAGTTATTGAATGGGAGAAGATATTTGCAAATGATATGTCCAATAAGGGGTTAATATCCAAAATATACAACGAACTCATATAACTCGACATCAGAAAAACAAACAACTCAATTAAAAAATGGGCAGAGGAGCAGAACAGACATTTTCTCAAGAAGAAATACAGGTGGGCAGTATGAACATCAAAAGATGCTCAACATCACTAATCATCAGTGAAACAAAAATCAAAACCATAATAAGATATCACCTCACACCTGTCAGAATGGATATTATTAGAAATACAACAAGTAACAAGTATTGGCAGGGATGTGAAGAAAAGGTAACTCTCAAGTTCTATTACTGGGAATATAAATTGGCACAGCCACAATGGGAAACAGTACTGAGGTTCTTCAGAAAAACTAAAAATAGAACTACTGTGTGTGCGCACAGTAGTTTCTGACTCTTCTCGATCCCATGGACTGTAGCCCATTGGGCTCCTCTGTCCATGGAATTTTCCAGGCAAGAATACTGGAACAGATTGCCACTTCCCACTCTAAGCGATCTTTCTGATCCAGGGATCGAGTCCGTGTCTTGTGTGTTGGCAGGTGGATTCTGTGCCACCTGTACAATCCAGCAATTTCACTTCTGGATATTTTTCCCAAAGAACACTAAAACACTAATTCAAAAAGATATTGCTGTTCAGTTGCTAGTCGGTCAGTTCCGTCGCTCAGTCATGTCCAACTCTTTGCGACCCCATGAATCACAGCACGCCAGGCCTCCCTGTTCATCACCATCTCCCAGAGTTTATTCAAGCTCATGTCCATCGAGTCGGTGATGCCATCCAGCCATCTCATCCTCTGTCATCCCCTTCTCCTCCTGCCCCCAATTCCTCCCAACATCAGGGTCTTTTCCAATGAGTCAACTCTTCGCATGAGGTGGCCAAAGTATTGGACTTTCAGCTTCAACGTCAGTCCTTCCAAGGAACACCCAGGACTGATCTCCTCTAGAATGGACTGGTTGGATCTCCTTGCAGTCCAAGGGACTCTCAAGAGTCTTCTCCAACACCACAGTTCAAAAGCGTCAATTCTTTGGCACTCAGCTTTCTTCACAGTCCAACTCTCACATCCATACATGACCGCAGGGAAAACCATAGCCTTGACTAGACGGACCTTTGTTGGCAAAGTAATATCTCTGCTTTTGAATATGCTATCTAGGTTGGTCATAACTTTCCTTCCAAGGAGTAAGTGTCTTTTAATTTCATGGCTGCAACTGTGTCCAATTCTTTATAATAGCACCATTCATTTAGTACCATTTGTTTATTTTACACACCCCATGGACTGTAGCAAGTCAGGCTTTCCTGTCCTTTACTATCTCTTGAAGTTTGCTCAAACTCATGTCCATTTGGTCAGTGATGCTATCTAACCATCTTATCCTCTACTTCCCTCTTCTCTTTTTGCCTTCAATCTTTCCGAGCAACAGGCTCATTTCCAGTGAGTCAGCTCTTTGGATTAAGTGGCCAAAGAATTAGAGAACTGAAAAATATATATACCCCTATGTTTATTACAGCATTATTCACAATAGCCAAGATACAGAAGCAACCTAAGTGTTCATCAAGAGAAAAATGGACAAAGAAGATGTGCATGTATGTGGAATGGAATATTACTCAGCCATAAGAAGAATGAAATCTTGCCAGTTGTGACAACATGGAGAGACCTAGAGGCTATTACACTAAGTGAAATAAGTCAGACAGAAAAAAAATATCATATGATTTCACTTACAGGTAGAACAGAAAAAATGAAACAACTGAACAAACATAACAAAACAGAAACAGACTTACAGATACAGGGAACAAACAGGTGCTTTCCAGAGGGGCTTGGGGAGGCAGGGGATGAGTGAAATAGGTGAGGGAGATTAAAAGGTATGCTCAACTTCCAGTTATTAAAAAAAAATGAATCATAGGAATGAAATGTACAGCATGGAGAACAGAATTAATATTGTAGTATCTTGTATGGTGATAGATGGTAACTAGTTATCATGGTGTACATCTTGTAATGTATGAAATAACAAATCACTATGCTGTACACCTGGAACTGACATCGTGTAGTAGGTGAATTATCCTTCAATTTAAAAGAGAAAAAGAAAAAAAGAGAGAAAGAATTGCCTGTAGGTCTAGTAGTTAGGACTCCACATTTTCACTGCCAAGGGCCCGTGTTCAATCCCTGGTCTGGGAACTAAGATCCCACAAGCCAAGCAGCAATGTCAAAAAATAAAAGAGGGGAGGGGGAATAACACCTTAGTGTTTTAGCCACATTTTTGATGAGTCTAAACATTATTTCATACATTGTTCACTTGTGGTTTCAAAATATTTTATACCTTTTGTGTTTTTAAAATGGAGGTGTTCTATTAACCACTAAATGATACAAAAAAAACTCTGTATATTAAGAGTATTAAATTTTTGTTAAGGCTGATACAAGTATGTCCAACGATTTGCCAATTGTCATTTTGAAAGTTTTCTATCTTTGTCATCAGATCTTTTTTACCTGTGTGATTAGTTCACCACTTTATGCTCCCTATTACTTCCCATTAATTATGCTTCCCAAAAGGAGCTCCTCTTCCCATTGTATCAAATGTTTCACAGATACATTTTGGTGTATGGAAAAGAGGGAAAACATGTTACTTCAATTTTCTAAGTAATTAATTAACTGCCCTAGGGCTGTTTTTAAAATATTATTTCCTGTTCATAGGATATTATCACCCTTCCACCCTTGAGGATACAGGTTTATGGCCTCTGTTTTGTTTCTTTGTTTCATCTGAATGTTAGTAAAAAAGTTGAAAAATAGATAAACTTGAGCTAAAGAATATATAATTGTAAAAATGCATTATTAAATTTAATAAACTTGAATGCAGAGTAGAGGAAAATATACCAATAGTTCAACTACAGTCATCTCTGGGTGTTAGGATAAAGTGAGTTTAATTTTTTTCTTTTACTTTTTAGAATTCTCATTTTCTAGAATGAATGCACATTACTTTTGAGTTGAGATAACTGTAATAAATGTTGTTTACTAAAAAGGTCCATTTCATATAAACAAAGTAACTCCCAAATCCTAAATTATCTTTTGTGTTTCCTGTACATTTATATTTTAGGAAAGAGAAAATTAATTAGAAATTACACTAAAACATTTTTTTTACCCAAAAAGAAAGTAACAGCCAAACCCTCTTAATTGAGATAAGCAAAGAATAATATTATTGATCCAGGAAGAGACTACAAGTAGGGATATTTTCTCCCAAGATAAGAGTTAAAGAACCTCCAGCCTTGGGTTCTACTCTACTGGGTCCATGGAAAGTTTTATAAGATAATGTACCTTCCAACAACCTTTCCCATACTGTTAACCTCTGTTGTTTACAAAATATGATTCAAATCAGGAAATACAACCAAATACAAGAATTAGAGAAAAACTGAAAAGTAATAGTCAACATATGTGTTCAAATGGATAATGTAAAGGGATATAAAAAAAAATTGAAACAGAAAAAAAAAGTTGGGCATAGACTAGGAAGGTCATTGTGGGTAGAGTAACCACTGAATACTTCAGTGGAGCTGGGGACCAAGAACCCCATGAAGGTTAAATATAAGCTACAAATCAACAAACTAAAAAAAAATTTTTTTTTGTAAATCTGTTAGTGACTCCAATACCATTAATGTTCTACATAGATTAAAGGAAAAAAGTCAGGCAGAAAGATGTGGCCTGGAAGTGGATTCACTGTCTGATCTAGTGCACAGAAGAAACTTCCTGGCAATCTCTGTGTGGAGACAGTTATTCCCTTATGAACTCTCCCTCCATCTGTCTTGTATATCTTATTTTACAGGTGCCAATGCCTGAGACCTGGTACAATGAACTGCTCAAAGCCAGTCCCTGGGCAGAGAACATGCTGGGCCTTGAGAAAGGCATTCTAGAACCATTGATTCACTTACTACCAACCACAACCACCACCACCACCACCGCTAATGATAATACTATTAACATGGAAACAATAGCTAACATTTATTGAGTACTTACCATGTACCAGACACTACATTACATCCTTTAAATACCTATTGTTTATCATTTATCCTCATACAGTCCTGTTGTGTGTTTCTATGTGTGTGCTTGGGATACTGGGTGGGATGGACAGTAGAACTAGGGTCGGGTAGAGAAGTTAATTGTATGGTTATAAGCGATGAACAACACCTTAAATATCTGGAGAATCTCAAGACAGTAAAAAACAACAACAACAACAAAAAAAAAAACTTGGGGGAAAGGGGAGAAAGCCAGAGGTTTCTAGGGTCTTGCAGATAGCTGGGCCTAGGCTGGGTCAATGACAGTGCCTTTTACAGCTTCTTCAGAACAGATGACTTATCTGATCATCCTGCAAACTTTTGTTCCCCTCCAAGGCCAGAAGCGTGCTCACTTTATTCCCAACCTTTTTATATCTTAAAGCACACTCCCTTGATTCATACTGGGCAGCAGTTTTACACCACACCTGGGTCAGATCAATCTGAGCTTACTTTCTGGGTTTCTTTCTTAACAGTTCTCTGACCTTTGGGAATATATTTATCCCTCTGAGCCTCAGTTTCCTTATCTGTAAAACTGCATACCACGTATTTTTTACTTTGTCATAATGTTATTGACAGTGTATATAAAGCATCTAACATGCAGGATATGCTTGTGATTCATATCATTAAGAACTGGCTTGCCTTTCACAAATTTTACATTTTATAGTAAGGCAATAAATTCAACACTTCTCTGATATAGACATAAAACAGGGCTACAATACTAGTATTTAGCTTTCACTGGAAGAAAGATCTGTGTAGGTGTATTCATGACTGCTAGGGCTTTAGCCTTAATAAGAACTAAGCAGGTGTCCGGAACTGATCTAGCATAAGGGAAAAATATTAAGAGGGAAAGAAGAATTCTACTATGACTACTATACTGTAACATTAACACCACACATTTTTACCCTGTGTATATGCTTCAGAAGAATCTGCTTCAATAGAACTTTATATAACTTCAATAGAATGTTATATTTAATATAACCAAAATAACTTTAAATGGTATCCTCAGGAAATATATTCACATACATACAACATCATTAAACTCAAAAGCCACCAAGGTCCATAGTCTAAGAACACAATAAAGTTAATTCCCTATGCATCTCCCATATTCACACAACATGTAAACACACGTGTTTAAAATAATTTTTAGGCCTTAGATTTAGATTCTATCAATGTCTGGGTGCTGGGAACTCCACGTTAATGACTTTAATTTGATCCTCTTGCCAACTTGATGAGACAAAGACATTAACATAAGGGACTAATGACATTGTCCTGGAGAGCTAGCAGGTAGATGACAGAGTTATGAAATCCAACACAGTCCTTCTGATTCTGAGTTCAACTCTACTTCCAATCTGCTCTACTCTTAAAATATTTCTCACAAATACAACTGATAATTGTAACTGTTCTATATTAACTCTGAACATTGTTGCCATCATTCTGAAGCTCATCCAATCCATGGCAACATGTCTATAAGTAATTATATTTTAATTAATTGGTATTTAATTGAATAGTCACAGAGGAGGAAAAGTGCACGTATTAAATACACAAATTTAGGATTGATTAAAACTACACTTTTGTGCCTTTCAATTTGAAAATGCCCTTAGCCTGGTAAATAAATCCTTACATTCGTTTCAGTTTTCACTTTAAACAAAATGAACTATATATGTGGCAGTTTTATCTTTCTGAAATGAAAAAAATAACCAACTCTCAAATAAGCATAGCACTGGCAGATTTTTATAACAAATTAGCAGATGACTGTTTTTCAACCGAGAAGAGGCAAGAGATACCAGGTAAAAAGCTATAAAATATTCTAGAAAATTTTCTTTAAACTGCCCACTTCCATCTGCCACCAGGCAAATGGGTGGGATGGGGATGAGGCAGATGAATTTTGAGAAAGCTTCTTTGGTAACTCTAATTATGTGCCTTGGCTCCTATGCCCTATCCTTTCAGGATGGAGAACCACTGTCAAAGACAATTTATAAAATTACGTTAAAAGCAAATTTTCATTGCTATCCTCAGTGAATCTTTTACTAGACCTAGTAATACCTTAAAAACAGCTGGATATGAGCTTTCCATTCTTTAGAGGAGCTGGAATGACTAAAATAGCAAAAGTGGGGATGAGAGAAGAGAAGCACCAAGAGAAAAATACTGCACAAATGAAACAGCCCAGACACCTGCAGGCACTGGCCTGTACAACACGCGCACAGCATGATCACATGACCCAGAGAAGAACACATTTGCAAAGAGAATTGTAAAGCGGCCAAAGCAAGCTTTGAACTTAAAAGTTAGGGGAAGAGAAAAAAAAATGTTCAAAATGAACTATAATGCAAACATTAGAGAAGACAGTGGGTTAAGAAAGATAAATATATATTATGATTAAAGTTGTTCCTGGGAATTATCAAAGGAGAGAAAAATTCATTTAAAAGGGAAATTCTTGGAATACAATAGTAAGGGATCTCTAAAGGGCAGGAAAGGAGAGATACCTAAATAAAATATCTACCTACACAGTGAACTTGAGGGAACAGATGCACCAAAGATGAAAATGTGGCTCTGAGGCCAAGGAAGGGGCATTAACACAGGAAAGTGCAAGAAAAGGGACAAAAGACACAGAAAGGGGTGACCTTCAAAGCCTTACTCAGAAAAAGAAGGTGAACAGTGCTGATGCAGATAAAGATGCCACAGAAGATTTAAACCTAGTTTAAACCTCCATTTTGCTGTACTTTCCTAAAGGAAGATAAGGCAAGGTAAAAACAGTAAGCTTGACCATGTAGGGCTGTCCTCACACGTCCTAATTCAACAAGAAGTAACTGAGACTTACAAGCTGGGCAACTAACTAAAGGCCACATGGACATGAGCCCTGGGGAGACTGACTCCCAGGGTGTTGCTCTCTTCACTGCTGCTATTCCAATTCGAACCGGAAAGTGAGAGCAGATGCAATGGCAAGTGAGTTACGGAGCCATCAAATCAGAGAATCAAGTTGAGTCAACCCTCTGGAACCCAAAAATAGGTGAAGCCCCACTTGGATGTGATGGCGTTGTTGGCTGAATGGTATGCAACACCCCCGTGACAAGGATTCAGTAGGTTGATATGGGGCTTCCCTGGTGGCCCACTGGTTAAGAATCCACCTGCCAATGCAAGAGACACAGGTTCAATCCCTGGCCCACGGTGATCCCACATGCTGCAAAGCAACTAAACCCATGCACCACAACTACAGAGGCCATGCTCTGCAACAAGAGAAGCCACCACAATGAGAAGCCCATGTACCACAACTAGAGACAGCCCACATGCAGCAACAAAGACCCAGCACAGACAAAAAGAAAGAAGTCAAATAAACCTTTAAAAAAGTTGATATGAACACTGCATTTACTCAACATACATTATAAGTGTTTACTATGTGCCCACTCCTGGGCTAGGTCCTGGGGATATGAAATTCACACACACACACACACACACACACACACACACTGTTCTTAAATGCAAGTAACTAGAGAAGAAAAGACAAAAATACAGAGTCATCTCAGAACCATGTGAGCTGTGGCAAAATGGGGATAGCAGAGGAAATAGCGTAATTCCGCAGAGGTTATGGGGTTAGAGGAAGCATCACAAAGCAGGAGGCAGTGGCTAAGCCACATTTTGAAAAGTGACTAGGAATTTTCCAGACAGATGGGGAAGGGAACATTCGAAGCAGAGTAAACATTCGAAGCAGGGTAAAAGCACAGAAGCATGAAAGAGCATATTTAAGGAACCGCAAATAATCTGAGAAGGTGGACTATAGGATAGGACATCAAAGGGCTATACACCAGGGAGAGGCAGGCGATGGAAGAGGCAGCCATCCTCAGACTCGGGCAATCTTACAGTTCTACTCCATTAGACAACATCCTTTCAAATGGCCACGACACAGTGATGCCCTGGTATAACCAGCCTCTTGGGTTGAAGGCCAGAGAGGAGAAGGCTGGAGTACGAGCAGCGTGCTGCTCCAGAGATGAGCCTTTGCCATTAAATTGCCTCCCGCTGCCATGGCAACTCTCTGCGGCAGGGCTTTTTGGAGCAAAAGGTGGCAAGCAGATACTAGGTCTGTTGGCCGCCTCCTGCCGAATTTGGCTTCTCTCCTCTCTAATCAGGATGGAAGCACTGCAGCACTAAAACTGGAAAGCCGGCAGAAAAAATCCCTCAGTTGCCTTCTGCTTTAGTGATTCCTGACACGTGTTTTCCCCAGAGGGGCGTAAAAATGGAGTCTGATCATTTTTCCAATTATTACTTCATATCAATGTACAATTTATAGCCCCCTTCCACAGAGTATGCTACCATTAGTGAGTCACACCAAAAGGAAAACACAACAAGCCTAGCAGAGGCTTCTGCAACTGCTAAATATAGACTGCAGGGAGCCCAAGAGCTGTGCTCCACTCACTCTGGAAGTCTGCCCAGAGGAGGCCTCTTACTTCCTGTAGGGGGGTGCCAGCAAGGCAAGTACAGTCATCCAGCTAGGGTGGAACCCAATTACCCCACGAAGAGCTGTGTTATAAAGGACAGAGCTGTGAGGCCAGCACACTAAGATCACTGAAACCCAACACAACTAAGTGTAACACATAATTAACTACAGCTTTCCTGGCCCTCAAAGTTCTGGGACAAAGCTAAGAGCAGAGAGAAAAACAAACTGTGAGCAGATATTTATCTCCCAATTTATAACTCCCAGTAGTGGCTGACAGAACTGTACAATGTTATAAAGTCCCTAAGACTGTGTGGACACAGACTGAACAAAAAAGGGCTGGGGTGAACTTTGGATAGTCCAACCTATGCAGCTGGCAGCCGTGGTGTCCCGCGTACCCACTGCCTTCCCAATCCTAAAGAGGCCATGGTGAAACCATCCTGAGAAAGAGGCAGTGCATGTTAAAGAAATGTCTAAGCGTGCACCTCCCCAACCTTCAAAGAAGCAACCGAGCTGTTACCACACGGCAGCCTTCTACACCAGTACCATGGCAGCTCTTGACGCACAGGGCCCTGCTAAGAGAAATTTTCCGAGTCTTTCCTGGGAAATTCACAGCACTGAGAGCTTGAAAAAAAAAAAAAAAAAAAAAAACTAAAGAGGAGGCCCAGGGATTGGATGAAAGCAGCAGTTGATACTCAGAATATTTACTTCCCTGACCTCACTCCCCCTTGGTCTATGGCCTGTTCCTCAAACACTCTGGCATACTCTCACATGGGGCCCTTGCACATCTGTTTGCCTGAAAGGTTCTTTCCCCAGATAGCAGCACACCAATAGCTAGCTCCTCCACTTGCTTCAAGCCTTCGCTTAAGTCACCTTCTCAGTGAAGCTTTCCCTGGACACCCTATCTAAAATACCACCTCTCTACTCTGATGTGCCTTACCCATCTTTCTTGCTTTATTTGTTTCTCTTCAGGACTTACACGTAATAACACAACATCAATTTTACTTATTTATGTGTTTATTATCTGTCTCCACTGTTAAAGTATCAGCTCCCAGAAGGCAGAGATATTTAACTGTATAATTCATCACTATATGCTCAGTACCTAAAATAGTACCTGGAATAATAAAAGAGCTTCATTCTTATTTGTAAACTAATAAATGGATAGTACGCATGTAAGACTTTACCAAGTGCTGCAAGAGTAGAGGGAAGGTAAGGAAGAAGATATTTTAGGTAAAAGGAAATAACTCTCATTCATTTAACAGAAATGTATTGAACATTCTGCCAGGTGCAGGGCTAAATAAGCACTAGCAATACAGTGACAAATAAGACCAACACAAACAAGTGTCTCCCTACCTAGTATTTATAGCCCAGAAAGGAGGGAGGCAATGACAAAACTGTGTGTAAATGCTTTAACAGGAAAAAAAAAAAAAGAGGATGGCAAAGGATGCATCAAAGGGGTGCTATGAATGGAGAGTCAGGACAGGAGTCCAAAAGAAAGAAAATCTATAGCCAGGACCTAAAGAATGAGTAAGAGTTAGCAAGGTGTGGAAGAGCAGCGGTGGGAGCAGGGAGGAAACAGAGCATGCAAAAGGCTTAAGAAGTGAGAGACAGCACGGCATTACTGAGAAAAGAGGCAAGGCTGGGATGGTTGAGATGCACAGCGACACAAGAGACAGGTAAGCTGGAACTAGATCACATAGAGCCCTGCAAGTGGTATTAAAGATGTTAGAAAGTTTGGAGTTCGTTCTAAAGACAC
The DNA here is from genome assembly GCF_016772045.2 of Ovis aries. Classification (NCBI taxonomy): domain Eukaryota; kingdom Metazoa; phylum Chordata; class Mammalia; order Artiodactyla; family Bovidae; genus Ovis; species Ovis aries. The sequence continues at coordinate 17,712,630 of NC_056055.1, forward strand.
TGGGAAGCCATTGAGAGTTTGCCAGCTGTCACTGAGAGACTGAATTAAAGGTAAGAGCGAAAGCAAGGAGACTGGTCAGGGGGCTACTGCATCTCTACCAGGAAAGGAGGACTTGGACTGGTGTGGGAAAGGGAATGAAAAAGAGATTTCAAGAGCATGTATGCATAATCAAGAAAACCTGCTGACTAGAGAGAGAGGGGGAAAGGAAGAAATGAAGAAGGATACTTAGCATCTGATTTAGGCCAGAGTGGCCAAAGCATTCTTGGCTTGGGCTCCTGTTCTATTCAATAAGACACATTCAGTATGGAGGGATAAAGACCATGTTCCAACTTCAGACAATTTGAGTCGGGGTGTCTGTGGAGTGTCTAACTGGACCTGGACAAATGGCTGCAGTGTTCTAGCAGAGAAATCTGGACACGAAACAGATTTTGGAATTATCAGCATATAAATGATAACCTCACTGCAGGAGAGCATAAGATCACCCAAGTCAGTGTATGGGGTTGAGATTCTTATCCTGGGTGAAATTTGTGATCCTCCTGAAATTGTAAGCAATATCTGGTATGCAAATTCACATGTAGTTTTTCTGAAGAGAGACTTCACAGTTCATAGCTTTGAGCAGATTATCAAAAGCCCCCAAAGAATTAAAACTAAGAGTAAAGTACGATGAGCAAAGAGCCAAAAGAGGCAGCAACATTGCAAAACAAAGGCATGAAACTGGAAACACAAGGGGAAAACTGATCCTCCCATTGAGCTACAGTGTCTTTCTCCTCCTTATACTTGTCCTATACAGAAAGAAATAATTGCCCGGAGTCAGACATCATATTGTGTTCCTTATACTAATCTGAGACAGAAAGCAAATTAAAACAGTCTTTAAAAAGTATTTCAGAAGAGCTACAAGGAAAAGTTTTCTATTTATCTAGTTAACTAGAAGAATACCCCTAATCCCAAGTTCATGGTCAGTACTACAGAGAGGGATGGTTCTCACAATCAACTTGTTCCAGCGCTCATAATGAGGAAATCTTATCTGCTAAGAGTCAAAAGCCAGACATTTATTTTTCTTTTTAGTTTTAACCTTTATTGAGCTTAAACTGTAAACTGTACAGTCCCATTCACTATTTTTAAGTGTAATTTACCAAGTTGTTCATCCATCATCACAATCTAATTTTAGAACATTGTCACTCCCAGGAGAAACCTCATACCCATTAAGCAGCCACTTTCAAACCCCCTATACTCCCTAACCCCCAGCCTTAGGACACCACTAATCTACCCTCATTTCATAGATTTGCCTATTCTGAACATTTCATATCAATGTAACCATATAAAATGTGGCTTCTTTGATTTAGCATATTTTTGAGGTTTGTCCATGTTGTAGCATATATATGTACTTTGTACCTTTTGATGGCTAAATAATATTTCATCATGTGGATATACTATATTTTATGTATCCATTCATCAGTTGGGGCACATTTGTGCTGTTTTCCCCTCTTGGCTGTTATGAATAATGGTATGATGAACATCTGTATACAAGTCTTTGTGTGGACATATGTTTCTGTTTCTTTTGGGTAAGATACCAAGGAGTGGAATTGCTAGGTCATATGGTAATTCTGTGCTTAATATTTTGAGAAATTGCCAGACTGTCTCCCAGAGTGGTGGCACTTTTTTTTGTTCCCACCAGCAATGTATATAAGAGGGGTCTAATTTCTCCACATTCTTGCCAACATTTGTCAACTATGTGTTTTTTTTATGATAACTATTCTAGTGGATGTGAAATGGTAACTCATTGTGGGTTTGATTTACATTTCCTTGGTGACAAATGATGTTACGCCCCTTTTCATTTGCTTATTGGTCATTGATTTCTCTTCTTTGGAGACATATCCAATCAAACTCTTTGCCCATCACAGATCTCTTTTTAATCTTTGAGAAAGAGAAACACAGAGACATGGGACAGATATTGTCACAATATTATGAAAAAATTATCAGAAAAAATAGGGATAAAAGAGAGAAGGAAGAGCACATAGAAAGGACAGGAGTCAAAAAACTAGAAGTCAAATAATGACTCTAGTGGACAAAGAAAAACACACAAGCTAGGAGAGAAAGCTGTGGTCAGAATGGGGAATTCTTGAATCGGGTTGAATTGATTTAAAGGTAATGACAAAGATGAAGCTGTGGCTACAGAACAGTGAATCCTGAAAACCCCCACTGAGAAGAAATTAAAACATCTCCCAGGGACAGGGTGAGAATCAATGAAACAGAATACATGCAAGTGCTTTATAAACTACCCAAATGTAAAGTTGGTTCAAATAGCTGTGTTTTTCCCAGTTGGGTTAAAAACTTTGATAAGTAACTTTGAAACTTGTTTTGGAAGATGGTAACAATGAAGATGATTATAATAAATAGCAGTTACCATTTATGGTTCCTGCAATGTGCTAAGGAGTATACATCATTTATCATACTTATTCCTTCAAAACACTCTAGGAAGTAGGTACTACCGTTATCTTCACTACAAATGAAGATCTTTAAGCCACACATATTCATGTTTTTCTCTCCAGGGTAAACCAACCATGGTGACAGGGTAAACCAATACTACTTACAGTAAGGTAGACAATTTCATAGGAAATCTTACCTATCAGAGAAAATCTATAAATATTATTCTCATTGCATTGCTTTTTTCTCTATATTAGAGAACCAAGGTTTTTGATAAGTATACATGATTACTTTGGTACTAATTTATTTCTTTATTGCTTCAACAATGGATAAATGATCTCTTCTCCATAAGGGCTTCCCTGGTGGCTCAGAGGTTAAAGTGTCTGCCTCCAGTGCAGGAGACCCGGGTTCGGTCCCTGGGTCAGGAAGATCCCCTGGAGAAGGAAATGGCAACCCACTCCAGTATTCTTGCCTGGAGAATTTCACGGATGGAGGAGCCTGGTAGGCTACAGTCCACGGGGTCGCAAAGAGTCGGACACGACTGAGCAACTTCACTTTCACTTTCTCCATAATAAAGGTAGGTATACAATGTTTGTTTAAAAAATATTTAACTCATCTTATGGCTGATCCATGTTGATGTATGGCAGAAACTAACACAATACTGTAATTATCCTTCAATTAAAAATAAATAAAGAAAAACTATCCATCTGAAATTTATTATGCATGGTATGAGATTAAAATAGATTTAAATGTAGCTTTCTTCATATTATCATTCAACAATGCTTTTTTTTATTAGACACTAATTTCACATATTAAACACATATTAAACCACTATGAGTTTATTCCTGATATTTCTATTTTGTTTCTATCACTATTATTAACCTACATTCAGGTAATCTTATTAATATACTTTGGAATAGGTTTTGGTCTTGAATGGCAAAAACTCCTTTGTTCCTCTTTAAACATCACAATCCTTAATTAGATGATAACAACTGCACACACATAAACCTTACTCAGATACTGAGTACACATTTTGTTTGGCCAGTACACCAATTGCCAGTATTTAAAAAACAGTAGATGATGATAGGTGCTACAGTCTGAATGTGTCCCCCCAAAATTCATACACTGAATTCTAACCTCCAAAAGTGATGGTCTTAGGAGGTAAAGTGGTCTTTGGGAGGTGACTGGATCAAAAGGGTACTTTATAAATTTCTGGCTTCTCTTGAAAAATTAGTATCACTGAGCCCATGTACCCAAGTGCCAAGAATCACTGAAAACCAATTAGCCACCTCTTCCTCTCCTTTATACAGGTACACATATATAAAGTTCAAAGTGTCCAACATTCCCTGTTGTCTTATTCCCACCTAAGTGACTAATAGTGTCTGCCTGAAGGCCTATGAACCACAACTTCTGGTAAAACCTCTGAGTTTCCCTTTCTGTCTTCAAAAGCCAGAAAGTTCATAGTTAAATTGGTGATCAACTTTAGTAACTACACTTAACCTAGATTTCCAATCTAATCTCTTCTTTACTTCCATAGTGTGGGGGCCTGATCTTTTATCTTCATTTAATTACCTTACAACGTATGTACTAATTCCAATCCTCTCAAATATTAATTTTATGAATGAGAATAATTTTTTAAACGTTTGCCTCCCCTAAAGTTCTTGCCTGCTCCTTTACTGTCTGATTTATACTATCAATCAAATTCAATTCAACATCCTATTGGGATCTTCAACTGGTATTATATTAAATCTATAAATTAACTTTGTTAGTATTATCATCTATATCATATTGACTACTCAACTAGAAGTAGATTATATTTCTCATTATTTTTTATATATCTTGTAAGATTTTTAAATAAAATAATTTAATGTTATCTTTTTCATTACATTTTGTCTACAGATAAAATAAATGGCTGAATTCAGTTAGGTATATGTTTTATAACCCGTGATTTAAGCATCTCAAGATGTGATTTTCTTGAATCTCCTAAACCTTCAGGTTACAGTCCCTTGCCACTGACAAACAGTGTCAGTCGCTCTACTGACCTACACATACTTCACTTATCTCTTTTATATGATTTGTTGCAATTATTTATAAAACAATACAATAAAAAAGTGACATCCCTATTTTGTTTAATTTTAAATAGACTGCCACTACTAGAAACTCCATCAACTGGAGTTTGGTAACTGCTGCCTCTAGAAACTCCATCAACCTCCTTTACGCCCTCAGACTTAAAATGAAATCTATTTTTGACAAACATGACAAGGTAATTCAATGGGGAAAATAGTCTTTTCAATAAGTGCTGCTGGAATAACTGGATTTTTATATGGGGAAAACAAACAAACATACCTTGACCTCTTCACACTGTACACAAACATTAAACATAAGCTCTAAATAAAAAAACTTCTAGAAGAAAACAGAAAAAAAAAATCTTTGTTACTTTGAGGTACAGTGATGATTCCTTATAACACAAAAAGCATGAACCACTAAATGACACATTCTCATGTGACGTTTCTAAAATTTATGTCATGGATAAATTCAACTTCAGCAAAATTAAAAACTTCTATTTGTCAAAAGATGCCCTTAAGAAAATGAAAAGGCAAACCTCATATTAGAGAAATATTTACAGAATACTCCCAAGAAAGGTCTTTTATCTAGAATACATAAAGAACTCTCAATTTCTTAAAACAAACCAATTTATTTTAAAATGTGTAAATGATTTAAATAAATGTTTTGCAAAAGAAGATATATGGTGATCAACTAGCACTTAAAAAAATCGTTCAACGTCGTCAGTCACTAGACATATAAGAATTAAAACCACAGTAAGATACCACTACACATATCTTAGAATGAAAGCGAAAGTGAAAGTGAAGTTGCTTAGTCGTGTCTGACTCTTTGCGACCCCATGGACTGTAGCCTACCAGGCTCCTCCGTCCATGAGATTTTCCAAGCAATAGTACTGGAGTGGATTGCCATAGTTAAGATTAAAGACTGATTACAAAGTGAGGAGATGGAGCAGCTGTAAATCTCCTCCTTTCCTAGTAAAATAGCTTGTTAATTTCTTATAAAGTTAAACATAGGATCATATGACTGCGAGTCATATGACTCAGCAATACCAATCCTAGGTATCTACCCAAGATCTTCATACAACATCTATTCACAATAGAAAAAAAAATAATTTTAAGCATGGAAAAACCCACATATCCAAAAACTGGTGAACAGATAAACAAAACATGATATATCCACACAATGAAATACTAATCAGGAATTAAAAAAAAACTATTAATATATTTGACAAATGGATGACTCACATTATGCTACATGGAAAAAAAGTGAGACACAAAATACTACACACTGTACAACTCCATGTATATATAAGAAATTCTAGAAAAGGCAAAACTATACTGACAAGGGGGACTTCCCTGGTGGTCCAGCGGCTAAGACTCTGCACTCCCAAGGCAGGCGGCCTGAGTTCAATCCCTGATTAGGGAACTAGATCCCAAATGCTGCAACTGAAGGCTCTGCCTTGCCACAACTAAGACTCCTGTGCAGACAAATAAACAAATATTAAAATAAGAAAAAAAAAAACAAACTATAGTGACAGAAAACAGATCAGTGGTTGTTGGAGGGCAAGGACTGTGGGGGTAAAAGAAGTATGGATTATGACAGAGGGCACATGACTGCATACATTTATCAAAACTATACAATTAAAATGGGTAAATTATTATACGTAAATTATAATGTAATAAGACCATAATATACTTTAAATTTCATTGTGAAAAATATATTTTACAAAATCCAACCTAAAGAGTCTGAGTGGGTAGTAACAAATTTAACTTCTACTCAGGAAGAGGTCTGGACTTTGCCCTGGGCTTTTGAAAGATTTAATCTCTAAGCCTCGTAGGAGTGTCTTTATTCGCCTGAAATTTCAATCATGACAGGTAGTCTAACAGTGTGAAGGCTGGAGGCAGGCCACACCAGATAGGATTTAAGGTAGAAGTTGACCACCCAGAGAAAGATTAGCAATGTTATGTTATGTAGACCAGGAGTGCTGGATCATATGGTATCAACCTGACCAGAGGGGCTGAAGCTACGTCACCTACCTGGGCAATGAATCATGCTTGCATAATGGAGCCCTAATAAAATTCTGAAGACTGAAACTTTGGTGAGCTTCCCAGCTGGCAATAGTTTCATGTATATTATCACAATCAGTGCCAGGCAAGAAACATGCCCTGACTCCAAGGGGGGAGAACAATAGCAGAGCTTCTCTTGTTAGCTTCTGTTAAAATCTGTTTGCTTTTCCTAATAGTTTTGTAATAAACTATAACTGTAATAGATTCCAGCGAGTTCTGTGAGGTTTTCTGGAAAGTTATTGAACCTAAGGTTGGTCTTGTGGACCCCTGAACTTGTACGTAGTGTCAGAATTGAGGGTGGTCATGTGTGGACCGCATATCTTCTAACTTCGCAGTTGCCCTCAACACGCACAACCAGATAAACATAAATAGGTGGGAAATCGATGACTATAAAATTCATAGTTGAAATGTTTAATAATTACTTAAGCAAATTACAAAGGTCACACATATAAACCTATGTGAAAGCGTCAGACACTCAGTCATGTCTGACTCTTTGCGACGCCATGGACTGTGGCCTGCCAGCCAGCCATGGACTGCCAGGCTCTTCTGTCCAAGGAATTCTCCAGATAAGAATACTGGAGTGGGTAGCCATTCCCCTATAAGGCTATATACAATGACAAAATGACGACCTTTACAGCTGCCCGGTTAACCTGGAACCAGCCCAAGTAGTAAGACTCTGTGTTAGCATGTGCAATCAGTTGTTTAAATTAGACATGTCAAGTGTACAACTTAGGCAGGGAACACACAGAGAAACCAACCATCCCTCCCGTTCCCAGGTGCATGCCTGTCATCTAATTCTGTTAAGTGGCTTTTTACTTCCTTATTTAGAATCTGCTCAACATTTCAAGTCCTAAATTTCCTATAGCATGCAACTGGATCTCTTCTTTCAAATTCCTAGCAGTATTATCCAGAGCAACTATTATCCTAGAGATAGAAGTTCACTAGCAATACAGACATAACTTTGTAAAAAGTGTTTTAGAAATTCAGGATAAAGAATCTGCAGTCATGAAATGACAAAAAATATTTTCCAAAGATGCCCCATAAATTTGTCTTCTGAAAACTTAGTTATTGTTTTTATAACTAACATTTTCCATGAGAGAAAAAAATGAAAAAATTAGGGGGGGAAATGGCATAAATAATACAATAAATTCCCATAGAATACCATAAATGTTACTGTTTCCAAATGCTTGTAAACTTGTGGGCAAAGGAGTCCACAAATGCAAGTTTAAGTGAAGGATCTATGCTGCACAGTTTCTCAGTTGTGCCCAACACTTTGTGACCCTATGGACTGAAGCGCTTCTTTAACATCGCAGGCCCCTCTGCCCATGGGATTTTCCAGGCAGAATACTGGAGTGGGTTGTCATTTCCTCCACCAGGGGATCTTCATGACCCAGGGATCGAACCCGCATCTCTTGCATTGGCAGGTAGGTTCTTTATCACTGAGTCACCCAGGAAGCCCAGGTATCTAACTAGGCTGTTCTTTTTCGTGTTGAGCCAAACTAGGACAGGTGGTAGGCTAATGCTGGACTCAGAGAGCACTTGACAGAAGGGCAGAGAGGAGAGTGCTTTCCCTCCAAACAAAGGCAAACTTATTAAATGCTTAAAGTATGTCCATTTGTCCAAAGTGATCCCTAAGTGTGGGAATGAGCAGATATCTACTGGGCTGCTCTTAATACCCTGGACACTCTGTAAACAAAACCCAGCACAGCAGACAAACGCACTAACTCTGTCCTGAGCCACAACTCAGCAAGACAGAGCAGTAAGCTCTTGACTGTGTGAACCAGATTTCACCAGGCTTCAGGCTGGCCTGCAGAGCTCCAACCTGTAGATGATGTTCTTCAGCCAACAAGAACAGGTTGGGCACTCTAACTGGAATACCATCCTCACCACAGATGGGCTCCTGAAACTACCTCTTGGCTCAGAATGCATGTGACCATCTAGCATTGGCTCTCACCTGCCCCACTCTCACTATGTGTGCCCTCCTTCCACAGATCTACTTTATCTGACTTTACCCTTGCTAGAATGCAAGTCCTGCTTTGAATCCCCAACTCACCTAACTGGGGGTCTAAAACTCTTACTTTAAATGACTCTGTTCCTGAACCCCGAGTCATTGGCTGAGAGATTTGCCAACCCACATGGACAATCCAGAATTAAGATGCAACCCTAGCAAACAGGAAGTCAGAGAGACTGAAGCATAAGAGCTCTGACCCACAGCTGTTAAAGGAAAAGGACCATGAGCCACAGGATACAGGCTACAGAATACACAGGTTACCTCTAGAAGCTGAGAATGACCCCAGGCTGATAGGCAGCAAGGAAATGCAACCTCATCCTACAGCCACATGAAACTGGCTAAACTCGGCCAACAGCCTGAATGAGCTTGAAAGAAGATTGATTCCCAAGAGCCTCTAGTGAGGAACACAGCCCTGCCAAACCTCTGATTTCAGTCTTGTGAAACCTGGGGCAGAGAACCAGCTGAACCATGCTGTGAACAGAATTCACATTTAGAGAACTTTGCTGTTTTAAGGCACTTAGTTTATAGCAATTTGTTACAGAAGCAATAGACTGAACACAGTGGTGGTCCCAGGGCTACCATCAAATTGCCTTCCTGTCCCCACCAGCCTGCAGTTAGGAACCAAGGAAACTGAAGTTACCCAGCTGTCAGTATACAAAACTTTCATGGGATGTCCCACATTGCACCGTCAGTGTGTCTGTGTATTTTGTCTTCCTCACTAGGATGCAAGCTCTTAAGACAGGGACTTTTTTTTTAACTCTAATTTTTTTTAACTGTCCAAAGAATACATATTGATTGTAGAAAACTTAGGGAAAAAAAGAAATAAATATAAAAGAAATTTTAAAAGATCCATAATTCAACAGCTAACCATACTATTAATATTTTCATGTCATTCTATACTTTGCATATGTATTAAATTCTGAGAGAGATGGGACTACCAGACCACCTGACCTGCCTCTTGAGAAACCTGAATGCAGGTCAGGAAGCAACAGTTAGAACTGGACATGGAATAACAGACTGGTTCCAAGTAGGAAAATGAGTATGTCAAGGCTGTATATTGTCACCCTGCTTATTTAACTTCTATGCAGAGTACATTATGAGAAACACTGGACTGGAAGAAACACAAGCTGGAATCAAGATTGCCGGGAGAAATATCAATGACCTCAGATATGCAGATGACACCACCCTTATGGCAGAAAGTGAAGAGGAACTAAAAAGCCTCTTGATGAAAGTGAAAGAGGAGAGCGAAAAACTTGGCTTAAAGCTCAACATTCAGAAAACGAAGATCATGGCATCCGGTCCCATCGCTTCATGGGAAATAGAGGGGGAGACAGTGGAAACAGTGTCAGACTTTATTTTTGGGGGCTCCAAAATCACTGCAGATGGTGACTGCAGCCATGAAATTAAAAGACGCTTACTCCTTGGAAGAAAAGTTATGACCAACCTAAATAGCATATTCAAAAGCAGAGACATTACTTTGTCGACTAAGATCCGTCTAGTCAAGGCTATGGTTTTTCCAGTAGTCATGTACGGATGTTGAGAGTTGGACTGTGAAGAAGGCTGAGCGCCAAAGAATTGATGCTTTTGAACTGTGATGTTGGAAAAGACTCTTGAGAGTCCCTTGGACTGCCAGGAGACCCAACCAGTCCATTCTGAAGGAGATCAACCCCTGGGATTTCTTTGGAAGGAATGATGCTAAAGCTGAAACTCCAGTACTTTGGCCACCTCATGCGAAGAGTTGACTCACTGTAAAAGACTCTGATGCTGGGAGGGATTGGGGGCAGGAGGAGAAGGTGACGACCGAGGATGAGATGGCTGGATGGCATCACTGACTCGATGGACGTGAGTTTGAGTGAACTCCGGGAGTTGGTGATGGACAGGGAGGCCTGGCGTGCTTTGATTCATGGGGTTGCAAAGAGTAGGACATGACTGAATGACTGAACTGAACTGAATATATATATATAAATCACAAGATATATACTGATTTATAATTTTATCTTTCCCTTAATAGCATTATGTGGCTATTCCATGTCAATGGATGGAATTCTGTACCATCATTTTTACTGTTCCATAGTATTCAGGCTGGGCCAGGTCCTCCTGTTATAACCTCTTTGGTACCTTTATATCTCACCTTTCATAATACTTTTGACAGCTGTAATAACATTTGTGATTATCTGATGATTTTAAGTTCTGTTTTCTCCACTAGACTATAATTTCCATGAGATAAAAGTGTGCCTGTTTTCATCAAGAGTATAATCTCCAAAGCTTAGCCCCAAGTAGATGCCCAAGAAATATAATACATGAGTGAATGAATTTAACCAAATCTTTTTTTTTTCAGCCATTTAGGTTGTTTCCTATTTTGTTATTCTTAATAAAGGTTTCTAGAACATGGCAGATTTTCAATAAACATTTGCTGATGACTAATAAAATAACAATTTTAGGGACTGGTGAAGGATAATCATTTAGTAGGCAGTAATTTGATTTAAGTCATTGAGAAGAAGAGAAGTCAGTTTCAGTCATATAAACATGAAGAACTGTACAGAGCTGATAAAAGGATCCTCAAAGTGAGTATTCTGGCAAATTTTATCTTTACTTTTCTATTTTTTTCCAAACAGAGACAGGTATGCACGATCAACGAGGTTTGATAACTCTTTAAAAAATCTTCAAAGAGGTATGTTTTATATTATAATTTTTTAATAAAGTTCTTCCTAAAATATATGGTTATATAGCATAGTCTAGATCCAGAAAGCTTGGCAATCTGCTCATGCATAGTTTAAAGAGTAAACACATTCTTCATATGGGTATAATATCACTACCAATCCCCTAAATAATAAATAAGCCTTTACGAAAGTTTATAAGCTTTATCCAGTATTGTACATCAGCTATACTGCTGATGCTGCTGTTCAGTCACTAAGTCATATCCAACTCTTTGCAACCCTGTGGACTACACAGCCTGACAGGCTCCTCTGTCTATGGAAATTCCCAGGCAAGAATACTAGAATGGGTTGCCATTTCCTTCTTCAGGGGATCTTTCTGACCCAAGGACCGAACACACATCTCCTGCTGGGCAGGTGAATTCTTTACCACTGAGCCACCTGGGAAGACTACATCAATAATACTTCAATTAAAAAAAAAAAAAAAGCAAGAAACAAGGGGGGAAAAAAGTTAATAAGCTAGTTAGCAATCGTGGGGTGGGCTAAACTAGACACTAAAGCTACAGGCTCCTGAGCTTTAGAGAAGGTAATCAGCGGCCGTTAAAGTCCTGTTCTGTATTCATGTAAGTAAGTAAGTAAAGTCACTCAGTCGAGTCCGACTCTTTGTGACCTCGTGGACTGCAGCCCACCAGGCTCCTCAGTCCATGGGATTCTCCAGGCAAGAATACTGGAGTGGGTTGCCACTGGATTCATGTAGAGATTATAAAATTAGAGTTTCTTTAAAATAAGACTATTGCCTATTAAACAATCAATTATCTTACTAAGAGAGTAACATCAGTTTTAAACTACCTGCTTTTCAATGAATATTTGAAACACACAAATGGTAAAAAATGTCCAAATTGAAATAAGTATAATGCATTTCATCATTAAAATTCATATTCTTTACCTGACAGAAAAAGAAACACATAAAGATTGCCTGCAAATTATTCAAAGCCTCCAGAGATTGTATAGGTATTTTGGTTCCTTTCAATGTTTCTTTAGTTATAACTTTATTGATTTATATAACCTGTCCTTCTTTACATGTTCTACTAAAAGTTTCTTTCATCTTTAAATGCTGGAAGTAAGAGGCCCCAAAAGCAAAAAAGGTGAGAAAGGCAATCACTGTGTAGCTTACCATAGTGTAGCATATAATGCAAAGAGCACTAGCCTAAGGATTAGTCCTGATGAGTAATATCAGGACTAGCACTAGACTAGTCCTGACATCACTGTCTTCGTCAGTTCACTGACGTTTCCTAGACTCCAGTTTCTTCGCCTACAAAATGAAGGCGCTCAGTGATCTCAAGAGCCCTTACTGCACAAACATTTTAGGCTGTGAATTTCTGGGAGATGAGACAGTTAAAGAAAAGAAGAAAAACTCACGCTAGATACCCTACTAAAGGTTACGCAGGTAATTGAAAAAGGTCTCAAACAAAATGCCCCTGATAGATTTTACTCACACATGCATGCCATCAACCTCCTCAGAAGCCTACTTCCTGTACATCTTGTTAACACTGACTTATCTGAAATCTGAGAGGCATTTTAGGACCACAGAGCCTTTATCAGCGATAGGGACTAATGGATTCCTTAGAGAAAAGCCAAAAAGATAAAGAAGGAAGTTAGATTTGTGCAAAAAATACACCTTCAGAACCTCTGCAGAAAAATCAATATTGATAAGTGAGATATACTGGAAAATTTCTTAGAGTAACAAAGAAAGTGGACACTAACCTGTGTGTTAGGATTGTCTGCAGAATGGAGAACAGAATTCTATTAATAATAAAACGCCTATATCAAAATGACTAAAAGCAATTCCCTACATACCCTCACCTGGCTTTGTAATAGCCTATGTAGACTAAGAGCACTGCCACCTTGCCACAGCCTACCCATCCCAGGCACCCAGAAAAAGGGAGTATCCGTGGTGAAAACACAATGCCTCCCCAATCATCTTACCAGGGCTCAAAAGAGCAAGACACTTTGCACCATATAGTCTCATATATACTAATCCAGGTATCTTAGAACTAGAAGCATCTCTGCTTTATCCAATTTGGTATGGAAGATGGGGGCTTCTCTTCTGGGAACATTTTCTATAATAATAATGATTCTCTCTGTCTAAAAATTGACACATACACTCTATGACTAGCTTTCTGGTTTTGAAAATGATAGGCAATGTAGAATGTGGCAGAAGAGATACGTTTTCTAGAATCATCAATCAGTTCAAAATATATTATTATCATCTTAATCTTTTCTACCAAAAAAAAAAGTTTGGCTATAAGCAATGCCCATGCTTTATAGGACCATTACCACCAGAGCTCGGCTATAAATACAAACCACTTAATCTTCTTTGGGCCTATGCTGGTGCTCACATGTATTTGATGTGATGCTTTAAGGAGGTTACCCACTAGATAATCTTAAAGATCCCTTTCATCTCTGGCACTTTATGGTTCTAAGATAAATGAGCTTTTCCAGGTTGACCTAGTCTCAGAGTCTTATTTATAGCATTGTTTCTATGCAGAAAATTTTTACACATCTCATCCAACTGACTTAAAAATTAACTTTGGGACATAATCCATTTGAAGTTGAGGCATTCCAGTATCTCAGAAAATATTGTCTGCCATGTTCCTATACATCTTTATTACTACAGTAAATACTATTTGGGGAGAAAAGGACACTTTAATTAAAATGATTTAAAAAAATACAAACTTTTTACTACAAATAGAATTCTTATAGTCATCTTGCATCTTAAATTTTCTGGTTAGAATAGGTCAAAGACATTCTCCTTCTCATGTCCCTCTTGACTTACCTCCTTCTTATTTTATTGTAATTCAACAAGCCCCTTGAAATAACTCTTGAGTACTGAAATTTGGGAGTCATACAAAACATGGTGCTCCAGGGAGAGAGAGTTGGGCAGTGTGGCTTTCAGACTATAAAAGGCCCTAATTACCCCTACCTCCTATAATTCAGAATCTTCCCGTTAAATTTGGGTGGGGCCTGTGACTTGCTTCTAACCAGTAGAATGTGGCAAAGGTGAGGGTTATCACTTGTACAGTTACATTATATAATACTGTAACTTTCATTTTGCTAACAGACTCTCTTGTCTGTATCTCTCTGTATTGACACCCTCTCCTGTTGGCTTTGAAGTAAGCTGCCATATGGAGAGGCCCATGTAGCAAGCTCTGAAGGTAGCCTTTGGCTGATAGCCAGTAAAGAGTTAAGGCTCTTGGTTTAACAATCATTGAGGAGTGCGTGCTGCCAACAACCACCTGAGCCTGGTAGGGGAACTTCCCCAGGAGAACCCCAGCTCTAATCAACACCTTGTGGCAACCTGGTAAAAGACTGAAGCAAGAGTCCGGCTAAGCTGCATCCAGATTCCTGACCCAGAGGAACTGTGACATAATAAGTGTCTCCCGCTGTAAGCCATTATGTTTATGGAAATATTGTTATCTAGCAACTGATCATTAATATAGGCAGATGAATAGCACAATATAATTAGACAACAACTTAAAGGCAACAGAAATCCAATATAAAGTTCTGGGATAAAGGTAGCTTTGAAATATTCCATAGAGAGGGTATATAAGTCCCATGTTCTTTCAAGAATTCAGACTGGCAGAGAGGTACACAGCACAGAGGCTGAATCAACTGAATATCATGGAGAGTGGCCCCACTGCACTGAGAAACAGTGAGGGGAGACTGCAGAGGTACATGGGGTCCAGGTCATGCCAGGGCTGAGTGGGCTCATTTTCAATAGGTAACAACAAAAAAGGAAAGGCTCTGGAGCAGGGAAATGACAGTAAAAAGGGCTTTAAAGAACTTAATCCTATCACAGTATAAAGGATGGAGAGGATTAGAGCTAAGAAGACCAAGAATAGATGTGCTGGCACAAAGGTCTTCAGGAGAGGCCAACAAACATGTAGTGGGGGCGGGGGGGTGGGCAGTGGGCGGTGGTTTCACACTCATGAATAATTAGAGGCATGCAAATAAAACTATAAAATACCATTCTGCGGTTGAATCAAATTTGTGCAAAAACTAATAATACTAGCAAAGATAAAGCAATCTCAGACACTATCAGAGGGAATGTAAATAGAATAGACTTTATGGAAAGACAATCAGCAAAATGTATGAATAACCTTAAAATACTCAGATCCTCAGACTCTAATTCACTAAGAACATATTCAAAAATAAATAAGTTTATTTACCCATCCAACAAACATTTGAGTGTCTACTACATTCCAGGTACAGAGGATATAGCCGTGAACAAAACAGACCTCACCTCTGCTTTCATGAAACTTAGAAGAGACAAACATTTAACAAATAATGATGAAATGTAAAATTACACATATTACAGGACACACTAGAACTTAAATCATAAGCTTAAAAAATACCTTTCTGGGAAGTAACATTTATACTGAGATCTGAAAGATGAATAGAATTTAGCCACATGAAGAATAGGAGGATTTTTTTTTTTCTGATAGGGAAAAAAAAACAACATTCATGAAGGCAAGAAAGTTAGCTATATTCAATATTTTAGAGGATTCATTCATTAACCTATTTAACAACTATGTGTAGAGGCCCTAGTAAGTATCAGGTACTAGGTGCTAAGGATAAGGGATGGGAGAAAATGATCAAGGTCAAGACAAAACATGTATTAAAAATCCTGTAGGAATGGAAGGGTGTGGTATTTATAATAAAGCCAAAGATGTATGTGTGAAAAGGAGAAAATCAATATACTTGGCAGAAAAAAAAAAAGAGAGAGAGAATAGAGTGTAGGTTCAGTTCAGTTCAGTCACTCAGTCGTGTCTGACTCTTTGTAGCCCCATGGACTGCAGCACACCCAGGCCTTCCTGTCCATCACCAACTCCTGGAGCTTACTCAAACTCATGTCCATTGAATCGGTGATGCCATCCAACCATATCATCCTGTCGTCCCCTTCTCTCACCTTTAATCTTTCCCACGGTCTTTTCAAATGGGTCAGTTCTTTGCATTAGGTGGACAAAGTATTGGGAGTTTCAGCTTCAGCATCAGTCCTTCCAATGAATATTCAGGACTGATTTCCTTTAGGATGGACTGGTTGGACCTCCTTGCAACCAAGGGACTCTCATAAACACAAAGACTGTCTATCTCATTTCAAATCCAAATAATATAGACTTACCTTAGAAAGGTATATTCAAAACTGTACCATTCATTTATAAAAAATTACCATTTATAGATAGAAATAGGCTTCCCTGGTTGCTCAGATGGTAAAGAATCTGCCTGCAGGGCAGGAGATCCAGGTTCAGTCCCTGGGTTGGGAAGATCTCCTAGAGAAGGGAATGGCTACCCACTCCAGTATTCTTGCCTGGAGAATTCCATGGACATAGGAGCCTGGCAGGCTACAATCCATGGGGTTGCAAAGAGTAGACATGATGAGTGACTGTCACTCTCACTTTCACAGACAGAAATACTTAAATGACTCAGGGCTAAAATGCTCATGTGCAAAGAAGAAGTAGAGATCAAAAATAAATTTTAACATGGATACATAAGTTCAGTTCAGTTCAGTTCAGTCACTCAGTCGTGTCCGACTCTTTGCAACCCCATGAATCGCAGCACACCAGGCCTCCCTGTCCATGACCAACTCCCGGAGTTCACTCAGACTCACATAAGTTAAGGCATTGCTATACTTGAGGGATTACCCTACAGCTATCCATGAATGTGTCCCAACTATGCTAAGCACTCAGGGAAAAGGAACCATTTTTTCAAAATAATAAGCAGGCTCTCTTTGCAAGAGGCCAAAACGTACACAGAATAATCTTAGGATTTGAAATTGAAAACTGAGTTTGGGATTGACATGTACACACTGCTATATTTAGAATGGATAACTAACAAGGATCTACTGTATAGCACAGGGAACTCTGTTCAGTATTATATAACAATCTAAACAGGAGAAGAATCTGAAAAAGAATAGATACAGGTCAATGTATAACGATCACTTTGCTATACACCTGAAAATAACACAACAGTGTTAATCACCTGTGTGAATGTGTGTGTGTGTGCGCGTCCAATTGTGTCTGACTCTTTGCAACCCCATGGACTGTAGCCCATCAGGCTCCTCTCTCCATGGAATTTTCTAGGCAAGAATACTGGGGTAGATTGCCATTTCCTCCTCCAGGGCTCTTCCCACATCTCTTGTGCCTCCTACTCACTTATACACCAATATAAAATAAAATATTTCTTAAAAATTAACCAAATGAATCTCCAAAAGGTTAAGGATGAACTGACAATTACACAAACTTTATGATAAGAACATGCTTGGAGTTACTAGCAAGTTAAAAGGGAGCCATAAAAATGATCACAACCTCATGTGACCAGTAAACCCAAGGAACTAGAGTCCTTTTTCTCCTGTCTCCTCAGTTATCCAAATGGTAATATCTTATGTTTGGTACATGTCAACAGCATTAAAGGGTACATAATATTTGACACTAAGATATGCAAAACTCTACTATTTTTGCACTTCTCTGTGAGTCTAAAACTGTTCCAAAATGAGAAGTAAAAACAAAATACATGGGTAGATTTGCTACAGCAAATAACACAAAGCCTAAAATTTGTGTTAATTCCATAAAGCAATCAAAAAGAAGGACAAATGAAATAATCCTCCAAATTACGCTCTCAAGTCCAATTTTTACTTCTCCTGTTAAAGGATGCAGGTATCTATCAAGAGAAAAGCTCATGGTCTGTCTTGGACAGTCCACTGCCCATCAGACTTCTGGGGAGGTGATTTCAATCTCTCGAAGCCTTTGCTACCCCCATCCCACAGTTTGGTATCATATACTTCTTGACTATTGCATTCTATACAAATATTCATTATTACTATTTAAAATTTTTTATTTGAACTGCATTATTCCTTCATTAAATGGAGAAATATCTTTTAAGATTAACTATTTGGATTTTTTTCAAGTTTTTTAATTTATCAAATTAATCTACTTTAGTAGGGGCCCAGATTTAATCAACATATCTATCTAACAATAAATTGTTATTATATCTCTCAAAATATTATAGAACTACAGTCTAAAAAATGTTTTTATTTGCATTAGCATTCTCCTATAAAGTTCACTAATAGAACTGGCTAACCTTAAAATTAGTGTGATTCATTCTAAAGACCTGTCTTTATTAGACCTGTCTAATAAAGTTTGATGGGCATAAATACACAGTTTGGAACAAATATATTGACATCATACATAGAATTCATTTGATAAGATATCTTTTTCCCCATAGACAGTAAAAATGAAATAATAGCTCTTTTGAAGAAAAGAGGTGATTAAGTCAGGAATTTCAAGAAATCCAAAACCTAAACCTTGAAAACCTGAATGAAATTTCAAAGTCTGAGAAAGAAAATATATCTTTTATAAAATTGGAAATCAGTGTGTACTTATAAATGATGCACCACAAAATGTTTCATTATAACTTTACTGTGTCAAAATCCATTATCCATCTGCCTTCCATCAAGCAGTCTTAGGAAGAAAAATATTATATTGTTTTCTGGGTTAAAACTTCATGTACAGCCTAAAGGCTAATGGGAAAACAGAGTACGAGTAAAGGAGTAACTCTCGCAAATCATGCATTTACTCATTAAAACCTCGAGGTAGGCCATTTTAACATGGCACCTAATTTTGTTTCCTGGTAAATGTATTTATAGACCAAAACCAGAAATGATTCAAGTGGACAGTTAAAAAAAAAAAAAAACAGGAAGCATATAAAAATAATATTCAGTAAGATATTATCTTTATAACAGTAAAGAAAAAAGCAGGATGCCCCCTCCCCGTTCAAGTTCCCACAATGTTCACCATTCAGCCAGTCTACTCACTTCCGATGGGTGTGGTCCATGCCACTGTTTGGTATTGCTTCCAACTCTGCATTTTTCTGCCCACAGATATTTCCATAGCTGTCGTATCCTGATACTAGTCTTGCTGCTGCACCTGTTGCTACTGAAAAGCCACAAATAAATCCCTAGGAGAAAAACACAGAAAAAAAACATACAAATAAACCATTTCAATAGCAACAGCCACTACTTGATACGATAATGAGCTTCTTTTGTCCGCTGAAGGGAACAAAGAGCTCTCTTTCCTTATTGCAAACACTATTCCACTGTTTTCCTTGGGTTTCACATAAGCTGTACAAAGAAGTCCACAGGGAAACACTATTTACTACAATAACAAAACAAATCTCAAGCTTTTACATCGTAAGTATGTCTTTGCATTTTATAATAATAATAATAGCAGCATCTTTGTACTGAACATCTGCTCAATGCCAGGATCTGTACCAGCTGCTCATCATACATTATCTCTAATCCTCATGATGGGGAAACTGAGGCCCAGAGAGGGTAAATAAGTCATACAAGGCCACAGAAGCTAGTAAAGATCAGGGCATAAGACTCAAACTTAGCTTTCTTCATTCTTTAAAATTTTTTTTAATATTTATTTATTTGACTACACTGGATCTTAGCTGTAGCATGTAAGATCTAGTTCCCTGACCAGGGATTGAAGCCAGGGCCCCCTGCATTGGGATTTTGGAGTCTTAGCCACTGGACCACCTGGGAAATCCCTATTCTTTAGTTTTATTTGATTGTCAAAGAGTTCTGTTAAATGAAGAATAGCAACAGATGAAAGACAAAAATTCAAAGAACAATAGGTATGTGGGTTTTGAATTATCAGTTCAGAACACACAACACTTCTGTTCTCTTCCTGCAATAAAGTTGTGTAGAAGCCAAAGAATTATACAGTGAAGTACATTCAGGCTCTGAATATTGGAGACTCAAGGACAGTGAGGCCCTGGGTCCATGTGCCACAGAGGTCACTTCATTTCATGGGGATATGCTTCACCACAGTACCAACGGCACTGCATCATGTTTGCCAAGTCAAGGGTGCACTGATCAAAGCAAAGCAATAAGCCCTACACTCAACTGCAGGCTACTGGGCATAAGAACAGGAAATAAGGTGAGTCACTATTAATAAACTGAATTGGGAGAAAAGACAGAGGTTAAGATATATTCTTGCAATGCGGTCACTAAAAGATTGAGTTTCTGTTATCTTTAACAAAAGATACTAAGGTTAATGGTGAACCTTTCCAATACAGGTCTTTTAACGAAAGGCATCATAGAGTAATAGAAAGAGGAGCCAGAAAGATCTGGATTCAAACCCTCACTCTACCATTTACCACCATATAACCTTGATCCATTTACCTTCTTAGACTGTTTCTTCCTCATCTATGACAAAAAATAATATCAACTGTTTCACAGCCAAATGATGGGGCCTCCATGAGATAACACATTTCTAACTTTTAGCAGGGCCTGGACACAGCAGGTAGTCAATATATTGTAGCTGCTAAAGAAAAAGTCAGACTAAAGAAGTTGATAACAGTAATTGGGGATTAACCAAAAATCCCTTCAGTTCTAAATTTTGGGAAAAAAATTTCTAGGGGGTGTGGGGGGAGTGAGAAATACTGTCAGTCATTTTGTCATTACAGAGAAACATTCAGACCACAATTACCATCTTCTTTCACTACTCGTCTAAAATAGCAAAGCCCTTGCATAATTAAAAGGTTATGTTCTTCTTTCACTTTTTATAGAAATGTTCTTCTTATGTTTGATAAGTACTTTGTGTTAGAGATGGCCTTCAGTGGTTTCTGAAGTCCCTTTATGACTCTGTTTAACAGCACTGTTGGAGATGTACATGTGTGTGTTTTTGTGCATGTGTGTGTTTGTGTTTTTCAGTTATAGGCCACCTCATATCCCTCTGGGATGTAGGCAGAATATAAATTATAAATGTCTCATATATATAGTAAAATGGAACACTGACATATTTTCACATAGGCCATTTAAACTTCTTAGCAGCTTCCCAAAGCATTAGAGTAGAGAGGGTGAGAAGCTGTAGGAGGGAAAGGAAGGAGAATAGGAAGCTAGTGAGAGAGAGAGAAACCATGACTGCTATCCTGGAGATGTCCCATATGGTACAAGTAGTGACAATGGAGAACTAGGCCAAATATAATTAAAAAGACAATCTCCTTTTAAAAAAAAAAATTGTGAAATCCAAATGCAGGAAGCAATATTTCTCATTCTTTTCAGATGAGAAAAAATGTGGTACATGAAATTAAAATAGGGTAAGAGAAACTTTACAGAATGTACTCTATAATTCAATGGCTCCAAGAGGCAGATGGAATGTTATTTAGCAGAAGGAAATCACATTAATGAAGCAAGTTGTAAGGGGGATAGGAAAGCTTTTATACACCTATAGTAGGGAGCAATCATTAGAGAGAAAGGAGTCTATTCGTAAGGAACAGAATCATGGTTAAGAACTTAAAATGACTGAGCTACTGAAGTGCTTTCAGAACTGCTATTTCAAGAGAGAGTGAGAAGGAGCAGACAAATCTAATCACAAATAGGAGGTGACTCAAATCAGATAAAGAGACCAGAGATGGTAGATCACAGGCAAGATCTGGCAGCTAATGAGTACCTATTGTCTATGTGGGAGAAAAACAATTGGTTAATTAATGGACTGTGTCCATTTCCCCTTTACATCACAAGTTTAGTTCAATTTAAGTAAGAGTTTTGGCTTAGTTTCACTCACTCTTAGTCAAAAAAAAAAAGGACACGTTTCATTTCACAAGCAATGTTTGAATTTCACACATGGAGCCTTTACCACACCACTGAGCAAGGCAGAGGTCTTTGCTTTGCTCTGAAGAAAACAAAAGTCAACAAAACATGCATGAGGGGTGGGGAGGGAGTATGAATATGGCATTGTGTTTCAAGACTTTAGGCTTACAGCCTTCTCCCAGGGATTAATGAAAATATATCCAGAATTTTTTCTCAAAGACTATCTCTCTTACCTCAAACAACACTTGGAGTCAGTCTGCTAGTAACTAACTTGTCAAACCTTAGAGTAACACTTGGCTTCTGTTCCTCCTTTTCCAAGAACTCTGAGACCAGGAGGCTATTCAGTCAGTCAGTCAGTTCAGTCGCTCAGTGGCATCTGACTCTTTGAGACCCCATGAATCGCAGCTCGCCAGGCCTTCCTGTCCATCACCATCTCCCGGAGTTCACCCAGACTCGTGTCCATCAAGTCAGTGATGCCATCCAGCCATCTCATCCTCTATCGTCCCCTTTTCCTCCTGCCCCCAATCCCTCCCAGCATCAAAGTCTTTTCCAAGGAGTCAACTCTTCGCATGAGGTGGCCAAAGTACTGGAGTTTCAGCTTTAGCATCATTCCTTCCAAAGAAATCCCAGGGTTGATCTCCTTCAGCAAACAGCATTGGATTAGAAAGTCTGATGCAGAACTAATACTTATGCAAACAAATTTCAAAAATAAATTTAAAAGCTTTGGCAATCTGCCAGATTTGGGGATTTCTTTAAAGTTTAATGGGATATATTACTCTAAGAAAGAGGAAAGAAGGAAAAAACAAGAATGGTTGGAAGTCTAGGAAATATCAAGTTCACCCTGAAAGAACTGAAATATTCTCAAAAGAAAAAATAACGGGGCATGAGGAAGGTAAAATCAGAGAGGCTATTTCATGGGCAGCCTGAGCAATTGAAAAAACATAGACAAAGAATATGTACTGAGAACTGAAACCAGCTGCAAATACTCATGACCCTGTAAGTCACTTTATCACTTTAAATTCTCTGAGGCTCAGTCTCCTTACCTGTCACTAGGAATGAATTAGATTAATCTCAAAAGTCCTTCCAATTCCAAAATTTATAGAAACAGAGTAAACTTTTTTAGGCTATACTTTCAGGGAGAAGTACAGACCCATTTGATCCACTTTAATGACTGAGCATGTAGTATGTGCAGGGGGTGAGGAAGAGTAGATTAAAAGTAAATGGATTTAACTGTACATTTAAAAATAGTCAAAATAATAAATTTTAAGTTATGTATGTGTGTATGCATGTGTGTGCTCAGTTGCTCGGTGGTGTCTGACACTTTTGCTACCCCATAGACTGTAGCCTGCCAGGCTCCTCTGTCCATGGGATTTTCCAGGCAAGAATACTGGAGTGGGTAGTCACTCCCTTCTCCAGGGGATCTTTCCAACCCAGGGATAGATCTGGCACCTCCTGTGTCTCCTGCATTAGAAGTGGATTCTTTACCGCTGAGCTACCAGGGAAAACGAAGTTATGTATATTTTACCACAGTAATAAAAAAAGAAAAACCAAAGGATTTAACAGAGAGCAGGCAGTCATTTGGATCAGGTGACCTTAAGGTAATTTCTGGCATGCTGTTCTTCCTATTCTATGATCCTAGCAAAGCACAGCCCATCACACAGGTGACTAAACACTTCAGTAAGTCTTTGAATCTTTCCCTTTGTGCTGCCTGCTCCACAAGAGTTAATGAGGTAGAAACACTACACTCAGAGAACTAGACTAAGACTATAAAATAAAAAAGGTCCTTGAAAGCGGTCTGAAGGGACGACCTATGCAATAATGGCTCTAAAATTCAGCTCTAGTCCAGATCATTCTCCAAAATTCCAACTCTGTATTTCCAACTGCTTATCCCTATGCACACACCCTACATGTCCACAACTCAGTTCCTTCTATGTTGTCCCAAACCGCTTTCCCTTCCGGCATACGCCCCGT
Organism: Ovis aries; assembly: GCF_016772045.2. NCBI lineage: Eukaryota > Metazoa > Chordata > Mammalia > Artiodactyla > Bovidae > Ovis > Ovis aries. Next base: position 17,736,474 of record NC_056055.1, read on the forward strand.
CTCCATCAGAAGCACCATGTCTGACTAGTTTGCACAGCTAAGATACAGAGGGAGAGGACGCTAGCTTTCTAACTCCGCACTAGAGGAAGCAGTAATGCTGAACTCTTTGCTCAAAGAGTCTGAAATATTGAGTAGACAACATTTAACTGGCAGGTAAGGTTACTGTGTTCTACAGGTCCATGTTCTCAACAACAACTTCCATTGTTCCCAATTCCAGGCAACAAAGAAGGGACTGTCTCTTGAGGCCTTGCCTCCTTCCTCTTCTCTCCTGGGTTCAATGCTGCCACCATGTAATCTTAGACAAGTTATTTAACATATCCCTGTGCCCCCTTATCTATAAAATGGGAATGATGATAACCAGAGTAGCATTGAGCAATTGTGAAAATTAAATCTGTATTGAGTGCAGAGAATAGTACCCAGTCCATAGTAAGCAGCAATAATGATTAGGAATAAGTTGTATGAGTTGTCTGTATCTTCTATCTTTCAAAGCATGTACTCCTTTTAGGATATATAAAATTTTATTTATTTATTTATTTATTTATGGCTGTGCTGGGTCTTCATTGCTGTGTGGGCTTTTCTCTTGTTTCAGAAAACAGGGGCTAATTTCCAGTTGGGGTGCACGGGCTTCTCATTGAGGTAGCTTTTCTTGTTGTGGAACACAGGCCCTACGGCATGTGGGCTTCGGTTGCTGAAGCACATGGGCTCAGTAGTTGCAGCACATGGGCTTAGCTGATCTGTAGCACATGGGATCTTCCCAGATCAGGGATCGAACCTGCATCTCTAGTACTGGCAGGCAGATTCTTCACCACTGAGCCACCAGGGGAGCCCCAGCTTCCTCTTTATCCTGACTTTTGTGATACGATGATCTGGGCAGATTTGGTACAAGTGAATCTCTTTTCTCTCTTCTTTTCACATATACCTCTCCTTGGAACAGAATGAAGTCAGCCTAACTAAGGTGGGAAGAACCTTGAACTCATGTGGCCCAAGCTTCATTCCAAAAGCCATGCTTATTGAGGAATTCTTTATTGGTAATCAAGTGACTGCTTGGGTACTAAGAGTTGCACTTTGTTTATCCATCCTACTCTTGTTCCTTTGTGTGCGCAGAAACTGTGGTTTGGAACCTACAAGGAGCTGGAGTAGGATCTGAGCTGAAAAAAGCTTACACTGAACCATATACATATCCCATAATATAACCCATAACAGAACCCCTTAGTATCCCACTTGCCTGTAACACTGATGACATCAAACATTATTAATTCCACTTCTTCAATCTGTCTCCTGCTCTCTTTTACTACTTATTTCAGATTTTTAACCTCTTATTTAGACTCATCTGAACCACTGCATCAGCCTCCAAAGTGGTGGCCTGAAATCTCTTCCCCCTTTACAATGACTTTACACTTACACTGGCTACCAGGGCCATCTTTCTAAACCCAGTCATATCATTTCTTGCTTAAAACAGCAACAGTATATCAGTGCCTACAACAGTGGGTCTCAACCCTGGCTGAATATTAGAATCAAAGAGATTAAATCAGATTCAGTGGGGTGGGGCCCCAAAATGAGTATTTTTATTTTAATCCCAGCAAATTCTAATATGCAGTTAGTGTTGAGAACCACTTGTTTACTACCTTAATGGAAAACAGAAATTAAGAGGTACAATTCATGTAATTTTTTAGAACAGGGTAAGCATATTCAAAAGCAGAGACATTACTTTGCCGACTAAGGTCCGTCTAGTGAAGGCTATGGTTTTTCCAGTGGTCATGTATGGATGTGAGAGTTGGACTGTGAAGAAGGCTGAGTGCGGAAGAATTGATGCTTTTGAACTGTGATGCTGGAGAAGACTCTTGAGAGTCCCTTGGACTGCAAGGAGATCCAACCTGTCCATCCTAAAGGAGATCAGTCCTGGGTGTTCTCTGGAAGGAATGATGCTAAAGCTGAAACTCCAGTACTTTGGCTACCTCATGTGAAGAGTTGACTCATTGGAAAAGACTCTGGTGCTGGGAGGGATTGCGGGCAGGAGGAGAAGCGGACAACAGAGGATGAGATGCCTGGATGGCATCACTGACTCGATGGACGCGAATCTGAATGAACTCTGGAAGTTGGTGATGGACAGGGAGGCCTGGCATGCTGCAATTCATGGGGTCGAAAAGAGTCGGACACGACTGAGTGACTGAACTGAACTGAACTGAAGCATATATCCAATGATTTCAAAATACCAAATAAGCTCCAATCTTGGAGATGATAACTCTCACAAAGACTGACAGAAATTTACTTTAAAAAATATCCTAAGTTCTAGACAATTCAAGCATGGAGAATATTTTAAAAGTAAGAGAAGAAACAAAAGAGAAGTACACATATTTATGATGAGATGAACATGCATAAATAAAAAGATTTAGTGTTAAGGATGAGTGAAAGATGACAAGATCTTAAAATATTTCAGAACTAGAGAGTAGACACCAAGGAGTGAGCAAAGAACTGCAAGTAAGAGCAGTGAGTAAAGATATGGTTTGAATGACAGGCTGTAAGAGGATTGAGAAAGAAAATGCCTATAAAAGCAGAAGCAACTGGCCATTAAATGAAAAGAATATAGGCAGAAAATTCCAGTTCCTTTTCTATTTTTGCCTCTCATGGGCAGCAGTATATTCTTAGATAAGCTAATATTCAGTATACTTTGCCTGTAAACTGGGATAAAACTCATTTTATAGGGTAATCGGGAGAATTTAGTGAGATAAATATATATATGATAGCATCAAGCCCATGATAATGCTCAAAAAATATTTGTTGAATGTTTCTCTTAAAGGTATTACAGAATGAAATCTGAAGACAAAAATGAAATGCAACTCTTAAAAAACATACAAGGCTTCTCTAGTGGCTCAGTCGGTAAAGAACTCATCTGCAATGCAGGAGACCAGCTGCAATGCGGGAAACCTGGGTTCCATCCCTGGGTCGAGACAATCCCCTGGAAAAGGAAATGGCAACCTACTCCAGTATTCTTGCCTGGGAAATCCCATGGCCAGAGGAGCCTGTTAGGTTACAGTCAACAGGGTCACAAGAGTCAGACAAGAATTAGTGACTAAACTGCCATCACCAAAAACATACAAAACAAATATTCAGAAGACAAAAAAAACTTTTAGTCTACTGTTACGCCAGTAAGGTAGGCAACAGAACTTTGAGATTTCTCCAGTTTCCACATGGTAAAATTTGATGTTAGCTCTACTCCAAGGAATGGTAATCCATAAAAAGAAACATTCCAAACCAAATAACACTATGCCTGCATTTAAAAGTACACACAATGGGTCTTAATTACTACCACACTGAAATCAACATTATATTAATTACCATTGCATTAAAACATTTCAGTAAACAAATAGCTCCTGACTCTCCAGTCACTCCCAAATCAGCCTATTAACATTAGTGATTGCACTTTCCTGAGCTATTTTAGCACAGAAAATCAAAAGCACCTTGGGAGGTAGGTACATATTTTTATAAACATAATTTTGAAAGGTCAGCTGCTATCTGTCCCAGAGGGAAACTCAGGAGGTGGGAAGAGGTTGTGGACTACTTCTATTAGCAAAGATATCTCCTCTACCCTTGGATGCTGGATTTCAGTTTCTACTCCATTAAACTAAGTAGACTCTTGAACAATATCTTACAAGTTCTAAGTTAGGAAATGAGTAATTCTGATGTTTTCAAAATATCCTAGATTTGGTGAAACAGAGCCATCTATTATTTTTAAAACTAACACTCTTTTATTTTACTGAACGTGTTATATCTCATCAAAGTTCCCTGTTTTCTTTCGCTTGGTTCAGGAGCTGGACTGGTGTCCACACTTCTGCCCATTACCCATGAAAAGGGTTGTTCTCAAATGATGTTTGCGAGGTAGGCAGTTGCAGAGAGACACAGAATAAGATTACCTAAAAAGTAGCAATAATGAAAAACAATAAGATTCCTTTAAAAAAAAAAAAGATATGGGGAAAAGATTAAATACACACACACTTGAGAGGGGGGGAAAAAAAAAGTGTGCCTAAGGTAGCAGATCATGGCATCTGGCCCATCACTTCAGGCAAATAGATGGGAAAACAATGGAAACAGTGACAGACTTCATTTTGGGGGGCTCCAAACTCACTGCAGACAGTGACTGCAGCCATGAAATTAAAGCATCTTTTAAGATGCTTGCTCCTTGGAAGAAAAGCTATGACCAACCTAGACAGTATATTAAAAAGCAGAGACATTACTTTGCCAACAAAGGTCCGTCTAGTCAAAGCTATGGTTTTTCCAGTAGTCATGTATGGATTCAGTTGGACTATAAAGAAAGCTGAGCACAGAAGAATTGATGCTTTTGAACTGTGGTGTTGGAAAAGACTCTTGAGAGTCCCTTGGACTGCAAGGAGATCCAACCAGTCCATCCTAAAGGAAATCAGTCCTCAATATTCATTGGAAGGACTGATGTTGAAGCTGAAACTGCAATACTTTGGCCATCTGATGTGAAGAACTGACTCATTTGAAAAGACTCTGATGCTGAGAAAGACTGAAGGCGGGAGAAGGGGACAACAGAGGATGAGATGGTTAGATGGCATCACAGACTTGATGGACATGAGTTTGTGCAAGCTTTGGGAGTTGGTGATGGACAGGGAAGCTTGGCACGCTGCAGTCCATAGGGTTGCAAAGAGTCAGACATGACTGAATGACTGAACTGAACTGAAGGTAGCATAATCGTGTTTCGAGTTGCAAAGACTCAGAGAGAGAGGACAATACTGTCTGCACAATTCCCTCGAGGGAGAAACAAGGTGACAGAAAAGAGCACTGGCCTGGAAGGTAAGAGACTGGGCTCTGTTCCCAGCTCTACTGTTAACTAGCGGTGTGGCCTCGGGATGGTCACTTTCATCTCTGTGGTCTGATGTTCTTGATGTGTATAATGAGGGTGATGGACCAGATGAGGATTTCTAAATGCTTTCCAGCTTGAAATATCAGCTAGCTCTAAAAGGACTGCTTTCTACCTCTTGTCCAGCCCAGCACAACGGCAGTGACACTAAAGTCCCTGAAGCCTGTGTGGAAACTCCTGCAGGGCAGACCGGGGATGCAATCTGAATAAACACAGCCCCAACGCTTTGCACCAGGTACTCTGCTCATCCATCCTCCATACCCATTGGAAAAACACCAGCTCCCATGATCCCTGACTGAGAAATGCCACTTATTTCCATAGGCAGAGCAGGCTGCAGGAGCCTAGTATGGGTAGAAAGAGGAAGAAGCAGGGAGCAACCAGACTCCCCTCTAAGAAGAACTCAAAAAAAATGTCACAACTGGGAGCATTGTAGACATCATCAAGAAAAACCTCTAATTTTATAGAAAGGCACATCAAGTCCCTGAAAAACTGACTGGCAAAAAAAAAAAATAACTGTCAGGACTGTGTGACTGGGTTGGATAAACACTCAGGACTCAACTCCATGACCACTACTCTGCTCAACACATGCATCAAGCTTAGAGTTCATGGATATTTATTTCAAAGGCTTTCTGGCTTTCTGAAATGATCTAGTCAAAGACAGAGTTTCAATTATTCCTTAATTTTGATCTCAGTTCTCATGCAAACCAAAAAAAAAAAAAAAAAGTCAAGGGGTACCAAATACCACTTAAGTGTATGGGAAAAAAAAAATAACCTAATTCTATGGTATCCTAGAACTTCCAGTTATAAGCAATTCAAGAGGGATTATTCATTTACAAATATAAATAAATATCTAAATAACAAGTTCCCTCTTCAAACCAACTCCCCATGATCCCCTTGAATCATGGGTTCATGTTCTGAGGATCTGTGAGCTTCTTACCATCCCAATGCAGAAGAGGATAAAAAGCAGCAGCCACGGTATGTCTGTGCAGCTACGGTCCTCCAGTGGCTTCCATTCTCGCTTGGAGCTCTAATTGAAAACACAAAATAAGAGAGTGGTAAATGTGAATTTTAGTTGAAGTGAGGAAGGCACAAACATAACACTGATATCTAAAACCCTGAACCTTTAAGATGCAACTCAAATATCTGTCACTTTTCTGTGAATTTTACCCTAATATCCATCTCTCTTCCTGGCCAGGATTGATGTCAGTGCTTTGGTGGTACCTCTCTTAGAGCAGTTAGCATGCTGAATTACTACCACTGAAGTGTGTCCCTAGCAGAATGTGAGCTTTGCATAAGAGACCACTTCTCATTTCCCAGCATCTTACACGATGCCTGAGGGTTCGTGGTATGTGGTCAGTACACACTTTGTAAAATGAATAAACAAATTCTTCCAACGTCAGTCTTAGTGGTAGCTTTTTCTTTGTGTGACTTTTGCCAGACTTAAAAATGTAGAACATGCTTTTCTACATGTTCTCATCTAGGAAGGAAGCTGAGTAAAATGAATTTCTGTTGAAGGCTTAGGAAACTTATGGGAAAAGTTCTGCAAAAAGGCGGCTAGGGCCTCCAGTGGCTTCCATGACAAGATACAGGAAACTATCCAGAAGGCTTGTCAGGAGGAAGGACACTAGCAGAAGGAGGCTGGAGAGAAGGGAACCCTCTAGTATAATCAGTATTCAGAATTCAAGAATGAGGACCCAGGGACTTCCCTGTTGTCCAGTGGATAAGACTTCACACCTTCAATGCAGGGGACCTGGGTTCCATCCCTGGTTGGGGAACTAAGATTTTACATACACAATTAGGCCCACATGCCACAATTAGAGAAGTTTGCGCTGTTCCAACAAAGAACCAGTGCAGCCAAAATAAATACTAAAATTTTTTAATTAAAAAAAAAAAAACCTATAAAAAAGAGTGGGGACACAGTTCTCAATCAAGTTTGCTTAGCTTTTCCTCCTTCTAAAAAAAATAATTTTTAACTTTGACAAACTGATGAAAGCTACAGATCCTTTTCTTAGGAGATAAGCATGTAGCTGCATAATTTTCTCAAAAAGTTTAGGGAATTCAGACCCCAGGTTACAAAACCCAACTTTAAAACATCTGCCTATTGATGTTAAGAGCAAAAATTTGGAGCTACAACCACTCCTTCCTGACCCCTAAATGCTAACCAGACAAATGCCTTTTCTTTTCAGTGCCTTAGACTCTGAGTTGTTCAACAAGGATAACAAAAACCCCACCACCCTTGATAGCTTGTTCTCAAACACCCACACAAGAAAACAAAAGAGCACTAGTTAGTCATGGGAAAAAACCTTACCCTAAGACTCTAACTAGCATTAAAAACCAAGTGCAAGTAGGCAGTTTTTTCCAGAGGAATGTAGCACTATGGAGAATGGATAAAGGACTCTGTCCTCTCCTTAGCTCTGTTATTAGGTAGCTAAACAATTTTAGATAAATCACTTCATCTCTCTGGGTGGCAGGAAGAAGTGAGATGAAATCTCTTAGGTTCCTTTCAGTTCTAAAAATCTATGATCAGGAATGTAGTTTTGTGAAAACTTGTGCAATGACCAAAAAAAAAAAAAACAAAACCAACCTGCAAAAATAGTTTGACATTATTCCCAGTGTTATTCAAATAAGAATGCCTGTATTGTGGGCTGTGTTTGGGAAGACAGTTGCTTCCAGTATGAGAAAGAATGTTTCTCTGTATTAAATAATTTCAATCTTGGATAATATCCATTACAGTAAAATTACTTACAAACACAGAATTTGGACACCTCTTTGAAATTCATTAAATTTACTCTAAGGTGATTTCCAGAACAAGGGCTACTTTGAAATACTATGTTTGCTTTTCTTAACAGTATGTATCAGGGGAAGGAGGGGGAACAAGTCTGATTGAGCATTCTCTTTATCCACAACATTTTTTTTTTAGTATCTTTACTTTAGACCAACATTCACATTTAATGCTTAAAATTTCACCTTTAACATAAAGACGGTAGAATTTCATTTTGACCAGAAAAACACAATGATTCAGTATCTCAAGAATTCAATTTACTGTGGGCAATTTCTGGGCCAAATACATAGAAAACCTCTCACGGGGGATGAGAAGTGGAGAGAGGATAGGGGTTAAATAAAAAACAGTCACAGAGTACAAAGTGGATCAGAAGAATACAAAAAAAGGGTGTGGTCACCCTCACTCAGATAAAGAAAAGCTTCTCCAGGAAGGGCAGTTCATCTCACTGGCTATGTTGAGGATTAAATGTGACCATCTATCACATAGTAAACACTAACTCTTGGTTATAATTCTTATTCTCCAATACTCACTTTTCAGTTAACCTTCTCCCTATTGCTAAAATATCCCCTTACCAGGTGGACCCTTTCACTGAAAGAATAGAAAGAATACTAAACTCACCTTTCCCCTTCTATTTAATAAAACTTCAACTTAATGGTGGCATCTTTCATTGTAGCTACTGTTTTTAAAGCTCTCAGTTATTGATTCCTATTAAATAGGCACTATACCCAAAGCTTTACACATATTACCTTTAAAACAGCTCTCTGATGCAGGTATCATCCTTATTGCACAGCTAAGAAACTCAGGCCCAAAAGTTAAATTATCAGACCAAGGTTTCACAACTGTGCAGTTGGGATCTGAACCCAAGCCTGTGGCCACAAAGCCAAATCCAGTGAGAATATCATTCATTTTACACTTAGTCAGTAAAGAACAAAAATACCTCCATTACTTTTTCCTCACACTGCAAACTTTCCTCACACTGCAAACTGCAACCCAATAATTTAAAATTCTATAGGCACAGAGAAAAAGAGTGATATGTTTTATAGGCCATGAAATTTCTCAAGCGAGTCAGGAAACCCAACAGTTGAAAAAATTTAAATGATTCTTTAACAGACTTAACCAAGTGGTAACTGGATTTAATGCTGTCTGTTTCTTCCAATTAAAATCCACATAGACCTAGAAAAAGTAAAATGTTTTCAAAAGCACTTTTTAAATGTGATTTTTATCCCTTTCTCAAATTCTGCATAAGGTTAATACAGGCTGTCAATCAGTGTTAGGTCTCTTCCCATTCACAGAATCTTACGTTACAGGAACTAAGTAAGACCAAAGGAATCATACAGTCCAAGTCTTTAAGTGACCAAGGGAAAAGAAAGAGACTTGCCTTGACTTGCTCAAGATCAACTGCTTGATCTTCAAAACAATTCTGTTAGTTATCATTATATAGTCCCAGTTTTTCAGCTTTGTAAAAGAGAAAACCAAGATTCAGAGAAAATAAGTGGAAAATTCACTACTGAAACCTGAGTCCTCAAACTCTAGTAGAGAGGTGGAAACTATAAGAAAGAATTAAGAAAATGCTTAAAAAAAAGAAAAAAAAAACCACGATAACAGAGATGAAGAATGCCTTTGTCAGGCTCATCAGTAAACTAAACACTTCCAAGTAAAGCTCAATAAATTCAAGAATAGGTCAACAGAAATTACCCAAAGTGAAACACAAAGAAAAAGAAAATTAAAATTAAGAACCCAGAACAGAATGTCCAAGAGCTATAGGATAATATCAAATGGTCTAACGTGTGTAACTGTAATCCCAGAAGAATAAATGGAGTGGAGGACATGTTAGAAATGCTGACAGAATTTTCCAAAAATAACAGAAGAAATCAAAGCATAGATCCAAGAAGCTGAGAGAATTCCAAGCAGGATAAATACAACACACACATGCACACATACACGCCCTACACAAACTATATTCAAAATGTTGAAAACCAAACACAGAGACATCATTTTGATGGCAGCAAGAGGGAGGAAAGGGCACACTGTACACAAAGAAGCAAACATTAAGCAAACTTCTTATCAGAAATTGTGCAAAGCAAAAAAAACCATGGGATGACCTCTTTTAATTACTGAAAGAATTAAAAAGAAAAAAGAAAAGCATTAGTAACTCAGAATTTTATACCCAGAGAAAATGCCTCTCAGAAATGAAGACTTTTTCAACAAAACCTAAGAGAATTTATCAGTAGCAAACTGAAGTACAAAAAATGTGAAAGTTATTCAGGCAGAAGAGTACGAGACAAACTTGGATACTACACAAAGAAATAAAGACTTTCAAAAACAGGTAAAATGAAGTTTTAAACTTTTCCATAATAAAGTATTTTTAAAATAAGGATGTAAATATATGTGCATAACAGCATTCACATTACAGTCTTCCTGTGCACTCTATAAGATTAATAACCTAGAAAGCAGAATTATAATTTTTACTACTAGTACTAGACCATAAAAAATAAATCTAAATCAGATCACAGCTGATGTCTGCCTGATGTTTGTATTATATTCATATCTTTAAAGTTAGGGAGGAACAATGTTTAACATTTTCACATTCCTTCCTACATTTTACACAGCATAGATTTTAAAACAAAACAAAACCAACTTCCATAATATCTCTTTCAGAAGTCATAGTACAGGTAACTACATCCTAGACTTCACACGCACCATTAGCCCTAACAGTTAAAACCGAGGCATTCTGATGAATTTGATTTCATAGGAAGTAAATCCTGTGAAAAGTTCTGTCTTAGATTTCCATGTTATTTCAAGTGAAGATACCAGTTGTTGAGTAAATGTTTTTGTAGATAACAGTCACTCACAAAGGTTTTGGCAAGTGATATGTTACAACCAGTGAGTCAAATCAGGCATCACTGGAGGGCATCAGCAGTAACAGGGCAGGCAAGGTGGGCCAAGCCAGGGAACCAACCAGGCAGGAAAAGGTCTGACCGGTGTGAATCTAGTTCACAGAAACAGGAGGGGCTGGAAGACATAAAAGGATCAGAGAGGCAATAGCAACAATCCAGACGTAAGACAAAAAGTCAGCGAGGTCTCAAATTTGGAAACAAGCAGGGTCTAAACTCCAGGATGTCAAAGATCCGGGTGATACCTAACGGCAAAGACCGAATGCCCCCTGTCCTCTTTTTATACTCTGCATACTGTCTGTTTGACTCTCTTCTAATTAAGATTGATATACAAAGATTCCCAAAAGACTCCTATCATAACTCAGTATTATTACCTAGTGCTATGAGTCTTTCCTTGATCCATGAGATTTTTGTAAACATGATGTGACAATAATGAAAAATGTGCCTTAAACAACAGTATTGCAAATTATATAAGAAGTTACTTAACTTTCCAGGTAACACTCTTAAGCATTCTGTCGGTTCTTCAAATAAATACTGCTGCTGCTGCTGCTGCTAAGTCGCGTCAGTCGTGTCCGACTCTGTGCGACCCCATAGACGGAACACCATACAAAGAATCTGAGATCCAAAGCCAGGTAAGATAGCCCCCTACCCTCACAAAGCTTTAGTTTAGCAAGAGAGGCAACCTGAGGACTTGGTAACATAAGCGATGTCAAAATAAAGATGTGTAAAAAGTACTACAGGAATAGAGATGGGGAACCATTAAGCAAACATTTGTAAGATTTGTTGAAATTACCTCATAAACTTCTGAAGCAAACACTAAAAAATGATTCTCTGTTGTCTAAAATAGAATGTGTTTTGTGCCCAAAACATACTAAAAATTCTTTTTAGCTCTGATGGGAAATATTGACTGCCAAATAAGAATTATTCCACTCAGAAATGTGTAGTAGTAAACAAACAGAACATTAAGTTGATTAAAAACACACACACACACACACACACACACACACAAATCAGCCATTTTTCTCTTCGCAGCCATTAAGATTTCTCTATACTACATTTTATGGCTGCTTCACTTAGATAAAGGCCTTTCGGTTTTGGAAAAGAGAAAACATATTGTCCTTTGTTTTCTGGTATAATTAGTGCAGGGCTATATTTATTAAGCTAACTAGAATAATATTTTCATGTTGATGTCATTGAGATTCCCACTAATACTGAGTTAAGTAGTATCTGGTTACATACATCCAGAGTCACTGTAAGCTGGAATTTCTGATAGGCTAAAGGACTAGAGGCTCCCCCTTGTTATTTTCCCAGAGCAAGCTAAAGAACTGCATTCTCCTTCATTCAAAGCAATAATATAAGTGGCAATCTGGGAGGGTGGTCCAAAGAAAGAAAAGTAGGGTATAGGTAGTATTAGCCCTGAAAATAAAGGACAAACCAGAGTCAATTCCAACACCATTTGGGCCAGCAGTTCATAACTACACCACTGCCCATGCCTCTGTGTTTTTATTAGTCAGGAGGTATACCACAATTATTCATTACTCATGGTTAAGTACTTAGAAATTTAAACAGAATCCAGATTATCATTATAAGGTTATCAACACTTGCTTATGATCCTATGGAACAGCAAAACGTAGAGTTAGACTGATTGGCCAGGGATTGCAATAAACTGAAGCCTACACCTAATGACAGGCGTACTAATGTCATCCTTCCTGTGTGCCTACCTCTCTACAACACAGATCCATCCACCTTGCCTTTCCTAGATTCCAATGAAAAGGCAACTCTGTATGTGAACGCTAAAGCAAGCTAAGATGTGGCCTTTCGCCCAGATTTCCAGGATGTATCCTTGGAAAGTGTCCATTACTTCTTTGAATAATCAAATTCCCTCTCTCCAATTTTCTTTGACCACCACAGTCTCTATTTTCTGGGTAAACAGACCACCTCTGAAATAGGATCATAGTTCCAGCAGCTCTACTCCTTGGCACAACCAGAAAGCCACTAGTCACTGAATTCATCTCCAAGGTCACTACTATAGACATTTGTGATTTAAGCACATATGTCGTAAGTACTGGGCTATATGTGAAGACTTTATTTTGTTCATGCCAATCTGCTTTACAGAAAAACCTCCAGTGTTAAAGACAGATAGTCATATACTTCAAATCTTCAAATCTCCCTCCAAGGACTTAGTGGTTCATTAAATTCCCCAATATGCTTTTATTTGCACAGAGTAGTAACAAAAGAATAAAAGAGCTGATGTGTATCACTTTTGCCACAATTTTCAGTAGAGTGAGCAGACCTGATGAAGTTGGATAGCAATAAAACATGGAGGCTTTCAGCTTTCTGTTCACAGCACCTGAAAATAAAATCTTGTAATAGGATTTTGAAAGACATTGCCTGTCCTTTGGGAAAGCTCTCTCAAGGATTTGGAGTGCATAACTACGTACAGTTACCATAAGTAATCCGTTTCATTTGCTAAGCCTGGTGATAGCAATTCATATTTGAAAAGGAAAAATAAAAGCATGATTTTAACAGGCAGTTAAAGGTAATAAGCTACATTGAGTGGAAAGATACAGGCATCTGTGTCCAACTGCTTTTCTTAGTTCATGAACTTTATGCTAAACCACAAACATTCCTCTGTTTAAGGAAAAAGAGTGAAATGGCAATGATAGGCGCTCTAAGTTATGCATTTACGCAGTGACAGAAAGATCATGGGGAGATATGTTGCCAATGACTTCATTCTTTCCCTGAATGCCCTAAAAAAAAAACACCAAAACTGTGGGTTTGTTACAAAGATGTCCTTCTTCCATCAGACATCCCAGGGTCTGTCTTTCTTGTACATGAGCACATGACAATTACTGGACAGGGGCCATTATTCCTCCTGCCCTACAACGTAGCTCACAGCATATTTTACCTCCATGAGCAAAGAAACACCATCAAAATTATACAGATAAACCTTGTCTGTAACCCTTGAATAGTATTTCTAACTTGCCTTTCTTCTGAATCAGTGGAAAGTAACATTTTTAATTTAAAATTAGTATTTTGTTTTAATTATACAGTTTTTATGGGCTTCATTTCTCCCCCATCACAGCCTACAAGTGTTAGAATATCTTCAGTACTTGGTGACACCAAGGGCAGACAGATAGGACCAAAGCTGTACTTTGCACCTCCAACCTACTATAGTACAGCCAGTTTCCTGTAGCTAATGGATTTACTGACTTTTAAAGCAGGAACTCACAGGTACTCAAGATGGGATTCTCATTCCAACCTTGCTTCCTTTCCCTGATGCAATGGCTAAGAACTGACTTATGAAGAATATGATGACTTATGGAGAAGAAACATGAAGACTACTCCGATCCTATATCATAGCTAATGGGTAAGTGGAAGTGAGTAAATTTACGTCTTAAATCAAAATTAGATCTTGTCTTTGGCAATGAAGATGTCTTTAGTCTTACAGTAATCGTGCACAGAAATAAATATATGTTCAGTTCTGTGGCAGTGCCTAAAAACTCTGAAGGGAAAAATTCCTATTATAGGTAAATAATTTATGAAAATATAGATTACATTCCTTTCTTTGGAGTTACTATTATACACTATGATCATACTACCATCACAATAATTATTATTTCACATTATAATTACTTACTTCTCTAGTAGATGGTGAGTTTTTTGAGAGTAAGGATAATGTTTCTATTTTTTTTGTTTAAATCAGGGATCAGTAAGCACTTAAAATTCTTCAAGAGGAAACCTACTCCACATGAAACAATGTGTAGAGAACCTTGCCCTAAGTGGTTGAATTATATAATGGCTATTCTTCCAAACTTACTGCCTACTTCAGGGCAAGGACTTGTTGGTTTTATTCATTGCTATGTCACCAGTAGAAGAACAGTGTCTAGCACATAATAGGCTCTCAGTAAATTTATTTAATGGATGAATGAACAAGGCAAGGTCTTTCACCATTCAAGTAGCATAATGTTTGAGCAAACGTCCTCACTGTCTCCTGCATAAGATCATTTCCCTAAAAAGCATTCTATTGCATCACAGGCTGGCTCCTTTTCCTACAGATATTACACATTTATAGCATTTCCCAGAGAGGTTTGTCAATAGGGTCTATGAGAAAAACAAATTCTAGATTTAAGTAAGTTTTAGAAATTCTAGTTAATGAAGTCTAGTCTTTTCAGTAGGACTTCTCTGAGACCTTATTTTGAGACTCTCCAAAACATATTTGACCACCCACAGACTGGGAGACGTGAATACAGACAGTGCCAATCTTCCTCCAAATGCATGTCTGCAAACCAGAGCATAAGGGTTCATGGTTAGGATGGATGCTCCCACTGAAAAGTACTCAGAAGAAAAGGCTGATGGCACTGGTTAAAACTATGCTGAAACTCATAAAAAGAGAATGAAACCTTGCCATCTGCAACAACATGGATGGATGTGGAGGGTATTAATGCTAAGTGAAATAAATCAGACAGAGGAAGACAAATATTAGTATCACTTATATGCTGAATAAAAAATATAACAAACTATTGAATGTAACAAAAAAACAAGTAGAGAGAACAAAGTAGCAGTTACTAGTGGGGAGATGGAAGGGAGAGGGGCAATATAGGGGTAGGGGATTAAGAGCAATAAATTGTTAGGTATAAAATAAGCTACATGGATATATCATACAATACAGAGAATACAGCCAACATTTTACAAAAGCTGTAAATGGAGTACAACCTTTAAAAATTGTGAATCATTATGTTGTACACTTGTAACTTAATATGGCATATCAACTATACTTCAATTTTTAAAAAAAAGACTCTTCTGAAACTGAAAGCAATGTATCAGTTAGACATTTCTGGAAAGTAACTTGGTGATACATTTCAAATAACTCAAAGTAATCCAAAACATTAAAAAAAACTGCATGTGGGATGTCCAATACAGTGCTATTATGAGAAAAAAATTAGAAATTAACTACTAATAGAAAATAGTTAAAAATGAGAATGAAATATTAGCAACCATAAGGATAAAGAGTTGCACAGTAACATATAAAATGATAATGATAAAAAGCTGTGTTCAGAAACAGGGTATAAAAGTATGCCATGCTCTGAGTATACAATTTATAAAATAGTCTATCCCAAGGTACAAGCATTAGAAAAGGATAGTGTAGTTTTTAAACAGTTAGACTTATAGTGCATTTTTTACTTCCATTTATGCTATTTAATTATGGAAGAAATAACAAAAATAAATATTAACTCCCATTTCTCCAGATCATGCTTTTTCTACTTCCTCAATATAGGCTCAGCTATAAATAGATGCACAATGAAAACAACCAGAATGTATTTAAGTCATTCTATCTGCCACTTATTGACAAGAGATAAGAACATTTCAAACTTCACTAGAAACCAGTAATATCTGAGAGGTGAAGTTGCTCAGTCGTGTCTGATTCTCCGTGACCCCATGGACTGTAGCCTACCTGGCTCCTCCGTCCATGGGATTTTCCAGGCAAGAGTACTGGAGTGGGTAGTACACCCTAATAAATATTACAGAGGAAATACACCAGTGTAGTGAGAGATGTATACAGCGTATACAGCCAATAAGCACTAAAAAAAGCAGGGATGTGAAGCAGGTAGTTGAGCCCTAAGGCCCATGATCACTCGACTCTGCCCTGTTTATTGTGGTTACTACATCCTGTATATAGGGCTTCCCTGGTGGCTCAGAGGTTCAAGTGTCTGCCTGGAATGAGGGAGACCGTATCGTGTATGGACATAAGGAACAGACTTGTGGTTACCAAAGGATAGATGCAGTGGACTGGGAGTTTGGGATTAGCAGATGCAAAGTACTATATATAGACTGGATAAACAACAAGGTCCTACCGTACGTATAGCACAGGGAACTATATTCAATATTCTGTAATAAACCTTAATAGGAAAGAATATAAAAAAGAACACATATATTTATAACTGAGTCACTTTGCTGAACAGCAGAAATTAACAAAACATTGTAAATTATCTTCAATAAAAAATTTAATTAAAAAAAAAGAATCTTGTATGGACACTGTGGATGGTTGGATGTGGAAAGGAAGGGAGGAGGAAATAAGAGGCATAAAATTACAGTTTACCGTTGAACAATGCAAAGGTTAGGGGCATCTAACCCCATTCAGTCAAAAATCTGCATATGACTTTTATAGTCAACCCTCTGTATCCATGCTTCTTCCATATCCTGATTCTGTTCTGGAGGATTCAACCACCCACAGATCATGTGGAACTGTGGTATTTACTGCTGGAAAAATCTGAGAACAAGTAGACCCACGCAGTTTAAACCCATGCTGTTCAAGGGTCAAATGAACAGCAAAAATACCATAGTACATTCTGTGGCTTATTTTATCTAAATTGATTGTTTGCATGGCTAATATTTCTTCTTACAGGAAAATTATAGGACATAACCAAGAATAACATATTTTTAAACATATTTTGATTTCAAAGATAATTTCCAAATGTCCAAATATTACTGCTGATATTTGAAGAAAACACCTGTAGTGGTGTTTAACAGGTGGAAACAAACAGTTGTTTCCTCCTAGCCTTCCATAACTTCCATCTATATTTTGCATAGCATTTGTTTGGATTTCAAGAGTAATAATTATTTAAAACGCTACTTTGCTATTAGGAAATCACATACAAATGCCTATCAACTGATGAATCAGTTCAGTTCAGTTGCTCAGTCGTGTCCGACTCTTTGCGACCCCATGAATCGCAGCAAGCCAGGTCTCCCTGTCCATCACCAACTACCAGAGTTCACTCAAACTCACGTCCATCGAGGCGTTGATGTCATCCAGCCATCTCATCCTCTGTCGTCCCCTTTTCCTCCTGCTCCCAATCCCTCCCAGCATCAGAGTCTTTTCCAATGAGTCAAATCTTCGCATGAGGTGGCCAAAGTAATGGAGTTTCAGCCTTAGCTTCATTCCTTTCAAAGAACACCCAGGGCTGATCTCCTTTAGAATGGACAGGTTGGATCTCCTTGCAGTCCAAGGGACTCTCAAGAGTCTTCTCCAACACCACAGTTCAAAAGCATCAATTCTTCGGCACTCAGCCTTCTTCACAGTCCAACTCTCACATCCATACATGACCACTGGAAAAACCATAGCCTTGACTAGATGGACCTTAGTCGGCAAAGTAATGTCTCTGCTTTGGAATATGCTATCTAGGTTGGTCATAACTTTTCTTCCAAGGAGTAAGCGTCTTTTAATTTCATGGCTGCAGTCACCATCTGCAGTGATTTTGGAGCCCAGAAAAATAAAGTTTGACACTGTTTCCACTGTTTCCCCAACTGATGAATAGATACATACAAATGTGATTTATCCCATAGCATGGTAGATACATTTTGGAATAAAAAGGAATGAATCATGAAACACACTATAACATGGATGAACTTTGAAAACAATGTACCTGAAAAAAGCCAAACACAGAGTCCACATTTTATTGTACATAATTCTGTTTATATGAAATGTCCAGAATAGGCAAATTTATAGAAAGAGAAAATAGTGTTTGCCGAGGGTTGGACTGGAGTTGAGGGGAATGGGGAATGACTGCTAATAGTATAAGGTTTCTTCAGAGGATGATGAAAATGTTCTAAAATTGATTGCAGTGATCAAAACTCAGTGGACATACTCAAAATCATTGAGCAGTACACTTAAGATGGGTAAATCATATAGTATATGGTTACATCTCAATAGAGTCGTTGTATGTATAAGAAAACCTGCACTAAAGGGGGGTCATTCTGGCCACTTCACATATGGAGTTTTACTGACAGACTCCATATGAACACTTTTAATATAGCTCCACTAGGTATACAAGATAAAAGCAAAATAGTTTAAGGTAAAGAGCTGGGTAATAGTAAAATTTGATGAAAGAAAACATTTTTCTTCTGAGAAATTAGAAATTACAAGAATTAAAGTGTAGATTTTCATTCCCTTTGTACGTAGCACAAGGGGAAAAGAGAAGTAAGGTTACAGAGAACTGAAATATAAGGTTGTCGTTGTTGCTTAGTCACTAAGTCGTGTCCAACTCTTTTGCGACCCCATGGGCTGTAGCTGCCAGGCTCCTCTGTCCATGGGGATTTCCCAGGCAACAATACTGGAGTGGGTTGCCATGTCCTTCTCCAGGGGATCTTTGCGACCCAGGAATCAAACCCAAGTCTCCTGCATTAGCAGGCAGATTCTTTACTACTGAGCCACCTGGGAAGCCCGAAATATAAGATAAAACAGATGAAAGTAGAGAGAGAAAAGTCATCTTTTAAAGAGACCAAAGGACACACAAACCAAGGCAAAACTAGACCATGGTATTAAACACAGCTACAGAAAGTACTTGTCAGAAAAAGGGGGCCAGGTGGAGAAGTGCGCACACATGTACTATTTATTCAGCACCTCTTGGGTGCCAGGATCTGTAATCGGCCAATTATAGTGACAAATAGGGAGAAGGCAATGGCACCCCACTCCAGTACTCTTGCCTGGAGAATCTCATGGACGGAGGAGCCTGGTGGGCTGCAGTCCAGGGGGTCACTAGGAGTCGGACATGACTGAGCGACTTCACTTTCACTTTTCACTTTCATGCATTGGAGAAGCAAATGGCAACCCACTCCAGTGTTCTTGCCTGGAGAATCCTAGGGACGGGGGGAGCCTGGTGGGCTGCTGTCTGTGAGGTCACACAGAGTCAGACATGACTGAAGTGACTTAGCAGCAGCAGCAGTGACAAATAACCATCTGAAAGATACACTGACACTGGTCTTCCAAACTGTTTTGGGGAAGGGGTGCCAGGGCAGCAGACTCTAGAACACTGAATAGACAATTCAGGATACTGAGCTGCTGTGCCATGAGTCATCCAGTCTACTCCCCTTCCTCTGATTCCATGTCGTTAGGCGACCTCACTGTCCTCTGGCTTCCCACAAATTGACAAGCAGTGTGCATAACATAACTACAGAACTTCAGAAAATAAAGCAATGGAGCAATAGAAGTTATTGTATACGCAGAGAGTCTGGAAGAATATTTACAGACTAAGCTGTGAACAACTGTTATCTCATGAGGTGGGATCGGAAAGGACTCTTTTTTTTTAAATTTTTTACTTTTGGAAAGGACTCTTTATATGTATCCATATTTGGGTTGGATTTTTAAATAATCACTGCTTTTCTATTAGGCATAAATATGATAGTTCTTAAATAATAATTTGGCTTTACCTTAATACTAGCTAAGCTGACAAAAATCTTCTGGTCTTTTATAGGTCAGTTTAATAAATTAGCCTCCCGAGATGATGCATGAGTCTTAAGCCTATGGTTTACATGAATCTACTATTAACAAAAGTATGGACTCATAAAGTAAAATCAAGATTCTGAGCCTTGAAGCCCCAGGGCTTGGTGAATTCTAGAAACAACAGTTGGTCAAGCTTCCTGGCAGCCATCAACTGGGCTTCTTTGGTAAAGCCTGAACCACACCAAGGACTCTGCATTCAAATTATATAAGCAGAAAATATTAAGGAGTTATAACTTAGAATCCCTCTAGAGAATGTTTCCTAGCATTTTAGCCTAATTTAACAAACAGGCATCTCCAAGAACAGCAGACCGGCTTTAGCCAATAAACTTTGAAAGAAAAGAGGCTGATTCTGTACCACCAACCAAAACCCTTTCCCTGCCCATGAATAGATCAGAACCATGGAGGAAGTGCTAGAAGCATAAGATTCCTAGGTTTAGCCTGGCCCTAGAGACTGAATCCTAAGTCTAACTACCCAACTCCAGCCCAGGTTTAAAAAGAAAGGTCAGAGTAGCCTGTAGTAGATGCCACTGGATGGTATCAATACTTCAGCATCAAAACCAGCTGGCCCTCAGCTACTCCAAAGTATGGCCAACTGGTTACCTCCAAACGACTCTGGGTCTGAGAATGCTATGTTGTCACAAAGCCCCCAGTTCCTACTTCTTGATAAATCCAACTACTAAAATCAAGATATCAGTTATTTAAGTCTAAAATGGAAAAGAACAATACAAAAGAATCAAGCATTAAATTATCCATGGATTAGACTATTTCCGACCCTTCCAATCCTGAGAAACAATGGTCTCACAAATCAGCAAAGGTTTCTAGGAGAAGCAGAATTAAAGAAAACCAGTTAAAGACCTAAAGTGATTAAAGAAAACTCACACATAAGACTAGGAACATCCAAGTAAGTGAGGAGGAACATCGAGGCATCAAATTAATAGCCCTATACATGACAGATACTAAACTTGCTCTTAAAAAAAAAAAAAATCAACCAAGAATAACGAATGTTAATGGAGCAACCTTGACTAAATAAATGCTCTGAAAATATGAGCATCTGTAAATCTCCATGCCCAATGAGTCATTAAAGCATCCCACTCATAAGAAACCATTTCTGTCCACCTCCAATGCAAAGTCTCAAGCTCAGGCAGATCTCATTTATACCTTAACTGGTTTGTATCCAATTTTGGCAAACCATCTTTCCCATCAGTCAGTCTTCTATGTGTCTGTTAAAGCTACTTTTCTCACAAGATTAATTATTTATTAGCCCCTTAAAAGTAACAACTTTTTCTTTCTCTCTCTATACCTTTATCTCACCTCTATGTCAACTGTTCTTTCCCTGCTGCCCAAAGTAATGATTCTCAATTATAGACTTCAAACAACTATACCACTTCTAAAGATACTATTCCCGTCTTTAGTATATCTCCACTTCTCTGAAATCCAATTAAATTCTGCTTCTTTGCATGAAGTTGACCTTATAATAAACTAATCTTCTGTTAACTACAGATTTGTTGTTCAGTCATATCTGACTCTTTGCAACCCCATGGACCACAGCATGCCAGGCTTCCTTGTCCTTCACCATCTCCCGAAGTGTGCTTAAACTGTTGCCCATTGAGTTGGTGATGGCATTCAACCATCTTATCCTCTGTCGTCCCTTCTTCTGCCTTCAATCTTTCCCAGCACTGGGGTCTTTTCCAATGAGTTGACTCTTTGCTTCAGGTGGCCAAAGTACTGATGTTTCACTTTCAGCATCAGTCCTTCCAATGTATATTCAGGACTGACTTCCTTTAGGACTGACTGGTTTGATCTTCTTACAGTCCAAGGGGCTCTCAAGAATCTTCTCCAACACAGATATGATCACAAAAAACAACCTATTCCAAGATGGTACATTTAAGACTGGGGTACAAAATGACCAGCTAGCAGTCCACTGTGGAATAACAGTGCAAGCCCCTGATAGAATCCCTACAGCCAACAAACAGGAGGTAGGACTCCAAGGCTCCATACTTTGCTGCTTTTAACCCTGACAATACCTTGGCTCCCTGGCCACAATGAGACACATCTTTGGCCTCCCAGTGTGCTATAAATATCACTTGGGTCACATCATCATTGTCTAGACACAAGTTTTTGTGCTCTCACCAATGAAAATGATCAGAGTGATTGAACAATATCAAAGGGAGAATTAAAAAACAGAGACGAGAATACAAGTATCCAGAGATAGCAAAACACATGCCCCAATGCCAAGAGTATCATGGACTTTGGAGGAACAAATCAAGGGGAAAAGACCCTCTGCTCTGGTCCAACTGTTCTTTTTCTGCTAAGTGAATTGCCTAGCAATACCTCTCCCCTTAGTCCTCAGTCTAAGGGGAAGTACAATTTGGCCCCAAAGGGGTTATTCCTAGTGTAGGTCCCAACCACCCCACAGGGATCTTTCCATTCCAGAGATCCTTTGTAGGTCCAAAACCCCGTGTGGTACAAGTCCAGCTCAAGGAACCCTCCGTGATACAACACAGTGGATGATTACTCCCAACTGTCTCTGCTTTCTGGGGGAGGCAGCTTCAAGCAGAAATGTGTGCTGGCCTGAGGTTAATCTCTAGGTGGTTTTTCAGCATCCTCTGTCACCTCTGTAGAAGGGGTGTGCTGCAGCTGGCATGTACCAGCTCCTGAGCACCCAACTTCATGTTGGTAGCCTGGTGGGAGTACTTATACCATGGAAATCTGCAAATGTGACAAATCTGGGCATTTTATTTCTTTAATGTTGTTACCATTAACCAATACACCACTACTTATGCCTGTCTGTCATGCAATTTGTGACTTTTTGTTTTATATAGAAAAAGTTTGGAGGGGGGGACTTTCCTGGTGGTCTAGTGGTTAAGACTCTGTACTTCCACTGCAGGGGGCCCAGATTCAATCCCTGGTTGGGAAACTAAGGTTCCCCCATGCTGCAATGCAGGCAAAAAAAAATTTTTTTTTTTTTGCATAGCCAAATCAGTTTGACTTTGTACCTTTTCAAACTGCTTTTAAACTTTTCAATGATTTGATTTTTTCTTCTACTTATTTACAGTCTCATAAAATTAATTTTAATGTATGAATTATCTGAAAAATTTTAACTACTAAATATAATGACATCAATTGCCTGTTGATTCAAAATGGCCCCTTTAGAGAGACGTTATGGGGAGGGAGGTGGGAGAGGGGTTCATGTTTGGGAATGCATGTACACCCGTGGTGGATTCATGTCAATGTATGGCAAAACCAATACAGTATTGTAAAGTAAAATAAAGTAAAAATAAAAATTTTTTAAAAAATGGCCCCTTTAACAAATAACAAATTCTTATTTACAGTATGGTCTTATGTTTTCACTCTTCTCTCCCATTCACCTATTTCACTATTGCATCATCAACAATAGCATCTAACATTTTTTGAGTACTTCCATGTACCAGCAATTTTCTCAGTCTCATTGAATCTCACACTTGACAGGTGAAGAAACTCGTGGTTGGAGAGATTAGGTAACTGAACTGTGGTTGTATGTCTGGTAAGTTGTTTTTCAGTTGCTAAGTTGTGTCCAACTCTTTGTGACCCCATGGACAGGTTTCTGCCCTTCACTATCTCCTGGAGTTTGCTCAAACACGTCTATTGAGTAGGTAATGATATCCATCTCATCCTCTGCCTCTTCCTTCTCCTTTTGATAGACCTAAAACCCAAGCACTCTACCCCCAATACCTAAACTCACAACCACTCTGCTAAACTGTAACAAATTACTGATTGCTACAGCTTGATTATCTCCTTTATGTTTATTGTGTTGTCAAGCCCTCTAAAAATAAATGTATTTTTTACTCAGATCATGTTAAATTTATAAATTAATTGGGGAAAAATTGTATCATCTCAATATTTTAGTTTTTGCATCCAGCAACAAAGTATATTCTTCCAGTTCATTCAAGTTTTATAAATCTCAAGAAAAGCTTTATAATTTTCTTTATTTTGATCACATATATTACTTGTTAGGATTATTTCTAGGTATTTTGTATTTGTTGTTACTATGGTCAATGGGATATTTTTCCCATTATTTTTTTCCAACTGGTTATTGTTGACACTTGGGAAAGGTACTGATTTTTGAATGTTGCTGTTGTTCAGTTGCCCATTTGTGTCCGACTCTCTGCAACCTCCTGGACTGCAGCATGCCAGGCTTCCCTGTCCTTCACTATCTCCCGGAGTTTGCTCAAACTCATATCCATTGAGTTGGTGATGCCATCCAGCCATGTCATCCTCCTGCTCTCAATCATTCCCAGCCTCAGGGACTTTTCCAATGAGTTGGCCGTTTGCATCAAGTGACCAAAATACTGAAGCTTCAGTTTCAGTATCAGTCCTTCCAGTGAGTATTCAGAGTTGATTTCTTTCAAGATTGACTGGTTTGATCTCCGTGCTATCCAAGGGATGCTCAGGGGTCCTCTCCAGTACCACAGTTCAAAGGCATTAATTCTTTGCCACTTGATCCTTTTTACGGTCCAGCTCTCACAACTGCACATGACCACAGGGAAGACCATAGCCTTGACTATACAGACCTTTGTCTGCAGAGTGATGTGTCTGCTTTTCAACACATGGTCATAGTTTTCCTGCCAAGTAGCAATCGTCTTCTGATTTCATGGATGCATGATTTTTATATATGTATCAAATATAGCCTTTATTAATAATTTTTAGTTGACTTTCTTAGTTTATGTTTTTTCATTTCTGATCATTATTTTTATTTTTGTTTTGTGGTTTAGTGCATCAATCAGAACGTCTAGAACAATGCTAACAGTGACAGAAGGCTTGCTTATGTGTTCCCAAAGAGAAAATCCTCTAGCATGTCACTGTCAAGTATAATATTGATTGTTGGTTCAAGACAGTGGATCTTATTAAAGATGTAGTTTTTATTTTCTAGCTTTAAAATAGCTTTGAAAAGGAGGAGAAGGCTTCCCTGAGGGTTCAGTAGGGGAGAATCCACCTGCCAATGCAGGAGACATAGGTATGATCCCTGGTCTGGGAAGATTTCACATGCCATGGAGCAACTAAACCCGTGGACCACAACTACTGAGCCTGTGCTCTAGAGCATGGGAATCATAACTACTGAGCCCATGCACTGCAACTGCTGAAGCCTGAGAACCCTAGAATCTACTCTACAACAAGAGAAGCCACTGCAATGTGAAGCCTGTGCTCTGCAACTAGAGAGTAGCCCCCCTTGCCACAACTAGAGAAAACCCATGCAGAAACAAAGACCAGGCAAAGCCAAAATAACATAAATTTACAAAAATTGTAATGAGGAGACACTGATTTTTTGTATGTTTTTGGGGCATACATACCATTGAGGTAATTTTAGGTTTTTTTTACTGACTTCCTATTTGAAATAGAAAAATTCTAGACTATTCAATAAAAAGGTAGGTCTGAGTTTTGGTATATGTCAGCTCTAAGTCATCCTAGGTCAACAGTACAGTCTGTTCTGAAAAATAAAAATAAAAAAATTTATTTCTTTGATACGTATTATCTTACACACATCTGGGAAATAGACAAATGATGTCAGTATAATGGAGAAGTCATTTTGGCTCACATGCAATTTTCCCCAGCATGTTAATATTTTCAAGTAGGCAGACTCAAGTTTTCTCATGATTATTAAGGAGAAAGCCTTAGCAATAAGACCTTCAGCAGGAGGTAAAAAAGCTGAAAAATTTAAAGAAGCAACTTACTTTTAAGTGATGGGTGAGTCAGTGGCTTCAAAAAAAACCATTACACTTTCCCTCTTTTAAGTTACTTGGCAAAGGTGCAAATGCAGCTGAAGAAGCTATAGAGACAATGCTCTTTGTATTAAAACAATTGATTAATTAAGAAGGTTACGTCCTGGATCAGATTCTTAATTCTGATGAAAAGGTCTCTATTAGAAGTAAATATCCTCTAAGACCTACTTCTCAAAGAAGAGAGCGTTAAGTTCTAGTGTTGAAAGCAACAAGATTTTTCTGTGATATTGGGTACAAACACCAGTAAACTGTTTTTGTTTTTTTCTTTTTCCTTAGTACTTCTATTTGGACTGCACTTCGTTACAAAGTTCCTTAGTTTTAAGTGTTCTTTCCCAATTCGATTTCTCCATCAGGCCTATTGTTTTTAGCACCTGAATTTGCACAACATGAGGTGATTTTATTTTTAAATTGTTGTTGAGGTTCTAATCTTGCCTTGTTTTTGTTTTCTTGTATTTTCCAGCTTTACCTGTATGGGGTGGCAGAGAAATGTCTGCATTCCTCATAGACCCACTGGGTCTCATGCAACCTGCTTATCACAATCCAGCCCACTTGAGATTTTTTTAAATCCAGCCAGCTAATAGACACGAAGTATCTGCCATCAAGGAATTTAAGATAATTTATTTAAATATCAAAAGTTTAAACACTTTTTATAGATGGAGTACCTGCAGTGAAGACAGGAGGTATGCAAATTTCTGAAGCATACTCACATGAAGAGTCTGGCCACTCTCAGGATCCAACTGTCCTGTTTACAATGCACATATGTCACCAAACTCCTGATGTTCTCCCACACAACCTGCTCCACCAACAGCCTTACCCTCCCCTATACACAGTAATTCCACCCTCTCAGGCGTTCAGACAAAAAGCCATACTACAGCTTCTGTTCCTCAACTCATATGCCCCATTCATTCACAAAATGCTACTGTCTCAACCTTCCAGCTACATCCAGAATCTGAATGTGTCCTCACTTCTCCACAGATACCACCATTATCTCTCACCTGAGTCACTGCAATAGATTTCTATCTGCTTCTATCCTTGTCGCCTCAACACTAGTTTCAAGAAGATGAGACTCTTTTCCTCGGAAAGCCAGAGCACGTTATTCCTCTGCTCAAAAGCCCACAATGTCTTCCACCCTGAGCAAAAGTCCAAGTTTTTCTAATAGCCTATAAGACCCTATGTGCTCTGGCACCAACTACCCCTGACCTGTTCCCTTCCCTCCACACACTCCTCCAACCACTCTGGCCTTGTAGCCCCTCCAGCCTCTCAGGCCTGCTTCTATCTCCAGACTCTGTACTTGCTGTTCCCTCTACCTAGAATGGTCCTTCCCAAGTAATCAAGCTGGCTTGCCTCCTCATTTCCTTTAGGTTTTTGTTCAAATGTCATCACTGTAATGAGTCTTTTCTTGATTTATCTGCATAAATTGCAAATAAACACATTTACAGACATTCCCTATTTCCTTTCCCTAGCTTATTTTTCTCCATTGCAGAATGGAGAAACTGCTAAACTATTTATTTTACTTTTTTTTTTTTACCTGTCCGGTCCATTGGAAAAGAAGCCTGGTGTTCTCTGAGGCATCCCCGGCACCTAGAATGGTTCTGGCTCAATAACTACTTGCTGAGTGACCAAATAAGGCTCACTGTATGATGTGATGAAGGAAGAGACAAAGATGATGCAAAGTTATGGCATTACTCATCACAAATTCAAGGAATACTTGGAAGAAGGTGAGCCGTGCACAGAAGTTTATTTTAATGCAGTCATATGGCTAGGTTGTGAAAACTTGTTCAAGAGATTTACTGAGCTGCTTCCTCAGATCAAGGACACTTGAAATAAAAGGGTTTTGAGTGGTTCGACTTGTCAGACCCCCCAGCGACTCACAAGATCGTTCTTCTATGATGTGACAAGACATCCAGACACACCAAAACTGAGACCGCAGGGGGAAAAAAAGCAGAAGCACTGCTGATACGACCAAGGGTATACAAGTGTTCTGACTCACAGCGGATACAGAAATCAAGCAACAGGAGATTGCATTCACTTTCCACAGTGGACCAGTCCCCTCACTCAACAGAACGACTGCATTTAAAAAGTAAAGAATCTTATAAATCAATTTCAAAAGAAATAAACACATTTTAAAAAGAAGAAATTGCATTTTTAGTATCTGTGGTTACCTCTGAAAGCCATCCTTCAGGGACAGGCCTGAATCACCAAGCATTTGTCCCCCTGGTATGGCTCACATGTTCATGAGCAAAATGCATGAGCAAAATCCAACCAACAAAAAGTCAATATTTATGACATTCTGAAGATGAATTTGCAAAGCTTAGAATAATCTTAAAACTTCTCACGTGTGCTCAACTTAGATGTGTTTTCTATCCCTGATGCTGTGAAAATGTACTCTTTTTTTTTGAAAGTGTGGAAATCAATCCTGGAGCTGCCTTCTATGACGTAAACCTAGAGTCATAATAAATTGAACAATGCCTGACTATTCACCTAGAGTTGAGGATATGGTTGCTTCTTAAGTGCCATATTCCATTGTTAGATCAAGAATGCTGTGAGTAGCTGCAGGCCTGTAACTACACTTTGGAGATTAACAAGTTTATCAAATTATTATTCAAGTTGACTGAAATCTTAATATTAGAGATCTGTTTTATATCATTAATGTTAAGAATTTAAACTTCACATGAGCCCACACGTGTGGATTTCAAATTATGTAATCCATTACTTTAAAAGCACAGGTGCTTACATTCCAGCAGGGACAAGGGAATGAAATACAAGGAATGCCTGAGAAACTTTACAGACTGAAGGAGTTAATGAAGGAAACGTGATGGCTAAATGCAATGTGGAATCTTGGATTGAATCCTAGGATAGAAAAAGGGCAATTGTGGAAAACTTAGGAAAATCTGAATAAAGGCTATAGTTTAGTTAATGATATTGCACCAATATTAGTTTTTAAGTTTTGACAAAAGTACCATATCAAGCTGTAAACATTAGTTGAAGCTGGATGAAGGGATCCAGGAACATTTTCTACTTTTTACAACTCTTCTATAAATCTAAAATTATTTCAAAAAAAATTTTAAAGGCTCTTATTCTAGAAATACAACAAAAATTTTAGCCATTTAAGGGTGCTCTGTTAAAATAAAAATTCAATGTCACAAAGTTGGTTTCATCTATTGATAATTATTGATACAGAATAAAGCAAGGCTATAGAAATCTGGAATTTCAGCTACTCTCAATATGCAAATAATCAAAAATAGACACACTGACTAACAACAACAACAAAAAACCTGACATTGCTCTTTCACAACAAAACATAAATATCCCAAAACAAATAAAGGAAAACCACGTCAAGATAATTACGATCATATTTATACAGACTTACAGTGACAGTGAAGATCTGAATAAACCATTATTTCAGCTAACACTGGGTATGAAAGATGCTGTAAATTTGGAAGGTACTTAAAGCTTGTTTCTACATGCTGGAATTATAAAAGATTACCTTATTCTTTATGCTTTTCTCTGCAATGGGCATATCAAGATTTAAAATCTGAACAATAAGCATAATACATTTTTGTATTAGCCCATGTGGTAGCAAAATAAAACAACAGGAAGCTATTTCTGCCCTGCAAGCTCTCATACCCTTTCTCCCCTTTTGTCCTCTCCCACTCCACAGGTTTGGCCTCTGACCAGGTCTCCTCTTTATAGAGCATCATCAGTCTTGCTGGACCCCTCCACTGAACTCCAGTCTATCTTCCCATTCTTATAAGCTATTTTCCTAAAATTCAGGTTACAACACATCACTTCTCTGTCAAAACAAAAGAAACTCTAAGGCTCTACCTATAGTCTAAAAAAGAAAAACTTAATATTATAAGGGTGAAATAATTCACTGAAGCCATAATTTCAAACCTACCTTTCAAGGCTTAGCCCACTATGTCCCATCATAAATATGGGAATAAATATCTTTAGGTATAAAGAGACTAGGAAAAAGAAAGTGAAAGTCGCTCAGTTGTGTCCAACTCTTTGCGATCCCAGGACTATACAGTTCATGAAATTCTCCAGGCCAGAATACTGGAGTGGGCTCAATACCCACCATCAAGCTTCTCCCAAGCCTCTGTTCATGCCCTTCTCATTAATAAAATTACTTACTTTAGCTACTCTTTGCTGAGTGCTTATTATGTGCTAAACACAATGCTAAGAGATTTACAATTAATTTTTTCTATCATCTTACCAACTCCTAGGGGCATGTGCTACTAAGTGAGGAAAAGTCAAAGCTATTAGCTAATTTTCCCAAGGTTACCTGGCTAGTAAGTGGTGGTATAAGAACTTGAGTTCCAATCTCCAAGTTCCAAACTCTGAACACAATCTTCTTGTCAACTTCTATCAATCCATTAAGTCCCAGAATAAATGCTAACTTCTATTACCATTCCCAATTCCTCCAGTTGGAAATGATAATCTTTTCCATAGACCCACATGCCTATTTGACTTCCCTTGTAGCTCACTCGATAAAAGAATCTGCCTGCAATGTAGAAAACCCAGGTTTGATCCCTTGGTTGGGAAGATCCCCTGGAGAAGGAAATGGCAACCCACTCCAGTATTCTTGCCTGGAGAATCCCATGGACAAAGGAGCCTGGCAGGCTATAGTCCATAGGGTCACAACTTATTGACTAAACCACCACCACTACCACATGCCTATTTAATTTCCTTTTATAAATCTTAATTCATCCTGCCTTGTATATAGGAAACAATATATATATGTCTGTATTACCCATTGGATTCAAGAGCTTTGAGAACAGGAATAGCTCAATTATTATCCTTTACAACTTGGACTCATGATAATGTCATGGGATAGCAGAACTCAGTAAATGTCTGTCAAAGTAGGAAATCATGTTCAGAGAAACTTTAACTTCTATTTAATTCTCTTAGTTGTTCACATACACACACACACACACACACACACACACACACATGTTTGAACTACAGCTACCAAGAATTTCCCAGAGTACAAAGAATACAGGTTTTGAAGCTTGACAAACCTGTTCACAAATCTTGGCTCTACTACAAAGTAACAATCTGACCTTAGGGGCAACTCACTTAACCAATGTGTGCTAAGTCTTCATCTGTAACATTAAGACTAGTCATAATAGGTGTAAAATATACTGCACTACATAGCAAAGTAAACTTCTGATAAATAGTTAAGTGTTTCTTATGAGAACTTGTTTCATGCCCAGAATGACAGGCCCTCATCTCTTTAAAAAATGGTCGATATTTCCATAGGTAGATGACATGAAACACTTTACATAATAAGACCCAGGATGGGGTATGATTAAATGCTACATGTTCAGGGGTGGGAATGATCAGCATTGACCAAAAAGAAAGTCTTCCTGAAAGGAAGGAATATGAGTTGGCTCATCAGGACAGAATTTGGACAGAAGGGAGAAAAATTCCAAATAAGTTGAACATCATAAGTAAAAGGGGTGAGGCTGGAGTAAAGGAGCGTATTCAAAAAGTATGCCTCCAGTACAATTTTTGCTCGGTGGACAAATGTCAGATGAATAAAATAAGGGCAGATTCCAGAGCAAACTTTGAATATAATACTGGATATACTGCTAAACAGAAGTGAGAAAAGAGATGCTTCATATGGCTTTTGTTTGCTATAATGAGCATAAACAAAATCTTACTTGTGAATATATCCTTTGTCTTTATTAGCTTTATTCACTATTTTTAATCTCTAACATCAATGTCAGTATTCCCACCCAATCCTGTCTTTTAGCACTATGAAACATATTAGTATGCATAGAGAAATAATGACTGGGTGTAGATAAAAGACAGAAGACATAGGGCTAAGGGTTCCTTGCAAGTTAAGAATGCTGTTTTTTTCTGAAGACCATCAGAACCAGGAAAAGTAGTTTATTCTTAATGTTAAGAACAAAAAAAAAATTTTAGGTACATTCTATTGAGAAAAACAAAGCAATGCCAAATTGGTTAATGAGCTATGATAGTGATATGAACTATCTATGTTCTGTGACAGCTGATAAAGAATCAGCCAATATACACAAAACATAACACTTTTCAAAATGGACTCACACCTTCAAGATTCCTATTGCTTGAATGAAATTCACTCAGTTGTAGTTTTATACAAATCATCCACCATGAAATGGTCTAAGAGCCCAGCATCCTGAGTTTACATATAGATTTTTCAAATCAGTGGGCACCTATTCAATCAGAACGGAAAAAACTAAAAAGGAAAAATCTAGCTGACAAGTATTAATAACAGGAAAAATGTAATCCACTCATCTCCAGTAGTCCATATTAACCACATTGACAATAAGGTGTAACATAACACCCCTACTTCTAATTCATCAACATTTTATGTCCTAGAAATGAATTAGGGGTAACTCTTACTCTAATCAAAATTATCAGCCAACAGGAATGGTTTATACTAAATAGAGAAGGTACTTTGAGAATTACAATGTCAATGTCAAAAAATATAGGAAAGAAAATTAAAAGCTAAATATGTTAAACAGAATTACTGTATCTTAACATAATACATAACATGTTAAAAAAATTTTTTTTTTTTTTTTTTAACTATCTCAGTCAGTCAGTTCAGTCGCTCAGTCATGTCCGACTCTTTGCGACCCCGTGAACTACAGCACACCAGGCCTCCCGGTCCATCATCAACTCTCGGAGTCTACCCAAACCCATGAGTCAGTGATGCCATCCAACCATCTCATCCTCTGTCATCCCCTTCTCCTCCTGCCTTCAGTCTTTACCAGCATCAGGGCCTTTTCCAGTGAGTTAGCTCTTCGCATGAGGTGGCCAAAGTACTGGAGTTTCAGCTTCAACATCAGTCCTTCCAATGAACACCCAGGACTGATCTCCTTTAGAATGGACTGATTGGATCTCCTTGCAGTCCAAGGGACTCTCAAGAGTCTTCTCCAACACCACAGTTCAAAAACATCAATTCTTCAGCGCTCCGCTTTCTTTATAGTCCAACTCTCACATCCATACATGACCACTGGAAAAACCAGAGCCTTGATTAGATGGACCTTTGTTGGCAAAGTAATGTCTCTGCTTTTTAATATGCTGTCTAGGTTGGTCATACCTTTCCTTCCAAGGAGTAAGCGTCTTTTAATTTCATGGCTGCTATCAACATTTGCAGTGATTTTGGAGCCCAGAAAAATGAAGTCTGCCACTGTTTCCACTGTTTCCCCATTTATTTGCCATGAAGTGATGGGACCGGATGCCATGATCTTGGTTTTCTGAAAGTACTATCTTGTTCCATTCATATGGTACAAGAAAGGCCAAACGCTGTGAATTTGCCTAGCAGATGGGGGAAGACATACTTTCAGCATATGAACTAGCCAATGCTGCAAAAATTCCATTTTTTTTTCCCAACTGGTCCATAGGCCATTAATGGAATTTGGGATACCTAAAAATAAGAGTAAAGAAAACAACCTAAGGCCTGAGTTCTAATTCTCAACAATTTGCTTACAAGCTAAATTATTTTAACTTCTATCAACTTGTTTTCTCATCTGTAAACAGGACAGTTATATCTAACACAGGACAGTTAATGGTGGCTCATCTTCTTCTTTGAAGGACACAAAGTGTCCCCACAAAAATCAAAGGCAGTTTTCTAATTGGAAGGGGGTGCATGAAGATGGCTCTGCACAGTATTACACTGAAAACTGTGAAAATACTAACTGTCATATCAAGAATGGGGACTTGAGGAAACTATTCCCCAATCTTCTCTTTGATGCCAGCACTGCCTGGTATAGTGACCACGGATTATATACAGGAACAGTGATATGGGAGAGGCAGAGAAGACCAAAAATATGAATATCCACAGTGCAAATTCAGATAAGATATGCAATAAAAAATTATACTAAAAGTTCCTTGCTTAGATTAATTGAATAGAAAAAGTCTCCCTTCTAGATTCTTGGAAAAATTAAACCCTCTTATCAAGAATTCAACTTAACACTGAACACCTATTATGTGCAAGCTACTATGTAGGTACTATCAAAGACAGGGGAAAACATTAAAAGTCCCATGGGGCTTCCCAGATGGCTCAGTGGTAAAAAATCCGCCTGCCAGCGCAGGAGATGCGGGTTTCACACCTGGGTCGTGAAGATCCCCTAGAGAAGGAAATGGTAACCCACTCTGGTATTCTTGCCTGGAAAATCCCACTGATAGAGGAGCCTGGTGGGCTACAGTCCATGGAACCACCAAGAGTTGGACACAACTTAGCAATTGAGCGCGCACACGCACACACACATGTACAACAAGCCCAATACATAAAATGATAATAATTACTATACCAGAAATACAAAAGTATCGTGAAACTTAAGTACAGACAGCCCATAATCCTGAGCCTAGCATTTAAGGTTACAATCTACCCCGCAGCCAGGCCTCACACTTCAGATAAACACATTCTCCAGCCATTCCACACCACTTTTGCCAAATATATTAAGCATTGTATGCTTCTGTGCTTTTGCTCATGTGATTCCTTCAGGCAAAAATTTCTTTACCTATGTCTTACTGAAGTTATTTTTCATCCTCAAGACCAAAGTCCATTCCTTTTGCTTCACAAAGCCTTCTCACACCCAGCTGTAATGAAGGAAGGTGACTAAAACAGCAACAAAATGATTCCAGGAAACATACAGACAAAAGGAAAGAAACACAAAATCTGTACCAGAGAAGCTAGACGGTAACTATAAGATTAAAAATTTGTCAGAATTTTCTAGAAAACCATCATACCATGCTACAGAGAAAGTTAACAAGTCTAACAAGGTCTGGCAGGAGGAACCCAAGCGGTAAGAGAAAGCCATCAAGATTATGGGATAATAGAAACAATAAAAACTCAGCAGTTAGCATTTTCATCTATTATTCCAGAAGGACTAAGAAGTATATGGAACGTTAGCCACTGGTTAATGTTAATGAATGGCATTAAAGAACAGAACTGAGTATTTTATAATCTTAAGACACTGATGCCTGTGGTAAAGAGCCCGCCTGCCAATGCAGGAGACACAAGAGACACAGGTTTGATCCCTGGGTCGGGAAGATCCCCTGGAGGAGGCATGGCAACCCACCCCAGTATTCTTGCCTGGAGAATCCCATGGAGAGAGGAGCTTGGCGGGCTACAGTCCATAGGCTCACAAAGAGTCAGACACGACTAAAGCGACTTAGCACTTAGCACAAGACAATGCAAAGATTAAGCACTAACTGTAACAGAGGGCACCTGGTTAAGTCTGAAAGAATGCCTTTGCCCAGAAACTGGCTTATTTCATCAGAAGTTCTCAACAGAAAGGCCTTGAACTACAAATGGAAGGGTGGAAGAAAGGATATAAACTCAAGTGATACTATAATGTATCATTTATCCACCAAACACTCACTGGCCATCTATCTCCTAGGTGCCAGGCCCCAGGATAATGCTGAGGATACAGCAATCAACAAAACAGACAAATCCCTGCTCGTGGAGCTTATGGAAGGAGAAAGTCAATAAAAATATGTTAGTGATTTCAGGTGATGATCAGCTTACAGAAAAAAAGAGCCAAGTAAAGAAAGAGAAAATGAGAGGGCTGGGCTGGAAGGGCTGCTTCAGAACTGTGGGTGCAAGTCTGGCAGATCTGAGGGTAGAACCAGAGAAGAGGAAGGCTCTGACAAGGACACATCTGCAGACAAGGCTCAGGGCCAGAACATAATGAATTAAAACAATGGTAAGAAAGAAGAGGTAGGCAGAGCCAGATGAGAAAGTCTGGATGTCACATTTAAGTGTGATGAAGTTGCTGGAGGGCTCCAAGCTCACAGAGATGGGATCTGAGCTGCTCTTTGATCACTCAGGCTGCTGTGAAAAGAAAGGACTATAGGCACCAAGCACAGGATGCTAATTTGGACTAGGCCAGTGGCAGTAAAGTTGGTACATGTCAGACACTATATGTAAATAAAGATGAGAGCCAGTCCTAGGAAAACATTTTTGGAAAAAGGGAAGCATCACAAAGACAACCTTCCGATATGACACGTGCAGGATGAGTCATACACAAGCCTTGACTGTCAGTGCTCCTTTAATCCTCTCCCCCCCATTGGGTGGTGGGCTCCCTGAGAATTTTCATTCATTGCTGTATGTCCAAAGCTCAGCACAATGCTTGGAATACCAGCAGGTACTACAAAAAGACTTTTTTACCAGTAAATCTTGACACTTTAAACACAGGAAAGTACAACCTTATAGGTATCATCAAAATTTAGTAGGATGAGACTCAACAGTAGTCTGTAAACACTGAAGCCCTAATACGTGAATAGGTGATGAAATTCAGAAAGAACTCTACACTGTTTCAAATAAACAAGTTTACCCAGACATTGACTGAATCCCTGCTACATGTCAGACCAGTGCAATACCCTGAGAACACAGAGACACTGCCTCTCCTGTCTCCAGGGAGGTATTCACACCCTGGTGATCCAGACAGGTTATATGCCGTCTGCAATGGCAGAGAATGAGAGGAAAGCACACAGTAAGAAACATGTTAGCATCCCCATTTTTAGAAAAGGGAACACCATAAACTTTACAACTGAGCCTAACTTCAACTCAAGATAAAATTCCAGAACAGATGATCCAAAGAAGGTTTGTGGGCACTGAGAAAAGGATGAGGCGAATGGTTAGAACCAGCTCATGTACCTGAGTAAGCCACACCTGGCTAATGTCACGTCCTTGGTTTGATAGTTAAGAGAATAGATTGGAAAAGAGTCGATATATCTGAATTTTACTAAAGTTTGTTGATCTCATCTCTAATAATATCTCTCACGATAAGATGGAGAAAAATGGACTAAAAGAAGTGTCAAGTACATTTGGAACTGCTACAATGGTCTTGAGAAAAGAACTGATCAAGTAAACAGAGGTCCTCAAAAGAAATGAAAAACATTTTTAATAAATAAAGTAAAATGATAAATGATACCAAGGCAAAAAGATAATGGCACAGGGGGTTCCAAAGAAAACAGGCTGGCAGGACCACACTACAGTGAACCCCACAGTCAATAAGCCCTTTGCCAAATGAACATGAAGACATAAATGATTTGCTGACCAAATTATCAGATAATAACTTGAGGAAGCAATAGCAAATACAACAGATAATAAAGTCAGAATTCCAAAAGCTCATACAATCTGCCAAACTGGGCAAAAATCAACAGCTTTACATTTTCTCAGAAAATTCAAGTTTTCTACTTATCTTTTTAAAATCCAACACTACTACAACATGGTTGGAAGTGTGGGGGGCAGGGAATGACTTAGGGCTTTTCATGGACAGCAAGCTAATGTCAGTAACGTTGTTGAAAAGCCTAATGCAACCTTTGCGTGTGTGCATGCTCAGTCATGTCTGACTCTTTGCAACCCCATGGACTGTATCCTGCCAGGCTCCTCTGTCCATGGAATTTTCCAGGCAATACTAGAGTGGGTTGCCATATCCTATTTCAGTGGATCTTCCTGACCCAGGGATTGAACCCGCATCTCCTGCACTGGCAGGCAGGTTCTTTACCACTGAGCCACCTGGGAAGCCCAATGCAACTTTAGGTAACAGTAAGAATTCAGAAGAAAGAACTGACTACATCTAGTCTACTGAGTTCCTTTCTATGCAACACACTTCAGTGGAACTGTTAAACTAGAATTCACTCATACAGATGAGAGACTTGGGGAGTACTTCTGATAGTTGCTAACTGAACATATGCATTTAATGCTGCTCCCTCCCAAAATGCCACTTAAATAACAGTAGAGGAATTCAAAATATCTGGAACTAGGATTTAGGTAGGAGAGAGACAATTAACCTAGCAGAATCCAAGAAACTAAATTCTGAGTCAACAGTGGGAAAGGCCAGGAAGCAAACCAATTAATACCATAAAACTCTCCCAAACTTCATGAACTTGTGGTATATGATATCTCTGGAACCAGAGGAGAAAAATGGGAGGATTCATTAAAGGGAGCTGTGAGACCCTTGGAGCAGAAAGGGAACTAACTGCCCATCCTCTATCCAGAAAAGTTATGGGCAAGGGGAGAGAAAACAAAAGGAATAAGTGCAAGTTTACATATTAAATACCGAGACCAAATAAATAAATAAATAAATACTGAGACCAAGTCCCTCTCCAGTTGTCTTTCCCTGCTTGGGTCCCAGAATTCTAGCAGTCAAACAAACACTCGCCAGGAGATGAGAAGAGATTTCCTGGGGAAAATCTGATCCGTTCAAAAAAAAAGACCAAAACATACTGACGCTGAGTGTTTCCAAAAAATAGGGCCTGGCCAAACCACCCTACAGGGCTTCGCTGGTGCCTCAGACTGTAAAGAATCTGCCTGTAATGCAGGAGACTCAGGCTTGATCCCTGGGTCCGGAGAATCCCCTAGAGAAGGGAATGGCAACCCACTCCAGTACTCTTGCCTTGAGGATTCCATGGATAGAGGAGCCTGGCAGGCTATAACTCATGGGTCACAAAGAGTTGGACATGACTGAGTGACAAACACACAGACCACACTACAGTGAACCCCACAGTCAACAACCCCATCCTCAAATGAATACAGTGCTTTCAACAAGCTTTGGGAGCCTGGCACTTAAACAATGAGCAGATAATTAAGTACTACCAGCAGCAGCTGCACTTTGCTGAAGCAGCTGTGAAGAGATATCCCACATCCAACATAAGAGAAAACCAAGTAAGATGGTAAACACTGAGAGAGGGCATCAGAGGGCAGACAGACTGAAACCATAATCACAGACACCTAGCCAATCTGACCACATGGACCACAGCCTTGTCTAACTCAATGAAACTAAGCCATGCCATGTGGGGTCACCCAAGACAGGCGGGTCATAGAGGAGAGGTCTGACAGAATGTGGTCCACTTGAGAAGGGAATGGCAAACCACTTCAGTATTCTTGCCTTGAGAACCCCATGAACAGTAGGAAAAGGCAAAAAGATAGGACACTGAAAGATGAACTCCCCAAGTCAGTAGGTGCCCAACATGCTACTGGAGATGAGTGGAGAAATAACTCCAGAAATAATGAAGGGATGGAGCCAAAGCAAAAACAACACCCGGTTGTGGATGGGAATGGTGATAGAAGCAAGGTCCAATGCTGTAAAGAGCAATATTGCATAAGAACCTGGAATGTCAGGTACATGAATCAAGGCAAATTGGAAGTGGTCAAACAGGAGATGGCAAGAGTGAACATCGACATTCTAGGAATCAGCAAACTACGATGGACCAGAATGGGTGAATTTAACTCAGATGACCATTATATCTACTACTGTGGGCAGGAATCCCTTAGAAGAAATGGAGTAGCCATCATGATCAACAAGAGAGTCCAAAGTGCAGTACTCGGATGCAATCTCAAAAACGACAGAATGACCTCTGTTTGTTTCCAAGGCAAACCATTCAATTTCATGGTAATCCAAGTCTATGCCCCAACCAGTAATGCTGAAGAAGCTGAAGTTGAACAGTTTTATGAAGACATACAAGACCTTCTAGAATTAACACCCAAAAGGATGTCCTTTTCATTATAGGAGACTGGAATGCAAAAGTAGGAAGTCAAGAAACACCTGGAGTAACAGGCAAATTTGGCCTTGGAATGCAGAATGAAGCAGGGCAAAGGCTAATAGAGTTCCTCTAAGAACACACTGGTCATAGCAAACACCCTCTTCCAACAACACAAGAGAAGACTCTACACATGGACATCACCAGATGGTCAACACTGAAATCAGATTGATTATATTCTTTGTAGCCAAAGATGGAGAAGCTCTATACAGTCAACAAAAACAAGACTGGGAGCTGACTGTGGCTCAGATCATGAACACCTTATTGACAAATTCAGACTGAAATTGAAGAAAGTAGAGAAAACCACTAGACCATTCAGGTATGACCTAAATCAAATCCCTTATGACTATACAGTGGAAGTAAGAAATAGATTTAAGGGACTAGATCTGATAGAGTGCCTGAAGAACTATGGACGGAGGTTAGTGACATTGTACAGGAGACAGGAATCAAGACCATCCCCAGGAAAAGAAAAGCAAAAAAAGCAAAATGGCTGTCTGAGGAGGCCTTACAAACAGCTGTGAAAAGAAGGAAAGCAAAAAGCAAAGAAGAAAAGGAAAGATATAAGCATCTGAATGCAGAGTTCCAAAGAATAGCAAGGAGAGATAAGAAAGTCTTCCGCAGTGATCAATGCAAAGAAATAGAGGAAAACAATAGAATGGGAAAGACTAGAGATCTCTTCAAGAAAATTAGATATCAAGGGAACATTTCATGCAAAGACGGGCTCAATAAAGGACAGAAATGGTAGGGACCTAAAAGAAGAAGTGGCAACCCACTCCAGTATTCTTGCCTGGAGAAACCCATGGACGGAGGTGCTTAGTGGGCTACAGTCCACAGGTCACAAAGAGTCGGACACGACTGAGCAACTTCACTTCACTTTCACTTTCAAGAGAAGAAGATATTAAGAAGAGGTGGCAAGAATACACAGAAGAACTGTACAAAAAAGATCTTCACGACCCAGATAATCATAATGGTGTGATCACTCACCTACAGCCAGACATCCTGGAATGTGAAGTCAAGTGGGCCTTAGGAAGCATCACTACGAACAAAGCTAGTGGAGGTGATGGAATTCCAGTTGAGCTATTTAAAATCCTGAAAGATGATGCTGTGAAAGTGGTGCACTCAATATGCCAGCAAATTTGGAAAATTCAGCAGTGGCCACAGGACTGAAAAGGTCAGTTTTCTTTCCAATCCCACAGAAAGGCCATGTCAAAGAATGCTCAAACTACCACACAATTGCACTCATCTCACACGCTAGTACAGTGATGCTTAAAATTCTCCAGGCCAGGCTTCAGCAATACGTGAACTGTGAACTGCCTGATGTTCAAGCTGGTTTTAGAAAAAGCAGAGGAACCAGAGATCAAATTGCTAACATCTGCTGGATCATCGAAAAGCAAGAGAGTTCTAGAAAAACATCTATTTCTGCTTTATTGACTATGCCAAAGCCTTTGACTGTGTGGATCACAATAAACTGTGGAAAATTCTTAAAAAAGAGATGGTAATACCAGACCACCGGACCTACCTCTTGAGAAATCTGTATGCAGGTCAGGAAGCAACAGTCATAATTGGACATGGAATAACAGACTGGTTCCAAATAGGAAAAGAAGTACGTCAAGGCTGTATCTTGTCACCCTACTTATTTAACTTATATGCAGAATACATGATGAGAAACACTGGGCTGGATGAAGCACAAGCTGGAATCAAGATTGCTGGGAGAAATATTAATAACCTCAGATATGCAGATGACACCACCCTTATGGCAGAAGGGGAAAAGGAACTAAATAGCCTCTTGATGAAAGTGAAAGAGGAGAGTGAAAAAGTTGGCTTAAAGCTCAACATTCAGAAAACTAAGATCATGGCATCTGGTCCCATCACTTCATGGGAAATAGTTGGGGAAACAGTGGAAACAGTGGCTAACTTTATTTTTCTGGGCTCCAAAATCACTGCAGATGGTGACTGCAGTCATGAAATTAAAAGATGCTTACTCCTTGGAAGGAAACTTATGACCAAACTAGACAGCATATTAAAAAGCGGAGACATTACTTTGCCAGCAAAGGTCCGTCTAGTCATGGCTCTGGTTTTTCCAGTGGTCATGTATGGATGTGAGAGTTGGACTATAAAGAAAGCTGAGTGCCAAAGAATTGATGCTTTTGAACTGCGGTCTTGGAGAAGACTCTTGAGAGTCCCTTGGACCGCAAGGAGATCCAACCAGTCCATCCTAAAGGAGATCAGTCCTGAGTGTTCATTAGAAGGACTGATGTTGAAGCTGAAACTCCAGTACTTTGGCCACCTCATGCAAAGAGCTGACTCACTGCAAAAGACCCTGATGCTGGTAAAGACTGAAGGCAAGAGGAGAAGGGGATGACAGAAAATGTGATGGTTGGATGGCATCACCAACTCAGTGGACATGGGTTTGGGTGGACTCCGGGAGTTGGTGATGGACAGGGAGGCCTGGTGTGCTGTGATTCACCGGGTCACAAAGAGTCGGATACGACTGAGCGACTGAACTGAACTGAACTGAGACAGTCAAGGAGGGAAACCTTTAACATGAATGCAGAGATAAACTGAAGAAACTAAGTTGGAAGAAACAGATGATGCAGATACAGAGAGAAGTGAACTTAAAACAAATGCACACACATACGCAGAGAGAACAGATGGCACAAAAATAAACAATAATGATGTGAACAAAGCAAAATACCACATGAAATTAAGAACTCATAGCAGAAATAAAAATGTAATAGAAAGACAAACTGAAGAAATCTAATAGAATATGGATTAGAAGACAACGAGTTCAGAAATGAAAGAAAAGCTAAGGAAAGGACAGACCAAGGAAAACAGGTGGGAAGAAATAGAAGAATTCAGGAAAAAACTTCCCAACTGCAAAATATAAATTTCCAGATTGAAAGACCCCCACAGTGTCCAGCATAATGGATGAAAACCGATCCACAAAAAAGGCACATCACTGAAAAATGTCAGAAGATGGATCACAGGGAAGACCCTAAAAGGTTCCAGAGAGAATAAAAAAATTTAATACATGATAAAAAAAATCAAGAACCAGAATCAGACTTCAATAGCTATCCTAGCAGGAAGAAGA
This sequence comes from Ovis aries, assembly GCF_016772045.2. Taxonomy (NCBI): domain Eukaryota; kingdom Metazoa; phylum Chordata; class Mammalia; order Artiodactyla; family Bovidae; genus Ovis; species Ovis aries. The sequence continues at coordinate 17,778,698 of NC_056055.1, forward strand.
CAAAGGAAAAATACGTTTTAAATTCTGAGAGAAAATAATTTGCAATCTAGAATTCTAAATCCAGCCAAATATAAATATTCATGAAGAATAAAAATATGCAAGTTATCTAAAAATTACATGTATCCTTTTCTCAGGAACCTACTAAAGGAGGTATTTTTTTCCAATTAAGGGAATAAACCAAGAAAGAAATCACCAGGACAAGAACACTGATGAGAGAAATCAAAGGCTCAATAAATGGAGAACTACACATCATTCACAAACTGGAAGACTCAATATTACTTAACAAATTCTTTCCTAATTGATCTCTAGTTGCGGGGCTTCCCTGGTGGCTCAGACGGTTAAGAATCTGTTTGCAATGCAAGAGACTTGGGTTTGATCCCTAGCTCAGGAAGATTCCCTGGAGAAGGGCATGGCAACCCACTCCAGTATTCTTGCCTGGAGAATTCCATGGACAGAGGCACCTGGAGGGCTACAGTCTATGCGGTCTCAAAGAGACAGACATGACTGAGTGACTAACACTTTCACTTCACTATAGTTGCAACGCAAGCCAAATCAAAATTCCAGCAGGATTTTGGGGGTAAATATTGATAAACTGATTTTAAAATGTATAAGGAAAGGCAGAAGACTAGAATAGACAAAATAGTTTTCTACATTACTCACACCACTTGATTTCAATATATACTATAAAGCTACCATAATCAAGACCATTTGGTATTAGTGTCAAGACAAACAGATGAATGAAATAGAAAATTCAGACCCATATATACATGGTTAATATTTGGGAAAGGTACATAAACAATTCAATGGAAAAAAGTATAACCTTTTCACCAAAGTGTACTAGACTAATTAGACACCCATATGCAAACAAAAAAACAAAATCCCCAACGTATACCTCAAACTTTAACTAAAAATGAACTCAAAAGGTATCCTAGAAATATGTGTCAGATGTGAAAAGAGAATATTGTAGAGTAGTGTGTTACCTTGCTGCTTAGCTGGGGAAATGATATGAGAATCTAGAGTCTGCTTACTTCTGATATAGGCTATCAGGCAGTTCTGTGGTTTTCAGACTCTTCTCATCCACACCCGCAGAGATCCCTAAGCCTTAGACTCCTGCTACTAGAGGCAGAGATAAATACCAGTGTTCAATCCGCCAAGTTGACTAGATTTATTGGTCTCATTCCAAACACAGATATTCTAAATTTTCCCCAGGCCTTCTAGCTTAAAGGCAAAACGGACGTTTTCTTCCTCCAACTCTATTTCACCATCTTTTCTTCCCTCCTTTCCCCAGTTTATTTTTCTTACTCACAGTTGCAAAATAAAGCTACATGGCCATTTTTAAAACACGTTTTAATAAAATTGTTTAAGTACATGGATTCCACATAATTGGGACACCAACACAAGAAAGATGAAGTGAATCCTTGGCATGATGTGAAGGGAGATGTCAAATTAATAACTTCGAACAGGCCTGAGAAGTAGGTAGCCCAGACTGGAGCTACAGGAGATAGATGTCTTGTCAGGAAATTGAAATTAATTAATATCTAAGGGACTTCCCTGGTGGTCCTTTGGCTAAGACTCCATGATCCCAAGGGTTTAACCCCTGGTCAAGGAACTAGATTCCACACACTGCAACTAAAGATTCCACATGCTGCACCTAAGACCCAGCACAGCCAAAAAAAATAAAAAATAAATAAAATAAATAAAATAATAATTTTTTAAAAAAAGACTATCAAAGGTATCTGTGCTGACTCAAAGAAATTCACACAACCAGGTAAGAATGTAGAGGTCAATTAGTCCTCAACAAGTACACAGAAAACCAGGTGAACAGCAAAACATGACAATTATCTCCAAGAGCAACACAAGATTATGTAGGAATGATGAAATACTACATGAGTCAGCTATAAAGAACATCAGTCCAAACAGAACCGTGATACCTCTACAGTAGGATAGGGGGACTGGAAGCATGTAGATGGAACATAAGTGTAATCTTCATCTTCCACAGTGGCGACCAAAATTAATACCCAAAACTGAAGAGTCAGGTGGCAGCAATCTAAGCATGTTAGCGACACAGAGAGAAACAGCAGAAGATTTAGTTCAAAGATTTAAAAGTGATGGCCTCAGGGAAGCATAAAATGGGGGAAAGGCTTTTTAAAAAATAACAGTTCTGCTTCTAATGTTTGACTCTTTAAAAATATAGGCATGTATAGCTTTGATAAAAATAAAAATTAAATAAACTTAAAAAAAAATAATCAAAGCCTAAAAGGGAAAAAAAGAGAAGCCCAGACTAATACAGAATCTAGAAACATGATACTTAGAAACGGCAGTATGAACTAAGGGTTTTTAAGTTTAAATACATACAACTCAGTACACATTAAGAATGACTTCAGTTTTTTTTTACCTTCAATTATTCTATATAGCTAGTGGGTGCAGAACTAGAATCAGCAGTAAAGTTACATGGACAGAGAGGTCAGCTGTGCAAAGAAACAATTTCTAATAACTGCCTGAAAGTAGAGTTAACTGACTCAGGAAGCAGTGAGTTCTCTGTTGATGAGAGCCTGAACAAAACCACTTAGTGGATGTGATATCTTGGTGGGTTGGAATACAGAACTCTAAGTCCCCACCAGTTGTGGGATTCTGGAAAAAGATTTCCTGGTTATCATCTCCTTTGAATTAGCACCTTCCAAAGTGGGACTAGTAACACTGGTAGGCAAAGCAGTTTAGGTACTTAGGACACACAAGCTTCTTCCTTCTACCTCATCTCTGCTGCTTTTCAGCTTTCAATTTTTCGTTTCAGAAGTCTTAAGTATATTTACATTTCATTACAAATCATCTATGATATTTTGGGAGCAGATGAGATATAAATAGACTTAAAGAGTAGAAGAGAAAATGCACGTCTGGATAGCAGAAAACTGGAAGAGAAACGAGAAGATGATCTGACTGGTGGTAAGAAATGAAGAATGGGTACCCACCAGTATTCTTGCCTGGAGAATTCCATAGACAGCGGAGCCTGGTGGGTTAGAGTCCATGGGGTCACAAAGAATGAGCAACTAACATAAGAAATGAAGAATCAATTCTGAGTCCTGTGATTCGGCAGCTAACGGACATTAAACAGGTCACGGTGCCCAGTTAGGGAAGAGCACCTGGGCTTGCTGGCAGGGTGAAACGGCAGAGATCTGTGGCTCAGTCACGAAAACAGATGAGCCGCAAGAGAGCCATTTGAGATTAGAGAACAACAGCAAAGGGACGTTTCCGACTTGTTCTACTTTAAATATAAAGTTCCTAGAACCTAGTGCTACCAAAGAACAAAAGTCACTCTGCTTAAATGCTGGTCATTTCAATGGGGAAATAAAGACATTAAACACATTACAGGTCCTACCTTTTTAAGGGATCACCTCAAGAGTGACTCATCCACAGTATTCAGGGAAGTTTTACATTATTTTCTACTCAAGGACAGTAATTTTTCTTTCACCCCATGTCATAAAATACTGTCATGACTACAGAGACAATAAATTTAGCCCAAAGCTTACCAGACTCCATCCTTAACCAGTTAAGAGCTGACACAGAACACACTTCAAAAATAATGTTTAGGGAACTTCCCTGGCAGTCCAGGGGTTAGGACTCTGCGCTTCCACTGCAGGGGACACAGGTTCGATCCCTGGTTAGGGAACTAGATCCCACATGCTGCAACAAAAACCTGGCGCAGCCAAGTAAGTAAATAAATAAAAATTAGAATCTATCATGAAATTATCAGCACCATGCGCTCAGTAAATGGTGTAACATTTCCAGGGCTACTTAAGAGACTCAGGTGAGCTCCGACACTCTGTGGATGCCCCTCAGCCCTCTCTTTAACAGACTGACACTTCTCAAGGGAAAGGCTCCTTCTTGGTTGAATCCAGTCCTTAGCATCCCGAGTAGCATGGTGCTCAGTAAATGCTGAACCAAAACAAAGCATGTGACAGGCCTGGAATTTTCTCTGTATTCTACCAACATTCTTGATTTTCTTCCCTTTTGTTCAGGGCCTTCCCCTCACTCCTGAGCTCGCCACAAGAAGGTGCCATTTCTGCATGCTGCTCTCTACCCTTCTGGCCACACTTTGAACAAAATTAAGTAGGATTTGTGGCTGTATCCACTCTGCTCCAGGCAGGCACTGGGAAGATGGGCCAGAAGACCTGTCACTGTACACCTGCACAGTGGCGAAGCAAAAAGTAAATCTCTGTTCTTATACATCTATTGAGCAGTGCTGACCACCTAGCACACTTTTAGGTGCTGACAAGGCTGTGGTCTCTAGCTTATGATATGCTCTTTTTACCCTGACTGGCTAGTATGAATGTCTTCACCAAGACTTCATTATATAATGTGGGGAAACATGCTAACAAGGGCAGGTTTAAAATCACCAGAATTAACTTGAAACATTTCATTGAGTGGCTTCTTTTAATTTTCAGGTTCATTCCCATTTCCTTCCATTGAAAGGTCACCTTTGTTTTCATACTAAATTTGACAGGAAACATAAGCATCACAAGCCTTCCCTTGTGGCTGAGTGGTAAAGAATCTGCCTGCAATGAGGGACACCTGGGTTCAATTCCTGGGTTGGGAAGATCCCCTGGAGAAGGGAAGGCTACCTACTCCAGTATTCTGGCCTGGAGAATCCCATGGACTCAAGAGTCGGACACAACTGATCGACTTTCACTTTTCATGAGCATTACAAACTAAATTTCTAGTCTCTGAATACCCCATGCGCTTAGTCACTCAGTCACGTCCAACTATTTGCAACCCCATGGACTGTAGCCCACCAGGCTCCTCTGTCCACAGGATTCTCCAGGCAAGAATGCTGGAGTGGGTTGCCACTTCCTTCTCCACTGAATATCCCATGCCCCCACCACATAGATTCAATAGACATTTCTTGAGGATCTATTCTTTGCTTGTTCTTCCCTGGTGGCTCCGTCAGTAAAGAGTCTGCCTGTAACGCAGGAGACCTGGTTCAGTCCCTGGGTTGGGAAGATCTTCTGGAGAAGGAAATGGCAACCCACTGCAGTATTCTTGCCTGGAGAATTCCACAGACAGAGGAGTCTGGTGGGCTCCAGTCCATGGGGTCACAAAGAGTCAGACACCACTGAGTGACCAACACTTTCACTTTCATTATTTGCTTGGCCCCTGTAATATCACCTCTGTCCTGGATTCCTTCTCCAACAACAGATAATCAGCATTCAATCAGCAGGTCCCATCTACTGAAGTCCATGCGGAGTACTGAGTTCAGTTCAGTTCAGTCACTCAGTCGTGTCCGACTCTTTGCAACCCCATGAATCGCAGCACGCCAGGCCTCCCTGTCCATCACCAACTGCTGGAGTTCACTCAAACTCACATCCATCAGGTCAGTGATGCCACCCAGCCATCTCATCCTCTGTCGTCCCCTTCTCCTCCTGCCCCCAATCCCTCCCAGCGTCAGGGTCTTTTCCAATGAGTCAACTCTTCATACTGAGTAATACCTCCAACTACTCTTGTGGTCTCTACCACAGACCAGGGCTAAAGGAGAAAACCTCCAAAGCAGATGGCTGCTCCCCTCTCTTGCTTCCCCTCTCCCCTCTCCCAGCTGGCCTCACAGCAGTTCTGTTCTGAAGTTCTAAAGTTGAAGGATCCTTTTGTAAACTCTTAACCTTGCTACCTTCTTGGAAATCTCAAACTACAAATCTGAGAAATTATTCACGTGAAAGGCTTTTTCATTAGCCTAACATACTTGAGTAACTTGACATTTGTTTATACTATCTTGCCAATATTGTAAAAAACATGTTGAAGTTTGTGATGTGCTCAAACTCAGTTTCAAACCTTCTAAGCACTTCCAGACTAAGGGTTACTTGCTCAACAACATTCCCGCTACCACGCTCAGTTCAGGAAACTGAGAAGGAATATTTCAAGCACTGTTTCTTAAAGTATGTCCTGTAGGAGAACAGTTCCTCAAGATGCAATGAAAAAAAAAAAAAAAAAAAAGAAAAGAAATTTTAAGGACAAATGAATTGAAGGCCAGTTAAGCCAAGTTAGACTGGTTTCTAGTGTGGGATGTGGATTGTGGGACAGTGAACTTGTCCTAGACTGATATGCTGATGTGGTGGAGAACGAAATGGCAACCCACTCCAGTATTCTTGCCTGGAGAATCCCATGGACAGAGGAACCTGGAAGGCTACAGTCCATGGGGTCGCAAGAGTTGGACATGAGCACCATGCTAATGTGGCTCCACAAATGGGTGAGTGGTATGGAATGAGCAAGAACTTTACAAACTTTTCTGACCTCAGAAACCTTTCTTAGAAGAACACTTTGTAGCCCTGGCGCTATCAGAGCACATACTTGGGGAAACCCTGCTCACAGTATTCTTACATAAGTAACATTTGTATCCTTGCATGGACAGCATATGGAGCATGCCTACAGAGCAGGGAGCCAGGTGAGCAGCAGGTCATGGGGAAGTACTCCTTTCCCTCTGGAGGCTTCCTACTCTGTGTGCATATCACTACCTCAACAGAATCATGTGTTTCCACTTGGTCCAGGATTACTTTCTCAGATTAAACTAGAAACCTTTAAAATTAGAATTGCACTCAATTTTAAAATGAAGTATCTTATTAAAATGTTATTCCCCTATCTTCATAACTGAAATCTGGTTCAACCACCAATGTCTATTCCAAATGTTTTTCTTGATGTAAAAGCAGGGCTAGTTTCAAAATATATTTAATACACTAGGCTTTAAAACTTGATGTTTTCAGACTGTTTTCCATCACTTGATGTTTTCAGAGTTTATGAACAGACAAAATCACGTGCAACATTTCAAAATCCATTTGAAAAAAACTGAGGTTTTAAACTGAAGTTTAGTTTAAAAAACAAACTCCAGTTTTAGCTCTAGTGGTAAAAAAAAATCTCTGCCCTTGTAATTTGATCTTTATGTGCATGCAAATCATTTGTGCTATAGTATTCAACTTCACCATGGCCATTTTCTTCACCTTCTCCTTTCTTACTGCTCTCCTGAGCCTTTTTGATACTTGATATTAAATGGTATCAATTAAATTAATTAATTAAATACATTAACCCTTCCAAAGGCAATGGATCTACCAAGTCTATATACAGATGTTTTCGAAATGTGGTGTTGGAGAAGACTCTTGAGAATCCCTTGGACAGCAAGGAGATCAAACCAGTCAATCTTAAAGGATATCATCTCTGAATATTCATTGGAAGGACTGAAGCTGAAGCTCCAATACTCTGGCCATGTGATGCAAAGAGCAAACTCATTGGAAAAGACCCTAATGCTGGGAAAGACTGAAGGCAGAAGAAGAGGGTGACAGAGGATGAGATGGTTGGATATCATCACCGATTCAATGGACATGAACTTGAGCAAACTTCAGGAAATGGTGAGGGACAGGGAAGCCTGGCATGCTGTTCTCCATGGGGTTGCAAAGAGTCGAACACAACTTGTGGACTGAACAACAACAACAACAATATACATATAGATATATCTATTCCTTATTATAACTGTGTTTTTGAGAATCTGAGTTATGAGAAAAGGACACAATTGTAGTCACATTTAGTAAATTTACTGCCATGATAGACTTGTTCTTAGAGAATGTAGAAGGGCCCAGGAGGAAATGCACAGCAGTCAAGGTCCCCAGAGTCTGAAGTTTATAGCTACCCCTTACATAGATTTGGAGGCAAACTGTCACATTCTGACCTCTAGTTTAGGGTGCACTGATTGAAAACCAACACCCCTCTCCCCCTCCCCCTCCACGCCCCCCTCCCCCTCCACGCCCCCCGCCCCCGCTCCCGCCTTGCCACATACACACTTTAAAGCCAGAGTAAACAGTACAAACAATCTGAATTTTAGGGAAGAAAAATTGATATCTAAGCTACATTTAATATACTATTTAAATATAGTACTCAGTACAACAGATGGAAGAGAATGCAGTGCAGTAGGAAATGCACAGGCTTTCAACTACCCCAGCCTTTACACTCCTTCAGGGACCTCAGACAAGCTGCCTAAACTTTCTGAGCCTCAGTTTCTCTCTCCCTCTTTTTTTTTTTTTTTAGATTATAGTTGATTTATAACATTGTGTTAGTTTCAGGTATACAGAGAAGTGATTCAGAATATACATATATTCTTTTTCTGATTCTCTTCCGTTATAAATTATTGCGAGATACTGAATATAGTTCCCTCTGCTATACAGGAGGTCAATAATCTATTTTATATATAGCAGTGTGTACACAATAATCCCAAACTCTTATCTCCCCTCCCTTTCTCCTTTGGGCTTCCCTGATGGCTCCCACGGTAAAGCATCTGCCTGCAATGCGGGAGACCCGGGTTCAATTCCTGGGTCAGGAAGACCCCCTAGAGAAGGAATTCCCCTTTCTCCTTTGGTAACCATTAGTTTGTTTTCTATTTCTGTGCCTATTTCTGGTTTGTAAATAAGTTCATTTGTATCACTTTTTAGATTCCACATATAAGTAGTATCATATTTGTCATTCTCTGTTCTGACTTACTTCACCTAACATCTGTGTCCATCCATGTTGCTGCAAATGGAGCCTGTTTCCTAATCTGTAAAATGGGGCTAAAACTGACACTCATCTCCAAGTTGCAAAAATACAGTGAGATTTATTATATGAGAGCAGATAACTAGGGACTAAAAGCAGGGAAAAACCAGATGTCTACTCCATATTCCATGCCGTTGCTTTCCCCTGGGAGACCACCCATCCTTAGAGCATCTCCTTTATGCACATGACTTAGAACATTTTCTGAAACCCAATTCAAGATATTCAGTTGCCTATGGGAAATTGCTACATGGAGGTATTAGTATCATCTCAATCTCAGTTCACACAAAATTACATTCATCTTCCCCTCCCCTTCTAGTCTCCATCTCAACTCCCTTGTCTATCAATTATAATACCCTTCTTCCACTACACAGTGTTCTAAACTGGTTTTATCCCTCTCCTTTATCCCACATATCCAGGTTAAGTCAGGAAAATCTGTCCTATTTCAGTTGTGTAACGTCTCTGTTCCCCATTTATACTGTTGTTTCAAGTTACTGAACGGCTTCCAGGGTGGCCTGTTTCCCCCTCTCTCACTTCAAGTACAGGCAAGGCTCAGATTATTCTTCCTTAAGTCACTCCAAAAAACCCTTCATGACTGCCATTTCTCTCTCTTTCGAATAGTAGAGTCTTCCCTACATGTAACACTCTTTCTACCCGGGCCAGGTCCCCTTTCTAAACTGACAGTTGAAGGCTGCTATACCTTTGTTCAAGCCGTTCCTTTCACTGGAATGTCCTTTCTTGTCCCTGCTTTATACTAATATCTGTCTATCCTTCCACTCTTTCTAAACCCATCCTTAAAGGACAAATCAAGGGTGATTTTCAGGAACCCCACTCTCCATCTAGTCTATTCTTTTCTGACTTCTCCAACCCCTGAACCCCTAACCACCTCCAATTTAAACTCTCCTTATCAATGTTCATTGTGGCCTTAACACTCATCTTCTAGCCATGATTTTAATATTTTGAAAGTTTGGGTCCCTTTTCGAAAAGTCAAGTACAGGATTGTTTTAGGGTAGTATTAATGGATAGAACACCTGGGAGACTTAGTTTACATTTATATCTTAAGATATTTCCATACATTGTTCAGTTTGCTATAAGCCTGTAAGATAGGTTTTATTATTATTCCCATTTTATACCTGGGGAAAATGAGGCACAAAAATGCTAAAGAATTTGGCCCAAATAACTCATCTGGTGACAGAGCTGAGCTTTAAACCCATACAGTCTGGCTATACAGCCCATACTCCTGCCAGTATACAACAGTGTTTAATTCTCAGGTTCCAACAGCCCTTTAGAGCAGCAGTAGGGAAAGTATGACAAAAGGCTACTTGTCCACTAAGAGACGATCATTTAGTTGGGGATGGTGAAGTGAGACACATATAACAGACTAAATTCAGCTGAATTTTATATTAAGAAAATTTTACATCAACAGTATTATGTTGGGCTTTCCTGATGGCTCAGTGGTAAAGAATCTGCCTGCCAGCGCAGGAGGCATAGGTTCGATCCCTGATCTGGGAAGATCCCACATGCCTTGGAGCAACTGAGCCCTGTGGGCCACAGCTACTGAGCCTGTGCTCTAGAGGAATCCAGCCACAACTACTGAAGCATGCACAACCCAGAGCCTGTGCTTTGCAATAAAAGAAGCCACTGCAATGAGGAGCCTGCACACTGCAGCTAGAGAGTAGCCCCCATTTGCCACAGCTGGAGAAAAGCAACAAAGACCCAGCACAGCCAAAATAATAATAATAAAATAAAATTTTTAAATATGTATTATGTTAAAAGTAAACTATTTTTGCTATTATAAATAATGCCACATGTAAAGATTCCGGCGTCTAGCATTTACTATACACTTGGATTACTAAATTAAAGGGTGTCAAATTTTTTATGGCCTTCAATATATGCCATAGTGTCCCAAGAGGGTCAAACCAGTTATTCAGCAAATCAATAAAGTATACTTGAGCCAAAACCACATGAGCAATTAATATTATCCTGTTAACTTTTACCAAAGGTACAGATAAAAAGGCTGTCTATGTGCACTTAATTTGACTTATGAGCAAAATTGAACATATTAACATATTAGTTTACTAATTCTCCTTCTGTAAACTATTTGTTGCAAAGATTCAATTTTTATACCATAAGAGCTCTTTGTATTATAGAGATACTCTAAATTATGATATGAATCTTCAGTCTTAATATTACTTTACCAAAAAACCAAAAATACCCAAAATTAAACAGGAAGGGGGAAAAAAAAGGACACTCTCTTTCTACTTTTCTATTCTAGTATATTCCACTCAGTATTGTGGCTCCTTAAGTCCATCAGATAGGGGTAGAAAGAAAGGGAAGGAAAAAGAAAACTTTAGGGGAAAGAAAGGGAAAAGAAAGAAAAAATGAGTGCTAATCAGATACACACATACAGAAGTGAGAAGGGGCAGAAAAGGAAACAGAGAGCTTGAACAGGAAAAGGTTATAGAAACACCAAGGTTCTCTTAGTGCCCACTGGTTGTGGGAATACTGATTAGCTATTTAACCATTATTCCAACCTTAAATGCTCTTCTTTATCCAGAAGCTATGCTTACCTCATAACAGGAAAGAAGCAGTTGGGGTGGGAAAAAGAGAAAGATGGGGCTTAGGCAGTGGCTAGGTGGCACTAGTGGTAAAAAACACGCCTGGCCATGCAGGAGACATAAAAAACACGGGTTCAACCCCTGAGTGGGGAAGATCCCCTGGAGGAGGGCACAGCAACCCACTCCAGTGTTCTCGCCTGGAGAATCCCATGGACAGAGGAGCCTGGCAGGCTCGAGTCCGTAGGATCACAAAGTCGGACAAGACTGAAGCAATTTAACACACACAGAGCAGTATTACTGAGGAAACAGGAAGATGACTGTGTGACTTTCGACTAGCAACTGTGAAGTTTTATAATGGAGCTATAAGCAAAATATTAGGAAACACTATTTTACAGGCAGAAGAAATCAGCAAAACTATATAGCAGATATCAGTGGCTGCCTACCCAGTCACCATTCTCCCCAATCCTCCTAGCCTGGCTGGCGGTGTCCTAATTTTATTCTCGTGTTGCTTCACCCTCTATTTGACTCAGAAGGAAATCCTGGTTAGTCTAAATCAGTTACCACACCCGTGCCTCCCCCTTGCTACAAATTGTTTAAAGACAAGTATGCAGCCCTCCCTAACTACTGTTGAAAGAAAAACCACTGGAAGTTGTCAGCTCAACACACACGAGTCTTCCAAAAGAGTCACATCCATCTTGGGATCACAAGGGGAGCTAAATGAGAGAAATGTACCTTCCATAAATGATAAAAAGAGAGAGAACTCAGGTCCTTGTGGACGTTATGTCATCAAGCCAAAGAACTAACCCAGCTGGAAGCCAGCCTACCTCTCAACTTGTAAGAGATAAGTTTCCCTTAATGTTTAGCTATCTAGATTTATGGTTTTTCATTTCTTAAAGCTCAATCATACTTAAGTGATTCATAATGAAAAATCTTACAAGATTGTGATTGTTATCATTACCATTATCATAAAGCTACCAAAAAAAGGAAGGCACTTCAATACCTGCTACTTCCCTGCTACTTGAATATCTCAAAGTAAACATGTATTTTCAATTTTTCTATCTTTTTGCTGTTTTCCTTATTTTACATTATAATGTATCCAGAAATCAAACACAATTTGTTTGATTGTTGCTGTTCAACAATTTACAGCATATCTGACAACCTCAAAAATTAGGATAAAAATAGCTTTTAACAGTTTCCTTACTAAATAGATGTCCAAATATTTGGTTGTGGGATATTATAGTAATATCATTTTCACACACACACCAGAAAATTCCTACAATTTATCAGCCAAAAGTTTTAACGTAAATCTTACTGAACAGCTGATATGAAATCAGAAAGGAGTCCACAAAGGGGAAAAGACTAACACCCCCTAACTTCAGTTCAGTTCAGTCACTCTGTCGTGTTCAACTCTTTGAGACCCCCTGGACTGCAGCATCAGGCTTCCCTGTCCATCAACAACTCACCTCCTAACTTACACCTTTACAAATACACTTGCTTCACACATGAGATGTATACCTGCAACAGACAAGCTGCTTAAGACAGTTGCTAAGACTTCTGTTGAGAATCTTCTTTGAAAGTAGTTGTCCTTTTATGGAATTCCCTGATGTTCCAGTACTTAGGGCTGACTCGGTGCTTTCACTGCCGGGGTCTGGGTTCAATTCTTGGTTGGGGAACTAGGATCCCACAAGCCATGTGGCAAGGTCAGAAAGAAAGAATTTGTCCTTTAAAAAATTTTTTATATTAAATTTTAAAACATCAGAGTTACTAAGGTTGGAGTTCATTCACATCCAACCATGAAAGGAAAATTAGTTCAAATCTCTTCAAATTTCAAAGTTCAAATTTCATAAGCACCTATCATGTACCAGGTACCAGCTAAGCACAGAGAATGTCAGCAATGAACAAAGCATACATGGTCCCTCTCCTCATCAGCTCAGTCTAGACCAGAGGTCAGCAAACATTTTCCCCACAGAGCCACAGAACAAATATTTACACTTGCAGGCCACAAGGTCTCTGTCACACTCAACTCTGCCACTGTAACTTAAGAGCAACTATAGACATTGTATAAACGAATGAGTGTGGCTGCATCAATAAAACCTTATTTGTGGACGATGAAATTCAGTTATATAATTTTGATGAAATAATTTCTCATGCAAAGATGGTTAGCTTTTTTCACCCATCTGAATATATACAGATACCATTTTTAGCATTATTAGCTTGCAAGCCATACAAAGATTTGGCACATGGGTTGTAGTTTTGCCACCTTCTGGACTAGATATTAACCATATAATTATGTATAGCTTTAAGTGTTCATAGGGAAAATATACAAGGCTGTAAGAACTTAATGAGGAGACATGGCCTAGTTTGAAGGATCAAGAAGTCTTTTCCCAACAAGTGACTCTGAGGCTGAAACTTGAAGGATGAGTATCAGTCAGCAAGACTAGGGAGAAAAGCAAAGAGCCTCCCAGACAAGTGAAAAGCATGTACAAAGCCCTAAGAGAAAAACAAAGTCTACTGAAGAATCTGTGAGGCTGGATTACAAAGATTAAGGAGAAGCGTGGCATGAGTCGACAGTGACGCTGGAGAGAGCTAGAGACCAACCCACACAGCACTGTTGGCTGGTTTCAGTTGATTCTGGTCTCTGTCTTAAGAGTAATCAGAAACCATTAAAGGGTTACAGGTAGGTGGGGGACACAATCCCCACACAGCTTTGGATTTTTTAAAGTGATCATTAGGACTGCAGCATGGAGAAAAACTGGAAGGAAGCATGAATGAATATGGGGTGACCCAGAAGCAAAGTTCTGGCCAGAGATGACAGAAGCTTAGACTGGGGGACTTGTAGTGAAATTTAGAAGGTAAAAGAGACAAGATATGGTGACTAGATATGGAATAATGAGAAGCAGGTTTCCTACATGTTTCACGTTCCCAGTTTCTATACCATGATATTGGTGTCATTCAGTGAACCAAAGATACTGAAAAAGATGTGTGTATCTGTGTCTACATACTTTGAGTTTAGTTTTGACACACTGAGTTTGAGTTGCCTACAAGACATTCTAGTGGAAGTGGTAAGTAATCAGTGGATATAGAGTTTTGAAGCCAGGATAAAGTTGGTTTCAGTTCAGTAATTTAGTTTGAGAATTGTCAGCAAGTAGGTTGTAACTAAAACCATAGAAGGAGATGGAATTATCACAGAAAGGGTATGGGAGAGTGGTTTTCAACCTTGGCAAAACATGAAAATCATCAGGGCAACTTTAAAACTTTTTGATGTCCAAGTAGTACCCCTGGACCAAGGAAATTAGAATCTCTGAAAGGAGAATCCAGGAATCGTGGGTTGTTTTTTTTTAAGCTTTCTAAGTGTTTCCAATGTGGTATCAAGATTGCAAAGATAATGGTAACTACAGAAAGATTAAGGGACTAACTGGGTTTCAGGAGTTCCCTCATGGTCCACTGGGTTAAGACTCTGCACTTCCATTGCAAGGGGTGTAGGTTTGATTCCTGGTCTAAGATCAGGGATCTGGGAAACTAAGATTCCACATGCCTCCTGGAGAGGCCAAAATTTAAAAAAACAAGAGAGAGAGAGAGAGCATGACTAAGTAGGTTTCTAGTTTGAGTTACCTCATAATGTATCCTTCTGACCTCAGACTTCATATCTCTACATTGCAGTTTAGTTCAACAGAAAAGACAGTAGTTCTAGTTTATCTCTAATAGTCCTGAGAGTCCCAAAAATCTGAGTCAAAGTTATGAAACTGAAATAATTCTCCTTTCTACAGGAACGGGTTGGGGAGGAAGGAGATAGCAAAATATTGAGTTGGCCAGAAAGTTTGTTTGGGGTTTTCCATAACATTTACTAAGGGCTTCTCTGGTGGCTCAGACAGTAAAGTGTCTGCCTGCAATGCGGGAGACCCAGGTTCGATCCCTGGGTAGGGAAGATCCCCTGGAGAAGGAAATGGCAACCCACTCCAGTATTCTTGCCTGGAGAATTCCGTGGATTGAGGAGCCTGGTAGGCTACAGTCCATGGGGTCGCAAAGAGTCGGACATGAAACCAATTACCAGTAGTAGCATATAACACAGAATATATTTCTATAAATAAATATCCTCCAAGCCAACAACATTTCTAAATGATAGGATTAACACATCAAATAGTATTTGGTAGTATTTGTTAAGCCTGGGAACTTTCTAACTGGACTAGTTTTGCTTATTATATTATGTTGCTCCCTATCTAGTAACTGCAGCAAGTTCAAAATGGCATGACTCGAACTTGGACATTCCTTATTTCACAATGTTATTGAGTGGACCCTGTCTAAAGATAAAATGAACTACAATTTAAGATACGGGAAGCATATAAGAAGCACAGGACTCAGATTCAAGACAAGGGTAAAGTTTGGATTGATCCATTAGTAGCTCTGAGACTTCAGCCAAGTCTCAACTAACATCCCAGTCTCAACTTCCTCAGCCATAAATGGAAGTAAAGTCGACTTCAGAATTACTGGAGAAGTTGAAATGCGAAAAGGGCTGTGAAAAATAGCTATACAAAAAGTCTCATCATTTTTACATTACTTTTCAGACAATTTTAATATTAACATTGATTTATATATTTTAAGGAATGGGTTTCCTATGCGTGGGCATCCCTGGTGGCTCAGATGGTAAAGAATCCGCCTGCAATGCCGGAGACCTGGGTTTGATCCCTGGGTTGGGAAGATCCCCTGGAGGAAGGCATGGCAACCCACTCCAGTATTCTTGCCTGGAGAATCCTCATGGACAGAGGAGTCTGGCAGGCTACAGCCCACAGGGTCGTGAAGAGTCGGACAGGACCGAGCAACTAAGCACAGCACATGCTAACAGCACAGTACTCAGAAGACAAAAATAGTCTTCACGCTAGGATTCTTTGCTTCAGTTAGAACAGGTATATTTTGTTGGGTGCATTTTAACAGACTAACTTAGTCTCCATTGGTAATTCCCACTACTCTTCAAATTTCATTTTTAACCTCTGACTTCAAATTCCACAAAGCAGGAGACTACAGTTACTATTAAAATTCTTCTAAAGAACAGTTAACATTCTTAAAAGTTAACCAGTGTTTGTGAACCACTTGATTGTTTCTCATTTTTCATTTCATCCCAAGACAAGATATGAGAGCTGGAAAAACACAGTTAAATACGGAGCTCTCAATTTGACGACATGGGACAAGACCAGAGATAAGAACAACCTCTCCAACAGACAGATATAAGGGGCAGTTTGTTCAACGAGAAAGATTATCCTCCATCCCTCTCACAATTTCTAAGGTTAGAACCAAAGGACACAGAACTTCAGAGCACTTGCAAAATCTCCTGACTTCCAAAGCACTACTGTGAGAAATAATGATCTAGCCATTAACGACAAAGACTTTTGACAATTCGCTAAGTAATCTTTCAAAAGCCTCCTTCATTCAAACTGGTTTGTCAATGGGAAAGAACATTTCATAAATCTGAAGATTTACAAGTGAACTTTGAAGTTTAACATTACAAGAATAGAAATTATGTCAGGTTATAACAGAACAAACGAATTATGGAGAGTTGGGAATAAATTTTAAGAGTCTTAGGGAGGATTAGTGCTGTAAAAAGAAACTCAAGACTATCTCACTTTTATGTTCACTTCAAAGAGATTTTTAGGCAAAGGCTATCATGTACTGGTTTGTCTTGAGCAACCACTAGTATTAGCAAGTAACTTGCAGTGGTCACTAATAAGAAACCAAAACATAATTAAGAGTTCTATAAACATTTCTAAGAGTTCTTAAGATTCTTAGACACACGTATCTGATACAGTACAAATAACTTTGCCAATAATTTCATCCTTAAACAATGAAATACAAGTAGGTATAGAATGTGACACTTTATCTAAATCCAAAAACAGGATAATTATTTTGAAGACAAATTATGATATTCAGACACTGCCAAGAAAATGAAAATAATACCCGAACAGACTACAAGAGATGAAACAGTTTGGAAGACAATAACTCTTTTATGAGAGTCTAAAATATAGCAATAGACTATGAGGGAAAATAACATATTTATTTCAAAAGTGAATCCCTACTACAAAGAGGAAACACACTATATTTACAATGATAAAACCTGCCAGGGCTTTAAAGTTGCTGACGATCTCACTGAGAAAAGCTAAGCTGAACTGCAGATTACCACAAAGCACGTTTGTTTTGATGTGCTGTGCAGGTTATCATTAGAGTTTGCAGACAAGCTCCTTTAAGATGTTTTAGCCACTGCTCCCACTAAAATATAAGCACTGAGTGGAGCACCAGTAGCAAAGAAAAAACCTGCTCAATTCTGCAAACTGACAGTCCCACTGAAAGAATAGGATGGAATGTGGGAAAGGCAAGTGAATTTTAACTTAAACAGTTCAAATTTGAACTTAGAAGAGGATGGCTTGGAGACATTAGTCAATCAGCTCATGGAAGTGAAACAGCACATGGTTCAGGGCTGGATTCATATTAAATGTTACTTGCCAGCCAAATGTTCCAATCTGTGTATCTATATTCTGTTCATTGACTATTGCTGAGCCACTATCATGTACAAGGTATAGTAAGGCACTGCAATGAATACATACATGTGGAAAACAAAAAGAGTTCCTATATTCAAGAAGTTTACAGTCCAACAGAAGGGATGAAAGAAACATTGTGCCTGAGAACGTGATCCAGGCCTCTTAGAGAAGTTCATAGTGACATGGAGGCTCACGTTTAGAGACGATGTGCAGCTGCATCCCCATTTGGTGTCAACACAACACATACAGATACTGTATTATCCCAACTGATGATGTGCCTGGAAGGAGCATCAAAATACAGCAGATTGATAACATTTTACAAATAAAGAATGATGCCAAAACCTCAAATACGGAAGAAAAAAAAATGATGACCTGCTCTTTGGCACAAAACCTGCTCCTCAATGCTCCATTAAACACTACAAGTCCCTAAAGCTGAACTTAAGGGCATGTGACAGCTGTTGATTGGTTATAGGAAACCACAGGGGCAAAAAAAAAAATGGACCCCTCAGGGTGCATGACATGCGTCTTGTCTGTAGAACACGGCATGAAGCAAACAGTGGCTGCAAGAAGAGGAAAAAAACAAGGAAAATATGTGTGACAGCATTCTGAAAAGTAAGATGTGGAGCTAGTCAAATGCAAGACCTGTTAAGTAGAGTTTGGGTCCAGCATCCATCCCTTCCAAATTTAATTGATTATAAACACGGTACAAGCCATCCATGAACTATCCAATACTTTCCTGTCTCTAAGGCATTTTATGTCCAAAAGAGGATGCACAGTAAACCAATTCTTCAGAGAAAGGCAACAGCAAAGATACCATTTTTGTCAAAATAATATTTAAGTAAATAAATATTAGACCAACAGCACCCAACTAGATTCCTCCCTCTCTCCTGAAACCTCTAACCAGTTGAAAGGCATTGTGTGATTCCACACCTTTATCTGTTAATATGAAAACTACAGACCTCTCCCTCCTAACACCACTATTTATAGTTTTTCTTTGTTATTCTAACTGAACAGTAAGGTTTAACTAACTAAGCCAATCAGCCTATGATCCTAATAGGAAAAGAAAAAGAAAAAAAAAACACGAGTAAGCAAACACCGAAAAAAGAAACTGACAAATAGGATGGATACTTAATAAAACATAGATGTCCTCCATTCATCTGCAATTCCAGTCATTTTCTGACAGATCTCAGATTTTCAGAACAAGTATGCAGGTTATTTAAAACTGAGTTATATATAGTCATTTAGCAGTAGCAAAACACTTCTGGCATTATCACAGATGCTAGATCTCTGAAGGAATTTTTTCCCCCAAACTAGCGTTTTTCTTCACCAAGAACCGACGAGCCTTTATTTCTAAAAACAAGAGCCCTTGTCTCCCCCGCAAAACAAACAAGTCAAAGACCGTAGTTAAATTCTATGCTAATGAAACTGTGAGATTACATCCCAGGCATTGTCAGAGCCTATTTTTCATACACCACCACCAGACAGTTTGATGCAGTATTCCTGATTGCTTTTTATCGTATTTGTAAATACACTCACTAATCCACTAAATTAGGTAATGTACAAACAGGTCCTCTCAGTTATTAGCGGACAGCAGTCAAGTCCTATTACATCTGATCCTTATACAGTTGTCTAAAACATTTCTATCCAGGTTAAGGGCTCCGGTCGGCAAGAGAGAGAGGCAGGTTAGCGAAATTTGGATGGGGGCAGGGTAGACGCTGGGAGAAATCTCTGCATCTCAGCCCTCAGCGACAACACTCAGCCAGTGTGCCCACAGAAAAACTAAATTCGGCACCTCTTCCTCCTGTTACACTGGCAACAAAGAGGGAGTTTCCGTAACGCTCCCGTCACCCTCCAGGTGCCCAATCTCCTTCCCAGCGCAATCCCCGCGCTCCCGCAGGGGCCTCGGTGTGCGAAGAGGCCTGGGTGTCTGAGGTCAAGGCACAAAGGGGGGATGGGTTGGGTGGCGAGCCGCTGGAATCTGGGAAACCGGGTCGTAGGAGGGCTCCGGGATCCGCTTAAACGCTTGAACCCGGACCGGGGCCAGCCGGCAGGAGAAAACGGAGAATCTCCAATAGAGCAGAAACTGTAATAAGGTGGGAGATGGGGCGAACAGCCCAAGCTGGAGCTACTCCTCCAGCGAGCACAGATGATAGTCTGTGGATGTGGAGCGGGCGGACTCCAAGGAGGTGGGAAGCGAGGAGGCAGGCCCGGAAGACGAAGGAGGGGGGGTGCCACCTGGGGCAGAGAGCAGGCGTCCTTCTTGCCTCTACCTGCGGGCTGGCGGGACGCGCCGCTCAGGTGTGACTAGTAGGCGGCGGCCAAGTCTGCAAGGGGCGCCCGGGGGGCCGTGCTGAGGCGCCTGCCTGTCGGCTGCCCTGGGAGCCAGCGCGGGGGCAACGGCGGGACAGGGGGAGGTGCGGGTGGGGGACGTCTCTGGAGTGCACGGTGGGCTGAAGGGAAGCTCGCGGGTCGTGGAAGGCGGCGGGAGACCGCCGCGCGGCGCGGGGGAGGCATCCGGGTGGGCGGCCGGGAGGCGGGAGCCCCTCACCTGCGCGGCTGAGGAGGCGGAGCTGCAGCAGCCCATGGCGGGGCCGGAGGAGCCCGGAGGCGGCGCCGGGCGCGCAGCTACGCCCCGGAGCCCCTCGGCATGCGAGCCGGCGGGCGCCCTGGGAGGGCGCGGCCTGGCCCCGCACGACTCGGCGGCGGCGGCGGCGGCGGCTCGGGCGGCGGCGGGTACTCAGGAGGCGGCGCGGCTCGGGGAGGGCGCCGACCACATCCCCCGGCGGCGGCGGCAGCGGCGGCGGCTGTGGCTGCGCGGTTCCTGCTCCGCTCCTGCTACTGCAGCTGCTCCCCAGCGGAAAGGGGCGGGCGGCGGCGGCGGCGGCGCCTCCCCCTGTCCCCCGCCTCCCGCCTCCCGCGCCCAGTCCCTCTCCCGCTCCCTCTCCCGGGCCGCCGCCTCCTCAGCGCCGCGCGCGTCTCCCATCAGACTCCCCGCCCCCAGTGCAGCGCCGCGCGGGCGGTCGGGCGGCTGCGGCCAAAACTAGGCCGGGCCCTTCGGCGCGCGTCGGGGCCTGCGCGGTACCGAGCCCATTTAGCTGTGGCACCGAGGCAGAGCGCTACCTCTGCGCGAGAGGGCGCCTGAGGCTGGGGCACACGAAGGCTGGGCAGGCTCGCAGCCGAAATGGGGTCGGGTTGTTTCCGGACCGGGGAAGCACCGGCGAGGCTTGCGGAGCTGTTGGTCTGTATCCCTATCGGGCTTGCAACCCGAGGACCTTAATGGTTTCTTACCTCTCAGGTGACTGATTTTTATCCAGAAGAAAGCGTACGCAGTAACCCCGTGGAGAACTACTATGTGACAGAGGACAAGGAGAAACAAGCATCTGTTGCTACTAGCCCCATTTTGCTGATGTGGAAACTAAGCCTTGAAGGCACCAAGAGTTTGATGGAAAGCACCCAAGGTCGAAATTGTTATAAAGGGACGAAAATAAGGAAAAGGCAAAAAATTCTCCAGGTCTCTCAATTCAGAGACATATTGGATCTGAACGAAACTTTACACAGAATAGTCCACACACACACACACACACACACACACACACACACACACACACACAAATGAGTATTAATTCATCATATTAAAACATATGTATACCGCATGCATACTAAGTTCCAATAATTTACAAGCACTGGGAAAAAGAGGTGAACAAAAGTGCCAAAGTTCCTGCTCTCTTAAAATTCCTTGTTGTTCCGTGAATATGCTAGGCAGTATCAGCAAGTTAAGAATACCTGCTGTCACCATCTTCAAGAACTACAACCCCAAGAGGCTGAGAAAGTGTGATATGAGAACAGTTAAAATGTGGCAGGAATAAAACTATAGATCATGCTTAACATTAAGAGAACCACTTAGGAGGCACTGTTTTAAACCTTTTCATGTTTCCTTTCATCCTGTCAAAGACTGTCTTAAAGACAGAATCAGTTAGGGAAAAAAAAAAAAAATTATTTGCAAAGGTCCAAAGGAGACTAGAAGGCCTGACTGCCAAATGAAAGACAGCAAGTTTTAAAGATTACTCAAAAGCTAAGGGGGACAGAAATAGTACAGAAGTAAGCCTTGGACTGCAAGGACATCCAACCAGTCCATTCTGAAGTCCACTCTGACCGAACTGAAACTGACTTCAGGTGCATTGAAAGGGAATCTAAGCAAAGGAAAGTCAAGATGGGAACCTAGGGACCACCAAAGGAAAGGCCAAAGAGGAATTCCCAGTTGGTGTGTTTCAATTCCCTAGGTCTATTCAGTTCAGTTCAGTTCAGTCGCTCAGTCCTGTCCGACTCTTTGCGACCCCATGAATCGCAGCACGCCAGGCCTCCCTGTCCATCACCATCTCCCGGAGTTCACTCAGACTCACGTCCATCGAGTCTGTGATGCCATCCAGCCATCTCATCCTCGGTCGTCCCCTTCTCCTCCTGCCCCCAATCCCTCCCAGCATCAGAGTCTTTTACAATGAGTCAGCTCTTCGCATGAGGTGGCCAAAGTAATGGAGCTTCAGCTTTAGCATCATTCCTTCCAAAGAAATCCCAGGGCTGATCTCCTTCAGAATGGACTGGTTGGGTCTCCTTGCAGTCCAAGGGACTCTCAAGAGTCTTCTCCAACACCACACTTCAAAAGCATCAATTCTTCAGCGCTCAGCCTTCTTCACAGTCCAACTCTCACATCCATACATGACCACAGGAAAGACTATAGCCTTGTCTAGACGGACCTTAGTCGGCAAAGTAATGTCTCTGCTTTTGAATATACTATCTAGGTTGGTCATAACTTTTCTTCCAAGGAGTAAGCGTCTTTTAATTTCATGGCTGCAGTCACCATCTACGGTGATTTGGGAGCCCCAAAAAATAAAGTCTGACACTTTCTACCGTTTCCCAATCTATTTCCCATGAAGTGATGGGGCCAGATGCCATGGTCTTAGTTTTCTGAATGTTGAGCTTTAAGCCAGCTTTGTCACTCTCCTCTTTCACTTTCATCAAGAGGCTTTTTAGCTCCTCTTCACTTTCTGCCATAAGGGTGGTGTCATCTGCATATCTGAGGTGATTGATGTTTCTCCCGGCAAGCTTGATTCCAGCTTGTGTTTCTTCCAGTCCAGCGTTTCTCATGATGTACTCTGCATAGAAGTTAAATAAGCAGGGTGACAATATACAGCCTTGACGTACTCCTTTTCCTGTTTGGAACCAGTCTATTGTTCCATGTCCAGTTCTAACTGTTGCTTCCTGACCTGCATACAGATTTCTCAAGAGGCAGGTTAGGTGGTCTGGTATTCCCACCTCTTTCAGAATTTTCCACAGTTTAATGTGATCCACACAGTCAAAGGCTTTGGCATAGTCAATAAAGCAGAAATAGATGTTTTTCTGGCACTCTCTTGCTTTTTCCATGATCCAGCAGATGTTGGCAATTTGATCTCTGGTTCCTCTGCCTTTTCTAAAACCAGCTTGAACATCAGGGACTTCACGGTTCACGTATTGCTGAAGTCTGGCTTGGAGAATTTTGAGCATTACTTTACTAGCATGTGAGATGAGTGCAATTGTGCAGTAGTTTGAGCATTCTTTGGCATTGCCTTTCTTTGGAATTGGAATGAAAACTGACCTTTTCCAGTCCTGTGGCCACTACTGAGTTTTCCAAACTTGCTGGCATATTGAGTGCAGCACTTTCACAGCATCATCTTTCAGGATTTGAAACAGCTCAACTGGAATTCCATCACCTCCACTAGCTTTGTTTGTAGTGATGCTTCCTAAGGCCCACTTGACTTCACATTCCAAGATGTCTGGCTCTAGATGAGTGATCACATCATCATGATTATCTGGGTCATGAAGATCTGTTTTGTACAGTTCGTGTATTCTTGCCACCTCTTCTTAATATCTTCTGCTTCTGTTAGGTCCAGACCATTTCTGTCCTTTATCGAGCCCATTTTTGCATGAAATGTTCTCTTGGTATCTCTTAATTTTCTTGAAGAGATCTCTAGTCTTTCCCATTCTGTTGTTTTCCTCTATTTCTTTGCATTGATTGCTGAAGAAGGCTTTCTTATCTCTTCTTGCTATTCTTTGGAACTCTGCATTCAGATGCTTATATCTTTCCTTCTCTCCTTTGCTTTTTGCCTCTCTTCTTTTCACAGCTATTTGTAAGGCCTCCCCAGACAGCTATTTTGCTTTTTTGCATTTCTTTTCCATGGGGATGGTCTTGATCCCTGTCTCCTGTACAATGTCACAAACTTCTGTCCATAGTTCATCAGGCACTCTATCAGATCTAGGCCCTTAAATCTATTTCTCACTTCCACTGTATAATCATAAGGGATTTGATTTAGGTCATACCTGAATGGTCTAGTGGTTTTCCCTACTTTCTTCAATTTAAGTCTGAATTTGGTAATAAGGAGTTCATGATCTGAGCCACAGTCAGCTCCCAGTCTTGTTTTTGTTGACTGTATAGAGCTTCTCCATCTTTGGCTGCAAAGAATATAATCAATCTGATTTCGGTGTTGACCATCTGGTGATGTGCATGTGTAGAGTCTTCTCTTGTGTTGTTGGAAGAGGGTGTTTGCTATGACCAGTGCATTTTCTTGGCAAAACTCTCTTAGCCTTTGCCCTGCTTCATTCTGCATTCCAAGGCCAAATTTGCCTGTTACTCCAGGTGTTTCTTGACTTCCTACTTTTGCATTCCAGTCCCCTATGATGAAAAGGACATCTTTTTTGGGTGTTAGTTCTAAAAGATCTTGTAGATCATCGTAAAACCGTTCAGCTTCAGCTTCTTCAGCATTACTGGTTGGGGCATAGACTTGGATAACTGTGATATTGAATGGTTTGCCTTGGAGACGAACAGAGATCATTCTGTCGTTTTTGAGACTGCATCAAAGTACTGCAGTTCAGACTCTTTTGTTGACCATGATGGCTACTCTATTTCTTAGATCTGTTACCAGGGATGAATCATTTCTCTAAGCCTCTTTCTCCTGCTGTGTGAAAAACAGGTGATAAGGATGATAAGGATGACCAGGAAGAGCTGTTGTCAAGACTAAACACTATATGAAAGCACCCAGTAGGACAGTAGGGGCTTCTGGGTGGTGCTAGTGGTAAAAAACCCACCTGCAATGCGGGAGACCTGGGTTCCATCCCCTGGTCAGGAAGATCCCCTGGGGAAGGGAACAGCAACCCAGTCCAGTATTCTTCCCTGGAGAATTCCATGGACAGGGGAGCCTGGTGAGCTACAGTCCATGGGGTTGCAAAGAGTTGGACACGACTGAGCGACTAATATGTCATTTTCAGTAGGACAATAAGGACTCAGTAAGTACTGCTTGAGATTATTAATTCTTCCTCTGCATTCTCCCTATATTCCCTTCCAATTTGATCAGAGGGTCAACCATACCACTGTGAATCCTAAGGGTGTTACCAGTAACCATTAGGCCATTAAACAGAAGTGAAAAAAAAATAATACTTCAGTGGCTCTGGTCCCAATTCTGATTGTGAACTCCACAATTAGATTGTAAACTCCCTGAAAACACGCTATAGCATTTTCTCCTTTGTATCTTTCTCAGCTCTCAATTGTTTGTCAATTATTCAGTGCAACCAGGAATTTTAAAAAACCTTCCCTTGAGATTTTCCCTCAAAGCATCAAAGTACATCTTGTTTTTTAACTGAGGAAGGAGGCTGAAAGTAAAATTACAGTCTTAAACAAGAAGCCATCTGTCTTACTTCTTTATAATCAAGGAAAGGGGAGTTTGTTTCTCTTAGCAGTATCAATATGGGAGCATTTCTCTCAGATTATAAAAATCTTTTTGGCTAGTGTAGTTATTCTATGTAGTAGCTAGTGCTTATTTTGTAATTAGAACTGCAGAAGCTGATAAATACATAACAGACTCTGGCAGTGCTTCAGGGAAAAACACGTTCATTTCATATTTTTTGGAGGTGTCTTTCCTGGACAAGGATAATGGGTGAATATAATTGAAAGGGAGCACATTCCTCTGTACTTGGGCTGATCTGAATTTCAGTTTTCCTTTTAAGGGTTAATGGAACTAAGAGTTCTAAGGTTCTGCTATGTGCTTTGTAAATATACCAATTATGTATATATGTACCATATATGCATATGAATGTGATGTTTTTAAGTTATACCTTGTCATTAGCATGAGAGAAACAGCTCCCCAATTGATATTCTGTACCTTCGAAGAATGAGTCTCTTTCCCTCATGCCCAAAGAAGCCTCATAAAAGGAATGATTTAGAAGGGGGCAAATTACTGTTCCTTTTCATCCGCTCTCATAAGCAAGCTCACACAGCATTCAATGAAATTAAGCTACATCAAATTCAGAAATTGTGAAAGGATCACTCTAGCTGGTGATTGGGGTACTGATCTTATCACCATGAGATGTCATTGAGGCAAACCACTTGGGAAGGACTCAGGTTTTCTCTTTTGAGATGAAGAGGAGTTAAAAAAAAAAAAAAAAAAAAAAAAACTTATGTAAGAACAGCATCTACACTAACCAGAATAAAATTATAAGGTCTATCAATCTTGCTGCTGCAGGGTAAAATCAGATCACCAGCTGAGCCAGCCAGAAATGCTTCCCAGTGGTCTAGTATTGCATAATTGGCCGTGTGAATTTCAGTGTTTCCAGCTTCAAATGGAGGGCTTGGTGCTGGTCACTCACCTAGGGAAAACATGGAACTAATGCTCTTTCTGGATATTAATAAAGCCCAACTCATTGTTCACATGATTTCAGATTTGGGGGGATAAAAGAAATTCAGATACATCTATATGTGTGTATGACTATAACTGCTCAGAGGAGTCCTTTATTAAAATTTTTTTAATTTGTGGTATTTGGTGCTTTGGCTGTGTTATTTACATTTTAGCACACACTGTGTTCACAGTCACATCCCACCAAAAGCACGTTTCCCTCAGCAGAGCCCTCACTTCCAGATCTGTCCCACAACCTCCTCCTCGAATCTATTCCCATGTCACCCCTGGGAAATGCTCCAAAAGTGAAAACTAATTGTAACCAAAAGTGAAAACTAATTGTAACTGTAACTGTTCACTCATTACCAGAGAGGCAAGATCAGGTCTCTATTTGAAAAGATTGAAATGTATCCCAGCCTCCTAGTTAAACCCTGAAGTTAGAAACAAGGGGGAAAGAGCTTCCCTAAACTCAGGTATGTGACAGAAAAAGAAAACATTGTTCCCAGTCAGCTCTTGGCGAGAATCATTATTCCTTAGCTTTGCAACTTTGCTCCTGCCCACACTTGTAAGCTGATGTTTCACCAGCCTTAATTAAAAAGTCTGGTTTTTATTTATTTTCACTGAGATTTCCATTACAAGATCAAACAACATTTAAGTTCTCTAAAAGTACTTGCTGTGAACTTGTGTTCATAGGGGTGTGGCACTTCCCTATTATTTTTCTGAAAGTCATTTTTTAAAAATCTGTAGATATTCATTTATCCAATTTGTTTTATTGAGTCTCTCTTATGAACTAAGTACATTTGATTAAGTATCTTGTATGCCTGGCGTGCTGCAGTCCATGGGGTCACAAAGAGTCGAACACAACTTAGCGACTGAACAAAAACGACAGAAATGCTAACTTGACTTCCAGGGATTTGATCTGTTTCTAACATAAAACTAGTGTTGGTTTTTTCAATATGTCAGTTCAGTTCAGTTCAGTCTCTCAGTCGTGTCCAACTCTGCGATCCCATGAATTGCTGCACGCCAGGCCTCCCTGTCCATCACCAACTCCCGGAGTTCACTCAAACTCACGTCCATCGAGTTGGTGATGCCATCCAGCCATCTCATCCTCTGTTCTATCATCCCCTTCTCCTCCTGCCCCGAATCCCTCCCAGCATCAGAGTCTTTTCCAATGAGTCAACTCTTTACATGAGGTGGCCAAAGTACTGGAGTTTCAGCTTTAGCATCATTCCTTCCAAAGAACACCCAGGACTGATCTCCTTTAGAATGGACTGGTTGGATCTCCTTGCAGTCCAAGGGACTCTCAAGAGTCTTCTCCAACACCACAGTTCAAAAGCATCAATTTTTCGGCACTCAGCTTTCTTCACAGTCCAACTCTCACATCCATACATGACCAGTGGAAAAACCATAGCCTTGAGTAGACGGATCTTTGTTGGCAAAGTAATGTCTTTGCTTTTAATGTGCTTTCTAGGTTGGTCATAACTTTCCTTCCAAGGAGTAAGCGTCTTTTCATCTTAATATATAATCTTATTTATTTATTTTTGGCTGTGTTGGGTCTTCATTGCTGCGTGGGCTTTTTCTCTAGTTGTGGAGAGTGGGGGGTATTCCCTAGTTGTGGTGCACGGGCTTTTCATTGAGATGGCTTCTCTTGTTGTGGAGCACAGGCTCTAGACCACAGGCTCAATAGTTGTGGTTGCTCCGAGACTTGTGTACCCTGCACTGGTCGGTGGACTCTTCATCACTGAACTGCCCCTGGAGCCCAGTGTTGGCTTTTATTTTGGGGTGGTGGGTGAGGAAGAAGGGGAAGGAAGGCAGGATTATGAATATTCATTTGAGAAGGAAAGAGGCAATTTGTAAAATAGGGAAATCCATTTATTTCATAATGTAGTTCTTGGGCCATTATAATGATCAGATACTAGCTAGATGCCAAAGATTCAAAGATGAATGAAGGACATTGCTTGCCCCTAAGTCATTAATATTTTAGTGAAGTGGAAAGACATTAAAGCCAAGATTTTGAGTATGTTATGTTTAAATGTAATGAGAACAATGAGTCCATGTGCTGTATAAACTCAGAAGCACAGAGATAAATTTATTTTGCTTCCTAAAAAAATTATTACATTACAATTCTTCCCCTGTACCCCCTTTTATTATTAACTCCACTAGACATGTTCCCACTGTGTACTGAAAGCCTAGAAAACAGCTTGGTACCCAAGAGTGTGTCATAAACATCTCTTCAATGAATGAATGAATTTTTTCAGTATGAGTTCCTGGAAATTTAGATTTGTAAATTAAATGCTTAGAATATCTCAAAGAAAAGGTTATCTGAAATATTAAACAATCATTTTTTTTTATTTTTTGGCTTTTTCTCCTATGAAACAACAGAATAAAAACTACTTATATAAAACTGTAAGTATGAAAGTGTTTTTCTTTGGAAGACACCATGGCTAGCTAGCTAGCTAAATTGTTTCAGTCATGTCTGACTCTTTGTGATCCCATGGGCTGGAGCCCTCCAGGCTCCTCTATCCATGGGAATCTCCAGGCAAGAATACTGGAGTGGGTTGCCATGCCCTCTGGGATCTTCCTGACCCAGGAATCAAACCCGAGTCTCCTAAGTCTCCTGTATTTACAGGAGGGTTCTTTACCACTAGCTCCATCTAGGAAGTCCAGAAGGCATCATAGCCTTAGTAAAAGAGATCAACCACATAACCCTTTTAAAACTCCTTTATACAAAATGTTTTATTAATAAACGCATCCAACAAATAGATTAGTAGTACTTGCAAAGTGATTTGTGAAAGTTCTCCTGCTATGATCTGAATGTCTCCCAAAGTTCATGTGTTGAAATCCTAATGCCAAAGATGACAGTTTTAGGAGATATAGGCCTTTGGGATGTGCTTAAGTCAGGAGGATGGAGCCCTCATGAATGGAATTAATGTTTTGTAAAAGATATTCCAGAAAGCTCCCTAACCCTTCCACTATGTAAGGACACAAGAAATTGTGATCTGCAACCCAGAAGAGTACCTTCACCAAAACCTTGATGTGCTGACATCTAGATTTTGTACTTGCAAACTCCACAGCTTTGAGAAACAAATTTCTGTTTCTCACAGAAATCGCTTATAAGTGATCCCAGTGTATGGTATTTTGTTATAGCAGCCTGTATCCATAACACTAAAAAAACTCCTACTTAAAAAAAAAAAAAAAAAAAACAGAAAAATGGGCAAAGGGCATAGTAGACAAAATCCACAGTGAAAGAAATACGGGGACTAATAAAATGTGAAATGCTGCTCAACTTCACTAATAATAAAACTGTAAGTTAAAAAAATTAGGAGCTATTATTCCTCACCTAAAATGCCAGCAAAGATTTAAAAGCTTGATAATATCCAGTGTCAGGGAAAGTCACAATCCTCTCATATACTATTGATAGGAATATAGTTAACTCTTTCTGAAGAGGAATTTAAGAATTTATACCAAAGCTAAAAAAGGGTGTATTTTTTTTTTTTAACCTCAGCAATTCTTCTCCCAGGAATGTATGTAACAGCAGTAGAGTCTTGTTTTTAATAAGGAAAATTTTGGGAAAACCTACATTTCTGTAAGTCTTCCCTGGTGGCTCAGCTGGTAAAGAGTCTGCCTGCAATGCGGGGGACTTGTGTTCAATCCCTGGGTCAGGAAGAATCCCCTGGAGAAGGAAATAGCAACGCACTCCAGTATTCTTGCCTGGAGAATTCCATGGAGAGAGGAGCCTGGTGGGCTACAGTCCATGGGGTCTATAAAGAGAATATTGATTAAGCAATTGGGTAAATAATAGGAAATACTATATAGCTATTAAAAAGTATGCGATAGATTAGTATTTACTGACAGAAAGATAACTAAAATAAACCATCAACTGAAAAAGCAATTTATAAAACAGTATTGTGATGGAATTCTATTTATGTGAAGTGTGTGTGTGTGTGTGTGTGTGTGTGTGTGTGGGTTTGCAGAAGAGGTTGTGAGGAATATGTATGACTCTGTTAAGCAGTTACCTTTGGAGAGGGGATGGAGGTAAACTGGAATGAAACAGAGCAAGACAGAAGGGAGAGAGTTTCTTGATTATTGATCCCTGTATTGTTTGTAGTTTTGACAAAAGCAAGTATTGCTTTTTTAAAGTACATTAGAATATTTCAATAACATAATTGCAAGAGGACAGGGTCCTCCCAAATGACCTATCAATGTTGGAGAAACAGATCACTATTAAGCAATGTTTATAAAATGTATTAAGCTGGTCCTTGAACAGCAGTTAGGTTCAAGGTCACAAAAGGACTTAAGCAAAAGTGCAGGTTTAGAATTGAGTAAGATCTGGGAATTCCCTGGCAGTCCAGTGGTTAGGACTCTGAGCTCTCCCTGCCAAGGCCCCAGGTTGGATCTCTGGTCAGGGAACTAAAATCCCACAAGCCTCATGGCATGGCCACACACACACAAAAAAAGAAATGAGTAAGAATTGTTGGCTGTTCTTATTATCCATTAATGTATCACAAACCAAACTAAAACTTGGTGATTTAAAACAGCAACAACTATTCATGATCATCTCTCATAGTTCTGGCGACTCAGTAAGCTTGGCTAGGCAATTCTCACAGAAGGACAAACAGACAGTGGATGGGTCAGGAGTAATTTCAAAGTCTTCTCCCTTGCATGTCTGGTGTATTTGAGGCTGGCTATTGGCTGTTGGCCAGAACTTACTGCATGACCCAGGTTTCCTTGCAGCATGTGGCTGGGTTCCAAGAGTGAGCATCCCAAGAGGACCAGGCTGACACTGCATTATCTTTTATAACCTAGCCTCAGACAGCAGATAGCATGCCTTTTGCTGTAGTCATAGGTCCATCCAGATTCAAGGGAAGAAACCATAGATATGACCACCATCCCACCTTCAACTGAAATATCAAAGTCACATTGTGAGAGGAGTGTGCAGGATGGGAGGTATTGTCGTGAGCTCTCCAATTTGCTACATACAGTTCCCAACACTCTCTCAAGCTTTTCTGACAGGAGCCAGCTTCTCCCATCTGCATTATCCAATGGCATCCATAAGCCCTGGAGTTTGTACCTCCTACAGGCAAAAGGAGCAGGAAATTTGGAACAAATAGGTAGTAAAAGGAGCTTTTCACTTTAAAAAGATCACTGTGATGATATCCTACAAGGAGGTCTAGAGGAAGGAGAGATTAAATAATAAAAACAGTAAGTGCTGAAGCTCTTGCCCCTACTCATCAACTCCCCTGCTCAATTCAGCAAAATGATGCCTAAGTATGATTGACAGGAATTTTCCATATTCTTAGCAAAGCATTCAGTCTTCAGGATGCTCTCAATGGGTCTCAGTTCTTACAGAACCAGATACTCCTATGCCTGGCAGGAAATTACTGGACCATGGGAAGTAATTGAACTTTGTGAGAATACCAAGGTACCACTTTGGGGATACTGATATTTCTCCCACTGAGCAAAGGACATAGACTACCTGGGAGTGAAGCCTGACATGACCACCAACTTGCTCACTTCCCAAGCATTCCAATAGTTTGTCTTCTAGTGTGGTGCTGCAGAGCAAAATGAAGGGGGAGGGGAGGAGGGAGGCGGTGAGGTCTGGCTGGACTAGCAACTGGAAGCTTAGCTACTGTCATTCCCAGCTTCCCTCAAGTCCTGTTAAGAGATTTGTTTCGGGCTATGAAAATTGTAGCATCAGACTGGTTTTTAACGTTTTCTTTTGCTCCAACTATTATTATTTTATTGGAAAAACTGTCAAAATCCACCTGTTGTTTTTCTCAGAGCTCCTTTCTTCCTTTCTCATTGGCATTAGACAGAGTCATTTCCCCTAATACTATGTAATTTAGAAGAGGCTGTGTCAATTGCATAAAATATTTCTAATCTCCATAATTAAGATGCTGCTGGTCTGACAGCTTTGCTCTCTTACTCCCCCTCAGCTAGTTGCAAGGATGTAGAAAGACATTTAAAGGGAGTACTAAAGCAAAAATGACATGCTGTTCTCCTTAAGAAGGGCCGTCTCACAACTATCCCACTCTCCCCAGGCTCCCTCCTGAAGAGTTTCATTTAATACTTCTTCATAAGTAGAAAAGAGAGACTCTGCCAAGGTCCTCCAGACTGTCTCTCCATTCCGAGAAAATGTATGCCGTGTGCTCAGTTTGACTCCAGAGAAAATCCACATTGCACCTGCTTAAGACCTGCTCCTGAAGCCAATGTTTTAGCACAGCATTTGACAACAGAATGCATGTGTGCATGTTAAGGTGCTTCAGTTGTGTCTGACTCTTTGTGACCCTATGGACCGTAGCCCCCCAGGTTCCTCTGTCCATGGAATTCTCCAGGCGAGAATACTGGAGTGGGTTGCCATGTCCTCCTCCAGGGAATCTTCCAGACCCAGGGATCAAACCCATGTCTCTTATATCACCTGCACTGGCAGGAAGGTTCTCTACAACTAGTGCCACCTGGGAAGCCCTTGACAACAGAATAGTCACTAATTAATTTGGGTCAGACAGTTGAAGACCAAATTCCGAAATCAGAGAGAAATTTAGATGTGAGAAATAGCAGGAAACTTTGAAGATCACGCAGTCTATTTTCCTCTACTTGTGGAAAAAACAGAAGACCATGATTCACCCAGATTGCCACACATTCCATGTGTCCTTCTGACCCTTGCTAGTTGACAATGTTTTCAGGTGTAGCCTATAAAAGTCTCATATCATCCTCACAATATTTTTATTAAGTCAAAATCACTATCACTATTTTAGAGTTTAGGAACATGAGGTGTGAAAAAGTAGTCTTACTAGCCTGGGTTATGCTGTTACAATAAATTTACTCTCAAATCTAAGCGATTTCATAGAATAGAGGTTTATTTCTCCTTCACGGTCTGGATGGCACAACAGTTGGTCTGGATAGAGAGAGATGAGTAGTAATGTCTATTCCATACAGTCATTCAGGTCCCTGTGTTTATGAAGGCTCCATGATATTATAACTGCAACCTGTGCAACTTGAAGTCTTCCAGTCTCTCAGAGATAAGAAAGAATTGGATAATTACCTGTGGATGTTTCACTGCTTCTGCCAGAAATGGCATACAGTACTTTGGGTACATTTCATTCAGTTCAGTTCAGTTCAGTCGCTCAGTTGCGTCCAACTCTTTGTGACCCCATGAATCGCAGCACGCCAGGCCTCCCTGTCCATCACCAACTCCCGGAGTTCACTCAGACTTGCGTCCGTCGAGTCCGTGATGCCATCCAGCCATCTCATCCTCTGTCGTCCCCTTCTCCTCCTGCCCCCAATCCCTCCCAGCATCAGAGTCTTTTCCAATGAGTCAACTTTTCACATGAGGTGGCCAAAGTACTGGAGTTTCAGCTTTAGCATCATTCCTTCCGAAGAAATCCCAGGGTTGATCTCCTTCAGAATGGACTGTTTGGATCTCCTTGCAGTCCAAGGGACTCTCAAGAGTCTTCTCCAACACCACAGTTCAAAAGCATCAATTCTTCGGCGCTCAGCCTTCTTCACAGTCCAACTCTCACATCCATGCACGACTACTGGAAAAACCATAGCCTTGACTAGACGGACCTTAGTCGGCAAAGTAATGTCTCTGCATTTCATTAACTAGCACTAATTATACATCTCACATGAGGGTAAGAGGGAGGAACTGCAAGAGAAGAGGAATATTTGGTAAGCATGACTGTCACTGCTTTATAAGGTAATAATTTGTCCACCATTCCACAGCTATTAGGTGGCAGGATTGTCATCAAGATCTAAGCTGACTCCAGAAGCTAAGTTCTTACCCATTGTATTTTCTTTCACATCACTTTATAATGCCATTTTGAGGACAGAAGTGGCTATTTTGTAGGAAACCTCTGTAGCATAGTGGAAAGATGCCTGGACTTAGATAGGTGGGCTTGCATAAGCATTTTGCCACTTCCTAGTTGTGAGGTCTTGGGCAAGTTCCTTAGTATCTCTGCTAGGAGCAGTTTTACCATCTCTAAAGTAGAAGTGAATAAAACCCATTAATCACTGTTACAGGCATGAGAACCTCCATGACCTGTAACATGCTCTCAATGAGTGGTTTTCCTGTCCCTCTTTCTGTTATGCAAGTGCTTTCCTAGGATGTAAGTCCTTCTATAGTAAGAGCTTTGGCTAATAGTTGTAGTTGAAATTTTGCCAAGGAAAGACTCCAGTAACCTGACCTAAAACACTTCCAGCATTAAAGTTCTGATTCTATTACCAGTCTTTTTCCTGACATCAGCAATTTCCTTCATGTGTTGCCAAGCACAACTCATTCATGACTTCAGGTAAAAGGAAAGGATAATGTCACAGTAAAATTAAAAGTTGTGGCTTGAGAGCAGTTTCACATTTAAAAACAGTGGAAATGTTGGAACCTCTCTAGGAAGTAAATGTCAAAGTGTATTAATGTGGAGTGAGCACCAATGCCTTCAGGTATTAACCTATTGAGAAAGCCCATTTGGTCATCATTGTAGTTTCTCTTAAACTCTGAAAATTGGTCTTTTATATTCTTTTAATGTTATTTAGAAAAAAGAATTAAACGTCTATTAAAGCAGCCAGGTATTAGAAAAAATGTCTTTTTAGAAATCTACTGGGCCATTTTCTCTTGGGAAAGGAAAGTATCATGTTTCTTACGGAAAGGTGCATTGACTCTTTCAGGCCCCTGGGTGATTGTTTAGGTGAGTATTGGTAGATAATTGATAACTTTTGGTTCCAAGGCTCATGGCAAAAGTAATGAACTTCTCAAAGCAAGTTTCTTTCTCAACAGGAGCCTGAAGCATAACAACTCTTATTTCTTACTTTCCCTTTCTTGTTAGCAACTCAAACATCCTGACATGCTGGTGGCAATCTTGGGCTCGGGAGTCAAGACAAATGTGGATTTGATAACCAGCTCAGCAAATTACCAGCTATGGGGCCTTGTGCAAGTCACACACGCTTTCTGAGAGCCCCCGTCCTTATCTGTGACATTGCATTGTGATTATTAAATGAAGGAAATCTAACTTTGCAAGGTGACAGTGGTGTACTGGCATGATTGACACCTGCGACAGATCATTTTTAATTCACTCCTGTAGATGCAAAAATTATCAGTGATAATCATTTTTCTTAATTTACTCTAGTTTCGAAACTATTAACAGTTAAAAAAAATAAATTTAGTTAAAATGTATGTTTTGTATGAACTAATATACACACTTACTAAACAAGGTATTACACTTTGTGGTTCACCATTTTTAAGTTTTTAATTAAAAAATCAAATTGTCATGTAGAATCATTGTTTTGTTTCCAGTTTTGTTTCTTTGTCTTTAGAGACAGTGTGCTATCATCGTTTATTCATATTTACAGTTTAAATGTAGGGATATGTTGTACTATAGGGCTTGGAGATATGAACAGTGCCCTAAATGAGCCTGAACAACTCCCATCTATTATGAACTTACTGTCAAAGTAAATTCATGAAGCTGTGTCCACATGTGTCAGGGTGGCCTATGTAATTGAGTGTTCTCCGGGTTAACTTCTGGATTAACTTCCATGTAGAATACAATGTGTATTAAGAGGTAATTTGAAGTTTACATACACACACACAGACACATACACATATTATATAATAAATATCATGTACACATATTATGGGGCTTCTCAGGTGTCACTAGTGGTAAAGAACCCACCTGCCAATGCAGGAGACGTAAGAGACATATGTTTGATCTCTGAGTTGGGAAGATCCCCTGGAAGAGGGCCTGGCAACCCACTTCAGTGTTCTTACCTGAAGAATCCCATGGACAGAGGAGCCTGGAGGGCTATGGTCCATAGCGTTGCCAAGAGTTGGACACAACTGAAGCAACTTAGCATGCACGCACATGTATTATATTACATACACATATGTACATATTAATGTTATATGATATATATATGTATTATTACAACTCAGCAGTTTGAAAGATAGACCAAAGATGCTGTAGTGAAAAGCATTTTATCATTAACATTGTTCAAAATTGTGAACACATGGTGATAATAAAAAGCAGACAAACTAGACTTGAGTGGTTTTTAAAATTCTCTCCAGATAATGCATGCTCTATTGTCGCACCCGGGTCAGCCACACCCCTTGTCCCTCCTTTGGCACACCACTGCGAGTTCCTGGCATATACTTAGCATGCAAGTCTTCTGAAACCAGAAAGATTTCTAAGGTCTTACTTTTGTGCTGCAGAGAAAGAAAAACAAAGACATGAAAATACAACTTAAAGATGTAGTATTGTGTTTTTGTAAGGAGTAATGTTTTTCTGTAAAAACAGCAATAGATGCTTTTTAATTTAGAAATATACGAAAGTATTTTTTTTAAGAACTCAAAAAGCAATAAGAGCCCCTGTAGTCACGTTATCCAACAACAATAATAACAATCATTAACTGATCCCAGGAGCTGTACATTCACTCCATTATTTTAATCCTCACTGTGAATTTAGGCAGTAGCTTCATTTTTAATTTTTTTGTTGTCTTTTCAAGTGTTTCTATTTCTTCTTTTCTTTTACAGAAGCAATAACTGAGACCTAAAGAAGTTATATAAGGAGACCAAGGTTATAAGCTCGAGCTCATTATTAGCAAAACTGGGATTCAATACAGATGTTTGACTAAAAGCCCAATCTCTTAACAACTCTGCTATTTTATACCTTTTTAACCTTTCTTCTAGAGATTCATTCTAGGAAATAAAACTGTTTCAAAGGCTTGTGAGTGAGAGCATTTATCAGAGTGATAGCTGTAAAAACACATATTTATGTAGATGGGAGAAAGATGAGAAGGAAGCAATAATGAATCACCAGTGGTTAATCCCCCATTACTGAACTATTGGTGTTCATTCCATTGTACATATATTTCCGTATTTTCTGAAATTTCTATAATAAAAAAGTGCAACCTACAAAAAGTTGGAAAAAATGTGCTGGTAAATTTTTGGTGAATCTTCAACTCATCAATCACTGAATCCTGATCTTTCACACCAAAGTTTGATTAAAATGTTCTGTACAGCTCACACTTTCCAGCAACGTCTGGACTATGTTGGAATTAAATGCCACTTTGTTGTCTTCTCTCATATCTCCTTTAACCCTCAGCTGTTAGTGGCTTTTCTTCTACCAATTCTTTATTGCTCCTAACCTTCCCAGAGAGATAGCATTCATTTACTACTTTGACTGCTTTTTTAAAAGACACCCAATTCCTTTCTCTAATTAGGAAATTAAAGAAAGAAATATTTACACAACTTAACTTTCTCCAAACAGATGGAATTTTTTTTTTTTTTTTTTTTACCATCTTTTAAAAATTTCTTCCTCATGGCTAAGCTTTCTCTAGAAATTTTGGACATGGTTAGCAGTTTTCATTACAAGCATAAGCTTCCTGGATATCCAGGCATAATTTGTTAGCTGTGGGACCTTAGCATGTTTTTTTCACTTTGGACTCATTTTTCTCATATATAAATTGAAGACACATATATATCAATAACCTCAGATATGCAGATGACACCACCCTTATGGCAGAAAGTGAAGAGGAACTAAAAAGCCTCTTGATGAAAGTGAAAGAGGAGAGTGAAAAAGTTGGCCTAAAGCTCAACATTCAGAAAATGGAGATCATGGCATCCGGTCCCATCACTCCATGGGAAATAGATGGGGAAACAGTGGAAACAGTGTCAGACTTTATTTTTCTGGGCTCCAAAATCACTGCAGATGGTAACTGCAGCCATGAAATTAAAAGACGCTTACTCCTTGGAAGGAAAGTTATGACCAACCTAGATAGCACATTGAAAAGCAGAGACATGACTTTGCCAACAAAGGTCCATCTAGTCAAGGCTATGGTTTTTCCAGTAGTCATGTATGGATGTGAGAATTGGATTGAGAAGAAGGCTGAGCGCTGAAGAATTGATGCTTTTGAACTGTGGTGTTGGAGAAGACTCTTGAGAGTCCCTTGGACTGCAAGGAGATCCAAACAGTCCATTCTGAAGGAGATCAACCCTGGGATTTCTTTGGAAGGAATGATGCTAAAGCTGAAACTCCAGTACTTTGGCCACCTCATGTGAAGAGACTCTGATGCTGGGAGGGATTGGGGGCAGGAGGAGAAGGGAATGACAGAGGATGAGATGGCTGGATGGCATCACGGACTCGATGGACGTGAGTCTGAGTGAACTCTGGGAGTTGGTGATGGACAGGAAGACCTGGCGTGCTGCGATTCATGGGGTCGCAAAGAGTTGGATACGACTGAGCGACTGAACTGAACTGAACTTAACTGATATGTTTAAGTAAATCACTTTGCTGTATGGCAGAAACTAACACAACATTGTAAATCAACTATATTCCAATATAAATTAATTTGAAAAAAATTGAAGACACAGAAGTCACTGAGCTCCAAAATCCCTGCCTAGTCTGAACCCTTAAGTAAAAACAGACCAAGTAATACATAATAAATATTCAGCTCTCTGAATGGTGCCTGAACAAGGGGCTTAGAGTATAGAAACCGAAGATAGTATTGAGGAGAGGGTGCTTGCAGACTTTGTCTTGGAATTCTGTGGCTTCTGTATAGAAGTGCCCAGATATGGATTTCTTTTTTGTTTATCCTGCTTAAGAATGGCTGAAATTTTTGAACCGTTGTGCATTCTGGTTTTACTGGTTTTGGAAAAATCTCTGCCATTTTATATTCAATTTATTACCTCTAGGGGCAAAATTATATGAACTCTGGGAACTGCTTTAAAATGCACCAACAAGGAATTCCCTGGCGGTCCAGTGGTTAGGATTCCATGCTTTCACTTGCCCAGCAGCAGAGTGCCTGGGGTCAATCCCTGGTCAAGTTACTAAGATCCTGCAACCCAAGAAAAGTTTCCAAAAAAAAAAAAAAAAAAATCACCAAGAAAGAACGTTAAGAAAAAGAAAAATGGGAAAATAAAGGAATGTGGTAAAATCCTGATTATCTGGATGATGGACATACTGGATTTATAGTGCTATTCCCTTTATTATTTCAAATATGTTTAAATAATTTTATAATAATAGCAAAGAGATATAAGAGGCACATCAGCCTCTTGATATGAAGAAGGAAGCATAGTGTCTCCTCCTTCTGGAGCTTAAATGGAGGTGTACATCAGAGCTTTCATTTCTATCCTCCCTGTGTCTTAGTACTCATATTTTTATTTTCCATGTAACATTCTAAATAATTTCTTCTGGCTTCTTTTTAGTTCATTTCTCCTGTATTCAATTATATTTCATCTGTTTGTTGCTGCTCAGTCACTAAGTTGTGTCCAAGTCTTTGGCACCCCATGGACTCTAGTCTGCCAGGCTCCTCTCTCCTTTGGGTTCTCCAGGCAAGAATACTGGAGTGGGTTGCCATTTCCTTCTCCAGGGAATCTTTCTGGACCAGGAGCCGAACCTGCATCTCTGGCATTGGCAGGCATATTTTTTACCACTGAGCCACCAGTGAAGCCCCTTTAATCTGTTACTGAGTACTTAATTTTTGTTATTGCAGTTTTCATTTATAGATACTATTTTTGTTTCTTTTTCAAATGTATTAGATGACTTTTTATAGTTTCCTGTTTCTTATTTTTTTCTCTCCAATCAGAAGTGAGCTTTCTCCAGGATTTTTTTTTAAAATACTTATACTCCAGCTAGTAAAACAATAGCAACAACAATATAGTATGCATAATTGTTTTATAACCTAGGTCTCATAATTCATATAAAAGAAATCTGCGAAGTCTTTTTATGTTGTCTGTTGGTTCTGTGGTTTTAAAAGGTTCTGGCTCATGATGCCTTATTGTTTTTTGTTTGATCATTTTGAGGGGCGGGGAGCTTGCTGTGTGGCTTGTGGGATCTTAGTTTACCTATCAGGTATCAAACCTGGGCCCTCGGCAGTGAAAGCATGGAGTTCTAACCACTGGACCATCAGGGAATTCCCTGCTTGATTATTTTTGACCATTGCTGCTCATATATTCCAAAAATTATAAGTAGGATCCTTTGTGATCTAGAATGCAGGTATTTTCCTTTAGGGGAGAATATACACTTGATTCTGCCAGGTTCTCTAGGCACTGACAATTTGGGACTACTTCAAATCTTTTTCAGATTCTTTCCCTATATAGGTCATTGCAAAATATTGAGTAGAGTTCCCTGTGCTATACAGTCGGCCCTTATTGTTTATTTTATATATAGTAGTATACATGTGATTCCCTTAAATTCCTAATTTATCCCTCCCCTTCTTCCTTAATTTAATTTAAAATGGTCCCGAATGGTTGTCAGTAACTTTGAGCACCCAGCAGAATCAAATGTATATTCTTCCTAGAGGAAAACACCTCCATATATATCTATCTATACACACACACACACACACACACACACACACACATATATATATACATGTACATATGTGTGTGTGTGTGTGTGCTTAGCTTCTGTCATGTCTGACTCCTCGTGACCCCATGTACTCTGGCCATGGGGATTCTCCAGGCAAGAATATTGGAGTAGCTTACCATGCCATCCTCCAGAGGATCTTCCCAGCCGGGATCTCATGTGTTGCAAGAGGATTCTTTACCGTCTGAGCCACCAGGGAAGCCCATGAATAATAAGATGGGTAGCCTATCCCTTCTCTAGGGGATCTTCCTGACTCAGGAATTGAAGCAGGGGCTCCTGCATTGCAGGAGGATTCTTTACCAGCTGAGCTACCAAGGAAGCCATACACACACACACACACGCACACACACACACATACACATATAAAACTAACACAACATTGTAAATCAACTGTGTTTCAATAAAAAATAATTAGGGCTTCCATGGTGGCTCAGTGGTAAAAATGCGCCTGCCGATATAAGAGACACAGATTAGATTCCTGTTTCAGGAAGATCCCACTTGCCTCAGAGCCTCTAAAGCCGGGCACCACAGCTATTGAGCCTGTGCCCTA
Source organism: Ovis aries (assembly GCF_016772045.2). Taxonomy (NCBI): domain Eukaryota; kingdom Metazoa; phylum Chordata; class Mammalia; order Artiodactyla; family Bovidae; genus Ovis; species Ovis aries. Next base: position 17,819,930 of record NC_056055.1, read on the forward strand.
CAGCCCAGGCTCCACAACAAAAAAAGCCACCACAGTAAGATGCCCCCAGACACAACTAGAGAAAGCCTTCACAGCAACGAAGACCTAGTGCAATCAAAAATACATAGATAAAAATTTTTTTAAATTAATGAAAAATGAAATGAATTTTAAAATTTGCAGCTTTTTGGACTCACCAAATTCAATGATGTGAATGTGAGCTGCAAATCTGAGTGTAGCTTGTCATGATTCTTCTGTCTTTCCCTCTCTGACCTGGGCCACAGTGGCAACATAATTTTCTTGCAGCTCCCGAAGTAGGGGAGAGGTGTAACCCATTTTCTTTGAGATGAAGAGGTTTCTCAATAGAGTTTATCTTGGACAGGAGCTGGGCTTTGATTTCCCTCCACCTACCATTAGCACTTTGGGGGGAAAAACAGCCTCAGTGCTTTCTCTTACTTTCCAGGAAAAAGATGAATAGTTAAAACTCCTCTGAGGTCCAGTTTCTTTATGTGTAAGATGGGGTTAAAATTGCTTCACGCACAGAGTTGTAAGTGATAAACAGAATTTTAAAATGCCTTTTGTAAATTGTATCAGGAAGAGGAGATTTTCCTGTACCCATCTAAGTTCTAGCTAGTACAAGAATTAAATTGATGTGAGACAGATTAACAGAAGAAAATCAAGCAAGTTTATCAAATTTGCCGAGTTGCTTAAGTCCAAGAAACTTGCTGCACAATTTTCTCCTACTATTCTAATTTTAAAAAAGAGGAAAAGGATTCTTGCCATTCTCGCTTCCAACAGATCCCTCAGGCAGAGATCTAGGAGACTAATACAGCTAAGATTTTTCATCTTCTGCTGGCTTTTGTCAGTTTTCTCAGGATTTCTTAGCAGTAGCAGTCTTAAGGTGAATAGGATCCAGTGAAATTGAATCCTGCTGGGTACACAAACTCTAGGAAAGCGTATATTCCCTCTTTACTCTCTAAATTCTTTTGATTGGCAATTAAAATGACATAAGGCAGATTGTTGCTGTTGTTTAGTCACTAAGTTGAGTCCAGCTCTTTGCGATCCTGGACTGCAGCACTCCAGGCTTCCCTGTCCTTCATCATTTCCCAAAGTTTGCTCAAACTCATGTCCATTGAGTCAGTGATGTAAGGCAAATTAACAAGAGAAAATCAGACTTATTATATGCATATGGGGAATTCACATCACATGAATTCCAAAGACTGTAAGGCAATATTCGATATGTATGTCATTCTGGACTGTGGAGAATGCGGTAGGGGTCTTCCCTTTCCTTACTTCAAAGAGAAGCAAGGTAATTCACAGGAAGATGAAAATCACATTTGATAAACAAATGTTTGCTTGGCTATCTAGAGGCAACAGGACACACAGAAATCTTTGATCAAAAAGGCCTTGCTAGGTCCCTCCCTGTCTACCACACCTAGTTCATACTTTATTATATTTACCTGTTGTGGTAGTTCCTTCTAGGAATAGGTCTTGTGTCTTAAATTCTTTTAAGCAGTTAGGGAGAAGTTCAAAGGTTCTTCTTGAGTCTTTGGGGCCTTGCTTGATTTTAGCTCTGCATGCCAATGGCGTATCTTGGGGTAGCCTGCCCTGTATACCATCAACTGCAAGTCACAATATAAACTTACTCTGGAACCCTAGGCCCTCAAGTTTTGGGGAACCTTCTCAAGTTCCATTCATTAATTTGTAGATAAGTGCATTTTGCTATATGAGTCCCCATATTTCATAAGATTTTTTTTTTTCATCCAGCCCCCATTCATAAGATTTTCAAAGGATTCATTGACTTCCAAAACATATTTTAAAAAGCAATTGGAAGTGGAAATTATGAGAAATTTAACAAGTACAGAAAGAGGACAGCAGATCTGGCTAGTGTTGCTAGATGTTGATGAATTTTTCAAAGCCCTGCCAATGATCAAAATAATGATTATTTGCTCAATAAAACCATATTTTCCTGTTCTCTTCTAAATGATAGTTCCACTGTGTGTGAAGTTCAAGGGTATGAGGCAAACAACATGGCTATATTCAAAATTGGTCCTAGTTCAAGTTTAGCATCTGGTAGGAAGAGCATTTTGTTCCTTTCATAATTTATCCCTTGCAGTTTTCCATTCGTGGCTGCCTAGACTCTTAGAACATTAGAGCTGGCTGGATTTGTCCAGATCAGATCACTTACCTCTTTAATTCATATTTAAGGACACCAAGGAAATGACAAAGATAAATTTACTAAGATTATAAATTCTAGAGGATTTGTGCTCCAATATTCCATAGACTTTATGCTAACTAAAATGTTTCTTTCCTCAAAAAAGAAACCAAAACAAACAAACAAAAAAACCTCAGAGTCTGAGATTTTCTCCTCTTCCTCTAGAGCACTGCCAGTGCTCTCCTTCAAGGCCCTGGTCAAATGTCCTCTCTTTGGTGATGTTTTGCTACTTCAGGTGAGATGAGCTGTCTGAGTGCTGCAGGAAAGAAAGTGGAGTGGCAGAGGATGGTCATGTTTGAGGTCTCAGGCAAGTCCCTGTGACAGCCACAGAGTGGGTTCTTGGCATTGCACAGGCAAGAATTCAAAAGTGAGCCACAGTAAAGGGAAACAGCTTTATTCAGGTAGGAGCATATTCCACAGACAGAATGTGAGCCATCTAGGAAGACAATAGTAGAAATCCCTACCCCTTCATCAAAATAGTTGGAATAATCCTCCCACTCATTCAGTTCAGTTGCTCAGTCCTGTCTGACTCTGTGACCCCGTGGACTGCAGCATGCCAAGCTTCCCTGTCCATCACCAACTCCAGGAGCTTACTCAAACTCATGTCCATCGCATCAGTGATGTATCCAACTATCTCATCCTCTGTTGTCCCCTTCTCCTCACACCTTCAATCTTTCCCAGCATCAGGGTCTTTTCCAAGGAGTCAGTTCTTTGCATCAGGTGGCCAAAATATTGGAGTTTCAACTTTAGTATCAGTCCTTCCAATGAATATTCAGGACTGTTTTCCTTTAGGATTGACTGGTTGGATTTCCTTGCAGACCAAAGGACTTTCAAGAGTCTTCTCCAACACCACAGTTCAAAAGCATCAATTCTTTGGGCTCAGCTTTCTTTATAGTGCAACTCTCACATCCATACATGACTACTGGAAAAACCAGAGGTCTTGACTAGATGGACCTTTGTCGGTAGTATCTCTGCTTTTTAATATGCTGTCTAGGTTGGTCACAGCTTTTCTTCCAAGGAGCAAGTGTCTTTTAATTTCATGGCTGCAGTCACCATCTGCAGTGATTTTGGGGCCCAAAAATATAAAATCTCTCACTGTTTGCATTGTTTCTCCATCTATTTGTTATGAAGTGATGGGACCAGATGCCATGATCTTAGTTTTCTGAATTGAGTTTTAAGCCAGCGTTTTCACTCTCCTCTTTCACTTTCAACAAGAGTTTCTTTAGTTCTTCTTCACTTTCGGCCATAAGGGTGGTGTCCTCTGCATATCTGGGGTTATTTATATTTCTCTCAGCAATCTTGATTTCAGCTTGTGCTTCATCCATCCCGGCATTTCACATGATGTACTCTGTATATAAGTTAAATAAGCAGGGTGACAATATACAGCCTTTACATACTCCTTTCCTGATTTGGAACAGTCTGTTGTTCCATGTCCAGTTCTTGCTTCTTGACCTGCATACAGTTTGCTCAGGAGGCAGTTCAGGTGGTCTGGTATTCCCATCTCTTTCAGAATTTTCCACAGTTTGTCATGATCCAAACAGTCAAAGGCTTTGGTGTGGTCAATAAAGCAGACGTTTTTCTGGAACTCTCTTGCTTTTTCCATGATCCAGCAGGTGCTGGCAATTTGTTTTCTGCTTCCTCTGCCTTCTCTAAATCCAGCTTGAACATCTGGAAGTTCATGGTTCATGTACTGTTGAAGTCTGGCTTGGAGAATTTTGAGCATTACTTTACTAGTGTGTGAGATGACTGCAATCATGTGGTAGTTTGATCATCCTTTGGCATTGCCTTTCTTAGGGATTGGAATGAAAACTGACCTTTTCCAGTCCTATGGCCACTACTGAGTTTTCCAAATTTTCTAGCATATTGAGTGCAGCACTTTCACAGCACCATCTTTTAGAATTTGAAACAGCTCCACTGGAATTCCATCACCTCCACTAGCTTTGTTCTTAGTGATGCTTCCTAAGGCCCACTTGACTTCCCTTTTCAGGATGTCTGGTTCTAGGTGACTGATCACACCATCGTGCTTATCGGGTCATGAAGATCTTTTTTGTATAGTTTTCCTGTGTATTCTTGCCACCTCTTCTTAACATCTTCTGCTTCTGTTAGGTCCATACCATTTCTGTCCTTTATTGTGCTCATCTTGTCAAAGGCTAACAGAATTTTGCTAAGAGAACGCACTGGTCATAGCAAACACCTTCTTCCAGCAACACAAGAGAAGACTCTACACATGGACATCACCAAATGGTCAATACTGAAATCAGATTGATTATATTCTTTGCAGCCAAAGATGGATAAGCTCTATAGAGTCAGCAAAAACAAGACCAGGAACTGCCTGTGGCTCAGATCATGAACTCCTTATTGCCAAATTCAGACTGAAACTGAAGAACGTAGGGAAAACCACTAGACCATTCAGGTATGACCTAAATCAAATCCCTTATGATTATAAGTGGAAATGGCAATAAATTTAAGGGATTAGATCTGATAGACAGACTGCTTGAAGAACTATGGATGGAAGTTCATGACATTGTACAGGAGGTAGGGATCAAGACCATCCCCAAGAAAAAGAAATGCAAAAAGGCAAAATGGTTGTCTGATGAGGGCTTACAAATAGCTGAGAAAAGAAGAGAAGCAAAAGGCAAAGGAGAAAAGGAAAGATAAACCCATTTGAATGTAGAGTTCCAAAGAATAGCAAGGAGAGATAAGAAAGCCTTCGTCAGTGATCCCACTCATTAGCCTATGAAACTATCCACCCCTATAAAAACTGACAGGGCTTCCTGGTAAAGAATCCTCCTGCAATGCAGGAGACCCTGGTTTGATTCCTGGGTCAGGAAGTTCCCTGGAGAAGGGTTAGGCTACGCATTGCAGTATTCTTTGGCTTCCCTGGTGGCTCAGACAGTAAAGAAGACCTGGGTTTGATCCCTGGGTTGGGAAGATCCCCTGGAAGATGGCATGGCAACCCACTCCAGTATTCTTGCCTGGAGAATCCCCATGGACAGAGGCGCCTGGTGGTCTACAGTCCATGGGGTTGCAAAGAGTTGGACACAACCAAGCGACTAAGCACTTGGCATAAAAACTAAGCACACAGCATAAAAACTGACAACCCCATACCATGGAACCTCCTGCCACCACCCACTTTTGGGCCTTTTATGGACTGACCTCAGTACTGTCATGGCACCTGGCATCGTTTAGCTTGATGGTATATTATAGGGAGCATATACTGCAGCTCAAGGTCTAGTGAAAATCAATCATCTGCCATCTTGGACCTAGTCTATGCTGGGTCCTCAATGGCTGTGATTCTTTTAAACGTTGTACCCTGCCCCTTCCTATCTCATGAATATAAGCAAAGGCTTCCTGATAGACCAGAATTGCTACTATTACTTTTTAACCCTTTTTACAAAACAAGTCTTGCCATATTCTGGAATTGGAGTAAAAGAGAAGTCAGGGGTGGCACACTGGATATGTGCTAGTGTGCTGGGTGCTGGGGTTACAATGATGAACAAAAGAGATATGATCTGTGTCCACTCCACCATTTCCACAGCACCAGGTTTCTTTTGGGCAACTCCATTTATCTCCTCACTGATATGCCTGCTTACACTTTGATCCCCCTTTGATTCATTCTCTATTCGACATGAAAAAGAATCTTTTGGTCACTAAATTGGCTGCCTGGATCCATGCTGGGGTTCTTTTTCTGCTCAGATTTGCGCAGCCAATAACAAAACTGAGACTGGAATAGCACAAGCTTTATAATGTCCACAGAATGGAGAAGCAGGAACTTAAATTTCCAAATCAGCTTTTTAACTTGATTCCAGTGGAGAACATATATAGGAGGGAGGAGGTATAGAGGAGGGAATTGGAAAGAGTGGGAGGAATATTCATGACTTATCCAAGAACAGGGGTGTGCTTCAGGCTTGGAACTGAGGCAACACTCATTTTCAGTCCTTGTGTAGGTTTTTCAGGTTGTTGTCATGGCAACTGTCAACTGTTGTGGAGCTGATGGGTGTGTCATTTAGCTAATGTATTACAATAAGCATATAATGAAGCTCAAGGTCCAGTAGAAATAGGATCTTCTGCCATCTTGGGTGTAGTTGGTTCTAACCAGTTCTTGTTTTTCTCTTTCCAGCTTCACCCTGACACTCAGATAAGAGCAGTTGTTTTCCATTCAAGGGAGGGGAAGGGGTGTGATTCTGGGGCAAAAGCCTTGGTAACATTTTGATTATGCTTGAAATCCCTCTTTAATGCCCATGGTTGGGGGGGGGACCCACTTGAGTTCTTCTCATGGAAGAGTGATGTATGGACCCACTCCTCAGAAACAACTTTGTGACTTTTTATTATATTTGTATGTATATATGCAAAAAGATCAAAACAGTCAATCCTAAAGGGAAATCAACCCTGATACTCGTTGGAGGGACTGATACTGAGGCAGAAGCTCCAATACTTTGGCCACCTGATGCAAAGAGCCAACTTATTGGAAAAGATCCTGATGCTGGGAAAGATTGAGGGCAGGAGGAGAAGGGGTCAACAAAGGATAAGATGGTTAGATGGCATCACTGACTCACTGAACATGGATTTGAGCAAACTCTGTAAGATAGTGAAAGACAGGGAAATCGGGTATGCTGCTGTCTATGGGGTTGCAAAGAGTCATACACAACTGAGTGACTGAACAACAATATATGCATAAAGCAACCATTAAAATCTCTGGAAATTGTTCCAAGGTTGTGTAGCAAATTGTTGTAGGACAGGGAGATATCATGTCCTTAGACCTGCAGGAATCTTTAGGATAGATCACCAAATGAGGGTTCTTGGCTTTGAGTTGGAAAACATTCAAGAGAGAGCCACAGTAAAGGGAAAGTGAGTTTATTTAGAGACAAACTCATTCCATAGGCGGAAGGTGGTTTGTTTCAGAAGGCTCAGAATGAGACAGTGGGCAAGGGATCATGTTAGAAAGTTAGAGCTGCCCTGGGGTATGGGGACCTAAGTTTTTTTTTTTTTTTTTTTTTTAATGTTTATTTATTTATTTGGTGCACTGGATTTTAGCTGCAGCATTTGGGATCTAGTTCCCTAACCAAGGGTCAAACTCAGGCCCCCTACATTGGGAGCTCCGAGTCTTAGTCACTGGACCACCAGAGAAGTCTGGGGCCTAGGTTTTTATGGGTTAAGTAACTTTATAGGCTACTGAGTAGGAGGAATATTCTTGCTATTTTGGGGAAGGATGGAGATTTCCCAGGAACTGGGCTACTGCCCACTTTCTGGCCTGTTATGGTCCACCTTGGGTCTATCACAGAGTAAGAGGGAGTGATTTTTACTGTTAAAATGAAGGTGTGGGGACTTCCCTAGTGGTCTAGTGGTTAAGACTCCATGCTTCCAGTGCAGGAGGCCTGGGTTTGATCCCTGGTCTGGGATTTAGATCCCACGAGCCACAACTAAGAGTTCACATGACACAACTAAGACCTGGAGCAGCCAAATAAATAAAATAAAATAAATATTTTAAATTGAAGGTGGCAATTAGTGAGTGAGCATTAGTTGCTCAGTCATAGCCAACCTTTTGTGACCCCATGAACTGTAGCCCACCAGGCTCCTCTTTCCCTGAAATTCTCCAGGCAAGAATACTGGAGTAGGTTGCCATTTTCTTCTCCAAAAGATCTTCCCAACAGGAAATCAAAGGTAGAATGAGCTAAAAGTCAATGACTGGACTATTCCGAAAGCCATCTTGGTTTCAGTCAGTTCCAGCAGGTATTTATGGCATCCCAACAGCTGAGCCCCTTCTCCATTTTCTAGCTTTTGAGTCCTGCCCCTTTCTGTCCTGTCTTAAAATGAAGAAACCTTTATTAAAGAAATTGTATTAGTAGATCTTGATTAGAAGGGCAAGAGTCTGTAGCACAAGCTGCTCCCTCCCCGCTTCTCATCACAGCTTGAAGACAGAAGCTCAGTTCTGGAAAGGTATCATCAAGGAAAATGAAACTCCTCCCCCTTTCAGCTCCCAGTCAAAGGAGGCGGAGGAGCAGGCCACCATCATCTCTCGTGCCACGGCTCTGGTGATGAAGAACCTAAGCTACTCCATTTTGTTAACAGAAAAACTCCATTTTGTAAGGTTCCAGGAAAAGAGCCTTTGGAAATCCCCTGACTTCACCTCACCACCCATGAGCCAATTGGACCCCAGACCAGAATCTCCTGACTTAACGTTCAGGAACTTGTGGTCTATCTAGGTAATAGGGACCAATCAGAAACCAACACACAACACTTTGAAAGAAAGTGACCAATCAGACGTCCCCCTACCTAGAAATTCTTTTTTTTTTCATGAACACTCCCTATATAAGCAATGTAATCCAAAACCTGGGACTCCTGCCTATAGCCGCTTTGTCAGTAACGGTGGGAGCCCCAGCTCAAGCTTGGTAATAAAAACTCTCCTGCTTTTGCATCGGATATCGGCTCCCTGGTGGTCATTGGGAGATTTCACGACTTGGGCATAACAGTGAGTGTGGCTGAGGATGAGGGGCTCTGTTCTTTCACCCAGTGATGTTGAAAGCTTGGCTTCTGTGCATTGGTACTGAATTAAATCTTGGAGACAAGAGTTTTGGGTGAAGCAGAAAAGGATAGCTTTATTGCTCTGCCAGGTGAAGGAGGACACAGCAGGCTCCCATCCACAAGAAAACCATGTATCCCAACCTGGGAGGATCTGATGAAGAGTTTTATGGGCTTCCCTGGTGGCTCAAATGATAAAAAAATTTGTCTCCAATCCAGAAGACCTGGGTTCAGTCCCTGGGTTGGGAAGATCCCCTGGAGGAGGGCAGAGCAATTCTCTAGTATTGTTGCCTGGAGAATCCCCGCGGACCGAGGAGCCTGGTGGTCTACAGTCCACGGGGGTCGCAAAGAGTCGGACACAACTGAGTGGCTAACGCTTTCACTTTTTTCACTTTGTAGCAAGAGTTCAAGGGTGGGGTTGCTGACAAGACCAGGGCGTGACCAGGGCTGCTGCTGCTGCTAAGTCGCTTCAGTCGTGGCTGACTCTGTGCGACCCCATAGACAGCAGCCCACCAGCTTCTGCCGTCCCTGGGATTCTCCAGGCAACAATAGTGGAGTGGGTTGCCATTTCCTTCAATGCATGAAAGTGAAAAGTGAAAAGTGAAAATGAAGTCGCTTGCACTCCTTATTCTCAGGGGTTGGTCTCTTACTCTTGAGGAGCTTCTGCGGCCCCTTTAGTCTTGCCTCAGGTGGTTTCTTGGCTGCCCCTCCCTTAATTAGCAATTGTTCCAATCTGCCCTTTGGAACGCAGGGAAGGTCGTAGAGGCTGGAGTCTTGCTTATAAGCAGGCGAAGTGAAGTCAAGTCGCTCAGTCGTGTCAGACTCTTTGCGACCCCGTGGACTGTAGCCTATTAGGCTCCTCAATCCACGGAATTTTCCAGGCAAGAATACTGGAGTGGGTTGCCATTTCCTTCTCCAGGGGATCCTCCTGACCCAGGGATCAAACCTGGGTCTCCCGCATGACAGGCAGATGCTTTACCGTCTGAGCCACCCGGGAGGCCAGAGACAAAAAGGCCTCCATGCCCAGGAGCCCCACAGGGCCCCACTCAGTTTCACCAGAACCAATGTATAGGTGGAATGCCTCTAACCAAGGCATGGCAGGCCAAGGACACGGGAGACCTGGCAGTTGGATATAGAATTCTGGAAATTAGCGAACAAGAGACTGTAGATACACTAATCAGTCTGGGCAAGCGTGGTCACCTCTGGGGAACCAGTCCTCCACTCCTAGGCCTGAGGCTCTGGAGGGGCCAGTGATCACCACTGCTGTGGTCAGCCTCTGGCTCCAGGTCTGCCTTGCCCCACTGGCCCATCAAAGGCCTGGAGTGTCCTTCGCCATGCCTTTCCAGCTGTCAAATCCCTGCTCATTTCAGCAAGACCCTTCTTTCACTGAACCCTAGTCTGCAGGAGGGGTGTACCCTGGCTCTTGGGGATTCTTTTATAATGAGCTGGTCCCTAGGAGAGAAACAATTTCTAAGAGTTAATGAAAAGCTCCTTTTGTGTCTCCTACTTTAATTTGATCCTCTCAGCTTGAATCCCAGCGGAGGTGTGTGTGCTGAATTCTGAGGGTGAAGGGAGTGTTTTTCTGTTAGCTCTCAAAGGTCAGGAAGCAAGCCTTAGTCATGCTAATGGAGAGCTAACGTTTCACGGTCTCAGAGAGAGGTTTCCAGCTCGAGGGGTTTTCCAAAATCTTTCAAATGAGGCCTTTGTTTCCAAATCACAGTGATAATTACTGGCAAAGTCAGAACTTAAACTGAGGTCTTCTGACTTGAAAGCCAATGCTTTCTTCACCCACAACACTCTCTTGTATTATTTGAGGTTTTAATGGCTCTTTCAGCACCGACCACCATTCCTGGCACATAGTAGTATTATAATAAATAATAATGAATAAGGAAATAACAGCTACTCTACTCCTTGATTCTTCCTTTTCTCCCTAGGATAGCAGGGGAATAAAGAAAGCAAAGAGGCAGAATGTGTTCGAGGTTTCCAAGAAGTACTATCTACAAGAATGAATGACCTTTGGGATCCCTGCCACTCAAATAATTCAATCAAGTGAAAATTGAGTCTCTGAAGAACTGCTGTCCATTCTCAGCACAGTCCCTAAAGGATACAAAATCCCAGAACACAAGCAGTAGAAAATGCTAACTCTATCTGTTGTCTAAGTGATATCATGTATAGAGATGGAAGGCCAGACACATTTTCAAAATGGCTGAAATGCATATTCAAGGCTACCACATGCATGGGCTTAGAATCAGAGGGCTGCCATATAGCCTTAGGTTGTGTTTGTTGAAATAAGTTGAATTTAATTGAATTGGATTGATTTCTGCTGTGATTACTCAAGGGGTCAGAGTTTTTGTCTTTCAAAGCCCTGGGAACAAGACTCTAGAGTACATCTATTATTTTCTGCCACAGTGCATCAATTCACCCTCCCCACTCGAAGTGCTCTGCCCTATCCCTGGGAAACTCTCTCTCCTCTGTTCTCAACCCCCATAGCTTGGGCAAGACTAAACCAACTTCAGGTTCCAGAAGGGACAATGGACTTCAGACATGGCTAATGAGTTGTTCCACAGTCAGTGAATCATAATGAAGGACTTTTTATATGAACAGAAGACAGAGACCCTTACTGTTTATCCTGAGGGTGGACTTGAGAGTTGACAGGGGCTTGGCCTGCTGCTGCCATATTGCTCCCATATGAAGCCCAAAGCTGTAACCATACAGCAGAAAGCAGGGCCAAGAGATTGGAGAGAAACAAAATCTAGATGACTTAAGTTGAAGCCTGGATCCACTTACCCAAAGTCAGCCCTAGGTCTGGATTTTTCAGTAAAAATATGGACCCATAGTATTGTTTTGTTTTGCTTAAGGCAGGTTTAAGTTGGGGTTTTCTGCCACTTATAGCCAAGAAGCTTCTAATTTGTGAAAGAACATTTCTGTCTCGCTTCTTCAGTGTTCTCTGCTTAACAATCTTCTCTAACAGAAACCATACACAATAGGGTGACAAGTTGGCTCCCTGTAATCTCTTTCTCTTCAATCTCCACCTTCCCATCAGCATGCCGCCTTTAGAATGTAGCTTATGCTAAGAAACAAGTGTTTTATCAAAGATCATATACCTAAGAGGTGGTGAAGCCAAAACCATAGCCTGGGATTTTGAATTAAAATACTTTGCTTTCTATTTATCATATTTAAAAAATCATATTTGGAGCCACTATTGATTCCTTTTTCTGGCTGTAGCCGTATAATTTAGAGCCGTGTGTACAATGTGGTAGTCACTAGCCCCATGGAGCTACTTTAAATTCAAATTAATTAAAAATAAATAAAATTTAAATTCAATTCCTCAGTCATCCTGGTCACATTCCAGGCACACACTAGCCCACATATGGGTAGTGACTGCCAGATTGGACAACACAGGTAAAGAATTTTTATATCATCCCAGAAAGTTCCAAAGGACAGCACTGCTCTAGAGACAGATTTCTTTCTTTATCCAAAGTTGCTAGGGTCAGAATGCCTGATAGAATCTTTCTACTCTTCAAATGGCAAATGAGACTAACAGATGATAAGCTATGAGCTATTTAGTCATCCATTCCATACTTTCTAAACACTTGGGTGGGATGTACAAGTCCTAGCTCCTCATCTCTGGGATGGTAAATCTGAAACATACTACTAGTGTTGTTGTTGTTCAGTTGCTAAGTTGTGTTCAACTCCTTGCCACCCCATGGACTGCAGCATGCCAGGCTTCCCTGTCCTTTACCATCTCCCGGAATTTGCTCAAACTCACGTACATAGAATCCGTGATGCCATCCAACCATCTCATCCTCTGTCGTCCCCTTCTCCTCCTGCCTTCAACCTTTCCCAGCATCAGGGTCTTTTCCAATGAGTCAGCTCTTCACATCAGGTGGCCAAAGACTTGGAGTTTCAGCTTCAGCATCAGTCCTTCCAGTGAATATTCAGGGTTGATTTTCTTTAGGATGGACTGATTTGATCTCTTTGCTGTCCAAGGGACTCTCAAGAGTCTTCTCCAGGACCACAGTTCAAAAGCATAAATTCTTCAGTTTCTTTATGGTCTAGTTCTCACATGCTACTTAGTAAGGGATGATTAATCTGTTATTGTATCAAACATCTTGAAATTATATAAATAAGTATATTAAAACACACATGTCTCTACTCTACTCTGATCTAGTATATGATTATACATTTCTTGGGAGTTTGAAGAACACAATGTTTCCTTCTCAGGCTGGAGATTCATTAGGAATACATTTCTCAATGACATCCCCACAGCTCATCATTCTCCAAGCAGGAACAATCTTCCTAGCCCTGGGCCCATTTCCCTTTCAGATTAAAACCCTCTGGGAAAAAATATCTAATCATTTTCATTCAAACAAAAAGTAAAGCTCTCCAACTGAAAACTTGTAGCAGATATTCAGGTTGGGAAATGATAACTATGGCATAAAAAAGAAACCTTTTTTATTGGACAGAATATACAAATTGCAGATTATATTGTCACCTAGATAGCACGAGGGAATTATTCTTCCAGAGAAAAGAGGCTAGCTTGGCTTTGTTTTCTGTCAAATGGGGGGGAAAATGGTGAGCACATAACACACAGGACTCGGGGTGACAATTTCTTTTTGGTTTGACATGAATGGTGTGTATTTGCAAACATTGTCCATTCGCTTGTGTGAAGTAATTAGACAAAAAAGCACACAACTTTCACAAAATGGGAGAAGGGAGTATCAGACTTCAGCCCAACTGTTCCCTGGCTGGGTGGATAATTTGGTATCAGAAGGTAGCCACGGTGACCATAAAAGTTATTCATGTGAGTAAAGATGCAACTAATGATGCCCACAGTTACTTAATCGCAGGCATGCTTAAACTGCTTCTGCCATTTTTGGAGAGTGCTTATGGCTAATTGTGGCTGCAAGTGAGTAACTACAGGTGCAATCAGATGTGTTTCTAATTTTTACATTTGTGCTGACAGCAGGAGAATAAACCACCCCTTCTGAAAAGGGGGATTGTAAAAGGAGGGCTGAAATCAGGGGAGGGTGAAACAGCCTCCAACATGAAAACAAACACAAGTTATTTAATGTTTAAGCAGAAGAAAATTCTGGATCATCAGCTGACCAGATTCCAGGCTCATCTGTGCATCTTCCCCTTTCCCTGAGGTCCTCTCACTTCCTGCTACTGCCCCCAACAGAAGGGGCCTTTTACTTTCTCCATATAACCCTGCCACTCCTGTCCCATCATGGAAGAGACACTATTTTTTTTAACGTTATTGTTGACAAATACTTAAAATTATCTACTTGTTTACCTGTGACTGTGCTGGGTCTTTGTTGCTGCACGCAGTCTTTCTCCAGTTGCAGCACTCAAGCTTCTCGTTGCGGTGGCTTCTCTTGTGGGGTGTGGGCTTTCGGCACATGGGCTTCAGCATTTGCAGCATGCAGGCTCAATAACTGTGGCCCCTGGGTTCTAGAGCGCAGGCTCAGCAGTTGTGGCACAAGGGGGTTGTTGCTCCGTGGCTTCTGTGATCTTCCCAGACCAGGAATGGAACCCATGTCCCCTGCATTGGCAGGGAAATTCTTAACCACCAGGGAAGTCCACAAATACTTTTTACACATGCTGTAATACGTATGTGCACAAATGAATTCTAATATATATAGTGGGACAGGCAGTTAGCTTTTGAAGCTCTCTTATTGGAATTAACACCCCAAAGATGGCTACATGACACTTCAAATATCCTTATCAAAAATCTCACTTGGTTTTTAATTCCTATAAGGAATGTTGGAAATATTTCTGAACAGGTAAATTGAGTGATGGAATAGGACTTTTGGTTGACTAGGAAATAGAAGCCCCATTAGTCTTGCGTGACTGAGTGTACTACTCTAGCTGTGGGGTCAGACTCCAATGTAGTGCCTGTTACTTGTGGAAAATGGATCCCCAAAGCCTCAAGAACCAATTGCAGGACTGTTCTTGTACCTGCTAGCTAGTAAACATTTGTAGCTTTGGCAGAATTAGGTTTGAGTCCTCACCTGGTGTGGAAGTTGTAAAAGATGTATGCCACTACCCTCTTGTGTGCACTAGACCTACTGATATTCACCCCAAGAGCCTGGCAGTTGCTGAGTGGCCAGATTAGTGGGTCAGTTCAAAACATCTTGATTTCTCCTAAAATAGCTCCCGCAGCCCCATATTTCCAAAACAAATGAAATAAAAGACAGTGAAATAAACAGCAAGGACATAAAAGAAATATGTAGTTACAGAAGGTACCAAATGCAGAGAAATGGACACATTGTTTTAGGTTCCAGGAAAGTGCCTTCTATTCAAGGGGGGACACTCCTCCCTTTGTGTACACCTTGCCTGGCCTCTGTTCCTCCCAGGCCCTCCTTGGCTGCCTTTTCCTAAATCCTGTGAGTCATCTTTTTCCCTGCCTCATAAGAGATGCTGGTTAATCACTCAGACCGCTCTCCATTCCACAGAAAGTATCAGAGATCCATTCTGTGCCAGAAACGTGTTCTGGGCTCTGTGGTGATTCAGTGGGATGAACTGGACAGGCTCCTTGCTCAGGGGATGTTTTGCTGTAACTAAGCCCTCTGCGCTACTCTCATTTACTCTCCTGGTTTGGGACCTGAGGTACAACAAGCTTTACCCACAGTAAAGTGGCAGAACTGTGAGACTGGCAAGTAATGAGGTGGAGAAAATGTCGGTCACCAGAATTCTCTTGGGGAGAGCTCTCCATCTGATTAGCAGAAATACTTTGTAATGACATTTGGGGTGGAAGGTGGAGTCCCAAGGGCCTTGTCCATCAAGGAAAGATGTCTGCTAAACTGCTTTGCATGAGACAGGGAGAGGGATTGTTTTGCTCCTAAGAGAGGCAGAGAACAGGGAGGGCAGAGCAGGGGGAGGGCAGGGAGGTGGAGGGTAGGGAGTGCAACCACAGTGCAATAGCAGAGAGATGTCTGCCGCACGATGGAACCCCTTATGGTATGAGCAGATCTTTGGTAAATACACTAAATGAATGGGATGTTTAGCACGTGTGGTTATCTTGTGGAGTTTGGTGCCAAGGTTGAGTTTGGTATCCGTACTGATGCTGAACACTGCCTCTGGGGTTTTTAGTTTCAGAAACCCAGACATTCCTTTTTTGCTTCAGGCAGTCTGGTTCTCTCTGTCTCTGTCTGTTTCTTTCTCACAGACAGACAGACACACACACACGGTTCTACCTTTCCCCAAAGTGATACCCTTCTCTACAGGTGGGTAGAAGGAGGATTATTCTATCACATTGTAACACGACAGTCTGAGTGTACCAGCGGGCTTGGAGAAATGGGCATGGTAGCTAGGGCTTGGGCACCCACAAGTCAGAGGATGATTAGAGAGTAGAAATCAATGACTTATAAAGGCTGGAGGATAAGGCCACAGGGATTTTTCAAAATCCAAGCAAACAATCACCACTCAGGCGTCTGTGGGATTTGAGTGTGTCTGAGGAGCAAATGGTCAAACATTTCCTCAGACTGAGATGTGCCAGGCCCAATGTTAGAGATCCATTGAGGTTGAGACACTTCCCCCCTCTCTCTTTCTCCTTTAGGTCCAGTAGCAAAACTACAGCATTAGGAAGCTCAGAAGAACCTGGCAGGGTAGGGAAGGCTTCCACAGGAGGTGGTTCTTGCTGTTAGCTTTGGGGGACAGACAAGAGTTATGCAGATGTGGGAGGAAAGGCCTTCCAGGTGGAGGGACTGGCTAGTGCGAAGGGCAGAGACCTGAGAGTCAGAGGTACTGAGGCAGGAGATGAGGTTCTCTGAGATTAAAAAGATTTTGCCTGGAAAGGACAGAAGCCTGAAACAGACCTTCACCTCACAGCCCTTGGAAAAAAATCAACGCTGCTGACATCTTGCTTTCAGACTTCTAGCTTCCACAACTGTGAGAAAATTAATTTCTGTTTTTTTAAGTCACTCTGGCTGTGACAGTTCGCTATGGCAGCCTTAGCAAACTAATATAGCGGGTTTGAATTCCGGCTCAGCTACATCTCAGCTATGCAACCTTGAGTGAGTTATATAATCTCTCTCAATCTCACTTTCTTATCTGTGAAACAAAGATAGTAATCAAAGCTATGCTGTGACAAATGATCCATACAACTTGCTCAGTTTAATACCTAGCCTGAAGTCAGTTCTCAATAAATGCTAGCTGCCATTATTATTTTGGTTATTATTATATGTTTCTTGGTAATATTTTAGCTTCATGATATAGTATTAGTGTAATGAAACTTTTTATTGTTGTTTAGTTGCTAAATTGTATCCAATTCTTTTGTGATCCCATGGACTGTAGCCTGCCAGGTTTCTCTGTCCTTGGGATTTCCTAGGCAAGAGTACTGGAGCGCATTGCCATTCCCTTCTCTAGGGGAACTTCCTGACCCAGGGATCAGACCTGAGTCTCCTTCGTTGGCAGGCAGATTCTTTACCACTGAGCCAGCAGGGAAGCCTGTGATGAAAATTCAGTTCAGTTCAGTTTAGTCGCTCAGTCGTGTTTGACTCTTTGTGACCCCATGAACGCCAGGCCTCCCTGTCCATCACCAACTCCCAGAGTTCACTCAGACTCACGTTCATCGAGTCCGTGATGCCATCCAGCCATCTCATCCTCTGTCATCCCCTTCTCCTCCTGCCCCCAATCCCTCCCAGCATCAGAGTCTTTTCCAATGAGTCAACTCTTTGCATGAGGTGGCCAAAGTATTGGAGTTTCAGCTTTAGCATCATTCCTTCTAAAGAACAACTTAAATGGCTCTAATTTTTTTAAACAAATGATTGCCTCTTCACCTCAGTCATAACCAAGAATGTAGTCAGGTACAACATAGTCCAATAAAAAAAATTTTTTTTTCCAATAAAAATTTTTAAAAAAGAACATAGGGGACTTCCCTAGTGGCCTAGTAGTGGTTAGGATCCTGGGCTTTCAATACTGTGGCCAGGTTCAGTCCTTGGCCAGGGAACTGGGATTCCTGCAAGCCGCAGCTGGATTCTCTAAGATCACATGTCAGGTTGCATCCTCCCTTCACTTTGGACCTCACCCTGATCCTTTTTCAAGCTGAAAAATGAAAACTTCCTCACAAGCAGAACACATGCCCAGATCCAAAATGTATTTCCTGCTCAAACAGATTTCATGCGCCTCCTGGTCACGCCCTGAAGGAGCCGTACTTCTCTGTTGGGTTTTGTTGCTGTTTTGTTTTATATTTTTACCATTTTATTGTGGAGAATCTCAAATATACTCAAAAAGGAGACAAAATAGCTTGAAACCCTCAGGTGTCCATCATGAACTCATGACCAAGCCCGCCCATCCTCTCTTAACCCCTGTGTTCTTTTCAGAGAATATTCCAGACATTATATATTTTCACCATTAATGTTTTGATTATGTATCTTTAAAGGATATGAACTTAAAATTTTTTTAAAATTTTATTTATTTGGTTCTGCCAGGTCTTCCTTGGGGCATGTAGGATCTAGTTCCCTGACCAGGGATCAAACCCAGTTCCCCTGTGTTGGAAGTGTGGTGCCTTACCCACTGGACCACCAGGGAAGCCCCCCAAAATATGAACTTTTGGAGGGACTTTCCTGGAGGTCCAGTGGTTAAGACTTTGTGCTTCCATTGCAGGGGACTTGGGTTCATTCACTGATCAGGGAATTAAGATTCCACATGCTTTGTGGCATGGTCAAAAAAAAAAAAAAAAAAAGACATGAACTTTAAAAAATTTCAAGTAATGCCATTATTATGTAACTTAAGTAATTAACAATGTAATATCATTCAAACATCATAATTTTCAGTTAACATTCAAATTTCCTTTCTTATAAGCTCATCATTTAAAAAATTATTTGAATGAAGATAAATAAAATTGACACATTGCAATTAATTAATACAGCTGACCAATGAAAAGATGTGTTTGAACTAAGCAGGCCCATGGTTAAGCAGATATTTCAATAGTAAGTACTGCAATACAGCATAATCTGAGGCTGGTTGAATTTGTGGATGCAGAGCAGCAGATACAGAGGAACCACACTGTTCTTTAGATAAGGAGGGCTGACTGTGGATTTTTGACTCTGCAAGTGTTGGCGCCCCTAACCCCTAATGCTCACTTTGGTCAAGGGTCAACAGTATACCTTTTCAATTTCTCTTAGTCTATGTTGCTGCTGCCAAGTCGCTTCAGTCGTGTCCAACTCTGTGCGACCCCATAGACAGCAGCCTACCAGGCTCCACTGTCCCTAGGATTCTCCAGGCAAGAACACTGGAGTGGGTTGCCGTTTTCTTCTCCAAGGCATGAAAGTGAAAAGTGAAAGTGAAGTCGCTCAGTCGTGTCCGACTCTTGGCGACCCCATGGACTATAGCCCACCAGCCTCCTCCGTCCATGGGATTTTCCAGGCAAGAGTACTGGAGTGGGGTGCCATTGCCTTCTCCTCTCTCAGTCTATAGGGTTCTCTTTATTTGTTGAAACCTGGTTGTTTGTTCTGCAGACTTTCCTGTAGTCTGGATTTTGCAGTCCCTACTGTGGTGGCATTTACCATATTGCTCCATCCTCTGCATTTCTTATAAACTGGTAGTTAAAACTAGAGTCTTGATCAAACCCAGGTTCAATTGTTTTAGCCAGACTATTTCATAAATTTGCTTCCCTGATAGCTCAGTTGGTAAAGAATCCACCTGCAATGTGAGAGACCCTGGTTTGATATCTGGGTCAGGAAGATTCCCTAGAGAAGGGATAGGCAAACCACTCCAGTATTCCTGGGCTTCCCTGGTGGCTCAGCTGGTAAAGAATCTGCCTGCAATGTGGCAGATCTGGGTTCGATCCCAGGTTTGGAAAGATCCCCTGAAGAAGGGAAAGGCTACCCACTTCTGGCCTGGAAAATATACAGTCCATGGGGTCACAAAGAGTCAGGCACAACTGAGCGACTTTCACTTTCTTTCATAAATTGGGTTGTGTTCTTACACCAGGAGGCATATAATGTCTGATTGTCTCTCTCCTGCTATTTTCCATTCCTTCTTGACTTCTTTTCTTCTTTCTTTTCCATATCTCATCTTTCTGCTTTCTGACAGAGAACCTGGAGGTTGGGAATCTGGGGGAGGGGTTTGCCAGCTTTTTTGCCCCCATCTGGAGGCATTGCCCTGTCTTATACCCTTGCTTTCTGTCAATTCTCTCAGTATGGCTTTCCATTCTGTGGGATGTCATGGTGCTGCTAAAGACATTCTCAGGGCTGTGTGGGGAAAAAACCATTCTAAGGAAACTTCTTTTGTTCTTCCACATGAGGAAATGCCAAGTTTGAGCCCTGCTTAACTTGCTAGTGATCCAGATGGCAAACCGCTGTCAGGCAGGGGATGGACTATTAGAGGTAAGGAAGTGGTTGAAGTACTTTCTCCCTGACCCATGCAGAATAGGAATCTAATTTCCAAATACACTTGATGCCCACAGTTCAGATTTAATGTTTGAAGCCTGAAGTCCAACCATAGCTGAAACTTATAGGAATGTTCCAGATTCCCAGATCTTGGTCAACAAAGGACTGCCATATAAAAGGATTTGCTCAACCATTTGTTGCCCGCATGAATATGGAATGTTTGCCCAAGTTCCAGGCTATTTTGTGTCTAGAAAAAACTGTTACCAGTTATCACAGCCAACCTTTCTACAAAATAATCTTTCACTAGATTCAATGACATTTACAGAATACCTGTTTTTATTTGATCTCAATTTCTTCTTCAGTTAATCTTACCTTCTGTTGATAACCTATCCCATTGGTCCACCTCTGAGTTCATATGTGGTTGGAAGGGGATAGTTCAAGGAACTGGCTAGTTCCTATCTCACATGCCTGTAGCTCCCTGCTTCTCTTCTGAAAGTTTTCTCCTATTTCTTCAGAAACTACCAGACTGTGCAAGGCACTGTGGAAATGCTAGTTATTTAAGGCTTCCAGAAGCAGCCCTTAACACTGAGAGATGAGAGTCAATGGATAAATACCTCAGCGTCCCCCTCACCTTCAGAGGGAGAATTCTGAGTTGTATTCTGTGTAATTCTTCAGAGGGTTCCCAGCAATATTGGTCCACAGTGGGCTCTCTTGCTCATCGGTGCACCTTTTATTAACTTTTCTCCCTCTCCAGTCTACTTTCTTCACTGTTTCACGTGAACTTTCTGGGATTACTTCCCTAATAAGCCATCCCTTCCTAATTTCTAGTGTCAAGGGCTGCTTTGAGGGGAACAGAAACTACGACAGGGAATAAATGTGCAAGCTACCTTGAAATCCTTTGGTACACGCAAGTACGAATAACTAAATACATAAAACATGGAGAATTCTGTACTTAGTAGTTTTCAGTTATTGATAGCCTCATTTTTCGGATAATAAAACTGAGAACAAATCATTAAAAGAATTGCCCAAGAGAATTCTCTGGCAGTCCGTTGGTTAGGCATCAGTGCTTTCACTGTGGGGGCTCCATGTTTGATCCCTGGTCAGGGAACTAATATCCCACAAACTGCGTTATGGGCAAAAAGAGAAAAAAAAACAAAAAAGAAAGAAAGAAAGAAAAGAATTGCCCAAGATCATATAACTAGTATGAAAGAAAGAAAGAAAGTGAAGTCGCTCAGTTGTGTCCGACTCTTTGTGACCCCATGAACTGTAGCCTACCAGGGTCCTCTGTCCATGGGATTTTCCAAGCAAGAATACTGGAGTGGGTTGCCATTGCCTTCTCCAGGGTATCTTCCAAACCCAGGGATCGAACTCCGGGTCTCCTGCATTGCGGTGAGACGCTTTACCATCTGAGCCACCAGGGAAGCCCTAAGATGCAAATATATCACTGCCATCAATAATGTCTAGCCTCTTGTTCTCCATTTTGTTTGGGGTGAAATCTTTTTTCTGACAACTAGTAGATTTCTGTTTTTTCTAATTGTTCTGTTTGCTTATCTATATTTTGAATGGGAGCATTTCCTGCCAGTTGAACTTTAAGTTGTAAGTGAAAAGGCCCATCTTGATGCGGTCTCCTAGCAACAATTTATGAAACACTTCAAAGCAATTATTATTCTCAAACACGTTTCCAAACGTTGAAGCATGTTCATTCACTTTGATCATTAAACTCCCCAAGAACATTCATTGTGTAGCACACAGTTCTGGTAATTATAAGCTCGTCAACAGGTTGCTTAGTGATCTGAGAGCGAATGGACCATGCTTCCCCCAGGAGCCGAACACTTTGCTTCCAGCTGGGCAGGGCAGGGTAGATCCACTTTTCTCCAAAGAAATATTATTTGACATGTAGGGTGGGGGTAGGAGGAAGAATATTTAAACCCTAAATAGCCATCTGTAAAACGGTGGGCCCCTGACAATACACACAGGTTTAGGGAGGATTTGAATACCTAAGGCCCAAGTCTACTAAACTAGCAGCTTTCTGCTCCTCCTCCTCTGACCCTCCCCTTCGCCCAGCTTAGATCTGAACAATCAAAGTCAGGCAGAAGACCCATTTCCTCCCCTGGTGCCTCAAAAATGCAGTCTTGCCCTAAATTAGCTGCTGGCCCTTCAGTTTGTGCTCCTTCCCTCTTTTTCGAAAAATTCTTTTTTGTTGTTTTTATCTTTTAAATGTTTTAGTATACAAGTCTGGAAGGGAATCTCGATTGTTAGTGACCACTCTGAGGAATAGCAAATAGGAGTGCCAACTTGGCAAGTTATAAAGTTGTGCATCTGGCTGTGGTTGTGCAGGCATTAGTCCCAACTCCACTCTCCTGGTGAGGATGTCACAACCAGATCAGTGCCTTGGGCAAAATAAGTGCCCCTGGAAAGTTTTAGACCTGAGGAAGAGGGGAGGATTACATTTCCTGCTAATCTGTGGAATGGCTTCTAAACATTTTAGATTTACAGAAGCACTCCTGTATACCCTGCTTACCTTTTATCTAGCTTCACCTCATCCTAAAATCTTACACAACTGTGGTACACTTGTCAAAAGTAAACATCTGTTGTATTTTAGGTGTCCTTGTGGAGGGAAATTGTGTGAACCCCAAGCTGGTGTGAACTCCATACTGAATGTGAGCACAAGCACACACACATGCACATATATACACCTGTCATACATACATGCACACAACAGAGATATACTCACAAAATACACATGTACACTTGTTATGTGTACAAACACAACTTATGCATACAAAGTACACACACAGATACACATAACACGTGTATAGACATACAAAACACACACATACTCATATACACAACATACACACAGAGATATATACATACAGATACACACACATGCTGTGTGGAATTTGGGGCTCATACTGTAATGTGGGGCTTCTGAGATTGTTTCCTGATGGAACTTGAGTTTGTTGGTAGAGCAGAAAGGTGCTGAGAGAGAATTAAGGAACACTGGTGATGAATCAGGGCAAGGGGGCAAGACTGAGCCTCTTGATATGGACATAGTTATTTCTCTGTGGAGATGAGGCTGGAGTCTCTCCTAGCAGTATTTGGGGTTGAAAAATCTGACCCACCCAGCAGTTTGAGGGAGCCTCATTGAGATAAGCTTCCAACACAAACTGTTCAAGCCCCTTCTCTAGGCAGGGCTGGTTACGTGTGGCCAGCCTTTTTGTTGTGTTGCGTTAGTTGCTCAGTTGTGTCCGACTCTTTGTGACCCCATGGACTGTGGCCCTCTAGGCTCCCCTGTCCATGGAATTCTCCAGGCAAGAATACTGCCTAGAGAGTCTAAATCCCGAGGTGAGGATGGGAGTGAAAAATGAGAAATGTCTCCATCCCCAGACTTTAGGGTGAGGGTCTGGATGGAGAATAACTGAATTACGGGAGAAGGTAGAGGCTGAAATCTGCCCCAAACTTACTGGGGCAGATTAAGAGGACAACAGTCCTGAGGTGAGTATCATTCACTGAGATGTAGAGACAGGTGGGCTTTAGAGATGTAGAGAAGTAGGAAAAGCAAGGAAGAGTGGACCACACGTGTATAATGGTACATTGGACAAATTCCAGGGACAGCAGTCTAACTTTGCCTGGATTCATGTTGGTTTATGTGGGTAGAAGGGTAACTTAAAGGAAGTAGAGCCATAAGGACTAAAAGATCCTAAAGTTAGGTTAGTGAGTATATTAATTATCTATTACTGTGTAACAATCTAGCCCTAATATATAGCAGACTAAATAACAATAAGGATTTTTTGTTTGTTTTATCCTTTAAATTATCCATGGGTCAGGAATTTAGGAGAGGCTTGCTTAGCTGGGTAGTTCTGGCACAAGGTGATTCATGAAATCACAGTCAAGATGTCGGCCAGGGAAATTCCCTGGTGGTCCAGTGGTTTAGACTTCATGCTTTCACTGTAGTGGGTTTGGGTTCAGTCCCTGGCCAGGGAACTAAGATCCCACAAGCTTTGTGTGGTATGGCCAGGACTGCAGTCTTATGAGAGCTTGACTAGGGCTGGACAGTTTGCTTCCCAGGTATCTTATACACACAAAAGGCATGTTGATGCTGGCTGTTGGCAGGGGTTGTCAGATCCTCACCACATGGGTCTCCGTGTCTCGTTCGTTGAATGTCCTCATGGCATGGCGGCTAGCTTCCCCCAGAGCACGTGATCCAAGAAAGCAAGGCAGAAGTCTCAGGGTCTGTTATGCCTAGGCTTGGAAGCCATCCTCTCATGTCTGTAGTGTCCTAAGGGTCACACGTCAGCCCTGTTCTGTGTGGGAGGGGACTTACCAAAGGTGTGACTATCAGGAGGCCATTTTGGGATAAGCGACTTTCACAGTGGTTGTTTTATCTCTATGATAAATTTATTTAAGTTTCGTAAAGCATATTTTGATTAGACCTTGAAACCAAGTGACTGGAGTTGGTGGGGCTAAAGTTAAGTGTTCCTGGTAAGATGGAGTTTGAGAGGAAACCTGAAGGCAAGGTAAGAATGACAGAGAGAGTGGGGGGTGAGATCAGAGGAGTGTGTCTTTGGGGAGAAGAGCTGTTATGGGGAGGCGGGTCGCAGTAGGGCTTGGGTATTTTATCCTTTCCACAGTGTCAGGAGCCTTGTCTGAATCCTCCTCCTTTCTCTCTCACCTGTGGAGTTCAGGTGACATACAAGATTTGGAGAAGTTGTGTGGGAAGGATGTCAGGAAGTGTGAAACAGAAGTAGAGGACCTTGGACTTCCCTGGTGATCCAGTGGTTAAGACCCTGTGCTTCCACTGCTGGGGGCATGGGTTCACTCCCTGGCCAGGGAAGTTGTATGTGCAATATGGTGGAGCCAAAAAATAAATAAATTAATTAAATAGAAATAAGTAAATAAGTAAAAGGACTTACTCTTTAAAAAAAAGAAAAAGAATGGTTTATTATAAAAAAATAAATAAAATATGGAGGACCAGATAGAGTTTAATAATAGAAGTCATTACTACTGTAGGAAATCCTGTGTGCACCATTTGTGGTGTTTGTGCATGTGTGTGTGTGTGAGAGACAGACAGAGACACAAAAAAGTTTCAAAAGTCTAATGATATGAATTGGTAACAGCTCTAATGTTATTCTTTTCCTTTAAAAAGTTATTTTAACAAATTCTCCCTTTGCAACTTTTTCCAGATTATCCAAGTAATGTATGTTCATTGCAGAAAGATCAGGGAAAGAGAGATAAGCATAAAAAGATAAGGCAAGAATCAACCACAATACCATCACCCAGAAGCAACACTTACTATTTGACATTTTCTTGGTACATTTTAGTTTTGTGTACATTTTATTCCTGAACTTGAGATCATATTTTCTCTGTAATTTTGTATTCAGCATTCATATAACCTCAGATATGCAGATGACACCACCTTTATGGCAGAAAGTGAGGAGGAACTAGAAAGCCTCTTGATGAAAGTGAAAGAGGAGAGTAAAAGAGTTGGCTTAAAGCTCAACATTCAGAAAATGAAGATCATGATATCTGGTCCCATCACTTCATGGGAAATAGATGGGAAACTGGAAACAGTGGCTGACAGTATTTTTCTGGGTTCCA
Source organism: Ovis aries (assembly GCF_016772045.2). NCBI lineage: Eukaryota > Metazoa > Chordata > Mammalia > Artiodactyla > Bovidae > Ovis > Ovis aries. The sequence continues at coordinate 17,845,577 of NC_056055.1, forward strand.
AAAGCACTGCAGATGGTGACTGCAGCCATGAAATTAAAAGACGCTTACTCCTTGGAAGGAAAGTTATGACCAACCTAGAAAGCATATTAAAAAGCAGAGACATTACTTTGCCAACCTAGGTCCATCTAGTCAGGGCTATGGTTTTTCCAGTGGTCATGTATGGATGTGAGAGTTGGACTGTGAAGAAAACTGAGTGCTGAAGAATTGATGCTTTTGAACTGTGGTGTTGGAGAAGATTCTTGAGAGTCCCTTGGACTGCAAGGAGATCCAACCAGTCCATTCTGAAGGAGATCAGTCCTGGGTGTTCATTGGAAGGACTGATGCTAAAGCTGAAACTCCAATACTTTGGCCACCTCATGCGAAGAGTTGACTCATTGGAAAAGACTCTGATGCTGGGAGGGACTGGGGGCAGGAGGAGAAGGGGACGACAGAGGATGAGATGGCTGGATGGCATCACCGACTCGATGCACATGAGTTTGAGTAAACTCTGGGGGTTGGTGATGGACAGGGAGGCCTGGAGTGCTGCAGTTCATGGGGTCTCAAAGTGTCGGGCATGATTGAGCGACTGAACTGAACTGAACTGAACTGAAATGTATTGTTATGAATGTGTAATATTTGATCATATTGCACCATTATTTATTTAAAAGGTACCTTATTATTTCCACTATTTTGTTATTATGAACAATCTTGTGAGACTTATCTTGGTAATTTCCTCTGTATTTCTGATTATTTTCTTTGGCTCAACTCCAGGGGTTAGAATTTTCACGTCAGACTTTAATATGTGATATGTATTTTCATTCACTTCCCAATTATAGTTTAATGAATTATAAAACCAATAATGTCTCATTCAATTATTTTTTCTTAAAAATATTTATTTAATGAACAAACCGCATTGTAACAAAAATTTTAAATTATTAAATATGACTAAAAATCACAAGAATACCTCTACCACCATTTTTCACATAATAGCATTTATACTTTTAGACTAGGACTTGGCAAATTTCTTTGAGAAGCATAAGAAAGCGGTATTTTAGGCTTTGTATGCCATGCAGTTTCTGTTAAAATGACTCAATTCTGCCATTGCCTCATGAAAGCAGCTGCAGACAATACATAAATGAATAAGCACTGCTTTTTTCAATAAAACTTTATTTACAAGACCAGATGGCCAGCTTGTGTTTGTTGACCCCTGTTTTATGTACGGCTGTTTTTTATAATTTAGATGAAACAATTTATTCAGTCATTCATGAACCAGCCTTCTAACTTTCTGAAGCTGTTTTGCATATTTAATTATTTATTTTTCACTTATGGTTAGTTTCCTCCGATCTTTTTAACTATGCTAGAATTATTGGAGCTAAAACTCTCACAATGATTTGTTTTTAATAATGCAGTCAACTCAATGGATTTCCAATTTTAAACAAAGAGTACACTTTTACAAAGGGCTTCAAGTATGATTCTTAAAACTATTCCACTATAACCCCACACCATAGCAAATAGCTGTGATATTTTTCTATCTTGGTCTATGGGCTTACTTTTGGATGATTATGTTGATAGAAAAGGTGACATAGCAAGAGTAATTTTGAAGAAAAAAATGATCACCTCTAGTTCCATTAGTCCAACAGATATATTTCCAATTATGCAGTACATATGTACTGCAATTATGTACTTATCTTTTAAAAATATTCTTTACATTTACTATAATGAACACATATGCTTTTATTTTTTTGGCCACACAGGTGGGATCTTAGTTCCTTGACCAGAGATCGAATCTGTGCCCCTTGCAGCGGAAGCACAGAGTTTTAACCACTGAACAGCTAGGAGGTCCCATGAACATACATCCTGAGCTAAGTAAGTTTGTCCACAGTTTTGATTTTCTAAAGGAATTTCAAGCTGCTATTACTCTTTTCAGAGCAGCTCAATCTCCATTATTCTGAGGCAGCTTAATCCAACCTAGTTTTAAGAATTTATATATTGTCCCTTTATACTTTAAAAAAGCTTAAATGTACAGCAAAGTTGAAAGAATAGTATAATAAATAAGTACAAACTCACTAGCTAGATTCGAAAATTGACAATATCTTACACATACACAAACACATTTTTTTTCTCAATCATTTGAAATTAAAGGACAGACATCATGATACCTGACTCCTAAATACTTCAGCATATATGTGAACAAGATTGTTTTCCTCCATAACCACAATACCATATCACACTTAAGGCAACTAATAATAATCTCTAGTATCATCTAATATCTAGTCCATCCTCACATTTCTTTGATTGTTCCAAAAATATCTTATATAGTTCTATTTGGAACCAGGATCCAATTAAGTTTTACATAGTGCATTTGTTAACATGCCTTTCGGTCTTCCTTAGTCTAGAAAAGAGTACCCTTACCTTTTGCACCATAGTATTGATTTTTTAAAATTTTATTTTTAAAATAATGTTATTTGGCTTTGGTTGTGCTGGATCTTAGTTGCAGTATTTGAGATCTTCATTGCAGCATGCAGGCTTTTAGCTGTGGCATGTGGCCTCTAGATCCCTGACCAGGGATTGAGCCCAAACCCCTGCACTGGGAGTGTGGAGTCCTAACCATTAGACTGCCAAGAAAGTCCTGACATTGACTGTTTGAAGTGATCAGCATGATTGTCTTTATTCCACAGTCTGATTGTTGGTCAGATTGTCTTTTTATAATGTCATCTAGATTGTTTATCTCCTGGACTTCCCATACACTGTACACTATGTCTAAAAGTGAAATAGATGGAGGTTAAACCTAAAATGATACAAAATATTTCATCATTTACACCTATCAACTTTGATTCATTAGATATCCTCTTATATATGAATATATGTTCTGTATGTCATGGTGGACAAGATCTGCTTTGGAATCAGAGAGGTTTTACAGCTAGAGGCCTTCGGAAAGTTATTTCATTTCTTTGAGCCTCAGTTTCCCCATTTGTGAAAAGGGGAGTGATAGAAACTTCACAAATGTTTGCTTCCTCCCCCCAGCCTACAGGTTCTTCAGGATCTCACAAAGCACCACCAAAATAGATTATCTAAAGGCACATTTGAAGAGCTCACGTTTCCTAAGTAAGACAGCAGCAGCAAGACAGCAATCATTTCTGTGGAGACAGTATCATCATAATGCAATATTAGCTACTGTGATCTTCTATCATTTCCCTCCTGGAGAGTTATGACTATGGCATTGAGGATTTAAGACTTACAGCCTGAACACTACTTACTACAAATCTCTCACAAAGCTGCTGCAATAAATCTCATAGAGGAAAGTCATTGCATAAAAAATCCCCAACTCCAGGGAGCTGGCCATTTATTTTCCTAGAAAAGAAGGGCTGTGATGAAAGACACTCCATGCTCCTTTAACTCCATGGGACAGAACCCAACAAAGCATTCATCATGAAAAGTTGAGTGATGGGCCCAGTGAGACCAGCTGCGGAAGGAGGATGGAAACAGAAGTGCCCCCACCCAAGGCCTGCTCAGGGATTTCCTCTTAACCTGGCACCTGGCTCTGGATAGAATCATCACAACTCAAAGTGTAGTTCCTTAAGACAAATTGCCTTCAGAGGCGTTGCTACTAAGTAATTGGTCTTAACCTGTGATCTACTCCACGGATTCATTTAGTCTTCATAGTGTTTAAACATGTTTTCATTTAGTTTACTAATATTTAGAAATGGACAATTTCACAGAAAAAGATAAAATCTAGATTTCTGGCTCCTCCAAAGAAACAGAAATATCTGACAACTGTGGGTCACAGTCTTGTCTCCTTTGGACAGTGTGTGCATTCTCCTGTTTTCCACACTGCTTTTGGTTTAAACTTTACCTGCCCTGTAGCCAATGGAATTTGCAATACTCATAATAATCCATCGCCTGGGAGTAGATTTGCTCACCCTCCACCTCTGTCTTTGTATTAGAAGTGTAAAATGGGCTTCCTTAGTGGCTCAGTGGTAAAGACTCTTGCCTACCAATGCAAGGAGATATGGGTTTGATCCCTGATCCAGGAAGATCCCACATGCCATGAAGCAATGAAGTCTGTGCTACCACTATTGAGCCTACGCTCTAGAGCCTGTGCTCCCCAATGAGAGAAGCCACTGCAATGAAAAGTCCATGAAATACTTCTAGAGAGTAGCCCCCACTTGGCACAACCAGGATAAAGCCCTTGCAGCAATGAAGATCCAGCATGGCTTAGGAAAAAAAAAAAAGGTATAAACCTAATGCACACAGTGCGATTATAGAGTGGAAGTGACAAATAGATTCAAAGGATTAGATCTCATAGACACAGTGCCTGAAGAACTATGGATGGAGGTTTATGATGTTATACAGGAGGCAGTGATCAAGACCATCCCCAAGGGAAAAAAAATGCAAAAAGGCAAATGCTTGTCTGAGGAGGCCTTACAAATAGCTGAGAAAAGAAGTGAAAGGCAAAGGAGAAAAGGAAAGATATACCCATTTAAATGCAGAGTTCCAAAGAATAGCAAGGGGAGAAAAGAAAGCCTTCCTCAGTGATCAATGCAAAGAAATAGAGGAAAACAATAAAATGGGAAAGACGAGATCTCTTCAAGAAAATTAGAGACACCAAAGGAACATTCCATCAAAGATGGGCTCAATAAAGGACAGAAATAGTATGGACCTAACAGAAGCAGAAGATACTACAAAGAGGTGGCAAGAATACACAGAAGAGCTATACAAAAAAGATCTTCACGACCCAGATAACCACAATGGTGTGATCACTCACCCAGGGCCAGACATCCTGGAATGCTAAGTCAAGTGGATCTTAGGAAGGATCACTATGAACAAAGCTAGTGGAGGTGAGGGAAATCCAGCTGAGCTATTTCAAATCCTGAAAGATGATGCTGTGAAAGTGCTGCACTCAATATGCCAGAAAATCTGGAAAACTCAGCAATGGCCATAGGACTGGAAAAGGTCAGTTTTCATTCCAACCCCAAAGAAAGGCAATGCCAAAGAATGTTCAAACTACTGCACAATAGCACTCATCTCACAAGATAGCAAAGGAATGCTCAAAATCCTCCAAGCCAGGCTTCAGCAATATGTGAACTGTGAAGCTCCAGATGTTCAAGCTGGTTTTAGGAAAGGCAGAGGAACCAGAGATCAAATTGCCAGCATCCATTGGATCAACGAAAAAAGCAAGAGAGTTCCAGAAAAACATCTGCTTTTGCTTTATTGACTACGCCAAAGCCTTTGAATGTGTAGATCACAACAAACTGTGAAAAATTCCTCAAGAGATGTGAATACCAGACCACCTTACCTGCATCCTGAGAAATCTGTATGCAGGTCAAGAAGCAACAGTTAGAACTGGACATGGAACAATAGACTGGTTCCAAATTGGGAAAGGAGTATGTCAAGGCTGTATATTGTCACCCTGCTTATTTAACTTCTATGCAGAGTACATCATGTGAAATGCCAGACTGGAAGAAGCACAAACTGGAATCAAGATTGCCAGGAAAAAATATCAATAACCTCAGATATGCAGATGACACCACCCTTATGGCAGAAAGTGAAGAGGAGCTAAAAAGCCTCTTGATGAAAGTAAAAGAGGAGAGTGACAAAGCTGGCTTAAAGCTCAACATTCAGAAAATGAAGATCATGATGTCTGGTCCCATCACTTCAAGACAAATAGATGGGGAAATAATGGAAACAGTGACAGACTTCATTTTTTTGGACTCCAAAATCACTGCAGATGGTGACTGCAGCCATGAAATTAAAAGATGCTTTCTCCTTGGAACAAAGGCTATGACCAACCTACACAGCATATTGAAGAGCAGAGAAATTATTTTGCTGACAAATGTCCATCTAGTCAAGGCTATGGTTTTTCCAGTAGTCGTGTATGGATGTGAGAGTTGGACTGTGAAGAAAGCTGAGGGCTGAAGAATTGATACTTTTGAACTGTGGTGTTGGAGAAGACTCTTGAGAGTCCCATGGACTGCAAAAAATTAAACCACTCAATCCTAAAGAAAATCAGTCCTGACTATTCATTGGAAAGACTGATTCTAAAGCTGAAACTCCAATACTTTGGCCACCTGATGCGAAGAACTGACTCCTTGGAAAAGACCCTGATGCTGGGAAAGATTGAAGGCAACAGGGGAAGGGGATGACAGAGAATGAGATGGTTGGATGGCATCACCGACTCGATGGACATGAGTTTGAGCAAGCTCTGGGAGTTGATGTGGACAGGGAAGCCTGGTGTGCTGCCGTCCATGGGGTCGCAAAGAGTTGGACACGACTGAGTGACTGAACTGAAATGAACTGAAAGCTCACAGATTAAAAAATACAACTGACTGATCCCTCTTAAACCATGACTTCCTATACATTCAGGAGATATTTCTAACAGGACAGGGAGGCGGCTTGGTGTAAAGCAGAGAGTACTTAGCTTTGCTTAAGGAGAGACCTCAGCTCAAATCCCACCTCTCCCTTACACTGGGTTATTTCTCAACTTGCTAAGTTCCTCTTGAAACTTTGCTCAAAATATGCTCATAGCAAAAGGGCTGTAATAGGATCTTTCACTTTGGGTGAGGACTAAGTATAGTAATGGATATAAAATGCTTGACACCTTGGACATGCCACCTTCTCCCAGCTTCTGTGACTCAGGCTCTCTTGTTTCACTCTTTTTTAGGCTTCTTTGATTCATTTTTTTCTGTCTCCTTTGGAGGCATCCCTTCCCTGAACACTCCGTACATGGCAGGGTTCTTCAGGGTTCTATCATTGACTATTGGGGAGTTTGGGGGTTTTAAGTGGATGTCACCCATTCCTTTTGCTTGACCATACAGTAAAACTTTCTCTACTCCAGACTCCCATGTTTTGGTTTGTTTGGCCTCACTGTGCATTAGGTACATAAACCTTGCCCTTCCCTCAGTTTAGGTTCTCTTGGCTCAGATGGTAAAGAATCCACCAGTGATGCAGGAGGCCTGGTTCGGTCCCTGGGTTGGGAAGATCCACTGGAGGAGGGCATGGCAATCCACTCTAGTATTCTTTCCTGGAGAAGCCCCAGGGACAGAGGAGCCTGGCAGGCTACAGTCCATGGGGTTGCAAAGAGTCAGACATGACTGAGCGACTAAGCACATAGACACACAAACTGTTAAATAGATTATAGCACAATATGACTTTCTGTTTTGCTTTATTTCACTTACCATTATGGGACTTCCCTGATGTCTCAGAGGGTAAAGAATCTACCCACAAGCAATGAAGGAGTCCCACCCCGGTACGATCCCTGGGTTGGGAAAATCCCCTGGAGAAGGGAATGGGTTGGAGGACATCATTGACTCAATGAACGTGAGTTTGAGCAAATTCTGGGAAATAGTGCTTCTCGGCCTTTTGGCTGAGATCGCAGACGGTAAAGCATCTGTCCACAATGTGGGAGACTCGGGTTCGATCCCTGGGTTGGGAAGATTCCTTGGAGAAGGAAATGGCAATCCACTCCAGTACTATTGCCTGGAAAATCCCATGGACAGAGGAGCCTGGTAGGCTGCAGTTCATGGAGTCGCAAAGAGTCAGACACGATTGAGCGACTTCACGTTCACGTTCTGGGAAATAGTGAAGGACAGGGGAGTCTGGCATGCTGCAGTCCATACAGTCGCAGTCGCAAAGAGTCAGACACGACTTAGTGACTGAACAACAACATCATTACATTAACTTTTCTTTGTTGCAATACAGTCTTCAAGATAAATATTTAAGTGGAAGCACAGTATTCCATTGGATGAATCATTCCTTTAGTACTGAACATTTATGTTGTTCTAATTAACGTATTAAAAAGCAGAGACATTACTTTGCCAACAAAGGTCCATCTAGTCAAGACTATGGTTTTTCCAGTGGTCATGTATGGACGTGAGAGTTGGACTGTGAAGAAAGCTGAGTGCCGAAGAATTGATACTTTTGAACTGTGGTGTTGGAGAAGACTCTTGAGAGTCCCTTGTACTACAAGGAGATCCAACCAGTCCATCCTAAAGGAAATCAGTCCTGGGTGTTCATTGGAAGGACTGATGCTAAAGCTGAAACTTCAATACTTTGGCCACCTCATGCGAAGAGTTGACTCATTGGAAAAGACTCTGATACTGGGAGGGATTAGGGGCAGGAGGAGAAGGGGACGACAGAGGATGAGATGGCTGGATGGCATCACTGACTCGATGGACATGAGTCTGAGTGAACTCTGGGAGTTGGTGATGGACAGGGAGGCCTGGCATGCTGTGATTCATGGGGTCTCAAAGAGTCGGACATTACTGAGCGACTGAACTGAACTGAAGTTTGAAAGACTAGAATACCAAGGATGCTTTCTTTTACCTGGCATTTTCCTGTTTTGGGATTATTTCTCAGCTTGGAAAAAAGAATCATTAAGGAGCAGCCTCAAGTGGGGTTAGACCATAGAAGAAAAGTCCTACAATCAGGAGGGTTTTTTTCTTCTTCTTTTTGAGACTTACAAACAACTTAGTGTACAATTTAAAATCTCAACTATCTGGCCATAGGAAATGAAACTTTGGTCTAAAGTTAGATTCCAGGAACACACAGGAGAGTTTGTAAACCTAGTAAAATCCTAGTTGAGCTATTCTCTTAGTCTCTTCACAAGCACCACAAATCCTGTTCTTTTCTTTTCCTTGATTGAAGTGGCTGCAACATGAGAGAGTTCACTAGCCAAGTTTATGACTCCAGTGGAAATGGCCTGGCTTCCTGGATCAAGCCTTCTAGCCAGTCATTCCCACTGCTATCTCTGATCCATAATTGTAAAAGCAATAAACTTCTGACCTACAGAACTGTGAGCTAACAAATGGGTGTTGCTTTAAGCTATTGAGTTTGAGTTAATTTGTTACACAGCGATAGAAAATGTATACACCTACTTTCCTCTTTCTTTACTCAGGAAAATACTTCGTTGTTGTTCAGTCAGTATCCCATGGACTGCAGCACACCAGGCTCCTCTGTCCTCCACTGTCTCCCAGAGTTTGTTCAAACTCATGTCCATTGAGTAGATAATGCTATCTAACCATCTCATCTTCTGCTGCCCTCTTCTCCTTTTGCCTTCAATCTTTCCCAGCATCAGGGTCTGTTCCAAGAGTTGGGTCTTTGCATCAGGTGACCAAAGTATTGGAGCTTCAGCTTCAGTAGCAGTCCTTCCAGTGAATATTCAGGGTTGATTTTCTTTAGGATTGACTGGTTTGATCTCCTTGCTATCCAAGGACTCTCAAGAGTCTTCTCCAGAACCACAATTTAAAAGCATCAATTCTTCAGTACTCAGTCTTCTTTATGGTCCAACTCTCACATCTGTACATGACTCCTGGAACAGCTTTGACTATTTGGACCTTTGTTGGCAAAGTGATGTTTCTACTTTTTAATACACTGTCTAGGTTTGTCATAGCTTTCTTTCCAAGAAGCAAGCGTCTTTTAATTTCATGGCTGCTGTTACCATCTGCATTGATTTTGGAGCCCAAGAAAATAAAATCTGTAACTGCTTCCATTTTTTACCCCTTCTATTTACTGTGAAGTGTTGGGACCAGATGCCATGATCTTCATTATTTGAATGCTGAGTTTTAACCCAGCTTTTTCATTCTTCTCTTCCACTCTCATCAAAATGTTCTTCAGTTCCTCTTCACTTTCTGTCATTAGACAGAAGAGCCATACAAAAAAGGGACCCCGATAACCACGATGATGTGGTCAAGCCACCTGGAGCTGGACATTCTGGAGTGTGCAATCAAGTGGGCCTTAGGAAGCATTCTACGAACAAAGCTAGTGGAGGTGACAGAATTCTAGCTGAGCTATTTAAAATCCTGAAAGATGGATGCTGTTAAAGTGTTGCACTCAATATATCAGAAAATTTGGAAGACTCAGCAGTGGCCACAGGGCTGGAAAAAGTCAGTTTTCTTTCCAATCCCAAAGAAGGGCAAATGCCAAAGAATGTTCAGACTACTGCACAACTGCGCTCATTTCACAGGCTAGCAAAGTCATGCTCAGAATCCTTCAAGTTAGGCTTCAGGAGTACCTGAATCGAGAACTTCAGATGTACAAGCTGGGTTTCAAAGAGGCAGAGGAACCAGAGATCAAATTGCCAAAACAATTGTAGGATCATGGAGAAGGCAAGGGAATTCCAGAAAAACATCTCTTTCAGCTTCATTGACTATGCTAAAGCCTTTGATTGTGTGGATCACGAAAAACAGTGGAAAATTCTTAAAGAGTTGGGAGTACCAGACCACCTTACCTATCTCCCAAGAAACCTGTACATGCATCAAGAAGCAACAGTTAGAATTAGATGTGGAATAACTGACTGATTCAAAATTGGGAAAGGAATATGACAAGGCTGTATATTGTCACCCTGCTTATTTAACTTCTGTGCAGAATACATCATGTGAAATGCTGGGCTGGATGAATCACAAGCTGGAATAAATATTGCCAGGAGAAATATCAACAATCTCAGATATGAAGATGCTAGGAGACTACTATAAGACCCACTACTTAGCAGTGCACTTTCCTGGAAGCCAGGCTTCAGCAGTAATGCTCAAAATTCTCCAAGCCAGGCTTCAGCAATATGTGAACCACGAACTTTCAGGTGTTCAAGCTGGTTTTAGAAAAGGCAGAGGAACCAGAGATCAAATTGCCAACATCCGCTGGATCATGGAAAAGCAAGAGAGTTCCAGAAAAACATCTATTACTGCTTTATTGACTATGCCAAAGCCTTTGACTGTGTGGATCACAATAAAATGTGGAAAATTCTGAAAGAGATGGGAATACCAGACCACCTCATCTGCCTCTTGAGAAATCTGTATGCAGGTCAGGAAGCAACAGTTAGAACTGGACATGGAACAACAGACTGGTTCCAAATAGGAAAAGGAGTACATCAAGGCTGTATATTGTCACCCTGCTTATTTAACTTATATGCAGCGTACATCATGAGAAATGTTGGGCTGGATGAAGCACAAGCTGGAATCAAGATTGCCAGGAGAAATATCAATAACCTCAGATATGCAGATGACACCACCCTTATGGCAGAAAGTGAAGAACTAAAGAGCCTCTTGTTGAAAGTGAAAGAGGAGAGTGAAAAAGTTGGCTTAAAGCTCAGCATTCAGAAAACTAAGATCATGGCATCTGGTCCCATCACTTCATGGAAAATAGATGAGGAAACAATGGAAACAGTGGTTGACTTTATTTTTCTGGGCTCCAAAAGCACTGCAGATGGTGACTGCAGCCATGAAATTAAAAGACGCTTACTCCTTGGAAGGAAAGTTATGACCAACCTAGATAGCACATTAAAAAGCAGAGACGTTACTTTGCCAACAAAGGTCTGTCTAGTCAAGGAGAAGAGGACAACAGAGGATGAGATAGTTGGATGGCATCAGGGACTCAATGGACATGGGTTTGGGTGGACTCCGGGAGTTGGTGATGGTCAGGGAGGCCTGGCGTGCTGCGGTTCATGGGGTCACAAAGAGTCGGACACAACTGAGCCCCTGAACTGAACTGAACTTCCTGGGAAAAAAAAAAAAAAAAGGCTTCTCCAGAACAGAGCAGCCATACTGCCCTCTGGTGTAAATCTCGGGTAAAACAGGCATATATAAGTAGAACCTTTTCTCTTAGAAAGAATCTGTTTGTCCTGGTCATGATTAATAAAGCCATGGAAATATTGATGCCAACCTAGCATAGGAGTGTTTACTTTACAGTAAAGCAGATCCAACTGAATAGCCCCACCACATCCAAAGTTCCATAATGAAAAACCTAATTCACACAATAACATATTAACAGGATAAGGAAAAGGGGCAGCTTATCAAAGGCTTACATCTTCCCCCTGTGGGGTCTGTGGTCCAGAGAGGCATGCCTGGAAGCACTTCAACTCTACCCCCCTGGAACTCCAGACCCATGTATGCTGTTTGATACCTTCCTCCCTCCCCCATCCAAATAAAATCTCCTGAAGAAAAAGGCTGGCTTTCTCCCTAGTTAGTTCAGTTCAGTTCAGTCGCTCAGTTGTGTCTGACTCTTTGCGACCCCATGAATCATAGCACGCCAGGCCTCCCTGTCCATCACCAACTCTCAGAGTTCACTCAAACTCATGTCCATCGAGTCAGTGGTGCCATCCAGCCATCTCATCCTCTGTCGTCCCCTTCTCCTCCTGCCCCCAATCCCTCCCAGCATCAGGGTCTTTAACAATGAGTCAACTCTTCGCGTGAAGTGGCCAAAGTATTGGAGTTTCAGCTTTAGCATCAGTCCTTCCAGTGAACACCCAGGACTGATCACCCTTAGGATGGGCTGGTTGGATCTCCTTGCAGTCCAAGGGACTCTCAAGAGTCTTCTCCAACACCACACTTCAAAAGCATCAATTCTTTGGCGCTCAGCTTTCTTCACAGTCCAACTCTCACATCCATACATGATCACTGGAAAACCCATAGCCTTGACTAGATGGACCTTTGTTGGCAAAGTAATGTCTCTGCTTTTCAATATACTGTCTAGGTTGGTCATAACTTTCCTTCCAAGGGGTAAGTGTCTTTTAATTTCATGGCTGCAATCACCATCTGCAGTGATTTTGGAGCCCAAAAATAAAGTCTGACACTGTTTCCCCATCTATTTGCTACGAAGTGATGGGACCAGATGCCATGATCTTCGTTTTCTGAATGTTGAGCTTTAAGCCAACTTTTTCACTCTCCTCTTTCAATTTCAACAGGAGGCTTTTTAGTTCCTCTTCACTTTCCGCCATAAGGGTGGTGTCATCTGCATATCTGAGGTTATTGATATTTCTCCTGGCAATCTTGATTCCAGCTTGTGCTTTATCCAGCCCAGCGTTTTTCATGATGTACTCTGCATATAAGTTAAATAAGCAGGGTGACAATATACAGCCTTGACATACTCCTTTTCCTATTTGGAACCAGTCTGTTGTCCCATGTCCAGTTCTAACTGTTGCTTCCTGACCTATATATAGGTTTCTCAAGAGGCAGGTGAAGTGGTCTGGTATTCCCATCTCTTTCAGAATTTTCCACATTTTATTGAGATCCACACAGTCAAAGGCTTTGGCATAGTCCATAAAGCAGAAATAGATGTTTTTCTGGAACTCTCTTGCTTTTTCCATGATTCAGCAGGTGTTGGCAATTTGATCTCTGGTTCCTCTGCCTTTTCTAAAACCAGCTTGAACATCAGGGAGTTCACCATTCACGTATTGCTGAAGTCTGGCTTGGAGAATTTTGAGCATTACTTTACTAGTGTGTGAGAGGAGTGCAATTGTGCAGTAGTTTGAGCATTCTTTGGCATGGCCTTTCTTTGGAATTGGAATGAAAACTGACCTTTTCCAGTCCTGCGGCCACTGCTGAGTTTTCCAAATTTGCTGGCATATTGAGTGCAGTACTTTCACAGCATCATCTCTCAAGATTTGAAATAGCTCAATGGGAATTCCATCACCTCCACTAGCTTTGTTCATTGTGATGCTTTCTAAGGCCCAACTGACTTCAGATTCCAGGATGTCTGGCTCTAGGTGAGTGATCACACCATTGTGATTACGTGGGTCGTGAAGCTCTTTTTTGTACAGTTCTTCTGTGTATTCTTGCCACCTGTTCTTAATATGTTCTGCTTCTGTTAGGTCCATACAATTTCTGTCCTTTATCGAGCCCATCCTTGCATGAAATGTTCCCTTGGTATCTCTAATTTTCTTGAAGAGATCTCTAGTCTTTCCCATTCTGTCGTTTTCCTCTCTTTCTTTGCATTGATCGTTGAGGAAGGCTTTCTTATGTCTTCTTGCTATTCTTTGGAACTCTGCATTCAGATGCTTATATCTTTCCTTCTCTCCTTTGCTTTTTGCTTCTCTTCTTTTCTCAGCTATTTGTAAGGCCTCCTCAGACAGCCATTTTGCTTTTTTGCATTTCTTTTCCATGGGGATGGTCTTGATCCCTGTCTCCTGTACAATGTCACGAACCTCAGTCCATAGTTCATCAGGCACTCTGTCTATCAGATCTGGTCCTTTAAATCTATTTCTCACTTCCACTGTATAATCATAAGGGATTTGATTTAGGTCATATCTGAATGGTCTGTTGGTTTTCCCCACTTTCTTCAATTTAAGTCTGAATTTGGCAATAAGGAGTTCATGATCTGAGCCACAATCAGCTCCTGGTCTTGTTTTTGCTGACTGTATAGAGCTTCTCCATCTTTGGCTGCAAAGAATAAAATCAATCTGAATTCAGTGTTGACCATCTGGTGACATCCATGTGTAGAGTCTTCTTTTGTGTTGTTGGAAGAAAGTGTTTGTTATGACCATTGTGTTCTCTTGGCAAAACTCTATTAGCCTTTGCCCTGCTTCATTCTGTACTCCAAGGCCACATTTGCCTGTTACTCCAGGTATTTCTTGACTTCCTACTTTTGCATTCCAGTCTCCTATAATAAAAAGGACATCTCCCTAGTTAATCACCTTTCAAATCCTCTCAGGCTTATTCTAAGTGAGGAGAATGCCCTTCCCCCACACTCCACTCAGACTGTGCTCTTCTCTGTAATCCAGGCATGTTCAAGCACATTTGACCTTAGTAGACCAAGAACCTCAGAGACCAGGAGGGCACTACAGCTGTATCTTCAAAACTGCTGAGGTTTCCTTTATTCACCTTTGTGCTGGGTGGTGGCATGAAAATCTCCGTCTCTGTGCACCAGTGCAGAATCGAATGTCAGAGACAGAGTTTTGGGTGAAGTAGAAAAGAATAGTTTTATTGCTTTGCCAGGCAAAGGGGGATACCGTTGGCTCCTGCCCTTTAAACTGTGTGGTAGGTTTGGCTGAGGAGTTTTATACTAATAGCTCAAGGGCAGAGCTGCTAATAGGGGTCAGGGTATGTGCAGGGCCTGCACTGCTTTAATCCAGCCTCAGGTGGTCTCCTAATGAGCTTCTTAAGGTTATCAAGCTGTGACCTTCTCTGGAATGAAGTTCCAGAGTTTCCATTTGTTGTGGGTTTAGTTCTGTAAAGAGCTCAAAGATACTATGTGTATCCCTTGAGGTGGAACCAGAACAGGCCCCAAGTCTGCATTGTGGTTTGTTGGCTGCTCCTCCCAAATCTCTGCATCTCCTCCCTTCTCTGATTAGCAACTGGTGGAAAGGTTTCCATGCCCAGGAACCCCACAGAGTCCTGCTTGGTTTCAGTGGGCCCTGCACCTAATATTGTTAACAAGGATTTCAAGAAGGTGCAAAGGCGATATGCTTCTGGGCCAATGAAAGTGCACTTCTGCTCCAGATTCATTGAAGTGCATTTTAATAGAATCTAAAGTCAGGGTAGAGGAAACCAGGTTCTTTTGTATTTCAACCTCATAACCATTTTGTGCGGTAGATACTGTTATCTTTTTATAGATAAGACTTGAATGTTGAGTGACTTATCCAAGGTCACAGTCGATAAGCTGTGGAATTGAGATTCAATCTGATTAAGAAAAAAATCTGTATGTGGTGTTATGATTGATTTTAATATAAACTTTTAATTTTAGCATAATTTTAGATTTACAGAAAGACTGTGAAGATAATACAGAGCTCCCATATACCCCACATCCAGTTTCTCCTATAATTAATATTATCCATTAGTATGATACATTTGTCACTGTTAATAAACCAGTAATGGCACATTGTTAAGAACTAAAGTCTATGGTTCATCCAGATTTCCTCAGTTTTCCCCTGATGACTTTTCACCTGTTTCAGGGTCCCATCCAGGATACCGCAGTATTTTTAATTTTGTTGTTCAGTTGCTCAGTCATGTCAACTCTTTGCGACCCCATGGACTGCAGCACGCCAAGCTTCTCTGTCCTTCACCACCTCCCAGAGCTTGCTCAAACTCATGTCCATTGAGTTGGTGATGCCATCCAACCATCTCATCCTCTGTCGTCCCCTTCTCCTCCTGCCTTCAATCTTAATAGGTCTACTTAAGATTGTCTTGATTGTGGCAGTTTGTCAGACTTTATCACTTATGTGTCAAATCCAAAAAATTTGGATTTTTTTGGATTAAACAATGAATAGATATAACAAAACAGAAGCAGACTCACAGATATAGAGAACAAGCTAGTAGTTGCCGATGGGGAAAGGTGGGGAGAGACAAGGGTAGGGAGACAAGACAAGGGGTACAAACTATTATGTATAAAATAAATAAACTACGAGGATATGTTGAACAGCACAGGGAATATAACCAATATTTTGCAACATTAAATGGAGTATAATCTCCAAAAATTTTGACTCTTTATGTTGTATACCTGAAACTAATATTGTAACTCAATAGTATATTAATTAAAAAATTGAAAACATGAATGACTTTTAAAAATATGGAATAAATATATGTCAAAGATTTTATTTAACTTACTCATTAGTGAGGGAGCCAGTAAGATCATAAAACTGGTTTTGAAGAGTAATTTCGCTGGTGGTACAGTGGCTAAGACTCTGTATTCTCAATGCAGGGGGCCCAGGTAAGGGAACTCGATTTCATGTGGTGCAACTAAGAGTTCATGTGCTGAAACGAAAAGATCTCGAATGCTGCAACTAAGCACCAATGAAGACAAATAAATGAATATTGAAAAAAAAAAACAAAACAGTATTTAAGGAACAAGATATTTGTAGACAATTTTAAAAAGGAACGTCAAAATAAGATCACTGGATTAGATACTAACCTAATTTAATGCCCTATAGAGCAGCAAAAACTATAACCTTTGAGGTTATCATATCTACCAGTCAGAAATCATTTGCATCTCTGCTAGCCACAAATCTACAAGTCAACTGCAATGTTGCCAAGTCTGAGCCTTAATTATAGTAAAATTAGCAAAGTCATAGAATGATGCCTTCTCATGAGAAATTAAATAATTGTTGGATGGGTCTGTTAAACAGTATTCAGTAAGGCATTGAAAGGACAGGTGCACTTAAACTTATTTATTAACTTATGCTCGGTTAATTTTTCTTAACAATTATCCAGCATCTTCTCCTGTGGAACTGTAGGAAACGGCAGGAAAGTATCTTTGCCAGCCTAGGTAGGCCTAGTGGCCTCCCCACAGAATCCACTCTGGTTTCGCTCCAGGAAACAGAAGGTCCTTCCTGGTGGAGAATTAGTCTCCAGTCTAGGGAGACAGACTTCCCTGGTGGCTCAGACGGTAGAGCGTCTGTCTGCAATGCAGGAGACCAGGGATTGAGACTTGGGTTGGAAAGATCCCCTGGAGAAGGAAATGGCAATCCACTCCAGTACTATTGCCTGGAAAATCCCATGGACAGAGGAGTCTGGTAGGCTACAGTCTATGCTGTGGCAAAGAGTCGGACACGACTGAGCGACTTCACTCACTCACTAGGGAGACAGAAGGTTGCAAACGGAGGCCAGAAACAGCCCTGGGGGCTTAACACTTGTTTTCTCACAGCACCATTTCCTGGCACTGTTGGCCACAAAATATTAAACCTGATCAATTCATAGCAACACCCCTTTCTTGATTATGGGGAGACAATGAGGCTTGGCAAAGTGGACAGAAGTGGATTTCACTCCAGAAAGTAAAACACTCTACACAGCTTCCAAATTTTAACACCACATAATAGTACTAATTTTTCTTTAATGCCTCTTAGATTGAGTGCTGAGGGCAGGACTTTACATTCTTCACAGCCTCTGGCTTTGGGCCTGGATTAGTGCAGGTGCTCTATAAAAGGCAGCTGTGTGAAGAATAATTTACAATTTGGGGATTTTGTAAAATATGGGATCACACAGGAGAAAGTGTTTTGAGACGCCTACACCAAAGACTTGCTATTTATGAGGCCTTGCTGTGAGAGGGTGTCTTGAGGACACAGTATTCCCAAAGAAGTACTTTCCAAAAACACAAGAATGCCATTTTTTAAAAAATGCAACCCAGATGGCGATACCTAATAATAATAATAATGCGATTAAAAAAAAAAGATCCTAGGCCTGACTTTAGATTATGAATTGGCTTGTTATCAGGAAAAAATACTTATTGAAACACAGCCATGATCAATGGCTCCACATAAGCCTGCTGCAAAAATCAGGCAGTTATTTGTACATGTGGGATTTGGTACATAGCTTCTCAACAGAGATAATTTTGTTCCAGGATGAACACCAGGGACAGGAAATTGGACAGGGGTCCTGGTCTGATCATCTGGAAAATAGGGCTAATTGGGATGCTTCCCTCGGAGGTTTGCTTTACTAAGATTTGATTGGGAGTTCAGAAAGCATTGAATCAAAGACTCTTCAGCACTGTGCCCAGCCTTATTATTTAAATATAAAACCTCTGTTTTTCAAGGCTCTTTGTTTTTCTGTTACATTAAGGCTTTCCTAGGAACTTGTCTGCATTCAACTCACTGCGCCTCTACTTCCTTCTTCAGAAGCATCTTAAATATTATTTAACATATACTTATTATAGCATATACTTAAATATTATTTAGCATATTATTTAGAATATACTGCCTTTGCCCAACACTCCTTTCCCTGAGACTCAACTCACTCTAGTAGGTTTGTTTTGTCCGTCATTAAAATACTGACTTCCTCCAGTTGCTAGTACCTCTTTTTTGGTCCTTTAATTGTTCTCCTCAACCATGAGTCAGCAGCTGGACTTGATGGTCAGAGCTCTCATGGAGAAAAGAAATTTTCTCTGGGTTCCAGCCTTATGTATGTGTACGTTCTTGGCTCAGAGGGGCTCAGTGTTGGGCTGCACTCAAGGTGAGAGCGAGGTTTTCTTTAGAAGGAAAAAAGCACTACCTCAGGCTCCCACCTGTGAAGCATGGCGGAGGGGCGGAAGGTAGGGATGTTGTTGCAGTCTGGGGCAGGGGACAATCCTAGAGTCTGCCAATATTAATAAGAGCTAACTGTCAACAGCTATTCTATTTAGAAAATGGATATCAATTGTTATTACTAGTACATTTGCTCCATTCTGCATTAATTTGTCTCCAGGAACATAACCAGCACAAACATACACGGCTTCCTATGGTCCACCAGTGGATTTCGGGTCAGTCTCAGTAAAAGGTGCCTTTTGGGGAGATGCCTCCTGAAGCACTTGGACAACGAGTCTTTTCTCTGGTCCTCTCCAGGGTCAGTCTCCATACTGATTGCCTGCTCTATCCTTGACTATCAATATCTGATAGCCTAATTTTATTGCTGAGTCAGACAATCTGTTTTAATTGCCCATTTCCACCTCCAACTGTGCCTCTGTCTCGCAGGAGGGAAAAATCTCTCTCTTAGGGATTGGCGCCTGCTCATCCCCCTGGATCAGATACCCAGGGTGGCAATGCAGGCCACCCAGAGCAGCTGTCCTCAGCCTTTTTTGGCACCAGCGACCAATTGTGTGGAAGACAATTTTTCCGCGGACCTGGGGTCGGGCCGGTGGTTTCGGAATGATTTACATGCATTACATTTATTGTGTGCACTTTATTTCTCATCTAATGCTGCTGATGATCTGACAGGAGTTTCGGGACTCCTGACCTAGAGGATCTCTTACAACTCCTGAGCCTCCAGGTTCTCCATTTTCCTGGGCTGTACTGGGGAAGATGAAGGTTTTGTTCATATGCTGAGCCTCTCCCACTAGCTTCCTGCCCACCTTCAGTGTGTTTTCTTCTAGAAGCTGGCCAGTGCTGTGTCCAGGTCCCTTTTTTTTTGTCCCTCCAAACTCATTCTTCCTTATGTTCCTCCTTGTCTTGGGAGGTGGGTCTGTTTGGACCCCATCAAATGGTTCTTTTGCTTCCTGGCTTCCAGCTGGTCTAGCGGTGAGATGACTGCAGGAGACCTGGGCAGGTCAGAACGTTTATTCCCCTGGTGCTCTCTTTGTGGGATTCCTCAGGTTCTCTCTGATGGAAGGTCAGAGCACCTCCCAAGGGGCCCTCTCCTCACGGTTCTGAGTTCTGCTAAGCACTCTCTCCCTCAACCCTAGATATGTGATAGATTAAATTATTGGCCCACATTCTTTGTCCTTCCTGGTAGCCACACTTTTTGCCTGGATATGACTTTGCAGCTACTCTCATAAAGGGAGGGGGCGGTGGCGGGGTGTATACTTCTCCTTGCCCTTGGGCTTAGGTCTGTGACTCACTCTGGTCAGTGGAATGTGAATGAAACCAATTGTTTACACCAGTTTCAAGCCCAGGCCTTTAGAAGCATCATGTGTTTCTGTATGCCTTTTTGTGCCTCTGCCAGCTCCGTGAGAAGAGCTTCCCCTGGGCACTGCTGCCTTCCTCAGTCTGGGCCGTAGAATGAACCTATGTGGAGCAGCCCAGACATTTATCTGCAGAGGAGGCAAGCCCAGCTGGACACCAGCTTGAGGCAGAGCTCCCAGCTGAGCCAGCTGACCTCCAGTAAGCCCGCAGCCTGGGAGAAGCACATGCTTATTGCTGCATTTCACTGAGATTGTGTGATAAAGGGTAGCAACACCCTACTGCTACTAGCACCAGGGTTCTGCTCTTACACCACAAATACTCCCTTTATTAAGCCCTTGGGGAGCCACCCTAATTTGAGTGTCATCTGTTTCCTGCAGTGACACCAAGTGAATGACATAGGCACCAGCATAGTTCTTCCCCAATATTATATTACGTTGCCAGCAAGCTCAAAATATGACTTTTGATACCAGCGGCCCTTCTTCTCTTTTCCATTTGCTACTCAACATTCTCCTGAAAGCCTGTTCTTAGAAGCTAATGACATTTAATTCTTTTTCTGTATTATTAAAATTTTCAGTTTTTTATTTGGAAAAATTTTTGAACATATAGACAAGTAGAGATATCATCAAAAACCTCCAGGCACTCATGACCCACTTTTAACAATGATTGACATTTTGTCAATCTTATTTAATCTCTTCCTCTCCTGTTTATTTTCTAAACTTAATGACTTTTCAATTTCAAGAGGGAATCATAGCTCTACTCTTCTTTTCTTTTAAACATTAATCTTTATTGGAGTATATTTGCTCTACAATGTTGTCTCAGTTTTGACTGTACAGCAAAGTGAATCAGTTATACACAGACATATATTCACTCTTTTTCAGATTTTCTTCCCATTTAGGTCAGCACAGAGCACTGAGTAGAGTTCTCTGAGCTCTCCAGTAGGTCCTCATTGAGTGAAGTGAGTGAAGTCGCTCAGTCGTGTCCGCCTCTTTGTGACCCCATGGACTGCAGCCTACCAGGCTCCTCCATCCACGGGATTTTCCAGGCAAGAGTACTGGAGCGGGGTGCCATTGCCTTCTCCAAGGTTCTCATTAGTTATCTATTTTATGCCTAGCATCCTACCCACACTGCCCTCCCCGCAACCTCCTTAGCTCTAATCTTCTATGATTTCTGTGCAGCAGTCGCTACTATGGCTCACCCTTCTTTTCTCTGCCCTTGCTGTCTGTCTCCTGAGTTTCCTTTAATCTTCTGTGTCTGTTCTCAGTTTCCTGTTTTTGATTTCTGACTTGGCTCTCAAATGTTGGGATTCCCAGGGGACTTGTCCTATCCGTCACCTATTTTTCCTTCTCTCTGTGCTCTCTCCCTGGGGGAGGGTCTCCTGCACACTCATGGCTTAATCCGTGAGCCTGTTCTGTGTTTCTGGGCTTTACTTTCTGTCTGTCCACTAAGTGTCTTCACTTGGATGTTGTATGTACGTCACAAACCAAACTCAGCAACTTCTCAAAACTTCTCCACCTCTTCTTCTGGGTTCCCCATCCCTTTTTTGGGCCTTTTATAGTGCCCTGTCGCATAACCAGATGTATTATTCCTTTCTTTGACGCAGACCTGACCAATGTGTTCCTCTAAGTGCTAGCATCATTATTCTAAAGCACATCATGCTAACACCATCCCAGCTTGGAAATCTTTGATGGCTCTGTTCAGAATATATTGTAAACATTTTGGTGTGATATTGAAGCCTCTCCACCCATCTCCTTCTAATCTCAGCTTCCATACCCTGTCCTCCAAACATATGGCCCTGCTTGTTTCCTCATAACACACCACATACTTTCACGTGGCCTGGCCTCACGCTCATCACTCTTTTATTTTTTAAGATTAAAAACAATGTGGCTCTGTTTCTCAAACGCTAATTTCAAAGTGACCCCCTTCCGTCATTCTTGAATCACCCTTGCTCTTCTGAGATTCTTGCTGACATTTGAATTTGCTGTTCCTGCCAAAGAAAACAGTCAACATGGTATTTTTTTTGAGCAGCCTCCTTAGAGCTTCTCTTTTCAAATGGGACCGATTTACCATGGCAATGAGATATTGTCTCCATAGAAATACTGGCCGTGTAAAGTTTCTGACTCTCTGTAGGACTTTGATTCCTGCCCGCCAAGGCAGGAATAGTATGCTACTCATCTCTTTAAGTATCCACAGTGCCTGGCATACAGGAAATGGTAAGTGTTTGTTTGAATTGCCGCTAAGTTAGCATTGGGATGAGGAAGTAAGATCTGGAGAGGGCACACATGTTGACAGCCAATTGCAGAGAGAGCTGCCAAACACATAATCTATGAGCTGAGAGGCTGGGGTCACGCCATTCCCTGCAGTGAGGGCCTCTAAGCCTGTCAGATGTCAATTGCGTTTGCAAAGCTAGGAGTTCAGGTGGAAGGTTGGATTTTTCTTCATTAAACTTGTCATTCCCCAAGGTGGGGCTCTGACAGGCACCCAGTGAGACGTCAAGCTGAGACAGCTGTTGCCAAACCTGGCGGAGGCATTTCAGACAGCTGCCTCAGACTTCATGGGCAACATCCTTTTCTTCTTAAAGGACATCAAAGCGCTTAACAAATATATAGGGTCGCAAAGAGTCAGACACAACTGAAGTGACTTAGCAGACACACATGCATGATGGAGACAGAATTGTATCTGATCACGTGGATTTGAGTCTTGACTCTGATTGTTAGCTCTGTAACTAAAGAAATTATATCATCCCTCTGAGCCTCACTTTCCTTATTCATAACACTGGTTACTGTGAAGACTGAATGACATAATGTATATGTACATGTTTTATAAGTTGTTGGTCACTGTTCAAATATGAGGTAAAATTAGAATTAAAATTATGTTTTGTCTTCATGTCATGCACACACAATAAATATAGGATGGTTAAATTGATACATATTTGCTCACTGTGTATTATATGTCCAGCTCACTGCTTGGAACTGTGATAAACACAGAAGTTTATGTAAGTCAGTTTTCTGACTTTAAGAAATTTATAATCTAGTTGGGAGAAGAGACCAGTTTATTTCTCTCCTTGTTTCTACGTAGGGGAAGGCATTTCTACTCTACTACCGAGGGAGACCATTTCTCTCTATTTCTTTTCTCATTCTTCCTAAGAGAGGGAGAGTAACCTACAATGTTGGTAAACTTGGGCAAAGGTACTAAGTATGGTGGCTCAGCACTTTTTTCCCCTTCTCCCTTCTGAACTAGTAGATTACTGGGAATTCATACTGTCTTTACTCTTTGCCACAGTGTAATGTTTCAGGAGGTAGAGTCTGGGTGAGAGCAGAGCATGTCCAGATTTCTTTGTGATTGGATGAGTAGGTTAAGCTCTGGGGGAGAGTGTTAGAAAGTACATTGTACCTTGGCATGTAATACCAGTTCTTAGCCTTGATTCCATTCTAAAGTATGTTTCTTTATTTAAAACCTTGACATTTAAATCTCCTCCCAATTGTGGGGAAGCACCAGCCACTCTCAGTTAGGGTCTGAACCTATCCCAAGATCGAACTACCTCTCCAGGCTTAGATGATTTATTTATTTGTTTTTTTGTTTTGGGTTGTGATGAGTCTTTGTTGCTGTGCGTGAGCTTTCTCTGGTTGCAGACAGCCGGGGCTACCCTCTAGTTGTGGTGTGCGTGCTTCTCATCGCAGTGCTTTTCTTATTGTGAGCACTGGCTCTAGGACACGTGGGCTCAGTAGTTGTGGCACACGGCCTTAGTTGCTCCATGGCATGGGAAATCTTCTCGGACCAAGGATTGAACCTGTGTGCCTTGCACTGGCAGGCTGATTCCTACCCACTGTACCACAAGGGAAGTTCCTAGATTTTTAAAATTAGCCCAATGCCTTAGGAATTCTGGACATCTTTCCAGTTGGGCTTGCCACTCCAAGTCCTACAGAACAGTTCAGAATGTCCTCCAAATCTGATTCTCTTCTGCATGACTCATCAATGTGAGTTGATAGGGTGCTTCTCTATCTTGGGCTTCAAACACTGTTAGGTGTGGTTTTCTTTCTGTCTACCCTACTTGGGGTTTATTGAGAGTCTTGGATCTGTCACTTAATGTTTTTCACCAAATTTGGGAAGTTTATGGTCATCATCTTTCAGTATTTTTTCCTGTCCTATATCGGTATCAGTCATGGTTCCAGCAGAGAAACAGTAGGATATATCGTTAAGATATGTGTCCAATAGGATATGAGTGTGTAAAACCTTCTTATTGCAAGGAATATTGCCTTCCATTACTGTGGGGGCTAATGAGGCAAGTCTGAGACTTAGAGGACAGGCTGTCAGGAAGGGCAGACTGGGGCTTCTGGGGCAGGAATTGATGCTGAAATCCACAGATGAAATAAATATCTTTTTCCCCCCCCTCAGGGAATCCTCAGCTCTGTTCTTAAAACTTTTTAACTGATTGGCTAAGATTCACCAAGATTACTCAGGAAAATATCCTTTATGTAAGTGAGTGAAGTCGCTCAGTCATGTCCGACTCTTTGCGACCCCATGGACTATAGCCTACCAGGCTCCTCCCTCCATGGGATTCTCCGGGCAAAGTGTACTGGAGTGGGTTGCAGTTTCCTTCTCCAGGTGGTCTTCCCAACCCAGGGATCGAACCCGGGTCTCCCACATTCCAGGCAGACGCTTTAACCTCTGAGCCACCTAGGAAAGTCAACTGACTATAGATGGTAGTAGTAGTGATGGTAATGAAGTCGCTTGGTTGTGTCTGACTCTTTGTGACCCCATGAACTGTAGCCTACCAGGTTCCTCCATCCATGGGATTTTCCAGGCAAGAGTATTGGAGTGGGTTGCCATTTCCTTCTCCAGGGGATCTTCCCGACCCAGGGATCGAACCCGGCTCTCCCACATTGTAGGCAGACGCTTTACCGTCTGAGCCACCAGGGATGTCCGATTATAGATGGTAATCACATCTAAAAAAAAAAAAAAATACCTTCACAGCAATGCTAGATTAGTGTTTCATTGAATACAATGTTTTCATTGAATATAATGTTTTCATTGAATATAGTGTTTCGTTTCATGGGTATAGTTTTTAATAGTCCAATATTATTAATATTAATACCAATTTTCTTTAAAGTATTTAAAAGCATCATAAGGAGATCTGACCAGTCGATGCTAAAGGAAATCAGTCCTGAATATTCATTGGAAGGACTGATGCTGAAGCTGAAACTCTAATACATTAGCCACCTGATCTGAAGAACTGACTCATTGGAAAAGACCCTGATGCTGGGAAAGATTGAAGGCTGGAGGAGAAAGGGATGACAGAGGATGAGATGGTTGGCTGGTATCACCGACTTGATGGACAGGAGTTTGAGTAAGCTCCGGGAGTTGGTGATAGACAGGGAAGCCTGGTATGCTGCAGTCCATGGGGTTGCAAAGGGTCAGACACTACTGAGCAACTGAACTGAACTGAACTGAATATATACAATTCCAAATATAAATACAGTTTAAAGAATGACAAGGAAATAAACACAGTCACTACCTGGTTTGAAATAGTTTAGTCATTTGAAGCACTATGAGCCTTTTTTTTTTTTTCCAGGTGCATCCCTTCCCTACCATATGGAAAGCTTAAAATATGCAGAACAATACTACATGTTTTTATGTAAAAGTATAAAAACATACATATAATGATAAATACCAACTGAAGATAGCAGTTATCTCTGGAAGGAAAGAGAATGGGATTGGATAGGGATATGAGGGTTTCTAACCTATCTGTAATGTTTCACTAAAAAAAAATGGTGTCAAGCAAATGGGGGAAAATGTAAAGATCTGGCTGTGTTTGCTACATTATTCTCAGAAAGCACAAAGGCAAAATAGCACAAGGGGTTGAGTACACAAGTTCTGGAACCAAATAGGTTTAGATTAATTTGTGCCTGCTTAAGTTACTGACTGTAGATGTTGTACAAATGACTTAGCCTCCTTGCAACTCAGTTTTTATTATCAATAAAATGGAGATTATAATAATATTTATATTTACTTTATAGTATTGTTGTGAGCATGACATTAACTAGTTTGCGGAAAACATTGAAACACTTTTTGGCACATAATGAGCAGGCAGTAAATGTTAATTATCAGTAGTAGGAAGTTTTACAAGTTTCATAAACTTCTCTTAAGAAACTGCAAACACACACACACACACACACACACATACAAGACCCAAATTCCTAAGCTACAGAGTCACTGTCATTTATTTGAAACTCTTGGGGCAGACATTTCATATTTCAGAACTTGTTGTTATTTATTATGTCACATTACTATGTCTGGGACAACATGTCCTAATCAAACACATTATTATTTCTGCAATAAAAATTATGAATATTCATTAAGTAAGATACGTAAAGACTGAAAAGCTTCATGTTGGTTCAGGTAAGGTTTTACCACCAAAGGATTTTGCTGCCAGCTTTCCAAAAACTTTCAGTTTTCAGAGTAGTTTTGGAATCTAGACCTGCATTTAAAAGGATCATGGACCTTTACTGTACTTCATCCACCTTACGAGTACCAGTTTGTTCTTAAAAAGAATGAGGCAGCAAGACATATTTAAATGATGAGGTAAGGCCTATATTAAGTAATAATACCATACGTGTTAGAGTGTTTGGCAATTGGCCAAATAATATAGGCAATTGGCCAAATAATATATAATTCCTGTTACATTTATAGAAAGAGGCTTCCACATATTTTTTTACATATATAGGATAAGGGAGACAAAGTCAGGTCAGCTGCTTGCCTCTGAAAACCCAATATTTGAGAGGCAAGATTGTTTGAAAGAAAAGTTTGCTTTATTTTGGAGGCCAGCAACCAGGGGAGAGGGTGAACTCATGTCCAAAAGCTGACTCCCCACTGACAATCAGCGGGCCAGAGCTTTTAAAGGGGAGTTTCAGGGGCGCAGAGGTGGAGGGAGCAGGCTGCGTGCAGAATAGCACAGTCAGTTCTGACAATCACCTTGAAATCAGTCATGCAGTGGTCTGATCAGCATCATCTTGATTATTTTAAGTACAGCTAATCCTTAGTTCCAAGGTCAGTTTGTTCTCATTTCTTTGAGATCAGTCCTCAGAGCTGTGCAAGATGGAGCAACTTATATCATGGCTACAGTCTGGTCATCACGCATTAGGTTGGCCAAAATGTTCACTTGGATTTTCCCATAACACCTTGTGAGGAAACCCAAACAAACTTTTTGGCCTACTTAATTTCCACCTGGTGGCAATTTTGGTATCTACAAAGCAGCTTAAAGGATATGGGTTAGAATATCATCTATGGCTGTTGAGAAGGAATAAAAGGTCCTTGACTTTGCTTAGTGACTAAACTGTTAATATTTTGTCCCATTTGATTTCTTTCCCTTTGTTTCTGCATTTTATCATTTCTCGGATTAAATTTATTCTTTGACCAAAGTTTTTCTACAGACAAAAGGCAAGTGGAGGACATGGGGATTGTGGGGAGGGGAAGGACCATAGTGTCCTGGTCAGTTTCGCTGCTGAACTTGTCACCTCTGGAGAGGGAAGTGGAGGAGGTGAGGGGGGCTACCGCATTTCCCTCTGCACACATCTGAATTTTTTGGAGTCTTTTGTGAAAAGGTACTAACTTACATTTGAGTAGTAAAAATGGGGGGAAAAACTGGAAAAGTAAACTGAAGCAGTATTTTGGACAACTTGAGAAGTTTTTATTTAAATAAATGACTGTAAAAAGCAGTGGCTGTTTTTGAGCAGATTAGTAACAGCAGGCTCAGCAGAGAAGTAAGTTGTAACTATAAGGCTAGGATTTAAGTATGGAAAAGAGAAATACCCAGGATCAGTCTGTGAAACTTTCCCACTTGGGTTCCAACACCAGGCTCAGAATAATAATACTCTGGATTACTGCCCCCAATGTTTGTAGTTCATGAAGAACCCAAGAGATGATCTGTGATAACAACAGGAATGAGTCTAAAAAGCTTCTTAGCCTCTACCAGAGACCTATAATGATTCCGTGTCACAGAAAGCGAGGGAAGAGAGAATTTCATTAAATAGTTGGCCAGCAAGGTCATGTGGTGCTTCCACTTTTGCTTCTATTCAACAAATTCTCCAAACAGCAGCCAGAGCAATCTTTGCAAATTCACAAACTTTGCCCTGGTGCAGCTTCAGTGGTTTTCCTAGGATCTTTCAAAGTAGAGCTGGTGAGGAAGAGTCCTAGGTTCCTTTCTGGTTGTAAGCCTACAGCTCCCTAGGGTCATATTTCCCTTCCATCCCCTCGCTTGGAGAAGTCAGCTTGAGATATTCTGATAAAGAAGAGTACCAGGAATGAAAGACAGAGAGAAGGAAGACTAACAGTATTTAAGCCCTGAAATCCAGTCTTACTTTGAAGCCTGGTATGCCATAGCTCTTTCTGAATTTGGTTATGTTTTTGCCCATGCTAGTTTGAATTGGATTTCTATCTCCTGAATCCCAAAAGATTCTGAGTAATACCCTCCCCATCAGTGTTGGGTTTCCTAGAGCACCTGATTGGGGCTCAATGTTTTTTTACTTTTTTTTTGCTTGTTCAGTAAGTTTGTTTTGTCTTTATCTGAAAAATCTTGATAGAAGATTGTGGTCTGGTTTATTAACTCTTGGTAGCCCATTTGAGCACTAAGGAAGCTTGCCTTCTTCTGAGCTACTTGATCTTTCTTCTGGGGAAGTGACATTTTGGGCTGATTTCACCTCTTCTTTTTAACTTCTTTCTTAGGCTTCTTCTCATACACTGGATTCCCTCATATTGCAGCATGAGCTTTTTTATACATCTCCTCCATCATGTATGGAGTTATGTTGTTCTTTATGAATGGAGAGAATTGTTTCTTGTAAGCATCCTCATCTTCTTCAATCAGATAACACATGTAATCTGCAGCATTCTGCCCCATGATGTGCTTTCGGTGTACCTCAGCACTGAATTCTTTGTTTTCTGAATCATAACTAGGGAACCATTTGGTACTGTGAGGGATAGACAAACCTTCATTGCCAGCTCCCTTCGGGGCCCCAGAAACTTTATTCCCAATAGAAGTCCTGGCAAGTCCTGCATCGAAGTAACAGGTGAAGGCACCAGGTTGACTATCAATGCTTTCCACATTGTATTCCTCTCCAGTCACCTCGACTTGGCCTCCGTAAATTTTGTTCATACCAAATCTGTTCAGAAGCCTGCAGGCCAGCAGCAGGCCAGTACAGTGTGCCACAGCATAATTTGTCAGGCCAACTTTCACATCATACTTTGGGAGTTCGTGAGCATAAGCTGTACAAACAACCACGTCTCCTTCTATACGAGCATAAGCAGTCTGACAATTGATATCTCTGTTCATTACATGAACGATCGTTCTGTATTTTGGTGTGCTGTACTTATTTTTATCTTGGATTACCAATCGTTTCTGAGCACAGTAGTCAGTTTTGCCCTCTTGCTGTCTTCTGAACTTCACTTGGTATCTCTTGAAGTAAGCCTTGTTCCTGACAACTTTAACAAACCCCATCCTGCAGAACAGAGCTCGGACACTGCGGCTTACCACAGAGTTGCAGGACCAGTACGGCTCTGGCTGGGGGTGGGGTGGGGTGGGGTGTGGTGGAAAGCTCAATTTGAATTGTTCTTCTGGTGAGGTTTATGAGGATTTATGGGGTAAAAAGTCTTTATGTCTGCCTTATACAAACACAGAATTCTACATAGTTGAAGGGGGAAGTAGTTAGAGGTGACTCAAGGAGTCATGACATTTATATCCTAAAATATATCTCATCACTGTGGTAGTCATTAGGGCTGCTTACCATCATTCCAGTTCCTCTTTGAGTCATCACCCCCCTTGACATTGGATGTAGCAATAAGATTTGCTTTGACAAATGCAAGCAAATGGGAGTGACATGGGACAGTTCTAGACGGAATCTTCAAGAGGTTGCATGAAGTTTACATGTTCCTTTCTCACTACTCTGGAGATGATGGAAGCACATGTTGAGATGAAACTTCTATCATCTGAGTGAGTGATTATGGTGGGCTGAGACCTCCTGCCAGCCCACTTGTGATCACGTGGATGAGAAATAAATGTTTGTTAAGTCACTGAAATTTGGGGGTTGTTATTGCCGTAAAGCCTATCCTATCCTGACTGATACAATCATTCAAAACGTTGAGTAATATAATTCTGGAAGACTTTGACTTTGGACTTGAGAATATATAATGAACATAATTATGGGGAGAGTGGAAGTAAAGATCTCAACTGATATCTAGAAGACATCACAGCTACCTGAGATTTTGTAGACCTTGTGTTACATTTTTGATAGAGTCTGCTAATGATTCCTCTCAAATCTATTTTAAAGCTCTTGATAAAGGTTTTATTTTGCTGTTTTTCCAAAATCTGTTATTGTTGGTGACCTCTGATCCTTATTAAACATATTTCCTTAACTCTTCAAGTACAATTCAATCTAGGTACACTCAAAACAGGAGCCATTTGATTTTTATAAACAGAAACCTTCTAGCCCTCAAAATTCCATTTTTATTCATGTAGTTTGCTGTATTTTTGTTCAGTTTTTGTGCTAGTCTCATTTTTAGGAAAATTCTTATTTGGGTCTCCAGGACAGAATTTTTCAGAGCAAATGGGCTTTAGGAATATCTACATTATTTGTTGGAGGTAATGTATACAAAGGATATTTCCAATGGATTTGAGGTGACTTATCCTTACCGAGATTAAGGGGAAGATTTGCAATCATAACCTACAGTGCATTTATAGCTCTTACATCTTATGTATGTAAAATCACTGTATAAGGTCACATATGATAATTAGATTTCTCTATTTTTTGTAGTTGTACTAATTCAAATTGAGATTCTTCTTTTTCCCCAAATTTCATATATAGATTTTGGTATTTATCTCATTTATCATTGCTTGCTATAGGAGAAGATATGAATACTTAAGTAATATCTTGATGCCAAGATATTGGGAGCACCTAGATCCACCTGGATACTTTTCAATACTTGGGAGCATATGTTAACAATTGTCACAAGATACCAAGATCCCACAAGAAGGTGAAATAATCAGATGAGATCCTTGAAAAGTAGTGTCTGCAGCGTGAAGTTGAAGTTCAAATTTGTAGATGATTCAATGTGTGCAGTGTGCATGTATATGTACATCTTTAATTTAGAGATGTGTTTAATCAGTCACATTGTCAACCACATGATACTAAGGGCTATCACAAAGTTGACAAAATTCTTATGACTCTCTGAGTCAAATTGCTTTTGGTCTCTTTAATCATCCAGGGAACCCAGGGAGGCCACAGCTAGGGAGAGGAAAGGAAATTGCAGAGCCTTAGCCCACTGATCATTATGCAGAATGATTTTGTGCAGAAATCTGGCAAGAATAATATTATTGACCTTCCATTGGTCTGTCACTCTAAGTTTCATGAGTTTAATACAGACACTACATTATTGCTGATTCTACAAAATCTGCATGCTAATATCCCTAAAGAATTCAGAATTGATAGAAATAGCCTTACATCCTAATGAGTCTCAAACTGTAGATAAATATGGATGCCTGCCCTCCCAGAAGAGGAGGGTAAGTGTTCTCCTGGGTGCTGATGATATGGCTTTAATGTCACGGCCATAAAAATGCCTCAGTAATTGGTTCTGAATAATTAACCATTGTCAGTACTTTTCATGTAAAGTATTCAAAGTTAATGTTACTCTCATTAGTAGATATTTCCCCACATTTATTTAAATAAATAACAAAACTAAAACAATAATTACAATAAAACTGGACCCATGTTCATATAAAAAGTTCAGTCATTTAATTTTCTTGGGGCTAGTTCATTCAGTCAAATCTACTGGGAAGTCACATGATTCAGGGATATATTCAGAGAGTTTTTAATAAGCCTTGGGGTGACTGCTAACATCTGCTTTGGATATTTTCTATTTCAAAACAATCTCAACCATGCTTTGCGGGACATAATTTTGTGTGGCAGGATCCAGGCCACTTCCTGAAAAAAAAAAAAAATTTGCTAGTAGATTCATTTCTGTGGGAAAGGGGTAACTTTTGAATCAGGTGGAAATCCTGCCTAGATACCTCATTGTTCAAATAAGGCAAGGACGTTACTACCTGTGCAAGCATGTTCTCACATGGTGGTATGCTGGAGACGGCTCTCTCTGGTTTGGGAGACTGTACACATCTTTTCCCACATCCACAGTCAGTGGTGTCAAGTCGGCAGCTTGAAATTGGTCAGAGCAAGAGTATTAACACCAGAGCAAGAGTATTAAGTGATTTTGCCCCTTGGGGACACTTGGCAATCTCTAGAGACATTGTTGTCACAACTTGGGGATTGCTACTGACATCTAGTGGGTAGAAGCCAGGGATGCTGTTCAATATCCTAAAATGCTGAAGACAGCCACCCTCCCCACACCCTCTCTCGCAGCCAACAAAGTATTTGTGTGTTCAGTCGGTCAGTCATGTCCGACTCTTTGTGCTCCCATGGACTGTAGCCCACCAGGCTCCTCTGTTTACGGAGTTTTCCAGGCAAGAATACTGGTGCCTGTGCTAAGTCACTTCAGTGGTGTTTGATTCTTTGTGACCCTATGGTCTGTAGCCTGCCAGGCTCCGCTGTCCATGGGATTTTCCAGGCAAGAATACTGGAGTGGGTTGCTATTCCCTCCTCCAGGGGATCTTCCCAACCCAGGGATCGAACCGAGTCTCCTGTGTTTCCTGCAGTGGCAGACAGATTTTTTACCGTCTGTCACCTGGTAATTATTGTGTCACCTGGGAATTATCTAGCACAAAATGTCAACAGTGGTGAAGCTGAGGAACTGTGATTTATACCATGGAAACTGGAAAACTTTACAAATGTGGGTTTTTTTTTTTGGGGTGTCAGTTTATCAGGCGCCAACCCCTCAAATTAATTCTTATGTCCTCATTACTGTATAGTTTCTAATTCCTATCAGAAGTTGGCTAGGAGAAATGATATTCTTGGGAAGACTGAAAGTTGTGTTCTCCCCAGGGTAATCATATAGAGCACAGGTTGGAAATTTTTTTTTTTTTCTGTAAATGGCAGATATTTTAGGCTTTGCAGACCATATGGTCTCTGTTGCAAATACTTACCTATGTCATTACAGTGTAAAAGCATTTATAGACATATGGAAATTGAATGAGGATGGCTGTGCTCTAATAAAACTATTTACAAGGCTGGTCACAAAGTTTTCTGACCTCTGACTTAGATTATTAGCTTAGCCCCACTTTAGAACTGCCTTCACTGAGGCTTTGGTACTATACCTTCAGCTTTTACTACTAATAATTTATAAGACATAACCAAATTCTGTTTGCTGCAACATTTGGCACCAAAGGAAAAAAAAAGACATTGATAACACTTTCCATTGGGTCATTATGTACTTGATTCTTAAGGTCCCATAGGATAAATTTCTTAAAATGCTTGGCTTCCCATTGAGGAACTTATTATGCTTACCTTTTTACCTGATTTACTTTGTATACTAGAATGCTCAAAAGCATCTCAGTCTTGATGGGGGAAATCTAGATCAGTGCTCCAAAAATTTCATGTACATGCAAGTCATCTGGCAATCCTGCTGGAAGATTCTGATATAGCAGGTCTGGGATAGGGCTTGAGATTCTGCATTTCTGAAAAGTTTCTAGGAGATACTGACACTATTGGTCTTGGGACCACAATGTGAGCAGTAAGGTCCTGGAATATCATAGTATTTTGGTAACAAATTCTTCCCAGAAGATTCTTACCATGGAATTTATCTCAACTACATTTCTCCTTTTGCGTTTGGCCTGCCTTAATTTATAATTTGAAATTTTATTTTTGGAAGTGGTGAGATGGGGCATAGAAATAAATCTGATACGAATAACTTTGGATGCACATTTTTGTTTTTACAAGTTTAGTCTGATACTACTCAGTTGTACAATGAATCCATACATCACAAACAACAAGGTTAATTTTATGTTATTTGTTCAGGAGAGGGATTTTTTTTTTTAAAGTTTTCAAATTTGGGTCTTCACTTTTGCAGCTGGGCAACATACTCCTGGCTACTTCACCGTAAACATGTGAAAGCTTAGAAAAGTCCCTCTCCAGCTTTTGCTGATTCTCTGGGCCAAGAAGGTTCTTAAATGCTGATTGCTTTGCCCACGAAAAGCTTCTGTACAGGATCAAGTTTCTTATTAAATTCTACTGCTATAACATCGATGGTCTTCCGCAAAAGGACCTAGGTGGCCAACCAAATGGCAGGAGAACCTGAAGACCTCTGAAGAATCGTTGAGATTCTGTTCCCCGTTCAGAAACTCTATGGTCCCGAGCGCCAGCCAGAGCGGCTACACTTCTACTGGCTCCGCCCCCAGCTCCCCGGCTACCAGCCTCGCAGTGCGATACGGGGCGCCTCTTCACTGCACGAAGCTCAGCTGAAGAAAAGCTTCTCAGAGAAAGCGAGCACAGTCGTGTACTGAATGCCCCTTTAAAGCATGCGTTCCTTCAGTTCATATTCGGGTGTGAATAGGAGTTTTCGTGTCAGCGTCTTGTATGAGCAGGAAGGTTTGTGAGTATAAGTTACGCCCTTTCATGAGGAGATGCTGCTAAGTCGCTTCAGTCGTGTCTGACTCTGTGCGACCCCAGAGACGGCAGCCCACCAGGCTCTGCCGTCCCTGGGATCTCCAGGCAAGAACACTGGAGTGGGTTGCCATTTCCTTCTCCAGTTCATGAAAATGAAAAGTGAAAGTGAAGTCTCTCAGTCGTGTGCGACTCTTAGCAACCGCATGGACTGCAGCCTACCAGGCTCCTCCGTCCATGGGATTCTCCAGGCAAGAGTGCTGGAGTGGGCTGCCATTGCCTTCTCCCATGAGGAGATAATTGACTAATATTTCCACTTCTTCTTGATGGTGGAACCTCAGGATGAAAATGGCCAATTTCAGCGTGTCTTTTTCAGTTTTCTGCTGTTTCCCCTCGAAGCCCTTGGCAACTGGCAGGAGGTAGCAGAGGGACCAGTGGACCCTATTGGGTGACAGAGGTTGGGCCTTTGGGCTCCGCATGATGTCTGTCAGCCCCAGACTGAACAGCTTCTTTGGCTGTTGAGGTATTTGCAATGTCGCCTGAAGTTCTGGGCGAAGCAGAGAGGACAACGGTGCACCAAAAGCTTGTGGACACCATGCTCTGGCCTCCAGGTGGTGGAGGGCTGCTCTCTGTTCTCAGAGACTGGCTAAGCAAGTATGTTAAATTTCCTTTGTCACTAGGTGGCAGAATATAATTAAGATGTCTTTTTTTTTCCTTTCTCAGAGCGTTAAAAGGTGTTTCTAGTTCCTTCTTAATGACCTCTTTCATTACTTTGCAGTATTTGCTAATGCCAGTTAGGGCTGAAGGAATGAAATAAAATTTCTTCTGCAAACATGTCCTGTACTCAGTGGCACCCCACTCCAGTACTCTTGCCTGGAAAATCCCATGGATGGAGGAGCCTGGTAGGCTGCAATCCATGGACACGGCTGAGCGACTTCACTTTCACTTTTCACTCTCATGCATTGGAGAAGGAAATGGCAACCCACTCCAGTGTTCTTGCCTGGAGAATCCCAGGGATGGGGGAGCCTGGCGGGCTGCTGTTTATGGGGTCGCACAGAGTCGGACACGACTGAAGTGACTTAGCAGCAGCAGCAGCAGCAGGAGGAGGAAGGAATTTAGTTTTTCATTTAATTGGTTTGTGTCTTAAAGGGAAGCATCCTTATAAAGTGCATTCCCTTCCTAAAGTCTATCATATGGATAATCCAGGCTTCTTGTTTTACAAATAACTGTTATTTTAAAAAAACCTTAATATTATTTAAAGAATGATTTTATTTATTTGTTTGTTTTTGTGCTAGGGTCTTCATTGCTGCACGGGCTTTTCTTTCTTCTTTCTTTCTTCTTTTCAGAGCGCCAGCTCTAGGCACATGGGCTTTAATAGTTGTGGCAGGTGGACTCAGTAGTGGCGGCTCCCAGGCTCTAGAACACAGGCTCAGTAGTTGTGGTTCAGAGGCTTAGTTGCTCAGTGGCATGTGGAATCTTCCTGGACCAGGAATGGAACCTGCCTCTCTTGCATTGCCAGGTGGATTCTTCACCACTGAGTCACCAGGGAAGCCCTTGGTATTTTTTTGAAACAAACTGCAGACATTGTTTCACACCACTTCCACCTGTTCCAAATGACTGTATCTAAAATAAGGACTAGTGGGAATTCTTTTTGTGGTCCAGTGGTCAGGACTTTGTACTTTCCTTGCCAGGACCCAGATTCAGTCTCTGGTCGGGGTACTAAGATCATGCAAGCCAAGTGGCTTGGGGAAGAAAAAAAGTGCAGTTTCGATGATTAACACAATCAAGTAATTAAATATTCCTGTGGATCATAGTTTCAGTATATACACAGTTATCCACAGAAGCCTGGTTTTGCAGCGGTGGGAGTGGTCTGACTGCTGTCTGTGAAATCTGGGATTTATTCTGCTGGGGAGAATACATCCTTGACTCAATTCCTGAATCTTCATTCAACCCTCAGATAAATGTATACAAAGAGGTTTTCTTTGTTTTTGTTTGTTTTGTCTTATCAGAGTATATAATTGCTTTACACTCTTGGTCAGTTTCTGCTGCTGCTTCTGCTAAGTCGCTTCAGTCGTGTCCGACTCTGTGCGACCCCATAGACGGCAGCCCACCAGGCTCCCCCGTCCCTGGGATTCTCCAGGCAAGAACACTGGAGTGGGTTGCCATTTCCTTCTCCAATGCATACAAGTGACAAGTGAAAGTGAAGTCGCTCAGTCGTGTCCGACTCGTCGTGTCCGACTCTTCGCGACCCCATGGACCGCAGCCTACCAGGCTCCTCCATCCATGAGATTTTCCAGGCAAGAGTTCTGCTGTACAGCAAAGTGAATCAGCCACACGTATTCAGATGTCCTCTCTTTTTTGGATTTCCTTTCCATTTAAGGTCACCACAGAGCACCGGGTTCCCTGTACCGTATGCAAAGAGTTTAAATGAACAGAAAGCAACAGACCAAATGTGTGGTCAGCATATACAAATTGAGAATCTTTCACATGTCCTCTGCCCTCTTTTCAGTCACCAGAGAGTCTTCAGCTGAATCTCTTGTGGCTGGAAGTACTCGCTTCTAGGCCTCAGTCTTGTGCTCCGTTCTCTGCTCTTCCAGGATTGGTTTCATCCTTCATCTCTTTCTCTGTTGGAGGTTCATCTTCTTCATTTACCCTTGATTAACACTGGCCCAAAGTACCCCTTTTACCTCTTTGCCTTAGTTGGGTTAGCTGTACCTTTTCTGCAAGGGTTGCTGTATTTTCCTCTCTCCTCACTTCCTCTTCAGATTCCCATTTTTACATGAAGGCCCCTGTTAATTCTCTTTTCCAGAGTGCTAACACCACAAAGTTGACTGGTCGGCCTGTCCTCTTTCTTCTCTTTTTCTGACTTTCAGTTCCCCATGAGCTGAATGTGTGCCACACATCAGGGACTGTACTATGTACTGGGGCTACAAGAATGAAAGAATAGAATCTTGCCTTAGAAGATCTCAGAGCTTGGCGGGGTCTAGGTGACCAGGGTAATGGAGCATAGATGAGGGCAGTGCAACATGATATGTGTCAGAAAAAATGTAGGCGCAGGTGATACAGGAGCATGGAAGAGGGGTGGGCTTACTGCATTTGGAAGAGGGTCTGAAAAGTTTTGCTCAGGCGAGCATTTTCTTTCTGTTTTTGTATTTTAAGTTTGGATCAGGTTATACATTCATATAATTCAAATATATATGCATATATTTTAAAATAAATTGGTATGTAGATGTGGATATATATATATCTCCCCAAGACCCCTATTACTCTTCTGTCCAGCCCCATGCTATCCAAAAGTAACTATGGCTATTAGTTTCTTGCGTGTCCTTTCAGAATTTTGAATGCATATACAAGCAAACAGTTTTTTTCTTTCTCCCTTTTTTTTTTTACACCAAAGGTAGAATATTATATTTACTTGTCTGAACTTTGGCTTTTAAAATTAATATTCTTGTTTAGTGATTAATAAAGTGAACTCTGGAATCAGAATGCCAACATTCAAATCCCCATTGTATAATTTACTAGCTGTGTGAACTTGGCAAATTTCTTAATGTTTCATTGCTTTAGTTTATATATCTATATCTGAGGTTTTCAAAATCTGGCAAATTTATCATATATTAAACTTTATCAGAAACTTTAAGCACATACATATGCAACTTGATCATACACTACATCTCATATGGCCATTTTGTTTTGTTCTATTGGTCTATTCATGTACCAGTGACACAGTGTTTTAACTATTGAAGTTTTACAATATGTTTACGATTTAGTAGAGCTAGTCTCTGCTTGACAATTTAAGGAAGACTGGAATCCCCCAGGCAGAGATAATGACAGCAGCAATGATGACTAATGGTACAAACTCTTACCACTACCACCAACGTTTTTACTTTATGCCTACTGTGTGCAAGTAGGCACATTCCTAATTTTACTCTGGTTTTTTTTTTTTTAACTATACTTGTTTTCCCTTTGCTCTGAATTTTTTTACTTATTTTAAACTAACTTAGTTGATTGTAGGTTACTTTTTTAAAACCACTTTCAATCCTTTTGGAAACAAGGAGAGGCATAAGTAGAAAAAGATCCAGGAACTGTATTAGGTGCTTTGTATAAGTCCCTAATTCTTAAAACAACTCTACAAGGTAGAATTATTATCCTCTTTTTACAGTTGAAGACACTGACACTTGGAGAGGTCAAGTAATTTTCTCAAGTTTATATAGCAAATAAATGTAGGTTCAGAATTCATACCAGGATTTGTTGGTGTTATAGTCTGTGGTTCTTGGTGCTTCTTAAACCATACTGGATGGGGTTCTTTATCAGGTCCTTAGAAGGATAGCAGAAAGAATAACTAAGAAAGAAACTGGGCCCATAATAGGGAACAATGTTATACATTTTCCTAATGGCTAATGTACATATATAACTACAGACTGTGTAATACTACAGACTATGTAAAATGATCACTGCCATGTGATTTTGGTGTTAACCCATTAATTCACCAAACATAAATAGAGTCTACCATGTCAGGCCCTGTACTAGGTGCTGGGGGTATGGTAGCAAGTGGGATCTGGTTTCTGGCCCTTACCTCTTCCTGTGGGAGTTAGCTAACAGGTCTTCCTGGTCTGGACCCTTGACATCTGTTGCACTCTGAGGAGTATCTAATCTGTTTCTTCATCCCATGCTGGTTTATGCCTGACTTTTTTGCTTCAAAGCTGATAATTCATTTGTGATTAACTAGTAGCAGCTTCTTGGAGTGTTGTTTTAAAGATAATGGGGCTGTATCTGTAATTAGTGGCAGAGTGCAGTGACTAGTTCTGCTTGCGATGGGGGCAGGAGGGAGAATGAAGGCAAACAAGCCATGTATTTTTCTTACCTGAACTAGTTGTCTGGAACAATTCATTTTTCTCTGCAGTTGTTATAAATGACACCAACTGTATTTTATTGCTTGAATTCACCATTTCTCAAACTGCTGTATAATCTCTTTTCCTCCTGGGAAGTCCTGGAGTAAAGAAATCCATTTAACTTGATTGAGACATAAGTTTCTCAAACATATTTTTTTGTAAAGGAATATTGTATCTTCTTCATTGCTAATTGCACAATCCATACCAGTGCTGGATGTATCACTTTGTCCTTGTCCACTATCACTGCCCATGAGTGCCTTTGATTTCCTGATGTTATTGTAGTGACTTCTGTTGGGAAGGAAAAGTCCTGGATTGAATGTTACTGCATTCTATGCAAACCATTTATTCAATATTTTCTTCTTCTGTCTTGCTATCTAAAATTCCTCTTGCTGCCATACTGGAAATGGTCACTGGTTGTGTGTCTGCAGTTTTACTGTTTAATTTTTTCAGCAACACACACAAATGAGTCCTCACATTTCAGAGGTAGCTCTGTTCACTCTGTTTGTTGGTTGAATGTGTTAGTCACTCAGTCATGTCTGACTCTTTGCCACCCTGTGGACTGTAGTTGTCCAGGCTTCTCTGTCCATGGAATTCCCCACGCAAAAATACTAGTGTGGGTTGCAATTTCTTTCTCCAGGAGATCTTCCTGACCCAGAGATTGAACCTAGTCTCCCACATTGCAGGCAGATTCTTTACCATCTGAACCACTTGGGACACCCATGTTTGTTGGTTGAAAGCCATGCTAATTAATGGAAAACTTCCTCTAAGAAGTTAATCCTCAGATGAATGTTGCCTTATGAGAAATTCATTTGAATTGCTGAACAGGTTTCTCTCTGTCCACTTGTGGTTACCTCTCTGGCCAGGGAGGGTAAGGAGATGGTGGTAGTTGTGCTATAGAGTGGTATAGTCATGCAAAGAGTATTGCTTTTGGAGTCACTCACTCTATGTAAAGTTCTGGTAACATTGCTTCATTGCTATGTAAACTTAAGCCAATCACTTAAACTCTGAATGTCAGTTGACTTAATTATAAATGATGATTATAATAATAATTCTGATCTTCCTTCTTTAGGGAGTTGTTGAGAGGACTAAATGGGATGATATATAGAAAGTAATTTTGCAAAAATAAGTTGTTATTATTAGATGTCTGGGTTTACATTTTCCCTGCTGGTTTTCCCACTGCTCTTGTGTTAACCAGATACATTATGTGAAATACAGTCTTTCTTGTGGTGTTTCCAGGTGTGCTTTATATGAAAAACTCGTGGATGAAACTCCTGATGTAAGTCCAACTTAGTTTTGGTGGTAGAGTTTGTCTTGTTTTTTCTTTCACCACTTCCTTTGTTAATCATTATTTATAAATTTTAAGTGTAGTATTGACCCTAATTCATAAATTATGCCACAGTGTTAATGACTTTTAGCAAGTTTGTGGAAAGAAGGAATAAAGAGATGTGCTTCTGTCCTACAAAACTTAAAAAAAAATTTTAGTTGAATAATTACTTCAAATAGCTGAGTCTCTGGAAGAAATGAGAATATAAGAACAGAAAGGTAGAGTGTTAGAATTATTTATTTGGCAAAAGGTTAAGGGTCTATACTCTGTACCTTAACGTAGGTGAAGATGTGAAGAGTTATGAGGAGAAATATTGTTGCACACTTGGAGAAGGAAATGGCAACCCACTCCAGTATTCTTGTCTGGAGAATTCCATGGACAGAGGAGCCTGGCGGGCTACAGTCCATGGGGTGGCAAGAATCAGACATGTCTGAGTGATTAACACACACATACACACACACACACACCATTGCACACTATAGGGCTTTTTGCCATCTCACTGGCTGTGTGTCACTCACTTATTTTTTTCCCCCTATCATTTTCTCTTTCCTTTCTGGAACAAGTATCGCATTCTTTCACTAGTGACCTGCAGGATGTTTACACTCAGACCCCCTCCTAAGAAAGTCATATTGCTCAACTCCAGCAAGTGGGTCAGCAGACAGCTGCCCACCGTCGGCAGGGTCTGCTTCAGCAGCAGGATGACACCTTACCTGAGGCTACATCCTCCCTAGAGTGACCCACATCCAGTGACTGAGTGAGGTGGAAGTATAATGGCTGTGCTATTTCAGCCTCATGTGAGACACTAATGGGCACCACTCACTGCAGAGCTCCCAGTCTGGTTAGCTGGGGCTTTGCTGGGCCTGCATCACAGTTCAGGTTCTTCCTCTGCCAAGTTCTGCTTCTTCCTCCTTCCTTTCACAGATATTGATCCCTAACAGTTACCTTAAAAATTGTTTAGTTTTGTTACTGTATAATTTATGTATTGTAATAGTCACTCTTTAAAAGTGTTCTACTCAGTGGTTTTTAGTATATTCACAAAGTTGTGCAACTATTGTTACTATCTAATTACAGAACATTTTCATGATCCTCAAAAGAAACTCCATACATGTTAGCAGTCACTCCATATTACCTCCTTCCCCAGCCTCTGGCAACTCTTTGTACTTTCTGCCTATGTAGATTTATCTGCTATAGATTTTTTTCATATAAAAGTGAAGTCCCTTAGTCATGTCCGACTCTTTGTGACCCCATGGACTGTAGCCTCACAGGCTCCTCTGTCCATGGGATTTTCCAGGCGAGAGTACTGGAGTGGGTTGCCATTTCCTTCTCCAGGGGATCTTCCTGACCCAGGGATTGAACCTGGGTATCCTGCATTGTAGGCAGATGCTTTACTGTCTGAGCCACCAGGGAAGACATGGAATCATATAATATATGGCCTTTTGTGACTGGCTTCTTTTCACTTGGCATAATGGTTTCAAGGTTATCTGTGTTATACCATGTATCAGTACTTTATTCCTTTTTATGGGTGAATAACATTCCACAATGTAGTTTATAGATCTACTATGATTTATTCATCAATTGATGTATATTGGATTAATAAATATCTTGGGCCTCAAACTCTGTATCAGCATCTACTTCTGAAGAGCATAACCCTCAAACTATCCTCATTTGGGGCCCCTAGGACCTCAACTTCTGCACCAGTGGGAGTTATCAAGAAATTCTTCCAGGAAAGGTGCATGCATGCCAAGTCATTTCAGTCATGTCTGACTCTTTGTGATCCTATCTACTATAGCCTGCCAGGCTCCTCTGTCCATGGGATCTCCAGGCAAGAATACTGGAGTGGGTTCCCATGCCCTCCTCCATGGGATCTTCTCAACCCAGGAATCAAACCTGCATCTCTTATGTCTCCTGCATTGGCAAGTGGGTTCTTTACCACTAACGCCACCTGGGAAGCCATCCCAATAAAGGTGGTTCTTCCCAAAGAAAAATTTTAGCACCAGATACCAAGATAATTAAAAGTTCTCCATCTTATTATAATAAGTACTGTAGGCCAAGTTGTTGGCTACTTAATCTTAGAGTAGGTGTGTTTGGGGGAAGAGGTTAAGTGTGGTTGAAATCTGGTGAAAAAAGGAAAAGATAGAAGGGCCAGGTGAGAAGTGGGGCCAGCTGGACCAGTAGGGGCCACATTGTGAATGGCATTTATGCCATGATCAGATGTTTAGACCCTGCCTATAGTGGTGGAGACTTGTGGAAGGCAAGAGAGGTGAGATCAAGTATGCTTTCCCTTCATTTGTGGATTATGAACAGTAGGCAGCTCATCTATCTTAAAAGGCATTGTGAGTTGGCTAAAATTTGAGTAGCGGAAGTTGCTAGAGTTTAAGAGATGAATTGTAGGTTGAAGAAGAAGTTAGCATGACTATCGCGTTCTGGGGAGGATGCATATGAGACTCCAGGAAAAGTGGAAAAGAAGCATGGAAAGAGACACAGTGTAGCATGTTGGAAAGAATATGGACTTGAAGTCTGATACACCTGGATTTTTATTCCTCTTTCATCCTTTATTAGCTCTGTGACTTCTGACAGGTTACCTAACTTCATCTGTTAGAGGA
This sequence comes from Ovis aries, assembly GCF_016772045.2. Taxonomy (NCBI): domain Eukaryota; kingdom Metazoa; phylum Chordata; class Mammalia; order Artiodactyla; family Bovidae; genus Ovis; species Ovis aries. The sequence goes on from NC_056055.1 coordinate 17,888,977, forward strand.
GGCAAATAATCCCTACCTCTGAGCATTTGGTTGTGAATTTGAAGTGATGTAGCCTATATATTCTGGCTTGCTGCGATTCATGGGGTCGCAAAGAGTCAGACACGACTGAGCGACTGAACTGAACTGAACTGAACTAAGCCTATATATCACTTCTTGGCCTTTTGGCTAAGATCAAGTGTAGTATCTGTTCTTATCAGTTTAATATCTGATACGTCCTCTATCTGAGCACAATAAGTATTAATGGGCTTCCTTGGTGGCTCAGACGGTAAAGCGTCTGCCTGCAATGTGGGAGACCTGGGTTTGATTCCTGGGTCGGGAAGATCCCCTGGAGAAGGAAATGGCAATCCAATCCAGCACTCTTGCTTGGAAAATCCCATGGACGGAGGAGTCTGATAGGCTATAGTCCATGGGGTCACAAAGAGTCGGACACGACTGAGCGACTTCACTTTCACTTTTAAGCCTATATATAATGGAGAAGGCGATGGCACCCCACTCCAGTACTTTTGCCTGGAAAATCCCATGGACGGAGGAGCCTGGTAGGCTGCAGTCCATGGAGTCTCGAAGAGTCGGACACGACTGAGCGACTTCACTTTCACTTTTCACTTTCACGCATTGGAGAAGGAAATGGCAACCCACTCCAGTGTTCTTGCCTGGAGAATCCCAGGGACGGGGCAGCCTGGTGGGCTGCTGTCTAGGGGGTCGCACAGAGTTGGACACGACTGAAGTGACTTAGCAGCAGCAGCAGCCTATATAAGATAACCAGCTCTTCTAAACTCACTTGCCCTGTCCTCCTAACCCGGCAAGGTGTGAGAGGCAGGACCCAGGACCTAGGATGGAGGTGAAGAGTCCAGTCACCATGTAACCAGGGGCAGAGGATAGTGATGGTTAGGGGACCTGGGGACCAAGGAGTAGGAAATGGAAATGAGAGGAGGCCCAGACCCCAGGGAACTGTAGGGCTGGATCCAGGCAGAAGCACATCTGCAAGGATAACATTTCTCTGGAGCTTTGTCCTTTTTAAAGGCTCAGAACAACCTCTCCGTGACCCACCAGCTCAGGCCTCTCTGCAACTTCAAATGGTGGCCGCTGGGGTCCATTTGGATGGGGGATCTTGCCACACCTCACAATTTTAGACCTCTTATAGCTGGATGAAGTGAGGATAAAGGCTGCATTTGGCAGGTGCAACTGCCTGGTGCTAAAGAGTTTCTATTAGCTATCTTCTTCCTTCCTTTCTTGCTTACCTTTTCTCAAACTCTTTCACTGACACATGTCTTGATTTTTAAAATAGTTATTTTGCATCTGCTAATTTTCACTTCCAAGTGATATGTAGTTGGGATCCGTGACCTCTGAAGCTCCTTGCTATCCTTGATGCTGGGACTGAAAATCAGTCAGAGTTCAGCAGCTGCTTACTGAGCTGTCTTGGACACTTGCCATCTCAGAAGTTAATCTCATCCATCTCAGAGTCTGTCACTTAGCTGTGTGGAGATACTACCAGCCTCTGAGAACACTGCAATGGTACAGAAAACTGTGTATTTGACCCCTTGGGGAATCACTCATCTTCTGTGTGGAGACACTGCCAAGCTCTAGAAACCTGAAAGTGCTACAGAACTTGTGTATTTGATGTGTTGGGGTTCACTCACTGGCACTTCCGAATTCAAGGGTATAGAGATAATTGAGTACGTAATAAGGAGCTGGCATCTCCTTACATCAAGTACTTTCTTTCACTGATGCTTAACCAGAAATTGTGAGTATGTGATTGCCTTGTGTTCACTTACTTGGTTAACATTTGCCAGGGACCTCTGAATACCCTGAAATTTATGAAATTCTGATTTTTTTTTTTTTTGTGGACCAAAGATGGTATAATTTTGCATGATTTGACCTAACACGTGACAGGAACTATGCCAGAAGCTGGAGATAAAAAGAGATGAAGCACAAATTTTGGCCAGAAGGAGCTTACAGAGTCCAGGGAGGAGGTGGACACAATAGTTGGAGCATAAGTGACACAGGCTCTTATAGAGGTGTACAAAGGGCAGTGTGTGTTATACCCCAAAGGGAAAGAGGAAAGGAAACCCTCTGAACGGGTCTCCTGGGCTTTGGTATAGGGACTAAGGTTTTTTGGTGAAATTTCAAAATTGAACAGCCTTGCTAGGAATGCACAGTGTGGTGGCTTTGTATGGTTTAACTTAAGGTCTAACCACTGTAATAAATTCTATTCTGTATCACTCATCCTCACACTGCTTCTCTGATCATCCCCTGACTAATGTACCCCGTAAGTCTCAGTTCACCTTGTATTTGATTGATTACTGTTCTTTATTTGGTGTTCACTTAAGTAGCAAAGAATAATGTGTTTGCAAACGTCTGCATCTATGAAGATGGCCCCTTGGGTTGAATCAGAGGCTAACTGCCACATCCTAGCTCCTCACTCAGCAAGTCATGTCTTCAACTCCTGCATTATGTTCAATTCAAAGCAGTACCATCTACAGATCTCCTATTAGGAACTAGGTACTGTTTTAAGAGCTTTGCTTACATTAATTCACGAGCTCAATCTGAGGTAGGTACAAGGGTTATCCCACTGTATGGCTTGAGAAACTGAGGCACAAAGTAATTAAGTAACCAGTACTCCATATGGTTTCTGAATGAAAGAGAAACTGCTTACATCTCATTTTTCCAGCTTTTCATTTGGAAATGGAGATCTTGATCTACATTCCTTTAACTGCTGGCTCTCTCCTCTGCTTTCCCCCATCAGAGGCTGAGTTCCCTAAACCAGACACAGGACTCTGAGTGTTCAAAGGTTCCCAGATAGAAAAGCTTAAACCTGAATGCATCCCTTGGGGAGGGTCTTCGTGGACCTGCTGCCTTCCTCAGTTAGCACTGTAGGAGTCCAGCTGCTGCCAGAAGTGGTCAGGGGGAGGGAGTGGTTCTAGCTTTTAGAAAATAAAACAGAATTTAGTAGCTGAGCCTTGAGAGGAGAGAGAACAGGGAAGATACAGGGCTAAGCAGTCTCATGTTCAAGGGCTTCCACGGTCTGTCTCCAGTTTGCCTTCCAGATTATGTCCACCCCTGACCCCCAGAAACAACAAATGACTCCTGGTGAATGAATGAACATGTTGCTGTCTTCTGTGCCTCTGTTTGCTGTGCCCTCTGCTGACTCACTCCTACTGACTTCAAGACTGAGCTAAAAGTCACCCTCTGAGATATCTTCCTTTAGGCTAGTGCATGGTCTCACTTGGAGACCTTGTGGAATTGCAGATCTTAATTCAGTAGGTTTGAGGTGGGACCGAGACTGTGTTTCTAATAAGTTCTGGGGAATAGAGATCTGTGGACCACATACTGGTCTGTGGAACACATTTTGAGTAGCAAGGCTCTAGATCTCATTTTTTTTTTTTTTTTTGATGGAGGGACTTAAGTCTGTAAAAGTTATTATAAGGGAAACAAGATGTTTTGCAATGACTCAAGCTAATTTGGCATTGGTAATTGTTCTGGTAGATATTTAGGGTGGCCAAGTGTTCTGGTTTGCCTAGTATTCTGGTGTTTCCTGAGACATGGGGCTTTCAATGTCCTGGACAAAACAGATTTTCAGAGCTCTAATAGTTTCAGGTGGGTGGGACTATAAATCATCTTCCTTACAACCTCTACACCAGCTGAGGTCTTTGATAAAATTCTGCTAAAGTTACAAATGTTTATTAGCTAGACAGTAAAAGAACAGTCCTGTAACTCACTCTTGAGGCTTTGGGGGCCCATTCTCTGCCTTTGGCACTGTAAACAGCACTAGCATGATCGGTTCTCTTTAAGGTGAACATAAGGATTTTATGAGATGGAGCCAGCCAACTTTGGAGTAGGTTCAAGTGACTATCCTCTATGGAAAGAGACACAGGACAAAAGGAACACTAGACCTCAGGCACAAAACCCAAAATGTTGGACTGCTTGAATTTGTATATTTTATTCAAGCATGAGCAATGGGCTTAATTCTGCACCCAGTAAGGAGCCCTGAGGGTTTTAGAGCTTCTTCAGGGGTATTAGGTTCAGCCAGAGAAATAACTCTGTGCCTCTCTCAGACTTAATTAGATTAAGGTTTTGTTGGTCTTTTTTGATATTTTGCCTGGAAGGTGAGTGAAAGTTCATTTCAAGAAAGGACTACCATTCAAAGCTATTTTATTCCACATTGCAGTATATCCCAGATAAAACCCCCTTGAGATTCCTGTATTCTTGTTCAACATCAGGAAGAAAGAGGGGCACAAAATTGGTTTCTCTGGGCTCTGAGGAGCACACAAAATAGCAAGACCCCTCCCAGGGTTCAGAGAAGCCAAATCATGTGGGGTCCAAGGGCTGCTTTGAAGTTGCTTCAAGCTTTTTTTCCTGAAGATCTCTTTCTGATTGAGCCTTAGTCTCTTAAAAACATTTAGAAGAATCACTTCTATTTGTATTCCTGGAAAAAAGGAGAGAGAAGGAGAAAAACTATATCTTTGCCTCTAGGCCTTTCAGAAGAAACCAGCTGGGGGACTGGAGGCTGGGCTGCTGAGATGGAAGTTCTGTGAACAGATTTTTCAGAGCAAGTGCTAGCGTTAGTGAACCTTTCATCCTCCCTGTGGATTTGTACACCAACCTCTAATACCCATTCAGCAAAGCAACTTCACATTTCACCTACTTTCTTTGTTTTCCAGCTGTTTGGTGTGTGCTCTGTGTGCACATGTGAGCAATTCTTGATGATATTGTTTACTTATACCATTTTTTCCTGAACAGAGAAAGAAAAGACATCCTCACTGAGGATGTAAAAGTTAGGATACTAAGGGGGTATGAGTATGTTAGTGTAGGAAGTGACCCCAAGGGGATCCAGATTATGGCCCACAGTTGGATGACAGCCCTGACTTCACACAAAGATCCTTCATTTTGTAGATGATGAAACTGAAACTTGCAGAGGGGAAATAGCTTATGTTGAGGCTGGGAAATAAGTGGATCTGAAAGATTTTTTTAATGCTCAAAATTGATGGAGTCTCGGGGTTGAAAGGGATCTTAATTTCATCTGCAACTTCAAGTAGATGCCTGAATTCTGGTGTCTGAGTCCTTGTAAAGTAGCCCTATGGCCAGTGCTGGCCTCACTGAGTAATGGGGTGATCATTACTGTTACAAAAGTGGGCCGCCTTTTGATAATTTTGTTGGGTATAGGATATTTTGACAAGACCACGTTTTGAACTCTCTTTCTGAATACATTAATTTCAGTTAGAATTATATCAATATTGATGAATTTTCATTGAGTAGGTATTTCTTGGAGCAAACTTCATTTGACTTTGATCAGTTCATTGTAGGACACCTAAAAATCTTTCATTTCCACAATGGATGAAGCCTCTCCTAAATATAACTCTATTATTTGGGACAGAATATCTTGTAACTAAGAGTTCTGTAGAACAAATTTAGGAAATGTTGATCTGAGCAGTGGAATGAAATTCTAAAAAAGATACATGTAAATTTCAGGTTTTTGAATCAGATAATATTTTAAATATAATAGAGGAATTTATCACTGAAAAGCAACCAATGGAACACATATTGCTAAGTGAGAAGAACCATATTTGTATAACACATATCAATTTTAATTAATACATATAATAAGTCATTTGGAAGTATGTATATAAATGTCTTAATGCTTATTTTGTACATGAAGTTTTGGGAGACTTTCATTTTTTATTTTGCTTGTCTATATTTTCTAAATTTCTAAATTGAATAGTACTCTAACAAAAAAAAGTCTCAAAATATCCAATGATAAATCCTTTAGAAAGACGAAGGATGCTTTTGGTAGGGAGAATAAGCATTATCCCCTCTTTCATCTTCTTTGTAGCTCAGGGGGAGTCTCATCTTCTCTGAGAGATACATAGCTAAACTATTGTTTTCCTTCTTAAAAAAATTATTTATTTGTTTATTTTTATATTTTGTCTGTGCTGGGACTTTGTTATTGCACAAACTTTCTCTAGTTGTGGAGAGTGGGAGCTACTCTCTAGTTGTGGTGTGAGGGCTTCTCATTGCGGTGGCTTCTCTTGTGGCAGAGCACACGCTCTAGGGTGCATGGGCTGCAGTAGCTGCAGCTTGTGGGCTCAAGAGTGCCAGTTCAGTCGTTGCGGTGCATAGGGTTAGTTGTTCTGTGGCATGTAGGATCTTCCTGGACGTTGAGGGATCAAACTGGTGTCCCTTGCATTGCAAGGCAGATTCTTAACCACTGGACCACCAGGAAAGCCCCTTCCTTCTTTTTCTGTCAAAAACTACCATGATACCTGCCTGCATATCAAGTCTAATCTCCTCTGCTTTATTGTTAAGACCTTGTATAATCTCTCAGATTCACCTAATTTGGTCCCATTTTTTAAATTTAAATTTTTATTTAATGTTGCAGTATAGTTGACTTACAATGTCGCATTAGTTTCAGGTATACAGCTGATTCAGTTATACACATACATGGATCCATTCTTTTTCAGATTCTTTTCCCATGTGGGTGTTTATAGAATAGTGAGGAGAGTTTCCTGTGCTATACAGTAGGTCCTTGTTGATGATCTATTTTATATGTAGGAATGTATATGTGTTAGTCCCAAACTCCTACTTTATCCCTCCCCTCAACATTTCCCTTTCCTTAACCATAAATTTGTTTTCAAAGTCTGTAAATCTGTCTCTGCTTTGCAGAAACATTCATTTGTTATCTTTTTTTAAGATTCCATGTATAAGTGATACCATATGATATTTGTCTTTGTCTGATTTACTTAGTGTGATAATCTCTAGGTCCATCCATGTTGTTGCAGATGGCATTATGTTCCCATTCTTTTTTTTTTTTCTTGTTTGATATGTTTATTATTGTCTTTACCTGAAAAATCCAGATAGATGATTGTGGTTTGGTTTATTAATTCCTGGGCTTCTCTTGTGGCTCAGCTGGTAAAGAATCCGCCTGCAATGTGGGAGATCTGGGTTCGATCCCTGGGTTGGGAAGATCCCCTGGAGAAGGAAAAGGATACCCACTCCAGTCTTCTGGCCTGGAGAATTCCATGGACTATACAGTCCATGGGGTCGCAAAGAGTAGGACATGACTGAGCAACTTTCACTTTCACTTTATTAACTCCCAGCAGCCCATTCCTGAGTTCTAAGGAAGCTTGCCTTCTTCCGAGCTACCTGATCTTTCTTCTGAGCAAGTGACATTTTGGGCTGATTCCACCTCTTCTTTTTAACTTCTTTCTTAGGCTTCTTCTCATACACTGGATTCTCTCATATTGCAGCATGAGCTTTTTTATACATCTCCTCCATCACGTATGGAGTTATGTTGTTCTTTATGAATGGAGAGAATTGTTTCTTGTAGGCATCCTCATCCTCTTCAATCAGATAACACATGTAATCTGCAGCATTCTGCCCCATGATGTGCTTTCGGTGTACCTCAGCACTGAATTCTTTGTTTTCTGAATCATAACTAGGGAACCATTTGATACTGTGAGGGATAGACAAACCTTCATTGCCAGCTCCCTTCAGGGCCCCAGAAACTATTCTCAGTAGTGGTCCTGGCAAGTCCTGCATCGAAGTAACAGGTGAAGGTACCAGGTTGACTATCAACGCTTTCCACATTGTATTCCTCTCCAGTCACCTCGACTTGGCCTTCGTAAATTTTGTCCATACCAAACCTATTCAGAAGCCTGCAGGCCAGCAGCAGGCCAGTACAGTGTGCCACAGCATAATTTGTCAGGCCAACCTTCGCACCATACTTTGGGAGTTCGTGAGCATAAACTGCACAAACTGTTATATGTCCTTCTATACAGGCATAAGCAGTCTGACAAATGATATCTCTGTTACATGAATGATCATTCTGTAATTGGATGTGTTGTACTTATTTTTATCTTGGGTTACCAATCGTTTCTGAGCATAGTAGTCAGTTTTGCCCTCTTGCCGTCTGAATTTTACTCAGTATCTCTTGAAGTCAGCTGTGTTCTGGAAAACTTTAACCCCATACTGTAGAACGGAACCCCAACTCTGCAGCTTTCCACAGAGCTCTACGGTCCCATTCTTACAGGACTCACTCCAGTCAAGTTCATTTCTTGTCTGCAGACCTCTGGACCTAAGCTCTTTTCTGCTTCATTGTCATTATTTTTTCTAGATTAGAATGCCCTTTCTATCTCTCTAAATTCTAGCCATTTGTTTGATAAGACCCCACACTGATTTTTCCCTTTTCTGACTTCTGGTGGCAGTTCTAGTCTGTACTGTACTATACAACATTCGCAGATTTATTATGCTTTTCTAGGCTCAGCCCTTGATGCTGGATGGCAGTGGCTAACTTATCTTGCTGGCTGGAGGCTCTGAATACTTTGAAGACATATTGATAGTGAAGAAATAGCCAAGAATGATGCAGTGAGTTGGAATCCAGAGAAACAGACCAAGTAGACCTCAGTTGCAGTGGCTGAGAAACACTAGAGCAAGTAGAGGGGCATGCAGTGTGGATAAGCATAGACTGATTCTCTTATTCCAGTTGAGAGAATCGTAAAGAAGGGCTCTGGTTAGCTCTCCCAGGATCAAGAGCTTCATCCCTAACTAACCAAATGTGCTGGGGAAGACAAGGCCATGTAGGAATTTGCCATATGGATGGGGTGGGGTGAATAGTTCCTCTGAGGAGGGGTTTTGGCCAAACATGGATGGCTTATGGATATCTAATATATTAAAAGCACAGCAGTGATTGTCCACTGGTAATGTCCAGTATAGGAGTGTAGGTCAGTATGCTGGAAATCAGGAAGGAAGAACTATGGTGTAGCATACCACCCTTCCTATTGTTAGAACAGAGTCAACAAGTCTTTATGGAGACTCCCTGGGGACTTGATAATTGTTGGACTAGCCTTCAACTCTGTACACTGTCATTTTTTTTTTTCCCCCTGTTACATTAACCCTAGGACCTGTGACTCCATTTAGACACCCAACAGCCTTGACATTTCTCTGCTCTGCAAGGAACCACTGACAACTTGCACTGTTATCTTGGTCTTAATGACTGCTAAGTCACTTCATTTCCCAGAGGGAGACTGTGAAATCATCAACAGTGTCAGGTCACTGGCAGCCTTAAGCTCTGGATGGAATGTTTCCAGGAAGAAATGCGAGTGAGAAAAGGAGCTGGACACTTCCTTTTAGAGGAAGACTGTTAGCTCATCCTGGGAAGGTCAGCTGGATGGTGGCAGAGTATAGAAGTATTAGCATTAAATGCTTAACTCTGGACCGGTCTTCCCCAGCACTAGGGGGCACCAAAGTCAGCAACTTCCTGATTCTTAAGGCTGGTAGCATGTCAGCTGTTAGGAAATAAGATGAGGGACAAAGCTGTGAGGTAGGGAAGATGGCATGGCATGAAGACCCTGGCATGTCTAGGTCCCTTTTGTCCATCTCTACCTGCTCTGTTCTGGCTTCTGCTGGTTGATCTGGGCTCTCCAGCTGCCTACCTGCCACCGTACCCCTAATTCTTATAGCTGCTGGGTTTTTGACCCACTACTTCTTTCAGAATTTATGCCTTTGCTTCATTTGTTTGGCATGTGGATATTTGTTGGACTCTGCAGTGCTCCTTTGAACCTTGTCTTTTTGTGACATATTATGGAGGTGGTTTATCCAGGTGACCCAAGACAGCGCAAGCTCTGCATCCTACATCCTGGCACCTGGCTCTAAGCTTTCTAGTACAGCTTCCAAATATACTGGGTGGAGTTTCTTTCCTTGCTGGGCCTCCACAGTGCTGTAAAGGACTTAATCCTCCACAGTGCTGTATTAGCATTGCCTGTTAACTCATGACTGGATCCCCTCTAGCCCAAATCAAACGCATCTCTGTACCCTTGGCTTCTGTCACAGAGCCTGGCACAGAGCGGCATTAACCATGACTGTGAAGTGATTGGAAAATGCTCACTGTCACCTCTGAGTGTGGCCTGGACTTTTCCTCCAAAAATATGACTTGCTTTTCCCTGTCTGTCTGTCCTTGTATTCAGATGCAACTAATCACCACACTCCTCTTCTCCTTTTCCACCTACTCTGTTTGCTTTTCCTACCAGTCTGTCTGAGAGAGAGTGCAGTGTGGTGGTTAAGAACATAGATCCTAAATAGGATTTTCTGGTTTTAAATCCTGGTTTTATTACTTATGAACTGTGCAACTGTTAGCAAGTTACTTTGCCTGTCTGTACCTCAGTTTCTTCCTCTGTAGAGTGGGAATAATAAGAATAGGACCAACCTCACAGGGCTGTTGAGAACATTAAATGTGTTACAATGAACAGTGTACTTGGAATAGGATTTGGTACACAGCAGGCGTTCTAGAAGTGTTAGCTGTTCTTACTGTTCTCTGTCTTCACTGCTCAACCAAAAGTAAAGGTCATCTGACTTTGTTTCCTCTTGACTTCTTGGGCTTACCTACCTTCTTCTTGCACTGAACTTGTGTGCCTCAGTCTCATTCTCTGGTCCACTTAGCTAAATATTTACAAATATTTGCCGATTTCTTATAAGCTAACACTGAGCTGTAGCCCAGGAGATATCTAGACTCATTCCCTTTAAGCACCACCTCCTCTACTCATGGTTCTTTCCTCGGTCAAGTCCTGATTCAGACCTTGGTCTTTTAATGGCTGACTGTGGGGGCTGTGAAAAAGTAAGATTTATCTCTGCTGCTAGACAAAAATTTGACAAAGCTTTTTTGTAATGGGCTGGACAGTAAATTTTTTTTTTTTTTATAGAAGTATAGTTGATTTACAGTGTTGTATTATTAATAGTTTTGGTATATCGCAAAGTAATTGAGAAACATTTATGTGTATGTATATACGTATTTTTCATATTCTTTCCCATTATAATTTGTTATAAGATATTGAATATCATTTTCTGTGCTTTGCTTGTTGTTTATCTATTTTATGTATAGTGGTGGTGGTGGTGGTGCTGCTGCTGCTAAGTCGCTTCAGTCGTGTCCGAATCTGTGCGACCCCATAGATGGCAGCCCACCAGGCTCCCCCATCCCTGGGATTCTCTAGGCAAGAATACTGGAGTGGGTTGCCATTTTCTTCTCCAATGCATGAAAGTGAAAAGTCAATGTGAAGTCGGTCAGTCGTGTCCGACTCTTCACGACCCCATGGACTGCAGCCTACCTGGCTCCTTCGTCCATGGGATTTTCCAGGCAAGAGGTATAGTGGTGTATATCTGTTAATTTCAATCTCCTAATTTATCCCTTCTTCCCTGTCCCCTTTGGTAACCATAAATTTGTCTGTGAGTCTGTTTCTGAGAAGGAAATGGCAACCCACTCCAGTATTCTTGCCTGGAGAATGCCATGGACGGAGGAGCCTGGTGGGCTACAGTCCGTGGGGTCGCAAAGAGTCGGACACGACTGAATGACTTCACTTCACGTCACCACTTTTTTAAAGATTCCATATATAAGTGATATCATTTGATATTTGTCTTTCTTTGTCTGACAGTTCACTTAGTATGATAATCTCTAATTCCATTTATTAATATGTTTATTTGTGTGTGTATCACATCTTCTTTATCCATTCATCTGTTGATGGACATGTAGGTTTCTTCTGTGTCTTGGCTGTAGTGCTGCAGTGGTTGTTGGGGTACATGTATCTTTTTAAATTAGGGAATTAGAGTTTTCTCTGGATATGTGCCCAGGAGTGGAATTGCTAGGTCATATGGTAATTCTAAATTTTTAAAGCAACCTCTATACTGTTTTCCATAGCAGCTGCATGAATTTACATTCCTACCAACAGTGTGGGAGGGTTTCCTTTTCTCTATACCCTCTCTAGCATTTATTATGGTCATCATTCTGACTGATGTGAGGTGATGCCTCATTGCAGTTTTGATGTGCATTTCTCTAATAATTAGCAATAATGAGTGTCTTTTTATGTGCCTGTTGGCCATCTCTATGTCTTCTTCAGAGAATTGTCTATGTAGGTCTTCTGCCCAGTCTTTGATTGTGTTGTTTGTTTTTTTGGTATTGAGTTGTATGAGCAGTTTGTCTATTTTAGAAATTAAGCCCTTATTGCTTACATTGTTTGCAAATAAATTCTCTAGTCTTTAGGTTGTCTTTTCATTTTGTTTATGGTTTCCTTTGCTGTGAAAAAATTTATAAGTTTGGTTAGACCCTATTTGTTTATTTTTTGCTTTTATTTCTATAATTTTGGGAGACTGACCTAAGAAAGCATAAATATGGTTCATGCCAGAGAGTGTTTCGCCTATGTTCTTTTCTAGGAGTTTTATGGTATCATGTCTTATATTTAATTGTTTAAGCTATTTTGAGTTTATTTTTGTGTGTTGTGTTGAGGGTGTGTTCTAACTTCAATGATTTACATGAAACTGTCCAGCTTTTCCAACACCACTTGCTGAAGAGACTGTCTTTTCTCCATTTTGTATTCTTGCCTCCTTTGTTGAAGATTAACTGACCATAGGTGGGTGGGTTTATTTCTGGGCTCTTTATTCTGTTCCATTGATCCATATGCCTGTTTTTGTGCCAATACCACAATGTTTTGATTAGCTTTGTAGTATTGTCTGGAGGGTTATGCCTCCAGCTTCGTAGATATTTTAGGCTTTGCAGGCCACACAGGGTCTCTGTCTTATCTCCTCTTCTTCCTCTTCCTTCTTTCAGTTCAGTTCAGTCGCTCAGTCGTGTCCGACTCCTTGTGACCCCATGAATCACAGCACGCCAGGCCTCCCTGTCCATCACCAACTCCCGGAGTTCACTCAAACTCACGTCCATCGAGTCAGTGATGCCATCCAGCCATCTCATCCTCTGTCGTCCCCTTCTCCTCCTGCCCGCAATCCCTCCCAGCATCAGAGTCTTTTCCAATGAGTCAACTCTTCGCATGAGGTGGCCAAAGTACTGGAGTTTCAGCTTTAGCATCATTCCTTCCAAAGAAATCCCACCCCTAACTTGAAGGCTGTATTAAATGAGTTTACAAGCCACATTTGATCATCAATAAGTCCCATGAGGGCAGGAACAATCTGTCTCATTACCCTGATGGTCTAATGCTACCCAGGCACATGATAAGCCTTTGATTAGTACTTGTTGAATAACTGAATAAACAATAAATGAGTTCAAACAAGCCTCTGGCTTCCAAAGTTAAGAGACAGAATTTCTGTGTAAGTTCTACAGTGAACAGGAGAACCCCAGGGAAGCGTTCTATTAAGCTGACTCCTTACTCTGTCTGCAGTTGTCAAAGGGTACAGGAGCTTTCCATGGAGTCTGCCTTAGCCTAAGTACCTACCTGCAATTCCACTGCCATCTTCTAGTTGAGAACCGAGCCTCCCTGTAGCCTCGGTTCCATACTAGCAGTGTGCTGGTAAATATTTAACAACCAGCTACCCAAAAAACAAGCAAACAATCCCTGATTTATAGTATTTCCCAATTTCCATGGTGTCAATACTTCCACCATGGCCAATTTCATGCTATGAAATGAAGCCACTAAACTTGAAGCTGGGAAGAGAGATGCCATTAAACCATGCTCCCTGCCCTGCTCACCTCTGCAGTCCTAAGCACCATATGCCTCCTTGGAGAGTAATTGAAAGAAACGTTAGCTCTCACAATCTCTGCCTTTAGGACTGGGCTCTTCTCTGTGTTTTGGTGGATGGGTACTATTATCTTGCCTTCCCAGACTTCCTGGATTTTGGCCTTTGCCTGCTTTGATCCCCAGGCCCTGAGTGCTCATTGACCTCCTGACTCCCTGCTTCTTGCAGAACACAGATGGCTGGACTCTTCCTGATCCACCCTAGCTTCCTGGATGTCAGGTTTCTGATGTGTTTCCGAGCACAGAGACACACAGCCACTCTACCTCCTGCAGGGTCGTCTGGTTTCCAGGCTGTGATGTGCTTTGACCACTCACTTCCAATTCTCACAGCACACCTCTCTTGACTGCTGGGAGGTTAACTCTCATCCTGCTGATTGGGAACTCAGTTCCCAGCTCATTTCTTCTTGCTCTGTCTTGGCTTCTGTTTAATTAGTACCATCTGCTTCTAAATCTTTATATAATTTTCATCTTTATTGATTCACACAAAAATAATTACTGGGTGCATTTTTTGTGTACCATGCTATGTCTAGGCATCCAGGATACCTCAGTGAACAAAACAAGTAGGATTCTCTGTCCTTGGGGGGCTTATAATAAAGTGTGAGGAAGCTCATACTAAACAATAGGAGTAATAAATCATATATTACAAAAGAAGGTGATAAGTAGGATGGAAAAAGTAGGGAAAGATGTGTTGACAATGCTGATAGGAGGCACATGGTTACAGTGGCCTCTTTGAGAAGGTAACATTCAAGTAAAGCCTTGCAACACATTCTGTACTCTCATACACAACATCTACTCATCATCAACTCCTGCTCATACAGGTATGTGGCTCACTTTAGCCTGAGAATTTCCAGGATTTGTTTCTCACAGTTGGACTGTTTGCTGTAAGAGAGAAGGAGAAAGTATTGTGATTATATGCTTGGGCTTTGGTATATGATTTTGAATCCCTGCTCTCTGGTCAATTAGGACAGCTATTGAGGTTTCCATAATCTATTGGACAATGAGTTTCTTGAGGGGAGGGACTGGATCTCTCTTGCTCACCCTATAGCCCCCATGCCTAGTAGAATCTGACCTCTGTCAGTGTTGCTTATTAGCCTTTTTGTCCTGGGAAAATTCCTTTCTGAGATTTCAATTCCTTATATGTAAAATTGGGATGTTAATAATGATAATATAAATATCCACCTCATAGGGTTGCTCTATGAGTTAAATCCAGCTGCATGGTGCTGGAGCGGCAGCTGCGCAGTGCTGGAGTGACTTTGAGGGGATACCCCATGTTCAAGGTCAGAGAAGCCACAGCAAGATTGTATGAGGGGCAAATTCACATTTAGAATCAATCCCCACTCCCCCCAGAGAGGCTTGGAGGGCTCAAACAAACCTTGTTGCACCAGGACCCAGAGACCCCACAGAGACTGAGACAAAACTGTGTTTAAGCATCTTCTATGGAGGTATGGGTCAGCAGTGGACTGCTGCAGGGGCAGGGGCTCTGGGTGCAACAGGCTTGGGTAGGCATAAGCTCTCTTGGAGGAGGTCGCCATTAACCCCACCATAGAGCTGCCAGAACTTACACAGGAATTGGAAGTAGACTCTTGGAAGGCACAAACAGAACTTTGTGTGCACCAGGACCCAGGAGAAAGGAGCAATGATCCCACAAGAGACTGACCCAAACTTGCCCAGAAGTGTCCAGGAGTCTCTAGTGGAGGTGTAGGTCAGTGGTGCCCTGCTGCAGGGTTGGGGGCACTGAGTGTAGCAGTACATACATGGGACCTTTTGAAGGAGGTCACCATTATCTTCATTCAGTTCAGTTCAGTTGCTCAGTTGTGTCCGACTCTTTGCGACCCCATGAATCACAGCACAAGGCCTCCCTGTCCATCACCATCTCCCGGAGTTCACTCAGATTCACCTTCATCTAGGCAGTGATGCCATCCAGTCATCTCATTCTCTGTCATCCCCTTCTCCTCCTGCCCCCAATCCCCCCAGCATCAGAGTTTTTTCCAATGAGTCAACTCTTCGCATGAGGTGGCCAAACTATTGGAGTTTCAGCGTTAGCATCATTCCTTCCAAAGAAATCCCAGGGCTGATCTCCTTCAGAATGGACTGGTTTGATCTCCTTGCAGTCCAAGGGACTCTCAAGAGTCTTCTCCAACACCACAGTTCAAAAGCATCAATTCTTCGGTGCTCAGCTTTCTTCACAGTCCAACTCTCATATCCATACATGACTACTGGAAAAACCTCCCTCGCAGTTTCAGTTCAGTTTAGTTCAGTTGCTCAGTTGTGTCCGACTCTTTGTGACTCCATGAATCACAGCATGCCAGGCCTCCCTGTCCATCACCAACTCTAGGAGTTCACTCAAACTCATGTCCATCGAGTCGATGATGCCATCCAGCCATCTCATCCTCTGTTGTCCCCTTCTCCTCCTGCCCCCAATCCCTCCCAGCATCAGGGTCTTTTCCAATGAGTCAACTCTTTGCATTAGGTGGCCAAAGTATTGGAGTTTCAGCTTCAGCATCAGTTTGGCCACAGGTAAATAACAGGGAGGGAACACAGCTCCACCCATCAACAGAAAATTGAATTAAAGATTTACTGAGCATGGCCCCCTCATCAGAACAAGACCCAGTTTTCCCCTCAGTCAGTCTCTCCCATCAGGAAGCTTCCATAAGCCTCTTATTCTTCTCCATCAGAGGGCAGACAGACTGAAAACCACAATCACAGAAAACTAACCAAACTGATCACATGGACCACAGCCTTGTCTAACTCAATGAAACTCTGAGCCATGCCATGTAGCGCCCCCCAAGGTAGATGGGTCATGGTGGCGAGTTCTGACAAAATGTGGTGCACTAGAGAAGTGACTGGCAGACCACTTCGGTATTCTTGCCTTGAGAACCGCATGAACAGTATAAAAAGACAAAAAGATAGGAGGGCATTGAAAGATGAACTCCCCAAGTTGGTAGGTGCCCAATATGCTACTGGAGATCAGTGGAGAAGTAACTCCAGAAAGAATGAAGAGACGGAGCCAAAGCAAAAACAACACATGATTGTGGATGAGGCTGGTTACAGAAGCAAAGTCCAATGTTGTAAAGAGCAATATTGCATAGGAATCTGGAATGTTAGGTCCATGAATCAAGGCAAATTGGAAGTGGTCAAACAGGAGATGGCAAGAGTGAACATCAACATTTTAGGAATCAGCAAACTAAAATGGACTGGAATGGGTGAATTTAACTTAGATGACCATTATATCTACTACTGTGGGCAAGAATCCATTAGAAGAAATGGAGTAGCCATCATAGTCAACAAAACAGTCCAAAATACAGTACTTGGATGCAATCCCCAAAACAACAGAATGATCTCTGTTCATTTCCAAGGCAAACCATTCAATATCACGGTAATCCAATTCTATGCCCTGACCAATAATGTTGAAGAAGCTGAAGTTGAATGGTTCTATGAAGACCTACAAGACCTTCTAGAACTAACACCTCCAAAAGATGTTCTTTTCATTATAGGGGACTGGAATGCAAAAGTAGGAAGTCAAGAAACATCTGGAGTAACTGGCAAATTTGGCCTTGGAGTACAGAAAGAAGCAGGGCAAAGGCTAGTAGAGTTTTGCCAAGAGAACACACTGGTCATAGCAAACATCCTCTTCCAACAACACAAGAGAAGACTCTACACATGGACATCACCAGATGGTCAACACCGAAGTCAGATTGATTATATTCTTTGTAGCCAAAGATGGAGAAGCTCTATACAGTCAGCAAAAACAAGACCAGGAGCCGACTATAGCTCAGATCATGAACTCCTTATTGCCAAATTCAGAATTGAAGAAAGTACAGAAAACCACTAGACCATTCAGGTATGACCTAAATCAAATCCTTTATGATTATACAGTGGAATTGATAAATAGATTCATGGGATTAGATCTGACAGACAGAGTGCCTGTAGAACTATGGACAGAGGTTTGTGACATTGTACAGGAGACAGGGATCAAGACCATCCCCAAGAAAAAGAAATGCAAAAACCCAAATGGCTGTCTGAGGAGGCCTTACAAATAGCTGTGAAAAGAAGAGAAGCTAAAAGCAAAGGAGAAAAGGAAGGATATACCCATTTGAATGCAGAGTTCCAAAGAATAACAAGGAGAGACAAGAAAGCCTTCCTCAGTGATCAATGCAAAGAAATAGAGGAAAATAATAGAATGGGAAAGACTAGAGATCTCTTCAAGAAAATTAGAGATACCATGGGAACATTTCATGCAAAGTGAATGTGAAGTCTCTCAGTCGTGTCCGACTCTTTGCAGCCCCATGGACTGTAGGCCACCAGGCTCCTCCATCCATGGGATTTTCTAGGCAAGAATACCAGAGTGGGTTGCTATCTCCTTCTCCAGGAGATCTTCCCCACCCAGGGATTGAACCTGGGTCTCCCGCACTGTAGGCAGGCTCCTTACCCTCTGAGCCACCCAGGAAGTCATTTCATGCAAAGATGGGCTCAATAAAGGACAGAAATGGTATGGACCTAACAGAAGCAGAAGATATTAAGAAGAGGTGGCAAGAATACACAGAAGAGCTATACCAAAAAACAAACAAACAAACAAACAAAAAACTTCACTACCCAGATAATCACAATGGTGTGATCACTCACCTAGAGCCAGACATTCTGGAATGTGAAGTCAAGTGGGCCTTAGGAAGCATCACTAAGAACAAAGCTAGTGGGTGATGGAATTCCAGTTGAGCTATTTCAAATCCTAAAAGATGATGCTGTGAAAGTGCTGCAGTCAATATGCCAGAAAATTTGGAAAACTCAACAGTGGCTACAGGACTGGAAAAGGTCAGTTTTCATTCCAATCCCACAGAAAGGCAATGCCAAAGAATACTCAAACTATCTGCCCAATTGCACTCATCTCACACAATAGTAAAGTAATGCTCAAAATTCTCCAAGGAAGGCTTCAACAGTATGTGAACTGTGAACCTCCAGATGTTCAAGCTGGATTTAGAGAACGCAGAGGAACCAGAGATCAAATTGCCAACATCTGTTGGGTCATTGAAAAAGCAAGAGAGTTCCAGAGAAACATCTATTTCTGCTTTATTGACTAAGCCAATGCCTTTGACTGTGTGGATCACCAGAAACTGTGGAAAATTCTGAAAGAGATGGGAATACCAGACCACCTGACCTGCCTCCTGAGAAATCTGTATGCAGGTCAGGAAGCAACAGTTAGAACTGGACATGGAACAACAGACTGGTTCCAAATAGGAAAAGGAGTACGTCAAGGCTGTATATTGTCACCCTGCTTATTTAATAACTTATATGCAGAGTACATCATGGGAAATGCTGGGCTGTAGGAAGCGCAAGCTGGAATAAGATTGCCGGGAGAAATACCAATAACCTCAGATATGCAGATGATACCACTCTTATGGCAGAAAGCAGAGAAGAACTAAAGAGCCTCTTGTTGAAAGTGAAAGAGGAGAGTGAAAAAGTTGGCTTAAAGCTCAACATTCAGAAAACGAAGATCATGGCATCTGGTCCCATCACTTCCTGGCAAATAGATGGGGAAACATTGGAAACAGTGACAGACTTTATTTTGGGGGGCTCCAAAATCACTACAGATGGTGACTGCAGCCATGAAATTAAAAGACACTTGCTCCTTGGAAGAAAAGTTATGACTAACCTAGGCAGCATATTAAAAAGCAGAGACATTTCTTTGCCAACAAAGGCCCATCTAGTCAAAGCTATGGTTTTCCCAGGAGTCACGTATGGATGTGAGAGTTGGACTATAAAGAATTGATTGCCAAAGAATTGATGCATTTAAACTGTGCTGTTGGAGAAGACTCTTGAGAGTCCCTTGGACTGCAAGGAGATCCAACTAGTCCATCGTAAAGGAGATCAGTCCTGAGTGTTCATTAGAAGGACTGATGTTGAAACTGAAACTCCAATACTTTGGCCACCTGATGCAAAGAGCTGGCTCATTTGAAAAGACCCTGATACTGGGTAAGACTGAAGGCATGTGGAGAACGGAATGACAGAGGATGAGACGGTTGGATGGCATCGCCGACTCAATGGACATGAGTTTGAGCAAACTCCAGGAGTTGGTGATGGACACAGAGGCCTGGCGTACTGCAATCCATGAGGTTGCAACGAGTCAGACATGACTGAGTCCCTGAACTGTCTGACTGATGAATTAAATCATAACAATTTATAATATGTGTAGAGCACTTGGCACAGAGCCTAGTACACAGAGAGTGCTTGCTAAATAAATATTAGGAGTGGTCACTGTTGTTAGAGTCACCATACAGAATTAATGTTCTCCAGTTGAAGAGATGTTATTCTGGAAATATTCCTTGCTTCCCTAATAAGTTGGTCCCATTGCCAAGCCTATGCAGTACTTGTTATAACCTCTGAGGAAATATGGGGTAAATCGTGGATGGGGGTGCGAGGAGCCTTGGGAGGGGGGAAGAGCCCAGGTGGCAGGACTGAGGTGGTGCCCAGAGCACTGTGGTCAGGCCCGAGGCTGTTGTGTAAACGGACAGTCAATCAGTCAGAATGGAGAAATGAAACAGCAGTGACTAGATGAATACAGAGTACGGGGATTAATGGAGCTGAGATTAAACTGTTAGCTGAGATTAAAGAGAGTAATTTTCCTTAGGGCATGGACATCAGTGGTGGGGTCTGGAAACAAGACCTTGACTATGTGTCCTATACCTGGGTCTTTCTTCCTCTTTAAGTGTTCTTTCAGACCCAGTTCCTTAGCTTTCCCAACAGCCCCCAGTATCTGCTGAACCGACTCTCTTGTCTCTTTGATTGCTCCCATCTGGTTTAGGTTTGTCTCTCATAAAGCCGTCAGTCTGGATGAGGACCCCTGCTGTCTCTATGGGCACAGCCAGGGGCGCCACTTGCTAACTCATTAAGAATGTAACCACCACTGCAGTTGTTCACAGGCAGTGTAGACAGTCCTTAACGCTGTGACACAGAAGGCAGCATCCTGACCAAACAGACCTAAGCAGAAGAGGCTTCTCTTCCTACTAGGTGCCTGGCTGGAAGCAGATGCTTTATGGAAGTCAGTTGCCGTCCGGATAGTCAGCAACATTTGTTTAGGAGCTGCTGCACGTCTGTCCCTGTGATGAGGGAGATAGTATTGCAATGCAGAAAAGATAATGAACCTCATCAGAATCTCTGATTACTTCCTGAGGATTGATTCTGAGAAGTGCCTTTAAGGGTAAAAACACTTTTAAGGCTCTTGATGCATATTGCTATATTGCTTTCCAAAAAGGATAGACAAATTCTCATGCCCTTTTATTGCATTTGATTGTGTCCATTTTATCATACCTTTGCCAGGACTGAGTATTGTTTAAAATTTAAAAATATGTGTAACAGAGAGGCAAAGTGACATTTCTCTGATTGAATCTTTATTATTTTATTAACAGGGGTGTGAGCATTTTGAAATGTTTCTTTGCTATGGAGATAATATTTGGTATCATCTCCATGGTAGGTCTGGAGGAATAGTGACTAGATTTTTTTTGACTGAGTTTTATCTATGTTACTTATTTTTAAATACCTATACAGTAAATTTACTTTTGTTGTTGTGTAGTTTTGTGATTTTAACGAGTACACAGAGTTATGTAACTACTAAGACAACCAGAATTTAGACAGTTTTCTCCCTTCGAATTCCCTATGTTGCCTCTTTGTGGTAAAACCCTCTACTAACTCTTAGCTCCTAGCACTTACTGATCTATTCTATGCCCTTTATTTTGCTTTCCCCAGGATAATATTGCAGTGTATTTAATAAAGCAAGATGTTAAAAATTTAAGTCCAATTTATCAATATTTTTACTTTGTTTATTGTGCTTTGTTGTCCTAAGAATTCTTTGCTTAACCCAAGGTCACAATATTTTCTGCTAAAAGTTTTCTAACTTTACATTTTACATTTAAGTCTATAATCCATTTTGTTAAATTTTGTACCAAGTGTGAGATATTGGCCAAGATTCAAGTTTTTGAAGTCTACAAACAATAAATGCTGGAGAGGGTGTGGAGAAAAGGAAACCCTCTTACACTGTTGCTGGGAATGCAAACTAGTACAGCCATTATGGAGAACAGTGTGGAGATTCCTTAAAAATCTGGAGATAGAACTGTCATTTGACCCAGCAATCCCACTTCTGGGCATACACACTGAGGAAACCAGAATTGAAAGAGACACATGTACCCGAATGTTCATCGCCGCACTGTTTATGATAGCCAGGACATGGAAGCAACCTAGATGTCCGTGAGCAGATGAATGGATAAGAAAGCTGTGGTACATATATATAATGGAATATTACTCAGCTATTAAAAAGAATGCATTTGAATCAGTTCTAATGAGGTAGATGAAAATGGAGCCTATTATACAGAGTGAAGTAAGTCAGAAAGAAAAACACTAATACAGTATATTAATGCATATATACGGAATTTAGAAAGATAGTAATGATGAACCTATATGTGAGACAGCAAAAGAGACACAGATGTAAAACACAGACTTTTGGACTTTGTGGGAGAAGGCAAGGGTGGGATGATTTGAGAGAATAGCACTGAAACATGTGTATTATCATATATGAAATAGATTGCCAGTCCAGGTCTGATGCATGAGACAGGGTGCTCAGGGCTGGTGCACTGGGATGGCCTTGAGGGATAGGATGGGGAGGGAGGTGGGAGGGGGGTTCAGGATGGGGAACACATGTACACCTGTGGCAGATTCATGGCAATGTATGGCAAAAGCCACTACAATATTGTAAAGTAATTAGCCTCCAATTAAAATAAATAATTAAAAAAGATTCATGTTTTTGTAATATATTGATGGCCATTTGATCCGGCACCATTGCTCACAAATCTAACTTTTTCCTATTTGATTGCCTTGTATCTCTTTCAAAAACCCACTGGCCATATGTGTTTTTTTTCCCTGGCCCCTCTGTTTTGTCTTATTGATCTATCTTATGTTCATTAGCATCTGGTCTTGATTATAGTAAGTTCCTATGTTTTTGTCTCTTCCAGAATGACATGCAAATGGAATCTTATAGTATTATAAAATTTGTCTGGCATGTGTCCCTTAGAATAAAGAATGTGTGTGAGATTCATCCTAGTTGTTGTGTATGTCAATCTTTCTTTTTTTTTTTTAATGTTCAGTAGTATTTCACTGTATGGATGTACTAGAGACTCTTCATCCAATTGCTGTTCATTTTTAGATTTTGTTTGTTTATTCTAGTTCCTTTGCCTTTTTAAGAATCAAGTTGTAAATAGCTGTAAAACTTGATTAGGATAATGTTGGGATTTCCCAATGTAAGTCTAGAAATAAATTTGGGGAGAATTGATATATTAGCATATTGAATCTTCCAATCTATGAATATGGTATATCTTCATGTGTTTAACTCTTACGAAAAATTATTTCATCAGTGTTTTATAGTTTATAGCTGACATCTAAGTATTTCATGTTTTGGAATTGCCAGGGGTACTGTTTCTAAAATTTTAAATTCAGTTTCGAATTGTTATTGCTGGTATAAAGAAACACAATTGATTATTTGTGTATTGATTAATTTTTGGTGTTAGCCACTTGCTGTGTAAAGAAGTCCAGTCTATTCTGGTGGAGAGAGATCCTAGAACACAAGAGATCATGTGACAAATGTTATGCTCCGAGCCCGTATTTCCGAACTGACCGAGAGAGAGAGCAAGTCCACCACGGTAATGCAAGGGCAAGAAGGGAGTTTATCTCTAGCGTGCTAGGGCCCAAGTCTCATCCCACACAAGGGAATCCGACAAGAGCCCTGAACAAAGGAGTATGGCGGCTTATATACAGGCAGTTCTTTGTCTCAGTTACAGGAGTAGCTGGCGTTACATGATTGGCCAGGCAGGATGAGCGCGTATCCTGTCTCTTTCTGGTAAACATGACTCAGGTCCTAGAGCCCGTCGTTTGGTCCCTAACATTCCCCCCTGTCCTTAGATCATATAGAGGAATCTTCCTCTCGGTCCTGAGACACAGTTTGATATTGTTGTCGAAGCACAAACAGCTGTACAGTATTTATGCGTTTTTTACAAAGGCTACAAGTCTATTGATAATACATGGGCCAAAGGTAAGCATTAGTAAAAGTATTAGCAGGGGTCCCAGCAAGGTGGAGATTAGGGTGGTCAACCAAGGGGATTGTTAATACCAAGACTCAAACCATCTTTGTTGAGCCTCACGTTCTTGTTTACGTTGGGCTAGTCCCTCTCTTATTTTGGCCATAGATTTTTAAACTATTTTTGTGTGATCAGCATAAAAACAATACTCTTTTTTTAGGGCAGCACAGAGTCCCCCCTGAATCCCCCCACAGATCTTTTAGTTATGCCTGGGCGCACCTGGACATGCCCAGAATGCATGATTTTTGAGCTTGCCCCTCTTTTAGGGTACATTTACCACCGGCTTAAGGTCAAAGTATAAGTCTGGCCACCAAGTATTTGGTGGATGTATTGCGGTGGTGGAGTTAAGCATTTTACGTGTTAGTCCATTTTGCAGTTTTCAGGTGATTTTGATGGGTTGGTGCAGGTTCACGCTGGCAGCTTCGGAGCAGAGTAACATGGTCATCCATAAGATGGTCTAGACGAGTTGTCTTGGTCTTGTCGACGATGCCGGAGCTTCAGCCTTAGGGGGTTGGACGGGTGTAGAGACGCTTTTTATTTTTTTAGCGTCTCCTTTGTAGTAAAAAGTACCTGTAACAGTTGCTGACAATCATCCCAAGTGGGATTGTGAGTAAACAGGATAGACTCTAAAAGATCAATAAGACCCTGCGGTTTTTCAGAGAAGGAGGGAGTCTGGGTTTTCCAATTGTACAAATCACTAGTGGAGAAGGGCCAATACTGATATGTCCGTTCTCCACCCTCTCTGGCTGGCCCCACCTGAACCGGAAATGCATGAATGGTGGAGGAGGGAACCTCCGGGTCTTCTTCCGCTACGCCGGCCATTTTTTTTCGCCTTTCCCCGAGTTCCCTAGGCGGGGCCCCTTTTTCTGGGAGGAGCTGAAGGCTTGGTTCTCTTTCTGGCTTCTCCCGATGAAACCTGTGGAACCTGTGGAAGCAAGGGCGGGGAAGAGGGAAGGGAAGTGAGGGGCTGAAAAACAAAAGGTTTTAGCCAGGCCAGGGGGTTTTCCACTAGGTCCTGTCAGACCAAAATGTATGGAGTTTGGTCTGGCTGGGTGTCCCGAAGGGTAGGGGGCGAGCACCTTCTCTCTGACCGCTCGAATAGTAGGCAGGCTGAAGATGCCTTCTTGTGGCCAGCTGACATCAAAAGCAGGCCACTCGGCAGAACAAAAAGTTACTAACTTGCTTTTCTTCACCAGCAATGATAGATTCTGTGCTCTAGACTTGAAATCAGAGAAGCGGTTAATCCTAAGAGATAAAGGAGTAGAAGTTGTTTGTCCCATGATCACAGAAAAGTACACTGGGAGCCAACAGAGCACACAAAGAGCAACACAGACACCACGAATAGACAAACAGATAACAAACACAAGGTGGCCACCGACAATGCACTCAATCTTACCTGCAGGATGTTCACAGAGCCAGCCACCTCCCCAGCACGAAACCAGGTCCCGGCCTTACACTGGACTCGCCTCTGCACTTTACACCCAGATGCCTCCCCACTACAATACTGGGCCCCGGACTTAATCTGGGCTTCTGCAACATTAGCACCGGTGTTCAGAGCTCTTATCTCCTAACGAGGTTAGTCCCTTTTACCAGGAGAGTTGTCCTCCCCGGCGGGACGGAGATCCCGGAGGAGCCCCCAAATGTTATGCTCTGAGCCCGTATCTCTGAACCGACCGAGAGAGAGAGCAAGTCCACCACGGTAATGCAAGGGCAAGAAGGGAGTTTATCTCTAGCGCGCTAGGGCCCAAGTCTCATCCCACACAAGGGAATCCGACAAGAGCCCTGAACAAAGGAGTATGGCAGCTTATATACAGGCAGTTCTTTGTCTCAGTTACAGGAGTAGCTGGCGTTACATGATTGGCCAGGCAGGATGAGTGCATATCCTGTCTCTTTCTGGTAAACATGACTCATGTCCTAGAGCCCGTCGTTTGGTCCCTAACAACAAAGACCTGAGGTCTCCCATCCTACAGTCAGCCACCACTGCCAGTTGTGTGAGTGAAGCCCTTTTCAGTATTCTTGGCTTCAAGAGTATGTGAATGGAGAACTTCCAGATGTACAAGCTGAATTTAGAAAAGGCAGAGGAACCAGAGATCAAATTACAAACATCTGTTGGATCATAGGAAAAGCAAGAGAATTCCAGTAAAACATCTACTTCTGTTTCGCTGGCTATGAAAAAGTTAAAGCCTTTGACTGTGTGGATCACAACAAACTAGAAAATTCTTAAAGAGATGGGAATACCAGACCACCTTACCTACCTCCTGATGAACCTGTATGCAGGTTAAGAAGCAACAGTTAGAACTGGACATGGAACAATGGACTGGTTTGCAACTGGGAAAGGAGAGTTGTCACCCTCCTTATTTAACTTATATGCGGATTACATCATGCAAAATGCCGGGCTGGATGAATCACAGGCTGGAATCAAGATTGCCAGGAGAAATATCAACAACCTCAGATATGCAGATGACACCACTTTAATGGCAGAAGTTGAAGAGGAACTAAAGAACCTCTTGATGAAGTTGAAAGAAGAGAGTGAAAAAGCTGGTTTAAAATTCAACATTCAAAAAACAAGATCATGGCATCTGGCCCTATCACTTAATGGCAAATGGGGAAAAACTGGAAACAGTGACAGGCTTTATTTTCTTGGGCTCCAAAATTGCTGTGGACTGTGACTGCAGTCATGTATTAAAAGACCCTTGCTTTCTTGGAAGGAAAGCTATGACAAACCTAGACAGCGTATTGAAAAGCAGAGATATCACTTTGCTGACAAAGGTCCACATAGTCAAAGCTAAGGGTTTTCCAGTAGTCATGTATGGATGTGAGAGTTGGACCATAAAGAAGGCTAAATGTTGAAGAATTGGTGCTTTTGCATTGTGGTGCTGGAGAAGACTCTTGAGAGTCCCTTGGACAGCAAGGAGATCAAACCAGTCAATCCTAAAGGAAACCAACCCTGTAAATTCATTGGAAAGACTGATGCTGAAGCTGAAGCTCCAAGACTTTGGTAATCCAATGCGAAGAGCTGACTTATTGGAAAAGACCCTGATGCTTGGAAAGGTTGAGGGCAGAAGGAGAAGGGGATGAAAGAGGATGAGATGGTTGGATGGCATCACCGATTCTATGGACATAAGGTTGGGCAAACACTGGGAGATGGTGAAGGGCAGGGGAGCCTGGTGTGCTGCAGCTTATGGGGTTGCAAAAAGTCAGACATGACTTACTAAGTGAACAACAAAAGCAACAAGCCACAGCCCTGCTCAAAGTTGATGTAGTCACTCAGCCAACACTGCACGGAGCTGAAGAACTGCCCATCTGAGACTAACCAGTCCACAGAATTGTGAGAAATAATACATCTCTGTGGTTTCAAATCACTAAGTTTTAGGGCATTATTTAATATTGTCCTAGATATGGAGCTTAACAGCAGTTCACTTACCCAACTCTTGGTTCCATGGCCTGGCCATGAGTCTTCCTGAGGCTCCTTGTTGCCAGTCAGACTGAAGCCTGTGTCTCTAGAAATAGAAGCTGGCTGCCAAGTCACAGCTCTCCCTCTAGCCTACACACTCCACAGTGGTGCAGTCCAAATAGTCTGTATTTTTGCTTGAACTCAAGTTGGCCACTGTGAGGCCTCTGCCAGCCTTGCTGTGTTGACCTTTACGCTGACTGCTTGCTCACTTGGCTGACGACACACCTGTCTGCCTGGCTCTTCCTGGATCCCCACAATGCCCTCTCTGGCCTGATTGAAAGCCCAGGAATTCTATTTGCAGTGTCTCCTTCCCACCTCCTGATATGAGATTCTTCCTCTGTGGGGCCAGTTTCATGCTGCTGCAAGTGGATCAGTATTCCTCAGGCCTGAAACCCCAAGTCTAGTTCCAAGAACTGTCTGTTTCAATCTGACCTAGAACTTCCTAGTGGTTCAGAAAAAAGACTTGGAACCCTGGAGATGTTAATGTGTTTAAAAAAGTAAGTCAGGGCAAACACTTCCTGGCCTGTTCTTACTAGCTGTTCAATCTGGGAAGAATTCCCAAGCTCATGTAAACCACATTTTCTTCACTCATAATCTAGGGATAATAATACATGAGAAGATACTATATGTGCATTGCTGAGCAACATGCCTGCCATACAGCAACTGCTTAACAGTGGTAGTTAATCATAATTTGTATGAAAGTGAGTGATAGAAGGGGCCCTTAAAGATTATTTAGTCCAAGCGCCACATTTTTCAGCAGCAGAAAGTAAGGTTCAGAGAGACTGAGTGATTTGCCCAGTGTCACCACACCTCAGAGTTGAATAAAGACTGGAACACTAATTTTCCAGCCTCTAATCTCATACCTTTCCCACTGCGCCATGGTTTTTTGGCTTAGGAGGCCCTGGAGAGAAAACGGGGAAAGGAAGAAACTGTCAACTACTAAGTGTCTATTCTGTTTTTGCTTTTATATATATCGTGCCATTTTATCCCCATAATAATTTTTAAGTTATTATCTCTGCTTTACACATGAAGACACCAATGCTTAGAAAAATTAAATTCCTGCCTGAAAATCCCATGGGTGACAGACTAGGGTTGCAACTCATGCCTGTCTAACTCCAAAACCAGCCCACACTCCTCCACCGTCTCATGCCCTTTCTGGGTCAGGCTGGGGAGGGGAAGAGTTTCTGCAGAGCCTGGCACTACCCTGGCTGTGTTTCTTCTCAGTCCTCAGATGCAGTAGCTGGTCTGCACGCAAGAGCCTTTCATCCTTCCTTCCACACAATCCTTTTAACTGAAACCAAGTGGCCAAAGCTTAACTGTAATTCTGCAGAACTGGCGGTGAGAGGCCTGGTGGGAGCTTGGACTGCTCACCCTGAACGTGATGTGCACAGAGAGTGGGGCTGACATTGTTTAGCTCTCTGCTCAGCAGTGCCCAGCCAAACCTCTTGGTCTAAATTGAGCCCTTAATCGTTTTCCTGGCATTTGCTCAGACAGGATTTTATTTTCTAGTAATAAAAGCGCCTACATTGTAGGAAAAAAACCAACAAAAACTGATCTGCCTCTTTTGTAGCTTTTGTGAATGCTTCACCACCTGTCCATTCCCTGCCTTGTTTTCATGCTTGGAGCAGAGCCAGGTTGTTTTGTGCCCACTGTCAAGTTTGGGGGAGCTCTGCGTGGGCAGAGAAATGCACTCACATTGACTGCTTCTGCTCATTACTTGGGGCCTCGCACCTCCTGGATTGAGAGGTTTGACTTCTGAGTCTGTAGGCTTGACTTCTGGGTCTGCAGGTGGCGCAGGGGAGATGGTTCTGAGGAAAGAGGAACAAAGTGAGTCACCAAGGGCCTCCCACCTAAGTAGTTCTTGATGGCTCACACTTGGTTATCTCAGTCTTTCCCTTAAGAATTTTCAGTGACTCTCCCGTGCCTGCAGAATGAACGGCATACTTTCTAATATGATATTCAGACCTACATTCTCAGCCTCTTTTCTTTCTTTCTTTTTTTTTGGTAAAAAATAAAATAAAATACAATGTGGATACCTAAAAAAGTAAAATTGAAATTCACCAGAATCTTCTCCACTATAACCGATGTTAAAATTTTGGCAAGTGTCCTTCCAGACTTATGTGAATATATATTGTTTTTGTTCAGTCCCCCAGTTGTGTCCGACTCTTTGCAACCCCATGGCCTGCAGCACGCCAGGCCTCCCTGTCCCTCACCATCTCTTGGAGTTTGCCCAAGTTCATGTTCATTGCATCAGTGATACTGTCCAGCCATCTCATTCTCTGACGCCATCTTCTGCCCTCCATCTTTCCCAGAATCAGGGACTTTTTCAGTGAGTCATCTGTTTGCATCAGATGATCAAAATACTGGAGCTTCAGCTTAAGCATCAATCCTTCCAGTGAATATTCAAAGTTGATCTCTGTTAAGATTGACAGGCTTGATCTCCTTGCTGTCCAAGGGATTTTTAGGAGTCTTCTCCAGCTCCACAGTTCGAAGGCATCAATTCTTTGGTGTTCTGCCTTTTTTAGGGTCCAGCTCTCACAACCATATGTGACCACTGGGAAGACCATAGCCTTGACTATACAGACCTTTGTTGACAGAGTAATGTCTCTGCTTTTTAACACGCTGTCTAGGTTTGTCATCGTGAATTTCATCGTCATTTGTGTTGAGGCCTTTTCAGTTTCAATTTGCCTTTCTAACATTCAGTTCAGTTCAGTTCAGTCGCTCAGTTGTATCCGACTCTTTGCAACCCCATGAACTGGAGCATGCCAGGCCTCCCTGTTCATCACCAGCTCCTGGAGTCCACCCAAACCCATGTCTATTGAGTCGGTGATGCCATCCAACCATCTCATCCTCTCTCATCCCCTTCTCCTCCTGCCCTCAATCTTTCCCAGCATCAGGGTCTTTTCCAATGAGTCAGCTCTTCGCATCAGGTGGCCAAAGTATTGGAGTTTCAGCTTCAACATCAGTCCTTCCAGTGAACACCCAGGACTGGTCTCCTTTAGGATGGACTGGTTGGATCGCCTCACAGTCCAAGGGACTCTCAAGAGTCTTCTCCAACATCACAGTTCAAAAGCATCAATTCTTCGGCACTCAGCTTGCTTTATAGTCCAACTCTCGCATCCATCTTTTGACAACTCCCACAATACACTAAACATTGTCTAAACTGAATTCACCTTCTGTAAATATATCATGCACTTTCATGCTTCTAAGACTTTGTTTCTGACAATCTGTCTGCCCCAAATACTCTTTATACATTGCCTGGCACATAGTAAGCTCCAACAAAGCTGTTTGTTCCACTTTCTTTCTTGCCTGGTAAGCTCCTACTTACTATTTAAAATTCTGCTGAAATGACCCCCTCCCCTGCCCCTTTATAAAACTACACTCTCTCCCAAGTGCGTACTCGTCCACTCACTAGTTAGTCACTCACTGTCCATTTGGGGACCTGCTGCCTCCCACCCCGACCTATTCTAATACTAAGTTCTTCCAAGGCAGTCGGGGCCATGTCTCCTTTACTCCAAACCATGCCTGGCACTCAATATGAACTGGGGAAATTGGCATCAACTCTGTCAGAGGCAGCAATCTGCTGGTGAAGCTGAGCTGTGGTGAAGCTAGTCAGGGTGGCCTATGAGTTGCTGTTTGGACAGAGATCCCAGATTGCTAAGTAGACCCCTTTTCTTTATTCCTCCCTGTCTGGCAAGAGCCAACCTTCAACCTCAGAGAGCACTGTAGTACCAGCGAACTGTCTTGGCAGACCTTGGATGAATTATTTACTCTCTTCTTGCTAAGTGAATGCAGGTGTCTGTGTGATGCCTCCAGTTCTGGGTATGTCTAAGGTGCCTCTCAAAGTGCTTGGGCCAGAATTCTGGACTTAATGATAGTGGGCTGCAGGGAGAGAGAAAAACCCAGCATTCCTACCCATGGCCAGATTGCTTGCTCTGTCTTCAGAGGGGGGACATTTTGTTCTCTCCAGCTCACCTTTGCTCCCAGCTCCCTGCATTGCCCTCCCACCCCTGTCTCCACTTACAATGGAAATTTTACACTTTTTTGCTGTTGTAGTCCTTGCTCCTCTCTCCTTCTTTGCCACACACCATGCAGCTCCTAGGTCATAATCTTACACACTATCTACTTGGTCTTCCCTCTTCTTCCAGACTTGAAACACTGATAGGAACCAGGGAAAATGGTTTACTGGATGCTGTAGCTGATTTGAGCAGCCTTTGTTGAAAGCATGAATTGGGTGCTTTCCAATGCCTTGGATCACTTTTGGGTGGTCATCCTCAAGAGAAGGGGTTTCTAGTTTTCCTCGGTTTCGCACTTCCATTTCCAAATTCCCTGAGAGAAAACAAATGAAGCAATAGAAGTGACTGGAAACAGTGTCTAATGCTACCTGAACTCACATGGTATCAAACAGTCAGCCTGACTTAATGATAAAGTTCTTGAGTTTCTCCAGGCCTTATCAACCTGTGGGTATCAATGCTGGAATCTTATTAGGGCCAATGACCTATATTTTGCTTTCTCTTGCTCCTGTGACTTTGTTCCCTAGAAAAACTTCACAGTTGCTCACAAGTACCCCTCTCATTCTTCCTCTCATACCAGTATTGGCAGTGTTTCTAGATCACTTGGCAGCTGAGGGGATAGGGTACAGTGGATGCCTTATGTGCTCTTGTCTGTTTTAAGAACACTTTCTCCTCATGTGGAAACTCTTCAGGTGACTGGAGTTTTCCTATGCTGGGAAGACCACTCCCCCTTTCACTTCTCTCTACCTATACCCCCAAACTTGCCCTCTGCCACATTTTGCACCTTAGTTTGTCACTAGGCCCTAGCGTGGTGATGTCCCTTTCTGGAAACAACCCTCTCAGGTACTGCAAGAAGGCCCTTTGTCTGCTGAGTTCTGACTGTCTCCATGGGGTCTGCCAGACACAGATGTCTGAAGCTTCTCACTCATCTTTGTTCTTTTTCTGGCTTGTGAATCAAACCACTTCCTCCTCTTCACATAGAGTGACTCCCAGACACCCTACATACTAGTGTTTCAAACACACCACCTAGGGCTGAAACCAGTTTAGGCTCATGTTGGGACCTCATTGAATTAATGTTTTTTCCAGTTCCTTCCAGTTTGCAAAACTCTTTCACATACATTTTTTCACTTAATCCTTAAAACAGCATTTTAAAGTATGTGTTGTCTTTATTATCACTTTATGGGGAGTAAAACTGAAGTTCACATAGGTTAGGGAATGTGGATATGGCTACTAGTTTTTTTTAATTGAAGTATAGTTGATTTACAGCATTTGTTAATTTCTGGTATGCAGCAAAGTGATTCAGTTATACATATACCTGTTGTTGTTGTTCAGTCGCCCAGTCAGGTCTGACTCTTTGCAACCCCATGGACTGCAGCACACCAGGCTTCTCTGTCCCTCACCGTCTCCTGAAGTTTACCCACAAGTTCATGTCCATTGCATCAGTGATGCCATCCAGCCATCTCATCCTCTGACACTCTTCTCCTTCTGCCCTCAATCTTTCCCAGCATCAGGGACTTTTCCAATGAGTTAGCTGTTCACATCATATGACCAAAATACTGGAATTTCAGTTTCAGCATCAGTCCTTCCAACAAGTATTCAGGGGTGATGTCCCTTAAGATTGACTGATTTGATCTCTTGTTGTCCAGGGTACTCTCAGGAGTCTTCTCTAGCACCATAGTTCAAAGGCATCAGTTCTTCGGTGCTCTGCCTTCTTTATGGTCCATCTGTCACAACTGTATGTGAGCACTGGGAAGACCATAGCCTTGACTATCTGGACCTTTATTGGCAGACTAATGTCTCTGCTTTTCAACACACTGTCTAGGTTTGTCATCACTTTCCTGGCAATAAGCAAACGTCTTCTGATTTCGTGGCTGCAGTCACCATCCGCAGTGATTTTAGAGCCCAAGAAGAGGAAATCTGTCACTGCTTCCACCTTTTCCCCCTCTATTTGCCATGAAATAATGGGGCTGGATCCCGTGATCTTAATTTTTTTAATATTTAGTTTTAAGCCAGCTCTTTCACTATCCTCCTTCACCCTTACCAAGAGGATCTTTAGTCCCTCTTTGATTTCTGCTATCAGAGTGATATCATCCACATATTTGAGGTTGTTGATATTTCTCCTACCTGTCTTGATTCCAGCTTGTAACTCATCTAGCATTTCTCAAGATGTGCTCAGCATACAGATTAAACAAACAGGGTGTCAGCAGGCAGCCCTGTTGTGTCTGTACATGTACATATAGTTATATATATATATATATATATATATACACACACACATGTACATACATGCATACATATATAGACATACACAAACATATATATTGTTTTTCATATTACTTTCCATTTCAGTTTTTTATAGAATATTGAATATAGTTCCCTGTGCTTTACAGCAGAAACTTATTGTTTTATATATAGTAGTTTGTGTGTGCTAATCCCAAACTCCTAATTATCCCTCCCACCCCCCTTTAATCCTCTGCTCACCATAAGTTCGTTTTCTGACATGGGTACTTATTTAGTAAATGACGGAGCTAAGAATTGTTAGTTCTTGCTATTCAGAATCCTAGGTTCCCTCTCTTAGAGGACCAAAATGGCCAAGAGTTAGATAGTTGAGGGGGATGTGGAGAAAGTAAAAATGCCTATAACTTCAGACCTGGAGTTAGATGCAGCTGGTACCATTCAGAGGTGATTGAAATCTCTGGTTGAGTAATGACTAGAATTGTATTGTCCAGGCCACAATAGCTATGGTCTTTTATCAAGAAGTTTTTGAGACTTTTCTGTTGCTTTGGCTGGTCTTCTTATTTTACCTGTGCTCCAAGTATTTGGCTAAGATTATCATACAGTTGTTTTTGTGGGTGTCTTACTATGCTTGCTCTACGTTAGGATACTTGAGGGCAGACACAATGTTTTTGGCATCTTTGCATGCTCCAAATCAAGAGCTATGAATGTAGTAGGTGCTATAATATCTGTTGTTGGAGTGTTTTAGAATGAATGAGTATTTCTTAATGTTACCCTCTTGGATTTCCAAGTGGATAATTCAACTGTAGCCATTTCTTCCCCACTAGCACCTCTAACAGAGGGTGAGCATGGTGCATGATCAAGCAAAATAACTCAAACCTACTCGTCTCTTGCCTCAATTTTTCCAAGTACTTAAGTTACCCAGCTGTTCCCTTTCGGGCCCACTGATACACTTTACTGTCAGTTGCCTTGTCTCCCTGTCCCCCACTCCTCATTTCTGAGTGCAGACCAATTCAGGCAGGAATTAGATCAACAACCTCAGTGCCATTGGAAGGACTTGCTGCTCAGTCATCTGACTGATCTTGGGTTTGGTCTAGTGACATATTTTCCCAAGTGACATTTGTTCTCTTCCCTGTTCATTGTTGGTCTAAGCCATAGATCTGGCTTATACCAATCATTAATTTTCCTGCTCAAAGGCACTGTTCCCTTTTAGGACTTGACAGTGGCCCGGACTCAGCCTGGGACTGGGTCCTGATGTCCTATGGGGTACTTCTCCCTGGGACAAGAACCTGGATCTTTATACCAGTCTGTTGTTGCCCATGGACAATTTACCTGGAAATCACTTCCCACCTGTCTGTCTGCCTGACTGGGGAGGCAGACAGGATGCTAGAATTCCTCACCATTGTGCTCTATCCATTTGACTGGAAGAGTTACTTCAATCATGCTTGGGCTTGCTGTGTCCTTTGGCCATTGTGGCTCTTCCATCTGGCTGCCAGTCTTGTGTTTACCTTTGCAGCTGGGCCTATTCCTCCTGCTAAAGATCTGACTGTATACTTCCAGGGTCAGAATTTCACTTTGTCTTCTCTGCCTGCTCTGCATGGCTGTGAGATGCCCATAGTGTCCTGTGCAAAAACAAAAGCCCCTTTAGTTTCATCTTATTGTGCCCTTTAAGAGGTTTGGTGTGAAGGAAAGTTTGAAACTAACTGGATTTTAAGGGTTGATGTTTGGGATAGTTTTTATTGGTTAATTCTGTCTCTATTATTGCCATTTTTTTGGATCCACATTCAGTCAGATACTAAATATTGCTTTCCAGTGTTACTGGAAACTTGGGTTTGGCTGCTTGCTGCTTGAATCAATACTCATGAAACAAGTGCTGGTAGAAATGGAAAGGTTGTTTTAATCAGAAGACTAGCTATTTAAAGAGAAGGTGGACTCATGTCCCAGAAACAACTCTGAAGATGCTGCTCAGCCATGAAAGTTTTTAAAGGGGAAAAGGGGATGTAATCCAGCCATGAAAGTTTTTAAAGGGACAAAGGGGATGTAATCTCAATCATTGAGGTAGGTGGTCAGATTTGTTGCCATCTCCCACTGGGTATGGGCTTGTTGACTCCTTATAATCTATCTTTAGATGCTGTCTGGTTCAGTTTGCTCTTGAGAAGGGGAAGCTGAAGAAAAGTTTTAGGCATCCATTAATTACTTATTCTTTGTTCTTATTTCTTTGATCTAATGAAAGAAACAACAGGTTATGCAAAGTATTGTGTGATCAAAAGATTTGAAAAGTGTGCTTAGATCAGAGGTTAGTTGAAATACAGCTTTGCTAGAGTGACAAGACAAAAGGGTCTCCTGCAGAGAGCTGCTTCTTGCCATAGAGCTGCCTGCATTAAGCTGCTCACAAATCCCTACTGTGCTCTTTAAGAGGTTCCACCATTCTATTTCTATGGGATTATGAGTGAAGGTCTATCTTCTGTAATTTCTTCATGCTGATATAGGATGCCATATTCTCAGAGTGGACTATGTCAACATGGGTCTGTGGCATCTTCTTGGTAACAATTTTAGTTGCCTGCTTACATATACAGGCAGAGCAAGCTACAATCATTTTGATACCCACAGAGATACAGATGATTATGAGCAGTAGTGTTAATCCCATTCTCTTGAGGCCAGTTCTTGCAATAACGCTACCCATAGGTTCAGTATTGCTCAAGATGGAGTAGCATATGCCATGGCTATTGTGTGAAAGTCGCTCAGTTGTGTCTGACTTTTTACGACCCCATGGACTATACAGTCTGTGGAATTCTCTAGGTCAGAATACTGGAGTGGGTAGCCTTTCCCTTCTCCAGGGTATCTCCCCAAATCTAGGATCCAACCCAGGTCTCCTGCATTGCAGGCAGATTCTTTATCAGCTGAGCCACAAGGGAAGCCCCATAATAATGTGCATCAGACACTAAAATATTTGGTGACTCTGCCATGATAATCATTAACTGAGTTGCTCTTTTATGACTCTGGAAGGCTTGGGAGACTTCAGTTTTTTTCTATGAACAAGAGACAGGGGACATGGAAGGGCCTTTGTACTTGGAGGGGTGGGACTTGCAGGGTTCTGCTCAATTTTTACTAGGAAACTGCTATAGAATAAGGACAGTGAAAAGCTGGCTTAAAACTCAGTATTCAGACACTAAGATCATGGCATTTGGTCCCATCATTTCATGGCAAATAGATGGGGGAATAGTGGAAACAGTGGCAGATTTTATATTCCTAGGCTCCAGAATCACTCCAGACAGTGACTGCAGCCACAAAGTTTAAACATTCTTACTCCTTGGAAGAAAAGCTACGGCAAACCTGTGTATGTGTCAGTTGCTTAGTCATGTCTGACTCTTTGCAACCTCATGGACTATAGCTTGCCAGGCTCCTCTGTCCATGAAATTCCCCAGGCAAGAATACTGGAGTGGGTTGCCATTCCTTTCTCCAGTACAGTGTATTAAAAAGCAGAGGCATCACTTTGTTGACAAAGGTCCATATAGTCAAAGCTATGGTTTTTCCAGTAATCATATACAGGTGTAAGAGTTGAACCATAAAGAAGGCTGAGTGCTAAAGAATTGATGCTTTTGAATTGTGGTGCTGGAGAAGACTCTTGAGAGTCCCTTAGACTGCAAGGAGATCGAACTAGTCAATCATAAAGGAAATGAACCCTGAGTATTCATTGGAAGGACTAATGCAGGAGCTGAAGCTCCAATACATTGGTCACCTGATGCAAAAAGCCGATCCATTGGAAAAGACCCTGATGCTGGGAAAGACTGGAGGGCAGAAGGAGCAGAGGATGAGATGGTTGGAGAGTATCACCAACTCAATGGACATGAATTTGAGCAAACTCTGGGACAATCCCTATAGTTAATGGGGTTGCAAAGAATTGGTCACAACTTAGTGACTAAACAACAAGAAACTCAGATATATCAGATATATGTCAGATATATCCCAGTCATAAGGGTCCAGGCTCCTTTTGTGTGTCATACTTCACTGGGCTGGATGTCCTACACAGTCTGGAAAAATAATTGGCAATCACCATTTGCAGACTCTCTTAACATAATTGTAAGAGATTTCTTAAAATAGCAGTACATTTCATTAGTACCTTTTAAAGAAGAGTGATACGCACTGGCTCAAATAAATTAATGTTCCCACCCAGAGAAATAGGTGAGAGGATGCACAGTGAAGAGAAGTATGCAAGAACCATGTTACAATTCGATGATAGATCAGATCAGAATCTCACTCTTTAGGGAAAAAGAAAACATCAGGTTTGACAGACACAATTAAATATTACAGCCTTGTAAGGAGGCTTGAGGACTGGATAGCTCCAGACTTCCAAAAGTTGCCTTCATTCTATGAGATATCTCCATTTGGTTTTCTAAGATGTTTCAAATTTACCTTGTCCCTAAGTGAACTTCTGATTATCATTGCTGTTCCCTCCCCTCCCACTTCTCATGCCTCTTTTACAACCTACTTCACTCAAAGTAACTTCACTGTAGTGCATGGCAGCTCTGTCCTTTCAGTTGTTCATATCCCAAACCTTGAACTCATGCTTGACTCTCTTCTTTCTTTAACACCTTATATCCAGCCTCTCAGGAATTCTGAGTTCCAGTTTCAAAATAAATTGATAATATGACCATTTTCCACCATCTCTTATTTTCCTGGTCATAGTGATCATTGTTTTCTGCTTGAGATACATAAATAGCCTTCTGTTGGTCTCTTTGAGTCTGCTACGGCTCCCTCTTCTTCTCCCCTACTTCATTCTGTAAACAGGCTTTGGTTTCAGCCATGGCTCCTGATGTCTGCTATGGCTCTTCAGTTTACCCAGAGAAAAACCCAAAGTCCTCATCATAGCCTCCAAGGGCTTCAGGCTCTCAGTTACTTCTGATCTCATATCCCGTTATTTTCTCCTTTTTTCACTGTCTTCTGGCCATGCTGACCTTGCTGTCAGACATGTTTTTTGCCTCAGGGCCTTTTTGCTAGATGTTCCTTCTTCTTGAATAGTCTTCCCCCAGAGATATGATACCTTCTTCTTTTTTGGCTGCATTGTGCAGCATGTGGGATCATAGTTCCCCAACCAGCGATTGAACCCATGCCCCTTGCAGTGGAAGCATGGAGTCTTAACCATTGGACTGCCAGTAAAGTACCAATCTGATATCTTCTTGACCAACTTCCTTTCATTCTTTCATTTCTTTTCTTAAATGTTACCTTCTCAATGAGGCCTACTGGGACTAACCTTTTAAATACTCCTCTCTAAAATGCTGTCTATTCTAATTTTTTTTAGTCTATTTTACTTCTTTCCTCATAGTACCCATCACCTTCTAATATACTGTAGTAATTTACTTAGTATGTCTACTGTTTATGGAAGTGCTTTTAGCAGAGTCTTTCCAAGAGCAGATTCTGAACAAAGGTTATTTCTTGCATTGTCAGAGATGTTGTTTAAAAAATCTTTTAATTTAGATTTGCTTTACAAAATATAGAACTTTCTTAAAGATTGTCTTTTTTTTTATTGAAGTGAGAGTCACATAATAAAAAAGTTAATCATTTTACAGTGAACAATTCAATGGCAGTTAGTACATCCACAGTGTTGTGTGGCATCTACTTTGGGTCATACTTTTATATATATTGCGTGTATGTGTGCTCAGTCATGTCCAACTCTTTGCTACTTCCAAAATATATTTGAATCAGCAGTATCTTTAGACATGGTCTTCCAGCAATTTCTTTTGCCTCTCAAGTTTAAAGACAAAAAAAAAAAAAAAAGAAAAAGAAAAAATGAAACCACAGTGACAAAGGAGATTGTCTGACCTCTTAACTATTTTTCAAACCAGACAGCATAGATATAGAGTTAAAAATAAATCCCTCTATGGTTATAGGCCTTAGAAAAACAAACTAAGTTTCTGTGAAGTTCAGTGGTTTTGTTAATTGCTTCAAGATGTTGGATGTTTTAAACTATGTTGTAAAAGCCTGATATGATGACAAAACAACTCATTAGCTAGTACTTCCCTGTTGGAATTTTACTTAAATGTAAACGTTTGTGCTAAGGCAGGCTTCCCTGATGGTCTAGTGGTTGAGAATCTGCCTGTTGGTGCAGGGATCACCAGTTTGATCCCTGGTCTGGGAAGTTCCCACATGCTGTGGAGTAACTAAGCCCCGTGCGCCAGTGCTATAGAGCCCATGAGTCACAATTTCTAAGCCCCTGGCTGCAGCCACTGAAGCCCACGTGCCTACA
Source organism: Ovis aries (assembly GCF_016772045.2). Classification (NCBI taxonomy): domain Eukaryota; kingdom Metazoa; phylum Chordata; class Mammalia; order Artiodactyla; family Bovidae; genus Ovis; species Ovis aries. Next base: position 17,928,540 of record NC_056055.1, read on the forward strand.
GCCTGTGTTCTGCAACAAGAAAAGCCACTGCAATGAGAAGCCCGCACACCTCAAGGAAGAGTAGCCCCCGCTCACCACAACTAGAGAAAGCCTGAGTGCAGCAGTGGAGACCCAGCACAACCCCAAATAAATAAATAAATAAATCTTAAAAAAATGTTCATAGTTAGACAATCTTACAACTGCCAATTTAAACATATTAAATCAGAAAAGGGAACAATAGAGATAACACTGATACACCTCTGCTTTATTGAGCTAGATCTGGGAACCACACATCTCATTCCCTTCATTCTTTCCTTGTCCCTTTAGAATGCTATAAAGTGAACTCAAAAAAATTCCTAGAAGGATACACAAGAAATTGCTAACAGCTTTTGCCTCTGCAGAGGGGCTCTGAAGGTGGTAGGAGGAAGCCTTATTTTATAATTGCATAATATACCTTGGTGTACTGTTTGAACTTTCACCCTAGGCATGTATTACAGTTTCAGTAAAATAAAAAATAACACCAACAAAAAGCTAATATTTCCCCAAGTACCACATAGTTCTGGGCATTTGTTAGTCAGGGTTCTTTAGGATGATGGAAGCCCATTTAAACAGGCCTCCACAGATAAGGGGGGTGGTTTATTGGATCACAGGCAGAGATGGAGTAATTCACAGAATTTAAGGAAAAACTGCAATAATCAGGGCCTCAGGGATTAGAACTAAGGCCTCTATAAACCCCAGAATTTTTTCTCCTGCTCTCCTTATCATCTCTACTTGCATTTTTGCATGTTGGTATCATTCTTTCGTACTTTTCCATATAAACATGGCTGCTGATAGTCATAGTTTAGGAATCTGAGAGAAAAGAAAAAACTACCTATCTTCCAGAGTTTCTAGTTCACTCTTGATGAAAGACTTTGATTGGCTTTACTGTACCTTGAACCACTGTGATTGTCAGGGGAGTTGCCTTACCTGGATCATCTACTCAGCACATGGTCAGGGTAGTAGAATTTCTTAACAGAAGGAACATATGAAAGCTTCCTGAGAGGGAAAATAAGTTACCACAGTCTCCTACAATCTACCCCTTGACTGTTCAGTCTAACACAAACTCTCCTTCCATAAACTACTATTTTTAAAATGTTCTAGGCCAAAATAACACAACCATCATACAGATCCCTAAAATGTACTCACCCCCCTCCCTGAATCAAAAACAATTTGTAGTCTTTACTAGCTGATTTAGTGCCAAGTCCAAGTCGCTGGAAGATCTTCCTTCTCAGGTAACTTTGAATTCTACTTCTCTTGGTTCAGAAACCCATGTCTAATTGAGGAGTTAACACCCACATTGAAAAGCAACTATTTAGAAAAGAGAAAAAAGGAAACACAATACACAACAGTAATTTTTCTATGATAAATATTACCTCCTGCTGATCAGGGATAGCAAAGATTCACCTCTGTGGAAAAGGAATGAGTTTCTTTGACACAAAATATGGCAACTTCAGGTTCTCCTGACTAGAAGGAATCTTTCCAAAGTGAAGTATAGAAGACCCTTGAAGAATACAGAGTTTAGTGGAGGTGATCCTCCAGTGGAAAATCTACTTATAGTTGTTCTTCCATATCCTCATTTCTCTACATTTGTGTTTTTGGGTTTGTGGATTCAACCAACTAGGGATTGTGTAGTGTTTTCAGTAATTGCTACTGAAAAAAAAAATCTGTGTATAAGTGGACCCATTTAGTTCAAACTTGTGTTATTCAAGAATCAGCTCTATTTACCCAGGGCTTAGAGGCCAAGCTTTCAAGGTCCCCTGGTCCTTCAGATAGCCCCATTCCAATACCTACAAGTACCCAGTCTTTTCAATAAGAACATTTTTGTTAGTGGAACTTAAATCATTATCTGCAGGCAGAAAAGACTTTGTAATAAGACTATATGTTATATATATTTATTTACTTAATGTTTAATTTCTGTTAAAATAGAAACTCAGACTTTCTTTTTGTTACAGTTTGATAATGAAAGAATCACAACTCATTTCTGAGTGGTGGACACCTTCCTCCAAGTTGTGTATGTATGTGTGTGTGTGTGTGTGTGTGTGTGTGTGTGTGTGTGTGTGTGTGTATTCATTCCTCTCCAGGAAATAGGTAATATTAGACTATGTTAAGCAATAACATTAGGCAATATTATTTTGTAGATTATTGTTTCAAAAGTGCTTTCATGCTCTTGAGAAAGGGGGAGAGGATGCTATTTGTTATTAAGGTTATTTCTTACCTTTCCTATCCTGCTTTGATTTTTCACTGGCTATAAAAGTTCTTTCTGATGTTCCTGAGTCTAGTCATTAAGAACTTTAGTGAGGAGGATGGGGAAAAAGAATAAAACTTCATGTGTGAAGGATGAAAGGTATGTGGTGAGAAAGTTAGAAGGGCCATTGACTCAAAGTCAAAGAAGTAATTCATGAGTAGTTGGGAAGACTTCTGTGACTGGCCTTATCTTTATTGCCTTAGAGTCATATTGGATCAGAAACATTGCCAGCTGACTATGAGGTTTTCATAGGATTGAAAATCTTCATTACCTGTTCTGAAGATCAGTGTTCACTCTTCATGAACCCTTTTTATATTTTACATCAGACATCCTCAAAAATGTTCCTTCTAGCAGAAGCAAAGCCCAACTTACCAGCTTATACTGTCTACTTCTGCCACTAGGTAGCTAATCCTTATGGTGTTCCTACTAAAATTATGAGACTAAAGGGAACCCCTAGACACTCAGAGAAATGATGGGAAGGAGTTTCCACACCAGAGCCCCAAGCTGGAGTGGTAATAAGTTGATGTTTTCCTCAGTCTATTTTAAGTCAGGCAACCTGGAGCTGGATTTTTTTCTTTCCTGTTTCTAATGATACTTTGCTTAAGGTTGCCTGGAAGCTTAAGGTTGCATGGAAGCTTAAGTTTGCATGGAAGCTTAAGGTAAAAGTTTAACTAGCTGATTCCCCACTGTACATCTCAGAGTTTTATCTCCTCTGCTAGTGTGGAGTGTGGTGATGGAAAGGGAGGAAAGTGTCATCATTCTTATGCAACAATCATTCTTAATTTCTTCTGAGTATTTATTTTTTACATCTCCTCTTCCTGGAACCAAATTGTTCTCAGTTAGGGACTATTTGGTTTCAAGGAAGAGAAGCAGTCAAATTAGCTCAAGTAGAATGTTTATTGTGTGGTTACAACGTCTCATGTTCTGGACAGTGAGGCAATGCCATGGATGTTTATGGAGAAGAAATGAAGTATAGTTTGGCCTTAGAGCATCTGAAAAAGGGAAATAGAGAGTAAGGACATAAACCTGTTCTTTTTAAGAGACTCTATGATCTCTGTAATCCGTTTCTGTCTACTCTGATCTCTCTGCAGAGCATGCATTTTTCCTTATTCATGGTATCTTTGAACCTATAGTTTCAGCTTGGTTCAGTGTCTTATGATGGAGGAAAGGTAGTTATCCAAAAGGAAACTGGAATGTTACTAAGAAGGGTGAATGAATTATGGGCTAAAAAATGAAAAATTTCCATGATAATAACCAATATAATCAAACCAATTCAAGTTGATTGAATAGTTTTCTGTGTCTAAAGTGATAGTTACCATGCCACCAAGCCCAGGTACATGGCTCTATTCCTGAAACTGGAATATATCTAGCAATTGTTTGCTGACTAGTTGAATAAGTGAATGAATGATTAGAGGTGAAGCTAGATCCATGTCTGATCTATTGTGACTCATCGTTGTAATAGTCAAATAGCACCTCATATGCTAGGAGTTTTTGTACATTGTAGTTGCTCAGTAAGTATAATATTAACAGAGTAAATTTTACTTCCTTTTTTCTGAGTATTTCACTCTTTTAAATGACCGAGTCATTGTTTAGTACAGTGGTCTCCAAAGTAGATTACACTGGGGTATGAAAAAATCATGAATTCTTTGTGTGTTTACCTGAAAAATAAGAAATATTAAATATATAACATAGGAACTGACACTGGTGCATTCACATAAGTCAAATGTCAACTGTAGTTCACAAAGTGCTCTGAGGAAGAGCGACATGGGAGGCTTAACCAAGTTGTTTTCTCATGGGTGTTGGTTTTCAGGATACTTTCATTACAGTGGATCCATGAACACCATGAGTTTGAACTGTGGCGGGTCCACTTGTGGATGAATTTTCTTCACTAAATATGTACTCCAATATCCATGTACTCGTGATCCATGGTTGGTTGAAATTGCAATGGAAAACCATGGGTATACACAGGGCCTACTATAAAGTTATACATGGAATTTTGACTGCATGTGAGTCAATACCCCAACGTTTGTGTTGTTCAGGAGTCAGTTGTTTGTGTGTGCAGCTTATGTGTGCCTATGTAGATTGTGAAAGTAGTACAATTATATTTTTAATTAAAGTAACTCTCACAGAGTGGATCGGAGAAGGCAGTGGCACCCTACTCCAGTACTCTTGCCTGGAAAATCCCATGGACGGAGGAGCTTGGAAGGCTGCAGTCCATGGGGTCGCTGAGGGTCGGACATGACTGACCGACTTCACTGTCACTTTTCACTTTCATGCATCGGAGAAGGAAATGGCAACCCACTCCAGTGTTCTTGCCTGGAGAATCCCAGGGATGAGGGAGCCTGGTGGGCTGCCGGCCTATGGGGTCGCACAGAGTCGGACACGACTGAAGCGACTTAGCAGCAGCAGCAGCAGCAGCAGCAACACAGAGTGGATAGAAGGCTTAAAAAGGTATTTGTAAAGAAACTGTGAATTGAAGATAATTCCTATGATGGCAAAACAAGGAAAGAGTGAGAAAATAGTCAAGTAAACTCTTATGCTCCTGTTATGAGTTCTTTGTTAGTAATGTTAAGAGATAAATAATTATCTAGTCAGATCTGACAAGAAGCAGTAAAGGAAATTAGAAAATTTCCTGGAGCCTCTTTGTACTGTGGGTTTAAATCTAATACTGTTAACAATAGGCATTGACCCAAAATGAGCATTGTGCTTGACTTTTATCCGTGAAGCTGTCAGTGTTATCATGACATTTAGAAACAGCATCTAGAACACGAAGGTCAGATTTCTACACCTCTTTTACAGTGATGTTGTAGTTAGGCAATACTCAAATTCACTTAGCATAATTTTACTGCCTTTACAGTTTTTGCTTAAGAACAGAAGTTAAAACATACATGGTAAAAGCTGCCTGATATAATAAACAAAAATGTATTCCTTTGTTGGCAAATATCACTGGAAGACGCCTAGAAAACACTGCCGAAGATCTGAAGAAACTGTCATTATAAAGAGAAATTTGACAGTGTAAAAAGTTTGTGATATGGCTGGATGAAAGTACAGATGTTTCTAACTTGTCTTAGTTTATGATATTTGCTCGATTCTGTTTCAATAATGAAATACACTAAAAACTATTTTTTCTCTGTCTCCACTGAGAAAAAGATATCCTAGAAGGCATATATTAATTATACATATATTAATGACTTCTTAAAAAAGAAGGGATAAAACTAGAGGGACAGAACCACAGGAGAAATTTAATCATGGCATCATCCATAGGCAGCTATTGCAGCAAAGAACTCAGAACCATAGTGATTAAAATTCCAGGAATGTAGATGTGGTGAATCTTGTGAAATAGAACCTTTAATAGTAAAACTTTTATAATGATCTATAGCAGGGGTTGGCAAGTGTTTTCTGTAAAGAGGAAGATAGTCAATGTTTGCAGGTCTCTGTCACAACTATTCAATTCTGCCTTTGTAAGTAACTGCATTGTTGTTCAGTTGCTAAGTCATGTTCTACTCTTTACAACTCCATGGACTGCAGCACACCAGGCTTCCCTGTCCCTCACTATCTCCAGAGTTTGCTCAAACTCATGTCCACTGAGTCAGTGATGTTATCTAATCATCTCATCCTCTACCGTTCCCTTCTCCTCTTACCCTCAGTCTTTCCTAGCTTCAGGGTCTTTTCTAAAGAGTCAGCTCTTCACATCAGGTGGCCAAAGTATCAGAGCTTCAACTTCTGCATCAGTCCTTCCAATGTATATTCAGGGTTGATTTCCTTTAGGATTGACTGGGTTTGATCTTCTTGCTGTCCAAGGGACTCTCAAGAATCTTCTCCAGCACTGCAATTCAAAAAGGAACCAATATAGAAATGAATGCTTGTGACTGTGTTCCAAAATAAAATTTTATTTCTAAAAATAGGAGCAGGCTGGATCTGATACAAGGGCTGTAGTTTGCTGACTCCTGCTTTGTTATGAGCAAGGAATAGCCATGAACATAGACATTCACTGTTTATCTTGTGTCAAAGCACTTTAAAAGGTTGTTGAAGTTATAGAGACAAAAACTCTGATTTATTTACCTTTTTGTGTGATGACAGGTAGTCGTTGGTATTGTGCAACCCAGCAGATAAATTAAAAGAAACATAGGCACAGATTAAATAGCTTGCCTCTTCTTGGTAAAAATGACATTTAATAAGGGGAAACAAAATATTTCAAAAAATAAACCCAGAGGGCATTTTTGAAAATAGTTCTTGGGGAATGTTTCTGTTATTATTATATTGTTCAATGATAGAAATTATATATGTTTGTCACCTACATACCTAATAAACTTGGAAACAGAATTTTCCAATATGTTTAATAATCTCCCAAAGAGTCTTAGTTGGTTTTAAATATGTTTATTGAAAATATCAGTATTCAATTCCTTCTAATTTGTTTGCAGGAATAAATTTTTGGCATCAAGAATGATGGGGAAAAAAAAGAATGATAAAAATTGATTAGCTAAACTTAAACAATAATCTCTGTATAAATAGTGACCAGAACTGAAAAATGAGTGTTATGACTTAATAAGCGTATTCAGTGAGAGACTTCTATTTAATTCTATTCCACTCAAAGTTCTTTTCCCACCTGTGACAAACATTACAATTAAATGTTGATATAAACTGAACGTAGATGCAAGCCCTCAAACTGCCCTGACACAAAACATTAAACCAAGATTCTAAAAACAATAGCAAAGCATATTCAAATGCATTGCTTACAGTTTTTTGTTCTAGAAATTAATGAAATAAAGATTATTTAAAGGTATTTTTTCATACTGTGCTAGATTCTTTAATGTTTATCTTAAGTTTTAACATATAAAGTAGCACATATATATTACATAAATAAATACACGTGTATTGAAGTATATATGCTAACATTAAAAAAATTTATAGTGTGATATATGATCTAAAAAGTCCAGAGGCCGTTCTGTTGGTAGGGAGGCAGTGCAGCATAAAAAAACAGTCATAGACGTTGGTGCCACATAGATCAGCTGTGATTAATAATGGTAATTACCATTTAATAAATCACTCCTAGAGCTAGGCCTCATGTCAGATGCACTGTAGAAATCATCTCATTATATCCTGTCCAAAATCATATGTGGGAAGCATGACACAACTGCATCTCCTTTTGTTTTTACCAAGCACATTTCCCAAGATACTTGGCAGGCTGGGTCTTCTGCTTATGAGTGAGGGCCTTGGGCCTCAGGTTCTTTTCAACTCTAAAACTGCTAGTTGAGCTCTAGTCGCCCAGGTGCTAAAAACCATTAAAGGGTATTTATGTGGCATCCGTTGAACAAAAGTAAAATAATGTGTAAAATCACTCCTTCAGTTCAGTTCAGTTGCTCAGTCGTGTCCGACTCTTTGTGACTCCATGGACTGCAGCACACCAGGCCTCCTTGTCTGTCACCAACTCCCGGAGTTTACTCAAACTCATGTCCATTGAGTCGGTGATGCCATCCAACCATCTCATCCTCTGTTGTCCCCTTCTCCTCCCACCTTTGATCTTTCCCAGCATCAAGATCTTTTCAAATGAGTTAGTTCTCATCAGGTGGCTAAAGTTTTGGAGTTTCAGCTTCAGCATCAGTCCTTCCAATGAATATTCAGGACTGATTTCCTTTAGGATGGACTGGTTGGATCTCCTTACAGTCCAAGGGACTCTCAAGAGTCTTCTCTAACACCACAATTCAACAGCATCAATTCTTTGGCACTCAGCTTTCTTTATAGTCCAACTCTCACATCCATACATGACCACTGGAAAAACCATAGCTTTGACTAGACGGACATTTGTTGGCAAAATAATGTCTCTGCTTTCTAATATGCTTTCTAGGTTGGTCTAACTTATATACAGAGTACATCATGAGAAACACTGGGTTGGAAGAAGCAAAAGCTGGAATCAAGATTGCCAGTAGAAATATCGATAACCTCAGATATGCAGATGACATCACCCTTATGGCAGAAAGTGAAGAGGAACTAAAAAGCCTCTTGATGAAAGGGAAAGAAGAGAGTGAAAAAGTTGGCTTAAAGCTCAACATTCAGAAAATGAAGATCATGGCATCTGGTCCCATCACTTCATGGGAAATAGATGGGAAACAGTGAAAACAGTGTCAGACTTCGTTTTTCTGGGCTCCAAAATCACTGCAGATGGTGATTGCAGCCATGAAATTAAAAGATGGTTACTCCTTGGAGGGAAAGTTATGACCAACCTAGATAGCATATTCAAAAGCAGAGACATTACTTTGCCAACAAAGGTCCGTCTAGTCAAGGCTATGGTTTTTCCAGTAGTCATGTATGGATGTGAGAGTTGAACTGTGAAGAAAGCTGAGCACCGAAGAATTGATGCTCTTGAACTGTGGTATTGGAGAAGACTCTTGAGACTCCCTTAGACTGCAAGGAGATCCAACTGGTCCATTCTAAAGGAGATCAGCCCTGGGATTTCTTTGGAAGGAATGATGCTAAAGCTGAAACTCCAGTACTTTGGCCACCTCATGAGAAGAGTTGACTTATTGGAAAAGACTCTGATGCTGGGAGGGATTGGGGGCAGGAGGAGAAGGGGATGACAGGATGAGATGGTTGTAAGGCATCACCGACTCGATGAACGTGAATTTGAGTGAACTCCAGGATTTGGTGATGGATAGGGAGGCCTGGTGTGCTGCGATTCATAGGGTGGCAAAGAGTTGGACACGACTGAGCACCTGAACTGAGCTAGGTTGGTCATAACTTTTCTTCCAAGGAGCAAGCGTCTCTTAATTTCATGGCTGCAGTCACCATCTGCAGTGATTTTGGAGCCCCCCAAATAAAGTCTGTCACTGTTTCCAATGTTTCCCTGTCTATTTGCCATGAAGTGATAGGACCAGATGCCATGATCTTAGCTTTCTGAATGTTGAGTTTTAAGCTAACTTTATTACTCTCCTCTTTCCCTTTCATCAAGAGGCTCTTTAGTTCTTTGCTTTCTGCCATAAGTGTGGTGTCATCTGCATATCTGAGGTTATTGATATTTCTCCCGACAGTCTTGATTCCAGCTTGTGCTTCATCCAGCGCAGCGTTTCTCATGATGTACTCTGCATATAAGTCACCCTTTAACATATGATTATATTTAACTCTCAATTCAGTGAAGGTTTTAGCAGGTAAGGAATGAATGGCAGCTTCAGAAAAATCTACTGCCATGGTTAAAACAATACTGTACTCAACTGTTATCTAGAGACGATTAAATGTAATGTTGGCTGGACCTTGGACAGGTTCATTTTCTTAGTGGGGCTGGGCTTTCAGATGAGCCAGAGTAAGTCCGTTCTAGGAAAGCTCAGAAGGCAACTGGTCCCCTCTCATCTTGCTTCTTGTTGGAGTAGAAGCAGGTAATACAAACTCATTGTTTGCAGACTAGTTGCTAACCCTGCAGTCTGGGAAGGCTCTGCTGCACTTTGACTATCATTGTTCTACCCTGATAATACAATGTGTATTGGGCATTGCCATTTCACAGGTGAGAAAATGGGCTGCTTTCTCACTGACAGAAAATGATGTCAGAATTGGGATTGGAGCCCAGGTGTGGTTGATTTCAAAGCCTCTATGTCTTTCACTGCTTCTCTACTGATTATCTTGTGGGGTTTAGTCCTACTGGGACAGACATTTTGGACTAAGATACTTTCTTTTTGACTCTCAAAACACATGTTGGCGGATGCCAGTTCTGCTTATTCCAAATGATACCCTTTGTTTCTTTCCTGTGACTTTGCTGAGAATCATAAGGGACGTTGAAAATTATCCATTCCAATGCTCTCATTTTGTAATGAACAAAATTAATACCCAGAAAGATAAAGTAACTTACTCATGTCCCCATCGTAATTAGTGACGGCTATAAACCTGCTGTGTTCAAACTTTTGAACTCCTCACATTTTGGGAAAACAGATGCCAGAATATAAATATGTGTGATTCAGCTAAAGTTTTCAAACGTCTATAATTGAGCAACAGAGTTATAATTTTCTTTAAAAATAAATAGGCCAAATCATGGTTTTCCATCAAACTTGTTTGTGAAATCCACTTGGGGTGGCCCTTACAGTCTACCAACCTTGGATTTGTTCTTATTCTTGTTTCCTTTGACTTAAAGAGATGAGCCATGTGATTCCCAAGAGTTGGGAAGCTTCTCTGATGTTTTCAATAAAACAGTGTGTAGAGTTGGAACTCTTCTATTTTAGAATTTTTTTCCTGGTCATGAGGCAGTTAGTAACCATCACTAAACTCTCTCCTATTTCCATCTCAGATTGAATTTCTAAAAAACTCTGATTAGTTGTTTTTTTCTTTTTAGCTTGTACCTGAGCCTGTGGAGTTACACAAAGCCTTTAACTTGCCCTTTCCTCTTTTTATAGTGACTGAATTTACTAAATAGCAGCTAAAAGCAGAAGAAATATTTGTTCTCATTCATTCATTCAAACAATTAAAAAAATATATTGAGCACTTACCAGGAGCCAGGTCCTGTGCTCACTGTCATCCTTGAACAAACATTCATGGTCTAGTAGAGGAGATACAAGCATAAAGAAATACAGTATTTGCAGGGATACATGATGATTTTTGTCACAGAAGTATGTGGCACTGGGAAGCATCTCTTTGCCCAAAGGAGGTGGGGAAGACATTGGAGGAAGTGACATTTGATCTGGGCATTAAAAGATGGCTAGGATTTCATCAAGTGGTATAGAGAGAAAGCTTATTTCAGAAGAAAGAATAACACAAAGAGAGTAGTGGATTTCCGTTGAGTAATACATTTTTGGTGGTTGATAATGTAAATGTGAATGACTGGTGTTTCAAAATATTGAAGTATATGAAGACTGATTTCAAGTTTTTAAAATCCACTTACAAATTAATTTTTAAAGCTAAGCTGTAATTATTGTTGGTGTTGCTGGCTGCCCTTGTGCTTCACTGTGTTATGTGCTTTAAAAAATAGTTAATCTTCACACCAGTCTATGATGTGGTTACTTAGGAGGAAACTGAGCCACAGGGAGCACTCTTTTCCAAGGTCAGAAGGCTGGTAAAAAGCCTACTAAGAGTTTTACTCTTCATTTGCTCTCAATAAAATTTTAATATTTAACCAAAATGATAGTCTCTACTATGAAGTATAAAACATTGTTAAAAGACCTTTAGGAATGATTTATTCTATGGACTTTAAGGTATTACATAAAATAATTTAAAAAGAGTTCACCATATCCGAGGCTTTGAGAACGAATCACCCAGAGAGGTTAGATGACATGTCTACTACATGGCGAGTTGGGGTGGCAACTGATCGTCAGCTTCTTAGACGCTGCCTGGTCCTTTGACACTGGGTTCCAGGTGCGCACCTGGTAGATACAAAAGTGGGTAAGAAATAGTGCTTGCAGCAATGCTCAGTAACTTCTCCAAAGCTCGCAGAACCCACGGAGATGGCGACGGCACCCCACTCCAGTACTCTAGCCTGGAAACTCCCATGGGCGGAGGAGCCTGGTGGGCTGCAGTCTGTGGGGTCGCTAAGAGGCACGACTGAGCGACTTCACTTTCGCTTTTCACTATCATGCATTGGAGAAGGAAATGGCAACCCACTCCAGTGTTCTTGCCTGGAGAATCCCGGGGACGGGGGAGCCTGGTGGGCTGCCGTCTGTGGGGTCACACAGAGTCGGACACGACAGAAGCGATTTAGCAGCAGCAGCAGCAGCATACAACCCAGGCAGTCTGGTTTCAGAGCTTTGCTCTTATGGAGGAATGGAGATGGGAATGGATGAGTAGCCTCATTTAAATTCTGCTCTAAGACCTGCTAAAGAAGTTTCTTCAATATATTTAGTGCCTCAGTGTCCCCATTTGTAGTCACATTTGCCTAAGATGTCATAATTTATAAGGTAAATGAAGAAGTTTGGCTTTGATGGTACTTTGCAACAACTCCAAGAGGTACAGGGGAAGATTTTGTTATGCTTATTTTACGGATTAGGAACCAGGCTCAGAGAGGCTAAAGGAGTTGTTCAGCTTTATGCAGCTTTATGCAGAGATGGGATTAGAACCCACAGAAGAGTAATCACTGTCCCTAAAATGCTTATCATACAGACTGTGGTAAATTTGTGTCCACAAATGGAAAGCAGAATGTGATATGTTTTTTAAGAGGTTCCGGGCAAGGTGTCTAAATGTTCAGAGGAGAATTAAATTATGTCCTGTTGGCTTTCTGTTAGAAAGGCTTATGAACTGGGTTATATATATATGAGAAAGATATGGACAAGCATTCCAGGCGGAGCATAAATGGAGACCTAGTGTGTGAATGTTTTTTTTCATTTTCCACTCCAGACAGCTGATTCATTCATCACTGAATTTGAAGTCTCAGACTGTCCAGGACTATCTGAAAAAGAGGCAGGTAGCTTGGCTGCTTTCCTTAGAACTGAAATCAGCTTCTATGATGTTCTCTGGATTCCCATGATACTCCTGAAGCCATGGCCTGTGGCTTTAGTTTCTGCTGTCCTGGTTATCTGACCACCCCATTAGACCGGCGGCACCCCAGTCTAACATTCAGAAAACTAAGATCATGGCATCTGGTCCCATTACTTCATGGCATATAGATGGGGAAACCATGGAAACAGTGGCTGACTTTATTTTTCTGGGCTCCGAAATCACTGCAGATGGTGATCGCAGCCATGAAATTAAAATACGCTTACTCCTTGGAAGGAAGTAATGACCAATCTAGACAGCATATTAAAAAGCAGAGACATTACTTTGCCAACAAAGGTCCATCTAGTCAAGGCTATGGTTTTTCCAGTAGTCATGTATGGATGTGAGAGTTGGACTATAAAGAAAGCTGAGCACAAAAGAATTGATGCTTTTGAACTGTGGTGTTGGAGAAGACTCTTGAGAGTCCCTTGGACTGCAAGGAGATCCAACCAGTCCATCCTAAAGGAGATCAGTTCTGGGTGTTCATTGGAAGGACTGATGTTGAAGCTGAAACTCCAATACTTTGGCCACCTGATGTGGAAAGCTGAGTCACTGGAAAAGACCCTGATGCTGGGAAAGATTGAGGGCAGGAGGAGAAGGGGATGACAGAGGATGAGATAGTTGTAAGGCATCACTGACTCAATGGACATGGGTTTGGGTGGACTCCGGGAGTTGGGGATGGACAGGGAGGCCTGGTGTGCTACGGTTCATGGGGTCACAAAGAGTCGGACACGCCTGAGCTAGTGAACTGAACTGAACCCCAGTCTAATATCTGTGGCCTTTCTGTTCTGTGGATGATATTTCCTGTCCTCAGCATTGGATACCATCCATTGTCCACTTGGTTAACCCTATACAGTTAATTACTCAGGCAGCTCTGAGCTCTAGCCTACTTTCCAGTCCTGTCCTCTTCTCAAGATGCCTCAAGGACCTGATCTCATCTGCCCGAAAGCTTCACAGGAGAAGGAAATTCAGAATTGCCAGAGTATTGGATGTACTTTATGAACTATATAAACTTTCTAAGAGTGGAGATATGTCTTTTTTATAAAAAAAAATTTATTTTTTGCTGTGCTGGGTGTTCACTGCTGCAAGTGGGCTTTCTGTAGTTGTGGTGAGTAAAATAATCTATTTCTCCTTGTAATTCTATTCTTGTTGCTGAGTGTGGGCTCAGTTGTAGCACACAGGCTTAGTTGCCCTGTGGCATGTGGGATCTTTCCAGATCAGGGATCAAAACCATGTCCAATGCAGGAGGATTCCCAGCTCACTGGACCACCAGGAAAGTCCAGAAATACGTATTTTTTAAAAAAAATTAATTTATTTGGCTGTACTGGGTCTTAGTTGTGGCATGCAGGATCTTCAGTTACAGCATGCAAACTCTTAGTTGTGGCATGTGGGATCTAGAGCCCATGCTCTGCAACAAGAGAAGCCCGTGGTCCACAATTGTTGGGGTAATTTTTTCCTTAAATGTTTGGTAGAATTTGCCAGTGAACCCATACAGGCTTGGTGCTTTGTTATGGGAGGTTATTAATTACTGATTTAATTTTTTAAAATAACGTGGGCCTGTCTAGTTTATCTGTTTCTTCTTGTGTGAGTTTTGCAAGTTGTGTCTTTCAAGGATTCAGTCCATTTAATCTAGTCTATCAAGCTTGTGTGCATAGAGTTTTTTTATAGTATTTATTATCCTTTTAATGTTCAGAAGTTTGGTAGTGATGTTATCTCTTTTATTTCTGATACTAATAAGTTATGTACTCTCTCCTTTTTCCTTAGTTAGCCTAGCTAGAGGCTCATTGATTTTCTTGATTCTTTCAAAGAACCAACTTTTGGTTGCATTGGTTTTCTCCATTGATTTCCTATTTTAAGTTTCATTGATTTCTGCTTTAGTTGTCATTATTTCTTTTCTTCTGCTTATTTATATTTAATTTGCTTTTATTTTTCTAGTTTCCTGAGGTAGAAACTTAGATTATTGATTTTAGATCACTCTTTTTTTCTAACATGTGCATTCAATACTATACATTTCCCTGCAATCACGGTATCCTAAACATTTTGATAAGCTGTGTTTTCATTTTCATTTAGTTCAAAATATTTTAAAATTTCTCTCTTGAGATTTCTTATTTGATTCGTGTGTTATTTAGAAATGTGTTTTTTGTTTGTTTGTTTTTGGCTACACCATATGGCATGTGGGATATTGGTTTCCCTTCCAGGGATCAAACCAGTGACCCCTGCATTCAATGTGTGGAGTCTTAACCACTGGACCACCAGGAAAGTCCCAGAGGCATGTTTTCTTTTTAATTTTTTTTCAAAATCTCCACATATTTTGAAAAATGCCAGTTATCTTTCTTTCATTAATTTCTAGTTTAATTCCATTGTCATCTAAGAGCAGACATTGTATGATTTCTAATCTTTTAAATGTTGTTTTCTGGCCTAGCATGTGTTTTATTTTGGTGAATGTTCCATGTGAGCTTGAGGAAGAATGTTTATTCTGCTGTCATCAGATGAAGTAGTCTATGGATGTCAATTATATTCAATCTATTGATGATGCTGTTGAGGTCAACTCTGTCTGGATTATCTGCCTGCTGAACCTGTGAATTTCTGGTAGAGGGCTGTTAAAACCTCTAACTATGAAAATGGGATAATCTATTTCTCTTTGATACTAGCTTTTCCAGGACACTAGCTTGGTCTTGACCAAAATACTTCAGTGTTACCCCACTGCCTTTAGAATAAAGACAAAATTTCTTAACCTGGTTTATAATGCCTTTCATGTTCTTTCATTAATAGCCAAATGTGGAGAGTTAATAAATATTTATTGAATAAATATATATATATGAAGACATCCAAATAGCAAGGAGAAATAGAGACTGGTTTTTGCTTACCTGTAAGAGATGCTTACAGTTCATCTCTATACCATGTTTATCTCTACTTCACATGCTATATTCTAGCAATATTCTTCTGATTTCTTAAAATCTCTGTACTTGATGTTATCCTCACATATGCCATTTTCTCTTCCCCCACCATCAACACACACACACACACACACACACACACACACACACACACACACACACACACCTAAATAACCTTTATTTGTTCTTCAGGACTCGCCTTAAAAGACATTTCCTCTGGGAAACTTTTCCATCCTTATAGAGTTGGTGGTTCTCATTTCCTGTATTTCTCATTTATAACAGTTAGCCTTTTGTGTTCTAGTTATTGTCTGTTTTCCCTGTTAGACTAAAAATACACATACATATATTTAAAAAAATTTTTTAGTTAATAAATAATGAAAGCTTCTAAACAGGGAATGGGAACAAAGAACAAAGGCTGTCCCACTCCTGTAGACAGGATGTCCCAGTTGAACAGCAAGCAAGGAGGAGCTGAGCCCTGATCTGGAGCCCCCTACTAGAGAGGGATATTTAAATGTGTAGCATCAGGTAGCGCCTCTACAATGACTTAACCCCTTCTGGGAATGCAAAGAGAGGGGCTGTCACACTGTAATAGGCATCACACTATAATGCCTTTGAGGAACCTAATATAGTAACCCTTCAATGTCTAGCAGTCCAAGATTTGTCTAAGAGAGATGGACTCTTGTCTCTTTACCTTGCAACAACCTTTGAGGGTCCGAGAGTGGAACAGCCTTTTGAGGGTGGTGGAGCACTGAAAAGACTCCCACAGTTTTGTAATGGCATTGATCAAGGAAGCATCAGTAGCCACTGAAGTGAGTCTCTGAAGAATAGGTGGCTTCCAGTAAAGGAACAGGCAAAGGAAATTTCTTGAAACTAAATTATTTATGTTCATTGCTTTTCTTTTTTAATTGAAAGACATTCCATTGGAAAGAACTTCTCAAAGACTGAGAGGAAAATTTTTAAGAAAAGGAGTTAAGAAGGTAACTGTGGCTTGGAATGATAGGTTTGCTGAGCCAGCTGTCACTCTTATACCCCTTTTAGAGGAGGTGGCACTTCTCCAAGTGTGGCATTTCTCTTTGGCTATTCTGATCTCACCTTCTTGCTCTACCCTTCTTCAGAGCCACAGAAATTATAGTAGTGGTCTGCTTTTCCTTGTTTCTGTTCTTGAAATTCTCAGAGCTCAGTGCATCTCTTCTTGAATTGTTTTAGAACTATGAGACCTCATTTTAAGCAAAATGCATATTCCTGAAAAAATTGTGGATAAATTAAGATAGTTTTGAAAAATAATCAGGAAAACTTACTGTTTGCAAACTGAAAGTTATTTGTAACAATTATGCCCTGATGTATTTGTCTTATGAAGTTAAGTGAAAGTCGCCCAGTCGTGTTTGACTCTTGTCCATGGAATTCTCCAGGCCAGAATACTAGAGTGGGTAGCCTTTCCCTTCTCCAGGGGATCTTCCCAGCCCAGGGGTTGAACCCAGGTCTCCTGCATTGTAGGCGGATTCTTTACCAGCTAAGCTGCAAGGGAAGCTCGTTTGTCTTATAATTTCAGATTTTAAATGTATGGCTTATTTAAAGCTAAAAATGTAATTTCCGTAACTTTCAGCATTACTCCCTTAACACAGGATAGATTCTCACTTGAAGAGATCTTAACTAAGAGGTAATAACAACTGATAGTAACAACTCATCATGCTTTCCTGAACATCCTGTCTTTGGACCCCATCATAGCCCTGTAGATAAGAAGGGACATAAGATGCAGAGGAATAAAGCAACAAGTCTTTGACTTTGAAGTACTACAAGAGAGAGTTATGTGATTTTTTTCATTTTAGAAACAATATGATTTGAATTAATTTCTTTCTTGTCTGGCTTAGGGGACCTGCTCTCTGCAGGTTAGTACTGGGCCTTGGTTCTTATTTATTCCTGTATTTTGGGGAGAAATAATTTTGTTCACAACCTTGAAGTCAAATCTGAGCCATTATTGTCATTTTGGGCAAATTACTTAAAGATGAAGAGAAGAAGAAGAAAAGGATGAAGAGGAGAAGAAAAATGTCATTAATTGTGTATTTCATGGCCAGAAGTAAATTGTCCATTATCTCATTTAATTCTCTTCTATGAGACAGATATTATTTTCATTTTACTTTTGTTAGAAAAAGTAACTCAAGGTCATGGCAGTTGTTTTTTTTTAAACAGAAAAAGGGACAGAAATTCCTGTCTACCCCAAATGCACAATCATTATTTTCTTGGATTGCCTTACAGAAATATTCTGTTCTTAAATGTTTTTAGAGAGTATATTGGGAAAGAGAAGTGATTGAAGCATTAAAATTGCTGGAGTTTGGTGGACAAACTTGTATAAGGAATCCAGGGGCCTTTAGGGAGGGAAAGGACTCGGAACTTTTCTTATCTGAGAGCCAAAATTATTGAAATTAATGATTCACAGGGAGTGGCATTGAGACTCCTAGGATAAAAATTTCCATTAGGAGAGAAAGAAATGGACTATTGGGCTGAAGGTGTTAAGTAATGATGGATCCAGGTCTACATGCTAGATATCTTTCTTTGTCCTTTCCCATCCTGAGCTAAAATCTAGAAGCCTGACTTGTATAGACTAACAAAATACACTGATGGGGACTTCCCTGGTGGTCCATTAGTTAAGACTCCATGCTTTCATTCCAGAGTGTGCAGGTTCAATCCCTGGTCAGGGACCTAAGATCCTGCATACCTGTTAAGTGTGGCCAAAAATAGAATAGAAAGGATTGGGAACTCATGTACACCCATGGCAGATTCATGTTGATGTATGGCAAAACCAATACAGTATTGTAAAGTAAAATAAAGTAAAAAAATAATAATAAAAAGAATTCATACAGGAAAAAAAAGAGAAAAGAATAGAATAAAACCAATAGACTTCCTTGACTTCCACCTTCTGCTTGATTCTGGTCGATGAAAGCAGGAAATCAGAGGGAGGTAATGGGAAGAAAGTCTTCATGTTTATTCCTCTGGCTCATTTTCTAAAACGTTACCTAGGTCTGTCTACCTCTCTAGACTGAAGTACACAGTTCATCTTAAGATGGCCTTCTTATGACTGTTTTCAGTTTCTGCTAACTGCTCCTTTCTCTCATTCTTATGGACGCAGAGGTAGTAACATTCCACTGTGGTTGCTAGATTGGAACAACCCCACTATTCCCTGTGGGGTTCTATATCCACTCTTTGTAAATAGTCCTTTATTTTTTCTAATTTGAAAATACTATATTTTTTAGTTGGGACCCTGCTTGATACAGTCAGTTTGGCAGTGGATCCTAGTACCTATTACAACTGAGTCATCCTGGTGGCAGGCTTATGTCCTGGAGAAGGGGTTGGAGAAATTGT
This sequence comes from Ovis aries, assembly GCF_016772045.2. Taxonomy (NCBI): domain Eukaryota; kingdom Metazoa; phylum Chordata; class Mammalia; order Artiodactyla; family Bovidae; genus Ovis; species Ovis aries. The sequence goes on from NC_056055.1 coordinate 17,947,497, forward strand.
CTGAATAATCGTGTCATAGGGCAATCTTGTTCAAGTATAATGCAGAGAGGAGTCATCCTCCCTTGCCTTTTGAGGAACAGTGTCTTCTGGGAAGGAATTTCCACTGTGATGCTGCAGCAGTCAGAAGCAGAAGCTTGGTCACAGTCATGGGCTTCTCATGTGCCAGGCAATAATGGTCTGTACAGGGAGCCCAGCCCAGCCCTCTGCAATGACCTAGAGGGGTAAGATGGGGGTGTGAGGGAGGGAGGCTCACAAGGGAGGAACTCTAATATATATACTTATGGCTGATTTGCATTGTTGTATGACAAAAACCAGCACAACATTGTAAAGCAATTATCCTCCAATTAAAAATTATTTTTAAAAACCCAAAATTATGGAGAACAGATTAGTGGTTGAAAAGGTTAAGAACACACAGGAGAAGTAGCTGTAGTTATTAAAAGACAACATGTGTGACCTTTTTGGTGATGTAACTGTACAAATAAAACGGATGAAATCTGAAAAAGATTGGTAGATTACATGGGTGTCAAAATTCTGATTATAATATAGTACTATATTTGGGGGAAATGAGTAAAGTTATGTGGGATATTTCTGTATTGTTTCTTACAACTGCATGGGAACCTACAATGATCCCAATGTAAAAGTTTAATTTTAAAATGTATGATTTGGCATAAGAGAGTCAGAAGCTGGCTAAGTCTATGAGAAATGATTTTTTAAAATTCATAAGAAGGACACCATCTAATAATGCTGTATTTTCATAGCTAAATTGGAAGCAGAATTATGAGAAGTATTTTTATGGAAAATTGCTCTATTGGTCAACTGTGCATTAAAGAAAAAAATAGAAATGTGAATATAAATGGAAATGGCATCCTCTTATCTTCTTTGGAAATAGTGTTAAATTTAATTCTTAAAAATATAACAAACAATTTTATTGGTAAAAAATATTGTACTCAACTATCTATTGCTGTATGTCAAATTTCCCACAGAGTAGCTTGAAGACAACAGCCATTTAGTTATCCCTCACTGTTCTGGGCTCAGTAAGCAATCTCTCACTGCAGTCTGCCATGCAGTAGCAGTCAGATGGTGATTGAAGCTCGAGTTATTTGGAGGCTTGCGTGAGTTCATCCAAATAGCTTCTTCATTCTCTGCCGGGCAAGTTGGTGCTAAATCTGGAGCTCTCCATCAGAAGTTTGGTTTTCTACCCATATTCACATGTGCTAAGTTGTTTCAGTTGTGTCCGACTCTTTGTGACCCCATGGACTGGAGCCCACCAGACTCCTCTGTCCATGGGATTCTCCAGGCAAGAATACTGGAGTGGTGTGCTATTTCTTTCTCCAGGGGATCTTCCCGACCCAGGGATTGAACCCTCATCTCTTAGGTCTCTTGCATTGGCCAGCCGGTTCTTTAAAACCAGCGCCACCTGGGAAGATATATTCACAGGGGTAGCTTGGAATTCCTCGTAGTATGGTTGTCGAGAGTAGTTCGAATTCTAACATGAAGACTGGCTTTTCCCAGAACACATTTTCCAAGGGAGTTAGATAGAAGCTGCATCAATTTTTATTCAGACATGGAAGACACGCAGCATCACTTTGGTCACATCTATTGGTCAAAAGCTAGTTCCAGGTCGGCCCAGATTTAAGGGAAGAGAATGAATATACTGTGATTGATCCCTAGGGGTAGTCTTTTAGGACTATCTACTATAAACTCCAGGGATAGTTGTTCTGGCACCAGTGTTGACAGCAGCAAGAATTAGAGATATCTCTTTGGAATGCCCAGGTTTCTGTTACAGACAAGGCTATAGCCTTGAGAGCAAACAGAACTAGCTTTTCATTTCATGTGTATGCAGGCTGGGGGTCCCTTTGGAAAATCAGGAAAGGTACTGGACTGGGAGTCTTGCAAACTGGGGGCTTAAGTGGTCTACTTTAGGGCATATAGTATTCTGGAAGCAAAATACCTCAGTTTCATATAAATGAAGAACCTGAAGTTCAGAGAGATTAAATAAATAGTAGTGTCAAGATTCAAACCTAGGTTTGACTGCTGCCCCAAATTCTTATTACTATGCCAGGGGTATGAACTCAAAATGTCTATAGGGGCCAGACAAGTTCAATAAATGCATCAAGCTAGAGTAAGACAACTGGGAAGAAGCAGCTCATATTGTAGCCAAGCTGAACACCTGCATAAAATAAACTGCCCTTTAACCTACAAAACCAAACTAACCAGCCAAACAAAACTCAGCCTGAAGGCAGTGGCGTAGGTGGTGTAATGATGGCTGTGGACAGTTGAGATATGTTCGTGCTTCTTCTTCCAAAGAATGGGATTAGAATTTGCAGACTGGTGTTTTTCATCATTTGCCTGTAGAATTGCACATAAAGATACAAGTACTCTATGAAAAGCCTTTTCCCACACTCTTACCCAAGGGCTGTCAATTAGATTTTACCACGATTTCCCCAAATATATTATTTCATTGAATCTGCACATACCCTTGGAAGGCAAGTATGAGTATCTTCATTTCACAAATAAGGAACTGATTGCAGAGAAGTTACTCAACATACAAGATCATAAGGCATTAGGACCAGAATTCAAAGCCAGGTTTATATGATCCAAAATCCTTAGATAGAGAGGACTTTTTCTTCTAGTGCCATCTTCATTGCTTAACCTTTCTCCTTTATGTGCAAAATCAGGATAATAGTACCTGCTTTGCCTACTTGAAAATGTGATGGTGAAAATTAAATAAAAATGAATATTAAAATGTGTATCATTTGTAAAGTGCTAAACACAAGCATGCAGTTGTGTTAATTTGTTTAACAGAAATGTATGGAGGATTTACTATGGGTCAAGCACTCATGCTGGAATACTGCAGTGCTAACTCACAGCAGATGAAAGATCCTACATTTGTGAAGTTTACATTCTCTTGAAGCATCTGTACAACAAACTAAATAAATATGTAAATTAGATATGGCATTTTGAAAATGTGATAAATGCTAAAGAGAAAAATCAAGCAAGAAGGAAGATCAGGAGGGGTGAGGGGTAGATTCCCTCATAAATAATGCGATCAGGGAAGTCCTCTCTATCAGGACAAGAAAGACCTCATATCTTCTTGGCTGAGAGGTAGCAAAGTGTAGCACATTGGTCAAATCTGCCTGTGGCCTGTCCTCATAAGGCACACAAACTAAGAATTTTTAAAAACATTTTTTTAAAGGATTATAAAATAGCAAAGAAGAATATGTGCCTGAAAAGTTTAAAATATTTACCATCTGGTCATTTACAGAAAAAGTTGGCAGATTTGACCCATTTTTCATCCCACTACTGTGGCAACCAGCTTTGCCCAGGTATAACCTGACAACATCTGGCTTAAGCTACGTTGAGCATTCCTTGATTTGTGCCGCCTCCCACCCTTCATTCTCCATAGAAAGCAGTCTGACCCTCACACATGTGTAGCCTGGAGGTGTGAAGTCCTTAACACACATAGGGAATGACCATGGGGAGTGGGGGCTGATAGATAGATACCTCCCCCCACTCCTCTCAGGCAATTGCTCTCGTCTGTGTCATTCTATATGCCTCCCCAGAAGGTACTGGTAGGATTAAGCTCTGCTTCCTTAAAGTAGTGACCAGCTTTGGCTTTTCCTTTCTGTTTCTTTCCCTTTAGATCCTCTCCCTTGCTTCCTAACAGCTCTTGTCTCAGGCTCTGCTTTTGAGGGGAAACCTAGTCTAAGACAACTAGTGTCAAGAGTGGCCTTAGGAAGCTGTCTTGCACTCTGGAACTGGGTTATGGTCAATCTTCTGTGTCAACTGATGAACCACAGAAATGTTTTGAGCAGAGGAGTAACCTGACTTGACTACTATTTAAAAATAATCATTCTAGCTGTTGTATTGACAATGGACCTTAGGGAAGATGTTTGCCCTGGTGGTGATGGTCACAGTGAAGGTGGTGAGGAATGGTTGCATTCAGAATATAACGAGTGAGTTAGGTTTGCTGATGATTGGATGTAAATTGGGCTTTCCAGGTGGCACTAGTGGTAAGAACCCACCTGCCAATGCAGGAGATGTAAGAGACTCAGGTTCCGTCCCTTTGTCAGGAAGATCCCCTGGAGGAGGGCATGGCAACCCACTCCGCTTTTCTTGCCAAGGGAATCCCATGGACAGAGGGGTCTTGTGGGCTACAGTCCATTGGGTTGCAAAGAGTCGGACACGACTAAGCATGCACAGATGTAAATTATTAGAGAGAGGCATCAGAATAACTGTTTGGCCTGATCAACTTGAAAGATTAATTGTGATAGGAAATACTGTGGGAAAAACAGGCTTAGCGAATCAGTGTGATGCATCATTATTGTTTTTTATTATTCATTCTTTCAATTTGTCAAATATTAAGTGGGCAGCTACTCTATACCAGGAACTGTGCTTGGCTCTGGGAATTAAATGGTGAGTAAGAAAAATATAGCTCAATCCTTGTAAGTACTCAAAATCTAGCAAATTTGGTTTTATAATTTAGTGTGATAAATGCTATGGTGATTAGATGAAGAGTCCTAAGATCAGAATGAAGAAAGAGGAGAAAGATCGAGGGAGGAAGAGAACAAGGAAGAGGACAAAGAAAAATTTCCTTGATACTGAGCTTTGACTCTGCACATGGCTCTGTGTGAGCTGCTTTATCCTATTGAGTCTCATTTAGTCCTCTCTACGCCTCTGTGACATAGACATCGGAAGGAGTAGTGGTGGGGCTCAATGGGATGACATTACTCAAGTTCTGTAAGAGACATGTCCTGATTCTGTAAATGAAGGAAATATCTAGGCTTGTGTTAGAAACCTAGTGCAAATCTTTGTGATATAGGCAAGGTGAGGTCTTTTGAAGTCTTTTTTCCTAAATTTAAACCCAAATCTTAGCATGCCACCATCCTGTAGCCAGCTATATCACAGGAAATCACAGAAAGGAGTACACAATGGCTGTGCCTCCTTCCTTATGGGAGAAGGCTCTGCTCCTCTGATTACTTTTACCCCTAGGGAAGGAGGTACAGAAGCAGGTAAGCTACCAGTCTACATGACCTTCAAACCCACCCGGATACTGTATATAATTGAGATTAATGTTTGGTCTTCTTGGGAGAAGAGGGAGATAAGTGGGCAGAAAAGTGGAGAATTTCTTTTCCTCCTGAAGCTTGGATTCAGTTTAGTTCAGTTCAGTCGCTCAGTCATGTCCTACTCTTTGTTGACCCCATGGACTGCAGCACGCCAGGCCTCCCTGTCCATCACCAACTCACAGAGCTTGCTCAAACTCATGTTCATTGAGTTGGTGATGCCATCCAACTATCTCATCCTCTGTCATCCCCTTCTCCTCCTGCCTTCAGTCTTTCTCAGCATCAGGATCTTTTCCAATGAGTCAGTTCTTCACATCAGGTGGCCAAAGTATTGGAGTTTCAGCTTCAGCATCAGTCCTTCCAATGAATATTCAGGACTGATTTCCTTTAGGATGGACTGGTTGGATCTCCTTGCAGTCCAAGGGACTCTCAAGAGTCTTCTCCAACATGAGAGTTCAAAAGCATTAATTCTTTGGTGCTCAGCTTTCTTTATGGTCCAAAAAGGTAGGATTACTTCCCTTTTATAGATGAGGAGTTTAGTAACTGGTTCAAGCTCAGCTGAGTAGCAGAGCCTGTGTCCAACCTAGGTCCGTCTGATTTTTTTGGCTCTGCAAAACCAGTGTCTGTGGCATTTGAAAAGAGAACGTGTAATCAAGTGGAGAAAAAAATGTGGCATATTAGAAGCTTCTTTAAAAAGTCTAGAGGGCACAGGAGTTCTTAAGGGACTAGAGAGTACCAGGACAAATGAAATTTATGGGACATGTGACTGAACATGCCATGAAAATACTGGGCTTGCCAGATTTCAGTTCTTTCTGAGAAGAGTTTAGATCAAGAAAACAAGCTGAGATTGACTAATTGTTACCCAGATTTCTGACCCTGCTGAAATGTCTCTCATGTAATTCTCCCTGGGTTTCAACCTACTATGCTCATGTTTCTTTCTTTTAATAATTTAAAAAATATGGAAATGACAGTTTGACTATAAAAACAATCCATGTTCATTGTAACAAACAATAAAATAATTTATAGAGAATATTAAAAAAAAGTTATCCGTAATCCCCCAACTCAGGAGATACCACAGTGAATTTGTCAGTACACATCCTCCTGGATTTCAAAACTGCATCTTTGTTTCCAAGTGTAACATCATGTCCTTTCCCTCACTTGTTAATATATTCCAAATTTGGTGTAACGGAGGAAAGTCTTGAACAATGTAACTCCAGGAAGATAATGAATCAGATCTACCTTGGGGGAGCCTTTTTTCCCTTTTTCTCTGTCACCTGTCAGGTCCAGGGTAGCCTCCAGGGGTATCCTGAGAGTCAATAATGAAGGCTCCAGACTTGTTGAGAAGTTGGAAAACAATTGAATAGAGAAGAGATGCCAACTCTGAAATCTCCAGGCCTGTGGACTCTGTTTCATTTAAAATATAGGACTTGAAACCCACTTTAAAGTTTTGATTATTCTTTGGGCCTCCATGGGTATTCTCAATACACTAAAGCGAGAGTCAGCAAGCTTTTTCTGTTAAGGGCCAGATAGTAAAATATTTTAGGCCTTCTGGATAATACTTTCTTTCTACTCAACTCTGCCACATTAGCAGAAAAACAGCCATAGATATGTAAATCGTAGGCATGACAGTATTCTTATAAAGCTTTATTTATAAAAATAAATGGGAAGCTGGATTTGGTTGGAGGACTATAGTTTACTAATCCTTGCCTAGCTAAGGAAGAACATTTAAAAAGAAATTATAGCATTTCTCTCCATCACCAAAGACGGGAGCACTGGGCCCACACACACACACACACACACACACACATTCAGTACATTTACTCACACATTTCACTTTTTAAAATTGTGGTAAGTATACATAAGATTTACCATTTAAATGAGTTTTAAGTGTACAGTTCAACTGTATTAAGTACATTCACATTATTGTGCAACCATCATTACCATTTATCTTCAGAACTTTTTTTGTTTTGCAAAACTGAAAGTCTGGACCCAGAGTTAAATAATAACTCACCACCCTTTACCCTCCATCCCTGGCAACTAACATTTTACTTTCTGTCTTTGTGAATTTGACTACTATAGGTCTCTCATATGAGTAGAACTTTACATTATTTGTCCTTTTTTAACTAGCTTATTTCACTTGGAAAACCTACTTGGGAAAGTACAGTGGTAGAACAAACAAAATTAAAACAGGCCACACTGTGACCCACAGTGAAAGGGAAGCTCCTAGTTAACTCCATCACAGTAAATGATCTGAGTTGGTCTTTTTTTTTTTTTACCCTGATTAACTTGGCAGGCTAAACTAGTATATGTATCAGTGGATGATTGATATTTACAAATAGTCCCCTTTGCTGGACATTTAGGTTATTCCCAATGTTTTGCTGTTACAAACAGTGCTTCAATAAGCATCTTTGTACATAATCCTTTCCTGCACATCAAATCACTTTTTAGTGATGGCTGAGTGATTGTATCTTCAGCAGTAGTTTTGTTGTGACCGTGGATTGTTTGACTCCAAAAAAGTTGTGGATCCAAGATGACTACTGCTAAAAACATTGCTTGACTGGTCTTTAAGAGAACTGGCAAGAGCTAGACAAGACATCCAGACTTCAGCCCTACAGGTTTCTTCTCAGGGCAGAGATCAAGGTTGGTGGTGGAGGACAGGAAATCAGGAAGGACATTAGAGCAAGACTGGCCAGGAAGAAAGGCCCTGGACTTAAGCCCAAGCTGGTAAATTCAGCCTGTTTATTGTGGATTTCATTGAGGGTGAAGGAGAAGTGGGGATAGAGTTCTCTGAAGAGTAGTTATATAAGCCAGAGGGACTTCCCTTAGCTTAATGCATCTTGGTCTGTTGGATTTACAGGAACCTTGGAGGAAGAAAGTAATCACATTGTTCTATTCCATACTGTGAAACTGGCTGTGTTAGAACTATTTAGCCATATCCAATTGTCTCCACTTTCTAGGCATATGGAAGGATATGTTTTCTCATCTCTTGCAAGTCATCAGGGCCATGTGACTAGTTCTAGCCAGTGGACCACAAACAGAAGTACTGTGTCATTTCTAGGATGAGATGGTGAAAAACTCAAGCTTTAGCCTCCCACCCTCTTAGAATACCTGAAGATGTTGTGCTGTGATGGTGACATTACAATATAGAATCTCTTTTAACTTGGGTCCTTGGCTGATTTTGTGGAGTACTCATTCCGATGTATTGTGATGAGAAATAAATTTTAAGTTGCTGAATTTTTAGCACTGTTGCCTATTCTGTTCTGACTGTCCCTGTGCAAGGTCTAAGGGCAGAGTTGGAATCTAACTCTAAGTCTCTGTAACCTTAAAACCTGTATTAGTATTCTTAAATCATGCAAGTCTCTGGTTGGTGTGATTTTGGGAACACAGTGGTTTTCAGGCTAGGACACCAGATCTTGAATCTAGGAATATGACTAATCCTGAAACTCATAAGATTGAGAGGAGGAGAACACAGGCTACTGATCATACCTCCTGCTCCTATTAGAAGTAGGAACTGATTGGGGATGCTGACCCCACGAGCAGAGACATCAGTAGATTCAGTGTTAGACAGATGAGTAAAGCAAAGAGAGGAAAAATGAGAGGAGGATGTGGGTTGGTGATGCTCCTTGTTACCAATGAAATCCAGTAATCTCATTTCCAGAATGACAATGCAGATTCATTTAAACTTACCTCAAACTTCCATCCTAGCTTACATTGCTATATGTGGGTAGTCAAGGCATCAGAAGTCACAGATATCTTAGTGCCAAAGAGTTATTAATCTGGCACAGTTTCAGCTCACTGAGAATTAGCTTTCTTTTGCATTTAGTCACCTTGTCTTTAGATGCTGCAGTCTCAGCATCAAATGATCCCTCCCAGCCTTAGGCTTCAGGTGGGTCCTCCTGGGTGATAGGTCCCTGAATGTGAAATCTATGGAGAGCTTCTCAGTTCTGCTTGGGTCCATCAGGCCAAATTCACTGACAGTTTTAGTCTCTCCTAATCTCCTAGGGACTAGAAAAAGGAAGAATGTTGTGGAGGATTTCCCTTTATTTTCTCTTTCATATGAGAGCTTGGGATACAACCCAGAACTCCAGGAGGAGACACAGTGGACTATCAAGGTCCCCGACGGGAAAGAAGAAACACAGAAATCATTTTGTTTTGAAAGTTCCACTTTATCACCTCAACCATAGGCATGATATCTACCTTATAACATTGCAGCAAAGATTAGGTGACATACCCTTAGAATAGTGCCTGGCAGGCAATGGGAGCTAGATAAGTATTCATTCTCTCTCTTTCTACTATATCCTCAAACCATTTTTGTGTGTGTGTGTGTGTGTGTGTGTGTGTGTGTGTGTGTGTTCAGATATTGTAATCAAAGTGTACTAAACAGGACCATTTCATCCCTGAGCAATGCACCATCAAGAGATCAACACCTACAGGATTATACAAGCCATTGACATGAGTTTCTAAATGTATGACCCCATCAAACATAATCTGTCTGTGGGGCTTGATCTCTGAATTGAGTTCTTTTGGTTGCAACATATAAAGACTCAGTCAGGTTAGTCCAAGAAATGTCTGTGGGGCAAAGAGGAAACAATCTCATGGAAATCCAAGAACAACAGGCAAAATAAGCCAGCCTACATGGCACTGGAGGTGGACAGTGGACCAGTGCCTCTAAGGATCTCAGCAGCAGACTTTAAGGATCTTCTAGTACTCTTTCCTGGAAAATCCCATGGACAGAGGAGCCTGGTAGGCTGTAGTCCATGGGGGCGCCAAGAGTTGGGCTCGACTGGGCGACTTCACTTTCACTTTTCAGTTTCATCCATTGGAGAAGGAAATGGCAACCCACTCCAGTGTTCTTGCCTGGAGAATCCCAGGGATGGGGGAGCCTGGTGGGAGGCCGTCTGTGGGGTCGCACAGAGTCAGACACGACTTAAGTGACTTAGCAGCAGCAGCAGCAGCTAAAGTATTCCCCTGAGAAATGCCACACATATTGTCTCTTAGGTCTGCTTCTTGTATCTGCCCATTTCTCTCCTTGCTAAAAACTGACTTCTCTGTATACTCTGTGTCTTTTCTTTATTTTTGCTCTTTTTGCTTGGTTTTTGCTGTCTTCTGACTTGGTTCATTTATCACTAATTGTAGCATCTCCAGCTTCTCTCAAACGTGTGACCCTCAGTTTTCTGTATACTGCCCAATATATTGGCCATATTTCTCAACTTAAATTCCTAAGGATTTAAATATATTCTATATTTAATTCCATCAAGAGTAGAATTGAGTTGGTCCAGTCTTCCCCATATGGCAGATCTTTCTCCTGGGCCACATAATAAGCTTCTGTCTGCCTTGGGGTTACGTGTTCATGCTAGTATGGCAGGACAGAGGATTTGAAGGTTTGAAGGAGGCCAGGTGGCTACATGGTGGAATTTAGGGTTTCGCTGCCTAGATTTGAGGACTGCAGAAAGACAGTTTCCTGTAGAAATGGCTATGATTATGGCAGACATACGTGATTGGCATGTATAATACAGATTCGTTGAATTTTGAATTTTTCATTATCCAGTTTAGAGATAGTCTTATCAAAATCCTGTAGTTTACATATGAGGACCAGACACTCAAAGAGGTACAGTGATTTGCCCAGTATTACATTCTAAGTAGTAGAGTAGAAATTAGAATTTGATTCAGTGTGTTTTCTAGTATATTAAGTATAAATATTTAAAAAAATTCTTAATGACCTAGTACGTGTGAGGCGCTGGAACAAACCAAAGGAAGATCCTTGCCCTTGGGGGCTTATATTCTAGACGGGGAAGAAAGATAGTAAATCCAATCATGAAAAACAAGTAAATTATATAGTGTGTTAGAAAGTGACATGTGTTATAGCAAAAAGAGAGTTAGGAGGATTAGGAATGCTGGGGGTGGAGAGCGATAATTTAAAATGGGGAGTTCATGCTTTACTGTATACCCGAAACTAACACAACATTGTAAATCAACTCTGTGTGTGCTGGTCACTCAGCTGCGTCCTACTCTTTGCAACCCCATGGCCTGTAGCTTGCCAGGCTCCTCTGTCCATGGGATTCTCCAGGCAAGAATACTGGAGTGGGTTGCTAGTCCCTTCTCCAGGGGATCTTCCTGACCCAGGGATTGAACTCAGGTTTTCTACATTGTGGGCAGAGTCTTTACCATCTGTGCGACCAGGGAATAAAAATTTTTTAAAGTAAGGAGCTCAGTATAGGCCTCAATCGGATCATAAGAGAGAGCAAGTTCCTGAGAAATAAGGCTATGTGTATTCCTTCCTCTTCCCCTGGCCTAATGCCTTGACTGTACTGAATATGGAGTAACTGTTTATTGGATGGATCAATTGTAGAAATGCCCTGAAGGTTAAGGAGGACAATAAAAGTCTCTAAGTTTATATTCTCTTTTGGTATCTCCCTGAGTCACTTCATTTCAGCAGCACGCTTCATGAAGCCCCCTCATTACCGTATGAGTCATTGCAGCAATGTGCCCTTTCAGTACTCCTGGGACTCTTAGACTCATGAAATGCCTTGTAAGCACTCTAAGTACAAAGTTGTGGAGAAAGATTTAATTAACAGAGAAAACACAACCTAAGCATCAAATACAACACAACTCAGTCTCACAAACTCCCGTTCCCTTGGAGGCATTGGAATAGTGGGGAGGCTTTTTGTCAGTGGTGTGCTGGTAAATGTCTGACAACCAGCTCTCTAGGGCCGGGAGGAGATTATGATTTGTAGGCTTGCCCATTTCTGTGGTGTAAATACTCTATGGTTGGTTTAAAGTTTAGTTAGAAACTGAAATCACTGAACATGGGCTTGGGAAAAGAGGAACAGTAGTAGAGTATGGTATCGTATTTCTTTCATACGGAAGCATGGATGTAAGGAACCTTAAGAGCACATCTAAATACCGTAAAATAATTAGAAAGTGATGAATTTTGAGTTTTATTATTGTTGCATTTAAAATAATTTACTTAACTGAAAGTTCACATGATTTTAAATAATGTTTAACAACCGGTTAGCAAAAGTTCTGGAAACTTAACGATTGGCTCCTGTGAAAAGATACATGGCAGCCCCAGTGTACCATTGATCCTGGGTCCTTTTGCATGCCATTTTCTTGACAAGGATCAGCTCATTCCTTGAATTATTGGGGATCAAATGTAAAGACAGCTCCATTGCTTCCTTGTCACTGCACTGCTCACGTCTTCCCATGGCTGCCGTCTGTGCCTTCTGCCACATGACAGAAGTAAGTAGAGTTTTGTAAAGTCTTAGGAAAGTGTCCTTTTTCTAGGTCAGAGCCACCTGGATTGGGCACATGCTTTTATTCTTCAGTGGACTTTGATGTCTTCCATCCCCATATTCTTCACCTCACCCTGCTCATGCCCCCTCTTCTGTGTTCCACTGCTGAGCTCTGGGCTGTCAGATTCCAGCTGTTCAGCAGGCATTTGTGGAGTGCACATTGTGTGCTCACTCCCCTCCTTCCTGTGTTACTGGGTGTCAGGCTCTGGCCTCTGGTCCCATTCTCTCATGAGGTCCTTACAGTAACCCAACTAGACAGGTCTTGGATGTGTGTGTGCTCAGTTGTGTTAGACTCTTTGTGGCCCATGGACTGTAGCTTGCCCAGCTCCACTGTCCATGAAATTTCCCAGGCAAGAAGACTGGAGTGGGTTGTCATTTCCTACTCCAGGGGGTCTTCCTGACCCAGGGATCAAACCCAAGGGTCTTGCGTCTTCTGCATTGGCAGGTGGATTCTTTACCACCAGCCCCACTTGGGAAGTGGTAAGATGGGTCTTAGTAGTTTGATATTGCAGATAAGGGCAGTGTGGCCTAGAGGGAGGAAGTGACTTGCTCATAGTCCAGAAGTCACATCTTAAGTGAGACATTGTCTTTGACATGGAATATGCAGACAAACACCTGTCACTCCTGGCTGTGGCTGGTTGTGGACTCATTTTGCTCAATTTATGGGGACTCAGATGTCTTTTCTGGTGTGCTTTACTACAGAATCCCAGCAGGGGGACATTTGGGAAGAAGGATAGAGCTATATTTGGGGTCAGGTCTGCTTTCTGGGAATGTCCATTACCCCATCACATTCACTCACACTCGTGGCTGCCAGAGCTGGATTCTGGCTTCTGGCTTCTGGCTGCTGAAGAGGAAAAGCCACAGGGAGGCCAGCTCGGCTCGTCCCAGGGCCGGCATTGATAGTAGGCCGGGTGCCGTCCAACTGAGCAGCAGATGTGTCCTCTGGCAGCTTTCTTGAGGGGAAGCCAGTTTTAGCTACAGAGCAAATGTTGAAGACCAAGCAAGAAGAGGAGGTGAGGGTTGTAGGGCCATAAAGATTAATTTCCCAGAAAACCTGCATTCAAGTCAAAGTGCTCCTACTTATTAGCTTTGTAGCCTTGAGCTTAAAACTCTGCGAAGTTTCCTCTTCTGTAGAATGGAGGGGAAGGGTGAAGTATGATAGAGGCTGCCATCTGCTTGTAAGGTGTAGGGCTCTCTACATGTGAGGTGCTGCACTCAGCACACGCTCATTACTGTACAAGGCGGCCCAGGGCCAGACTCATGGTCAGTATGCAACAAATGCCAGCTATTATTCTATTAATCCTTATAACCATCCTGTGATTAATAACAACAGAAAGAATGATTGTTGCTAGCATTTCCCGTGTACTTTCTATGTAGCCAGCCATTGTTTTAACTTATTAACTTATTTAACTTTCCCGACTATCCCATGAGATTGATTCTATTTTTAACTCCATTTGGCAAATGAGAAAAATTGGAACACAGTTAAGTTGAATACATTGCCAAGGACACATAGCTAGAAAGTGACATGCGTGCTTTTATTGCCCTCACTTTACAAAGTTGGTCACTGTGGCACAGAGGGGTTGCGTGGCATGCTGAAGGTCAGAGTCAGCAGAACTCTTTTCTGTGTTGCTGGGCAGGTGAAATGACATGACGGAATGAAGACTGCCTTTTTGAACTGTTGTTCTGTCTGCTTCAGGCAGGGGTGAATAAACTCCACCTGTTCTGTTTTTCCTGGTAGAGGTATAGCAGCTGGCCTGAGACACTGGGGCCTTTAGGAAGTTCTGTTTGGGCTTGGGGGATTATATAGGTGGGTGCTGAAAGCCAGTTGGGTATGTAGGCCCTGAACTTTCCATCCCCTTGGGACAGCCCAGGAGTCACAGCTTATCTGACTTCAGAGCTGCTGCCAGCTGGAAGCCTCCAGAAGGGAGCTGACTGACAGCTGGCCACGATCACATGCAGCTAGGTTACCAGCAGTCACCCTGTGGGTCTCTTCTCACCACAGTGACCATCTCCAGAGCCAGGACAGCAGGCAGCTGGGCAGAGGGAGGAAGACCTGAGGCCCAGTGGGGTGGAGATAATCGGGGTGTCAGGGAGACTCTCTTAGCTCTCTCTTCTTGCTGGTGCTCCCCACATACCCCCTCTGTCACCTGGGAACCTTCCTTTTCCCAGGTGCCCACTTCCCAGGATGGAGTGGGGACAACAGTTAGGTTTTTGTGGAGGGGTCCCAGAACCCCAGAACTGAGATGCTCTTTGAGAGCAGGTTGGTGCCACATGCCTCTAGGACTGTCTCCTTACTACATTGAGAGCCTTCTGGGCAGGAGCAGCTCAGGGTTCCCTTTTGCTGAGTCAGCACAGGGCCAGGGATGGTGTTGGGGACAGTCATGTTTCCTGAGGGAAGGCCTCTTGCGATTATTGGGTTGGAACTTGATGTTGTGGGTGGAGGTAGTGGTGGCAGTGGCAGCATGGTGTGTGTGTGTGTGTGTGTATGTGTGTGTGAGTGTGTGTGTGTGAGGAGTTTTAGGGGAAGGGGAACAGAGCCAGCCTATTCTGGAAAGGGGCAACGGTGCCAATCTGGTTGTCCTATTTAGCAAACGTGTATACTGTTGGTGTGGCAGGAAGGCTTTGGATACAACTGAACGTGGCCTTGACTTCTTGCTCCCTCTCGTATGGTGTGGATGAGATGGTGGTCATGCACACCCTTTCTCTGAGCCTCTTCATCCCTAAAGGAAAGGCATCTGTCCTTGGTGTGTGGACTGTCCTGGGTAGGAAAGGTGAGAGCCTTCCTGTCTGTCCCACTGTGAGTATCTTTAACCAAATGAGGGAGCAAGGAGGCAGGGGAACAAGGATACTGGTTCAGTGTCTCTCTGTTGGGATTGGCATTTGCTGCTCCTTAATCCTCTCTGCCTGGAAATCCCCAAGGGCAGCAGGAGAGTTTCTGCCAGGAGATGAGGTACAGAAGAGGCCCAGCTTCCTAAAGTGGAGTCCTCACCAAGCTCTGCTGGAGGTTTGAGCTGTTCTCTTACTAAAGGGCATATAAAGTTCTGCAATGAGCACCAGATTGGAGGATGAGATTTGGGATTCTGGCTATGTCATCTGTCGAATTGCACCAGGGGATGGGGACAAGTTTCTCTATTCAGGCGTCTGAAGGAAGTTCTGCCTGGATGCTTCCTTGTTACCCCACCTTTGTGTCTCTAACTGTTACTTGTCCTCCTCCCATAATGCCCTCTTTGAGACTCCCTTTTGTCTCCTCCTCCAGACACTCTTCCTTCTCCCTGCATGACAGTCCCCAGACCTTGTCTCTCATATCTTGAAGACTCTGTGCTGCAGGCTGCAGCTGGATGTGAATAGATGCTTCCTCGGCCCAGGCTCCTGAAAAAGCCAAGGGAGAAGCTTGGGTGGGTGACAGGCTAGGCTTCCTGAGGATGGGCTCAGTGGGAGGGTGAGAACTAGACTTCAACTATCAGTAATGACCAAGCCCTCTTTCTTCCTGAATAATCTTAAGGCAAATGTCTGTATAAGAATTATTATCTTATGAAGATCATACAGTCCAGTTATAACATGAAATTCCTCTAATTAAAGTGATTTGATCCTAGGTATGAAATATTAATCTTGACATTATTGTGCTAGTTATATATTCTTCTCCTCCCCGGGCCTATTTTCACTGCAAAGGGACTGTGAGTCAATGAGGATGAATTGAAACTTCCAGAAAACCTGTTTTGTTGTGACCCCTAGATCCTCCTTGAGAGGAACTGGTAGTGGGTAGAGATACTGTTCATATAGCTGCCACAAATAGTTCCCTTCAACCCCATGCCACACACCCCCCTTACAGGATTTTATGCTTTACAGAATCACTATCATATGCATTATGCGAAATCCTTAAAACACAAGTCTAGGGTAAGGAGTCCCCTCCATTACCAAGTTATAGAAAATCTATGACTCAGAGGGGTGACTGAGCTCCCTGTGGTTACACAGATATTAAGCAACTCAGAGTTTCTTAAGTTGCCTTCTATGCCCCCTTCCCTCTGCTCAGCTGCTTCAGCCTACACTCTTTGTTGGGGAGGCCACACCTCACCCACCACCAGCAAGGAAAGAAAGTGCTCAAAAGATACCCAGATGCAGCTGGTGCAGAGCTGGCAGGAATGGGAGAGGGGAGCAAATGTCCTCTAGGCTGGGAGTCCAAGTCATCATGGGCATGGGAAAACTGGAGGGAATCAATCTAACAGCTGCCTTCAAACCTGTGTGGCTGTTTCTGTGCCCCACTTCCCAGTGGTTGGCCGTACCATCCACCAGCTGCCCCGCTGGAAACCTGCTGTGATTCTGATCCTCGAATCCTCACATCCTTTTGACTTTCTGCCCAATCAGCACCAGTCTGTCCTGTCTACATCTTCCCTGGCTCTCCTGCAGTCCCCTCATCTCCATCTCCATGGCTAGTACTCTGGCACTGTGTCTACCTTCCCCAGTCCATGGGCACTCTGCCTGTAGGCTCTCTCCCCTCCTCCCAACTATGTATCCTCAATGAGATCCTTGCAGTGAATTTTAGAAAGAAAGAAAAAAAAAAAAAAGGCAAATCTATTTGTGTTATCCTTCGCTGGCTCGACATTGCTCTCTGAATGCAATGAAAGCCCATTAGCTGGAGCAATATATTTCTTACGTTGGCCCCTGCTTACTTCTCTAGCTTCACCTCCCCGTGTGCATGTCTTGCTCTATCACACGCTGAATTTGCCAAGCTCCAAGGATTCTGTCATCTCCCTTCTTGCCCTGCTCACTCCTATTCCCCCTTCAGTTGTCATTTTCTCCGAAATGCCTTCCTCTCAACACCTCCACCAAGACTGGCCCCTCCTCAATACCCCTTCGTGTTTATCCCCACAGGAAGGAGGGACTGAGAGAAGATGGGAAGGTGGTTGAGAGTCTCCTATAGTGGAGTGCCCACTATAGAGAGGTCACACATTTATCATCCAGTTTCTTTGTGCATTTTGAAGTGAGGCAAGCCACTTCAATGTCCTCCCCCTTCTCTCTCAACTGTCAGTAAAGTGTATCAATATTCAGAAATACTTGCGTGAGTGGGTTTGTGTGTGTGCCTGTGGGGAGGGCAGCACTGAGGAAAAGTCTCTGAAGTTGAATACATGGGTCAACCAGGAGGCCACAGATGTGGAATAAGATTCAGGGGAGACCTTGGAATGTTGGGAGGCCCTAGGAATCCACAGAATCTCAAGGAGTCCTTTGAGCTGCCTGAGGGGATTACTGGGAATCTTAAGGCTAACAATTGGAGATTTGAGACTAACAACTGCCCCTGATATCTGAATTATACTGGAAAGGAGAGCAAGTCTCCAAGGGAGCTGTGGAAGTAAGAATAAGATGCACTTTGTGTCTTAATAATTTAGCTGCTAGGGAAGAAGTTGGGGTGGGGGGGCCACAGTAAGGAGAGCTGGACCCTCATCTTCTAGACACTTGTGGCTCCCTCCCCGACATCATTCAGGTCTCTGCTCATCTATGCCCCTCACAGAGGCCTACTCTGACCAGCAGAACTACATTTTGTGTAAAGAGTAGTTTGAGAAGTAAAATTTTGAAAACCTCTATCTTAAAACTAGAATATTCTGAAAAGTATCATATTATTATCGATTGTTTCTGAAAAGTATCATGCTATTATCTATTATCTATTGTTGATCTATTAATCGTCTATCTCTAATGGGTCATTTGATTCAAGTAAAACCAAACCTGAGGCCTCCCAGTTTTCTCCAGTGGTAAAGGACCTGCCTGCATATCCTGTGAAAAATAGGAACTGCTAAATCCTTTTAGTAGGAGGAGTGACATGATCAGTTCAGTTCAGTTCAGCTGCTCAGTCATGTCCGACTCTTTGCGACCCCATGAACTGCAGCACGCCAGGCCTCCCTGTCCATCACCAACTACCAGAGTTCACTCAAACTCACGTCCATTGAGGCATTGATGCCATTTAGCCATCTCATCCTCTGTCGTCCCCTTTTCCTTCTGCCCCCAATCCTTCCCAGCATCAGAGTCTTTTCCAATGAGTCAACTCTATGCATGAGGTGGCCAAAGTACTGGAGTTTCAGCCTTAGCGTCATTCCTTTCAAAGAACATCCAGGGCTGATCTCCTTTAGAATGGACTGGTTGGATCTCCTTGCAGTCCAAGGGACTCTCAAGAGTCTTCTCCAACACCACAGTTCAAAAGCATCAGTTCTTCGGTGCTCAGCTTTCTTCATAGTCCAATTCTCACATCCATACATGATCACAGGAAAAACGATAGCCTTGACTAGAAGGACCTTTGTTGGCAAAGTAATGTCTCTGCTTTTCAATATGCTATCTAGGTTGGTCATAACTTTTTTTCCAAGGAGTAAGCGTCTTTTAATTTCATGGCTGCAGTCACCATCTGCAGTGATTTTGGAACCCAAAAAAATAAAGTCTGACACTGTTTCCACTGTTTCCCCATCTATTTCCCATAAAGTGATGGGACCAGATGCCATGATCTTCGTTTTCTAAATGTTGAGCTTTAAGCCAACTTTTTCACTCTCCTCTTTCACTTTCATCAAGAGGCTTTTTAGCTCCTCTTCACTTTCTGCCATAAGGGTGATGTCATCTGCATATCTGAGGTTATTGATATTTCTCCTGGCAATCTTGATTCCAGCTTGTGCTTCTTCCAGTCCAGCGTCTCTCATGATGTACTCTGCATAGAAGTTAAATAAGCAGGGTGACAATATACAGCCTTGACGTACTCCTTTTCCTATTTGGAACCAGTCTGGTGTTCCATGTCCACTTCTAACTGTTGCTTCCTGACCTGCATATAGGTTTCTCAAGAGGCCGGTCAGGTGGTCTGATATTCCCATCTCTTTCAGAATTTTCCACAGTTTATTGTGATCCACACAGTCAAAGGCTTTGGCATCGTCAATAAAGCAGAAATAGATGTTTTTCTGGAACTCTCTTGCTTTTTCCATGATCCAGCGGATGTTGGTAATTTGATCTCTGTTTCCTCTGCCTTTTCTAAAACCAGCTTGAACACCTGGAAGTTCATGGTTCACATATTGCTGAAGCCTGGCTTGGAGAATTTTGAGCATTACTTTACTAGCGTGTGAGATGAGTGCAATTGTGCGGTAGTTTGAGCATTCTTTGGCATTGCCTTTCTTTGGAATTGGAATGAAAACTGACCTTTTCCAGTCCTGTGGCCACTGCTGAGTTTTCCAAATGTGCTGGCATATTGAGTGCAGCACTTTCACAGCATCATCTATCAGGATTTGAAATAGCTCCACTGGAATTCCATCACCTCCACTAGCTTTGTTCATAGTGATGCTTTCTAAGGCCCACTTGACTTCACATTCCAGGATGTCTGGCTCTAGGTGAGTGATCATACCATCATGATTATCTTGGTCGTGAAGATCTTTTTTGTACAGTTCTTCTGTGTATTCTTGCCACCTCTTCTTAATATCTTCTGCTTCTCTTAGGTCCATGCCATTTCTGTCCTTTATCGAGCCCATCTTTGCATGAAATGTTCCCTTGGTATATCCAATTTTCTTGAAGAGATCTCTAGTCTTCCCCATTGTGTTGTTTTATTCTATCTCCTTTTCCCTTACATTTCCCCAATAACATCAGGATGATGATTAAACTAATTTGATTCTTTAAAAGGGTAGCCATCCTTAAGTTAAATCCTTACCTGGTTTGGCAAATTCTCTGCCTTTTAGGTCCATACCAATCCAAGGGGAAGACTAGAAACTTGCCTTCTCAGCCTCCTTTGCAACCAGGATCTACACATAGGAATCCAACTCAACTAGCTTGAGAAGCTAGAATTGTTTTGGAGCTTGGTGACATGAAGAGGGGGGTGCCACAAAATCCACTTTGGTGATGGTGGTCTCTGGTGGATGCAGTTTCTGGAGGGGTCAGAGGTAGATGTGTTAGAGAGGACCCCCCAGCCCTGCCTTTTGCTTGAGGTGAGCTTGTGTCTTCCCAGTGGTTCAACAGTTATGTCTCCTCCAGGTAACTCTGTGGTTTGATTGGGTATTATTCCTGGAGAGAGAACCTTCAGTCCTCTCAGGCATTTTGTGAATTTCCTAATAGCCTTTCATAATCTCTTTTCTGCTTAAATTAGGTCAAATGGTTTTGTTTGCAGTTAGAATCCCTGAGTGATCTATTTCTCCCTGGTAATTTGGCTGCAAGCAACAGAAACCTTCTCCTCCTCCTGATTAAAATAAGTAACTAGTTACCTCAAAGTAAAAGTTACATAGTGGCAGCACAATCATTATAGATATGTAGTAAACCTTTACTGTGTGCTGGCTACTCTTGTAAAGTGCTTTACACAAGTACTTCATTTACTTCTTGTACAAATTTTCCTGGGCTTTCCTGGTGGCTTAGCAGTAAAGAATCCGCCTACAATGCAAGACACAGGGGATCTGAGTTTGATCCCTGGGTCAGGAAGATCCCCTGGAGAGGGCATGGCAACCCACTCAAATATTCTTATCTGGAGAATCTCATGGCAGGCTACAGTCCATAGGGTCCCTAAGAGTCAAACATGGCTGAAGTGACTGGGTACGACACACACACAAATTTCTTAATTTTACTAAAGAGGAACAGAAGCTGAAATATCCCAGTATCACACAGCTAGTAAGGGTTAGAGCAGCCACTTCAACCCTGGCAGTCTCATTCCAAATCTGACATTCATAACTACCCTAAACTATCTTGTTGTTACAGAAGCTCATTATTTATGCAGCCTTATAGTTCATCTAGTCCAAATTGTATATCATACCTGATTTCCTTTGTTGTACCCCCAAACAAGTGGAGAGTGATTAACTCTCACTAAAGGAAATGGGGGCATCCCTGGTGGCTCAGTGGTAAAGAATCCGCCTGCCGATGCAGGAGATGCAAGTTTGATCCCTGGTCTGGGAAGATCCCCTGGAGAAGGAAATGGTAACCCACTCCAGTATTTTTGCCTAGGAAATCCATGGAGAGAGGAGGCTGACAGGTTATAGTCCTTCAGGTCTTAGAGAGTTGGACATAGCAACCCAACAACAACAAGGAAGGTGGGCGTATGTGACAGTATTAAGAGGGTGGGGTCTATGAGAGCTGATTAAATCACAAGAGGAGAGCCCTCATGAATGGAATTAATGCCCTTAGAGACCCTGGAGACATCCCCTGCCCCTTCTTCCATGCAAGGGAACAATGAGAAGACAGCCATCCATGAACCAGGAAGCAGACCTTCATCACACCTGCATCTGCTGGTGCCTTGATCTTAGACTTCCCATCCTCCAGAACTGTGAGAAAGATAAATGTTGTTTAAGCAAAAAAACAAAAAAAAAGATTAAATGGAGCAAGAAGACATCCTTGAAATCCCTCCATTTCCAAGAAGCAGATACCAGGCCGTACTGGTTAGAATGTGTTTGGCTGCAAACAACAGAAGCCCCAATAAGTGTCTTAAATCTTACAGAGATTTGTCATGTCATTTATCAGGAAGACAGGATGTAAACATTGTCAAGCCTGGTTAAGTAGCTCCATGTTATCTTAGATCCAGGCTAAGATCCAGGCTAAGATCTATCCTTCTGTCTTGGAATATCCCCTGGACAGAGCCTGTCACGCTATAGTTCATGGGGTCACAAATAGTTGGACCTGACTAAGCAACTGAGCACACACATTCCGCATCCACAGAGGACTGGATTTTTAGCTTCAGACTAACAAAACAGCTGTCCTAGATAGCTGCAGACATTGTGTTTTTTAAAGATTGCTTTCAACATGGGAAGTTGGGTGTTAACAGCAAAAAGGGGTCTCCTTTACAAAATGGTATTCACTTGTAAAAGTCTTACTGGCAGCCATACCTATGTTTTGGGTCTTCCTGTAAACCAGTCACTGACAGATAGGAACAAGAATACCATGAATGGCTTAGATGATTCATCACCTGGAGAAGGGTTAGTCCTACCTTCCCTGAGTACTTTGCTGTCTGCCTAACACCTAAACAAAATCTGGGTTCTGATGTAAGGAAGAGGATATGTGGAAGCTTGCCCGTTGGGTAGGCAGTAGACAGGGTCTACCATAGTCGACCATGGCATCAGGACACACTGGGCTTCTGGTCTTGGCTGATTTATTTATTTGCTTAAGAAATATATATTTTTAATTAGTGTTGAGTACTGTGTGATCTTTGGACCTGCCCATTACTTGCTGTGTGTTTTGACAAGTCATTTGACCTCTCTGGGCTTCAGCTTCCTTCTCGTTAAAATGAAATGGCCAAAGTAGATGATTTTGAGGTCTTGCCTCATATTCCATTCATATCTCTTTTGTCTTTTATAACAGGTTTACATTAAGAACTATAATTTTTGATTTAGGCTAGTTTTGCCAATGGACAATTTATACCTTCTTACCACTTGAAAGCTATGTTTTCAAGGTGGGACTCCCATACTCTTGGGGTATGAGTGCTGGGTGAGTCAGTGGGTATGATAAGCCATAGGATAAGCATGGTGCATCTTCCAGAGTTTTGCCCAAAGATTTGGAAAGAAAACCTTTGAAATTTTTGTTTTCTATTATATAATTGTGAGCCTATTATGGAATATGGTGCAAAATTCTCAGACTTGGACAATGGCCACATCTCTTTTGGGAATATGTGTTTGATTTTCGCTGTAGCTATGGGTCTTTAGATAGAAAACCTTGTGTGTAGAAATGACTAACCTTTTCTGAATTCAGAAAGTGACCTAGGTTATTTTCATATCACTTGGGTTTGCTTTCTTTAGAGTTCCTCAACCTCAACACATTGACATTTCAAGCCAAAAAATTCCTTGTGGGGGTATTTGTGGGGTGCTGTTTGTGCACTGTAGGATGTTTAGCAGCATCTATGGTCTCTACCCACAAGATGCTAGTAATGGTCCCCTTTGTGTGACTACCAAGAATGTCTCCAGGCATTGCAAAATGTTTCTGGGGGGTTGAGAGAATGGCTCCCGTTGAGAATCAATGATGTAAATGGATTAATATTTGAATTCTTAACTCTGCTTGTTATTTTGGATTAGTAGTTCTGCAACCCTGGACAAGATGCCTGCTTTCTATAAACTTCAGCTCCTTTATCTGCCAAATAGGGCAAGTTCATAAGATTGTTTGTCTACATTAAATGAGTTCACAGGTATTGAGTTTAGTACAGCATGTAGTCTTAATGGCCTTCCACTAATTTTAGTTTTCTTCTTCCCTTTGGTTTTCTGGAGATATAGAACTTTCCAATTGAAAGGGATCTTAGAAGTCATCCCACCAAAATTCTTCATTTTATAAATTAAGAGACTGAAGTCCATAGAGATAATCTGTCTCCTCAACCCTGAATCTATCTTATACTCAACTAATGTAAAAGAGACATACCGAAGTGAAACTGTACTGAGTAGATAAGTTCAAAGGCTCTTTCCTGTCAAGGATGATTTGCAAGATTCTTGTCCCTGTAGATTTCCTCATGATGTATTACCTCTGAGAGAATTCCAAAGCACTAAATTCTACTTGTGACTCAGACTAAGTTCAAATGTTTGGTTTCAGGGACTATCAATTGTCTCTTTGGAAGCACTTGTCCTGTGCTTTTTGAATGTTGGGGGATGTTAAGCATTGAAACAAAACATATGAAATATGAGAGTTAATATTTGAACCAGCCAAAGTTTAAAAAATAATTTGTAATCATCAAGAAAACTTAACAGCTGTTCAAGAAACAGAGCAAAAGAAAGAATCAGGAAGATCAACGGATGACTCCAATTTTGCTTTCTTCTCCGTCAAAGACAAGGCTATTCTGACAAAAAAGATTGGGACAAACTGATAAAAGGTACGGAATTCCCTGCAAGAGGAGACATGGGGATAAAGGCTGTCCTAAAAGAGCTTGTCTTCTGGACTAAGCAAATCACTTCACAAGCTATTGGGAGATTTGCTGGTGAGATCAAACAGCCACTGTCAGTAATCTGAGGGACTCATAGAAAATGAGAGTCATCAGAAGGACTAAAGATGGGCAAGTGTCTTGATTTTCAGGAAATACAATTAATTTTCCCACTTCACCCCCACTGACTATGAATTCATGAGTTTGGTACCCGTCTTAGGCAAAGTTCCATAAAAGATTATTCTATTAATGGCTGATGAGTGCCTACAAATTAAGCAGCAATGCCTCTAAGCCAGTAGCATTTCAGTAGAACAGGTCATGCCAAAGTAATCTAATTTCTTTTTCTGATTAGGGTGGTTAGAATGGCTGAGCAGGGTTGTGAGGTGAGCACAGAATATCCAGATGACAGCAAGGCATGTCATTAAAGGCAAAATGAGGGAAGATGGGCAGGATACAGATATCATGTGCTGGCTGCATAATTGTCTCCAGTGAATAACAATTAATGGATGAATAGTGATGAGAAAGCAGATCCTCAGTGGTTACAGTGGGGCATTGGCCCTGGCCCTGGGCTTGCACACACTTCATTAGCATATTAACCAGATCAAACCATGATCTTCTCTCTGTTCATGATCATCCTGTTCTCTGGGAGATCTACTTGGCCCTTAAGTCTTAATGAAATGATAGATATGGGTAGCTGTGGTTTGTGCCAAGTGACCCTGAGTTCCAGGGTATAGCTTACTGAACTCGTTGCTCTTGGGATATGTGCTCCATGGTGTTTGTTGATCCTTGTAGATCTGGCCCATCACTACCTCCCTAGTTTCATTTTTGCTGCTCCCTTTCCTGTGCTTGCAAGGTTTAGCCATACCAACCTGTAGTTACCTATGTACGCCATGTTGTTTTATGTCCCCTTTATTTTGTACATTTTCCTGTATCTGACTTGAGTGCCTTTCTTTTTTTTCCTACTTCTTCATCTGCCTGACAAGATTCAGTTCAAGACTCTTACTCAAGACTCAGTTAAACCTGATTTTCCTTGTACAGCCTTTCCTTTCATTCCCACCATTTTTTGGCACTGTTCCTAATAAATTCTTCCTCATCTGAATTTTGGTACTTGTACCTACCACTGTTTAATAATTATCACTCTATATCAAAAACCTACCTACTTATCTATCTCCTCTGCCCTCTGTTCTCTACCAATTAACCTACCCCACTTCTCTACCCCTACCAAAACACTTTCAGGTCATCACGGACAGGGACTAGATCCTATCCCAAGCCTGGTATTTAACAGAGGCACTCAGTAAAGGAATTAGTGAATAAAAAATCAATGAGTGAATAAGTAGCTTGTATGAAATCTGTTATTTTGACTCTCTGTTACTGAGTTTCAGCCTGCTGAGAATCACAATCACATTTTTATATATCCTGGGTACTTAGGTGCAGCTTTCTAAAGGATTTTAAAAAAATAAATGGGATTCCTTTCCTATTGCTGCCTGCTACCTCAATAAGGGCTTGTAAATGCACTGAAACAGCAACAGAACTGTTTATCAGGGTACACACAAACCACACTGCCACAACCTTACAGAGTCTCCCAGGGCTGTTAGTGCCTCAGTTCACTGGGAAGCACACAGCAAAAGCCCAGTTTTTCAAGGCTCCCCTCTGTACCCAAGAAAGCACATCTATGCCACTTAGATATCATGAGGCATTTTTAGAAGTGTTATCTGTACTTTTGAAAAGGGAGTTGAGCCTTACTCATCTTTTTTCCTAGACTCAGAAAGTAAGTACCATTTTATTTAAATGCAACCAAATCAGGGAGGCATAAACAATAATTCAGCCTTCCTGGTACTTTAGGAAGAGTCTAATTATTATGGGAAGATCTGGGTCTTTTAAAAGAATGCTCCGCAGAGCATAATGAAAGAATTTAAATTCAAATGGGGGCACCAGTGCAAGTCAGCAGGCATTTATATCTGTGCCAATTATTCAGTTCTAAATAGCTAGACCAGGCAGCATTTGTTGCAGGTTGGCCCAGTTGCCTGACTGGAAGACTGGCAGCCTGGCTTGCTACCAATATCCCTGAGTCCATTCTGGTCCCTGTGTAATGAGAGTTGGCATTTAGTGCCCTCCAAAATGCAAGGGATGATACTCCACTCATGATACTTCACACTCAGAGTCAGGACTGGCCTCACATGTAAATTCCTGCCAAGCCAAGGGGCAGAAAGCCTGAGGTTTAGGAACAGGCAGACCAGGGTGTGAAATCTGCAATGAGATCACAGTGTCTGAAGGAAACTCAGACCCAATTCAGATGCCCCTTTAAAGGGTTGAGTTGGCTAGTGCTTATTAATAATGTCATATATTTAAGTAGAAGTTTCCACCATGGCCTCCATGATCGCATATACCATGGCTAGGAAGCTCTACAGCAGTTGGGTCTTGCTTTGCAATTGAGAAATGAGGGCTAGAGGGCTCAGTAGAGTGTGAAGATAAATAGAAACTTAACATGTTTGTGGCTATTTCTACAGGGGAAGTGTCATGGGCGAAGATCCCCATAGATATCAGGATGGGGCATGCCTTTAATCTGCTGTGGATCAAGCTCCCCACTTTTGGAGGCAAGAAGACACTGGATCACACTCATTGCTCTCTCTGCTTGTCATTTGTGGTCTAGTGGCTTGAAAAGACATCTGCAGGACCTAGAGAAGGTAAGAGTGGGCTCAGAGAGGGAAAAAAATGTATTGAACACCTGCTTTTAGCCTCCTTAAAATAACTGGAGGACATTAAGTAATTAGAGCTTTGTGGGACCCACTTTCATAAAAGAGTAGGGCAGAGATAAAATCAGATTCCTGACTCACACAGTAGTTAATTTTATGTATCAACTTGGCTGGGTCATGGTACTCAGATATTTGGTAAACCAGCAGTCTAGATGTCTCTTTAAAGGTATTTTTTAGATAAGATTAACATTTATGTCAATAGATTTGGAGTAAAGCAGATTACAGATGCTCTCTGATTTAGGATGATCCAACTTAATGATTTTTTGACTTTATAATGGTGCAAAAGCAATATTAATTTGGTAGAAACCATACGTAGAACTTTTTGAATTTTGATCTTTTCTTTGGCTAGTAATATGCAGTAGGGTATTCTCTCGTGATGCTGGGCAGGGCAGGGAGCCTCACAGCTCCCAGTTAGCCATGCAATCACAAGGATAAATAACCGATACATTTATATCCATTCTGTACCCAGACAACTATTCTGTTTTTCACTTTCATATAGTATTCAATAAACTACATGAGATATTCAACACTTTACTGTAAAATAAGCTTTATATTAGATGATTCTGCCCAACTGTTGGCTAATGTAAGTGTTCTGAGCA
The DNA here is from genome assembly GCF_016772045.2 of Ovis aries. Classification (NCBI taxonomy): domain Eukaryota; kingdom Metazoa; phylum Chordata; class Mammalia; order Artiodactyla; family Bovidae; genus Ovis; species Ovis aries. The sequence continues at coordinate 17,975,022 of NC_056055.1, forward strand.
TGTTTGAGGTAGGCTAGGCTAAGCTATGATGTTTGGTAGGCTGGGTGTATTAAATGCATTTTTCACATCATGTTTTCAATTCATGATGTGTTTATTGAAAAGTCATCCCATTGTAAGTCAAGGAAGATCTGTACCCTCCATAATGTGGGAGGACCTTATCTTATCAGTTGATAGCCTCAGGAGAAAAAAGACTAAGGTTGTCTGACAAAGAGGGAATTTGGCCAGCAGGGAGTTTTGGGACTCAAACTGCAATATCAACTCTTCTGTGAATCTCCAAGTGCTGGTCTTCTCTGCAGATTTTGGACTTGCAAACCTCCACAATCACATAAGCCTATTTCTTACAACTCTCTTTCTCTTTCTCTGCACACATATACACACACACACCCTAATTGTTCTGGAGAACACTAACACATATACAGTACACTAGAGTAAATTCAGTTGAATTAAATAATTAAATGTAAACAAACAAAAAGATAAAAGTACTAGAAGGAAATATTGATACATATTTTGGCAGAGGTGGGAGGGAGTGAAGAGCTTTGTGAAGAATGCACACCACTGGCAGAAACCATAAAGAGAAAGATGGCTAGATTTGACTAGGAAAAGTCTATATCTTCTAATTGTCCAAAAGTACCATAAGCATAAGAAGAGGTGGCAAGAATACACGGAAGAACTGTACAAAGAAGATCTTCATGACCCAGATAATCATGATGATGTGATCACTCATCTAGAGCCAGACATCCTGGAATGTGAAGTCAAGTGGGCCTTAGAAAGCATCACTACGAACAAAGCTAGTGGAGGTGGTGGAATTCCAGTTGAGCTATTACAAATCCTGATAGATGATGCTGTGAAAGTGCTGCACTCAATATGCCAGCAAGTTTGGAAAACTCAGCAGTGGCCACAGGACTGGAAAAGGTCAGTTTTCATTCCAATCCCAAAGAAAGGCAATGCCAAAGAATGCTCAAACTACTGCACAATTGCACTCATCTCACATGCTAGTAAAGTAATGCTCAAAATTCTCCAAGCCAGACTTCAGCAATACGTGAACCGTGAACTCCCTGATGTTCAAGCTGGTTTTAGAAAAGGCAGAGGAACCAGAGATCAAATTGCCAACATCCGCTGGATCATCGAAAAAAGCAAGAGAGTTCCAGAAAAACATCTATTTCTGCTTTATGGACTATGCCAAAGCCTTTGACTGTGTGGATCACAATAAACTGTGGAAAATTCTGAAAGAGATGGGAATACAGACCACCTAACCTGCCTTTTGAGAAACCTATATGCAGGTCAGGAAGCAACAGTTAGAACTGGACATGGAACAACAGACTGGTTCCAAATAGGAAAAGGAGTACGTCAAGGCTATATATTGTCACCCTGCTTATTTAACTTATATGCAGAGTACATCATGAGAAATGCTGGGCTGAAAGAAGCACAAGCTGGAATCAAGATTGCCAGGAGAAATATCAATAACCTCAGATATGCAGATGACACCACCCTGATGGCAGAAAGTGAAGAGGAGCTGAAAAGCCTCTTGATGAAAGGGAAAGAGGAGAGTGAAAAAGTTGGCCTAAAACTCAACATTCAGAAAACGAAGATCATGGCATCTGGACCCATCACTTCATAGGAAATAGATGGGGAAACAGTGGAAACAGTGTCAGACTTTATTTTTTTGGGCTCCAAAATCACTGCAGATGGTGACTGCAGCCATGAAATTAAAAGACGCTTACTCCTTGGAAGAAAAGTTATGACCAACCTAGATAGCATATTCAAAAGCAGAGACATTACTTTGCCGACTAAGGTCTGTCTAGTCAAGGCTATGGTTTTTCCTATGGTCATGTATGGATGTGAGAGTTGGACTGTGAAGAAGGCTGAGCACCAAAGAATTGATGCGTTTGAACTGTGGTGTTGGAAAAGACTCTTGAAGGTCCCTTGGACTGCAAGGAGATCCAACTGGTCCATTCTGAAGGAGATCAACCCTGGGATTTCTTTGGAAGGAATGATACTAAAGCTGAAGCTCCAGTACTTTGCCCACCTCATGCAAAGAGTTGACTCATTAGAAAAGGCTCTGATGCTGGGAGGGATTGGAGACAGGAGAAGAAGGGGACGACCGAGGATGAGATGGCTGGATGGCATCACCGACTCAATGGACATGAGTCTGAGTGAACTCCGGGAGTTGGTGATAGACAGGGAGGCCTGGCATGCTGCGATTCATGGGGTAGCAAAGAGTCGGACACGACTGAGTAACTGAACTGAACTAAACTGAACCATGAGCATATAAAAAGGTAAATGATAAACTGGGAAAAATTCACAATGTATGTTTCAGACTAAATTTGCATATAATTAAATTTATATTTAATTCACAAAAACTTGTCATGAAGGAATAAAATAAACTGACTATCCTAATAGAAAAGTAGGCAACAAAATGCAAGTCACAAAGAAAAACAAGAGGTCAATAAACATAGAAACATATTCAATATCAAAGAAATGCAAATACAAATAAAATGTAATTTTTCTGTATCAGGCCATCAAAAGCTTGAAAGTATGCTTATATGCAGTGTTAGCAATAATGTCGCAAAAGGGACAACTATTGATGGAATATAAATTAGTATACCTTATCTTAGACTTCCCTAGATTTCCATGTCTAAGATTAATAACAGACAAATGTACAGACATATATGGAAGTATGATAATCTCTGCACTACTTATAATAGCACACTGTTGAAAACAACCTAAATGTCCATCAATATGATCTTTTAGTTAAATAAATTATAATAAATTCACATACTAAAAATTGACTTATTTATTTTTTAATTTATAACTGTAAAGTTATATTCATTTCATGAGGCAGATACCCATTATTATTAAATTAAAAGGAGAGTTACAAAAAATATGTACAGTATAATTCCAGTTTTGTAAAATATTTATTACATATGTATATAAATCAACAGTCTTGAACAGAAGAAAGACTGGAAAGAAATGTATCAAAGTGTTGACAGTAGTAGGTGAAGGGATTATGGATAACTTAAATTTCTGTTTGAGTATATGGTGGAAAATGGGGGATGTTATCTACAATTTTCTACTATAACTGTATATTACTTGTATACTAAGAAAAAGGTTGTTATTATTCTATAGTACACTATGTATGAGATGGAAGAGATGACAAAGTGGGGGGAACAAGTAGAATTAGGAACTAAAAATCAGAGGCAACAATTTCTAGAACCTTGAAAGTGTTCCAAAACTCATGTCCTAGTCTCACATTTATTTTTGTCATTCTGTTTCCCTGACTTGATATGCAGTATACTTACGAAAAGAGGGCTTTCTGTGGGAAAGCAGAGAACGGGGGAGGCAAAGGAGACCGCATCTTGTTCGTAACCTATCTGATAGGGATGAGAGTGGGAGTCAGCACTAGAGAGGGAGCATACAGCCTGTAAAGAGAGTAGAGAGCAGACAGTCCGTAGGGTCACAAGGAGACAGGGGTGGAATGGCCTCTCTGAAGGAAGCAAGAGAGGTCTATCAGGAGCTGGGAGTTGGAGGCAGACACTTATGGGGTAGACCCATCCCAAATATTTGCTGGTATCCCAAATATTTACCTTACAGCAAGAGGTCCATATGCATACTTTCAATGTGCATTAAAGTTTGAAAACCACTGTATACTATATTCACAAAAATCCAGCAGCCCTGCATGTATATCACAGGGAGAAAATTTAAAGGATTCTTCTCTGGAGAAACTGTTTCCAGGTGGAGAGCTTGTATATACTGGCATCCCCTGTGAAGAAAGCCAGCTTTCCCAACAGTCAAGCCCAGCATTTAACAAGACTTACCCCTGCAAACAGAGCCTCCATCAGCATTTTAGTTCCCCATGATTAACTCTGAATGGACAATCAAGAATCACGAAATATTTAAGGAATACTTCCAATATTGAAAAGAGAGGCCAAACCAAGTACAGGGTGAAAAAGACCATATATGGAGCAATACTACAAAGTTTAGAATTAAAATTCTCTAAGAGAGAAGAGAAGATACTGCTTTTCTTAAACAAGAGCTGTGTGTGTGTGTGTGTGTGTGTGTGTGTGTGTTTTAAAGGTACAATCAGAGATAAAACAGAATATATAGAAGTCAAAAAATACAGTACCTGAAAGTTTTAGGGATTCCCATGACTGCCCACACATCCAGTGATTCTGTAGAAGTACTCAGACTCCGAGATGACTGTAATCATGTCCATTATTTATTACAGTCAAGGATGCATAGCAGGATCGTAAAGGGGAAGGCACATCATGTGGGTTCTGAAGTTGTCCAGCACAGGTTTCCAAAGATTTTCCTCTGGGCAGCGTGGGATTGCTGAGCAGAATATGCTTTGGCTTTCAACAGTGAAATATAGAAACCCGTGCAGTATTTTTGCCAGATAAGCCATCTTAAGACTCACAGTTCACAGTTTTTAATGCTAATCATTTAAGTACTCTCCGCCTGTGGAACTAGCCACAATTACCAAAATTCCTGACTGTCAGAAGAAAAGCAGGTGTTCACCCTAAATCACATTGTTTGCACAAACAATCTAGTCAGGCTAATAGAACAGAATTCAGTGCCCCAGGCACTTAAAACACTTTTAACACTTATCACTTAGCAGCATGGAGTGCATACCAGAGACCAAGTTGCCAGGAGCCGTCTTTAAAAGCGTCTGCCCGCGATGCAGGAGACCTGGGTTCAGTCCCTGGGTCAGGAAGATCCCCTGGAGAAGGAAAAGGCAACCCACTCCAGTACTCTTGCCTGGAAAATCCCATGGACAGAGAAGACTGGTTCGCTATAGTCCATAGGGTCGCAAAGAGTCGGACACGACTGAGCGACTTCATACTGTAGAGAGAGCCTGGAAAATCCCATGGATGGAGGAGCCTGGTAGGCTGCAGTCCATGGGGTCACGAAGAGTCAGACATGACTGAGCGACTTCACTTTAACTTTTCACTTTCATGCACTAGAGAAGGAAATGGCAACCCACTCCAGTGTTCTTGCCTGGAGAATCCCAGGGACAGGAGAGCCGTCTATGGGGTCGCACAGAGTTGAACACGACTGAATCAACTTAGCAGCAGCAGCAGCAGAGACAGCACAATCAGACCTGCTGTGTTAACTCTCTCCCTGCAGAGAGAAACTGAAAATTCAATAGGGAATAAAAAAGAAAGACAAAATTGAAAAAAATCTTTTGAGAATAGGATGGGAAAAAAGATAACTAGAAAATACAAAAATTATGAAACTAGGGAATTGGTCCAGGAAGTTTTATATCTAAGATGAGCAAACAGAAGAAAATAGAAATTTTATTCCGTAATATAATAGAAGAAAAATTTCTAGACCTGAAAAACCAGAGTTTTCAGATTAAAAGAGTCCATTACCAACACAACTCAGTAGAGGCCCATGAAGAACAGATTGTGAGTTTTACTAGTGTCTGGGACCTCCAGCTATACCAAGATGGCATCATTTGCTCTTCAATAATTCATTAACATTTTAGGTGGCTTCTTTTTACCTGTTCATCTTGTGACTGCCATTTTCCCCCTTCTTTGCCAAAAGCAAATGTTTATGTGTCTTATTTCTCTTTGAAAGAATTTGTTTGAAATTCATGTTACTCAGTTGCCTTGTGACCTGAGCTCTTCAATATACTAAAAATTTATCATTTTTAAAAGATTTTTAAAAGGGTGGGAAATCCGTTTGTATTTTTTTTTAGCTTAAGTTATTAAGGACATGTTCATTTCTCAGCTCTTCATTTGGCTCATAAGCTCTCTATTTTCTTTCTTCTTTGTGGGGGGTAGCTGGCAGGTTTATTTATTTATTTATTTATTTTAATTTATTTATTTCTGACTAACCATTGGTGTGTAAGTTGTTCAGGGGGTGTGATCAGCCTCTTTTTGGTCAACACCATTTGGAGACCAATGATACTCATCTAACAAAGGCTTGAAGACCAAAGACCTCAGGGTTCTTCTGTGAAGACTTTAAAAAGAGAGTATCAGGCTGAATGTAGACATATTTCCTTTCTTCTTAAGGAATTATAATTTCTCTCTTTTGTTTTAGAGTTCAAGTGGCTTTATAGCTTGTTAGTAAAAAGAAGTTAATCAGATATTTCTGACTCAAGACATTTTCTACTAGTCTAGAGAGCAAGAAAATCTTAAGTAAATTAGTCATATTTTACAATTTTATTCACTAAGATTTATTAAAATACAGTGGATTTCTATGAGTCTCTGTTACAAATATAAAATAAAATATTTTTTTCTTTAGGAAAGCACATAATGTAAAATTAAAATGAACTGTTTTTTAACATGAAGCATATGTGCAACCTTTGTAGAGTCCCTTCCCCTCTTTGGACCTTCAATTATAAAATGAGGTTCTAGAACTAAATAATTTCTGAGGTTTCATTAGTTATTTTTTTAGCAGCTTTATTGTGATGTAATTCACATACTATATCATTCATCTCCTTAAAGTGTACAATTGGGGTATATTACATTGTTTGTAATGTATTGGGGTATATTACATTGTTAATTTCTTTAGTTGTGGTTAAAAAATGCAAAGTTATTCAGTCCTGTCCAACTCTTTGCAACCCCATGGACTGTAGCCTACCAGGTTTCTCTGTCCATGGAATTCTCCAGGCAAGAATACTAGAGTAGGTAGCCATTCCCTTCTCCAGGGGATCTTCCTGACCCTGGGATTGAATCTGGGTCTCTTGCACTGCAGGCAGGTTCTTTACCATCTGCACCACCAGGGAAGCTCCTAAAAAAAACATAATGTAAAATATATATGTGAAAAAATATAAAACACAAAATTTTTCTTTTAACCATTTTTAATAAAGTAAATGTATAATTCAGTGGCATTAATTGCATCCACACTGTTGTACAGCCATCATAACTATTTCAAAAACTTTTTTTTAATTCCCAAACAGATAATTCTGTTCTAGATAAAACTCTTCTAAGATCCTCAAACCCAGACTGGAAGAAGACTAATTTCAATTCCCAATCCCAATGTTATTAGGTCTGTTATGTGCTATTACACATTTATATACACTCTGAGTGTTTTCTAAGCCCCATCACAGGCACATTAATGGCTCTAAAGAAAGTCAGAGTTAAAGGGGAGAATGACATGTCAGTTTTAGTCAGATCTTGTAATTGTGAGACACCAGAGTCTTCATACTCCCATCAGCAGGTTTCAGTTAACTTTCAAATTAAGCCAGATGGCTTTCAAAAAGTATCCACTACCAATTGATGAATTTTGGAGCTTTGGGATGCTGTATCCACACATTCTCTTAAGGAAGTGACCGGAAAGCTGTTATGGACACCCCTGCTGAGAGAGGATCTGCATGTCCCTGGATATTCCTTCAGGGTTTGTGAATTGTTCATAGCACAAGAACTGGCTGAAATTTATTTCCTGGTCCTGAGAATTTGTTATCCTTATACATTGCAGTACTTTCTCTGCATTATTGCTGGGTTAATATCTCCATGAGATCAGAGAGAAATAAAACTAGAGAAGTTGCATCTGTTTGCTTATTGACCACATAAATTAAACTTGCTGTCCTGGTGGAATGAAGCAGAACCCTATGGTCGTTTCCGCCCATGCCTTCAGCCTACCTTTTGTCTGTGAAAAAAACTTTAGCCATAAGTTTAATCAGAGAAATGAGAAAATACAGAAGCAAAAGAAAACCAAATAATAAGTCAAGGAAAATCAAATAATAATAATATTGTCTTAAGCATGGGCTTCCCTAATAGCTCAGTTGGTAAAGAATCCACTTGCAATGCAGGAGACCCCATTTCGATTCCTGGGTCAGGAAGATCCTCTGGAGAAGCGATAGTCTACCCATTCCAGTATTCTTGGGCTTCCCTTGTGGCTCAGCTGGTAAGGAATTGGCCTGCAATGCAGGAGACATGGGTTCAATCCCTGGGTTTTGAAGATCCCCTGGAGAAGGGAAAGGCTACCCACTCTAGTATTCTGGCCTAGAGAATTCCATGGACTCTATAGTCCATGGGGTCGCAAAGAGTCGGGCACGACTGAGCAACTTTCACTTTCACTTTCACTTTCAAGCATAGTCAAGGACCTTTAGTTCCTCCTCAAGGGCTACAGATAATATTCTGAGCCATTTCCTGTGAGCTGTCTTATAGATACCGAAACCCGCACCAGGTGGAAGAAGTTAACTACATGATGGCCAGACTGTAGCCATGATATTGTTGTTGTTCAGTTGCCCAGTTGTGTCCGACTCTTTGCAACCCCATGCACTACAGCATGCCAGGCCTCCCTGTCCCTCATTCTCTCCCAAAGTTTGCCCAGGTTCATGTCCACTGCATTGGTGATGCCGTCCAACTATCTTATCCTCTGATGCCTTCTTCTCCTTCTGCCCTCAATCTTTTCCAGCATCAGGGACTTTTCCAATGAGTCGATTGTTCACATGAGATGACCAAGATATTGGAGTTTCAGCTTCAGCATCAGTCCTTCCAATGTGTATTCACAGTTGATTTCCCTTAAGATTGAGTGGTTTGATCTCCTTGCTGTCAAGAATTTGCCTCAAAGTGATGGAAACAAACTGACCCTGAAACTGAGGGCTAACTGCACCTAAAAACAACAAGACAAGGCTGGTCAGATCACCACATGACCAATTTCAAGATAACTGTCAGAGCTGACTATGCTGTCTCTGAATGTAGCACCAACCTTCTTCCAATCCCCCACTCCCCACCAATGGCCCATTGCTGGCATACAAAATAAAGCAAACTTCCCCTTTCCCCCAACTTGCCTCTTTGTTGGGTTTTGGGAGATGAGTAGCTGGACCCCACTTTTGTTTACACTTGGAGTTGCCATCTTTTTCCTTCCTTGTTCTTTCTAAAGTCTTTCAGGGATGCTGCTCCATCCATTATTATCCAGAAATTGTACCAGTGAGTAGAAGGTTTAGGAAAGTGAGTTTCAGCTGCCTTAAAATAATGTGAGGTGCATTTTTAGACAGTAAATTCTCCACTACTGGGTATTCAAGTAAATGTTGGGTCATTAGGTATCAAAGATATGGAAGATTGTTCATGGATGCTATAGGACACTGAGAAGGATGATCAATAAGATTCCTTCAAATTCTGAAATTCTAAGACATTGTGGGTAGCATTGCATAGTGGTAAAGAACTTGGACTTAATCATACAAACCTGTATAATTCAAATTCTGGATCAAATTCTGGATCCTTTACTTACCTAGCTATGTAGCTTTTAGCAAATTGTTTAAGACTTCCAAATGGTCTTTCTTTCAATCAAAGGGTCTTTCTTTCTAATCAAAAGAACTACAATGATTTTTATGGGATAGTAATTTCTTCAGTTCAGTCACTCAGTCATGTCCAACTCTTTGTGACCCCATGAACCACAGCAAGCCAGGCCTCCCTGCCCATCACCAACTCCCGGAGTCCACCCAAACCCATGTCCACCCATGGGATGCCATCCAACCATCTCATCCTCTGTCATCCCCTTCTCCTCCTGCCCTCAATCTTTCCCAGCATCCGGGTCTTTTCCAATGAGTCAGCTCTTTGCATCGGGTGGCCAAAATATTGGAGTTTCAGCTTCAACATCAGTCCTTCCAATGAACACCCAGGACTGATTAGGAACATTAAAACACAGTAGTACATGAACCAAAAACTTGCAGATGTACAAGCTGGATTTAGAAAAGGCAGAGGAACCAGATATCAAATTGCCAAAAGACACGGGATCATAGAAAAAGCAAGGGAATTCCGAAAGAAATCTACTTCTATTTCAATGACTAGGCTAAAGACTTTGATTGTGTGGATCACAATAAACTGTGGAATATTCTTAAAGAGATGGGAATACCAGACCACCTTACCCACCTCCTGAGAAAGCTGTACGCAGGATAAGAAGCAACAGTTAGAACTGGACACGGAACAACAGACTGATTCAAAATTGGGAAAGGAGTACGTCAAGGCTGTATATTGTCATCCTGCTTATTTAACTAAATGCAGAGTACATCATGAGAAATGCTGGGCTGGATGAAGCACAAGCTGGAATCAAGATTACAGGAAAAATATCAACAACCTCAAATATGCATATGATACCACTTTCATGGCAGAAAGTGAAGAGGACTAAAGAGCCTCTTGATGAAGGTGAAGGAGGAGAGTGAAAAACTGGCTTAAAACTCAACGTTCAAAAAACTAAGATCATGGCATCCGGTCCTATCACTTCATGGCAAATAGACGGGGAAAATGTGGAAACAGTGTCAGATTTCTTTTTTTTTGCGCTCTGAAATCACTGTGGCTGGTGACTACAGCCATGAAATGAAAAGACACTTGCTCCTTGGAAGAATATCTATGACAAACCTAGACAGTGTATTTAAAAAGCAGAAACATCACTTTGCTGACAAAGATCTATATAGTCAAAGCTATGGTTTTTCCAGTAGTCATGTATGATGTGAAAATTGGATCATAAGGAAAGCTGAGTGCTGAAGAATTGATGCCTTCAAACTGTGGTGTTGGAGAAGACTCTTGAGGGTCCCTTGGACTGCAAGGAGATCAAACCAGTTAATCCTAAAGGAAATTAACCCTGAATATTAATTGAAAAGACTGATGCTAAAACTGAAGTTCCAATACTTTGGCCACCAAATGAGAAGAGCTGACTCATTGGAAAAGACCCTGATGCTTGGAAAAATTGAGGGCAAGAGGAGAAGGGGGGAGACAGAGGCTTAGATGGTTGGATGGCATCACTGACTGAATGGACATGAGTTTGGGCAAACTCGGAGACAGCGATGGGGTTGCATAGAGTCAGACATGACTTATCAATTGAACAACAGTAACAAAACACAGAGAGGCACTCTGGCTTTATGGGCAAAGTACTAAAGTAGGTGTTCAGCCTCTGATTGGAGTATTGAGATATTAATTTTGTGCTATCTTGATATACAACCTTAGGCCATTGTTTGATAACTCCATGGCTAGGTTTGTCCAACAAAATTGGAGATAACTGTCTATACCTTCTCTTTGTCAGCAAGGGATGGTTTGAGGTATAGTGATTTTTGTTGTAAATGGCCTTTGCTTAATGTAGGGTCATATTATTTTTATGAGCTAGAGAATCTCTTGGGAACACATAGTTGACAAGGTTAAATCATCTCATTTGTTTAAAGACAATCTTCTTTCTTTTTTATTTCTTAAATTATGAAAGTATGATAACATATGTACAGGAGACTTGGAAAATACAAAACAAAGTTATAAATAGTTCCACTATTTATTACAATTATTTTTCAAGTAGATAAATTAAGATTTTTAGTTTTAATTTTGATATCAAGCTCTCAAAAATTAATAGAATGAATAGACAGAAAGGTAGAAGGATATAGTAGACCTGGAAAGCACTATGAACTAATTCAACATAATTAAGATTTATGCAATTTTCACACAAAAGCAGGATACAAATTCTATTCAAGTTCCCATAGACTATAAACCATGAGACACTGGAACATATCCAGGCACATAAAATAGGATGCGAAACTTTCATGATCTAAAGGTACTGAAATTATAGTCTGTTCTCTTATCACTGTGGAATTATGTTAGAAATCAGTGTCAAAAGGTATTTTAAAATAACACATATTTTCAAGTACAGTGGGACATTTACTGTGAGAGTAAATTATCTCAATTTTTATATCAAAATTGAGATCTCTGAGAGTTCTTGAAGAGGGATGTTAATTTTTAATTTAACAAGGAACCATTGATGATCTAGGGGGCTTCCCTGGTGGCTCAGTGGTAAATGCAGGAGATACTAATGCAGGAGATATGGATTCAATCCCTAGGTCAGGATGATTCCCCTGGAGAAGGAAATGGCAACCCACTTCAATGTTCTTGCCTGGGAAATCCATTGGACAGAGGAGCCTGGTGGGCTATAGTCGATGGGGTTACAAGAGTTGGACTTGACTTAGTGACTAAACACACACACACACACATTAATGATCTATTACCTTTTCCTTGTTGTTGCCATTAAACATCTGTTTTTCTGCTTCTAGATAGGATTTCTTAGAGTGTATAATTTGCTTTTCTGGACAAGTTATGATTTCTAGTCTTGTGAAACAGAGCTTCTCAGTTCTTGTTCAGTGTTTCCCTTTGTTAAGTTGATTCTTAATCAACTGTAAAACGGTGGGACTGCTAAGGGTGGAGAGAATGGTGGAAGTGGTGGTTGTAAATCGTCTATCATATCTAGTCTTTATAATGATTGGATCATGAGCAAGAAGAAGGAGTCATAGAAGTTTTATGGGATCAACTGGATGTTTCTCCTGGCATCCAAGAGGGTTGAGCTGTTACCTGTGAGGGGGAAAGAGCATAAATAGATAATAAAGAGGAGAACTTGAGAGTCTATCTAGACAGACTCAAATTTCTGTCTACGCCTGGGAGGTCTGATCTCTCTGCCCCATTCTCTGGGTGTCTCTCTATCCTGTAATTCTCAAATCAATATCTAATCCATACTTCTCCATAGGGTCCCAACCCAGAGATATCCAACTGTGGGATATCCATGTCCCAAACTGGACTTAAGAACTTTCTCTGCCTCATGCTATTCTTTCCCTTGTATTTTAGTCTCTCAGTTCAATCAACCATCCGGATACCCAAGCTTAAATATCTGTAGCCATGTTCAACAATTTCTTCTTGACCCTGCAACATTCATTCAATAGACATTTACTTACCATTTACTACGAACCTTAGAAAGCATCACTACGAACAAAGCTAGTGGAGGTGATGGAATTCCAGTTGAGCTATTTCAACTCCTAGAAGATGATGCTGTGAAAGTGCTGCACTCAATATGCCAACACATTTGGAAAACTCAGCAGTGGCCACAGGACTGGAAAAGGTCAGTTTTCATTCCAATCCCAAAGAAAGGCAATGCCAAAGAATGCTCAAACTACCGCACAATTGCATTCATCTCACATGCTAGTAAAGTAATGCTCAAAATTCTCCAAGCCAGGCTTCAGCAATACATGAACTGTGAACTTCCAGATGTTCAAGCTGGTTTTAGAAAAGGCAGAGGAACCAGAGATCAAATTGCCAACATCCGCTGGATCATGGAAAAAGCAAGAGAGTTCCAGAAAAACATCTATTTCTGCTTTATTGACTATGCCAAAGCCTTGACTGTGTGGATCACAATAAACTGTGGAAAATTCTGAAAGAGATGGGAATACCAGACCACGTGACGGGCCTCTTGAGAAACCTATATGCAGGTCAGGAAGCAACAGTTAGAAGTGGACATGGAACAACAGACTGGTTCCAAATAGGAAAAGGAGTACGTCAAGGCTGTATATTGTCACCCTGCTTATTTAACTTCTATGCAGAATACATCATGAGAGACACTGGGCTGGAAGAAGCACAAGTTGGAATCAAGATTGCCAGGAGAAATATCAATAACCTCAGATATGCAGATGACACCACCCTGATGGCAGAAAGTGAAGAGGAACTAAAAGCCTCTTGATGAAAGGGAAAGAGGAGAGTGAAAAAGTTGGCCTAAAACTCAACATTCAGAAAACGAAGATCATGGCATCCGGTCCCATCACTTCATGGGAAATAGATGGGGGAAACAGTGGAGTCAGTGTCAGACTTTATTTTGGGGGGCTCCAGAATCTCTGTAGATGGTGATTGCAGCCATGAAGTTAAAAGACGCTTACTCCTTGGAAGGAAAGTTATGACCAACCTAGATAGCATATTCAAAAGCAGAGACATTACTTTGCCAACAAAGGTCCATCTAGTCAAGGCTATGGTTTTCCAGTAGTCATGTATGGATGTGAAAGTTGGACTGTGAAGAAAGCTGAGCACCGAAGAATTGATGCTTCTAATCTGTGGTGTTGGAGAAGACTCTTGAGAGTCCCTTGGACTGCAAGGAGATCCAACCAGTCCATTCTAAAGGAAATCAGTCCTGGGTGTTCTTTGGAAGGAGTGATGCTAAAGCTGAAACTCCAATACTTTGGCCACCTCATGCCAAGAGTTGACTCATTGGAAAAGACTCTGATGCTGGGAGGGATTGGGGTCAGGAGGAGAAGGGGATGACAGAGGATGAGATGGCTGAATGGCATCACCGACTTGATGGACATGAGTTTGAGTGAACTCTGGGAGTTGGTGATGGATAGGGAGGCCTGGCGCACTGCGATTCATGGGGTCGCAAAGAGTCGGACACGACTGAGCGACTGAACTGAGCTGAACTGAACTGAACTGAACTGAACTGACTGAGCTTCCCAGGTGGCGCTAGTGGTAAAAACCCGCCTGCCAGTGCAGGAGGCTAAGAGATGCAGGTTCAACCCTTGAGTTGGGAAGATCCCCTGGAGGAGGGAATGCCAACTCACTCCAGTATTCTTGCCTGGAGGATCCCATGGATAGGATCGCAAAGAGTCTGACATGACTGAAGTGACTTAGCAGGCATGCATGAACCATTGCTAGACATTATATCTTAATAGAAAAGACAAGGATGATTAAAGACGTGACCTGGAATATAAGCAGCTCAATTCAGCTAAAGAAGCAAACAGGCAAACACAAAACAGTCAGATATAAGTCCTTTTTGTTCTGCTTCTTAAATAATTCTGTCTCTTAAATAATTCCCTCTCCATTCCCACTGCCAATACTCAAGCTCAGACCTTTTATTTGGCCTGGATTACTGTAATTATCTGGGATAGTTCCTTCTTTCTGCTCCTATTCTGGAAATAACCTACTCCCAGAGTAATTGTTTTAAAGACACAATCTGCCTCAACACACACACCTTTCCATTTTTACCTCCCAGCATTCCACATATCACTCTAGACACTGTGTGTGTGCGCTAATCGCTTCAGTTGTGTCCGACTCTTTGCAATCCTATGGACTATAGCCTACCAGGTTCCTCTGTCCATGGGATTGTTCAGGCGAGAATACTGTAGTGGGTTTCCATGTCCTCCACCAGGGGATCTTTCTGATCCAAGGATTGAACCCGCTTCTCCTGCATTGCAGGGGATTCTTTACAACTGAACCACCAGGGAAACCCCACTCTAGACACTCTCCCTCACCTAATTTTAGTCATAAGAACTTTTGTGGCCTTGAGAATACTATTTCTATCCCTAGAATTCCCTTCTGTACATAGTGGATTTCTGTTTGTCTGGTTTATGTCCATTCCTCCATGAAATTTTTCTCAACCATTTAGACAGGACTTAATGCTCCCAGAGAACTCTATACCTCCATTTATACCATCAATTGTGCTACACTTTTTTTTGATTCATATTGGTATTATTGTTTTTTACTCTTTTTTTTTTTTTGTATTTTCTTACTGGGGCTTCCCTGGTGGCTCAGAGGTTAAAGCCTCTGCCTTCAATGCAGGAGACCTGGGTTCGATCCCTGGGTTGGGAAGATCCCCTGGAGAAGGGAATGGCAACCCACTCCAGTATTCTTGCCTGGAGAATCCCATAGACAGAGGAGCCTGGTGGGCTATAGTCCACAGGGTCGCAAAGAGTTGGACACGACTGAGCGACTTCACTTTCACTTTATCTTACTCCTATTTCAGTCTCCAGCAGCTAAATTAATAATTGGAATAGAGCAAGTGCTCACAAATGTTAGAAATGTGAATGGCTCTTTATGAAGCGCGGATGTGAATGAACCATGTGAATGGTTCTATACTAAGATTTGGAACCAGGAAATACTGATTTCTCAGACAGGGTTCTGGAGTTGTCTTCTGGCTGGGATAAGTTCACCATTACTCTGAGCTTCCTTCTGCCCTCCCACAAATGGAAAATATAGCAGAGTCCAGTTTTCAATAGGAAGAGCCAATTGCCTGCCAGACCAGACAATAAGGCTGATGCCTCATGTGCATCATTTAATATAGTCCCAACAGCCCTTTGAGGGAGATGTTCTTATTTTCATTCTACAGAGGATAGAAGCTCATGGAGTTAAGGGAGTTATTCAAGATCCTACAGCAACTAAGGGCTGAGATGGGTTTTGAACCCATTTCACAGAAGCTGCATTCTTTGCAACATTCTATACCGCTACAAATTATAGGTTGTGGTTTGAGTACTTGATAATTATTACTACATTGGGGTAATAAGATTATCATGTAAATGTCATTGGCAAGAAAAATTTTAAATGTTGAACAGTCCTTTTAAGAAATTTTTATTGGAGTATAGCTGATTTACAAGGTTATATTCGTTTCAGGTATACAGCAAAGTGAGTCAATTATATATACATAAATGCATTCTTTTTTTAGATTTTTTTCCATAGAGGTCAGTACAGAGTATTGAATAGAGTATTATTGTGCTAAATAGCAGGTCCTACTTTTTAGTTATTTATTTTTGGCTGTACCATGTTGCATATAGGATCTTAGTTCCCCAGCCAGGGATCGAACCCACACCCCATGCAGTGGTAGCACAGAGTCTTAACTACTGGACTACCAGGGAAGCCTCGAATAGTATACAGTCCTTGAATATGTATCATGAGTCCCAGTGAACTGCACAATTTGGCTTACACATATTTAAGATTTTTGCATTGAGACCATAGGTGAAATTTGCCTGCAGTTTCTTTTTGTGTCAGTCTTTGTCAAATGTTGGTGTTGATTTTATGCTGGTTTTGACTGGTAATAAATTGACAGTTATTTGGTGAATTACTATCCTGTAGAGTCTCAATCTGGGAAATTAAAGATTTCTAAATTTTGGTATCTATATCACACAGTTATTTGAGCTCATGCTCTAGATTGCAAGCAATAATTCTGGATTACAAAGAATTAGAGTGATAGAGTAATGCCCTTGTTTGCCACATTTATAGACCCTAGTTGAGTTCCTCTACCATCAGATAGAATATCAGTAGTTATTTTTCATGTGGTTAAGTGATATAGGTAAGCCGTCATTATTAACTAGGAAATGAAGATTGATAATGAAGGCATGGAGAGCAAATGAAGTATTAAACTCTCAGGATGCTAGACTCGGCAGAACATTAGGGATCACCTAGTCCAGCCTCATTTTACAAAATGAGGCTGACAGAGAAAGGCAGGGACGCACTTGATGTAGCTACGTCAGAGCCAGGCCTTGATCATTAGAATAATGCTTGTATTACTTAAGTTCCCTTTGTAAATCTGGAAGTAGTTTACAGCAACCTGGACGTATCAGTAGAGAACCGTACTTGTTTTCTTAAAGTAAATTCACTTTCTTTTTATTGTTACATTTCCTCATGCCTTGGTGACTTCATCTATAGATGTTAAAAAGTAACAGTTTTTATACTCTATGTAGGAACAAAATTCCATTCTATGGATGTACCAGACCTACTCTCCTATTGATTTATATTTAAGTTGTGTTCAATTTTTAAAATTGTAAACAATGCATATGGTGAACTTTTTGCATTTTAAAGTTTATAGCTTACAACTGGTTCATTGATCATCCGATCGTTTATGAAGCATTCATTCCAGGCCTGGCACTGTACTTCTTTTTCTTTTAACAACATCAGCAACTAGCAGGACAAGCTCTGCCTGTCAGTTCATAAGATGAAGATGGAATTTCTAGATATACTGCCGAACCCGTAATAACCTTCATCATAAGAGCTATAATTTAAGAGAATCTTCTCTGTATAGCCACTGTGCCAGAAATTTTATAAATGTTTATCCATAGATCAGTTCAGTTCAGTCACTCAGTTGTGTCTGACTCTTTGCGACCCCATGGACTACAGCACGCCAGGCTTCCCTGCCCATCACCAACTTCCAGAGTTTACTCAAACTCATGTCCACTGAGTCAGTGATGCCCTCCAACCATCTCATCCTCTGTTGTTCCCTTTTCCTCCTGCCTTCAATCTTTCCCAGCATCAGGGTCTTTTCTAATGAGTCGGTTCATTGCATCAGGTAGCCAAAGTATTGGAGTTTCAGCTTTAGCATCAGTGCTTCCAATGAATATTCAGGACTGATTTCCTTTGCAATGACAGAGAGTACTGGGGGCAGGATGAGGAAGACAGCTGCTTTAGATTGGGTGGTCAGAGAGGCCTTTCAAAGGAGCTGACATTTAGCTGAAACCATGAAAAGAGTAGGGGGAGTTCTTTCAGCAGGGGCCACAGCTGGTTTGGAAGCCTGTGATGGGAAAAATCTTGGCATCCTCTGCTGTGGCTGCAGGGAAGCTGGCAAGGTCAGTGTGGCCCAGGATGAGCACAGAGAGAAGGCAGCTTTGATGCTACAGAATTCCCTGACCATGGGTAGAAACATCCATTCTATTTGCCATGGAATGGGACTGCCATCACAGGTTTAAGCAGGAGGTGAAATGGTCTTATTTATATTTTTAAAGAAGCACTCTGACTTTTCTGTGAAGAAAAAGTTAGAGAGAGGAAAACTGAAGTCCTGAGACAAGTAAGGAAGACGTAGCAATAATCAGGTGAGAGATGACCAGAGCCTGGGCTTCTTGGGTGGCTGTATTAAGGTTGCAGAGGAGGGGAGGTAGACCCGCTTGTTTCTCATTGATGTAAATGGCAGGGCTGTGTGACCGTAGAATCTGCCCCTTCCAGTGCCACAGAAACTGCAACTCACTGGCTGAGAATGGAGAGACCTTATGGAAGATTCTTATTTCTGGAATCTTTTAAACCCTCTATGTTGGCTTCTGAAAGTTGAATACTCTTTTTTTTCAAAGAACTTGCAAATGTCTTTGTCAGTTTCACCACCCACATTTGTGATGCACTGGTAAAACATTTCTGCAAACCAGGGCTGTTGCTCACACTGACTCCTGACTTCATGCATTTTGCAAATGCACAGCTTAGTAAATGTGACTTCCTGCTGTTTGTGGTTTACAACACTGCAAGGGATGACTCAGTTCAGTTCAGTCACTCAGTCGTGTCCGACTCTTTGTGACCCATGGACTGCAGCACGCCAGGCCTTCATGTCCATTACCAACTCCTAGAGTTTACTTAAACTCATGTCCATTGAATCAGTGATGCCATCCAACCATCTCATCCTCTATCATCCCCTCCTCCCACCTTCAAATCTTTCCCAGCATCAGGGTCTTTTCCAATGAGTCAGCTCTTTGCATCAGGTGGCCAAAGTATTGGAGTTTCAGCTTCAACATCAGTCCTTCCAAGGAATTTTCAGGACTGATCTCCTTTAGGATGGACTGGCTGGATCTCCTTGCCATCTGAGGGACTCTCGGATGGCAAGGTTCACCAAAGTTCAAAAGCATCAATTCTTCGGCGCTCAGCTTTCTTTATAGTCCAACTCTCACACCCATACATGACTGCTGGAGAAACCATAGCCTTGACTAGATGGACCTTTGTTGGCAAAGTAATGTCTCTGCTTTTTAACATGCTGTCTAGGTTGGTCATAACTTTTCTTTCAAGGAGCAAGTGACTTTTAATTTCATGGCTGCAGTCACCATCTGCAGTGATTTTGGAGCCCCCCAAAATAAAATCTGTCACCATTTCCATTGTTTCCCCATCTATTTGCCATGAAGTGATGGGACCAGTTGACATACATGACCTTAGTTTTCTGAATGTTGAGTTTTGAGCCAACTTTTTCACTCTCCTCTTTCACTTTTATCAAGAGGCTCTTTAGTACTTCTTTGCTTTCTGCTATAAGAGTGGTGTCATCTGCATATCTGAGGTTGTTGATATTTCTCCTGGCAATCTTGATTCCAGCTTGTGCTTCTTCCAGCCCAGCATTTCTCATGATATACTCTGCATATAAATTAAATAAGCAGGATGACAATATATAGCCTTGATGTACTCCTTTCCTAATTTGGAACCAGTCTGTTGTTCCATGTCCAGTTCTAACTGTTGCTTCTTGACCTGCATACAGATTTCTCAGGAGGCAGGCCAGGTGGTCTGGTATTCCCATCTCTTTCAGAATTTTCCATAGTTTATTGTGATCCACACAGTCAAAGGCTTTGGCATAGTCAATAAAGCAGAAGTAGATGCTTTTCTGTAACTCTCTGAGATAAAAACTGATAATCATCTCTATTTAAGTTACAAAGAACTGGGTGGCAAAAGGAGTGAAGAAGGAAGCCCTAAATGCTTTGGATGAGTTATTGGATTTATAGCTTAAATGCCTAAAGTTACATTTCTTTTTTCTTTTTAAATATGCTTTTGAAAATTATTTTCCCCTTTTCTCAAAAACAATGAACATTTATTATCAGAAAATAGGAAACTACAAAGAAAAAAACATAATTCCACTTACCCAGTGATATCCCACTTACCCAGTGACATCCCCTGTAATCTTTTAGTGTACATGAAGGTAACTTTTAAACAATCAATTTGTTTTATTTTTACTAATATTAAAAATCAATCATGCTCATTTTAGCCAGTCTAATGAATATAGAAAATTACAAATAAGAAGGTAATTTGCTATCCAAGGGTGGACATTGGTAACATTTGAACATGTTTTCAGGTCTTTTTAGTGTGCATATTTTATATAATTGATATAGCATCTATTTTCCACGTAATGTTACAATCAAATAATTTTTCTGTGTTATTACAAGCTCTTCATAATTATTACATTTAGTCATTACATAAAACTACAATCTTATTTGCTACTATGTGCCTTGAATTTCTAACTACAAAGAGATCCAACCAGTCCATCCTAATGGAGATCAGTCCTGAGTATTCATTGTAGTCTTGAAGCTCCAATACTTTGGCCATCTGATGCGAAGAACTTACTCATTTGAAAAGACCCTGATGCTGGGAAAGATTAAGGTGGGAAGAGAAGGTGATGACAGAGGATGAGATGGTTGAATGGCATCACTGACTCAATGGATATGAGTTTGAGTGGACTCCGGGAGTTGGTGATGGGCAGGGAGGCCTGGCGTGCCATGGGGTTGCAAAGAGTCGGACACAACTGAGCAACTGAACTGAACTGAAATATATGAAATAAAAATAATACCAACCTCACTGGATTATTGTGAAAATCAAATGGGTTAGATGAGTTGAAGAGCACAGACCCTGATGTGTGGTTAATATTTAAACAGCGTTAGCAGCTATCATCAATTCCTTCCTACGAATTTAGTCTACTTCATTTTTTTCATTGTTTTATGTAAATCCGTAGTGAAAATCTTATCTACAGAGCTCTTTATGTATAGATTACTTCCATTTCTTTTAGAGTTAATCCCCAGAAGGAGGGGGCACATAATGTTAAGAATTTAACACCGTGTGCAAGTGTCCCTACAGGATATGTTGAATGTATTGAGATTTGATTTGTGTTACAAGGGGCTGTCTTGTTGGCAATTGCCATGTGTAGGTGGGTGGTGTCACAGGAGATGACCCATGGGGTTAATATTCTGGATTGAGAACACTATTGATTCTTAATTGCAACATAGAGGAGAGGGAGAAATGTTGTCCTAACTGAGTGAAGCAGAATCACTTAGGGAGCTTTTAATTTTTTAAATTTTTTGGGGGGAGCTTTTTAGAAATTTAATTCTCTCTTCCCTCTTTTCAGCATCTTTATGCACCCAGCATGGCAGCATGGGTCATGCCTTCTGCTTCTGAAAAACATCTCACTATCCTCTCTTTCTAAATCACTGCTAAAATAACCACTTTGCAGATAGAAGTATATCATTTCCTTTACATGTGTTGGACAGGGGAAAATTTTGAGAAACAATCAATGGTTTAGGAGTCAGCAAGTAGTGGTTAGGACTCGGTCTGAAACAAAAACAGAGATTGCATCTGTCAACTTGGAGAGAGATGGCTTGATACATCCCTGTGGCTGTCTATAGTTGTTCACAGCTTTATTCTGGAGCCCACTAGGAGACTATCTGCTGAATTTAAAGTGTGTGGTGTTTAAGGCGGCTGAAAGAAAAGTGAAAATGAAAGTCACTCAGTTGTGTCCGACTCTTTGAGACCCCATGGACTATACAGTCCATGGAATTCTCTAGGCCAGAGTACTGGAGTGGGTGGCCTTTCCCTTCTCCAGAGGATCTTCCCAACCTAGGGACTGAACCCAGGTTTCCCACATTGCAGGCGGATTCTTTACCATCTGAGCCACACGGGAAGCTAAGGAGGCTATGGCACCGCAACTATCTTTTCATTCTGCTCTGAGATCAGTTTTCAGGCCCTAGGCTGTTCCTTTTATCCTACACCTCTACTGTCATGGACTCGGTATGAAAGCCACTGTTCCTCCTCTTCCTCAGCCAGCCAGACTATTGATAGCACACAGCTTTTAAGTTTCCTCTTTCTAGGCTGTTTGAGTGGGGCTATTTAGCTTGTCCCAGCCGGAAGTCTAGCCAAACAGACTCTTCCATCTCCTTGTCCCCGATGATTGGTTCAGAGGTGGCATGACTCAAACTGGAGGCTATTTTCTTGGAGCTATCAGGAAAGACAGAAGAGTCTTCCTCTGAGGGGCAGGCTGTATGGATGATGTAAGTGCCAGCTGCTGGAAGTCATTGTGAAGCTTTCTACCATAGAAGAGAATGAGGCCATATGCAAAGAGAAGCAAAGGGGGAGATGGAAGGAGAGATGGGGAGCTCGAGGACATTGTTTGAACTCCCAGTTTTAGTTGTAAAAGCTACAGTTTTCTTTTGATACTTTTAACTCTTTTCATGCATTTTGCCCACTCCCGTCTCTCACCTCTGGCAACCACCAATCTGTTCTCTGTATCTATGAGCTTGGGTTTTTTTTCTGTTGGTTTCTTATTTTAATTTTACATATATGTGAGATCATATGGTATATGACTTGCTCTGTCTGATTTATTTCATTTACCATAATACTCTCAAGGTCCATGTATGTTGTCCCAAACGGCTAGATTTAATTTTTTATGGCTAAATAGTATTCCATTGTATATACATACCACATTTTCTTTATCCATTCATTTATTAATGGACACTTGGGTTGTTTTTGTATCTTAAATATTATCAATAAAGCTACAATGAACATGGGGTGCATATATCTTTTCCATGTAGTACTTTCATCTTCTTTGGATAAATACCTAGAAATGGAGTTGCTGAATAATATGGTGGTTCTATTTTTAATTTTTTGAGGGGCCTCCATACTGTATTTTATAGTTTGCATTCCCACCAACAGTGCACAATGGTTTCCTTTTCTTCACATCCCAAACAACACTGGCTGTTTCTTGTCTTTTTGATAATTGCCATTCTTATGTGAGATGATATCTCATTGTGGTTTTGATTTGTATTTCCCTGCTAATTAGCGATGTTGGGCATCTTTTCATGTACCTGTTGACCATCTGTATGTCTGTGTTATTTTTACATCTTGATGAGTAAATAATATTCACACTTATAATTCCTTGCAGGTTTGGACACAGGTAGCTGGAAATTGTAAGTGCTCAACAAACATTTGGGTATTAAGTATTAAATAAATGAATGAATGAGTCAGTGGCATAGTACCCTTAAGCAATTTGGTTTCAGAGTCAGAGTTTTAAAGGTTAAGTCATTAACCAGGAATGGGCTGGGGAGGTTAATCCATGGCATTTAATGATTGCCTGTTGAGAGTTACAGATAGAATCAGAATCAGGTAAATTGAAATAAAAAGTTCCAGCTGGTGCCAGAATGGCTCAGAACTGCTTCTACTGGGCATCAAAGCAGCATTTCTAGAAACTTGGCACTTCCCTCATTGTCAGGACTGAATCTTAGGAACATTCCTATTTATACCACCAGCACCATAGTCTCTGTCCCCCTTTGGTCTTTCAGCTGTCCTGGGAGGCACTAACTGACAGAAATGAGAGTCCCAGGACATTCAAACCCTAAAGCTCTTCGGAGATCACAGCTGGTGAAAAAGATACTGGCATATACTAATGAGGGTATGAAGGCCCAAAAAGGTGGATTAACTTGTCTAAGGTTACACAGCTTGGGCAAGAACTTGGTGTGAACCTACATTCGATAAGGCTCCTTCCTTTCTACTGGTGGTTTCAAGATCTCTGCATACTCATCACCTGAAGGAGCAGTTGTGCTGCAGACCCATTAACCTGAAGTTTTGGGGAACATAAAGCTCTCCATTTGATTTAATAGTAACAAGTTTTGGAACCACTGCTGTATCTTGTGTTTTGCTCTTAAATTTCCAAGACCCTTTGTGACATCAACTTAAAGTGTGAGACTCAGTTCCAATCTGAGTAATGAACTGATTTAGGGACACTTGGTTTTCCTATGCTTTGTACTTAAGCAAATAGATCATGGAAACATTTTATTACTTATAAGCAACCTCATATCCAATAGTGTCCTCCCAATAATATTATATTACCCCTGTATTTCCCCAAAGAAACAGATACTCAGAGAGGGAAAATCATTTGTTTGCGATCATTGGGACAGTAGATAAGCAGTTTGAGCCCAGCTCTCTCACTTCAAATTATACATTGTCCCACACTTTTTTTTAATGGCCCTTATTTTTTTTTTAAATAGGTACATCATGCAGAAGGTAAAAATCCAAGAGGTACAGGGAGTGAAAAGCAAAGACCCCCCCCCCACCTACCCTAACCTTAGTCTGCTGTCTGCCCAGTTTTTCTCTCTGAACATACCAGTGTTACCAGTTTCCAGTGTGGGATTTCAGAGATTGTCTATGCATTTTGAAATGCATGTATATGTGTTTGTTTAGCTCCACCCTCATAAATGGTAGCTTAAAATGCACACACAGCACCTTGATCGTTTTTTTTTTTTTTAACAATATATTTCACCTTGGTATATACAGAGCTGCCTCATTCTTATTAAATATTGCATAGAATCCATTGTCTGTATCTCATGTTATTTGACCAGTTTCAGTTTGAATAATGTATATGTTTTTAATGAGTTTTTTAGTATCACAGACAATGCTGCAGTGAATATCATTATATACATATCATTTCAACATGTGGTAGTACAACTGTGAGCTAAATTGTTAGAAATAATTTTCCCAGTAAAAGGATATGTGTACATTTCGAGTTTTGACAGATCTTGTCAAATTATCCTACACAGAGGTTGTGCTATTTCGTCCTGCCTATAGCATAGTATGAAGGTGCGTATTTTTCCACACTCTTGGCTAGAGTGACTTATTGGTCTTTCAATCTTTGCCAATCTGATGGGTGAAAAAAAATAGTAACTCAGTGGAATTTTAATTTGCACAAAAGTACTTTTAAAAAGCTTTAGGGGACTGAACTACAGAGTAAGATTGTGAAATTCAGTGTACTTGAGCTATACTTTACTTCCATTTTGGGGAAACAGCTAATACAATCCTTTTTTTCTTAAGCTTTAGAATGATCTCTGAAATTTGGAACTTTGCAAACTTAACAGTTCTCTGGGCTCCCCTGGTATCTCAGCTGATACATGTTAATTCTAAGAAAGGGCCAAAACATGTGTAACCCTAATAAGTCCCTAAAGTCCATTCTATCCAGTTACATTTAAAGAAGAAACAAGTGTCCTTCTAAATGGAGCTATTAAAAATGAATTCTATTTTTATTCAAATCTGTTAAGGAATATTGAAGAGGTTCCAATTCCTAGCCTTGAATTGTACTTCTCAAAAAAAAATTCCTCAAGCCCAATTTGCTTCCACCCTAAATCTGCTCTGGAGTCTCTCACATCCCATTCCTCCTTTATCCTCAGCTCCATCTTCTTCTCCTCTTCCTCCATCTCCTCCTAGTTGTGATAAGAAAAAGACCATCCATACACATAATATGAGGTGTACCCTCTTAATAACTTTTAAGAGTATTTGTTGCTGTTTAGTTGCTAAGTCATATCTGACTGTTTTGAGACCCCATGGACTGTAGCCCTCCAAGCTCCTCTCTTCATGGGATTTCTCAGGCAAGAATCCTGGAGTGTGTTGCCATTTTCTTCTCCAGTGGATCTTTGCAGCCCAGGGATTGAACCCGCATCTCCTGCAGCAGCAGGAGGATTCTTTACTGCTGAGCCACCAGGGAAGCCCTTTTAAGAATATAGTACATTATTAACTAATTAATAGTGTTAATTATTACCATTAAGCATAATGTTGTACAGCAGATCTCTAGAACTTTTTCATCTTATGTAACTCAAACTTTATACACACTGAGCAGCAGCTACCCACTTCCCCTGCCCCCAGTCCCTGTCAATCACTGATCTATTCTCTTCTATGACTCTGACTACTTTAGATACTTCATATAAGTGAAATCAAGTATCTGTCCTCCAATGACTGGCTTATTTCACTTAACATGATGTCCTCAGGGTCTATTTTCCTCTATTTCCCCTCTTTCCACTATATACCAGCTTTTGGGTAATTCAACTTGATATCTTGTTAGGTCCTGTCTCTGCTTCTAAGTCATATATATCTACTCATTCTATACATTCTGCATCTCAAAACACAGGAATTGGCCAACCCAGGATAAAGGGAGAAACTAAATGGAAAAGCACACAGATTCTTTTATACGAAGAGAAGATTATAAAACTCACTCACTTAATTTTGTTAGAGACACTACTAGATGTCTTCGACAGAAGAGTTAAAACTAGAGTTTTGACTGGGAAAATGAAAATAAAAGTCAGACTGAAACTCCTCTGTTTCAAGAGGTATAATTGGAATATGTACCATATGCATATTTTATTTTATAATTAATCCCAAAATTTGGCTTTTTGGGGTGAGTTCTCTTTTTTTCCCTTTGACTTTTTTATAATCAGAAGGGATACTGTCTTGCTAATAATGTAACCTTCATCAGACAATGTTCCTGAGCCTCAGTTTCCTTAGCTGTAGAATGAGAATAAAAATCTTGTCCCATTTGTTTAATTAGGTTTTGTGAGCATCAATTATAAATTAGAAAGTATTTGACAAATAAAATCATTTTTCTGTGTGGTCCTTTGAGAGAGGCAAGGGTCCTCTTCCATTCCATCAACTCTGAGATTATCTGAATCAAAAGAAACTTGAAAAGAATCTTCATAAAATTTAGAAGATTTGGGAAATTATGCTGTTTTTCTTTGTATATTCATCTACATATTTCTGATAAATTGGAAATGGTGAGGGGTGGGGAGGGAGATTAACTGAAGGTGAAATGCATAGTGGGCTGCTGAGAGGGAGTTTATTCAATGGCAGCAATGTGTCCTAGGATGGGTGGTTTTTAAGTTCCACAAATGGTAGACAGAATAAAGGCCTTTCACGGATATCCACATATCAGTCCTTGGCATGTGCAAATGTGTTACCTTACATGAAAAAAAGACTTGAAAAAGGTCATGAAAAAAAGACATGAAAAAAGTCACGTGAGACTTTGCAGATGTGACTGTTAAGGATTTTGACATGTGAAGGCTGTTGAGCACAGGGGAGAAATCACAAGAGTCCTGATAAGAGAGGCATAAAGCTCCAAGTCAGAGAGAGGAGATGTGACAACAGAAGAAGAGACTGAAGTCATGTGCTTTGAATGTGGAAGAAGGAATCGTGAGCAAAGGAGTCAGGGCAGTCTCTAGAATCTGGAAAAGGAAAGAAATATTCTCCCCTAGAGCCTCTAGAAAAAGAACACAGCCCTGTAGACACCTTGATTTTAGTTCATAAGACCCATTTCAAACTCTAACCTTTAGAACTGTAAGATAGGTTTGTGTTGTTTTGAGCCACAATGTTTGTGGTTATTTGCTACAGCAACTGTAGGAAAAGAATACACTGGACAATCCACCTGAACCATGAGTACAACTTGTAGAGGAAAAGAATTGTGAGGACAAAATGGAAGAGTTCTTTCGATAAGTTCTGTAATACTTTAGAAGTCACATGTGGGAAACCTCTAACTGAGCTTATTGTAGGAGGGGGTCACATTTTCCTTCTTATTTCACAGAAGCATTTTTGGTTGAAATACATTGCCAGGGCCAGGCACCGAGGAAACAGGTGGGGAATGGTGGTGATGAAAACAGGCTCTGATTGCAGGGACACAGAACAGCTGCATATTAAAACAGCAGGTCATCCCGGAGGAGGGTCTCTATGCGCTGATTCTCAGCTAAGAATCCTGACTCAGCTGCAACACTAACAAGGGTCTAGAATGACATTGTGGGTATTCCCTGTTCACTCTGGGAGTTACCAGAAGTATCTGAAAAGTAGAGAGTTTTCTAATGTACTGGAAATCCTACTTGTGTAGAAATGGCTTTGAAACTGATGAATATCAGGAGTGAATGATATTATGACCACATTTGTACTCATGGGTTGATGCACTTGGACCATTTACTTTATACTACTACAGTGGGTGGCTTTTTGACTTTTAACATTGGAACCTAAAAATGGGGTCAAATTTAGGAACAGAGAATTCTGAAATCCCTGAAGTTCTGAAAACACACAAAAAATTTTTTTTTCTTTAGCAGCAAGTAGAGACATGAAATGACGTGAAACTATTGTCTTTATTTCTCTCACTTGGTATGAAATGCATACATTTCATTGAAGAAATAGTAATGTGTTTGATACTGAGGTGCTGCTCTAGACTTGAATGAAGTGTTATGTAATATATAGTGAATAGCTGATATTTCCTTTCTAAAATCTAAATCTAAAAGCAAAATCTCAAGAGTTCAGATAAGGGATTATGGAGTTGCAACTGGGACCAACCATTTACTGAGCATACTGGATTGAATGGTGTTCCCCAGAATTCATGTCCACTTGGAACCTCACAATGTGACTTAGAAATGGGGTCTTTACAGATGTAATTAGTTCAGTTAAGATGAGGTCACACTGGATTTGGGTTGTCCCTAAATCCAATGACTTGGTGTCCTTGTAAGTGAAGACACACAGAGAAAAAGGCTATTGGACAATGGAGTTAGAGACTGGGGTGATGCAGCTGTAAGCCAAGGAATGCTAAGGATTGCCAGCAACTATCAGATGCTAGGAGAGAAGCATGGGGTGGGTTCTCCCTTAGCCTCTGCAGGAGCCAACCCTGCTGACACCTTAATTTTGGACTTCTGATCTCCTGAACTGTGAGAAAATAAATTTCTGGTGTTTTAAGCCACTTGGCTTGTGGCAGTTTGATATAGTGGTCCTAGGAAATTAAAACACTGGGCAAGAACCAGTTTAGCTTAGGAATAACAATTGGACTTATTTTGAAAGTTTTGAATTTTGAAAGTTTCATTAATTTATTCAACAGAATATCTCTTTCAGTAGAAGAATGGTAGCATAAGTATACCTTACATAGTGGTATTACATTCTCTTTTTAACAGTGTTAATAGGATATTCATTGCAACACTGCTTTTAATAGAAAACATTGAAGAAGCATTGAAGACTAATTATATAATTATAAGGAGCAGGAAAATCAGTTACAACACATTCATACTGAAGAATAATAACCAAGCTAAAAAATCCACGCCTTTGAAAAGCTTCAATGGCATGAAAAATTGCTCATTTTGAGTTGAAAATGAGATATGGGAGTTGTCAGAACTCATCACATTGTACATGTTATATGCATGCATTTCAGTGGCTATGCCACACACAGAACGTATCTTAGAAAAACCCTATAAATATATTGAACTCTAGTCAATAGATTTGCTTTTTGTAGTAGCATGAATTAGCAATTCCGAAACTATGTATCTTAGGCTTAAGTAAGTGAATAGATATACTGAGGATATAGAAGCTAGTTTTTTCACTGTTGAAAACGGTAGTTACAGGTGTGAATAGGTGGAATTTCAGAATATTCTCCGAAGTGTTGGGTTGAAACTGGAGGTGTTAGTTTCAATTAATGTTTCTTAGTATATACTATTAAAATATATTATGCATAAAAGATAATATAGAAGCATCACAATTATATAGGTATCAGTTTAGATCAGTCGCTCAGTCGTGTCCCACTCTTTGCAACCACATGAATTGCAGCACGGCAGGCCTCCCTGTCCATTACCAACTCCCGGAGTTCACTCAAACTCACATCCATCGAGTCGGTGATGCCATCCAGCCATCTCATCCTCTGTTGTCCCCTTCGCCTCCTGACCCCAATCCCTCCCAGCATCAGAGTCTTTTCCAATGAGTCAACTCTTCTCATGAGGTGGCCAAAGTACTGGAGTTTCAGCTTCAGCATCACTCCTTCCAAAGAAATGCCAGGGTTGATCTCCTTTAGAATGGACTGGTTGGATCTCCTTGCAGTCCAAGGGACTCTCAAGAGTCTTCTCCAACACCACAGTTCAAAAGCATCAGTTCTTCGGCGCTCAGCCTTCTTCACAGTCCAACTCTCACATCCATACATGACCACAGGAAAAACCACAGCCTTGACTAGACCGACCTTTGTTGGCAAAGTAATGTCTCTGCTTTTGAATATGCTATCTAGGTTGGTCATAACTTTTCTTCCAAGGAGTAAGCGTCTTTTAATTTCATGGCTGCAGTCACCATCTGCAGTGATTTTGGAGCCCCCCAAAATAAAGTCTGACACTGACTCCACTGTTTCCCCATCTATTTCCCATGAAGTGATGGGACCGGATGCTATGATCTTCATTTTCTGAATGTTGAGCTTTAAGCCAACTTTTTCACTCTCCTCTTTCCCTTTCATCAAGAGGCTTTTGGTTCCTCTTCACTTTCTGCCATCAGGATGGTGTCATCTGCATATCTGAGGTTATTGATATTTCTCCCGGCATTCTTGACTCCAGCTTGTGTTTCTTCCAGCCCAGCGTTTCTCATGATGTACTCTGCATATAAGTTAAATAAGCAGGGTGACAATATGCAGCCTTGACGTACTCCTTTTCCTATTTGGAACCAGTCTGTTGTTCCATGTCCAGTTCTAACTGTTGCCTCCTGACCTGCATATAGGTTTCTCAAGAGGCAGGTCAGGTGGTCTGGTATTCCCATCTCTTTCAGAATTGTCCACAGTTTATTGTGATCCACACCGTCAAAGGCTTTGGCATCGTCAATAAAGCAGAAATAGATGTTTTCTGGAACTCTCTTGCTTTTTCAATGATCCAGCGGATGTTGGCAATTTGATCTCTGGTTCCTCTGCCTTTTCTAAAACCAGCTTGAACATCTGGAAGTTCACGGTTCACGTATTGCTGAAATCTGGCTTGGCGAATTTTGAGCATTACTTTACTAGTGTGTGAGAAGAGTACAATTGTGCAGTAGTTTGAGCATTCTTTGGCATTGCTTTTCTTTGGGATTGGAATGAAAATTGACCTTTTCCAGTCCTGTGGCCACTGCTGAGTTTTCCAAACTTGCTGGCATATTGAGTGCAGCACTTTCACAGCATCATCTTTCAGGATTTGAAATAGCTCAACTGGAATTCCCTAACCTCCACTAGCTTTGTTCGTAGTGATGCTTTCTAAGCCCCACTTAACTTCAGATTCCAGGATGTCTGGCTCTAGGTGAGTGATCACACCATCGTGATTATCTGGGTCATGAAGATCTTTTTTGTACAGTTCTTCTGTGTATTCTTGCCACCTCTTCTTAATATCTTCTGCTTCTGTTGGGTCCATACCATTTCTGTCCTTTATCAAGGCCATCTTTGCATGAAATGTTTCCTTGGTATCTCTAATTTTCTTGAAGAGATCTCTAGGTTTATATGTATAGAAATAATTATGTATACATAGATAATTTTTAGCTCTGTCTTCTGAGAGGGCCTAGGAGAAATGACTCAGTAATAAAAGTGAGCACACCTAGCACACAAAACTTGGTTTCTAAATATCACTTTCCAATGAAAGAAAATAAGAGTCCTTGGAAAATAGCTGGTTCCAAGAGTGGGTCAGGAAACACAAGATAAATCTGGATCATCTTGTGCAAGAAAGAAAGGAATTTCTTAAAGAACAGCAAGAATGTTTCAAAAGAACGCAGAAACCAGCTTGAAAATCTCTTACTCAGTAAATATGGGACAATTTGTGTATAAAAATTAATAATGATAATAATGGATTAGAACGTGTTAAATAAAATCTATGAGGCCATATTTGTATCAATAAAGGAATAAATGAGTAAATAAAAAATGAGAAAGGAGGAGAAGTTCTTTCAGTAGAATACTGACAAATATAGAAAAGAGTGATGGAGACAGAAAACCATTAATGAGTGCTAAAATTAGTGGATGAATGATGTTCACTAGGAGGTTTAATGAAGAATGGAATGTTTACATAGTTTCAAATTATCTCCTCGTAAATCACTTATTAATTTTAAAGGAAAATAGCCATGTTAGAGTGGCAACAAGTTAGCAGACTCTACTTTAACTAAGTGATCAAAGTTAACAAAAAAATATTATTTGTCTACTGGTGAGATGCACTGAGAAGCATACAGCATTACTTTGGTGGTATTCCTGCCAAAAAGGCAAAATCTGAATCTGATCAGACAAATCCAAATCAAAGGACATTGTACAAAATAACTGGCTTGTACTCTTCAAAATGTCAAGGGCAAGAAACACACACACAAAACAGTGAGGAACTGTTCCAAATGAAAGGAGATTGAAAATTGTGAGAAATAAATGCACCTAAGATTTTATTTTAGACCAAGAGAAAACAATCTATAGAGGACATTTATGGGACAGCTGATGAAATTTGAATAAAGATTGTGGACTGTGAATTGCATCAGTGTTAAATTTCCTAGTTTTGATAGTTGTACTGTGGTTATACAGAGAATCAATGTCCTTTTTCTTAGGGAATATGCACTGATTTCTCCAACTTACTCTCAAATGGTTTATACCAAAGGCATGAATATGCATACATACATCTGATAAAACAGATGAATCACATGTATTGATGAATCTGGGCAAAGAGTATATGAGTATTCTTTTTGTTTTATTTTTACAACATTTTTGTAGGGAACATTTGAAATTATGCCAAAGTAAAAAGTTATAAAAATAAGGTACAAACCCCTGTGTAGTATGATCATAAGTTTGAAAGATTAAAACATTAAAATATATTTATTTACCTTATTTATATGCATAGGAACTGGAAAGAAATACAATAAAATATTATCAATGGTTATATCCTCTTTTAAGTTTTAAGGGTTATTATAAAGTTTTTTATTTATATTCAAAATGTTCTGTTTTCTTACTACCCTTGGAATAAAGTCCAATGACTTTAAATGTCCATTGGCTTCTTCAGGGGGAGGTACTGTTTATCACTACATCTAAATAGCTACTCTCCTTTTCTCCATCACTTCCTATTCCCCTTTTCTGGATTAGTGGTGTCAGCTCCCTTTAATGGCAGAATGTTGGAAACAAGCATACAGTCTCAAGGACAGATTATATATATTATAATACAGCCATCATCATAACTACCAGGCAGTCTACACTCCGGAAAATCTTTTCTATGTGTTTTTTCCAAAAAAAGAAAAAAAAAAAAAAAAAGAGCTTGGCTGTCCTGCTTCCTGGCTTGTGGTCAAGCTACCAGAATAAATTCCTTTCTTCTTCTAGTTTCTTCCCTTACCTTTTGGGCAACTGGAGATAGCCAACAAAATCCAGAATTCAATACCTGTTGTTTCTTTGCTTCCTCGGTTCAGTTCAGTTCAGTCATTCAGTCGTGTCTGACTCTTAGCGGCCTCATGGACTGTAGCACACCACGCTTCCCTGTCCATCACCAATTCCTGAAGTGACTCAAATTCATGTCCATCAAGTTGGTAATGCCATCCAACCATCTCATCCTCTGTCATCCCCTTCTCCTCCCACCTTCTATCTTTCCCAGCATCAGGGTTTTTTTCCAGTGAGTCAGTTCTTCGTATCAGGTGGCTGAAGTATTGACGTTTCAGCTTCAGTATCAGTTCTGCCAATGAATATTCAGGACTGATTTCCTTTAGGATTGACTGGTTTGATGTCCTTGCAGTTCAAGGGACTCTCAAGAGTCTTCTCCAACACCACAGTGAAAAAACATCAGTTCTTCAGTGATCAGCTTTTGTTATAGTCCAACTCTCACATCCATACGTGACTACTAGAAAAACATTAGCTTGGACTATATGGACCTTTGCTGCAAAATAATGTCTCTGCCTTTTATTATGCTATCTAGGTTGGTCATAGATTTTCTTCCAAGGAACAAGTGTCTTTTAATTTCCTGGCTGCAGTCACCATCTGCAGTGATTTTGGAGCCCAACAAAATAAAAGTCTGGCACTGTTTCCATTGTTTCCCTATCTATTTGCCGTGAAGTGATAGGACCGGATGCCATGATCTTCATTTTTTGAATGTTGAGTTTTAAGCCAGACCTTTTTTTTTTTTTTAAACAAAGCTACTTTTAATAGTTTAGGGTGAGCCCCACAGGAATAAAAAACACTGGGAAGGGATAACCCCCTCACCCCCAGGAGTGGCCCAGGGGGAGATAGGCTACCTGAGGGGTAGTAAGCGCAAAAGGGACCCACTGCAGACTCAGGGCAAAGGGCATGCCATCCGTGCTGGGACCTGTGAGCACTACAGGAGACAATGCGAGCGTGATGGGACTGGCTCCAGGCACACAGGTGAAGGGCAAGAGGGTTGGACACGAAGCCACAAAGCTACTTGGGTTCCTGCTTCTTCTCGTTTGCCTTTTTCTGCTTCTGCTGCATGATCTCCGAGTCCCTCTGCTTGCGGGCGGCAGCAGAAAGCCCATCATCTCGGCGCTTTCCCTTAACCGAGTCGCTCTGCTTTTTCATATTCTTCTGGCAGGCGAGCTTGCGCTGGTTACTGCGGGTCATGGCGACCGCAACGGCTCCCTTAAGCCAGCCTTTTCACTCTCCTCTTTCAATTTCGTCTAGTGGCTCTTCAGTTCCTCTTCTCTTTCTGCCATAAGAGTGGTGTCATCTGCATATCTGAGGTTATTGATATTTCTCCTGGCAATCTTGATACCATCTTGTGCTTCATCCAGCGGAGCATTTATGCATTCAATGGTAACTTTGCTTCCTAGCTTACAACTTTAGTCAACTTTCAAGTAATTCAAACTCTGAATTGTTTTTTTTCCATCCGTAAGGTAAGAAAAATAGTAGTGCCTCGTGACATCGTACAGGAGGCAGGGATCAAGACCATCCCCAAGGAAAAGCAATGTAACAAGGCCAAATGGTTGTCTAAGGAGGCCTTACAAATAGCTGTGAATAGAAAAGAAGTGAAAGGGAAAGGAGAAAAAGAAAGCTATACCCAATTGAATGCAGAGTTCCAAAGAATAGCAAGGAGAGATGAGAAAGCCTTCCTCAGTGATCAATGCAAAGAAATAGAGAAAAACAATAGAATGGGAAAAACTAGAGATCTCTTGAAGAAAATTAGATATAGAAAAGGAACTTATGCAAAGATGGACACAATAAAGGACAGAAATGGTATGGACCTAATGGAAGCAGAAGATATTAAGAAGTGGCAAGAATACATAAAGTTCAGTTCAGTTGCTCAGTCGTGTCGTCCGACTCTTTGCGACCCTATGAATTGCAGCATGCCAGGCCTCCCTGTCCATTACCAACTCCCGGAGTTCACTCAGACTCATGTCCATCGAGTCAGTGATGCCATCCAGCCATCTCATCCTCTATCGTCCCCTTCTCCTCCTGCCCCCAATCCCTCCCAGCATCAGAGTCTTTTCCAATGAGTCAACTCTTCGCATGAGGTGGCCAAAGTACTGGAGTTTCAGCTTTAGCATCATTCCTTCCAAAGAAATCCCAGGGCTGATCTCCTTCAGAATGGACTGGTTGGATCTCCTTGCAGTCCAAGGGACTCTCAAGAGTCTTCTCTAACACCACAGTTCAAAAGCATCAATTCTTCAGCGCTCTGCCTTCTTCACAGTCCAACTCTCACATCCATACATGACCACAGGAAAAACCATAGCCTTGACTAGACGGACCTTAGTTGGCAAAGTAATGTCTCTGCTTTTGAATATGCTATCTAGGTTGGTCATAACTTATCTTCCAAGGAGTAAGCGTCTTTTAATTTCATGGCTGCAGTCACCATCTGGAGCCCCCCAAAATAAATTCTGACACTGACTCCACTGTTTCCCCATCTATTTCCCATGAAGTGATGGGACCAGATGCCACGATCTTTGTTTTCTGAATGCTGAGCTTTAGGCCAACTTTTTCACTCTCCTCTTTCCCTTTCATCAAGAGGCTTTTTGGTTCCTCTTCACTTTCTGCCATCAGGGTGGTGTCATCTGCATATCTGAGGTTATTGGTATTTCTCCCAGCATTCTTGATTCCAGCTTGTGCTTCTTCCAGCCCAGCGTTTCTCATGATGTACTCTGCATATAAGTTAAATAAGCAGGGTGACAATATACAGCCTAGACGTACTCCTTTTCCTATTTGGAACCAGTCTGTTGTTCCATGTCCAGTTCTAACTGTTGCCTCCTGACCTGCATACAGATTTTTCAAGAGGCAGGTCAGGTGGTCTGTATTCCCATCTCTCTCAGAATTGTCCACAGTTTATTGTGATCCAGTTTTTCTGGAACTCTCTTGCTTTTTCGATGATCCAGTGGATGTTGGCAATTTGACCTTAGGAAGCATCATTATGAACAAAGCTAGTGGAGGTGATAGAATCCCAGTTGAGCTATTTCAAATCCTAAAAGATAATGTTGTTAAAGTGCTGTGCTCAATATGCCAGCAAATTTGGAAAACTCAGCAGTGGCCACAGGATGGGAAAAAGTCAGTTTTCATTCCAATCCCAGAGAAAGGCAATGCCAAAGAATGCTCAAACTACTGCACAATTGCACTCATC
Organism: Ovis aries; assembly: GCF_016772045.2. NCBI lineage: Eukaryota > Metazoa > Chordata > Mammalia > Artiodactyla > Bovidae > Ovis > Ovis aries. The sequence continues at coordinate 18,011,365 of NC_056055.1, forward strand.
TCAAACGCTAGTGAAGTAATGCTCAAAATTGGTTGCTCAAAATTGGTTCAACAGTACGTGAACCATGAACTTCCAGATGTTCAAGCTGGTTTTAGAAAAGGCAGAGGAACCAGAGATCAAATTGCCAGCACCCGCTGGGTCATCGAAAAAGCAAGAGAGTTCCAGAAAAACATCCACTTCTGCTGTATTGACTATCCAAAGCCTTTGACTGTGTGTGTGGACCACAATAAATTGTGGAAAATTCTGAAAGAGATGGGAATACCAGACCACCTGACCTGCCTCCTGAGAAATCTGTATGCAGGTCAGGAAGCAACAGTTAGAACTGGACATGGAACAACAGACTGGTTCCAAATAGGAAAAGGAGTACGTCTAGGCTGTATATTGTCACCCTGCTTATTTAACTTATATGCAGAGTACATCATGATAAATGCTGGGCTGGATGAATCACAAGTTGGAATCAAGACTGCTGGGAGAAATATCAATAACCTCCGATATGCAGGTGACACCACCCTTATGGCAGCAAGCAAAGAAGAACTAAAGAGCCTCTTGATGAAAATGAAAGAAGAGAGTGAAAAAGTTGGCTCAAAACTCAACATTCAGAAAACTAGGATCATGGCATCTGGTCCCATCACTTCATGGGTAATAGATGGGGAAACAGTGGAAACAGTGACATATTTTATTTTGGGGGCTCAAAATCACTGCAGATGGTGACTGCAGCCATGAAATTAAAAGACACTTGCTCCTTGGAAGAAACGTTATAACCAACTTTTTAAATAGCATATTAAAAGGCAGAGACATTACTTTGCAGTAAAAGTCCATAGAGTCCAAGCTAATGTTTTTCCAGTAGTCACGTATAGATGTGAGAGTTGGACTATAAAGAAAGCTGAGTGCCAAAGAATTGATGCTTCTGAACTGTGGTGTTGGAGAAGACTCTCTAGAGTCCCTTGGACTGCAAGGAGATCCAATCAGTCCATCCTAAAGGAAATCAGTCCTGAATGTTCATTGGAAGGACTGATGCTGAAACTGAAACTCCAATACTTTGGCCACCTGATGCGAAAAACTGACTCACTGGAAAAGACCCTGATGCTGGGAAAGACAGAAGGTGGGAGGAGAAGGGGATGACAGAGGATGAGATGGTTGTATGGGATCACCAACTCAATGAACATGAGTTTGGGTAAACTCCAGGAGTTGGTGATGGACAGGGAGGCCTGGTGTGCTGCAGTCCATGGGGTCACAAGAGTGAGATACAATTGAGCGACTGAATTGAACTGAACTGAACTGAGGGGTTATTGTAGGATATAGGGTCAGAATGCAGCAAAACCTTAAGGAAAGCACCCACTTCACTGTGAGGGTTAAACATCATTCTCTTGAAGATTCTTGTTTACCCCTTTATGTGCTGTCCTGAGGGGGCCCCAGGCAGAACTAGCTGCTTACTTCTCCATGCTCCAGTTGCTTTTTCTTCTTTTTCTTTTGAGAGCATTTACCAGGTTGGGTTGAGATTTTTCTTTTTAGAAGTTTCACTTCCCTGGCTGAGCTGAGAGCTTTCTCATGAGTACCAATGTGCCAGTTTTATCTCTGCATCCCTAGTGCCTGGCACAGAATCTGATGAACAGCAGAGCACATTACATGCCTATAGAAAGTAGGCAATTCCAGTTCTAGCGGTATTTCTCCATGAAATCTTTTGATCCTCTAAATAGTAATTTTTGCATCTGGTGAGAACTGAGCACTCCGAACACCTTCTGCCTTGTTGTTGTTGTTGTTCAGTTGCCCAGTTGTGTTCAATTCTTTGTGACCCCGTGGACTGCAGAATGCCAGACTTCCCTGTCCTTCACCATCTCCTGGAGGTTGCTCAAACTTGTGTCCATTGAGTTGGTGATGCCATCCAACCATCTCGTCCTCTGTCATACCCTTCTCCTCCTGCCTTCAGTCTTTCCCAGCATCAGGGCTTTAAATTGTAGTTATCTGTCAGCATTTTTTCATTTTAATTTACCTTCCCACTCCCTCATGCAGGGCCCCAGTCACATGATTGCTGAAACTGCATCTTGTTCATCTTTGAAATCTGAGCAGTGTCTGGCCTATGCATTCCATCATTTGTTTAAGATACAGTTGCTGAGCAAGGAGCAAGGGGTATGACTCAAGCATTTGATGTACAATACAGTACTTGCCTTTTTTACATAGGCCTATTCAGCAAACCACTTCCCCATTGCAAAATGAATTGGAGGGTGGGGCTGCCTTCAATGTTAAAATCAGTCAAGGTTACCAGAAGTCTTTTACCTACCTCTGACTAGAAAGCATTAATTCACAACTTACTTCAAATCCAGGCCTATCTCTTCTACCAAGAATGTCAGAATAAGAATCTGAATCATTATACATGTGTAAAAAACAATGCAAATTCTGAGCAGGACAAGGATTGTTGGAACTGATGGAAAGATAAAATCCAGAATAAATGGTTGAATTATAGTTCCCATGGTCACAGAATTTTGAAAAAACTTTTCTGACCTCTGCAAGTATTATGTTCTACTACTGCATATGGCTATTCAAGATTAATCGCACTGGTTGGCATTACATTATATTAAACTTACACTGTAAATATATGACAGTTGAATAGAGGTTTTGTCAGAGTCTGGTACCAACTTGGTGAGTTTTTTATTCACTGAACAAATGTTTACTGAGCTTATATCATATACCAGCTCTATTTTAGAAATGGCTGATAGATAAACATGACAGACCCTGCCCTTGCTCTCATTTTTTTTCTTTTTTGCTATTAAATAATCCATGCTGACTGTATTTATTCTGGTCACTAAACTTGCAGACTCGCTGTGGGGAATGGAGAGAATGTTTATATAGCATTCAGATGTTTTGATAGGCACCATGTACTATGTAAGAACTCTATGTGATTAGTCTCCAGCAGAATATTAATGTGTTAAAAATCAACCATGAAATTGCATTTCTAAGGTCCTTTTGCTTTTGACTTTAATATTTCTTAATAGTCAAGTCCACTGATTTTCATTTGATTATTGGTTTTTAAAATTAAACTTGTTTGCACCATTTAACAGAGAAATAGTGTTTTGATTCCTCTTGGAATATAAATGCTCCATTCTGAGTAAAGCTGGGATGGATTGGAGGCAGAAGGAGAAGGGGACGACAGAGGATGAGATGGCTGGATGGCATTACTGACTTGATGGACGTGAGTCTGAGTGAACTCCGGGAGTTGGTGATGGACAGGGAGGCCTGGAGTGCTGCGATTCATGGGGTTGCAAAGAGTCGGACACGACTGAGCGACTGAACTGAACTGAACTGAGTAATGTTTTGTAGAGTTGTTTTTCTTTAATATCCATATTTCCTCCTCAGTCTCACAGAATATTAGAACTAGGAGGAAATGTGAGTATCATCTAATCTAATGCTGGTTAAACATTTCCATTCTTTTCATAATATTTGAAAGTGCTTCTTTTCTGAAGAGTCAAGGTTCTGGAAAATGTTTGCCTGCCAAACTGTATTTCATTATTAATTACCAATATTTCATTTTTCTCACTTGCATTAAAGATGTTACTGCTAATCATAACTTGCAATTAGTATGAGACAATTGGAATTATGGCAGGTGGCTATTGATTCTGGAGCCCAAATTACTGGTTTGAATCTTTGTTCCACCATTCACTAGCTGGGAAACCTTGAGCAAATTTCTTAACTCTCTGTGCCTCTGTTTCCTCGTCTGTACATGAATGATGATGATAGTACGTACTTCATATCGAGTTGTGAAGATTCCTGCATTATTGCAGCCCAAACAAAGAAAAGCCCCCTTTATTGTCCTGTCAAATCAAAAGAGGCTTCTTTTAATATTAGATTTCTAATAAAATAAAATATTAGAAATATTTTAGCTTGTGAATACTCATTACTATACCTTTTTAGACTCCAGTGAGTTTCTAAGGAGTTTCTATTTGAGAATAAACTTCTCTTTGACGATGACAGACGTGAAACTTAGAGAAGTGAGGTTCTTGAGGACTCTCAGCTGGTCAGGGTCAGACCAGCACTAGAACCTGGAACTTTAAATTGGAGAATTGTGCATTTATCAGGCTAAAGGTCACAGATCCTCCCACATCATGAGGTGTGGAATAGACATATGATGGGAACATTAGAAGCACTTACTATCAGGAATTCTGTGCCCACTGAAAGAAACCAAGTATTGGAAAGAAGACATCTATAAAGAATGTCTCCATGATTTGGAGATTCCAAATTATCGTATATCACTGCAGAATACAACTTCCTCCAGAAAATGCATTATAGAATAACCAAGGAGTTGAAATAACTCCATAAAGACCTTAATAAAGTCTGCAAATATTTTCCAGGCAAGAATACTGGAGTGGGATGCCATTCCTTCTCTAAGGGATCTTCCTGACTGACGGATCGAATCCATATCTCTGGCATCTCCTGCATTGGCAGGGTGATTCTTTACCACTGTGCCACCTGGGAAGCCTCTATAAATACTAGACTTTTAAAATAGATTCTGAAACAGAAATAAGTTTGACACCATATGCTGATATCATTACTGAAACAAAGCAAACTATGAGCTTACCTGAATGTACAAAAATTCAGTAATCATGGTGGATGCCAGTGACCGCTGCTGCCTAGTAGAGGGCTGATGGATGTAGCATGATCAGAAGTGGCTACACTGCAGGATGAAGGCCCTACATAGAGCTCCCACACTGCCCTCAGCTTGACCTACTGGGTGCTAAGTGAGCTTCTCAGTCAGTCTCAACAGTTTCCCAGTCCTGTCTCAGGCTACATGACAACAATTACTTGTCATGAATTTTCTGGGAAGCTCCTGAGTAATTGAGATCTGGGAATGATAAACCCAAGAATGCCTAAGCACTATTCTCAGGGCTGGTTAATATTTGTATAAGCTTCTGAGGGGACTGTAAATGGATACATGCTTTGGGGAGGACAATTTAATATTTAATTATTATAAGTTTTAAAATTGTCCACTTTCTTTTATCAGTAAATCCACATCTATCAATCCATTATATGTATTAGGGACACATGGACAAAGAGATACTCAGAGCTACCTAGCAGTGTTATACAATGGCAAAACAGGAAGTAATCTCAATGGTCATCAACAGGAAACTGATTAAAAAATTATTGTGCATTTATACAATGAGAAAATACACAGCCATTACAAATGATACTTTAGGATAAAATTTATTGATGTGGGAAAATACTTAGGATATGAAAGTGAAAGTAGCTCAGTCGTGTCTGACTCTTTGTGACCCCATGGACTGTAGTTCATGGAATTCTCCAGGCCAGAATACTGGAATGGGTAGCCTGTCCCTTCTCCAGGGGACCTTCCCATAGCAGGGAGAACTCAGGTCTCCTGCATTGCAGGTGGATTCTTTACCAGCTGAGCCACAAGGGAAGCCCAAGAATACTGGAGTGGGTAGCTTATCCCTTCTCCAGCAGATCTTCCCAGGAATCAAACTGGGGTCTCCTGCATTGCAGGAGGATTCTTTACCAACTGAGCTATCAGGGAAACCCTATAACATGGAGTAAAAAAATAAGAATACAAATTTATACCATGTACATATGATCCCATTTATATGAAAAAAAATTATGTCTTCATAAAGAGGGAAGATTGAAATGAAATACACCAAAATATAAACAATATACATTTTAGAGGTGGGTTATAACTAATTTTAATTTTTTTGTATATTGTATGTTTTCTATAATAAGTATGTAGTACCTTTTAAATCAACTATATTTATTAAATAGTACATGCCTTCATGACCCAGATAATCATGATGGCGTGATCACTCATCTAGAGCCAGACATCCTGGAATGTGAAGTCAAGTGGGCCTTAGAAAGCATCACTACGAACAAAGCTAGTGGAGGTTAGGGAATTCCAGTTGAGCTATTTCAAATCCTGAAAGATGATGCTGTGAAAGTGCTGCACTCAATATGCCAGCAAATTTGGAAAACTCAGCAGTGGCCACAGGACTGGAAAAGGTCAGTTTTCATTCCAATCCCAAAGAAAGGCAATGCAAAAGAATGCTCAAACTACCACACAATTGCACTCCTCTCACACACTAGTAAAGTAATGCTCAAAATTCTCCAAGCCAGACTTCAGCAATACGTGAACTGTGAACTTCCAGATGTTCAAGCTGGTTTTAGAAAAGGCAGAGGAACCAGAGATCAAATTGCCAACATCTGCTGGATCATGGAAAAGCAAGAGAGTGCCAGAAAAACATCTATTTCTGCTTTATTGACGATGCCAAAGCCTTTGACTGTGTGGATCACAATAAACTGTGGGAAATTCTGAAAGAGATGGGAATACCAGACCACCTGACTGGCCTCTTGAGAAATCTGTATGCAGGTCAGGAAGCAACAGTTAGAACTGGACATGGAACACCAGACTGGTTCCAAATAGGAAAAGGAGTACGTCAAGGCTGCATATTGTCACCCTGCTTATTTAACTTCTATGCGGAGTACATCATGAGACATGCTGGACTGGAAGAAACACAAGCTGGAATCAAGAATGCTGGTAGAAATATCAATAACCTCAGATATGCAGATGACACCACCCTGATGGCAGAAAGTGAAGAGGAACTAAAAAGCCTCTTGATGAAAGGGAAAGAGGAGAGTGAAAAAGTTGGCTTAAAGCTCAACATTCAGAAAACTAAGATCATGGCATCCGGTCCCATCACTTCATGGGAAATAGATGGGGAAACAGTGGAGTCAGTGTCAGACTTTATTTTTTGGGGCTCCAAAATCACTGCAGATGGTGACTGCAGCCATGAAGTTAAAAGACGCTTACTCCTTGGAAGGAAAGTTTTGACCAACCTAGATAGCATATTCAAAAGCAGAGACATTACTTTGCCAACTAAGGTCCATCTAGTCAAGGCTATGGTTTTTCCTATGGTCATGTATGGATGTGAGAGTTGGACTGTGAAGAAGGCAGAGCGCCGAAGAATTGATGCTTTTGAACTGTGGTGTTAGAGAAGACTCTTGAGAGTCCCTTGGACTGCAAGGAGATCCAACCAGTCAATTCTGAAGGAGATCAGTCCTGGGATTTTTTTGGAAGAAATGATGCTAAAGCTGAAACTCCAGTACTTTGGCCACCTCATGCGAAGAGTTGACTCATTGGAAAAGACTGATGCTGGGAGGGATTGGGGGCAGGAGGAGAAGGGGCCGACCGAGGATGAGATGGCTGGATGGCATCACTGACTCGATGGATGTGAGTCTGAGTGAACTCCGGGAGTTGGTGATGGACAGGGAGGCCTGGCGTGCTGCAGTTCATGGGGTCGCAAAGAGTTGGATATGACTGAGCGACTGAACTGAACTGAACTGATGTTTACAAAATTAAATATGGAATGGGAAGAAATTCAGACACTTAGTTCCTCTTTGCAGAAAACAACAATATCAACAGTTTCTCCTGTATTATTCCAGAGATTCTATAGTGTAGGAGTTGTGTGTAGTGTATGTGTATGTGTGTGTCTTCACATTCATTCATTCACAAATGGAGGAATACTACAAAAACTGTCTTATACTTCGCTTCTTTTACATAACGATACATTTTAGAGGTCATTCCACACTAGTAAATATACATCTGTCCAATTCTTTTTTTTTTTTTTTAAACTGGCTGTGGTGCATGACTTGTAGGATTTTAGTTTTCTTGTCAGGGCAGAATCCAGGCCCTGGCAGTGAAAGCACAAGTCCTAACTACCATGCTGCCAGGAAACTACCCAATTCCTTTTTTTTTTTTTTAATTTATTTTATTTATTTATTTATTTATTTTAGTTTTTATTTTTAAATTTTAAAATCTTTAATTCTTACATGCATTCCCAAACATGAACCCCCCTCCCACCTCCCTCCCCATAACATCTCTCTGGGTCATCCCCATGCACCAGCCCCAAGCATGTTGTATCCTGCGTCAGACATAGACTGGCGATTCAATTCTTACATGATAGTATACATGTTAGAATGCCATTCTCCCAAATCATCCCACCCTCTCCCTCTCCCTCTGAGTCCAAAAGTCCGTTATACACGTCTGTGTCTTTTTTCCTGTCTTGCATACAGGGTCGTCATTGCCATCTTCCTAAATTCCATATATATGTGTTAGTATACTGTATTGGTGTTTTTCTTTCTGGCTTACTTCACTCTGTATAATTGGCTCCAGTTTCATCCATCTCATCAGAACTGATTCAAATGAATTCTTTTTAACGGCTGAGTAATACTCCATTGTGTATATGCACCACAGCTTTCTTATCCATTCATCTGCTGATGGACATCTAGGTTGTTTCCATGTCCTGGCTATTATAACCAGTGCTGCGATGAACATTGGGGTACATGTGTCTCTTTCCATTCTGGTTTCCTTGGTGTGTATGCCTAGCAGTGGGATTGCTGGGTCATAAGGTAGTTCTATTTGCAATTTTTTAAGGAATCTCACACTGTTCTCCATAGTGGCTGTACTAGTTTGCATTCCCACCAACAGTGTAGGAGGGTTCCCTTTTCTCCACACCCTCTCCAGCATTTATTGCTTGCAGATTTTTGGATCGCAGACATTCTGACTGGTGTGAAGTGGTACCTCATTATGGTTTTGATTTGCATTTCTCTAATAATGAGTGATGTTGAGCATCTTTTCATGTGTTTGTTAGCCATTCGTATGTCTTCTTTGGAGAAATGTCTATTTAGTTCTTTGGCCCATTTTTTGATTGGGTCGTTTATTTTCTGGAATTGAGCTGCATAAGTTGCTTGTATATTTTTGAGATGAGTTGTTTGTCAGTTGCTTCATTTGCTATTATTTTCTCCCATTCAGAAGGCTGTCTTTTCACCTTGCTTATATTTTCCTTTGTTGTGCAGAAGCTTTTAATTTTAATTAGATCCCATTTGTTTATTTTTGCTTTTACTTCCAGAATTCTGGGAGGTGGATCATAGAGGATCCTGCTGTGATTTATGTCTGCGAGTGTTTGCCTATGTTCTCCTCTAGGAGTTTTATAGTTTCTGATCTTACATTTAGATCTTTAATCCATTTTGAGTTAATTTTTGTGTGCGGTGTTAGAAAGTGATCTAGTTTCATTCTTTTACAAGTGGTTGACCAGTTTTCCCAGCACCACTTGTTAAAGAGATTGTCTTTACTCCATTGTCCCAATTCTTTTTAATAGCTGCAAAATATTCCCTAGAATGAACAGAACATAGCTGGTTTAATCGATTCTCCATTTATGGGCAGTTAGTTGTTTATTATCTTTCACTATTATGAACAATGATACTATAAACAACCTTATCTATGTGTCTTTAACCACAGGTACAGGTTATCAGTTCAGTTCAGTCGCTCAGTCGTGTCTGACTCTTTGCGACTCCATGGACTGCAGCAGGCCAGGCCTCTCTGTCCATCACCAACTCCCGGAGTTCATGCAAACTAATGTCCATTGAGTCGGTGAGGCCATCTAACCATCTCATCCTCTGTCATCCCCTTCCCCTCCTGCCTTCAATCTTTCCCAGCATCAGGGTCTCTTCAAATGAGGCAGCTCTTTGCATCAGGTGCCCAAAGTATTGGAGTTTCAGCTTTAGTTTACATCTGTCACCATTCAGTTGATCTCCTTTACCCAGTGAATATTCAGGACTGATTTCCTTTAGGATGAACTGGTTGGATCGCCTTGCAGTCCAAGGGACTCTCAAGAGTCCTCTCCAACACCACAGTTCAAAAGCATCAATTCTTCGGCGCTCAGCTTTCTTTATACTACAACTCTCACATCCATACATGACTACTGGAAAAACCATAGCCTTGACTAGATGGACCTTTGTTGACAAAGTAATGTCTCTGCTTTTTAACATGCTGTCTAGGTTGGTAATAACTTTCCTTCCAAGGAGTAAGCGTCTTTTAATTTCATGGCTGCAATCACCATCTGCAGTGATTTTGCTGCTGCTGCTAAGTCGCTTCAGTCGTGTCCGACCCTGTGTGACCCTATAGATGGCAGCCCACCAGGCTCCCCCATCCCTGGGATTCTCCAGGCAAGATCAGTGGACTGGGTTGCCATTTCCTTCTCCAACGCATGAAAGCAAAAAGTGAAAGTGAAGTCACTCTTCGCGACCCCATGGACTGCAGCCATCCAGGCTCCTCCGCCCATGGGATTTTCCAGGCAAGAGTACTGGAGTGGGGTGTCATTGCCTTCTCCATTCAGTGATTTTGGAGCCCCCCAAAATAAAGTCAGCCACTGTTTCCATTGTTTCCCCATCTATTTGCCGTGAAGTGATGGGACTGGATGCCATGATCTTAGTTTTCTGAATGTTGAGCTTTAAGCCAACTTTTTCACTCTCCTCTTTTAATTTCATCAAGAGGCTCTTTAGATCTTCTTCACTTTCTGCCATAAGGGTGGTGTCATCTGCATATCTGAGGTTATTGATATTTCTCCTGGCAATCTTGATTCCAGCTTGTGCTTCATCCAGCCCAGTGTTTCTCATGGTGTACTCTGAATATAAATTAAATAAGCATGGTGACAATATACAGCCTTGACGTACTCCTTTTCCTATTTGGAACCAGTCTGTTGTTCCATGTCCAGTTCTAATTGTTGCTTCTACAGGTATATCTACAGTGAATTTCTTGATATAGAATCATTGAGTCAAAGGCTTATACACAGGAAAAATACATACTCAAATTTTGAACATTTATTTAGTGATCATTGCACATGATCCAGAAACACAAGTTTTGAAAAATCTAAATAACCCTAAATATTTCTCACTTAAAAATATGATTATTTTATTTATCATGATGTATTTCCCCACTATATAATAAACAGCATTTGTTGCTGTTTATTGCAGAGGCAGTGTCCATATTAGCAGTGGGCATGCACAATAGTTGGGGGATAGCCAGGCATCAACAGGATATCAACACAATTACACCAACTCAACCTCTCTATGCACAAAAACGTTAATTTATAAATATACTCGTGTTTCCTAGCTACTGATTCTAAAATTCCTTACTCCTTATCTAATATACATATACGTTGAGAAAGGTAAGCAAACAAATTCATTGTTTCCTCTAAATAATAAAAATAGGCACAGTATTATCCTTTAATAAAATGTGCTTACTTCCTTTAAAAAATATACTTAACACACAGCAAAATAAATAAAATAAGCTTAGCAAAAAAACTGTTAAATTCAGTTCAATTTTTGGCAAAGAACTAAATAATACTTTCTTTGTTCTCAAGTATGTATTTTCCTGAATTGGACTTTGTTATTGAATCGTGATTGGCGATTGTGCTTAAATTTTGACAAATGTCATTGTTTTTTAAAATTTTATATTATATGAGATAACTTTGGTTTATTACATTATATATTTCATGTTAGAACCTTCTATTTCTACTTCTGTATATACTACAATGTGAAAAGTGAAATAAAGTGTTAGTCGCTCAGTTGTGTCTGACTCTTTGCGGCCCCATGGACATGCCAGGTTCCTCTGTCCATGGAATTCTCCAGGGAAGAATACTGGAGTGGGTAGTCATTCCCTTCTCCAGGGAATCTTCCCAACCCAGGGATCAAACCCCAGTATCCTGTATTGCAGGCAGATTCTTTACCATCTAAGCCACCAGGGAAGCCCACTACAATATGCTCACCAACCAAAAAATTTAGTTTACATTTATCACCGTTCATTTGATCTCCTTTACCCATTCCCTATCCCCACAGACCTTCCCCTCTGGTAACCTCTATTCTGCTGTTTATATCTGTGTGTTTTTGTTTGCTTTGGTTTGTTCATTTATCTTGGATTCATTTGTTTTTTTATATTCCACATACGGGTGAAATCATATGGTATTTGTCCTTCTCTGTCTGAGTTACCTCACTTATTATTAGTATTTTTTTAATTTGTTTATTTTAATTGGAGGCTAATTACTTTACAATATTGTAGTGGTTTTTGCCATACATTGGCATGAATCTGCCACAGGTGTACATGTGTTCCCCATCCTGAATCCCCATCCCTCCTCCCTCCCCATCCTATCCCTCAGGGTCATCCCAGTGCACCAGCCCTGAGCACCCTGTCTCATGTATCAAACCTGGACTGGCGATCTATTTCACATATGATAATATACATGATTCAATGCTATTCTCTCAAATCATCCCACCCTCACCTTCTCCCATAGAAGAATCCAAAAGTCTATTATTTACATCTATGTCTCTTTTGCTGTCCCGCATATAGGGTCATTGTTACCATCTTTATAAATTCCATATATATGTGTTAGTATACTGTATTGGTGTTTTTCTTTCTGCCTTACTTCACTCTGTATAATAGGCTCCAGTTTCATCCACCTCATTAGAACTGATTCAAATACATTCTTTTTAAAAGCTGAGTAATATTCCACTGTGTATATATACCACAGCTTTCTTATCCATTCATCTCCCAATGGACATTTAGGTTGCCTCTGTGTCCTGGCTCTTCTAAACAGTGCTGTGATGAACATTGGGGTACACGTGTCTTTCAGTTCTGGTTTCCATTGGTGTGTATGCCCAGCAGTGGGATTGCTGGGTCATAAGGCAGTTCTAGTTCCAGTTTTTAAGGAATCTCCACACTGTTTTCCATAGTGGCTGTACTACTTTGCATTCCCACCAACAGTGTAAGAGATTTCCCTTTTCTCTGCACCCTCTCCAGCATTTGTTTGTAGACGTTTTGATAGCAGCTATTCTGATTGGTGTGAGATGATAACCTCATTGTGGTTTTGATTTGCATTTCTTTGATAATGAGTGATGCTGAGCATCTTTTCATGTGTTTGTTACCCATCAGTATGTTTTATTTGGAGAATTGTCTGTTTAGTTCTTTGGCCCATTTTGGATTGGGTAGTTTATTTTTCTGGAATTGAGCTGCAGGAGCTGCTTGTATATTTTTGAGATTAATTCTTTGTCAATTGCTTCACTTGCTATTATTTTCTCCCATTCTGAAGGCTCTCATTTCACCTTGCTTATAATTTCCTTCATTGTGCAAAAGCTTTTAAGTTTATAGGTCCCATTTGTTTATTTTTGCTTTTATTTCCATTACTCTGGGAGGTGGGTCATAGAGGATCCTGCTGTGATTTATGTCGGAGAGTGTTTTGCCTATGTTTTCCTCTAGGACTTTTATAGTTTCTGGTCTTACATTTAGATCTTTAATCCATTTTGAGTTTATTTTTGTGTATGGTGTTAGAAAGTGTTCTAGTTTCATTCTTTTACAAGTGATAGACCAGTTTTTCCCAGCACCACTTGTTAAAGAGTTTGTCTTTTCTCCATTGTATATTCTTGCCTCCTTTGTCAAAGATAAGGTGTCCATAGGTGATGGATTTATCTCTGGGCTTTCTATTTTGTTCCATTGGTCTATTTGTCTGTCTTTGTTCCAATACCATACTGTCTTGATGACTGTAGCTTTGTAGTATAGCCTGAAGTCAGGCAGGTTGATTTCTCCAGTTCCGTTCTTCTTTCTCAAGATTGCTTTGGCTATTCAAGGTTTTTTGTATTTCCATACAAATTGTGAAATTATTTGTTCTAGTTTTCTGAAGAATACCATTGGTAATTTGATAGGGATTGCATTGAATCTATAGATTGCTTTGGGTAGTATACTCATTTTCACTATATTGATTCTTCTGATCCATGAACATGGTATATTTCTCCATCTATTTGTGTCATTGATTTTTTTTATCAGTGTTTTATAGTTTTTTATATATAGTTCTTTTGTTTCTTTAGGTAGATTTATTCCCAAGTATTTTATTCTTTTCGTTGCAATGGTGAATGAAATTGTTTCCTTAATTTCTCTTTCTATTCTCTCATTGTTAGTGTATTGTAATGCAAGGGATTTCTGTGTGTTAATTTTATATCCTGCAACTTTACTATGTTCATTGATTAGCTCTAGCAATTTTCTGGTGGAGTCTTTATGGTTTTCTATGTAGAGGATTATGTCATCTGCAAAAAGTGAGAGTTTTACTTCTTCTTTTCCAATCTGGATTCCTTTTATTTCTTTTTCTTCTTTGATTGCTGTGGATAAAACTTCCAAAACTATGTTGAATAGTAGTGGTGAGAGTGGGCACCCTTGTCTTGTTCCTGACTTTAGGGGAAATGCTTTCAATTTTTCACCATTGAAGATAATGTTTGCTGTAGGTTTATCATATATGGCTTTTATTATGTTGAGGTATGGTCCTTTTCTGCCTAATTTCTGGAGGGTTTTTATCATAAATGGATGTTGAATTTCGTCAAAGGCTTTCTCTGCATCTATTGAGATAATCATATGGTTTTTATTTTTCAATTTGTTAATGTGGTGTATCACATTGATTGATTTGCGAATATTGAAGAATCCTTGCATCCCTGAGATAAAGCCCACTTGGTTATGATGTATGATCTTTTTAATATGTTGTTGGTTTCTGTTTGCTAGAATTTTGTTAAGGATTTTTGTATCTATGTTCATCAGTGATATTGGCCTGTAGTTTTCTTTTTTTTGTGGCATCTTTGTCTGGTTTTGGTCTTAGGGTGATGGTGGCCTCATAGAATGAGTTTGGACGTTTACCTTCCTCTTCAATTTTCTGGAAGAGTTTGAGTAGGATAGGTATTAGCTCTTCTCTAAATTTTCGGTAGAATTCAGTTGTGAAGCCATCTGGTTCTGGGCTTTTGTTTGTTGGAAGATTTCTGATTACAGTTTTGATTTTTGTGCTTGTGATGGGTCTGTTAAGATTTTCTGTTTCTTCCTGGTTCAGTTTTGGGAAGTTATACTTTTCTAAGAATTTGTCCATTTCTTCCAAGTTGTCTATTTCATTGGCATATAGTTGCTGATAGTAGTCTCTTATGATCCTTTGTATTTCTGTGGAGTTACCTCACTTAGCATAATGCTTTCAAGGTCCATCCATGTTGTTACAGATGGCAAGATTTCATCTCTTTTTATGACTTGGTAGTATTCTATTGTACATATATATCACATCTTTTTTATCCATTTATCTGTTGATGGGCTCTTAGGTTGTTTCCATTTCTTCATTTTTGTAAATGATGCTGTGAGGAATGTAAGGGTGCATATATCTTTTCATATTTGTGTTTCTGTATTCTTTGGATAAATACCAAGAAGTAGGTAGTTCTAGTCTTAATTTTTTGAGGCATCTCCATACTGTTTTTCATAGTGGGCGCACATTTCACATTTTTAGCAATAGCATATGAGGGTTCCCTTTTCTCCACATCCACACCAACAGTTATTTCTTGCCTTTTTGTTAAGAGCCATTCTGACAGGTGTGAGGTGATATCTCATTGTGGTTTCATTTGCTTTTCCCTAATAATTAGTGATGTTGAATTCCTTTACCTGTGTCTCTTGGCAATCTGTATGTTGTCTTTGGGAAAATGTCTATTCAGCTCTGCTCCAAATGTCATATTTTACAGATTTCCTTATTCTGAGTTTTCCGAGATATTGACTTCTAGTTTCAAAACATTCCCTGTTTTGGCAGCAGGTAGCATAACTCCAAACATATACCAGAGGTAACTGATAATTAGAAAGGAACCTAAAGAAAGACTAATCCCAACCTCTAAGTTTGTAAGTTCAGGAACTGATGCTCAGAGAAAGGAAATGACTTAGCTAAGGCTGCATGTTGTGTTAGAAGTAGAAACAGGGTTGGACTCTAGTCACCTGTTTCGCCTTCTTGAAATGACTGACTGCTGGTTCTCACAGATTTACATTAAGCCACTGAAATGGGTATAGCTTGGATTAAAACTTCTTGTTTCTTTTTTATAGCATTGACAGTTTTTATTCCCAGTGACAATTAACTCTGGGGGGAAAAAACAACTTTGGGGATTAAAATTTTTTGTGTACTTTCTACAGCGTATTCAAGTGTGAAGTGGGACAAAGAGCAGAACAGGTTAGATTTGGATGCTATATGAGGAAATTCCTTGACACTTGAGCATTTTGGATTATTTAGGAAATGCCTCAGAGACTTGGCTTTCCTCTGTATTGTTGTTCTTGGTATTGCCATGAGGCCAGGGAAAGAAATGGGGCTCACAGTAATTATTTACAACAACTTTCCAGGGGGACCAGATTTTATCCTTGGTGAACAGATTTTAAGATCCCAGTCCTTCTGCCTCTTCACCCTAAGGAGGCTGGACTCTGACAGGTTACCCTCTCTCAAGGGAGCAGTGGAAGTCTCCAGGCGAGACAGCGACACAGAAGGGTAATTACAGTCTTTAGACAGAATAGCGTTATGCTTAATTAACAGAGTTGCTTGGTTCCCAAGGGTTCAACACTTGCACAACTTTTTCTACAGATTAAAAGGAAGAAAGCAGACATTTCTAAGTCTAGGAGGATGTTCGGAAGTCTTTCTTGGGCCTATAATTTTAAGAGGGCTGTGTGGTTAAATGCAAATGAATGAGCTCAGCCCTCTTGAACTCTGACCTTCCAGGAAGCAGAAGGAAACTATTTCGTAGACAAGGAAACAGGCATGGAGGGGAGGTGACTAGCCAAGGCCACAGAACTGGTAAGGAAGTCAAGCCTGAGCCATAAAATCTTAGCAGCTACTTTTGCTTCCACAATCACCAAGATGCATTTCCTGGTGTTTTCTTTCTTAACATCTAGATAATCAAAGAAAGCATCCAGTATAGTCACAGTAGGATTCTGCCTGTTTTTGTTTTAGGTTTTTTTTTTTTTTTTTTTTGCCAAAAGGTGTAAATCCATTTTGTTTTCCCATATCTGAGGCAAAATGGACTCCATCCTTCATTCCTCTGCCAAAGGCTACCTCCTGGTAAATGTCTCATTCCCCCCTGTGCTAGGTTTCTCCCCTTTTAAATCTGCAGATCATTCTGTGTTTACAAACTCTATATTTATATTAGGTCTGCTCCGGATTTTCAGGGTCTGGCATCCAGTAAAGGCTCAATAAATGCTGGCTGTAATGAATTCAGGCTGCCCTGAGCGAAGCAGTGGCACAGTGAGCACTGTGAGACAGCAGAGTTCTCATGGATTCCATGATGCTCCTTCCTCTTGCAGCCACTGGATCCAAGTGACATATCCATAGCCCCATATGGAGAGGTAGATAGGCCCTAGGCTCAGGCACAGGAGGCACTTGCTTAGCTCCTCTACTGTTAATGGGCAGGACAACCCTGCTCCTCCACGCTCTAAGCTGCCTGGAAATCTTCTAACCTATAATCCTTCTTAGATTTCAAGTGTACAGCTTTCAGTTCCTCTTCCCTTTAGAGGGCTAGGCTTGGCTTTGGGGACAACATGCCCCATATTCTCTCTGAATAAAATAAAATTAATAGCCTTTGCCCAATATCACTTGCCACTTATCAATTCCTCCTTTTAAATATATATATTACATTTTCTTGCTATTTTTAAAATTGGGCTTCCCTGGTGGCTCAGACAGAAAAGAATCTGCCTGCAATGTGGGAGACCTGGGTTTGATCCCTAGGTTGGGAAGATCCCTTGGAGGATGGCACGGCAACCCACTCCAATATTCTTGCCTGGAAAATCCCCATGGACAGAGGAACCTGGCAGGCTATAGTCCATGGAGTCACAAAGAGTTGGACATGACTGAGCAACTAAGCACACACATCTATAATTACCCTGTGGAGCAATTTTGCACCCATTTTACATATGGGAAAGTCAAGGATTGCTGAGGTAAACTAATGTGCTGAAATAAGCACCCTAGTAAGAACAGGGACTCAAACCTGGAACACTTGACTTCAAATCTCATGTTTTCCTCACTTGGGAAGAGGGACCGTATCTCATGCACTTTGTAATCTATGTAGTGCTTCATAGAAAGGCCTATCCCTTACTGAATAGAATGAAAGTCCTTTCCTATTGATAGAAGCCAGCTGCACAAATCGTACCTAAGAAGCACCGTGAGTTGTGGACCAGGGCTTGACTATATCCATTTTCTGTATATCTACTGCTAACCTTCTGGGGCCAGTAAACCTTTCACCAATGGTTCAAAAAGAAGAATTTCAAATTCTAACAGGTCTATAAACCTTATCTGTGAGCTTGAGGCTGGGAAACTATTTTCCTAAAATATTTGCACCTCACATTGAAATTCTTCCACTCCTTATACTTTGATTTATTCTTCTTCCTTTATTAACTCATTTGGTAAATATTTATTGTTTACTATGTGCCAAGTACAACTCAAGGCACTTCATCGCATCTCATCCTTCACCTTCATTCATTCATTCCTCTCTTAAGTCACTTGTTAACGGTGTAAAAGGCACAGGTTTTCATTTGTTGTACATTTTATTGAACTACCTCTGGAATAATTAGGGAAGAAAGAAATATAGCAGCAGTTTTCCCAACCAGCCCCAAGTACCTGCCCCACTGGGTGAGGAGGGGACAATCAGGGTCAAATGCATACAGCAGTAAGAAAAGTTGAGTTTCAGCCATGACTTTTACAGATTGTGTGGTGTCAGGAAACCATTTACCCTCTCAAGAGTCTCAGTTTTATCCTGTGCAAAATGGGGATTACTGTGTAGATCTGTGGAGGATCATATGGGAATTTAAGTAAAAGTGTCTATTCTAGCAAAGGGCTCACTGTGGCCAAAGTTCTCAGCACATGAGCTGATGATGTCAGTCCCCAAGCAGCTTTCTTCCTGCCAACACCACCAGGCAGGCGGTTCAGAGGCATCTTGACAACATCGGGCAGCACATGATCTCCCCTAGTCACCTCGGGGAGGCTGAGATGCAGGGTTATGTTAGGGCAAAACACAGTCCAATCACAGCCTTTGTCTTTATCAGCCTGAGCAGCAGCACAGTCTCGGAGCACAAGGCGGTGACATTCCAATTCCCTGACTGAACACTTAAGGAAGGGGGTTCCTGGAAAGAGATGAGGGTGGGAGGGGGCTGACTGGCAGATCTGCAGCCTTTTCTGCTCCCCTTGCACTTCCCTTTCAGCAGTTGCCTGTTTCCCAGGCCTCTTCTGGAGAGGAGCTGAGCTGCTATCATTTTTCTGATTCTGAAGCAGGTGGGGGTAGGAGGAGTGTGATTTGCTTCCATGTTCTTCCCTAGGAGATGCACTTTTGGGCTCACAGGAAATACAATGGTTTCCACATGCATGGAGTTTGGCCAATTCCCAGATGTCTAGGACTCAGAATGGAATTTTCAGGAAAGCAAGGCATTCCTGCCCTTTGAAGCTTCCATCCTGTTTTCCACCTGTGTGTACAGCAGTGTGGGTGCTCAGGCTCAGTATGTGTGCTGAATGAAAGCAAGAGTTCTCATCTGGGAAGAGTCACAGGAAAACAGTCCCTTCACCTACTGCCAGACACTATTGCAATTTCCCTCTGGTCTAGTCTGGGGTTGAAAATGTGTTCAGTCAGTTATAAACTCACCCAGTAAACACCATTTTCAACAAACCATGAACAGTGCACTCTGTCCTTGCCCTTGAGGAGCTGCTGCTGCTGCAGCTGCTGCTGTGTCGCTTCAGTCGTGTCCAACTCTGTGCAACCCCATGGACAGCAGCCCACCAGGCTCCTCTGTCCACGGGATTCTCTAGGCAAGAATACTGGAGTGGGTTGCCATGTCCTTCTTCCACTGGATGAGCTAACAAGACATATCTCCTAGAAGGGGTGGGAGGGTCACTTTATACTTCTGTAATGGAAACAATCAGTGGAAACCTCCAATGATGAAAACATCTTTGTCTTCCTCATGCATTGTCAGCTCATCCCATAAAGCTTGAAGCTCTCACATAGGTCTTTGGGACAGTGGGTGGGGGAACCTGACCTTGAGGTTTTTATCCCTCTGAAATGGGACACACGATCTCAACTCTCCCAGTTTCTGTGTAATCACAGGAAAAAAAAATTTAAGTCAGTTTCCCCATATGCAAAAGGGAAAGAGTATTAGTTTCATACTTTTCAGGTAAGGATGGAACCAGGAGGGTGCCTTGTAAAATGCTCTAACACATTGGTTATTAGCGCTATGGCCAAAAAAACCTCATTGCAAACCAGTGACCATTTGTGGAAACTACCCTTTATTGATTGGATGTCCTTGAGCAAATTACAAGAACTCGCTGCACCTCAGTTTCCTCTTTCGTAAATTGGAAGCTATCTTGTCTGTTGGAATGCAAGATTGAAAATAACGCCCAGCACGGTGTCCACCACATGCATGGCGCTCAGGCGGTGGTTTGCTCCCCTGCACCATGCCTGGAACTCATTTCCCCATGCAAGACTGAGTGACTAGCATTTTCCAAATCTGCTCGATGCCCTGCCGTCCAACTGCCTCTTGCGCCGCTCCCTGCCACACCCGCAGCTCCATGACGTGCAGACTTGGAGAAATCTGCGACGGAGGGAAGCAACTACCAGGCCCGCGCCCGCCCGCCTGCCAGCACACGCGCGCCGGGGCAGCCGCCGGGAGCAGCGTCTGCTAGTTACCTTTCACCTAGTTCAGCCGGCTAGCCGCGCTGGGTAACTCGAGGGCAAACGCGAAACCCAGTGCGCCTGCGCACAGCTCGCTCCCGGTCGCAGTTGGGTGGCCAGAGCATTTATTTTCTGCTGGTTTCCGTTCCCTTCTGAAATGAAGGGTATGGGCTTTGCAGATGTGCGCTAATATCTGGGTCTGTAAGGGGCTAGGCACAATCTCAGACTAGGGAGGGGGATGGTGGCGACCGAGGCCCCCTGAGCTGTCACCCCTCGTGCATCTCCCTGCCTCGGCGGACTCCTCTTAATTTCTCATCCACCTCCTATCAGATATCTTCACGTTCCACCTTCTACATCTGGCCCCGATTCAGCTCTGTCCTCTCAGTTCATCGTTTTCCTCAAAACGCGGTTAGGAAAGGAGTCCTGGGCTTCTGAATGGAGCACACGCCCGCGGAAAAGCCACATAGGCACAAAGTTAATGTTCCCAGTTCTGTCAGGGAGGGGCCCGAACCTAACAACAGGTTTGAAGTGAAAAGGAACACATTCTTTTTTTTTTTTTTTTTCCACTTCTCAAATGGCTATGTTGAAGACGGCCGAGACCGCCGCGAGTCTCGGGGTTACTACCGGGCACCGGGCGGGGCGTGCGCGGCGCTGGGGGAGGGAAAGACTTCCAGCTCAGAAACCGCAGTCGCAGAAATGTTTTTAATCATCTAAAGAGGTTTTCAGTTCCCAATCACACAATCTCGTCGACGGTTTTCAGGGGTCCTTGTTGTCTCTTCTGCTCCAGGGATCCTCCCTCTCTGACATCCCACCGACTTAGGAGCAAGGAACATGATCTAGGATATAAAACAAGAATCAGATGTGTGCAAAACAAAAAACCAAAAACCCTTTTCTTCCTGTGGTCTGATCCCCTTGCTTCCTTCCTCTGGTTGTTGTAGTTTTGTACAACCCCCAAAGAGTGAAGGCCAACCAGGGTTTGTCCAGGCTCTCCCACCGACCGGAGTGATTTAAAATAAGCCTGTTTCTCTCTCCAGGATGGGTATCTTCTCATGTAAGATGTTCATGGTCCAATTCCCTAATGTCATGTCTCGTCCATTTCAGATAGTATCAGCAGGGAATGCTGTTTAAGAGAACTACCATCAGAGTTACAAGGTTAAGTACTTAGATCATTTCCTCTATGTACTAATAGACATGAGAGCACCTCCCCCTAATTATCTTTCTTTGACTCTGCCTTTGCCTCCAGCACTGTGTATAATGCAGCCAGTTTATTCTCTTACTGAATAAAAAGAAAAATTTATAGGCTTCTCTGTCCTTTGAATTTTCAGGCAAGTACCAAACCAGTGTCTCCTGCGTCGACAGGCAGATTCTTTACCACTGTGCCACTTGGGAAGCCCCAGAGGGGTCTTTTGCTTTCATTTTAATGTGAATAGATTTTTAAAACTCATGAGCAGATAAATGTATCACATGAAAAAAAAGTGAAGGCAGAACACAGAGAAACCATTAAAACAGTGTTGATCTGATAAACCCTAAATGAGTCTATACATTTTAACAGAGATTAGTATAAAGTCCAACACTCAGTTTATTATTTTTTTATTTTTCATATAAATTTATTTATTTAAATTGGAGGTTAATTACTTTACAATATTGTATTGGTTTTGCCATACATCAACATGAATCTGCCACAGGTATACACGTGTTCCCCATCCTGAACCCCCATCCCTCCTCCCTCCCCGTACCATCCCTCTGGGTCACCTCAGCAGCACTCAGTTTAAAAAAAACTTACTGACATACTTTATGTGGAGGATGGAAATAAAGTACCAATAAGTATATAGCTCCTTTATATCTCTACCTTATGTAATCCCTATAAAAATACTGTGCGTTAAATGGGTACAAAGTAATGGTTTCCATTTTGCCAAGGAAGAAATAGGCTAAGAGAGGTTGAACATCTGGCCCAAGGTCACACAATTAGCATGTGATAAAACGAAATCTGGGTTCCTAAGACCAGGCCTTTTGCTTTAGGAGTGCTTGTGTGTGCTTATACATGTGTATTCAGGCACACATGGAGGTGGCGGTGTGGAGAAGTGCTGAGAACAGATTTGATTGGCGATAGACAAGAGGAGTGGCATTTATAATAATTATTATTATAGCTGATATTTATTGAACTTTACAATGTTCCAGGGAGTGCATTAGCACCTTTCATGCATGAATTCATTAATTCTTTTAACAGCCTTATAAGGTGCATAATATTATTGTCTCTTTTTGAGCAACCAAGGAAACTGGGACCTAAAAAAGAGTTGCCCAAGTTCTCACAGGAAGTGGTGAAGCAAGGATTCACCCTGGGACTGATTCCAAAGCTCAAGGAGGTCCTTTGTTCTATGGGTTTCTCTTGGCTGAAAACTCAGGATGAACCAGCAATGAATGTGGATTCAAGGAGCCAAAGGGACCCCAGGTGGTGTGACTAGAAACTCAGGGTAAAGAATGAAGTGAAGGGTCCTTCTCTCCTGTGTGGTGGTCATAGGTTACCTGAAAGGCTGAGCTCAGATCTGGGCACCATCTATGAAGACATGGACACTTACCATAAGACGACAGTCAGGAGCTTAGGGTTTATCCAAGATGAAGGAGGAGCTGCGTTTGGCTCCTCTGACCTTGGCCACCACCTTGGTACCTTCTACATTCCCAAGGCCAGGTGCAATATATGAGGCAATGTGGTGCAGTGACAACTGCAAGGGATTCTGAGTTAAACTCACATAGTTCTGACTCTGTTTATCCCTTCCCAGCTAGATCATTTTTAGTATATTCCTTAGCTTCTCTGAGCCTCAGTTTCCCCAGTTATAAAGTGAGGAGAAGCAGACCTTCCTTGTAGCCTTGCTAAGAGAATTTACTGAGATAATGTGTGCTTAGCAACCATCCTCTCGCTGGCTCCCACCTCCGTACAAATGCAGAGCAAGGATGAGTTTAATCTTTGGCCAGTAACTTAATGAAGTCCTTATAAAGGATGATTTCCCATCTTCAGCAAGGTATTTATGTGACTTGAGGTCGTGGTCTTTGAGGGTTTAGCCAGTTTTTTTTTTTTTTTTTTTTTTTTAGTAGTGGACTGGAAAGAACGTAATAGATTTGTCTGTGTAATGGATCAAGAAGAAACTGGAGTCTCAGGCAATCTGAAGGGAGGGACTGAGGAGGATAGTATGGAAAGGGAAGAGAGAGGAGGATTAAGGATGCTGAGAGAAGGCTGAATCCTAATATGTGGGTGTGGTCAAAGGCCGTTTAAAGAATAGGGATGACTGATAGTAAATTTAAAATTGATTGGGTGTTGTAACATAACCTTCCCTTTCCCTGAAGTTTCAGTAAAGTTTGCTACATATGAGAATACTTTGATAAATTTTGTGAGGATATTAAATTGAGTTAAACATTTAAACTTATATGCAGAGTACATCATGAGAAATGCTGGACTTGATGAAGCACAAGCAGGAATCAAGATTGCCAGGAGAAATATCAATAACCTCAGATATGCAGATGACACCACCCTTATGGCAGGAAGCAAAGAACGAAAGAGCCTCTTGATGAAAGTAAAAGAGGAGAGTTAAACAGTTGGCTCAAAATTCAACATTCAGAAAACTAAGATCATGGCATCTGGTCCCATCACTTCATGGCAAATAGATGGGGAAACAGTGACAGACTTTATTTTTGTGGGCTCCAAAATCACTGCAGATGGTGACTGCAGCCATGAAATTAAAAGATGCTTACTCCTTGGAAGGAAAGTTATGACCAATCTAGAGAGCATATTAGAAAGCAGAGACATTACTTTGCCAAGAAAGGTTTGTCTAGTCAAAGCTATGGTTTTTCCAGTAGTCATATATGGATGTGAGAGTTGGACTGTGAAGAAAGCTGAGTGCCGAAGAATTGATGCTTTTGAATTGTGGTATTGGAGAAGACTCTCGAAAGTTCCTTGGACTACAAGGTGATCCAACCAGTCCATCCTAAAGGAAATCAGTCCTGAATATTCATTGGAAGGACTGATGCTGAAGCTGCAACTCCAATACTTTAGCCACCTGATGCGAAGAACTGACCCATTTGAAAAGACCGTGATGTTGGGAAAGATAGAAGTGGGAGGAGAAGGGGATGACAGAGGATGAGATGGTTGGATGGCATCACTGACTCAATGGACATGAGTTTGAGTAAACTCTGGGAGTTGGTGATGGACAGGGAGGCCTGGCGTGCTGCAGTCCATGGGGTCACAAAGAGTCGGACATGACTCAGCGACTGAACTGAACTGAAACATTTGGGAGACACAATGTACAGATGAAAACAGTCCTCAGAATAATTCTGAAGAAGCCGATATTTAGAGCCTAAGCTAATCAAGAAATATGAGGTACCCTTGGAAATTGAAGGAGATATCCAAGTATGTTTAGCTGTAATTGGCTTTACTTTGTACTGCCAAACTGAGGCAAGGCTGCTCCCTCTTCTCTTCATGTAAACCCAATATTTAGCTTATTGACCACTGGTTTTAGAAGAGGTTCCCTCAGACCAGGAAGTTATCAGAGGAGGAAGTGGAGAAGTTGCTTCAAGTCTGGAGGCTCTCTGGCCGCAGCTGAAGAAGCATATATTGTTATGGTTAAGGAAGACCCCATCCCTGGGTCCTTTGTTCCCTGTGTTGGAAATTCTCTTAAAGAAAGGTAATTTGCAATAAATGAGTGCTTTCCAAACACTGGCTGAAATGTCCTGAAGGAGGTGGAAGTAAGAGAGGCTTTTGAGGGATGGGATGCTTGGGATGACTATAGCGGGCAGCCTAGTGGGTATAGGGAGACAGGTGAGAGGGTGCTGCAGGAGGTGTGAACTGCAGGGAAACGGGGACACCAAGGTCACAGGGTCCTCCAAAGCCCAGGGAAGCTGTAGTGTGGCTGCTGGCATGATTGCTCTGCTCTGTCCCACTCGAAGCACCTGGCCTCATTGCAGGTCCTCCAGGCAACCTCAGGTGGGCTCGGAAGGCCTTTGAGAACTGTCAAGGGCCATGGAATTGACCTGGAGCAAAAAACATTATTAAAACCTAGGAAATGCTTGGCAGAGATGTGTCCCCCCCATCCCAAAGCCTTTGGGGGGAACTGTAGCTGTAAACTGACATTTATTGGAGGAGCCAGAGAAAGGTAGTATGGTAAGACAGACCCTCGTATGGAACCTGCTATTAGTTACCTTCTTTAAATCTTAATTTTCTCAAGTATAAAATGACATTTACCTCGCAGGGTTATTTATAAGATAAAATGAGACATTGCAGGTGAGCGTGTTTTGAAATATAAATAAACTACAGAAATGTTACTCCTATTACTGAGAAACCATTATTAGGGCATTATTCATAATTAGTCATCTCAATTTCCAGCTACATTTCAGTAGTGAATATCTAACCTCACCCCAAAGGAGAAATCAGTAGCATCAGCTGGTTCACTATCTTTTATTTCATAATTAGTTACACTGAATCTTTCCACTGTGCTGCAATACAAAGAGAGAGATGAGGTGAGCCAGCTGGCCACTGGGGAAAGTGCTTTCTCATCTATTAGAGTATCTTCCTCATCCATTAAAAGGTTTACCTGTGATTGGATGCTTTTTTCATTTGCTCCCTCCCCTTTCTTCCTTTGGCAAGTCTCTTTATCCTTCAGTCAAATTATAAATAATTTCCCAGATGCAGACAACCTTCTCTTGAGTCCTTCTCCACCCATCCCATCAACCCTCCTTTAAGTACTGATGCATTTTCCACTCTCACATTCTGGCAACTTCAGCTCCCAAATAGAGATATTTAATAGCCATTCTGCTCTATAACAAAAAATCAATATACTAAAGGAAAATATAGATTTCCAGGGTGGAACAAAAAGGTTCTAGGAAGCAGAACATCTGTCACCTTCACAAGCTGTGCCAAAGATTCTCATGAGACAATCTCAGAGTTCGTTGGCATTTTCTCCTCTTTTACTTCATGAACATTTAAGGTAAAGAGCTGTGATGACTTGTTTTGTATTCATTTGACAGATTCAGAATTACAAAATACATTTGTAGGAAATATAGGAATTTAAAAATATACAACTTGGAAGCATCAGTCATAAGCACGGCATCATCAGAAGGCAAATTAATTGTACCCAGTGTGTAGAGACTGTGGGCCTGAGGAAGATGGAGTATCGTTTTTTTTAAAATTAAAGTTGATGTGAAGTCTATAAACTGATAAACATTAAAAACAGTTAATATAGGTTATTTTATTCCTACTTTAGTGACCACTTGAACCTTCTATTGCTTTAACTTCCACCTCATTCCATTCATAACCAGACTTAATAATAGCTGTAATTGTTGAACATTTGTTTTCTTCCAAGTGTTGGGCTTATTTACATACTTTATCACATTTAATCCTCATATTACCCAATAAAGTCTTATTTCTGTCAATCTTGAGAATGAGGAAGTGCAAGCAAGGGGATGTTAAAGAATTTGTCCAACATTACCATTCTCATGAGTAGCAGAGCTGGCAAGAGGACTTGGCTTGTCTGGCTCCAAAGTCCCTGCTCTGCAGCATTATTTAGAATTCCTTCCCTTGTTGCTGACACAATAGCTTCAATTCCCCACTCCATATCTGCGCTCCTCATTCCAATAAGCTGCTTTGGTAATACTGCTTTCTTCTTGAACAAACCCAATCATAATTATAATAATAACAATATGAGTTACACAGGAAGATCTACTATATTCCTATCGTGGGGCTAAACTCTCATACAGTTAAATTCAGGTCTGGTGAACCCCCTCACTTCTGTCCCTTCTTCATTATCATCATATGTAAGAAAACCAGGGGAAAAAAATGAAAAAAAAAAAATTGGACCAAGAATCAAAGACCTAGAGTCCCTTAGTTGCAAAATTAAAATAACAACCACTTTCTGTGTTCTTCACAGAGTAATTGTGAGGATTAAATTAGATAATGCATATAATAATGCTTTGGAAACTGGCCTGGTCTCTACAAAGTATTCCTGTAAGCTATGTTAATGTCTAGCTGTATGACCTTGACAAGTCAACAGCTCCCAAGCTCAGTTTCATTACCTCCAATGGGAATCAAAGTTCCTACCACTCAGGGGTGTTACAAGGATTAAGAGCTTTGTAATCCACAGTACAGGGCATTTGAATCTGTATTTCACTGATACTCTTTTAAAACATGTTTTCAAGGCCATGTTCTTTCCAAGTTTCTCAAGCATCTCTTCTCTTTCCCTTCCTCATTCTCCTTTGCTGACAGTCTCTCCTATTCAACATCCCTGAGTCGTCTGAAACTTCAGCTCTCTAGCCTGTCTCCACGTTCACTTCCATTGAGGGCTTTCCACCTTACGGGAGCCAAGCCACCATTTTATCCCTTCTAGTTCCTGTCCTGTGCTACAAGTCTCCCCAGTTTCTGACCTTTCTTTGACATCTTTTAGCTCAATGCTGGGCAGAAAGTTAAAATGCAGATTCTGATTCCCAGGGCTGGAGTGGGGCCTGAATTTGCATTTCTAACAGTCTCCAGGTGACATTAATGCTGCTGGCCTGAGGACTGTGCTTTGAAGAGCAAAAATCTAGCCTGTGAGCGACCCCCAGAAATCACCTACCTGACCAGTACGACTCATCTTGCAGGCTTCACAGCAGCTTCCAGAGTCTTTTCAGCTGGACTTTATCCATTCTACCCCTTCTCCCTGTGACAGAGCCTCCCCTCCCCATCTTTAGTGGGTACCTGGCCATGGAATAAAGACAACATGTCCAAGTCTCCCTACCAGCTATGAATGGCCATGGGACTACACTCTGGATGTAAGCAGAAACATTTTGTGATACTTTCAGGAAGAATTCTTAAAGGGAGAGGACGTATCCACTTCGCCCTTTCCTCCTTCCTGTTGATTGCAGTGTAGTCATGGTGGCCGAAGCGCATCAGTCACCTTAGTTTGTGGGGCAGGTGAGACATGCCGAGCATAGAACAGCGACAGCAGAGAATGAGCCTGAGTTCCTGGTGTCGTGGAGAGCTGCACCCACTCTGCATTGACTGCCTCCAGACTCCTTCCCTGTGAGCAGGAAATGCAAGTCCTGCAATACTGATTCTTCATTGCTCACAGTTTAGTCCTAACTATCAGGTCCTGCTCACCACTGAACTCCTCTCCTTGCTTGTGTGGAGGGGTGGCAACTGATGTGCTCCACCTGAGCCTCTGAGAAGTACAGTGGTTTCAGTCCACCTCCATGCTCTCTCTGAGTCACATCTCCAGCCCAGAGGTCTTCCTTATTTCCCTAATCTTGTTTTCTCACCCAAACCCTGTGCCAATGGTCCTCATCTGGTGTCTTTTTTGAGATACAGACTGTTGGGCCTGGGCCTGGAGTTTCTGGCACTAGGGGAGGGGGCCCCAGCAATCTGTATTTTAACATATACCTTCAGTGATTTTGGTGCAGAGCATTTGTGGGCCACATGTTGAGAAACACTGCCCAACTTTTATTTTATTTTGCTAATTTATAAAATTACAAAACATTTCAATCCCATACAGAAAAACAAAATGAATATAACAAATACCTACAATGGAGCTTTGTCAAATTTTATTTAACTGTTGTAAAGTATTTCATACTTTTACAAACCTAAATTTATTCTTCTGTTGATGGACATTTAGGTTTTTCCCAAATTTTGGCTATTACAAATAATTCTGGAATGAATGAACATTCTTAAATATAGCTCCTTATGTATACTTGGGGGGATTTAAAATTTAAATCTTATAACAACCTCAAGAGGCTGCCTGAAGGCGTAGTAATCTCCACGAAACCTTTCTAGCATCTTCCTCCAATTGTTCTTATTACCACTCAGCATTTCCGTTCTCTGCATCACACACTTAAGTGTCTCTGTAATTCATGTTAAAAACAACCGGCGTGGTGGATATTGTTAGTTCCTGTCTCATATCCATTCACCCTCTTTTCATTATTACCAGAACGTCAGTTTGTTTGGGATGGCAGCATGCCCAGCTTTTGAAAAAACAAACACATTACTCTGTATCTCTCAGGCAGCTGCTTTGGGGGTAGAGTTGGGGTGAGGGTAGTGTGAGGCTACTTGGGGATCTGCTGGGGAGTCTTCTGAGCAGTTACTGGAAAGTCTTGTTTTCTTGATACCTATGCTGTTCCCTTTCTCTTCTTCCTCCCCTTCTTCCTTCTCCTTCTTTTTGTCTAAAATAAGGGTGAGAGGCTGGAGGTAGGGCCCCTGCCTTGACCCATATGTGGATTCTGGAGAAGTAAAAAAAGACAGAGGGAGTCTGAGTCCTTGATGGCATTATGGAGCCTCCATACAACCCCAAGTGCTCACTAGAGAAAGAAACCTATATTTGATTAAGCCTTTTGTACTCAACTTTCTGTTCCATGCAGGCAAAACAATCCCTATCTGCTACTAAGAATTTCACTTTACCTCTTTGTGTTTGCCCTATCTTTCTCTCAGTCTGTTATGGACTGGAGCTTTCCCTTCTATCAGAACAGATTCTTGGAGTGTGCTGGTCTGAATATAGGTCATGATAGGTGAATGGTTTTGGCTAATTAACTAAAATTTGATTTAAGATGGTAAATTCCAGGCAATTTGAGGGTATCTTGAAACTCTTTCATTGAATAATTCAGATTCTCTGCCACAAGAGATTCTTGACTTTAATCTGACTCTTAGAAAATAGCTCTGGTCAACAAGTGAGCTCTTACAGCTGAAGTACTGATTTAAACATTGTCTTCATAAACTTAAATTTCTGTGTGTTTAAGTAAAGAGATGGGAATACCAGACCACCTGACCTGCCTCTTGAGGAACCTATATGCAGGTCAGGAGGCAACAGTTAGAACTGGACATGGAACAACAGACTGGTTCCAAATAGGAAAAGGAGTACGTCAAGGCTGCATATTGTCACCCTGCTTATTTAACTTCTATGCAGAGTACATCATGTAAAATGCCAGGCTGGATGAAGCACAAGCTGGAATCAAGATTGCCGGGAGAAATATCAACAACCTCAGATATGCAGATGATACCATACTTATGGCAGAAAGTGAAGAGGAACCAAAAAGCCTCTTGATGAAAGTGAAAGAGGAGAGTGAAAAAGTTGGCTTAAAGCTCAACATTCAGAAAACGAAGATCATGGTATCTTGTCCCATGACTTCATGGGAAATAGATGGGGAAACAGTGGAAACAGTGTCAGATTTTATTTTTTTGGGCTCCAAAATCACTGCAGAAGCTGATTGCAGCCATGAAATTAAAAGACATTTACTCCTTGGAAGGAAAGTTATGACCAACCTAGATAGCATATTAAAAAGCAGAGATATTATTTTGCCGACTAAGGTCCGTCTAGTCAAGGCTATGGTTTTTCCAGTGGTCATGTATGGATGTGAGAGTTGGACTGTGAAGAAAGCTGAGTGCCAAAGAATTGATGCTTCTAATCTGTGGTGTTGGAGAAGACTTTTGAGAGTCCCTTGGACTGCAAGGAGATCCAACCAGTCCATTCTGAAGGAGATCAGTCCTGGGTGTTCATTGGAAGGAATTATGCTAAAGCTGAAACTCCAATACTTTGGCCACCTCATGGGAAGAGTTGACTCATTGGAAAAGACTCTGATGCTCGGAGGGATTGGGGGCAGGAGGAGAAGGGGACGACAGAGGATGAGATGGCTGGATGGCATCACTGACTCAATGGACATGAGTTGGAGTAAACTCCGGGAGTTGGTGATGGACAGGGAGGCCTGGCGTGCTGCAATTCATGGGGTCACAAAGAGTCGGACATGACTGAGTGACTGAACTGAACTGAAGTGAAATTTTAAATGGTAACATAAATCCTAACACTTAGAATGAGATCTAATATAATAATCACTTATTTCCTTCAAAATTAGGATTCACTTCTCAGGTTGGAAATTCAAATGACATGGAAAGAGGTTTTTGATAGTTCTGCTGAAACATATCAATATCTAGACAGACTGTGCCATTTTGAATGGTGTGCAGTAGTGTCCATTGATGTTTCATTTCGATCCTATCAGCATCTTCCCAATAAGTGCACACGTACTTTTCTACCTGGCTTCAGTAATGCCAAGCTACCTCACAAGAAGGCTTTGAAGAAACAGTAATGAATACGATTGTCATGCACTTTAAAAATATAAACTGCTACCACGATGCACAAAGCAATGATATGGCATCATTTGTTCGAAACATATTGTTCAATGCAACTCTAGAAAAGGTACTAAAGTCATAAAATAGTCATCTAGCCATGTTCAATGGACAATCAAAGCTAAAACAATCTGGATTGTTTTGGAAAACGTTAATTTTTCATTTTTAATTGTTACTTTAAAAAATGTATCTTTATTTATTTGATTGCACCGGGTCTTAGCTGTGGCATGTGGGATCTAGTTCCCTGACCAAGGATCAAACCCTAGCCCCCTGCACTGGGAGTGTGAGTCTTAGCCACTGGACCACCAGGGAGGCCCTAACTTTTCCTTTTAATGATGTTTTGGTATCATCTTACCTCTGATCTAAACAATAATTCATGTGAGAATATAAGGTTCATACTTAACAGTAAGTCATTTGAATGAATTATACTCATAAACGAATTAATAGTTTAAAATTGGTAATAGGTTACAGATGAGCTGTTACTTATGAAAATTTAAAAAACATTGCAATTCATCTTAAAAAACAGAATCTCCCTCCAAATAAGGCATTCTTTGTTTTTCTAGTAACACAGTTCATTTATTAGTTCTGCAAAGAGTTAGACAACTACTATCATCCAGGCTTGGGGACAGGAACTAGGGAGAAGTGTTGTGGGGATAATGGGGCACAACATCTGTGAAAACACCTGGTATTCTCTCGGTTGCTACTCAAGAGAACCAATAACAAAGGGGCCTCAGGGTAATAGAGGAGGCGTCTAGAATAAGGAGAAGATGGGAAAGATGCCACGGTCTGTTCTGATAAGGGCTTTGAAATGGAAAATGGGAATGTGAGGATTGCTCCTTAAAACAGTGGGCAAATCACTGCAGTGCCTGAGGCCAGGGAGGACTACCACTCAATGGACTGAGGATTTGCGATAATGAATCAAACATGAACTTCCACCATGTATGGATTGCAAACATGTTTGCCAGTGAGCACCTACCCTGATCAAGAGGACTTTAAACTGACCCTCGTTGGGGAGGGGGAAATGCCCAGATCAACCTGTTAAGCAAGTAACCATGAAGTATACACAGTCCCGAGAGAAGGAAATAGGCGTGGGAGTTGCCTAATGAGTCACATGAAGAAATAATAGGGGAGGGAGTTGGAAACAATACTTAGAGCTTCAGATATCCATATACCAATAGGATATGCATAGGTAATAAACAACATGCAGTTGACATGATAACAGGACAGTAAATCAAGTGTCTCAAGGTGCATTGAACTGTGGTAGTATGGGAATCAACCCACTTGCTGCCAGACCCTATTGCATCAGATATAAGAACGTGTCTGATACCAAATGTGAATCATTTATTAATAGCATGGTGCCTAACACAGAGTTGGTTATATAGAAAAATTAGCTTGATATAAATTCCTGATCTTCTCTTCACCCCTACTTCCATCTCAGTAAATACACCATAATCCATCCAGCTTTGCAAGCCCAGAAATCCAGCACCCTTCTAACTTTTAAAAGCACACATCACATCTTGTTGACTTTACCTGATACATACGCCATCAGGTCATTTCTGTCTCTCTACTTTAGTACATCACCACCATCTCTGGGTCTATTCCAATAGTTTCTCAGTGAGTCTCCCCAGGTATACTCTTAACCCCATCCCCATCTATTCCTTACCATGCAGTTAGGGACTTTGTTTTAACACAAAATCCATTCATGTCTTCTCTTATGTTTCCACTGTTTTTCCATCCACAGTTTCCCATCACTCAGGGTAAAAAAGACAAAAGGCTACACTTTAATATAGCTGACAGTGTCTGTGTGTTCTAGCTTCCACTCGCCTCTTCAGTCACATCTCTCTGTCCTTGCC
Organism: Ovis aries; assembly: GCF_016772045.2. Classification (NCBI taxonomy): domain Eukaryota; kingdom Metazoa; phylum Chordata; class Mammalia; order Artiodactyla; family Bovidae; genus Ovis; species Ovis aries. Next base: position 18,044,632 of record NC_056055.1, read on the forward strand.
CACCAACTTTTAGCTCCTAAAATATGCCAGGCTCCTTCTTTCCTTAAGATCTGTGAAGACATTACTTTGCCTAAAATGCTTTTCTCTGTCATCTTTGCCTCATTCTCTCCTATATCAGTTTACCTATCGATTTTCTCTTAGAAAGCCTTCCCTGACCACCGGGTAAGGGAGTTCTCCTAGAACACATACTTGTAGCATTCTCATCACAGTTTGTAACTAGTTTTTGTAAAATCATTTCTTTAATGGCTGTTTCTCCAACAAGACTTATAAAAAACGTTAAGAGCAGGGACTATGTCTGCTTTGCACACAGTTGTAGCCCTGCTGCTGCTGCTGCTAAGTTGCGTCAGTCGTGTCTGACTCTGTGCGACCCTATAGACAGCAGCTCACCAGGCTCCTCTGTCCCTGGGATTCTTCAGGCAAGAATATCGGAGTCGGCTGCCATTTCCTTCTCCAGCTGTAGCCCTAAGACCTAGCAAAATGCCAAGCAAATGGTGAATACTCTGTATTTGATAAATAAACAAAGCATCTATGATATACATCAGATTTAAATATTAAATTAAAAGTTATTGTACAGGCTGTTGATAGAGTGAATACTATGTAGTTGATAAATAAACCATCTATGATATACATCAGATTTAAACATTAGATTAACAATTATGGAACAGGACTGTGTGTTTTGGGGCAGGTAAGCAAGGAGTAGATGAGAACTCCCTACTTTGAACTCAATTTTGCTACGAATCTAAAACTACTCTTTAAAAAGTCTATTAAAATTTGTTAAGCTACTGTGCAAAATTTCAAATGTATACAAAACTAGAGAGAATGAATGGATCCCCATGGACCAGCCAACTTAGATCTTAATATCACTTGAATGTTCAAGGTGACTAGTGAAATAATTTATTTTTAAATTGGCTTCAGTTTTACAACTGACATAAAAATAGAATGATTTACATTTATATATTCTGTGAAATGATAAATCATAATTTTTTAAAAACATAATATAAGCCTTCACATTTGGGACTTTTCAGTCCCGAAGGGTCCTGGTGCACTCTCACAGCTCTCTGATTTCACAGGGCACATAGCACTGGCTACTTCACTCTGTCATTTGGACATCAGAATGCACTGGTCCCCTCAAGAGCATTTGAAGCCAACACAAAAACACTAATTCATTTCAGTGATCACTCAACCTTACACTTCAGCAGTTTTAGACAAAAGTAAGACAATTAGCCACTGTGAGTTACACACAAACACACGTATATACACACATACACACAGCTTTGAAAACACAGTGACTAAAATGTTTACCCATAGAAATACTTACAGTTCCTTGAATGTGTTGGGCTGTTTCCCATCCCCAGGTCTTTGTACTTGCTGTACCTTTGCCTAGGTGATGCCGTTTGCTTCATCAATAGACTTCCACTTATCCTTCAGTTCTCAATTTGTGACTCCTGCCCTGAGGAGCCATTGCTAATCTTCATACTTCCCTTCTGACGTAAATGGCCTTCTCTGTGTTCCATGTTGTCTTTTGCTAACCTCTGACCCTGCACTTGATTTAATTTGCTATCTTTACAGTTGTCTGTAAGCTATGTGAGAACAGAACCAATGAACTCTATAGAGAAGCATTGCAATGTAGGAATTAAGCAACAACATGTAAGCTTCAGAGTTTATGAAATATGGCTTCAAATTATGATCCCAACACATATTGGCTTTGAAACCTTAGGCAACTAAGCTGAGCCCAGGCTTCTGTCACATTTTAAGTGATGATCTTAATAACTACATCACAGAATTGGAACAGGGTTATGAGAGATTATAAATATAAAGCACTTAGAAGAATGAGTACCACGGACATAGTTAATGCTCAGTGAAAATACATTGAAAGAAAGAAAGAAAAAGAAGGAGAGGAAAAAGGAAAGAGAGGAAGGAAGAGGAATGAAAGCCCATGCGAAAAAGCAAATGGATGAAAAATCCCCGCAATTGATAATGGTTTCTAATATTGAGGATTGCTCTTCTTTATTCAGTTATGGTGAAATTATAGGGACTTTAATATTTTGAAGTTGAAATTCTTCTGGTCACCTCTGCCTTTTGTGAAGAAAAATATGCCTTTTAATTCTTTTTAATCCATTGCCCTGAGGGGGAGTGCACAGATCTGCCTTGCCATGTGTTCTTATCGGTTGATGTGATTTTCATCCTTCAGCTGTTCTTTTGTGTCCTTAGGCTCATTCAGTTTTGATGGGCTTTATATGCTTTATTGGGCTTCCCTGATAGCTTGGTTGGTAAAGAATCCACCTGCAATGCAGGAGACTCCGGTTTGATTCCTGGGTTGGGAAGATCTGCTGGAGAAGGGATAGTCCACCCACTCCAGTATTCTTGGGCTTCTCATGTGGCTCAGCTGGTAAATAATCTGCCTGCAATGCAGGAGACCTGGGTTTTATCCCCGGATTGGGGAGATCCTCTGGAGAAGGGAAAGGCTACCCACTCCAGTATTCTGGCCAGGAGAATTCCTTGGACTGTATATCCATGGGGTTGCAAAGAGTAGAACACGACTGAGTAACTTTCACTTTCACTTTCATATACTTTATTAACCTGAAAATTAGATTTACTGAGCATATACTAGTACAGAGAATTATAGCTAACATAATATTGATATAACATGGTCTTTTCAACTCTGTTTTCCCATCACCCAGGAGTTGGCAACATTAAGCATGTGTGAGGTGAAGTGGTGAGTTAGATGACCCAATGTGTAGGTCATATACTTAGTCATCTTGTGGCTGGAACAGAGCCTCTGAATGACAGGTACTTTTATCTTTCTCAGAAAAGCTCAATTTTGAGCTCCTGCTATATGCCCAGCATTGCAGTAGATACCACAGCAGATATAAAGGGAAGTAAGACTAACTCTTGCCTTCAAGGAGTTGACTCTTGAGTAGACATGGAGATAAGTGCAAGCTAAAGAAAATGCCACAGGAGAAACACAAGAAAGTGCTCGAGGTTTCAAAGAAGGAAAAGGATATTTCAGATTAGAGATATTACGAAAGACTTTATTTGTTCATCTATTCACCCATTCAATGAAAAATACTTCAGTTCAGTTCAGTTCAGTCACTCAGTCATGTCTGACTCTCTGCGACCCCATGAATTGCAGCACGCCAGGTCTCCCTGTCCATCACCAACTCCCGGAGTTCACTCAGACTCACGTCCATCGAGTCTGTGATGCCATCCAGCCATCTCATCCTCTGTCGTCCCTTTCTCCTCCTGACCCCAATCCCTCTCAGTATCAGAGTCTTTTCCAATGAGTCAACTCTTCGCATGAGGTGGCCAAAGTACTGGAGTTTCAGCTTTAGCATCATTCCTTCCAAAGAAATCCCAGGGTTGATCTCCTTCAGAATGGACTGGTTGGATCTCTTTGCAGTCCAAGGGACTCTCAAGAGTCTTCTCCAACACCACAGTTCGAAAGCATCAATTCTTCGGCGCTCTGCCTTCTTCACAGTCCAACTCTCACATCCATACGTGGCCACAGGAAAAACCATAGCCTTGACTAGACGAACCTTAGTCGGCAAAGTAATGTCTCTGCTTTTGAATATGCTATCTAGGTTGGTCATAACTTTTCTTCCAAGGAGTAAGTGTCCTTTAATTTCATGGCTGCAATCACCATCTAGGTGCCTATTATAAGCCAGGTACTAATGTAGCTATTAAGAATAAAAGATAAATGACCCAATATTCCTAACCTTAAAGACCTAATATTAAATTGGGAGGGATACATATGTAAATAAACTAAACCATTAGTCCATTCATTCATTTATTCAATATTTATTGAAGTGTCTGTTAAGCTCTAGGCTCAAGGATGAAATAAACATGATCCCTCTGGTAAAAAGGACCCATAATATAGTTCAGGTGATAGGTGTAGTAAAAAAAATTCAGTATGTGTGTTAGGTGCCATGTTAATCAGAAAGTCATATGAGGGTGAAGGCACAGTTAATTCTTTCTGGGGTCAGGGAATCTGACAGGAACAGAGTGGAGTGGATATTAAAGGATGAAGGACTTTGCCAGGTAGTTGTAAAAAGGGAGACGGGCATGTGAGGCAGGTTGTACGACACAGCTGGAGTAAGAAGCAAGAGTCGAGATGTGTTGGAGATGGAGACCAGACTCTAGAGGACTTTGCAGTCCTGGAGCTAGAGGAATGGAATGTCAAGGAACTTGTTAGGAGACCAAAAAGATAAAAGTATTCAATTAGGAAGAAACAGCATTACTCAGGAAGAAGTTGCCTCTTGGATTTTGATTGGTGCAAATAATGGAGAGAAGGAATTCCAAGAAGAGAAAACCACTTAAGCCAAAGGTAGAAAGCTCACACGTACATACAACTGAAGAGAGTAGAGAAACCTGTGGAAACAGCTTTTCCTGTGTGTCTAACCTCAGTTCACACCATGTGTCTGATCCTGACTCTGACTATTGTACAAAAGAACACAGCAGGGATATCCCGCATTCACTCCTCTCTCTTCTTCAAGATTCAATCTTGCAGATTCAGAGGGTTTTTTTTGAAGTTAGGAGACTAAATTTGTTTTCAGGGTAGCCAGATCACATGGCTTGAGAGCCCTGTGACAAAAAGGTCCCTGAGGCTCCAATGCAGAGTGACCACTGGGCCTGACTCCTCCTTCCAGACTGACTTACACCAAGGCCTCTGCCCTGCGTTGTGGGCTGGGAAGGTTGAAAAGGAACATGCCTGTTTTCTCCTTCTGAGTTTGGAAGTGACTGAGAAATAAGACCAGGAGGCAGACCACTGGATATCAAAATATCATTTTTGTTTATTGATAAAGCTGACCTGAACAATGTGGCCTGACCCGCAGCCAGATGGGTTCCTGAAATGCCCCTCCTGATCTTTGCTTACCCTGCAAAGCCGGTTTAGCCATGCTCGCATGGCAGACATGAATGCAGGTGTTCTATATACAGGCTAGCTCTAAAAGAACACACATAGAGGGAAAAGGCAGGGGCAGATTCACCAGTTGGTAAGTCATCCCTTCCCTTGGGAGTAGGGAGAAACCAGAGAGTTCCTCCATATTTTTCCATTTTGGGGAAGTGACTTTGAAATTTTCTTCTTTCTGTGCAAAAGCAGAGAATAACTATGGATCTCCCCCCACCTCCAACCATCCTACCACACACACACTCACACTAACATTTTTTACCCTTCATTGCCTCCTAGGACTTTTATTTTCTACTGCCCAACTAAGCATTTAATTATTTACTTAAAAGTGGGAAATAATTCTCTCAAATCTGCAAGCTTCTTAAAGTCAGAAAGCATCATTTGGTGTTTTTTGTTTTTTTAAATCTCTTCCCTCTCACAGAGACTAGGAAGAAAGAGGGAAGAAAAGAAGTGAGGGAGGAAAGGAAGGAGAGAGGAGAAAGTGAAGGTGGGAGAGAAGAGTAGCCCTAGGCTGTGGTGACTGAAGTGACTGGCTCCTCAGCTTTTCCTAGCTCCAGCTGGCCCCCAGGCTTTCTGCCCCCACAGCTGGAGTCATAGTCTTCTGCTGCAGGCTTTGGGACCAAACCTGAGGACTGTGGCTCCTGACCTAGTCACAGGTCACCTTGTACCTAGAATGGGTCCCCTGCTGCCTGCAATTCAGTCCCTGTCAAATAAATGCTTGCTTAAATTCCCATTATTCCAATTGGCCCTTCAGGAGGTTGAGTTTTCTAACAGAACTTTCACTCATATGGCAGAACCTTGTTTCTGGACTCCTGTGCTGCCTTTTTGGTCTGATTCCTGCCCCTGGAAGAGTGATGCCCTAGCACCTCCTTCCCTCTTTCCAAGCTCCCCCTTCTTGATGAACCCTTCCCTGTCCATTTGTACTAATCTCAGCAAGTCTTGCTAGTTTTTGGGCTCCCACCTTTCCTCTCTGATTTGGCCTCTTTGTTGTCCCTAGAGTCTGATCTCTTTGAACAAGCACAGTAGCACTAACACACATCCAAATTAGGGCTGTCATTTGAAGGAGTCACCGGGGAAGACTGCATCACATGTCTAGTCCAGGGATGCTGTTATTTGTTCTACTTTGTATGTGGGGATACTGAGGCTCTGGGAGCTTTGAAACCCATCAAGGTCACACATCAAATTAGAGGAGCAGCTGAAACCTGCCCTCTGCTCTCCTTCCACGTGATTTTCCTTCAGAGGAGCTTACAGGTCCCAGAAGAAGTGATCTCATAACTCTACAGCAGTAGTTGTTAATCTTTTTAAAATCATGAAGTCCTTGAGGAATCTGTTAGAAGCTAAAGACATGATCTCTCAGGAAAATACACATCCACTCAAAACATCCACTCTCCAGGATGAGACCCCTATAAACAATAAAACACCTTCTCCCAAATTTCGACAACTATTATGCAGCATGACTCTCTTCCTCATCTTCTAGACTTTCATCCAAAGTGACTTCTGGCTGTTCCCAAATATCAAATCCCTGAAGGAACGAGATGTTCCAGTGCTGAGGAGGTACAAAAGAATGTGCTGTAAACTCAAAAGGCATTTCCACAAAGAGCATTCCAAAGATGTTTGAAGAAAGCCAGGGTCCCTGGAAAGCATGGTTTCTCCAGATGACCACCTGGAAGAGGGTAGCCTCTGTGTTTTGGTCCTGTTTGGCTCTTAAATATTATCAGCTTTCCCTGTTAGGCAAAGCTCATAGAGAGGCTTTGGTGTGAAAACTTCCTATTTGCTAAGTCAATGAGGGGCATTTCCAAAGCTTAGCAGATACTGCATCCTCCATGCTGGCTTCAGGGGCCTCTCCAGGCAGTTTCATGCTTCTTCTTTCCAAATGTTGTATAAATTTGCATCTCTACTCGCATCTCCATTTCTGTTAACAGACTTGGAGCACAGACCTAAAAGGCTTGTGCTTTCACTGGATTCACACATGTCATCACTACTTTTCTAAGAGACCACCACCATGTTAGCACTGCAGACACCATGGTGAACAAAACAGTGTTGTAGACTCTCAAGAAAGGCAGGCAAAAAGACATAGTGTGATTAATGCTATCCTGATGGACAGGGAGGTGCGATTCATGGGGTCGCAAAGAGTCGGACACAACTGAGCGACTGAACTGAACTGAACTGAAGGGAAATACAGGGTGCTTTATGGTCCAACCTGTCCATGGGGAGGGGCACATTTTAAGCTATAATGTGATGCATATCTTTTCAGAGCCCAGCACAAAGTATGTGTTCAATCTTAAACATTTCCCTCAGCAAACTTCCCTCCTCTGTGTTTGCTGGAGGGCTTACTCCTTGAGGGCAACTGCTCACTAATTTAAGTGACTTTTGTTAACCAGAGCTTGATCATTCTGAAAGGCAACTTGCATCAAGTTTAGCTGGTTACCTCCTTAACTGTTTGTGAGACAACTGTGAAGTGGTGGAAAAAGCAGTGGATTTAGAACTCCTGGAGGCTGTAGTCCTGAGGCTTTGTCATCAGTTACATTCGTGAGTTCGTGAGTTCCTGGGTCACTCAGTGTCTGTCCATATACAGCACTGATGTCCCTTTCCAGAACAAAGAAAGCTCTGGAAGCCCTTTTCAAACTTAAGCGCTTAATCTTTCTATCCATCTCTCTAATCTATCACCTAGCTGGTTCCAGCCTTGCAGGAGGATTGGGGTGACGGTAAATTTCAGAGAACTGCCGAGGGTATTGCTTTGCGGGGCCTGTGGCTCAAGCCTTTTGCTGCTTCACATGACCTGGATTTGGCAAGAAAGGGGCAGTTTGAATTCCAGGCGGGCTAAAAGGCCTTGGCTGAGGAGCTCGAACAGATTTCACAACATAGCGGGAAAGGTTTCCCAAGGAGAGATAGGAGAGGGCGGGGATGTGTGTGCAGCTGCAATTCTGCAAACTGTATAAGGGTAGTGGGAGAGTCCTGAAAGGCAGGATGAGGTAGGGGAAGAAAATCGGACAGCTTTCATCATCTCCTGGTCAACAAATGCGGCCCGCAAGCCACACCATCTCAAACTGGTCTTGGGCTAGAGTCCTACCAATGTCCCCCACCCTGCAACGCGCCGGGAGAGGGGAAGGTGGAGCAAGGCCAGCTTGCGCATGCGCGCCGCTGCAGCCAAGCACTCGACAGAACCTATAGCCTCTCCTTTTATCTCCGGTTGTGTCTCAGAGCCCACAATCCACAGCACCTTCAGAGTCTGTAGGCGGCGGGACAAGGTGGAGGTAGGAATAAGCCTGCCAAGAAGGGCTAGGGACTGGAACTACAGCTCCCAGCAGACACAGGACCGGCCACGCCTTCTTATGGGCGGGCCCGAGCCCCGCCTCCTCTCCTCCCCCCCCCCCCCCCACCCCCCCGACCCGGCTTAAAGCGGCAAAATCATGTCGCCGCAACTGTTGCGAGCCGGCCCTGCGCTCTTTATCCCAAACTAGGCAGAGTGGGAAGCGGTAGTGTCTTTTCATTTTGCACCTAAACAAACAACGCGAAACAAAATAACTGTATTTCTAGCACATTTAGAGGCTTCTCTCAGATTCAGCATCTTGTTCCTACTTCACAAATTCTGAATTGTCGGTTTAGCAAATGAGAACCTAAAAGATAGCTCGTGTGTTAAATTTCTGTAAGATAAATTATTTTCCCAATTATGTGGGAGCAACTTTATTTTCTTTTCTATTTGAAGGTGGCAGTGGCTGATGTCTAGTCTCTTTTTTTTTTTTTTTTTGTAAAGACTCAACACAATCAGTAAGACAGGAATCTGTTAAATCCTGCAGTAAATCATCTTGAAAAAGTGAAAGCTTATTTGTTGATTTGATAAATGTTCTAGTTGATTTTCTAAGTTTTAACTTTTGTAATGAAGTGTTTTTAAAATGCAGCATACTTGAAATTATGTTTTAAGGTGTAGATTTTAAAATCTACTTTAATTGTAACCTGATTTTTTAATAGGATGTGGAGTGAGGTTTAAAACTGCTACTCTTTGCTTCCTGCTATAGGGAAGCGAGGGAGAAGGCAATGGCAACCCACTCCAGTACTCTTGCCTGGAAAATCCCATGGACGGAGGAGCCTGGTAGGCTACAGTCCATGGGGTTGGGAAAAGTCGGACACGACTGACGGACTTCACTTTCACTATTCACTTTCATGCCTTGGAGAAGGAAATGGCAACCCACTCCAGTGCTCTTGCCTGAAGAATCCCAGGGATGGGGGAGCCTGGTGGGCTGCTGTCTCTGGGGTCGCACAGAGTCGAATACGACTGAAGCGACTTAGAAGCAGCAGCAGCATAAGGAAGCGAAAAATGATGACTGTTAGATGGCATGAATAGTTACCAGAATAGTGCTACTGGGGTCCAAGGTCCTCATGGCTATACTGGGTTTCTTGAACAAAACTTTCTTGTATTGAAAACTGACTTAATTTTACTGTGTTACAGCAATAAAATTTAAGAACTTTCCTTTTGTCTTCCTACCTCAAGTTCTAACCCTGATTTCTCACAGTCACTAATAAGCCACCTCCAAATGCCAACAATGAACTTTTGTTTTTTGCAAACAAAAACTTTTTAAAGGCCTCAAAGGGACTCAATTTAGAACTTGAATGCAGAAGAGTTTTCTGGGGGTTGGGGGATGTCTCAACTTGAGCCTGCTGAGGTTTATGACTATGTATGCTGTCAGTCTGTGTAGCGTGGCATTTGAGGACAATGTGAAATTGGCCAACTTTGCAAAAAATTAATAATTTGTATAATTTTTGTTTGTTCTTTGTGTATGGGGACCTCAGTAATAAGCATACTGAAAACTGGAAATAATAGTTGGTGTATAGTGATTTTTGAAAAGATTAGAGAGTAGCTATTGTGCTTTAAACAAACCCTCCGTACATTCTGAAGCATTAAATAGGGGAGAAAGCAATACTCATGATATTTGGTAATATTTAAAATTTTCCCAGATCTCAAATGTTCTCTTTATAGTCATGAACAGAACATGTTTTCAGGCTATCAGCTCTTCAATTAAACATTCAGTTTATCAAGTCTTAGCCAACACAGTAAGACAAGAAAGAATAATATCTAAAACAATGTTTTTGTGAACAAGAAAATTTCATGAGAACCTGCAGACAAAATATTAACACTTTTTAGAGAAAGCAGCTGGAAATAAGGGCAATATACAGTAATCAAATTTATTCCCATCACTGTCAACAAAGGACAAACGTCAGTTTGACAAAAGATGCCATTGACAAGAGCAACAAACCTAGAATAAATCTGAAAAATGATGCGCAGTATTTTAATGAAAGGAAATATAATGTTTTATTGAAAAACATTAAGAAAATATTTAAATAAATGGATACATTGTATTCATGGATGAAAGGACTATTTTATAAAGCTATTAATTCTTCACAAATCTATACATTGAATGTAACTCAAATCAAATTCTTATTCCATTTTCAGTGTATGCATCTTTACATATACAAATATTTAGTGAATTTAGAATTATGTGTGTGACTTAACAAGATTATTCTAAAATGTGTGTGGAAGATCAGTGGTTCATGAATTAGCAAATTTTTAAAGAATAAGGTGGGGCCTTAATACGTATTAAGACTATAGTCATTAGATAATGTGGTATTGTTTCTGAAATAGGCAAATAGAGAACAGATCAGGGCCTGGGCATATAGAAGAACTTATGTGATAGGTCATTGGGAGAAGATGTTCTATTCAATAAATGAACATATGTCTCTCAACATATTAATTAATAAATAAATACATTCTGATGAATTGAAATCTTAAATGTAAAAAGCAAAACTAAAAATTTAGATGTTCTATATATCTTTATAAACTTGGTCTTAGAAAGGATTTCTTAAACAAGCTACATACAGTTAAAACCATGAAGGAAAACATAGATAAATCTGACTATATTTAAAACAAGTAAGAGGGAATTCCCTGGAGGTACAGTGGTTAAAACAGGCTTTCACTGCTGTGGATCTGGTTTTGATTCCTGGTCAGGGAACTAAGATCCCATAAGTTGCGTGGTACAGCCAAAAATAAAAATAAAAGCAAATAAAGAAACAAATGAAACTTTTGTACATTAGAAAACACAAGTGAAAAGGCAAGGTGCACACTTGGAAGGCATTTACAACTCAGAGGTGTAAGATTAGTATTCAGAACATTTAACTACTAGAAATCACTTAAAGACAAATGATACAATGTAATGATACAATATAATAGTGAATGAAGATATGGCAATTCCTAGAAAAGGAAAATGGAATGGCTAATAGTGAGAAGATGCTCAGCTTTCCTGGTAATCAGGAAAATTCTAATTAAAACAACAAGAAGACATCATTTCATGTTTATCTGATTGGAAAAATTAATAAGACCAATAATATCCAATGTTGTCAAAAATGTTGGGCAACAGGTACTCTCGTCTACTGCTGATGTTAGTAAAAATTGGTTGAGTTTGACAGTATCATGAAAAGTCAAGGTTACAAAGCAATTCCACTTTGGATATATATTCTAGAGAAACTCTTGTACATACGCGTAAAATAACATGTTGGAAAATATTCATTTGTGATGATGATAGCCCAAAATAGAATACAATGAAAATGTCCCTCAAGAGAGGAATGGATAAGTAAACCAAATTCAATGGACTACTATAAGGCGGTGAAAATGAATGACTTACGACTGCATTGTCAACATGAATAGAAAACATAATTAGTGCAAGAAGAACAAGTTATAGAATGATGTATATGATGTCAATCTGTTACCACTTAACATAAAGTTTGGAACATATGATACAATACTAGTTATTGATTATGGATACTTTCATATGTAGAGAAAGTATAAAAAGCATACATGGGATTAATAAACACTAAATTCAAGAAGGAAGTAAAATTGGAAGGAACTTTAAATGTGTCTAAAACATATTTCCTTATTTCTTGAAATTTTCCACCACAGAAAGAAATGAGGTTAGATTTTCAGATAACTTTCTGAGTTTCCTTTATAATTTGCAGTGAGCTGTCACTCTCTCTGTGGGATCCCTTGGCACTGAGGACTAAGGCATGTTGGAGTCTTGCTGACAGCCATCTGCCCGGCTTTCTATCTCCACATTTCTACAACACAATGGAACTAGTGGAGATAACATGCTTAGCTGGCACCGAGGAATTTAAATCTGGCTGAGAATTCTTATTCTAGGAGTAGGACGGGTGAAGGCTGAGAGCATGGCTCTCTACCGCTGATCTCTGGTGGATGCCGATAAAAGCTGCAGTTTTAAGCACTTAAACACCTCATCTCTCTGTAGGCATCTTCCAATCAAAAATGGGTAAATTAATCCATTGGAATCCCAGATGCTAGTGGGATTGCAGCTGAGCCAAATTCTTAAAGGAGGGTCTCTTCATGCCCCCCTTTTCTTCCACTGGTTTTCAGTTTTAGAAAAGGTGTTTTGGGGGTAGGCAAAATGAGTTCAGTTCAGTTCAGTTGCTCAGTTGTGTCTGACTCTTTGTGACCCCATGGACTGCACCACGCCAGGCTTCTCTGTCCAATACCAACTCCCAGAGCTTGCTCAAACTCATGCCCATGAAGTCTGTGATGCCATCCAACCATCTCATCCTCTGTTGTCCCCTCTCCTCCTGCCTTTAGTCTTTCCCAGCATCAGGGTCTTTTCCAACGAGGGAAAATGAGTGAAGGTGGTCAAAAGGTATAAACGTTCATTTATAACATGAGTAAGTCCTAGGGGTGTAATCTACAGCACAGTGCTAATTATATTGTGTTGTTTATTTGAAGGTTACTAAGAGAGTAGATCTTTAAACTTCTCATCACATAGTTACAGAAAAAAATTCTGTAACTGTGTATGATGATGAACTTATTTGTGGTGATCATTTTGCCACATATACATATCATTGTGTTGTACACCTGAATTAATATAATGTGATATGGCAGTTGTATCTAATTTTTAAAAAAGAAAAGGTGCTTTTAGAATCATTTTAAAAGGTTTGAAATGGTAAGAAATCCATGTCCACAGAGCATAATATACCTTGCTTTACTGAGGATACTTAACTGTGAAAATTTAATTTGGCTGAAAATTTTTAATTCTTGCTTTCTTATTATTTGGGCAGCACAAGTCACAATCATTGGCTACTGAAAAGTGTATCCAGTCTTTTTCTCCCTAAAACAAGAGCATTTGAAATGAACACTTAGTAGGACATATTGGCTCTTTACCACCTTTGCCTTTATGCCTTGACTCACACACAGGTCCTCCTGGATTCTCGAGTGATGTGAATGACCTTGGAATGCTTTTGTATTTATCAGCAAATATCTTATTAATTAGACACCCACACTGGCACCCACACTGATACAATGCTCTATTGAGCACCTGACAGATAAGTTTTTAAAGGACAGTCTTTGCCTCAAAGGCTTAAACTCAAGTAGTGCCAGTTGTATAGGCTCTTGGGTCTTCATCTTTGGCTACACTGTTCACCCCTTTTCTAACCTCCAGATCGTTGGAGCTGTTTGAGTCCAGGACTATAGGGTCTCCACCCCCTCCATGAGCCATGCAGTGGGTATTCACTACATGCTTTGGCTGAAGGTGGTAGCAAAGAGTTTCTCTGTCTTTAGGAAAAGTCTAATAAGCCTTTGCCATGGGCAGTTGGCTTTTTAACTTCTCAGCTGTTTGTTTTTCTTTTTAATTTTTTTACTTAATTTTTTCTAATTAATTTTTAAAGTAAAGATGACAGACAATATTAGTGATTTGACATTTATATACATTACAAATTGACTATCACAAGTCTAGTAACCATCTGTCACCATACAAAGTTAGTGTTAATACAATATTATTGACTACATTCCCTATGCTGTACATGACATGCCCATGACTTATTTATTTCTTAACTGAAAGTTTGTACCTCCTTCACCTGTTTTGCCCTCTCCCACCTTCTCAGCTAGTTTTAATCACATGGTTTTCTATGGGCAAAAACCTAACTATAACTTGTTTCAATAGACGTTCACCCCAGAAAGGGGAAGTGTGTATGTATGCACATGTGCGTGCTCAGTTGTGTCCCAACTATTTGAAACTTCATGGACTGAGCCTGCCAGGCTCCTCTGTCTATGGGATTTTCCAGGCAAGAATACTGGAGCGGGTTGCCATGTCCTGCTTCAGGGTATCTTACTGACCCAGGGATCAAACCTGTGTCAGTTTGGTCTCTTGAATTGGCAGGCGGATTCTTTACCAACTGCGACCACCTGGGAAGCTTGTTTCATTAGAGTTGCATGTAGGAAAAGGAAAGTAGTTCATTTTAGCCCACAGTATAGAGCTCTACCAATCAAAAATCCCAAAGGCAGTACTAGGAGCTAATAACACCCACTCACATACATACTTGAATTCATTTCTTATGGGTTTTTCTCCTGTAAGGGCTTCCCTTGTAGCTCAGCTGGTAAAGAATCTGCTTGCAATGTGGGAGACCTGGGTTTGATCACTGGGTTGGGAAGATCCCCTGGAGAAGGGACAGGCTACCCACTCCAGTATTCTGGCCTGGAGAATTCCATGGAGTGTATACTCCATGGGGCTGCAGAAAGTTGGACACGACTCTTTTTCCTGTAAGGAGTGAAGCCAAAAGCATTCACCTGTGTAAACATGATAAAGTTCTAGTATCATACAACTGAAATAAATAGCAACAGTTTAGAGAAAGAAGTTCTTTGTTAATAGAGATGTGATCAACACAGTTTAATGTGAGGATTTAATTTCCACCAAAACAGGAGAGTGATGGTCTTAAGAGTGGGTTTCTACCTCTAGCTTATTACATTAGTTAATCAATTTACGGCCCAGGCTGCCTCTTTCTTGATGAGGATGGCTTTCACAGTTTGAGACTCTCAGGAGATTTAGGAGAAGGACTTAGCCCTCTCAAAGAGGTGATGTGGTGTTCTTTCTAGTTTGAAAGATCAGGAAGGCAGGCAACTGATACTGAGGGTCATGGTGACTTGTGCAGCCATGTGTGTGGATGGAGGGGGCCTGTCAACAAACTGCACCAGATGCCTCGTCATCTTCCCAGGGAGATGTTAGAATGTGGTTGTTTCTCTATTTTCTTTTTTTGCTGGTGGAATGTAAAGTATTATTAATCATCAGATGTGAACTATTCACATGCATAGTGGAATCCTAGGTGAATGGGGATGGGGAGAACTTGTGTCTTTGGTTTCATTCTCCCATTTAGAGAGCTAGGAAATTAAATGTGCTTCACAACATGACCATTTCTGGTTTGCAAGCAATCCATCCACATGGTATAAGAAAGAACTCTTTCCTTCTTTCTTTCCATTTTTTCCTTTCCCCTGCTTCCCTCCCATTTTCCTTCTCATTGACCTAATCATCGTCCATCACACATCCATCCATCCATCCATCCAATATTTACTGAGTACTTCCCATGTGCCAAGCTCCTTAGACTAGTAGCTATGATCCAGGAATAGAGAGAGTGGAAGCCTGTTCAAGGGCAGGGCAGTCAGGATAGAGAGCAGAGCAGAAAAGTGAGGGAGTTGACAAGACATGAGACCCAGCAGGAGGTGAAGGATGATGATGGAGAAGTCAAAGACAGCTCCTCACTGGAGGTTCTTTCTCCTCCCATTTTGCAGAGTTCTACAGTCTCTGCCAGGAACTCTGGAACTTGCATACCACCTGAAACAAACAAAATATGGTAAGTACTGCAGACTTTCTATGTATAATTTATAGTGCTTAGACTTGCTGCCTCAGAGTTATGCTGGGCGAGGTTTCACTTGATATGCTACCATGTAGTGACTGTGTATCAGCTTACATTATTAAGAGTTATAAGAGGCTTACATGGCTGAAAAGTATAAATTTTAAATAAAATTTTGAACCCCCAAACTCATATAAGAAAAACTAGTGAAATATTACAGAGCAATCGGATAGTCCAGGAGACCAACAAAAGACTGAGAACATTGATGGCAGAGAAAAGGTATTGGAAATGAGACATAAAAGTTTGCTGAGACTAGTCAGATAGAAATACTGAGGGCAAATCATTAATGACGATGGAAAAGCAATAAATATTCTTGTTACAAAGAGCTCTTCGATGCAGAAGTTAAAAATACACTCTAAAGATGATCATGGTAGGAAGATTTCTCTGGCTTCTCTGTTTGAGACATCTACTCTATCACAAGAGCTTTTACAGAAGACACAGGCAGAGCTCAGAGAGTATGCACAGGACAGCTTTGTACCGACATCTCTGTGTGGCTGAATCTAATCACAAATAACCATATGTTGCTCTCTCAAGAGCCTGATTATTGAATGCATTAAGTGCATCTATGAACATAATTGTTATTTTTGCTTGTAATGAAATGTATGAATAAATAAGTGCATCAATACTATAGTAAAATCTATTAAAATATGTTGGCTGGTAGAGGTGCAAAGCACCAGAGAACAGGGAAGGGAGAATATTCACCTGGGAAGGCTTGTGCCCCGGGATGTGGCACAGACATTGATGCTTGCCAAAGAGAGTTGACATTCTCCCCCTGCATGTTCTACTTCCTAAGGCAGGCATGTCTCCTAGAGTAATTTTAGAATGATTTCTAGTAAATAAAAACAAAAATACCTAGAGAGGGGAATGCAGCTAACAGAAGTGCATAGTAAATCACTAGAATCCCAACCCAGCAGTCTTCTTTCTGCTTCATACAGCAACTTAAACTTCTACTTCATCTGTTTTTATACTCATCTAAATTCACCCATTTTAGTGTTCAGTTCTATAGGTTCTGAAAAATGGCCTTAGTCATGCAGCCTCACCAAAGTTAAGATGCAGAACTCTTCCGTCACCCCTCAGAGTAGCCTGTGCTTCCCCCTTGTAGTCAACCGTTCCTCCCACCTTTAATCCTGGAAACCAGTGATCTTGTCTCTGCCTCTTCAGTCTTTTCCAGAATGATATGCAAGAGGAATTATATAGCAGCATAGCAGCTTTTAAATTAGGGGTTTTAAAGTGAAGTGAGTGAGCAAGAACAAAACCAGAGCCTATTCCCTGAATATTCTAGTCAAGTAAAATTTACTGTGCCAGACTCCTCACACCTTTCTAATATCCCTCAGAATATTTTTCCTGATTAAAGCAACTTTTGTTTTTCTTTCTCTGGGTCCTAACCCTCAGTTGCTTAAGAATTTTGGGGGTAGCTTTGCAAGTGTTTTCTGTTTGGTGGTGATCATGAGTCTGACTCTACAGAGGAGACTTGCTTGGCAATATTCTGTCTGGGAGAGAGGCATTGTTTTTCAAGAAATTTTATAAAATCTGAACTAAAGAGAAGAACTTATTTCAAGGAGTTCAGTTAGGATTTCCCTGAAAGAGAACAGACAACTAGAGTGTAGGAAGTACAGTGAAGCACATAAAAATGAGGAAAACTCTAAGCATCCTCTTTTATAAAGGTCAACTTCATAATAAAGGAACATAAAATTCCTGAAACATAAAACAGTGAGGCATATGAAGGAAAGCCAACACCTGTGGGTTTGTTGGGATGCACACAAATGCCGTGAGGCAGACAAGCCAGCTCTAGGTGCAGCATGAACTCATTGCCTAACTCTATCGCCCTTTCTACTCTTGCTCTTCATGACCCAGAACATATTAACTATAAAAACAGATAGTAGGGGAGCTGGATTTTACCTTTAATTTCCCTTGGCTATTATTGTTTTTTTCACAATGGGTTTGGGGATATGGATTTGTTTTATTCCATTCCATGAAGTATGAAATTGATAATGCTGCCCATCAAGGATAAGGATGGGGTGAAATACAGGCTGCTTCCTGCCTCCTTCACCTTCATTGGTAGTATTTATTGTGCATCCACTCTGGACTAGGGTAGTTGCTATTTGGCTGGTGCTATCTTAGTATAGTTAACTTCTTCTTATTATGTCACCTTGCTTTCCTAGCCAGTTGTTAAATCATTGTATCAAATCACTGTGTATGCCTGCTGGTTTGGGGTCCGCCACTGTGCTTGTCACAAATATTAGTCCCCACTAGACAAGGGGGACTGACAGTAACATTATATAAACAGAGAGATGGAGACAGTTGCATGGTAAGCTATGGGGACAGCATATGCATGAGATCCTGTATTTTCTCAGCTCTCAATTTGATAAAATCAAGGTCCTGGAAAGACATTAATATTTTTGTTTGCAAATACATTATATCCAAAGTCTTACCCAAATATGTTATGATTTGTTAATAAAAATAAAATTCAATGAATCTAACTTTTATATAGGAAAAAGTAAATTCATGAAAATGATGGGTTTGATATACAATCTCTGGCATCAGATGGTGAAACAGATGGTTTGTAAGCACATAGCAAGGAAAACAGCATGGGTTTACTAAGAGCAAGTCATGCTAAACTAACCTTGTTTCCCATTATGATTGTGATAGGACTGACACTGATAGAAAAAAGAAATTCCTTAAAATCAGTGTATCTTGATTTCAGTAAGGTTAAAATAGTCCTTGAGGAGAAGATGGAGAAAACGCACCAAAATGGTAATGCAGTTGATTTGTTGCTATTTAAACAAGTGGTTTATGGACCAGGACAACCTTGAGGGAGGTATACAGTGGTATGTCAGAGGACTCTAATTGTTCCTTCATTTTATCAATAACCTGAATGAAATCTGCATATTTTTGAGAGATATTGAATACAATGAATAGCAAAATCAAGTTTTTTTAAGAAGAAAAAAAAGCAGAGTGGAACAATACCCCAAACTAATAAAAGATTTTTAATAAAGACAGATGTAAAGTCCTAAATCTGTGCCTTAAAAAATGTACATGTATAGAAGGGGGTAATCAACTTCTTGTTAGTTCATGAAGAGAGGACATGGATATCTAAATCAATTTCAAAAGTCAGTCAGTCAGTTCAGTCACTCAGTCGTGTCCGACTCTTTGCAACCCCATGAATTGCAGCACACCAGGCCTCCCTGTCCATCACCAGCTCCCAGAATCCACCCAAACCCATGTCCATTGAGTCAGTGATGCCATCCAACTATCTCATCCTCTGTCGTCCCCTTCTCCTCCTGCCCTCAATCTTTCCCAGCATCAGAGTCTTTTCAAATGAGTCAGCTCTTCGCATCAGGTGGCCAAAGTATTGGAGTTTCAGCTTCAACATCAGTCCCTCCAATGAACACCCAGGACTGATCTCCTTTAGGATGGACTGGTGTGCGATGCAAGAGCGGCGGCTGTACGGCACAGGAGCGGCGGAGAGGAGCTACCTGGTGTCCAAGGTCAGGAGCAGCGTCCAAGGTCAGGGATGACAGCCCTGAGGAGATACCCCATGTCCAAGGTAAGAGAAACCCAAGTAAGACGGTAGGTGCTGAGAGAGGGCATCAGAGGGCAGACAGACTGAAACCACAATCACAGACAACTAGTCAATCTAATCACATGGACCACAGCCTTGTCTAACTCAATGAAACTAAGCCATGCCGTGTGGGGCCACCCAAGACAGACGGGTCATGGTGGAGAGGTCTGACAGAATGTGGTCCACTGGAGAAGGGAATGGCAAACCACTTCAGTATTCTTGCCTTGAGAACCCCATGAACAGTATGAGAAAGGCAAAAAATAGGACACTGAAAGATGAACTCCCCAGGTTGGTAGGTGCCCAATATGCTACTGGAGATGAGTGGAGAAATAACTCCAGAAAAATTAAAGGATTTCAAAAGTAATGTGAGTCAACTGTATAAAATGGGTGCTGAATAATAGAATAGTATCTCTATCAGATGAAAATGGTCATCCCACTGTAGTTTCTATTGGTCACATCCATCAGTAGAATTGTTTCTAGAACCACATGTCTGATTTTAGGAAAGACATTAACAAAGTGAAGCCATTTCTGAAGGTCTGACTGTGCTGATTTGAGTCTGAAGATTCCATCATGGGACAAATAGGGGGGAAGGAACAACATGTACTGAATGTCTAGTTAGAGCGTAAGAGAGAAGATGAAAAGGTTGGAGGTGAATAGGAGGATGAAACAGGAATAGGTTAGCTTCCTAGAGGTTTAAACAATTAGTAAATGTGTAGGAAATGGCCCCAGAACACGAGTTATCTAGGATAGGGAAAGAGTCATGTAGGGCGTTCTACCCCTCTCTTGTTCTGAATAAGGGTGAGGAGTGTGTGCGTGTGTACTTATGTGTGCGTGTGTGTATGTTCAGATAAATAGGTAGCTAGGTGGTGATCAAAGAGTATGTCTTAGTAGTCTGTGTTGCTATAACAAAATAACACAGACTGTGTGGCTTATAAACAACAGAAATTTATTTCTCACAGTTTTGGAAGCTAAAAGTTTGCAATCAGGGTGCCAGCATGGATAGGTTTTGGTGAGGGGCCTCAGCCAAGTTGCAGACTGCTGTCTTTTAGTGTATTCTCCCATGGCAGAGAGAGGATGAGAGAATTCTCTGAAATCCCTTTCATAAGTATGGTATAGAGAGGGCTGCACCATCATGGCTTAATTACCTCCCAGAGGTCCTACCTCCTAACACCGTCACATTTAGGGTTAGGATTTCAACATGTTTTGGGGTGGGGGTAGACAGACATAGCGGCATGTGCTCCTTCTCCCCTTACTCCCACCATGCCTTCCCCCAGGACAATCCAGTTTGTCCTTATCATTCCATTCACTGTTGTTGCTAATTTAGTGTCAAGCTTCATTGTAGGAATTGGAGACACAAGGTTGAATAAATCCATTTTCTACATAAATTGAGCTCACAGTCTGGAGGGGACAAATGGGCATTGTGCCTGCAAGTCGGCCTGCTGAGAGCTCAGAAATGAAGTTAGGAAACTAGAGTCACTCAGTCATCAGTCCAGTGACTAAGTGTCATCTGCACAGACTTTCATAGCTGGAGGGGATTTTAGACATCTGCTTAGTGTATGGATTTCAGACAGCGCCTTGTGGAATCTTTGGGCTCTCATGAAGCTTTCTTAGGGGTTGCTATGTACAAGTGCATGCTAAGTCACTTCAGTTGTGTCCGACTCTTTGCAACCTTATGGAATGTAGCCCACCAGGCTCCTCTGTCCAATGGATTCTCCAGACAAGAATGATAGAGTGGGTTGCCATGCCCTTTCCCCTACTTGTAAGGGGGAGATCAAATCAGAAGATGTCAGAGATCCTCCCTTACTCACATTTTAAGCAGAGCAGTTCTACTTCTGTTTTACTTGTTCATTATACACAGATGAATTAACTTGAAGAAAGGGTACTGCTACTGCTAAGCATTTAACCATACTCTAAGGCCATGCAGGGGAAGAGGAAACAGTGGCCAAAAGGTATTAGAATTTGTTTGATGCAATTAAAATGTTTTAGTTTTATACCTATTATGTGTTTACAAAGACTATTCATTCAGTGGCTATTGAAATACCTGATAAGCTAAGATCCTATGTGCTTCTAAAATCATTCTAAGATTTTCCTTTAGAAGCTTAGCTTTTTCATAGGACTTCAGACTCCCTGAGGGCAAGACTTTGCCCTATCCATTTCTGTTTCTCAAATGAATAACACTGTGCCTGATACTTATGGGTGTTCCCAATGTTTGCTGAATGTATAAGGAAGGAATTAAATTAATGTATTAATTGGACCTAGAACAGATCTTCTAACTGATTATAGAAAAATAAAATAAAACTCTGAAACCTCATTCAATTTTCAATAACCTAATAAGTTGAAAAAACATATATACATACACATTGTACTGCATTAGTAATAACTATAGCAATCAAACTACATATTGATTGGTGTCGGAGAAGACTGAACATTTGGTTCTGAAGCAGTTTATTTTCTTTCATCTGTGAGCACCCAGTCTCCCATCACTTCCTAGTGAATCCTGGAATCTAAGTTATAAATAATGACAAAATTCTGCCAAAGATATTTCTCACAGGAGGGATATGTAACTTCCTTTCCTGTGATGCACTGACTTACTAAACAGCCACTCTCGTGAATTCCAATTAACAACAGCTTTTGTTCTTTCTGGACAGAGTTTCAGGCAAATATAAAATCTTCAGGATTCCTGTAGCCATTTCTGAGTGTAGGCTGGAAGCATTCAGACCCATTCAGAGGTACTTGGTAGCCAGCTGATACATGACTATCTGACTTGGGTTTGGCCAGGCCGAAGCCTGGACACTGTGGTTCTCCTCAGAGAAGGTGCATGCGGGGTGTGCAATGAACAAAACACTACTAGATATTGTGTGGAGAGGGTGCTTTTCTCAGTTTTACCAAAAGTGTTAACCTGTAAAACTGGCTACTAGTATATACTCGCCCCCGCCCCACCCCCCCACACACTGACGTATTTGTGGGAAGAATCTTTAGTAAAGAATAGAAACCAAGGTTTTATGTAGACCAAGAAGGGGAGGATGATATTCTCAGCAGGGAGTTGACAAGCAGTAGCTATGAATTATCCCAGGAAAACCAGGGAAGTCTCCTGAAGATGCAGGAGTGATTAAGGGCCCTGGTTTTGATTAACAATTCATAACTCTTAAATTTTCTATGGTCCATTAAGGCACCCTTCTTATCTAGAGTAAATGAAGTAACTTTACAAATTGTTCCTTAGACTTACATTTGGACACCATGACTTTATAGGAGAATGTAATTTTCCTCATTCTGGATAACTGAGACAAACCTGGGGCATATTGCTTCTTCTCTTATGAATGTGAAATGGTGTGGGAAGCAGAAACCCACTTTTAGACATGAGATTTATGTCAGTGGTACTTGTTTTCCTCAAAATAATCCCATCTCAAAGATGGCCTCCATCTTGTCACTGAAGTCCATCCTCTGAAATTGCTTTTCAGAAGGTGGATCCGTATCTTATTCTTCCATCCACATTCATTACATACAGAGCACGTATCATATGACAGGTTGTGCAGATACATTAGCTAACTGGCCACTGCCCTTATCTTCAAGAGTTACTGGGAAGAGGCACAAGTGTTTCTGATATATATTACTGCCTAAGAAACTACCCAAACTTCATGCTGAAAACAAAACCAGCGATTTATTTTGCTCACAGATCCCTAATTTTGGCAGAGAGCAGAGCATGAGCTCATCTCTGTTCTACATCTTTTGGGGAAATTCAAAGGGGGCAGGGATCACATGAAGGCTTGCTTCCCTAACCTGTCTGGAGGTTGATGCTGGCTGTAGGCTGATATCCTAGCTGTGGCTATGGCTATAACACTGCAATATGACCCATCAGTATAGTCCTCCCACTTCTTCACTGTATGGTGATCAAGGTCCAAGAATGAGGAACCCAAGAGAAACCAGAAGAAATTGCATTTTCTGGCCTTGTTTCAGAAGTCGCACAGCATCACTTCTAGTGCATTCCGTTCCCTTGGGCAGTGACAAAAGCTCACTCTTGTTCAATAAGAGGAGAATTAGACTCTACCTCTGAATAGGACAAATGTCAATATGCAAACATGGTTTAAAACTCCAATAAGAAGATAAACAGTTACCATAAAATGGAAAAGTAGAAAGGGTAAGCACTGGACTTGGGTAAAACCTAGGGTTAATTCAGTGGTGGGGAGCAGAAAAGACTTCCTAAAATAAATTATGTAAACCTCATTCCTAGGGAGTTAGTTGAGATTAGTCAGGAGAATGGGACAGCGAGATGGGAAGAGTGGTACATGTAGAAGAAAGTAATAATAATAGTAATAAAAACTGAGCAAGCTGGCATAGTTACAGCTAGTTTGGGAGAACCAGATGTAAAGTATGAGAAAGAGTGACATGGTATGAAGCTGAAGAGGTGGCTACAAAAGCCCTTGTAAATAATTTTATGGGTTTGGACTTTATCCTGCAGGCAAACAAAGGAGTCATTGAAGTGTTTTAAGTAGGGAATGATATGATCAGATTTGTAGTTTATTAAAAAAAAAAAACCCCACTCAGCTGTAGTGTAGAGAACTTATCATAGAGGAGAGCTTGGGGTAAGACAGGCAGTAGATGACTAGTTCAAAGGATGCTGGAGTATCCAAATTAGAGATGATCATGGAGTGGGTTAAAGTCATGATGGGGGTGGGAAGAAAACGCAAAGCCAGGAGATCTGAAGAGTTAGAATTGAAGGGACTTGGTGATTAATGGTTGGTTGTTGGGAGAGAGAGAAAGGAGTCAAGGGTAAGAATAAGACTTTTGCCTTGCATAAGCAGGTGGTATCATTCACTCTTTTGTGGCTCATGAGGAACAGTTTCGGGAGATAGGATTATGGGATGCTGATGAATTTTCTTTTGAATTTGGTGTAATTGTGGGACATTCAAGTGGGACTATTCACTGGGCTGTTGGATATGCGAATAGAACTTATACAGGAAGACTGGGCTTTGAAAAAAAGATTTGAGAGTCGTCAGCATACTGAATTTGTAAATGGCAATTGCAGACTTGGGTGAACAGAATCAAAAGAAAGCAAAAAAGAAACCTGAATTGCACCAGTTTTTGAAAGAATGGGGAAGAGGGAGAGAACCCCACAAAATGAATGATAAAATAAGTTAAGCAAGTTGCCAGAGAGCCAGGAAGTGTGGCATCATGGAAACCAAGGGAAGAATGTTTCAAGAACAGTGAGCAATGATAGAGGCTGTAGAGAAGTCAAGTAGCTTGAGGGTTAAAGAGGCCTCTGGGTAACAAAGAGAACTGGGCCCTTGACATCTTCTTTTTTTCCTATACCTTTTATGAGGTTAATCTCAGAGCATTGGAGTGACCCATGTAACTGTGAAAATCAAGTGATAAGTAATATGGAATGTAACTGAAGATTTTGTGGGCAAGTGGGGATGTAGTTGTATACTACCTACTGAAATTTGATGAAAATCGTTACCCATCTCTGTTCTTTCTCCAAAATTTCTCTTCCTTTACCTCTTTTCTTTGTGCACAAAGCCTCTTTCTCTACCTTCTTCAGTACCACCATCCTCCAATATTTTATTTCTTTTCTTGTTCACTCTCCCCTTTGCACTTTGTAGGGCCATTAGTAATAAACAATTTTAGAAGTATAATGGTTATGTTTAGCAAGCTGGAGTTTCAAAACTAACTAGGCCAAGAACAATTTTAGTGTAGTGGTGGGGATGGAAGGCACATTATAGGTGTTAAAAATAAGTTAGACTTCTTGTTAAACATGTTAGACTAACCATATACTTTTATCTCCATTCCCTTTTCAAACCTCACTAAAATGACAGTTATGGCTTCCAGGAAAATGGGCTCTTCAGATCCCCTGCTCTTAGGAGCATAATTCACCAGTGGCCTTAGTTGCCACCCCTTAGTTGCTACCACTGCCTTGATGTCAAGGCCACACTTTCTGTGAGCTGTTCCTGATGGTACCTGGTAGGGTTATTAGGGTAATAGGATTGGAGAAGACCCTGATGCTGGGAAAGATTGAGGGCAGAAGGAGAAGAGGGCATCAGAGGATGAGATGGCTGGATGGCATCACTGATGCAATGGACATCAACTTGGGCAAACTCCAGGATATGGTAAGGGTCAGGGATGCCTGCTGTGCTGCAGTCCATGGGTGACTGAACAACAGCAACAAAGGGTTACTAATACAACCTCATTACTACAATGCTTTCCTGGTGGCTCAGATGGTAAAGAATCCACCTGCAATGCAGGAGACATGGGTTTGATCCCTGGGTTGGGAAGATCCCCTGGAGGAGGGCATGGCAACCCACTTCAGTATTCTTGCCTGGAGAATCCATGGACAGAGGAGCCTGGGCTACAGTCCATCAGGCCGCAAAGAGTTGGACACAACTGAGTGACTAAGCACAGCAGCACAATGCAACCTCATTACTATGAGACTCCTCCAGTGGCAAGATACTGGTTTGAAGGCTCCTCCCTGGCCTGATCAAATCTTTCTTAGAATCACAATGTAGTTCTATATTCTTCCTACACAATCCTCAATTCTTTCCTTCCTTTTTCCTGCAGACATCCAAATTTCATGGTAGTTGGAAGCCTCTGCTGCCCCCCTTTCCTCTAAATAAACCTCTTGTATGTATAATCCAATCTTGACATATGCTTCTCAAAGGACCCAAACTAACACAATTGTAAATTTAGAAAGGTAGAAATTCACAAGGAAAAGGAGAAAAAATGACAGCAGGAGGGAGAAATTTGCAAAATTCAGCAAAATCAGCAAAAATTTGCAAAAATCAGCAAAATTCTGAAAGATGGAAAGTTGGTAGATGAGAGGTAACAGGCTTACCAAGGAGAAACCTGGGTACCAACAGAGGGGCTGGCCAACAAGATGGGAGCTGACATGAGTTACAGTCTTCAAAATGCTGAAGAATTAGAGGCATAAAGCCCTGGGGTAAGGCTGAAAATATGAAGAAATTGGTTGAAAAGTCTGCACAAAGAGCAGTTGGCCACCAGATCCCTTCTTTCATGACTAGAATGAACTACCTCTCCTGTAAGGAGACTGAAGATGCCAGTCTTGGGAACACCAGACACAGTGGAAGGGTGATTAATTGCAAGTCTATGAGCTGGTGTGAACTCCACCCGTCTCTAGCAACTGGCAGCCTTCTTCTTAAGAAAGGATCTCAGAATGCCAATAGCCATAGTAATTAATATACCTCCCAGATGGGAAATTAAAGAACTTTTTTCTGGTCTACCCTAAAGAAAATAACAAGTGATATCATCTTTTGAAGTCCCCCCAACACAATCGCCATCAACAGGTACAATCGTCATATAGTGAAATCCACCAGTCCACATACTGACTCTCTAAAAGACATAGACAGACAAACAGAAAAGTTAAAAACAAGTCAAAGGAAAAGAGAAACAAGACAGTGGCTGGAGAAACATTTATAGATAAACCTTTTAGTTACTACGTTCAGAGAAATGAGTTGTTTTGTAACCATGAAACAAAAATAAACTCTATAAAAAAGAAACGGTCAGAAAATAAACAAAATATTAAAAATATGAAAGCAAAAAAATTAAGTAGACAGTTCAATGAATAAAATTGTGGAACTATCCATTAAAGTAACACAAAGTGTCAATGAGATTAAAATGGGAACAAATAAGCAAAAAATGGGAAGATCTGTCCAAGAAGTTCAAATTTGAGTAAAAGCAGCTTCCAGAAAAAGAGCAAAAAAAGAAAGAAAAGAAATAAGGAGGAGGAGGATATGGGCATTATCAAATAGGAGATAATGTCCCAGAATTGAAGTCTATGTCTCCAGGATAAAAAGGCCAAATGAATGGCCAACACAATGAATTAAAAAAGACCTGTACCAAGGAACATTTTTGTGAAATTTCAGAACATTGACTCAAAGAGAAGCTCCTAAAATCTTCCAGTGGGAGAAGGAGAGGAGAAAGAATAAGATACCAATCATACACAAAGCATTAGGGACCAGAATGCCATCTGACATCTCAGTGGCAACCCTAGACTTTAGAAAACCATAAAAGCAATCTTTCCACATTTTTAGGAAAAATGTTTTCCAATCTTAAATGCTATACTCAATCAAACTATCAATAAAATTTGTTTGGAATAAAGTTATATAAGATCCTTAAAAATGTACTTTAGATGCAAGTTTTTTCAAGAAGCTCCTGAAGGATATACTCCACCAAAAAGTGAATAAACCAAGAAGGAGGTAACTAAGTGTAACCTAACCCAATATAGGAAAGATTAGAGACCTCCAGTTAACTCACACATAGACACATCAGAAGCCTCCCTCTGCTACCAACAACTTAGACTCCCCTTTGTCCAGTTACAGCACTGAAAATTTGAGACCCTAATTCTTACACAGTTCTTTTTTTAATGTCTAAATCCCTTACTATCAATCCACTATTATAATGACCTGGTCCAATAATTCCTTAGTTATCAATAATCTAGTAACTCATTCACTTATTGAGTGCCCACTATAGTATAGTTGAATTTGAAGAGAAACAATGGGGAAAAAATAAGTGTGAACAATTATTTTCTTGTCTTTGTGTTTTTGTTAAGCCTTCCTTTCCCTGAGGTCAAGGTCTAGTTTGAAAGAGGAACAAAAAAATGTAGATAAAGGGGTTTCTCCTACTCTGAATTTTGTATAAGATAGGTATAAGCACACATATCCTTTGATGAATATGGAACCCACTACATGTGCCAAAGTCCTGAAGAATGGGACTTTAAAAATGACCTCTTTCTTCTACAGAAACTAGTAAGACCCAAGTGATGCTGCAAGTCATGTTAATTTTCTAAAGCTCGTATATTTGAAATCCTGTATCTCTAAGTGCAGAATATTTTTGCCTTCAACCTGCTTTGTGTTTGAGAGATTATCTGAGTTATAGGTGGTCCAAATATTAACAATATTGGGGTCTGCACATGAGCTTCGTAATTTTGATGTGTATTTAAGAAGCTGCTGGTGCTTGTAAGGCATGTTGCAGATGCAGCTGATGCCATGCTTCTATCCCCTCTGTCCATCCATGCTCACGGATTCCTGCTGAAGATAATTTCCACAACATAGACAGATTCCCACCCAAGCACCTGGTTCTCTTTTCTCTGTGTAGGGGCTTTCTTGGCACCATGAAGAGCTTGCAGAGCCTCAAACTGGCTCAGCCCAGAAGTCCAGGGACATCAGCACCCATGGGGCACAGGGCAATTCTCAAGCAATGGGAGATGGAAATCAGTGGATAAAACCAGTCTTCCAGTCCACCCATGGAATAATTCTGGGCAGGGCTATCTCTGCTTTTGCATGACTTGAAGTTGACTGACCTTGGGTATAAGGGAGCAAAATTTGCCACTACAAAATGTGTCTCTTTGGCATGAGATTTATTTTAGGTCGGTTGTTTTTAGGAAATACAGACAATATAGGAAATTTTGTTTTGTTTTTTGTTTGCCTCCCCCTTAACTGACTAAAAGAATTTAGATAAAAGTCCTGGTTCCAGAAAGAGCACTAGCACCAGAGATATCTACAAAGAATATGGGCCACATGTGGTAAGGCTTTGAGAAACAAAATCCTCTACAGTCCCATTGTCCCTGAGTGGCATAAAAGCATATGTTTACCAAACATTTGTTTTTTAAATTGTTTTTCTCCCCTTTGAAGTCCCAGCCTCCTACCCTCTTCTTCTGTCAGATGGCATGTAAATTCAATTGCCTAACTTGTCCTTGGATCTCGAATTCTCATGGAGTTCCCCATATGTACATAAATTTGGTTTTTCTCCTGTTTATCTGTCTTGTGTCAATTTAGTTGTTAGGCCAGCCAGAAGGACCTAGAAAGGTATAGGAAAAGTTTTTCTCCCCAACAGTTGGCATAGTTGGCAGGATTAACTTTGTTCACTGACACTACTTGCTCTGAGGCTATTACTGCTAAGAGATTCAGCCAACATAATGGAAGATTCTTACCACATCAGTCTCCCAAATCTCTGCCTGCAGGGTCTATTGAAAGCCATAATGGTAAGAGTCCTTTATTTTCTTTTTCTAAATTTAGATTAGCAGGAGAAAATATTTGTGGAACTAGTTCCTTAAGTCACAGCGACCCTGGTGAAAGTTTGGTTAATGACTACTCTTGATTTTTATTGATACTTTTAGTCCCAAACATGGTCACTGTTTTTCTTTTTCTGTTGTATTGTTTGTATTCTTCTGTATGTTGAGATCTTAGCTTTATGACCAGTGAGAATACTCTGATCTCCACCAGCTGAAAGGTACATGTTCCAGCATGTATTTGGTGGTCGTTGTAGTGGACTGAGATTCCAAACAGCTGTGGCCAGTTTGTCTGAAGCATAGTTAACAACCTGGGCTTGCAACTGGTGTCTCTTTGCTCCATGGTGCTAGCTCTCAGTGGGGATTTGTCACAAGTCCAATGAGAGACCTTGTCTTTCCAACCTTTGTTGTCTTATTAGTGCTGAAAGAGTCAAATAGCTGCCTGCCAGAGATTAGTGGGTCTGTGACTGGAGATGTCTTATATTTTGTGAAAAACTAGAGATACCATCTGCACTGCACCACTCTTAGTTCATGGGACTACAGGGTCTTTGCTTTCTTAGACTAATTCTGGGAGTGAACTTTCTGGATCTTTTAAGGGCTGCATCTTTTGCACTCTTGTGTGGGATGCCTCTTGCATCTTTGTTTAAACTATAAAAAGATTTATTAGTTTGAGTCACTATTTCAGAGATCCTATAACTCATCAATGGCCAGATGATGGATCCAATGGTTTGACTATATTTGAAAGAAAAAAAAAAAAATTAGAGACCTCTTATTGTAAACAATTGTCTTATATAATCATGTTATATAACAGCTAGCCTAAGGGACATCCTTAATAAGGTGGAAGGACAGAAATTAGAATTAAAGTAAAAGTTTACTTAGACCTGTTCCTATTTGCCTTCAGATATTTGCAGATAATGTGAAAAATCAGAACACTGGAATTACAATTGTCCTGCACTTAAGAATAAGAAGGAAAAGGAACAAGAGGAACTATTTGGAAATTGGGCAAATAAAAATGATTTTAAATGTCTAAGAACTATGGTTTAGTTCTACCAAAAAAAAAAAAAAAAAGATGACCAGACAAAAATGTGGGTTCCACCCTGTTTGTAGCTAGATATAGCTGAAGAGAAAATGTGAGTTAAACCCCCAGTTGCAACTAGAGCCCTACCAAACTGCACCCAGCCCTCAAGGAAATTACAACCTAGAATTACAATGGCCATTTTGAGGAACATTCCAATTAGATAAGATCATTTAAAGAGTGCACTTAAAAGCAAGGGCTCCCAAATCAAACAAAGAGAAAAGGATACCTATTTTAATTGGTATGCAGGAAACTTCAAAAGGCTTCGAAATTCCAAAATAGCTTTGTTGAAAGATTTGTTATAAAAGGCAGAAAACAAAATAGAAGGCCACTGGTCTGAGAACTCATGACCACAGGTGATATTCAGAGCCTAATAAGAAAATTTGACGCCTCATCTCCTAAATCCAGTTCAGCTCAGTTCAGTCACTCAGTCCTGTCTGACTCCTTGTGACCTTAAGGACTGCAGCACACCAGACTTCCCTGTCCATCACCAACTCCCAGAACTTGCTCACACTCATGTCCATTAGTTCAGTGATGCCATCCAACCATCTCATCCTCTGTTGTCCCCTTCTCCTCCGGCCTTCAGTCTTGCCCAGCATCAGGGTCTTTTCCAGTGAGTCAATTCTTCCCATCAGGTGGCCGAAGTACTGGAGTTTCAGCTTCAGCATCAGTCCTTCCAATGAATATTCAGAACTGATTTCCTTTAGGATAGACGAATTGGATTCCCTAAGTTAAATGCACCCAAAGAGAAAGAAAAGCATTACAACATAAGTGGATAGGTAGTTTTGTTCTTTCACAAGCGACTCAACTCGCAGATTTATTGGAAAGGCTTCTAAATATTCTGGTTTTAGGAAACCAAAGCCTTTCTTGGAGAACCTACATTTCTTCCCTGTGCCTCTGAGATGTAAATGTTCTACAAACTTTTGGTAGGTAAATTCTCTTTTTTCCCTCTTGGCCATGCTGCCCAGTTTGCAGAATCTTAGTTCGCTGACCAGAGTCTGAACTCATGCCCTTTGCAGATTCCTAACCACTGGACCACCAGGGAATGCCTAGGGAAGTTATTCTTTTTTTTAAATTTATTTATTTTTAATTGGAAGATATTTGCTTTACAATATTATGTTGGTTTCTACCATACATCAACATGAATCAAATGTTTTTCAAGTTCTTGTGATCTAGGATTAATATTTAGAAAATAAAAGCAAGTTTATTGATTTCATGAAAACAAGCATGTCTTTAGCATTACCAGTGCTTTGTTACTTTTATTCTACTTAGATTTATGAAAAGTCAGATAAATTCATGTTATCTCTATTGCAAAATTTGTCAGCCAGAAAAAAAAGCTTGTGTTGATGGTTGACTTTGTTCAATGTCTCATGAAGTATTTTTTATTGTAGGTAATCTAAATATAATCATTTAGCATAAATAAAATTAAATAGATATAAATAGGATCAATGTTTTAAATAATTACATATCATTGCATATGTACTTTAAAATAGCTTCCAAAATCTTTTTGGTTACTAGAAACTTTAGTGTTCTGCTAAGTTGAGTGAAATTAAAGAACTTAATGAGTTAAGTTCCTTGAATATCTAAATCACTTCCAAATAAAATACTGAAACATTAATTGCTGAATAAGTCTAAGTTTACCTACTTTTGACCTCTTATTACAGAGGAACTAAAGATGTTTGTAAACCTGTTTTGGGCCAATTTGAAAACACTGCTATCAGGAAACATATGTTTCTAGAAATCTCTAAATGTATTCATACATTTGTCAATAAAAAGAATGCTGGTATATTCGCAATTGCTTATATGTTGGTTTTTGCTTCCCTGGTGGCGCAGAGGTTAAAGCATCTGCCTGCAATGCGGGAGACCTGGGTTCGGTCCCTGGGTCGGGAAAATCCCCTGGAGAAGGAAATGGCAACCCACTCCTGTATTCTTGTCTGGAGAATCCCATGGACGGAGAAGCTTGGTGGGCTACAGTCCATGGGTCGAGAAGAGTCGGACACGACTGAGTGACTTCACTTTCTTCCACTTTCAAGGTTTCTAAGGGTTAAGTATTCTAGTACATGATTAAAGCTACTAGAAATGATGCTGTAAGCAATTCTGCATACATGGAAAGTAGAATATATTTTGGGGTAAGAAAAAGTGTGAGATATGGAGATTCTTTGTTGGGTGATATGAAAGTGATTTTGTCCTAAAACTGATTATTTCTAAATGGAAAAGAAAACAAGTGACAAACTAAAGTAGACACAGAAAGTTGTAGAAGGTTTGTGGAAAAAGGAGTATTTGGAAAGAAATTGTATGTGTGGTCAGGACTAGATAAGATTGGAATGAATTTATTTAAGTAAATGAATGTTAATATCAGAGGTAACCTAGTACAAAATTAGAATTGGGTTTTCTCTGTTAAAAAGATAAAGTGTTATTGAACTATTGGTCTGCTCTTGATAAGAAATGTAAAAGGTTTTTCTTTATTTTTAAAAACAGCCTGCCTAGAAAACAAGAATACTATGTTTTGTCAAAATAATTTCCTGTGTTTTCTGTTTTCATCAAGTCTTTGATTACATAAGTAAACCAAGTCTTCTTGATATTAAGAGTAAGTTTGCTTAGAACTATATAACTTTCTGTATTTGCCTATAAAATCTTAGTATGATTAAGTGGATAACTAAATATTTTTCACAATCATCTATGATTCTATTTGACCCACTGTTTTAAAACCTTTTGATGTTTTTGACAGACTTCCCAAAACCAAATTCTAAATGAAGTTCTTTTTGATCTCAGATTAACTTTGAAATTTTTACGAATTTTCCTGGAACATTGTGAAATATGTGTTCTCCCTCTTTATGAAAGGGAGAAGTTAAGCTAATTAATCTTATTTGGTATGTTAAATTACATGGAAACCATTGTCAAATAAGAAGTAATACTAAGCCTTCTGTATATTGTATCTGTATTATAAGTGTTTCAAAAATTATGGGAAATTACTAAAAATCCAGTGTGTCCTGGTGTAATGTTGTTATCATAAATTCAGTTATCTTAAAATGTTGTACATCACAAAAATAACTACACTTCCTTATCAAATGAATTCTAACAATAGGCATTTAAGGTCTTTTATAATTTATAGATGACTTCCCTGGTGGCTCAGACAGTAAAAGTGTCTGCCTACAATGCAGAAGACCTGGGTTCGATCCCTGGGTTGGAAAGATCCCCTAAGAAGGAAATGGCGACCCACTCCAGTACTCTTGCCTGGAAAATCCCATGGATGGAGGAGCTGGGTAGGCTACAGTCCATGGGGTCACAAAGAGTCGGAGACGACTTCACTTTCACTTTCACTATAATCTATAGACAGGAGTCATTTTACTCTGATGCTTTTGCAAATATGCTTCATCTTCAAACAGATTCATGGAGAGGACTTCTCAGACATATTCCAGAATACAAGTTTCTGATAAACTTTCAGATTTTAAAAAACTGATTAGTTAATTTTATTTTTGGTTTTGTTCTCCGGGGGGGCTTTCTCTAGTTGCAGAGTGGGGGCTGCTCCCTAGTTGTGGTGCGTGGGCTTCTGTTGTGGTGGCTTCTCATGTTGCAGAGTACAGGCTCTGGCTGTACACTGGCTGAGCACACTGGCTTCAGTAGGTGCAGCATGCAGACTCAGTTGTGACACACAGGCTTAGTTGCTCCACAAAATGTGAAATCTTCCCTGACCAGGGATCAAATCTGTGTCCTCTGTATGGGCAAGTGGATTCTATACCACCAGGGAAGTCTAAACTTTCAGATTGTACCACTGAACTGCATAAGAATTTACAGAATCCTAATGGAGAAATTGATAACTTCATAAATCTGATAATAAAAGATCAAGATCAATAATCATTAATTACATGGGACTAAAGGAACTGATAAAGATGATTGTAATTTTTTTGCAATTTCTTTTTATTTGAAACATTGCTGATTTTTAAAAATATTTTGTTTTCCAAATATAAAGAAGCCTTTCCTCTTAAGCTAACTATAAAGAAGCTAACTATGACCTAGAGTAATTTGGCAAACTATATCTTTATGAGTAGAATAGAAACATCTATCTTTTTCTCCCTACCTGATTCCTCCAGAATTCAGAAACTCTCCATGAGTATTCTTATTTTCATGGCAATGTAGTTATTTGCATAAGTTCAGTAAGAGTCTGTTCTTCTTGAAATAGGACACAATAAGAAACATCGGTTGTATTGCCAGGGCTTTGTCCTGCAATGTCCT
The DNA here is from genome assembly GCF_016772045.2 of Ovis aries. NCBI lineage: Eukaryota > Metazoa > Chordata > Mammalia > Artiodactyla > Bovidae > Ovis > Ovis aries. The sequence goes on from NC_056055.1 coordinate 18,079,151, forward strand.
ATTTGAGAGAGCATGCTTAGACTCAGATATTACCAGACAGCCTTAAGGAACTAAAGTGGACTTTATGAAGCCAATTAAAAGCCCCTTGGAAAAACAGCCTAGTACCTTGCTTAGGGGTCTCAGCAGTCTCACCAGGTGAGTAAAGAAGGTTACTTCCTGGGAGGTGCAGGAACTGCAAGCTGTTTTGAGCACCTCAAGAAGAGAGAAATTCATCCAAATCTACAGGTAGTACAGGTAAGTCTAGTGGCAAATTCTTGGCTTGGCTTCCTAGCATTGCTGTTGTTCAGTCACTAAGGCATGTGCAATGTGAAATTCCTTATGAAAAATTCCAGCAGAGTAAATGTAAAAGTCTATATGACCAATCACTATTCTTGCTTCACTTTTGTAAATGACTATGCCATGTGCATTGAAGCTAGACCTATTTTTGCAAACAGATTAGTCTTAATGTGGCTGTCGTTTTAGAGAGAAAAATTATGTTTCAGTGATACATTTGTGGATATGAAATTCTAATATTGTCCATTGTCTTTGAGGTTTGTTTTCTACGTGTGAACTGTTCTAGATCCTGAGGATTATTCTAGTTGTCTCATATTTGGCTATAAATTTCCAAGTTAATGTTCCCAATTTCTCCCATCCTTTTGACTTGAAATCACTGAGAACTAAAATTGCCCTTTTCCTGAAGTCCTACAAACTGAAGCTAGTCAAAGCTATAAACTTCAGAGAAATCATCACAATACTACATGTTTATTATTATTGTTATTTTTATTATAATATAGTTGCTTTACAATGTGTTAGTTTCTGGTGTATAGCAAGGTCAATCAATTATACATATACATACATCCTCTAGTTTTTAGATTTCCTTCCCATTTAGGTTACCACGGATCATTGAGTAGAGTTCCCTGGGCTACACAGCAAGTTCTCATTACTTATCTATTTTATACATTATAGTGTATATATGTCAATCCCAATCTCCCAGTTCGTCCCAATACCCACCGCACCCTTGGGAACCATAAGTTAGTTCTCTACATCTGTGACTTTATTTCTGTTTTGTAAATAGGTTCATCCACTTTTCTATATCTAGATATTCTTCTCTTTCTGACTTCATGTATGACAATCTCTGGGTCTATCCATGTCTCTGCAAGTGACACTAGTTCATTTTTATTGCCGAGTAATATTCGTGCATATATGTACTACATCTTCTTTATCCATTCCTCTGTTGATGGACATTGAGGTTGCTTCCATGCCCTGGTTGTTGTAAATAACTCTTTATGTTTAGACAATTTTCTTTGTGCCTGTTGCTGTGTGAGTCAGTCATCATGTTTACCAGTATGCCTGGTAACATCGTAAGAGACATTCAATCAATCTACAAACCAGGGAAATCTGATTGTCACTGCCTGCCCTCATTTCATCTAAATGCTTTGAACTGGACATCTAGAAATCTTCTCAACTGGTTGCCTTCAGAAGTTTGAAATAAGATTATGGTCTGCTCCAACCATTAACCATTGTTTTTCTTTTGTTTCCATAGAAATGCCTCTAATTAAATACCAGACTGCTTCTACCATAGGCCTGTCTTGGGGAACCTCACTGCATCATGGTCTCCTGAAATGAGTTTAACTGAACTAACTTATTTTCAGGACTAAGAGACTGATTCAATAAGATGAAACAGTCTACCAATTCAACTTTTGGACTGTGAGACTTCTTGGGGAACTTGCAGTGGTGGGACTATAGGGGAAGAAAATATCCTTCCCCACTCCTAAGATGTGCCTCTTCGACAGGAGGATTATTTTAGGATGATTGTTTTAAGAAACAGAATACTGGAAAAGTCATTGTTTTTGCCTCCCTCTTAACCACCTGAAAGAATTTAGATAAAGGAACCAATCCAGACAGGGTACTACCAATGGAGATATCTGCAAATATGAGCTCAGGATTACAGGGGGAACTTGACAGGGCCTGGAGGGCAAAGTCTTCTTTGTGTCCTATTGTCTGCACGGCCGAGCAAACATTTGTTTACCAAACATTTGTTTTCCCCATCTTCCTGTAACTCATTTTCCTTCTTTCTGAAGCCCCAACCTCTACCTGCTTCTCTTCCTCTCAGATGGCATGTAAGTCTTGATTGCCTAACTTGTTCTTGGGCCTTATATTCTTAAGGAGTTCCTGTACATACATTAATTTGGGTTTTCTCCTGTTAATTTGTCTTATGTCAATTTACTTATAGGTCATCCAGTGGAACCTAGAAGGGTGGAGGGAAAATATTCCTCTTCAACAAGAGTGATTGCTCTCCTTAAATTTTGCACCTTGACTGCCTCATTCATTCCTCCTGGGTCCTGGTTCTGATTCTCAGGCAAGTTCCTCATTGTTTTTGAGAGGGTTTTCAGCAGAACTGAGCCCTCATAGCTCACAGTTAATAACCTACTTATTAACATACCCTTTACTGTTTTTTCTCTTTTGTCATCATGCTTTCTCACTGGTGCACTCTGGGATTGCCTTTCACCCATTTTCTCCTCAACTTCTACTCCTGAGGGAATGTAAGCTAAGACAAGCATCTCTTAAAACAGTGTTTCCTCACCCCACCCCCAATCCACCAGTGATTTATTTAAGCTTATGATCAGCTTGTGATATTCCATTAGCTGTAGAGGTTTATCTTCTCTGAGACAGATCTGGGGCTCAGATGTTCTGGCGCTCAGGGTTAGGCAATTACATCCTTTCAAACACCTCACTGTACAAGTTTAAACACATACATGTGGGCACTTTTGTTTTGGGGTGATTGAGGAAAGAGATGTTGAATGTTTTGTTTTGGTGGAGAGGCGTGAGGGAGGATAAAGACCATGGAAGGATAGGAAAGCAAGAATTGGCTGGATAATTGCTTCAGACTTTCCCTTCACTTTGGCCTATGGCTGAGGGCCTGGCCGTGAGCCCCTGTGGGACTGATGCCAGAGCAAGTAACAGAGTCCTTGTTCAGACAGACTGGAAGCTTGGGGTACATGCAGTCCTGCTTTAGGACAAAGGTGGCCAAAGGCAGCACCCATTGAGCCACACATGCCCTGTGCTCTCTTTCCCACTTCAGCCGTGCCCCAGTTCCCCCAGACCACAGTGTTCATTCTGGATCAGAGACCACTCTGTAGAAATAGAACCAGTGGAACATCAGGGAAGACCCAGGGCAAGGCAGCTGGACTAACAGAGAGCCTGTATCTCCCGTAAGGGGCTGGTGCACTGCAGTCTGTCTACGAGCAGGACAAAGCAAAGGACCCTTTGGGAGGGGGTTAAATTCCTGAAAGAACAGGTAGAGGACTGGGACTGACAAAGTTCAGGAGACTTTGTCCATATGACCTAGTTTGTACTCACAGGCAGGTGAAGCCTGGGCTATTTAGCTAAATAATGTTTGCTATAAGTTTGCTGGCACTCACATGATTTAATCAACCTGTCCAGCAAAAAACCCTTGAGTCAATTATCCTGGGCTCTGGCCCTGTCACCGATAATAACCTTGGGCAAGTCACTTGACTTCTCTGTGCTTCCATTTCCTTCATCTTATAATGACCTCATTGGGAAAGATGAATGCTGAGGTTCTTTTAAATATTAAGAAAACCAGAGTTCTTTCTCCAGAAATTACTATTGATCACACAGAGTCCTAGAGAATGTCACACCATGTGGCTCCTGTCTTGGAGTTCAGAAGTGGCCTGTGAGCCTGGGATCCTATTTCTCTTATAGTGCTCTTGGATAAAATGTCAGATTATGGCCAGATATGGTGGAACTGAAAGGGAATGTCAGCTGCAGCTTTTGTGAATGTCTACTTTGGGACTTTATTTTAAATGTTTAAGAGACAACTTTTAAATTGATATTTTATTGTCTTTGGGACACCAGGCCTTTATTAAGTTCATTGTAAATCATATATTTGAGCATGAAATATAGGTTGCCAAGGTGGCAACTAACTGTACTCATTTGTGGTTAGCATCACTATGAACAAAACTAGTGGAGGGGATGAAATTCCAGCTGAGCTATTTCAAATCCTAAAATATAATGCTGTGAAAGTGCTGCACTCAATATACCAGCAAATTTGGAAAACTCAGCAGTGGCCACAGGCCTGGAAAAGGTCAGTTTTTATTCCAATCCCAAAGAAAGGCAATTTCAACAAATGTTCAAACTACTGCACAATTGCACTTATCTCACACTCTAGCAAAGTAATGCTCAAAATTCTCCAAGGCAGGCTTCAATAGTGCATGAACCGAGAACTTCCAGATATTCAAGCTGGATTTAGAAAAGGCAGAGGAACCAGAGATCAAATTGCCAACATCCATTGGATCATAGAAAAAGTAAGGAAGCTCCAGAGAAACATCTACTTCTGCTTTATTCACTACGCCAAAGCCTTTGACTGTGTGGATCACAGCAAACTGGAAAATTTTTCAAGAGATGAGGACACCAAACCACCTTGCCTGCCTCCTGAGAAATCTATATGCAGGTCAAGAAGCAACAGTTAAAACTGGGCATGGAACAACAGACTGGTTCCAAATTGGGAAAGGAGTCCTTCAAGGCCGTATATGGTCACCCTATTTATTTAACTAAATGCAAAGTACATTATGCAAAATGCTGGGCTAGATGAAGCACAAGCTGGAATCAAGATTGCCGGGAGAAATATCAATAACCACAGATATGCAGATGACACCACCCTTATGGCAGAAAGTGAAGAGTAACTAAAGATCCTCCTGATGAAAGTGAAAGAGGAGAATGAAAAAGCTGTTTTAAAACTCAGCATTCAGGAAACTAAGATCATGGCATCCGGTCCCATCACTTCATGGCAAATAGATGGGGAAACAATGGAAACAGTGACATTTTATTTTGGGGGGCTCCAAAATCACTGCAGATGATGACTGCAGCTATGAAATTAAAAGACATTTGCTCCTTTGAAGAAAAGCTATGACCAACCTAGACAGCATATTAAAAAGCAGAGATATTACTTTACCAATAAAGGTCTGTCTGGTCAAAGCTTTGGTTTTTCCAGTAGTCATGTATGGATGTGAGAGCTGGACCATAAAGAAAGCTGAGTGCCAAAGAACTGATGCCTTTGAACTGTGGTGTTGGAGGAGACTCTTGAGAGTCCCTTGGACTGCAAGGACATCAAACCAGTCCAGTCCATCCTGAAGGAGATCAGTCCTGGTTGTTCATTGGAGGGACTGATGTTGAAGCTGAAACTTCAATACTTTGGCCACCTGATGTGAAGAACTGACTCATATGAAAAGATACTGGGAAAGATTGAAGCCGGGAGAAGAAGGGGTCAACAGAGGATGAGATGGCTGGATGGCATCACCGACTCAACCGACATGAGTGTGAGCAAGCTCTGGGAGTTGGTGATGGACAGGGAAGTCTGGCGTGCTGCAGTCCATGGGGTCAAAAAGAGTTGAACATGACTGAGCAACTGAAATGAATTGAACTGAACAAACTCAAAAATGCCTCTTACAGCTATCTGCCTATTCCCTGATAGACTGATTTCTATCCTGTGCTTATAACTGACACCTTTTTATTATTTTTACTCCCCACAGAGTTGGCCAGCTGTTGTTTCAGAAAGTTAAATGTCTTGCCTCCAGTGTAGTTATTACGGCATGGTGTCACTGATTTTGAAAGTAGAAAGTCCACCTCCCCCATGCCATAATCTGGGGGCCCTAGGCTGAGACTTCTCCAAGGGAGCAGCCTCTCCTGGCCCAGGTTTTGATCTGGGTGGTATAGCTGAACTGACTGTGAACTGTCCATTCATTTCTTATTAGCAGCCAGGCTGGACAGTGATCAAACAAGACCAGTCTGACGATACAACAGACTGCTCTGTTTCAGAAGTAATTTTTAAGGAAGGATGTTGTCCTGAGGCTGCTCAGCATGGATGCTGAAAGCAAACAAAAATCACATGTGGTCTAATCAGAGGATCAGTGGGAAGGCACAAGATGAAAAATAAACTTTTAAAAGCATATTACTAGTTTCTGAATATGCCAATACAACCTAACAACCCAGTAATATCTAATACTTATTGAATGCTGACTATTTATCAGCTATGTTCCAAGTATCTCAATGTAGATTAACTCACTAATCCTTAGCACAAACCAGGGCAGGTACTACAGTTTTCCTCACTTCATAAATGACAAAACCCAGCCACAGAACTGGAAAATAACTTGACCATCCAGCTGCTGAAGGGTCAAAGCTGGGATTTGAAAGCAGGCCATTTAATTTCAATGTTCACACTAGTTGCTATACTTCTTTAAGAACAAGAATGTTTTTGTCTGTTTCGCAAATGTAGAAAGGAATGTTGTTCATTTTAACTATTTCAGGCCAAATGAGAAGTGGAGGAGATATAAGGGGAAAGCATGTTTTTTCTTTTGTATTTATATGGGGTGATGACAGTGAACTAAACTTACTGTGGTAGTCATTTCACAGTACGTGTAAGTCAGGCCATTATGTGGTACACCTTGTGGTGTCATGCGTTAGTCACTCAGTTGTGTCCGACTCTTTGTGACCCTATGGACTATAGACTGCCAGGCTCCTCTGTCCATGGAATTTCCCAGGAAAGAATACTGGAGTGGGTTGCTATTCCCTTCTCCAGGGTATCTTCCCTACTCAGGGATTGAACCTGAGTCTCCTGCATTGCAGGCAGATTCTTTACCATCTGAGCCACCAGGGATACACCTTCAGTTCAGTTCAGTTCAGTTCAGTTCAGTCGCTCAGTCATGTCCGACTCTGCGACACCATGAATCGCAGCACGCCAGGCCTCCCTGTCCATCACCAACTCCCAGAGTTCACTCAGATTCACGTCCATCGAGTCAGTGATGCCATCCAGCCATCTCATCCTCTGTCGTCCCCTTCTCCTCCTGCCCCCAATCCCTCCCAGCATCAAAGTCTTTTCCAATGAGTTAACTCTTCGCATAAGGTGGCCAAAGTACTGGAGTTTCAGCTTTAGCATCATTCCTTCCAAAGAAATCCCAGGGCTGATGTCCTTCAGAACACAATGCTGCATGTCAGTTATATTTTAATAAAACTGAAAGAACAAAGAAAAATAGAGGAAGAGAGTTGAACCAAGTGAAGGCTTCAGTGAACCGAGCCTTGTGGCAGAGCTTCTCAGCCTTCCTGAGCTGGTCTTGTCCAGCCTCTGTGCCTTGTGTGCAGCCACCCGAGCTGGGTGACTTTCCTGAGCCCCAGCCATGATAGGAGACTGCACCTATCTTGATCTCTTCAACTCCCGGTAACTTTATGCCTTTATACACCCTCCCTGGAAAGCTTTTCTTCCATCTATGCTTGGTGAAATTGTCAGCTTTTTAGACTCAGCTCAAATGTTAACTCCTTTTTGACACTTTCTCAGACTTTTCATAGTAGCACCGAGTACCCAAGTGGTGCTAAAGAACTTGCCTGCCAATGCAGGAGACATGAGAGATGTGGGTTCAGTCCTTGGGTTTGGAAGATTCCCTGGAGGAGGGCATGGCAACCCATTGTAGTACACTTGCCTGGAGAATCCCAGTGACAGAGGAGCCTGGTGGGCTACAGTCCATAGTGTTGCAAAGGGTTGCACATGATTGAAGTGACTTAGCACACAGACTTTTAATCCTGGGTTGTTGCTTGTTTGTGCTTCCTCATCACCTGGCTTATCCTTTTGTCAAAGCTTGTTAAAAAACAAAAGTTCAACTGAGTAATTGTGAAGATCTAATTGATTTTATTGGGCAATTCATGAATGGGGCCACATCCCATCTAGCAAGTAGATGGGTACTCCAAAAGGGTTATACAGAATAGAAGGCTTTTATAGGAAGAAGGGTGGGGCAAGGGAGCTATTAGCAAAAGGAAAGAAAGACTTATTTTTTTTGGATAGGAAATCTTTTGGTGGGATGTGGAAAGGGAACAGCAGATTTTATCATGCAGACTGACTCTTCCTCTCTTAGGTGTAGAGAGGGTGTAGATTACTTCGTTGGTGCTGAATAGAAAACTTGAGATTGGTTGATTGATCACATTTCTGGTGTAAGTTGAAGCTGCAATTAGGTTAGATGTTAAATCTAGGTTTGGTATCATGGGCACAAGTAACACCATTTGGGCCTATGTTTTTTGTTGTTGTTTGGTTTTGGTTCTTTATTAACAGTTTGTTTCAGGTAATGTTGAAATTGTTTTCTCTCTCCTTACTAAACTGCTTCAAAGAGCTTAGTGGGCTCCTTCAAATCATGGTAGCATCTAGCAAAATGTGTGCTATAAATGTTTCTTGAAAAAAAAAAGTCTAAAGCAAGTATTTCTATTAGCAAATAGGGTAGGGGATCCTCAGAGAAAGAGAATCAGGCATGACTTTCTTTACATAAGATAAGCCAATTTTGGCCTAAGCCATTTTGTGATCTAAACCTGGCCAAAGTGTTTGGTCTTAAACTAGTCTCAATAAATCTTAAGGGAAGTGAAGGAATACAGGAACAAAGAAAAAACAGTCAAGAAGCCAGAATTTAGCAATAAAACAGAACCCTAGATGGCTCAGATGGTAAAGAATCTGCCTGCAGTGCAGGAGACCCAGGTTCAATCCCTGGGTCAGGAAGATCCCCTGGAGGAGGAAATGGCTACTCACTCCAGTATTCTTGCCTGGAGAATTCCATGAATGGACTACAGTCCATGGTGTCACAAAGAATCAGACACAACTGAGTGACTAACATTCTTTCTCACTCTAATTCCTCCTCAAAGGACATACATCAGAATCTGATACACTTCTCTGAGTTCTGCAGGAACTAAGGTTCCCACCTGAGTGGAGACTGGTAACTACATGTTGAGATCCTAGACTGGTCAGAACCTGAGGAATAATGGTGCTGATCTATTCTGACCCTCCTGACTTCAGTCAACTAAAGCTTGTACTCTGTCAACCTTTGCCCCAGTTCTAAGCTGAAGTCTCCTCTGTCCAAACCCCTTCATGAAGGTGCATGTACCATTAGCTTAAAACATCCCCAGTTCTGCTATGGGAAAGATCCCCGGTGTTCTCCTTATTTGCTGCAAGTAATAAATCCATCTTCACTTTTTTGGCTTGACACCCACTAAGAGGTGAACCCAGTTTTCAGGTAACATTCCCATCATTAGATAACAATGGGCATTCAGAGATTCTGTCTTCATGCTTATGTAAAGAACTTTATTTTTGGTTCTGATTATCCTAATAATTTTGTCAATCCTTCCACCTATTTTGGCTTGTTTGCATAAATTATTGACATTTTATAAATATTTGACTCTTTGATAATGAGATTATACTAACATACAAATTAAGCAGTGACTCTAATGATGGTGATGTTGATGGTAAAGCATACACACACACACACACACACACACACACACACACACACACACACAAGTAACACCCTTATTTTCAGGATCAGCTGTAACACCCTCCCTTTTCATTTTACCAGGTAGGCAGGTATTCAGGTAAAATCTGTTGGAAGATATGCTGTTCCTATCCTGGACTTGACAGGAGTTTGGAATTTTTGACATAACTAATGAGCCTTGGAGGTTCTTAGCAGAGTCTTTAAAGAGAGATTTGAGCATAATTTATAAAATATAGAGAAACAATTGCTTGATTTTACTAAAGAGTGAAAATGACAATTGATTATAATTTCTGCCTTTGCTCGAAGTATAACTCTACTGTTTTCCTAAATAGTTGCTGACCTCATCAAGGACGCTTGGCTCCTTGTGACTCAGGCCCCTCAACTTCGTTTATCTTTCCTTCTCCTCCATCAGAGAGTTACCATCTCCTGCTGCAATGCTTTCATAGTTGGTCATCTGCTTTGCTGCAGATCCTTACAGACTCCTTCTTAAATCATAGTTTTTCATTACTATGTTCAGTTTACTCTATTGTATATTAATATTTTTCTCTTCTATAGTTTGTTTCCTTAGTTCTCCCCAACACTGGACCCCCTGCCTTGGAACCATCTTTGTGTTTGTCTTTCAGATCACCTTTAAGGCTATCTTAGCTCAGTGTTAATCCTATTTAGTCACTAAAACTGTTCTTTGAGGTTTGCAGCATCTAAATTAGGACTTCTAGTCATTAACTCTTGATTTAATTTAAAAGGTCATTTTCTTTTTCTTGGGGTTGGGGTTATTTTTTGGGAAGGAGACGGAATTTTTAGTAAAGTTTCACCAGGAAGAGCCTGTCTCCACTCTCACCTCTGTCTTTCTCCAATCAGAACAATCTCCTTACCCATGAAATGTCTTGGCTATTTTACTTTAAAGCTCAGCAGAACATTTTACGTAATGTTTTGGTGTGGCTGTAGAAAATTGATCCCTGCTGATAGAGAAATATTTTTGAAAAAAAGCTTTCATTTTCAAACAATGAGTGTAAACTGGCTGCCCTGACCTTTACCCCACTTCTGAGCCTCTCCCCACAGGGCTGTGGTGAAGGAGACTGGGTGAAAATAAATCAAATGTTCAGTAATTTATGTGAGTGTTTGAAGAAATTTTATTGACTATTTCTATAATCTTGAAATGTAGAAAGAATCTGTAAACATCAGAGCCAAAAACCCTAAAGGAAAAGATTTATAGACTTAACAAAGTTAAAAAAACAAGATGACAATCTTGGAAAAGTATTTGTAATATGAGTAGCATTTGAGGAGTTAAAACACTTGGTTTATAAGAGTTTAACAAAGAAGAAAAAGATGGACACTAGGATACTAAAAGGTCAATAAATGTATGAAAAGATGTTCAATCTTATTAGTAATCAAAGAAAATATAAATCAAAACAATAGTACATTAGATTGGATTTAATTTTAACACTGATAAAAATGTTGATAAAAGGATGAAGAACTAGGCATATTCATACCAATATACACCTATTAGAAAGCCTAAAGTAAAAAATCCTGACATTATCTAGTGCTTCCCCTCCTAATACAGTAGAATATATACATTTAAAATGGTATAATCAAAATGTCCATAACATATTACTTAGTGAAAATAATTTCCAAATTATTAGTAATATGTAAATATATCAATTCAGTCAGTTCAGTCACTTAGTCATGGCTGACTGTTTGTGACTCCATGGACTGCAGCACGCCAGCCAGGCCTCCCTGTCCATCACCACCTACTCCTGGAGTTTACTCAAACTCATGTCCATTGAGTTGGTGATGCCATCCAGCCATCTCATCCTCTGTTGTTCCCTTCTCCTCCTGCCTTCAATCTTTCCCAGCACCAGGGTATTTTCCAAAGAGTCAGTTGTTCCATATCAGATGGCCAAAATATTGGAGTTTCAGCTTCAGCATCAGTTCTTCCAATGAATATTCAGGACTGATTTCCTTTAGGATGGACTGGTTGGATCTCCTTGCATCCAAGGGACCCTCAAGAGTCTTCTCCAACACCACAGTTCAAAAGCATCAATTCTTCGGTACTCAGCTTTCTTTATAGTCCAACTCTCACATCCATACATGAATACTGGAAAAACCAAAGCTTTGACTAAACGGACTTTCATTGGCAAAGTATTGTCTCTGCTTTTTAATATGCTCTGTAGGTTGGTCATAACTTTTCTTCCAAGGAGCAAGCATCTTTTAATTTCATGACTGCAGTCACCATCTGCAGTGACTTTGGAACCCCCCAAAATAAAATCTGTCACTATTTCCACTGTTTCCCCATCTATCTGTCATGAAGTGATGGGACCAGATGCCATGACCTTAGTTTTCTGAACATTGAGTTTTAAGCCAACTTTTTCACTTTCCTCTTTTACTTTCATCAAGAGGCTCTTTAGTTCTTCTTGCCATAAGGGTGGCGTCAAATATATGTTTGACGTGTGTGTGTGTGTGTGTGTGTGTGCATGTGTGCTCAGTCATGTCTGACTCTTTGCAAACCCATGGACTGTAGCCTGCCAGGCTTCTCTGTCCATGGAATTTTCCAAGGAAGTATACTGGAGTGGGTGGCCATTTCCTACTCCAATGTTTATATAAATTATGTTTATGTAAAAATCATTTACAAATAATATATATGGCATGAAACTGTTTTGCAAAATGAGAAATATTGGGTTGGTCAAAAAGTTCGTTTGCATTTTTCTACAGTATCTTACAGAAAAACCCAAATGAAGTTTCTGGCCAACCCAATGTGTGTCCAAATACACATTTAGTCATTGAAAAAATATCTGGAAGAATGTACACCAGACACATTGACAGAAGTCATCTCTGGGTAGTGGGATTATAGTGATTCTAACTCTCTTCTTTGTACCTTTTTCATAGTCTTTTAATCTTTATACTTTTTATAGCCTGAACATTTGACTATGAGCATGTATTATGTACTTTTAACATTTATGTTGACTTTTACAAAAACCGATGCAAAGGTTTAAGGTTTTAGTTTTAGACCATGACAAAATTTTCCCAAGTCAAAGCAGATGTATTCAAACATTACATACTCCACAAAAGTATCCTGCCCAAATCTACTATAAACGAGAGAGCATTTGGCTCTTTATTGGTAGGTCTGCTGACACTAGCAATATTATTTCCACTGTTGAACTTTTCACCCTTCAGATATGTGTGGGTCACTACACACTTCCTCATCTTGAGGAGTTGTCTTTGATATTTAAAATGTAATTCTTAGACTCAAGGAACATAACCTCAAGGTGTTTATATGGTTAAAAACCAAATAATGCATCTTGTTTAGTATAAAGTATGATTCTATGTATATGGTGATTGGGAGGATAAAATGGAAAGATTATCTGTTACTAAATTTAGAAATTATGTCCTGATAGATTGATGGTTGATTTAAATATAACTTCTTGTCAAGCATCTGTTTTTAGAATTGAATTACTATGACTCTACAGTTTGCTTGAAGTCTTAGTCTCAAATTTCTGTTTGCTTTGTATGCTTTTAAGAAAATGAAGAGTAAAAATGCACATTTAATTTTCATTGTATCATATTTTATATGACACACTGTAGTCATCTCATAGAAATATAAGGTGACAAACAAATTGCCGAAGAAATAATTGTCATTACCTCATTGAATCTTAAGTCATTCAGAACCATGCCCCGCATACTGAAGATTCATTTGGGAATGCTTTTGTTTCCCCAGCTGCCCTCTTCTCTAGCTTTGCCTTATTGACCGCCTCCAGTGGAGTGCTGACTATTTTTCATCTTGCTTTCTATGTTTATCTCCAGGGTTTAATTCAATAAACAAAGTGGCTTGGATCAAACACTGGGCTCTCATGGGTTTGGAACATGTTCTTTGGTCTCAGTTTTAGTTACCAGAAGGGAGGGTTGTTTCTGACCTCTCTGACTCTTCCCTGCTGATTTTACTAGGCCTTTGATACTAGTTAAGGGGGAGATTTTTGAGGAGGTGGTCTTGCTTTTGTTAGAGATGGTACTGCCTTTTATTGCTTTGTGATTCAAGTTGTGTTCAGTTAAAATCGCAAAGGTGTTAAAAAATCAAATTAAAAGTAGCAAAAGTAGAAACCAAGGTTTTGATCTGTAAGGAAACATGTGACTTTTACTGATGCAAAGATAGCAAATAAGAACCCTCAGCTAGCTTTCATTTTGCCAAGATTTAGGTCATTCATTGCCTACAACACTGACAAGCTCCACCACTTCTCCCAACACATTCTCAGGGTGTACAGTGGACTAGCATCTCCCCTCTATCATATTCCCCCAAGAACTTCCAGGTCAAGGGGCCACAAACTCAAAAGACTCTAGGAGCTGGGCAGGTAGTTCAGAAGAGTAAATAAGACTGTTTAATAAAAACAGGAATTAGTGGGGATTTGGCCAAGGTAGAGATAGCCATGTTCCACCTATAGACACCTCTTTTTTTTGGACAGAGAGCCTCTCTCTCTTTTTTTTTTTTTTTTTGCAGATTTATGTATTTAATTTTTGACTGTGCTGGGTCTTGGTCACTATATGCAGTCTTTCTCCAGTTGCAGCAAGCAGGGGCTACTCTTCATCACAGTGCTCGGGCTTCCTACTGCAGTGGCTTATCTTGTTGTGGAGCCCAGGCTCTAGGTATGTGGGCTTCAGTAGTTGGGGCACATGGGCTCAGTAGCTGTGGTGCACGGATTTAGTTGCTCCATGGCATGCAGAATCTTCCCGGACCAGGGATCTAACATAATAAATGCCTACATTGGCAGGCAGATCCTTAAGCCCTAGACCATTAGGGAATTTGCTATGTGGGAATAAGGCTTGGGGGATCAGAGCTTCCACCTATTCAACAGAAGCAAGAAATAAAGATTTTCGTGTGACATTTTCAATCTCATCAACCATTTCCAATAAAATATCAGCACACTTTAGCCCAAACCATGTGTCTGAGAGCTGGATGTGACTATGGGCTGCCAGGGTACAACTTCTGATAAAAACTAAAGTGCATAAATTTTGGGCGTCCAAAAGCAGGGTACTGATGAAGGCTGTTCCGAGGTCAGGACCAGCACAGATACAATCCCAGCAGTGAAGAAGAGTAACATGGGACTTTGAGGCACAAATCAGTGGTACTTTAGTGGTACTGCTGTGTGCTAGTGGACAGGGCTATAGGATGCTGAAAATTAGAGTGTAATTGGCTCTTTTAGATCCCAGTGGAAGCCCCCAGGGCTCTTAGGCAGTTCTGGGGGAGGGAGGAGAAGATGGAGATCTCAAGAAAAAGATATTGGACTTCCTGCTAATAGGCAAGTGGGGATTCAAGTGATTAAATAAAAGATGAAAAAGAGATATGATTGTATTTGAACTGTGAGCTGGCAAAGTAGTTTATACTGGTTAATCTAATTGAAAATATCAATTTAAAAATCCACAGATTGGAATTTTGGAAAGAAGTCATATTTATTAAGTTATTATTGGATATTGCAGAAAGTTATATTGTTATTTGAAATAATAATAGTGTAATATAATAAATGGTATTAATAATAACAACAGCTGTGTTTTATTAATTTACTTTCACCTTGGAGCATGTGGGATCTTAGTTCCGACCAGGGATCAAACCTCGTGCCCCCTGCAGTGGAAACAGGGAGTCCTAACCACTGGACTGCCAGGGAATTGCCAATAATAGTTGTCTTTTTTTGAGCTCTTACCACGTGCCAGGCACAGTGCAAGCACTTCACATGTACTAACTCACCTAATAGCCATAGAAACCGTAAGAGGTAGGTTCTACTATTACTATCTACCATTGACAGATAAGTAAACTGAGACACAGAGAAGTGAAGTAACATTCCCAAGGACACACAGACACATTAGACAAATAAGGAGTTTTCACTTAGCACTGTACTCCTAGGATTGGTTTAAAATCCTCTCTCTTATTTATAAAGATACTCACCAAAATGTTCTGTCTTAACCATTTCATCCTTCCATATTCTCTTCTGTTCTTCATTACTGTGTATACATTCTTCTAAAATACATTAGAGTTTAGTTTCCATATGGTAATTTATGGTTTGCCTTTCTGCAGTTGCAAACTATCTCCTCACTGCTAATCTACAGACTTTGTCTTTAATGCCATTTTCCTTAGGTAAAAAATAGCATATACTTATCCTAGAAATTTTGTAAAATACAGACACATACGAAAAAATTTCTCCTAATTCCACAATCCACAGGAAATTGCTGTTAACCTTTAGGTGACATTCTTTCCATTCTTTTCTATGCACATATATATTCAATAAAAAAAGACTACAAATATACTACTATTTTTACAGACTATGAATCATATATACACATAACTATTAGCTTTGCATTTTACAGTTAACATTTGTCACAAGCCATTTCCCATATTTCTACATTTGAAAACATTATTTTTATTTTTAATGGCTATATAGGATTCTGTCATATGAGTTTACCAGAATTTATTTTAGAATCTTTTCACCATTAGATGATTAACTATTTTGAAAATACTCACTCATGGGGATCTTCCCTGGTAGTCTGGGAGCTAAGACTCTGCACTCCCAATGCAAAGGGCTAGGTTTCAATCTTTGATCAGGGAACTAGATCCCACATGCGCAGCTAAGAGTTGGCACGCCACAACTAAGATTCTGCATGCTGCAAATATAAAAGTCCAATATGCCACAACAAAGATAGAATATCCCAAGTTCTGCAAGTAAGACCAAGTGCAGCCAAATAAATCAATATTTTTTTTAAAAAATGCTCACTTCTGGAGAAAACATAGTGACAAACATAAGTCTCTAACTGGATTTTTGGACATTTCCCTAGGGTAAATTCCTCCAAGTAAAATTAATGGGTCAGTAGTTCTTAACACATGTTGCTACATTGCCTGTCAGAATGTTGGACCAATTCACATGCCACCCTCAGTTTTTGTGATCTTCACTTTTGCAGCACTTTCCTATTTCCTTAACCTCTGAGTTTATTTCCTTATTTTTCAGAACTGGACCCTCCATTGAGCTTTCTTTTCTCATCCTAGCAGTGTGCTGAGGGCCTCCCATCTCCAGCAGTAAGCAGACAGATGTGGGGACTTCCTGCTGCTGAGCTCTGTAGGGCAAAAGAGTCAGTCCAGAGGAACCAGCTTTAGGCTCAACTCTGTGGGAAGCCCCAGACATCTGGGAATGGAGCTCATCCCCCACTAACTTACATATTGTGGATAATTCTGCAACGGGAGGTTTCTGGGACAAGTAACTGGGCTAAGAAAATGCTCAGATTTCACTGGACAACATCAGTCACCGGAAGCATGGCAACAAAGAAGGGAAATGAAGGCTTGCTTCCATGGCCTGGTCACAGCACAACATCTGGACAGTGTTGTCTTTGAAGAGGCACAAACATTCCTTCTGTCTAAACAACTTCAGAAGCTATGAAAGGCACTGGTGCAAGGACAAGTCAAACCAACACAAGACCACCAAGGGGGCAATAAAGGGAAGACCTTGAACTCCTAAAAGAACTGTCTTCAAAATGCTGAAGTGGAAAAAGAGGCTTGCCTCTCCAGCAGCGCAAAAGAGAACGGTAATCTGGAACATTTCCTAGGATTTCTTTGTTTTTGAATGACTTATTCTCTTATTAATATGTCAGAGAGAAAAAATGCTTCTGGCTAAGAAATAATGCCCCCTAATCCCAGAAGTCACAGCCCACAAAATGGATTCTTAAGTGTCAGAAAAGCACTCTGAATGAGAAGAGAAGAATACAATACATCACTTCTGTTATAAAAAATGCTTGATTTCTTTTAATCCCCAGAGTCCAATTATTTTCTTTTCAAATTTAAGGGTAAGTTTGCACTATTAATTAAGGGTTCAGTTCAGGTCAGTCCCTCAGTCGTGTCTGACTGTGCAACCCCATGAACCTCAGCACGCCAGGCCTCCCTGTCCATTACCAACTCCTGGAGTCTACCCAAACCCATGTCCATTGAGTCAGTGATGCCATCCAACCATCTCATCCTCTGTCATCTCCTTCTCCGCCTGTCCTCAATCTTTCCCAGCATCAGGGTCTTTTCAAATGAGTCAGCTCTTCACATCAGGTGGCCAAAGTATTGGAGTTTCAGCTTCAACATCAGTCCTTCCAATGAACATCCAGGACTGATCTCCTTTAGGATGGACTGGTTGGATCTCCTTGTAGTCCAAGGGACTCTCGAGTCTTCTCCAACGCCACGGTACAAAAGCATCAATTCTTCAGCTCTCAGCTTTCTTTATAGTACAACTCTCACATCCATACATGACCACTGGAAAACCATAGCCTTGACTAGACAGACCTTTGTTGACAAAATAATGTCTCTGCTTTTTAATATGCTGTCTAGGTTGGTCATAACTTTCCTTCCAAGGAGAAAGCGTCTTTTAATTTTATGGCTGCAGTCACCATCTGCAGTGATTCTGGAGCACCCCCCCCCCCAAATAAAGCCAGCCACTCTTTCCACTGTTTCCCCATCTATTTGCCATGAAGTGATGGGATAGGATGCCATGATCTTAGTTTTCTGAATGTTGAGTTTTGAGCCAACTTTTTCACTTTCCTCTTTCACTTTCATCAAGAGGGTAGTTACCTATTAATTTGAGTACTTAAAAAATATCTGTCTATAGTATTTCTCTCTTTCTCTTTCATCTACTCTCTACCCCATACATTTTTTATCTAATGAATTCTAATCCTCTCTCTTCTCTGTCCCTTTTGTCTCCTGCTTCTTGAAAAATAGCACAGCACCCATCACTCTCCTTCAATAATCTTACACAGGAGGCCAGGGATGGAGATGAGAAGGGATTTTCAAGTAAGGGAACTACATGAGATACAGTGTTTGTGGAATGGGGAGTGGGCAGAAGGAAGAAAGGAATGGGGAGATGGAGAAGATCCAAAGGCCTTCTGTGTCATGTTTGCAAAAGTCTTTGTAGGTTTTCTAAAGGGATTGTTTCTTTGTAAGCAATGGAGAACCATAGGAAGTTTTTTGGAGGGGAGATTTGATTAGATACTTTTTGGCTTTGTGATGATTTGATTAGATTTTTCCCTTCAAGCAAAAATCACACTCTATTGTGTTAGGAAAGGTAAATAGGAAGAAGAAGAAACTAAAGGCAGGGATAACAATTTGGAGGTTACCCAGAACTTTGGCTTGATTTTAGACAAATGAGGATGAAAAGGACAGGGCAGATTAAAGAGATATTTGGGAGATTCAAGTGGCTTGGGTGCTTTTTAGAATGAGAAGAAAAAGATGGGGACAGAGAGAGGAAAAGTCAAACAAGTATGACTATAATTTCCCACAGTCAATATGTGGATCCATCATTAAATGAAATTAAAACACAAGACGCATATGGAGGAGGGATATTAAAGGGAAGATTAAAAAACTGGCTTGAGATTTAGTTGCAGAATATCTTGTTCAGTGTTGTGCTGGTAAATGTTAAAACTGGCTTTCCAAAAAAAAAAAAAAAGAGAGAGAGAGAGAGAGACTGAAAGACAGGAAGAAAGGAAAGCCCTGATTGTATCAGATTTCAGTGGCGTTAATATTCCCAGGATGGGCTGATTGTAAGTTCACTCTATAAAAGTTACTTATTGCAGAGTTGGGGAAAGATATACATACACAGTCAGCAATTATGAGCTGGAATGAGCACACCACTGGTCTTGCTGGATGCTCCACGCTGTATGGGGGGGCACCGTCCTGGAGCACAGCAAGGAGGTGAGAGCTGGGGATACTCAGCTTACCTGAAGCCAAGGGAGTGGATTGTGTTAACAAAAAAAGAGAGAGAAAACCAGTATTGGGAGACATTATATAGGATAGAGAAAGTCAGGGAAAGAGTTATGAAAGAGGCAGGAGAGTCAGAAGAGAACCAGATTCAGGGAATTCAAGAGAACTAGATTCAGGAAGGAAGATGTGGTCAGTAGTGTTGAATACCAGAGATCAGGTAGCCCAGGGACTTAAAGGAGGTCATCAGTGCTACCCAATCAGTGGTCTTTCTGTGCTTGAGATATTTTCTATTTTTCTACATGAAAATACTTTATAGTGATAAGAATGAAAGCACATATACTGCTCTGTCTCTTTTTGAGAAAGTCATTAATTGATCTGGAAAGTGGTGGGGGCCAGAGTTTGCCTGAAATGGGCTGGAGACTGAATAAAACAGAGGGATTACAGAAGAGATTTTCTCAGCAGTTTGGCTCTTAAAAGCAGGAGAGCTTGAAGGGAGAAAGGTTAGAAGGATGGCTTTTAAAAAGAATTATAGTTCATTGATCAACCGGTAAATCAGGGGAATATATCTCTCTATAATCCAAACTAACAGGTTCATCTCAATGACAAGCAGAACAAACTCAGGACCAGAAGCAGTAATGGTTTTGAATCTTGCATGTGTCAATAAGAGTCACATTAATAAAGAAGGGGATTGCACTGGTCTGATTATATTGCACTTGTAATATTGAAAGCTTATGCAATACCTGGTTTACTTCACAAATAATGGTGATTCCCTTTTTCTTTTTTTTTAAACTATCTTTAGCTTGAAAATTTGTTTCTAACCATGTATTGGAATTAAACTGACTCAAATATGAACTGTAGGTCCTTTAATTCCACTTTACATAAAAGAAGAATTGTCTTTTTTTCTTCGTTAATTTTGAGACACCTGTCGTTCTTCAGGAATTCTCAAAAAGCCCAGCTATCAGGTCTTCTTAATTGTAACAAGTTCTGCTAAGGAAATTATTTTTAGAATACTTTCTGTTTTATTCTTCATTGACTTCCTATAATACTCTTTTTTTCTCCCAGAGTTTCCAGGAATCAAAAAGCATGGTATGCATACCAAAAATACATGTGTGGTGAAAATAATTTATATTTTAAATAATTTGTACGTGTACATTTATGTGGGGGCTTCCCTAGTAGCTCAGCTGGTAAAGAATCCTCCTGCAATGTGGGAGACCTGGGTTCGATCCCTGGGTTGGGAAGATCCCCTGGAGAAGGGCATAGCAACCCACTCCAGTAGTCCTTCCTCGAGAATCCCAATGGACAGAGGAGCCCGGCAGGTTACAGGCCATGGGGTTTGCGAAGAGTTGGACATGACTGAGTGACTAAGCACATTTATGTGAACCAGCTATAGAGTGTTATATATCAAAGCAATTTCCAAGCAAAGCCTTTTGGGTAATTCCTAATTTAAAAGGTCTCAATATAATGATAATCAGTAGAGCCATGGCCTCTACCAGGGTCTCTAAGGCCACAGCTACCTGAATTTTGTAATTAGAAGATGCCAGGGTCATCTCAGAGTAGAACTTCAAGACACTCAGGCTGCACTGACAGAATCAGCTTCTCCGGAGACAGCAACAAAGAAGGGCCATTCTGCTTGTTTGGAAAGAGTCACCTAGGGTGGAGACCTGGAGTGTTGGTGTCAGTGTTAGCAGGAACAGAAGGACTTGGGGGGAAGCTTACTGAAGCATACTCAGGAACAAATCAACCTGTGACATTTGAGGGAGAGAAATTCACACTTTTATACTCTCTCAAGGGACACATTCTTTTAACCTCTAACTTTTGAAATTCAGTATTTTTTTTTTTTTTCATATGAACCTGTCATACTCACAAAGTGTGGGCTTGATGAAGGCAGAATTAGGTGCTTGTGTCCCTTGGTCAAATCATTTAGTCTCTTTGGGGATTTAGGCTCTTTTACTGGTAGAAATGAACACAACTGATAAGCTTATTTCAGACATTACAGTGTGTGCTGAGAAGAGCAGATTCTTGATACCATAGGTTATTCTCAGTTAGAAATGATTACATTTGACTTTGGGGCCACAGACCTTTGTATTTAGAATCAATGGCTGTCTTCTCTGGTGCTTTCATCTCCTTCTTGGCCTCATCTCCTTTCTCCAACAGACTATCCTTGTCTCATGTGTACAGGACTTACTGTCACTCATTCCCCAGGAGAACAATCTGAGGGGTTACTTAAGTATGGTGCTCTTGGAAACTGTAGCCTTCAGTTTCAGAAAGAATGATTTTGGTGGTGGGATTTTAAGCACTGTTTTATAGGTGGATGGTGGGGTGGGGTGGGGCAGGGGATGGAGAGTCAGAGTCATAATCACTTCCACAAATCACACTTGGAGTCATAACACCTCCTCCAGGAACTTTCCTTTATATCTACAGGTCAGAGAGATTACTTTGAACTCTGCTAGACTTGGAATTTTAAAATTTTGGCATGGAAAATTCTTTATAGGCCATGGTTGGTACCAGAAAATGACATTAATAGGTGGCTATCAACAGGCTCTTAATTTTACAGAGCCATTCTTCCCAGGAGCTCAAATGAACAAAATTTACTTTCAGAAAACCTCAGTGAGTCAGGGAGAGCATATATATAGTCTCTTTTGTGGATAAAGAAACGGAGGCAGAAAGTTAGTGGATTATGTGGTTGTCAGATTTGACCCTGGAACCTAGGGACCAGGGTCTCCTTTTGTGGGCCCTGGGCTTCAGAAGTTTGACTCTGGCCCACCTCAAACTTCATCCCTCCCTAAGGATGAATGGTCCACAGGACCCAGGGGCCAAGTCACCAAGTTATGAGTAGCTGAGACCCCAGAATTGTCCTAAGGCCCTTAAGTGCTCTTCCAGGGCCTGCATGGGCCTCCTAACTGGATCCATCCTTAGTGTTGACAGAACCACTGACATGTGGGCCTGTATTCAAATCATGGTCTGGAGGGGCTTGTGCAGCTGGGGCTCCAGACACACACCTGCAGGTTCTTCTGGAATATGACAGAGCTGAGGATGGGAAGCAAAGTTGTCCAGGAGCCTGCTCTCCTGCTCTACCACTTTCTTGTCAAAACTCAAGTCAAAGCAAGTCTGGTCGTGAATCCACCCTTCCCAGTTGCTCCAAAGGTATCTCTGTCAAGTAGGAGGAACTTATTTTACAGTTTGTTAGCTTTATTTATGAGTTAAATATTGAGAGTTAAAGTATGTGGGCTCCCTTTGTACACTTGCTTCTGTTCCTCAGATGTTTCGGGCCCTCTTGCTCTTGACTGTCAAGGCCAAAGCCAGAGGAAGAAGCTGGAGAATTGGATGGTTATGTGATTTTCCAAGACTGCGATTCTCTAGTGGTACTTTGCAAATCTGTAGAAACCAAAATACAAGCCCACGTGTATTTATCTATTACTGCTGACTGACATGGTGAAAATAAAAAGGA
Organism: Ovis aries; assembly: GCF_016772045.2. Lineage (NCBI taxonomy): Eukaryota > Metazoa > Chordata > Mammalia > Artiodactyla > Bovidae > Ovis > Ovis aries. The sequence continues at coordinate 18,101,592 of NC_056055.1, forward strand.
AATTAGTCCACAATGCTGGGTTTTCTGTGGCCTCCTTCTCCCAGTTTGCTAAGGGAAGGAGCAAGACAGTTTTCAGGGGTCCTCCTGGGACTTGGGAGGCCCCAAATTGGGAACCCCAAAGGCTCTTGAATTCCAAAGTCAGGGTTTGCGGTGGAAAACAAAACCAGCCAGTTGAACAGAGGACTGTCCATCTTCTCCCCACTCTGGGCATTTAAAGGAAAAAAAAGACTAAAGGGTTGGCATCCTTAGGGGTTTTAGCCTAGCTTTCTCTTCCCCTTTCCTCTCCTCTCTCCGCCCCCAAGTCCCTCCAGCTGAGTAAATTAACAAAGGAAACAAAAGTTGCTGAAAGAACTAGTTTAGAGAAAGCGATTTTCACTCGTGCTGTTGGCTGCCCTGAACCTGGACTAGAGTCTCTGGAGGGCACAGTCCCAAGACCGCCGTTTGCCCCTGTTCCTGCGCTGGCGGGCCGGGCTGGGCCGAGCGGCGCGGACCTACGGCGGGGGTAGGCCGGCTGCACTCCGCCCCCAGCCCCGCGCGCCGCCGGACGTCGCCCGTTTAAGGGGCGGGACGCGGCTCCACGTGCTTTCTGCTGAGTGACTGAACTACATAAACAGAGGCCGGGAAGGGGGCGGGGAAGGAGGGAGAGAACAGGCTTTGACCGATAGTAACCCCAGCGCTCAGCGCCGCCGAATCTATAAAAGGAACTAGTCGCGGCAAAACCCCGGTAATTCCGAGGCAGAGTGAGTGCTGCCGGGGCCGGCAGGGACGCGCCGACACCTCTCTACCCCGGCGCAGGTGGGCAGAACAGGGGGCGCCGTGCAACCAGCGCCGCCACAGCCAATTTCTCGGGGCGCTTTGCTCCCTTTACCCCCCTTCTTTTCCGAAGGGTTTTTCAAGGGGTTGGGGAAAGAACCACAAACACAAAAGTGGAAAACAGGTAAGAGTCTCTTCAGCGACTTGGACGTTATTGTTTCGTTTCGGGCCGAGGGGACTTTGGGAAGCTCTGGGTGTCGGGGACTTTAGTCCGAACCCCCACATCCCCACCTCCTGCAGCACAAACGGGCTCGTAAATGTGGAGAGGACGTCCTAGGAGGAGCTCTGGCGACCCAAAGACGCGACATCGCTGCGCTCAGGGTTCGCCCGCGGTGGAGCTCGGGGAGCATCTCTGGGCGCGCGGAGACCCGAGCGCAGTAGCTGGGGCGCAGTGGAATCGGGGGGCTCCTGGTGGTGCTGGAGGCGCTGCTGCCGGAGTAGGGAGAATGGGAGGTCTGGCACTGAGCTATTCCCTTTGTTTGGAAGCGCCTGAGCCGGTTGGAACCCTCTCTGGCTGCGGCTCGGCCGGCGCCCACCGGGAAAAATGCCAGCCGTCAGAATCCCCTCTGTTCGTAAGGCGCTAGTCCGGGTTGGGCTCTGATCTGGGGATAGGTCCCCCGCGCCCCTGGACTGGAGCAGCGCTTTCTGGCTCACCAAGAATGCGACTGGGAGGTGTCCCAAACAGAGTCCTTAGCGCTAGTGCTCTTTTGAGGCCTCGGGGGCTTTGTTTGATCAGGGGGTTCCTGTTCCATAGTCTCCATACGCTTCCAGGAGGTGCTGCCTCTGACGCTGTGGGAGGCTGGGGATGGGGGTAGGGGAGACGGGCGGGGCGGAGGGACGAGAGTTTTGTTTCTTTAACAAACGTTAGAAGGGTCCCTGCGGAAACCTGGAGCTGAGGTGACCATTCCCCTGCCCCCCCTTCCCCCCATCTTCCTGCCCTTTGCTGAGTGTCTCTTGGAGCAGCTTCAGGGAGGGCATGGATGGGGAAGCTAGGGCGAGACGGTGCAGCAGAATGACCGAGAGTAACCCCGGCAGGCGGTGCAGAGCTCGCAGCTCCGCGGGCGGGCTGTGCTTCGTGGTGGGGGGAGGGAGGGCTGAGCGCCGGCTGCCGGTGGCCACGGGGGGAACTGATCCACAGCGCCTCCTGGCCGGGTGGCCTGGGAATCGGCTCCTTGGCCCGAGTGAGGCCAGGCTGCAAGAGGCTTTGTCGCCTGCTATGGTTCCGACCGAGATCCAAGGAAGACGGGTGATTGTAGACTGGGAGGAAACCTGGGGATCAGGCGAAAGTGCTTCTGCTTGTGTTTTAGATTGCTTCCCAACTCCCAGAGAGTTGCTAAATGGAAGGTTCTTGGGGTGTGCGTGGGCCAGTATTGTGTGTAGGTGCTTGTTTTTCAGCACTCATCGAAAAGAAGGGAATAAACAAGATAAAAGAAAACAGGGAGAGAAGGAAAAAGGGAGAGAAAGAAATGTAGCCCTGGAAATAATTGGCCTTTGTCTTTTGCAAAAGCGATACCATCAGCTTTTAAAACCAGAACTTTTCAGTGAAACAAGGAAGTGAGTGCGTGGTATATACATTCATATAATAGACGATAAATTTGATATTTAAAAAATTCCTTGGTGATAAAAATCAGCAAGTCACTTCCTAAGGACCGATTCCCACCTCCCATCAAAGAACACCTCATAAAAATTTGCAAGTTCAAAAGCAGAGTTTTAATGGCCCTTTAAACAATAGTGTGGGACCCAAACCTAAGTTTCGATCTTTTCAGACAAAATTTAAAACACACCTAAAGAAGTACTTAGTTTTTTATCTCCCCTTTTATTTCAGCCCATTTTCCTCATACTTACTACGAAATTAATGGAGGCTTTCTGTTGTTCTTGTCATTCTCTTTGAGACACTTATCCTAAATCAAGGAAAGTGTGAGAGCAAAGGGAGAAGGTTCTGGAGTAGAACCTCTTCTGATGGTAAATAATTTTCAAGTACAAAGTCTTCCTTGTCAGCCTATTCCCCAAGTACTCCTTGTTTGTGTGTTTTTTTTTTTTAACTTTTAATTTTACATTAAAGTATAACTGATTAACAATATTTGATAGTTTCAGGTGACAACAAAGGAACTTAGTCACACATACATGTATCCATTCCCAAATGCTCCTTTTATAGGAGCTTTAATGCTTTATGCTTTAAGTTAATTCATGATAGAGTTTTGGGAAAACATTAGATACACAGAGCAAGAAGCGGTAGAATTGGAGTGACAGCCTTGGATGACCACAGTTCAAGGGGTAAGAATTGCTACTGCAGTCAGAGTGATTCTTGAGCCCCCTTGCAGGGACCAGCCTGTTGTTCCAGAATGATGTATCTGATTGTGAAATGGACGCTTGTGATATGTGTCTCCCCTTCAGATGAGCGTTTAAAATCTCAGCTCTCAATTTACATCTACATAGAGGCCTATAATGAACCCTGGATACCTCTTGACTTAGGGCATATTTACAGTTCATGTGAGACTAGCTTAGATTGGAAAAGGGTGATTAGGGTTTGATTGTTTCCAACCTCTGCTCTTAATGATTACATTATTAAAAATGAATGAAACCAAATAAAACTCACTGACACAGTTTTTTATCTTCTGTAGTATTTATCTTGTATGCAGAGAAGTTGTAATATTTTTCGTTTAAATTTTTTTTAGGGGATCTTCCTTCCCATAAGCTAAGTTGCTTATGCTATATCCCGCATGATTGTAAATTGTTAATACCTTTGCTATTTTTATTTTCAGCTCCTAAAAAATTAAATGGACATTGCCTTAGATTCCTTAATAACCCCTTCCTTAATTCCTGAACTTCTGACAGTCTAGAAAATTCTGATAGACATGTCATTTTAGCATTTCTAAAATACTCTAAATTCCAAATACATTTTTATTTACTATCTAGATGGTAAAGAAATAATGGAAATTTAATGCTCTTTATGGTTAATTACCTCCATATCAAATTTTAAAGATCTTGCTGAAAATTTGTTTTAATTTAACTGTTCTGGAGGAGGGCTTACACTAAAACTGAAACCTTCTTCATATCTGCATGTGGAAATTATCATAAGTGTGGTAGTTACTGCAATATTTATTTAATAGACACTGTTAAATAGCACCAGGTGCCAAATATTATTACAAATGCTTTTCAAATACTATTTTAAAATTAACCACAAATCCATCTGTTATCCCTATTTTGCAGGCTAAGAAACAGAGAGAGTTTCTGGCCACACACCTTGCAACTGGTAGAGCTAAGTTTTGAACCTATCCAGTGAGCCCCAGAGTTCTTTGACTCCCACACTAAGCAGTCAAGTGGTACAGTTCCAGTTGCTGTAGGCAGGGGACTTTGCGAGGATGCTCGCTGAGTTCTGGTACATATATCTGCTCTAGTCCTTAACGGAATCTACAGCCTGTATCTTATTTCCCTTCTTGCTGTGAGTGGGCCAGCCAAATTCTCTTCAGCGTGTTGGGACATTGATTGCGTAGGGATTGCAACACCATGGAAAGGACAGACAGTAAAATTTGCTCAACTCTAGCTCTTCGTTTAAAATAAAAAATTTACTGGAGTTTCAGTCAAATATTTGTAAGTCTATAATGATCTCCAAATCTTTCCCTGTGTAATACATAAAAAATGGATAGAGGGTTTGACTGTGAAAGGATAAGGAACAAAAGAAAAGGGGAAGGGAACTATTAGCTTAGCTGTCAATCTTTGGTGAATTTTTAAAATTGCTTATTGTACAATATGACTTCTGTTTGTTTTATCCCTCAATATGTCAGAGACCTTCTGAAATAACCTGTTTTTCTGTTACTGACGTTACTGTCTAGAAATCAAATTTAGCTTTTTTCTTACGGCATCTTTCTCTGAGCAAATACATTTTCAAAGTCAGCTTAAATAAAGGTGAGACAGAATGGGAAACTTTTTCTTATTAAATTGGTGTAGCACCTTGGACATAACTCTTAGAAAAGGTTTTTCTTGGTAAAAAGTTATGCTTATTATTGATTTACCTTATGCTGGGTGTTTTAAGCATTTTACATGTAATAATTTAGTTCACTCTGTTGAGAACCGCATGAGGTAGATTCTGTTATTTTCATTTTACAGACAGGGAAACTGAGGTGTAGACAGGGTAAGTAGCCTAACCATGGAGTTTGTAAGTAAGTACTGAAGCTGAGGTTGCATCCCAGGCAGTATGGTTTCCATGAATTTACCAATAACAGGGTAAGGGCTTTGTTAAAATATTGAATTTTGACAATGAAATACTTGCTAAAGGCAAAGAATGAGTCTCACTTTTCATTTGGGTATTTACGACTGAAAATAGTTCCCTGGATAGGTAACCAGCACAGATGTTGTTAGAGAGGCACATTTTAGAAATATCTGAAGCCAGAGTAAGAAAATCTTGTATGTAAAATTATTTTCAGGTAGAGCCTTTGGTTATTCTGCATTCTGTTGAGACAGTAAGCTGTTTTAAAGCAAAGAGCATTTACTCCGAGGAGCATCAGACTTGGTTCCTAAAACAAAAGAAAACTTGAAATCCTGTCTTTTTCCATTTTGAAAATTTACTCTAAGACCTGATTTAAATGCCATCCTTCTCATAAGCTCTCCTGGATTCACACCTTCCTGCCAACACTGAGTTAAAATTAACTCTCCCTTTCTTTTTTGCTCCCATAGGATTGGATCATAGCACTATTCATGTCATGGGTTTAATTGCATGGTTTTTTTTTGGTTATAATTAACGTTTATTTGTCTGGTTCTTGAGTGTATGCTTCTCTAGGAGGAGGTCTAGGATTCTTCTAGGATTAAGGTCCTAGAATCCTAGAGAATCCTAATTCTCTAGGATTAAGGTCCCAGTCTTTAATTTACTCTCCTTGATATGGAAGGGGATTCAATAAATGCTATCTTGAATAAGTCAAATAGAATGGGAAACTAATGTTGGTTTTCTATATTCTGAAAGATGAATTAAAGTGATGTGATAATCATAGAAAAGCATTAGAAGTAGAACTATATGAGAAATAACTAAGGTTAGGTTTATGATAGGTTGAGAAATATTAGTATGTACTTAGCCCAGCTTACTTTTTGTAGAACAAACAATTCTGATTCCATTCAGTTTCATTTCTCTTTTTTGAGGCAGCTGTGCTTTGAGAAAGTGATCTAGTCTGTTACATTTCACATTAAACTACATTTATTTGCACATTAATTTATTTTTTAAAAAATAAGAATGAGATAAATCACTAAGTAATTTAGAATTTAATTACTTAAAAATCAACATAAATTTTTATGTATAGAATCTTTTCTTTTATTCATTTTTTATGTGTGTGTTTCTGTATGTGTATATGTGTATTTGTTTAGAATTGCAACATTTTCTATGCTAAATCCAACTTCTAAGAAGCATTTGGAATTAAAAACATTTTATTTGGCTACTCTTGAAGTCAAAATGTTTTATGATAACTGGTGTTTAGCACCAGACACTTTTGGGGAAGAATTTTGTATATATAAAGCCAATCAGTGGTTATTATTTATTGGGACAGTATTCTGGACTACATGGATAATATGCTGAAAGCTATGGATTCTCTTTTCAGAAAAAAATATACACAGGCATGTACACTCCAAATTTTACATATAATTACATACAATTTGATGTAATTATATTCTACATGTAATTCCAGAAACCCACTAAGCAGTCATGTGACCCTGGGCTAGTCATTTTACTTTTCTAAGATTTAGTTTCTTGATGAAAGAGGCTGAGTACATGACTTTTAAAGAGCCACTCAAGCTTTTATATTTTCTAGATGTGTATTTAGGAAAAAGAGTGATTCTTTGATAGGAGCTGCCCAGAGAAATGTCCTGAGGGACAGTCTCAGTACTAGTGTAATAGACTGTGTGGGTTTTGAGAGGTAGAGTGGAAATACCCATGGAATACATAGGAGTGTTTTGATGAGCATAATGACGGAAGAAAAGAAGACGGTGGGAGGAGAGGAAGAAGAAGTGAGATGGCTTTGGAATTACCTACTTATCCACATTAGGCGGATGAAGACTTGATTCATAGAATCCAAAGAAGAATTTTATCTTAAATGCAAAGGAAAAAGTGGTTGGTGATCTCAGTAAGTTTCAATGGAGCAAACATGATGGAGTGAGACATAATGAGACATTTGTCTCATTTCCGACTCACCATCTGGAGATTCTCTCTGAAAGAAAATATTCATTTGGACTCTCCATTCTGGGCATCTCCATTTTGAGTATAGATTTTGTTTTTTATAGTGCAATCCTATGAAGCCAATATATAATAGAAAGCTAACTGACTTTTGAGATATGTTCATCCTCCAAGAAAGGATGAGAAATAGACTAACCTTAAAAGGATATTTCTAAATATCTCAGAAGACTCTCACTGGGTGCAGATGGGCAAGACACAAAGTTTTCTAAAGCATTGCTTTGAGTTAGTTGTTTCAAAGATCATAACAAATTAGGACTAGAAGGAACCAGAAGGGAAAAAAAGGAGCAAGAGGTTTCATGATTGAAACAGGCATGGGAAGAGGGAAGGAACTGCTAAGAAGTTGTTTGGGTTTCATATCCCTCTTTACTCTTGCTCTTCAAAATTTCTGTAGGATGCCAGATTGGGAATAGTTTTTGTCAAGAGTCAAACCAAGCTTGTTTTCTGGAAGAAGCAAGTCCTCAAGGGTATGGCAGCTTGAATTTTATTGGATCTGATATTTAGATGGTCCAAGTTTGACATAAAGGTAACACTAATGGAAGCAGCAGCTTTCCTTGGAGAGGCAGAGAGGATGTAAAGGCCCAGAAAAATGGCTTCTAGACTGATCTGTAGACTCTTCTCCACTCCCCGATGCAAGGCTTTGGGATGGAAGTGGCAGTTTACTTTAGCTGGAGTGAGGTGTGATTTCTGGTATTGGAAGGAGGGAATAGGAAGATATCATAGTTTTAAAATGTGTGTGTGTGTGTATTATTTGTCTATGGCTAATATAAAAAAAATACCATTAAACCGAAATTCATTCCTTTAGCAGGTATTTTTCGAACACCATGTAGAGTACTAGGTGCTGAACAAAAGTCAAAAGACGTTAAGGATCTGACACCACAATGATCTTGGCATTCAAGGCTCTTCCAAATAAGACTCTGACCGTTTTGATAGCTTTGTCCTGGACCGTACGAGGCACCCACTGAGCCATCTTTTCTCACTGGTTATGAGCGCATAGTCTGGCTCAGTAACTGTAACTGACTCCCTTTATGGGTTTTCTTCTTTTCTCTGATTTCTACTTTAAGAACCCCTTCATGCTTTTTCTGAGCTCATTGTTCTGGAATCTTACATCCATCCTTCGTGGTTGATGGATTTTGTTTACACTGTACCTTCTCCTCTGATTCCTCACTGACAAAAATTTTGCCCCTTGACCGCAGGTAGATGAGCACAGTGTGGGCTGGGTCTTCCCCTCTGTTACCTCGTTTACTCCTCACTAGAACCTGGAGGTAGGCAGCATGTAAACCCCTCAGATTCTTTCAATGGACTCACACTTTTATAGTTATCAATACATATATTTTTTAAAAGTTAACCTTATATCGGTCCTCTAAATTGAAAACTGATGTCAGTTGTCTGAAATAAAAGGTAATTTTTAAAATAATTAGAATGAAAATGAATTGTTTTTTAAAGTCTGTCTATAAAATAAGCTTGCTTTCTAAAGGCACTGACTCTGAAACTTGTTCTTACTTTGTTAAAAAAGGGAAATTAAGCACATGTTATAGAAGCATTGAAAAGAAGATCAAACAGAAACTTTCTCCTTAATGTAATACAGTTTTTACAAATCTAAAGTGCTGAAAAGAGCATTTTCTCATTGTGTGATTGAGTGTTTAATACTGTGCCTGTCCATCCCCTAAAATCTTCTAAGTGGAATTTAAATATTGCTTAAATTCATCTCATAAACTTTCCTGCAATTGGGAAAATATTGCGGCTGCCGCATTTTTCTGATGGTACGTCTGATACAGAAACTAGTTAAATAATTTGTTCCTGGTTCACGTGCTTCAGTAATGGCAGAGCTGGGGGTTCAAACTTGAGTCTGAAACTCAAGCTGCAGGCAGTTTTCTTAGACTCAGAAGATCTTTTTAAAAATTTAAAGTCTTTATTGAATTTGCTACAATTTGGTTTTGGTTTTCTGGTGGCCAGGCATGGGGGATCTCAGCTTCCCAACTAGGGATCAAACCTGCACCCTCTGCATTGGAAGGTGAAGTCTTACCATTGGACTACTAAGGAAGTCCCCAGGAGACCTTCTACTCCAGTCTCCTTATATTCTGTGGCTCAGAGTGGTATAATGGCTCGCCTGAGTTCATTCCCTAGCAGTCAGTAACAGGAACTTAAAATCTTAACTTTTTGCTTCTTTAATCCAAGCTTCTTGCTATTGTATCAGAATTTAGGGTGGTATTTACAGTGTCTCTTTAGGAGAAAAAAAATTCAGTCTATAGTTCTGTCCTTTCAGCTTACAGTGGACACTGAATCTTTAATATTGAACTGGCCTCATTTATTCTGTTGTTCCAATTTGAATCTTAATGGGGTTTTCAACTGGATTTTCTTTTTCTCTCAAATAAACACTGCTCTTGGCTGTAAGTTCAAATCAAGGAAAGGCCCACAAAAGTCCCAAAGGTTGTCTTTCCCTGGGACCATTTTCTTCATGCAAAAGTAGAAAAACCTTGTGCTAATTTTGGCTGTTTAGGATTAATTGTGACTACAGGCAGTTTTTTAGCTTTTTAGTTTTCTGTTAACTTTAATGATCGTGTTAATTATAGGAAGTACCTCGAGTTCAAGATAAGGAAAGCCTTTGGTCAAGTAGTGTTTCTTCAGTTGTCAGTCCTGTTATAGGACTTGCAAATTTAGCGGAATTAGTGCCATTTTCCCATTTCCAACTCCAGTCCTATTTCACATGATCTCAGCATGGCTTTCTCCTTGGCTGTCTGACACTAGGTTCCAGTGGCCTCCAATAAGGGGAGTGGATGTCCCCCTAGAAGCTGCAAAGACCAGCAAGGCACACTGTCCTCAGGTGGAACTTCACTGGGGACTCCATGCTCAAGTGATGTAGCATACAGTGATGTAGCATACACTTAGCATACAGTCGCTCGGGAGATGAGAGTGTGTGCATTTTAAAATGCCACTGTCAACGGCAGTTGATAAAAGGGCTAGCAGGAGTTCTACCCAATAGTTTAGTTGCATCTTTCCTTGAGCATTTTGTTATCTGGCACATAAAATGTTTGATTTGTGAAGATCTTAATGACAGTAGCACTTTCAAGAAGTACTAAGAATCATGATAACATTGAAATAATTCAGATCCATTTCCACTGGGAACATCCTTCCAGACGTCAAATAATGGAGCTCATGTTGCCAGTATTTTTTCTTTTTAAAAGCTAACATCCTTCATTTTTTGTTTTTCAGGTCAACTTGTGATCTTATTCCTCTGTAATTTAGCAAGGCAGTCAACAAAGTGGCTTGTTAGTTCAAGAGAAGGAGTTCAGTTTTGAAGTTGGGAGGGCAGGTTCGACCCTGTGCCTCTGTACCTGTCCTGGAGCTCCATCTACATCCTCACCTAGCTGGTCAGCTGGTTCTCACTGGGTTGCATCTCAGACACATGAGGCCTCTTGGACAAATGACCTGTGCTAGCACTGTCTCAAAAGCTGGTTGGTGAAAAGGGAGGTTCTGGACAAGGTTGCTGGGTTTGGTCACATGTGAGCTAGAACTGGAAAAGAGCCACAGGTGAGATTACTTGTTTTGGCAAAAGTAAAAGGAATAAAGTGTTGAGGTTGAAAAATTATATACAGGTTTTGATAAGCTTCATTGAGTGAGTTCTTGACTTGAGCCTATGAGTTTAGAGTTTGAGGCTCCTGACCAATGTTGACAGTTTTGTATTCATGGTTGAGCCCCTAGGGGAGGTGTTCTTATTAGTTGGCATGTTTACAGGAGTCTGGAGCCTCAGTCTGGCAAAATTACAGATTCTCCTTTGCTCACAAGAAGTCCATGAAAATGAATGTTCTTACCAACAAATTTGAATGACTTTGGGGAAGACGAAATTAGATGCACTCCTGTTTAATCTGAATTTCTTTGAATGCAGCTGGAAAATTTGTCATGGTTTTGGGCTACCTGAGCTTGTCCTTTATGACATTTCTGATTTGCTACCGTTGTGAACCTGCTTTAACTAATTTTTCTCATCCCTGAGGTCTGACTTCAGAAGCCTTCACTTCACAAATGTGTACAAGCACCAAGTGGCTCTGGGCTCAGTGTGGCGTAGGACAGTAAGATGTTGCGATGGTCGCTTGTGGCCTGACTTACTGTGTAGCAGGGACCGTTGGAGCACTTAGTACGCTGGAGGAGATGGTGGGGGAGCTGAAGAGATGGAGGAATAGATATAAGGCCCAGATCACCAATAGATAATTGACCTGGAAACGAGGAAGTAGTCTGGAGAACAAAACTGAGCGAGGTGCTGAAGACATAGAGGAAGGCCGCCTATGTGGAACAGAAGAGCTGACTGCTCCCAGAGCAGAAGAATAGTATATGTGTGTGGTAGGGGTCCCCAGATGCGGGGGGTTATGGTAAGACACTGGTAGAAATGGTACCAGGATACCAGCAAAACCCTTTCACATCTCCCACTGATCTGGGCATGCAGAGAGTTCCAGTGTGTTCTGGAAAGGCTGTTGGGGAAATGGTCCCTTCTGTGGACAGAGAAGGAAGAAGACAGATTGCTTTAATATTAATAAACTGCGTACTTCGTGCCCCACCTGAGTGCTTTGGGGAAGCCCAGGTAGCTCAGTGGTAAATAATTCATCTGCCAGTACAGGAGACGCAGGAGACCTGTGTTCGGGTTCGGGAAGATCCCTTGGAGGAGGAAATGACAGCCCACTCCAGTATTCTTGCCTGGAAAATCTCATGGACAGAGGAACCTGGTGGGCTAGAGTTCATGGGGTCCCAAACAGTCGGAGATGACATAACACACACACTGAGTACTTTACACTGTGAAGTCAGCTGCACTAATCATAGCTTCCATTTAATGGATACTTCTTTTGTCCCAAATAATGTTTTATGTACTTTATTTGTTCTATTTTATGGAGAGAATACAGGGACTCAATGCCTAGGGTCCCTGAGCTGCTGAATAGCAGAGTCAGGATTCAAACCCCACTTTCTCTGACTCCAAAACCTCCCTTCTGTCTACCAGGCCATTTAATTCACGAAAATAATTAAGGACATCTGGGGAAGCTTGCTGCACAGCGGCATCAGTCCACAGGAAGGGGAAGGCACTGAAGGGATTTGGGTTTGTCTGTCCCCAAGTCCTTTGAGCACATTCATAAAAATAAACTTTTTAGGCTGGGAGAATGTTGAACATCTGAGGATGTTGACCCTTCCAAGATGTAAAGCAAACAAAATGGTTTTTGCTGATATCGTCACTAAGCCTTTTATCCTAAAATGCTCTTGGAAAGCCCTCCTCCAATAACAGGGAACATTATCCAGTCAAAGTTTTCTGCAAATAAAGGATCGCTCATGGAGGCAGACTTGCTTGTGTTTCTGTATCACTCAGGGTGTTAGTCACTTTTATAGTTCCTTCCCTGCAGGATCCTCTAACTTTGGCATTATGATTGTGGTTGAGAAAAAAGTTGTTTTCTATGCCATGTAATGTGGACAGGTATTTCATTTCTAGGGGAAAGGTTCCTTTTCCCTATATGCTACACACCTGCAATCAGGGAAAAAGCAAATAGTTGTATTGTTTGCTGAAGTCTTCCTTTCAGGGTTGCTGTGTTTAGTGGAAATCAGCAGCGTAAGAAGGGCTGTCTCTAACATTTTGTCAGAATTTCTCCATAATTCTACAATGATGAAACAAGAACTTGAGGACAGGATGGATTTGCTTTCAGAAACTCTGGTTGTCAGTTTTAGAAGTCCTGAGGCTGTTTTAGCTGCTAGCAACTGGACTGTTGAGAGTGATAAATAGGATCTTTGGTTGTCCAAATATCAGCAACATGATAGAAATATATTTAAACTTTTTGAATCCCCTTTAAAATAGAATTGTTGACAGCATGAGGAATTGTGCTTCTCAAAGACTCATTCTGGATTTGTACAATATTCATGTATTTCTTCTAACATCTCAGTTTTTGTGTATTCCTGTCACAGCCCTCATTTTGAAAATTAGCAAATACTTTTGTCCAGGAAATTGAATATATATTCCTGGGTGAAACAAGAATGTGCGGTTATATATAAGCTTACTGTTACTAATAAGCAAGTATGATACATTTGGTACTTAAAATTCTCCTTGAGTTACAAATTGTTAGAATTAATAAAATTCATTAAATCTGTATATTTTTAAGATATTTATTTATGTGGCTGTACTTGGTCTTAGTTATGATATGTGAGATTGAGTTCCCTGACCAGGGATCCTACCTGGGCCCCCTGCATCAGGAATGTAGAATCTTAGCCACTGGACCACCAGGAAAGTACTGGATCTGTATTTTTAAAACAGGTCTTGTGATAGCAGCGCCTCTTCTAGAATGACAGGAATCTTCTAGAATGATAGAATGACTTCCTTTTATCTGTGACTTTTATCTTGGAGGAGTTCTTACATCATTTTTTCTCTTTAAATTTGAGTATTAAGATGTTATGGTATAAGTAGGAACATAGTTTCAGGGGTCACCAAGTACCAGCCCATGACCTTTCTGCAGGCCTCTAAGGGTTTAGTGGCAACTAAGGACAGTTTCCCTGAGTTGTGAGTCTATAGTATGTCTGGAGAGTGTGAGGGGATAGAATTTAAGGATTAGCATGAATGGCCTTACAGGTAGAGAGCTCGGTGACAACTGGAGGCCAGAAAAGAAACTGAGGCAGTTAAAATAACTTCAGGCTTGATAAAGTTGATGGCTATCTTGGGAGAAGTCATGGGGAGATTTTCCAAGTCATCTTCTTCCACCACGGCAGCCATGCCCTGTCATCAGCCATGGGTGCAAAGAACCTGTTCCAGCCTGGTTTTAACCTCGCTATCATTTTCCATAAATGTGGCTACTGATCTGGAGACATACACTCAGAGAGACAATTAAAAAAACAGACCTCTTCCAAAGAAGCATGCTCTGGTGGTCTTACAGGTTTCATATCTTCAATTCTACAGAAACTTCTACATCTCTCTGGAGATGAGACGCAGCAGTACCTGTGATCCTTGTATTTGCATCAGCATCTGAGGAAGAGGTCATTAGTTGAGCTTTAGCGCCAACACATTTACTACAGTTCGTAAGTTATATAGTTATATCCTGCCTTAAATCTATCTCTTGCTTTTGTTATTGGCTAGTTATTTATTGGCGTAGGACATCCAGACATAGTTTCATCAGGAGAGATTTCAACTTCTGTCTCACTTCTGGAAAGTATGGGAAAATTTGTCTAACAAAGAAGAACACACACATCACTTGTTTATTAATTTGTTTGTTTAGAGAAAGAGCTGTCATAAAACCACTGTTTTTGAAAGATGAAAGTCAGTTGCTGGCTGCATGCTCTGTGTATATGAGCTATTTGGGTAGAACTGATAGGAAAAGTGTGTTCAGAAGAATAAACAGAGTTGTAGGAGGAACACAGTAGTGAGAAGGTAGGAGCAGTTGTTGACAAAGCTATTTCTGGAGAAACCTGGAGGCCAGTTCCACCTCTTGGGGGTGAGTCTGGACAGGCCCCTTGCTTTTGGTGGGCCTTGGCTTCTTTGTAAGATTGGGGTGTGGTGGGAGTGGGTCTCCAAAGCTGCAATGACTTCTTCCTATCAGCTGGGGGTTGGCCTTGTGCAAGCTTGTCCTCTTCTGCTTCTAGGGGCCGACTTCTCAGCTCCAGTGAGAAATGGCAGTTGTGTGGTTCCCAGTGGAGGCTGGCCTTCCTTGGAGCGAGCGGGTAGGAGGTTCCCTGCCCCCCTCTCAGCCTCATGTGCTTGCAGTGTTCTTGTAGGAAGGAAAAAGACCAACCAACCCTTTGTTACTGCACAAACTAAGAGTTTCAGATGGTAGTGAAAACATGTGCGTTTTTTTCCCTTACTGAATTTCTGTAGACAGATTTAATGTTTTGGAAGGGTAGAAGGCAGTCACGGGATGTAGTTCCTGTTTTCCTTTTGACGACAGTAAGTGGGAAAAAGTCCTCCCACCTTGTCTTTTCAGCTTGTCTGCTTCTTTCTCTCTCTTCCTTTCTTTTTCTCTCATCTCTCTTTGAAACTTACCTGTGAAGTTCAAAAGGGCTGAACATTTTGGTGAGGATGGGGGTTGGAGGAGCAGTGCAGTAGCTGCTGACTGGGGTCATCATTGCCCCCTTGGGACCAGGCTTCCTGTGAACCTCTACTCTTTTTCTTTGCCACCATTGCTGAGTCTGCCTGGTATTTCATATTTTGTTTTAGGAAAAGTTAGAATTATTCACAATCCCAGCTGTCACTTGGTGACCCCTTTGCCAGTAGCATATGGCACATTCTCATTTCACGGACCTAAAGAAAAGAATTACCCACCTATTATTACTCTCTTTGCTCTGCTTTATTTTTCTTCATTATTCTTATCACCCACTGCCTTAACAACAATCCTACTGTTATTTGTCAGGTCTTCTTCCACCTTGCTAGAAGTTCCATGAGAACACTTTTGTTCATTGCTGAATCTCCAATGTCTGGGACAGCACCTGCACATAATAGGTATTTAATAAATATTTGCTGTGGCTAATGGAAGCTAATTTGCTGTGGCTAATGGAAGCTAATGGAGAAGGAAATGGCAACCCACTCCAGTGTTCTTGCCTGGAGACTCCCAGGAATGGGGGAGCCTGGTGGGCTGCTGTCTATGGGGTTGCACAGAGTCGGACACGACTGAAGCAACTTAGCAGCAGTAGTACTAGTGGTAGTAGTAATGGAAGCCTTGCAGAGTTAAGGCTGCAGTTTGTGGAATGAACAGGAGTTGATGATTTTATTCATCATTTACTTTCCTAGAGAATCACACAATACTCAAGCTTTACACCATATAGTTCTTATTTCTTCCAAGGCATGATTTGACTTGTGGAATATGTTAATTATCATAGAACACATGTTTTTTCTGGGGGGGGAATCATTGACATATAATTTACATGTGGTTAAATTTAGCCTTTTTTACATGTATAGTCTGAACAGTTTTGATACATCTGTATAGTATATGTATAACCACTGCCACAACCATGGTGTGGAATATATCTGTCACTCAGTGCTTCTTACAGTCTGTCTTCTCCCCTACCCACTGGCAACCAGGGCTCTGATTTCTGTCCCCATTATTTCACCTTTCCAGAATGTCATATAAGTAGATTCATATAGTGTGTAGTCTTTTGTGTCTGACTTTTTTCTCTTAGCATAAGACTTTTGAGATTTCTCTCATGCTGTTGAATGTATTAGTAGTGCGGTCCCTTTTTTATTGCTGAGTAGTATTCCATTTTAATTTATTCACTAATTTATGAATCTTTGGATTGCTCCCAGTTTGGACTATTCTGTGTAAAACTTCGATGGATGTTCACATACAGGTCTTTGTGTGAACGTATACTATCATTTCTTTCAGGCAAATACCTAGGACAGGATGGTTGGGCTGTATTATAAGTCTGTGTGTAATTTTATAAGAAACCACCAGAGTATTTAACAAAGTGACTGTTCCATTTTCATTCCTACAAGCAATGTCAGTTGCTACTCATACTTTAAAATTTAAAAACTTATAGTAGTTCCAGTGGATATGTAGTGGTATCTCATTGTGGTTTTAATTTTCATTTCTCTGCAACTAATAATTGCTTATTTGAGAAGGTCATGGTTTAGCAGGCTATGGTATTCTCTAGGTATTTAATAATTTTAAAATATCAGTGGCATTTGAAGTGAAAATTTCTTTTAAAAAATTTGGCCAAAGATCTAATTGGTCACTTGCATGAGGTCATACTGTACAAAAAAGGTTGGGGTGTGGAAACTATGTCAGATTTTGGCAAAGGGTGATTCACCTGGGTGACTGATGTGGAGACCTGGAAAGGACATGCTAGGGCTTGACATGAAGGTGGGGAAAAAGTAGGTTTCTTGGCTCCTCTGGCCTTGGCAGGGCCTGCTCCATCCTTAGCTAAACCTGTGTTTGTGGGAATCCAACCTAGATTCAGTGCCACTTTCCTGGATATCCCAGGAGTCACCAGCAACCCTCGCGGCTATCCCCAGTGTGTGGTGAACATAGAGCCCCTTCCCTGGGGACAATTTGCCTTAATCAGTTAATCAAGCTTGAGAAATCGGTTACCACAGGCCCAGGAGTGCCACCACCCTTCCATCTTGAATCCCTATTTCTCACATCCATCTCATAGTTAATTAATTAAGCAAATACTCCCTGAAGGCTTACTCTGTGCCTTATACTGTTTTGCATGTTGGAGAAAACTGCGATTAAGAAAGAGAAATGATCCTATGGACTCAGAAAGTGGCAGAAACGATGCAAGGGAAAACAGAGGCTGCTGTGAATGCACCTTGGAGGGGTTTTTAACCAGATGTCAGTGCAGGGGAGGTATCAGGACAGGATCCTACGGTTGAGGAAGATTCGGCCCGGCTGACCGTGCTGGAAGCGGCAGTTCAGGACAAGAACATGCAGGAGGCCTAGTGGTGGGAGAGAGGGCTGCCCATTTGTAGCCGTGCGTAGTTTTCTGGAGCTTGGTTTAGAAAGTGGGGAGTGGTGAGAAAGGAGGCTGGAGTCACTGGGGAGACCAGCTAAACCAAGGTGAGGACTGCACTTTATCCCCAGGGCAGTGGAGTGCTGACAAAGGCAGTTTTAAGTGGGAGAGTGGCTTGTTTGGAGCTTTGGTTTAGTGGCATCACTTTGGTTTCTCTGTGATGGAGGATGGAGGGGGTAAGACTGGAGGCAGGGAGTTCAGGGAAGTGGCTGTTGTGGTCGTCCAGGAGCCGGAAAAGGGTGGCCTATTGACTGGCCATGATTGTGAAGTGGGACACTTTCCAGCCAGTAACTGGAAATGTGCACAGGGTCAGAAATGAGTGTGCTACTAGCTTTGAAGCATTGAGAAATCTAGTCAATACATAGTACGGCCTTCTTTTTGGTTTTGGTTTGTTTGTTTGCTTCCTTGGAAAGCTGATGTAGAAATGTCCCTTTGGCCTCAGTTACCTGAGCAGAGGATTTGGGCATTGCCAAAACCTTCTCTTTGGATAAAATTGCTCCCAGCAGTGGTCACCATGTTCTGAGGCGGGAGGAGGGAATTACGCAAGAGGCCCAGGGCTATGCCAAGGTGGGTAGGAAAGTGGGGCAAGTTACCCAGCGAAGCCGGAGCAATACCTTCTACCGCTGCATAGGCTACTTCTTGCTGACGTCTCTGCGTGTCTCCTGGAGGGTCTCTGAAGCCAGGATCCATGTCTGGAAATGCAGAAACCCTGCTTTAGGAAAACGCTCTCCAGAAAGCTTCCTCCCGGCCGTTCACGTCTCATGCACATTCTGCAGAGGTGTGTCTTCATTTCTTCTGAGATTCTCCACTCAGATTTAGGGGATTCTGTGTCCTGGTTTGAGCCTGAGGGTCTTTAACACTAGGCCATTCTGATTTCATCCTTCCTACTTTGCCCCTCCTACCTTGTCAGAAACCCACGATGGATTTGCTAAAAAATGCTGCTGCTGCTGCTGCTGCTGCTAAAAATAATGGAGTAGAAAAGAATGTTTGGACAGGAGATAACCATTTCTCTGTAAGAGGTAGGGATGGACCAGAGAAAGAAAAGTGGGGAGGAGGGAGCTCATTTCTTTGCCACTTACAATGTGCCGTGTGCTTTTCTGGGGAACTTATATATTTACTTATATTGTCTCATTGACAATTGAATATCCATTGAATATCCTGCAAGGTAGTTATTATCACCCCCATTTTACACTGTGGAAATTGATGCTCAGAGGGCATAAAGTTTTGGCCGAGGGCACGTATTTGAGAAGCTGGGCCTAATTCCCATCTAAGCTGTCTTTCCTTTTTAAATTATAAACTTATGTTCCAACCTCCTCATTGTTACCTTGGGGACCTGAAAAGATTGGTGTAGCTTCTAAATCAACTAAGTGATTCCTGGAGAGCACCTTTAGCATCAGGAAAATCTAGCTAATTATTTATTTCGGTGTTTCTGGAATGAAACCCTGTCCCAGGCCACGTACAAAATGATTTAGGATTACAAGCACGAAGCTCACAACCAAATTTTGGCTCTCAGTGCTCAGAGAGACCAGTGGCCATCTTTAAATAACAAATTGTGGATGGACTCAGTGCTGGTTTAATTATTTTTAGTGAGAATATTTTGGGGGAGGGGCATCTGTGTCCATCTACAGGTTTGCTGAGCAAGTGATAAAGAAAAAAAAGATCCTAAGGCTTGACTCTTTCAGAGGAATCCCTGATTTGTTGGCTTATCAATGAGTGAATTAAAATATATAATAGTAGAGTCAGTGATTCTTTTCAGACACTGTAGACTGCTTACATTCCCTTTTCTTTTGTACAAGTTTTTAATCCAAGTCCTTGTGCTGTGGGGGCCAAGAGGGTAAAGTCCTGCTAGAGGTTGACCTTTGCGTTGAGGTCCGTTTGGACTCACAGACTTTTAGTCCAATACTTAGTTTTGCTTCCACAAGTGGTCACTACATTCTTAGCCCTTTCTGCTGTTTGTTCCTCCTGCCTAATCTCCCATCCCCATCTCCATTCCACCAGAGACCACAATGATTAAATGAGCCATTTTAGAGGTAAAGTTGGTTTCTTATTTCTGCTAAGAGTTCCTGGCTGTGAAGTGGTATCAGGGCTTAGCTTCGACCTGTGTATCCCTCCCTTCTTTCAGTTTTTATTTTCTGCCCTTTCCCAGGTTTAATTTTACTATGACTACTGGGATTACTCCAGCATTAAATAAATACTGTTGTTGAGGGGCAGCTGGGACACACAGAAGGTTGTATCGCCTGTTTGTGAGAGCCTCCCCTTCCCCCAGCATGGCAAAACAGTCCTCCAAGGAGGCATCTGTGACACCTGACGAGGAGTAGGTGGGCCCTGTGTACAGGTACAGGTGGAGCAAGGCCAAAAGTGTGCATATGTCCAGACAGTGGGAACTTGTCAGTTTCACAGGAGATGCTCTCTGCCTGCCTTGGCTGCCTTGTTTTACTCCATGGGATATTGTTTTCTCTTCACACACATAGAAAACTAGGGGTTGTCCTCCTCACTTAGGAGCCAGGTGTCTGTGGCATTTCCTTGGTGTTTACTCACAGTTGTCTAAGACACGCTGTGATGTTTCAGATTAGGAAACTGCTCTATCAGTGGTGCCATTTATCATTGGAAGGACTCCGCTTTGTGGTGAGATGAAAATGTAGTCTACAGCAAATTTCAGACAATAGTGTTAAGTCACTCCAGGTTCAAGGCGAAATTTATAAATGCTGCTGACATTTTCTGAGAAGGAAGGCATTTTCTAAGAGAAGGGAGGCAGGTCTCTGGGATTCCAGTATGCCATTTGCAGCTCTGGTGTTTTGGGCACATAAGATTGATCACTTAGGTCTGCCTTCAATTTTTCATTCCCAGTGGTCACATCAGTGGAGCTCAAGTGATTCGGATAATAACGACTTACTCACAGGCTAAAGCCAGAAAAGCTCCAACATCCCTGTTTACCAGAGACCTGAGGCTGCAAGTCGAGGACTCATGCCTTGTGGAGAGGCAGTCATGAGACAGAACCGGGTGTTGAGGGCTCAGATGAGGGGGCTGGTGCAACAGCCCTCACTGGCGTATGGCTTTGCAGCAAAAACTAACATCCCCTCTTGCTTTATCTTTCAGTTAATGACTAGCCACAGCGTCCCTGCTGTGAGCTCCAGCCACTTCCTTCCCAGGCTCCCGAGCCTCACGCAGGCTGCTGTGGTGCTGGCTGAGGTAACATGGCTTATTGGCCTCAGCTGAGATTGCTGCTGTGGAAGAACCTCACTTTCAGAAGAAGACAAACAGTAAGCCTGGGTTTCTCCGGGGGTTCTCTCCTGCTTTTCTTCCTGATTTTGATTTGGGAGTGAAGAAGGGGGCGGAAAAGAGATTCTTCTTTTTTTTTTTTTTTAACTTATTTCAATTGGAGGATAATTCCTTTACTACAGTATTGTTCTTCTCGGTTTTCTTAAGGGGATTGAATGTGTCTGGCCCTGGTGGACCCAGGACTGTGTGGGGTCATGATTTAGCTAGCCCTGTCTCTTATCATATGAGGCAGATTTGCAACCAGGTGGCAGTCATAGCTTTGGTTTGTGCTAGTGCCCAGGCCTAAGTTCAGACGCCTGGAACCTGGCATACATTGCTGCTTGGCCATCTTACTCCTAACTTTTGCTGCAGCCCTGGGGGCTGCTTGGCTCTTCAAGAGCTCCTAATGGTCTGGGTGGTGGAGTTGAAGTGAGTTCATGGCCCAGCTCTTAGAGGTCAGAGACTGAATCTTTTAGTATAGGCTTTCCCCTTTCAGCTTGGACTGCGAGCCTGGAGGAATACAAAACAGATTTGTTTTATTTCTGTGGAGGGTACTATGCCATTCACTTCTGGATGAGACAGTGATCCTTTCAAAAACCCTGAGAATACCATCTTTAACACTCGGTAAATGATATTTTTCTGTGAGAAGGTACAAACTATAAGGCCTGGAGATTTCTCTGAAGCTCTGGTATCAGCTCTTGGCTTCTCCCTCCCTGAACACCCCTCGAGGTCCTGTCTGATCTCCTGTGTTTAGCCACACCCTCTCTATAGTTGACTTCTAAATGTCTGTTTCCTGCCCTGCATTTTTTCCTGAATTCTAAGCCTACATCCCCTTTTGGCTGTCCTCTGGAGAAGGCAATGGCAACCCACTCCAGTACTCTTGCCTGGAAAATCCCATGGGCGGAGGAGCCTGGTGGGCTGCAGTCCATGGGGTCGCTAAGAGTCGGACACGACTGAGCGACTTCCCTTTCACTTTTCACTTTCATGCATCGGAGAAGGAAATGGCAACCCACTCCAGTGTTCTTGCCTGGAGAATCCCAGGGACGGGGGAGCCTGGTGGGCTTCCGTCTCTGGGGTCGCACAGAGTTGGACACGACTGAAGTGACTTAGCAGCATGAAGCGTAACACATCTGCAACAGAAGTGACCATCCTCTTTAGACTCAAAGAGCCATAAGGAATCTTGGAGATAACTTAAGGGATCTTGGAGATAAACTTCACTGTTTCTGAAACTAGACTAATGCTGGCCCTTCTTTAAAAGAACAAATATGTCAAAGTCCCCTCGTGTTCACTGAACATATTTTTAATTATAATGTTACGTGAATATGTACATATGTGAAACTAGATATAAACCCCTTATTCTTATAGACTGTCATGCAAACATATGACCTATACAGACTTATAAATTAAGTGCAAACAAAACTGCAGAACCAGTACAGTTCAAATTAACACTGTTAGTGTAGTAAGGCGACTGACACTGTTTGAAGGCAACAGTGTGACTATGGTAGTGAACACTTATTTGTTTGAGTTTGGACAGTCTATATTACCATGTGTTAATGATTCCGTTTTCCAATGACTTTCCAATTTTTCCAGTGACTTTCGTTGGATATCATTTGCTTTCATTTGGTCCAGTCTCATCATTCACAAATTGCTTCTGCATCTGTGCCTTTCTCATTGGTCTACTGCAATTATATTGGTGCTAAAGTGAAGTCGCTCAGTCTTGTCCGACTCTTTTCAACCCCATGGACTGTAACCTACCAGGCTCCTCCATCCATGGGATTTTCCAGGCAAGAGTACTGGAGTGGGTTGCCATTTTCTTCTCCAGGGGATCTTCCAAACCCAGGGATCGAACCCAGGTCTCCCGCATTGTAGGCAGACACGTTTACTGTCTGACCCACCAGGGAATATTGGTGCTAACACAATGGCAAACACAAATAGAAACTTAGACTTGTGATCTTGTGCCAGAACTTGGTTGTAAAGTAGGCATTCAGAAAATCCAGGTATGTTTATTTCCTTAGATGACCATTGAAATGAAAACACAAAGTGTTTAAAATCCCGACAGAGAACTCATACAATCCCTCATGAAATTATATATATTATTTGTATACATATACTAGTTTGAGAAACACTGACTTTTCAGTCCCTCATATTACATGCAGGGAGCTGAATCCCAAAGTCACTTAATGAGAGAGTAGGAACTAAAATTTATGCATCCTATCTGTCTTGATAATAATAATCATACTAAAATATAACTATATTATATAATATATAATATAATAAAAGCAAACACTTAGATTGCACTTCCATGTACTAGGCACTAAAGTGAATTGTTAACTAGATTAATCCTTTTAAGATCCACAAAGTACTTTTGTTTCCCTGTAACACAAAATGCTATTGTGTTATAACTGGGGAACTTAAATCACAGAGAGAATATAAATAATTTGTCTGAGTTTCACACTGCTAGTCAGGGGCGTATGTAGTGTTCAGTTCTAAATAATCTGACTCTAGAGTTGGTTCTCTAAACCACTATGTCAGATTGCTCTTCAGTGGTATTAGTTTTTCTATCTTCAGTCTCAACATCTTGAAGTTTCTAACCTTTTCCTTACCTTTGTCCCTGCCTCCCACAGCTGTACCCAGGCCCTGGTGTTCCCAAGACCTATATATTCATTTCCTAATCTCATTTCTTAGCTACTCTGTGGTCCAGGTCCCCAGTCTCTTCTTATCATGTTGGCAGCAGGCCATGTGATGGGGAACTGTCTTTGCTGTGCTGTGTCTATTAGCCAGTGAGTAATGGAAAGAACTATATCATCTTAGTAATGCAAAGTCTCAAGCCCAAACCTGTCATTTTACAGATAAAGCAGGGAAGGGATGTCCCCAAGGTCAACTAAGGAATCAGGAGCACAGGGTCCCAGAACAGGATTTGGGATTGGGCCATCCAGACTGGGCTAGTGTCTGTTAGTCTTGCTGCTTCTTGCTCAATATTGCTTATCAGTTTAAAAAGAGCTACAATTAGAGAGATAGGCAGCCTTCATAAAAGGCAATTTTTGGCCCTGTGGCAGAGTTCTTATTGAAGGGGAAGTAAGACATAGTATTCTGACGCAGAAGGAGTTCTTTGGATATACACCTACGGTCTGCTAGCTTGTCTGCCTTACCTTCCTTCCTGATTTTCTACAGGAAATGTGTTTTGCCCAAACTAGAAAAAAAAAAGGTGATTTATTTCAGGTTGCAGAAGTTTAGGGTGTCAGGGTTGGAAAGATCTGACCTGACCCTTGTACAGTTGATGGGAATGGGGTTTCAGGTGTGGGGCAGGGGGTCCTGAGTGGATCAGTCATAGTAACACCAGAATCAATTTCCTGATGGCCCTAGAGGCACAAGTTCTTTTGAGCAGGCTTTGCCTTATTTGCACAGGAGGTTTAATACCCAGGGATCTCAAGTGCTGGCTGTCCCATGTTTAATACCCATGGATCTCAATTGCTTCCCAGTCCAAATGGCTTGGATCTATAGATATATTGATTGTAGACAGTGAAACCTGTTTAGGGTCTTGGTTCTACATTGTTAGCTCAGAACATGCCCTGCCCTGTAGGTAGGGGAAGGAGTTAGCAGCTCCATGACAGTTCTCACCTACAGTGTACAGAATCCTTGCTTAATTTCCCCCTCAGAGATCCTGGATGTACTCGCTTGGCTCCATAGCTTGGCACTGGGGATATGCTTAACAAGCATTTGCTCAGTGAGGGGTGAATGTGTTAAATGGGCCATTAGTTTATAGATCTTGAGGAGGCGCCCCTGCTAGAGGGGCCGCATGTGCAGGGAGACCGGAAGAAGATGTAGGAGCTGGGTGCTGAACAGTAAACCCCAGAGCAACCTTCTTGAAAGGTGGCCATTTGCTCATTCACTCTGTGTCCTCATTTGCTAATGAATTTGGGGGACCTCTTTTCTTGTGCCCCCATTATGCAGACTCATGGGGACCATCAGCCAGGGGTAGCTTTCTGCTGCTCCTGCTGCTCCTGTTAGGCAAAGAATACATTGAAAATGAGTTGCGTAAGTGGGGTGCAAAGCTCAGTTTGGGTACAAAGTAACAGTTAACTTGTGTGGGTGGTGGTCAGTGAGCACAAATAGGGCTTGGGACAGGAAAGGCGAGGGGCTTCGGAGTTCTCTGGATCCCCATCTGGTTTTAGGCTGAGCCAGACATCAAGGTCCCTGTGGAACAGATGGGACAGAATATGGCCGTATGGCCTTTCTTTTTTGCCTTTGGTGTTAATTTTCCCACTTAGATCTGTTTAGCCATGTGGCTGAGGAAATAGATAATTTTAATTTCTGCATATTTTAGAGTATCAATATTTGGGTACTGTTCAGTGACAAGGAATAAGCAATCAAATAAATACAAATTGAGTCCTCATTTAAGAGCCACTGGAGAATTTTACATGGTAGATGCAAACTAACCCTCCCAGCTTCCAGTTTCGCCTGATACATTTCTTCCCTGTCCTTAGTTCTGGCCTGGCAATGCTGGTTCAAATCCAGCTAATAATTCTAATTATTATCTGATTTTAATTCAATTCTAATTCCAGCGTGGCCACTATATGCCTTAATGGCTTGCTGCTGCTGCTTAATGGCTTAGGGAAACTCATTTTCCCTGACTTTTAGTTTCCCCTTCTATGGAATGAGGACAGTTAGCACAAATAGCCATTTATTGTTTCCTTTGAATAAATATTTGCTAAGCATCTACTGCATGTAAGACAGTGTCCTGGGTGTACAGTGGTGAAGCAGACAGGCAGGATCCCTGCTTTCATAGAGCTTACAGTTCAGCCAGGAAAGCAGATATGAAGCATGTTGTCACGTAAGTAGAAATATCATAGCTGTGGTAAGTGCTGTGAAGGAAAAAAAAAAGAAACTGTCCTACTATGTCAGTTACCACTAGACTGTGGGTAGGGACTTAATTTAGAATGAAAGGTCATGACATTTAACCTGAGTGCCTTGATGTTTAAGCAGCAGTTAGCCAGGGAAAGATCAGGAGCTCAGCCACTGGGGCACTGGCTTCCAGGCAGAGAGACAGGGTGTGAAGGCCACGTGCCTAATGCATGTCCTGGAGCCAAGGGACAGGAGCACCAGTGGCACTGAAGGAAGACTGGCTGTGGGTGAGCTGGGAGTCGGCAGGGTCAGGTCATGGAGCTGGCAGAGGACAGCTTATTTTTATATAATGTGCAAAAGGAGTCCCCCGAGGTAGGTAGGTCGTGATGACGAGGATCAGATTGTGTGGTCCTTGGCACTGAGGGGACCTGAAGGATGACAGCCTGAGCATACGCATGTGCCAGTTTGTGCTCTGGTTTTGGGCTTCCCAGGTGGCCTCACCATAAAAAACCCGCATGCCAGTACAGGAGACATGAGACTCGGGTTTGATCCTTGGGTTGGGAAGATCTCCTGGAGGAGGGCACGTATTCTTGCCTGGAAAATTCCATGGACAGAGGAGCCTGAGTGGCTACGGTCCATGGGGTCGCGAAGAGTCAGACATGACTGAAGCGACTTAGCATGGCATGTATGTTGTGTATTTCCAAATAATCTTCATATTATAATAATTATGATTCTTGATGTATAGGTTGTATTTTATACTTTTGAAAGTACTCTTGTACCTGTTATCTTCTTGATTTTCACAGCAGTCCTGAGAGGTATTCATTACAATTTCTGTTTCATAGATGAAGAAAGTATTATAAATTAGTACGTCATTAAGAGGAGGGACTAGAAGTTTTGACCCCAAATCTACCATGTGATAATGCCAGTGACATTCCTGGTAGCAATACAGGGATCCATGCAGTTTTCATTTTATAACCTCATACATTATTGCCAACATTGAGATGTTTCTTGTGTTTGCCATTATAAGTAAGTTACTATAAAGATTTCATACATACAGCCTTTTCTTATTTTTATATTATTTTCTTAGGCTGGAATCTCAGGAGTATGATTACTAGGTCAAAGGGAAGTGGCCCTTGACATATATGGTCAGATGTCCTTCCAAAGATCAAACCAATTGAAAAATCCAGTGTCTCTGCATGAGGCTTTACAGTTGTGGGAGGGTAGGCCTGGCTTTCATATTTGTTTTTCCCTTCAGCATTTCTCTGATTTGATCTTTTAAGATTTCAGTTTAATTTAATTGAAGTGTATGTTGAAAAGTGTTCACTGTGATGCTCACAGAGCCTAGAGTGTGCCATTGCTTTGATGAATTTTCTGTTATCTTGGGAAACTCACTGTCTCATGTTTCCTTCTTTACTTCTCAGAATAGTCTTCCATATTTTCATCAGTTTTTCCCCATTGAATCCTATTACCTTATCAAATTCTAGAAGTAGCCTAGTGCTATTTTAATGTCTCAGGGACATTGGATAATGTCTAGAGACATTGTTTGGTTGTTACAGTCCTGGGTAGGGTGGTTGGTGTCTACTGGTAGAGGCCAGGGATGGAGGGGAACATTCTACCATTCATAGGAGAACCCCTCACAACCATTATCTGGCCCCCTATGTCAAAAGTTGAGAAGTACCCTGCTCTAGAAGTGCTTGTGCATTATATCCCCATGTTGTTGCTGAGGAGTAATGAGAGGGGAAGTCCCCAGAGCAGCTCAGTGTAGCTGTTTACTTAATCATCAGAATTTTAATTTTAATACCCAATCTGAAATAAGGTTTCTGGGTTTCTGACTTTGTTAAGAAGCACCTTTACAAAAACAGTGTTCCTCTCCATTTCTTCCACTCTGTGGTGGGGGCAGGCATGGAGGGAGGCGAATACATAATAGAGTAAGATTCAAAAGTGTGTAACCATAGTGTGTGTGTAACAAAGTGAAGTGAAGTCGCTCAGTCGTGTCCAGCTCTTTGCGACCCCATGGACATCAGGCTCCTCCATCCATGGGATTTTCTAGGCAAGAGTACTGGAGTGGGTTGCCGTTTAGTGTGGGTGAATTTAACTCAGGTGACCAATACATCTACTACTGTGGGCAGGAATCCCTTAGAAGAAATGGAGTAGCCATCATAATCAACAAAAGAGTCCAAAATGCAGTACTTGGATGCAGTCTCAAAAATGACAGAATGATCTCTGTTCATTTCCAAGGCAAACCATTCAAAATCACAGTAATCCAAGTCCATGCCCCAATCAGTAATGCTGAAAAAGCTGAAGTTGAATCATTCTATGAAGACCTATATGACCTTCTAGAACTAACACCCAAAAAAGATGTCCTTTTCATTATAGGGGACTGGAATGCAAAAGAAGAAAGTCAAGACATACTTGGAGTAACAGGCAAATTTGGCCTTGCAGTACAGAATGAAGCAGGGCAAAGGCTAATAGAGTTTTGCCAAGAGAACGCACTGGTCATAGCAAACACTCTCTTCTAACAACACAAGAGAAGACTCTACACATGGACATCACCAGATGGTCAATACCAAAATCAGATTGATTATATTCTTTGCAGCCAAAGATGGAGAAGCTCTATACAGTCAACAAAAATAAGAGCAGGAGTTGAACTCCTTATTGCCAAATTCAGACTTAAACTGAAGAAAGTAGGGAAACCACTAGACCATTCAGGTATGACCTAAATCAAATTCCTTACAATTATACAGTGGAAAGTAAAAAGTGAAGTTGCTTAGTCGTGTCTGACTCTTTGTGACCTCGTGGACTGTAGCCTACCAGGCTCCTCCATCCATGAGATTCTCCACGCAAGAGTACTGGAGTGGGCTGCCATTTCCTTCTCCATGGGATCTTCCCTACCCAGGAATTGAACCCGGGTCTCCCACATCATGGGCAGACGCTTTAACCTCTGAGCCACCAGGGAAGCCCTTATACAGTAGAAGTGGAAAATAGATTTAAGGGACTAGATCTGATAGACAGAGTGCCGGATGGACTATGGATGGAGGTTCATGACCTTGTACAGGAAACAGGGATCAAGACCATCCCCAACCAAAAGAAATACAAAAACACAAAATGGCTGTCTGAGGAGGCCTTAAAAATAGCTGTGAAAAGAAAAGAAGCAAACAAACAAAGGAGAAAAGGAAAGACATAAACATCTGAATGCAGAGTTCCAGAGAATAGCAGGGGAGATAAGAAAGCCTTCCTCAGTGATCAGTGCAAAGAAATAGAGGAAAACAATGGAATGGGAAAGACTAGAGATCTCTTCAAGAAAATTAGAGACACCAAGGGAACACTTCATGCAAAGATGGGCTCAATAAAGGACAGAAATGGTATGGACCTAACAGAAGCAGAAGATATTAAGAAGAGGTGGCAAGAATACACAGAACTGTACAAAAAAAGATCTTCATGACCCAGATAATCATGATGGTGTGATCACTCACCTAGAGCCAGGCATCCTGGAATGTGAAGTCATGTGGGCCCTTGAAAGCATCACTACGAACAAAGCTAGTGGAGGTGATTGAATTCCAGTTAAGGTATTTCAAATCCTAAAAGATGATGCTATGAAAGTGCTGCACTCAATATGTCAGGAAATTTGGAAAACTCGGCAGTGGCCACAGGACTGGAAAATGTCGGTTTTCATTCCAATTCCAAAGAAAGGCAATGCCAAAGAATGCTCAAACTACCATGCAATTGTACTCATCTCATACGTTAGCAAAATAATGCTCAAAATTCTCCAAGGCAGGCTTCAACAGTACGTGAACTGTGAACTTCCAGATGTTCAAGCTGGATTTAAGAAAAGGCAGAGGAACCAGAGATTAAATTGCCAACGTCTGTTGGATCATTGAAAAAGCAAGAGAGTTCCAGAAAAACATCTATTTCTGCTTTATTGACTATGCCAAAGCCTTTGACTGTGTGGATCACAATAAACTGTGGAAAATTCTGAAAGAGATGGGAATACCAGACTACCTGGCCTACCTCCTGAGAAATCTGTATGCAGGTCAAGAAGTAATAGTTAGATCTGTACATGGAATAGCAGACTGGTTCCAAATTGGGAAAGGAGTACATCAAGGCTGTATATTGTCACCCTGCTTATTTAACTTCTATGCAGAGTACATCATGAGAAATGCTGGACTGGATGAAGCACAAGCTGGAATCAAGATTGCCGGGAGAAATATCAATAACCTCAGATATGCAGATGACATCACCCTTATGGCAGAAAGTGAAGAAGAACTAAAGGACCTCTTGATGAAAGTGAAAGAGGAGAGTGAAAAAGTTAGCTTAAAACTCAACATTCAGAAAACTAAGATCATGGCATCTGGTCCCATCACTTCATGGCAAATAGAAGGGGAAACAATGGATACAGTGACAGACTTTATTTTCTTGGACTCCAGAATCCCTGCAGATAGTGACTGCAGCCATGAAATTAAAAGATGTTTGCTCCTTGGAAGAACAAGGAAGAAGCTATGACCAACCTAGAAAACATGTTAAAAAGCAGAGACGTGACTTTGCCAACAAAGGTCCATCTAGTCAAAGTAGTCATGTATGGATGTGAGAGTTGGACTATAAAGAAAGCTAAGCACAGAAGAATTGATGCTTTTGAACTGTGGTATTGGAGAAGACGCTTGAGTCCATTGGATACTAAGGAGATTCAACCAGTCAGTCCTAGAGGAAATCAGTCCTGAATATTCACTGGATGGACTTATGCTGAAGCTGAAACTCCAATACTTTGGCCACCTGATGCAAAGCACTGAATCATTTGAAAAGACCCTGATGCTGGGAAAGATTGAGGGCAGGAGGAGAAGGGGACAACTGAGGATGAGATGGTTGGATGGCATCACCGACTCAACAGACACGTTTGAGTAAGCTCTGGGTGTTGCAGAAGCCTGGCTTGCTGCAGTCCATGTGGTCTCAAAGAGTTGGGCACGTCTGAATGATTGAACTGAACTGAACTGAATCATAAAGTGTCTGTCTTATTTCCAAGCTATTTATGAAGGCCTACTTGAAGTAAAAATGCTAAGTTTAGAGATGGGGGATGAAATCTGATTTTGATAATAAGTGCAACCAAAATGGCATTCCATATGTGGAACCAGAAGTCAAATTAGGTTTCAAGAGGGAAGCTATTGGTAAAGAAAAACCTGGAACATCTCCCTGAGTTTAGAAGGCAAATTCTGTATTCAGTGACAGAAATCATTTTAGAAGTTCAGAGTAAAAGTGCATGGCTAGAATTGTCTTTTATGAGTTCTCTGGTTTGAGTGCTGTCTCTTGGAGATAGTCTCTTCATTAATACATGTTAGTGTCTCAGCTCAGTAAGGCTTATAAGGATCAAAAATCTAGATACTCTGGTAATGGGGCAGGGGATAAGGAGATTGGGGTACATAGTGGTTTAAAACACACCCTTGAGTTGGACTGGTTTTGAATTCTGGCACTATTTACCAAATTTGTATCCAAATTTATTAACTCTTTGAGCCTCATCTGTGAAATGGGATTTAGATTGTATTAACAGGGTTGTTTGATGATTCACTGAGTTTATATATATAAAGCACTCAGAACACTGATACATGAACTCTAAGTCACTTCAGTTGTCTCTGACTCTTTGCGACCCTATGGACAGTAGCCCACCAGGCTCCTCTGTCCATGGGATTCTCCAGAGAATACTGGAGTGGGTTGCCATGCCCTGCTCCAGGGGATCTTCCCAACCCAGGGATTGAACCCGCCTTTCTTAACATCTCTTGCATTGGCAAGCAGGTTCTTTACCTCTAGCACCACCTGGGAAGCCCTGCACTGATGCATCATGGTAAGACCTATTTAAGTATTAGCTATCATTATTGTCGGTCTTGTTCTTACCTCTTTGCCTAATCTGCTTATACTCAGTTGCTGGGAATGATTTGCAAGATATACTTTGTACTGTTTGCTGTCAGTACCATGGGAAAGATCCATTGTTTTTTTTTTTTTCCCAGTCAATCAACATATTTTGAGCATCAGTTCCCCTGCGGTGTCCTAGATGTGGGACTGCACAGATGTCCAGGAACCCAAGACTTGATTCATTGAGTCAGATCAGTGCGTAGGAGGGCTGGTGAACACCAGATTCCTTTTAAGTGGCTGTCTTGAAAGGTATATGTCCCAAACATAGCTAGATGAGAGGCAGCATGAGGGGTGCAAAAGCATGTAGAAATCAGTAGACCTGGGTTCAAACTCTGATGCACTCTCTTACCAGGCTATGGCTCAGAACCTGCCCCAATCTAATGATACCAGCTACCTCATAGAGTTATTGTGAAAATTAAATATTAGAGACGAGATGTATATAAATCCCTGGTGCAGAGTAGGTGCTCAATATTGACTGTCACTATTATAAATCTGTAGGCCATGAGCTCATTTTGCCTTTGTGGAACCTGTTGATATGCTTTGATCATGACTTAGTGGGGTTATTTCTCTGCTGAGTCACTGGTTTCCTAAGTTGGGCAAGACTAGCTGTTCCTCTCAACCCTGCTGCTAACTGTCTCTGTGACTTACCCTTTCTTGAGCTTTAGTGTTGTCACATAAAAGGGAGATAATTATGCTTCCTACATCTCAGGGTTGTTTGCAGGATTAAATGAAATAATCCATTTATTATAAGGTGCCTGTTACACATTGGACTCTAAATAAGTGGTAAATATTATTTATCCCCAAAGTGTACATGGCAGTTTCAGAGCTTCAAGGTTGATGACTATCTTACTCATACTCTTTATTTAGTTTTGGTTTTATTTTATGGAGTTCTTTTCTGAATTTATTCACAGTTAACCTGCTTTTTAAAAGTTTTACTCTCTTTTGTTAATATTTGTAAGTGATTTTATTTAGCTGTAAGCTTGGAATGCATACAATTTTGTGTTCTGCTTCGTTCACTTAATATTACATGGTTCATAGAGTCTGTGTTTCATAAACATTGTTGTAATAACTGTATAAGGTTAAGTAGATGTGACATAATTTAATCATTTCCCTATTGCTGTGCAATTAAGTTGTTTCCAATATTTTCTGATTATACTGTCTAAATGAATGAATAACTAAATGTATGTAGCTTTTTGACATTTTAAACTTAGTTCTGTGGGATGAATTCCTAGGAATATTCTTTGGTCAAAGGGGATAAACATATCTTTTGAATACATATGGCTAAGTTGCTTTCCTAAAGGGCTCAACTGACTTACATTTCCATCCTTATTGTTTCGTAAACTTCAGTTCATTCTCTCACTCAGCACACATTTTAAAGCCCTTATCTTGAGGCAGGCTTAGTGAGAAGAAGGTGACTCTAGGGGAGAAGTTCCTGCTGTGCCAAATGCTGATAGAGGCTCCGGGTACCTGGGGAGCCCAAGAAGGGACCTGCAGCTCAGTTGGTAGAATGTCATTTGAAAGCAACACTGAATGTTGCTTCTTTGGGATTATTTACAGAAATACTTAGCAAGACCAGCCCCATCTTGGGTCTTGGAAATCCCATTGATAGCACGCTTTCTTCCAAAGAAGGACCTATGTGTCTGTTTTTTCCTGATGTGCTATCTAGAGCAAATTATTCTTCATAGTTATATGGTAGCAGTGTTTTTTGTTCTTCAAAAAAAGTAATACATGCTTATTATGGAAAATTTAGAAAGCACAGGAAAGTGTTCAGAAAAAAATTACCCATGCATGTTCTTACCATCCTAGGACATCCACTGCTCTCATCCATGTATTTCCTTCTATAAAGAAGATTTAAAAAAGAATTTAATGTAGAACCATATCAAAGGTCTTTGGAATCTAAAATACCAGAAATCCAACAACAAATGATAAAAAATGAAACCAAGCTGAAGCAAGATTAAATTAATTATGATCTATTCATATTGTGGAGTATCAAGTGGCCATTAAAATCCATATTTTAAGAGAATATTTTATGTCATGGGGAACATTCCCAGTATGATATTCAATGAAAAAGCAAAATACAAAATTATATATGCTGTATAATCTTAATTTTGTAGAGAAAGAATATTATTTATGTATGAATAGAAAAGAAAGACAAAAATATTAATGGAGAACCATTATTAGCTTAATTTACTAGAGATTATCTCCAGGAAGTAGGAGTAACAGTGATTTATATTTATTGTTTCTACTTTTCTGTATTTTTTTAATTTCAAATTTTCCACAATAAAAGTATATGGACTTGGCGATCAAAAAAGAATCTATTTAAATAAAAGGAAAGATTTAATATCTGTGTTCTCTTGGCTTTATGGCTCTGAAGACACAGTTGTAGTTACCCTCATCCACAAGGGCCCGAGAATCTCCTGGGCTTTTCGTGTTCTTCCTAATTAGAACATCGGAGTCTAGAGCTGAAAGGCATGATAGAAGCGAGGCTTCAGGCAGTGGAACTAGTTGTCTGAACATCACAGGTTCAGTTAGATTATTCTCATGATTTCTATCCTGTCCCTGTGCTTATTTATCCCCTGGTAGCTCCCTGAAGCAGATTTCCTTTAGAGAAACCTCTTTGCTTTAACCAGCGAATAACACTTACTTAGGTTCAGTGGTCATCTAACCCACTGGAGAAGATGGTGACTAGATTTTGACGGATGGGGAAGGACTTTGCGCTCTTCCCAGATATATCCAGCCCTGATGGCACACAGGTCAACATGGAGCTGAGTGTGAATTGCCCCACAGGGGGCAACTTCATTCGTTCCTTTAGAGCTGAGCTTTTGTGTATTTAGCACAGCAGTTTGCACAGGCTGTCTTTTTTCACCAGATGGCCATAACATACCTGACACTGTGCTAAGGCTGTGGAGGTACAAAGATGAGTCGATCCAGTGTTTGCTTTCAGGCTGCTCATATCATAGTGAGGAAGCCAGTAACAAAAACACGATTTCAGGGGCTCAGGAAAACTGTTATGGGAGGAGGATTCATGGGTTACCCTGGGAGCACAGCAGAAGGGCTTCCCGCTCTTCCTGAGATTTTAGTAAAGGAAATTGTGCCTGGTTGAGTCTTGGAGGGTGAGTGGAAGTGAACCAGATGAAGCAGGATGGGAGGCATCTTCCCTTTCTTAGGGAAAACACAGAGGTATGGAATAATAGTAAGGTGTATAAGGTGAGAACTACAAACAGTTCAGTATCATTAAAGCTTAGAGAGTGGTAAGAGAGGCCGGATAAGTAGGTTCATTGTTTAATTCATCTTTTCATGGATTTCCCAAAGCTCAATAGTGTTAGGCATCCATGTTTGTTTAATTCACAGTGCTTTGTCTTTTTCCCATTCAGTGTCAGCTGTTTCTTGAAGTGGCCTGGCCTCTATTCATCTTCCTGATCCTGATCTCCGTGCGGCTGAGCTATCCACCCTATGAACAACATGAATGTGAGTATCTGAGCATCCCGCCTGAGGCTCACCACTGGCAACCAAAATTCAGGCAAAGGGCAGGGACTAAATGTGACCTTTCCCATAACTCTCTTTAGGAAACACGGAAAATGGTTTGGAACAGAACAGCTAGGCTTCCGATTATTTGATAAGCCATCAACTCAGGAAACCATTTTCAGCCCTAGTGAATGGTGATAATAGTAGTTATACTAATAGCCACATCTGTTTCATACATTTTCAATCATGAAAATAAAATAGTCTTACTGATAGCTCAGAGAGGACTGATTAAAAAAGCTCCCTAAGGTGATACCTTAACATCACTGTCATCTGGTCCCTGCCAGGCTTTTTCACATACATTATGTTTTTATCACACAGTTGCAAATCATGGGACATATAATTTTAAGCAGCATTTGTGTAGAGTATCTCAGATCGACTAATATTATTCTATTTGATTCTCATAACAACCTTGTATAATGGACTTTATCATTGTGATCATTTGCTTTAATTTCTTAATAAGTAAATAAGAACTCAGAAAAGTTCAGGGGCTTGCCTAAGGTCACATATCTATTAAGTGACAGCAATGCAATAAAACTCACGTCATCTGACTCCCAATCATGTGTTTGGATGATGGCCTTTTCAATGAGCATAGAGAATACAATAGTGGCTAAGAACACATGCTCTAGCTTCAACACAGGTAGTCACCTTGGGCAAGTGACTTAGGTTCTTTTTACTGAGCTTACTCATCTCTATAAAAGGGGAATAATGCTTACCCCATATGTTTGTTGTGGGGCTTCCTTGGTGGCTCAGACAGTATCTGCCTGCAATGCAGGAGACCTGGGTTCAACCCCTGGGTCGGGAAGATTCCCAGGAGAAGGGAATGGTTATCCACTTCAGTGTTCTTGCCTAGAGAATTCTATAAACAGTGGAGCCTGGTAGGCTACAGTCCATGGGGTTGCAAAGAAGCGACTAACACTTCCATTTTATTTTTTCATGGTTGTTGTGAGTGTTATCCCACAATCTCAATCTTTCTCTTCTGCTTGAGCTTGCTAGATGGATTAACACTGCAAAAATGCCCCAATCTGAAAGATCAGCATTTGTGGGGGAGTTTAGCTGGGACCTTTATTCCATGGCCCCAGTGACTTTTCCTGTCATTATCCAGCTCCATCCACAGCCCATCAGCTCCATCAGTTCAGTCTCTTAGTTGTGTCCGACTCTGTGACCTCATGGACTGCAGCTCTCCAGGCTTCCCTGTCCATCACCAACTCCCAGAGCTTGTTCAAACTCATGTCCATCGAGTCGGTAATACCATCCTACAATTTCATCCTCTGTCGTCCCCTCTCCTCCCATCTTCAGTCTTTCCCAGCATCAGGGTCTTTTCCAATGAATCAGTTCTTCATATCAGGTAGCCAAAGTATTGGAGCTTCAGCTTCAGCATCAGTCCTTCCTATGAATATTCAGGACTGATTTCCTTTAGGATAGATGGGTTTGATCTCCTTGAAGTCCAAGGGACTTTCGAGAGTCTTCTCTAACACCACAGTTCAAAAGCATCAATTCTTTGGTGCTCAGCTTTCTTTATGGTCTCACATCCGTACGTGACTACTGGAAAAACCATAGCTTTGAATAGATGGACCTTTGTCAGCAAAGTAATGTCTCTGTTTTTTATTATTCTGTCTAGGTTGGTCACAGCTTTTCTTGCAAGGAGCAAGCAGCTTCTCTAGTAGCTCAGCTGGTAAAGAACCAGCCCCATAGGTGTATAGGATACAGTTCTTCAGGGAAGTGGTGGGGCTGGGGTCACATTTGAATTGTGTTCCCAATCTGATCCCATGTCTTTCAGGGCACATACTGACAGTTATTCATCAGCTAATTTGCTAGTACACATTATACATTTTCAAGTTAAAAAAAAAAAACAACAACACCTGAAAACATTCTACCAGTTGTGATTTTCTGATTTTACCAAAAAGGAAAAGCACATACTATGAAATATACACTCAATTTGTGGGGCTAGGAGGTAGTTCTGCTTTTTCGTTTGGAACCTCAAAGGTTGATGAGCAAATGCATATTTGATTTTATATCAGTGTTACCCTAAGCCCTTGCTGATGTAACCATTTTAGGGAAAACTCGGCTTTCTCATCTGCTAGTCTAGTCTTTCTCTGAAATTATCATAAGCAAGGAAGGCAGTGTAGTGGAAATCGCACAGAGTTTAGTGTCAGAAAAATTGGGATTTGTTCGGATCCCACTTCCTGGCTCTGCCACTTGCTGAGGTTGTGATCTTGGGCAAGTTGTTGAATTTTGACCCAGATCTCTTTGAATCCAGACCGTCGATTCTCAGAAAAGTTGTGAAATTCCTATACCTAAGGTAGGACTTTTGCCCTCCATCAGTGTAGTTCTTGCAGCTTTACTTCCTGTTCTCAGCACTTTCTAGGGACCTGGCTGGAAGGGCAGAGAGTTAAGCTGATGCTTGCAGAGGTGTCTTGTCTCTGGGAGCGAGGGGTTGGTATATAATTCTTCCCCATTAATCTTTCCCAGTTTGACCCAGACCCATGAAGATCTTAATTGCGTCCCTGGATCATGAGAGTCCATCATCCTGTGCACCTGATGCCAAATCCTCATCCTGGTTTTGTCTGGAAATCAGATGGGACATGACACATGGGGAAGGGTGTGCCCACACTCACTGGGCTATAGCCTGAAGCACCTTGTCAGTGTGCTGGACCAACACCACCCTGCCTTTGGTGCCAGCATTTCCTGGAGGTTAAAAGGGGACAATCCCTTGGTCCTTCGAGTATTTGGTTGGGTTACATAAATCTCCCCTGAATGAGGAGCAGCTGACTTAGGCAAGGGACCTTGTTTGGTTTTCCTTGAACTATTAACAGGGAGATAAGGGGATTAACTGAGTAAATGCTCAACAGGCCAGAGTCCCTGCAGAGGGTGGTTGCAGGGACCAGATCTTGTTTCATCCTTGTTTTGGATGTTGCTTCTCTGGTTGGTATGTGGACAGAGGAAAAAGACAGATAAAAGGACCCCAGTATTGAAATGGAAAATGTCGCAAGTCCTGGCTATGGGTGAACTTCTGGGGAGACTCTGTTAGCCCATTTGCATGAAAATCTAAACTGAAAAAAAATGGGTTTATGCCTTAGAGGTAGGTGGGGGCTGTGAGATGAAAGGAATGCTCCTAGCTGGGTAGGAGCTGAGGGAGTACTGTTGTAGGCTGGCCACCAAGCGCTGTAGTAACTCTAATAGGCCCATTTGCTGATCCTTATCCTGTGCCAGGGACTCATACATTGCCTATAAAAACTCATGTAATACTTACTATGGCTCTGTGAAATGGGTTCTATTGTTATCATTTTATAGATGAAGAAATTGAGGCTTTAAGGGGTCACTGACTTGACCAAAGTCACTGTTTAGCAAGTTGCAGAGACTGTTGGTGTAACCCTATACCCTGTGAAGCTCTATGGCTCTTCACCACCTAGAGCCTTGGTTCTTAATGATTGTCAGCTCTTTGGGGGTCACAGATAATCCTGAGAATATGATGAGTGCTGGAGCCTCAGCCTTTCTGTCACAGGAATCCACACATGCTTGGTCTCAAGTTAAGAGACCCAGGTTCTAGGGCACATTTATCTTGATCTGCTTAAGCAGCTTCATGGCTCATGTCCATGAACCAAACTGTATTTGATGCCTCTCACCAGCCCCTGTACATGCAGTCCTGCTGTTTGTAAGAAGCGCCTCTGTAGTGAAGGGAAAGGAAAGAGAGGAGATGGCCTGCAAGATGGGGCTTGTTGTTTTGGTGGATAGAGAAGCAGCAACAGCAACTAATGTAGCTGCACAGATGACATTTGATCCTAAGTCAGCACCTTCATCGAGTGCCTTGAGGAGCTTGGGAGCTAACGGAGAAGGTGAACAGAGGTCCACAGAGGACAGTAATGGGGGTATTGAGAAGAGCCAACAGATAAAGGAGTTGTTCAGTTGCTAAGTCATGTCCAACTCTTTGTAACCCCATGGATTGCAGCACACCAGGCTCCTCTGTCCTTCACTGTCTCCTGGAGTTCACTCAAATTCATGTCCATTAAGTCGGTGATGCCATCCAACCATCTCATCCTCTGTTGTTCCTTCTCCTCCTGCCCTCAATCTTTCCCAGGATCAGGGTCTTTTGCAATGAGTCAGATCGTCACATCAGGTGATCAGAGTATTAGAGCTTCAACTTCAGCATCAGTCCTTCCAATGAATATTCAGGGTTGATTTCCTTTAGGATTGACTGGTTTGATCTCCTTGCTGTCCAAGGGACTCTTAGGAGTCTTCTCCAGCACCACAATTTGAAAGTATCAATTCTTTGGCACTCAGCCTCTATGGTCCAGCTCTCACATCCATGACTACTGGAAAAACCATAGCCGTGACTATATGGACCTTTGTCAGCAAAATGATGTCTCTGCTTTCTAATATAATGTCTAGGTTTGTCTTAGCTTTTCTTCCAAGGAGCAAGCATCTTTTAATTTCATGGCTGCAGTTGCCATCCACAGTGATTTTGGAGCCCAAGAAAATAAAATCTGTCGCTGCTTCCATTGTTTCCTCTTCTATTTGCCATAAAGTGATGGGACTGGATGCCATGATCTTAGGTTTTTTTTTTTTTTTTTTTTTTTTTTTTTAATATTGAGTTTTAAAGGAGGCCACAGGTGTAAGGGAAGGAACATGACTGAGATCACAGAAGCATGGGTTCTACCCCTGGTCCTGCCCACTGAGTCCCTGAGTGTTCTTCATCAGCCACTTTATCTCACCATGGTTTCTTCTTTCAAATATGAAGGAAGAGGATTAAGTCATCACCAGGGCCTCTCTGTGTCTCGAAAGGGTGAAGTGGGTGGCGGAGAGTGAAGGAATGAGAATCTCATACTTGCTGCCCTCCAGGCACCTTCTGTGTATGATCTGGTCACTTCCCCAAAGCTGGTGTCGTGAATCCAGCCCTACAGCTGATGTCAGGTAGATTAAGAACTGCTATCTGATGCCACATTTCCAACTCATGATCAGTCGATGGTGGCAGATTTCTGGGATTCAGAGAATGGGACAGGTTTGGGATGAAACAATGTTTGGGTGGAACAAAAAAAGAAAAAGATTGCTATCAAGTCCTAAATCCTTCAAAGCATTAATGTTTCTCTTTTTGTCTTTCTCTTCCTCAATGTCAACAGGCCACTTTCCAAACAAAGCCATGCCCTCTGCAGGAACACTTCCTTGGGTTCAGGGGATTATCTGTAATGCCAATAACCCCTGTTTCCGTTATCCAACTCCTGGTGAGGCTCCGGGAGTTGTTGGAAACTTTAACAAGTCCATGTAAGTACCGGATCAGGTTTTCTTTCCCAAACTTGTTAGTTAATACTTTTTCTTTCCTTTCTCAGACTTCGGGGAATTTTAAATGGTTGGGTTTGAGTGAAGGTGCTTTTGTGAAGGTTTGTGTGATAAAATCCAAAGAATGAGACCGGGGAGAATTGCTGCCAAAATTTAAAACCTTGTAAGCTCATTTAGGAGAAGGCAATGGCAACCTACTCCGGTACTCTTGCCTGGAGAATCCCATGGACAGAGGAGCCTGGTGGGCTGCAGTCCATGGGGTTGCTAAGAGTCGGACACGACTGAGCGTCTTCACTTTCACTTTTCACTTTCTTGCATTGGAGAAGGAAATGGCAACCCATTCCAGTGTTCTTGCCTGGAGAATCCCAGGGACGGGGGAGCCTGGTGGGCTGCCGTCTATGGGGTCACACAGAGTCGGACATGACTGAAGCGACTTAGCAGCAGCAGCAGCAAGCTCAGTTTGGTACATTTTTTATATAGCTGATAGTTCTGTGGTTGGGGGCCTTTCCTTAAAAAACTGGCAGGTAGGGAAGAGGGGAGAGGGGAGGAGAGGGTGAGATGTAAGGAAAGAGTAACATGGAAACTTACATTACCATATGTAAAATAGTTAGCCAATGAGAATTTGCTGTATGGCTCAGGAAACTCAAACAGGGGCTCTGTATCAACCTGGAGGGGTGGGGTGGGGAGGGAAATGGGAGGGAGCTTCAAAAGGGAGGGGATATATGTATACTTATGGTTAATTCATGTTGAGGTTGGACAGAAAACAGCAAAATTCTGTAAAGCAATTATCCTTCAATAAAAAAATAGTTAAAAAAAAAGAAAAAGAAAACCTGGCAGGTAAGTAGAGAAGGGAGACACAGCACGTCAGCCTCATGCATTAATGAGCAAACACTTATTTAGCAAAAGTTTATTGTGTGTGGGAGACGGCTGGTCCAGAAGTTGGGATATAGAGGTGTGCAGAGAATGTGGCCTGTCCTCAAGGAGCTCACAGCCCAGGCTGGGGGAGCTTGGTCCTTTCTGCTCTTGGATCTCCTTTCTTCCTTCATGGGTGCCCTATCGCACTGCAGTGTCCGTCCTTCTGTCTGCAGGTCTTTCTTGGCCCTAGGTGTAAGCTCCCTGAAGGCCATCTTTCATCACTTTTGTATTCCTGGCTCATGGTTTCAACAACAGACATAGGTACGGCTGAGTAAGTGTTTGCCAAATGAGCCATTGAAGATTCTTGGAAGACACAGAGGCATGGCAGGAGTTAGAAAGGACTAAAGGCTGCAGGAGACACAGCAGGACGGTTCTGAGGAGACTGCCGGCAGGGAGGCAGGGCCTCATTCCAGCGTTCATGGGCCTTAGGCTTCGTGACTTCCATGAACCCCTTTTTCCGTGCAACAGCATTAAAAATTTTATTTTTTAACTGTGTTGGGTATAAAGATGAGTATATTTCAGGCTAAATTAATGATATGCATTCATTCGGAAATTTTTTCCTGATTTTAAAAGAAATTAAAAATGTTGTGGACCCCTAAGTGTATCCTGGGCCCTAGGCACTGTGTCTGCTGTGTTTCGTGGATAAGTTGGTCCTGGGGGCCTGTGTGTGTGTGTGCACGCGTGCCTGTGCATGTGAGGGAGCGCTTCCTGCAGAGGCAGCATGTGGACTGGGCCTTGAAGGCTGGTAAGGTTTGGTTGTGCAGATACATGAGGAAGAGTGTTTGGGGCAGGGTGGGTGGGTGGATGGGTGGGTGGGAGCATCGCACCTCAGGCTGGGTGAGGGGGCAGCTGGAGTGGGTCAGGGGTGGCCCGCAGGGTCCCTGCAGCCAAGCTGCGTGTTCCTGGCAGGTACTTTGTTCAAACTGGAGAGACAGCTGGTCTAACCAGGACGTTTCTGCTTTTCTTGCTCCCCCTGTAGTGTGTCTCGCCTGTTCACAGACGCTCGGCGGCTTCTCTTGTACAGCCACAGAGACACCAGCATGAAGGACATACGCAAAGTTTTGAAGACGTTATACCAGATCGAGCGTTCCAGCTCACGTAAGCAAAAACCGTCTGTGAATTGGCTCGTAATTGGAAATGAACCTGCACCGGGGAGAGACAGCAGCTGATGCATCCTGGCACTTGTTCCTTTTAGCTCTTCCCTGTGGGGTTTTCCTCCTCAGTGGCTAGGCTGTAAGGCCTCTCTGCAGGATGTATTTGAGAAGAAAGGATGGAGATTATGAGTGCCCTGGCCCCCTCTGGGGACATAAAAGAAACCCCCTAGAGAGGAATGGCACTGGCCTGGCTTAAGGACAGTTAAGGGAGCAGGTTGCTTCCAACCTCATTTTATGGAGTTGGCCATATGGTTGCCGTGAATGGGCAGATGTGTAGACAGGGGATGCTTCTGTCCATATAAGAGCAGATAAAGTTGCAACTTGATATGGATAAGTGAAAGCTAAGCATTCACTTCTAAAAGAAAAACGCAGTTCATCATCCCCCTAGTCATTTGATTTAGTCAATGAGCATTTGAACCTCTGATCTCTAAGAAGTGCCATCCTTATCTCTGATCTGGTGAGGGCCCAGGCAGCTCATTGCCATCTAGGAAGTAGCTGAGAGCAGGCAGCTTGCTGGCCGAGGTGCTGGCTGCAGAAGTCACCATGGTGCAGCCTCCCAGGCAGTGGCCGACGGGGGCCGGGGTGGTGGGAGCATGCCTCCAGATGCAGGTGGTGATGGTCTGCGTTGTCTGCAGAGAATTCAGAAGCAGTAATGAAGCTGACTAAGAGTCAGTCGCTTTTTATCATCTCCATGCACTGGTGGTTCTAAACAGTGTTGACTGATAAATTACCCCATCACCAGTCAGCTGCCACCACTGCTCCAAGAAAGTGCTTTTTTCTTAGTTCAGTGTTTGGGAGGAATAGGTGGGCTGGCTTTTGCTGAGAGGCCTCCCAGTTTGCTATCTACTCGGTGAAAACAGAAATAGTGTAAAGTGCTAGAGTTTAAACCAGGCTTGTATTGGAGCTTTCTCTTGGGTGGCTGGACTGTGCTTTACCTGGAGGCAAACTGTATGGGAAGTGGTGAGTGGGAGGTGTCGTTTCACAAGAAAAACAGGTGTGACCGTGCCTGGGCTCTGGGTCGGCTCTGAGGAGCTTCCAGCTGCTCTGCTCCTAGGTGGACAGCCAGGCCATCTGGATGCCATTTCCTTGCCCTGTAGGCCCCCATCCTGCACATCTGTCTGTCCCAGCACAGGACACAGAGAGACAACCACCACCAGTCAAGGCATTTGTCTTTCCTGATCTGCTGGGACCCCCCTGCCTGGTAGACCAGAGACAGTCAGGGTTATTTCTTCTACTGCAGAGACAGTGTGACCCAGAGGAAAGAATGCTACAATGTATTATTTTGTAGCTTGGTGACTTTGTGAATAAGTCCTTTCGGGCCTTTTGGGGCCACACTTCTCATCTGTAAAATGGAGCCAGTAGGAGAACTTTAGCTCATAGGATTCATGTGAGGAGTAGAGGAGTTGAAACATTTAACTGCTTAAAAACTGCATCTGGCACCAAGGAAACACTTAATGAATATGAGCTATGATGATTTTGGAGTGCCATCATGGCCAAGCTGTTTAACCTCTCCAAGCCTGAATTTCTTCAGCTATGAATAATAGGTAACTTGCAGTGTGAAGTGTGAACCCTCACAGTGTCTGGTGCATAGTAGATGTTCAATAAACGGGAGCTGATTTTACTCCTGTGCATCAGTGATGTATTTCTGAGCACCTGGCCTTGCTCTTCTGCCTTCCACTGCATGGCTGGAGAAACGGACTGTGAATGGGGGACAGGGCGGGGAGTAGTTTCAGATCTCAGTGGGTGCTTCCTAAGACACATATAAACTAGAGACAGGAGTCAGGGTTGAGGAAAGAAGCCAAACCTGCATTCAAACAACTTTGTCTCCACAGCTCTGAAGAGAGATCTCTGATTATGGTTATCTCCTGTCACAGCTTATCTCTCCGTTCATCCTTGTCTGCCCTGCAGCTACTTCTTAGGGCCACTTCTGCCCTGCAGCTTCCACCTTTCTTGACTGTCTGGTAGCACTGAGC
Source organism: Ovis aries (assembly GCF_016772045.2). Taxonomy (NCBI): domain Eukaryota; kingdom Metazoa; phylum Chordata; class Mammalia; order Artiodactyla; family Bovidae; genus Ovis; species Ovis aries. Next base: position 18,145,901 of record NC_056055.1, read on the forward strand.
CCAGCCTCAGTTCAGAGGGAAATGTAGAGAAATGTTGCTTCTTCCGAGGTGGAATCAGTAACTTTTTGCTGAATTTGAATAACACTCTAGATTTCAGAGGGGTTTCCCAGGTGGCACTAGTGGTAAAGAACCCGCCTGCTAGTGCAGGAGATGTAGAAGACATGGGTTTGATCCCTGGGTCAGGAAGATCCCCTGGAGGAGGGCATACCCACTCCAGTATTCTTGCCTGGAGAATCCCATGGACAGAGGAACCTGGAGGGGCCTGGAGGGCTATAGTCCATAGGGTTACAAAGAATCAGACATGACTGAAGTGACTTAGCACTCACACATGCATGCACTACGTTTCAGAGAGTCCACGGCTGGGGTGTATCAGTGTAGATCCTGACTTGGAGACCTCTCTTTCTCCGCAGTGAAAGCCCCATTCAGAGCATGATGGGCTCAGCTCTGTTGCGCTGTCACATTGCAGATGGAAAGGATCTTTGGTTGGGGTCCTGCCCTCATCAACCTTCTCTGCTTACCCCAGGAGTGGCAGGTGGCAGGGACCTGCCTCTCCCACGGCAGCTCATTTTGGGTATTGGCAGAATACCCAATATTAGAATATTTGTATTCTAATTATCAGAATGTATTCACTGGTCTTCTGTACCTGCCAGAGAAAGAGGCTGACTTATTTCCCTTGAAGTGTTTATAGACAACTCTTGTGTTTCTTTCCCTCTCTTCCTGAAATCTGTTGTCTTTTTAGGCTAAAAGTCCTCCATTCCTCTTCTGGAATGTCTACCACACCCCCCACTTCCTGATTTCTGCCTCTCAGAGGAGGCAGTTGGTTGTGTTTCAGTGTTTCTTTGTCTTTCTTGAAGTTTATCAGAAATTACAACAGTCTGCCAGTACAGGGCAGGAAGGGACTTTCTCTCTCTTGCTCTGAGCACCATATTTCTGTAATGTAGCCTTGGATTACATGAGGCTTCTTGGCATCCACGTCACACAGTTGACTCATTCTCCATGTGCAATCAACCTGAGCTGCGGAGCCTTTTACATACAGAATATCACAAGTTACTTGTTCTCCATTTCTGAATCGTTCTGTTGGCTTTTTGAACCTAAAGGGAGAATATCTATCTTTTTTCTGTTTTACATTTTTAGATTGCCTATGTCATCTCTTTCTACTCAAACTGTTTCAGATTCTGTTTTTGCCATGTATTATATTTACTAGTGCTGCGGGTTCCCTGTCATGTAGAAATTTGATAAATAGCTCTCTTTGTTCTCATCCAAGTTGTTGGTGATTGTGGGACCAGCGTTGGAGGTTTGGATCAGTCTACTGGAGACTAACAGCCCCTTTGGACAGTGCCATTCAGGCTGTTACAGACCTACCAACCCATGTTGTCTTTGTTCTGGGCCACCAGGCTCCTGTGATCTGGTTAGAGGACTTATCTTGTTCTTCCTTTTCACTTCACCTGCTAACTCCATTGATCCATCCACAGATAATTTGTGGATGTCTGCTCAAATACTCTTTTCTAGTCCCATGGTTTGCTGGGCTAGGGCATTGTTTTATTTCCACTTGTTGGGTGAGACCTTAGACGTCCGTTAGTTCATTTATAGATAAATGGGCTGATTGAATCAAATTTTCAGCCAGTATTTATTGAACACTAATATGTCTCAACCTCTGTTCTAGGTGCTGGGACATAGAGGTGTACAGAACAAATATGGCCCCTGTCCATGTGGAACTTCTATTCTAGAAAAAAAGACTGTGAACCAGCCAGGGGTGGGGGAGGGACTTTCCCAAGTTTGCATAGCCACCGGAGGGATATTCTGGGAATGGAATACAGCTAAACCTCTGTTGCTCCATGCAGTGCTCTTTCTACAGTGCTCTCTCGTGCTCTTCTAGCTGTTTCATTAATCTCCCAACTGGGAAGATCTCCAGTTCAAGAGTTAAGTCATAGTCAAGCCTTCATATCCTTGAAACCATCCTAATAAGCACATGCAGGAAGCTTTACAGAGGGGCCTCACTCAGTTTTCTCATCACTGCTACTTTTTGGACAGTTCATTTTCTTCCTAAATGTATATCCGTCCAGGTTGGACAGGGATTAAATTAATGTTTGGGAGTCTAGGTGACGAGCATGCACTCTTCTTAAGACCCCATCATGACTCCAACCCAGTGGAAATGGAAAAGTTGCACAAATTCTCAAAAGCTCTAGAAAAAGTGACAGGTCTAGATTCTGTCTCTGTGAGATGCAGTCTGGCAAGAAAGAGCGTTTCATTAAGTGAATCTTGTATCATATCTGAGATGGTTTTGAGCAGTACACAGATGACAACTTTTAATTTTAACCCACCTCAAAATAATTTCACGCTATTATTGCTTAGGAGGCTGTTGAATAGGGAAAAATTACTTCAAGTTAATTTAAAGACAATACCATTTTATGTGGGTGTGGTGAAACTTGTGTGAATAGTTTTGTAGAGTTGGGAGGTTGGAAATTGCTGCTGTAAGAGAAAGCATTTTGGGTTTTGTATTAAGATTTGTTTGGGAGATGTGATGTCACCAAGATGGTAAAAATAGGTCTTTGCTGACTTTGCTCCCCCCACAAAAAGAATCCTTTGGGGAACAAAATCAGGCTCTGTCCCTCATTAAGTGTGAAACTTGGGCATGCTTTGATTTTTTCTGACCCTTAGTTTACCTGAAAAATGGAGATCAGGTATTCTGCGGGTTGTGTTTAGTTGCTCAGTTGTGTCTGATTCTTTGGACTGTAGCCTGCCAGGCTCCTCTGTCCGTGGGAATTCTCCAGGCAAGAATACTGGAGTGGGTTGCCATGCCCTCCTCCAGGGGATCCTCCTAAACCAGGGATTGCCTGTCTCCCGCCTTGCAGGAGGATTCTTTACTATCTGAGCCACCAGAGAAGCCCTGTGGGTTGTTGAACATTACATCAGATGACATTGTGTGGATGGATGACTGATAGCGAGGTCATAGCACACAGCTGACATGGAATTAATCTGAGTTACTTCATCTCCCCTTCTGTTTCTGGCTACCTGTTTGGCTTTGCCAGTTTGTTAATCTTCTCTAGGCCTCAGCTTTCCTCGCCTTGAAATTGGGACTTCGGTGAAATAACCTGAACATATTGCCTCTTGGAAACTTGGTACCTGGGTGGTGGATCACCTGGGACTGACTAGTGCTGTGGGCTGGCCCCTCCTTGTGGACCCTGGAGGGCAGGGTTGGGCCTTGTTTGTAACTCTGTCCCAAGCATCAACAAGATAACACAGTACAGTCAGGCACATGGCAAGCAGCAGTGAATCTTTGCGGAATGAAACCTGTCCTTTCTCCTTCACAGAGTATTTTGAGGGTCAAATGAAAGCATCTTGAAAAGTATAAAATCCAAGCACATGTCATTTTCAAGTTGATCCATTGTGTGAACCCAGGTCCCCAGGGGTTTCAATGAATAATAATGACAAAAACGTCTCAAGAACAGTCTTGGCTTGCTTTCTTCTACAAGATTTACTTTCCAGAAAAAGTGAGGTCCCTCAGTTGTGTCCAGCTGTGATCCCGTGGACTCCTCCTCTGTCCATGGGATTTTCCAGGCAAGAATACTGGAGTGAGTTGCCATTTCCTGGAAAGCCTGCTATGAGTCCAGAGGCTTGAAGTGGATTTACTGAGAAACTAAAGGAGTTTCACGTTCAGAACCTCTTTCCAAGGCCCTGGTAGGGATCTCAGCAATCAAAACTTGCCGAAGTAGGATGTTTAAAAAATACTGTTTTTCTTAAAGAGAGCCCTCTAAACTGTGTCAGCCTTAGGCTTCACACAGCAACATCTGCCCCTCCAGAGACCTTGGGGGATGGGAAGGACTGTCTTCTTCCTTGGCCTCTTCCTCCACACCACCCTCCAGACTTATGCACCACTCCAGTCCACTGCCTCCTCTTGGGAATCTGGCATTTTCCAGTGGAATGACCAGCAGGCTGGCCAGAACTAAAGTCTTTTTGATGGGGCCAGAGCTGCTCAGATCAGGACTGGGCTGGGGAAGGAGGTGTCCCTTTGCTTTCTTCTTTGTCTTTTACTGTTTATTTCCTTTGTGCTGTGCTGTGCTTAGTTGCTCAGTTGTGTGCAACTCTTTGTGACCCTATGGAGTGTAGCCAGTCAGGCTCCTCTGTCCATGGGGATTCTCTAGGCAAGAATACTGGAGTGGGTTGCCCTCCTCCAGGGGATCTTTCCAACCCAGGATCAAACCCAGGTCTCCCGCATTGTAGGCAGATTCTTTACCATCTGAGTCACAAGGGAAGTCCTTATTTCCTTTAGAATTATTTAAAATGAGTTGCTCACTGATACCTAATGGGCTCATTAGCTTGCTTCCTGATGGATGTTTCTGCTCAAACATTGATTTGACTCCAGTGCCTTGCTCCTTTCTCGAATCCTGGCATCTGGACTACAGCTTTCCTTCATCTCTATGGCAACATGGGCTTGGACCCTCTCGAGTTTATACCATGTGTAGTGGTTAATGCTTCCTCCTTGGCTGGAAGTTGGGAGGGGCACCTCCTGGGGTGGGCCACCCTCACATCTCCTGCAAGAAGTTCCCCAGCTCCCCTGTCTCTCATTTTCATAGGTAGCTGGGCTCTTGTCTCTTGTCTCTTAACTCTGGATGCTCCCTCAGCCTCCCCATTTCTTATGCTGGTCCAGGGACAATTCCTTGGCATGAAGTTGTTGTGCAGTCACTCAGTCGTGTCCAACTCTTTGTGACCCCATGGACTGCAGCATGCCAGGCTTCCCTATCCTTCACTATCCTCCAGAGTTTGCTGTAACTCATGTCTATTGAGTTGGTGATGCCATCCAACCATCTCCTTCTCTGTCGACCCTTTCTCCTCATGCCCATAATCTTTGCCAGCATCAGGGTCTTTTCTAATGAGTCAGTTCTTTACATCAGGTGGCCAAAGTATTGGAGCTTCAGCTTCAGCATCAGTCCTTCCAATGAATATTCAGGGTTGATTTCCTTTAGGATTGACTGGTTTGATCTCCTTGCAGTCCAAGGAACTCTCAAGAGTCTTCTCCTTCTTGGCTTGAGGAGGCACTGTCGTTTCTCTATCGTTATCCGCTGTGGCCTGGCACAGTGGACAAGGCTCTGGCTTCTGTCCTGTAAGCTGGAGGGCTAGATCCCCAATCTCCTCTGTGCATGGGACTCAGCAGCTTTCATTCTCAGCCAAGATTTTAGGTCTCTATGGGTCTGGCCCTGTCTCACATTATAGCCACAGCAGTCCTTTTAACAGAAGCCCAGTAGGTACTAGGGCTTCCTTTGTGGCTCAGCTGGTGAAGAATCCACCTGCAATGTGGGAGACCTGGGTTCAATCCCTGGGTTGGGAAGATCCCCTGGAGAAGGGAAAGGCTACCCTCTCCAGTGTTCTGGCCTAGAGAATTCCATGGACTGTATAGTCCATGGGATTGCAAAGAGTCAGACACGACTGAGCACTTTCAGTCACTCACTCAGTAGGTGCTTTGGGGGACTTCAGAAGATCATTTTTCTGGACCTGCTGAATTGGGCGCTGAGGTAGGTGGGGACAGTTGAGGGAGGTCTTTCAGGCTTTACTTAGGCTGCCTGGTCACACATTTCCGAGGATGCCATGTATACCGCAGTCTGTGTGAATGGCACTTCCCGTGAGAACAGTGCTCCATGAAGCTGGGTGCCTTAACTCAGCTTCCCCTGATGAGGACTAGGTTTACAACTGGCTTCCCACAGCTCCTGAATCAAGGGCTTCTGTAATGCCTTCTCTCGAGAACGCAGCATCCTCTGAAGCTCATGAGAGCTTTGCCGGGAAAGAAGAGCAAGGAAGAACTTTGGGCACTTTGTCGCTGCACTGGAGATGTCCCTTTGGAAGACATCCCATATTGTTGAGGTCAAGGGTCAGAAGAGGGAAGGACTGAAGGCGAGGCCTGAGGCAGCACTGATCCTGACCTGGCTTTTGTCCATCCCTTCAGCAAGACTTTTGAGTGTCAGTGGTCTGGCTGTTATTTGCTATGTATTCATGTTACAAATCTGGCTTGTTTGGCCTTTTTGATGTGGCTCTGACCAAGAGTTTTGTGAAATAAGTCCTGAGGGTTATGCTGGAGTTTACTTAGGGAAATGGATCATAACTTTCTGGCTGTTGGGTTTACAGGTAATATTGAAAACTCACTGCATGGACCTTTAATTCTACTTTACTCTTTGAAAGTCAGAAAGACCTGATCCCCTGACGGCAGGACAAGCTTTAGTGACATGGCAAGGTAGCTGGCTGTGGCAGGGAGTTGAGGGAAGGAGGTTGTAAAATTATCATCTTGTAAACATCCACTTGGCAGCCAGACTGCCTTGGGCCAGATCCCGCCTTGCTGCTTAGTGACTGTGTGACCTTGGATAATTCTGTGTCTTTGTGTCTCAGTTTTCTCAAATGGAGTTAACAGTCCTCTCTTAGGTCTATCATGGGGAATCATGAGCATTAATAAGCATAAAGCATTTAGCACAATATTTGGCACATCATAAGCACCTCATTTATACTTCAGTTCATTGTATGACCATCATGTGAGATCGGGAATTTTGTTCCTCTTTGTGTACGCAATGGAGCTGAAGTTCAGAGAGGCTAAGTTATCTGCCTAAGGAAACACAGCTGGCAAAGGGCAGGAAGAGGACTAGAACTCCAGACTTTGACTCTCTGCTAGTACGTTATTACAGTCTATAGAGAGCAGCCAAGGGTAGCCAGAAAAACTTCTCAGGTCACAGGATACTGGGCATGGATGGACTGGGATCAGAGCGGAGACAAGAAGGCTTCCGAGAGAAATGCCAGACTTCCTCCTCTTCCTGGCTTCATGGTAATAGACATGGGTGGAACGTTCCCCAAGGCCCGTGTAGAAAGAACATCCTGTGACTCACAGCCACTTCTCCTTCCCTGCCTGACCCCTTTCCTTCCATATGAGCAGCTGCTGAAGTTGAGGCTGCAGCCTCAAACTTTGTTTTCTGTCTTTGTGGGGCCCCTCATGGGTCATCTTGGGAGATCAGATGACCCGTGTGTCAACATTATATCATCAAACTGGAAATCCTTGAAATTTTTGGCTGATTGCGGTTCATGTCCGTATGCACTTATCAGAAGTTCTGACTTGAGACCTTAGAGTTTCACAGTGTGGAAGTTCCCCAGACCTGTCAAAGCCAGGCAGTGTCTCAAAACCCAGCCTGTTGGTTTCCATCCAAGGCAGGGTCTGGCCCCAGCTCGGGCTGCCATTAGGGGAATGAAGCGCGGTACTGCTGTATGGAAATATTGCTCAAACTAAATTGAATCAAAGGTCAGCTCTGCCCAGACAAGAATAGAAAGCCCAATTGTACTTGACTACTGGACGGCATGTACCACACGGTATCAGACTACTTTAGAGAGTTCGGATTGTTAACCTCAAGAATAGTGTTTCATGTCTCTTGCTTTTCCAGTATGAGATTTATTTACCCTGTGGGTGGCAAAGAGCAATATGGAACTCCAGTTTGTTTCTCCTTGAAATCTTTCCATTTCTGGCGGTCTCATCACTGTTGCGTTTAGATATAGAAGGGCGATCTTAGAGTGACACTTTGCCCAACAGACTGAGTTGTACCAGGTAATGATGCCACTTTACATTTAAATATGTTATTACATTCAAGTCGTACAACGCCTTGGTATTATTATCCCCATTTTATTGGTGAGGAAACTGAGACTCACAGGTTATGTCTTTTGCCCAAGGTGACTGAGTAAAGCTGTGAATTGAATCAGTGTCTGTCTGATCTCCAGGTTCAGCATCTTTGCACTATCTCATGTTGCCACATTGCCTTATTCCACGAGTAGCATGGCCAGCTTTTGATGGCAAAATCATTATAAAGCATTTTAAAAGAATAAAATGATTTACTTAGTTCCTATATAGTTGAGAGAGCAAGGGTTTATAAGCCAGAGCTGATTGGGTTCAAATTTACCACTTGCTTGCTCTGTGGCCTTGAGCAGGATGTTAACATCTCTGGATCTGTTTCCTTATTTGAAAAATGGAAAAAATAATACTTTTCCCATAAGCTTGTTTTAAGGATTGTAGAAAATAAAACATATAAGTGTCTGATGCTCGGCACATGTTGATCCCCTTCCTCTGCCAACAAAGCACTACCATGTCCCTTAAGACGTGTTATTAATTTTAAAAATAGGAGAAACTTAAGCAATTTATACGTTATATATGAACAATTCTTCCTAATCCAGGCCTGGAAAGAACCCATTCTCAGCCCCTAATTCATAAACTTATCTTCCTTTCCCCTGTTCCCTGGCTTCTCAGGGCCCTGCAGGCTGATTCTGATCCCTAACTCATGGTGCTAAGAGCCTCTGGCCACATTTTTAGGCAGAACACCTGAATTCTTCCAACTCTTCTCTTTCTTCCCAGATCATTTGCTGTTGGCCCATTCTGTTTGATTTGGTCTTTCTGTTTCTGGTCTCTGTTTCCTCCTATTTTGATCTCACCTTCTCTCTGTTCCTTGCCTTTTCCGGGCATCCCCCCGCCTCCTTTCTACCTCCCTGGCCTTCAAAGGGGCCTGCCTCCACACAGTTGTTGTTGTTGTTTTTTTTTTGCTTTGTCTGATGATGGCTTCTTGTCTCTTCTTCTCTTTCTCTTTAGGTCCAGAACTCCCTGGGGCTAATGCTACCTCCCCAGTGTTATCTTTCTTTTCCTTCTGGGCCTCCCAAGACAGCCTGACTGTACCTCCCATGCCCACTGCGTTTACAGTGCTCCTGACCAGTGTGACCGGCTCACCCACTCTGTCCCTCTGGGGCCACAGTCTCCACTGGCTGTTTGGGGGCCTGCTTACCGTTCAGCTTCTTATCAGCTGTCATGAATCCTTGTTCCAGGGGCTCCTGGAACACATCTTCCACCGTGTCCACTTCTCAGTGAGACAGGTATGCCGTTGCCTTAGCAGACGGGTCCAGGAGAGATGTGTCAGGTCTCTTCCCACCCCCTGATTTCAGTGTTGACCGATTCCGGAGTGGCAGAGTGGGCTGGGAAGTTCACAGCTCTGTTCCCCTGACCTTCTGTCCCTGTCCTCTCAGAAGGCAAGGGCAAGGATCCTGTCTTTGTACAGCATCTCTTTTTATTACAGATTCCTGCCTTCAAGGAGCCCTGAGAAATATTACTACTTGGAACTACAGCTCTAGTGTTTTGACTTCAGTAGCTGTTTAGAAATTTGTTGATTAATTAATTAATCAAATTAATCAAATTCCGTTCTATGTAGAATAAGGACTATGTAGTTCCTGGAGCTGTGATGGTCCCGTGGGTCTCAGAAGACTCTGGCTTCCCCAGGACTTGCCATAAAAGATCAGGAAGCACAACCCTAAATATTGTAGTTTCTCTAAGGAACTCTTCACTTGTGTCAGCTAAGACCTTATCAACATTTGTTTTGTTTTGAACTTGTTTAATTTCTCCACTTGTATTTTCTGTTTGGGCAAATTCCAGTAGATAGTGAAGGACAGGGAAGCCTGGCTTGTTGCAGTCCATGGGGTCACAGAGAGTTGGATATGACTGAGCAACTGAACAACAACAAATATTCTCTTCCAGTATGTGTGAGTCAGTATTCAGGGCATTCTATACTGTCATTACTGTTTACCTAATCCACCCCCTAGTATAGCTATCTCCATTTACAGAAGAATGTAGGGTTGGAGAATTTAAGCCTCCAAGGGCCTGTAACTGGAAAATTCTGAAACTGAGATAGGAACCAAGTTAGCCAGACTCTAGAACTTGGAATCTTTCAAGAGTGTATCAGTATCCTTGGCAAGCCCTCACTGTAGAGAAGGAAACTTCTGGATTGGGAACCCTGGCCCAGATGAACAGCAGGAGTTCCCGAAGCTGTGTGCACCCCGGCTCCCAGCCTCCTCTAATCTGCTCTAAGGAGTCACCCCAGGGAGCAGCCAGGTCACCCTGTCTTACCCCCTTCTCCAGAATCCTGAACTTCCCAGGGAAGCCCTGGTTTTCCTGAGGAGGGTCCAGCTATCTCAGTGAAGTAGGCAGGAGCTATCCTTGAAGAAGAAAGTGGAGCCCTAGCATCAGAAAAACCCTGAAACAACAAAAACTACCCTAGAAGACACCTGAGTATGTTTGTTCCTAGCTCTTTTCTGGCGGAGAGATGTTTCCCAGTCATGTTTATACAAGGTCCTGCTTAAGCCGAGTAAAGCCAGGAGTGAGAATCTGGCCACAGTTTCTCTAGGCCGTTGCCCCTGGAATAGGGTCAGGGCTGGGAGACCCTTCTTGGGTCCTTTTAAGAAGAATATCTGGGTGTTGGAAGCTGACATGATCTTTCTCTACTTCTCTCTTCTCTCTCTCTCTTTTTTTTTTTTTTTATTTGCCTCTTCCACCCACTTCTCAAGCAGCTGATCGCTGTGGTTCCTTTTCATGTTAAACAAAAGAGACTACAGCGATCTTGTAACTGGAGCCGGGGACAGGAGGGCACTGACCGGGAGTAACCCCACTGCAGGCTCTGCTGAGGACTGCCCTCCTCCGCCTTCCTGGGCTGCTGCCCTGCCTCCTCGCTGCTTCTCCGCTGTGCTCAGGCAGGCTGGGAAGAAGCAGAAGGAACGCTAAGTGGCCCTGAGAGCATCCCCCCACATCCACCCCATGTATCCCCCTGGTGCAGTGATCCTCCCCGCCACACCCTTCTCCCCTGCCATGAAAGTGTTTCCTTAGCCTGCTCAGAGAGGCCCGGCCCTGAGGACTGGCAAGGAACTGAGGATTCTGTTCTGTTTGTCCTCAGCCCACAAACACACATTTCACTTGTTTTGTTCTTTGGACTCCAAGCTCCTGAATTGGTTTCTTTCTTTCTTTTTTTTTTTTCCCCTCCTTTTCTTTGCCCTACCTCCCTGCATACAAAGCAAAGCTCTCTGGAAAAGGACAGACCGCTGCTGGCTTCTCCAGGCAAAACCAAGGAGGCTGATTTCAGCTGATCAAGTATTTTGGTCCACATTGGAGTTATGGCAACAGGAGAACTCTTGGGGCCTTTTGCTGGATGGTGACTTTCAATCTTCTCTTCGGGCAGCAGGGACCCATGTTTAATTTAGTGACCGGTCCAGTTCCCTGATGACCATATTCTGTGACAGTGTTTATAGCCTCTCAGTTACCCTTGTAAACTCCTGAGGCTCTTTCCCTCCAAAAGACTACTTTCACTTTCTTGATCTTTGTTTTCACAACAACCTATGAATGTTACTAGCGCATCTTACATCTAAGGAAACTGAGACCCAGAGAGATTCAGAAACGGAGAAAAGTGAGGTTCACAATTGCACAGTTAGGAAACAGCTGAGCTGGGACCTGAATTCAGATATTCTAATGCCAAGTCCAATGCCGATTTAGCTTAATCCCAAGTGTACTTTTTAGTACCAACAATAAGACAATCCCTAAGATCTTCTATAACCCACACATTACAGATAGGAAAATCGAGGTCATGTCAGCTCACGTAGAAAGAGTTAAATGGCCAAGTAAGTGACTGTCTTTTCCATTAAGTGTTTTCTATCTAGTGTCCAATGACTGGTTTTTCTTACTAGTCATCTTCTATCTATGCCCATCCCTGCAGTGATGTTGTAGAGGTGATTATTCCCATTGATTCTCTGTAAAATGCTAGATTTCTTTATTCTTTTCTAAAGTTCTGATTAGGCAAACCAGTCAGCTTCAACCTTTTCTTCACCTTATAACAGTGTCAGCAGAAAGAATTCATAATTCTCTCTGACTCAGGAACTCAGCCAGGCAAATACATAACGCGCGCGTGCGCGCGTGCACGCACGCACACACACACACACACACACACACACACACACACACACCGTGGATCATAAATTCAATATTGACTTGGTTGGCAAAGTCACTTCTGTGTTCTTATCTATTCTGAAAGCATATACTTTAGGATCAGACTAGCACTGAAGCTAATGAGGTATCTTTCCTGAAAGTGATGATGGTATTAGCCATCTTTATTAGACCTTTATTGAGGACTTTCCTTGGTTCTAGGCCTTATGCTGCGACTTCAGGTACATTTCTCTTTTAACCCTCAGCTCAGTGCAGTGAGGTAGATGCTTGTCATCCTCATTTATCCTGTTATGGACATTTCTCATGCCTTGCTTCCAGCTCCCACATTCCTGACTGTCTTCCAGACCCTGGGCTGATGCAGCTGAGGAGGTTCACTATCTTGACCTAGTCCGTCTCACACGCATGTCCTGCTTCACCCATGCCTACGCACAGCAGGTCATCTCAGTTCATTACTTGATTCACTCTTTTGTGTTCATCATCCACCACTGACGGGATGCCTCCTCCGTGCCAGGCACTGCTGTCCTTTTGAGTAAGTCCTAGCCCTCAAGCACTTCTGTTCTTCTGGAGAAAATGATGTGGTCTCAGACAACTGTAGCTCGGGGAAAGCACACATAGGAGGCTATTAGGGTATGGAGGAATGGCCACCTGACCCAGCTTGAGGGCGCCATGTCAGGACAGGCTTCCTGGAGGAGATGACTCATGGCCCAAATCTTAAAGATGGGTAAGAGTTAGCTAGGGCAAGAGGAGAAGGGCCATTTCAGATATCGGGCTTTCTTGGTATTATTGGCTTCTCTACTCATTTTCCTGCCAAGAAAAAAAGTGGAGAAAACTTGAGACCACAGGTACAAAATCACCCTACTCTGGCCTCACATTGTACCTCGTCCTCTTCCTTTTCCCATCCTACTCCCCAGATCTTAGGTTCTGAAGAAGCTCTTCTATGCTTATCTGCTTGTGTGTTTATTTATTCACTCGGAAACGCAGAGAACCATGGGTACACGGGACTATGTCTACAGGGTGTCATGGTCCCTCGTCATGGGAGGTCTTCCTCACCTTCTCCTCTTCAGCCGCAGCCTCCGGAGATTTCTGGCTGTCTGTTCTTTTCCAGAACCTGGCTTCAGTCTGTTCAGATTAACTCCCGCCTTGAAACAGATAAGCCTCATCTGGGTCAAATGCTTCCATGAGTTGGCTTCCTTCGGCTCTGTCACCCAGAGCTCTGCTTTTTCTATTGATTTGCCTCTTCATCACCCTTATCATCCTTGGAAGTTCCTTGAGGGAAGTGTCTGTGTCCATACCTTTGCTCTATACATCATTGTGGTACACTGGTCAAGGTGAGTGAAGTAAACCCTTCTCAATAATCACAATACTATTATCATTTTTTGAGCAACTACCGTGAACCTCTTGCTCACTATTCGTGCATTAGCTAGTGTTAGTGAAAGTCGCTCAGTCATGTCCGATTCTTTGTGACCTCATGGACTGTAGCCCTCCAGGCTCCTCTGTCTATGGGATTCTCCAGGCAAGAATACTGGAGTGGGTTGCCATGTCCTCCTCCAGGGAATCTTCCCAACCCAAGAATCGAACCCAGGTCTCCTATATTGCAGGCGGATTCTTTACCATCTGAGCCACCAGGGAAGCATTCATGCATTACATGCCAACATCTCTAATCCTATTACCTTTGAAAAGTGGGTACTATTAACCCTTACCTTCTAGGTCAGAAATCTTGGGCTCTGGAAGGCAAAATGAATTTCTCAAAGCCATGCAATTCATAAACAGCAGAGTTCAGAATCAAAGTTAAGTTATTCTGTCCCCATACCCCTGAACTTTTCATTTCACTAATGTTTCCCAAACTTGGCTGGAATCATCATGGCAGATAAAATTCTGATGCCTGTGTCTTAGCCCCAAAAGTTCTAACCATGCAGAAGTTGTTAGGGGGTGTGGCCTGGGCCTTGGGATTTTTGCAAAGCCCCCTCAGGAGTTTCATGGGAACTGAGGTTGCAAAACAGTGCACACTGCACTGCCTTCCTCTGCCCATGCTGGCTGCAGCTTGGTGTTGGTGGCATGTAAATCTGAATCCACATGTGTGGTATCCATGTGACCAGAATGCAGGTTCTTCATATCCAGGGATCATTGGCATTCCCTGCTGCCACCCCATATGGCCACCTCACCACCCTGTGCATGGGCACTGCCAAAGGTTGCTGACTGTTTCATCAGCCTCTTGGCTCTTCTGCCTCATCCAGAGGATTCACTGAGAGGTGGTTGGGGTTTGATCACATCTAGATGTTCTCATCAGCGGAGCCTGTTGACTTAACTGAAACGTCGTGTAAACGCACTGTGCATGCCCCTTTGACTAAAGCATGTTGCTTGTGACCTAGACCCTCACATGTGCAGTGGGGTCAGCCTTCCACCCTGTAGCAGCCTTGCTCTGGAGGAAGAAGGTTGTTCTGAATTTGCCTAGCACAGGGTCGATTCCTGCTCTGGCTTTTCACTCTCAGGAGTGGCCTGCCTGGTCACAGACCAGGTGAGCTCATGTGCATATTCTGTTCTGCCTGGGTCTCAGGGAAGTTTTTTTTTTTTCCCCCTCCCCTCCCTTTACAGATGAGGCAGTGGAGACACAGCTAGGTGAGATGACCTGGCAAGTAAATGGATACAGAGCCCAAGTTTTCTCACCCCTCGGTGTGGTAGTTTTGTCATTGTTCCACAACAGTCCGTGTCAGGCTTTCCAGGTCAGACTGCAGTTGAAGCCACTAACTTTCCTGTCTTCTTCCTGTTTACCCCTACCTTTGGGATACTGGGACATCTAGGGTGTCACTTTGTGTCTCTGGGAATACAATTCTAGTGACCAGGGGTCCTGTTTATCTTGGGGTGCAGCCTGGGGGTCGTCCCAATATCTGCGAGCCATTCTTGAGCCTGTACAGCTGAAAGGAAATCTTCTTTGATGCTCCTCAGATACTTCTGAGATCTTCCCAGCCCTGATCCCATCTCCTGGTACTTATTTCCCAGTCACCATTCATTGATCAGTAATTCTTTGCCTGATCTGGGCACTGGGATGCGAAGATAAAAGACATATTCTGTGTCTCAGAGGCATAGTTTAAGGGAAAGTGAAAGTGAAATCGTCTGTCTACAATACGGGAGAACTGGGTTCGATCCCTGGGTCGGGAAGATCCCCTGGAGAAGGAAATGGCAATCCAATCCACTCCAGTACTATTGCCTGGAAAATCCCATGGACAGAGGAACCTGGTAGGCTACAGTCCATGGGGTCGCAAAGAGTCAGACATGACTGAGCGACTTCACTTTCACTTTCAAAAGGATGGTCCTCAGAACCCTTGCATTAGAAATACAGAAGATGCTTATTAAAACGTAGATTCTTAGGCCCCACTCTAGAGCTACTATTTCAGGATCTCTGGGAATCCAGCCCAAGAAATTACATTTTAGCATGTCCCTAGGTGAATCTTCAATGCTCTGAGGTTTGGCAGCTACAGAAGTGAATGAGATGGTATGAAGACAGTATCGTATGTGATGGGGAGCACCAGGCAGGTGGCAGCCTGCAGGAGCACCTTTTCTCAGGAGGGACACTCACTCGGCCAGGACCACTTCTTAAAATGTGTCATGGGAAATAATTGCTGCTGCTGCTAAGTTGCTTCAGTCATGTCTGACTCTGTGCGACCCCATAGATGGCAGCCCACTAGGCTCCTCTGTCCCTGGGATTCTCCAGGCAAGAATACTGGAGTGGGTTGCCATTTCCTTCTCCAATGCATGAAAGTGAAAAGTCAAAGTGAAGTCACTCAGTCGTGCACGACTCTTAGTGACCCCATGGACTACAGCCTACCAGGCTCCTCCATCCATGGGATTTTCCAGGCAAGAGTACTAGAGTGGGGTGCCATTGCCTTCTCTGGGGGAATAACTGGGAGTTAGCCAAATAAGGTGTAGCCAGAGAACTGTTTCTCTAGAGATGTGAGTCATGCTCAGTGTGCCCTTCTGTGGTGGTGGTTTAGTTGCTAAATCATGTCCAGCTCTTGTAACCCCATGGACTGTAGCCCACCAGGCTCCTCTGTCCATGGGATTTCCCAGGCAACAATACTGGAATGAGTTGCCATTTCCTTCTCTAGGGGATCTTCCTGACCCAGGGATTGAACCTGGGTCTCTTGCGTTGCAGGCAGATTCTTTACCAACTGAGATCATTAAAAGTTTACTTTAGCAGAACATGCCTGAATCAGACAGCACTGATGAAAGTCTGGCTGGGTTTTGAGACCTCCTCCTACTTTATCTCTGCACATCACCCCCTTAGCTCCCAGGATTAACTCCTGTTCTCTTTTTAAGCCTCACCTCACAGCCCCGTTTTCAGATCAGACACCTATTTCTCATCAGTTAAGTGATTTGAGTTTGCTAGGTTTGCCCCCTAGAGGTCGGTTCATGCCAGGGCCTGTGGGCTGCAGTCTCTCAGTGATGTCTGGCCAGTCATCAGGTCTTGATGAGCTGGCCTTCTCTTTATTGAATGAAGTTGGGTTATTATGAGAGAGGGGCAGAAGGAGAAGTGGACACTCAAATGAAATATGGAAGAGAAAATGAGAGCATTCCAGTAAGGGGGACCCACAAAGCATCTGGTCACCTCACTGTTTGGAGATAAAGAAGCTGAAATTCGGAAAGATGATATGAAATATCCAACTGATACCACTTAGGCACAGCCTCCAACTCTAGGGACTAAAATTGGATTTCTGGCTAGTGCTTTTTCTGCTTCACTACACTGGATTGGAACCTTTTCTAAATGTACCTGGAGGGCTTATTATTTAAAGTGATTCTGTAGGAAACCCTGCAGCAATACAATCATTTAGTAGTGTTGATTTTTAAAATGTGTGCATGCATATTTTCTTAAAGCAGGGGCCGGCCTGGGTGTGGGAGCTCTGTAATCACGTGTTCCACGTCTGGAACTAAATGAAGTCAGGCCTGTGAAAGCACTTTGATATGCATAATTCTCTGCACCCGTGGTTCTCTAAAGGTGGGCGTGGTTCTCTAAAGGTGGGCCCCAGACCAGCAGGTGACAGCATCGTCTGGAAGCTTGTTAGAAATGCAAATTATCCAGCTTCACCCCAGGCTGCTGAATCAGAAACTCTGGGGGGCAGGGGACCAGTTTTCACAAGCCCTGCAGGTGATTCTGATGCCTCTTCAAGTTTCAGAACCACTGTTTTGCATCAAGAAGAAATCAGCCCTTTGGGCTTATGGGAATAAGGTTTTAAGTATCTCTGAGTTTAGCTGTCTGAGATGGCATTGGGGAGATAGGAGCTGTGGGGTCAGGGTCACAAATCTCAGATTTGTTTACTTATTCTTGGAAAAGGGAGAAAAGGCTGTGTGTGTGTATGTGTACAGTAGTGTCGCTCTTCACAGCTTCAGAAAGCACTCTTTTCATGTCTCTGCTGTTAAGGCAAAACTCCCTGAACCTCACTTCTCTGTGTGCTCAGTTGCTTTAAAATGAGGCAGTCAATATTAGGATATTTTGCTCCATTGTGCTTTTTTTTTTCTTTTTAGTTACTCATGAAATGAAAATGAAACACTCTTTCTCCTGCAGGCTTGAAACTTCAGGACTTCCTGGTAGACAATGAAACCTTCTCTGGATTCCTGCATCACAACCTCTCTCTGCCAAGGCCAACTGTGGACAAGATGCTGGGGGCTGATGTCAGTCTCCGCAAGGTAAGCTGCGATCTTCACCTTCCCTGGTGGGGCTCGTGGCAATGACATTATACGAGAGCACCTGGAAGGAAGTGAATAAACTCCTGTCTTTGTAATGGTGCTGAAGGAGGTTGGCGGCTCCAATGCCATATCACCTATTTTTACCTCCCTTCTCAGGCTGGCCCTGCCACACCATCCAGAGAGTGGAAGGTGCAACCTCATGTCATGGGCCAACTAGTTGAAATAAAACTGATTTCCTGCTTGTCAATTGGCATGTATTGATTTTGTTTTTTTATTTTGTTTGTGAAAGTCGCTCAGTTGTGTCCGACTCTTTGAGACCCCATGGAATACAGTCCATGGAATTCTCTAGGCTGGAATACTGGAGTGGGTAGCCTTTCCCTTCTCCAGGGGATCTTCCCAACCCAGGGATCGAACCCAGGTCTCCTGCAGGTGGATTCTTCACCAGCTGAGCCACAAGGGAAGCCCAGGCATGTGTTGATAACGTCTTCCTAAAGGGGAGATGAATTTAAGATGAATTAAGCATTAAAAAAAAAAAAATCTCACAGTTCTGAAACAATAACTTGGGTTGAGGATTCTTACCTAAAGTGTCTCGTCTATAAAATCTAAAACATTTTTAAAATGTAGTGCTTTCTTTTTTAAAATTAAAAATTTATTTCTTTTTAATTGGAGGATAACTCTACAATATTGTGTTGGTTTCTGCCGTATATCAACATGAATCCGCCATAGGTATACATATGTCCCCTCCCTCTTGAACCTCCTTCCTACCTCCCACTCCTTCCCACCCATCTATGTTGCCACAGAGCACCAGATTTGAGCTCCCTGCATCAGAATAGCAAATCCCCACTGGCTATCTATTTGTAATGTTTCTTTTAAAGATAGATGAGAAAGATATCTAGAAAATATAGAATATAAATAATAAGTAAATAGAAATTAAATAAAAATAAGTAAAAATATTTAAAATTTAAAAAATAAATAGAAAGATATCTGTTATTAAGGAGAATATGCTTAATTTTTTTAAAAATTTATAATCAGGAAGTAATATTAGTGTTTAGTAACATTTTAACCTTAGATTTTAAAGAACTTTCCTCTAGCATTGTTAGATAATCATCTGGCTCCTATGCAGTGGGCAGCAGGCCCAGATTGCATAGTTATTGATTTCCAGAGGACCTTCTCAAGTTTATTCTGTGGTAGAAAGGGGAACTGCTTCCTTACCCTGTCTCATGTTTATATACTAGCTTGACTTTGCCATAAGCAGAAGTAGTGGAACTGTTTATGCCCCAAAATAAAATCTTTGGTTTACATGATATAGAATTTTTAAAATTAGAAAAATGTTCTTATTGCTTGCCCTTATGAAACTAGGAAAATATGCCTGTGTTTACCAATTCTGCGGTTGGGAGATGGGCCAAAGGCAGCAGGCTTATAAAAATCATTAGCATGATTTCCATTGCCCCCTGCCAATTTCTTATCACATCCCACCAGTTTAAAATAAGGGGCATCCTAAATATGGAAGTGGTCCTTGCAAGGTAATTAGTCTCTGTAGTCACCGTTATCACTGTCTTAAACACAAATACTAAAGGTCAGCTAGCAGCAAGGGCTAGTCAGAGAAAAGAGGAAAAGCAAAGTGTACTTGAGTATTTGGCAGTAGGTGGGAACTTAATGGAAACCATGACAGACCAAGTGCTCTGCAGTGTTGGAGAGCTGCATGGGTCCTGAGAAGCTTCTGGTCCATCACTCCCAGGAGGTTGTACCACGAGCAGGTCAGGCTGCCTTAATTGAAACAAACAGAGCATGTTGTAACAGAGTAATAAAGTCTGAATCGTTCATTCATTCGTTCCACAAATGTTTATTGTCCACATGTTCCAGCACTGAGGACACAAAAGGAACATGAAAAAACAAGGTCTCTCATCTTATTGAACTTTTGCCTAATGGACAGTAAGGGCCATATGTGAAGAAGTGTTAGATCCAGTAAAGCTAGTTACGTAAGATATGGCCAAGGAGAAGTTCTTTGCTATAATGTGTAGGCCAGTTCTAAGTCATTCTTATCTGTCAATGAGATAAGAGGATTGACTTTCTAGTACTCTGCTTTGACACAAGTAAAAGGAAGAGTTCCACATTCTGAAATTGTTTGAACATAGTTATATGCATTAGTTAAATATCTTTATCTACAAATAAATAGTATAAATACGTTTTCCCCCACGATTTAGTCCAACCCCAGTTTAAAATAATCATCTATTTCAAAATAATGAGAACTTTCTATTTTCTCTAACGAGTGGTTTTGGGAGTTCAGACTCCAGATTCCTATTTGCTGAGTCATGTGTCCCACTTTTGAGAAAAAGAATTAGACTCAGGATTTCCCTTCCCAAGGAGAAGAGTGTGGAGGTGATGAGTCAAATGCCACATTCTGGTTTTGAATGTCCTGTAGCATCATGCCTTGCTTTATCCTGAAGTTCAGTAGAGACCCAGTGCTCTGGACAGGGTATAGTAGTGTCCATTCCTCAAAGCGATATTGATATTAAGTGTCCCCAAGAGGCTTCAAGGACCCTGCTTCCCATCTGTGTAATCTAGTTTTACTTCTCTCTCTTTGCATGAAATGTTTATAGGTATTTTTGCAAGGCTACCAGTTACATTTGACCAGTCTGTGCAATGGATCAAAATTGGGAGAGGTGATTCGACTTGGTGACCAAGAAGTTTCTAGGTTTTGCAGCCTGCCAAGGGAGAAACTGAACACAGCAGAGCAGGTGCTTCGTTCCAACTTGGATATCCTGAAGCCAATCGTGGTGAGTAGGCTTGCTGTGTAGGGAAGCTTTTAGGATGTGACATTTTTCCCTGGACAGCATGACTCTATTTTTGTAGAAACATAGGGTTGGCTGGGAGTTGGCGATGTGATTGGCTCAGATTCCGAGCCATCTCCCCAAGAGTCAGTAAGGGAAGAGTGAGTTGGGTGTGGCTCTGAGTCCAAATCTGTTTCAGAGAAGACCTACTTTCTTTATAGTTTTTAATGTTGTAAAGGTTCATCTGAAGAAGGAATTCTCTAGATTAAAAAAAAAAGTCTCAAAACCATTAATGGGAAGATGGATGTCCATTTTAAAAAGCGTATCAGAAAGGAAACACTGAGATGTCTCAGTGGGAAAACCCTGGGATTGAATGGGAGCGTATGCAATAATTAACTTAAAAAATGACAAAATTGCTTTCAGAGGTTAAAAAATACCAACGAAGTCTGATTATCAGTTGGGAATCACTCGTTCAAAGGAGCAGTCCATGAGAATACACATTCATTTCTAGTCCAAAAATAGGACTAAGTCTGAGCATTCTGGTTGTCAGTGCTGTGCCTAGTTCCAGAATAAGTATCTTTCTTTAGGTTTTCTGGGAGCTCTGGTAAAATGCCTTGTGAACAACATCCTTTAGCATCCATCCAGCGTTCAGGTTTCCTGCTTACCAGACAGCTCCCTGATTGTCAGTAGGCTCTTTTAAAACCAGGGGAAAAGCCCTGGAAGAAGAACATGCCTGGAAAGAGAACTTCCTCGTTCTAATAGAAAGAGATTGGAAATTTCTGGGACTTTGCACACCATAATTTCTCTAGAGAAAGATGGGCCCTCCTGGGGTATTAAGAAGGTTCGGTTTCTAGACCCTGTACCTGGATCATCTCCTAGAATGTTCCTTAGAAACACATCCCAGAGTTTACACTCTTGACTGGCCATTGAAGAGTCCTTGGATCCTGCTTGATTCTCTGCCTGAAGTGAAGGGAGTAGTAAAATGGAATTCTGCTGCTTGCCTGGCAGGTTTTATTGTGGCCCCCATCAGTGTGAAGGGCTTAGCCTCAATGCTTAAGATCTGTTTTTGTTCTCTTCCAGAAATAGTATTTTCTATTTCAACGTTTTAAAAAATTTACTGAGTTGTTTTTTTCTAGTGGTCTGTGATTCTGTAGTATAATTTACAGAGATGTTTGCAGCCCCAGATAACTGGCCTAGTTGGATAAGCTCACCTGTGAAGACACTTGCAGCCTGTTGGCACTTTCTGCATCATGAGTCAGAGTCAAAGGTTGTTGCAAATACTAGCTCATTTCCTTGGACTATTTTGGTTGTTTTGCTTTGCTTCGCTACAAGACAGAAATGTTCACCCTTTCAGCTGGGATGATTTGAACTTTGGAAAGATGGGTGTTTTTAGAAGACAGAATAAATTTACTCTGGTGCCCATTCATTGTTTCATTTCTGTTTACTCATTAAACACCTATTGTATGCACAGCCCAGTAAAATCCCTCCAATTATGTAATTTCTGAATTACACTCTAAGTAGAAAGACAGCAAAGCCTTCATAATCTGACAGTCAATAGCTTAGGGTTTGACTTGAAAAATCTCTCCCTAGTTGGGAAAATTAGTGTGATTGGGAGTGTGGAAATGTACTGTCAGAACTGTCAGCTGCTTCACAGCCCATCCTGTCGTGTTGTGGTGGAGCCTTGTAGACCAGTTGGTTCATGGCAGGTGTTGATTAGGGTGGCTGCCATATGCTTCCTTCACATCTCTTGGGCATAGGAGCATTTCAGGTTCTGCTCCTGCCTGTCAGCTGTTATTGTGAGATCTCTCTTCCTAAAATCAGAAAATGGGGCTCTTGAATCAGAACATGGTGAGTGGCCAGGATGGCTCTGTGTAAAGATGTTTTAGGAGATACCATTGGGGATGAAATGACTTCCAAACATTTTGAAATGTGACTCTTAAAGCAGTGCCTTAATTGGAGCACTGGGATTGATATTTGATTTATATTAAGCAGCCTTTTGCTTTAGCCATTTGGTTGGAATTTTGGTATTGGTGATGGCAGATGGGTGTGCTGTGAGACCTGCTTGTACACAGGCAGTTAATTGTGCCAAGAAATACAACAGGAGCAGCAACCAACATTAGGGGGTGGGAGAGACAGAAACTGTTCTGTCAATATATATTTCTGCACCAAAAGTGGGTTTCGAGGAGAGACATGCTTTGAAACATTTCTGCTCTTTCTCTCTTTTTCTTGGTGTGGCTGTTTCTCTGTTTTTCAGTCAAGATATTCTGATTCTTTCTCCTGGGTCTTCTTCAGTCCTCTGATGACCACTTGGACCACAGTATTTTGACAACAGTGGGGAAGTGTGGCAGAGTAGAAAGGGTGTAGGCTTGGGGTCAGCTGTTTCTGGGTTCAAATACTACCTCAGCATTTTACCAGTTGTGCTACCTTAGATAAATTAAGCCTCAGTTTCCTATTCTTTCACATAGTGATAATGTAGTTTGCCCTTTGCTGTGATTATTGCTCACATATATGAAAAGCCTGGCATAGGGCCACTACACATTAGATGCTCAATAAAAAGAAGTTAATAATTTAATTTATGTGAGTGATATAAATTATGTGCTTGAAAACAGTGGCTGGTAATGTAGACATTTTCTTCTATAAATCAGTGCTAGGAATCAGTCATTAATGTTCATTACTTTTTACATCTGGATACCACCCTTATGGCAGAAAGCAAAGAAGAACTAAAGAGCCTCTTGCGAAAAGTGAAAGAGGAGAGTGAAAAAGTTGGCTTAAAACTCAACATTCAAAAAACGAAGATCATGGCATCTAGTCTCATCACTTCATGGCAAATAGATGGGGAAACAATGAGAGAATTTATTTTGGGGGGCTCCAGAATCACTGCAGATGGTGACTGCAGCCATGAAATTAAAAGATGCTTGCTCCTTGGAAGAAAAGCTATGACAAACCTAGACAGCATATTAAAAAGCAGAGACATTACTTTGCTGACAAAGTACATCTAGTCAAAGCTATGGTTTTTCCAGTAGTCATGTATAGATGGATGTGAGAGTTGGACTACAAAGAAAGCTGATCACCGAAGAATTGATGCTTTTGAACTGTGGTGTTGGAGAAGACTCTTGAGAGTCCCTTGGACTGCAAGGAGATCGAACTAGTCAATCCTAAGGGAAATCAGCCTTGAATATTCATTGGAAGGACTGATGTTGAAGCAGAAACTCCAATACGTTGGCCACCTGATATAAAGAACTGACTCACTGGAAAAGACCTGATGCTAGGCAAGACTGAAGGTGGGAGGAGAAGGGGACGACAGGATGAGATGGTTGGATGGCATCACCGACTTGATGGACAAGAGTTTGAGCAAGCTTGGGGAGTTGGTGATGGACAGGGAAGCCTGGAGTTCTGCAGTCCACGGGGTTGCAAAGAGTCGGACATGACTGAATGACTGCACTGAATTGAAAGTGCATTTTATTGTATGATATAACTGATTGACATATTCTATAGATTAACATGTGGACAGCTTCAGGGAGAGTGTTCATTCTGCCATAACTGCCTTTGGATTGGAACATACATTGGAACAATATTTCATTAAGTCTTTGAAGTGTTTCTTCAGTGCCCTTGGCTTTTTTTATCAGTCCTATTCCAGCCCTGTGTACTTTCTTGCTTGTATTCTGAGAGTGACTCTAAGGCACAGTAAACACTACTCATTAAAGTTTGTCATGCATAACCAAATAGAACGATAACTTTGGGAAGCAGAGCATCTCTAAACAAGGCATGAGATATTCATCAACAAAACTAACACATAATTACTGTCTGTCTGCTTTGTACCAGTTACTGGTTGAAGGCATTGAAGTTTCAGCCATGAACAAGACAGACAAGGTCCACATGGTACTTTCATTCCAGTGAACACTGAGAACCGACTTTAAGGCTGAGATTGGGAATTTGAGGAATTTTTCACAGGTTCTGGGTTCTGTAAAGTGAGGGCTGCCCTTCCCAGCAGCTCCCTAACAACAGCTTGTTCAATGTGGAACACCGTGATCCCCAGTGAAAGTCTGTGTCGTTACGTACACTTGGGCTCTAGTCCTGTCTCAGTGATGTGAAGATGGTGTCTGATCCTTGTGGCAAGGGAAATGGTATCTGATTTGAGTTAGCAAGGACAGGCATACAGACTGACCTTTATTGCAGTAACAACTTAGACACTGCACAACTATGTGACTAGATTGTCTTGACTTCTGGTGGGACCTTCATCCGAAAACAGAAAGCTCTGTCTCCATGGAACAAAGTGTTCTGTTTCTGTATCTTCTGATGTATGTAGTCCGCTCTTGCAAAGGTGGAACTCTGTTCATGGGACAAAGGAGGTAAGGTAAGTGGTGCCCTGAAGTGCCCAGAGGACTAGTGCCCAAGTGACCAGCTGGACTGTGCAGGGACAGAAAGAGCAGGCATAAGAGGAGTGGACAGTCATTCTTATCTTGAAGGGTTTTTGTTTAGCGTCTTCTTGACCCTTTGATAAGGACTCAGCTTGGCTCATAGCTTTTGGGGATTAGGTATTTCTCAGTTTGTCACATGCAGTGACAATGTTTTGCAGGAAAAAACACTTGGTTTTCCCTCTCCTCCTGTCTGAAACACAGACTCTTGTGGGAAGTATCAGGTTTTGTTTGGTTTTGTACAGTTTTACTGCCCACCTGTTTACAACATGTGCTTTTGCCTGGCAAGCAATTGCAATTGCTATCATTTGGTAAATTGTAGAATGACACGTCTCAGGGATTTACTGTGTTAGACTCTGTTCACCTAATTCGTGGAAGAACAGGGGAAACACAGAACTGGGGATAAATTACTGAACTAAGCAGTGTGTTACTATGACTCAACTCCAAATAGACAGATGTTTTTGCCTCAAACATACTATTTTTTCCTTGAAATAATATAATTAGTTTACTTGAAATAGTATAATTTTTTTCTTGCCATGTCTAAGATAAAGGCTTGATTTTTGATCCTGAATTATGTGGTAGTAGGTATATTTAACTATGTTTAGAAATAGCAAAAATGAAATATTTTAATGTATAATTCACATATAATTTAAAATTTAATATTTAAGTTGTTGAATTGCTTTTAAAAGATTAGTACTGTCCTTAGACATGAGTTATAATTCCCTACTTCAATAAAAATTATTAAAATGTTCCTCAAAGTACAATTGTTATTGTCATGTGAATGACTGCAAAGAGACAGTAATTGCTTTGGGTGATGATAGTCTTTGTACCTGGTATGTGGCTTACTTATTTTCAATTGGAAGTAAAACATATAAATCCTAGCCCTGAGTTGGCTTTTCTGAATATGGGCAATGTGAAGCAGAAATTGTAGTCTGCTTTATAAGAGTATTTCAGGGAAGTTTGAAATGTACAATGCACACATTAAAACATGCATTTGCAAGGAGAAAACAAAATTGTGTCTTATATTGAGAATACTATTCAAATATATGTACAAGCATGTCTCATTGTAGTAGTGGAGTCCCTGCAAAATTTTGAGTGTGGATAAGATTTTTTTAAGCTTAAAAGGATTTCCAGTTACATTTTAATTTCACAGATACTCTGTCTTGTATTTCTATCTGGCTACCACTTCTAATGTATTAATAGTCATCTCTCCCACTTGTCCCTTTGTATAGCTATTATCTATAAACAAACCCTTCATTTTTTCAGGAAATCCTCACACAGCAGGTCAGGGAGGCAGTGGTAAACAAGGTATAGATCTGTGTTCCCTGCTGTTGGGGAGAGGAGGGACAAAGAAAGTAAAGAGATGCTATTCAGAGTGTTAGCCTCTCTGCTGGGTGCTGTGCATCAGGAGACCTCTGATGGGGTGTCCTAACCTAGTCTTTGAGGATTAGGAAAGAAACATCCTCTAAGTTGGAACCGAAAGAATAGAGGTTAGCCAGGTAAAGACAGAAGAATTTTCCATGCAGAGGACATGATGTATGCATGGGGCTCCGAGGAAAGAGGCAAGAGAAGGTGGCATTTAGAGGAACTGTGCATGACTGAGTAGGTCAGAATGGATCAGATGTAGCTACGGGGAGTTTGATGGGGAGAGGAATGGTAAGACATGACACTACAAAGGTGCAGAGGGAAATGTTCATTTAGCCTTTGTAGGCTATTGGGCCTCATCCTTGGAGCAAGGGGAGCCACCTTAAGGCTGCAGATGTGAGTGACTTGATGAGGTGAATATGAAACAGAGTATGTTTGTGAATTTGAATGATCTTTGAAGCAGGACTCACACCAGTCCATTTCTCGCCCTCCTGATGTGGTCTTTCCTTTGCTTTTTACTTTTCTTCCACATTTCTTGGGTGCCTAGTTATTATGTGCCAGGAACTGTGCTGGACAGTGAGTTGAAATAAAACACCAACTCAGAAATTAAAATCGAATCGACTTTGATAAGTTATTGCTTTTGTTTTTAAAAAAAAAATTCAGTCTCTTACAATTTAAACTAAATTTTTGGTGGGGCACATGCTGCAGCATACACAGAAATAGAAATATAATGTTGAACACATGAAATTCATATAATGTTATAAACCGTTGTTACTTCAATTTTAGAAAAGAAAAAGAGAATTCATGTGGAAGGAAAAACTTAAGGAGGATAAAAAGAATATAAAGAAGTCATCTATTAGGCCCAGAAAGGATGGCATAATGGCTTTTATCATTATGGAGCCAGTGCTCCAGAATGTCATGGTTTTAGGAAATGTTGCAGTGTTGTGATTAACATATATTACCGAAATGGGTAAGGGCTTTGAGTAATATAATATTCATTTGTCTGTTCTTCTTATAATGCTAGTATAGTATTTAGTTATGATCTTAAAATATTGAATAATACATGAATTCCTGTTAGCTTAACACAGAATGTATAGTCTCCACTGAAGATTTAATTTTCCCCTTTATCCCTGTCTTCCTTCATACAAGAAAATCTTGCCTCCTGTGCAGGGGAGCTCAATGGGGACCTCTATGAATTTATAGCCAAGAGAATGTTTTTGGTTATGAAAAATAGTAGTAGAAATTCCAAACTGTGAATGGGTTACTGGAGCTCTTTGGAAATACTATTGGCAAGCTCTGTCTGCCTTTGTCAAGTAAATATGAGCAAGAGACCACAGTTAATAGTTGGTGCAGGCACTTGGTTCTCAGATTTTATTGTGTGGCCTTTTTCAAGGCATCTTGCCTGGGGTTAATTTTGTTCAAGGAAGTTAGACATCTTTCGAATCTGATATATATTCAACCTAACCTATATTCCTATCCTTCATTCCTGCCAATCTCCTTCCCTCTTCCTTTTTCCTTATTTTTCCTTGAATTAAAAAGAAAATTATGAAATAGTTCAAGAAATAACACACTACAGATATAGTTGCTGTCATCTGTATATTCCCCTCTTTCCTCAAAGATAGCTGGTATCTTGAAGTTGCGTATTTTTATCCAACTGTATATATATTCACATTCGGTTAATAACAATATACTGTATTGGTTTGCATGCGTTCATATTATGTATGGGTGCATGTTGATCTGCAACTTGTCTTTTTCACCCAGTGTTATGTTTTTGAGATTTATGTATGTTGATAAATGTGGCATCTGGTTACTTTTAACTGATGGCTTGGTATTCCATTTTTATTCTAAAATTTAAAAAAAAAATCCATTCTTCTGGTCTTTGGCTTGTTTTTTTCACTTTGTTCATGGTGTCTTTGGTGCGTAGTTTTTACTTTCAGAAGTTTAATCCCCATTTTTGATTTGGACTTCTGTATTTTAAGAAGACCTTCCTTACCCCAAGTTCATAAATACATTTTCTCCTGTATATCTTTTAACTTTCATTTTTAGTTTTAGCTGTTCAATCTACCAAGAATTTAATTTCATGTAGTGGTGTAAGATGGGAAAATTACTCTCTTAGATGAGTAACTACTTGTCTCAGCAACAGTGGTTGAATAGCCTGCTGCTGCTGCTAAGTCGCTTCAGTCGTGTCTGACTCTGTGTGACCCCATAGACGGCAGCCCACCAGGCTTCCCCGTCCCTGGGACTCTCCAGGCAAGAACACTGGAGTGGGTTGCCATTTCCTTCTCCAATGCATGAAAGTGAAAAGTGAAAGTGAAGTTGCTCAGTCGTGTCGACTCTTCGCGATCCCATGGACTGCAGCCTACCAGGCTCCTCCATCCATGGGATTCTCCAGGCAAGAGTACTGGAGTGGGGTGCCATCACCTTCTCTGGTTGAATAGCCTATCTTTCCTTATTAATTTGTAATATTAAATCTGATTTACATCAGTTTCTTCTCTGTATTTTATAGTATCCAAGCCCCCAAAAGTGAAAGGAAATAGTTTTTACCTCCTATGTCTCCCAATTAAGACCTCTGTTTGTAAGTTTTCCTTACCAAGGTCTCTGTGTAGGTTCAACTTTCAATATGGTAGCCTTTAGGTAAAATGTGAACTTCAAGAGAGAAAGGCAAAGCAAACAAAAAGCCCCCCACCTGGTTTTGCTCATGATTGCTTCATAGAAGGAATGAACATTAACACAGCCGGTGAGCTGTGTCACAGAGACCTACTGGTGTGTGTCATTTAAAGGAAAGCCTGGGCCCATCAGAGGACCAGGAGTGTGGGAAGGCTGGCCCCTGGCATAGAATAATTTTAGTGTCTTATTTTGGTTAAGAGTGGGTTTCTTGTGTTTCAAATTGAAGATTATGAATAGTTTTAATCAACTTGTTTAGTTTTAAATAGAGATTTCAGGTTTACATTGAGTTTAGAAACAGTTATTTATTTCTCGTTGCAGACAAAACTTAACTCTACATCTCTCTTCCCGAGCGAGGAGCTGGGTGAAGCCACAAAAGCTTTGCTGGATAGTCTCGGGAATCTGGCCCAAGAGGTAAGTCATATCTTTTCAGTCCGAGGGGGGCAGACCATCCATTATGACTTTTTTACACCCTGAACTTGATTCAGAGAGTCCATTTGATATGAATGTCATAAAAAATGTAAAATCAACTTTAGAAGCATCTGTGACCTTAAAATTACTTGGTTTGATCTCCTTACTTTAAAGATGAAGAAACCAAGACCCGTGGATGTCTCAGGGTTAATTAGCTTGTAGCTAAAAGCCCGATGTCTAGCCTAGGACTTTCTCCAATTGTTACTCTAGGTTCCGAGTTAATGACTCATTAGTAGAGGAGATGATTCCTCCTTGTCCTCCACGTACTGTGTTTGTCTTATAGCAACTTCTCCTTATTTCTTCTTCAGTAATAAAGCTGGACAGTCTTTTTACCAGAACATTTGTTTACCAACTGAAAGGGAGAAGCTGGTACCCCTAATTTAGATTTTTGCCTTGTGAACTTCTAGCCCCTTGAGTTCAACTTTGGGAATAGAGTCTCCTGATAAATGTTGAGTTTGCCTTTTGGGTCCACATGTTTACAAGTGTATTAGAATCGCCTAACTTCCTGCTTAACAGAATCACCTTTGTCATAAGATCAGAGGGCCTGACTTACAAAATTAGCGGATAAGCACTTCTCTGCCTCCCAGTCAGCGTGTGCTTGCCTTTCTGACACCCAGCCTTGTTTCAGAATAGACTGGAAAAGAGGAACCAATGGTCTGGAGCCCGTTGTGTAGAGAGCTGAGTCAGGGAGTGATGGTCAGAAACCGCACAGACCTTAATGTATAAGACATTGGGAATAATTTGTGGCAAAATTTTCTCAGACTTGGTCCAGCCTTATTATGAATTGCTTCTTTAACTCATTCTTTTTGGTGTTTTTATGATTTTTCTCAAATATCAAAGCTCACTTTATGTCTTCTAAGAATAAATACTTAGATACTTTAGCCACGTGATGTAAAGAGCTGACTCATTGGAAAAGACCCTGATGCTAGGAAAGATTGAGGGTAGCAGGAGAAGGGGGCAACAGAGGATGAGATGGTTGGATGGCATCACTGACTCAGTGGACATGAGTTTGAGCAAACTCAGGGAGATAGTGATGGACAGAAAAGCCTGGCATGCTGGAGTTCATGGGGTCACAAAGAGTTGGACATGACTTAGCGACTGAACAACAACAACAGCAAGAATAAAGTATTGCATGTTCACAAAGGAAAATGCAGAATCTTTGGGAAGTACAAAAAGCACCGAGGTTCAGCTCTGTCAACATGTTACCTAGCGTGTTACTTTCGATCCTGTTCTTTGCAATCCTGCTGCTGTGTGTCTGACTGAAGAGGACTGGCTTTCCAGCTCCTTTCAGGAGGAGAAGCCTACTTCCAGGCTGCCATCTGTTACTCTGGTTATGAATGCTGGTGACCTCTCTGTAGGTGGAGAAGTTGGGTCTCCTGGGGTTCTTCCAGGAGGCAGAATGAGAAGCAGAAACTGCCCTGCAAGTCCATTGCCATCTTTCCTGAGTCCTGTTAGCTGACGGTGACTTGCCCTGTGCTCTCTGCCAGCCCTAGAAAAGGCAGAGCAGGGATCTAACATTTGAAGCTGCCTCTAAACTCACAGTCTGGTTATAGCTGTTTCCTCTTACCTCACTGGCCTGCCTTTTGTCTAGGGTTAAAAAATAATTGAAAGCATGTGATATTCTGTTGCTCACATGGTAGAAACTCTTCAGCTGAACAATATACATTTTTCTTGGCAGCTGCTTCCTTGTGCCCCGCTTATTCCCTGGCCCTGGGCAGCAAGGGCCCCCCACTTCTTTCAGTGGAACACAAAGTCAAGTCACCGTTGCCACCAGTGACTCATTATCTAAGAGTTTCTCTGGGACAAATGGGAGAAGATAAATACATAAGTGCCCTTGTTGATCTGCTCAGTGTTTGGAAAGAAAGTTGGTTGTTTTGACTAAAACACAACCCTTGAAAGGAAAAGGGAGGTAAGCTGCCGTGTTTCTTGTGGCTTCCCCTGGTTTCCATGTGTGATCCGCATGACACATGTGATGAGGCCGACTATGCCTGTTGCACAGGTGACACCGAGGCTCAGAAAAGCTAGACGATTTGCCCACAGTCACCTAGTGGGTTAATTGGCAAGACTAGGATTTGAACCCAGGATGCTTGGCCTCTAAAGCCCACATTCTTGCAGCTTTAGCAGTTTTTTTGTCTGAACCCTCATGGTAACTGGAAATAGAGTTGGAAGGAGACTATTCGGAGAAAGAAACTGGACTAACAGGGCCGGGAGCTGTGAGGGAATGGGGACTTTGAGAGCCAGAGGGATGAAAGTGGGCATGAGCTTCACTTCTGGAAGGTGAGCCTGGGGAGGCAGGGTAAGGAGCAGTGTTTGGTTATCTGTCCACACCCCCTAGGACCCTGGCATAGCTGGGTGCTAGGGACTCAGTGGTGAGCACACTAAGTTCTCTGTTGTGGGACTGCAGTGGGGCAGGAGATAGAAATAAACCAGTCGTGTATAATGGGACAGCAAGGATGCCTGCAGTGAAGGAAAACGAAGCTGGGTAAGAGGGATGGAGGGGGATGAGGTAGTATTTTAGAGGGGAGGGTGATCCATGAAGCCCTGTCTAGTCAGGTGCCATCTGAACACGGAGGAAATAACACTGCAAGCAGGAGGAACTGTAGACCCAAATACACTGATGTAGGGCTAGATTAAGAGATGTAAAGACCAGGGAGGAGGCCGGTGAGGCCAGAGCAAAGAGAGCAAGTGAGAGGGGAGTCAGAGATGAGGTTAGAGCAGGAGGTGAGTGCCGTGCAGACCTGGAAAGGCTGGATTTACACTGAGCAAGATGGGAGGCCAGTGGAGGGTCTGGATCAGGGGTGTCTGGTGTGGCTGAGAGGATTAGAGTTGTTTATGATTCCAGTGTTAGGCTGAGAAGAGGCTGTGATGGGGCAAGGGCAGGAGAAAGCCATGGCAGTGGATTGAGAAAGCCTCAGTAGTTCATTCACTCCGTAGATGATCAGATGCCACCATCTGTGGGTTGGAGGCTGAGCGGCTGCCTTCCCTGTGGTGGGAGGCACTTCATGGGGAGGCTTGGGGCAGGAGCTGAAGTTAGAACAAGTAGGAGTCTGCCCCTAAGGCAGGTTCTGGGAAGAGCCAAGAATTTGGAATAACTCAGTTGCTTACCGTGCTTCTATCCAAAGATGTGCTGATTTTATGTGGGAAGAGATTTGTCCTTTCGATCGGGGGATGGCAGGATGGTGGTGGCGACAAAGAGAAGTGAGTGGCTTTTGTGCTGTCCTTCAAAAATCTCTAGGGCTGTTGCACCCACCAGCAAAAGGAAAGATGGCCTGACTGCCTATCCCGCTCCCTGTCTGTGGACCTCAGAAGATAAAGTCAGGAAAAGCTGGCCACCTAATTGTGTTTTCTGGGTGTCAAAGCCTCCCTCTCTGGAGGGAAGAATCTTTGTGACCTCTGACCACCCCCGGAGCACCTGGTTCCCCTTTGTAGGCTGAAGGCAGAGGCAGGGTCTGTGGCACCCAAGACCTTCTCACTCACAGGGATCAGCGGGCTCTGTGAGACAGAAAACCGGGTCATGGAGTCAGCCTAGACTGCCTCCGGAGCAAGAGTGGCGTCCCGTACCCGCTCCCCTCTGCTTGCCGCACCTCAGCCTGGACACGCAGTGACAGGGCTAGGAATGGAAAGGTGTATTAATGATTTATTGTGAAATGTGTGGAGATACAAAGTGCTCTGTGAATAGTTAATCATAAGAGCCACTGGACCAAGAAGTCCACAGCGTGCTGGAGTACATTTGTGTGTGAGACAAAGCGCTGGTCACATGTAAGTCCCAGACTCAGCCCCCGGCTGCGCGGCGCCTCTGCCTATTCCAGGCAGGGGCTGTTCTGTGCAGGGCCCTCTTGGAGAGCGGAAATTGTGTGACGTTCTTCTCGCCACGCTCTGTTTTAGCTTCATCGTCTTGATCAGAAGTGGGGCCCTCAGAGATGTGACTTCCCAAAGGTTGTGAGCCGCTGAGGACGTGGCTGAGATTCAAAGTCAAGCTCCCATCGTGTGTTCCTTCCCAGTGCCTGGTGCTTAGCTGAGACGAGGGTGGGGATTTCACACACACTGACTTTTCTGCCAAGGGGCAGGAGGTACCTCAGTTTCCACACTGAAGTTTGAGGTGTTTTAGAAATGAGGCCCTCACCGAGGATGTGAGCGGTTCCTGATGTACGCATGTGAACACATGATTCTTCAAGGAAAGCATCCTCTTCTGTAAACCCGATGATAATCGAATGAGATAAAGCCCATCACCAGGGGCTCCACCAACTTCTAGGCTGTACTTCCGTCTTTAATGTGTATGGGAATCACCTGGGCACCTGGTGACAAAGTGGATTTGAACTCTAGATAGATCAGAATCTGCCTCTCAAACAGTCTCTCAGATGACACCAGTCCC
This sequence comes from Ovis aries, assembly GCF_016772045.2. Lineage (NCBI taxonomy): Eukaryota > Metazoa > Chordata > Mammalia > Artiodactyla > Bovidae > Ovis > Ovis aries. Next base: position 18,179,399 of record NC_056055.1, read on the forward strand.
TCTTCCACAGACGGGTAGCATGGCTCTGGTGGTCCCATCACCAGGCTTCCGAGAGGCGACGCAAGACAAGTTATGTTCTGGGATAAGGCTTTGTAGAGGTGAAGAACTAACCTGTTTCTTTGTCTCTGTGTCTTCAACCTTCCCGCCTCTTTCCTTTCCACTTCCGCCTGCTCCCTCCCCCAGCTGTTCAGCATGAGGAGCTGGAGTGACATGCGGCAGGAGGTGATGTTTCTGACCAACGTGAACAGCTCCAGCTCCTCCACCCAGATCTACCAGGCTGTGTCCCGCATCATCTGCGGCCATCCCGAGGGCGGGGGCCTGAAGATCAAGTCCCTGAACTGGTATGAGGACAACAACTACAAGGCCCTCTTCGGGGGCAACGGCACGGAGGACGACGCTGGTACCTTCTATGACAACTCTACATGTGAGTGTCTACGCAGCCAGGCCCTGGCACCACCTCCGTCCCAGACTCAGCCCTGTGGGGCCCCCTCTCTCGTGCTTACCCTCGTCCTACATAGCAGCAGTGGGTACTTGTTTACATGTCTATTTGCCACCCAGATAGAGCTCCTAGAAGAGGGAATCTTCTCCTAATCAGCGAACTGTCCCCACTTGTGTGAAAGGGGCCTGGCACATCCCAGGCATACAGTGTTTTTATCAAATGAATGGATGATTGAATGTCACTGTCTCCAATTTTCTGGAGTATGTCTGAAAGTGGTTCCCAGAGTGATCAAGGTTCTTCTCATTCTCCCCATCTCCCTTCCTTTTCCCCCCTGCTCTCCTTGAGATATGCTTTATAATAAAAACTTAACAATAACAACAATAATGAAAGATAGAATTTAGGCAACATTTCCTATGTCCTTTGCATTTTTTTTTAAAGTTAATTCATTTAACCCTTATGGTAAACCTGCAAGGAAGGTTTATTTTTATTTTTTCTTTTTTGGTTGTGTGGGACCACAGCTGGTGGGATCTTAGTTCCCCAGCCAGGGATGGAACCTTGACCTCTGGCAGGGAATTCCTTGCAAGGAAGGTTTTATAGCCCCACATTTTGTAGGCTTGGAGAGGTTCAGTGACTTGGTCAAAGTCACACTGTTGCTAATCAGCAAGAGCCCGGATTCAACCAGGTCCGCCTGGCTGCATGCTTTTTGTCCATAAACACATGACCTCCAGAATACCTGTTCATGGTGGCGTGTGTGCCATCAGACTCAGGCATTTGATCTGCTGTTTGTTTTTGCTTCTTAGCTACAAGGTGTCATTAGAGAACCTTGTTACACCATATCTGCTCCCTACGCTTGGGCAGTTTTGTGGTGATGTGTGTCCTGTGCCTGTGGCAGCGAGGAGCTGGTGTTACAGCTGTAGACAATGGCATTGTTTTCCTTGCAAACATGATGCAAGTGAGCCTTTCTCCATTTCTAACCGCAGGTGTGTCTTTCAGACACTGAGTGAGGTGGCTTTTAGTGCATTACTGTAACATAAGAACCTTTTATTCTTCTCTGGAGTGAAGCACTCCAGCCGTGGCAGGTTGCTTTGTGAGCCTGAAGGGAAGGGCGCTGTAGGCAGTTTTCTGAAATGCCATCCCCTCTGCTCCCTCTCTTTGTGAGTCAACCTGAGGGAGCCTTTATTTTCACAACAGCTACAACTGTGAGCAAGTCCTCTTTTTTGTTTTTGTTTTTAAATATTATCTTTGCAGCATGTAGAGGATACTTGGAATCTAAAAGAACCCAGAGTGAAATTTTTTAAAAATTTGGGACTCTTTCTGGGTAATCAGACCTTATTATCTATTATGACTTCATATTTTTCACTTTGGGATATTCATTACATTTATTTCAGGTACTTGTTATGAGACTTAGAAATTGAAGGGAGAGTTTTTATTTCTTCTTGAAAACTAAAGTCTGAAATTCAGCCCTCTGTTTCCAGTGGAAACAAAGTGTTGAAGGCTGGCGTTAAGTCATCTAGAGCAACAACTCTAGGCTTGTGCATAGTAAAAAGCATTTTTCTATATTGTCTCAGTTGTGACATCAGCAGTGTCATAATAAACTTTGGTTATTTATCCAGCATTGTTCTAGGGGCTCCACCGATATCATGTCAGTTAATCCTCTCCATGTCTCTGCTAAGTAAATGTCATTAACTTTAATTTTACAGAGGAGTCAACTGAGGCACAAATCTGAAGTTGTTATATAACCATTAAGTGGCACAGCTGAGATTTAAACCTATGACTGACCAGCTGGTTCTAAAGCTTTTGTTAGTTTCTACAAATATATGACCATGCATACAAATATTTGCCTTTCATCCTTTTCACAGCTCCTTATTGCAATGATTTGATGAAGAATCTGGAGTCCAGTCCTCTTTCCCGCATCATATGGAAAGCTCTCAAGCCCCTGCTTGTTGGAAAGATCCTGTATACACCTGATACTCCAGTCACAAGGCAGCTTATGACTGAGGTAAGCCACCTGGGCCTGAGAGGCCCTCAACAGACTCTTCCTAGAATTAAGAACAAAAATATAAAGGTGGCTTCAGATGGAGTATATTGAGTATACTTTTCTGGGATTTCCAAAGAATGAGGACCTCCAGTCTGACCTAGGCCCCAGCTGACTACTGAGGGCCAGCTCTCCAGTCTTGGGTGTTTGAATCCCTGCTGCAGGCAGGCACTTCTTGGGGATGGGAAGGACAGGAAAAGGGCTTCTGTGATGGAGTGTCTTTTCAGGGAGTAGCTGAGTTTCTCATGTCACTGCTCCTCTTTTATTTTTTGCTGCTCCTGGCTTCCTGGTTGACTCCAGGTGAATAAGACCTTCCAGGAACTGGCTGTGTTTCATGATCTAGAAGGCATGTGGCAAGAACTCAGCCCCAAGATCTGGACCTTTATGGAGAGCAGCTCAGAAATGGACCTTGTCCGGGTGAGTGTCCCTCTGATTACTGTGTGCCTGCTTGATGCTCTTTACTTCCCAAGAAGTGACTGAGAGGAGAGTTATTTACATTGAACCCAGTACAGAGGGACAGAGCACAGCTCAAGCCCCAGGGCTATCACTTGGCAGAGGTATAGGTGATGGTGCACAGATTACACCATCTCATGCACATCAGCATCAAGGCGTCTGGTAGTCAAAATCAGAGTTCCAAGCAAGAAACTTAGGACTGGTATTTGGAGGAGGAGTTTGGTGATTACAAGACCTTAACTATTTTCTGGCTGTAGAGCCACAGCACCTTACTCAGCCCTACTGTGTCCTGGTAGGTCTTGGACAGAGGTGTGCGAACAAAAGCCTGTTCTGCAGACTTATAACAGATACTTGCTCCCCAAGGCGCTGTGTGAGTGAGGAGCCGCTGTTACTACGTGGAGGGGAATTTCACTTAGTGCTTCAGAACCACTTGAAAAGGGATAAGTGCTCTGAAGACAATTGGATTCAGAAGCGGAGGAGTCTGAGCAAGAACAAAATGTCTCCTTTGCTTGAGCCTGAGTGCCATTTAATCACATCATCCCGCCTTGGGCTGAGTCAGAGAATCATTAGACTATTTCCTGTCTCCATGGTGAGAGAGGCCTCTTCCTTTTGTTCCTGCTGCTATTAAGGACGAATGGATTTTGCCAGGTTTCTTGTCTTGACACATCATTGATCAGAAGGGCAGCTGGGTGTTACAGGTGGTATATCTACCCAGAGAGGTATTCTCACAGGCCGAGGACCCTTCCGAGATGCCCTAGGAGGGACCATACCCTGGGGGCCTTCCAGTGATGGGAAAGCTGAGTCATCTTTGTTGCACTGGTCCTGCAATTTAATTCTTAAATTGGGAGCCTTTAAAAACCAAGGGACTTTAGTCAGGGAAGCATGAACAATAATTTGTATGGATCGAGTGAATAATTCCTGTCTAATAATAACAACAACAACTTATACCCATCAAGGACGGTCTCTGTTCAGCTCCAGTCTCTCCTCTAAAAGGAATTCATGTGGTTCAGCCACAAACAGTGTCATAGATCTTGGTGTGGTCTCAGGCATCTTCTGGTCCTCTCCTTGGAATCTACATTCCTACTTGTTGGACTTCTCTCCTTCCGAGTCTCAGAGGGTGATGAGGGGCCATGTTGAAGGAACTGCATGACTTTTAGTTTGTAGGCAGATAGATGCTTCCCCTGCTTTTAAATAGGGAGTTTGACTTGGATGCTCCAGCAGGTCACAGGCTGTCAGTTCTTGTGGGATGAGGCCCTTGTCAACATGGCCATGGCATTCATTGGGGATCCTGCTGGAGAACCCAGGATGTGAAACAGGAAATGTAGGAGCTGTGGCTGGGGGAAAAGGCGCAGTGTGTGGTTGAGAGGGCCTTGGGTGTCAAGCCAAGGACTTTACCTTAAGCTCTGACACACCATTACCAAATCCATGGAAGGGTTTTTGGCAATGTATACATTACTCTGGTTTGACAGGTGGGTTGAAGAGAGGAAAGATGGAAGGCAGAAACCAGGGCAGAGGCTACCCTGGTGGGGTGAAACCTGGTGACTGATTGGTTGTGGAGGGGTGAAAGAGAGGGAAGTTTTGGGGTAATTCTTAATTTCTAGCTGATGGATGGTAGAGATATCCAACAAGTCAGTGGATACTAGGGCTTGGAGTGTAACTAGTTGGTTAGGCTGGGGACACCAGTTAGGGACTCATCAGCCTGTGGGTGGAAGTCAAAGGAGCTTCCTCCAACTGCTTTCTTTTCTTTACTAAGGAGTGTTTATTTCACTCCACAAGCTTGGGCTTCTCAGTCCTCTGCACCCCCTGAAGCCTCACATTGGGTACATGAGGCAGTGCCTGAGACTTCTGGTTCTGTTGTAGCTGTTTCTTTTTTTCAACTTTATTGAGGTACAATTGACAAATTAAAAGTGTATATATCTAACGTATACAACTTGGTGTTTTGATGTATGTTTGTACTGTGAAATGATCACTACATTGGAGCTAAGTAACATGTCCCTTCCTTCACCTAGTTACCTCTTAACAAGTGTCAAGTATACAGGATGGTATCATTAACTATGGTCACCATGATATACATTAGATCCTCAGATCTAATAATGGGAACGTCATACCCTTTGACCTCTGTGTTTCCCCAGCCCCTTGGCAACCACCCCTCTACTCTGTGATAGCTCTTATCTTCTGCTGTGTCTGGTTCTGTCTGCACCTGTTCTATCCAGAGGCACCCACAGATCTGGAGGCCCTTCTTTGTTGGGTCATGGAACCCATTGATACTCAATTGTTCTTTCTGAGCTGCTATTTGTTTCTTTCACCTTCAGCCTCTGCTTCCTCCATGGACACTGCTCCTGATGGTGATCTTCATACCCTAGAATCATGTAGTCAGTGATCCCACTGGGCACATCTCTCAGGCCTTGCTGCTCTCCTTGGCTGTATTGCTCAGAAGCCACACTGGGTAGGGTAGACCTCACCTCAAATACCACATGTCTTAACTCAGGTTTTATTTGTTCAGTTCAAGTCTCAAATAAAATCATTTCAGAATTGCTAACCCATCCCCCTGTGCACCTTTGTGAGATACAATTTTGAATCTATTATGTTAATAAAAATATATACCCTAACTGATGACAGTATCATTTGTTATTCCCTATAGGAAAGCAATTGGGAATGAAAATTGTAAGAACCATAAAAAGTGTGCTATCCCATGCACTTCCATTCCACACACCCTCAGGGATGTATCCCATACAGAAATAATTTTAAAGAAAGAAGTCACCTTACGAAACAGAATGTTATTGCTAGAATAATTGTTTTTTGTGAAAAATTAGAAATAGACTAAATGTTTCATAGCATGGGAATAGTTAATGAAATTATAGTTTATATACCCTATAAATACTATTATGCTCCCATTAAAATAGTAAATATGAAGCCACATGGGGAAAAGCTTATAATATTAGTAGAAATGAGACTGATTTTAAGAATAGCAGAGTTTGGCCTTAAGAGATTCCATTTCAGTAGAGTCAAAGTTTCATCTGCCTTCTTGAAGGTATGACAGAAGTTGTGGCTGATTCTCTTTCCCATGAGCTGAGGTTGAAACAGGCCCATTTTTCTGGCAGCATATCTTTGCAGGCCTCTGCCCCAGTCCTCTGCACCGGCTGGTTGAGTGCCTGATTGATTTCCCTGCTCTTCCATGTTGACCCATGTGGAGAGCCAGCCAGCTAAGGAAAAAGAAATGGAAGATAGGCCTCCTTTTCATCCTGACCCTTGCATCCTGTAATTGGGAAAGATCAGGTTTCACTTGGTTTAACAGCAGCATTCTTTCCCTAAGCTAAACAGGTTTGTCTTAGTTCAGTCTAGAAATTAGTCTTTATGAGGAGTTATCAGCCCGGGTCTCAAAAGAAGAAGATGATATAATGCATGGGGAAGGTGCAATAGAATTTGAAAGCCCGTGTCTCATATCCTGACTTTGTTACTTATTAGCTGCGTGACCTGATGGTTAGGGACTTAACTTCTATGAACCTGTTTTCTCATCTGTGAAATGGAAACTATTAGACATACCTTCCTTAAGATGTTGTATGAGGTGAAGTGTTCAATCCAATAGTAATTATATAGAGTATAAGTGTGATTATTGTTGTTACTGTAGTTAATAGCATTTATTATTAAGCTATACTGGAAACTGGATTCAGACTGGACTGACATTGACTGGTCAACTTCATGCCTATTAGTGTATGATTCATCCTTGATAAAAAGTTAATTTTTTCAGCCTCAGTGGTCTCACCTGTAAAATGGAAACACTGTTACCTACCTCACAGTTTTTATAAAGATTAAAAAATGACAATGTATGTGAAAGGGTTTTATAAATCATATAGGGCTCATCAAGACTTAGTTGTACTTTGTCATTGGAATGGCAGACACTGTTGGACAGCAGAGGCAATGATGACTTTTGGGAACAGCGACTGGAAGGCTTAGACTGGACAGCCAAAGATATCGTGGCATTTCTGGCCAAGCACCCAGAGGATGTACAGTCCACCAACGGCTCCGTGTACACCTGGAGAGAAGCCTTCAATGAGACTAACCGGGCAATCCAGACCATCTCTCGTTTCATGGAGGTGAGGAACTGTTCCATGGACCATTTAGAAAAGGCTTTGGCTTCTTTCTCTGAGATGATGCAATACGATTCAGACTGGAGTAAAGTTTAGAAATTTTGTGTAGTGTTATTTACAGTAGCATCCCTCCAACCTAATACATGTTGTGTATGAAAAATCACTTAAAAACACAGGTGGTGTATGAAAAAGCACTCAAAAAAATGTTGGTTGAATGAATGAGACAGACAGAAACAGACCTAACTTCTAGCTTTATTCTGTCTGACTCAAGAATATCTCTATCCATTGTCTTCTAGTTTTTCCTATGTTTTGATATCCAACTACCTAAAAGCAACAAAGCATTCCCTTAAAAAAGCGTTACTTATGAAACTTACATAAAATCTAATAGGACTGATTACATTTTAAAAATTTGAGTCCTAAAAATGATGTGACTTAATAGGGACAAATGAAAGGTTTTTTTTTTTTGGTCTGTTTGATTAGTTGTTATGACTCAAAATTACAAAGAAAGCAGAAGAAAATGAGGCCTGATCATTGTTTAAATCCCTTTCCCTCCACAAAAATCAGGATGAGTAACTTATCTCTAAAATACATTCAACATTTCTCTTAAATCGCTAAGGTGAAAACCCAAATAATCCATTTTCAATTGAATATTGGAGAATGATGTGAGAGGATGAAGATTAAAAAAGGCATGCACTTGGCGCTTCTCTGTCAGCATAGACACTGCCTTGGCCACTGCTTGTTTTCCTGGCCGTCAGCATTCTTATGATGGCTGTTCTTCCTTCAGTGTGTCAATCTGAACAAGCTAGAACCAGTAGCGACAGAGGTTCTGCTCATCAACAAGTCCATGGAACTCTTGGATGAGCGCAAGTTCTGGGCTGGGGTCGTGTTCACTGGAATTGCTCCCGGCAGCGTTGAGTTACCGCATCATGTCAAGTACAAGATCCGGATGGACATTGACAATGTGGAGAGGACGAATAAGATCAAGGACGGGTAAGTGGAATTGCACTGTACCAGCCAGTCTTAGAGAAGTCAAGAGCAGCTAATGTGACTGGAGATACTTTAATAATTTTGTAAAAATTTCAAACAAAGATAAATCAGTGGCATGATTTTGGTGTAACTGGCGCATTCACAGTGGAGACAGCTGTTTCAAAGGTCATAAAATATCCTTGTCTTTTCGTTTTGCATTTCCATTCAAGGGAATTAGTCCTAAGGAATTAAATCAACTGGAACAAAGAAAGAAGGAAAAAGACATTAGGTTCCCTGTGCTAATGCTATCCATTTCTATAAAAGGGAGCAAATAACCAAGATAAAAAATGATAAAGTGAATTTTGACATATCCACTTGTAGTAATGTTAGGAAGCAATGGAGGAGGGAAAAAAACCAAACCAACAAGTGGTTTGCTCATTCCGATTAAATCTATTTAAAAAATGTACACATCACTGAGGGCTCCCCAGGTGGCGCTAGTGGTAAATAACCCACCTGCCAGTACAGGAGATGTAAGGGACACAGGTTCAATCCCTGGGTTGGGAAGATTCCCTAGAGGAGGGCACGGCAACCCACTCCACTATTCTTGCCTAGAACCTGGTGGGTTACAGTCCATAGCATCCCTAAGAGTCGGACAAGACTGAAGCAATTTAGTGTGCACGCACGTGTCACTGAGACCACAAAGTACGATGCAGAAATAAAAACAGTGGCTCTGTAGGCTTGTGGGTGATTGAAATTTTTGTTGTGTGGTTCTAAGGAATGTTCAATCATCTGTGGCTTGATTTAAGGTACTGGGACCCTGGTCCTCGGGCTGACCCCTTTGAAGATATGCGGTATGTTTGGGGAGGCTTCGCTTACTTGCAGGATGTGGTGGAGCAGGCAATCATCAGGGTGCTGACGGGCACAGAGAAGAAAACTGGCGTGTACATGCAGCAGATGCCTTACCCCTGTTATGTTGATGACATGTAAGTTACCAGTAAGCTGCCGCCTTTACTTAACTGGTTAGCACTGTCCCCAGGTGGGGTGTGTGCACACACACACACGTGCACACATACACACATGCCAAGAGAGGAAACAGAATGCTTTGGTTAAATTTATTTTATATGTGTGTTGACACTGGTCAAAGAATTGATGAAAACAAGACTATGGCTACTGCAAAGCAGTTGTTTTTGAAGTTGTGTGGAGATTTCAGGAAATAAGATGCCAGATGTAGGTAGTTGACAGTTTGAGGCACAGACACACATGAACACACACCACACACCGGTAATCCTCACTCCTTTCTGGTCTACGGTTACTAGAACTTTTATTTTTCATACCCTATCCTTTTGGTCAAAATTGGCCCAATCTCCAAGTTTAAAAGGCATCATGACGAGCACATGCCAAATACATCCACACATCCACATGTCCCCCAAATACAGAGGCACGGTGTTACGGACCTTGGAAAGCTAGCCTCACATCAGTTTTTCTTCTTCTTCTCAGTAAGTGGTAAGCCACATTTTCAAACAATGCAAATAAAACTGAACAAGTCCATTTTATCTTAGACTTTCTAGGTAACCTTTTAGTGCTTAGTCACTGTGCTGCCAAGTGGGGACTGTGGCTCTATGGCTCGTGATTTCTTGTGAGAGAGCAAGAATGGGGCAGAGGTGTAGTTATTGCAGGCATCTGAAGTATGTCATGTCTCTTCCAAATTCTGGAAACTCTTTCATTCTCTGTTGTGTGAGGGTGAGAGTGAGTGAGTGAGTGAGTGAGTGTGTGTGTGTGTGTGTGTGTGTGTGTGTGTGTGTGTGTGTAGTGATTAGACTGCAGAAGTAGCAGGGTTACTCTCCTTGTATCTCTCCCAGCTTCTTATTGAGCCACCCTTTTACTTGCAGGGTTCATTCTAGTTTTTCCAGGTCACCTGGATTTATCTTGTTTTTCACCTTCAGAAAGATTAGCCAGTATTTTCCAAAGGAAAATTTTTCCAAAGACACCCCTAAGCAAAGCTTTACTCTAGAAAGGACATATTAAGATGGGGACATGCCTGCTGTCACATACCCTGTAAGTGCATAAGTTGTAAAGCTGAGACTTGAACCTTGAGTCTTAGAGTCTAGATTCTGTGTCCCTTTGACTTCGCTGCATTTCGTTTTCTAGTTTGGAATCTGAAATCTGAAATGTTACTGACAGGAGCTGCCTGAAGTGTGTTTCTGCACCATCTGTCATAACAGTTGTGCAAGGCAAGCTGATAGTGAGATGACCTTGAAGACACTGAACTTTCATGAGACAATGAGTTGGATTTTTGGTTTTGTTGGTTTTGTTTTAGTACTTTAAAATCACATTTAGCTTAATGACCTCTGATAGTTATCTAGCTACTAAAGCAAGCCCTCAAAGAACTTTGGCATCACCTTGTTAATAGTTTTTAATCACTGCATTGCCACGCTCATGAAGCATTCCTGTCAGGGTGCACAGGTCTGCCCATCTCGGGCTTGGTCCTGGTGATTTCCCTTGCATGCAGGACCAGAGTTGTTGGCTCAGGAGCCTGGCTCACTCTTGCCTTTAACCCTCCCCTACCCTTCCAGCTTCCTGCGGGTCATGAGCCGGTCCATGCCTCTCTTCATGACGCTGGCCTGGATCTACTCAGTGGCTGTGATCATCAAGGGCATTGTGTACGAGAAGGAGGCGCGGCTGAAGGAGACCATGCGCATCATGGGCCTGGACAACGGTATCCTCTGGTTCAGCTGGTTCATCAGCAGCCTCATCCCTCTGCTTGTGAGCGCCGGCCTACTGGTGGTCATCCTGAAAGTAAGGCTGCTTCACTGGCTCCTCCCTGTGCCCCCCCTGGCTACGGGGCAGAAGGAAAGCACAGATTGTTTGGGAGGGATAGAGTCAGAGGTGCAGTTCCTGCAATTCCTTCATTTTATAATTGATGAAACTTGGAGAGACCCTGAGAAGGACAGCAACTTGCCCAGTGTCAACCCAGTTGGTTAGTAGCTAAGCTGGACTGAACCTAGAGCATGTGCTTAACCACACCATGCCATCTGTTTGGCAATGGCTTGTGACAGTATCTGAGAGTTACTCATTTTCCTAGGTGCATGTATTGGTTGATGATTCTGCCAAAATTTCTAAAAACCATAATCAGAAGGATAGATACTGTTGTAGGTTAAGATTTTCTGGAAGCAGAGGCTGAGATAAAGTTTGGTGTATGTTTATTTCTTAGGGATCTATACCTATAACAAGGAACAGAGAGGATGCAGGATTGAGCACAGACAGGAGTTGAACTGTGGCACATGGCTAAGCCCCTGGGCACTCTGGCCATGGAGTTGAAATGTCCAGCCCTTTAGGTTACCCCGAGGCCTCCCTCTCTGACAATCCATTGTCCCAGGCCCCTCAATTAGTAACTGGAAAGATGTGCCCCAGGGCTGGGCAGCTTTCTGCAGCTGGGACAAACCCAGATCAGTTGCCGCCTGAGGCTGTCCACTGACAGCCAGTCCGCAAGCCTTTCCATGAAGGGGACTCTGTACAGTGAAGTTCTGTGTCCACCCCTTACTTTAATAGACTCACGTGCCAATTTTTTCTCAATTGTTTCATTAAAGAATACATCTTTTAAAAATAAATGTTTTTAAAAGCAGAGGGGTACCAAGGAAAAGGAACTAACAATTAATTGAAAAACTAGCTACTAATCATTACAAGTGAGCACGTACTGATTGCCGAACACTATTTGAAACACATGCGTATGCTGTCTTATGACGTCCTCACTAAGTAACCCATTTAACATACAAGGAAACGAGGCCAAGGAAGGTTAAGGACTTCACTGAGGTCACCCAGCAGTATGGCAGAGCTGTTCTTGGGGAAATCAAGCTCCCCTCATGCTTTGATATCTGACTGGCAGGCCTGAGCTCTGTGGCTGGGATGGGGGTCTTGTGGCTGGTGGGTGTGAGCTGCTCTGCCAATTGTGTGTTGGTAGGTCCTTGTGAAACAGAACCAACTACTTGGGAGAAACTTGACAGGTCCACAGAGTTTGGATGGTTATGTGGCTCCAGAATCCATGGCACATTCTCACGGGGGATGTTAAGATGGCCTGGCCATTTTCCTTGGCTTTCAGACAGAGAGGCCACGTAGGATGCTATCTCCTGCAATTCTTTCTTGATGCTCATAGTCCTTATAAAAGGTGATATTATTCTTGGGGAAACAATGAACAGAATTGTCTGTTGAGATGAACCTTGGTAAATATCAAGCCTGGACTTTGTTCTGTTTCTGATTCTGCTGTTCTTTGGCTGTGTGGTCTTGGGCTGGTCATTTCCCTTCATTTCACTCACCAGAAAAATGAACAGCACTGTTTCTCTATATTGTCTTTTAAGATGTCTAGGAATAAGCCCTGGCTGCTTCCCATGGATCATTGCTTATTGAGAGTCTTCCTTGATCTCTTTCTTCCCAGTTAGGAAACCTGCTGCCCTACAGCGACCCCAGCGTGGTGTTTGTCTTTCTGTCTGTGTTTGCCATGGTGACCATCCTGCAGTGCTTCCTGATCAGCACGCTCTTCTCCAGAGCCAACCTGGCGGCCGCCTGTGGGGGCATCATTTACTTCATGCTATACCTGCCCTATGTCCTGTGCGTGGCGTGGCAAGACTACGTGGGCTTTACCCTCAAGATCTTCATGGTGAGTTGCTCTGGCCCTTTGGCAGTACCTGCAGTCACAGCCACCCCTGGTGTTTCACCTCTGCTTTGTAGTCCAAGCTGAGAACAGAAGATAAGAGATTCTCTTTCCATGGGGACTTAAGCCTCAATTCTAGATTGTATGCTTCTTGAAGGCAGGGACTGTGTCTTACTCAGTAGTTTATCTTTAGTCCTCTGAGTGAACACTGATTGAATTGAATCGAATGATAATTTTGAGGGAGCCAGGCTGCACCATGGGCCATCTGGGGGTAAATGGCCCTGGGGAATGACTTTAGAGCATTCCCTTTTATCTGCCTTTTGTCTCTCAGCTCTGGTTGGCCATGTTACTGCTGCTGTGTTAAGCTCACCACAAAGTCCCAGTCACAGATAAAACTGAAAATTCTTGAGGTCAGAGCTGGCTCGTTCTGGACCTTTATCTTCCTTGTGTCCAGTATGGAGTTTAACTTGAGTAACGTTTTCTAAACTTCAAGACTGAGGAACAGGTGCCCCATCTCCCCACAAATCCCTGACTTTACTCCCTTCCCTTGTACAGAGGAGGAGAGACCTTTGAAAGTATGCAAGTCCCAGTAATAACGAGTTGTTTTCTGAGTTTTCTATAAGATGCTCCAAGTGTTTCTGTCCAGACCCATTAGGCATCAGCAGCCCCAGACAGGTTCCTGTGACACTGGGCCCGTTGCTGACTGAGCTGGGAGCTTGAGAGGACCCTGAAAAATGCCTCTGTGTGTATGTGTGTGTGTGTGTGTATAAGGTACAGTTGCTGAGCCCCTGAGGCATCTTTAGAAGCATAAAATTCTAAAAGTTTTATATGCCATCATATATGCATTTCTGAAATGTGTGTGCATAATGAGTGCTTATAAATAGAATCACTTTATATGCTGTCAAGGAGCCCACTCCCCTGAAGGGACTCTGTAGATGAATATTTCCATATCTTGTAATTGATCCATTTTGCAAATTCACATTTCTCCAGGTGGCATTTACATTAGTAGTGATAGGAAAATGAGAGACAAGGAGATGGATGAATGAATTTTGCCTCTTTTGCACAGAGCCTGATGTCTCCTGTGGCTTTTGGGTTCGGCTGTGAGTACTTTGCCCTTTTCGAGGAGCAGGGCATTGGGGTACAGTGGGACAACCTCTTTGAGAGCCCCACAAAGGAAGATGGCTTCAACCTTACCACCTCTGTGTCCATGATGCTGTTTGACACCTTTCTCTATGGAGTGATGACGTGGTACATCGAGGCTGTGTTTCCAGGTACACTGGACTTCCACACTGCTTTTGTCTTCATCCAGGAAAAAGAAATTTCTAACCGAGTCATTTTCCTCTCTTTGTGCTGGAATTTCTGCAGGGCTCAGGTCTCCTTGGAAAGTGGTTAGGGCTTTAGACCTATGGCAAACAAATTATCTCTAAGAAGAAGCTACTGATGCTAAAAGTACAGCTTTTACTATTGACCTAACTCTCATTTCTTGAGCACTGTGTGCCAGGCACCTGCACATGTCTTATAAATGATGCTTTGGTTCAATTTAATACTCATAAGACTGCTGTGAGGGAGCTACTGTTCTAGCCAGTTTTTGCAAATGAGAGAAGTATGATGCAAAGAAGGTAAATAACTTACCTGTGGCCTCATAACTGGTAAGAGTAGGTGCTGGGAGGTGAACCCAAGTGAGTTACACTGAGTCAGCTTGCCCAGGAGAGTTCTTCGAAGCTGAACCAGGCCTAGAATTCTGTATCCCCCAAGTTACCACCAGCAGAAGTTCTGTTTCCTGAGTACAGCTTGTGAATAACAAGATACATATTGGCGCTAAGCCCTTGCCTGTGCTTTAATCGAAAGTCATAAAAGTTCATTTTTATACTTCCCTAATAAATCTTCTTGACTGAGACCTCCCTTGGATATATTTTCATAGAAGATCAAATTCTGAGAGAGTGAGCTTTAACCCTTTCTGGTTCACTTTCTGATTTTTCTTCAAAGGAGTGGCCATGAAATATTGATTACCCATCCCTACTTGAACTACCTGAATGTCCCACACTGAATGTGCAATTTTGTATTGTACAGATCTGGATTCCGATTCTGAGTTCTTCACTTCACTGCCTGAATGATCTTGACTGGGCCACTAATCCCTCAGTTTCCTCATCTCTAAAGTGGGAATAATGACCTGCCTTATGGGGTTGCTGGAAAGATTCAGAGAAGTGCAGAGTGTTTGTCATACATAGTAGAGCTCAGCAAATGTTAGCCCCTCCTCCCCCACCTCCATTCCATTCTGTCCTGTCTCCCAACAGCTGTGTCAGGGGGAGACCTCAAGGAAGCTGTGTCTGGGATACCTGGCTGGGAAACCTGGGGGTTGCTGGGGCGTTACAGAGTTTGGCTTACATCTGTGCTTGCCTTTCAGGCCAGTATGGAATCCCCAGGCCCTGGTATTTCCCTTGCACTAAGTCCTACTGGTTTGGCGAGGAAAGTGATGAGAAGAGCCACCCTGGTTCCAGCCAGAAGGGAGCATCAGAAAGTGAGTTTTGCTGACCTGCATCCCCCTGACTGCCGTGCTGCTGCCCCTCCTGGCCCTCTTTGAGGGGGCAAGGAGTGACTTCCTCCCTGAAGAGTCTAAAACCACCTTAGGGGCAGAGACATCACATAAGATACCCCTTTCTAAATTCTTGACTGCATTTGTGTCCAGTGCTGTTGATTTCTGGGGGAGTTGCTTTCTGAGTTCCTAAGGGACATTTCCTTTGCTTTTTGCCTTCATTAAATGAAAAGTGACTTTTGATCTCTCCCTTCACCTCCACCTGTCCCTCACACACATACACACATACTTTGTGCTCAGTATGGCTTCCTAAATCATTCAGAAGTCGCTCCTCTGCTGATCTCTTCTGTGCCCTGCCCCCACTCACCAGTGGTGGCATGTGATGTCCTTGTGATGGCTCACGAGATCCCTTACCACCCGCCCCTGCCTGCTGATCCAGCTGCTCCTCCTGCCGTTCCTACTCTTCTTCCCCAGCCTCTCTGCACCTTTCTTACTGTATTCCGATCACCAACACTAGTGCCCAGTTAGGCCCGAATTAAAGATTTGTTGCCTGCTTGCCTGAGAAACCAGAAATAGCCATGGAGAAAGGACAGTTGTAAAATTACAAGACCCTGCGTCTTGACCTTCCACTTGTTAGTGCCTTCTGTGGGCTCATTTGTGTCCTGTCTTCTCACAGTCTGCATGGAGGAGGAACCCACCCATCTGAAACTGGGTGTGTCCATTCAGAACCTGATGAAGGTTTACCGAGATGGCATGAAGGTGGCTGTTGATGGCCTGGCCTTGAATTTCTACGAGGGGCAGATCACCTCCTTCCTGGGCCACAATGGAGCTGGCAAGACCACCACCATGTAAGAAGAGGGTGTGGCTCTCTGAGAATCAGCCGCAGGCAGGTTCTTTCCTGTAGTCAGAAACATACCTAAGGACATTGCGTTGCTTACCCAGGCGAGGGGAGAGTGCATGAGGAGTCGATGAGTATAAAAGTACCACCTAATGTGAGAATGCTTTCCAAATGCTGAATTTTCCTATCTTTGGGTTAAAATAGGCTGGGGACCTTTTGATGACCTTTCCCATTTGGTTCTCAAAATTCTGCAGTGTTTTAGCACCTAATGTTGTGACAGATCTGAGAAAGGGTTTCTTTGGGGCTGGTTTGGTCAGGACTAGGAGGCAAGAATGTGAAAAGGAAGATAGGCTGTGTTGGAGGGAGGAGGCAATTTCTGCAAACTCTGTCTCTAAGCAGATGTGAGGAACAGCTGGGCAGCTGGCTGTAAGACTGCCTTCTCTGGGACCTATAAGAACCTTAATAATGAGAAGTTTCAGAAGGGAACATGGGCCATAAACACACCAGAGTTACCCTCAGTGGCTTTCAGTGTAGCCCATCAACCATTTCAGAGGGCATGTTGGTGGTGGGGGAGGTAACCTCTTTTTCCCGTTACGTATTTTTTAAATGCACAATTAATGTATTGCGAAAATTGCAGAAAATCTTTAAAAATCTTTAAAAATCTTTAAAATCTAAAAAATCCTAACACACAAATTATTTTCATCTTTAAATAATTGGTTCTACTTTGTCCATTTGACTTGAACATGATTTTAGGCATATAAAATGTATGTTTTAAAGTGGACTTCCCATTGGAAATTGGAATCTTTATTTTAAAAAATGTGTGTGCTAAAATTGCCATTTCCAACACATAGGCCCACCCCTATCTGTTCACTGAGGCAAAGAGTCCTTTGCTTTGTGGGTGTCCCTTGGGGTCTCTTAGGAAGGAAAGAGGGTGGAGGGTTGCTGCCTCTGCTTTCCGCCCAGGCTCTGCAGCCTAGAATGGAGCGTCTCCAGGGCAGGAGGGCTAACGCTGACTCCTGTGCTTTCACATTTTTCCCTCAGGTCCATCCTGACTGGGTTGTTCCCTCCTACCTCGGGCACTGCCTACATCCTAGGGAAAGACATACGCTCTGAGATGAGCACCATCCGGCAGAACCTGGGGGTCTGTCCCCAGCATAATGTGCTGTTTGACATGTGAGTACCAGCGACCCCTCTACAGAGGTGTGTCAGGAGTGATGGGCAGAGTTGGACTTAAGCATTTTTACCACCTTTAGGGGTAGCAGGCCTCACCTTCCTGGACATGTTTACCTGGTTGTCCTTCAGTTTTGGAAAAGTGAGTTGTGGGGTAGGAGGTGTTACATTGGTCCAGCTGGTGCATGGGGGCTGGGGAAATGGTGCTGTCTATTGCTGTCCTTCTAGAGTAAGGAGCCCTCTCTCCCCACATACCCTCCCTGAGGCTGCCATAGCTTTCATCTGGCGGTACCCCAGGGCCCTCAGTATGTGGGCTCTGTGTTTCCTGCTCAGAACTTTGCTCCCATTCAGCTTGCCCATCAGCAATCAGGAAGAGACTTGAGCTCTGTGACCTTGTGCAAGGTCACCCCCTTCTGGGCCCCGGTTTTCTCTTATCTAAGTGAGCAGCTCAGGCTTGTGTCCTCTACAGGGGTCCTTCTTCTTTCAGGGCTGAGGTCGTTTGAGGTTCAAGGGAGTTGCTCCAGGCTAAAGCTGGGGCAGCTCCTTGGTTGGTGGGACCATGGAGAAAGGCTCTCTGAGGACCTGCTGCTGCCTGATGGGCGGCCATCAGGCCTGCGAGGAGTAGAGTGGATGTAACCTGTCACAATTTTGGTGGTGTTTCTCAAGCAGCTCATGTGGCTGCTTACTGTGGTTCTGCCTTGAATCCTTCCTGGAGATTATCTTGCAAAAATGAATAAAGTTAAAAAAAAAAAGGTGGGGAAAGAAAAATGTGCCTGTCATATTCTGGGTGAGGAGGCACTGTGTTCTGTGTGTCCTGGGGGCCCAGAGTGACCTGCCCCTCTGCCCCCAGGCTGACTGTTGAGGAGCACATTTGGTTCTATGCCCGCCTGAAAGGGCTTTCTGAGAAGCACGTGAAAGCTGAGATGGAGCAGATGGCCTTGGATGTTGGTCTGCCGCCCAGCAAACTGAAAAGCAAGACAAGTCAGCTGTCAGGTGAGGCCCAGAGCTGCCTTCCTCCTCCACCTCCTCGAAATATGGCTGCCCTAGGGTCCCCTGCTTCGAGGGAGGGGAAGGGTGGGTCAGAAACGTGTCCCAGACTTATCCCCCGTGGGGTGCCTCCGCTTGTCTCTTCGCCCCTCTGCCGTCATTCACTGGGTTGGTCTGGGGCCTGTCTCTTCTCACCGTAGGTGGAATGCAGAGAAAGCTGTCTGTGGCCTTGGCCTTTGTTGGGGGATCCAAGGTTGTCATTCTGGATGAGCCCACAGCCGGTGTGGACCCTTACTCCCGCAGGGGGATATGGGAGCTGCTGCTGAAATACCGACAAGGTCACTGATGTGTATTTACTCTGTCTTCTGGGCTGGGAGGGGGAAGGAAGGGGGGAGGGAGGGGCTCTCAAAGACTGGCTGTATCTCAGGGCTGTTCCTGCTAGAGCACCAGAATTGCTTCTCAAGGAGAACAGGGAGCTGAACTCTGAGCTCAGCCCTGGTCTGCAAGTAGGAGGCCTGGTTTACAAGACACTTCAAGTTTGCATTTCAACCCTACGGGCCTGCATGGAGGAGGGAAATGGGGACAAAGGGTGTGTCCTCTGTGGCCCCCGCTGGGCCCTCTGCAACATAGAACTTTCACTTGTCTAGGATACTCATGGTCCCCTGCAGACAGATTCCTGAGAGCCAAGGCTGTGTCGTCCTTTATCTCTGTCCCCACGTGGTGCATTATGCTTGCATGTTGACAAAGTAGAGGAACACTTGAGTGGATGGGAGAGTTGCAATCAGTTTGTGTGACCCCATGGATTGTAGCCTGTCAGACTCCTCTATCTGTGGGGTTCTCCAGGCAAGAATACTGGAGTGGGTTGCCGTGCACCCCTCCAGCGGATCTTTCCGACCCAGGGCTTGAATCCGCATCTCCCTGGGGCTCCTGCATTGCAGGTGGATTCTTTACCGCTGAGCCACCAGGGTAGAAGATACATAAGAAGGTATGGTACAAGGGGCACAGGTTTGGAGTCAGCTCAAGTTGGCCCAAGACTTTGGAAAAGCCATTAAACTTGCCTCAGTGTCTTTATCTATAACTGTGGTTAATTCCTACCTTATGAAAAGTGGAAGTTGCTCCGTTGTGTCTGACTCTTTGTGACCCCATGGACTATAGCCTGCCAGGCTCCTCTGTCCATAGAATTCTCCAGGCAAGAATACAGGAGTGGGTAGCTATTCCCTTCTCCAGGTCTCCCACATTGCAGGTGGAATCTTTACCAACTGAGCCACCGGAGAAGCTCACCTTATGAAGGATTTAGTTAAATGAGGCCTAGCACACTAACACATAGACCACCCGGCACACTGCTGGCCTGAAGCTCGTTCCCAGATAAACATTCCTGCCCTTTGTTTGGGGATGCAGAGCTGTCCTCACGACATCACCAGCCTGGGGGTCACAAGCACACAGCCTTGGGGTCATTCTCCCAAGCATCCCCCCAACCCCGGCTCTTATTTCTGTGGCTTTGGCCCCTAGGAGCAGTGAGGATGGCCAGCCTAACCTGTGCTATGTCCCTGTGTTTGTGCCTGGCAGGCCGCACCATTATCCTCTCCACGCACCACATGGATGAGGCGGACATCCTCGGGGACAGGATTGCCATCATTTCCCACGGGAAGCTCTGCTGCGTGGGCTCCTCCCTGTTCCTGAAGAACCAGCTGGGGACAGGCTACTACCTGACCCTGGTCAAGAAGGACGTGGAGTCTTCCCTCAGCTCATGCAGAAATAGCAGTAGCACTGTGTCATACCTGAAAAAGGTGAGTTGCAGTCTCAGTGAGTCCGGGGAATCAGGACTCTTTGGCTATGACTGGCTTGTCCATACCTGCCCTAGTCTGCCACCTTGAGGCCACCAGCTCCCTGCTCTGTGCCCTGTACAGAGACTTCTGTTCCCATCATGTTAGCTCTGCTGAATCCCATTTCCTTTTTCTAATGGAGATGCTGAGTGTA
This sequence comes from Ovis aries, assembly GCF_016772045.2. NCBI lineage: Eukaryota > Metazoa > Chordata > Mammalia > Artiodactyla > Bovidae > Ovis > Ovis aries. The sequence goes on from NC_056055.1 coordinate 18,199,530, forward strand.
GGAGAAGGTCCTTAGAGGACTTAATGTTGTTGAAGAAGAGAGGTTTGCCAAGAGTTAAGAGCCTTGGCTTCAGAATGCCCTGCTATGTCTGCTCATTACCTTTAAATCTTCTTGACTTAAACTTTTAAAACACAAAATAGCAAATATTTATCGAGCACTGATTTCATGCCAAACACTCAATCTAGCAGCCTCTGGACATAAAAGAAAATCATGATAATAGTTATAGCATTGTTACCATTTGTAGGCTTTTTTTTTTTTTTTTTTAACATCATCTCGGAGTACAAAACAACCCTGGGAAGAAGGTATTGTACTTATTATCCTAGAGGATGGAAGGGATTTAGTTCATTCAAGGTCATCCAACAAGTGCATTATAGAGGAGGGGCCAGCACCCAATAACAAGGTACATTCTCCCCTGTACTGCAGTACATGCCTGAGATTTGTGTATTCCAACAGTGGCACTCAAAACACTTATCAATATATCCCATCCTTGACCTCATGTCCACTTATTTACCTTTTAACTAGTGTCTGGTGAGTCAAAGTATAGTCTGAGGCCAGTGGCATTGGGATCACTTGGGAACTTGTGAGAAATGCAGAAACACGAAATCAGACTTGCTAAATCAGAATCTGCATTTTAACAAGGTCCTATGGTGAAGAGACACAAATTAAAGTTTGAGAAGCTCCGAACAACACAACCAGGCAGGTAAATCCCATGCCCAAGACTGTTGGTGAGGGCCTGGTTACAGCACTCATAGGTTTGTGGGGTTTTTTTTTTTTTTCCATGCTACATGGCTAATGGAATCTAATCCCTTGACCAGGGATTGAACCTATGCTCCCTGCAGTACAAGCACAGAGTCTTAACCACTGAACCATCAGGGAGGTCCCTACAGTATGCATTGGCAGGCCAGAGTTCTTTTGAGAGCCCTGCTTCCTGTGCACACAACACACACATGTTAGATCAGACAGTGGCTTCAGAAGCCAAGACCACCTGGCTGCATGTCCCTCAGGAGAAACTTTTTGCTCCAGTTCTCACACACAGGAACCTCTCGGAAGCCCCGCCCCGGTGAAGGTGGTGGTGGCTGTACCTTGCTCGGTCCCTGACCCGTTCTCACCTCCTTCTTTGCCATCAGGAGGACAGTGTTTCTCAGAGCAGTTCTGATGCTGGCCTGGGCAGCGACCATGAGAGTGACACGCTGACTGTCGGTAAGGACTCTGGGGTTTCTTATTCAGGTGGTGTCTGAGCTTCCCCCAGCTGGGCAGAGTGGAGGCACAGGAGGAGAGGTGCAGAGGCTGGTGGCGCTGACTCAAGGTTTGCTGCTGGGCTGGGGCTGGGTGGCTGCGGGAGCAGGCGCAGCTTAGAGGCGGATTGGCCTAACGCTTGCCGGGGACCCTGGGGCTTGGTCTGGGAGCTGGCAGGGCAGTGTCCCAGAGAGCTGAGATGATTGGGGTGGGGGGTGGTCCCCCACCCATTCAGGTGAGATGAATGGGTCTGGCTGGACACTGGACACCTCCCTCAGGAGGGATGTCTAGAGTCCAATGTCTCCAGTGACACATATGGAACGGAATCCTTTACTTTGGCCAAGTCTGCTCCGCCCTAACAACTGCCTCTTCCCAGGAAGACCTCTCCTTCCATGAACTGTTTGATTAACCCTCTATTGAGATAAATAGAGGAGCCTCCTTGAATAGATTAAGAGAAAGATGAAGAACCTCTTAAGGTTCCTTTAGTCAAGTTTTCCAATGAAGAATCCTAGCTTTTTGGCAATAGACACTAGGCTTTCAACCTCAGAAAGTCTTTCAGCCAGCTACCCCCACCTACGCACCATAAACTGAGGGCCTACACTGTGCCTGGCTTTGGTGATACAAAGGTGAATAAGACCCAGTCCATGCCCCCAGGAACCCTTGGGCCAGAGATGAACCTGTGGAATGATTTCAGTGTCTGGGCCAGCTGTGGTGTGCAGGCAGTGGGCTTCTGAGGAGCAGGCAGAGGGTGAAGGAAGGGGTTCTCTGAGCTGGCCAAGCCGTATCATATCTGTGCTCTGGTCCCTACAGATGTCTCCGCAATCTCCAACCTCATCAGGAAGCATGTGGCTGAGGCACGGCTGGTGGAAGACATCGGGCATGAACTGACCTATGTGCTGCCCTACGAGGCCGCCAGAGAGGGAGCCTTTGTGGAACTCTTCCATGAAATTGATGACAGGCTCTCAGACCTAGGCATCTCCAGTTACGGCATCTCAGAAACTACTCTGGAAGAAGTAAGTTCAGTGACTGACTGTCAGAACTGAGCAGGGCCCACAATCCTGGGGCCAGACAGGCAGCCTGCATGTCCACTGGGAGTAGGATGACCATGGACCTAGGCACTGAGCCCTTAGATCGTTGGCATCTGGGCAGTGTTGGTCCCAGTTAAGCCTTTAAGATTTCAGTGGGAGATGGTAGGAAAGAAATAAGAGGATTGCTCCTGGTGTGACCAGTCGTGACCATGCCTAGGAAAAGTCCAACATTTATGGAAAACCTACTTATGCCTTGGGCTAACCTGGGTATGTTTTGTTGTTTTCAGTCATTGTAACTCATTTAATCCTGATAACAAGATGAGAAAATTGACATGAAGGGATGGTGAGCAGATTCAGATCAGGGGTTTTGAGTTTCAAAGCCCATACTCTATTACTGTGTAAGCAGTGCCTCTCTTTAGAGAAACCTCGAGGGTTGGAAGGGATATAAAAGTTGTCTGTCCTAGTAGTCCCCAAGTTAGCCGGTGCAGGAGAATCTTCTGAGAATATTCTAAAAATGTCAAGGCTCAACTCCAGGGTCTTTGAAACAGAATTTTTGGAGGTAAGACCTTAATGTCTGTGCTTTTATTGCATGCTTCCTGGGCAGCATCTGTAGATCAGAGTTTGGGAATCACCTGTCTAGTTCAGGTCGCCTTCTGATGTTGGAAACCTCGCCATAACCTTTCTAGTGATAGGGAATGCCGCTTCTCCTGATCATCCTCTCTTGGATAGCCTATTTTGGTGCTTGCCTGCTCAATGATTTCGGGCCAAAGACTTGAAGCCACTTGACTCATTCCCTGTAGGTACAGAACAAATTCCTCCTTCTGCAGTGTCCTGGTGTCATAACTTTAATTTGAAAATGACTTTCTGAATTGATAGCTCTCACCACTGGGGAAATGTTCTCTGGTATAAACGGCTTCTCTCCCAAGTGACTCTAACAAAGTGTTATCAATAAATGAAGCTTTTACATTATGTCTTTAGGGGCTAGCGTGTTCAGTCATGTAATAATCATGACAGTTGCTCTCACAATGTGGTGCTTATTATAATCCTCTCATTCTCATTTTTCAGATATTTCTCAAAGTGGCTGAAGAGAGTGGAGTGGATGCTGAGACCTCAGGTAACCCTCCAAAGGGACTGCATGCCCTCTGGGCTGTGCCACCTATAGGCTCTCTTGGCTCACCAGGGTTTTGCCTTTCCCTTCAAATTGTTTTATGACATTCTTACATTTACTGTATAGACTTTTAAAGATTCAGAGAATTTGTTTTATTACAAATAAAACATGGGGTTCCTTCCCTTTGTCTGCAGATGGCACCTTACCAGCAAGACGAAACAGACGAGTCTTTGGGGACAAGCAGAGCTGTCTTCGCCCTTTTACTGAAGATGATGCTATGGATCCAAATGATTCCGACATAGATCCAGGTCCGTTTGGGCGAGATCTGTGTTTTGTTGCTTGAAAATGAATTTCACTCTTGTGTTCTCTGGTGTTATCTTTCAAGGCCCTTGAACCAGGATGATAGATGCCTACAGGGTCTAAAGAGAAGAGAGAGAATGAAAAAAGCCACTTTCCCCTTTCTGGTGCTGTGCATATGATCAGACCTGAAAGAGCCTGTCCTGCCTACTTCCTGCACTGCACTGAGACCTCTCACTCGAGATACACATCAAAAGACAGCCCTTTATTCCTCTGAATCCATTTATTATCTTTTCCGTAGAGTCCCGGTTTTCTCACATTTGTTAGGTGTTTAATTTTGGAATAAATGTTCTTTGAATGGGTGGATGATTTTGAAAGAGTGAGGTGAATTTACTACTAGAGTTGATTGTACCCTTCAACTTAGCTATTTTTGAAGACTATCCCTGTGTGTTTGACTGGGATGGAGAAGGAGAGAGAGGAAATCAAGCAAATATTGGTGAGATGTTAGGTCACTGCAGTTAGAAATCATTTGTGTAAGATGAGGATTTCTATAAAACTTTTCTGAACAGAAACCTTCCTGGCTCTCCTGTCCCTGAGCCACGTTGAACGTGCAACTCTCATGTTCTCTGTAACTTCATACGTTGTTAGCACTTAGATCACCTGAATGTGTCCGCCTTTTAGCCAGAGATATAATAGGCAGGAGACAAGTTGCTGTTATGTGTTCTCAAAGTATGTCAGCCTATAGACATGGTCTGTTTATAGAATATTCTGTAAGAAATTGAGGATGACTCAATTCATTTGAATGGCTTGATGTAACTATTATGTGTGCACACATCTCTTCAGTTGTCTCAAGGCACCTTCATTTTTCTGTGCTCATCAGATGAGAACCAAAGGCAGAGACTGCTAGTGTGGTACATTTGGGGGTCATACCTTTTCATGGACATGAATTTTTCATAAAAGCCTTTCATTCCTTTACTTCTACCTCCAAACACAAGCCTCCAAGGTGGTTGCTAAAGATGCTGGAGGGAGGAGGTTGGGGATGTCAAAAATGCCTGCTATAATCTGTGACCTTCAGTGATGGCTTTCTGCAGAATCCAGAGAAACAGATCTGCTCAGTGGGATGGATGGTAAAGGTTCCTACCAGGTGAAGGGCTGGAAGCTCACACAGCAGCAGTTTGTGGCCCTTTTGTGGAAAAGATTGCTGATTGCCAGACGGAGTCGGAAAGGATTCTTTGCTCAGGTGAGAAGTGTGTTCCTGGCCAAGGCTTCCTTGGTGGACTACAGGCTCCCAACTAGTGAAAGCAATGTAGCATCATTGTTATAAGATGGACACTGGAGCCAGATTATCTGTATTTCAATCCCAGTTTGCTTCTTGCACTTATATATTTGTTGACAGATTACTTCTCTGAGCCTCAATCTCCTTATCCATAAAATAGGGATGATAATAATAGTACCTATGATATGTTATGAGAAAGTACTTGGAATGGGTCTCAAATTAGAAATTTCTGGGTGTGTTAATTTTTTATTAGAGGAGAATGTAACAAGGACAAAGTCTAGAAAAACTGGATGAGCAAATTAAACTTTCAAAACTTCAGAGATGGTATGACCAGATGTACTCAGCATATGAACTTACTGGAGACTTGATTTTTCTCTAAGTTGATGTTTAACTGCAAAATGATAGAAAAGATAACCAGGGGTCAGAAAAAAATAGTACACAGAAAAGACTTGTTATTCTCTGTTTGCATGCTAACTTGTTAGGTTGGGAGGATTGAATTATTCCAATCTGCAAAATCAAGAAGTATAAAGAAGTTACAGAGATTCTTTTCCACAGGCTATGTGGGTAATGCAAAGAATATGAGTTTGGAGTATATAGATTTATATATGAATTCTGGTTCTGCTACTTCTTGGCTGCCAGGTGGCCACAAGCTCAGGCCTTGTATTGCCAGATTCCAGAAATTCACCCAAGGGAAGGGGTTTAGATTTCAGCCTCTACTGCTTCCAACCTGCCAAGAATGTCTTGATGGAACTAGGCCCTGCACACACCCCAGTGCTGCCTGGTCTGAGGCTACCTGGACTCTAACCTTTGTCCGTCTCTGGCAATTCTTCTCCCTCCCTGCCTCCTGGTTATAGATTGTCCTGCCAGCTGTGTTTGTCTGCATCGCCCTGGTGTTCAGCTTGATTGTGCCACCCTTTGGCAAGTACCCTAGCCTGGAGCTTCAGCCCTGGATGTACAATGAACAGTACACGTTTGTCAGGTATGCATTTGCCTTCTGCACCCAGGGGGAGAGGAGGGCTCGGGCTGACCAGAGTGTCTACTATGCTGAGGGCCAAGGGGAGGGGGACTCAGTTACACCAGGGCATGGATTGATCAGCTGTGGCTACAGCCCTCACACAAGCTCATGCTAGATGTGAGAACAGCAGTGAACCAAACCTGAGTAGCAGGGCTTTGAACTCCTTTCCTCTCTATTCGTTGTTAGGAACATACATGCCTTATGTAAATAATTTACCAATGCAGAAGAATCTGCTGGAACTATAATATACTTGGATTTTTATACTAAGTCTTTATTTTGCGGTTGAACACAGGGTTTCCATACACTCAGACCCTCACACCTCCAAGTTCTTGTTTCCTGCATGGTGCAATTCACACGTTAATTATTTCATCTTTAGGTTACGGATAATAGCTCCTGTTTTTTTAGACAAAAATACAGCTATTCTGTGACGATCCAGTGCTTCAAACAAAAGAACAAAGGAATTTCTCCATCTCCTTATGCAGGAGTTTTCCTCAGTCCTACAGTATTTGTAAACCTTTCTATGGAGAACTGTGCCAGTGATGTCCAAGGGAAGCTTCAGGGAAGCTTTAAAGAAAAGAAAAAAGAAACATAAGCCTGCAAATCAGCTTCCTGTTCTCTGATTCTGTGCTTTCTTCCTATTTAGTGCGGGTTTACCTCCTTCTTTTCTTTTCCAGCTGCTGACCTTGTGTTGCCCAGGGCTGTGGGGCATGGGCTTGTTTTGTGTTTATAACTTCTGCCCATCATTATTTGTGCTTTCCAGTTGTCCATGCAAATGTTAAGCCCATAAAATCTGCCTTCCTTTTCCTAGAAAACCCCTCGTGTCTATGCCTAATGATTAATTGTGAAAGTACTTTTGAAATACTGATCTTTAGTGAATTCATGTACTTCCCATAAAATAGATATATGTAAATGTATGTGGGCACACACGTATGCACCCCTCCATATTTATCACTTATTTACACAAGTTCCACCTTGGAGTGCTGTATGTTATCTTGACACCAAATAAACAACCAGAGGCTGAGTTACTTGTGGGTGGGTTCTGTGTTTCTATTTTAAGAGCTTGGCAGGATTTGGCACACGGGAAGTACTTAATAAAGTGTTAAATGTGAAAAAAAAAAAAAAAAGCGCCTTTTCTTCTCCCATTCATGGTTTAAATGAGTTGCTAAGCTGGCTCCCTCTCATGTATCTACAGTAATGATGCACCTGAGGATGTGAGCACCCAGGAACTCTTAAATGCTCTCACTGGAGCGCCTGGCTTTGGGACCCGATGTATGGAAGGAAACCCGATCCCGTGAGTGCCGCTTGAGCTGTGAGCCCCTCCACAGCTGGCTTTGTGTGCTTGTTGCCTGGTTTTATCTCTGCACTGCTTTAGTCACTTGTATGCCACCTGGTGATGACCATCATTTACCCTTTGAGACAGTTTTTATTTTAAGGGAGCTAATGTAGTGATTTAACCCTAGCATCTAGGAACAAACATAATAGACCAGTAGACTCTTCTAGCATCCTGCCAGGAAAATGACTATAGACATTTGTTTTCTGCTTTAGACATTAATATTTAATTTAAATAGTACTTCATAATGATCCCCTTCCCTCGGATCCTATACCTGACTGCAGAGAGAGGCTCCTATTATGTATAATTTGCAGTCTTGCTAATCAGTTTCTTCACTCTAAAAGCCTGAAAAGTTGACATAATTTTTATAAAAATGGACATTTTCTTCTTTCAGAGTTGCATGTTTTTGCCATATTCTCCTTCAGAGTCCTTTTTTAAAAAAGAAACAAAACAGTAGGTAGCATATAAATAAATTCAGTGAAATACTCATTTGACTGTCATAGTATAAGGGCAGAAGGCATGTCCAGATATCTCTGTGAGTAAAAACAGTGAAGAGTGGTGAGGAGCTTCTGACAGCTCAGTGAAGGTAGGCGCGAGTTCAGGTTTCCAGGCTTGGGTAGAATTTGCACTTGAGGTTGTTAACCACAGATTCAAGGATTATGGAGAGTGTGGGAAAGTTTAGGAAGATTGGAGAAGGGCAAACTTGAATTCCAGGTTTTAAAGGGAAGATAGTGAGCCTGCAGATGACAGACCAGTGAGCATGCCGCCTGGGTGTGCAAGTTCTAATGTGTGCTCTTTAAATATACAGCTGTTATATACTTGTTGGCTCTTATTAACTCTGGATACTTACTGAACACTTGCTAATATTTAGTACTTAATAAGTATAAATCCGGACAGTTAATATCAGTTCCTAAAGAACAAGATGACCAAGCTGGAGAAGGACAAGTTTCGTAAGATTTGTGATGAGATTCCACTTGGAACCAGAGAGCAATCCACAAAACTGTTCATTTGATGTAAGAATCATCTAAACACAGTGGCTCAGCTTCAGATCATAGCATTTTAAAAGTGTAAGGGACATTGGAAATGCCTTGTTGAAATGTGACCTATTAAAATAAGTCATTGTACTGTTTTGTGGAGAAAATAGGCTCCAAGAGGGCAAGTGATGATCTCACAGTAATTCAGAACTCAGACATAAATGCCTGACTTGTCACCTGGGATGCTTGCAAACAACCTAGCTCTTCGTGAGCCAACAACTCTCACCTCGGTTCACTCCCCCAAATTCTTTACTTGTTTTAAAACATGTAAAAGTGAATCTTGACATTCTTCCCCAGATTTTCAGCATAAAACATAGACTTTGCCCGAGGCATATGTCTTCTGACCCCTGCCTCCCTCTTCTCATCTTGCATCACTCTTCCTCATAGCTCATCACATTCCAGCCTTGCTGCCTTCCTGTTGTTCCTTATTCATAGAACACTGGGGGCCTTTTCCCCTGCACTCTGTTGCTTCTGCTTGTAATGTTCTTCTTCCCAATCCCTGCCTGGCTTGTTCTCTGTCATCATTTAGGTTTTGGCTGAAATATGTGTCTTCTTCAGGTGGTCCTTTCTCATCAGTCATTCCCCCTTTATTTTGCTTCCATTTTGGCCATCAAAGATTATATTATTTGTTAATTAATCTTTCCTGGGAACACAAACTCCATGATGGCAGAGACTTTGTCTTTTCACCCCAGATTCTCAAATATGCAGGACAGTGTCTGGCACATAGTAGATGCTCAGTGAATGTTTGTTGAGTGAACCCATGGGTGAGTGAGTGAATGCTGGTGATTGGGCTGACTTGAGTTCAGTATATGAGCAGTTAGGCCTTCTTTGTATCCATGGTATTTAACTGTAAAACGAGTCTGTAGCTGACAAGTCTGTGGGACGGGTCAGTAACCAAGTGGTGAGGGGATATATCTGTATTTGCAGTTATTATTGATTGGTCCTGTGCTCTGAGGCAATAGGAGAGGCCAGACCCTCTTGGGCGATCCTATCCTTGGTGTCCCTTTGCAGAGAAAGGCCCTGCTTGGTGGGAGAGGAGAAGTGGACCACTGCCCCAGTCCCCCAGACCATCACGGACCTCTTCCGAAATGGAAACTGGACAATGGAGAACCCCTCCCCCACCTGCCAGTGTAGCAGTGACAAGATCAAGAAGATGCTGCCTGTGTGCCCCCGGGGGGCAGGGGGGCTGCCTCCTCCTCAAGTGAGTCCTTTCAGGGTGTGACTGAGTAAGTGAGGGTGGCCTGGGAAGAGGAATGGATGACATGTTTTGAAGTCAGCCTAGGTCCTTGTTTGAGACACAACCAGAGACAACAGTCTGGATCAGTGGTCTGTGGAAGTCACACGGCAGCCTCTCCTGCAGCAGTGGTGTCCCAGGACAGACTGACCGACGCAGCTTCCTCTCCACCTCTGCCATAGAGGAGCTGGTGACCTTGGATGGGTCACTCTGAGTCCCTGGGCTTGTTTCCTCACTGCTGAATTAGGGAGGCTGTCCCGGAAAGCTTCTGTGAGGGTTATGACTCTGACAATCCTCTGAGACTATGAGTGAGAGAAGCAATTCTGAATCATTTTTTTCTGAGAATTTCAGGAAGAGGCTTGCTTGTGATGCCTCTCTGCTGCCTTATCAGCATCCAGGTTGTAGGATGAGGACAAGGAATTTTAAATAGTGTTGAAAAAGTAGTCCTTAGTGGTTTGCTTCTTAAAATAGCACTTCATCTCTTCATCAGTGTAACTCCAATGAAGAAAATTCACTAGGCGTAGTCAGTGGTGCTGCTCCCTAGAAATCTTTTGTAACCGTGAAGAATGATACTTCATGGTCTATTGCTTAGCTGTTCAGAGTAATTTGCTGGGAATCACCTTGACTTGGCATAAAGGGCAGAATAGACCAGGCCTTGGTGATTGGCTGATGACAGTGTCCAGGCCCTGTGGTCAGGGGTCTGCTCACACCATGGTACGTGTTTGAGGAACATGTGTCATTTTTGTTCTTGATTTGTTTTCTGTTCCAATTATGACCCATAAAGACACATGTGCTTGGTTTTTCTGATGACAGAAAAAACAGAATACTGCCGACATCCTTCAGAACCTCACGGGAAGAAACATTTCGGATTATCTGGTGAAGACATACGTGCAGATCATAGCCAAAAGGTCATCATTTACAATCCTGGGCCCCTGCTTAGCTGTTACTGATTAGAGGGACTAAAGTCCTAAAAATAGGAGATTGAATAGTGGTGGGAAACATCACAGTTTGGCTTGATGTTGTCCTTTTGAAGTTTAGGATATTCTTTCAGACTAGAAAAGGTAATGGGAAGTATTATGAATATTCAGGTTGAAGACTGAGGTTGCCTGGCTCCAGAATGAAGATAAATCTGGATTTAAATTCTAATTCTGCCACTTATTAGCTGTTTGACCATGGCAACCAGTTATCCTTCTAAAGCCTTAGGCTGTATATAATGTGATAATAATGTTGCTCTCAGTAGTTTGTTGTAAGGATTAAATGAAATGATACACGTAAAGTACCTCTCATGGATGGAATGAGTGATAAATACGTGGCATTATCCAGAGAGCGCTGAGTTCTCAGGACTTCTCTGTGGAGGCTGAGAAGAGCCATGTAGCTTCCTGGGGCATCACTGCATAGTCCTGAATGCATTAGCTCCCCCAGTATTTGCAATTTTGCTTTCCTCAGTTTCAGTTACCCATCATCAGCTGTGGTCAGAAAATACTAAATGGAAAATTCCAGTAACAAACAATTCATAAGTTTTAAATGGCATGCTTCTCTGAGTGGTGTGATGGGAATCATCCCACTGTGTCCCTTCTGGGATGGGAATCATCCCACTGTCCAGCATATCCACACACCATAAATGCTCCTTGCCCTGGCCCTTTTGGTGATCAGATGGACTACCACAGTATTACAGAACTTATTCCCAAGTAACTTTTATTTTACGTGATAGTGGCCCTATTGACCTTCAAAGAAAATGACAGGTGATAGGAAAAAATAGTATACGTAGGGGTTGGTATTATCTGGAGTTTTAGGCATCCAGTTGGGGGGTGTTGGAGTGTGTCCCCTCCAATTAAGGAGGGGACTGCTGTACTTAGCTGATGCCCAGAAAATGTTTGTTCTAGCTTCCTTCCCATCAGCTTTGTTATATTTGGTCCCCTAAGTTGGGAGTTTTAGTGACTTTTAATGACAAGGGTATGCTTGAATGGCAGTTACTGTTAGTTTCCAAGAAAGAAGCAAATCCTCTCCATATGTTAGCCATAATTGAACTATTATTTTTGAATTTAAAACATTTGTAGTTTGATCACATCTTTGTTGGTTTTTAAATTGTTTTAATACAAGGCATGACCTTCATAAAATAATAATGTTTTAATATGAGGAGAAGAAAAGACATGCTGATTAGGGCCTCTTTTCATTGGCAAAACCCTACAACACCAGCCCGATTGTAGAGTTATTTCTGTCCCTTTGTTGTATCCCCAGGTAGATATTTCTAACTTTTGTATGATCAGGAAAAGGATCAATGTTTCTTTGGACTGATTTCTGGTTTCTTTGTCTTTGGCCCTCACTACAGCTTAAAGAACAAGATCTGGGTCAATGAGTTTAGGTAAGTTGACTCCTCTGTGCTTTTCTTTTTGTTTTCCTTGACTCCTAAAGCTCATGAAGATGATTTTGATGCAGTTTTTTGGACCCTGGGAAGCTGTTGGTTTAGGGATGGTTTTGCCCTTGGCTCAGTGCCCAGCTGCCACTTCAGAGGCCTTTGGAATTTTTGCATATTGATCTCCTTGTGGGTCTCTAGAGATTTGACAGGAAGCATGATGTGAGGGAAAAACCTATGCTAATTAAAATTATCATCAGATTCCTAGGAGACCTAGGGGCCCAAGAACAATTTTTCAGGTCTTTGTAATAACCAAGAAGGTCTTAGATGAAATAGGAGGCTTCAAAACCATCTATGTTCATTGCATTTCAACTCATTTATCCTTCTGAGTTTTTAAAAATAACAATGTTTCTGTTAGGAAATAAGACCAGAATTCCATCAGGAGGGTAAAAATCATTTTCTCCTCTGCTGCAGTCAGGCTCTCTCCTCTCCACCCTCCACCACCACCCCTGCCCGTATCCCTCTGAGTTTTGAAGAAGCAGATGAGACTGGGGGAAAAACGAAGGAAACATCCTTGAAGCCTATTATTACTCATGAGAAATGAGATGCCTTACATGGCTGCCTCAGAACTTTGTTTTTTGACCCTATCTCCCACCTTTCTTCTTTGCCTTTTTTCCCAAGAGCCAAGACCTACTGAATAACTGAATAGAGTGGATGCAGAACCTTCTGTGGTTCTCCTGCTATGAAAGGGCCACAGCCCATCTATAAACCCTCCCTGGCCTCTCTGGCCAGTGTCTTCCCTGCTCATCCTGACTCCCCATCTGCTTGCCTTGAGACCCATGTTCAGGCCTGAGCTACCAGGGGTGGGAGGAGCATCTGTGAGATGAATGAGCGTTCTTTCCTCAACATTTCAGATGTCTCATTCTGTGTATAATCAGACCCAGGTCCCTCTCACTTGGGCAGAAGCTTTAAGAGTTAAGAGAGTGCCAGGATCCATTAGAGGAGACCAAGGTGAAACTTTCTCTGAGTCCTATTTTGGTCTTACTTTGAACATACAGTTCCTCTAATTGAACATTACATCCTTAGGCAGTGTCTGCTGCTGAGTGACAATGGGCCCCACGCTGCCTGTGTCGTAATGTCAGGCTATTCTTTTAGGTACGGTGGATTTTCCCTGGGTGCCAGTAATTCTCAGTCACTTCCTCCGAGTGAAGAAGTTAATGATGCCATCCAGCAAATGAAGAAACACTTGAAGGTGGTCAAGGTACAGTACCCATCCTAAGACACGTCGGACAGAAAATGAGTTGCTGGTACATGGGCGTAGTTGACAGGTAGATCTGATTACCTGGTAGCTTACTGTTTAAGATTTTCAAGTACAAAGCCATCACTGAGCACTCAGAGATCATGGGTCAGCCAAGACTGAGTCACTCAGTGTGTACTTACTATTTGAAAGTGCAGGTCAGAAACAAGTTCAGGGACTTCCCCGATGGTCCAATGGTTAAGACTCTGCACTTCCAGTGCAGGGTGCCTGGGTTCAATCCCTGATCAGGGAAGTAAGACCCAGTGCAGCCAAAACAAACAAAGATGCTTGAGAAAAAAAAGCAAGTTCAGAGATTTTAGATCTCTCAGAATAACTTAAGTATAGCCAGTGAACTGGGCATCAAACATACTTTTCTAAAACAATCATTGGTTAAACAGGAAATGAATCACTTTCTTTAAACCGGCAGCTAGTTTTAGGACCTGATAAACATTCACTTTCTTTATCTGTATCCCAAGTTTCCCATTTCTAAGTTGGAATTGGCGGTCAGATGATATGAATTCCAGGATCACAGACAGCGGGGATTGTCCTAGAATCTCTCCCTTGAGGCCCAGACCCCATATCTGATGCATCTACATGTTAATTGTAGCTGGGGGCGATGTCAAGGGAGCGTGGTGAAGAGCCCTTACCACCAGATACAGACTGACATCTGCCTCTTGGGACCCCCAGATAACAGACTGACAGGGTTTCCCTCTGGTTCCTTTAAGACCTATGACTTGTGGCAACATCAGGGCTTTAGATTTCCAGTCACTTATTTTTCAGGAGCCATTTATTATTTAGAGGGCTCAAGTTGCATTTCAGTGAATGAGACAGTAGCCGTGTTTCCCTTCACGAGGTTGTGCCATTGTCCACAGACTCCAGACTTCCTGTTGCTCCTCCCCTGTGAACCATCCCAGCTGAGGCAGCTTTTTGTTGTTCACAGGACAGTTCTGCAGACCGATTTCTCAGCAGCTTGGGAAGGTTCATGACAGGACTGGACACGAAAAATAACGTCAAGGTAAAGCCCTTTGTTCCAGTGACTTGATGAACAATAATTCCTGTATTGCCCCGAAGTGTCAGCTCATGATAATGTTGATTCACGACAGAAAAGTCTAGTACCTTTATTGGTGAGGCTATAAAAAGAACTTGCTTTTCTGCTAGTGACACCAGAGGAACCATTATGAACATGACTGAGATACTTAACCTGTTTAAGCCTCAGTTTCCTAATCTTTAAAATGGAGGCAATAACCATGTCTACCTCAAAGCTTTGGTGAAGATTAAATACATTAAAGAAAGTCAGCATATTGCCTGACCTCACGGTCAGTGCTGGGCACACCCTGGCGCTTGTTACCTCTTGACCGTGTTCTCTGATCACGTTTTGTCTTCAGGTGTGACTGAAATTTCTGGAGTTCATGTGCATGTTTTGTGTGTGTGCACCAAACTTCGGGAACAGGGGTTAGGAGCAGTACTTTGCACCTGGTATGTTTTATTTCAGGTGTGGTTCAACAACAAGGGCTGGCACGCCATCAGCTCTTTCTTGAACGTCATCAACAATGCCATTCTCCGGGCCAATCTGCAGAAGGGAGCGAACCCCAGCCAGTATGGGATTACTGCTTTCAATCACCCGCTGAACCTCACCAAGCAGCAGCTCTCAGAAGTGGCTCTGTAAGTGTCACTGTATCTGATTTGGGAGAGGGGAGGGTGTTGGGGGAATTATGGTGCAGGGGAAAGAAGTATGAAGCTGGTTGTAGAATAACAGTCGGGGACGGAGGTATGTTATGTATGTCTGGGTTGGTCTAGGCTCTGGACAAAAAATGATCAGTTTATGAATTGGCTGGGCAGAGATTAAACTACACAAGATAGATGCCTCTGTAATAATTAAAGCCATTATTACATTTAATGAATTCATTTAAAGTAAGTTAAATTGTTAATATGATTCTAAAATATTTTAACTCACTCTTAACACAATGTTTAATTAAAAATCAATTTCATTTGTTTCAAAACAACTATTTTTAAACTTAGTGAAACACACTTTTATCAGCTTGTGTGTTTATTAATTCCTGGAGAGGGAGAGAGAGACAGCATGTGTGTGTGTGTGTGCGTGTGCGTGTGTGTGTGTGTGTGTGTGTGTGTGTGTATGGTGTTAAAGCCAGTATGATCTAGTTCAGAGTGTATAGCCTTTGAAATCATTGAGATCTGGGTTTAAATCTGGTTTTTTAAACTTTCTAGATATATGGTATTAAGTGAGGCATTTCATGTAAATGGACAAGTCTGGCCTTCAGCACAAGGTTAATATTCAATACATGTTAGGTTCCTTTCTTGTTTATGGAGTATGGCAGTTATAGTTTCTACTTCACTTGTATGGAATATCAATGTATGTCACTAGGATCTTTATACCAAGCTTATATGAAATTTATATAAAGAAATAATATATATTATATCCCATTTAATGGGCTTATAAGGCTATTTTTCTTATAATAAGGATCTGATGGAATTTTTGTGTTAGATTGATATGCCATGCTCTTTTGTTGTCAAATTCACTTACAGCCAGAAATTGTTGTTTGAATAGTTTCACACTAATATTTCTGCTTTATTTAGTTTTCAAGCTACACTATTCCCTTATGTGTGAAAATTTACAGCTTGTTGCTCATAAAAGATCAAGACTAGTAGAACAAAGTGAATGCTATTAGGCCACTCTTAGACTTCCTTTAATAGTTTCATTTTGGCTGTGGACTCTCTTTGACCTCAGTAGAAGCAGTTTTGCATTTGAATTATCAAGATTTTTTTTTTTTTTGCTTGAAAATAATCATCTTTAACCCTGAATGAAATATATGTGGTGAACAGATCTTTTTCCCTGGGGTATGCTTCAGACATTCATGTGTGTGTGTGTGTGTGTGTGTGCTTCAGACATTCATGTGTGCGTGTGTGTGTGCATGTGCGTGTGTGCATGCTCTGATTGTGCCCTCAGCTGCACTGTCTTTTTCAGGATGACCACATCCGTGGACGTCCTTGTGTCCATCTGTGTCATCTTCGCGATGTCCTTCGTCCCGGCCAGCTTTGTCGTGTTCCTGATCCAGGAGCGCGTCAGCAAAGCGAAGCACCTGCAGTTCATCAGTGGAGTGAAGCCTGTCATATACTGGCTCTCCAATTTTGTCTGGGACATGGTAAGACCACCCGCCTGCTGCTGCTCCATAAACCTCCATCAGGGCTCTAGACTGGATGGATGGAAGGGCTTCTGGCCTTCACCAGGAAATGTTCCAGCTAATCAAAGATGAATGAAAGAGGATAAGGCAGGCACAGTTGTACACTTTCATGTCACCAAACACGACCTTCAGCACATAACTGATCTTACACCGGAGAAAATCAGTCCAAAGGGACTGCAACTGATACTACCACTACCTCATTGCCTAAGTGACAACCTTTTAAAGAACTGAGGTGGAACACTCAGTCGGAACTCTAAGTCAGTGCCTCTAAAGTCAGTGCCTCTAACTTGTCTGATAGATTTTTAACCTCCAGAGTCAGGATATTCTTTGTCTTACCAGGAACTCAACCTGCCATTTGAAAACATCTTCTGTTTTACTGGAAGCTTATCCATCTCTTGCAAATCTGTTTTCATGTCAGCTGTAATATAATGCTTCTGTTTGAGCCAAAATGGAGGGTGTCAAAGAATTCTGAAGTTCAAATTATTTTTATAAAGCAGAGTTGAAATGTATCTCCCTATGAGTTCCATTAATTGTAGGCCACACAGAAAATTTAATTCTTCTCCCATTGGATATACCCTCAAATATTTGAAGACACCTATCATTTATCCTAAATCTTCCCCAGATAAGATGATCTATGAGAACACACTTTGTAATCTCTGAAGCCCTGTAGAAGTGTGAGTGATGATGATGATGTCTGTGTTGGTTATAGCAAGCCTCTCAGACTTGTCACTGTGCTGACCTGATTGGCTCTCTGTGGCCCATACTCCATATTGTTAATGTGTTCTTTGAAGAACAAAGCCTAGAATTAGCCTTATAATCAGACTGTCATCCAAATGGTTACAGGTCTAGAGGCAATTATTGGTCTTTATCCCGTACTCCTCTTCCTCAGCCCAAGGGTACTGCATTTTTGAAGTAGTGTGGTCTTATTTGCAACTTGTAGGGAACTGAAACCTCTGCTTCATAGGTATTGTTAAATGGGGTCTTTTTCACTGTTTACTAATACAGTTGACTCTTTTCAACCTTTATATATAGCTTTATTTATAAACATAAAGGTTTTTTAAAGCACATATAAAACTTTTTCCCTGTTAAACTGAATTTTATGGGATGTCCATTTGTTTTGTTTTTTGTCTTAATCCAATGATTGCTTTATTGAGTAAGCACATATCTACTGACTGCTCACTGTGTATCTAACTCTGCCAGGCATCACAGATTCAGAGATGAAAGATCAAGTCCCTGACTCAGGAACACTATTATCTTCCTGTATATTATCCACCTCTCCCTGCTGTAGAACCTCTGAAATTTGCTGTAAGCATGTCTTCATCTAAGTTGTTGAAAAACACAGTTGAGTAGGATGGGACTGAGGCACAGAGCCCTGCAGTCTGAAGCTACAAATTCTTCTAACAGCTGGCAAGCCCACTGCTACCTCCCTGCCTGTGCTTTGCTCTGCCAGCTGTGAATTCCTGTAATTGTCTTGTGGTCAAGACTTTATTTCTGCATTTTAATGCTTGAGACACTGTCAGGACAGACTTTAAAATTAGTCTTGGTGTGATGAAACTGTCCTGACATTGATGTTATAAGTGCTTACCTCATAAATAGATTACAAGAGAGCTTGAACTTGGGCAGACTGTAATATAGCATTAATGATGAAACAGACACAGTCATCTTCGGGAAGAGTAATGGCAGCTTACTTGCTGCCTGTGAAATTGAAATTACTCTGACTGGGAATCCATCCTTCAGTAAGTTTACTGAGCGTGACACCTTGGCTTATCTGTTGGAAAGACAGAAAGGACATGCAGTTTATAAAATCAGCCGGGGGTAAAAGGCTTGTCAAAATGTGCTGTCCAGTATTTTGATTAATAGTTTTTGTGGCTTCATTAATTCACAGTTATTCTTCAATATGTTTATCTGCCCTTTCTTGTCCAGTGGTGGTGAAGACTTGAGATGTGTTGTGTCTTTGACTTTAGGGGTGACCTTGGTTTCCTTGTTTCACTTTTAGTGCAACTATGTGGTCCCTGCCACGCTGGTCATTATCATCTTCATCTGCTTCCAGCAGAAGTCCTACGTGTCCTCTACCAACCTGCCTGTGCTCGCTCTTCTACTTTTGCTGTATGGGTAAGGCACCTCTGGATGGGGCAGATGGAATCCGCTGTCAGAGAGAAGGTGGAGGACACCCAGTGGACATGTGTCTTTGTGCCTCACCAGGTGGTCCATCACACCTCTCATGTACCCAGCCTCCTTCGTGTTCAAGATCCCCAGCACAGCCTACGTGGTCCTCACCAGCGTGAACCTCTTCATCGGCATCAATGGCAGTGTGGCCACGTTTGTGCTGGAGCTCTTCACCAACAATGTGAGTTCTATGGAAAGAGATGCTGGGATGACCATATTTGGAGCCAGGGGATAGTGTTTATCATGATTGTATTCTGCTTGCCTGTGGCGTTGACCCCATGGACCAGTCTGAACTTTTGCAGTCTGTCTTTCCTGGGTTTGCATAGCATCTCTTGCTTCTCCTTTTCCTTATGTGTCTCCGATCAAATCTTTCTGTTTCTTTTGGCAAGTCCTTTTATACTCCTTTCTGTCCAAGTGTTGCTTTCTCCAGTATTCGGTCCTCTGCCATCTTGTTTTCCACTGTAGGAACTGTCTCTGGGTGATACTGTTCATTCTGGAAGCTTTTACCCCCACCTCTCAGTGTCTCACATTGTTCTCTCTCAGATCTGTGCCTTAAGCCCTGACTCTTCCATTGAACTCTCGCCCCACAGTCTCACTTGCCCAGTGGGTGGCTCTGTTTAGATTAACTGAAAGATACCCTAGACTGGTCACGTCCCAGTCATCTTCCCCTCAGAACCCAGTATTTCTCTTGCCATTTCTGCCACACTGGATGGCATTACAACCCCCCCCAGTCACCCCAGCTGGCAGTATTAGGGCTATTTATCTGCTTTGCTTTTGCTTATTTCTCCCACATTCAGTTGGTGACCTTGCCAGTTCCTTCAATTACAGATCTCTCAAACAAGGTTTCTTGTCCATTCCTGTTGTCATTGCTTTTGTCCAGACACCTTAACTTAACCCACAAGGCCTTTCAGAGGTGTATAATCCCTCCTGGACAGTCCCCACCACACCCTTTCCCAACATGGTAGGCTTCGGCTGAAGGGTTCCTTAAACCCTCCGCAGGCCCACAGGCCTGTTTGAGGACCCCTAGCCCAGCCCGCATGGTCCTTACCAGTGTGAGCCTCTTCCTCAGTGGCAGTGGCAGTGTGGCCACTCTGTTGTTGGAGCTCTTCACCAGCAATGTGAGCTACCACCCAATTCTGTCAAAACTAAGCTTCAGCCTGAAGTCTTGCTTACCTGCCGTATAGCAGGTACTCTCTCTTCTCTGTGCTTCCAAAGCTCACACAGTTCATGCCTCCAGGACAACACATCCAATTATGTAGTAATTTTCTGTTTCCATATTTCTTTTCTTCAGAGTAGAGACTGTTTCTTAATCATCTTTAGCTCTCCTCTTCCCTAGCCCAGTGCATCCAGCACTTAGCAGCTTATTTAGCTGTTAGGTATTTGGCCATTGCTAGATTGATGTATTTGAGAAGAATTATTTAAATTCCAACAAAATCCTGAAACTGAAATATATTGACCCAAACATGAGCAATTTGCTTTTAAAATGCTAAGCAAATGTTTTGTGTTGGATTTGCTTTTGATTAAATGCAATCATATTTCTAAACTTTGCTCATTTTCCTCCCATACTCCTAGCATTATTCCAAATTTTCTAAAGAGCAAAAATTTTGCTACATTATATATCATTAGCTATGGCTGCGGCTGTTTATTGGTATCTGAATCAAAGATTCAGTTTGACCTCAAGGAATCAAACTTTTTCTTCATTCTCATATTTTAGACCTTGGTCAGTTTTTAGCCTGCGTCATAAAAGACATACAGTCTGTCTCTTATTTTTTTTAGAAGCTGAATAACATCAATGATATCCTGAAGTCAGTGTTCTTGATCTTCCCACATTTTTGCCTGGGACGGGGGCTCATTGACATGGTGAAAAACCAGGCAATGGCTGATGCCTTGGAAAGGTTTGGTGAGTGACAGCAGTGGCTACAGGATGTTTTAATAGGGATGGGAGTTTGTATGCGTCTTGATACTTTGGCCTTTATTTTGGAAAAAGGCTGGTGACTGGGCCTAGGACTTCCCTCCGCTGATAGGGCTCATGTCAGCACAGTTGGTTGTGGCTTGGGTCTTGTCTGACACAGCCATTTGTCTGAAAGGTGAGAACATGGTTTTGGAGGTAGGGAAAAATACTGGTTTTAGCTTGGACCCAGTGCCTGGTACCACTGGTGGGGTTTGTTAAAGTCATTGGAAAAATCAAATCACAGCTCTAAGAATTAGGTACAGGCCAGAGAATCGAAAGGAAAGATGCAAACTTTGGCTCTATTAGGAAGATCATGGACCTGCAGGTGGGGTCCTATATTACCTTTTATACAGTCTATAAAAAGATAATTTACTGCAGCTCTTTCTGCCTTTAGAGTCTTTAAAAATATCTGTCCTGTGCCCACATTACTATTCTTTATCGACTTGCTCATATAGTTACATGGGCCATGTTATTTAATGTGCGTAGAAGAGGGACTGTTTTTTAAGCTTGGAGGTACAAAGGAGATATATAAGGAATTTAAGGAATATTTATATAAAATGAGGTGAATTGAGTTACTAGATTACATTGTGCTGTGCTTAGTCACTCAGTCCTGTCCGACTCTTTGTGACCCCATGGACAGTAGCCCACCAGGCTCCTCTGTCCATGGGGATTCTCCAGGCAAGAATACTGGAGTAGGTTGCCATGTCCTCCTCCAGGGGATCCTCCCAATCCAGGGGCAAATCCAGGTCTTCTGCATTGCAGGCGATTCTTGACCGTCTGAGCCACCATGGAAACCCCTAGATTACTTTACATGCTGCTGAAAGGAGCATCTTTTAATGTGCTTTCTAATCTTTCTTAGTGAAGCTAATAATTTGTTAAAATACTGATCCTAAAAATTATCCTGGATTGCTTGCCTTTTCACAAAGAATTTTTGGCACATCTCATTCAAAAGGAAGCATTAGATTTCTTAGATGAAGTTACAGATCTAATACATGTTGACTCTGAAACTCTGATTGATACTGCATTGCAGTACGCTTCCCTAAAACCTTACCTTAAGTCAGACTTGGAAACTGGTGACTCCTTTATTTTTTCGTCCTTATCACGGGTGGTGTACCAAGTGGCTTCAGTCGTGTCCAACTCTTTGCATGCCTATGGACTATAGCCCACAAGGCTCCTCTGTCCATGGGATTCTCCAGGTAAGAATACTGGAGTGGTTGCCATGCCCTTCTTCAGGGGATCTTCCTGACCCAGGGATTGAACCCATGTCTCTTACACCTCCTGCATTCACAGGCGGTTTCTCTACCATTAGTGCCATGACCAGATCCCTAAAATGGGTGATAACCATTGTTATTTGTAGAAATGGGCTTCCCTAGGAGCTCAGTTGGTAAAGAACCTGTCTGCAATACAGGAGACCCTGGTTCAGTTCCTGGGTTGGGAAGAGCCGCTGGAGAAGGGATAGGCTACCCACTCCAATATTCTTGGGCATCCCTTGTGGCTCAGCTTGTAAAGAATCCACTTGCAACGTGGGAGACCTGGGTTCAAAACAAAGGTAAATTTGAGCCTGAATTTGAGGAAGGGCTTTGGTCTCTGGTGCCTCCATTCTGATTGGATCTCTGCACTGTGTCCAGGGGAGAACCGCTTTGTCTCACCACTGTCTTGGGACTTAGTGGGACGAAATCTCTTTGCCATGGCTGTGGAAGGAGTGGTGTTCTTCCTCATCACTGTGCTGATCCAGTACCGATTCTTCATCAGGCCCAGGTGAGCTTTCTTGCAGAATTCACTGAGCACCTGGTTGAGGGTCACAGCGGATGGAGTACAGGGAAACACTCAATGGTGGTTGGGTTGACTTGAACACAAAGCGGATAATCAAACTGATTCTCCCAATGTGGGCATCCCCTCTCCAACAGTACTGACAATGCTGGAGTGTGGATTTTATAGGACTGTTGTAGAAACTGGGTCTTGGACTTAGAAAATAACTTGAAAGGTTGATTTTTTTTTTTTCTTCTTAATTTTCTTCCCCCTAAGACCTGTAAAGGCAAAGCTTCCTCCTCTGAATGATGAGGATGAAGATGTGAGGAGGGAAAGACAGAGAATTCTTGATGGTGGAGGACAGAATGACATCTTGGAAATCAAGGAGTTGACTAAGGTGAGACAGTGAAGACAGGCTACAACTTGCCTTCAATTTTTTCAGCTTTATATGTTAGAAACTAGCATTTTGCTGACTCACTTAATAAAAGGAGCATGCTTCCTAAAAGGTGCATTTATACCAAGTTTCTGTCAATTTAATTTTACTTAAAATATACCATGGAGACTTCTCTAATTAAAGAAATCCTACCGAGAATAATTGTAAAGTGAATTTTCATCCTTGAGTATGTTTGATTTTCATGTTTATATTTACATGTTAGTTATTAAAACATCTAATATTGTATATTGAGTCAAAGCTGAAGTTGGGAAAATAAATGATTGATTTTGAATTTCAAAAAAGCTGATAAATCCCCATTGATTAAGAGGAGGATCTATTTTCGCCCCTTCTAGGTACCAGAACAACAATAATTCAGTTTTTTGTAATATGTTCAATATTTGAAATGTTTTGATAACAAATTTTTATCCCATAGAATTTAATTTTTAAAATATCTGCAATGTCTTTATATTAAATAAAAATTATGTAGATGTTAATGACAAATATATTTTTAAAGTCTGATATTTGATTAAAAAATACAGAGAAATTCATTTATATTTTGAGCATCAGAGTCATTCAAAAGCCAGTTGCCACAGAGACAGACCAAGGCTTTGGCACATTAAGTATCTGACTTAGTCTTATCAACGAGTCGAATTTCGTGGTGTGTTTAGGTCATAATTCCCTCTTCCACAGAGGAGAGGGAGAGCCGTGAGTCACTGCAGCTCATGACTTTTTGCATTTTGCTGGTTCCAGGTATACAGAAGAAAGAGGAAACCTGCTGTTGACAGGATCTGCGTTGGCATTCCTCCTGGTGAGGTAAAGGCGCTCTATCCATATTGTGTTTGCTCCTATTAATTCAGACTGTCTCTACTCCAGTCAAACAACAATGTCTGTAAGAAGTTAAAAGTGATTTAAAAAGGCTACTCCATTTATATCTATGTGTAGCAGCAGTCAGTCATTGAAAGTTTGAGGGCCCCATATATCAAATGGAGAAGGAAATGGCAACCCACTCCAGTATTCTTGCCTGGAGAATCCCATGGACAGAGGAGCCTGGCAGGCCATGTCCATGGGGTTGCAGAGAGTCCAACACGACTGATGACTAAGCACGCATGCATGCATATATCAAAACTAGTGGCCCCGTGTATCAACAATTTTGGATAATCTCAGACAATTTAAGAAAAGTATGTTCATCTAGAAAGTGATTTTGTGATCCATTCAAGATGATAATGAAATTCAAATAGATTTTTAAAAAGATTTTCTCTTTATTTATGTTTGTATTCTTATATACCCTTTAGCTAGATTCGATGGTAAAATTTGACTTGTTGGCTTTTATCACTGTTTTTCACTCATTAACTTTGGCTTTAACCCAACAACTCAAAGAATATTTACAAATACATCCACATTTAAAATGGTTCCATTATAAAATGTATGATTAAACATCCATATGACTTCTGAAAACCTAGAAAATATTTTACTCTTCATTAAGAGTGACATTTTAGGATCATGTTACATAAAAATGAAGCTGAGGTGACTATTTATGAATCATTTATATTCAGATTTTTAATAGTTTGCTAATATTACTGACCCAATCATTTTCCCAATCATTTTCAGTGCTTTGGACTTCTGGGTGTTAATGGAGCTGGGAAATCATCAACTTTCAAGATGTTAACAGGAGATACCACTGTTACCAGAGGAGATGCTTTCCTTAACAAAAATAGGTGAGAAAACAAGTCTGTATTTTGCCACAAAGACTTTTTTTAAACTTTATTTAAATGAATATGTTGTGATTTTATTGATATAACAGCACTGTATAGTTTCTAAAAATGTTGAAATATAGTAAACTGTAAAGAAGAAAATAAAAATCCATAATCCCAGTACCTACAGATAATGACTATTTACATTACCTTTTAGTTTCACTTTATTTTTTTTAACAGATTTATTCAGGTATAAGTTATGTACCTTACAGTTTGCTTGTTTTAAGAGTACAATTCAGTGAACTTTAGGCAATATGCAGAGTTGTACAACCATTATCACAATACAATTTTACAACATTCCCATCAACCCAAATCTCTATTTTGTATATATATATATTATATTTATGTATGAGATTATATTAGATTATATTGAGATTATATTAGATCTAGATTTTTAAATTAGTTTTTTGTTGCTAATGACTTGGGTTACATATTCTAAGATGTAGAATTTTACATTGCTGCATAAAATGCCTCTATGTACACGTACCTGGAGTTTATTTCACTGTTTCCTTATTGTTGGACGTTTATTTCACCAGTTCCTTAATTGTTGGATATTTGTTTCTGTTTTTCACTAAATATGTCCTTGTATCCATTTTGATTGTTTCATCAAGATAAAAGGTTATATACCTGTGAAATTGCCCTCTAAAGGTTATGCCAACAATGGATGTCACCACTGGGCTATTATCTGAAAATGTAGAGATCACTGAGCAGCCTGATCTTAAGGCGTACAGTAATGCCTACAGTACAGTCCTGCTAGGCAACTTTGAAAGTGAAACCCTTGAGCATTCTAAATATGTGGAACTTCTCTGGGCTTTTTATATGGAGAAATGGTACAAATGGCTTTCAAACTTTTTGATCATGTCCCATAATAGCAAATACATCTTACCTCTCAGTCAAGTAAATGCACAAAAACATGTAAACAGGCATATAGCTTAAATAATTTTGTACAATACTACCTACTCTTACTGCTTATAGTGCATTCAATATTTCTTACTCCACTCTCTGCCATGCCATTTTAATAATACTAGTTGTGGCCTACTAAATTTATTTCATAATGTACAAATGGGGGATGACTCACAATTTGGACAAAGGGCTACTAGCCAATAAAATTGAAAACATCAAGGAACTTAATGTACTCATGACTTTTCTCTGCATCTTACATTTGTTTTAGTAACAGTGTAAAGGCGGTTTAAGAGAACGGAATTTTTAGAATAGCAGGCCTGAGGCTACATACATGGTTCCCCAGGTTTGTTTCTAGTACCAGGCTCCTGGGGTATATAGCAGTAGTAGCAATAACTGGTCCAGACTAAGGTTCATCACATTGCCTGATTCTGAATACTGGTATGAGCAGTGTAGTTGTGAGGTCTAGGCGAAGGGTCTGTGAGCACTTCAGTTCTGGAAAACACTGGACCTGGGCCTACTAATTGATGTGCAGAGAGGAGTGAACACTGCTGACAGGCTGAACCATGGCTCTCCAGGGGTGACTGAGGTGCAGCCGTCAGACTGGATGTGACACTGAGCTTCCTCCTACATCAGGGATCCTTAACCCTAGATTGGCTTCATGGGGCCTAAAAGCCGCCCCCACCAGTATATGTAAAATTGTGTCTGTAGTTACATTTTTTGTTGTCATCAGGTTCTCATCATGAAAACCTTCAAAACCAGGGCAGTTTCTGCGTTGAATATTTAGTAGGACTATAGGGTTTGGATCATGCTGTGGCCAAGTCAGTGTATAGGCAGCAAAAAGCAGAGGGAAGTCACCCAAATTGCTGGGCCTCCTCTGGCTTAAATGAAGCAATAGAGCACATGGTGCATATGACTGGGCCACAGAATCAAGTCAGGAATGGACACTTCACATTAAAGCCCCTGGATAGCGTGACTAAGATTGTTGATATCCTGAGGGCAGAAAGGCTGTTCCTTGAAGCTGTAAGCAAGTGTGCTCACTGGTCTGTTTGTCATGCACAAGCACAGTGTATAGAATGTTAGGCAAGATGGTCTGACCAGGGTACCAAAATGCTTAAAAACCTGACCAGTTTTGGCTTTTCTTCGCAGTATCTTATCAGACATCCACGAAGTCCATCAGAACATGGGCTATTGCCCTCAGTTTGATGCCATCACAGAGCTGCTGACTGGAAGAGAACACGTGGAGTTCTTTGCCCTTTTGAGAGGAGTCCCGGAAAAAGAAGTAGGCAAGGTACTGTGGGCACTGGAAAGCCAGCCTGCCTCCTTTGGCATCCTGACAGCCTACCTTATGGCTGTGACCTTCGCACATGGCCATCGGCTTCAGACTGTTCTTCCTTACAGGTGCAGCGACAGGAAGTGCCGGCTCTTTGCAGCTACTTTCAAAGGGGGAGGTTGCGGCGGTGGGGTAGGGATGGGAGATCAGGCTCACTCTGGAGGGCAGAGAGGGAGTGCTGCTTCCTGTGCTGTGGGCACTATCCAGGTTATGATCGTATAGAATCTGGTCCTACTCAGTGAAAGAATTCTCACACGTAAGTGTAAGAAAGCATGATAAAATTACCAAACCCAGCAAAGGTCAAGGTGCTCTTTTATCACTCTTAGGTTGGCGAGTGGGCGATTCGGAAACTGGGACTTGTGAAGTATGGAGAAAAATATGCTGGGAACTACAGTGGAGGCAATAAGCGCAAGCTCTCAACAGCCATGGCTTTGATTGGCGGGCCTCCAGTGGTGTTTCTGGTGAGTGTGACTGAATGGAAAACCCTGTGCTGGCCTGAATGGAAAGCATCTCTATTCTAAAGTCCTGGATGTGCATGACTGGCTCGGCAATGGCAAGCCCCACCTCACCCGATGAGGAATAGCCCGATGAGGAACCAGAGGGAAGCTCCCCGTCCCTCTTCGTAACAAACATGGGGTGTATCTGCTTTGCCCTCGGATGTTCCAGAGGGGGAGATACTCCAGGGACCTTGTTTCTCCGGCATGGAGAATCCCAACAAGTGTTACTGAGGCTGGGTGTAGGATTTAACTTTCTTTGGACCATTCTGTATGCCCTCTTATGTGTTCATCCTCTGGAGATAGAGAATGTTGTTACAGCTTCAGGATTCCTAAGTAGCACCTTTGGGTCATAGTTCCTTACATATGGATGAATGGAAAACAGAAGATCAGACCAATAGTGGCCTTTGACCTTTTTCTTCTTTAGAGGAGAAGGGCACTGAGGTTATTACAGGAAGAAGCCTTGGACTGAGGCTTTAAAGTTATCCAGAGTGTTTAGATTTAGAATTTGTTTCTCTAAAAGCAGCAAGTCTAAGATCATGGTATCCAATCCCATCACTTCATGGCAAATAGATGGGGAAACAATGGAAATACTGATAGACTATTTTTGGAGGGGCTCCAAAATCACTGCAGATGGTGACTGCAGCCATGAAATTAAAAGATTTTTGCTCCTTGGAAGAAAATCTATGACCAATCTAGATAGCATATTAAAAAGCAGAGACATTACCTTGCTGACAAAGGTCCATCTAGTCAAAGCTATGGTTTTTCCAGTAGTCATGTATGAATATGAAAGTTGGACTATAAACAAAACTGAGTGCCAAAGAATTGATGCTTTTGAACTGTGGTGTTGGAGAAGTCTCTTGAGACTCCCTTGGACTGCAAGGAGATCAAACCAGTCAATCGTAAAGGAAATCATTCCTGAATATTCATTGGAAGGACTGATGCTGAAGCTGAAACTCCAATACTTTGGCCACCTGATGTGAAGAAGTGACTCTAGAAAATACCCTGATGCTGGGAAAGATTGAAGACAGGAGGAGAAGATGACGACAGAGGATAAGATCTTTGGATGGCATCACCGACGGGCATGAGTTTGAGCAAGCTCCAGGCGTTGGTGATGGACAGGGAAGCCTGGCATGCTGCAGTCCATGGGCTTGCAAAGACTCAGACACAACTAGTGACTGAACTGAACGGAACTGAAGACCAGCAAGTAGAGTATAACAGGCTAAGCCAGAGTGAACTAGAATTTAAAAAAAAAAGAAATTTATTCAATTTTTGAACTGACTTCAGTAGCATTTCAGACAAAAATAATTTTTAGTATATGCTTGTCAGTCATGAAAAGATGATTGAAACTAAATGACTTTTCCCTTTTCCTTTCTGTTTATTTGGAGAAATTTAATTTCACAAAAATTAAATTTGAGTTTTCTACTCAGTGACAGTTATAAAAGTGAACTGGTTATAAACAAGTATGAAATATTCTTTTATGTAAGGTCTGGTTTTTTGATCCATCAGGAAATAAATAGAATGGTAAGTTAAACCTTAGGCTATTTCTAAAACGCTTCTGCATTTAAGACCAAACCTATCTTTGATTTTTTTCCAACACATAATAAGACTTATTCTATTCTGTTTACAGGATGAACCAACCACAGGCATGGACCCTAAAGCCCGGCGCTTCATGTGGAATTGTGCCCTAAGTATCATCAAGGAAGGGAGATCAGTAGTGCTTACCTCTCACAGGTCTGTTGACTTCGTTGTTGTATAATTTTTAGGTTTTCCAAGTAGTATATATGGTCACTGTGTAAAAACAGAAAACACAGAAAGGCAAAGAAAAAAAAAAATTATGGTCACCTGATGTATCACCAGGAGATAACTATTATTATCACTGGGCAATATATCTTTGCAGAGTTTTCCTCTGCAAATCTATACACAGTGTATATGTTTTTTACAAATAAAAATGCAAGCTTTGTCATATATACCAAGTTCCTTTTCACTTAACAATATTGAGAACAGTATTCCAAGTCTGTTTAATTGAGATGTGTCATCATTTCTTATAGCTATTAGTGAACAGTATTCCATTAGCATATACCCTAATTTACTTAACCATTCCTCTTTTGTATAGACACTTGGATCATTCTCAGCTTTTTCACAATTGGAAATGACACGGCAGTGAGCATTATTTTCCCTACATCTTCATGAAATTTCTAGCAGGATGCAGTTATACTCTAGGAAGCTAAGAATCTGTTTCTTTGAAACTCCAGATGTCATGGTGATGTTCTGACGGTTACAGGAGCATCTTTCTCAGACTAAACCTCATTCTTTGTCCCCACAGTATGGAAGAATGTGAAGCTCTTTGCACCAGGATGGCAATTATGGTCAATGGGCGGTTCAGGTGTCTTGGCAGTGTTCAACATCTGAAAAATAGGTAACAAAGACAATTTCTTTGGGATCCCACGTAATGAGAAATTGTGTATTTATTCTTTTGTGAATGTGTACATGGTGGTTCTAAAACAAAGGGAAATAAACTGAACAAAATGGTACAGTGCAAAGAGTGAGGACTTTGAAGTCCAACAGAACGGCGTGCAACTTCTCTCTTTACCTTTTAGTGGCTGTATGCACTTTGGCAAGTTATTTAACCTCTCTGAGAGTCAGTATTCTGGGAATAGCTACTTTCTGGTTTTGTTATAGAGATGTAATGGGAGGATTTACACATGCCAGTAAGGTTGGAGCATAGACTTTGGAGTCAAACACACCGGTTGGTTTGACTGGTGTTGGGTCCACACCCCAGCCTTACCACTTCTGAGTTTTGTATCCTGAGCAAGTGACCAACTCTCTAGGTTTCAGTTTCTCTGTAACATCTCACAGGTCCAAGTGTG
This sequence comes from Ovis aries, assembly GCF_016772045.2. Lineage (NCBI taxonomy): Eukaryota > Metazoa > Chordata > Mammalia > Artiodactyla > Bovidae > Ovis > Ovis aries. The sequence continues at coordinate 18,229,585 of NC_056055.1, forward strand.
GATTAAATGAAGTCATGTCTAAAGCACTTGGCAAGGCAGCTCAAATAGAATAGGTATTCAGTATATGACAACCGGTTCCTTTTCTCTGAAACTGATTTCTGGGTCTGACAGGGACTATTTTCCCTTTCAGGACCCAAGAGTTAAGTATTCTTTTGAGAAGTTTCCCCAGAGTCTTCAATTTGATTTTCTTTTTCCTGCTTCCAGGTTTGGAGATGGCTATACAATAGTTGTACGAATAGCAGGGTCGAACCCTGACCTGAAGCCTGTACAGGAGTTCTTTGAACTCGCCTTTCCAGGAAGCGTCCTGAAGGAAAAGCACCGGAACATGCTTCAGTACCAGCTTCCGTCTTCACTGAGTTCCCTGGCCAGGATTTTCAGCATCCTTTCCCAGAGCAAAAAGCGACTCCACATAGAAGACTACTCTGTCTCTCAGACAACACTTGACCAAGTAAGCGTTGAGTGTCAAAAGTAGATTTGCTCTTCAGGGTGAGGACTCTTCCCCCTTCATTATGGGCCCTAGAACAGTATAGATTATCTGAGCATGACCTCCTGATTGTCTGCTGTTATGCTTTTTACCTAACCTCCCTGAATCTGAAAAGGGAGATGATGCTACTGATTTCATAGGGTTATTATGAGAATAAATTGTCATACTAATCATAAAAACTGAAATTTATTGAGTATCTGCCATGGGCAGGTATTAGGCCAAGTACCGTATCCCGTTTAAATTAAATGACATCAGGTACAAAAGAGATCCTGGCCCTTAGTAGATATTCAGCAAATGTTAGTTTTCATCCCCCTTCCCTTTAATCAAGTCTGTTTGAGTCAAAGTAAATAGATGATTGAGCGGTTGGTTGATTTGGAGGGGCAATATATAAGGGCAGTTTTTTTACTTTTTTTAATGATTAATGCTTTTTCAATCATTCCTTTCTCCCTCCTACACAAAGTTTTCTAGTTAATTTATTTATTCAATCTCAGATTCTTCTATATGACCTAATTTCCACATGGGGAAAAGTGCAAGTTGAATAAAGAGAGAGCAAGTTAGAGGTGTTTATAATGGTCTGTCTTTATTTTGACAGGTATTTGTAAACTTTGCCAAGGACCAAAGTGATGATGACCACTTAAAGGACCTGTCATTACACAAAAACCAGACAGTAGTGGATGTTGCAGTCCTCACGTCTTTCCTGCAGGATGAGAAAGTGAAAGAAAGTTATGTATGAAGAATCTTGTCCATATAGGGTGGCTGGAAGAAAGGAGGAACTAGACCTTCCTTTGTACCACGTGAAGTATTCCAGAGGAAAGAGCCACAAGATTTTGTGGGAAGAAGTAAACTGGATACTGTACTGATACTATTTCAATGCAATGCAATTCAATGCAATGAAAACAAAATTCCATTACAAGGGCAGTGCCTTTGTAGCCTATGTCTCATATGGCTCTCGAGTGAAAAAGACTTGAATTTAGTTTATTACCTTATACTCATGTGAAACTCTAGTATGGAACCCAGTGGACATATGAGTTTGACATACTTTTTTTGTTCCTTTGTATTCTTACTGGGGTTGCAACAATAATTCATCAAGTCATGGCCAGTGATTATTTTTCAAAATCAAAAGGCATGCACATGTTCATTTATTACGCCGTGCCATGCCAAGAGACTGGCTTCCTGGTGACATAGCCACTGCTGGCAATGAGTGTGCCAGAATTACTAGTGCCAAGTTTCTCAGAAAGCCTGAAGCACCATGGTATGCCTTGCACACTTTTGTGAAAGCTGCGCTACTCAGTCTGTTGACATCATCAAATACCAGGTGATGAAATGGCGCCATGTGTGGGGAAAGTCCTGCTTTGATTCCCTCTTTGAGCTGCTCTGGTGATGGTGACATGGAAACTGCATGGTGACATGCAAAAGCAAAACTTGGTTTCATTGTTGTCCTTTGCTTGGAACCATGAGTCTCCAAGATTATCTTTCTGGGACTCTAAGTATACTTAGATCCAGGTAAGAAGCAAAGAATCAGCAACCACATTGTTGGGGCTGCAAGCTGGGGAGGCCATGGCATGTGATGAAAGAGATGATGTATTTGGAATCAAGGGAAGTCTGTGTCCATTTGTCCTGCTTGTCTACTAACACGGTACAGTGCATCTCAAGATCTTGTCGTTTGACACAAGCATAGTATTATTTCTGGCTTTTTGAATTAATCTAGAATATGAAAAGACGGAGTTGTCTTCTGAGAATAATCTTTGTACTTTTAACGTTATTTGGAATTGTAAGTTCTATTAGTGACTTCTAAAAACTTGGAGTGGCTTCTTTGTAGAACCCTGTGGCACAGAGGAGTATGGCCACACTGCCTCCTCACTAGCTTTAATTTTTCACGTATGTTTGCAAATGGATTATCTGACTAATGCCTAGTGACTTGAAAACAGTATGATGGCCAAGATCTCATGACAACATTATATTTAAGTATCTTTAAGATCGTTAAGCATACTTTTAGTATCAGTGCATTAGTCAAGTATTCTTTGAGTGTATGTTATAACTGAGTGAGTATGGATGGATGGCGTGGGGAGAAATTAAGTTTCAGTAGATTTCCTGTGCCATGTTCATCAGATAACTGGTTTACAAATACAGGTTTTGTTGTGGTTGTGGGAACCCACTGAAAGAATATTGGGCAGCCCACTTTTTGAAAACAGCAACAATGCAAAAGGCAAGAAAGTTTATGTCATAGGGTCACAGATTAGCTTCAAAACTTGTTGAAAAACATAAAACTTTTGCTTATGGCATTTAGTACCTTTGAATATTGGCTTTGAAAATCTCAGATACCCCATTCTGACAATCTCAAATTTTTTATCTCTTCAGTCAGTATCATGGGAAAAAAGCAGCAAATGCCCCCACATGAAAATTATTTCAGACTTTTCCAAGGCAGTTTAATTGTTTTTAGTCAGTAAACACTATGTTATCTGTCTTGAGACAACAAAATTATGAGAGAAATACTGTTTGAAGTTAAAGTGATCTTTTAATATCATTACTAATGTCTTTTCCTTTTAAAAAATGAGATATTAATTCTAAAAGTACAAGATTTCAGATCTATTCCAAATATACATTTTTTCTTTTAAAATTCATTGCATGTTATCATGCAACTTGTTGCTTGGAGAAAGAAAATGACCTTTAGAGAGTATTGCCAATATTTTCTAAAATGATAAACAAGTAATAACTCATATTTTATGCTGTCTTTAATGATATAAAATTCATAGAATGTTTGTTTCTCCTTGTTTAGTATTTTCCAAAATCAAGCTTCTGCTAGATTCCCCATTTCAGCAGAATCATGTCCTAAATCTGTATTGTATTAAAACCATGAGCACCTCCCTTTTTTGGATTATTCTACTTCAAGGCCATATTTTAAAAAAATCAAAAGATACTGTGAACTACTTTGAAAAATGCAACATTTCGATATAGATTTAAAGGCTATCTTAAGCTAGAAACAATCTACAGCTACTCATCTACTTCATTAGTACTGTTATTAGATATTCAAATTGCAGCCTTTAAAATTTTTCTGGGTAATCCCAATTATAGTAGAGATTTGCTCTACTACTCTCTGCTTAGTCAAGTAAAATTTCTATATCATCCCTGTGGAAATGTAACCATGTGAGTTTAACAACAAAAAAATTTTTTTAAGTGTTCAGAGATTTCTGCTTTTGCTTCATTTGGACACCTGAAGCCTTATTAACTGTGAATATGAAAAAATACAAAAGAACACAATAACAAAGCCCTCTATATACAGATACCCAGAATAGGTCATTGTTAAAAAACCAATAACCAAACCTCAAACTACTGTATTTCAATATCTGTACTGAAGGCCTATGCATTGTGACTATTAAATGTTGCATAGCATTCACTGTATAGTAATCATTGACTAAAGGGATTTGTCTGTTTTCTTCTTGTGGTTGTATATATCAGGTAAAATTTTTTTTCCAAAGAGCCATGTGTCATATTATATTGAACCACTTTGACATTGAGATATTAATTTCTACTCTTGTTACCATTTACTAGTAATATAGTATTATAGAAATATTGTTCTAATTCTCTTCAGAATTGTTGCATCCCTTTTTATAGAATGTTTATACTTCTATAAGTTTTAAGAATTCTGTTCTCCCTTCTTATACCCTAGGATTAAACCATGTTTTTGTGCTTTTTCTTTATCATTGACCCTTCATTCCAAGCACTTTATGCTGTCTGTAATGGGATCTATTTTTGCACTGGAATATCTGAGAACTGCAAAACTAGACAAGGTTTCACAATAGATTTCTAAGTTAAATCATTTTCATTAAAAGAAAAAAAAGAAAAAAAATTTTGTATTGTCAATAACTTTATAGAAAGTATTAAAAAAGGTATATTTCTATGTTGTTATAAGTTACGAAATAAACCTGTGATGGTTCCGTTGTGGTCTATACTAATTTATTTTCATGCATTCATAGCACCACCTACTGTTAAAGCTTGTAAAGTCATTACAGAAGTAAGAAGTGTCTGCTTGGAGAAGGGAGGATACTTGGATCAAAAGCAGAATTTTAGAAAAGACTAAATGTCCTGTTAATCACAGGAGAATCAAGGGGACTACTTGAAAATAAAAGGTGTTTGGAACTTTCATGGTTCAGTTTAAGAGGCTTTAGGTAAACTTATTCTGCTTAATGGTCATGAAGCTGCAGAGATCTCCACAATTACTCTGTAGCTAAGCCATTTAATAAAAACGTCATTGCTTCCTTGATACTGAGGAAACACAAAGGCAGCAAAATGGAGCTTTTGTTTAATCAACGAAAAGTACAAGGACTGTCATGGGTGTACCCTCTTTGTATATAAACGTTTACAGATTCAAAAAAGCTCTGGAAACTTTGGAATGCTAATATGCACATTGAATACGAAAAACCTTGAGATGATTAGCTACCCTTTTCAAGTGTTTTACTGTGTTATCAGATCTTTCATTTAATCCTCAGAACCTGCCCTTTGAGGTAAGTAGTACCATTTAACATAGGAGTAGACTGTGGCTCAGAGAATAAGGAACTTGTCCAGAGTGACACCACTAGTAATTAGCAGAGGATTCTTTTGGTGAAGTTAGGTATCCAGTTAAAATTGTCCTTGTAAAATCACTTCAGTCTCATTCTGCAATAACATAACAAATATTTACTGAACATTATCGTGCACCAGATACTCTTACAGTTCTGGGGATACAGTGTTGAAGAAGACAGAATTCCTGCTCTAATGGACTTGAATTTCATTGAAGAAGTTATAGTCACAATGGATGTGTGGGCAAATAAATGTAATAGCACTAAGTGCTAAGTGAAAAATACTGCATGGTGACAGAGAGGAGTCAGGCTTCTGCGGAGTGACATTTAAGTTCAAATGTAAACAAAACAAACAGGAGCCAACATTTGAAGGTGTGTAGGAAGAATGTAGGATGAGATGGTTGGATGGCATCACTGACTCAATGGACATGAGTTTGAGAAAACTCCAGGAAATGTTGATGGACAGGGAAGCCTGGTGTGCTGCAGTCCACAGGGTCACAGAGAGTCAGACACAACTGAGCAACTGAATTGAACTGAACTGAGGAAGAATGTTCCCAGAAGAAAGAACACTCTGTGCGAAAACCACAAGTGGGAAAGAGCTTGGCGAGTTGGAGAGAATTCTATTGTCCCGAGTTATAGGGTATGGAATCAGAGATGGTAGGACCCCAAACTTGTGGGGCCTCATCGTCCAGGTCTTTAAGGTACTTGGATTTTATTATGAGTGCAATGAGGAGCCACTGGCGAGTTTTAAACAAGGTAGTGATTTGATCCAATCTTTGTTTCAGAAAGAACTTTGTTGGTTATATGGGAAGAAGGGACAGTAGGGGGATGGGGGGTTGCTCAGTAGAAGATGATGGTGATTTGGACCAGGATGATAGCAACAGAGGGAGGAATGGTAACACTGAGGATCTATTTAGAGATACAGCCAACAGGACCGGCTGACAGGCTGCATGAAGGAGATGAGGGAAAGAGAGAGATCAAAGTGATTTCTAGTTTGTCAAACTAGGTAGTTGGTTGTGTTCAAAAGGCAGTTGGTATTTCAGTCTATAGCTCAGAGGCAAATACGGGAAAAAAGATAAAAGTGTGTGAATCATATATATGATTAAGCCTTGGGACCGAAGGAGCTTACCTGGAGAGAAGGAAGAGAACATGCTTGAGGTCTGAGATGCTACCCACATTTAGAAGACAAGCCAGCAAAGAGAACGGAGGGACTGGCCAGTGAAGAGGAGGAAAATCCAAGAGAAAGATGTGAAGAAGTGAGAGTTGCTCAGTTGTGTCCAACTCTTTGCGACCCCATGGACTATACAGTCCATGGAATTCTCTAGGCCAGAATACTGGATTGGGTAGCCTTTCCTTTCTCCAGGGTATCTTCCCAACCCAGGGATCGAACCCAGGTCTCCAGCATTGCAGAGGATACCATGTATTGAAGCTGAGAATCAAATACTTTCAAGAAGGCAGAAATGATCAACTGTGTCCATTACTGCTGAGAAGATGAGCAAGGTAAGGGCAACTGAATTTGGCAAGAAAGAGGTCTTTGGTGATCTTCAGAAGAATCATTTCAGCAGACTGACAAAGATACAGACCTAATTGGATTTGGTTCAAGAAAGAATATGGGGTGAGGAAGGGAAGATGGTGAGTATAAAGTGAAGTGTTAGTTGCTCAGTCATGGCTGACTCTTCAACTCTATGGCCTGTAGCCTGCCAGGTCTCTCTGTCCATAGAATTCTCCAGGCAAGAACACTAGAGTGGGTAGCCATTCCCTTCTCAGGGGATCTTCCCGATCCAGGGATTGAATCCCAGTCTCCTGCACTGCAGGCAGATTCTTTACCATATGAGTCACCAGAGAAGCCTGATGGTGAGTATACACAACTCTAAAGGAGGTTTTGCTTTGAAGGGAAACAGAAAACATGACAATAGTTGGATTACAAAACTTCTCTTTGGCTACTTTTTTTGTCTGCTAGCAGTATAGATAGCACCTGAACACCATCTCACCTTTCCTTTCTAATTTTTTTTTAATCCTTTAGACATTTCTTTTATCAGGAACCTAACACACTGTACCTTTTTTCCAAATTTCCCTTAGCTAATTCATTATATACTATTTTACATTTACAATCTGTTTTAGAAATTTAAAATAATATAGCTATAAATACAGACTATGAAAAAGAGCTTGGATTTACCAAACCTAGTTTCAGCAGGCAGAGGTACACAACTAAAATGGAAATTAAAGGTGTTTCAAGGAAAACTAGCATGTCTGTGGCAGTACTAAAGAAACCCTCCTTCTGGGATTACTATCTGCTATTTTCTTGATGTAACTTAACATTTACAATAAAGTTAGTAAATTATCACTGTGTTACCATCCTACGGGTGAATGCATGTGAAGTCGCATCTCTTCTGTCTCCTGCATCGGCAGGCGGGTTCTTTACACTAGTGCCACCTGGGAAGCCCATCACCATCCTATGTAATACAATAAAAGCTCCAGAGTTGATAATATCAACATAAAATGCAAATTAAGAAAAACTAAAACAGATATGTAGGCTTTTACTAGAGCAAGCATTTCCATAAACATGAAAGTGAAAGTTGCTCAGTCATGTTCGACTCTTTGCGACCCCATGGACTATACAGTCCGTGGAATTCTCCAGGCCAGAATACTGGAGTGGGTAGCCTTTCTCTTCTCCACGGGATCTTCCCAACCCAGGGATCAAGCCCAGGTCTCCCGCATTTGCGGGCAGATTCTTTACCAACTGAGCTATCAGCTGCTGCTGCTGCTGCTAAGTCGCTTCAGTCGTGTCCGACTCTGTGCGACCCCATAGACGGCAGCCCACCAGGCTCCGCCATCCCTGGGATTCTCCAGGCAAGAACACTGGAGTGGGTTGCCATTTCCTTCTCCAATGCATGAAAGTGAAAAGTGAAAGTGAAGTCGCTCAGTCGTGTCCGATGGACTGCAGCCTACCAGGCTCCTCCGCCCATGGGATTTTCCAGGCAAGAGTACTGGAGTGGGGTGCCATTGCCTTCTCCCTGAGCTATCAGGGAAGCCCATAAACATAAAGATATCTTTAAAACAAATAGATGTCCCATAGATCTTCATTAAATGGTGATCCAAAATGAACAAAAATAAATAAAACTGTAAACGAATGCATTTCAGGATATAAAACAAGTCTTCTGAAGTTTAAAAAAAATTATTTTCCAAGTGAAAGTGACAAATAATGTGAAAACCATAATTAAAACAGGTGATATTGTACTTTCTCAAGGTAAAGAAGTATATTTGATGTAATATTCTTCTGGATCCCATTTGATATAAAATAAATTTTACTGGGCAAAAATCTTTTTAAAAAGCTCAGATATCACAGATATGATTTAAAAACCCATAGCCATTGTATCTAAATTAAAAACACTGTCAGGCACAGAAATGTAAAATCATCATATGAATATAAAAAAATCCTATAGAACAAAAGGTTATTAAAATAAGAGATATTCTGAAACAAATGAAAAATCATGATCAAGAAGTAGTGGCAAGTACATATTTCTAATATATAATAGATACTGGAATGCTTAGGGGAAAATGAACAGAACTATCCTGAGGTAGTAGTGACAAAGGACAGAGCTGGCTTTAAAAATGTAGAGGCATAGCAAATTAACTTACTACTTTCTTCAAACAAAAGTGAGAATCTCTTTGAAGAACTGAAGCAGATTAGCAGACACATCTTATGACAGTTAACGAATGCTTCTTATATCAGTGGAAAACTATTTCAATGGTGAGTATGACATAGGAAATCAGAAGCATATTCTGCTGAGACACTAGGTAATTGACACTTTCTCGAACTGAAAAAGAAATTCATAAGGAGGCATATAAAGTTATTGACTAAATCTGATTTGTTGTAAGAATAACTTGTGCCTAGTGAAATAGCTTACCAGCTGCCACCACTCTGGGGTCCTCAAGAGACTGATGTCTCCCAGCTGCATGGCTGTCTGCACTCTCGTTCCACTGGGAACATGAACTGCAGAAATAAACCAGAAATAGATGCTAAAGATTGTGGCATTACTACCAATAAGAAAGACAGAAACGTTAACCCAAAACTGAAAGTCCTATTTCAATGAAAATAATGACTATCAATATCAAAAAGATAGTACTAAGTATGCTGGTGATGAGATTTCAGAGAAGTCAGAGATTTGGGTGAGAAATTTATAAATGAATTAGTCAAACTGGTTTATAAATGAAGAAACTGAAAGCTTTATTTTTAAAAAGTGAGATTATAAAAAAAAAATTGTATTTACTGAATATTTGACTGATGCCCAGAAGCAATTAAAAAGTAGCCAAAAGTCAACCTTCCAGGGAAAACTGTATTAATATTTATTGTATTTCTTTGTAAAGATAAGAAGTAGAAAATAAAGGTCTTGCTGTTATATTTAGTAATAAATTCTAAAAAGTCAACAACGAGAATTTTCTATGGCAATGATATTCGTTTTTAGCACTTATGTGAATTTCTTCTCATAATTATAACATCTTTTTATCTCAACCACACATTGTTTGTGTTCTTCAAAATAGTGTGGTATTCTAAAGAAGACTGAAATACATGTTCTTTTACTTAAATTACTTAAAAAGTTAAAAATACTTATAACACGTTACTTGTATATATTTTGGAAAATGCAGATAAACAAAAAGAGAAAGCAGGAATAGTTTCTAATCCTACCACCCAGGATTAATCCTACCACTTTTCTATTTTGGGTTTCCCTGGTGGCTCAGATGGTAAAGAATCCACCCACAATGCAGGAGATCTGGGTTCAATTCCTGGGTTGGGAAGATCTCCTGGAGAAGGGAATGGCTACCCACTCCAGTATTCTTGCCTGGAGGATTCCATTGACAGAAGAGCCTGGCAGGCTACAGTCCGTGGGGTCGCAAAGAGTCGGATACAACTGAGCAACTATCACTTTCCATGTTTATGTATATGTATATATATTTTATATGTTTATATACTTATCTACACACAGCATATATGTTTATGCTTATATAACATACATGATATGTATGATGTATGAGTATGTCTGAACACTCTTTGTGGACTCTGGGAGTTGGTGATGGACAGGGAAGCCAGGCGTGCTACAGTCCATGGGGTTGCAAAGAGTTGGACACAACTGAGCGACTGAACTGAACTGATATCTTTTCTTGGTGAAAATGGCATCTCATGAGTATCTTCTTTTAAAAATAATTTTATTTATTTTTGGCTGTGCTAGGTCTTTGTTGCTGTGCTGCCTTTTTCTAGTTGTGGCGAGTAGGGGCTACTCTCTCGTTGCAGTGTGCGGGCTTCTCATTGCAGTGGCTTCTCTTGTTGCACAGCACGGGCTCTGGGGCATGTGGGTTTCAGTAGTTGTGGCACGTGGGCTCAACAGTTGCAGCTGCTGGGCTCTGGAGCACAGGCTCAGTAGTTGTGGTGCCTGGGCTTAGTTGCTTCATGGTATGTGGGATCTTCTGGGACTATGTCTTCTGCATTGGATGCAGATTTCTCAGGAAGCAGGTAAGGTGGTCTGGTATTCCCATCTCTACAAGAATTTTCCACCATTTGTTGTGATCCACAAAGGCTTTACTGTAGTCAAAGAAACAGTTGGTTCAGTTCAGTCAGTCATGTCTGACTGTGACCTCATGGACTGCAGCACGCCAGGCTTCCTTGTCCATCACCAACTCCCAGAGCTTGCTCAAATTCATGTCCATCGAATTGGTGATGCCATCCAATCATCTCATCCTCTGTCATTCCCTTCTCCTCCTGCTTTCAATCTTTCCCAGTATCAGGAACTTCTTTAAGAAATCAGTTATTCACATCAGGTGGCCAAAGTATTGGAGCTTCAGGTTCAGCATCAGTCCTTTCAATGAATTTCAGGACTGATTTCTTTAGGATTGATTGGTTTGATCTCCTTGCAGTCCAAGGAACTCTCAAGAGTTTTTTTCAATACCTTCAGTAGTTCAAAAGCATTAATTCTTTGGCTCTCAGCCTTCTTTATGATTCAGCTCTCACATCCATACATGACCACTGGGAAAACCATAGCTTTGACTAGATGGACCTTTGTTGGCAAAGTAATGCCTCTGCTTTTTAATATGTTGTGTAGGTTTGTCACAGCTTTTCTTCCAGGGAGCAAGTGTCTTTTAATTTCATGCCTGCAGTCACCGTCTGCAGTGATTTTGGAGCCCAAGAAAATAAAGTCTGTCACTGTTTCCATTGTTTCCCCATCTATTTGCTGTGAAGTGATGGGACTGGATACCAATGAAGCAGAAGTATTTCTGGAACTCTCTTGCTTCTTCTATGATCCAGTGGATGTTGGCAATTTGATCTCTGGTTCCTCTGCCATTTCTAAATACAGCTTGAACTTCAGGAAGTTCTCAGTTCACATACTGTTGAAGCCTAGCTTGGACAATTTTGAGTATTACTTTGCTAGCGAGTAAGATGAGTGCAATTGTGCATTAGTTTGAACAATCTTTGACATTGCCTTTCTTTGGGATTGGAATGAAAACTGACTTTTTCCAGTCCTGTGGCCACTGCTGCTGGCATATTGAGTGCAGCACTTTCACAGCACCATCTTTTAGGATTTGAAATAGCTCAACTGGAATTCCATCACCTCCACTAGCTTTGTTTGTAGTGATGCTTCCTAAGGCCCACTTGACTTTGCACTCCAGGATGTCTGGCTCTAGGTGAGTGATCACACCATCATGGTTATGAGTCACTAAGATCTTTTTTGTATAGTTCTTCTTTGTATTCTTGCCACCTCTTCTTAATATCTTCTGCTTCTGTTAGGTCCCTACTATTTCTGTCCTTTATTGAGCCCATCTTTGCATGAAATGTTCCCTTGGTATCTCCAATTTTCTTGAAGAGATCTCTAGTCTTTCCATTCTATTTTTTTCCCCTCTATTTCTTTACATTTATCCCTTAGGAAGGCTTTATCTCTCCTTGCTAATCATCATTATTATTATTATGTTTAATTACAGATGCAATGTGATGGACGTGAGTTTGAGTGAACTCTGGGAGATGGTGATGGACAGGGATGCCTGGAGTGCTGTGATTCATGGGGTCACAAAGAGTCGGACACGACTGAGCAACTGAATTGAACTGAACTGACAGATGCAACATGAAGGACATTTAAACCATCCAATTATACTAGGTAGATAGAAATAACTCTTTAAGAATAATTAATTCTTATTGTATTAGACAGATGCTTACTACATAAACTTTGCTCTGTTTAATATCCAGAGACTTAGTGAACTTAACTTTAGGTTGGCAATGCCTTGCCAGAAAGTAGCCTCTATATATGCCTATGTGTATGTAAATAATGTGTATATATACACACTCATATGGCATTTGTGGTTATAAGGTTGATTGTTTTGGATATCCTGTGCCAATTTCTGAAGCTGATTAATCAGATTTGTCTATTACAAGTATTGGTACAAACAAAGCTATGGATGATTTGGAGCTTATGTTGTCTAGGGAATATGTCAGATTAAACCAGTAGGCTCCTTTCACTGATATCTTTTTGGTTTTGACACACAATTGCTCATGTGATTTAATTATGTATAATGTCCTATTTATAAGAGCTCATTCCGCTTGTGTCTGCTACAAGTTATGTTCCGAGTGCCCAAGGGCCTAGTTCCTATGTCCTAGTGCCCTAGTGCTACAAGCTAAGTTCCTAGCGTAAGCCTAAGCTTACAATGAAAGGGGGTATTCCCACCAAAAACAACTGCAGCTACTCCCTGATTTGGTGGACATGTTTGCTGTGTCATTTTATCCAAATAAAAGTAGACAATGTTACACAAATAAACAACTGCTTGGTATAATAGTTTAACAGGTATTATAAATAAAATACATCAGAAAATGAGCTGGTAGGTTGTTACTATTGCTTTTTCAGTTGATTTTCAGGAGTTTGTATTTGAAAACAAATATATGGACAAGGCACACATAATTTTGTTATTTTCAACAGGGGGAGCCCAGGGAGAGCTTAAACAGCTGTGAGGTAAGTCTGTGTGCTTGCCTGGAGGTGATTTTTGTTGCACAGCAGGAACCAGAACTGTCCTGGAGGAAGAATCATGAGTACTTCAAGTTCCCTTATATTAAGTTAGGGCTCATTTTCAGCAGCAGTAACTTCCAAGTCACCTGTCAGATAGCGTGTGATCAACATTTAGTAAAATCAAATTCAGAATTACGTTGTGAGGGATACTTTTTTTGCTTTGCCCAAGTAGAGAGACTCAGGGTAAAGACTATATTGCGAATCTTAAGTGAAGGGACCATGATGGCTCTGCTTCAGTTTTTACAGAAAGTTGTCTCTTTGTAAATCCCCTTCCTGCCCTATCCCTTGAGAAAGGACTACAAACCTAAACATCAAAAGGAGAAAAATCTCTCTGTTAGATTCGCGCATTAGTCCAATTCCCCACAATTAAAGCTGTGTATTCTGTACATTTCTCACCAAGTTTAAATGAGCTTGTCATCTTATGTCCTGTGAGGTTCCTGACCCTGCTTGACTTTGGCACCGACAGCAGGAGACAGGGGCAGCTGAGCAGATGCTCCATCCCCTGTACCGGGCTCCGTCCTGCGATCCTGGCAGAGGGTCTTCCTCTAACGCCACCCTTTCCTCCCTCATCCCAGGCGTCCCGGGGTCCCTAACCCCAAGGCTGGGACTTGCACTATAAATTGCACAGCCGAACGGAACTCGCAGACTCCGGGCCTCTGGCCCGTAAGCGCATGCGTGGCTCGTGCGCTTACGTCAGAAGACTCTCCCGGCCCCTCCCGCAGGAATCTCTGTGGGCGTCCCCGCTGCACGTACCTGAGGCGCCGGTGTCTGAGCGACCAGAGCCCTAGTCAGGCTTCTCCAGAGAGCAAACATGTTGAGGCTTCGAGCTCTGAGGAGGGCAGCGGCTGGTATGCTTCCTCATGTTCCTCCTCCTGTGACCTCCGGGCTGGCAGGGTGCTCCCTACATCAGGGTAGATGAAGCTTCGGGGCGGGTCCGCTCGTCCTGTGGGGACTGGGCGGCAGGTCAGCCTAGTCAGGGAGGCATCTGCCTCTGGCCCAGAGCCAGGAATTTGGTGTCGGTCTTGACCACTTGGTGTCCTTTTGTTCCTTCGACGGATCTTACCCCCAGTGTCAACTGTGTGACTTTAGAGTTAGCTGAATTTCACCTCATCTCCATGCGCACCTGTGTACAATTAGTAAAAGTTCCTGTAAAATACAAGTGTGTAAGATGACTGGGAAGGCAGTATGGATTCCTGTGCGTGTCATCAGTTCAGTTCAATCGGTCAGTCGTGTCGGACTCTTTGAGGCCCCATGCACTGGCACACCAGGCCTCCCTGTCCATCGCCAACTCCTGGAGTTTACTCAAACTCATGTCCATTGAGTCGGTGATGCCATCCAACCATCTCATCCTCTGTCGTCCCCTTCTCCTCCTGCCTTCAATCTTTCTCATCATCAGGGTCTTTTCAAATGAATCAGTTCTTTGCGTCAGGTGCCCAAAGTATTGGAGTTTCAGCTTCAGCATCAGTCCTTCCAGTGAATATTCAGGACTGATTTCCTTTAGGATGGACTGGTTCAATCTCCTTGCCATCCAAGGGGCTTTCAAGAGTCTTCTCCAACACCACACTTCAAAAGTATCAATTCTTCGTCACTCAGCTTTCTTTATAGACCAACTCACATCCATACATGACTACTGGAAAAACCATAGCCTTAACTATATGGACCTTTGTTGGCAAAGTAATGTCTCTGCTTTTTAATATGCTGTCTAGTTTGGGAGATCAGCCCTGGATATTCTTTGGAAGGAATGATGCTAAAGCTGAAACTCCAGTCCTCTGGCCACCTCATGTGAAGAGTTGATTGATTGGAAGGGACTCTTATGCTGGGAGGGATTGGGCGCAGGAGGAAAAGGGGATGACAGGATGAGATGGCTGGATGGCATCACCGACTCAATGGACGTGAGTTTGAGTAAGCTCCAGGAGATCGTGATGGACAGGAGGCCTGGTGTGCTGTGATTCACGGGGTTGCAAAGAGTCAGACTTGACTGAGCAACTGAACTAGGTTGGTCATCTTTTCTTCCAAGGAGCAAATGTCTTTTAATTTCATGGCTGCAGTCACCATCTACAGTGATTTTGGAGCCTCCCCCCAAATAAAGTCTGCCATTGTTTCCACTGTTTCCCCATCTATTTGCCATGAAGTGATGGGACCAGATGCCATGATCTTAGTTTTCTGAATAATGTTTTTTAAGCCAGCCTTTTCACTCTCTTCTTTCACTTTCATCAAGAGGCTCTAGTTCTTCTTCACCTTCTTCCATAAGGGTGGTGTCATCTGCATATCTGAGGCTATTCATATTTCTCCTGGCAATCTTGATTCCAGCTTGTGCTTCTTCCAGTCCAGCGTTTCTCATGATGTACTCTGCATATAAGTTAAATAGCAGAGTGACAATATATAGCCTTGATGTACTCCTTTCCTGATTTGGAACCAGTCTGTTGTTCCATGCCCAGTTCTAACTGTTGCTTCTTGACCTGTATACAGATTTCTCAGGAGGCAGGTCAGGTGGTCTGATATTCCCATCTCTTGAATAATTTTCCATAGTTTGTTGTGATCCACACAGTCAAAGGCTTTGGCATAGACAATAAAGCAGAAGTAGATGTTTTTTTGGAACTCTCTTGATTTTTCCATGATCCAGCGGATGATGGCAATTTGATCTCTGGTTCCTCTGCCTTTTCTGAATCCAGCTTGAATATCTGGAAGTTCACAGTTCATGTACTGTTGAAGCCTGGCTTGGAGAATTTTGAGCATTACTTTGCTAGCATGTGAGATGAGTGCAATTGTGAGGTAGTTTGAGCATTTTTTATACTTTGCATTTAAAATAAGGGTCATGTTTGCCAGGGTTAATTTTTTTTTTTTACTTTGCAATATTATATTGGTTTTGCCATACATCAACATGAATCTGCCATGGGTGTACATGTGTTCCCCATCCTGAACCCCCCTCCCACCTTCCTCCCCATACCATCCCTCTGGGTCATCCCAGTGCACCAGCCCCAAGCATCCTGTGTCATGCATCGAACCAGGGTTAATTTTTACTCTGGTAATTTATGTGTGGATAAAGATCAGTGAGCCTTCACTCTTCATTCAGTGCATTCTCTCTCCATATCACCACCTCCAGTCTAACCTTATTCAGTGCTAATTACAGAGAGGATTTCTCAGTTACTCAGAGGAATGGGGGCACCGAACTAGATAATGAAAATTTAAATTTATACATTCATATTTTGAAATCGAATAGTTTGTAAGCTTTGAAAACAGGAGCAAAAAAAAAACAAAAACAAAAACAAAAACCAGGAACAGACCTGTGATGCTGTCCTTATTCCTGTTATTGGCCTGCAGAGTAACTAACCCCCTTCATAATTTTCAGCTATTTTTTCAATGCTCTTTTCCCTTTTTATGAGTTATATACACTTCCTGGTGCTTCTTGATATTTTCAGTTATACATATTTCCTATTGCTGGAAATTGATTTAGGTCTGTTACATACCACTCCACCCAAATATAATTCCTTTCCCTCGTCTGATTAATCACATTAAGAATAGTTACTTTTATACTGTATTGATGTTTATACTTTTATTATTACATTACCTTGTTTCACACGTAGCTAGACACATAATACATAACTAAATCCAGTTACACAATAATTATATTTATGCACACACTGATGTGATATTGCTTATACTATTAAAGCTAAGGGATTACTGCAGGGCTATGGTCTGTGGTTGCATTGATTATGCCTTTGCAAAGACTTTTGAATCTTGTGTTCAGAAGAAGGGAGGCTTTTAAAATTAGTAATCCCAAAATGATGGGTCAGTTTTCTAGTTGATGGGCATCCATATCTAATCAAACAAGATAAACAGTGAGGGGCTGTGCTTTGCTGGAGCAGCCGTGAAGAGATATCCCATGCCCAAGGTAAGAGAAACCCAAGTAAGATGGTAGGTGTTGCAAGAGGGCATCAGAGGGCAGACACACTGAAACCATATTGAGAGAAAACTAGTCAATCTAATCACACTAGAACCACAGCCTTGTCAAACTCAATGAAACCAAGCCACGCCCATGGGGCAACCCAAGATGGGCGGGTCATGGTGGAGAGGTCTGACAGAATGTGGTCCACTGGAGAAGGGAATGGCAAGCCACTTCAGTATTCTTGCCTTGAGAACCCCATGAACAGTATGAAAAGGCAAAATGATAGGATACTGAAAGAGGAACTCCCCAGGTCAGTAGGTGCCCAATATGCTACTGGAGATCAGTGGAGAAATAACTCCAGAAAGAATGAAGGGATGGAGCCAAAGCAAACACAACACCCAGCTGATGTTACTGGTGATAGAAGCAAGTTCCGATGCTGTAAAGAGCAATATTGCATAGGAACCTGGAATGTCAGGTCCATGAATCAAGGCAAATTGGAAGTGGTCAAACAAGAGATGGTAAGAGTGAACGTCAACATTCTAGGAATCAGCGAACTAAAATGGACTGGAATGGGTGAATTTAACTCAGATGACCATTATATCTACTACTGCGGGCAGGAATCCCTCAGAAGAAATGGAGTAGCCATCATGGTCAACAAAAGAGTCCAAAATGCAGTACTTGGATGCAATCTCAAAATGACAGAATGATCTCTGTTCGTCTCCAAGGCAAACCATTCAATATCACAGTTATCCAAGTCTATGCCCCAACCAGTAACACTAAAGAAGCTGAAGTTGAACGGTTTTATGAAGACCTACAAGACCTTTTAGAACTAACACCCAAAAAAGATGTCCTTTTCATTATAGGGGACTGGAATGCAAAAGTAGGAAGTCAAGAAACACCTGGAGTAACAGGCAAATTTGGCCTTGGAACGCGGAATGAAGCAAGGCAAAGACTAATAGAGTTTTGCCAAGAAAATGCACTGGTCATAGCAAACACCCTTTTCCAACAACACAAGAGAAGACTCTACACATGGACATCACCAGATGGTCAACACCGAAATCAGATTGATTATATTCTTTGCAGCCAAAGATGGAGAAGCTCTATACAGTCAACAAAAACAAGACCAGGAGTTGACTGTGGCTCAGATCATGAGCTCCTTATTGCCAAATTCATACTCAAATTGAAGAAAGTAGGCAAAACCGCTAGACCCTTCAGGTATGACTTAAATCAGATCCCTTATGATTATACAGTGGAAGTGAGAAATAGATCTAAAGGCCTAGATCTAATAGATAGAGTGCCTGATGAACTATGGAATGAGGTTCGTGACATTGTACAGGAGATGGGGATCAAGACCATTCCCATGGAAAAGAAATGCAAAAAAGCAAAATGGCTGTCTGGGGAGGCCTTACAAATAGCTGTGAAAAGAAGAGAAGTGAAAAGCAAAGGAGAAAAGGAAAGATATAAGCATCTGAATGCAGAGTTCCAGAGAATAGCAAGAAGAGATAAGAAAGCCTTCCTCAGCGATCAATGCAAAGAAATAGAGGAAAACAACAGAATGGGAAAGACGAGAGATCTCTTCAAGAAATTTAGAGATACCAAGGGAACATTTCGAGATACCAAGGGAACATTTCATGCAAAGATAGGCTCGATAAAGGACAGAAATGGTATGGACTTAACAGAAGCAGAAGCTATTAAGAAGAGGTGGCAAGAATACACAGAAGAACTGTACAAAAAAGATCTTCATGACCCAGATAATCATGATGGTGTGATCACTCATCTAGAGCCAGACATCGTGGAATGTGAAGTCAAGTGGGCCTTGGAAAGCATCACTACTAACAAAGCTAGTGGAGGTGATGGAATCCCAGTTGAGCTGTTTCAAATCCTGAAAGATGATGCTGTGAAAGTGCTGCACTCAATATGCCAGCAGCAGTGGCCACAGGACTGGAAAAGGTCAGTTTTCATTCCAATTCGAAAGAAAGGCAATGCCAAAGAATGCTCAAACTACTGCACAATTGCTCTCATCTCACATGTTAGTAAAGTAATGCTCAAAACTCTCCAAGCCAGGCTTCAGCAATACAAGAACCGTGAACTTCCTGATGTTCAAGCTGGATTCAGAAAAGGCAGAGGAACCAGAGATCAAATTACCAACATCTGCTGGATCATGGAAAAAGCAAGAGAGCTTCAGAAAAACATCTATTTCTGCTTTATTGCCTATGCCAAAGCCTTTGACTGTGTGGATCACAATAAACTGCGGAAAATTCTGAAAGAGATGGGAATACCAGACCACCTGACATGCTCTTGAGCAATCTGTATGCAGGTCAGGAAGCAGCAGTTAGAACTGGACATGGAACAACAGACTGGTTCCAAATAGGAAAAGGAGTACATCAAGGCTGTATATTGTCACCCTGCTTATTTAACTTCTATGCAGAGTACTTCATGAGAAACGCTGGACTGGAAGAAACACAAGCTGGAATCAAGATTGCTGGGAGAAATATCAGTAACCTCAGATATGCAGATGACACCACCCTTATGGCAGAAAGTGAAGAGGAACTACAAAGCCTCTTGATGAAAGTGAAAGTGGAGAGTGAAAAATTTGGCCTAAAGCTCAACATTCAGAAAATGAAGATCATGGCATCCGGTCCCATCACTTTATGGCAAATAGATGGGGAAACAGTGGAAACAGTGTCAGACTTTATTTTTGGGGCCTCCAAAATCACTGCAGATGATGATTGCAGCCATGAAATTAAAAGACGCTTACTCCTTGGAAGAAAAGTTATGACCAACCTAGATAGCATATTCAAAAGCAGAGACATTACTTTGCCAACAAAGGTCCGTCTAGTCAAGGCTATGGTTTTTCCTGTTGTCATGTATGGATGTGAGAGTTGGACTGTGAAGAAGGCAGAGCGCTGAAGAATTGATGCTTTAGAACTGTGGTGTTGGAGAAGACTCTTGAGAGTCCCTTGGACTGCCAGGAGATCCAACCAGTCCATTCTGAAGGAGATCAGCCCTGGGTGTTCATTGGAAGGAATTACGCTAAAGCTGAAACTCCAGTAGTTTGGACACCTCATGCAAAGAGTTGACTCATTGGAAAAAGACTCTGATGCTGGGAGGGATTAGGGGCTGGAGGAGAAGGGGACGACAGAGGATGAGATGGCTGGATGGCATCACTGACTTGATGGATGTGAGTCTGAGTGAACTCCTGGAGTTGGTGATGGACGGGGAGGCCTGGTGTGCTGCGGTTCATGGGGTCGCAAAGAGTTGGACACGACTGAATGACTGAACTGGACTGAACTGTACCTGGACTGGATCTTTTTAATTTCTTAGACTTTTTCCCTCTAGAATTCTCAATTCTCTCATTCAACTGGTATTACTTAAATTCTTTTATTCTTCATGCACTTTTCCAAAAACTGGGGTGCAGAGTTGAACAAAAGCCAAAGTTGGTGTCCTCTTGGTTTGCTCAAGTTAGAGGAAACACATGAACAAATGAAGGAAATATATATTGAAAGTGAAAGTCACCCAGTCCTGTCCGACTGTTTGCGGCCCCATGGGCTATACAGTCCATAAAATTCTCCAAGCCGGAATACTGGAGTAGGTAGCCATTCTCTTCTCCAGGGGATCTTCCCAACCCAGGGATCGAACACAGATCTCCCACATTACAGGTGGATTCTTTACCAGGTGAATCAGGCAAGGTATTAGTAAATATGATGAGGAAAAACAAGTAGGATATGAGAAAAAAACAAGCAGTATATAAAGTGCTGAAGGGAGGTAGCATAGACTGGTACATATTTTCAACAGCAATTCTTCTCACACCCCACCTTTTTTGAAAGTTAGCAACAGAACTTATGCAGCTTAGTGCAGCCATGTGACTAAGTCCTGTCCAGTGGGATATGTTAATGCATTTATGACCTACTGTACTGATCTTAAAGCAGTGTTGGTTGTTGCCCTCTTCATCTCTTTATTTCTGCTTGCTGAAACTGGATGTAATGTCTTGACTTCTTGGAGTATGAGGGGAAACCGCATGCTGAAGATGGCAGAATAATGAAGCAGCCTAAGTCCTGACATCATGGAACACCATACTAGGAGCCCTGTATTGCCTGTATCTCTCTGTACTTGTTTTTTACATGAGAAATCGTTTTCTTGTGTTTAAACCTATGATCTGATCCACTGTCCTTCACTCAGTGTACCCTCTTAATCTGGGCACTTTACAGGCCCCCAAAATATTTGTGTTTCTTAGTTTTTCCCTTCTCTTGCCAGTCTCTGAAACTTCTGTGACTGAAACATTCTGCTTCCACTTAATCTTCTCATTTTTCTTTTTCTACTATATCTCTACTTTTTTAAGTACTGAAATTTTATCTTCTGAGTTGTCTACTGAATTCTAAATGTCTACTTTCTTGATATTCCCCAGAATATTTTTCTCTTTTTTAAAATGATATTTTTTTCATGGCTTAAATATTTCTTTATCTTGGACATTAATTACAGGCGTTTATTTTAGTCATTGCTTTAAGGCCTTCTTCCTGCAGTATTTCTTTTCTTCAAGTTTTATTATATTTTCTCATTGATTTCTTTTCTCTCTACTAGGTTTTTCCTGTAATATTTATGTTTGTGATCCTTGATTGTCAGTCAGTTCGCATTTTGGACAATGACAAAAAGAAAGCTGAGAGCTCTTTGAGTACCTGGAGGAAAGGGGCTGTGAAACAGTGGTCCTCACTGTAGGGTTTTCTGACTGGATCATTTCAGTGCTTGGGAAATGGCCTCATTGTTACAGTGTATAGTCATTTCTCTTAGCCTAGCCAATGACTCCCATGAGGAATCTTCCAGGGTCCCATCTGTGAGTTCTATGCCTTACTGCCAGTTTCCTATGACTGAGAAAGGTAGAATGCTGACTATCTCAGTATTTGGTTGATAATTATTCACATAATTTACTTGTTTAAGACTAGTTTTGACACTGTCAGTTATATCTGGTAATCTGGAATGTCATTCAACCTTTCAAGAATGTATTAAATAGGATATGCTAAACTGCTATAACAAATAGACACCAACATGTATGTCTCAAACATAACAGGATTTTATTTCTTGATCCTTAAGATCTAAAATGGGTTTTCCTAGTTGGCAGGTAGCTCTTCTGTACATGTGAATTAATGACCCAGTATTCTCTACCCTGTGACCCTTCCATCCTTAGAGCCCCAACATCAACTGCATCTAGTCAGCAGAAAAGAGAATTTCCAAGGAGAAAGTACTTATCAGATAGTGAAGAGTAAAATCCATGACTGCAAGTTATAGAATGAAAACATTGCTAAGTGCTAAGTGCTAAGAAAGTTTCCTCCGTTCCTCACAGGTTTTAATTATCCTCAAAACCCAGTGAGTTAAGCCTCATCTCCAAGTGAGGAAGCTGAATTTCTGAAAGAGCAGTAATTTTCTCATTTTGACTGCTGCTAAGTGGCACATCCAGGGTTTAAGGCCAGATTTTAAACGCTAGTTCAGTTTACATTTATTTTAAATCAGTTGAGTAATCAATTAACTTTTTAATGTTTTATCTTTACTTGACCATCATGGATTGTTTTTACAGCATCTTTATAATTTGTTATGCTTTATTATTCTCAACATTTTATGGCGGACCAGAGTATTAATAATGCAAGGGGCCAATAGGATGCATCCAAACCCACGGGACCCATTGTTTCCTTTGCCCCTTGTTATGTCCTTCAGGATATTGCCTAGGGTTTTCTCAAACACACTTTATGACTGAAGCTCAGATGTCCTTGTATCTCTTGCGAAGGTTGGCAGAGACATTGTTTATACCAAAGCAGTACTACTTGGATTAAAATTCCCTCAAAATCATTGTGCTGTCTTCTGAAGATAACTTAATGGCATTAGTTGAAGTAGTCTTTATATTTCAGATAATTTTTTTCTTATATAGACACTGGATATTAAAAAATATAGTTCCCAATTTACCCAAGTTTTTGGAATTTTTAGAAGTTCGCACTTACCACAAATAAACATGGAAAATAGGGAAAGTCATAACTTTACAGGCTGCCTCAATATAAATTCTGTCTCATAGTATTTCTCATTGAATAGGGGTTACTGAACCTGTTAGTGTGGAATGAGGTCTGTTAGTAGGTTCATGTGACTAGAGTTTCATTTGTGATTACCTTTTCAATGAGAGCTAGGCCCTAATTGGATGGTTAATTCTTTCATCATTCCTATTTAGCTGCCTTTCTCATTTTAAGAGTTTCTAATAAACTTTCTTTTTTAAACATTATTTTCAAACCATATATCTTATTCTTCTATTTCAGAGAACATCAGTGATACCTATTTCACAGATAAGAGTACATCAAATTCATGTAGGAGCTGTCATGTGTATTAATGACTTATACTTAGTTTTTTCTTTCTTGTTCTCTTTCATTTCACTTTGTGAAGCTGATATTTCCATTTTACAGATTAAAACAAAAACAGCAACCAACAAACTCAGAGAGGCTAAGAGCCAAAGGTAACAAAGTCATTCAGAGATGGGTCATTCATTTTAATACTCCCCAGTAATCCAGTGTTGGAGTAGACAGTTGGTATGCATTGGCGTGTTCTGCTTTACCAGGTTCTCTACCTGCAGATCAAAAATATTTAAAAATAATTCCAGAAAGTTCAAAAAAGGAAAACATGAATATGCTGCCCACAGGCAACTATTAACCTGGCATTTACATTTTATGTACAACTAATTCCATAGCATTTGTATTTTAGTAGGTATTATCAGTAATCTAGAGATGATGAAATCTAAGGAGGATATACATAGACTATATGCAAATAGTACACTCTTCTACATAAAGGACTTAATCATTGTAGATTTGGGTATCTCCCAGGGTCCTGAAACCAATCCCTTGAAATATCAAGGGACATATGTACCATAACTGTGATTTCTCCCTATTGATTTTTAAGTGTTTCCATATGTTTATAAGTATTGTTTCAGTGAGTAAATAGTACACATGAGTAGCTGACAGGTAAACAGGATCACCTAACAGTTTATTATTTAAGACTTTAAGTAGAAAGTCATCACTGGCATTTAGTGATCTTATACCAGTCCAGACTGAGCTCTAGTTAATACTTGAAAGTGTAGATCCTATATTGCTTCATGGAGCATGGCAATTATTGTATCTTCTACAAAATATCAGTGTAGGTCACTAGGAATTTTATATGGCCATGCATAATGGGTGTATAAGACTGTTCTTGTAACAGGCATCTGTTAGAATTTTTGTTTCTGTTTGATTAGAGTTGGGCTATAAAAAAAGCTGAGCACTGAAGAATTGATGCTTTTGAACTGTGGTGTTGGAGAAGACTCTTGAGAGTCCCTTGTACTGCAAGGAGATCCAACCAGTCCATCCTAAAGGAGATCACTCCTGGGTGTTCATTGGAGGGACTGATGTTGAAGCTGAAACTCCAATACTTTGGCCACCTGATGCGGAGAGCTGACTCATTTGAAAAGACCCTGATGCTGGGAAAGATTGAGGGCAGGAGGAGAAGGGGACAACAGAGGATGAGATGGTTGGATGGCATCACTGACACAATGGACATGGGTTTGGGTGGACTCCAGGAGTTGGTAATGGACAGGGAGGCCTGGCGTGCTGTGGTTCATGGGGTTGCAGAGTCAGACATGACTGAGTGACTGAACTGAACTGAATATGCTGTATGTTGTTGCTTCCCAGTTTACTTACAGCCAGAAGAATTTAACTTATTTGGGTAATTTCACACTAATATTTCCACATTTAAGTTTTCAAACCAAAGCAGTCCTTTGTGTTTGAGAATTTACAACTTACTGCTCTTATAAGGTAAAAAATAGTGAACCAAACTGAACCATCATTATGCATTGGTGATTCAAACCTGTTAGTTTTGAAACTCTCAAACTTTTAAATTTAATTTTATTCTATATATCTATTTATTCACTTTTGGGCGAGGCCATTCCCAGACCAGGGATGGAACCTGTGCCTCCCCAGGGAATTCCCTCTCAGACCTCTTTCAATAGTTTCATTTTGATACTGGACTCAGAGAAATCAGTTTTGCATTTGCAAAAGCTGTCAGGTTTTTGACTTGAAAATGATGTTTTAACTCTGAATAAAATAATTTTACATAATTGAGCAGGTGTTTTTAGAATATCCCTGGGATATTCTTCAGATAGACATGTGCATGCATGTTTCTGCCTCTAGTGAGTCCTCAATTGCATCAGTGACCCCTCAGATCCTCATTAACTTTCTCTTTGCAGGAAGAGCACATCAGTGGACATGCTTGTGTCCATCTGTGTCACTGCTGTAATGTCCTTCTTCCCAGCCAGCTTTGTTGTGCTCCTAATCCAGAAGCTCATCAGCAAAGTGAAGCACCTGCAGTTCATCACTGGAGTGAAGCCTGTTATCAACTGGCTCTCCAAATTTGTCTGGGACATGGTAAGACCACCTGTCTGATGGTACTTCATAAACCTCCATCAGGGCTCTAGATTAGATGAATAAAAGAGCCTCTGGCCTTCAGCAGGAAGTGTTCTAGCTATCTAAAGATGAATGAAAGAAGAAAAGGTAAACAGAGCTGTAAACTTTCATGTCACCAAACAAGGCATTAAAAACAGAGCTGATCTCACACCAGAGCAAATATGTCCACATGGATGGCAGTTAATACAACCACCATCTCATTCCCTGAGAACCTTTCAAAGAAGCTGAGGTGGAAGACTCTCAGTTAAAACTCAAAGCTAATGCCTCTGATATGTTGGATGGATTTGAAACTTCAGTGTCAAGGTGTTCTTTGATTTACTAGGAAACTCATCTGTCCTCCAAATTCCTGAGGACTAGGTAACTGAGAGGTGATCGAGCTCCCTGTTTTTTCAGTTTCCCCATGGAGAGCTAATTCATAATTTACTGTATTGTTTTTGCAATGTGTTAGAAACATTAAATAACATAGCGGTAAGTACAGATTACCAGGAGAGCTTGGTAGTACCAAATCTAGTTTAAGAAGGCTGAGGCACTCAAACACTGAATTTGTTTGTAGGAGGATCTTGTATTATCTGTGACGGTACTGAAGAAATTCTTTCAAGGTTACTGCTAAGTCGCTTCAGTCGTGTCCGACTCTGTGCAACCCCATGGACTGTAGCCTACTGGGGCTCCTCCATCCATGGGATTTTCCAGGCAAAGGTACTGGAGCTGGGTATTTCCTGTGCAAAGGTACTGGAGTGGGTTGCCATTTCCTTACTAGCAGGGCATTTACTTGAGGTGACTTAATGTTTACAATAAAGACAGTACATTATTATTGTCACATTACCTTATGGCAATACAATAACAGCTCCAGAAATGAGGATAAAAATATAAAACACAATAAAAAGAATCAGATTGTATATGTAGACTTTTATTAGGGCAAACATTTCCATAAGCATAAATATCTCATTTAAACAGATGACCAAATATCTTTATTAAAAGTGATCCAAAATGAAGTAAAAATTAGTAAAACTGACTATAAATGAAGATACTGCAGCATATAAACCAATGATTCATCAATGATGTTTAATACCAGGACCTAATAACATTTTCCAAGTAAGTAATTAATGTGATAAACATTATTAATACAGATGACACAGATAACATTGTATTCTTCCATAGTAAAGAAATATGTTTAATATTTTTATGAACCCCATTTGGTATTATAAAATAAACCTGACTGGACAAAAACTTTTAAAATCGCAGAAAAACAGACATGATGAAAAAGGTAATAATGTATACAAATAATTTAAAGATATTATCATAGATATGGAAATGTAACAATCATTTGAATGTAAGAAAATGCTACAAAAGCAGAGGGTTATCAAAAGAGAGAATGAGAGATATTCTCAAACAAATGAAAAATCAAGATCTGGTAGTAAAGGCAAGTATTTTTAATATATGACAGATACTAAAATGTCAAGGGGAAAATGAACAGACTGTTTCCTGAAGTGGTAGTGACAATGGACAGATGTACCTTTTAAATATGCAAAGGACACAGCAAATTAACTTACCACCTCCTTCAAAATAAAGTGAGAATCTCTTGGTAGAATTTAAGCACCGATAGCAGATACATCTTATGACAGTTCATGAAATGCTCTGTATATCACTGGAAAACTATTTCAATGGTGAAAATGATGTAGGAATCAGAAGCATATTCTGTTGAGATTCAAGGAAGTTAACACTTTCCCGAACTGGAAATAAATTTGTAAGAAGGCATATAAAGTTATTGACTGAATCTGATTTGTTGTAAGAATAACTCATTCCTAGTGAAATAGCTTACCAGCTGCCACTACTCTGGGATCCTCATGAGACTGATGTCTCCCAGCTGCACGGCTGTCTGCACTCTCGTACCACCAAAGAACATGAACTGCAGAAATACACCAGAAGTAGATGTTAAAGACTGTGGTGTTACTACCAACAAGAGACAGAAACATTAACCAGAAACTAAAAATCCTATTCTTTCAATCAAAATAGTGATTATCACAGGTAATGCTAAGTATGTTACTGATAAGATGTCAGAGGGGCCAGAGATTTGGGAGAGAAACTTATAATTAGTCAAACTAGTTTTGTAGATGAAAGAAAAAGCTGGAAAAGAGAAGTAAAATAATGCAGCTAAAGACATAATTGGGCCAAGATCCAAATTGTCTGACTTCCTAATACATGTTAACTTTATTTTTAAAAAGCAAGATTATAAAAAAGTTATGCTTACTATTGAATATTTGGGTGATAGAAAAAAAAAGTAGGATATTAAGTGTCTAAGGAAAAATTCTATTAAGTGCATTTACTTTAAGAAAAAATGGGAGTAAAATCACATTAGGATCTTGCTGTATATTATGTTTAGTCTTAGTAACAGATTTTTAAAAATCAACAATTTGTAATTCCTCTGGAAATAACATTAATTTTTAATGGCTATGGGAATTCCTTCTTGTAACAACATTTCATCCCAACCCCTTATTAGTGGCCAATTAAATTATTTTCACTAATTCAATATTCTTTGAAATACTGGGATAATATTCTTATGCATAAATTTTTATAATATATACTATCTATATAGGAAAATGCAGAGAAAGAGAAAGTATGAGGCATTTCTATACCACCCAGAACAAACTGTTTTAATACCTTGTGTAACTCTGTCCACAGTTATGCATATATATTTGTATTTACACACACACACACACACACACACACACACACACAGGCTTCCCTAGTGGCTCAGTGATAACAAGAATGCATACATGTGTATGTTTACACACACACACACATACACATGCGCGTGCTTCTCTGGTGGCTTTGTGATAAAGAACCTGCCTGCCAAGGAAGGAGATGCAGGTTAAATCCTTGGGTCGGGAAGATCCCCTGGAGAAGGAAATGGCAACCCACTCCAGTATTCTTGCCTGGGAAATCCCATGGACATAGGGGCATGGTGGGCTACAGTCCATGGAGTTGCAAAAGAGTCAGACATGACTTAGCGACTAAACAATAACAATACATACAAACATGTATAAGAGTATATGTTTATAGTTATATATGACACATATTTATATATCTATTTATGTATCACATGTGTATTACATAAAGAAGGTCATACAACATTGTTTCCAAAGTTTCCTTACTATAAACAATGCTGATATAAACTTGATTTAGAGCAGCAGTACATGTACATCTATGATAAGAACATTTACCACTAACATTTGTTGGGTGCTTGCTATGGTGCTGGGCCTGGTTTAAATTTTGCATGTGTTAACTCATTTAGTTTTCATATTAACCTTAGGTACAGGTTATTATCACTTTTGGATGAGGAAAATAAGTAAGGCACAATAAGGTTAAGGAACTCACTCAGTCATAGAGTTTTAATTGGTAGAGCTGGGATTCAAACCCAGGCAGTCTGGATCTGATTGTTTTCTTAATATAAACTAAAATTTAAACTGAGAGAAGCAAAAAGTATCTTATATACATATATACACACTTACAAATATACAGTGTATTTATTACACACTATCCTCAAGAAGTGAAGTACT
Source organism: Ovis aries (assembly GCF_016772045.2). NCBI lineage: Eukaryota > Metazoa > Chordata > Mammalia > Artiodactyla > Bovidae > Ovis > Ovis aries. The sequence continues at coordinate 18,258,569 of NC_056055.1, forward strand.
GATTTATACTCAGCATATTATATTATCATACTCCTAGTACACTGAGCATGAATTTAAGATTAAAAGATGTGTGTACACACATTTCAGTTTTTTTAAAAAAACTGTATTGTAAAAATAAAGTAAAATAATAAAAAAGTATACACATTCATTATAGTAAATTAGAGATTTAAAAAACCTTTAATCTGATCATTTAAATATGACTATGTATTTTATGTCCTTTCAAATTTCCTTCTCGTAGAACTAAAAACATTCATGTTTCCTAGAATGTAGGCAAAAACAACTGAAATAGTAAAGCTTTTTATTTATATTTATATTGCCAAATTACTGGAGGAGGCTGAGCTTAAGCCTTGCAGTACAACAGTATTTGTTTTCCCCTGGCCCCTCTAATACTGTATCTTTAATACATTTTTATTAGGTAAGAAATGGCATCTTATTATTGTTTTAATCTGCATCTTCTTTAATATATATTAGTTGCCTATGTCATCTTGGCATAAGCTTTTCTTTTGGATTTCATTTATATATATATATATATACACACACACACACACACATATGTACACACACACACATATAAAGGCACAAAATATGAGCCTCTGAATAATAAAATCACCAGTTGATTCTTTTTTTTCTTCATAGTTTCTTCATTTGTTTTTGGCTTACAAATGTTGTTTTCACATATTAATAAATTTATCTATATTTTGTTTCAGTAATTCTATGAATTCAGTTTTTAACTGAGATCTATAATCCACCTTGATTTTATTTTAGTGTATGGTATGAAATGGGCATTTAATAATTATCATAATTTTTCTCTTCTGTATTTCTCAACTGGGACAAACATGTTTTCGCACAGTCCAACTTTTTTATTTCTTTTTTTATAATATATTATCAGAATTTGAATTTCTGGGGAATGATTAATTTAGTTTTTGCATATATTAAGTTTGAGGTGTCCATTAGACATGAGCAACTGGATATTATGGGTTTTCAAATATTAAAAGTCTTAATCATTTATTCTTTCAGATAAACTTTATAAACATTTTCTGAGTTTGCCACAAAAAAAACCCACTCAAATTCTGATTGGAGTATCTTTCAACTTTAAAAGTCATGTATCCCAAATAGATGTTTTTATTAAATAAATCAGTATGATATATATACTATGTGTATCTAACTAGTGAGAGATTGGTTAATTTATTTTTTTGGGTTTGTCTGTGTTTTTAATATTATAATAACTATATATTACTTTTCACCCCAAAACAATCTCCCTACATCAGGTAATATTATTTTCAAAAAAATCACAAAAGGTACAAACTTTCATGTATAAAATAAATAAGTTGTTAAGACAGTAAATTTTAAAAGTTTCCATCATAAGAAAAAATTTGTAACTATGTGAGATGATAGATGTTAACTAAATTTATTGTGATAATCATTTCATAATATATCCATACATCAGATCATTATTTCTACACCTTAAACTTATACAAGGTTATATGTCAATTACATTGCAATAAAACTAGAAAAAAATAGTAAAAGTACATTAAAAAAATGATGAACAGGTGATTTCTTGAGATTCTTTCCAGTTTTTAAAACTTTTATCATTTTGATATATCAGAGAAAAGAGCAGTTCAATATTTGAAAAAGGCTTCATAAGGTATTGATATTCTAAATAATATTGAAAACAGGTTTACTTAACTCTTAAAATTACCAAAAAACTAATAATTTGGCAATAAAAAGTAAAAAACACTCAATAATGAGAACAGAAACAAACTGACCCAAGGAGCTTAACAGTAGATCAACAATATACTTTGTAATTTCATAGAAGAGATGGACAACTGTACCTCTGTTTAGTACTCCATATTCTGCATGGAACACTCCAACTAATTTTGTGTAGCCTTGATTGACATGAGTATGAACTGCCCTTTTAAATGGGTCACCCCACAGAGCTGGCCCACCAGGTTTCATCTGAAAAGTAGCCAGTTCATAGACTCCTAGAAGAGGGAGAAAAATATTTTACAGAACACATTCAAACAGTTTGTAGTCCTGTCTAGTTTGGTTCTGGTGAAAAGCTAATCTACATATATAGATTTGGAGGATCATACATATATACATGTTTATGTAGACATATTTATTAATAATTTGCACTGTTTTTCTGTGCTTTTATGTTAAGAAAGTTTTTGTTTCAGTTTCAGGGTGAGTTGTTTTAGCTTAATGTACAGAACAAAGAAAAAGGGACTAGAAGATACAGGTAAGTTATTATCTAAAATATTTTTAACCTATAAAATTAATAAAATAGTGAGAATTTATAACAGAATAGGACTTTTTAGCTGCCTGCATCTACACTTTCATAATAGAAATGAATAAGAAAGTATTTTCCAATTTCTTACAGCTCTACTCTTCTTTGCAACTTTCACTACTTTTTTGCTTTATATAATTGCCTCCTATAGATTTGCATTTCTACCAGCAACAGCAGGCAAACAATGGACCTCAGAGTTTTTGAGGGAAAATGAACCCTAAAAGAGATGCTTTTTATTATTCCTAAATATCCAGGTAAATACTTGAAAAGCATTTTACCTTTGGATAGAAGTATAGAGTGGATGGACAAAAAGAAACCACAGGACTGGCAGATTTGAGAAGTAGAGGAAAAACATGCAAGTTACTGAAGAATCATGAATAACACAGAGGAAGAGAACCAAGACTTGATATTATCTTTGAAGTCCAGTAGTTCATTTAGATGCTGCCAAAAACTGAGGGGGATCTAGGCAGATAAGGATCTAAATAAGACTTTTCAATCTTTTGTAATCTAAAATGCACTATAGAGTTGGGAATAACGGGGGGAATAAAATATCATTTAAATTAGTTTATGCTTCTTCTAATCTGACCTTTGGTTAAAACTGGATTGAGGTAATAATTTCTTTAAGTCAGCAAGAAGTGAAATCAGGAAGAAGACAAATCTTTAGGAATTATTTTCAAACTGAGAAATAAGAAAGAGGAAGACAGAAACGTTAGACTACAGTAATATAACTTGGCAGTTTCAGTTAATTCATTCCCCCCAAACAGTCAATTTTATAAGCAAATTTATACTTAATGATTTGAGACTGATAGTGATTTATGGAAGATACTTTCAAAAGTTTATATTATTTTAAAATTATGATAAAATATCGTACATTATCCCTCATTTACCCACATGTGTCCCTTGTTCCCAAGCCCCAAATTCTCAACTTTTAGTGACCATGTCAACTTTTTCTATAATACAGCTAAATTTTAAGCATCAGTACAGTACTAATTTGGAAAAATACTTCATTATTTAATGCTTATTTTTAAAATTAAGAGCTCCAACTTATTTTTATCTCAACAATCAACATATATTCCTATATTAAGCAAAAGATTAACTTCATTTTTCCCATTAGAAGTTTAGTTCTTATAGTTTAAAATCTTAAGTAGTTTCTCCATCAAAGTTCAAAGTGAGTTAAGACAGAAGGACTTACCTTCTTTTGGAGGTTTTACTAATTTGCACCATGGCACCAGATAAGTGATTTCACTCTCTTGTTTATCAATAAGAGCCAAATTTGGAATGAGAAATTGTTCTTGCCATTCCTTATCTTTGGCCAAGGCTTTCCGAACTTCAGTTCGATGAGCGAAATTGTCTATAGGAAGGAATAAGAAAAATAAAAATGTTTGATTTAAAACTACCTCTACTGTTTCTGGGTTTCATTCAATTTTATAAACATTCATCGGGCCACGTAAGAACTGTACTATATTACTGGCAATACCAACATTGTTCCCAATTGTTTATGGTCTTAAACGGGAGCAGCAATGTAATCAATTAATGATAATGTCATACAGTAATGAGCTTTATATGCTCTATCCACTTAATAGGTAGTTGTGAGAGTTAGGGAAGTTATTGAATCTTTCTGTGTCTGTTTAACTCCAGGGCTGACGTGAGGATTAAATGAATTAGTACATGAAATGAGCTCAGCACAGCAGAGTGTTTGATACCTAGTGAGTGCTCAATATACATTAACTATACTTACTAATTTTATTGAGGCATTTAAATTATAGTGCCAGTTTAGAAAAATACTTTTTCTTTGTTAGTGATGATGGTGAAGAGTGGTCAGGTCAAAGTACAATTGAATTAAATTTAACATGAAGTTAAATTAACATGAAATGAAGTTAAGATTTGCTTTTTAGCCTCTCTGAACAAACAGCTTCTAAAGAAATAGTGCTCCTTCTCTTACTTGTCACCCATTCTTTTTTACCCAGTACTATTTCTCCTGTTTGTTACCTATATGTTACTAATATATGGGCCTAGAACTACTATATTTAGTAATAGGACCTTTTAAGACTAATGGTAAGAGTCTCCTATGGTTTATGCTGTGTAGATAAGGAATAACAGTTATCTTAGAGCTAATGTAAGTTATATCAGGATGTTACTAGTAATTTTCTTAGTGGAACATGATTCAACTGGTGGTGCATAAAGGCATAAGTTGTGCTTTAATGGGGTTTGTTCTATTACAACAGGGAGAGCCCCCCAAACTATGGCCATGTTAAATACAGAATGAGTAAGAGTGCATGCTCAGTGGTGTCCCACTCTTTGTGACTCCATGGACTGTAGCCTATCTCCTTTGTCCATGGAATTCTCCAGGCAATCATACTGGAGTGGGTTGGTATTTCCTACTCCAGGGGATCTTCCTGACCCAGGGATGGAACACAGTTCTCTTGCATCTCCTGCACTGGCAGGCGGATTCTTTACCACTGCACCACCTGGGAAGCCCTTTACATATAAAACTACTTTATGACTATTTGGACACTGATGACCAGACATTAAATGAAATTATTAAGTTGTGTCTGACTCCTATGACCTCATGGACTGTAGCCCAGAATTTTGGCAAGAATTCTGGAGTGGGTTGCCATTTCCTTCTCCAAAAATTATTTAGGTATCATCAAATCCTTATGTGACTTCACAAAGATCTGATACTGCAGCAATAAATATTCTAGGGATTCCTGTAATTATTCTCCTTTTTCTAAACCAGTGGTTGGTCAGCTTCAGTATCAGAACTCACTCAGTCCCTTTTCTTTTACCTCCATAGACTAGTATAATGACAGTGAATTCCTTGAAACTCTGGGGGCACAAAAAATCAAAAGTGGTCCTGAAAACAGAATTATTCAATCTTACAGGTGGATGAGTGGTTTGAAGTTAACTATCATCCCCTGAAAGTGAAAGTTGCTCAGTTGTGTCCAACTCGTTGTGACCCCATAGACCATAGAGTCCATGGAATTCTCCCGGCCAGAATACTGGAGTGGGTAGTTGTTTCCTTCTCCAAAGGATCTTCCCAATCCAGGGATCAAACCCAGTTCTCCTGCATTTCGGGTGGATTCTTTACCATCTGAGCCACCAAGGAAGGCCAAGAATACTAGAGTGGGTAGCCTATCCCTTCTCCAGTGGATCTCCTGGATCCATGAATCCCCTATCAACTATTTCCCTAAAGTCCCCTAGATGTTTGAATGATTTTGGCTAAAACATTAATATCCAGATATAGCTTCAATATAAAGAAAAATAATTCTTTTCTTTATGACCCTAACCTACTTGGGTTCTTGCAATCACTGCTTTAAATTTTTCATAAAAAATCTTTACAATAAGTCAGTCTAAACTTTTTTTTTAGAATTAAAGTTTAGTTCACAATATAAAGGTTCTAGTGATGGGCTGTTAGGTGTACTGTTGAGAAGAATAATAACTGAATTTATTTTTGGTATTGCTTTTTAAAAGTTTTACTTAACCTGTATGTTATTTAAAGTAACATAGATCCAAGAACTAAGTCTCATGTAATATCTAACAGAAAGGACAGCTGTACTGAATGCTTAAGCTATTGACTCATACCATACTTCCAAATATGAAACACTTTATTCACTCTGCCTCCAAATTCTACACTCCAGTATCCAACCAATTCAGAGTGAACTGTCCGAAGATGAATGTTTTTCTTAACATTTTCCAGGAATTCACTCATCTTTGAGGGCTTAAGATAATAGGTACGAAATTCATAGAATGTTCCATCGTATTGTCTGGGGCCTGTAGCAAAAGATGAACACACCTGAAAAAAGATGAGGAAAATTTAAATATTCTGGGAAATAAGGGTTTATAATATTATGTTACAACCAAATCTGAGTCTGGAAACAAGGGACACACATTAAATTTATAATCTGTTCGGACTTCTGCTGTCTTCTCTCCATAGAATTTTAGAGATATGTCAATAAAGATGCCCTCTTTTAAACATTCTATAGCTACTGTTTCCTAGGAGGAAGTCCACCATTAGTCACTTTTTCATGAGAAGTTGCTCACAGGAAAGCACTGGGGCACTTTCTTTACCAAAGGACTACAATTAGGACCCTAATAGTCTTTACAAATAGTTTATTACCTCTTATTTATCCAATATTCCATCTTTATTGAATAGTATATATGTTAGAGTTAAAACATTTAAAACAATTTCTAAATATACAGATATTTTGGCTAGCACAATGATAATGTGTTTACTGGCAAAAATTCATATTTTAAAGGTTCCTAAAACAATGGAAATTCCTGGTCAGATCAAAGTATTTTTTAAATCCAGTGAAGTATACCACTGGTCAAAAATAGGACAGGAGTTTAACTAATGTAATAGGAAACTATGACCTAGTCAATTGTATTGTAGTACGGTGATATCCTGGGTAAACCCTAGAAAAAGAAAAAAAAAATCAGTGTCAGAATTGTCTGAATAGTTACTAGGTTTTAATTACAGATGCAATCTGCAGAAGGGCATTTAATCCACCCAAATATAGCAGGTTGATGTAAATATCAGTTAAGAACCATTAGTTACTTCTGTAATAGTCATATGCTCACAATGTAAATTTCTAATTTGGTTCTATGAGTGAACTTAACTTTCAGTAGGAAATGCTTTGTGTATTGTATGTGTTTGTGTGTATACATAGGTATTACAAATACATACTATATATATATATACACACAAATATACACACACACTCATATTCTAGTTTACATATCCATCCTATTTAAGTTTTGTTAGCATGTGCACGTTTCCTGAAGTTGATTATTCCAGAATTATCTATTAAAATAGTTTAGGTACTTATAAAGCTATTGATGAATTTTGGCCTTATTTTCACTACCTGATATGTCAAAGAAAGTACGCTTCATGCTGTGACATATATTTTGTTTATGGAACACAATAATACATATATTTTTCTTAACTGTGTATAAGGCTTAATTACAATCTCTTTTGAGGTCATTCCAAGTCTATGATGAGTCATATTCTTATTGCCCAATTGACTATGCTTGCCATCAAAAACAAGTGCAGCTGGCCCTGTTTTTGGCAGATGTTCTTTTGGTGCCATTTTAGCAAACTTTACTAACACAATGTTAAGCAAATAAAAGCTGCCTACTACTTATAGTTTAAAACTATTATAAATAAAATATATCAGATATCAGAAAATGGATCAGTGGAGTAGGTGTAACAGCTTTTCAGGGAATTCTTATTTGGAGATCAAAATATGTGATGAACGGCACACATTTTACTATCACTGGCAGAAGAAATATACAATAGGAAAGCTCAGGAAAAGGTTAACAGCTAGGGGTATGTGATCATATTTGGAGATCAAAATATGTGATGAACAGCACACATTTTACTATCACTGGCAGAAGGAATATACAATAGGAAAGCTCAGGGAAAGGTTAACAGCTAGGGGTATGTGATTTGTGAGAAGTCATGAAGTGATTTTTGTTGCAAGGCCACTAGAACTGCAGGGAGAGGAATCATGAGTGCTTCCTTTTCTCTAAATTAGGGCTCATTCTCCTTACTAGTGACTTCCAATTCATTTATAAGAGAACATCTGGTTGACATTTAATAACGTCAAAGTACAGAATAAAATTCTAAGGACTAATTCTTGATCCTGCCCCAGTAGAGAGAATCAGAATGAAGGCTGTAATGCTAATCTCGGGTGAAGGAGCTATCAGTGGTTTCTCTTTAGTCTCTACCAGAAAGTCAGTTTGAGAAGGAAGTAAAAGCCTGAACATCAAAAGGAAAAATCTCTAGATTAGATTCACAGAATAGGCCAATCCCTGACAGTTAAAGCTGAATCACAATGATCTATTTTGTACACTTCTCATCCAGATTAAATGAAGCTGTCATCATCATATCTGCTGCGAGGTTCCTGACAGTGGCTGACTCGGGCACCAACCTCTGGAGATAGTGACAGCTGGGCAGATGCTCCACCACCAGACCCTGGGCCCTCTCTTTAAGGTTCTCTGCCTGCAAAATGCTGGGAGGTTGCGTATTTCATTTAAAAGGGGGAGAATTGTTCTGTTGCTCCTTCAGTCTGGAGGGGCTTGTCAAAACATAGTAAGAGAGGCGTCTGGACCAGTGCCTAGTACAGGCCCCAAATGCGGCAACAGCAACCTCGCGGGTCCGCAAAGACGCAGCAGCTGGCGCTTCAGGAGAGTCCTCACGACCAACGGGCACCTAGGCTAGGCGACCCTGGCAGTGGGTCTTCTCTTAATGGCCCCCTTCCTCCTTCCGCGCTTCCCCGGGACCCCGCCTCCGGATTCCGAGACTTGCTAGAACTTCTCGTGCAGCACCACGCGGGCTGGTCTGGGACCACTGACGCATGCGCGGCCCGCGCTCTACCCCTTGCAGACGCCCCCGCCCTCTGCTCCCCTCCCCCAGGAAACGTTTTGGGCGGGTCCCGGCAGCCGGTACCTGAGGCGCCGTTATTGGAGCAGCCAGGGCCCTAGTCAGGCTCCTTCGGAGGGCAAGCATGGTGTGGCTTCAAGCGCTGAGAAGAGCAGCGGCCGGCACTCTTCCTTAAATTCCTCCTCTTGTGTCTTCCTGACTGGCAGGGAGCAGCGCCTGCACAACTGCGGGAGGCCGGCTCTGGGCGGGTCGGCTCCTCCTCCTGAGGGGTAGGGGGTGGGGCTGACCGCCCCGGCGCCCGGCGTTCTCCGAGAGCTGAGCTTCGGAAGTGTTTGTTGTCCGCTCTGGCACTCTCCGTTTGTTCTCTAAAAGGTTCTTATCCTCAGCGGCAGAAGTGATATTATAGTTGGCAAAATGTTGACGTCCTCGTTCCTATACCACCTGTCTGGGCCCATCACCTCGTCTCCTTGCGCGCCTGCGTACAATTAATTCGTAAAAGCGCGCGTGTGGAACGTGAGTGTGTGACCAGGGAGCCATCACTGCCCCCCACCCCCCGCCTCAGGGCATTTTCCTTCCTCGTCAGTGCCCACAGCGTGAAGTTGTAAGGCTCCAGATAATTTACATTGTATTTTTCAGGAGCTCAGAGGAATGGGGTACCGAGCTAGTTATGAACAATTCAAAGATAAACATAAAAATTCTGTAACCCTTAAAAGTAAAACCTCTGGTCTAGTTTTCCCTATCCCTGATTATTGCTCACTAGAATAACTACCTTCTAACATTTCGAGCTTTTTCTTCTAACGCCTGTTTCTGTCTTTTAAAATGATAGGCATATTCTGCTGTTGTTTTTTTTTTCCTTTTCTGTTTAGATAGCATCTTTTGACTGTCTATGGAAGAAGAGAATTTACGTCTCTAGTATAGCACTCCCTCTCCCCAACTAATTTCCCTCCCTGAACCTAATAATGTTTACGCTAAAAAATCAATTAATTGATTACATCATTGATTTAGATCATTTACATCATATTAAGACTTCCCTGGTGGCTCAGATGGTAAAGCGTCTGCCGACAATGCGGGAGACCCAGATTCGATCCCTGGGTTGGGAATATCCTCTGGAGAAGGAAATGGCAACCCACTCCAGTACTCTTGCCTGGAAAATCCCATGGACGGGAGGAGCGTTGTAGGCTATAGTCCATGGGGTCGCAGAGAGTCGGACACGACTGAGCGACTTCACTTTCACTTTTCAGTGTTGATGTTATTCTTGCTAATAGTTACATTGATGCAAATAGCGTAATATTTCTTATATTATCAGGACTAGTGGGGTTAGTTGTGCCTTGTGCAATGACTTGAATCATTCCTTCAGAGGAAAGGATGCTTTTACAAAACAAAGCATTATCTGTGCCCAGACTGGATCTTTATGTTTAATTTTCTTAGACCTCTTTCCCCTACGCTGTAATTAACAGTTCATTCCCTCATTCAACCTGTATTAATTAAATTTCCTCTATGCTGACTGACCTAGATAGCATATTGAAAAGCAGAGACATTACTTTGCCAACCTAGGTCAGTCTAGTCAAGGCTATGGTTTTTCCTGTGGTCATGTATGGATGTGAGCATTGGATTATGAAGAAAGCTGAGCGCCGAAGAATTGATGCTTTTGAACTGTGGTGTTGGAGAAGACTCCTGAGAGTCCCTTGGACTACAAGGAGATCCAATCAATCCATTCTAAAGGAGATCAGTCCTGGGTGTTCTTTGGAAGGAATGATGCTAAAGCTGAAACTTCAGCACTTTGGCCACCTCATGGGAAGTGTTGACTCATTGGAAAAGACTCTGATGCTGGGAGGAATTGGGGGCAGGAGGAGAAGGGGACGACAGAGGATGAGACGGCTGGATGGCATCACTGACCCGATGGACGTGAGTTTGAGTGAACTCCGGAAGTTGGTGATGGACAGGGAGGCCTGGCATGCTACGATTCATGGGGTTGCAAAGAGTCGGACATGACTGAGCAACTGAACTGAACTGGTGCTGACTGAATCACTTTTCCAGAAACTGGTGTTCACAGGTGAACAAAACACAAAGTATGTGTGTCCTTGGAACTTCCAGGTTTGGGGAGGCAGACAAATGAAGGAAATATATATCAGGGATTAAAACAAGGAAAAACAGAATAGAATAGGGAGACTAGAGAGTGCTGGAGGGAGGTAGCAGAGACTGCTGGCTATTTCCCAATAGTCATTCTTCTCCCAAACCCCCTTAAAAAAAAACCAATAGATCCCAGGCATCTTGGTGCAAACATGTGACTAAGTCCTAGCCAGTGGGATATTTTAGCACATTTATGACCATCTGTAAGCTATCTTAAAATAGTGTAGGAGGGGTTGTTTCACTCTTTGTCTTTTTCTTATTTCTGCTTGCTGGAATGTGGAAATAATGAGTTCTTGGACTTTAAGGTAGAAGCCAGGTGCTGGAGATGGCAGAACAACAAAGGAAGCAGCCTAGGTTCATGGAATACTAGGAGCCCTGGCCTGCCTGTCTCTGGACTTATTTTAGGAGAGAATTCATCTTCTAGTTTAAGCCACTGCTGTGTGGCATATACCTATTATCTTAATCACAGAAAGGTGACTGTTTCTTTTATTTCTTTTTCATTTGTTTCTCTTCTTTACCTTTTACTTATTAATCACCAAATTCTTTGCCCAAACTCAAAATGGTTGAAACTGTTAATCAGCTTTTCAGCTTCCTCTTCTAGAGTTGTCTTTAAGGAGTCTTTTGGTCTCGGTCCAGTGTGGACTAAATGTTCTCTAAAGTGGCTCTGTAGTAATTCTTGGATCTCCTTTCACTCATCTCCTGGGAAATCTCATTTGCCTTCAAGAGGATATCCTTTTTCCAGGATCTTATATCTTTTTTTTTTTTCCTCTTAATTTTAGGAGAGGGTATAACCTCAGATATGCAGATGGCACCACCCTTATGGCAGAAAGTGAAGAGGAACTAAAAAGCCTCTATTTAATGAAAGTGAAAGAAGCGAGTGAAAAAGTTGGCTTAAAACTCAACATTCAGAAAACTAAGATCATGGCATCTGGTCCCATCACTTCATGGGAAATAGATGGGGAAACAGTGGAAACAGTGTCAGACTTTATTTTTTTGGGCTCCAAAATCACTGCAGATGGTGACTGCATCCATGAAATTAAAAGACGCTTACTCCTTGGAAGGAAAGTTATGACCAACCTAGATAGCATATTGAGAAGGAGAGACATTACTTTGCCAACAAAGTTCTGTCTAGTCAAGGCTATGGTTTTTCCAGTGGTCATGTATGGATGTGAGTGTTGGACTGTGAAGAAGGCTGAGCGCTGAAGAATTGATGCTTTTGTACTGTGGTGTTGGAGAAGACTCATGAGAGTCCCTTGGACTGCAGGGAAATCCAACCAGTCCATTCTGAAGGAGATCAGCCCTGGGTGTTCTTTGGAAGGACTGATGCTAAAGCTGAAACTCCAGTACTTTGGTCACCTGATGCAAAGAGTTGCCTCATTGGAAAAGACTCTGATGCTGGGAGGGACTGGGGGCAGGAGGAGAAGGGGATGACAGAGGATGAGATGGTTGGATGGCATCACTGACTCGATGGACGTGAGTCTGAGTGAATTCCATGAGTTGGTGATGGACAGGGAGGCCTGGCGTGCTGCAATTCATGGGGTCGCAAAGAGTCGGACATGACTGAGCGACTGAACAGAACTGAACTGAGAGTATCATCATTAACTGCATCTAACTGAGAGCAAGATAGAGGAAATCTCCAATATTTCTAAGTGGAAAATGCTTACAAGATAGGAGTAAAATTTATGGCTACAACTTAGAATTAGATAAACATTGTTAAATACTGTTAGGGGCCTAAGACAGTCACCTGTTTAGTTTCTCGCAGATTTTAATTATCCTCAAAGTGTTATAGTTAAACTTTTATCTAAATGGTAAGATTTTGAGAGATAAATAATTTCCTCAGGTTCATTGCTGCCAAGTGCTAAGTGGCCCAGCCAGTACCGCTTTTAATTATTGCTCATCTGGTTCAGTGAGTGTGAAAGTGCGTTTTTTACGCTGTACATAATAAATAGTTATCAGTTAAAGGGTGGAAGAAATTATATGAGGTGGGTAACGGCAACAGTCCACTTGATGATGTCTCTACTTGGTTTTGTCCAAAGGTCAGGCTCATCACATCTGCAAAAGGAAGTGGGAGAGGTGGATTCAACACTAGCCCAGCTGCATAGGAGGGCAGTGGCTTTACATTTAAGCTCCAGATACTTGAACTGTGGTGATGTCCCTGGTAAGTACTTTGTGCTACATTCTGTGGTCACTAGGTGGTGGTATAAGCTGGTTTCTTTCTTTAGGCCTTGCATAGTGTGAGCTATTTTTGTTTCTTTTGAGTTCCTGTAACTTAACTTATGATTATTTAGAGTGGAGTTCTCTCAGTTCTTCTCTTTTGTCATAAGATATTAGGTACTGAAGAGAACGCCTTCAGTAAAGATGAATTACTTTAAAAACTTTTATGAGTTGCTTTATTATAAATGTAAATAATGGTAACAAAGTAACAAATTTTCATTCAGTGTTTGTTAGCAAATATGGTGTTCATATCGGTGAATATGTATTAAGCACTTGTGTGTTGAGTATTAAATTAAGTGCTTTGGGGAAGGAAGAAGACTGGATGCCTTTTCTTGAGCTTGTCAATTTCTTGATGTTTCTGTATCAGTCTCTGCTGCTAGCATTCTTGGACTAAGCAGCAGGAAAGACTTTGTGAAAAGCTCAAAATTACATATAATGTGAATTTAGTTAACATTTCTATTAATTGTTTTTATTACTAAAACATGTAAACATGAGTTTAATGTATTATATACATCCCTTTTTAGAAATCCTTAATTAATTGACTTTAAGTTTTGCATTTGAAAGTGAATTCTAGTGCCAATGACCTTTAAAAGCTCTCAATAAAAAAGCAATTATTTCCTAAGATAGGTTTTGCAAGTCTATTGCTTTGAATAATCCTTGGGCCTCACAACTGCAGTTGGGGGAAAAACTACAGTTGGTAAAGGGGAGGTATTTCTGGACCTTTTGCTACTTGTTTAGGATTTTTATTACAAAATATGGGTGACTTCTTTCCTGTGTATGTGTTAGTCGCTTAGTCGTGTCTGACTTTTTTGTAACCCAATGTACTGTAGCCCGCCTGGCTCCTCAGTCCATGGAATTCTCTAGGCAACAATGCTGGAGTAGGTTGCCATTTCTTTCTCCAGGGGATCTTTTTGCCGCAAGGATCAAACCCGGGTTCCTGCATTGCAGCTGTCTGAGCTACTATACCTGTTATCTTTAGGCACTAGTGTGCTTAGTTTGTGACACATATTTTTCCCCAAGAAATTCCTCTTTCAAATGAATATGCATTATCTGACACTCTCCAATATAATTCTGTTCACCTTTGCAAGTTGTCATGGACACCTGCTAGTTGAGTAATCAACACACTTTTTAATCTGTTTTAGCTTTACTTGACCATCTTTAATTGCTTTTGCAGCATTTTTATAATTTTTTATTTTTAAAATTTATTCTCAACATTGTATTGAGGACTAAAGCATTAATGTAAGAGGCTTGTAGGGTATATCCAAACCCAGGGGACCTGTTGTTTATTTTGCACCTTTTCAAGTCCTTCAGGATACAGTCTAAGATTTTCCCAAGCACACTTTATGATTGAAACTCATATGTCCCTCTATCTCTTATGAAAGTTGACAGACTCATAGCTTATGGGAAATGAGCACTACTTGGATTAAAATTTTTCCTGAAAAAAATGTAAATTGACTTCTCTAGATAGCTTAATAATATTACTGAAGTTGGCTTCATATTCAAGATGACTTTCATCTTATATAGATGCTGAATATTAAGAAATAGGGTTCCCAGTTTCCCCACTGCCTTGATGTCTCAGAAACTTCCATTCAGCACACACACACATACACACACAAAACTAAAAATAGTGAAAAGTCATAACTTTAGAGGCTGCTTCAGTATAATTCCTGTTTCATAGTGTTTTCCTTTGAATAGTAATCCTGAGCCTGTAAGTGATTTGGTATGGGGTCTGTTGGTAGATTCATATGACTAGAGTCTCATTTGTGATTAGCTTTTCAGTGAGAGCTAGGCCCTCATTTGGTTGACCCTCTTTCCTATCTAGCTCCCTTTCTTGTTTTTAAGGAGATTTTAATGAACATTGATTATTCTCAAATCTTATGTTGTATACCTGTCACTCTTTCTTTCAAAGAATGTTGGTGATACCTATTTCATAGACAAGAGAACATTAGATTCTAATGTACCTTATATTACATAGAAAGTGAAGTCACTCAGTTGTGTCCAACTCTTTGCGACCCCATGGACTGTAGCCTACCAGGCTCCTCTGTCCATGGGATTCTCCAGGCAATAGTACTGGAGTAGATTGCCATTTCCTTCTCCAGGGGATCTTCCCGACCCAGGGATCAAACCCGGGTCTCCCACATTGTAGACAGACGCTTTACTGTCTGAGCTGTTATATTACATCTTTTACTTATTTCTTTTTTAATTATTCTTTTTCATTTCACCTTGTGAGGTTGATTTTCCATTTTTAGAGTAAAACAAAAACAGCAAACAAGAAGCTCAAAGAAGCCAAGTGACTGCCAAGGGGTAACAGAATGAGTAGTTTAGAGATGGCTTACCCATTTTAATTGCTCTCTCATAATCCAGTGTTATAGAATATGTAACTTATTCTTTCCCATATTGGTATGATTATTTTATAAAGAATGCTTCAATAAATAACTATATTGGTCATATACTGTAAGTGGAATTAGTGAGTCAATTTCATATTTTTTTGTTGATTTTTAAATTGATTTATACTCTCACTGGCAGTGAATAGGATTTCCTCTCTCCATATTCTTGACAACTCTTGTTAAGTGTTTAATATTTTTGTATCTTTTGGCTGAGAAATATCTTATTAATTTAATTTACATTTTTCTGATTTCATGTGAATTAAGCATCTTCTCATAATTTTGTATGTCATGCCATTTTCTTTTCTTTGGGGTCCCTGTTTATATCCTCTGTCCTATTTTTTGTTATGTTGTTTATCTTAGTAATTTGATAACTTAAAGAAAAAAAAGTCTGCATACTAATCCTCTTTTGGTATATTTGTTACTGACATAATCTTCCATTTGTGCTAGTATTTAAATCTTCGTAATGATGCATTTTTGCCATATAGATATTTCTTAATTAGTCATTTCTTATGTTTTAGTACTTTCTTGTGTCTTTTTTGGACTCATATACTTTAGGGAGAAAGGAGATATACTTTTCCTATCCCTGTGTATGAAGACATTTTCCTATAATACTTTACAGTTTTGCTTTGGTGTTTAGGTATTTGATTTGTCTCAAATGTATTTTGCTCACAGTGTGAGATGGAGGTTTAATTTGATTTTTATTTTTCCCTTTGATATTAGTAGTCTGTTACCAAAGCATAATTTATTAAATACTTCATTCATTCCCTACAGAAATACCATGTTTTTAGGGTATAAACTTCTACATTGTCCAGGCCATTTTTGAAAACCCTATTTCTTTGATGTATCTTTCTTTACTTATACTAAAGCAATGCTATCTGAATTATTGTAGCTTTATCATCCATCTTGACATTCGATACAGTAAATTTATATTTTTTATTCTTACATTGTCTTGGATATTCTTGATCTTTACTATTCAAGTTGAGTTTAGGGGTAAACTTCAGAAAATAAAAAAATTCTAAATTTCATTTTAATTGAAATTATACTAACTTTATAGAGAAATCTGGGATGAATTGACATAGTTATTCTTAAATTTCTTAACATGAACAAAATAAAGCTCCCAATTTGTGGGAGGTGTTATTATATGTGCTTTAATGAAGAGTAATACTTTTCCTCAAAAATTTCTTATATAGCTTTCATAGATTTATTTGTGAGAGTTTACTTTTGTTGGTATTGTAAGATGCTTTTCAAAGTGTATTTTCTAACCAGTTGTAACTGCTGCACAGAACACTATTGAACTTTGTATATTGATCATGTACTTAGCAACCTTGCTAGTTTTAAATTTTGAGATTTTCCTTCATAGATTTTTTTTCTAGTGAGAAAACTTTATTTTCATAAAATTATGAAAATTTTGTTTCTTGTTTTCCAATATTCATACCCTCTTTCCTTCCCTCTTCCTCCCCTCTCTCCTGCCCTTGCTTCCCACTTCCTTCCAATTTTTCTTTCTTTCCTTCTTTGCTTCCTCCCTTTCTCCTTTCCTTCTCTCTCTCTCTCTAACTGGGTAGGATTTCTATGCAATGTTGAGTTTGTTTGGAACTTTAAGGGAACTTGTTAGTTATAAATTTTTTAATAAATATTCTTTATTAGGTTAAAGAAATTTTCTTATTTTTAGTTTGCTCAGTTTTTAATTTTTAAAAATTTGTGAATGCCCATTAAATTTTATCACGACTTTTCCTGAGTTTGCTGAAATCATTTGTTTTTATTCTTTAGTTGATATTGTGGTGAACTGCAGTAACATATTTTTATTTTGTTAAGACTTTGGTAGTCTTACCTTCCAGGTATAAATTCTACTTGGATGTTAGATATTATTATTTTGAATGTTGTTAGATTCTGTTTGCTAGTATTTTGTATAGAGTTTTTCTGTCTATGTTTGTAAGTGAGATTGGCGCTTAAGTTTTCCTTTCTCATATTGTCCCTGTTCAGTTTCCATTTCAATGTTATTTTAGACTTATAGAAATGGCTTAGGGAAATGGGTTGGGCCTGGTTAAAGTTTTAAACTACTGATTTGGCTTTACCTGTTTTAGATTTTTTCATTTCTTCTTTTTATAAATCTTTGAGTTGGATTCTTAGTGTATTAATTTTCAATCTTTCTTATTTTCCAATATATTTAAAATTATAAAATGTTTTTATCTCACCAATTTTGATAGTCCTATTAAGTAATAAATATGTTGAAATTTTCATCATTTTTTAAACATATAAAATATGTTTTAAAATTTCCATGTTTAAAACACATTTTGGGGGTTTCTCTTTTCAACACTGATTCCTAATATTACATTATGGCTATAGATTGTGGTTTGAATGATATTACTTGTTAGTTATTTATTGAGACTTTCTTTCCTAATGCATACATTTTATAAACATTTTTTGGGGTTTGAAAACATTCTTTACAGTTTACAAAGTTACACACACAAACATATACATACATGTATGATTGCCATAATTTTTTAAGATGCTTGACTCAACACGATTTCTAATATCTCAGCAATTTTCCTAAGTAGTACCAAGCACCTTATTTTTATCTCTTATTTCTAATCCCTCTCATTATATCTCAGGTTTAACTTTTATCTTGTTTTTATGTTCCCCATTTTTGAGCATTCTCTCTCTCTCTTACTATTTCATATAGTGACAGTTTGGATCCACTCACATATTTACTAATTTCTTTGTTTACTATTACTTTTTCATTTTGTTCCTTTCATCCAGAAACAGTTTCTTTGTTTCTAGAGTTGTCTTTATGGAAAAATCTTTTAGTGTTTTTTTTTTTAAAATAAAAATGTCTTTATTTTGTCTTTTTTGTTGAAAGATGGTTAAATTTAGTATAGAATTCTAGGTTTTTGGTTTTGCTTGAATAATTTGAACATATTATTTCATTGGCTTTGGGCCTCTATTTTCACTGATGTCATTAAAAATTTTTTTTCCCACTATGGTTTATTACATAATATTGAATATAATTCCATGTGTTGTACTGTAGGACCTTGTTATTTATTTATTTTATGTGTAAAGGCTTATATCTGCTAATCTCAAACTCCTAATTTATCCCTCCTCCACTCCCTTTGCCCTTTGGTAACCATAAGTTTATTTTCTATGTGTGTAAATCTATTTCTGTTTTAAAGTAAGTTCATTCGTATCATATTTTATATTCCATGTATAATTCATATCATCTGGTATTTGTCTTTCTTTGTATGATTTACTTCACCTAGTGTGATAATCTCTGGGTCCATCCATGTTGGTGTAAATGGCATTATTTCATTCTTTTTTATGGCTGAGTAGTATTCCAGTGTGTGTGTGTGTGTGTGTGTGTGTGTGTGTGTGTGTGTGTGGGCACATGCCACATCTTCTTTATCTGCTTGTCTCTCCATGAACATTGAGGTTGCTTCTATGCCTTGGCTTTTGTGAATAGTGCTGCTATAAACATTGGGGTGCATCTACACTGATTTCATTTTACTTTCTTCTTAATTTTGAAACATTTGAGAAAAGTACATGTTATATGATATTCAGTTCAGTTCAGTTCAGTTGCTCAGTTGTGTCCGACTCTTTGCGATCCCATGAATTGCAGCATGCCAGGCCTCCCTGTCCATCACCAACTTCCGGAGTTCACTCAAACTCACGTCCATCGGGTCAGTGATGCCATCCAGCTGTCTCATCCTCTGTCGTCCCCTTCTCCTCCTGCCCCCAATCCCTCCCAGCATCAGAGTCTTTTCCAATAAGTCAACTCTTGGCATGAGGTGGCCAAAGTACTGGAGTTTCAGCTTTAGCATCATTCCTTCCAAAGAACACCCAGGACTGATCTCCTTTAGAATGGACTGGTTGGATCTCCTTGCAGTCCAAGGGACTCTCAAGAGTCTTCTCCAACACCACAGTTCAAAAGCATCAATTCTTCGGCGCTCAGCTTTCTTCACAGTCCAACTCTCACATCCATACATGACCACTGGAAAAACCATACCCTTGACTGGAGGGACCTTTGTTGGCTAAGTAATATCTCTGCTTTTGAATATGCTATCCAGGTTGGTCATAACTTTCCTTCCAAGGAGTAAGCGTCTTTTAATTTTATGGCTGCAGTCACCATCTGCAGTGATTTGGGAGGCCCCAAAAATAAAGTCTGACACTGTTTCCATTGTTTCCCCATCTATTTCCCATGAAGTGATGGGGCCAGATGTCATGATCTTAGTTTTCTGAATGTTGAGCTTTAAGCCAACTTTTTCACTCGCTTCTTTCACATTTATCAAGAGGCTTTTTATTTCCTCTTCACTTTCTGCCATAAGGGTGGTGCCATCTGCATATCTGAGGTTATTGATATTTCTCCTGGCTATCTTGATTCCAGCTTGTGCTTCTTTCAGTCCAGCGTTTCTCATGAGGTACTCTGTATATAAGTTAAATAAGTAGGGTGACAATATACAGCCTTGATGTACTCCTTTTCCTATTTGGAACCAGTCTGTTGTTCCATGTCCAGTTCTAACTGTTGCTTCCCGACCTGCATATAGGTTTCTCAAGAGGCAGGTCAGGTGGTCTGGTATTCCCATCTCTTTCAGAATTTTCCACAGTTTATTGTGATCCACACAGTCAAAGGCTTTGGCATAGTCAATAAAGCAAAAATAGATGTTTATTACATGATGTTAAAATATAATGAGATCATTCATTATTAAGAACAGACTATTTCATTTTTTAAAAAACTGCTATAAATATTTTATGTGGAAAGCATCATGACATTCTTAGATGAACTTTTGTGGACCCTTTTAGACCCTCATTTTCTATTACAGTATGTTTAATTATAAATGTGCTTATGCATTTATTATGGGCTTCCCTGGTGGCTCAGCTGGTAAAGAATCTGCCTGCGATACAGGAGACCTGGGTTCAATACCTGGGTTGGGAAGACCCCTGGTGAAGGGAACGGCTACTCACTTTAGTATTCTGGTCTGGAGAATTCCGTGGACTGTATGATCCATGAGGTTGCAAAAAGTCAGACACGACTGAGTGATTTCACTTTTGTTTTATGCATTTATTATATATTATCTATAATCACCTTTCCTTTATTATAAACATTATTACATATTCTACAAACATTGATCAAAACTACTTTTTACGAATTTTAGATTTTGAAATTTAAATGTGCCAGGCAAATCATACTGTAAAAACTTATACTGTATTTTATGTACAAAAAAAAGAGAGGAAAGTATCTTGTGTAGCATCTATACCGAGAACTTATTCAAGGGATTATCTGTTCTCTTCTTTACAGTATCTTTTTATACTGTAAAGAAAGTAAGTCTGTATTTCATAATTTGATATCTTTGAGAAGAGATTTAAGACAAATGCTAATGCTGTTATATGTATTGAAACAATGCAGTTTTGCACACACTTTAAACTTCTGCAAATCATTGTCTTGACTTCGATGATTTCACGATTAGAGTAAGACAACTAGTTTTACAATGTGATAAATTATCCTAGCCTAGCCCAAAGCTAAGAAATATAGAGCACAAGGATTCTTAAAGTCTATTTTGCCTTGTGCCTTTATATAATTATTTTGATATTTGTCTCTTTTCCTATGCCAGAAAGTTGGGAGGGGTAGGGGAGGGTGGCTCATGTTCTTGAACTTTACACTACTGTATGAAAAAAATCTAAGACATTAAACACATAGATATCCAAGTCTGTGTGCATTTGTTTCTTATGAAGACACTATTTCCATCTGAAACAGGATAAGTGTGATACATAGACTTTGTCATGTAATTGTTGATTGATTTACTTCAATAGTTTGTTTCATTTGTTCTTCAGTTTTGAGTTGTACACTTATCTTTCAAAATGCTTTGAAATTCAAACCTTTTGATCAGAAGCATAAGATTTATTTTTAATAGTCCTCTTATCACTAATACCAATAGTGTTCATCGTATCAAGTAATGTCTCATTCTCCATTTTTATATAATATTGTGTATTGTGTGCGTGTTTAGTCACTCAGTTGTGTCTGACTCTTTGCGACCCCAAGGACTGCAGCCTGCCAGGCTCCTGTGTCCATGGGGATTCTTCAGGTAAGAATACTGGAATGGGTTGCCATGCCCTCCTTCAGAGGATCTTCCCAACCAAGGGATCCAACCCAGGTCTCCCGCCCTGCAGGCAGACTTTTTACCATCCCAAGCCACCATATTTCAGCATACATATTAAAACTTATATTCTCTAGGCACCTGAATCATTATTATAATACAGCCACTATTAATGTATGTTGTCTTTAACCTATAGTGCCTTCACATTTGTAATCATTGTTTGTGTCACATCTGTTATAGGAAAATTAATAGCATAGAAAAAAATAGGTTAATCAATTTACCGTGTTTGAATGAACATCAACTTCTTAATTTTTAAGTCAAGTTCTAGACCAAAAAGTTTCTGAGAAATATGAAAGTGAAAGTGAAGTCGCTCAGGCATGTCCGACCGTTTGCAACCCCATGGACTGTAGCCCACCAGGCTTCTCCGTCCATGGGATTTTCCAGGCAAGAGTACTGGAGTGGGTTGACATTTCCTTCTCCAGAGGCTCTTCCTGACCCAGGGATTGAACCCAGGTCTCCCACACTGTAGGCAGACGCTTTACCATCTGAGCCACCAGGGAAGTCCTGCTTGATTATGTAAAATGATTGTTTTAAGAATAGCAGTGTTATTAAATGATTATCGTGTGAATATATAGCAGTGGCATCTAAAATTTTGTGGAATTGCAGAATAAATGCTGTAGAAAGAATGAGCTTTCTCTTGTTAAGGTGTGTGCAGTCTGATATTCTTGGGGAATCAAAATTACTGAAGAGCACGTGAAGGAGTATGGCAAACAACACATCATGCCAAAAAGTTTGCTGTTTTCTTTTCCCTTATTACCTTTAGCCTAATTCTGGTAAATCTTCTGATATATTTCTTTTCTTTCTCCTCCCCTTACACCATCCCCCAGGAATAGCAACTGAACTCTAACAAGAGTTCACTGTAGTAAATTAAGTTTCACTGGGACCATTAACATTTATTTTTAATTTCTCTCCTGTAGGCATTGTAAATAACCTGTTAAAAAGTTTCCTTTTTAGAATAGTGGAACTTTTTCCTAAATTGATTAAGAGAGTTTACAATGACAGTATATTTGATCCAATTTCTGCCTTTGCTTTATTCATTGATACAACATTTAGTCAAAAGCTATATTCCTGACAGTTTTTGTATAATTTTTCCCCAACACCATACATATTATGGACAATTTCAAACATGAAGTAAAATTGAAATATTTTACACTGAGGATCAAATACTTACCAACTAGACTGTGCCACAAATATTGACTAGATTAGCTTATCTCATGCTGTGTGTCTATTCCTCTCTCTGTCCCTCCATTCAGTCCATGTGATTTTTGATGCATTTCAAAATAATCTGTGGGAATCATTACCCTTTCCCCTAAATACTTAAGCATATATATTATTAACTAGAGTTTAAAGTTCTATTTGTTCACAGTTTTTTCTTTTAATTTAAAGTTTACATACATTAAATTCATAAATCTTAACATAATATTAATAGTTTTAACAAATGCACACCTGTGCCACTCAAATTCCTATTAAAATACAGAACATAAACATAGCCTCAGAAAAGTTCCTTTATGTTCTGACCCAGTTGATTCTTGCTTTATCCACTCACCCACACTGGCAACCACTATTCTGATTTTTAAAATACCGTAGGTTAATTTTGTGTGTTCCAGAACTTCAGTATATACTTTTCTAGAAACAACACTCTAGTTACTGTGCAGAGAATAAATTATAGGAGAACAAAGTAGGATCATGTTTGATGTATTTTCACAAATGGTACATATCACTCAAGGTGCTTGTGGATTAGACTTCAATATTTCTAAATCATTGCTGGTGAAGAAACGCTAGTCTTTTAAAACTTCCTGAATTTCTTTCCTGTGGTTGTAAGAGTAGAAGCTGTAGTTAGTTTTGAGGGGGAGCTCACTCACTCACCATTTTGGGAAGAATCCTGTTTAGGAGTGCACTTTGAGTTAGGTGTCCATTCATTTTTATTGAGAGAAGTGTGTGTTCTCATGGAAGAAGGAAGTAAATAGACACTATCAATCTCATAGCAGGGCAGGAACTAAATAGGAAAATGGACTTAAGAGGACCCATGTGAAGTTAATGGCTAATAGATACCAAGAGCAATAATATTTAATATTGGTTTATTTTTCTTACTGATCATAGTCCCTTTACATTATTTGTAAGCCTAAGCAAAAGTTTTAAACAGAGTCGTCTTTTGAATATGGATATTTATGAGATTTTATGTCTGTTCTTTTATTGAAGTCAATATTATATTAGATAAGAATGACTTCAATAGGATATTCCTGGTGATAAGAGTAGTAACAACCATTAAAAGGTATAAAGTACAAGTTATAAAATAAACAGTCATAGGGATGTATACAGTATAAGGAATACAGTATCTTCTGTTGATTTTCTGGCCCCTGATCCTGCCATGTACTTCTGAAAGATTGTCACTGAACCACAAAAGATGCCAGGATTTTTGGCCTCCAGAGGAAAATTCAATCCGGGGCCAGAGACAAGGCTTGATCGCTCAGAGCTTTTGTGTAATAGAGTTTTATTAAAGTATAAAAGGGATAGAGAAAGCTTCTGACATAGACATCAGGAGAGGGCAGAAAGAGTGCTCCCTCACCAGTGTTAGCAATGGAGTTATATACTTTTAAATTACTATTACAGTGAATCAAAAGAATGTCTGATAGTAAGGTTGTAAAGACCTTACTAGACCCACTCCCATAATTTACATTTTAAGAGAACAGGATTAGCCAGAAGGTTTTTTTCCAGAGACTGTCCTCAAGCAGGGTACATTATTGTTATCTAATCCTAAGGAATGTAGAGGAAAAAAATGTTTGTCCTTTCTTCCTCCTTGAGAATTCCAGACCTCTGTCTCCTTAGGGACCCTTGGACTTCTTAGCAACCTGCCTAGGAATTGACTCATTTCCTCCCCTTTCTTTTAGGAGAATTATGTTGCCAAGGGAAAAGGGTGTCATTTTCGTTCCATAACTACTTCCTGCTGTTGAGGGGCATGGTCCCTAAATTGTTGAGGCAACATATTCTCCTAACCCTCATATTGAGAATCTCTGATCCAGGGACCCCAAGTAATAGTTGGAGGAGGCTATGGCACTCATATGAGCCTGAACAACCATTTGTAACTTAAAAGCCTTCATGTGACTAGATACAAACTCTGTTTTACAGTTAGAGATGTAAGGCAAAATAGTCATTAAACCAAGTTAAAATCAAAATTAAAAGTCACATTATGTCCATAGTTATATCAGTCCATCTTAGGATTGTTAGATGTCATCACAGAGTTAAAGAAAGTCCTTTCCTTGAAGTGGAGAAACCCACCATGGGAAGTCTTCAATTGATGAAGATGGGAGTGCTCCGCAGACCCTGCAATTAGACTGATTGTGGAATGTGGCGTAGGAATGAGTCTAGGACAGGAAGGCATTGTCTTGAGGGTCAAGACTCCCGGATTTTTAGAGTCAGCAGAAGTAGGCTTACATAGATTATCAGGCCCATCTGAAAAGTAGTCAAAGCATAGAAAGTAAAGACATAAAATGATGTCACTTAGTTCAGTCAGGGTGCCATCTCTTAATTCGAGTGTGATGTACCCGCAAATCAATTCCTGGCACTTTGACAGCTGTGGAGAAGAAAGAATATCCTGGTAAGGGCCTTCCCAGGCTTGAAGGATTGGCCCCCAGATCCCAATGTTTTTATTAGGACCTCAGTTCCTGGCTCAAATAAAGGCTTGCTTGACTCAGAAGCTGGGTCAGGAGTCACCTCCCAGAGTTCTATTAATGCCTGTTGAAAAGCTGAGAGCTGAGTTACATAATTAGTTAATTCCAAGGCGCTAGGAAAACTTTTCCATTGAGGATTTTCAAGAATTAGTAATTGTTCATCCGCAGACTGTAACCATCCTTTATCAGTGATCTTTGCTCCTCTTTTCTCATATCTTTCTAATTCTTCCTCAGTATATTGTGGTTTTTCCTGTTCCACAGGACCTGACCAGATCAAAGGTGTCTGCAGTGAAGGGGTTTCATAAAGTGCTGCTCTTCTGGCTTGACAGTCAGCCAGCTGATTACCTTTGGCTACTTTACTCCCATCCCTGCTCCTTTAAATTCTCAATGATGGTTTTTAACCCATCCTTAACCTCAGGTTTCAGTGACTACTGCTTCTTATATGGGATTAAGTGCAGGTTTTGAGCTTGACAACTACAGGAATAGCATTTTGTGCTTGACCCACAAAATGATTTTCCATCAGGCCACACTCTGGGATTTACATTTTGTTCAACTAAAGGGAGACAAAGGGAGGGCTCCATATTCATGAAAACAGAGGCATGGACCTTGCTCAGTATATCCCTCCCCAAAAGCCATGAGGGAGACTCTGGCATTATCAGAAACTTGTGTGAAAATAGCACAGAGTCCCATTTACAGCTTAAAGAACAACTGAAGTAATACCTTTTGGCTTGTTCAGACAGTCCCACTATGGAAGTGATCAGGAAGAAAGTGGGCCAGGGGCTTCAGTAAGCACAGAGTAAGTTGCCCCAGTATCTAAAAGGAAATCGACGGATTGGCTCCCCAGTTCAGTTCAGTCGCTCAGTTGTGTCCGACTCTTTGCCACCCCATGAATCGCAGCACTCCAGGCCTCCCTGTCCATCGCCAACTTCCGGAGTTGACTCAGATTCACGTTCATCGAGTTAGTGATGCCATCCAGCCATCTCATCCTCTGTCGTCCCCTTCTCCTCCTGCCCCCAATCCCTCCCAGCATCAGAGTCTTTTCCAATGAGTCAACTCTTCTCATGAGGTGGCCAAAGTACTGGAGTTTCAGCTTTAGCATCATTCCTTCCAAAGAAATCCCAGGGCTGATCTCCTTCAGAATGGACTGGTTGGATCTCCTTGCAGTCCAAGGGACTCTCAAGAGTCTTCTCCAACACCACAGTTCTAAAGCATCAATTCTTCGGTGCTCAGCCTTCTTCACAGTCCCAAATCTCACATCCATACATGACTACTGGAAAAACCATAGCCTTGACTAGACGGACCTTAGTCAGCAAAGTAATGTCTCTGCTTTTGAATATGCTATCTAGGTTGGTCATAACTTTTCTTCCAAGGAGTAAGTGTCTTTTAATTTCATGGCTGCAGTCACCATCTGCAGTGATTTTGGAGGCCCCAAAAATAAAGTCTGACACTGTTTCCCCATCTATTTCCCATGGAGTGATGGGATTGGATGCCATGATCTTCGTTTTCTGAATGTTGAGCTTTAAGCCAACTTTTTCACTCTCTTCTTTCACTTTCATCAAGAGGCTTTTAGTTCCTCTTCATTTTCTGCCATAAGGGTGATGTCATCTGTATATCTGAGGTTGTTGATATTTCTCCTGGTAATCTTGATTCCAGCTTGTGTTTCTTTCAGTCCAGCGTTTCTCATGATGTACTCTGCATAGAAGTTAAATAAGCAGGGTGACAATATACAGCCTTGACATACTCCTTTTCCTATTTGGAACCAGTCTGTTGTTCCATGGCCAGTTCTAACTGTTGCTTCCTGACCTACATATAGGTTTCTCAAGAGGCAGGTCATGTGGTCTGGTATTCCCATCTCTTTCAGAATTTTCCACAGTTTCTTGTGATCCACACAGTCAAAGGCTTTGGCATAGTCAATAAAGCAGAAATAGATGTTTTTCTGGAATTCTCTTGCTTTTTCCATGATCCAGCGGGTGTTGGCAATTTGATCTCTTGTTCCTCTGCCTTTTCTAAAACCAGCTTGAACATCTGGAAGTTCACGGTTCACGTATTACTGAAGCCTGGCTTGGAGAATTTTGAGCATTACTTTACTAGCATGTGAGATGAGTGCAATTGTGCGGTAGTTTGAGCGTTCTTTGGCATTGCCTTTCTTTGGGGTTCCTCAGGTGTAATTAGTATGGGAGCCTGTGTGGGGACTCCCGGGCACCATCAGTCCTGATTGTCTTGAGAGTCCGACCCCTGAAACCTATGCCTCTGGGGGCAGTCTCTCCTCCAGTGTGGTCCCTTGCAGACCAGACATGGAGCCGGGGGTGGCTTAGATGCCTGAGGGCAATCCTGCTTGAGGTGTCCCTCCTTTCCACAGTAATAGCAGGCCCATCCCTTTTCACCTCTGGGCATTTTTCTCAGGCTGTTTAAGAAGGGTTCTTAGAGCCAGTGCAAGGCTTCTGCCTGTTCCCTTGTCTTTTTCTGCCTTTCTTTCTTCTCCTCATATTCCCTGCCATAATAGACTGTTTGAGCCAGTTGCAACAGATTATCTAAAGACTGATTTGGTCCATATGCCTGTTTTAATAGCTTACAGCAGATATCTGGAGCTGACTGAGTGACAAATCTATCTTTTTAAGATCACTGTTCCCTCTTCACGTTCGGGATCAATCTCAGTGAATCTGCGAAGGGCTTCTCTAAGTCTGTCTAGGATTTACCAGGAGCTTCCTTCTCCTCCTGTTCTATGTTTGCCAGTTTGGCATAGTTTAAAGTCTTAGCATGCTCTTCTTGCCTGAGTCCTTCAAGAATACATCTGACAAAATGACTCTAATCCCATTTTCCTTTAGCTGTAATATACTCCTAGTCTAGTTCTATAGTTGGGATTGCCTGATTCCCAGTGAGGAGGGTGGCTATTTATCGTCCCTCTTCCCTACTGAGGTAATGAATGGTAATGAACTCAACTTTTTGGTTCGGAGTCAGTTTTTGTCCCAAGGTATACAACACATCCTTCCAGGTAAGGTCATAAAGCAGACTAACACCTTTAAAAGCTCTAATATATTTTTCTGCATCCTCTAAATTGTCTCCCAGATCCTCCTTGATTCTTTGTATTTCTTGATAAGAAAAGGTTTTATTAACTCTCATAGACTGATTATTTCTCCTGGTGGGTGCTTCATGAAGAGGCAACAGCTTATGTGGCTGTTCCTCAGCCTCTCTGGCTGCTCTGCGCATACAGTCCCAGGGGTAGATTGGAGAAACCTGCTTTTCTTTATCTCTTTGTCACCTGTCCTCCATCTCATCGTATATTTCACCCTTAGTTTTTGCTGTCTGAGCTTCTCTACTTCGATTGTCTGAGTTTCTCTTACTTCGATTGTCTGAGGTCGTACTGAAACAGGAGTTGTTTGGACCTTTACTTGGGCAGTTTGAATATCAGTTTGTGTTTTTACTGAGACCAAGGCAACCCTTCTTGGGGGGGGGTTCTCTGACTTTCAGTTTCCTCAGTTTGGAGCCCAAAGTACAGGGGCAAAGTAGGACAGGAGGGAGCTGAAGTTACACCCAAATCTATACCCTTAGGACGTAAGTCTGGCATACCTCCAAGAGAGAAAAAGGGCAACACATATGCTACTTCTACCCATTTCCTTTGTTTTCTACAGGACTGGTCTAATTGTAAAACAATAATAATTGAGATCCTTCAACAGGTCAGCATTCCCTGTCTTCTAAAGAATACTGTAGCCATTCAGTATCGCAGAATATCAGGAGTGCCTTCTTTAAGCTCTGGAGACAAATCTATCCCAGTTTTTCAGGATACAGCTCAAAGGTGTGAGGCTGGAATTGTTCACCCCCATCTGTAAGAGAGGAAAAAATAAGTGACAAGCGCTATCTTTCTATCGGAGGTGTCCCTCCCTGCTCTAGATGGGGGTGTAGACAGACTTTACACCAAAGCTTTCCTTCCTTGGTCAGACTTAATCTGTCCCTTACTGATGCAGGCACCATACTCATCCCTCCTGGTTCTACCACCGAGATGGGGTGGAGATGCACCAGGTGTAGACCTGATGGCATCACAGACTGATGTCCGTTCCTCACCATTAAAACCTTGCTTGCCTCTGATGCCACCCAGGGTGCAATCAGAGTAACCTTCCGGAATGTCTCCCAAGCTAAGACTGCTGGGAGAAACATTCATCACTTGAGTGCCTGTGCATGGCCCTGAGTATATTCCTGACCACAATAAGACTGGTACGAACATAAAATTGAAATGTTCCTTCCAAGCATCACGACACCAGTATAAGCGATAGTAAAACAGATGGTGAAGGGCTGGCAGTGACGAAAAAGTAATTTTTGTCCTCGAGTTGTTAGGGCCAGTCCTTCCAGTTCATTCCCACAGATTCCACAGAAAGAATATCTAAGGAGTTGGACAAAAGCCACTGGAAAGCCTCCTCCAGTCCACTAAGAGCTAGTGTTATCAAAGGAAGAAACTCATTGCACTTCAATCTGAGTAACCTTTAACCTTAGAGATGCTCTTGGAGCTAGAGCTCCATCTAGCTTCCAAACTTTCGACTCCTAGTGAGGCTAGGTGCTTCCTGACTACCAGTCCAAGTTTGGGACCTAAGTAACAAACAGTACACAGTAACAGCATAGATCACAAGTCCCTTGAAAGTCTGTGATCCGACAGATAGGTTAGTAGTTCTAATTCCCAAGAAGTTATGAAATAGTCAAAGAGACTGGGAAGTTTGAGAAAGGAGAGTTCGGTCCACACGTTTTGCCCATTTCTGGTCAGTCCCCAAAGGAGAGACATTGGGTGCCTCTTGGCATTGGCAGGTCGGAATAAACCCCTGACAGGTTTCTGCCATAAGCTGTATGAGGTCACTTGAGGAATCACAGATCTGGGCTCCTCACTTGCTTCATGCAGGGCATGTCATTCATTCACACAAGCACACTGTAGGGTTAGTAAAGTACAGCAGAAAATGTGTTCGCTCGGAGAACAAAGAACTAGAGCTCCAAGCATCCTTACCTTGTTCTGAAGAATCGTAGATGAGCCCCCAAGATGAAAGGTTGTTGCTGAACCACGAAAGATGCCAGGATTCTTGGCCTCTGGAGGAGAAGAATTCAATCTGGGGCCAGAGACAAGGCTTGATCACTCAGAGCTTTTGTGTAATAGAGTTTTATTAAAGAATAAAAGGGATAGAGAAAGCTTCTGACATAGACATCAGAAGGGGGCAGAAAGAGTGCCCCCTTGTTAGTGTTAGCAGTGGAAGTTACATATTTTTAAATTACTTATTACAGTGAATCAAAAGAATGTCTGGAGGTTGTAAAGACCTTACTAGATCCACTCCCATAATTTACAATTTAAGAGAACAGGATTAGCCAGAAGGTTTTTTCCAGAGACTGTCCTCAAGCAGGATACATTATTGTTATATGTAGGAATGTAGAGGAAAAAAAATGTTTGTCTTTTCTTCCTCCTTGAGAATTCCAGACCCCTGTCTCCTTAGGGACCCCTGGACTTCTTAGCAATCTGCCTAAGAATTGACTCTCTCACTCTGTTTGTTTGGGTCAGTAAGGCTGAAGTTTTCTCTCTGAATTTTAGGCACTTTGTGGTGGTGACTGTCCTTCCCTTATCTTAAAAATCTCTAAAACGGAAACACACAGTGCCATTCCTTCTTATAAAAATTGAGTGCCCTTGTTCATTTTCTGGATGTTTTTGGCTGCTTCAGGAAGGTCTTGTTTTGTTTTTTTATTGTGATTAAAAACTAACATGAACTATAAACCCTGCGTAACAAAACTTTAAGTGTATAGTGCAGTATTGTCAACTAGAGCACAATTTGTTCAGCAGATCTGGAGAACTTACCCTCTTAGATATCTGAAATTTTATAGTAAAAAACAACTTTCTCTTTACTCCTCCTCTCAACCTGTAGCAACCACCATTCTATTCTCTACTTCTGTGAGTTTGACAGTTTTAAATTCTTAGATATCCTTTGGAATTAAGAACTATGACTAGAGAATCTACCCAGGAGAGAAATTTCTGTGTCATGATTTATATACATATTCATCTTTTTTGTAATTTTTGGGTTAATTTTAATAGTTAAAATCATTTCTTTTATTTTCATTTGCTTTTGGGATATATATTCATCTTTACTAAATTTCCAAATTTGTGTCCCAAGAGAAGTGTATAAGAGCTCCTTTTGCACCATATTCTTGTCAATACAATCTAGTCTGGTTATTTTGGAGAAGTACTCTTTCAGCCTCATAGAACAAGAGATATCATTTGAAGGGTGTTGGAAATATATAAGGTAGACATAAGAATAAGAATACCCATCTGAATGCAGAGTTCCAGAGAATAGCAAGGAGAGATAAGAAAGACTTCCTAAGTGAACAATACAAATAATTAGAGGAAAATAATAGAATGGAAAAGACTAGAGATCTCTTCAAGAAAATTAGAGATACCAAGGGAACATTTCATGCAAAGATGGGCACAATAAAGGGCAGAAATGGTATGGACTTAACAGAAACAGAAGATATTAAGAAGAGATGGCAAGAATACACAGAAGAACTATACAAAAAGATTTTATTTTATTTTATTTTTTTGTATGACAGTGATGGTGTGATCACTCACCTAGAGCCAGACATCTTGGAGTGTGAAATCAAGTGTGCCATCACTATGAACAAAGTTAGTGGAGGTGATGGAATTCTAGTTGAGCTATTTCAAATCCTAAAGATGATGCTGTGAAAGTGCTGTACTCAATATGCCAGCAAATTTGAAAAATTCAGCAGTAGCCACAGGAAAACTGGAAAAGGTCATTTTTTATTTCAATTCCAAAGAAGGGCAATGCCAAAGAATGTTCAAACTACTGCACAATTGCACTCTTTTCATGTGCTAGCAAAGTAATGCTCAAAATCCATCAAGCTAGATTTCAACAGTATGAGAACTGAGAACTTCCAGATGTACAGGCTGCATTAAGAAAAGGCAGAGGAGCCAGAGATCTAATTGCCAAAACCCGCTGGATCATAGAAAAAGCAAGAGAATTCCAGAAAAACATCTACTTCTGCTTCATTGACTACAGCAAAGCCTTTGGCTGTGTAGATCACAACAAACTGTGGGAAATTCTTAAAGAGATGGGAATACCAGACTACCTTATCTCCCTCCTGCAAAACCTGTATGCAGATCCCAAGAAGCAACAGTTAGAACTGGACATGGAACAATGGACTTGTTCCAAATTAGGAAAGGAGTATGTCAAGGCTGTATATTGTCACCCTGCTTATTTAACTTATATGCAGAGTATATCATGCGAAATGCCAGGTTGGATGAAGCACAAGCTGGAAAAAAGATTTGGGGGAGAAATATCAATAGCCTCAGATATGCAGATAACACCACCCTTAGCAGAAAGCAAAAGAAACTAAAGAGCCTCTTCTTGAAGGTGAAAGAGGAGAGTGAAATAGTTGGCTTAAAACTCAACATTCAAAAAACTAAGATCATGGCATTGGGTCCTATCACTTCATGGCAAATAGATGGGGAGACAATGGAAACAATGAGAGGCTTTATTTTCTGGAGTTCCAAAATCACTGCAGATGGTGACTGCAGGCATGAAATTAAAAGACTCTTGCTCCTTGGAAGAAAAGCAATGAAAAATCCAGACAGTGTATTAAAGAAGCAGAGACATCACTTTGCCAAGAAAGGTCCATATAGTCAAAGCTATGGTTTTTCCAGTAGTCATGTGCAGTGTGAGAGCTGGACAGTAAAAAATGTTGAGTGCTGAAGAATTGATGTCTTCAAACTGTGATGCTGGAGAAGACTCTTGAGAGTTCCTTGGACTGCACGGAGATCAAACCAGTCAATCCTAAAGGAAATCAACCCTGAATAGTCATTGGAAAGACTAATGCTGAAGCTGAATATCCAATACTTTGGCCACCTGTGTGAAGAGCTGACTTATTGGAAAAGACTCTGATGCTGGGAAGGATTGAAGGCAGGAGGAGAAGGGCACAACAGAGGATGAGATGGTTGCATGGCATCACTGACTCGATGGGCATGAATTTGAGCAAACTCTGGGAGATTGTGAAGGGCAGGGAAGCCTGACATGCTGCAGTCCATGGGGTCTAAATGAGTTGGATATGACTGGGTGACAACAACAACAACAGACATTAAGAAAGATATTTCTACTTGGTTTTGTCACAGGGTTGGTGATGGTTTAGTTGCTAAGCCATGGACTGTAGCCTGTGATTTTCCTCTGTCCATGGGATTCTCTAGGCACGAATACTGAAGTTGGGTGCCATTTCCTTCTCCAGGGGATCTGCATGACCCAGGAATTGAATCCAGGTCTCCTGCATTGAAGGCAGATTCTTTACTGACTGCACTACGAGGGAGGCCCTGTGACAAGGTTGCTGCTAAGTCACTTCAGTCGTGTCCGACTCTGTGCGACCCCATAGACTGGACTATGCAGCCCACCAGGCTCCGCCATCTCTGGGATTCTCCAGGCAAGAACACTGGAGTGGGTTGCCATTTCCTTCTCTAATACATGAAAGTGAAACGTGAAAGTGAAGTCACTCAGTTGTGTCCAACTCTTAGCAACCCCATGGACTGCAGTGCACCAGGCTCCTCCATCCATGAGATTTTCCAGGCAAGAAAGCACTGGAGTGGGGTGCCGTTGCCTCAGGTTCATGCAGACCTGGAGAGGGAAGCAGGACAGGTGGAGTCCAACGCTGGCCCAATAGGTCAGTACGGAAAGCTATTGCGTATATGAGCTCTACATGTTTATAAGTTGGTGCATCCCCGTGCAGGTCTTTTCAGAATTCCTTTGTAAACATTGCTGAAGGAATTGTATTTTTTATTATATTCTGAGACCACTAGATGGTGGCATAGGCTAGCTTTTTTCTTCATTCTTTCTTTGCATACATATCTGGATGTGGGATTACGGGATTAATTTTACCTGATCTTGCTTATTTGCTCTTCAGAATGTCAATTCATTTTCCTCATGGCAATAAAATAGATTTTGTGTTTCTCCATATATCTCCATATTATTGTTTTAATTTACTATTTAACTATTTTGGGGGTATGCAGTATCTTATTTTAATTTTTTTTTGTTTCTTTGGTAACTTGTGATTTTATTTTTGTATTTTTGTTGGTATTGTGGTTCCTTTGCAGTTGTTATGGGATAGCTTGTACTTTTAGAAACATTCTGTACTAGCCACTTTTGTGTGTGTGTGTGTTTACTACAGATAAATTCTTCCATTTATGTGTAATGTTTAAACTTTCTTAATGGTGTCTTTTCTCATATGGAACTTTTAATTTTAAGGAGGCTAATTTTGTCATTCTTTTCACTTTTCTTTTAAAACTGAGGATAGGTGATTTTTTTAAATTTTTTAATTTGGCTGTGCTGGTCTTAGTTGTGGCATGCAGGATCTACTTCCCTGATGAGGGACCAAACCCTGGCCACTGCATTGGGAGCCTGGAATCTTAACCACTGGACCACCAGGGAAGTCCCGTTACTTTTTGTTTTGTGTCTTATATAATGAATACTATTCCTGCCCATATACTATAGTGATATTTTCCCATAAATTTTCTATAGAAGTTCTAGAATTTAACTGTTTAGAACTTGGCTATTCAGTCCTTCTAAATTTGTATGTGGTATAGTATGAGGTAGACATCTATTGCTATCTTTTTTTGTCAATACAAGTAATCGATGTGTGTGCTCTATGCTTAGTTGCTTAGTTGTGTCTGACGCTTTGTGACCCCATGGACTGTAGCCCGCCAGGCTCCTTTTGTCCATGAGGATTCTCCAGGCAAGAATACTGGAGTGGGTTGCCATGACCTCCTCCAGGGGATCTTCCCAACCCAGGGATCGAATCCAGGTCTCTAGCACTGAGGCAGATTCTTTACTGTCTGAGCCACCAGGGAATCCCGTGAATAAACAACGTGACACAATTTCAGATAGTTCTTTTAATATATACTCATTTACAATGCCATATCAGTCATCAAACTCTCTGATAATACATGTTATCAAACGCTTATAGATGTCTAGAATGTTCTTAAACTTTCTATCCTATTCTGTTGATTCTTTTGTTTTCTGTCTTCACTGATACTATATTATTTAAATATCTACAACTTTGTATCCAGTCATGAGATCTGGTATAGTGATTACTGTTATTTTGCAATATTTTCATCCTGCAGTTTTTTTTTGTGTGTGGTGATTCTTAGTTTTATTCTTTATGTAAATTTTAGGATTAGCTTAATATCCAAAGAGGGGAAAGAAAACCTCACTCTGTTAACTTTTAAAAGTAATTGCATTAATAGAGAGATTGTTGGGGATAAATATTTTTTAATTTCCTGACTATACAGAAAATATAGCTTCCTGTTTACTCAGGTTTTCTTGTCTGTTTTTTAAAGTAAAGATTTACAATTTTTTCTCATAAAGTATTTGTACTCTTTTGATTAGATTTATTCATAGGCATTTTTACGCATCTGTTGTTACTGTGAATGAGATTATATTTAAGATAATTTTTTGACCTTTGTGACTGATACCAGGAACACTATTATTGAATATCTATCTTTGAGTTGCAACCATTATTAACCCAGATAATAATGGGTTCAGTTCAGTTCAGTTGCTCAGTCATGTCCCACTCTTTGTGACCCCATGAATCGCAGCACGCCAGGCCTCCCTGTCCATCACCATCTCCCGGAGTTCACTCAGATTCACGTCCATCGAGTCAGTGTTGCCATCCAGCCATCTCACCCTCTGTCGTCCCCTTCTCCTCCTGCCCCCAATCCCTCCCAGCATCAAAGTCTTTTCCAGTGAGTCAGCTCTGCTCATGAGGTGGCCACAGTACTGGAGTTTCAGCTCAAGAGTCTTCTCCAACACCACGGTTCAAAAGCATCAATTCTTCAGCACTCAGCCTTCTTCACAGTCCAACTCTCACATCCACACATGACTACAGGAAAAACCATAGCCTTGACTAGACGGACCTTAGTCGGCAAAGTAATGTCTCTGCTTTTGAATATACTATCTAGGTTGGTCATAACTTTTCTTCCAAGGAGTAAGCGTCTTTTAATTTCATGGCTGCAGTCACCATCTGCAGTGATTTTGGAGTCCCCAAAAATAAAGTCTGACACTGTTTCCACTGTTTCCCCATCTATTTGCCATGAAGTGATGGGACAGGATGCCATGATCTTCGTTTTCTGAATGTTGAGCTTTAAGCCAACTTTTTCACTCTCCTCTTTCACTTTTATCAAGAGGCTTTTTATTTCCTCTTCACTTTCTGCCATAAGGGTGGTGTCATCTGCATAGCTGAGGTTATTGATATTTCTCCTGGCAGTCTTGATTCCAGCTTGTGCTTCTTCCAGCCCAGCGTTTCTCATGATGTACTCTGCATAGAAGTTAAATAAGCAGGGTGACAGTATACCGCCTTGACACACTCCTTTTCCTACTTGGAACCAGTCTGTTGTTCCATGGCCAGTTCTAACTGTTGCTTCCTGACCTGCATACAGATTTCTCAAGAGGCAGGTCACGTGGTCTGGTATTCCCATCTCTCTCAGAATTTTCCATAGTTTATTGTGATCCACACAGTCAAAGGCTTTGGCATAGTCAATAAAGCAGAAATAGATGTTTTTTCTGGAACTCTCTTGCTTTTTCCATGATTCAGAGGATGTTGGCAATTTAGTCTCTGGTTCCTCTGCCTTTTCTAAAACCAGCTTGAACATCAGGAAGTTCACGGTTCATGTATTGCTGAAGCCTGGCTTGGAGAATTTTGAGCATTACTTTACTAGCATGTGAGATGAGTACAATTGTGAGGTAGTCTGAGCATTCTTTGGCATTGCCTTTCTTTCGGATTGGAATGAAAACTGACCTTTTCCAGTCCTGTGGCCACTGCTTAGTTTTCCAAATTTGCTGGCATATTGAGTGCAGCACTTTCACAGCATCACCTTTCAGGATTTGAAATAGCTCAACTGGAATTCCATCACCTCCACTAGCTTTGTTCGTAGTGATGCTTTCCAAGGCCCACTTGACTTCACATTCCAGGATGTCTGGCTCTAGATGAGTGATCATACCATCGTGATTATCCAGGTCGTGAAGATCTTTTTTGTACAGTTCTTCTGTGTATTCTTGCCACCTCTTCTTAATGTTTTCTGCTTCTGTTAGGTCCAGACCATTTCTGTCCTTTATCGAGCCCATCTTTGCATGAAATGTTCCCTTGGTATCTCTAATTTTCTTGAAGAGATCTCTAGTCTTTCCCATTCTGTTCTTTTCCTCTATTTCTTTGCATTGATTGCTGAAGAAGGCTTTCTTATCTCTTCTTGCTATTCTTTGGAACTCTGTATTCAGATGCTTATATCTTTCCTTTTCTCCTTTGCTTTTCACTTCTCTTCTTTTCACAGCTATTTGTAAGGCCTCCCCAGACAGCATTTTGGTGTTTTGCATTTCTTTTCCATGGGGATGGTCTTGATCCCTGTCTCCTATACAGTGTCATGAACCTCATTCCATAGTTCATCAGGCACTCTATCTATCAGATCTAGGCCCTTAAATCTATTTCTCATTTCCACTGTATAATCATAAAGGATTTGATTTAGGTCATACCTAAATGGTCTAGTGGTTTTCCCTACTTTCTTCAATTCAGGTTATTAACCCAGATAATAATGGGTTACCGCTCACTTGTGTCTGACTCTTCCAACCCCATGGAATACACATTCTATGGATTTCTTCAGGCCAGAAAACTGGAGTGGGTAGCCCTTCCGTTCTCCACGGGATCTTCCCAACCCAGGGATCAAACCCAGGTCTCTTGCATTACAGCCAGATTCTTTACGAACTGAGCTATCAGAGAAGTACATTTATCTTTTATTTGCAACCATTACTAAGCTAGATGATTTGTTTATAAATTTTCTTTATTTTCTATGTATATAATTATATTGTCTGGGATAATGATAATTCATTTCTGCCTTGGTAATACTTAATGTTATTTCTTCCTCTTTAAAAAATATGATTCTAGTCCAGTGTTATAGAAGAAGCAAACCCAGGTATTCAAAATCTCATGTTGAACGTTAAAATGAGTATATTTAATATTTCCTCATTAACTATGATGTTTGCTGTGGATTTTAACTGGGTATCTTATCATGTTGAAAAAGATTGTTTCTGTTCTAATTTTCCAAGATTAAAAAAATTATAATTGCATGTTGAATTTGTCAATGGTTTTCTTGCATTTATTAAAATGGTTATTTTTTCTTCTTAAATTGATACTGTGGATTATTAACATTGTGTGAAAATGAACACATTTTCTAATGTTAGAACTTTCTTGATTCCCTGGAATAACTGCTACTTAGACACTGGGTGTTATTACTCAATATATTACAGGATTATGTTTGATAATATTTAGTATTTTTATATTTATGTTTATAGTAGAGTGACGTATTTTTCTTTTTATTATTCTTATGCAGTTTTTGTTTCACTTTATACTAGGCTCAAAGTATTAGTTTGAAATGCTCTTCTGATTTTTATATTTTCTGAAATAAGTGCATATAATAGAGTTTTTCTATTCTTTAAATTTTATTAGACTTTTCAAGGGGAATTGTTTGGCCTGGCAATTTTTCAAGCAATTTATTCAGTAATTCCTTGTCTTTGTTTTTTTGTTAGTGTTTTAATTGAATGCTTACAGTATCAATTTTCAATTTTTCTTATTTTCATATCATGTATATGTGTGACGTGTGTGCTGTGCTTAGTTGCTTAGTCATGTCCGACTCTTTTTGACCCCACGGACTATTGCCTGCTAGGCTTCTCTGTCCATGGGGATTCCCCAGGCAAGAATATTGGAGTGGGTTGTCATGCCCGCCTCCAGGGGATCTTCCCAACCCAGAGATCGAACCCAGGTCCTCCTCATTGCAGGCAGATTATTTACCATCTGAGCCACCAGGGAAGCCCATGACATGTATATATGTTGTAAATAAAGACTGAAATATCTATTTATTTATACTGAAAAATTTCCTTTCAGAGTTAACCTGTATCAACTGATTTTATTGGAATTCTGTTGTTTTAGTAGAAATTGTGCTTAAGTAATTTTAATTGTTCAATATTTATTGAGACTTTCCTTGTATTTTAAACATGTATTCTTTAGTGTTTGAATACAAAATTTTATAGATCTTACATATTATGTATTTCATGTATTATTGTCTATATCTTTTATCTTTTTATATTTTAATTAATCTTATTTACTGTAGACATCAAATCTATTTTCACATTTCTATACTGATTAGTTTGAGAGAGGTGTGTATTAAAATCACCTATTTTTATTTAGTGTCTTCACAAAGCTTGAGTTTTTTTATAATTAAGAAGATTTTTGTTTTCTTTATTTTTCTGTAAAAGCAATTTTATATATTTCTTCATGTGTTTATTTATTTATTGTTAATGTTTATTATTTGCTATCTTTCTTTTTTCATTCTACTCTTTCCATTAGGTTAAATTTATTTCCTCCTTAGGTACATTGTTTAATAGTTCATTCAGTATGTTCTTTGAATGATAAACAGCTCTCATTTTTTGTCCTAAAAGTAATTGTGTTCAGTCTTGAAAGATAATTAAAGATAATTTAGTTACTTCAGTTTACAGTTAGTTTGCTCCAGTAATTTGAAGATTTGATTCCATTATCATTTGAATTCTATTTTGCTGATGACATTTATTTTATTCTTTACGCATATAATAAGTACTTATAAAATAGAATTATTTGTTATTAAAAACAGATTGTGCTTCCTTTCAAAAAATCTAAATAAATGCTGTGTAGAAAACATTATGACTTCTTTTTAGACCAACTTCCATGTTTATTATTGTACTAGCTCTGCTAACATATTTTACATTATTATTATAAATATTAGCACTCATTTATTTAGTATCAGTTAATTCCTGGGTTGGGAAGATACCCTCAAGAAGGAAATGGCAACCCACACCAGTATTCTTACCTAGAGAATCTCATCAAGAGGAGCTTTGCAGGCTACAGTCCATAAGGTCACAAAAAGTAGGACATGACTGAAGCAACTTAGCATGCATGCACAAAATCTCTTATGGGGCTTCCCAGGTGGCACTAGCAGTAAATAATCCACCTGCCAGTGCAGGGAAAGAGACTGACTCGATCCTGGGTTGGATAGGTTTCATCTGGAAAATTCCGTGGGCAGAGGAGCCTTGCCTACAGTCCTTGGGGTTGCAAACAGTCCTGCAAAGAATTCCACAAAGAGTGGACATGACTGAGCACATGCACAAAAGCTCTTATATATGTTTTAAAATGTGAAATGTAAGCGTTCCTGCCAAACCATAAAGTGTTGACTGAATGACGCACAGAAAAGAAAATGCAGAAAGACATCTTTGTAGCAACCATATAGAACATAGTCTAGAATTTGTTACTTTGCTATCTTGTAAAAGGCAAGTCAAAAATATTCTGTGTTTTGTTTTGAAAACTGAAGATAGATGTCAAGGGAAAATACTGACAGGTTATATTAGTATTATTCTTATTGAAAGATAATGTTAATTCTGCACAAACTCTATTGTTACATCATTATGTGGTGGTTGGTGGTTTAGTTGCTAAGTCGTGTACAACTCTTGGAACCCGATGGACTATAGCCCACCAGGCTCCTCTGTTTGTGGGATTTTCCAGGCAAGAATGCTGGAGTGGGTTGCCGTTTCCTTCTCCAGGGGATCTTCCGGACCCAGGATTGGAACTTGGGTCTCTTGCATTACACGCAGA
Source organism: Ovis aries (assembly GCF_016772045.2). Classification (NCBI taxonomy): domain Eukaryota; kingdom Metazoa; phylum Chordata; class Mammalia; order Artiodactyla; family Bovidae; genus Ovis; species Ovis aries. The sequence goes on from NC_056055.1 coordinate 18,299,455, forward strand.
TTCTTCACCAACTGAGCTATGAGGGAAGCCCGTTAGAATTTGTTATGATTTCATCATTGTGCTTAACACAGCTTTGCAAATTCCCTACCTTAGAAGACATACATAACTTAAATTAAAAATACTTTTGTTACTGAAAAATGCTTGCCATCAACTGAGTCTTCAGTGACTTATAATCGTTTTGCTGGTTGAGAGTCTTGCCCTGATATTGTTGGCTGATGACACATCATCGTGGTGTTGCTGAAGTCTGGGGTGAGTGCAGCAATTTCTTCAAATAGGACAACAATGAAGCTTGCCACATTGATGGACTCTTCCTTTCTTTTTTATTTTAGATGGTTTTATTTATATGTGTATACTTCTCTTTTGAAATCTATAGATACATAAAAATTTGCAACATGCTTATTTTAATTAATATATCATGATTTTATTTTATTTATTTTTATTTTATTTTATTTTTTTAAGTTTTTTATTTTTTAAATTTTAAAATCTTTAATTCTTACATGCGCTCCCAAACATGAACCCCCCTCCCACCTCCCTCCCCATAACACCTCTCTGGGTCATCCCCATGCACCAGCCCCAAGCATGCTGTATCCTGCGTCAGACATAGACTGGCGATTCAATTCTTACATGATAGTATACATGTTAGAATGCCATTCTCCCAAATCATCCCACCCTCTCCCTCTCCCTCAGAGTCCAAAAGTCCGTTATACACATCTGTGCCTTTTTTCCTGTCTTGCATACAGGGTCGTCATTGCCATCTTCCTAAATTCCATATATATGTGTTAGTATACTGTATTGGTGTTTTTCTTTCTGGCTTACTTTACTCTGTATAATCGGCTCCAGTTTCATCCATCTCATCAGAACTGATTCAAATGAATTCTTTTTAACGGCTGAGTAATACTCCATTGTGTATATGTACCACAGCTTTCTTATCCATTCATCTGCTGATGGACATCTAGGTTGTTTCCATGTCCTGGCTATTATAAACAGTGCTGCGATGAACATTGGGGTACATGTGTCTCTTTCCATTCTGGTTTCCTGGGTGTATATGCCCAGAAGTGGGATTGCTGGGTCATAAGGTAGTTCTATTTGCAATTTTTTAAGGAATCTCCACACTGTTCTCCATAGTGGCTGTACTAGTTTGCATTCCCGCCAACAGTGTAGGAGGGTTCCCTTTTCTCCACACCCTCTCCAGCATTTATTGCTTGCAGATTTTTGGATTGCAGCCATTCTGACTGGTGTGAAGTGGTACCTCATTGTGGTTTTGATTTGCATTTCTCTAATAATGAGTGATGTTGAGCATCTTTTCATGTGTTTGTTAGCCATCCGTATGTCTTTGGAGAAATGTCTATTTAGTTCTTTGGCCCATTTTTTGATTGGGTCGTTTATTTTTCTGGAATTGAGCTGCATAAGTTGCTTGTATATTTTTGAGATGAGTTGTTTGTCAGTTGCTTCATTTGCTATTATTTTCTCCCATTCAGAAGGCTGTCTTTTCACCTTGCTTATATTTTCCTTTGTTGTGCAGAAGCTTTTAATTTTAATTAGATCCCATTTGTTTATTTTTGGTTTTATTTCCCAAATTCTGGGAGGTGGATCATAGAGGATCCTGCTGTGATTTATGTCTGAGAGTGTTTTGCCTATGTTCTCCTCTAGGAGTTTTATAGTTTCTGATCTTACGTTTAGATCTTTAATCCATTTTGAGTTTATTTTTGTGTGCGGTGTTAGAAAGTGATCTAGTTTCATTCTTTTACAAGTGGTTGACCAGTTTTCCCAGCACGACTTGTTAAAGAGATTGTCTTTACTCCATTGTATATTCTTGCCTCCTTTGTCAAAGATAAGGTGTCCATATGTGTGTGGATTTATCTCTGGGCTTTCTATTTTGTTCCATTGATCTATATTTCTGTCTTTGTGCCAGTACCATACTGTCTCGATGACTGTGGCTTTGTAGTAGAGCCTGAAGTCAGGCAAGTTGATTCCTCCAGTTCCATTCTTCTTTCTCAAGATTGCTTTGGCTATTCGAGGTTTTTTGTATTTCCATACAAATCTTGAAATTATTTGTTCTAGTTCTGTGAAAAATGTGGCTGGTAGCTTGATAGGGATTGCATTGAATTTGTAAATTGCTTTGGGTAGTATACTCATTTTCACTATATTGATTCTTCCAATCCATGAACATGGTATATTTCTCCATCTATTAGTGTCCTCTTTGATTTCTTTCATCAGTGTTTTATAGTTTTCTATATATAGGTCTTTAGTTTCTTTAGGTAGATATACTCCTAAGTATTTTATTCTTTTCATTGCAATGGTGAATGGAATTGTTTCCTTAATTTCTTTTTCTACTTTCTCATTATTCGTGTATAGGAATGCAAGGGATTTCTGTGTGTTGATTTTATATCCTGCAACTTTACTATATTCATTGATTATCTCTAGTAATTTTCTGGTGGAGTCTTTAGGGTTTTCCATGTAGAGGATCATGTCATCTGCAAACAGTGATAGTTTTACTTCTTCTTTTCCAATTTGGATTCCTTTTATTTCTTTTTCTGCTCTGATTGCTGTGGCCAAAACTTCCAGAACTATGTTGAATAGTAGTGGTGAAAGTGGACACCCTTGTCTTATTCCTGACTTTAGGGGAAATGCTTTCAATTTTTCACCATTGAGGATAATGTTTGCTGCGGGTTTGTCATATATATCTCAATAGATGCAGAGAAGGCCTTTGACAAAATTCAACATCCATTTATGATAAAAACTCTCCAGAAAGCAGGAATAGAAGGAACATACCTCAACATAATAAAAGCTATATATATCATGATTTTAAAACAGACTTTTTTTTTTTTTACTTAACAATATTGTATTGGTTTTGCCATAAATCAACATGAATCCACCACGGGTGTACACGTGTTCCCAATCCTGAGCCCCCCTCCCACCTCCCTCCCCATACCATCCCTCTGGGTCATCCCAGTGCACCAGCCCCAAGCATCCTGTATCCTGCATCAAACCTAGACTGGCGATTCATTTCTTATGTGATATTATACATGTTTCAATGCCATTCTCCCAAATCATCCCACACTCTCCCTCTCCCACAGAGTCCAAAAGACTGTTCTATACATCTGTGTCTCTTTTGTTGTTTTGCATACAGGGTTATCATTACCACCTTTCTAAATTCCATATATATGTGTTAGTATACTGTACTGGTATTTTTCTTTCTGGCTTCACTCTGTATAATTGGCTCCTATTTCATCCACCTCATTAGAACTGATTCAAATGTATTCTTTTTAATGGTTGAGTAATACTCCATTGTGTATACGTACCACAACTTTCTTATCCATTTATGTACTGATGGACATCTAGGTTGCTTCCATGTCCTGGCTATTATAAACAGTGCTGCGATGAACATTGGACTCTTCCTTTCATGAATGATTTCTCTGTAGCATGCAGTACTGTTTGATATCATTTTACCCAAAGTAGAACTTCTTTCACAATTGGAGTCAAACCTCTCAACCCTGCCATTACTTTATCAACTAAGTTTATGTAATATTTTAAATCCTTTGTTGTTATTTTAACAGTTTTTATAGGAGTAGATCTTCACCAGAAGTAGATTCCATGTCAAGAAACTACTTTTTTTGTTCGTGCTTGAAAAGCAACTCCTTATCCTTTAGAGTTTTATTATGAAAATGCAGCAATTCAGTCACATCTTCCAGCTCACTTCTTTTTTTTTTTAAATATAAATTTATTTATTTTAATTGGAGGCTAATATTTACAGTATTGTATTGGTTTTACCAGACATCAACATGAATCCACCACAGGTATACACATGTCTAATTCTAGTTCTCTTGCTGTTTCTACCACATCTGCAGTTTCTTATTCTTTTGAATTCTTGAACCTCTTAAAGTCATCCATGAAGGTTGGAATCAGCTTCTTCCAAACTCCTGTTAATTTTTAGATTTTGAACTCTTCCCAAGAATCAGGAATATTCTAATGGAATCCAGAATAGCGAATCAGTTCCAGAAGATTTTTGGTTGACTTTGCCCAGATACACCAGAGGAATCACTATCCATAGCAGATATAGCCTTATGAAATGTGTTTCTTAAATAATACAACTTGAAAATTAAAATGATTCCTTGATCCATGGACTGCAGACTGGATGTTGTGTTGCTAAGTTGCTTCAGTCATTTCCCACTCTGTGCAACCCCACAGATGGCAGCCCACCAGGCTCCTCTGTCCCTGCGATTCTCCAGGCAAGAATACTGGAGTGGGTTGCCATTTTCTTCCCCAGTGCATGCATGCATGCTAAGTTGCTTCAGTCGTGTCTGACTCTGGGCAACCCTGTGGACAGCAGCCCACCAGGCTCCTCTGTCCACGGGATTCTCTAGGCAAGAATACTGGAGGGGGTTGTCATTTCCTTCTCCAGGATATTGTGTTAGCAGGCATGAAAACAGGATTAAATTCATTGTGTATCTAATATTTTGAAAGGAACCTCTTTTTCTGAACAGTAGGTCTCAACAGTGGTCTTAGATATTCATAAACATGTTGTACACAGATGCTGTCATTCAGGCTTTGTTGTTCCATTTATAGGACACAAGCAGAATAGATTTAGCATAAATCTTAAGGGCTCTAGGATTGTTGAAACTGTAAATAAGTATTGGCTTCAACCACCATTTGCATAGGGCTTTAAGCACCATTGTAGAGGGCTTTTCTCATAGCTCAGTCAGTAAAGAATATGCCTGCAATGCAGGAGACCAGGGTTCGATTCCTGGGTCAGAAAGATCCCCTGGAGAAGGAAATAGCAACCCACTCCAGTATTCTTGACTGGAGAATCCCAGGGACAGAGGAGCCTGGTGGGCTGCCGTCTATGGGTCACACAGAGTCAGACATGACTGAAGCGACTTAGCAGCAGCAGCAGCAGCAGCTAGCAAGAGAATCAACTTGTCCTTTGAAACTTTGAAGACAGGCATCGACCTCTCTCTACCTATGAATACTGCAAATGGTATCTTTTTCCACTATAGGAGTGTTTTGTCTGTGTTGAAAATCAGTTGTTTTATGTAGCCACCTTCATTCATTAGCTTAGCTAGGTCTTCTGGGGTAACTTGCGGTATTTACATCAGCACTTACAGTTTCACTTTGCACTTTAAAAAAATTAGTATTATGGAGATGAATTCCTTTCTTAAACCTCATGAAACAGCCTCTGCTAGTTTCAAACTTTTCTTCTGCATCTTCCTCGCCTCTCCTAGCCTTCATAGAATCAAGGGGAGTTAGGGCCTTTCTCTGGATTAGGCTTTGGCTGAAAGGAATGTTGTGGGCTTGATCTGTTCAGGCCACGGAAACTTTCCTCATGTCACCAGTGTGTTATCATTCGTATGCTCACTGGAGTAGCTTGTTTAATTGCCTTAAAGAATTTTTTCTTTGCATTCCCAGCTTGGTTAACTGGTGCAAGAGGCCTCGCTTTTGTCATTTTTCAGCTTTTGGCGTGCCTTCTTCACTAAAATTAATTTTTTCTAGCTATTGATTAAATTAGTTTTCTAGTTTTCACTTGAAAACTAGAGGCAGTGTAAAGTTATTCGTTGGCCTAATTTCGATATCATTGTGTCTCAGATAATAGGGATGCCAGAGGAGAGGGAAAGAGACAGGGAAACAACCTGTCAATAGAGCAGTTAGGGTATACACATATATCAATTAAGTTGGCTGCCTTATATGAGTATGTTTTGTGATGCCCCCAAACAGTTCCAAATGTAGCATCAAGGATTGCTGATCACTGTAATGAATAATAATAATGAAAAAGTTTGAAATATTGCAAAAATTATCAAAATGTGACACAGAGACATGGTGTGAACAAATGATGCTGGAAAATGGCACCAATAGTCTTGCTCAGCACAGGGTTGCCACAAAACTTCAATTTGTAAAAAGAAATGTAATATCTACAAAGTACGTTAAAGCAAAGCACAATAAAGCAAAATATGTCTGTATAGATGGTTATCATGTGAGTGTAGAAGGATGGCAATATCAATAGTGGCTTTATGGGTATTAAATGTGAAATTGTAGAAAAATGATGTAAGAATAATCAAGATTCTGTTGTTATGGTCTGTACAATCTGTCAGGGCTTCCCTGGTAGCTCAGCTGGTAAAGAGTCCACCAGCAACGCAGGAGACCCCAGTTCAATTCCTGGGTCAGGAAGATCCGCTGGAGAAGGGATAGGCTCCAGTATTCTTGGGCTTCCCTAGTGGCTCAGATGGTAAAGAATCTGCTACAATACGGGAGACCTGGGTTTGATCCCTGGGTTGGGAAGATCCCCTGAAGGAGGGCATGGCAACCCACTCTAGTATTCTTGCCTGGAGAATCCCCATGGACAGAGGAGCCTGGCAGGATACAGTCCATGGGATCACAGAGTCAAACATGACTGAGTGACTAAGTATAGCATAGCACAGGGAATCGGTAGTTCTCGCTTAAGTAGATTAAAGCAGATGCAAGATGTTAGCAGAAAACATATCTTGTGAAAGAAGCTTATTGATTACTTTCTTCTCATTACTTAGAGTTTAATTTTGGTAAGTCTTTTGATACTTTTCCTTTCTTCCCTCTCTCTTTCTTCCTATCCTCCAGAAATAACAATGAAACCTAGATAATCTTTCAGTGTAGGAAGCTAAATTTAAAAGGGACCGTAAAATTTCATTTTTCATTACTCCCTTGTTATAGTTATAAACAATTAGTTAAAAGCTTTCCTTTTCAAATAGGATAACTTCTTTTCTAAAAGAAGTTTAAGGAACTTCATAATGTATTTTGAAAATTCATCTGCTTTTGCCTTGATGAGACTGTTGTCATGTTTAACTTGGCAGATTTCCTGGATTTAAAAAATATTTTTTAATATTGGAAAAAATCTATTTCAGGGAATTTTGTGAAGACTGCTTTAATAAAGAGTAGTTTCTTGGTGTTGTGATGAAAAATCTTTCAATCCTTTATCTTTTTGCTTAATTTATAAATTTAGATATTTGAAATTTTTAATTAGTAAGTCAAACAAAATATTGTCTTGTTTCCTCAAAAGAAGAAAATGAACTAGCTTCTTCGTCAATGTCACATTTATCTATTTTCATTTAAATGCCTGAGTTACCAAGTTTTATCTAATCATGTTGATATTTCAAAGCCTGAGTATTTGTCACCACATATTATCATTTATTTTTATAATTATGAGACATTTAGTTTCTTCTTATATAGGGTACAAACTTGATAGCATTTTTTTTGGTCAGAAATATTTCTATGATTTATATAATCACAAGTCAAGATTCTTATCACTATGTCACCTTTTAAATTTCTTAAATCTTTTGGAATGGTCTTGCCATTGGACAGCATGGCAAAATGATTTTAACTTCTAGTTTTGCAAACATAGTGTATCTTTTGTTTTACTTTACTATTACATTGTAAATAGATGTGATCTAAATTTCTTTTATCAGTGAGAGTGTCAGTGGTATAATACAGAAAGTAGACGGTTAGTGTGAAATTGGAAACTGATTTTTTAGCTCGGACTCCAATCAAGATACAACTCTTTGCAGCAGTAGAATTGTATCAATTATTAATCACCCAAAGCCAAAAAATCCAATCAAACAATAATGGATCATGAAAGAATACACTTCCTAGAGTCCTAGCACATAGATTTTGATATAAAAAGAGCTTCATCATGAGGGAAAGAGGAGGGAGAGAGGGTGGAAGTAAGAGGGAGGGGGAGAGAGAGACAGAATGTTCTATCACTTAAAAGAAGTTTAATTTGAAAAGAAGTGTAGCTTTGCTTGAACATATGATGCAGAATAGTGGGGAGAGGTAAAAATTGGCTGAAAGATGAAGCTGAAGAGTTGATAGGGTCTAGATCTTGGATAATTTGAAGGTGATTCTAAGAATTAAAAACATTTTTTTTTTTTTTTACTGCTTTAGTGAAGTGTGATTGACACATAAAAAGCTGTAAATATTTAATTTGTACATCCTAATGTGTTTGGAAATCAGTATATACTCATAAAACTAACATCACTATCAATACCAGAAACTTATTCATCACCTGCAGTTTTCTTCTGCCCCTTTTGCTTTTTTTTTTCCTTTTTCCTTTTGTGGTAAGAGCACTTAACACAAATTTTAACCCATTCAGTAAAATTTTTGGTATTCAACAGGCTTCCCAGGAGGCTCAGTGGTAGAGAATCTGCCTGCCAAACAGGAGACAAGGGTTTGATCCCTATGTCTAGAAGATCCCCTGGAGAAGAAAATGATAGCCCACTCCATTATTCTTGCCGGGGAATTTCCATGGACAGAGGAACCTGGCAGGCTACATACAGTTCATGGGGTTGAAAAGAGAGTCAGACATGACTGAATGACTAAGCAGCAACAAGATAATATTTTTACTTGTGGGCCCTATTTTGTACAGTGGATCTCTATTACTTGTTAATTCTATGTAACTGAAACTGTATACCATTTGATTGATACCTTCTCATTTCCTCCTTCTTGCAGTTCCTGGTAACAATCATTTTATTCTTTGCTTTTATGTATTTGACTATTTTAGATTACATAGTATTTGTCTTTCTGTGTCTGGCTTTTTTCACTTAACATAGTATCCTCCAGATCCATTCGTGTTGTTACAAAAGGCAGGCTTTCTTTCTTCTTTTAAAAGGCTGTGTAATACTCCATTGTATGTATACATCACATTTTCTTTATCATTTCATCTGTTGATGGACATTTAGGTTGTTTCCATATTTTGGCTATTATGAATGATGTCTCAGTTCAGTTCAGTCGCTCAGTTGTTTCCAGCTCTTTGCGACCCCATGAACTGCAGCACGCTAGGCCTCCTTGTCCATCACCAACTCCCGGAGTCCACCCAAACCCATGTCCATCGAGTCAGTGATGCCATCCAACCATCTCATCCTCTGTCATCCCCTTCTCCTCCTGCCCTCAATCTTTCCCAGCATCAGGGTCTTTTCCAGTGAGTCAGCTCTTCGTATCAGGTGGCCAAAGTATTGGAGTTTCAGCTTCAGCATCAGTCCTTCCAATGAACAACCAGGACTGATCTCCTTTAGGATGGACTGGTTGGATCTCCTTGCAGTCCAAGGGACTCTCAAGAGTCTTCTCCAACACCACAGTTCAAAAGCATCAATTCTTCAGTGCTCAGCTTTCTTTATAGTCCAACTCTCACACCTATACATGACCACTGGAAAAACCATAGCCTTGACTAGACAGACCTTTGTTGGCAAAGTAATGTCTCTGCTTTTAAATATGCTGTCTAGGTTGGTCATAACTTTCCTTCCAAGGAGTAAGGGTCTTTTAATTTCATCGCTGCAATCACCATCTGCAGTGATTTTGGAGCCCCCTCCCCCCAAAATAGAGTCTGACACTGTTTCCACTGTTTCCCCATCTATTTCCCATGAAGTGATGGGACCAGATGCCATGATCTTTGTTTTCTGAATGTTGAGCTTTAAGCCAGCTTCTCACTCTCCTCTTTCACTTTTATCAAGAGGCTTTTAGTTCCTCTTCACTTTCTGCCATAAGGGTGGTGTCATCTGCATATCTGAGGTTATTGATGTTTTTCCCAGCAATCTTGATTCCAGCTTGTGCTTCCTTCATATGATGCTTCAATGAACATAGAAATGCAGATATCATTATGAGATGGCAGGTTTCAATTCCTTTGGATATATACCCAGAAATAGGATTGCTGGATGGAATGGTAGTACTGTTTTTTAATTTTGAGGGAAATCTCTGTGTCATTTTTTATAGATGGTGCACCAATTTACACTTCCATCAAGTGTGTATAAGGGTCCCCTGTTTATCACAACCATGCCAAAACTTGTTTATTTGATTAATAACTATTTAGCAGTTGTGAGGTGATATCTCTTTGTGTTTTTAATTTGCATTTCTCTATTGATTAGTGATGGTGAGCACGTTTTCATATACCTGTGAGCCATTTGTTTGTCTTCTTTGGAGGAAATGATTATCCATTATTTTTACTAATTTTAAAATTGAATTGTTTGTGTTTTTTTCTTATTATTGTGTTGTAGCAGTTTGTTATATATTTTCGCTGAGGGCCTCAAAGGCACAGATGTGAACCTATATTTTCCATAGCACTTTGGAACATCTGTAAACAGACCTGAAAATATGCTATAAAAAAAGAGCAGTGTGTAGAGGCTTTCACAACACAATACAAAGTGCAGTTATAAATATACACCCTAGAGTTTGGAAACTGATATTTCTATAAATGGAGGAAAGAATTTTAGAGAAAAATAAAAGTGCAGTGCTGAACAAGGACATAAAATAAGAAAAGAGGGTATAAAATGCTATGAATGAAAGACTTGGAAGACAGATGCTTAGGTACAACTTACAAAATAGAATGTTATTTCCACAGTATTGGCATGACTATACACACATTTTTTTTTAAAGATGGTTAAACATACTTTATTAAAAAACTGTAATTAATAATTACAAAGTTAATCAGGAAGAACAAACAAGTAAGAATATTAAAAAAAAAAAACTGAAAAATAAGAGCTCCTGAGAGGAGCCACTAGACTCATCTGATAATAAAGTATACTATAAAGCTTCTATAAATAAAATAGAATGATAAGACAGACCAATAACAGAATATAAAATCCAGAAAGAGACCCAATTTCATATGCAAATTTAGTTTAAAATAAAAGTGGCAAATCTTCAAATCAGAGAGGAAGACATGGGCTTTGTTGTTCAGTTGCCAAGTTGTGTCTGACTCTTTGTGATCTCATGGACACTCTTTGTGTCCATGCAGCACGCCAGACTCCTCTGTCCTCCACTGTCTCCCAGAACTTACTCAAATTCATGTCCACTGAGTCAGTGATGCCATCCAACCATTTCATCCTTTGTTGCCCCCTTCTCGTTTTACCTTCACTCTTTCCCAGCATCAGGGTCTTTTCCAATGAGTCTGCTCTTCACATCAGCTGACCAAAGTACTGGAGCTTCAGCTTCAGCATCAGTCCTTCCAATGAATATTCAGGGTTGATTTCCTTTAGGACTGATTAGTTTAATCGCTGTGCAGTCCAAGGGACTCTCAAGAGTCTTCTCCAGCACCACAATTCGAAAGCATTAGTTCTTGTGTACTCAACCTTCTCTGTAGTCTAACTCTCACATCTGTACATGACTACTTGGCTTACTGAAAAATTATATTGGGATAACTAGAGAGCCATAAGGAAAAAGGATAAAATTGGATCTATTCTTCATGCCATAAATAAGATAAATTCCAACTGAATCAGTAATTTAAATGAAGCAAGCAAGCAAACATTTATCAGTACAGGAACTATTGGCAATTTCCTCTATAACCCAAGAATGAGGAAATCTCTCCTGTGACTCAAAATTAAAAAGAAAAAAGGGAAGATAAATTTAATGACATAGAAACCTTTAAAACTTGCATGTCCCCCCCCCCCAAAAAAAAACATAAAGTAAAAAGATATAAGATAGAAGACATTAACATCCTGTCTAGAAGCTTGAGAATGGAACAACTTGTCCTACTAGACACTAAGGCATCTATCTAAGACTACTAGGATCATTGAAAAGCAGCTACACTCCAATTAAAAAAAGAAAGGACAAAAATAGATTACTGGGATCTTGTCAGATTGAATGGTCTCAGTCTACAGTGATGGGATAATTACAGTCAATGAAAATATTAGCTGCAGTAAACTGAAATCCATCAAATATCTTTAAGTCCAGGGGTTCATGATTAGGTTAAAGGAAAAACAACTGGTCTTTATTGAAGGATGCTAGTGAACCAATTCATTATTTTGAAAAATGGTAAACAAAGGGAAGAATTCATGTATTTTATTCAGCTTTTCCCATAAACACTGGACCTCAGCATAACCAAAGAGTAGATAGAAGGGGCTTGTATTCTCTATAAAAATATTCCAGCTAATAAATGGAGAATGAATGTTAGGACATCATCATTTTGAAACCCTTAGTGAGTTAATATTTCTAGGTATTGATCATAAGTGGTGGGTGGTTAATACCCTAAAAGAGAGAACCAGACCCTAGGTGCTTTCTGATTAAAAAAAAAAATCAACAAAATCACACAGTGGGAAACTCTTCAGATCAAAGGATTCAGTTTCTTCAACAAATAAGTAACAATAAATTAAGAAATAAAGAGGAAACCTACAAATTAAGTCAATGGAGACACCTAGGGAATAATCGCACTGTACGGTCCTCTTTTAAATGCTGAGGCAAAGAAGCAATGCAAGAAAAGGGTACTTATGAGACAACTGGATATATGAACACTGAACCTGATATTTGATTATATTAAGAAACTATAACACTGTAGGTACAATAACAGTATTGTGATTTTAAGTGTCCTTATTTTTTAGAGATATAATGAAATGTCACTGATGAACTTTCTTTAGTCAAATTTAACTCATCAAAATATTATCTGCCTTGAAATTGTATAAGTGGAGAGAAATGGGTGAGCATAAAAATGAAACAAGATTGGCCATGAGTTGATAATTGCTGAAGCAGATAATGAATGAGGTGAGGTGAAGTCACTCAGTTGTGTCTGACTCTTTGTAACCCCGTGGACTGTAACCTACTAGGCTTCTCTGTCCATGGGATTCTCCAGGCAAGAATATTGGAGTGGATTGCCATTTCCTCCTCCAGGGGATCTTCCTGACCAGGGATTGAACCCGGGTCTCGCGCATCGAAGGCAGACGCTTTAACCTCTGAGCCACCAGGGATTGATCAGATAATGAATAATGAGGACTTATTATACTAGTAATGGTGTACTGAAACTGGCTAAGACCTACTCAGGAGAGCCTATTTTTTAATTTTCAGGAATTCTGACACCACTCTGGTATCTTGAAATTGGCCATGGTGGAAGTATTTCCATCATGAAAATCAGCACATGGCACAAATCAGCTCCCTCCTCCAAGAGTTGGATGTTAAAATGCTTATGAGCACACCACTGCTATTCTGCTTTTGCATGTGCTTTTTATTATTTTTTCTTTTTTAAAATATAAATTTATTTAATTGGAGGCTAATTACAATATTGTAGTGGTTTTGCCATACATTGACATGAATCCACCATGGGTGTACATGTGTCCCCCATCCTGAATCCCCTTCTTACCTCCCTCCCTATCCCATCCCTCTGGGTCATACCAGTGCACCAGCCCCAAGCACCCTGTATCATGTATCGAACCTGGACTGGTGATTCTTTTCACATATGATAATATACATGTTTCAATGCCATTCTCCCAAATCATCCCACCCTTGCCCTCTCCACAGAGTCCAAAAGACTGTTCTATACATTTGCTCTTTTGCTGTCTCACATATAGGGTTATCATTACCATCTTTCTAAATTCCATATATATGTGTTAGTATACTATATTGGTGTTTTCCTTTCTGGCTTACTTCAGTCTGTATAATAGGCTGCCAGGAGCCAGCGTGAGGAATCTCACCCGTGACAAGGTCATGCGGCACAGGCCTGATGGGCAAGGCAAGTCAGGCCTCAGGTTTTCCCCCTGGTATTTCCTGAACATGTACCTCAAAAATAAAAATCTGCCTGCCTTATTGTATTGTACTTTTCCACTCTTCTGACACTCTCTGGAAAAAGTTAATTCAGGGCTTCAGTCTCCTGCAAAAGAATGTCTCAGCTTAAAACCCTCTCTGATAGCTCTCTAAAGTGCCTAACAGGTTCTCCCGGACCTCTTACAGCTTGTGAATTGCTTACAGCCCCCCAGCCATGAGAGGCACAAAGCTTAAAGCATCTTAAAGATACAGAGCCTTTTTCTAAAGAGCTAAAGATCATATTGGTGACAGGATTTCACTGTTGACTCAATGATTGCTGCCAGGCCTCCATATTCTTTATCTTTTAGGCACCTGGGAGGATGTTAATCAATGTAAACGGGATATGGAAAAGATATATAATAGTTTTGATGATAGCAACACTAGACTTTTGAGTTAATTACTTTTCTTTTGTTATAAATCACTGTACTCTTTTTACTTGTTATAAATTGCTGTATCTTTGCTATGTAAGAATGTAACTTTATTTAGTACTTTCTGAGAGTGGCACCAGACTTTGAGAAGAACAACACAAATAAGTCTTCTGGTTGACAAACCCTTATCAGAAAAAAGGCTGTAAAATGTTAATTGGCCCTTTTGGCCGGAAGATGATGTAAATCACCTAAGACTTGAGTATACAACTAGGTATGCAGAGAGAAAGCCTGGTTTTGATAACCGTCTAGGCTGCTAACGCTGCATAATTTTGTATTACCCATTAATCTCTATGTACAATCAAAAAGGTATAAAAGGCCTTTCTAGACAATAGAGGCCAGGCAAGTCATTGGAAGGACTGGTTTCCCCGTGTCTCCTCTTTACTCTATTTTCTGGCTGAATTCCCATCTGGGGTGTGGAGGCTCGCCATATCTACTTACTTGCCCCAGCTTCTAAGATCCACGAGAGAGGGAGCCCAAGGTGGGGCACCCCAGCTATTCAAGAGGATGCTGGCGGCCTAATGTAGATGGTGCAAGTTCCTTGTCTGGAACTTTATTTCCACATAAACCAAGTTATTCAGAATCTTTTCTCCACTTAATTTTCCTACTACACTATTTCTCCCTTCCTCGCCTACTCCGTCTCCCCTTCGAATCACCCTGGATCCACCGGGACTGGACCCTGACAATAGGCTCCAGTTTCATCTACCTCATTAGAACTGATTCAAATGTATTCTTTTTAATGGCTGAATAATACTCCATTGTGTGTATGTACCACAGCTTTCTTATCCATTCATCTGCTAAGGGACATCTAGGTTGCTTCCATGTCCTGGCTATTATAAACAGTGCTGTGATGAACATTGGGGTACACGTGTCTCTTTCAATTCTGGTTTCCTTGGTGTGTACGCCCAGCAGTGGGATTGCTGGGTCATAAGGCAGTTCTATTTCCAGTTTTTAAAGGAATCTCCACACTGTTCTCCATAGTGGCTGTACTAGTTTGCATTCCCACCAACAGTGTAAGAGGGTTCCCTTTTCTCCACACCCTCTCCAGCATTTATTGCTTTTACACTTTTGGATAGCAGCCATTCTGACTGGTGTGAAATGATACTTCATTATGGTTTTGGTTTGCATTTCTCTGATAATGAGTGATGTTGAGCATCCTTTCATGTGTTTGTTAGCCATCTGTATGTCTTCTTTGGAGAAATGTCTATTTAGTTCTTTGGCCCATTTTTTGATTGGGTCACTTATTTTTCTGGAATTGAGCTGTAGGAGTTGCTTGTATAATTTTGAGATTAATTCTTTGTCAGTTGCTCCATTTGCTATTATTTTCTCCAATTCTGAAGGCTTTTTCACCTTGCTTATAGTTTCCTTTGTTGTGCAGAAGCTTTTAATTTTAATTAGATCCCATTTGTTTATTTTTGCTTTTATTTCCAATATTCTGGGAGGTATACACAGATTTTAAATGTGTTCGAATATGTTATATTTTGCAATGCAATTTAAAAAATTTTGATATTCAATCTCATGTTTTGTGTTTATATATGTTATGTTTATATTCATCTTATTTTTTGTTATTTCATTTTCTATGGTAGAATTGCCTTATAGCCAATTGATTATGCTGCAGAAATGTTTTAGCAAAAATATCTATGACAAAGATGCATATGGCAAAAATACCTAGAACCATTTAGCAGGTATGGGGAACAGTGATATTCTGTATTAAACTCTTTTTTAAAAAAACTGCATCCCTTAAGTTTGTTCCCAATTAAAGAGATCTGTTAAACATGACAGCCTCTTGAATGTGTGTGTGTTTGTAACGGTACTTGTATACACTTTTTGGGGGACAAAATGAATTGTAGAGAGCTTAAATACAAAGGCAAAATAATAGTTATAAGATTGTCAGAGAAAAATGTTGGAGAAGTACAGTAGAACAGTCTGGGAAAAAAATTTTCAAGAGGTAGTAAAATGTGTGCTTTCTTGCAAAAAAGAGATTGTATTATTGTAATTTAGCTACTAAAGGAAAAGATGACTCCTGAATGCTAGAGTATTTTGGACTATCTGTGATTACTAAAAATGAAAAGTTGCTGTGACAAAGAAAGAATGACCAAGCAAAAGTGAGAAAGTGATGGAAAGAGATAATCACTAAATGACCGAGGGATAGATAATATTAGAATACATTAGGAAAAAGGAATATACAAAGGAAAATTAGTTCTGGGAGCTAGTGGGGGAGAGGAAGTGGGTGACATTAGGTGAGAGAATGTATTAATCAGAGTATAGATAGTTTTAAGCAATGAAAATCTATTCAGACTGTTATTTAAAAGAACTTTACTGGCTACATAACTGAGAAGTCTATTTATGGTAGTTTTTAGACCCAGCTTTCCAGGATTGATACTGACATCAAGCACACTCTAGTTCCTTCCCTCAGCCTACTTTCCTATTGGGTGATTTCATTCTTACTGTGGCTCTCCTCACATACTCATGAAGATAAGCAGGAGAAAACCCAGCTTATCCTTGACAAAAAGAGTGATTCTTTTTTTGATACTCAGACAACATTCCAGCAATGAAGACTGGAGCATGCCTTAGGTCACATGCCATCCTGAATAAATCACTGTGGAAAAGGAGGATGTTTATTTTTTCATTGACCAATTTATGTTTCTTGATTATCCTTCAATCAAGATAATGTAGTGGGATCAGGCCTACCCAGCAAAATATGGACTTAGACTGGGAGACAGTTGATTCCTTAACATGAAAAGATGCATTCTTTGATAAGATGGGATGCTGGATAGAACAAAACAGTAAATATTTCAAGGAGTCTTGCCAACATCTGCTGGATTATGGAAAAAGCAAGAGAATTCCAGAAAAACATCTATTTCTGCTATACCAAAGCCTTTGACTGTGTGGATCACAATAAACTGTGGAAAATTCTGAAAGATGGGAATACCAGACCACCTGACCTGCCTCTTGAGAAATCTGTATGCAGGTCAGGAAGCAACAGTTAGAACTGGACATGGAACAACAGACTGGTTCCAAATAGGAAAAGGAGTACGTCATGGCTGTATATTGTCACCCTGCTTATTTAACTTCTATGCAGAGTACATCGTGAGAAACGCTGGACTGGAAGAAACACAAGCTGGAATCAAGATTGCTGGGAGAAATATCAATAACTTCAGATATGCAGATGTCACCACCCTTATGGCAGAAAGTGAAGAGGAAATAAAAAGCCTCTTGATAAATGTGAAAGAGGAGAGTGAAAGAGTTGGCTTAAAACTCAACATTCAGAAAACGAAGATCATGGCATCTGGTCCCATCACTTCATGGGAAATAGATGGGGAAACAATGGAAACAGTGTCAGACTTTATTTTGGGGGGCTCCAAAATCACTGCAGATGGTGACTGCAGCCATAAAATTAAAAGACACTTACTCCTTGGAAGAAAAGTATGACCAACCTAGATAGCATATTCCAAAGCAGAGACATTACTTTGCCGACTAAGGTCCATCTAGTCAAAGCTATGGTTTTTCCAGTGGTCATGTATGGATGTGAGAGTTGGACTGTGAAGAAGGCAGAGTGCTGAAGAATTGATGCTTTTGAAGTGTAGTGTTGGAGAAGACTCTTGAGAGTCCCTTGAACTGCAAGGAGATCCAACCAATCCATTCTGAAGGAGATCAGCCCTGGGATTTCTTTGGAAGGAAGGATGCTAAAGCTGAAACTCCAGTACTTTGGCCACCTCATGTGAAGAGTTGACTCATTGGAAAAGACTTTGATGCTGTGAGGGATTGGGGGCAGGAGGAGAAGGGGACAACAGAGGATGAGATAGCTGGATGGCATCACTGACTCGATGGACGTGAGTCTGAGTGAACTCTGGGAGTTGGTGATGGACAGGGAGGCCTGGTGTGCTGCAATTCATGGGATCGCAAAAAGTCAGACATGACTGAGCCACTGAACTGAACTGAAGAGAGAAGATAAGGATGAGAGTGAAGAAAGAGAAAGGTTTATGAAGGAGGGATGAGAGAAGAAGGCGAAAGAGAGTGTTACAGAGAGTGAGATACAGAGTGAGAGATAGGGGCTTCCCAGGTGGTGCTAGTGGTAAAGAACCTGCCTGCTGATGGAGGTTAGATGTAAGAGATATGATTTTTATCCCTGAGTTGGGAAGATCCCCTGGAGGAAGGTATGGAAATCCACTTCAGAATTCTTGCCAGGAGAATCCCATGGTCAGAGGACCCTGGTGGGCTGCAGTTCATAGGTTTGTAGAGAGTTAGACACAACTGAAGTGATTTAGCACATAATGAGGCAGAACATGACAAAGAAAGCTGGAAGTCTGGGTGTTTGAAAGTCCCATGAGATAGAATTCCTATGTAGCATAGTAATTCTCCATGACTATGCCAAAGCCTTTGACTGTGTGGATCACAATAAACTGTGGAAAATTCTGAAAGAGATGGGAATACCAGACCACCTGACCTGCCTCTTGTGCCGGGGTCCAGCACCCACAGGATCCAGGGGAACCCTCAGGAGAAATGGGCAAATGAATGAATGAATGAGAGAGGAAAGAATAGAAGCTGATATTCCTTGATTTACACAGAAAGCCAATAAAGTCCCAGACAAGGGACTTGCTCTGTTCATGGAGGCTGCAGGCGCCCTCTCGCCGGAGTGAAGATGCAGAGCACCTTCTAGCTGGAATGAAGGCACAAAGCACCTTCTCCATTGGGTCTTAGAAGCCCAGGCAGGAAAGCAAATGCAGAGAACCTCTGTACTCCAAGGGATTAGCCTGAAAAAGAGTGGGAGGGAGAGGGAGAAAGGCGGAGAGAGAGAGAGAATGATTGACACAGGGAGACCTAGCTTCTTCGGTGAGCGAGGCCCATAACTTTATTTTTAAAAAGAACTTTTATACCTTGACTTGTACATAGAGGGAAATGAAAGATGCAAAGTCATACAGAGTCAGCCCAAACATTACATCTGTTTTGTCTTTACTGAAACCAGGATTTTTTTCTGCATACCTTCACCATAAACAATATTGTGTACATTATCTTCTGGCCTTGGAGGCCTGTGGACATTTTATGACCCTCTTTCGATAAAGGCTGCTCAATCAGAAAACTTATTTTCCCTTGAAGTGTTTTTTCTTTATATTTCTAATCTATGAGCCTCAGAAAGTATTAAACAGAGTTACGTTTCTCACAGAGCAAAGGTGCAGTGAGTTACAACAAAGAAAGAACCAATTAGCTCAAAGGTCTGATGTGGTTAATTTCAAGGCTACACTTGTTTTTCTTACATTCCAACTATGTTAACTAATGCACTCCCAGGTGCACAGTGGATAAGAGATATGGGAGCTTAGCAGCAAGCATTGGCTCAACACTATTCTAATAGCTTTTAACTCATTGAAAGGCTCTATATTTTTTGAATATTTTAGGCTTCCCACACCTCTCACAGTTGGGAGGCTATGAATAATCACATGCATAGCTGCAAGAGTCTGGGTAAACCTGCCAAGCAAGCTAGAATGCCAACAGAGGGGGTTTGAATTGAAATATTCCTTTCATGTCCAGGAGACTTATTAGCTAGAGCCCTAAGTTGATTTTCTCCACAGAAGGGTGGTCGGGGATAGCCCCCTGTTAATGTCAGAAGAGTTGGTGAATGGCACAAAATAGTAAGACAGACAGATTCTGGTTTTGGGGTAGATGCTCGAGCAGGTCCAGGGAGCCCCTAGAATCCTGATCCTCCTTTGCCTGTCAGGTCTTCTCCGCATGACCTTTGTCATAGGTGGGATCTCCCATGGTGGCTCCCGGCATATATGCAGGTCAGGAAGCAACAGTTATAACTGGACATGGAATAACAGACTGGTTCCAAATAGGAAAAGGAGTACATCAAGGCTGCATATTGTCACCCTGCTTATTTAACTTATATGCAGAGTACATCCTGAGAAACGCTGGGCTGGAGGAAGCACAAGTTGGACTCAAAATTGCTGGGAGAAATATCAATAACCTCAGATATGCAGATGTCACCATCCTTATGGTGGAAAGTGAAGAGGAACTAAAAAGCCTCTTGATGAAAGTGAAAATGGAGAGTGAAAAGTTGACTTAAAGCTCAACACTCAGAAAACAAAGATCATGGCATCTGGTCCCATCACTTCATGGGAAATAGATGGGGAAACAGTGTCAGACTTTATTTTTTGGGCGCTCCAAAATCACTGCAGATGATGATTGCAGCCATGAAATTAAAAGATGCTTACTCCTTGGAAGGGAAGTTATGACCAACCTAGATAGCATATTCCAAAGCAGAGACATTACTTTGCCAACAGTGGTCTGTCTAGCTAAGGCTATGGTTTTTCCAGTGGTCATGTATGGATGTGAGAGTTGAACTGTGAAGAAAGCTGAGTGCCAAAGAATTGATGCTTTTGAACTGTGATGTTGGAGAAGACTCTTGAGAGTCCCTTGGACTGCCAGGAGATCCAACCAGGCCATCCTAAAGGAAATCAGTCCTGAATATTCATGACAAAGACTGATGCTGAAGCTGAAGCTCCAATACTCTGATCACCTGATGCAAAGAGCTGACCCATTAAAAGACCCTAATGTGGAGAAGAGCAAACACCTATCCTACTCAAACTCTTCTAGAAAATTGCAGAGGAAGGTAAACTGCCAAACTCATTCTATGAGGCCACCATCACCCTAAGACCAAAACCAGACAAAGATGCCACCAAAAAGCAACAACAAAAAACTACAGGCGAATATCACTGCTGAACATAGATGCAAAATCCTCAACAAAATTCTAGCAAACAGAATCCAACAACATATTAAAAAGATCATACATCATGACTGAGTGGGCCTTGTCCCAGAGATGCAAGGATTCTTCAATATATGCAAATCAATCAATGTGATACACCATATTAACAAATTGAAAGGTAGAAACCGTATGATTATCTCAATAGATGCAGAGAAACCCTTTGACAAAATTCAGCATCCATTTATGATAAAAACCCTCCAGAAAGCTGGCATAGAAGGTACATGCCTCAACATAATAAAAGCCATATATGATAAACCCACAGAAAACATTATCCTCAGTGGGGAAAAAGTGAAAGCATTTCCTCTAAAGACAGGAACAAGACAAGGATGCCCACTCTCATCACTACTATTCAACATAATTTTGGAAGATTTAACTACAGCAATCAGAGAAGAAAAGGAAATAAAAGGAATCCAGATTGG
Organism: Ovis aries; assembly: GCF_016772045.2. Lineage (NCBI taxonomy): Eukaryota > Metazoa > Chordata > Mammalia > Artiodactyla > Bovidae > Ovis > Ovis aries. The sequence continues at coordinate 18,320,574 of NC_056055.1, forward strand.
AAAAGAAAAGTAAAACTCTCACTGCCAATAACATGATCCTCCACATAGAAAAGCCTAAAGACACCACCAGAAAATTACGAGAGCTTAATCAATGTATATAGCAAAGTTGCAGTATATAAAATCAACGCACAGAAATCCTTTGCATTCCTATACACTAACAATGAGAAAACAGAAAGAGAAATTAAGGAAACAATCCCATTCACCATTGTGATGAAAAGAATACTTAGGAATCAATCTACCTAAAGAAACAAAAGACCTATATATATAAAACTATAAAACACTGATGAAAGAAAGCAAAGATGAAACAAGCAGATGGTGAAATACACCATGTTTATGGATTAGAAGACTCAACATAGTGAAAATGATTATACTACTCAAAGCAATCTATAGATTCAGTGAAATCCCTATCAAGCTACCAATGGTATTCTTCACAGAAATAGAACAAATAATTTTACAATTTGTATGGAAATACAAAAACAGCCAAAGCAATCTTGAGAAAGAAGAACGGAAGTGGAGGAATCAACCTGCCTGACTAGACTACAAAGCTACAGTCATCAAGATAGTATGGTACTGGCACAAAGACAGAAATATAGATCAATGGAACGAAATGGCCTAGAGGTAAATCCAAGCACCTATGTACACCTTATCTTTGACAAAGAAGGCAAGAATGCACAATGGAGCAAAGACAATCTCTTTAACAAGTGGTGCTGGGAATACTGGCCAACCACCTGTAAAATAATGAAACTAGAACACTTTCTAACACCATACACAAAAATAAACTCAAAATGGATCTATGAGCCATCTCCCAGAGTAATGGAAATAAAAGCAAAAATAAACAGATGGGACCTAATTAAACTTAAAAGCTCTTTCACAACAAAGGAAACTATAAGCAGGGTGAAAAGACAGCCTTCAGAATGGAAGAAAATAATAGCAAATGAAGCAACTGACAAATGATTAATCTCAAAAATATATAAACAGCTCCTGCAGCTCAATACTAGAAAAATAAACAACCCAATCAACAAAGGTCCGTCTAGCCAAGGCTATGGTTTTTCCAGTGGTCATGTATAGGTGTGAGAGTCGGACTATAAAGAAAGCTGAGCACTGAAGAATTGATGCTTTTGAACTGTGGTGTTGGAGAAGACTCTTGAGTGTTGGAGAAGACTCTTGAGGGTCCCTTGGACTGCAAGGAGATCCAACCAGTCCATCCTAAAGGAGATCAGTCCTGGGTGTTCATTGGAAGGACTGATGCTGAAGCTGAAACTTCAATACTTTGGCCACCTGATGTGAAGAGTTGGCTCATTGGAAAATACCCTGATGCTGGGAGGGATTGGGGGCAGGAGGAGAAGGGGACGACAGAGGATGAGATGGCTTGATGGCATCACTTACTCGATGGACATGGGTTTGGGTGGACTCCAGGAGTTGGTGATGGATGGACCAGAGAGGCCTGGCATGCTGCAGTTCATGGGGTTGCAAAGAGTTGGACACGACTGGGTGACTAAACTGAACTGAATCAAATACTGGGCCAAAGAACTAAACAGACATTTCTCCAAAGAAGACATACAGATGGCTAACAAACGTGGTGAAAAGATGTTCAACATCACTCATTATCAGAGAAATGCAAATGAAAACCACAGTGAGGTACCATCTTATGCTGATCAGAATGGCTGCTATCAAAAAATCTACGAACACTAAATGCTGGAGAGGGTGCGGAGAAAAGGGAACCCTCTTACAGTGTTGGTGTGAATGCAAGCTACTACAGCCACTATGAAGAACAATGTGGAGATTCCTTAAAAACTGGAAATAGAACTGCCATATGACCCAGGAATCCCACTGCTGGGCGTACACACTAAGGAACCCAGAAATGAAAGAGACATGTGTACCCCACTGTTCATTGCAGCACTGTTTACAATAGCTAGGACATGAAAGCAACCTAGATTTTCATTGGCAGATGAATGGATAAGAAAGCTGTGATACATATACACAATGGAATATTACTCAGCTAGTAAAAGGAGTGCATTTGAATCAGTTCTAATAAGGTGGATGAAACTGGAGCCTATTATACAGAGTGAAGTAAGTCAGAAAGAAAAACACCAATACAGTATATTAATGCATATATATAAAATTTAGAAAGATGGTAACGATGATCTTATATGCGAGACAGCAAAAGAGACACAGATGTAAAGAATGGACCTTTGGACTCTATGGGAGAAGGCAAAGAGGGGGGTGATAATTTGAGAGAATAGCACTGAAACATGTATATTACCATATGTGAAATAGATCACCAGTCCAAGTTTGATGCATGAAACAGGGCACTCAAAGCCGGTGCACTGTGACAACCCTGAGGGATGGGATGGGGAAGGAGGTGTGTGGGTGGTTCAGGATGGAGAACACACGTATACCCATGGCTGATTCATGTCAATGTTTGGCAAAACCCACTAAAATATTGTAAAGTAATTAGCCTCCAATTAAAAAAAACAAAACCCTAATGCTGGGAAAGATTACAGGCAGGAGGAGAAGGGAATGATAGAGGATGAGACGGTTGGATGGCATCACTGACTCAATGGACATGAGTTTGAGCAAGCTCCAGGAAATGGTGAAGGACAGGGAAGCCTGGTGTGCTGCAGTCCATGGGGCTGCAAACAGTCTGACACAATTGAGCAACTGAACAATAACATTTTGATTTTGAGAATATTTCTGGAAATCAGGAAAGTCCTGGGTATAATTTTAACTTAGTTGATGATGAAATTAAAGCATGACAGATCTAATACTTTATAGGGCAATGTAGTAAGAGAGGCAATGCTACCAATAACCCCAAGAATTGTGCTATGAAGTGTTAGTCCTCTATCATAACAAGAGAGACAACAAAGTTCTAAAATCTAGATATAGAAGAATCTCATTATTAATGAATATTTTGAAATGAAACCTTTTTTTAAAAAATAAAGGACACTTGTTTTGTTTTAAGAATAATACATAGTTGGTAAAGCAATGTCAGCATTATGGCAGTGTGAATCATTACTCTTTGCACTCTCCTTTGATTTGCAATGAATCAAACATCCATAACTGAAAAAATGGCCTCTGTACATCACACCAGGACGCCTGAGAGATCCATTTGTCTGTGCAACTAAGAGTGGGTGGATTAGACCACAGAGGAAGTAGTAGAGCAAGAACTGTGACTGTGGAGCTGGTAGCTGCAGAGGCAGTCACAGCAGGGAATGCAGCTGCCAGTTGGGCAGGGTGCCAGTCCTTCTGGCAGAGAAAGTGGTGGGTGGAGGTGGTGAGTGGGAGGTCTGCCCAGCCACATATTCTGCAGCTAGAGGGGCTAGTTGCTGTCTCTGAAGAGAGAACACAGTGACTAGGGGAACAGGAAAAAAGGAAGTAGGTAGACGAAGAGTACTGAAGGACAGCATCCCTTAAGTCTTCCACAGGAGTGAGGAAGACTACCTGTGGACCTCTGGGACCACCCCATTTGAGGATCCTCCTATTGGGCCATGGGAACCCCCAAAGCCCTAAATGCTAAGTACATACATTCTTTTTCTCTACTGCCACCTTTTTTTTAAAAAATGTGCAGTATTGTAAAGTAATTATCTTCCAATTAAAGATAAAATATTATAAAAATATGTCAAATTTAATATAAATTTAAAAAAATGTACATGCTCCCAATCTTGGCAGAGAGTCAGCTCTGGTAATAGAAAACAAATATGTGCTATAGTGCCATCTTCGGAAGATAAAGGGAAGACTCCTAACTCCCAATCTGTTAAATTATTAGAATGAAAGTAAATAAAGCCTTGCCTAAATAAGAAAGATATGTGGTCCTTCAAATACAGTAAAAGAGACACTTATCATCAAATATGAAAAATCATAGTAATATGGCTTCCCCAAAAGAAATTGTTTTCCAACAACTAGACACAAGGGTATGGAATATTGTGATCTAACTAATAATTTAAAATAGCTGTTATGAAGAAATTCAGTGAGCTACAGGAAGATTCAGAAAGTTAATACAGTGATCTCAGGAATAAAATTATGAACAGAAGAACTGCCTTATTAAAGAGCTATAAATTTTATAAGAAGAACTAAGCAGAAATTCGGGATCTGAAAAAGTTGATAAATGGTATGAAGGATGTATTAGGATATGCTGAAAATAGAGCAGATTATATGAAAGAGAATTAGCGAGCTTGAGGCTAGATATGTTAGATACAGAAAAATTATTCAGGTAGAAGAAGAGACGGAATTAAGATTTTAAACAAATGAATTTCTATGAGAACTATCTAAAAGCCAATATAAAAATAATGGGTATCACACTTCAGTCCTACTCCTAGGCATATATCAGGAGAAAAACATGGTCCAAAAGGATACTGGCACCCCAGTGTCCACTGCAGCACTGTTTACAATACCCAAGACATGGAATCAACCTAAATGTCCACCAACAGAGCAATGGAAAAAGATGTGGTACTTATATACAGTTGAAAATTACTCAACCATTAAAAGGAAAGAAATAACACCATTTGCAGCAACATGGATGGACCTAAAGATTGTCATACTGAGCAAAATAAGTCAGACAGAGAAGGAGAAATATCAGATGACATCCCTTATATGTGGAATCTAAAAAGAAATGATACAAATGAACTTACTTAAAAAACATAAACAGACTCACAGACTTAGAGAACAAACTTTTGGCTGCTGTGGGGAGAGATGGGGAAAAGGGACAGTTAGAGAGTCTGGGATGAATATGTACACACTGCTTTATTTAAAATGGATAACCAACAAGGACATACTGTAAAGCACAGAGAACCTCTGCTCAAGGTTACGTGGCAGCCTGGATGGGAGGGGAGTTTGAGGGAGAATGGATATATGTAAATGTATGGCTGAATCCATTTACTGCCCGCCTGAAACTATAATATAACAACACTGTTAATCAGTATACTTCAATACAAAATAAAAAGTTTAAAAAGTAACAGATACCACAGGAAGAGAAGAGAAAGAGACGGGAGCAGAGGGTATGCTTAAAGAAATAATCGCTGAGGACTTCATCTATTTGGGGAGGGAACTGGATATATGAGTCCACAAAACTAATAGACCACCTTATTATCTCAAGGCAATAAGATCTTCTCCAAGACACAATATATTAAAACTGTCAAAAGTCAACAGTAAAAGCATAATTTTAAAATGCAACCAGGGAAAAAACAGTAACTTACAGAGGAACCTCCATTAAAATAGTAGATTTCTCAGCAGGTCAGAAGAGAGTGGAATGACATATTTAAAGTGTTAAAAGATAATAGCTGCTGATTATGAATACTGTATCTGTCAAAGTTATCCTACAGATGAGAAGGAGAAATAAAGGCTTTCCCAGACAAATAAAAGTTGAGGGAATTCACCACCACTAGGTTTGCCTTATAAGAAATGTTGAAAGGAACTCTTTAAACTGAAATGTAAAGATGGAAGTACAAAAAACTGATTAAGGTGCTGCTGAGAATTATTATACTGTAACTCCTTTTAAGATAGTATATCATACTCTTAAAAAAAATCATAAAAGTTAAAGGAAAGGAGCATCATAAATAACCAAATCTGCTATAACTTGGTAATGAAATCACAGCATAAAAATAGATAATTTATGACATCAGAAATATAAAACAAAGTGGTTTAAAGTGGAATATTTATAGACAAATGAAGATAAATTGCTATCAGCAGAAAAAGGACTACTTCATTTATGAGATGTTCCCAAGTGACTTGGTGGTAAAGAATCTGCCTGCCAATGCAGGAACCACAGGAGATGCAGGTTTAATCCCTTGACTGGGAAGATCCCCTGGAGGAGGAAATGGCAACCCACTCCAATATTCTTGCTAGGATAATCCCATGGATAGAGGAACCTGGCAGGCTACAGTCTGTGGGGTCACAGAGAGTCAGACACGACTGAGTGACTGAGCACCATGAAGCAACCAACATGCTGTAAACTTTATGGTTTGCGTACTGGATCACTTATGGTAACTGAACACAAAAATATAGAGCAGAGTCATTAAATTAAAAGTGAATCATTAAAATAAAAAGTGAAGGGGGTAGAGACAAAAAAATCATTATTGAAAACCACCAACTTACAAATGTAGACAGAAACAGAAGATAAAAGAAAAAATGGAGAGACAAAATAACTATAAGGCAAAAGATAAAATGGCAATGGTAAAACCTTACATATCAATAATCACCCTAAATATAATATAAAATATAAACAGATTGAGCTCACCAATGAAAAGGCACAGAGTGACTTGCTAGATAGAAAACAAGATCTATTTGCTTCCTGCAGGAGTCTCATTTCAGCTGTAATATACATTTATACTCAAAGCAAAAAGACAAAGATGATATTCCAGTGGAAATTCACCAGAAACCATAGCCATGCTTACATCAGAAAAAATAGATTTCAAGCCCAAAAGGGTAATGAGATAAATAACATCTCTTTTCATGATAAATTGGTCAGTACATCAAGAAGCTTAACATTTGTATTAATAAATACATACGCTCCTAACACTGAAGCAGTGAAATATATTAAGTAACTAGTAATGGATCTTAAAGGAGAAGTAGATAACAATACAATGATTGTTCAGTTCAGTTCAGTTCAGTCACTCAGTCGTGTCTGACTCTTTGCGACCCCATGAATCGCAGCACGCCAGGCCTCCCTGTCCATCACCAACTCCTGGAGTTCACTCAGACTCATGTCCATTGAGTCCATGATGCCATCCAGCCATCTCATCCTCGATTGTCCCCTTCTCCTCCAGCCCCCAATCCCTCCCAGCATGTAGGGTACTTCAATAACCCAGTATCAGCAGTAGATATATTGTCCAGGCAGAAAATCAACAAGGAAAAGTTGTAATTCAATCACACTTTAGAACAAATCAACTATATATATATACATAATATACTATACTATATTATATACTATATATAGTTATATATATACACAGACACATATATATGCATATATACATATACACACACACATACACGGAACATTCCATCTGACAGCAAACAGATTACACATGCTTCTCCAGTGCACGTGGAACCTTCTCTAGAACAGAATACACGATAGGCCACAAAACAAATATTAGCAAATTTAAGAAGATTGAAATCATATAACTATTTTCTCTGACTGCAGTGGTATGAAATTAGAAATCAAAAAAGAGGAAAGTGAGAAGATCTACAGATGTGTGGAAACTCAGCAGTGCACTTCCATTGGGTCAAAGAAGAATTCAAAAGGGAAATTAGAAAAAGCTTTCTTAAATGAAAATGGAACCAAAGCAAATCAATTCTTTTGGAATGCAGCAAAAGCAGTTCTAAGAGATGAATTTATAGCAATAAATGCGTATATTAAGAAATCAGATTTCTTTTTTTAAAATATAAATTTATTTATTTTAATTGGAGGCTAATTACTTTACAATATTGTAGTGGTTTTGCCATACATTGACATGGGTCCACCACGGGTGTACATGTGTTCCCCATCCTGAACCCACCTCCCTCTTCCCTCCCCATACCATCCCTCTGGGTCATCCCAATGCACCAGCCCCGAGCACCCTGTCATGCATCAAACCTAGATTGGTGATCCTTTTCACATATGATAATATACATGTTTCAATGCCATTCTCCCAAATCATCCCACCCTCTCCCTCTCTCACAGAGTCCAGAGGACTGTTCTATACATCTGTGTCTCTTTTGCTGTCTCACATGTGGGGTTATCATTACCACCTTTCTAAATTCCATATATATGCATTAGTATACTGTATTGGTGTTTTTTTTTTCTGGCTTACTTCACTCTATATAATAGGCTCCAGTTTCATCCACCTCATCAGAACAGATTCAAATGTATTCTTTTTAATGGCTGAGTAATATTTAATGAGCCATATTTAATGGCTGTGTATATGTACCACAGCAAGAAATCAGATTTCAAATAAACATCCTACTTTGCATCTCAGTAAACTAGAAAAAGAACAAATAAGACCAAAATGAATAGAAAGAAGGGAATAAGATTCAGAGAGGAAATAAATAAAATGGAGACCAGAATAACAATGGAAAGGATCAATCATACTTAAAAGAATTACTGCACAAATAGAATTGTAAGAGACTACTTGAACAATTATATGACAACACATAACTCAGAAGAAATGGATATATTTCTAGAAGAAACCTACCAACACTGAATCAAGAAGAAATAGAGAATCTGAGCAGATCAGTAATGAGTAAGGACATTGAAACTGTAATCAAAACAACTCCAAACACAGAAAACTCTAGGACCAGATATCATCACTGGAGAATTCAATTAAACTTTTAAAGAAGAATACCAATTCTTCTCAAATTGTTCCAAACTATTGAGGAGGAGGGAACATTTCCAAACTTATTCTAAGAGGTCAGCATTATTTTGATACAAAAACCAAATAAGAATACCACAAGAAAACTATAGACCAATATTCCTGATGAATATATAGGCAAGAGTTCTTTTCCAAGTATTAGAAAACTGAATTCAAGAACATATTAAAAGAGTTATATGTCATGATAAAGTGGGATTTATCTCTGGGCTCAGCATATACACCAATCTGTGTAATCCATCATGTCAATAAAAAGAAAGATAAAAATGTCATGACCATCTCAATAGATGCACAAAAAGCATTTGACAATATACAACATACTTTCATGATAAAAACCTTTAACAGACTGGTTATAGAAGGAACATATCTCATGTTAACAATATATAAATGTATCACAGCAACAAGCTGTGTACCGTAAAGTTATGCAGTGTTACATATTTTTATTCAATAAAAGATAGTATATCATATATAATTAACACCATATAATTTAGCTTATGTGGGACTTTGGATAAGTTACTTCAATTTCTGAGACTCACTTGGGTCGTGGTAAAATGTGGGAGGAAAACTGCCAATTTGTTGTGAGAGTTAAATATCTTAGATGCCTCCTATAATATGTGGTTAAAATACTGTATCTGGAGTTATACTTTTGTAATTATATCTTAATATTATGTTTATTTAATTTTTGATTATAATTATTAGATCTTGTTGGCTTAAAATGGAAATTTTATATATTGTGTTTAAGGTGATGGTACTGAAATTTGAATTCATAATGGGCAGACACAATATTATCTCTTCTCAGATGGGCATCTATTGAGTCTTTCAAGGACCAGTTGTGAGTTAATCTGGAAATATTTGTGCTTGGTTGTGAGGACCTGCCCATAGCCCAAACAGCCTGCATCTGCATTAAGTACAATTTTTTAGAACCTGGAATTTCACCTCCCTTAGTGTATAGGTTATCTTCATAACATTTGCATTCCTCTAAATTCTGTAATTCCTGTTTTTTTTTTTTTTTTGGGTCATGAAACTCCTAGGTGCATATATTTTTTACAGGTAAATTAATATAATTTTACTCAGTACTGAGTGATAATTTTTTTCCCTGTTCATATGTACGTAAATGGTATCCAACTTCTGATGTTTTGATTTGTTTGTTTGACTCGATGGTGGTAACAAAGTCCTACTACACTTTTTGAGGAAAGTGTACTTCAAATTTTGAATTTTTATCTTTCCCTGGCCTAGTGATACATGACACTCTCCTGAGATACTGGGTAGCAGCCACCACAGCTCACAGTCAGCCAAGCAATCATGAGGGTTAGCAACTGATACAACCATTCTGAACCCAGACAACTCTTCTGCTTTTCACTTTAAGTACAGTATTCAATAAGTTACATGAGAATATTAAACACTTTATATTATAAAATAAGTTTTGTGTTAGATGATTTTGCCCAACTAAAGACTAATGTAAGTGTTCTGAGCTTGTTTAAGGTAGGCTAGGTTAAACATATAATCATTAGGGATTTGATTTAGGTCATACCTGAATGGTCTAGTGGTTTCCCCTACTTTCTTCAATTTAAGTCTGACTTTGGCAATAAGGAATTCATGATCTGAGCCACAGTCAGCTCCTGGTCTGGTTTTTGCTGACGGTATAGAGCTTCTCCATATTTGGCTGCAAAGAATAATTTTGGGGTTGACCATATGGTGATGTCCATATGGTGATGTCTTGTGTTGTTGGACAATGTGTGTGCTATGACCAGTGTGTTCTCTTGGCAAAACTCTCTTAGCCTTTGCCCTGCTTCATTCTGTACTCCAAGGCCAAATTTGCCTGTTACTCCAGGTGTTTCTTGACTTCCTACTTCTGCATTCCAGTCCCCTATAATGAAAAGGACATCTTTTTGGGTGTTAATTCTAGGAGATCTTGTAGGTCTTCATAGAACCGTTCAACTGCAGCCTCTTCAGCATTACTGGTCAGGGCGTAGACTTGGATTACTATGATATTGAATGGTTTGCTTGGAAACAGAGAGATCATTCTGTCATTTTGAGACTGCATCCAAGTAATGCATTTTGAACTCTTGTCGACTATGATAGATACTCTGTTTCTTCTAAGGGATTCTTGTCCACAGTAATAGTATAATGGTCATCTGAGTTAAATTCTCCCATTCCAGTCCATTTTAGTTTGCTGATTCCTAAAATGTCGATGTTCACTCTTGGCCATCTCATGTTTGACCACTTCCAACCTGTCTTGATTCATGGACCTAACCTTCCAGGTTCCTATGCAACATTGCTCTTTACAGCATTGGACCTTCCTTCCATCACCAGTCACATCCACAACTGGGTGTTGTTTTGACTTTGGCTCCATCTCTTCATTCTTCCTGGAGTTATTTCTCCACTGATCTCCAGTAGCATATTGGCCACCTACCGAGCTGGGGAGTTCATCTTTCAGTGTCCTATCTTTTTGCCTTTTCATACTGTTCATGGGGTTCTCAAGGCAGGAATAGGAGGTGGTTTGCCATTCCCTTCTCCAGCAGACCACATTTTGTCATTTTCAGGGGCTAGATCAGATAGAGAGAGTGCCTGATGAACTATGGACGGAGGTTCATGACATTGTACAGGAGACAGGGAAAAGACCATCCCCAAGAAAAAGAAATATAAAATAGCAAAATGGCTGTCTAAGGAGCCCTTGCAAATAGCTGTGAAAAGAAGATAAGCCAAAAGCAAAGGAGGAAAGGAAAGATATACCCATTTGAATGCAGAGTTCCAAAGAATAGCGAGGAGAGATAAGAAAGCCTTCCTCAGTGATCAGTGCAAAGAAATAGAGGAAAACAACAGAATGGGAAAGACTAGAGATCTCTTCAAGAAAATTAGAGATACCAAGGGAACATTTCATGCAAAGATAAGCTCAATAAAGGACAGAAATGGTAGGGACCTAACAGAAGCAAAAGATATTAAGAAGAGGTGGCAAGAATACACAGAACTGTATAAAAAAGATCTTCATGACCCAGATAATATCGATGGTGTGATCACTCACCTAGAGCCAGACATCCTGGAATGTGAAGTCAAGTGGGCCTTAGAAAGCATCACTATGAACAAAGCTAGTGGAAGTGATGGAATTCCAATTGAGCTATTTCAAATCCTAAAAGATGATGCTATGAAAGTGCTGCACTCATTATGCCAGCAAATTCGGAAAACTCAGCAGTGGCCACAGGACTGGAAAAGGTCAGTTTTCATTTCAATCCCTAAGAAGGCAATGCCAAAGAATGCTCAAACTACTGCGCAATTGCACTCATCTCACATGCTAGTAAAGTAATACTCAAAATTCTCCAAGCCAGACTTCAACAGTATGTGAACTGTGAACTTCCAGATATTCAAACTGGATTTAGCAAATGGAGAGGAACCAGAGATCAAATTGCCAACATCCACTAGATCACTGAAAAGCAAGAGATTTCAAAAAGCAAGAGTAAGAAACACCTATTTCTGCTTTATTGACTTTGCCAAAGCCTTTGACTGTCTGGATCAAAATAAACTGTGGAAAATTCTTAAAGAGATGGGAATTCCAGACCACCTCAGCTGCCTCTTGAGAAATATGTATACCGGTCAGAAAGCAACAGTTACAGCTGGACATGGAAAAACAGACTGTTTCCAAATTGGAAAAGGAGTACGTCAAGGCTGTATATTATCACCCTGCTTATTTAACTTATATGAAGAGTACACCATGAGAAACACTGTGCTGGATGAAGCATAAGGTGGAGTCAAGATTGCTGAGAGAAGTATCAATAACCTCAGATATGCAGATGACACCACCCTTATGGCCGAAAGTGAAGAACAAAAGAGCCTCTTGATGAAAATGAAAGAGGAGAGTGAAAAAGTTGGCCTAAATCTCAACATTCAGAACACTAAGATCATGGCATCTGGTCCCATCACTTCATGGCAAATAGATGGAGAAACAGTTGAAACACTGGCTGACTTTATTTTTGGGGGCTCCAAAATCACTGCAGATGGTGACTGCAGCATGAAATTAAAAGACGCTTGCTCCTTGGAAGAAACGTTGTGACCATCCTATACAGCTTATTAAAAAGCAGAGACATTACTTTGCCAACAAGGTCTGTCTAGTCAAGGCTATGGTTTTTCCAGTAGTCATATATGCATGTGAGAGTTGGACTATAAAGAAAGCTGAGCACCGCAGAATTGATGCTTTTGCACTGTGGTGTTGGAGAAGACTCTTTAGAGTCCCTTGGACTGCAAGGAGATCCAGCCAGTCCATCCTAAAGGAAATCAGTTCTGAATGTTCATTGGAAGGACTGATGTTGAAGCTGAAACTCCAATGCTTTGGCCACCTGATGCGAAGAGATGACTCATTTGAAAAGACCCTGATGCTGGGAAAAATTGAAGGCAAGAGGAGAAGGGGACGACAGAGGATGAGATGGTTGGATGGCATCACTGACTCAATGAACGTGAGTTTGAGTGAACTCCGGGAGTTGGTGATGGATAGGGAGCCCTGGCATGCTGTGGTCCATGGGGTCACAAAGAGCCAGACACACACAACAGAGCGACTGAACTGAACTGTACTGAGGCTAAGCTGTATTTGGTAGGATGAGTTTATCTGGATGTAGCCCTACTATACGTTAAGGAATACCCAGGAATTTGTCTCTAAATCTTCTGTAGTATTTTTATTTTATGACAAAGAACTTTTGATAATATATAAAATATCCTTATCACAGTGTGGCACAAAAATCTTATTAATGCTGATAAGTATTAATATGGCTGGATCAATGATAGCTGGCTAATATTTACTGAGAACTAACTCTGTGCCAGATACTGTGATAAGCACTTTATTAAGTCATTTATTATTTCACTGCAAGCCTGTAAGTGTTATATATAATAATATGATAAACTATCATTGTTACTATTTTACAGAACAAACAGATAAAGGGAAGTTAAAGTAGCTTTCTCAAGATCATATAGCTAGAATCAGGATTTAATAACTGGCAGTCTGGATCCAGGGCTTCCCTGGTGGCTCAGTGATAAAGAATCTGCCTGCTAATGCAGGAGCTATGGCTTTGTTTCCTGGGTCAGAAAGGTCCCCTGCAAGAGGTAATGACAACTCATGGTGGTAATCTTGCCTGGGAAATACCATGGACAGAGGAGCCTGGTGGGCTACAGTCTACAGGGTCGCAAATGAGTCGGACATGACTTAGCAGCTAAACAACAACAACAAAGGAACCTGAATTTCTCACTCTTGGAAATTATACTGTGGTTATGTAAAATATTAACATTAGAGTTTAGTTGAGAGGTGTAAGGGCCTTTGAATTAATTCTGTAAATTTTCTAAACCTTTAAAATCAGTTCAAAATATGTAAAAATCAATTATTTAAAAGTTATGATCCTAAAAGATGATGCTGTGAAAGTGCTTCACTCAATATACCAGCAAATTTGGAAAACTCAGCAGTGGCCACAATATTGGAAAAGGTCAGTTTTCATAAAAATCCAAAGGAAAGGTAATGCCAAAAAATGCTCAAACTATTGCACAATTGTACTCATCTCACATGCTAGTAAAGTAATGCTCAAAATTCTCCAAGCCAGGCTTCAACAGTGTGTGAACCGTGAACTTCCAGATATTCAAGCTGGATTTAGCAAATGGAGAGGAACCAGAGATCAAATTGCCAACATCTGCTATATCATTGAAAAAGCAAGAGAGTTCCAGAAAACATCTATTTCTGCTTTATGCCAAAGTCTTTGACTGTGTAGATCACAACAAACTGTGGAAAATTCTGAAAGAGATGGGAATACCAGACCACCTCACCTGCCGCTTGAGGAACCTATATGCAGGTCAGGAAGCAGCAGTTAGAACTGGGCATGGAAAAACAGACTGTTTCCAAATCAGAAAAGGAGTACGTCAAGGCTGTATATTATCACCCTGCTTATTTAACTTATATGCAGAGTACATCATGAGAAATGCCAGGTTGGATGAAGCCCAAGCTGGAATCAAGATTGCTGGGAGAAATATCAATAATCTCAGATATGCAGATGACACTACTCTTATGGCAGAAAGTGAAGAGGAACTAAAGAGCCTCTTGATGAAAGTGAAAGAGGAGAGTGAAAAAGTTGGCTTAAAACTCAACATTCAGAAAACTAAGATCATGGCATCTGAGCCCATCACTTCATGGCAAATAGATGGGGAAACAATGGAAACAGTGTCAGACTTTATTTTTGGGGGCTCCAAAATCACTGCAAGATGGTGACTGCAGCCATGAAATTAAAAGACACTTGCTCCTTGGAAGAAAAGTTATGACCAAGATAGACAGCTTATTAAAAAGCAGAGATATTATCTTGCTGACAAAGGTCTGTCTAGTCAAAGCTATGGTTTTTCCAGTAGTCATGTATAGATGTGAGAGTTGGACCATAAAGAAAGCTGAGTGCCGAAAAATTGATGTTTTTGCACTGTGGTATTGGAGAAGACTCTTTAGAGTCCCTTGGACTGCAAGGAGATTCAACCAGTCCAACCTAAAGGAATCAGTCCTGAATATTCATTGGAAGGATTGATGCTGAATCTGTAACTCCAATACTTTGGCCACCTGATGTGAAGAACTGACCCATTTGAAAAGACCCTGATGCTGGGAAAGATTGAAGGTGGGAGGATAAGAGGACGACAGAGGATGAGATGGTTGGATGGCATGACTGACTCAATGGATGTGAGTTTGAGTAAACTCTGGGAGGTGGTGATGGACAGGGAGGCCTGGCGTGCTACAGTCCATGGGGTCGCAAACTGTGGACACTACTGGGAGGCTGAGCTGAACTGATGATTTCCGTTTTTCTTTCTTTTTCTGAAATGAATCTTTACAACTCTTTCCCAGTACTTCCTATTTAATTTTTGTAATATTCATACCTTCTCCACATACAACAGGTAGCATGTCCTGTTGGAACTTCAGTTTCTAAAAATGCTGCAGTTTTAGATACAAGAACACTCATCACTATATATCATTCCTTATTTCATTCCAGTATCTTACCATCTTCTTTGTATCCAGAGAGTAAGTTCAATTTTGACCTAAGTGTCACAGATTACTACCATGTCTTTCCATCAGATATAGTCAATTCTAATTTTTATGTTGATGATTTTACCTGGCTAGCAATTCTAAATTTGTCCTTCCCAAAGGGTGTAGAATCAGATTTGTTTTGTGAGTTAGCTTAGTTAAATTATATTAGCAACTTTGGTTTAATTGCTTCTAAGGGACTTCATCCCCAAAGTACTAGAAATTTTCTAAATTCTACTCAAACCATACTGTGAACTTTAAATTGCTTTTGGGATTAAAAACATCCTCAAAGCAGCAAAGATCTTAAGTTGTTTTGGTACTCCATTGGCTGATCCTTTACTAGTGAAATAAATGACTATAAAAAGCTCTAGCTTTCATTTTTACTGAAAACCAGTTCTGTTTTGCTAGTGGTTAGTTGCCTTTTTTTCCCACAGTGTAGAAATGGCAGCTACTTTATATTAATGAAAAAAGTGATAAACAAATACTTCTTTGTTTAGTTGTTTTACTAAATTTTACTGAATTTACTGGGTTCGAATTTATGAGACTAGCAATCTCATAAAAAAGTAAGTCAACTTCTGTTTCTGTTTTAATATAAAAATACTAATACAAGTAATTATAACATATTGCTAATGCTTAAGAATATTTTAGAATGACTCACCTCTCTTTATTATAGGTTTTCTGAACATGTAGTGAGAGGATCATCAGCAGAGCAGCTCTTAGAGTAGAAGTTAAGCTGCTAGATTTCTGTGGAGGGAGAAGCTAATCTATATTTTCTCAAGCATGGAGGTAAAAGAGTAAATTCCCTGTCCCTTAAATCTTTCAGTTCATATATATATATTTTTGTTTTGAGTGGAGATTATGACAGGTGCACTAAAGTTTTCTGAGATCAACTTGTTATTCTTTATCTGGCAGGAAAATAAAGTTACCTAGATGTCCCAATTTGTACCAAAAGAGACTAAGAAGAATAATTGTATATAAAATATTTTCTTTTATAAGTATTGCTGCTGCTACTGCTGCTAAGTTGCTTCAGTCGTGTCCGACTTTGTGTAACCCCATAGATGGCAGCCCACCAGGCTCCCCCATCCCTGGGATTCTCCAGGCAAGAACACTGGAGTGGGTTGCCATTTCCTTCTGCAATGCATCAAAGTGAAAAGTCAAAGTGAAGTTGCTCAGTCATGTCCCACTTTTCGTGACCCCATGGACTGCAGCCTACCAGGCTCCTCTGTCCATGGGATTTTCCAGGCAAGAGTACTGAAGTGGGGTGCCATTTATAAGTATTACTAATGCCTTAATTAATATTTTAGGATATTATAGGTATACATTTCTCCTCAAATTAGAAATGACCAAACATCCTTTTGCTAAAGATGTATCTTTTCAGTTTGTTTTTCTAGTCGCAATCTATTTGCAACTGATGTTATATTACTGTTGATGCAGGATTACACATACCATTTGATTTTAGTAGCTGTAAAACAATTATTTTTGTTACGGATAACATTAGTTGTATTCTGGAATGTTTGATCAAAATGTTATGGTGACATTGCATTCAAAATAATTTCAAACTCATAATGTGAGACATAATTCTAACCCAGCTATATTTGTTCTGACTCTCTTCTAAAAAGGGCACATTTTCTTTTCTTTGAATTTAAGCCTTCTTCATGAGTTCTGAAAGTCTAACTGATTTTAGCTTAGAGGATTTTAGCATAGTCTTATGCTATCTGTGTATCCAATTATAGGTCCACATTACCCATAAGGGAAACCACTTAAGGCTGCAAACAACTCTTACAAACACTGTGATAACAGATCCACATGTATTCCAACTGCTGCAGAATTTCTTTTGTTGAAAGAAAATGGGAAAGATCATTAGTTAATGGAAAGACCATTACTATGGGAAAGACCAATCAGTCTTCTGTTACAGAATTTGTCCTGCTGGGGCTTTCTGGCTACCCAGAGCTTGAAGCCATTTATTTTGTGCTGGTGTTATTTATGTACATGGTGATCCTGCTGGGAAATGGTGTCATCATCATTGTAAGTGTCTGTGACTCTCACCTGCATACCCCCATGTACTTTTTCCTCAGTAACTTATCATTCTTGGATATTTGCTACACCAGTTCTTCTATCCCCTTATTTCTCAGCAGCTTCTTAACTTCAAAGAAGACCATTTCCTTCTCTGGATGTGGAGTACAAATGTTTCTCTCCTTTGCTATGGGAGCCACGGAATGTGTCCTTCTAAGCATGATGGCATTTGACCGCTATGTGGCCATCTGCAACCCTCTGAGATACCCCATCATTATGAGCAAGAATTTGTATGTGCCTATGGCTGTAGGGTCCTGGATTGCAGGGGGTGTCAATTCTATGTTGCAGACCTCTCTTGCAATGCGGCTTCCTTTTTGTGGGGATAATGTTATTAATCATTTTACTTGTGAAATCTTGGCTGTCTTAAAATTGGCCTGTGCTGATATCTCCGTAAATGTTATCAGCATGGTTGTTGCTAATATGATTTTTCTTGTGGTCCCAGTACTTTTTATTTTCATTTCCTATGTTTTCATTCTCTCTACCATCCTGAGGATTCTTTCTTCAGAAGGAAGGCGCAAAGCCTTCTCTACCTGCTCTGCCCACTTAACAGTGGTGATTATATTCTATGGAACCATCCTCTTCATGTATGCAAAGCCCAAGGCTACAGATTCCTCTGGTATAGACAAAGTCCAAGTCACAGACAAAATCATCTCTCTCTTCTATGGAGTCGTGACACCTATGCTCAATCCTCTCATCTACAGTTTGAGGAACAAAGACGTGAAGGCAGCTGTGAAGAATATACTCTGCCAGAAATGCTTCTCAGGAGAAAAGTGAATGTTGCTTTAAAAAAATTCATTTACTCTGAATGCAGGACTAGTTCTCACCTGTAAGTTCCAAAATAAATGTAAGGATTGGTAGCACCATTGATTCTTCAAATTCTCATTTTTCTGTTCCTAGGGTCTAAATGTGAGAGAAATCTAAGGCCCACGTTCTTCATGACTCTCTTAAAGAGAAAAGGGAAAGAAATCTATGGGTAGAAAAGATTCTCACCCAAACCGCAGTTAGTTTAACTCTAGAATGATGAGTTCTATAATCTTATGTAAACAGAAGTAGCATTTAACTAGTTTAACCTCTTATCTTCTATGTGCATCAATTTTCTAGTTTCAAAACTTTCCTAGGAAGGTAAAGTACAAAGTGCCTTTTAAGGGTCAGCGTGCTAAATAAATTCAGCACTAAATGATTCATAATGGGGTAGTGTTTGACCTTAGAGAGGGATGACCACTTTTGGATGTTAGATACCTGGCTGTGTGTATATCATAGGAAAGAGCAGAAAAATGATGCTATTTTTCCTAGAGCTGATATTCTCTTGCCTGCAATCTGGCAAGCATACTTCTGTACAGAGTTGTCTGAAGGAATGTGAGGCTTTGTGCATACATGCCAACTGATGAGGAAATTTGGTCTATTTTTGTTTCAGCAGATGAGTAGTGGTGACTTTGAGTGAAAATTATAATTACTGTTAAGTGACATAAAAATTACTTAGTTTCTGAAGAACTTGGGAACTTGGTAATAATGGATTTAAAGTGTCACAGATTAGGTGTTTTTACTGTTACATGAATTTCCTGTAAAATATGAGCTTTCCATTCATTCAAGGAGTCATCTCTTCCTTAATTCAATTATTCAATCAACCAGTGTTTACTGAGTATCTACTTTGTTTCAGGCATTATGCTACCTGTTAGCAATATATATATATTGCAATATATATATATACACACATAAATATATATATATACACATAAATATAAATATAAACAACATGGAACTGAAAACCAAAACATCACCAAGGGGTGCACAATCTTGTGGAATATAGACTGACTTGAAAAAAATATGAAGAATATTTAATATTAAATATTTACCTTCTCCACTATTTTCTAAACTGGTTCCTTTGTTTGCATTCAAATGAAATGCGTTCATAGTATGTTGGATCTTTATTGCACTGAAGGAGTGAGGGTAGAATAGGACATTCTAAGAAGTCAGATCTCTGATACCCCCTAACCCTCTAGCTGGCTGTGCCTTTGTTTCTTATGTTCTGTGTTTCTTAATATTTCATTTGGGAAAAATGAAAGTTGCTGGGAAAAGTTTTAAAACTACTATGGTATACTATAGCATCTAGTAAGAGTTGTAAGAAAGAACTGGATACTTTTGAATTGGTGTTTTAGAGGGGTCATTTTGGAACTGCAGAGGATGAAGTGGTACACCTCCTGCTGATAAATTCCTTGGTCACTTTCACATTTCTTGACCAGCCACTTGCCCTTACCTTGTTTTCCTTCCTGTAGGCTTCAGAGTACTGAGATCCACTCATTTCCTTGCAGTTTTTATTCCCATCCTGATCGGTTATGGAACAAGGTTTCTCAAATAACTTTCATGATTCATTCTTTCCTTTAAAGTTTTACTTTAATTAATAGAGGCAACAGAGAAGAAAAAAAAGATAGCATGAATGGGAACATTCCACAGGTTTAGAAAATCTTCCAGACTTTACCAGAATTAGCTCTGATAAAAGAGAACCAATTTGACTCCTGAATGCAAATTTCTTTCCTCATTCTTTCCTTATATTTCTGTTCCTTTTTTGGTTTTAAACTTCACTAAATACTTAATGTATTTTTTTTTTTTTTTTGGTCACTAACACTATGCTCTGTAGTATTTCCCCCTCAACTGTTCAGTATTTACCTTATTCTACCTTGTTCATTTGTGTTTACAAACATATTCATATATGCAAATGTAAAGAACATTTTAAGGAAACCCGGAGTCAAATAGTATGTTGTTAGACCATCTCTGAAATCACACATTCTCTGAGTTCTACGGTTATTAAAATCCAACTTGAAAAAGATCAGTTGGTCAATGTGAGGTGAGTATAGAGTGCAATCCTTTATATGAAAATGTTAGAAAACTTTAAGGTACTAGAGAAATGGGAAATATGATTATTTTATATATTAGTTTCTCAATAGCAGATCAGATCTCAAAACCAGATCCCGTATCACTATGAACTTCCCTATTAGAACTAATTTTGGATCCCATCAATTTTGTAAGGTAGTTATTCATTGTCATTTATATCTGATTTCCTCTTTTATTTCATTGTGGACCCATTGGTTTTTTAGTATCATGTTGTTTAGTCTCCATGTATTTGTTTTTTCCTATTTTTCTTTCTGTTTGATTTCCTAGTTTCATAATGCTAGGGTCAGAAAAGACACTTGAAATAATTTCTGTCCTCTTAAATTTGTAGAGACTTACTTTTTGTCCTAGTATGTGGTTCATGCACACTTGAAAAGAATGTATATTTTTGAATGTAGTGTTCTGTGGGTGATGATTAAGTCTGTCTGGTCAATTGTGTCTTTTTTGTCTCTTTTTAAAATTTTTTAAATTGGAGGATAATTTCAATATTGTATTGGTTTCTGCCCTACATCAACATGAACATCCCTCCCATCTCCCACCCCATACCTCCCCTGTAGGTTGTCACAGAGCACCAGATTTGATTTCCCTGCATCAGGGCAAATTCCCGCTGACTATCTGTTTTACAGACAGTAATGTATATGTTTCAGTGCTACCATCTCAAATCCTACCCCTCCTTCTTTCCCCTACTGTGTCTGAAAGTCTGTTCTTTATGTCTGCATCTCCTTTGCTGCCCTGCAAAATTTGTTCATCAGTGCTATCATTCTAAATTTCACCCATTATGTTTTGATTAGAGCAGTTAGTCCAGTGCCATTGAAAGTAATTATTGATAGATATGTACTTATTGCCATTTTAACCCTGTTTTCTAGTTGATTTTTTTAGTTCATTTTTGTTTCTTTTTTCTTTTTTCTTTTTCGATTTGATGGTTTTCTTTGATTTTTATGCTTGAGTTATGTTTTTTTTTGTGTGTGTGTGTGTGTGTGTGTGTGTGTGTGTGTGTGTGTGTGTGTGTGTGTGTGTATCTATTGTATGTTTCTGATTTCTGGTTACCCTAGTTTTCAAGAATGTTAACCCACAATAATACCTATGTGCTTCAGACTAATAGTCATTTAAATTAAAATGCATTCTAAAAGATCCATGTTTTTTTACTTCCCTCCCCCAAATTTTGTGATTTTTCTTTCCTACTTTACATGTTCATGTTTATCTACTTATTGTAGCTATAATTGCTTTTACAAATTTTTGTTTGTTTTTTTAAATCTATGTACTGGCTTAGAGTGATCTTCAGTTCAGTTCAGTTCAGTTCATTTCACTCGCTCAGTCGTGTCTGACTCTTTGCGACCCCATGAATCGCAACACGCCAGGCCTTCCTGTTCATCACCATCTCCCGGAGTTCACTCAGACTCACGTCCATCAAGTACGTGATGCCATCCAGCCATCTCATCCTCTGTTGTCCCCTTCTCCTCCTTCCTCCCAGCATCAGAGTCTTTTCCAATGAGTCAACTCTTCTCATGAGGTGGCCAAAGTATTGGAGTTTCAGCTTTAGCATCCTTCCTTCCAAAGAAATCCCAGGGCTGATCTCTTTCAGAATGGACTGGTTGGATCTCCTTGCAGTCCAAGGGACTCTCAAGAGTCTTCTCCAACACTACAGTTCAAAACCATCAATTCTTCGGTGCTCAGCCTTCTTCACAGTCCAACTCTCACATCCATACATGACCACTGGAAAAACCATAGCCTTGACTAGACAGACCTTAGTTGGCAAAGTAATGTCTCTGCTTTTGAATATACTATCTAGGTTGGTCATAACTTTTCTTCCAAGGAATAAGCGTCTTTTAATTTCATGGCTGCAATCACCATCTGCAGTGATTTTGGAGCCCCCCAAAATAAAGTCTGACACTGTTTCCATTGTTTCCCCATCTATTTCCCATAAAGTGATGGGACCGGATGCCATGATCTTTGTTTTATGAATGTTGAGCTTTAAGCCAACTTTTTCGCTCTCCTCTTTCACTTTCATCAAGAGGCTTTTTAGCTCCTCTTCACTTTCTGCCATAAGGGTGGTGTATTTGCCTTTCCTATTGTGATTTTTCCCTTCCCTATAGACTCTTGCTTCTTTGCTGTTTGGAGAGGACCTTTCAGTATTTCTTTTAAGTTAGGTTTAGTATTGTTGTAATCTTTTAATTTTTGCTTGCCTGAGAAATCCTTTATTTTTCCTCCTAGTTTTAATGATAATATTGCTGAGGAGAGTATCCTAGAGTTCAGGTTTTTTTTTCCTTCCAGGATTTTGAAGATTTCATGCCACTCCCTTTCTGCCTGAAAAGTTTCTGCAGAGAAATCAACTGATAGCCTTATGGGTGTTCTCTTGTAACTGTTTATCTCTTGCTACCTTTAGAATCCTCTCTTTAATTTTTTGTCATTTTAATTAGTTATGATATGTCTTGATGTGAGTCTGTTTGATTTCATCTTGTTTGGGACCCTCTGTGATTCCTTCATCTAACCCTTTTTTAGATTTGGTAAGTTTTCAGCCATAATTTCTTTATATACATTTTCAGTCACCTTCTTTCTCTGTTCCCCTTCTGGAACATATTATGCCTAGGTTGGCACTCTTTATATCTTATCATAGATCTTGTATATTGCATGTATTATGTATATATGTATACATATATATGACAATGCTGCTGCTGATGCTATGTTTCTTCAGTTGTGTCCAACTCTTTTTGACCCTGTGGACTGTAGCCCTCCAGGCTCCTCTATCCATGGAATTCTCCAGGCAAGAATACTGGAGTGGGTTGCCATTCCTTTCCCCAGGGTATCCTCCCAACCTAGGGATCAAACCTGAGTCTCCTGCATTGCAGGCAGATTCTTTACCATCTGAGTTACCTTGGAAGCCCATATATGGGACAGTAACAGTTGACAAACCTAGACAACATATTAAAAAGCAGAGACATTACCTTTCTGACAAAGGTCTGTATAATCAAAGCTATGGTTTTTCCAGTAGTCATGTGTAGATGTGAGAGCTGGACCATAAAGAAAGCTGAGTGAGTGGGTGAGTGAAGTCGCTCAGTTGTGTCCAATGCTTTGCGACCCCATTTCCTAAAGGAAATCAGTCCTGAATATTCATTGGAAGGACTGATGCTGAATCCGAAACTCCAATAGTTTGGCCACCTGATGCGAAGAACTGACTCATTTGAAAAGACCCTGATGTTGGGAAAGATTGAAGGCAAGAGGAGAAGGGGACAACAGAGGATGAGATGGTTGGATGGCGTCACCGACTTGATGGACATGAGTTTGAGCAAGCTCTGGGAGTTGGTGATGAACAAGGAAGCATGGTGTGCTGCAGTTCATGGGGTTGCAGAGAGTTGGACACAACTGAGTGACTAAACTGACTGAAGGAGAGAGAAAAGAGAATGATTCATGGTGCCATGATGTCAATATTGTTCCAGGTTTTGAATTCTTTATCACCTCTATTTGGGCTTCCCTGATAGCTCATTTGGATCATCTCTATTCTTTTGTTAAACCGATTCTATGAATTTTAAATTTTTGATATTATAGTAATACTTTCCAGTTATAGACTTCCATTTGGTTCTATCTGTAGTTATTTCTCCACTGAGATTTAGTATTTTTTCCTTCTTTGTGAATGTTTTTTCCTTTACTTTATCTAAATAGTTTTACTAGTTGTTTATCATCCTTTCTTATAATTTCAACATTTGGGCTATCTCAGAGTTTTGATTCCTACTGACTGCCTATTATCTTGAAAGTGTGTCATCTATTTCAGCTTCTTTATATAAGTAATTTTGGATTGTTTCCTGGACAATGTGACATTTGGAGACTATGAATTACAATAAATTCCTATGTGCTGGTTTTGTGATGAACCTGGTTTGAATCAAGCTATAAATGTGGTATTTTTGTTAACTGTTCATATTTTAGTTAAATGTACATTTTTCATCTTTAGCTGAGTTGTGCATACATAGCATAGGAGTCAGTCAGAGAACCTGGTTAAGATTTTGACATAGAACATGATGCTTTTTCTGTATCTCTCCTTTCTGGAATTTTCTCCGTAAGTTAGAGTGGCTTTGATTTCCCAGAACACAATTGGCTTGTCCAGAGAAAATGCTAGTTTAATATCAGAGGTTTTCCCATTCCATATAATGCCTAGTTCAGCCAATAGCCTGAAATGTGAAACTCACATAAAAACATTACTTCTTCTGAGTAATTTTTTTGATACTTTGTACAAAGTTGATAGTTGTCATCTCTGAGAATCTTGAGTTTTATAGGAGCTCTTTCAGTCACAGTGAAAACAATAGAAAAATTAGAAGCTCCCACCACATATTTTATGACTAAGAAGGTTTACACTTCTTCCTTTCTATGAGATTGCCCTCTTCCTAATTCACTAACTAATCATACTTATGTCATTTCCTAATATACAGCAAAAACAAAGTAATGCTGATATTTGGAATGGAGAATATGCTATAATGAATAAGGATTTTGAAATTCTCCTGAGGCCAGATTTGAGCATACCATAAGGGTTAAATGTAACTTAATAGTGAAATTTGAATATATTGTTGTCTTCAGTTCAGTTCAGTTCAGTTGCTCAGTCATGTCCAACTCTTTGTGATCCCATGAATCTCAGCACGCCAGGCCTCCCTGTGCATCAACAACTCCCGGAGTTCACTCAGACTCATGTCCATCGAGTCAGTGATGCCATTCTGCCATCTCATCCTCTGTCTTACTAAGGGTTAAATGAGGCATTATTTGAAAGCATATGACTCCTAGGAGGGCCTCATTACATTTTGTATTTCTCTTTTTACTCTATCTGGCTTGTTAGTCTCTTTTCACCTCAAGTCTCCCCATCATCTATTCCTTCCTTAATCAGGTAAAATGAAGGCTGAACTCCTGAGTTTACTTCCTTTGGTCAACTCCTCCTCTTTAGTCACTTCCTACTAGTGCTTCCTCTGATTTGCACTTTACTCAAATGGAACCACTTAGGAATTCATAATTAACTACCTTATTGTCCAAAACTCAGAGAACAGTAGATAATTGGTATGTACATAAACGGAGAAGGCAATGGCACCCCACTCCAGTACTCTTGCCTGGAAAATCCCATGGATGGAGAAGCCTGGTGGGCTGCAGTCCATGGGGTCGCTAAGAGTCAGAAAAGACTGAGTGGCTTCACTTTCGCTTTTCACTTTCATGCATTGGAGAAGGCAGTGGCTGCCCACTCCAGTGTTCTTGCCTGGAGAATCCCAGGGACGGGGGAGCCTGGTGGTCTGCCGTCTATGGGGTCGCACAGAGTTGGACACGACTGAAGCGACTTAGCAGCAGCAGCAGCAGCAGCAGCAGCATGTACATAAAATGTACTAGGTAAAAAAAAAATAATAGTAAGCTCATTATACTATCTTAAAGTTTCTTTTAATTAAGTAATACCAGTGAAAAGTACAGCATAAGATTGTCTCTCACTGCCTCATTCAGGTACAGACACCCATGAATCATTGCTTAACTTATTTATTTTCAAAAACCAGAGAGCAAATAAGGAAGGCAGTAGGTGGAAGAGGCAGTATAATTTAATTAATTTATAAGACATCTTTGTGGTGTGCTAGGTGTCTTGTATATACCATCTTTAAAAAATTTTTATTTTTTAATTGAAGGATAATTACTTTATGAATTTTGTTGTTTTCTGTCAAACCTCAACATGAATCAACCATAGGTATACATACATCCCCTCCTTTTTGAACCTCCCTCCCATATCCTTCCCCATCCCACCCCTCTAGGTTGATACACCATCTTTTAAAATTTGTTTAATTAATTAATAATGATAGATAGTGTAATGAAGTGCTGACTCGGAGTTGATTTCTTCTTTAATTTATTCAACACTGTGGATGTATCTTGTGTGGACTAGGGATTCATTATAGATATGAGATTTTCCCTACTCTTAAGGATTATCACCAGATAATGTTGTAAGATGAGAAAACTCAGGCTTGAATAAAGATCACACAGGTCATATATGGTGGCCAAGACTTGAGCCTGTATTCCCTACATTACTTTTAGAATATGTTTGAAGAATAAGCTAAATATGAGCAAATATTTCAGGAAGACAAGAATAATTGTGAGAAATTCTTAAAAAGAAAAATAAAAGGCTGTCTATTAGTCTTACTTCCATTTCTCTGAAGGAGTATTACAATTTTGATTCTTAATTTTTATTTTGAATCAGAGGAATCTTTCCATTTGTGCTGCAAACTGAATTTCTTTCATGGCAAAACAAAACAACAAAAAGTCTTTATCTTCTATAGACGTTTGACAACATTCTTATCACCAGCATATATGTGGAATTAACTTAAAATGTGTTCTTAAAAGTAAAACCTGAGTTTATAGTGCAGAATTAGAGTGGAAATATAAAATAAGAGGGTCAATGAGATCTTAAGAAACACCACCATGTACTATAACTCCTTAGTCAATCAAAGGGAAGAATTTTAACTTCTTCGGCATGTTCTACTCAGTTGTTTATCTTCCTTTGTTTTATGTTCCCTCCATATAAAGATTATGTTCGATTTTATAAAAATATTTGGAATTGTGGTTTGGGGGATTAAATAATATATAAAATTTTATTATTGTGCAATATTTTAGATACTTAGATTTATATTTATACTATTGTTTTCATTTTAACTAATTCAGTGGTTAATGATGGCCTACTATTTTTAATTAACTTGGCACTACAATGTGGTTGGAGAAGATGCTTGGCATTGAAAGGTTGTTGTTGAATCACAACGCCAGGATTCTTGGCCCCCAGAGGAGAAGAATTTAATCCGGGGCCAGAGACGAGGCTTGATTGCTCAGAGCTTTTGTGCAATAAAGTTTTATTAAAGTATAAAGGAGATAGAGAAAGCTTCTGACATAGGCCTCAGAAGGGGGCAGAAAGAGTACCCCCTGCTAGTCTTTAGCTGGATGTTATATAGTCATCAGCAGTCTGTTAATGAAAGAAAGGACTGTCTCAAAACTTAGAATGGCACCAGGCACCATACCCATAAGATGTATTTTAGGATAATCTTGGCTCCAAATGGTTCATCTTGGGCCATAAAAGGATTAACTTGAATCTTGAAGAAGGGCAGAGCACCATACAAATAGTGTTATTTACATAGATTAGAGGAACAATATTGGAGTATAACATACTGGTTTATCAAGTAGGTTCTGAGCCAAAAGGCAGAACCGACTTGAAGACAGAGTTTGGGGTAAATGCATAGTACATTAGCATAGCTTAAGATAAACATTTCCATAAGCAAAAGGCATTGGTTAACTTCAGGTGAAACCAGGTGTCATGGCAACACAGAATTTTAAGAGAAACCTCCTTTTAAATTTGTATAGAGAAGGAAAAAAAATATCGCTAGTTTGTTTCTTCCTGCCTCTTAAGGGAGATAAAAATGTCTGACACTTGTAGGCTATTTCCTCCATTTGGAGACCCCCTGGCCTTCCTGCCTGTTACCCTCTAAGCATGATTTCAATTTTCTTAAATTTACTGAGGTTTTATTTGTGACCCAAGATGTGGTCTATCATGGAGAATGTTTCATGTGCACTTGAGTGAAGGTGTGTTCTTCTGCGTTTGTATGCAATGTCCTAAAGATATCAATGAGACCCATCTGATCTAATATATCATTTAAGACTTGTGTTTCCTTATTCATTTTCTGTTTTGATGAAATGTCCATTGGTGTGAGTGGGGTGTTAAACTCTCCTACTATTATTGTGTTACTGTCAATTTCTCCTTATATATATGTTAGTGTTTGTGTTATGGATTGAGGTGCTCCTATGTTGGGTGCATAGATACCTACAATTGTTATGTCTTCCTCTTGGATTGATCACTTGATCAGTATGTAGTGTCCTTCCTTATCTCTTCTAACCTTTATTTTAAGGTCTATTTTGTCTGATATGAGGATTGCTACTCCAGCTTTCTTTTGCTTCCCATCTGCATGGAGTATATATTTCCATTGTCTCACTTTCAATCTGTATGTGTCTTGAGGTCTGATATGGGCTTCATGTAGACAGCATATATATGTGTCTTGCTTTTGTATCCATTCAGCCAGTCTGTGTCTTTTGGCTAGAGTGCTTAATCCATTTACATTTAAAGTAATTATTGTTATATATGTTCCCATTGCCATTTTCTTAATCATTTGGGGTTGATTTTGTAGATCCTCTTTCTTCTGTTGTATTTCTTGACAATATAAATCCCTTTAAATTCGTTGTAAAACTGGTTTGGTGGTACTGAATTCTCTTAACTTTTGCTTGTCTGAAAAGCTTTTTATTTCTCCATCAATTTTGAATGGGATTATTGCTAGGCACAGTAATCTTGGTTGTAGATTTTTCCCTTTCAGTACTTTAAATATATCCTGCCATTCCCTTCTGGCCTGAAGAGTCTCTGCTGAAAGATCAGCTGTTAAGCATATGGGGTTTCCCTTGTATGTTACTTGTTGCTTCTCTCTTGCTGCTTTTAATATTCTTTCTTTGTGTTTAGTCTTTGTTAGTTTGATTAGTATGTGTCTTGGCATATTTCTCCTTTGGTTTATCCTGTATGGGACCCTTTGTCCCTGTTGTACTTGATTAACTATTTCCTTTTCCATGTTGGGGAAATTTTCAACTATAATCTCTTCGAATATTTTCTCATAATCCTTCTTTTTCTCTTCTTCTTCTGGGACCCCTATTATTCGAATGTTCGTGCATTTGATATTGTCCCAGAAGTCTCTGAGACTTCCTCAGCTCTTTTCATTCTTTTTACTTTATTCTGCTCTTCAGAAATTATTTCTACCATTTTATCTTCCTGCTCACTGATTTGTTCTTCCACTTCAGATATTCTGCTATTGATTCCTTCTAGAGTATTTTCAATTTCAGTAATAGTGTTCTTTGTCTATGTGTGTTTATTCTTTAATTCTTCTAGGTCTTTGTTAATTGATTCCTGCATTTTCTCTATTTTCTTTTCAAAGTTTTTTTTT
Source organism: Ovis aries (assembly GCF_016772045.2). Classification (NCBI taxonomy): domain Eukaryota; kingdom Metazoa; phylum Chordata; class Mammalia; order Artiodactyla; family Bovidae; genus Ovis; species Ovis aries. Next base: position 18,349,859 of record NC_056055.1, read on the forward strand.
TTTTTTTAATCATCTTTACTATCGTTATTCTGAATTCTTTTTCTGGTAGTTTGCCTATTTCCTCTTCATTTATTTGGACTTCTGTGTTTCTAGTTTGTTCCTTCATTTGTGCAGAATTTCTATGCCTTTCAGTATTGTTTTGTTTTGTTTTAAGTGATTGTGTTTGAGGTCTCCTTTCCCAGGCTTCACAAAGTTGAATTCTTTCTTTGAAGCAGGTTGAATTCTTTCTTCCTTTTGGTTTCTGCCCTCTAAGTTTCAGTTCAGTTCACTTGGTCAGTCGTGTCCGACTCTGCGACCCCATGAATCGCAGCGCGCCAGGCCTCCCTGTCCATCACCATCTCCCGGAGTTCACTCAGACTCACGTCCATCAATTCCGTGATGCCATCCAGCCATCTCATCCTGGGTCGTCCCCTTCTCCTCCTGCCCCCAATCCCTCCCAGCATCAGAGTTTTTTCCAATGAGTCAACTCTACTCATGAGGTGGCCAAAGTACTGGAGTTTCAGCTCTAGCATCATTCTTTCCAAAGAAATCCCAGGGTTGATCTCCTTCAGGATGGACTGGTTGGATCTCCTTGCAGTCCAAGGGACTCTCAAGAGTCTTCTCCAACACCATAGTTCAAAAGCATCAATTCTTTGGCGCTCAGCCTTCTTCACAGTCCAACTCACATCCATACATGACCACAGGAAAACCATAGCCTTGACTAGATGGACCTTAGTTGGCAAAGTAATGTCTCTGCTTTTGAATATGCTATCTAGGTTGGTCATAACTTTTCTTCCAAGGAGTAAGCATCTTTTAATTTCATGGCTGCAATCACCATCTGCAGTGATTTTGGAGCCCCCCAAAATAAAGTCTGACCCTATTTCCACTGTTTCCCCATCTATTTCCCATAAAGTGATGGGACCGGATGCCATGATCTTCGTTTTCTGAATGTTGAGCTTTAGGCCAACTTTTTCGCTCTCCTCTTTCACTTTCATCAAGAGGCTTTTAGCTCCTCTTCACTTTCTGCCATCAGGGTGGTGTCATCTGCATATCTGAGGTTATTCATATTTCTCCCTGCAATCTTGATTCCAGCTTGTGTTTCTTCCGTCCAGTGTTTCTCATGATGTACTCTGCATATAAGTTAAATAAGCAGGGTAACAATATACAGCCTTGATGTACTCCTTTTCCTATTTGGAACCAGTCTGTTGTTCCATGTCCAGTTCTAACTGTTGCTTCCTGACCTGCATACAGATTTCTCAAGAGGCAGGTCAGGTGGTCTGTATTCCCATCTCTCTCAGAATTTTCCACAGTTTATTGTGATCCACACAGTCAAAGGCTTTGGCATAGGCAATAAAGCAGAAATAGATGTTTTTCTGGAACTCTCTTGCTTTTTCCACAATCCAGCGGATGTTCGCAATTTGATCTCTGGTTCCTCTACCTTTTCTAAAACCAGCTTGAACATCTGGGAGTTCATGGGTCATGTATTGCTGAAGCCTGGCTTGGAGAATATTGAGCATTACTTTACTAGCATGTGAAATGAGTGCAATTGTGCAGTAGTTTGAACAGTCTTTGGCATTTCCTTTCTTCGGAATTGGAATGAAAACAGACCTTTTCCAGTCCTGTGGCCACTGCTGAGTTTTCCCAATTTACTGGCATATTGAGTGCAGCACTTTCACAGCACCATCTTTCAGGATTTGAAACAGCTCAATTGAAATTCCATCACCTCCACTAGCTTTGTTCATAGTGATGCTTTCTAAGGCCCACTTGACTTCACATTCCAGGATGTCTGGCTCTAGATGAGTGATCACATCATCATGATTATCTGGGTCGTGAAGATCTTTTTTGTACAGTTCTTCCATGATTTCTTGCCACCTCTTCTTAATATCTTCTGCTTCTCTTAGGTCCATACCATTTCTGTCCTTTATTGAGCCCATCTTTGCATGAAATGTTCCCTTGGTGTCTCTCATTTTCTTGAAGAGATCTCTAGTCTTTCCCAATCTGTTGTTTTCCTCTATTTCTTTGCATTGATCGCTGAAGAAGGCTTTCTTATCTCTCCTTGCTATTCTTTGGAACTCTGCATTTAGATGCCTATATTTTCCTTTTCTCTTTTGCTTTTGCTTCTCTTCTTTTCACAGCTATTTGTAAGGCCTCCCCAGACAGCCATTTTGGTGTTTTGCATTTCTTTTCCATGGGGATGGTCTTGATCCCTGTCTCCTATACAATGTCACGAACTTCATTCCATAGTTCATCAGGCACTCTATCTTTCAGATCTAGGCCCTTAAATCTATTTCTCACTTCCACTGTATAATCATAAGGGATTTGATTTAGGTCATACCAGAATGGTCTAGTGGTTTTCCCTACTTTCTTCCATTTAAGTCTGAATTTGGTAATAAGGAGTTCATGATCTGAGCCACAGTCAACTCCTTGTCTTGTTTTTGTTGACTGTATAGAGCTTCTCCATCTTTGGTTGCATAGAATATAATCAATCTGATTTCGGTTTGGTCCAATGGTTTGTGTAAACTTCCTATAGGGTGAGATTTGTGTTGAGTTTTTGTTTGGTTGTTTGTTTGCTTTTCTTCTGATGAGCAAGGCTGAGTGAGGTGGTAATCCTCTGCTGATGATTGGGTTTGGATTTTTGTTTTGTTTGTTGTTTAGTTGAGGCATCCTGCCTAGGGTGCTATTGGTGGTTGGGTGGTGCCAGGTCTTATATTCCAGTGGTTTCCTTTGTGTGAGTTCTCACTATTTGATACCCCCTAGGGTTAGTTCTCTGGTAGTCTGGGGTCTTGGAGTTAGTGCTCCCACTCTAAAGGCACAGGGCTTGATCTCTAGTCAGGAACAAAGATTCCACAAGTGGTTTGTTATGGCATTAAGTGAGATTAAACAAATATCCAAAAACTGAGAAAGCAAAGATGAACCCCAGACAAATGGCAGTTACAAAATTAGGCAAATAACAAGTAAAATAATGGAATATACACATACAGATGTACACCCATGAGCAAAGTCAAGACAGTCCAACAAAATTAAAGTACAGTAGATTGACCTGGCAGACAAAGGAAATCAAAAATTATAATTAGCAGTTAGAACAAAACTAACTTAAGCACACACTGGAAAACAAAACTAAAGCAAGACACCAAGGGGGGAATAAAGGAAGGAAAACAAAACTAAAAATATGTTGAGAGGAAAGAAAAGAAAGAAAGAATATATATGCAGTTAAACAGAGGTAGATGAAGAAGATTTATATACATTAAGGATTAACTGCAAGAGGAAAAGAATAGTAGGAAAGGCAAACAAAGGAATAAATGTATAAAAAGTATAATAGGTTTAAAAAATTAAAAGTTAAAGTTATAGAAAAGGAAAAAAACAAAAACAAAATTCGGAAGAAGTTAAAAAGAAGGAAAACTCCACAGAACTGCAAAAGCCCAATGTAGAGGCAGAGGTTTATAACAGCAAGGGAAAGTGTGACTGGATACATACCCATCAGTTCAGTTCAGTCGCTCAGTCGTGTCCGACTCTTTGCGACCCCATGAATTGCAGCACGCCAGGCCTCCCTGCCCATCACCAACTCTCAGAGTTCACTCAGATTCACGTCCATCGAGTCGGTAATGCCATCCAGCCATCTAATGCTGGGTCGTCCCCTTTTCCTCCTGCCCCCAATCCTTCCCAGCATCAGAGTCTTTTCCAATGAGTCAACTCTACTCATGAGGTGGCCAAAGTACTGGAGTTTCAGCTCTAGCATCATGCCTTCCAAAGAAATCCCAGGGCTGATCTCCTTCAGAATGGACTGGTTGGATCTCCTTGCAGTCCAAGGGACTCTCAAGAGTCTTCTCCAACACTACAGTTCAAAAGCATCAATTCTTCAGCGCTCAGCCTTCTTCACAGTCCAACTCTCACATCCATACATGACCAGAGGAAAAACCGTAGCCTTGGCTAGATGGACCTTAGTTGGCAAAGTAATGTCTCTGCTTTTGAATGTGCTATCTAGGTTGGTCATAACTTTTCTTCCAAGGAGTAAGTGCCTTTTAATTTCATGGCTGCAATCACCATCTGCAGTGATTTTGGAGCCCCAAAAAGTAAAGTCTGACACTGTTCCACTGTTTCCCATCTATTTCCCATGAAGTGATGGGACCGGATGCCATGATCTTCGTTTTCTGAATGTTGAGCTTTAAGCCAACTTTTTCACTCTCCGCTTTCACTTTTATCAAGAGGCTTTTTATTTCCTCTTCACTTTCTGCCATCAGGGTGTTGTCATCTGCATATTTGAGGTTATTGATATTTCTCCTGGCAATCTTGATTCCAGCTTGTGTTTCTTCCAGTCCAGCATTTCTCATGATGTACTCTGCATATACCCATAGGCAAAATCAAAACAGTCCAACAAAAATAAAGTATGATAGATTGACATGGCGATAAAAAGAAACAAAATATTATATCTACCAGAACAAAACTAATTAAAGCACACGGTGAAAAACAAAACTAAAGCAAGGTGCCATTTGGGGAATAAAGCCATGAAAATAACACTAACAAATATCTTGAGAGGAAAGGAGAGTAAGGAAACAAAGAAAGGATAGCTATGCAAAGTTAAATAGAGGTAGGAAAAGAAGAATTATATATGTTAAAGATTAACTGCAAGGGGAAAAGAATAGTAGGAAAAGCATACAAAGGAATAAATGTAGAAAAAATAATAATAGGTTTAAAAAATTAAAAATTAAAATTTAAAAAAAGAGAGAAGAAAAAAATAAAAAGGAAAACTCCACAGAACTGCAAATACCCAATGTAGAGGCAGAGGTTTGTGACAACAATAAAAAATGTGACTGAGGAAAAAAAAAAGCTCAAAAGCTTAACTGGATTTCTTAGTGCATGTAAAGTCAACAAGTACAAAAGAGGGTGGAAAAAAGGGAAATAAAGGAAAAATAAATCCAAAAGAATCTACTGAACAAGTCAAAAAATAAGAATAATAAAATGCTTTTCTTGAGGCACTGCTGCCAGAGTCCTTTCTCTTGCTGGAAGTCACAGTCCCCCTTACCTCCCTAGGACTCCCTGCAACACTGTGCTGATCTTTGGCCCTGCTGTGGGGGCTCTCAGATTCTAGTCTGGTCCTACTCCTCTGTGTTCCTGCCTCCAGTGTCCACAGCTATTAGAAATAGTGCATTTTCTTTTGTGAGAGCTCTCTTTTCTGGCCTTTTATATATTCCATAGACACAGAGTCTGCTTAGTTGGTCATTTGGATTTAATCTGCAGCTGGTGGGAAGGTTTTGGGTCTTCTTTGTTAGCTGCACTGCCCTTAGGTTTCAATAGTGGTTTTATTTCCTCCTCTACATGTGAGTCATCCACTGGGGTTTGCTCCTGAGGCTGCCCTGGAGGACTTGGGTTTACCCCTGTGAGGGCCAGGTGTGGAGGTGGTGCAGCTGATTGGGTCACAGGGATTCTGCCACAGCAAGTACTCAGGGGAGTTGGCGGCTAGGGGAGCAGGAAATATAGTGCTCTAGAAGGGTACGGCAACCAGCATTGGCCAATGCTCAGTATTCTTGCCTGGAGAACCCTCCTCTCTGACAGAGAAGCCTGGCAGTCCACAGTCTACAGGATCGTAAAGAGTCAGACATGACTGAAGCGACCCTGTGTACATAGACACAAGATTATTTTTGCCTGTGGCAGCTCTGTCCCTGTGACAGTTGAGCATGAAGGTGGAGCAGCTACTTGGCTTGCAGGGACCCTGGAGGTGCCAAGTGTACAGGGACATAGGTGCCACAGGAGTTATGTCCCTATCAGAGTCTTTTCTCAAGCTTCTTGTAGTTGGCAATCAGAAGGCCTCTTTAGCCAGTCTTTCTCCGAACCCTACTTTAAAAAAAATTTTTTTTAAATTGGGGGATAATTGCTTTCCAATTCTGTATTGATTTTTACCATATGTGCATGCATCCTAAGTCTCCTTAGTCATGTCTGACTCTTTGTGACCCCATGGACTGTCAGGCTCCTCTGTCCTGTGTTGCCATGCCCTCCTCCATGGGATCTTCCCCACCCAGGGATCAAACCCAAGTTCTCCAAAGTCTCCTGCATTGGCAGGCAGATTCTTTACCACTGTGTCTCTTGGAAAGCTTCAGCCATAGTTTACATGTTTCCTTTCCCTCTTAAGCCTCCCTCCCACACCCCCACCCCATCCAACCCCTCTAGGTTGTCACAGAGCACTGGTTAGGACTCCCTGTGTTATACAACATCTTCCCACTAGCTATCTGTTTTACATATGGTAATGTAATATGTATGTTTCAGTGCTACTCCCTCAATCCATCCACCCTCTCATTCCCCCACTGTGTCTACAGCTCTCTTTTCTTTGTTTCTGTCTCTATTCCTGCCCTGCAAATAAGTTCATCAGTACCATTTTTCTAGATTTCATATATATGTGTTAATATACAATATTTGTTTTTCTCTTTCTGATTTAACTTTGCTGTCTATAACAAGCTCTAGTTTAATCCACTTCACTAGAATTGACTCAAATGTATTCTTTTTTTATGGCTGAGTAGTTTTCTGTTGTAATGCATTCTGCAACTTTTTTATCCATTCATATGTTAATAGACATCTATATTCTTTCCATGTCCTGGCTATTGTAAATGAACCCTGGTGTACATTTGTCTTTTTGAATTATCGTTTTCTCAGGATATATGCCCAGCAGCTGGGATTGCTGGGTCATATGGTAGTTTTGGGACTTCCCTGGTGGCTCAGATGGTAAAGCATCTGACTACAATGCGGGAGATCCAGGTTTGATCCCTGGATTGGGAAGATCTTCTGGAGAAGGAAATGGCAACCCATTCCAGTACTCTTGCCTGGAAAATCCCATGGATGGAGGAGCCTGGTAAACTACAGTCCATGGGGTTGCAAAGAGTTGGACATGACTGAGCAACTTCACTTTCTTTTTTTTCTATGGTAGTTTTATTCCTAGTATTTTAAGGACTCTCCATATTGTTCTCCACAGTGGCTGTATCAATTTACATTCCCACCAACAGTGCCAGAAGGTTCCCTTTTCTTCACATTCTCTCCAGCGTTTATTGTTTGTAGATTTTTTGATGATGGCCATTCTGACTGGTGTGAGGTGATAACCTCATTGTAGTTTTGATTTGCATTTCTCTAATAATGAGTGATGTTGAGCATTTTTTTCATGCATTTATTGGCCATCGGTTTGTCTTCTTTGGAGAAGTGTCTGTTTAGGTCTTCTATCTACTTTTGATTGGGTTGTTTTTTATTCTGATACTGAGCTGCCTGTACTGCTTGTATATTTTGGAGATTAATCCTTTGTCGGTTGCTTTATTTGCAATTATTTTCTCCTGTTTTGAGGGTTGCCTTTTCATCTTGTTTATGGTTTCCTTTGCTGTGCAAAAGTTTTTAAGTTTAATTAGGTCCCATTTGTTTATTTTTGTTTTTATTTCCATTACTCTAGGAGGTGGGTCAAAGAGGATCTTGCTGAAATTTATGTCAAAGAGTGTTCTATGTTTTCCTCTAAGAGTTTTATAGTTTCTGGCCTTACATTAGGTCTTTAATCCCTTTTTAAGTTTTTCATATGTATGGTGTTAGGACGTGTTCTATTTTCATTCTTTTATACATAGCTGTTCTGTTTTCCTAGCACCACTTATTGAAGAGGTTATCTTTTCTCCATTGTATATTCTTGCCTCCTTTGTCAAAGATAAGGTACCCATAGGTGCATGGGTTAACCTCTGGGCTTTCTATATTGTTTTGTTGATCTATATTTCTGTTTCGTTCCAGTACCATACTGTTTTGATTAGTCTTACAATTTTATGAGATTACAGATGTTTTCAGAACATGATATAGTTAGACTTGTGATCATGACATTTCTAACTCTGAAATTCTATAATTCTACATATGACTTTATTTTGTTCTGCTTATATTAAAACTCTTGCCTTAAAATACATAAGCTTTTTTTGTTCATAAACTCAAATATGTCAATTTCTTATCATTTTCTCCATAACCAGGGTTTACTCACTATTTTTCTCATAGGGCCTCCTTGTTTTCAGGCTATAGATGATAGGAGAGATTATGGAAGTGACTACCCCATAGACTAGGGTAATCAGTTTGTTCAAAATCATTCTTTGGACTTTAGCTTCATGTCCACAAAAAGGATTGTTTCATAAAACACAATCACCACTTCTCAGTACAGCATAGATGATGAAAATATAGGCAACAAATGAGCTGTAATGGAGTAAATGAAAATATTACATTGCCCAACATTATTATACTCATTAAAAATATTTATTCAGACAGCTTTATTAAAGGCACTATTTCACAAAAATTATTAATTATATTTTTTCCACAAAAGAACACTCATAATGTGAGTACATTTTGTGCCAATCCATTGAGAAAGTTTAATCCCCAGATAGCTACCATCTAAACACTAAGTGTCTTATTTACAATGATGAATTATCTCAGAAATTTGTTTATGGCCATGTAGAAATCTCATGCCATCACTGCCAGGAACACACACTCTGTGAACTGCATTACATAGAGAGATAGGCATTTTTAAAGTTATGAATGAGATAGGTTTTTTTAATAATAGGAAGGGGGACAAGAGAGGATGTGTGCCAGATATCCAGGAAGGAGAGGTTACCAAAAGAGAAGTCCATGGTGTTCATGGCATGTGGAGGAAGGATTGTTAGAGGGTAAAAATGACTAAGGTACTGTTTTCAGGGCTTATCAGGCACATCACTAAAGACATGACAAAAATGAATTTTTGTCAGTTCCTTGGTACTCAGAAAGGTCTTTCAGAATGAATTCAATTTCAGTTGTCCAGATGATTCTTTGCATTTTCTGTTTCTTTCTTGAAATGATCCAGAAAAAGAAATAGCACGTAAGTTAAATGAGTTGTCCTATGTTACATAAATTAAGAGGTAAAAACTATGTGAGCACTATCTGGAGTATGGTAATATCAGTGAGATCAGCTCATGGGATTTCTCTTCTAGAGCATAAAACAGCTGAGCAACATCAGTAACTTATTAAAAATACAGGCTGCTATATTCCATTTCCTGGGACTGTGATACACAAAATCTGAAGCAGGGAAGAATGGTTAGTATTTTTAATAAATATCTGTTATGAGATAGGTTAAAAAATATAAACTAAAATTTATCTGTCAAAAATGTAAAAGAATAATTTCATTTGCTTGAAACATTGTTCTGATGTTACTTATTTGGGTGCTTCACTTAAGTAATGTTAGACATAGGATTTTGAGGACCCCTGTGACTTGGGGCGAAGAAAGGAAGAAATAATTGAAGAGCTCTGTTCTTGGAGAGAAGCTTAATCATATGGTGACAGACCAGGACCTAATATGACATTCAGAAACAAATTCCTTGTAATCAGGTCAATAAACTTTAGAAACAATGATGTTGGATACCCAGTTTTAATTACTTCCCTGTTCAATTGCTGTTTTCCCCCCATTATCTTCAGACTTTGAGTCAAAATTTGTTATACCTATTTAGTGGTTTGTGGTAAACAAACTGTATTTACTATTTGTGTGAAGCAGTTCAAGGAAAGGTGAGTTCTGCCTGCAAAAGTCAAAAAACAAAACAAAAACAGCTCAGGGTACTTAGAATATATATGTATTCACCATTACCTCCTAATTGGTAAATTAGATAGTGACTATATGTCAGTTAATTTGAGTGTATCTCTTTGGGTAAATTCTTTGGAGATTCTTTTTTTTTTTATTAAATTTTTACTTTTACTTTATTTTACTTTACAATACTGTATTGGTTTTTCCATATATTGACATGAATCCACCATGGGTGTACATGCATTCCCAAACATGAACCCCCCTCCCACCTCCCTCCCCATAACATCTCTCTGGGTCATCCCCGTGCACCAGCCCCAAGCATGCTGTATCCTGCATCGGACATAGACTGGTGATTCGATTCTTACATGATAGTATACGTTTCAATGCCATTCTCCCAAATCATCCCACCCTCTCCCTCTCCCTCTGAGTCCAAAAGTCCACTATACACATCTGTGTCTTTTTTGCTGTCTTGCATACAGGGTCATCATTGCCATCTTTCTAAATTCCATATATATGTGTTAGTATACTGTATTGGTGTTTTTCTTTCTGGCTTACTTCACTCTGTATAATCAGCTCCAGTTTCATCCATCTCATCAGAACTGATTCAAATGTATTCTTTTTAATGGCTGAGTAATACTCCATTGTGTATATATACCACAGCTTTCTTATCCATTCATCTGCTGATAAAGTTGCAGGATATAAAATCAACACACAGAAATCCCTTGCATTCCTATGCACTAATAATGAGAAAGTAGAAAAAGAAATTAAGGAAACAATTCCATTCACCATTGCAATGAAAAGAATAAAATACTTAGGAATATATCTACCTAAAGAAACTAAAGACCTATATATAGAAAACTATAAAACACTGATGAAATAAATCAAAGAGGACACTAATAGATGGAGAAGTATACCGTGTTCATGGATTGGAAGAATCAATATAGTGAAAATGAGTATACTACCCAAAGCAATTTACAAATTCAATGCAATCCCTATCAAGCTACCAGCGATATTTTTCACAGAACTAGAACAAATAGTTTCAAGATTTGTATGGAAATACAAAAACCTCGAATTGCCAAAGCAATCTTGAGAAATAAGAATGGAACTGGAGGAATCAACTTGCCTGACTTCAGGCTCTACTACAGAGCCACAGTCATCAAGACAGTATGGTACTGGCACAAAGACAGAAATATAGATCAATGGAACAAAATAGAAAGCCCAGAGATAAATCCACACACATATGGACACCTTATCTTTGACAAAGGAGGCAAGAATATGCAATGGAGTAAAGACAATCTCTTTAACAAGTGGTGCTGGGAAAACTGGTCAACCACTTGTAGAAGAATGAAACTAGATCACTTTCTAACACCGCACACAAAAGTAAACTCAAAATGGATTAAAGATCTAAATGGAGATTCTTATATAATGGAATGGGATTGAGTTAGAAGTTAGGTTGTGGAGTTACAGTAGAAAACTGAATAGCGTGATGGCTTATAGGTTTCAATTACATGATTTCAAACTTTTGAATTAGTTGTGAATTTCAAAATGCCACTCATATTCACATAGCACATGTAAATTCTGAGTTTCAGAGCCAGATGAAATAATTGTTTTGTACAATAAAACCCTTTTCTCTTTACTCACTAATTGATTTATGAATTAGAATTAAATAATATATATAAAATTCTTACAACAGTGCCTAGAAATTTGTCTTTTTATTATTATTTTTAATAACCAAGAGTTAATATAGTTAAACAAGGTCTTTCTGCAATATTGTGAATAAGACAGTAGGATGAATGAGGGTGTGGATAAAAACATTAAAATATGTTTGGATTAAGGATTCCAGCCATATATCATAAGATTGAGAATGAGATAAGATATATTCTCAGTACTTCTGATTGGTTATTTGAAATACAGTAATGGATTTAATGAAATTAAGTCTTTAGGGCATTATTCTTGAAGTTTTCAAGAATTTTAAACATTTTCCCCTTGAGCAATTTAAACTTATGGCTTAGAAAATTTCATGAATCCCTGGAAATAAGAAATATTTAAATTGCCTTCCTGAGTCTGGAGAAGATTCTTTAGAGAAATTCCTGGGTCTTCACAATGAGGCAGTATTCCTACTTGGGTTTGAAGGGCAGATAAAATCTTCCATATTCTCAAATATTAACTTCCCTCTTACTTTTGTACTAGAAGAATCAAAATATACTCCCTTTGTAAACAATCTTATTTGGCTCTAATGTATAGGAGCTTTTAGGAAGAAAAACACCAATGCAGTATACTAACGCATATATATGGAATTAAGAAAGATGGTAACGATAACCCTGTGTGCAAGACAGCAAAAGAGACACATATGTATAGAATAGTCTTTTGGACTCTGTGGGAGAGGGCGAGGGTGGGATGATTTGGGAGAATGGCATTGAAACATGTATAATATCATATATGAAACGAATTGCCAGTCCAGGATTGATGCATGATACTGGATGCTTGGGGCTGGTGCACTGAGATGACCCAGAGGGATGGTACAGGAGGGAGGAAGAGGGGGGTTCAGGATGGGGAACACGTGTATACCTGTGGTGCATTCATGTTGATGTATGGCAAAATCAATATAATATTGTAAAGTAATTAACCTCCAATTAAAATAAATAAATTTATATTTTAAAAAATAAAACAATTTGAAATAATGCCTTTGCTATTAATGTTTTCCAGAGAAGTCCTGTGATATTATGGCTCCTCAGTGGTAATACCTTCAGAAATTTATCAACCTTGTGGAAAATTTTGTGTAATAAGCTACAAATAGAAGACCAATGCAAAGCAATCTGCTATGTCTTGCAACCTAGGAGGCAAGTTGACCTTCCATTTAAGGTAATAACTGAGAACATACTAAAACATATTTCCAAGGGGATATTGAACTGAGTCAAAGTAAGCCATGTGTTTTGGAGATAGAATATATTTTTATCATGAACTGTCTATAAAGAATAGGAATTAAAAAAATTCTAAGATGATATTTTCATCAATATACTGAAGAGAAAAATGAAAAAATAGAACCAAAACAGTAATTTGAAATCTGAAGTAATTTGACTATCCTAAAAAGCTGTATATTTAGGTCAAGAATCCATCATTTAATCAGAATATAGTTTCCCGGTCTTTGGTTTGGTGTAAGTGAGTACATGTCTACTGGTGTCATTTCTAACTGGTCCAGTGAGGTTGCTGTGAAATAGGCAGCAGATTTGCAGTCTTATTTAGAACATAAATTAGGCTGGTGTCACCAGAGTTCTGATTCTATAACAGTTTACCTCATGGGACCAATTCAGTTTTCTTTGGTTTGGTTTGCAAACATTTATTACAGTGCTGATCATGAACAGACATTCCCTACCCTGCAGTCTCTCTATTTTGAAAATTTTGTTACTTGTTCTTGAATACATTTTATGATTTGTGTGAGAATGAAATGGAACAATGAGTCCTTGGCTAACAAAAGAATTTTGACTTTCATAGTTATTATGTATGCATGAGTATTTTTGGAATTGTTTTGAGAAATTTTAATTTTTTTTTTGTTGCTGGTGATGCATTCCTGTGAAAACTTTAGACCCAGAGATCAAACCCATGAGACCATAATATTTGTGTGTCACAAATGAGTGACACACACTCATTTAACATTTAACAGAATGAGTTGAAATAGCCTTTAAAAAAATCAACCTGTAAGTTCCTTGTTTTCAATGGTGTTGGCTTTTGCTACAGTGGTATATACTCTTCACCACCAAGTGAGGAAAGTTGGATATAACATGCATCAATGTTATATCATGTGTGATGAAAATTATACATGGTTAGTTGGGTAAGAAGAGAACATATACCTGAACAGGTCTGATTGATAAAAATTTAGTGATGCCTTTGTAAGATGTGAAACTGGGGACAGAAACACGAAAGAATTTGAAAAAATGAACAATTGAAGATGAAGGAAACCAAAATAGTGTTTGCTATATGCCAGATGCGTTTATGCATTTAAACTTTATCTCTCTAAAGAACACCACAATGACGCTATTAAAATCTCCATGGTAACATTCAGCAGGGCAATATAATACTCAAAATTGAATATTCCAAAATATATTTATAATTCATATTATTCTTTATCTGTGTTGCTGCTGCCGCTACTGCTTAGTCGCTTCAGTTGTGTCTGACTCTTTGCGACCCCATAGACGGCAGCCACCTGGAAATAGTTGCTCTGAAAATCGTTCAGCTGCAAATCATCTTAGTCAACTTTGCACAGTAAAATTTAAGGGATTGAAGAAATCAAGAAATTATGTGTTAAAGAAAAAAAAAAGTCCCCATGTGTAGGTGAGAATGTTGAGATATAAAAATTATTTGTTCAAAGTCACATATCTAGTAACTGGTCCTGTTAGCAGAAAGGATATGGATGAAGGATCCTAATCCTGTGGTCACTGCTGGCCAGAAGCAGGCTTAATCCATAGGGAAATCATGTATAGTGTGTGTTCATATGTTCTTCACAAAGATAGAGGCCTGTTATCCATCCAGTCCACATACAAGATCTTTTTCTTTTGAGCACTGTGCCAGATTAATAAGAAAGTCTGCACTGAAGATCAACTTTAAATATTGAAGCACACATCAGCCAGAAGGGAAGATGCTTGTTCCATGTGCTGAGGTAAATGGGAGCAAGATGTTAGCCATCTCTCTCTGTAATCTCAGATTTACAAAATTTATTAATGGGTCTCAACTAGGCTAGTAAACCAGAATAAAGATATTTACTTTAAAAAGAAGTAACTAGTTGGTAGGGAAAATGAGTTGAAGACATGAGTCCTGAATACAGAATAAAACTTTTGGCTATATATTCCAGACATTTACCTCAACAAATCCTAACCAAACAATTCTCAATTAAAAAAAGGCCAAGTTGGATTAGAAGTTCTCTAAGTCTATTCTGGCTTCGACATTTAGAAAGAAAGAGAGGAGTTAGTTGGGAAATATTTAATTATGTTAGCATTGGAATCAGAAATCATTTTAGGGAAAGATGAAATGTAAAATGTCTTGGAGTACTGAAGACTCTGACAAAGATCTAAGATAAGGATGAAGAAATGACTGGGACTCAATCTGGATGAGAAAAGGAAAAGACTTCATTGGTTTGCTTCTGAGAGTGGACAAAAGAGTGGTGAAGTGAGACAGAAAGGAGAGATGGGACATGAAGGGCGGGAGCCAGAGCACTGAAAAGAAAGGAAAACTGAGTGCTGGGTGGGGAAAGCCCAACAGAGAAACCCTCAGTGGAAGTGAAGGTATATACTGACCAAAGTGGGTGTTAGAGACCAGGAATGCCTAACTCTTGCCTTTCTGGAAATAATAAGTAAAGTGTTTTATTTTCACACATGGATTGGGGGTTGAAATTTTAACAGGTTGTGGAAAATGTGATAAATTAAAAAAATTTGACTCACTGTGGGCCAGCACAGGAGCAGCATTCAGGCAATTTCGGTTCTGGAAAGCGAGGTGTCCTTGAAATCATAAATGCACTACTGTGATTCTCTGAAATATTAGAGAGACCATGAAATTGGGATTATGGAGTGAGAATCTCAAGCAAGTTAATCTAGATCTTTCATATCTGTACTAGGTAGGAATTATCTTCTTTCTATAGATTAGGAAAGCAAGTTTCAAAAAGTTCAAGTGATGATTTGCCTAATTTTATGTACCAGTAAGAATCATGGTTTGATTTAGAGCCCAAATTTCACACCCTGAGGATAGCATTCTAATTCTCTACAGAGGATGACTGGAACCTCTTCTTTTAGTAAACGTGGTCTTCATCCTCTTTCCTTTCAGATTTTACATTAAATAAGGTTTAAAAGCTAATTCAACTACATTCTTTAATGTCACATGTAAGAAAGCAGATGTAAACTAATTGAGAAATCTTCAGGTTTTTATTTTGGCTTAGAGATATATGGGAAAATTGTATGCATTTTACATGTATCAGAAGTTAACATATTTAAGGAAGCAATGTGTTATTAAAAATCTTTAGTGCAAGTTATCATCTTGCTGGACTGTGGGGAACAAGCTCTTGAGCTCACAGTGCAAGGTGGGAAGAACAGAGACATGCACATCTGAGTATAGTTCATTGCGATATACTTCAATAACATATGTACAAAGAATGAAACTGCAATTAAGATTTTTGTACATGGTTTTGATGATTGAACAATGTTATTAAGAGTAATATTATGAAAGACAAGATTGCAAATGGGAAACAAAGACACTCCAAGGAGGTAAAATATATATTAAAGACATAGAAATGTTAAATTCATGATGAGTATAGGAATGACAAGTCTGTTGCTATTTCAGAGCAGAAAGTGTGCATGGAAATATAATATTGGGAGATGAGGATAGAGACATAGATAAAAGAGAACACAAGGCCTATGTATGTGAAGGCTCATCTAAGCCTGCTCTTTAGAAAGTGATTTTAAACATATGTCTCAATATGTGATTGGTTGTAAGATATGGTGTAAGAAATTTTATTTGAATAATAAAATACTAAAACTTGGAAAGTGATTTTGTTTCCAAGAAAGGAAGGGGTTCAATATTATTTTCATATTCAAATTGCCTTCTTGAGGGGAGAAATTGGGTGACATTATAGTTGGACATGACTGAAGCAACTTAGCACGCACACACGCATAGTCATTGGACTCCAGCCAATCTTCTCAGTCTCATCTCCTAATGTTCCTTGTGTCAGTGTGTCTGTCTATTCATAAGATAATTTTCAGTTTTATGAAGGGCAAGCAAACTCTCTCTCATTATAACTTTTTAAAAAATTGCTCCTCACTTGGCACATCTCCCGTGGTCCTTGACCTGATTTAAGTTCAGTGCTACTTTTGATTAATCATCTGCTCCCAACATAGAGATAGGGTTCTTATTGATTGTGCCCTATATTTGATTATGAACTGCCTGAAAGAAGGATTTGTGTTAACTCAGCTCTAGATTCTCAGTTTATTTAGTAAATGTGGCATGAATGAGTGAATAATTAATATGATATTGCTAATAATATTGGAGGGCAATGCTCTTTTTAAAGTTCTCCTAACAAAAACCCCTTGAAAGTTGCTAGAATGTAAAATTTAAATATAGGCCATGTATACTTTTATTCACTACTACTGATGGACTAGGAGGATTAAAATGGGCAAGACAAACTCAACAGTCATTTCTAATTTTTTCCTTCCTGGGATTTACTCACTATCCCAAAGTTGAAATCACCATATTTGTGCTGTGCTTGCTGATGTACTTGATCACCTTACTAGGTGATAGTATTGTGATTTCTTTTAGTGCCCTGGATTCTCACCTACACACCTACATGTACTTCCTCAGCAACCTGCCATGTCTGGACATCTGGTATACTTCTGTCCTGACTCCAATGCTGGAAAACTTTGTTTCAGGGAAAAACTCCATCTCATTCTCAGGGTGTTGCTGCCCAGATGTACTTCTCTTTGGCCATGGGCTCCACTGAGTGTGTGCTCTTGTCCGTGATGACATATGACTGATACGTGGCCATCCGTAACCCTCCGAGATACCTCATCATCATGAATAAGAAGGTTTATGTACAGATTGCAGCTGGCTACTGGGTGACAGGCTCCTTCACTGCCCTGGTGGAAATGGTTTCTGTGTTGCAGCTGTCTTTGAGTGGAAGAAGATGTCATTTTGTTTGTGAGATTCTGGCTGTCCTAAAATTGGCTTGTGTAGACACTTCAAAGTTTCAGTTAATCATGTTGGTGATCAGTGTACTTCTTTCTTGTGCTGATTCTGCTCATTTTTATTTCTTGAGTGTCCATCCTCTCCAGCATCCTAAGAATCAGCTCAGTGAATGGTTGAAGCAAAGCCTTTTCAACATGTGCAGCCCACTTGAGTATAGTGGATTTGTTCTGTGGGACAGCTCTCTCCATGTATCTGAAGCCCTCAGCTGTAGATTCACAAGAAATAGATAAATTTATGGCTCTACTCTATGTGATTTTAACCCTCAAATTGAATCCAATCATCTATAGTCTAAGCAACAAAGAGATGAAAACAGCTGTGAAAAAGATGCTGATTAAAAACCCCTTTTGTACTTTCTTAGTCCCCAGTGGCAAATAACATTGATAAGCACATGTGAAAACACATAAATTTAGGGAATGTTTAGTGGTCAAGGTACATCAGAACTTTGGAATTGGGGAATACACTCATTTCAAATGTGACGTGTGGTTTTCTAAGTCTGTTTCTTCATCTATAATTGAAGTTGTTAGATAATATAAAAATATATAAGTATATCTCAAACTCTTACATAGATTTTAATGATGACAAATTTTATTTCAGGGAGTTAGAATATAAAATTAACTAATGTCAGTGTAGCCAATCATTAAGCATTCAGTATTATAAATATGTACTATATAAGCATAGTAACTAGTAGATTTTTGAGCTAATTTATGATTAACCATTTTTCTGAATAGTGACATTTGATGATAGCAATCATATATTCTATAAATGTGTGGTTTTGTTTTACATATTTGGGTATGCTTTTGTATCCAGATAGATGTGTGGGAATGTCCATGTACAAATATAAAAAGTCTGCATAAAACAATCCTAAATAAAACTGGGGTGGAGATGTATCATCATGAACAAAAAAATCAGAGTTTAATGATATGTTGTTTGTCATAGAGTGCTGACTTTATATTATTAACTCAAATAAACTACAGAGTACCTCAGTGAAACAATCAGCTCATTTCTGTTGTACTTTTTTCAGATGCCTGGTTGTTTAAATCCAAGAATATGAATGAACTATTAACATTTAGAGAAGAAAGGCAAGATATTAACCCTATATTATAGAATTTACAATACCCCAGACTCATTAAATTGACATAAAATATTGAAATGTATGAAGATACCTTATTCTATAAACCACAATATATGAGTAATTACAAAATGTACAGTTAGCAGCTTTTGTAACATTTATATTCTGCCTGTGGACCAGTTACTTAAATGTGAAGTTGATATGCACATCTAATTTACCCTTTATCATGGAGATGTCACAGAGCTAATGGAATTATAGTGATGGCTTTAACTCAAGCTGAAAATTACCACTCGCAGAAAGACAGAGAAGCTTTAGAGGGTAAATCTTAGAGCAAGTGAGAAAATCACACTAAGGGTTGAACTAGTCTGTCCAAAGAGTAACAACCTCATCAAAACAGGCAGATAGGTTGTGGTTATTGTATTAATGCCTTGGGACAATGTTCTATGGCCATGGGAAGAGTAGAAGAATGAAAGAGTGGACATAATTGTAGAGAAGAATAACTAGCACTCTATGTGCCAAGGAGGAAGGAGAGTAAACATAAATAACAACTAACACAGTGATTGGATTTAAAGCAATTATTAATTTCAGCCAATCATTCTCATTCATTCTACCTTCATTCAGAGGTTTAATCTACACTTCTGTGGAAAGAACTGTTATGCTTCTGGCTTACAAAATCAATACTTGTCAACTTAATTATTGCTACCACAGGAATATCTGTGTGGTGTTATGGAAAATCATGGGCTTTAGAACCAAATAACTCAGGATTGCATTTGTACTCCTCCATGTCTTATCTGTGTGACCTTGGAAAAACCTAACTTGACATATCTATGGTTTGGTTATTTAGTTTGGAATATGGGCAGAGTACGCCTACTGACTACTGACATGACAATCATGAGAGATAATTATGAGGCTGACATGACAGTCAAATGAGAAAATATTGAATAAATATGAAAGCAGCAGTCAATTGATAATGATTTTTTATTAGTCCCAGGGCTGGATGAAGCAGAAGCTGGAATCAAGATTGCTGGGAGAAATATCAATAACCTCAGATATGCAGTTGACACCACCCTTATGACAGAAAGCAAAGAGGAACTACAGAGTCTCTTGATGAAAGTGAAAGAGGAGAGTTGAAAAGCTGACTTAAAATTCAACATTCAAAAAACAACGATCATGGCATCTGGTCCCATCACTTCATGGAAAATAGAGGGGAGAAACAATGGAAACAGTGAGAGACTTTTATTTTTCGGTGCTCCAAAATCACTGCAGACATGAAGTTAAAAGACAATGGCTCCTTGGAAGAAAAGCTGTGATAAACCTAGACAGCATGTTAAAAAGCAGAGACATTACTCTGCCGACAAACGTCATTCTAGCCAAAGCTATGGTTTTTCCAGTAATCATGTATGGATAAATTAGACTATAAAGAAAGCTGAGCACAGACAAATTGATGCTTTTGAACTGTGGTGTTGGAGAAGACTCTTGAGAGTCCCTTGGACTGCAAGGAGATCAAATCAGTCAATCTTAAAGGAAACCAGTCCCGAATATTCACTGAAGGACTGATGTTGAAGCTGAAGCTGAAGCTCCGATACTTTGGCCACCTGATGCGAAAACTGACTCCTTGGAAAACACCCTGATGCTGGGAAAGATTGTAGGCAGGAAGAGAAGGGGATGACAGACAATGACATGGTTGGATGGCATCACCAACTCGATGGACATAAGTCTGAGGAAACTCTGGGAGTTGGTGATGGACAGGGAAGCCTGGCATGCTGCATTCCATGGGGTTGCAAAGAGTTGGACACGACTGAGTGACTGAACTGAAATGAAAATAACACACTAACACTCTACTTCTTACAAGATGAAAATGATCACAAGTTCAATTTTACTTTCAGTATTTGTCCATATGCTTAATGGGCAAAACTACAAACAAAATGTATGTGATAACATTTCTAAGAATAAGAAGAAGTTATAGGTTCTGGGAAAACTGTCCTTAATTACTCCCATCGCTCAGAATACATGCATATGCAAATCATTCTAATACATGATTGAATTATGCTAGTGTATCTTTGTCTCCTTATTTTTATCTTTCCTTCTGTTTTATTAAAATATAGTTGATTTATAGTATTCTATTAGTTTCAGGAATACAAGATAGTGATTCAATATTTTAATAGAATATATTCAATTTATTTATACAAAACAATGGATATATTTCCCTCTTCTGCATAATATATCCTGTTTCTCACTTATTTTGTAAATAGTAGTCTGTGTTTCTTAGTCCTATAGCCCATCTTGTTCCTCCCACACATGTTTGGTGATCAGACACTGGTGACCTCTAGTTTGTTCTCTGTATCTGTGTCTTACTGTTTTGTTGCGTACACTCATTTATTTTATTTTTTAGATTCTTCATAATAGTGACAACAGAGTATTTTTTGTTTTCTGACTCATTTCACTAAGCTCTAGGTCCATACACGTTGCTACAAATGGCAAAATTTTATTCTTTTTGTGACTAACAGTCTCTGTGTGTGTGTGTGTATATATATATATATATACATATACATATATATATATATATATATATATGCATACCACATCTCTCTATCCATTTAGCTGTCAATGGACACCTAGGTTTCTTCCATATCTTGGCTATTGTAAATAGTACTTTTCCATTGAGTAAATTTTGGAAGGATTTTCAGAGTAAATAACACTCAAATTGTATTTAATTAGATGACTGTGATGCCACCATGGGGAATATATCATGATAGGAATGAACTGACATATACTATTGTCATTAAATGTGAAAGAACATGATATATTTGGATAACTACATAATGAATACAGCATAGTGTGTGCAGAGGGGGTGGGATAAACACAGAAAGGGAAAAAAGGAGGAAAAATTTGTAGTAGAAAAATTAGGTTGGGGCCAGATCCAGTCCCTGGGTAAAACAAAAATGAGTAATTAACAGAAAAAAACTCCTGAAAATGAACTCCTATAGTTCTCTCAAAAAGGGGAGTGAAATATGTTTTACTTGTTAAGTTTTTTTGGAAAACACAATTTCACATTTTTTTTTTGTTCTAAAAGTTTACTTCTACTTCTAACACTAGTTGTCCTTATTTTCATAAAAGATAAAATCAGATTATTACTTTGAAATTTCCTTCCAATTTTTAGATTCTGTGATTTTACATATATCCTTTAGTTTCTTTGTTCTGCTTGTATTGAAAACCTTGCCTCAAATATATGAGCTTATTTTGTGCATAAGCTCAAAGTTGTAAGTTCCTTATCCTTTCCTTCAGAAGCAGTCTAGTTGTCTATTTTCTCATGGCACCATGCACCTCTGTATTTTTCAGGCTATAGATGATAGGACTGAGCATGGGTGTGACTACTGCATAGAACATGGCAATCAGTTTGTCCAAAGAAGCGTCTTTGGACTTGGTTTATATACATTAAGATGATTGGCACATAAAACACAGTCACCACTGTAATGTGGGCTGAGCAGGTGGAAAAAGCCTTTTTTCTTCCTCCAGATGAATTGGTTCTTAGTACAATAGAAAGGATGAAAATGTAGGAGATGAAAATCAATAGTAATGAAACAAACAAAAATAGTACACTGCCAAACATTAGAGTAATCTCATTCAAGGAAATATCTGTGTAAGCCAGCTTGAGAAAGGCCAATATTTCATGAACAAAATGATTGATGACATTTTTCCCACAGAAGGGTAAGTGTACTGCAAGAATTGTGTCAATGAGTTGAGAAAGCCCCATCTTCATGAGAGAGCTGCCATTTGAATACAAAGTGCCTTGCTCATGATGATAGGGTACCTCAAAGGCATGCAGATGGCTATGCAACAGTCATGTGCCATCACTGCTAGGATCACACACTCTGTGGAGGCCATGGTGAAGGAGACAGATATCAGAACAACACACCTAGTGACGGAGATTTTTTTTCCCCTGATAGAAAGTGTGTTATTGTTGAGGGGATAAAGGAGGATGTGCACAAAATATCAAGAAAGGAAAGGTTACCAAGAAAGAAGTATATAGGGATGTAAAAGTGGGAATCCAGGAGAGTGAGGATGATCAAAGTGCTGTTCCCTAGGAGGATCGCTAGGTACATCACCAAGAGTATGACAGAAAAGAATTTTTCGGCTCTTGGGTACTCAGAAAGTCCCTGAAGAATGAACTCAGTGCCTGTTGAATTGCTTCTTTCCATTTTACTTTTGCATACCTGAGTATTGCAGAAGAGATGTAGGTGTTAAGGGGTCTATACAATATTATCATATGAAGCAAGAGATCATTGAAGGAAGGGAAAGTAGCTGGTTGGTTTTAGTTGTGAAATTAGGTTTTTATATTCCTCTTCCTGCTTATAAATTATGGAGTAGAAGTTACACGATATTTACATTGGTAGTTTATTATAAACACAAACTCCTGTGTTCTATTTCCTGAGATTTTGATAGAGAGGTTCTGAGACAGGGAAGAACTATTTGCATTTTTAAAAGTTTGTTATTTCTGACTTAGTTGAACCACAGATGTACTATGATAAGTGTTATTTTGGAAATACCATTCTTAATATCTTAAGACTATTGATTTATTTGTTTGTATCATGTCAGTCATTAACAGTAGCATTAGTTTCGGGTTGTGTAATTTATTAATATGCTCACATGTATTACTTATTTAATCATTACTATAATTCCCTGAGGAAAATAAATTTCATAGAATATATTTAAAAATTATTTTAACACATTTATACACAATAAGTAATAAATTGCTATTCATATCTACCTTTTCTGATTTACATCCCTCCTTTTTTACCTGCCTGGTTATTGCCCTCCCAAAATTATGCCAGTTGTCTAAGGAGTGAGAATAAGGCCTCTTTTAAAATAGTGCTCGCCAGATGATTCTATTGCACAACTGAGGAAGAAAACCACCCATCTAGTGGAGTGTTTATAACTTTAATATACAGATGAGTCACATGGGAAATCTTTGTAAAAGATTCTCAATCAGTGGATCTCAAGTGATATCTGAGATCTGAATTTATGAACATGTTTCCAGATGGTGTTGATGCTGATCGTCTAGAAGCACATGAGTAGCAAGGCCTTTTAGACCATCTCTCATTGATAACTTGGAGCATAACATTGGTGTTTCAGTTCTATGTAGGACTATAATTGAAGAGCAGACAATGGAAAACTAAATATATTGGTGAGACTTCTGAGTAAGTGTATTGCAATGAGTTTTGGGTTCTTTAGATTTTAAAAATACAAAGAACAAAATCACACACAAAAGAGTTACCTTTTAGTTCTGTCCATATAAAAGTTTTTCCTCTTCCATTTGTTGAATTTTCAGTTATGCTCAACATTTTCCAAAACAGAAATTAGAGATTGGCTCTAGATCTGAGTTGTGTGCCATAGAGTATGGAGAAAAAGATTTTAATTTGAAAACATTTAAAGAGTAAATATTAGCAGATGACCTTCTTTATAATAAATAAGTAAAAGAGCACAATTTTGAAAACAACTCTTCATCCTCAAGACAGTCTACCTAGCTTAATAAATATCCCTAGAGGTAACATCTTGATCCAATGTATGGGTTTTAGTTAGGTTTCTCAAACAGTAAGTATACTTCTGATATAGGATTGACGATTTCTGTCAGTAATAGTCACTTGCCAACAGGTTATGCTGCTTTCTTTGAAATGTCCAGTTTACAATGATGAGACAATTCAGTCAGCATAATAGCATGTTCATGTATCTATTTGCTGTGGAGAGGAGGACTTTCATCCAATTCAATCTGTTACCTACTTCATAAGTATACATTTCCAAGGGAGTATGAAGGGTTGGTTGGACAAGATATATTTTATTTGGTATAAATATTTAAGTTTGATTGACTGTAGGTACAATTTTCAACCTACATTTTCTCTGGGAATAAATATATGATAGAGGCCTTGAAAGTGCTGCACTCAATATGCCAGCAAATTTGGAAAACTCAACAGTGGCCTCAGGACTGGAAAAGGTCTGTTTTCATTCCAATCCTAAAGAAGGGCAATACCAAAGAATGCTCAAACTGCCACACAATTGCATACATCTCCACATGCTAGTAACATAGTACTCAAAATTCTCCAAGCCAGGCTTCAACAGTACGTGAACCGTGAATGTCTAGATATTCAAGCTGGGTTTAGAAATGGCAGAAGAACCAGAGATCAAATTGCCAACATCTGTTGGATCATCAAAAAAGCAAGAGAGTTCCAGAAAAAATATCTATTTCTGCTTTATTGACTATGCTAAAGCCTTTGACAGGGTGGATCACAACAAATTGTAGAAAATTCTGAAAGAGATGGGAATGCCAGACCACTTGATCTGTCTCTTGAGAAATCTGTGTGCAGGTCAGGAGGCAACAGTTAGAACTGGACATGGAACAACAGGTTGGTTTCAAATAGGGAAAAGAGTACTTCAAGGCTGTGTATTGTCACCCTGCTTATTTAACTTATATGTGGAGTACATCATGAGAAATGCTGGGCTGGAAGAAGCTCAAGCTGGAATCAAGATTTCTGGGAGAAATATCAATAACCTCAGATATGCAGATGACACCACCCTTATGACAGAAAGTGAAGAGGAACTACAAAGCCTCTTGATGAAAGTGAAAGAGGAGAGTGAAAATTTTGGCTTAAAGCTCAACATTCAGAAAACGAAGATCATGGCATCTGGTCCCATCACTTCATGGGAAATAGATGGGGAAACAGTGGAAACAGGGTCAGACTTTATTTTTGGGGGCTCCAAAATCACTGCAGATGGTGATTGCAGCCATGAAATTAAAAGATGCTTACTCCTTGGAAGGAAAGTTATGACCAACCTAGATAGTATATTCAAAAGCAGAGACATGACTTTGCCAAAAAGGTCCATGTAATCAGGGCTATAGTTTTTCCAGTGGTCATGTATGGATGTGAGAGTTGGACTGTGAAGAAAGCTGAGCACCGAAGAATTGATAGTTTTGAAATGTGGTGTTGGAGAAGACTCTTGAGAGTCCCTTGGACTGCAAGGACATCCAACCGGTCCATTCTGAAGGAGATCAGCCCTGGGATTTCTGTTGATGCTGGGAGGGATTGAGGGCAGGAGGAGAAGGGGATGACAGGGGATGAGATGGCTGGATGGCATCACTGACTCGATGGACGTGAGTCTGAGTGAACTCCAGGAGTTGGTGATGGACAGAGAGGCCTGGCATGCTGCCATTCTTGGGGTCGCAAAGAGTCGGACATGACTGAGCGACTGAACTGAACTGATGAGACCAGATGCTGTGAATTTAGTTTTCTGAATGTTGAATTTCAAGGCAGCTTTTTCACTCTCCTCTTTCACCCTCATCAAGAGGCTCTCCAGTTCCTCTTCACTTTCTGTTGAGTGATATCTTCTGCGTATCTGAAGTTGTTGATATTTTTCTCAGCAATCTTGATCCAGCCCGGCATTTCACATGATGCACTCTGCATGTAAAGTAAATAAACAGGGTGACAAAATACACCCTTATCTTACATCTTTCCCAATTTTGAGCCAGTTCATTGTTCCATGTCCTGTTCTGACTGTTGCTTCTTGACCTGCATGCAGGTTTCCCAGGAGTCAGGTAAGGTGGTCTGGTATTCCCATCTCTTTAAGAATTTTCCACAGTTTGTTGTGATCCACACAGTTAAAGGCTTTAGCATAGTCAATGAAGCAGAAGTAGATGTTTTTATGGAATTCCCTTCCTTTCTCTGTGATCCAACGTATATTACCAATTTGATCTCTGGTTTTTCTGCTTTTTCTAAACCCATCTTGTACATCTGGAAGTTCTCAGTTCATGTACTGTTGAAGCCTAGCCTGAAGGATTTTGAGCATGACCTTACTAGCGTGTGAAATGAGCACAATTGTCTGGTAGTCTGAAAATTATTTTGGTAGTTTGAAAAGTGCCAAAGATTGGGATTGGAATGAAAACACCTTTTCCAGTCCTGTGGCCATTGCTATTTTCCAAATTTGTGGGCATATTAACTGTGACACTTTAACAGCATCATCTTTTAGGATTTGAAATAGCTTAGTTGGAATTGCATAACCTCCACAAGCTTTGTTCATAATAATGCTTCCTAAGGCCCAGTTGACTTCATACTCCAGGATGTCTGGTTCTAGGTGAGTGACCACACTATCATGGTTATCCCAGCCATTAAGAATTTTTTGCATATACTTCTGTGTATTCTTGCCAACTCTTCTTAATCTCTTCTTCTGTTAGGTCTTTACCATTTTTGTCCTTTATTGTGACCATCCTTGCATGAAATGTTCCCTTGATATCTCCAGTTTTCTTGAAGAGATCTCTAATCTTTGCTATCCTATTGTTTCCTCTACTTTTCACTTTTCATCGAAGAAGCCCTTCTTCTCTCCTTTCTATTTTCTGGAACTCTGCATTCAGTTGGGTTGTATCTTTCCCTTTATCCCTTTCTTTTTGCTTCTTTTCTTTCTTCAGTTATGTGTAAAACCTCCTCAGACAACCACTTTGCCTTCTTGCATTTCTTTTTTTGGGATGGCGTTCATTGCCTCCTACCAGATCTAATCCTTTGAATCTATTTGTCACCTCCACTGAATAATCATAAGGAATTTGATTTAGGTCATATCTGAATGGCCTTGTGGTTTTCTCTACTTTCTTCAATTTAAGAAATTGAATTCATTTTGCAATAAGGAGCTCAAGATCAAACTTCACTGTTATTCCAGATATCTCTTGACTTCCTACCTCTGCATTCCAATCCCCTATAATGAAAAGGATATCATTTTTTCGGTATCAGTTCTAAAAGTTCTTTGTGGGTCTTCATGGAGCTGATCAACTTCAGCTTCTTTGGCATCAGTGGTTCAGGCATAGTCTTGGATTACTATTTTGGTGAAATGCTTGTTTTGAAAACAAACTGAGATCATTCTGTCATTTTTGATATTGCACCCAAGAACTGAATTTCAAACTCTTTTGTTGACTCTGAGGGCTACTCCATTTCTTTTAAGGGATTCTTGCACACAGTAAATATAATGGTCATCTGAATTAAATTCTCCCATTCCTGTCCATTTTAGGTCACTGATTCCTAAGATGTTGATGTTCACTCTTACCATCTCCTGCTTGACTACGTCTAATTTAGCTTGATTCATATACCTAACATTGCAGGTTCCTATGCAATATTGTTCTTTATAGCATCAGAATATACTTTCACCACTGGACACTTCCACAGCTGAGCATCGTTTCTGGTTTGCCCTGTTTCATTCTTTCTGAAGCTATTAGTAATTGCCCTCTGCTCTTTGCCAGTAGCATATTGGACACCTTCCAACTTGGGAGGCTCATCTTCCTGTGTCATCTTCTTGCCTTTTCATATTGTTCGTATTCATGGGGTTCTTGCAGCAAGAATACTGGAGTGGTTTGTCATTCCCTCCTCCAGTGAACTATGTTTTGTTAGAACTCTGCACTTTTGCCTGTCCATCTTGGGTGGCCCTGCATGGCATTGCTCATAGCTTCATTGAGTTACACAAGCCCCTTCACCATGAGAAGGCTGTGATCCATGAAGGGGAAAATGTTAATATAGTTAATTTATAAAATTTTATATTGAATCAGATTTTTTTTTTGAGAAACCATTGTTAACTCAGATATGGCAGATACAAATTTCAGCATTTATACATGATGTGGTTCATTTTATTTTTTAAAAAAATATTTCTTGAACATTGATTATATGTCATGTCCTCTACTAGATCTTTTTGATATTATAGGATGATAAAAAGTTCTTGCTCATCATATAAGAGCTTTATGTGTTGGTGGAGAGAAATTATAAATAAATGAACAATATAAAAATAAATATATGATAGATATATTAATTCATAGTGATTTTGAATAATTGGCTCTGTACTTATTTTAGGTTACAAAGTGTCTTTTAGAACACTTTTAATCTTTATTATTATTTTGTTTTTAATTAATTAATTCATTTTAATTGGAGGCTAATTACTTTACACTGTTGTGGTGGTTTTCGCCATACATTGGCATGAATCAACCATGGGTGTACATGTGGTCCCCCATTCTGAACCTCCTCCCACCTCCCTCCCTATCCCACCCCTCTGGGTTGTCCCAGTGCACCAGCTTTGTATGCCCTGTTTCATGCACTGAACTTGGACTGGTCATCCATTTTACATATGGTAATATACATGTGTCTTTATTATTTTCTAAATATTTAAGAGTGATTATGTTTTCCTGGGGCTTCCTAAGAGATTTTCAATATTTTGCATTTCCATAGTAGTTTTCTGAAAAGCCACAAGCATGTTTAATTTCTGCAGTTAGAAATTAAAAAGTAACTAACTAAAAGTAACAACAGTAACCAAGACATATTTTGGCAACCAAGATATATCATATATTTATATGTCATA
Organism: Ovis aries; assembly: GCF_016772045.2. Taxonomy (NCBI): domain Eukaryota; kingdom Metazoa; phylum Chordata; class Mammalia; order Artiodactyla; family Bovidae; genus Ovis; species Ovis aries. Next base: position 18,378,541 of record NC_056055.1, read on the forward strand.
AATATATATTTTATCATATATTTTAATCTTTTTATTTTATATTGGAGTATAGTTGATTAGCAATGTTATGTTATTCTCAGGTGTACAGCAAAGTGGTTCAGTCATACATTTACATGTATCTATTAATCTTCAAATTCTTTTCCCATTTAGTTTTTACATACTATTGAGCAGAGTTTTGTGTGATATTTCAGAGGTATTTGTTGGTTAATGACTTTAAATACAGTAGTATAATTCTCAAACTCCTTAAATATTCCCACATACCACCCTTTAGTAACCATACATTTGTTCTGTAAGTCTGTGACTCTCCATTTTATAAAGGAGTTCTGTTGTATCAGTTTTATTTTTCCATATATAAGTGATATACAATATTTCACTTTTGCTGTCTGACTTATTTCACTCAGTATGACAATCTTTAGTTCTGTCCATGTTACTGCAAAAGGCATTATTTCATTCTTTTTAATGGCTGAGTAATATTCCATTGTATATATATATATATCACATTTTCTTTTCCTATTCATCTGTAAATGGACAAACTCTTAGAGGAAAACATAGGCAGAACACTCTAACATAAATGACAGCAATATATGTTCTGTCTCTCAGAGTAAAATGAGTGGGACCTAATTAAACTCAAAAGCTTTTGGTCAGCTAAGGAAACTGTGAAGCAAAACTAAAAGGCAAGACACACAATGTGAGAAAATATTTGCAAATGATGTGACTGACAAGGTATTAGTCTCAAAATTTAAAAACAGTTCATATGGTTTAATCATCAAAGCAAACAACCCAATCAAAATAGGCAGAAGAACTAAATAAACATTTCTCCAAAAAAGACATACAGATGGCCAAGAGGCACATGAAAAGATGTTCAACATTGCTAATTATTAGAGAAATGGAAATCAAGACTATATTTAAATATCACCTCATAGCAGTCAGAATGGTTATCATCAAGAAATCAACAAACAAGTGCTGTAGAGGATGTGGAGAGAAGGAAACCCTCCTACACTGTTATAAATTGTTGCAGCTACTATGGAGAACAGTATGGAGGTTCCTTTAAAAAGTAAAAATAGAGCTATCATATGATCCTGCCTCCTTAAGGCAGAAAGCAAAGTACTAAAGAGCCTCTTGATGAAAGAGGAGAGTAGAAAAGGCTGGTTTAGAACTCATTGTTCAAAAACGAAGATCATGACATCCAGTCCCATCACCTCATGGCAAATAGATGGGGAAACAGTGGAAACAGTGAGCTTTATTTTGGGGAGCTCCAAAATCACTGTAGATGGTAACTGCAACCATGAAATTAAAGGATGCTTGCTCCTTGGAAGAAAAGTTATGACCGACCTAGACAACATATTAAAAAGCAGAGACATTACTTTGCCAGCAAAGGTCCGTCTAGTCAAAGCTATGGTTTTTCCAGTAGTCATGTATGGGTGTGAGAGTTGGACTATAAAGAAGGCTGAGTGCTGAAGAATTGATGCTTTTGAACTGTGGTGTTGGAGAAGACTTTGAGAGTCCCTTGGATTGCAAGGAGATCAAACCAGTCAATCCTAAAGGAAATCAATCAGTCTTGAATATTCATTGAAAGGACTGATGATGAAGGTGAAACTCCAATACTTTGGCCACCTGATGGGAAGAACTGACTCATTGGAAAAGAACCTGATTTTGGGAAAGATAGAAGGCAGGAGGAGAAGGGGACGGCAAAGGATGAGATGGTTGGATGGCATCACTGACTCAATGGACATCAGTTTGAGCAAGCTCCAGGAGTTGTTGATGGCCAGGGAAGCTGGGTCTGCTGCAGTCCATGGGGTTGCAAAGAGTCAGTGACTGAACTGAAACTGAATGATCCCGCCATCACATTCCTCATCATATATCTGGAGAAAGACATGGCCTGAAGCGACAGTTGCAGTTCAGTGATCTTGTAGCACTGTTTAAAATATCTTATAGTTTTGAATGACACTTTGTGAAATTGTTTTCTCATGGTAATCTTCTCTATTTGAATTTTGTGTCTGCAGCAGCTTTGAATTCTGAGTTATATAGTATAAATCATAATTCATATTCCATCAGAGAAGTTTTTCCTACCCAGCAAGTTCCTCACAGCAATCTTTACATCCTTATTCCTCAGACTATAGATGAGAGGATTGAGCATGGGGGTCATCACTCCATAGAGGAGAGAGATGAGGGCCTCAATGATGTCTTGATTATCTGTACCAGCGGAGCTTTTAGATTTGGGCTTAGCATACATGAAGAAGATTGTTACAAAGAATACAATCACTACTGTAAGATGGGCTGAGCAGGTGGAGAAGGCCTTACGTTTTCCTTCAGTGGAAGGAATTCTTAGAATAGTGGCAACAATGAAAATGTAAGAGATGGAAATTACTAGCAATGGAATAACTAGAACAATCAGATTTGACCCTGCCATGCTGATCACATTAATTGAAATATCAGCACAGGCTAATTTTAGGATAGCCAGAATTTCACAAACGAAATGGTTGATTACATTGTCAGCACAGAATGGTAATTGCATTGCAAGAGACGTCTGCACCACTGAGTCAACAATACCTGCAGCCCAGGATCCAGCTGCCATGGATACGTAAGCACCTTTTCTCATGATGACAGAGTATCTCAGTGGGTAGCAGATGGCCGCATAGCGGTCAAGTGCCATCATGCCTAGAAGTACACACTCTGTGGCTCCCATGGCAAAAGAGAGAAACATTTGCACCATGCATCCAGAGAAGGAAACCCTTTTCCTTACTGTAAGAAAACTGTCAAGAATTAATGGAACAGAGGAGCTTGTATAGCAAATGTCCAGGAAGGAAAGATTACAGAGGAAGAAATACATGGGGGTGTGCAAATGAGAATAACAGATGATTACAGAGATAAGGACTCCATTTCCCAGTAGGATCATCAGGTACATACACAGAACTAGGACAAAGAAAACTGTCTGGAGCTCTGGGTGAGCAGAAAGCCCAGTCAGAACAAATTCTCTCAACACGGAATCATTGGTTCTTCCCATATTGTGGATATCCTTTCTCCAACAGCACTCTAGGGATAATAAAATAGATATTTGTTAATACAGTGTTTCCAAGAGCTCCTGTTTTAAGAATCATATTCTTTGTTATTAAAGTGTTAGTTGCTCAGTTATGTCCAACTCTTTGTGACCCCATTGCCTGTAGCTCACCAGACTCCTCTATCCATGGGATTCCCCAGGCAAGAATACTGTAATGGGTTGCCATTCTCTTCTCCAGGGGATCTTCCTGACCTAGGAAATGAACCTGGGTCTCCTGCATTGCAGGCGGTTTCTTTACCAACCAAGCCACCAAGAAAGCCCTTTGTTATAATAGTTCTCTATTTGAAAGCAACAAGATAACTCTGGGACAATCTCTTACTCTAAACCTTGACCACTAGAGCAGGAATCCCAAGCTAATTTTCTCAGAGTTAAGAGGGAACACTTTTTGATTGTAGGATGCTTGAATCTCAAGCCAGTTTATTGCCCTTTCTAATGGCTCTACTTCTTAACACATTGATTTAGTATCAGTGATCTGGATGCAGCAGGCAGATAAAATTTATTTGCAGGTGGTTCCTGTGCTGTGTTTTTAGAATTTATAAATTTGAATTACATTTTAAAAATGAATGTTTTAAAGGTAGTGTATAAGCTGTAAAATTATTTTCAGCTTGTGTTCAAAAAACTGTAGTATTTGAAAACATTAGATCCATTTCCATTATGGAGCTCAGGTATAACTGACTCATTAGGTTTGAAGCACATTCTCCATCTTACCAGAGTGTACCAGAATACCCTCCTCTCTCTCTTCTTTGCTTGTCAGTGGAGATGATTATTAGTTACCAATTGGTGGCTCAATGGTAATGAATTCACCTGCCAAGGCAGGAGCCTTGGGTTTGATCCCTAGGTTGGGTAGATTCCCTGGAGAAGGAAATGGCAACCTACTCCAGTATTCTTGCCTGGGAAATCCCATGGACAGAGAAGCCTGGCAGGCTACAGTCCATGGGATCACAAAGAGTCAGATACAACTGAGTGATTAAACAACAGTATATCTACATTAATAACAATGTAAGATGTAAGGTTTAATCTTATTTTATTGAAGAAAGGGCCCATGAAAGCAAAAATTTCTTGGGCTCATCAAAGTCATAATGCAGTCCTGTGTGACTAAGTCTCTTTTTAGAGCTCACTATCCTTTGGTGGTAGCTAGTCATTGCATCAGAGAAGGCAATGGCACCCCACTCCAGTACTCTTGCCTGGAAAATCCCATGGATGGAGGAGCCTGGTAGGCTGCAGTCCATACTAAGGGATGGACACGACTGAGCGACTTCCCTTTCACTTTTCACTTTCATGCATTGGAGAAGGAAATGGCAACCCACTCCAGTGTTCTTGCCTGGAGAATCCCAGGGACGGGGGAGCCTGATTGGCTGCCGTCTATGGGGTTGCACAGAGTCGGACATGACTGAAGTGACTTAGCAGCAGTCATTGCATATTGCCCCATGTGGATAGTGGCCTCACTGAAGGGACATGGCCTTGTATCACTACAGTATCTAACTTCCTCAGTATAATGAGAAATTATGTGTTCAAGTAAATGTTTTTTCTTTTTTAAAATAGAAAATAAATGAATATATTTATTAAGCCATTTTTATTCTGAATAGAGAGTTGTAATATTGTGTATTGTAGGCCTCACAAAATTTATTTTTACCTATGCAAGAACTGTCACTTAGGGAATCAACTTTAGAAACAACACTTTTATTCAAAATACGTTTAAATACTAGTGATATGCAACTATCATTTTTTTCACAAATAATATTTATAAGAAGGATAATATACAAAGCAAATAAAAGAGAGTTTCTCTGATATAAGTTACACTGGTTTGGAGGGAAGAGAAAAGCAGTATCTCTTCAGGGTCTTATACACTCATCCTCCTTCAATTTTATTTTTATAGGATTCCAAAGGATGTAGTTTGAAAACCACCAATGCAATAAATAATAGATAATTTTAGTAACCTGCATTTTAAATAATTTTATTAGCAACAATAATTATAAAATAATATATATATAAATTAATTTATGCCAGATACATTTCTAAAAGTTCGTATTCATAACAATCCAAGGAAGGACTGTTATTTTATGGTATATGGATTGTTCTTCCTTAGACTTTTGTTAAACATCACCAGTAAATCATAATATCAGTAGATGAAAGAAAATAAAAAGCAAAGAAAACCATAGAAAAAATGAAAAGACCACCTAGGGAATGGGAGAAAATATTTGCAAATTATGCAACAGATAAGTGCTTATTCTCCAAAGTGTAGAAACAGCTCATACAACTCAACAACAAAAAGCAAACAACACAACTGAAAAATGGTCACAAGACCTTAATAAATCAGTCTCCAAAGAAGACATATATGGTCAGTAGGCACGTGAAAGGATGCTCAACACCCTTAATGATTAGAGAGAAGTACAAATCAAAACTACAAAGAAGTACCCACCTCACACTGGTCAAATGGTCTTCATTAAAAAGTCTACAAATGACAAATGCTGGAGAGGATGTGGAGAAAAGGGAGCCCTCTTAAAATTTGTGGGAATGTAAGTTGTTGCAGCTACTATGGAAAACTGTGTGGGTGTTCCTCAGAAACTAAAAATAGAATTTCCATATGATCCAGCAATCCCACTCCTGGATGTATACTTGGACAATACTATAATTGAAAAAGATACACAACATATGCACCTGCATGTTCATAGCAGCACTATTCACAATAGCTAAAACATGGAAACAACCTAAATGTCCATCAATAGATGAGAGGGTAAAGAAGGTATGATACATGTATACAATATAATACTACTGAGCCATATAAAGAACAAAAGAATGCTATTGGCAGCAACATGGATGCAACTAGAGATTGTTATACTAATCAAGGTAAGTCAGAAAGAGAAAGACGAAACACCACATGGTACCACTTATACATGAAATCTAAAATATAGCACAAATGAACCTATCTATAAAACAGAAAGAGACTCACTGACTAGAGAACAGACAGTGGTTGCCAAGGGGTGGAGAGTTGGGGAGGGAAGGTGTCAGAGTTTGGAGTTAGCAGATGTAAGCTATTGTATATAGGATGGAGAAACAACAAGGTCCTACTGTATAGTACAAGCAACTATATTCAGTATCCCATGATAAACTATAACGAATAAGATTATAAAAAAGAACATATATATGTGTATAATTGAGTTACTTTGCTGTGCAGCAGAGGTTGGCACTCATTTTAAGTCAACTGTACTTCAATTTAAAAAAATTAAACAAAAGAAAATAAAAAGCAATTTCAAGAGAGGCACAAAATAGATTTGGTGAAGATCAATTCATAATTTTCATATAAACTAGTTGAAGTTCACAAACAGAAGGTTGCTTCCTAATCTTGAGAGGAAACTATAATAAAAATCTATAGGAAATTACTATTCACTAATAATTAGTGGAGACAGGTTATACATTCTGATTGAGATCTGGATTAAGATAAGGATGCCTAGTTTTACAGCTGCAAGGGATTTACATATATCATTAAAAATTATATAGCATAGCAAAACAGGAGTAATTCAAAAGTATAGTATGTTAAGAAATGGGATAAAAATATAAGGCTTCCATTTTCCCCCAAATTAGTCTACACATTCAATTAACTGCATTCTAATTTTAGCTGGATTTTTTTGTGAGGTATATGAATACCTGTTCTAAAATGTAAACTGAGGAATAAAATTGTACAACTTGCACACAGTTTTATAAAAGAAAAGGAAGGGGGAAGTCCATATTTAAAACACGCCAAGAAAGCCACAGTAACAAAAATCTTATGATAATCGTTCAGGAACATTTAAATAGTCTGGTAGAAAAGAAAAGAGATCTCAAATATAGACACATGGTTTTACTGGAATGTGGCATATTGTGAAATTGTCATACTAAAACAGTGGGGAAGTGATAGCTCAGTCGGTCATGTTAAGAAAATGTCTTTATACATGAAAAAAATAAAATTTGATCCTTGGATTATCATACATACAGTTGGAAATCAAATATATTAACAACTTACATGTGAAAAATTATTAAATTAATAGAGAGTATAGAAAATCTTGAGAACTTTTGGTGGAGGAAAAGCTTTTAAAACATAGAACCTTAAACTAATAGAAAATTGATCTAAAGATATCAATCAGTGATTCACATAAGGGTTGATAAGTACATGGAAAGATTCTACAACTTGGAAAATCTGAAAACTGATTACAGAATGTTCCATATCAGAAAAATTCTAATTGAAATACCCATAAAGTATTCATTTTCTTTAAAAAAGTAGGTGTATCAAATGTTGGCAAGCATGTGGGCAGATAGAACTCTGATGGGAGTGTACACTGATATATTGGAAAATGCTATGGATGTATTAAAGTTGGACAGGACCCAGTCATTCCGGTCCTGGGAATATGTCTCAGGTAAGTTCTTGCCCATGACTGTAAGGGAATAAGCATGAGAATGTTCATCCTTGCATTGTTACTGGCAAAAGCAGTTTGGCAGCATCTTTGATATTCATCATCTAAGGAATGAGTCTATCATATATAGGCATGCATTCTAGAACAGTTTGCATAAATGAGGAGCAAATGAACTAGATGTCAATAGCAACATAAATAGATTCTTATAAAAGTGTTGAAAAAATAAGCAAAGTTGTGACTAGTAGTATGGTAAAATTTATACATCAAATTTAAATACATATTTTACAAGGGTTCATTCATTTTTAGGGAAGGAAATGATAGTAGAATCAGTGGTTTTACGAGAATGTAGGTGACTTTTTAAAGACTGAGTAAAGTAATGTACATATAAAAAGAAAAAAATACAGAAGAGCATCATTAACTAAAACCTAAGTTTTAAAGCTAAACAAAAACACATGTAAAATCATAGAGAGCAACATAAGGCATACACATATGAAGGAGCTCTGATCAGCAATATAGTTTAATAGAAGGAACTCTCATATATGTAAAAGTAAAGGAAAGCTGAGTTAAATATCAAAGGAAAGGAAAATTGAGTTCTGACACCATAAAACAACACATAATGGATTGGAAGAAAACATAAGGCATTTAAAAAACAGTGTAAAGCTTAGTTAGACAAGATAATGCAAATAGTTTTTAATTTAGTTAAAAAAAATCAGTCATAGATGGGTTGGTCAGCATTGAAGAATGAAAGGATGTTTTCAGGGTCAATGAGAGGCAGTGCTCATCAAGCAAATTTTAAATCAAGTATAACTTTGGAGTGTCTTGGTGGTGCAGTGGTAAAGAATCTGCCTGCCAATGCAGGGGAGATCATGTGAGAGAGCTCTAGGGCAATATTTCGTTGAATCAATTGAGTTTGACCTTGATGAGCTGAGGAGGAATAGTCTTCGGTAATGGGTTGAGATAAAAATGCATCAGTGAGGCTTCTGGAAATGAAAACAATGTATAGGGGTGCAATAGTCAGAAAAAGAAAGAAAAAGAGGAACAAAATTTTGCCAGTTTGTAAAGTACATTAAATATAGTATTCATCAAATATAATTTATTCTCCAGGCAATTGGGAAGCTTTGGAATTTTGACCAAGGGAATATTAAGATGAAAAGACAGAAAAAGGTTAATATAGAGACATTGTTCAGGGTCATGTACTTTTCTCACCGATATTGAACTGTGTTTGATGGGTCTATAAATATTGTTTTTGAGGGCAGTCATTGGCTCTTCCTCTAGCTTTTAGAGAACCTGACTCATTTGGACTTAGACACAGAATAGAAGTAATAACTTTATAGAGCTATTGCCAGCTGGGTAAAAAAGAACATATTCATTTTGTCTTCAGTTATTCTCCATATTCCCTAGGATGTGTTGAACATTATAAGCAATAGTAGCCAAATGTACGTGAGCTTAAAAAATCTGGTTGTATCTCTTATGAGCTCTGTGACATTATGCTCACATTTTAAAGCTTCTCTCAGCAGCTGTGTGCTTACCTGTATAATGGAGCAGCTTGGTCTAAATTTATCTGTTATCACACGTGCTAAGTTTATGGAATAGAGTAGGAACTTAAGAAACATTTGACCCTTCCTACAGTCATAATTGGTGTTGTTCAGTTCCTAAGTCCTGTCTGACTCTTTGTGACTCCATGAACTGTACCAGGCCTCTCTCTCCATCACTATCTCCCTGAGTTTGCTCAAAGTGATGTCCATTGAGTCAGTGATGCCAGCTAACCATCTTATCCTCTGTCGTCCCCTTCTCCTTTTGTGCTCAGTCCTTCCCAGCATCAGGGTCTTTTCCAGTGACTCTTCACATCAGGTGGCCAAAGTATTGGAGCTTTAGCTTTATCATCAGTCCTTCCAATGAATATTCAGGGTTGACTTGTTTAGAATTGACTGGTTTGATCTCCTTGCAGTCTGAGGGACTCTCAAGAGTCTTCTCCAGCACCACATTTTGAAAGCATCAATTCTTTGGCACTCAGCCTTCTTTATGGTCCAACTCTCAAATCCATACATAACTACTGGAAAAATTATAGCTTCGACGAGATGAACCTTTGTTGACAAAATGATGTCTCTGCTTTTTAATACGCATCTAGGTTTGTCATAACTTTCCTTCCAAGGAGCAAATGTCTTTTAATTTTGTGGCTACAGTCACCATTGGCAGTGATTTTGGAGCCAAAGAAAATGAAATCTACCAGTTTCCACTTTCTCCCTATCTATTTGCCATGAAGTGATAGGACCAGATGCCATGATCTTCGTTTTTTGGATGTTGAGTTTTTAAGCCAGCTTTTTCACTCTCCATTTTCACCCTCATCAAGAAGCTCTTGAGTTATTCTTCACTTTCTGCCATTAGAGTGGTATTATTTGCATATCTGAGATTGTTGATATTTTTCTCTCAGCATTCTTGATTCCAGCTTGAGCTTCATCTAGCCCTGCATTTCACATAGTGTACTCTACATATAAGTTAAATAAACAAGGTGACCATAAACAGCCTTGATGTACTCCTTCCCCAATTTTGACCCAGTCCTTTGTTGCATGTCAAGTTCTAACTGCTGCTTCTTGACCTGCATACAGGTTTCTCAGGAGGCAGGTAAGGTGGTCTGGTCTTCCCATCTTTTTCAGAATTTTCTTCAGTTTTTTGTGATCCACACAGTCAAAGGCTTTAGCATAGTCAATGAAGTAGAAGTGGATTTTTTAAAAATTCTCCTGCTTTTTCTATGATCCAACGAGTGTGGCAATTTGATCTTTGGTTCCTCTGTCTTTTCTAAATGCAACTTGTACATCTGGAAGTTCTCGGTTCATGTACTATTGAAGCCTAGTTTGAATGATTTTGAGCTTTACCTTGTTAGCATGTGAAATGAGTGCAATTGTACAGTAGTTTGAACATTCTTTGGCAGTGTCCTTCTTTGGGATTGGAATGAAAACTGACCTTTTCCAGTCCTGTGGGCACTGCTGAGTTTTCCAAATTGGTTGGTGTAATGAGTGCAGCACTTTAACAGCATCATCTTTTAGGATTTGAAATAGCTCAGCTATAATTTCATCACCTACAGTAGCTTTGTTCATGGTAATGCTTCCTAAGGCCCACTGACTTCACATTCCAGGATGTCTGGCTCCAAGTGCGTGACCACCCTGTTGTGGTTACTCAGTTCATTAAGATGTTTTTGTACAGTTTTTCTGTGTATTCTTGCTACCTCTTCTTAATCTCTTTTGCTTCTGTTAGGTCCTTGCCATTTCTGTCCTTTATTGTGCCCATCTTTCCATGAAATGTTCCCTTGGTATCTGTAATTTTCTTGAAGAGATATGTAGTCTTTCCCCTTGTCATGTTTTCCTGTATTTCTTTGCATTGCTCACTAAGAAGGCTTAAGGTGTCATAATTAGTTGTAATTCAAAGAAGATATGACCCTAAATTATATTCTTAGGAAACTGAATTCCAAATTCTATATCTTTCACATGCTGTGGAGGAGAGGGCTGCACTACTTTTCAGAATCTAGGTTTACTCATCTGTTACCACAAGCTTATTCATAGATTCCATGAGTGAATCCAGAGATATGATATAATGAAAGTACTTTGGAAGCTAAATGTAATATTCAACATTAATTCATTCAACATATGTGTAGCAATGGCTTTTTGTGCCACAGAATATAATAAGGATTCGTGGGGAGCAAATGAAGTCATTACAACCATATATTTTTCCTAAGACTGAAGGAGAATTCTTCATACAAATATTTTAGTATATGTTAAACAACTTACTGTTTTCTTCCATATGACTTTACAATCTTGAACCTTACAAGACATTTTCCTAAGCTCCTGACTTTTCATTTTAGAAACAGAGAAAGCAATTCTGAGTGAAGGTAAATTACTTACTCAGAGTGAAGGTAAATTACTTACTCTGTTCTGTGCCTAATTAATTGTGTGTAGGAAGCAAGTGTTGACTGGCTTTAAAGATCACTCTCTTTCCAAACACTGTGTTATCTTAGACAGGGGAAGTGTGCTATGTTAATTTTATTGGTTTTAATGGCAATTGGAGAGAGGCTAAATTAAGTAAAACTTGGAATCCAAACAGAATAATGGGCATATAAATAATATGACAACCACAGATTTATTTGATCCAATGAGCCAAATTTCTCCTATAAATTATATAGCACTTAGCACAATGTAGGAATAAATGGAATAAATGCTTTTTTCCCTGGAACATTTGTGTTATACAAAGTTAGTAGAGTGATCCAGGCCAGTAGTAATCAAAATGAGAGATAAAGGGCCTATGGTGGACTTTTGCTTTTATATAATTTCCTCTCTGGTGTCAAAGTTAACTCTGGAGCTCAGGGGCATTTGATTAAGAGGTACTGATTTTGTTTTCCCAAGGAGCTTCCAGAAAGCGTTCATGGAAGAGGTGGTTTGTGTTTATTAATATGTACAGGTTTAGATATACAAATCATATTGTTTGTTGTAATTTGAACCAGTATTTATTTTGAATATAATCATTTAGGTGATATGGTATCTCAGGTATTTTTAAAAGCTTTTAAAAACATATTTTTAAATATGGTGGTCATAGCAATAGCTAAAGATGGTGAAATGATTGCATTGCAGTTCCATACATTTGGGACAGATTAATATTTTTGGCAGATTATAGGTCTAATACTAGCATTCAGATTGTTTAGATGTTAAAGAAAATATCAGATAACACCTGTTTTTCAATAATGTCTCTAAGATCACCAATTAAAGGAATCTGATGTTCTCATTCTATTTGCTGTGGGGATGGCAGGAGAGGCAGAAGTGGTTTTGAAGAGGCAGATGTAGCAACTGCTGCTGCTGCTGCTAAGTTGCTTCAGTCATGTCCGACTCTGTGCGACCCCATAGAAGGCTGCCCACCTGGCTTCCCTGTCCCTGGGATTCTCCAGGAAAGAACACTGGAGTGGGTTGCCATTTCCTTCTCCAATTCATGAAAGTGAAAAGTGAAAGTGAAGTCGCTCAGTGGTGTCTGACTCTTAGCGACCCCATGGACTGCAGCCTACCAGGCTCCTCTGCCGTGGGATTTTCCAGGCCAGAGTACTGGAGTGGGTTGCCATTGCCTTCTCTGAGATGTAGCAAAGAACACTGTATTTTATTTTAGAATACCTAGATTTGAAAATGATTTGGAATATTTTTTCTCTTCTTTAATGCAGCCAAATCATACCTCAGATCTTTGATGTGAAAATTACCCATCAATGGTCTAAAATATAGCATGGAACATTATGACACTAAATGATGAAAACTTGAAAGATGAGAAATTAGATGTATCCAGCTAAGCATATAAAATTGATATCTTACCAAAATCTGAGAAACAGTATTTACAGCAGGTGAATATGGAACATTTTATCATTTATGTACCTCTGAGCCTGAGGAATCATTTCCTTTCCTTGGTTTGAGATCAGTCTTCTTCTTTAATTGCAGATTTGTTTTACAGACTCAAAAAATGCTTTCAGTTTTATGTATAATATTCAGGATAAAGAGAGGAGATATTGGTAAGCATTAGATAATAATCAGAGTGCTGTAATTACTTTCTTCAGGTTTTGACTTATCAGTAGATTATTCCTCAGGTAAAACTGATAGATGAATCTATTAAAAATATTTTTCCTCTGAAGTCCAGAGTTTCTAGTTTAAACTTAGGAAAAAATATGTAAAATAACTCAGATTCTTGGGGACTTTGTGGTTATCTAACTGCTTTTCTACATTTTGAACTCCATAAACATCCTCCAAAAGACCAGCCATTAGCTTTCCAAGGCAATTTATAAGCTTTTTGGGGCAAGTCAGGGAGGGGTTCAATATTTGAAGGAAAATGAAATTAAGAATGTAAACACGGAGGATTAAAAACTTTCCCAAACTCCAGGGGGAATGGAGTTAGATCCAATTATAGCATATAATTAGCATGTTCTTGTTGTAATGCAACTCAAATATGAAACATGTATCACTGTCTACATTACCACAACATTTGAGGATTTTAAGACCCAAACAGAAAAAAAGTATTTAAATAAGTATTAGTGATTTGGTGGGGGAGGGGTGGTATTATTTGATAACTTACATTATTTTCATTTGTCTAACAATGGCACCCCACTCCAGTGCTCTTGCCTGGAAAACCCCATGGACGGAGGAGCCTGGTGGGCTGCAGTCCATGGGGTCACCAAGAGTCGGAAATGACTGAGTGACTTCACTTTCACTTTTCACTTTCATGCATTGGAGAAGGAAATGGCAACCCACTCCAGTGTTCTTGCCTGGAGAATCCCAGGGACGGAGAAGCCTGGTGGGCTGCTGTCTATGGGGTCGCACAGAGTTGGACACGACTGAAGCGACTTAGCAGCAGCAGCAGTGCTTTCAAATATCAAATGTGTTTCTTAGAATACTACAATGAGTTAGTCCAATTATTCCTATTACACAAATGTAGTGGCTCAGACTCTGAAAGTTGAAATATTTTGCTCAAAGTTATTCAACCATTATATGAGAAGGTAAAAATGATCTCAAATTCAGCTTTTGTGACTTTAGTCCCTGCAGTCTATCTGTCACACTGCCCCATCTAGCACTGATAGAGCCTGAAATGAACTTTTAGCATTTTGTATCCCCACTCTGCAATGGATGCAGGAAAGTAAGTAGAGAAGAATCTAACAACTGAAACTGACAATTAAATGTCAATAAAAAGTTAAAACTGAACTTCCTCCCCTTCTAGACCCAAGTCAAAGTTGAAACATATGGAAGAATGTAACCTTTTATTAAAAACAATTTCTCTTTGATTTTAATAACAAAGGTTGCACTCAGAGTCAACCTTTGTCCTAGAAATCATTTTGCCTTTCTTGATCACTTCCTGGTAAAGCTGTTTAAGATAAGCCTACTTTTTCAAGTTGGTAATTTCTTTTTAACCTTCTAAATATTTTTTTAAAAAATTTAGTTCACTTCAAGTGCTATAAATTGTTTTCCTTGGGCATCTGACATTTAATACCAAATAATAATAAATAACACAAAATCGAGTGTTAAGAGAAGAACATTTTCTATATATTTTTCATGTATTTAACTTTCTTATCCTAATTACAATTTTAAGAAATACAGCTTTTGCTGTCTTCATTTTAAAGATTTGGAAATTGAGAAAATAAATAGTATTCATTGCTTGAGATACACGCACACAGACACACATGCACATATATATGAAACAAATTTTTCTAAACGGACAAAATATATTTGATGGCAGAAAACTTTCTATTTTATTTTCTGTATAATAACATGGTGGAAACTCAGAATATATACTTGTTAACCAAGGGACAATATACCGTATACATTTAGTTCTTCAAATACTGTGTATAGTTTGTATATTATGAACTTATATGTTGCTTTAATATTTACAGCAACTGCAGTAGTAATTTCTAGTAAAAGACCACCAAAGAATTAAGAGATGTTGGAAAGAGGAAGGACTTGAACCCCCTTTCTCCAATGTTTTTTGCTGTGTATTCAATCTGAAAAACTCAAAATCTATATATTTTATGTGCTATTCTGCATTTTTATTGACACAGAATTGACATATAACATTGTATAAGTTTGAGATGTGCAATGTGTTGATTTGATACACTTATTTATTAATAATGCAATAGAATACTACCATAACATTAGCTAACATTTTTATCACATCATATAATTATTTTTTGATGGTAAGACAGGGTTATCATTACCTTGATGGTAAGAACTTTTAAGATCTAGTCTTTTAGAAACTTTTATGTGTATAAGATAGTTTTGTTAACTATAATAAAAATGCTATACATTAGATTCCCAGAATGTATTCATCTTGTAACTGTAAGTTTATACACTTAGACCAGCATCTCACCAGTTCCCTTACTCCATAGCCTCTGTTAACCACTATTCTACTTTCTGTTTCTGTAAATTCAGCACTTTTTGATTCCACATGTAAATGATATCAGATACTTACTTTGTCATTCTTTGTCTGACATCTCACTTACCATAATGGTCTCAGAGTCCTCCATCCATGTTGTTTCAAAAGGCAGGATTTCCTTTTTTCTCATATCTGATTATTGTTTCATTGTTTGTATATACCATATTTTCTTATCATTCACCACTTTGACAGACACCTAGATTGCTACCATACCTTGGCTATTGTGAATAATGCTATAATAAACAAGCAAGTACAGGTATCTTTTTCATATCCTGCTTTCATTTTCTTTGGATGTATACTCAGGAGTGGGCTTTGTAGATCATATGGTAGTTTTATTTTTAATTTTTTGAGAGATTTTCATACTATTTTCCTGGTTCCTGAAGCAATTTATATTTCTACCGACAGTGCACAGGCCTTTCTTTTTCTCCAAATCCTTACCAACACTTGCTTGCTCTTGTCTTTCTGATGACAGCCATTCTGACTAATGTGAAGTGCCCTCTGATCGTGGTTTTGATTTGCATTTCCTTGAAAATTAACAGTGTTGAAAATCTTTACATGTACTTGTTGGTTGGCTGTATATCTTCTTTGGACAACGTCTGCTCAATTCCTCTGCCCATTTTTTAATTGGACTGTTTGCTTTTTGTTATTGAGTTGTATGATTTCTTTATATATTTTGGATATTAACCACTTTTCTGATACATTGCTATACATATCATACATAAGTGAAGTGAAGTTGCTCAGTCATGTCTGACTGCGACCCCATGGACTGTAGCCTACCAGGTTCCACCATCAATGGGATTTCCCAGGCAACAATACTGGAGTGCGTTGCCATTTCCTTCTCCAGGAGATCTTCCCTCCCCAGGGATTGAACCCGGGTCTCCTGCTTTACTGTTTGAGCCACCAGGGAAGTCATATCATACATAGGTTGTATTGTATTCTGTTGTTCCTTTTGCTGTGCAGAAGCCTTTTGGTTTGATGTAGTCCCACGTGTTCATTTTTGCTTTTGTTCTTTGTGCTCTTGGTGTCATATGCAAACCTGATTGCCAGGACTAATGTCAAGAAAATTTTTCCTTATGTTTTCTTCTAGGATTTTATAATTTCAGGTATTATATTTAAGTCTTTAATTTATTTTGAGTTAATTTTGTGAGTGGTGTAAGATAAGGGTACAATTTCCTTTTACTGCATATAGCTTTCCAGTTTCCTGACAGAGTTTATTGAAGAGACTATGCTTTTCTTATGGAGTATTTTTGGCTCCCTTGTCAAATATGTTTTGACTGTATACGTGGGGGTCATTTCTGGGCTTTTTCTTTTGTTCCATTGGTCTGTGTGTCTGTTTTTATGCCAGTACTATGCTCTTTTGATTACTAGAGTTTTGTAATATAGTTTGCTGCCAGGAATGCCTTCAGTTTTGTTCTTTTGACTCAGGATTCCTCTATTTGGGATTTTTTATGACCCCCATACAAATTTCAAGATTTTTTCTAGTTCTGTGAAAAATGTCATTAGAATTTTGATAGACATTGCATCAAATGTATAGATGACTTGGGTAGTATGGATATTTTAACAATATTAATTCTTCTCATATAAAAATTGAACTATTTTTGGATTTGTGTCTTCTTCAGATCTTTGATTTCCTTAAAGTCTTATAGTTTCACTTCATGGCTAAATTAATTCCTAAGTATTTTATTATCTTTGGTGACATTGTAAGTGGGATTGTTTCATTTATGCTTTTTCAGATAGTTTATTATTAGTATATAGAAATGCATTGAATTGTGTTTTTTGCTTATGTTGAAAGTCTAGCCCCCATTTCCCTCCTCCCCCCAATGCCTAGTACCTTAGAATGTGTCTGCATTTAGAGAAATGGACTTTAAAAAGGTGGTTAAATTAAAATGAGGCCATTAGTGTAGGTCCTTATACAATCTGAGTTGTGTCATTATAAGAAAAGAACATTTGGATGCACATAGATACACCAGAGATGCTCACCCACAGAGGAAAAGACATAATGAGAAGGTGAATATCTGTAAGTTAAGGAAAGGCATTAGGAGAAATCAAACCCACCAACATTTTAGACTTCTAATTTCCAGAACTGTGAGCAAATAAAAATGTTTTTTTTTTAAGACATCCAATCTGTAATGTTTTGTTATGGCAGCCTCATCAAACTAGTTTAACCTCTTTTTCAGCATTGTTAATAGAGGAAAACAATAGAACGAGAAAGGCTAGAGATCTTTTTGAAAAAATTAAAGATACCAAGGGAACATTTCAAGGAAAGATGGGCACAATAAAGGACAGAAATGGCAAGGACCTAACAGAAGCAAAAGAGATTAAGGAGATGTGGCAAGAATACACAGAAGTGTACAAAAAACATCTTAATGACCTGGATAACCACAATGGTGTGGTCATTCACGTGGAGCCAGACATCCTGGAGTGTGAAGTCAAGTGGACCTTAGGAAGCATTGTGATGATCAAAGCTAGTGGAAGTGATGGAATTACCACTGAGCTATTTCAAATCCTAAAAGATAATGCTGTTAAAGAGCTGCGCTTATTATGCCAACAAATTTGGAAAACTCAGCAATGGCCACAGGATTGGAAAAGGTCAGTTTTCATTGCAATCCCAAAGGGCAATGCCAAAGAATGTTCAAACTACTGTACAATTGCACTCATTTCACATGCTATCAAGGCTGAAAATCATTCAAGCTAGGTTTCAACAGTACATTAACTGATAACTTCCAGATGTATAAGTTGACTTTAGAAAAGGTAGAGGAACCAGAGATCAAATTGCCAACATCCTTTGGATCATAGACAAAGCAAGAGAATTAAGAAAATTTCTATTTCTGCTTCACTGACAATGATAAAGCCTTTGATTATGTGGATCACAATAACCTGTGGAAAATTTTTTAAGAGATGGGAATACCAGACCACCTTACCTGCCTCCCGAGAAACCTGTATGCAGGTCAAGAAGCAACAGTTAGAATGGGACATGGAATAATAGACTGGTTCAAAATTGGGAAAGGAATATGTCAGGGCTGTATATTTTTACTCTGCTTATTTAACTTATATGCAGAGTACATTGTGAGAAATGCAGGGCTGGATGAATCACAAGCTGGAGTCAAGATTATCAGGATAAATGTCAACAACCTCACATATGTAGAAGATGCCATTCTAATGGCAGAAAGTGAAAAGAAACTAATGAGCCTCTTGATGAAGGTGAAGGAGGAGAGTGAAAAAGCTGGCTTAAAACTCAATATTCAAATAGCCAAGATCATGACATCTGGTCCTATCACTTCATGGCAAATAGATTGGAAAAAAGTGGAAACAATGATAGATTTTATTTTCTTGGGCTCTAAAATCACTGCAAACAGTGACTGTAGCCACAAAATTAAAAGATGGTTGCTCCTCAGAAGAAAAATTATGACAAACCTAGACAGCATATTAAAAAGTAGAGACATCACTTTGCTGACAAAGGTCTGTGTAGTCAAAGCTATGTTTTTTTCCAGTTGCCATGTATGGATGTAAGAGCTGGAACATAAAGAAGGCTGAATGCCACAAAATTGATGCTTTCATAATGTGGTGCTGGAAAAGACTCTTGAGAGTCCCTTGGGCTGTGAAGAGATCTAACTAGTCAATCCTGAAAGATATCAACCTTGTGTTCACTGGGAGGGCTGATGCTGAAGCTGAAGCAAAGGGCTATCTTATGTGAAGAACTGATGCTAGGAAAGATTGAGGGTAAGAGGAGAAGGGAGTGACCGGAAGAGATGATTGGATGGCATCACTGACTCAATGGGCATAAGTTTGAGTAAACTCCAGGAGATAGTGAAGGACAGGGAAGCCTGGAATACTACAGTCCATGGCATCTGGTCCCATTACTTCATAGGAAATAGATGGGGAAAGAATGGAAGCAGTGGCAAACTTTGTTTTCTTCTTAAAATTAAAAGAAGCTTACTCCTTGGAAGAAAAGCTATGACAAACTTAGCATATTAAGAAGCAGAAACATTACTTTGCCAACAAAGTCCATGTAGTCAAAGCTATTGTTTTTCCAGTAGTCATGTATGGATGTGAGAGTTGGACCATAAAGAAGGCTGAGTGCCAAAGAATTGATGCTTTTGAATTGTGATGTTGAAGAAGACTCTGAGAGTCCCTTGGACTGCAAAGAGATCAAACCAGTCAATCCTAAAGGAAATCAGTCCTGAATATTCATTGGAAGGACTGACGCTGAGCCTGAAACTCCAATACTTTGGCCACCTGATGTGAAGAACTGACTGATTAGAGAAGACCCTGATGCTGGGAAAGATTGAAGATAAGAGGAGAAGGGGACAACAGAGGACAAGATGGTTGGATGGCATCATTGACTCAAAGGACATGAGTTTGAGCAAGCTCTAGGAGATGGTGAAGGACAGGGAAGCCTGGTGTGCTGCAGTCCACGGTTTCGCAGAGTCAGACATGACTGAGTGACTGAACAACAAACAATCAGAGTATATATAAGTAACAGCTATCACAGTGATGAAATTGAGGCAGTTATTAATTCCAACTAGTCATGTTCATTCATCTGCCTTCATTCAAAGATTAGGCTTTTACTGTCTTTGTAAGACCAGGGTGTATGTGATCTGTGGGTGAGGAGATAAAAATTATCCAATCTTCAAAAACCCTTTTTCTATATGGACTCTTCCAAATCAAAGTTTGTATTGCTTTTAAAGATTTCAATTATCTGTCCTTGGGTCTATTATCTCCAAGTGGGTACATTTCTGCAACCAACTTCACCAAAATCTGTAAGCATATGATTATGCCTTAAGAGCTGTGGGTTCGATCCCTGGGTTGGGAAGATCCTCTGGAGAAGAAAATGGCAACCCATTTCAGTTTATTGCCTGGAGAATCCCATGGACAAAGGAGCCTAGTGGGCTACAGTTCAGGAGGTTGCAGAGAGTCAGACATGACTTAAGCAACTAAAACTTTCATTTTTTTTTCCTTTAGTTCGTGAAGATGTCTTAAGGCTTCTGAAAGTATTATCACTATTAATATTGTGGTTTGGTCTGCCCAATTTGGATAAACTTTAGTAGTACACATTGTAGATAATCGTGGTTTTCTCATTCTTTTATTGCTTATGACTAGTACTTGATTATTTGGTTATTTTAATACATTTAATATTAGGATGGGATAGCATTACTTTTTCTTACAGGATACGGGATGCTTGGGGCTGGTGCATGGGGATGATTCAGAGAGATGATATGGGGCGGGAGGTGGGAGGGGGGTTCAGGATTGGGAACTCATGTACACCTGTGGCGGATTCATGTCAATGTATGGCAAAACCAATACAATATTGTAAAGTAAAATATAGTAAAAATAAAAATTAAAAAAAAATACAATGGCATGGAGGGATCGGAAGTCAATGTTAATGGTTTATCCTGTGTAAGAAATAATCAATTCCTTTTAAAGTCAACACGTAGACTGCCTCTGTATTAAACAGATATTGGAACAGATTATGATAAATAGAAAGGTTTGTGAACAAAGTGAGAAGCAGTGTTTAGACATATTAGTAAAGAAGACAGATTTGTAAAATCCAGGAGAGAAATCAGGACTAAAGCTATATATCTAAACGTCCTTTGCACAGAGATGGATATTGAGCCCTAAGTATAGATGATATGAGTTTTAGGACAAATATATATAAGATGATTGG
The DNA here is from genome assembly GCF_016772045.2 of Ovis aries. Taxonomy (NCBI): domain Eukaryota; kingdom Metazoa; phylum Chordata; class Mammalia; order Artiodactyla; family Bovidae; genus Ovis; species Ovis aries. The sequence goes on from NC_056055.1 coordinate 18,399,590, forward strand.
TTATGTTTTTCTATAATTGATCAGAGTTGTAGTGTAGGGAAAGAACAGTATACTTGGGATCTGGAGTAAAGAATTCAAATTTGGTTTTCATATAAATGCTGAGTGGTATTTGGTTATGTTTAAACATTCTAGTCTAATTTTCTCTTCTATGAAATAGGCATAGTTTGTTTAATATACTTATAATAATGGTTATTTTAAAGTTCTTTTTTGCACATCCAAAAGACCACCTGTCTGTCATCTAATATGTTAGATTTATCACTTTGATACAATCAGGGATTATTTGATACAGTATATTTTTTACCTTTATTTTGGCTAGATTCTAACTTCAGTCAGTCTAAATTTACTTGTGATTTCAATTGTATTGAGCAACACCTATTACTATATTGTAAGTCTAGACCTATTTACTCTGGCTACTTAGGGACATAAGCATAAAATACCCCAAGATGTCTCTTCCTCTCTTTTGCTGTCTTCCTGTCTCTTCTCTTTGTCCCACATTATCTACCTTCCATCGCCACTCACACTGGAATATACACAAAATATTTCTTTTGCAGGGGACAGATAGGTGGGGAGGAGTTACATTTCTGTTTCTAACCAAGAAAGAGTAAGGGGACCATATTTGCCCTTCTACCCGAAGCACTAAAAATAATGCCCCCCTCAACACTAAAACATGAAATACCATTTTTTTCAGATGTTGAACATCAAGCAAGATAGGGCAGTGATCCCTGGGAGATGAGAAATTAATGAAGTAAGCCCTATAATTTTCCCAGCTTACCTTCTTGAGTGAGTTTCCAGGTAATAAAATAAGGAAAGGGAACCCATCTGAAAAGGGTTTAGGGGATGGAGTTGAGAGGCCAGGGAGAACAAGGCAGCTAGTTTTCAAGTCAAAATCCAGAGAGGAGGAAGCAGCAGAAGAAAAGAACTCTGGAGATCTAAAGCGACAGCCCTGTACTTTCAAATGAGTACTTATCACTGCAGGTATATGAAGAAACTAACTGGAGCCTGGGGAAGGATCATCCAAGAAGACTGGAGGGAATGATTTTAAGAGGTCACATAAGGTTGAAAATAAAACCAACACATTATACACCTAAAAGAAGCCACTTTGTACAACCTAAATAGTTGTACTTTTTAGTTGTTCAGTTCAGTTGTTCAGTCATGTCCGACTCTTTGTGACCCCATGGACTGCAGCATGTCAGGCCTCCCTGTCCATCACCAACTCCTGGAGTTTACCTAAATACTTAATAGAGCTGAAAAAAAGAAGTAGATGTTTAAAAAACACAAACATAGCACTGATATAATTACTGGATACAACATTTAAAAGTTATTCTGATTATATCTCATATAGTTAAAAAGGTAGAGAAAAACTCGAGCATGTCATTTGAGATACAAAAGATGATATTTAAAGATATAGCACATGTCTTAAAAAGATAATTAATTAGATCTAGGAATGATGGCTATATCTAATACAAATATATCTACCATACTTTGGGTGGGATCAAAATAATTGGACACTGCTGAAAGAAAGAAAACTTGAAATCAGGACAATAGTAACTTTATTTTTTGAAGTTCATTTATTTGTTTTTAATTAATTAATTTATTTTAATTGGGGGCTAATTACTTTACAGTATTGTAGTGGTTTTTGCCATACATTGATTGACATGAATCAGCCATGGGTGTACATATGTTCCCCATCCTAAACCCCTCTCCCGCCTCCCTCCCTATCCCATCCCTCAGGGTCATCCCAATGCACCAGCCCTGAGCACCCTGTCTCGTGCATTGAACCTGGACTGGCAATCTATTTTACATATGGTAATATAAATGTTTCAATGCTATTCTCTCAAATCATCCCACCCTCGCCTTCTCCCACAGAGTCCAGAAGTCTGTTCTTTACATCTGTGTCTCTTTTCCTGTCTCGCATATAGGGTCATCGTTACCATCTTTCTAAATTCCATTATATGCGTTAATATACTGTATTGGTGTTTTTCTTTCTGACTTACTTCACCCTGTATAATAGGCTCCAGTTTTATCCGCCTCATTCAATTGCATCCACTGATGCAAATGCATTCTTTTTAATAGCTGAGTAATATTCCTTTGTGTATATGTACCACAGTTTTCTTATCCATTCATCTGCTGATGGACATCTAGGTTGCTTCCGTGTCCTGGCTATTGTAAACAGTGCTGTGATGAACACTGGGGTACATGTGTCTCTTTCAATTCTAGTTTCCTCAGTGTGTATGCTGAGCAGTGGGATTGCTGGGTCATATGGCAGTTCTATTTCCAGTTTTTTAAGGAATCTCCACACTATTCTCCATAGTGGCTGTCCTAGTTTGCATTCCCACCAACAGTGTAAGAGGGTTCCCTTTTCACTGTATGCTCTCCAGCATTTATTGTTTGTAGACTTTTTGATAGCAGCCATTCTGACTGGCGTGAAATGGTACCTCATTGTGGTTTTGATTTGTATTTTTCTGATAATGAGTGATGTTGAGCATATTTTCATAAATTCAGGATAATTATTTTATAATATTGTGATGGTTTTTGCCATACATCAACGTGAATTGGCCACAGGTATACAATAGTAACTCTTTAAAATAAAACAAATGAGACAAAGAGAAAATGACTGAAAAAGTGAACAGATTGGGTGAGAAGGCTTTAAGTAGCCTGATATACATGTAATTGGAGTACAAAAAAGCAAATGCATTGGTAAAAATGTATCTAAAGAAATAGTGTATGGAAATTTTCTAAATTTGATGAAAAATAAATATATAATCACAAGAATATCAGTAATCAGAAGAATGAGAAACAGGAAGAAAACCACACCAAGGTTAAGATTTTTGCCAGCACCATTCTTGGCATTAGCCTTGGTTCCTCTTTAGTGGAAAAGTATTACACTTAGAAATCAAAATCTGGCAATAGATGTACAATTACTATTAATGTATCACTGATCCCAAGCCCTCTCAGTGGGCATATTTGGGGAATAAATGTGCTTTTCTTATGTACATGTGTACATGTAAATATATGTACATTTACAAACATTTACATCCACTGTTGATTTCTAAATATGTACCTATATCAATCTATCTCTCTATCTTTCTATATGTATATTACTTTCTATATGTATATACTGAAGGCAGTGAGCTCACATTGTCTCTAATTCTAATCCAATACCACAGAGCTTATTCTAGTTTTTCCTCTTTTTGTATATTTTATGCCTCCACTAGTAGAAACCTGGCTCTCACTATACCTTGTATGTTTACTTGTTATTTCATCCCCTGTATGTAATTTTGCTCCCATTTCTTTTGATTCACATTACCTTCTATCACTTCACTGTCCCTATACTAGTATCTTTTCATTTTTTCTTACAAAGTGGTAATATTTTATTTGATCACAAGTAGAATTTAATTTGTGATATAATGAATGTCTTTATTTCTTTAATGTAAAAGAATCTGAATACACATACGCTCACACATACACACATACACACATCACCTTATTTTACACTTGAAATGAACCTACCATTGCAAATTAACTTTGTGTTGCATGCTAAGTCGTTTCCATCATGTCTGAGTTTTTGCAACCCTATGGACAGTAGCCCACCTGGTTCCTCTGTCCACAGGATTCTCCAGACAAGAATACTGGAGTAGGTGTTTGTGACCTCGTCCAGGGGATCTTCCCAACACAAGAATTGTACCCATGTCTCTTATGTCTTCTGCATTAGAGGGATGGGGGTTTCTTTACCACTAGCACCACCTGAGAAGCTCAAAATTCAAAAAAATTAAAGAAATCTGAAAAAAAAACAAGTATAGGCTTTACATGTATAGTATCATATATGAAACAAATCGCCAGTCCAGGTTTGATGCATGATACTGGATGCTTGGGGCTGGTACACTGAGACTACCCAAAAGGATGGTATGGGGAGGGGGGAGGGAGGGGGGTTCAGGATGGGGAACACGTGTATACCTGTGGCAGATTCATGTTGATGTACGGCAAAAACAATACAATACTGTAAAGTAATTAGCCTCCAATTAAAATAAATAAATTTATATTAAATATAAAAAAAAATCAATATGTCCTTATAGTCAATAAATTTTAATATATGAAACTATAAAAAGCAAAATGTATATGGTGATGTTTCTAAAAATGCATTTCAGAAAGAAGTTATAGCTCACAAGAAATTAATTGTGGAACCACTTTTGTTAATTACTCCCACCTCTCAGAATAATGATGTACATGCAAATCTTCTAATATATGAAACTGTAAGTCACTCAGTCATGTCCCAATCTGTACACCCATGGACTGTGGCCCACCAGGCTCCTCTGTCTGGAATTTTTCAGGCCAGAATACTGAATTCGGTAGCCATTCCATTCTCTAGGGAATCTTCTCAACCCAGGGATCAAACCTAGGCTTCTTGCATTGCAGGCAGATTCTTTACCATCTGAGTCACCAGGGAAGCCCCAAATGTGTGTGTGTGTGTGTGTGTGTGTGTGTGTGTGTGTACCACATCTTCTTTATCCCTTCATCTGCTGGTGGACATATAAATTGCCTTCATATCTTGGCTATTGTAAATAGTATTTTACTTTAGGTAAGTTTTGGAAGGATTTTCAGAAGATATAGCAAAGTGTCTTTAATTAGGTGACTATGATGTCACCTTAGGAGATCTATCATAATGGGGGTAAAGTGACATACAGTGTTGTCCTAGGGATGAAAGAACCTGATATATTTGGTTAACTATATAGTGAATGCAGCATAGTGCATGCAGAGCAGATGGGAGAAAAACAGTGAGGGAAAGAAAAAGGAAAATATGTACCAGAAGGACTTGGTTGGGACCAGATAAAGTCTCTGGGTAAAACAGAAACCAAAAATAAACAAAAAACATGAAATCAAATAGTTTCCTCAAAAAGGGGAGTGAAAATATATGTTTTTTAGGTTATGTAGACGTGTGCTCTGGATTTTTTGTTGAAAAGCTTTATTTCAATTTTGTTTCTAAAAGTTTACTCCCACTTCTAACACTAGTTGTCCCTACATTTTTATGTTATTTTCATAAATGACAAAGGTAGATTATTACTGTGAAATTTCTTTTTAACAGTTAAATTCTATAATTTTACATATATCCTTAATTTCCATTCTTCCATTTATATTGAAAAACTTATCTCCACTATATAAGCTTATTTTGTGCAAAAGCTCAAAGATGTAATTTCCTCATCCTTTCTTCCAGAACTGTCTAGCTGTCAATTTTTTCATAGCATCATGCACCTCTGTATTTCTCAGGCTATAGATGATAGGATTGAGCATCGGTGTGACTACTCCATAGCAGAGAGCAATCAGTTTGTCAGAAGCAGTATCTTTGGACTTTGGCTTTATATACATAAAGAGGATTGACCCATAAAACATAGTCACCACTGTAATGTGGGCTGAGCATGTGGAAAAAGCCTTTTTTCTTCCTCCAGCTGAATTGATTCTTAGTACAGTAGAAAGGATGAAAATGTAGGAGATGGAAATCAACAGTAATGGAACAAACAAAAATATGACATTGCCTAACATTAGAGTAATCTCATTCAAGGAAATATCTGTGCAAGCTAGCTTGAGAAAGGCCAATATTTCACAAACAAAATGATTGATGACTTTTTTCCCACAGAAGGGCAACCGTACTGCAAGAATTGTTTGTGTCAATGAGTTGAGAAAGCCCAATCCCCATGAGAGAGCTGCCATCTGAATACAAAGTGCCTTGCTCATGATGATAGGATATCTCAAAGGGATGCAGATGGCTACGTAACGGTCATATGCCATCACTGCTAGAAGTACACACTCTGTAGATGCCATGGTGAAGGAGACAGACATCTGAACAACACATCTAGTGAGGGAGATTTTTTTTTTCTCTGATAGAAAGTGTATCATTGTTGAGGGGATAAAGGAGGATGTGTACAAAATGTCAAGAAAGGAAAGGTTACTGAGAAAGAAGTACATAGGGGTGTGAAGGCGGGAATCCAGGAGAGTGAGGATGATCAAAGTGCTGTTCCCCAGGAGGATCACCATGTACATCACCAAGAACATCATGAATAGGAATTTTTCGGCTCTTGGATACTTAGAAAGTCCCTGTAAAGTGAACTCAATGTCTGTCCAGTTGGTTCTTTCCATTTTGTTTTGTGCCTGGAGTAATTCAGAAGAGACGTGGGTTTAAGGAGTCTATACAGTATTATCATATGAAGTAAGAGATCACTGCAGGAAGGCCAATAAGCTTGTCAGTACTAGCTACAGTGTGTTTATAGTTGTGAGTTTAGTTTTTCAAATTCCTCTTCTAGCTCATAAGTCAGGGGATAAAAGAGACACAATAATTACATTGGTAATTTATTAAAAATACAAACTCCTGATTCCTATTTCCTGAGATTATGATGTACAAGTTCTGAGTCAGGGAAGAACTATTTGCATCTTAATAAACATTTGTTATTTCAAAATCAGTTGACTCACATACATACTCTGAATATTATTATTTTGGAGATAGAAAATTTTAATTTCTTAAAAATGCTGATTTATTTGATTTTATACCTGTCAGTCATTAAGAGTAACTTAGTTTAGTATTTTACAGTTTATTAATATGCTCACGCATATTACTTATTTTATCACTGTAATTCCCTGAGGGAAATAAAGTTCATAGAAAGTATTTTCAGACAGAGTAAGTGAACAAACTACTATTTAAATCTTCACTTTCTGACTTTACATTCCTCTTTTTTTAACTGCATGGTTGTTGAAAGTAAAAGTAAAAAGTGTAGTCGCTCAGTCGTGTCTGACTCTTCAGTCGTGTCTGACTCTTTGTGACCCCATGGACTGTAGCCTATGAGGCTCCTCCCTCCATGGGATTCTCCAGGCAAGAGTACTGGAGTGGGTTGCCATTTCTTTCTCCAGGGGATCTTCCCAACCCAGGGATTGAACCGAGGTCTCCTGCATTCCAGGCAGACACTTTAACCTCTGAGCCACCAGGGCCCTCCCTAAATTATGCAAGTTGACTAAGGAGTGAGAATAAGGTATCTTTTGAAATAGAGCTCTCCAGATGATTCTATTGTGCAACCGAGGAAGAAAATCAGCCAGCTAGTGGAATGTAAAACCAACCATCTATTATATATATTTAATATATGGATAAGTCACATGGGAAATCTTTGTAAAATATTCTCCATCAGTGGACCTGAAGTGAGATCTAAGATCTGAATTTATTAACATGTTTCCAGGTGCTGTTAATGCTGATTGTATAGAAGCACATGAATAGCAAGGCCTTTTAGACCACCTCTCTCTGATATCATTGGAATATGCCACTGGTGTTTCAATTCTATGTAGGATTATAATTGAATAGCAAAGAATGCAAAACTAAACATTTTGGTGGGACTTTGAAGTGAGATGTCTATGTAAATATATTGCAATTAGTTTTGGGTTCTTTAGATTTTAAAGAGATACAAACAACAAAATTACACTCAGGGGAGTTTGCCTTTTATTTCTGTCCATATGAAAGTTATTCCTCTTCTATTTGTTAAATTTTCAGTTAGGCTCAATATTTTCCAAAACAAGAATTAGAGATTGGCTCAAGATCTGAGTTGTGCACCATAGAGTATGGATATAATAACTTTAATTTGAAAAATTTTAACTAGTAAATATTAGTAGATGACCTTTTCTTTCAAATAAATAAGTGAAAGACTATTATTTTCAAAACACCTCTCCAACCTCAGGACAATGTACCTAGCTTAAAAAATATCATTAGAGGAAAAATATGATCAAAAGCAGAGGATGAGATTGTTAGATAGCATCATCAACTCAATGGACATGAACTTGAGCATACTCCAGGAGATAGTGCTGGTTATGGAAGCCTGGTGTGCTACAATCCGTGGGATCTCAGAGTCAGAGACAACTTAGCAATGAACAACAATATGCTGCTTTCTATGAAAAGACCAGTTTAGGATGTTGAGACAATTCAATTAGCATAATAGAATGTTTACGTATCTGTTGACTATGGAAAGTAGCTACCCCACGTCCAAGGTAAGGAGCAGCAGCTGTGTTTGCTGAAAGAGCCGTGAAGAGATACCCAACATCCAAGGTAAAAGAAAAGCAAGTAAGATGGTAGGCACTGAGAGAGGGCATCAGAGGGTAGACAGACTGAAACCACAATCACAGACAACTAGCCAATCTAATCACATGGACCACAGCCTTGTCTAACTCAGTGAAACTAAGCCATGCCTTGTGGGGCCACCCAAGACAGACGGGTCATAGAGGAGAGGTCTGACAGAATGTGGTCCACTGGAGAAGGGAATGGCAAACCACTTCAGTATTCATGCCTTGAGAACACCATGAAAAATATGAAAAGGCAAATAGATAGGACACTGAAAGATGAACTCCCCAGCTGGGTAGGTGCCTAAATAAGCTACTGGAGATCAGTAAAGAAATAACTCCAGAAAGAATGAAGTTATGGAGCCAAAGCAAAACCAACACCCAGTTGTGGATGTGATTGGTGATAGAAGCAAGGTCTGATGCTGTAAAGAGCAATATTGCATAGGAACCTGGAATATTAGGTCCACGAATTAAGGCAAATTGGAAGTGGTCAAACAGGAGATGACAAGAGTGAACATCAACATTCTAGGAGTCAGCAAACTAAGATGGACTGGAATGGGTGAATTCAACTCAGATGACCATTATGTCTACTACCGTGGGCAGGAATCCCTTAGAAGAAATGGAGTAGCCATCATAGTCAACAAAAGAGTCCAAATGCAGTACTTGGATGCAATCTCAAAAACAACAGAATGATCTCTGTTCGTTTTTCAAGGCAAGCCATTCAATATCACGATGTAATACAAGTCTATGCCCCGACAAGTAACGCTGAAGAAGCTGAAGTTGAACGGTTCTATGAAGACCTACAAGACCTTCTAGAACTAACACCCCAAAAAGATGTTCTTTTCATTATAGGGGACTGGAATGCAAAAGTAGGAAGTCAAGAAACACCTGGAGTAACAGGCAAATTTTGCCTTGGTGTACAGAATGAAGCAGGGCAAAAGCTAATAGAGTTCTGCCAAGAGAACACACTGGTCATAGCAAACACCCTCTTCCAACAACAGAAGAGAAGACTCTACTAATGGACATCACTAGACGGTTGATACCAAAATCAGATTCATTATATTCTTTACAGCCGAAAATGGAGAAGCTCTATACAGTCAATGAGCAAAAACAAGACCAGGACCTGACTGTGGCTCAGATCATGACCTCCTTATTGCCAAATTAAGACTAAAATTGAAGAAAGTGGGGGAAAATCACTAGAACATTCAGGTATGACCTAAATCAAATCCTTTATGATTATACAGTGGAAGTGAGAAATAGATTTAAGGGACTAGATCTGATAGACAGAGTGCCTGATGAACTATGGACAGAGGTTCGTGATATTGTACAGGAGACAGGGATCAAGACATTCCCCAAGAAAAAGAAATTCAAAAAAACAAAATGATTGTCTGAGGAGGCCTTACAAATAGCTGTGAAAAGAAGAGAAGTGAAAAGCAAAGGAAAAAAGGAAAGATATAAGCAACTGAATGCAGAGTTCCAAAGAATAGCAAGGAGAGATAAGAAAGTCTTCCTCAGCGATCAATGCAAAGAAATAGAAGAAAACAACAGAATGGGAAAAACTAGAGATCTCTTCAAGGAAATTAGAGATACCCAGGGAACATTTCATGCAAAGATGGGCTCAATAAAGGACAGAAATGCTATGGACCTAACAGAAGCAGAAGACATTAAGAAGAGGTGGCAAGAATACACAGAAGAACTGTTCAAAAAAGATCATCACAACCCAGACAATCACGATGGTGTGATCACTCACTTAGAGCCAGACATCCTGGAATGTGAAGTCAAGTGGGCCTTAGGAATCATCACTATGAACAAAGCTAGTGGAGGTGATGGAATCCCAGTTGAGTTATTTCAAATTCTAAAGGGTGATGCTGTGAAAGTGATGCACTCAATATTTCAGCAGTTTGGAAAACTCAGCAATGGCCACAGGACTGGAAAAGGTCAGTTTTAATTCCAATGCCAAAGAAAGGCAATGCCAAAGAATGCTCCAACTACTGCACAATTGCACTCGTCTCACACGCTAGTAAAGTAATGCTCAAAATTCTCCAAGCCAGGCTTCAGCAATACATGAACCGTGAACTTCCAGATGTTCAAGCTGGTTTTAGAAAAGGCAGAGGAACAAGAGATCAAATTGTCAACATCTGCTGGCTGATCAAAAAAAAAAAGCAAGAGAGTTCCAGAAAACATCTATTTCTGCTTTATTGACTATGCCAAAGCCTTTGACTGCGTGGATCACAATAAACTGGAAATTCTGAAAGAGATGGGAATACCAGACCACCTGACCTGCCTTTTGAGAGACCTGTATACAGATTAGGAAGCAACAGGCCATGGAACAACAGACTGGTTCCAAATAGGAAAAGGAATAAGTCAAGGCTGTATATTGTCACCCTGTCTTCAACTTACATAGAGAGTACATCATGAGAAACTCTGGGTTGGAGGAAGCACAAGCTGGAGTCAAGATTGCTGGGAGAAATAATAACCTCAGATATGCAGATAATACCACCCTTATGGCAGAAAGTGAAGAAGAACTAAAGAGCCTTTTGATGAAAGTGAAAGAGGAGAGTGAAAATTTTGACTTAAAGCTCAACATTAAGAAAACTAAAATCATGGCATCCGGTCCCATCACTTCATGGCAAATCGATGGGGGAACAGTGGAAACAGTGGCTGAATTTATTTTTCTGGGCTCCAAAATCACTGCAGATGGTGATTGCAGCCATGAAATTAAAAGATGCTTACTCCTTGGAAGGAAAGTTATGACCAACCTAGATAGCATATTCAAAAGCAGAGACATTACTTTGCTGACTAAGGTCCGTCTAGTCAAGGCTATGGTTTTTCCAGTGGTCACGTATGGATGTGAGAGTTGGACTGTGCAGAAAGCTGAGCGCTGGAGAATTGATGGTTTTGAACTGTGGTGTTGGAGAAGACTCTTAAGAGTCCCCTGGACTGCAAGAAGATCCAACCAGTCCATTCTGAATGAGATCAGCCCTGGGATTTCTTTGGAAGGAATGATGCTAAAGCTGAAACTCCAGTACTTTGGTCACCTCATGCGAAGAGTTGACTCATTGGAAAAGACTCTGATGCTGGGAGGAAGGAGGAGAAGGGGACAACAGAGGGTGAGTTGGCTGATGGCATCACCGACACAATGGACATGGGTTTGAGTGGACTCTGGGAATTGGCGGTGGACAAGGAACCCTGTTGTGCTGTGATTCATGGGGTCGCAAAGAGCTGGACACAATTGAGCGACTGAGTTGAACTGATGGAAAGTAGAAGTATGAACATATTGAAGTTGCAGGTATACATTTGTAGGTATACATTTTAAAGTGGATAGGAAGTGTTGGGTATGGCAGGATATACTTTTACTTGGTACTAAGACTGGAATTTGATTTTCTGTAGACACATGTATCAACTTACTCTTTCTCTGGGAATAAATATATGATTTAAGCCTTGAAGGAACTTCAGTTGTCTGGAGTCTGAATATACTGCGGTTTAGAAGGGAGATGCCAATCAAGTTAAATGCCCTCTCTATTCTTTTCAATGGAACATCTTCTAAAAGGTGATTCCTATTTGAAAATTACTTATAGACAATGAATGTGGTGTACATTTGGTATCCTAACAACTCTTAGATAATCGCTGCAAAATATTTTACTTGCATACTTTTTAAAGAGATACCACTGATCTGTTTTAAGGCTTTCAAATGGAGTGGGGAAGGAGGGAAGGTTAAAAAATGGTACAGAGGAAATAATTTTTATTACTATTGCAATGCTAGTATACCTTTTCAGAAGCAGTCAACAAAAATACTCTGTCAAATTTCATTGTGCCTTAAATGTTTTCCCCATTTAACTTTACATCCCTAAAATGGAGTCTCAGAATATGGGAATAAGGGAATGAAGGTTTTTTTTTTTTTTTAAGATTTTTGGTAGTTTCTAATAAAATTGGTTTACTTTGTGTCTGTATATTGGCTAATTCCACTTTTACTAGATTTTTGGCATTATTGAAAATTATCTTTTAGAGTTTTTCATTCTTGTCTAATTCTAGGAGAATTGTTATATAACTATACATAGTCATTTCCTGGGTCACTATGTACCTGTTAATATAATATTTGTGAGAAATTTATATTAATACAAACTGGTATTTCAATTATTTAAAAACAATTAGGTAAAAACAGAAACAGAACAGTTAAAAACATTGTTTGTAAAACTTAAATCAGTCAGACAGAATAGAGAGAAAGACTGGAAAGAAATATCCAAAATATTCATGGTTGTCTTAAGGGACATTTTTCTACTTTTATGAATTATCCAAACTTTTAAAGTAAATGTGCATAAATGAAAAATATAATAAAAAAGAGAAAAACACTTAAGAAGCTGTCCAAATATGTTAGGAAGAATAACTCAGAGCAAAAAATGTTTAAACAGTATAATCAGTACAGAGATTGCTTTAGGTGTCTAGAGACTTAAGGCTGAGTTGTACACTGTGCCTTGACCAGTTATCCATGGGAACCCCCTATTTCTGGTAGACCTAAAACATTATTATTCCTGCTCTTCAAATCTTCCAGGTTAATAGTGTTTATTGTCTTCAGGAAGTAAACCAAGATAAAGAACTTGAGTTCTTGACTTAGTTGTATATTCTCAGAAGAAATTACAGATCATTGGAGCCTAGAAGACTGGAACTGTCACTAGAAGATGAAATTCTTATTTGTTAACGTCCTGAAGTAGCCTGAATCCTAGCTGTCCTCCAATCCCTTTCACCCAATTCTTGATCTTTTTGAAGAAACCACTCTGTGGCCCAGTGCTGTGGGACTTCATCCAGGCACCATTTTAGTCTTGTAACAGATCTATGACTTTTCTATCCAGGATGTAACTCAAGCTCTCTAATTTTCTTTAAAGACATCTAACTTTCTAGATTTTTTTCCCCCTCTGTTCTATGGAATTTAAAGATCTAACATTTAAAGTGATAAGATTTCAGTGAAAAACAGATACCATCTATAATCTAAATTTTCACTAGAGTAAATAATTCTGTTATCCTGTCCAGTTCCTATAGAAAGATTAGGTAAGACATTGATATTTTGCAAAGATAAATGGATTTCCCAACTCTCAATTTATAGTTTTTATGAACTCTAATCAATTAATATACAAGGAAAAGAGTATTATTTTAGCCCACCAAGAGATGAGTAATTGAAATGTAAAGTGCTAGCCTCTTAGGCACTTCATATAATTTTTATCATTTAACTTTCAGAATAGTCCCCATATTATTATGAATTTTTTAACAATGAAGAAATTATTTTGAGATTTCAAAAGTCAAGTACAATTTTCAGTATCTTATAGTTGGTACATACCAGAACTGATTTAAACCCTTATGTTTATTATTCCAAGCTCCCCTTTTTTACCACTGTGTAACAGTGTTTACATATTTATTAATTATTATATAAAATCACTATTTAATATGATGCACTTAACTATCATATGCTGTGCTATGCTAAATTGCTTCAGTCATGTCCAACTCTGTGCGACCCCACAGACAGAAGCCCATGAGGCTCCCCTGTCCCTGGGATTCTCCAGGCAAGAACACTGGAGTGGATTGCCATTTCCTTCTCCAATGCATGAAAGTGAAAAGTGAAAGTGAAGTCACTCAGTCGTGTCTGACCCTCAGTGACCCCATGGACTGCAGCCTACCAGGCTCCTCTGTCCATGGGACTCTCCAGGCAAGAGTACTGGAGTGGGGTGCCATTGCCTTCTCCAAGGATCCATATAGTAAACATATACATAAAATATATATTTTCTTCTTTTAAAAACATTGAAGACATTCGTTGTCTTCCATTTATGATGACATTATCACAGTAATGAATTCAAATAAAAAAACATGCCCCAAACTTTTTTCTCCTGGTTTAGTATAGAGAATTAAACTCTAGGTAGTGGAATTGATTAATTATATTAATGAGAACCCCCAAAATTTAAGTATTTTCATTTGCTTTGGCCTTCCTGACTCACACTAACCCTCATATTTACTTCTGAATTCTATTGCATATTTTTTGTTTCTAGTCCTATTTTTATCATAAGCATCTTTAATTAAGGTATCCTCAAACTCTTATTGAGCATAGTTTATGTATGAATAATGTATAAATGACTGGGGGGTCTTTATCTAGATACTTCTTTCTTAAGATTTTAGTGAACTCCATACTTGTCAGTACTCAGATAAAGTACTCATTAACCTATTATTTGCAAAGGTCTTTTGCATTGCAGGCAACTTTCTTTTCCTCACTTTTCTTTGGAATATTTTGGGATTTAAATGAAAATTAAGTGGTATCCTGGTCTTGGAGATGATGCCTATTTTTTTTTAATGCTTTTTTTACTTTACGTATGTATAAACATATATATATATATTTTCAAAATCCCAGGTGCAATGGTCCCTTCACTCAAAAGTTTTTATATTTATTGATATTCTGTTTTTCTTTTGAGATAACTTAAATAAGAACTTCTCAATTTTTCTTACCTTGTGGCTGAGTTTTAAAGTCATTTACACCATTCCATTCTATTAAGTAATAGAAAGCATTCTCAAGAATTTGAATTTTTTGTGCATAGTTAAAATGAGGCCAGAAGATTCTAAATTTGAAAGACTATTTATTCTCAAAAAGAAACATAGGAAAGAATAGCCACAATCAATTAGTCTGTACATGAATATTCTTAAGAGGCAACGAGGGAAATAAAACGTATAAAAAAGATCAGTGATGCAACTCTAGTTTCCTATGATTTGCCTTAAAGTTGACACTTACTCAAGAGACTCAGACTTTTTTGGAAGATAATTTAGCACTTATTTTTACAACTTCGTTAGTCTCTAAGGTTGAGAGTCAGAAACTTAGGATTCTCTAGAGATAAAGTTCCCCACTTCTGCTACATCTGAAACTCCAATTATACTGACTTAACAAAAATCTTTCTCAGCCATACATTTCTTGGAATATTCCGTGAATACATTTAATGGCCTCAGCATATATTGGGACTTAAATCAGAATATGTCCAAAAGTTCTCAGAAATGTTAAATTTTCACCTAAGAATTTATCTTTATATTCCACAAATAATCCAAGGTCAATGTTGATAAAATCCTAAATAAGTCTCATTCTACCTTTTTAAAAGATTTTTATCATCTATATTTTTATTAATTCTAAACCACATGGAAATAATGTTTCTTTATACCAGTATGAATAAATTTTAATTAACATTTTCCATTTTAAGTCAACAATTTTCTATGACTTTTCAGTCTTATAACTTTCCTTTTTAATATTGGAAGAATAATTTTAATATTTGCAGAATTTAAAATTTGAAGCCTTTACTTCTAATATAGTTGGATATTCTAATTTGTTTTTTAATATTTTGAGATTTTGATATAATGACTATTGATATCTATATATCAGGGCAGTCTAACCTGCTTTTTCTGGTACTGGGAGTAACTTAAGGTTCAACTCTGAATATGGGATTATGGAATGGAGAGAGATGAATTTAGAGAATCCTTAGTGCATGTGCAAAATTATTTTTCCAAAACTTAACTGTTTATTACCCTGCTACAGCTATATTTGCAGAAACCATTTGTATATATTTTCCAGAACCAGAGAATGTATTATTTTTTTATTTGTATAAAATGTTACTTTTTCTTTTTATTCTTATGATTGCTAGTTAGATTTACCATTTCCCCTATATTTATTACTTATATTTACTCTTTTATTATATATCAATACTCTTTGCTTAACTATCTCTTAGTAGTTTGATAGTTTTCCTCTTAATTTGTATGAACACTTAATAAATTACCACTTTTCTCTTAAAATTTCTACAAATACTTTTCTAGTTTGTGTTTTCCCTTCTTATTTTTGACATGGTATTTAATTTTTCCTTGAGATTTTCATATTATCCCTGAAAAATATAACTGAAATTTTCTTCTATGATTTTATTTGGTTTTGTTTAATCCATATGATAATTATGTTTTATGACCAACACATGGAATAGACTGATATTTTAAAAATATTAACTATTTTTCCAAAATACTTTATTAAAACATATCATGCTCTTTTCATATTATTCATTTACCAAATATTTTTTGAGCACTTGTTATGGGTCAGGCAGTAGGATCAATGTTGGGCTGGAATGGGACATAATTAATAGAAAAAGACAGTTCCAAAATTCTAAAGATACATAGGGGAAGCATTGGAAAAGACCCTGATGCTGGAAAAGATTGAGGGGAGGAGGAGAAGGGGATAACAGAGACTGAGATGGTTAGATGGCATCGCCAACTCAATGAACATGAGTTTGACAAACTCTGGGGGACAGTGAAAGACAAAGAAGCCTGTCATGCTACAGTCCATGGGGTTGCAAAGAGTTGGACATAACTTAGCAATTGAACCACAAAAATGGGAAGCATTATATTGTAGGTCATGAAATTTCTATGTTTATCTGTAATTTATATCTTGTTATGCTTAATAGTAAATCAGAAGTATTTTCACATATTATCAGATACTCAAGAAATTATTCATAATGCCTACATATTACTCTATTATATACATGCTTCCGGAGAAGGCAATGGCACCTCACTCCAGTACTCTTGCCTGGCAAATCCCATGGTTGGAGAAGCCTAGTGGGCTGCAGTCCATGGGGTCGCAAAAAGTCGCATACGACTGAGCAACTTTCCTTTCACTTTTCACTTTCATGTATTGGAGAAGGACATGGCAATCCACTCCAGTGTTCTTGCCTGGAGAATCCCAGGGACAGGGGAGCCTGATGGGCTGCCGTCTATGGGGTCGCACAGAGTCGGACACGACTGAAGTGACTTAGCAGTAGCAGCATATACATGCTTCAAGATTTATTTAGTCTATTTTCAAATAATAGACATATACCATGCTTTGACAATTTTAAAAAAATTAGGATTGTGAGGTTTTTAGGATTGTGGGAGTATTTTAGGATTGTGAGGTTCTCTCTGAGAAGGAAAGACCTTTCAGTACACTAGAGAGAATCAATAGCAGAAGAACTGGGGCAGAAGAATGGATAAGTGACCTGGAAAACAGAATGGTGGAATTTCCTGCTGCCAAACAGATTATAGATAAAAGAATGAAGAAAATGAAGACAGTCTAAGATACCTCTGGAACAGTATTAAACACCTGAACATTCACATTGTACCGGTCTCAGGAGGAGAAGAGAGAGAGAAAGGACCTGAGAAAATGATTGAAGAAATAGTAGCTGAAAACTTCCTAACATGGGAGAGGAAATAACCAGGTCCAGGAAGTGTAGAATCTGGGCAGAATAAACCCAAAGAGGAACAAACCATGACACATAGTAATCAAACTAACAATAATTAAAGATGAAGATAAAATATTAGAAGCAACAAGGGAGCAACGATAAATAACACACAAGGGAACTCCCATGAGGTTATCAACTGATTTCTCAAGAGAAACTCTGCAAACTGAAAGGGAAAGGAAAGACCTATTTAAAATGATGAAAGGGAAGAATCTATAGCCAAGAATACACTTGCCAAGAATACCCAGCAAGACTGTCATTCAGATTTGACAGAGGAAACAAAAGTTTCACAGACAAGCGAAAATTAAGAGAATTCAGCACCACCAAACGAACTTTACAACAAATGTTAAAGGAACTTCTCTAAGCAGGAAACACAAGAAAAGGAAAAGACCTACAAGAAATAAACCCAAAACAATTAGGAAAATGGTAATAGGATCATACATGTCAATAATTACCCTGTATGTAAATGGATTAAGTGCACCAACCAAAAGACATAGACTGGCTAGGCAGATGAAAACATGTGCGTGTATGCACTTTCACTTACCACATCACTCTACTTAACCCTCAAATTGTACGTAATTATTTTGTATTGTTAGGTTAATCATGTTTCCATTATGGCTTGCAGTTTTAATTATCTTTTTTATTTTTTGCCTGGCTATTGATTATGGTAACTTAGAAACATCTTTTACTGTTGTGATTATGTAGCTATTCCACTTCCTGGTGCTGTCTGAGGGTGACTGAGAGTTATTTTCTAAGAGGATATACAACTTGAAGAGTAATAAGGGCTCATCAGTTCAGTTCAGTCGCTCAGTCGTGTCCGACTCTTTGCAACCCCATGAATCGCAGCATGCTAGGCCTCCCTGTTCATCACCAACTCCTGGAGTTCACTCAGACTCACGTCCATCGAGTCAGTGATGCCATCCAGCCATCTCATCCTGTCGTCCCCTTCTCCTCCTGCCCCCAGTCCCTCCCAGCATCAGAGTCTTTTCCAGTGAGTCAACTCTTCGCATGAGGTGGCCAAAGTACTGGAGTTTCAGCTTCAGCATCATTCCCTCCAAAGAAATCCCAGGGCTGATCTCCTTCAGGATTGACTGGTTGGATCTCCTTGCAGTCCAAGGGACTCTCAAGAGTCTTCTCCAACACCACAGTTCAAAAGCATCAATTCTTCAGTGCTCAGCTTTCTTCACAGTCCAACTCTCACATCCATACATGACCACTGGAAAAACCATAGCCTTGACTAGATGGACCTTTGTTGGCAAAGTAATGTCTGCTTTTCAATATGCTATCTAGGTTGGTCATAACTTTTCTTTCAAGGAGTAAGCGTCTTTTAATTTCATGGCTGCAATCACCATCTGCAGTGATTTTGGAGCCCCCAAAATAAAAGTCTGACACTGTTTCCACTGTTTCCCCATCTATTTCCCATGAAGTGAGGGGACCAGATGCCATGATCTTCATTTTCTGAATGTTGAGCTTTAAGCCAACTTTTTCATTCTTCACTTTCACTTTCATATAGCCTCCAGAAACTACATCTGAACATGTCCATTTGTTTGCATGCAGGGCAAGCCTGGCTCGCCTAGCACAGGAGGGGTCTCTTGACCTCCTCTCAGATCCTGGGCTCCACGCAGGGGTCAGACTTTGCACCTGGAGGCATGAGGCACAAGAAGGTGGACATTGTGGGGCTGGGAACATTAGCGAGAGCTTCAGCTCAAGCTGCCTCAAACTCTAGCCTCAGCTTTTCCACTGTCCCATGGAGCCATGGTCGAGAACCTACCTTGGTTTGTTCTGCTTCCCTGATTGCTCACTTGGTAAAGAATCCACCTGCAATGCAGGAGACCCTGGTTTGATTCCTGGGTTGGGAAGATCCCCTGGAGAAGGGATAGGCTACCCACACCAGTATTCATGGGCTTCCCCTGTGGCTCAGCTGGTAAAAAATCTGCCTGCAATGTGGAAGACCTGGGTCCAATCCTTGGGTTGGAAAGATCCCCTGGAGAAGGGAAAGGTAACTCACTCCAGTTCTGGCCTGGAGAATTCCATAGACTGTATAGCCCATGGGGTCACAAAGAGTCAGACACAACTGAGCAACTTTCACTATGTAACTATTGTTTATTTTAATACCAGTGTATCATGATTGATCAACAGAAAATAATAGAATTCTTTATCACTACAACTACCATTTAATAGAAAATCCTGTAATCACTTTTTAAAATCCAACTGCACTTTAGAATTTTCTTGGAATTTGTTTAAAAAATACAAATGCCCTGGTAATGGTTTTGTTCTCCAAAGCTCCAGATATGATTCTAACAAGCAGCTCTGTTTTAAAAAACTGAACTATATGATGATCTTTAGCTTTTATCTAGTTTCACTTTTCTATTTCATATTCAGTACTCCTATTTCATTAAATTTATGTTTTCCAATTTCTCCATCTCATTTGTTGTTCTTTCTCAAGCCTTTATCAAATGTAGTAGAAAAGATTTTATATACACATATATATAAATAGTATGTATAATATATACATATATATTAAAAACTTATGGATTTTTGCTTAGCTAAATAATTCATGCCAGTTTGATCCCCCTTGTTTGACTAAGTATAAATAGAATGCTGCTGCTGTTGCAGCAGCTAAGTTGCTTCAGTCGTGTCCGACTGTGCGACCCCATAGACGGCAGCCCACCAGGCTCCGCCGTCCCTGGGATTCTCCAGGCAAGAACACTGGAGTGGGTTGCCATTTCCATCTCCAATGCATGAAAATGAAAAGTGAAAAGGAAGTCGATCAGTCCTGTCAGACTCTTAGCAATCCCATGGACTGCAGCTGACCAGGCTCCTCCATCCATGGGATTTTCCAGGCAAGAGTACTGGCGTGGGTTACCATTGCCTTCTCCGAATAGAATGCTAGATTCCTAATTTATATTCACTCAAAAACTTGGATATATTTCCATTTATTCTTGCATCTGATATTACTGATGAAAATCTAGAAAACTTATTATTTTGGTGATTTTTTTTTAAATGAACGAGGCTTGAAATTCTAATCCAATTCTGAGGATATAAAGAAATACTATGTTATAAAAAATATACCAGGAAATTAACATATGATAAAGTATCACAAAGCTAGTGGAGGTGATGGAATTCCAGTTGAGCTATTTCAAATCCTGGAAGATGATGCTGTGAAAGTGCTGCACTCAGTATGTCAGCAAATTTGGAAAACTCAGCAGTGGCCACAGGACTGGAAAAGGTCAGTTTTCATTCCAATCCCAAAGAAAGGCAATGCCAAAGAATATTAAAACTATCACACAATTGCACTCATCTCACATGCTAGTAAAGTAATGCTCAAAATTCTCCAAACCAGGCTTCAGCGGTATGTGAACCGTGAATTTCCAGATGTTCAAGCTGGTTTTAGAAAAGGCAGAGGAACAAGAGATCAAATTGCCAACATCCTCTGAATCATGGAAAAAGCAAGAGAATTCCATAAAAACATCTATTTCTGCTTTATTGACTATGCCAAAGCCTTTGACTGTGTGGATCACAATAAACTCTGGCAAATTCTGAGAGAGATGGGAATACCAGACCACCTGACTTGCCTCTTGAGAAACCTATATGCAGATCAGGAAACAACGGTTAGAACTGGACATGGAAAAACAGACTGGTTCCAAATAGGAAAAGGAGTATGTCAAGGCTATATATTGTCACCCTGTTTATTTAACTTATATGCAGAGTACATCATAAGAAATGCTGGGCTGGAAGAAGCACAAGGTGGAATCGATATTGCTGGGAGAAATATCAATAACCTCAGATATGCAGATGACACCACCCTTATGGCAGAAAGTGAAGAGGAACTAAAAAGCCTCTTGATGAAAGTGAAAGAGGAGAGCAAAAAAGTTGGCTTAAAGCTCAACATTCAGAACACTAGGATCATGGCATCTGGTCCCATCACTTCATGGGAAATAGATAGGGAAACAGTGTCAGACTTTATTTTTTTGGGCTCCAAAATCACTGCAGATGGAGATTGCAGCCAGGAAATTAAAGACGCTTACTCCTTGGAAGGAAAGTTATGACCAATCTAGGTAGCATATTCAAAAGCAGAGATATTAGTTTGCCAACAAAGGTCCGTCTAGTCAAGGCTATGGTTTTTCCAGTAGTCACGTATGGGTGTGAGAGTTGGACTGTGAAGAAAGCTGAGCACCGAAGAATTGATGCTTTTGAACTGTGGTGTTGGAGAAGACTCTTGAGAGTCCCTTGGACTGCAAAGACATCCAACCAGTCCATCCTAAAGGAGATCAGTCCTGGGTGTTCATTGAAAGGACTGAAGCTGAGGCTGAAAATCCAATACTTTGGCCACCTCATGCGAAGAGTTGACTCATTGGAAAAGACTCTGATGCTCGGAGGGATTGGGGGCAGGAGGAGAAGGGGACCACAGAGGGTGAGATGGCTGGATGGCATCACCAGCTCGATGGACAGGAGTTTTAGTGAACTTTGGGAGTTGGTGATGCACAGGGAGGCCTGGCGTGCTGCGATTCATGGGGTTGGAAAGAGTCGGACATGACTGAGTGACTGAACTGAACTGAACTGAAAGTATTATTAACTAAAGATTTTGTTCAAATTTCACAAAATTTTGTGCTAGTGTCCATTGTTTTCTTAATGTTATTCAAGATTCTGAATTTTGCTTAGTTACATTGAGCAGCTTCCAACAAAATATGATAAATTCTCTTCATTTTTACTGTTACAAATATTTTCTGATTTTCCTTGTTATGGCTTCTTAGATATACCCATCATTTAAAAGTGGAAAATTTAGTTTCCAAATATGGAGTTTTAAAAGTATGTTTGATATTAATTTCTCATTTAAATCCTTCATTCTCTGCAATTACCTTTGTTTTCTTTGAATCTTTTAACTTTACTGAGTCTTTCAGTAGCTAAGTCAAAGATATCTCTTGGTAAATGTTACATTGCATTTGAAAATATGTGGGTTATTTTCAAATATCTTTTGTTATGGATTTCTAAAGTTAATTTCACAGTGATAAGAGAACAGACTTTGTATGATTTCAGTACCTTTAGACCATGACATTGTTGCATCTTGATTATGTCCCTGATAAGTTTCAGTGTCTTCTGGTTTATAGTCTGTGGGAATCTGAATAGAATTTGTATCCTGCTATTGTAGGAAAATTGTATCAATCTTAATTATGTTGAATTGGTTCATAGTTCTTTTCAGAGCACTATACTACTTTTATGTCTATTCATTTCTACTAATTTTTGAGAGTTTGTTACTAAAACTCCAATTAACAATCTTAATTCATCTACTTAAAAATAATTGTAATAAGTGGTAGAACTATATGTAACTTTGTTCTGTATGTTCCAGTAAGTCAGTCAGTTCAGTCACTTAGTTGTGTCTGATTCTTTGCTACCCCATGGACTGCAGCACACTAGGCTTCCCTGTCCATCACCCACTCTCGGAACTTGCTCAAACTCACGCCCATTGAATTGATGATGCCATCTAACCATCTCATCCTCTGTTGTCCTCTTCTCCTCCCACCTTCAATCTTTCCCAGCATCAGGGTCTTTTCCAATGAATCAGTTCTTTGCATCAGGTGGCCAAAGTATTGGAGTTTCAGCTTTATCATCAGTCCTTCCAATGAATATTCAGGACTGATTTCCTTTAGGATTGACTGGTTTGATTTCCTTGCTGTCCAAGGGACTCTCAAGTCTTCTCCAATATCTGTGTATCTGAGGTTACTGATACTTCTCAACCACCACAGTTCAAAAGCATCACTTCTTCGGCACTCAGCTTTCTTTATAGTCCAAATCTCACATCCATACATGACTCCTGGAAAAACCATAGCTTTGACTAGACAGACCTTTGTTGGCAAAGAAATGTCTCTGCTTTTTAATATGCTATCTACGTTGGTTATAACTTTTCTTCCAAGGCGCAAATGTCTTAAATTCATGGCTGCAGTCACCATCTGAAGTGATTTTAGAGTCCAAAAATATCAAGTCTCTCACTGTTTCCATTGTTTCCCCATCTATTTGCCATGAAGTGATAGGATCAGATGCCATGATCATAGTTTTCTGAATGATGAGTTTTAAGCCAACTTTTTTACTTTCCTCTTTTACTTTCATCTAGGCTCTTTAGTTCTTTTTTGCTTTCTGCCATAAGGGTGGTGTCATCTGCATATCTGAAGGTATTGCTATTTCTCCCAGCATTCTTGATTCCAACTTGTGATTCATCCAGCCCAGCATTTCTCATGATGTACTCTGCATATAAGTTAAATAAGCAGTGTGACAATATACAGCCTTGATGTACTCCTTTCCTGATTTGGAACCAGTGTTATTCCATGTCCAGTTCTAACTGTTGTTTCTTAACCTGCATACAGATTTCTCAGGAGGCAGGTCATGTGGCCTGGTATTCCCATCTCTTGAAGAATTTTCCACAGTTTATTGTGATCCACACAGTCAAAGGCTTTGGCACAGTCAATAAAACAGAAGTAGATGTTTTTCTAGAACTCTCTCACTTTTTCGATGATCATAATTATTAGTTGTAATTAAAAGAATATTAGATCATAAATTACATTCTTAGGATACCAGATTCCAAATTCTAAATCTTCCACATGCTGTGAAGGAGAGGGCTGCACTACTTTTCAGAATCTAGGTTTACTCATCTGTTTACCAGTAGCTTCTTCATAGATTCCATGAGTGAATCAAGAGATATAATACGATGAAAGCCATTTGCAAGCTAAATGTGATATCCAAATGTTTGTTCATTGATTTTCTTTTTTTTTTTTTGATTTTCAACATATATATATATATAGCAATGGCTTAGTTGTATGCCACACAATATAATTAGGGATGGTGGGAAAAACTAAATCTTTTTTTTGTTGTTCAGTTGCTAAGTCATGTTGGACTGTCTGTGACATCATGGAAAATAGCACCCTATGCTTCTGTGCCCTCCAGTATCTCCCAGAGTTGCTCAAATTCATGTCTGTTGGGTTGATAACGCTATCTAACCATTTGATGCACTGTTGCCACCTTCTCCTTTTGCCTTCAATCTTTCCCAGCATAGGGACTTTTCCAATGAGTTGGCTCTTCAAATTAGGTGGGCGAAGTATTGGAGATTCAGTTTCAGCATCAATCGTTCCAATGAACATTCAGGGTTGATTTCCTTTAGGATTGACTAATTTGATCTCCTTGCAGTCCAAGGGACTCTCAAGAGTCTTCTCCAGAACCACAATTCAAAATTGTTGATTCTTTGATCAGTCTTATTTATGACCCAACTCTCTCATCTGTACATGACTACTGGAAAAACCATAGCTGACCATATGGACCTTTGTTGCCAAAGTGACATCTCTGCATTTTAATATGCTATCCGGGTTTGTCATTCCCAAGGAGCAAGTGTCTTTTAATTTCATGGCTGCAGTCATTTTCTGAAGTGATTTAGGAGCCCAGAAAAATAAAATCTGTCATTGTTTCCACTTTTCCCCTTTCTATTTGCTATGAACTAATGGGATGAGATGCCATGATCTTAGCTTTTTGAATGTTGAGTTGTAAGCCAACTTTTTCACTCTCCTCCTTCACCTTCATCAAGAGGCTCTTTAGCTCCTCTTCACTTTCTTCCATTAGAGGTTTATCTTCTGCATATCTGAGATTATTGATATTGCTCCCAGCAATCTTGATTCCAACTTGTGATTCATCCAACATGGCATTTCGCACGATGTACCCTGCATATCAATTAAATAAGCAGGGTGACAATATACAGTCTTGTTGTACTCCTTTTCCTAATTTTGAACCATTCAGTTGTTCCGTGTCTAGTTCTAACTGTTGCCATTTGACCTGCATACAGCTAAGGTGGTCTGGAATTCCCATTTCTTTAAGAATTTTCCACAGTTTGTTGTAACCCACACAGTCAAAGGCTTCAGGGTAGTCAGTGAAGCAGAAGTAGATGCTTTTCTGGAACTCCTTTCCTTTCTCCATAATGCAAAAAAAAAACCACACATACACAAAAAACAAAAAAAACCACCACAACAAAAACAAACAAACAAACTTGGCAATATGATTTTTGGTTCTGCTGCCTCTTTGAAACCCAGCTTGTATATCTGCAAGTTCTTGGTTCACATACTGCTGAAGCCTAGCATGAAGAATTTTGAGCATAAACTTGCTAGCTTGTGAAATGAGCACAGTTGTACTTCAGTTTGAACATTGTTTGGTTTGAACATTGTTTGCACTTCAGGATTGCAATGAAAACTGATCTTTCCCAGTCCTGTGGCTAATGCTGAGTTTTCCAAATTTGCTGACACATTGAGGGTAGCACTTTAACAGCATCATCTTTTAGGATTTTAAATAATTCAGCTGGAATTCCATCACCTCCACTTACTTTGTTCATCATAATGCTTCCTAAGGTCCAGTTGACTTTATACTCCGTGATGTCCAGCTCTAGGTGAGTGACCACAGAATCATCGTTATCCGAGTCATTAAGAACTTTTTGTGTCATTCTTCTGTGTATTCCTGCCACCTCTTTTTAATTTCTTCTGCTTCTGTCAGGTCCTTAATATTTCTGTCTGTTATCATGCCTCTCCTTGTGTGAAATGTTCCTTTGCCATCTCTGATTCTTTTAAAGAGGTCTCTTTTCTTCCCCATTTTATTGTTGTCTCTATTTCTTTGCATTGATAATTTAAGATGGCCTTCTTATCTTTCCTTGTTCTTCTCTGGAACTTTGCATCAGCTGGGCACATCTTTCCCTTTCTCCCTGGTGTTTTACTTCTCTTTTGTCAGCTATTTGTAAAGCCTCCTCAGACAACTACTTCACCTTCTTGCATTTGTTTGTGTTTTTCCCTTTGTAATGGTTTTGGTTACTGCCCCCTTTACAATGTTATGAACTTCTGTCCATAGTTCTTCAGTCACTCTGTCTACCAGATCTAATCCCTTAAATCTATTTATCACCTCCACTGTATAACTATAATGGATTTGATATAGATCATACCTGAATGGCCTAGTGGTTTTCTCTACTTTCTCCAATTTAAATTTTAATTTGCAATAAGGAGCTCATGATGTGAGCCACAGTCAGCCCCAGGTCTTGTTTTTGCTGACTTTACAGAACTTCTCCAGAACTTCTCTTTGATTGCAAAGATCATAATCAGTCTGTTTTTGATATTGACTACCTGGTGATGTCTATGTGTAGAGTCATCTTTTGTGTTGTTGGAAAAGGGTGTTTGCTATGACCAGCTTATTTTCTTGACAAAACTTGTTAGCCTTTGCTCTGCTTAATTTTGTACTCCAAGGCCAAACTTCCCTTTTATTCCTGGTATCTCTTGACTTCCTACTTTTGCATTCCAACCCTCCATGATGAAAAGGACATCTATTTTTGGTGTTAGTTTTAGAAGGTCTTATAGGTCTTCATAGAACCAGGAAACTTCAGCTTCGTTGGCATCAGTAATTGGGGCATAGACTTTGATTACTGTGATGTTGCATGGTTTGCCTTGGAAATGAACTGAGGTCATTCTGTTGTTTTTGAGATTGTTCCCACGTACTACATTTCAGATTCTTGTTGACTATGAGGGCTACTCCATTTCTTCTAAGGGATTCTTGCCCACAGTAGTAGATACAACGGTCATCTGAATTAAATTTGCCCATTCTCATCCATTTTACTCACTGATTCCTAAGATGTTGATGTTTACTCTTGCCATTTCCTACTTGATTGCATCCAATTTGCCTTGATTCGTGGACCTAACATTCCGGTTTCCTGTGTAACATTTTTCTTTACAACATTTGACTTTACTTTCACCACCAGACACATCCACAACTGAGCACTGTTTCTGCTTTGACCCAACCACTTCATTCTTTCCATAGTTATTAGTAATTGCCCTCCAGTCTTCCCCAGTATCCTGACACCTTCCAACTTGGGGGGCTAATCTTCTGTCATATCTTTTTGCCTTTTCATGTTTATGGAGTTCTCCCGACAAGACTACTAGAGTGCTTTGCCATCTCCTCTTCCAGTAGACCACATTTTGTCAGAATTCTTCATTATGACCCTTCTGTCTTGGGTGGCCTTGCATGGTATGGCTTACAGCTTCAATGAGTTACCTAAGCCCCTGTGCCACAGCAAGGCTATAATCCATGAAAGGGGAGTACCATTGACTTATTTCTGTTTCTTGATGAGAAACTTTCCACGTTTAACTGTGAAATATAATGTCAGCTTTTATTCTGTTATAGATAGCCTTTATTAAGTTTAGATGTGTTCCTTATGTACCCAACTTACTTATTCTTTTTAATCATGAGAAAATATTGTAATATTGTAATTTTGTCTCTTTTCTGTGTCTATTGAGATTATCATGTGATTTTAATCTTTTATTCTATTATTGTGATCTATTGCATATATTGACTTATGTATGTTGAACCATCTTTGCATTCCAGTGATAAATCTCACTTGATCGTGGTGTATGATTCTTGTAATATGCTTTTAAATTCAGTTTGCCAATATTTGGCTGAGAATTTTTGCATCTCTATTCTTCAGGGATATTGGTCTATAGTTAGTTTTTTTTTTTTTTTCCCTTGTAGTGTCCTTATCTGACTTTGGTGTGAGGGTAATGTTGACCTTTGAAAATAAGTTTGGGAGTTCTCCTTCCCCTTTCTTTCTTTCTTTTTGGATGAATTTGAGAAGGATTGATATTAATTCTTTAAATGTTTGGTGAAATTTACCAGTAAAGCATTTGGTCCTGGGTCTGTTTTTATTGGGGGATTTATAATTATTAGTCTCATCAGATTGTTTGTACCTTCATGATTCATTCTGGGTAAACTGCTTCTTTCCAGGAATTTATAAATTTCTTTCAGGTTATCTAATTTATTGGCATATAATTGTTAATAGCAGTCTCTTATGATCCTATGTATTTCCTTACTATCATTTGTAATGTGTCATCTTTTATTTCTGATTTTATATATTTGAGTTTTCTCTCTCTTTTTCTTAGCTTAGCTGAAGGCTTTGTTTATCAATTTTATCTTTGTAAAAAAGCCACCTCTAATGTTTATCAATCTTTCACCTTGTTTTTCTGGTCTGACTTCATTTATTTACACTCTGAGCTACGTATTTCCTCCTTATTGCTAACTTTGGGCTTGATTTTTCTTCTCTTTCTAGTTCCTTGAAGTTAGGTTATTTGAGATCTTTCTTTTCCTTTTATACATTTATTTATCATTATAAACTTCTCTTTCTGAACTGCTTTTGCAGTACTTTATCTGTTTTAGTGTGTATTTCCATTTTCATTTATTTCAACATATTTTTTAACTTCCCTTTGGATTTTTTTAAAATTTAAATTTATTTATTTTAATTGGAGGCTAATTACTTTACAATATTGTATTGGTTTTGCCATATATCAACATGAATCTGCCATGGGTGTACATGTGTTCCCAATCCTGAACCCCCCTCCCACCTCCCTCCCCATACCATCCCTCTGGGTCATCCCTTTTACACTTTGGTTACTCATAGGTGTGTTGTTTTGTTTTCACATATTTGTAAATTATCCAGCTTTCCCTTGGTTGGTTTCTAATTTCATACTATTGGGTATGAAAAAAAGATACTTGATATGACTTCAGTCTTCTTACATATGCCAAGGCTTGTTTTGTAGCCTATGGTAGACATTTTTGTGATCTATCCTGGAGAATGTTCCTTGTGTACTTGAGAGGAATGGATATTCTGCTGCTCTTGGATAGACTGTTCTGTATATGTCTTTTAGGTCCATTTAGCTGAAAGTATGACTTAAATCCAATATTTTCATGTTAATTTTCTGCCTGTATGATCTATCTATTGCTGAAAGTGGGGGTATTGAATCTCCCTGATGCCGGGAGCCAGTGTGAGGAATCCCGCCCATGACAAGGTCATGAGGAAGGAAGCTGACATATGCAAGGCGTGCTCAGACTTCAGGGACCCCTCTGGAAATTCCTAAGCATGTACCCCAACAAAAATCTGCTGGCTTTTGTGCTCTGCTTTTCCACTCTTCTGACATTTTCTGGAAAAAGTCAATTCAGGGCTTTAGTCTTCTGCATTTGAAAGAGTGTTTCAATCCAAATACTCCTCTGATGGCTTTCTAGCCTGCCTGCAGGACTCGTACAGCTGCGCATGTGATTGTTTGAGGCCTCCTGACCGCAGGAGGCACAGGAAGCTTAAAACATCCTAGGAATGTAGGAGCTTCCCAGGAGTCAAAATCTTTAGAATAGGACTGATTAAAAGTTTCATTTGTTGAGTCAATACTTGCTGCCAAATTTTCATATCCTTTATTTGTAGATATAGTTGGTATATAGAAAAACAAGTAGTAGACCTGGTATTAGCAACATTAGATCTTTGAGTTAAGTACCTTCTTTGTTATAACCCACTGCACCTTTGTTCTATAGAGATGTAACTTTAATGCTTTAAGGAGATGCAGATTAAAGAAAAACACTTCAGGGGAAACAAAATTAACATTCATTAAGGAAGAGAGCCAAAAGTGTTAACAAGCCTCTTGGCCAGAAGATAATGTAAATCACCTGAGACCTTTTGTATACAAAATGATATACAGAAAGAGTCTGGGCTGCGAATGCTACATAATTTTGTGTTACCCATTGATCTCCATGTTTTATCAAAAGTATAAAAGGCCTCCTGAACAATAAAGGATGGGGCCAGTTTCTCGGACCAGTTTCTCAAACTAGTCTCTCGGCCTGGTTTCTTGGGACTCTGGCTCCCCCCGTGTCTTTTTCTCTCTCTTCTTCTCTCCCTTCCCTCTCTCTGCTCTTTACTTCAACTTCAGGCTGAATCTCCACCTGGGGCGCAGAGGCTCGCCAGGTCTACTTACTTGCCCTGGCTGTTAAGACCCGCAGGAAAGGGAGCTTAAGGCGAGGCACCCTTAGATATTCAAGCGGGCGCCGGTGGCCCAACGTAGATGGTGCAAATTCCTTGTCTGGAATTTTATTGGCCTTCCGTGTAAACCAAGCTATTCAGCCCTCTTCCTCCACTTAATCTTCCTACTACGCTACAGTTTCTTAATCTAATCTTATATTAATAAATAAACAAGTCTTTCCACGCCAACGCCGCCCACCCTTCGAATTCCCTGGATCCACCGGGGCTGGACCCCGGCACCCTACTATTTCTGTGTTACTATTTCTACCTTTATATCAGTTAGTATTTACTCAATATATTTAGGTGCTTTTTTTGTAGGGTGCTTATATAATTGCTATGTTTCCTTGATGAATCCACTCCTTTGTCATTATGTAATGAACTTCTTTGTCTCCCATGAAAATTTCTGTCTTAAAGTCTATTTTATCTGATCTAAGTATGAAAGTGAAAGTGAAGTCACTCAGTTGTGTCCGACTCTTTGCGACTCCATGGACTGTAGCCCACCAGGCTCCTCTGTCCGTGGGATTCTCCAGGCAAGAATACTGGAGTGGGTTGCCATTTTCTTCTCCAAGGGATCTTCCTGACCCAGGGATTGAACCCAGATCTCCCGCATTGCAGGCAGAGGCTTTAACCTCTGAGCCACTAGGGAAGCCCCACATTGTCTTTTGCACTGTATTTGCATGGAATATATTTTGCCATCCCCTCACGTTCAGTTCATGTGTGTCCTTAAAACTGAAGTTTTAAGGCAAAATATTGTTGGGTCTTATTTTTTGTTTGTTTTTATTTTTAATTGGAGGATAATTGCTTGTTGTATTGATTTCTGCTATACAATGTGAATCAGCTTTAGGTATGCATATATCCACTTCCTCTTGAGCTGAAATGAAGTGGATGACCCTAGATCCTGTTATACATAGTGAAATTAGCCAAAAAGAGAAAAAAATTATATGTTAATGTATATATGGGATCTAGAAAAATGTTACTAATAAACCTATTTGCAGGGTAGAAATAGAGTTGTAGATGTAGAGAATGGACTTGTGTACATAGTGGAGGAAGGAGAATGTGGGAAGAATTGAGAGAGTAGCATGATATGTACACTACCATGTTTAAAATAGCTAACAGGAAGAAGCTATATAGCATAAGGTACTCTGCTTGGTGCTCTGTGATGACCTAGAGGGCTGGGATGAAGGCAGAGACTCGAGGGTCTTTTTTTTCCCCTAAATTCATCCAGCCACTTGGATCTTTTGATTGGAGATGTCAATCCATTTACATTTAGAATAATTTTTGATATGTGGTGACTTACTAATACCTCCTTATTAATAACATTATGGCTTTTACATATTTCCATTGTATCTTTTTTCCTCTTGCTGCCTACTTTTATGGATGCTGATTTTCCCTGTGATATGCTGATTCTCATCTCTTTATCTTTTGTGAATTTATCATGGTTAAATTTATAGTTACCATATAGCTTACATAAAACATACAATAGTCTATTTTATGCTGATAGAAACTTCAGTTCAGTTCAGTTCAGTTGCTCAGTCATGTCCGACGCTTTGCGACCCCATGAGTCGCAGCACGCCAGGCCCCCCTGTCCATCACCAACTCCCGGAGTTCACTCAGATTCATGTCCATCGAGTCAGTGATGCCATCCAGCCATCTCATCCTCGGTCATCCCCTTCTCCTCCTGCCCCCAATCCTGCAAGCATCAGTCTTTTCCAATGAGTCAACACTTTGCATGAGGTGGCCAAAGTACTGGAGTTTCAGCTTTAGCATCATTCCTTCCAAAGAAATCCCAGGGCTGATCTCCTTCAGAATGGACTGGTTGGATCTCCTTGCAGTCCAAGGGACTCTCAAGAGTCTTCTGCAGCACCATCAATTCTTTGGTGCTCAGTCTTCTTCACAGTCCAACTCTCACATCCATACATGACTACTGGAAAACCCATAGCCTTGACTAGCCGGACCTTAGTCGGCAAAGTAATGTCTCTGCTTTTGAATATACTATCTAGGTTGGTCATAACTTTTCTTCCAAGGACTAAGTGTCTTTTATTTATTTATTTATTTATTTATTGTGTCTTTTAATTTCATGGCTGCAGTCACCATCTGCAGTGATTTTGAAGCCCTAGAAAATAAAGTTTGACACTGTTTCCATTGTTTCCCCATCTATTTCCCAGGAAGTGATAGGACCAGATGCCATGATCTTCGTTTTCTGAATGTTGAGCTTTAAGCCAACTTTTTCACTCTCCACTTTCACTTTCTTCAAGAGGCTTTTTATTTCCTCTTCACTTTCTGCCATAAGGGTGGTGTCATCTGCATATCTGAGGTTATTGATATTTCTCCCGGCAATCTTGATTCCAGCTTGTGTTTCTTCCAGTCCAGCATTTCTCATGATGTTCTCTGCATATAAGTTAAATAAGCAGGGTGACAATACACAGCCTACACATACTCCTTTTCCTATTTGGAACCAGTCTGTTGTTCCATGTCCAGTTCTAACTGTTGCTTCCTGACATGCATACTGCCCTTTAAATCCTCCTTTTTATGTTTTTAACAGGATATTTTGCCCATTTTTATAGTCTCTATTTATCACAGTAATTTTTAATGCCCTTTTCCTTTAGTTTTTATACTATATTTAAATGGCTAATATAACATCCTATTATAGACTTAGAATTTTATTAAACTAAGTGTTTCAAAGTGCTGAATATTTTTACATGTTTTCATGTTACTAATTTAGTTCAGTTCAGTTGAGTTGCTCAGTTGTGTCCGATTATGCAACCCCATGGACTACAGCACACCATGCTTCCCTGTCCATCACCAACTCCAGGAGCTTGCTCAAACTCATGTCCATCAAGGCAGTGATGCCATCCTACCATCTCATCCTCTGTCATCCCTCTCCTCCTGCCTTCAGTCTTTCCCAGCATCAAGGTCTTTTCCAATGAGTTGATTCTTTGCATAAGTTGGCCAAAGTATTGGAGCTTCAGCTTCAGCATCAGTCATTCCAATGAATATTCCGGACTGATTTTCTTTAGGATGGACTGGTTGGATCTCCTTGCTGTCCAAGGGATTCTTAAGAGTCCTCCAACACCACAGTTCAAAAGCATCAATTCTTTGTCACTCAGCTTTCTTTATGGTCCACCTCTCATATCCATACATGATTACTGGAAACACCATAGCTTAGATTATATGGACCTTTGTCAGCAAAATAATGTCTCTGCTTTTTAATATGCTGTCTAAGTTTGTCATAGCTTTCCTTCCAAGGAGCAAATGTCTTTTAATTTCATGGATTTAGTCACCATCTGCAGTGATTTTGGAGTTCAAGAAAATAAAGTCTCTCACTATTTCCATTGTTTCCTCATCTGTTTGCCCTGAAATGATGGGACCAGATACCATGATCTTAGTTTCTTGGATGTTGAGTTTTAAGCTAGCTATTTCACTCTCCTCTTTACTTTCATCAAGAGGCTTTCTAGTTCTTCACTTTCTGCCATAAGGGTGGTGTCATCTGCATATCTGAGGTTATTGATATTTCTCGCAGCAATCATGAAACCAGCTTGTGGTTCATCCAGTCCAGCATTTCTCATGATGTACTCTGCATATAAGTTAAATAATCAGGGTAACAATATACAGCCTTGATGTACTCATTTCCTAATTTGGAACAAGTCTGTTGTTCCATGTCCGGTTCTAACTGTTGTTTCTTGACTTGCATTCAGTAACTCAGGAGGCAGGTTAGGTGGTCTGGTATTCCCATCTCTTTCAGAATTTTCCATTTTGTTGTGATCCGCATAGTCAAAGACTTTATGCATAGTCAGTGAAGCAGAAATATATGATTTTTCTGGAATTCTCTTGCTTTTTCTATGATCCAGCAGACATTGGCAATTTGATCTCTGGTTCCTCTGTTTTTTCTAAATCCAATTTGAACATCTGGAAGTTCTCGGTTTACATACTGTTGAAGCCTGGCTTGGAGAATTTTGAGCATTACTTTCTAGCGTGTGAGATGAGTGCAGTTGTGTGGTAGTTTGAATGTTCTTTGGCCTTGGAATGAAAACTGAACTTTTCCAGTCCTGTGGCCAGTGCTGAGTTTTCCAAATTTTCCAGCATATTGAGTGCAATACTTTCACAGCATCATCTTTAAGGATTTAAATAGCTCAGCTGAAATTCCATCATATCCAATAGTTTTGTTCATAGTGATGCTTCCTAATTAGTGTTCTGTCATTTCATCTTGAAGAACTCCTTTTAGCATTTGTGGTAAAGTGAGCCGTGGTGCTAAATTCCTTCAGCTTTGTTTCTGTGGGAAAGTCGTTATTTCTTCTTTGTTTCTGAAGAGTAACTTTGCCAAAGGTTGGTATTATCTACAGTATAACTCAATAAATTTTCCTAATACATTTAATTCAGTAATGAATTATTTATCTACCTGAATTTATACCTTAAACTGCCTATTCTGTACTTCTTCCCCTCTTACTCCTCTCTCTCCTGCTTACCCTCTTCCTCCTACTCTTTTTCTTCTTTACTTTGTGTCCTTAAACATGTGGATTCCCTTTTTGTGCTGTGAGTTTATTTTATTGCTTTTCAGTATCTTTTTCCATTACAAAAAAGGTGATGCCATCCTGCACAAAATTGACCTATCTAAAACAATGAATATAAAAAAGCAAAAACATTAAATTTGTCATTGAATTCACAATGAATTGATCAATTGAATTGATTGCTTTTCAATTCAAGCATTTCATTTTGATAATTTTCATTTGAATTAATAAATTCTTACTTTGAATTTACATTATTTTGGTAATAATTTGAACTAAAAAGCTCTCACATTTCATGAAATTACTTTGGTGAACATTTGCTCCTGTTTTGAAATGTTACGTGGGTAGAACAGTGTCATTTCATTTTGGAGTTTTAGTTCAGCCACAGTTTGTTCCCAACACCGCTCTTAATTGTGTCTGTGGGACAATGTCCCTAATGCATGAGAAGGTTCCCATTCCATTGATCTCTCATTCCAACTTTAAATTGCTTTGGGAACAGGGGAACAATTACAACTGATGCATAACAAATATTTATTCTTCCACGTCTGAGGAAACAAGCATTGTTTGTTGATCCTAATCTTAATTCAGAATGCTGACAGTAAGTACTGACAAGAAGTGTAGCAAGTTCTTTTAGGAAGTAGAAATAATTTATTAATAATAATGGTAAATCTTGATTGTCATGGCATTGTATCTTTTCAGTCTATAGTTAAAGCTATCGTTTAGTAGTAATTTGTAATGTGAATAGCCTGATGAAATAGAGGTATCAGTTTATCACTAAAATACAGCTGTGAATCATTATGACTATTACTATTTCATTATTATTTGTACACTCTGTTAATCCTTAATTTCCATATGCTATCTCATTATTTCCTAAAAATATTCCTCTAAGGAAAGTAAGGCAAATATTTTTATCATTTTACAAATGAGAAGACAGCTATAAATTAGAGGCAGAGAATCTCAAACCAAAGACTTTGATTTTAATATGAGATGCTTTTCCACTATACAAAACCCATGTTACATATATTTTTAATAAATATTAAATTATTCTCTATAGTTACAATGCATAAATGGTAATAATTTGTATAAGATGGCTGTTTGTTAGTATTGACTGAAAAATAGTTTAAAAAGCTAAAACCTGATGTTGATGAACAAATGTGACATGTTAAAGTTTTCCTGATCATTAATTCACAAATACTGCATGGGAAAATTGCTTGAGTTTAGAAAATAAGCCTTCACCAAGTCAGTCAGAACCCATCTATTATGTGCTGACACTGTATTAGACTTAGGTGTAGAAGGATGAACAAGACAAATAAGCTCCTTCCCCCACATCTCTTGTTACCTCACAGTGTAACAACATAAACAGTTTTAAGTGCTGGGAGCAGAAGTAAACCAAATGTAGCGAAACAAGCCTAGTTCAAGGTGTGTTTGACTTAGTGAGAGATTTCTGCCTAGGACGGAAAGGCTTGGAACAGATGACTGGAAGAAGCAGTTTAGATAGCCTCAGATGCATTGTCATTGCAGTTGTCTGGAAGAGGAAGATAACAGTCGCTGGAGTCCTGGATTCAAAGAGCCTGGTTAAAACATCTTCATATATCCTGGTAAATCTTGCTGTCTTCTTCCATTTCTGTTAGTGATAGGTCTGATCAGGGTGCTCATGTTCCTTATCCAGTGCATCCTCTCACCAATTTCTGAGCCTCACTGGGGAGAATTTTGACTTGTCATGTGAAGTAGTATAGAATAAGAGTTGGATTTTTGCCTCCTTGTTCCTGGCACTGTTGAATGAAGGTCAGTTTGACTTTGTGACCCTGCCTATTCTAAGGTTCTCACTAACAATAGCCTGCTGTTGACACATGATTTTTATACAAATTTTAATGCTACCAGTTAGGTGAAGTTGTAATGGACTATGAATATTGTTTGTTCCTGATTTTAGTCATGTGACATCAGCCAAGTGAACAAATTTCACGCCTTAAATATGACACACAAGATCCTGAAGTAAGAAATTGTTGCATAAATGAAATGAAGGTTTTTTCTTCTCTTTCTTTTCTTTAAGGAAAATTCTTTACTTAAGCCGAACAAATAAAAATTTACAATGTCATTTGGGCTAAAGTTTTCATCTCCAAAATTGAGATTTTATATTCCCTTATTGTCTTTGTCTTCAAAATTGTGGTATTTCTGTTGTGTATTCTAAATTATTCCTTAGTATGAATCCCTCTGTTGCATTGGATTTCTGATTCTAAGTAATATCTGCTATATAGTGAGTTCCTCAACTACTATCACATGGCAAACTAAGTGACAGAGTGGGAGAAAAGTGGCTATGCTGAAACCCTCAAATCTATTAGCCATGTGAGGACTAAGCTTGTGATTTTGATCAATGTCAAATATGGTGGTGATTATGAAAAGATCAGTTTTCACATCCAGTCAGTAATGTGACAAACACATTAATCTAAATATCTTAATTCCTTTTATTATGTTTCTGCTAAAAGTCTCATAAAATCCTACTGTGTGATGACTTATGTGTATACTAAAAGTAGTGGTGCTGTGAACTACACTTGATCTGAGCTTTGAGCTCTACTTTATTATTTACTATGTGGTCAACCTTGGAAAAATTCCATTTTTTAATATGTGAAAAATGGGGATAGTACAAACAATGATTATATTTTGTTAAACATGAAATAGTACATATACCCATGTATACCTATTTATAAAAAAAAATTTAAACATTTTTTGCTGTTCTCTTAGGTTGACAAGTGAGTAAATTATGAAGATACACTATGAAGCCACAGAGTAAAAATAAGTGAAGAGACTATGTAATGTTCTCCAAAGGTTGTCTGTAACATTCGTGTGGAGCTGGTCTATGCAGTGGTCTTGTCATAGGAACAGTCACACAAGAAACTAAGAGGAGCTGAAATATGAAATCAACAGATATCTGTGTTTAAACAGATGTTAAATTTCAGTTTATGCTATTCAATTTATTATTACTAATTGTCTATAAAACAATTAAGGTGACTAATATATACTATGTAGTGTCAGGCATAGAAAGATATATGCCCCCCAAAAATCAGAGTTTCTGTGAATTTTGACCATCATGAATTTCAATTTAAAATTTCCAGTCCTATTGAGTGGTATTTTGCCATCTCCACTCTTTACTTGTCAGGCTTATATTCACTAATTAGTCAGGAGCTTTAGAAACCTCAACCCAGGAACATGTCCTCCATAGCAGTAAAAGTTACTTCTGTATGTTTCTTTAATCATAGGTAGAACTTCACATAGTGGCAATGGCATAGATACTTTAATCATTTCCAGTTTTATTGTATTTTGTTGATACACATTGTTGAAGATAACTGGACTTCAGGGCTTCAAGCAAACACTCCTTATAATACATTCTTTAAAAACCAATTGTTTAGGTAATGTGTAACATGTAACACTTGTTTCCTGGTGGTAAATATATCTTATAGGAGATCTTCCTTTGACATCCTGAAAGCAGAGGACATGGATAAAATTAACCAGACATTTGTGCTAGAATTTCTTCTTCTGGGTCTTTCTGAATACCCAAAGACTGAGATTGTTTACTTTGTTGTAATTCTAAGTATGTACCTAGTCATTCTAGTTGGCAACGGTGTTCTCATCACAGCAAGCATCTTTGATTCCCATCTTCACTCCCCCATGTACTTCTTCCTGGGAAACCTCTCTTTTCTGGATATCTGCTATACATCTTCCTCTGTTCCTTCAACTTTGGTGAGCTTAATCTCAAAGAAAAGGAACATTTCCTTCTCTGGATGTGCAGTGCAAATGTTTTTTGGATTTGCAATGGGTTCAACAGAGTGTTTGCTCCTTGGCATGATGGCTTTTGACCGCTATGTGGCCATCTGTAACCCTCTGAGATACCCTGTCATCATGAGCAAGGTGGTGTATGTTCTGATGGCTTCTGTGTCGTGGCTCTCTGGTGGGATCAACTCAATTGTGCAAACATCACTTGCCATGCAATTGCCTTTCTGTGAGAATAATGTAATCAATCATTTCACATGTGAAATATTAGCTGTTCTCAAGCTAGCTTGTACTGATATATCTCTCAATATTATCACAATGATGGTATCAAATATGGCATTTCTAGTTCTTCCACTGCTGGTCATATTTTTCTCCTACATGTTCATCCTCTATACCATCTTGAGAATGAACTCAGCTAGAGGGAGACATAAGGCCTTTTCTACCTGCTCAGCACATTTGACTGTGGTAATTATATTTTATGGTACCATCTTCTTTATGTATGCCAAACCTAAGTCTCAAGAACTGCATGGAGAAAACAAGTTGCAAGCTTCTGACAAGCTCATTTCCCTGTTTTATGGTGTAGTGACTCCCATGCTAAATCCTATAATCTACAGCTTGAGGAATAAGGATGTAAAAGCTGCTGTAAAATATTTGCTAAACAAAAAACCTATCCAGTAAGTAAAAGGGTAACAGGCAGGAAGGCCAGGGGTCTCCAAACGGAGGAAATAGCGTGCAAGTGTCAGACATTTTTTTCTCTGTTAAGCGGCAGGAGGAAACAAACTAGGGATATTTTTTTCCTTCTCTACACAAATTTAAAAGGAGGTTTCTCTTAAAATACTGTGTTGCCATAATGACACCTGGTTTCACCTGAAGTTAACTATTCTCAAACCTTGAGATAACCAATGCATTTTTCTTATGGAAATGTTTGTCTTAAGCTATGCTAATGTACTATACATTTACCCCAAACCCTGTCTTAAAGTCTGTCCTGCCTCATGCCTCAGAACCTACTTGACAAACCAGTATGTTATACTCAGATATTGTTCCCCTAATCTATGTAAGAAAGATGATGCTGTGAAAGTGCTGCACTCAGTATGCCAGCAAATTGGGAAAACTCAGCAGTGGCCACAGGACTGGAAAGGGTCTGTTTTCATTCCAATGCCAAAGAAAGGCAATGGCAAAGAATGCTCAAACTACCACACAATTGCACTCATCTCACATGCTAGTAAAGTAATGCTCAAAATTCTCTAAGCCAGGCTTCAGCAATACATAAACCGTGAACTTCCTGGTGTTCAAGCTGGTTTTAGAAAAGGCAGAGGAACAAGAGATCAAATTACCAACATCCTCTGAATCATGGAAAAAAGAATAGAGTTTCAGAAAAACATCTATTTCTGCTTTATTGACTATGCCAAAGCCTTTGATTGTGTGGATCACAATAAACTGTGGAAAATTCTGAGAGAGATGGGAATGCCAGACCATCTGACCTGCCTCTTGAGAAATCTGTATGCAGGTCAGGAAGCAACAGTTAGAACTGGACATGGAACAACAGACTGGTTCCAGATAGGAAAAGGAGCACGTCAAGGCTGTATATTGTCACCCTGCTTATTTAACTTATATGCAGAGTACATCATGAGAAACACTGGACTGGAAGAAACACAAGCTGGAATCAAGATTGCTGGGAGAAATATCAATAACCTCAGATATGCAGATGACACCACCCTTATGGCAGAAAGTGAAGAGGAACTAAAAAGCCTCTTGATGAAAGTGAAAGAGGAGGAGGGGGAGGGAAAGATGGCGGAGGAATAGGACGGGAAGATCACGTTCTCCCTCACAAATTCCTCAAAAGAACATTTCAACGCCGAGCAAACTCCACAAAACAACTTCTGTAGGCTGGCAGAGGACATCAGGCAACCAGAAAAGCAGACCATTGTCTTCAAAAACAGGTAGGAAAAAATATAAAAGACGAAAAAGGAGACAAAGGAGGTGGGGAGGGAGCTCCGTCTCGAGAAGGGAAGCCCGTCCTGGGAAGGGAATTTTAAGAAGAGAGGTTTCCAAACACCAGGAAACACTCTCCCTGCCGAGTCTGTGGCGAGCCTTGGAAACACAGAGGCAACATAACAGGAAGGAAAAATAGATAAATAATTAAAACCAACAGATTACAAGCCCACCAGTAACTCCCCCAGCGGAAAAGCAGCACAGACGCCTGCATCCGCCATTGGGAAGTGGGGGCAGGGCAGGGACGCGCGGGAGGCGCGGGCTGCAGAGCTTTGCAAGAATCGGGCAGGAATGCCCCACGCACAACCAGAACGATCTAACTTGGGCTAGCAACCCAGACTGTGGGATAGCTACCACGCGAAAAGCTCGAACATAAGACACCGCCAGGACTGAGCACAGAACAAAGGACGGAGCGGAAAAAGCCGGCTGCAGACCATTCCCCGCCGGGGACAGGCAGCCAGAGCCGTAAGGACTGGAAAGGGGCAATTGCAGACCCGGAGAGACTTTACTTACCTAACTGCAAGCAGGCTCCTTTGCTAAGACTTCTGGGGGTGTTGGACAGTCACAGTTTGCCTCACGGGGTGCGCCAGCGGTCCACCCAGAGAGCTGAGCAGCAGCGGCAGAAAAGGTGACAAGCCGCAGCGATCGCGCTCACCAAACTCCTGAGCTACTCGGACCTGGGAAGGGCACAAAGCGAAGTCCCAGCCGCATTTGTGCCTCTGAGGGCTGCCTGAGGGCCGAACCTGAGCGGCTTGGACCGGGGAAGTGCACCCAGCCTAGGGCCGGCCCCAGACGGTTTCCGGCTGAGCATCGTAGAGCCGGAGCGGTTTGTGCCCCGTGAGAAAGGACAGGTCAAGCGGGGCAGAGATACTGTGTACACACGACAGTGCTATTTGATGCAGCATCCCCCCTCCCCACAGCGCGACTGAACTAGTGAGCCTAAAAACCAGCAAACAGAAGAAGTTAAACAGAGGGAACCACCTTGGAAGTGAGCCCACACGGCCCATAACATCAGAGAAGAGCCAGATATATTTTTAATTTTTTAATATTTTTAAAATCATTCTTTTTTTTTTTTTTGCTTTTTGCTTTTTTTTTCCCTTTTTTTTTCCGAGCTTTTTTTAAATTGTTAAGTCTTCTATTTCTCCTCTAATTTTTATCTCTATAACCTAGTATTACTATTTTAAAAAAAAAAGAACTTTTTTTTTTTTTTTTTAAGGCAAACACCGTATATACTCTTTGGATGGTTGTTGGTGTTTTGTTTTGTTTTTTTTTGTTTGTTTGGTTTTTAATAATTCTTTTTTTTTTCTTGCTTTCTTCCTTTTTCCTTCTGCTTTTCTTTAATATTGTATCTTTGAAAATCCAACCTCTACTCCAGATTTTTAATCTTAGCTCTTAGGTTTTTGTTGTCAATTTTGTACATTTAAAAACCCAAACTTCACTACCCAAGTTTACCTGAGAGCGAGATTACTGGCTTGACCACTCTCTCCTCCTCTGGACTCTCCTTTTTCTCCACCAGGTGGCCTCTGTCTCTTTTCTCCCCCATCTCTTCTCTATCCAACTCTGTGAATCTCTGTGTGTTCCAGACGGTAGAGAACACCTAAGGAACTGGTTACTGGCAGGATTTGTCTCTCTCCTACTCATTCCTCTCTCTTATCCTCCTGGTCACCTCTGTCTACTTCCTCCCTCTCCTCTTCCCCGTATAACTCTGTAAATACCTCTGAGCGGTCCAGAGTATAGATCCCACATAAGGAAGTGACTACTGGCTAGCTTTCTCTCTCCTCTCTTGATCTCACCACATCTCATTCCAGTTACCTCTAACTACCCCCTCCATCTTCTCTTCTCCTTGTAACTCAGTGAATCTCTCTGAGTGTCCCTCAATGTGGAGAAACTTTTCATCTTTAACCTAGATGTTTTATCATCGGTGCTGTATAGATGGAGAAGTCTAGAGGCTACTGTAAAAATAAAACTGAAAACCAGAAGCAGGAAGCTTAAACCCAAAGTCTGAAAACATTAGAGAACTCTTGAATTCAGGGAACATTAAGCAATAGGAGCTCATCAAATGCCTTCATACCTACACCGAAACCAAGCTCCACCCAAGGGCCAACAAGTTCCAAAACAAGACATACCACCCAAATTCTCCAGCAACACAGGAACACTCCCCTGAGCCTCAATATACAGGCAGCTCAAAATTATCCCCAAACCTTTGATGTCTCATAACCCATTACGGGTCACTCCACTACACTCCAGAGAGAAGAAACCCAGCTCCACCCACCAAAACTCCAACACAAGCCTCCCTAACCAGGAAACCTTGACAAGCCACTGATAGAACCCCACCCAAAGTGAGGAAGCTCCATAATAAAGAGAACTCCACAAATTATCAGAATATAAAAAGGCCACCCCAAACCCAGCAATATAACCAAGATGAAGAGACAGAGGAATACTCAGCAGGTAAAGGAACAGGAGAGTTGCCCACCAAACCAAAACAAAAGAGGAAGAAGTAGGGAATCTACCGGAGAAGGAATTCCGAATATTGATAGTGAAAATGATCCAAAATCTTGAAATCAAAATGGAAACACAGATAAATAGCCTGGAGACAAGGATTGAGAAGATGCAAGAAAGGTTTAACAAGGACCTAGAAGAAATAAAAAAGAGTCAAAATATAATGAATAACACAATAAATGAGATCAGAAACTCTCTGGAGGCAACAAATAGTAGAATAACGGAGGCAGAAGATAGGATTAGTGAAATAGAAGATAGAATGGTAGAAATAAATGAATCAGAGAGGAAACAAGAAAAACGAATTAAAAGAAACGAGGACAATCTCAGAGACCTCCAGGACAATATGAAACGCTCCAACATTCGGAATTATAGGAGTCCCAGAAGAAGAAGACAGAAAGAAAGATCATGAGAAAATCCTTGAGGAGATAATAGTTGAAAACTTCCCTAAAATGGGGAAGGAAATAATCACCCAAGTCCAAGAAACACAGAGAGTCCCAAATAGGATAAACCCAAGGCGAAACACCCCAAGACACATATTAATCAAATTAACAAAGATCAAACACAAAGAACAAATATTAAAAGCAGCAAGGGAAAAACAACAAATAACACACAAGGGGATTCCCATAAGGATAACAGCTGATCTGTCAATAGAAACTCTTCAGGCCAGGAGGGAATGGCAAGACATACTTAAAGTGATGAAAGACAATAACCTACAGCCCAGATTACTGTACCCAGCAAGGATCTCATTCAAATACGAAGGAGAAATCAAAAGCTTTACAGACAAGCAAAAGCTGAGAGAATTCAGCACCACCAAACCAGCTCTCCAACAAATTCTAAAGGATATCCTCTAGACAGGAAACACGAAAGGGTGTATAAACCCGAACCCAAAACAATAAAGTAAATGGCAACGGGATCATACTTATCAATAATTACCTTAAACGTAAATGGGTTGAACGCCCCAACCAAAAAGACAAAGACTGGCCGAATGGATACAAAAACAAGACCCCTCTATATGCTGCTTACAAGAGACCCACCTCAAAACAAGGGACACATACAGACTGAAAGTGAAGGGCTGGAAAAGATATACCACGCGAATAGAGACCAAAAGAAAGCAGGAGTGGCAATACTCATATCCGATAAAATAGACTTTAAAACAAAGGCTGTGAAAAGAGACAAAGAAGGCTACTACATAATGATCAAAGGAACAATCCAAGAAGAAGATATAACAATTATAAATATATATGCACCCAATATAGGAGCACCACAATATGTAAGACAAATGCTAACAAGTATGAAAGGGGAAATCAACAATAACACAATAATAGTGGGAGACTTTAATACCCCACTCACACCTATGGACAGATCAACTAAACAGAAAATTAACAAAGAAACGCAAACTTTAAATGATACATTAGATCAGTTAGACCTAATTGATATCTATAGGACATTTCACCCCAAAACAACGAATTTCACCTTTTTTCAAGTGCTCATGGAACCTTCTCCAGGATAGATCACATCCTGGGCCATAAATCTAAACTTGATAAATTCAAGAAAATCGAAATCATTCCAAGCATCTTTTCTGACCATAATGCATTAAGATTAGATCTCAATTACAGGAGAAAAACTATTAAAAATTCCAACATATGGAGGTTGAACAACACACTTCTGAATAACCAACAAATCACAGAAGAAATCAAAAAGAAATCAAAATATGCATAGAAACTAATGAAAATGAAAACACAACAACCCAAAACCTGTGGGACACTATAAAAGCAGTGCTAAGAGGAAAGTTCATAGCAATACAGGCATACCTCAAGAAACAAGAAAAAGTCAAATAAATAACCTAACTCTACAACTAAAGCAACTAGAAAAGGAAGAGTTGGAGAACCCCAGAGTTAGTAGAAGGAAAGAAATCTTAAAAATTAGGGCAGAAATAAATGCAAAAGAAACAAAAGAGACCATAGCAAAAATCAACAAAGCCAAAAGCTGGTTCTTTGAAAGGATA
This sequence comes from Ovis aries, assembly GCF_016772045.2. NCBI lineage: Eukaryota > Metazoa > Chordata > Mammalia > Artiodactyla > Bovidae > Ovis > Ovis aries. The sequence continues at coordinate 18,444,539 of NC_056055.1, forward strand.
AATAAAATTGACAAACCATTAGCCAGACTCATCAAGAAGCAAAGAGAGAAAAATCAAATCAATAAAATTAGAAATGAAAATGGAGAGATCACAACAGACAACACAGAAATACAAAGGATTATAAGAGACTACTATCAGCAGTTGTATGCCAATAAAATGGACAATGTGGAAGAAATGGACAAATTCTTAGAAAAGTACAATTTTCCAAAACTGAACCAGGAAGAAATAGAAAATCTTAACAGACCCATCACAAGCACGGAAATTGATACTGTAATCAGAAATCTTCCAGCAAACAAAAGCCCAGGTCCAGATGGCTTCACAGCTGAATTCTACCAAAAATTTCGAGAAGAGCTAACACCTATCCTCCTCAAACTCTTCCAGAAAATTGCAGAGGAAGGTAAACTTCCAAACTCATTCTATGAGGCCACCATCACCCTAATACCAAAACCTGACAAAGATGTCACAAAAAAAGAAAACTACAGGCCAATATCTCTGATGAACATAGATGCAAAAATCCTCAACAAAATTCTAGCAATCAGAATCCAACAACACATTAAAAAGATCATACACCATGACCAAGTGGGCTTTATCCCAGGGATGCAAGGATTCTTCAATATCCGCAAATCAATCAATGTAATTCACCACATTAACAAATTGAAAAATAAAAACCATATGATTATCTCAATAGATGCAGAGAAGGCCTTTGACAAAATTCAACATCCATTTATGATAAAAACTCTCCAGAAAGCAGGAATAGAAGGAACATACCTCAACATAATAAAAGCTATCTATGACAAACCCACAGCAAACATTATCCTCAATGGTGAAAAATTGAAAGCATTTCCCTAAAGTCAGGAACAAGACAAGGGTGTCCACTTTCACCGCTACTATTCAACATAGTTCTGGAAGTTTTGGCCACAGCAATCAGAACAGAAAAAGAAATAAAAGGAATCCAAATTGGAAAAGAAGAAGTAAAACTCTCACTGTTTGCAGATGACATGATCCTCTACATGGAAAACCCTAAAGACTCCACCAGAAAATTACTAGAGCTAATCAATGAATATAGTAAAGTTGCAGGATATAAAATCAACACACAGAAATCCCTTGCATTCCTATACACGAATAATGAGAAAGTAGAAAAAGAAATTAAGGAAACAATTCCATTCACCATTGCAACGAAAAGAATAAAATACTTAGGAATATATCTACCTAAAGAAACTAAAGACCTATATATAGAAAACTATAAAACACTGATGAAAGAAATCAAAGAGGACACTAATAGATGGAGAAATATACCATGTTCATGGATCGGAAGAATCAATATAGTGAAAATGAGTATACTACCCAAAGCAATTTACAAATTCAATGCAATCCCTATCAAGCTACCAGCCACATTCTTCACAGAACTAGAACAAATAATTTCAAGATTTGTATGGAAATACAAAAAACCTCGAATAGCCAAAGCAATCTTGAGAAAGAAGAATGGAACTGGAGGAATCAACTTGCCTGACTTTAGGCTCTACTACAAAGCCACAGTCATCAAGACAGTATGGTACTGGCACAAAGACAGACATATAGATCAATGGAACAAAATAGAAAGCCCAGAGATAAATCCACACACATATGGACACCTTATCTTTGACAAAGGAGGCAAGAATATACAATGGAGTAAAGACAATCTCTTTAACAAGTGGTGCTGGGAAAACTGGTCAACCACTTGTAAAAGAATGAAACTAGATCACTTTCTAACACCGCACACAAAAATAAACTCAAAATGGATTAAAGATCTAAATGTAAGATCAGAAACTATAAAACTCCTAGAGGAGAACATAGGCAAAACACTCTCCGACATAAATCACAGCAGGATCCTCTATGATCCACCTCCCAGAATTCTGGAAATAAAAGCAAAAATAAACAAATGGGATCTAATTAAAATTAAAAGCTTCTGTACAACAAAGGAAACTATAAGCAAGGTGAAAAGACAGCCTTCTGAATGGGAGAAAATAATAGCAAATGAAGCAACTGACAAACAACTAATCTCAAAAATATACAAGCAACTTATGCAGCTCAATTCCAGAAAAATAAACGACCCAATCAAAAATGGGCCAAAGAACTAAATAGACATTTCTCCAAAGAAGACATACGGATGGCTAACAAACACATGAAAAGATGCTCAACATCACTCATTATTAGAGAAATGCAAATCAAAACTACAATGAGGTACCACTTCACACCAGTCAGAATGGCTGCGATCCAAAAATCTGCAAGCAATAAATGCTGGAGAGGGTGTGGAGAAAAGGGAACCCTCCTACACTGTTGGTGGGAATGCAAACTAGTACAGCCACTATGGAGAACAGTGTGGAGATTCCTTAAAAAATTGCAAATAGAACTACCTTATGACCCAGCAATCCCACTTCTGGGCATACACACCGAGGAAACCAGAATTGAAAGAGACACATGTACCCCAATGTTCATCGCAGCACTGTTTATAATAGCCAGGACATGGAAACAACCTAGATGTCCATCAGCAGATGAATGGATAAGAAAGCTGTGGTACATATACACAATGGAGTATTACTCAGCCGTTAAAAAGAATTCATTTGAATCAGTTCTGATGAGATGGATGAAACTGGAGCCGATTATACAGAGTGAAGTAAGCCAGAAAGAAAAACACCAATACAGTATACTAACACATATATATGGAATTTAGGAAGATGGCAATGACAACCCTGTATGCAAGACAGGGAAAGAGACACAGATGTGTATAACGGACTTTTGGACTCAGAGGGAGAGGGAGAGGGTGGGATGATGTGGGAGAATGACATTCTAACATGTATACTATCATGTGAATTGAATCGCCAGTCTGTGTCTGACGCGGGATGCAGCATGCTTGGGGCTGGTGCATGGGGATGACCCAGAAAGATGTTATGGGGAGGGAGGTGGGAGGGGGGTTCATGTTTGGGAATGCATGTAAGAATTAAAGATTTTAAAATTTAAAAAATAAAAAACTAAAATTAAAAAAAAAACAAAAACCCATAAAAAAAAAAAAAAGTGAAAGAGGAGAGTGAAACAGTTGGCTTAAAGCTCAACATTCAAAAAACAAAGATCATGGCATCTGGTCCCATCACTTCATGGGAAATAGATGGGGAAACAGTGGAAACAGTGTCAGACTTTATTTTGGGGGGCTCCAAAATCACTGCAGATGGTGATTGCAGCCATGAAATTAAAAGTCGCTTACTCCTTGGAAGAAAAGTTATGACCAACCTAGATAACATATTCAAAAGCAGAGACATTACTTTGCCGACTAAGGTTCGTCTAGTCAAGGCTATAGTTTTTCCTGTTGTCATGTATGGATGTGAGAGTTGGACTGTGAAGAAGGCTGAGTGCCAAAGAATTGATGCTTTTCAACTGTGGTGTTGGAGAAGACTCTTGAGAGTCCCTTGGACTGCAAGGAGATCCAACCAGTCCATTCTGAAGGAGATCAGCCCTGGGATTTCTTTGGAGGGAATGATGCTAAAGCTGAGACTCCAGTACTTTGGCCACCTTGTGCAAAGTGTTGACTCATTGGAAAAGACTCTGTTGCTGGGAGGGATTGGGGGCAGGAGGAAAAGGGGATGACAGAGGATGAGATGGCTGGATGGCATTGCTGACTCGATGGACGTGAATCTGAGTGAACCCCGGGAGTTGGTGATGGACAGGGGGGCCCGATTCCTGGAGTGCTGCGATTCATGGAGTCGCAAAGAGTCGGACACGACTCAGTGACTGAACTGAACTGAACTGAATCTGTGTAAACGAAACTACTTTTATGGTAACCCGTCCTTCTACAAGATTCAAGTTAATCATTTTATGGCCCAGGTGAACCATTTGGTGCCAAGATGATCCCAAAATACATGTTATGAGTGAGGAGCCTAGTGCCATTCTGAGTTTTAAGACATTCCTTTTCTTTCATTAACAGACGACTAGTGACTATATGTGGAGAAGGCAATGGCACCCCACTCCAGTACTCTTGCCTGGAAAATCCCATGATGGAGGAGCCTGGTAGGCTGCAGTCCACGGGGTCGTTAAGAGTAGGACACGACCGAGTGACTTCACTTTCACTTTTCACTTTCATGCATTGAAGAAGGAAATGGCAACCCACTCCAGTGTTCTTGCCTGGAGAATCCCAGGTACAGGGGAGCCTGATGGGCTGCCATCTATGGGGTTGCACAGAGTAGGACACAACTGAAGTGACTTAGCAGTAGCAGTAGTGACTATATAACATCCAGCTGAATACTAGCAGGGGGGTACTCTTTCTGACCTCTTCTGATGCCTAAGTCAGAAGCTTTCTCTATCTCCCTTATACTTTAATAAAATGTTATCACACAAAGGTCTGAATGATCAAGCCTCGTCTCTGGTCCTGGATTAAGTTCTTCTCCTTCAGAGGCCGAGAATCCTGGCCATCTTTTAATTCAGCAACAACCTTTCATAAGTATTTCAAGAAATGTAGATCTTTGTGCAATAGACACAAAGATGGACTTCTAGGTAAAAAGTATGATCTTTTTGGGAAACCATGGTTTAGGAGAGATTTTTATTCTTCTCTTCACTGACCTAACTCTGCTAGAATTACTCAAAACTATGGTTTGCAACCACCCTGGCGTTCAGTGTTTTCAGATTTCACAAGTACCATCAATTCAGTTCAGTTGCTCAGTCATGTTCGACTCTTTGTGACCCCATGAACCGAGCATGCCAGGCCTCCCTGTCCATCACCAACTCCTGGAGATCACCCAAAACCATGTCCATCGAGTCATTGATGCCATTCAACCATCTCATCCTCTGTCGTCCCCTTCTACTCCTGTCCTCAATCTTTCCCAGCATCAGGGTCTTTTCAAATTAGTCAGCTCTTTGCAGGTGGCCAAAGTATTGGAGTTTCAGCTTCAACATCAGTCCTTCCAATGAACACCCAGGACTGAACTCCTTTAGGATGGACTGGTTGGATCTCCTTGCAGTCAAAGGGACTATCAAGAATGTTCTCCAAAACCACAGTTCAGAAGCATCAATTCTTCAGCACTCAGCTTTCTTTATGGATCAACTCTCACATCCATACATGACTACTGGAAAAACCATAGCCTTGACTAGACGGACCTTTGTTGAAAAATAATGTCTCTGTTTTTAATATGCTGTCTAGGTTGGTCATAACTTTCCTTCCAAGGAGTAATCGTCTTTTAATTTCCTGGCTGCAATACCATCTGCAGTGATTTTGGAGCGCCCCAAAATAAATTCAGCCACTGTTTCCCAATCTATTTCCCATGAAGTGATGGGACCGGATGCCATGATTTTAGTGTTCTGAATGTTGAGCTTTAAGCCAACTTTTTCACTCTCCTCTTTCACATTCATCAAGAGGCTCTTTAATTCTTCTTCACTTTCTGCCATCAGGGTGATGTCATCTGCATATCTGAGGTTATTATTTCTCCCAGCAATCTTGACTCCAGCTTATGCTTCCTCCAACCCAGCATTTCTCATGATGTACTCTGCATATAAATTGAATAAGCAGGGTGACAATATATAGACTTGACGTACCCTTTTTCCTATTTGGAACCAGTCTGTTGTTCCATGTCCAGTTTTGTTGCTTCCTGATCTACATAAAGATCTCTCACAAGGCAGGTCAGGTGGTCTAGTATTCCCATCTCTTTCAGAATTTCCAATTTATTGTGATCCACACAGTCAAAGGCTTTGGCATAGTCAATAAAGAAGAAATAGATGTTTTTCTGGAATTCTCTTGCTTCTTCTATCAGCCAGCAGATATTGGCAATTTGATCTCTGGTTCATCTGCCTTTTCTAAAACCAGCTTGAACATCTGGAAGTTCATGGTTCATGTATTGCTGAACCTGGCTTGGAGAATTTTGGGCATTACTTTCCTAGCGTGTGAGATGAGTGCAATTGTGTGGTAGTTTAAGCATTCTTTGGCATTGCCTGTTTTTGGAATTGGAATGAAACCGATCTTTTCCAGTCCTGTGGCGACTGCTGAGTTTTCCAAACTTGCTGAAATATTGAGTGCATCACTTTCACAGCATCATCCTTTAGAATTTGAAATAACTCAACTGGGATTCCATCACCTCCACTAGTTTTGCTCATAGTGATGCTTCCTAAGAACCGCTTGACTTCACATTCCATGATGTCTGGCTCTGGGTGAGTGATCACACCACTGTGATTATCTGGGTTGTGATGATCTTTTCTGTACAGTTCTTCTATGTATTCTTGCCACCTCTTCTTAATGTCTTCTGCTTCTGTTAGGTCCATACAGTTTCTGTCCTTTATTGAGCCCATCTTTGCATGCAGTGTTCCCTTAGTATCTCTAATTTTCTTGAAGAGATCTCTAGTCTTTCCCATTCTATTGTTTTCTTCTATTTCTTGGTATTGATCACTGAGGAAGGCTTTCTTATCTCTCCTTTCTATTCTTTGGAACTCTGCATTCAAATGGGTGTTTCTTTTCTTTTCTCCTTTGCCATTTGCCTGTCTTCTTTTCACAGCTATTTGTAAGGCCTCTTCAGACACCCATATTGCCTTTTTGCACTTCTTTTTCTTGGGGATGGTCTTGATCCCTGTCTCCTGTACAATGTCATGAACCTTCGTCCATAGTTCATCAGGAACTCTGTCTATCGGATCTAGTTACTTAAATCTATTTCTCACTTTTACTGTATAATCATAAGGGATTTGATTTAGGTCATACCTGAATGTTCTAGTGATTTTCCCCCACTTTCTTCAATTTTAGTCTTAATTTGGCAATATGGAGTTCATGATCTGAGCCACAGTTAGCTCCTGGTCTTGTTTTTGCTGATTGTATAGAGCTTCTCCATCTTTGGCTTCAAAGAATATAGTCAATCTGATTTTGGTGTTGACCATCTGGTGATGTCCATGTGTAGAGTCTTCTCTTGTGTTGTTGGAAGAGGATGTTTGCTATGACCAGTGTGTTCTCTTGACAGAACTCTATTAGTTTTTGCCCTGCTTCATTCTGTACTCTAAGGCCAAATTTGCCTGTTACTCCAGGTGTTTCTTGACTTCCTACTTTTGCATTCCAGTCCCCTATAATGAAAATGACATCTTTTGGGGGATGTTAGTTTTGAAGGTCTTATAGGTCTTCATAGAACCGTTCAACTTCAGCTTCTTCAGCATTATTTGTTGGGGCATAAACTTGGATTACCGTGATATTGAATGGCTTGCCTTGGAAATGAACAGAGATCATTCTGTCGGTTTTGAGATTGCATCCAAATACTGCATTTTTGACTCTTTTGTTGAATATGATGGCTACTCCATTTCTTTAAGGGATTCCTGCCCACAGTAGTAGACATAATGGTCATGTGAGTTAAATTCACCCATTCCAGTCCATTTTAGTTCGTTGATTCCTAGAATGTCGATGTTCACTCTTGCCATCTCTTGTTTGACCACTTCCAATTTGCCTTGATTTATGGACCTAACATTCCAGATTCCTATGCAATATTGCTTTTTACAGCATTGGATTTTGCTTCTATCCCCAATCACATCCACAACTGGGTGTTGGTTTTGCTTTGGCTCCATGCCTTCATTCTTTCTGGAGTTATTTCTTTACTGATCTCCAGTAGCTTATTTAGGCACCTACCCAGCTGGGAAGTTCATCTTTCAGTGTCCTATCTTTTGCCTTTTCATACTGTTCATGGGGTTCTCAAGGCAAGAATACTGAAGTGGTTTGCCATTCCCTTCTCCAGTGGCCCTCATTCTGTCAGACCTCTCCACCATGACCCGTCCATCTTGAGTGGCCCCACGTGGCATGGCTTGGTTTCACTGAGTTAGACAAGGCTGTGGTCCATGTGATCAGATTGGCTAGTTGTCTGTGATTGTGGTTTCAATGTGTCTACCCTCTGATGCCCTCTCTCAGCACCTACAGTCTTACTTGGGTTTCTCTTACCTTGGACGTGGGATATCTCCTCTCGGCTGCTGCTCTTAACCTTGGACAGGGGTAGCTCCTGGGCCACGCAGCCTCTGTTCCTACAAGATCCAAGTACCATGGATGTCAAAGTCTCATCCCTGGTAAAATCCAAAGTGAGTGTTTCTGGTGTTCTACTTTTATCATTTGGAAGAGTTTAAGATATACTGATATTCATTTTTCTCTCAGATATTTGGTAGAATTCACCCATGAAGATATCTGGCCCTGGACTTTCCTTTGGGGACTTTCTCCTGATTGCTTCTTCCATCTCTTTTTGTTATTAGTCTATTTAGGCTTTATACTTCTTATTGAATCAGTCTTGGTATGTGCTGGGGTCCAGCCCTGGTGGATCCTGGGTAATTCGAATCAAGGACAGAGTTGGCATCCTGGGAAAGAACTTATTTAATTACAGATATAAAGAGAGATTAGAAAAGAAATGTCTAGTAGGAAAATTTGTGGAGAAAAAGAGGCTGAATAACTTGGTTTACTTGGAAAACCAATAAAACTCCAAGACAAGGAGTTTGCACCACTTACATAGGCCACTGGCGCCCACTTGAATAGCAGAGGGTGCCCCGCCTTGGGCTCCCTCTTGCGTGAGTCTTAGAAACCAGGGCAAGTAAGTAGACATGGCGAACCTCCATGCTCCAGATGGGAATTCAGCCAGAAAAGAAGAGAATGAGAAAAGACCACACGGGGGAAACCAGTCTTTCCAGGAACTGGTCCGTTTCTTTATTTTCCAGGTCCACTTTTATACTTTAAGTTATAGATAGAGATAAATGTAAGAAACAGAGTCATGCAGGGTCAGCTGCTTCTGACCCTTATCTAAAGACAGTGTCCTCAGCATATCTTTGTTCTCACAAGGGTCTTACATTTGTTCACAATATTTTCTGGTCTGGAGACCGATTAACATTTTATGGCCCCACCTTTCTTTCTGTTGATGAAGGTTAATTGATCAGAAAACTTGTTTTCCCTTAAGATCTACTTAGTCTTTTTTTTTTTTTTTTTCCGGGCTTGCATTTGGAGGCACATACTTAGTCTTAAGATAGTGATAAAGTTACATTTTTACATAGCAAGGACACAATAATTTATAACAAAGAAAGAGGAGTACAGTGATCTATAACAAAAGCAAAAATTCATTAACTCAAAAGTCCAGGTTTGCTAACATCAAAACTACTATATTTCTTTTTCTACATTCCAATTACATTGATTAACATACTCCCAGGTGCCTAAGAATATGGAGGCCTGGCGGCAATCATTAACTCAGCAATGAAACCCTTCACCAACATGATTTTTATCTTTAGAAAAACCCTATGCTAACTAAGACTTTCAAAATACTCCAAACTCTCTGTGCTGTTTATGGTTGAGAGGTTGTAAACAATCATGAACATAGTAGCAAGAGTGTGGATAATCCTGTCACACAAGCTAGTCTACCAGCAGAGAGGTTTGTCCATATGGAGGAGACTATTATCTGGAGCTGTAAATTAATTTGAGAAAGGTGGTCGGGGATAGCCCCTGTTAATGTCAGAAGAGTAGGTGAAAGCATAATGCAGTAAGGCAGGCAGACTCTGGTTTTGGGGCAGATGCACAAGCAGATCCAGCGAGGCTCCCTTAAGGCCTGACTCGCCTTTGCCTGTTGGGCCCCTTAACCTCATGACCTTTGCCACGGGCGGGACTCGTGCTGGCTCCCGGCATTGATGTATGTTTCTAGGGTTTTCATTTTTTCCAAAGCTGCCAGATTGTTGGCATATAATTGTTCATAACAATTACAATCTGTAGTACCAGTTGTAAAGTCTTCTCTTTCATTTCTGAATTTATTTGAATCTTCTTTTTCTCTTAATCTAGCTAAGTGTTTTCAATTTTGTTTATCTTTTCAGAAAGATGACTTTTATTTTTGTCAAATTTAAAAATTATTTTTATGTTCTCTGATTCATTTCTGCTCTATGTTTATTATTTTCTTCCTTCTGCTAAGTTGTGTTTAGCTTGTTCTTTTTCTGGTTCCTTGTGGTGTAAATTTAGGCTGTTCATTTGAGAAGTTTTTATTTTTCAATGTGGTGTTGATCACTATAAACTTCCCTTTTAATATTATTTTCAGTTCGGTTCAGTTCAGTGCAGTCACTCAGTCGTGTCTGACTCTTTGCAACCCCATGATCGCAGCAGGCCAGGCCTCCCTGTCCATCACCATCTCCCAGAGTTCACTCAAACTCACATCCATCGAGTCGGTGATGCCATCCAGCCATCTCATCCTCTGTCGTCTTCTTTTCCTCCGGCCCTCAATCCCTCCCAGCATCAGAGTCTTTTTCAATGAGTCAACTCTTCACATGAGGTGGCCAAAGTACTGGAGTTTCAGCTTTAGCATCATTCCCTCCAAAGAAATCCCAGGGTTGATCTCCTTCAGAATGGACTGGTTGGATCTCCTTGCAGTCCAAGGGACTCTGAAGAGTCTTCTCCAACACCACAGTTCAAAAGCATCAATTCTTTGGCGCTCAGCCTTCTTCACAGTCCAACTTTCACATCCATACATGACCACAGGAGAAACCATAGCCTTGACTAGACAACTTTTGTTGGCAAAGTAATGTCTCTGCTTTTGAATATACTATCTAGGTTGGTCATAACTTTTCTTCCAAGGAGTAAGTGTCTTTTAATTTCATGGCTGCATTCACCATCTGCAGTGATTTTGGAGCCCCCTAAAAATAAAGTCTGACACTGTTTCCACTGTTTCCCCATCTATTTCCCATGAAGTGATGGGACCAGAGGCCATAATCTTCGTTTTCTGAATGTTGAGCTTTAAGCAACTTTTTCGTTCTCCTCTTTCACTTTCATCATAACACATCCCATATTTTTTGTATTGTGTTTTTTTTTGTCTTGATATCTTCTTTTATTAATAATTTTCTCTTTTTTTCCTTGAGAAAATACTTGTTTAAGAATCTGTTGTTTCTGTATGTTTGTGAGCTTTCCATTTTCTTTCTATTGTTTAGTTCTAGTTACAGTCCACTGTGATGAGAAAAGGATGCTTAAAATGATTTTAGTCACTTTAAGTTGTTAAGACTTGTTTTCTGACCTATACTGGAGAATGTTCCATATGGATTTAATAAGAGTGAATAGTCTGTTGAGTGGAATGTTCTATACGTGTCTGTTAAGTTCATTTGGTGAAAGTGATTTTAAGCCTGCTGCTTCCTTTTTGATTTTCTAGATAGCTATTCATTTAGAGAGTGGGGTATGGGTGTTTCCTACTATTATTGTATTCCTATCAATTTCTTCCATTAGATCTGTCACCATTTGCTTTGTATACTTAGGTACTTTGACATTGGGTACATATATATTTATAATTCTTATATTTTCCTGACAAAGTGACACTTTTATCATTATACAATGACTTTGTTGTCTCATATGATAATTTTTGACTTAAACTGTATTTTTCTAATATAAATATAGCTACCTCTCTCTTTGGTTATCATTTGCTTGGAATGCCTTTCCTCACCCCTTCACTTTCAGCTTTTGTGTGTCCTTAAATCTAAAGTGAATCTCTTAAAAAAAATAAAGTGACTCTCTTGTAGGTGACATATACTTGAGTCTTATTTTTTTAATTCATTCAGCTACTCTTTTTTTTTTGTTGTTTATGAAGTTTAGTGTATTTACATTCAAAGTAATTATTGATAGCATGGTAAGGAGTTACCATTGTCATTTTAAAAATTATTTTCTGTCTGTTTTGTAGCTCTCTTATTTATGTCTTGTCTTTCTCTGTGGTTTTATGAAATTTTTACAGTTGTATTCTTCGATTCTTTTTTGGTCTCTTTTGTGTATCTACTATATCTTTTATCTTTATCATAAGATTTGTATCAACATTTAAAAATTATAGCAGTCCCTTTTAAGTTCGTAAGAACTTAAGACAATTGTGTGCAGAAGTTTTGCATGTTACTTCCCTTTTATATAATTGATATCAGATTTTACTTATTTTTGTATTCTGTTTTTATTTAAAAATATCAGTGGTTACAATTATTCTGCTACTTTTGTCTTTTAATTTATATGCTAGTATTAAAAGTGACTTACATGCCACCATTACAGTCTATAATAATCTATGATATATATATACTGTATATATACTATATATATGTATGTGTGTATATATATATATACTGCATACATTTATTCTTAGCAGTAAGATTCTTGTAACCATTCTTCTTGAATGGTTTCTCTTTCTATACTGAATTTCTCATTTTGTTCATGTATCATTTTCCTGCTTTTACTTGGTTGTCTGCAGCTCATTGAGCTCTTTTAAGATTTTTTTTTTTTTGGAATTCTTTGTCAAATAGTTCTTGGATCTCTGTTTTGTTTTTTTTTTGTTTGTTTGTTTGTTTTTTTGTTTTTTTTTAGAGTTGGTTTCTAAAGCTTTATTGCTTTCCTTTGATGTATCATTTTTGCCTGATTCTTCATTGTTCTTGTAGACTTGCATTTGTTTTTGTGCATTTGGAGGAGCATGCCCCTCTTCCGGTCTTTACAGATCTTTACAGATGATTTTGGCAGGTATTAACTTTCTCCTATTGGATTCTTAGACAACCAGTACTACCTCCAGGATTGCAGTCAAGTGAGCCTGGAGCTAGGTCACAGGGCTGCATCTCTGTCTGTAATAGGGTCTATGGTTGATATCAGGTCTGATGCCCTTGTTAATAGGGGTGTCAGTGGGCATAATTCATCCTGGATAGATGTTACTGTTTCCAAGACCATGATCAAGTTGAGCTGGTGCTTGATCATGGGACTGCTTCAAAGTTTTCAGTCAGGACTATGGCTTGGGAACCTATTACTGGGTTAGTTTAAGTGTGGCTACTGCTAAATCCATATAAGGTCAGAGCTGGTGACAAAACCAAGGATAAGCAGGACTACAGCCAAGTCTGCAGGAGGATAAGGCAGCGTCTGTGTCTGTAATTAGGTCCACAGTTGGTGGGCCTGCTACTGAGGTGTTGGCCTGCTTTCTCAAACTTCGTTCTTCAGTCTGTCTCCACTGGTGTGTAGTACCCTTATAAATTAGATCCTGCAGCTCCCACAAAGGCACTTTTATCTATAGATGATTGTCACATTTGTGATTCTCTTGCAGAACTAGGGCTGGGGGCTTCTTATTATGCCATCTTACTGGCATAATGTCATGCTCTCATTTTAAGAATTTTGGAAATTATTTCAGTATCTAGGAAAAACTCTTGAAGAGGGAACATGAAAAAACAGGAAGAACACAATATGATATAAATTAACATGATGAGTAAAAGACGTGTGTTTTACTTATTCGATTTCAATAAGATACTGCTGTAAAACACACAGAAGAGAAATCTGGGATGTGACTATAGATTTGGATTCATCAGTTTATGGGTGATTCGTTGAAACAACAAGAATGGATAAATTTTCCATATGAGATAATACTAGAATCAGGTGGTGACCATTTTGTGGAGGGATATTCATGTCAGGTCAATATGTTTTCATTTTAGATAGAAGGCCAAAGTAACTTCTGAATCGTTGCTCAGTTGTTCAACTGTGTCCAACTCTTTTTGACTCCATGAACTGCAGCATGCCAGCCTTTCCTGTCCTTCACCATCTCCCAGAGTTTGTTCAAACTCATGTCCATTGAGTCAGTGATGGCATCCAACCATCTCATCATATTACTCCCTTCTCTTGCCTTCAATCTTTCCCAGCATCAGGTTCTTTCCCAATCAGTTGGCTCTTTACACAAGGTGCCCCCCACCCCGAAAAAAAAATAAAGTATCTCACCGTTTCCATATTTTCCCCATCTATTTGCCATGAAGTAATGGGACTGGATGCCATGATCTTCATTTTTGGAATGTTGGGTTTTAAGCCAGCTTTTTCACTCTCCTCTTTCATCTTCATCAAGAGGCTCTTTAGAACCTTTTTATTTTTTGCCATTAGAGTGGTATCTTCTGCATATCTCAGTTTATTAATATTTCTCCCACCAATCTTGATTTCAGCTTATGATTCATCCAGCCTGGCATTTCACATGATTTACTCTGCGTGTAAGTTAAATAAGCAGGTTGACAATATACAGTCTTGTTGTACTCCTTTCCCAGTTTTGAACCAGTCAGTTGTTTCATGTCTAAGTTCTAACTGTTGCTTCTTGACTCACATACAGGTTTCTCAGGAGACATGTAAGGTGGTCTTTTACTCCCAAATTTTCCATAGTTTGGTGTGAACTATGCAGTCAAAGGCTTCAGTGTAGTCAATGAAGTGGAAATAGATGTTTTTCTGGAACTCCCTTTCTTAGTCTATGATGCAAAAAAAAATGTTGGCAATTTGATCTCTGGTTCCTCTGCTTTTTCTCAATTCAGCTTGTACATCTAGAATTTCTCAGGCCATATACTGCTGTGAAGCCTAGCTTGAGAGATTTTGAGCATTACCTTGTTAGCATGTGAAATGAGGGTGATTGTGAGGCATTTTGAACATTCTTTGGCATTGCCCTTATTTGAGATTGGAATGAAAACTAACCTTTTCCTGTCTTTTGACTACTGGTGAGTTTTCCAAATTTGCTGGCATATTTGAAGACCCATTAATTAGAAAGTAGATACACTGTATAGAATTAGGAAATATGCAGAGACTGTGAAACCACTTAGAATGTTATTGTACCACCCAAGCTAAGAGGTTGTAAGAGCTAAGATGATGACAGTAGCAGAGAACAAATGGTATTATATGGCCTTTAGGATAAAACAGATCTGTGTTCAAACCCCATCTCAGATACTAACGTTCATGATTACCATTATTTGGGAGAGTATAGGCACTCAAAAATATAAACTCCAATTATAATTCTAGTTCTGAAAATAAACTCAAGTTATACTGTCCCAAAGAATACAATAGGATGAAAAGTAGAAAACATAGAAGAACATATTTTGGCTTCATATAAAAAAGTGTTTCTAACAGCTAATAACTAGATTCCCTGAGAGCTGATGAGCTCCCCATAACTGCTGCTGCTAAGTCACTTCAGTCGTGTCCGACTCTGTGTGACCCCATAGACGGCAGCCCACCAGGCTCCCTTGTCCCTGGTACTCTCCAGGCAAAAACACTGGAGTGGGTTGCCATTTCCTTCTCCAATGCATGAAAGTGAAAAGTGAAAGTGAAGTCGCTTAGTTGTGTCAGACTCTTAGCAACCCCATGGACTGCAGCCTACCAGGCTCCTCTGTCCATGGGGTTTTTCAGACAAGAGTACTGGAGTGGGTTGCCATTGCCTTCTCCTCCCCATAACTAGAGGTGTGTAAAAAAGGATGGATAAAAGCCCATTATGTATCGTTTAGAGGATATTGAAGCATAAAGTGTAGAGATAGGTGCTTTTAATTCTGTGAGAACTGATTGTTGTGCTGACTGCCTTTAAACATTATTTGGTAGGTTAAAAACACCTTTCCTTTGAGGAAGATAGGATTAATTGCATATGATATTGGTATCCAGGAACTACATGTGAAAGCATACAAATAATTTGAGCCAAGGTCTTTTGGTGATAATGGGAATATAACATGATTTGGTTGAAAATATGTCTTAGAGGTTTTCCTGAAGAGAACTTTTACCTTGAAATTCTTCATTTCTTTTGATAGGTGAAGATGATGTAGATATATTTTTATTATTTCATGCTTGTTATTCTTGAAGTTAATGACGTATATTTGTGATAAGGTTCTGCTCTCCAGTATTTCTAAATCTCTGGTGTGATATTGAGGTCTCAAAATTTTGAAAAATTGCCTGAATTTCTTTTCTGTAGTGATAAGAGTAGAAACTGCCATCTATTTTGAGGGTAGACTCATTCTTTCTTTAGGGAAGGACTACAGTAAAAAGTGGTCCTTATTGTGCTGAATGAAGCATAAGCTGGAATCAAGATTGCCAAGAGAAATATCAATAACCTCAGATACGCAGATGATACCACCCTTATAGCAGAAAGTGAAGAGAAACTAAACAGCCTCTTGATGAAAGTGAAAGAAGAGAGTGAAGAGACTGGGTTAAAATTCAAGGTTCAAAAAATGAAGATCATGGCATCCGTCCCATCACTTCATGGCAAATAGATGGGGAAACAATGGAAATAGTGTCAGACTTTATTAGGGGGGCTCCAAAACCACCGTAGATGGTGACATGAAATTAAAACATGCTTTCCCCTTGGAAGAAAACCTAGACAGCATAATCAAAATAGTTCAGTTCAGTTCAGTCGCTCAGTTGTGTCTGACTCTTTGCAACTCCATGAATCGCAGCATGCCAGGACTCCCTGTCCATCACCAACTCCTGGAGTTCACTCAGACTCACGTCCATTGAGTCAGTGATGCCATCCAGCCATCTCATCCTCTGTTGTCCCCTTCTTCTCCTGCCCCTAATCCCTCCCAGCATCAGAATCTTTTCCAGTGAGTCAACTCTTCACATGAGGTGGCCAAAGTATTGGAGTTTCAGCTTTAGCATCATTCCTTCCAAAGAAATCCCAGGGCTGATCGCCTTCAGGATGGACTGGTTGGATCTCCTTGCAGTCCAAGAGACTCTCAAGAGCATTCTCCAACACCACAGTTCAAAAAAATCAATTCTTCGGCACTCAGCTTTCTTCACAGTCCAACTGTCACATCCATACATAACCACTGGGAAAACCATAGCCTTGACTAGACGGACCTTTGTTGGCAAAGTAATGTCTCTGCTTTTCAATATGCTATTTAGGTTGGTCATAACTTTTCTTCAAGGAGTAAGCATTGTTTAATTTCATGGCTGCAATCACCATCTACAGTGATTTTGGAGCCCCCAAAATAAAGTCTCACACTGTTTCTACTGTTTCCCCATCTATTTCCCATGAACTGATGGGACTGGATCCCATGATCTTTATGTTCTGAATGTTGAGCTTTAAGCCAGCTTTTTCACTCTCCACTTTCACTTTCATCAAGAGGCTCTTTTGTTCTTCTTCACTTTCTGCCATAAGGGTGGTGTCATCTGCTTGTCTGAGGTTATTGATGTTTTTCCCGGCAATCTTGATTCCAGCTTGTACTTCTTCCAGCCCAGCATTTGTCATGATGTACTCTGCATATAAGTTAAATAAGCAGGGTGAGAATATACAGCCTTGACATACTCCTTTCCCTATTTGGAACCAGTCTGTTGTTCCATGTCCAGTTCTAACTGTTGCTCCCTGACCTGTATATAGGTTTCTCAAGAGGCAGGTCAGGTGGTCTGGTATTCCCATCTCTTTCAGAATTTTCCACAGTTTATTGTGATCCACACAGTCAAAGGCTTTGGCATAGGCAATAAAGCAGAAATAGATGTTTTTTTGGAACTCTCTTTCTTTTTCCATGATCCAGAGGATGTTGGCAATTTGATCTCTGGTTCCTCTGCCTTTTCTAAAACCAGCTTGAATATCTGGAAGTTCACAGTTAACGTATTGCTGAAGCGTGGCTTGGAGAATTTTGAGCCTTACTTTACTAGCATGTGAGATGAGTGCAATTGTGTGGTAGTTTGAGCATTCTTTGGCATTGCCTTTCTTTGGAATTGGGATGAAAACTGACCTTTTCCAGTCCTGTGGCCACTACTGAGTTTTCTAGATTTGCTGGCATATTGAGTGCAGCACTTTCACAGCATCATCTTTCAGGATTTAAAATAGCTCAACTGGGATTCCATCACCTCCACTAGCTTTGTTCATAGTGATGCTTTCTAAGGCCCACTTGACTTCACATTCCAGGATGTCTGGCTCTAGGTGAGTCATCTACCATCATGATTATCTTGGTTATGAAGATCTTTTTTGTACAGTTCTTCTGTGTATTCTTGCCACCTCTTTTTAATATCTTCTGCTTCTGTTATGTCCATACCATTTCTGTCCTTTATCGAGCCCACCTTTGCATGAAATATTCCCTTTGTATCTCTAATTTTCTTGAAGAGATCTCTAGTCTTTCCCGTTCTGTTCTTTTCCTGTATTTCTTTGCATTGGTTGCTGAAGAAGGCTTTCTTATCTCTTCTTGCTATTCTTTGGAACTCTGCATTCAGATGCTTATATCTTTCCTTTTCTCCTTTGCTTTTCACTTCTCTTCCCTTCACAGTTATTTGTAAGGCCTCCTCAGACAGCCATCTTGCTTTTTTGCATTTCTTTTCCATGGGGATGGTCTTGATCCCTGTCTCCTGTACAGTGTCACAAACCTCTGTTCATAACTCATCAGGCACTCTTATCTATCAGATATATTCCTTTAAATCTATTTCTCACTTCCACTGTATAATCTTAAGGGATAGAGCTTCTCCATCTTCGGCTACAAAGAATATAATCAATCTGATTTCGGTGTTGACCATCTGGTGATGTCCATGTGTAGAGCCTTCTCTTGTGTTGTTGCAAGAGGGTGTTTGCTATGACCAGTGAATTTTCTTGGCAAAACTTTATTAGTCTTTGCCTTGCGGGCACAGGAGGGCCTAGAAGAGCTGTTCCACGTTCAAGATCAGGAGGGGCGGTGGTTAGGAGATACCCCTTGTCCAAGGTAAGGAGCAGTGGCTGTGCTTTGCCGAAGCAGCCATGAAGAGATACCCCACGTCCATGGTAAGATAAACCCAAGTAAGACGGTAGGTGTTCCAAGAGGGCATCAGAGGGCAGACACACTTAAACCATACTCACAGAAATCTAGTCAATATAATCACACTAGGACCACAGCCTTGTCTAGCTCAATGAAACTAAGCCATACCCATGGGGCCACCCAAGACAGGCGGTTCATGGTGGAGAGGTCTGAAAGAACGTGGTCCACTGGAGAAGAGAATGGCAAACCACTTCAGTTATTCTTGTCTTGAGAACCCCATGAACACTATGAAAAGGCAAAATGATAGGATACTGAAAGAGGAACTCCCCAGGTCAGTAGGTGCCCAATATGCTACTGGAGATCAGTGGAGAAATAACTCCAGAAAGAATGAAGGGATGGAGCCAAAGCAAAAACAACACCCAGTTGTGGATGTGACTGGTGCTAGAAGCAAGGTCTGAGGCTATAAAGAGCAATATTGCATAGGAACCTGGAATGTCAGGTCCATGAATCAAGGCAAATTGGAAGTGGTCAAAGAGGAGATGGCAAGAGTGAATGTCGACATTCTAGGAATCAGCAAACTAAAATGGACTGGAATGGGTGAATTTAACTCAGATGACCATTATATCCACTACTGCCAGCAGGAATCCCTTAGAAGAAATGGAGTAGCCATCATGGTCAACAAAAGAGTCCAAAATGCAATACTTGGATGCAATCTCATAAACGACAGAATGATCTCTGTTCGTTTCTAAGGCAAACCATTCAATATCACAGTAATCCAAGTCTATGCCCCAACCAGTAATGCTGAGGAAGCTGAAGTTGAATGGTTCTATGAAAACCTACAAGATCTTTTAGAACTAACACCCAAAACAGTTGTCCTCTTCATTATAGGGGACTGTAATGCAAAAGTAGGAAGTCAAGAAACACCTGGAGTAAGCAGAGACATTACTTTGCTGACAAAGGTCTGTCTAGTCAAAGCTATGGTTTTTCTAGTTGCCATGTATAGATGTGAGAGTTAGACTATAAAGAAAGCTGTGTGCCTCAGAATTGATGCTTTTGAACTGTGGTGTTGGAGAAGACTCTTTGAGTCCCTTGGACTGCAACAAGATGAAACCAATCAATCCTAAAGGAAATCAGTCCTGAATATTCATTGGAGGAATAATGCTGAAGCAGAAACTCCAGTACTTTGGCCACCTGATGGGAAGAACTGACTCATTGGAAAAGACCCTGATGCTGGGAAGGATTGAAAGCGGGAGGAGAAGGCAAGGACAGAGGATGAGATGGTTGAATGGCATCACCGACTTGATGGACATGAGTTTGAGCAAGCTCCGAAGTTGGTTATGGACTGGGAAGCTTGGCGTGCTGCAGTGCATGGGGTTGCAAAGAGTTGGACACGACTGAGAGACTGAATTGAACTGAAGAATAAGAAGTGCTTTTAGTCATACACCCCAATTTTTTTTGAGTTAAGCCTAATGCTTGTAGGAGAAGGAAGTAAATAGACCTCAGAACAAGGAATTAAAGAGAAAAACGTTTAAAGATTCCACTTTGAGGAAGAGTGGCAAGTAGCATGTCTGTTACTGCCATTATAAGCACTTTTGCCAAAGATATTTCTGCTGCAAGAATTTCTACCCAAATATATTTTGTTGCCTAACTAATTGACCATAAGGCAGTGTTACTATGAAAGACAAAGTAACTTGGTCACACTTTTTTATTTGAAAGTTTGATTTCAATTAGTTGAAATGCATTAACATTTCTTCTACTTAGCAATATTATTGAGGGCTTTATTCAGCTGACAAGTGATGATAATTTGCTTTTGCTTCAAGAATTGGTTTCTCAGTTTGAAAAATGCTACATTAGGTAGAAAGAGGTGATGGTCTCAATGGCACAGGTTTGAACCCATATTTCCTATAGAACTTTGGATCATCTGTCAACAGCTGTGAAAATGTCAAGAAAAAAAACAAAACAAAACAAAACAGCAGTCTAGAGGTTTTCCCAAAGCAATACAAAGTATAGTTACAAATATGCATACTAGTATTTGGAAACTGATACCTCTGTCAATGAAGTAAAAAAAAGAAAAATGGTGAAAAAGAAAAAATGCAATGCTGAACAAGGAAATATATCAAGCAAAAAAGTGTATAAAATACTATGAATGAATGATTCAGAAGAAAAATGTTCAGGTACAAGTCACAAAATAAAATATTTTATTTCCATAGTATCACCATGACTATGCACACATTTTAAATGCATTAAAATATTTTGTATTTTGCAATCAGTCAGTTCAGTCACTCAGTCATGTCCGATTCTTTGTGACCCCATCAATCACAGCATGCCAGGCCTCCCTGTCCATCACCAACTCCTGGAGTTCACTCAGACTCATGTCCATCGAGTTGGTGATGCCATCCAGCCATCTCATCCTCTGTCGTCCCCTTCTCCTCCTGCCCCCAACCCCTGCCAGCATCAGGGTCTTTTCCAATAAAATCCTTTAAATTGTGTCATTCATCTTTGTGTGGTAGGTTTATGTACTTTTTGATATTCCTCTTTTAAAAAAATTTTTTTTTACCTTTTATGGCAAAATTGCCTTATGGCCAATTGTCTATGCAGCAAAAATGTTGTGTCAAAAATGTCTATGACAAAGATGGTTATAACAAAAGTATCTAGAACCATCTAGAAGATATGAGAAGCAGTGATATTCTATATTAAATTCTTTTTCTTTTTACTGCATCACTTAATTTTGTTCTCAAGTTCAGTTGTTTATTAAACATGACAGCTTATTGAACATGTATGTGTTTTAGTCACTCTTTGGGGGGGCAAAATGGACTGGACAGCTTGAATACAATGGAGAAATAGTCATAAGATTATAATAGAAAATGTTAGAGAAGTACAATAGAGCATTCTGGGGAAAAATCATCAAGAAATAGCAACATGTGTGCATTAATGCAATATAAAGATTATATTATTCCCACCAACAGTGTAAGAATTTACACCCTTTTCTCCACACCCTCTCCAGCATTTATTGCTTGCAGACTTTTGGATCGCAGCCGTTCTGACTGGTGTGAAGTGGTACCTCATTGTGGTCTTGATTTGCATTTCTCTAATAATGAGAGATGTTGAGCATCTCTTCATGTGTTTGTTAGCCATCTGTATGTCTTCTTTGGAGAAATGTCTATTTAGTTCTTTGGCCCATTTTTTGATTGGGTCCTTTATTTTTCTGGAACTGAGCTGCATAAGTTGCTTGTATATTTTTGAGATTAGTTGTTTGTCAGTTGCTTCATTTGCTATTATTTTCTCCCATTCAGAAGGCTGTCTTTTCACCTTGCTTATATTTTCTTTTGTTGTGCAGAAGCTTTTAATTTTAATTAGATCCCATTTGTTTATTTTGCTTTTATTTCCAGTATTCTGGGAGGTGGATCATAGAGGATCCTGCTGTGATTTATGTCTGAGAGTGTTTTGCCTATGTTCTCCTCTAGGAGTTTTCTAGTTTCTGGTCTTACATTTAGGTCTTTAATCCATTTTGAATTTATTTTTGTGTGTGGTGTTAGAAAGTGATCTAGTTTCATTCTTTTACAAGTGGTTGACCAGTTTTCCCAGCACGACTTGTTAAAGAGATTGTCTTTACTCCATTGTATATTCTTGCTTCCTTTGTCAAAGATAAGGTGTCCATATGTGTGTGGATTTATCTCTGGGCTTTCTATTTTGTTCCATTGATCTACTGTTGGTGGGAATGCAAACTAGTACAGCCACTATGGAGAACAGTGTGGGGATTCCTTAAAAAATTGCAAATAGAACTGCCTTATGACCCAGCAATCCCACTGCTGGGCATACACACTGAGGAAACCAGAATAGAAAGAGACACATGTACCCCAATGTTCATCGCAGCACTGTTTATAATAGCCAGGACATGGAAACAACCTAGATGTCCATCAGCAGATGAATGGATAAGAAAGCTGTGGTACATATACACAATGGAGTATTACTCAGCTATTAAAAAGAATACATTTGAATCAGTTCTAATGAGATGGATGAAACTGGAGCCGATTATACAGAGTGAAGTAAGCCAGAAAGAAAAACACCAATACAGTATACTAACACATATATATGGAATTTAGAAAGACGGTAATGATGACCCTGTATGCAAGACAGCAAAAGAGACACCAATGTGTAGAGTGGACTTTCGGACTCTGAGGGAGAGGGAAAGGGTGGGATGATTTGGGAGAATGGCATTGAAACATGTATACTATCATGTAAGAAATGAATTGCCAGTCTATGTTTGATGCAGGATGCAGGTGCTTGGGGCTGGTGCACGGGGATGATCTGGAGGGATGATGTGGGGTGGGAGGTGGGAGGGGGTTCATGTTTGGGAGCTCATGTACACCCATGGCGGATTCATGTCAATGTATGCCAAAATGAATACAGTATTATAAAGTAAAATAAAGTAAAAATAAAAATTTAAATTAAAAAAAATAAAATAGATTTAACTAACCAGGGAAAAAAAAGATTATATTATTGAAATTTGGTAACTAAAAGAAGAGGTGACTCCTGAATGCTAGAGAAATTGGGACTCCCAATGATTCCTAAAAATGAAAAATTTCTTTGGCAAAAAAAGAATGAATGAGCAAGACTGAGAAAGAGATGGAAACAGAGAATCAAAAATAACAGAAGGATCAAGGAGCACATGCAGATTGTATTCGAAAAAAAATAGGGAAAATTAAAGCTGGAGACTAATGAGGGAGAAAGAGTGGATGAGGTAAGGTAAAATAATGTATTAATCAGAATACACGTGGTTTTAAGCAATTAAAAAATCTATTCAAACTGTTTATTAAAGAAAGTATATTAGTTCAAGCAACTGAGTAGTTTACTGAGTAGTCTGTAATTTTTTAGACCCAACTTTCCAGGAATTAATGGTGCCATCAAGCACAGTCTATTTCCTTCCCTCAGCTTACTTTCCTCTTGGGTGATTTGATTCTCAGTCTGACTCTCACATACTGACAAAGATGCATAGGAGAAAACCCAGGCTTACCTTAAAAAATGAGTGACTCTTTTATGATACTCAGACAACATTCCAGCAATGAAGACTGATTAGCATGGCTTAGGTCACATGCTACCCTGAATAAATCACTGTGGCTAGGGAGGATGTTCATTTTTCATTGACCCAAAATGTGTTTCATGATTATCATTCAATCCAGATAGTGTGGTCTGGACTACCCAGCAAAATATACATTGAGATTGGGAGACAGTTGATTCCTTAACATGAAAAGAGGCATTCTTTGACAAGATGAGGGGATGCTGGACAGACAAAAAGACCAAATATTTGAAGGAGACTAGAACGATGATAAGGAAGAGACAGAAGAAAGAGAAGGGTATGAAAAGGAAAAAGGAAGTGGGAAGGGGACAGAGATAAGGGACAGAGTGTTACAGAGAGTGAAAAATAGAGTGAGATACACAGAGAGGCAGGTTTCCCAGGCGTCAAAGTGGTAAAGAATCCAGCTGCCAATGCAGGAGACACAAGAGATGTGCATTTGATCTCTGAGCCGGGAAGATCGCCTGGGGTAGGAAATGGCAACCCAATCCAGTATCCTTGCCTGGAAAATTCCTTTGGCAGTGGAACCTGCTGGGCTACAGTTCATAGAGTTGGACACAACTGAGTCCCTCCCCCAACACACACAACAGAGAGAGACAGAGAGAATGATATTCATCATTCTATCATGGCCTGTGTGGAACCAAGAGCTATTGATGCCTATAACTAGAAAGACTGCTGAAAAGATGCTATATGGAAAGGTTTACAAGGATATATCAGTCAGTTCAGTTGCTCAGTTGTGTCTAACTCTTTGTGACTCCATGGAATGCAGCACGCCAGACTCCTCTGTCCATCACCAACTCCTAGAATTTGGTCAAACTTATGTCCATTGATTAGGTGATGCCATCCAACTATCTCATTCTGTGTCATCCCCTTCTCTTCCCGTCTTCAGTCTTTCCCAGCATCAGGGTGTTTTCCAAGGAGTCAGTTCTTCCCATCAGGTGGCCAAAGTATTGGAGCTTCACCTTCAGCATCTGTCCTTCCAATGAATGTTCAGGACTGATTTCCTTTAGGATTGACTGGTTTGAACTCCTTGAAGTCCAGGGGACTCTCAAGAGTCTTCTCCAACACCACAGTTCAAAAGCATCAATTCTTCAGCACTCAGCTTTCTTTATGGATCAACTCTCACATCCATACATGACTACTGGAAAAACCATAGCTTTGACTAGATGGACCTTTGTTGGCAAAGTAATATCTCTACATTTTAATATGCTGTCTAGGTTGGTCATAGCTTTTCTTCCAAGGAGCAAGCATCTTTTAATTTCATGGATTCAGTCACCATCTGCAGTGATTTTGCAAGAAAATAAAGTCTCTCACTGTTTCCATTGTTACCCCATCTATTTGCCATGAAGTGATGGGATTGGATGCCTGAAATGTAGTAGTTTGATGCAGTATCAAAAATGACAGAATGATTTCTGTTCATTTCTAAGGCAAACCATTCAGTATCACAGTAATCCAAATCTATGCCCCAACCACTAATACCAAAGAAGCTGGAGTTGAAGCTGGGCCTCTGAAGACAAGGACGTATACTGTTATGAAAATGAGAACTCTACATTTAGCTTTATATTAACAGTGCTCTTATTTTACTAAGTTCTGCAGGTTCATCTCTGAATACCAAAGTAGATCTTTTCCCCAAACAATTCTTAAGCTCTTTCATATTTTCCACGAGTACAAGTGTCTACTCAAGATTTTATGCACAGCTTGTTTCACATCCTTATTTCTCAGGATGTGGATGATGGGATTCATCATTGGGGTTACCATTCCATAAGACATCCCAATGATCTCATCAGATGTTTTGTGTCCTTTGACTTGGGTTTCATGTACATAAAAAGAGCTGAACAATAGAATAAAATGACCACAGTCAGGTGGGCTGAACAGGTAGAAAAGACCTTTTATCTCTCTTCTGCAGATTTAGTTATCAGGTTGGAAGAGAGGGTGAAAATATAGGAGATAAAAATTAACACCTGGAACAAGATGGTGGAGGAGTAGGTGGACATGGAATACATCTCTCTCCACAGATACATCAGGAATACACCTTTAGACACAGAAGTGAATGCAGAACACCAGCTGAGAGTGGACAGGAGTACCTGACCAGCAGAAAATAATATATAGGCCCACACAAAACTCGGTAGGATGAAGGAACTAGGGGGAAAAATGGGAGTGTTAGTAGGACTGGACCTGCCTTCAGTGGGTAGGGAAACTGAAACAGGGGTCCAATCCCCACACAGGGGCAATTGTCTGAGTCAGAGGAGAAACATTTAAAGATAAGAGAGAAACAGCTGATCTGTGGCAGCCTAAATGGAATGAAAATCAGACAGTCCTTGCTGCAGCCATATGTACCTTGGACAGTGCAGTGGCTGGGAGCTGGAGTTTAGGGATTGTGGAACAGTCCCAGGGTGAGGGCTGCTATTGATTGCAGAGAGACAGATAGAGGGGATGTGAGGGAGAAGATTGTGTTGGGGAATGCCTGTGGAGGAAAGCCAGGCAGCCGTGGAAGCAAGGCGATTATACTAAATCATGCATGGGGGTGGAGCCATCACCATAGCCTCTCTCTCCTGACATGCCAGCATTGGCAGCTGAAAAATAGAGAGGCTGACCCATAAAACAGAGAGGCTGCACTGAACTGCTGAGTAGGACCCATCCAGAGTGCTCTTTTAAGTGACTGATGCACTGATCTACAGAGAAGGACCCCAGGCAGGGGGTCCCTCTATGTGCCTGACACATCAAACAACAAAGAAGGACCTCAGGCAAGGAAGTCCTCTAAGTGCCTGAACAGATGGAGCTACAAAGAAAGACTGGCCAAAGAGGCCTTCTGATCACCAGCTACAAGAGGCTTGAAAAAAGACCCTGATGCAGTCTCAAAAATGGCAGAATGATCTCTGATCGTTTCCAAGGAAAACCATTCAGTATCACAGTATAATCCAAGTCTATGCCCCAATCAGTAATGCTGAAGAAACTGAAGTTGAACCGTTCTAAAAAGACCTACAAGACATTCTAGAACTAATGCCCCAAAACATGTCCTTTTCATTATAGAGGACTGGAATGCAAAAGTAGGAAGTCAAGAAATACCTGGAGTAACAGGCAAATTTGGCCTTGAAGTACAGAATGAAACAGGGCAAAGGCTAATAGGGTTTTGCCAAGAGAATGCAGTAGTCATAGCAAACACCCTCTTCCAACAAAACAAGAGAAGACTCTACACATGGACATCACCAGATGGTCAATACCAAAATCAGGTTGACTATATTCTTTACAGCAAAGATGGAAAAGCTCTATACAGTCAGCAAAAACAAGACTGCGAGCTGACAGTGGCTCAGATCATGAACTCCTTATTGCCAAATTCAGACTGAAATTGAAGAAAGTAGGGAAAACTACTAGATCATTCAGGTATGACCTTAATCAAATCCCTTATGATTAGACAGTAGAAGTGAGAAATAGATTTAGGGAATTAGATCTGATAGAGTGCCTGAAGAACTGTGAATGGAGGTTCCTGACATTGTACAGGAGGCAGGGATAAAGAGCATTGCCAAGAAAAAGAAATGCAAAAAGGCAAAGTGGTTGGCTGAGGAGGCCTTACAAATAGCTGTGAAAAGAAGAGAGGCAAATGGCAAAGGAGAAAAGAAAAGAAATACCCATTTGAATGCAGAGTTCCAAAGAATAGAAAGGAGCGATAAGAAAGCCTTCCTCAATGTTCAATGCAAAGAAATAGAGGAAAACAATAGAATGGGAAAGACTAGAGATCTCCGCAAGAAAATTAGAGATACAAGGGAATATTTCACACAAAGATGGACTCAATAAAGGACGGAAATGGTATGGACCTAACAGAAGCAGAAGATATTAAGAAGAGGTAGCAAGAATACACAGAAGAACTGTACAAAAAATATCTTCACGACCAAGATAATCATGATGGTGTGATCACTCACCTAGAGCCAGACATCCTGGAATATGACGTCAAGTGCACCTTAGAAAGCATCACTACGAACAAAGCTTGTGGAAGTGATGGAATCCCAGTTGAGCTATTTCAAACCCTAAAAGATGATGCTATGAAAGTGCTGCTCTCAATACGCTAGAAAATTTGGAAAACTCAGCAGTGTCCACAGGACTGGAAAAGGTCAGTTTTCATTCCAATTCCAAAGAAAGGCAATGCCAAACAATGCTCAAACTACTGCACAATTGCACTCATCTCAGACGCTAGCAAAGTAAGGCTCAAAACTCTCCAAGCCAGCCTTCAAGAGTATGTGAACCATGAACTTCCAGATGTTCAAGCTGGTCTTAGAAAAGGCAGAGGAACCAGAGATCAAATTGCCAACATCCGCTTGATCATCAAAAAAGCAAGAGAGTTAAAGAAAAACATCAATTTCTGCTTTATTGACTATGCCAAAGCCTTTGATTGTGTGGATCACAACAAACTGTGGAAAATTCTGAAAGCGATGAGAATACCAGAACACCTGACCTGCCACTTGAGAAACCTGTATGCAGGTCAGAAGCAACAGTTAGAACTGGATATGGAACAACAGACTGGTTCCAAATAGGGAAAGGAGTATGTCAAGGCTGTATATTGTCACCCTGCTTATTTAACTTATATGCAGAGTACATCATGAGAAACGCTAGGGTGGAGGAAGCACAAGCTGGAATCAAGACTGCCCGGAGAAATCTCAATAACCTCAGATATGCAGATGACACCACCCTTATGTCAGAAAGTGAAGAAGATCTAAAGAGCTTCTGATGAAAGTGAAAGAGGAGAGTGAAAAGGTTGACTTAAATCTCAACATTCAGAAAACTAAGGTCATGGCATCCATTCCCATCACTTCATGTTAAATAGATGGGGAAACAGTGGAAACAACGACAGACTACCTTTTAGGGCTCCAAAATCACTGCAGATGGTGACTGCAGCCATGAAATTAAAAGACACTTGCCCCTTGGAAGAAAAATTATGACCAACCTAGACATCACATTAAAAAGCAGAGACATTACTTTGCCAACTAAGGTCCGTCTAGTCAAGGCTGTGGTTTTTCCAGTAGTCACGTATGGATGTGATTTGGCCTATAAAGAAAGCTGAGTGCCAAAGAGTTGATGCTTTTCAACATTGGTGTTGGAGGAGACTCTTGAGAGTCCCTTGGACCACAAGGAAATCCAATCAGTCCATCCTAAAGGAAATCAGCCCTGAATATTCATTGGGACTGATGCTGAAGCATAAACTCCAATACTTTGGCCACCTGATGGGAAGAACCAACTCATTTGAAAAGACCCTGATTCTGGGAAAGATTGAAGGTGGTAGGAGAAGGGGAAGAGAGAGGATGAGATGGTTGGATGGCATCACCAACTCGATGGACGTGAGTTTGAGCAAGCTCCGAAGTTGGTGCTGGACTAGGAAGCCTGGCATGCTGCAGTCCAAATGGTCGTAAAGAGTTGGACATGACTGTGTGACTGAACTGAACTGAATTGAGTGCCATAACTCCTGTGGCAGTGGTAGTCTGTCTCCCTGCTCACTTAGCACTGTGAGGGCCCCTGCAAGACAAGCAGTTGTGCTACCTTCACACTCAACTCTCACTGGACCAGAGCTGCCACAGGCAAAAAAAGTCTTACTCCATGTGCATAGGGTTGCTTCCTTAGTGTCTGACTTGCTGTGACTCTGTGGATGGTGGTCTGCCAGGCCTCTCTGCAGGGAGGGGTTCTCCAGGCAAGAATACTGAAGTGTATTGGCCAATACTGGTTGCTATACTCTTCTAGAGCACTATATTCCCTGCTGCCCTAGCTGCCAACTTCCCTGAGTACCTGGTGCTTCCAGAACCCTGCAACTCAAGCAGCTGCACCACCTCCACACCTGGCCTCACATGGGCAAACCCAAGTCCTCCACACAGCCTCAGGAGCAAACCCCAGCGAACAACCCATATCTGGAGGTGGAAATAAAATCACAATTGAAGCCCAGGGACAGTGTGACTAAGGAAGAACACCCAAAACCCTCCTACCAGCTGTACAGCTACAGATCAAATCTACATGATCAACTAGGCATACTCTGTGTCTGTGGAACATATAAAAGGCCATTGAAAGCTCTCACAAAAGAAAACACACTAGTTTTGATAGCTATGGACCTTGTAGGCACAACATAGAGGAGTAGGAGCAGATTAGCATCTGAGCTGCCCTCACAGCAGGTCCAGAGATTAGCACAGTGTTGGAGGGCATCCTTTCTTCACATCCTAGGGAAGTGAAGTGGACTGTGACTTCCAGAGAGGGAAAGGACTCTGACAACAGTGACTCAAGAAAAACATTTCTTATTCTTGTGTTTTGACTTGTTCTGTAGATTCTTTTGGATTTTATTTTCTTTTTCCCCCCTCTGTTGTAATTGTTGATTTTTTGGGCACTATGAAATATAACTAAGCTTTTGAGCTTCTTCTTTTTCTTTTTTTTCTCTCAGTCATATTTTTTATTGTTATTATAAACCTCTGCCTCTATACTGGGCTTTTGTAATTCTGGGAAGGGTTTTTTTTTTCTCTTTTTTTAATTTTAATTTTTAAAACCTATTATTATTTTTTCTACATTTATTCCTTTGTTTGCTTTTCCTACTGTTCTTTCCCTCTTGTAGTTAATCTTTAATATCTATAAATCTTTATCTACTTCTATTTAACTTTGCATATCTATTCTTACTTTCTTTTCTTTCTTTCCTTTAGTCTCAACATATTTGTTAGTTTTATTTTCATTTCTTTATTCCCCACTGGGCACCTTGCTTTGATTTTGTTTTCCAGTTTATGCTTTAGTTAGTTTTGTTCTGATAGACATAATCTTTGGTTCCCTTTGTTCACCAGGTCAATCTATTGTACTTTATTTTTGTTTGACTGTTTTGATTTTGCTTATGGGTGTATACGTACATGTACATGAATGAGAAATCAAAAGATTTACAGACAAGCAAAAGCTGAGAAAATTCAGCACCACCAAACCAGCTCTTCACAAATGCTAAAGGATCTTCTCTAGACAGGAAACACAGAAAAAGTTTATAAACTCAAACCCAAAACAACAAAGTAAATGGCAACAGGAGATACTTATCAATAATTACCTTAAATGCAAATGGGTTGAATGCCTAAACCAAAAGATAAAGCCTGGCTGAATGGATACAAACACAAGACCCCTATACATGCTGTCTAAAAGAGACCCATCTCAAACCAAGGGACACATACAGACTGAAAGTGAAGGGCTAGAAAAAGATATTTCAGGCAAATAGAGACAAAAAGAAAGCAGGAGTAGCAATACATATATCAGATAAAATAGCCTTTGAAATAAAGGCTTTGAAAAGAGACAAAGAAGGACACTACATAATGATGAAAGGATCAATCCAAGAAGATGTAACAATTATAAATATATATGCAACCAACATAGGAGCACTGAAATATGTAAGGCAAATACTATCAAGTGTGAAAGGGGAAATTAACAGTAACCCAATAATAGTGGGAGACTTTAGTACACCACTCACACCTATGGGTTGATCAACCAAACAGAAAATTGGCAAGGAAACACAAACTTAAATAATACAATGGACCAGTTAGACTTAATTGATATCTATAGGACATTTCATCCCAAAACAATGAATTTCACCTTTTAGTGCACATGGAACATTCTCCAGGATAAATCACATCCTGGGCCATAAATCTAGTCTTGGTAAATTCAAAAAAATGGAAATCATTTCAAGCATCTTTTCTGATCACAATGTGGTAAGATTAGATGTCAACTACTGGGGGAATATCTATTAAAAATACAAACATATGGAGGCTAAACAACACACTTCTGAATAATCAACAAATCATGTAAGAAATCAAAAAAGAAATCAAAATATGTATAGATACAAATGAAAATGAAAACACGACAACCCAATACCTATTGGATTCAGTAAGAGCAGTGCTAAGGGGAAGGTTCATAGAAATATAAGCTTACCTAAGAAATAAGAGAAAAATCAAATAAATAACCTAACTAGACACCTAGGCAACTAGAAAAAAGAAGAAATGAAGAAGCCCAGGGTTAGTAGAAGGAAAGAAATCACAAAAATTTGGGCAGAAGTAAATGAGAACGAAACAAAGGAGACTATAGCAAAAATCAACAAAACTAAAAGCTCGTTCTTTGAGAAGATAAATAAAATAGATAAGCCATTAGCCAGACTCATCAAGAAAAAAGGCAGAAGAGTCAAATCAAAGAATTAGAAATGAAAATGGAGAAATCACAACAGACAACACAGAAATACAAAGAATCATGAGACTACTAACAGCAATTATATGACAATGAAATGGAC
The DNA here is from genome assembly GCF_016772045.2 of Ovis aries. Lineage (NCBI taxonomy): Eukaryota > Metazoa > Chordata > Mammalia > Artiodactyla > Bovidae > Ovis > Ovis aries. Next base: position 18,476,302 of record NC_056055.1, read on the forward strand.
AACTTGGAAGAAATGGACGAATTCTTAGAAAAGTATAACCTTCCAAAACTGAGCCAGGAAGAAATAGAAAATCTCAGCAGACCCATCACAGGCATGGAAATAGAAATAGTAAACAAAATCTTCCAATAAACAAAAGCCCAGGACCAGATGGCTTCATAGGTGAATACTACCAAAAATTTAGAGACAAGCTAATACCTATCCTACTCAAACTCTTCCAGAAACTTGCAGAGGAAGGTAAACTCCCAAACTCATTCTATGAGGTCACCAACACTCTAATACCAAAACCAGACAAAGATGCCACAAAAAAAAGGAAAGCTACAGAGGTGGCAAGAATACACAGAAGAACTGTACAAACAAGATCTTCACAAACAAGATAATCAAGATGATGTGATCACTCACACTCACCTAGAACATCCTGGAATGTGAAATCAAGTGGGCCTTACAAAGCAGCACTATGAACAAAGCTAGTGAAGGTGATGGAACTCCAGTTGAGCTATTTCAAATCCTGAAAGAGAATGCTGTGAAAATGCTGCACTCAATACGTCAGCAAATTTGGAAAACTCAGCAGTGGCCACAGGACTGGAAAAGGTCAGTTTTCATTCAAATCCCAAAGAAAGGCAATGCCAAAGAATGCTCAAACTACTGCACAATTGCACTCATCTCACATGCTAGTAAAGTAATGCTCAAAATTCTCCAAGCCAGACTTCAGCAATACCTGAACCGTGAACTCCCTGATGTTCAAGCTGGATTTAAGAAAAGGCAGAGGAACCAGAGATCAAATTGCCAACATCCTCTGGATCATGGAAAAAGCAAGAGATTTTCAGAAAAACATCTATTTCTGCTTTATTGACTACACCAAACCCTTTTGGATCCCAATAAACTGTGGAAAATTCTGAAAGAGACAGACATACCAGACCACTTGACCTGCCTGTTGAGAAACTTGTATGCAGGTCAGGAAGCAACAGTTAGAACTGGGCATGGAACAACAGACTGGTTCCAAATAGGGAAAGGAGTACATCAAGGCTGTATAATGTCACCCTGCTTATTTAACTTCTATGCAGAGTACATCATGAGAAACACTGGGGTGGAGGAAGCACAAGCTGGAATCAAGATTGCTGGGAGAAATATCAATAACTTCAAATATGCAGATGACACCACCCTTATGTCAGAAAGTGGAGAGGAACTAAAGAACCTCTTGATGAAAATGAAAGAGGAGAGTGAAAATTTTGGCTTAAAGCTCAACAATCAGAAAACTAAGATCATGACATCTGGCCCCATCACTTTATGGCAAATAGATGGGGAAACAGTGGAAACAGTGGCTGACTTTATATTTTTGGGCTCCAAAATCACTGCAGATGGTCATTGTAGCCATGAAATTAGAAGACGCTTACTCCTTGGAAGGAAAGTTATGACCAAGCTATACAACACATTAAAAGCAGAGACATTACTTTGTCAACAAAGGTCTGTCTAGTCAAGGCTATGTTTTTTCCATTAGTCATGTATGGATGTGAGAATTGGAATATAAAGAGAGCTGAGCGTAGAAGAATTGATGCTTTTGAACTGTGGTGTTGGAGAAGACTCTTGAGAGTCACTTGGACTGCAAGGAGATCCAACCAGTCCATCCTAAAGGAGATCAGCCCTTGGGATTTCTGTGGAAGGACTGATGTTGAAACTGAAACTGCAATACTTTGGCCACCTGATGCGAAGAGCTGACTCATTTGAAAAGACCCTGATGTTTGGAAAGATTGAGGGCAGGAGGAGAAGGGCATGACAGAGGATAAGATGGTTGGATGGCATCACCAACTCACTGGACATGGGTTTGGGTGATCTCCAGCAGTTGGTGATGTACAGGGAAGCCTGGTGTGGTGCGGTTCATGGTGTCACAAAGAGTCAGACACGACTGAGCTACTGAACTGAACTGAACAGGCCAATATCACTGATGAACATAGATGCAAAAATCCTCAACAAAATTCTAGCAAACATAATCCAGCAACATATTAAAAAAATCATACATCGTGACCAAGTGAACTTTATCTCAGAGATGCAAGGATTCTTCAATATTCACAAATCAATCAATGTGATACACCACATTAACAAATTTAAAGATAAAAATCATGTGGTTATCTCAAGAGGTGCAGAAAAGCCTGTGACAAAATTCAATAAGCATTTATGATAAAAAACTTTCCATAAAACATGCATAGAAGGAACACACCTCAACATAATAAAAGCCATATATGATAAACCCACAGCAAACATTATCCTCAATGGCAAGAAATTGAAAGCATTTCCCCTAAAGTTAGGAACAAGACAAAGTTGCCAACTCTCACCACTACTATTCAAGATAGTTTGGGAAATTTTAGCCACAGCAAATAGAGAAGAAAAAGAAATAAAAGGAATCCAGATTGGAAAAGAAGTAAAACTCTCACTGTTTGCAAATGATGTGATCCTCTACACCACCAGAAAATTACTAGAGCTAATCAAAGAATATAGCTAAGTTGTAGGATATAAAATTAATACGCAGAAATCCCTTGCATTCCTATACACTAACAATGAGAAAACAGAAAGAGAAATTAAGGAAACAATCCCATTCATCACTGAAATGAAAAGAATAAAGTATTTAGGAATAAATCTACCTAAAGAAACAAAAGACCTATATATAGAAAACTATAAAACACTGATGAAAGAAATCAAAGATGAAGCAAATAGATGGATGGAGAAATATACCATGTTCATGGTTTGGAAGAATCAATACAATGAAAAAGAGTATTCTACTCAAAGCAATCTATAGATTCAATGCAAGCCCTATCAAGCTACCAACGGTATTCTTCACAGAACTAGAACAAATAATTTCACAATTTGTATGGAAATACAAAAAAACTTGAATAGCCAAAGCAATATCGAGAAAGAAGAATGAAGCTGGAGGAATCAACCTGTCTGACTTCAGACTATATTACAAAGCTACAGTCATCAAGACAGTATGGTACTGGCACAAAGACAGAAATAAAAATCAATGGAGCAAAATAGGAAGCCTAGAGATAAATCCACACACTTCTGGACACCTTATCTTTGACAAAGGAGGCAAGGATATACAATGGAAAAAAGACAATCTCTTTAACAAGTGGTGCTGGAAAAACTGAGCAAAACCAATACAGTATTGTAAAGTAAAATAAAAATAAAGAATGAAACTAGAACACTTTCTAACACCATACATAAAAATAAACTCAAAATGGATTAAAGATCTAAATGTAAGGCCAGAAACTATTAACTCCTAGAGGAAAACATAGGCAAAACAGTCTCTGACATAAATCACAGCAAGATTCTCTATGACCCACCTCCAAGAGTAATGGAAATAAAAGCAAAAATAAACAAATGAGACCTAATTAAACTTAAAAGCTTTTTCACAACGAGGGAAACTACAAGCAAGGTAAAAAGACAGCCTTCAGGATGGGAGAAAATAATACCAAATGAAGCAACTGACAAAAAATTAATCTTCAAAATATACAAGCAGTTCATGCAGCTCAATACCAGAAATAAATGACCCAATCAAAAACTGGGCCAAAGAACTAAACAGACATTTCTGCAAAGAAGACATACAGATGGCTAACAAACACAGGAAGAGATGCTCAACATCACTCATTATCAGAGAAATGCGAATCAAAACCACAGTGAGGTACCATCTCAAGTGGGTCAGAATGGCTGCTATAAAAAAGTCTACAAACAATAAATGCTGTAGAGGGTGCATAGAAAAGGGAACCCTCTTACACTGGGAATACAAACTACTACAGCCACTATGGAGAACAGTGTGGAGATTCCTTAAAAATGGAAAATAGAACTGCCATACAACACAGCAGTCCTATTGCTGAGCATACACACTGAGGAAACCAGAATTGAAAGAGACACTTGTACCCCAATGTTCATCACAGCACTGTTTCCAGTATCTAGGACATGGAAGCAACTTAGATGTCCATCAGCAGACGAACAGATAAGAAAGTTCTAATACATATACACAATGGAATATTACTCAGCTATTAAAAACCACATTTGAATCAGTTCTAAGGGGGTGGATGAAACTGGAGCCTATTATGCAGAGTGAAGTAAGTCAGAAAGAAAAACACCAGTAAAGTATAATAATGCATATATATGACATTTAGAAAGATTTTAACAATGACCCTAAACGTAAGACAGCAAAAGAGACACAGATATAAAAACAGATTTTTGGACTCTGGGAGAAGTTGAAGGTGGGATAATTTGAGAGAATAGCATTGAAACATGTATATTACCATATGTAAAATAGATCACCAGTCCAAATTTGATGCATGAAACAGGGTGCTTAAAGCTGGTGCACTGGGACAACCCAGAGGGATGGGATGGGGAAGGAGATGGGAGGGGTGATTGTGATGGGGTACACATGTACATTCATGGCTGATTCATGTCAGTGTATGGCAAAACCCACTACAATATTGTAAAGTAATTAGCCTCTAATTAAATAAATTAATTTTTTTTTAAAAAAGGAAACAATAGTTAGAACTGGACATGGAATAACAGACTGGTTCCAAATTGGGAAAGGAGTACATCAAGGCTGTATATTGTCACCCTGCCTATTTAACTTATATCCAGAGTACACCATGAGAAATGTTGGACTGGATGAAGCACAAGGTGGAATCAAGTCTGCCAGGAGAAATATCAATAAGCTCAGATATGCAGATGACATCCCCCTTATGTCAGAAAGTGAAGAAGAACTAAAGAGCCTCTTGATGAAAGTGAAAGATTTCAGGAGAGTGAAAAAGTTGGCTTAAAACTCAACATTCAGAAAACTAAGATCATGGCATCTGGTCCCATCACTTCATGGCAAATAGATGGGGAAACAATGGAAACAGTGAGAAACTTTATATTTTTGGGCTCCAAAATTACTGCAGATGGTGACTGCAGCCATAAAATTAAAAGATGCTTGCTCCTTGGAAGAAAAGGTATAACCAACCTAGACAGCATATTAAAAAGTAAAGACATTACTTTGCCTGCAAAGGTCTGTCTAGTCAAAGATATGGTTTTTCAAGTAGCCATGTATAGATGTGAGAGTTGGACTATAAAGGAAGCTGAGTGCCAAAGAAGTGATGCTTTTGAACTGTGGCATTGGAAAAGACTCTGAGTCCCTTGGACTGCAAAGAGATGAAACCAGTCCATTCTAAAGGAAATCAGTCCCGAATATTCATTGGAAGGACTGATGCTGAAGCTGAAACTCTAATACTTTGGCCACCTGATGTGAAGAACTGACTCATTAGAAAAGACCCTGATGCTGGGAAACATTGAAGACAGAAGAAGAGGAGGACAGAAGGGGAGATGGTTGGATGCCATCACTGACTTGATAGACATGAGTTTGAGCAATCTCCGGGAGTTGGTGAAGGACAGGGAAGCCTAGCATGCTGCAGTCCATGATGTCGCAAAGACTCTGATACAACTGAGCGACTGAACTGAACTGATATTGCCATTTTAAACCTTGCTTTCCAGTTGAATTCTTAGTTCTTTCTTGTGTATTTCTTCTTTTTTTCTGATTTTCTTTTTGTAATTGAAAGATTTTCTTTCATATTATGCCTTAGTTACCTTTATGGTTGGTTTGTTTGTTTTTGTGAATCTATTATATGTTTTGTTTGTGGTTACCATAGTTTTCAAGTGAGTATGTTAAGCCGTAACTCTATCTGCTTGCATTAGCCTAATTGTCATATAAGTTGAAACACATTCCAAAAGATTTACATTTTTAATTCTCTCCCCCAAATTTTGTGATGTCCTATTGTACATGTGCATGTGTAATCCTGTTGCTGTGTGTTTAGTTATTATAAATGTTTTTTTAAAAATCTTTATATTAGCCTATGAAAATGATCTTGTCTTTTCATACATTTGCCTTTTCTATTGTGATTTCCCCTTATTTTCTTCTTTGGACTCAGGAAATTTTCAGCCATCATTTCTATAAATACATTTTTAATCTCTTTTTTCTCTCTTCTCTTTCTGGAACCTAGTATGCACAGGTTGGCACACTTCATATTATATTATCTTGTATGTTGTCCAGTGAATTCTGTGTTCCACGTCACTTATTCACTTTGCATTATTTAGTCTTTTTTCATTGCTTCTAGATTGTTTTTTATCTCAACAGTTGAATTGTCTAATTTTGATTGGTTCCTCTGTATAGTTTCTACTACCTTGCTAGAGTGATCTGTGTTTCTGTTGATAAACTTTCTTAATTCTGTTAGCATTTTTTTTTGCTTCCTTTTTAAACTCAGGGTCTACTGGATTGGCGATGTGTGTTTCATTATGTGTTCTTTCAAGGGATTTCTCTTGTTCTTTTAATTGACAGTAGTTTCTCTTCTCTTTCATTTTTCTTAATTATCTCTGTTTCTATGAAGTTAGTAGAAACAGTAATCTGCTGTGGTCTTGAAAGGTGTTTTTATGTAGGAGCATCCTTAAGTAGACTATGTGAGTCCAATATTTTTGATGCAATTGCCACTTTGTGTATGGATGTCAGCCATGTTTTTTTCTGAGTGTGCTGGATGTTATCCACTTGATAGAAGGGGTATAATTGATATTGTGGTGTCCAGAGCCTGCACTGGGTTTTGGATGTGTCCTTCTCTTTGCTTTAAAGCTATCACAGCCCAATTGGAGGCAGGGCCTCTCTTAGCTTAATAGTTGTTATAGCCTTGTTGGAGGCAGGGTTTGCTCCCTAGTTGTTGAAGTAATAGTCCTGAGTATCTGGTTCTATTTGGCTCTGTTGCACTGAAGTGTGTACTCCATCCAAAAGGAGCTGAGCACTGAATCAGATGAGGCCTATGTGGGCACAGTGAACCTATTCACTGCTGGTGCAGGTGTCTGGAACCATCCTAAGGTCATATCCCTTTCTCTTTTGTGTTTGTCCCTGATCTGGTGCTAGGTGGTTTGGGGAAATGAAGTGCTGTGGCTGTAGGAATCAAGATGGTTGTGCAACCCCTTAGAGACTGGGCTGTCTCTGTGGCACTACTCTCTTAGGAGTCATCAGCCTTAAGTTTGGCTCCAAGTTAGGTGTGGTGTGGATAGAACTATAGTACTCCTCCTAAGAAATGAGTCACTGTGTACTTCTCCCCAAGAGCTACCTGATGGATTCTGGTCATTCCATCCAGCATGAATACCAACAAAGTCTGATGCTACCAGACCCACCCATGAGCCTGTCCTTACAGTGTATTCACTGGCAGTACACTCTGAGGTTCAGTATGGACCATATCTCAAGCTCTCCAGATGTCCCCTTGCAGCTAGATAAGTCTTCTCCCAGGGCTGGCCTGACCAAAATTCAGTGCCTAGCCACCATGCATACCAGCAATTGCATGCATTTTGAGTTGGGAGGTGCAAGGAGGTGGCAGCCACCAGTAGTGATCTCTCTCTGCCCTGATTTCTAGCCAGACAAGCACATCCTGCCTGGTTATGTGGCAGTATTTCCTGTAACTTTGGTTGTATAAGAGATCTTCTGCCAGTTTCCAGTTGGTTTTCTGTGACAATTGTTCCACATGTAGATGTATTTTTGAGGTGTCTGTATGAGTAGGTGAGCTTCACATTCTCCTACTATACCATCTTGATCCTCCCTGAGTAGTAATAGATCCTTTGTATATTCTCTGTCCCACTATAACCTAGCAATATACCATAGTTTCTATAAATGCTTTTAGTCTATTAAGAGTCCACTAAATAGGATACTTGTTGCTTAGTTGATGGATTTATTGAAATTGGCTAATTGAACTGAATATAGAATGTACCATTGGAGAGATATGTTTATTATGCTAAGGTGAATGAAAAGATAAAACAACTGAAAATAAAGTCATAGACAAAAAAATAAAGAGAGATTGTTGAGAAAGTGAGAGATTCACTCTTACTAAATAGAAGTGGATTTTTGCTGACTGCCAGATGTAATTTGACTTTATGTGCTAATTGGAAGGCTTTATGATACTTCTGAGAAGAAGAAAACCATTCAGACGTGATGTTTAACATTTATTTTTTTCACTCAAAGATCACAAACCCCAGGGTACCGAAAATCAATATGCTGTAGTAAGGAATGGAAAAGCAAAGACAAATAAGCTTTGCATCTTACTCTTGAGTAGTGTTGAATCACATGGCAGAGAATGAGGTAATGAAGCTATTATACGTTATGATAAAACCTATTTTAAAGCTAAAAACAGTAAAATCACAGAGAAATGTAGGTGATGGTATAGTAGGATGATGTAGAGCTCACCTCAAACAAAACCTTGTGTGCACCAGGACCCAGAGGCCCTACAGAGACTGAGCCAGACCTGCCTTTGAGGGTGTGAGTATCTCCTGTGGAGACACAGGTCAGTAGTGGCCTGTAGCAGGGACAGGGGCTCTGGGTGCAGCTACCTGGGTCACACAGCCTATGGCATAAGCCCTCTTGGAGGAGATCACCATTAACCCTACCATAGAGCCACCAAGCAGATGACTCACAAACTGCAGAACAATTATGCCAAATATTTCTCACACTGTTAAGAAAGTTATAGGATTTCCCAACCTGAGGATCTGGCAAAGGGACTGAGAACCCCCAGGGAATTTGACTTTGGAGGCCAGTGGGATTTGATCACAGAACTTACACAGGACTGGGGAAACAGACTCTTGGAGGGCACAGAGAAAGCCTTGTACGCACTAGGACTCAGGTAACAGTGACCCCACAAGCGACTGACCCAGACTTGTCTGTGAGTATCCAGGAGTCTGGTGGAGGCGTGGGTAGACAGTGGCCTGCTGTAGGGTCAGGGGCACTGAATGCAACAGTGCCCGCACATGACCTTTTAAAGGAGATCACCATTATCTTCATTACCCCCACCATAGTTTGGTCTCAGGTCAAACAACAGGGAGGGAACAGAGCCCTGCCCATCAACAGAAAATGGGATTAAAGATTTACTGAGCATGGCCCCTCCCATCAGAAGGAGACTATTTCCCTCACAGTCAGTCTCTCCCTTCAGGAAGGTTCATAAAGCTCTTATACTTATCTATCAGAGGGCAGACAGAGTGAAAACAACAATGACAGAAAACTAACCAAACTAATCACATGAACCACAGCCTTGTCTAACTCAATGAGACTATGAGTCATGCCATGTAGGGCCACCCAACATGGATGGGTCAAGGTGGAGAGTTCAGACAAAACATGGTCCACTGGAGAAGGGAATGGCAAGCCACTTCAGTATTCTTGCCTTGAGAACCCCATGAATAGTATGAAAAGGCAAAAGGATATGACACTGACATGAACTCCCCAGGTCGTAGGTGCCCAATATCCTACTGGAGTAGATTGGAGAAATAACTCCAGAAAGAATGAAGAGACAGACCCAAAGCAAGAACAACACCCAGTTGTGGATGTGACTGGTGATGGAAGTAAAGTCCAATGCTGTAGCAGAACAATATTGCATAGGAACCTGGAATGTTAGGTCCATGAATTAAGGTAAATTTAGTTCAGTTCAGTTGCTCAGTCGTGTCCAACTCTTTGAGACACCATGGACTGTAGCACACCAGGTTTCCCTGTCCATCACCAACTCCCGGACTTTGCTCAAACTCATGTCCATTGAGTCGGTGATTCCATCCAACCATCTCATCTTCTGTTGTCCCCTTCTCCTCCTGCCTTCAATGTTTCCCAGCATCAGGGTCTTTTCAAATGAGTCAGTTCTTCACAACAGGTGGCCAAAGTATTAGAGTTTCAGCCTCAGTCCTTCCAATTAATATTCAGAACTGACTTCCTTTAGGATTGACTGGTTTGATCTCCTTGAAGACCATTATTTTGCTGACAAAAGTCTGTCTAGTCAAAGCTGTGGTTTTTACAGTAGTCATGTATGGATGTGAGAGCTGGACCATAAAGAAAGCTGAGAGCCGAATAACTGATGCTTTTGAACTGTGGTGTTGGAGAAGTATCTTGAGAGTCCCTTGGATTGCAAGAAGATGAAACCAGTCAATCCTAAAGGAAGTCAGTCCTGAATATTCATTTGAGCAAGCTCCAGGAATTGGTGATGGACAGGGAAGCCTGGCATGCTGCAGTCCATGGTGTCAAATGAGTTGGTCATGACTGAGCGACTGAACTGATCTGAACAGACAGATATCTTCCATGAATAAATCATGAACATTTAACCTGGATTTGAAGGATAAGTAATACTTTTACAAGTGCAAAGTTGAGGACAGACATCCCAGGTGAAGAATACGGTAGAACAGCATTTTCAAAGGAAGATGGGGATTTGATTCTTGGGGCATGTTAAGAAGATGACAGGAGTCAGAACAAGGCTTAGGTACTTTAATAAGGATACAGGGGATTTATTTTAACAATGAATAAATGATTAGAAGGGCTAATAAGATGTACCCAATATATAGATTTTGTGAATTCAAAATTAAGGCTTCCTAACACTCTCACATATTTGGTTCTATAATGTCCTGCTTGGCTCCTGCCTGACACTTAGAAGAGAGACACACTCCTACGGTTTTCCTGTAACATTCTTTGGATAAAAGCTTCTCATGAGAGTGTTAAGTAAAAGGGAGGATTCTTCTGCCTGATTTTTACTTATAGCCTATTCCACCTGGTCTTAAGAAACTTAAGTCAGGACAATGGATACAGGTCATTAGAGAATGCTTAGCTTTTTTCATCATAGAACATATCTATTGTGTTAACAAATGGCATAGATTATTGTTATGGATCCACATTTATTGTTGCCCTTATTAGAAAAAAAATGTAGTAGTTTCAAATGAAGACAAATATTTTTAGATTGTCAGATTTCTTCTAAGTTGATCTACAGTGTCCTGCCTAAGAGGATTCCATCTGTGTGTAATGAAAATATACCATTTATCCATAGACATGCATTTGTAAAGAAAACTGGATATTAGCTCTGTGTTTCAGACTTCTTGGTGGGACACACATGGTAAATAAAAGTTAAAGACCTTAAAGATCTTCTGAAACAGACCCCAATGATATCAAGAGCAGGAGCCTGAGCTAAAAGGATGATTACTACCTTTGGTCAGTTATGCCACTAGCGACAGGAAAAGAATGTTCTTTAACTTATATTTATGGCATAATCTCTGTGACCATATAGTATGATTTATATTTGGTGATCCAAATTTATGCTGAATGTCCAAGTATAATTGTTCAAAACACTCTGTTTTAGTGTCAGAAGTGTCCAAGTTTGGATTATAAGTGATGTCTGGCCCTTGTCACAGAGTAGAGTTGCTCAGAAATACTATTTCTCATATTCTACGAATCTGAGATATTGGGGTATTCTAGGTGGCAAAAGTACACAGAAGAACTGGACAAAAAAGATCTTCAAGACCCGGATAATCACAATGGTGTGATCACTCACCTGGAGCCAGACATCCTGGAATGTGAAGTCAAGTGGGCCTTAGAAAGCATCAGTATGAACAAAGCTAGTGGAGGTGATGGAATCCCAGTTGAGCTATTTCAAATCCTGAAAGATGATGCTGTGAAAGTGCTGCACTCAATATGCCAGCAAATTTGGAAAACTCAGAAGTGGCCACAGGACTGGAAAAGATCAGTTTTCATTCCAATCCCAAAGAAAGGCAATGCCAAAGAATGCTCAGACTACCACACAATTGCACTCATCTCACGTGCTGGTAAAGTAATGTTCAAAATTCTCCAAGCCAGGCTTCAGCAATACGTGAACCATGAACTTCCTGATGTTCAAGCTGGTTTTAGAAAAGGCAGAGGAACCAGAGATCAAATTGCCAACACCTGCTGGATCATGGAAAAAGCAAGAGAGTTCCAGAAAAACATCTATTTCTGCTTTATTGCCTATGCCAAAGCCGTTGACTATGTGGATCACAATAAACTGTGGAAAATTCTGAGAGAGATGGCAATACCAGACCACCTAACCTGCCTCTTGAGAAATCTGTATGCAGGTCAGGAAGCAACAGTTAGAACTGGACATGGAACAACAGACTGGTTCCAAATAGGAAAAGGAGTACATCAAGGATGTATATTGTCACCCTGCTTATTTAACTTACATGCAGAGTACATCATTAGAAACGCTGGACTGAAAGAAACACAAGCTGGAATCAAGATTGCTGGGAGAAATATCAATAACCTCAGAGAAACAGATGACACCACCCTTATGGCAGAAAGTGAAGAGCAACTAAAAAGCTTCTTGATGAAAGTGAAAGAAGAGAGTGAAAAAGTTGGCTTAAAACTCAACATTCAAAAAACAAAGATCATGGCATCTGGTCCCATCAGTTCATGGGAAATAGATGGGGAAACAGTGGAAACAGTGTCAGACTTTATATTTTTGGGCTCCAAAATCACTGCAGATGGTGACTGCGGCCATGAAATTAAAAGACGCTTACTCCTTGGAGGAAAGTTATGACCAACCTAGATAGCATATTCAAAAGCAGAGACATTACTTTGCCAACAAAGGTCCGTCTAGTCAAGGCTATGGTTTTTCCTGTGGTCATGTATGGATGTCAGAGTAGGACTGTGAAGAAGGCTGAGTGCTGAAGAATTGATGCTTTTGAAATGTGGTGTTGGAGAAGACTCTTGAGAGTCCCTTGGACTGCAAGGAGATCCAACCAGTCCATTCTGAAGGAGATCAGCCCTGGGATTTCTTTGGAAGGAATGATGCTAAAGCTGAAACTCCAGTACTTTGGCCACCACATGCGAAGAGTTGACTCATTGGAAAAGACTCTGATGCTGGGAGGGAGTGGGGTAGGAGGAGAAGGGGACGACAGAGGATGAGATGGCTGGATGGCATCACTGACTTGATGGACGTGAATCTGAGTGAACTCCGGGAGTTGGTGATGGACAGAGAGGCCTGGCGTGCTGCGATTCATGGGGTCGCTAGAGTCGGACACAACTGAGAGACTGGTCTGAACTGAACTGAAGGGTTTCTTTCCTTTCTTCCTTTTTTAGAATTTTTAAACAAAAGTTGGGTGGTAGCAGTTTCAGGTGGTGAAAAGTATGTTCTTAGTACTTGCTCTTTTAGGTGTTCAGTTCAGTTGCTCAGTCATGTCCGAGCACGTTATCACTTGACTGACTTCTATGATTCCACTAGAATTCCACTATCATTCCACTAGAGTAGGAGCAGTTTAGTAATGCAGAGGAAATAGTGTGCATTATTGTCCTTAGGTGAGAGAGAACATGAAATAATTGGGTAACTACACTGACTGTAGCACAGTATGTTTGAAGGAATGGGGGCAATGTGGGCAGGAAACCAGAAGGTGAAATATGTGGATCAAAATGTAGGCTGAGGCAGATGAGTTCTCTGGGTTTAAAAAAAAATGTCGAAAATATTTCAGATGAAGGGTACTGAAAATAGATGTGTTGGGTTTTCTGGAAAAGACTTAATTTTAAATATATTTTTTGTCTCGTCCTCATAAGTTTAGTTGAATTTCTTAGACTACTTAATGTTTACTTTTATGAGATCACAGTTGTTTTCAGAACACGGTATAATTAAACTTGTGATATTGACATTTCTAACTCTGAATTTCTATGATTCTATGTATGACTTTCATTTGTTCTGTTTATATTTAAAACCCTTGCCTCAAAATATGTCAGCTTGTTTTGTTCACAAACTCAAAGATGTCAGTTTCCTATTGTTTTCTCCAGAAACAGTGCTTACTTGCTATTTTTCTCATAGGACTTCCTTGTTCCTCAGGCTGCAGGTGATAGGAGTGATCACAGGGGTGACTACACCATAGAACAGGGTAATCAGTTTGTTCAAGTCATCTTTTGGACTTTAGCTGCCTTCACATGAATAAAATCGTCTCATAAAACATAAATAACCACTGTTATGTGGGCTGAACTGGTAGAAGAGGCCTTTTACTTTCTTCAGCTGAACTGATTCTCAGTAATAGCATAGATGATGAAAATATAGGAAACAAATTGGCAGTAATGGAGCAAATGAAAATATTACATTGTCTAACATTATTATACTCTCATTCAAGAAAATACTTAATGAAGACAGCTTTAATAAAGGCAGTATTTCACATACAAAAAAATATTACTTCTATTCCTCCACAAAAGAATACTCATAATGTGAGTATATTTTGTGCCAATCCACTGAGAAAGTTTAGTCCCCAGGAGATAGCTGTCATCTAAACACAAAGTGTCCTGTTTATGATGATGAGAAATCGCAGAAATTTGTTGATGGCCATGTAGAAATGTATGTCATCACTGCTAGGAACACACACTCTGTGTACCCCATTATATAAAGAGATAGGCATTTATATAATTGTCTGTTCTTGTTATGGTTTAGTTGCTAAGTTGTATGTGACTCTCTTGCAACCCCATGGACTGTAGCCTGCAAGGCTCCTCTGTCCATGGGATTTCCTAGGCAAGAATACTGGAATTGGTTGCCATTTCCATCTCCAGGGTATCTTCCTGACCCAGGGATCGAATCCATGTCTCCTGCATTGCAGGTGGATTCTTTATCACTGAGTCACCAGGGAAACCTATTTATATAACATAGGCTATGAATGGCATAGTTTCCTCAATAATAGTAAGAGGATCCAAATGAGGATGTGTGCCGCATATCCAGGAAGGAGAGACTACCAAAAAGAAGTCCATGATGTCCATGGTGTGTGGAGAAGGGGTTCTTAGAAGGTTAAGAAGACTAAGGTGCTGTTCTCTAGGATTACCAGGCACATCAGTAAAGATATGACAAAAAGAAATTTTTGTCAGTTCCTTGGTATTCAGAAAGACCTCTCAGAATGAACTCAGTTTCAATTTATTAATTGTTCCTTTCCATTTTTCTTTTTTCATTCTCAAAATGACTCAGATAACAAAATAGCACAAAATAGTTAAGTGAGTGGTCCCATGTTACATTAAGATGTATTAATAATTGGGGCAGAGGGTGTAACAACTATGTGAGCACTAGCTGGAGTAGTGGTAATAGCAGTGAGATCAGCTCATGGGATTCCTCTTCTAGCCCATAGAGCAGCTGACCAACACTGATAACTTATTAAAAAAATAGACTGCTGTATTCTGTATCCTGGGATTGTGATATACAAAGTCTTCAGTGACGAAAATGATTTGCATTTTTAGTAAATAACTGTTAAGAGATAGGATAAAAAAATAGTAACTAACATATCTCTGTAAAAGTAAAAGAATAATTCCATTTGCTTGAAACATTTTTCTGATGTGACTTATCTGGGTGCTTCACTTAACTAATGTTGGACATAGGATTTTGAGACCCACGTGTGACTTCAGGAGAAGAAAGGAAGAAATGGTTAAAGAGCTCTGTTCTTGTGAGGGAAGTTTAACCACACAGGAGCAGAACATGTCCAGAAAGCAGTTCCTTCTAATCAGGTCAACTTCAGAAACAGCGCTGTTGGACACCCAATTTTTTTTTCCTTTTTTAAAAAATTTATTTGATTTTTTTTACTTTACAATACTGTATTGGTTTTGCCCTACATTGACATGAATCCGCCACAGGTGTATATGAGTTCCCAACCCTGAACCCCACTCCCAGCACCCTCCCCATATCATCTCTCTGGGTCATCCCAGTGCACCAGCCCCAAGCATCCTGTATCCTGTATCGAACCTAGACTAGCGATTTGTTTCTTACATGATAGTATACATGTTTCAATGCCATTCTCCCAAATCATCCCATCCTCTCTCTCTCCCACAGGGTCCAAAAGTCTGTTCTTTTCATCTGTGTCTCTTTTGCTGTCTCACATACAGGGTTATCATTACCATCTTTCTAAATTCCATATATATGTGTTAGTATACTGTACTGGTGTTTTTCTTTCTGGCTTACTTCACTCTATAATTGGCTCCAGTTTCATCCACCTCATTAGAACTGATTCAAATGTATTCTTTTTAATGGCTGAGTAATACTCCATTGTGTATATGTACCACAGCTTTCTTATCCATTCATCTGCTGATGGACATCTAGGATGCTTCCATGTCCTGGCTATTATAAACAGTGCTGCGATGAACATTGGGGTACATGTGTCTTTTCAATTCTGGTTTCCTCAGTGTGTATGCCCAGCAGTGGGATTGTTGGGTCATAAGGCAGTTCTATTTGCAGTTATTTAAGGAATCTCCGCACTGTTCTCCCAGTTAGTGGTTTAGTGGTGAACAAATTGTGTTCACTATTTGGGTAGAACAGTTCAGGAAAAGGTGAGCACTATGTGCAAGAATGGCTGAGAGCACCTGGAATGGCTGAGAGCATAAGGTCTTTCTGCCATATTTTCAATAGACTAAGTCAGGACAAAACCATCAGAATATGTTAATGGTTTAGGAATTATCAGTTCAGTCGTTCAGTCATGTCCAACTCTTTACAACCCCATGAATCACAGCACACCAGGACTACTTGTCCATCACCAACTCCCGGAGTTCACCCAAACTCATGTCCATCCAGTTGGTGATGCCATCCAGCCATCTCATCCTCTGTCGTCCCCTTCTCCTCCTGACCCCAATGCCTCCCAGCATCAGAGTCTTCCCAATGAATCAACTCTTCGCATAAGGTGGCCAAAGTATTGGAGTTTCAGCTTTAGCATCAGTTCTTCCAATGAACACCCAGGACTGAACTCCTTTAGAATGGACTGGTTGGATCTCCTTGCAGTCCATGGGACTCTCAAGAGTCTTTTCCAACACCACAGTTCAAAAGCATCAATTCTTTGGTGCTCAGCTTTCTTCACAGTACGACTTTCACATCCATACATGACCACTGGTTAAACCATAGCCTTGACTAGACGGACCTTTGTTGAAAAAGTAATGTCTCTGCTTTTCATTATGCTGTCTAGGTTGGTCATAACTTTCCTTCCAAGGAGCAAATGTGTTTTAATTTCCTGGCTGCAGTCCCCATCTGCAGTGATTTTGGAGCCCAGAAAAATAAAGTCTGACACTGTTTCCACTGTTTCCCTATCTATTTGCGATGAAGAGATGGGACCAGACACCATGATCTTCATTTTCTGAATGTTGAGCTTTAAGCCAACTTTTTCATTCTCCTCTTTCACTTTCATCAAGAGGCTTTTTATTTCCTCTTCACTTTCTGCCATAAGTGTGGTGTCATCTGCATATCTGGGGTTATTGATATTTCTCCCGGCAATCTTGATTCCAGCTGTGCTTTTTCCAGCCCAGCATTTCTCATGATATACTCTGCATATAAGTTAAATAAGCAGGGTGACAATATACAGCCTTGACGTACTCCTTTTCCTATTTGGAACCAGTCTGTTGTTCCATGTCCAGTTCTAACTGTTGCTTCCTGACGTGCGTATAGGTTTCTCAAGAGGCAGGTCAGGTAGTCTGGTATTTCCATCTCTTTCAGAATTGTCCACATTTTATTGTGATCCACACAGTCAAGAGTTTTGGCATAGTCAATAAAGCAGAAATAGATGTGTTTTTTCTGGAACTCTCTTCCTTTTTTAATGATCCAGCGGATGTTGGCAATTTGATATCTCGTTCCCCTACCATTTCTAAAACTAGCATGAACATCTGGAATTTCACAGTTCACTAATTGCTGAAGTACAGGTACATTGGAGGAGAGGATTGCAAAACACTCCAGATACACTGGAAGAGGGAATGGCAAACCGCTGCAATATTCTTGCCTTGATTACCTCATGAACACTATGAAATGGCAAAAAGATATGATCCTGAAGATGAGCCCCCTAGGTCCAAAGGTGTCCAATATGTTGCTAAGGAAGAGCAGAAGGGCAATTATTAGTAGCTCCAGAAAGAATGAGTGCCAGCACGGGAGATCCCACCCATGACAAGGTCATGTGGAGAGACCTGATGGGGCAAGACGAGTCAGGTCTCAAGGGGTCCTCTGCCTGAGCATCTACCCCGAAACCAAAATCTGTCCATTTATTGTTTGCTATACTATACTCTTCTGACATTACAGGGGGCTATACTCGACCACCTTTCTCAGGAAAAAGTTTACTTAGAGCTCCAACTGGTCTGCATATAAAAAGAATGTTTCAGCTCAAACTGCTTTGATGGCTCTCTAACTTGCCTGACAGGTTTAACTACGCATGTGAATTGTTTATGGCCCCCAACCACAAGAGGCAGGAAGCTTAAAACATCTTAATGATATAGAGCCCCCTTTTTTAAAGAGCTAATAATTATATTGGTGATGGGTTTCACTGTTGAGTCAATGACTGCTGCCAGATCTCCATGTTCTTCATCTTTTAGGCACCTGGAGGATATTAATCAATGTAATTGGGATATAGAAAAAGGAATATAGTAGTTTTTATGTTAGCAACACTAGACTTTTGAGTTAGTTTTCTCTTTGTTATAAATCACTGTACTCCTCTTTCTTTGTTATAAATAGTTGTGTCCTTGCTATGTAAGAATGTAACTTTATTTAGTGCTTTCTGAGAGTGGCACCAGACTTTGGAAAGAACAACACTTTTAAGGGCAAATAAGTTTTCTGGTTGACAGACCCTTATCAGAAAAGGGCCGTAAAATGCTAATAGGCCTTCTGGCCAGAAGATGATGTAAATCACCTAAGACTTGTGTATACAGCTAGGTATACAGAGAGAAAGCCTGGTCTCGATAAGAGTCAGGGCTGCTGACTCTGCATAATTTTGTATTATCCATTGATCTCTATGTACAACCAAAAGTATCAAAAGCTTTCCTGGACAATGAAGGAGGGGCCAGTCACTGGAAAGACTGGTTTCCCCCATGTGGTCTTTTCTCCTTCTCTTCTTTTCTGGCTGAATTCCCATCTGGGGCATGGAGGCTCACCATGTATACTTACTTGCCCTGGCTTCTAAGACCCACGTGAGAGGGAGCCCAAGGAGGGGAACCCTCTGCTATTCAAGTGGGCGCCGGTGGCCTACGTTGATGGTGCAAACCTCTTGTCTTGAGGTTTTATTAGCTTTCCACGTAAACCAAGTTATTCAGCTTCTTTTCTCCACTAGTTTTCCTACTACACTATTCTTGCCTAATCTTTATATTTCTAATTAAATAATTCTTTCTAAGACGCCAACTCTGTCTCCCCTTTGAATTACCCTGGATCCACTGGGACTGGACCCCAGCACAGCTGGGCCAAAGAGGAAATGACACTAAGTTTTGGATATGTCTGGTGGTGAAAGTAAAGTCTGATGCTATAAAGAACAATACTGCATAGGAACCTGGAATGTTAGGTCCATGAATGAAGGTAAATTGGAGGCGGTCAAGCAGGAGATAGAGTGAACAGTGACATCTTAGGAATCAGTGAACTAAAATGGATGGGCTGGGCGAATTTAATTCAGATGACAATTATATCTACTTCTCTGGGCAAGAATCCTTTAGAAGAAATGGAGTAGCCCTCATCGTCAACAAAGAGTCTAAAATTCAGTATTTGGGTGCAGTCTCAATGACAGAATGATCTCTGTTCATTTCAAAGGTAAACCATTCAACATCACAGTAATCCATGCCTATGGCCCAACCACTAATGCCAAAGAGGATGAAGTTGACTGGTTCTAAGAAGACCCCCAAGACCTAGATCTAATACCACGATAAAGATGCCCTTTTCATTATAGGGACTGAAATGCAAAAGTAGGATGACAAGAGATACCTGGAGTAACAGGAAAGTTTGGCCTTAAAGTACAAAATAAATCAGGACAAAAGCTACAGAGTTTTGTCAAGAGAACACACCGATCATGGCAAATAACCTCTTCCAACAACACAAGAGACAACTGTACATATGGATATCACCAGATTATTAATACAAAAGTCAGGTTGCTTATATTCTTTGCAGCCAAAGATGGAGTAGCTCTATACAATCAGCAAAAATAAGACCTGGAGCTGACTGTGACTCAGATCATGAGCTCCTTATTTCAAAATTCAGACTTAAATTTAAGAAAGTAGGGAAAACCACTAGGTCATTCAGGTATGGCCTAGTGAAAACCCTGAAGATTATTATACAGTGGAGGTGAAGAATAGATTTAAGGCATTATATCTGGTAGACAGAGTGTGTATGTGATGCACTTAGAAGCGTTACTATGAATAAAGCTAGTGAAGGTGATGGAATTTCAGCTGAGCTATTTAAAATCCTAAAGGATGATGCTGTTAAAGTGTTACACTCAAAATGCCAGCAAATTTGGAAAACTCAGCAAGACTGGAAAAGTTGTTTTCATTCCAATTCCAAAGAAGGGCAATACCAAAGAATGTTCAAACTACCATACAGTTGTGCTCATTTTGCATGTTAGTAAGGTTATGCTCAAAATCCTTCAAGCTAGGTTTCAACAGCACGTGAATCAAGAACTTCCAGATGTACAAGTTGGGTTTAGAAATGGCTGAGGAACCAGAGATCAAATTGCCAACATTCAATGGATCATAGAGAAAGCAAGGGAATTTCAGGAAAACATCTTCTGCTCCATTGGCTACATGAAAGCCTTTGACTGTGTGAATCACAACAAACTTGGAAATGTTTGAAGAGGTGGGAATACCAGCCACATTACCTGCTTCCTGAGAAACCTGTATGCAGGTCAAGAAGCAACAGTTAGAACCAAACATGGAACAATGGACTTGTTCAAAATTGGGAAAGGAAACAACAAGGCTGTATATTGTAACCATGCTTATTTAAATTTTATGCAGAGTACATCATGTGAAATGCTGGGCTGGGTGAATCACAAGCTGGAGTTAAAATCGCCATGAGGAATCTCATCAACCTCAGATACGCAGATGATACCAATCTAATGGCAGAAAATGAAGAACTAAAGAGCCTCTTTCAGAGAAGGCAATGACACCCCACTCCAGTACTCTTGCCTGGAAAATCCCATGGACAGAGGAGCCTGGTGATCTGCAGTCCATGGGGTTGCTAGGAGTCAGACATAACTGAGCGACTTCACTTTCAATTTTCACTTTCATGCACTGAAGAAGGAAATGGCAACCCACTCCAGTGTTCTTGCCTGGAGAATCCCAAGGACGGGGGAGCCTGATGGGCTGCCGTCTATGGGGTCGCACAGAGTCAGACACGACTGAAGCGACTTAGCAGCAGCAGCAGCAAAGAACCTCTTTATGAGGATCAAAGAGGAGAGTGAAAAAACTGGCTTAAAACTCAACATTCAAAAAATGAAGCTCATGGCATCTGGTCTCATCACTGCATGGCAAATAGAAGGGTAGAAAGTGGAAGCTGAGAGATATTTTCTATTCTTGGGCTCCAAAACTGTAGCCATGAAGTTTAAAAAATGCTTGCTCCTGGAAAGGAAAGCCATGATAAACTAGACAGTGTATTAAAATCACTTGGTCAGCAAAAGTCATATAGTCAAAGCTGTGATTTTTTCCAGTAGTCATGTATAGATGTTAGAGTTGGACCATAAAGAAGGTTGAGTGTTGAAGAACTGATGAACTATTACCAAAAAAAATTATTTGAATTCATCCAGGTAAAAGAGAGATGTAAAATGGTGTGGGAAAACAAAACCATTCTGGTGGAATTTTTACTGAAGGGGCTTTCAGGTTATCCAAGGCTTGAGCTACTGTTTTTGTGCTAATCTTAATAATGCATTTGGTCATCCTTCTGGGAAATGGAACCCTTATTCTCATCAGCATCTTAGACTCCCATCTTCACACCCCTATGTACTTGGGGAACCTCTCCTTTTTGGACATCTGTTACTCCACCACCTCTATTCCCCCCATGGTGGTGAGCTTCCTCAGAGAAAGAAAAGACCATCTCCTTCTCTGGCTGTGCTGTGCTAAGGTACCTTGGCTTGGCCATGGGGACAACAGAGTGTGTGCTCCTGGGCATGATGGTCTTTGACTGATTTATGGCTATCTGTAACCCTCTGAGACAATTCTGTTACCATGAGCAAGGCTTCCTTTGTGCCCATGGCAGCTGGCTCCTGGTTTGCAGGGGTTATCAACTCTGCTGCATGAACTGCATTTGTGGTACAGTTGCCCTTTTCCAGGAATAATGTCATCAAACATTTCTCCTGTGAAATTTTGGCTGTCATGAAACTGGCTTGTGCTGACATCTCAGGCAATGCATTCATCATGTTTGTGCGACATTGTTCACATTGATATCCCTTCTCTTGATTGTCATCTCTTACTCATTAATCATTTCCAGCATTTCGAACATCCTCACTTCTGAGGGGGGAAGCAAAGCCTTCTCTACCTGCTCTGCTCATCTGACTGTGGTTATAGTATTCTTCAGAACTATTCTCTTCATGTACCTGAAGCCCAAGTCTAAAGAGACGCTCAATTCAGATAACATGGATGCTACTGACAAACTTATAACTGTGTTCTATGGACTGATGACTCCCATGATGAGTCCTTTAATCTGCAGTCTCAGAAACAAGGATGTGAAGGAAGCAGTAACACATCTATTTAATGGAAGTTTCGTCAGCAAGTGAATGGAGGAAGTATAGGATTGGAAACATGCTGGACAGTGTAGAAACTTGAGAATTATGTAGTGTTTTGGTTATCTTGACTTCTTTTTGTATTTTTTATATTTTATTTTATATCTTAATTTTTATATTAAAAAATTCAATAATGACATATAGCATTTCAAAGTTATTTCATGCTCTTTATAAAGAATTTGCAAGATACAGGACGCTAGAATGAGAAGAAGAGAGAGATCACCTATTACTCTAAAACTTTATGAAAAATATGCTATATTCATTGCAGTATTGGCATTGTGTGTTATATGCTCTTTTATGTTCAAATTTTGTGCAGTATTATTTTATAGGCATTAATTCATTAAATCTTTCAAAATAAATAATTGCTTTTGTTAGGAAAAAATCTAAACAGAAATCTCCCAAAACACTGTACCCACATTCCAGTTGTAGTTTCCTACTAATCTCCAAATAGTCCTAAACCAGGAAATGCTATTTTCTTGCTCAATATTTAGAATATTTTTTTCCTATAGAATTTACTGATATTGAACATTTGCAACTATAGCGGGAGTGGGTAAATGGGGCTTTTGGGTGAGCCTTATGCAATCAATCAGGATTTTTTTTTTGTTTCCTTAAATTTTTTTTCAGCTTACGTGATAGTATTATCATAAAGAACATTTTGCAAAATTAAAACAGTTTGAAAGTCTGCTGATCCAAGTAAAAACGTGGACAAATATTGAGCTGGATGGGAGGTCATATCAGTGTGATTTAGAAGACCAGATTCTTTGATATCCTGAAGACCTTAATTACTTTTCTAAATCTTAGAATATCCAAGCTCTTGGTCTTAGTGTATATCTGACTATATGTCTTATCTGTGTTACTAACTAGCATAGTGATCTTTGAAAGCAGAGAATTGGGAGATGTCAGAAGAAGATAACATTATCTTGATTTTCCTTGGCTTTCTCTTCAAATTTTCACTCTATCTAAAGAGAACACTTCTAATTTACAGTCTAAGATGAATGATAGGTTTGTTCAAGAATGAGGCACATCCTAGGAAATTCATTTGGTTGGACACATTTTGATAAAGCTGTAAAGTCATAGGATGTTGAGCATAAACATTTTTTACATAGACAAATAAAATTGTTTGTGGAGTTTGAGGTATATTTATTTTATTATTCCAAGTTTACTTTTTAATTTTAGTAGAAGTAGTATAAACAGTCATGAACTAAATTGAATTACCTCTAGCTTCCATCATCATCATTCACAGAGTAAATCTGATGGCAAAAGTTGAGACCATTGATGTATCAGATTCATACTGTGACAAAATAAGTTATGAGAACCTATTACTTCCCATATACCAGCTCATAGAACTCCATCCACCCCAACTAAGAGTTCCAAGTAGGTGGAAAACTTCTGAAGTTAGGCATGTTATGTTTGACCCACAGGATATCCTGCATACTAATTTTGTCTTTTCTAAAAACTTGAGTCCAGATGCTTCCAGAAACTCTCTGAGATGACTGATTTAGGTCCTAGTCTTTTAACAATTTATAAATTTCCTCTAGAAAATTTATTAAAACAAATAGAAATTTCAATGTGCTGATTTCTCCTCAGAGTAGAACACCAGAAGAGTTTCCCTTTCAAAGGATTGTGGAATCAAGATGTGGAGGAAAGAAAGGCAAGTCACCTGTTTTGATGTAGCTGTGTATTCAAGATTACTTGGCAAATACACTATCATTATGTTAAATACACTATCTTTATAATACTGATATACTTGTTTAATACTTGAGCCTCTAAAGGATTGACTGGTTTGATCTCCTTGCATAGACAGCATAAACACTGAGAGGGGGTAAATAGTCCTCCAGAAAGACAGGACTTAGCAGCAGTTTATATCCTTACTAGTATTGATCTGTGCATTTTTGGTTGGCTCCTGTCCTTAAAATATGTCATATCTAACAATCAGTTTAAAGATCACATTTTAACTTAACATCTTTATGGCCCTTGGATAGCGAGAAGATCCAACCAGTCCATCTTAAAGGAAATCAGTCCTGAATATTCATTGGAAGGATGGATGTTGAAGCTGAAGCTCCAATGCTTTGGCCACCTGATGCGAAGAACTGACTCATTAGAAAATACCCTGATGCTAGGAAAGATTGAAGGCAGTAGGAGAGGAGGATGATAGAGAATGAGATGGTTGGATGGCATCACCAGCTCAGTGGAGTTTGAGCAAGCTCCAGGAGTTGGTGATGGATAGGGAAGCCTGGCATACTGCAGTCCATGGTGTCGCAAAGAGTCACTACTGGGCAGCTGTACTGAATGTCTTATATTGATCCTTAGATTAAGTTGCCACACTTTATTGTGCCTGCTGGCCATTTAAAAGTGGACCAGATGTAAGGGCTAAAGATTAATGGATCACCAGTTGTTTTTCCCTCAGGCATATGGAACAGATGTTAATTACTGCCCTTTCCTGGATCTGAGTGCTGATAATTTATCAGACCAAGGACACATTTCAGGAATTCGGGACAAAAGGTATAGTTTTAGGTTAATGGGGCGAGATATTTATTGAAAAGAAGACCGAGGTCTCAGAGTCCTACCCTGACTACCTAGCAATTTCTACCTCATTCCCAGTCCCTTTGTTGGATCCTCAGGAGGGGAAGTCTGACGTGGGTTTCAGAACTTTCACAACAGGAGGAGAACTTATTGGGCATTATTGTTCTCCAGTTTGTGGGTCACCCACCTGGCAGGTATGGGATTTGATTTTATCAGGCTGCCACCATCTCGCTGCAGCATTGTCTTTGTGCAGCTTCTTCTTATTTTTTGATGTGGTGTATCTTTTTTGGTGGGTTCCAGAGTCCTCTTCTGATGGTTGTTGAACAACTAGTTTAATTTTGGTGTTCTCTCAGGAGGAGATCAGTGCATGTCCTTCTATTCTGCCATCTTGAACCAGAAGTCTCAATTTATTTTCATCTTTGTTCTTTACACCTCTGTGTGTGCACTGCCTACGGATATACTTTCTTTTCTTGCCTTACTTTCTCTTCCTTCCTTTTTTCTTTAATTTTTTTATTTTTCTTTTACAGTATGTCTCAGTTTTAGAAATGTATATGTTTATTCAAAAAGTCAGCATTTACCTAAGCTAAGTATATAAAGTGAATGTCTATAAAATCTATAGTTTCTAAAAAATCTATAAAGAAATTGTGTACTGTAAATAACCATTTATACTTCAAAAATGGTGTAAGTGTGTTTGTGTGTTAATATGGGTATATATGTAAGAAAGAACTGGGGGAGAGATAGAGAGAGAGAGAGAATTCAACTGGGGAAACTTTGATAACATTGCACAAGACTCCTTCTGATTCTGTGTGAAGCAGAGTAATAGGCTTCCTGTAATTAGGTCTTTAGGGCTTTATCTCTGGAGTCTCATAAGTTTTATGCGTATTTCATCTATGAAGCAATTTAAAACTTTGCAGAGGTTTAGAAACATCCTTTAGAACATTTAAATTGTGTCCCAAAGCCTGAAGCAGGTTCTTTAGGTATTTGTAGGGCTCCATAGTATGGTCGTATTTCAGCTTGGGCTTCAGGGGCAAGTTGTCCTATTCCTAAAATTTATTACTAAATATTAATTTTCTTTCTATTTTGAACTAGAGGAATCTAACAATGCTTTATTTGAACTAAAGGAATTTATCCTAGTTATCATACCTGCAACTTGCATTTTTCTATAGATGTCAACAAATCAGTGAATTTCTATGGCAAAATGATTACTCAGTAGCTGCCTCTTTAGAGGTTCAGCTACTAATGAGGAGTCATGAAAATTGGCTACGTGTGAAAAAGAAAGATAAAAATATCTATTGTTGCTCCAACCTAGAGGGTCAGAACCTGGTGTGAAGGTAAGTTATTGTAAAGACAAGAACCAAATCTTATCAGCTACAAGCAAGAGTTGGACTGATGGGTTAAATGTGTCAAGTTTGGAATTAAGATGTTTTTCTCACTGAAGAGAGACTAAATATTGGAAATGGAATTTAAGGATCTAGTCACTGAGAGGTAGTAGGGAAAAATAAAGACTTTTGAGATCACAAGAGCAGTTTAACATGCAAGGAACAGAATGGAATTTGCCCAGTAGTCAATGTGTCAGTGTGTAGCTTTTTAGAGTAGCACACAGTATTTGAACACTCTGTTATGATTTTTAGATAACTAAGGCTCACTACACAGTAGAGAGGGAACTCTTGTGTTCTGTAGCATGAAATTCATAACAAACAAGTCTTTCCTGGTCCTCTAGCAGCAACTCTGATTCATTTGGCTCAATCAACTGAGAACAAGATGAACTACATGCCAGATACTGTGCTAGGGACTCTTTGTGCAGAGAAAACATGTGAGGAGAGAAACTATGACTGATTTGCCTCAAAGAAACCTCATATCTGAAATAGATGATTTACCAAAACAGTGAATAGCCAGAAAGAGACCTGACTGAGCATTATCCTAGTGTGTTTGCATACACTATTGGTGACTGTTTTGAATATTTGCATTTCTATTATTAGGTTATAATGTAAAAATGAATGACTTTTCTATTTATTTATTAATTTTTTATGTTATAGGCTTGCTAAAAATGTTAACATAATCTCAGTAAAAAAAAAAAATCAGCCATCTTTTTAAGACAAGGAACATACTAATGCCTCCCTAAAATCCTATTTTTTTATGGAGTAAATTGAACCTTATGAGTGGTTTTTCCTTTTTGCCACTCAATTTGCAGACATACAAAGGACCAGAGTGTGATAAAGGACTGGAGTGTTATATACTGTGATAAAGTGTATTAGGATTTGATGGTAAGATGAACATAATAACATTTGGCAGAACACTGTGTGTGATGTGATTAAACTCTTCAACTGTATATACTTGTCCATGGAAAAGATGATGACTGGTTCAAAGATGTAAAAAGACTCTAATAAAAGGAAGAACCATGATAGATAGGCATAAAGGAAACTAATAATAGTAGAAACCATTATTGTGGTTATTTATAATATATACTATCTCATTTAATCTTATCAACAAATATATGATACAGGTGCTATCTTTATCTTCATGGTATAGCTGGGGAAGATGATCAGAAATATGCCCAGGCCACCCTGGTTAGTAAGAGGCAGAGATACCATTTAAACCAAGCCTACCTCCAAGGCCTGTGTTCCTAACAATATTATGTAATATGTTTGGTAGAATATCATGTAGCATGGAGGCAGCTTATGGAACAAGGGTTTTTGTAGAGATAATTTTTACAAGTGTAGGCCTGGAGAATCCCAGGGATGGGGGAGGCTCTTGTCTATGGGGTCGCACAGAGTTGGACACGACTGAAGCGACTTAGCAGCAGCAGCAGCAGCAGCAGTATCAGCAGCAGCAGTATCAGCAGCAGCAGCAGCAGCAAGTGTAACCTCCATTATTCAGTGAACTTCACACGTATCTAATGCCCTTTGGTGTCTCAAGTAGTTTACACAGTAACCCAGAAAATCTGAAAAATTCTAACAAAATGCAAATTTAATAAAAAGCTACAAAATGTGAAGAGCTGGGGATAGGAGATGAGTTTAGAAAGGAGAAATGAAGTTGAGTTTGGAGTGATTCTGAGGTGGCTAACTATGTCCGGAAACTGGGAAGATAGACCTGAGATTCAGAGCAAGAACTTTTTAAAGATAGGCGGACAAAGAATTATGAAGAGGGACGGCCCTTTGGACTTGTGGGTGAAACAAGAATAATAGTTAACATTTATTGAGCTGTAATTTTGTTCCAGAAATTTTACTAGCTCCTAAAGGTAGCAACACGTTTAATGGAAAGGAAATGACTGGGGTAGAAGTATAGATTCTAAACCAGATCAGAGGATAGCTTGCAGTTTGATGGAGGGACAGGAGATCCGTATGGGCCTGAAAATCCTAATGATACTTCTGAAAGTATCTTGAATATTAAATTATGACTATATTTAAAGGACTTGTTGGCGTGTGTTAGTCGCTCAGTCGTGCCCGGCTCTTTGCGACCCATGGACTGCAGCTCACCAGGCTCCTCTGTCCATGAGATTTTCGGCAAGGATACTGGAGTGGGTTGCCATTTCCCTCTCCAGGGGATCTTCCCAATCCAGGGATCAAATCCGGATCTCCTGCACTGCAGGCAGATTCTTTACCGACTGAGCTACAAGGGAAGCAAAGGACTTGTTAGTCTTTAGCAATTCCCATTTAAGATGTGATACTGAATAAGAACAATTTTTAACTGTATGTAGTTGTGTCCCATGGCAGTGGATGGTTTGATGTGGTGTACCATCAGAAAAGTGAAAGGAGAAAGGTTATACATCTCAAAGACAAGAACTCTTTTAGCTTAAATGTAATTTATTTTATGATAGGTATTATAGTCACAAGATTCAAAATTTTTAAAAGGTACTGAATAACATACAATAAACAGCCTCCCTTCCATTTCTGTTAATGAACTATTCATTACCTTTCCTAGAGATAATAAGTTATTCCTGTTTATTTTTCTGTAGGTATTCTACCTAGGAGCAAAAAAATGTTGGGGTGTGTGTGTGTGTGTGTGCGTGTTTGTGTGTGTGTGTGTACAGACACATATAGTGACTCAGACGGTAAAGAGTCTGCCTGCAGTGCAGGAGACCTGGGTTCAATCCCTGGGTCAAGAAGATTCCCTGGAGAAGGGAATGGCAACGCACTCCAGTATTCTTATCAAGAAAATCCCATGGACAGAAGAGTCTGGCAGGCCCCAATCCATGCGGTCACAAACAGTCAGACATGACTGAGCTACTAACACCTACACACACGTGTGCGTGTGTGTCTGCGTGTGTACACACACATAGATGTAAAATATTTATACACAAAGGTTACTGTGCTTATATACTGTTCTGAACATTTGTATTGGTGTCTAGTTATTAAACCATGTCCTACTATTCGGCAACTCCATGGACCATAGCCCACCAGGCTCCTCTGTCCTTGGGATTTCCCAGGCAAGAATACTGGAGTGGGTTGCCATTTCCTTCTCCAGGGGTTCTTGTCAACTACCACTGAGCCACCAGGGAAGTCAGTTCTGAATACTACCTTTCCACTTAATAGTTCTTGACGATCTTTCCATATCAATGCACAAAAATTCTCTTAATCTTTTGGACAGCAGCCTGGTATTTCATTATTTCTATGTCCCCTTCTCATAGAAATTTCAATTGCTTCCACATCTGCTATTACAAATGGTACTTTAATGAGTCAGTTTTTAAATAAACTACTTTACACATGCACAGGTATAATTGTGTGGTAATTACCTAGCAGTAAATTCTGTAGTCAAAGGTTATATGCATGCCTTTATGATTCTGTTTAACACTGCCAATTTGTCCTCCACAGAGGATGCACCAATTTGTGTTCACTGAGAATGCATAAGAATGACTGCTTCCTTAAGTTTAGAAGGCAAGGTCATTAGAAATGAAACCGTGGCTCATCCCTGTAAGACATCAGTGCAGTGCTACCTAGAGGATAAGTCACAGTGAGTGATATTAGGAAATTTCTCTGAGCTGAAGTTCCTTAGTAATTTGGTCACTAAGTTTCTTAAACATTTCTTTCAATAAATATATGTATGTGTGTATATATTATATATATATAAACAAATAAATTACCAAATAGAGTAACATGTCAATTAGCAATAATAGCCTCAATTCATGTATCCATGTGTGTGTTTCTAGCTAATATATATTTTGATCTTCAAATGAATCTAAATTTTATTCTATTAATTTATCTTGGTAGCATCTTGGAATTGTGGAGTAGGGATAGAAATGGAGGAATAAAACTATTGTAGTTCTATCTTCATTTTGTGTTTGAGGGATAATTTAGGAGATCAGGAGCATTCTAGTTGAAAAAGTTCATTTGGATTTATCTGTAAACTGGTGCAGAAATACCTGAAGGAACTTTTTGGCCAATGCAATAGTTATTTTTTACAAACAAATGTTTGGTCTGTCAGATTGTGAAAGTAGAGAAAGAAGGTAACACACCACTCATGGAATGGAAAAAATGAACAAAGTGTTCAAGTTAAAGCAAACAACTGGTGAATAACAATTTAATCAGCCAGCAGAAATAAGAAAGTGGAAAATATAAGTAATGCAAAATAAGTATGTAATAAAAATAAAGTATATGAAAGGAAAGAAATGAAGTACATTTATAATTGTATTCTAAAGTGTTCGATACAGGATACAGGATGCTTGGGGCTGGTGCACAGGGATGATCCAGAGAGATGATATGGGGAGGGAGGTGGGAGGGGGGTTCAGAATTGGGAACTTATGTACACCCGTGGTGGATTCATGTCAATGTATGGCAAAACCAATACAGTATTGTAAAAGTAAAATAAAGTAAAAATAAAAATAAAAAAATAAAAAAAATAATATCCCTAAAATAAATGGTAAATTGCTATCCATTGCCATAAATTAAAGACAACCCTAAAAAATTAAAAATATAATACTAGAAATAATCACAGCAAAAATATTATCAACTTTTATCTAGACAATATTATAGTAGACATTATAATACATCTAATTAAAGACTCTAAATCTGAGGTCTGTACTCATTTTGTGTATGTGTGTTTTCAAAAGGAGATTAACAAGTATTAGATGTTAAAGAAATTCAGGCTTCAAGTGAAAAATTTTTCCTGACAAAATCAGGAAGATTGAAAAAAATAAATAAAAAGGGACTAAGTTTCTCAAAAAATAAAAATAAATAAAGTGAATATGCTTTTATTATATTTTATTATAATAAAAAATTTGACCTGTAAGTCTAAAGTTATATATTTTTGGCAGCAAGTTACTTGATCCATGTTGAAAATGTCAACAAAAAATAGGAATTCTCTTTGGGGGAGGATTATGATTTGTATATAGACACACAATATATGTATACACTAAATCAGGGCATTTATTGAATGCCCTATTCAAATCTTTGAGATAATTTTCTGTTATCTATATTTAATCAATTCTATACAAATATTTGTAGTCAAATTTTACTTGTGTATCTCGGATTATTTTTATATGCTTAGTTTCTGTGTGGTTTAGTGTACACCTGTTTATGGCTGATAACCTTCTTCATAAATTGTGAATGTTATAATTAATTGACCTATTTTTATCGCATTTTATCCTTGGGTCAGGAAGATCCCCTGGAGAAGGAAATGGCAACCCATTCCAGGATTCATGCCTGGAAAATCCCATGGACAGAGGAGCCTGGTGTTCTATAGTCCATAGGGTCGCAAGGACTAGACATGACTGAGTACACACAACAAAGAGAGCTAAAGTTGGGCTTCCCAGGTGGCACTGGTGGTAAATATCCTGCCTGCCAAACACAGGAGATGTAAGAGATGCGGGTTCAATCCCTGGGCCAGAAACGTCCCTGGAGAAGGGAAATAGCAACCCACTCCAGTATTCTTGCTTGGATATCAATATCATAAAAGTAGAATTTAAATTTAAAATATAAAATGTGATAGAAATTAATTGTAACATTCACAATGTATGAAGTTTATCAGCCATAAATAGGTATACACTAAACAACACAGAAACTAAGCATATAAAAATAATTCTAGATATACAAGTAAAACTTTATTCAGTTCAGTTCAGTAACTCAGTTATGTCTGACTCTTTGCAACCCAATGGACTGCAGCACGCCAGGATTCCCTGTCCATCACCAACTCCCAGAGCTTGCTCAAACTCATGTCCATCAAGTCAGTGAAATCATCCAACCATCATTATGTAGAGTTAATTAAATATAGAGAACAGAAAATAATCTCAAGGATTTGAATAGGGCATTTAAAACCTGATTATGTGTTTACATGTATTGTTGTGTGTATATATACATATATATAAATAATATATCACCTCCAAAGAGAATTCATATTTTTTGTTGACATTTACAACATGAATCAAGTAAATGGAACCCCAAAATATATACCTTTAGAATTACAGATCACATTTTTTATCATAATAAAATGAATTAGATATAATAAAATGGAATAAAAGTATCTGATCACTAGGTATGCATATCTAGATAATACTTGGATTAATGACAGAAGGAGAAAAAAATTATCTGGAAACCAGTAACAAGAACATTTCATATATAAATCTAAGTCTGTAGTAAAACAAAGTGTTTTAAATGACTCAGAGCTAGAAAGAGGATAAAGATAAAATATTAAGAAATAGTTTCTCTTATTTCATGAGATTATAAAATACCAAATAAGCCTAAAGAAATTTACAAACACAAGAACCTACATTAATGAAACAAAGTGGAAAGGACAAATCTCTCCAAAAGCATTAAAGTTTTTTTTTTTGGAGAAAAGTTGTAATAGGGGAAAACCTCTTGTGAAACTCATGAAAAGAGAAGTCAATTAAGAATAGCAGTGAGAAAGTAGATAGAACTACTCATAAGGGGAGATTACAGAATTATGAAGAATTATACACTAATAGATATATTTTTGTCACAGAAATGAATAATTTCCTTCAAAATATAAAGAATTAAAGTGCTCTCAAATCACCATATTGAACTCTTCTTTCTGACTAATCCCCTATTTTGGTCTGATATTTCTTTTGAAATATTAGTATTGTCTATTAGATTACAAGATATTCTAGACCGTGAGTCAAGTTCTCTGCAAAATGAGCAATTAAGTTTGAACTCCACAGCCATATGGCTTGGATTCAAGTTCTGGCTCAACCACTATTTAGCTATGACCTTGACCCTGACCTTAAGCAAATTACTCATTTTCTTCCTTTTTTATAATGAAAATGACAATGCTAATAATAGCAATAATTGCCTAATAGGGTTGCTTCTCAGACTAAATTAGGTAATGTACAAATAAAATAATTAGTAGTCATTTGGTCCTTGACTGTATTCATTTATTCAACAAATATTTCTGAACCTCATATCTCTGTCTGTTATATTGTAGATACTGGTATGGTAGAAGTAAACAAGAAAAAGTCCCTGCCTTAATAAATTTTTCATGCTAATGGACAAGTCAGATAACAAGCATAGCAGTATAACATGGAAAAGTGACAAGATCATTAACCTATTGTGTGGGGGGTTGTTGTTTAGTCACTAAGTTATGTCTAACTCTTTGTGACCCCATGGACTGTAGCCCACCAGGCTCTTCTGTCAGTGAGATTTTACAGGTGAGAACATTGGAGTGAGTTGCCCTTTCCTTCTCAAATGATGGTTTTTAGCCAATAAAAAGTTTACTTTTCAGTTACACCTAATGCGATACTCGCATTTATTTTAAACCTTAGTTAACTTGTGGTGACAAATATGATCAAAAGCTCAGGCTTCAGCAAGGAAGACTTGGGTTTGAATCTCACCTCTGCTCTAAATTTACATTTAATTAAGTTTACTTGATATTTTTGGTTTGATTTGTCTATTGTAAAATGTGGATGATGATACCTCTCTCCCAGAACCTTGATGAGATTCAATAAATTGCATGGCATATTGCTTGTAGCTTGAAAATATGTTCATTTCTCTTCCCTTCTCCCTTTCTATTCTATTTGGTCCACTTTATTTCTTTTCTTCTTTCTTTGGTCTATTCCTTTTTATATTTTCTTTTCTTCCTATGAGTATGTGGTACTTCTACATTGGTACATAGTCGAATATAATCATAGTAGAATACATATTATATCTTAACATATTCTAATATGTTACAGGTGAAAAAGAAACCATACAATGGAATGGGAAAACCAAACCATTCTGGTGGAATTTTTTCTGAAGGGGCTTTCTGGTTATCCAAGGCTTGAATTACTCTTTTATGTGCTTGTCTTAATAATGTATGTGGTCATCCTTCTGGGAAATGGTACCCTTATTCTCATCAGCATCTTAGACTCCCACCTTCACACCCCTATGTACTTCTTCCTGGGGAACCTCTCCTTCCTGGACATCTGCTACACCACTGTCTCCATTCCCCCTATGCTGGTGAGCTTCCTTTCAGAAAAAAAGACCATCTCCTTCTCTGGCTGTGCTGTGCAAATGTTCCTTGGCTTGGCCATGGGGACAACAGAGTGTGTGCTCCTGGGCATGATGGCCTTTGATCGGTATGTGGCTATTTGCAACCCTCTAAGATATTCTGTCATCATGAGCAAGGGTTCCTATGTGCCCATGGCAGCTGGCTCCTGGATCATAGGAGTTGTAAACTCTACAGTACAAACTGGGTGTGTAGTGCAGTTGCCCTTCTGCAGGAATAATGTCATCAATCATTTCACCTGTGAAATTCTGGCTGTCATGAAATTGGCCTGTGCTGATATCTCAGGTAATGAGTTCATCATGCTTGTGGCCACAACCTTATTCATAATGACACCATTATTGTTAATCATTATCTCTTACACATTAATTATTATCAGCATCCTCAGAATTCGCTCTTCTGAGGGGAGAAGCAAAGTCTTCTCTACCTGCTCAGCCCACTTGACTGTGGTGATAATATTCTATGGAACCATTCTCTTCATGTACATGAAGCCCAAGTCTACAGAGATACTTAATTCAGATGACATGGATGCTACTGACAAACTTGTATCTGTGTTCTATGGAGTGATGACTCCTATGATTAATCCTTTAATTTATAGTCTCAGGAACAAGGATGTGAAGGAAGCAGTAAAACATTTACTGAGAAGAAAAATTTTTGATAAGTAAATGGAAAAGGGACAGGTAACTTTTATAATCGCAATGTAGAAGTCAATTAATCAATTTTGTTGGTTAGTCGCTGAGTCTTCTCCAACTTTTTTGCAACCCAGTGGACTGTAGCCCATCAGACTCCTCTGTCTATGGGATTTCCTAGGCAAGAATATGAATGGGTTGCCATTTTCTTCTCTAGGGGATCTTCCTGATCCAGGGATCAAACTCTCATCTCCTGCATTGGCAGACGGATTCTTTACCACTGAGCCACCTGGGAAGCCCCTCATATCCAACTAGGAGGCATTAAATTATTCTTTTCTACTTTCCACATATCTGCTTTGGCAGTTTTTTTTTTAATATATATATACCTTCTGATACATGGGATCTAACTGCTTTGGTCTTACAACCAAATACTTGATATTTAAAGCTGTAAATAGAAATAACTTCTGAGTCAAATTACCCACTGATAAAAATAGAGCTATATCTTTTTCTCTGTTCCATTGTCTCTCTATCCATGAAGTATTTAATGTATTGCCAATCCAAGAGGAATCTGTTATTAAGAAATGTGAATCTATCTTTTAGATGATTTTTACATTTGATTTTTATCTGGGGTTTATATTTCTTTCCTCTGTTTGTAACCTTCAATCTTTAAAAAAATCACCTTTGTCATTTTATTTCTTATTTTTATTTAAAATATTTATTTATATGAAACGAATTGCCAGTCCAGGTTCGATGCATGATACTGGATGCTTGGGGGTGGTGCTCTGAGATGACCCAGAGGGATGGTACGGGGAGGGAGGAGGGAAGGGGGTTCAGGATGGGGAACACATGTATACCTGTGGCAGATTCATGTTGATGTATGGCAAAACCAATACAATATTGTAAACTAAGTAACCTCCAATTAAAATAAATAGACTTCTTTGGAGAAATGTCTATTTAGTTCTTTGGCCCATTTTTTGATTGGGTCGTTTATTTTTCTGGAGTTGAGCTGCAGAAGTTGCTTGTATATTTTTGAGATTAGTTGTTTGTCAGTTGCTTCATTTGCTATTATTTTCTCCCATTCAGAAGGCTGTCTTTTCACCTTGCTTATATTTTCCTTTGTTGTGCAGAAGCTTTTAATTTTAATTAGATCCCATTTGTTTATTTTTGCTTTTATTTCCAGCATTCTGGGAGGTGGATCATAGAGGATCCTGCTGTGATTTATGTCTGAGAGTGTTTTGCCTATGTTCTCCTCTAGGAGTTTTATAGTTTCTGATCTTACATTTAGATCTTTAATCCATTTTGAGTTTATTTTTGTGTGCGGTGTTAGAAAGTGATCTAGTTTCATTCTTTTACAAGTGGTTGACCAGTTTTCCCAGCACCACTTGTTAAAGAGATTGTCTTTACTCCATTGTATATTCTTGCCTCCTTTGTCAAAGATAAGGTGTCCATATGTGTGTGGATTTATCTCTGGGCTTTCTATTTTGTTCCATTGATCTATATGTCTGTCTTTGTGCCAGTACCATACTGTCTTGATGACTGTGGCTTTGTAGTAGAGCCTGAAGTCAGGCAAGTTGATTCCTCCAGTTCCATTCTTCTTTCTCAAGATTGCTTTGGCTATTCGAGGTTTTTTGTATTTCCATACAAATCTTGAAATTATTTGTTCTAGTTCTGTGAAAAATGTGGCTGGTAGCTTGATAGGGATTGCATTGAATTTGTAAATTGCTTTGGGTAGTATACTCATTTTCACTATATTGATTCTTCCAATCCATGAACATGGTATATTTCTCCATCTATTAGTGTCCTCTTTGATTTCTTTCATCAGTGTTTTATAGTTTTCTATATATAGGTCTTTAGTTTCTTTAGGTAGATATATTCCTAAGTATACGGATGGCTAACAAACACATGAAAAGATGCTCAACATCACTCATTATTAGAGAAATGCAAATCAAAACCACAATGAGGTACCACTTCACACCAGTCAGAATGGCTGTGATCCAAAAATCTGCAAGCAATAAATGCTGGAGAGGGTGTGGAGAAAAGGGAACCCTCCTACACTGTTGGTGGGAATGCAAACTAGTACAGCCACTATGGAGAACAGTGTGGAGATTCCTTTAAAAATTGCAAATAGAACTACCTTATGACCCAGCAATCCCACTTCTGGGCATACACACCGAGGAAACCAGAATTGAAAGAGACACATGTACCCCAATGTTCATCGCAGCACTGTTTATAATAGCCAGGACATGGAAACAACCTAGATGTCCATCAGCAGATGAATGGATAAGAAAGCTGTGGTACATATACACAATGGAGTATTACTCAGCCGTTAAAAAGAATTCATTTGAATCAGTTCTGATGAGATGGATGAAACTGGAGCCGATTATACAGAGTGAAGTAAGCCAGAAAGAAAAACACCAATACAGTATACTAACACATATATATGGAATTTAGGAAGATGGCAATGACGACCCTGTATGCAAGACAGGGAAAGAGACACAGATGTGTATAACGGACTTTTGGACTCAGAGGGAGAGGGAGAGGGTGGGATGATTTGGGAGAATGACATTCTAACATGTATACTATCATGTGAATTGAATCGCCAGTCTATGTCTGACGCAGGATGCAGCATGCTTGGGGCTGGTGCATGGGGATGACCCAGAAAGATGTTATGGGGAGGGAGGTGGGAGGGGGGTTCATGTTTGGGAATGCATGTAAGAATTAAAGATTTTAAAATTTAAAAAATAAAAAACTAAAAAAAAAAAATAAATAAATAAATAAAAATTAAAAAAAATAAAATAAATAGACATATTAATATATACATATTTATTTATTTGGCTCTGTTGGATCTTAGTTGCAGCATGTGGGATATTGCAGCACATGAACCTTCTAGTGATGGCATGTGGACTCCAGAGCTCACGGTCTCAATAGTTGTAGCACTCAGGCTTACTGGGCTTGGTTGTCCCAGGTATGTGGGATTTTAGTTCCCCAACCAGAGATTTGAACCCATGTCCCTTTCACTGAAAGTCAGATTCCCAACCATTGGACCATAAAGGAAGTCCCTATTTCTTCTTGATCTGAGGTGCACACTTCAGATTTTCATCTTAGACTTTAATGTTTATTTTAATATTACATCTCTTTTCTCTGTAACTGCTATCATACTAGCCTCTGAATTTTAAATTTTATTTAGTTTTGATTATGTTTATTTTAGAATTAAAAAAAAACTTTGAGGTAGTAAGTTACTTGGTTTTATTTCTCTTTGATTGCTTTAGCTTTCTAATGCTAACAAAAATCCCATAATACTTAATTGTTCATTTTTATTTAGATTTTAAAATATTGTTGGTTTTCTATCTTATCCTTCAATTTTTTTTTTAATCTTGTAGTTATGTTCACTATAAGGAAGGCATACATTTCTCCTCTTACGTTTCACAAATGAGGCAGTGAGGAACATTATACAGATTATCATAACACAAAGAGAGAAATTGAGTCTGTTTCTCTTCAGTCCTTTCTATTTCTATCTCTATCTCCTTGAAACGTTGTTATAATCTATTAGTAATTTTTTGAGAATGTTCTCTAAGAAATTTAGGATAACCATCAGTTAATTATTCCCAGGTCCTACATATAACTAAAAAAAAGAAAAAAAAAAACAAAACAAAAATAAGACCTAACTGACTTCCTCTTGGAATGGTATGCTTTCTGAAACTGTACAGGGAATAAAATGAGTTCTTCAGAGTTTCTTTTCTGAAAAGTATATCAGTTCAGTTCAGTTAAGTCACTAGGTCGTGTCCGACTCTTTGCGACCCCATGAATCGCAGCACGTCAGGCCCCCCTGTCCATCACCATCTCCCGGAGTTCACTCAGACACACGTCCATCGAGTCTGTGATGCCATCCAGCCATCTCATCCTGGGTCATCCCCTTCTCCTCCTGCCCCCAATCCCTCCCAGCATCAGAGTCTTTTCCAATGAGTCAACTCTTTGCATGAGGTGGCCAAAGTACTGGAGCTTCAGCTTTAGCATCATTCCTTCCAAAGAAATCCCAGGGCTGATCGCCTTCAGAATAGACTGGTTGGATCTCCTTGCAGTCCACGGGACTCTCAAGAGTCTTCTCCAACACCACATTTCAAAAGCATCAATTCTTTGGCGCTCAGCCTTCTTCACAGTCCAACTCTCACATCCATACATGACAGGAAAAACCATAGCCTTGACTAGACGGACCTTAGTCAGCAAAGTAATGTCTCTGCTTTTGAATATACTATCTAGGTTGGTCATAACTTTTCTTCCAAGGAGTAAGCGTCTTTTAATTTCATGGCTGCAGTCACCATCTGCAGTGATTTTGGAGCCCAAAAAAATAAAGTCTGACACTGTTTCTACTGTTTCCCCATTTATTTCCCATGAAGTGATGGGACCAGATGCCGTGATCTTTGTTTTCTGAATGTTGAGCTTTAAGCCAACATTTTTACTATCCTCTTTCACTTTCATCAAGAGGCTTTTTAGCTCCTTTCACCTTCTGCCATAAGGGTGGTGTCATCTACATATCTGAGGTTATTGATATTTCTCCTGGCAATCTTGATTCCAGCTTGTGTTTCTTCCAGTCCAGCATTTCTCATGATGTACTCTGCATA
Organism: Ovis aries; assembly: GCF_016772045.2. Lineage (NCBI taxonomy): Eukaryota > Metazoa > Chordata > Mammalia > Artiodactyla > Bovidae > Ovis > Ovis aries. The sequence goes on from NC_056055.1 coordinate 18,515,780, forward strand.
TAAGTTAAATAAGCAGAGTGACAATATACAGCCTTGACGTGCTCCTTTTCCTATTTGGAACCAGTCTGTTGTTCCATGTCCAGTTCTAACTGTTGCTTCCTGACCTGCATACAGATTTCTCAAGGGACAGGTCAGGTGGTCTGGTATTCCCATCTCTTTCAGAATTTTCCACAGTTTATTGTGATCCACACAATCAAAGGCTTTGGCATAGGCAATAAAGCACAAATAGATGTTTTTCTGGAACTCTCTTGCTTTTTCCATGATCCAGCGGATGTTAGCAATTTGATCTCTGGTTCGTCTGCCTTTTCTAAAACCAGCTTGAACATCAGGGAGTTCATCAGGTTCAGGTATTGCTGAAGCCTGGTTTGGAGAATTTTGAGCATTACTTTACTAGCATGTGAGATGAATGCAATTGTGTGATAGTTTGAGCATTCTTTTGCATTAATTTTTTGTGTTATTCTTTTACATTTACTTATTTCATCATGATGGTCAATGAGAAGCTGCCCCAAAAGATTTTTTCTTGAAAAGTGAGACCACAGTTTTTTCACTGGTTTTCAGGTTTTTTCAATAGTTGGATTCAATGTTGGTCATTATGCACCCTCTAGAAAGTGGAAACACCATATGGAAAGATTGATCTTTCTTTGGGAACAGAGACTAGCAATTTTCGAATTTCATTTGACTTTATTGGGACAGAAAAATGTGTCGTTCCGAGGGAGATAGAATACAGAAGTGTGACGGAATAGTTGTTTTTAGAAACTTCTGTTTGTGGCTAAGTATTTCTTATTCCTGATCACTATTTAGGCTTCATTGCTAGTCATTTGTGCCTGTTCTTCAGTGTCATCAATGTTGATGTGGTTCTTTTTCCAGTTTGTTTTATGCCATGTGTGGATTATTTTCCCTTTGTTCCCTGAGCTATAGCTGGCTCTGGACTTCTTTTTGTTAACTGAAAATGTGAGGAAGAGTTGACTCATTGGAAAAGACTCTGATGCTGGGAGGGATTGGGGGCAGGAGGAAAAGGGGACGACAGAGGATGAGATGGCTGGATGGCATCACCGACTCGATGGACGTGAGTTTGAGTGAACTCTGGGAGTTGGTGATGGACAGGGAAGCCTGGCGTGCTGCAATTCATTGGGTTGCAAAGAGCTGGACACGAATGAGCGACTGAACTGAACTGATAAGGAAATTATGATGCAGAAAAGGAAACAAGAAAACCTTAATTAGATATCTCTTTCTTCCTAACCTCCACCATAAGGAAGATTCTTTATCATCTAACTCTCTTCTTATCCCTGGTCTCCTATTATCTTAATAGGGTTCACTGTGCCTTAGTTCCAAGGGTGTATGATATTGTCAGAGATTGATTGTTTTCCTAGCTTGACTCCATGGACTTAGGTCTGGTCCTTGGAAGATATCAGGTGTAAACCAAAGTAGTTTTCATCATCTATGGGACAAACAGTACTGTTTTAGGGTGCTGGTCGCAAAATATGATGCCAATATTTTGTGTGTGAAGCATCCTGTGGTCTTGAAATGTGATGACCCTAAGGGAAACATCCTTGGAATGGTGACCATATCTTTTGATTTGCTCAGAACTTGTCTAATTAATACCAGCTGCTACAGTGTAATTAGTAATTACTCATTTCATGTCGAAAGTGTCCTAGCTTGGATCATCTAATTTATGGGCACACTAAACTGTAGAGCCTATTTGAGACAATGTAAGAATCAAATTCCAGGGGAGTGATAGGAATAGCAGATCATAACAGTGTGATAGCAGTATCCTGAGGGGGAGGAGGTGGACATCTATTCAGCACATGTGAGATACTCCCAGGGACTCTTCAAGCTAATTGGGAAGGTCGTTCATCAAATTTGGAGATAGTCTACTAGGAAAACATGCTACAAATTAGATTTTGGGTTGTCACTGAAAATTATGTAATGCCTATCCATAATAATAACTTTGTATGGATCTATGAACATTTAGGCAGTAATTCACTAGAATAGTCATTATTTCTGGCAGCTCCTCTTTAGGATACTAATACTGTATCATCTGTTTATTTAAAAAGTGTTATTTTCTTCATTATAGAGGGGCTGATAACCAACTCATCTAAAATGATAAGTAAGCATTAAATAACAAGTAAAAAATATGAGTCCAAAACAAAGAAACTTTGTTTTCCCACTGAAAATGTTAGTTTTTCATCAGAAAATCACTTTAAAAAATAATTAAAATATTTAAAAATACAATTTAAAAGGTTATATAATATTTAGTTATTACTAAATATTGGCTATATTTTCTATGTTATAAATACATATTTCTAGCCTATGTTATACTCAATAGTTTCTATCTCCTACTTGCCTGCCCATATATCCTGCCCCACTCAATACCACTGGTAAGCCCTCATTTGTTCTGTTTGTTGTTGTTCAGTTGAGAAGTCACATCCAACTCTTTGTTACTCCATGAACTGCAGCATGTCAGGCTTCGTTGTCCTTCACTATCTCCTGGAGTTTGATCAAACTCATGTCCACTGATCTGGTGATTCCATCCAACCATCTCATCGTCTGTCGCCCCATTTTCCTTCCATCCTCAGTCTTTCTCAACTTCAGGGTAGAGGGGAGATCTAGATCCATGAGTCTGCTTCTTTTCTGTTGGATTCACTAGTTTGTTGTATTTTTTAGGTTCCACGTATAAGTAATATCATATCACTTTTCTTTCTTTGTCTGACTTGTTTCATAATGTCCTCTGAGTCCATCCATATTGCTGCAAAAGGCAAATCTTTTATCTAAGTGTAAGGCCAGATACTACATAAATCCTACACAAATCCTAGAGGAAAACATAGGCAGAACACTCTTTGACATAAATTGCAGCAATAATTTTTTTGGATATGTATCTTAAAGTAAAGGAAATAAAAGTAGAAATTAAAAAAAATGGTGCCTTCTTAAACGTAAAGGCTTTTGCATAGTAAAGGAAACCATCACCAAAATGAAAAGACCACTTAGTGAATAGGGGAAGATATTTGTAAAGCATATGACCGATAAAGGATCAATATCCAATGTATATAAATGGATCATACAGCTCAACCTCAAAAAAGAAAACAACCTGATTTAAAAATGAGCAGAAGAACTGAATAGATATTCTTCAAGAGAGGAAATGCAGATGGCCAACAGTACATGAAAAGATGCTCAACATAGCTAATTATCAGGGAAATTCAAATCAAAATCATAATGAGATATCACCTCCCACATGTCAGAATAGCTACCATCAAAAAGAACATAAGTAACAAATGTTGATGAGAATGTAGAGAAAAGGAAACCCTGTACACTGTTGATGGAAATAAAAATTTGTGCAGTCACTGTGGAAGACAATATGGAAATTTCTCAAAAAGCTAAAAATAGAACTACCATATGACCTAGCAATTCTACTCCTGGATATACATCCAGAAAACACAAAAACACTACTTCAAAAACATATGTGCATCCCAATGTACATAGTGGCACTATTTGCAATAGCCAAGACTGTATATTGTCATCCGCTTATTTAACTTATATGCAGAGTACATCATGTGAAATGCTGGACTGGGTGAATCAAAAGCTGGAACTAAGATTGCTGGTAGAAATATCAACAACCTTAGATATGCAGATGTTACCACTTTAATGGCAGAACGCAAAGAGAAACTAAAGAGCTTCCTGATGAAGGTGAAAGAGGAGAGTGAAAAAGCTGGCTTAAAACTCAGTATTCAAAAAATGAAGATCATGGCATCTGGTCCCATCACTTCATGGCAAATAGATGGCAAAAAAGTGGAAACAGTGATAGATTTTATTTTCTTGGGCTCCAAAATCATTGCAGATGGTGACTGCAGCCATGTAATTAAAAGGTACTTGTTCCTTGGAAGAAGAGTTATGACAATCCTAGACAAAGTATAATGTTTTTTAAGCAAATTAGATTGCTTCTGAATGAGTCAGGATATGAGGAGCTAAGGTTCTAGAGAGAGAGTTAAACCTACCAATACATTCTATTCTGAACTGAAGGGAGGCCAAGTTTCTGAATTAAGGAAGTTAAATGATCTCAGCAGGTATAATTCATTTACCACATGAAGCACTTGCTAAGTTTTAGGCTGCCCAGAGTAAGAGTGCTGGAAATTGAGCAAAAGGAGGTTAAATATGTTAGGTTAAGTTTTATCAGTCCCACAGTGGGTATGAGATAAAAATTGAAGTCCATTGACTCTTGAAAGGGAAATCTCCCTTGTACACACTCCAGGTTCTCAGTTTGGAACCTAGAGGGATAAATCTAAAACAGGAGATGAAACAGATTTTTGGCCAAGTTCTACAAAACCTGAAATCCATCTCTAACTTGTCTCAGTGACTCTTTGGATCAAAGCAATCTTTCTCAATCTAGGGTTGTATCAAAGATAAAGGAAATTCTCTTTGTATAAATAAAACATCATCCAGAGATTATATGTTTTTTATGTATGATAACTGGTAAGATGTAAGATCAAAAGATGAAAACAGATGATTGAAAACAGATCATCTCAGGATGATCCAGATATAGAAGTTACCAGACCTATTTGAAAATAACCAGTGTTAGCATGTACCTTTACATACATTACAAGATGACAAGTTCACTTGAGCATTTGATGTTATATTAAAACATCAAGTAGATATTATGGAGCTGAAAAATACAGCCAGAAGGAGGAACTAGAGATGGATTTACGACAACTTAGACAAAGTTGAAGAAAGGCTTAGCAAATTGAAAGGTTAATCAGTAGAAATATCCAGACTAATGTATGGAGAAAAAAAGAATGGAAAATACAGAAAGGACTGTAAGAGCTTATATAGGACATGTTGGTAAAACTAGTATGTATAGCTGAACACTCAGGAGGAGAGGAAAAAGGGGAAATGGGATAGAAAAGAAATTGGCTAATACTGAATGATTTTCTCAAACTTATGGAAGACATCAAGCCTTAAACTCAAGATCTATAATGTTAAGAAGGGTAAATAAAAAGAAAGCCACATTTAAGAATCTCTTTGTAAAATGTTAGAAAACCAATAATAAAAATAAATGTAAAATTCAGTCAAAGTAAATAACAGACATTTTTCCTCAAAGAAGTAGAGCCCAAGAAAACAAGAAAACAATCTAGAGCCCAAATCTCACCTTGGGGCCATTTAAAAATGGAATAAGAATGTTTTATCTGCTATTACTCTGATAACTGAGATAATTATAGAGATTGCTGAAAATGAATGGCTCACATTACAAGCTCAGAGGCTATTTGGGATGGCATCTCTATAGTTCTATTAATTGGAATGTTTGCTATATAGTTCAAGGGCCATCTGCAGAGGAATGGGATAGGCAAATGGTCTCCTCTAGTTCTGCTTGCACAGATATTTCTCAAGAATCAGGCCTTTTACTTAGCCAAGTGCCTTGAAATTATTACAAAAATTTTACTACTTTTTTTTTTTTTGCCCTGAATTTCTTAATTGAACTTGGAGAATTACACCCAGGAGAAATGGAAACTTTCTTAACTTCTTTAGGTTTCAGAATAACAAAGTTAAATTGTTAAGGGAGTTGGAAGGTCCCTAAAAGCAGTAGGAGACTTTAGTAGTGAAGTTCTAGGGATTGCCCTTTGGAAGATTTTTGGAGAAAATCATAGGGGGCGATTTGGGCAGAACAAATCTTCATATCATTATTTCTCTTAAGAAATTATTAAACAGTTTTTAATTAACATGAGCTATGTATGTTGACATAGTGAGTCAGGCAACAATTGGGTTGATGTTTTGCAAACTAAGAACATCCATGTCCTTTTCTATTATAATCTTCTGATAAAAATACCTCTGCACAACCCACTTTAATACAGTTTTCTTAGAATACTATCAAAATTGCAAATTTTAGAATCTTTTACTCTTTTGAGCACTACACTAGACTCTCAAGAAAGACTTTGCTGAAGATCACCTTTAAATATTGAAGCACACTTTAACCAAAAGTAAAGATGTGCATTCCGTGTGCTGAGGTAAATGGGAACAGACATTAGCCATCTCCTGTAATCTCAGATTTACAAAATTTATTAATAGGTCTTAGCTATGCCAGGAAACCAGAATAAAGATCTTTACTTTAAAGAGAAACACTAGTTGATAGAAAAAATATTGAGATGAAAAATGAATTTTGAAGGTGGGATAAAACTTTTGACAATGTGTTCCAGATTTTCTCATTTGCCTAGACAAGTCATTGAACTCCCTCAAGTATATGTCAACTATTTTTTTGCATTTAAAATTTTTTATTGATGTACAGTTGATTTACAATATGTGTCAGTGTCTAGTGTATGGCAAGGTGATTCAGTCAAATATATACACATATTCTTTTTCATTATGGTTTATTATAGGATTTACATATATTATAGTTCCCTGAATTATCTGTCAATTTTAAAATGAGAAGGTTGGGTTAGGAGTTTAGAGTCTATTCTGGCTCTGACATTTAGAAAGAAAGAGAGGGATTTGTTGAAAAAAGTTTAATTATCTTAGCATTGTAATCAGAAATCATTTTAGAGACAGAAAGTATAAAGTGACTTGGAGTAGGTGAGACCCTGACAAAGATCTAAGATAAGAATGAGGGAATGAGTGGAACTCAATCTGGATGAGCAGAGAAGGCAATGGCACCCCACTCCAGTACTCTTGCCTGGAAAATCCCATGGATGGAGGAGCCTGGTAGGATGCAGTCCATGGGGTCGCTAAGAGTTGGACACGACTGAGCGACTTCACTTTTGCTTTTCACTTTCATGCACTGGAGAAGGAAATGGCAACCCACTCCAGTGTTCTTGCCTGGAGAATCCCAGGGACAGGGGAGCCTGGTGGGCTGCTGTCTATGGGGTCGCACAGAGTTGGACACGACTGAAGCGACTCAGCAATCTGGATGAGAAAAGGAGAAGACTTCATTGTTTTGTTTCTAAAAGTAGACAGAAGAGCAGGTGAAGGGAGAGGGAACACGAGGGCCCAGAGCCAGAAAAAGAAAACTGAGTGCTGGGTGGGGAAAACCCAGCAGAGAAACCCTCAGTGGAGTGGAGGTGTATGCTGACCAAAGTGGATGTTACAGACCAGGCATGTCTAACTTTTGCCTTTCTGGAAATAATTGGTAAAGTGTTTGATTTTCATACATGGATTGGAGGTTGAAATTTTAATAAATTTTGAAAGATTTGCTATGTTTTAAAAATCTGAGTCAATGTGGGCCAGGACTATAGCAGCATAGAGGCAATTATGCTTCAGGAAAGCAGGGAGAACATGAAATCATAAACCACTATTGTGATTGTGTGAAACATTAAAGTGATCATGGAATTGGCGTTATGGAGGGAGAATTTAAAGCAAGTTAATCTAGATCTTGCAAATCTGCACAAGATAGAAACTATTACCCTTCAGTTGTGTCCAACTCTTTGTGACCCCATGGATCATAGCCCGTGAGGCTCCTCTGTCCATGGAATTTTCTTGACAAGCATACTGGTGGGGTTGCTATACACTCCTCCAGGCTTTCTTCTTGTCCCATGAATCAAACTTGTGTCTCTTACATCTCTTGCATCGCTTGCAGATTCTTTACTGCTGAGCCACCAGAGAGCCGGTAAAATCATGTTTCAAAGAGGTCAAGTGATTTGCTAAATTTTGCATGCCAGTAAGTAGCATGGTTGGTTTCAGAGCCTAAAATCTCATACTCTGAGGACAGTGCTCTAATTCCGTACAGAAGATGACCTTTTGAAAAGTATTTCTTCCTCTTCTAAGAGCATAAGTGATCATTGCCTTTTACATGTCTCACTGTATCAGTTCAGTTCAGTCGCTCAGTCGTGTCCGACTCTTTGCGACACCATGAATCGCAGCACGTCAGGCCTCCCTGTCCATCACCAACTCCCGGAGTTCACTCAGACTCACATCCATCGAGTCCGTGATGCCATCCAGCCATCTCATCCTGGGTCATCCCCTTCTCCTCCTGCCCGCAATCCCTCCCAGCATCAGAGTCTTTTCCAATGAGTCAACTCTTCGCATGAGGTGGCCAAAGTACTGGAGTTTCAGCTTTAGCATCATTCCTTCCAAAGAAATCCCAGGGCTGATCTCCTTCAGCATGGACTAGTTGGATCTCCTTGCAGTCCAAGGGACTCTCAAAAGTCTTCTCCAACACCACAGTTGAAAAGCATCAATTCTTCAGTGCTCAGCCTTCTTCACAGTCCAACTCTTACATCCATACATGACCACAGGAAAAACCATAGTCGACTAGATGGACCTAAGTTGGCAAATAATGTCTCTGCTTTTGAATATACTATCTAGGTTCATCATAACTTTTCTTCCAAGGAGAAATTTCATGGCTGCAGTCACCATCTGCCGTGATTTTGGAGCCTCCTAAAAATAAAGTCTGACACTGTTTCCACTGTTTCCCCATCTATTTCCCATGAAGTGATGGGACCAGATGCCATGATCTTTGTTTTCTGAATGTTGAGCTTCAAGCCAACTTTTTCACTCTCCTCTTTCACTTTCATCAAGAGGCTTTTAGTTCCTCTTCACTTTCTGCCATAAGGGTGGTGTCATCTGCATATCTGAGATTATTGATATTTCTCCCAGCAATCTTGATTCCAGCTTGTTTCTTCCAGTCCAGCGTTTCTCATGATGTACTCTGCATAGAAGTTAAATAAGCAGGATGACAATATGCAGCCTTGACGTGCTCCTTTTCCTATTTGGAACCAGTCTGTTGTTCCATGTCCAGTTCTAACTGTTGCTTCCTGACCTGCATACAGATTTCTCAAGAGGCAGGTTAGGTGGTCTGGTATTCCCATCTCTGTCAGAATTTTCCACAGTTTATTGTGATCCACACAGTGAAAGGCTTTGGCATAGTCAATAAAGCAGAAGTAGGTGTTTTTCTGGAACTCTCTTGCTTTTTCCATGATCCAGCGGATGTTGGCAATTTGATCTCTGGTTCCTTTGCCTTTTCTAAAACCAGCTTGAACATCAGGAATTTCACGGTTCAGGTATTGCTGAAGCCTGGTTTGGAGAATTTTGAGCATTACTTTACTAGCATGTGAGGTGAGGTGAGGTGAAGTCACTCAGTGGTGTCCGACTCTTTGCGACCCTGTGGACTGTAACCTACTAGGCTTCTCCATCCATGGGATTCTCCAGGCAAGAATACTGGAGTGAATTGCCATTTCCTTCTCCAGGAGATCTTCCCGACCCAGGGATCAAACCCGGGTCTCCCGCATTGGAGGCAGACGCTTCACTAGCATGTGAGATGAGTGCAATTGTGCGGTAGTTTGAGCATTCTTTTGCGTTGCCCTTCTTTGGAACTGGAATGAAAACTGACCTTTTCCAGTCCTGTGGCCACTGCTGAGTTTTCCAAACTTGCTGACATATTGAGTGCAGCACTTTCACAGCATCATCTTCCAGGATTTGAAAGAGCTCCACTGGAATTCCATCACCTCCACTAGCTTTGTTCGTAGTGATGCTTTGTAAGGCCCACTTGACTTCACATTCCAAGATGTCTGGCTCTAGATTAGTGATCACATCATCATGACTATCTGGGTTGTGACGATCTTTTTGTACAGTTCTTCTGTGTATTCTTGCCACCTCTTCTTAATATCTTCTGCTTCTATTAGGTCCAGACTATTTCTGTCCTTTATTGAGCCCATCTTTCCATGGAATGTTCCCTTGGTATCTCTAATTTTCTTGAAGAGATCTCTAGTCTTTCCCATTCTGTTGTTTTCCTCTATTTCTTTGCATTGATTGCTGAAGAAGGCTTTCTTATCTCTTCTTGCTATTCTTTGGAACTCTGCATTCAGAAGCTTATATCTTTCGTTTTCTCCTTTGCTTTTCGCCTCTCTTCTTTTCACAGCTATTTGTAAGGCTGTATATCAAATACTTAAAAGTAAGAGCTAATCATTTTGTTTCTTAATTCAACTGGTTTCTTTAAGATCAGAGAAATGATCAGGGAAATTTGCAGATGTCTGTAACAAGTTCATAGATTTTCAGGCTTTTATGTTGCCACAGAGATCCAAAGTGAAAATGCATTTATCTTAACACATGTCAAAAACTTGCCATGTTCAAAGCAGCCATGTGTAATTAAAAATCTTAAACATGACTTATTACTTTGCTAGTATTGTGAGGAACAATCTCTTCACAAGCCCAGTGTCCACTGCAGTGGCAATAGGGATATGCATATCTAGCTATAGTCAGTGTGATATACTTGAACTACATAACTGTGTACCAAGCATGAAGCTGTACTTATGATTTATGGCATACAGTTTTGGTAACTAATTGAAATACTCAACAACGTTAAGATTAGAGCTGGGAAGGAAAGGTACTTTAGATAGATAATTGCATATTAAAATATATAAAAAATAAATTTGCATGCTAAGAATGTGCACCCACAGAGTGGTTGTTTTAGAGCAGAAGGTAGGAGTATTGGAAGATGAGATCAGAGAAGTAGGCAATGATGAGAATGTGAGGCTGGTGTAATTTGTGACTGAATTTGTTTGAACTCTATTTTGAAAGACAGTGGTTTTCAAACATACTTCCATATGTGATCAGTTGTGAGATATATTGTAAATAATTTGCTTTATATTATGAATTACTTAATGTAATAAAGGATGGGTTCAAGATTATTCCATAGTCAAAAATGCCTTCTTGAAGACAGATATAACATAGTGTTAGAGTGAGTGGACTCTTGCTTATCTCCTGTTTATATTCCTTAGTGTGTGGCATTTCCATTTGCGGTTTTTTTTTTTTTTTCGCATAATTTGAAACTTTTTGGAATGCATCCAAAACCTTTCCTGTTTCAACTTTTACAACAACAACAACAAAAATGTTTCTTTGCCCAGAAACTTCTTCTGATCTTTAACTTGACTGAGGCCAGTTCATATTTTGATTAAAACAAATCTCAAAATATCTTCCTAAGCATTGCCCCTGACATAGGTTAGCATTTGTCTCTGTGTTTGCCTAGTATCTTGGGGCATATGTATATCATGTTATTGTAAATTTTAATTTACTTGAGTGTGTCTTTTATTTGATTTTTATTTGCCTGAGAGAAGAACTTGTATAACCTCACTCTAGATTCTCAGTGCCTTAGAGTGTATTCAGTAAATGTTGGATGAATGAGTGAATATTGCTAGTAACATTGGAAGGCAATGCTCCCTTTAAAGTTCCTCTAATAAAAACTCCTTGAAAGTTGGTAGAGTGTAAATTTTAAACATAGGCCATATATACTTTTATTCACTATTACAGATGAACAAAGAAGAATAAAATGGACAAGACAAATGCAACAGTCATTTCTAATTTTATTTTTCTGGGATTTACTCACTATCCCAAAGTTGAAATCACCATATTTGTGCTGTGCTTGCTGATGTACTTGATCACCTTACTGAGTAATATTATTCTGATCTCGGTTAGTGTCCTGGATTCTCATCTACACACACCCATGTACTTCTTCCTCAGCAACCTGTCATGTCTGGACATCTGGTACACTTCTTCTGCCCTGACCCCAATGCTGGCAAATTTTATTTCAGGGAAAAACACCATCTCATTCTCAGGGTGTGCTGCTCAGATGTACTTCTCTCTGGCCATGGGCTCCACTGAGTGTGTGCTCCTGTCTGTGATGGCGTATGACCGATATGTAGCCATCTGCAACCCCCTGAGATACTCCATCATCATGAACAAGAAGATTTGTGTTCAGATTGCAGCTGGATCGTGGGTGACAGGATCCTTCACTGCCCTGGTGGAAATTGTGTCTGTGTTGCAGCTGTCACTGTGTGGAAGTAGTGTCATCAATCATTTCACTTGTGAGATTCTGGCCGTCCTGAAACTGGCTTGTGTCGACACTTCCAAGGTGCAGTTAATCATGCTGCTGATCAGTGTACTTCTTCTTCCTATGCCAATGCTCCTCATTTGTATCTCTTATGCATTCATCCTCTCTAGCATCCTAAGAATCAGCTCACTGGATGGTCGAAGCAAGGCTTTTTCAACATGTGCAGCCCACCTGAGTGTAGTGGTTTTATTCTATGGGACAGCTCTCTCCATGTACCTGAAGCCATCAACTATGGATTCACAGGAAATAGATAAATTTATAGCCTTGGTATACGCTGGCTTAACCCCCACATTGAATCCTATCATTTATAGTTTACGGAACAGAGAAGTGAAAGTGGCTGTGAAAAAATTGCTGGTTAGGAACCCTCTTTGTGCTCTTTCAGTCTCTAGTAGCAAATAATATCTGTAAACATTAAGGGATATTTAGTGCTTTCTATATATATCAGGAGATAATTGGGGTAGACACTCATTTTGAAATGTAATGTGCAATTTTCTAAGTCTCTTCTTTGACTAAGTACTGAAAGTCTAAGTAATATCAATGTATCATATATAAGTTTATCTGATCTTAAACAAATAGTCTCATGATAACAAATTTTAATTTTATTTGGGGTTATAGGGTTAAAATAATTATTTTTATTGGTTTAATGATATTTTTATTTCTTTCTAAAATTTTTTAAAATTTACATATATTGATTAATATGGTTTCAAGTCTATAACAAAATAATTCAGTTATGTGTGTATGTGTATTCTTTTTCAGATTCTTTTCCAAAGTAGGTTATGATAAGATATTGAATATTTTTCCCCATGTTTATAGTAGGTCCTGGTTATTTATCTGTTTTGTATGTAGGATTAGGTAATTGGGTATTTATTAGACTCAGGCTTCTCTGGTGGCTCAGTGGTGAAGAATTTGCCTGACAATGCAAGAGGCACAGGTTCTATCACTGGGTCGAGAAGATCCCCTATTAAAGGAAATGGCAATTCACTCCAGTATTATTGCCAGGGAAATCCTACAGACAGAGGAGCCTGGTGGGCTATATAGTCTATGGGGTTGCAAAAGAGTCGGACACAACTTAGTAACTAAACAACAACAGCAATCAATTAGTCTCAAATTCTCAATTTATCCATCATCCTCCTTTCATTTTTGGTAATGATAAGCTTGTTTTCTGTATCTGTGAGTCTATTTTATAAATAAATTCATTTTTATCATTTTTTGTAGACTCCACAAATTGATGGTATCATCTTTGTCTTTCTCTAATTTACTTCACTTAGTGTAATTTTTTCTAGATCCAGCCATGTTGTTGCAAAAGACATTGTTTTATCCTCTTTATAGTTGAGTAACATTACCCTGTATATGTATTCCACATCTTCTTTATTCATTCATCTGTCAGTGGACACTTAGGTTGCTTCCATGTCTTGCCTATTGCAAATACGCTGTTATGAACATTGGGGTGCATGTATCTTTTTGAATTAGCATTTTCTCTGTATATATACCCAGGAGTAGATTTCAGTATTCTATGGCAACTCTATTATTAGTTTTTTAAAGGACTTTCATACTGGTCTTCATTGTGGTTGTGCCAATCTGCATCCTCACAAGCAATGTAGGAGAGTTCACTTTTCTCCACACCTTCTCTAGCATTTATTATTTGTAGACATATTGATGATGGCCATTCTGATCAGTGTGAGGTGGTACTTCATTGTAAATATAACTTAAACATTAAATTATCATATTGGTGAATATTCAAAATTATGTATATGTACTCCGGGAGTTGGTGATGGACAAGGAGGCCTGGCGTGCTGCGATTCATGGGGTCGCAAAGAGTCGGACACGACTGAGCGACTGAACTGAACTGAACTGAATATACAAATGAATGTGAAGAGTTGGATATAAAGAAGGCTGAGCACTGAAGATTTTATGCTTTTGAACTGTGGTGTTAGAGAAGACTCTTGAGAGTCCCTTGGACTGCAAGGAGATCAAACCAGTCAATCCTAAAGGAAATTAATCCTGAATATTCATTGGAAGGACTGATGCTGAAGCTGAAACTCCAATACTTTGGCCACTTGATGTGAAGAGCCGATTCATTAGGAAAGACCCTGATGAGGGAAAAGATTGAAGACAGAAGGAGAAGGGGATGACAATGGATGAGATGGTTGGATGGCAACACGGACTCAATGGATGGCATCACTCAGTAGTGTGCTGCAGTCCATGGGGTCGCAAAGAGTTGAACATGACTGAGCAACTGAACAACAACTGATATAACAACAACAATATGCGAATGTAATTACTTTACTAGATTTTTAACTAATTTATTATTAGCCTCTGTGTAATGTTGGCTTGTATCCCTTAAAAAGTCTAATGTGGAAGGGCTGGCCCCCCATGCCCTACTCCCACACATACCTAGTACCTCAGAATGCATCTATATTTGAAGATATAACCTTTAAATGGTGGTTAAATTGAAACGAGGCTGTTATTGTAGGCCCTTATACAATCTGACTTGTGTCATTATAAGAAAAGAAAATTTGAATGCACATAGTGAGAAGGTGACTCTGTAGAAGCCAAGCAGAGGCCTCAGAAGACTTTAAACCTGCTAACATCCTAATCTTGGACTTCTAGCTTCCAAAACTATGACCTGATAAATTTCTGTTGTTAAGCCACCCAGTCCCTGATGTTTTGTTATGGCAGCATTAGCAAACTAGTATGAACTCTTTTTTAACATAACTAAATGGACTAGAAGTAATTACATATTCTCTAAATGTGTGGCTGTGTTTTAAATGTGTGGATATGTTTCTTTATGCAGATATGTGTGTGTGTGTGTAATGTGAACATCTATATACAGATATAAAATATCTGCAGAAATATATCCTGAATAGAAGTAGAGTGGATGAGTTCCAGTCAAGAAAAAAAATATCAGAGAGTTTAGTGGCATGTTGTTAGTCTTTAGATGCTAACGCTTTTTTTTTTTTTTTTCCGGTAAATTTACAAGAAGATAAAAGGTGTTTCAGTGAAACTACTAGTTGTTGCTGTTGTTGTTCAGTTGCTCAGTAGTGTCTGACTCTTGTGACCCCATGGACTGCTGCACACCAGGCTCCCCTGTCCTTCACTATCTCCTGAGCTTGCTCAAACTCATGTCCATTGAGTCAGTGATGCCATCCAAGCATCTCATCCTCTGACGTTCCCTTCTCCTCCTGCCTTCAATCTTTCCCAGCATCAAGGTCTTTTCTAATGAATCTACTCTTTGCATCAGGTGGCCAAAGTATTGGAGCTTCAGCTTCAGCATCAGTCCTTCCAGTGAATATTCAAACACTATTAGTACTCTGTTTAATCCTGTTATTCCAGACACCTGGTTCCTTAAATCCAATGGTATAAATGAACTCATTAGCACTTAGGAAAAAAAAAGACATGAAATCTGTGCTGTAGATATTACAATAATGAAAGCCTATTAAATAGGTGTAAAATATTGAAATATGTGAAATATCTTATTTTATAAACCACAATATACAAAGAAATAAAATGTATACTTAGAAATTTTCATAGCATTTGTGATCCCTCTCTGGACCAGATAGTTAAATGTACAAAACTTATTTGTTTTTTGTCATGGAATCATTAATATCTGTAGATTTTTTTAATGGTCTGGACTCAAGTTGAGGACTGCCCATTGATATAGAAGAAAGAGATAGAAGATATACTGGGATTAATTTTAGGACATTGTTAGCAAGTTATAACAAAGATTTATCTAGTTTGTCCAAAGAGCAACAACCTCAGGTAGTTAGATTGGAGTCAATGGACTGATCAAAAATTACCTGATAATAATACTTGAAAGCAATTATTTTTGTCTATTGGAGCAATAGTAGCAAGGTGAAAGAATGGATGTATCATAAGTATATATAAATAAATGCTAACACAGTGATGAGGCTTAAGATAATTATTAATTCCAACTTGTCATATTCACTCATCTGCCTTCCTTCAAAGATTAGACTTTCACTGTCTTCACAGGGTCAGAGAGAATCTGATCTATGGATGAGGAAGTAGAACTTAACCAAGCCCCTAAAATTCTAATTTTATATGAGCATTCCTAAAGTAAAGTTTGCATTCCTTTAAAAGTTTTCTGTTATCTGGCCTTGGGTTTATTATCTCCAAGTAAGTATTTTTCTGAAACTGACTTCACCAAATATGTATAAGCCTATGATTATAACTTCACTTTGTGAAGACCTCTTAAGTCTTCTGATACCATTCTAGGTGTTAGTATTGTGGTTTGGTCTGCCTGATTTTAATAAACTTCCATAGTACTCATGCTAGATAATGGTGGATTGCTTGTTATTTTATTGCCTATGACTTGTTGTTCAGTTGCTAAGTCATATCCGACTCTTTGAGACCCCATGAGCTGCAGTACACCATGCTTCCCTGTCCTTCACTGTATCCTGAAATTTGCTCAAAGTCGTCCATTGAGTCAGTGATGCTGTCCAACCATCTCATCCTCTGACGTCCCCTTCTCCTCCTGCCCTCAGTCTTTCCCAGCATTAGGGTTTTTCCAATGAGCTGGCTCTTCACATCAAGTGGTGAAAGTATTAGAGCTTCAGCTTCAGCATCAGTTCTTCCAATGAATATTCAGTATTAATTTCCTTTAGGATTGACTGGTTTGATCTCCTTGCTGTCCAAGGGACTCTCAAGAATCTTCTCCAGCATCACAATTTGAAAGCATCAATTTTTTGATGCTTACCCTTCTTTATGGTCCAACTCTTATATCTGTACATGACTACTGGAAAAACAAAACAAAACAAAACATAACTTTGACCATATAGACCATTGTTGGCAAAGTAATTTCTCTGTTTTTCAATATACTGTCTAGGTTTGTCATAACTTTTCTTCCAAGAAGCAAGAATCTTTTAATTTCATGGCTGCAGTCACTATCCATTGTGATTTTGGAGCCCAAGAAAATAAAATCTGTGGGTTTCCAGTTTTTCCCCATCTACTTGCCATGAATTAATGGGACCAAATGCCATGATCTTAGTTTTTTGGATATTGAGATTTAATCCAACTTTTTCCTATGACTAGTATTTCATATTTGGTTATTTTAATAAATTTAATACATTATTTTTAATACATTTAATATTTATTTAATGCATTTAAATTAGGATGGTGTTACCATTATTCATTTCTTTTTAAATACAATAAAAAGAGGAAATTGGAAGTCAAGGCTAATGGTTTCTTCCATATAAGAATTTGACCTCTCTGTGCTTTGGAAGATGGACACTGCAATGTCTACATTATGAAGCTGTGACATTCGGATGAGAAAATAAAAACCAGCAACCAATTGCTAGTAATTTTTATTATCAAAGGCAAGGGAAGAGAGAGATCCTCTCAGGACTTTTATGAGCATTCGTTTAAGGTGAGATGGTTTGATGAAGCCTGTTTGTCAAAAATCTTATCATACTGGGCTTTTTTTTCTGTAGAAAGAGCAGGTCAGTGAATATTTTCTCATACTCGTGTGATGTGATCAGGCTAAGATGTTAGGTTTAGAAAGACTGGTCTTTCTACAGTATAGAGGATCAATTGAGAATGGGACAAATGAGTTATAGGACCATGGAGACAGTGTACATAGAGGCAGTGAAGACTTAGAAAGCAATGAGATGAAAAGATAGGATGAATATGGGAGTTTCATGGTTACAGTATTGGATCTGAGGATCTTTTATGTATGGATAGTCATCAACGATGATTCAACTAGTATAAGTAAAGAACTCTGATGCAACCATTGACTGAATAAGAGGAGAAGCTTAAGGATGATGACTTCATAAAGGTAATGATGTAAGTTGGATGACTGGTTGACTGTGTTGACAACTAGACTTCCAGGTGAAGACAGATTAGTAAAGTCCAGGAGAGAAATCAGGAGTCAAGCTATATATTAAAAAGTCCTTTGCTCAGAGATGGCAATTGAGCACTAGGTGTGGATGATATTGTCTATGCAGAAGTTTGGGACAGATATCTATAAAATGATTGGCTTCATTTTTCTATAATTGATCAGAGTTGAAGTAAAGGGAAAAGAACAGAACACTTGTGATTTGGAGTATAGAGTCCAATTTGATTTTTGTCTGCACAAGCTGAGTGAACTTAGGCTATTTTTTAAACATGCTAGTTTTGATCTTCTCTTCTATGAAATACAGATAACTTAGTTACTATATTTATAATAAAATTCTTTCTTGTTACTTCTGAAAGAGCACCTGTCAGTCAGCTTATTTTATTTTAGAGTGTAATTGATTGATAAAAAATGTGTTAGTTTTAATTTTACAGCAAAATTATTCAGTAATATGTTTGTGTATCTATTAATCTTCAAATTCTTCTCCCATATACATTGTTAGTAATACTGAGCAGAGTTCCCTTTGCTATACAGTATATCTTTGATAGTATTCTTTTCATATACAGCAGTGTATAGATGCCCATCACAAACTCCCTATCTATTCCTCCCCCTCCCTCCTTCTCCCTTGGTAATAGTAAGTTCATTCTCTAAGCCTGTACGTCTGTTTCTAAGTTCATGTCTACTTTTCAGTTCAGTTCAGTCGCTCAGTCTTGTCCAACTCTTTGCAACCCCATGAACTGCAGCACGCCAGGCCTCCATCACCAACTCCCAGAGTCCACCCAAACCCATGTCCATTGTGTCGGTGATGCCATCCAACAAACTCATCCTCCATCGTCCCCTTCTCCCCCTACCTTCAATCTTTCCAAGCATCAGGGTCTTTTCAAATGAGTCAACTCTCTGCAATCAGGTGGCCAAAGTATTGGAGTTTCAGCTTCAACATCAGTCCCTCCAATGAACACCCAGGACTGATCTCCTTCAGAATGGACTGGTTGGATCTCCTTGCAGTCCAAGGGACTCTCCAGAGTCTTCTCCAGCACCACAGTTCAAAAGCATCAATTCTTCTAGATTCTGCATAAAACTGATATGATACAGTATTTGTCTTTCTCTGTCTGACTTACTTTGCTCAGTATGACAATCTATATGTCCATCCATGTTGCTGCATATGTCATTATTCCATTCTTTTTAATAGCTAAGTAATATTCCTTTCTTTATGTATATCACCTCTTTATCCACACACCTGTCAATGAACACTTAGGTTGCTTCCATGTCTTGGCTACATAGTCAGTTTTTGATCTTTATTCTGGCTAGATTCTGAATTCAACTCATTTGCGTTTACTTGTGATTTCAATTATATTGAGCAGCATCTGTTACTTTATTTCGAGTCTAGTCCTTTCACTCTGGCAGCTCTTAGGAATATTAGCATAAAATACCCCCAAATCTCTCCTCCTCTCTTTGTTGTCTGTCTCTCTCCACTCTATCTCTCTCCTCTTTGTCTCTTTCTATTTACCTTTCTTTCTCAGCTTTACTCCATTGCCACCCATTCTAGAATATACTGAAATATTTGTTTACTATTTCATTCATTAAGTCAGCACCAGCAACTTGATGGACATGAGTTTGAGCAAGCTCTGGAGGTTGGTACTGGACAGGGAAGCCCAGTGTGCTTCAGTCCATGGGGCTGCAAAGAGTTGGACACGACTGAGTGACTGAACTGAACTGATTTGTTTTCTGATGGGGAAAACAGAAAGGTGGGGAGGATTAGATTACTGCTTCTGACCAGGAAGAAACAGGGACCGTGTCTTGCCCTTCTACCTGAACCAATAAAAATAAAACAGATATAAATGTGAAAAATCAATTTTAAGATATTGAACATCAAACAACATAGGACAGTGATCCCTGAGAGATGAGGAATGAATGACGTGAACCCTTTAATTTTCCCGACTTACTTCCCTGAGTGATGAATTTCCAGGTAATAAGATAGGGAGAGGGAACCCATCAGGAAAGGATTTGAGGATGGAATTGAGAGGCCAGGGAGAACAAGGCAGCTAGTTTTCAAGTCCAAATCCAGAGAGGAGGAAGCTACAAAAAAAAAAAAAAAAAAAAAAAAGAACTAGAGCTCTAAAGGGACACTGCTCTGCACCTACTTCTGCTTTATTGACTACGCCAAAGCCTTTGACTGTGTGGATCACAACAAACTATGGAAAATTCTTAACAAGTTGGGAATACCAGACCATCTTACCTGCTTCCTGAGAAATCTGTATGCACGTCAAGAAGGAACAGTTAGAACAAGATATGGAACTACAGAGTAGGAAAGGAATACATCAAGGCTGTATATTGTCACCCTGCTTATTAAACTTAAATGACGTGTACATCATGAGAAACCCTGGCTGGAGGAAGCACAAGCTGTAATCAAGAATGCCAGGAGAAATATCAATAACCTCTGATATATAGGTACATCACCCTTATGGCATAAAATGAAGAGGAGCTAAAGAACCTCTTGATGAAAATGAAAGAGGAGAGTGAAAGGCAGGCTTAAAACTCAACATTCAAAAAACTAAGATCATGGCAGGTAATCCCTCCACTTCATGACAAATAGATGGGGAAACAATGGAAACAGTGACAGACTTTACATTCTTGGGCTCCCAAATCACTGCAGATGGTGACTGTAGCCATGAAATTAAATACATTTGCTCCTTGGAAGAAAAGCAGTGACCAATGTAGATAGCATATTAAAAAGCAGAGACATTACTTTACCAACAATGATCTGTCTAGTCAAAGCTTATGGATTTTCCGGTAGTCATGTATAGATGTGAAACTTGGACCATAAGGAAAGCTGAGCACTGAAGAATTGATGCTTTTGAACTGTTGAAGAAGACTCTTGAGAGTTCCTTGGACAGCAGGGAGAACCAACCAGTCAATCCTAAATGAGATCAGTCCTGAATGTTCACTGGATGGACTGATGCTGAAGCTGAAACTCGAATACATTGGCCACCTGATTTGGCACCTTTTTCTTTGGAAAAGATGATGATGCTGGGAAAGATTGAAGGCAGGAAGGGAAGGGGAAAACAGGATGAGATGGTTGGAGAGGATGAGATGGTTGGATGACATCACCGACTCAATGGACATGGGTTTGGGTGGACTCCGGGAGTTGGTAATGGATAGGGAAACCTGGTGTGCTGCAGTCCATGGGCTTGCAAAGAGTCGGACATGCACTGACTGAACTGAACTGAACTGATAGTATTCTATACCCAATGTACATATATTTCAAAGTTAACATTTTTTCATTTATCATTCTTAGAATCAGCACTGGTTTCATTTTAGTGGAAATTTAAATTTAGTAATCAAGGTCTGGCAATGGATTTACAATTACTATTAACATATCACTGCTCCCAGGTGTTCTCAGTGGTCACAACTGGGGAATAAGTGTGCTTTTATATGCACCTATGTACATGTAAATATACACACTTTTACAAATATTTGCATCCATATTTTGTTGTTGTTCAGTCGCTCAGTCACATCTGACTCTTTGCAATCCAATGAACTGTGGCCTACCAGGCTTTCCTGTGTTTCGCTAACTCCTGGAGTTTGCTCAAACTCATGTCTATTGAGTTGATGATGCCATCCAATCATCTCATCCTCTGCCACCCTCTTTTCCTCCTGCTCTGAATATTTCCCAGCATCAGGGTCTTTTCCAGTGAGTCGGTTCTTTGCATCAGGTGACCATAGTATTGGAGCTTCAGCTTCAGCATCAGTCCTTCCAATGAATAGTCAGGGTTGGTTTCCTTTAGGATTGACTGATTTGATCTCCTTGCTGTTCAAAGAACACTCAAGAGTCTTCTTCAGCACCACAATTTGAAAGCATCAGTTCTTTGGTGCTCAGCCTTTTTTATGGTCCATCTTTCACATCTGTATGTAACTACTGGAAAAACCATAGCTTTGACTATATGGCCTTTCTTGGCAAAGTGATGTCTCTACTTTTTAATATGCTGTCTAGGACCTGACTGTGGCTTGGATCATGAACTCCTTATTGCCAAATTCAGACTGAAATTGAAGAAAATGGAGAAAACCACTAGAACATTTAGGTATGACCTAAATCAAATCCCTTATGACTATACAGTGGAAGTGAGAAATAAATTTAAGGGACTAGTTCTGATAGACAGAGTGCCTGATGAACTATGGATGGAGGTTTGTGACACTGTACAGAAGACAGGAATCAAGACCATCCCCAAGAAAAAGAAATGCAAAAAAGCCAAATGGCTGTCTGGGGAGGCCTTACAAATAGCTGAAAGAAGGGAAACGAAAAGCAAAGGAGAAAATGAAAGATATACCCATTTGATGCAGAGTTCCAAAGAATGGCAAGGAGAGATAAGAAAGCCTTCCCCAGTGATCAGTGCAAAGAAATAGAGGAAAACAACAGAATGGGAAAGACTAGAGATCTCTTCAAGAAAATTAGAGATACCAAGGGAACATTTCATGCAAAGATGGGCTCAATAAAGAACAGAAATGCTATGGACCAAACAGAAGCAGAAGATATTAAGAAGAGGTGGCAAGAATACACAGAAGAACTGTACAAAAAGATCTTCATGACCCAGATAATCATGATGGTGTGATCACTCACCTAGAGCCAGACATCCTGGAATGGGAAGTCAAGTGGGCCTTAGGAACAATCACTACAAACAAAGCTAGTGGAAGTGATGGAATTCCAGTTGAGCTATTTCAAATCCTAGAAAAATGATGATGTGAAAGTGCTGGAGTCAATATGCCAGCAAATTTGGAAAACTCAAGCAGTGGCCACAGGACTGGAAAAGTCAGTTTTCATTTCAATCCCAAAGAAAGGCAATGCCAAAGAATGCTAAAACTACTGCACAGTTGTACTCATCTCACACACTAGTGAAGTAATGGTTAAAATTCTCCAAGCCAGGCTTCAGTAGTACATGAACTGTGAACTTGCTGATGTTCAAGCTGGTTTTAGAAAAGGCAGAAGAACCATAGGTCAAATTGCCAACATCTGCTGGATCATGGAAAAAGCAAGAGAGTTCCAGAAAAACATCTATTTCTGCTTTATTAAGTATGCTAAAACTTTTGACTGTGTGGATCACAATAAACTGTGGAAAACTCTGAAAGAGATGGGAATACCTGACCACCTGACCTGCCTCTTGAGAAACCTGTATGCAGGTCAAGAATCAACAATTAGAACTGGACATGAAACAACAGACTGGTTCCAAATAGGAAAAGGAGTACGTCAAGGCTGTATACTGTCACCCTGTTTATTTAACTTCTATGCAGAGTACATCATGAGAACGCTGGACTGGAATAAGCACAAGCTGGAATCAAGTTTGCTGGGAGAAATATCAATAACCTCAGATATGCAGATGACACCACCCTTATGGCAGAAAGTGAAGAGGAACTAAAAAGCCTCTTGCTGACAGTGAAAGAGGAGAGCGAAAAAGTTGGCTTAAAGCTCAACATTCAGAAAACAAAGATCATGGCATCGAGTCACATCACTTCATGGGAAATAGATGGGGAAACAGTGGAAACCGTGGTGGAGACAGTGTCAGACTTTATTTCGGGGGGCTCCAAAATCACTGCAGATGGTGATTGCAGCCATGAAATTAAAAGACGCTTACTCCTTGGAAGAAAAGTTATGACCAATCTAGATAGTATATTCAAAAGCAGAGGCCTTACTTTGCCGACTAAGGTCCATCTAGTCAAGGGTATGGTTTTTCCTGCGGTCATGCATGGATGTGAGAGTTGGACTGTGAAGAAAGCTGAGCGCCGAACAATTGATGCTTTTGAACTGTGGTGTTGGAGAAGACTCCTGAGAGTCCCTTGGACTGCAAGGAGATCCAACCAATCCATTCTGAAGGAGATCAGCCCTGGGATTTCTTTGGAAGGAATGATGCTAAAGCTGAAACTCCAGTACTTTGGCCACCTCACGCGAAGAGTTGACTCATTGGAAAAGACTTTGATGCTGGGAGGGATTGGAGGCAGGAGGAGAATGGGATGACTGAGGATGAGATGGCTGGATGGCATCACTGACTCGATGGACGTGAGTCTGAGTGAACTCCGGGAGTTTGTGATGGACAGGGAGGCCTAGCACGCTGCGATTCATGGTGTCCCAAAGAGTCGGACACAACTGAGTGACTGAACTGAACTGAACTGATGCAAAGAGCTGACTCGTTTGAAAAGACCCTGATCCTGGGAAAGACTGAGGGCAGGAGGAGAAGGGGACGACAAAGGATGACATGGTTGGATGGCATCACTGACTTGATGGACATGGGTTTGGGTGGACTCTGGGAGTTGCTGATAAACAGGGAGGCCTGCCGTGCTTCGGTTCATGGGGTCACAAAGAGTTGGATGACTGAGCAACTGAACTCAACTGAACTGAACTACGTTTGTGATAGCTTTTCTTCCAAGGAACAATCGTCATTTAACTTCATGGCTCCAGTCATCATCCACAGTGATTTTGGAGCCCAAGAAAATAAAGTTTCTCATTGTTTCCATTTTTTCCCCCATCGATTTGCCATGAAGTGATGGGGCTGAATGCCATGATCTTAGTTTTTTGAATGTTGTGTTTTAAGCTAGCTTTTGCACTCTCCTGTCTCAGCCTCATGAAGAGGATCTCTAGTTCCTCTCTGATTTCTGTCATTAGGCTGGTGTCATTTGCTTATTTGAGGTTATTGATATTTTTCCTGGCTATCTTGATTCCAGCTTGTGCTTCATCCAGTTCAGGATTTCCCATGATGTACTCTGCATAGTAATTCAATAAGCAAGGTGAAAGTATACAACCTGATGTACATCTTTCCCAATTTGGAACCAGTTCATTGTTCCATGTCCAGTTCTAACTGTTCTTTCTTGAACTGCGTACACATTCTCAAGAGACAGATAAGGCAGTCTGGTATTCCCACCTGTTTTACGAATTTTCTACAGTTTGGTGTTATCCACAGGGTCAAAGGCCTTAGCATAGTCAATAAAGCAGAAGTAGATGTTTTTTCTGGAATTCTCATGCTTTTTCTATGATCCAATAGATGTTGGGAAATTGATCTCTGGTTCCTCTGATGTTTCTAAAGCAAGCTTTTACATCTAGAAGGTCTTGGTTCATGTAGTGCTGAAGCCTAGCTTGAGGGATTTTGAGCATTATCAGGGTATTTATTATTATCTTGTTAACATGTGAAATGAGTGCAATTGTGTGGTAGTTTGAACATTTGTGGTAGTTTGAACATTTGTGCAATCCATATTAATTTCTATATATATGTATGGCCATATCTATCTCTGTTTTTCTGTATGCATATTGCTCTATGTATATACTGAAAGCAGTGAGTTCACACTATCTTCTTACCCAGTATCTCATGGTTTATTCTAGTTTTTCCTCTTTCTGTGTGTGTAACTCTTCTGTCAGTGGTAAGCAGGCTCTCACTATGCCTCATCTGTTTGCTTTCTCTTGTGTCATGTCCTGTATGTAATTGAGCTCCCATTTCTTTTGATTCACTTTACCTCTATCTCTCCACATTTCCCACACTAACATCCTTTTCTTCTTATAATACTTGTCCTCACAGCCAATAAATTTTAATATACAGAACTTCAAACAAAATGTATGAGGTAAGTTTTCTGAAAATACATTTTTAAAAAAGTTATACTCATAAAAAGAGATTAATTGTAGAAACATTGTCCTAATTACTCCTACCTTTCAGAATACATGTACCTGAAAATCCTTATGTTACATGGATGAAGGATGCATCCTTGTTTCCTTATTTTTAATTTTTAACTTCTTTTTTATTGAAATAGAGTTGATTTACAACATTGTATTTGTTTCAGTTATACAGCATGGTGATTTACTATTTTTATAGATTGTACTCCATTTAAAGTATTAATAGACAATAATGGATATATTTCCTCTTCTGGAAAGGAAATCGTGTTGCTTCTTTATACATAATAGTTTGTGTCTCTTCATTCCATACCTTGGCTCATCCTCCCCATTTCCCTCTCCTCACTGATGACCACTAGCTTGTTCTCTATATCTGTGAGTCTGTTACTGTTTGTTAACATAAATTCATTGGTTCTCTTTTTTAGATTTCACATAAAAGTAATAACATAGAGTATTTGTCATTCTCTGACTCATTTCACTAAGTGTAATATAGTCTAGGTATATCTATGTTGTTTTAGGTGGCAGAATTTAATTCTTTCTTTGTGGCTGAGTGAAAAACAAAGATCATGGCATCTGGTCCCATCACTTCATGGGAAATAGATGGGGAAATAGTAGAAACAGCGTCAGACTTTATTTTGGGGGGCTCCAAAATCACTGCAGATGGTGACTGTGCCATGAAATTAAGATGCTTACTCCTTGGAAGTGAAAGGTTGTTGTTGAATTATGACGCCGGGATTTTTGGCTCACGGAAGAGAAGAATTCAATCCGGGGCCAAAGATGAGGCTTGATTGCTCAGAGCTTTTGTGTAATAAAGTTTTATTAAAGTATAAAGGAGATAGAGAAAGCTTCTGACATAGGCATCAGAAGGAGGCAGAAAGAGTACCCCCCTGCTAGTCTTTAGCTGGATGTTATATAGTCACCAGCAGTCTGTTAATGAAAGAAAAGAATGTCTCAAAACTTAGAATGGCACCAGGCCCCTCACCCATAAGATGTATTTTGGGATAATCTTGGCTCCAAATGGTTCATCTTGGGCCATAAAAGGATTAACTTGAATCTTGAAGAAGGGCAGAGCACCATACAAATAGTGTCGTTTACCTAGATTAGAGGAACAATATCGGAGTATAACATACTGGTTTATCAAGTAGGTTCTGAGCCAAAAGGCAGAACCAACTTGAAGACAGAGTTTGGGGTAAATGCATAGTACATTAGAATAGCTTAAGATAAACATTTCCATAAGAAAAAGGCATTGGTTAACTTCAAGTGAAACCAGGTGTCATTATGGCAACACAGAATTTTAAGAGAAACCTCCTTTTAAATTTGTATAGAGAAGGAAAAAAATATCCCTAGTTTGTTTCTTCCTGCCACTTAAGGGAGATAAAATGTCTGACACTTGCAGGCTATTTCCTCCATTTGGAGATGCCTGGCCTTCCTGCCTGTTACCCTCTCAGAAGGAAAGTTATGACCAACCTAGATAGTATATTCAAGAGCAGAGACATTACTCTTCCAACAAAAGTCCGTCTAGTCAAGGCTATGGTTTTTCCTGTGGTCATGTATGGATGTGAGAGTTGGACTGTGAAGAAAGCTGAGCACCGAAGAATTGATGCTTTTGAACTGTGGTGTTGGAAAAGACTCTTGAGAGTCCCTTGGACTGCAAGGAGATCCAACCAGTCCATTCCGAAGGCGATCAGCCCTGGGATTTCATTGGAGGGAATGATGCTGAAGCTGAAACTCCAGTACTTTGGCCACTTGATGTGAAGAGTTGACTCATTGGAAAAGACCCTGATGCTGGGAGGGATTGGGGGCAGGAGGAGAAGGGGACGACAGAGGATGAGATGGCTGGATGGCATCATGGACTCGATGGACGTGAGTCTGAGTGAACTCCGGGAGTTGGTGATGGACAGGGAAGCCTGGCGTGCTGCGATTCATGGGGTTGCAAAGAGTCGGACACGACTGAGTGACTGAACTGAACTGAACTGAATTGAATAGTCTACTGGGGTTTCCCTGATGGTTCAATGGTAAAGGTCCCCCTGCCAATTCAGGACACACAGATTCGATCTCTGGGTCAGGAAGATCCCCAGGAGAAGGAAATGGCAACCCACTCCAGTATTCTTGCCTGAGAACTCTCTTAGACAGAGAAGTTGGCAGGGGAGAGTCTATGGGTTCCCAAAAGTTTTGGACATAGCAAATAAACAATAATGATATTCACACACATATATATACACGCACACATTACATCTTCTTTATCCATTCATCAGCTGATGGACACTTAGTTTGCTTCCATATCTTGGCAATTTTAAACAGTGCTTTCACTGTGGGTAAATTTGGAAGTATTTTTCAGAAGATAAAACATTTAAATTTTCTTTAATTAGATGCCTGTGTTGTCACCATAGGAGAAATATGATAATGGAAGTGAAGTGACATATACTATTGTCCTTAAGTGTGAAAGAACAGGATATATTTGGATAAGTACATAGTGCATGCAGCATAGTGTAGCAGACTGGGTAGAAGAAACACAGCAAGAGAAAGAAAGAATATATATATATACTAAAAAAATGAGATTGGGGCCGATCAAGTCCCTAGTAAAACAAAGATGAGTAATAAACAGAAAAAACATGAACTCAAGTAGTTCTCTCAAAAAGGGGAATGAAAAAATACATACTTTTAATTGTTAAAAATTAAACCTGGATATTTCTGGAAATGTTTAATTTTAATTTTTTTTCTGGTTTCTAAAAGTTTTCTCTCACTTTATGGACAAGTTGTCCCTACATTTTTATGCTATTTTCATAAATGATGAAGTTAAATTTGGTTTAGGTCAGTTGCTTAGTCGTGTATGACTCTTTGCAACCCCATGAATCGCAGCACGCCAGGCCTCCCTGTCCATCACCATCTCCCGGAGTTCATTCAGACTCACGTCCATCGAGTCCGTGATGCCATCCAGCCATCTCATCCTCTGTCGTCCCCTTCTCCTCCTGCCTCCAATCCCCCCCAACATCAAAGTCTTTTCCAAAGAGTCAACTCTTCGCATGAGGTGGCCAAAGTACTGGAGCTTCAGCTTCAGCATCATTCCTTCCAAAGAAATCCCAGGGTTGATCTCC
This sequence comes from Ovis aries, assembly GCF_016772045.2. Taxonomy (NCBI): domain Eukaryota; kingdom Metazoa; phylum Chordata; class Mammalia; order Artiodactyla; family Bovidae; genus Ovis; species Ovis aries. The sequence continues at coordinate 18,544,165 of NC_056055.1, forward strand.
TTCAGAATGGACTGGTTGGATCTCCTTGCAGTCCAAGGGACTCTCAAGAGTCTTCTCCAACACCTCAGTTCAAAAGCATCAATTCTTCAGCGCTCAGCCTTCTTCACAGTCCAACTCTCACATCCATACATGACCACAGGAAAAACCATAGCCTTGACTAGATGGACCTTTGTTGGCAAAGTAATGTCTCTGCTTTTGAATATGCTATCTAGGTTGGTCATAACTTTTCTTCCAAGGAGTAAGCGTCTTTAAATTTCATGGCTGCAGTCACCATCTGCACTGATTTTGGAGCCCCCCAAAATAAAGTCTGACTCAGTTTCCACTGTTTCCCCATCTATTTCCCATGAAGTGATGGGACCGGATGCCATGATCTTCGTTTTATGAATGTTGAGCTTTAAGCCAGCTTTTTTGCTCTCCTTTTTCACTTTCATCAAGAGGCTTTTAGCTCCTCTTCACTTTCTGCCATAAGGGTGGTGTCATCTGCATATCTGAGGTTATTGATATTTCTCCCAGCAAACTTGATTCCAGCTTGTGCTTCTTCCAGACCAGTGTTTCTCATGATGTACTCTGCATATAAGTTAAATAATAAGCAGGGTGACAATATACAGCCTTGACGTACTCCTTTTCCTATTTGGAACCAGTCTGTTGTTCCATGTCCGGTTCTAACTGTTGCTTCCTGACCTGCATACTGATTTCTCAAGAGGCAGGTTAGGTGGTCTGGTATTCCCATCTCTTTCAGAATTTTCTACAGTTTATTGTGATCCACACAGTGAAAGGCTTTGGCATAGTCAATAAAGCAGCCCAACTCTTAAATTCTGTGATTTTACATATAGCCTTTATTTCCTTTGTTCTACTTATACTGAAAACCTTGCATCCAATATATGAGCTCATTTTGTGCATAAAGTCAAAGATGCAAATTTCTCATTCTTTCCTCCACAACCAGTCTAGCTGTCAATTTTCTCATAGCGCCATGCACTTCTGTATTCCTCAGGCTATAGATGATAGGATTGAGCATCGGTGTGACTACTCCATAGAACAGGGCAATCAGTTTGTCAAAAGCAGCGTCTTTGGACTTTGGCTTCATATACATGAAGAGGATTGTCCCATAAAACACAGTCACCACCATTATGTGGGCTGAGCAGGTGGAAAAAGCCTTTTTTCTTCCTTCAGCTGAATTGATTCTTAGTACAATAGAAAGGATGAAAATGTAGGAGATACAAATCAACAGTAATGGAACAAATAAAAATATTACATTGCCCAACATGATAGTAATCTCATTCAAGGATATATCTGTGCAAGCTAGCTTGACAAAAGCCAATATTTCACAAACAAAATGATTGATGACATTTTTTCCACAGAAGGGCAACTGTACTGCAAGAATTGTTTCTGTCAATGAGTTGAAACAGCCCAGTCCCCAGGAGAGAGCTGCCATCTGAATACAAAGTGCCTTGTTCATGATGATAGGGTATCTCAGAGGGTTGCAGATGGCTATGTAACGGTCATATGCCATCACTGCTAGAAGTACACACTCTGTTGACCCCATTGTGTAAGAGACAGACATCTGAACAACACATCTAGTGAAGGAGATAGTTTTTTTCTCCGACAGAAAGTATATCAGCATTGAGGGGATAAAGGAAGATGTGTACCAAATGTCAAGGAAGGAAAGATTACAGAGGAAGAAGTACATAGGGGTGTGAAGGTGGGAATCCAGGAGGGTGAGGGTGATCAAAGTGCTGTTCCCCAGGAGAATCACCAGGTACATCAACAAACACACCGCAAAAAGGAGTTTTTCTGCTCTTGGATACTCAGAAAGTCCCTGTAGAATGAACTCAATGTCAGTCCAATTGGTCCTTTCCATTTCACGTTTTCATACCTGGAGTAATCCAGAAGAGATGCGGATTTAAGGAGTCTATACAGTATTATAATATGAAATAAGAGAATATTGGAGGAAGGACAACAGGTCAGTATTAGCCGGCTGGGTTTACAGTTGTGAGTTTAGATTTTTAATTTTTTCTTTTAGCTCATGTGTCAGGGAATAGAGGAAAGACAATAATTATGTTGGTAGTTTATTAACACTACAAACTGAATATTCCATTTCTGACATTATGATGCCCAAATTCTGAGTCAGGGAAGAACTATTTAATAAATACTTGTTCTTCTTGATTCAGACTTACTTTGAATATCATCATTTTGGAAATAACATGCTTAACTTCTTAAAAATATTGATTTATGATTTTATATCATGCCAGTCATTAACAAGAACATTGGTTTAGGGTTTTACAGTTTATGAAAATTTTCATCATACTTATTTTATCATCACTATAATTCTCTGAGGGAGATAAAGTTCATAATGGTAAGAAGCATTTTAAAACACAGTAGGTAAACAAACTACTATTCAGTTCTACATTTTCTGACTTCACATCCCCCCTTTTAAATTACTTGATTATTGCCCTCAAAATTATAAAAGCTGTCCGAGTGGGAGTGTCTAAGCACCTTTTAGAATAATGCTCTCCAGATGATTCTATTGTATAGCTGAGGAAGAAAATACCCATCCAAATTTTAGTATACAGATGAATCACATGGGAAACTTTGGTAAAAGACTCTCAATCAGTGGATCTGAAGTGGGTTTTAAGATCTGTATTCATTAACATGCTTTCAGATGTTGATGTTGCTTGTGTATAAGCACATGACTAGCAAGGCCTTTTAAATCATCTCTCTTTGATATGTTTGGAACTTGCCATTGGGGTTTCAGTTCTATGTAGGATTGAAATTGAACAGCAGACAATACTAAACTAAACATTTTGGTGAGACTTCTGTGTAAGTGTATTGCAATTTGTTTGGGATTTCTTAGTTTTTAGAAATACAAACAACAAAATCACGCATAGAACAGTTTGCCCTTTATTTCTGTCCATATGAAAGTCATTCCTTTTCCATTTGCTGAATTTGCAATTAAGCTCAATATTTTCCAAGAAAGGAAGTTGAGATTATACCAGACCTCCTTACCTGCTTCCTGAGAAATCTGTATGCAGGTTAAGAAGCAACAGTTAGAACCAGACATGGAAAAACAGACTGGTTTCAAATCGGGAAAGGAGTACATCAAGGCTGTATATTGTCACCCTGCTTATTTAACTTCTATGCAGAGTACATGATGCAAAATGCTAGACTGGATGAAGAACAAGCTGGAATCAAGATTGCCAGGAGAAATATCAATAACCTTGGATATGCAGATGACACCACCCTTATGGCAGAAAGCAAAGAAGAACTAAAGAGCCTCTTGATGAAAATGGAAGAAGAGAGTGAATAAGTTGGCTTAAAGCTCAACATTCAGAAAACTAAGATCATGGCATCCGAACCCATCACTTCATGGCAAACAATGGAAACAATGGAAACAGTGACAGGCTTTATTTACTTGAGCTCTAAAATCACTGCACATGGTGACTGCAGCCATGAAATTAAGAGATGCTTACTCCTTGGAAGAAAAGCTATACCAACCTAGATAGCATATTAAAGAGCAGAGATAGTACTTTGCCAGCAAAGGTCTGTCTAGTCAAAGCTATGGTTTTTCCAGTAGTCATGTATGGATATGAGAGTTCGACTATAAAGCACGCTGAGTGCTAAAGAATTGGTGCTTTTGCACTGCGGTGTTGGAGAAGACTCTTGAGAGGCCCTTGGACAGCAAGGAGACCAAACAAGTCCATCCTAAAGGAAATCAGTTCTGAATATTCATTGAAAGGACTGATGCTGAAGCTGAAACTCCAATAGTTTGGCCACCTGATGGAAAGAACTGACTCATTTGAAAAGACTCTGATTCTGGGAAAGATTGAAGGCAGGAGGAGAATGGGATGTCAGAGGATGAGATAGTTGGATGGCATCATGAAGTCAATAGGCATGAGTTTGAGCAAGCTCTGGGAGACGGTGAAGGACAGGGAAGCCTGGCGTGTTACTGTCCATGGTGCTCCAAAGAGTTGGACGTGACTGAGAGACTGAACTGAACTGAACAAGGTCAGAGTTGTGTGCTATAGTGTAGAGAAAATGACTTTAATTTGAAAAAAATCTAAAGAGCAGATATTAACGTATGATATTTTTCCCTGTAACAACTAAGTAAAACTGGGTTTAATTTTGAAAACACTTCGTCATTCTCAAGATATTCTACCTAGATTAAAAAATATTCCTAGAGAAAAAAAGCTGATCGAATAGATGGGTTTTTTACTTAGGGTTTTCAAAAAGTAGTTTTGTTTCCAGTATAGGACTAGCTATTTCTGTGATAGTCATTTGCCAATGAGCTATACTGCTTTCTATGAAAACACTAGTTTACAATGGTGAGACAATTCATTCAAAATAATAGAATATTTACATATCTATTGACTATAGAAAGGAGATTGCTGTTGTTTAGTCTCCAAGTCTTATCTGACTCTTTTGTGACCTCATGGACTATGGCCCAGTGAGCTCTTCTGTCCATAGAAAGGAGGACAAACATTAAATTCAGGCTGCACCCTACTTTGTAGGCATACATTTCAAAAAGGGTAGCAAGTGTCACGACCAAGATAATCACGATGGTGTGATCACTCACCTAGAGCCAGACATCCTGGAATGTGAAGTCAAGTGGGCCTTAGAAAGCATAACTATGAATGAAGCTAGTGGAGGTGATGGAATTCCAGTGGAGCTATTTCAAATCCTGAAAGATGATGCTGTGAAAGTGCTACACTCAATATGCCAGCAAATCTGGAAAACTCAGCAGTGGCCACAGGACTGGAAAAGGTCAGTTTTCATTCAATGCCAAAGAAAGGCAATGCCAAAGAATGCTCAAACTACCACACAATTGCACTCATCTCACATGCTAGTAAAGTAATGCTCAAAATTCTCCAAGCCACGCTTCAGCAATACATGAACCATGAACTCCCTGATGTTCAAGCTGGTTTTAGAAAAGGCAGAGGAACCAGAGATCAAATTGCCAACATCCGCTGGATCATCGAAAAAGCAAGAGAGTTCCAGAAAAGTATCTATTTCTGCTTTATTGACTATGCCAAAGCCTCTGACTCTGTGGATCCCAATAAACTGTGGAAAATTCTGAAAGAGATGGGAATACAGACCACCTGACCTGCTTCTTGAAACAACTACATGCAGGTCAGGAAGCAACAGTTAGAACTGGACATGGGGCAACAGACTGGTTCAAATAGGAAAAGGAGTATGTCAAGGCTGTATATTGTCACCCTGCTTATTTAACTTATATGCAGAGTACATCATGAGTAACGCTGGGCTGGAACAAGCACAAGCTGGAATCAAGCTTGCCGGGAGAAATATCAATAACCTCAGATATGCAGATGACACCACCCTTATGACAGAAAGTGAAGAGGAACTAAAAAGCCTCTTGCTGAAAGTGAAAGTGGACAGTGAAAAAGTTGGCTTAAAGCTCAACATTCAGAAAACAAAGATCATGGCATCTGGCCCCATCACTTAATGGGAAATAGATGGGGAAACAGTGGAAACTGAGTCAGACTTTATTTTTCTGGGCTCCAAAATCACTGCAGATGGTGGCTGCAGCCATGAAATTAAAAGACGCTTACTCCTTGGAAGGAAAGTTATGACCAACCTAGATAGCATATTGAAAAGCAGAGACATTACTTTTCCAACAAAGGTCCCTCTAGTCAAGGCTATGGTTTTGCCTGTGGTCATATATGGATGTGAGAGTTGGACTGTGAAGAAAGCTGAGCGCCGAACAATTGATGCTTTTGAACTGTGATGTTGGAGAAGACTCTTGAGAGTCCCGTGGACTGCAAGGAGATCCAACCAGTCCATTCTGAAGGCGATCAGCCCTGGGATTTCTTTGGAGGGAATGATGCTGAAGCTGAAACTCCAGTACTTTGGCCACCTCATGTGAAGAGTTGACTCATTGGAAAAGACTCTGATGCTGAGAGGGATTGGGGGCAGGAGGAGAAGGGGACAACAGAGAATGAGATGGCTGGATCACATCACTCACTGACTCGATGCACGTGAGTATGAGTGAACTGCGGGAGATGGTGATGGACAGGGAGGCCTGGCGTGTTGCGACTCATGGGGTCTCCAAGAGTCAGACACGACTGAGCGACTGAACTGAACTGAACTGAGCAAGTGTTGGGTAGGCCAGGATATATCTTTACTTGGTATTAAGATTGGAGCTTGATTGACTATAGGTACACATACCGAATGACTTTGAGAATAAAATTCTGATAGCAGAATTTCAGTCATCTGGGACTTGATTGTACTTCAGTTTCTGGAGGACAGATGTGAATCAGGTCAACAACCTCTTTTTAGAAACATCTTATAATCCTGATTCCTATTTGGAAATTACTTATAGTAAATAAATGTATTGTACATGAGGTATCCTAGTAGCTCTTTGATAATTTCTGCAAAAAAAATTTTACTTGCAGATTTTTTAAAGTGAGACCACCAATCTGCTTTAAGGCTTTCAAATGGAGGTGGAGAGGAAGGATAACAGATAATATAGGGGAGATGATTTTCATTACTCTTGCAAAGCTAGAGTACCTTTTAAGAAACAGTTAACAAATACTCCATTGAATTGCATTGTGCCTGAAATGCTTTCCCCATTTAACTTTACTTCTCTGAAATGAATTCATAGAATCTGGGAACAAGATTCTATAAAATGAAGATTTTAAAAGGTCCTTGGTAATTTATAATACAGTCATTTTCCATGGTATCTGTATATTGGAAGTTATCTTTTAAAACAGTTTTTCATTCTTGTCTAATGTGAGGAGAATTGTTAGATAATCACAGTACACTTATTTTGGGTCATTATTCATCTTTTAATATGACATTTGTGATAAATTTCCACTAACCCCAAAATTACATTTAAATTATTTTAGAATGACTGATAACAAAACAATTATAGCATTATTTGAAAGATCAAAATCTAAACCAAGATAACCTAGATAGAATTGAAAGACTGAAAAGAATTATCAAGACATTAATGGATATCTTAGGCACTTTTTTCCTAATTTCTGAATTACCTAAATTCTAAAATAAATATGCAAAAGGAAAATTGTAATGAAAAAGAGGAAGACACTGAAGTAGGTGTCAAATTATATTAGGAAGATTAACTCAGAGTAAAATATGCTAAAACAATTTAAACATTACAGTGGTTGTCTCATGTGTCTAGATACTAAACATTAAGGCTGAGTCGTACTGGTGCATCTTGTCTAGTTATCCGTAGGAAGCTACTATTTCTGGTAGACCTGGTGCATTTATGATCCTTACTCTCTAAATCTTGCAGGTTAACAGTGTTAATTATTTTTAGAGTGAACCAAGATAAAGAATTTGAGTTCTTAGTCATTAATATAATCTCAAAAGAGATTTCAGATCGATGGTCCCTAGAATAGAATTGTCACTCAGTTCAGTTCAGTTCAGTGACTCAGTCATGACCGACTCTTTGCAACCCCATGAATTGCAGCATGCCAGGCTTCCCTGTCCATCACCAACTCCCGGATTTCACTCAGACTCACGTCCATCAATTCAGTGATGCCATCCAGCCATCTCATCCTCTGTCATACCCTTCTCCTCCTGCCTCCAATCCCTCCTAGCATCAGAGTCTTTTCCAATGAGTCAACTCTTCGTGTGAGGTGGCCAAAGTACTGGAGTTTCAGCTTCAGCATCATTCCCTCCAAAGAAATCCCAGGGCTGATCTCCTTCAGAATGGACTGGTTGGATCTCCTTGCAGTCCAAGGGACTCTCAAGAGTCTTCTCCAATACCACAGTTCAAAAGCATCAATTCTTCAGCGCTCAGCCTTCTTCACAGTCCAACTCTCACATCCATACATGACCACAGGAAAAACCATAGCCTTGACTAGACGGACCTTAGTCGGCAAGTAATGTCTCTGCTTTGAACATGCTATACACTAGAAGATGCTATTCTTATTTGTTGAGGCTTTGAACTGACCTAAATCTTAGCTGTCCTCTAATCCTTCTCACCTAACTCCTGGTGTTTTAGAGTAATCACTCTGTGGTTCCATGCTGTGAGGTTTCATTCAGGCACTCCTTTACTGTTGTAACAGACCTAAAGAAAAGTCTGTGACTTTTTTATTCACAGAAGACAGAAGACAGAAGTTAAGCTCTCTAATTTTCTGGAAAGATCCCTAACTTTCTAGAATTTTTTTTTTCACTTTTATTGACTTGGTTACTTGAAGATCTAATATTTAAAGTTCTAAGATTTTTCATTGAAAAGCAGATACCATCTATACTGTAAATTCTCACTAGAGGATATAATTCTGTTATCCTGTCCAGTTCTTCTAAATAGATCAATTAAGACAATTGATATTGTGAAAAATTAAGTAGAGTTACCAACTTTTATTCTGTAGGTTTTATAAACTCTGATCTTCAACTAACATGCCACATGGAAAGGTGTATTATTTTAGCTCACAAGGAGAAGAGTAATTGACAACATGTAAGGTCCTAGTCTGTATTTGGCACTTCAAATAATTTTTAACATTTATCTTTCAGAATAATTCAAAATTATTATCCATATTTTAACAGTGAAGAAATTATTTTGATATTTCAAAATTCAAGTATAATTTCAATGTCTTATAGTTGGTAAATACCAGAATTATTACTTGAACCCTTATCTTTATTTTTTTAAATAGGTATTTAATTTATTTTATATGAAAAAAATTTTCAGACTACTATTTTTGTGCTGTTTTTCAAGGTAGAAAGTGTTCCAGTTATGCAGTTTTTTCCATACAAAATGAACCAGGAGCTCAACATCAAAATGCAGTTTTAATTAAGTTTAAATCCATATCTTTACGGTCCCCAAACCCCTATTTTTATTGCTATGTCAAAATGCTTACATAAGTATGAATTTTTAAATAAAAGCACAATTTAAAATGATGCACTCAAGTTTTTTCAGGGACCCATATGATAAATACACACATAAAATGTACATTTACCTCTGAAAACATCGAAGACATTCATCATCTTCCACTTATGAAGACATTATTCCAATAATGAACTCATATGAAAAAATATTGAAAATTTCTCTCAGGTTTAGTGTAGAGAATTAAGGTTTCAGCAGTGGAATTTGATTAATTATATAAATGAAAGTTCAAAAACTTTTAATACTTTTTTTTTTTTTGCTTTGGCCTTCTGAGGATCAGACTAACCCTCATGATTATTTCTTCCCTTTGTTGCTTTTTTTTGGGCGGGGGCGGTTCTAATCCTGTTTTTATTACAAACATCTTTAATTACATGTATTCTCAAGCTCTTATTGAACATAGTTTATGTGTGAATAATATATAAATCACCAGGCATTCTTTCTCCAGATGCTTTTTACTTAAAATTTTAGGGAACTCAGTACTTCGCAATACTCAAATGCATAGCCATTGAAAGCAAAAGTGTTAGCTGCTCAGTCCTATCTGACTTTGCAGCCCCATGAGCTGTAGCCCACTAAGCTTCTCTGTCCATGGGATTCTCCAAGCAAGAATACTGCAGTGATCATTTCCTTCTCTAAGAGATCTTCCCAACCTAGGGGTCGAACCTGGGTCTCCTGCATTGCAGGCAGATTCTTTACCACCTGAGCCATCAGGGAAGCCTAAGTCTATTATTTATGATGGTCTTTTGCATTGCAAACTACTTTCTTTTCCTCACAGTCTCTCCCATGGAAAAATTTGAGATAAAAAAAAATTTAGTTGTATCCCAGTCTTGGAGATGATGCCTGGTTTTTTATATTTGTTTCCTTTCACATAAATAAATATATACATATTTTCAAAACCTCTGAGCAATGGTCACCTCAGCTCAATATTTTTATATTTATCGATGGGATGTTTTTCTTTTAAAAATTTTAAATAAAACTTCTCTCTTTAATCTTACCTTCTGACTGAGTTTTAGTCATTCATACCATTCCATTCTATTAACTGAAAGAATTCTCATTTTTGAATTTCATTTGCATTTTATTAATAAGGCCAGAAGATGCTAAACTTCAGTTGCTCCTTCCTAAAAAGAAATGGGAGAAAGAGCAGCCATGATTAGGCAATCTGTCTGTGCATGAATATTCTTAAGAAGTATGAAGGAAATAAAACATGTTAAAAAAAAGATCAGTGATGCAACTCTAGATTCCCATGATTTGTCTTAGAGTTGACACTCAAGAGACTCAGCTTCTTTTGCAAGCTAATTTAGCATTCATTTTTATAAACTTCTGTAGTCCCTAAGGTTGTGAGTCAGAAACTTAGAATTCTCTAGAGAAGTCCCCACTTCTGTTCATTCCAAAAACCCAATTAACCTGACTTAACAAAAACCTTCCCTAGCCATACATTTCTTGGGATTTTCTTTGAACACATCTATTTGATGACCTCAGCAAAGTTCTCAAAACACGTAAACTTTCCCTAAGTATTTGTTTTCCTTTTGCTTCCGCAGATAATGCTAGATCAATACTAATAAAATCCTAATAAAAGAGGAAGTTGTTCTACTTCTTTAAATTATTTTTATCATCCATATCCTTGTTAACTCAAAACTACATAGAAATAATTTTTCTTTATACCAGTATAGATAAAATTTAATTAGCATATTGCATTTTAAATCAATAATTTTATGTGACTTTGCAGTCTTTATAACCTTTCTCTCTAATATTTGAAGAATAATCTACCCTTAATTTTAATACTGTTGGATATTTTAATATTATTTTAATATTTTGAGATTTTGATATAATGATCATTGATATCTTTGTAATCTGCTTTGCTTCTACTAGAAATAACATAAGGTTAACCTCTAGTGATGTGATTATAGAATGGAAAGATGTGAATTGAGAGAATTTTTGATACATTTGCAAAAATATTTTTCCAAAGCTTAACATTTTACTGTGCTACTGCAGTATTTGCACAGACTATTTTTTGCATATTTTCTAGAACCAGAAATGGTATCTATTCTTTTCTGTTTATATAAAACATTACTTTGTTTTACTTTTTATTCCTATGATTGCTCAGTAATTTGAATATTACCTCTATGTTTATTTATTACTTATATTTACCTTTTTATTATTCTTGTCTCTTGGAATTTTGAGTTTTCCTCTTAAATTGTATGAACTCTTAATTAACACTTTTGTCTCTGTAAATACCTTTCCAATTTGTAGTTTTCCTTCTTATTTTTGACATGCAGTTTAAATTTTCATTAAGATTTTCATTTTATCCCTGAAAAATATGAATGAAATTTCACCTATGGTTTTATTTAGTTTTGTTTCATCCATATGAAAACTATGTTGTTTTCTCTAAAGTTGGGTTGATGTTCATTTTACTTCTGTTCCCAACCCAGTGATGTTTAGAGCACTGTATGAGGCCACTCAGGTTATTTTGGGAGACTTATTATTAGAAAGCTCTTTACATTTAACTTTACATATATGCAGCCCTCATTTTTCCTTGTGTAACAACAAGTATATATGCTCGTTTTTTCATGACAGCTTTTCAGGTTCTTCCAGATTGCTGTTTCTGATTCTTTCTTGTACCAGGCTGCACTTTTGTTCCTTCAACCATCCCCCATGTGTTTTGTTAAAATATTTTAGAACATACATTGCCAAAGAGAATATTTTAGGATTGTGAGATTCTCTATGATACAAAAGGACTTTGGCTCAGCAATATATTTCTGGTATTGATTTTGCTAATTCTATAGGAACAAAGTCTTCTGTCATTTTGGAGGCAGAAGAGTGAGAGGGTTGAGAACATTAGATTCCGAAGTTAGACAGCCCAGTTTTGTCAGGCACTACCTCTATGACCTCAGTGAGGTCACTGAAACTCTCTAAGCCTTGGTTTCCATGTCTGTAAAATGAGGAACTTAAAAATACCTAATATTGTTCTGAGAATTAATGAGGCAATATATATGAAGAATTTAATGTAGTTATGAATGCATAGTAGTTATCAATAATGGTGCTTACTAATCTAATTACATTGATGATTTAAGATACACACCTTACCTTGCAGTTATAAAAAGAGATGGCTTTAGAATTGGATACTCTGAATTCCAATTTCCTGACTTGTCGGTTGGTGATCTTGGGGAAGATATTTAAGTTGCAATTGAGTATTATATCTACCTTGTAGTGTTGGTATATGATATAGTACTTATGTTTCTTGGTATTTAATAGGCACTCCATAAAAGGCAGTAAATGTTATTATATTTGATTACTGGTCAGTTAGTTTGAGTATAGTTAGTGCTGTTAGCACTAACTATAAATGATCATTTTTGGTTCGCTTGGATAAATAAAAGACATATAATAATCCTGCTTTAATAAGATACTATAAAAATCAGTAGAAAAAAAGTATCAAAATGAATCACTGCTGCCAAAAAATAGAATCTATTCCTTGATGAATTGGGGATAGCACGGGTTCCTTGTATGAGACAAAATTGTATAACTTACTGAATTTGATTACATAAAGCCTTGACAGATCATTTAAGATAATTCCATAAAAATCAGAGGAGGCTCATTTTTCTTGATAAGTGTGTTTAAGTCAATATACTTTAGCAGTTACACTGCCAGGCCTATAAGTTGTGGGGGAAACAAAAATGGGTAATGCATGGCTCTGATAAGTCATGAGCTCCTGAGTGAAGTGGCATTTCTGCAGGAACTTCCTTACTGTTCTCTCAGCTTTCACTCTTGCCTTCCATCAGAATATCCCGCAGACAATGACACTGTGGATCTTCTTAAAATGTGATATAAATAAAATCATTACTCTGCAAACCATCTAATATAATATGTTATTCCAGCTGTGTTTCTATTCTGATTCACTGTTATCTACCCCTTACTTGTCAGATATATTCTTGAATATCATCACTTGTCAGGGTCCAGTTTGACATTCAAACTAAACTGTGAAATAACCACTACTTGATATTTTATGAGGACTGTGTTGTAGAGAGTGAAATTTATCTCCAGATGAGAGAAGACACTGCTGCAATCTGACTGCATGTTCTCTGCTTTCACATTCAGCACAGGTTCCTATGAAAAAAACTGAAAACTATTTGGAAGAAGCAGTGCTCATATTTTCAAGGGTCAGAGCTGTCACTTCCATCTTTCATTTGGATTTTTCATTTTAAACAGGGCTGAGATAGCACTTTCTGTTTCTCCTGAAGTCTGGGTCGGGGGGGAGGGGGTAAAGTGGAGGGTATGGAAGGAATGAATACACGGTGTCTAACAGGTCAGCGTGGCCCAGTTCTCTTCTCACTGCAGATGCATATGTTGAATGCTACCAGATACCAAAGGGACAGTATTGATAAACTGTTAATTGTGATGATTTCTAGGTAATGTTTAATGTACGGCAAAACCAATACAGTATTGTAAAGTAATTAGCCTCCAATTAAAATAAATAAATTTAAATTAAAAACAAACAAAAAAATGATGCGATGTATTTGAGACTTTCAAATTTGAAAAATTACTTGCAAATTAGCACAACCATGAAAAATTTCCAATCAAAGATACTGGTTTGTTTAACCCTAATGTCCTCGTTCACATCTGTGTTATTTTCAATATAAAAGTTTTCTCAACAGATCAGCTCATGTCATCTACTGTCAGAAGCTATCTACCCTGTAGCTACTATTAGAAACCTTGGACATCTACATATTCCAGTTTCCGTAACAGAGGCTCAAACATCTAGGTAGTTTGCTTATCTGAATTCCCAGAAAGAGAATGCTGATTAGTATGTACACCTTTATTATTTAAATTGTTATTTATTGTTTTATTATTTACTTACCATTGTTTGTTTATTTGCCATTTTTCCCCTTACCGCTCCTGATCTAAGAACTTAACTTGTGCCTTTTAAAACTATCATTGTAGATTTTGTAAATTCAGAGTGAGGGAAAAAAATCCCAATATTTATTGAATCCTACTGTAGGTGTTTCAGGATTCTCCTTTATTGTGACTCAATCCATTATTGTCCTGGACTTATTGAACACTACAGATAAAAGAACTCTCCGCTTCAAAAGGTAGATTGTTCTATTTTCAAGAAATCTAATGATTTTTTTAAAAAAATCACTTCATTTATATGGATTCTTAAGTTCCCAGGATGAAAATGTACTATCTGCATGATTTTATGTCTTCCAGGAGTCACAAACTCAAACATCTTCATGGCTAGGTAAGGAACATACTTGAGTAAAACAAGCTGAGTCTAAAGCAGTATGGATGAGTGAGGACTGTAACAGATCTCTTTAATTCTATGTGACTAAACAAAATGCATGTGATATGATATTCCTTTTCCTACCAGTTTATCATCTTTGACTCTCTCTCTACTCAGTGTTTTTTATTAGAATTTCTTCTTTATCCTGCCAGATTAAGTTTTATGTATAACTTGGTGATGGCAGTATATAGAGGACTGCTTTCTCCTCACAGAATAAATTGATTTCACTTTTAAAGTTTTCCACATGATGATCTCATATATTATTTTCTTTACTGTTTAGTTGTGATCAAGGAGAAGAAATGAATCTCTTAGAAATGGCCCCAGATTCCCTCCAGAAAACATGAAGAGGGGAAGAGTATTGTTGTTAAAAAGTTACAAGTTTACTTTAACAAGCTTGACTTTGGATTGTTGCAAGCACATGGGATCCCATCCCTGTGTAACCTGTTTGTACCTTGATATCAGAAAGGTCAGCTAACTTTTAATGATGTCCTCTGAGATATAGTTCCTGCTCAGGTGTAAATATCAAACTGTTTTTGATTCCAGAGGGAGATCACCAGGCTATGAAAAACAAGTAGAAAAAAAGTAATGTCTTCCAAGGTCTATTGTCCTTTGGAATTACTGTGTAATACATACTTAGAGGTCATATAGAGTTGGAAATTATTCTTTGTCCATCTTCTACAGGGATGGGTAGGAAGTTCTTTCAACAGTCAAAAACTTGATCTATGTAATAGGGTGATGAAAAGTGTATGGATTTTGGAGTCTGTTTAATTGTGCTCTAGTACCCACTCAGTGACACTTCCTGGCTGTGTGGCTGAGGGCAATTTGTATAACTTTTTTGGATTCTACGTTTTATGTTGTATAAAATCATGTATGTCTTCGGGTTTTTATGAGGATTAAATGTATCTACAAGATCAGTTCATTACAGCTCAGTCTCTCAGTCATCTCCGACTCTTTGCAGCCCCATGGACTGTAGCATGCCAGGCATCGCTGTCCATCACCAACTCCTAAAGCTTGCTCAAACACATATCCATCGAGTTGGTGATGCCATTCAACTATCTCATCCTCTGTATTTCCCAGCATCAGGGTCTTTTCCAATGAGTCAGTTCTTTGCATCAGGTGGCCAAAGTATTAGTATTTCAGGTTCAGTACCATTCCTTGCAATAACTTATTCCTTTTAGGATTGACTTGTTGGATCTCCTTGCAGTCCAAGGGACTCTCAAGAGTCTTCTCCAATACCACAGTTCAAAAGCATTAATTCTTTGGCACTCAGCTTTCTTTATAGTCCAAATCTCACATCCATACATGACTACTGGAAAAACCATAGCTTTGACTATGTGGACCTTTGTTGGCAAAGTAATGTCTTTGCTTTTTAATATGCTATCTAGGTTGGTCATAGCTTTTCTTCCAAGGAGCAAGCATCTTTTAATTTCATGGCTGCAGTCATCATCTTCATTGATTTTGGAGCCCCCCAAAATAAAGTCTGTCAGTGTTTCCATTGTTTCCCCATCTATTTGCCATGAAGATATGGGACCGAATGCCATGATCTTAGTATTATGGCTGTTGAGTATTAAGCCAACTTTTTCACTCTTCTCTTTCACTTTCATCAAGAGTCTCTTTAGTTCTTCACTTTCTGCCATAAAGGTGGTATCATCTGCATATCTGAGGTTATTGATATTTCTCCCAGCAATCTTGATTCCAGCTTGTGCTTTATTAAACCCAGCATTTAGCACCATATACTCTACATATAAATTAAATAAGCAAGGTGGGAATATACAGCCTTGATGTACTCCTTTCCCAATTTGGAACCAGTCTGTTATTCCATGTCCGGATCTAACTGTTGCTTCTTGATGGGCATACAGATTTCTCAGCAGGCAGGTGAGGTGGTCTGGTATTCCCATTTCTTGAAGAATTTTCCACAGTTTGTTGTGATGGCACAGTCAAAGGCTTTGATGTAGTCAATAAAGCAGAAGCAGATTTTTTTCTGGAATTCTCTTGCTTTTTCAATGATCCAAAGGATGTTGGCAATTTGATTTTTGGTTCCTCTTCCTTTTCTAAATCCAACTTGAACATCTGAAAGTTGTTGGTTCACGTACTGTTGAAGCTTGGCTTGAAGAATTTTGAGTATTACTTTGCTATTGTGTGATGAATTCATTTCTGTGGTAGTTTGAACATTTTTTGGCATTGCATTTCTTTGAGATTGGAATGAAAACTGACCTTTTCCATTGCTGTGGCTGCTGCTGTTTTCCAAATTTGCTGGCATATTGAGTGCAGCACTTTTACAGCATCATCTTTTAGGATTTGAAATAGCTCAGCTGGAATTCCATCACTTCTGTTAGCTATCGGCCTGTAGTTTGTCTTTTTTGGGTTTGGTATCAGGGTGATGTTGGCCTTCTAGAATGAATTTGGAAGTGTTCCTGCCTCTGCAATTTTTTTGAAGAGGTTTAGAAGGATAGTATTAGCTCTTCTCTGTAGAATTCTCCTGTGAAGCCGTCTGGTTCTGTGGTTTTGTTTTAGGGGAGATTTTTGATCACTGCTTCAATTTCAGTGCTTGTAATTGAGTTGTTCATAATTTCTATTTCTTTTTGGTTCAGTCTTGGAAGATTGAACTTTTCTAAGAATCTGTCCATTTCTTCCAGGTTATCCATTTTATTGCCATATAGTTGCTCATAATAGTCTCTTATAATCCTGTGTATTTCTGCATTGTCTGTTGCAATCTCTCCTTTTTCATTTCTAATTTTGTTGATTTGATTCTTCTCTCTTTTTTTTCTTGATGAGTCTGACTAAGTATTTGTCAATTTTGTTTATCTTCTCAAAGGACCAGGTTTTAGTTTTACTAATCTTGGCTATTGTTTCTTTCATTTCTTTTTCATTTATTTCTGCTTGGATCTTTATGGTTTCTTTCTTTGTACTAATATCAGGGGGTTTGTTCTTCTTTTTCCAGTTCTTTCAGGTGTAACGTTAGGCTGCCTATTCGATGTTTTTCTTGCTTCTTGAGGTAGGATTGGATTGTCTATAAACTTCCCTCTTGGGACTGCTTTCACTGCATCCCATATGTTTTGAGTTGTTGTGTTTTCATTGTCATTTGTTTCTAGAAATTTTTTGATTTCCCTTTTGATTTCTTCAGTGACCTGTTGGTTATTTGGAAACATATTGCTTAATCTCCATGTGTTTATGTTTCTTATTGTTGTTTTTTTCCTTGTAATTGATATCTAGACTCATAGCATTGTGGTCAGAGAAGATGCTTGATATGATTTCAGTTTTCTTAAATTTATTAAGGTTTGATTTGTGACCCAAGATGTGCTATATCCTGGAGAATGTTCCATGCACACTTGAGAAAAAGGTTTATTCTTCTGCATTTGGATAGAATGTCCTGAAGATATTAATGAGATCCATTTCCTCTGCTGTATCATTTAAGACTTGTGTTTCCTTATTAATTTTCTGTTTTTATGATCTGTCCATTGGTTTGAGTGGGGTGTTAAGGTCTCCTATTATTATTGTGTTACTTTCAGTTTCTCCTTTTACGTCTTTTAGTGTTTGTCTTATGTATTGAACTGCTTCTATGTTGGCTGCATAGATATTTACAATTGTTATATCTTCCTTTTGGGTTGATCCCTTGATCATTAATTTTGTTGCTTTCTCTCAAAGTCCTAAGTCTATCCCTTCTCACATATATTTTAATATCTGGTGAACTACTTGATGTTTTCCTTTCATATGGACATATGACAATTATTATATGTCATTTTAGAGCATACTGAAGAGGTTTTTATAATCTACATTTTAGACACAAGGAACAAACTATAAAGGAAATACAGATGTCTTTCCCCATACCTGTTATTTAGTTATGTAAGGAAGTGACAGTCTAACCAAATCTGTTGCTTATGCTCCATCTGATTTACTATATTTCTCAAACAAAGAATTGCATATATTATTGTTTTTAAAGATACCTCAAGATAAAATAAAGACTTAGCAGGACGGCTTATCTACCAAAAGTGAAAGAGCATTATAGAGCATTAGCAATACAAAATCACCAATATTTATTGGACATTTGGGACATCCTGCTGCTGCTGCTGCTAAGTCACTTCAGTTGTGTCCAACTCTGTGCAACCCCATAGATGGCAGCCCACCAGGCTCCTCTATCCCTGGGAGTCTTCAGACAAGAACACTGGAGAGGGTTGCCATTTCCTTCTCCAGTGCATGAAAGTGAAAAGTGAAAGTGAAGTTGCTCAGTCGTGTCCAACTCCTAGTGACCTCATGGACCACAGCCTACCAGGCTCCTCTGTCTATGGGATTTTCCAGGCAAGAGTACTGGAGTGAGGTGCCATTGCCTTCTCTGAGATGTCCATATAGAAATATAAATAGATCCCTGAAATTGTTGGAAAATTAAGCAGTGTTGTGACTTCTAGCACAATGAAGTTTACATACAAATTTAAATACATATTTTACAAGAGCATGTGCATATTTTGGGACAAATCAAAAACATAGTTTTGAGTTGGGAAGGAAATATTAGTAGAATCAATTATTATAGGAGAAGATAGGTGACTTTTTAAGGATTGAGGAAATTAATGTGCGGAGGGGTCGAAATTAAAATACAGAGGAACGTGATTAACTTAAAGAAATACACAAAAGTATAAAAAGAAATGGACAGAGAAAAGCACATATAAAATCATAGAAAGCAATATAAGGTGTATGCTCATGAAAAAGTTCTGATCTATTATATACAATGTAGCTTAATAGACTTTCTGAGTCACTCATTCAAAAATGTGCTATCTGTCTGAAGTCATGACCCAAACTATCCGTACTGGACTTTTAAAATTTCTTTCTGGCCTTGAATATATGAATTCACTTTTATCCTATAACTCTGTCTATTTTATTCCTTATGTATATTTCTTTTAATTTCAAAATAGGTTGACATTGATATCCTGGATGCAGTTAACTTATCTAAAAAATGAAAGTAAGTAAAAAAAAAAGTGACAATGCAATTAATTCACAGAAAATGTCTTTTTTATTTCATTCCTAATATCTAGATAATTTTCAAGTCTATCATTTTGGTTGTTTCAATTAAGGATTTAATTTAAATTAACTTTGCTTTGTAAATAAATTTTAAACTAAAAAGCTCTCACATTTCATGAAGTTAGTTTGGTGAACATTTGCCTCTATTTCAAAAAGTTTCACAGGTGGGAGACTGTTATTTCATTTTTGAGCTTTAGTTCAGCCACATTATATTCTTGACATCGTTCTTAACTGTGTCTGTGGGACAGTGTCCCTAATGCACCAGAAGTTTCTCCATTCAACAGATCTCTCATTCCAACTTTAAATTGCTTTGGGAATGGGGAATAATTACCACTGTTGCACGACAAATATTTAGTCTTTCAGATCTGTGGAATCTGACATTGGTTGTTGAACCTGACCTTAGTTCAGAATG
This sequence comes from Ovis aries, assembly GCF_016772045.2. NCBI lineage: Eukaryota > Metazoa > Chordata > Mammalia > Artiodactyla > Bovidae > Ovis > Ovis aries. Next base: position 18,563,719 of record NC_056055.1, read on the forward strand.
CTGACATAAATACTAAGAAGAAATTAACAGGTTCTCCTAGGAGGTGCAAATAATTTATCAGTGTAAGGGTAAGTCTTGAATAAAATAAAATATACCCTTTCATTCCATAATTAAAATTCTTATTCAATATTGATTTAAAATATGAACAGCATGAGGCAGTGCAGCCTCTAATTAATTATTAGGACCAAATAGAGCTGTGATTTATTATTCAGCACACTTTGGGAGTGTATTAGAAATGCAGAGTCACAGGCCCTGCATCAGCCTCGGCAAAAGAAAATCTACATTTTAACAAAATATCCAAGAAGTTTATATACATATTAAGAATTTAGCAAAGACTGAAATAATTGATTCTTCATTAATACACCAAGGCCCAAAATTCTGGGTAGTACTTGGTGGGAAAACTTGATATCATAACTTTTGGTGTTGTAGCCCACAGAATTCTATACTTCATGGGTAAATATCTGTGCTTCAAGCTCCACTCTTTACTTATAGGCTGGATTACTTTTGCCACATTCTGTCTTTCACATTTGAAAGAAAATAGAGATAATGAGAAGATTGATTTTTTTAATAAAGTGCTACACACATGTATACCGTTAGATATTTAAGCATTATTAGTGTTTTCTCAGGTTCACTTAAATACATAAATTATCAAGAATAATTCTGATGTCACTGAATGAGGCAAATGAAGAGACTGTTTTTCTTCAGAGATCTCCATTGTATTCTAGCAGAACTAGTTTACACACTAGTCTTATAATGGGAAGTAATAAAATAGTAAGAGCAGACTGAGACTGCCAGATCAACAACAAACTTGATGTTTGAACAAATGTTAAATTACCATTCAGTTTACTACAATCAAATGTCTGCCCTATAGAAATACACAATTTAGCAGACTGAATCGAGAACTAAGGTGTCAGGCAGACAAACAAGTATGCGTAAAATCACACTTGCTTTAAGATTTTCAACACTTTTATTAAATACTGGATCAAAATTCCAGTCTTTTTGGTCTTTTGCCTTCCCCACCACTCTCTCACTGAGATTGATTTAATGAAGTCAGATTTATAATCTGAAATATTCTAGGACTTTTATGAAACTCAATTTATAGTGTCTTCAACAGTGGGGAAGGTTGCTTCTGAATTTGCTCCTGATCCTAGGTAGATACTAGAGTGTGTTGCCATGCCTTCCTCCAGGGGATCTTTACAACCCAAGGATGAAACCCAGGTTTCCTGCATTGCAGGTGGATTCTTTACCAGCTGAGCTACCAAGGAAGCCACTTCAAACATTAGACACAGGGCATTGAAATTCTCAGTTTCTCAGTATCACTGTGTTTTTGGCAAAGTGATTCTTGAAGATAACGGAATGACAGAGTTTTGAAGAAAACACACTGTTTCAACCTAGAATAGTGTCTATTCAAGAAATTTGTTATATGTGTTACTTGGCAGTGAAAATATTTTATGTTGGTACTTTTCTGACATCCTGAAAGCTAGGACATGGATAGAATAAATAAAACATTTGTGAATGAATTCATCCTTCTGGGACTCTCTGGTTACCCCAAACTTGAGATTATTTTCTTTGCTGTAATTCTAGTTATGTATCTAGTGATTCTAATTGGCAACAGTGTTCTGATCATAGCAAGCATATTTGATTCCCGTCTTCACACCCCCATGTACTTCTTTCTGGGAAACCTCTCTTTCCTGGATATCTGCTATACATCCTCCTCTGTTCCCTCAACTTTGGTGAGCTTAATCTCAAAAAAAAGGAACATTTCCTTCTCTGGATGTGCAATGCAGATGTTCTTAGGATTTGCAATGGGGTCAACAGAGTGTTTCCTCCTTGGCATGATGGCTTTTGACCGCTATGTGGCCATCTGTAACCCTCTGAGATACCCTATCATCATGAGCAAGGTGGTGTATATCCTGATGGCTTCTGTGTCATGGCTCTCTGGTGGGATCAACTCAATTGTGCAAACATCACTTGCCATGCGATTGCCTTTCTGTGAGAATAATATTATCAATCATTTCTTATGTGAAATACTGGCTGTTCTCAAGCTAGCTTGTGCTGATATATCCCTCAATATTGTTACTTTAGCAGTGTCAAATATGGCTTTCTTGGTTCTACCCCTTCTGGTCATTTTTTTCTCATATATGCTTATCCTCTCTACCATCTTGAGAATGAACTCAGCCACAGGGAGACACAAGGCCTTTTCTACCTGCTCAGCACATCTGACTGTGGTGATCATATTTTATGGTACCATTTTCTTCATGTATGCCAAACCCAAGTCTCAAGACCTCCTTGGACAAGACAATTTGCAAGCTAGAGAAGGGCTTGTTTCCATGTTTTATGGGGTGGTGACCCCAATGCTAAATCCTATAATCTATAGCTTGAGAAACAAGGATGTAAAAGCTGCTGTGAAATATTTACTGAGTCAGAAATCTGTTAACCAATTAAGACCAAAGTGAAATGTGGTTTTAGTGTACCAAGACAAGACATGGCATTAGTAGGCAATCATTGATGACCTCCTTTGGGGAAACCAAAGTTATGCATGGAGATTTTCATTCTTTGTCTTCACTAGCTCAGCTTAGCTACAATCCTGGGTTCAGTAGTCTGCTATAAACTCAGATTCCAATAGGTTCTGATCCACATTTCAGAAAGACAGACAATTACTTTAGAACCTTGTCCCTGGTGATATCTGAAATGATTTTTTTTTGTGTGTGTGTACTGTGTAGTTGTTGTTGTTCAGTCACTAAGTCATGTCTGACTCTTTGTAACCCCATGGACTGCAGCACACCAGGCTTCCTGCTGTCCTTCACTATTTCCTGGAGTTTGCTCGAACTGATGTCCATTGAATTGGTGATGCCATCCAACTGACTCATCCTCTGTTGCTCCCTTCTCCTGCCCTCAGTGTCTCCCAGCACCAGGGTGTTTTCCAATGAGTCAGCTCTTCACATCAATTTGCCAGAATATTGGAGATACAATATTGGAAAATATCACACACACTCTTGAAAATAGTGAGTAAGGAATATAAATTCTGCTCCATCACAAATCACTTAATGTTGGGAAAGTTATTCATTTTTTTCTAAAATGCAGCTCCCTTATTTGAATGAAAGGGAGTAATTAAACATTGCTCTCAGTTTTATTATAAAGATTCAGTAAGTTGTACAAAGCACCCAGCACAGTGTCAGTTCATAGTAATTTCCTTTGTAGAGGACTTTGAACTTGACTTTTGCTGGTGACTCAGAATTTAAGAATTGAAGTAGAGACTCCAAATTTAAGATGAATGGCACCAACTTGCACTTAAAATTTTTTTTTAAGCTATCAGTTGTTAGAGGCAGACATCTTCCCTTTGCCTTCCTATTAGTATCAACCACCACTCTTATCTACATTATATAATGTGAACTTCAAGAAAAGAGAAGATATAATCAGAGAAGACTTTTATACCATGAGAAGTGCTCATGAATGGTGAGAGGTGTTTCACTACTGTTCCTATGAAAGAATGGGAAGACTGTTCTTACCCAAGCCTAGTAAGATGATTCCGCAAAACCTGTTGAGGTTTTGGCTGCCTGCAAAGAAGAACTGACATCTGGCTTGATGAATGGAGGATTGCTGAGCATTTTCTCTCTAGGCTGTAGTTTAGGAGGGGAACTACACTACCAGAGGGCTGTAGGATGGGTATCTTAGGGCTGAAAATAACCAGAAACTTTTTAGTTTGCCTGAAATACTTTTTTCAGCTGTGAAGACTGAAATTTGTGACTGGGAAGAGAAATTCATTTCATTTTATATGCGAATAAGTTAAAATTTCTCAATAAACCTATTACAGGCTTTTGAAATAGTTGTGGTTTTTTTTCTACTTTCTGTAGATTCTTTTGCCGTAGCTGAGCACAGCATGTCATTGGTCCACACCACCAGTCTTTTGTGACAGTTGGTTTCAGCCTTATGATACTACCTAAATTTTCTCTTTCTTATTGGTATTAGAACCATAGTATGACCCCAGACATCCTAACTGAGAGCTGTACTCCCTGCCAATCTATGTCCTTAGGTAAATCCATATTTTTGATGTGCGTTAACTGGTCACTGAAATCCTGCTGCCTGTCTTCTGTCCCCTCTGGGTTGGAGGGTTGTCACTGTAGCAAACCTCTAATTGTGGGTTCTTCTCCTCTGGCTTGTATCACAATGGGTGCTGCTTTCGGTTCTATTGAGACAGGTATGTAGCAAGCCTTGTAGGTGAAGTGTAATCCACTGGAATGAGCCCTACATTTCAGTCTGTTGCAAGTTTGATTCTTTGCCAACTTTGACCTATGCTACCAAGGTTTTAACACATGTCTGTATGTACATGGTCCTGCTTCTGTTGTCCCAGGCAATTCCTTAGCATCTTATTTTTTCCCCCACAAAGCAAAGGGTGCTAGCATCTCAAATGCATTTTTATACCAAACTGAATGCTTTATTTATAAAAATTGATTAAAATTATTCTTTCCATTGCCATATCAAAAGTTGGTGCTATGTTGCTTCAATTTTGACAAGTTCTGCTCATGTTGATGCATGCGTGAAAAATTAACAGTTTTAAAACTAATCTGCCCTCCCAAGAAATTGAGAAGTCTCAGAAAGATTGTATGTGTATTATCTTGTGATATCCCTGGAAGAAGGCATGATTGAAGTGACAACATACACACACACCTTTTGTGATAAAATAATAGATATTTTATAATTTTTTTAAAATGGAAGAGAATAGGGAAAATATTGTTAGCAATGTTGATACCTCCTAGAGGTGACCACCATGAACATTTTTATTATTTGTGTTATTAACTTGGAGGCATAAAATTAATCATTTTAAAGGTGATTTATTTTGATGCACCATATGTACTTGAAATTGCTATTTTGAAAAAAAATAATGTGTATACAACTCATTAGGTTTCATAGAATAGATTCTAGACAAATTACTGTAGCAGGTGATATGATTTTTTAAATTATGTGCCCCCTCCTCCCTCAAATCATATTACCTGCTGTCAGTGTCACTGTGAATGTTTCCTCAAATGTTTGCAGCCCTGGCTTGTATGTGCATGTGTGTGTATACATAGATTATAAACTTTGCATTTTGGAAATCTTCAAATAATAGAAGTAAAGCTATATAATGGAACTTCATGCACTAATCACTCATTTTAAAGAACTGTTAGTTCATTGTTACATTGATATCTAAACCCACTCAGTTCCTTTATCTGGGTTTTAAGTAAATATTGGATACATGCATGAGTGTAAATAATTTTGTATTTTGAAATAATTCAGACTTATAGGAAAGTTGCAAAAATCACAGAGAGAATTTTCGTTAAGCTTTCATTGAGAATCTATAGATATTACATCTGACCACATTTGCCTTATCATTACTTCATATAGTTATATATGTATATGTATATATGTAAGAGTATAAATACATATATAGAGAACTGTTTGAGAGTGAGGTACATATACTATGACTCTTAACCCCTAAATATTTCATTCAGTTTTACCATAAACAGAATATAATTGTTGACGTGAAGAAAAAACACTTTTTAATTTAGCAGTCAACAAAACACTGACCCTGAGCGTTGTCTTGCCACCAGTTTGTGTGGTCTATGAGCTAGGAAGGATTTTTAAATTGTTGAAAAACAAAAAATATATATATATAATTCTTTATCAGTTCAGTTCAATTCAGTTCAGACACTCAGTCGTGTCAGACTCTTTTTGACCCCATGAATTGCAGCAGGCCAGGCCTCTCTGTCCATGACCAACTCCTGGAGTTCACTCAAACTCACATCCATCGAGGCGGTGATGCCATCCAGCCATCTCATCCTCTGTCATCCCCTTCTCCTCCTGCTCCCAATCCCTCGCAGCATCAGAGTCGTTTCCAGTGAGTCAACTCTTCGATTGAGGTGGCCAAAGTACTGGAATTTCAGCTTTACCATCATTCCTTCCAAAGAAATCCCAGGGCTGATCTCCTTCAGAATGGACTGGTTGGATCTCCTTGTAGTCCAAGGGACTCTCAAGAGTCTACTCCAACACCACAGTTCAAAAGCATCAATTCTTCGGCACTCAGCCTTCTTCACAGTCCAGCTCTCACATCCATACATGACCACAGGAAAAACTATAGCCTTGACTAGACGGACCTTTGTTGGCAAAGTAATGTCTCTGCTTTTGAATATGCTATCTAGTTTGGTCATAACTTTCCTTCCAAGGTGTAAGCGTCTTTTAATTTCATGGCTGCAGTCACCATCTGCAGTGATTTTGGAGCCCAGAAAAATAAATCTGACACGGTTTCCACTGTTTCCCCATCTATTTCCCATGAAGTGATGGAACCAGATGCCATGATCTTCGTTTTCTGAATGTTGAGCTTTAAGCCAGCTTTTTCACTCTCTTCTTTCACTTTCATCAAGAGGCTTTTAGCTCCTCTTCACTTTCTGCCATAAGGGTGGTGTCATCTGCATATCTGAGGTTATTGATATTTCTCCTGGCAATCTTGATTCCAGCTTGTGCTTCTTCCAGCCCAGCGTTTCTCATGATGTACTCTGCATATAAGTTAAATAAGCAAGGTGACCATATTCAGCCTTGACGTACTCCTTTTCCTATTTGGAACCAGTCTGTTGTTCCATGTCCAGTTCTAACTGTTGCTTCCTGACCTGCATACAGATTTCTCAAGAGACAGGTCAGGTGGTCTGGTATTCCCATCTATTTAAGAATTTTCCACAGTTTATTGGGATCCACACAGTCAAAGGATTTGGCATAGTCAATAAAGCAGAAATAGATGGTTTTTTCTGGAATTCTCTTGTTTTTTTTTTTCCATGATCCAGCAGATATTGGCAATTTGATCTCTGGTTCCTCTGCCTTTTCTAAAACCAGCTTGAACATCAGGAAGTTCACGGTTCACATATTTCTGAAGCCTGGTTTGGAGAATTTTGAGCCTTACTTTACTAGCATGTGAGATGAGTGCAATTGTGTGGTAGTTTGAGCATTCTTTAGCATTGCCTTTCTTAGGGATTGGAATGAAAACTGACCTTTTCCAGTTCTGTGGCCACTGCTGAGTTTTCCAAACTTGCTGGCATATTGAGTGCAGCACTTTCACAGTGTCATCTTTCAGGATTTGAAATAGCTCCACTGGAATTCCTTCACCTCCACTAGCTTTGTTCATAGTAATGGTTTCTAAGGCTCACTTGAGTTCACATTCCAGGATGTCTGGCTCTAGATGATTGATCACACCGTCATGATTATCCAGGTTGCCAGGTCGAGAAGATCTTTTTTGTACAGTTCTTCTATGTATTCTTGCCACCTCTTCTTAATATCTTTTGCTTCTGTTAGGTCCAGACCATTTCTGTCCTTTATTGAGCCCATATTTGCATGAAATGTTCCCTTGGTATCTCTAATTTTCTTGAAGAGATCTCTAGTCTTTCCCATTCTGTTCTTTTCCTCTATTTCTTTGCTTTGATCGCTGAAGAAGGCTTTCTTATCTCTCCTTGCTATTCTTTTGGAACTCTGCATTCAGATGCTTATATCTTTCCTTTCCTCCCTTGCTTTTCTCCTCTCTTCTTTTCACAGCTATTTGTAAGGCCTCCCCAGACAGCCATTTTGCTTTTTTGCATTTCTTTTCCATGGGGATGGTCTTGATCCCTGTCTCCTGTACAATGTCACGAACCTCATTCCATAGTTCATCAGGCACTCTATCCATCAGATCTAGGCCCTTAATCTATTTCTCACTTCCACTGTATAATCATAAGGGATTTGATTTAGGTCATACCTGAATGGTCTAGCGGTTTTCCCTACTTTCTTCCATTTAAGTCTGAATTTGGGAATAAGGAGTTCAGGATCTGAGCCACAGTCAGCTCCTGGTCTTGTTTTTGTTGACTGTATAGAGCTTCTTCATCTTTGGCTGCACAGAATATAAGCACAGGCAGCTGCAACCTGCGCACTAAGCACGGCCAAGAAGAGTTACCCCATGTCCGAGTTCACGGGTAGTGGCCCAGAGTGCCAAGCTGCGATGGCGCAGGAATGGCCGAGAGGGGCTACCCAAGTCCGTGGTCATGGGTAGTGACCAAGAGGAGCCACCCTACGTCCGAGGCCTGGGGCGGTGGCCGGGAGGAGCAACCCCATGCCCGAGGCCGGGGCGGTGGTGGGTAGGGTGGCCGGGAAGAGCAACCACACGCTCGAGGCCAGGGGCAGAGGCCAGGAGGAGCAACTCCATGTCCAAGGAGCAGTGGCTGCATGGGCACAGGAGGGCCTAGAGGAGCTATCCCACATTGAAGGTCAGGAAGGGTGGCGGTGAGGAGATACCCCTCATCCAGGTAAGGAGCAGCAGCTGTGCTTTGCTGGAGCAGCCGTGAAGAGATAACCCCACGCCCAAGGTAAGAGAAACCCAAGTAAGATGGTAGGTGTTGCATCAGAGGGCAGACACACTGAAACCATACTCACAGAAAACTAGTCAATCTAATCACACTAGGACCATAGCCTTGTCTAACTTAATGAAACTAAGCCATACCAGTGGGGCAACCCAAGATGGGTGGGTCACGGTGGAGAGGTCTGACAGAATGTGGTCTGCTGGAGAAGGGAATGGCAAACCACTTCAGTATTGCTGCCTTGAGAACCCCATGAACAGTATGAAAAGGCAAAATGATAGGATACTGAAAGAGGAACTCCCCGGTCAGGAGGTGCCCAATATGCTACTGGAGATCAGTGGAGAAATAACTCCAGAAAGAATGAAGGGATGGAGCCAAAGCAAAACGAATACCCAGTTGTGGATGTGACTGGTGATAGAAGCAAAGTCCGATGCTGTAAAGAACAATATAGAATAGGAACCTGGAATGTCAGGTCCATGAATCAAGGCAAATTGGAAGTGGTCAAACAAGAGATGGTAAGAGTGAACGTCAACATTCTAGGAATCAGCGAACTAAAATGGACTGGAATGGGTGAATTTAACTCAGATGACCATTATATCTACTACTGCCGGCAGGAATCCCTCAGAAGAAATGGAGTAGCCATCATGGTCAACAAAAGAGTCTGAAATGCAGTACTTGGATGCAGTCTCAAAAATGACAGAATGGTCTCTGTTCATCTCCAAGGCAAACCATTCAATATCACAGTAATCCAAGTCTATGCCCCAACCACTAACACTAAAGAAGCTGAAGTTGAACGGTTTTATGAAGACCTACAAGACCTTTTAGAACTAACACCCAAAAAAGATGCCCTTTTCATTATAGGGGACTGGAATGCAAAAGTAGGAAGTCAAGAAACACCTATGGTAACAGGCAAATTTGGCCTTGGAATGCGGAATGAAGCAGGGCAAAGACTAATAGAGTTTTGCCAAGAAAATGCAGTGGTCATAGCAAACACCCTCTTCCAACAACATGAGAAGACTCTACACATGGAGATCACTAGAAGCATCATCTTTTAGGATTTGAAATAGCTCGACTTGAACTCTATCACCTCCTCTAGCTTTGTTCGTAGTGATGCTACGTGCTAGTAAAGAAAGGCTCAAAATTATCCAAGCCAGGCTTCAGCAATATGTGAACCATGAACTTCCTGATGTTCAAGCTGGTTTTAGAAAAGGCAGAGGAACCAGAGAACAAATTGCCAACATCCGATGGATCATGGAAAAAGCAAGAGAGTTCCAGAAAAGCATCTATTTCTGCTTTATTGACTATGCCAAAGCCTTTGACTGTGTGGATCACATTAAACTGTGGAAAATTCTGAAAGAGATGGGAATACCAGACCACCTGACCTGCCTCTTGAGAAACCTGTATGCAGGTCAGGAAGCAACAGTTAGAACTGGACATGGAACAACAGACTGGTTCCAAATAGGGAAAGGAGTATGTCAAGGCTGTATATTGTCACCCTACTTATTTAACTTCTATGCAGAGTACATCATGAGAAATGCTGGACTGGAAGAAACACAAGCTGGAATCAAGATTGCCGGGAGAAATATCAATAACCTCAGATATGCAGATGACACATCCTTATGGCAGAAAGTGAAGAAGAACTAAAAAGCCTCTTGATGAAAGTAAAACAGGAGAGTGAAAAAGTTGGCTTAAAGCTCAACATTCAGAAAATGAAGATCATGGCATCCGGTCCCATCACTTCATGGGAAATAGATGGGCAAACAGTGGAAACAGTGTCAGACTTAATTTTTCTGGGCTCCAAAATCACTGCAGATAGTGATTACCTCAATGAAATTAAAAGACGCTTACTCCTTGGAAGAAAAGTTATGACCAACCTAGATAGCATATTTAAAAGCAGAGACATTACTTTGCTGACTGAGGTCCGTCTAGTCAAGGCTTTGGTTTTTCCAGTAGTCATGTATGGATGTGAGAGTTGGACTGTGAAGAAGGCTGAGCGCCGAAGAATTGATGCTTTTGAACTGTGGTGTTGGAGAAGACTCTTGAGAGTCCCTTGGACTGCAAGGAGATCCAACCAGTCCATTCTGAAGGAGATCAGCCCTGGGATTTCTTTGGAAGAAATGATGCTAAAGCTGAAGCTCCAGTACTTTGGCAACCTCATGCGAAGAATTGACTCATTGGAAAAGACTTTGATGCTGGGAGGGATTGGGGGCAGGAGAAGAAGGGGACAACAGAAGATGAGTTGGCTGGATGGCATCACTGACTCAATGGACGCAAGTCTGGGTGAACTCCGGGAGTTGGTGATGGACAGGGAGGTCTGGTGTGGTGCGATTCATGGGGTTGCAAAGAGTTGGACACGACTGAGTGAATGAACTGAACTAAACTGAACTCAACACATTAAGGACAACTGCATTTCTCTGGGTTTCATTTCTACTACTGTGATATATGCTATCTTGATTTTATCCTCTAGCTATAACTTTTCTCTTATTTAGCTATTTAAAAGATTTTGTTTTTAGTGCTAATTTTGATGTGGTGTAACTATTTATGTGTTTGTATTTGTGTGTGTATGTGTGTATGTGTGTGTGTGGTGTGTTTATACTGTTTGTGGTATGGTGAGCTTCTTGCATCTGTGGGTTTCTTCAAATGTGGAAAAATTTTGGCCATTATTTCTTTGCACTCTTTGAGTTCTCCTACTCTCCCTAGCTACTGAGATGTCAATTATATGTATGTTGAACTGCTTGAAATTTCCCATGTGTCAATGAAGCTCTGTTCATTATTTTTTCAGTCCCTTTTTCTTTATGCTTCAGTTTGAATGGAATGTGAAGTCAAGTGGACCTTAGAAACTATCACTACGAACAAAGCTAGTGGAGATGGAATTCCAGTTGAGCTATTTCAAATCCTGAAAGATGATCCCATGAAAGTGCTGCACTCAATATGCCAGTAATTTGGAAAACTCAGCAGTGGCTACAGGACTGGAAAAGGTCAGTTTTCATTCCAATCCCAAAGAAAGGTAATGCCAAAGAATGCTCAAACTACCACACAGTTGCACTCATCTCACATGCTAGTAAAGTAATGCTCAAAATTCTCCAAGCCAGGCTTCAGCAATACGTGAACTGTGAACTTCCTGATGTTCAAGTTGGTTTTAGAAAAGGCAGAGGAACCAGAGATCAAATTGCCAACATCTGCTGGATCATGGAAAAAGCAAGAGAGTTCCAGAAAAACATCTATTTCTGCTTTATTGACTATGCCAAATCCTTTGACTGTGTGGATCACAACAAACTGTGGAAAATTCTGTTCTCCTACAACAGGATCCACAGGATAAAGAAGTCCCAATGTTCTTGCTTCCATCTGGTTTCATCCTTTCAAACTCTCCCAGACTATTAACAAGCCACCTGGTCAGCTTTCCTCCAAATTCCATAACAATGTGGTCAATCTGTCTTTCTAATATTATTACTTTTAAATTTACCTTCAAGTACATTTTTGTTTTTCTTTTAATTTTCCTTATTGGGACTCTTTTTAAAAAATTAACTTATTTATTTTAATTGGAGGATAATTACTTTGAAATATTGTGGTGGTTTTTGCCAATCATCGACGTGAATCAGCCATGGGTATACAGGTGTCCCCCTGTCTTGAACACCACCCCCCCGCCCCCACCTCCCTCCCATCCATCCCTCAGGGTTGTCCCAGGGCACCGGCTTTGAGTGCCCTGCTTCATGTATCAAACTTGCACTGGTCATCTGTTTTACTTACGGTAATATACGTGTTTCAATGCTATTCTCTCAAACCATCCCACCCTTGCCTTCTCCCATATAGTCCAAAAGTCTGTTCTTTACATCTGTGTCTCTTTTGCTGTTTTGCATATAGGGTTGTCATTACCATCTTTCTAAATTCCATATATATGCATTAATATACTGTATTGGTGTTTCTCTTTCTGACCTGCTTCACTCTGTATAATAGGTTCCAGTTTCATCTACCTGATTAGAACTGACTCAAATGCATTCTTTTTTATAACTGAGTAGTATTCCATTATGTATATGTACCACAACTTCCTTATCCATTCATCTGCAGATAGACATTTAGGTTGCTTCCATGTCCTAGGTATTGTAAATGGTGCTGCAATGAACATTGAGGGTATATGTGTCTCTTTCAATTCTCTTGAAGCCCATGCCTCAGTGCCTCCAGAGTCTTACCTCTCTCTCAGCCAGCAGCTGCTGTCCTCCACACTCTGCCAGGTTTCTTTCTGTCTTTCTGCTTTTGACCTTTATGCAAGTCTGAAATGAAGTCTGTGCCCTACTTCAGGGTCTGAAATCTTTCCTGGCTAAGAGCTTTCATCCCTGAGTGCAACGGCTTCTTTGTAGCTTTATAATAAATGGTCTCTGGTTTGTTGTAAATCATAGCACTAGTACACATTGTTTTGAAGTTATCCTTTAGTTTTTCTATGGACTGATAATCTCTTTTCTTGATCTTTTCTTTCATGGTACTAAAATCATTTGATGTTTAATGATAATGATGTACCCAGGGGCAATAAAAGCAGTCACAGGAAATGAAAAGAAAGCACTTGGGTCTTTTCTCTACAGTTGTCTCATCAGTTGATTCAAAGCTTCAGAAGGGGCATCTGTTCTACTTCTTGTTTGACTAAAGAGACAAAGTCATCTCCAGAACTCTGCCTGTAAAGTAGCTGCTTCAGCTTCTTGAACTCTTTTCTGACGTTGCTCAATTTAGTGAGACCACTGTGATCTGTTTGGGGTTCGGTTCAGTTCAGTCACTCAGTCATGTCTGACTCTTCGCGACACCATGAACTGCAGCACACCAGGCCTCCTTGTCCATCACGAACTCCTGGAGTCCACCCAAACCCATATCCATTGAGTTGGTAATGACATCCAACCATCTTACCCTCTGTCGTCACCTTCTCCTCCTGCCCTCAATCTCTCCCAGCATCAGGGTCTTTTCCAATGAGTCAGCTCTTTGTATCAGGTGGCCAAAGTATTGGAGTTTCAGCTTTAACATCAGTCCTTCCAATGAACATCCAGGACTGATCTCCTTTTGAATGAACTGGTTGGATCTCCTTGCAGTCCAAGGGACTCTCAAGAGTCTTCTCCAACACTACAGTTCAAAAGCATCAATTCTTTGGTGCTCAGCTTTCTTTATAGTCCAACACTCACATCCATACATGACCACTGGAAAAGCCATAGCCTTGGCAAAGTAATATCTCTACTTTTTAATATGCTGTCTAGGTTGGTCATAACTTTCCTTCCAAGGAGTAAGTGTCTTTTAATTTCATGGTTGCAGTCACCATCTACAGTGATTTTGGAGCCTACCTCCTTCATAAATTGGAGTCTAAAAAATAATTACTAGTTGCCTTTAACCCTAGGCTCTTCTTCCAGAGATCATTGTCCTGCCTTGCTTGTTCAATATCTAAACAATATTTTTTTTCAACTACTTTGGTTTTCTAAAAGTTCATGGTGGGATTGGATGCACGGCTCTAGCTAACTTACTGTCAAAAGCAGATGTTCCTTCTTAGCTTTTCTGATTGTATAATTTTTCACTTTTTCAAAAAATATGATATTCATATATTATTCTGCATCTTCATTATCACTATATTTTATTCTTAAATCTGTAAATATTTAAATGCTCATTGCTTATCTTTTTGTCCAACTTTCCCCATTCATCTTTTGTTTGAATGAAAATTATCCTACCATTGATTCCCAAAGGGGATTATCAGTATAGCATTCTTTGGGTCTTATATGTTTAAAACTATTTTTAATAGTATTGATATTTGAAGGACAGCATGACTAGATATAAATTTTTTGGTATGCATTTTCTTTCTTGAGTGTTTTGTAAACGCAACTCTACTGTCTGATCTTTTTCAGGCAGGAGAAGACTCTTGAGAGTCCCTTGGACTTCAAGGAGATCCAACCAGTCCATTCTAAAGGAGATCAGCCCTGGGTGTTCTTTGGAAGAATGATGCTAAAGCTGAAACTCCAGTACTTTGGCCACCTCATGTGAAGAGTTGACTCACTGGAAAAGACTCTGATGCTGGAAAGGACTGGGGGCAGGAGGAAAAGGGGACAACAGAGGATGAGATGGCTGGATGGCATCACCGACTCAATGGACGTGAGTTTGAGTGAACTCTGGGAGATGGTGATGGACAGGGAGGCCAGGTGTGCTGCAATTCATGGGGTCTCAAAGAGTCGGACACAACTGAGTGACTGAACTGAACTGAACTGAATATTGGACTAATTCTTTGCCCCTATAAGATGTTAACTATTTTGTTTTAAAGATTTGAAGATTTTTGTATTTATCTTTACACTCCAATACAGTAGCTTTATTGAGGTACATGTCAGAGTAGATTATGCTGAGCTTATTTTTCCCAACAGCTAGTGAACACTTTCAGTGTATTATGTACAAAAAAATGTTTTTCTAGACTTAATTTTTAAATATTAATTTTATCTTCTTGTGTTATTTCCATTTTAGAGACTCAAATTTTGTTCATAAAAGACACAGTATTTCTTCTTTTCCTGTGGTTCATTGGATATTTTTTCTTGATCTTATTTTCATTTTGTTGATCATTTCCCTTTCTTCAATGCCCTATTTAAATCTTATTGTAATCCATTTTACCTTGGCTACTTTTATTTTAGTTTTCATTTCTAAGATGGCTTTGTTTTTTACTTATTATCTCCTGAATTCAAACAATTTTCATTTCTTCCTGATACATTCCTTGATCAATTTCTTTTTAAGTTTTGAATTTCGGATTTTAAGTATTTCTCTCAAATGCTTATTTGAGGTTATTAATATCAACCTGTAGTATTGTTCTACAATTTAAGTTGCCTCTTTTTTTTTTTCTTTCTTTGAGGATAAGGGGCAGAAGTTTCCATCAGGTGAGGTATTTTGTTTCTCATATTCTAA
Source organism: Ovis aries (assembly GCF_016772045.2). Taxonomy (NCBI): domain Eukaryota; kingdom Metazoa; phylum Chordata; class Mammalia; order Artiodactyla; family Bovidae; genus Ovis; species Ovis aries. The sequence continues at coordinate 18,578,970 of NC_056055.1, forward strand.
TTCATTTTCTAATAGCTTTGATTACAGACTGCTTTCACTATTTATTTCATAATTCAGATTAGCTTATAAGATTATAGGTCAAGAGTACCCTGATCTGTCTGTGTTTTGAATAATAACTTCCTTAAAATAAAGAGAACCTTATAACAGCATTAGCTTGCTAAAGCCACATTTATCCTTGTGGTGAGGGTGCTCGAGCTCTCCTTGTCCTTTTTTTTTCTTCTTTATCTTATCTAACCAAGAAGGAGTTGTAGGTCCTCTGATATTTTAGAACATTTTTATTTGTCATGACCCAAATTATCTTTTTTGCTTCTTTATTTATTTACTTCTAAATCTCTAAAAGTACCTCCTTTTCATCTCCTTTTGTCCTAAAAAATCATGACTTTAGAAGACAGTCACCTCAACTCGTGCAATCTTTTGTGTCCGGTCTATATTCAGGCCTCTGTTTTAGTTTTCAGTTCAGTTCAGTTGCTCAGTAATGTCCGACTTTTTGTGACCCCACGGACTGAAGTACACCAGGATTCCCCGTCCATCACCAACTCCCAAAGCTTGCTCAAACTCATGTCCATTGAGTTGGTGATGCCATCCAGCCATCTCATCCTCTGTGGTCCCTTCTCCTCCTGCCTACAATCTTTCCCAGCCTCAGGGTCTTTTCCAGTGAGTCTGTTCTTCACTTCAGGTGGCCAAAGTATTGGAGTTTCAGCTTCAGGATCAGTCCTTCCAATGAATATTCAGGACTAATTTCCTTTAGGATGGACTGATGTGACCTCCTTGCAGTCCAAGGGACTCTCAACAGTCTCCTCCAACACCACAGTTTGGAAGCATCAATTCTTTTTGACAATCAGCCATCTTTATAGTCTAACTCTCACATTGATACATGACTACTGGAAAAGCCATAGCTTTGACTAGACAGACCTTTATTGGCAAAGTAATGTCTCTGCTTTTTAATATGCTGTCTAGCTTTTCTTCCAAGGAGCAAGTGTCTTTTAATTTCATGGCTGCAGTCACCATCTGCAGTGATTTGGGAGCCCCCCCAAAATAAAGTCTGTCACTGTTTCCATTGTTTCCCCATCTATTTGCCCTAAAGTGATGGGACTGGATGCCATGATCTTAGTTTTTTGAATGATGAGTTTTAAGTCAACTTTTTCATTCTTTCACTTTCCTCAAGAGGCTCTTTAGTTCTTTGCTTTCTGCCATAAGGTTGATGTCATCTGCATATCTGAGCTTATTGATATTTCTCCTGGCAATCTTGATTCCAGCTTGAACATCATCCAGCCCGGCATTTCGCACGAGATAATCTGCATATAAGTTAGATAAGCAGGGTGACAATATACAGTCTTAACATACTGCTTTCCCAATTTTGAACGAGTCTTTTGTTCCATGTCCAGTTCTAAGTGTTGCTTCCTAACCTGAATACAGATTTCTCAGGACGCAGGTGAAATGGTCTGGTATTCCCATCTCTTGAAGAATTTTCCTCAGCTTGTTGTGATCCACAGTCAAAGGCTTTGGCATAGTCAATAAAACAGAAGTAGATGTTTATTTTGATCTCTCTTGCTTTTTTGATGATCCAACAGATGTTGGCAATTTGATCTCTGGTTCCTCTGCCTTTCTAAATCCACCTTGAACATCTGGAAGTTCATGGTTCCTGTACTGTTGAAGCCTGGTTTGGAGAATTTTGAGTATTTTACTTTACTAGTGTGTGAGATGAGTGTAATTGTAGTTTGAGCATTCTTTGGCATTGCCTTTATTTGGGATTGGAATGAAAACACCTTTTCCAGTCCTGTGGCCGCTGCTGAGTTTTCCAAATTTGCTGGTATATTGAGTGCAGCACTTTAACAACATCATCTTTTAGGATTTGAAATAGCTCAACTGGAATTCCATCACCTCCACTAGCTTTGTTTGTGGTGATGTTTCCTAAGGCCCACTTGACTTTGCATGCCAGGCTGTCTGCCCCTGGGTGAGTGATCCAAGTATCATGGTGAACTGGCTGATGAAGATCCTTTTTAAATAGTTCTTCTGTGTATTGTTGCCATCTCTTCTTAAAGTCTGAGCATTTTCTGTATTCTGGTTGTGTGTGTTTGAATAGTTTTATCTGTTATTCTGTATTGTTTTTAGAGGATAGGGAGGGAGAGTTGATTTAACCAACTCCCATTATTATCAGTTACCCATGAGTATACATGCATTAAAAAAATTTTTATTTTATTTACTAAATTTTTAAAATAAATTTATTTATTTTAATTGGAGGCTAATTACTTTACAATATTGTAAATGAATCACCAGTCCAGGTTCGATGCATGATACAGGATGCTTGGGGCTGGTACACCGGGATGACCCAGAGGGATGGTATGGGGAGGGAGGTGGGAGGGAGGTTCAGGATGGGGAACACGTGTACACCTGTGGCAGATTCATGTTGATACATGCATTTTTAATTGATTAAAAATTTCATTTCTGAATGTATTAGTGTTTAATTGCCTAAGGGTGAAATTAAACATATTTTATGTATAAATTTTCTATTCTTTATCCCAGTGTGTGGTTTTTATTTATTATTTGATTATCTATTTTCTACTTGGATTTCAATTAGAAATTGTGCAAAACTAAGTGAATTGGAAATTCCTTTTATTTTCCTAAGGATTTTTTATATATTAGGTTATAATCATTATGTCATACAAATTGCAAGTTTTTGCTAATTTCAATATCTTTATTATGCTTTTAACACTTTATGTTTATTATGTTATTTGATTACATTTCCATGGTAATTTCCAAACAATTTTTAATAGAGAAGCTATTAATCTTATATATTATTGTGTAACCAGGTGGCTCTGATGGTAAAGAATCTGCCTGCACTGTGGAAGAGCTGGGTTCCATCCTTAGGTTGGGAAGGTCTCTTGGAGGAGGGCATGGCAACCCACTCCAGTGCCTGGACAATCCCCATGGACAGAGGAACCTGGTGGGCTACAGTCTATGGGGTTGCAAAGGGTTGGACACGACTGGGCAACTAAGCACAGCACTACTTATAAAGGCATTTTGATTGATTGACTTCAGTTCAGTTCAGTCACTCAGTCATTTCCGACTCTTTGCAAACCCATGGACTGCAGCATGCCAATTGATTGCCTTAGATTTTCTTTTTAAAAAATGTCTATTAGTACTGATACTTTTTTCTTCTATTTCTTTATACTCCTAAGCTTGTGTTACATGCAACTGCATAAGTTGCATTATTCATAATAATTAATGCTTATTAATAATGGTTGTAAAAGTTACCTTTATCTTGGCTCTAACTTTCTTAGAAATGATTCATGTGTTTTAATGTGGAGAATGATATGACTACTGGCTCAAAATTATGTCTTTTGTTATTAAAAATGTATTGCAACAGATTTTCAATTTAACTAATGTATTCATAATATTAATAATATTTTCATACCATTTTCTCCTCTTTTTTAATTTTATTTTTTATTGAATTATAGTTGATTTATAATGTGTTAGTTTCAGGTGTACAGCAAAGAGATTCAGTTTTTTATATACATATATATATATATACATATATATACATACACTTCTACAATGTACAGGTCATACCTCCACAACAAGGAATTATTCAGCCCAATTTTTCTCTTCTCTATTTCCCCACTACATCCAAATGCCCAGTAATACCATACTCAAGATACTATAAAATTTTTCTCTCAAGAGCCATAAAATTGTTCATTGCTTTTATAAAGTAAACATATTCCTGGGAATTGATTTTAACTTATAATAAAAGATAAGTGAAAAATCAAAGAGGGAAAGGTTTTTATTTAAGCATTGGTGATAAAAGGCACTCATTAGAAACAATCTTGAATAGAGGAATGATAGGGTATATATTTCAAATCCATGTGAATAAATGCATAGCTAATATAATGGTAATTAGACCAGAATGGCAACTGCATGGAAAGGGTCAAAGATAGTTCTATAATCAGACATAGAAGATGAATAGGCCACATTATCATCTGTCACTCCTGCATGATGACAGAGATCTGTAATGTTGAATATTGCTGATATAATGACCTAGGGATTGACCTCTCCTCTTTTACTGTCTCTACTCACTACCTTAGTGATCTTATTGATTTTGAATATCATTCATATACTAATGGCTCCCAAATTTCTATCTCTAGCCCAGACTTCTCTAAACACACGACTGTATATGCTTCCTTGTAGTTGTCATGTTTAATCGATAATTTGAACCTAACATGTCTAAAATGAATGCCTGATATTCTCCCACAGATCCATTTCAATTATAGACTTTTTTGAATCAGTGAGTCACAGTTCTGTCCTTTCTACTTTTCAGTCTGAAAACCCTGAAGCCATTCTTGATGCCTCTCTTCCTTTATCACCCATACCCAATCCTTCTGGAAATCCTGTTGGTCCTACCTTTTCAATATATCCAGAATTTTACAATTTCTCATCATCTTCACAGTTATCACATTGGCCTGGAATGATATCTTTTTTTACAGTAGGTTTCTTAAATCTTCCTGACTCTAAAGTTGTCCCCTACAAAATGATATTGGCACAACATGTGATGATTTTTTAAGAATTTATAATAATACTATGATATGTGAACATGATTCACATCTTAAAGAAGAAGCTATGGATACCAAGTTAAGGTCTCAAACTCTGCTCTTCACTGTAGCTTCTAGGATCACTCTGTTGTGATTGTCTTTTACTGAAAGGAAGTCTTACTAAAGTGATTTATTAAAAAATAAACTAAGCATCTTTATTTATTTAAACTTTTAATTTTGTATGGTGATATGGGAGCATTGGTGGCTCAGATGTTAAAGAATCTACCCACAATGCAGGAAACCCAAGTTTGATACCTGGGTCAGGAAGATCCCCTGGAGAAGGGGGTGGCTACCTACTCCAGTATTGTTGCCTGGAGAATTCCATGGACAGAGGAGCCTAATGGGCTACAGTCCATGGGATTGTAGAGTCGGACACCACTGAGCAAGTAACACACACACACACACACACACACACACACACACACACACAGTGGTATAGCCTGTTAACAAACAGTGTAGTGATAGTTTCAGGTGAACAGAGAAGGGACTCAAACTAAGCATATTTAAATGGCCTTTAAAATATTTCTTCCTCCTAGTGTATACAGAGTGTAGTTTTTAAATTAAATTCTGAACTTAGTTTTTACTTTTTTCCTGTACACAAATGGGAAGTGCACTAAACAAGACAGAATGGAACTTAGTATTTACCCAGTTCTTCTTTGATCCGAGTCCCAAGTGTTTTGTGCTCAAACTTTTCACATTTTTAAATGGATTAATGGATTCTCCCTTTCCCTAACACTTTAAACAAAGCTCTGGACTTATTTTCCCTAGATTCTGACCACTTCTGAATTTCTCACCTCCTTGACAGTTAACATATCTCCCCCCATTCTAAAAGTCTTAAGTAATAAGATTCAGTCTCTTTCATTTAGCACTCTGAGTCAAAGTTCCCATAATTCTCACATAAGAATTACCAGGTGTTATAAAACATACAGAATCAGCAGATATCTCCTCCGGAAATTCTGGTTTGGATTTAAGTTGAACATATGCACGATAATTTTAGCAAGTGTTCCAGGTAATCCTTATATTCAGGATGATTTGGGAAAGGTTCAGGATTTTAAAACAAGTAAAGTAGCACAGATATTAGTATGTTCTCAGTTCAGTTCAGTTCAGTTCAGTTGCTCAGTCATGTCCAACTCTTTGCGACCCCATGAATCACAGCACACCAGGCCTCCCTGTCTATCACCAACTCCTGGAGTTCACTCAGATTCAGGTCCATCGAGTCAGTGATGCCATCCAGCCATCTCATCCTCTGTCATCCCCTTCTCCTTCTGCCCCCAATTCCTCCCAGCATCAGAGTCTATTCCAGTGAGTCAACTCTTCCCATGAGGTGGCCAAAGTACTGGAGTTTCAGCTTTAGCATCATTCCCTCCAAAGAAATCCCAGGGCTGATCTCCTTCAGAATGGACTGGTTGGATCTCCTTGCAGTCCAAGGGACTCTCAGGAGTCTTCTCTAACACCACAGTTCAAAAGCATCAATTCTTCAGTGCTCAGCCTTCTTCACAGTCCAACTCTCACATCCATACATGACCACAGGAAAAACCATAGCCTTGACTAGACAGACCTTAGTCGGCAAAGTAATGTCTCTGCTTTTGAATATGCTATCTAGGTTGGTCATAACTTTTCTTCCAAGGAGTAAGTGTTCTTTAATTTCATGGCTGCAGTCACCATCTGCAGTGATTTTGAAACCCCAAAAATAAAGTCTGACACTGTTTCCACTGTTTCCCCATCTATTTCCCATGAAGTGATGGGACCAGATGCCGTGATCTTCGTTTTATGAATGTTGAGCTTTAAGCCAACTTTTTCACTCTCCTCTTTCACTTTCATCAAGAGGCTTTTTAGTTCCTCTTCACTTTCTGCCATAAGGGTGGTGTCATCTGCATATCTGAGGTTATTGATATTTCTCCCGGCAATCTTGATTCCAGCTTGTGTTTCTTCCAATACAGTGTTTCTCATGATGTACTCTGCATATAAGTTAAATAAACAGGGTGACAATATACAGCCTTGATGTAGTCCTTTTCCTATTTGGAACCAGTCTGTTGTTCCATGTCCAGTATGTTCTCAGATTGTGGCAAATTAGTGAAATGAAAAATAAAAGACCATATCAGAAATTATTTAAAATCTTATTCACCTGAAGAAAAGAAAAGCAGAGATATTTAGAAAAAGACATTAATTAGACTTTCAGGTATCTAGTGGCATGGTTAAGTTTCCATTTATTTTGTGATTGCAAATGTAAGCATTTATTTCCTCTGAGTTCACATAAATATATTTGAAAAACATACATGGGAGTGGGCCACAGTGAGATGTTCCTTAAGACTGTGGAATCAAAGTTGCTTTCTTAGAGGTAAAATAGTAAGTTTTCCACAAGGGGTTGAAGTTACACATCTGTTGAAACTAATTACCAGCATGAGAGACCCCTCCAAGGATGCTAAATATAAATATTGCAAAGTATGTACTGAATGCTATTGCAGAGAGGCAGGACTGGAATGTGATACAGTTTGGTAAGCTGCTTTCTAATGAATTTGTCTCCTCTTTTGATAAAGAATGTTAAACAATGGAGGCTGCTCATAATGGAACACAGAATGATAAAGAAGTAATCAAAATGCAATTCTGGTTTACATATACAATTCTATCTTTGGAAGACAGAAAAAAAAAACATATTTGGATCATGCAGAAATTTACTCCATCCTGAATCTACTTGTGTAGATAAAATTATTCTTGCTGAAGCGCCTGAAATCTGGGGACCCTCTCTAGGCCTGTGACGATTTAACCAGATGGGTTACAAGCCATTTTATTGAGTTTTGCCTCTGGGCATCTGGTTGGCTCATCTCTCAGGCATTAATTAGCTCATCCATATCCCTTTAAAACACAGACAAAGTAGTTGAAAAAGATAGCACATGCTGACAGTAGCTGATGAGGCATGGAACTATAGATTTTATTTTCACCCACATAAACAAGTAAGATGAATGTTTATAGGCTCAGTGAGTGTGATTACCTGGAATCAGTCTTTGTTATAAATGACTGTAGAGTTTGGGTGGTAATAGGGTTAACACTTCCTCCTCCTTTCAACCAAATAACATCAGATACCATAGTCATTGTTGTCTGGTAGTGAAATGAAAGTAAGGATGAAAACCCTAATATATTATTCTGCTTTTATTCAATAACACAAATCCCCTTTGGAAGGTTTCTGAATTAATAGAACTGTGCATCTATCTGAGAAAGAAAACAAAATTTTCCTGTATAGTAATGGTACTTGAATTAAGAAGACCAGCACAGTTCCTACTTGTTGAATTCTTTTCTCCTACATGGTTCTTTTATGAATCAGTTCACCCTCAGCTGAATTGTTTCTTGCAAGCTCTTCAGGATAGAAAGTGAAGTTGCTCAGACGTGCCCGACTCTTTGCGACCTCATGGGCTGTAGCTTACCAGGCTCCTCTATCCATGGGATTTTCCAGGCAATAGTCCTGGAGTGGATTGCCATTTCCTTCTCCAGGGGATCTTCCCAACCCAGGGATCTAACCCGGGTCTCCCGCATTGTAGACAGATGCTTTACTGTCTGAGCCACCAGGGAAGGTTCAGGATAGAACCTTCTGTTATAATTATCTATGATTGTCTTACCATCTCTAAGTCTAAAATTAAAAGATATTTTGTCAATGCTAGCAAGAGTCACCTTCTCCATAGAATAAAGCCATCACCCACATATACTTAAGGGCATCTCTCTGATAAAGAGGAATTAATGTATAAGTATTGGTCTCATAATTTCCCAGCACCAGTGAGGATGGAAAAGACAAAGAAAAACTGATTAATATGAAATATTGGTGAAAATATAATTTATGTAATTTTGCTCACATTTGTCAAACATATCCATGAATCTTTTCCCACAATATATGTGTACATTAGTAATTTCTTTTGCAGTGTAATCTCTACAGGGTAGGAATATGTTCTTTCTCAGCCTTAACTGGTCAATTCAGCATGCACTAGGAAAAATATGCAACATGGTATATGTGTATATATATGTGTGTGTGTGTGTATGTATTAATGAATTCACTTCCACATTCAGAGTACAATATGAGAATATTTGACCTCATAACCATAGATACTTTAAGGAGCCTGTATAGATCCCCTGAATGCTTTTCCTTTACTCCACTTCAAATGGAAGATTACTGTGTGTAAGTCCTTGTCATGATGTCTTTGCACATACACAGATATTTACTCATCTCCTACATTCACATCCTAAATAAACAAAATCATTCATATGGTAGTTTATCAAATCTAACATATTTTACATTTTAACATTTAGAGTAGGAAAAGTTCTAAAATTAATGGTATCTTGGTTTTATGAATTATAATGTGTTTATACTTTGAACTATATACACATTTACATAAACTATTGCTTATTCATAATTTCAGACATAATTGCTAATCATAGGATGATAAGTTATTGCAAAATATCCTAGGCTTAATATCATATACTTTTGGCATACTAGTTATTGTCAGAGTGATGCTAGATTTGAACATTTAAATGATATAGTAAGTCAAATATGAAAAAATAAGCAATCATCTAATTTTAACATTATATTAATATTCAATGAATTCTAAATACATTTCTAGAAATATAATTTATTCTTCCTAAATTACTTATTAATATCAAAAATTTTATTTACCAGGTAAATCAAGATATTAGATTTAATATGGAACTCCTTCCAAAAATAGGTATTTTCCAGGATTTAGCTTATTCCACCTGTTTTTCAGTTTTCTGGATAATGTTGGAGATTATACAGATGAGTGTGCTTGCTCCCATATTACTTGAAGACAGAAATTAGGACAATACCAAAAGATTTCCTATCAGCAATTTTTTCACAGCTGCTTTCACCTCTTTATTTCGTAGACTGTAGATGATAGGATTCAACATTGGGGTTAATGCACCATATACCAAAGCTATAAATTTATCTATTTCCTGTGAATCTATAGCTGAAGGCTTCAGGTATGCGGAAAGAGCTGTCCCATAGAACAAAACAACCACAGACAGGTGGGCTGCACATGTTGAAAAGGCTTTGCTTCGACCATCCTCTGAGCTGATTCTCAGGATGTTGAAGAGGATGAATGCATAAGAGATGCAAATTAGGAGCATTGGCATGGGAACAAGAAGTATGGTGAATACCAGCATGATTAACTTCACTTTGGAAGTGTCCACACAAACCAGTTTTAAGACAGCAAGAATCTCACAAGCAAAATGATTGATCACACTATTACCACACAGAGACAACTGCAATACAAACACTGTTTCCACCAGGGCAGTGAAGCAGCCTGTCACCCAGGAGCCAACTGCAATCTGCACACAGACCCTCTTGTTTATGATAATGGGGTATCTTAGTGGGTTGCAGATGGCCACATATCGGTCATATGCCATCATGGACAGGAGCACACACTCGGTGGAGCCCATGGCCAGAGAGAAGTACATCTGAGCAGCACATCCTAAGAATGAGATGGTGTTTTCCCCTGAAATAAAGTTTATCAGCATTGGAGGGAAAGCAGAAGAGGTATACCAGATGTCTAAACAGGAGAGATTGCTGAGGAAGAAGTACATAGGTGTGTGTAGGCGGGAATCCAAGATAGTGATGGAGATCAGAATCATATTTCCCAGTAAGGTGATCAGGTACATCAGCAAGCACAGCACGAATATGATGATCTCACCTTTGGGGTAGTGGGAAAATCCCAGGAAGAAAAACATTGTTACAGATGTCAGATTTGCCTGGAACATTTTATTATGTCAAGGTCATTTGTATATACACATAGAAAGATTATCATCATATATCATACATAAAACACAAGATCTTCCCCATTTTTATTTTCTGGTATTTTTTCTTCACATCAACTTGCAGTATGTGCTTAACTGCTTCTCTAGCTTGGTAATAGTATTATTAGTATGTATTTGAATAATTTATCATCAATAAGGAAAATTTTAAGTAGGGAGTCAGCAGATAAAGTATCTTCAAGATTTTCTTTTTGCTGTAATACTTTTTAAAGGTAAAGTTGGGAAAGGGCAAGGTTTATTACATAAATATCATGAGATCTTGAGGAAAGAAAATCTTATGGAGTCTTTCTTTTCCCAAAACCACATCTGTAACTGATAGATGGTGATGATATCAATTTACCTCTGAACCACTGGGATGATGTTTTTCCCATAGTTGGCTAACAGTCTTCTTACTTGGGAGTTTTTCTGTTTTCCAAGTTCAGTATCTTCTGTCAAAATAATTTTGGGAGATTTGTTTAGTAAAAATGATTTCTGCAACCAAAGATTAATTAACTGAAAAGCTTGAAAGTTAAACAAATCCAGGTTTTCCATCTTAAGCCCAGGAAAATGGTGATAGATATTATCAGGATAGGACATATAGCAACATTTCCTTCATATAGCCAGAATTTCCTTGACATTTGTGCTCCAGAAACATCCTCCAAAGGGCCATCCTTTCACTCTGTAAGGCAATTTAAGTTTTTTATTGCTTGTGAAAAGTTTCTAATTCATGCAGCAAATTAAAGTTATAAATCTATTTGCACACTATGACAAATTCTGAAACTCCAGGGACAATGTCCCATAGATGCAATTATAGGTAGTAGCTGATCTGCTCTAATTGTTGTGTTATTCAAATAAGAAATAAACATTTTCCTGTCTATGCTGACTTTGGGAAGGGGAACACTGCTCTACTCCTAATGGTGTTATTAAATCAGTCAGTCAGGTTTTCAGTTGCTACTGTTTCTTTCTTTCTTTGACTATAGCAATGCCATTGATTGTCTTTCTCATTTAGGCAAGATTTACTGCAACCATAATATAAACAGTTGATCAAAAGGGAGAAAAGAGATTGACTGACATCTGGCCCAAAGTCCCATTTCTGACTCACTGGTTCAATTCCTGTAGACCAAGGCTTATGTGGCTGCAGGTAAATCATTTAGGTTGGCATGAATGTGTCTAGGAGTAAATGTCAGAAGAGAACTTAACTTTAGGAATTCATTCAGAAAAGTTAAATGGAGGCAGTGACTACAACTGAGGAAGGTTGCCAAACTGACTCCCTGTTATATATAAAGCACAAAACCACACTTCTGCTTTGGAATTACATTAACACACACTGAAAAGAAAAATTTAGAACCTACATGATAATTTCTGTCTGAAAAAGAAATTGCCAAAATTTTGACAAGTTTTCTCATGCTTATGAGTCTGTATTTTCCCCTATCTCCAATAATAGCAATAACATTTGATCACATACTTAAGCCAAAAATCTAGAAGTAATCTTTGAGTTCTTTCCCCCTCTTATTACATACCCAGCTCAGAAGGAAGTCTGTCAGATCTTCCTAAAAAGTACATCTTAGACTTCCAACTTCTACTAATGATGAAGTATCCTGTGACAGAGTAGCTTAGATCAGACTCACCCTCATGCTACTAACAATCATAAACTCCAAATCAAGTATAAAATAGCAGCTATTTCATGGCACTTAAAAGTGATCAAAATCAGGCAGAACAGAAGGGAATTCAACCCATAAAAGATATGAACCAGACTGAATGATATCAACAGGGTTCTCCCCAGTCCATGTAGCAAATGTTACTCAAGCAAAAAGTAGCAGCCCTGATGTGAGAAATCAGATCAGCATTTGTGAAATCATTTACTACAGATAGGGACTTGAACCCTTGTGGCTGGGACTTGAACCCAGCCAAAACCCTGCTTGGCACTTGAATCCACGTGACTTGGACTCAAACCCGGTCAAAACCCACAGTACCTGGTTTCAGGAGCTAACAAAGCTCAGGTTCTTAATGTCTCATTGCAGAAAGAATTCAGTGAGAGACAGAGTGATAGGTAAGAACTGGATTTATTCAGATACAGAAAGAAGCACACTCCACAGAGAGAGTGTGGGCCATCACAGAGGGCGAATGCAACCCTGAAATTTGGCATGGTTAGTTTTTGTAGGCTGTGTAATTTCATATGCTAATGAGTGGGGGGATTATTCCAGATATTTTTGGGAAGGGGTGGAGATTTACAAGATTTGGGGTACTTCCCACCCCCTTGGTCTTTTAACAGTGCCTTGGAACTGTCATGGCACCCCTGGATGTGTCATTTCACTTGCTGATTGAGGTCTAGTCTTGTCTGCCATCTTGGTCCCATTTCATTCTAATTGATTTTGTTGTGTCCTTGGACTACATCATTCTTTCAAATGTTGTGCCCTGCCCCTTTCCCTCCTGTTACATTTGTGGCTGCCAGAGTAGCTGGAAATTTAGGGATAAATCCTGGAAAAGAGGGAACCATTAAGGGGGAACCTAAACTTTGTGTAAAATCTCTCATCTGACTGACCACTGAATGGGGAATGAAGAGAGTGAGTCTTCTTAGAACCCAAGTGCACACTAAGTCACTTCAGTTGTGTCTGACTCTTCGAAACCCTATAGACTGTAGCCTGCCAGGCTCTTCTGTCCCTGAAATTCTCCATACAAGAATACTGGAATAGGTTGCCATGCCCTCTTTCAGGTGATCTTCCTGACTCAGGGATTGAACCCACAGCTCTTATGTCTCCTGCATTGGCAGGTGGATTTTTCACCACTAGTGCTGCTTGGGAAGCCCATTAGAATCCAGGGGAAAATGACAATTAGAAGGATAAAGAGTTGAACAGAGATTTAATGAGAAGCTGATAGCAGGGGAGACAGAGTTTGGCATTCAAATCCCATCAAAAAGAAAGACTTGGTAAATACTTTTAGCTTTCCATTGAAACCCTAGTTGTTTTTCCATGCATCAGACAGACGTATTGGCCCAGATAATGGGTGTGGTCCTACATGATATTTGCAGTTATATCACACAGAACATTTAAGAAGCATCTTATATCATACCCCAGTGAATTGTGTAGCATATGAAAATTCTTCAGAGCGTCATGTATTATAGATGAATGTATAACCATAGAAAGGTTTATTTTCTATAAATGATTATTTATTTAGTAACACCCTGAAAAGGGCAGTGAATAGATAAGTTCAGTTCATTCCAACAAACATCATTAATCTCTGCTCAGAAATCCAGTTGATAAGGGGCCTATTCCGTATAATCTGTCTTTTTTTCCCCCTCTCCCCAAAGAGATTCCCCTGGTAAAGGAACTGAGTGGATCACTGGTAAGTTGTTTAATTCCTTCATCCTTAAGCAACTGAAAATTTCTGTCATAAGGTTTTTACACTTTACATTGACACTTGCTCCTTGGAAGAAAACTTATGACCAACCTAGACAGCATATTAAAAAGCAGAGACATTACATTGCCAACAAAGGTCCATCTAGCCAAAGCTATGGTTTTTCCAGTAGTCATGACTGGATGTGAGAGTTGGACTATAAAGAAAGCTGAGCACTGAAGAACTGGTGCTTTTGAACTGTGGTGTTGGAGAAGACTCTTGAGAGTCCCTTGGACTGCAAGGAGATCCAACCAGTCCATCCTAAAGGAAATCGGTCCTGAATATTCATTGGAAGGAATGATGCTGAAGCTGAAACTCCAATACTCTGACCACCTGATGTGAAGAACTGACTCATTTGAAAAGACGCTGATGCTGGGAAAGATTGAAGGGAGGAGGAGAAGGGGACAACAGAGGATGAGATGGTTTGATAGCGTCACCAACTCAATGGACATGAGTTTGAGTAAATTCCGGAAGTTGGTGATGGACAGGGAGGCCTGACGTGTTGTAGTCCATGGGGTCACAAAGTGTCAGACATGACTGAGTGACTGAACTGAACTGAAGAACATAGAGTGAAAGAAATTAAAGAACCATACTGTAACCCGCCCCCCCAAAAAACACTATAAGTTCTAAAATTAAATTTAGCTTAAAAGCTAATAGATGGAATACAATGGAATAAAATAATAATTTAAAACTTCACCCAAAAATACAGAAATAGGAGAAAACAGATAAGAAAAATGGGAGGGACAGATAGAAATCAAATAGTAAGACAATGGATTTAAACTAAAACATATTATTCATTACAATAAATATAAATATTAAAAACTCCAGTTGGAAGACAGAGATGATGTGACTGGATATAAAAAAGGAAGATAAAACTTTGTTTTTAAAAGTACACTTCGTATAAAGATACAGAGAGGTTGAAAGTAAAAAGATAAAGTTATAACAATCAAAGACTAAATGAAAGCTGGGATGGCAGGCAAATTCACTTCAAGAAATAGAGTATTGCCAGAAATAAATGATAAAATGGTCAAAGCATTAAGAAAACATCAAAATAAAAGCTAAATATATATGTGGATAATAGCATAGCTTCAAGTCTATGAAGCAAGAATCAACACAGCTAAAGGGTAAACAGACAAATCTATTATTATATCATGAAAATCTTAATACTTCCCTTCAATAATTGGTAGAGTAAGTAAATAAGAATTTAGTGTGAATTTAAAAAATTGAAAAATATTGTCAAACAAATTGATACATTAAACTTTATAAAACACTATTCAAAAATTGCCGAATATATAATTTTTTTCAAGTGAATATGGAATATTCACCAAGATACATATATGCTGGTTCAAAAAAAACTCAATAAATTTCAAAACACTGAAATTATATAGATGTTTTCTGACCACAACAGAAATAAATTTTAAGCAAATTTAAAAATAATACCTAGAAAATGCCAAAATACTTGTAAATTAAGCAATGTACTTCTAAATAATGTTTCAAGCAAGAAATCACAAGGGAAAGTCAAACATATCTTGAGTTAAATGGTCATGGAAATAGACTATGTCAAAATTTGTGGGATGCAGCTAAATCAGTGTTTAGACAGAAAGGAATAGTGTTAAATGACTAGACTAAGAAAGAAGAAAAGTTTTAGGTCAGCTACCTGAAATTTAAACTAAGGCTGGAAAAATAAGACCAAAGTAACTCAAAGTAAGTAGAAGGAAATAATGAAGAGCAGAAATAAATGATTAGAAAGCAACCCCCCACACACACACCAAAATTAGAGAAATGAACAAAGCCAGAAGTCAGTTAGTTGAAAAGATTAATGAAGAGGATAAACCTCTAGCTAACTCATTAAGAAAAAAATGTGAAAGCACAAATTAAACACTTCAGGAATGAAAAAGGAGATATTACCACAACCTGGATAGATTTGATAGTGAATTTTGTCAATGTAAATAGTAAACAATATTAATCTTTCAGAACCATTTATATGAACTCAGAAAAGAAGATAAACTTCCAGCTATCAGGAGAGAACACCTATGAGACTTTTTTATGAGTTCATCAAACTCTGGTACTAGCAAAACCTGATGAGAATATTATGATCAAAGCAAATTATAGGCCAGTATTACTAGTGGCTTTAGACTCAATAACTATCTCTAAAATATTAGTAAATAGCATCCACCATATCAAAAGGGTATCAAAAGGATATATCATGAACAAGAGGGTGTTATAAAAAAAAGGAAAGGTAGGTTTAGTATCTGAATATAGCCAATTAATTTTATCACTTTAATAGAATAGGGGAAAAATTCTTATGACCATGTATATAAATACAAATAAAACATTTTTACAAAAATTCAAACTTTACTTATGAAAGTAAAATCTTACAAAAGCTCTCTGCAAACTAACAGTAAAAGAATACTTTTAAAAGGACCTCAGTAATATAATAAAACAGGAGTTATCAGAGCTTGTCCCCTCACAGAAACATCAGTTTGAGTAACTATCTACAGATGAAAATACTTTCACAAGAGTTAAGGATTCTAAGCAAGAGAGTAAAGATTGGAAAACCTTCTGGATTTCCACTGAAGCTCAGCACAGAATTAAGAAAAGATCTATTAAAAAGTAAAATGAATGTTTCTCATCATCTATGTCATCCTTCTTCTAAGACCTAGCAGTGCAGTTCATAGAGAGACTCCCAGTTCAATGAAGAAGAAAAGTGAAATGTATACCTGACTTTGCCATGGAACCCAGGACCAGGCTTACCCCAGTGAACTCTGGCACCAGGCTAGCACCTGTTGTCCAAGGCTCCAGGCTTCCCCTTCCAGATCTAGGCTCCTGGCCATCACAATGCCAGTCCAGGCTCCAAGGTTCCAGCATCCAGTTCAGCCCCTATGGACCCAAGCTCAATACCTGCCCCTGGTGACCCAGCTTCCAGGCCTACGCTAGGTTTAGTTGTCGCCTGCAGCCCCAGGATCTGGAGCACCTGCCACTGATAATTTTGATAGATGCAGAAATATGTATTTGACAAAATTCAACACACTTTTATGATAAAAACTTTTGACAAATTCCCTTGTGGGGCTTCCCTTGTGGTTCAGCTGGTAAAGAATCTGCCTGCAACGTGGGAGACTTGGCTTCGATCTCTGGGTTGGGAAGATCCCCTGGAAAAGGGAAAGACTACCTACTCCAGTATTCTTGCCTGGAAAATTCAGTGAACTGTATAGTCCATGGGGTTGCAAAGAGTCAGAAACGACTCAGCAACTTTCACTTATCATTTCATTTTGACAAATTATAAGAAATGTACCTAAACATTATAAAGGCCATATATAACAAGCCGACAACTAACTTCATAACCAAAGGTGAAAAGTTAAAAGCTTTTCCTTCAGGATAAGAAACAAGACAAATGTTCCCACTCTTGCTACTTCAATTCAATATAGTGCTAGAAGTTTTAGCCAGTGTAATCAGAAAAGAAGAAGAAATAAAAGGTATCCAAATTGAAAAGTAAGGAGTAAGATTGCCTGTGTCTGACACTTATACATACAAAACCCTAGAATCTCTAGCAAAAAAAGAAAAAGCAGAACTAATAAACAATCTCAGTAAGTTGCAAGATACAAAAATCAGCACACAAAAGCCAGTTATATTTCTATACACTAACAATTAGCATGAAAAGATATTAAAACAATTTATGATAGTATCAAAAGTAATAAAATACATATGAATACATTTAATTAAGAAGGTGAAAGATACATACAGTAAAAATTACAAGACACTGATGAAAGAAATTGAAAAAGACAAATAAATGGAAAGATATTCTATGCTCATAGATTAGAACAATTAATATTGTTAAAATGTCATACCATCCCAAGCAATCTACAGATTCAGTGCATACCTACTAAAATTGTGATGACATTTTCTGCAGAAATGGAAAAAGCAATCCTAAAGTTTATACAGAATCATGAAAGACCTCAAATAGCCAAAACAATCTTGAGAAAGATCAAATCTGGAAGTATCACTCTTCCTAAATTAAAAATATACTATAAAGCTGTAGCAATTAAAACAGTATGACACTGGTGAAAGTGAAAGTTGCTCAGTCATGTCTGACTCTTTGCAACCCCATGGACTACACAGTCCGTGGGATTCTCTAGGCCAGAATACTGGAGTGGGTTGCCATGCCCTTCTCCAGGGGATCTTCCCAACCCAGGGATTGAACCCAGGTCTCCTGCATTGCAGGCATATTCTTTACCAGCTGTGCCACAAGGGAATAAATAGACAAATTGAGCAATGGAAGAGAATAAGAGACCAGAAATAAATCCATATGTTAATAATTTATAATCAGTTAATCTTTGACAAAAGTGCCTAGATTATAGCAATAGTCTCTTCAGTAAATGGTGTTTGTAAAACTGGATATACACGTGTAGAAGAATGAAATCAGATCCTTATCTCATACCATCTACTAAAATCACCTCAAAATGGATTAAAGACTTAAATATGAGTTAAAACTGTAGAATTACTAGTAGAAAACAGGAGAAAAGCTTTCTGACACTGGTCTTGACAATGACTTTTGATTATAAGTCCCAAAGCACAGGCAACGAAAGCAAAAATGGGCAATTCAGCTTGCGCCAAAGTAAAAAGTTTCTGTCCAGCAAAGAGAATAATAGAGTGAAGGGTATAACTATGGAATGGGAGAAAATATTTGTAAAACATATATATGATAAGGTCTAAAGGAACTCGAACAACTCAATGGCAAAAAAATAAATACCCCATTAAAAAAATCGGTGAAAGACCTGAATAGACATTTTCCAAAGAAGATATAGAAATAGCCAATAGGTACTTGAGAAAGAAAATGCTCAACATAACTAATCATCAGGAACATGTATATCAAAACTACATTGAGATATCACCTAACATCTGTTAGAATGGCTATTATTAAAAAAAATAAAATATTGTTGAGGATGTGGAGAATAGGGAACCTTGTATACTATTGGTGAGAGTATAAATTAATACTGCTATTATGGAAAGCAGTATGGAGGTTCCTCAAAGAAGTTGTACTACCATTTGCTTCTAGGTATATATTTAAAGGAAATGAAATCAGTATCTCATAAAGGTATCTCTGCTCCCATGTTCATTGTAGCTTTATTCACAATAGCCAAGATAATGGAATCAACCTAAGTGTCTATTGATATATGAATGGAAAGAAAATGTGGTATATTCATAAAGTACCATTTAGCTTTAAAACAGAAGAACATCCTGCCACATGCTGCAGTAAGGATGAATCTCAAGGATATTACACTAAGTGAAATAAGCCAGGCACAGAAAGAAAATGGTACAAGATCTCATTTATATGTGGATTCTAAAACACTTGAATTCATTGGATAATAGAATAGAATGATATTAGGGGTTCAAGATTAGAGAACTGTGAAGAGATTATGGTAAAATGGTACAAAGTTTTAGTTATGCAGGATGAATCACTTCTGGAGATCTAATGTACAGCATGGTGAAAGTAGTTGATAATACTATATTTTACACTTAAATTTTTTAAGAGAGTAGATCTTAAATGTTCTCTCCATATACCCTCAAAAATAACTATGTAAGGTGATGGATATGTTAATTAGTTTTATTTTGATAATAATTTCACAATGTATACACATTTTAAAACATCACATTATGCATCATAAATATATAACTTTTTGTTTGTCAATTGTACCTATATAAAGCAGGAGAAAAAAGTACGCAATAACAACAACAACAACAACAACAACAAAGGATACTGCCAAAACATAAAAAGGACATCTGTGGCAACTTCAGCTAACATAAAATATAAGGAAAGAAGAGCTGAAGTATTAAATTTTGAATATCATGACGTTTGAAATTTTCTTTTATGGCTGTTGATGTTTTTCAGCTCCATTCAGTTCAGTTCAGTTGCTCAGTCGTGTCCGACTCTTTGCGAACCCATGGACTGCAGCACACCAGGCCTCCCTATCCATCGTCAACTCCCGGAGTTTACTCAAACTCATGTCCACTGAGTCAGTGATGCCATCCAACCATCTCATCCTCTGTCGTCCCCTTCTCCTCCTGCCTTCAATCTTTCCCAGTATCAGAGTCTTTTCAAATGAGTCAGTTCTTCGCATCAGGTGACCAACATATTGGAGTTCAGTTTCAACATCAGTCCTTCCAATGAATATTTAGGACTGATTTGTGGAAAATTCTGAAAGAGATGGGAATAGCAGACCACTTGACCTGCTGCTTGACAAATCTATATGCAGGTCAGGAAGCAACAGTTGGAACTGGATGTGGTACAACAGACTGATTCCAAATAGGAAAAGGAGTACATCAAGGCTGTATATTGTCACCTTGCTTATTTAATTTATATGCAGAGTACATCATGAGAAACGCTGGGCTGGAAGAAGCACAAGCTGGAATCAAGATTGCCAGGAGAAATATCAATAGCCTCAGATATGCAGATGATACCACCCTAATGGAAGAAAGTGAAGAGGAACTAAAAGCCTCTTGATGAAAGTGAAAGAGGAGAGTGAAAAAGTTGGCTTACAACTCAACATTCAGAAAATGAAGATCATGGCATCTGGTCCCATCACTTCACGGGAAATAGATGGGGAAACAGTGTCAGACTTTTTTTGGGCTCCAAAATCACTGCAGATGGTGATTGCAGTCATGAAATTAAAAGACGCTTACTCCTTGAAAGAAAAGTTATCACCAAGCAGAGATATTACTTTGCCAAGAAAGGTCAGTCTAGTCAGAGCTATGGTTTTTCCAGTGGTCATGTATGGATGTGAGAGTTGGACTGTGAAGAAAGCTGAGCACAGAAGAATTGATGCCTTTGAACTGTGGTGTTGGGGAAGGCTCTTGAGAGTCCCTTGGACTGCAAGGAGATCCAACCAGTCCATTCTTGAAGGAGATCAGCCCTGGGATTTCTTTGCAAGGACTGATGCTGCAGCTGTAACTCCAGTACTTCGGCCACCTCATGCGAAGAGTTGACTCATTGGAAAAGACTCTGATGCTGGGAGGGATTGGGGGCAGGAGGAGAAGGGGACGACAGAGGATGAGAGTGCTGAATGACATCACGGACTCGATGGACATGAATTTGAGGAACTCTGGGAGTTGGTGATGGACAGGGAGGTCTGGCGTGCTGCATTCATGGGGTCGCAAAAGTCGGGCATGACTAAGCGACTGAGCTGAACTGAACTGAACTTCCTTTAGGATGGACTGGTTGGATCTCCTAGCTGTCCAAGGGACTCTCAAGAGTCTTCTCCAACACCGCAGTTCAAAAGCACAGTTCAAAGTTTATATTTTTGGATCCTATCTAGAAATCTTTGTATTCCCTAGGATAAAAATGATATTCTGTGTGCCCCACAAGAAATTTTATTGATGGAATGTTTATGTTTAGTTCTGTTACCTACCTCTAGTTGATTATTTTATAGTTTGAGATCTGGATATATACTTGTTCCAGCATTATTTGTTGAAAAAACTATCCTTTCCCCATTGAATTACCTTAACATCTTTGTTAAAAATTAATTGATCAGCTATGTGTGGGTTCCTTTCTGTACATCTTTATTTTGTTCATTGATGTATCTGTCTTTCTTTGTATCACTACTGCAAAGACTTGATATTATAGGTTTATGATAAGTTTAATAATGAGTTAGTGGAAATTATCTAACTTGATTTATATTTTTCAAGCCTGTTTTGGCTGTTCCAGTTCCTTTACATTTCCATATCAGCTTAGAATCCTCTTGTCAACTTTTCCAAAATTTTTGCCTGGATTTTGTATGGAATAATGTTAATCTGTAAACTGATTGGGAAGAATTGGTATCTAAATAACACTGAGTGTTCTAATCCACTGTATCTCTGTAGTACGTCTTCCTCAGTTTCTCTCTGCAGTGCTTTGCAGCTTTCAGTATGAAAGTGTTGCACATCTTGTTAATTTTCTTTCAGTTATTTTATATTTTTAATATATTACAGATGATGTTTTAAAATATGCTTTCCAATTATTTCTTTGTTGGTGAATAGAAATGCAATTGGTTTGTGGGACTTCCCTGGTGGTCTAGTAGCTAATTATCCATGCTCCCAAGGCAGGAGACCTGGGTTTGATTCTTAGTCAGTGTACTAGATCCCACATGCTATAACTAAGAGTTTGCATGCTGCAACTAAAGATCCCCACATGCCACAACTTAAAATTCTGCATGTCATAACTAAGACCCAGTGCAGCCAAATTAATAAACAAATATTTTTTTTAAAAATGAAATGCAATTGGTTTGTGTGATCTGACACAATGTGATAGCTTGGGAAGCTCTCTTGTTAATTTTATTAGTTATTTTGTGGATTTCTTAGGATTTTTATAGTTATTTACCATACGCAATCTGTTTGTGAAAAAGACAGTTTTCTTCTTTCCAACTGTAATGCCTTTTATTTATTTCTCTTGCCTTATTGTACTGCCTGGGACACCCATAACAATATCACACAGAGTGGTTATAGTGAACATTCTTGCCTTGCTCTTTTTTTTTTTATTTTAAAAAGTGTATTTTATTTACATATAGTTGATTTACAATGTTGTGTTAATGTTTCTGTACAGCAAAGTGATTCAGATATATACATACACTTTCTTTTTCATATTCTTTTCCATTATGGTTTATAACAGGATATTACATATAGTTTTCTGTGCTATACAGTAGGACCTTATTATTTATCCACTCAATATGTAACAGTTTAATCTTCTAACCCTAAATTTCCAATCCATCCCTCTCCCACTCCCCCACCCCCTTGGAAACCACAAGTCTGTTTTATATGTCAATGAATCTGTTCGGTTTCATAGATGAACCCTAAGTTCATTGTGTCATATTTTAGGTTCAACATGTAAGTGATATAATAAGGTATTTATTTTTCTTTTTATGATTTACTTCACTAAGTGGGATAATCTCTAGGTTTGTCCATGTTGCTGCAAATGGCATTACTTCATTCTTTTTAATGGCTGACTGCTATTCCATTGTATATATGTACTACATCTTCTTTATCCATTTATCTGCTGAGGGACATTCAGATAGTTTCCTTGTCTTGGCTATTGTGAATAATACTGCTGTGAACACTGGGGTATATGTAACTTTTCTAATTATAGTTTTGTCTGGATATATGCCCGAGAGTGGGATTCTGGATCATATGGCAACTTTTATTTGTAGTTTTTTGTGGAACTTCCATACTGCATTCCATAATGGCTGTACCAATTTGCATTCCTATCACAGTGTAGGAATGTTCCTTTTCTCCACACCAGCTCTACCATTTGTAGATTTTTTTAGTGATGTCTATTCTGATTTGTGTGAGGTAGTACCTCATTGTAGTTTTGATTTGTATTTATCTAATAATTGGCTCTGGGAGTTGGTGATGGACAGGGAGGCCTGGCGTGCTGCGATTCATGGGGTCGCAAAGAGTCAGACACGACTGAGCGACTGAACTGAAATGAACTGAACTGAACTGAACTGAACTGAATAATTAATACCCCAGCCATGAAATTAAAAGACGCTTACTCCTTGGAAGGAAAGTTATGACCAACCTAGATAGTATATTCAAAAGCAGAGACATTACTTTGTCAACAAAGGTCCGTCTAGTCAAGGCTATGGTTTTTCCGGTGGTCATGTATGGATGTGAGTTGGACTGTGAAGAAAGCTGAGTGCCAAAGAATTGATGCTTTTGAACTGTGGTGTTGGAGAAGACTCTTGAGAGTCCCTAGGACTGCAAGGAGATCCAACCAGTCCATTCTAAAGGAGATCAGCCTTGGGTGTTCTTGGGAAGGCATGATGCTAAAGCAGAAACTCCAGTACTTTGGCCACCTCATGAGAAGAGTTGACTCATTGGAAAAGACTCTGATGCTGGGAGGGATTGGGGGCAGGAGGAGAAGGGGACGACAGAGGATGAGATGGCTGGATGGCATCACCGACTCAATGGATGTGAGTTTGAGTGAACTCCGGGAGTTGGTGATGGACAGGGAGGCCTGGCGTGCTGCGATTCATGGAGTCGCAAAGAGTTGGACATGACTGAGCGACTGAACTGACCTAAACCGAACTGCATAATGAATGGTGTTGAGCATCCTTTCATGGGCCTGTTGTTCATCTGTATGTATTCTTTGGCCATCTGTATGTGTTTAGGCCATTTAGGGTTGTTTGTTTTTTGATGTTGTTGAATGTGTGAGCTGTTGTATATTTTGGTAATTAAGCCCTTCTTGGTAACATCATTTGCAAATATTTTCTCCCAGTCTGTAAGTTGTTTTTTCATTTTGTTTTCTTAGCTGTATAAAAGTTTGTAAGCTTGATTGGGTCCCATTTCCTTATTTTTGCTTTTGTTTCTGTTGCTTTGGAACACTGGTATGATTTATGTCAGAGACTATTTAGCCTGTGTTCTCTTTTGGGAGTTTTATGGTATCATGTCTTATGTTTAAGTCTTTAAAGCTATTTTCAGCTTATTTTTGTGTATGCTTTAAGAGTGTATTTTAACTTCATTGATTTACATGCAGCTATCCAACTTTCCCAGCACTGCTTGCTGAAGAAATTGTCATTTTTCCATTTTATGTTCTTGCCTACCTATCAAAGATTAATTAACCATAGGTGTACAGGTCTATTTCTAGGCTCTTCATTCTGCTCCATTGATCTACACGTCTTTTTTCATGCCAATACCACACTGTTTAAATTACTAAAACTTTGTAATATTGTCTGATATCTGTGAGGGGTCTAATGCCTGCTTTGCTCTTTTTCATCAATTTGCTTTAGTATTTCTGAGTCTTTTATGGAAAGCCTTTGACTGTGTGGATCACAATAAACTGTGGAAAATTTTGAAAGGGATGGGAATAACAGATCACCTCACCTGCCTCTTGAGAAATTTTTATGCAGGTCAGGAAGCAACAGTTAGAACTGGACATGGAATGACAGACTGGTTGCAAATAGGAAAAGGAGTACATCAAGATTGTATATTGTCACCCTGCTTAATTAACTTATGTGCGGAGTACATCATGAGAAACGCTAGATGAAGTGTAAGCTGGAATCAAGATTGCCGGGAGAAATATCAGTAACCTCAGATATGCAGATGACACCACCCTTATGAAAGAAAGAGAAGAACTAAAAAGCCTTTTGGTGAAAGTGAAAGAGGAGAGTGAAAAAGTTGGCTTAAAGCTCAACATTCAGAAAACTAAGATCATGGCATCCAGTCCCATCAGTTTATGGCAAATAGATGGGGAAACAGTGGAAACAGTGGCCGATGTTATTTTTCTGGGCTCCAAAATCACTGCAGATGGTGACTGCAGCCATGAAATTCAAAGGCACTTACTCCTTGGAAGGAACGTTATGACCAACCTAGACAGCATATAAAAAGCAGAGACATTACTTTGCCAACCTAGGTCTGTCTAGCTAAGGCTATGTTTTTTCCAGTGGTCATGTATGGATGTGAGAGTTGGACTTAAAGAAAACTGAGCAGCAAATAATTGATGCCTTTGAACTGCGATGTTGGAGAAGAATCTTGAGAGTCCCTCGGACTGCAAGGAGATCCAACCAGTCCATTCTAAAGGAGATCAGTCCTGAATATTCATTGGAAGGACTGATGTTGAAGCTGAAACTCCAAAACTTTGTCTTCCTGATGCAAAGAACTGACTCATTGGAAAAGACCCTGATTCTGGGAAAGATTGTTGGCACCAAAGAACTGATGGTCTTGAACTGCAGTGCTGAATAAGACTCTTGAGGGTCCTTTGGACTGCAAGGAAGTCAACCAGTCGATCCTAAAGGAAATCAGTCCTGAATATTCACTGGAAGGACTGATGCTGAAGCTGAAACTCCAATAATTTGGCTACTTGATGTGAAGAGCTGACTCATTTGACAAAACCCTGATGCTGGGAAAGATTGAAGGCAGCAGGAGGAGCATCTACCCCCCAAACCAGAGTCTATCTACTTTACTGTTTCATGCTCTCACTTACACCTCTGACTTTATGGGGGGCTGTTCCCCACCGGTTCTCTCAGAGAAGGAGTAAACGTGCAACTCCAAGTCAATAAAAATTCCTGGGCATGACAAGAGTGTTTCAACTTAGGAACTCCTCTGAAGGTTATCTAGCCCACCTGTATAGGTTCGTCAGGCCACAGGTGATTGTTTACAGCCTCCCAACCTGAGAGTCACGAGATGTTTTAGACTTACTAAAGGCAAATTCTTTTGGGAAGTTAGAAATTATTAGTATAGTGGGTTGGTTAGGAATTATATTGGTGAAGGGTTTTTCATTTGTTGTGCCAATAATTGCTGCTAATTCCCTGCCCTGGGTGTGACAAAGGTGTCTCAGGTCAAACCTTTCTGCTGGCAAACTAGCTTGTGTGATGGGATTATCCATACTCCTGCCACTATGCACATGATTGTTTACTACCTCTCAACCATAAACAGCACAGAGAGTTTGTAAAGTCTTAATTAGCATAAGGCTTTCCTCATTGTTAAGTCAATGATTGCTGCCAGGCCTCCATATCCTTAGGCACCTGGGAATATATTAATCAATGTATTTGGAATATAGAAAAGGAAATATAGTAGTTTTTAAGGTTAGCAATACTAGACTTTTTGAGTTAATGAATTTTTTCTTTTGTAATAGATCACTGTACTTTGTTATAAATCACTGTGTCCTTGCTATGTAAAAATGTAACTTTATCACTATCTTAAGACTAAATAGATCTTAAGGGGAGCATTGGTGAAAGGATTTTCATTTCTTGGGCTGATGTATGCTGCTAAATCTCCATATTCCCTGCTCTTATAATGAATATAACTAGCATATAGGAGAAATAAGTATTAACCTTTAAGATTAATCATGTTAACCTTGGGTTAAATAAATTCCTTTCTTGATTGTAACTCACTACACCCTCACCCTATAGGAATGCAGCTTTATTTGGAGAGTGGTGCCTGGTTTAAGAAAAAACACCCTTGGAAAAAATAAGTTTTTTGGTTATCAGAAAGAAAGGGTCATAAAATGTCAGCAGGCCTCATGGCCAGAAGATGATGTAAAACCCCTAACATCTTTTTTTATGTAAAGCACCTGATTTTGATAAAGGTCAGGACTGCTGCCCCCACGTGACTCTGTATTCATCCCTATGTGTAACAAAAGGTATATAAGCAAACCCCAAAATAAAGAAATCAGGATCAGTTTCTGGAAAGACTGATTCCCCCATGTCGCTTCTTTCTTGCTTTCCGTTTTTCTGGCCAAATTCCCATCTGGTGCATGGGTACCCACCAAGCCTGCTAATTTTGCCTGGGCTTCTAAGATTGAACCGGGGGGGGGGGGGGGGGGGGGGCGGTCCTCAGTGCTTCTTCTCCTTCGGGAGAATGGGAATACGCCTGCGGCCTACGTAGGTGGTGATTGGTATTCCATGTAAACCAAGCTATTCAGCCTCTTTTTCTCTGCTAATTTTCTAATCCCCCTCTATCTGTAATTAAATAAGTCATTTCCAAGGACGCTGACTCCGTCCCCACCTTCAAATCACCCTGGATCCACCAGGACTGGACCCCGGCAGAAGGGGATGGCAAAGGATGAGATGGTTGGATGGCATCACCAACCCAATGGACATGGGTCTGAGCACATGCCAGGAGTCGGTGATGGACAGGGAGGCCTGGCATGTTGCAGTTCATGGGGTCGCAAAGAGTCAGACACGACTGAGTGACTGAACTGAACTGATATATTTTAGTATTATTTGTCTATTTCTGTGAAAAAAGTCTTGATAATTTGAGAGGGATCACACTAAATCTGTAGATGTCTTTGTGTAGTATGGCAATTTTAACACTATTAATCCTTCCAATCCAAGAGTATGAGATACCTTTTCATTTTTTTAAATCATTTTCAATTTCCTTTTAAAATGTTTTATAGGTCTCAGCATATAAGACTTTCACCTTCTTGGTCTGGTTTATTGGTAACATGTTTCAGGGAAGAAGCCAGTTCTGACTACATGTTGGAAATTGTTTCTTTGACTTGCTTTTCATTGCTCTTGTTATTACAGTCGTACTTAATGGCTTGTCTGGAGGACTCTGCCCCTCTGCTTGACTGTAAACTAGTGCCTTGGCTCAGCTCACGGAGAGAGTTTGTCCCTGCCCACTTATTAATAGAAGAGATTGGTGCTGTTGTTGTTGTTCAGTCATTCAGGCATATCTGACTCTGTGACCCCATAGACTGCAGCATGCCAGGCTTCCCTGTCCTTCACCATCTCCCGGCATGTGCTCAGACCCATGTCCATTGAGTCAGTGATGCCATCCAACCATCTCATCCTCTGTTGTTCCCTTTTCCTCCTGCCTTCAATCTTTCCAGCATCAGGGTTTTGTCAAATGAGTCAGCTCTTCACATCAAGTAGCCAAATTATTGGAGTTTGAGCTTCAGCATCAGTCCTTCCAATGCATATTCAGGGCTGATTTCCTTTAGGATGGACTGCTTGGATCTCCTTGCAGTCCAAGGGACTCTCAAGAGTCTTCTCCAGCACCACAGTTCAAAAGCATCAATTCTCCGGTGCTCAGCTTTCTTTATAGTCCAACTCTCACATCCGTACATGACCAGTGGAAAAACAATAGCTTTGACTATATGGAGCTTTGTTGGTAATGTAATGTCTCTCCTTTTTAATATGCTGTCTAGATTGGTCATAATTTTTCCTACAAGGAGTAAGCATCTTTTAATTTCATGGCTGCAGTCACCATCTGCAGTGATTTTGGAGCCCAAGAAATTAAAGTCTGGCCCCATCACTTCATGGCAAATAGATGGGGAAACAATGGAAACAGTGACAGACTTTAATTTCTTGGGCTCCAAAATCACTGCAGATGGTGACTGCAGCCATGAAATTAAAAAGGAGAGACATTACATTACCAACAAAGCTCCATATAGTCAAAGCTATTATGAAAAGCTGAGCACCAGAGAATTGATGCTTTTGAACTGTGGTGCTGGAGAAGACTCTTGAGAGTCCCTTGGACTGCAAGGAGATCCAACCAGTCCATTCTGAAGGAGATCAGCCCTGGGATTTCTTTGGAAGGACTGATGCTGAAGCTGAAACTCCAGTACTTTGGCCACCTCATGTGAAGAGTTGACTCATTGGAAAAGACTCTGATGCTGGGAGGGATTGGGGGCAGGAGAAGAAGGGGATGACAGAGGATGAGATGGCTGGATCGCATCACTGACTCAATGGACACGAGTCTGAGTGAACTCCGGGAGTTGGTGATGGATAGGGAGGCCTGGTGTGCTGCGATTCATGGGGTCGCAGAGTCAGACATGACTGAGCGACTGAACTGAACTGAACTGAGGCTGGGAAAGATTGAAGGTGGGAGGAGAAGAGGATGACAGAGGATGAGATGGTTGGATGGCATCATCGACTCAATGGACATGAGTTTGAATAAACTCTCAGTGTCAGTGATGGACTGGGAAGCCTTGTGTGCTATAGTTCAAGGGTTCAAAAGGAGTTGGACACGACCAAGTGACTGAACTGAACTAATAGGGCCAGATGCCATGACCTTAGTTTTCTGAATGTTGAGATTTAAGCCAGCTTTTTTACTGAAGAGATTAACACACCTCTTCCAAAGGCAAGTCATTCCCTTGGAGATGTCCAAAACTGAAGACCCTTTCACTTTGCTTCCCCTCTCTATTTTGCCTTTTGGCTTTCATTCCTCATTGCTTTTTTCTCTTTGTTCTATAAAAGAATCTGGCATCGAGACCCCACTGAGATGGTTATTTTGAGGCACTAGTCTGCTGTCTTCTTGTGCTGGTTGCCTAGTTAAAGTATTTCCCTTGCCTCAACCCCTCGTCTCTCAGATTCATTGGCCTGTTGTCCAGCAAGGAGAGCAAACTCGGACTCAGTAACAAGTAATTTGGGTGTCCTTTTGGATGCAATTTTCAAAGGGATTTTTTTTTTTTTACATTCACTTTCTGATATCTCATCATTAAAGAATATCTTGCCTTATTCTTGATCTTAGGAAAAGGAAAGAAAGTCTTTAAACTATCTGTTTGTTGCTATTTCTTTTTGCCCATATCCCTGCATTCTGCCTTTTTCTAGTCTATATATATAAAGAATTGAAATAAATATATCTTAAAAAATTTTTAACTGTGGCAAAATTGTTTAAATTTACCATCTTAACCAATTTTAAGTGTACAATTCAGTTATGTTAAGCATATTCACATTATAGCGCATCGGCTCTCTAGAATTTACTCATCTTGCAAAACTGAAACTCTGTAGCCACTGTATGATATTCCTTGTTCCCCCCCATCATTGGAAACCAACTTTCTATTTGCAGCTTTTATAATTTTGACTACTTCATCTGAGTAGAAATCATATAGCATTTGTTTTTTTGTGACTAGCTTATTTAGTATAATGTCCTTGAAGTTCATTCATGTTGTAGCATGCGACAGGAATTCCCTTCTCTTCTAAAGCTGCAGGATATTCCATTTTTGTATACACCACATTTCCTTTATCCTTCCAATTGTTAATATGACATTTGGATTACTTCTTTCTCTTATCTATTGTGAGTAATGCTGCATTAAACACGAGCATAGAGGTATCTCTTTAAGGTAATACTTTGAATTCTCTTAGACATATACCCAGAAGTGGGGTTACTAGTCATCTGGTAGTTCTATTGTTAATTTTTGAGGAGGCTATTTAATGTTCTAATAATGGCCACACTATTTTACATTCTCAGTAACAGTGCACAAGGATTTCAACTTCTCTGTCCTCGCCATCACTTGGGCATAACCTCTGCTGGACTGAGGGGCCCTTCTTACTTAGATAACCCAGTTATTGGGAAATCAACATTTTTAACATTCCCATTCCTACTGCCCTGCAAAAAAGCAAGCAGGCAGGCAGACAAATGCCATGTTTCTCCTGCTCCACTCTGATCTTGTTCAAATGGCTTAATTAACAACAACCAGTTTTCTATTAGTTTTTTAGGTGTTGATGATTAGAAGATGATGAAGTGTAAACCCTTCCCTTACCATCTTCTTAGTTCTAGAAATATGGTATAAAGATGAGTTATTTGTGAGGCATGGGACTGAATGAGTAACCTTTGCTATTATCTGGGAATGGGTTACATAGGATTTCCAGGAAGAGTTGATAGCAGAGTTGAATTTAGGAGGTTAGTAAGGGCACCCACATAAGTATGTGAAAGAAAAGCCTTCCACGATAAGTAGAATAACATATTTAAATTTGGAGTGGTAAAATGTCATTTGGCAGTCAGGAAAAGGTAAGTAGATTGGTTTCATCTGATCATTAAATATGAAAGAAATAGTAGTAGGTAATTAGGCTGGAGATGTCACAGAAAATTGTTTATGCCAATTTAGGAGTTGTTTTTTTTTGGGGGGGGGGGGGGGGGGGGGGGCTTCCCTCATAGCTCAGTCGGTAAATTATCTGCCTGCAATTGAGGAGACCCCGGTTCGATTCCTGGGTCAGGAAGATCCTCTGGAGAAGGAAATGGCAACCCACTCCTGTATTCTTGCCTGGAGAATCCCATGGACAGAGGAGCCTAGCGGGCTACAGTCTGTCGGGTCGCAAAGTTGGACACGACTTGGTGACTAAACCACCACCACAAGCTCACATTTTAGGTACTAAAGAAGGATTTTCTTTACCAGGAGAAAAGCAGTATGAATATGGCTTGAATTTTTTGAATATCAATTTGGTGAGGGGGGGGAGAAATAATAAAAAATAAGACTGAAATTTAAGCTCTGTCAATGAAACTGCATGGGATGGGGAACACATGTACACCCATGGCTGATTTATGTGAACGTATGGCAAAACCACTACAGTATTGTAAAGTAATTAACCTCCAATTAAAATAAATTTTTTAAAAAAGAAAGAAACTGAATGGAAGAGTCGGAGTGCTGAGGGATTAGGTTAAATTTATGTGTATTACTTGGGCTATAGCGCCACCTGGTGTTCATTATACCGTATAACTTGATTCTGGAAATCAGAACCTTGTTAAGTGTCCGACTCTGCGATCCTATGAACTGAAGCCCTCCAGGCTCCTCTGTCCATGGAAATCTCCAGGCAAAAATTCTGAAATGGGTTGCCATTCCTTCTCCACGGGGTCTTCTCGACCCAGGGATCGAACCCAGTTCTCCTGCCTTGCAGGTATGTTCTTTACCATCTGAGCCACCAGGGAAGCCTCAAATAGTTGAATGTAATTTGAGAAAATTGGGAAAAGAGGAAAATGAGCTCTCAGCTGAGATCGGAATTTGACTTTGCAAGTGCTTAATTAATGCCTTATTTTGACGCATTCTAGAAGTTCCTGGGAGCAGCATGAAAGATGTATCACTTTAAGTCATTTCAGGAGGATCTATGTGCATAGATAAATCATGAGGGAAGTGACCTGATGAATATGTGGGGCCGAGATGTTTCTGATCCTTTACTGATCTCCCCTAAAGAAAACAGTCATTCATCCTGAGTGGACATAAGTCTGGCTGAGAAATCATTAACTTTCCCAAAGCAGACTCAAGAGTATCGAAAGACAGCCTTATCTTGTAAGAAGTAGGTCTGTTACTTAAGCTGAAGACTCCATGGAGTCAACTTTTCTAGAAAGGAAAGATAGCTGAACCAAGATTAGGGTTATTGCACAGGAGGATGTGTTAGTTTGGTAGGCTGCCTGAACCCATTATCAAGGCTTAAACAACAAAAATTTATTTTCTACAAGTGCTGGAGATGGGCATCTACAATCAAGGGGCTGGCAAGGTTGGTTTCTCTCCCGAGGAGACCGCTGAGGCCTCTCTCCTTGGTTTGTAGGTGGCTGCCGTCTACATAGGTGTGTGTTTGCATGGCAATCTCTCTGAATGCACCACTCTGGTATGTCTGTGTATCCAAATATCCTCGTATTAGAAGGACACCATAATATTAGATTGGGGCCTGCCCTAACAAACTCATTTTAGCTTGATTATCTCTTTAAAAAAAGAACAAAATAATGCCATTTGCAGCAACATGGCTAGACTTAGAAATTGTCATACTGAGTGAAATAAGTCAGACAGAGAAAGACAAATTTATATGATATAGTTTATATGTGGTATCTTTAAAAAAAGGTATGAATGAATTTATTTACAAAGCAGAAGTAGAGTTGTAGATGTAGAAAACAAACTTATGGTTACCAGGTGAGAAAGATAAGGGAGGGATAAATTGGGAGATTTGGACTGACTTATATACTTGACTATATATAAAATAGATAACTAAATAAGAACATGCTGTATAGCACAGAGGAGTCTACTCAATATTCTGTAATGGCCTATATGTAAAAAGAATCTTAAAAAAAAAAAGAGTGGATATATGTATATGTATTACTGATTCACTTCACTGTACACATGAAACACAACAGTGTAAATCCAATTATATGCCAATAAAAATTTGACATAAAATCCTGTCTTCAAATGTGGTCCCATTCTGAGGTACTGGAGTTTATGATTTCATTTTATGAACTGAACTGTGGGAGACACAGTACAACCCAGAGTAGTGGGTATGGTCACTCAGCTGGCTATTATATACTTTCTCAGAAACATTCTCAGGGCTTATAATTAAGACCTGGGGAAAAAAAAATGGAGTCCTGTGAAGTAATCTGCCTGCCAAAATCCATACTGATCAGCTCTCCAAGTAGTAGTGAATTTTCTTTTGTGGTGTCAGGGAGCGTACCCACCTGATAAGCATTCTGGCAACTTTCTTGAACACGGACACCAGCAAAGCGATGCTGTAGGCAACTGTGATGGAATTGTTGACACCTGGGTGCACAGATCTGTGTTTGTGCTTCATTTCCTGAACAGAGAGTAGAGAAGACATTGTCTCATTCCCAGTGGAGAGGGACATCTTGGTCTGAAGATCTAATGTAGTGTCATTTTTGCTTCCCAGTACAATTGCTGGCCTTTTGGGTTCTCTAAGGCAGGTATAGAAGTTAGAGTTTTTAAAATCATATTTAAGAAAAATTTCTGGGAGCAAAGTCAAAAAAGTGTGATTAAAAGAATCATCACAACAAAAGGTGGTTTCAGCTAAACCAGGAGCCTGGGGGCAAAGCCAAAGGCTTAGAAAGTCCAGGGAAATGAAAGCAAGCAAAAATGGATCCAAATGGACAGAGGGAGGGCTGTAGTGGAAAGAGTAACTAAAATGGGTAAGATTTTTAAATATTTCTGGTAGTGTAGGAAGTGCAGAATAAATTTATTTAAAATCATTTAAGTATGACTCCCTTATATCACACGATTGCCTATTTTGTAGATAAAGTGTCTTATAACACTTTTGATTACCATTACAGTGCCTGGGAAATAGAAGTGGCTGAATAGAAATTAGATAATTGAATAAATGGCTCATCACAGGGGTTATGCTCCTGTAAGTCAGCAGAAGCTACAAGCAAAGAAAGGCTACACTGGCCTACCTGGTGTTGAAATAGGAAGCAGCTCTATATGTGAACTCTACATCTTGCGTTTTTCTAAGTAGTTTTAACTGTTTCAGGAACGGATTGAATTTAAATTTAGCTCCATACTGTTATAACCCTCTATGTCCATTAGATGGCAGCAGAGACAAATTTTTCTTTCCTTGAGACCACCTTATTGAATAGATTTCTCAGAAAAAAAGAAAAAAATTCACTGGTTTGTTTTCTACCTATTGTTATTGATAGCTACAAGCAGTGAAAAAGTACTTTACTTATACTTTTATTAAGAATATTTTAAAACAAACATGAACTATCGAAGATACTTGTAGTGTCTTATGTGTGTGTGTATGTGTGTGTGTGTGTGTGTGCGCGCGTGTGTTAGTTGCTCAGTTGTGTCCGACTCTTTGCGACTCCATGAACTGTAGCCTAACAAGCTCCTCCGTCCATGGGATTTAACAGGCAAGAATACTGGAGTGGGTTGCCATTTCCTTCTCCAGATCTTCCCGACCCAGGGATTGAACCCTGGTTTCCCGCATTGTAGGCAGATGCTTTACCGTCTGAGCCACCAGGGAAGTCCTTATAGTGTCTTATATCAAAGATTAAATAATAAGTAATAGTTCTGTTCTCAGCACTGAGCTGAAATATAGGGGAAATAGCAATAAAGAGAAGGCTTTATCCCTGACCTTGAATTTATTAATATCTCTTACATTATGTAATGCATCAGTCAGCGGCTTCTTGATTTCACCATTGCTCAGGATAAACAATAGGAAAGCTCTGTGAAGAGCACCTGTGCTCTAATGCTGATCTGCTTAGTGTGGGCCCCAGATAAGACACAGTGTTTATTTCAATATTAAGTGATTTTTAACCCTTCAGCCAAGGCAGAACTCAGTTGTCCCATTGTGTGGTTTTAGTGGAAGTAGGAGTGGGGGTGTGGTAGTAGCCTGTCTTCACAAGACAGAAACTATTGTCTCCAGTCAGTGACCTCAAAGAAAGTGTATTCATTTGCTAGGGCTGCTACAACAGAAGATCACAATCTGGCAGCTTAAATAACAGAAATATATTATCTAGCAGTCCTCAAAGCCGCAAGATGAAAGTCAAGTGTTGGCAGGGTTGGTTCCTACTGAGGGCTGTGAGAATCTGTGCTGTATCTTGCCTAGCTTCTGATGATCTGCTAGAAGTCTTTGGCATTACTCGGCTTAGAGAAGCATCACCCCAATCTTTGCCTCCATCTTTGCGTGGTCCTGTGATCATTTCTGCGTCTAAATCTTCCTTTCTCCCACCTGTTTTATCCTCTGAGAGAAAATACATAGGATGTAGAAGACAAGGCGCTTAAGGATACTATAATTTTTGAAGGGCTATTAATTCACTTATAAATATAATTATAAAGAAGTAAATACACATAGGATACAATGAGACATATAAATGCTGACTGAAGGGGACAAAGTAGGGGCTGATTGGAAGATATGTTTATCTTCTGAATTTATAAACCTTTGCCTGAAAAAAGATTTGGAAAAATCAAAATGATCTATTAATTGTAATTTATGTAATGGTTTTTCAAATTACACATGGAAATGATCTTTGATAAAAGGCATGGGCACATTAAGGAAGGCTGCACATTCCTGGCCTGCACACTCTAGAGCAGGGCATGGGTCTGTGTCCCCTCTCCTGAACTGTGAGCAAACCCTGTGCTTGCTCTAATAAAATATTGCAGATGATGTTCACCAGTTTTTCAGCCCAGGCCTTAAGAAAGTGGCAGCTTTCACTTCTTAGCTCTTGGAACACTTAGTCTTGTAACCCTGAGGCAGCACCACAGAAGCAGTCTGGCTGCTCTGCTGGAGCTGCCATGTGGAAAGACCAGGCATTTGGGTGAAGCCACTCTGGACACCCCAGTCCAGTTCTGCTGCAGCTCAATTCCACCAAAATTCCCTTTTTATAAGAAAGGGCTTATCCTACCCCAGTGTGACCTCATCTTAACTAATTATATCTGCAGTGACCTTGTTTCCAAGTAAGGTCACATTCTGAGTTGGGGAGTTAGGACTTCACCATGTGAATATTCAAGGATAACAATTCAACTCATAACACAAGTCTTTAAAACTAGTTTCTTGCAGGGTATTATAAGTATCTTCTGGTTGATTTCCTTTTTCAGGGGCAGTGACTTTTAAAAATCATGACAGAGCTCCTGTTTAAAATGTACCATAGAATCTTATGCTAAAAAGCAATAATAAGTTATTGCTCCTTTTTCTTCTTTCTCCCTTTTTCCTTCCCTCTCTTTTTTTCATTTTTTTTTCTCACCCAGTGGTGTTGCACTTACATCTGGTACATGACTAGTAAATACTGAATCAGTAGAAAACAGCAAGAGCACAACGGTAGGAAAGGAGAGGTTTTTAAAGTATTGAAATGTTAGCAGTCATACATCATGTTTTAAACAAAAAAAAATAACAATATAGAGCTTATTAAGTTGTGAATAAGTTTCCTACAACAGATATTCTAAGGCCACTTAGCTAAGTGAATCCCATTTTTCTTTAAGTCTCGAAGGACCCTAGCTGCTTACCTCAGAGGCAAGGCAAGCTGCTCGAAACATCTTTCTGTATCCTCTTTGTTACCCAAGATGAAGCATTGTGGAAAATGGTGTGGCCTTTGGCAGCCAAACTGGCCATAAGGAAGAATATTCAAAAACAGGATGTTAGTGAACTTAGTGAGTGCATGAGTCAACCTTGTTGAACTGTAACTGAACTCTTGGTGTTGAATTAAATTTGTCTTCACAAGATGCATTATTTACATCATTCCCTGGTGGCTCAGATGGTAAAGAATCCACCTGCAATGTGGGAGACCTGGGTTCAATCCCTGGGTTGGGAAGATCCCCTGGAGGAGGGCATGGCAACCCACTCCAGTATTTTTGCCTGGAAAATCCCCATTCACAGAGGAGCCTGGTGGGCTACAGTCCACGGGTCCCAAAGAGTCAGACATGACTCAGCGACTAAGCACAGCACAGCACGCCGTTTATGATTAGAAAAATGCTGTTTTCTTCATTTACATATACAACAAACTTCTGAACAATTCTTTCTGTGTGAAGGCTCAATCTTTGGTACAGAGAACTCAGAACTAGATAAGGCATGATCTTCTTTTTCAGGAGAATCACTCCACACAGTTGAGTCATTCAACAACCCAGATACACACTTGTGCATAACGGCAGCATGAAGAACACCTGAATATCCGCTGAGCCTGGTGCCAGAATCCCAGACAAGAGTCAGAAACGGCATGTGCAGGTTGTCGATGGTGATCCCCTGCCAGCCTGTGGGGAATTCTTGTGCTCTTGCCATTGCCACTTTTCTCAAACCTCTTTGACTGTCTGCTGGCCACATTTATGGGTCAGGCAAGCGAGGGTAGGCAAGACATCTGGAGAACGTCTCCTGGATGTACTCTGAGCACATTTGCTGAGTATGATTGTCATCATGATTAGAGTCCAATGAAGGATGAGTCTTGAATATCCTCTACTAACCTTAATGCACTCATTGATTCTTGAATCCATCAGCATTCTCAAATAATGTTATTTAAATACTTAACTCTTCTTTCACTGGTTCAAATGTATTTTCAAAGCTCTCAATTTTGTTTTATTCAACAGCTTTTTAATATGTGAAACAATGTATTCCTGATTATAATTATATAATTTATTCATGCAGTAGAGTCCTATTTTTGCAGAAAAAAAAACTTCCTCATTTGCATGCCAGATCAGTAATATGTCTTCAGAGAACACTGTGTTTTTCAGCTGCTCTGCCAAGTGAATAAGTGTGAGTCCCTCTGTCACATGAGAATACAACCAGAGAGCGGGGTGGAAAACTGCCAGGCAAAATGTACATTCCTAAAAATTGCAAAAGGAGCCCTTGTGGTAGGACCTGGCCAGAAATGGAAGTCCACATGTTAATATAAGATGTAGTTCAAGTCTTCAAGGAGTCCCACAGATGAAAGATGGCACCTCATTTGTTTTCATTCACACTGTGTTCCCAGTGCTGAGCACAACATCAATGCATGTTCACTGACTGTGTAACAGGGTGAAAACCGTTAACTCAGTGGTCTTATTGGAAGCTCTATTAAAAACTGCTTAAAGGACCAACAGTTTAGTTGACAAATGATTTTCAAGTAAGTCATAGGAAACTATAAGCCCAGAATTTTTATTGATTTTATTATTTTTAAGAATAAATAATTTAGAAATTGACAAACATAATTGAAATATGGCCTATAAGATCAAATCAAAGAAAATTTGCACATTTATAAATCAATAAACCAGAACAATTACATATCATGAAATAAGTATGAATTCTTTGCAACCCTAATTTCCTATGAATATCCCATTACACCTAACCTAGTGCTCCTGACTAGTGCATGGTGTTTGCTTGACTAGCTAGCACTCAGTAACCATTTATTTATTTAAAATTGAAGGAGAAATGTCTAAAACTAATCTCAGTGAGTTTGGAGGATGGATACAATGTGTACACATGGCTTAGTTCTCTCACTGCCCACCTGAAATTATCACAACATTGTTAATCAGCTGTATTCCAATATAAAGTAAAAACTTAAAAAATACAAAGTAATTTCAAGTCAAAAGCAATGTAAATTCTTTTGTAATAAAAACTTTACACCATGATGACAAGCTTAAAGATCCCATTTGAAATTACTTGAGTCCCTACTATGTATCAGATATTCAGACTTACCCAACTTCCTTTTCTGGACTTTATTCATCATTTCACAATAATAGTTTTTCTTACCATGTGGATACAAATTAAATTGGATATCATACTCTATTAATAGAGACAAAATTTCCTTCATTAAGCTGTTATTAGAGACACAAGTCTTCCCACTCTGAGAAAGATGAAATAATTTCTAGCTTTTAAAATTCTTTAATTCCATAAAAATTAATGCTAGGAATATTTCAGTTAGGGAATATGTAAAGTAGTCAACTTGTTTAAGAGCATGGTAAAAGTCATTTCAAAGAGATTCAATTCATGGAGGACATTAATTATAGCAAAAGGTCTTTTGATATTGACATCATGTTTGTGCTAAGGTCATAAACTTTCGTTATAATTTAAGTGTTTTGACATGTGCTGACATGTTTAACTTTCTGAAACACATTTAAATATATAAATCATCTACTAAAAATGAAGAGAATACTACTGTTAACACCAAGTAACCTTGAGAAATGGCCACGGCATTTACTATGAAGACACATTACAGAGTCAAAATTGCTAGTCTTTCTGCAGTGCAAAATGGAAATGTTTTATGAGTCTAATTGGGACCAATGAGTATTGGTGCTGCCATTTCTAAAGGAGCTGTGGCAAGGTCACTTCAATGCTTGTAGGTAGATAAAACCATCCTACTTATCTAAGAGTTTAATTATCTGCAGACATAACCATACAGTTTAAAAATAACTGATGGTATTACATGCAGTGTCCTCACCTTACTAAAGTGACCAGGCTAAAACAAAGAAAAGTATCACTGAGTCATCTGCAGTGTGCATATTCATGTAAACAAAAGAGAAGTCTTACCTACTAAAGTGAAGAAAAAAAGCAGTTTCGGCCAAAACAGAACAACTATCCAAAAGACACAGTCTAACCATGAGAAAAGTGATCAGGATTGGGAGACCAGGAGAGACTGCTTCTTTAAAAGATTCCTAAAGAGCATCCAATTCCTTTGCTCTGATTCTGTGTTACTGAGCAACCTTCTGATGACATATTCATTTCCAAATAATTGAAGTCTCTTGTATCTAATACCAGGTAGAGTGCCCTGAATTTGTTGGAGGTATTTGTTCTTCCACGCTAAATTAACAAACTTGCCAGTATCTGCTTTACCACCTGTCTCTTGAGAATGTGGTTGTTATAAACCAGTCCCTAAGAAATCAGTTAACTCTTGGCATACTGACAAATTCAAATTGGGGGATTAAAAAGGAAGAAGCTTTTGGAGATAATGGGTATAGTTATACCTGGATAGGGGTGACAGCTTCATGGATGTATATAAATGTCAAAACTCATGAAGTTGTATATTTTAAATATGCTCAGTGGGTCTTCCCTGTTGGTCCAGTAGCCAAGACTCCCTGCCCTCAATGCAGGGGGCCCAGGTCAACCCTTGGTCAGAGAACAAGATCCCACATGCTGTAACCAAGAGTTCGCATGCTGCAGCTAAGTTTGCATGCCAAAACTAGAAGATCTCTCATGCCAAAACTAAGACTCAGCACAAACAAATAAATATTAAAATGAACCAATATGTTCTTGCGTAATAATTATACCTCAATAAAGCTTTAAACAAAAAAAGAAAAGAAAACAAAACAAAATCAAGCTGCATACTCTGGGCCCTGTAAGCTCAGCAGTCGCTGAGGCTCATTCTATTCTCTTTCAAGGTCAACATGTTCTAATCATCATTTGTCCTTAGTACAACTGTTTGACACAACAACAGCAGCAGTAAGAAATTTGTGAGTGATTACCACGAGTTAGCCAATATGATGGGTACTTTATCATATATTTAGTTATCTAGTTAACTCTTTGCCCCGTGAGACAATTTCCATTTTACAGGTGAAGTAATAGAGGCTCAAGGTAATAAAATAACTTAGTCACACAGTGGTACATTTATGGCTTGAACCTAGGCTTATTTGACTCCAAGATCTTTATGCCATTGCCTGCTGTCTCTCTAATTTATTAAGTGCATTTTAATAGAGAGCCTGTCCTTTACTAGTACAACAAGTTCCTGGTAAAGAAAACTCCTACATTGCAAACAATCTACATGTTAACAGTAGAATAGATCTCACCAATTAAGACAGTGGCATATCTAATAATTGAACTGATTTAGAATTTTTTAATAGGCCTCTGTTTAACTAAAAGATTTTAAACTATTGATCTACTCTGCCATGGTTGGACTGAGTTGATTGCCTGTGGCTTAATTGCTCCAATGCCCTCCACACTGGCAGTCTTTTCACAAATTCCTTTAAACCTGAGTCCACTAGTTGGTGTTGTGAAGGGCTATCAAATTTACTCTTTAGGCTGAAAGTTCTAGTAAAAGAAATAGTTAAATAAATATAATTGTAATGAAATGTGTTGTTACAACTGTCTGAACCAATTGCTGTGGGAACCAGAGGTAAGCCAGTAAATTACTTAAGTTTGTAGGAGAGCTTTCAGAGAAGGCAATGGCAACCCACTCCAGTACTCTTGCCTGGAAACTCCCATGGATGGAGGAGCCTGATAAGCTGTGGTCCATGGGGTCGCTAAGAGTCAGACACAACTGAGTGGCTTCAT
This sequence comes from Ovis aries, assembly GCF_016772045.2. Lineage (NCBI taxonomy): Eukaryota > Metazoa > Chordata > Mammalia > Artiodactyla > Bovidae > Ovis > Ovis aries. The sequence goes on from NC_056055.1 coordinate 18,620,362, forward strand.
TTTCACTTTTCACTTTCATGCATTGGAGAAGGAAATGGCAACCCACTCCAGTGTTCTTGCCTGGAGAATCCCAGGGACTGGAGAGCCTGGTGGGCTGCTGTCTGTGGGGTTCCACAGAGTCAGACACGACTGAAGTGCCTTAGCAGCAGCAGCAGCAGCGTAAGAAAGCTTTATTGGTGAGGAAGTATCAGTTGGGTCAAGTCTTCAAGGATAGGTGAGTGTTTGCCAGGTGAAGAATTGAATAGGTGAAATTGCTTTGCAGGCAGTGAACCCAGGCTCTGCAAAACATTAATGTGGGAAAAAGTTCTATAAGACCACAGAAGGATAAGGAATGCAATGTGGTAGCTTAGTTTGATTTTGTAATTATGAGCATATTGGCTAGGGGTTGAGACAGGTAGCATGTAAGGCTGAGCCAGAGTATGCGGGAGGATTTCACTATTGCTTACAGGTTTTCTCTTGGTGAGGGACTACAGGTCTCAAGGAGGAGACACATGAGGCAGATGTCGTCCTCCATCATCAGGTAGGTTCCAATTTTTAAGTCTGATTATCGCAGCTTTCTGGACTTCGATTAGCCTCTGTTTCAGGTCATGTTCAGTGTAGGCAGTGAAGAATGGATGGATCTTTTCATTCACACTGAGTATTCTTTAGATAAGAGATTGTCAATGTGTGATTAAGAGACCATTGTATCAGATAATTCTGTAAAGTTTGCTGAAAAGGCAGATTCCTGGGTCCTGGTATTTTGATATTGTTGCTTTGAGTTAATATTAGGAATCTAAACTTTGAACATTCTGATTCTGTTGCATGTGCAAATGTGGGTACCTTTGTTGTATAGGATAAAATATGAAAAGATATAGTTAATTGATTAATTGCTGCCCTCATATAATTCAGATATTTTCTTCACTTTAAGAGAAAAGAAGCTGCAAGACAATATATTGATAACACAGAATTACACGTTTAGCTTCAAGATTTAGAAAACTAAGTATATCACAGATTAGGAGTAATTCAATGTGTATTATTCTTATATACATTACAGCAAAGGCTACACAGTTAAAGGCTGTTCAACCTGAATTTGCTCATGGAAGTGTTTGTTTTGGCCTGTAAATTTCTTAAAGCTTAAATTAACTTCCTCATTTAGACACAGCAATATTTTATACAAAATATCACATTCACACAATGCATTAATAAACAGTTGGAACTTGTTAGTTCCAACTGTTTTCCTTTGGGAAAGAATCCAGACTATGCAGTTCAACATAGACTCCACTAAGTCTATTCTGCCCTGGGCTCTTGCTGGGCCCATGGGACTTGCCTTGTCTCCCTGCAATGAGGCTGTTCTGCACCTAGCCAGTGCATGCCTTCTAGTTCCATCCTTGCCCTTTCTCCAGTTTTCCTCATGCTCAACCATTGCCAAATTGGGAGGTGGTTGGTCAGAGACCTTCACACTTCTATGTCTTTGCACATGCTCTCCTTAGGTCTAAAATATCCTTATAAACTTTATATTTTTGGTCATCTTTTAAGAGTCACTGCAAGTATCATACCAGTTTTGCAGTCTTCCCTGACTCCTCCTAGGTTAGGTTAGGAATTCCACCTCTGCTCTCTAACAACTTTGCAAAACTCTCTGGCATCTCGTAGCATGTTGTACAATAATTATTGGGCTGAACATCTCCACCAGTAGACCATCAATTTATTCAGTATTTGACATTTAAAATAAAATTTCACCTAGGCTTTGTATAGAAAAGATACTTTCAGACCTACAAGCAACCAGAAGATCTAAAATAATCCAAGTGACCCAACTGCTTATCTTACTAACAGACATTGTGGCATTATTTTACAGGAATGCATAACGATTTTGACATTATCAGAAATGTTTGGGCAGAGCTCTTCAAGTAGGTACAGTGTATTCTTTCTTATTTCATTACTGTTATGACACTTATGAAATACAGCTGAATATATCACAGGAAACCTAAAAGCCTACTTACTAAAACTCTTCCTATTAGATACACTATAGCTACATCTTAGCTGAATGCAATTTATGATAATTCCTTAAAAAAATTCTATTCTGCTTTTAACTGTAAACTTATCTAATATTGAAGTCCCATTTAACAGAATTTTGTTTATTCTTTTTTTGATAATCTATTGTCCCCTTCATAATAATTCTGGTTTCAACTGTTCTCTATCACTTTCGACATTCTATTTCCTCCAAATATCAAAGGAAGTTATTTTTCCTTTTCTTGAACATATTTATTAATTTCTCCCTCTCTTTTTCTGGTCAAATGCCATCAGGTTTTAATTAATTCCCTCTACAATATCTCCATGCTATGACTTTCTTTAATTTATTCTGTCTACTCTCTTGCCTTATTTAATTCAAGGAAACATTCGGGGAAAGGATATAGTTTGCATAAAAAATGCTTCACAAATAAATTATTCTGCTTCCAACTGCCAAAATGGGTAAACAAAAACTTGTAAAGCCATTTCTGTAAAGTTAATCTGCAAACAATGAGAACATTTCTGATTAATGTGTGTTAAAGCTACACTGAAAGTCATTAGTACACTTCAGTTGCACTTGCCCACTTCAAATTTTAAAAGGTGATACTGAGTTTAAGTGTTTGAAATTACGCTTTCAGGACCAGTTTTAAAAAGAATGCGTAAATCTGTCTTTGTTTGACTAATAGTCCTCTATCCAGATGGAACTGTGCATATGAGTTTTTAGAGCAATACAAGTTGGAGGTCCAGTGATGGTGCCATGATGTTTCACAAATCAATTTCTGTCCTGTGTGAACTGTTGCCAGTGTGATCGTATTTAATTTCTTGAAAAATAACTTTAATTCCATTAAAATGAACTGGTTGAACTAATATAAAGCATGTTTTTGGAAGCTGTTAGGAGAAGGAGAAACCTAAGGAGATGGAGAGACAGAGTTGGAGGAAAAAATACTGGTATAAAGTAACGCAGAGGGGAAAGTGTCTGATTAGAGGTCTCTGAGAGAGAGACACAGAGAGAGGGCACAGCACAGGCTACCAGGCTGTAATGATTTTTTTCACTTTTCTTACTCTCTATTATCTCTATATAGTCATCAAAATTTATGACTTGATATTCTATGAACACTCATGTAATTGCTTATTATCTCTTTCATGCAGTAGAGTGTAAGTTCTAGGAGGGCAGAGATAGTTTTATTTTCAAATATATACCAAGTTCTGGTAAATCATAGATTCTCAATAAATAGTTGCTCAGTAATGTAAGAAAGGTTGAGAAGTTAATGCATTTCCAAGTTTTGGAAGTATATGAGCCAAAAAGTTCTGAGCAACCCAAGCAGGAAAGGAACTGTGATGGCAACTTAAAGGTAAGTACAAGGAAAAATGAGACGGCAGGAAGACTACAGGTGGAACAATGGAAAATTCTGGTGTTTTCTTACAAAATTAATATAACATTCAAAAATCCCTAAAGGATAAAATAATCTGTTTGCAGTAGATTAAAGTAGATAAAGACATAATTGATGTTATTATGTGTATATATGAGTTTTATGGTGAAAAAGTAAAGAAGTAGAGGAAATAGAGGCATATTTTGTGTGTTTAAGCAGGTATAGTTATTGTCATCATGTTTCTGAACAAATGGGAGACCCTTCTTTTGCTTGTTATCAGTTTAGTGTTTTTCTCTTCTACTGCTACTTACTACTACCACTAAGCCGCTTCAGTCGTGTCTGACTCTGCGCGACCCCATAGACGGCAGCCTACCAGGCTCCCGCGTCCCTGGGACTCTCCAGGCAAGAACACTGGAGTGGGTTGCCATTTCCTTTTCTCTTCTCCCAAAATAAATTTAAAACATCTCCATTCAAGGTTGAAAGGCAGTATGCTGCCGAGTAGCCTCCTTTAAGTCTTGTCAGACAAAGGACAGGGGTGAATTCCACAACAGTTTGTATAGTAAGGGGTAAGAAGTAGGTTTTATTGGGTAAAAAGAAATAACGTAAGACAAGATCGGGGACACAAATGCACATGTCTGCCAGTCTCACACTATTGCACAGAATGGTACTCCAGAACCACGGCTTCCACTGATGAAGCTGAGGATCTCCCTTTTAAGGGCAAAAAAGCTTTATCAAGGAGGGAATAAACTGACTGGTTTGATTGCGGGCATTAGTTATTTATAGGAATATAAATTCCATCTGGAGTGCCCATGGGCTTCCTAGGTGGCCCTTGTGGAAAAGAACCTAACCTACCAACACAGGATATATAAGAGATGCAAGTTCAATCCCTGGGTCAGAAAGATCCCCTGGAGAAAAGCATGGCAGGTCACCCTGCTATTCTTGCCTGGAGAATCCCATGGACAGAGGAGCCTGGCGGGTTATGGTCCAGAGGGTCACAAAGAGTTGGACACAACTGAAGTGACTGAGAATGCATGCACAAATGGGATGCTCATGCCCACCATCTGAAGACCTGGAATCTATGCAACATTGCAATTCTCAGGTGAAGGAAGCCTGACACCTGGGATGCTGAGCCTGAATAAGCTCCTTTCACTGGGAGCCTACATCAGTTCTTCAGCCTGTTTATTGTCTGGGAAACCCAGGCAGAGAAGCACAAGTCATTAGTAGTCCTTTCTTTGTGCCCTTGGACAAACTAACTTCTCAAGGTTCAGCTTTTTTATCTTAAAATAGGAATTGTGTGTATCTCATGGAATTCCTTGGAAATTTTATTTTAAATGAACTACTAGATGTATTTTTTTCCTCAAAAATGTACTATAGAATCATTTATTAATGACCACTGAAAACCATGAAATTGCATTTTCCTAGTCTTCATGACTTTTTTGAAATTTACGGACAGTAGCTCCATTTCAGGTATGAGGTAATACTGGGATTTAAGTGCAGAGTGCTTAAATCTAGAAAGCTAGAATTCTGCCTGAACTTAAACATTGTTTAACATTTTGTTTTATCTTTTAATTCTTACATGCGTTCCCAAGATGAACCCCCTCCCACCTCCCTCCCATAACATCTCTCTGGGTCATCCCCATGCACCAGCCCCAAGCATGCTGTATCCTGTGTCAGACATAGACTGGCGATTCGATTCTTACATGATAGTATACATGTTACAATGCCATTCTCCCAAATCATCCCACCCTCTCCCTCTCCCTCCGAGTCCAAAAGTCCGTTATACACATCTGTGTCTTTTTTTGCTGTCTTGCATACAGGGTCGTCATTGCCATCTTTCTAAATTCCATATATATGTGTTAGTATACTGTATTGGTGTTTTTCTTTCTGGCTTACTTCACTCTGTATAATCGGCTCCAGTTTCATCCATCTCATCAGAACTGATTCAAATGAATTCATTTTAATGGCTGAGTAATACTCCATTGTGTATATGTACCACAGCTTTCTTATCCATTCATCTGCTGATGGACATCTAGGTTGTTTCCATGTCCTGGCTATTATAAACAGTGCTGCTATGAACATTGGGGTACATGTGTCTCTTTCAATTCTGGTTTCCTCGGTGTATGCCCAGCAGTGGGATTGCTGGGTCATACGGTAGTTCTATTTGCATTTTTTAAAGGAATCTCCACACTGTTCTCCATAGTGGCTGTACTAGTTTGCATTCCCACCAACAGTGTAGGAGGGTTCCCTTTTCTCCACACCCTCTCCAGCATTTATTGCTTGCAGATTTTTGGATTGCAGCCATTCTGACTGGTGTGAAGTGGTACCTCATTGTGGTTTTGATTTGATGTTGAGCATCTTTTCATGTGTTTGTTAGCCATCCGTATGTCTTCTTTGGAGAAATGTCTATTTAGTTCTTTGGCCCATTTTTTGATTGGGTTGTTTATTTTTCTGGAATTGAGCTGCATAAGTTGCTTGTATATTTTTGAGATTAGTTGTTTGTCAGTTGCTTCATTTGCTATTATTTTCTCGCATTCAGAAGGCTGTCTTTTCGCCTTGCTTATATTTTCCTTTGTTGTGCAGAAGTTTTTAATTTTAATTAGATCCCATTTGTTTATTTTTGCTTTTATTTCCAGAATTCTGGGAGGTGGATCATAGAGGATCCTGCTGTGATTTATGTCTGAGAGTGTTTTGCCTATGTTCTCCTCTAGGAGTTTTGTAGTTTCTGGTCTTACATTTAGATCTTTAATCCATTTTGAGTTTATTTTTGTGTGCGGTATTAGAAAGTGATCTAGTTTCATTCTTTTACAAGTGGTTGACCAGTTTTCCCAGCACCACTTGTTAAAGAGATTGTCTTTACTCCATTGTATATTCTTGCCTCCTTTGTCAAAGATAAGGTGTCCATATGTGTGTGGATTTATCTCTGGGCTTTCTATTTTGTTCCATTGATCTATATGTCTGTCTTTGTGCCAGTATTGTTACATGGACCTCAATATTAGATAACAAAATGCCCAGTGGTCAACACTTTGAGACCTTATTATTTACACTGTTACTGCAAAATAATTCCGGAAGGAAAAACAAAAGGGTGATATGATTGTTTAGGTAATGTCAAAAGGACAATTCCTGAGTTTTCTGGTACATATTAAGAGCATATTTCTTTAAAAAAAAATAAAACTGGCATGTAGAATCTCAATGTCTATGTTCTTACTGCTCAGAAATAACTCAAGCAAGACAGTCCATATAGTTGGATAGGCTAAGGATGTTCTAGACCAGTCTATGAGGAAGGAGGTCTTACTGTAGTGGGCTGTAGAGCTAACAGGATGCCTTCTTTGTACCAGGCACCATGATTTACCTTTTACACATATGACTGCATTGCAATGCATTTTCACAGCAGTTCCTGTTGTCTTCCTTTATGCCTCATCTAAGGAAAAATAGATTACTGAAGAATACTGAGTAGCAATCTGAAGAGAAAAAGTACCTACATTTCTTTAGTGAAGGAATGGATGATTCAAAAAACTTTCTGTAGACTTAAGGTCTTAAGAAGTTTCAGAGCTAAGCCCAAAAATATTCTTTTAAAATAACAAAATTAGTTAAAGGATAACAGACAAAAGTCTAAATAGAAAGGTACTTTAAATGAGAAAAATGCCAAAGTGGCCACACTCAGACTGTAGTAGAAGACAGGGTCAGGGTCTGCACGGAGGGCACTGGGCCAAGTTATCCCAGAACAGGGCTATCATTGTGCATGGAGGTCAGCAATTAGAAGCTGGAGAGACACAGATCAAGATTCGAGCCCCGTATTTCTATTCTCCCATTATGTGACATTAGGCAAGTCATTTAGGTTCCGAGCTTTTGTTTTCTATTTATAAAATTAGAATAATCAAATGCTCTGTCATACAAAACAGATTAATTTAGTTTATACAAATTGCACCTAACACAGTGCTAGGTACCTGAACATTCAGTAAGTAGGCTTATTAATATTAAAATTTTTACTGTCTGGGAAACTTTTAAAGGGTTTCTGATGCATAGGTTTGGAGTGAATCTAAAGTGCCTAAGATTTCTCAGTCTCCAGCTGAGAAACCACTATCTTGGAGTGCCGTGCCTGGGTTCATAGCTTAAGGGAGTAACATTAAGGGAATGACATTTATCTTCTTTCATTTATAACACAGGCACTCATCAGAAAGGAGACACTCTAAAAAAAGAAAGGAGATGCTCTTCTTAATCCTGTTTATAACAAGTGCCATGTTTCCCATCTCTTATAAAGTAATACATGGACTTCAAGATGAAGTCTTTGTTAAAGAAAATGTGATATGAATTATGACAGCGGTGGTTTAATTGCCAAGTCATGTCCAACTCTTGAAACCCCATGGACTATAGCCTGCCAGGCTCCTCTGTCCATGGGATTCTCCAGGCAAGAGTACTGGAGTGGGTTGCCATTTTCTTCTTCAGGGGATCTCTCCGACCCAAGACTCGTCCTCCAATCTCCTGCATTGCAGGCAGATTCTTTACTGACTGAGCTATAAGGGACTATATGAACTATAGGCTTTAATAAATTATACATACTATTTTAAATGATTGGTACTGATTCTTGGCATTTGTATATTAACAGGTACACAGTGCATGAATTTATAGCAAAACACAGGTCTTAATCTGAATATCCTTTGACAATAAGAAGAGTTAACTCTTCATTTCTTACTGTCTTTTCTCCTGTGTAAAGGAAAGGCTTTTTCCACTTTTGAGTGGAACATGAAAGCTACTTTTATACAAAATAGGTATATAAATACTCTGGTAAAATTCTGATCATTCACTGCTACAAAATAAGAGACATGGGTTCAATCCTTGGGTTGGGAAGATCCTCTGGAGGAGGGCATGCAAGCCACTCCTATATTCTTGCCTGGAAAATCCCAGGGACAGAGGAGCCTGGTGGGCTACAGTCCATAGGATCACAAAAAATTGGGCACGACTGAAGTGACTTAGCACACACACATGCATGCTACAAAAATTAAAATATAAAAAACTTACTGGAATTTCTTTTAATCACCTTGTAAATCTAAAAGTATAGCCCAAGTAGAACGTTGCTATTGTTAGTTGCTAAGTCATGTCTGACTCTTTGCAACCCCATGGACTTCAGACTTCATTTCTGAAAAGTTCTTTCCTATAGGGCATTATGCTGTTACATCATTTCAAGAACTCCTTTATATCACTTTGTGTGAGTTTTATAAATTAATGAAGATCTTGCTTTTGGGGGAAACATGCTATTTAAGATACTGTATGTTAGAGCTCCAAAACTTGTAAGTTCCCTTCCATTTGGGCATTTGAAACACTCAGGTTATGCTAGAATGCCATACGCAATCGCATCTGCAGATGAGCAGCAGAGCCCAGAGGGTTGTCTGAAGATTCTTTGATCCATGGCTGATGTCACTGGAGGGATGTTTCAGTCTAAAACCTGAAATGTCTTCAAAGACCCAGGATCTGCAGTTTAATTAAAATGGAAGGATTGAGGTGTGTTAAGGGGAAATTTTTTTAAAGAGCATCAAGACAATAATTTACAGACTTCAAAGACAAAGAAAGTAGACAAGATAGTAGTCCCGGAGGATGGAATAAAATATTCTAGTGAAAATGGAGCAACACATTCTTTCTTTTTGAGGTCTCTTGAAAATTACAAAACAGAAAATATTCAAAACACCCTCCATAGCTTTGGTTCTCAGATTTCTAGGTTCATCAGGATTTTTTGTTAAAATACAGTTGCCCAAGCCAGACACTGAGTTTAATGATAAAGATTTTCAGTGGGAGAAGCTAGGTGATTGTAATTCAATCAAGGTCTAAGAATAGCTACTCCATAGTTTTTGTTACCTAATATACCAGGCAATAAGGACAGAGATCTGCCTTTTAAGGGGCCTCCCCAGTGCTCAGCAGTAAAGAATCCTGGGGTCAGGAAGATCCCCTGGTGGAGAACGTGGCAGCCCACTCCAGTCTTCTTGCCTGGAGGATCCCCATGGACAGAGGAGCCTGGCAGGCTACAGTGCATAGGCTTTCAGAGAGTCGAATACTACTGAAGCAACTCAGCATGCACACACTAGCTCTTAAGAGAGTAAAGCACCACTCTTTTTTTTTTTTTTTTCACTTAGATATAGCTGCTGTCCATGGAGTTCTCCAGGCAAGAATACTGGAGTGGGTAGCCATTACCTTCTCCAGGGGATATTCCCAACCCAGGGATTGAGCCTGTGTCTCCTGCATTGCAGGTAGATTCTTTACCATCTGAGTGACTAGGGAAGCCCTCATAGTTGATGCACAATATTATATAATACTTAGGCTTATAGCATAGCAATTCACAATTTTTAATGGTTATATTGCATTTATAGTTGTTATAAAATATTGACTATATTCCCTATGTTATACAATATATCATTGTAGCTTATTTATTTTATACATAATATTTTTTACCAGTTAATCCCTTAACACTATCTTGATCCTTCTCCCTTCCTTCTCTACATTGGTAACCATTACTTAGTCTCTAGATTTGTGAGTCTGTATCTTTTTTTTGTTATATTCAATAGCTTGTTTTATTTTTTAGATTCCGCATACATGTGATATCATACAGTATTTATCTTTCTATTTATGATTTATTTAACTTAGTATTATACCCTCTAAATCTATCCATGTTGTTGCAAATGGCGAAATTTCATTCATTTTTATGGCTGAATAGTATTTCATTGTATAGATATATGGTACCTTTTAATCCATTCAGTTGCTGATGGATACTTAGGTTGCTTCTATGCATGCTAAGTTGCTTCAGTCATGTCCAACTCTTTGTGACCCCCTGGCCTGCAGTCCACCAAAGCCCCTCTGTCCATGGGATTTTCCAGGCAAGAATATTGCAGTGGGTTGCCACCTCCTTCTCCAAGGGATCTTCCCAACCCAGGGATTGAACCCAAATCTCTTACATCTCTTGCATTGGCAGGAGGGTTCCCTAAAATCAGCGCTGCCTGGGTGCACAGAATCAAAGCCAGTCAGAGGCCTGAATTTATCTGGGTTTGCTGTCTACACCATTAATGCCCAGTTATCCTCTGGCAGTGTAGACCTGAATCAAGAAGACTAGAAAGTCCGGATCTTGGAAGGAAAATCCCCATGATGGTGTGTGTTTTGATTTCATCATTAATTCTCAAAGGCTAAATTTTAGAGATCATCACATTTGGTTCTGCTCATTTCCAATACTTGGAATATTCCTCTTGCTTGTCTGTGCTCCTAATCCTGGCCAAATCTAAGGAGCATGTATTTTTTAAAATTAGTGTTTGTTTGTTTTTTTTTTTTTTTCAGATATATACACAGGAGTAGAATTGCTGGGTCATATTATAGTTCTAGGGGCTTCCCTGGTGGCTCAGTGGTAAAGAATCTGCCTGCGATATAGGAGACCTGGGTTCACTCCCTGGATTGGGAAGATCCACTAGAGGAGGGCATGGCAACCCACTCTGGTACTCTTGCCTGGAGAATCCCATGGACAGAGGAGCCTGGTGAGCTACAGTCCATAAGATTGCAAAGAGTCAGACACAACTGAGCGACTAAGCCGCAGCAGCAGCAGCATGATAGTTCTATTTTCAGTTTTTTTGAGAAACCTCCATACCGTTTTCTACAGTGGCTGTAGAAATTTACATTCCCATCAATAATGTATGGGGTTTCCCTTTTCTCCACATCCTTTCCAAAATTTGTTATTTGTGTTCTTTTTGATGGTAGCCATGCCGACAAGTATGAAGTGATATCTCATTGTGGTTTTAATTTCTATTTCTCGGGTCATTAACAATGTTGAGCATCTTTTCATGTGTATATTGACTATCAGTATATCTTCTTTGGAAAAATGTCTACTCAGGCATCCTGCCATTTTTTAATTGGGTTCTTTGTTTTTTTGATGTTGAGTTATATGAGATGCTTGTTGAATATTAACCTCTTATCAGTCTATCATTTGCAAATATTTCTCCCATCCAGTGGATTGTTTTCATTTTGTCATTGGTTTCCTCTGGGTTTTTTTCTCCTATCATATGGACTCATGAAAAGTGGAAAATTTATTAGAACATTAATCAGTATTGTTAGAGATACCAAGGGAACATTTCATGCAAAGATGGGCTCAATAAAAGACAGAAATGTTAGGGATCTAACAGAAGCAGAAGATATTAAGAAGAGGTGGCAAGAATACACAGAAAAACTGTACAAAAAAGATCTTCATAACCCAGATAATGATGGTGTGATCACTCACCTAGAGCCAGACATCCTGGAATGTGAAGTCACATGGGCCTTAGGAAGCATCACTACGAACAAAGCTAGTGGAGGTGATGGAATCCTAGTTGAGCTATTTCAAATCCTGAAAGATGATGCTGTGAAAGTGCTGCACTCAATATGCCAGCAAATTTGGAAAACTCAGCAGTGGCCACAGGACTGGAAATGGTCAGTTTTCATTCCAATCCCAAAGAAAGGCAATGCCAAAGAATGCTCAAACTACCGCACAATTGCACTCATCTCACACACTAGAAAAGTAATGCTTAAAATTCTCCAAGCCAGGCTTCAGCAATGCATGAACCATGAACTTTCAGATGTTCAAGCTGGTTAAAGGCAGAGCAACCACAGATAAAATTGCCAACATCTGCTGGATCATGGTAAAAGCAAGAGAGTTCCAGAAAAACATCTATTCCTGCTTTATTGACTATGCCAAAGCCTTTGACTGTGTGGATCCCAATAAACTGTGGAAAATTCTGAAAGAAATTGGAATACCAGACCACTTGACCTGCCTCTTGAGAAACCTATATGCATGTCAGGAAGCAACAGTTAGAACTGGACATGGAACAACAGACTGGTTCCAAATAGGAAAAGGAGTGCATCAAGGCTGTATATTGTCACCCTGCTTATTTAACTTATATGCAGAGTACATCATGAGAAGTGCTGGGCTGGAGGAAGCACAAGCTGGAATCAAGATTGCCGGGAGAAATATCAGTAACCTCAGATACTCAGATGACACCACCTTTATGGCAAAAAGTGAAGAAGAACTAAAAAGCCTCTTTGATGAAAGTGAAAGAGGAGAGTGAAAAAGTTGGCTTAAAGCTCAACATTCAGAAAACTAAGATCATGGCATCTGGTCCCATCACTTCATGGGAAATAGATGGGGAAAAGGTGGAAACAGTGGTTGACTTTATTTTTCTGGGCTCCAAAATCACTGCAGATGGTGATTGCAGCCATGAAATTAAAAGATGCTTCCTCCTTCGAAGGAAAGTTATGACCAACCTGAACAGCATATTCAAAAGCAGAGACATTACTTTGCCAACAAAGGTCCATCTAGTCAAGGCTATGGTTTTTCTAGTGGTTATGTATGGATGTGAGAGTTGGACTATAAAGAAAGCTGAGCACTGAAGAACTGATGCTTTTGCACTGTGGTTTTGAGAGTCCCTTAGACTGCAAGGAGATCCAACCAGTCCATCCTAAAGGCGATCAGTTCTGGGTGTTCATTGGAAGGACTGATGTTGAAGCTGAAACTCCAATACTTTGGCCACCTGATGCGAAGAGCTGACTCATTTGAAAAGACCCTGATCTGGGAGAGATTGAAGACAGAAGGAGAAGGGGATGACAGAGGATGAGATGGTTTGATGGCATCACCGACTCAATGGACATGGGTTTGGGTGGACTCCGGGAGTTGGTGATGGATAGGGAGGCCTGGTGTGCTGTGGATCATGGGGTCGCAAAGAGTCAAACATGATTGAGTGACTGAACTGAACTGAACTAATCAGTATTGTTGTTCAATCACTAATTTGTGTCCAACTCTTTGCAACCCCATAGACTGCAGCCTGCCAGGCTTCCCTATCCTTCACAATCTCCTGGAGTTTGCTCAGACTCATGTCCATTGAGTCAGTGATGCCATCCAACAATATCATCCTCTGTCACCCTCTTCTCCTCTTACCTTCCATCTTTTCCAGCATCAGGGTCTTTTCCAGTGAGTTGGCTCTTCGTATTAGGTGGCCAAAATATTGGAGCTTTAGCTTCAGCATCAGTCCTTCCAATGAACATTCAGGATTGATCTCCTTTAGGATGGACTGGTTTGATCTCCTTGCTGTCCAAGAAACTCTCAAGAGTCTTCTCCATCACCACAATTTAGCAGTGGTGTTTATTCAAAGATTTTATGTTGGTTACGTGTGTGTTCATTCAATAAGTGCTTTTCGTACACCCCACTAAGTATAATCCAATGTAATACCTATTGACAATAAAAGGATGATCAAACAATTGAAATTATCTTTAATTTACTCACATTCTAGTTGTAGAGGAACACAAGCAATGAAGAAAATACAATAGAGGACATGAAGGTAGATAAACACAGTAGAGGATGGCAGTAGGGAGTGAGAGCCTTAATCCAATTGAAGAGAAGAAGTTCTCAGAGAAAATTAAGCCAAATCTTGAGAAATGATCATACAGCTAAGTTAACTTGGGGTTGTCTATTGACCATATTTCAGTCAGAATTGATCTGGCTAAAAAAAAAAGTCATGAAACAGCTGGGGTAGCCACAAGTATTTAAATAAATGTCTTTTTAGTATACTTCTGGGTGTGCATAATTAATACCAGTTAATTAGAGTAATTAGGTATATCCAGAGTAAACAGTTGTGGAAGAAGTGCAAATGATGGAAAGGAGCAGATCATGACAATCTTGTTCAATAAAATTAGAAATTTAAATTTTATCCTGTAAACAAATGGCAACCCACTCCAGTGTTCTTGCTTGGAGAATCCCAGGGATGGGGGAGCCTGGTGGGCTGCTGTCTCTGGGGTCGCATAGAGTCGGAAATGACTGAAGCGTCTTAGCAGCAGCAGTAGCAGCAAACAAAGAACTTCAGAAGGATTTTTAAAAAGCAAAGGAAAAAAAATCAGGTTTGCATATTTGAAAGCCCCTTCTGCCATTCTGATCAAATTATGAAGGATAATTAAAGGTGTGGTAATGCAATTGATGTCTGATTAAATATTATGGTTATCTGAGGCAATGACAATGATATAGATGGAAATGGATATGAAAGATATTAAGAAGACAATAAACAGGACTTGTAGACTAAATATGAGTTGATTGTGAGTAAATAAATGCATGCAAAAGTGACATTTGATCTATAGAAATACTTCACTGCCAAACATTTTAATAAAGTGCACCTTCCCCATAAACATATGGGATTTGGAGAGAAAATTAAAGTGAACTTGACTCTTAAAATACAGAAACACTGCCCTGTCCTCTGAGATATGGGGGTGGCCAGAACTGTGGATTTTGACAGACATCCAGTCTTGTTTATTGTCTTCTTAATATTTTCTTAATCAGAAAATAGCCTGGTGTTTTAAAAATACTACGTTTAGATCAATAGGGGAAAGATATATAGGTTTCCTCTTAATATTTTAAATGCTCTGATGTTAAGGTAGTTAATCTGGAATCAACAGTATCTGATGAGCATTCAACAATATTAATTGGCCAATTAATATTAGGCAGCTAGGATGTTCTACTGAGGAGATGACTGAAGGACTCTGTTCATACAGCTAATATTGTAGTGTTAGTGTAGGAAACAGCACATCATGCTCTCTGTCAGATCTTCCAGGAGTGCTTGGTGAGGCAGACGGAAGAATAGTTAACCTGGGACCCTTTGTGGTATGGATGAGACTCAAATTTGCTTTAAAAAAATGTGGGCTTTTTGCTTTCCACAATGGCACAAAAAGACAACTGGAGGAAACATATTCGTGAAGTAAAAATCTAGATTCATTTAAAGGGATTAATAATATCTACTTTTCTGATTAATTGTAAGAAGAAGAGGGAAGAAGGGGGAAGAGACGAAAGAGGAGAAGGAGAAAGGAGAAAAAAGGAGGAAGAAAAAGAGAGAAGCAAATTATTTTTTAAACAATTTCCTGTTGATGTATGGCAAACCAATACAATATTGTAAAGTAATTAACCTCCAATTAAAATAAATAAATTTATATTTTAAAAAATTTCCTGTAATACTTCCATCCAGAGATTAGCTTCATTAACAGTTTTCTGAATAATATTCAAGTCTGTTAAAAGTACATATTGTACAATGATTGCAGTTGTTTTTGCTTTAATTTTATATTATTTTTCATTAAGTAATTATGGGGCAAATAAACAGGTCTGAGAATTAGGTGAGAATACTAAACTTAGCCATGTTTATACTTGTCTATCCAGCTTTTTACATTTAGTATTTTAGTGTAATTATGTTATTGTTTTGAACAATAACAAACATAATGGCAAATAACACAATTCTGCTATGATAACATAGGAGCATTAATATTTTGATGTTTTTTTGTATCTCTATCTATATATTTCCTTAATATATATTTATACCTGGTGACTCAGTGGTAAAGAATTTTCCTGCCAAGCAGGAGACATGGGTTCAATCCCTGTGTCAGGAAGATCCCCTGGAGAAGGAAATGGCAACCCATTCCAGTTTTCTTGCCTGGGAAATCCCATGGACAGAGGTGCCTGATGGGCTTCAGTCCATGTGGTTGCAGAAGAGTAGGACACAATTGAGTGACTAGACAACAACAAAATATATACAATTTAATATTCTTCTTTTCCTACTTACAATATAACTTTATCCCAAGCTTTTAAATATTTATTTGAAAACTTATTCTAAATGACTGCGTGTTATTTTATCACATGAGTCGTATTTTTAAAAATATTGTTAAACATTCTGGTTACACATAAATACATACATTTGTGTATATGTTGTAGTTCAGTCACTCAGTCATGTCTGACTCTTTGTGACCCTATGAACTGCCGCATGCCAGGCTTCCCTGTTCTTTGCAATCTTCTGGAGTTTGCTCAAACTCATGTCCAGTCATAGAGTTTGCTCAAAATCATGTCAGTGATGCCATCCAGCCATCTCACCCTTTGTTAGTCTTCCTGTTGTCAATCTTTCCCAGAATCAGGGTGTTTTTTTTTTTTCCAATGAGCAGCTCTTTGCATCAGGTGGCCAGAGTATTGGAGCTTTAGCAACAGCATCAGTTCTTCCAATGAATATTCAGGGTTAATTTCCTTTAGGACTGACTGGTCTGATCTCCTTGCAGTCCAAGGGACTCTCAACAGTCTTCTCTAGCACCACTTTGAAAGCATCAGTTCTTCAGCACTCTGTTTTCTTTATGGTCCAACTCTCACATCCATACATGATGACTGGAAAAACCATAGCTTTGACTATATGGACCTTTGGTGGCAAGGTGATGTCTTCTCTTTTTAACATGCTGTCTATGTTTGTCATAGCTTTCCTTCCAAGGAGCAAGCATCTTTTAGTTTTGTGGCTGCAGTCACTGTCTGCAGTGATTTTGGAGCCCAAGAATATGAAATCTACCACTGTTCCATTTCCCCCCCATCTTTTTTCATGAACTGATGGGACCAGATGCCATGGTCTTAGTTTTTTGAATGTTGAGTTATAAGCCAGCTTTTTCGCTCCCCTCTTTCTCCCTCACTAAGAGGCTCTTTAGTTCCTCTTCACTTTTGTGTACATGTGTAGGTGTATTTCCTTAGTACACCCTGGCAGTATGGTAATAAGGAATGGGTTTTATTTCACTGGTTCATACTTTGCCTGCTAGTACAGAGTCCAGCTTTCCCTTTGTTCCATCATCACATCTGTAGCCTCCTGGTTATCAGTTTCGGGTGTGCTCATTGCTGAGGCTGGGCTTCCCTGATAACTCAGTTTGTAAAAAATAAATAAATAAATACTATTACCAAAAGAAAAAAAAAAAGAGAGAGAGAGAGAGAATCTATCTGCAGTGCAGGAGACCCCAGTTTGATTCCTGGGTTGGGAATATCCGCTGGAGAAGAGACAGGCTACCTACTTCAGTATTCTTGGGCTTCCCTTGTGGCTCAGCTGGTAAAGAATCTGCCTGCAATGTGAGAGACCTGGGTTCAGTCCCTGGGTTGGGAAGAGCCCCTGGAGAAGGGAAAGGCTACCCACTCCTGTATTCTGGCCTGGAGAATTCCATGGACTGTCTAGAAGCTCATGGGGTTGCAAAGAGTCGGACATGACTGAGCAACTTTCACTTACCGCTGAGGCTAGCCTGCTGTCGTATGGCGTCTTTCTGTTCCTTGTTTCCTTGCCTGCCTGGACTCCAGCGGTCCTGCCTCTGTCCCCTAAGCTAGGCTAGTTTGTGATTTCTCACTCTCCAGTACTGACAGGTGAACTATTTCCCCTCTGGTGCCATATGAATGCTGGGTACCACTTAATATTTTTTATATTTCATCTGACTATGAGCTCACTTCTACAATGTGCCATCTCTCCTGGAGGGGCAGTATCATCACTGTCTCAAGCTTTCTGCACTGCTGGTCTTATCCCGGGGGTTTCTACCATTTTGGTGAGGTCAGGGTGACAAAACAGCTTTGGGTATTCTGAAGCAAAAAAAACAACAACAAACAAACAAAACAATCTTGAACAAGCCAACAAAAAGTAAGAGAGGAAGCTTTCCTTTCAGAAGCAAAACCTTTTATAAAAGTATTTATACATTTTCAGATCCATAAAGAAGTGTAACGTGTGTCCTAATCATTAATAGCAATTTTTGTAAACTAACTTTTTCAGCTTTTATCTATTGCCCTCTCATGAAATTTAGATTTACTTACAACAGGAACTGGGCTAGAAAAACATTTAGAATGGGAAACATGTTATATTTTAAATCTTTCTGCCTATTCAGTGACTGTGATTTTATTAAGTCAACCTCCTTGTGCCTTTTATTAAAAACAATCTTTATAATTTCTTCTTTGGGCATATTCTTTCAAGAAAGAATGATGTTTAAATTTAAACTGGTACTTCTGCTTACTTTTCTCTCTACTACATTCTCCAAATTCTTTTAAAAGATCCTTACTAATATCTAATAATCTGTTCTGGATGTGCCTTGGGATGAAAATATTTTTAATAGAGTCACCCCATCTCTTCCCCTTGGGCAGGCTGTTAGAGATGAAGATTTGCCAACTATTTAAAAAATGTGAATGAGAATCCCAGTCTAGACTCATGTAAGTGAATTTTGGCAATAGTCATTATTTTCTGGTTTTGTTGTGGGAATCTCAATCTCTACCTAGGCCTTTTCCATCCTTGGGTTTCCTCTTAAGTTTGCTTGCCATATTCTCAGGCAGGATGACCCATTTGTGGAAGGCTATTTCATGCCTAGTGTGGTGTAGGAACTGATGCAGAATCCTGTCTCAAAGACAAGAGAGCTGGATTTGGCAAGCCTCATAACCCTCCTCTCTTTCCTTGCAGACTTTCTCTAGATTCTGCTTCAGACTCTGCGGGTCATCAACCATTTATCAGAAATCTGAAAGATCTACCTCGGTGAACCATGAAATACTCTTCATGCTTCTGTATAGGTTGTCGTAGTACCTGCTATTGGCCCCTTTCTCTGCTCTCATTATTTCCCTAGTGTGCTTTTCTAATACATCAGCAAAGCAAAAGAAGCTGTGCTTGTAAGCATCTGATTTCTGAATCCATGTGGGTCAAACATACAAGTCAGAAAAGGGTGTCGTCAACAAGAACAGAAGACAATCAATAAACATATGAAAAGGTGTTTGACATTTGCATATAAAAGTAAATGTAATACATTAAAACAATTATAGAATCTCATTTTTTATGTATCATGTTGACAAAATTTCAAGGTTGATAATATCTTCAGATGATGAGGACCAACTTATGCAGAAGCATGTACTGATGCTGAGAGAATAGACTGGACCTCATTAGTATCAACCTGACAATACACATATAAATTAAAACTGCTAGTACCTTTGTTCCAGAAATTATACAACTAAAATTTACCTCTTAGATAGCCTCAATCAATTGTGCCAAGATATACATATATATGAATATTAATTTAATGTTGTGATATAGAAAAATAATCAATAGCCAAAAACAAAGAAATGAAAAGACAGCAAAAAGATCTGGATACAACCATAACTTCAATCAATGGAGAAATGAAAAACATGTTATTGAAAATAATAAGGTATATACTGAAAAGGAAAGATTTCTAATATACATTAGAGGGGGAAAGCAATATAAAGAACACAATATATATGGAATTCTGGTCTATGGAAATAAAAATGAACATATCCATGTGGTATTAAATTTTTTTCTAGAAGATAAAAGTTACTACTAATGGTCATTACCTTTGAGAAGATCAATCAGTTGAAGAAGAACAGCTTAGATTGATGCTGAGATAGATAAACTCTCATGCTAAAAGCCAGTTCAAAACCTCATGTACCTACTATATATCCACCTGTGATATGTTTGCAGTGGCTGCCATTAGATTGTTCTCAGAAATTACCCCAGACTCTGCCTTTCTCTCTGATGCACAACATCACTCTCAAGTTTCTACTCCCTTTCTCCTCATGGCTTTTGAAACTGTGGTGTGATAAGGACTTCATATCACTTGCAACTAATTTTCAGCTTTGGGAAGATGCTCCTCTCTGATATGATCTCTCAAAACGTGTTCTCTGGGATCAGGTTTTAGTTAGCCCTTATAATGTCCTCCTTTGCTTCATGAGCAAAAGGGGTCAGATAAACGTATTGCAATTACAGTTATGTTGACAATATTCCCAACATACCTGATATTGAAGTACAAAGAGCTATTAGGTGGTAAAATATTAAGGCCAATATTCTCATCACTACTATCCAGAAATACATACTGACAATGTGATCTAAGGGAAACAACAATGAAAGGAAGCCCATTCTAGTTCACTTGTAAATTTTGCCTTACAAGTAAGCTTAAACAATCTTTATTGTTGTTAAGTAATAAGTTATTGCTTCCCTGGTGGCTCAGATGGTAAAGCATCTGCCTGCAAGGTGGGAGACCTGGGTTCGATCCCTGGGTTGTGAAGATCACCTGGAGAAGGAAATAACAACCCACGCCAGTACCCTTGCCTGGAAAATCCCATGGACAGAGGAGCCTGGTAGGCTACAGTCCATGGGGTTTCAAAGAGTCTGATACCACCAAGCGCCTTCACTTTCCTTTTCTTTTTCAGTGAGTTATTGCTGAGGATGGGAAGGACTCTGCCAAGAAAGATTCAAATCAAACATATGATTCCCCCCACTATTTAATTCTCTTATTTCTGTATTAGTTTCAAACTCAGGCATTTCATGAAACTCTGGACAAATGCCAAAGATAAAATTCAATATGTTGTGCCTGACTTGAAAAACTAAATTACAGAAAAAGTTCTCAGAACTTAAGTTCCTTAAGTGTGAGTGAAGCAAAAGATACTAAAATAAAGCCTGGATCTATTATTATTGCAATTACTAATTTTATCATTTAGATAAGAATTTTCATTTTTTATTAATTTAAGGGACAATTCTGGGTTTATATATGTGTTCATATATAAATAAATGTAAAAAAAAAAATGAGACCAGGAGCTCACTGTGGCTCAGATCATGAACTTATTATTGCCAAATTCAGACTGAAATTGAAGAAAGTGGGGAAAACCACTAGACCATTCAGGTATGACCTAAATCAAATGTCTCATGACTATACAGTGGAAGTGAGAAATAGATTTAAGGGGCTAGGTCTGATAGACAGAGTGCCTGATGAACTATGGACGGAGGTTTGTACAGGAGACAAGAATCAAGAACATCCCTAAGAAAAAGAAATTCATAAAAGCAAAATGGCTGTCTGAGGAGGCCTTACAAATAGCTGTGAACAGAAGGGCAGCAAAAAGCAAAGGAGAAAAGGAAAGATATAAGCATCTGAATGCAGAGTTCAAAAGAATAGCAAGGTGAGATAACAAAGCCTTCCTCAGTGATCAATGCAAAGAAATAGAGGAAAACAACAGAATGAGAAAGACTAGAGATCTCTTCAAGAAAATTAGAGATACCAAGGGCACATTTCATGCAAAGATGGGCTCAATAAAGGACAGAAATGGTATGAACCTAACAGAAGCAGAAGATATTAAGAAGAGGTGGCAAGAATACACGAAAGAACTGTACAAAAAAGATCTTCACGGCCCAAATAATCATGATGGTGTGATCACTCACCTAGAGCCAGACATCCTGGAATAGGAATTCCAGTGGGCCTTAGAAAGCATCACTATGAACAAAGCTAGTAAAAATGATGGAATTCCAGTGGAGCTGTTACAAATCCTGAAAGATGATGCTGTGAAAGTGCTGCACTTAATATGCCAGCAAATTTGGAAAACTCAGCAGTGGCCACAGGACTGGAAAAGGTCAGTTTTCATTCCAATCCCAAAGAAAGGCAATGCCAAAGAATGCTCAAACTACCACACAATTGCGCTCATCTCACACGCAAGTAAAATAATGCTCAAAATTCTCCAAACCAGGCTTCAGCCATACGTGAACCGTGAACTTCCAGATGTTCAAGCTGGTTTTAGAAAAGACAGAGGAACCAGAGATCAAATTGCCAACATCTGCTGGATCATGGAAAAAGCAAGAGAGTTCCAGAAAAACATCTATTTCTGTTTTATTGACTATGCCAAAGCCTTTGACTGTGTGAATCACAATAAACTGTGGAAAATTGTGAAAGAGATAGGAATACCAGACCACCTGACCTGCCTCCTGAGAAATCTGTATGCAGGTCAGGAAGAACTGTTAGAACTGGACATGGAACAATGGACTGGTTCCAAATAGGAAAAGGAGTATGTCAAGCAGTGTATTGTCATCCTGCTTATTTAACTTATATGCAGAGTACATCATGAGAAATGCTGGGCTGGAGGAAGCACAAGCTGGAATCACGATTGCCAGGAGAAATATCAGTAACCTCAGATATGCAGATGACACCACCCTTATGGCAGAAAGTGAAGAGAAACTAAAAAGCCTCTTGATGAAAGTGAAAGAGGAGAGTGAAAAAGTTGGCTTAAAGCTCAATATTCAGAAAACTAAGATCATGGCATCTGGTTCCATCACTTCATGGGAAATAGATGGGGAAAAGGTGGAAACAGTGGCTGACTTTATTTTTCTGGGCTCCAAAATCACTGAAGATGATGATTGCAGCCATGAAATTAAAAGATGCTTATCCCTTGGAAGGAAAGTTATGACCAACCTGAACAGCATATTCAAAAGCAGAGACATTACTTTGTCAATAAAGGTCCATCTAGTCAAGGCTATGGTTTTTCCAATGGTCATGTATGCATGTCAGAGCTGGACTATAAAGAAAGCTGAGCACCAAAGAATTGATGCTTTTGAACTGTGGTGTTGGAGAAGACTCCTGAGAGTCCCTTGGACTGCAAGAAGATCCAACCAGTCCATTCTAAAGGAGATCAGTTCTGGGTGTTCATTGGAAGGACTGATGCTGAAGCTGAAACTCCAGTACTTTGGCCACCTGATGCGAAGAGCTGACTCATTTGAAAAGACCCTGATGCTGGGAAAGATTGAGGGCAGGAGGAGAAGGGGACAACAGAGGATGAGATGGTTTGATGGCATCACCGACTCAACAGACATGGATTTGGGTGGACTCTAGGAGTTGATGATGGACAGGGAGGCCTGGTTTGCTGCAGTTCATGCGGTCGCAACGAGTCAGACACGCCTGAGCGACTGAACTGAACTGAAAGTAGGAATGGTGGCCTCTTCTATATCTTCTTATGGAGTACATTTTTAAATTCTTATAAAGCCATTAAAATGTATATTCTTTTTCTTAAAAACTGAAGGTGAATCCTTATCATATTCAGATGTTTTATACCTCTTGATAGTGCTCCACCATTTTTGACAGTTTCATTGTTTTCCTTTTCTGGTATTTTCCTCTTTGAGTTTCAGGCTGGAAAATCACTGTTTACCTAACTTCAAATTAACTGATTCTTTCCTCATCTATGTTGAGTCTAATGATGAGCCTATAGGAGGCATTCTTCATTTCTGGTACTTTTTAATTTTTTCTTGTAATTTCCTTTTCTTTGTTGGCATTACCCATTTTCATCTTCATATGTGACTTCAAACACTTTTACATAGTAGACAAACTTTTACAAACGTTTGTCCCTTTTTGCTCCACATTGCACACTATAGGCATATCAAATTACTTCATGTATTGATAATTTTATAAAAACATGTTTCAATGTTTAAATTCCTTGTTTAGTGAAATTCTTTCCTTTCAATACCATGCTCAAATATTAGTATGCGAAGCCTTCCGAATGTGACTCCACCTCTCTTGGCACAGTTAATTGTAGCCCCTTCCTATGTTTTGTCAGAATATTTTTCCTATGTAACTTTATATACGTATTATACATGTTGCTAGTATATTACATTATACTCAGTTCAGTTCAGTTCAGTCACTCAGTCGTGTCTGACTCTTTGTGACCCCATGAATTGCAGCATTATGTTATACCTATTATATTATTATTGCATCTATTTCTGGATATCTACGTACTTTATAAGACTATAACATTCTCAACAACAAGGAAGACTTTTTACCTATAATTCCTGACACATAGTAAATATTCAGTATTCAACTACTTATATTCTGTCTTATTCTTAAAAGTGCAGGAGAAGTTTGAAACAAAGCATAAGCAAAAAAGGGACAAATTATTAATGGAAATATAGAATCCAAATAAGTGGAAATGCATGTAAAATGTTAAACCCTTTCCAATAATCCAAATATTCAGAATATTTAAAGATACAACTGAGTTTTAATCAGTCTCTGAGCTTTCTAGAAGGTAAATAATTAAAATGAGATATGTGATATATTAGGAAGCAAATTGCTACAACAATGAAAGGTAACCACCCACAACTTCTCAGTGGTCCACACCATTTATTTATCATGCATCTCCAGGTCAACTTGAATAATTCTGTAGATCTTAGCTAGGTTGAGATCTGTGGGTTAGCTGGGTATTGGCTGATCTAGGTGGTAGTGATAAGTATTCTGTTTCAAGCTGCAGGTATGAGAGTCTGTTCTGGTGTCTCTCAAATTTCCTGGATCAATGGGCTAGACAGATCATGTTCTCAGGGAGACATGGGGATCAAAATGACAGGACCAATATTGCAGGTACCTTCCAAGCCTTTGGCTCTGTCATGTTCACTAATATTCTATTGCCCAAACTAAGTCAGATCCAATGTCAAGCAGCACGAAAAGTACCCTGTTTCCAAGGAGGCACTGAAGATTTATGGATCATAATCTAATCATACATCAAAACTACTGAATATATTTTCAAAGAATATTGTTTCATAAGGGGAAGCAAAACTTGACATACTAGTCTAGTACACCAATAAATATTTCTCAAATGCTAGTTTATGTAGGAAGTCCTTAGTGATACATTGGCCATATCACTGATAATATTTTCTAAGCCTATCTGGTTTTAAATTTGCATCACTATTTCCTTAGCTTCATTTAATACAAATAGGTGCTTATGTTATGGTCATTGTTTCACATGCATTATTTAATAATACCTCTATAACCATGTCAGGAAGGGAAGGCAATATCTTTATTTCCATTTTATAGATGAGGGATATTAAGGGAGATTAAGTAATATTTCCAGTACAAAAGATTTAATAAGTGACATAATTTAGATATCACAAAGCCCTTGTTCATTCTATTATGTCATGTAGTTTTTTCAAGGACTGGAACTGCTTTAATTCTGGAATTGATGGAATAAACAGGAACTACATTCATACAAAAGGCTAATATTTGTGTGTGTGCTTAGTTGATCAGTCGTGTCTGGCTCTTTGCAACTTCCTGGACTATAGATTGTCAGACTCCTCTGTCCCTGGAATTTTCCAAGTCCCATGTAATTTTCCAAACCCACCCAATAGAGTGGGTTGCTGTATCTTACTCTAGGGGATCTTTGTGACCCAGGGATCAAACCCACATCTCCTGTATATCCTGATTCTCCTGCATTGGCAGGCATATTCTTACCACTGAGCCACTTGAGAAGCCCAAATATTTGTGTGCTGTATTAAAAGAGCTCACCACTGCCTACTATTTTTTCTAGCCTCACCAGAATTCACAATGGTATTTACATTCATTTATTTTTACATATGAATGTCCATTTGTTCCAGCATAAGTTGTTGAAAAGACTATCCTTTTTCCATTGAATTATCTTTTATCCTTTGTAAAAAAATTCAGTTGGCTATGTTTGTGTGGGTCTACTTCTGGCTCTCTGTTCTGTTCTAATGATCTGTCCATTCTTTTACCAAAATCATATTATTTTGATTATTGTAGCTTTGTAGGAAGTCTTGAAGTCATGTAATGTCAGTCTTTCCCCTTTGTTCTTCTTCAAAATCACTTTCTAGTGGTCTTTCACATACAGATCCTTAACATGTTTTATTAGATTTGTTCTAAATACTTCCTTTTCATGCCATTATAAATGGTAGTATATAATAGATTTAATTTTTCAGAGCATTTTGAGGTTCTCAGCAAAATCGAGTGGAGGACAGAGATTTCCCATATACCTCCTGCCCTCAAATATATACCCCCTCCCTCAGTATCAACATGTCCCACCAGCGTACATGTGTTACACTGAAGAAGCTACATTGTCACGTCATTATCACCCAGAGTCCAAAGTTTATCCTGGGATTCACTCTTGGTATGGTACATCTGTAGGTTTAGACACATATATAATGATATGTATACCCCATTATGGTTTCCCAGGTGGCTTAGTGTTAAAGAGTTGGCCTGGCAAGCAGGAGACATGGGTTCAATCTCCGGATCAGGAAGATTCCCCTGGAGAAGGAAATGGCAATACACTGCAGTATTCTGGCCTGGGAAATCTCATGGATAGAGGAGCCTGGTGGGCTACAGTACTTGGGGTCACAAAGAGTCAGACACAATTTAGCAACTAAAAAGCAGCAACAGCAGCATACCCCCGTATACTATTAATATCATATAGAGTAGTTCCACTGCCCTAGAAATTCTCTGTGCTCTGCCTATTTGTCTCCTAGCAACCACTGGTCTTTTATTGTCTCCAGTTTTGCCTTTTCCATAATTTCATATAGTAGGAATCATACTGTATGTAGCCTTTCCAGTTTGGCTTCTTTCACTTAGTAATATGCATTTAAGTTTCCTCCATGTCTTTTCATAGTTCATTTCTTTTTAGTGCTGAATAATATTTTATTGTCTGAATGTACCACAGTTTATTTACCTACTGAAGGACATCTGGTTGCTTCCAAGTTTTAGCAATTCTGGATAAGCTTATATAAACATCTATATGTAGGAGGTTTTTGTTAAGATATAGGTGTTCAACTTCTCTTAAATATCAGGGAACATGATTGTGGGATCAAAAGTAAAAGTAATGTTCAGTTTTGTAAGAAACTGCCGATCCGTCTTCTAAAAGTGACTATTTTTCATTTCCACTAGCAATGAGTAAGAGCTCCTATTGCTCTACAACCTCTCTAGCATTCGGTATAACCAGTGTTCTGGATTTTGGTCATTGTGTTGTGCTGTTAATTTCAAATTCCAATTTTCCATGATTGGCATAAACGAAAGCAATGGATTTCTGTGTATTAACTTTGTATCTTTAACCTGGCTATAAATGCTTATAGGATTTTTGTTGTTACTGATTCTTTGAGATTTTCTACATAGATATGCCATTTGCCAAAATCAACACCAGCTCCAGAATAACCAATTTTATTCTTAAAACCCAAATTGCATACTTTGAATTTCCTTTTTTTAAATTCTGCCAGGACTTTCTGTTACAGTTTTGAAAAGGAGAAGTGAAAGAAACATTACTGTGTCTTCACATGGTCTTTCCTCTGTGCAGACATACCCCTGATATCTCTTTTGTGTGTCCTAGTTTTCCCTTCTTATAAGGACACAAGTCAGATTGAAGTAGGGCCAATGACTCTGACTTCATTTAACCACTATTACCCTTTTAATCATCCTGTTTTCAAATATAGTCACATTATGAGATACTGAGGGGTTAGGGCTTCAACATATCAATTTTGAAGGACATAATTCAGCCCATAAAAAAAGTGTATAAACAGAGCAGCCTCAAGTAAACCAAGTTTCTACTAAGAAGGACATAGCTACTATTGCCTTTCTTCTTCTCCTTTTTTTTTAATTGAATGCAGATGTGACAGATGGATGCACAGATTGAATGCAGAGCAGCAATCATGTGATCCTGAAATAAAGACTAAGTCAAGTCTATGTCAAAATGTACACTGTGGACTCTAAAACTAACACTAGTAGCCATGTAGCTCCAGGCTCCTTATTATGTAAAAATTAAAAACCTGATTAAAATCCTGAATAATTTAAGGCTTTTAAACCAAATGTTTTATTATTTCCTGCCAGATATAATTATACCTAAATATACTTTCTATGTTAGAGATTTCATAAATTTTGATGATGAAGTTTTGATTATTAGCACAAATTAAGATAATGTGTCAGTTTCAATCAGGGTCCTAGCAGGAAAACTGAATTCATCCTAAGTATTCCCAATGAAGAAACTTTAATGAAAAAGTTATATATACTGGATAAGACTAAGAAAAGGAGCAGTGAAGAAATACACGGCAGTCTCTGACTTCTTGCCTTCAGAATGCCTGCCTCTGCTGCTAGTGTCCAAAATCAATGGGATGACCTTTGGCAGGGGAGTCTGTTAGATAGAGTCCATGTTTGTCAGTATCCTAAGGAAAGTGAAGTGAGAGAAAGGCAGAAAACCAAATCTTGGAGAGGTACAAGGGAAATGAAAAATCATCATCACAGATTTTTAGAAAACTTTACCCTGACTTTACTTATTTTTCATTTCAGTTACTGTTTGACATAATAGCATCAGTAGCCCTTCTCTAATATCAGATAACCACACTTTAACTAGAATGTACAAACCTATGAATTAAATTCAACCATTCTCTGGAAAAAGAGATTTGACTAAAAGTATATGAGTGAAATGTCTGTGATAATGCGAATTGAGAAACTGAAGCTTATAATCAGTTATAATTCATCAGAAAACTTCTAAAAAATAATCCATATCTGTAGCCCAAGTATACCTTTGTTTTAATCCAATGAAGATGAAAAAGTGCTACTTAGAAGCAGTTGGAAGATCTGGGAAGAAGTCTTAGTTTCTTTATCTATAAAATGAAAGGAAGCAATCCCATAAATTATATTATGGATGCCTAAGAAAGCTGAGCACCGAAGAATTGATGCTTTTGAACTGTGGTGCTGGAGAAGACTCTTGTGAGTCCCTTGGACTTCAAGGAGATCCAACCAGCCCCATCCTAAAGGAGACCAGTCCTGGGTGTTCATTGAAAGGACTGATGCTGAGGTTGAAACTCCAATACATTGGCCACCTCATGAGAAGAGTTGACTCATTGGAAAAGACCCCGATGCTGGGAGGGATTGGGGGCAGGAGGAAAAGGGGATGACAGAGGATGAGATGGCTGGATGGCACCACTGACTCGATGGACATAAGTTTGAGTGAACTCTGGGAGTTGGCGATGGACAGGGAGGCCTGGCGTGCTGTAATTCATGGGATCGCAAAGAGTCGGACATGACTGAGCGACTGAAATGAACTGAACTGAACTGAACTGAAGAATAAGACGCAGTATCAGTTATCAAATACATAGACTAAAGTTTGATAAATTTTTTTTATAATTCACATGGTTATTTAAAGTTATAGGAAAGCCTATATGTTAATGCTAACCCAAATTTATTAAATACCTCTGATGTATGAGTTAATCTTTTCTTCCTTCTTTCATTTTTTCTTGCCTTCCTGCCTTCCTCCCTTCTTTGCTGCTCTTAACAAGCATTTCTTGTTTTTCTGTTTTGTTTTGTTTTTGTTTTTTTTTTGGTAGTTATTGAGAATACAAAGAGCTATGGTATTACTAGGAGAAGTAGATAACCTAATCTGGGGTCAGGATACAGAACCCATTCTGAAATTTGAAGATCACACAGAAGCTGTCTGTGGAAAGAATTGGCGGAGGTATACAGACCATGTACAAAGATACTGAAGGCAGAGCACATAGTGAATTTTCTACTGCATTTTCTAAACATGCCAGGAGAATATAGGGTGAAGAGTGGAAGCAATCAAGGGTGAAAGAATGTTGGTGTCAGAGGGATACATATGACTTGCTGAAGAATGTGATTTTAAACGTATTAGAGTTGCTCACTGAAACTAAGAAAAACTTGAAAGTGAGATTTGGTGCTATTAATAATTACCTTGGGATAAAAGTTATAAACTGAAAATGGGCAAACCTGGATTTATGGATTTTAGAGATACATTCAAGGGTTTTAAGGAGAGATGTGGTATGATAAAAATTCCCCTTGAGGTAAAACAAGTTTGGATGCTATTTAAAAAGTTAATGAGGCAGATTCTGAGACCTTGGGCCAAACCAGCAGTAGAGGGGTTGAATAGGAGTTATTTGAAAAACATAAAACAAGTAGTATTTATAGGAATAGACATGGAAGATTAAGGAGTATAAATATTTCCTATGTCACTTCAGCAAGATAGCTGTCTCATATTCCTCATCGATTGTAGTAACTGTTTTATATCCATATCTGCTACAAATATTTTTAAATAAGTCAGATATTTTTCTTGCTTATAATTCCTACAGGATTTCTAATTGCATTTAGAATAAAATCCAAACTCTGTATGGCCCAAAGTCCCTGTGGGATCTGATGATTTCCTGTCTCAGCTAAGCTCAGTGTCTGCTTCACTGAGGCAGGAAAGTTGTCTGTTTATTGTTTATTACCTGTGCTTAGTGCCTGGTGCATGGTAGGTGATTAATGAATATTTATTGAACATATAGACTGACACATGGATTCTCCACAGAGTCTTCTTTGGCTCGGTTTTGACTGGAAGAAGATCAAAATTCGTATAATAGGTTTCATAGCTAGATGAGACCAAGAGAAGTCATTAAATCAGTAGTCTTCCTTCAGACAGGTAATTTAGTAATGAGTCTTGGTTAATGAAAGGAAAGTGAGATTCAGTTTACTTGTCTAAAGTCATACATCTTTATCTTTCATTTCGATCATAGAACTCTGTTTATTTTGCTTGATTTTCTATATTGATTTCTGTATAATGGACTTCCCTGGTGGCTCAGATGGTAAAGAATCCCCTTGTAATGTGAGAGACCTGGGTTCAAGCCCTGGGTTGGGAAGATCCCTTGGAGGAGGGCATGGCAGCCCATTCCAGTATTCTTGCCTGGAGAATCTCCAAGGACAGAGAAGCCTGGCAGGCTTAGCCACCCTGTCTTGAAGGAGAGGTCTTGTGTAGGAGGTAAAACTTTTTGTTCAGCCTTGCCCCACTTCTTGGTTGTCTCTAAAATATCTATGCTAATTCAAGAAACCTACTATATCCTCAGGCATATTATTCAGAAAACTATTATATCCCTCAGGCTCTAGTGGTAAAGAGCCTGCCTGCCAATACAGGAGACGCAAGAGATGAGAGTTCGATCCCAAGTGAGAAAGAACCCCTGAAGAAGGAAATGGCAACCAACTCCAGTATTCTTGCTTGGGAAATCCCATGGACAGAAGAGCCTGGGAGAATATAGTCCATAGAGTCGCAAAGAGTCAGACACAACTGAAGCACATTAGCATTAGATTGTCAATAGCTCTCAGTAGTTTAGGATGTCCTAAGACCTATCAGTGTCCCAAAGGAAAAGAATTCAGCATCTAGATTCAGGCTGGCTGGAAGCTGGGTCCTAAGGCAGCAGCCTGTTGGTTCAGTTCAGTTCAGTCGTTCAGTCATGCCCGACTCTTTGAGACCCCATGAATCACAGCATGCCAGGCCTCCCTATCCATCACCAACTCCCGGAGTTCACTCAAACTCATGTCCATTGAGTCGATGATGCCATCCAGGCATCTCATCCTCTGTCGTCCCCTTCTCCTCCTGCCCCCAACCCCTCCCAGCATCAGAGTCTTCTCCAATGAGTCAATTCTTCACACGAGGTGGCCAAAGTATTGGGGTTTCAGCTTTAGCATCAGTCCTTCCAATGAACACCCAGGACTAATCTCCTTTAGGATGGATTGGTTGGATCTCCTTGCAGTCCAAGGGACTCTCAAGTGTCTTCTCCAACATCACAGTTCAAAAGCATCAATTCTTCGGCGCTCAGCTTTCTTCACAGTCCAACTCTCACATCCATACACGACTACTGGAAAAACCATAGCCTTGAGAAGACGGACCTTTAAAAGTATGCAAAAATGCAGTCTTGAAGAGCTGCGAGCAAAAGCCGTGCTGACCACTAGAACCAGGTCACCTAGAAGGGTGCCCTGGGTGGCAGTCCTAAACATCGAAGGTTCAGGCAAATGGATAAGCTGCTTTCTGGGAGATAATGGTAAGCTGGAACAAGGCAGAGGGAAAGTGTCAATATATTTAAATATTCATTTGTGATAAAAAAGTGAGACTTCCAAGAATACATATGTTCACTTCATTTAAATGAATTTTCATTTTTCCTCACACTAAATATGATGTAAGGCTCATATTTACTGCATTCTTTAGCTTGTCTTTTAGGTGGCCACACTCATAGGACAATTAATAAACAAAAAGAAAGTAAGGAAAATAAAAGTTGAATAATTCATGAACCAATTTCTTTTTTTTCCACTTGTTCAAGCTGTTCCAGGGACCAAACTGGGTGCTGAGGATACCACAGATACTGTCCTTGACCTGAAGGATTGAGAGTCTAATAGGGGATAGAGTCATAAACTGTAGTGCTTCAAGACTCTTCTATGTGTTGTGATAAGAAGCAGTAAGGGTTATGGAGTGGCAGTAAGGCTTGTGAATGTTTTGGATTCAGACTGCCAGAATTCATATCTGAGCACTATCGCTTACTACCCATGTGATGTTGAGCACAATTCTTAATCTCCCTGAATTTCAGTTTTCTCATCTGAAAAATGAAAACAATAATAAACGCACCTTCCTAGGGTTATTGTAACTACTAATTTATTAGTATGTCTGAAGTTCCTGGCAATAATAAGATATATTCTCAATAGCTATTCTGTCTGCTGACATCTAGAGAGTTTTCCTACAAGAACTTTTCTCTGTCTGAGATGATTCAAGGAAGGGTGATTGAGAATATTTCCATGTTTGTGAGAACATTCTGAACAGATAGAACATCATGAAAGAAGAGTCACCATGAAAGAGATACTCAGGAAAATGTAAGTCTTTTGATTGACTTAGACCTCTGTTCTTCTGGTTTAAAGTGGGTTTTCATTTGAGAGGGAGATGAGGTTGGAAGACAGAGGCCAGATAATGTACAGCCCTGTATGACATGTAAAGAGGTTTGGGTTTGATCCAGACTACTGTAGAGATAAAAGAGAATTTTATTCAGAGAAGTCACATAATCAAATTAGACCTGGAGAGAAGTGCAGAAATACACTGGAGCATGAGAAACTGGCAGCCAAGAAAAGTAGTTAAAAGATGGTTGCAATAGTTCAGCTAATAGATAGCAATGGCCTGGAGGTTACAACTGTGGGTGTGGAGAAAGATGCATAGTTCTGAGACATTATAGAAGGTAAAATATATAGGACTTAGTGATTTATTTAGCTTGTGGGTGATTAAGGAGAGAAAGTCTAGGCTCTTACAAAAATGTCTATAAAATGAAAAAAAGAATACATTCTTCCAGATAAGTTAAATAATGACTATTCCAATTAGTGCTGCAGTTTGTCTCTATTGTACTTACCCCTGGGAGCATAACAGCTTTCTTCACTGATCAAGTACTCACCTGATTGAAGATAGGCAGGCACATTATTGATTCTTAAAGGCCCATAGTTAATTCTGTGCCTAATCATTCATGAAAACTAGTGTTTTTTCTACAAAAATAGAATAAATTCAATGATCAATTATAATACAGAAAGTTGGAGCTAGTTAAAGAGATCTGTGACTCAAGAATAAACTTTACATTTATTTCTAATTCCAGCATCTCAATGCTTTAAATACTATGCACTAATGGATTTCATTCCCAGAGCAACTAATATTCTGAAATCAAATCAGCAATGTCATTAATTCCATAACAAAGTTTTCTTGCCTGTAGTTTACAGTTGCTGTATGTATTCTGATACAGACTACAAAAAATATTATTTTTCAGCTTTCTATTGCTTTGAAAACCTTAACTTCTTCCTTAAATAGCCTAAAATAGTCAAAGAGGAGTAGTTTGAGATTATGAATGGAGAATGCTAAAGCTACCTAGGTTAGTTGTTTTCCACTTTAATTTGTCCTGCTAATTAGAAGACTTCTCAAAATGCACATACTCATGGAGGAGTCATCTAAACTAGTGGGCATTCTGTTCTGGTTTAAGGAATGAAAAGGTAAGCTGTAGCTTCTCTTTGAACTAGACATCATGAAATAGGATGAGAAGTTATTCCCTTTCAAAGTGCATTTTATTTTTTGCTCTATTTGTAAAATATAATTTACATGGCCTGACCATTGCCGGGAGAAATATCAATAACTTCAGATATGCATATGACACCACCCTTATGGCAGAAAGTGAAGAGGAACTAAAAAGCCTCTTGATGAAAGTGAAAGTGGAGAGTGAAAATGTTGGCTTAAAGCTCAACATTCAGGAAACAAAGATCATGGCATCTGGTCCCATCACTTCATGGGAAATAGATGGGGAAACAGTGGAAACAGTGGCTGACTTTATTTTGGGGGCCTCCAAAATCACTGCAGATGGTGATTGCAGCCATGAAATTAAAAGACGCTTACTCCTTGGAAGAAAAGTTATGACCAACCTAGATAGTATATTCAAAAGCAGAGACATTACTTTGCCAACTAAGGTCCATCTAGTCAAGGCTATGGTTTTTCCTGTAGTCATGTATGGATGTGAGAGTTGGACTGTGAAGAAGGCTGAGCACTGAAGAATTGATGCTTTTGAACTGTGGTGTTGGAGAAGACTCTTGAGAGTCCCTTGGACTGCAAGGAGATCCAACCAGTCCATTCTGAAGATCAGCCCTGGGATTTCTTTGGAAGGACTGATGCTAAAGTTGAAACTCCAGTACTTTGGCCACCTCATGCGAAGAGTTGACTCATTGGAAAGGATTCTGATGCTGGGAGGGATTGGGGGCAGGAGGAGAAGGGGACGACCAAGGATGAGATGGCTGGATGGCATCACTGACTTGATGGATGTGAGTCTGAGTGAACTCTGAGAGTTGGTGATGGACAGGGTGGCCTGGCGTGCTGCAATTCATGGGGTCACAAAGAGTCAGACACGACTGAGCTACTGAACTGAACTGAACTGAACCATTTTTATTTGTACATGTGATTATTGGATATTAAGTAAAGGAATTAAGTAAAGGGCTTCCCTGGTGGTTCAGCTGGTAAAGAATCCACCTGCAATGCAGGAGACATTGGTTCGATCCCTGGGTCAGGAAGATCCCCTGGAGAAGGGTAGGGTACCCACTCCAGTATTCTGGCCTGGAGAATTCCATTGACTGCATAGTCCATGAGGTTGCAAAGAGTTGGACACAACTGAATGATTTTCACTTTCACTTGCAAGTAAAGGCATGCATTATTTAAGCAATATATTGTATGCCAGGATGCCAGCACTAACAAGATGCATCTAGAATTTACTGATTCTAATTAATAACTAGCAAAAGTTAAAAATTACCAATAGAAATATAAATGTTGACTATAGATAGTATTGTAGAAAAAACGCCATAACTTTTTTGTTTCAATTTCTCTTTAAAGAAGCCTACAAATTTATTATGAGATGTGATATGTTATATTGTGAGAAGACTGAATCAGGAAGTGATTAAAGAAATTATGATATATTTAAAAGCTTATTGCACATAAGTTTTTTGTTTACTTCTTTGAATGGATCTTAAGACTTCATAATTTCTACTCCAATTCCACCTTTACCTCCAAAGAAATTATTGAAGGAAAATAGTCCAAAATGTTAATCCTAAAGTATTATGTACTTAAGAAGATTTAAGATGACAGAGTTTTCATTTGAATCAGTTTTTCAGCCTAAATTTCAATCTCTTGCAATAAGAGTAAGTCATTAGGATATGTGATTATAAGCTTTGCCTCCCATAGCTACTCAGATTGTTTCATTTGAAAAAAGGTGACAAAAAATCCATCAAGGTCAACCAATCATATTTTTTGTGCTATTTACTTTCTTCAGCAAATCATTAAATTCTTTTAATCATAAACAAATTTTGGAATGTTTCTGATCTGTTCTATGTGCCCTTGCTTTGGGATTCTGTTGTTTAGTTGCTAAGTTGTGTCCAACTCGTTGCAACACAATGGACTGTAGCCCACCAGGCTCCTCTGTCTGTGAGATTTCCCAGGCAAGAATTCTGGAGTGGATTGCCGTTTCCTCCTCCAGGGAATCTTCCCAGCCCAGAGGTTGAAACTGCGTCTCCTGCATTGCGGGAAGAATCTTTACCATTGATCCACCAGAGAGAGAAGTCCATTTAATGTATAGTACAGTCGGGCACGACTGAGCGACTTCACTTTCACTTTTCTCTTTCCTGCACTGGAGAAGGCAATGGCAACCCACTCCAGTGTTCTTGCCTGGAGAATCCCAGGGACGGGGGAGCCTGGTGGGCTGCCACCTATGGGATCGCACAGAGTCGGACATGACTGAAGCGACTTAGCAGCAGCAGCAGCAGTGTGTATATGTCAATTCTAATGTCCCAATATAGCTTTCCCCACCTCCATGCCATCCCCCCCCCCCCATAACCATAGGTTTGTTTTCTACATTTTCTAGTTCTGTTTTGTATATAAGTTCATTTGTACCATTTTGTAGATTCCACATGTAAGTAATAAGTACCATATGTGACTCTGTCTGACTTACTTGGCTCAGTAGGGGCCATCCATGTTGCTACAAATGGCATTGCTTTGTTCTTTTTTTGTGACTGAGTAACATTCCGTTGTACATATGTACCACATGTTTATCCACTTATCTGTTGATGGATGTTTAGGTTGCTTCCATGTTTCAGCAATTGTCAATAATGCTGCAGTGAACACTGGAGGTGCATGTATCTTTTCAAATTACAGTTTTCTAGGGCTATATAGCCAGGAATGGGATTGCTGGGTCATGTGCTAATTCTACATTTAGTTTTTTAAGAAATTTCAGCCATGTTCTCTATAATGGTTGTACCAATTTACGTTCCCATCAGCAGTGTAGGAGAATTCCCTTTTCTCCACACCCTCTCCAGCATTTATCGTTTCTTGAGGTTTTAGACAATAACAAAAGGCCGGTGTGAGGTGATACCTCATTGTAGTTTTGATTTGCATTTTTCTAATAATGAGTGACATTGAGCATCTTTTCATGTGCTCTTTGGCCCTCCATGGCTCAGACAGTAAAGCATCTGCCTCCAGTGCAGGAGACAGTTCAGTCCCTGGATTGGGAGGATCCCCTGGAGAAGGAAATGGCAACCCATTCCAGTACTCTTGCCTGAAAAATCTCATGGATGGAGGAGCCTGGTAGGCTACAGTCCATGAGATCTCAAAGAGTTGGACATGACTGAGTGACTTCACTTTCTTTCTTTCTTTATGTCTTCTTTGTAGAACTGCCTATTTTAGATCTTCTGCCCATTTTTTTAATTGTTTTTTTTTTTCTTTTTTTTCCCATTGAGCTGCACAAGCAGTTTTTATATTTTGGAGATTAATTTCTTGTCAGTTGCTTGTTTGAAAATATTTTTTCCCATTCTGTGGGTTGTCTTTTCATTTTGCTATGGTTTTCCACTCCCTCTATTTATTTTTTCCTTGAAAATAGATTTAATCATATTTAAATTAGAAATGTTTGGTGTTTTTCTCCCAAATCCCCTCCAAACAAGTCTCCTTTTTTTCCCCAGGTGTGTTGTTTAATTTTTAAATAAGGATTATATATATATATACACACACACACATATATAAAATTTGCAGAGTGATGTTTTAATATGCAGTGTTTACTTTAGAAAGTTTGTAATTAACTTCTTTCTCTGTCTTTCTGAGATACATGTAAATCTTTTAAAACTAAATAAATCTTTTTCCAGCTTTATGGTCTAGGAACGTCTTTTACAAGGACCTGAAAACTCTCTCTTTGAAACATAATCATCAAGATGATTATGTTTATTTATCATCTTCTATCTTCCAGTTCCTGAGGAAGAGTAAGAACCTAACCTGAGCCATCCAATGCCTTGCTCCAAGTTGCAAAACCACCTTTTCTCATAAAGATATTAGAAGGTTACATTCCTTTGGATTAAGTCAACTACTTAACATAGATGGTCCTCCCAAATATTAAATAAAATTAAAATGGATTATATGACACATGGTGTTGTCAAGTCCACTTACTTGAGAACCAATTATTGTTTATTTTGAGAATATTCATGTAAATGGGTTGTATCTGCTTTGCTATATAAAAAGATGAGATTTCTGTTTTTATAATATCTTAGCAGATTGCCTGGTTTAAAGGTTATTTAATAATAAAGTTGTTTCCTTTCTCTTCTGCCTTTAGGAGAAGTTTTCCAGATTAGAAAGAAATTTTGTTTTTATTATATTTCTCCAACATATGCAGGACTTAAATTTAGGTAGTAAAGAGTTAAATAATGACAATCAATCATAATGCTCACATCAGTCTGTGCTTATTATATACATGAGTTTCTGCTTCCAAAAATTGTCTAACATTACTCCCTTTCCTTGTACCTGAATATTTAATGACCAGCCAGCTGCAGCTTTGCCAAAGAAAACGTGGCAAGTTGATCCATGGAGCATATAGTTGTTAGTGATGTGTGTTAATCTAATATTACAGGTATACCAGCTGCCATGTCACTGCCAAGATTCTAAATTTGAAACTCAGAATTCTGCAGTGAGGTTCATGAAGAGCTTAGTGCCATGACAGATGCTTATGAAAGGCTGAGCTCCATCTTCAACCAACTCATGTCATGAGACCTCGTCTTAACTTTATCCCTGTAGACTGGAAATTTTGTCCTGGACTGGAGCATAGTGCCTGAGATCTTGAAATCTGTAGACTGACTAACCTGAGGTTGCCTGCTTGCTGGCCCAGACTTTGGAATATTACCCATCCATTCATCCTCCTTTACCTCTGGCTACCACTGGTCAGACCACAGTACATTTTATCCTGAACAGTCCCTGAAAAGAGGTGAGAGACTGAATCCCTGCCTGTTTCAGACAATAGCCAAGATTCTGGAAGCAATTGGGAAGGGTGGTAGGCAAAGAGAGATGCCACGTGGGAGGCTACAAGGAAGGAAACATAAAGAAATTATTGTAACCATGCTGCTAATACAGTATTATGTTAGGCAGGTAATTCTGAAGTATGTCTGCGTGAGCATGTGTGTGTGTACTTACATATTTCAGTTTGTTTGCCTATAATTATATTACTTCAAGCCAACAAAGTTCAGTTATTTATTATAACTATAGTTTGTATATGACTTTATGAAACAATATATAGTATCTTTTTGTTTTCGAAGCAAACTTGTACCTTTTACATGTCTAAGCTGTCCAGATGCCAGTTACTCAGCACAAAAAAGAAGAGCGCTCTGGACAGGGCAGCATTTATAATTTCATTGTTGGTATAAGCCCTAAGCCAGAGTACTTATTCTTGCCTGGCTCTTCTGTTCATTAAGCTCTTGAACTCTTGAACAGTTAGGATCCTACTTTCTCTTCAGAAGTAACTGATGACAAATACATATTAGTTTGTCTCTTGAACCCATGCTATACTTCTTAGATACAGCTTTGTTTTCTGGCCCCTCAGAGTAGCCATCTTTCCTTACCCAGACTCCACTAAAAGATAATTTGTAATGTTTTATATGAACTGAATTATTCTAAATTGTCCAAAGTTTGGTTCTTAGGTATTCTAACAATTATTCCACCACAGACTCCAAATTTATTTATAATATCTATAGATTGCATTTGGAAATATTGATTATGGAGGGCAAACAAGAGTGTATTCTGAGACTACATAGAATTAATGAGGTTTTTTGATGTTTGTTTAGTCTCAATCTGTTACGGTATGTATTCATCATTAACAAAAAAGCCACATAACCAATATAGGCCTTGGAAAATCTAGAATAAAATATTAGTCCTTAAGTACAAATTAGAGATCAGAAGAGGGACAGGTCAACATCTAAGACGTGTGTGTTATTAAAGAGTCATATTACAATTTTCACACTGCAAAAGTAACAAAAAGATAAAATCAAAAGAGTTGGTGCAGCCTGTTGGATCACTTGCCTAGAGAATTAATGGTCAGAAAAGGAGGATTAGAACAGTTCAAGGGGTATGTGAGGGGACAGAGAATGAATAAGAAATATTTCCATTTCTTTTCAAGGCAAAGGCACCATTAACTTGACAAATGGCTGGCTCATGGTTGTGCTGTTGATCACATATATTTATAGCATCAGAAAGATATGGTGTGACAATGAGAAATAGTGTAGTTTGAAACTATGGTTAGCAAAGCAAAGATGAAAATAAATGAAAAATTGTCTTAAAAGTTTCTAAGATAATGGGGGGAAAACCCCATGAATATTTGCCATCTCCTGAAACACCCTACCCTATAATATCAAAATCAAAATAATTAAATTTATCTAAAAATTCCATCAGTACCCAGTCATTCATTTCTATGGGAAAGTTCTAGGAATTTATATCTTTTGAAAAGATTATCCCAAGTGCTTTTGATAAATACTTTCCCAGACCTAAAATATATTCTAAAATATATTTCCTTACACTAGAGATTGGGAAGAATAATATAGGAGACAGAGAAGATTGGAGGATCTCAGAAAGAAAAAAATTGAAAGAATGTTAGGGAATGTGGCAAGATCTGAGATAGAAATAATGTTTTGACATAAGCAGATGGACCATGCCTAACCTTGTAGCAAGTTTTCATGTCATTAGCATGAATCTAAAGTAGCAAAAAGAGAACAAAATTCTCCTGTGTGAAACACTGGATACCTTACAGCTGGATGGAAACTGAGTCATCCACAACTGACTACTCAGTCTTTGCTGAATAGACCCAAGGTCTATGATGTTGGTTGTTTCCATTTTTGATGTGGACTTATAATCACCAGAAGTTAGAGTCTAGCCTAGAGACCTCCTAGCAATGATTCAATGCTTGACTATACCCTGAGACGTTGTCTAGTCCCCATCTAACTTAAGCTATGTGGATACCCAGAAGCCATACATACAATGTCCAGTGATACCCACAAGCTCAGGGAGAGATGTACACCCTCCTTCCTGGAGGAGGACAAAGATAAAGGAGTACTTGCTTTTGGGGAAAGACAGAAAAAGCATCTCACTTATATATTTTTTTAATTGAATCAAACGTGGTAGGCGCTCCCTACATTTCATTCAATGTATGCTATTTATCATTTGGGAAAAACAATTTAAAAATAATTCCCTCCGGGAGATGGTGATGAACAGGGAGGCCTGGCGTTCTGCGATTCATGGGGTCGCAAATAGTCAGACACAACTGAGTGACTGAACTGAACTGAAGGTATTATAATAGAGAAACACACTAACAAGTTGCACTCATAATCAACATTCTGGTGCTCAAAATATATTGGTGCTCAAAATATATTTCTTAAAATGTCATTTTGAAACAGGACTTGTTTCTGGCTTGCTGTTTAGCATATTATGTATCTAATTTGTAAAAATTCATTTACCTGCACTTGGTTAATATTTGCATTATAATTCTAGAAAACACTTTCTATATCAATTATTTCTTTGTATATGCTTTAATCTCTTTTCATCTTTATGAATGTAATAGTGACTTAATTGCCATATCTGTCACCCCATTTCTACACCAGGATTTATTCAAATGATCCATCTGGCTATCAGGAGCCCACTTGATCTTATATCTATCCAAATGTTTCTTCCTAAAGTTTCATTCTTAACTGAAGAGACAACCTTTTTCTTTCACTAAACTCTAATATTTATTATATTTCTGGTCTCAGAGAATGAATTAATAGAATGTACAGGATGGGACAGAGAGATAAGTGAATTTATTTTTATGCAGTTAAAAATATATAATCTAATGTAAATTTTTTACTCTGATATACTATACAAAAGAAGATTCTCAGGAATTTAAGAGGACATATTTCTGGACTTTCCATCTAGTGGTGATGGTCTTCATTAAAGGCTTCTCTGAGAAATAGTATCTGTGATGATATTGAAAGGGTGAAAAAGAGTCTATAGACCAGAGAAGGAGAGGGGAATCACAGGACAGAAAAGACCATTTCAGGACAAAGACTTTGTTAGACTCTAGTGTGATTTTCTACTAATAAAGGGGAGAATTTCTGTACTGCTAATTCATTTATCATATGCTAGACACTTTATAAGATGCTGGGAATTCGGTGGTGGGTAAATAGTTATTTACTTGACTGTTTTTCCATGTAATTATTTATTTACTTAACTTGTAGTCTAATGGGGTAGAGAATAATTAACAAGATTATTACAAAATAAGTATAAAATTTCATGCTGTAACAAGATGCTTTATAATATATAATATGAGAATATCTTCCCTGAAAATAATATTCTTGACCTGAAAGCTAAAAGGTCAATAGATATCAAATAGGAAAAGACAGGAGAGAATTAATTTTCAAATGAAACAATAGGAGGCCAGTGTTGTCAGAGAAGACAGTATCAGAGGAAGTGCCTTAAAAGATGAAGACGGAGAAATAGGCAGAGGCTAAGTTGAACAGGGCCTGTTGGAGGAAGGAAGGAAAAAAAGTGCCCTCTAAACTGAGAGGGCATCTTTTTTAAAATATCTTGCATTTATTTAGTATCTTATAGTTTACAATGCATTTTCATGTTCACCATCTAATGTAAATGAGGAGACAAATTCTATGGAACAGCTAAGGGCTTATTCCATCACAGTCATCATTTCAAGTGGAAAGAAAGCAGTGGCTTTTATTTTTACATTATTTATTTACTTTGGTGAGGTATAGTTGATTTACAATATTATATGTTTCAGAGGTACAGTATAGTGATTCA
Organism: Ovis aries; assembly: GCF_016772045.2. NCBI lineage: Eukaryota > Metazoa > Chordata > Mammalia > Artiodactyla > Bovidae > Ovis > Ovis aries. Next base: position 18,662,476 of record NC_056055.1, read on the forward strand.
TAATTTTTAAAGGTTATACTTCATTTATACTTATTATAAAATAATGGCTATACAATTGTATACAATTATATACAATTCCCTGCATTGTACAATATATCCTTGTAGCCTATTTATTTTATGAACTGTAGTTTGTCCTTCTTAATCCTCTACCTCTCTCTTGCCCCTCTCCCTTAACTCTCCCCACTGGTCACTACTGATTTGTTTTTCTTTACCTCTGTGAATCTGTTTCTATTTTTTTTTTAATTTTTATTTTTACTTTATTTTACTTTATAATACTGTATTGGTTTTGCCATACATTAACATGAATCCACCACAGGTGTACATGAGTTCCCAAACATGAACGCCCCCTCCCATCTCCCACCCCATATCATCTCTCTGGATCATCCCCATGCACCAGCCCCAAGCATCCTGTATCCTGCATCGAACATAGACTGGTGATTCGTTTCTTACATGATAGTATACATGTTTCAATGCCATTCTCCCAAATCATCCCACCCTCTCCCTCAGAGTCCAAAAGTCTGCTCTACACATCTGTGTCTCTTTTGCTGTCTCGCATACAGGGTCATCATTACCATCTTTCTAAATTATATTCAGTAGCTTTTTTTCTAGATTCCACACATAAATGATACCATACAGTATTTGTCTTCCTCTGTCTGATTTATTTCACCTAGAAAAATACCCTCCAAGGCATCTTGAGATGGAAAAATAAAGCAGAGAGCTCTATATAATCAATGGATCAGTTTTTTATAGAGAAACTTACTCAAAGGGTAGGATTCGAATAGGGATGACAACCATCCAGAAGTGTTGACACTTGCACTCTGTACTACCAAGGGGCCATAGGGACAGTTTTACAGATAACCAAGGGTATGAGGGTGGGTGCTTGAAAACAGACACACATTCCTAAGTTAACTTGGTAACTGGTCTTGTGGGCCCTGGGAATACACAAGGAAAGGTTTACATCACTGGGAGATAACAGAACACAGAGGCTACTTTGTCCTAATGACTATTAAACAATATCTGTTACAAACCTATGGCAAATACTCCTAGACAGTGTATTAAAAAGCAGAGACAAAGGTCCATATAGTCAAAGCTATGGTTTTTCCAGTAGTCGTGTATGCATGTGAGAGTTGGACCAGAAAGAAGGCAGGACACCGAAGAACTCATGCTTTTTAACAGTGGTGCTTAGGCAAGACTCCTGAGAATCCTTTAGACAGCAAGGAGATCAAGCCAGTCAACCCTAAAGGAAATCAACCCTGAATATTCATTGGAAGGACTGATGCTGAAAATGAAACTCCAATACTTTGGCCTCCGGATGTAAAGAGCCATCTCTTTGGTAAACACCCTGATGCTGGGAAAGATTGAGGGCAGGAGAAGAAGCGGATGACAGAGGATGAGATTGTTGGATAGCATCACCTACTCAATGGACATGAGTTTGAGCAAATTCCAGGAGGGACAGGGAATCCTGGTGTACTGCAGTCCATGGTGTCCAACTGAACAACAGCAACAATTAATTACAAAGCCTTTGATAACAGGGAAGTAATTCACTGAACACTGTAGTCCTGGTGAAGGTCAGCAAAAGGACAGGACAAACCATAAGGAACCAAGATGGTATCAATTTTATTAACAGCCATACAGGGCCTTCCAAGTGGAATGTGTTAGTTTGGGTTCTCCAAGAAGCAAATGCCAAGACAGGATTTTATTAGGGGAAATAGCATGTAAAAGCAAATAGGAGATAATCAGGGAAAACTGGTAGGACATTCAGACCATGATGTTAATCGGGTGCTAACATCAAAAGACTGATGTTCAGTCTAAGGGAGTTTCAGTAAAGCTTTCAGTGATACCTCACTCCAAAGTCTGTGGACAAAGACCTCCATGTCTCCTAGGAAGGAATCTGCCATAGTAACTGGTAAAGAGCAGCCCATGGGCATCATGGGCTTGTAGTAAGACCAAAAATGGATTTCAAAACCCTGTGGCTTTATATTTTGCTGATTGCATCTTAGAGTCCACTTAACACTTTCTTCTGAGTTTACAATACCTGTAAACTGGTAGTTATGTCTAATGACCAGATTAGATTCAAGTATAATTTCTTTTTCAGGATACCTTTGCTTTCAATTTTCCTTATGATGCCTTTTTTTGATACAAGGACATTTAATGTTTTGCTGTATTCAAATCTGTCAACACTTTCCTTTCTATTCCCTTTCTTGTTTGCAATGTTTAATCTGTGTCTATGCCACTCTGTGTAATAGTATATGGACTTTAGACTGCCTGAATTAAATTCCTGTCCATGTCATTATATGACTTTAGACAAGTTTCTTAATACATTTAATATTTATTGAGCTCTCACGGTGTATTAGGCACTAAGGTAAGCTTTATTTCTTTTGTTTGTTGTCTCATTGCTTTTGTTCTATCTTGTTTTGTTTTAGTTTTGGTATTTCTTTTCCATTTTTGTATCACAGTGTCTGAGATGTAGGAGATACTCATTTGTTTAACAAACATTTACTTGACTATAGACCAAGTATGGGAATACAAAGATGAATAAGATTTGATTCTCCCATATGAACTTCTCTTTGACTAGTTGGGAAGACAGATTGGAACACATTAGGGATTTGATTTTTCTCCCTTTAATAACACAGCCTACTAGATAGGAAGCAAAGATTTATTTTTAAAAAGCATATGTGTATTGTTTCAATCACCTTAATATTTTAAAACTAAAGTAATATCATTTTTGCTTCTCTAATAGTTGAATACAAATAGTTGAAAGCCTGATTTTCCATAACAAAAACTATATAATCAGAGTTAGCAACTGAAAAACAAGGTCCTTCACTGCAAATTCAATACCTGCCTCAGATCTCTCTGTAACACTGGGGCTGCCTGGCTGCAGGGTGCAGGGCATGCGGTGGGAACAAAACCAAGAATCTACACTGGTCTGCTTGCTGATGGACCTGGCCACGTGCTCAGGCCAGCTCTGCATGTGAAACCAGGTTAAAGCCCAGGGCCCCAGGGAAGACATTGGGCTGCCTCACTTTTCTGAGTCTAAAAATGGGATGACGACCTAGGGCTTTCGGTAACAGAGTGTGCAGCTCTAAAGCACATGTTCCAGCTTCCTTGCGTGTTTGGCCTGGGTTTTGTGAGTGCATTGCTATTTACTCCATGAAATCACGTGTACAACACTCTGTTTTGTAACTGGACTTGTATTATCACTTTTTTCTGTTACCACCCATTTCATGTTAGCTTCATTGTTAGTCAGTTTATAATTAAATTAACCATGAATCATTTTAGCGGCCTGTGAAGTGGTAACTAGTCCATTTTGTGGTCATTTGACACACTGTTTTTATAATTTGCATCATTGGCTAATTAGTTGATATTTAAAATTCTTTGACGATTTCTCTGTGGTTTCATGCTTGATTTCTTTCCGAATATTTGTTAAAGAACAGTTCTGTATGTTTTCCTTGCTGTTGGAGTTCTCTGACGGTGTGTCTGCTTTCATCATTGGTTTTGATTTCCTGTCTCATCCTGTTGTCTGCTTAGTCGTCGTCAATCCAGACCCCTCCCCCCCCCCCCGAGGCTGTAGGTTACCCATCCATCTCCCTTCCCCTGTCCTCCCACTTGCTCTGGTCATAGCCGTGCTGTGGTCCACAGCATGTGTGCCCTTAGTCGGGTTTGTGCTTTGTCTTCATGTCTCATTAAATGGTGTTTTTCCCCCATAGCAGTAAGTTGAATTGGTGTATCACTATGCAGTTACAGGAGAAGGCAATGGCAACCCACTCCAGTACTCTTGCCTGGAAAATCCCATGGACAGAGGAGCCTCGTAGGCTGCAGTCCACGGGGTTGCACAGAGTCAGACATGACTAAAGCGACTTAGCAGTAGCAGCAGCAGATTAGTATTAGTTTAAAGTGCTCTGGGTGAAGTAGACCTGGGTATGGCATAAGTCCTCTTGGAGGAGGTCACCATTAACCTCACCATACAGCTGCCAGAAATTACACAGGACTGGGAAAACAGACTCTTGGAAGGCACAAACAAAACCTTGTGTGTACCAGGACCCAAGAGAAAGGAGCAGTGACCCGACAAGAGACTGATGCAGACTTCCCCATGAAGGTCCAGGAGTCTCCAGTGGAGGTGTACATCAGCAGTGGCCTGCTGCAGTATTGGGGGCACTGAGTGTAGCAGTACCTGCAAGGGACCTTTTGAAGGAAGTCACCATTATCTTCATTACCTCCACCATAGTTTGGCCTCAGGTCAAATAACAGAGATGGAACACAGCCCTACCCATCAGCAGAAAATTAGATTAAAGATTTACTGAGCATGGCCCCTCCCATCAGAATAAGACCCAGTTTCCTGCTCAGTCAGTCTCTCCCATAAGGAAGCTTCCATAAGCTGCTTATCCTTCCCCATCAGAGGGCAAACAGAGTGAAAACCACAATCACAGAAAACTAACCAAACTGATCACATGGACCACAGCCTTGTCTAACTCAGTGAAACTATGAACCATGCCATCAAGGGCCACCCAAGACAGATGGGTCATGGTAGAGAGTTCTGACAAAATGTGGTCCACTGGAGAACAGAATGGCAAACCACTTCAGTATTCTTGCCTTGAGAGCCACATGAACAGTATGAAAAGGAAAAAATATAGGACACTAAAAGATGAACTCCCAGGTCAGTAGGTGCCCAACATGTTACTGGAGATTAGTGGAGAACTAACTCCAGAAAGAATGAAGAGATGGAGCCAAAGCAAAAGCAACACCCTGTTGTGGATGTGACTACTGATGGAAGTAAAGTCTGATGCTGTAAAGAGCTATATTGCATAGGAACCTGGAATGTTAGGTCCATGAATCAAGGAAAATTGGAAGTGGTCAAACAGGAGATGGCAAGAGTGAATTTTGACATTTTAGGAATCAGCAAACTAAAATGGACTGGAATGGGTGAATTTAGCTCGACGACCATTATATCTGCTACTGTGGGCAAGAATCCCTTAGAAGAAATGGAGTAGCCATCATAGTCAAAAGAGTCTGAAATTCAGTACTTGAACACAATCTCAAAAACGACAGAATGGTCTCTGTTCATTTCCAAGGCAAACTATTTAATATCACAGTAATCTAAGTCTATGCCCTGATCAGTAATGCTGAAGAAGCTGAAGTTGAATGATTCTATGAAGAATATAAGACCTTTGAGAACTAAAAAGATGTCCTTTTCATTATAGGGGACTGGAATGCAAAAGTAGGAAATCACGAAATACCTGGAGTAACAGGCAAATTTTGCCTTGGAGTACAGAATGAAACAGGGCAAAGGCTAATAGAGTTTTGCCAAGAGATCACACTCATCATAGCAAACACCCTCTTCTAACAACACACGAGAAGACTCTACACATGGACATCACCAGATGGTCAACATAAAAATCAGACTGATTATATTCTTTGCAGCCAAAGATGGAGAAACTCTATACAGTCAGCAAAATCAAGACTGAGAGCTGACTGTGGCTCAGATCATGAACTCCATATTGCCAAATTCAGATTTAAATTGAAGAAAGTAGGGAAAAACCACAGGACTTCAGGTATGACCTAAATCAAATCCCTTATGATTATACAGTGGAAGTGACAAATAGATTCAAGGGATTAGATCTGATAGACAGAGTCCCTGGAGAACTATGAATGGAGGTTCATGATATTGTACAGGAAGCAGTGATGAAGACCAACTCCAAGAAAAAGAAAGGCAAAATGGTTTTCTGAAGAGGCCTTACAAATAGCTGAGAAGAGAAGAGAAGAGAAGTGAAAGACAAAGGAGAAAAGGAAAGATATATGCATTTGAATGCAAAGTTCCAAAGAATAGCAAGGAGAGATAAGAAAGCTTTCCTTAGTGATCAACGCAATGAAATAGAGGAAAACAACAGAATGGGAAAGACTAGAGATCTCTTCAAGAAAACTGAAGATACCAAGGGAATATTTCATGCAAAGATGGGCATAATGAAGGACAGAAATGATATGGACCTAACAGAAGCAGAAGATATTAAGAAGAGGTGGCAAGAATACACAAAGAACTTTTTTTTTTTTTTTAAAGATCTTCATGACCCAGATAATCATGATGATGTGATCACTCACCTAAAGCCAGACATGGAAAGCAAAGTCAAGTGGGCCTTAGGAAGCATCACTTCAAACAAAGCTAGTGAAGGTGATGGAATTCCAATTGAGCTATTTGAAGTCCTAAAAGATGATGCTGCACTCAATATGCCAGCAAATTTGGAAAACGGCAGTGGCCAAAGAACTGGAAAAGGTCAGTTTTCATTCCAATCCCAGAGAAAGGCAATGCCAAAGAATGCTCAAACTACTGCACAATTGCACTTATCTCACATGCTAGCAAAGTAATACTCAAAATTCTCCAAGCCAGGTTTCAACAGTACATGAACCATGAACTTCCAGATATTCAATCTGGATTTAGAAAAGGCAGGAGAACCAGAGATCAAATTGCCAATATCCGTTTAATCATTGAAAAAGTGAGAGAGTTCCAGAAAAACATCAACTTAGGTTTATTGATTATGCCAAATCCTTTGACTGTGTAGATCACAACAAACTGTGTAAAATTCTTAAAGAGACGGGAATACCAGACCACCTGACCTGCCTCCTGAAAAATATGTATGCAGATCAAGATGTAACTGTTAGAACTGGACATAGAATGACAGGTTGGTTCCATATGGGGAAAAGAGTACATCAAGGCTGTATATGTTGTCACCCTGCTTATTTAACTTATATGCAGAGTACATCATGAGAAATGCTGGACTGGATGAAGCACAAGCTGGAATCAAGATTGCTGGGAGAAATTCAATAACCTCAGATACACAGATGACACTACCCTTATGGCAGAAAGTGAAGAACTAAAGATCCTCTTGATGAAAGTGAAAGAGGAGAACAAAAATGTTGACTTAAAACTCAAGATTCAGAAAACTAAGTTCTTGGCATCTGGTCCCATCACTTCATGGCAAATAGGTGGGGAAACAATGGAAACAGTGTGAGACTATATTTTTGTGCTCCAAAATCACTGCATATGGTGACTACAGCCATGAAATTAAAAGATTTTTGCTCTTTGGAAGAAAAGTTATGACCAACCTAGACAGCATATTAAAAAGCAGAGACATTACTTTGCCAACAAAGTCCATCTTGTCAATGCTATAGTTTTTCCAGTAGTCATGTATGGATGTGAGAGTTGGACTATATAGAAAGCTGAGCACCAAAGAATTGATGTTTTTGAAATGTGGTGTTGGAGAAGACTCTTGAGAGTCCCTTGGACTTCAAGGAGATCCACCTAGTCCATCTAAAGGAAGTCAGTCCTGACTATTCATTGGAAGGACTGATGCTGAAACTGAAACTCCAACACTTTGGCCACCTGATGCGAAGAGCTGACTCATTTGAAAAGACCCTGATGCTGGCAAAGATTGAAGGCAGGAGGAGAAGGGGATGACAGAGGATGAGATGGTTGGATGGCATCACTGACTCAAAGGACATGAGTTTGAGAAAACTCCGGGAGTTGGTGATGGACAGGGATGTCTAGCGTGCCGCAGTTCATGTGGTTGCAAAGAGTCAGACACAACCAAGTGACTGAACTGAAGCGAACTGATATATATATATATCCATTAAAATAATTTGCATTTTGTGTCTGCTGCTGCTGCTAAGTCGCTTCAGTCGTGTCTGACTCTGTGTGACTCCATATACAGCAGCCCACCAGGCTCCCCCGTCCTTGGAATTCTCCAGGCAAGAACACTGGAGTGGGTTGCCATTTCCTTCTCCAATGCATGAAAGTGAAAAGTCAAAGTAAAGTCGCTGAATCGTGTTCGACTCTTCGCGACCCCATGGACTGCAGCCTATCAGGCTCCTCCGTCCATGGGATTTTCCAGGCAATAGTACTATACAGAATCAAAAAATGATCTATATATAGATATTTGATTATTTATATTTGGTCTGCAGGAAATGTATCAAATGTCTTCCCTGGTGGCACAGTGGCAAAGAACCCTCCTACCAATGCAGGAGAAACAGGAGATGTGGGTTCAATCCCTGGGTTGGGAAGAATTCCTGGAGAAAGAAATAGCAACCCACTCCAGTATTCTTGCCTGGAAAATTGCATGGATATAGGAGCCTGATTGGCTACAGTCCATGAGGTCACAAAGAATCGGACATGACTGAGCAGGCACACATTACCAAAATGTATCAAATATCTGACCAGCATACTTTCAGTTGTCCTTTCTGTACCTGTGACAGAAGTTGCTATTCAAGAGTTACTTTCTCTCTATTCTTTTTGTTTTTGGACCCAAAAATACTTTTTAGCACATTCTTTCAGGTACTATTATCAATCAATTCACATTGGTACATGAAAACTATTTGCTTCTCACAATCTCCATAGTATAAAATATCTTTTAAAAATACAATGTAAATGGCATAATCAATTATTTTAAGTAAAGTCTCTTAAATATGTACCTGCCTAGTAAGTATATTAAACTTTAGTATATAACTTTTTTTTTCATTTGACAGTTTTTAAAATTTATTCAATACATTTTCATTTAACTTGAAATAATACTGTAAAATAGGAAATCTCTGTTATATACAAGGAAAGAGAGACTGAGATAGGTTTAGGGACTTGCCTAATGATACACAGTTAGATAGCTAAATAGGGGTTGACCTTTTGGCAGAGGAACTTTAATGAACAAAATTTAATGCCTAGAGTTTGGGACAAAAGTAAAAATTTAGCCAGACCTGAGATATAAATTTTATTGACAATTTACTGTATATTAGATACTGTATAAGTACTTTCCATATATTAACTTGTTTTAATTTTATAATACTGTATAGTATCATTGTCATATTGATTTTACAGAAAGGAAGCTGAAGCACAGATGATTAAGTAACATGTATAGGGTCCCACATTTAGTAAATGGGAGACCTGGGATTCACCTCTGGCTCATGAGCCTATAGAGTTAACCACCATGAACTGAAACTGAATCTGTCAAGATATGCCTGAAAGTTGCTTTACCACAAAGTAAAGAGAAAATTAATAAATTCTAATTGCTCTAAGGCATTAGAAAATACTAACATTTTCAGGACTTCATATTTATTGCCAAGTTCAGTTCAGCCACTCAGTTGTGTCTGACTCTTTGTGACCCCATGCCAGGCCTCCCTGTCCATCACCAACTCCTGGAGTTTACTCAAACTCATGTCCATTAAGTTGGTGATGCCATCCAACTATCTCATCCCCTCTCTTCCTCTTCTCCTCCCACCTTCAATCTTTCCCAGCATCAAGGTCTTTTCAAATGAGTCAGTTCTTTGCATCAGGTGGCCAAAGTATTGGAGTTTCAGCTTCAGCATCAGTCCTTCCAATGGATATTTAGGACTGATTTCCTTTAGGATGAACTGATTGGATCTTCTTACTGTCTAAGGGGCTCTCAAGAGTCTTCTCCAATACCACAGTTCAAAAGTATCAATTTATTGCCAAACCAGTTATGAAATACATTATTTTAATTGACAGTGATGTGTGTATGCATATATATGTGTGCTTAGTCACTCAGTCCTGTCCAACTTTGCAACCCCATGGACTATAGTCCACCAGGTTCCCGTGTCCATGGGGATTCTCCAGACAAGAATATTGGAGTGGGTTGCCATGCCCTCCTCCAGGGTATCTTCCCAACCCAGGGATCGAACATGGATCTCCTGCACTGCAGGTGATTCTTTACCATCTGAGCCACCAGGGAAGCCCCCATGTGTGTGTGCGTAAGGAAGCATTATGGTAAGTTAGACCACAAGGTAAAACATGCAGATGTACTTATTATATTAACACATCCTTTTTGGAGTACACTATGCTGTACTGAAACTATTACATGACAAAATTAGGAAACATGGGTGCCAGTGTCTGTGTTGTTCCTTACCCCTTCATGCCTCAATGGCATTCAGGGAAATAAATATATGTATTTATTGCTGTTAGCACTGTCAGTTACAATAATATATTTGTAAACTGGTTTGGCAATAAATAGTCTCAAAAATGTTAGTATTTTTGACCCACTAATCCCAATCTGGGAAAACTTTCTAAGAAATAATTTTAAAAAAAAGAACAACTGATACTTACACATCAAGATTACCTTAGTAAGTTAAAGTAATAAACAACTAATATGTCCCAAATTGAGATGATGTGGAATGAACTATTTAAAATTTATTACCATGTTCATTATCACGGAATTAAATATTAGTAATAGTATAGAATAATAGGTGTCGGGAATGAAAAATAATTGCCAAAGTAAGTTTAATCCCTTTAAATTAAAGAGTCAATTGTAGTTGAAATGAAAATTTATCATAATGAACTGATATGGCATTATGTCAATAAATCAGTGAGAAAGGAGAGTCTACCATGTATGTGTAAATGGGTACATAGGTCATAGATTTCCGGGGAATAGAGTTGGCTCAAGTAGGATTTCAATAGAACTGTTTAACTAAAGAAATTTTTCCAGAGAAAATTTTAAATGGTTGTTCTAATGCCAGAAATCCTAATAATGTAAAGATATTGACTTGTGGTCAAAGAATCCACATAGAATGAACATTCCAGGACTTTATGTCACAACCTACTATGGTGGTTATTTTACGCATCAGAATGAACAGTTGACTTTGCAGAGTGACAAAGAGGGAAAGTTGAATCATTTCAAGTAGAGGGGTAATGTGCATTTCGCAGTCCTATTATCATGCATAAAATATCCAGGAAAAAAGAAAGTCTCTAAGATACTCTATCAACACTGGGGACTAGTGCCTCTTAACTCTTACAAACCAAAAATATGACAATTTGTAACTTTGTTGTATCTACTGAATATTTATTATATGCTAAACACTCAGACTTTTCCCAAGTATTATCTCAATTAATCTTTACAAAAGCCTTACTCCTTTTTTTTTATGAATAACCACAAGAAAATTAGTATAATTTTTGTATTATGTACTGTGCTGTGCTTAGTCACTTAGTCATGTCCCACTCTTTGGACCCCATGGACTGTAGTCCACCAGGCTACAGTGGGCAGGGATTTGGAATTTCTGACCAGCATTTGACCCTCTAATGGGCATTCTTTGCTCCATAGCTGCCCATTGGGTTATGCTACCTATTGCCTATTCAGAAACAAATCATTTCCTCTCTTCCCCTAAAACTTAGTCCAGGAATTAGAAAAGGTACTACTCTAAAGGATGTCTTATATTCTTATGTTTACTAAACTAATTTTATTACATTTCATAGTATTAGGACTCTTTCTGCACCTGTAGTCCTTTTACTAGCTTTAATTCAAAGTGTTTTGATAATAAAACCACTTCATATGCTTGGGAAAAAATAATAAGCATCACTAAAGAACTTCCCTGAGGGCTCAGATGGTAAAGAATCCACCTGCATTGCAGCAGAACCAGGTTCAATCCCTGACTCCAAAAGCTCCCCTAGAGAAGGAGATGCAACCCACTCCAATATTCCTACCTGGGAAATCCCCTGGACAGAGGCGCCTGGCAGTTACAGTCCATGGGGTCACAAAGAGTCAGACACAACTGAAGGACTTTCACTTGGTTACTACTCAAAGAACATAAACGCATCTTCATCTACACCATACTCTATTCCTAGTCCATCTTCCTGTAAGTACTCACTTTTCAATATTTAAGACAATATCTAGGGATTCTCTGCTGTTTGAAACAATTTCATGTACTTGCACAAACTCTTATATTCCTTCCCAATTCTTCTCCAATTAAAAATAATAAATATTTTGTGTGAGAGTCTGTCCTATCAGAAATTTATCTTGAAATTATATACTTAAGCTTAAATGATTGATTTTACAAGATGAGGGACTTATAGGATGAGAAGTGCTTTTTCATTTTCACTTCTTTTTACTTCTACTGACCCTTTCCTTTGTCAATTTTCTGTCAGACAATTGTCACTATTTCTAACATTTTCATAATGCCTATTATGAACATGAAAAACAAATCATTGTAGAATCAAATAATATTACTAACTTACAGAAAGAGAAATGTAATTATAATTTACATATCTTGTCAGCTGAAGATTAATCAAAATGAATAAATTCTATATTCACATATTTCATCAATTATTCACAATGGTACCACATTTTAGTTTCCATTCTGTATAGATTTCTGTCTTCTCTGTACTTTCTACTTATTTTTCTTTTTGCGACTATTGAGAGGTTATATATATATATGTATATAATCTATACAATATCATTAAAATTTTCTAAGTTCTTATTTATATATTATAAATTTTGTGTGTCTACTTTCTTATTAAACTACTTAACTTCCTGTTCTAATTTAAACCATTTGTTTTCTTTGCCTATATACATATATAACTATATACAACTGACTGTTTATTGCAATACTGGTTTAGCTTCATCGTTGGTGGATTTCCATGTCTTTTTCTCTTTTAGATCATTTTTCTATTCTGCTGAAGTTTGTCCTAAATGAATTTTAGGGGCAGAGAAGATAAATTTCTAAACCTTTGCATGTCTGAAATGATCTCTTTAATTTGTCTTCACATTTATTTGACAGTTTGGGAAGTATAGAATTAAGGGGCAAATTCATTTGATTTTGAAAATTTGAAGACATTTTCCCCAGCTACTTCATCTTCTTATATCCAAAGTTGATGAGAAGTCAAGTGCCTTCCATGATGAATGTTCCTTTTTATCAGTTTTCTGCTAGGTGAAACTTTTTATTTTCTTGCATATATCTTTAAAATTTTTAAACTAAAATTATTTCATTGGAATATAGTTGATTTACAGTGCTATGTTAGTTTCAGGTATACAGCAAAGTGATTCAGTTATACGCATGTGTGCATGCACGCTAAGTTGCTTCAGTCTTGTCAGACTCTGTGCAACCCTATGGACTATAACCCATCAGGGTCCTCTGTTCATAGGATTCTCCAGGCAAGAATACTGGAGTGTGTTGCCATACCCTCCTCCAGGGGATCTTCCTGACCTGGGGATCGAACTCACATCTCTTCAGTCTCATGCAGTGGCAGGTGGGTTCTTTACTACTAATGCCACCTGGGAAGCCCAGTTATACATATACATATATACATTCCTTTTCAGATTCTTTTCCCAAATCGGTTATTACATAATATTGAGAGAGCTCACTGTACTATACAGTAGGTCCTTTTTGCTATGTCTTTTATATATTCAGTTCAGTTGCTCAGTCATGTCAGACTCTTTGCGACACCATGAATTGCAGCACGCCAGGTCTCCCTGTCCATTACCAACTCCCAGAGTTCACTCAGACTCATGTCCATCGAGTCAGTGATGCCATCCAGCCATCTCATCCTCTGTCGTCCCCTTCTCCTCCTGCCCCCAGTCCCTCCCAGCATCAGAGTCTTTTCCAGTGAGTCAACTCTTCACATGAGGTGGCCAAAGTACTGGAGTTTCAGCTTTAGCATCAGTCCTTCCAAAGAAAGCCCAGGGTTGATCGCCTTCAGAATGGACTGGTTGGATCTCCTTGCAGTCCAAGGGACTCTCAAGAGTCTTCTCCAACACCACAGTTCAAAAGCATCAATTCTTCAGTGCTCAGCCTTCTTCACAGTCCAACTCTCACATCCATACATGACTACTGGAAAAACCATAGCCTTGACTAGACGGACCTTAGTCGGCAAAGTAATATCTCTGCTTTTGGATATGCTATCTAGGCTGGTCATAACTTTTCTTCCAAGGAGTAAGCGTCTTTTAATTTCATGGCTGCAGTCACCATCTGCAGTGATTTTGGAGCCCCCCAAAATAAAATCTGACACTGTTTCCACTGTTTCCCCATCTATTTCCCATGAAGTGATGTGACCAGATGCCATGATCTTCATTTTCTGAATGTTGAGCTTTAAGTCAACTTTTTCTAGTAGGGAGTATAAATTAATCCCAAGCTCCTAATTTATCCTTCCCTTACCACATTTCCCCTCTGGTAACCATAAGTTTGTTTTCTAAATCTATTAAGTCTGTTTCTGTTTTGTGAATAAATTCATTTATATCGTTTTTAATTAGAATCCACACATGAGTGATTTTATATGACATTTGTCTTTGTCTGACTTACTTCATTTAGTGCATAATCGATGAATTTTTAGATTGTCATGATGGACTACCCTGATCATTGCCCCAGTCAACTGTGCACTTTAAGCCTCTCCACTGCTTATCCTGAAATAGCATGTTTGTCTCCATCACTGCCTCTCCCAATGTGTATTCAGAGTTAGAGTCTTCTTCATACATATGTATATGTTGGGGCCCAATCTCCATTTTTTAGAAAGTCATAAAAATGTGTTTTATACATAGAAACTTGTCAAGTTGCATATATATATTAAAACCTCTTTTACAGTCATTCCAGTAGGAATGACTTGGGAGGTGGGAAAAAAATGTGTGTTCTGTCACTGGAACAGGAAATACCTCATCGTTAATGTCCACAGATCCACAATAAATGAGCCTGTTTCCTCGAACCAAATGGACACAATTATTAGTTGTGGTTAACAGAATGGGTAGACTAAATAAGGAATATAAAATTGTTATGGGTGGTCTTCTCATTTAACAGACAGCAGTGGAAAGGTAAACCATGTCTGTAAAATCCGATATTATATAAAGGATCAAGGCTTTTGGAGAAGGGCATGGCAACCCACTCCAGTATTCTTGTCTGGAGAATTCCATGGACAGAGAAGCCTGATGGGGTACAGTCTGTGGAGTTGCAAAGAGCTGGACACAACTGAGTGACGAGCATGCACACACACATACCACCCTCCAAGGATTTTATTCACCTGAAGAGAAAGCAAACTCACCTTCACAATCAGCATTCCTTTACTGTCATTTTTTATACTTGTATTAATTAAAGTATTTTTTTGACAGAAAGGAACAGAATTCAATCCTGATTTTCCTACTCAAAGAAATGGAATTTTCGAATGAGATTGTGGAGTGTCAGTAAATCTAAAGGAAGATGGAATAGACAACAAGGAAATGGCAGAAGTCAGGGAAGCTCTAGGAACTGAGGCAGTCAGTACTCATGAACCCCTTTTTTTAGGGCAGGAAATCAGCAGCTTAATTGACTTCCATTCATTATATCCATTCCAAATTCTTGGTAGAGAGCTACTGATAGGCAAAATATTTGTTAGGAATCTGCCCCTAAGTCAGTTAGGGGTAGAGTTACATAATATAAACAGAGTCAAAAAGCAGCCCTTACAGATTGCTACTCATCTGAAGCATTAGCAAAATGTCTATGCTTTGTGTGGTGATTATGCCTCTTACTTCGCTCAAACAGCACTTAGGGTGCAGTATCACAGTGAAGCTCATTAGCCACTGAGCTCAAAGATGAAAACATCCTTAGGATAAATGTCCTGGCTGCTATCACTACATAGGAAATTCAGGAGCTTGTGTTGGAAACAAAATCCTTCTTTCTATATATTTTTCATAGTTTCAGATGCAAAAAATACTAGGGCCTCAGAAAGCAGAAGGTATTTTTATATTGTAATATTTGCATACATTTATACCTCTTCCAAACAAACAAGCAAACAAAACCCAACAAAAATGAGAAGGGAAGATACAGTTAGTCAAGCAATGAAAGCAAACAGAATAAATGATCAAACCTAAGGAGGCATTTTGTGACTATGTCAGTCGGCTCTAAGAAGCACCCTAGTGTAGCTTTACTCTTGTAAGTTAATATACAATCCTAAATTGAGACTATAACATCCATGTTTAAAATCATAGAAATATGTAAGTCATAAAGATGACATAGAAAATTGTGTCATTTTATAGATAAGAAAACAGTCTCAGAAAAAAGAATCGTATGCGAAGACTAAAGAGTTGCTGTTGTTAAAGAGAAAGACTCCAATCCAGACCTCTCACCCTAAATTCAGGGCTCTTTGAGCTAGTTTCTAGTATAGTATTACAGTATTACAACAGGATTCTATTCTGTCTGCTGTTGGAATCTTTTGGTAATAATTGGGGTTATTCTACTGGGAAAAAATCCTGCTGCATTCTATAAAAGAATAAGTTTTCTCCAAATCAATTCTCTATTTTATTTTTAGGATGAGTCTTTGCCTAGAAAGGTTGAAATTGTCAGTAATATCATTTTGATTAGTTTCATACTTGTAGTTGAGGGCATTTTATATAGTTAAGTGTTATGACTAAGCTTATTGCCCTGAGATTTTAATTAGTAATTAATTTAAACATTATTTTTTCTCATGCCTTCTGATCAAGTTTCACTTGATCAAAGTGCCTTTATTAATTTCTTTATTGAATTTCTAATCCAAATGCTTATTTAAGCAGAAAATAGGAGCTGACTATTTTTGAGTATGGAGATAGAAATCTAGATATGTTTTCTACTTTTGAGAAATTCATAGGACAGATAACAGAGAGATACAATAAAATAGTTATGATGCAATGTAATAGGTGATACAGAGAAAAATCAATGTTATAAAAAAATGCAGTACTGTTCGCAGGGAATGTGTATGTGTGAAAAGTTATAGTTCCTTTCCTTAAAGATTTCACAATTAGAGACCTTCAGTATTATTCTCTATCCAACAAGGCCTTATTGTGAACACGATTTTCGTGACCATATTTTTTTAGAAATAGGGATAATGTTACCTAGCTATTGTTGGTAAATATTAAGTGAGAAATCAGTAAATAATACTATCCTCATTTTTTAAATGAGAAAATTGATACTCAAAAGCTTAAAGCTACAGGATCTTAAAAAAATTTTTAACTCCAGAAATTCTACCAAAGTGCCATATCCGTTAATTAGTATTTATTATGCACTTAGTAAATATTGCTTGAATGTTAGATGGTTGGGAAGTGGAACATGGAGGATAGTGTCATTTATATGGTAGATAACAAGATAATGATGTATGGTGGATGATATCAATTAAAATAAGTGAAAGGAAAAATAACATGTGTCACCGACAGGACATTGCCAGACTCCTGACATAAGGAAATGTTTATAAAACATTTTCCTAAATGGAATTAAAAATTTGGATTTCATACTGACCAATATCGGAGAAGACAATGGCACCCCACTCCAGTACTCTTGCCTGGAAAATCCCATGGACAGAGGAACCTGGTAGGCTGCAGTCCATGGGGTCGCTAAGAGTCGGACACGACTGAGCGACTTCACTTTCTTTCATGCATTGGAGAAGGAAACGGCAACCCACTCCAGTGTTCTTGCCTGGAGAATCCCAGGGACTGGGGAGCCTGGTGGGCTGCCGTCTTTGGGGTCGCAGAGTCGGACACGACTAAAGCGACTTAGCAGCAGCAGCAGCAGCACTGACCAATATTAGTATTATTGGGATACAACTTTTTAAGGCCTCGTTGACTCCAGTTAAATTCAACAGCAGAAATAATAGTACCATGAATCTTCAAACTGGCAATTGAATCGATCTGTATTTATATCTACATCAAGAAGCCATAATTCATTCTCATTGGATGCCAGTTAATGAGATGTTTTGTCTTAGTGAGCTTCTCCATATAAACTGTGTTTTTAATCTAACTTAAATGAGAAAGCCAATTTCCCATGCCTCCCTGGGATTTTGCCTAGAGATAAATTCCTTTAAAATCCCAAGTTCCTTTGCTGCATTGCTTTAATGATGTTCTTTTATTAAAATGCTCATGAAAATTTAAAAAAAGACATATTTATACTTATAAAAACATATAAGAAAAGATAAACATGTGTAACTCCAATGTGCAGTATATTTGTCTGTCTCTCCCTCCATCACCACAATTTGCTGAGCAGTTTGAAGAAAATTTGTGATCTGCAGGGCACCCTGCAGAGACTTAACATCATCCTGCTGTTTCTTCAATAGTAAACAGTAAACTCTGCTTGGGTTTCCCAGACAATTATAAGATAATTAAGCTTAGCACTTTAAGGATGAGTTCAGGACTAGAACTGACCACTTCTTGGCTAAATAGTGCTCTGAGGGCAAAACAATTATAGAAGATGGTTTTAACACTGTCCTTCCCGCCCCCCGCCACACACACACACACACACACACACACACACACGTGCGCGCGCACACACACACGCACACAGAATAATCTGAGTCCTTTGTAATAAGTAGTACCATTTTCTTTTCATGGATTTAAGTGTTTTGTAGATCAAAAACCCTTCTAATTACAAATGAGAAAAACTAGAAATACATTTCTTGAGACATGGTGACACACATGAAACCTCTCACTGAGTAAAATCGGAAGACTAGAAGCCAGCAGAAACTTATCCAATTGTACTCACCTGAAGAACATACAAGAAGCAAGTCGTAGGGGAAAGAAAAAAGCCTCTAGAGACCCTCCAGTCATTCCATCTCTTAGTTTCTTCTGCTGCCTCGGCTCTGTGTCTTGGTGAACAGGAAGTAGATGGAAGGACTTGCCCTCGTACGCCTCTTCTAAAGGAGGCAAAATCACATACTCTGGATAGATGCGTATTCAGGACATGCGGGACTTCTAAAAGCGAGACTGCTGGGAATTCCCTGGTTGTCCACTAGTTAGGATGCTGAGCTTTCACTGCCTCTCATGCAGGTTTAGTTCCTGATCAGGGAGCTAAGATCCCTCAAGCCATGTGGCACAGTCCAGAAAAAAATAAAAGGATAACTATTTTTAATCTCTCCTTACTTGCCTACCCTTTGGAGTTAGCTGGACTTTATACAATAGAAACTCAAAACTGAATTTTATCTCTCAACCTGTTTATAAATCTGTAAAATGAGGCCAGTGTCCATCTCACAGGAATTTGTAAGAATTAAACAATATATGTATATAAAAGTGTTTATTGAATTTCTGAGGATAAAGTATTTGAAATGTGTTGAATAAATCAGTCCTGTCATTAAATGTTTAAAAATATCTATGGAAGTTATAATTAAGACGTGGTACACGTGGTCCTTTGTATATCCTGGTACTGAATCTAGATTTTGATTCCAAGATAAATTTGAAGTCTTTGAAGAGTTTTAAGTGAGGAAGAGAGGTAAGATGATTTGACTTACATTTTTAAAAGATCACCTTGATGGATCTGTGGGAAACTCCTTGAATAATAGCAAGAAATTGACAGGAAACAATTGATGAGGCTTTGCAGCTGTCAGATGAGAAATGATGATGATTTAGGCCAACTGATATTGGAGTAGATCAAGTGATGTTTAAACAAGAATACTTAGTTACAGATTGGGTGGAGGTTTTTGGAAAAATGCTGGATAACAGGAAACAATTTAGAATGAAATCCAAACTTTGCTGTTAGCAACTGAGAGGACATAGAAATGTCATTTTAAAGTATGAAGAAAAAATAGATTGTATAAGAAATGTGCTGGCACATTTCATTAAAATTTTGGAAACACAATTTAGATCACTTTCTCATATCATGCAGTCAAAGAAGTTCCAGAGAGATTATTGCACTGACTGAGGAAAGTCTGAAAACCAAATTTAATAGAATAAAGTACAGATAAAAGTGTATCTTATTTTTGTTTGAGGAATTTCTAATCTCAGAAAAAGTAAAATAATAAATAAATTGGGAAAATGACAACACTTGAATACAAATATCTGAAAACTTTTCAATATCAAAATAAATGGTGAATAATATAAAATGGGTTTTCCTGGTGACTGAGACGGTGAAGAGTGCAGAAATGATGCAGGAGACCTGGGTTCGATACCTGGGTCAGGAAGATCCCCTGGAGAAGGGAATGGCAACCCATTCTAGTATTCTTGCCTGGAGAATTCCATGGACAGAGGAGCCTGGTGGGCTACAGTCCATGGGGGTCACAAAGAGTCAGACAAGACTGAGTGACTAACAAACACAAACACACAAATATATAATAATATAATTAACTTAAAAATACAAATGACAGGAGGGGAAAATTAGCAATGTAATTCTTGAAAGAAGATTGCTATTTCATATTTATCAAGGATAAGTTGGAAGGGTAAAGCAGATAATTTTAATAAAGCTAAAGAGTAAGTATACAGGAGGAAGAGCTAACACAAAGCTTTTTATATAATAGTTACAAATGAATATTGGAAGCCTAAAACTGGAGTGATCTGAGCAAGAAGAGACACATTAAAATGTATAAATTTTATCAAAAGGTCAGTGGAATAATAATCAAAGATGCTCATATGACTAAGAAAAATTCTGGCTACAAAGTAGGGAGTGGTTTTGTGTGGTCAAGACCAGAAACAAAATATTTGGTTAGAATCATACAGGAACCAAATTCTTTTAAAAAGTTATAAAAATAACAAGATATAATCACTTGGTAGAATAAGGGACGCTATTTCAAATGACTCCTAGGAAGGTGTGCCATTCCTGAGAGTTCTTTTATAACCTTCATATATCTAGAAAGTACTTTTGTTCTCTGCTTACAAAAAATGTCTATCATGATACAGTTTTTAAGTTTTTTGTGTTGTGTTCTCTGCTTACTCCCACCCTCTCTATTTCTAGCCAAATGTCTTTCTAGATAAAGTGCTTTAGGCTTTATGCTTCATTTTATGATTGTGAAATTAAAACTGCTGACTTGTATAGATAAGTGCCTATATTTGATTCTTGTTGTTAAAAATGTGGGTCAAATCTTTGACCCAGCAAATTCCTTTGTGGGACTTTATCATACTTAAATAATCCAAAAGCAAATAAAGAAGACTAGCTGAAGCAAAAGAATTATAAATGATGAACTGAGTAACATAATATGTTCTGTATCTCAATAAAATAAAATAGCCATTAGAATGACTATCATAAAGAATAGAGCAATAAGAATATTCTGATGAGTCATTTTAAGCAAGATATAACTGTGTATCTATACTATGGTTTTAAGCATTGTAAAAATAATATGTATTTGGGGGCCAGGTCTGGATAGGATCAATAAAAATGAAAACAGTTTGATTCACAGAGGTGATAAATTAATGGTTCTCAAACTATAGTGTGCAAATGAGTCAGCTAAAATACTTCTTCAAAATTCCCGTTTCTAGGCCCACCCTGAGATTTATATTCAATTACTCTGAAGAGAGACTTCAGATAAAGCATTCTCAAGTACTTCTGAGGCAGGTCATAAGCAGTTCTCTGTTGGGGACACTGTGACAGGATCAGGGGTGATTTAAAGGGTTAATAACCACAGTATTAAAATTCACCTGTGTGCTTATATTGTTTGCCCCACAAACGAAATATATGGCACTGATTGTATTGCCCCTAGTCAAAATATGATAGACTAAATTATACACGTGCATGTGCTAAGTCACTTCAGTTGTGTCCGACTCTTCATGACTCCATGGACCATTCTGTGTCCATGGGATTCTGCAAGCAAGGATACTAGAGTGGGTTTGCCATGCCCTCCTCCAGGGGATCTTCCTAATGCAGGGATCAAAACTGAGTCTCCTAGAGCTCCTGCATTGCAGCCTGATTCTTTACCACTGAGTCACTAGGGTAGCTCAAATTATACAAAGTTGACGTATAATATTATGATATGAAATGAAGTGAAGTGAAAGTCACTGAGTCATGTCTGACTCTTCGTTACCCCATGAACTATACAGTCCATGGAATTCTACAGCTGGAGTGGGTAGCCTTTCTCTTCTCCAGGGGATCGTCCCAACCCAGCAATTAAACCCAGGTGTCCTGCATTGCAGGTGGATTCTTTACCAGCTGAGCCACAAGGGAAGCCCCCCAAAACTGGAGTGTGTAGCCTATCCCTTCTCCAGTGGATCTTCACTAGTTCAGTTCAGTCCAGTTCAGTCACTCAGTCATGTCCGACTCTTTGCGACCCCGTGAATCGCAGCACGCCAGGCCTCCCTGTCCATCACCAATTCTCAGAGTTCACTCAGACTCATGTCCATCGAGTCAGTGATGCCATCCAGCCATTTCATCCTCTGTCGTCCCCTTCTCCTCCTGCCCCCAATCCCTCCCAGCATCAGAGTCTTTTCCATGAGTCAACTCTTCGCATCAGGTGGCCAAAGTACTGGAGTTTCAGCTTTAGCATCATTCCCTCCAAAGAAATCCCAGGGCTGATCTCCTTTAGAATGGACTGGTTGGATGTCCTTGCAGTCCAAGGGACTCTCAGGAGTCTTCTCCAACACCACAGTTCAAAAGCATCAATTCTTTGGCGCTCAGCCTTCTTCACAGTCCAACTTTCACATGCATACATGACCACAGGAAAAACCATAGCTTTGACTAGACGCCCCTTTGTTGGCAAAGTAATGTCTCTGCTTTTGAATATGCTGTCTATGTTGGTCAAAACTTTTCTTCCAAGGAGTAAGCGTCTTTTAATTTCATGGCTGCAGTCCCCATCTGCAGTGATTTTGGAGCCCCCCCCCCCAAAATAAAGTCTGACAGTTTCCACTTGCCATGAAGTGATGGGACCAGATGCCATGATCTTCGTTTTCTGAATGTTGAGCTTTAAGCCAACTGTTTCACTCTCCTCTTTCACTTTCATCAAGAGGCTTTTTAGTTCCTCTTCACTTTCTGCCATAAGGGTGGTGTCATCTGCATATCTGAGGTTATTGATATTTCTCCCGGCAATCTTGATTCCAGCTTGTTTCTTCCAGTCCAGCATTTCTCATGATGTACTCTGCATAGAAGTTAAATAAGCAGGGTGACAATATACAGCCTTGACGTACTCCTTTCCCGATTTGGAACCAGTCTGTTGTTCCATGTCCAGTTCTCACTGTTGCTTCCTGACCTGCATACAGATTTCTCAAAAGGCAGGTTAGGTGGTCTGGTATTCCCATCTCTTTCAGAATTTTCCACAGTTGATTGTGATCCACACAGTCAAAGGCTTTGGCATAGTCAATAAAGCAGAAATAGATGTTTTTCTGGAACTCTCTTGCTTTTTCCATGATCCAGCGGATGTTGGCAATTTGATCTCTGGTTCCTCTGCCTTTTCTAAAACCAGCTTGAACATCAGGAAGTTCACTGTTCACGTACTGCTGAAGCTTGGCTTGGAGAATTTTGAGCATTACTTTACTAGCATGTGAGATGAGTGCAATTGTGCAGTAGTTTGAGCATTCTTTGGCATTGCCTTTCTTTGGGATGGGAATGAAAACTGACCATTTCCAGTCCTGTGGCCACTGCTGAGTTTTCCAAATTTGCTGGCATATTGAGTGCAGCATTTTCACAGCATTATCTCACCAGAGTAGCCCAAATTATACACAGGTGATGTATAATATTGTGATATATACATGCATATTTCTGATCCACATTAACCATTTTTTTAATTACTTGTGTCTGTGGGACTCTATTTTTCCCTGTTTACTCCCTGAAACAGACTGACTCAATTTGCTAACTTTCTGCTATTCAGTTCTCAATATTGATCAGGATAAATGATAGATTGACATAAATTTGTTGTTTGATTATGGCCTTTAATGATAGTTCTCTAATGGAGAAGGGTTAGAGTTAAGCCTGCTGTCATGGATTCAATATTCACATTTCTAGGTGAGCCTATTCTTATCTGTATCTCAGCTATCCCCCTGCCTCCTCAAACCTGGTTTCATTTACCCTATTGAAGCAGATCCCATCTATGAACCAGCACACATATTCTTGCACCACTGTATTCTTGCTGACACTCTCCCTAGTGTACTGAATTGCCTCTCTTGGAAATTCTAGTTAGCTTCCTGCTTTAAAGGTACTTATCAGTGGGAAACATATAGCTGTAGCTTGCTATGATTAATTAATGATTGATACCTAAATGACTGCTGTACTTAAAACTGTGGCTGGCATATACTTAGAAAGTATACAACAAAGGTTAGGGGTTATGGACTGCATATGTTGGTCTGCATTGATACTAACCCCAGCCATCTCCATATCTACATTGGATACTTGAAGTGTTAGTCACTCAGTCGTGTCCAACTCTTTGTGACCCCATAGACGACAGCCCACCAGGTCCCTCTGTCATGGGATTCTCCAGGCAAGAATACTGGAGTGGGTTGCCATTTCCTTCTCCAGGGGATCTTCCCCACTCAGGGATCAAACTTGGGTCTCTCACGTTGCAGGCAGACTCTTTACTAACTGAGCCATCAGGAAAGCTTTGGATACTTGAACTGAACTTTAAATAAGTTAATCGCTATGGCTTCATAAATGGCCTACAGTTCCAACTTTTTCTGGTCCCTGTTTCATCTTTCTCACTATCTACTAATAGGAATGAAGTTTCAGCAAGTATAATACCCAGTGTTATCATATTTATCATACCTTTTATGATTATATTAGAAAATGAATGCAATATCTAAGTAGACCAGTTCAGTTCAGTTCAGTCACTCAGTCATGTCTGACTCTTTGCGACCCTACGAATTGCAGCATGCCAGGCCTCCCTGTCCATCACCAACTCCCGGAGTTCACTCAAACTTATGTCCATTGAGTTGGTGATGCCATCCAGCCATCTCATCCTCAGTCGTCCCCTTCTCCTCCTGCCCCCAATCCCTCCCAGCATCAGAGTCTTTTCCAATAGAGTCAACTCTTCGCATCAGGTGGCCAAAGTACTGGAGTTTCAGCTTTCACATCATTCCTTCCAAAGAAATCCCAGGGCCGATCTCCTTTAGAATGGACTGGTTGGATCTCCTTGCAGTCCAAGGGACTCTCAAGAGTCTTCTCCAACACCACAGTTCAAAAGCATCAGTTCTTCAGCACTCAGCTTTCTTCACAATCCAACTCTCACATCCATACATGACCACTGGAAAAACCATAGCCTTAACTAGATGTACCTTTGTTGGCAAAGTAGTGTCTCTGCTTTTCAATATGGTGTCTAGGTTGGTCATAACTTTCCTTCCAAGGAGTAAGCATCTTTTAATTTCATGGCTGCAGTCACCATCTGCAGTGATTTTGGAGCCCCCCAAAATAAAGTCTGACACTGTTTCCCCTGCTTCCCCATCTATTTCCCATGAAGTGATGGGACCAGATGCCATGATCTTCGTTTTCTGAATGTTGAGCTTTAAGCCAACTCTTTCACTCTCCTCTTTTACTTTCATCAAAAGACTTAGTCACATTAATAATCTTCCCAACATGTACTATACAGACTAGCTCTGTATTGAAAAAAAGGAATAGGATGCAATACTATGTCAGGAACTTGGCACACATAATTAAGTTTACCTCATAACAATTCCATAATACGTGAGGAAAGTGAAACTTGTAGGTAATAGAGGTTTTAACAAAATGACAGAAGCATGATTTCAAATCATATCTGGCTAGAATGCTTTTTTTTTTTTTGCTACTATACTACAATGCTAGTCAATCTGTCTGATTTGTTGAATTTAGTAAGTAAAAACAAATCACTTAGAAGGAAAAGTGTATTGCTAACAGCATGATGTCAGACAAGCCAAGCTATTGAATTAAGGTTTTTAGCTTGTGTATTAAAATTTTTTCTAGGACTGCTTATCTTAACTATCAGGCTATTATATAACTTTAGATTTTGATCAAGTCAAAAAATAATGAAAGAGAAAAGAAAAATGAGATTTTATATACTATGGACAAATTCTTGACATAAAATTAATGTGCAGGGCAAGTGGGGAGCTGAGCAAAAATGATTAATTGCTCATTAAAATTTACCTTGGTATTAAAGTATGTCAAGGGCATATAGTTCTGACGCCTATCGGACAAAGCTAAGAGTGTGAGAAAAATAAGAAATGGCCATGAGGTCATTCTTCTGTTCTGTTCTGTGAACTTAATAGCCATGAGAACCATTACATAATGACTGACACAATGATACAAATCAAAAATGAGCAACACAGCAATGCAAATTAAGAGGCTGGTATTAGTTTAACTTGGATAGGAATAATGAATAAGCAAGGTCAGGTCATGTGAGAATTCTTATTGTATTTAGGAGCTCTAATAAAAGTTTTAAACAGAAATTGTAGTTTGTATTTTAAAGATGTCAGTACTTTTTTCATTAAAATGCTCACAGAGACAAAGATAACACATACAAATAATTCTGAGAATTGAGGATGTGTGTCAACCATTGGAAAGGGACCCGGAGGAGCTTACATGAACCATCAGAATTAGATAAAACTGGATTGACAAATACAAGTATAACCTATGTATTAATTCCTGGTGGGAGGAAGTGGAGATTGAGAATAGGAAATCAATGTAAAATATATTTATTCCTTCCAACGTAAGTTGGAGACTTTAGATTAAAACAACCCAAACAACTAAAGATTTACCTATAGGTATGCTTTCTTTACAGCTAGAATCAGAGCCACAGGCCATCCACCACTGTCCCTCATCAATATCTCTCTTTTTGCATCCATCCCAAGAAACAAACTCTCAGAGCATGATATACAGTAGCACATAGAAGAAGGGGAGGACTAAGAGTGTGTTATATTTCTTCACATGTGTTTTCACTTATATACACTGATGTATGTGCAGAGAGAGACAAGTATAATATTGATATAAATCATGCTGAAGATTGTAGGCTTTTATGTACTCTGATGGGAAAAGAGCCACAGATACATTTTTACCTCATTTTCATTTGTTGAGGTACTGAAATTGAAACAATCCTCATTTATATCAAGATCAATTCAGTTTTGTCAATTTAATGTGCTCTTAACTCAACATTTATTTTGACATTTCTTACATAGAAGTACTGTAAATTTCATGCTTATTTATTTTTAATTATATGTTAAACATTTTATTCATAATTATCAAGTTGATATTGTTACTATGGAGGAAACGTATTACCATTTAAATCAGAGACCATGGTGAGAATTTGGACTAGAACAGAGAGTTGATTAATAGACTCAATGATTCAATCACATAATGCCTTTACCTAAGTAGGAGCTAAAATGCTATGAACATTAGGTAATGATATAGCTAAAATCTAGGGACAAAGACTTTGTGATCACTTCCTTCTACAAGTTACAAGATTCCTATTGCTGATTTTTAACTTAAATTAAGTATACCCCATTATTGTCACAGACAAGAATCTGGTCCTGTCACAGCCAATATTCCTATTAGGAAACCTCAGCAAAATCTAAAAAGGCAAACCCCAAAACTTGCAAACTTCATTTAGAAATTTGAATGACACAAGTATTTCCTAAGTAAGTAAATTTCTATTCATCCAAGAAACCTAGAAGTGAGACTATAGTAGTTTGAGGAACTCAGAATTATACATCTTTTAGTTAAACAATAAACTAGTCTTAAAGGTATCTACAGACAATGAAGTCAGGGTATTAAACGTTCCAAGATCTTTGACCCAAAATATTCAAAGTAGCTTCACATTACACAAGGTCATTCCCTGAGTAACACTTAGAGTAACAGTTAAAGTCAGAGGAAGCTGAAATGTCTAATGTGAGGAAATGAGAAAAACCAACAGATGCTAGCCCCTTGAGTTCATTGGTGTCTGCCTCACTCCTGCCTATGATAGAACTTTAAGGAAAGCAAATGTAGACCAAGAAAAATGATAAGTATTGAGAGTGAGTTGGAGCTATGATTAGAAGAATTAAAGCCATCCTGAGATGGTGATGGACAGGGAGGCCTGGCGTGCTGCGATTCATGGTGTCACAAAGAGTCGGACATGACTGAGTGACTGAATTGAACTGACTGAATCTAAAAATATTAAAAATGGAAGCAAGGCAAAAAGAAGCAATTATTAGCATTATTGAAACAAATAAAATAATAGAAAGTATCAGAAATGAAAGAAAATCTCTGCAAAACAATAAAATATAAAGAGGACCAAATGGAGATTTTAAAACTGAAAATTTTAACATTGAAATATAAAAACTCAGTGGATGAGTTTACAGTACTATGGAAGAGAAACAGGGGGGGAAAAAAATCAATGAATTGTGTCCAAATAACCGAGAAATTACCCAGTCTGAATAGCAGAGAAAAAAATAAACCAGAGATAAAAAAAAAGAACAGAGGCAAAGGCCAAGGCCAAGGGACCTGTGGTCTTTAACCAAAAGTCTAACAGTTGTACCATCAGAGTCCCATAACGAGACGAGAAAGAGAGCAGGGTAGGAAGAATACACAGAAGAATAATGGCTTTAAACTTTCCAGTTTGGCAGAACATGAGCCACAGATTCAAGAGCTGAATGAACTCCAAACAAAATAAACTCAAACAATTTGAACTAAATTCATCATAGTCAATCATCTGAAAACTAAAGAAAAAGCTTAAACGCAATGAAAAAGGAAAGACACCAAGTTCTGAAAGAATTGTCAACCTATATATTATATCCAATGAATATATCTTTTAGAAATGAAGAAGAAATCAAGACATTCTCAGATAAAAGAAAACTAAAAGACTGGTATGCTGGGAAAGATTGAAGGCAGGAGGAGAAGGGGATGACAGAGGATGAGATGGTTGGATGGCATCACTGACTCTATGGACATGAGTTTGAACAAGCTCCAGGAGCTGGTGAAGAACTGGGAAGCCTCGTGTGCTGCAGCCCATGGGGTCACAAAGAGTTAGACACGACCAAGAGACTAAACAACAATGAAAAGAACTTATCACCAGTAGACTTAAAGAATGACTAAAGTCCTGTGAACAGAAAGAGATGCTGAAAGGGACCCATGGGACATCAGGAAGAGGAAGAAGAGCAGAGGAAGCCAAAGCATTGGTGAATACAATAGACTTTCCTTCTCTTCTTGAGTTTTCTAAGTTATGTTAGACTGTAGAGGTGAATGCTAGCATCAGTCTTCAGTCCAGTTCAGTTCAGTTGCTCAGTCGTGTCCGACTCTTTGTGACCCCATGAATCACAGCACGCCAGGCCTCCCTGTCCATCACCAACTCCCGGAGTTCACCCAGACCCACGTCCATCGAGTCCATGATGCCATCCAGCCATCCCATCCTCTGTCGTCCCCTTCTCCTCCTGCCCCCAATCCCTCCCAGCATCAGGGCCTTTTCCAATGAGTCAGCTCTTCACATGAGGTGGCCAAAGTACTGGAGTTTCAGCTTCAGCATCATTTCCTCCAAAGAAATTCCAGGGCTGATCTCCTTCAGAATGGACTGGTTGGATCTCCTTGCAGTCCAAGGGACTCTCAAGAGCCTTCTACAACACCACAGTTCAAAAGCATCCATTCTTCAGTGGTCAGCTTTCTTCACAGTCCAACTCTCACATCTGTCTTATGTGATTTTAAATGTATGTAGAGGAAATATTTAAGGCAATTATATCATAAGCAGAAGATAAAAAGATGTAAAGGGAAATAAGGTCTTTATATATTACTTGAGAGATAAAATGATTATATCAGTAGACTGTGATAAATTATATGTATGTAATATAATATCTAGAATAATAATCAAAATAACTATAAGAGATTACAAGAGATACACTAAAAAACACTACAGAGAAATAGAGATACACTATGCACTAAATAAAAATGTAAAATTATTCAGTTTATATTCAAAAAATTATTCAATTTTTCTACAGAAAGACAGGACAAAAGCAACACAGAAACTTACACAAAATTAAAATGGCCAACTTCTGCCTCAACATATCAGTAATTACGTTAAATGCAAATGGTCTAAATACACAAATAAAAGACTGAGACTGGCAGAGTGAATTTAGTAACATGTCCCAACAATGTGCTGTCTACAAGACATTAAATATAACAATATAGGTAGGTTGAAAATGAAAGGATGGAAAAAGCTACATCATACAAAAATCAAACAGAGGAAAGCAGGAATGGCTGTGTCAATTGACTTCAGAGCAAAGAAAATTACCAGAGATAGAGAGATATTGTACAATAAAATAATTAATCCACTAAGAAGATTTCCCTCCCTAAATGCATCAAATAGCAGAGCTGTCAAATATGTCCAGAAATAATTGATAGAACTTAAAGGAAATACCTGCAAACCTGCAATTATAGTTGGAGATTTCAACATCCTCTATTGACAATTGATAGAACATATAAACAAAATCAAGAGGGATATAGAAGAGCCAAATAACAAAATTAACCCACAGTATGTAATTGACACTGAAAGAATATTCCATTCAACAAAGCTGAATATACATTCTTTTCAAATGTCCACTGGACTTTTACCAAATAGATCATTCAGTTCAGTTCAGTTCAGTTCTGTCACTCAGTCGTGTCCGACTCTGCGACTCCATGAATCACAGCACGCCAGGCCTCCATGTCCATCACCAACTCCTGGAGTTCACTCAGACTTGTGTCCATCGAGTCTGTGATGCCATCCAGCCATCTCATCCTCTGTCATCCCCTTCTCCTCCTGCCCCCAATCCCTCCCAGCATCAGAGTCTTTTCCAGTGAGTCAACTCTTCGCATGAGGTGGCCAAAGTACTGGAGTTTCAGCTTTAGCATTATTCCTTCCAAAGAAATCCCAGGGTTGATCTCCTTCAGAATGGACTGGTTGGATCTCCTTGCAGTCCAAGAGACTCTCAAGAGTCTTCTCCAGCACCACAGTTCAAAAGCATCAATTCTTCAGCGCTCAGCCTTCTTCACAGTCCAACTCTCACATCCATACATAACTACTGGAAAAACCATAGCCTTGACTAGACAGACCTTAGTCGGCAAAGTAATGTCTCTGCTTTTGAATATGCTATCTAGGTTGGTCAAAACTTTTCTTCCAAATAGATCATAACCTGGCCATAAAACAAATCTCAGCAAATTTAAAATAAAAATAAAAATATAGGGTATGTTCAGTGACTACATAGAAACCAGCTAAAATTCATTACAGCAAATAACAGGAAAATCTCCAAACAATTGGAAACCAAACAATACATTTCTAAATAATCATGGGCCAGAAAGGAAATCTCAAGGTAAATTTTAAAGTTAAGTTAAATGGATTTAAAATAAACATATAATAGCCTAAAATTTTTGTAGCAAACTCAACAGCAGAAAAAGAAAAACAAACAAGCAAAAAACAAAATTCAGTTTAAAAACTGGCAAAGGGCGTGGATAGCCATTTCTCAAAGAAGATATACAAACAGCCAACAGCCATATGAAAAAATGCTTAGTATCAGTAATCATTGTACTCAGTCGTTAAGTTGTGTCCAACTCTTTGTTATAGCCTGTGAGGCTCCTCTGTCCATGGGATTTCCCAGGCAAGAATACTGTAGTGGGTTGCCATTTCCTTCTCCAGGAGATCTTCCCAACTTAGAGATCAAACCTATGTCTCCAGCTTGGGCAGGCAGATTCTTTACTACTGTATGACCTAGAAAGCTTCACATTAAAACACAATAAGATATTGCTTCATACCCATTAAGATGGCTATTAAGAACTAAATAGACATTTCTCCAAAGAAGACATACGGATGGCTAACAAACACATGAAAAGATGCTCAACATCACTCATTATCAGAGAAATGCAAATCAAGACCACAATGAGGTACCATTTCACACCAGTCAGAATGGCTGCGATCCAAAAGTCTACAAGCAATAAATGCTGGAGAGGGCGTGGAGAAAAGGGAACCCTCTTACACTGTTGGTGGGAATGCAAACTAGTACAGCCACTATGGAGAACAGTGTGGAGATTCCTTAAAAAATTGCAATAGAACTGCCTTATGACCCAGCAATCCCACTGCTGGGCATACACACTGAGGAAACCAGAATTGAAAGAGACACATGTACCCCAGTGTTCATCGCAGCTCTGTTTATAATAGCCAGGACATGGAAGCAACCTAGATGTCCATCAGCAGATGAATGGACAAGAAAGCTGTGGTACATATACACAATGGAGTATTATTCAGCCATTAAAAAGAATACATTTGAATCAGTTCTAATGAGGTGGATGAAACTGGAACCGATTATACAGAGTGAAGTAAGACAGAAAGAAAAACACCAATACAGTATACTAACACATATATATGGAATTTAGAAAGATGGTAACGATAACCCTGTATGCGAGACAGCAAAAGAGACACAGATGTAAAGAACAGAATTTTGTACTCTGTGGGAGAGGGAGAGGGTGGGATGATTTGGGAGAATGGCATTGAAACATGTATACGATCATGTAAGAAACGAATCGCTAGTCTAGGTTCAATATAGGATACAGGATGCTTGGGGCTGGTGCACTGGGATGACCCAGAGAGATAATATGGGGAGGGTGGTAGGAGGGGGGTTCAGGGTTGGGAACTCATGTACACCTGTGGTGGATTCATGTTAATGTATGGCAAAACCAATACAGTATTATAAAGTAAAAAAATAAAAATTTAAAAAAAAAAAAAAAAACAATTCCTGGCAAGGTTGTAAAGAAATTGGAATGCCTTGCTGGTGGGAATGTAAATGGTGCAGCTGCTGTGGAAAGTGGTATGATTGTTCCTTAAGAAATTTAATATAGATTTACCACATAATCAGCAATTCTACTTTTGCATATATACCCAAAATAAGTAAAAGTATGAACTCCAAGTGATGGGACCAGATGCCATGATCTTAGTTTTTGAAAGTAGTTTTAAGCCAGCTTTTTCACTCTCCTCTTTCACCTTCATCAAGAGGCTCTTTAGTTCCTCTTTGCTTTCTGCCATTAGGGTAGTATCATCTGCATATCTGAGGTTATTGATATTTCTCACCACAATCTTGACTCTAGCTTGAGCTTCATCCAGCCTGGCATTTCACATGATGTACTCTGCATATAAGTTAAATAAGCAGGGGGACAATGCTAATGGCAGAAAGGGAAGAGTAACTAATGAGCTTCTTGATGAAGGTGAAAGAGTAGAGTGAAAAAGCTGGCTTAAAACTCAACATTCAAAAAGTAAAAATCATGGCATCCAGTCCCATCACTTCATAGCAAATAGATGGGGGGAAAATGGAAACAGTGACCAACTTTATTTTCTTGGGCTCCAAAATCACTGCAGACAGTGACTTTAGCCATGAAATTAAAAGACTCTTGCTCCTTGGAAGAAAAGCTATGACAAACCTAGATAGCACATTAAAAAAGCAGAGACGTCACTTTGCCAACAAAGGTCTATGTAGACAAAGCTATGGTTTTCCCAGTAGTCATCTATAGTTGTGAGAACTGGACCATAAAGAAGGCTGAGCACTGAAGAATTGATGCTTTTGAACTGTGGTGCTGGAGAAGACTCTTGAGAGTCCCTTGAACAGCAAGGAGATCATCAAACCAGTCAATCCTAAAGGAAATCAGTCCTGAATGTTCATTGGAAGGACTGGTGCTGAAGCTAAAGCTCCAGTACATTGGCAACCTGATGCTAAGAGTCTTCTTATTGGAAAAGACTGATGCTGGCAAAAATTGAGGCCAGGAGGAAAAAGGGATGACAGAGGATGAGATGGTTGGATGGTATCACTGATTCAATGGACATGAGTTTGAGCAAACTCCAGAAGGTTGTGATGGACAAGGAAGCCTGGCGTGCTGCAGTCCTCACAAAGAGTCATACACAACTGAGCAAATTAACAATAACGGACTCCAAAAGATATTTGTATACTATGTTCATACCTGTATTATTTACAATAGCCAAAATATGGGAGCAATTCATGTGTTCATCTTCAGATGAATGGATTAGTAAATTGTGGTATATAGATACAATCAAATATTATTCAGCTTTAAAAGGGAAGAACATTTTGACACTCGCTACAACATAGATGAACCTTGAAGACATTATGCTAAGTGAAATAAGCCAGTCAGAAAAGGACAAATATTGTACAATTCTACTTATATGAAGTATTCTGAATAGTCAAATCCATGGAGACAGAAGGTGGAATGGAGATTTTCAGGGATTGTGGGGAATGAGCAATTGAGAGTTACTATTTTTGGGGTACAGAGTTTCAGTTTGGGAAAAAGAAAAAGTTCTAGAAGTAGATGGTGGTGGTGGTTGCAGAACAACGTGAATAATGCCATGGAATTTTAGTCCTAGAAATGGTTAAAATGGTAAATTTTATGAAATATATATTTTATCACAACTACAAAAATGTGAGACATAGCTAAAGTAGTGATGAGAGGAAATTTTATAGCACAAATTGCACACAGTAGAAAAGAGGAAATGTCTCAAATCATTAATGTGAGATTCCACCTCAACAATATAGAAAAAGGAGAGCAAAATAATCCCAGAGCAAGCAGAAGGGGACAAGTAATAAAGATAAAAGCAGGAATCAAAGAAATTGAAGAAGAAAAAAGTGAGATATTTAACAAAGCAAAGAGCTGGCTCTTTGAAGAGTTTAATATTATTGACAGTTAAGACTGACAAAGGAAAAAAGAAAGACTCAAATCACCAATATGAAGAATGAAACATACTATATCACTACCAACTTGCCCAAATATATATCAAGTACTCTATTTGAGACATATTAAATTTGACGCATATCTTGAAACTCCCAAGTTATAAAGTAGGCACTGGGATTTAGGTGTTTTGGTGTACAGGAACTCTCGTTGACACCTGCCTTGCTGCTGCTGCTGCTAAGTCGCTTCAGTCGTGTCCGACTCTGTGCAACCCCATAGACGGCATCCCACCAGGCTCCCTCGTCCCTGGGATTCTCCAGGCAAGAACACTAGAGTAGGTTGCCATTTCCTTCTTCAATGCATGAAAGTGAAAAGTAAAAGTGAAGTCTCTCAGTCGTGTCCGACCCTCAGTGACTTCATGGACTGCAGCCTTCCAGGCTCTGCCGTTCATGGGATTTTCCAGGCAGGAGTACTGGAGTGGGGTGCTATTGCCTTCTCCAGAAACCTGCCTTAGTGGGTCAAAAAAGGGTTTTGGAAATTTACCATGTGGCAATGCATCTTTCATCTAAGAACAGACATACCTGATTAAACTATTATGTGGAATACATTGCACATCTAGGTTTAGTGTATTTCATCCCATAAATGTAATTTAAGTTATAACAAGAAATACAATGCGAGGATATCAGTTTCCTTATATATTTTTTATTATGTCATGAACATTGTTGCATGATTGCCTCTTTATAATAGCTGCATTAGAGAATCAGCCACCTCTACATCCCAAGTGATGTCATTGTTGTCATTGGATATAAATGAAGGAAGGTCACCCACAGAAGAAAGGACTTATAAGGTTGTGTCTATTAGCTTAATTGCTAGTGAACTTCATTTATCCACCTCCTTGCAAGATAGCTAGGGGCTGGGTGATTGATCGGGTAGCATGTTCTCCAGTGCTGCTCAGACTTTCGAAACCTGAAGCAGAAAATCTTCAACACTGAAATTCAGAGAAATTAGAGTGCGTCACAGCTGGTTGCTACATACTGTCTAGTGGAAAATGGAGATTTTGTTGAAAAATCTCTCAAGCTGATATCTGTCTCTAAGTTCTGAACATTTCACTCCCTGATTATAAAAAAAACCTACTATATAATTATAGACCCAAGAGGGAGAAAGTTTCTACTAATTTTTGGCTACAATTTCCACTAAAACAACAGGGAGACACCATCATGTATGCCATTTCTTTATTTATTTTATTTTACTTTACAATACAGTACTGTATTGGTTTTGTCATACATCAACATGAATCCACCACAGGTGTACATGTGTTCCCCATCCTGAACCTCCCTCCCACCTCCCTCCCCATAACATCTCTCTGGGTCATCCCAGTGCACCAGCAACAAGCATCCTGTATCCTGCATTGAACCTAGACTAGCGATTCGTTTCTTACATGATAGTATACATGTTTCAATGCTATTCTCCCAAATCATCCCACTCTCTCCCTCTCCCACAGAGTCCAAAATTCTGTTCTTTACATCTGTGTCTCTTTTGCTGTCTCGCATACAGGGTTATCATTATCATCTTTCTAAATTCCATATATATGAGTTAGTATACTGTACTGGTGTTTTTCTTTCTGGCTTACTTCACTCTGTATAATTGGCTCCAGTTTCATCCACCTCATTAGAACTGATTCAAATGTATTATTTTTAATTGCTGAATAATACTCCATTGTGTATATGTACCACAGCTTTCTTGTCCATTCATCTGCTGATGGACATCTAGGTTGCTTCCATGTCCTGGCTATTATAAACAGTGCTTTGATGAACATTGGGGCACACGTGTCTCTTTCAATTCTGGTTTACTCAGTCACAGGAATATCTGCAATTACACACAACAATGTTTCTATTAATAAAAAATTGGGCAATTTTAGGTCCACTAGAAAGTATGTTTTTAAAAGATTTATCAAAGTTTAAAACAATAATACAAATAAAACAGAATATTTAAAAGTTGATAATTATAATAATTATTTCAGATCAGTGAGAGAGATGAAATTATCTGAAATCTCAGCAAGCTTTCTATATCTGGCTTAAAATGAATGGCTGTAGTTGACAACTTGAGCCATATTCAGCTGATATATTCTTTTTAATCCCATTCTTTGTTAGACAGTTCTAACTTAAATTTTAGTCATCAGGAATGGACAGCAGTGTCCAGTGTATGTTCAATGGTTCTGGAGATTCAGATTTAAAATGGACCTAAAATTTATAGATAGATTTTTCAGTGACTACATACACTGTAATAATGGTTCAAAAGCTGAAAAGTTAAATGTCTCAACATGAAAGATAATGGTGAACAGGTCTTTATCCACTCTTTCATTCATCTCTGGAAGGCATCGTTTCAGGTTTTGATTACATATGCCCACATTACAAACCTACAGTTTCATTCTCCAACAGGTAAAAAAGCCATCAGGTGTTGTGAAAGAGTGAAACTTTGCCGTCAAGCAATCTGTAATATGCTTTAGTTTTCTTTTTCTTTTTTTTTTTTTAGTTTTTTATTTTTTAAATTTTAAAATCTTTAATTCTTACATGCGTTCCCAAACATGAACCCCCCTCCCACCTCCCTCCCCACAACATCTCTTTGGGTCATCCCCATGCACCAGCCCCAAGCATGCTGCACCCTGCGTCAGACATAGACTGGCGATTCAATTCTTACATGATAGTATACATGTTAGTATGCCATTCTCCCAAATCATACTGTTTTATCTTTAACTTGAAAAATTGTAGTATATTAACCTGGTGTCATAGAGTCAGACTTCAAGTTTCTGCCCATTTCAATGAGAAATACAATTTAAGTAAATACTGAAAATCTTGGGAATGATCTGACATTATCAGAAACATTTCATCTAATGACTGATTTCACTCATTTGCATGTCTTTATAACAATGTGCAGTCTTATGCACTTTTCTTTTCGTAGCATATTAAGAATACTACTCTATTTGATCATATTCTCTTTTCTTTTTGACCCTGAATTCAGATCAGGAGTGGACTCTGGAGCTGGAATGCCTGAGTTTGAATTACATCTCAGTTAGTTACTAGCTGTATGACCATGAACAGATTACTTAAGCTCTTAGTTTCTTCACTGATAAACTGAAGATCATACTGCTGCTGCTGCTGCTGCTGCTGAGTCGCTTCAGTCGTGTCCGACTCTGTGCGACCCCATAGATGGCAGCCCCACCAGGCTCCCCTGTCCCTGGGATTTTCCAGGCAAGAACACTGGAATGGGTTGCCATTTCCTTGTCCAATGCGTGAAAGTGAAAAGTGAAAGTGAAGTCTCTCAGTCGTGTCCGACCCTCAGCAACCCCATGGACTGCAGCCTATCAGGCTCCTCCGTCCATGGGATTTTCCAGGCAAGAGTACTAGAGTGGGGTGCCATTGCCTTCTCCAGAAGATCATACTAGATAATGACAATTTCATAGGTCATAAGTGAAGTGAGTGAAAGTTGCTCAGTCATGTCTGACTCTTTGTGACCCCGTGGACTATACAGTCCAAGGAATTCTCCAGGCCAGGATACTGGAGTGGATTGTCTTTCCCTTCTCCAGGGAATCTCCGTAACCCAGGGGTTGAATCCAGGTCTCCCACAGGATTGTAGGCGATTTCTTTACCAGCTGAGCCACAAGGGAAGCCCAAGAATATTGGAGTGGGTAGCCTATCCCTTCTCCAGCGGATCTTCCCAGCCCAGAAATGGAACCAGGGTCTCCTGCATTGCAGGCAGATTCTTTACCAACTAAGCTATCCGGGAAGCCCATTGATAGGCCGCAGTGGTCATTAAGTGAGCTAATTTATCTAAAGATTTTAGAGCCATGCTTGATATATAATAAGTATTGAGTCCATGCTATTTCTTATTATATATGAATAACAGGAAACCTAAGAACTTATAGAAATATCAGAGATTTTATCTTGTTGCCGTATGTACAGTACATGTGGTTTTAATTGCTTTTCTGAGTGATTATGCTTTATTAGTCAGAACTTTCTGTCATGAATTGAAAGAATAAAACATTGAACATGGCTTGAATTGAGAAAAGGAATACATTGATTCGCATAAACTGGGAAATCCTAGAGGAAATTTCTCAACTTGGCTGAATTAAGAATTTAGACAATGTTATCAATAATAAATCAACCTATTTTTCTCTCTCTCTTCAATCTCTTGGTTCTACTTCTTGCAATTTAGCTTTATTCTCAAGAAAGATGTGGCTTTAAGCTATCCTGTGCTTATAGTTCTTAACTATTACAGTCTCAAAGAAGACTTTCACTCTCACAGCATCCTTATGGATCCCCATGTAAAATAAACACATAAAATGGTTTATGGGAAAATCAATCTCTAGTTAATTGCCACTTTCACCTTCTCTCTAAAAGCATTTCTCCTGATCCCTGAACAAAATCTCAGGCTTGTTTTATATCTTTTAGTTAATAACAAATAGTTTTCTTTCTTAATGTTAAAAAACCCGGGCTAATATTAAAACTTCAATGTTTCATCCACTTCATTTCGTCCTCCAGACTCTCCCTTCTTCAGACTGGAAATTCTGCAATGGGAACACATAGGTGGTGTTGGTTTCCTCACCTTTTTCTGTTTTTGCTTCTTTACTCCTGTCCCATTCACTATGCTTCTTTTAAATCCTTTAGTGTTGGAATAGAGAATTAGGAGAAGAAAGGACAGAAAAGGTCTGCTCATATGATGTGGTCATTATCTAGCATGGGTGCCCTCTGGGACTGGCAGGTGTCCAAAGGCTTACTCTTCTATTGGGATGAACAAAACATTAGTTAAGTTTTTTTCATAAGTTTCCTCTGTTGTAATGCTTCATTGTTTTTAACTTCATTCAAAATAATTTTGTTAGATTGTATTGAGACCATTGTCATATCAGTGCTGCATTAAAAAAAATACTTATCAAAATTGGTGGGCTCTTTTGTGTAGCCATTTTAATATTCAAGATGGAAGAAAACAGCAATATTTTGGTATATTATACTTTATTATTTCAAGAAAGGTAAAAATGGAACTAAAATGCAAAAATATTAAAAATAAGACAGAAAGAAAATGGTGGTGCTCTTGACTGGGAGTCCTTTAAAACATGCAAGTCTGTCTGTCTTCCACAGGCGTCATATCGCGTCTTTTGTGCCTCACATCTTGCCCCCAGACTCTGGAAGTCCAGGCCACTTGTGTTGTGGCTCTTTTGGTGGGCTTGGGAATGAGCCTCACTACAGGCAGTATGAGTTATCCGTTTACTATGAGTTTGTCTTGCCAGGCTTGCCTGATGTCCTGGTGCTGTCTTGAGTAGAGAAACTTTTCTAATTTTTGATATGTCTTGGTAGATGTGTGTGGCTCTTCCATAGAGTACCTTTTTCATCAATCATATAGGTGATATTTTGGTTTTTTATTTTATTATTTATTTCTCACATTGTTTGGAATCTAGGTAGGAAAAGTACTTTCTCTATTAGAGCATAGGAAAGCTCTCCAGTTATCTATAGACTATCTCTTACTGAGAAACACTAATCTACTGGGGAAAATATAAAATAAAATGGAGAAGGCCTAGGACATGGCCTCTGCCTTCAAATTTTTACTTTACCTAGAGAGCTAGATAAGTAAAACAAAACATACAGTTCAGAGAACTTGCCCCAAATTAGGAAGAGTCAGAGCTTGAGTTTGAACCCAGTTCTCTCTGATTCCAACATCTTAATCCTTCCTAAGACCTTACTCTGACTTTTAGAAGCTTAGAGTTTAACAGAGTATCTGGTACTCAATCTTCATTTCAAGATAATAAGAAAAACCTTACTTCTATCAAGTGTTTTTAGGTAATAAATATTATGATAGAAGGTCTTTCTTCATATGCCAATGTCATTACTTGGCAATGACACAGTGACTGTCTTGGTCAGCTCAGGCTGCTGTGACAAAGTACCATGCACCTGGGGACTTATTAATGACAGACGTTTCTCACAGTTCTGGAGGCTGGAAGTCTGAAATCAGCATGCCAGCATGGTCAGGTTCTGGTGCGGAATCACGGTCAGGGCTGCAAATGGCTGATTACTTCTTGTGTTCTCACGTGAAGAAAAGAGAGTGAGCTAGTTCTCTGGCCTCTTCTTTTAAGAGCACTAGTCTCATTCATGATGCCTCTACCCTTATGACCTAATTACCTCGCCAAGGCCCCACCCCCAAATACCATCACATTTAGGTTATTTCAACTTAAGAATCTGGGGGGACACAAACATTTAGTCCATAATAATGTCCTGAGTATAAGTACATGAATCAGCATAATTATTAAAGCTCATCTCTGGCACCCAACCAGTTTAGTCACTCTCTACTTGTATATACTGACCATGTATGTGTGTGCTCACCAAAAAGCAATGCGTTTTTCATATTCTGAAACATCAGAAAACAATTCAAAATCATAAAACCCCAGTTTCTGAGATTTCAAAAGGATTATTTTTACTGTACTTTGTTACGTATTTAAAGAAATATAACATTCAATTTCACAAAACTGACATTTGTATTCTGATTTTATTTTAAAAGTGATTTTTTAATATATCCACTCATTTGATACTTATAATGATGTTATGGAATAGATTATCATCATCATTATTATTATCAACATTGTAATTATCAGTATATTATCAGGAACC
The DNA here is from genome assembly GCF_016772045.2 of Ovis aries. NCBI lineage: Eukaryota > Metazoa > Chordata > Mammalia > Artiodactyla > Bovidae > Ovis > Ovis aries. The sequence goes on from NC_056055.1 coordinate 18,703,122, forward strand.
TAAGGCTCAGAGTTATAAAATAGCTTGCCAAGTTAGCAGCTGGCTGGGTTCTCTTCTGATTGTAAATCTTTCTGCTCTACTTCAGTGCCTTGGATACTGCCAGCAGTCACTCTAGCTTTTCTTTGGCTAGTTCCTCCAGAATGATGGATATATTAAAAAAGTTGCCAACGTGACTGCAAGGGCTGATTATTAGCTGGCTAGAAATAAAACATGTATCAGACACTGTGGTAAAGTACATTTATACAGGCATTGTTTTTGATTATGAAAAGCTGGTATGATAGGTACTTTTTTGAAATATTAAATCATATTTTGCTTTTCTAGTTATAAAAGAAAAGAAAAAAGAATGAGCACTATTTATGTTTTAGACTTTGTATTTTCCTCTCCTCATTTCAAGAAGGCAACCAGGACCTTGTATTCCCTTCCCTTGAATATAATTTCTAAGCAAAACATAATTACTGATAGAAAAATCACTTTTTATAGCCTTTTTAGAAGCTTAAATTCCTGGCAGGTATCATGAGAAAGACAAAAGAGAAGCCAGTCTCTTCCAGGATGAGAAGTAGATAAAAGCAAAAAGGGTATGGCAATCTGCTAATTTATGGTGTATTTGAAATGTGAAGTCTGATCCATTGAAAATGCCCATGGAAAAAAGGCTATTTCAAGGGAATGATTACTTGAAAAAGGTCAGAAGGCTGGGCCTTAGACATTATGGCTGAAACATAAGCAAACATTCTGGTGCCTGACAGTACTACAAAAGCTCCAGAGCCACAGGGCTTTGAAATTCAGTATAGGATGAATGTTAGGTGTATCAGCTCTTCAGGAATGTCTCAAAGGCAGGCAAAGCCTCTGGACATGGTTTTACAAAAGTCTCCATCTGTATGAAGGCAGAGAGAGAAAGGATTCACCAAAAATTGCTTTTCTAGACAGATACTAGCTGGAAACTGGGAGTCAGATTTAATTTTACTTAAAGACAATAAAGCTTATACATGCATATGTGTGAAATGGAATTGCATAGTTGAAATGAGCCTGGCAAATGTGGACCATTTCTGACATTGAATGATGGGTGTATCGGGGCCCATGATGCTATCCTCTTTTTGTTAAAAAAATTATAATGAAGGATTTTTAAGAAGTCAACAAGGTAACAATTCTTACACTCCTGTTTATAGAAAAAGATTCATCATGGTGATGCTGTAAAGAGTCTAAGAAGTACAAAATGCCTGCCATGGGCTTAGAATGGAGAGTGGACAGTATACATGACCTGCATTTTCCATTCTTGAATAATATTCTCCAATGTTTATGTTTTATACAGATTCATCAAAAATCACAATATTCTGTTTTAGTCATCCTAACACAGAAATACAACAAATATGTCATGCTTTTGTGGGGATGGGTTAATAATTTGAATCGACAGCCATGTCTTTTATTATAAATAAGGTTATTGTCCAATATTTAATTCTATAGCCTTTTAAACCAAAACCTGAAAGAAATGTTTCTGCTTGCTTTAGTTCCTGGGGAAGCTCTACTAGGAACAGATACAGAATTTAACTAGAGTCTCTGATCCACTAAAGCTGCTAGATCCATATAATCTTGCTGGCTTTGGTCCACCTGACTAGAAAATGATGAAATAAAACCCAGCCTGTATCTACACCAGAGTCTGGGGGCTGGATTTCACTTCCAAGCTCAGAAAGAAAAACAAAAAACCTAGTATCCAACTCCTCCTCCACCATCAGTCACGATGCCCAGCATCAGAATTCAGATTCCTACTCTTCGGAGAGCCCTAGAGCTGTCAGGCTCCCTGAGGCTCCCCAGTCCAGTCGCCAGCTTCTTTCAAGTTATGCGGTAAGACCTGCAGCTCAGCTGGCCCGTAAGCCTGAGTCAGCAAAGCTCCTTCTTCCAGACTGTATTCCTAACACCAAGATACCCAAGATGAGCTTAGTCCAACAGAGAGAAGTCTGAGCATCACCGGAGAGGCCTGGAGCACATCTCTATGGACTGCTGGCCCTCCTGCTGCCCCGGGGAGGGGCTGTGCTCCTGGGAGGCAATCATGACTGAAAGCTTCTGGTAGCTCAAGTAGATTTGAAATTAGCTCCCGAGGAGCATGTACTACTGAGCAACTCTCCACAGACCTCTCTAGGTCTTTGAAGAATGTTCAACCACACTTAGGACTAACCCACGCCCGGCTATTTCCCCATTTCCAAAACGGCTGCTTTGGAACTGCTCTCCCACATTCAGGCCCCTGGGGGTTTCCTGTCTCTCAGAGCTGAGGGTGGAGTATCAACCCCTGTAGCGTAGGGAGCAAGCGTGCAGTGCTCAATTGCCTCTGACTCTTTGCGACCCCGCCAGGCTCCTCTGTTCATGGGATTCTCCAGGCTAGAATACTGGAGTGGGTTGCCATTTCCTTCTCTAGGAGATCTTCCCAGCCCAGGGATTGAACCGAAATCTCCTGCGTCTCCTGCATTGCAGGCGATTCTTTTACTGCTGAGCCACCCTGGAAGGTCTCAAAGACCTCCCCCCAAATTTCAAAATGATGTACAGGAAGAAAATGTTACAACTTTTATTTATATTCGTCTTTATTTAATGGGCTGAAAAGAAAGTACACTTAAAACGTATATGAATGACAGTGGAATCTCCACTCGGTGCATGCGTCCCTTAGGTATAAGCTGTACCCTGAAGGGAGAGTATAAATTCCACACCTCAAAGGGATTGACAACTACACCCCCACACTTCCATTCAAGTACATAGCACCCTAGTGTGGTTCACATAAGCTTGGCTATGTGTATTTATGAATTTGGTATCATGAAATGTAGACTCTATATAATGCTTAAATTGTAATGACATAAGGCGTGACTGTATAGATCTATTTTATGCAGGTGTTATTTTCATTTTGTGCAACATCGTTCACTTATTATCTTTTGTCAAAGAAGCTAAAAGAGTAACAGTTTTCTTTCACTAAATGACAAGTGTTCCAAATTCACTGACCTTTTCTGTGATGACAAGTAGCTGTTGATAGAATGCCACCTAACAGAGATCCTTAAAAAAGATAAAGACACATTGTCTTCTTTCAAGGTAGAGGTGACATTCTAACAATGAGTGAGAAAATGATTGTTTTTTGCTTTGCTTTCTTTTATTTTTAATCCTTCTCTGGGAAAAGAACGTTGAAAAATAATGTTTGGAAGTGTTTATATTATTGTCAAAAATGATGTGTCTCAGGCATAAGCTTCTCATATCTTACATTTAAGAATAATTGAAGCAGAATTCTCTAACATGTTTTAAGAACTTTGAAATAAAAAGTTTCAGTGTTTTTTTTTAAACCATTTGATAAAAATATTAAAATCCCTTCTGACTCATTCCGAAAAGAAAATCTGATTTTGACATCAGGAAAAGGGAGAATTTATTGACTGTTTACAATGCAAATGAACAAGAAATTTTTAAAATGAAGCTAAGATATTAATACTGTGATTTAGAAAGTGCAGCCAATGATGCACCTCCTCTGTTGGATGCACAGATCTTTTGAGAAATATCTTGCGGCAATATTTTTATGGTCATCAAAACCAAGTATGAAAATAAAATAAATACAGCTAGACTTTAAATTTCTGCAACATAAAGCATTGAATCCAAATTTTTATTTAATTAATGACGCATATTCCCATCATATCACAATGCTCAAAGTGTTGTTAATAATTTAGTGAGCATGTAAATACAAATTCTTGTTTAATTAATACAAATACTTTATTTCTAGTTCACTTGATTGCACTCTTTGTATAATGTCTATTTTTGTAAATTGTTTGCAGTGTGCATAATACGTAGCGCTTGCATGCATGCATGCTAAGTCACTTCAGTCATGTCCAACTCTTTGCAACGCTATGGGCTGTAGCCCCCCAGGCTCCTCTGTCCATGGGATTCTCCAGGAAGAATTCTGGAGTAGGTTGCCATACCGTCCTCGGGATTTTCCCAACCAGGGATTGAGCCTATGTTTCTCTTACAACTCCTGCATTGGTAGGTGGGTTCTGTACCACTAGCGCCACCTGGGAAGCCCTGCATAATACCTCGTACTATATTACAAATATGTATACACACATACATGGGCACACACGTGTGTGTGTGTGTGTGTGTGTATGTATAGAGAGAGAGAGAGAAGGTTGGGGGGGGGAAGGGTGGGTGGGGAGCCAAAACATATGAAAAAATGTTCCTAGGTCACATGCATGAGATCCAAAATATCTGACCATAGCTTTTCAACCACAGCTTAAATCAGAGACTCTAAGGACAGTTCATCTCCATAACCCTAGGGTTAAATTCAAAACTTGGCTTCTAACTGTGAGTGATGGATGAAAAATTTAGTATGACTAGAGGTTTTAATTGTTCTCAGATAATAATAAGCATCAATGAATCCTTTCAAAAATGTTTTAATTCAACCAGGTACACACAGGGCAGTAAAATAAAATTGCAAAATATTTACCTTTGTAAAATATTTTCTATTTCTGTTGTACCTGAGAAAATGTGCCCGATGTTTTTTCTATTAACCACTAGATGGCAATAGCACTGTATTACTCTCTATCTCACTTCCTAGGCAGCCTAGAGGTCTTGGAGGTGGCACTTGGAATAAATGTTATCTCTGCAGATATTTGCCAAGAAAGGGCATATCTGCTTTAGGAACTCTGAGATTGATATTATTAGTGCAAATGCATTTCTGTGCTTGTTTTTTTGGTTGCATATGTCTATGGCTCCTGCAACGGTTATCCACCAATTTGATTATCTTGGGGCTGTAAATTATTATAGCAAAATCAATAAAGAATTTATTTTAAGACATATGAGTTCATAAAGGTCTACACATGGAAAGTTAAAAATAACTGCAGTGCTTTTATATAGCATTCTGTACTCTCCTCTCTCCCCTTCTTCCTCCTAACCTATTGGCTTTGGAATTGCTGAATGACGTCTCATGTTTTTTCACAGCTATAAACATAAAGGCAACAGAAGTGGGAGTTCTGCTCTTGCTTCTTTTCCTGGCTCTTGTTGTGTGTTCACAAATAAGTCACCTAACTGTGACTGAGAGCTCTCCGGTTCCTCTTCCATGGAACAGATCTACAAAGAGCACCTGCAAAATGCATGAGGTTTTGGACAGAAAAATGGCAGAACTGGAGACGGGATAATGACTGGGCAGCATGAAACACTCTTTGGCTCATTATCTTGAGAAGAGTGATACTGTGTAATTTTATTCTGAAATAGAAACAAAATGCAAATAAATAGTTTCACAGGCGTTTTGTTTGCATTTACTTCTGTAGCCATAGCAGAGTAGTGGGAGAAAAAAAAATAAAACCATGCCCAGAGTCCTAGAGTTGGTGTGATCACTAACTTGTTGCTGTGGTTGTTCAGTTACCCAGTCGTGTCTGACTCTTGCGACCCCATGAACTGCACCACACCAGGCCTCCCTGTTGCTTACCATCTCCTGGAGTTTGCCCAAATTCATGTTCATTACCTCAGTGATGCCATCCAGCCATCTCATCTTCTGATGCCCTCTTCTCCTTTTGCCCTCAATTACCGATCATTAACTAGTTTGACCTAAAGCCCTCAAGATGAGACATAACAATATCCTTTAAGATTTCTTTGTTTTCTACGACTTTAAAAACTACTAGCTCTAAATGACTCAAAAATTGGAAAAAAGGGTCAAATTAGATTTTTTTAAAAAACCTCTTAACCTTTAAATTTGTGTCTTTTTATTTCTCAAATAGTTTTAGCTCTGACAGGTTCAAAATTGCAATTTGATTTTAGCATCTTTCTATGTCCTGAAAACTGCATCTTGTTCTCCTCCAATTTTTAAAGCTTTCTGAAGGCAATATTTAAAAAGAGAGTGAGAGAGTGCTGAAATGCACACACCCTGAATGTTTATTTTATTAAATTAAGTAAATATGAGCGAAGAAAAAACAAAAGGCCACAGTTTTCTGTAATATATTTAAGGCATACTTGGCTGTTTTATATGGAATAGACTCCAGGAGTTGGTGATGGACAGGGAAGCCTGGCATTATGCAGTCCGTGGGGCTGCAAAGAGTCGGACACGACTGAGTGACTGAAGTGACTGAACTAACATGGAATAGAGTATAAGTGACTAATATCCCTCAAGCTTTCTACACTCACTTAACTTAAATTCCATCTCAATATAATTCTAATAAGTTTCTTTCAGAGAGAATACTGAAGGATTATTTTGGGTTTGAATCTTCTCTTGGCTGCCTACAAGCAATTGATAAATGTGCCATCTCAAAAAAAACAAAAACAAAAAACAAAAAAACAAAAAACCCAAGCTGTTATTCATTCAACAAACTCACACAGAGCAATCCAGCTATTGTGTTCCCACAGAACTGTCTAGAGCTGGAAGGAAGCAAATGGCAAAGGGGTTTTCTGCTTGTGTGCCTTTGTTTTCAGGGGGAATATTTTTTCTGGGTATCTCCCTCACTTTGCTCACATCTCTTTGGCCAGAATTGGGCCCCAAACCCCCTTTTGACTCACCCATGGGAAAAGTGTATAGGAAAAACATTTTATAGGGGAAAACATTTTATAAAAGAAAACATTTGAATTTGGTCTTGAGAAAACTATGGTCTTGATATAATATTATACAGAGAATAGAAATGCATCAGAGAAGGCAATGGCATCCCACTCCAGTACTCTTGCCTGGAAAATCCCATGGATGGAGGAGCCTGGTGGGCTGCAGTCCATGGGATCGCGAAGTCGGACACGACTGAGAAACTTCACTTTCACTTTTCACTCTCATGCATTGGAGAAGGAAATGGCAACCCACTCCGGTGTTCTTGCCTGGAGAATCCCAGGGGCAGAAGAGCCTGGTGGGCTGCCATCTCTGGGGTCGCACAGAGTCGGACACGACTGAAGCTACTTAGCAGCAGCAGCAGTACCTTGATAAGTCATTTATTTTTAAGAGACTTCTTGTCCTTAATTGTAAAATGGTGCTGCGGGCCACCAGGCACTGCAGGAGCAAGGTGTGAGAGGAGTCGTCTGGGCTTGCAGAATCCTGTTGCTGGAGAAGCCGTAGTGCTGCAGGAACCGGGACTGAAGTTGTATGCAGTGAAGGGACCAAGCACTGAAGAAGCTGCAAACACTGCGGGAGCCTAAAAGTGGAGCACTCTGAAACCTGAAAAAAGATCCCTTCCTCTGCCGCTGATCATCTCCCCAGGACTCTCTGTTGACAAACCTTAGCATTGCACTTTAGTTCAAAGAAGAAATAATTTAAACCACAACTGCATTTCACAGATCAGGCAAAGAAGAGTAGATTTGTAGTTGATAGGCCACAAAATGATCAAGGCACACTGGCTAACTTAGCTTCCTTTTTGGGGGTGCATCAGTGCAGACTCATTCCCTGATTTTATCCAGAGGACTCCGTCAGCATGAATGGCCAATCAGAGATAGGCTGGCTAGCTTCCAGGGAAGGGCCGTCTAAGGATGCTGACTGCATTAGGCAAAGCAGTCATATATCCTAGCTCCCTCACCTTCTCATGAAGAAGAAATTGTTAATCCTGTCAAATTCTAGGCCACAGATTCAACCACAGTTGCTAATGGGCAGGAACACTGTGCCAAAAATATCAGGAATCAACATTAGACTTTTTTCCTTCACTTTTTCTCTTTTATGGTGCTATTGATAGGAACTCTGTTATTTCTAATTTTTTCCATAAAACCACATCCTAGTCAGTGTTTTAGGTCCCTTATACCATGTGGTTGGTCATTGGGTGATAATACTCCAAAATTTGAATTTAGGCTGATTGGACACAAAGGGCCACGAACCTCTAATTCAGCTTTTCCAATATTTTGCATTAAGAGTTATTAGGTGCTTACCCCCAAATAACAAACTAATATTTGTTTCCCATTGGCTTTGTTCTCTGTGTCCCTCTCCCTGTAGAATTTTCAGGGATGAATTATGATTTGCAGAACAGGATTCAAGCATTCCTACATTTTCATCGTCGAAAGTTGCTCAGTTGCGTCCGACGCTATTCAGTCCATGGAATTCTCCAGGACACTGGAGTGGGTAGCCTTTCCCTTCTCCAGGGGATCTTCCAACCCAGGGATCAAACCCAGGTCACCCGCATTGCAGGTGGAATCTTTACCAGCTGATCCACCAGGGAAGCCCTATGTTTTCATAATCACCTTCAAACTTCCAGCTTAATTTCTCACAACTGTCATCTTGTTTTTGCAACCAAATGCCTAAAGTAGTTGACATTTTTAAAATACTTCTTATACTTACAATCATAAATGCAGAAATATTTAAGTAGCAATTTATATTCTTCAACAGATTATATATATATATATATATATATATATATATATATAACAGCTTCATAAACAACTTCACATGTTTCCCTAGATCATCTTTACAACTTTTTAATGACATTGTTTTTACCTTTTTTCATACCTAGGAAAACTGAAGAGGCTAAATACATTTCTCAGAATCATTTTAAAAAGGCAGAGTTGGTTTCTAGGCACAGGTGTCCTGATTCTTAATCCTATGTTCTTTCAAATCAATCAAAATTAATTTTAAAATTCCTGGCACTCTTATTTACAAATAATAGGTATCTATAAATGTTGACTTTATAAGTCCTTGGGCTTCCCTGGTGACTCAGACAGTAAAGAATCTGCCTGCAGTGTAGGTAGACCTGGGTTTGATCCCTGGTTCAGAAGATCCCCTGGAGAAGGAAATGGCAACCTACTCCAGTATTCTTGCCCGGAGAATTCCATGGACAAAGGAACCTGGTGGGCTACAGTCCATAGGGTCACAAAGAGTTGGACACGACTGAGTGACTAAGCACAGCACAGCCCTCTATTTGGTGCTAGCTGCTTCCTTTGTGTATGATGTAGGTCCTGTTAAGGCAGCTTACTTTCAGCTCCCATTGCTATGGTAATGCTAATTATTTAATAGCTTGTTCTAAAGGCCAAGCTCCCAATGGAGATTGTACACAGGGCTCCTGCTATAATGAGCATGGCTTCTGGTGCTGGGAAGAAATACATTTTGATCTGTTCCTACCGTATTACAAAGTGGCTTTGCCATTTGTAATTTTTGTTCATTGGGAAACAAGATAAATTCACCCCAGTATGTGCTCATGCTGTTTAAACCTCCACACTTGTTTTTAAAGTTCTCAGAAAATGTAACTCTAAAAAATAGCATTTAGGACAGCAGGGTCAATTGTTATAGATAGACTCAGATAGTAAAAAGCATAGGATATCTGATGCTTTTTTAAAAAAGGTTTTTTTTCAAAATACTGTCGGGCATTAAGAGCTTTTGAAGAAGCAATGTTTAACTACTGTTATTGCCAGACCACACAATCAGTCCCTGTTCATTCAGGATATTTGGCCCACAAAAATGCACTTCCCTGGTAATGTAGGAAACTTGATTAGTGGTTCTACAGAGAAATAGAAAATAAGGAGGCAAGATGCTCATTTCTTCCTCTCTGTTATCTCTGTCAGTGGTGGAACATCCTCAGAAGCAAATGTGCTCTTGGATTCTGGTAACACTTCTTCCCTTTTGTTCTCTAACATTCGGGGAGATACGTGGTTTCTACTAATTTTGGGAAACATTCCTTCTTCTTTATTCTTCCAGGACCCCTCCTCAATTTTCCTGTTCCAACTTTCCACTGCTAGGGTAATCAATCTGAGTGTATGTTAGTCGCTCAGTTGTGTCTGACTCTTTGCGACCTCATGGACTATATCCTTCCAGGTTCCTCTGTCAATGGGATTCTACAGGCAAGAATACTGGAGTGGGTTGCCATTTCCTTTCTCCAGAGGTTTTTCCTGACCCAGGCATTGAACCCAGGTCTACCTGCATTGCAGGCAGGTTCTTTACCATCTGGGCCACCAGGAAAGCCCAGGATAATCAATTCCTTCATTCAGAGCCCCCTAAAAGATTGTTTTCCTGATTGAACCTAAATGATAGTGGAAATAAATCAGTATGTTGATTTTAAACTGTGTCAAGATCTTTAAAGGAGATAAAAGGTAAAATGGGGTTCTTTAGATATTGTTATCAAAGCCTTCTTAAAAGTGAGATGAGCTGGGGTCGCAAAGAGTCGGACACGACTGAGCGACTGAGCTGAACCGAACTGAAGGACACCTGAAGGAAGTGTGCTTCTTTGGATGATGACTAGTGATAGTTTGGATTAGAGAAATGGCAGTGGAGATGAAGTGGGTGGATTCAAGATGCATTTTCAAATATAATACAAAAAGAATCGTTCATGAAAAAATAAAAATTTGGGTAAGAGCAATAAAAGATGGTGTGGTAGGCTGAATGTGCCTGCATGCTAAGACGCTTCAGTCATGTCCCACTCTTTGAGATCCTATGGACTACAGCTCACTAGGTCCCTCTCTCTGTCCATGGGATTCCCCAGGCAAGAATACTGGAGTGGGTTGCCATACCCTCCTCCAAGAGGTCTTCCTGACCCAGGGGGTTGAAGCCATTTCTCTCATATCTCCTGCATTGGCAGGTGGATTCTTTATCACTGTCACCACCTGGGAAGCCTGGTAGGCTGAGTAATAGCCCCCAAACACACTCAGTTTCTAATCCTTAAAACCTGTGACGGTTACTTTACTTGACAGAAGAGACTGCAAATGTTATTGAGTTTAGCATCTTGAGCTGGAGAAGCTTAGGCTGAATTGCCTGGGTGGGGCCTAAATGGAATCATATGCGTCCTTGTCAGAGGGAGATGCGATAGGGTGGAGAAGGAGGCCGTGTGACAGAAGCCAGGGGAGGCAGAGTCAGGGAGAAGGTGCCAAACACTGGCATCCAGGATGGAGGACAGGTCCCAAGCCAGAGAGTGAAGGCAGGTACTAGAAGCTGGAAAGCGAAAGGAAATGACTTTCTCCCTTAGAGGCCCTGGAAGAAATGCAGCCCTGCCAACTGCTTGACTGTGGCTCAGCAAAATCCATTTTGGACTTCTGGCTTTTAGAACGATAAGAAAATTAAGTTGTCTTGTTTTGAGCCACCACATTTGTGGCAATTTGTCAGAGCAGCCCTAGGAACCCAACACAGATGACTCCCAGAATTTCATTTTGAGCAACAAGGTAAGTGTGATATCATTTAATAAAAATGAGAAATATTGGGAAATGAGCAAGCAGTTTTGAAGACTGGAAAGTATCAAGAAATATCAAGAGATCATTTTGAACCTGCAAGTCTTTAGATCTATGAGTAACCCAAATTATAAATGATTAGTTGGCTGTTCAATATTTTCTACTTGAAATTGGCCAAATTTCCTGGGTTGGCTGTGGGTTTTCTTCACACTTGGGAAATATTCAACCTTATTTCTTCAAATATTTATTCTGCTCCATTATCTCTCTTCTCCTTTGCTGGGACTCCCATTCTAATATGTCAGACTTCTTGATATTATTTGACAAATCACTGAAGCCCTGTTATTTTTTTCCATTAAAAAAAAAATCTGTCTGAGTTTGGAAATTTATATTTACCTGTCTTCAATTTAATGGATACTTTTCTTCTGAAAATCCTTATTTTAATTTCAAATATTTTATTTTTCAGCTCTTGGATAGCCATTTGGTTCAATTTTAGTTTCCATATATTTTCTAAAATATGTTTACTAATATCCATTTTTCCTATTAACCCTTTAATATAATATTCATTTTAATTATTAGCTAATTCCAATATCTGTGTATATTCTTATTGGCTAATTTTTATTTTGGATACAGGTATCAGTTTCCTGCCTCTTTTCATTTCTAATAATTTTATTCTACATTGAATAATATTTTGTAGAGTTTGGATTCTGCAACATTCCTCTGAAAAATGTTAGTTTTATTTTACCAGGCAATTAAGTTGCTGGTGAATCAAATTGTTTCTAATTTGGTTGATTTTGTTTTTAGTTTTGTTAGAGTGACTGTAGTTGCATTTTCACTCTCAATTCAGGGCATAGCTTTTAGCCCTGGGAATGATCTCTCCTACTGTTAGATGTGGTCCTTCTGAACACCAGTTACAAACCCTAGATTTGATTCCTCTAATTAGGTGGGATTTGAATTCCAAACTGTGTCTCCTCAACATTAGGCAGCTACTAAAATTCCTGTTCCGTGTTTCAGCCTTCCAACTGTTGTTCTCTGCTAAGTTCACTAGAATCTCACTGTACACACGTGCAGTTAAATTTTGAAAGAGTTCACACACAGGTTGGGGGCCACACCTTCTGTGGTTTCATCCTTTCCTGCTCTTATCCATCCCCATCAGTTTCTAGCAGCCCTGATCTTTGACCTCAGACTTCTCTTTCTGGCTTGAACTCTATCTCCTGTGCACAGGGCAAACTGAGGAGCATTATCATGTGGAAAGCCAGTTAACTATGGATTTCATCCAGTGTGTCTCAGTTTTGGAAAGTATAATATCAGCTCCAGTTTCAGCCTGTTTTCAGTTGATATGCAGAGACAGAAATATATTTGTCCAAAGTTTATAATTGTTACTGGCAGGAGACTTAATCCAATATAAATCGCCATACTATCATCAGAATCCTGACAGTTGAACTGTTGAATCTTGATTTCTAGAGCTAATATAAAAATTCATATTTACCAATAGAAACATAATCTAGTAAAGTGCTTCTAATTCTTGGTTTCATATTTGAGGAACCTATTTACCCATACTACCGCCAGACTATCTGATTCAAATAAATCAATTTCTGAAGGTATCCTTAGTTGTTTAAGCTCCTCAGGTGATTAAAAGATGCACTTGGAGTTGAGAATCTCTGATCTTGAAGATCAAAGCAGTAAGAGAAGAAGTAGATTCAGATTTAAGCTTCAGTATCATTCAGTAAAGGAACTGAGGAGGAACAACCAGAAGAAAGTGGTGTCCTGAAAGCCAAGAGGGAAGAGTTTTTCTAATCAGGGAGAGATCATCAGATGTGTTAAGTGCTGCTCAGAGTTTAAGTTGACAGAAAAGCACTCGTATTTTGCAACATGGTATTTGTTGGTGATTAATATGTCAAATCAAAGGCGAGAGTTTTAATATTGTGATCAGAGTAGATGAGCAGGGTTGGGATATACATACCATTAATATGTCTCAGATGTGGATACAAAGAAAACCTTTCTGTTACTGCTCTCATCCAGATGTCTTCTATGGTTGCATAGTCATGAAAGAAAAATTAAACTGCCCACCATAGCTCTCTCTCTTCCAGTTTGGAAGTCTCTTTCAAGTCAAGTCAGCCTCTTTGAGATCCTTAGTCATGACCATAAATTGAATCAACTGTGTCCTTTTCCCTCTGTCTTTTTATGTATGTGTGGTACGGGCTGGAGAGACATTGAGTTTCTGGGTTGCATGTGTGCTATCTGGGATATTAGGGTTACAGAATGGTGGATTTCCAATGAGTCTTCACTAGATTCCTTATATGCATCCAGCAACAACCAAGTGGCTGGATAAGGTATTACGCTTGTCAGGTTCCTTGTTCTTGTATCTGTTCTGAAGTCTGGGGTCACAACTAGAATCTCTGACCTTGAAGTCTCCCAAATCTATATTCCCTCCTCTAGGCTTCCATACCATTTCTTCATTATTCCCCGCAGTACATCTGAAACAAGGCTAAAGTTTTAAAATAAGGACTTATTAAAGATCAAACGTATGGTAATGATAAAGGGAATATAGCAAATAATATGTAAGTTGGTAGTCCATAGAAAAATATTAACGCATGTTTATGTTAGAGGCCCTAATTCAAGAGATCAAACTTAGATATCCACTCGAAGTTATTCCTCTTTTCTTTGTTCTGCTTTGATAATTCGTCATTTCCCAGTGTTTTCCTGGAAACTGCTTGTTCCAAAGATGACTGATTCTGATAATATCTTAGCCTTTTAGGCAGATCACCTCTTCATACAATCTATCAGAATGTAATAGTTATAATAAAATATAGTAATTCCAACACCCCCAAAAGATGAACACTAAGCAAGTGGCTCATTTTCTTAAATTTCAAATACAAAAATATTGAAGCATTAAATTAAAAAAAGAACAAATTGATTTACATATGAAAAACTTGAATATATGTTTAAAAGCAAAAGACAATTTTTCGTTGGAAATACAATTGAGAGATACACAAAATAATTTGAATAATTCATTAGTTTGAAAATACAATGCACATTTTTCCCCAAGGATTCAGAGAATGTAAAAACTGTATCTTGCTTAAAGGAAACATAGAGAATCTGGGACTCAAACTAAGTGACCTTTCTCAGTATTCACTGTTGCTGAAGGTGTACTTCTTGTTCCTATTTGTGAGGACTATATTTGCAGGTGAACTTTTATAAGGCTGATAGATGTGGGTGCTCCAGGTGCTAACTATGGAGCTTAGAGAAACAATACAAGCTGTAGTTAACTACATGGCCCGAGGTCTACACATGAGAAAACTTCTAAAGTATGAATCTAGGGGTTAAGTGAATGACTGAAATAAAGAAGCAAGAAGAGAAACAAGTTCAAATAATTATAATGAATTGATATTATCTAGGAAGTTACTACCAAAAATGTAGTAGCATCATCAACATTATCTAGGAGCATGTCAGAAATTCAAACTCTCAGACCCTATCACAGACCGAATCAGAATTTGCCTTTAAATAAGACCTCTAGATGATTTGACACAGAGTTTGACAACTGATCTAGGGTATAGCTGAAAACAAAGCAAAGCTAATTTATGTAGAGTCTAGGGTTATAATTTTTAATTCTTTATAAAGCTGACTTGAATAAGATTATGATATCAAGGAGTGGGAAATAGAACTGGAGAGGGAAATTTAACTAATGCAATGATTTGGCCTCAGTGTGGCATGTAATGGTACAAGGTCAGAGGAAGTTATGGTAAATGTCTATTGAGGGAATGCAAGTCACATAGGAATGAATTTATATTGATTCCCATTATGGAATGTTTGATCTGAAATACTTTACCTCTGATGAGAGTTAATGCTTCTCCTTTGTTAAGCTGGAAGGAAATGAAACTCACTGATTTGCCAAGGTCCAGGAATAGCAATGATAGATCAAAATAAACATTAAATGCTAGTTCAAATATGTGTGGGTAACAAGGATTGGAACTGAAAGCACACTTGGTTGATTAGCGAGTGATAAAAACTCTTAAATCCTGAGTTTTATCACACCTAATAAACGAGGCCAGAATGAATTGAAAGTCTAATATGACAGCTCCTAAAATCTTACCTTCAAAACAATAATCAATGTTAAACATCAAAGTTAAATTGAAACTTGAAGTTGCTTCTGCCTACATAGCTTTGCACAGTCTGACAATTTTCTTCCTCTGAATTGGCCTTGGTAAAAATGTATTTGCTTATAATTATGGTTTCTTCATTTCATATATTCTTTCAGTTCAGTTCAGTTCAGTTGCTCAGTCCTGTCTGACTCTTTGCGACCCCAGGGACTGCAGCACGCCAGGCTTCCCTATCCATCACCAACTCCCAGAGCCTACTCAAACTCATGTCCATTGCATTGGTGATGCCATCCAACCATCTCATCCTTTGTCGTCCACTTCTCCCATGTTCAATCTTTCCAAGCATCAGGGTCTTTTCAAACAAGTCCATTCTTGGCATCAGGTAGACAAAATATTGGAGTTTTGGCTTCAGCATCAGTCCTTCCCAATGAATATCCAGGACTGATTTCCTTTAGGATTGACTGGTTGGATCTCCTTGCAGTCCAAGGGACTCTCAAGAGTCTTCTCCAACATCACAGTTCAAAAACATTTGTTCTTTGAGGCTCAGGTTTCATTATAGTCCAACTCTCACATCCATACATGACTACTGGAAAAATCATAGCTTTGACTAGACGAGCCTTTGTTGATAAAGTAATGTCTCTGCTTTTTAATATGCTGTCTAGGTTACTTATCACTTTTCTTCAAAGGAGCGTCTTTTAATTTCATGGCTGCAGTAACCATCTGCAGAGATTTTGGAGCCCCCAAAAATAAAGTCTGCCACTGTTTCCCTACCTATTTGCCATGAAGTGATGGGACCAGATCTTAGTTTCCTGGATGTTAAGATTTAAGCCAACTTTTTCACTTTCCTCTTTCACTTTCATCAAGAGGATCTTTAGTTCTTCTTTGCTTTCTACCATACGGGTGGTGTCATCTGCATATCTGAGGTTATTGATATTTCTCCTAGCAATCTTAATTCCAGCTTGGGCTTCTTCTAGCCCAGCATTTCTCAGGATGTACTTTGCATAGAATTTAAATAAGCAGGGTGATAATATACAGCCTTGATGTACTCCTTTCCCAATTTGGAACCCGTCTGTTATTCCATGTCCAGTTCTAACTGTTGCTTCTTGACTTGCATAGAGATTTCTCAGGAGGCAGGTCAGGTGGTCTGGTATTCCCATCTCTTTTGGAATTTTCCAGTTTGTTTTGATCCACACAGTCAAAAGCTTTGGCATAGTCAATAAAGCAAAAATAGATGTTTTTCTGGAGCTCTCTTGCTTTTTCAATGATCCAGCAGATGTTGGCAATTTGTTCCCTAGTTCCTCTGTCTTTTCTAAATCTAACTGAACATCTGGAAGTTCACAATTCATGTACTGTTGAAACCTGGCTTAGAGAATTTTGAGCATTACTTTGCTAGCACAAATGTAGATGAGTACATTTGTGCAGTAGTTTGAACATTATTTGGCATTGCTTTTCTTTGGGATTGGAATGAAAACTGACCTTTTGCAGTCCTGTGGCCACTGCTGAGTTTTCCAAATTTGCTGGCATATTGAGTGCAGCACTTTCACAGCATCATCTTTTAGGATTTGAAATAGCTCAACTGGAGTTCCATCACCTCTGCTAGCTTTGTTTGTAGTGATGCTTTCTAAGGCCCACTTGACTTCGCATTCCAGGATGTCTGGCTCTAGCTGAGTGATCACACCATCATGGCTTTGTAGGTTATGAAGATCTTTTTGTATAGTTCTTCTGTATATTATCGCCACCTCTTCTTAATATCTTCTGTTTCTGTTAGGTCCATATCACTTCTGTCCTTAATTGTACTCATCTTTGCATGAAATATTCCCTTGGTGTCTTTAATTTTCTTGAAGAGATCTCTAATCTTTCACATTCTATTTTCCTCTATGTCTTTGCGTTGATCATGGAGGAAGGCTTTCTTATCTCTCCTTGCTATTCTTTGGATCTCTGCATTCGAATAGATATATCTTTCCTTTTTTCCTTTGCCTTTAACTTCTCTTCTTTTCTCAGCTATTTATAAGGCCTCCTCAGATAACCATTTTGCCTTATTGCATTTCTTTTTCTTGGGGATGCTCTTGATTGCTATGCTCCGAGCCCATATCTCCGAACCAACCAAGAGAGCAAGTCCACCACAGTATTGCAAACGCAAGAAGGGAGTTTGTTTATTCCTAGCGTGCTAGGGCCCAAGTCTCATCCCACACAAGGGAATCTGACAAGAGCCATGAACAAAGGAGTATGGCGGCTTATATACAGGCAGTTTTTTGTCTCAGTTACAGGAGTAGCTGGCGTTACATGATTGGCCAGGTAGGATGAGCGCATATCCTGTCTCTTTCTGGTAAACATGACTCAGGTCCTAGAGACCGTTGTTTGGTCCCTAACATTCCCCCCTGTCCTTAGATCATATAGAGGAATCTTCCTCTCGGTCTTGAGACACAGTTTGATATTGTTGTCAAAGCACAAACAGCTGTATGGTATTTATGCGTTCCTTTACAAAGGCTACAAGTCTATTGGTAATGCATGGGCCAAAGGTAAGCATTAGTAAAAATACTAGCAGGGGTCCTAGCAAGGTGGAGATTAAGGTAGTCAGCCAAGGGGATTGTTGAAACCAAGATTTAAACCATCCCTGTTGAGCTTCACATTCTCGTTTACGTTGGGCTAGTCCTTTTTTCACTTTGGCCATAGATTCTCTAACTATTTTTGTATGATCCGCATAGAAACAGCACTCTTCTCCTAGGGCAGCACAGAGTCTCCCTTGTTGCAGAAAGAGCAGATCTAATCCCCTCTTGTTTTGCAGAACTACTTCAGATAGAGAAGTTAGAGACGATTCTAAATGACTAATAGATTGCTCTATACGGGTAATGTCTTCATCTATGGCCGCTCTCAGGGAGTTAAATCCTTGGCCTTGCAGGGACAGAGCTGTTATTCTGGTTCCAGCCCCGGCTATTCCAAGACCGAACATAGTTGCTATGGTTATGGTGGTAAGAGGTTCCCTCTTAACTTTATAAGTTTTTTTTTGGAGGATTTAGAGTTAATTTTTGGGCCCAATAATCATATATTGCTTTTTCTGGTCGGTACAGAATCTTTGGCATGACAGCCACCATAACACAGAAGTCTTCTTTGGGGTCAAAGATTGAGCTATGCAGGCATGGAGTTAGCCCCATGTGTGAACAGACCCACCATCTCCCCATTTGAGGTATTAACCATTTAGCTACAGGCAAATCATCAGGCTCGACGACATGCGCACAAAGTGGAGGCTTTGCTGGTAACACCGTGCCCATGCATAAGCCCTTTCCCCATACCTCTTTTATCGTCAGACCCACCTTTTGGTCCCCCCAATGACATTGAGGAGGATCGGTGCTGTTGGCCAAGTCATAAGAGGCATTGAGGCCTACTGCTTCGTAATAAGGGGGAATTAAGTTGTAACATAACCAACAAGATTTAGTTGCCTCAGGATGGGTCTGATTTAGGGTGGCATAAGCTGCCCTAATCAGCTTCCATAGGGGATCTATTTCAGCGAGCGCTTTTGCTTCGGGACTCACTGCCAAAGATGTTGGCATGGAAGTCGTTAGGCTGGGGGTTACAGCCAGCTTTTCTACTTTGTTGGGCCCGATACTGTGTACAAGAATTGGCTCTAAGACCTGGCTCACTACTATAATCCCTTTTCTATCAACCCCAAACCCTCTTGATTTCCTCGTCTGTAGCCCCTAAGATAGGCCAGAGATCCAGGTCCCCTCTTTTTTGTTTTTTTCTGGATTGAACCTTATTCTGACTTGTGCATAACTGCAACTTTCACAGCTAAAAGTTGGATCTCTGAGGACCCTAGGGAGGGGCTTGGCGAATGAAAAATTAAGTAAATCTCGATTTCCTACTTCCCAGCGCCAAGGTCCATCATTAGAAGTAACACAATCCCAAGTTTTACAATAAGAGTCTTGTGCCCCCCCACAGGTCTTCCAGTCATGCCTGGGTGCGCCTGGGCATGCCCAGAACCCTTGTTCTCGGAGATAACCCCTAGCCCAAGGCACATTTACCATCGGCTTAAGGTCAAAGTACAAGTCTGGCCACCATGTGTTTGGTGGGTGTATTGCGGTAGTGGAGTTTAGCACCTCTTGTGTTAGTCTATTTTGCAGCTTCTAGGTGATTTTGACGGTTTGATGCGGGTTCACGCTGGCAACTCTGGAGCAGAGTAACGGTCATCCACAAGAGGGCCCAGCCAAGTTGTCCTGGTCCTGTTGGCGCCTTCGAAGCTTTAGCCTCAAGGGGTTGGATGGGTGCAGAGATGCTTCCCATTTTTTCTTAGCGTCTTCTTGTTCTGCTGAAGCAGCTGGGCGTACGTGGTTGCAATGCACCCAAGGCCCGATACCGTCAACCTTTAGGGCAGTTGGGGTGGTAAGAAGAACAACATAAGGACCCTTCCATTTGGGTTCTAGTGCCTTGGTTTGGTGCCTTTTGACCCACACCCAGTCTCCTGGGCCAATGTCATGTGAGGGAATAGTTCCCTTATTTTGACCCACATGTATTTTCCGGAGCAGTTTCCAGACACGAGAGTGCACCTTGCTTAAGGCCATCAAGGCCTCTTGGAGTTGCCCCCAACGTGGGAGGTGGTAGTTTCTTTTCTTCAAATATTGGACATGCAGGGGGAGGTCTCCCATACAGAATCTCAAATGGGGTCAGATTAAGTTGATAAGGAGTATTATGCGCACGGAAGAGGGCGAAGGGAAGGAGGGTCACCCAGTCCCCGCCAGTCTCTATAGCCAATTTAGTTAAAGTTTCTTTTAGAGTCCGATTTATTTTTTTTACTTGCCCTGAGCTCTGTGGACTGTATTTACAATGTAACTTCCATTTAGTCCCCAGGGCTAGGGCAAGGCTCTGAACTATTTGACTCACAAAGGCAGGTCCATTATCAGAGCCGATGGTCACTGGCAGGCCAAACCTGGGAACTATTTTTTTCTAAAATCTTTTTTGCCACTATCATCGTGGTTTTTCCTTTTGTAGGAAAAGCTTTTACCCACCCTGAGAAGGTATCTACCAACACTAACAAGTACCGGTAACCATACTTGCCTGGCCTTACCTCGGTGAAATCTATTTCCCAGTGTTGCCCTGGTCCTTCTCCCCGATACCTCAGTCCTGCATGTTGTCCTTTTTCTGGCCTCATCTGTTGATACGCCTTACAAGCATGCACTACGTTCTTTACAGTTGTCTGGTGCCGGGGAAATCGCAGGCGCACAGTTTGAAAGAGCATCAGAGTCTTCTTTTCTCCCAGATGAGTAGACAAGCGCAAATGCTCACATAGTTGCTGTCCCAAGTGAGCAGGGAGTATCAAGTAGCCATCTGAGTCTTGGTACCATCCATCTTTATCTTTTTGAAGGTTGGTGTGTTTTTGGATCCAAGCAAAGTCTGTGGATGAATACTCAGGGGTTGGGGGCAGTTTCCATACCTGGAGGTGGAAGTCCGATCGCCAACACAGGGGTGATGAAATCTTTATCAGCTACTTTTCGAGCTGCCAGGTCAGCGGCACGATTCCCTCGTGCCGTGGGACTGTCACCCTTCTGATGTCCAGGTACGTGTACTATTGACACAGCCTGAGGCATCTGTACAGCCTCTAAAAGTCTACGGATTTCAGGCAAGTTTTTAATTTCTTTTCCTTTAGCTGTCAAAAACCCCCGTTCCTGATATATCGGGCCCTGGATGTGTACCGTGCCAAAAGCATAGCGACTGTCAGTGAAAATAGTTATTCTTTTTTCTTTGGCTCTCTCTAATGCTTGAATCAGGGCAATTAACTCTGCCTTTTGTGCTGAGGTATCCGGGGGAAGGGCCTCTGCCCACATCGTCTGTCCAGAGTCATCTACTACTGTGGCTCCCGCCCGTCTCTGTCCATCTGTTACATAACTGCTGCTGTCTGTGAACCATCTTAGCTCACTGTTATCCAGTGGAGTATCGGTTAAGTCCTTTCGCATTGCTGTTACCCCGGCCAGTATCTCATCACAATCATGGAGGGGGCTATTTTCCCCCGGATTGGGCAAAAGAGTGGCCGGATTTAGAGTGCAGGACATTTGGAAATGAATCCGTGGGGTGTCAAGTAGCAAGGCCTGATAGTGTGTCAAGCGGGCATTAGAAATCCATTTACCTGGGGGTTGCTTTAAAACTCTCTCTATGGCATGAGGAGTGTAGACCAAGAGTCTCTGTCCATAAGTCAGTTTATCAGCATCGTGGACTAAGAGCGCAGTGGCCGCGATGATATGGAGGCAAGGTGGCCATCTGGCTGCCACTGGGTCCAGTCTCTTGGAAAGGTAAGCTACAGGTCGCTTCCATGGTCCCCATCTCTGTGTTAGTACCCCTTTTCCTATCCCCCGCTTTTTATCTACAAATAATTGGAAAGGCTTAGATGGATCAGGGAGGGCAAGGGCAGGAGCTTCTAGCAAGGCTCGCCTGAGCTCTTGGAAGGCCTCTTTCATTGGCTTAGTCCATTTCCAGTCCTTGTTTTCTTTGGTCCCCTCATATAGGGGCCTGGCCTTTTCTGCAAACCCCAAGATCCATAACTGGCAATATCCCACTGTTCCCAGAAATTTTCTCACTTGTCTAGGGTTAGCCAGCTCAGGGATCTGGAGGATGGTTTCTTTCATAGCCTGTGTCAGCCATCTCTGGCCCTGTTTTATCTTATAACCGAGGTATGTAACCTCTTGCTTGGCAATCTGGGCCTTTTTGGCACTGGCCCTGTAACCTAAAGTCCCCAAGGTTTGGAGAAGGTCACCTGTTGCCTCTTGGCACTCTTTCTCTGTAGCCACGGCCAGCATAAGGTCATCAACATATTGTAATAAAACAATGGTAGGGTGTTCAACCCGATACTCACAGAAGTCTTCGTCCAGGGCCTCATTAAATAACGTGGGCGAGTTTTTGAAACCCTGTGGTAAGCGAGTCCATGTCAGCTGCACAGGGGTCTGACCACCGTCTTCCTGCCATTCGAAGGCAAAGATCTCTTGGCTTGCGGGGGCAAGAGGCAAACTGAAAAAGGCATCTTTTAAATCTAAAACAGTGTGCCAAATGTAGTTTGGAGGCAAGTTGCTTAGCAATGTATAAGGGTTAGGAACCATAGGATGAATATCATTCACCCGTTTGTTGACTTCTCGTAGATCTTGAACCGGTCTAAAATCAGTTCCCCCGGGCTTTTTCACAGGCAACAGGGGAGTGTTCCATGGGGACTGGCACCTTTTCAGGACCCCAGCGTCTA
Source organism: Ovis aries (assembly GCF_016772045.2). Classification (NCBI taxonomy): domain Eukaryota; kingdom Metazoa; phylum Chordata; class Mammalia; order Artiodactyla; family Bovidae; genus Ovis; species Ovis aries. The sequence goes on from NC_056055.1 coordinate 18,725,481, forward strand.
TGAGGCGTTGTATATGAGGAGTAATTCCTTGTCGAGCCTCTTGACTCATGGGATACTGTCGTACCCTCACCGGGGAAGCACTGGCTTTCAGTTCCACAATGATAGGGGGCTTCTGTTTGGCTAGTCCCATTCCTGCTGTTTCAGCCCAGGCCTGAGGGTATCTTTGAACCCATGGTTGTACTTCGGGGCTTATTGTCGCTGGGGCCTCTGGCAAGTAGAGTCTGTATTCATCTTTTAATGCCAGAGACAAGACCTGAAGAGGATGCCCGGTCCCATCTAAAACCGACACTTGTCCGTGGTCGAAATGAATTTGGACATTTACTTTAGACAGTAAATCCCTTCCCAACAAGGGCGCTGGACACTCGGGTATCACCAGAAAAGAATGGGTAACCTGGTGGGCCCCAAGTTTACATGCCGTTTTGTAGTCCATCCATATCGTTTAGTCCTGGTTGCTCCCTGCACCCAGCTACTTTTCTTAGACATGGGTCCATCTTTTTGGTTTAAGACTGAGTATTGGGCTCCCATGTCCACCATGAAGCCAACCAGTTTTCCCTCCACATTTATAATTACCCAGGACTCGGGGAGGGGCTTCGAGCCCTGACCCCCTAGTCGCTATCCTCACCCGCGTAGAGGATATGACTGTCTGGAGAGGGAGTCTCATTTTGGGGGTTCTTGGGCTCCTCTTTTAGATTTTTTTGGGGCATTTATCTTTCCAATGTCCAAACTCTACAAAACGCACATTGGTTTTTTTCAAGCTTACGCCTTGTCGTTTTTTCTTCAGTTTTTGAGTCCAATTTTTTCCCTTTCTGGAACCTGTTTTTGTTTTCAACCCCAGCAAAAAATATCTGGGCCAGCTCTTTTTTATTTTTATGGTTTTCTTCAGCTCTAAATTTTCTTTTTTTTTTCTTTTAATGCAGTCCTCTCTCTCTTCTGGGGTCTCTCTATGATTAAAAACTCTCTCGGCTGCCCTCACTAGATCTTGCAAGGATTGTTCATTTAACCTCTCTATCTTTTGTAATTTTTTTCTAATATCGGGGGCTGCTTGATTTACAAATGCTAACATAACTGCCGCTCGTGACTCATCTGCCTGTGGGTCCATAGGGGTATACTGTCTAAAAGCTTCCATTATCCTTTTAAGGAAGGTTGCTGGGCTCTCATTTGGTTCTTGCCTCACTGAATTTATTTTGGCCAAATTAGTTGGCTTTCTGGCGGCCGCTCTAAGGCCGGCCATAAGAGTCTGACGGTATACCCGGAGACACTCCCTACCTTCAGCGCGTTCGAAGTCCCAGTTGGGTTGCACCAAGGGGAACCCCTCCTCAATGAGGTTAGGCTGTATTGTGGGCCTCCCATCCACCCCTGGCACATTCTTTTGAGCTTCTGACAGGATCCGCTTGCGCTCTTCTGTAGTGAAAAGCACCTGTAACAGTTGCTGACAATCATCCCAAGTGGGATTATGAATAAAAAGGATAGACTCTAAAAGATCAATAAGACCCTGCGGTTTTTCAGAGAAGGAGGGAGTCTGGGTTTTCCAATTGTACAGATCACTAGTGGAAAAGGGCCAATACTGATATGTCTGCTCTCCACCCTCTCTGGCTGGTCCCGCCCGGACCGGAAACGCGTGAACAGTGGAGGAGGGGACTTCTGGGTCTTCTTCCGCTACATTGGCCATTTCTCTTGTTTTTCCCCAAGTTCCCTGGGTGGGGCCCCCTTCTCTGGGATGAGCTGAAGGCTCGGTTCTCCTCCTGGCTTCTCCCGATGAAACCTGTGAAAGCAAGGGCAGATGTGGATCCGCATACGGGGGTGGGAACAATTCGGTCTCCAGATCTATCAGATTAGGATACAGAGAAGATTCCTGGAATACCGGCTTTGGTCAATTTTCGTCCTTTTTTTCTTCTTTTTCTTCGGAAGCCTTCATTACTAACACCTGTGGGCTTGGTGAGGTTGGAGTTGGGGAAGAGGGATGGGGAGGTTTAGGAGGAGCGAGAACAAAGGGTTTAAGCCATTCTGGCGGGTTCCTCACTGGATCCTGCCAGACCAGGATGTAGGGAGTCTGATCTGGGTGCCCGGCAGGACTAGGAGTAAGCACCCTCTCTTTAACTGCCTGGATAATTTGGGGATTGAAGGTTCCCTCTTGTGGCCATCTGACGTCAAAGGTGGGCCACTTGACAGAACAGAAAGTCACCAGTTTGCTCTTCTTTACCAGTAACGAAAGATTTTGAGCTCTAGACTTGAAATCAGAGAAGTGGTTAATCATAAGAGATAAAGGAGTAGAAGTTGTTTGTCCCATGATCACAGAAAAGTACACTGGGAGACAACAGAGCACACAAAGAGCAGCGCAGACACCACAAATAGACAAACAGATAACAAACACAAGGTGGCCACCGACAATGCACTCAATCTTACCTGCAGGATGTTCACAGAGCCAACTGCCTCCCCAGCACGAAACCAGGCCCCGGCCTTACGCTGACTTAATCCAGTATCAGAGCCAGCTGCCTCCCCAGCACAAAACCAGTCCCCGGCCTTACGCTGACTTGCCTCTGCACTTTACAGCCAGATGCCTCCCCAGTAAGATACTAGGCCCCGGACTTAATCTGGGTTTCTGCAACGTTAGCACTGGTGCTCAGAGCTCTTATCTCCTAACGAGGTTACTCCCTTCTACCAGGAGAGTTGTCCTCCCCGGCGGGACGGAGATCCCGGACAAGCCCCCAGATGTTATGCTCCGAGCCCGTATCTCCGAACCGACCAAGAGAGCAAGTCCACCACAGTATTGCAAACGCAAGAAGGGAGTTTGTTTATTCCTAGCGCCCTAGGGCCCTAGTCTCATCCCACACAAGGGAATCTGACAAGAGCCGCGAACAAAGGAGTATGGAGGCTTATATACAGGCAGTTTTTTGTCTCAGTTACAGGAGTAGCTGGCGTTACATGATTGGCCAGGCAGGATGAGCGCATATCCTGTCTCTTTCTGGTAAACATGACTCAGGTCCTAGAGACCGTCGTTTGGTCCCTAACATTGATCACTGTACACTCCTGTACAGTGTCATGAACCTCTGTCCATAGTTCATCAGGCACTCTATTAGATCTAATCCCTTGAATCTATTTCTCACTTCCACTGTATAATCATTAGGGATTTGATTTAGGTCATACCTAGATGGTCTAATGGTTTTCCCTACTTTCTTCAATTTAAGTCTGAATTTGGCAATAAGGATTTCATGATCTGAGCCACAGTCAGCTCCTGGTCATGTTATTGCTGATTCTATAGAACTTCTCCACCTTTGGCTGCAAAGAATATAATTAATCTGATTTTGGTATTGACTATCTGGTGATGTCCATGTGTAGCGTCTTCTCTTGTTTTGTTGAGAGAGGGTGTTTTCTATGACCAGTGCATTCTCTTGGCAAAACTCTGTTAGCCTTTGATCTGCTTTGTTTTATACTCCAAGGCTAAATTTATCTGTTACTCCAGGTATTTCTTGACTTTTGCATTCCAGTCCCCTATAGTTGCATTCCAGTCCCCTATAGTGACGAGGAGATCTTTTCTGAGTGTTAGTTCTGGAAGATATTGTAGGTCTTCATAGAACTGTTCAACTTCAGCTTCTTCAGCATTACTCGTTGGGGCATAGACTTGGATTACTATGATATTGAATGGTTTGCCTTGGAAATGAACAGACATCATTCCGTCATTTTTGAGATTGCATCCAAGTACTGCATTTCAGACTGTTGTTACCTATGACAGCTACTCCATTTTGTCTCTTGCCCGCAGGAGTAGATATAATGGTCATCTGAGTTAAATTCACCCATTCCAGTTCATTTTAGTTCACTGATTCCTAAAATGGAAGGAATCACTCTTGCCATCTCCTGTTTGAGCACTTCCATTTGCCTTGATTCATGGACCTAACATTCCAGGTTCCTATGCAATATTGCTCTTTTACAGCATCAGACTTTACTTCCATCACCCATCACATATATTCTTTCATCAAACATTTATTAAGCATCTTTCATGTACCAGATAATGAGCTAGATTCCTGGCATTATGAAGAAGAGGGGAGACTGTTGGAAGGCTAGAGAGCCAGAGAATATAACTTATACTGAAAAAATTATTTAATGTATATAACCTTTATAAAGGAAAAAATGATTAGCACTGTCTCATTTGATAATTTCAGGAACCATGTTAAATAGGTATTAGTCTACTTTGCAAATGAAGAATCTGAACCTGAAGGAAGATTAGCAACTTACTCAAGATTTTAAAAGCAAGTGGTGGTTCTAAAATGAGATCCTGGGTTTTGTAATAGAATTACAGGCCTTCTGCCTAACTAGCCCATGACACATGACTATTCTAAGTAATAACATGTCCAGGAGTAATATTTTAGAATACTTCAGGATCTTCATTAATTAACTTTGAATGTGGTCCTGCTCAAAGATATATTAGCTGATTGATTGAGAATGTTTGGATAATGTAATAATTTACTTTCTTGCTTTTCTTTGCTATCTCTCTGAAATCTGGGGACTTGTTAAAAAAATAACCACCTTCCAATTCTCAGGTAAAGATAGGTGAGTGTTTGGATTCCATTGCTAGAAGTTTAAACTATGCTTATTATGCTATTTAAGGATTATTTGTAAGGCATGCACCTACCATGTACAAAGTGTTATATTGGGGGTTATGTGAAAGAACAACATTTTTGATAATCAAGTTGTCCAGAACTACCCCCAAATGAACTAAATCAGAATCTCTGCTAGGTGTACCTGGGCATCACTGTTTTTTTAAATTTCCCCAGGTAATTTCAACGTGCATCTGGATAGGACTGACTCCAATGTAATGTAAAATAACTACAGCAAAGACAACAGCTAATTGCTCGTCACTACTTATCCTAGGCTAGGCAACATGCTAAACTCTTTAATTAGATATTTAATGTTCACAACAATCCAACGAGGATAGTGTTAGTTACCATTATCTCAACTGTTTATGTGAGAGAAATGAGGCTTTCTCAGTGGCCCCATATAATGTCCAAGATCAGTGGTGAACCTCAATTTCTGATTCCAGATTCTATGCCCTAGCCACTAGTTTATACTGACTTCCCTTAATAAAGCCAAATATAAGAGACATATTTTGGGGGACTATTTTATAAAAATTAAATTTGGAAGACAGTTGGGATAAATTTAATTCAGTACTCCAGTACATTATTCTTTGTCCAGTGTAGAAAAAATGAGTAGAAAAAGATGAAAAATTGATCCAAATGAGTGACTGCCTCTTGTTTTATTTCCTTTAAATTTAAGAGAAGTGTTTTGATGCAAATCTATGGATTAAAAAATATACCTACGGGGCCTATGAGAATAGCATGGCCCACAGCTAGTATCTGGAATGAGGCCCCTGTAGCAGATCCCAAGTCAAATACACAAGAGAGCATCTGCTTCCAGCAGAGAGGGAAGAGCTTGCAGAGGATGGTGGTGACAAATTTAAGATCACTTAAAAATCAAAATGGAGCTACTGTGGTTCAGGCATCCAAAATGGAGATGTTGTTTCAGACATGTTCCTACATCACTGAGAACTTGAATTTTTTCTGAACTGTATCAAACTCAAGAATATCACCAGTGATAGACTGGGAGTTTGGGATTGACATGTGCACACTGCTATCTTTAAAATAAAATGCCTTTCCTTGAAACCCAAAAGAATACTACCAGCCAGTTTTCAAAATAATATCTGCTAGCAGCTGCTAGCTGCAACATGTAGTTTCAAAGTTTCTTCTACCCTTTGAAACTATGTAACCATTTTAGAGCCCAACCACTCCTTTCTTAATAAGCACTCTTAAACCTTGTTAGCTATGATCCTAATTCTTGACAAACAATTGATGTAACCTCACAGGGTTTTTGTTTCTTTTTGGCCTTTATAAATTCCCCTCATTTTGCAGTCTAGTGGAAAACAATTCAAGTGCTTCTTGAATCTATATTTCCCAGGCTGCAGTCCTAATAAACCCCAATCAGATTTCTTTTTTTTTTTTTTTGAAATTGTATTTAATGACAGAGTGGGTGTATTCAGTGGGGTTCTGGAATATCAGAAAATTATGAGGTCTGAGTTGCAGAGCCATGCGCATCTTCAAGTTTCATGTGCTGAGGAATTATCATTACATAAATATAGACTGCCTGCTTAATGTTCGTTTTATATGAAGTCCTATAGCATATTAGTCACCATATATACATGGCACAGAGCCAGAGCTAGGTTCAATCTTGGTTCTAAAGTAGAATAATATTAATCTTACACATGTTGTGAGAATTACAAGAAACAGCGTGTGAAATATATATTTAGTCTTCATGCCTATTTCTGGCATGGAGTTCCTAAAACGCTTGGAATTTCCTAAGTGGTAGTAAGAATAAAAGTATCTTTCATTAGGTTAGTAAGGTGACTTTTGGAACTCTTCTAAAGATGGGGGCTGGTTGCCAGGGGAACTAATGTATGATTAGAGTGTTGAAATTTTCAGTCCCTCCCCCCTACTGCAGGGGAAGAGAAAGGGGGTAGAGATTGAGTTAGTCACCAATGGCCAGTGGTTTGATTGATCATACCCGTGTAATGAAGCCTCCTAAAACCCAACAAGGGGGGATCTGAAGAGCTCCTGGGTTGGTGAATATGTGATTTGGGGTGAGTGGCATGCTCAAAGAGGTCTTGGAAGCTCAGCAAACTTTCCCCATACTTTGCCCTATTCATCATTTCCATCTGATTGTTCCTGAGTTATGTTAATGTTGTTCTGTTGCTCAGCCATGTCCGACTCTTTGCAACCCAATGGATTGCAGCACTCCAGGCTTCCCTGTCCTTCACTATTTCCTGGAGATTGCTCAAACTCATTTCCATTGAGTCAGTGATAACATCAAACCATCTCATCCTCTGTCATTCCCTTCTCCTCCTGCCTTCAATCTTTCCCAGCATCAGGGTCTTATCTAATGAGTCAGCTCTTCACATAAGGTAGCCAATGTATTGGAGTTTCAGCTTAAGCATCAGTCCTTCCAGTGAATATTAAGGGTTGATTTCTTTTAGGATTGACTGGTTTAATATCCTTGTTTTCCAAGGGACTCTCAGGAGTCTTCTCCAGCGCGAGAGTTCGAAGGCATCAGTTATTCAATGCTCAGCCTTTTTTATTGTCCAACTCTCACATCCATACATGACTACAGGGAAAACCATAGCTTTGACTATATGGACCTTTGTTGGTAAAGTAATGTCAGCTTTATAATATGCTGTTTAGATTTTTCATAGCTCTTCTTCCCAGGAGAAAGTGTCTTTTAATTTCATGGCTGCAGTCACCATTTGCAGTGATTTTTGAGACCAAGAAAATAAAGTCTGTCACTGTTTCCACTGTTCTCCCATCTGTTTGCCATGAAGTGATGGGACCAGATGCCATGATCTTTGTTTTTTGAATGTTGAGTTTTAAGCCAGCTTTTTTACTCTCCTCTTTCACCTTCATCAAGAGGCTCTTTAGTTCCTCTTCAATTTCTGCCATTAGGATTGTGTTATCTGCACATCTGAGGTTTTTGATATTTCTCCTGGCAATCTTGATTCCAGCTTGTACGTCATTCGAATAGCCTGGCATTTTACATGAGGTATTCTGCATAGAAGTTAAAGTTAAATAAGGAGGGTGACAATATACAGCCTTGGTATACTCCTTTTCCAATTTTGAACCAGCCCATTGTTCTGTGTCAGGTTCTAACTGTTGCTTCTTGAATGGCATACAGGTTTTGCAGAAGGCAGGTAAGGTGGTTTGGTATTCCCATCTTATTTGGTTTCAGAATTTTCCAGTTTGTTGTGATTCATACAGTCAAAAGCTTTAGCATAGTCCATGAAACAGAAGTAGTTGTTTTTTCTGGAATTCACTTTTTCTATGATCTAACAGATGTTGGCAATTTGATATCTGATTCCTCTGCCTTTTCTAAATCCAGCTTGTATATCTGGAAGTCCTCAGTTGATATACTGTTGAAGCCTAGCTTGAACGATTTTGAGCAACCTTGCTAGCACGTGAAACAAGTGCAATTGTGTGGTAGTATGAACATTCTTTGGCATTGCCTTTCTTTGGGGTGGGAATGAAAGTCCTGTGGCCACTGCTGAATTTTCCAAATTTGCTGGCATATTGAGGGCAGTGCTTTCATCATCTTTTAGGATTTGAAGTAGCTCAACTGAAGTTCCATCACCTCTGCTAGCTTTGTTCATAGTGATGCTTCCTAAGGCCCACTTGACTTCGCATTCCAGGATGTCTGGCTCTAGGTGAGTGATCACACCATCATGGTTATCAATAGGCAATTAAGACCTATTTGGTATAGTTCTTCTGTGTATTCTTACCACCTCTTCTTAATATCTTCTGCTTCTCTTAGGTCTATACCGTTTCTGTCCTTTATTGTGCCCATCTTTGCATGAAATGTTCCCTTGGTATCTCCAAATTTCTTGAAGAGAAAGAATCCTTCCCATTCTATTGTTTTCCTCTGTTTATTTGCATTGTTCATTTAGGAAGGCTTTCTTATCTCTCCTTGCTATTCTTTGGAACTCTATATTCAGATGGGTATATCTTTCCTTTTCTGCTTTGCCTTTCCCTTCTCTACTTTCTCAGCTATTTGCAAGGCCTCCTCAGACAACCATTTTGCATTGTTTCATTTCTTTTTCTTGGGGGTGGCTTTGATCAGTGCCTTCTATACAATGTTACAAACCTCCGTCCATAATTCTTCAGGCATTCTGTCTACAAGATCTAATCCCTTGAATCTATTTGTCTCTTCTACTGTATAAATGTAAGGACTTTGATTTAGGTTATACCTGAATGGCCTAGTGGTTTTCCCTACTGTCTTCAATTTAATTCTGAATTTTGCAAAAAGATGTTCATGTTCTGAGCCATACATAGTCAGCTCCCAGTCTTGCTTTTGCTGACTCTATAGAACTTCTCCATCTTTGGCTATAAAGAATATAATTTATCTGATTTTGATATTGACCATCTGATCATGTCTATGTGTAGAGTGGTCTCTTGTGTTGTTTGAAGAAGTTGTTTGCTATACTCAGTTTGTTCTCTTGCAGAATTCTGTTAGCCATTGCCCTGCTTCATTTTGTATTTCAAGGCCAAACTTGCCTGTTACTTCAGATATCTTCTTGACGTCCTACTTTTGCGTTCCAGTCCCCTATGATGAAAAGGACATCTTTTTTGGTGTTAGTTCTAGAAGGTCTTGGAGGTCTTCAGCCTTGTGGAAGGAAAGGAGATTTTACAAAGCTATAGAATCTCATGGCCCAAGAACTATGGCCCAGTGTGTATCCTTGAAACACACCCATTCTTAAGGAACCAGTGATGGTGGGTGCAGGTGGGAACCTGATCAGCCTTCAGAGGTCAGCTTTCCTCAACTTTTGGTTCTTCTAAAGATCAGTGGATTGTCAGAAAATCTCTTTTTGTATCTTTATGTGGCTCCTTTATTAGTTTTTCACAAGCCATATATAGTCACATATTTGGGAAGCCTGGACAACTAATTTAGGCAATGTGAATGCAGTTATTGCAGGCAAAATACACATGGATTTTGCTTTCTGAATAAATTAGAGTGACTGAATAAATTAGACCTTTTTATTGTGCTGGAGTCAAATCAGTCAGTGAGAACTTTAAAAAAAAAAAAAACAAGAATGCCACAGAAGACAAAACTGTCTCAATCTAAGAAAAGATTTCACCAGACAGTAAATAATAGTGAATTAATTTAAAAGAACAAGATTAGCAAGATCACTTATAAAGTGAGAGGAAATTCAAATTTTAACACAAATATATAAATTAAGTGAAGAAATATAACTTCCAATCAGGTATGCTTGACAAAATTAAATATTTAAACTATTGCATTTAAAAGATGTAGTTAGACATTCATGCTTCTCACTAAGTCTCCTTTGTTTTACTAATTATTGAAAATACAGAAAAGGTCTCTTAATCCACATCACCAAGAAACAAATCATGTGCAGTTTCATCTTTCAAAAAGCAATTTTGCATCTGGCTAGCATCTTCCTTTGTATTCCTGTGATTGTAAGATGTATATATATTTGTTACTTCAATTTCTTGTCTTCCCGAGGAGGAAATTTTCAACAGAGGGTTTGTATTCAAGTACGTAAGTCCATGAATATGATTTAACACGCATTGCAGAACTAAAGTATGTCACTACAATTAAAGTATCATAATGTTTTATTTCCACCGAGCTTATAGTCCAACAAGGACCAGTTGGACTGGCAGACCATCCCCTTAGGCCATCGTGAGAATTCCTTTTGATATTGTCCCCCAAAGGGTCTAATATGGGTCAGTAGAGGAATTAATTGAGTGACCCCCAAAGGTGTCCTCTGAATTAGAATGAATTATCCAAGTTTGTTTCCCCTTCTCCTACCTATTCTCCAGACAAGCTTGTACAAGATTTGTCAGCTAATAGCGAAGCCCCAATAATAGAAAGCCAACAATTTAAATGCCCCAATTTTGCAACCAAATTTGCACATTTTAACTATATTAACCCTTCATGTTATTATATAAAACTTCTTTTACCACAGTGATATTTAATAGCTGAAATTAAATCTTATATCCCTTTTTACAGATAAATTGAAGTCCTAGATTATGCCTAAAAGCATTTTCTCTTTTGCATTTTCTTCTTATTTTACTGAGCCTCGTTAAAGGAGAACTCACCTAGGTGTCTTGGTAGAGAAATGTGATTTCTTCATCAATAGTGCTCTGATGAAGACCTGCATTTTTCCACTGCATGTAGTAGAGATTGTTAGCAACTCCACATGGACCTCTTTCAGCTAGAAAACTCTATGTTCTTGCAAAATTCCCAAGGGACCACAAGACATATAAGAATGCTGTAGCACCGGTCCCACACTTATACTCCATAAATTCCCAGCACCCACGTGGTATTGGCAGCCCCTGAAATCTAAGCATGTCTCCATAAATAAAAGCATTTTCCAAGCAAAAGTGATATATCAAAACACAAAGGATGTTACAAGAGAACTGCATTCTATTACAAATAATAGATAACTTCAAAATATTTGTAATAGCTGGTAGAACTAAGAAGGACAAAAAATTAAAGAGAAAACTTTCTTGGATTATTTAGCTTTTCCAGGGTATTCATCAATTTCCTGAATCCAGTGCCTGTGAATTTAATCCTCACATATGAGAAATGTTTTGCTTAAAGCTAACTGTAACACTCTGCTTCTTATATTCTGAGAACAGTAAAACAAAAGATAAGAAAATAATAACAGTAAAACCCTCTGCCTTGAATACATAAATTAGGAAAAGTTTATTAAAAATGTCTTTACCTTCTTAAATATATATATATATGAAAAGACTTCTCTTTTTTGTTACTACATTTCTCCTTTGTATTTAGCCCATTGATCTTAATTCATATTTCCCCTTTAGGGACCAGAGTTCTTGGAATCCCAAGTTTTTATTGAGAGTGGTCTCTAACTAGGGCTGGAACTTCTTTCTTATGAGCTGAGAGTTTCAGGCTTACAACAAAGACTGGTCTAGTTTATGGCTTGGCATTTCCTATTTCCCCAAATTCTTCTCTCTCTCTCTCATTTTCCATCCTCAGAAGAACCACCATCTTCCTGAGCCATTTGCTGACATTTATGTTACTATGTACCAATGGTTGGAGCATCAGCCCCCAACTCCTGAATTCCTGAGACCTTGGTTGATCCTCTCAGAAAAGATTTCTTCCTTAGTTCACATTCATTTCTACTAGAGAAATAGACTTATGAACTAGAGATGGAATTCCTTTTGCTTTGCAAACCTGTATCTTTGAGCCCAGTACAAGCATTTACATATCCTCCTCCCTAAACATTATTTTTCCTTGAATTCCCCTGCCTTCTGAAGCCTTCTGTATCCTAGCTGCAGCTGAAAGACTCCTTACATCTTTAATTTACTATCTACAGAACGAAATCTGACTCTACTGACTCTAGAAATCCATTTCTTTTTCACTTTGGTATCTCTCAATACCCTTTTGAAAAGGCCAGTTGAGATTTTAACACTTCAATGTGCTTCTTAATTTGATCCATTTCTCCTTGCCTGTGTATAAAACTTATGTATGCTGAGTTGGAACGTCTCCCTTCCTTTCTTTTACTAGTTCCCATAGCTCATGTTTTAACTACAAGATCAAAATCTTTTACAAGTGGATTTTCTTGCTCCTGAGTTTCTGATAGTTTTCTTATAAAATGCAAACCGTTTTCTGTTGCCAGCCTTCTTACCTGCTGATTCTTTAGCCTATTAGTGAATCTGAGAGCAGAGTTACTGTTTCCTTCTTAGCAATTGAATTTTTGATAAATAAATTATTTTTTCTCCTCAGTGCAAGGAGATAGTACAAATTTTGTATACTAGATTCCCATTTCTCCTTATATTTATTGATGGACTTTAGAAAAAGAACTGTACCAGAACTGGATCCCTCTAATTCTGTGCTATTATCAAGATTTTGTCATTAATAGGTTCCTTACAACTTGGCTGGAGATAGGGGGGTTAAAAAAGACAAAAAGATACTGGCTTAAATACATCTATCTGAAATAAAAGGTTTCTGTCCCAATAATTTTGAAGTGAGTTTTCCATGATCTTAGAAGTTAAAATGAACACCTAAATCAAAATAAGCAGAAGAGTGGCAAAGAGAGTGTTCATGAAAACCCCTTTTCCCCCTTTTGGGATCATAATTAGACTACATTTCCTAGCCTTCTCTTCAGCTACTGAAGTCTAATCCTTGGGATATGAGTGAAAGTGATGTATGCAACACCCAGACCTGGCTCATAAAACCCTTCAGTGTGACCCTCAACGTGCGCTTTTCTTTCTTTGTTTATCTGCCATCCAAAGACATGATTCATTTGATGCCTCCAAGGACCTGGGAACAGTGGGACACCTGATAGGATGAGCCTGGGTTCCTGAGAGACTCTGTGGAGCAGAGCATCCACCCTTCTTCTCCATCCTATTGGACTTTGAGTTAATGAAGAATAAAATTCTGTTTTATTAATCCACTGAGATGTGGAAATTGTTTCATCAGATAGACCATTCTGAATAATACAATAAAATGAGGACTGGTATAATACCTTTTTTATGCAGGCAAAGAATGGATTTATTCAGCATTTTCTGACTCAAAACTCAAGTAGCAGTGTCCTGAAATCACAGCCACTCTAAGATGAAGTGAGGTTCCCAAACTCCCTTTATCTTTTATTTCCTTATTTATTAAAACAACTACCTGGTGATAGCTCAATTCTTTTTTCTTGGAAGATTTTATGCTTTTTCCTAGTTTACTGTATATAATGTATCTCATTTTAACTTTTTCTTGCTCTGCTGCACATGGAGGAGTGACCCAAGAAAAACTAAAGATATAAAATTGAATATCATAAAGTGTCAAAAACTCAGAAGCTAAAAGTACAAAGAAAACTCTCCAAGCTAATATCGCTTACAAGCTAATGGTTAAATTTGAAGTTTGGGTTTGCTAGTCTCTGATGATGTTCAAAGTGTTGAGGTGCTTGTGATAATGTCAAAAAGTCACTGATTTAGGAAAGGATCATCAAATATTCAATAGGAAAAGGAGCTTTTGGCGATGGCAATGCGATAGACTAGGGAGTAGAGAACTCTGATGACCCCGCAGGCTGAAATTAGGCAGGCTTGATATTTCTCCTTTCAGATAGGCCTCCCTCTTTTTCTAATACATATCTCAGTGTGGCTGAGGGGGTGGATACAGGATGAACCTGTATTCTGGTGGGCCATGGCTTAATGCAACCTTGCCCACATAAAGAACTTAGATGGAACCTGCCATGACTCAGAGCAGAAGCAAAATACTTTATCTTCTTAACTCCAAAGCTTCACCCTCTGACACTGTAATCTAGTTAGAGAAGTTAATGGTGCCTCAACAGAACTACCTCTTCCTAGGAGTGGAATAAAGAACCAAAGCAATAGTTTCCAAGTTAATTTATTTTTTGAATCAGTAGACATAGTGCATAGTGGTAGGAAGCTTTTATCAAGTTGAGTAATGAAGTTTTTAAGAAGAGAGGCAGTTGTTAAGAGACCAAAAAATGACTTGAATGTTGGATGCTGGCAGATTAATATTTTTACTTAATTTCACCAAATGAAAAACTACTCTAAACAAATATTTTAATGCCACTGGATGAAATCAGAATAGAAATTTGTAGAGGAACATAGATAAAACACAACACTAAGAACCACTGAGTCTAGGCTCCTGGCTGTACTCTCCTGGATTTTGTTTGTTTTTGAGTATTTAAAACTAACTGATTTTAATCTTCGGTTTCCTAAGTGGTCTTGCAAATGTATATAGCTATGCTTTTATGGATTAGAAATCAAAATAATTGAAGATCTTACTTCTAATTGATATACTGCACATGATTTTCTGCATTCTGAATAATATCCCACCTTGTTCTAGTGGCCACTTTTGTCTAAAACTACATAGGATGTCACCAACAGTCACAGGGAAGGAGTCTCATTTAAAATATATCTATATAAGATAAAAGTCTAAATGTCGCAGGAATCCATGAATTATGTCTGTAGGTTTAAGTCCAAGAAAATAAAAACTTTGAATTTCTAGATTATTAACTCACATTACACACTTACATACATACAAACACAAACATTTCGGATACATGAGATCTCTTAAGAAAACAGAACTAACGTGAGACAGCCAGTTGAATGCCACACATTCAGACTCTTATTTCATAGTCTAGAATCGTTGCTAGTTGAAGCAACCATCTGGGAATTACTTTTCCCAACCTTCCTTGCCACTAGGTAGCGCCACATGAATGAGTTTTCTGACCAACTAAATGTGTGCAAACCTAACATAAGCCGATAAAAACTGACCAAATCTTATTCTCCCTTCTCTCTTTCCTCCTCATCTGACCGAATGTGAACCCTCAGAGCAACCTTGGAAGTCATGTGTTGAATCTAAGTGATGGGTATTTGGCTGTTTATTGTAATATTTTAAAAATATTTTCATTTGTTTTATTTGTGCTCTCCTCCCTTAGCTGGGCCGACTTTGGGGAGGCCATCTTCAGGGAGAAAGCAGCCATGCTCCACTCCTCCTCTCATTTCAGTCACTTAGTCTTGTCTGACACTTTGCGACCCCATGAACCGCAGCATGCCAGGCCTCCCTGTCCATCACCAACTCCCAGAGTCCACCCAAACCCATGTCCATTGTGTAGGTGAAGTCATCCAGCCATCTCATCCTCTGTCGTCCCCTTCTCCTCCTGGCATCAATCTTTCCCAGCATCAGGATCTTTTCAAATGAGTTAGCTCTCCGCATCAGGTGGCCAAAGGATTGGAGTTTCAGCTTTAACATCAGTCCCTTCAGTGAACACCCAGGACTGATCTCCACTCCTCCTCCAGTTCCCTAATTTGTATCCCTTCCCTCCCATGTTGCTAACCATGGTTTCTGACATGCCCAGTAGACAGGACAAGGATGAGCAATGGCAATAGACTATTTCTTTCTTGACGCTGTTATCAAATTCTCTATATGATGGGGAAATAAAGACTACATTTTCTGAACCTGCCTGGCAATGCAGGAGATGTCTTGTAAGAAGTATGGGTTCGATCCCTGGGTCAGAAGGATCCCTGCAGGAGAGCTTGGCAACCTACTCCAGTATTCTGGAGAATCCCATGGAAAGAGAAGTCTGGTGGGCTACAGTCCATGGGGTCACAAAGAGTCAGATATGACTGAGTGACTAATACATCAAGTAATTCAGTAGTTTGTGCTGGGAAAAGTGACTACTCATATATATATATTTAAATCTCTCTATAAAATAATATTTTCCAGATGGAAAAAATATACAAAATTAAGTTATAAAACTTAGAAGGAAACATAGAAAATTGTCATCATGGCCTCAGAGTATGGAAGGATTTCTTAAATAATTCAAAAAGGACAAACATAAATAAATTTAAAAGTATCATTACTAAAAATACCTGTATTTAGCAACCCATACCACTGGGAGAAAGCATTCATAGTATATATAACTGGTAAAGGATAAATGGACACATGCACTTAAATATATATATTCTATAAATTAGTAACAAAACAGAATTAAACAGTATTTTAAAAGAAGAAAGCAATACCAAACCTAAGAATGTAGAGAAAAGGGTGAGACTCTTAATTAAACCCATCTCTTTGGGAAACAAAGTTGAAGATGTGCATGTTCTCAAGTCCCTGTTTGGGTGTATACTTTGGCTCTTTGCAATCTTGTTTATTGTAGCTGAAAATAGGCTTCATCTTTATTATTTACTGCTGGAGATAGAGTAATAAATTATTACAAACTCACAACTTAAGATGAAAAAACTGAATATAAATTAATCCACAAGGATAATTTCCAAAAACTAAAAATGTTTAGAGAAGGAAAAAAAGGATGTGTCCTTTTCTTCAGTGCATGCTTTTCATCCTGGAGTAACTCTGCCCCTCTAGCCTTAGCATCCTCTCTCTTTTGAAGAGCACCTATCATAGGCTTTAGATATATTTCAAAGAGTCTATTTTCTAGATTCAGCCATGCATAGACAGTTCTTGGGAGTACAGTGATCCTGAAGACATTTGAATCTGTGAAAGTCTCTGCTTTTTAAAATAATGACTTTAATTTGTTCACTGGAAGTAATCTGTCCAGTGAGCTCTCTAGGCTCATCACAGCTTTTTGTCTTACTAACTTGCCTTTGCCAGTTTATCTCTACTCTTTTCTTTAGGAATCATATCATTTCTCTTGTCCCGATTTCAGAGCTGTCCTCTGCTTTTCTACCATTTTGTTCTACTGAACATATTTGTTTTTATCAGCAAATTTCTTGCAGTTCCTTTAGTTCCTTGATGAAGTAGCTATCTCATGACCTCTTTCCTTTGATAATCTTAAGTCTCTTCATTGGGAATTATTTTCAACCCTGTGCCCCCCAAAGGTTGCAAATAGAACAAACAAGAAACATCAAATCGGTTGACTAAATAATTTCAGCTGCTCCTAATAGTCCCCACACTGAATTACCCCTATCTCTAAGAGAAGTAAGGTTTGGTCATCTTTCTCAGACACAGGTCCAATATTTCATCTCTCAGCTGGTAAATTGAGAAACTAGTAAACTAGTGTACCTTAAGAAGAGAAGAAATGTGAGTTACTTTATGTCTTACAATTATCAGAGGATATGCTTAGGAAAAGTGCCTAAGAAGCTCTTTCCAAAGATCTTAAATATGCCTTTACAGTCAGTGCAAAAATTTTGTTTAAATTTTGCATTTCTGAATGTAGTCACTAAAGAGTAGAAATTTCCTTGATTTCTAAGAACCCATTTTGCAATTTGAGAAACTTCCTTTTAGATTGCTCTGATTTGAGCTAAAAACTTCCTTAAGCTTTTAAGACCAGTTAAATAAGGTGAAGGAGGGCATCTGAAGACTTCATGAAACCAGACAATCAATCTGAGTTGAAAAGACTTTTCTTTCCACTCTTCTCTTTAATTAGACAGTGCTTTCCTCTTGATTTTTGAACAATGTCTTTTCCCAAACCAAATGTCTCCATGTTCAGAAAAACTAAAAACTGCCAGCCAATATTCAAATATTTGGTCTGGTCTGCATAACTGCTAAACATTGCAAATTTTGGAAATGCCTAGACAGCTCTTCCTGGGTATCTTCTATTACTCCCAAATCTACATCTATCCACATATATATGTATTTACAATTTTTTCTCCATTGTTTGTTAATCTCTTTGTTAGATGATTGACAGTGTTAATATTCATATATCATTTTTGAGAAAATATAACAGGACAAAGATTGCACTGTTTTCCATCAGGAACCTGGAGAAACGAACACAGAAGTATGGTGCCTAAGATATTCACTGTCCTTCTTGCCCACTCACAGCTATAGGCTGTACAGTGTTAATCATAAAAGCATAATCATAATCACAACCTAAATTTTTAAGGACACAGAGCTTCCTCTGGCATTAAAATTAAACATTCTGAGAAAAGATAAAAATTACTTTGACTCTGTCTTGATTATTTAATATTAGCAAATACAATAGTTAACAAATAATGAATTGTTCTTTACTAATAATTGTAATGGAGTGGTTGGAAGCTTGGTAAAGCACGAGAATATATTACTTGCTCATGTATATTCTGACTTCTCTAAATATTTCATTGTGTTTTTGTGTGAGAACGTCTAGAACTATGCCTTAGCAGATTCACTCCAGCTCTGCTCCAAATTATTTTCATTCAGGGAACTAGACAGAAGGAGTAGATGCAATTATACATACATGCAACATACAACAAAGAGAAAAATATCTATAGTACACTACTGATTTTTAAAATCTTAATAGTGACAATCACAACTTTTGATCTCTCATTGGTCAAGGAAACTGACATGAATAAGGAAAATATTGATGGAGTATGAAATATAATCCTCCTGCGGGGAGAGATACTGAAGGAAGAGGAAAAAGATCAACCCGTCACACCCTTCATAAGCTTATTTTTATTAATCTGTCTGCTAAAAGTACTTCCATTATCTTTCACAACTTGCTGTTTCCTCATGTGTTGTGTTTGTGTGCAATCTGAAAATTTAAATCTGCCAGAATCCCTTGTTTTGATTTTTTTCTTGGCAATTTTCTGCTCATTCTTTAGGAACTATAAGACCTTTTATGGGGCCTTTGTAGGCCCATTTTAGCGTCAATAAACTATGCGGTATATTTAGAATTACTTTTATTGAGAAATTTCTCATAAGTGCATAACTCTTTTCATTACTTTCATTATAGCCGCAGCTGTATATGTTAATGAATCTCTGAGGCTTGTGCAGTCACAGCCTCCAAAGTTGAAGGTGCCAGAGTTGGAAATAATACCATGTTTGTTTTATTATAAGTGGTGCAGGCCCATTAAACAGAAGACCAACAGAGGGATACCTGTCTTTGCTTCTGTTTAAAGGCAGATATATTTATTTCTAGAGTTCCCTAATGTGGGGAACAAACCCACCACTGTACCTCATCAGGCACAAGATTTCCTAACAGGCCGAGGACTGAGTGTCAAAAGATCAGTGTCATTAGGGTATTATTTGGTATGATTATATATTATTCGGCATTTTCAAAATGTAACACTTGGTGCGCTACTCTTTTCTTACAGGTAGCAACCCCCAAATGGTTTTCCTGTCTAAATGTAATAGTTTCCCCTCACATACTGTCTTTAGTTCATCAGTCTTGTTCTTCCGTGAAAATAGTTTGGTAATGTCCAGACCGTCTTTCCTACCATAGCAGAGAAACCACTGTGATTGCAATAAAGTCCTGCGGTTACAAAAGACTATAGGGTAGAGCGTCAGAGACGTAAATGGAAAGGATCAGAACACTCTTGCTCTTCTCCCAACTTCTGGGAATTTCTCTGACTCTGTGTCTCTGGGGGCTTTAGTTAGCTCTAGAATTTCATAAACCCGAGCCTACCTGAGTTTTATGAAGCTTTTGTCATTTTCTGTTACTGTAAGGAGAGATGAGAACTAACAGAACCTTCAACAGCTAGTAAGTATATGATAAATGTGTTAAAGTATGAAATTGGAAAGTCAGAGAGAACTTTAGAAATGATCCAGTCTAGAGGATGCTAAACATTTCTGCACACCAGAACCATGTTGGCGGATTTTTAAATTATGTATGCTGGAGTCAAAACTGCAGAGAAACTGATTTTGTGTCTCTGAAGTGGGGGGCAAAAGACTCAGTCATCAAATCCAAGCCTCTCTTTACACTTTACCAGTTATCATCCCACTTCTGTTATCATCCCGCAGCGTTCAATTCAGGAAGCTACAGAGAGCAGGCGCATATAAATGTGATTGAATGACATCAAGTACACATCCAGAATCCTTTTTTTTTTTTTTTTTAGCTGACAGCACATCCCATGTTGTCTTATAATCTAGACAGACACCTAGGATATTCTTTCAGCATGTAACATTTAAGTCAGCTTCTTTGCTTTTGATGGACATGTCTGATTCTTACCTACTCATTCCCACCCATGTTGCAGAATGAGAGAGTAACCTGAATATCACCATTTACCACCACCACCACAAAATAAAAATCTCTGAAAGGAATTTGTTTCACCTACTCAGCTAAAAAATAATGCTCAGGAATATCCTGGGATATTTCTCAACTCCTCATCCCAATATAAAATTGTAATTTTATGATTCAATGTAATAAATAATTTGGGGTACTACTATATGCCAGGTACTCTGCTAGGTGATGGATTATGTGACCTTAATTGCACTGATGAGAGCATGCAAGATCATAGCAGACGATGGAGCTAGTTATCATCCTATTGGCATCCTTGCCCCTCACACTCAGCTTAATATGTGCCCCTAATGTGTTCAGCGATGCAATTTCAATGCCTTGGTGCCCTTTACTTCCAGACCTTTTTTCTCTGTCAAGGTTACATTGAACAAATGTACTTTTTTTACTCTATCCTCTGGTTTATGGTTCTTTTCTCTGCCTATGACCCATGGTGCTTTTTTCCCCACCCTCAGTTCTACTTATGAAATCTAAAGCACTTTTAACTAATTTCAGATTTTTTTGCCATTTGAAAGTAGTTGCATTCAATTCTTAACGAGTTACTTAGAAGAGAGCACCACTACCTCCTTTGTAAAAGGAATCTGAATTAAATTTAAAGTTTCTGCCACGGATTCAGATAGTCCTACTGCAAACACCACTGACTATTCTAAATCAGCCCAGTTCATTCTTGGGTGCCATACTGACTGGTTCCAAGACAAATTTATTTTTGTTCTGTGCTCTTGCCATTGTTGATGTCTTGCCGTTACTGGTGACCAAGAGTCATCATGACATAATTGTCATTACCTGATATGTGATTTGCTCAGTGTTGCTTACTTTGTTGTCTCATCAACATAATCAGTGAATTGTATGTGTTGCTGGTACCAATCAAGTCTTTTCACAGTGTCTTTTATCACAGTGTCTTTTATAAGATTGTTATAATTTACTATTTAAATAAAAATATATGCATGCATCATGTCCTGAGCACAGAAGAGCATGATATATGACTATAAGTGTAAAAAAACTAAAAGTATTCTTTAAATAAATTATCAAATTAATATTCTAAGTGAAAAGGAAATCATGCCATAGTGTCATTGGTAGAAAATTTTTTTCTTTTTTAGTGGTGTATAAAATGTTGTGTTTCACACTTACAGTTTTTAGAGGAGGCACTGTACCTAACAAAATATTGTATGGCCCAACTTTGCATACTGCCTGAGATGGCCAAGTGACTTAGTTCCACACATTGAGATGTGATCAGAAGTCACTGGGTTGGGATTTTAAAAAAGACAAATGAGAAAAAGTTACTCCTTTAAATGGGTAAACTTAACTGGCAAATGCTGTCTTCCATCTTCCTCACCATAATGAAGACTTGATAACGGAACATGAGTACCTCTCTTAAGATGATGTGACCTGGAATACATGATAAGGATGATAGAACTATAGGAGCAACCTGAGTATTTTATGAATTTGTGAGGCCAAGATACCAGCCCTGGACTTCCTGCAAACACTGTGGTATATGAGAAATATTAAATCTTAAATTTTCACTGTATTTCAGGGATCTGTAATTAACCTGATCACAAATTTTGATACTACACACAGATTCAAGTAAAAATAAAATAAAATTTATAAAACTTTAATAGCATCCCAATGAGATTATTTCTAAGTAGCTCAGGAAGAATAGTTTTCCAGGATGTTTTATTTTACTTGTATAGATAATACAGGTTCATTGTGTTAGAATATATAGATGAATAAACTTATATAAGTTATCTAAATTCCCAACACTAGACTACTAATTAATGCTTTCCAAAGTAAATAATGGAGAAGGTGATGGCACCCCACTCCAGTACTCTTGCCTGGAAAATCCCATGGATGTAGGACCCTGGTAGACTACAGTCCATGGGGTCACGAAGAGTTGGGCACGACTGAGTGGCTTCACTTTCACTTTTCACTTTCATGCATTGGACAAGGAAATGGCAACTCACTCCAGTGTTCTTGCCTGGAGAATCCCAGGGACAGGGGAGCCTGGTGGGCTGTCATCTATGGGGTCACACAGAGTTGGACACCACTGAAGCAACTTAGCAGCAAGCAGCAGCAATGTAAATAATAAATATAAACAAATACATATTAAGTTCAAACTTTTATAAAGATAGGTCAAAATATCCAATACATATGTTGAAATCAAAGTGAATAATTTAAGTGTTCATTATATTAATACTATTCTTTCCATTTTTAAGTAGGTTTAAAATTGTTCAGGTTATATATTATATATACCTATGTATATATGTGTATGTGTAAAGCTTCTTTGTATGTTTTCCAGAACATTTGATTGACAAATACTATAGGTGGAGAAATGTTTGCACTTCCTTCAGTGCTTCTTTGGCCAAAGTCAGGATTCCAGCACTGAGAACTAAATATCTGAGTCTTTTTCACTGAGCCTAGTCTATAACTATCTTAACACAGAGACTTAAAGAAATTCTTTTATTTATTCTTCCTTTCCCCATCCTAGAAATTATATCCCTCAAGCATATACTCACTGCCCAGTTTAAAAACTGAAACAAAAATTCTTACAATGCAGAGGTGTGTTATACAATAAAAGTAATTAGAATCCTTTGGATTTGAATGAAAAAGGGAACCTTCTGTACTGAGACAGAATTATCAGAAAATGCCTGCTCTCAAGTATATTCACATTTGATAAGTGAAATGGCTTTCAGTATGTTGTTAGGAATCTCACAGTAGATCATTAATGAGCTAGTCCCCATAACAGATTACAAGTCAGTTCTAGCAAGGGATGTAATTAAAGTCTCAGATGTTTTGATTTTCGTGAATAGAAGTTTGTCCTCCCTTGGTGCCTTTTATCCATGCTCAGAGTTCTTTTGCAATTATTAGCTCATTAGTCCTAGTGGATTTTTTAATTTAATTGTAAATTAGTAGACCCTACAGAGTTAAATATAAAACAAACAGAATGTTAATAGCCCATTTCATGAATATATATACCAATGGCTCAACCTTTATTATCTTAACATATACATTAATAGTACGAGCAGTTACCTCAGCTCCCTTCTAAAGCACAGTTTCATGCTTCACACATATCATTAATCCGTCGAATTTGTCTCAACCTGAAAGCTTTTTTTAATACACTATTCCAAAGTTTAGCTTTTGGTAGAATGTCTATATATGTTCATCTCACTATTTTGGTATATTAATGTAGTAAAATCACATGCTTTTGAGATAAACATTTTTTGATAAATACTCTGATTACTGAGATATCATTGTAATTGTTTTTCAAGGATTTTACATGGTCATTTCTTCTAGTGATGCCTTCAACCTGAGAAGGAAATCCTGGACATTCCCAACGTTTCCAGGGGCCTGAGAAATGTTTGGATTTATATAGAAGAGAAAATTTCAGGTGTAACTGAAAGACTGAAAGAGTACAAATATTTATCACATGGATATATAGAGAAGTGAACTCTGATGCCTCTGAAATGGATAGAATGTAGGGACCTGTATTGTTGACAGTTGAAGTTCACTCTACTCAACTTCCTTTCATCCTCCAGTTCTAACTTCCCCACGAGACTCACCCCTTCCCTCAGTCTGTTCCAGTGCTGTCATTCCATTGCTGGTACAGTGGGCCTGTGTGTGACTAAACCCTGGCTAGAGTATTGCTTTCAGCTGACCATGGTGATAGTTCCATGTATTAGTTTCCTGATATTGTCATAACGAAGTACCACAGACTGGGTGGCTTGAGCAATGGAAAGTTATTGCCTTAAGGTCTGACAGTTCCAAAATCAAGGCACCAGCAGAGTTAGTTTCTTCTGGAAGCTGTGAAGGAGAATCTGGTTCATGTCTCTCAGTTGGCTCCTGGTGTTTTGATGGAAATCTTTGGCATTTCTTGGATTCCTCTGCATCATCCCAGTCTCTGCTGGCATCACGTGGCATCCTCCCTGTGTGCCTCTGTGTCTACATATTTCTCCTTTACAGGAAAATAGGACACCAGCCATTTGGATTAGGGACTCACCTTCCTCCTGTATGACCTCATCTTAACTAATTACATTTGCAATGACCTTATTTCCAAACAGGGTCACCATCACAGGTCCTGAGTGGAGTAGGACTTCAGTATATGATTATATATAAGGGGACATGGTGCAATCCATAAGAGTCCAAAATAAATGCATAAGCTAATGAGACTCAGTGAAATATAAAAAATTCACTGTGAATCCTAAGAAATGTTTTCAATCTTTCCTCCATAAGAGAATGCAGTCATATAATAGCTGCTGGGTGGGAGTGAGGGTCTGTGGAAAATGTATCTACTGTTGTGGAAGCAAAGCCAAGAAATGAAGATAAAAACGTCTATTTGCTTCTCATTGAACACTGGGTAAAACCATATCTGAAGCCAAATAACCCCGTAATTGTTCGGCTATAGGGTGAAAATACCCCTCCTTTGTTAAGCCTGTATTAGTATCACTTTCTTCCAATTACCACAGAAATAGAGTCAAGATTAATATGATTAAAGAGTAGGACTAGAGATGGAGTATTCATGTGAACTACAAAAAGAAGGGTGATGGAATGAATAATTCCTTTCTGCTTTTGTATTATTTTCGATCAGACTCAACTTGATGAGTTCCTGCACAGTAATATGTAATGCCTTGAAAGCACAAGTGAATCTAATCATTTTGTTTCTATGAAATATTGAATCCCTTCACACAACAGCAATAGACTAAGGCACAATTTCCCATAACAACAAATCTCCTAGCAAAGAATCAAGGTGCATGCTTCCAATGCTAGGTCCATGCCTTGTTGGGAATAAAGAGACAATCAAACTAAGGGCAAGAGGATTAGCACAGAGCTAACAGCCTTATAGGTCAAATGCAATCAGAGTCAGTGACCTTGAAAAGTGGTCTTGCATCAGAGACAACATCCAAACAGTGAAATTAGAGATCCATGCTAATTCTAAGGGAAAGCAGTTCTTGGGAATGGGATGGCAACTTGACTTTCAGAGTGCATGGTGGTGATGACGGTATGTCAGGCAAAGTAGAATCATCTTTGAGAAATGTTTAGGAGCAGGGAGGAAGGGGAGCAAAGCCTAGTTTCCAAAAATATGGCAGAACATGCTGTGGCTGGTTCTTCCACCATATCATTGACCATGGATCTTCAAAATACTTTAAGCACTACAACACTTACTTTATGCACTAGGAACCCAAGGAGCCTGGTGCCAGACCATCAGTAGTCTTATTGTCTCTAGGGGTCTTTGATAGTGAGGTGGTTCCATTCAGAGCGGAGATTTATGCCAAAATTATCAAGGCGTGCCTGGTATCCTAATTCTAATTTCCATTATCTTATTCATTTGCTAAATGCGTACCATAGATTTGAATATAAATTAGCTTCTCATTGGCCTTGAGTGAAATACAAAGCAATGGTCAATAAGAACAGAAAGGAGAATAGGAGTAAGAAATTGACAGTATAAAGAGCAAAGAAGATGACACTGTACAGAGACTCCAATGAAACAGTGTGTAAGAAGCATAACTTTATGATATTTTTAGTAATTCTGAGAACTCTGGAAGTAGTTCAGTGCATAAGTAAGGGTACTCAGCCTTGGGACCTCACGCTTCTAAGTTGCAGGCTCACTGCCTAACAGTAGCCTTCTGATACATGCATGACTGTATTGGACAATTTCTATGCCTTGTGTCTGGTCTTCTTCAGCCATGTTTTAAGCCAGCCATTGTTGTAACAACTAACTTCCTATAAACATATAATCTGAGAGCACCTCAGCTTTACCTGTTTGCCTGTTTGTATGCCCAGGTCTTCTCTGACACTGTGGTGTGGGTTGCTTGTATGAACTGGGTGGCAAACTGGAGTGCCAGAGAGTAAGCACGTGCTGGGGCAATCCTCGACCACTGGAGGAAGGGAGCTGGTACATGAATGCCTTCCTCTTTTTTCCTTCCAGTGAGCAATTTGCAGGCACATTCTACACTGCTCTTCAGAAGATTCCAGCATAAACTAGCCCCATTCTCCACAGCAGTGACCAAATCAAGAACACTCCTTGTTCTGTTCCCTGGAATTACTCCTCCCCCAAATTACCTGCACTCAAGACCTTATCTCAGACCCCAATTTCTGGGGGAAGCTCAGGCTACCAAAGTGACCTTCTAGTTTATCTGTATGTTTTACAGCTAGAATCTCATTGTGGTTCAGGGGACTAATCACTTGTAAATAGAGCTTCTTACAGTGAAGGACACAAAAAAGAGTTGCTGACGTGTGAGAGGCAACAATTCACAAGTCAAAGCTGGCAATTGAGAATATCAAGTGCTGTGATTTGAGTTTGATCTCAGGTGGCCTCAGCCTGCAGTGGGTTGGAATGGGGCTTGGGTTCCCAGCTGGAGACCGGGGCTGGGTTGCAGTGGTGAAAGCACCAGATCCTAGCCACCAGACCAGTGGTCAGTGACAAGAGCCCTGGCCCTTTGGCTATACAGAAAAGAATTCCCACAAAGAAGGACAGTAGTGAAATAAGCGAAGTATTTGCTAAGAGGAAAAAGAGTACAGTACATGTAGATAGACACACGGGAGAACTCAGGGAGAGAGTCGCTGAGCTGCACCCTGATGGCAGTTTTAATTACTTTTCTGACGTATTTCTTCCAAGTTCCTTTTAGCCAATCACTTTGATTTGCCTGGTTCACAGTCCATATTTGGCATATCTCAGGATCCTCCCATGTGTGCACACATATGTCTTAGCAAAGATGGATTTTACCCAAAAGGCATATGGGTAGGGAACATCCCTTGGCATCACTCCCCTTTAGCCTCCAATGAACTTTTCTGAGAATATGTGGTCAGGGAGGTCCCCTGACTTCGAGAACAGGAAATATGTGGTCTAGGCAGGGCCTAGCCTTCTCCTTTGCTTGTCCTACTGTTCTCATCTTGAAGTTTCCGTCCATAGGGAATGACTCTCCAGTCGCTTCACCTAGTGTGTACTTAGTCACTCATTTGTGTCTGACTGTTTGTGACCTTATGGACTGTAGCCCACCAGGACCATCTGTCCATGGGGATTCTCCAGGCAAGCATACTGAAGTGGGTTGACATGCCCTCCTCCAGGGGATCTTCCCAACCCAGGGATCAAACCCAGGTCTCCTGCTTTGCAGGCAGATTCTTTACCATCTGAGTCACCAGGGAAGCCCACTGTATCTGCGGGTGGCTCATCTACGTCCTGCACCAGGTGCATATTTTAAATCTTCACCGTTTTCTCTATAATGTATGTTCTGATCAGAAGCCAGCCAGTTCTAAAATGGTATCATGGTTATAGTTGCTATGGTTGATGAAAATTCCTATTTTGGATTTTCCACAGGAGCCTCCAGAGTAAATTTTGTGAACTACAGGTTAAGTCAGACCAAGTCAAATTCTCCAAATTTGGTACTTAACTTCACTTTTATTGTAGATTTGCTTTTTACGGTATGTGAAAGAATGGGAGTAGTGATACAACTGATGCCACAAAGTACTTAACTATATAAAATATTTTATTCCTAAACCTGATTACATGTAAAAATCACCTGGAGAAAAAATTTTTTGAAATAATAATACTTGAGCTCCACCCCAAAGACCCTGACTCCATTGATCTAGGCAGAGATCCTGAGATCTATATTCTTAAAAGCTTCCCAGGAGATTTTGATACATGGTCAAATTAGGGAAACAGTGATCTAAATAATTCATGAAGGATTTTAAGAGAACTTGTTACCTAAAACCATACATTTTTCTACCATAGGGTTGGAAGCTTAGGCATTTTCCAAATCACATTTTCTTATTTTCAAGTGAGGAAAAGTCTTAACCTCTTGATTTGGGAAGGGAAGTTTAGAATTTAATTTTCAAAATAAAAGGTCTAATTTCATATGTTTTGATCTTTCTGAAGATTAACACAGAGATAATTTTTTACATAGTTTCACTTGTAGGCATCCATAGACAGGCTTAGTTTTAAAGAAACTGTGTCTAAGTGTAATCACAGATAGTAGAAAACGTCCATTTGCGCTTCCCTTGTAGCTCAGTTGGTAAAGAATCTGCCTGCAATGCAGGAGACCTGGGTTTGCTTCCTGGGTCGTGAAGATCCCCTGGAGAAGGGAATGGCAACCCACTCCAGTATTCTTGCCTGGAGAATCCCATGGACAGAGGAGCCTGGCAGGCTATAGTCCATGGGGTCTCAGGAATTAGACACAACAGCAGCTAAACAACAGCCACCAATGTCTAGGTGTAATCATAGATAATAGAAAATGTACACAGTTAATTATAAATACTTCATCAAGTAATTAACATTAATTATGCAATTAAGATATTGATTGACAGAGACAATTAAGTTGATTCTCAAATATGCATGCTTTTAAAGTATTCACTAACTAGTTCAACCGTAACACATTTCCTAATAGACTCCCAGAAAGAAATATGGTATTTCTTTTTCTTTTCAGATATTACCTTAATAAATGAATGCTTCTTTGTGTCCAGGTGAATCCATAGCTTCTCGAGATGGCAGACAAGCCAGAGGGAGTGAGATGCTTAGCAAAAGGGTATGGGCTATTCTCTGAGAAACTGAAAACTGTTTTTTGTTGTTGTTGTTGCTGTGCCTTTGTCTGTATTGATTGGCAGTGCTTTTGTGAACGACAAAAAAAGAAGTGACAGAAATAAATGACATAAAAATATTAATAAGCAAGATTATAAATATAAATTGGCTTCTTGATATAATTTTTGTTGGGTAAGTTCCTTTGCTAAGGGATTTTCTAATGTGATCAACTTAATTTAGATGAAAAGAGATTTTTTATGAAAATTCAGTTAATTTTAGAATTGTAAAACTTGAATTGTGTCTATAGATTTCCTTTACCTGTCTGTGGCAGAAATGTACTGTTACCACGGAAAATAAAAAGGAAAATATAACCATGGTGCGTTCAATCAAACTACAATGAAGCTTATAGAAAGATAGCAAAATTGCTAATTGGAAATTTCTGTTCATTCATTTAATTATTCATCCAACAACTATTTATTTATTATCTATTCTCTCAATTACTGTACTAAACAGTAGGGGTATATTAGTCAATGAAATACACAGAACAAAATCCCAACCCAACTGGGGACTTACATTTTATATTTTCTACCCTTCTTACTAGAAAAGTATCTATGAAATGGGTACTAAGCATTACTGTTGTTGCTTGTCTGAATATAATGCCAAAGCAGAAATGTACCTGAAATATGGTACAGACTGCAAACAACAGTACTTGTGTTTCATCTTCACCTTCTTTTCGTTATGATTCATGGGGATGCCAAAAATCCTTAGACGTATCTGTGGACTTATAGAAAATGTCCTATAGCTTTAGATTGCTGAGTGTGTGCTACCCATCCCAGTTTATGAAACCATCTAATCTGAACTGCCTGAATGAGAAATTTGGACATCTCCTTTGGCTGTGTATCCGATATTCAGAAAATCTCAATAGAATATATTTTAAATGACATGAATATTTGACTAGTATTACACTGAGAAAAAATATAATAAGGGTCTTTGAGAATTGGAGTCAGGTCAGCATTTGAATAAGAAATTTACTTTTCTGAAAGCCAACTTTATAATGAGTCTCACTTAAACCTTTGGTTCTCACCAAAAGCAGTGCTTCAAGTTCAGTCTCTTTTGTTTCATCTTGTTTTGCCTGTGACTGCTCCTTTTACATCCGAGAATCCTTTATTATGAGGCTTAGAAATAGGACATTTTATTATGAGTCATTGATGGAGTTTAGGGCCCTTAAGGGAGTAGATAGTCTTGGATTTTGAGGTGCAGAAGAAAAGCATGGTCCAGAATACTCCTGTGCTAATAACAGGGCATGCTGTGGGGTACTCTAATACCGATATGAAAGGAAAGAAGAGGAGAAATAAAATCTATGGTAAAAGTGCCTCTGAAACAAAGAATGAATAATGACCATGCATGTTGGCCACTGTAAAAACAGCAGGATTTTTGCCAAGTCTTTTTGTCATCCTTCCTATTTTTATTTCCTTTTCTTTTCTCTACCTTCTCCTCCTCCTCATTCTTCATCTTTGTCTTCTTCTCCTTTGGATTAAGGGAAGATGGAGGGTTTTCTATGCTTTATACTATGAGTCGCTTTGGAATGTTTCTAAATGGGAAATTTGGCTTTCTTTTTCTTTGCAAGCTGCTTCTGCTATTGTGTCTAGACTTGATCACACTGCCAGTGAGCGCCAATTAAGGACACCTGTGTTAAGATCAAGACCACCAAGTGCACGCTTATTAGACTGTACTCACGCTTTAGTCATGCATAGAATTCCACAATCAGGGGTGAGCTAGTCAGACAAGCCCCTGGGGCTGGGGGTAAGGATTCTGATTTAAAGTGTTGGATGATTTCTGTGCTTTAAAGGACTCTCACAGTGGGTGATTTCAAGATATTACATGATGAATTGAATTTAGAGTTAGGGAAGAGAGTCACTTTGCACTCTACTTGTTTTGTGAATAAGCTATATCTTTTCTGAAATTCAGAGTGAACTATTCAGTGATTGATGTGGGACAGTTTAAGCTTAAATGTAAAGAGCATGTATCACTATGGGAAAGGAAAGGGAAATTTTAGTGTAAAAATGGCTTAGAGACTTTTTTGTGAGAGTTTTAATTGAAGCTTCACAACTCTAATCATCTCTCTACTGGAAAAGTAGGAAACCTGGACTCCAGTTTCCTGGGACTGTTATCTCTGGTCTCCAAGATTAGACACTATCAACGCCTTCTATTAACCAGTGTTATGTATGACCAATAGTTACCTACTCCATCATTTATTGAAGAATATTTTGCCCTCTTCTTTCTCCATGTGAAGGATTTATGTAGTTTGGATGCCATCTGATTTATTGAGGAATAAATGAGGAGGTCTCCAGGTGATACATCAGTACCCAGATGTTCAGAGTCCATATCCATCTGGAAATATTTCAGTGCCCAGTTCACTATAAAAGTTACTTAAGATTTTCCAAGCCCAATAGCTGTTTTCTGTATATTTTACTAGAATTGAAGGAGTTGCAGATCCTAAAGTGGGATGGGGTTGTGGGAAGAGTCCTTGAATTAGTCCTCAAATTAGAATCACAAACATTTGGTCAAACTCATCTGTTATCACAAGTTAGGTTTTCTATTTAAGAAACTGACATTCTCGATTATTTAGTCATAAGCTCTTTATATGAATCTCTATCCACTAGATGGATATCTTCATGAGAGCTAAAAGTTTCTAAAACTTACACTGGCCCCTATCACTGTTACCTTTAGATATGATTCATTATGTCATAGGACAATGGAAAATAGAATGCAACTTCTCTTAAATATTTAAATGTGTTGTGAGACCAAAAGCATATTTTGAAGTAGATTTATTATCTGAACAAAACAAACTAGTGCTGTGATGATTTTTAGCATCAGAAATCCTTTGGTTCAATGATGTTTCTAAAGTCTATTTGATAACATGAAAAAATATGCATTAGAAAATAATGAAAAATTATAAGAATCCAAATTATATGTAATTAATCACAGTCCTATGGCTCAGTGATAAAATATCTGCTTGCCAATGCAGAAGCTACAGGAGATGAGGATTGGATTCCTGGGTTAGGAAGATCCCCTGGAATAGGAAATGGCAACCCATTCCTGTTTTCTTGCCTGGGAAATCCTGTGGACAGAGGAGCCTGCTGGGCTACTGTCCATGGGGTCACAAAGAGTTGGACACAACTGAGTGAGCGCTGATGCATAGACCACAGATAATATACTATATTATTAATATATAGCAGAACTATGGATAATGAATATTTTTATTTTGGAAATTGTACGTAATAGTATATTACATAAGAGTTTTAAATAAAGTAAAAAAGTCAGTCTATATGAGAAGAATATGCTAATGTTTTCTGATGCTTATTAACTTTTAAATCCTGGATCAAGAATTTAAAGCCTGCCTTTAAAATTTCTCACAAAGAAGATTTAGAGAGTTTTAGAAGTGAACAGACGTTACTTCTTGTGACCTATTCAACTCCCAAACTGAAACCTTCCAAACCTTTTTTATCCCTGAGTTAAAGTTTCTGATGACTTAATTTTTCAGGAAAAGTAGGGCAAAGTTTGATCACAGGACATTTTCAGAAATCAAATGAGGTCAGAGATCACTGAACAGATTCATACCATCTGGGAGGCCAGAGCCAACAGAGACAGCTAAATCTTGAAAATGCAATTTACCAGAGGCTTTGAAAGTTCTCTGAGGGTCACTTACAGCTTTAGGCATTTCAGTATTAATTTTATCCCAAGTTAAATGAAGTTACTGTTATTTTAAATTTTAAAATATGTGCTTGTTTTGGAGGATACAAAATATAGGAAAAGAGAAAGATGAATAATGATAACGTTTTTGCTCCGTGAAGGCAAAGTGAAGTCGCTCAGTTGTGTCCGACTCTTTACGACCCCATGGACTGTAGCCTGCCAGGTTGCTCCATCCATGGGATTTTCCAGGCCAAAATACTGGGAAGAAAGTGAAAGTGATGTTGCTTAGTCGTGTCCAACTCTTTGAGACCCCGTGGACTGTAGCCCACCAGGCTCCTCCATCCATGGAATTTTCCAGGCAAGAATACTGGAGGGGGTTGCCATTTTCTTCTCC
Organism: Ovis aries; assembly: GCF_016772045.2. Taxonomy (NCBI): domain Eukaryota; kingdom Metazoa; phylum Chordata; class Mammalia; order Artiodactyla; family Bovidae; genus Ovis; species Ovis aries. The sequence continues at coordinate 18,758,055 of NC_056055.1, forward strand.
AGGGGATCTTCCTGACCCAGGGATCGAACCCAGGTCTACCTGCACTGCAGGCAGACTCTACCGTCTGAGCCACTAGGGAAGCCCATGAAGGCAAAAGTGGCTAACAGTTGGTGTACGTCCTTTCAATACTTTTCTATAAATATTTTTGTTGTTGTTCAGTCACTGAATCGTGTCTGCCTCTTTGTGACCCCAAGGACTGTGGCACACTAGGCTCCTCTGTCCTCCACTGTCTCCTGCAGTTTGCTCAGATTCATGTCAACTGAGTTAGGGATGCTAACTATCTCATCCTCTGCTGCCCCCTTCTCCTTTTCCCTGCAATCAAATCACCTAATAAGTGTGATAAAATCCAGATTTCCTAACTCCAACCCCAAACATTCCGATTCAGCAACCTTGAGGAAAGACCCAGGGGTCTACATTTTTAATAAGGAACTTGGGTGTATGTATTGCAAGAGATTCTGGAAACACCACTGAAAATCAGTGGATTAGATCTCACTTTGTTTTAAAAAATTCTTAGGGAGGAGTTAGAAAAGCCCATAGAAAATAGAGGACTTGCAGGGAAAATGCTAAAGTTGCCAGCGCTGCATCTCTCAAGTCCAGGAAACCCAGGATAAGTGATTTTGCAGGCATAGCTGGTCGAAGGACTGTAGCCACTCTCCTCAAGGCCTGCAGTCTTTTCCACCAAGCTGTGTCAAGCATTCTTTAAGTTCATGGCATCCTTTCTTTTCCTATATCTTCCCCAAATTTCATTAAAGATAAAGTTCATATAGGAATGTAGATCTTTTGACTCTTTTCCAAGGATTTTCCTGCTGAATCATCCTTAAAATCCTGAATTTCAAGCTTCCCAACAATATCTCTTTAAAAAAGCCTTTCCCAGTTCTTGAGTCTTTTCTGTGTTTCTGTAGTAACTCTCCCTAACCTGGGAGTTTCTTTCTTTCATCATTCTTATAGTTAGTTCACTTACCGCCTTTCCCTACTAGACTGAGTTACCCTAGTGCCAAGCACAATCCTGGGCACAGAATATGTGCACCATAATGTGTAATGAATTAACAAGTTAATGTATTTATGGTTAAAAGGACATAGCACATCTCCATGGTATGTTTTCCACCCCTTGGTTAAGTTCTATGTTTTTTCAGATTGCCAGTATTTTGAAGCTTCATCTCTTGTTTAGGAAGCATTTATAGCGATTCATCTTTTCTGAAACAGCAGGAATATATCATTTCACTCTATTACACATACATCTTGAGGTAGGATTTCTTTTTAAATTTATTTCAATTGGTTGGCCTGATTTTCACTGGAGACTGCATTTTAAGTTGTTATTTTATCCTCTGATTGGAATAACTACTCTGTAAAGGAAAGGAATAAAGTGTTCAAAGAAGATAGTTATGTCTGTTGATGCTATATTAAAATTCAAATGCAATGCAAGCTGGAAGAAGTCAGGCTGCCAAATAATCTGGATCATTTCTGAGTCCAGAAGAAAAATTCAAACTACTCATTCCTCTGTAGCAAGCCATTGCAAGCCTCTACATGCATATTCTTTGAAAGAAAAACAAGGAGACTAACTACAGAAGTGAACCGGAGAATATTCATTTTTCATGTTTGAGAACGCTCACATTTTCTAATGTATTTTCAAAAATAAATTTTATTTAAAAATATAAGCATTACACAAATCATTTCTGAACCATTTCAGGTTTCAAGGAAACACAAGTCCCACCTTCTTAGCGCAAAAACTGTCTCCAGATACCTTTCATACCTGTCAGTCAGTCAATCAGCTCACTCACTCAGACTCACCCATGTCTGACTCATAGTGACCCCATGGACTGCAGCATGTCCAGCTTCCCTTTCCACAGCCAACTCCTGGAGCGTGCTCAAGCTCATGTGCATCGAGTCAGTGATGCCATCCAACCATCTCATCCTCTGTCATCCCCTTCTCCTCCTGCCTTCAATCTTTCCCAGCATCAGGGTCTTTTCAAATGAGTCAGTTCTTCCCATACAGGTAGCCAAAGTATTGGAGCTTCAGCATCAGTCCTTCCAATAAGTATTCAGGACTGATTTCCTTTAGGATTGACTGGTTTGATCTTGTTGTCCAAGGGACTCTCAAGAGTCTTCTCTAACACCACCATTCAAAAGTATCAGTTCTTCGGTGCTCAGCTTTCTTTATGGTCCAGCATTCACATCCATATATGACCACTAGAAAAACCATAGCTTTCACTATAGGGACCTTTGTCTGCAAAGTGATGTCTCTGCTTTTTAATATGCTATCTAGATTGGTCATAGCTTTCCTCCCAAGAAGCAAGCATGTGTTTTTTGTTGTTGTTGTTGTTGTTGTTTTTTTTAAATTTCATGGCTGCAGTCACCATCTGCAGTGATTTTAGAGCCCAGAAAAATAAATTCTCTTACTGTTTCCATTGTTTCCCCATCTATTTGCTGTGAAGTGATGAGACCAGATGCTGTGATTTTAGTTTTTAACGTGAGTTTTAAGCCAGCTTTTTCACTCTCCTCTTTCACTTTCATCAAGAAGCTCTTTAGTTCCTCTTCACTTCTGCCATAAGAATGGTGTAATCTGCATATCTGAGGTTATTGATATTTCTGCCAGCAATGTTGATTCCAGCTTGTGTTTCATCCAGTCTGGGATTTTGCATGATGTATTCTGCATAGAAGTTAAATAAGCAGGGTGACAATGTACAACCTTGATGTACTCCTCTCCCAATATGGAACCAGTCCATTGTTCAATGTCCAGTTCTAACTGTTGCTTCTTGACCTGCATACAGATTTCTCAGGAGGCAGGTAGGTGGTCTGGTATTCCCATTTCTTTAAGAATTTTCCACAGTTTGTTGTGATCCACATAGTCAAAGGCTTTAGCGTAGTCTGTGAAGCAGAAGTAGATGTTTTTCATAGCTGTCAATAAACCTAAATATTGACCCTGTTTTGTTTACCTGTTGGTGGCCATTGCCTTTAGGGACCCCTTCACCTAAGACTCAATGAGAGTTGTATAGAATCTGCCCAGCTCCTTGCATTCCTGTAGAAATTGGACATAAGATTTCGTAATTGAAGAATTCCCTTGCTAGCCCTCATCTCGATATGTTATCTGACTCTCATTTACCTCTCTAATTTTATCCCTTCCATTCTGCCTTTGCCTTACTCCATTCTAGCTTCTTTGATTTTCTTACTGGTCCAAAGCCCCCAAACACATTCCTGACCCAGGGCCCTTGTTCTTAGAGTCGTCTTTGCTTGCTATGCTACTCCTTTCCCCCAGAACTCAGCTTAACCCACCTCCTCGCTTCCTTTGGGGTCCTTATTCAAATGTCAGCTAATCAAAGAGGCTGCTTTCTTTATTTCTTCACTCTGCTTTATAATTTTTTTCATAGCATTTATCACCCATTGATACCTTTGGCTGTTTTATGTCAATTACTGTGAATCTGAATATGTTAACGTGAGAACAATGACTGTTTTCATCACAGCCCCTGCCCTGGCACCTAAAAAAGTACCTGGCACATAATAGGTACTTAAGAATGTGTGTTAAATAAATGAGTGATTACTGTGGGGAAATAGTGAGGCAGTGTTTAAAAAGGATAAATGACAAAAGTTCTGAGGTATTAAAATAGCATTTAAAATGAAGCACCTGACCTTTATACCTTTATAGACCTTTAAAGACAGTTAAACCTTCAGAAGGGCTTCCCCGGTGGCTCATACTAGTGATGTTTATAGACTTAGTTTTCATTTCTGAGAGGAATTCCATCGTTGCTCCCTCCTTTTTCACACCTTGACTTAAAACAGAGTTCTATTTTCTATAGGAATGCAGATTTGTAAGTGTCAAAAATTATGTATAAAAATGGCACTATAAGTACATACTGTTTTATAACTTCATGTTACAGAGGACTAATACAATAGTACCCCATCTCTGGCAAAAATTAGCCTTTATAATGTAGCTTTGAAGGGTAAAATAATTCCCTTCACAAATCCCCAATAATTAGACATTTAAGTTATGTCCAAGATTGCAGTTTTCTAAGCTATACTGAGATGTCCATTCGTGTGAAAAAATCTGTAAATTCATCTATAAATACTTCTATTGGCTAATTTCCAAGATGTAGAATTGTTGTCTCAAAAAGCATGGCTATTTTTAAAGCACTTAAAGTACACTCACAAATTCCCTTCCAGAAAGACTGTAGCAATTTACCAGCAGTGCAAGAGAGTGACTATTTATGGTGTCTGTGTTAGTTAGGGTTCTCCAGAGAAGCAGAACCAATAGGATACAAAAAGAGATTTATTATGAGGAACTGACTCAAACAATTACGGAGACTGAGAAGCCTGCAAGCTGCCATGCATAAGCTGGAGACCCAGAAAAGCCAGTGATGTGATTCCCTCTGAATCAAAGGCCTGAGAACCAGGAGAGCTGACAATGTAAACCCCAGCTTGAGGGCAGAAAAAGACATGAAATAGCCCATCACAAGCAATAGGCAGAAAAGGGGGCAAATCCCTCCTTCTTCAGTCATTTTGCTCTCCCCAGATTAGGTGCTGCCCACCCACACTGGGGAGGGCAATCTACTAAATTAATGATTCAATGCTAATTTTATCCAGAAACACTCTCACAGACACTCCCCCAAATAATATTTCATCAAATATCTTAAGCATCCCCTGATTCAGACAAGTTGGCATATAAATTTAACTATCACAATTCCACCCTTTGTCAACTCAGCACTCACACCCATCTCCACAAACCATACTTAATCTCCAAACAAAAACCTAACATGGTACAACATACATACAGCCAAAACCCCACTAACCTTTTAGCCAGAAGAGTTCTTGAAGAACACTCTTATTAAAACAGAATTTTCCACAGAATTCAAGGAAGCTAAATCAAGACAGAATTGGCAGAATTGTCCCTTTGGACTTCATGATTAATGTGTTTACATGCACACACAATCCCTACCTGTTTTGTGTCTTTAAAAGCTACTCTAAATCTAAAGGCCTTTATGTCTTATGTTTTGGTAGTAACAGTGTTTTCCTGGCCTTGCCAGACACATAGTGATTCACGTGCAGCTCATGGACCTGGCCAGCACCAGGAGGCTGCCGGTGGACACCCCCATACACAAAGGTATCCTGAGCTGCATTGCTTCTTAACCTTTAGGGAACAAGAATTGCCATCTGGAAAAGGGGCTCATAAGAATGTCTGCTACTTCTATCAGGGCACTGAATCCAGGAAATGTGAAGAAAGTTCACAAGCAGCAAATATTTAGCATAATCAGGACAGTTCCTTTATCTGTGCGTCTCATGACCCTGGCAAAAGGAATGAAGTGAAGTTGCTCAGTTGTGTCCGACTCTTTGCGACCCTGTGGACTGCAGCCCGGCAGGCTCCTCTGTCCATGGGATTCTCCAGGCAAGAATACTGGAGTGGGTTGCCATTTTCTTCTCCAGGGGATCTTCCCAACCCAGGGATCGAACCCAGGTCTCCTGCATTGGAGGCAGACTCTTTAACCTCTGAGCCACCAGGCAAAAGGAATAAGCAGTCTAGTTTGGAATCAGGCAATTTCCTTCCAAAACATTTCATTTCCAAAGAGAGTTTTCCCAAATTTCAGGTTCCTTCAGCTGATCACCCAACTGAAACACTGAATGTGCCCCTCAGACCCTTCTGGGGCTAATGCTGACATGCTGTAGACCTGTGGGTAACAGGCAGGAAGGGACTTCCCCAATGACCTTTGGCCTCAAAGCCATATGAATCTTTTGCTTTCCTGTGGAAAGCTTTCCATTATGAAAACGAATAACTACCAGGGCTGGAGTAGATGCTTACGTGGCTTTGAACAACTTGTACCTGACTGTTGGCTTGTTATCTTTTAGTTCAGCTGTGAAGTTTAGCTTTGGCAGTTCCACTGCATTCTTTACATCTAAAATTTGAATTGAAATTTGTTCTTTGGAGACAAATTTCCTCATTTTTACTGAGCAAATTGGCAAATGTTAGTTCTTATAGTGTGGTTGGTAGTTTAGTCGCAAAGTTGTGTCCGACGCCTGTGTCCCCACGGACTGCAGACTGCTCTGTCCGTGGAATTTTCCAGGCAAGAATACTGGAGTGGGTTGCTATTTCCTTCTCCATCTTATAGTGTAACAAGACTTAAATAGAATAATAATACCAGCAGCTCACCGTCAAAACGGAGGAAAATCTCTTCTTCAGTGAAGAGACAAAGACATGGTTATTATAGAAAATGCAATGAGAACGTTTCCCCTTGTGTAAATTCAATGTTGTGATTTTTCTGTGCCTGGAACATCATTTGGTTATGTGTGCACACATGCTGCCGTCCCCTGTTCTGTGTTACAGTTGTTAGAATTGATGCAAAACACCAGACCCCACCCCTCAGTGAGCCTAGGTGCCTTGGGGCATAGCCATCCTTCCAGGGGGCTTAACCAGGTCTCTTAAAAAGGAAGAATCAGCTTTATTCAGGATTAAGGCTCAATTTTCTGTTATGTGAAGGGATCATAGACTTTAAAAATTAATTGTTTAATTTAGAGTGTATGAAGGAAAATATTCTACGTCTCTTTCAACAAAATGATACAGGAGAAAGTGTCCTCTGGTCATTTCTGTCAGTTTTAAGCATAATGCCTTAGTCTGTCATTTCTACTTAGCTTTCTTCTCATCTTTTTCTCTCCCCAACATTTATAAGAAGAGCTACACATTAACATATTGAAAATGAAAGACATGTTACATTTTTTTAACGTTCAGTTCAGTTCAGTCGCTCAGTCGTGTCCGACTCTTTGTGACCTCATGAACTGAAGCACGCCTCCCTGTCCATCGTCAACTCCCAGAGTCCACCCAAACCCATGTCCATTGAGTTGGTGATGCCATTCAACCATCTCATCCTCTGTCATCCCCTTCTTCTCCTGCCCTCAATCTTTCCCAGCATCAGGGTCTTTCAAATGAGTCAGCCCTTCACATCAGGTGGCCAAAGTATTGGAGTTCAGCTTCAACATCAGTCCTTCCAATGAACACTCAGGACTGATCTCCTTTAGGATAGACTGGTTGGATCTCCTTGCAGTCCAAGGGACTCTCAAGAGTCTTCTCCAACACCACAGTTCAAAAGCATCAATTCTTCGGTGCTCAGCTTTCTTCTTAGTCCAACTCTCACATCCATACATGACCACTGGAAAAACCATAGCCTTGACTAGACGGACCTTTGTTGACAAAGTAATGTCTCTGCTTTTTAATATGCTGTCCAGGTTGGTCATAACTTTCCTTCCAAGGAGTAAGCATCTTTTAATTTCATGGCTTCAGTCACCATCTGCAGTAATTTTGGAGCCCAGAAAAATAAAGTCAGCCACTGTTTCCATTGTTTCCCTGTCTATCTGCCATGAAGTGATGGGACCAGATGCCATGATCTTCGTTTTCTGAATGTTGAGCTTTAAGCCAACTTTTTCACTCTCCTCTTTCACTTTCATCAAGAGGCTCTTTAGTTCTCTTCACTTTCGGCCTTAAGGGTGGTGTCATCTGCATATCTGAGGTTATTGATATTTCTCCTGGCAATCTTGATTCCAGCTTGTGCTTCCTCCAGCCCAGCGTTTCTCATGATGTACTCTGCATATAGGTTAAATAAGCAGGGTGACAATATACAGCCTTGACATACTCCTTTTCCTATTTGGAACCAGTCTGTTGTTCCATGCCCAGTTCTAACTGTTGCTTCCTGACCTGCATATAGGTTTCTCAAGAAGTAGGTCAGGTGGTCTGGTATTCCCATCTCTTTCAGAATTTTCCAGTTTCTTGTGATCCACACAGTCAAAGGCTTTGGCATAGTCAATAAAGCAGAAATAGATGTCTTTCTGGAACTCTCTTGCTTTTTCAATGATCCATCAGATGTTGGCAGTTTGGTCTCTGGTTCCTCTGCCTTTTCTAAAACCAGCTAGAACATCTGGAAGTTCACAGTTCACATATTGCTGAAGCCTGGCTTGGAGAATTTTAAGCATTTCTTTGGCGAGCTGCAATTCATGGGGTCGCTAAGAGTCGGACATGACTGCGCGACTGAACTGAACTGAACTGAACTTACTAGCGTGTGAGATGAGTGCAATTGTGCGGTAGTAGGGCTTCCCTGTGACTCAGATGGTAAAGCGTCTGCCTTCCATGAGGGAGACCTAGGTTCGATCCCTGGGTCGGGAAGACCCCCTGGAGAAGGAAATGGCAACCCATTCCAGTACTCTTGCCTGAAGAACTCCATGGACTGTCTCCTGAGGAGCCTGGTAGCCGACAGTCCATGGACTCGCAAAGAGTTGGACATGACTTCACTTTCACTTTCACTTTGGCATTGCCTTTCTTTGGGATTGGAATGAAAACTGACCTATTCCAGTCCTGTGGCCACTGCTGAGTTTTCCATATTTGCTGGCATATTGAGTGGCATATTGTAACATTAAATGACTACAATAAGTTATGGTCTCGCTATTGTTAATTACTATTTGCAGCATTTATTTAGTTTTCTTAAATTCTTGACAGAGATTTAATTTTGTGTTTTGATTTCAGGTTGTAAATATTTATTATCAGTCTAACAGCAAATTCTGTTTTGCAACAAATGTGACAAAGAGACTAAAAAGACTAAAGCATGAGCATAATATAATAATTATGCCCTTCATGGTTTAGACCTTAACCCAAGTGTCCTTAATAGGCTCCCACTGGCAGCATGATCTGGAGTCCAGATCAATAGTTTAACCAGCTTGCAAAGAAGAAAGAAAGCCCAAACTCCCCCATTAGGGGCATTCCTGAGCATCCCAAAGCATCCATAATTCAAAGGAAATTCCCTTCCTCCCTAATTCAAAAGAAGAGATGATGAAGACCAATACCTTGGCAGAAAACTGGTAATAGGATATAGAAAAGCAATTCACAGAATATAGTTGTCCAAAAAGTATTATGAAACAAGCCTCACTTCACATTTAATAAGGAAAAAGAACTATTAATTATATATTATGTTTTGTCTGTCAAGCTGTGGACTTTTAGTGAAACTCTAAATTAGTAAAAACTATCCAAAAAGCAGCTTGGCAATAAGTGGCAAAATTAAAAAAAAAAACAAAAAAAAAAACAACTTTGACCCAGCATTTCTAGTTCTAGGATTCCACTCTTAGGAAGTCACCAGAGATGTAGAGATGTGGAAAATGATTCATGTACAAAAGTGAACATTATACAGTTCCTAAAATATAGAAAATTAGAAGTAATGTTCATGCCCACATGTAAATTAATAGTTGCATAATTTATGGAATAGCCTTATGGTATAATATTATACAGCTATTAAAATATCATTTTCAGAGAACATTGAATATTATAGGAAATGCTCATGGCATAACTTAAATGAATATAAATACATGATAAATATATAATATATATGTATGCATGAAAGAAGTATATTAAGTATTTATGATAGTTATTTCTAGGTCTTGCACTTATGAATATTCATTTTTATTTTCTCCTTTATACTTTTCTTAATTGTCAGTGTTTTATTATAAACATGTAATCTACTTTTAACAGAAAAACACTAAATTTTATTTTAATATCTAACAACTTCAAGGGGGGAAAATCTGTGAAACACTATTAATGCATTACACTTTCAGAATATATTACATTTTAATAAAGGTTTTGTTTTCAATTCCAAACTTATGCTTTGAATTTAGCTTTGTGGAATAAAATTCTCAGTTTTAGGAAGTGACATTTTAGCATTTGTTATTGTATTGGGAAATTTTATCAGACTAATCCTCAGCTCAAACTAGTAGAGATTGATGGGCACATATGTTGAGCAATGCAGAGTTTGCACAGGAACAGAAACATTTGGAGAGATTGATAGAGCAATTCTTTTCAGACAATATATACTTTACTTTTCTACAAATTCACACTAAAACAAAAACACAGTTTTGTTAGCTTGATCTTTTCTTTCTCTATTTGTTTCGGGAAAAAAAATGTCTTCTGAATTTTCATGTCTATAAAATAGTGCTTTGGAAGAAGCAAACATAAAATTCATGAATAAAAAGTTCCTTGATCATATAAACGGTCCTAAGGAATGTATTTAATTATGTCATATCTTAGATTTTACATTTTAGAAATTAGGATAATATTCACGTTATTACTATGGCTTCAAATTTTGTGTCTCAAAGAGGACTGATATCCTCATTATGTCCAGGAGGCTTTGCAATCGTCCTGCTCTCTTTCATCCATAATAGTGCCAAAAAGACTTTCTGAACTACCTATCTAGTTACATGCTTCTTTTCTTAGGCATCTTCAAACTCTCCCCTTACTTTCAGGATAGTTGTAAAGACCTTCAGCTTAGTTCAGTTCAGTCACTCAGTCATGTGTGACTCTTTACAACCCCAGGGACTGCTCACACCAGGCTTCCCTATCTACCACCAACTCACGGAGCTTACTCAAACTCATGTCCATTGAGTCAGTGATGCAATCCAGTCATCTCATCCTCTGTTGCCCTCTTCTCCAACCTTCAATCTTTCCCAGCATCAGGGTCTTTTCAAATGAGTCAGCTCTTCTCATCAGGTGGCCAAAGTATTGGAGTTTCAGTTTCAGCATCAGTCCTTCCAATGAGTATTCAGGACTGATTTCCTTTAGGATGGACTGGCTGGATTTCCTTGCAGTCCAAGGGATTCTCAAGAGTCTTCTCCAACACCACAGTTCAAAAGCATTAATTCTTCAGCACTCAGCTTTGTTAATACTCCAACTCTCACATTCAAACATGACTACTGGAAAAACCATAGCTTTGACTAGATGGACCTTTGTTGACATTGACAGAGTAATATCTCTGCTTTTTAATATGCTGACCAGATGGTCAATACTGAAATCAAATTGACTGTATTCTTTGCAGTCAAAGATGGAGAACTCTATACAGTCAACAAAAAGAAGACTGGGAGTTGACTCTGGATGGGATTATGAACTCTTTATTACCAAATTCAGACTTCAATTGAAGGAAGTAGGAAAAACCACTAGACCATTCAGGTATGACCTAAATCAAATCCCTTACAATTACATGGTGGAAGTGAGAAATACATTCAATGGATTGGATTTGATGGAGTTCCTGAAGAACTATGGACAAAGATTCGTGACATCATACAGGAGGCAGGGATCAAGACTATCCCCAAGAAAAAGGCAAAATGGTGGTCTGAGGAGGCCTTACAAAGAGCTGTGAAAAGAAGAGAAGCAAAAGGCAAAGGAGAAAAGGAAAGACATACCCATTTGAATGCAGAGTTCCAAAGAATAGCAAGGAGAGATAAGAAAACCTTCCTCAGTGATCAATGCAAAGAAACAAAGGAAAACAAGACAATGAGAAAGACTAGAGATCTCTTTAAGAAAATTAGAGATACCAAGGGAACATTTCATGCAAAGATGGGCACAATAATGGACAGAAGTTGTACCAACCTAAGAGAAGCAGAAGATATTAAGAAGAGCTGGCAAGAATACAAAGAAGAACTATATAAAAAAGATCTTCATGATCCAGATAATCACTATGGTGTGATCACTCACCTAGAGCCAGACATCCTGGAATCTGAAGTCAAGTGGGCCTTAAGAAGCATCACTACGAACAAAGCTAGTGGAGGTGATGGAATTCCAACTGAGCTATTTCAAAGCCTATAAGATGATGCTGTGAAAGTGCTGCACTCAATATGCCAGCAAATTTGGAAGACTTAGCAGTGGCCACAGGACTGGAAAAAGTCAGTTTTCATTCCTATCCCAAAGTAAGGGAATACCAAAGAATGCTCAAACTACCACACAAATGCATTCATCTCACATGCTAGCAAAGTAATGCTCAAAGTTCTCTAGGCCATGCTTCAACAGTATGTGAACCAATGAACTTCCAGATGCTCAAGCTGGTTTTAGAAGAGGTAGACAAACCAGAGATCAAATTGCCAACATCCATTAGATGTTGAAAAAGCAAGAGAGTTCCAGAAAAACATCTATTTATGCTTTACTGACTATGCCAAAGCTTTTGACTGTGAGGATCGTAACAAACTGTGGAAAATTCTTAAAGAAATGGGAATACCAGACCACCTGACCTGCCTCCTGAGAAATCTGTATACGTGGAGGAAGAAACAGGTAGAACTGGACGTGGAACAACAGACTGGTTGTAAATCAGGAAAGGAGTATGTCAAGGCTGTACATTGTCACCCTGCTTATTTAACTTATATGCAGAGTACATTATAAGAAATGCTGGGCTGAATGAAGCACAAGCTGGAATCAAGATTTCTGGGAGAAATTCAATAACCTCAGATACACAGACAGCACTACCCTTATGGCAGAACATGAAGAGAACTAAAGAGCCTCTTGAGGAAAGTAAAAAGAGAGTGAAAAAATTGGTTTAAAGCTCAACATCCAGAAAACTAAGATCATGGCATCTGGTCCCATCACTTCATGGCAGATAGATGGGGAAACAACGAAAACAGTGGCAGACTTTATTTTCTGGGGGCTCCACAATCACTGCAGATGGTGACTGCCACCATGAAAGGTAAAGGTAAGTCGCTCAGTCGTGTCCGACTCTTTGCAACCCCATGGACTGTAGCCTACCAGGTTCCTCCGTCCGTGGGATTTTCCAGGCAGGAATACTGGAGTGGGTTGCCATTTCCTTCTCCAAAATTAAAAGATGCTTGCTTATTGGAAGAAAAGTTATGACCAACCTAGACAGCATATTAAAAAGCAGAGAAATTACTTTGCCAACAGAAGTCCATCTAATCAGCTATGGTTTTTCCAGTGGTCATGTATGGATGTGAGAGTTGGACTATAAAGAAAACTGAGCACCAAAGAATTGATAGTTTTGAACTGTGGTGTTGGAGAAGACTCTTGAGAGTCCCCTGGACTGAAAGGAAATCCAACCAGTCCATTCTAAAGGAACTCAGTCCTGAATATTCACTGGAAGGACTGATGCTGAAGCTGAAACTACAATATTGTGACAGTTCAGTTCAGTTCAGTTCAGTCGCTCAGTCATGTCCGACTCTTTGCAACCCCGTGAATTGCAGCACGCCAGGCCTCCCTGTCCATCACCAACTCCCAGAGTTCACTCAGACTCACGTCCATCGAGTCAGTGATGCCATCCAGCCATCTCATCCTCTGTCGTCCCCTTCTCCTCCTACCCCCAATCCCTCCCAGCATCAGAGTCCTTTCCAATGAGACAACTCTTTGCATGAGGTGGCCAAAGTACTGGAGTTTCAGCTTTAGCATCATTCCTTCCAAAGAAATCCCAGGGCTGATCGCCTTCAGAATGGACTGGTTGGATCTACTTGCAGTCCAAGGGACTCTCAAGAGTCTTCTCCAACACCACAGTTCAAACGCATCAATTCTTCGGCGCTCAATCTTTTTCACAGTCCAACTCTCACATCCATACATGACCATAGGAAAAACCATAGCCTTGACTAGACAGACCTTAGTTGGCAAAGTAATATCTCTGCTTTTGAATATGCTATCTAGGTTGGTCATAACTTTTCTTCCAAGGAGTAAGCGTCTTTTAATTTCATGGCTGCAGTCACCATCTGCAGTGATTTTGGAGCCCCCCAAAATAAAGTCTGACACTGTTTCCACTGTTTCCCATCTATTTCCCATGAAGTGATGGGACCAGATGCCATGATCTTAGTTTTCTGAATGTTGAGCTTTAAGCCAACTTTTTCACTCTCCTCTTTGACTTTCATCAAGAGGCTTTTTAGTTCCTCTTCACTTTCTACCATAAGGGTGGTGTCATCTGCATATCTGAGGTTATTGATATTTCTCCCGGCAGTCTCGATTCCAGCTTGTGTTTCTTCCAATCCAGCGTTTCTCATGATGTACTCTGCATGTAAGTTAAATAAGCAGGGTGACAATATACAGCCTTGACGTATTCCTTTTCCTATTTGGAACCAGTCTGTTGTTCCATGTCCAGTTCTAACTGTTGCTTCCTGACCTGCATACAGATTTCTCAGGGAGCCACCCCACATCCAAGGAGCAGTGGCTGTGCGGGCGCAGGAGGGCCTAGAGGAGCTATCCTGCACCGAAGGTCAGGAAGGGTGGCGGTGAGGAGATATCCCTCATCCAAGGTACGAAGCAGTGGCTGTGCTTTGCTGGAGCAGCCATGAAGAGATACCCCATGCCCAAGGTAAGAGAAACCCAAGTAAGATGGTAGGTGTTGCAAGAGGGCATCAGAGGGAAGACACACTGAAACCATACTCACAGAAAACTAGTCAATCTAATCACAGTACTGTGACAACCTGATGCAAAAAACTGACTATTTGAAAAGACCCTGATGCTGAAAGATTAAAGGTGGAAGGAGAAGGAGATGACAGAGGATGAGATGGTTGGATGGCATCACTGACTCAATGCACATGAGTTTAAGCATGCTCTAAGAGTTGGCAATGGACAGGGAGGCCTGGCATGCTGCAATCCATGGGGTCACAGAGTCAGACACGACTGATTAACTGAACTGAACTAGGTTGGTCATAATTTTTCTTCCACGGAGCAAGTGTCTTAATTTCATGGCTGTAGTCACCATCTGCAGTGATTTTGGAGCCCAAAAAGATAGTCTGTCACTGTTTCCCCATCTATTTGCCATGAAGAGATGGGACCAGATGGCATGATCTTAGTTTTCTGGATGTTGAGTTTTAAGTCAACTTTTTCACTCTCCTCTTTCACTTTCATCATGAGGCTGTTTAGTTCTTTGCTGTCTGCTATAAGTGTGGTGTCATCTGCATGTCTGATATTATTGATATTTCTTGATATTATTGATATTTCTCCCTGCAATCTTGATTCCAGGTTGTTTTTTATCCAGTCCAGTGTTTCTCATGATGTACTCTGCATATAAGTTAAATAAGCAGGGTGATAATATATAGCCTTGATGTACTCTGTTCCCAATTTGGAACCAGTCTGTTGTTTCATGTCCAGTTCTAACTTTTGCTTCCTGACCTGCATACAGGTTTCTCAAGAGGCAGGTCAGGTATTTCCATTTCTTTAAGAATTTTCCAGTTTGTTATGATCCACACAGTCAAAGGCTTTGGCATAGTCAATAAAACAGAAGTAGATGTTTTTCTGAAACTCTCTTGCTTTTTGATAACCAACATGAGAGAGTCAATTCTGAGGCAAGGTGATAAGTCCTCGGTTCCTCAGGAGGAGAAAGGTATCTGGGCTCTCGAAGTGGAGATAGGGGTCTGGGATTCTCAAGGAGGCAGAAGGGACCAACATCTTTTTTCTCTACATTCCGTTAGTCTTAGTCACATAAAATGCTTTTTTCTTTAAGCCTGGAACTGATGATTACACAACAAACAAGGCAGTTTAAACTCTGTACTAAGGATTATATAACAACAGTGTATCCTGCTTGAGGACAGTTTCTCCTTCCTGCAAGCCTTCTGGCTAATCCTTTTATTTTAAAATGTAAATTATGGGATTGGGTCAACCTTGAGACATTCTGTTGAATGTCTTCTTTGAATGTAATGTAATGTCTTCCATTACATTTACTGTAATAATTAATTAAAAAGTATATAACTCCCTTGCTAACACTGGGCGGGGGTGGGGGAGGTGGGGTGGCATTCTCCAACCCCTTCTGATGTCTGTGTCAGAAGCTTTCTCTGTCCCTTTTCTTACCTTAATAAAACTCTGCTACATAAAAGCTCTGGAGTGATTAAGCATGGTCCCTGGTCCCGAAGCTAAATCTTCTTCAGAGATCAGGAATCCAACATTGTTCATTATCAGCTACCAAACGAATGTTGGCAATTTGATCTCTGGTTCCTCTGCCTTTTCTAAAACCAGCTTGAACATCTGGAATTTCATGGTTCACATACTGTTGAAGCCTGGCTTAGAGAATCTTGAGCATTACTTTGCTACTGTGTGAGATGAGTGCAATTGTGCAGTAGTTTGAGCATTCTTTGGCATTGCTTTTCTTTGGGATTGGAATGAAAACTGAGCTTTTCCAGTCCTGTGGCCACTGCTGAGTTTTCCAAATTTGCTGGCATATTGAGTGCAGCACTTTCACAGCATCATCTTTCAGGATCTGAAATAGCTCAACTGGAATTCCATCACTTCCACTAGCTTTGTTCATAATGATGCTTCCTAAGGCCCACTTGACTTCACATTCCAGGATGTCTGGCTCTAGGTGAGTGATCATACCATCATGATTATCTGGGTCATGAAGATCTTTGTATAGTTCTTTGTATTCTTGCCAGCTCTTCTTAATATCTCCTGCTTCTGTTAGGTCCATACAATTTCTGTCCCTTATTGTGCCCATATTTGATGAAATGTTCCCTTGGTATCTCTGATTTTCTTGAAGAGATCTCTAGTCTTTCCCATTCTATTGTCTTCCTCTATTTCTTTGCATTGCTTTGAAGGATTTACAACCTATATCCTCTGCCCAAACTTCTGTCCCTCCTTCCCACTTCTCTGCCTCTTCCACTCTTGAAACTGTATTCCAGCTATGGAAAATTTCCAAATGAGCTGGGCTTGTTCCAGATTCGTCTTAGTTCACTGTTCCTTCTGCATCAAATTCGTATCCCTAGCTTCTGTGGCTAGCAAGAAACTAGCTTCATCCTGTACGATTCATCACCCATGTAATTGTCTTAGTGAAAGGTTGCCTACTTGCCCCAGGATAGTTTTTCCATCTTTGTTCCCACAGCACCCTCCTCACAGCTTCCACTGTAGCATCTATTGCACTGCTATGTATATATATAATTGATCCTGTATGGTTGTGATGGGAATGGTGTGTTTCCCATTGCTGTTCAAGTCCAGTGCTGGAACCAAAGCATGAGGCAGGCTGTAGTAGGAACCCAGCGTTGGATGGGTGGTTTATTTTGGCGACTATGAATCCCCTTTAGTTCCAAGCATATGGACTTCCCATGCCCAGCTCACCTTTCTTACTGGGGAAGAGGAAGGAGAAAACTGAGGCTGGGGACTGGGCAGAGGGTGAACTTCCTATTAGCAATATATCTTTTCCAATTATATTCAGTACCTTTAATAAATACATGCCTTTCTCTCTACTATTTCTTGAGATCCCAGGGCTCTGATAAATGAAAAGCAGCTCTCCTGACTATAAAACATTTGAGGAAACTGCTGGGCTGATAATAACTAATGTTATTAAGCATTCACTATGTGCCAGGCATTCTTCTAAGTGCTTTACATATATTAACACACTAAATCCTCGGCTCCACGAGAGAGGAATCATTAGTGTAGATGAGGAAATGCAGACACAGTTAATAAAACTTGCTTAAATATATATTGTAAGTAAGCGGCAGAGCTGGAAGTCAAGCCCAGGCAATATGATCCAGGTTCCAACAACTTTCTGCCAGCCACGATCAAGGGCACATTGTCCTCAGAACTACTGCCACCTTCTCTAGTTGTTAGCCCCTAACACTTAGTTCTTGAGGTTCAGGATTGCACTAGAAGAACATAGCTGTTTTCTAAACTAGTTCTCTTCAAAGTCCAGGAAACAGCTTACCAAGTTCATGTAACCTTTTTGCCCTCTGCTCCTCTTACTCTTATTACTCTTCCTACCCTTGTTACTCTGCTTTTCTTTCCTTTGCTCCCATTTATACACTGTAGCCAGCTGATCTGAAAATATACAAATCTGATCATGCTACTTCCCAGCAAAATGGTCCTTCAGTATCACCCACTGCTTTGGTGGTGATGTCCAAACAGCTGAGCATAAAATGCAAAACCTTGCATGACATGGGCCCCGTGTCAGAGCTGGGCTTGGGAGAAGCCAGAAACAAAGGAGGAGATCAGAACATAATAAGACCCTGAGGGAAGTTTCAGGATATGAGGCTCACATACATATATGCCCTAACTGCCCCAGAATTTCTCCAGATCCACTGGGTTCTTTCACACATTTCGTATGTTGTGCCCTACCTGACCCATGCCTCTCTTCCAGACAAAGTTTTATTTATAGTACTGAGCAAGGTCAGACCACAAAGGCTGGTCCAGACTGAAGGACCTAAGAGAGTAGCTGCTTAGTCTTCATTTAATTTGTTTCACAGGATTGGGCAGAGGAAGAAGTTGAGTAGAGATGTAGTTGCAGCAAAGGCCTCAGCTGGTGCTATGCTGTATCATTTTCCTGTGGCTGCTGGAACAAACTACTATCAAATGGGTGGCTTAAAATAATACATTTATTTTCTCTCACTTTCTAGAAGAGGACTTCAATCAGCCCAAAGTCAGAGTGTCTGCAGGACTACCCTCCTTCTGGACACTCCAGGGGAAAATCCACCCCTTGCCTCTTCCTGGTTTATAGCCATATCACTCCAGTTTCTGCCTCTGTCTTCACATTTCTTTCTTCTCACTTGATTCCATTTAGGGCCCACCCTGATAATGCAAAGTCATCTCTCAATCATTAAACCCTTAGTCAATCACATCTATGAAGATCTGGTTCTCATATAAAATAATATTTACGGGTTCCAGGGATTAGGACTTGATATCTCTGGGGGGCTATTTTCCAGCCTACCACATGGGAGCTCTGGCAGTAAGATTACCCACCAGCATTACCCTCCATCAGGGGTAATGCAGTTAAGTTTTTTCGTGCTTGAATTGATAAATCAGTCTGCCTCTGATAATGGAGGCATTGGAACCCCTGTGGAGGAAGGTGATTTGCAGGGGAAAAACTCAATTTTGAGCTTTCAGCAGGTAACATAGCTGACAGCCGGGGTTGAAAACTTTGGTTTTAAAGGGGTGATCTGATTGGTACATCACTATACCTCCTCAACCTACGACCTTTTTATGGCCTGTAACTATGCCACAGTTGCTGATTTCTGGGGTTTATTTCTAACTATATCATGAAGCCTTCTATAACCCTGGCTGTTGCCTACCACAAGGGCATAATTTAAATATCACTTTGTAAACTTTCCTATATCTTGCCCTTCCCCACCTTCTCTGCAGAATAAGTCTTTCTCTTTCCTGTTGTTGCCATGTTACTTTATTCATACCTCTTCTGGTAAGTACTTACACTCATTGTGTAATGATTAATATTCATAGGTACATCATCCCTTACTAGACTATTAGCTTCTTAAGGGTAGGGTACCCGATTTGTTCCTATTTGTATTTATCTCAGTATCTGGCAGGTAGTAGATGTTCACAAATGTTTAATGAATGAACTAACAAAAGTAGCTTAAAGCAGCCACTGTCTGTCTCTTCATCAATTGGTGGTGCAGACGGAACAGCCAACTGTGTGAACGAAAGCCATCAAGCATGTCCAACAAAAGTGACTGAGTGTGTGTCGGGAGGCAGTAAAGTAAACAATATCTCAAGGGTCACAGCTGTTTCACTCTGCCTTTCAGCCAAGAAATGCCATGATTTACTGTCTGCTCTTGCCAAGGATGAAGAAATAAAGTCATAAACAAAAAGTGAAAGAGTGAGGAATTACTCAGTTTGGATGGACAGGTCAATCTGCTTGCCCACCTGTGGCCAACTGAGCATGATCAAAAAATAATATACTTTCCCCTTCTATCCCATATCATAGTCTTTATTCTTTAATAAAAAGGAAGGGATATATATGAGAAATAGAGCGTCAATCCTGATACCACTAACAAAGTCAGTTTTATACACAGATGACAGTGGATATCCCCAACATTGTAGGGATTGTATCAAAATTTCTCCTGCAGACATACCCCTTCTTGCTTCACGTTGCTAAATTCTAAGAGCATGCCTATGCATATCCATTTCACAGGGACATTAGAGGAATTTAACAGATTAGGAATGAATTAATGAAGAGTTGACTCATTGGAAAAGACTCTGATGCTGGGAGGGATTGGGGGCAGGAGGAGAAGGGGAGGACCGAGGATGAGATGGCTGGATGGCATCACTGACTCAATGGACATGAGTCTGGGTGAACTCCGGGAGTTGGTGATGGACAGGGAGGACTGGCGTGCTGCTATTCATGGGGTCACAGAGAGTTGGACACGACTGAGTGACTGAACTGAACTGAACTGAATATAGAAATGCTTACCATAGGCACAAGGTGTGAGCCTAATAAATGTTTTTCTTTTCTTTATTTTCCTGTTACACTTCTAGCCCAACAATGAATAATTTATTAATGTGGAAGATGTGGAGAAATAAAGTCAATATGGCAGTTAGTACAAATTCTATTTTGGATATTTTAAGTTTTTTTAAAGTAACATCAGTTAAGTCACTCAGTCGTGTCCAGCTCTCTGCGACCCCATGAATTGCAGCATGCCAGGCCTCCCTGTCCATCACCAACTCCCCCGGATTTCACTCAGACTCATGGCCATCAAGTCAGTGATGCCATCCAGCCATCTCATCCTCGGTCCTCCCCTTCTCCTCCTGCCCCCAATCCCTCCCAGCATCAAAGTCTTTTCCAATGAGTCAACTCTTTGCATGAGGTGGCCAAAATACTGGAGTTTCAGCTTTAGCATCATTCCTTCCAAAGAAATCCCAGGGCTGATCTCCTTCAGAATGGACTGGTTGGATCTCCTTGCAGTCCACGGGACTCTCAAGAGTCTTCTCCAACACCACAGTTCAAAAGCATCAATTCTTCGGTGCTCAGCCTTCTTCACAGTGCAACTCTCACATCCATACATGACCACAGGAAAAACCATAGCCTTGACTAGATGGATCTTTGTTGGCAAAGTCATGTCTCTGCTTTTGAATATGCTATCTAGGTTGGTCATAACCTTTCTTCCAAGGAGTACGTGTCTTTTAATTTCATGGCTGCAATCACCATCCGTAGTGATTTTGGAGCCCCCCAAAATAAAGTCTGACACTGTTTCCACTGTTTCCCATCTATTTCCCATGAATTGATGGGACCAGATGCCATGATCTTCGTTTTCTGAATGTTGAGTTTTAAGCCAAATCTTTCACTCTCCTCTTTCACTTTCATCAAGAGGCTTTTTAGTTCCTCTTCACTTTCTACCATAAGGGTGTTGTCATCTGCTTATCTGAGGCCATTGATATTTCTCCCAGCAATCTTGATTCCAGCTTGTGCTTCTTCCAGCCCAGCGATTCTCATGATGTACTCTGCATGTAAGTTAAATAAGCAGGGTGACAATATACAGCCTTGACGTATTCCTTTTCCTATTTGGAACCAGTCTGTTGTTCCATGTCCAGCACTAACTGTTGCTTCCTGACCTGCATACAGGTTTCTCAAGAGGCAGGTCAGGTGGTCTGGTATTCCCATCTCTTTCAGAATTTTCCACAGTTTCTTGTGATCCACACAGTCAAAGGCTTTGGCATAGTCAATAAAGCAGAAATAGATGTTTTTCTGGAACTCTATTGCTTTTTCCATGATCCAGCAAATGTTGGCAATTTGCTCTGTGGTTCTTCTGCCTTTTCTAAAACCAGCTTGAACACCTGGAAGTTCACGGTTCACGTATTTCTGAAGCCTGGCTTGGAGAATTTTGAGCACTACTTTACTAGCGTGTGAAATGAGTGCAATTGTGCGGTAGTTTGAGCATTCTTTGGTGTTGCTTTTCTTTGGGATTGGAATGAAAACTGACCTTTTCCAGTTCTGTGGCCACTGCTGAGTTTTCCAAATTTGCTGGTATGTTGAGTGCAGCACTTTCACAGCATCATCTTTCAGGATTTGAAATAGCTCAACTGGAATTCCATCACCTCCACTAGCTTTGTTCATACTGATGCTTTCTAAGGCCCACTTGACTTCACATTCCAGGATGTCTGGCTCTAGGTGAGTGATCACACCATTGTGATTATCTTGGTCATGAAGAGCTTTTTTTGTACAGTTCTTCTGTGTATTCTTGCCACCTCTTCTTAATATCTTCTGCTTCTGTTAGGTCCATATCATTTCTGTCCTTTATTGAGCTTATCTTTGCATGAAATGTTCCCTTGGTATCTCTGATTTTCTTGAAGAGATCTCTAGTCTTTCCCATTCTGTTGTTTTCCTCTGTTTCTTTGCATTGATCGCTGAAGAAGGCTTTCTTATCTCTCCTTGCTATTCTTTGGAACTCTGCATTCAGATGCTTATATCTTTCCTTTTCTCCTTTGCTTTTCACTTTTCTTTTCACAGCTATTTGTAAGGTTTCCTCAGACAGCCATTTTGATTTTTTGCATTTCTTTTCCATTTGGATTGTTTTGATCCCTGTCTCCTGTACAATGTCAGGAGCATCTGTCCATAGTTCATCAGGCACTCTATCTATCAGATCTAGGCCCTTAAATCTATTTCTCATTTCCACTGTATAATCATAAGGAATTTGATTTAGGTCATACCTGAATGGTCTAGTGGTTTTCCCACTTTCTTCCATTTCAGTCTGAATTTGGCAATATGGAGTTCATGATCTGAGCCACAGTCAGCTCCTGATCTTGTTTTTGTTGACTGTATAGAGCTTCTCCTTCTTTGTCTGCAAAGAATATAATCAATCTGATTTTGTTGTTGACCATCTGGTGATGTCCAGTTGTAGAGTCTTCTCTTGTGTTGTTGGAAGAGGGTGTTTGCTATGACCAGTGCATTTTCTTGGCAAAACTCTATTAGTCTTTGCCCTGCTTCATTCCATATTCTAAGGCTAAATTTGCCTGTTACTCCAGGTGTTTCTTGACTTCCTACTTTTGCATTCCAGTCCCCTATAATGAAAAGGACATCTTTTGGGGGTGTTAGTTCTAAAAGGTCTTGTAGGTCTTCATAGAACCGTTCAACTTCAGCTTCTTCAGTGTTACTGGTTGGGGCATAGACTTGGATTACTGTGATATTGAATGGTTTGGCTTGGAAATGAACAGAGATCATTCTGTCGTTTTTGAGATTGCATCCAAGTACTGCATATCTGACTCTTTTGTTGACCATGATAGCTACTCCATTTCTTCTGAGGGATTCCTGCCTGCAGTAGTAGATATAATGATTATCTGAGTTAAATTCACCCATTCCAGTCCATTTTAGTTCACTGATTCTTAGAATGTAGACGTTCACCCTTGCCATCTCCTGTTTGACCACTTCCAATTTGCCTTGATTCATGGACCTAACATTCCAGGTTCCTATGCAATATTGTTCTTTACAGCATTGGACCTTGCTTCTATCACCAGTCACATCCACAACTGGGTATTGTTTTTGCTTTGGCTCCATCCCTTCATTCTTTCTGGAGTTATTTCTCCACTGATCTCCGGTAGCATATTGGGTACCTACTGACCTGGGGAGTTCCTCTTTCAGTATCCTATCATTTTGCCTTTTCATACTGTTCATGGGGTTCTCAAGGCAAGAATACTGAAGTGGTTTGCCGTTCCCTTCTCCAGTGGACCACATTCTGTCAGACCTCTCCACCATGACCTGCCCGTCTTGGGTGGCCCCACAGGGCATGGCTTAGTTTCATTGAGTTAGACAAGGCTGTGGTCCTAGTGTGATTAGATTGACTAGTTTTCTGTGAGTATGGTTTCAGTGTGTCTGCCCTCTGATGCCCCTTGCAACACCTACTGTCTTACTTGGGTTTCTCGTACCTTGAGAAACCCAAGTACATGGGGGTATCTCTTCACTGCTGTTCCAGCAGAGCACAGCCGCTGCTCCTTACCTTGGACGAGCGAGATCTCCTCACTGCTGCCTCCACTGACCTTGAATGTGGAATAGCTCCTCTAGGCCCTCCAGCGCCCATGCTGCCACCACTCCTTGGACATGGGGTAGCTCCTCCTGGCTACTCCTGCGTTGTCGCAGCCTGGCACTCTCGGCCGCCGCCCCTGACCTCGGACATGGGGTAACTCCTCTTGGCTGCCGCCCCTCAGGCATGGGGTCCTCCCGGCTTCTGCCTCTGACCTTGGACGTGGGGTAGCTCCTCTGGGCCGTGCTCTGTGTGCCGTCGCAGCCGCCCGCACTATGTGTGCCTTCATGGCCCCCCGCGGTTCAATCAGCATGAAGCAGTTTTAAATGAAAACCGTTTTTTTTCTGTGCTCCTCTCACCAAACCTTTGGTTGGCACAGTTATTCTAAACAATATACTGAAATCCGTTTTTCTCAGTATATCAATTTTAAATAATAACTGTAAACTTTACCTACAAAATGTAAGAAATTTATACTACTTCTTCCCTACTACTTTTATTTGTATTGTTGCTTAGTTCTTCTATTGGTTTCATCTGTAGTTCTAAATAATATATACAGTTATAGAGATTTACATATAAATTTCTACTTTTGTCATCATGTATATTGCTCCTTAACACCTACCATTTAAATAATGAAATTATAAATTTGCTGAACCTCCTACCTAGTGGTTTACAGGTAAAGTCATTGGTGGGGGAAGGGAGTCTGATTTGTTGTTGTTATCCAGTGCTAAGTCATGTTTAACTGTTTGTGACCCCATGAACTGCAGCATGCTAGGCTTCCCTGTCCTTCACTATCCCCAGGAATATTCTCAAAGTCATGGACTTCCCTGGTGGCTCAGACGGTAAAAGCATCTGCCTACAGTGTGGGAAACCTGGGTTCGATCCCTGGGTCGGGAAGACCCCCCTGGAGAAGGAAATGGCAACCCACTCCAGTACTCTTACCTTTAAAATCCCATGGGCAGACAGAGGAGCCTGGTAGGCTATAAAGTCCATGGGATTGCAAAGAGCCAGATAGGACTGAGCGACTTCAGTTTCACTTTCACATGTCCATTGAGTTAGTGATGCCACTCAACCCTCTCATCCTCTGTCACTCTCTTTTTCTCTTGCTCTCAAACTTTTCAGAATCAGAATCTTTTCCAATGAGTCAGTTCTTTGTATCAGGTGGCCAAAATATTGGAGCTTCAGCATCAGTCCTTCCAATGAGTATTCAGGGCTGATTTTCTTTAGAATTGACAGGTTTGATCTTGTAGCATTTACTCATTGCTGTGACTGATTTCAAGCTACTAACATGACTTTACATTTCCTTTTGTAATTATATAATCATTTTTAATGCTGCTTCTATGGCTTGACTTTTTAACAGATCAATAAACTGCACTTACTCACAAAATTATGATAATGCAAATGTTATTCAATATAGAATCAAATATTGTGATTTCCCATAGAGAAAGAAAAATAATCTTGATGGGAATTAAATAGATAATCAAATAAGCTAGAATTTTCAATTTCCAATTGTATTTTAGAAATAATTAAACCTATCACTCTGAGGGAGAACTTGACTCTTCCAAAATTCTAAAAGAAAATACAAGGAGGCAGGAACAACAGATAACAGAAAATGAGTGTTAACTTTTACATAGTTTTGACCATGGGAGCATGCTGTTTTGCAAAACAATTGGAAGAACAAATGGCAGTCTTAGCATTGCTAATGGTTACCACCAAAAAGAGGACAGAGAAAGTTATTTCATAACCACATTTAATGACCCCACAAAGGAAGCAACCAGAAATTTGAGTGGTGTGAAACAAAGGGGAGAGAGGTTTTTGGTTTTTGACAAACATGTAAAACCATGCCTTCCTACCTGAAAAGTTATTGGCCACTGCAGATCTGTGACTTCTTTAAGTACATGTAAATACTGAGATGCAAAATTGCCTCTCTTTTGATTCGTTTGCCCTGCTGGTCTTCATTTGTTGGAATGGTAGAAGTTTCTGTGATGATTAAAAATGTTTATTTCTTCTCTGCTCAGTTTCATTCAGTCATTCTTCAGATGTAGTCATTAGTTGTATGTGCTGTTGAGCACACTTGCAGTGTGACCAGAACAACTAGAAAAGGAATACTTAGCTCTATTAATTTTAATTCAATTTAAAGCTAAAAGCCACATGAGGCTGATGACTATGTACTGGCAGTACAGTTCTTAAAGGAGCCATCAGTTCAGTTCAGTCCAGTCGCTGGGTTGTGTCCGACTCTTTGCGACCCAAGGGACTGCAGCACATGTGACTTCCCTCTCCATCACTAACTCCCATCCATCACAAACTCATGTCCATTGAGCTGGTGATGCCGTCCAACCGTCTCATCCCTTGTGGTCCCCTTCTCCTCCAGCCTTCAATCATTCCCAGCATCAGTGTCTTTTCAAATATGTCAGTTCTTCACATCAGGTGGCCAAAGTATTGGAGTTTCAGCTTCAGCATCAGCCCTTCCAATGAATATTCATGACTGATTTCCTTTAGAATGGACTGGTTGGATCTCCTTGCTGTCCAAGGGACTCTAAAGAGTCTTCTCCAATACCACAGCTCAAAAGCATCAATTCTTCAGCTCTCAGCTTTACTTATAGTCCAACTATCACATCCATACATGACTACTGGAAAAATCATAGCTTTGACTAGATGGACCTTTGTTGGCAAAGTAATGTCTCTGCTTTTCAATATGCTGTCTTGGTTGGTCGTAACTTTTCTTCCAAGGAGCAAATGTATTTTAATTTCATGGCTGCAGTCACCATCTGCAGTGATTTCGGAGCTCAAAAAAATAAAGCTTGTTACTGTTGCCACTGTTTCCCTGTCTGCTTGCCATGAAGTGATGAGACCATATGCCATGATTTTAGCTTTCTGGATGTTGAGTTTTAAGCCAACTTTTTCACTCTCTTCTTTCACCTTCATCAAGAGACTCTTCAGTTTTTCTTCATTTTCTGCCATAACGGTGGTGTCATCTGCATATCTAAAGTTATTGATATTTCTCCTGGCAATCTTGATTCCAGCTCATGCTTCATCCAATCCAGCATTTCTCATGATGTACTCTGCATATAAGTTAAATAAGCAGGGTGACAATATACAGCCTTGATGTACTGCTTTCCAGATTTGGAATCAGTCTGTTGTTCCATGTCCAGGTCTAACTTTTATTGCTTGACCTACATATAGATTTCTCAGGAGGCAGCTCAGATGGTCTGGTATTCCATCTCTTTCAGAATTTTCCACAGTTTGTTGTGATCCACACAGTCAAAGGCTTTGGCATAGTCAATAAAGAAAATGTAGATGTTTATCTTTAACCCTCTTGCTTTTTCAGTGATCCAGTGGTTATTGGCAATTTGATCTCTGTTTCCTCTGCCTTTTCTAAATCAAGCCTGAACATCTGGAAGTTCACAGATCATGTACTCTTGAAGTCTGGCTTGGAGAATTTTGAGCATTACTTTGCTAGCTATGATGAGATGAGTGTGATTGTGCAGTAGTTTGAGCATTCTTTGGCATTGTTTTTCTTTGGAACTAGAATGAAAACAACTTTTCCAGTCCTGTAGCCACTGCTGAATTTTCCAAATTTGCTGGCATATTGAGTGCAGCACTTTCACAGCATCATCTTTTAGGATTTGAAATAGCTCAGCTGGAATTCCATTACCTCTACTAGCTTTGTTCATAGTGATGTTTCCTAAGGCCCACTTGACTTCACACTCCAGGATGTCTGGCTCTAGATGAGTGATCACACCATCGTGATTATCTGGATCATGATGATCTTTTTTGTAAAGTTCTGTGTATTCTTGCCCCCATCTTCCGTTTCTGTTAGGTCCATACCATTTCTGTCCTTTATTGAGCTTATCTTTGCATGAAATGTTCCCTTGGTATCTCTAATTTTCCTGAAGAGATCTCTAGTCTTTCCCATTCTATTATTTTCCTCTATTTCTTTGCATTGATCACTGAGGAAGGCTTTTTTTTTTTTTTTTTAAATCTCTCCTTGCTATTCTTTTGGAACTCTGCATTCAAATGGGTATATCTTTTCTTTTCTCCTTTGCCTTTCACTTCTCTTCTTTTCACAGCTATTTGTAAGGCCTCCCCAGACAGCCATTTTGCCTTTTTGCATTTCTTTTTCTTGGGGATGGTCTTGGTCCTTGCTTCCTGTACAGTGTCATGAACCTCCGTCCATATTTCTTCAGGCACTCTATCAGATCTAATCCCTTGAATGTATTTTTTACTTCCATTGTATAATCACAGGGATTTGATTTTGGTCATACCTGAAAGGTCTGGTGGTTTTCTCTTTCTTCAATTTAAGTCTGAATTTGGCAAGAAGGAGTTCATGATCTGAGCCACAGTCAGCTCTGGTCTTGTTTTGGCTGATTGTATAGAGCTTCTCCATCTTTGGCTGCAAAAAATGTAATCAGTCTGATTTCAGTATTGACTGTCTGGTGATGTCCATGTGTAGAGTCTTC
The DNA here is from genome assembly GCF_016772045.2 of Ovis aries. NCBI lineage: Eukaryota > Metazoa > Chordata > Mammalia > Artiodactyla > Bovidae > Ovis > Ovis aries. The sequence goes on from NC_056055.1 coordinate 18,785,942, forward strand.
TCTTGTGTTGTTGGAAGAAGGTGTTTGCTATGACCGGTGTGTTCTCTTGGCAAAACTCTATTAGCTTTTGCCCTGCTTCATTCTGCACTCCAAGGCCAAATTTGCATGTTACTAGGTATTTCTTTTTAAAATTTTTTTAAAAAAATATTTATTTTAATTGGAGGCTAATTACTTTACAGTATTGTAGTGGGTTTTGCCACACATTGACATGAACTAGGTATTCCTTGACTTCCTACTTTTGCTTTCCAGTCCCCTATAATGAAAAGGATACGTTGTGCACACCAGGACCCAGAGACCCCACAGAGACTGAGACAAAACTGTGTTGGTGTATCTCCTGAGGAAGTACAGGTCAGCAGTGGACTGCTGCAGGGACTGGAGTTCTGGGGGCAGTAGACCTGGGTATGGCATAAGCCCTCTTAGAAGAGGTTACCATTAACCCCACCATAGACCTGCCAGAACTTATACAGGATTGGGAAACACTCCTGGAGGGCACAAACAGAAGCTTGTGTGCACCAGAACCCAGGTGAAAGGAGCAGTGACCCCATAAGGAACTGACCCAGACTTGCCTGTGAGTGTCCAGGAGTCTCCATTAGAGGCATGGGTCAACAGTGGCCTGCTGCAGGGTTGGGGGCACTGAGGGTAGCAGTGGGACATTTTGCATGGGACCTTTTGAAGGAAGTTGCCATTATCTTCATTACCTCCACCATAGTTTGGCCTTAGGTCAAATAAAAGGAAAGGAACACAGCCCCGCTCTTCAACAGAAAATTGGATTATAGATTTACTGAGCATGGCCCCACCCTTCAGAACAAGACCCAGTTTCCCCCTCAGTCAGTCTCTCCCATTAGGAAGTTTCCATCAATTCTTTGGTACTTCAGTTTCTTTATAGTCCAACTTTCACATCCATACATGACTATTGGAAAAACCATAGCCTTGACTAGATGGACATTTGTTGACAAAGTAATGTCTCTGCTTTTCAATATGCTGTGTAGGTTGGTCATAACTTTCCTTCCAAGCAGTAAGTGTCTTTGAATTCCATAGCTGCAGTCACCATCTGCAGTGATTTTGGAGCCCAGAAAGATAAAATCAGCCACTGTTTCCCTATCTATTTGCCATGAACTGATGGGACTGGATGCCATGATCTTAGTTTTCTGAATGTTGATCCAAGTCTATGTCCCAAACAGTAATGCTGAAGAAGGTGAAGTTGAATGGTTCTATGAAGACCTACAAGACCTTCTAGAACTAACACCCAAAGAAGCCATAGACTAAGACAAGATTTTTCCATTTCTCCACTAGGGGCTCTTTAGTTTGGGCTGGGAATGAAACAATCTACTCAGCTACTGTACAGAAAGTCCTTCTTGCCCTGGGGGTCTGGGTCTCACAGTCAGGAGAAAGTAAGAGGGTCAACAGTTGGATGACATTAAATAGTGCCACTGGAGACTAAATTAGCTAAGCATGAAAATCAAATAGAGTCTCTTTCATTTCTCTTTATTGCTCAAAATTGTGATACATTTTATTTGGACTGTGATGTTCTTGCATGTATTTCTCTAGTTATTTCAGGAGATGCTAAATGTTTTGCCTTACCTGGTGTGCAGAAGAGCTATATGCCTTCAAAAGCTTCCAACTGCTTTTTTTATGTTACATGTTTAATGGAAACCACTTTTCATGGAGACAGTATTCTCAGGACCTTGTGAATACCCCCACTAATTTAGGCCTTTTGCTTTCTTTACCTGCTGAAAAGCTAACTAGCATCTTGAGTTTTCTTGTCATAGTCCTGAATTAGTTTCTTTATACATTCATTAAATATTTGTTGAACACCTCCTAATGCCAGATATATTCATAAACACTGGGAAATCAGCAGGGAACAAAACCAAGTCCATGAACTCATGAAATTTATGTTTTAGTATGGGGAGATAACAGGTAAACACATATAAATAACATGTCAGGCAGTGAAAATAAACAATAGTAAGGGGGTGGGGGGTGCCATGAATGGAGAAAAGCCTGTAGCTATTTTACACAGATTGGTCATAGAAACATTTACAGTAAGACCACAGTCAGAACAAAGGACTAAAGAACAAAGAACAAAGTCATGTGAATATTAGGTAAAGAATGTATCAAACAGCAGGGACAGAAGATGCAAATGTTCCCAGGTGTGGCTGCTCTTTGTCCATGGACAGTTTGCCAGCCTGTCCTAATCTGTGGCAATGGGAGAACATAGGGAGAACACTTCACAGAAGGTTCAGCTCTGGGTCAGGAACACCTTTATTAGAGATTCTAGTTTCTGCCTTTGTTTGCTAAAAACAGAAGATCATGACTTCAGCCTGATTCCCAATGTGTGTGTGTGTGTGTGTGTGTGTGTGTGTGTGTGTGTGTGTAAGAGATAGAGGAGTAAGACAGTTCACCTGGCTATTGGGACAGCAGTTCCCTAATTGTTTGGACATCTGCATCACGGCTCACTTGAGTTCTGTGTCCACAACTTTCACTTCAACTGCAGGTTTTCTTTATGTGTGTTGTGGAATACTTTCTCTCTGTGTTCTGATTTATTAAACAATCCACGCTGCTTAACAAATTACAAAAAGAAATCTGCATCTGTCATCAGTATCTGTCATCAGTAATACCAAGCTGGGGCAGTGTATAGTTTATTCTTTACTTACTAACATTTTAATAGAATTTTGGAAAGAAAGTAAATGCATGTGGTACCTTAAGCTTGAAGTCAAAATTCTTCTAAGTTGGCATGGCTAGAGCCTGAGTGAGAGCAGACTGTGTGGGACAGTACTGAGTGGGTCACCACTGTGAGGAAAGTCCTTAAGAATCAGCCCTTTACCGCTGTGTTCTTAGAGCACAGGGTATGAAGGTTACAACGACGGGACTATTACAGTTATATTGTATGCTAAAAAATCAATGTTGTTAGATTGCGAGTCAGGTCACAGAAAGACCTGGGAGGGGTCTATAGGAACGTGAGACATGGTTAAGGCTGGGGAGGGAAACATCAATTTTAGTAATCCAGTGACATCAACATCAGCATGAAATGGATATGTCCCTTGAAACAGACATTGAGACAACATGTTCTGAAGAGTCTTGGGTATATGGTTTTAAGATTATATTTTAATCTTTTACTCATCTTTCCTAAAATGGAGAAATCTTGAGGCAGGCTAGTCCAGTGGTTAAAATAAAGACTCCAGAACCAGATTTGGAGGTTTGGAATCTGTTAAATGCAACAGTTTATTAAATAGGCAGTGACCTGGAAGACTGAGAGCTGGAAGTGGTACTCAGGGTTTTCAGCTCGATGAAATGAATGTGTCCTGATCATCATTAGATGGCAGTTCCAGTGCTGGTCCCTGAGGCTAGAGATACAGGAAATGTATTTTCCCTGTGTGGAGGGAGCTTGCAGCAAAATAGGGAGGTGGTGGCATAAAGAAATGATTACTCTTATCTAACTTTTCCAGGTTAAATTAAAGAGGATATAATATTAAAAATTTTACCTTATAAGCTCACCATTAGAATATGAACTATCTTATGTATACACTGGGCTTCCTTGATGGCTCAGATGGTAAATAATCTGCCTGCAGTGCACGAGACCCTGGTTTGGTCCCTGGGTTGAGAAGATCCCCTAGAGAAGGGAATGGCAATCCACTCCAGTATTCCTACCTGGAAAATTCCATGGACAGAGGAGCCTAGTGGTCTACACTCCATGGGGTCACAAAGAGTTGAACATGACTGAGCAACTAATACTATGTGAATATTACACTTTTAAAATCAGATGTCAGAAGCTATGTAGCTCAGCAAGATTCTAGCACATAGTAGGAAACTAAATAGAACTGGATTGAAATGCAGGAACTATCAACAAAATTGCTAACAAATTTGATGATAATATGTGGTGAAAATATCCTCAACACTAAAAGAGAAGAAGGAATTGAGAGAATTTCTAGTCTTTCCTACTGACTTTATAAATAAAGAAACTGTGACCTGGAGACTCATCTGGAGAATACCTCGAATTTAAGACCACATGTAAACTTTAAGTCAGAAGTTCTTTTTCACTATAGTTGCAGTATAAAAATCTCAGATAAGGCTTACAAGGCACACACAAGGCACAGATATCAATTGTATTATGTCACAGCATCCACCCTGATAGCCAGTTACTCTTTCACCTTCTTTCATTTTAACCAGTTGTCCATTCATTTAAAAATATAAAGAGAAGTATCAATTCCAGCCCCTGTGGTAAATGCTGGAGATAAAGTCCTTGCCTTCATGGAGTTCATGATCTAGTAGGGAACACAGCTAAAAATAATATAATATTATTATATATAACAATTATATTACTAGAATTATGTGTAATGTGTACAAATATGCATAATTATATACATATAAAGGGGCTTCCCAAGTGGCTTAGCTGGTAAAGAATCCGCCTGCAATGAAGGAGACCCTGGTTTGATTCCTGGGTCAGGAAGTTCCTCTAGAGAGGGGATAGGCTGGGTAGCCCAAGAATACACTCCAGTATTCTTGGACTTCCCTGGTGGTTCAGATGGTAAAGAATCTGCCTGCAATGTGGGAGACCTAGGTTCAATCCCTGGGTTGGGGAGATCTCCATGGCAACTCACTCTAGTGTTCTTGCTTGGAGAATTCCCATGGACAAAGCAGCCTGGTGGGCTACAGCCCATGGGGTTACAAAGATGGACACGACTGAGCAACTAAGCACAGCACATATACATATGCAAACATTATAGAAGGAATCAACTGCCAAATAACTAGAAAAAAAGAGAAATGATTACTCTGTTTGTGAAATAAACAGCAGAAGCATGGAAAGGCACAGAAGTACATAACAGAGGGTAACTGACTGCACAGTCAGAGAAAGTGATCAAGAGGGGGTTCTCTTGATCATGTGCTAACAAATCAATAGGATCCTTCAAGGTGGAATCTGAAAGGCAACTAATCCAGGTGAATGTGCCTACCTCCAGATGTTTGCGTATGCATGTCTTAACAGGAAGAGATTCCAGGGTCGGATTCTACCACCTCCTGGACTACATTTGCTGAGACCCTTGTTCTTGAGTTCTTAGCTCTGTGTGTGTCAGTCGCTCAATTGCGTCCGACTCTTAGCAACCGCATGGTCTATCCATGGAATTCTCTAGCCAAGAATACCAGACTAGGTTTCCATTTCTTCCTCCAGGGGATCTTCCAGACCCAGGGATTGAAACCTGGTCTTCTGCAATGCAGGCAGATTCTGTCTGAGCTACCAGGGAAGTCCCATTCTTAGCTATACTTTTGCTTTTCTATTGGCTGCAGAGTCATCCTCTCACCCATAGCGGTAGTGATGGAGTGGGGGATGGATTTACTTACCTGCATCATTGCTGTCACTTTTATTGTGTACATTTTTTTCTCTTCACTAGGAGTGGATTTTGGTGGATACAAAGCCAATCAACTCTGCTAAGAATGTGCTGTGAAAAAGTAACTGTATTATCTTGCTATTAAAAGAGGGAGGGGACTCCAAGGTGCCCAGCCTTTGAGAATAGCTTACAGATACATTATCCAATTCAAACATCTCCTTTTCTAGGAGGAAATTTTGAATAGAAGGCATGATCTCAGTTACAACCTCACTTGAAACTATAAAATTTTCTTGCTGGGGTGAATTTAGACCTACTCAAAACTGGAGAGTGATTTCTGAAGACAGAGAAGGGAGCATTCATTTAAAAATGAGTATTTTTTTAATTAGAACAAAACAAACATATTGCAGATAATGCAGAAAATTATAAAGAACAAAATAAATATACCTAGTAACCCCATCTCCCCAAGTTAATTACATATGTAATATTGTGGGATATTCCCTTAATCTTTCTCCTAATCATATGACATTATGTTTGGAAGATAAAATTAAATGTTATGTTATTTATGTTTTGTTAAAAGTAGTTATGTTAAACTACTTAACATATTGTGGTATTTTAATAGAATCCAGTTCTAATATTCAGAGGCTTTCTTATGCTTTCTATTTCACATGAATATTTTATCTGTCCTTCTTTGGACTTGCTGAGAAATAACCAGAAGCTACTTTCTCTTTTTCTTCCAATGTACTTTTGTCAGTATTTTCCAACTACCTTTCTTTCCTTTTTCTTTCCTCTCTGAATCTGTGATGATCACATTACTCTTCATCTTTCAGGCTTCTGTCTTTAGCTTCCATATGACCAGCTGAATTGAAATTCTCTCCTAGTAGAAGGTTTTTTCACAAAACAATGTTAAGAATAAAATAAACAATTGATATTTAAACTTGATCTAGTTGGTTTCTCCTCAGAATATTAGAATAATTACCGAGAACAAGGACATAAAGAACATTTAGTCCTCTATTCCAAGGAGATATAAAGCACCAATTATTTAACTCTGGGGGAAACTTTTAGTTCAAAGGACAGGTGAACATTCAGATGCACCTCAGTGGGATACCATCTTATGAAGAAATCAAGGTAGAAAAGGAAAAATATCAAGGACTTGGAGATTCTGATATAAACAAAATAGAATTCCAGGAAAGCTGCAAATGCTTCAAATGAGAAGTTCTTATAAAATGACTGAGTAAACCTGTATTTTTACTGTTGCAATACTTTGGCCACCTCATGCGAAGAGTTGACTCATTGGAAAAGACCCTGATGCTGGGAGGGATTGGGGGCAGGAGGAGAAGGGGATGACAGAGGATGAGATGGCTGGATGACATCATCGACTTGATGGATGTGAGTCTGAGTGAACTCCGGGAGTTGGTGATGGACAGGGAGGCCCGGCGTGCTGCGATTCATGGGGTCGCAAAGAGTCGGACACGACTGAGCAATTGAACTGAATTAGAGTAACCTTAAGTGCAGCACTCTTCAGAGAACTTACCTTTAACAAAGTCATAATAGCAGGGTTGTTGTTAACTAAAAATTGTCATGTTCATTATTTCTGTCTGAACCATACTTCTAGATCAGTTCTTATTAACAGATAGTGTGTTCAGCAACAAATGGAAGATGAATGAATATTGGATTGGTCTTCAAAATGTTGAACTGTAAGATTTAACCTGTGGGGAGCAAACTTATATTGACTAGTGAGGTTTACGTATAGGTCTTAGCAGCATAAAAGCATGGGAACAAAAGTCAGGGGCAGTAGTAAATGATGAGCTCAGATTGGATGACAAGGATGCTGGGAGCAGTAGAGTCACCTTCTGGGGGAAAATAAGACTGTAGGTTCCACAATGTTGAGGACCACAAGTGGTCACACTGCGTACTGCTAGCAGAGCACGATGCTAGGCACAGAGTAGCAGCTCAGAAATAAAATTTGTGATATGGATGACTAATGAGTTCTAGCCCAGAAGGTGGGCAAGCATGCACATAAGAGTGTATGAATGTGTTAGTATTTGTTCAGAAATACCAATCATAGGCAGCAAGGAACAGTCTTATATATCTATTGAGTAATTGTCATCTCACCTGTTTTTATAGGTTTAGATGTACATACAAGAGATTTCACCCTGGGGTTTCTCAAGTGGCCCACATATCTTCTCACAGAAGCTGACAGAATTGATTTTGGTTACTTGGGGAGTATTGATAGATTTCACCCAAAAGCAGAAATGGTGTAAGGTCTATTTCTTAATACAGTTTCACCTTGTAAACATTCAAGATTTAAGAAGGAAATGGTGCAAGAAGTATTTGTATTTGATTTGTTTTTCCCTTTTTGATTTCTTTCACTTCTGTTGCATTGAGCAGTAGGCTCAAGGGATAATACAAATTCGTATCACTTTCACTTTATTAATTGGCCTTAACAAAAGTCTGGTTGGTTGGTATTGCATTTTATTTAGTTAGGAAAACTAGAATTTACTGAGTTGAGTCAATACTTTTCGAACTTGATTTGCCTGAGAATCAGAAAATCTTGTTAAAATGTAGATTCTGGTTCAGCATGCTGTTGTTGGGGTCAGTTGGTCCATCACTGATCTCCTTCTCTTTATGAACAAGGCTAGAAGCATTCTGGACTACTTTTGCTTTCTCCATATGGCATGCTTTGTCATAAATCTTTGCTTTTCTACTATCAATCTTTTCAGAGCTCCTAGACACCAAATGGGCATTTGCCAGACTCCTATGGATTTAGTTTCTATGGTTATGCATAACCAGACACATCCTGTTAAGAACATCCTATAGGGCCTTCCTCCTAGCAAATATCACTTCATCATTTACCAAGAGGACTAATTATCTAAGACGACTAATTATCATGCTGACATGGAGATTAAACTAGATCACCTGTCCTCTTTGCTTTCACCTAGTAGCATACTGTTGGCAAAGGGAGTGAATGGCCCTCGTATCAGCTGCTTTAGTTCCTTTCTGACTTGATGTCAAGATGGGGTGATTCTCTGCTCATAATAGAAGGACAAAGTTAAATGCTTTAAGTGGAGACATAAATAGAGGTGGTGCTCCTGTGAACTGGAACTTATTCTTATTTTCCAGAATCTTTTTGATTAATGCACCTTTTGTTTTTATAGCATAAGCAAAATAGTTTAAATTATAAAATTAGCACTTAATCATTTTCAAGCAATATAAAGCATTCAGAGAAGCAATGATACAAATAACACATGTTCCCCTACTCCAGTGGTAGTGTTAAAATTTGGATTGATATCTTTACAAAATAAAAGAGATCACATTATAAATGCTGTTATATATTTTCTTTTTTGAAATTAATTATGTCATTCACTTATTTTATACGACGTGTCCAGCCTAACTCTCCTGCATCGTCTTTTCCCACTCTCTACTTTTCAACCTGGGTGCCAGTCATGGAAATTAACAACTCTCAAAGCGGGTATTATATTGCCTGTGTCTTCACATATATTTTTCACTTGGTCCAAAAGCCTCTCTTTTTCTTTACAACCTATTTAACCACTGATGATATTTATCACTCAGTGAAAGTCTTGCCTACCCCAGGATGCTTTACCTTAACCACAGAATATAACTTAGGAGTCCATCAGCATGTTCTTAAAGTTCATAAAACCCTGTTCTTAGCCTTTCCATAAATCACACTTACAAGAATATAATCACTGATTAATTTGTGTATTTCTCCACTGACTATAATCTCCTTAAGAACAAGGCCATTTCTCAGTTGGCCACAATGCCAGATATTAAGTATAAATGTTCAACTCCAATCAATGGGACAACTCTTTTTTTCAGATATGAGATATCATATTAAAAGAGAGGGAAGTAGAAGGGGATAGAATTCTCTCAGACAGAACTGACTTCAAAGGACCAGCATCTCCATCTTTTCTTTCCATCCCATCCCATTCCATCCTCACAGTCTCCAAAAAACAGATGAGGAGAGTCATCTGCTTTTTTGATGGACCTGATATTGAATAATCTCGAATACTTTGACTGTTTGCTTCAGATTATGGGGAGAAAGAGGACAGGCCCCACTACATCTGGTATAGTGGCTACACTAGATGGGAGCAGCATACTTGTCTGATAATTTTGGCTCCCTCTAAGGCTGGAAGTGGTCTGCTTTTCATATGCTCACAAGAGAGGCTTCTTCAACTCTCAGCCATGTTGTCTGAATCATCTGAGAGTCCCCCTGACTCCTTCATTAACTCTCTCAGTGTCAAATAGAGCAGGCTTGCTGTGGCATCTGCCATAATGTGTCACAGACTGAAAGGCAATCACTTCATAGAGGGTACTGCTCTGCTACAGAGCACATATCAGACTGACACACTGCCTCTCCTTGATGGAGAAGAGCAGTTCGTCCACATCCTTAGGTAGAAAAAACTGGCCTAAAATGCTAGGCTCCTGTAGCAATATGATGTACATAGGGCTATTATATATGGGAGTTTTTATAACTGTCATTCACCTTCCTGCACTTGGGATGTGTGACACATGGTTATGATAATCGCTTGCCCTCATCTCAAGCATATTGATTCATTTATCTGCGCATTTATGCATTTGTGTATTCAACATATATGAGGGTTACTTTCTAAGATCCAGGTACTTGATGAGGTGCCAAAAGGACTGATGGGTAAACAAAGCATTGTCTCTGACATTAGGGACATCTCATTCAAGTAGCAGACATGGGCATGTAAACAGGGTTGTAATGCAGTGAGACAAGTGCTTGTGAGAGTCAGGCATGAAGAACATCAAGCAGAGAACAGTGGAAAGAGCCATTCATGAAGCCTCAGGGAATCGGGGAAGGTTTCACAGGGGAAGCGAAATAGGAGCTGATTTTTGAAGGACAGTGACATTCACATGGGCTGGGTAAGGAAGAAGTGGCAACGTCATGTGCAGAGGAGGTAAGCTTAAAGTGGCATGGGCCACACTGCCCTGTGGCTGGAGCATGAGCTAAGCAAGTGGGAGTCACAGGAGATGACATCAGGTGGGTAGGGAGCATAGTGTGCAAGCCTCTGACTTCCTCATGTTGGCAATGCATGGTCATCTGCTAAGCTTAGGCAGAGTGGGCCAGGCATGTGCTCCCCAACACTGTGCAATCAGGAGCAATAATAAGCTTTTCAAACTTTTGTATCTTCCCCTTGTTTGTTTTTTTTTTATCATTCTCTGTATTTTCATAATGGTTAAAATCTCTAAAACATACACAAAAGATCTGTTGGTTTATGTTTGTGAGTAGCATGGAAAGAGGGAAACCTGGGAGACTGAATCTCACTCTGCAGGGTAAAGCAGGTCACAGAAGCACAATAAAAAAAGGAAGGAAAGCTGAGAATCTTGAGACAAATAGAGGAAGGAGAAGAGAGGTACAAATCTGGGACAGAGAAGTGGTCCAGTGACTTTGGAGCTGATTGCCTGATCCCTCTTCCAAGGAGGGTTGACCTGGTGTGCTGGGGTCCAGCCCCGGTAGATCCAGGGAATTCGAAGGGTGGACGGAGTTGGCGAGGAAAAAACTTATTTATTTATTTATTAATATAAGATCAGATTAGGAAGAAATAGTGCAGTAGGAAAATTAAGTGGAGAAAGAAGGCTGAATAACTTGGCTTACGGGGAAGGCCAATAAAGTTCCAGACAAGGAGCTTGCACCATCTTCGTTGGGCCACCGGCGCCCACTTGAATATCAAAGGGTGCCCCTCCTTAGGCTGCCTTTCACGCGGGTCTTAAAAGCCAGGGCAAGTAAGTAGACATGGTGAACCGCCCTGCTCCAGATGGGAATTCAGCAGTCCAGGGACTGGCTCCATCCTCTATTGTTCAGAAGGCCTTTTATACTTTTGATAAAACATGGAGATCAATGGGTAACACAAAGTTATGCAGCGTTAGCAGTCCAGACTCTTATCAAAACCAGGCTTTTTCTCTCTGCATACCTAATTGTATACACAAGTCTTAGGTAATTTACATCATCTTCTGGCCAAAAGGGCCAATTAACATTTTACAGCCTTTTTTTCTGATAAGGGTTTGTCAACCAGAAGACTTATTTGTGTTGATCTTCCCAAAGTCTGGTGCCATTCTCAGAAAGCACTAAATAAAGTTACATTCTTACATGGCAAGGACACAAGAGGAGTGCAGTGATATATAACAAAGAGAAAAGTAATTAACTCAAAAGTCTAGTGTTGCTAACATCAAAACTACTATATATCTTTTCCATATCCCGTTTACATTGATTAACATCCTCCCAGGTGCCTAAAAGATAAAGAATATGGAGGCCTGGAGGCAATCATTAAGTCAGCAGTGAAAACCCCGTCACCAATATGATTTTTAGCTCCTTAGAAAAGGCTCTGTATCTTTAAGATGCTTTTAAGCTTTGTGCCTCTCGAGGTTGGGGGGCTGTTAGCAATTCACAAGCTGTAAGAGGTCCGGGGAACCTGTTAGGCAAGCTAGAGAGCTATCAGAGGGGGTTTAACTGAAACATCCCTTTCAAATGCAGAAGACTAAAGCCCTGAGTTGACTTTTTCCAGAGATTATTAGAAGAGTGGAAAAGCAGGCAGATTCTTCTTTTTGGGGGGTGGATACTCAGAAAATTCCAGGGGGAAAACCTGAGGTCTGATTAGCCTTGCCATCAGAGCTCTGCCGCATGACCTTGTCACGGGTGGAATTCCAAACGCTGGCTCCCGGCACTGGTGCCTGGTGTCAAGGGACTATTTTGCAGGGCAAGGGTCTGGAGGGCACACACACATGGATAAATGTGGAAAACATCATGGATAACATACTTATCTGTGCTGGTAGAGGTTGATTCTTTGCTGATTGCGCATTTGCTTAGATGGCTATGTTCCTTAAAATTTGTTTGTGGGGATAGAGAGGCAGATGAGAAAGATATTAGCAAGCAGATGGTCATGTGGGTCTTCCTTTTATCCTCCAAAGGATATGACTAACCTTATAAGGCAGAAATACTGCCTAAAATTATGCCAGGTACTCAGCAACAAAGTCATTGGGACTGGACATAACTAAGTTTAAATCTTAGCCCAACTTCCACATCTCTTGTCTCATTTTTAAAATAGGCATGAAAATACCTTTCAGCATAATTGCAAGGATTAGCTGAAATATGTAAAATATTCAGCCTGCTGCCAGACATTTAAAAATGAAGCTATTCCTTTACACAGTTAATATACTTTTCACATTGTATTTTCTCTGTAGCATAGTACTAGACACTCAGGAAACTTAGAACTACCCCTTGGCATGACTCCTCTCAGTTTGCAAGTGCGCTGGAAGTTTAATCTCTTGCAGGCTAAGGTACATTAAGAGTTATCACCAGTTGGTATTGAAGGAGATAGTCATTTGTCAGTAATATTGACCCAAGGAAAACCAGTCAGGTATAAAGAGGCATCACTTTGAAATGGTGTGACAATGAGTCTCCATCATTTGAATGAGGAGACAGTAATAGGGTCAGTGGGTCTAGTGGCCCTGCTCTGACACATAGTCAACAGTCACTGCAATCCTAATAAATGGGACTCTTCCATCGCCTGCATGAGCTGGGGGTTGAGAGTGTGGGTCCATAGTAAGAGTGGATTTGTATATTCCAGCATCAAAACCCGAGGTAGAATGATGACTTGAGTAATAAATATAATGTTGTGAAAAATGCAGTAAATAGGTGTCAGTGTCCCAACCAAAATATTAGTACATCTTTGAATATTTCTTTGACTATATATTCACTCACTTGTTAGAATTATTCATACTGATAAGCCTTAAGTGTTCATCTCTGAAGGCCAGCAAATTTGATTTAAAATTAACTGAGAGTGGGTGAAATTTTGACACACTTCTATTCTTCCTTTGGCACTCAAGTGTATGTTTAATTCAGTGTTTCATAATTTGCAATGAAATAAACTTCTTCATGCATGAAAAATTGATAAAATATGAAGCAAAGGGAGTACATGTCAGAGTATATAATAATATCATTAACTGCTTTAAAAAATTGTTTATGAGCCATGAACTTACACCTGTGTATTGAAAGGGGACATAGAACTTAATATTGGATGCCAAAGGAGTAGAAAGGTTTGTATTCCCTTTCCAGATCACCTTATAAAAATTGGAGTTTCACTGTCTAGCACTGCGCTAGAGACAGTGGATAGCATACCCTCCAATGTAGTGGTTTCCCTGCCTCCAGCCTCTCTCATGTAATTCCTCCCCCATTACATGAGAATTGCCTTTAGGAGTATGTTATTTCAACTTTAGTTTCTATGGTCCCCATTTATCTTCCCCTCCCTCCTTCGTTCTCCCTCTCTCTCTTGCTATGCCCCCTCTTCTTTTCCTCCTCTCTCTCTTCTCTCCTTTCCGCCTCCCTCCCCTGGGGCAGCAGGAAGCTATGAATGCTCTCTGAGGAGCAGTGGCAATGGCTGTGGTGGGCTCCAGCACCCTCACTAGTGAGCACTCTCCTTGTTTTGTTAACTCTGTTTGGGTCTTACAGTCCTAGGAACTTCCTGTAATTCTTTATCTCTGTATTACCTGTCTTCCTTTATTCTTTCACAACTTTTCAAACATGTTTGAAACAAGCATCCTTTAAATTACCTCTGTTTGAAATAAACAGTGTAATTGTATCCTATTTTTCTTATTGAACCTTGAGTATAGGTGGGGTCAGAGTAACAATAGCAACACAAAATTTGTTCTCCCCATCATCTCCTCACACAGAGCTGAGCCACCTGCAACACGCTTCTCCCTTAAGTATAACGAGGGGTCCACGGGAAGAGCTCGTGTGTGCCAATTCAGTTGAGCAGAGCCTCTGCGTTGCTGAGATTCTTGGGCGTCTGCCATCTCTTATCATGCATCAGTCTCCATCATTGCTCTGCTGCAGGCTTCCTGAGCATTGCCACTCACGCCAAAGCACTGACCCATGCTTCTCTCCACACTTCATCATCCCTTTCCACCTGGGACCCAAAGCAGAATTATTTGTGTCACTGGAAATCAGACTCCTCATTAGAAAAATAAAATTACTAATTCTGTTCTCAAAGCCCCATATAGGTTAGATATAACAAAAAGATGCTAACACATGGTGGCTTCAGCATGGCAGAATTTTATTTCTGTTGATTCATATTTTTGAAGTGAGCAGCCCAGGACTTTGACCCCCCCCACCACCACCCCCAGTTGATGGGCTGACTCTGCCATCCTCAAAACGTGGCTTCTATCTCTGTATCTCCATCACTGCCATTTCCCAGACAGAGGACTTTGCTTTAGGAGATGATTGGAAGTTGTTTTAGATACCACTTCTGCATACATCCCATTAGTTGGAACTAACTACAACAGAAGCTGGGAAATTAGTCTCCAACTAGATAATCAACTGCTTAGTTTACACTGGGGTTCAGGGCAGCACATGCAGGCATGTGGGCTGTGGTCTGTATGAGTGCCTTGCTGAGAGGTGAGGACAGCTGATACACAGCCCATGCTCTGCTCACCAAGCTATGAGCCCCGATCCACCTTCTTTTCAGAAAAGTTTATCTGCTTGTCAAGCCATGTGTCTGCAGGGCTGTCTCTGTCCCAAGGGGGATTCCTCATGAAAGAAACAGGAATACCGTTTCAGACTCAGATATCTGATGTTGCAGCCTGATGGAGCAAAGACCAGAACCTGCCCCATGACTCCGAAGGTGCGGCAAACAGCACCCTCGTGATCGTCCTAGAAAGCATGCCAAATGGGACAACGTGCTCTCTGCTTTGCCCCACTGCCTGCCCCTGTGTCCGTCCCCATGGAAACAAAACAGGCTTATGGTGTGCTGATCAAACTCCCCAGTATAGCTATTCCTTAATGATCTCATGTGACTTCTACCAACAAAATGCAGGCTGAAAGGAGCCATTCTGTCTTCCTGCCATGGAGAGCAGGAGGGCTCCCAGACTCCCCGCTTGCCGAATTATATGTGTTTGTCTTTTTATTATGCACTCGTTCAGGTCTTTCTCACCCGCTGTGCCGGACGCCCAGAAACAGTAACTCTCTGTATGGTTTGTATCCAGTCCATGAGGCTAGGGAAGGTGAGAAGAAATTAGGAACAGATGCCATCCTTCGACCTCCCACGTTTTCTTCCTGCTATGTGAACACAGTACCAAAATCTTCTTGCTTCAACAAAAATAGCAAATTGACTACCTCTTATATCCTCCCTGCTATTTCATTTACTTCCTTAACCCTCAAAAGTCTGGGCATGGTTATTATTATCTACAGGATATGTATAAGGAAACTGAGACTCAGAGATGTTAGGTAACTTGCCCAAGGTCACACAGCTAACAAGCAATTAGATATGAATTTTGTCCCAGGTCTAAGTGACTCCAGATCCACTGCTTATTTTATTATCATGCTGCCTATTAAGTTACAGGCACCAGTACCTTGTGACAAACATGAATGCCTTCTAATATGAGCCTTTTTAATAGAGAAGTTCCAGGGGACAGGACGTCACCAGGGCCACACTGTCATTGTGGTTTACGCTTCCCATGAACTCTTTCCAATAAACATTTCATTTAAATTTAATAAAGTAGTTAATAAAGCCATAAAGGTTAATTACTAGTTAAGGGAAAAATATGACTTCACATTGGTGAACATGTGAAAAATGAATCAACTTCGTTTTGCCATTAACCTAGGATTATACAGGCAATAAAGCATAATTATGGATTTAACATGTTAATTCCCAGTGGATTTAATAGCAGTGCTGAGAGATACATGACCAATCGCTAACCCATCTGACAAGCCTCAGACAGCACTAATCAAAATTAAATCACTTGGCCCACATGTGGATGCAATATATCTTTCAAGATGAAATGACTATAATTTTTCATTGTGGAGTTATTATAAATGCCTCAGGATAGGGTGAAATGAAAAGACAGGAAAAGTGGGGGACATAATCTGTGATCTCAATCTGACATTTTCTCTGGTAGCTACATTAGAAGAAAATAACTTTTTTCCCCCATAAATTTAAGGTTCTCTGCACGGTTTTATTGCTCATTCTAATGGTTCATGATTTACCTATAATTTGTAGAATAAATCAATGCATCCATATCCCTTAAGATTTTTATACCTTTTTTTTCTTTGCCTTTCCAAAAATAATATATTGGCAGTCAGCCCTTTGTGACACTAAGATTCTATATTTCAACAACTGTGTTTCATCAGTGAGACCAGTTCTTAAGAAACAGAATCTTAAAATAACACTATATTTCACTTACCATGATTTGTACCACATGGTAACCATAAAAGAAAAGTTCTTACTACTTGAAGAAAAGCAGTCTGATAATGATGGACTATGGGCCAAATCTGGCCCACCAACTATTTTTGTAAATGAAGTTTTATTGGCATGCAATCACACTCTTTCATTTACGTATCATCTTTGGTTGCTTTCATGCTCCAATGGCAGAGGTAACTAGTGACAGAGATGCTGTTCCCATAAAGCCTAAAAGATTTACTATGTGGTCAAGTACAGAGAAAGTTTTCTTAATCTTAATCAAGAGGTTCATTTTTTTCTGAATTCTAATTTAACTCAAATATGGTTGGTTTTAGGGCCTTCTGTTTCTCCCACTCATATTATTCATGTTGGACTTTGGTTCCCAATTTTCCAGACTCTCACGTCAAAACTGCTCCCTCGTAGTGATGAGAATTAAATATGGGAGAATATAGTCTAACATATGGCACTTACCCAGTGGCTGAGTGGTAAAAGAATCTGCCTGCAATGCAGGAAGCACCAGTTCAATTCCTGGGTCGAGAAGATCTCTTGGAGAAGGGAAAGGTTTCCCACTCCATTTTTCTTGCCTGGGAAATCCCATGGACAGAGGAGCCTGGCAGGCTACAGTCCATGGGGTCGCAAAAGAGTTGGACCTGACTGAGCAGCAAATCAACAATGACTCTAATATACACAGAGACTCAGAAACATGAATTCATTGCCCTGCTGCAACATACTGCAGTTGCTATTGCGTTAACAGGAGAAGGTACAGTGTGAAGGCCAATAGCGTGGATTAAGAAGAGTCCAGCTCTGACACTATAACCCTGGGGCAAGTAACCCTGGGCAAATTCTTAATTCCTCTATGCCTCAGTTTCTTTGCCTGTAAAATAGGGATCATAATAATGTTCCTTTCAAGCGTTCTCAGCAAAATTAAAAGAGATAACCCAGGCAGTATGTTGAGATTAGTCTTGGTGTGCAGCATGCACTATAGACCTTTGTTAGCTGCTGCCACCATCACCGTCATCATCAAAAGAGCTTACATCACATTTGGAAAGAATTATCCCATTGCCGGAGAAGGCAATGGCACCCCACGCCAGTACTCTTGCCTGGAAAATCCCATGGATGGAGGAGCCTGGTAGGCTGCAGTCCATGGGGTCGCTAAAGAGTCAGACATGACTGAGCAACTTCACTTTCACTTTTCACTTTCATGCATTGGAGAAGGAGATGGCAACCCACTCCAGTGTTCTTGCCTGGAGAATCCCAGGGATGGGGGAGCCTGGTGGGCTGCTGTCTATGGAGTCGCACAGAGTCGGACACAACTGAAGCAACTTAGCAGCAGCAGCAGCCCATTGCCTACTGGTTAAACAAATGGATTTACTTTAGGTCAGTGTGGGGTGTAAGGCTGCTGGCACTGTCCCTGGCACATTGTATGTACTCAGTAATTACTGCTTTCCTCTGTCTCTCTGTCCCCTTTATGGTGGCCTGACCCTCCATATGTCTCCATTTCCTGATTTCACGCTCTAAACCTCAGTCATGCTCGTTGCATCATAATTGCTCATTTGCCTTCTATTCTCTGCTTCTTCACTTCCTACTGTGTGCCAGCTCTTGTGTCCAGACTAACCTGTATTCTCTTATATGCCAAGTCTTTATTAATAATAATAATATTAAATAATAGTGATTTGCAAACATATATATACACACATATATGTATATAGCCCTATTGCCAGACATTATTTTAAGCATTTTATATATTATCTCCTCATTACAACGCTCTGAGCTAGTTACTATTATTATCCTCATTAATAGATGAGGAAATTGAAGAACAGATGTTTTAAAAGACTTACCAAAGATCACACAGCTTTTAAGCGTAGAGCAAGGATTTGCATCCAGAGAGCCTGGCTCTGGAGTCTGTGCTTTTAGCCACTGTGCTTTACTTTTCCTTTAAATGCTTTCAAAAGGGCTCTGGTTAAATTTGTGTTTTGTAAAGTTTGATCCTGATGGGCTTCATAAACATACTCTATCAATTCATTTCTGCATGAGAATTTACATTCATGTATGTTGCACGTATAGAATGATTCATGTTTCTTACACATATAATGTAAAAGTTATATATTCTCTGTGTTTTTCTAAAGAGGTACTCATTCAAGTGATTATAGATAATGAATAGTTACTTAAATTCATTAATTAGATTGTGCTTCCACAACCTCAACTCTTTTGTTCTACACCTAAAATCTTGTTTGTTATAGTTACAACAGCTGGCTAGTATGATAGAAGACTTGTATTTTAAAATTTGGGGTAAAATAGTTCCTAGCCAGGGTTCAGCCCCACAATTGTTATTTTAAAGATATATCTCTCAAATAATATAAATATGAATCATAGTTGACTATCTAAGGGCATCCTTTATTATCTTCTAGGGACATACCTTGCTGGGGCACAGTCCACTGACTTTTAGGTTATAATACAGAAGACTGAGTAGAATGGGTCACATTGGACTTCATGGCAGGGACCCTGCTTGAGTCACTCTTTTCTCATGTTGGCTCTGACAACTGTTTATTCTTTCAACTTACAGCTAAAACTTTGTTCTGTATCCTTTGTTATTCATTCATTCAATAAGCACTTGGTATGTGCCCGCCTGAGCCTTGTCCTAAAGAAGCTCTCATTCTTAAGACAAGAGAAAGGGAAGGTAGACTCAGACATGTGAGATAAGAAGTCAAAATAAGTATTTTTGGTGTTATGATAGAGGTTTGTATGAGGGTATAAAGAAAGTAATTGTTCACTTCTAACAACTTGACAGTTGCGAAAGTGTAAGGTAAGGTTTCAAAGAGAAATTGTCCCTTGAATAGAGTCTAGAAAGAGGAGTTGTCTAAGCAACAGTGGAGCAAAGAATACTGCAAGCTAAGTACTCAGCAAGGTGGACAATGACCTGGCCTGACTGAGGAACCAACTTTCTACTGGTATCATTGTGTCATGGGTCTTTGGCTCATCTGGAGGCAGAAAGAAAGAAAGCAGAGAACTTGCTGAAAAAGCATTAAAGGGTTAAAGAGGGAATTGATTGATCATTGTCTTGTATCAGCAATAGGCTGTTGCATCTGTTCCTTGTTTGTTTTAGCTTCCAGGATCTATATTTATGCTGAAGCTTCCCTAAAAGCTCAGTTGGCAAAGAATCCATCTGCAATTCAGGAGACCCCAGTTCAATTCCTGGGTCAGGAAGATCCCCTTGAGACAGGGTAGGCTACCTGCTCCAGTAGTCTTGGGCTTTCCTTGTGGCTCAACTGGTATAGAATCTGCCTGCAATGCGGGAGACCTGGGTTTGATCCCTGGGTGGGTTTGATCCCCTGGAGAAGGGAAAGGCTACCCACTCCAGTGTTCTGGCCTGGAGAATTCCATGGGCTGTAAAGTCCATGGGGTCACAAAGAGTCTAATAGACTGAGCAGCTTTCACTTTCACTTCATATAGTACCTTGGGCTTCTCTGGTGGATCAGACAGTAAAGAATCCACCTGCAGTGTGGCAGACCTGGGTTCTATCCCTGTCAGGAAGATCCCCTGGAGAAGGAAATGGCAACCTCCTCCAGTATTCTGGCCTGGAAAATTCCATGGACAGAGGAGCCTGGCAGGCTACAGTCCATGGAATCACAGAGAGTCAGACATGACTGAACGACTTTCACTTCACTTCGCTTCATATAGCACCTTAGTCTTCTGAGAACCCTGATAAATATGTTTATATACAGAATCTTCATATTTCAAAATGTTGTTGTATAGTATTTGGTTTATAAAATTATATTTATAACATATTTGTTTGTTATGAAGCCTAACAAAAAATGTACCTAACTCTGTAAGCAGCTTTACAGTTGAGCATTATTGAAACATTTGAAGCTACCTCTGTTCAGATACTATATGACATATATTAAATATACATGTTATATCAACAAGACAAAAGTTCACATGATAGTAATTCCAAACAATGTCATAAAATTTTCTTTGGGTCACTTAATAATGTGATAACATTTGCTTTCAGTATGTAGCTGTACAATACTGCTAATAGTTCACTAGTCACTTTGAAGTCACTATTTAACTTAATTCTGAACTGCGACATTGGAGAAGACTCTTGAGAGCCCCTTGGACTGCAAAGAGATCAAACCAGTCAATCCTAAAGGAAATCAACCCTAAATATTCATTGGAAGGACTAATGCTGAACCTGAAGCTCCAATACTTTGGCCACCTGATGCAAAGAACTGACTCATCAGAAAAGACCCTGATGCTGGGAAAGATTGAAGGCAGGAGAAGGGGACAACAGAGGATAGATGGTTAGCTGGCATCACCAACTCAATGAACATGAGTTTGAGTAAGCTCCAGGAGATGGTGAAGGACAGGAAAGCTTGGTTTGCTATAGTCCATGGGATCGCAAACAGTCAGACACGACTGAGTGACTGAACAACATTTAATGTAATTAGATCCCCAAATCAAAGAATTATAGAATATTAGAAATTAAAAGAAATCTAAATAAATCCTGTAGCAGAATGTTGCCAAGTCCAAGTTATATTATAAGCTAGCACACAATTTAAAATCCACCATATACCCCAATATTTTTTAAAAACTAGGTGAGTGTGTAAGATGAGTTCAGTCAAAACCACTGCCATGAAGCACTATGAGAAGGTTTAGATGTAAGCCAGTGACATTGTTTTACAGAATATTAGATTCTATAATGGTTCAAAAGCCATTGAGTTTAACTGAGGTGAAAATTTATTTGCAGAGATGTTAATTAATCCAAGATCATACAGTTCCATAGTCCTAGACCAATTAGAGGAAATGTGCTTATTGAACACCTAATATATATAGAAGACTTTGAAATAAGTGTTGTGAAGGGAATATGTTTGTCTAATGCAGGGGAGTTACAGTCTGTACTATGGGTAAGATATTTGATGTATGCAGATATAAAGATGTTTGTATATATGTCCTTGTCCATGGTATATATGTGTGTATTCTGTGCTGTGTTGTGCTAAGGTGCTTCAGTCGTGTCCGACTCTATGACCCCATGCACTATAGCCTGCCAGGCTCCTCTGTCCATGGGATTCTCCAGGAAAGAATACTGAAATGGGTTGCCATTTCCTCCTCCAGGGGATCTTCCTGACCCAAGGATCGAACCCATGTCTCTTATGTCTTCTACATTGACAGGTGGATTCTTTACTAAGAGCTCCACCTCGGAAGCCCATATATGTGTGTGTATATATATATGTATGTTTTTTTTTTTCAGGACAAAAGGATATAGGACTGGATTGGGGCCAAAGGGTCCTTATATGCAAGACAAGAGAATTTGGACTTTATCTTCTGTGCAATGGGAAGCTAATGGAGAATTTTAGGCAGGGAAATTACTCACATAAATTCATATATTAGAATAACTGTAGCAGCGTGGATGATAATCTGAAGAGAGAATTCAGAGGCAGGGAAACCAGTTAGGAGGATATACTAATAGTTCCAGTGAGCACAGACAGAAGGCTTTTCTTAAGCAGTAACTGTGAGATATTAACAAATATACATTAGCTAAAATATTCATGATAGAAAGCTATAAGCATTAACAAAAATTATTCGTTTTAAAAAAATTATTCACATCTGACAATGAAATATCTTCAGAAACCTCATTTCTCTCTTGCCCTGCCTCTCAATTTGGGATGAAATATACCTCAAGTAGTGTCAGCCCAAAGAACACTTGAGTCAAGGACAGAGATAAAAACTGGCCCTGGGCTTCAGAGTTTCTGCTGACCCTCCTGCCGTAGAAGATACTGTGTGAACTGAAGCATATGTATTGAAAATCATTCACCTGCCTCCTCCCAGCTGGCTCAGATGAACCCCATTAGCATCAAAAGGACAATTCAGGGTGAGCTTGGAAAGGAGAAATTGGCTTTTGTCCCTATAAATAAGTAAAGACGACCCCTTAATGCCTCACCGTGCATGGTTGTATGAGAATTCAGGATTTTAAATGAAAAAAGGCTCTCAGTAGCAGAAAAGACTCAGGTGATTGAGGGTCATAGGTGCATTTGAGTTAGATTTGAAAAGCCCAGTCAACCATGACAAGCTATATAAAACCCAAGTGTGGGCAATTAGACTTACAGTTTGGCTCTTTTCTGTTTCTTGTTTGTAATAATCTCATTGTAACTTGTTTTCCTGATTGAAAACATAGGAATAATTAAATTTAGTCACTTCTTATTAAGATAAAATGACATAGTGTTTATGAATGCGTTCACCACAGGGTATGAAAGATAGTAGATGACTGAAAAAATTTATATACAAACAAAACATTATGCAAAAAAAGATTAAGCAGTGTCAGTTCAGGTTTAAGATCAGTCACTCTGGAGTTAGGGCTGTCTGGGTTTAAATTCGGACTTCCTGGTGGCTCAGATGGTAAAGCGTCTGTCTACAATGCAAGAGACCTGGGTTCCATCTCTGGGTCAGGAAGATCCACTGGAGAAGAAAATGGCAGTCCACTCCAGCACTATTGCCTTGAAAATCTCATGGACAGAGGAGCCTGGTAGGCTACAGTCCACGGGGTTGCAAAGAGTCGGACATGACTGAGCGACTTCACTGAAATTCAGACGGCAATATTTACTATCTTTGCACCCTTCAGCAAGTACATCTCAGTTTCCCTCATCTTTAAAATGTGGATCCAAATAAAACTTCATAGAGTTTTGTGTATGTGTGTATGTGCCACAAATAATTAACTTCAATATTTCTTACTATTACTGTGTTATCATTGACCTTTTTTTTCTTTTTCCTATCCAAGGAAAGTTGTTGCACTGTTTTAAAGGTAGGATATTTTTGGTTTATTAGTAAATATCTGTGGCTTGTTTGTCTTTGAGTTAAATGAGAATTTATAAAATATTCAGTCAGATTTGCTACATTATAGGCATCCAACCAAGCATGGACACGTCCAAAGATCAGGGCTCCTTCCCTCATTGGTCACTTGACCTACCATATGTCCATTCTGATTGGAACCATATGATACTTCTTAAGAGGTTTTCTTTGATTAAGAAAAATCACTGCCTCTTCTATAAATTTCTCAATGTCAAATTCCTTTCCTAGATGACCTAGGGAAATATCCTTTCCTAAAGAACATCCATTCATATATTTGAAGATACTTAGATATCTATTTTGATTTTCCCTACACAGAGAAATTTTCTACATATTTGAATGCAGTCTAATATTATTGGTTCACAAGTACACTTTTGATCACAATAACAGTTTTGCTTTATTTTTTAATGTTAGTTACAGGCATACTCAGAGACACAGTTTATCAACCAAATTTAAGTAACATTTTAAATCCTTTATTGTCATTTCAACAGTCTTTAGAACATCTTCACCAGGAGTAGATCCCATCTCAAGAAACTACTTTTTAATCTCATACTTAAGGAGTAACCTCTTCATTTGTTGAAGTTTTATCGTGAGATTGCAGCAATTCAGTCACATCTTCAGGCTCCACATATAAACCTAATTCTCTGGCTGTTTCCACTACATCTGCAGTTACTGTCTCCACTGAAGTCTCGAACACCTCAAAGTCATCCTTGAAGGCTGGAATCAGCTTCTTCCAAACTCCTGTTAATGTTGATATTTTGGTCTCTTCCTTTGACTCACAAATGTTCTGTTTTCTAAATTGAAGTATAATTGACTTAAAGTATTGTATTAAGTTAGGTGTACAACTTAGTGATTCAATATTTTTATAGATTACACATGATACAAGGTATTATTAAATACTGACTATATTCTCTGTGCTATAAATTACATCCCTTGGATTTATTTATTTTGTGTGCATGTGCTGTGTGTGCATGTGTGTGTGCTCAGTCATGTCCAGCTTTTACAACCCCACGGACTGGAGCCCATCAGGCTCCACTGTCCAAGAGATTCTCCAGGCAAGAAGTGAGTTGCCATTTCCTCCTCCAGGGAATCTTCTCGACCCAGGGATCAAGCCTGTGTCTTCTGCATCTCCTGCATTAGCAGGCAGATTCTTTACCACTGCACCACCTGGGAAGCCCCATTTATTTCATAACTGCTAATTTATTCTTCTGAATTCCCTTCACCTATTTCACCCTTCCTCCTCCCCTTCTCACCTCTGGTAACCACCAGTTCATTCTCTGTGGGTCTTTATTTTGTTATATTTGCTTATTTGTTTTGTTAGATTCCACATATAAGTGAAAACACACATTATTTGCATTTCTTTAAAAATAAATATTTATAATGGCTTCTAGAATGATGGCTCTTTTCCAGGTTTTCAATTTACTTTGCCCCAATCCATCAGAGGAATCACTATCTATGGCAGCTTTAGTCTTATGAAACATATCAATATTTCTTAAATGATAAGATTCAAAAGTCAAAATTATTCTTTGATCCATGGGTTGCAGAATGGATGTCATATTAAGAGGCATGAAAACAACATTGATCTCATTGTATGTCTCCATCAGAGCTCTTGGGTGAGCAGCTGCATTGTCAGTGGACAGTAATATTTTGAAAGGAATCTTTTTTTCTGAGCAGTGGATCTCAACAGTAGACTTATAATATTCAGTACATGAAAAGACGCTTGCTCCTTGGAAGGAAAGTTATGACCAACCTACACAGCATATTAAAAAGCAGAGACATTACTTTGTCAGCAAAGGTCTGTCTAGTCAAGGCTATGATTTTCCCGTAGTCATGTATGGATGTGAGAGCTGGACCATAAAGAAAGCTGAGTGCTGAAGAATTGATGCTTTTGAACTGTGGTGTTGGAGAAGACTCTTGAGAGTCCCTTGGACTGCAAGGAGATCCAAACAGTCCATCCTAAAGGAGATCAGTCCTAGGTGTTCATTGGAAGGACGGACGTTGAAGCTGAAACTCCAATACTTTGGCCACCTGATGTGAAAAGCTGACTCATTTGAAAAGACCCTGATGCTGGGAAAGATTGAGGGCAGGAGGAAAAGGGGATGACAGAGGATGAAATGGTTGGATGGCATCACTGACTCACTCAATGGACATGAGTTTGGGTAAGCTCTGGGAGTTGGTGATGGACAGGGAGGCCTGGCATGCTGGGATTCATGGGGTCGCAAAGAGTCAGACACGACTGAGCGACTGAACTGAACTGAGACCATGTTTTACATAGATGTGCTGTCATCCGGGCTTTGTTGTTCCATTTATACAGCACAGGCAGAATAGATTTAACATAAGTCTTAACTGCCCTAGGATTTTCAGAACAGTAAATGAGCATTGGTTTCAACTCAACTAAAAGTCATCAGCTTCATTAGTCCCTAACAAGAGAGTCAGCCTTAAATCTAGGCATTGACTTTTCCTTTTTAGCTATCAAAGCCCTAGATGACATATTCTTCCAATACAAAGCTGTTTTGTCTACATTGCAAATCTGTTGTTTGGTGTAGTCACCTTCATTAATTATTTTAACTACTTTTTTTTTTGATAGCTTGCTGCAACTTCTGCGTTTGCATTTGCTGCTTCACCTTATACTTTGATGTTTTGGAGATGGCTTCTTTCCTTAAAACTCATGAGCCAGCCTCTGCTTACCTTCAAATTTTTCTTCTGCAGCTTCCTCACCTCTCTCTGCCTTCATAGGATCTATGAAAGTTAGGACTTTGGTCTATAATAGGCATTGGCTTAAGGGCGTGGTATGACTGGTTTGATCTCCTATCTAGACCACTCAAACTTTCTCCAAATCAGCAATAAGTCTCTTTTGCTGTCTTATCATTGTTGAGTTCACTAGAGTAGCACTTTTAATTTCCTTTAAGAACTTTACTTTTCCACTCACAACTTGGTTAACTGTTTGACACAAGAATTGTAGCTTTTGGCCTCCCTCAGTACTAAGCTTAATTATTTCTAGCTTTTGGTTTAAAGTGAAAGATGGGAAGTTTTTCTTTACTTGGACATTTAGGGGCCATTTTAAGGTTATTAATTGGCTTGATTTTAATACTGTATGCCTCAGGAACTAGGAAGTCCTGAGAAAAGGGAGAGAGACAGGGAAGGGCTGGCCAGTGGAACAGTTAGAACACACACAACTTTTATCAATTAAGTTCACTATCTTATAGAGCCCATTTCATGGCATCCTCCAACAGTTACAATAGGAATGTCAAAGGTCACTGGCCACAGATCACCACAGCAAATATAATAATAAAGAAAAAATTTAGAATATTGAGATAGTTACCACTATGTGACAGAGAAACACAATGTGAACAAATGCTGTTAAAATTTTATGTCAGTAGACTTGCTTGATGCAAGGTTGTAACAAACCTTCACATTAAAAAAACACACAGGGTCTGCAAAGTACAAAGTAAAGCACAATAAAACAAGGTCTGCCTGTGCTACTAAGTTGTGGTGACCTTGAACCACTGTAATTGATTTCCTGATCCTTAAACTTAGGAGTTTGCCTGTATTCCCATGAACCTTTACTATGAAAGGTGTAGCTCATGGTTGATAGTGGACTGCTCAAATAACTTGATGTAAGTGTAGATTTTAAAAAAGCAATATATAAACATTCAGTGTTTACAACTAAATGTACTGAAGCACATTTATATTTTTATAAATGTGTGTTTACACAGGTTTTCTAAGATTTCTAAAAGAACATGTCTTTGGAGATATTAAAACAAAATGGTGGGACATCCCTGGTGGTCCAGTGGGTAAGACTCTGAGCTTCCACTTCAGAAGGCATGGGTTGAATCCCTGGTCAGAGAACTAAGATCCCACATGCTACACAACCAAAAAAAAGAGGAAGGTATTTAATAAAATTAATGTAAATTTTGAGTCCTGCCCTATGATTAGGTGCTCATGATGCGTCTTCTCAACTGAGGACCCAGAAAAGTCAGGTTTCATTATTGTTCACAACTTGGTATCAGCCCACCTCTCAGTATTTCTCTCTGACTTTTCCAGTCACATCAGAGGGAGAATGCTGGAAATTTTTATTTTTCTTCTTCCTTTTTTCCAAGTTGCTTATTTCTCTTGACAGTTTTTGCCAACACATTCACCTGGAAAAGTCCTACTCACTTTTCAAGACCATATTCATATCATTTCTCCAGGAAACCTTCAGAAACATCCCCAAGAGAATTTCTGCTCCCTGATTACCCTCTCACAGATTTCCAACATATACTTCCCAGTGAATTGTTTGATTACAGTAATTGGCAACCCCAATTTAATAAGAGAGGCAGAGAAGAAATGTATTAACTTAAAAAACCTAAAGAAAGGTTAAAAAATAAAACTGTTTGGCTAAAAAAATTTTTTTTAAGTCATGGCCATGTTACAAAATTTAGAAAAATCAACAAAAGCATCACTAATAAACTACTACTGAGATGTTAAAAAAAATAAATGGCCTTCTTCATGGGGGAGGAGGGGGGGGGGCGGGAAACCTGTGTGAAAAGCAAAAGGGCAGCTCAAGTTCTAGAAGATCCAGGTCCTGACTCCAAGACTCTCTCCTCATAACTTATCGTGCTTGTCTTGGTTAGCTTTCTCCTCTCTTACCTCAACTGACTTTTTCCACAAATTGAGAAATACAGCTCTTAATGGTATCCAAGCTTTAAACCTTTTACCATTTGCTACTAGTGAGGGAGAATGACCCTATTTATCAGAACCAGTGCAGAAAATCTCAGGGAAGTACCATGACTTGACTACCACTGGATTCATCAATTGCATGACCAAAGGGAAAACACAGCTTGGTTTAAGTGTAGCTGCCATCACTCAGCCAGGTTTTGGTGGGTAGGGAATCAGTTACCTAAATCCTGGTACCATTTAAAGAAGGTATCTAGATGTCACGACATATGAAGGTGTGGTTTTCAGGGTAGGGAGATAGGAAGGTAGTGCCAAATATCCCATATATATTCATTGTTTCCTACTTATGTGAATGTATTTTTACAACTAGATTCTGAAATCCTTGAAGGCAATAACTCCTCCTCCTCTCTGGTGCCTAAGTCTGTAAAGAATCTGCCCACAATGTGGGAGACCCGGGTTTGATCCCTGGGTCAGGAAGATCCCTTGGAGAAGGGAATGGCAACTCATTCCAGTATTCTTTCCTGGGAAATCCCATGGACAGAGGAGCCTGAAGGGCTATACCCATGGGGTGGCCACAAGTTGGGCACAACTGAGCAACTAACACTCATTTTCATATCTAAAGACAGTGTCCATGCTGCCTCATTTTCCAGGAACTAAAATTTCATAAGGTCTGGAACACACACACACACACATGCTTCCCTGATAGCTCAGTGGTAAAGAACCCTCCTGCCAAGGCAGGAGACTTGCATTTGATCCCTGGGTCAGTAAGATCCCCTGGAGAAGGAAATGCAACCCACTCCAATATTCTTGCCTAGAGGAGCCTGGTAGGCTACAGTCCATGGGGTTGCAAAGAGTTGGACATGACTGAAGTTGCTGAGCATGGCATGGCGTGCATATATAAACATATATGTGTGTGTGTTTATAATATTTAATATGCATAACTTGTGCTTGGTAACATATACTCCTGTTGTTTCTATAATGTTTACAACTCTTTGCAGCCAGTCTTCATAGTTAAATTGAACAACTAAAAAATAAGTCAAATATTTTAATAATTCAATTCATAAGAAAAAAGCAGACAAAATGATATTTAAATATATGACCAGTTTAATAATATGCATTTGTCTCCAAAAGGAGCCTTGAATTTAATTGTCAGGCTTTTGATTGCACTCATGAAGTGATGGGATGAATCTTTTCAGTTATCTTTTTCAGATTATATTCATAACTTTCCAAGATTCTTAGTGGCTAGCTGAGTAGAGTGATTGGCCTTTCAAAATGATTTGCACCTCTGTGTTTCTGATTGTTTGTCTCCTTTCTGCTCACTTTTGGCCTGGTGATGTTTCTGAAGGCTTGGATTCTCCTTTTCCTTTTTCATTTGCCTCCTGCAGGAAGGTACACACTCAGAAAGATTACTCTTTTGCCTCAGATCATTCAGATCCCCTATTTCATCACTGACTTCCTCTGTGGTTTGTGTATCTGGACAATGATACTTGTTTCTCCTGTGCCTAACTGTTCTGGTTTTAGCGCTAGGAAATGTTTTTTTGTGATTCATTTCTTGCTTACTTGGGGATGTGAGTTTCTGACTCTGTAGACAAGTGGGACTGTTACAGTGGCTTCCAGCTTGGGAAGAATCTTTACTTTTCAAAGGACACTTGGGTCTCTTCCCAGCATTTGAATGAAACTTCATGTATTGGATGGTGGCTGAAGACGGCCTCCCATAGTTTGATTCATAGGCACGTGCCTTCTTTTCTTTTGAGAGCTCACAGCATATATTCTGGGTGAAGCGTTCACTTCTGTGGCTTCCTCTCAGAGAGGGATTACTTGATTCTCTGCTTATAGATCTATTTGTAAGTGCAACACACCAGGATTTAGATCTTTGAGTACTGGACCTTGATTGTCTTTGGATTCCCCTGCTGCAGTGTGAACCAACTTCTGCAAATCGGAAGGGTTGTCTGTACTTCATCCTCTTTTTTCTGAAAGAATTCAGCTTCCTCCCATCTCTCTTAGAAGAAATGGCAGTTTCTGAAATGCAGCTCCAGGAGGGGTCCCTCTTTCTAGATTTGCAATTTATCAAGGATCTTTCTCTGGATAACCTTCTTTGAAAGGTCCTTGGTGAAGAGTCTGAACATTTGGTTTTTTCTGCTTCTTTTTTCTGGAAATTGATCTGTTGGCCAATGTTCAAAGCCTTTTTTTCTCTTAGGCTGTTCTTCCATGGATGCCCTTGATTCAAAATTGCTGAGGAACTGAAGGTGCCTGCAGTTGTTTCACTCTTTCCCATATCCTGGGCATGACCTGGAAACAATGTTATCCTTTCTGCCTTCCTCTCTTTAACATTGTTTTTGCAATTCAGTGAGCCTGGGCCCTTTTTCCTTGGTATAGCCCAGTTCAGGAGCATGCTATTGGTAGAAGGTGCGACCTTGAGATCACCTGGTTCTGATTTGTCTTTGAGCCAAGCACGGATTTTGCTTCCTGTGTTATGATGGAGTAGTGGGACTTCAGGTTTCTTCAAGCAAGAGTTACAACTGGGAAATGCTTTCATGCCTGACAGAGGCCTCTGCTCATTATTCCATTGGCCCTGGGTGTTTTTAGACTGTTTTATATCATGTTGAGGTGCCAGTACAGCCTGATCCTTAGGCAAAGGCAAAACAGAAGCTGATGCAACAGACTTTTTTTCTACCCAAGGTGAAACAGTAGGAAATTGATAGATGGCTCTTTGGTCATAAGTCTCCATGTTGTAAGGTGAATGAACAAAACTGATAAATTCATGTAGAAAATGGTGGGTGTGTTGTTGGAGATAAGGTTCTAGGAGGTTAATGAAGGAGTCGCTGTCTAGATCATATTTTGTCATGTGATGGAGAATGGTGGACAGAATATTCTTCACTGTGTAGCCATAATCTCCATAAACAGCTGTTAGTTCTCGTTTCAGCCAGGGAACCAGCCGATGTAAACAACCAGGGTTTCTCTTGAAATAATTAGCTGATAAGTGCTTTTCAAATCTGTAGCCTTGGACATACGCCACCCAAATTCCGGAATAATACAGAGCTCTTCTGAACTTCATTACCACCTGGTCTCTAAAGTGACCCAGAGACACGGAGTTTGGTTGGAACTTCCTGCTGTCCCCAAACTCTCTCAGCAACTCCTGGACAGTCAGCTCTCTCAATGGCCTGATTTTCTTTGTAAGGCCCTCAAGTTTCATGCCAAGATCATTGTTTTCAGAAGTCACTAAGTAGCTTTCTTCTTCCGAGGGAAGGAACACTGAGTCTTCTTTGGTGTCTTCCTCTGGCCTGGTGGAACAACCCTGGGAAGGAAAGCACTGCATGCTGGATGAAGGCATAGATTTATTTCTTTGTCTTGAATGTAAAGATTCATCACTGTTCGTGGAACAGGGGTTCCAACTGGCCCCATTCTGTATATTCTCCAAGCAGTTGGGACACTCACAGTCAGATGAGAAATCTAATGGCATCTCCGTGAACAGATTGTATTTCACAGTCATATGTGAGAAAAATTGGTTCAAATCAGTTCCTTATCTGGCATGAAAAATATCTATTAAAACCATTCCTTGCATATTTCTGTAATACATTTTGTCTCCATGGAATAAATTCTGGGATAAAGTTAAGAAACAAACTATTTCCTCACATTAGTAAATAATGCTCTCAATAAAACCCAATGTAGACAAGGCAATGAGAATTCAGGCACACTGTTTCTCTTAGTTTTGCAAACTCTGAAAAGCAAATTGGAAATAAACATTAAAATTTAAGTATCACATCTTTTAACCCAGCAATTCTAACTCTAGAGTTTTAATCTATATATACAATTCTGTAAACATATATACATGGATTTTTCTAATAACAACAACAAAAAAACCTGAAAACAATTGAAATATCCATTAGTAGGGAACTTATTAAATAAATGATGTTTTATCTGTAATATTTAACATTATGTCACCATTCCAATAAAACAGGCAAATCTATACATATTAATATGTGAAATGGATGAATATATTGTTAAATGAAAAAGCTTATATAGAAGAATGAGAAGCTATTATAAAGATCTTAAAGAGTAATCACTAATTTCTGGCAATATTGTGAACTAGACACCTTGTCCTAGTGGGACACACTGTCCCAGTAGAAGTAACAAAATAATACTAGCTGTAAGTAAATATAGGTAAATATATCTGAACTTAAGAGGTAATGAGTAAAATTCTTAGAGGCCAAATCAATCCATAAATAATAGTAGAAATCCAGAGAGGGAAGTGAGCTCTGATACCACAAGTTGCTCAGAACTGGTATCCTTGATCTTCAGCTAGAGAATAACCAATAGCTGCAGATGGCAGGAGAGGAAGAACAGAATCTGCCAAAGCTTGAATGTATAATGGAAAACCTCTGCATAAAGCTGTGTAACAAATGTTTACATTCTTACTGAAAAGGTGATTTAGAAAAATAATCACCCCACACACAGTCAGCAGGAAATCTAGCTGAGATTTTGTAACCAGAAACAAGTATGACTGCAGACTAAATTCAAGCAGCGTCTTCCTAAAAACCTCAAAAGGGTAATTTATTTTGAGGTTGATAGTAACCACGGGCAACTGGCAGAGGCAAACACACATTCTTCCTGGAGGAACATTATAAACCCAAGTTTCATGACAAATTTCCTCCAAATTCACAGTCAAAAGTCACTAACAAATAAGAAATAGCCATCATAATAAGTCTGAGTCCACAAAAACAATAGAGAGCAAATTTGATTCCTAACAGAATCTGAAAATAAAATTAGCTTGCTGGATGTACATGAATTTCATCCCTTCTCTTACAGATGGTTTCAAGCTCTCCTTTCCAGAAGTAATGCTCTCATTAAGTCATCATTCATCTTGAAAAGCAAAAATGACAGAAACAAATTACATTATTTAGCAGATTTACCTCCTAGAGGATCTTAAAGTGTCCACGCTCATATGAACCTTAACCACGGGATTAATTTGGTTGAAGGGGATCACTGCTGTTTTGTTGGCCTTAGAGATAGAATTTAGAACACAAGTCTAGTTCTGCTGTGGTTTGGAGAAAAAGAAACTGCTCCAAGTTGTCCATGAAACTTGGCATCTTATGTTTTCCAGCAGTGTCTGGAGTGACTTTAAGATACAAATTCTTACTAAGATAGAATCCATGTCCTTTTGACTTATAGGTTGCCAGAATGCTTTAATTTTTCAATAGGTTGATCAAACCTAACACTGTAATGTGTGGTCTGAATCAGAAGAAAGCAGGACATAAGGTAGAATATAGGTTTTCCTAATGAAAGAACTCCCTGAAGAACAGTTGTTAGTCTAATAGCATTAATGTTAGTCACTTATTCGTGTCCAACCCTTTGCGACCCCATGGATTATAGCCCTTCAGGCTTCTCTCCATAGAATTCTCCAGGCAAGAACGCTGGAGTGGGTAGCCATTCCCTTCTCCAGGGGATCTCACTGACCCAGGGATTGAACCCAGGTCTCCTGCATTGTAGGAAGGCTCTTTACTGCCTGAGCCACCATGGAAGCCCCTAATAGCAATATTCAGATTTAAATTATTTAGTCAGAAAGTTGTCGATTTTTCTTTAAATGCAAGAGCTGAAGAAACTTGTTAGCATGTGTGCAGCGTGATTAATCAACATCTTGATTGTCTGTGTCCCAGCTTTTTGGTTCAAAATGAAAAGCTGTCATATTTTTCAAAACATGTATTCATCCATAGCTAAATACCACTTAATACAGACAACACAGTTGGGAAGTCATTGAAAATAAATGTTTTTTTCTCTTTTTTTGGCTTCACTTGCTGTTATTCTGTTTTTAAGTTTAGTCATGCTTACTCAGGCTATTGGACTGCTCTTAGATGCAGGTGAAACCAATTTAGCTCATGAGCTATTTTGGAGAATTAGATAAGCAACTTTGTGCTTAGCATCTAGTAGCAGTTTAATGGAATAGCCATTTTAGTGTTTTTGAGTAGGTTTCATTGCAAATTCCCAAGACAGTGTATTAATTTTATTTTAAAAATGTGTTTTGTATGATTTTATAATTCAAAATAGACACCATTTTTTATATCCTTGTAACTGTAGGGTAATATAGAACCATATTTCCTATAACTTTCAAAACTATGTCAGCCCTATATAGAGGAAAGAACAGTACAGACGTGAGTTCTTATTCTACTGCTCACATATGCTCCCATTCATGGCTTAATCATCTGTGAAATAAGGCTTATAGAAAGACTCAAAAGAGAATAGACGCAAAAAGTACTTTGTGAAAAACAATGCTTATTAATAATAAAGTGCTCTTAGGAGATACTCTCATCTGTACACTGTGTTTCCATGGTGAAAATACTTGATAAATGTTTGTTGAAGAGGAGGAGAACTTGAAGGCTTAGAGGGAAGAAGGGAAGAATCAGAAACATAAGAAAAGGCCATTCAGGTGTCTCTTCTGGATGCTTTGTATTAGTCTGTCCTTTTTTTTTTTTTTTTTCGGTCATCAGTTTCTTCCTTTCCTTTTCTTCTTATTTTCACTCTCTTAGTTCCTAAATACTCAAAATTACGAAGACGTTTAGAAAGGAAGAAGGGGTTGGGAAAGGGGTGCATTGGCATCCAAAGTGAGAGAACTTTAGAGTCAAGAAGATCATAAATTGACAATGGCAGGATGATGCTGAACAATTAATCTGATGTATCAGTAGCCAACAGATCAGATCCTTCATTTTCTTATCTAAGTTCTGAACCAGCTACTTGGAAGCCGTGATTTTCTATTTTTTTTTTTTTTTAATCATGTTCCATGGCTCTAGAGCAGAGTTTCTATCTCAGCACTATTAGGGCCAGATAGTTCTTTGCTCTGCTTTGTAGAATATTAAGTACCATCCCTGGTCTCCATTCAATAGATGTCAGTATCCCCCACACCAAGTATGACAATAATAAATGTCTCAAGATATTGTTACATGTCCTCTAGGGAGGCAATATTGCCCTTTGTGTTGAGAACCACTGCTGTACAATCTACAGTTATTGGGTATTGAGATAAGGTTTTCCTCACTAGTTCTAGAAGCAATTCCCCTACCAAGAAGCTATAGTATATACATTCGTGAGAAGAATCAAGTATTAAATAAGCTGAAAAGGCATGGGTTTCAAAGCCAGAATTCTGAGTTTGAATTTTGATTCTATTCATTTGAATTTTTCTTTCATAAGCAACTTAGTTAAATTCTCTGAGTTTCATCTATTTTATACATCACAGCATGGACGTTTTCTTCACAGCATTTACCATTATCTGCATATTACACATTCGTGTGTCTGCTTCCTCTCTGACATTACTCTAAGCTTCGTGAGAGAAAATAGATGAAACCTTTGGTTTATACACTACTGTTTCCTCATAACTTAGAATCAGTTTGGCACATAGGAAGGAGTCTATATTTGCCGAATAAATTTTCTATACTGATCAACACAGTCCAGTAGGTGTCAACAATTGTATTTACAGACAGTTTTCATTATTCAAGATAGTTACATTCTATAAAGTCCTCACAGTCACTGAATTGGTTAACTTTGAACCAATGCTCCTAGGGGAACAGGATTAGATTCCACCGGGCCTCTGGTCACATTTATACCCACGGAATGATACATATAACTTTGTTTTACTTGTGTCTGTTTAAAGACATCTTAATATATATTATTGAGTCATTAACAGTAAACTCTCAGCCAATAGCACTATAGTTCCTAACCTGAATGAAGCTCATCTAACACATGTATTTTCTCCATAAAGCACATCACAGTTTTCTTGCAGTTAGGAAAACTAGCCAGCATTTGAGTATTATGCATGGAGGTCAATAAAATGGCAAAATCACCAAAAAAAAAAAAAAAAAAGGAAAATACGCATTAAACATGAAAATAACCTTGTTTATGGTGTGAACGCTGAAACAAGAAGGCAGAATGTCACTTTGTTTGACCTTGGCTGGGAATATGTGAGCTGAGTGACTAAAATTCTTTGCCTTTCTGCCATGTCCATGAATGGCATGAAAACACCAGGAGCACTGATTTTAGGGTTACAAATAAACTTTAGGGAGTAGACAAAAATAACAAATACAGAATCTACAAATGATGGTTGACAAATTTGTGGACAAGGTCAGCTTCTGCAAGGGGACACAAGAGAATTCTCACTAACTTAATTATCAGGCAGAGTAATGAGATCTCATTCCAACCTTTGTATCTTAATCTTTATACCTAACAAATGAACAGAACCTCTCTTGCCAAAGTGACCCCTTCACAAACACACAAAGGAAAACATTGACTCCAGATTCCAAGTGAATTCTTCATTCCAGTCTTTGTTCCTTATGGGCCTTCATTCACCATGTATTTAGAGATTTTCCAACCATCTTTCTGTTACTGATTTATATTTCACTGTGGTCTAACAGCATACTTTATATGCTTTCTACTGTTTCAAAAAATTTTAATTTATTTATTTATTTTAATTGGAGGCTAATTACTTCACAATATTGCAGTGGTTTTTGCCATACATTGATATGAATCAGCCATGGCTGTACATGTGTTCCCCCTCCTGAACTCCCCTCCCACCTTCCTCCCCATCCCATTCCTCAGGGTCATCCCAGCGTACCAGCCCTGAGCACCCTGTCTCATGCATCGAACCTGGACTGGCGATCTATTTCATATATGATAATATACATGGTAAGGTATGTTTTATTAGCCAGAATGCAATTTACCTTGGTGAATGTTAAATGTGAACTTGAGAAGAATGTGTATTCTGCTGCTGTCAAATGGAGTGTTCTAAAATGTCAATTAGATCAAGTTGACTGATAGTGTGGTTCAGGTAAACTATATTTTTACTGATTTTCTGCCTGTTTGATCTATCAATTACTGAAAGAGAGGTGGTACTGAAGTCTCTAACTATAATTGTGCATTTGCCTTTTTCCTTCTTGGGTTTCTATCAGGTTTTGCTTCATGCCTTTTGATGCACTGTTAGCTGCTTGTGTTCTTAGAGGACTGACCCATTTATCATTGCATAAGGTCCCTCTATATTTCTGAAGATTCCCTTTTCTCCTTTGTATGAAATTAATATAGCAACTTCAGCTTTCTTTTAATTAATGTTAGCATGATATATCATTGCTTTATTTTTAATCCAAGTCTATATTTAAAGTGGATTTCTTGTAGATAGTGTATAGTCAGGTCTTTTTTTTTATATCCATTCTGACACTCTTTGTCTTTTATTGGTATATTTAGACCCTTCGCATGTAGAATGATTATTGATATGGTGGCTTTAGCATCGATCATGTTTTTAACCGTTTGCTTTTTGTCGCATTTGGTTTTTGTTTCTTTTAGGTACTTCATTTTATTCTCATAAACATGCCCTGAGGGAAGTTTCTCACGTTAGTCTTATTTAGAAATGAAAGAACACTACTTAAATTGACTTAACCAAGGTTACACAGGGCAAATATAACACAGCCATCAGTCAGTTCAGTCACTCAGACATGTCCGACTCTTTGCGACCCCATGGACTACAGCACAACAGGCTTCCCTGTCCACCACCAACTCCCGGAGCTTGCTCAAACTCATCTCCATTGAGTCAGTGATGCCTTGCAATCATCTCATCCTCTGTCATCCCCTTCTCCTCCTGACTTCAATCTTTCCCAGCATCAGGGTATTTTCAAATGAGTCAGTTCTTCTCATTAGGGAGCCAAAGTATTGGAGCTTCAGCATCAGTCCTTCCAATGAATATTTAGAACTGATTTTCTTTAAGATTGACTGGTTGGATCTCCTTGTTGTCCAAGGGACTCTCAAGTCTTCTCAAACACCACAGTTCAAAAGCATCAATTCTTAGGCACTCAGCTTTCTTTATGTTCCAACTCTCACATCCTTACATGACTACTGGAAAAACCATAGCTTTGACTATACAGACCTTTGTCGGCAAACTATTGTCTCTGCTTTTGAATATGCTGTCTAGATTGGTCATAGCTTTTCTTCTAAGGAGCAAGCGTCTTTTCATTCCATGGTGCAGTCACCATCCACAATGATTTTGGAGCCCAAGAAAATAGTCTGTCAGTGTTTCCATTGTTTCCCCATCTATTTGCCATGAAGTGATGGGACTGGATGCCATGATCTTAGTTTTTTGAATGTTGAGTTTTAAGCCAGCTTTTTCACTCTCCTCTTTCACTTTCATCATGAGGCTGTTCAGTTCCTCTTTGCTTTCTGCCATAAGGGTAGTGTTATCTGCATATCTGTGATATGTAACAGAGCCAGAAGTTTATACTGTCTAATGTTCTTTATTTGACAGAACATTTTCTTCTGTATACCCAGTGAATTCATTAATAAAACTCTGATAAAACTTCCAAATCAATGAAAAATGTGCCCTCAGAATCATTAAGATTTGTATACCTTCCCAAAGCTTTCCTCTCTCCAAAACCTGGGAAGGGGATATTAAGAACTTAGCATCTTTGCTCTAGTTTAACCAAAATGCCATGTATTAACTAACAGTTAATAACAAATTCTAAAAAGTCTAGCATAAGAACAAAAGCAAAAGGGAAAAAAAAAAGTTTTGCTTCATTTACAAATAGACCAGAATTATCCATGGAAACCAAACCTATAGTTTCAGGGTGCCAGATTTCTTAAAGAGCAAGAAAAAAATTTAGCCCTCTTCTCAAACTAGGCTGTTCAGTTTTATTTTCCCATTGACTGAGGTCATTTAAAATGAATTGTTACAACCTGGCTCCTGAATTACCATCTATTTTCCTGTGAAAATGCCTCTCCTTGCTTCCATAGGGAAGAGGGGAAAGACAGAACTGGACCTGGGCCCAAACCATAATTTTAGTAATTACTAAACCAAGTGACTGCAGCCATAATTGAGTCATTCAAAGCCAAATGGTAGCAGTAATTAGTTTGTCAAATTTGAATAAAAGAGCTTTTTTGGCGAGAACAAGTGCAGTAGAGCTAAGGAGCCCTGAACTGTCAGCCATGGAGTGGGAGACCTTTTTCAAGCAGAGAGGGTCTTCCCAGCACTGTGATTCTCTTGTGTGACAGTGATGGATGTTCTTCGTTAAAGATTATGGCCTTGTCACACTTAAACTAATCTCTCTTCATGTCTGCAGGCCCTGCTCATTCCCCAGGGCAGCAGTCATCAATTTACATAGAAAGGCACCTAGGGAAACATGGAATCTATTTATCATACTTGCTCTGAGTGTACTAACAGCAACTCCAACCCATGCATGGACCCACATTTCAATTGGGCTTCACCTCTGCAGCATCATAAATAGTGTGAAAGGATGTGTTGCTAAGAAAATGGATAGAAGGAGAGTGAGAAATTCATGAAAAACATGGGAGTCAGTGAACTCCACCCTCGTATGACCACCTCAATGTGTGTAAGAATTCAGCAAGATTTAGACTACTTAGACTAAACTTTATACTTCCTTTTGTTGTTGTTGGTTAGTTGCTAAGTTATGTCTGACTCTGTGACCCCATGGGCTGTAGCCAGCCAGGATCCTCTGTCCATGGGATTTTTTAGGCAAGAATATGGAGTGGGTTGCTATTTCCTTCTCCAAAGGATCTTCCCATCCTAGGGGCCAAACTCATATCTCTAACTTGGCAGGCAGATTCTTTACGACTGAGCCACCAGGGAAACTCTCAGTCTTCTTAGACTTCCCTTTAACATCCTGGAGTCACCTGCATACTGTGGACTATGGATTACCACTTCAGCCTGCCAGCTCCTGGAAAAGGAGCTACATTAGATTAGGAACAGAGAAGTCAGAGAAGCAGAGTTCAGACCCATAAGTCCTCTTTCCTCCAATTCCCCAGCCATATCCATTCAATTATTTGCTTCATTACAGACATATTTTCTATTCTCTTTGGCTAAGTTCTGTTTGTTCCACTGAGACCAGTCAGTGCTATTTCTGCCCAGAGCTGAGTTTCCCTCTCCATTTCCAAGGAATGTACTTCCTTCCCAAAGTCACAAATTTCTCAGGCTTTGCTAACGATGCAAACAGCACTGCTGGTATTCCTTTACAGTCACAGAGTCAAGAGGGAAAGCAAATCTTTAGTGTCGGTGGACTCCAGGTCCCAGAGTTCCATCAATTCTAAGGGTTGGAATTCCTCCTCGTTTCTGAATCTAATGTGAAGATAATAAACACCTATTTATTTTAAATTATTCTGTATTTTTTTCCTCAAAAATATTCTCTTTTGTGGATATACCCATCAGGTTCCTACAGTAAGCTAAAACATACTTACTATTTTTTTTCAATCATTTTGCATGCATTTTGCTTATAAAAGATTCTTTTCTTTATGTTGACATTTCCTGTCACTTTTGCACAATGGTTATTTGACTTGATGTATTTTATTCTTCTTACCAGCAAATTTTAACTAGAATTGCCTAATAAACATATGACTAGGTCACATATTAATAATTAAAAGTGGCATGAATTCTGTCCAATTTGTCAGCAAAGGATGGGAATGGGAGAATCAGCTAATCATGACTAAAACCAAAAATTAAAAAAATTTCATGTATATATCTCACTAAGTTGATATTACTCATAAAACTAGTCACAAACCATATATTAAAACTTAAGGGCTTCCTTGGTGGCTCAGTGGTCAAGAATTCACCTACCAATGCAGGAGATACTGGTTTGATCCCTAGTCCAGGAAGATCACACACGCTGCAGGGCAACTAAGCCCTAAGTTCATGCTCTGCAACAAGAGAGGCCACTGCAATGAAAAACCCACACACAATAACTAGAAAGTAGTTTCCACTCACCTCAACTAGAGAAAGCCTGAATGCAGCAACAAAGACCCAGCACAGACACAAATAAATAAATACATAAAATTTTAAAAATAAAAAGCTGTAGCCAAAATTATGCTTACAAACAAATCTTACAAGATTTAATTGACAAATCAGAAAAAAGTAAATAAACTAAGATTTTAATATAAGAAATTACAAAAAGCAATCAAAAATACATAAACAGATGTAAAAGATGAAAGCAAACAATTCTGAAATAGGAACAAAATTGGTGAATTAATAAATGAAGAGATGATATTAAAATAATAGTGAATGAGAAAAAGATACTATCCAAAAGAGGAAAGTTATATAAAACATCAGAAAATCTGAACTATAGCAGGTTGCTTATATAACTCATTATCTTGGTAAAGTTTGCTGCAAGGCCATATGTCTGCAAATGAGGCCACCTCAATAAGTAGTCCTCACTGAACTAGGCTGGATTTGCCTCATACACTTGATATCTTCATGTCCTTCTCATCCCTTCCTTTCTCTCTGGCTGATGTTGAAACAAACATAGTGATTTCACACTGGCCTGAGGAGTCTCAGGTGTCTGAGCCTGGATTCCCCCCAGTACTTTTACAAACAGGAACTGTTTGTGTTTCCCATTCTCTCTATGCCAGGTAACTCAAGTAGGAAAAATTGCTCCTTCAAAAACAGCAATATTAGGCAGCGTAAAACAATTAATTTCCTCTCTCTCTCTTTTTTTTTTTTTTTTTGGCTGCATCTGCAGTAGGCTATATAGCTAAGAAGAAAAAGAAACTTCACAAAGGAATAAAATTTTTTGGACATATTCACTATTTCTATTCAAATTTTTAGACTCTTTCCTTGATTAATTCTACTTATATCACTCTGATCTGTTTCCAGAATTTTAGGTGTTTAAAGCTGAAAGAGAGCTTGGCATCTTACGATTGCAAGCATTCGTGCTTTAATATATTCTGTTTCCTCAGATTAGATTGGCATTAGCTCCATGTTTTTGTTGGCAGACTCTTACTCGATCCTTCAATATATGTTTCATGTCTCTCTTAAGTTCTTCCCTGACTATTTGAGGTTGTCTCATGTTACTGAGAAGCTCCTGGGAGTACTGGTTAAGAGTAATAAACTCTGGAGCCAAAATCCATAGGTTTGAATCTCAGCTTCCCAGCTTACTAAATGTATGACTTTCAGTAATCAGTAGCACATATTCCTCATCAGTGTAATGGAAGTGATAACAGTCAAGATGAATTAAGGGTTGATATGTGTCAAGTGCTTAGAATCGTGACTGATAGAGTAAATGTTACAAGGACTGATTATCTTATGGTGAAAGAGTAATCACAAATTTATTTATCTTCTACTTACGATTGTGAGCTCTTTGAAAACAGGATATGTCATTCATTCATTTGTTGAAAGAATAAATAAACATTTTTGTCTTTTTAACAAACAGTGAAATATTTACATATCATAATATTCATCCATTTTAAGTGTATAATCCAGTAACTTTTAGTGAAGGTACCAAGTTTCCCATCTATCATCATGGTGCAGTTTTAGAGCACTTCTATCACCTTATTAACTTATAGTTAATACCTATTCCTATCCCCATTTTATGATTGAGGAAACTGACACCCAGAGAAATTATTTGACATTCTAAATGCCATAGAAATGAAAAATGTGAGAAGCAGATCTGGAACTTAAGTCTCCTGACATCCTCTAGGTCCCAACTCATTTCACTATACCATGCTCTCTGCCAGGAAAATCTAACAATAATTAAATCTAAGAATCAGGCATGACTCCATTTTTCTTTGTCAACAACAATTTTATCATTGTTATCAGCATTTTCATCATTATCATTGATGAGGATTATAATATACAATACTTATCATTTACCAGTCCTTGGCATTATGCAGCATAGATGACCTCACTCAGGATAGAAGCTGTCACTCATGCCGTGCGGCAGCTCCAGCCATCTTCAAGCTTCAAATGAGCTCAAAGACTCTGTCAGGGCCATGCCATTTTCAGTTTTAATGACTATTTGCCTGACCGCCAACTCAGCAAACTCAATCTGGAATCCTAAAATCTACTGTTAAAATGAGTGATGAAAGCTGGAATATGAATTAGAAATCCTAATCCCTATGACAGGGTTGTCATAGTGAAACTTACTCCTTAACAATGCAAACATTTTGGCATAGACAGAGGAGAACTAAAGAAAAATCCATGTTTGCAGTGAAGTCTTAAAAAGCTAATCTTCCTTTTCTTTATTAGACTTGATTCTTAGTAGGTATATCTGCTCTCTGCTAATCAAGAAAACGTTAGATATTAAAGTTCTATGAATAGTGAAATTGCCTTTGTCCCAGAGCACCGTCTTGATTTGCATGCCGTTGTCAGAGCATGGCAAAAGTGGATTTTCCCATCAATTCTCTGTGCACCAATAATGTTTTGGTTCATGCTTCGAGTAATGGACTTGATCAGCTCTCACTTGAAGCAGCTGTTCAAAATTCACTAATCCAGAATGATTATTTCATGAAAACAAGCACCTCTGAAAACACTTTAGCAGACATCTACTTAAAAAGAAAATAATGCTGGCAGATAAAAATGAAAATAAAAAAGTTGATGTGCAGTCCTTACATTAAGCTAATTAACAGCTTGGCAGTTCTAACATTGAAAGCATCAGATTACCACAGGCCAAGATACTGGCCATCAACATTTTAGTAATGCAGTTGGCTCTGAAAGCGTCATACAAATAACTTGCAGCAAAAGGCTAATGGAGACAGACGCCAATGCCCCAGACCAGCTTGAAAATGGAAACTGGAACCCGAAGCAATT
Source organism: Ovis aries (assembly GCF_016772045.2). Lineage (NCBI taxonomy): Eukaryota > Metazoa > Chordata > Mammalia > Artiodactyla > Bovidae > Ovis > Ovis aries. The sequence continues at coordinate 18,829,513 of NC_056055.1, forward strand.
AGACTTCTCATTATGAAAAAAGTAACTGAGGCTATTTGAGAGTGACATAGTTAAGTCCAATTGCTTCTTGAAAATAAACTGTTACCATCTTTTATTCTGCTCGATATGAAGTTGAACCTTCACTCTATCAAAAATGTCTAAGCACGTGACTTTCCAACAGTGGAGCAAGAGATGATCTGAATGCTCTGCTCACAGACAGCATTGCTGAAAAGTCTATTTTGCTCTCTCATGTGTACATAGTATTTTGTGCACATGTTTAGGAATGTCATGGATTTCTCTGAACTCCATGTATGGAGATCCCTACTGTAATGCCTTTGTGGGTATAAAATATCTAACATAGATTAGGAGAACACTATTGTTTAAGGAATTTGTTTTGATGGAAAAATGACTAAGTGGACAAACACAGGCTAATTCAAATTTATGTACTGAGTCCCTTGTTATTATTTAGTCTCTCAGTCATGTACAAATCTTTGTGACCCTATGGACTGCAGAATGCCAGGCTTCCCTATTCATCACCATCTCCCGGAACTTGCTCAAACTCATGTCTATTGAGTCGGTGATGCCATCCAGCCATCTCATCCTCTGTCATCCCCTTCTCCTCCTGCCTTCAATCTTTCCCAACATCAGGGTCTTTTCTAATGAGTCAGTTCTTTGTATCAGGTGGCCAAAGTATTGGAGCTTCAGCTTCAGCATCAGTCCTTCCAATGAATATGCAGGACTGATTTCCTTTAGGATTGACTGGTTGGATCTCCTTGCAGTCCAAGGGACTCTCAAGAGTCTTCTCCAACCCCACAGTTCAAAAGCATTAGTTCTTTAGTGCTCAGCCTTCTTTATGGTCCAACTCTCACATCCATACATGACTACTGGAAAAACCATCGCCTTGACTAGACAGACCTTTGTTGACAAAGTAATGTCTCTGCTTTTTATTATGCTATCTAGGTTTGTCATAGCTTTTCTTCCAAGGAGCAAGTGTCTTTTAATTTCACGGCTGTAGTCACCATCTGCAGTGATTTTGGAGGCCAAGAAAATAGTCTGTCACTGTTTCCATTGTTTCCTAGTCTATTTGCCATGAGGTGACGGGACTGAATGCCTTGGTCTTAGTTTTTTGAATGCTGAGTTTTAAGCCAGCTTTTTCACTCTCCTCTTTCACTTTCATCAAGAGGCTCTTTAGTTATCCTTCACTTTCTGCCATAAGGGTGGTGTCATCTGCATATCTGAGGTTATTAATATTTCTGCCAACAATCTTGATTCCAGCTTCTCCTTCATCCAATCTGGCATTTTGCATGATGTACCTTGCATATAAGTTAAAAAAAGCAGGATGACAATATACAGCCTTGACGTGCTCCTTTCCCAATTTGGAACCAGTCCATTGTCCAATGTCTGGTTCTGACTGTTGCTTCTTGACCTGCATACAGGTTTCTCAGGAGGCAGGTCAGGTGGTCTGGTATTCACATCTCTTTAAGAATTTCCACAGTTTGTGGTGATCCACACAGTCAAAGACTTTCACATAGTCAATGAAGTAAAAATAGATGTTTTTCTGGAATTCTCTTGCTTTTTCTATTATCCAACAGATGTTGGCAATTTGATCTCTGATTCCTCTGCCTTTTCTAAATCCAGCTTGAACTTCTGGAAGATCTTGGTTCATGTACTGTTGAAGCCTAGCTTGAAAGATTTTGAACATTACTTTGCTAGCATGTGAGATGAGTGCAATATGTGGTATTTTGAACATTATTTGGCATTGCTTTTCTTTGGGATTGGAAGGAAAACTGACATTTCCAGTCCTATGGTCACTGCTGAGTTTTCCAAATTTGCTGGCACATTGAGTGCAGCACTTTAACAGCATCATCTTTTGGGATTTGAAATAGCATTCCGTCACCTCCACTAGCTTTGTTCATAGTGGTGCTTCCTAAGGCCTACTTGACTTCACACTCCAGAATGTCTGGCTCTAGGTGAATGATCACACCATCATGGTTATCTGGGACATTAAAATCTTTTTTATATATAGTTCTTCTGTGTATTCTTGCCACTTCTTTTAATGTCTTCTGCTTCTGTTAGGTTGCTACTGTTTCTGTCCTTTATTGTGCCCATCTTTGAATGAAATGTTCCCTTGGTACCTCTAATTTTCTTGAGGAGATCTCTAGTCTTTCTCATTCTCTTGTTTGCCTCCCAGTTCATAATGCAGGTCAAATACTGTGCAAGGCAGTGGGACACATGAGTGGGGATATCACTCTTTGCTTTTCTTGAGGATTTCCTGGTCTAGTGTGGGAGGCACATAGATTAAAAATGAGATCTGACAAAGATTAAGTATCATGATAGTGAAATGATCAGGTTATAATAGAGGACAGAAGGAGACTGAGATCAAATCTGGAGGAAGGGATAGAGGATGAGTTAATGAACGCTTCGTGGAGATCACTCTGGTTTTCATTTACTATATAGCACATATGCTTTCATTTCTGGAAATTAAAAGATGTCACTTTCCTCACATTGTGAAGTGTATAAACTACTTGTCACTGAGAAGTAGCTGCTTGTTTTCTGTTTTCTGCAGTGTAGGTGTTTTATATGAGCTGTCTTCTTTGGGATGTAAAGAGAAAATTTTCAGGATTGAGTACTCTCTGGAAATGTCTTTCCAATAAAAAGAAGTTACTGATTATCACTGTGCTAGGCAGAACAATTTCTAATCTCCAGAACCTATGAATGTGTCACCTTTCATGGCAAAATGGACTTTGCAGGTGAGATTTTAAGATTAGCCTGTATTATCCAGGTGGTCCATGTTAAATTGCTTCAATCGTGTCTGACTCTTTGCAACGCCATGGACTGTAGCCCGTGAGATTCCTTTGTCCATGGAATTTTCCAGGGAAGAATACTGGAGCAGATTGCCATTTCCTTCTCCAGGTGATTCCAGGTGGATCCAATGTAATCAAAAGCATCTTTGTAAATGAAAAAGGGAGGCAGGTGGTTAGAGTCCAAGAGAAATATGAAGATAGTATGCTGCTAGCTTTAATGGTGGAGGAATAGGCATGCCAGGAACTAAGGATAGAGCATGTCTCTAAAAAATGTGAGGAACCAGATTCTCCACTGGAGTCTCCAGAAAGAATAAATCCTCACTAATACCTTAATTTTAGCCCAGTGAAATGGATTTTGACCTCCAGAAATCTAAGCAAATTAATTTATATTGTTTTGAGCAACTAAATTTGTGTAATTTGTTAAAATACAAATGGGAAACCAACATGGATATTGTCTGATGTTGCTGTTAGACACAGGAGACTTGAGTATGGCTTTTCCACTCCACAAGTTCATAGCTAATCTTACAACATGGAGTGAATTAAGCATCAGTTCAGTTCAGTTCAGTCCCTCAGTCATGTCCGACTCTTTGTGATCCCATGAATTGCAGCACACCAGGCCTCCCTGTCTATCACCAACTCCTGTAGTTCACTTAAACTCATGTCCATTGAGTCAGTGATGCCATCCAGCCATCTCATCCTCTGTCATCCCCTTCTCCTCCTGCCCCCAATCCCTCCCAGCATCAGAGTCTTTTCCAGTGAGTCAACTCTTTACATGAGGTGGCCAAAGTACTGGAGTTTCAGCTTTAGCATCATTCCTTCCAAAGAAATCCCAGAGTTGGTCTCCTTCAGAATGGACTGGTTGGATCTCCTTGCAGTCCAAGGGACTCTCAAGAGTCTTCTCCAACACCAACAGTTCAAAAGCATCAATTATTCGGCGCTCAGCTTTCTTCACAGTCCAACTCTCACATCCACACATGACCACTGGAAAAATCATAGCCTTGACTAGATGGACCTTTGTTGGCCAAGAATTAAGCATACACACTGTATTTTAGGCAAATGGCTGATATATAAGTTTACTCAACTATCTGTGGTAAACTAAGATTCTACTTGCTGGTGTATTCTACTTCCATTCTTACCATTAGGCTGAGGTCTCTCTCAGGACTTTGAGTCCTAACAGTGATCATTTCCAGTCAGAATCCCAGTTTTGTTCACAAACATTTGTTATTAATCACCTAGTAGTCAGCTGTTCTCCCTTAGGCTGTTTCCCTTGAGATATTCCCACAACACCCCTACCCCGTGAGCTCATCCCTTTGTATTCCTCCCTTAGTGTTCCTCTGTATCTTTTTGTCTATACTTAAAAAACATGAGTCTAGGAACTCCATGAAGTTTTTGCAGGGACTGTAATACTTCATGTGCTGGCTCAGCGTCTCCCACTTTACAGTTAAGCAAACTACTTCACATTGATGAATCTCATTTTCCTCACTTGTGAAATAGGAATTGTAATAACACAGAGAGTTAAGGTAAGTAAAGTAACAGAGGTGCCCATGCACACATACATAGTAGGTGCTCAGTAAATGTTACTTCCCGTTCAGTTTTATTTCCTGTAAGTTTTTAATACCTTTCACAGTTGATAGAGTAACAGTATTTCTACTATTTGTTTCTTTTGGGAAATACTACATTTTCAGTCACTTTTCTGACATTCATGTCAGCCTGGGAAATTCCTATCTCATCTTCTCTTTCAACAAAGACAATAATAAATTGGCATGCAGAGTGACTCAGACCAGAAGACTAGGTTTCCTCATCCCCAGCTAGGGGACTTGAGCAATTAAAACTTTGACATCTTCAGTTTCTAAAAATTTGCTAAACTATATTCATTTTTTCCACCAATCTTTCTATCACCAAAAACACATTCTATTATTTTTGCAAATTAATGTTTTTAAAAAGTGTTATTGCCAAAAGCACTGTTTTTTATTATAAAATTATTCATTTTCTTGAAGTTTGTTACTCAAATACAAATAGATCCGACAATCAACACTTCTAATCAGTATAAGCTAATCAGTGTTACCACACAGAATTAGTATGATTTCAGACAAATTCAGAACAAGTAGAAATTCTGTGTTTTCATAGGTAATTGGAAAATCACTTCTTTTCCACCCCTGTCCCCATGACCACATTTCTGATCCCTAAGTGACAGGAATCACCAGGGGACTAGATCCTTTCTAAAGTTCTTTCATTCCTAAATTCTATTAAAATTCACAAACAACTCCAGGTACATTTTATCTAATCTGCAATAACATTAAATTGCCCCTCAATTTTCAATCTTATTAGCGATGAGCATTTTGCATGTTTTGAGGTTGTTGAGAAGAGTGAAGAACGATTTGGTTCTCATATGTTGGGTTTTAATTGTAATATGTTTGCTTTCACTTTAGACCTTTAAACTAGTGTGCCAAGCAGCCAAATGACCTTAATTGGTTCTTGTAGGAATTTTGTGCTTTGCAGGATTTTTTAGAGGCTTGCCTAACGAGTATTATTAGGACTCATTGAGGGAAAATTCTGCTTTGAATCTGTGATTTTACAAAAAACTTCTATTTTCCCCCAGCTTCATTTATTTATTTACTGGATGGGATAATTATAGATACATCTGATATCTTCTCCTTATCCAATCTTGCATTTGTGCTCAGAGAAAACCACTCTCTGGAAGTGAATGTGTATCTTTTTAGGCCCTGATCTTGTAATATTATTGTTTAGAAAAATCCATAAACCATATGTAATCATTTGCATTTTAAAATTTTAAACAAGCGACATGCATCATACTTTTGTTGTATTTCAACATGCTTTTTTATGTTTGCGATGTGATTTATACCAAGAAATATGTTTGGTTTTTGTCCCAGTTCTAACACAGAACTGAAACCCTCAGAATTTGCTAGGTGCTGGGAATTACAAAGGTGTCTTTTGTTATGTTAATAAGGTGACTTTGGGATCCCACCTGGGCTGGTTGCCAGGGGAACCAACCACATGATTAGAGGGTTGGAACTTTCAGTCCCTTCCTCCTAGTTTCTGGGAAGAGGACTGAGGCTGGAGTTTTATCAATTGCTAGGGTCAATGATTAAATCAGACATGCCTAGGCAATGAAGCCTTCATAAAAACCCAAAGGACAGGGTTCAACGAGCCTGGAACTTGCGGAAATGTTGGAAGGACAGCATGCTTGGAGAGAGCATGGCAGGTCTGTGTCCCTTCCCATATACCTTGCCCTGTGTATCTCTTCATCTAGTTGTTGAGTCATATCCTTGATATCCTTTGTAATAGATTGGTAAGCTAGTGAGTAAATTGGCTTCTTGAGTTCTATAAGCTGCTCTAGCAATTTCATCCAACCCAAGGAAGGGGTCATGGGAACCTCTGATTTATAGCCAGTCAGTCAGAAGTACAAGTAATAATCTGGCATCTGAAGCAGAGGGCAATCTTGTGGGACTGAGCCTTCAACCTGTGGAATCTGATGCTAACTGCAGATAGAGGCTGTCAGAATTGAATTAAGATTGTAGGCCACCCAGCTGGTTCGCCAGCACTGCTTGGTGGTGTGTGGAGAATTAGGTCCAGGAACACAAATTAATGTTCAACTTTGTATTTTTAACATTTATCTATATTGATATTTGTCATTTTCATTTATTTTTACTGGAATCATATTACATCACATGAATATGATAAATGTTATTCATTCTAATGGAAACCAGTCCCCTAGTAGCTAATTCTTCCCCAAGCAAATAGACTCTTGGTGGACTGGCTCTATCAGTCTATCAAACAAAACTAGACAAACGGATTCTAATATGGACTGAAATAAAGTTCAAGCCAAGAGCTCCACTGTTCTTACTATTTTTCTTCTTACTGTCTTACTGTCCACTGTTTTATTATCATTATTAGTTCTGTTTCAGTTCATAGAGACAAGAAAGTGAAGTGTTTTATATGCATTTAATACCTAGAATGCTGCCAGCATATTGAGTATATTTTGTTCTTTATAAAGGGCAGGACAGATCAGGCCTCCTTAGCTGTCTGTCAAAGGAATGGAGCCCAAGAGATGAGGAGAAAGAGTGCCTAGATGCTTCTTTAAATATAGACACTTCTGCAAGTTTTCCTAACATGAATCAGCTATAGCATTGAAAAATTAGGAAGTAAAATTTGCATTGCTTAACTGTGTTGCTTTGCAACTACTGGGAGTTGTGACCTTGAAACCCTCTAGTCCTAACCTTTTTTCACTGAAACAATTGCTTTCTTCATGTGATTTTTTAAGTAATGTGAGATTTCTTAAGAATGCCATTACTGGATTACAGCACACACAGAGTATTTGGATTTTTTTAAAAAAATATTTCAAGCAAGATTCATATTATTTAATAATTTTGGCCATTAATAAAATGATTTTTATATTTATCTTCTCCAGTTATTTAATTTTCCAAAAATGAATCTTGTGATAGATGCAGATGGAAGGAAATTTTAATTTAGGGTTAACTTTAAAAAGTTGATAGGTAGTCAAGCAGAGAGAACTTCTGAACCAACTGTACAGTTATTAGATACAGTGAACACTGTTCGTTCTCTAGGCAAATTACCAAAACAGGAAAGCCAGGCTAAACTTTTAAAGTTATTTAAAAGTCCTCATTTTTACATATTCTAACTGCAAGAAGAATAATACAAACATTGTTAACAAGAAGATATAATCCAAACTCCAACATAAAAGTAAAACATAAACTGGTCTAAAATAACAATTATCAATGTAGTTGATATGAATGCAAAATAAAGGAAGCTCTTTCACTCATTATTTGTTTTGTATAGTGTTTTAATACATTATATGCTGCTGCTAAGTAACTTCAATCGTGTCCGACTCTGTGTGACCCCATAGACGGCAACCCACCAGGCTCCCCCGTCCCTGAGATTCTCCAGGCAAGAACGCTGGAGTGGGTTGCCATTTCCTTCTCCAATGCATGAAAGTGAAAAGTCAAAGTGAAGTCGCTCAGTCGTGTCCAACTCTGAGCGACCGCGTGGACTGCAGCCCACCAGGCTCCTCCGTCCATGGGATTTTCCAGGCAAGAGTACTGGAGTGGGGTGCCATTGCCTTCTCCAAGTTATGAGTAATTTATTTTCTCCAATATCATCTCCATTGTTTCTGTGTGTGTGCTTAGTTGCTCAGTGGTATCTAACTCTTTGCAGCCCCACAGATTGTAGCCCACCAGGCTCCTCTGTTCATAGGATTTCTCAAGCAAGAATACTGGAGTGGGTTGCCATTTCTTCCTCTAGGGTATATTCCTGAGCCAGGGATCGAACTTGCATCTCTTGTATCTCCTGCATTGGCAGGCAGATTCTTTACCACTGCACCACTTGGGAAGCCAAATGAGTTCTTAGTGCTATTCCTATGTGTTTGTTTAGAATAATGTTTTTTTATTTGGTTTGTTGTTGCTTCATTCTGACCGCTTATCTCAGTCTGAAAAAGAATGCCTTTCCTCCAGGATGTTCTGTAGAAACCATCAGCACTTGCCCTCACCGCTGGTCTTTCATGGTGTAGCAGCCCATTTTGTAGTACATTGTTGTGATAAGAGGATGGTTTTAAACACTTTTAGCAGGAAGAGTCACTTCCAGCTTGTACCTAGAGCTGGAATGAGAGCTCACATCATAAAGGACGCCTATGATTTGCTGTATAGCATGGACAAGTGTTGCTCTCACATCACACCCAGGGCAGCAGTCCATTTGAAACATGCAGAACAGATAGCCAGACTTTCTGTGATCTCTGCTGGCTCTTGGAAAGTTACCAACCTTATCTCACCTTAGAGGACTGGAAGGCTTGAAGTAGTGTTACTTATACTTCTACCCTATCCCCATGGCTCTTCCTTCCAAGTTTACCAAGTCTTGGCAACTGTGGAATATGGCTCCAGCCACTTCCTCATCTCAGTTTTTCCTGTTCTCTTCTTATAGGAATCCTACTAGTGGGATATTAGATCCTTTAACTAATATAAACTATCACTTTATCTTTTTGTTTCATGCTGGAATATTTTCTTAAAAGTGTTTCCTAGTTTCCCCATTAAATTTCTCATTTCTGTAATTTTGCTTCAGTCTTTTAGAAGCTTTTCTTTTCTATGACTATCCCAATTTTATACTATTTTTCTTGTTTTATAATTTCTCACAAATATCTCTGTATGAAATATTTAGAGTTTCAATTATTTTAGTCTTGTATGTATTTATCTGTATCCCCAGATGTATATTGGTTGAAACTAATAAACAGGTAAATCTTTTTTTGTTATTTTTTCCCTTGATTTCCCCCCCACCCTTTTTTTAGGATCTTTGTTTGCTTGTTCTTTCTTTTTCATATTGTTCTCTTTTACACATGTGGTGATTATTCATTCATTGTTCACTTTTTTTTAGACAGAAGTGGGATGTAACTAATGCTGGAGCATTGTCAACACAAGGGTGTTATTCATATGGCATGATTTCACAGATACAGAGCTTAAAACAGGCAAAACTAATCCCTGGTATTGTCAACATGGCTGTTGACTTTGGGTGGTGCAGGGACCGGGGGGTGGGGGGGCGGCGGTGGGGAAGGGACATGGAAGGTTCTAAGACACCGGGTGCTTTCTGTTTCTTGATCTAGTTTCTGTTTCTTGAGTGCTAGTATAAGAGTACCTTTCCTTTGTGAGAATTTATCAACTGTAGTCTCATGATTTGTTCAATTTTATGTATATATTTATACTTAAATAGAAAGATTTTTGAAAAAAAATGATGGGAAACATTTGATAATGAGATACAAGAAGTGGTCAAAAATTATAGAGAAGGCTAAATAATTCGGGAGTACATTTCAAGATGTTCTTCATCTAGACTTTGTTTCTCCCCACTAAGACCATGAGGTTTATCAAAAGCCCTGAGGTTTATCAAAAGCCCTGCTATTGTGGCTAGTGAATGCAGTCATGAGCACTCCAAATATTTCATACTGTACAAAGAAATCACAGCCTCCATTAACATTGGTATAAATGAATTAGGGACAAATGTAAACTAGAAAGAAAGCAAGAAGATAAGCAAGTAAATGTCACCTTCTATGGGGAGTATTAATTAATTCTCTTTTCTGATTTGGAAACACTTTTTTGTGGTTCCATATAACCCTTGCATACCTGCATCACAGGAATTTAAAACTTTACTGCAATTGCCCATTAGCATGCTCTTCCTGTCCTCTAGAATAGCAGTGTGTCACAGAAACATAATGCAAGTGATTTATGAAATTTTACAGTGTCTGTTAGTCTTATCAAAAAAAGCAAACAGGAAACAAGTACAATTAATTTTAATGATAAAAAATGTTGTTGTTTTTAGTCAGTAAGTCGTGTTTGACCCTTTTGTGACCCTATGAATTGTAGGCCACCAGGTTCCTCTGTCCATGGGATTTCCCAGGCAAGAATCCTGGATTGGGTTGCCTTTTCCTTCTCCAGGGGACCTTTCCAACTGACCAAAGGATTAAACCTGCATCTCCTGCATTGTGGGTGGACTCTGTATTGCTGATCCACTGGGGAACCCCAACCTTAATAATAGTTTTATTTAATCGATTAATATTAATTAAATATTTTAAGTTTGTAATTAATATAATAAAATATTAAGATGTTTTACATTTTTCCAGACTAAATATTTGAAATTCAGGATGTATTTTATACTTACATCACGTCTCAGTTTGGACTAGATGCTTTCCAAGTGTTCAGTGGCCACATGTGACTACTGGCTATCACAATGGACAAGCAGTTATAGAATGAAACTTTGAGGGCAGTGGTTATATATTCTCTTCATATCTTTATGAAGATATGTTATATTGGATTGTGCTGTGCTTAGTCGCTCAGTCGTGTCCAACCCTTTGTGACCCCATGGACTGTAGCACACTAGGCCCCTCTGTCCATGGGGATGCTCCAGGTAAGAATACTGGATTGAGTTGCCATGCCCTCCTAGGTCTCTAACACTGAAGGCAGATTTGTTACCATCTGAGCCACCAGGAAAATCCATGTTATGTTAGTTATCTTAACTAACATAGCACCACCATATGGTAGGTGCTGAATAAACAATTCTTTTTATCATCTCCAAAGATGCATAAAAAACTGGAATAATAATTAGAAAAGGTTCTCAGTCTGAATTAATTAACTCTATTTTGAGACATATAAACCAGCCCCTGTGCTGGATGCCATAAATTAGCATAGAGTATAAACTGGAAAATGGATCACAAAATGATCTAAATATAGCCAATTAGAATAAGGCTTTATAAATAATCTAGAGAAGAGAGAATGAAAATTAATGCTGGACAGAAATTACACTTTCAAATCATGCTTAGTGCTAAACCTGCTATGATTTTATATTAATTAAAGTGGTTAAAAGCATAAACTCTGGTTATCAGACAGAATTGGATTTGAATTTACCTCCTACAATTTTTTAGCTGAAGTGAAGTTTATTCATTTCTAAAACAGGAATAAAATTTATTCTATATCCCAGAGTTCTTGAAAAGATGAAAAGGCATGGCACATGTAAATAGAGCTTTATATAGTGGCTGGCACATAGAAAACACTTGATAGAGGTTTACTGTTTCTATTTTTGTATGATAAGGTTGCTCAAACTTCTATTAACTATTACCTTGAGGTATCACACTACTTAATTTCAAAACATACTACAAAGTTATAGTAATCAAACAACAAAGTACTTGCATAAAGACAGACATATAGACAACTGGGGCAGAATAGAGATGCCACAGATGAAGCAATGTACATAAGTTCAACTAATATTTGACTAGAGAGCCAAGGGTTCTACAAAGGGGAAGAATAGTCTCTTCAATAAACAGTTTTGGGAAAACTGGATACTCATATGCTAAAGAATGAAACTGGACCCCTGTCTTACACTGTACACAAAAATCAGATCAACTGGATTAAATAGATTAATGATTTAGACACAACAGCTGAAACTATAAAACTCCTAGAAGGAAACATATGGGGCAAATTCCTTGACATTGGTCTTGGACTTTACACTGAAAGCAAAGGCAACAAAGGCAAAATTTAAAAAATGGCCCTATATCAAGCTGAAATATTCTGCACAGCAAAGGAAACCATCAGCAAAATAGAAAGGCAGTTTATAGAGTGGGAGAAAATGTTTGCAGACCATATATTTGAAAGGGGCTTAATATCTAAAACATACAGCAAACTCATATAACTCAATAGCAAAAAGCAAAATGACCCAAATTTTAAATGGACAAAAGACCTAAATAGACATATGAATGTCTAAATAAATAGATACATGAAAAGGTACTCAACATCGCTAATCATCAAGGAGATATAAATCAAAACCACAATGAGATATCATACCTATTAGTATGTTTATCTAAAAAACAGAACAAATGGTGAGGATGTAGATAAAAGGAAACCCTTGTACACTGTTGATGAGACTGTAAATTGGTGCAGTCACTATGGAAAACAGTATGGAGAGTCCTCAAAAAATTAAAAATAGAACTATCATATGAAATTCTACTTCTGGGTATACACCCAGTAGAAATGAAAACAAGCTATCAAAGAGATACGTACATTCACGTTCACTGCAGCATTAGTCACAGGAGCGGCGCTAGTGGTAAAGAACCCGCTTGTCAATGCAGGAGATGTAAGAGAAACTGGTTTGATCCCTGGATCTGGAAGATGAACTGGAGAAGGGAATGGCTACCCACTCTAGTATTCTTGTCTGGAGAATGCCACGGACAGAGTCCGTGGGGTCGCAAAGAGTCAGACACAACTCAAGCGACTTAGCACTAGATATGAAAACCGCTTGAGTGGTCCTCAGTCAATGAATAGATGAAGAAAACACGAAAGACAGAAATCCTGTCATTTATGACAACATTAATGAAACTGGAGGGCATTATGCTAAGTGAAATAAGGCAGGCAGAGAAAGACTAATATTGCATGAAAAAAAGCAAAAATTGCTCAGTCATATCCAGCTCTTTGCAATCCAATGGGCTATAGCCTGCCAGGTTCCTCTGTCCATGAAATTCTCCAGGCCAGAATACTGGAGTGGGTAGCCTTTCCCTTCTCCAGGGGATCTTCCCAACCTTGGGATCGAACCCAGTTCTCCCACATTGCAGACATATTCTTTACCAACTGAGCCACCAGAGAAGCCCAAGAATACTGGAATGGGTAGCCTATCCCTTCTCCAGGAGGCCTTTCCAACCCAGGATTCAAACTGCAGTCTCCTGCACTGCAGGCAGATTCTTTACCAGCTGAGCTACCAGGGATAGTATCACTTATATGTGGAATCGCAAAGGAAAAAGTCAAAGTCATAGAAACAGAGTGGAATGGAAGTAGAGGAAATACGGACAGACTGGTAGAAGTATACAAATTATAGTTATTGTATGAATAACTTCTGAGGATCTAAGGTATAAGATGGTGACTATAATTACTAATACTATATTATATAATTGGAATTTGCTAAGACAGTAGTAACAAAAACAAGTAAATGTATGAGAGGATGGATGTATTAATTAACTTGATGGAGAAACTCCTTTCGTATAGTACATTAAATTATCATATTGTGTACTTTATATACATTATAATTTTATTTCTCTTTTTTTCTCTATTTCTGCATAAGGTAATGGTGAGACAGCAATTAATGTTTACATTGTTATGACTTCCAAAACTTGTGTTTTGTAGTGCTATTTGAAGTGAGAAAGCCTTTCAAAACTCAATATTTTCCTTAATGAATCAGTGGCTATGGCCATGAAACTTAAGTATTTCACCTGAAAATAGAATATGAATATTTATTTGGCCTTGCAGATGGCTCAGTAGTAAAGAATCTGCCTGCAGTGCAGGAGACGTGGGTTCAATCCCTGGGTCGGGAAGATTCCCTGGAGAAGGGAACTGCAACTCACTCCACTATTCTTGACTGGGAAATCCCATGGACAGAGGAGCCTGGCAGGCTAGAATCCATGGGGTTACAAAAGAGTCAGGCACAACTTAGGAACTAAACAACAACAACATTTACTTGACGGTTCTCAACATATATTAGTTATTATTCCTATTAGAAAGAAATGTGATCAGTGAAGTAGAAGAAGTAACTGAAACTAGAATAGGAGAAAAATACCATAGTGGATGTCAATTTCAACTTGTAATAGACAGTCTGTTGATGAAAAAATAGGCTTCTTTTCGTGAATACCTGGACACATTTGTTAAAGTGTAATTGTGATTGTTATGTTTGGAGGTCTTGAATGTGAAGATTGGGATAAGAATAACAAGTTTGAATTATTAATATTTTTAATGACTTCAGGCTAGTAGTATTTATTTACACTTGGCCGAAACACTAATCCATTACATTTCTTCTGCATAATGTTCCCTCCAGATGCAGAGTTTGATGATGACACATGGCTTTGAGGAGATTTTGAATAGATGTTTGTTTTGCTTTCTTGTAAGGTCCCTTGGACTGCAAGGAGATCCAACCAGTCTATTCTGAAGGAGATCAGCCCTGGGATTTCTTTGGAAGGATTGATGCTAAAGCTGAAACTCTAGTACTTTGGCCACCTCATGTGAAGAGTTGACTCATTGGAAAAGACTTTGATGCTGGGAGAGATTGAGGGCAGGAGGAGAAGGGGACGACAGAGGATGAGATGGCTGGATGGCATCACTGACTCGATGGACGTGAGTCTGAGTGAACTCCGGGAGTTGGTGATGGACAGGGAGGCCTGGCATGCTGTGATTCATGGGGTTGCAAAGAGTCAGACATGACTGAGCGACTGAACTGAACTGAAGGTCAAACTATTCATGGGGGACATGTCTCAGCTGATGTAGCTAATAGAGATAAGACTATTATTTTGTCCTTAATAAGACATCAATAACATTTCATCAGGTATCAGGAAGAAATAGTTATGTCCTAAAACTGAAATATCAAATAAATAAATAAATAAATAAAAAATAAAACTGAAATATCCATCAGATATCAGCAGAGAGCTGAAAATAATACCAGATCACTGTGAGCAGAGCTAGAGTTTTAAGATTGGATAAGGTATTTCATCACAGGGCTCACATGAGGATGAAAAGTTGTGTTAGATGTGAAGTTAACTATCAGTCGCTCAGTTGTGTCCAACTCTTTAAGGCCCCATGGACTGTAACACACCAGGCCTCCCTGTCCCTCACCAACTCCTGGAGTTTACCCAAACTCATGTCCATTGAGTCGGTGATGCCATCCAACCATCTCATCCTCTGTCTTCCCCTTCTCCTCTCACTTTCAATCTTTCCCAGCATCAGGGTGCTTTCAAATGAGTCAGTTCTTCGCATCAGGTAGCCAAAGTATTGGAGTTTCAGCTTTAACATCAGTCCTTCCAATGAATATTCAGGACTGATTTCCTTTAAGATGGACTAGTTTGATCTCCTTGCAGTCCAAGGGATTCTCAAGAGTCTTATCCAACACCACAGTTCAAAAGCATCAATTCTTTGGCACTCAGCTTTCATTATAGTCCAACTCTCACATCCATACATGACTGGAAAAACCATAGCTTTGACTAGAGGGACCTTTGTTGGCAAAGTAATGTCTCTGCTTTTGAATATGCTGTCTAGGTTGGTCATAACTTTTCTTCCAAGGAGTAAGCATCTTGTTATTCCATGGCTACAGTAACCATCTGCAGTGATTTTGGAGCCCCACAAAAATAAATTCTGCCACTGTTTCCACCTTTTCTCCATCTATTTGCCATGAAGTGATGGGACCAGATGCCATGATCTTTGTTTTCTGAATGTTGAGCTTTAAGCCAACCTTTTAACTCTCCTCTTTCACTTTCATCAAGAGGCTCTTTAGTTCTTCTTCACTTTCTGCCATAAGGCTGGTGTCATCTGCATAACAGAAGTTCACTATGGCACATAGAAAACACAAGCAAAAGCACTTTGGGAAAGCAAAAAAAAAAAAAAAAATTAATCCTCTGCATGGAAATGTTCTATTTGTTTGAAATGATAAGGAAGTGTTTAATTGTTTAATTTGGTGGAGTAGAAAAAGTGGCAGAAGCCTCACAGTTTTCATAGACTCATAATTTCAGTATTATGGCATACTTCCCCAGAATGTCAGAACCATCAGTGCCTTAGAGATTCTCTGTCTTTAGTTTCCCTTTGGGCAATTGATTGATGTTTCTTTGTGTATAGTAGAATTTTCCTTTCCTAGGAATGTCTTGTTCTCTTTATTTTCTTATAGATGTCTTGTTTAATCTGACAAAGGTCAGTTTCATGTCATTTCCTCTCTGAATTCTTTGTACACAAAAGTCACTGGATATATATAGTATCCTTTGGAATTAACAAACCTTTCTCTAAAATCCTATATTACCTGGCTTTTAAATCATATTAGAATGAAATTTCAACTACTCGCCTGGCTAGACCCAAAGCCTCTCCTGACCCCGCAGAGGCATTAATAAGCCGGCCTTGTGCCCAGGAAAACTACCATTTCAGCTCATGCATTTAATATGTTTTCAATTCCTCTTCTTTTCTAGCAATTAAGGACTTCCCCACCCCACCCCGATTTTTTTCCTTTTGAGCTCAGCTATTCATCTCTTTTAAAATTATATTTTATCCACTTTATTTCTAAGTTTTGGTAGCAAGGTATTTCATATTAGCTGAGTCCACTGTCTTGTCTGAACTGCTGTATTTGCTCAAAGCATACATTTTTTTAAAAAGTATCTGCTTTTCAAACACTGCAACCTAACACTCATTTCTCAAAGGTGGCATTTTAGAATACCCTTGAAGAAACAGATGTTCATAATAGCATTTAGTTCACATCCTTACCATGCTATTTATCAAAATAAGCTGCATCTAGGTTGTATCCAAAAGCTAACTGCTGATATAGCCAGACCAGTATCTCATGACATCTGTCCTCTTCTTCCTCAACCCATAGATGATATTGTTCCCCTTTGCAAGATAATGTACACACTTTGCAGATATTTTCCAAGGTCATAGAAGAATGAAAAACTATGTCTACTCAGTTATGAGGAGCTTTGTTGTGCTATGCTTAGTCACTCAGTTGTGTCCGACTCTGTAACCCCATGAACTGTAACCCACCAGACTCCTTTGTCCATGGGGATTCTCCAGGCAAGAATACTGGAATGGGTTGCCATGCCCTCCTCCAGGGGATCTTCCCAACCCAGGGATCGGACACAGGTCTCCTGCATTGCAAGTGGATTCTTTATCAACTGAGCCACCAGGGAAGCCCAAGAATACTGGAGTGGGTAGTCTATCACTTCTGCAGGGGCACTTCCCAACCCAGGAATCGAACCAGGGTCTCCTGCATCGCAGGCAGATTCTTTACCAGCTGAGTTACCAGGGAAGCCCATGAGCTTTAATTTGCTCTGTTTTGTAGTGATTCTGGATTTGTCTCACCATCACAATCACAATCAAAATCTCTGCTTTAGTGTGTAGACGCATATACTGTGTGTGCTTTTCTGCTGCTACTTAGTAGAATTAAGGCACAGCCTTCCTCATCTGTGAAGGCAGGTTTACTAGAAGCAATTGATAATGGATAAAAGACAGAAATTAAATGCATTAAAATGAATTACAACTTTTGGGGGAAATTGAATCTGGTGTTAATTTGGTGATCAATGGGGCGTTTGGAGTTCTGTTTAGCTTTATAATTTAGCTTTGCAGCTACCCTTCACACGTAAACTGATTTGTGAGAGACAGTTGTTGGTACATGAAATATGTAGCTATTCTAGATGTTATGAATATACTGTTTATCTTTTTAATTTCAGCAAGCTCTTGATTATGTTCCATAAATAGCCATGTTAAATTCTTTTGTCTTTTATTCTCAGATTTATCCTGAATATGTCATACAGATGCAACCTAATAAAAATCACAATATGGCCAACAGAGGGAAAAAATAACATATTGGTAGGTGGGATGTTTTCTCATGCTAAGACAGTATAGGTAAAATTCCATCAATATAGCTTATTAAACAGAGTGGGATAGCATAAAATTTTCTCATTTTATAATACTGAAAATTTTTATTCACTCTCCCTGAATACTTTTTGACCTTTATTCTCTAGTTTTTTTTTCCTTATAATGTCCCTCTTATAAGTAGATTTTAAGATATCATGTATATTTTATGAAGTATAAATATTATTTTAAATGTAATATTTGATATAAAATAGTTTGTATACTATCTATTATTGCTGTTTTTCAGTCACTCAGTCATGTCCGACTGTTTGCAACCCCATGGACTGCAGCATGACAGGCCTCCCTGTCCTTCACCATCTCCCAGAGCTTGCTCAAACTCATTCATTGAATCAGTGATGCCATCCAACCATCTCATCCTCTGTCACCCCCTTCTCCTGTCTTCAATCTTTCCCAGTATCAGGGTCTTTTCTAATAAGTCGGCTCTTAGTATCAGGTGGCCAAAGTATTGGAGCTTCAGCATCAGTCCTCCCAATGAATATTCAGGACTGATTTCCTTTCGGATGGACTAGCTTGATCTCCTTGCAGTCCAAGGGACTCTCAAGAGTCTTCTCCAACATCACAGTTCAAAAGCATCAGTTATTTGGGATTGATGCTATATTTGTTTTTCTTGTCTATTTCATATACAAGAAATACCAATATAGCATGTGCAAATGATAAGGAGGAGGTATAAAAGTGATTGCTAATAAAATCTGGTAGTTATAGTCTTATGATCTTTATTATGATGTAACATTTTAAAAATTTATGTTTATGATAAAAGGAAGTGAAGAAACATTAAGTAATTCAGCTCCTTACTACACAAGACCTTGGCCCAGGTAGGATGGTTATGGAGTGGTTGGGGAAAGGGATCAGCTTCCCTGAGACATATGCTGGGAAAGGGATTGTCAACCTTTCAGAAAAGCCCTTCATCCCATATTGCAACTCATCCAATACTATAAGATAATAATAGACAGTGAAGTCAGAGAGTTGTTTAGATTCATGGACTGAGTTAGCATTATAAAGTGCTCATAGATTATAAGAAGAGTTAGAATATCCAAGAGGAAAATCCAAGCATCATGAGGGAGGTACAGAAAAGCTGAGAAGAAGATGGATCTGGAATTCTCTGGCTGAGATGATCAGTTGCAGCTATGTAGACCCTATAAAGCAAAGCAAAGGCAGGTCTGGGCAATGATATTAGCATAGGTCAGTATACCAGGAATTGCCAGTTTCATTATCTTCAAATGATAGTTAAAAAAAAAAAGCAAGCCAGTGCCAGAGATAAAGAGGATAAACCAAAACAACTGGACACCCAGACACAACAGAAACAGACACCTCCATAACAACACGGGTAGTGGTGCCTCCTCCTCACCTCCTGTACAGAAGTGGGAGCAATCACAGTAGACAGTTGGTGCTTTGGACTGACTTAATATTTACCCTCTTCACCAAGAAAAGAGATTGTTTAAACCTCAACTGCAGAAATGCTTCATGGTTCTAAGGTTTTTTGTTGGTGAGATTCTTGCCTCCTTCTGGATCTTATACTCTGGTCCTAAAATTACCAGGATTAATAGTGGCTACAGTTAAAGATGAGTTAAGTTATGGAAAACAGATAAAAATAGTCTTTGGAACATCCAAGCTGGTGTGAGTAAATATCTGTGTTTACACACTGTTTTAATATCCTGATCCTACCTTTTTTTTTTTTTACAGAGGTATAGTTGATTTACAATGTTGTGTTAGGCTCTGGTATACAGCAAAGTGATTCATATATATATATATATGTATATATATATATATATGCTTTTTCAGATTAACTTCCATTATAGGTTATTACAAAATATTGAATACAGTTTCCTGTGCTATACAGTAGGTCTTTGTTGTTGATTTATTTTCTATATAGCTGTGTGTATATGTTAATCCCCAAATCCTAATTTATCCTTCCCCCTTTTCATTTGGTAACCATAGTTTGTTTTCTATGTCTGTGAGCTACTGCTGCTTTGTAAATTCATTTGTATCACTTTTTTTATATTCCTCATATAAATGATATCCTAAAATGTTGATTTTTCTCTGACTTACTTCGCTTAGTATGATAATCTTTAAGTCTGTCCATATTGCTGTGAATGGCATCATTTCATTCTTTTTTATGGCTGAGTATATTCCATTATATATATTTACCATTCTTTATCCATTCATCTATCAGTGAACATTCAGGCAACTTCCATATCTTGGCTATTATAAATTGTGCTGCTGTGAACATTGGGAGGCCTCGCGTGCTGCAGTTCATGGGGTTGCAAAGAGTCGGACACAACTGAGCGACTGAACAGACTGATGAACATTGGAGTGCATGTGTCTTTTTGAAATAGTTTCCCTCTTTTCTGGATATATGCCCAGGAGTAGGATTGCTGGATCATATGATAGCTCAATTTTTAATATTTTTAAGGAAAAGTTTATTCCTAACTATTTATAGGAGAGTTTTAAGCAGTGTATAGATGACATAGATTGAAAAAGAAATAATTTTACTTGGCCACTTTTCTTTGTACATGCTCATGTCACTCATCATTGCCCTGACTAGTTTCAGTAAACTGCACCAGCTTCTACCAATGCTGGTCTAGGGCTGTGATTTGCAAATCACAGCATTAGAGCTCTGAGGGGAAGATCATGTCAGTGATGTCCTCCTCTGGAAGTTCCTGATGTTGTTAAGGTTTTCTATTGGGATAATTTCTGCTTCTTCTCTGGATATTATACATTTTTCTACCCCACCTTTTTAAAAAAAATTAACTTATTTTAATTGGAGGATAATTAATTTACAGTATTGTAGTGGTGTTTGCCATACATGGACATGAATCAGCCATGGATGTACATGTCCCCATCCCGAACCCCCCTCCCCCCTCCCTCCCCATCCCATCTCTCGGGGTTGTCCCAGTGCACCGGCTTTGAGTGCCTTGTTTCATGCATTGAACTTGGACTGGTGATCTATTTCACATATGGTAATATACATGTTTCAGTGCTATTCTCTCAAATCATCCCACCCTTGCCTTCTCCCACAGAGTCCAAAAGTCTGTTCTTTATATCTGTGTCTCTTTGCTGTCTCACATAAAAGCCAAATATAGTAGTCCATGCTTTTAAAAATCACAAAACATAGACTGTCTATCTAGAAATGTCATTCTTTAAAAGAGGTTGTCTTTCATTCTAGAAAATTATCAGTTCTACCTAATTTTAAATAAATTGATTTCTAACCTCTCAACCAATTATGAGTACATTCTCTATCTGCCAAATAAAATGATGAAATGATTTATAATTTTGTTATCACCAAGTCACTGTATTTCATAAAGCTATTATTCTCAATAACTGCCTAAAATACAATTACATAGGAGTCATTTTGCCTGATAAATTTTACTGTTGTAAAATATTTCCTTATTGCAGGAAATTTTGGGTTTATCAGAATTCAAGATTATATATGTGAACGCTCACGTATGTGTGTGTGTTTGTCCAAGTGAAATTTTTATTTTCATTATTTTGGGTACTATGTATTTCTTCTACACAAATAAGTTTGATAACTTGACATATTCAAATCATACCATTTTGATACATGTATATGTATGGCTGAGTCCCTTCACAGTTCACTGGAAACTATCACAACATTGTTAATCAGTTAAGTGTGCATGCATGCTAAGTTGCTTCAGTCGTGTCCGAATCTGCAACCCCATGGACTGTAGCCCACCAGGCTCCTCTGTCCATGGGATTCTCCAGGCAAGAGTACTGGAGTGGGTTGCCTTGACCTCCTCCAGGGGATCTTCCCCACCCAGGGATCGAACCTGGTCTCAGGACTCCTGCATTAATTAGCAGGAGGGTTCTTTACCACTAGCATCGCCTGAAAAGTCCTGTTAAATAGCAATACCTCAATATAAAATAAAAACTTTTTTTTTAATTACCACTTTTCAAAATGTCAGTCTCTCTAATGAGAAATAAAAGGATTGAAATTGAGCAGGTAGGCTTCAGAGACAAGCAAACCTGGTTTGAATCCTGGTTCTGGATAGCTGTAAGCTTAACAAGTTAGGCAATTTCTTTGAGCCATTATGAATCTCTAAACTATGTGACAGTATACAGCAATAAATTGTGAGGATTAAATGAGGTATAATAAGGTGTTTATCTCAGTGCTTGCCATAAAATAGGTTCTCTTTGAAGCCAAAGTTATAATAAAAGTTATTCTCTTTGAAGCTAAAGCTTCAGGTTTCATATAAGAGTAAACTGATGAGGTTTTGTTTCAGGATATTTCTCAGCTTTATGTTTTGTCTCTTGTGTTTATTAACTTGTTCATCATTGGAGGCTGAACTTACATTTTTATAGTACAGTAGACACATGAACAACACAGGGGTGGACGCCCACTCTGTGCAGTAAAAAATTCGAGTATAACTTCATAGCTGGCCACTGGTATGTGATTCCTGCATTCACAGATTGAGTCAACTGTGGATCATGCAGTAGTGTAGTCCAGTCCATGTTTAGTGGAAAAAGAAATCCATATATAAGTGAACCCATACAATTCAAACCTAGGCTGTTCAAAATTTCTTCTTTTTTCTCATTTTAATTCAAGGTGTAGAACTGAAACATTAATTCCTTATTTAAGGTTTATGGGTTTAAAAAATCATTCTTTAGAGCATTTGGAATTAAAATACTGTTAATTATAATAACTGGTACATGAATTTAAACATGAAATTTGGAAATACTAAGCACAACCTGGGCAGGAAGTATAATGTATGGACTCATATAATAGACTATTGGCTAATACTTAACATGTATTTTGGAGAAGGCAATGGCACCCCACTCCAGTACTCTTGCCTGGAAAATCCCATGGACAGAGGAGCCTGGTAGGCTGCAGTCCATGGGGTCGCTAAGAGTCGGACACGACTCACTGTGAGCGACTTCACTTTCACTTTTCTCTTTCATGCATTGGAGAAGGAAATGGCAACCAACTCCAGTATTCTTGCCTGAAGAATCCTAGGGATGGGGGAGCCTGGTGGGCTGCCGTCTATGGGGTCGCACAGAGTCGGACACAACTGAAACGACTTAGCAGCAGCAGCAGCAACATGTATTTATTGAATGAACATTACAAAGTTTTAAGATATTCATGTTTCATCTTGGTAGAAAAATACTCTCTTTCACAGTAGTTATACTTACAAAAGCAAGCTGAAAATATGCTTCTAAGCAACATTCCAAAAATAAAAAAGCATCACAAAGAATTAGAACTGTAATATTCTCTGGCTCCATCACTAACCCATTTTGTGATCTTAGACAAGTTATATCTCATTCCCAGGTCTCAGTTCAAAAATGTGTAAAAGTAGGAGTTAGGACTCATGCCTTTTAGAATTTTCCAATTTGTGCCCAGTTTCTTTACATTTATTTACTATGTGAAGCAAACAACACATAATCACAACTATAACTAGAATATTTTGTCATCCCACTTTAAGTGATCTTTGATGTTCTCTGGGTATCAATAAACATAGACGTAGACAGACTATATGGGAGAGGTAACAGAAGAGCTAACAGGACCATACGGTAACTCTTACACCTATATTATATAGAAGCATCTAGCCCCCTAGCATCTTACACTATGAATTCCAAGAGGGCAGGGATCATATCTGCCAACTCACTGTGAATTCTCAGCAACTTATGCTTGGCACATGGTAGTTGATGAATAAATATTTGTTGAGTGAATGGTAAAATGTCTCCTACGTGAATAAGGATATTTAGGTGCAAGGAAGTTTTCACTGCAGTTCACTATTGATTATCTAAATACAATGGAATACAATAGTATAATAGATATGTGCTAAGCCTACTAAGAGTTGACGACTATGATTTTTCCTAGAGATACAGAACCTTAACCTTGAAAAATTGGATGTGACAATTTTTCTCATGTGGTAGATTATTTCTATGTAATATGGAAAGATAGAAATAAGTAATGGAAGGATTTAGCCTAGCTAGGGAGGAGTTTCTGGCAAGGTGTTTTGAAGGATATAAATTCTGAGGTGAATCTTGGAGGACAGGTGAAGAAAGGGAGAAAGATATTCCAGGTTGAAGTAACATGCCATTCATTAAGTAAGGCATGCCATTATAAGACAGTTCTGGCCTCTCCTAAGATTTCTAATTAGAGTAAACTATTTAGCAACTTGCTACATCTAATGTATGGGCTCTGTGTTAGATGGATGCTAACTTATTTAGTAATTAACTAGACTGTGGTGATAAATCCCAGAGGGAACTTAATTGAGAATCCATTTAACTGACTAGCTCTTAAGAGACTGGGCTACAGCTCAGCAGTGCTGGCATTTGGGTCAATGTTTCCAAAAGGAAAACACAATTATTAATTTTGGATTGGTTGGAATTTTTTTGAATTCTGGAGCAAACATCATGATCAAGGAAAGCTGACCATATTAAATAAAAGGTGATTTTTCATACATTGTCTGTCACTGGCCATAGCAGTGTTCCTGTAACGCTGTAAGTTCCTAAAATACACTTTCTAGGAGTGTGTCTGGGGCTACAGGTCAACTCCTAGACTGCATGGTTTATGCAAATTTTTCTGGAAATGACAATGTTGATTTTGCTTTTTTTCTTACCCTATACTGGCTTCCATTCCCTGGTTTTACTGTGATGCCAGAGATACAGGTAAATTTGAGAATGTGACTGATGAAGATCGGTATAAATGTCTAAATTTCTTATTCAGACATAGCCAAGTGAGGCACCCACAAGTACCCATATGTTCTGTTTCTTCTGATTTCCTTTTTGTATTCCACACTAGCCTACATCTTCCTAAGGAAGGGGGTCCACATCTGTCACTGTTATATCCTCTGTCCCTAACCCAAACCGGGCACATTGTGGATTTTCTGTGATTTCAAGGTATAAATGGCTATAGTTGTGCTCTGCTTAACTATATAGGAATACAGTAGCACACAGGAGAAAATTCTAAGTACCAAATACAGTATGCCACAATTTGCTTTGCATTTCACAAGGCTTTACTGCAAAAACATCTATTATCCTGCCATCTGCCTCACAACCGTTTCTTGGCCCATTTTTATGATTACCACTTTTAAAATTTATTCCTAGGAACTCCCTAGTGGTTCAATGGTTAGGACTCAACACTCTCACTGCAGAAGGTATGTGTTCCATCCCTGGATTAAGGAACTAAGATCCCACAGGCTATGCAGTGTGGCTAAAATAATAATAATAATACCTCCTAACAGCAGAGTCATTGCCACCCTTTCTATTGAGGTGGGCATCAATTTATTTTTCAATTAAAAAAATGACTTTATATTGGAGTATAGTTTTGTTAGTTTCAGATGTACAGCAGAGTGATTCAGTTATGCATGTATCAATTATTTTTCAAATTCTTTTCCCATTTAAGTTATTACAGAGTATTGAGCAGAGTTCCCTTTGCTATACAATAGATCCTTATTGGTTATTTATTAAATATAGCAGTGTGCCTGTGTCAATCCAAAACTCTCTGTCAAGGTAGGCATGATTTTAGACTCCAGTGACCCTATATAGCCTTCTTTGCTCTTCGGAGTCAAAGCCTTCACAAAGCAAGGACACTCCCAGCTTTTCTTTCCTAACATAGTTTCCTTAGATGACCCCCCAACCCCTAATTCCTCACCATACCAGGTTTATCTCCCCATTTCCCCAAGCGACTATTTCAGAACTTCAGTTCTCTCTTGTCCCACCATGCCCCTTTTCCATTCACCTTCAGGAGATAGCTTTGTACTGATCATGAAAATAGAGACCCACCCCACCCCATCCCTGTCATCTATGATATTTTGCCCTCTAGTTTTACAAATATCTTTTTTCTCTTTAGATCAGCCCTTTCCTATGGCTCTTGACTTCAGTTCTCTTGTGCTACCAAAGTTGTTTGCTTCATCAAATGTAACTCTCTTCTTGCAGTTTCACAGTCTTCTTTCTACAGATCATTTCTCTTGGGCTATATGTACCTCTCCTCCCTAAAGAGAGGCTTCCCTTGATTCAGATCTACCTCCAGATACTAATCAAGCTTTCTGCTCCCTTCTCAACCATTGTTTCATTCACATACTCATTCTTCAGTGCTTAATTCAGAGTGATTTGACTCGTGCTCCTGCTATTCCAGGGACACCACCAGTCATCTTCATGTTAACACACCCAAAGAAACTCTGCTACAAATGATATAGTGGACCTTCTTAACTCTTTAAAAATTTTTAGCTTCCATTATAGCTAATGGCTGCTCCTTCCCCCATTCTTCTCTTACCTTTTTGAACCATTGATTCTTGATCATCTTATTGGTCTATTTCTCTCCAGTTCGTATCTTAAATATTGGTGTTTCCCCAATAATTCTGCTGTGTCCTCTCTGCTTTCCCTTTTATTTCCTTTCTCCAGATGACTTCATAAATTATCATGTTTTTACTTTCCTCCTTAACAGGGGTCCCCAACCACCTGGGGGATCAGACCACACAGCAGGAGGTGAGTGGCAAGCCAGCAAAACTTCCTATGCTTGCATTACTGCCTGAACCATCTCCCCATCCACTTTCATGCAAAAATTGTCTTCCACAAAACCCTGGTGTGAAAAAAGGTTCAGGACCACTGCCCAATATAATAAGGACTTAAGTGTATTGTCACTATTTTTGACCCCTCCTCTGAGCTTAATTTAACTGACTATCTACTATATCATATCACCACATAGGTGTTTCATACAAATCAAACCTAACATTTCAAAGCTGATTGCTTTTGTTTATATACTAACTCCAGATTTATTCCTTCTCTGTATCTTCTATGACAATGCATCCTGCATTATCATTGAATAACTTCAAGCAGAAACTTGGTGAATGTGTCTACTTTCTACTCTATCACTGACTATGCCTGTATCAGTCAGGATTTGATCAGAAAAATAGAACAGCTAGGAATGATAGAAACTATGAATTATAATAGAATTTGACCCTAGGAATTATGGGAGATAATTTATAGTTTATATATAGCTGTTCCTTCTGTTTCTGGAGCTTATTCTGGCTCCAGAAGAGCTTAAGGAGATCCAGTGGGAATTGGAAGGGCTCTGAGCTCAGCAGTTGCTCAAGCCAGTAAGGCAAACCAGTATATCAGCAACAGTATATCAAGCTGCAACTGTGCTAAGGACCCCCGCTGGTATTCCCAGAATGAAAACAATATTACTCCTGCTTCCCGTCTGCCTTTCAGATCTCACATGAAATGTTTCACATAGTTCATGCTAACCTGAAACTATTCAGGGAAGAGAATTATGAGACACATCGTTCCAGATTAGCTATGCTGACATGCTGCTGCTGCTGCTAAGTTGCTTCAGTCGTGTCCGACTCTGTGTGACCCCATAGATGGCAGCCCACTAGGCTCCTCTGAAAGTGAAAAGTGAAAGTGAAGTCGCTCAGTCGTGTCTGACTCTTTGCGACCTCATGGACTGCAGCCTACCAGGCTCCTCCGTCCATGGCATTTTCCAGGCAAGAGTGTTGGAGTGGGGTGCCACTGACTCCTTACCTTAAACTTTAGCAATTCCAGATCATATTTATTCTTTACTCCCTAATCATGTATGAAAACTGGTTTATGCTTCACCTTCTATCTCAACCACTCCCTCATCGAATCCTTACTCCATACATAGTTAACTCATAGTTAAATCATTCTTACCCAGCAGTTTTTGATGCAATTTTAGCTGGAAAATCTTTCACTGATCTCCATTCATTTCCCCCTTTGGGCTGGCTTAATTCTCCCTCACTTAAATTCTTTCACCAACCACATCTTGGGCATTTCACTTTCATAGTAAGCACACATAATTTTGAAATAATCTATGTGTCCTCTCTACTCTTGGGCAAGAAATTCTTTTAACATGAAAATTAGGACTGACTTGTTTTCTTTCCTTCCCAAACCTAAGATCAAGTTTGAAGCATAAAATACATTTGACAATGTTTGCTAAATCAAACTGAAGTGGCAATGCTATCCTATCTTCCAAAAATTATATCCTGGGACTAGGTCTTATGATATCAAGAAAGGGGAAAAGATAGGAAGATATACTGCCTTGTATTTTATGTCCAGGAAGAACTATTATCTCATCTCCTAAGATGTGCCTTCTAGTGCTTCTTTCTGAGAAGATATGAATGAGATGAAAAAGTTAAGCTCTCATAAAATTATAAAGGCGATAATAACTTTTGTGACGAGATAATAATTTCATGGAATTTCTACACTGAAATAGATTTCATCACTGAAGAAGACTAACTGAAAAATATATGATGTATAAGAATTCAGTCAAGTTGTCAGATAGTCAGTAAATAAATGACAGTCTATCAATGCAACATTTCTTTAAACTAGCAACAAACAGAAAATATACTGAAACAAAGAACCTTGTTCTTAATCCCAAGAAAAATGCCAGGAAATAAACTGAAGAAGAAACATACAGGATTTTCATCAAGAAAATTATGGAAGACTCACTGAGGTTGATAAGGAGACATGAATAAATGACCACCTTCCTGTAATAAAAGGAGTGACTTTTAAAAGAAAATGTCGATTCTTTTTATTATGATTAATAGGTTTAATGCAACTTATTTAAAATCTAAAGAAAACTTCTAAAGACCTTCAAAAAATCATTTAAATGCTTATTTGGAAGTATAAATGGATAGGTATAGGTATGTAAAATTTGAAAAAACAAGTATTATCATAGGGACCCAATCTTCTCAGATATTTTGAAGTGTATTATAAAGTTAAAATAATTAAAGCATTTTAGAAATGAATGAAAGGTTAATGGAATAGAAAAAATAGTTCTAAAGCATAAACTAACATGTATACAAAATTAAAGATAAAGGTAGCATTTTAAGTCACTGGAGAAGGAAGCATTGCTCAATAATTTATACTGGGACAGTGGTGTCTGTATGCAAGAAAAAATGAAATAAGCTGCTGCTTTCATCCCAAAATCTGAAATATATTCCAAAAGTGTGAAAAGGTTGTATTTTTTTTTAAATGGTGGATATTATCTATTTCAAAGGTTCTCAGCTAAGAGTGATTTTGCCTCCCACCTCCACCCAGGTGACACTTGATAATGTCCAGAGACATTTTTGATTGTTACATCTTGGGAAGGAGATGCTATGTCATCTAGTGCCCCAGAATCTAGCCAGGGGAGCTGGTAAACAAGCTACAATGCACAGGGAAGCCCCTTATAACAAAGAATTATCCAGATCAAAATTCCAGTAATGCCAGTGAAAAATCCTGATCTGATAAAAAAGGTAAAAATCATAGGGGTTAATTGCTCACTGAAAAAAATACACAACCTAAAATTTGTGAGTTATGTTTTATTTGGCGACTTTACTGAAGCTGATAGCCTGAGTTGTTGTCGCTCAGTAGTGTCTGACACTTCATGTCAGCACGTCAGGCTTCCCTGTCCTTTACCATCTCCCAGAGCAAGCTCAAACTCATGTCCGTTGCATCAGTGATGTCATCCACCATATCGACCTCTGTCATCCCCTTCTCCTCCTGTCTTCAATCTTTCCCAGCATCAGGGTCTTTTCTAATGAGTCAGCTCTTCGCATCAGGTGGCTGAAGTATTGGAGCTTCAGCAGCATTCCTTTCAGTGAATATTCATGATTGATTTCCTTTAGGATGAACTGGTTTGATCTCCTTGCAGTCCAAGGGACTCTCAAGAGTCTTCCCCAACACCACAGTTCAAAAGCATCAATGCTTTGACTCTCAGTCTTCTTTACAGTTCAACTCTCACATCCGTACATGACTACTGGAAAAACCATAGCTTTGACTATATGGACCTTTGTCTGAGACAGCCTCTTAAGATAGCTCTGAGGAGCTCTTCCAAAGAAGTAAGGGAGGAGTCAAGATATATAGGAGTTTTTGTTGAAAAAAATCACACATACACATGTAGTTCAAAAAATTACTGCTAACCACAAAACAGACATCTCAAGTTAATGATTTTAGTGCTTTCCTAGTATGGAAAGATGCAAGAGTCTGGGCTCATTGACACTAGAGCTGAGAATGGTGTTTATCAGTTAGTGTCTAATCAAGAAACAGAAAACACCCAGTGATTTGAATAGGAAATAACTTTTTGAACTATGTATAATGGGATGGGGGGGTTGTAGAA
This sequence comes from Ovis aries, assembly GCF_016772045.2. Classification (NCBI taxonomy): domain Eukaryota; kingdom Metazoa; phylum Chordata; class Mammalia; order Artiodactyla; family Bovidae; genus Ovis; species Ovis aries. Next base: position 18,859,320 of record NC_056055.1, read on the forward strand.
ATGAGGAATTGGCCTGTAAGAAGTAAAGAAAACTCTAAAGAATCTAGCGATATCAGTTATTAGGAGCAGTCACTATCCCTGGAGATGAAATAACACCAAAAGGAGAAGTTCCCCCAAGTACTGAGGCAGATTTGTTGGAGAGGGCACACTCATTGGGTGGCAGAGAAGTGACTATGGTTCCATGCCAGCACAACTTGCTAAAAATCCATCTTCCAGATTTCAGTGGTTAGGGTTTGATCTTAAATTACAGCTATGGAATTGTCTCTTTCCACATGTCCTGACCTATTGCAAAGACTTTTGTGGTTGATATTGTTGTACTCCTCTATGACATTTAAAATTTGTTCTCTCTGGCCGGTTCCTAGTCCAAGACATTGTGATACTCAGGTGTTTTTTGCCTTTGAATTGTGAGAGATGCTTCTGTGTTCTTATGATCAGTCTCCCTTTTGCAAGAAGGGTTGAGGAAGAGGGGTGAAGGGGAGAGGAGGGACAAGAAAAACAAGTGATGACATGAATAAAAATTAAAGAAGAAAAATTAAAATGGCTAATGAGTATGACAACACAAGAGAAGACTCTACACATGGACATCACCAGATGGCCAACACTGAAATCAGATTGATTATATTCTTTGCAGCCAAGGATGGAGAAGACTATACAGTCAGCAAAAACAAGACTGGGAGCTGACTGTGGCTCAGATCATGAATTCCTTATTGCCAAATTCAGACTTAAATTGAAGAAAGTAGTGAAAACCACTAGACCATTCAGGTATGACCTAACTAAAATCCCTTATGATTATACAGTGGAAATGAGAAATATTTTTAAGGGACTAGATCTGATAGAATGCCTGATGAACTGTGGATGGAGGTTCGTGACGTTGTACAGGAGACAGTGAGCAAGACCATCCCCATGGAAAAGAAATGCAAAAAAGCAAAATGACTGAGGAGGGCTTACAAATAGCTGTGAAAAGAAGAGAAGGGAAGAGCAAAGGAGAAAAGGAAAGATATAAGCATCTGAATTCAGAGTACCAAAGAATAGCAAGAAGAGATAAGAAAGCCTTCCTCAGTGATCACTGCAAAGAAATAGAGGAAAATAACAGAATGGGAAAGACTAGAGATCTCTTTAAGAAAATTAGAGATACCAAGGGAACATTTCATGCAAAGATGGGCTCGATAAAGGACAGAAATTGTATGGACCTAACAGAAGCAGAAGATATAAGAAGAGGTGGCAAGAAGAACTGTACTAAAAAAGATCTCCAAGACCCGGATAATCACGATGGTGTGATCACTCACCTAGAGCCAGACATCCTAGAATGTGATGTCAAGTGGGCCTTAGGAAGCATCAGTAGAACAAAGCTAGTGGAGGTGACTGATTTTCAGTAGAGCCATTTCAAATCCTGAAAGATGATGCTGTGGGAGTGCTGCACTCAATATGCCAGCAAATTTGGAAAACTGAGCAGTGGCCACGGGATTGGAAAAGGTCAGTTATCATTCCAATCCCAAAGAAAGGCAAGGCCAAAAATGTTCAAATTACTGCACAATCACACTCATTTCACACGCTAGTAAAGTAATGCTCAAAATTCTCCAAGCCAGGCTTCAGCAATATGTGAACTGTGAACTTCCAGTTGTTCAAGCTGGTTTTAGAAAAGGCAGTGGAACCAGAGATCAAATTGCCAACATCTGCTGGATCATTGGAAAAGCAAAAGAGTTACAGAAAAACATCTATTTCTGCTTCATTGACTATGCCAAAGCCTTTGACTGTGTGGATCACAATAAACGTATTGTGAAAAATTCTAAAAGAGATGGGAATACCAGACCACCTAACCTGCTTCTTGAGAAATCTATATGCAGGTCAGGAAGCAACAGTTAGAACTGAGCATAGCACAACAGATTGGTTCCAAATAAGGAAAGGAGTACGTCAAGGCTGTATATTGTCACCCTGCTTATTTAACTTATATGCAGAGTACATCATGAGAAACACAGGGCTGGATGAAACACAGGAATCAAGATTGCTGGGAGAAATATCAATAACCTCAGATGTGCAGATGGCACCACCCTTATTGCAGAAAGTGAAGAACTAAAGGGCCTCTTGATGAAAGTGAAAGAAAGTGAAAAAGTTGGCTTAAAGCTCAACATTCAGAAAACTAAGATCATGACATCCGGTCCCATCACTTCATGGGAAATAGATGGGGAAACATTGGAAACAGTGGCTGACTTTATTTTTGGGGTCTCCAAAATCACTGCTGATGGTGATTGCAGCCATGAAATTAAAAGACGCTTACTGCTTGGAAGGAAAGTTACTCTGGGAGTTGGTGATAGACAGGCAGGCTTGACATGCTGTAGTCCATGGGGTTGCAAAGAGTTAGACATGACTGAGTGACTGAACTGAACTGAAGCGAATTAGTATGAAAAACTGTTTGGCCTTTCCAATTTCTAATTTATAACTGGATAATAATTTTAGATATTAAAGACAGTTTTGAAAAGTAATGTAGAGCTACAATGCTTTCTCGCCTTTTTTAGTGCCTCAGTCTTTCATCTCTTATAGATCATGATTTTTAATCGTGAGTTAGTGTTGGGTAAATTATCCTCATATGTGTAATACTAAGTTAATCGCACCATTCAGTAGTCCATATTTAATGAAACCTAAGAGTAATGGCAAGTACTTACCAACAGGAAGTCATCAGGGAGCATAAAAGTTGAAAAATGCAAAATAAATATCTTGTCTGCCTGAATTAATTGATCTAATCAAGAAGCATGTTTCTGTTGATGCCACGATTGCTGTGCTGTACCCACGGGGGAAGCTGAAGCCTTTGTTTGTGCTTATGCTAAATGCTATCACAAGATTTATTATCAGAGAACTGACACATTTTCAAAACAGTACATTGAATTCAACTAAAATCTGTAGCCAGGGAACTGAGAAATAAAGATTGAATATTCAACATACCAAGTAGTTTTAACTATCTAAAGGTGATAAAGTCACCATAATAAAAGCATCTACAATTTTTTGAGAACTTACTAGATACTAGGCATAAAGAGTAGATATTTGTTTTCCCCAACTGTATGTCACAAGCAATTTTTCACATTGGTAAATGTTTTTCTGAAACATGCATTTTAATGACTATACTATATTAAAAATATAGCTACATACATAATGGTCTTTTAATCATTTCTGTAGTGTTAAGCATTCAGCTAATTTGTGACTTTTCAAATTTATAAATCTTTATGTATAATAAAATATTTATATAAAATCAGTTATAAACTTCATTACTATAAATTCATAGAAATACTACTATCTGGAAGAAATCATAAAAAATTAATCTCCAGAAAAATTGTAGTAATTTCTATAAGTTTATGCATACATTTTCCTGTCTTCTTGATTATAATAACTCCTGGCTGTTATTTAATTTGAACACTTATAGAAAAGTAGTATCTTCTTGCCTTTTCATTTCTTTTCTTGTTTTCTATATTAGATTTATTTCATTCCAAGCATCTTACATAGGTCCTGGTTAACTCAAACAAAAAGGGATTTTTCAAAAAAGAATACAGGGTAATTGCACATTGAAAATACAGATTGGAACAGTCTGATCTCAAATGAAACTTGGTAATATTGGAAGCATGAACTAATGAAGTTTCTTGGAGATGTTGCTGTTTGAACAACTCAACTTTAAATTTCCTCTGGAAAGACTGTTATGTGCCATAGTTTGTTTGAACAGGGCCATAGCAGGGGCCAGACCCTGTGGAGTAGAGGAGGCGTGTTTCCCCAAAAGGAAATAATAGACAAAAACAAAAGACAACTTCATCAGTAAAGAAAAATATATCCCCATATGTATGTTGGCTATTGGCATTTCTCCTTTAAGTGAACTGCTTCTCTGCATGCCCTTGACTTTCTCAACTACTACATTTGTCCTTTTCTTATTGCTATAGTGGGGTTTTTAAAATATATTAAGAACATGTATCCTATATTTTTCATATTTACTGTAAATATTTTTTCTTCCTAGTTTAATTTTGCATTAAAAATTTGAATGTAGGACAGGAACTTATTTGTAAACATTTTAAACTTTTATATAGTAAGTTAGTAGGTTATGTTGTCATTTCTTCCCTCACTATTGTGTTTAGAATGTTATTCCTAGCCCCAAAATCTTTTTAAATTTATTGTCCTAGCGACTGTCCTGGGGCTTTATCTTTCTACTTGTATGTATTTTCTTGCACATTATTATTATTTTTGCTCCTTTCCCCCTATGGTTTACTCTTTGCTGTTAGTTCTTCCCATACCTTGCATTCTTTTTAAATTAATTTGTATTGGAATATAGTTTCTTTACAATGTTGTGTCAGTTTCTTGCTGTACAGTGAAATGAATCAGTCACGTAAAGCAAAAGTGAAAGTAAAAGTCACTCAGTCGTGTCCAACTCTTTGTAACCCCATGGACTGTCCATGGAATTCTCTAGGCCAGAATACTGGAGTGGGTAGCCTTTCTCTTCTCCAGGGGATTTTCCCAACCCAGGGATCAAACCCAGATCTCCTGCATTGCAGGCAGATTCTTTACCAGCTGAGTCACAAGGTAAGCCCAAGAATACTGAAGTGGGTAGCCTATCCCTTTTCCAGTGGATCTTCCTGACTCAGGAATCGAACCGGGGTCTCCTGCATTGCAGGTGGATTCTTTACCAACTGAGCTATCAGGGAAGCCCATTGGTCGTACATAAACATATACCCACTCTTTTTTTAGGTTTCTTCCCCATTTAGGTCACCACAGAGCACTGAGCAGTGTTTCCTGTGCTATACAGTGGGTTCTCATTAGTAATCTGTTTTATATATAGTAGTGTGTTCTTGGAGAAGGCAATGGCACCCCACTCCAGTACTCTTGAGAATCCTGTACCTGGAGAATCCCATGGTGGGAGGAGCCTGGTAGGCTGCAGTCCATGGGGTCGTGAAGAGTCGGACACAAATGAGCGACTTCACTTTGACTTTTCACTTTCATGCATTGGAGAAGGAAATGGCAACCCACTCCAGTGTTCTTGCCTGGAGAATCCCAGGGATGGGGGAGCCTGGTGGACTGCCGTCTATGGGGTCGCACAGAGTCGGACACGACTGAAGCGACTTAGCAGCAGCAGTAGCAGCAGTGTATATATGTCCGTCCCAATCTCCCAATTCATCCCACTGTCTCTTCTTCCCTTGATAATTGCAAATTTGTCCTCAACATGTGTAGCTGTATTTCTGCTTTGCAAATAAGTTCATCTCTACCGTTTTCCTAGATTCTACATATGAGCGATATTATGTGATATTTGTTTCTGTTTTTCTGACCTGCTTCACTCTGTATGACAGTCTCTAGGTCCATCCCTGTCTCTACAAATGGCACTACTTCATTCATTTTATGGCTGAGTAATATTCTATTTTTCATACCTTGTATTCTAATTTCATCAACTGGGCTCACACAAATTCCTGTGTTTAGGAACTTCATGCCCAAATGCCAATAGTCACAAAATAGTTATTTTATTTCTCAGTATATAGATACTTGTTCAACATCTTGACAGACCTCATAATCCCCTGAGATATCCCATGAACAAAAAAAAATGATTAGAATGCCAATAGCATCCTTGTCTCTGCTGCCTGCCAACTAATTTTCATTCTGTTCTCTTCCCCTGAGGATCTGACCCCACCTCTGCCCTCCTCCTCATCCGGAGTTCAGGGACAACAATGAAGCAGCCCAAACCTGGAGAAAAGTTTTCTTCCCACGGCAACACAAATAAGAGTCATCACCATACTTGGCACAAAGTAACCTGTCATAACTACACATTGTCTGAATATCTAATGGGATTTAAGTAGTTAAAAACATTAAATAGATCCTGAATACCAAGTCTTCAAATAACTTATTTTTTAACCCTCTCACTATGGAAATCTTCAAATATAAACAGAACCTCTCTTGTTCTCATCTCCTAGTTTCAACTACTAGTAAGATAATTTGGAACACCTCTTTGAAGAAGATTAGCATGTCAAGATCAAATTACTGACAATTGAGATTTCTCTCAGCAGCATTCACAGGAATATACTTCTGAAAGTTCTCAATGGAGGCTATAAGTCTCATCCAGCTAACAGAGTCAAGTTCATTCCTCCCATCATTCATCAATATCTGTTCAGTATCATGGGAGATAAAAGTTAAATGAGATATTTGTACATCTAGAATCCATGGGGATACCTGAGAAGTGCAAGGGAGTGTAATGGAAATTTAAAGCAAATGGGTTCAAATTTCTAGTAATGTGTTCTTGGGCATGTTGATGTTGTGGGAGTGTTTTCTTCCTTAAAAAAATCTGAAAATTAATAATATCTATTTCTTAAGGTTTTATTTTTTCTTTGGTATCAAATGATATTTTATAACTCTTTGCTTAATATAGTACCTTCATTATGTTTAGTAAATTGTCTTCCCTATCCAAAATTCTTTAGATTTCTAGAATTCACCTGTTCATTATGAACTTCTAGTTAACCATGTAAAAAACTTAGACCAAAGATTGTTAAACAATTTTACCCAGAGAGATGTTATGGGGAGGGAGGTGGGAGGGGGGTTCATGTTTGGGAACGCATGTAAGAATTAAAGATATTAAAATTTAAAAAGTAAAAAACTAAAAAAAAAAAAAAGAAGAAAAGAAAAAAAAATAAAAAAATAGAAAAAATAGAGAGGCTGTGGTCAAGTTTTGAGTGTAAGTTGTCAAATCCAATATGAAGGAATGTGAAGGAGGCTGCTGAGGGCAAAGGTCTGGAGATAATCCAGCCAACACAGATTTAATGTGGAAGCATTGAACAGGTGTCAGGCTCCAACCTAGACAAGAAGACAGCAGCTGAAGTATGTTTTTGCACAACAAACTGAGGAGAGCTTTCAGCTCTAGTTCTAAGGAAAACACTGTAGTCTTTACTTTTTTAAATGAAGAGACTCTGAGGTTTATGTCAATCTGTTGGAATATCTGTAACATTTAATATTGTGGTTTTAAAGACTCTACAGGAACATCATACAAAAATATTTGTATGATGCAAATTAAACTTTAAAAAGTGGAACACAAAGCAGCACACTGCAGTTCCAACTGTAGAAAATGTTGATTTAATAAGGATAAGATGTAAACAAGACCAGAAGAAAATGAAACAGCTAGTAGATTTAGAGGTAGAATTGTTTTCTTTTTCAGTTTTCTTTCTGTTATAAAATTGGGAAGTCAATAGAAATTTAAGAAGTAAGAGTCTATAGGACTGAAGGAAGGCTGAGTGAGATCCTAGTCTATCAGAGGGCTTGTTGTTCAGTCTCTCATTTGTGTCCGACTCTTTGCGACTTCATGGATTGCAGCACACCAGGCCTCTTCATTCCTCACCATCTCCTGGAGTTCTCCCAAGTTCATGTTCATTGTACTGGCGATGCCATCCAGCCATCTCATCCTCTGATGCTCTCTTCTCCTCCTGCCCTCAATATTTCCCAGCATCAGGGACTTTTCCAATGAGTCAGTTGTTTGCGTCAGGTGACCAAAATACTGGAGTTTCAACTTCAATATCAGTCCTTCCAATGAGTATTCCAGATTGATTTCCTATAAGACCGACTGGTTTGATCTCCTCAGTGTCCAAGGGACTGTCAGGAGTCTTCTCCAACACCACAGTTTAAAGGCATTGATTTTTTAGTGCTCTGCCCTCTTTACGGTCCAGCTCTCACAACTGTACGTGACCACTGGGAAGACCATAGCCTTGACTATATGGACCTTTGTTGACAGAGTGATATCTCTGCCCTTCAACACACTGTCCAGGTTTGTCATAGCTTTCCTGCCAAGAAGTGATTGTCTTCTGATTTCATGGCTGCAGCCACCATCCACAGTGATTTTAGAGCCCAAGAAGAGGAAATCTGTCACTGCTTCCACCTTTTCCCCTTCAATTTGCCAAAAAGTAATGGAGCCAGATGCCATATCTTAGTTTCTTTAAGATTTAGTTTTAAGCTGGCTTTTTCACTCTCCTCCTTCACACTCACCAAGAGTGAAGGATTCTCTAGTTCCTCACATCAGAGTGAAGGATTCCTTAGTTCCTCTTTGCTTTCTGCCATTAGAGGGGTATTGTGCGCATATCTGAGTTTGTTGATATTTCTCCCGCCTATCTTGATTCCAGCTTGTAAACTCACCCAGCCTGGCATTTCTCATGATGTGCTCAGAATATAAGTTAAACAAACAGGGTGACAACAGACAGCCCAGTCGTACTCCTTTCTCAGTCCTGTACTGATCAGTTCCATGCAGGATTCTAACTGTTGCTTCTTGACACACATATAGTTTTCTCAAGAGACAAAGTTAAGGTAAAATTGGGTAAAATTTGGATTTCCCTAGTAGCTCAGCTGGTAAAGAATCCACCTGCACTGCAGGAGACCCTGGTTTAATTCCTGGGTCAGGAAGATCCCCTGGAGAAGGGATAGGCCACCCACTCCAGTATTCTTGGGCTTCCTGTGGCTCACCTGCAATGCGAGAGATCTTTCCATCCCTGGGTTGGAAAGATCCCCTGGAGAAGGGAAAGACCCCCTGGAGAAGGGAAAGGCCACCCACTCCAGTATTCTAGCCTGGAGAATTCCATGGACTGTTTAGTTCAGGGGGTCACACAGAGTCAGACATGACTGAGCAACTTTCTCTTCACTTTGTTCACATCTCTATAAGAGTTTTCCACAGTTTATTATGATCCACACAGTCAAAGGCTTTAGCATAGTCGATGAAACAGAGGTAGGTGTTTTTCTGGAATTTCCTTGCTTTCTCTATGATCTAGTGAATGTTGGTAATTTGATCTCTGGTTCCTTTGCCTTTTCTAAACCCAGTTGCCCTCAGTAAAAGTCTGGGTGAAGGTAGAATCTCCAGGAAATAAGCACGGGGTTATTTACTGACCTCGCCTTTACTCTTGGTGTTGTGCCAAAGGCAGAGAGAGAGATCAGAACCTTGAGAGGAGAGTTCTGGGGTGGGTAGAGGGAGATGAGAGATCGTTGTTGGAGACAGACTAGTGGCGGTGTTTGGTAACAACTTTCTTGACTCCTTGACTAGGAGGCCCATTGTCAATCAACATTAGATCTTTGTCAAATTCACCCAGCTATTGTTCAGATCTTTTATTTCTTGGCTTCACCCACTCCTAGAGTCAGGATTTAGAACTTGTTCTATTACCAAAGAAACAAAGTGAGCAACAGATACTGCTGAAGCTCTCATAGGGAAGGAGAAGAAGCATTTTTTTAAAATCACACATTCAATAGCACACTATTTTCAAGTCTTTTAAAGATTCTTAGCTTTCCTAATAGCTAGGGGATTTTCCATCTTCACCTTTTCTCCACTCAGTATTTAACCTGTTAAGCCCTTCTTTTCTTTGTTCGCATATCTTTTCCCCATCTCTGTATAATTTCCTGTTCTTAGGAAAAGTTAGCCTGGTTGCCATTCAAATAAGCAACCCTGCATACTCTCATGCATCACCCTGCAGTTATCAGAATCCACTCATCTAGGAAGGCACTGGAGAATTGAATAATATATTTTTCTTTTCTCATTGGCATTGGATACTCTGTATATGTGCTTATCATCAATCTATATGACTTTTTTAGTTTTTAATTTGCAATGTGTATTATAGTCAGAAAAACTTAATTAGAAGACATTGCATTTCACAGATGTAAAATTATCATTCCAATTTTATTTTGGAAATGAAATGCATTAAGAATTTTAAAGTTTAAAAACACTGTGCAGTTTAATATTTTTAACTTGCCGGTGCTATTCCTATAGATACATGTTTCATCTTGGAACATGGCACAATAGAAAGAGAAATGGCATTAATTTAGTAAATTTTAAAAAATACATTAAGCAGAGAAAACTGCGATTTGTGCATTTCTAATGAACTTTTGGGTATTATACAATAAAACATAGTGGTTTCATCTTCTGATTTGTAACAAATGAATTCCGTACCCTGATGGAATAGTTAATGCTTTTGGTTTATGCTGCAATTCATTTTTCATTGCCCAAAATTCTGTATCCTAAAATGAGAAAGGATGTACATCTTTCCTCATGAGAGATTATGGCAATTTCTTAATTATAATTGAGGGGCTCTCTGAAAATGAGTAAGTGATGTATAAATTATTAACTCTATATTGCCTTCAGGGTAAGGAAAAAATGGGCTTTTTAGTTCTCCTTATACATTCTTTTTAGATAAAGGCTAGACTAACGGCTATAGCAAACAACTTTATTATTTCAGAGGCTTAATTAAGATTTATTTCTTACTTATAGCATAATCTAGAGCACATCAGTTGGAGAATTCTGTTCTCTGTGGTCATTTAGGTCCCCAGGTGAGTATGTCCTACTTCAGGTTCTTCTCCGAGGGCCTTGAAGTCCTTTCTTAAGTTCTCAGTAAATAGTCAAGAGATAAAGAAAGTGTATGTGTGTGTGAGAGAGAAATAGAGAAAGGGAACCATTCAAGATTTAGAAATGGCCGCCAGGATTTGGAGTGGTACCTCACATTTCTCCATCTACATTTCCTTGTCTGGAATTCAGTCACAAATCCTTATTAACTGCAAGGGGCTGGGAAAGATAGTCTGTCCATCTGTTCAGAATCAGAAATATTGGTAAGCAACAATCTGCTGTATGACAAAGTCACCATTAAAACACATGAAAGACTCCTCTCAACATTTCTTGGGATACTTGGCAATGTTCAGTTCAGTTCAGTTGCTCAGTCGTGTCCGACTCTTTGCAACCCCATGAATCGCAGCACGCCAGGCCTCCCTGTCCATCACCAACTCCCGGAGTTCACTCAGACTCACGTCCATCGAGTCAGTGATGCCATCCAGCCATCTCATCCTCGGTCGTCCCCTTCTCCTCCTACCCCCAATCCCTCCCAGCATCAGAGTTGTTTCCAATGAGTCAACTCTTTGCATGAGGTGGCCAAAGTACTGGAGTTTCAGCTTTAGCATCATTCCTTCCAAAGAAATCCCAGGGCTGATCTCCTTCAGAATGGACTGGTTGGATCTCCTTGCAGTCCAAGATGCAAAGATGTACAGTATTCATTTAGTTTATCACCACCACCCTATAATTTTAGCTACCAGAAAAAAAGAAGGGGATATTGAGATTAAAAAGCTAGTCAGTGGTAGAGCTGCAACAGTAACCCAAGTATCTTGACTTCTAGTTCAGTATTGTTCTTTCCACCATACATACTACACATCTTCACAGAAATTAAAGTATAGGCACGTGGTCTGGAGATTTGATTTAGTATGGTGTAACTCTGGAAGGCAAAATGAGAATCAGGTGGCTAAAGAGAAAGAGAAATGATTTATGTTTAATGTATAATATATAGTTAGTTGGTCTAAGGGAGAACGGGCTACCTAGTAAAATAGCAAATTTACCGTAAATGGAGTATTAAGTGAAAGTTCCATGACCAGTTCTTGGAATATTGCTGAAGTAAAGATTTGCATCAGGAAAACTCAGTGGTTCTTTTCAACTAGAAAAACTATAATAACATTGTCTGTTTTCATTTTCCTTTTTTGGTCAGAAATATATTTTATGATTGTGTCTATAAGAAAAATGTTCATCCTAATAGAAAATAAAATCTTTCATGACAAATGCCCTTCTTTTTGATTTTTAAGAACTTCTTGGTCTATTCAGTCTCTCATATACACACACATTTTATCTCAAGTAACTAAAACTAAAGTCAAGAATGGCCATATTAGTCAAGATGCAGGAAAGATAAAAGAGTAAATCTTTAGTTCTGCCCAAACTCAGAGTTGTTCTTGACCAAGATTAGATATTTTGCGATACTTGGTGCCAAAAGCCTCACCAATAATGGACACTAGAAATAAAGAGTTAACAAAAGTTTTCATTCTTCCTATCTCATCTCTGAATCATGAAGTCTTTGTTGTTCTTACCCAATATCCTTCTTGTAAACAATCTGAGAGATCCACTTACAAGAAGATAAGTTCTTACCTAAAAATGTTTTTGCAGAAGATACCTGATCTTTTGGGATAGCTTATTTTAATTAAGCCTATAGTTTTATGGAATTATGCAATGTGGGAACAGAGGCTCTCTACCTACCAAATAGAATATAGAAACTAAGAAACCCCAAACCTGAATGGCCCTCCTCTGTGCCAATTGGAACCACATATAGTTGGTGCTTATCCCTGTGAACCAGAGCACATCTTGGTGTAGGAAACAGACTTCACAGAGCCTTATCTGGTAAATTCAGGACTTTCTTGAGCCTCCTATGGAGTTTGTGGCTGCTTTGTGCTTATATTCTTTGCCTATGTTTAGTAAGTTTTGATGCAATTATGATCTATGATTTGTGTGACGTTGCTTTGAGAATTTAACCTTAAATTTTAAAGCAATAAAGACAAATTTGATTCTAAGATACAAAAAGTGAATCTCTCAAATTGTAAAATTAATACTGGATGCCTAAAATGGTATATTCCTCCTGCTTTGTTCTCTAATAGAGTCATATAAATGAGATGTCACTGTTTGTATCATCATTAAGGAAATTGAACATATTTGTGTTTCACAGAGTGAAAAAGAAATAACAAGGCCTGGAAATTTTGGTCATTGATTAACAAACTGCATCAAATAGTGAGTCAGTATCTACCATCTGGAACTACCCCCATCACATGCAACAGCCCCAGATGGCTGGTCTGAATTAAGAGATTCTGTAAGTGTAAAATACACACTAGGTTTTTGAAGACAGCACAACCACACACACACACAAATGAATGTAAAATATCACTTACTTTTGTGTTGATCATTTGTTGGAACGATAATATTTTGGATAGATTAGCTTAAAAAAGGACATTAGTAAAATTAATTTACCTTTTTCTAAACTTTAGTAAATCTACTAGAAAATTTAAAATTTTTTTGAGGTTTGCCTTATATATAAGGTTAGCACTGTTGTTGTTTTTCAGTGCAAGGCAATGCAAAAAGTCGTGTCTGACTCTTTGTGACTCCATAAACTGCAGTATACCAGGCTTCCCTGTCCTTCACTATCTCCCTGAGTTTGCTCAAACTCATGACCATTGAATCAGTGATGTCAGCCAACCATCTCATCCTCTGTTGCAATCTTCTCTTCCTGCCCTCAGTCTTTCCCAGCATTAGGGTCTTTTCCAATGAGTCAGTTCTTCATATCAGGTGGCCAAAGTTTTGGAGCTTCAGCTTCAGCATCAGTCCTTCCAATAAATAATCAAGGTTGATTTCCTTTAGGATTGACTGGTTCGATTTCCTTGCTGTCCAAGGGACTCACAAGAGTCTTCGCCAGCACCACATTTTGAAAGCATTAATTCTTTAGCACTCAGCCTTCTTTATGGTCTAACTCTCACATCCGTACTTGATTATTGGAAAAACCATAGACTATACTCTTTGCTGACCTCTGTCGGCAAAGTGATGTCTCTGCTTTTTAATATGCTGTCTAGGTTTGTCATAGCTTTTCTTCCAAGGAGCAAGTGTCTTTTAATTTCATGGCTATAGTCACCATCTGCAGTGATTTTGGAGCCAAGGAAAATAAATCTGCCACTGTTCCCACTTTTTCCCCATCTATTTTCCAGATGAAATGATGGGACCAGATGACATGATCTCAGTTTTTTGAATAAGTTTTAAGCCAGCCTTTTCACTCTCTTTCACCTTCATCAAGAGGCTCTTTATTTAGTTCCTCTTCACTTTCTGCCTTTAAAGTGGTATCATCTGCCTATTTGAGGTTGTTGATATTTCTCCCAGCAATCTTGATTCCAGGTTGTGAGTCATCCAGCCCAGCATTTAACATGATGTACTCTGCATTTAAGTTAAATAAGTAGAGTGACAATATACAACATTGTACTTCTTTCCCAATTTTGAACCAGTCCGTTGTCCTGGTTAGCATTACAAAGCATAGTTGACACGGTCAAGCTTCTAGATTAAATAGCTCCATTTGTATAAAGTAGCTTTTTTCTGACCTGAAAAGTAGGTAGTAGATCTTAGTTATTAAGAGGTTTTCCTCTTGGGACTTCCCTGGCTGTCCAGTGTTTAAGACCTCGCCTTCCAATGCAAGGGATATGGGTTTAATCCCTGGTTGGGGAGCTAAGACCTCATATGCCTTGTGGCCAAAAACAGAAAAAGAAAACATAAAGCAGAACCAATATTGTAACAAACTCAATAAAACTTTAAAAATGGTCCAAAAAAAAGCAAACCTCTTAAAAGATTTTCCTCTGCTTGGCTGCATCACTAACTAGCTGTATGACCTTGGGCAAGTTACTTAAATTCTCTGAGCTTCATGTCCTTCCTCAGTTAAATAAAAGTAGTAAAAATACCTATGCCATTGTGTTTCAGTGGCTGCAACAGTGTAAATACTCAATAAATGGTATTCCTTATTATTATTAATCTTATACATGCTCATTCTCAGTTACTTCAGTCATGCTCCACTCTCTCTCGAGTCATGTACATGCATGGGCTCCTCTGCCCATAGGATTCTCCAGGCAAGAATACTAGAGTGGGTCACCATTTCCTTCTCCAGGGAATCTTTCCGACCCAGGGATTAAACCTGTGTTAACCATATACAGGTTCTGCCAAGCTTCAGGTGAATTAATTTTGGAGAGTATTGTCTGTGACATGCAGAAAAACCACTCACCAAATAATACGCAGACCTTGACACAACATGTGCCTATCTCATCATAATTTAGAATAGAAGACCATCTAATATCCACAGGAGGGGAATTCTGTATATATCATGACTTATTAAAATGCAACTATTAACATGCAATCGATTAACTTAATACATTCTATTATTTATCCCACTTAAGGAAAATTGCTCTTAGATATATGACCTCAAATCATTTTGCTTCTTTGTGACTCACTTTCTGCATCTTCAAAAATGTAAGAATAAACAAAATATTTTATGTAAAACATTAAAAATATTGTCTCAGTTCAGTTCAGTCACTCAGTCATGTCTGACTGTTTGCGACCCCATGAATCACAGCACGCCAGGCCTCCCTGTCCATCACCAACTCCCGGAGTTCACTCAAACTCACATCCAGTGTGTCGGTTATGCCATCCAGCCATCTCATCCTCTGTCATCCCCTTCTCCTCCTGCCCCTAATCTCTCCCAGCATCAGAGTATTTTCCAATGAGTCAACTCTTCTCATGAGGTGGCCGAAGTATTGGAGTTTCAGCTTTAGCATCAATGAAACTAAGCCATGCTGTGTGGGGCCACCCAAGATGGCCGGGTCATGGTGGAGAGGTCTGACAGAATGTGGTCCACTGGAGAAGGGAATGGCAAATCACTTCAGTATTCTTGCCTTGAGAACCCCATGAACAGTATGAAAAGGCAAAAGTATTGTCTAGTGATATGATAAACTAAACATATGTTAGCAGTTAGTATATAGTTATTGAAAATTAAATGTAACATTATTAGCGCATATTTGAAAACAATGAGGGAAAATCACTCATTATTACATCTTCCTAAACATTTTTGCTATTTTATTTGTCTTTCTCCATGTATACTCAAATTGTTAACATAATTCTAATCCGAGTGTGCTTATGAGCCATTTTGTAAAGGCAGACTACAAAAATGAGTCTACATTATAATCTTTACATTAAAATGTATTCTATACTTCTTTTCCAATTTGGATTCCTTTTATTTCTTTTTCTGCTCTGATTGCTGTGGCCAAAACTTCCAGAACTATGTTGAATAGCAGTGGTGAAAGTGGGCACCCTTATCTTGTTCCTGACTTTAGGGGAAATGCTTTCAATTTTTCACCATTGAGGATAATAATGTTTGCTGTATGTTTGTCATATATAGCTTTAATTATGTTGAGGTATGTTCCTTCTATTCCTGCTTTCTGGAGAGTTTTTATCATAAATGGATGTTGAATTTTGTTAAAGGCTTTCTCTGCATCTATTGAGATGATCATATGGCTTTTATTTTTCAATTTGTTAATGTGGTGAATTACATTGATTGATTTGCGGATATTGAAGAATCCTTGCATCCCTGGGATAAAGCTCACTTGGTCGAGGTGTATGATCTTTTTAATGTGTTGTTGGATTCTGATTGCTAGAATTTTGTTGAGGACTTTTGCATCTATGTACATCAGTGACATTGGCCTGTAGTTTTCTTTTTTTGTGGCATCTTTGTCAGGTTTTCGTATTAGGGTGATGGTGGCCTTATAGAATGAGTTTGGAAGTTTACCTTCCTCTGCAATTTTCTGGAAGAGTTTGAGTAGGATAGGTGTTAGGTCTTCTCTAAATTTTTGGTAGAATTCAGCTGTGAAGCCGTCTGGACCTGGGCTTTTGTTTGCTGTAAGATTTCTGATTACAGTTTCAATTTCCATGCTTGTGATGGCTCTGTTAAGATTTTCTATTTCTTCCTGGTTCAGTTTTGGAAAGTTGTACTTTTCTAAGAATTTGTCCATTTCTTCCACGTTGTCCATTTTATTGGCATATAATTGCTGATAGTAATCTCTTATGATCCTTTGTATTTCTGTGTTGTCTGTTGTGATCTCTCCATTTTCATTTCTAATTTTATTTATTTGATTTTTCTCTCTTTGTTTCTTGATGAGTCTGGCTAATGGTTTGTCAATTTTATTTATCCTTTCAAAGAACCAGCTTTTGGCTTTGTTGACTTTTGCTATGGTCTCTTTTGTTTCTTTTGCATTTATTTCTGCCCTAATTTTTAAGATTTCTTTCCTTTTACTAACTCTGGGGTTCTCCATTTCTTCCTTTCTAGTTGCTTTAGGTATAGATTTAGGTTATTTATTTGACTTTTTTCTTGTTTCTTGAGGTATGCTTGTATTGCTATGAACTTTCCTCTTAGCACTGCTTTTATAGTGTCCCACAGGTTTTGGGTTGTTGTGTTTTCATTTTCATTTGTTTCTATGCATATTTTGATTTCTTTTTTGATTTCTTCTGTGATTTGTTGGTTATTCAGAAGCGTGTTGTTCAGCCTCCATATGTTGGAATTTTTAATCGTTTTTCTCCTGTAATTGACATCTAATCTTAATGCATTATGGTCAGAAAAGACGCTTGGAATGATTTTGATTTTTTGAATTTATCAAGGTTAGATTTATGACCCAGGATGTGATCTATCCTGGAGAAGGTTCCGTGAGCATTTGAGAAAAAGGTGAAATTCATTGTTTTGGGGTGAAATGTCCTATAGATATCAATTAGGTCTAACTGGTCTATTGTATCATTTAAAGTTTGAGTTTCGTTGTTAATTTTCTGTTTAGTTGATCTGTCCATAGGTGTGAGTGGGGTATTAAAGTCTCCCACTATTATTGTGTTATTGTTAATTTCAGATGACATGATCCTCTACATAGAAAACCCTAAAGACTCCACCAGAAAATTACTAGAGCTAATCAATGAATATAGTAAAGTTGCAGGATATAAAATCAACACACAGAAATCCCTTGCATTCCTATACACTAATAATGAGAAAGTAGAAAAAGAAATTAAGGGAACAATTCCATTCACCATTGCAACCAAAAAAATAAAATACTTAGGAATATATCTACCTAAAGAAACTAAAGACCTATATATAGAAAACTATAAAACACTGATGAAAGAAATCAAGGAGGACACTAATAGATGGAGAGAGATACCATGTTCATGGATCAGAAGAATCAATAGAGTGAAAATGAGTATACTACCCAAAGCAATCTACAGATTCAATGCAATCCCTATCAAGCTACCAGTGGTATTTTTCACAGAACTAGAACAAATAATTTCAAGATTTGTATGGAAATACAAAAAACCTCGAATAGCCAAAGCAATCTTGAGAAAGAAGAATGGAACTGGAGGAGTCAACTTGCCTGACTTCAGGCTCTACTACAAAGCTGCAGTCATCAAGACAGTATGGTACTGGCACAAAGACAGAAGTATAGATCAATGGAACAAAATAGAAAGCCCAGAGATAAATCCACACACCTATGGACACCTAATCTTTGACAAAGGAGGCAAGAATATACAATGGAGTAAAGACAAACTCTTTAACAAGTGGTGCTGGGAAAACTGGTCAATCACTTGTGAAAGAATGAAACTAGATCACTTTCTAACACCGCACACAAAAATAAACTCAAAATGGATTAAAGATCTAAACGTAAGACCAGAAACTATAAAACTCCTAGAGGAGAACATAGGCAAAACACTCTCCGACATATATCACAGCAGGATCCTCTATGATCCACCTCCCAGAACACTGGAAATAAAAGCAAAAATAAACAAATGGGATCTAATTAAAATTAAAAGCTTCTGCACAACAAAGGAAAATATAAGCAAGGTGAAAAGACAGCCTTCTGAATGGGAGAAAATAATAGCAAATGAAGCAACTAACAACTAATCTCAAAAATATACAAGCAACTTATGCAGCTCAATTCCAGAAAAATAAACGACCCAATCAAAAACGGGCCAAAGAACTAAATAGACATTTCTCCAAAGAAGACATACGGATGGCTAACAAACACATGAAAAGATGCTCAACATCTCTCATTATTAGAGAAATGCAAATCAAAATCACAATGAGGTACCACTTCACACCAGTCAGAATGGCTGCGATCCAAAAGTCCACAAGCAATAAATGCTGGAGAGGGTGTGGAGAAAAGGGAACCCTCTTGCACTGTTGATGGGAATGCAAACTAGTACAGCCACTATGGAGAACAGTGTGGAGATTCCTTAAAAAATTGCAAATAGAACTACCTTATGACCCAGCAATCCCACTGCTGGGCATACACACCGAGGAAACCAAAATGGAAAGAGACACATGTACCCCAATGTTCTTTGCAGCACTGTTTATAATAGCCAGGACATGGAAACAACCTAGATGTCCATCAGCAGGTGAATGGATAAGAAAGCTGTGGTACATATACACAATGGAGTATTACTCAGCCATTAAAAAGAATACATTTGAATCCGTTCTAATAAGATGGATGAAACTGAAGCTGATTATACAGAGTGAAGTAAGCCAGAAAGAAAAACACCAATACAGTATACTAAAACATATATATGGAATTTAGAAAGATGGTAATGATGACCCTGTATGTGAGACAGCAAAAGAGACACAGATGTGTAGAGCAGACTTTTGGACTCTGAGGGAGAGGGTGGGATGATTTGGGAGAATGGCATTGAAACATGTATACTATCATGTAAGAAACGAATCGCCAGACTATGTTTGATGCAGGATACAGGATGCTTGGGGCTAGTGCACGGGGATGATCCAGAGAGAGGATAATGGGTGGGAGGTGGGAGGGGGGTTCATGTTTGGGAACTCATGTACACCCGTGGTGGATTCATGTCAATGTATGGCAAAGCCAACACAGTATTGTAAAGTAAAACAAAGTAAAAATAAAAATAAAAAAAAAATGTATTCTATATACCTAGTTCCAAAGCATGAAGGAAACAGGTAAACTGCCCAGTCTATTGGGCTTACCAGGCTTATTGGTTGATTTTCTTCCTTTCTAATTTGGGTTAATGTTGTTAGTGCAAAAAATATAAAAAGTCAATTCTTAAAACTTACACTGCTAGAACAGCATTGACTCATGAAGAATCCCAAAGTACAAAACATGGTTTCCTCTACACTTCCTACTATCTTATTATCTATCTATGCACTTGTGAGTGAAGGTGGTTAAGAAATTATTTCTTTTTTGATAACATATTTCATGTCAGGCTTTTAGAACAGAACTAATGTATTTGAACAACAAATTCGAAAAGCAATTTCAAGGACACCATTCACTAGAGCAAGGATATGTTTTCCCGCAATATTCTCATCTGCTCTCATGATTGTTCGTCTGTCAAAAGCAAATTAATAAATATCTTAATCCACCTGGCAGCCACTGGTTACAGCAATAGAATGACCTCTGTTACAAGTGTAGCTAAAGTGACAAGCTCTCTTCATGAATAACAGTAAATGTGTTTAGTGACAGATATTGATAATACCTTTTAAAATCATTTCCCCAATCCATTATAAGTTATCCTCTCTGGATTCTTCTTAGCAGGTGCATTTATTATTAAATTTATGCTCCTTTATAAGAGCATATTTTTATGCTCTCATAAAAAGAAGAAAATTTTTTCCCTTTATGAGAAGGGAATATCCTATAATGTCCTCTACTGTTTAAGTGCATTATATTTATTATATAATTTATTTTTAACTATAGCCTTTGAGATAATTATGTGCTTTTTATCGATGAAGACATGAAGGTTAAGCTGACATAGAAACCAATATAACCAAGATATTAATACAGTGTGATGGGCTCCAAAAATACATTATTTTTTCAACATAAATATCAATAAACAATGTTACTTTTGAAATTGTATGATCACAAATTTAAGTCTGAATTTTATAGTAAAAGTAATAATGCTTTAGAGCTTTTAGGTTTACATGAGATCAGTTCAGTTCAGTTCAGTAGCTCAGTCGTGTCTGACTCTTTGTGACCCCATGAATCACAGCATGCCAGGACTGCCTGTCCATCACCAACTCCCAGAGTTTACTCAGACTCACGTCCATAGAGTCAGTAATGCCATCCAGCCATCTCACCCTCTATCGTCCCCTTTTTCTCCTGCTGCCAATCCCTCCCAGCATCAAAGTATTTTCCAATGAGTCAACTCTTCGCATGAGGTGGCCAAAGTACTGGTTCAGCTTTAGCATTATTCCTTCCAAAGAAATCCCAGGGTTGATCTCCTTCAGAATGGACTGGTTGGATCTCCTTGCAGTCCAAGGGACTCTCAAGAATCTTCTCCAATACCACAGTTCAAAAGCATCAATTCTTTGTCGCTCAGCCTTCTTCACTGTCCAACTCTCACATCCATACATGACCACTGGAAAAACCATAGCCTTGACTATAGCACAGACCTTAGTCAGCAAAGTAATGTCTCTGCTTTTGAATATGCTATCTAGGTTGGTCATAACTTTCCTTCCAAGGAGTAAGAGTCTTTTAATTTCATGGCTGCAGTCAGCATCTGCAGTGATTTTGGAGCCCCCAAAAATACAGTCTGACACTGTTTCCACTGTTTCCCCATCTATTTCCCATGAAGTGATGGGACCAGATGCCATGATCTTAGTTTTCTGAATGTTGAGCTTTAAGCCAACCTTTTCACTCTCCTCTTTCATTCTCATCAAGAGGCTTTTTAGTTTCTCTTCACTTTTTGCCTTAAGGGTGGTATTATCTGCATATCTGAGGTTATTGGTATTTCTCCCAGCAATTTTGAGTCTAGCTTGTGCTTCTTCCAGCCCAGCGTTTCTCATGATGTACTCTGCATATAATTTAAATAAGCAGGGTGACAGTATACTGCCTTGACGTACTCCTTTTCCTATTTGGAACCAGTCTGTTTTTTTCATGTCAAGTTCTAACTGTTGCTTCCTGACCTGCATATAGGTTTCTCAAGAGGCAGGTCAGATGGTCTGGTATTCCTATTTCTTGAAGAATTATCCACAGTTTATTGTGATCCGCACAGTCAAAGTCTTTGGCATAGTCAATAAAGCAGAAATAGATGTTTTTCTGGAACTCTATTGCTTTTTGACATCACCAGATGGTCAACACCAAAATCAGGTTGATTATATTCTTTGCAGCCAAAGATGGAGAAGCTATATACAGTCAGCAAAAGAAAGACAGGGAGCTGACTGTGGCTTATATCATGAACTCCTTATTGCCAAATTCAGACTTAAATTGAAGAAAGTAGGAAAACCACTAGACCATTCAGGTATGACCTAAATCAAATCCCTTATGATTATACAGTGAAAGTGAGAAATAGATTTAAGGGTCTAGATCTGATAGATAGAGTGCCTGATGAACTATGGAATGAGGTTCATGACATTGTACAGAAGACAGGGATCAAGACCATCCCCATGGAAAAGAAATGCAAAAAAGCAAAATGGCTGTCTGGGGAGGCCTTACAAATAGCGGAGAAAAGAAGAGAAGCGAAAAGGAAAAATATAAGCATCTGAATGCAGAGTTCCAAAGAATAGCAAGAAGAGATAAGAAAGCCTTCCTTAGCGATCAATGCAAAGAAATAGAGGAAAAGAACAGAATGGGAAAGTCTAGAGATCTCTTCAAGAAAATTAGAGATACCAAGGGAATATTTCATGCAAAGATGGGCTCGATAAAGGACAGAAATGATATGGACCTAACAGAAGCAGAAGATATTAAGAGGAGGTGGCAAGAATACACAGAAGAACTGTACAAAAAGATCTTCACAACCAAGATAATCACGATGGTGTGATCACTCATCTAGAGCCAGACATCCTGGAATGTGAAGTCAAGTGGGCCTTAGGAAGCATCACTATGAACAAAGCTAGTGGAGGTGATGGAATTCTAGTTGAGCTGTTTCAAATCCTGAAAGATGATGCTGTGAGAGTGATGCACTCAGTATGCCAGCAAATTGGGAAAACTCAGCAGTGGCCACAGGACTGGAAAAGGTCAGTTTTCACTCCAATCCCAAAGAAAGGCAATGCCAAAGAATGCTCAAATTACTTGTTTACATGTTTATATGTGTGTGTGTATATCTATCTTTTCTCTTAACTGTTGAAACTTTATGATTAGCAGAATGGTTAGCAGAATAGAAGTCCCTGAAATACTTCTTTATTGTGAAATGAAATCAATTACCCTAAGAACTTAGACATAAAATCATCCTCTGCAAGAGTTTACTAAGAATCAACACCAAATTGGGTAACAGAGGCAGGAACAGAAGTGATCAAGTCTAAAAGATGGTTTATAGATGTGTTTCCAAGAAAAGCTTGGGAAACACTCAAAGCCAATCATGGAAATCAGGATGCTTGAATTTGGACTGTGATTAAATAAAGCCTGGGATATAGATTGTCCTTGTGCTTCTTCACCAAAACTGAGGGCTAAATGTCCCCAGTAGCTGTTCTTCCTCCCAGGGGTCCTATTGAAGCTGCACTGTCAATTTATCAATATTAGTTTGATATCACAAGTCAAGGCTGAATCTGGTAGAGCAAATACCTAGAGCAACCAGAATCTATTTGGGCTTAAAAGGTATAAATGATCATGTTTAAGGATGAAAACAAAGTCAAATGCACCATTTCAGCTAGCAAATCCAGTCAGGGGTTGAATGCACAAAGGGAAGTAGGCATCTTGAAGCCGTAAAGGCACAGGACAGAAAGCGGAATTGAAGAATTGAAGGAGGAATTGGAGAAGGCACACGAAGATTCTTAGTTTTAAGTTTCTCAAATCATTCTCCTCCTGGGTATTGAGTCGGCTGTGCTTAAGTCAGTAGGCCTGAGTTAAATACTGAGAAGTGAGATGAATACTGAGAAACTATCCTAGCCATCCTACATGAAAGTGAAAGTGAAAGTGAAGTCACTCAGTCGTGTCCGACTCTTTGTGACCCCATGGACTGTAGCCTGCCAGGCTCCTCTGTCCATGGGATTCTCCAGACAAGAATACTGGGGTGGGTTGCCATTTCCTTCTCCAGGGGATCTACATAAGTTATAATTAATCAAACTTGTCACCCAAGCTTTAAGACAAGGAGTATTACCTGAAATAAACAGGATATTTAATAAGCATAGTGGGATCAGTTCATCAGGAAGACATTAAAATAATAAATGCAATGTATCTTAATTGGGGTGATAATTAGATGGGTGTATATATTTACTTATATTCATCATATTCTAAGATCTGTGAATTTCATTTTCTATCAAGTTTTACAGAATGTGCCAATTTTCAGCTATAATATATAATCAGCTATATAATAATAATTTAGCATATCCTATCAAAAAGGTATGCATGTGTTAAAGGCAGAGGAAAAAGAGAACTACTTTAGTCCTACCTGGAGAAGTCTTTCTGAGTCCATTCCCAGATTTTTAGAAACATGAAGTCAAAGAATTTATTAAGCTAGTTTATTTCTCTCTATATATATAATGCCTAGCATAGGGTCTGATGCATAGCCAGTCAGTAAGTATAGAATATATACTGACTAATCAATGCGTTCGCCTATCTGCCTAGTTTCATAGGGATAATGGCTTCTCTTTCTTCAGATTCTTGAAGGTAAATTCTGTGTTTATTCTTTGTCAGCAGCAGTGAACATGAGTCCTACTGTTTGGTATTTCTGAAATTAGATGCTCCCTCTTTGTCTTTAAAATTTAGCACGTTTTTGCACACCCATGTTAACTGCAACATTATTCACAATAGCCAAAAGTTGAAAATGTCCAATAATGGGTAAGCAAAATTGGTATATACATGTAATGGACATTATGCTAAGTGAAATAAACCAGTCACCAAAAGACAACTGCTGCTGCTAAGTCACTTCAGTCATGTCTGACTCTGTGTGACCCCATAGATGGCAGCCCACCAGGCTCCCCTGTCCCTGGGATTCTCCAGGCAAGAACACTGGAGTGGGTTGCCATTTCCCTCTCCAATGCGTGAAAGTGAAAAGTGAAAGTGAAGTCGCTCAGTTGTGTCTGACACTCAGTGACCCCATGGACTTCAGCCTTCCAGGCTCCTCCGTCCACCAAAAGATAAATATTGTATAATTTTACTTTTATGAGGTATCTAAAAGCATAAAACTCATAGAAATGAAAAGTAGAATGATTGGTTGGGGGCAGGAAAAATGGAGAGTTACTGTTCAATAGGTGTATAGTTTTAGTTTTACAACATAAAAAAGTTAGTTCTAGAGATCTGTTGCAAAACAAGCTGAACATACGTAACTCTGTTGAACTGGACAAGTTAAAATGAGTAAGATGTTACATTTTATGTGATTTTTAAATCACAAACTTTGTTTTTTAATATGATTAGCTCTTTCATGTCTCATGTACAGGGAATGTAAAAGTAAGCTGCCAGCAAAGATGTCTGTCTCAGGTATGGCCTTTAAGATAACTTCCTTTACCCAGTGAACTTGGGTCTCTGTGTTCCTGGTACCAAACTTCTATGATTTCTTTTCTCTGTCCTCCAACTCTCAATGAGTGATCCAAGCTCTTCCCCTTGTTTTGCTGCCCTTCCTGATATACTGCTTGTTGACCTGATCTTACCATTGCTGGTCCCTTGTTGATTCAGCACATTCCTTTCACACTTGGAGCACCAGAGACCCAAGTAAGAAACACTACCTCTATGCGGCAAGGCCTGTAAAATCTCCACTTCCTTGGTTACACATCCTGTTCCTCCAAAAGAAGGCTGATAGGGAATTTTGTATCTGGCAGTAAAATGGGCCCAATGCAGACATTTGGACCAAAACCCTTGTACCAACTTTACAAGCATCCTGCAGTAGAGAACATTCAGATTGACCAGAGACCTCTGCTCAAAGTCTCCTAGCAAGGGTATAGTTCTTCCTATAGAAGAAGGCATGACATGTCAAGTGTTCAATTTTGGAGTCAGAGAGCTCTGAGTTCAGACCCAAGCTCTGCACTTTCTTAGAAAACACTCATTGATGTGAAGTCTTTCATTTTCATCAGCAGCGTGGATGTTATAAAGCTAAACAGATAGGGATATGTGGAAAATGAGATAACATTATATAAAGTAGATACTTAGTAGTAATTGTTATGAGACTTCTCTGGTGGCTTAGATGGTTAAGAATATACCTAAAATGCAGGAGACCTGGATTTGATCCTTTGGTTGGGAAGATCCCCTGGAGAGGGAAATGGCTACCCACTCTAAAATTCTTGCCTGGGAAATCCCATCGTTAGGGGAGCCTGGCAAGCTATAGCCCATGGGGTCGCAAAGAGTCAGACATGGCTGAGTGATTTGCAGTTCAATTTCAGTCATTATTACATGGTAGATTTTGATAGCTTTCTTAACTTTTCCTTTTCTTTTATGGGGAATTAAGACAAGTTTGGGGAAACTAAGTTACCTAGGTCAGGACAGAATCAGCAATAAGTAGTCTCAACTCAGAGAAGCAAACATTAGAACAATCTCCAGCCTTCCCTTTCCATTTGACTAAGGTCATTTCTGAGCCAATGAGAGGACTTGATTCTGGGATAATCTGGTAACTTGAAATTTCTTAGCATTGTGAAATTCATTGAATAACATTTTGAGCTTGTAAACATAAAGGTAAATTCCATATTCCTCACAAAACACTATCATATAATCACAGGTGGTAAGCAAGATTTCTTGCAACCTGACTAAAGGATTCATTTCATGGATGGACATCATTAGGGTAATTTAAGTGTTATTTGTAAGAATAAATTTCTTCAACCTCTGTCCTAACCTGGCCATATGGTCTAAGATTCTCTGGAAGGATGATCTCAGGGCAGGTGGCACCACATCAGTTCACAAAACTAGTATCTTTAGCACCTGGAGATAGAGTTTAGGTGATTCACTAGACTAGTGGTGTAAGGTACAGAAAGAAAACTCTAGCAAATCAGAGATAAAGAAATGACTTTGACACTTAGGTGCAGGCATTTTATGGAGATTTAAGGCAGGATAGTGTGATCACTCACCTAGAGCCAGATATCCTGGAATGGGAAGTCAAGTGGGCCTTAGGAAGCATCGCAATGAACAAAGCTAGTGGTGGTGATGGAATTCCAGTTGAGCTAGTTCAAATCCTGAAAGATGACGCTGTGAAAGTGCTGCACTCAATACGCCAGCAAATCTGGGAAACTGAGCAGTGGCCACAGCAATGGAAAAGGTCAGTTTTCATTCCAATCCCAAAGAAAGGCATTACCAAAGAATGTTCAAACTACCACACAATTGCACTCATCTCACACAAGAGCAAAGTAATGCTCAAAATTCTCCAAGCTAGGCTTCAACAGTAGGTGAACCATGAACTTCCAGATGTTCAAGCTGGATTTAGAAAAGGAGAGGATCCAAAGATCAAATTGCCAACATCCATTGGATCATTGAAAAGCAAGAGAGTTCCAGAAAAACCTCTACTTCTGTTTCATTGACTATGCCAAAATCTTTGACTGTGTGGATCACAACAAACTGTGGAAAATTCTTCAAGAGATGAGAATATCAGACCACCTGATCTGCCTCCTGAGAAATCTGAGTGCAGGTCAAGAAGAAACAGAACTGGACATGGAACAATGGGCTGGTTAAAAATTGAGAAAGGAGTACATCAAGGCTGTATATTGTCATCCTGCTCTATGCAGAGTACATCATGTGAAATGCTGGGCTGGATGACTCACAAGCTGGAATCAAGATTGTTGGGAGAAATATCAATAACCTCAGATATGCAGATGATACCACCCTTATGGCAGAAAGTGAAAGAAGAACTAAAGGGTCTCCTGATGAAAGTGAAAGAGGAGGTGGAAAAGTTGGCTTAAAACTCAACATTCAAAAAACTAAGAACATGGCATCTAGTCCCATCACTTCATGACAAATAGATGGGGAAACAATAAGAGACTTTATTTTCTTGGGCTCCAAAGTCACTGCAGATGGTGACTGTAGCCATGAGATTATAACACACTTGCTTCTTGGAAGAAAAGCTATGACAAACCTAGACAGTGTATTAAAAAGCAGAGGCATTACTCTGCCGACAAAGGTCCATATAGGCAGTTACACTTCTTCCAGTAGTCATGCAAGTATGAGAATTGGGCCATAAAGAAGGCACAGAACCAAAGAATTGATGCTTTTGATCTGTGGTGTTGGAGAAGACTCATGAGAGTCCCTTGGACTGCAAGGAGATTCAATCTATAAATCCTAAAGGAAATCAGTCCTGAATATTCATTGGAAGGACTGATGCTGAAGCTCCAATACTTTGGCCCTCTGATGCTAAGAACTGACTCATTGGATAAGACCCTGATGCTGGGAAAGATTGAGGGCAGGAGGAAAAGGGGACAACAGAGGATGAGATGGTTGGATGGCATCACCAACTCAATGGACATGAGTTTGGGTAGGCTCTGAGAGTTGGTGATGGACAGGGAGGTCTGGCGTGCTGCAGTTCATAGGGTAGCAAAGAGTTGGACATTACTGAGCGACTGAATGAAAAACCAAAATCAAAGGAATCTTTGTCTCTTTGGCCCCTCCAAATCCTGACCAACTCCCAAAAAGGATATGCAACAAAACAAAACACACCAATAGTCAATCAGAATAGTCAAAGGACTGTAGAGTGTTATTATAACACTGAAAGTTAATAAAGAAAGCATGAGTACTGTGAATTGGTAAAGAAAGAGATTAAAAAAAGTAAATATAGACTAGCCTAGCAAGAATATAATTTACAAAACAACATGTGAGGCCCTTGCTGCTGTTTTGACAAAGACTAATATAGGAAGGTACTTTGTTCTTTGGTTTTAGAAGAAATTAAAGAAATATTAAGGGGAAATAAACCACAATTATCCTCCCTAAATAACCTATTCGTAATATTTTACCATCTAGTGCTTGTTTTCATACATCATACCTTACAGTTATAATCAGTATAAATGCCATTTTATACTGACAATTCAATTACTGTGCTAACATAGCAATTTTTCCATATGACTAAGTAATTTTAAAAGTTATTATATTCTCCCCTTCTTAATACGTTTATTTATTCTTTTTTTTATCTCTCTCCACTGTGTAGGAGACAGTCATACAAATACTTAATGGCTTTCCACCTCTGAAAAAAATGAAGGGCAATTGTCAGTGGTACAAAGGGCATCTCTTCCAGAAGTAAAAATAGATGATTACATGGTGCATTTTCTGCCACAAAGAAGGAAGTTCAATGTCTAACAAGCCACTCTGGGTTCTGGAGATAGCATTTGACACCCAGGAATAGTAATAGGCCCATATACAATAAACGTGAAAACAAAGTAAAAATTATCATCTTTAAGTGGGATCCAGAATAGAAAGTCTACAACAGAACTAAATGATGATTCAGGAAGTCCTGCCATGAAGGCATAACAGTCTGGCAGACTCTATGGTAGACCACAAAGATACATGTATGCTAAGTCACTTCAGTCGTGTCCAACTCTGTGCGACCCCATAGATGGCAGCCCACCAGGCTCCCCCAACCCTGGGATTCTCCAGGCAAGAACACTGGAGTGGGTTGCCATTTCCTTCTCCAGTGCGTGACAGTGAAAAGTGAAAGCGAAGTCACTCAGTCGTGTCCGACTCTTAGCGACCCCATGGACTACAGCCTACCAGGCTCCTCCATCCATGGGATTTTCCAGGCAAGAGTACTGGAGTGGGGTGCCATTGCCTTCTCTGAGATACATGTAAAGTTTGTGGGAAAGTCCAGTAAAAGAAGTGCAATAAAGTCACCTTGGGAGCAAGAACACTTACACTAAAAATAAGAAAGTAATTAGTCTGAATTATCACCACAAAATTGTACCATAGCCTTTAATATGATATTTTGTCATAAGATTTTCTAAAGCCCCAATAATTGCCTTACTGGACCCCCCAGTCTACATGTCTACTTATTCCTCTGACTCTTCCTTACTTCTCAAATCTAAATTGAAATGGCATTTAATCATAGAAGACTGTTCTGACTCTCCCAGTTTGAACAACCCCATCTTCAACTCATCCAGAGTTATTTTCTTTCATAATAATAATTGCATTTGGTAATTACATTTGTGTGTTTGTTTTATATCTATACCCTTCTGTATCTGTCTCTATATCTAAGCATCGTGAAAACCATGATCATCAAGTCAGTTTTGTTCACTGCCATATGCTCAGTATCTAGCACAGTGCCTGGCAATAAGTAATTATTGAATGAATGAATGAATGAATGCAAGCTCAATTATTTTTCTTTTCTTTTTTTGTATGAAGTTTTCGTATAAATAAATATGATAAAGTTCACCAGTTTAATGGAAATAGAATATGAACTTGTTATAATTCTGACTCTCATGGAGCTTTCATTCTAGTCATGGAGACTTTTTGAAAACATAACATCTAAGCTGACTCTTATTTTTAGATGAAGGCCTATCCTGCAAAAGGAAAATAGGGAAGAGAACATGTTATGTATAGAGATGGTAGCAGAAATTCTATTGTGGAATCAGGTTTGCTAAATATGATGAACAGATGTCCAATAAGTTTAAAGAACATAATAAGCAGGTAATTATAGAAGATGAGGCTATGAAGGTAGGTAGAAACAAGTTTGTTTAGGACCTTGTGAGTTTTGGTAAGATTCTTTTACTTTATTGTAAGTGAAGTGTAGAATCATACTAAGTTTTAAGGAGAGCAACAACACCTAATTCAGATCTTTAAAATGCTGTTCTTCCTGTATGTAAAATAAAGAGAATAAAAGTGGATGGAAGGAGTGGAAACAAGGACACCCATTAGTAAACTGTTGTTTCAGTGTGGGAGAAATATGATGGCTTCCAGTCATAGTTTGGAGGCAGAGAGTCAAGAGAGGACTTAGCAAAAGTTTTTAATTCTAACATGAATTAAAGGTGCTGGTTGTGAGATAATGAGGGAAAGAAAAGAAACAAAGATGACTGCTACATTTTCAGTTTGGTAAAGTGAGTGGAAGGTGGTATGTTTTCTTGGGAATAAGGGTAGTTTTGGTTGGAGACAGAGCTAGAAATCAAAGGTTTTCTTTAGGCATGTTAAATGGATACTGCTTATTAGAAATGTAGCTGGAAATGTCAGGTAGAAGTTGGGTAGCTGAGTTTAGAATACAGGAAAGTGGTCAGGGTGTAAAGATACATAAAGGAAGTAGTCAGTATGACTGAGATCAAGGAAGTCTGAGAAGAGAAAAATAGGAGAAAGGGCCAAGGTTGGTCGCCAAGCCCACTGACATTTACAGGTTAATTGGAAGAGGAGATTTAAACAAAGGAGACTGAGAGCAACACCAGGAAAATGTTGTGTCATAGAAACAAAGAAAATAGTTCAGGAAAGAAAGAGCCATTAATTATCAAAATCTATTAGAACAGTTGAGCAAAGTAAGGACCATTGGATCTGGCAAGCTGGAGACCATTGGTAATAATGGCAGAAATCGTTTCAATGGAATAGAAAGAATAATAGCTCAAATAGAGTAGACTGAAAAGAGAATACCTTAATAATATTGGCAATATCATCACTCCACTCTAATGCCTATTCAGCAAATTAGATATTTAGTCAATAAATATCTAATTTGTTTATTCAGTCATTTAACAGTTCTCCCTAGCAAGAAGCTAAGGTTTCCAGGTAGTTAAGGGATGGACCCTATCCTTGAAGGCATTATCTTTTAGATAACTTAGAACTCCCAGGAATATATCATTAAGTTCTAGAAATTTTTCGATTATAGCTGTTCAATTTTGTACCTGCCAAAAGGTGATTTAAAATTTTATATCTCCCTGATGCTTTTTTCAGGAAAATTAAGATAAGGCTTGATCTAGTTATACACCTTTTCAAATTCTTCACTCTGGCAAGTGTTTCCATTCATTTTATAATGTTTTTTATGTTCAGTATATTTAAAAAAATCCTTTCATGAGTTTAAATGAAGTAGAGGATGGCTATTCATACTCATAACTTCTTTAACAAGTTATCTTTATTTGCCCTAAATTCTTGTGCTAAATGACTTGGCAGTTTGGGGTCAATAGCTGACTATGAATAGATTCTCTTATTAAATTCGCTAGTTCTTCAATAACAGCAGAGAACTCATTACAATGAATGAGTTTCTTAGTGCAGTAATTAGAGAGTTTGATATTGATTCTCTATGCTGTGACAATTGCTGGCATTTCTGTAACAAAAATAACCATTATATTTAGAGACTCCTTTAAATACTGAATAGAAATAGAAGCACAGATACATCCATTATTATATCAAAAGTAGTTAATTTCTTTTCTCTACCACAATCCAAAGATAATGAACTGTTCTTCTACTTTACTGACTTGAGATACAGATTAGATTGCTCTTTCAGACTATTTTACTTTCAAAATGAAAGATGTTTATTATTATCACTGATACAAGGTTAGGGTTTATTTCAATGTCTATCATACTGAAATTTTAAAAGTAAAAGAAGCCCGTGATCGCACCATTCAGAAATAATTATTGTTATATATATATATATATATATATATATATATATATATATATGTGAAGTTGCTCAATTGTGCCTGACTCTCTGCAACCCCATGGACTGTAGCCTACCAGG
Organism: Ovis aries; assembly: GCF_016772045.2. Lineage (NCBI taxonomy): Eukaryota > Metazoa > Chordata > Mammalia > Artiodactyla > Bovidae > Ovis > Ovis aries. The sequence goes on from NC_056055.1 coordinate 18,891,193, forward strand.
CTCCTCCATCCATAAGATTTTCCAGGCAAGAGTACTGGAATGGGTTGCCATTTTCCTTCTCCATGGGATCTTTCCAACCCTGGGATCGAACCCAGGTCTCCTGCACTGCAGGCAGACGCTTTACCATCTAAGCCACCAGGGAAGCCCTTTTATATATATATATATATTTTGCAAATATTTTTCTGTGCTTTTGTCTAAATTTAATGCTTGAGAATAGGTCTTGCTAGTATACCAATGCTCCTTTGTATTTTTCAGGGAATACTTTTATTTAGTTGATTTTTTTCTGTTTTCAAAGAAAATATTGGTTTTTGTAGAATATTTAGTGCTTCAGAGTAATAAGAAATCCCTTCACCACTAATCTTATCACCCAAATTAAAAAAAGAGCCAATAGTAACATTTGGGTGGTTATCCTTCCAGAATACATTTTACATTTGTAGTTAGTTTACATTAATAGAGTATTTACTGTGGATAATTTTGTATAGATTAAATCATATTATGCATATGTTTTGCAGCTTGCTTTATTAAAAAAAATTAAGTCATTACATCTTTTAATGGAAATGAATGCAGAGGATATCCTTATGTGGTTGTAACTTATTTAATCAATCATTTATTAAGGAGCACTTAAATTCTTCTTTTCAGTTATTTTTTACTCTTTTGAGTTGTGATGAACATTCTTGTGCCTTCTCATTTGAACTCTTGTCAGTGCATCTCCTTGTCTATCCTTAATCTCAAAGTAGTATTCTCTTAAAATGTAACTCAAGTGTTTTGGCCATTGAAATGATATAGCTATAAATATATACATTGTTAATGGTCTGTTTCTGGGTGTTTTGGACTCTTATATCTCCCCTTGGTTTTCTTTTATGAGGAAGTCAGCAGGGTCAGATGGGGTCATAATGTATCATCTAATGTTTAAGAAGGGAAATAGGGCATTACAACCCCCTCCTGTGAGACAAGTGGGTACGCAATGAATAACTCCTTTTATATGAAGTCCTAGGAAATGAAAACAAATCTATACAGACAGAAACTCAGTCATCAGTTGCTGGTGATGGTACAGGATGGGAGGGGCAGGGCAGGGAGATTACAAAGGAGATGAGGAAGCTTTTGGAGTATGATGGATCTGTTCATACTCTTGATTGTAATGACAGTTTCATAAGAGTATACAAATGACAAAACAAAATAAATTGGACACCTTAAAATGTGCGGTTATTGCATGTCAATTATACTGACAATTATTGATAAATTTGTCAAAAATATTACAGAAAAGTATTAATAATGGACACAGATACAGACACAGCTTTCAAATACAATAGATACTGAATTGCAACCTAATATTACATATTTACATTTTGCTTTTAAATTTATTAAGAACTTTAATTACATATTCCCACTTAATCCTCCCAATAGTTTTGCTGGGTATGCTAGTCAGGCATTTTAATCCCATTTTACAGCTGAGAAAACTGAGACTCAGAAAAGTTAAGTTGCCCACGATCAAAAAGCTACGAAGCACTGGGTCTAGACTTTGCCTGTGCTGTGCTGACTTTCCATTCTGTGCAGTTTTCTATGACATTGCATTGACTCCCTCTCATCAGTTACACTTTTGATCCCTGATTTTTATGATCTCTAACTTGATGTTGCATTAAGCATTATACAGATCTGGAGAATATTATTCAACCTTCAAAAAGGAAGGAAATTCTGACACATGCTATATCATGGATGCACAGGGGGAAAACCATTGTAAAATTTAATTTATATGACATATCTAGAATAGTCAGATTCATAGAAACAAAATAAAATGGTGCTTTCCAGGGACTGCAAGGAAGGGAGAATAAGACATTATTTAATGTGAACAAAGTTTCAACTTTGTAAAATGCAAAGAGTTCTGGAGATGGAAGTTAGTAATAGTTGCACAATAATGTGAATGTACCTGGTGCGGTGAACTGTACACTTAACAATAGTTAGATAATAAAGTTAATGTTATGTGTATTTTATTACAGCTTAAACAAAATTTTGACGTGAGGTTTTTAACATACTCTTTACGTTACTCTTTGGACAGGTGGAAACCTAGGAAGCTTGTGTGGGCTTATTACAAAAACAACAGCAACAACAACAAAGTGTCAACTGTTGACTTTGTTGATGTTCTCAGCATGCACTGAGACTTGTTATAGACTGCTAGCAAAGCCAGGCTACAGTGAGCCTATCCCTATACAGAAAGGGAGTGAAATAAAGCATATGAAATGTTCTCTGCCTCAGGCCTGCAGTCTGACTGGAAATCCCATGATTTGGAGCCTTAAAGAACTGGGAAAAATCAACTTCTGTACTCGGTCAGTTCTGCCACAATTTTTAGCTGCAGTCATCCTCTTGATTGCTTCTAGATCATTCTCTACATAGTAGCCAAAAAAATAATTATGGTGTTATGCTAAGTGAAATAAGTCAGAAAAATACAAACACCAGATGATCTCACTCATATGTGGATTCTAAAATAGTTGAACACAGAGAAGTAGAGAATAGAATGGTGATTGCCAGGGGCTGGTGGTGGTCGAAATGGGGAGATATTTGTCAAATAGGAAAAAAAATTTATTTATAAGATGAATAAATTCTGGGAATCTAATGTAAAGAATAGTGACTGTGGTCAACAACACTATTATATATACTTGAAAGTTGCTACGAAAGTAGATCTTAAATGTTCTCAACACTCACACACACACATGCACAGTATGATAATTAACTAACCTTATTGTGGTAATCATTTCATGATATATAAGAATATTAAATCATATTGTACACCTTAAACTTACACAATGTTATATGTAAATTACATCTCAATAAAGCTGAAAAAAATACATCATTTCATGTTGTCAATTCCTAAAGGCTTCCTATTTCATGTAGTACAGTATCTAAACATGTCAGTGTGACATATAAGGTGCTATGTCATCTGATCCTCAGTATCTGGGCCTTTTGGAGCTACTTGTAGCACTCTGCCTCTCTCAGCATTCCCCAGGCCACTGACACTCTTTTTTTAAACATGTCAAACTCCTGCCACAGGTCATTTGCACATGCTACCACATTGCTTGAAAGGCTCTTTCCTCTACTTTTCAAATGGCTTCTTCCTTGTCCTTTGGATCTCAAATATTACTTCTTCACAGAAGTCTCTTATGAGTACCTTATTTAACATGGATCCATCTATTATTCTCTATCTCTTTCCCTCTTTGTTAACTTTATGACATTTAACACAATTTGTAATTATGTCATTATTGATTCACTTTATTTTTCTGTTGCCCTGACTTGAGTCTCAGCTCTTGAAGTGCTGGAACTTTTGTTTGTTTTGTTTGCTATTAGCCAGAGTACCTAGCAGGAATTAGGCACTTAATAGCAAATCAATAAAAATTTGTTGACTGATTAAGTGAATAAAAACAAAAATTAAATACAACCTAAGTACCATCAATAGAGGAATAGGTTTTCTATAAAGTGCCATTCTATTGTTTAATAGAATGAGAGAGATGCCTATATAATATTGTTACATGAAAAAGCAGGTACATAACAGTGCACTCTTGCAGTAATATATTTAATAAAAATGTAGAAATGTGATTCATGGATTGATTCTGGAAAGAATTATCATAAAATATAGGTCAGAGGGAACCTCAAGAATTCCAACTCACTTCTAGCATTCAGAAATATGTGCTTTCTCACCTAGAGGAGGCATGAGTATAAGATAGCTTCAGGCTCTCCAGGAGGAGCATCAGATGGCCTTGTAGACTTTGCAGTTTTGAGCTTGAGGCCACTTCTTTTTCCAAGTTATGCCTTCATCTTCTTTGCCTCAGAGATAAGAGTCTCTTCCTGCAGCACTTTAACACTGTGATCACCAACAGTTATGCTTCTTTTCCCAGCCTGGCCACAGAGTGGAACACAATCTCCAAGAATATGCTTTCCTTGATATTCTGAAAGGAATGTATGAAGTACTTGGGCATGAAGTAGCTGAGCAACAATGCCTCAGAGTCACAGGCAAGCAGGAGTGGTGGGGAAACCCATCCTGTGTTTCTAGGAAGGATTGTGGTATAACACTAGGGTATAAAATTTTAAATCTCCATCAGTGGCAGTAGGCAATTTCCAGCTCAGTCTGGATCGCTGCCAACTTACTGGTGTATAGTTCCATGAACATAGATTTCGAGAATGCATTTTCTCTTATTGAGACATTTTGAATATATAATATTAAAAGTATTTTCCTTCAATTCCTGATTATAGGAAGACCAGTCTTCTTCCTTACTCCATGATCCCTGCATCTGACTATGAAATAGAAATGATTACCCTCTTGAAACCATTAGGAGAAAATATTCTGTCCTCATCCCCTCACTCATGCACCCCATAGAAGGAAGCTCTTAACTGAATGGGAGAAGGTCTTCAGAGTTACAGGCTTCTGTAAGAAACCACTTGCCCTACAGGTTACATATATTCATTCCTTTCCCCTCTCCTGGCTTCTCCCTGTGGCAAGCCTAGTAGTTATTATTTACCAAAAAAATGTTTTGATATTTCTCCCTTTGCAAATTCTATTTCTCAACATGTTCAGAAAGATGAAAGAGAAAGGTCTCCATGGAAATGTTCATTGCCTTCATGGCTTAAGTCTCATATTGATGGATGTCTATCTCTGATCCACAAAGTACCAAGTAATGTGGATGCTTAAGACAGAATGAGGTAACAATATATTTAAGTAACATTTATGGAATTTAGCAAGCAAAGGCCGCAAACAAAGCTAATGAATGAATGAAGATAAAAAGAGCTAATATTTAGTGAACACAAGCTAGGTGCCAGAGGCACACACAATTGGTAACATACTTCATCAATCAGGGTCCTTTCCAGAAACAAAGTTCCACTCAGATGATTTCAGCTCCAGGACCTTTAATGAAGGGACTGTTTACAGAAGACTAGACAAAGTTGAGAGAACCAACAATGGATGCTGAAGCATCCAGGAGTAGGAATGGGCAAAAGCCATTAATTATGATGCTTCAACCTGAAGGGCTAGAGGAAAAATAGTGTTGCCAGGGCCCAGTAGCAGCAGAGCCCCTGGAGAAGGGGCTGTGGGACAGAAGGAGAAGGGTCAAATCTACTGCCACAATGTGCCAGAACCAGAATATTTAAGCAGAGAGAAAGTACTGAAGAAAAACCAGCTACTTCCCCCTTTTTCCCTGTCTCTTATCAGTGCCAGAAGCAATCAGAAATAAGCCAGAGAGTCTGGATGATGCAGTGTGTAGGGATCAGCCTTAGAGCACAGAAGAGGGTAGAGAAGGACAGAGAATGAATTGATCAGAGCAAGGAAGGGTGAGAGAAAATGAAAAGCAGAGAACACAAATGAGTGATATAAATTACTTAATTTTTAAAACTATCTTGTGAGATAAATACAGTTACTCTCATTCTACGTTTTTTAAAAAGTGAGATTTAGAGATGGTAAATAAACTGTTCCATTAGAGTCTACAGGCTGAACAACTAAACTATTCTAGATGCAAAGTATATGCCCCCAGAAATGTTTGCTTCAATAATTAATTGATTAAATAGGATCTATAGTTGATGTAATTAGGCATGCATTTTCTTTATAAATATAAGCTAATTAATCATAGTAATTTTTGGTCCATAAAAAAGAGATGGCTTTTATCCCCTGAGATACCAAATGCCACTTAATTAGGATTAGGAAACAAATGAAGGAACATACAGATTAGAGCTGAAAGGCAGAGGAAGCAGAGATTCACAAGAAACGGAGAACACAAAAGGCAGGTTCTTAGGAAGCCAACAGAGCCAAGTCCTAGCTGAGTTCCAAACATCTTTCCTCCTCATGTCTGTTGTGATTCAGACCAAAGGTGTCAATTAAGTGTCTAAGCACGTGATTCCTGCCTGACTTTGAGCACTTCCATGTGCTGTTGCCTGGGCCTGAGATAACTTTCTTCCCTTTCTTTTCCAGATCTAATTATCCAATCTGTTTTTCAAAGCCATGTTCAAAGCCGTTTCCTATATGAGATCCTCCTTAAAGCTAGGGATGTGTCTTATACTTCTGTGTACTCGTCATGCCTTACAAATAGCCTGAAACATGTAAGACACTGTGAATGTGCTTAAATTAATTAAACTAAGGAGAAATGATAATTGAGTTCTGAAGCTTGCAGACTTTGGGGGAAGCAACATAGACAAAGGACTGAAATTGGGTAGGTATTATACAGGTAGACCAAATTGATACTTCACTTTTCTCATTTTACATGTTATCTTCTCTCTTATAGTTGATAGCTAAAGTTGACCTGAATCATTTTGATCACAAATATACGCTATCCCTTCCCTAATAGAATGGCTTCATTTTAATATAATCTTTTTAGGAGTTATTGTTTATCTCAGTTTTGACTAGTCTTAGAATCCATTATTAAAAGCTTCTTTTCTCCCCATTCCTCCCACCCTCCATGCACTCAGATTTATATGGAGTTGATTGATGTGTTAGTGAAACATCATACAAGGCATGGAAGAGGCTATGATGTGGATAAAATGTGGTTTCTGACACTAGAAAGTTTGGGCTATAGCAGGAAGAGTAAGAAAAGATATGCAGTAATTGATCAAAAGAATATAATTTTTGAGGTGCAAACATAATTTCTAGAGTGTAAAGAGATGAGAGAACTCACTTCTTTTATTTCTATTTGGGTATAGATGTTTTACAATTTTGTGTTGGTTTCTGCTGTACAACAAAGTGAATCAGCTGTGAAAGTGAAATTTGCTCAGTCATGTCCAGCTCTTTGCAACCTCATGGACTGTAGGCCAGAATACTGGAGCGTGAGCCATTCCCTTCTCCAGGGGATCTTCCCAACTCAGGAATCGAACCCAGGTCTCCCACATTGCAGGTAGATTTTTTACCAGCTGAGACACCAGGGAAGCCCAGAAATACTGGAGCGGGTAGCCTATCCCTTCTCCAGAAGATCTTCCTGACCCAGGAATTGAACCGAGGTCTCCTGGACTGCAGGCAGTTTCTTAACCAGCTAAGCTACCAGGGAATCAGCTATATGTATACATGTGTCCCCTCCCTCTTAAACCTCCCTCCCACTCTCTTCCATCTCACCCCTCTAGGTCACCACAGAATACCAAGCTGAGCTCCCTGCCCTATACTGCAGAACTCACTTCTAAAAAGGAGAATAGGAAGGGCTACATGAAGAATACAACATCTTTTTATTTTTATCCAGTTTTCAAAATGCCATAGACTTTATGTTTATGAACCAAGGACCAGCTAGAAGAATTATAAAGGTTTTTGCTACCTCTTTTAAAAGGATTAGAAAGGGAATGGCATTCAAATTTAGAGTGACACTGGAAGAAACGGGGACAAAGATGCATGCCATAGAGGATGATTTATAAAATTATTCAATTCAAGGAAGCAGATGCTCAGAAACTAACATGACTCAGTTCAGTTCAGTTCAGTTGCTCAGTCGTATCCGACTCTTTGTGACCCCATGAATCGCAGCACGCCAGGTCGCCCTGTCCATCACCAACTCCCGGAGTTCACTCAAACTCCTGTCCATCGTGTCAGTGATGCCATCCAGCCATCTCATCCTCTGTCATCCCCTTTTCCTCCTGCCCCCAATCCCTCCCAGCATCAGAGTCTTTTCCAATGAGTCAACTCTTTGCATGAAGTGGCCAAAGTACTGGAGTTTCAGCTTCAGCATCACTCCTTCCAAAGAACACCCAGGACTGATCTCCTTTAGAATGGACTGCTTGGATCTCCTTGCAGTCCACGGGACTCTCAAGAGTCCTCCAACACCACAGTTCAAAAGCATCAATTCTTCAGCGGTCAGCTTTCTTCACAGTCCAACTCTCACATCCATACATGACCACTGGAAAAACCATAGCCTTGACTAGACGGACCTTTGTTGGCAAAGTAATGTCTCTGCTTTTGAATATGCTATCTAGGTTGGTCATAACTTTCCTTCCAAGATTGTAAGATTTTTTGTCCTTCCCCTTTGCCTGCCCCTCATTAATAAGAACAAATTTTCACCTCCTTGGGAGTGATATGAGAATGCATGATGGGAAAACTGTATCCATTTCCATTATAGAGGACATCTTTACAGACCATAACGTGAGGGGTTCTACTGGATGGGAGATACCCAGCTCCCCTATACCACTTTGAAGCTCCAGAAATTGGACAATAATTAAGTGATCCTATGACAGGCAATTTTAATTTTGAGACATTTGAATTTCAGTCTCAAGTATTAGATTATCTTAGTTGACATGTAAGTCATATCACAAATGACAACAAAACTATTAGAGATACTGAGAAGGATTCCCACATTTTTACTAGGTTGAAGGAACTTTCCTGAAAGGCTCTGAGTCACCTATCACACAGGGTTTTGAATGTACAGCAGACTTTAGAGAAGGATGAAGACTTTCCCACTTTATTATGTGGGGTAGTTGGCCCTTCCTGATTCTGCATCTCAAGCACCCTCATAAAGATTCAGTAGTGTCGTTACTCTCAGCTGGCAAAGACTTTGAAATATCACTTTCATTCTCACTTTTCCTATTAAACTTTTTCATAGAAGAGTGAATGTGGAGATTTATTTTCTTTCTAATGTAAACTGTCTCCTAAATACACAGAGATTAAAAGGCCAGAGTGGTTATTATTATTTTATAGTTTTAAATAACATTTCTTCCATTATGGCATGTCATGTATCATTATAGATATTTTAAGAAATTGTAAAGGTTCCATTTGGGATTGCTGGCCAGATTCTCTTTTTGCTTTTTCTTCCCATTTTTCAAGCATTGCTCTTTGAAATGGCAAACAATAGCAAAATGTTTTTCCTTTTATTTAATGAAATGATCTGTCTTGAGAATGAATTAGTTTCTCAAGGCCCTATTCAAACATAAGACTCAATGGCTATGATCAAGTTTGTTAAATATAAAGAAAATTCTCACACGGAAAACAAATCTAGACTGAAACCTCTAAGGTCCTTTCTAGCTCTTAATATTCCAAAACAGCATTTCTTTTTTAATATAGCTAGAATCTTAGAAGATGCCAGTACACCAGGTTCAGGTTATAATCTAGGACCATGGAAGATATTTTCACCAGCCATTTTCCTCTTCAATATTAGCCAGACATCTGGTCTACACTGTACCCATCAATCTCCTTTCTTGCCTTGAGTTTTTATGATATTGATTACCGTAGGGTTGGGAGATTTTATTGCATAAAGTTTAAAGGATGTGTACACTTGATAAGGAACACAAAAGTAACTAAAAACTCTCCACTATAAAACATCCAGTATTTCATACAGTCTATTTCCTTCCTTATCCCCTAAAGATAGTTCTGATTCTATCACATCAGGCCTTCAGTAGCTTCAGTTGCCATCAGCAAAAAGTAAATTTCCTTAGTGTGACATACAACGTCAGACTCTCAGCCTCATGCCATCTTCATTTATGACTTTATTCCAGGCAGGCCTTTCTCTTGCTTTTCCTATGTTACTGGACTTTTCTAAACAAGGCTTTCCCCCCTCTCCATTTCTGTGTCTGTCTGTCATTCCTTCTGTTTAGAAATTACCTGCTTCTCATGATGACCGTCAACAATTAACAGCGGACACCTCCCTTAGCAAGTGGTCACATAACTAGTCACCCTTCTCTAATGCTGTTGCGCTTTGCATGTACCTCGATTGTAGCTCTTCTCTGATAGAACTGTGGTTATTTGCAGGCTCACTCCTCGGAGAAGGCAATGGCACCCCACTCCAGTACTCTTGCCTGGAGAATTCCAAGGACAAGGGAGCCTGGTAAGCTGCCGTCTATGGGGTCGCACAGAGTCGGACACGACTGAAGTGACTTAGCAGTAGCAGCAGGCTCACTCCTACTAATAGACACTCTTTTTGAGGGTATGGACAGTGTTAACTCAGTAAAGTGCTTATGACTCCACACATTTTCTTATATTTTAGACTGAACTATATAAAACTGCTAATATTTAACGATTTTTTGACCTCAAAAATGACAATACTTATATTATTTTTGCCCCATTTCATATTAAAAATACCTCTCAAAATCCTGTTGAAAATACACTGAGACAGACAGTATGCTCACCAGGTATTGCATTTGAAGCTCTATACTTCCTGACTCCGTTGCTACTGATACGGACCTTACAGTGAGGCCTGATCAATAAAGCAACAAAAAGGTGAACAGAAGTGTGCCCCTTGGTAGCTGAAACAGTGAAAATAGCACATACATTTTTCCAGGTGCTCATCTCTTGCTATAATGACCAGGGAAACTGCATGTTCCAGATGGTGCAGCTACAGATGGTAAAACTTTTTAGCTTGGGCTGCTGGTGCGATAAACACTTGACTTGAACTTCCTTGGGTTCCCACCAAAAGGAAAACACCATCTCTTGCAAAGTTTAGTCTCAAAAAAAAAAAAAAGAAAGAAAGAAAGAAAACCAACTTATAACAGTGCTGTAAATTCTGGATATATATTGAATAGATCAACTTCTTACTATCATTATTTATGTGTGTAGTGTATATCAGGAAAATAGAGAATAGCAGCATTAGATCTGGAATGATTAAAGGAGTCTTTATGAGAGTCAGTCAGAGAAACCTCTCAACTGTGCCAAGCCTAGTCTAACATGAGATCAATTACCTTTCTATCTCCAGAGGTGTTAACCTTGAATTTCCAATTAGCAAATGATTCTAAACAAAAGAAGGCAGATGTTGTAGTAAACCACTCACTTTGTGCATGCATCTTTAATAAGTTCCTTTTAAAAGCCTTATTTTTAGACAGTGCTCAACTGCATGTTAACAAATCCCCAACAAAGAATTTTACATTAAAAAATTCTTAGTTCAGAAGGAGAATAACACCTCTAATAATTCTGTGAGAATCACATTTACATTAAAAAATTCTTAGTTCAGAAGGAGAATAACACCTCTAATAATTCTGTGAGAATCACAGGGCACTGAGACTGTCAATAAGATATTAATAACTTTATTCTCCAGACTTTTGTTGAAACCAAGACAATAATTATCTGAGTTGTTATCTCTCCAGTTACATATTTCCAAATTAGAATATAAAGGCATCATTGTTATGTACAAAATCCCATGGACGAAGGAGCCTGGTAGGCTGCAGTCCATGGGGTCGCACAGAGTCGGACACGACTGAAGTGACTTAGCAGCAGCAGCAGCAGCAATAATATATGTGTATTTAAGCATTTTAATCAAAAGACTTGTAAGATTAAGGGTCATTTTTATTATCTTCTTTATACTTTGCTTTTTCCAAAATATTAATAGTTATCTACATTATTTTTATAATCAGAGAAATATATTTTTAAATTCAAACATTTTAGCCTTTTGATTCAATTGGTTCTTGGTGCTATCTATCCACCCGCTCCTCCTCATCTACAGTCATAAACTTTAAAGACAGATATGGTATCATACCACTTATTATGCCCTTTACCACCTCTGTCTGTCTTTCCTTTTTTGAAATTTATTTATTTTAATTGGAAGCTAATCACTTTACAACATTGTAGTGATTTTTGCCATACATTGACATGAATCAGCCATGGGACATCCTGAGCTCACCTCCCTCCCCACCCCCTCTCTCAGGGTTGTCGCAGAGCACCAGCTTTGCGTGCCCTGTTTCATGCGTCGAACTTGGACTGGTGATCTATTTCACATATGGTAATATACATATTCCAGTGCTATTCTCACAAATCATCCCACCCTTGCCTTCTCCCAAAGAGTCCAAAGGTCTGTTTTTTATATCTGTGTCTCTTTTGCTGTCTCGCATACAGGCTAATCATTACCATCTTTCTAAATTCCATATGTATGTGTTAATATGCTGTATTGGTGTTTTTCTTTCTGACTTACTTCACTCTGTATAATAGGCTGCAGTTTCATCCACCTCATTAGAACTGATTCAAATGCATTCTTTTTAATGGCTGAGTAATATTCCAATGTGTATATGTGCCACAGCTTTCTTATCCATTTGTCTGCTCATGGACATCTAGGTTGCTTCCATGTCCTAGCTATAGTAAACAGTGATGCAATGAATATTGGGGTACACGTGTCTCTTTCAATTCTGGTTTCGTTGGTGTGTATGCCCAGCAGTGGGATTGCTGGGTTGTATGGCAATTCTATTTCTAGTTTTTTGAGGAATCTCCACACGGTTCTCCATAGTGGCTGTACTGGATTGCATTCCCACCAACAGAGTAAGAGGGTTTCTTTTTCTCCACACCCTCTTCAGCATTTATCATACCTCTGTCTTTCAAAGCTTCTTTGAGGATGGAAACTCTTGTTATACATAAGCCAGATATAACACAAAACTCTCTGCATCCCCACTGGCAAAGTTCATAAAGAAGACCACTTTTACTTTACTTCTAGATACTCCTGCTTCAGCTGATGTGCCCCAACTTCTTGTCCTAAGTAATGTAACATCCCTGCCCATTCAATACAATCTGTAATCTCTTGGCTCAAAGCCAAAATCATTCAAACTCTTTCTATGCCTTTTTATCCAAGCCATACTATTCATTTCCAGAAATTCACATCCAATCCTCTTACCTTATTCAAAGCAATGGCATCTATGTATGGCCTTCAACTCCTCATACAACACTTTAATAATAAAGTGGAGAGAAGAAGAATATGAGTTTCTTTTTCATATCAGTGGATCTACCATCTGGAACAGCAATCTTTTCACATGATGTTCAATAAGTAACTATAAAATCAATCTATCAGGAAATTATAACATATTGCAGTAATCTCTTGCTCTGTCTAAACTTAGGAAAGGAAAAGGAGCATCTCTGTTCAAGTCAGTAGACCCTCCATGTTTTGAGTAGACAACATTTATGTGCATACATGCACACACACAATCCTCCAGGTAAGGTTGAGTGGCTCACCAAACGATCCTCATTTTGTCCTCCCAAATCTCCATCTCAGTTTCTCCTGAAGTACTGTATCACAGATAATTGTCACTGATCCCAAATAAAGTCCTTATACTCCCCAGTTCAGGCCCTTTCATTTCCATTTCTCCTGAGAGTCAATTCACTTCTCCCACAAAGGGGCTTCTCCCTTTGTGGCTACTTCTCCCACAAAGGCTTTTCCCAGAAGAAATGGGAAAGTCTACATCATTAATACATTGATGTAAAGAGCTGATAGTATATTTGGTTGGCACAGCATTCTGGAAAGCAGTTTTGTGATAAATATGAAGTGTTAAACTTCTGCATAAACTATGTCCTCCAACTTTTACTTCTGGTTATTTGTCCTAAGGAAATATGGATATGGATATGTACAAAGTTTGCCTTAAAATGTTTATATAAAATTATGATGTTTTTAGAAGAAAATGTTAACTGCTTTTATTTCAACATAATATGATTACATCTTTTATTTTCTTCTTAATAGGTTTTTAAAATATATTTGAATGTTTCTATGATAAAACTAATCAGACATAAGAATTCCCATTTCTAACCTGAGGGTAGGCCTTGTCCACAGGCAATCAGCAGGACTGAGTGACTGATTCAAATAACTTCACTTTTTATGTAAAAATTTTCCCTCCAGAATCAGAAGAAGGGTGTTGTCAAGCCAACATTTATTTAAGAAGTATTCTTCTAACGTAGAAGAAGGGCCATTAATCCAAACTGCTGTAACAAGCAGATCTTTGAAAAAGTCACTTCCCACTTGAACCATCTGCTAAAATCCTTCTTTAGCCACTCAGGTTAGTAATCCATATTTGCTCTATTGTACAGTTATAAATCATCAGCCCCCTGATTTAGTTTGAATTACTGAAAATCCCTCAAAAAGAGTGCAAATACAGAAATGTTGTTTCCATGTGTTAATGTTCCTGGGAATATTCCCTGGCCAAAGGGAATAGCTGACACCCAGGGACTGGTTGATGACAGAGAGCAAATGTCTGAAATCCTTACCTCAACTTATAAAAATCTCTGAATTGATATTTCAAATGATGTTCCCTACAATACTGCCTGGGGCAACAATATGATGGAGCCAGGTCATAGCTTACCCACAAACCTAAGTTTTGAATATTCAGGGCAAGTACACTGGACTTGTTATCAAAAGACATTGGGGCTCAGCAATTACCTTAACTTATTGAGCAAAGCTGTTTGGCCTCTGGGGGCCACAGTGTCATTACTACATCATTTTAAATACATTAAATACATTACAGTGTATTCAAAATGGAATAATTCCTACTTCTCAAGTATATTGTGAGGATTAAATAAGAAAGGTCTGGCTCACGGTAAATATTTATTAAAATAAGAATATGCTAGGAAAAATAGTAACTGACCAAAGGATATTGTTTTCAGCTTGCCCAGTGAGCTGTTTGTCATTTTCCTTTACAATGCCTTTTTTCTATTTCTTCTGGCATTTTCTTGACCAGTAAGGTCATGTGGTGATAAAGAATACAGCCTTAGGAATGAAGAGACAGGTTTCAATCCAAGCTGTGAACCTGTGATATGGAATAAAGCTTTCTGGGTTACAATGACCTTAACTACACAAAGCAGGATAGCTATTTATGTGAAGGTATCCTGAAGTTACAGAATTGCATGATCTTATCTTTTCACCTTTATTTCATACAAATTATGAATCAAGCTTGAACCTCTCTAGTTCCTCTTTACACATAAAACAGCATCGCTCCCCAAGTATCTGTAAGTATTCCAGTCACAGCTTAGCTGTGAGAATGTAATAGAGGTTTAGAGAGAGACTCTGAGAATGCTATGATGCACTTCAGCTTGAACTGCTTCCAGTGAAGCCATTGGCAAGCAGATCTTTCTCTTCCTCCATGTCATAGTCATGAATTGGGAACTAATTGGGTTTGACTCACTACATGTCTAACCTTCCAGGTCACCGGCTAAGCTGTTAGGTAAAACTTGGGTCGCTCTAGTTTTTGCCCTGGACATCATATATGCATCACTTACCTTGATTGCCTCAGTCAGTGCTTTTTCCCTTTAACTCACTCAAGCTTCTGGAAGGTTTTCTTCTTATCATCTGCAACAAAATATCTATCAAAACTGAGATCTCAGAGCCTCAGATAAGAAACCGGTTAAGGTATCTTAGGTCATTTATCTGCACCTTGAAGAGGTATTATTCCTATGATCTATTGTTTTCTTTCAACAAAATTTCCTCTCTGAGATCCCTGTGTATCTCTTGGTACCTCTGATTATTTCTGATTTTGAATAGCAGTATTTCAGATTTAATATAATAAATATATACTGAGATTTCATGCCAATATTACTTTGGGAACCAAATTTAACTGGTACCTAAAATTAATAAAATGTTACCTTTTATTTTTAAGCCAATATTTTACTTTCAATATTTACTTCATACCAAAATTTCTATAATTCACTTAAAAGGCACCTTGGTAAGGAGGAAATGACCTATTAGACTTTTGAGTTATAGGTTGAATCTGATTCTGTGAGTTCTAGACAGTTTCCATAAAAGAAACCTCTGTATGAAACACATAAAAGCTTGAAATGTCTCATTTCTGGAAAAGCTTGCTTAGAATTTATTTTAAGAGAAAAATACCCAAGATGGTTGTAGAACTACCACTTGAGGAACAGGCACCAATCATAAGACATCGCTTCTGAAAGTGCTGTCTAGTCAAAAGCCCTTGCTAGCTAACAAAACATTGTAAGAATGCCAGAATGTTCAACAAGAGTGGTGGTTCTCTGGAAGTAGCTGAGGTTGTAGCAATGATTAAGACAACTTTGGAACCCTGGGCTATAGGAACAAAGGTATTAAGTGCAGGCCTTTGTGGAACACATACGTATGTGGTTGGTAAGTGAGGTACCGCAGACAATGAATAAAGTTCAAGGAGGCTGTAAATGTTGAAGATGGTCTTGACAACTGTTGGAAGTTAGCTAGGTGCTTACCCAGTCCCTCCCTATGGTTTCTGCAGTGCTATCCAAGGTCATATCTTTGAGAGCCAATCCAAAATGTTATTTGTTGATGCAAACCAAAGTAAAGCAAACTGAAACAGAATAATTGCAGCTTTAATCTTGGTCCTTTTTGGATAGTTCAGTTCAGTCGCTCAGTCATGTCCAAACCTTTGCAAACCCATGGACTGCAGCATGCCAGGCCTCCCTGTCCATCACCGACTCCTGGAGCTTGCTCAAACTCATGTCCATTGAGCCGGTGATGCCATCCAACTGTCTCATCCTCTGTCGTCCCCTTCTCCTCCTGCCTTCAGTCTTTCCCAGCATCAGGGTCTTTTCCAATGAGTCAGTTCTTCGCATCAGGTGGCCACAGTATTGGAACTTCAGCTTAAGCATCAGTCCTTCCAATGAGTATCCAGGACTGATTTCCTTTAGGATTGACTGATTTGATCTGCTTGCAGTCCAAGGGGACTCTCAAGAGTCTTTTCCAACACCACAGTTCAAAAGCATCAATTCTTCAGTACTCTGCTTTCTTTATGGTCCAACTCTCACATCCATGCATGACTACTGGAAAAACCATAGCTTTAAGTGGGTTCCAATTCTAGCGCTGACATTCACCAGCAATATGATTTGGGGCAAGTTCCTTCAACTCTCTAGGCCTTGCTTTTCTTATCAATAAATTAGACAAAGTAATGCATACCTTATAAGGTCATTGTGGGGATTAAATTCAAAGTATATATAACATACTTCCTATGTAATAGGTCCTTAATAAATGGCAGCTGTAATTACAATTAGGTTAATGATGTATGATAGTGCTAACAGTGATTTTTAAACAAATATCACAGTGTTTGGCACACAGTAAGAAATTAGCACTTCTTTTTCTTCCCTTCTCATTTGAGACTACTTCATGTCTATAATTTACAGTGTAATCTACCAATAGCTTTTCTCCCTGATGTCCCAAAGAAAAATATACTGCATTTTTCTCTAAAGAGTTTTAAAATTCTTCTCTAAGAAAGATATCTGTTGTGTTTTAGGTTAGAAGTGGGAAAAATGGCCTTTGGAATCAGAATAGTTCATTTTTTCCCCTTTCACTATTCTCTAAGTTGTAATGAACATCTCTGTTAGAGTCATTTTTCTCTTATATGAAGAGAATATTAATTGCACCAAAGCTCCTGAACCTTGCTGCATCCAAAATATAATGACAGTAGCTACCATTTGAGAACACTTGCAGTGCATAGGTGTACCATCTTATTTAATGATTACAATATTATTACATGATTATTGCTACCATTTTCATTTTTCAGATGAGGAAAATTTGGCTGATAAAGGTAAAAATACAACTGGACCTAGGTCACATAGCTAATAGGCAACAGAGCTGGGATTTAAACCTCTGTCTGACTCTAAAGAATATGCTGGTATTCACTATGCCATACGTCTCCTCGGCAAAGGTGGAAACACTAAGAAAGCTTATTCTCTTAGGGAACTATAAAATAATAAAAATTGAGTGAACCAAATGTCAACTTTCTCATTAAGATAGGAAGTACACACAATATAAAAATGATAAATCAGTTAACATTTGTTTTTTACAACATCAGTGTTCCACGAGAAAACTAAATTCAACCATCTTTGTCCCAACTAATCTTTTCAACATTAATAATTTCCTAAAGTAAATTATGAACTGGGAATTAATTTAATGAGCTTTTCTTCCTAATGACATAAGCCTCATATCATCATAGTTTCCAAAGCAAATTGCCATTTAAGTTATCAAAAAATGTGGACTGCAGCCCTGTATGGAATTCAGAGTTAAAAACAGAATTCAATCATTAGAATTTGTCATTGAAGTGGACCCTTTCATTCTTAAAAAGAAAAAGGTGTGTTAAAATAGCCAGCAGCCTAAATTCCTTAGCAATTTAATGATGTTTGTTTCTTATCATGTGTTACCTGCTCCACAAAACACATGCTGCCCATATAAAATATGGCTTGTATACAATTTTTAATACACAATTATAATTTTCAATGAGCCATGTACACGGGATATACTGGATCATGTCATTTGCATAAAATGTTAGTCGGATTGGCAGTTAGTTCACCCTCTTGCTGTCCTTGACACAACACACAGAATGTTGAATCTCATCCTGTCATTAGTGATGACAGTCAGAATAAAAATCAGTCACCCAATTTAACTAAAAGAATGAAAAATTGAATCACCTCTGATTTGTCAAATCATTTCACAGAGTAATGATACCATAAATAAACTATATTAGTCCTACAAAGGGATTAAAATTCTCACCATAACATTTATGAGCAAGCCATTCTATTTGAGGAAGAAGAGATTATATCAAAAGGTTTGGATACTTTTAAAATATATTAGTACTTGAAAGGGATTAAATAACTTGATGTATCATCTCTCCAGTCAATCTAAATTGTTTATTTGCATTTTAACACCCACTGTGGACAAGATGCTTTTCATAAGGGGAATGACTGAACAGTTTTTAAAAAATTGAGTTCTCTATGCTAAGGGATGAGTAATTTACCGAGTTTATAAGAGAGGTGGAATATGATGGTGAAGGATCTTGAAACATATGGGGAATGGTTGAGGAAAATGGATTTATTTAGCCTCAGGAAAATTCAGCAGAGGACATCCTAGGTGCTTTCATTTATTTAAAACTGTCATATGGAAGTAGATTAATATACAAAACAAAGGCAAATAGAAAACACAAGGAAGCCAGTTTCTACTCATCATAGGAAGAGACTTTGTAAATATTAGAGCTATGTATGACTGTCCATTCTGCATACCATTGGAAATACCCAAACATAAGTTGAGGTTAGAACACTATAGGGAAAAATTATTGTATAAAAGAAAAAAATTTAGGTAGATGGCTGGCCAGTAATGTTTCCTTCAGTGCTAAATTTCTCTGTTCTAGAGCTTAAAAAGACACAGACATGAAATTATTCAAATTACAAATGCAAAAGAGAAAAATCGACACTGAGTGTGAAGTCTTGTCACGGGTTGAGTTTCTCCAGAACGTGACTGTAAGACTGAATTTAGTTGGCTGAATGCTTATCCAGGGTGAGGACAATCTCTGTAGATAGGGGAAATAGGAAATGGGATTGAGGGAAGAGAAAAGTTAAGCAAAGAGTTAAGCAAAGGACCAGTGACAGCCTCAGGGTACTCTGAAAGTTGTTGCGAATATCCTTTCAGAGTTGTCCTGAGTTGGGCCAAGATGGTTAGTTCTTCATACAGATTTATCAGTCATTCATTGGATGTGGATCCAAGGCAGAGAGATAATCTTGCACAAGGTCACTTGTGCAGCTGAGGTCAAGACTGCTGAAAGAGCTAGTGGCTGAAGACTTTCAGCCAGCAGCACTCCCAACAATTGGGGCCATAAGTCCTGCACTGAAGGGAGGTCTGGGGGATACATTATAGTGTCCACCAGGTCCACTCTGTGTGCAAATTGAATCTATTTATTGATAAACAATTTGTGAGCGACTTCCATGAATTCTAGCAGACTTCTTAAATGAATTTTACAGAGGAGGAAAGTTAGTGAAACAAACTTCAGATACTGCAGCCGGTCTCAGAGGCACAGCTGACCCTCATTGTCTCCCCACCAGAGGACCAGCGCTCTTCATTCTAGATACCAGGTCAGTAACAATATCAACTCAATCAACAATGGTGAGTAAAAATACCTATTCTTGGGCACAAGCACAGACTCCTTGCACTATGCGTCTCTTTCATCAGAGCCTGTGACCCAGACTCTTCAAGGAGTCGGGGAAAAGGGGCCGTTGGGACCAAGAGCACGCAGGTGTTTCTCCTCCAGGGGTCCTATGCCGATCCCCCAGCCCCATTATATCTCCTGAGATCCTGCAAGACACGGCTTCCTCTTGGAAGAGTGAGCTGGCGGAGGCAGCAGTTAAGGCCTGATTCTGCAGTTCTCAGAGCCTCCCAGGCGCCTAGCACAGCACAGCCGGTCCTCTCCCTGCCCGTCCAACAGGGCCCCAGCTCATTCCTTGCACCATCCCGGCCCCCCGCCCGCCCCCCACTGAGCCACAGAGCGCGTGTGAAGGCTCCAATTTGTCTTCCTGGGAAGCCACACACTCCACACCCCCATCAGGCCCTAGGCCTGGTCCTCAGGTGCCACTTGGGCTACTCATAAGAGGGGAACATTTCCTGACAGAGGGGCGTGGACGAAGGAGCCAGCGCCCCATCACAGGGTGTGGGCAGCAGGGCTGAGTCAAAAGAAAGAGCGGGGCTCTGAGGCTGAACCGGGGAAAGCTCCAGCAGCAGGCGGCCTCCTTGGGAGAATTCCTGACACCTCGCTGTTGCTGGGAGGAAAAATTGCCCTGAGGATACTGTAACCCTGTGCTGAGCTGTTGGACTGCTCCGGCGTTTGACCTGCTAGAGCTAAGCCTGTAATGCAATCGCCGGTATCCTGGGGCTTGCCTAGGACTCCCAGCCAGTGCTGGTCTTTGCCGTGACCAGGTCGCAGATGTGCCTGCCTTTGATCTACACTGGGAGGAAGCCTTGTCCTTCTCTCTGCGGGGGGCCCACAGGACAGCTGCTGTCCCAGCGTGATTCTGGCCTTTGGGTCAGGGGAAGGGTGTGGGGAAACCACTTTGCATGGTTTCCTGAGATGGGGCAGGCAAGCGTAGGAGGGAGAGGCCCCAGGTAATGGTGGTGGACTACGACTATGTGCTACCTGTGTAAAAACCAACTTGAATCTTGATAGAGCATTTTTATCTTAAAAAGGATTGTTGCAGGGCCCACCTGACTTTACGACTTAGAAAATCTGAGAACGGAGCCGATAATGCACCACTGAGGCTGTGTGGGCACTTGGTACCCCGTGGTTAGATAGTTCATTTCTACAAAGGCGCATGGGGGAATGGTTTTTCAGAAGCTATTAAAGTCTCTGCAGATGGTATGACCTTGCTCCGTGATTCTGTATTGTGAATGTCCCTTTGGTGGTTGTCATACACTCCAAATGCTATCTTTACCCACAGCTAGTAAGGCCACAGGGTATGACTGGTTTGTTTCAAATAGCAAGGCTATTTCCATCATAGCCTGCTCTCCCTACAGAGCTTTTCCTATTTGGGTCTCACTCAGAGCTTCCATGTCACTTGGTGTATACGTCCATACAGTGTTCCCAGTTGTTGATTCCTTTAGAATCTGAAGAAGCCTACATGTCATTCTACCTCTTTCTTTGTACTAGGATGTGCAAGAGGCAATAATTTATCTTTTACTTGGCATGGAATGCCCTAGAATGCCTGTGACCACTACAGTTTTACCAATGTGACCTATCCCTGAGTCCTTAGGGTTAATCTCTCATCCTCTGGAGCACAGGGTTTTTCTTAACAAGGCCTCTGACATGTTAGCCACTTCTCACTCTCACTAGCATGCACTCACTGATACAGATAATGATTCAACATGGTATTTTGCAAGAAGTTAGACTAAACTCTAAATAAATACTGTTGCCTTACCGTTGTCTGAATTCAAACTATTTCTGATCCCCTATTCTGATAGTTATGGGAAAGAATACGTTTGATGAATCGTATTCTGTGTACCTGGGGCTGTTTTAATATGCTCAAGATAAGATGTCACACATGACATGGTGGCTGTAATTAGGACTATTCCTTGGTTGAGTTTGCCATAGTCTAACGCCATTTTCTAGAATCCATCTGGTTATCACAAGGGGCTGGGCTACTGAAGAAGGTGTAGAACTGACTGGAAACATTGACCCTGCCTTCTGTACATTGTTGAGTGGCATGAATTTCCATCAGTCCCAGGCATGTGGGCTTCCCTGGTGGCTCAGAGGTTAAAGCATCTGCCTGGAATGCTGGAGACCTGGGTTCGATCCCTGGGTCAGGAAGATCCCCTGGAGAAGGAAATGGCAACCCACTCCAGTACTCTTGCCTGGAGAATCCCATGGAGGAAGGAGCCTGGTAGGCTACAGTCCATGGGGTCACAAAGAGTCGGACACGACTGAGCGACTTCACTCCCAGGCATGTGGTAGTATTTTTGATTTGCTGTGTTGGAAGGGAGTTTTACAGTATCAGAAACTTCCTACTTAGAATTCACACCAAAACACCTTTGTACCCCGCATGCCAAGCATCCCTTGTAGGTGTTGTAACGTTACCAAGGATGTCTATCCTGACTACATTTGGGACAAGGAAGATAACCACTAGGTGGATCCATGTACCCAGTGAATCCTTTGAGTCAGTTTTCCTTTTTTTCCATTTATTACCTGGCTTCCATATGCCCCCATGTTAACAGATCATGTTGACACTTTAGACTTGTAGGTACCAATTTAATTCACACTCTTTACCCATCATTCCATAAAATGTTTAACTATTTACCTTCCCCTAGGGTGAGTGAGTGAGTGAGTGAAGTCGCTCAGTCGTGTCCGACTCTTTGCGACCCCATGGACTGTAGCCTACCAGGCTCCTTTGTCCATGGGATTTTCCAGGCAATAGTACTGGAGTGGATTGCCATTTCCTTCTCCAAGGGATCTGCCCGACCCAGGGATCGAACCCAGGTCTCCCGCATGGTAGACAGATGCTTTACCATCTGAGCCACCAGAGAAGTCCTTGCTTTCCATAGTCATATATGTTTTAAAGAACCAGAGAAGATATGTTTATTTTGCATATCTTATTTATTTACTGTTCTGTGTCTCTTTCTGAAGTTCCAAATTTCCTTCTGATACCATTCTTCTGCCTATACAACTTCTTTCTTTTAGAAAAGGTCTTCTGGAGGCAAATTCTCTTTATTTCATCTTGTGTTCTAAGTCACTTCAGTTGTGTAGCTCACCAGGCCCCTCTGTCCATGGGCTTCTCCAGGCAAAGATACTGGAGTGGATTACCATGCCCTCCTCCAGGGGATCTTCCAGATCAGGGGATCAAACCTGTGTTTCCTGTGGCTTCTGCACTGCAGGTGGATTCTTTACCCTTGAGCCACTGGGGAAGCCCAAAGTGAAAGTGAAAGTTGCTCAGTCCTATCTGACTCGTTGCGACACCATGGACTATACAGTCCATGGAATTCTCCAGGCCAGCATACTGGAATGGTTGCCCTTCCCTTCTCCAGGGGATCCTCCCAACCCAGAGATTGAACCCAGGTCTCCCACATTGCAGGCAGATTCTTTACCAACTGAGCCACCAGGGGAGATGGCCTTATTTCTCCTTTATTTCTGAAGGCTATTTTACTGGATATAAATTCTGGGCAGATAACTTTCTCTTTGGAAGTCCAAGTAATTTCCCCAATGTTTTACACCCCTCATGGTTTCCGGTGAGAAATCTAAGGTCATTTGAGTTGGCTTTTCCCTTTATGTAATATGTTGCTTTCCTCTGGCTGATTTTAAGATTTTTTTCCTCATTTTTATTTTTTAGTTGTTTGATTATGATGTATTGAGATGTAATTTTCTTTGCATTTATTCTAATTAGATGTCACCACATTTTTTTGTATCTGTTTAATTATATCTTTAACCACATTTTGGAAAATTTAAGCCATTGTTTCTCTAAATTTTTTTAATTGAAGGATAATTGCTTTACATAATTTTGTAGTTTTCTGTCATACATCAATGAGATTCAGCCATGGGTACACACATGTCCCTTCCCTCCTGGCCCTGCCTCCCAACTCCCTCCACTTCCCACCCTTCAGCCTGTCACAGCACCCATGTTTGAGTTTCCTGAGTCATACAGCAAATTCCCATTAGCTATCTGTTTTACATATGATATTGTAAATTTCTATGTTTCTCTCTCCAAACATCTCCCCTTCTCCCTTGTATCCTCCCTCTACGTCCATAGGTCTGTCCTCTATGTCTGTTTCTCCATTGTTACCCTAAAAATAAATTTAAGCCATTGTTTCTTAAAATGTATTTTCTAATTGATTTTTCCCTTCTATTTTTCTGGCACTTCAATGACATATATATTAATTCTCCAATTTGGAAAAAAGCTTCAGATTGGAAATTTTCAATTGTTCTATCTTCAGGTTAATTGATTTTTTCCTTTGTCATATCCATTTTGCAAGTGAGCTACATGTGCTTTTTGTTAATTCCATTACTGTATTATTCAGTTCTAAAATGGTCATTTATTTCCTTCTTTATAATTTCTACTTCTTTCTTGAGAACATCTATCTTCCCATTCAAGAACATTTTCCATTACTTCATGAGGCATGGTTATAATCTCTGCTTTATATTATTTGACAATTCCAATATCTGAGTCATCTCAGGGTTAGCATCTGTGAATTTTCTAGCATCTGTGATTTTTATTAAGATTTTACAGGTACTTGTAAATCAATTATATATAGAACTTTTTGAATATTATGAGATTGTTAAATTCTTCAGAGAATGTTGTTGGCATTCTCTTTTAGCAGCAGTTGACCTCATTCGTTTCCGATGCAAGTCTTAACTTGTTTTTTTGGTGGGCTCTAGTCTACAGGCCAATTTAGTTTTCAAAGTTTATATAGTGCTCTTTGTGCCAGTTTGGGAACTCATCAGATTTAAGCCAGCAGTCCCCAGTGTTTCTGGCACAGGGACTGGTTTCATTGAAGATGATTTTGCCATGGACAGGGAGTGTGGATGATGGTTTGGGGATAATTCAAGTGCATTATGTTTATCGTGCATTTTATTTCTATTATTATTACATCAGCTTCACCTCAGATCCTTAGGCATTAGATCTTGGAGGTTGGGGACCCTGATTTAAACTATAGTGTGACAGCAAAAAAAGGAGGAAGTCAAGAGCTACCTGGAGTAACAGGCAAATTTGGCCTTGAAGTACAAACAAAGCAGGGCAAAGGAGAATAGAGTTTTGTAAAAGAACACACTGGTCATAGCAAACACCCTCTTCCGACAACACAAGAGAAGGCTCTACACGTGGACATCCCAGATGGTCAATACCAAAATCAGATTGATTATATTCTTTGAAGCCAAAGATGGAAAAGCTCTACACAATCAGCAAAAATAAGACTAGGAGCTGACTGTGGCTCAGATCATGAACTCTTTATTGCCAAATTCACACTTAAAGTGAAGAAAGTAGGGAAAACCACTAGACCATTCAGGTATGACCTAAATCAAATCCCTTATGATTATACAGTGAAAGTGACAAGTAGATTCAAGGGATTAGATCTAATAGAGTATCTGAAGAACTATGGATGGAAGTTTGTGACATTGTACAGGAAGCAGTATTCAAGACCATCCCCCCTCAAAAAAATGTAAAAAGGCAAAATGGTTGTCTGAGGATGCCTTACAAATAGCAAGAAAAGAAGAGAAGCGAAAGGCAGAGGAGAAAAGGAAAGATATCCATTTGAATGCAGAGTTCCAAAGAACAGCAAGGAGAGATAAGAAAGCTTTCCTCAATGATCAATGAAAAGATAGAGGAAAACAATAGAATGGGAAAGACTGGAGATTTCTTCAAGAAAATCAGAGATACCAAGGGAACATTTCATGCAAAGATGAGCACAATAAAGGAGAGAAATGGTGTGGACCTAACAGAAGCAGAAGATAATGAGAGGTGGCAAGAAAACACAGAGGAACCATACAAGAAAGATCTTCATGACCCACATAACTATGATAGTGTGATCACTCACCTAGAGCCAGACATCCTGGAATGTGAACTCAAGTGGGCCTTAGGAAGCATACTATGGAGCTAGTGGAGGTAATGGAATTCCAGTTGAACTATTTCAAATCCAAAAAGATGATGCTGTTAAAGTGCTCCATTCATTATGCCAGCTTATTTGGAAAACTCAGCAGTGGCCACAGGACTGGAAAAGGCCAGTTTTCATTCCAATCCCAAAGAAAGGCAATGCCAAAGAATGTTCAAATTACCACACTATTGCACTCATCTCACACGCTAGCAAATTAATGCTCAAAGTTCTCCAAGCTAGGCTTCAACAGTATGTGAACCATGAAATTTCAGATGTTGAAGCTGCATTTAGAAAAGGCAGAAGAAGCAGAAATCAAATGGCCAACATCTGTTGGATCATCAAAAAAGCAAGAGAATTCCCCCAAAGCATCTACTTTTGCTTTATTGACTACGCCAAAGCCTTTGACCGTGTGGATCACAATAAACTGTGGAAAATTCTTCAAGAGTTGTGAATACCAGACCACCTAACCTGCCTCCTGAGAAATCTGTATGCAGGTCAAGAAGCAACAGTTAGAACTAAACATGAAACAGACTGGTTTTAAATCGGGAAAGGAGTACATCAAGGCTGTATGTTGTCACCCTGCTTATTTAACTTATATGCAGAGTACATCATGTAAAATGCCAGGCTGGATGAAACACAAGCTGGAATCAAGACTGCTGAGAGAAATATCAATAACCTCAGATATGCAGATGACATCACCCTTATGGCAGAAAGGGAAAAAGAACTAAAGAGCCTCTTGATGAAAGTGAAAGAGAAGAGTGAAAACGTTGACTCAACATTCAGAAAACGAAGATCATGGCATCTGGTCCCATCACTTCCTGGCAAACAGATGGGGAAACAAAGGAAAGAGTGACAGACTTTATTCTTGGGCTCCAAAATCACTGCAGGTGGTGACTGCAGCCATGAAATTAAAATATGCTTGCTCCTTGGAAGAAAATCTATGAGCAACCTAGACAGCATATTAAAAAGCAAAGACATTATTTTACCATCAATGGTCCGTCTAGTCAAAGCTATGGTTTTTCCAGTAGTCATGTATGGATGTAAGAATTGGACTTTAAAGAAAGATGAACACTGAAGATTTGATGCTTTTGAACTATGGTGTTGGAGAAGACTCTTGAGAGTCCTTTGACTGCAAGGAGATCCAAGCAGTCAATCTTAAAGGTAATCAGTCCTGAATATTCGTTGGAAGGACTGATGCTGAAGCTGAAACTCCAGCACTTAGGCTACCTGATGCAAAGAAGTGACTCATTTGAAAAGACCCTGATGCTGGGAAAGATTGAAGGCAGGAGAAGGGTATGACAGAGGATGAGATGGTTGGATGGCATCACCAACGCAATGAGTTTGAGTAGGCTCCAGGAGTTGGTGATGGACAAGGAAGCCCGGGGTGCTGCAGTCCATGGGGTTGCAGAGAGTCAGGCACAACTGAGTAACTGAACTGAACTGAACTGTGACAGCAAATCTCAGGTTAATACCATGCTTATGCAGTTCAGAGGATAAGCCTGTGGCTTTATACACAGGTTTAGGGATCTCTTGCAACAGATCCTTCCTCTCTGTGATTTCCCCCATACTCTCTGACTTCAAGAGGTCCTATTTGCTGACTCTCTGGCTATTGGGCTAAAGTTTTAGTGTCCTGTTTTCTCATAAACTTCTGGAGAAGGAAATGGCACTCCACTCCAATATCCTTGCCTGGAAAATCTCGTGGACACAGGAGCCTGGTGGGCTGCAGTCCATCGGGTTGCAAATAGTCAGGCATGACTGAGCAACTAACACTTACACTTTGTTATAAACTTCCTATTATTGAATATACCTCAGCATTAAAGTAGTGAGAGAAAAAAAAGAGAGCAAGAGCCTGAATTTCCCCTGAAATCTTTGGACTAAAGGGACTTCTTTTCTGAGTTCTTTTTGTCAGAAAGCAGGATTTTATCTCATGGTTTTAGTGCCCGAGTGGCCACTAGTCCTATCCTTGCTATGTAGATGCAGCTTCCTGACTGGGGCTTGCATAAGGCTTGGGCTGTGTGGTTTTATTAAAAAAAAAAACAAACTGCAATTTCCTATACAAATCAAAACCACAATGAGGTGTCACGTCACACTCCTGGGAATGCTGTTACTAAAAAGTCAAGAAATAACAAGTGTTGGTGAGAATGCGGAAAAATAGGAACCCTCATATATAATTGTTAGAATGTAAATTGATGCAGCCACTGTGGAAAACAGTATAGCGTTTCCTCAGAAAAAAAGTAATAGAACTACCAAACAATCTAGCAATTCCATTCATGGGTATTTATTTGAATAAAATGAAAACACTATTTCAAAAAGAGGTATGCACCCCTATGTTCATCACAGTGTTGTTTACAATAGCCAAGATAAAGAAATAACCTAAGTGTCCATCAATGGATGAACAGATAAGGAAGGTATGTATACATACACACACACAGAAACAATGGAATACTACTCAGGCATAAAAATATGAAGTCTTGCCATTTGTAATAATATATATGGGTCTTGAGGGTATTATACTAAGTGATATAAGTCATATAGAGAAAGGCAGATACTGTATTTCACTGATATGTGGAATATAAAAAATAAAACCCCAAATAAGTAAACAAAACACAACAAACCCATGGCTGACTCATGTCAATGTATGGCAAAAACCATAACAATATTGTAAAGTAATTAGCCTCCAATTAAAATAATTTTTTAAAAAAACCCCAAATACATAGATACAGAGAACAGAGTACTAGTTAACTAGGGGAAGGGGCTGAGGACAAAATGGGTAAAGGGAAAAACTATAAGTTGACAGATAGCAGCTTAATTTTGGATGGTGAACATGCTAGTTTATATAGAAGTCAAAACATAATGTACACATGAAACTTATATAATGTTATAAAGAACTATTATCTCAATAAAAACAAACCCAACCCCACAAAAGAAACAAAACTGGAGCTTCCTCTACAACTATTCTGTAGGGTTCTCTTTCCTCATTCTCTGGACAGAGAAGAAGAGAGAATTTCTTGGTAATTTTTCTGTTCATACCCACAAATTTGTGATGTCTTAAAACCTGAGATCATGGGAGTCATGGGAGAAAAAAAACAACACAGGTGACTCATGGCTGTATTAGTTATTCTTTATGTTTTTATTTCCTTCCTAAATCTACTTGCTATTATTATGTGCATTTGAAAGTTCTCAGTTAGTACCTTGTTTACATATAATGTTTGGGGGAAATAGGGTAGCTTGAGTTTGTGTGTGCATGTGTGTGTGTGTGTGTGTGTGTGTGTGTGTGTGTGTGTGTATGCACATGTGTGCTCAATCGTGTCTGACTGTGAATGCATGGACTGTAGCCAGCCAGTCTCCTCTGTCCATGGAATTTTCCAGGCAAGAATACTGGAGTGGGTTGCCATTTCCTTTTCCAGGGGATCTTTTCAACCCAGGGATCGAACCTGCACCTCTTACATCTCCTGTGTTGTAGGCAGATTCTTTACCACTGGCTACCTGGGGGTTTAGGCTATACTTACTCCATCTTAATTAAAATTCAAACCTCAAAAAATTGAAGCTTGAGATTTAGAAATAAATTAATGGGAATCTCACAAAAGAGTGACTAAATCATTACTATTCTGATAAATTAGGGTCATGACATTTAAGAAACCCATAAACTCACTATAAGGAAGATTCAATAGTTTTTTCTTATTAAATGCTTTTTACTTAGTTGGTTGGATTTTGAATTATCCTGTAGTTTCAGTTCTTCTCATGCATTAAATTATTTCACTACTCCTTGACATAATAAGGACTGGGTGTTTTGTTTGACAAATGATTCATTTGACCTATTTATGAATAAATGGAATTGTTTGACATTTCTACTACAAAGAGTAAAGATATTTTAATTTTTCTATATTATTTTTCTTCCTCAGTGAAATGACTTCTTAAATGTTAAGAATTTTAGTCACTTTTGAGAATAAATTGCTTTATAGCAAAAATGGTTTTAACATCTATATATTGTAATAAATTACATAATAGCATCTACCTGCACTATGTACAACTTTAAAAATTTTAGATGCATTATAACAAGAAAGAACATTGACTGTAATACTATCCCTTTATGATGCACTAAATTCTAAATTGAATACTTTTCATAATAAAAAGGAACAGTTTAAATTTTAACAATTGCCACACCTTCTATAATTCCTACCTTTTCAAATTCTCATAAATATTTTAATCTTGATAATGAAATTTATTATTATTTTTTAAAAGTTATCTGTATTCTACCTCTTACTAACAATCATTCAAAGCAAGCTACTTCATCTGTTGGTGCTGCAGCTTCTCTGCTATACAATTGTAATAGCACCCATCATTTTACATGATTGTTACTAGGATTCCATGAGGGTACAGTATCTGTGAAAAGGACAGGCATAGTAATTTCTAGTTACTAATGGTTATAATGTATTATTGCTTCTCCATACTACCACCATGGCTTCTCATTATCAAACTCATCCACTGTCAATAGATGACATTTGTGCTATTCTTGATGTTCCCAGCTATGCCAAACATAAAGCCTCTGACCCCATCATGTAGGCGCTCTTAATAGAATCCTCATGCATTGCCCATTTAGAAGAATGTATTGGGTACACAACATTACTGTCAGTTTCTAGGTACCAGTTGTTTTTAGGAAATCTATGATGGCAAGACTTATATTGATGACATTACAAAGCTAAAATGAGTCAAAGGGACAAGTGAGCTACTTTCAGGAGTACAAAGCAAATCAGGCACTCAACATATATTTCCTGAGCTCCAGCTCTATAATAAGAACTGGGCTAAGATCTGGAAATTAAAATGTAAACAAAATGTGTCTACACACAGATTTGCGGAGAAATCAGAACTCTCTAAACTATAAATTCATTCAGATATGGATCATCTTTCATTCATCTTAATGCTCTCAGCATTTAGCAGAATTTCTGACATATGATAAAGTAGTAAATTAAATTTTGGGGTTATATTTCATGGCTAATTTTTATTGCTAAATAGCATCATTTTTAAGACCTGGACTGGACATGACTGAGCAAATAAGCACAGTGATAAAGAGCCCACAAGCCAATGCAGGAGACAATAAGAGATGTGAGTTTGATCCCTGGGTCAGGAAGATCCCCTAGAAGAGGGAATTGCAACCTGCTCCAGTATTCTTGCCTGGAGAATCCCATAGACAGAGGAGCCTGGCAGGCTACAGTCCATGGGGTCGCAAAGAGTTGGACATGACTGAAGCAACTTAGCGTGCATGCAGGGTCACACCCTTTCTACAAAATATAACCCCAGCAGTAAAATCTGAAACTGTTTTGATAGACTTGGAACAAGATATCAAAGCCACTGGCTTCTCTCAACCTTGTGGCAGGATATCTAAGGGACCTAACTTGAAGACCATCCTTCTAAAGAAGTACCACCACTTATTACATCAGATGTGAAGAATGTCCTGTTGAATGGTATTTGTGTTTCTAGCTTTTCTTCAGTACCTCCCATTTTCTCTTACATAAAAATCTTGTCAGAACAATATATGATCATTACACTGAGCAAAAATCTCAAACTCTATTCTTTGTTACTTTTTCATTAAAACAGTGAGAGTCAGAGGCCTGCCATACAACAAAGGAATTCATGATCCTGTGTGTCCTGAAAGCAAACCTATTCCTGGCAGCTCCCGCCGAGTCTCATGGACTCCAGGGAAGGCACAGATCTGTGGGGGATTTGCTTAAGCCTCCCTCTTGATTATGGTTTCCCTCTGTATGTTTCAGTGAGATAGGGAAATCCCAGTCACATATTCTCTCTCCACATCTTCATTCTAATCCATATAGCTGGGATTTCTCATCTCAAAGTGTTCTATAGAAACAAATACAGAGAGAGGAAGCAGATTAAGCCCATTGTCTGAGAGAGTAGTGAGAAATAATTGAGTTTGAAATAAGAATGTGGATTAAAATATATTTCATATTCAAAGAATTTTAAACTGCTGAGTAGTGCTTCTACTCTGCCTAGGAAGGAAGCCTGGTCAGAGAGTCCAGGCAGTGAAGAGCCCATCTTGCAGTCATGCTCCCGCCCCACCATGGAACACGAACCCCGGCTCTACCCGACCCAGGAGCCTGAACAGGCAGCCTTAGAGCCCAGTCTGTGGTACTACTTCAAATGAGTATTTTTTTCCAGTTCAGTTCAGTTCAGTCGCTCAGTCGTGTCTGACTCTTCGCGACCCCATGAATCGCAGCACGCCAGTCTTCCCTGTCCATCACCAACTCCCGGAGTTCACTCAGACTCACGTCCATCGAGTCAGTGATGCCATCCAGCCATCTCATCCTCGGTCGTCCCTTTCTCCTCCTGCCCCCAATCCCTCCCAGCATCAGAGTCTTTTCCAATGAGTCAACTCTTCGCATGAGGTGGCCAAAGTACTGGAGTTTGAGCTTTAGCATCATTCAACTCATTTCTCTGTAGATGCTTACCCAATGTCCCACAAATTTAACTTAATTCTGACACTGTCTCCCTGCAGATAGCATGAGATTCCACAGGTTATGGAATCTTAGTCACAAGACTGACCACACTTCAGAGGCCAATTACAGGGTCAAGTCATTCATTACCAGTGCTTCTGATTGATTTGTTATAAATCAGAGGTTCCCAAACCCCTCCATGGGTTTGATTAATTTTCCAGAGCAGCTCACAGAACTCAGGAAACCAGTTTACTTACTAGATAACTGATTTATTACAAAAGATATTAAAAGATACAAATGAATAGCCAGATGAAGAGCTATATAAGGCCAGGTGTGGGGAAAAAGGGCACAGAGATAATATTCATACTCATTCTGAGCTTGCCCAGCACTTTCACCTGCTCAATAGCCTGGACGCTCTTCCACATCCATCCTTCTGGGTTTCTATGGAGGCTTTGTTACATAGACGTGACTGGTAACTGAACTCAGTCTTCAGCCTTTCTCCCTCCCCCAGAGAGGCTGTTCCAACACTCTCATCACAAGTTTGGTTCCCTTGGAACCAGTTCCCCATCCTTTGGTTGGTGTTCTTTCAGTCAGTTAAGTCTTGTCCAACTCTTTGCAGCCCCATGGGGTATAGCTCTTCTGTCCATGGGACTTTCAGGCAAGGATACTGGAGTCATTGCGATTTCATTCTCCAGGGGATCTTCCTGATACAGGGATGGAACCCAAGTCTCCTGCATTGGAAGGCAGATTCTTTACCCCTGAGCCACCTGGAAGCCCTTATCCTTAGGTTACCTCCTCCTGCTGCTGCTAAGTCACGTCAGTCGTGTCCGACTCTGTGTGACCCCATAGACAGCAGCCCACCAGGCTCCCATCCCTGGGATACTCCAGGCAAGAACACTGGAGTGGGTTGTCATTTCCTTCTCCAGTGAATGAAAGTGAAAAGTGAAAGTGAGGTCGCTCAGTCGTGTCCGGCTCCTAGCGACCCCATGGACTGCAGCCTACCAGGCTCCTCTGTCCATGGGATTCGCCAGACAAGAGCACTGGAGTGAGTTGCCATTGCCTTCTCCTAGGTTACCTGAGTGAGTGAGTTAAGTCGCTCAGTCGTGTCCGACTCTTTGCGACCCCGTGGAGTGTGCAGCCCACCAGCTCCTCTGTCCATGGGATTTTCCAGGCAAGAATACTGGAGTGGGTCTCCATTTCCTTCTCCAGGGGCTCTTTCGGACCCAGGAATCGAACCCAGGTCTCCCGCATTGCAGGCAGGCGCAGGCAGACGCTTTAACCTCTGAGCCACCAGGGGCTTTCTAAAAGTCACCTCTTTGACATAACAAAAGACATCTTTAGCTTCTCATCACTTAGCTGAAAGGGGTTTAGGAGCTCTGTGCCAGAAATGGGGACAAAGACCAAATACATATTTCCTATTATCAGTTCAATTCAGTTGCTCAGTTGTGTCCAACTCTTTGTGACCCCCATGGAATGCAGCACACCAGACATCCCTGTCCATCACCAACTTCCGGAGCTTACTCAAACCCACGTCCACTGAGTTGGTGATGCCATCCAACTATCTCATCCTCTGTTGTCCCCTTCTCCTCCTGTCTTCAAACTTTCCCAGCATCAGGGTCTTTTCCAATGAGTCACTTCTTCGCATCAGGTGGCCACAGTAATGGTGCTTCAGCATCAGTTCTTCCAATGAGTATTCAGGACTGATTTCCTGTAGGACTCACTGGTTTGATCTCCTTGCTGTCCAAGGGACTCTCAAGAGTCTTTTCCAATGTCACAGTTCAAATGCATCAATTCTTTGGTGCTCAGCTTTCTTTATGGTTTAACTCTCACATCCATATATGACAACTGGAAAAGCCATAGCTTTGACTAGACGGACTGTCAGCAAAGTGATGTCTCTAATTTTTAATATGCTGTCTAGCTTTGTCATAGCTTTTCTTCCAAGAGACAAGATCTTTTAATTTCATGGCTGCAATCACCATCTGCAGTGATTTTGGGAGCCCAAGAAAATAAAGTCTCTCCCTGTTTCCATTGTTTCCACTTCTTTTTGCCATGGAGTAATGGGACCAGATGCCCATGATCTTTATTTTTTGAATGTTTAGTTTTAAGCCAGCTTTTCCACTCTCCTCTTTCATTTTCATCAAGAGGCTCTTTAGTTGCAGGCAGATTCTTTACCAGCTGAGCTACCAGGGAAACCCAACATGATGACTAGAGTTAACAATATTGTGTATTTGAAAGCTGCTAAGAGAGCAGATGTTAAGTGTTCTCACTACACACACACACACATACAAACAACACAATTGATAATTATGTGAGATGATGGATGTGTTAACTAACCTTATTGTAATAACCATTTGCAATATATACGTATATCAAATCACCGGGGGAAGCCCAGTAGCTCAGCTGTAAAGAATCCGCCTGCAATGTAGGAGACACGAGTTCAATCCCTGAGTCAGGAAAATCCCCTGAAGGAGGAAATGGCAACCTACTCCTGTATTCTTGCTGGGAAAATCCCATGGACAGAGGAGTCTGTGGTCTTAAAAAGAGCTGGACACAACTGAGTGACTGAACACAACAATATCAAATCATCACGCATACATGTTAAACATTGTTAAACTGACAATGTTATATCTCATTGTTAAAAGGTATTTTAATCTTTTTATTATCTCTGTATTAGACTAGCAATTGGACCAGGGGAAAAAATGTGAAGGCTTGTTGTTTGATCACTTTTGTAATTCATAATTCATTTCAGTAGTTCCCTCCCTCTTTGCTCACCTGGCCCCTAAACCCCCACTTTCTTCCACCATTGCCCACCCACTCACTCCCCAACCACTACTAGGATTGGTTTTCCCTTAGTTTTAATCCTTTGGCTTCCAAGGAAGCCAGAATACCTGGTTCAGTTCAGTTACTTGGTTGTCTCCGACTCTTTGTGATCCCACGAACAGCAGCACACCAGGCTTCCCTGTCCATCACCAACTCTCAGAGTCCACCAAAACCCATGCCCATCGAGTCAGTGATGCCATCAAACCATGTTATCCTCTGTCATCCCCATCTCCTCCTGCCCTCAATCTTTCCCATCATCAGGGTCTTTTCAAATGAGTCAGCTCTTTGCATCAAGTGGCTAAAGTATTGGAGTTTTGGCTTCACCATCAGTCCTTCCAATGAACACTCAGGACTGATCACCTTTAGGATGGACGGGTTGGATCTCCTTGCAGTCCAAGGGACTCTCAAGAGTATTTTCCAACACCACAGTTCAAAAGCATCAATTCTTTGGCACTCAGTTTTCTTTATAGTCCAACTCTCACATCCATACATGACCACAGGAAAAACCATAGCCTTGACTAGACAGCCCTTTGTTGGCAAAGTAATGTCTCTGCTTTTGAATATGCTGTCTAGGTTGGTCATAACTTCCCTTCCAAGGAGTAAATGTCTTTTAATTTCATGGCTGCAATCACCATCTGCAGTGATTCTGGAGCCCAGAAAAATAAAGTCAACCACTGTTTCTACTGTTTCCCCATCTATTTGCTATGAACTGATGGGACTGGATACCATGATCTTAGTTTTCTGAATGTTGAGCTTTAAGACAACTTTTTCACTCTCCTCTTTCACTTTCATCAAGAGGCTCTTTAGTTCATCTTCACTTTCTGCCATAAGGGTGGTGTCATCTGCATATCTGAGGTTATTGATATTTCTCCCTGAAATCTTGATTCCAGCTTGTGCTTCCTCCAGCCCAGCATTTCTCATGATGTACTCTGAATGGAAGTTAAATAAGCAGGGTGAGAATATACAGCCTTGACGTACTCCTCTTCCTATTTGGAACCAGTCTGTTGTTCCATGTCCAGTTCTAACTGTTGCTTCTTGACCTGCATATAGGTTTCTCAAGAGGCAGGTCAGGTGGTCTGGTATTCCCATCTCTTTCAGAATTTTCCATAGTTTATTGTGATCCACACAGTCAAAGGCTTAGGCGTAGTCAATAAAGCAGAAATACATGTTTTTCTGGAACTCTCTTGCTTTTTCAATGATCCAGCGGATGTTGGCAATTTGATCTCTGGTTCCTCTGCCTTTTCTAAAACCAGCTTGAACCTCTGGAAGTTCACGGTTCACATATTGCTGAAGCCTGGCTTGGAGAATTTTTAGCATTACTTTACTAGCATGTGAGATGAGTGCAATAGTGTGGTAATTTGAACATTCTTTGGCATTGCCTTTTTTTGGGATTGGAATGAAAACTGGCCTTTTCCAGTCCTGTGGCCACTGCTGAGTTTTCCAAATAAGCTGGCATAATGAGTGGAGTACTTTAACAGCATCATCTTTTTGGATTTGAAATAGTTCAATGGGAATTCCTTCACTTCCACTAGCTTTGTTCATAGTGATGCTTCGTAAGGCTTACTTGACTTCACATTCCAGGATGTCTGGCTCTAGATGAGTGATCACACCATCGTGATTATCTTGGCCATGAAGATCTTTTTTGTACAGTTCTTCTGTGCATTCTTTCCACCTCTTCTTAATATCTTCTGCTTCTGTAACGTGCCTACCATTTCTGTCCTTTATTGAGCTCATCTTTGCATGAAATATTCCCTTGGTATCTCTAATTTTCTTGAAGAGATCTCTAGTCTTTCCCATTCTATTTTTTCCTCTATTCTTTTGCATTGATCGCTGAGGAAGGCTTTCTTATTTCTCCTTGCTATTCTTTGGAACTCTGCATTCAAATGGGTATATCTTTCCTTTTCTTCTTTGCTTTTCACTTCCCTTCTTTTCACAGCTATTTGCAAGGCCTCCTCAGACAGCCAGTTTGCTTTTTTGCATTTCCTTTTCTTGGGGATGGTCTTGATTGCTGTCTCCTGTACAATGTCATGAACCTCATTCCATAGTTCATCAGGCATCTGTCTATCAGATCTAGTCCCTTAAATCTATTTCGCACTTCTACTGTATAGTCATATGGGATTTGATTTAGGTCATACCTGACTGGTCTAGTGGTTTTCCCCACTTTCTTCCATTTCAGTCTGAATTTGGCAATAAGAAGTTCATGATCTGAGCCACAGTCCATTCCCAGTGTTGTTTTTGCTGACTGTATAGTGCTTCTCTGTCTTTGGCTGTAAAGAATATAATCAGGGTGATTTTGGTGTCAACCATTTGGTGATGCCCATGTGTAGAATCTTCTCTTGTGTTATTGGAAGAGGGTGTTTGCTATGACCAGTGTGTTCTCTTGGCAGAACTCTATTAGCCTTTGCCCTGCTTCATTCTGTACTTCAAGGCCAAATTTGCCTGTTACTCCAGGTGTTTCTTGACTTTCTACTTTTGTATTCCAGTCCCCAAAAAGCCTCTTGATGAAAGTGAAAGTGGAGAGTGAAAAAGTTGGCTTAAAGCTCAACATTCAGAAAATGAAGACCATGGCATCCAGTCCCATCACTGCATGGGAAATAGATGGGAAACAGTGTCAGACTTTATTTTGGGGGGCTCCAAAATCACTGCAGATGGTGACTGCAGTCATGAAATTAAAAGATGCTTACTCCTTGGAAGGAAAGTTATGACCAACCTAGATAGCACATTCAAAAGCAGAGACATTACTTTGCCGACTAAGGTCCGCCTAGTCAATGCTATGGTTTTTCCTGTGGTCATGTATGGATGTGAGAGTTGGACTGTGAAGAAGGCTGAGCACCGAAGAATTGATGCTTTCTAACTGTGGTGTTGGAGAAGACTCTTGAGAGTCCCCTGGACTGCAAGGAGATCCAACCAGTCCGTTCTGAAGGAGATCAGCCCTGGGATTTTTTGGAAGGAATGATGCTAAAGCTGAAACTCCAGTACTTTGGCCACCTCATGCCAAGAATTGACTCAATGGAAAAGACTCTGATCTGGGAGGGTTTGGGGACAGGAGGAGAAGGAGACGACAGACAATGAGATGGCTGTATGGCATCACTGACTTGATGGATGTGAGTCTGAGTGAACTCCAGGAGTTGGTGATGGACAGGGAGGCCTGGCATGTTGCGATTCATGGGGTCGCAAAGAGTCGGACACGACTAAGTGACTGAACTGAACTGATAGAGAAAAATATATCTTTTTTGGGTGTCAATTCTAGAATGTCTTCTATGTCTTCATAGAACTGTTCAATTTCAGCTTCTTCAGCATTACTGGTTAGGGCATAGACTTGGATTACTGTGATATTGCATGGTTTGCCTTGGAAATGAACAGAGATCATTCTGTTGTTTTTGAGATAGTATCCAAGTACTGCATTTCAGACTCTTATGTTGACTATGATGGCTACTCCATTTCTTCTAAGGGATTCCTGTCCACAGTAGTAGATATAATGGTCATCTGAGAAAATTCACCAATTCCAGTCCATCTTAGTTTACTGATTCCTAGAATGTTGATGTTCACTCTTGTTATCTCCTGTTTGACCACTTCCAATTTGCCTTGATTCATGGACCTAACATTCTAGGTTGCTATGCAATATTGCTCTTTACAGCATCAAACCTTGCTTCTACCAGTCCCATCCACAACTGGGTGTTGTTTTGCTTTGGCCCCATCCTTTCATTCTTTCTGGAGTTATTTCTCCACTGATTTCCAATTGCATATTGGGCACCTACCAACCTGGGGAGTTCATCTTTTAGTGTCCTATCTTTTTGCTTTTTCATACTGTTCATGGGGTTCTCAAGGCAAGAATACTGAAGTGGTTTGCCATTCCCTTCTCCAGTGGACCACATTCTGTCAGACCTCTCCACCATGACCCCACACGGCATGGCTCAGTTTCATTGAGTTAGACAAGGCCGTGGTATATGTGATCAGATTGGCCTGTTGTCTGTGACTGTGGTTTCAGTCCGTCTGCCCTCTGGTGCCCTTTCTCAGTGCCTACCGTCTTACTTGGGTTTCTCTTACCTTGGATGTGGGGTATCTTTTTACAGCTGCTCCAGCAATGTGCAGCTGCTGCTCCTTACCTCAGGTGTGGGGTAGCTCCTCTAGGCTGTGCCTGAATACCTAGTAGTTCAGTGATAAAGTCTATCATGCCTTAGACTCTGAGTCATGACCTTCCTTATTCAATATTCCCTTTCCTGGGACTGAGGCTTCCTTCTTTTTCACTATTCATTCATGTTCTGCTTTCCTGAGAATGGAGTTCTAAAAATGCACCTGCAAGTCATGTGCCCAGAACTACCTCCCTTTCCAGTAATGTTTCCCCTCCTGAACAGGTTTCCAGGAGCTGACACAGTCCCCAGTGCTGGGTTGATGTGCTTACTCTGATTAAGCTATACTCTCATAACTTGTGTACCCTTCTTTACTATGTTATACTTAACAAGGTGTTTATTAATTTTTTATTAAAAATTTAAATGAAAAACAAGAGGGCTCAGTGCAAAACACCCTGAATTTGGAGAAAGTATTTCTATACCTTACAGGAAATAACATTTGGGAGGAGAATGTCTACATGGTTGATGGGGACTGATAAGAGACGCTCAGAGAAGTTGGATAAATTGTTCTGTTTGGCATTGGAAGTGTGTGTGTGTAGAAAGAAGACAAACAGGTAGAAAAGCCCTCAGAGATGTCTTGGCTTTTAGTTAAATCCTGCAATGAATTTTATAAAATGCTACCCAGTACTTTTCTGATGATAAGTTTCCATATCACTCTTGTGACTCCAGAGGTTCTGTCATGTCTGGATTTCCCCTGTGTGCCCATACCCAACTAATTGGCATCTGCAGGTGACAGAGTAAGGGCTGTGCATGCCATCACCTTCTCAAAAATTAGCCTTTCAGGGTCAGTTTGTCTGGCCCACTTCCTGTGCCCTCCTGAACACCTATCTTGTATTGACCCCAATATGCCAAAACCAGCAGCCTTTTATAGCCATGTCAAGTGTTTTCACACACAATATAAATGTTTCTGCTCTCTGATGTTGAGGCAGGCCATAAAACATATTTAGTATTGTTATTTAAAGTTCAATTTGACCTGAGTCCCTGGTAGCCTGGGGTGAGAAAATTTTGAGGATAAAAAGGTTACTAGTAGTTTTTATGGATCAGGAAAGCTCATTTAAGGGATAAATCTGGAGGACAAGAGTAAAAGTTGTCTATAGATAAGTTATATCATGACAAGATGGTGCCCTGAATAACCCTAATCTGCATAAACTATATCACTGTGGAAAAAATGTAATGGTTTTTCCTTTAAAGACACTTTGAGGTTATTATGAGCCATATTTCCTAAATATTGTGGGATTTCGCTTGTTTGTTTATGGGCTTATGCCCTAGTCACACAAAGAAGAGTACAGAATTTGAGCCGAGAAAAAGTGAAATCATATTATAAAAGCTACATTTTGAATTCATTTTATTTGAAACTAAATACAGGTGAACTACCTAAAATATTCATGGTGTCTTGCTTATCTTTGCCAAAAATGGACTTTGTCAGCACCAAAATCTTGTGACTACCAGTTCTGATCTTTAAAATGCAATACTGTTTGAACACTCTGATAAAAAACTGTTCTACAACTGGTTAGAAGTTTGTTAAGCATTGTAGTTACTCTCTTTAGTCTAAACCCATACTGAAGAAAATGGATTACTCACAAATTGTGTTAAGGTTCTAGGAACCTTGAATTCTTGAATTCAAGGAGTTAGTGATCTAATTTTGGAATTTAGAAATATAAATACAGTTCGGACTCATAAGGGTTATACTAGAAGAATGTTCGCAATCCTGCTGCTGCTGCTAAGTCACTTCAGTCGTGTCTGACTCTGTGTGACCCCATAGACGGCAGCCCACCAGGCTCCCCTGTCCCTGGGATTCTCCAGGCAGGAGTACTGGAGTGGGGTGCCATTTCCTTCTCCAATGCATGAAAGTGAAAAGTGAAAGTGAGGTTGCTCAGTCTTGTCCGACCCTCAGCGACCCCATGGACTGCAGCCCATCAGGCTCCTCCATCCATGGGATTTTCCAGGCAAGAGTACTAGAAGCATGAAAAAACCATGACAATGCAAGTAATGCCTATGTTGGGCTTTGAAGAATGAGAGCTGATCAGGAAGTAGGGATAGGTCATGAATGAATGTGTATATCATGTTATGGCTGCAGAAAAGCACCTGGGAGTGAGACAGTTGGGTGGTGGAGATCAAACCTGAAGCAGAGAACACAGTTACAGTATCACATTGCAAGGCTATAGCAAAAATCCGTGTGTGTTCAGTCACTCAGTCATATCTGACTCTTTGCCACCCCCTGGACTTGTAGCCCGCCAGGCTCCTCTGTCCATGGGATTCTCTAAGCAAGAATACTGGAGTGGGTTACCATTTCCTTCTCCAGGGGATCTTCCAATCCAGGGATCAACCATAAATCTAAGTAGTAAAATTTACTATCACGTTTAACATATTTTCAGTATTGGAAAGTTCTTTTCTAAAAAAAAATATAAATGTGTTTATCTTAATTGGAGGCTAATTACTTTACAATATTGCATTGTTTTTGCTATACATCAACATGAATCCACCACAGGTATACATGTGTTCCCCATCCTGCATGCCCCTCCCTGAACCCTCCCCGTACCATCCCTCTGGGTCATCCCAGTGCACCAGCCCCAAGCATCCTGTATCATGCATCAAACCTAGACTCATGATTCATTTCTTATATGATATTATACATGTTTCAATGCCATTCTCCCAAATCATCCCACCCTCTCCTTCTCCCACAGAGTCCAAAAGACTGTTCTGTACATCTGTGTCTCTTTTGCTGTCTTGCATACAGGGTTATCGTTACCATCTTTCTAAATTCCACATATATGCGTTAGTATACTGTACTGGTGTTTTTTCTTTCTGGCTTACTTCATTCTGTATAATAGGCTCCAGTTTCATCTACCTCATTAGAACTGATTCAAATGTATTCTTTTTAATGGCTGAGTAATACTCCATTGTGTATATGTACCACAGCTTTCTTATCCATTCACATCTAGGTTGCTTCCATGTCCTGGCTATTATAAACAGTGTTGCAATGAACACTGGGGTACATGTGTCTCTTTCCATTCTGGTTTCCTTGGTGTGTATGCCCAGCAGTGGAATTGCTGGGTCATAAGGCAGTTCTATTTCCGGTTTTTAAAGGAATCTCCACAAAGGAAGAATTAGAATGTTTATAATTCGATTTATAAATGCTTTGAAAATTGTTCATTTAATAAACACGTATTAGATATGTGTCATGTAATAGGTTCTGGAGAAGGGAATGACAACCCTCTCCAGTATTCTTGTCTGGAGAATCCCATGGGCAGAGCAGCCTGGCAGGCTACAGTCCATGGGGTCGCAAAGAGTTGGACATGACAAGTGATTTAGTACGTGTAACAGGTATTGAAAAACCAGAAATATATAAGGATGTGTGCAAAGATTTAGCTATAATGATATTCATCACAAAGGTACTTACAACAAAACTTGGAAACAATCAAAGACCCACAATTATTAGACTGGTTAAAAATAGCAGTTTTTCTGTTTTATACACACACAAATATTTACACACAACCTGTATGAAGAGCCAACTCATTGGAGAAGAACCTGATGCTGAGAAAGACTGAGGGCAGGAGAAGCGGGCAACAGAGGTTGAGATGGTTGGATGGTATAATCGACTCAACAGACATGAGTTTGAGCAAACTCCAGGATATAGTGGTGGACACGGAAGCCTGGCATGCTGCAGTCCATGGGGTTGCAAAGAGTTGGACATGACTGAGTGACTGAATGACAACAAGTATGTGTATATACAACTTCTCTTTTAAAAGGCACATGAGTTTTGTACATTTTCTTCCATTTTACAAAATATTATGAACAATTTCCATAACTATTTGCTATCTGAATATAAATGCATTCCATCATAGTTATAGCATGTATGTATACATATACATGTAATATAGATATAAGTATTGAGAGGTCATATAAAAACATAGGTACTGTAATTATGATGAATGTATTAATATATGCTGTGCTGTGCTTAGTCCCTCAGTTGTGTCCAACTCTTTGCGACCCAATGGACTGCAGCCTGCCAGGCTCCTCTGTCCATGAGGATTCTCCAGGCAAGAACACTGGAGTGGGTTGCCATGCGCTTCTCCAGGGGATCTTCCCAATCCAGGGATTGAACCTAGGTCTCCCACATTGCAGGTGGATTCTTTACAGTCTGAGCCACCAGGGAAGCCCATTAAGTAATATACATAATTTATTTTATAGTAAAAGTACATGAAAACTTCTGCAAATTGTTCATATGTTTTTAAAGAAGACAATGTAAAAATATGTACCTTTGTAGAAAAGAAAGGATATATTCCTTACTCACAGAAAGAAATACCAAAGGTGTATACATGACAGTGTGGATTGGTTACAACTGGGTAATACCACTGTGATTTTTATTGTCTTATATGTGTGTTCAATAGTGAACTACATATTTTTGTAAAGAGAAAATTTTTGTTATACCAGATATAGTCAAAACTTTTCCACCTCTATATGAAGTTGCAAAGGCCAATAGAACTCACACAAACTAT
Source organism: Ovis aries (assembly GCF_016772045.2). Lineage (NCBI taxonomy): Eukaryota > Metazoa > Chordata > Mammalia > Artiodactyla > Bovidae > Ovis > Ovis aries. The sequence continues at coordinate 18,934,563 of NC_056055.1, forward strand.
TCTATGACCTGTGAATGCAAGGTGAAATCTGAATATATTTGCTTGTGTTTGAATGGGTGACTGTACCTGATGGTTATTTACAAACCTTTTGAACCTGAGAAACTGCTGACTATCGATATCTGAATTATACCTCTGTCCACATTATTTCTGCATTTCTGAATATTACCTTAGCAATAGACCAGAGTGGTTTATGTCAGGCTAGATCAATTCGTCTCCAAATTCTTGGCATAGAAATTTGATCCAAAATTCAGACTGCACCAGTCTAAAGAGTAGGCACTTAATGTTTAAACGCACACATAGAGTTAATCTGGCCTGTGGAGCTGACTTTTTCTTTACCAGTATGTCAGTAAATTGGGAGCTAAATGGTTTCTAATTTCATTTTAATAGTTCTAATAAAATTTAGAGCCACAATAAATTTAGAGTACCATAATTATAATAAACTATGATTATAAAGAAATTTTATTTTGCATGAAATACAGATTTGTGACCACTTAATAATGAGAATGTACACTTCTAGTGGAAATATAGTAAACATTATTGTGCTGTATACCTTCTTTATTTTATGGAACACAGCTGTGATTTGTAAGCCTAACCTAATTTGAATTCTTTTCAGGTAGTTTGTCAAACAATTTAAAAAAATCAGAAAGAAGGAAAACCATTTAAGTTAGGCACCACTGGAATACAATATATTGTATCCAATATATACAATACTATATGAAATTTTAATTGCTTTCTCAAATGATTATCAATTTGACTGAACATAGAGTTCATCTATTACAACTTTTCCCCATGTAGATTCTATTCAAATATCTTTTCATATATAATATTGTGAAGAGATATCAAGGCTAGTCAGAGATTTTTCCTTCACCAATGAAATTCTTTATAAATAAAGTACATATGTTTATATATTACTTACATTTAAATTATATATTTTGTGTATTACTTATAGACATAGTGTTTACCTAGATGTTTTTCTCTTCATTAAGCATTAAACACTCAGACCTTTTAAGCTCAAGCCTTCTTGTACTTCAGGAAAATATTCTTCCCTTACATCCATATTTTCTAGAAAACTTGTTTATGATTTCTTTAGGAAAAGAGTATTAGGTCCCTTTGGCTAAACTCTGTTAAGTTACTTTTCTCTTTATGCCCCCTTCCCCCCCCCCAACCCCCCAGTAACTGAAACAGTACACTTGTTTTCCATAATATTGATCTGGCTTTTCAGAGTGACCTTAACAACTTTTAATGTAAATTTTAATTTTGTTTTTTAGTATCATTAGATTTTTTAATATCATAGTTTCTTTTTATTTGTCTGCTTCTCATTACAATTTTATTCTAGTATATTTTAAGGTATATTTTCTCTCCACTGTAAGTACTTTATTTATAGTTTATGTTGCAGAGTCATGCTATACACAATATACTGCTAAGTGATTTTTTTTTGGGGGGGGAGTTAATTTATTTAACTACTAGAAGTGTCTGACAGCTTAGTGCATAGACATATATTTTGCCTAGTCACTCAGTTGTGTCTGACTCTTTGTGACCCCTTGGACTGTAGCCCATGAAGCTCCTCAGTCCATGGGATTCTCCAGGCAAGAATACTGGAGTGGGGCTTAGACATACATACATATATGTATGTATGTATGTATTGGACTGTGAAGAAGGCTGAGTGCCGAAAAATTGATGCTTTTGAACTGTGGTGTTGGAGAAGACTCTTGAGAGTCCCTTAGACTGCAAGGAGATCCAACCAGTCCATTCTGAAGGAGATCAGCCCTGGGATTTCTTTGGAAGGAATGATGCTAAAGCTGAAACGCCAGTACTTTGGCCACCTCATGCGAAGAGTTGACTCATTGGAAAAGACTCTGATGCTGGGAGGGATTGCGGGCAGGAGGAGAAGGGGACGACAGAGGATGAGATGGCTGGATGGCATCACCGGCTTGATGGTCGTGAGTCTGAGTGAACTCCGGGAGTTGGTGATGGACAGGGAGGCCTGGCGTGCTGTGATTCATGGGGTCGCAAAGAGTCAGACACGACTGAGCAACTGTACTGAACTGAATATACACTTTCACTGCTCTTAGAGTCTCATTTGCAGATGGATGGTTAATAAATTCATACAAATGTATATGATCATCTCAGATCATTTCATGGCTGATTGTGAAATTGAGTCATGGATAGTTCAAGCAGGGAAATGACATATTATTCACTAGTCTTCTTCTCAGCTGAATCAATTTTCTTTACATAATTTCCTTTGTGTTCCAGCATCCAGGTCAGATACAAACTATGGTTGTTTCTAGTCTTCTTAACAATGTTATCCTCATTCTTTCTAAAACATGAAATATACTATAATCTATATACGTATCAATAATATGGATGAGTTAATTGAATATAAAAACACTCCTAAATACCACTATCCTCTGTGATTTCGTGTTTTGCACAATACCTTCCAAACCTTTTATGTATCTTTCAGAATTTTACACAGTAAGAAAAAAAGTATACATATATAGTATTCTCCTAGACGCAATCACAAATAAGGAAAAATGCAAGCTTGTGTTTTGACCAAGGAAGCTTTTCCAAGAAGCTGGGACCTAGAGAGTGTGTTCCTCCCTCATGACATAATTTTCTTTCTTTCTACCCAGAGGGGAGGGAGGCAGGTTAGTGGACCATGGAAAAATTAATTCAGTATTGTCTAAACAGAGTTGAAAGTATACAGAAGCTATGCCATTTAGTATGCAAAGCAGCAGAAAACTTGAACAAAACACTGCCTTGAATTCTTTTGTAAGAATAATTGAGACACACTAATGTTCTATGTTTACAATAAGAATGACATAAAAGTATATCACCAATGAGAGAAGAATAAGTGTGAACGGATTAATATTATATCATTCAGTTCTTAGTCTTGTCTTAGAATAAAGTTGATTTGCCTTGTCTACTTGTAAGAAGTCCACTATACAACATGGATAGGGAGATTACGATATTTTATTGAGGATGCAAATACAAAGTAGAATGTATGACAAAATTTCTTCTCAAACCAATTAAATGGAAAGGTCACTTCCATATCACCTAAATGAAAAAGAAACCTGCTCTAATAAAACCTTGAAACTTTATGATACTTACACAAAGGAAAGGGAATTGCTAATATTCTTTAGGAAAGAAAGACTGAAACAGAAGTGGTCTAAAGGCATTATTCTAGAAATAGGAATGTGGGTGGAGAGGCAGAGGGCTAATTTTCTGTTTAATGTTTACACATAAAATATAAATGGAGTTCCTCCTCCCCTGCACATCCACTTTTATTATAATATAGAATAAATAAAAATAGTTACAATAAGTTTAATGATGTAATTTAAAGTTTGAGGATGAGGGAATATCCAAATATAGTTCTAGAAGTCCAGCATTACTGTTAGTACTTTCTAATTCTGTTTCATATGCATGTACAATGGAAAAGATATAGGTGGTTTGGGGCATTTTTGCTTTCTTAGAAAATGGCAGAGAGCAGAAGTTGTTGTTTTTCAATCACTAAGTCTGATTCTTTTTGACCCCATGGAATGAAGCATGACAGGCTTCCCTGTCCTTCATTATCTCCCACAGTTTGCTCAAACTCATGTTCATTGAGTCAGTGATGCATCCAAACATCTCATCCTCTCCTGCTCTCTTCTCCTCTTGCCCTCAATATTTCCCAGCATCAGGGTCTTTTCCAGTGAGTCAGTTTTTCACATCAGGTGGCCAAAATATTGGAGCTTCAGCATCAGTCCTTTCAGTGAATATTCAGGGTTGGTTTCCGTTAGGATTGACTGGTTTGATCTCCTTGCTGTCCAAGGAATTCTCAAGAGTCTTCTTCAGCACCACAGTTCGAAAGCATCAATTCTTCAGGGCTCACCTTCTTTATGGTCCATCTCTCACATCTGTACATGACAACTGGAGAAACCATAGCTTTAACTGGATGGACCTTTGTCAGCAAAGTGATGTCTCTGCTTTTTAATATGCTGTCTAGGTGCGTCATAGCTTTTCTTCCAAGGAGAAAATGTCTTAATTTCCTGGCTGTTGTCACTGTCTGCAGTGATTTTAGAGCCAAGGAATATAAAACCTGTCATTGTTTCCACTTTTCACCCACCTATTTCCCATGAAGTGATGAGACTGGATGCTATGATCTTAGTTTTCTGAATGTTGAATTTTAAGCCAGCTTTTTCGCTGTCCTCTTTCACCTTCATCAAGAGACTCTTTAGTTCCTCTTTACTTTCTGCCTTAAGGGTGGTGTCATCTGCATATCTGAGGTTATTGATATTTCTTCTGGCTATCTTGATTCCAGCTTCTGTTTCATCCAGTTCAGCGTTTTGCATGATGGACTCTACATGTAGAGCCCACCAGGGCTCCCCTGGTGGCTCAGACGGTAAAGAATCTGCCTGCAATGCGAGAGACCTGGGTTCAATCCTAGGTTGGGAAGATCCCTGGAGGAGGACATGGCAACCCACTCCAGTATTCTTGCCTGGAGAATCCCCATGGACAGAGGAGCCTGGTGGGCTATAGTCCATAGAGTCGTGATGAGTCAGACACGACTGAGTGACTAAGCACAGCACTCTACATATACCTTAAATAACCAGGGTGACAATATGTAGCCTTGTCTTACTCCTTTCCCAATTTGGAACCAGTTCCATGTCTGGTTCTGTTACTTCTTGACCCGCATACAGGTTTCTCAGGAGACAGGGAAGTTGGTCTGGTATTCCCATCTCTTGAGGACTTTTCCAGTTTGTTGTGATCCACACAGTCATAGGCTTTAGAGTAGTCAATAAAGCAGACGTAGATTTTTTTTTTAACTCCCTTGTTTTTTCTGTGATCCAGTGGATAAACATTATATTCAACAGATAACTTCTCCTGTCATATTTTCTAACAAAAGTGATCTATGAACTGATGCCACATTCTCTCCAAATAATTGCTGCCGATTCATTGTTTTCTGAGTCATATCAACCAAAAAGAAGGTGTGGGTTTTAATAAGCTCATTTTGAAACCTTGTAACACTAAATAATACATACTTGCTATAAGAAAATACCAGGTGAAATTGAGTGTTTTCAGGTGCAAACAGGAATTTGTATTAAGAGTGATAATTTGGGTAAGAAGCTAAACACTGGAACTGAAAATCTCTGAGCGTGTGTTCTCAGGAAAGAAAATGTTAAAAACATGAAGGCTGCTAATGGCAATTTTAGTGGAATCTGTCACAACCTGCACCAACCCGTTAATTTGTTATCACCCACAAAGAGTCAGTGCTGAGAAATTCTTCCATTGTGGCCGTTGCTACATTTATAAACTTAATGTGCAACAAGCCTTTTTATCTGGATTATTTGATAATTTTCCCTGTGACATGTTGGAGAGCATCAATGATGTAAGGGATTCTGCAATTACTAGATTAGTTGGCATTATTCTCAAAAACTTTTGATGTTCTTTTAGAGAAAGAAAGCATGTGTGAGTCAATTGCTTGTTAGCTTATTTGTACTTAAAAATATTCTAAAGGTCCAGATTTCCTTCCCAGACAAGCAGATGCAGATGATGCAAGGCTTGATGAAAGGCTTAGTGTGGGCTGTAGTTCTAGACACTGAGACTGAACCTGGGAGGGAAGTAGGAACACGGCTTTGGGGGAAAAACTGTCCTGTGGAAATTCTGGCAAAGACCTACCTGCAAAAGCATGCCATCAAACATTAAAAGAAGGCCAGGCAAAAATGGAAGAATTAGTCAGCAAGACTTGAGCAGGTAGGGTCAGGAGGGAAAAAAGAGGAGAGTGCCTGAGGCAGGGAGAAAAGAAAAAAAAGTGACTTGTCGATTTTGATGTCCTGTTACCCAGACTCTAAGGCCGAAGCACCTAATGTAAGCCAACCCTTATTTCTGTCCCAGGTTACTGAGTTAAGCTTGTCATCATGTCTGTGGTTTAGACAGCAGAGGGGACCAAAAGTTACAGTGAGTTTTCATTAATGTGCCTGGAGTTAAAAAGGTAGTGAATTGACAGTTTTCACACCATGAATTTGAGTTTGAGTTTATCAAACTATAAACTATTTAGCTATAGATGGTGACTTTGTAATAAAAAGCAAATCAGAAAGCCCAGATGGCATTAGGTGTGGTTCCTTTTCCAACAATTTTGCCTAAAATGCAGGAACATTTTAATTATACCTCTGGTCATTGCTCTTGTTAGAATTGTGCTAAATTTTCTAATTTCTAAATGGGGCCGTAACACATTTGAATAATTTTTGTCTGTTTTCCTTATATATTTTAGGAGGAAGTTTCAGTTTTATTCTCTTGATATCTGATTAGATTTTCTAGCATCAGTTTTCCCTTCAGTCCATTCAAATCAATTTGTTGAGGACAGCTGAAAATCAGAATTTCCTCATTCCAGTCCTAGACCACTTTTCCAGCTTGTTTTTTAAAAATGAGGCAAAACAGTTTCATCTTATACAACATATAACATCAGGTTCAGTTGTACAACATAATATTTGTACACATCATAAAGTGACCACCACAGTAAGCCTATTATAACATCATACAGTTACACAATTTTCTCTTATGTAACTTTTAAGATCTCTTATCAAATTTCAAATATATCAATATAATATGGTATTAACTATAATCACCATGCTGTATATTACATCCCCATGATTTATTTTGTAACTGAAAGTTTGCACTTGTCAACCCTCTTCAGCCATTTTACCCACCCCCTACCTCTGGAAACCACCAATTTGTTCTCTTTGAGCATAGGTTTTCTGTTTTGTTTTAGATTCTACCTATAAGTGAGATCATATGGTATTTGTCTCTCTCTGTCTGACTTATTTCACTTAGTGTAAGGTCCTCAAAGAACATCCGTATTGTTGCAAACGGCAAGATTTCCTTCTTTCTATGGCTGGATAATATTCCAGTGTATGTGTGTGATAGTTTCTTTATCCATTCATCCATTAACAGACACTTGTTTCCATATCTTGTCTCCACATGCTAATGGGAATACAGTTTAACACTTTGTTTTCCCTGTACCTTGTATATTTTAAGAAAGGTCAAGCATGTACCATGTTCTAATTTTTCTATCCTAACAGTTTGGTATTATCAATTTCACATTATGAAAAAGGCATAATAAATAGGTTATATTTGACATTTTTATAGGACTTTGAGAAATTAAAAATTAGACCCCAAATAGCAAAGTTATTCTGGCTCACTTTCCTTAGTCCCAAAATAATGGGCAGAAAGGGTGTTCTGAAATTGTTACCATTCAAGTGGAAAAGCTTTATCCTACATAAAGTACGGTGGAACACAGGTGTGGATAGTAAAAAATGCTACTGTGAGAAGATCCTTGCCTTTGTCAGAGAATAAAGATTGTCTGTACAAATTATGCAGGTATATCTTTGATATACTAGATTGCAGTCTTTTTCAAACTGCAACTGCAAGATCTCTAGGGATACATTCTCAGGTCTGTAATGCTTTCTTGGTTAAGTGTTTGTGCTTTTATTTTGGTAAGTTTAAAAATAAGAACATATTTGGGGCTCATCTCAGCAACTTGCATCTTAAGCATTGCATGGTGATCTCACTTATATTGGGTGGCCCAGAAAGTTAATTTGAATTTTTCCTTAACAGGTTTTCCTGTAGCACGTTAGGGAAAAACCCGAATGAACTTTTTGGCCAACCCAATACTTCTATAATTCTCTTTAGCATGAACTAGAGGTATTTTAATAGGATATGAAATTAAAGTATTCTTAATATGGACACCTAGTAGGTGATGAGAAAATGACACTACAGCATGCTTTGTAAGGTTTTATGGTGGTGAAGAGAGGAAAATGGTGAGAAAATGATTGATTACAAGATTTGTGTGAACATGCTGCTCTTCAGATAATATCAAAGTCTCACCCTAAGCAGTAACTATTTCACCTTTATCTGCATCAGCTCAGTTCAGTTGCTCAGTCGTGTCTGACTCTTTGCAACCCCATGAATAGTAGCATGCCGGGCCTCCCTGTCCAACACCAACTCCTGGAGTTCACTCAAACTCACGTCCATCGAGTCAGAGATGCCATCCAGCCTCTCACCCTCTGTCAACCTCTCCTGCCCCCAATCCCTGCCAGCATCAGTCTTTTCCAATGAGTCAACTCTTCGCATGAGGTGGCCAAAGTACTGGAGTTTCAGCTTTAGCATTATTCCTTCCAAAGAACACCCAGGGCTGATCTTTTTTTTCTATTGCAATTTTTAAATTTAATTGGAGGTTAATTACTTTACAATATTGTATTGGTTTTGCAGGATATAAAATCAACACACAGAAATCCCTTGCATTCCTGATCTCCTTTAGAATGGACTGCTTGGATCTCCTTGCAGTCCAAGGGACTCTCAAGAGTCTTCTCCAACACCACAGTTCAAAAGCATCAATTCTCGGCACTCGGCTTTCTTTACAGTCCAACTCTCACATCCATACATGACCACTGGAAAATCCATAGCCTTGACTAGACAGACCTTTGTTGGCAAAGTAATGTCTCTGCTTTTCAATATGCTGTCTAGGTTGGTCATAACTTTCCTTCCAAGGAGTAAGCGTCTTTTAATTTCATGGCTGGAATCACCATCTGCAGTGATTTTGGAGCCCCCCAAAATAAAGTCTGACACTGTTTCTACTGTTTCCCCATCTATTTCCCATGAAGTGATGGGACCGGATACAATGATCTTTGTTTTCTGAATGTTGAGCTTTAAGCCAACTTTTTATTAGATGTTATTGAGCTAAACTTTGTTTCGTGGTGTTTGTGCTTATTTTGTATTTTTTTGTTATTTTACTGTTTTATGAAAATGGAGGGCAAACGGGGTTCATCTCAAAGTTATGTTCATTTTTAAGTCTTGTGTGGAAAGGGTTTTCTTTCAAATAATTTTATATTTTAAAATAATATTTTAGAAACAGTTGCGCAGTTGAAAGATCATGAACCTTGCAAGTAAAGACATTCTCAAATTCTGATTTTGTGGCACCATAATTGAGGTAAGTTAACTTCTGGAAATGGCAACCCACTCCAGTGTACTTGCCTGGAGAATCCCAGGGACGGGGGAGCCTCATGGGCTGCCATCTATGGGGTCGCACAGAGTCGGACATGACTGAAGCGACTTAGCAGCAGCAGCAGCCTTTCTTTGTGCCTGTTTTTATCATCTGAGAATGATCACAGGAACTTTCTTGTTAAAATACGTAAGAGATGAAACCATGTGCAGTCAATATGCTTGTTTTCCTCCTTCCTTTTCTCTCTTTATTCTGAATCTACATTTCACCTTCTAACCTTTTCAATAGCAACCCACCAGGAAAGAACATGGCCCATCGATTGGCAGCACAGTGCATTTTTGGTCCATTTAGCCCTAGTGGAAATTACTTGAGAGAGGGAGTGGAAGATATGGCTAATGCACTGGAATTATTTATAAAGGTAAATTACTCATGCTGTTTCTAGTCCCCAAAAGCACAGGTAATCAGGATGTACTTAACACCTGCCTCCTTAGGCTGAGCTGGAAGCAATCTAAGGATAAAAGTCTCTTTTAGACTTTTTTTCTCAAATTACCATCTGCCTTGAATTTTTAATACTAAGTAATTACCAATAAAGCAAACTTCTATACCTCTTACTAACAGATTTGAAATTATCTTTTTGATTAAAGTTGGTATGAAATAAAAACCTTTCAACTTTGGAATACAATGGTTTAAACAATTTATATACTTTTCACACCTATAGAAACAGAATAGCAAGGAACAGATAATAAAAGGGCTGACACTATCAATTTTCTTTCTTTGGAGGAAAAATCTCTAGCATGAAATTTTCATTTATAAAATTTTGCTGTGAGACTTCATTGTTACATGACAAAATCCTGCATGGTTACATGTAACATGACAAAAAGACTGCATGGTTACATGACAAAATGTAACTAACTTTTCAGAGTGAATATGAGTTAATCTATCTCATTCTAGTTAGTTTGATAATCCATACAGCGTGGTAATGATTAATACCATGGTCTGGTCCATCTTTAACTTTTATGATTCCTTCAGTTCAGTTCAGTTCAGTCTCTCAGTCGTGTCCGACTCTTTGCGACCCCATGAGCTGCAGCACACCAGGCCTCCCTGTCCATCACCAACTCCTGGAGTTCACTCAAACTCACGTCCATTGAGTCAGTGATACCATCCAGCCATCTCATCCTCTGTCATCCCCTTCTCTTCCTGCCCCCAATCCCTCCCAGCATCAGAGTCTTTTCCAATGAGTCAACTCTTTGCATGAGGTGGCCAAAGTACTGGTTTCAGCTTAAGCATCATTCCTTCCAAAGAACACCAGGGTTGATCTCCTTTAGAATGGACTGGTTGGATCTCCTTGCAGTCGAAGGGACTTTCAAGAGTCTTCTCCAACACCACAGTTCAAAAGCATCAATTTTTCGGCACTCAGCCTTCTTCACAGTCACTCATTTATTTGGAAGGAAAGTTATGACCAACCTAGATAGCATATTCAAAAGCAGAGACATTACTTTGTCAGCAAAGGTCCGTCTAGTCAAGGCTATGGTTTTTCCAGTGGTCATGTATGGATGTGAGAGTTGGATTGTGAAGAAAGCTGAGTGCCAAAGAATTGATGCTTCTGAACTGTGGTGTTGGAGAAGACTCTTGAGAGTCCCTTGGACTGCAAGGAGATCCAACCAGTCCATTCTAAAGATCGGCCCTGGGTGTTCTTTGGAAGGAATGATGCTAAAGCTGAAACGCCAGTACTTTGGCCACCTCATGCGAAGAGTTGACTCATTGGAAAAGACTCTGATGCTGGGAGGGATTGGGGGCAGGAGGAGAAGTTGACAACAGAGGATGAGATGACTGGATGGCATCACCGACTCGATGGACGTTGAGTTTGAGTGAACTCTGGGAGTTGGTGATGGACAGGAGGCCTGGCGTGCTGCGATTCATGGGGTCTCAAAGAGTTGGACACGACTGAGTGACTGAACTTAACTGATACTATTTAGCAAATAATCTTTGTGATCAATGCATTAATAGGTTATGAGCTCTTAAGAGATGCACTCAGCTGTTTATAATCTACTAGAACTAAGACTTGTGTTCAATTACTACACTTTTGGATTTTTTTTTTTTTTGGATGACACTTGAGGGAAATGGGAATAGAGAAGAACCCAGAGGTGGTGACTTTTGAGCAGAATCTTGGGGAATGGGTACACTGTTGGTAGGATGGTGTAGTGACTATTCCACACAGACGAGCATGAGCAAAACATGAAGAGGGCTGTGTTCAGGAGTGGCAACTGTTGCAGATTGGGTGTAGTAGAGATCCTTCATAAAAGTAGTTAGCTTAAGATAGGCTGTAACTCCTCAAGTGGGCAATTAGAGAGCTTAGAATGCCAAAATGTTTACATAGGGTAGCAATGTGCACTAGAACCAATATGCAGAATGGAACAAGAGTGAACCTTGAAGTTTAAAAGAACTTTAGATGCTTAATGACCATCAACAAACTGAGCTCATCCTATAATCTGCATAAGAAAAGTTGTAAAGAATTGTGTTTTCTCTCAGGCCACTGAAGAAAATTCTGATCCTTAATTGATTAACAAGAAAAGGGACAGCTTCTGCCTACCATTCTGTCATAGATTTAGGGATTAGTAACCATAGTATTTCACTAGATCCTTAGACCTAATCGGCAATCTGTTCTCCACAATGGATTTAAATATATCACTCCTTGTTCTGACCCATGCATGACAAGTTTAAGAATCTTGGCAATGCAAAATAGTATGTTTTCTCAGCTCCAGGTACAAAGCATTAGGTATACCCAACTCATAGTTTGTTACATCATAATGGGATATGGCTCTTCAGCCACACAGTGTGAGTCTAAATTCTGCCTCCACCCCTTTCTAGTTGTATGACTTTGAACAAATTATTCAAATTTCCTGTCGAGAGTTGAGAATAAACACGGAGTTGGGAACAGGAGGAATATTAGATAATGTGGATATTCTTTCTTGATACAAACAACAAAAAGTGACAGCTTCTTAAGCCAGTTGCAATGTGGAATCTGAAACCAAAAGTTCTACCTTGTAATATTAAAATCATCAGTCTTTCCTGTAATTAGAATGGCTATTTTACCCATCCATGATTTTTTAACGTGGACATATTGGTCACTGAAAAATACCATTCATTGAGTTACAAAGATCTTCAAAATGCTAATACATTTCATACTACAATATTTTTTTAAAAAAACCCATGTTAACTTTGCCACCAGTGTTATCAGAAAAGTCTTTAGAAATTGAACTGATATCAGGCTCACAATGAGGAATACAAGGTTGCCAATATTCTAATTTTCATTTCAAAGCTACAATTATTTGCAACATGTATGTTAGGTTCTTGTGACAGGCTCAGTTTGTTCATTTTGAGAAATGTCTAACAAATACCAAGTTTGTTTTTAAGTTATCTTTTCAAGTAAAAGTGGAATTCTATGAAAAAAGTTTCTTCACCCAACTGAAATAATTCAATTTCTGCAAAATAACCATCATGTTTTGATATGCAACGTAAGTGCTTTATACATAACTCACATTTAATCACTGAGATTATTAGACATGTACTCAGGAAGCTGAGATATAAAATAACTCTTAAAGCTTTATTAAATACACTCAAAATGCCATTTTAAAAAGTTCAAATGCATGGTAGTGAATGCAGTTGGTACTACTTATACCACGTGGCCTTGATTTAAACTAAAGTGACAGCAGTTTCACCTACCATTTCGCACCATTCATGCAAATACTGAACATGTGAATAACAGTTTTCTTCATTTCGTATGTTATTCTGTTAACTGTACATTGCAAGGGCTTCCCTGGTAGCTCAGCTGGTAAAGAATCTGCCTGAAATGCAGGAAACACAGGTTTGATTCCTGGGTTGAAAAGATCCCTTGGAGGAAGGCATGGCAACCCACTCCAGTGATCTTGCCTGGAGAATCCCCATGGACAGAGGAGCTACAGTCCATGGGGTTGCAGAGTTGAACACCACTGAGCGACTAAGCACAGCACACTGCAAATTATTTCTCGGAATCTGTGGTTTTTGTTTTCCTGTCTTTTGAAGAGATTTTCAATGTAATGTTTCTTTTTTTTAATGCCTTGTTTTTTGTCCTAGGAAATCTTTGCCTAATCTGTGACCACTAAAAGTGTCTTCTAGAAGTGTTGTGACTATTACTTTTAGGTCCATGACTCATTTTTAGTTATTTTTCATGTATGTTGTAAAGGGTGAGTGCTTGTTTTCCATATATGTCAGCTCCATCTGTTGAAAAAATCTGAAAATGACTTATTTTTTATAGATGTTAGATTGTTTGCTAATATTTTCAGGATTTTTGTTCATGAGGACCATTGTCCTGTAATTTTCTTGTTTTGTAATGTCTTGGTCTAGTTCTAATATCAGAACAAGGATGACCTCATGAAATAAGTTGGAACTATTTCTTCCTCCTCCATTTTCTGAAAAATTTTGTGTAATGATGACTGGAAGAAATAACAAGAGAAACTATATGGGATTGGAGTTTTCTTTGTGGGAAGATAATAACTTTGAGGCTATTCAGATTTTGTCTCTTCTTGTGGCAGTTCCAGTGATTTTTATGTTCCTAATTTTCCCATTTTGTCCTAAGTTGTCAACCTTACTGACAGAAGAGTGGTCATAATTTGTATCCTTAATTAAGATCCATAGTGGCAACTCTTTTTTCATTCCTGGTATTAGTGATTGGTAGTTTCTCTGGTTTATTTGATTGGTCTAATTAGAGAGCTACTGATTCTGTTGCTCTTTTGAGAAACAAATGTTGATTTCATCAATTTTTGTCTTATTTTTCTCTTATAAATTGTTGATTTTTTACCCTCTATTATTTCCATCTTTCTAATTTGGGTTTGCTTTATTCTTATTTATCTAGAATAAATATTAAGGTAGGTGATAAAGAATATCTACCAAAAGCCTGTAACTAATATTATATTCAGTGGTGAAAGACTGAAAAGCTTTCCTCCTAATTCTGAGAAAAAGGCAAATATGCCAGCTCGCATCACTCTTACATACAACGTGGAGCTGAAAGTTCAAGCCAGTGAAAATAAGGCAGAATAAAAAAGGTAACAGATTAAAAAAAAAGCAACTTCCTTAATTTGCAAATGACATGACTGTGGGAGTGTTAGCCTGTTAAATTACTCCACCATATATTGTAGAAGAGGGATTCTCTCATCTTTGTTTTGGAATTTGCTGTTAGCATACTTGAAACCCCAATAACAAAAAAGCAAGGAATCCTTTCTTTGAATGTTTGAGGTTTTTCCCTAAGTTTCACATGGTATATATTAGTCATCCAGACATCTCATAAATTTACTATGTATAACAAATGCAGATGTTCAAGCTATCAGAGAGGTAGAGTATAAATAGGTTCTAGAGACTAACAGTAAGATCTGTATTTTGGCTCTGCTAGTCACTAACTGTATTAACACAGTGGGCAAGTTTCTTAACCTCACGGCTCAACTGAGTTTCCTCAGTTATATAGTGCTAATGATAACAGTATTTACCTCACTGGACTATTATGAGAATTAAGTGTGAAAACATGAATGAATACAGTGTCTGATGTATAGAAAAAGCTCAAATACTAGTTACTCATACTACTGTGAAACAAATGTTCCCATTCCCCTTAATGTGTTCCCTCTAATTAAAGAATAATGACAACATTACTCACAAAAGTTTAATACATTAGAGGATTTCCATCAAAAAACAAGATTATATACATAGACAAAAATTGGAAAAGCAAACAAATAGAAAATTTGTTGGCAGAGGAAATAAAATTAGCACATATGGTAAAACAGTCAATCCTACAAATTACTTACAAAATTATAATTAATATAGAAATTAAATACCATTTTATAACTAGTAAATTAGAATCATTATAATTAACAGCCACTGCTGACCATGATGGAGTCAACAGGTATACTATATTGACAACAGTGTGAATTAATTCTTTTTGGCAAACAATTTGCAATACATTTGGAAAGAAATCTCATGAAATTGATGGGCTACAGTTCATGGGGTCACAACAGTTGGACATGACTTAAGTGACTAAACCATCACGACCATACTTACATCTACCGTATACAATACTGGGCCTTCCTGTAACTCAGCATTTATAGCTTTGTCTCCTCCAACAAAGGACAGAACTAATTCCATATTCAATCTTTCCAATGTGCCCCACAGTTACCTGGGTGTTACCTGACATCCTCAGCTATGTATGAGGATGAAGGATGAGAAATATTAAACCCAAGACCAGGAAGTATGAGCATATACTAGGAAAAGGATACCAAAAAGGAACAAAAACTCAAGTAGTAAGAAGAAATGTGGGGCCAAAATAATATACCTGAGGTCAAGTTAAATCACGTCAGAACTTTCAAGATTTGGAGTTTGGAAGACATGGTTCTAGGGATAAACTAGGAGATACTAAGAGTCTTACCAATAGTATTCTTATGCTGTTTGTTAGCGCCATCTTTTGAAATCTTAAAAGGAAACTGTGGTTTTGAATTGGAAAACAGAGGACACTAAGAAATAGTCATGAAATTTTGAGTCCTTTTGGTAAAACAGATGAATCTATTTATTTACATATGTATCTGACTAAAAGAAAAAGATTAATTTGGTTTAGTCTGCTGGCTCCTATATTCTTACTCACCAACAGACTGTTATTGATTGGATTATGAAAAGGCTAACAACATCTCTGACCATATTAGGAGACTTCAGATAAACCTGCAGCAGAGAGCAGCATGCAGAGGATACCTTTCTCCCAAGCTCTTATTAAAATACTCATAAAGACCGAAAAAAAAAAGACTGCACAGACCAATTACTAAGCATAATATGATATTCAAACATCATTAAAATAACAGGAATCTTTTAAAAATCTGCTTTCTATTTGAGTCTAAATCAGAGACCTGGCACTGTCTTCAAGGAACTAAACAAAATAGCTCAGTGCATGGCTAACAGCTTTGTGTTCCCTCTGTTGGTCCAGCTACTTGCTATATGATTCTTCCTTACCTGAGTGACATTATTAGCAACAGAAAACACTAATATTAATTTAGGAATTAGCTATTAAAAGCTAATTATCAGCTATATTTATTCTGTAATATAATTTCATCTGCTTCTTGGTAATTTTGCTCTTACATACAAAATTTACCACCAACTATGTATCTCAGGCTCCCTAATATAGAAAAGATTTGTGTAAGAAAAAACACTTGGTGACATACATAAAATCACAATTACAGTAATTGGACCATAGTTAACACTGATTCAGAAAAGAGGAATTTATGCTCAGTTATAACTGATTATATAAGGAAGAGAAAATGGGTTAGGTAACAATATTAAATTTTTATATAAACAACATGAATCCCAAGTTCTTATAAAGTGTATATTTAAAAAACAGGTCAAGGTGAAGAAGTGAATCTTTACTTTTAACTTCATGTGTGATCATTTGGGTCTTTTTGACTTGGATTCGTTTTCCTTTGGAACTTTTCCATTTTGACACTGAGTAAATCTGGCTACTGTAGAAACACCATCCACAAACTTGGTTTTGAAAAGGACGTTTGCATTGTTGAACATACCTTCTTTTAGGGATACCACAATGAACTTAAGGGAAAAAGGAAAACATAAAAGAAAAATTTGTAGCATCCGTGAAGTTCACTCTTTTTATACTGTGGTTAAGAATCATTTGGAAAAAATTTGATTTGGCTATCTCTTTAAATGCTGGGCTCTAAGCAAATGCACATAATAAATAGTTATCATTAGGCACCTAAATTAATTCTTTCCATATGCAGTTTTAGGAGTCTCTTAATTCTACTGTGAGTGCTTCATTACCCAAGTTACTATTTCCTGCTGGTTGACTGCTTGTTGCTATCTTCTCCAGTTAGTATCAACTGTCTTATTGCTAGCTCTAAATGCCACTGTTATCTGCTAAAAACCTGCCATAATAAATACACAATCTATGATAACTGTAAGAGAAGCCCCCCAGAGCTGTTCAATGCTTTATCTATTTGGTAGCCCTAGTTACTGCAGCAACAGTTCAATAAAAAACTGTTTTTAGCTTCAAGGGTTTTTCTCTGCATTTTAGGAGGAATGAAGAGTATATCCATCAAACGACACATGACTTTCTGATATATTTTCCAGGTACATCTTTGAAACAAGTCTTGTTTTGATTGTGCATCTTCTGGCAGCTAGCTAGAGAAAATAATTAAGCTAAATAATTCCAAGTGACAAAAAAAATAGACTCCTCTTCAGGCTATAACCTGCAATTATAATTCCAGGCTCTTTCTTTAATAAGAGATGAAAGCCTCTTTCCTTCTGGAACCATTTGAATAGAATTATATATTTAAAGATATACAACACCTTGGTATTCCTCAATCCTAAATTCCTTATATATATTGACCACTACTAAAGAATAGTTTTAGAAAAACAAATCCTAGAACTATTCTGAGGCTCTCTTTGGTTCTTACCTGAGAATGTGTGAAATGAGTACGCAGCATATGGCCAATATTCTGAGTATGAGAAAGATCCAGGGCTGCATCGACCTCATCCAGGATGTAGATTGGGGCAGGTTTGAAAAGGAGCATGGACAGGATTAATGACAGAGCCACTAAAGACCTGAGGAAAGAAGGCCGACAGAAATACCATCAAAACTCGAGTTTACCACTTTTTACCAAAGCGCTGAAGCAAATCTGCTATCCTGTTATTATGAATAGTGCTGATTTAGCTTTGAAGATAGTTAATACAAAAAAGAATCTTAAGTTTCAAACTTGAAAACTTTTGTTGTATTAAAGTGTTTCTTTTAGTTTAGCTTTCCATTCTTCCCTCTCTTCAATGAGTGTTATTTTGAATAGAACAGTTATATGTTCTTCTTTCTTGTCAGATAATTAGAATGTTAAATTTAGCATCTAATCTTGAGACATCATATTAGTGTTAATAGTTTTTCCTTTCCGTCCTCAAAACTCTTTTTCAGTTCTTTTATATCCCTTTTAATTGTAATGGATTTTGTTCTAATCTGGCATGAAGAAATACAATACTTCTCATAGTATTTTTTCCTAAGTGTTTCATTAAAAATCTTTATTTACTGTAATATAAAACATTTATAATTATTTAAAAATAGAATTAAAGTTACAGTAACAGCTATAACACACTTAACTCTATAACTTCAAATATCTTCTAGCATGTGGCACTAAACAGTCTAATGCTTACTGTATTCCAATAGGGTATTTATTAAGAAACAAAAAAGACACAGATATGTACAGCGGACTTTTGGACTCAGAGGGAGAGGATGGGATGATTTGGGAGAATGCCATTGAAACATGTATACTATCATGTAAGAATCGAATCGCCAGTCTATGTCCGATGCAGGATACAGCATGCTTGGGGCTGGTGCATGGGGATGATCCAGAGAGATGTTATGGGGAGGGAGGTTCATGTTTGGGAACACATGTACACCCGTGATGGATTCATGTCAATGTATGGCAAAACCAATAGAGTAAAGTAAAATAAAGTAAAAATAAAAATTAAAAAAAAAAAAAAAAAGAAAGAAACATGTAAGTGGGGGGAAAATGTGTATAGAAGGGGTCTAGGAAAGTGAAACCAAATTTTCTAGCAAAGGAAAGGAATGAAACAGTACAATAAAAAGCAAACAAGCTGAACAGAGTAGCTGAGGTCATTAAAGTGACCTAAAACTACTTTTCAATGGCTTTCTCTGTGCCAAATATTTAAGGCATTGAGCTTTCAACTTATTCATTCAGGAGGGAAAAAAAAAAAGGCTCACCAAGAGTTAAACTACTATGCTAGACTGTAGTATATCTGAAAATAAGTTTATATTGTCTTAATTATGGAAATAATTTTTAGGTTCCAGTAAGAAAATAAGCAAATATTCTCTCTTTTCCTCAAAAAGTTTTTTGAGGACTTTGGCAAAAACAATTAAAGATGTTGTGATCTATACTGTGGAATTCAATTTTGATTGACCAGGAAGCAGAAGCTGTCTTTTTTGACTCTTAGAACATTTAGGAATTTTATCAACAGTGAAAAATAAAGAGTGGACTGCTATTCTATTCATAAAAACGACAAAAGATCTCATAAGAGAAATGAACAGATCTTATTATTTTCTATATCCAAAGGAGAAGAGTTCCATGACAGCAAAGAGCACATGAGAACAATCAAGGAGTATGGATTGTACATCCCGCAGGGGGAAAATACAAAATTAATACACATCTTCAATTATATGAATATTCACAATTTTCTCTCAGAGGTTTTTAATCATTTGGCTCTCTGCAGGTAAAGAGTGAGGCCTAATGATCTTTTAAAGTTTCTCTCAGTATGCTGTCTGAATCACTGTGTAAGGCTGCAGAAACTTCCCTGAAGTCTAGAACATATTTCCAGTACACTTCACTGTCATGTAGACCCAAGTTTCCACTTGTATTTTCCTTTCACCAGAGAACTTCCTTTAACTTATACAGCTCTTCCACCTTTTGTTTTTCTGAAAACAAATATTGCCTTCAATATGAAGACTATTTCTACATATAGAATTCTAGGTTATCATGTTTTTCTTTTAGCACTTTATAGATGTTGTTCCAGACTTCTGGCTTGCATAGTTTTTGACAAGAAGTCTAAAGTCATTCTTATCTTTGTTCCTTGGCATTTAATGTGCCTTTTTACCTTTGGCTGCTTTTAGGATTTTTTTTCTCCTAATCCTGGTTTTCAGCAACTATGTATGACATGCTTTGCTGTGTTATTGTTATGTGTAGGAAGAGAGTGCATACATTTATCCTACATGTGAAAGCGAAGTGTTAATTCCTCAGTGGTATCTGATTCTTTGCCACCCCCCCAGACTGCAACCCACCAGGCTCCTCTGTCCATGGAATTCTCCAAGCAAGAATACTGGAGTGGGTAGCCATTCCTTTTCCAAGGGATTTTCCTGACCCAGTGATCCCAGCTCTCCTGCATTACAGGCAGATTCTTTAACATCTGGCCATCCCTTATCCTACCTGGGGTTCACAGAAATCAAGTATGTGGATTTACAGAACTCATCAAACCTGGAAAATCTGGGCTGTTATTTCTTCAAGTATCTTGTTTTACCTCTTCCTCTCTTTGAAAGTCCAATAATATGTATGTTAGAGTACTCAATATTGCCCCACAGGTCACTGAAGCTCTTTCTAAGTTTAACTTTAGTAGTTTATTGCTATGTTTTCAAATTCACTCAAGTTCCTTTTAATGTTAAATTTCTTATCAATCTCAGGCAGAGAACTTTTCCTTTCAGGTTTGTTTTTTAAGAAATCTCCAGAAGTTTCACTGGCATCTTCTTTAACAGTTTCCATTTCTCTTGCCTTGTAATCTTTGGACATGTAACTCTCTTTAACTTCCTGTCTGCTAGTTTTATCATCTGTCACTTCTGGGTCTGTTTCTCCTCTAAGTTATAAATCACATTTTCTTGATTTCTGCCTAGTAGTGTTTATTAGATGCTGAACACTGTGATTATGTTGTTTACAGTCTCAACCTTGTGGTCTGTCTTTAAATAGCGTTAGGCCTGCAATTAACCTTTGCTAAGGTGTGTCTAGAATAGCCTTCACTTTAGGGACGGTGCAAATGTAATGCCATGATGTATTTCCCTGAGACTTCCCCAAATTCGAATGTTTCCTTCATTTAGTAAGACTACTGGGCTTTGTGTGGGTTTCCCTCCCTGCATCTGTAGTCAAGAGTTACTCCTAGGGAGAAAGCTAGGGTAAACACTGGACTAAGCATTTTGTTTCTTTTCTCTCAGGATCGTACTCCTGGGTCATTCACTTTCCAGTATCTGAAAATAATTGTTTCTCATGTATTTGGTCTAGTTTCCTAGATGCTAATCCTTATTTCTACTTTGTTACCTATCATTTTAGTCAAGTGTTCTAATCAGAATTCATAGTCTCACAGATTAGGCTCCTTAAATTCCACATGCAAATACAGAAAAGCAAATCTGAAATAAAATTGTGAGGGAAAGAGTTGATGGATTATAATAAGAGGAATTATTTCAAAGGGAACACTCACCTCTGACCACCACTAAGTTCAGTTAGGTTTTCTTTCCAAGTATTTCCTAAGGCAACCTTAAACTCCAGACCATCCAACACAGTCTGCCCTTCTGGTGGTGCAAGCATAGCATTAGCACCAGGCAAAAGAGTAGAAAAAATAGATCCAAAGTCCTTGTTTACCTGGATGAAAAAAAGATTTATATCATAGAAGGTTCTCCAAGAAAAATCAAATGACATGTATATTTGCAAACCAGCAGGTGAATTTTGTTATCTGTTACTCTTGTTTTGAGGTTGGCAAATTATGGTCCATATGACAAATCTGGTCATGCCCATTCATTCATGCATTATCTATAGCTGCTAGCAATACAACATCACAACATCAGAGTCCAGTGGTTGCGACAAGAGTATATAAAGCTGTGATACATTTATGTGTCTCTTCACAGAAATCATTTACTAAGCTTTGCTCAAACTTTGAGGGGAAACTACAGGCTGTACCTCTAACACTAAGATGAAGTTTGATACAACAGGTGGCCATGTTGCAGGAATCCTCAGAGACACACAATTGGATAATATTGGAGGCTGAATTTTCAGCTAGAGGAGAAAAACAAAAACTTTTTTTGGTATAATTTGTTTTCTGTTGACTGATATGGTAAGACAGGCCTATCATTATCAGCTACCTTTAAAAAGCTTAAGATCAGAGTGAAGTCTAGGAGAAAAAGAGGCATGAAATCAAAACACATCTGGTAAAGGTGTTTAATGGTTCTTTTCTATACTTTTCACAGATTGTCAAGGGACAGGAGCCGGACTGAGCCCCAAAAGAAAAGAGCCGGAGAAGCTATTTGGCCTATCCCCATAAAGCTGCAGCAGGAGATTACACAGAGATTTAGGACCAATATTCTAGGCTGTAACTGAGTAATTTCTGTGCATACACATTTGAGAATTCAGCCATCTGTCTTCAGATATGACTAATAATCTTAGAGGTTCACCAGACAAAATTGAGTGTATATACGCATGCACACCGCCCCCCGCCAACAAAGATATATGACAGCCAAGTTCTCCAATCAAGTATAAAATTCAAATGCAAGTACATATTTTATGAATATCTGTAGTAATAAGGAAATCTCCTAGACTTAAACAGTCTCCTAAATATAAATTTGCTAAGGAACACATATTTTAAGAACTGCACACATGCTAATAGCCTACACAGAGAAAGTAGATTCTAGTTTTATCTAGGCTAAACTTCCAGAGCTACACAAGGTTCATTACAATGGGGAGAGGTCTACTCTTTTTATGGGGGAAAGATGGAAGATAACAGTGTCTATAAACACTTGAAATTTTTTGACCAGACAGACAGGAGAAAGACAGCTCAAAATTAAGACAGTGGAACGCTAATAAATCCAAAAGATGACCATGGGATCCCATGTGGACTATTCAAAAGGGAAAAAAGAATCTTATCAGTTAATAAGTAGAGAAGAATACAGCCCTATCATAGACAGGAAATAAGTCGAATATTGAAAATCCAGTGAGGTTAAGAAGGAAACAAAAATACAACCAGTTTCTAAAATACTCTGGTGTTGTGAAGGAAGTACACTTAAAGCCATAAGGAAGTATGGAATGCTGATAATAATACCTATCTCATTAGGTTACTGTTGAGAATTAAATAGGAAAATTAATATAAGAATAGTGTCTGACATATGTAATAAGCACTCAGTAGATTTACTTGGTTTGGGAGAACTTTGGGGACTGATGAAAAATCAGTTTAAAATATAAATTTGTACTCAAATTAAATCCAGGAATCATGGGGAAACCAAGAGACAGAATCTCAGATCTAGTGTTAAATCCAAATGTACTGTGGCCAACTTTCTGCAAGCATTTTTTAAATGACAGAAATACTACAGGGAGATAGAACACTGAAAATAAGTTGTAGAGCAGGAAAAATAATCCAAATGAAAAAGATAACTATTCTGCCATTACAAAAAATAAAGTTCCTGCAAAATTAAAAAGAGAAAAAGTGGTAAGGTGCCCAATTAAATCCTAGAGGCCCAGACTTGCTAACATGCCAAACAACACAGTGTCTATGAAAGCTTTTGACTAGCAGTCTTTTGTTATGGTAGGAAAACTTTACAGAAGAAGCTAAGGATTATGCTAAAGGAGACAAATCTATGCAGCCAGAGAACTAGAAATAACAGTAAGGAACCTTGAAATCTGCTGAAGTTGTCATAAAACAAAACCAAAATGGTTAATTGGGATTTTGTTGAATATGAATCCTGGAAATACTGACTTTCCAATTAACCAGTTCTAATTCCAAGAGTAACAAAAGGTAATTTTAACTTAAGTTCTAATTTAGGAAAAGAGAATTTTCTAGTTTTCCTATCTTTTGACTATTACGATCTTAGGCTAATTTCAACTTTCTAAGCTTTAGTTTCTTCATTTATAGAGATAATAATTATCAAAACTATGGAATTATTTTAAGATAATTAATATAAAATAAGAGCAAATGGTCTGTTAATAAGTTATACTTACATAAAAATAATATTTTATAATTATAAATCTAATATTATAAAATGATTTGCTAAAAAACCTAAGAATATATAATACTTATGAATTTTGAAACAATTAATGATTTGTAAGTGGAATACAATTTTGCTATAGAAATATTCTTAGCACTAATATTTGACCTCTGTGGGTTATGGCAAGAGAAACTGAAGAGGTTACAACTGAAGGGGTCCTCTGGAGAGGTAGTCCAACAATTAGCACTTCTGTAACGGGAAACAAATAGTGCTTCCAGTTTTAGGCAGAGGATGAGTAAGGATATGGCAGATATTTGGAAGAAACCTTAGAATACTGTCCAATATTAGAACCTATGATCTCATGAGAAAGAGGGCAAATACTGTCCCCTTTAAAGGTAACCCAGAATTAGCAAGAGATGGAGGGAAATCTACAGAGTTAACTTAATGTAGCTTAAGAACCAGACAAGAAGATGATGAGACCATAATGGCAGCAGCAGCAGTTAAGTCCAAAAGGACAAAATGCTTTAAAACGTCTACAAGGTATGAGCATGTGCCCTATTCAAACACAAAGCTGTTGCTTCAAATTTATCTTAGAGTACAACGCTATTAACATGATGTCATCTTCCATCTTTGCCTCATACAGAATAAACGATAATATTTTGGGGTTCAAATACCTTTTGCCAAGCAATATTTATGGCTTGGTTTTTCTTCTGGTCAAGGTCTTCTATAGTTGCCAGGATTTTGGATTTGTCGTTTTCTACAATTCTCTTCTTCTTCATCAAGTCATTATACTAGTAAGATAAAAAGCAGACTTAATCGAGAAAACCAAAAAATTTCTATTTTAGGCTTCGGTCAAGAATAAAGAGATTTTACTATTTTTATATGCGATACATACAACTCCTTCTTACCAAAAAGATAACACTACATTGAGTTACAACGTAACCCAAACTGAGGGAAGTAAACACATCTATATGTAAAATTCAATTACTATAGCTGAGAATTGATAGCACAAACTCTTGAAACATTTTGACTTCACTTATATTCCCTTATCTACCCAGTAGCCAAGGCAAAAAAGGGAGTATTTGTCATGTAAACTCAAAAGTAGCCTTGCATGCAAGGTCAGTCTTAGCAGTGACATAAAGATGTAACTTTTTAAACTATTCACCATGATGTATAAAGTCCCACATAATTTGGCTCCTATTTATCTCTGAACTTCTGGCGACACACTCCTCCCCAGGCTCCAGCCATATGGTCTCATTTTCAGTTTCCTGAGCATAAGCTCACTGTAGCCCTATGGCCCCTGCACTGTTCTTCCTCTACTTCAGACATTAACTGGCGCCTCAGGTTTCCACTCCCACATCTCATTTTCAGAGTGGCCTTCTCTGGTTAATGAAGAAATTTACTGAAAAAAAAATTTGAGGGAGACTACAGAGGGATAATCAAATCATGAGGAGCAGCAGAACTTTCTAAAAACCCTTTTAACTTATTTCTCCTCACAGCCTCACATTTCAAGGTGGCTTCATATTCTCCCTGCAAAACTACAGCCAGTCTTGCTAGTTTCCTTGCTGTCCCTTTCCTTTGTGAAGAAAAGGTTTTAGGACCTTGGCCACATTTTTATCCTATTCCTTGCATAATTCCATGTATTTTCTTACATGAGGTGACCCAAAATACAATAACAAAGCCCTTCCTCTCTGATATGGAGATGGGAGTTGTAAAATTAAAAAACAAACAAAAAAAACCCCCCAAAACTAGCTCAAGTTATTATTATATAATAAAAGCAAACAAGTATAAGGAAACAAATTTCACAATGTTAAGCAGCTCAAATTCAGACAAAATATTTCCCTTCCACGAAGATGCCATATATTGCAAAGACTTAATGGAGAAATGAAAACCAGCAGGAATATTTAACAGAAGGTCACAGTATGTGCATTATTAATCTGTTTAGTATCTGACATAATATAGATTCTTTGTAGATACTAATGTCAGTAACAGCTTTAAGAAACCCATTACCAAAAAATTTGTTAAAAGTGATTGAGCTCACAGGTACTCACTTTTATAGCACTCTCATTAGCTGTTATACAAATTCAGTTTTACAGAATTAAAGAAGATACAGGGCAAAATATAAAATTACTCAGATTGCTATTTCCTATGGGGCCATAAAGAATAGGAATTGCTTTCCCCTTTGGGTTTTTCTAGTGACATGCAGACTGTAAAAGGTAAGGGAGATGAATAACACCATCAAGTAACTGAGAGCATTAAAACAGAGAAGATGCTGCTGGATTTACAGATTAGTAAAACAGTGTTAATGTATATAACAGTTTTAGTCATTTACTTATGTAATGGTTCTTGCAATACACTGAATCAAAGGAAGACACTGGTTAGAACAGACAGGTATTCTCTCACTTTTTCAAAGTTCACTTTGTATCACTGCTTTTACAAGAAACGGTAAAAAGCACAAATAACGTTCAGCATGTGTGCTGCAGTGAGCCATTTCTTACAGAAGCAGGACACACCCTAAGCAGTGAGAGTGGCACCATCAAGCTCCTCATGGGAACAACACTGAGCATCTCAGCATCAAACCTCCTCCCAGAGCTTTGAACTGTGTCTATAAGCATCTGTGCTTTATTTCAGTTTGCTCTGTGCATCTGTTAGCAAGACGGGCCCTACGGTAATTGCTTTTTTGCTTTATACCATTTCGGCATAGGAAGGGTTTCAAAGGAATGCCCTACTTTTTGGATAGTGGGGAAAATCTGTAGAGTCTTCTTCAAAGCCTTTCAAAAAGACAAGTGAAAGAAATGGTAAAAATGTGAGGAGTTAACAAGATCGAAAGTGTTTTTATTTAAACCAAAAATAAGAGAGGGGTTGAACATGTTCACAGCAAAAGCAAAAGCCAGTGGAAAAGTCATTTAAGCACAGCAGAACAGGTAACTGATGAAACAAAAAGAATGAAATAAGAAAAGAAATAACCGAAAAGGAAGAAAAGGAAAACACAAAACAAATTTTCAAAAGCATAAAGCAAAGATTTTAAATCTAAAATTTAAGCCTAAATTATTAGACTGACTCTAATAATTGTCTCAAGGGTCATATCTGCTGGAGACACAAATGGCAACCCACTCCAGTATTCTTTCCTGGAGAATCCCGAGGACAGAGGAGCCTGGCGGGCTACAGTCCATGGGCTGCAGACTGAGCGCACACACGCCAGGGGTCATAAAATCCACCAAGGCTACTCATGTTTTGCAGCGGCCACAGGCAGAGCAAAGTGACTTACACGCTCTTCAGCTTCAGTCAGCACATTCATGGCTCTCATGTTGACATTTCTTCCCAGTTTCTCCTTCATTTCTTGCAACTTCTGAAGTCTCTCACCAGCTTCTTTTGGGTTGTTAGCTTTGAAATCATAGGTGCTATTGGGTTGCCCAAAGAGGTGTTTTTCTACAGTAATCCAGTCATAGTCTTTCAACATTTTGGATACCTAGCCAAAAGATGATAATAGAATGATATCATTGCTCATAAACCTATATTTAAAAATTAGTTTCTTAAGTATTTACTAATTTTTACAAACATTTTTTAGGAAAATCCCACAATGACTCATTTGAAAAAAAAATGAGACTCATTGTTGACTGTGAACCTGTAAGAAGTATGAATATTTTTATCTAGAGGATAGGCTACAAAAAATAGAAAAAGATATTACTTAAGCATCAAAATAAATGTGAACTCAGAGAAACAGTTAAGTGTATGCGGGTGTGTGTATGTGTGTAAACATTGCCATTATAATGAGATGAGGCTCCAGATTTTACCAAATTCAACGTATTACTTCAAAAAAACAACTTGTGAAAGTTTAGTCTTATATGAATATTTAAGTCATAGATACTGTAAAATCATGAAAGCCTAATCGTGATTGGTACCTAATAATTCTTGAAATTATAATCTAAGTAAAACATTATCTTAAATATTGACTCCATCCCCTTGCTACCCTCATTGACAAGGCACAGTAAAATACTCATGTAATATAACCATTAAGGATTTTTAATTATAGTGCTTAAGAAGACTTTCTTCTACTATAACTGTTTAAGATTGGTACTGACTGCTGAAAGCTAATCCTTGTCAATCATCCTTATTAATCCCATGAGTACAGTCACACCACCAGACTTCAAAGTAATATGGTCATTTCTAGTCTATCTTTTTTTCCTGCTCATCTGTGAGCACCATGAACACATTCTGTGGCATGTTGCTCATTCTTGTATCTTTAGTGCCTGGTAAAGTGAAAGTGAAGTCACTCAGTTGTGTCCGACTCTTTGCGACCCCATGGACTGTAGCCTACCAGGCTCCTCCATCCATGGGATTTTCCAGGCAAGAGTACTGGAGTGGGTTGCCATTTCTTTCTCCAGGGGATCTTCCCGACCCAGGGATCAAACCCAGGTCTCCTGCATTGTAGGCAGATACTTTACCATCTGCACCACCAGGGAAGTCAGTGCCTGGTACAAGTATACAATAAATATTTGATAAACTATGTATTTTAAAGAATACTTGACTTTTTAGCAGTTCTGCTTGCAAGTCGCTCTTTGTACCCTCTTCACTTAACTGTAAATAGAATCCCCTAGCAACCACCAATACTAGTATTGTCAATTATATTTTTAAAAAAACCTATTAACAGTAATATTAGCATTGGTAATAGTTCAGTGAATCCACTAATACTAGGCTACTAGGCAAATGGGAAATCAATACTAATAAAATATTAGGATATTATCATGTGGTCATTAAAAAAATGCTTTTTAAACAAAGTAATGAACCTGAACAGGCAATCATGGCTCTTGCAGAAAAGGGTGGAAGACTGTTTTGTATGTTCTCATCTTTTTGAAATTAAATCTCTTGTACTTTTATGATGCTAAAAAAGATTTAAAAGGCACCAAACTGTTACACACCAGTAAGAAAACATGATGAGTGAATTATTAAAACCACATAAATGAAGCCTCCTAACTAAGCAATGAATTCCTGCAAAACTATGTATTTTCTTTAAAGTACTTAGGTTACTGTGATACATGAAAGAAATTTTAATTAAGAGTGACCAATAAACTGTGGGATAACTTCAAAGACACTGCCTGGCAAAATGTCAGATTTCAAATGAGACTTCGAACATTGACTATACTAACCCTCATAAGGATATCCTAAACCAACTAAGTCCTTACTTCAGAAGTACCTTGTGGATACTTCTCTGTGAGTTCCCTAAATTCAATTTGCAATTAGGTAAAGAATACATATTACTACTATTAATACATTAGTAATTAGTTCTATGAACAACTGGGGATTAAAAAAAACAGTCATTTCCATGGGAGGCCATTCAATATTTGGTTAAAAACATCTTGGAGATGGGAATAAAGCCCCTGAGATTAAATTTAAAAATAAAACATTTTTGCCATTTGGTGACTGCTGAGAAGCAGTCATAGTTGCATGCCTCAAAATTGTTACACAGTAGTTCTGCCATTTACAGTTAAGTTCTTCACTGAGCACTTTACCAGAACATTTCAAAAACCCAGAGGCAAAAATTTGATTAAAAATAAAAGTGAACAATACAAACATGCCTTTGCAGCAGCATCTTCAGCTTCCCGTTTATGTTTGCTGATGTTATGGTCCAGTTCCTTAATTTTAAGCTGAGAGTCATTGTTTTGCTCCTTGTGTTTTGCTACTTCTGCATATTTAGCTTTAATTATGTTGTCTTGGGCTGTTATCACTTCTTTTTGCTTGGTCACCTCTTCCTGAGCTTTGTTTACTAACTCCTGCAATGAATAATTACAAGATAACATACAGCAAGGTAAGATGGAGACATTTTTTGGTTTACTGAAAGATCATCCAACAGACTTCTATGTGACACAGGCAATGTGTCATCTAACCTTCTACATTTTATATCCCCATGAAAATGACTAACACATTTACAAATAAAACTTGTATTACCACTACGGAAAAAGGGATGCGATGCATTGTTCATGCTGGAAGCAACAAAGTTCCTGTGACACAGTAAAACTGGGATCACCTAGGTGGAGGAGGGGTTACTGGGATTTGCCCTGTACGGTCTCTCAAAAGAGTGGGATTCTGGTGGTGGTTACAAAATAATATGACAGACCCCCAAATGCCATTTATTATGAAGGCAAAGAATGGAGGTGGAAGTAAGGTAAGCTGGCATTGGTTCCTTTCCCTTCTACAGAAGTAAGCCATAAGGCCTCTGACAGTGGCAACAAAAGGTCAGGGTGTTTAGTTCTAGCACAGGGGTTAAAACAGAGATATGGAAGAGGAAGAGAAACTTTTTGAAGAAACATATCTGTGGCACAAAGAAAAACTTCTCACTCTTTTAGTATCATCGGTTTGTCTCCGAAGTGAAAATTACAGCTGGGATTTAGTCTACCAACTCTCACCTCCTCCCCATGAAAGTTCTTTGCTAGATCTTAAAGGTCTTTCTGGTAAAGATATGGTCACAAACTCACACAAACATCTGAAAAAAAAGAACCTAGCTCAATTCAGATTTAGGTAGGGAAAAACAAAGAGTAGAACAACTTGCTAAAAGACTGAGGAAGAATAGATATCTTGAAGTGACGATAAGCGTCAGTAAAAATTTAGGAATTTTTTAAGGCATGCTCATTAGAAAACAAGATAATTTTGAGCGATAAACAATACCTGACATTATGGTTAAGTTATTGAACATGACATAAGTAATTTCTTTATAATGTTTGTGTCATAAAAGGTCCTTTGCAGGAGGAAGTTAAATCTCAGCATTCATCTAAAAAATCCAAAACAAAAGCGCATGACAAAAACATGTTTATTAAGCTGATTCTCTCACACCTAAAGACTGAAGATGGTGTCATAGGTGTAACTGTTTCAATCTACAATGGTTAAGAGAAAAACAAGGATATCTATCACTTCAGATTGAGCCAAAGTTTTTAGTTTCGTTTGAACATAATTAATTTGAAGGCAATTTATCTTCTTAGCTCCCTAAGAGGGCAAACAGAAACAATTTAGAATATAGAGACTAAAAGAACAACATTTACAAACTTAGAGATACATTTTATAGTTTTCCATAGAAAAATAGATATTCTCTTTATCGAAATATGTATATGCTTTTGATTTTATCATTATTTAGATCAAGGAAGAAGTGACTTATTTTACTTCCACATTTCTCTTTAAAAATATGACATCTAATTTTAAAAAAAATTCCACAACATGACGTCCATGAAAGATGGTAGAAGATATGGAGGAATGAGACAAAAAGGCAAGTCAGAAGGCAGAAAAGAAACTGTAGAAAAGGTAATCAGCAAGACAAAACACAAAGCTGAAAAGCATTTTGAACCCTGATTCAAAAAGATAGTTAAAAAATTGTTCTGCTATTGATTTGATAATGTGTTAAAAAAAACCCTTGAGTTTAACCACAAATAGAAGAGAAAAGAACTACTTTCTAAAACAATGCACACTACAGCAATTAAAACAATCATCTCAAGGAAAAAATGTAACAGGAAATGTAAAAGTAGAGGACAAAAGGCAAAAAAAACACACTTTACTATATCCTAGGTAAATGGATGGAATGCCCCTGTTAGAAGCTATTACATTTTAGTTAACATGACCTACAAAAAGTACATAACTGCAACAGAACAGAAAACTAACAACAACAACAAAAAGGTGTATCAAAAAACCAAAGGTGGTTACACTTTGTAGGGCATGGTGACAGTAGTAATAATAACTACTACTATGTATTTCAAAGTTGCTAAGACAGCACATCTTAAAAAGTTCTCATCACAAGAAAAAAACCTGCTATGGGGTGATCATTTCACAATATATTAAAATGTTGAACCATTATATTGTACACCTGAAACCAATATAAATGTTATGCCAATTAAATCTGAGTTTTAAAAAGTATGAGTAGAAATAATGAAACAAAACAGAATTCAAGGTCAAAATCAAAGAAAGGGTCAAGAGGGTATCCAATATTCATGAGGGAGCATTTCTAATATTTGCAGGAAATAGAAATATCTTCACAACATGAAACCTCGTACCCCAAATCCACCCTTCACTGCCTGCTTCTGAGATGGGAACAACTCTCCCTTGCCGAGTGTAACAATATGAAGCCTCATCAGTAAAGGATGCTTTAGGGACACTGGAGAAGGAAGGGGCTTCACTTCTTGGTTCTGATGTGCTTTTCTCAAAGGCAAGGTTGTCACTTACATGGCATACCCAGCAGCAGTCTTTGCAGCCTGTTCACAGGCTGGGCACCTCCCTGTGGCCAGTCCCCCTGGTGTCCCAGAAAGCTGTTTTCCCAGCAGATGTCCTGTGCAGCACTTTGCTCAGCATGGTTTCCCTACTACACCAAACCCCACCACCAGAGGGCCACAATAATGTGTTTTCCAACTACATGTAGTTATCAGCCTTGCAGGTAGAATGGGGCTCTTTTCCAGATTTGTTCCTTCTGGGGGTGCACTGCTTCAGCTTATAGGTAATAACTGCTCCTATATCTGCTATTCATTCTTTAGAGTTTTCTCTACCCCTTAGCAATCCAGTCATACATCATTCCAAATTCCTGTTATAGTTAATAATTTTTATTTAAACTCGGCCTGGTCAAATTACTGGGTGTTTTCATTTTCCAATAGACCTGGACTAAAACAATTAGTGATATTATTTCAGGACTCTTTCTGATTGGTAGTCATCATTTTCCCTCTCATCATGACAGGGGTGAAGAGACTGAGACCTCTGAAGTCAAACATCTTTAAGCCACCATTTCAGAAGCAGACTGATATCTGTATTTCTCTAATGTGGTTAAATCACTC
This sequence comes from Ovis aries, assembly GCF_016772045.2. NCBI lineage: Eukaryota > Metazoa > Chordata > Mammalia > Artiodactyla > Bovidae > Ovis > Ovis aries. The sequence goes on from NC_056055.1 coordinate 18,966,862, forward strand.
TCACCTCATTTTTAGCCACCTCAGAGGCCATTACTGCAATCTGACCCTCGTAGGATATGATAGCTTCCTTTACAGCTTCAAGCTGTTGTTCATAGGATGCATGCTCTCTCTTGAGCTCCTCCAGCTCCAGGGTGATAGCTTCAACTTCCTATAAAAAACACAGCATCTGGGCATTCAATAGTTACCAACTACTGTGGCTCAGACAGTAAAGCGTCTGCCTACAATGCGGGAGACCCAGGTTAGATCCCTGGGTTGGGAAGTTCCCCTGGAGAAAGAAATGGCAACCCACTCCAGTATTCTTGCCTGGAAAATCCCATGGACAGAGGAGCCCAGTAGGCTACAGTCCATTGGGTCACAATGAGTCGGACATGACTGAGCGACTTCACTTCAGCAAAACTAATAAGATACTTAAGCAAGTAAGGACCATAGCTTACTCAATTACTGAAAACATGTAAGCTGCTTCCAAAGAAGAAAAAGGGAAAATGAATTTATTTTTCTATATTAAAAAATGTACATACAATTTTTATGGGTTCAAAGAACTCTGCATAAACTATTTCATCCTTTTATTCCTATAGAGAAAAATAATACAGAATTCTATATAGCAGATAAATTAGGAGAGGTTAAAAACCTTTTTTAAACAATTATTTAATGACAAAAAAAAATAGCTTCTCTTCTTTCCCATTATAGCCTTTAGTTCTTTACAAAATGCTTTGTATAAAGCTAAATATTTAATAGTAGAATCATAAGGTGGGTTTAAAAAGAACTGTGAAGCAAAGTTAGATTTAAGTGAAACTGTATTCAATAGTGAAATTGTATAGAATAGTGATTGAGCATGTAGCCTTCTTTGTAAACAGAAAAACATAGGTTCAAATTCCAGCCTTGAAACTATCCAAAATAGTCTACAACTGAATAGCACTGCAAATATAACATGCTTTGCCATCATTATTCCTTCACAGTGTCTGTTCAAACAGATGATCACCAAACAGAAACGTCAACAGTGATTCTCTGATAAGACACAGCTTGGCTTACATGATACAAGCTTTGGTCCACTCCTGAATGAAACATTATCAAAATCAAACCTTTATCAAGCAACTTTGTCTCTCACTTTTTGATTTGTGACACATATCGATGAAGAAGGCCATGTCAACCAATGGTGCTCTACCACCCTTCAGTTCTACGCTGATGTTAAAAGATTAATTCTATTAAAAAAAATTACCTGTTGTTTTTCTTTCATTTTTTTGCTAGAAGCATCTGCTTTAGTTCTGGCACAATCTAGTTTTTTCTGTGCATCCTTCAGTTCTTTCTCTCTTTCAGCTTCAGCATTTTTCATTTTATTCTCCAACACCTCATATTTTTCTTCAGCTTTTTTCTGAATTTCTTTGGTGTTTTTTAAGGTCTCCTCACTTTCCTCTGCATTATAAAGCAGGCAAATACAACTAAATGAGATCTTCCAACTAGTAACAGCTACAGAAAAGGGCTTACAAATTCAACTTTTAAGAGAAGAAAAGGTATAGAAAGTTGGAGTCAAGAGTTTAAAAAAAATTAACTGTTCTAACTTTATCCTAGAAATAGTATGTTGAAAACACAGGTCATACCTTAGAGCCATACTTGAATTATCTAAATTCTGTAAAGAAATTATTTCCAATCACATGAAATTGAGTAACATAAACTTTATCTACAATTTAACTTATAAAAAGATCACAGACCGTTTTATATACCATATGCTTTATAAAACCAGAACTGAGCACATAACTATGGTACTTTTATTTTAGTTATAAGAATACTTTTAATTAACCCCATAAAAAAGCTTAACTTAGTGTTCCTTGCTCACTTATTTTTATTCAAGGAAACTCTTATTAAAGTGGAGAAATATTGTGAGACTATACTTAGGACGAAGCATAGGAAACATATTACCTCTGAATTTAGACATTAAAAAAATAAAGTAAGATAGAATGAGCATGTTATGCTCACAATCAACATACACTGTTAAGTGTTAGGACTAGGTACAAACATAACCTTGAAAGCCAAGATTATACAATTTCCTATACTAGTTTTCACTGTAGAATATCATTCTAGAAATCAAAAGAGAAATTTTAAAAATACCCAACACAAAGATAAACAGAAATACAACAAACCAAATGTACATTAGATGTAGCAAAATCAGTTCGAGGAGTTAAGTTCATAGCAACAAATGCCAACCTAAAGAAATAAAGAAAAATCTCAAACAACTTTACACCAAAAATCTGTTGTGTTTCTATATACTAAACAGTCCCATTTAGAATTGCATCAAAAAGAAGAAAAAACAAAACCCAAAGTTAGTAGAAGGAAGCAAATAATAAAGATCAGTGTGGAAATAAATGAAATTGAGACTAAAAAGAAATAGAAAAAAGAATCCATGAAATTAAAAGCTGGCTCTTTAAAACCAATAACCTTCCAGCTAGACCTAAGGGGAAAAAAAGAGACTCAAAGTCAGAAATAAAAGATACTGCAACTGATACCGCAGAAATATAAGGAATCATAAAAGGTAACTATGAAAAATTTCACACCAACAAATCAGACAACCCATAAGAAATAAATCCCTAGAAAAAGACAACCTAACAAGATTAAATCATGATGACATAGAAAATGTGAAAAGACAGTAATATGGAAATTTAATAAGGAATCAAAAACCTCCCAACAAACAAAAGTCCAGTTGAATTAAATCAAACATTTAAAGAGTTAATACTAATCTTTCCTTTTCAAATTCTTCCAAAAATCAGACAAAAAGAAAATTCTTTCAAATGCATTTTGTGAAGCCATCATCATCCTGATATCAAAACCAGACAAAGAAACCATAAGCAAAAAAAATCACAGGCTGTCATCCCTGATGAACATAAATGTAAAAATCCTCAACAAAACATCAGCAAACTGAATTCAAGAACACACTGAATCATACACCATGACTAGGTGGGATTTACTCCAGGGATACATTGATGTTTTCAGTTCAGTTCAGTCACTCAGTCGTGTCCGACTCTTCGCGACCCCATGGATCGCAGCACGCCAGGCCTCCCTGTCCATCACCAACTCCTGGAGTTCACTCAGACTCATGTCCATTGAGTCGGTGATGCCATCCAGCCATCTCATCCTCTGTCATCCCCTTCTCCTCCTGCCTCCAGTCCCTCCCAGTATCAGTCTTTTCCAATGAGTCAACTCTTCACATGAGGTGGCCAAAGTACTAGAGTTCAGCTTTAGCATCATTCCTTCCAAAGAAATCTCAGGGCTGATCTTCTTCAGAATGGACTGGTTGGATCTCCTAGCAGTAGAAGGGACTCTCAAGAGTCTTCTCCAACACCACAGTTCAAAAGCATCAATTCTTCGGCACTCAGCTTTCTTCACAGTCCAACTCTCACATTCATACATGACTACTGGAAAAACCATAGCCTTGACTAAATGGACCTTAGTCAACAAAGTAATGTCTCTGCTTTTCAATATGCTATCTAGGTTGGTCATAACGTTCCTTCCAAGGAGTAAGTGTCTTTTAATTTCATGGCTGCAATCACCATCTGCAGTGATTTTGGAGCCCCCCAAAATAAAGTCTGACACTGTTTCCACTGTTTCCCCATCTATTTCCCATGAAGTGATGGGACTGGATGCCATTATCTTCATTTTCTGAATGTTGAGCTTTAAGCCAACTTGTTCACTTTCCTCTTTCACTTTCATCAAGAGGCTCTTTAGTTCCTCTTCACTTTCTGCCATAAGGGTGGTGTCATCTGCATATCTGAGGTTATTGATATTTCTCCCAGCAATCTTGATTCCAGCTTGTGCTTCTTCCAGCCCAGTGTTTCTGATACTCAATGGTAAAAAGCTGAAAGCATTTCCTCTAAGACCAAAAAAAAGATAAGGATGCCACACCACTTTTATTCAACAAAGTGTTGGAAGTGCTACAGCAACAGGGCAAGGAAAAGAAGGGCATCCAAATAGGAAAGAAAGAAGTAAAACTGTCATTATTTGTAGACGACAAAACAGAAAACCCTATTATAAATAGAAAACTGTAAAGACTCCATCAAAAAGATGTTAGAAATAATAAGCAAGTCAACAGAGCTGCAGAATACAAAATCAATTACAAAAATCTGTTGTTTCTATACAGAAAACAATCCCATTCACGACTGTATCAAAAAGAAAATACCTCAGAATAAATTTAACCAAGGAGGTGAAAGATATGTACACTGAAAACTATGAAACACTGATGAAAGAAACTGAAGACAGAAATAAATGGTAAAATATTCTCTCTTCACAGATTGGAAGGATATTGTTAAAATGTCCATATTACCCAATGCAAGCTACAGATTCAAGTCAGATCCTTTCAAACTTTCAATGTCCTATTTCATAGGAATAGAATGAACAATCTGAAAATCTGTATGGAACCACAAAAGACCCTGAACAGCCAAAGCAATCTTGAAAAAGAACAACAAAACTGGAGGCACTATATTCCCTGATTTCAAACTATATTACCAAGCTAGAGTAATTAAAGCAGTAGAGTAGTGGCATAAAAACAGACACAAGGATCAATGGGACTACTGAATAAAAGAACCCCAAAACAAAGCCCATGCACACATGATCAATTAATTTATGACAAAGGAGTCAAGAATATGTTATGGGAAAAGACAGTCTCTTCAGTAAATGTTGCAAGGAACCTGGACAGTCACTTACAAAAGAATGAAACCAGACCACTTTCTAACACCACATACAAAAGTTAAGTCTAACACCACATACAAAAGTTAAGTCAAAATGGATTAAAGACTTGAAGGTAAAACCTGAAATCATGAAACTCCTAGAAGAAAACAGGTGGTAAGCTCCATAACATAGGTGTTGATGATTTTTGGAATTTGACACCAAAAGCAGAAGTGACCAAGGGGGACTACATCCAACCAAAAAGCTCCTGCACAGCAAAGCAAATCATCAACAAAGCTAAAAGGCAACCTACTGAACAGAAAACATTTGTAAATCATCTATCTGATAAGGGGTTAATATCGAAACCATATTAAGAACTCATATGATTCAACGGGAAAGAAAACTGATCAAACCAAAAAATAGAGGACCTGGATACACATTTTCCACAGAAGATGTACAAACAGCTGAGAGGTAAATGAAAAGATACTCAACATTAATCATAAGGGAAATTGAAATCAAAACCACAAAGAGCGATCACCTCAACTGTTATACTGGCTATCAAAAGACAGGTGGTGTTCACTGCTTCATTATTTACAACACGGAAACAACCTGAGTCCACTAATGGATGAATAGATAAAGAAACTGTGGCATGAACATACCACAGCATACTATTCAACCATAAAAAAAGAAGGAAATCCTACCATTTGCAATAACATGGATGGACTTTGAGGGCATTACATAAAGTGAAATAAGTCAAAGAAAGATAAATACCATATGATCTCACTTATATGTGGAATCTTAAATATCTTAGGTCACAGAGGGATGGGAGACTGGGTGGGCTGCCATCTATGGGGTCACATAGAGTCGGACACGAATGAAGCAACTTAGCAGTTAGCAGCAGCAGCAGCAGCAAAGGCAGGGGGTGGGGAAGGTGAATGAAGTGAATACATTTTAAATTTTATAAAAGAGAAAAAATGAATAAAAATATTAGTGGGGGAAAATAGGCCTGTGAATAGTCCTAAGGAGTAAGAGAAATTTAAAACTGCCACATACAATTAAATTCTGATTAAAGGTGTTAAGATAGGTTCTTAAAATTAGGGACAGAGATAGTTATACACATATAACAAAAATACTATAAACATAAACAAAACCAAAAGACAAGCATATAACACAAAAGGTATTTATAAATGTGGTACATGAGAACAATAAAAACAAGCTATGAGCAACCCAACAAAAAAGCACAAATTAACAGAAAATTATTACATATAATTAAAACATACAATAAACATGAGAGCTTCAAATACCTAAAGTATGGTTATCAGTTGAAACAGATTAGCACAAAATGTTTTAACTTACCAATGATTTTTTTAAGAGTATCTAATTCTTCCTGTTGCTTGTGATACGAGCTTTGCTGAAGCTTGGTTTGTAATAAATCTACCTCCTCAGCTTTCATCTCCCACTGCTGTTTAAGGTGGCGATACCTTAAGGAAGATAAATTTATAATAAATGACAATTTTTCTGATGTTTGAGACATGCATTTAAACAGCTCTTACCTAAAACAAACTCATACAACATAATGTACGATGCCACTTTACAAGACTCATTTTGATGACTTGCACACTTCTAAAACATCAATTAAACTCAAGTTTGACTTGGTTACTGAAGGTACTCTAAATGACCAAGACCAATAGTAACTATCCACAGAAATATTCTTAATTTTAGAAAATACTAATAATCTTTGAATAAATAAGTTACCTTAAAAATAACCCTTCTCACTGATCCTTATCTAAAAGAAAAACTCCATAACAGCCTCCATCACAAAAACAGAATATAAAACAATTGTATAAAATTTCAAAAGTTTGGTTAGCTTAGTCCCCAGTTTCAAATGTTTTAAAAAATAATAACACTGCCTCCATTTTGTAAGGAGACTGGTGGTTCAAAATGACATAGTACTAAACTTAAACATTCACCAAGCACTTATTTTTTGTAGATCCTTTAATTGTCCCCCAGTTCTGGCAGCTTCAAATTATGGCTTTGGAAGGTATTTTGCTAATTCAGCTGCAGTGAAATTTTAAATTATAGTAAATTCAAAGGTTGCTTGTAACTAGAAAATCACGAGGTTTGAGGGCAAAAAACAAGCAACTTATAAATACTCCCTTGAGTATTCTTGTCTGAGATTGCTTGACAGCAATTAAAAAGCCATAATTTTAACTCAGAGTCATTTTTCAACTCATTTAAAAATGTAAAGAAAGTTTTTAAAAAAGGCAAGCTATTTTCCTGATATGGTCTATGAAAGAATGGCTTTAGGTGACCCTTCCACTTTCATTTTTCAAAATCTTCTTTTCTTCCTGGACCTCAGGGCCACAATTAGTCTACAAAACAACTCTGTAGAATAAACGACCTAGTACTGCTCAACAAACAGTTCCAAGCCAAATGTGACTACAATTGAGTTTGTAATTCATTCCCTTGACAGAGCTTCCACATTTCAGAAACATCTTTTTATCTTTCTCACAGAAAGTTCTTTAATTTTATGATTAATGTCATATGTCAACGAAGGTAAAAGGTAGGCTTTACATGTATATGTTTGAAAGTGGGCATTTATGATACAATTTACATCTTGGAATGGCCCCTTTGACTTACTGTAAACAATCTTTTCCATATATATATTGTGTCCCAAAAAAGTCTTAGTACTATTCTAAGCTTTGATAATTTCAGAAGATAAATGCCAAAAGTTTACCCCTCAAAAAAAATTTAAGTTTTTATCTTTTATTTTCTCTTACCTTTATTCAGTATTGTGAATTCTAAATAAAATGTTTATCTCATCTCCCACTTGCCATCTTCAGAGGGATTAGAAAAAAATTACGATTAAACTCTCAAATACTGTACTTTGTTAAGTTTGTGGCATTTATACTCTTGAAGTTTTTAAAGACTCTTCTGGATAACCACATAGTGAGTTCACTCAACATCATTCAGGTGTTTATTCAAAAGTCATCTTCTCAGTAAGGCTTTCCCTGCCCACCCCATATAAACTTTCAACACTTCTTTCCTATTTTACATTTTTATTCTTAGAATTTAGATTATCTAACATACCTTTTACCAATTTAACTTTTTATATTGTCTGTTGCCCCAACTCCACATATGGAAATAAGATAAAGGAAGAAATTTATCTATTTGATTCACTGCTATATTCCCAGTTCTTTGAAGAGTACTTGGCACATGAGACACGCAATAGTAAATAATGTTAGGAGACAAAAAGGGTTACATTGAATAGCATGACCCCAATTATGAAAAAAAAATGTGGCACACATATATTTCATCATACATAAATATGTATCATACACAAACAGAAGTAATGTTGAACAGTACACACACATACCTATATCCACACCCACAAAGAAAGAACACTGGAAGTAAACACTTTAATTTTCGCAGTGACTTTTGACATAAACTTGTTTAACTTCTCCACAGGCAACCTAGCTATTTTCAACATGTATAGGACAGCCATAAGGCTGCAAAACTTAGTTACAGACACCCAATCAATGCTACAGTATATTACAACATTTCAAATCAAGGACTCAAGTGTCCTCTGGCATCAACCTTCAGAGCATCTGTGTGTTTCCCCACTAATCCCCACAGAATGTTAACAGAGTATATATCTCAGTAGAAAAACAGGAATATTTGGTTGATTTTTCTTTCTTCTTTTTAATTAACTTTCCATAATTTTGTAAAACAAAGACATCACTTATATTAAAAAATACATATAACTGATAAGTTATCAATTCACAACTTATTCAATACTAAGGTTATTATTTATTTTTTAAAAATTTTAATAACAGCTTAATCCAACCAAAGTCTTACTTTTCAGCAGTGTTTTTAAGATTGGCTAATTCCTCTTCTAGAGCCTGCAGCTCATTCTCCTTGGTTCTGAGCTCATCTTGAACATCTTTAAGTTCTTGAAACTTCATTAAAATGGAAGTTGCCTGGGATCGAGCACCTGACAGAGGCAAATTGAAACAGGCCTTGGACACTGAGTTGCCATGTATTTAGGAAACAATACAGTTTTGTAAGAGATTTACACTTGAAATAATTCAACAGCCAATCTTTAGTGGTTTATGAAGCTACAGAATCCATTTTATCACTTGAATCTTAGGGCATACATATATGATAACAAACACTCTATATGTGGTGGATTATTTATTCAGAATCATCATTGCCTTTGCTCACTGGGTGGATCCCTCTCAGAACCACTTTCTGCTCTACTAAGATCAGGCTTAGCCATGTGCTCTAGCCGATGAGGTGGGAAATCTGCCTCTTCTGAGAGTAAGCTTTAAGAGGGAGCACATCATTTACCATGTGTTTTCCCTTTCCCATGTATAAAGTATGTTCAAAAAAAAAGATTTATTTTCCAGTCAGCCTAAATCCCATAATGAGAATAACATGGAGCAGAGACAAGTAACATGATGTAGCATAATTATAGAATAAACCTGTAAGCCACTGACATTTGGGAGCTGTTTATTACCATATCGTAACATGATCTAAACTTGACACAGCATAGTAAACTGGTTTCACCTTACATGCATTATAACTGTCTGGCAGTAACAGGCTGAGGTGTTAAGCTGTCAAGAAAACTCTAGGTTTGATGGAAGAAAGGAAGGTCAATCAACAATGCTATTATGAACACTTTGCTTATATGACATGGGGTTACATATCTGCCATCACTTAAGGGGGGATTTCAAGAACATATAATTCAGTGAAATCTAAAATGTTCCTTCTAATCTAGATATTTTAAAATATTTGGTCTCTATCTTCCAACTGTAAAATACTAGTTATTGTGTACTCTGAGGAACTTGATCATGAAACTCATTATATTGGCTACTGTTTTCTTGGACTAGAAAGAAATTAAGATACTTCATAACTCAAGAGGGATCCAAGTCTCTTGGTTTGGTTAAAAGCACAAACTGTGAAATCAGGCTACCTCTTTAAACTCTGACCCCTGGCTCTGCCACTTATCAGCAAATTCTTAACTGTTCTATGCTTTAGTTTCTACAAACATATAATGGAAAAGATAGTTATGTCTACTTCAAGGTTGCTATAAAGATTAAATGAACTAATTAAAGTCCTTAGCATAGGGCTTTATAGAATGATAGAAATTTTCCATATCTGCACTATCTAATTACCCACTAACCACTGTGGTTACTGAGCCCTTGAAATATGCCTACTGCAATTAAGTAAATTATTCTATTTAATTTTAATTACCTTATTTAAATGGAAAGTCACATGTGGCTAGTAGCTACTGTACTGGACATACAGGCTTACAACACTGCCTAGTACACAGTAAGTACTGTTCAGTATTTGTTAGTTTATCACATGGTCACTTGACATGGATATGGAAACAGTGTCACAAATATTAGGACACGAAATACATGCTCACTACTTAAGAATTCCTTTCTTAAGGCACCATCTCAGGGCAGATTTAAAGTTTTGCTTTACTTTTGACAGGAGCAGTAGCATATACACATATTAGAAGTTAACATGTTTCCTAAAGGAAAACTGGGTGGTCAAGCTACAATTGCACTGAATAAAAATACTTTGTTTCCCAGTGACTAGAATATCTGGCAAAAAAGAGAAAACAAGAATAGGTGAGCAAGAAAAGCTATAGTACTGATTATTAGACTATGAGTTCCATCTGGATGATGACAGTGTATAATTTCTCAATTAATAATAAGTAACTGTCACAAATGAAAACTCAATCCTTTAGGAATGAAACACTGAATTATTCCAACCCCAATAATTCCTATTAAAAAAAAAAGTCCCCATCCTATTTAGAACAAAGGAGTTAGGAGGAAAAAATGATATAAATCCTACCTCCACTCAATGTCCCATGAGGATCAAACACATCACCTCCTAGAGTTACAGTTCTAGTCATTATCCTTTTATCAAAAGCTACTTTTTTTGCATTATCCATATTGTCACAAACAAATGTCATTCCAAAGACAAATTCCATTGCTTTCTGAAGTTCTGGTTTGTATTCAACCAGGGAAAGAGCCACATGAACATTATTAGGGCCAACCTGTGAGAAAACATATGTCATATGTCATAATACATATTACTCCTTTCCTTTCAAATACTATTTTATAAAATACTAATAACGCCCACAACTGTTAGTATAAATACTAACAGTAACTTAATATATGAACCCAGCACTACAACTCTTTTTGAATTTTCTAAAATGCTATAGAAAACTCACTTTTAGAAAAAAAAACAATTCAAGTTTAAGCACTGAAAAATCTAAGTAAAACATTTAGCTAAAATACCAGTCATGAGTTTCAATCAAGTAGAAGCCCCTATCAAGTTTCTAAATTCAAAGTGGATTATCTGTGAACACACTTTCTTAAAGTACAATTTCTAGATCAACACAGTTACACAATTACATGTTTTACTTCAACTATCAACTTGGTTGTCCCAAAGTGAATACTTTTCTACTCAAATAAAACATGCTAGAGCAACTACCTTCCAGTTATAGAAACGAAAACAGTAATTGAGAGTAAAAAAGTAACTTAAAAAATCTCTCAATCTTTTATTTTGATCCAACTGTCTTTTCTCACCCTTTGTTTTTTAATGTCTACCTCAGCCTATTGTTAAAACAACCTAATATGGCATCACCGACTCGATGGACGTGAGTTTGAGTGAACTCTGGGAGTTGGTGATGGACAGGGAGGCCTGGCGTGCTGCGATTCATGGGGTCACAAAGAGTCGGACATGACTGAGCAACTGAACTGAACTGAACTGAATATACTTTACAGAGTGCAGCAGTAGCAGAAATTATAATGAAGGCAGCTCTCTGCAACATATGTTCAGCAATGTCCTCTGACATAGCAGTTACCATTCAGTGTGTGTGGCTAAGGGATCTGGGTAAAAGTACTTTTGTTGTTACTTAAAACCCCAACTTACTTCTAACACTGGAACTTGACCCCAGATGAGAATAACTTCCTTCTAGACTTAGGTGATTTTTCAAAGTAAAAGAAGTACTAACCAAAATTACCACCTATTTACTCTATACTCATCTTTCTTCTGACAGTAAACAATTTCCATTGAAGGCTTCTCAATTTCTGAAATTTACTGAATATGCTTCTCAATTTCAGAAATTTACTGAATATCCATTTATTATCTTAATTATACATGCAGTTTCAGGTTTCACATAATTGTTTTTTTTACTTATGAACTTAGAATACCTGCTCAAATACTGATATCACTACTGAAAGTTAAAACTGGTTTCATGTTCTTACCAAATATTATACAACCACAGTAGCCTTTTAAATATATTTCCTTGCACTCATTTATTCACTAGAAACCATACTACTTTAGATCTAGCCCAGCAGCTGACTGCATATCCTGGCTACCTGCTTTGTATGTTCACAGGTTGGTGGGCAATCTAGAAAAACTCTAGTAGAGAAGCATCTCTGCAAGACTGACAGATTATGTTCCATAATGGTTATCACCATAGCTGGTTTAAGTCTGCCTGGAATGAAAAAAAAAACCTGCAGAACTCCTATATTTCTCTATAAGTTCTATAATTCTCATTAATCAGAAATCAAAAGTTTAATATTTAATGTGAAAGTGAGTCACTCAGTCATGTCCAACTCTTGAAAACTGAAGTGGGTAGCTATTCCCTTCTCCAAGGGATCTTCCCAACCCAGGGAAGGAACCCAGGTCTCCCGCATTGCAGGTGATTCTTTACCAGCTGAGCCACAAGCCCTAGTGATGAAAGAGAAAAACCTACAATGAAGAGATTACTCTACACAGAAGGATCTCATTCAGCTTCAACAGAGAAATCAAAAGCTTTACAGACAAGCAAATGCTTATTTATAAAACAGACTCACAGATTTTAAAAATCATATTTACGGCTTCCACAGGGGAAATGTAGGGGAAGTAATAAATTAGGAGATTGGAGTTAACAGTTACACACTACTACGAATAAAACAGTGGAGAAAGAAATGGCAACCCACTCCAGTATTCTTGCCTGGACAATCACATGGATGGAGGAGCCTGGTGGGCTATAGTCCACGGGGTTGCAAAGAGTCAGATATGACTGAGCGAATCCTTAGTATAAATAAAACAGATAACCAACAAGGACCTACTACTGTATAGCACAGGGAACTCTACTGCCCAGATGGCGCTCGTGGTAAAGAATCAACCTGCCAATGCAGAAGGCATAAGAGAGGAAGCTTCCATCCCTGGGTCAGGAAGATCCTGGAAGGAGGCCATGGCAACCCACTCCAGTATTCTTCCCTGGAGAATCCCAGGGACAGAGAAGCCTAGCAGGCTACAGTGCATAGGGTCACAAAGAGTCGGACATGATTAAAGTGACTTAACACACACAACATGCAAAAATAAAACAGATAACAAGGACCTACTGTACAGCACAAGGAACTCTACTCAATATTCTGTAATAATCTATATGGGAAAAAAAGTCTGAAAAATAATGGATATACACATGTATGTATAATTGAATCATCTAGCAGTATACCCAAAACACATTTAAACCAACTATAGTCCAATAAAAATCTTTTAAAGACATTCTAAAATATCAAAGAGAATTTTAGTCTTCCAACATTTCTGTTCTCTTTCCATCTAATTTCACAAAAGCTGATTTTATTCTCTTGGTATCTTAACTTTTTAAAGCACAGTAACACAATAAAATTGTGTGGTTTGATATATGATTAAAATCCCAATTTACTTCAGAGGACAGTTAATATCCTATAATTAAAAAAAAAACAAAAAAACAGTAAGATGCAGACAAAGCATATAAAAAAGACTTACCAGATTCTGAGCAATCCTCAGAGTTTCTGGAGTAATACATCTGGATGAAATTTTATTGAGTGGAATTATAGTGTATCGACGCTTCAATTCCCCCTTTTCTAGTAGTTTTTTTCCAGTAACCTAAAACATCGTGCATTAGAAATGAAAAAAATATTAATGACAACAAAAAACATTTAAATGGAAACAGTACAAGTTTAGGAATTTATAAACATGCTGAGTGCCTACTATCCTGAACAATCAAAATTCTAAGATGGATATGTGCATTCTGGACTCTGGAGTTAGCATACGACTTCCTCTGGAATAATGTTAATAAAATGTAAAAAATCATTAACTCTATCGTTTTACCCTGTAAAGATAAACATTTAGCCTTAAGTGAAAGTCGTTCAGTCATGTCCAACTCTTTGCGACTCCATGGACTATATACAGGCCATGGAATTCTCCAGGCCAGGATACTGGAGTGAGTAGCCGTTCCCTTCTCCAGAGAATCTTTCCAACCCAAGGATCAAACCCAGGTCTCCCACATTGCAGGCAGATTCTTTACCAGCTGAGTTATCAGGGAAGCCCAACATTTAGCCTTAGAAAAAGTTTAAAACATCAATAAAGTACCCAATTCTTCTAAGAGCACATGATTTTTCAAGCTAGCAGCTATTATAGTTTTAACAGCAATTATATGTTTTAAATAAAATCAGTTTACCTCTGTGTCTACTACAACATTGTAGAGTCGGTCTCCGGCCACTAATTCTAAAGCAGTGGTTGCAGAAGTATCTTTTACACTGATCAGTGAAGCTACAAGTCCCTTCACACAATTTCTATTCCAGTTCTTCTCTGGATCCCTAAAACAGAAAAGTGGACAAAAATTAATCTTAGACAAGAAAATAGAAAAAGTTGTATTTTACTAGTCAAGAGCTCTTTCTGACAATACATTAAATAGAAAGCACAATAATCAGCAGTTTTATCAAAATTAAAAGATTTCAAATGTCTTGTGATTGTCCAGCTACAGACACACCTTTTATTGTGTTTCACAAATATTTATGTTTTCCGTTGTCACTTTCTTTTTTACAAACTGAAGTTCTGTTGCATTGTCAGCTGAGTCTTTTTAGCAATGAAGCTTTTATAAATTAACGTACCCTGGTTTTTTAAACTATGTATACAGTATGCTAATTTATCCTTAATAGACTATTGTTTTCAAATCAAAAGATTTCAGTAAACATAATGTTTTGAAGGTAACAAAAATAACTTTAATGTCCTAATCTTTGTAATACATATATTAAGTATTCCAAGAAAAAAACCATATAGCATTAATAAAACAAACTGTAAAATGTTAACACAGCTATTTAACATTAATGATAAAAATAAATTAAACAAACTTTTTGGACTAAGATTAAATTCCCCTTATTTTGGTTTTGAGATGAGTGGCATTAGTAACCTTAAATTTCACAAGAATTTCCTGTCTACAAATCTGAAACGTTCAATAAAGATTTAAGGAAAAAAGAAAAAACAATTAAGGAAAAGCAGCTTACGGTATCTTTTATACAAAAATATATCCTAGTTACTACCATGTTCAATTTCAAGATTCAACTCTTACCTATAGGCAAATCGAAGATTGGGAAATCTGGCCAGGAGAGCTTCTTCTGTTTCTTTTAGTCTACTGATATCACGAGATAGCTGCCTGCGCCTTTCCAGAAGGCTTTCCTCCTTGTTTTCTGAACAGTAAGCCATAAGTAAATTGAAACCATGTTTTAAAAGCTCAAATATTCTACTTTTTTAAGGAAAATATTAGTAATCTCTATTTCCAAAGCATTTCTAAAAGCAAAATGCAAATTCCTGATAAATATTAAAGAAAAGCATACTTAACTTTTGAATTTCTATTGTGTCAAGTAGACATATTTTCAACACATAAAACCATTTTCATCCTTTCAATTCAAAGGATTGTTTTATGCTTTGATATTTTTCTGATTATAGTATAAATAATTTTTATACTATTCCCATTAACATTAATGAGGTAAAAAAAATTTCCTACTTGCTATCTCCTTTAAGTTTCTATTAATAATCACTACTTCCTAATGATTTAACATGTCTTTAAAGGCAAACCTTCATAATTTAGCCTTTTCATTTCAGTTTCAAGTTTTTCTTTAAGTTTTTTCACAGCTTCTAATGCTTCTTGATCTTTCCTATAGCCACTATCCATCTTCTTAATTTCTGTTTGTTTAGTCTTTAATTCTTGTTGGGCATGTTTCAACTTCATCTGAGCCTGTAACAGAAAAACATAAAACAGGCTATACGAGGCAGACAGTGCTAGTGATAAAATGGCCACAGATTTAGAATGTTTTAAGAGACATCAGCCTTGAAAATTTAACTGACTACTTGGATCACTATATCAACAGGTCAATCATTCCCCAATGTATTCTCCTCAAAATACTACTCAGAATATAAATGAATATATGCTCAAATATTAAATATCTTATAATTTAAGTCTATATTTTTAATATTTATAAAACTAACATCAATGAGCTCAAAGGTTAATATCAAAGAATTGTCATTAGTTGATGACACCACACTTATGGAGGAAAGTGAAGAAGAACTAAAAGCCTCTTGATGAAAGTCAAACAGGAGCGTGAAAACGTTGGCTTAAAGCTCAACATTCAGAAAATGAAAATCATGGCATCTGGTTCCATCACTTTGTGGGAAATAGATGGGGAAACAGTGTCAGACTTTATTTTTTGGGGCTCCAAAATCACTGCAAATGGTGATTACAGCCATGAAATTAAAAGACACTTACTCTTTGGAAGAAAAGTTATGTCCAACCTAGATAGCATATTCAAAAGCAGAGACGTTACTTTGCCAACAAAGGTCCATCTCATCAAGGCTATGGTTTTTCCAGTGGTCATGTATGGATGTGAGAGTTGGACTGTGAAGAAAGCTGAGTGCTGAAGAATTGATACTTTTGAACTGTGGTGTTGGAGAAGACTCTTAAGAGTTCTGTGGACTGCAAGGAGATCCAACCAGTCCATTTTAAAGGAGATCAGTCCTGGGTGTTCTTTGGAGGGAGTGATGCTGAAGCTGAAACTCCAGTACTTTGGCCACCTCATGTGAAGAGGTGACTCACTGGAAAAGACTCTGATGCTGGGAGGGATTGAGGGCAGGAGGAGAAGGGGATGACAGAGGATGAGATGGCTGGATGGCATCACTGACTCGATGGACATGAGTCTGAGTGAACTCCGGGAGTTGGTGATGGACAGGGGGGCCTGGTGTGCTGCAGTTCATGGGGTCACAAAGAGTAGGACACTACTGAGCGACTGAACTGAACTGATCAAATTAAAAACAAAATGGAAAGCTAGAAATCACTTCCTTCTTTTTCACTTAGGTATGCATATTTGCACTTATATATATTTATGCTGTCCAACTGTGCACCTAACTGTATTGATGAGGAATAAAAGTATACAGCAAGAAGATGTTAAATTGACGGAAAAATGTATATGCTGTAAGTTTGACACTGAAATGCTATAGTTTTAAGTGTTGCAGGCATATAAGTGAAGATGATGTTTTTATTTTCCTATTAAAGCTTAAAACTTCAACTTTATAATGTCAATAAAATACCAAAAAGATGAAAACAAATACGCTAACCTCAAGTATTCCATACAATGCTGAAAACAGAACATTTATTGCACTTAAAATTTCAATTAATCTATAAAGGTATTTTATGCTTTATGGCCTCTTACACCGACATTGTCAATAGGTAGTGATCAGTATATATGAATTTCATTGTTATAGGTGCTAAGCAGCAGCAGAATGTAATAGTTGATAGTTATCTGAATATTTTCAACATTTTGTTTAACAACCGCCAAAGCATAGTGTGAAGGAGCTTCACAAAAAATAAAATAATAATAAAGAAATAAAAACTGCAATCACATAGTTCTTACTGTCTATACTTACCTGTTTGGCTTCTGTCTGAGTTTTACTTATGTCATTTTTACAGGCCATCATCTGACCAGCAAGAGTTGCTTCTGCTCCATCTTCATTACTGGACAGACCAGCAGAAACAGCATTAAAGTGCTGCTGTGCAATGGCCAAAGCTTCAGCATCTTTATTACTTGCTTCTTGAAGGGCACTTAGTCCATCTGTTATTTTTTTAACCTCTTTTTCCTTTGCTGCTAAAGTTTTAGAATCCTTTAGGAAGAGTTTGAAATCGGAAAGTATCATATTTTAGAAAACCACTGAAACATATATACCTTTAATGTCATCAAATTTCATACCAATTTGAAGTGAACATGGTAATTTAACCATAATTTTAAATATTTTATTCTCATTTTGAAATTTCTCAATTTTTACGATAAATGTACCTCTTATCCTAAAAGAAATACCTTCATTCCATGTTATAGTCAAGTCTGAGAGAGAATGAGTTAAAATATTATTGCAAATTTAAACAAACCACTTGAAACAACTAAAAATCACATTCTAGAACTATAATATTGAAATAATATCCACTCTACCCCAAGCATAAAAGAAATTTCAGGATTAAGAGCATGTATATGAAAATGCTTTTATAAACTATTAAAGGCCATAAAATTTAAGTATTAAATTATTATGGGAACAGCTTCCCTGGTGGTTCATACAGTAAGTAAAGAATCTGCCTGCAATGCAGGAGACCCCGGTTTGATCCCTGGTCAGGAAGATCCTCTGGAGAAGGGAATGATAACCCACTCCAGTCTTCTTGCCTGTAGAATTCCATGGACAGAAGAGCCTAGGAGGCTACAGTCCATCGGATCACAAAGAGTTGGAACGACTGAAAGACTAACACTCTAATAACCAGATATCTAATCCTATACGAGATACCTGCACCAAAAGGAAAAAAAAATCTCATATTTACATGAAAGTGATCAGAAATTTGGCTCACTTAATTCATGATTCACTGGGCATTTCTTAGATATTTACCATGTACCAGGCATTATTCTAGACATTAAAGACACAGGGTCCTCAGGGAGCCTACATTTCTAAGGTGGAAGACATAGTAAATAAATAAAGCAAAAAATGATGGAACTACAATTTTAAGAGTAATGAGAAAAGGCCTTTTTGTGATGACATTTTGAGCAGAAACTTAAACGAAACAAAAGGTGTGACCATGCAAATACTAGGGGGATGGTACACTTGCCAAGCTCTGAGGAATATGCTTGGGTATTGGAGGAACTGTGGCTGGAACACAGTGAGCAAGCAAAAAAAGACAGCTAATGAGGATACTACTGAGTACCTTCCTGGGAGGTGATGGCATGAACCACGTGAGGAGTGAAAGAAGTGTGAGAGGTGGCTGTATTCTGGATATACACATATATCTGGATATTCTGGATATACTTTTAAAATCAACAAAATCTGTTGATGAATTAGATACCACAGGGTTGGGAGACAGAGGAAAATTCAGGACTCCAGGTTCTGGAGTGAACAGCAGCATTACTTACATGAGGAAAATTCAGTAGCTCAGGCAGGTTTGGGTAGGTGAGGAAAATTTTAAGAGTTCTATTTTGGATATGTTAAGTTTCAAGTTTTTTAAAGTCATCCATATAAAAATGCCAATTAAATAGCTGGACAAATGAGTCCTTCAAAGAAGGAGTCAAGGTTAATTATAGGTTTGAAAGGCATCAACATGTAGATGGTACTGAGGGGTACAGGGCTGGATGGGATCACTGAAGAAATGAGTATATATAAAGAAGTCTGACCATTAGCCCTGGTGCATGCTAAAATATGTATTTTGATTTGCATTTCTAACTTGGATTCAAAGTTCATATTTTCAACTATCAAATCAATATCCTTACTTAGATGTCTAACTATCTCCTCAAGCCTATTATTCGCCATTCAACAAATGGTAACCATATTTCAAACTGTCAACAACAGAACTCCGGAGTTATCCTTCAGTCCTCTTTCATATTCAAACACCAATCTGCTGGGCATTATTTATAGTAGCAAAGACATGGAAGCAACCTAAATGTCCATCGACAGATGAACCAATAAAGATGTTATACATACTGGAATATTACTCAGACATTAAAAAGAATGAAAAATTGCCACTGGATCAATGGATACCAAGGACCTACAGGTTATCAAACTGAGTGAAGTCAGTCAGAAAGAGAAAGTCAAACGTCATGATATCACTCATGTGGAACCTAAAATATGATACAAATGAACTTATCTACAAAATAGAAAGACTCACAGACACAGAGAATAGACTTGTTTTCAAGGGGAAGAGTGGGAAGGGGAGGGAAGGACTGGGAGTTTGGGATCAGCAGGCGCAAATTGTTATGTATGGGATGGATAAACAATAAGGTCTTACTGTATGACAAAGGGAACTACATTCAATATCCTGTGATAAACCATAATGGAAAAGAAAATTAAAAAAAGAAAATACATGTATAACTGAGTCACTCTGCTGTACAGCAGAAAACAACATTCTAAACCAATGAACTATACTTTAATTAAAAAAAAAAATCTGCAGGGTATATCTGTTGGCCTACCCTTAGAGTACACATAAAATCCCACAACTTCTCTAATATTCCACCTTCTACTGCATCTATCCAAGGACTATCACCTGCACTACCAATTACTACCTAGTTTCTCTACTTCTTCCCTTTAATTTATCCTCAAAACAGCAAGAATAGTACTACCAAAATATTAAAATGTCACCGTTGTGCTCAACCAACTCCAGCAGCTTCCCATGCCACTCAGAGTAAAGGGCAAAGTCCTTCATGTATTCTGCAAAATCACATGTGATCCTACACCCCATCTCTACTACTCAGTGGTAACCAGCTTTACATCTCTCTGCTTTCCTAATACCTTAGGCACTTCGGGGCAGCTGCTGCTCTTTTGTCTGGAACATCTCCCCCCAGAGCCTCCCAATCTATCTACATCCTTCTCTGATCACTTTCAGGTCTCTAATGAAATACAAGCCTCCCAATAAGACCTTTAATGTTTACCCAGTTTAAAATTCCAGACTGCACCTCTCTGCTCAATACTAACCCTATCCACTGCTTTTTTTCTCCTCATCAGTTACCACTATATAACATACTTCATATTTCACTTATTTTATCATCATTTTCCTCATTGGAATGAAGACCCACAAGGCATTTTGTTCATTACTGTCATTTTGTCAGTTGCTACATCCTAGCCTAAACAATTACCCTGGGTCCACAGCAGGCACTCAATAAACATTAACAGAATGGAGGAATGTATATTACTAGAATTAAATTACACTTCTCATTTGCTTACCTCTACCATATTTTTCTCCAGTTCTTTGCGTTTGTTCTCTTCACTTGCCAGATTTTTCTTCTTGAAATCAAAGGCACTTTGAGATTTAGTATTAACTCGCTGAGCTTCTGTAAGAGCATCTTCTAAAGATCGAAGTATACCTCCAACTTCCTATAATCAAAGGCACCCAATTCAATCATATACTTAAAAATCTGTTAGCGTATAATTTATATATATTTATTTTTAATAAACTATGGACTCTACACATGGACATCACCAGACAGTCAATATCGAAGCAGATTGATTATATTCTTTGCAGCCAAAGATGGAGAAGCTCTATACAGACAGCAAAAACAAGACCAGGAGCTGACTGTGGCTCAGATCATGAACTCCTGATTGTCAAATTCAGACCTAAATTGAAGAAAGTAAGGAAAACCACTAGACCATTCAGGTATGACCTAAATCAAATCCCTTATGATTATACAGTGGAAGTGAGAAACAGAGTCAAAAGATTAGATCCGATGGACAGAGTGCCTAAAGAACTATGGATGGAGGTTCGTGACATTGTACAGGAGGCAGGGATCAAGACCATCCCTAAGAAAAAGAAATGCAAAAAGGCACAAAAGTTGTCTGAGGAGGCCTTACAAATAGCTGTGAAAAGACGAGAAGCGAAAAGCAAAAGTGAAATGAAAGATACACTCATTTGAAAACAGAATTCCAAATAGCAAGAAGAGATAAGAAAGCCTTCCTCAGTGATCAATGCAAAGAAATACAGGAAAATAAAAGAATGGGAAAGACTAGAGATCTCTTCAAGAAAATTAGAGATATCAAGGGAACTTTTCATGCAAAGATGGGCACAATAAAGGACAGAAATGGTATGGACCTAACAGAAGCAGAAGATATTCAGAAGAGGTGGCAAGAATATACAGAAGAACTACACAAAAAAGATATTCAAGACCCAGATAATCATGATGGTGTGATCACTCACCTAGAGTGAGTACCTCCTTAGAAATCTGTATGCAGGACATGTAGTCAGGTGGGCCTTAGGAAGCATCACTACTAACAAAGCTAGTGGAAATAATGGAATTCCAGTTGAGCTATTTCAAATCCTGAAAGATGATGCTGTGAAAGTGTTGCACTCAATATGCCAACAAATTTGGAAAACTCAGCAACAGCCACAGGACTGGAAAGGTCCATTTTCATTCCAATCCCCAAAAAGGAAATGCCAAAGAATGCTCAAACTACCACACAATAGCACTCATCTCACATGCTAGTCAGAGAAGGTGATGGCACCCCACTCTAGTACTCTTGCCTGGAAAATCCTATGGATGGAGGAGCCTAGTAGGCTGTAGTCCATGGGGTCGCAAAGAGTAGGACACGACTGAGCGACTTCACTTTCACTTTTCACTTTCATGCACTGGAAAAGGAGATGGCAACCCATTCCAGTGTTCTTGCCTGGAGAATCCCAGGGATGGGGGAGCCTGGTGGGCTGCCGTCTATAGGGTTGCACAGAGTCAGACACGACTGAAGCGACTTAGCAGCAGCAGCAGCAGCAGCACACGCTAGTAAAGGAATGCTCAAAATTCTCCAAGCCAGGCTTCAATAGTACATGAACTATGAACTTCCTGATGTTCAAGTTGGATTTAGAAAAGGCAGAGGAACAAAGATCAAATTGCCAACATCCGCTGGATCATCAAAAAAGCAAGAGAGTTCCAGAAAAACATCTATTTCTGCTTTACTGACTATGCCATAGTCTTTGACTTTGTGGATCACAACAAACTGTGGAAAATTCTGAAAGAGTTTAGAATACCAGACAACCTGACCTGCCTCTTGAGAAATCTATGCAGGTCAAGAAGCAACAGTTATAACAAGTATTGGAACAACAGACTGGTTCCAAACAGGAAAAGAAGTACGTCAAGGGTGTGTATTGTCACCCTGCTTATTTAACTTCTATGCAGAGTACATCATAAGAAATGCTGGGCTGGATGAAGCACAAGCTGGAAGATTGCCGGGAGAAATACCAATAACCTTGGATATGTAGGTGACACAATCCTTATGGCAGAAAGTGAAGAAGAACTAAAGAGCCTCTTGATGACAGTGAAAGAGGACAGTGAAAAAGTTGGCTTAAAACTCAACATTCAGAAAATGAAGATCATGGCATCTGGTCCCATCACTTCATGGCAAATAGATGGGGAAACAAAGGAAACAGTGACAGATTTTATTCTTTTGGGCTCAAAAATCACTGCAGATGGTGACTGCAGCCATGAAACTAAAAGATGCTTGCTCCTTGGAAGAAAAGTTATGACCAACCTAGATAGCATATTAAAAAGCAGAGACATTACTTTGCCAACAAAGGTCCATCTAGTCAAAGCAATGGTTTTTCCAGGAGTCATGTATGGATGTGCGTTGGACTATAAAGAAAGCTGAGCACCAAAGAATTGATGCTTTTGAACTGTGGTGTTGGAGAACTCTTGAGAGTCCCTTGGACTGCAAGGAGATCCAAGTAGTCCACCCTAAAGGGATTCAGTTCTGAATATTCACTGCAAGGACTGATGCCGAAACTCCAATACTCTGGCCACCTGATGTGAAGAACTGACTCATTTGAAAAGACCCTGAAGCTGGGAAAGACTGAAGGCAGGAGAAGGGGACGACAGAGCATGAGATGGTTGGATAGCATCACCAACTCAATGGACATGAATCTGAGTAAACTCCAGGTGTTGGTGATGGATAGGGAAGCCTGGTGTGCTGCAGTCCATGGGGTCACAAAGAGTCAGACACAACTGAGCAACTGAACTGAACTGAAACTATATCATTATCATACATCAAGATAAATTTTTTTCATTGGCGAACACAATGCCCAGTAAACCCAAAATAGTTACATAATTTAATATTTTTCAGTGTATTATTATTCTTACACGTCTGACCTTATCTTTTCTGTTTTCCAACTCTTCTATTTCATGACTAAGTGCTTTTATTTTTTTATCATTCTCAGACACTTCTTCTTGAAGCTTCTTAATTTTATCCTGCATTTCTTTTAATGCCTCAGCTGAGCGTTCTTTAGTATCTTCAGCCAGCAAAAACTGATAAGCTATATATAAACGACTCAGATGTTCTATTTCTCTCAATAGCTTTTGGTACTCCAAGTAGGAAGATCTTTCCTAAAAGAGAAATCACCAATAACGTATAACTCTACATTAATATTTTTAAACAAATTTGGAAAGAATTTAAATACAGCAACACATAAAAAATTTCCCATTACACAATAAATATAATAGATTTTGTCTTAAATTTGGGTAATTATGGACTATTAATTTTAGGAAAGCTCAAACAACATTAGAACTGTGGCTTTTTAGATAGTAATGTCATCTTAGTGAATTCACTGTGGCTACTTCTTCTCAAATATAACCACACAGTTGGGATTAACAAAGAAATATGGTCGTAAGATTCATAGACTAGTGGGAATAAGTCTATAAAACTATAAAACCATGAATGATACACTATTAAATGTATTTTGTAGTACTATTACCAAGATGCCCACCCTATATTAATTCATATAACTATTTATAAATATTTGTTCACATATTACTAAACTTCATTCCCACTGGTACCTACTAGGACAAAGTTAACAATGAAAATTCCCAATCTGCAGATGAAGAAACAAATTCAGGGTGATTAAATAAGCTCTTCATATTATCAGATATAGAATTTGGCAAAATCAAATATGACACCTAGGTTTAAACTCATGAACTAGTGTTTTTCTACTAAATCATACATACAAAAGCAGAGCCTTAAAGTTCACAATTTTTCACTTTTTCCAATTACATCTATGCTACTGTATAGATTCAGTGCTTGAGAATTATCAAATTTTAATGAACATGTAAGAAATTTCTAAATACATGACTTAAAATACTTTCACTGAAACAGTGATATGATGTCAGAAGTGCAAAGATTATAGAGAAAACAGCCATCTGTTTCAATACCTATTATCTACTAACTGCCTTGACAGCAGTAATTTTAGTGATAACCCCTCTTACCCTAGAAGTTACTCACTCTACCAAGAGGTTCTAAGAGTACCATACCTGTAAGAAATATTTATTCCACTCAATTCTAACTATCCAGGAAAATTTAGATTTACACTTGTCTTCAACAAAGAATGAAAATCTGGCATGTTGCTTTCTGAGATTATGACAGTCAATCTCTAAAACCATTATGACTTAACAGATACGAAATGCACTGTCCCCTATAAGCAGAAGGTTGAGCATGGACTATCAACTCTAACTCCTTATCTCATCTCCAAGAAACACTTCTGAGGAATGGAACACATGTCACCCCCATGAGTATCATCATGGATTCATCACCAATTTTGAGAGACATTCTAGCTGGCTGTCCTCACATATACAGTACACACCTCTTTTAATTTTTGAATGGTTGGAGTAATTTCTTCTTCAAGTATCTGGAAAATAAAGGAAAAAATATTTTTGAGTACGTGAAGTACCACTAAAGAAATTTAAAAGGTAAGAGACTAAGGAAAACTGACCAAAGGCTGGGGAGAGGACAGGTGTGGTAAAATTTCCCTCTTTTACAGCAGAGAAACTCTAAAAGAAAAGTACTCTCTTCCCTAAAAATATTTTATATAAATTTAATTACCGTCTTAATTTCTCTCAGCTTAGCCTCCTTTTTTTCTATAGTCCTCTGAGCATTTTGTTTTTTGTATTCATACATCCTGGTTCCAGCTGCTTCTTCTATCATGGACAAAATCTGGAAAGATAATTGCATTAATGTTTTAAGAATCAAAGCCAGTGAGTCTCACTGGAATTTACATTAGGATATTACTTAAGGCCTTAACGCCATGAAGTAACTTAACAAAATAGTTAAGGACCATAAAAGTTAAGTACATTAAAAAAAATGTACATATTATCTATAACCCTAAGATTCAACAATTATTTCTGGCCTTCACTCCAATTCTAAAATCAAACTTTATGCTACACTGAGGTTCCAGAGTACGTATCTTTGAAAACTGAAGCCAGTAATTCCTGAGAGGGTAACAGGCAGGAAGGCCAGGGGTCTCCAAAGGGAGGAAATAGCCTGCAAGTGTCAGACATTTTTATCTCTCTTAATTGGCAAGAGGAAACAAACTAGCGATATTTTTTTCCTTCTCTATACAAATTTAAAAGGAGGTTTTTCTTAAAATACTGTGTTGCCATAACGACACCTGGTTTCACCTGAAGTTAACTATTCTCAAACCTTGAGATAACCAATGCATTTTTCTTATGGAAATGTTTGTCTTAAGCTATGCTAATGTACTATGCATTTACCCCAGACTCTGTCTTCAAGCAGGTTTGGCCTCTTGGCTCAGAACCTACTTGACAAACCAGTATGTTATACGCAGATATTGTTTCCCAGAGGTTAAAGCGTCTGCCTATGATGCGGGAGACCTGGGTTCGATCCCTGGGTCGGGACGATCCCCTGGAGAAGGAAATGGCAAACCACTCCAGTACTCTTGCCTGGAGAATCCCATGGACGGAGGAGCCTGGTGGGCTACAGTCCATGGGGTCGCAAAGAGTCGGACACGACTGAGACTGAACTGAACTGAACTGAATCTATGTAAACGAAACTATTTGTATGGTAATCTGTCCTTCTACAAGATTGAAGTTAATCATTTTATGGCCCAGGATGAACCATTTGGTGCCAAGGTTATCCCAAAATGCATCTTATGGGTAAGGGGCTTGGTGCCATTCTGAGTTTTAAGACATTCCTTTCTTTCATTAACAGACTGCCCGCTGCTGCTAAGTCGCTTCAGTCATGTCCAACTCTGAGATCCAACCAGGCTCCCCTGTCCCTGGGATTCTCCAGGCAAGAGAAGAGACTGCTAGTGACTGTATATAACATCCAGCTGAAGATTAGAAGTGGGGTACTCTTTCTGCCCCCTTTTGATGCCTATGTCAGAAGCTTTCTCTATCTCCTTTATACTTTAATAAAACATTATCACACAAAGCTCTGAGCGATCAAGCCTAGTCTCTGGCCCCAGGTTGAATTCTTCTCCTCCGGAGGCCAAGAACCCTGGCCGCCTTTTTTCATTCAGCAACAACCTTTCATTCCTCCTTTCTCTTTTCCTTCAAATATAAGAAGAAAGTAAAAGCTAACTAATACTTCAATTTATAAATTTCTACTTAAAACTGTTCCAAGTGAGACTTGAGCTGTTTTGTTCCTACAAAGATGAAGCGTGGCCTAACATTTACATTCCAACTGTGGCAGATACTTTAAGAACTTGGGCAAGTAACTTAGTTTTCCCTGTTCCTCTTTCTTCATCTGCTGAGGACTGAAAGTATCTCAGTGCCATTGAGAAGTAAAGTAACTCACGTGAGTACACTGAAAAAGGCAAACACTAATTATAATTTTATAAGGACAATTTTTTAGCACTCCCTTATCAGAAGCTTCTAATCACTATCAATCCCTACCTCAAGAGGATTATTTCTCTGAAAACTAGTTTGATTTCTATATATTGGGCAGATTTTGAATGAGAAGTTTCCCTTAAGATGTTATCTGCAGAAAGTTAAGTGTGACCTATGGTTAAACCAGACTAGTATCATCAATTATCAGTTGTCTTTTTAGTTCTTCTCCATAGATAAAAATGCCAAAAGAGCCTTTGCTCTTATACAAAACATTTATTCCTTCATATCAACTCTTCTCAAGGGGGCTCCAAAACAAAATTAAGTCTTAATGTCTTAAGCAATCCATTATATCTAATGAATTAATTTCACTCAAATCTCTTCCCATAGGGTTTAACTCTGACATGGAACACGAGCTGAGAAAAGCTACTTTAGAACCAAAATTTCTTTTAATACTGTATGGGCACATAGAACTCCTAGAAAAAAAGTAAGTGGTAAGCTCCCGACATCTGTGTTAGTGATGATTTTTTTTTTTTTTTTTTTTGGATTTGATACCAAAAGCAAAGGCACTAAAACCAAAAATAAACAAGCAGGACTACATCAAACTAAAAGGCTTCTGCATAGGAAAGGAAACCATCCACAAATACAAATCAGGCAAATACAAATCAAAACCACAATGAGACATCACCTGTCAAAATGGCTTTTATCAAAAAGACAAAAAATAACAAAGACTGGTTAGTATGTGGAGAAAAGGGAAAACCTGTATACTGTCTGTGGGACTGTAAACTGATGTATCCATTATGGGAAATAGCATGGAGGTTCCTCAAAAAATTAAAAATAGAACTACCATATGATCCAATAATTCTACTTCGGGACATTTATCTGAGGGAACCAAAGACCCTAATTTGAAAAGATATCTGCACTTCCATGTTCACTGCAACATCATTTGTTACAGTTAAACATGGAAACAACCTAAGTGTCCACTGATGGATGAATGGATAAAGAATACAATATTTATATATATAAATTTAATAGAATGTTATTTAGGCATGCTGCTGCTGCTGCTGCTAAGTCGCTACAGTCATGTCCGATTCTGTGCAACCCCATAGACGGCAGCCCACCAGGCTCCTCTGTCCCCGGGATTCTCCAGGCAGGAACACTGGAGTGGGTTGCCATTTCCTTCTCCAATGCATGAAAGTACAAAAAGGAAATCCTGCCATTTGCAACAGCATGGATAGAACACACGGCCATTATGCTAAGTGAAATAAGCCTGACAGAAAGATAATACAGTGTAATTTCACTTACATGTAGGATCTTTAAAAAAAAACCCAAAACTGAACTCATAGATACAGAAAACAGATTAGTGGCTGACAAAGGTGGGGGATAGGTGGTGAGCAAAAGTTAAAAGTGCCAGTTATAAAGTAAAAGGTCCTGGGGATGTAATGTACATGGTGACTATAGTTGATAATACTTAACTGCATATTTGAAAATTGTAGACAGTATAATTTTATCTTCAAAAAAATTCTGAAAGATGATCACATCAATATATCACGTTGATACAGTGATCAATGTTGACTAAACTGCGGTGATCATTTTGTGATATACATATATACTGAATCCTGTATATGTATCAAACCTTTTTGGTATACACCTGAAACTACTTTATCAATTATATCTCAATTAAAAAAAAAAACTTAAAAAAACTGCTTAACAAGGTCCTAGGACTTTCCTTTTACTTCTTTTAAAGATTCTGATTTAATCCTCAGAATAGATCTTGAGGTAAAGGTTACAGACTCCAGTTTATGGATGAGGAAACTAAGGCTCTGAAAGTTTACATTATATCACTTAAAAAAACCTAGGGCATGGTGTCAAATATTAAAAAACAAAATTATTTTATCCACTAATCATTCTTAAATAAATGTTCCCAAGAATTTTAATAATGGAAAAATTATGTTTAAAAATTGATTAGCTAAAAGATTAAGACAGTTATCTACAATTACTATTTTTACTGCACCTAAAGAGTGCTCTTACCTCTGGAGGTTTCATATTCATCACTTTTGTAATTCGGCCCTGAAAATAAAATGACAAACTTACTGTAATAACAATAAATTCAGAAAGAATAACCTAAAGGCATACATGTTTATCTGTACTAAAGCTGTTATATCCTAATATACAAATCTTTGGGCAGTTATTTCTCCCACCTACATGAAAAGATGTTTCTTTTTTAAGATTTGAGAACAAGGGTAGCTTTTAATTATAGAATTTTACTACTTACTTTCTTACTAGTGATATAAATTACATAAATAATACAAAGTCAACTCAAGACTTTTTCTGAGACAGGGAATGATGTAATAAGTCTCCAACTCTAAAATGGGTAAGTGTGTAAATAAATGTTGGTATAATTACTGAACATCTCTTGATTTTTTAGAACAATAGCCCTTCAAGATAAGTCAAAGAAAATTAATTCCAGATATTCTTCAAAATTCAAATGTATGCAATATACCAGAACACATAAGTACAAATAACTAACCCACATTTATAAACAGGTGCCCAAACATCAGCCTAACAGCAAATTAAAAAAGGAAAATTCAAACAGAAGTATTTCCCCCGTAAGTTAAAAAGATGCCAAAACTATTATGAAAGAGATATAAAGTCCACAAACAAAATACCTGCATGATGAGAAAGTGAGGGTTGTTAACATTAAGACCAACAGAACAGAAGAGATCGTATACTCTGGTATTGTTTGCATTTACTCCATTGATTAAATATTTATTTCTGCCACCAATAACTACCTGCAAAGGAAATAATTTTGAAAGACATAAATGAACACACATATCTTGAGTGAAGATGAAAAATTCCCAAATATATTATCTTTTATTTGTTTTTTCCAACTAATGATAAATAAAATGAATCTAGGGTAAACAGTAAAGAAAAAGTATAACATGGTCAAAAACAATGTGAGACTGGCTTCTAATCTAGGGCCTCCTAACCTCCCACGGTTTTTAAGGTGCCTTCCACCTTTATGTCTCCAAGGATGTATAGAATGCAGCTTCTATCCCTGATCACCCTCTTCTACAACTTTCCTTACTCAGAGGCTGACCCATCTTCCTCCACTTTTTGATTTCCAAAGGAGTCAAATACCAAAAACAAAAGACACACAGTTTTAGTAACAATCCTTGTCAAGACTCTAGAACTATTGATAAAAGATAAGACTTGTGAATATTTGAAAGAAAAAGAACAATCATGGAACTGCAGCATGGGTTTAATAGGAGCAACTTACACTAGATAACAGCTTGTTCAGTCTACTACAGCACGTACATTGTCATTTTGGAGGTATGACTGCCTCATCCATTTGCTGAGGTCCTTAAAGACAAGATCTGTTTCTCATTCTATCTGTATTTCCCCGTGCATTTGAGAATGCCCAGCACACATCAAGCCCTTAATATTAAATAAATATGAGTTCACTTCTTTTCCTGACAGTATTAGGGTGGTAGATCATTTCTTAATATTTGAACAACAATCCTAATATAGCCTAAAGAAATGTGAGGAAGTCTTTATAACAAAATTCTGGTGAAGAAACAGTCATATGGACCACAAGAGGACAGGAATTCTGGGTAGATTAGTAGCAGATTTTCTTCAAATCCTGAAGAGGTAATTATTTGATAGATGTTTAAAGACAGAGAACAGGATTTTGTCCCAATATAGTTAATCCTTTTTTTTTTTTCAACCGGAGTTTTCATTAACATACAGATGGAAATCTGTAAGCTACATAATGCTAAGATGAAAAGTAAATGAGAATTAACAGAATTTTTAAAGATAAAACTCTGACAAACTGAAAACACGGTCTGATTATAGTAAGATAAAAAGATTTTAAGGGACAAATGTTAAGGTCCTCCATTGGTTTCAAGAACCTGCTTAGATGCAGAAATGGCAGTATATGGCTTAAGTAATAACAGGAACAACTTAAGAGTGATTTTAAGTAAATCAGATATGAGTTCATAATATATCATGAACTCTTCAACATCATATTGAGAAAAATAGAAGTAGAGTACTTAAAATGAAAGAAGTGACAATTCTGCTTAATCCTGTCCCAGCCAGACCAATTCTGGCACATGCAATTTGAAGTGCCAACCATTAAAATACATATATATGTGTGTGTATAAATAAAACTGGAGCAAATTTGCATTCCATGTGATGACACAAGTGGAAGACCTAGAAACAACTAAATATCAATTGAAAGACCTAGAGAATTTAGCTTAGAAAACACACTTACAGGAGAACACTGATATATTGAAATAAAGAATAAATTACATGTTATCTTGGTGCTCTCAAGATAACTAGGATTTACGTGTAAAATCTGAAAACAACACTACAGTACGGCTCAATTTATAAGAATAACTTTCTAATTACCAAAAATAGAGTGGGTTACCTCAGGAAACAGTGAAATCCCAAGAACTACAGGCGTTCTAGCACAGAGAGACTCAAGTGTATGGTTTATGGTTTAAATAAGCATGGCTGAGTGCTTATACGGATGGATTTCACATCCCTTTCAATCCACTTGGTAAATGGTGGAATTTGCTTAAGCAAAACAAGATATTCTTAAGGAATCTAGGCAGTATTTGATCCATCAGTTTTGCTGATCAACTTTCCAGTAATCGTATTGCCAAAATGCACATGAGACACGCAAGCGTTTAGGTAACCAAATGTTTAGTAGTCACTCACTCACCTGCCTTGTTACTGTAATTTCATCATGAACCTCAAATCCTAAAGGACTCTGCTTTTTGTCAGAATTATCAAAGGTGATTGACACCAAGGCTTTTGTAATACCAGCTTGCCCATTTTTGTAAACTAAATCTTGTAAGTTAGAAGCCCGAACCTAAAATAAAGGAAAAGTTTATCAGTTACAAAACTCAGTACTGTACAAAATAGCACTAAAAATAGCTTTCTTGCTGTTGGAAAACCACCCATGTAGTATCCATTAAGAAGTCAAGAACAGGCAGTGGTATTCATAGGCAAGGAAAGCAAAGAAAATGGGCATCAACCTGAAATGGGCCTCTCTCTCCATAGGACCTTTCTAATCCTGAACTAAACTGTTTTCTACTCATTTCTTAACAAGAGCTCATTTGAAAAATTTATGGAAAGACAGTGTCTAAAAATTTCATTATTCATTCAATCCCAATAGTAGATCCTGAAAAGACATTATAATGAGGGTGGGTGCAGGTGGAAAGCATACAAACTCTGGAATGAAAATGTGTGAGTTTCAATGTTGCTTCAAACATCTTTAAAGGATTAACCTTAAGCAACTCCTCTAAGTTTCTATGTTCTCACCTAAAATATGGAGTTAAAATACTTACCTTTAAAGGACTGCAGTGAGGTAGAAGAAAATTCAGGTAAGAATGCAAATGAAGAGAATATTGGTAATACTGGTCCTCTCCAAGTGCAAAGATTCCCTTGAGGTTTCTCAAACTTAAATTCACATACATCAGAAAGTTTACACTTTACCTGAGACAGGTTGGAGATGCCCAGCAAAAAGCAGATGGAGTCCAATATGTTGGATTTTCCACTACCATTTAAACCAGTGATAGCATTGAACAGAGGGTCAAAACCATTGACTTCAGTCCTCTGAGCATAGGACTTGAATCCCTCAAGAATGACTGACTTAATGTGCATTTTCACTACTGACTCGGATAGGTAAATCTCTGCTAGAAATCAAGCCACAAAGCAGTTCTGTACAAAACAGAAAAACAACGCATAAGTGGAATGTAAAACTGGAATCATAATAAATAGACTACATCATAATGACAGCGCAATAGAAACAAAACAGCCACTTCCTGAGCTATTTCCTCTGATGTAAAGGTATCTTTCTTTAACTTAAAAATATACAAGAATTAGCCTCTATTTAGAAGTTAACTGGGCTTCCCGATGGCTCAGCGATAAAGGAAATTTCTTGCAATGCAGGAGCCACGGGAGATGTGGGTTCCATCCCTAGGTAGGGAAGATCCCCTGGTGGAGGGCAGGGCAACCCACTCCAGGATTCTTTCCAGGAGAATCCCCATGGACAGAGGAGCCTGGTGAGCTACAGTCCATGGGGTCGCAAAGAGTCAGACACGACTGAAGTGACTTAGCACGCACATACACAGAAGTTAATTGAACCTAGAAGCCAACCACCTACTTCTCCAGGCTTATAATCTTCCACCGTTATCATACTCCCGCTAACACAGACTACTGATCATTTACCATTGCATCCCCTTTGCCCAGAATGCACTTATCCCGCACACTGACACGACTCACTCTCCTTTACATCACTCACGTCTTTACTCAAACGTCACCTAACTAGGTCCCATTCCCTCTCTGCTTTTTCCTTCACGGACTTACAGCTAACACTAATCAGTACTTACTTATTGCTCTACCCAACCTATCATAATGTAATCTTCCGTAGCATCTTCTACATTCACCGTTGTATGCCAGAATACTGCCTGACTCGAAGGCGCGGGATGGGTGGGTGGTCTGTAAATATTTCTTAAATATCAGTAGATATACCCCCCAGATAAATAGCTGAAGGCTTTTGCTTTTACTCAGGCTCTTCCCTCGCCCCACCAGGGCTTTCTGTCAACCCTTACTCGCCCTACTCCAAGGCTGGACAGGAACTAGTCATTCTGCTAGGAATCCCTTTAGGACTAAATTTACTCTGAAGTTCCTTGCTATTCTGCTCCCCAGGCCCCGACGCCCATCTCCCGCCAGGAATGCCCGGCTAGGCCCAACCGGCCGCGCGCACGCACCTGCCTCGCCGCTGCGTCAGGTCGCCTGGGCTTGAGGCGCAAGCTCTTCCTAGCCACTAGGGCAGAGTGCGCCAGTCTCGCCCAGCTTCGGGCGCTAAGAGGCGAATGCCACCAAAGCTGCTCCTACATCTGCCCCGCGCGCGGCACCGGAGCGGAACTATTTTTGCCTTTGAATTTCGGCGCGATCACAGGACCCCACCTCCACTACCTATTCCATCGGCTGGTGCCTCAGAGATGCCTGACTTAAAAGTTCCATTTTTCTCTTCCATCAAGCAGTTAAAGGGACAAAGAGATAGAAAAGAAGGTCGAGAAGAGGACGGCTCAGGAAAAGCGACGGGTCGGACCTGAGGACTAAAGAAGTCGGCGGCAAATGTTGAGCTCGGTATCCGGCACACCTCGGGCAGCCCCACACCTCAGCCTGGGGTCCTCGCGCTCGCCGGCCCCGCCCTGCCGCAGGCCGGCTCTGGCCGCCATCGCGCCCGGAAATCCCCGCCTACTCTCAGGCCCGGCGGGCTTCAGTGGGGCAGGACCCCGTGGTCTCCGAGTACCGGAGGCAGGATGGCTTCGTGTCGGTTTCCTCGTTCTGCTTCAGAATCCCCCTGGGCTGGGCCAGGGTCCTCTAAATGGAAGCTGCACCTTGTTGCGGCTGGGGCGGCGCCGAACGAACTTCTGAGGACTGGATCGAGTTCTGGCTCCGCCCCTCGCCGGCGAAGGACCTTGGAGGGCTCGGGTTTCCTGTCCCAAACAGCCGATAAGACTGTCACCAGATGCAGCGCTCGCGGGAGAAGTTGAGTGGGGCTGATAGTAGAGGCTGGACGAATAGGAGTTTCCCTCGTTTCTCTGAAAAGCTGTGGAATGATAAGCAATGGCAGAACTAACATTTCAGAGAATTTTAGGGGGAACACCTTATAACAGCTGATATTTACTGATTTCGGGTGCCAGGTTGTGTTTCAGGCGCTTGTTAAAATCTTAGCAACCCTATGAAATCCGCGTTATTGTTCTCATTTTACAAATGAGCATACTGAGTCCCAGGTTAAGCAACTTATTCCAAGTAGTAAGTGGGAAAGCTGAGGTTTTTTTCCACGCGGTCTTGCTCCAGAGCTAATGTTTACTTCTCTTAATGTACAGACTCCAGTGCTAGTAATAACAGATGCTGTTGTCAGCGTGTATTTTTCTTAAAAACAAAAAACGGCCAGTTTACTTACAGTTAAGCATGTTGATATTAATGAGTTAGGAAGGAAATAGCTTCATCGTGCTCTATGGTGCTTTCCCTAGGTGATGTATAAAAGAGATGATGCGGCCAGCATGCTAATTTGGGGTTATATATTTAAAATTCCTTTCTCGGCCTCGACTTTGCAGTATTGGACACCAGTCAAGCTACCAAGAATGGGCCATTGATTTGAAAATCTTTTCTACTTGGGAGAATTAAAAGTTTTGTGGGGGTTTCCTGTTTGTATAAGAAAAATTACTTTATTTACTCTTATCTCACCCACTTAGATAAGTCAGTCGTTACAGGCCTAACATCATTCAGTCAGTTATTTTTGTCTTGTTGCTATTTCATAGTGGTTCAGATAGTAAAGAATGTGCCTGCAAGGCAGGAGACCAGGGTTTGATCCTTGGATTGGGAAGATATCCTAGAGAAGGGAATGGCTACCCACTCCAGTATTCTTGCCTGGGAAATCACATGGACAGAGGACCCTAGCGGGCTACAGTCCATGGGGTTGCAAAGAGTGGGACACTACTGAATAACTAACACTTAGCTTTGTCTATGGTGATTCCTTCATCCCCTATACTCCACAGCTCTTCACTTGTATTGATTCTCTTCGGTCTTAAATACATTTCTTTTCAACTATGTCCTCCTCATTTCATCTCTTTGAGAATGAAGAATTTTATTTTGCCAACAGACCCTAATGTGGATTTTATCAAGTTGTGAAATAAATAGTTCTTTGGGGTGAAAATGTGTTAGGACAGACATTGTTACCCTTTGTACTATTTTAATAAATTAATAACCAGCTGATATTTTTTAAGTCAAGTGGATGAAAAAATACATGCAAATACACTTTTGCTGTATAAGGATTTCTGGGTAGTTATAAAAATAGACATCTAACTACTTCCACTAAAAGTATTTATTATAGTGAAAATTGCCTATAAAAGGAGAGGTCTACAGCAGTTTTAGTCTTAAAGCATATCTGAAGCACTAACGAATTGCAGTTAGTATAGATGAACTTAAGGAATCTCTACTGGCTTAGTTAAAACTGGCCCCTGGGATTGCCATAGAGAAGTGGAGAACACCAAGGCATGAAACCACTAAAACCCCTCTAATGTGGAGAGATTAGGAACGGAAGTAAAGATAGACTATAGGGTTGTATAGTGTCAAACTCTTTGCAGTCCCGTGGACTGCAGCACACCAGGCTTCCTTTTATTTCCAAACCCAGCGTTTGTTCAAACTCAAGTCCATGTAGTATAGGGTAGATACAGAATAAATAGGGCACTGTTCTTGTTTCATCACCGTGAATCAAAAGCATTTGAATACTTCCCTATGGTCCAGTGGTTAAGAATCTGCCTGTCAGTGCAGGGGACACAGGTTTGGTCCCTGGTCCTGGAAGATTCCTCATGCCATGGGGCAACTAATCCCATGCATCACAACTACTGAGCCCATGTGCCGCAACTACGGAAGCCTGCGCACAGTAGACCTTGTGCCCTGCAACAAGAGAAGCCGCCGCAATGAGAAACCTATGCACCCAACTAGAGAGTAGCCCACACTCGCTGCAACTAGAGAAGGCTGGCATGCAGCAATAAGACCCAGCACAACCAAAACTATTTTTTTTTTTTAAAAAAGCTTTTGAAAGCTTGAACACTGGTGGGCAGGTGGAGTCTTTGTCCTTATGTAGAAGGCAGTAGTACCAGGACACAAGTGAAACAGGAGCTAGGAAAAAGATTTGATCTCTTCCAGGGTATTGGGAGGAACCCACTTCCCAAAGCCTCAGTTTTCTAATTTTGGAGTCCTACAAAATTATATGTAACTGAGTCAATCCTCTTTTGCTGGAATTTAGGACAGAAGGGGAGGGGGGAGAAAGAATTTTACCTTCATTGCAGAAATAAGGAAAGTTTTGTTCATTTTGTTGAGAGATTAATTTTGGGTTCAGTGGGAAGAACTGAAGTTCGTATTTAAAAATTGTATTGAGTAGCAGCACATTTTGAATACACCAAATAAAACCAATCTGGCAACTTGGAAAGAATGCCAGCTAAGCATAATTTAAAATGAGGACTAAAAAAGGATGTGATTATATTCTTTCATGTAGACACATTTATTTTCATTTCACCGACAATGTTTTCAGTGGGCTTCCCAGGTGGTGCTAGTGGTAAAGAATCCACCCGCCAATGCAGGAGATAAGAAATGCGGGTTCAATCCCTGAGTTGGGAAGATCCTCTGGAGTAGGGGGTGGTGACCCACTCTAGTATTTTCACCTGGAAAATACCATGGACAGAGGAGCCTGGAATGCTGCGGTCCATGGGCCGCAAAGAGGTAGATGCAACTGAGCACATTGTCTTCAGTACTACACGTTCTGTTTGGTTCCTTGTGAAATCTGCTTATATTTTCCTTCTGATTCCTGTTATTTTTGCCTCCTTAGTCAAGTTAAATATCTTTATCTTTTTTTTAGGTAGTTCTACTATTTCAAGCTTTTGAGTTCCTAACTCTGCAACAGTTGCTGACTCTTACTCATAGTGATTTGTTTCCTCCTGTGGTGCTGTTCTTGGATGGGATTGTTTGGTTTATGGGAGTCTGTGGTTCTTGGATGGGGTTGTTTGGTTTATGGGAGTCTCTTATGCCCCGAGTTGTGAAAGGGTCCCTTCAGAGCACTTACACATTTGTTTCTGCCAGGGTTCTTTGGCTCTTAAAGATCTGGGAACATTTGTAAAGGATTGTTTCTCAGTTTGTGGTTCCTGAATTATACAGGTATCATAAATTCATGTCTGTTGCAGGTCTGTGGTTTTAATTTATCACAAGTAGCTTTTGTTTTATCTCCCTATCCAAAGCTCCAAGCAAAAAACAAACCTTCTTACCTCTTCCAGAGTCTAGTATGTGGAGCTTTTCCAATCGCAATGACTGGCAGATCATTAAGGCTGCAGGTTTCATATAAGGGCCTAGTTCCAGCTCCTCTGGCTCACTGAAGCTCAAGGGCTACTGCTTGTGCCTCAGAACCCAGCCACTGGCTCCTGAGCCCTATTATTGTTGTTTAATCAATCAGTTGTGTCTGACTTTTGGGACCCCATGGATTGTACCCACCAGGCTCCTCTGACCATAGGATTTCCCAGGCAAGAATACTGGAGTGGGTTGTCATTCCCTTCTCCAGGGGATCTTCCCAACCCAGGGATTGAACCCACACCTCTTGTGCTTCCTGCATAGGAAGATGATTTTTTACCACTGAGCCCCAGGGAGAGCCACATGGGAAGCCCCCTGAGCACTATAGCCAAGTATAAAATAAGTGTTGGAAGGCTGCCTGTCAGAGCCTGTTCTTTACATTTTCAGGTTGTTTCTGGCATTTTGAATTTTCTGGTTTTTGTTACTATGCATGGTATATGGTTTATATGACAATAGTTATATTTTACCCAGTAGTTCTATGACTTTATGAAGAGAATTTCAGTCAACTAGGTTAGAGGAGGCCCTTCCACTTACTTTTCATGAAGCACATTAGTGATCTTTGTTTTGCTCCTGCTTTCAGATTTTCAATTCCACATTCAAATGAGCTTTTCCTAGAAAACAGAGAAAGATGTCTGGTATATCAGCTCTTAAGAAAATATTTTCATGCACTACTCATAAAATCCAGTCTCTTAGTACTTATTTTGTATTTGTTCTTTCAGTGTTTACTGTTCTTGATGGCTTTTATCACTTTCACACTGGTTACCAGCCAAAGCTACTCATCTCATTGCTCTTCTGCTTTGCCGCAGCCCTCCTTTTATGGGGAGGATTATTCACTCCCCTTTCTCAAATACCGTTCTCATTTCATCGTTCTCCCTTTCACAGTGGTCCCTTACTACTTTTTACTCAAGTCCACACACATCTGCTTGACTGTCTTTCAGTTGGTTTCCTTTTGTTACCAGCTCAGTTCTTACTAGATATCACTCTTAGATATTTTCCACAAGATCTGCCCTTCAGTAATCAGCGTTTTCTCTCTGTTACATTATTCAAATTCCTACTTAAATTTCTACCTCAGCAATACTTATTAGCCACCAGTCTCTGCTCT
Organism: Ovis aries; assembly: GCF_016772045.2. NCBI lineage: Eukaryota > Metazoa > Chordata > Mammalia > Artiodactyla > Bovidae > Ovis > Ovis aries. Next base: position 19,005,976 of record NC_056055.1, read on the forward strand.
AAATGTCCTACAAAATATATGTTTCTATATCAGAAATATGACATCTCTTTACTCTGTATAAACTCTTGGTGAAAATTGCCTATAGAATTAATTCTAACCTCTTTAAGATGGCATGCCTGGCCTTTTGTAATTTATTCTCCATCTACTTTCCTAGGACTCACGTCCTGCAACTTCTTCCTTAGATTACCTTGTCATTTGTTCACTACTATAAACCAAGCACCAACCAATGACAAAAAAAAAAAAGTGACAACTTTTAAAATGAACAGATGAATTCAATAGGCATTTATAGAATGCCTACCTTATTCTAAGAATCTATGCTCTGGAATACAAACATGGATAAGATGTCGGCCTGTCCCCAAAGGGTCCATAGATGAATAGAGATGACATGCATAAAGAAATTAACCAGAGGAAGAATGAAAGGCTTTATAAATGATATATTGCACAAGCAAGGACATGGAAGATAAACACAGTGTAAGAGGCAAGAAGTAGCAAGATTTAGTGTAGGATAAGCCAGATTATGGAACATTTTATGTGCCATCTTGAAAAGTTTGTTATCAATTTTGAAATATTGATGTTCTCTTCTACATCTTTATGTCTTTGCACATGCTGAACTTAGCCCCTCTCCATATCTACTCCCTTGTGTATTTCTACTTATATTTTAAACCCTGAATTTGATCCATTTCTGGGAGAATTATTTTCAGATTCTTATGTAATCCCTTAGCCTTTTATCTAGACTTTACTTCTAACCTGTATTCCTACTGTGACATACCTTCTGACATTCCTCAGTACCTAGCACAATATTGGTTGAATATGAATAAATTTAGGAGATTCATTTGCTGCTTTCTGATTAAGGTAAAGGAAAAGAATAGATTTAAAAAGTCAAAGGACTTGGAAAATACTGAAATATACAGCATAATCAATAAACTCTTCAACAAGCTAATGGTGGTGATTATTTCATTGATCTGACATTGAAAAATTTTTTACACCAGCTAGCAGTGTTCTATCTGTGTAATGCCACCAGCAACCACCTATTTCAAATGCTAAAAGAAGATGCTGCTTAGTGCTGCACTCACTATGCCAGCAAATTTGGAAAACTCAGCAAGAGCCACAGGACTGGAAAAAGTCAGTTTTCATTCCAGTCCCTAAGACAGGTAACACCAAAGAATGTTCAGATCACCCGACAATTGCATTCATTTCACATGCTGGGAAGGTGATTCTCAAAATCCTTCAAGATAGGCCTCAATAGTATGTGAGCTGAGAACTTCCAGATGTAGAAGCTGGATTTAGAAATAGCAGAGGAACCAGAGATCAAATTGCCAAAATCCACTGGATCATAGAAAAAGCAAGACAATTCCAGAAAAAAAAACACATCTATTTCTGCTAAAGCCTTTGACTGTGTGGATCACAACAAACTGTAGAAAATTCTTAAAAAGATGAGCATACCAGACCACCTTACCTGCTTCCTGAGAAACCTGTATTCAGGTCAAGAAGCAACAGTTAGAACTGGACATGGAACAATGGACTGGTTCAAAATTGGGAAAGATATATGTCAAGGCTGTATATTGTCACTCTTTTTATTTAGCTTATATGCAGAGTACATCATGCAAAATGCCAGGCTGGATGAATCACAAGCTGGAATCAAGACTGCTGGGAGAAATATCAGTAATCTCAAAGATGGCAGATGACGCCTCCCTAGTAGCAGAAAGTGAAGAACTAAAGAACCTCTTGAGGAAAGTGAAAAAGCTGACTTAAAACAACATTCAGAAAATGAAGATCATGGCATCTGGTCCCATCACTTCATGGGAAATAGATGGGGAAAAAATGGAAACAGTGGCAGATTTTATTTTCCTGGGCTCCAAAATCATTGCAGATGGTGACTGTAGCCATGAAATTAAAAGACACTTGCTCCTTGGAAGAAAAGGTATGACAAACCTAGACAGAGTATTATAAAGCAGAGATATCACTTTGCCTACAAAGGTCTGTAGTCAAAGCTATAGTTTTTCCAGGAGTCATGTACAGATGTAAGAGACCATAACAAAGACTGAGCACCAAAGAATTGATGCTTTCAAACTGTGGTACTGGAGAAGACTCTTGAGGTCCCTTGACAGCAAGGAGATCAAACCAGTCAATCCTAAAGGAAAACAACCCTGAATATTCACTGGGAGGACTGATGCTGAGCTCCAGTACTTTGGCCACCTGATTCAAAGAGCAGACTCACTGGGGAAGACCCTGATGCTGGGAAAGATTGAGGGCAGGAGGAGAAGGGGATGATAGAGGATGAGATGGTTGGATGGCATCACTGATTCAATGGACATGAGTTTGAGCAACCTCTGGGAGGTAGTGAAGATAGGGAAGCCTGGTGTGCTGCAATCCATGGGGTCACAAAGAGTTGGCTACGACTGAACAACTACAGCCAGTGGCCACTGTGACATTCATAAGGAATCTGCCATGGAATGAGCATTAACAGCTGCTGGCTTCTCAGAGCTCTCAGCCATATACTTTTCCCTGTCCTTTCTCTTTTGACCTGTAAAATAAAAGCAAGCTTCTACTAACGCTGGAATAGCTGAAGTTTTAGGTTGAAAGAATATAATTCAGGTATAACCACACTTCTAGCTTCAGTCCAGGTATAATCACACCCTTTCTTCCCACTCCTTGATTATATACACAGACTTATGTTACATGGTGTTCTATTTATTCATTTATATAGTTGTCTGTCTCTGCTGTGAGCACCATGATGTCAGTGGTCTTAGCTTATCAGGGTCTGTAAACCTTGCCTCCAGTGCAGTTCTTGACACAGAGTTGTTCTCCATAAATGTTTATCAAATGCATGAACTATTACACGAACATGTAAAGATTATTAAGGTGGTTGTTTTTTCTAAATCAGAGAACACTCATTCTGTTTTTCAGATTTTTCAAATGAATGTTGGTGGCTGCTTTATTGTTATTTTTGCCCTTACTTAAATTCCTACAGATTTGTGTGATACTCAAACACTAACATGCACAGAAACTTAGAAATTATCTTGATTACTATCTCTTTTCTTTTTCTCATTCCCACCTTGTTTCCAAACACTGACTTCCATCCCACTTCTGTTGCACATCCGGTACATAGCAGATAGGAAATCCCTGGTTTATTACCTTTCAGTCTCCACCCTTCCTCTACTCCATTTTCCTCAAATCCCACTCATTCTCATAAGGGTGGGATCTTGCCCTTGGGCTCCTAAGGGACTACAGACCAGGGCAGTGTAACATCAATATATTTGTAAGATTTGAGGGCATTTCCCTTCAAAACATCAGCTTTTATGGGACATTCACAGTAGAGTTCAGGGGGTCTTCAGAAATCCAGATCAAGTTCTATTTATGTCCTTTTGTCACTGGACAAGGAAGACCATGTCACCAAGTCTCTTTCCTGTCCTTGCTCTTTTGACCTGTAAAATAAAAACAAGCTTCTACTAATGCTGGAACAGCTAAAGCCATTTCAGCTATTTATGGCTTCAGCCACCAAGCCATTTCAATATCTCCTCCCCCAATCTGTGGGTAGTTGCTTGAAAAAAAAAAAAATCCTAATATACTTTTGTTATGTTACTTCATGTTATTCAACAATTCCATGTTATTATCATCTCTGTTTTATAGACAAAGAAGGTGGATCATAGAACTAAAGATCAGAGTAGCACTGGGACTAAAGTCCATCCAGTTATTCAGCAAATGCTTGAGTGCTCACAATATCAGGGAGCAGTACAGCAAGAATTTCTGCCTTACAGAGCTTATACCGTGGTGGATATCAGTTCTTATTTTATTGATTGTAAAGCGTAACTTTTTACAGCACTCTTATTCTGCCTTAGTAGTAGCTATCAGTCTCAATGCCTCAAATAATTGTTCTTTCCATGTGACTGCTGAAGCCCTCAAGTCATAGAAACCCCAGCTGGCCTATTTCACCAGATGCTTGGCATTCTCAGTCACGCTTGGACATTCTCAGTCATGCTTGGACTTATAGTGGGCACTCAGGCTTAGGTCAAGAACAAAAGCTGAAGCATTTTAAACACTGCTCACAGGGAGTGAATTCTTAGTGAAGTAGCAATGTTCCACTAGGAATAAATGCTGTAACAGGCTAAAGGGTGGACTTGTAAATATTCCTAAAAAGTAGATTTGATTTAGTATAGGTAGAAGTCTTGAGCAGGTACAACAGGAAGAACTGCTCCTGTTAGGGTTGGTTGGTGGGATCTTCTTTTTGTACAAAAAAAAATGTTGCCAGCAATTCTTCTTGGAAGACTAATTTAGAATAATTTTTATTTTGTATATTTTTTATTAGTTAATGAGATCTAGGAGTGTAATAACCTGGTGAGAATTTGTCGGCAAATGGCAATCAAATTGGTCTTATTTATGAAACTCATAAATAAGCTATAATTCAGCATTTTATGTCTAGGGGAATTAAAATGGGGGGTCATGCTGTTTAAGAGGATAATGGAATTTAACTATACACTGGGGAATTTAGAGCAGATTTATGATGAAGATATATCCTAACTGGAAACTTAATTGTGATTTAAATTACAGGTCAAGCTGTGCAATGTGTTTTCTTTTTAGGGGAAAATCTTTGGGGAGATAAAGTGTGCTTGTTTAAAGAAGAAGCAGAAAGTAAATGAAAAGGCAGATTGCATTTTCTGTTTTTCTCTTAAAATTTCAAGCTGCTGTAAGTCGAATCACTCCTGAGTTCCTGATGATGGCTGTTGCGAAATGTCTTTGTTTTACTTTCTTTGTGTTATTCTTGCCCTCTATTCCAGAGCAGTTATTTTACTTGACAGTAACAAAAAGATGTAGCCAGCATTTCTGCCAGCAAACTAATATGGAAACCAGAGATAAGGTATTCTCAACTCTTCTAGAATTGTGACATCCTATCATTTTAGGCTGACTCATAAAATCAGCAGCTTCTGCTCATAGAAGGGCCTTTGAAGAATTATAACCACACATTTTTCAAATGGGGAAATTAAGGCTTCTAATGATTTTCTTAAATTTACTCTTTATCTCAAATAAGTCTATTGAGGAAATAAAATATATGTATGAAAGATTTCAAAATATAAAGAAATTGCTTTCTGGTGAAATAAAAATTCAAACATTATCAGAGGTTGGCTATGTAGCAGAGATCTTTACTTGGAAAATAACAGTCTCTTACAGCCCAGACCTTTATTCTCTGACATATCCCTCTCCCTCCAAGAAATACTTCAGTAAGAACAACCACCATTCAGGATTCAGTTGTGTATCGGGATGGAGTCTGGGCTGAGCAATGGCGACAGAAAACCTGAAAGGGAATGGGAATGATCTGTTTTCCTTTTAAGGCTCTGAAAGAAGGTAAAGCCAAGAATGGAATATTTAAATAATCCTTGACTAGAATGTTAGGAATAATACTGGAGAAAGGATACAATATGGTGAAAAGAGAGAAGAATATAGCTTACAAGACACAGCATGGGTAAGAAGATCCTCTGAGACTCACAGATGTAATGTCCTCTGCGCCAGAAAACACACATGCCACCAGAGTGGAGTGTCCCATTGGAATTCCTCTTCTTATTCCCCCTGCCCCACCATCTTCCACCTTAGTTTCTCTATGCCTTGTTTGAGAAGCAACCTGAGTTGTTTACTTAAAGGACCTTTTCCTCATATAAGGCAAGTATGTAACATAGGATTGGTGCAGGTGCCCAGGGAGTCGACAAAAAGAAAAAAAAATCAAAGCTGGGAACATAATCAAGAGGTACATCCTTGGAGGTTTTCCTAGATAGTATCTGAGCTGAATCCTTAGGGAAAAAATATACCTTTGACAGGTGGAGATAGGGAATCAGCAGTCCAAGTGTAGTAGATTAACTGGTACAGCCTTCCAATAAGTTTACTAGAAATTTATACTCCTCTAATGATGGCTGCTGAACCATACCACACAGAATACCCCTTTGGGACCAAGGCATGAGATCCACCAGTTTCCAGGAGAGCTGGTTGCAGATGGCTCACAGCTGAGCCTCTTCCCTAGCATGGCTCTCCACGGAAGGAAGCTGCCTGGCTGAAGTTAATCTCCCCTTTGGTGTTGGGCCATATCCAGTGACTGGTTGGTGCAGGGACGCAAAAGCCCCTTTACTTCAACCAGGATAACTATAAAGGGCCATTGCAACAGCTTCTCAGGCCATGAGCCGAAGCCTTGTGACTGCACCATGGTGTGGCTCCTCCCACTGGCCAATTCTGTTTTCTGCACTAGGGCACGGGTGTTCTGGACAGCGCTCCCAAATAAACTTTCTGCACATAAATCTCTGTTTCAGTCTACTCTTTGGGGAACCATCTAAGATAATACCAGATAAAATTTGAAATACTATAGGCTATTTTAGGGGAATTCCCTGGTGGCTCAGAAGGTAAAGAATCTGTCTGCAATGTAGGAGACCTGGATTCAATTCCTGGGTCAGGAAGATACTCTGGAGAAGGGAATGGCTATCCAGTCCAGTATTCTTGCCTGGAGAATCCCATGGACAGAGGAGCCTGGTGGGCTACAGTCCATGGGGTTGCAAAGAATTGGACATGAGTGAGCAATTAATACACACACATATACCAGCTATTTTAACAGAATCTAATGTAGAGCTCAGAAAGCTTAAAGTGTACATATGATTTAGTCATTAGAAGTGCTGATTCATGGTCTCTATGGTAACAAGTTGACATCTCAAGTTAAGTGCTGAATTACTAAACCAATTTATACTCCACTGGCAACTAGAAAGGAGAGAAATCATACCTGAGCTATGGTCCTTCTGTTCTCAGATTTTGCCAAACCCATCAATAGGTTCTGGACACCAAGTATTAGGGGCTCTATCAGAAGGGCTATATCAGGAAGTTACGCTGTAGGAAAAAATAAAAAAAAAATTACCAACTGCCTCTTGCTTGGCAAATCCCATGGACGGAGGAGCCTGGTAGGCTGCAGTCCATGGGGTCGCTAGAAGTCGGACATGACTGAGCGACTTCAGTTTCACTTTTCACTTTCATGCATTGGAGAACGAAATGGCAACCCACTCCAGTGTTCTTGCCTGGAGAATCCCAGGGATGGGGGAGCCTGGTGGGCCGCCGTCTCTGGGGTCGCACAGAGTCGGACATGACTGAAGTGACTTAGCAGCAGCAGCAGCCTTAAAAGCAACAATGGTTTATTTCTTGTTCATGCTATATATCCATTGCAGAGGCAGGAGACATTTCTGCTTTTCACAGTCAGTAAGGAAGCAGCCATGACCTAGAATCCTGTGGATCCCTGCTAGAGGGAACAAGAGCTCTGGAAGGGACAAGAACTAGAATTTAAAATACTTCATCAAAACTGACACACACCACCTATACTCACAATTCACCACAACTATTTATTACAATGCATGCAAGCTATGTGTGCCAAGTCACTTCAGTTATGTCTAACTCTTTGAGACCCTATGGACCGTATAACCCTCCAGGGTCCTCTGACCATGGGATTCTTCAGGTAAGAATACTGGAGTGGGTTTCCACAAGGGGCTCAGGAAATGCAATATCAAAATGTGCCTGGAAAGGCACAGGGTCAGAGGAGAGAACTGGACTCTTTGGCAGGGTTTCCCAGGTGGTGCTAGTGGTAAAGAACCCATTTGCCAATTCAGAAGATTTAAGAGACCTGGGTTTGATCCCTGGGTTGGACAGATCCTTTGAAGAAGGAAAGGACAACCCACTCCAGTATTCTTGCCTGGAGAATCCCATGGACAGAGGAGCCTGGTGGGTTATAGTCCACAGGGTCGCAACGAGTCGAACACAACGGAAGTGACTTCGCTAATGACTAACGGAAGATCTTGGAGTCTAGAAACTCAAAAAGAAAAAGAAATAGGTTAAATTGGTAGTTGAATTTTCAATTAAAAAGAATCTTAGTAGTAAGTAATCATTGATCCTTTATTATCTTTCAAATTATATTTGTGCTATTGTTTTTATTTTATCTATTCTGAAAATATGTACTAAGTATCTTCTAATATTTGCAAAGTGCTGTGATGGTTACTCTTAGGGAAAAAAAAACTCTGGATTTGTTTCTTTAAAGACACATATTTAGATGGAGATACAGGGCTTCCATGGTAGCTCAGTTGGTAAAGAATCTGCCTGCAATACAGGAGACCCTGGTTTGATTCCTGGGTCAGGAAGATCTGCTGGAAAAGGGACAAGCTACCCACTCCAGTATTCTTGGGCTTCCCTTGTGGCTCAGCTGATAAAGAATCTTCCTTCGATGCCGGAGACCTGGGTTTGATCCCTGAGTTGGGAAGATCCCCTGGATAAGGGAAAAGCTACCCACTCCAGTATTCTGGCCTGGAGATTCCATGGACTGTATAGTCCATGGGGTCACAAAGAGTGAGACACGACTGAGTGACTTTCACTGTATAGGAATTCAAAGTATACAGAAGAAGAGAATTAAGAGAAGATGGCAGGGATAGGGGGTTGAGGGGACGTGAAAGGGTGGGCAGTGTTTAGTGGGTGTAAAAGAGGGAATTGTTAAATACTGAGTTTCTGTGCTTAAAGCTAGACTGGACCTTCTGCAAGTATATTGGAAAACACCCTGCTGATCTGGGCTCTACGAAAGGGACAGATAAGCAAAAGTATATGTTATATTATTGCTTTTAAGTACACTTCTTGATTTCTGTTTTCCCCCTCCCAGTTCAGGCCCTTTAATTTACATTTAAAAATTTCCATATTTGTGTGGTTAAGGTAAATGATTGTGAACTCAAAGGTGATATTGTTGCTCCTTGAAATTAGGAGCCCTGCTTTTTTGGTACTCTGTACATTCCCTTCTAAGTTAATGATGATTTATGTTGCTAATTATAATATATTGCTCCTCTAATGCCTCTAAAGCAAGTTTACATACCTATTAAAGTTATTTCCACAATATGCTCAAGAGTTAGGTTCAGGGACTTTTAATAAAATTACTCCCATACCTTAGATAGAGGGATTGAGACTGAAAGAATTAAAATAATTTTATCATGAGAGCAATAATTTGTAGCTGTGAACAAACCACCCTAAAACAGTGGCTTAAAATAATAGCGCTCATTTCTTTGCTCACCTGAGGGATAATACTTGGGTTCTCTCAAGCAGTTGCAATCAGGTGATGGCTGAGGCTGAGGTCACCTCTGAGGTTTGTGTGATGCCTGGGCTGGAAAGTCTCTAACATCCAGTGTGAGAGCAGGTAGGGCTTCTTCAGGCATAGCTCTCTCCATGGGCTCCCTACATGGACTCTCCACACTGGGTGTGGGCCACCCTGGGAAGGGGTGTGAACTGGGGACCTGTGGTTCTCTGCAGCCATCTCTGAAGATGAGGGCAGCCGTGGACTGCCTGCCAACAGGACTCCCAGCAGCTGAGGCAACACAATATTCATTGAAGGAAGATGATCTCACTTTTGTTCCAAATCCACTACCCTGATATTTGCATTGTCTCCACTGATTTAACAGCACTAGTCTGTTGACATTAATACACGTTAATTGTGAATTATACAGTGAAAATAAGTAATCACATTGGGACACTTCATTAAACAATTATATAGCATTCTGTGTGTATTTCTATTATGGGAACATGCTATTCCTCACTAATTTGTAAGTTTCAATGAGCTCACATCCACATGAGCACCCAAATCTTACTTGCTTCAAGCTCCCATCCACTCCTCCAGCAACTCGAGCTCCTTTACTCTTACAGTAACCATCCTCAAACATACGTGGGAATACCCAAGAGATGGGGACATGTGGATTATGAGCCAGCTGAGGCAGCCACCTGCTGTCAGCCTACATGTAATGTTCCAGGCTGCACTATCAATGCTCCTATACCTAATTCCATGCTTGTTGCAGAGGAAAATTCACAGCTGGACACCAAGCTCCAGACTCCTATGTTTCACCGCTTAATCAACATTTCCATTAATATCAAGGCAGCATCTCAAAGTTTACTTGTTCAAAAGAAAACACTTGGTTTTTCTCACTAAAAAAATTTTTAAATGACTACATTTCAGTAAATGGCATAACCATTCTCCAAAACCTAGACGTCATTCTTGATTCCTTTCTTTGTTAGCCATCTGGATACAAGTATCTAAAATTACCTATTTACTAATCTACTTGTTTGTTTCCTGTCTCCTCCTTCTAAAATTTCAGTTCTATGAAATCAGAAAATCCATATGTTTTGTCCTCTAGTGTGTGTCCAGCACTTACAAACATTTAGGACTCTGACTTAACATAGAGGGAAGGCACTAGGCAAATATATGATGGATGAATCTGTAAAGAAGTTTAATTAGTCAATTAATTTCTGATAACCAATTCAGGATTCCACCACCATCAGCCTTAAAAATTCTACAGAAATGTTGCTTCAAGATGACACATCTCTGCTCTAAGCAGAGATACCTCTCACTGGCCTTAGAATCAGACCATCTTTTATCACCACTATTTATTGAAAACCAGCTACTCTCAAGATTTGCTGATGTCATAGCCAAGGTTGCTACTATAATAGGGATTTCCTAGCTGCTGCTCCAAATCTGTTCTGCACTTATTTTAACAGCACCATGTCCAGTGATCTATGCTGGCATGAACCAGTATTACTGCTGCCAATATGCAAGTACCTCTGCACTTGTGAAGTATGTTATGTTCAGTTGTAAAAAGAAGTGTTCCACAGGAGAGTTATTTGGGTCCCAAATCATTACTGAGTCTAGTGAAACAGACCTTTCAATTAACACAGAGCCCTTTTTATTCTCTGTGGATGTATATACAATCCTAGCTTGGGTTAGAATGGATACAAATAAAAACTTAACACTAAAAGGGAACCATCTCGTTTCAGACCAATTCTTTTTACTCTTAAAAACAGTTCTCTTGCTGAAATGCTCTTGTCCCTTACCGTAGTCTGGCTTCAATTTATCAGCGTCCATCCTTCTTTCCTTCCTTCTCTCTCTTTCTCCTTCCTTAACAAATAGTCACAGAACACCTAATCTGCTATGTACTGAGGAAAGAAAGATGAATTCATCTATAATTCCAAGGTACAGACATATGCTTGGAAAGATGCAAAAAAAAAAAAAAAAAAGGCTTCAGGTTTATGATAAGTATATGTTCAAGCTAAAATAGGTCACAAAGATAGGAGAGGTCAATTATTAGTGAGCAATTAATAAATTCTTAATTCAAGATGAGAAACAAATTGTGTCTGGCAATAGGGTTCGGGTTTTCCCCTTCAGGGTGATGATGAAGTGTTGGAAGTGAAAGGAGAAAAGCAGGTACAGGCAGTGGGAGCAAAACACAGTTGGGTGGCTTTCCTTGGGACACACTATAATGTGTTAAGTCAGCCTAAGTTGGACACCCAAAGATTTGGCTTTGTCTTCAATTAAAAACATATGACATGTGGATGTCTGCTTGATCGTGTCCAACTCTTCACAAACCCATGGACTGTTGCCCACCAGGCTCCTCTGTCCATGGTTTCAGTTCAGTTCAGTTCAGTCACTCAGTTGTGTCCGACTCTTTGTGACTCCATGAATTGCAGCATGCCAGGCCTCCCTGTCCATCACCAACTCCCGGAGTTCACTCAAACTCATGTCCATCGAGTTGGTGATGCCATCAGCCATCTTATCTTCTGTCATCCCCTTTTCCTCCTGCCCCCAGTCCCTCCCAGCATCAGAATCTTTTCCAGTGAGTCAACTCTTCACATGAGATGGCCAAAGTACTGGAGTTTCAGCTTCAGCATCACTCCCTCCAAAGAAATCCCAGGGCTGATCTCCTTTAGAATGGACTGGTTGGATCTCCTTGCAGGCCAAGGGACTCTCAAGAGTCTTCTCCAACACCACAGTTCAAAAGCATCAATTCTTCGGCACTCAGCTTTCTTCACAGTCCAACTCTCACCTCCACACATGACTAGGTATACGCAATTCATACATGGAGAAGGCATGCCTTTATTTCTCTTTCATAAATTTTTCTGATGGATACTTAGATTGGAGAAACAGATATTAATATAATTTTATCATTGAATTTTATTTGTCCTTTTCAGTTACAATTAGAAAAAGTATGATAGTGGTTTTGCCACTTGCTAGCAGTGTGACACTGGGAAACCAACCCCTTTATGTTTAGTTTTTCACCTTTATCTTACCTGTAAGTCAGAAGTGTTGAACCAACTTTTGAGGATCTCCCCTGCTATGAAATTCTGTGGCTGTAAGACTCAAAAGGGGGTAGAATATAAGATGCAGAGGACCTATATAACATTGAGTCTAACGCTCATATTTACACAATATTAATTCTAGGAACTCATTACAAAATTCAGTTTTGTCTAGCAAATGCCAGTAAAGTCTGAGAGGAAAACAACATAAATTAAAGGGAGTCATTTTGGAAGAATGATATGAGAGAAGCAATACTTTTCTAAGCAGAAGCACTGTGTTACAGTCCATGGTTTACTAGTTTCTGGCTGTGCTGAAAAAAATACTTTCCTTTCCTGATTCCCAGTTGTTTCTCCTGGAATAAATGAGGCTACTGGGAATTGAAGAGGTTAATATATAATTATATCAGTATAATGATATATCATTGAAATATATCATTATAATATCAGACAAACTTGATGCTACCTGGAAGGTCAAAATCAGAACAGGAGACAAAACTATCAGTACTCATGTGGATGTGAGCTCTCTGCTATCAGTAGTTACGCATTCTTTCCTCTCCACTCCCAAATTCTCCTAGAAAGCCTCCTTTCTAGGCAATGGAGGGAGGAGGGCAAAATTTGGATGCTCCTGGTGTGTAACACAACACATACCAAAGGTGTCTCATTCCGAAGACAAAATAAGCTTCTCAATATATAGAGCCTTCCTAGGAGAATTTGGGATGGACAGGTAAGAATGCTTAACTACTGATTCCCAGACTACAAAATACCAAGAACCGTGCCCTGTGAGATCTGTATGCTTATTTGCAGAGCATTCATCTGGATATAGTCCGCCTTTAACAAATCATACATACCTTTTATATGGGAACAGCGAGAGGTCCCATTCTTAACATTCTTGATTTCTTCCTCTCACAAAATAAACATCTTCCTTGCTTTGATCCATGGTGCAGGAACTGGTAGGTTTAATCAGGATTCATGATCTTAATGAAGAGTCTGGCGGTTACCATAGTTGAGTACGACACTGAGGTCTGAGTCAAGAGACACATTGCAGATGTCATTATATGATAACAAGGAAGCACATAACTTATTACTGAAAGAAAAATTTGGAGAAAGGGAACTCTCAACAATGGCAAATGAATTGTGAACTGGTAATATCTAAGAAGTATATTCCCTACAATTCAGCACCGTTTTGTTTTTGTTTGTTTTTAGCAGAGAAACTCTTCCATGTGTGCAAAAGGAGATATGTCCTAGACTTTCTGGCAGAATTGTTTGAAAGGGGAAAAATAAGAAACAATTGCAGTATCCATCCACAGGAGAATAAGTAGTGTCATGCAGTCATAAAACAGAATGTTACAAAAATAATGCAGTCAAAATAAACAAACCAGAGCAACACATATATCAATATGGATAAAGATCACAAAGCAATTTGAAAAATAATACCTATAACATGATAGAGAGCTCAAAATTCTGCAAAATTGTAGTATATGGTTTATAGATAAATACAAATAGAAATATTAGAAAACATAACTATAAATAAACACACTGAGTTATTGAGAGTAGATTATCTGTGGGAAGAAATGAAGGTAATGATAAAATGAAAGATTTTAGAGAAAATCCCAAAGCAAATATGAAATACTGGGAGAACATGATAAAGCTAGGTGCTGGGCACATGATTTTTATATTATTCTGCATTGTTGTCTGCGTTTTTTGAACCACTTCATAACTGTGAAACAATACTTTTAAAAGCTTAAATATTGTATATGGCACATTCAAACTTAGGCATTTTTCTTATATGTATGAAAATTGCTTTTGACACCATAAAAAATAAAAAGCCAATCAAAAACATTAGAAATACTGAAGTGCCTACTCAGAGTTCTGTAGAAATATGTGAACCTGTACCAGAAGATTAATTAGAGAAATTTCATTATAGCAAATTACATTTTCTTATTGAATGAGAGAAATTTTATTGATTTTCATATGATTCAAATCCCAATCCTGAATTTTACTACATATATAAATGTAAATATTCAATTTTATCTTGGAAATGCTGGTTTTTTTTTTTTTCAGATTATTGTTTCAAAGCTCTCTGGCAAGATAAGGTGGCTTCTATTTATAAAACTGTAAGTATAATAAGATCAGCATATCTGTTTGGCTACTAAACATGATGTGTGCTTTACCTCAGCAAGTAAAACTCACGAGAATGCATTCTCACCATGTCTATCTAAGACACACTGAGGAAGTGAAGTTCGAAGGTGTTATGTTCCTACAGATTTCTCTTATGGTAAAAATCCTTGAAGCATGAGAATTGTGTAGCAACACTGATTTTCTCCCAGCATGTGATGCAGAATTTATATACTCTATTTTGATCCCATAAAAGAAAATCTATTGCCAAAAATAATAGTCCTGAACAAATTATATATTGAAAATGATCACACACCTCCTTTTAAAATTCCCACTTTTTACATGACATAAAAATATAAATTAGGAAACAGGAGTTTAAAGGAAAATGGTTAAAGTTGTCATGACTTTTAGCGTCAATTTTTATTTTGCTATACATCTTATATAATTTGAGTTAAATATAATTTTGAGGCAATAATGTATTTAATTGCATATTTTATTGAAATATTAAAAAATTATTTTCCAGAAAGTCTTCTAGATTATATGTTTCTATAATCCATTCATTTGGTGTTTCTTGTGGACTTACTTTGTGCAGGATTTGTCAGGCTGAGATGTGTAAAGGAATGTAATTTAACATGTATTGAGTATAAATATATATTTAAAGCATTTGCTAAGGATTTTAATCAAATATTTTATGAGTTCTGAAATGTAGGTATTCCCATTATGCTGATTTTGGCAGTTCCTCCCTTCAAGAGGTGGACTCTCTTTCCCACCACTTGAATCTGAACTTCTATTATGATTAGTTCTTGGCCAACAGACTATGATAGAAGTGACTGTCATTTCTCAGCTTAGGCTCAAAGATACTCACTTTCTCTCTTGGCACTGGCTCTGCCATGTAAGAAAGCTCAGTCTACCTTAATGGAGGATGAGAAATTATGTGGAAGGAGTCTAGTTATCCTAACTGAGACTTCCCTACATCATCTATTGCCTGCCAACTAACAAATACATGTAAGAACCCAGCCAACACCAGTGAAGCTGCCTTCTTGATACAAGTCTCATTAAAGATACATAAGTAAGTGGAGCCAAGACCAGAAGAACCATGTAGCTCACTCATAGACTAAAGAGCAAGAAGAAATCCTTATATGTTACACAGCAATAGGTGGTGCTAGTGGTAAAGAACCAACCTGTCAATGCAGGAGGCATAAGACATGCAGGTTCTATCCCTGGATGGGGAAGATCCCCTGGAGTAGGAAATGGCAACCCACTCCAGTATTCTTGCCTGGAAAATGGACCCCATGGTGGGCTACAGCCCATGGGGTCGCCAAGAGTCTGACACAACTGAAGCACTTAGCTTACAGTAGTTAATTAGAACTTTGATCTTAGAAACGTGATATAATTTAGAGAAGAGTACTGAATCACATCTGTACAACTTCAAAGCCCATGTTCTTTCTATACTCTGTATGGAATAAAAAAACTGAAGTAGAAGAGAATAGAACAA
Source organism: Ovis aries (assembly GCF_016772045.2). Classification (NCBI taxonomy): domain Eukaryota; kingdom Metazoa; phylum Chordata; class Mammalia; order Artiodactyla; family Bovidae; genus Ovis; species Ovis aries. The sequence continues at coordinate 19,021,688 of NC_056055.1, forward strand.
AGTCATACAGCTATTCCAAAGAGGTAGAAGTTACTTTGACTCAAATAATTAATAAATTTGTCATAAGGAAGATACCCTTTGGATTAGGCTCCTAATAGTTAAAGAAGGAAGTCTGCTGTTGAAGTCTGCTGATGTAGTAGGCTGACGTGCAGAAGCAAGAAGGTGAAAATCATGGTCAAAAATGGCATATAGCCTGTAACATAACAGAGCTTTGGGAGATAAGGCCCTGTAAGTGTTTTTTATTCATGTGTGTGTTAGTCTCTTAGTTGTGTCCAACTATTTGCAGCCCCATGTCCACCAGGCTCTTCTGTCCATGGAATTGTCCAGGCAAGAACACTCTAGTGAGCAGCCATTCCCTTCTCCAAGGATCTTCCTGACCCAGGGATCAAACCCAGGTCTTCTGTATTGCAGGCAGATTCTTTACTGTATGAGTCACTAGGGAAGCCCTTTATAAAATTCATACTGGATTTTAAAAATTCAGGTGAAAATTTATATGGAAAGAAATATTTCTTGGTTTTAAGCAGAAATAGTAATTCATTGAGTTTTGATTACATGGGTTATAACTGATTCATGTCTTAAAATATACTAATGTTAAAGTGTACTTTGTAATAGAAAATTAAGATTTAAAGAAGAAAATATACTTACTCTTTCCCTGGTGGCTCAGATGGAAAGCGTCTGTCTACAATGTGGGAGACCTGGGTTCGATCCCTGGGTTGGGAAAGTTCCCTGGAGAAGGAAATGACAACCCACTCCAGTACTCTTGCCTAGAAAATCCCATGGACTGAGGAGCCTGGTGTCCATGGGGTTGCAAAGAGTTGGACACGACTGAGTGACTTCACTTTCAAATGACTCAGTATAAGTGAAAGATCATAGCTGTAGAGAGAGACAATATTGGATGTGAAATTCACCTTAGCCATTTACAACACAGATCCAGACAGGATACTTCTCTGATTCCTAGTTTCCTAATCCATAGAATAGAGATAATGGACATTTACTTAATAGGACTGTTGGCAAAATTAGATATAAGTGAAAGTTGATCAGTCATGTCCGACTCTTTGCGATCCCATGAGCTACATAGTTCATGGAATTCTCCAGACCAATATACTGGAGTGGGTAGCCTTTCCCTTCTCCAGGGGATCTTCCCAACACAGGGATCAAATCCAGGTCTCTCGCATTCCAGGCAGATTCTTTATTGGCTGAGCCACCAGGGAAGCCCAAGAATACTGGAGAGGTTAGCCTATCCCTTCTCTAGGGATCTTCCTCACCCAGGAATCAAACCGGTGTCTCCTGCAATTGCAGGCAGATTCTTTACCAACTGACCATCAGAGAAGCCCATATATAAATGTCTGGCACATAATAAGCACTTGAAACAAAGTAGCTATTCTTTTTTTTTTTTTTTTTTTTTACAAAATTAGAATTTAATACATTTAAAAAGTCCCCTTAGAATCAAAGAGTAAATAGTGACCTTATGAATAAAGTCAGTGGTACTCTTAAAATCAGGGGTCCTTATATTTATTTATAAATATAAACTTATATTTTTAAGTTATTTAACTTATGTTAAATAAATATAAATATAAATAAATGACCTTCTCATCTTAATTAGTATCCCTACTTCCTCTATAAGATGAAATGCAGAATGATACGTACCATGTTTCAACATCAGAAAATATTGAGTTAGTGATTTTGTGCTAAGAATAAAGTATAATACAAATCCCTGTCAGACGTAGTTGAAGAATAAGCCAGGAAATTGGGAAGGGGCTAAAAGAGGGATAGGATCACTTTCTCTTCAGAGGATTATCAGCTCCCTTTAAAACCTTGTCATGCTCTTAATAGTCCTTATTTTAGGGAGCTGCAATCTAGAAGGGGATCATGAGTCTACACACGAATAATCACATAGGGAACAAAGTTGAATGTATTTGTTAAAGAAGTAAAATCAAACGATGTATCTTTTTACAACTAGTAAATTAGCTTATATGCGCAAGTTTGTGTTGAAACTACAGCACTAATGCATGTTGCCCTGAGGATGAATTAATAGTCATTTTTTGAGAAAACCAAATAGCAAAAAGTTTGAAATAGTTCCCTGGTGGCTCAGACGGTAAAGTATCTGCCTGCAATGCAGGAGACCCAGGTTCAATTCCTAGGTTGGAAGATCCCCTGGAGAAGGAAATGGCAATCCACTCCAGCACTCTTGCCTGGAAAATCCCATGAACAGAGAAGCCTGATAGGCTACAGTCCATGGGGTCGCAAAGAGTCGGACACGACTGAGCGACTTCACTTTCACTTTTGAAAATTTTAAAGTTTTTGAACCTCTTATTACTATTGTTGAGACTCTATGTTATTTGAAAGAAAAATGAAAAATCATATGCAATAGTACTCATTGCTAACTTAATTATAATAGTGAAAAACTGAAAGCAGCTTATTATCTGAAACTGAGAAATGGTTCAGTAAACAGCACAGTATCAATTTGTAGACTATAAACTACCCATTAAAATGTATTGTTGTGAAGAATAGCAACATATAAGAATGTTTATAACATACTGTCAAGTACAAAAAAAATTAAAGTGTACACTATACTTTCAAATGCATAAAATTTGTTTTCTTATGATCAAGAGCATATAAAAAGTGAAAACAAAGGATTTGTTAGTGAGGTGGGAGAGATTTTATTTTTATGTATATCTTTCATTATTGGTATAATGCTGCTTGTGCTACAAGCAGAAGACAGAATTAGAAATTAATAAAATGGAACTAATTATTCCCAAGTCATACTTTGGAGGCACCTATAAGTGGATTCTCCACAGTTTATCAATATCAGTGTCATTTCCTATTTCCCCTGAAATGCTTCATCTCCTTTATTCAACAAATTAAATTAAATGTTCTTGAATCAGTAAACTGACATCAATTTGAAATAAATGCTATGAGGATAACAGACTTGAATTTATGTAGTGTGCATTGGGTAGAGTTTAGATTAAATGATAAAACAATTATTTGCCAGTTCCTTAACACTTCAATACATCTTAGATAGGGTAAAAGAAAAACATGGATTCTGGAAAATGGTGTTTTTAATGTCTTGTGGGTCATTTTTGAAAAAAGAGAATACTTTTTTCCCCGATAATAACACTTGTATGGATTTTAGCTAATTATATTATTCACATTTCCCATGAAGTTATACAATTCTTTGTTAAAAATAGAGTTCTTTTTTTCTATCACATCACAGAAAGAACCATAATAATACTGATCATTTTAAGGAATCATTTTTATGCACCAAACGCTGATTTTTAGGATGTTTTGATCCGAATGCCAGCACTAACTTCTGAAAGAGACAGTACCTGATTTGAGTTTATCTATACACTAATACGGCACCCCACTCCAGTATTCTTGCCTGGAAAATCCCATGGATGGAGGAGCCTGGTAGGCTGTGGTCCATGGGGTCTCTAAGAGTCGGACACGACTGAGCGACTTCACTTTCACTTTTCACTTTCATGCATTGGAGAAGGACATGGCAACCCACTCCAGTGTTCTTGCCTGGATAATCCAAGGGGCGGGGGGGGGGGTGGGGGGGGAACCTGGTGGGCTGCTGTCTATGGGGTCGCACAGAGTTGGACACGGCTGAAGTGACTTAGCAGCAGCATATACTAATACTAACTTCTCTCTTTTCTCTGCTTCTCTGGAAAAAAAAAGTATAAAAAACTATAAATTAATGAAAATAACTGAATTCATTGGAAATGTGTAAAATAATAAAATTGCAATTGCTACCCTTTAGAGAAGTATTAATAAATATTGAAAAATTCTGTTACAAAAAGGAGAGATATGTCTTCCTGTTCCTACATATTAATTCCTTTTGCAATTTAATAGATATTTACTTGGAGTCGACAACCACTATGCTAGATGCATGGAATACAACCATAACAATGGCAAAATTCTTGTTATGAAGCCTAATTTATAAAAAAGAAAACAGATAAATGAACAGGCAATAACAGTACAGTTTAATAAAGTTTATGGTAGAGTACTAAGGCAATGCTATGGATTGAATGTTTGTCTCCCCACCCCGAATTCATATGGTGAATTCCTAATCCCCAACGTGATGGTATTTAAAGGTGGAGCCTTTAGGGAGTGGTTAATTTTGAATGAGGTTGTGAGTGTGGAGCTCTCATAATGAGAGACAGAGCTAAGACAGAAATTTACATCAAGAAGTACAGTTCCACTCTAACAAATATCTAAAAATGTGCAAGTGGATTTTAGAACTAGATGAAGAGTTTTGAGGTGCATACCAGAAAAATTCAGCATTGCTGTAAAGGGATTCTTAAAGGCAATCTGGTAAGGGCTCAGAACAAGAAAAACACTGTAGAGGAAGATCTAATCTTCCTTTCAGTTCAGTTCAGTTCAGTTGCTCAGTCATGTCCGACTCTTTGTGACACCGTGAATTGCAGCACGCCAGGCCTTCCCGTCCATCACCATCTCCCGGAGTTCACTCAAACTCATGTCCATTGAGTTGGTGATGCCATCCAGCCATCTCATCCTCTGTTGCCCCTTCTCCTCCTGCCCCCAATCCCTCCCAGCATCAGGGTCTTTTCCAATGAGCATGAGGTGGCCAAAGTTCAATCTTCTTTTAAAAATGCATTAATAATGATGTACAGAATGTTGGTAGAAATATGAATGGTAGAGGCCATTGTGATGAGGTCTTTGAACTGCGGCATTGGAGACAACTCTTGAGAGTCCCTTGGACTGCAAGGAGATCAAACCAGTCAATCCTAAAGGAAATCAGTCCTGAATATTCACTGAAAGGACTAATCCTGACGCTGAAGCTCCAATACTTTGGCCACCTAATGCAAAGGGCTGAATTCATTAGAAAAGACTCTGATGCTGGGGAAGATTGAAGCAGGGAGGAGAAGGGAACTACAGAGGATGACATGGTTGGATGGCATCACTGACTTGATGGACATGAGTTTGAGAAAGCTCTGGGAGACGGTGAAGGACAGGGAAACCTGGCATGCTGCAGTCCATGGCGTTGCAAAGAGTCAGACACGACTGAGTGACTGAACTGAACTGGATCGAGATGAGGAATATATTCCTGGACAGTGGAGAAAAGGCAATCCCTGCTAAGGCAGTGAAGCACTTGGCTGAATTATATTTGTGTTCTAATGTTTTCTGGAGGATATCATTTACAAGCAATGAAGTTGGACTGTTAGCCTAGGAGAGAGATTCCTAAGCAAAATATTGAAGGAAAGGCTTGGTTCTTCCTCACTACTTATAGGAAAATATGACAGAAGAATGATAAATGGAAAATGAAATCATTTAGCAAAAAAGAACAGAACTTGAAGACTTCGAAAATTCTTGGCCTGCTCATATTACAAGAAATAAGAACATCTAGGGTGTGTCTGAATGACTTTTTAATATGGGGATTAAGTGCGGGTATGAACCATGAATGGACTTTCCAGTGGCTCAATGGTAAAGAATCTGCCTGCCAATGCAGAAGATGCAGGATTCATGGGTTCAGTACTTGGATGGGGAAGATCCTCTGCAGAAGGAAATGGAAACGCACTCTAGTGTTCTTACCTGGGAAATCCCATAGACAGAGGAGCCCGGCAGGCTCTAGTCCCTGGGGTAGCAAAAGTGTCAGACATAGCTCAGCGACTAAACAACAACAAGACCATGGATACTATCAACCGTCTCAACAGAGGGCAAGAATCAAGATGGAATTATACCAGCGACACTGCTAGTTTGTACTAAAGAAGACAGAGAATGTAGAATGAAATGAAGGAAAATTGATGGCTTTCTTAAACCCTGCTCCACTGGACCATAGAGTTATTTGTCTGTGAACTTGTGCTGTCTTTTAAGAAAAGGGAAGGCCCTAAGATTGATTCAGCTATTGTCAAGACCAAACCATTTGATTTTAGTTCTATTTTAAAAAATTAGGGAAAGATATTAAATTAAAAAAAAATTTCTTGTGAGTCCAGGAATGCTTTAAAAAACATATGTTACATAAATACAATATCTAGTTGTGTGGCATTTAGAAGCATCTTCAAAATATCTTGACTCTATAGGATCATAAAGGGAATTGAGCTCATCATCTGAATCAGAAGTACACCCCCTTATCAAACTTTAAAAAGAAGAAAGCCAACAATAAAGATGATATATAATCTGCCCACATTTTATAGCTAGAAATTTTCATACGTAGGATGGGAGTCCAGACTTGTCTGCACCAAAGTCTGTGCTGCTGCTGCTGCTGCTAAGTCGCTTCAGTTCTGTCCGACTCTGTGCGGCCCCATAGACGGCAGCCCACCAGGCTCCCCCATCCCTGGGATTCTCCAGGCAAGAATACTGGAGTGGGTTGCCATTTCCTTCTCCAATGCATGAAAGTGAAAAGTGAAAGTGAAGTCACTCAGTCGTGTCCAACTCTTAGCGACCCCATGGACTGCAGCCCACCAGGCTCCTCCGTCCATTGGATTTTCCAGACAAGAGTACTGGGGTGGGGTGCCATTGCCTTCCCTGAAAGTCTGTGCTGTTTCTTTTTTTTTTCTTTTTTTTTAAAATTTTATTTTTACTTTATTTTACTTTACAATACTGTATTGGTTTTGCCATACATTGGCATGAATCCGCCACGGGTGTATACGAGCTCCCAATTCCCACCCTCTGTAGGTACATATAGTGGGAAATATAAGGCATCATACTAATAAAATTCCTGTATATTTGCCTTCACATTATCTTATTTGCAGGAAATCAATTGCTGATTTTATTAGGATATCAGAATATGTTATTTTCAGAGTACCAACCGTAGCTTTTCCTTGTACCTTTGAGTACTCTTCCTTCTATACCAACTACATTGAGATTTGCAAAAGCAGGAGTTTCTGCTGCTTTGTCATGATTCCGTGGCTCCCTGTATCCAATTTGTAGTCATTTCTGTGGTCTATCACATTTCAGTAATTAGAGAATCTAGATTCTCTAGTAGTTTCATCAAACCAGTCCCCAAAATCACAGCTACTGCTTTCCTGTAATTGGAGTACATTAACATTAAATTCATTAATGTGAAGGTTTGGATGAAAGATTTTTATCCAAAGTTTTTTTTCTCCTCATACCCATTTTGTGATTTAAACATTTTTAGCATGTTGCATTACTGTTTAATTTTTATTTTTTTTAACATAATAAAAATCCACACCTAATTTGATGTGATTTCTTTGGCAGTTAATAAGAACACATTATACAGTTAAATGAATCTGCAAACTAAATAATGGTTGTAGTGGGTGTGAAAATAGGGATATTTAAATGCATAAGGAAATTTAGCACACATCCCAGTGGCCATGTAAATAGGCTTCTGATTCTTTTATAAATTGCAAACACTTTCTTGTGCAGAAACACTGTGAAAAATATAATCCTGAAACCAAACATAGAGCTTATTATCATACCTCACTGCATGCCTATTATCCACTTAAGAGCTCCATTAAAACACCCACTCTTGTTTTAGCAGCAGCCACACAAATCAAAAACTAAGCCTCATTTGTCACTATTTATCCTCAGAGACTAAAGACAGCTGTATTTATGCAGTGTATTTAAGATTACATCTCCTGTTATTTTGATAAAAAATTTTCAAATATGACCCTGTGTCATATAAAATTAGTGCTCAAAAACTCATTATCAGCATGAATTCTAGAATAGACTCCAAAGGAATGTCTATAAAGAAAAATGCGGGTAATGGACATTTGGTGGGTTGTACTGTAAACTTACTATAAGTAACTTAAGCTTTTTGATGTCCTAGTTATTTATTGCCAGCTACAGTTTACATGCAAGGGTATCTATGTTCAATAATTTACCTGAAAGTAAAATAATTTAAAAGATAACACATCACTGAGAAACTGATATTGATATCTAGCTTCAGTTCAGTTCAGTTCAGTTGCTTAGTTGTGCCCGACTCTTTGCGACCCCATGAATTGCAGCAAACCAGGCCTCCCTGTCCATCACCAACTCCTGGAGTTCACTCAAACTCATGTCCATTGAGTTGGTGATGCCATCCAGCCATCTCACCCTCTGTCATCCCTTTTTCCCCCTGCCCGCAATCCCTCCCAGCATCAGAATCTTTTCCAGTGAGTCAACTCTTTGCATGAGGTGGCCAAAGTACTGGAGTATTAGCTTTAGCATCATTCCTTCCAAAGAACACCCAGGGCTGATTTCCTTTAGAATGGACTAGTTGGATCTCCTTGCAGTCCATGGGAATCTCAAGAGTCTTCTCCAACACCATAGTTCAAACCCATCAATTCTTTGGTGCTCAGCTTTCTTCACAGTCCAACTTTTACATCCATACATGACCACAGGGAAAACCAAAGCCTTGTTGGCAAAGTAATGTTTCTGCTTTTGAATATGCTATCTAGGTTGTTCATAACTTTCCTTCCAAAGAGTAAGCATCTTTTAATTTCATGGCTGCTGTCACCATCTGCAGTGATGCTGGAGCTCAAAAAATAAAGTCTGTCACTATTTCCACTGTTTTCCCATCTAGTTCCCATGAAGTGATGGGACCAGATGCCATGATCTTCATTTTCTGAATGTTGAGCTTTAAGCCAACATTTTCACTCTCCTCTTTCACTTTCATCAAGAGGGTTTTTAGTTACTCTTCTTAGGGCCAAGTAAAGAAACCATAATACAGACTGTTGACATTCAGATGTGCCATGGAGATGATGCATTTTGAAACCTGCATTTTAAAAGGCTGTGATATTCTTTTCCCTTTTCATTTGGCCCCAACTGTCTATTATTTTGTATACCACTGACTATTTAAAAAAAAAATTGTATTGCCATTAAATCGGCAGATGTAGCTGTATATGAAAACATAGTCAGAACGTGTTAGATTATGCTTCTGAAATGAACACAAAAGGAATGACCAATCAGGTGCATGCTAAGTCTGTTCAGCTGTGTCCAACTCTGTGTGACCCTATAGACTATAGCCCATCAAGCTCCTCTGTCCATGGGATTCTTCAGGCAAGAATACTGGAATGGATTGTCATTTCCTTCTTATAGAGATCAAATAATTATTTGTGTGCATCATGACTGACTTTAAGATGGATGCCATTAGATGAATTGTGACTCTGATGCTGGGAGGGATTGGGGGCAGGAGGAGAAGGGGATGATAGAGGATGAGATGGCTGGATGGGATCACTGACTCGATGGACATGAGTTTGGGTGAACTCCAGGAGTTGGTGATGGACAGGGAGGCCTGGCGTGCTGCAATTCATGGGGTTGCAATGAGTCAAACACGACTGGGCGACTGAAATGAACTGAACTGAACTGATCTGATGTCAATTTAAGTGAGCTAAGATCAAACCCCTACATGTGCACATGTGCTTTCCCACATTTAAATATAAGAATGTGTTACTATGTCAATCTATGCCTCTACATTTTTTGCAAACAAAATTATTGGGTTTTTAATACATATATTTTTTTAGCATCTAAACCTAGATACTTCAGAATGCTCACTGCATAGAGGCACTTTACTGCCTTGAGTATTCTGTGGGCACCTGATGCTAAAGCCATATTGGAATCATATTATCATGTCTCTTCTAGGCCAGTGCAATAGATGGACTGAAGGTTATTATATGAGTCTGAACAAGGAATTAGCAGTGAGGATAGAATGGGTAGAATAGGTTCCAGAAATATTTACTTGATTAATATTGAAAGGAACTGAGAATTGATTTGATACAATGAGTGAGAGAACAGGAGTTGTTGAAACGAAATGAGGTTTCTGCCTTGGAAACTAAGGAGTGATCAATCTATTAACCAGGATAAATAAAAGATAAGGCTTAGTATGTCTTTAGATGTCAAGGTACTATTGCCTAGAAAACACTGAGCAGGGATTCAGCTCAGGTGGATTATAAGGATTAGAGCCAAATTTATGTATTCAGAACCATTAGTTTATAAATATTATGTAAAGTCATAGGTATAAATGAGATTAAAAGATGTGGGAAGTTTTTCTAAATTATTCTTTATATAATTTTTTCCTTTTTATCATTTATTTGGGTGTTGAAAAGCCCAACCTATTTACCATGTCTCCAACTGCTACTGAATATCTTTTTACTTGTAAGACTTGTGGGTACCTCAGAGACAGAATATCTAAAATCCACCCCCTATCTTTACCAAACCCCATCCTGTGTTTCCATTCTTTATTTTCAAACAAATAAAAATGAAGTCATCCTCCTTATCACAGAATTAGTGAGTCATTGAGAACCCTGCTTTTTATTTAGTATTTCATATATACTCTGACATTCTAGTATATCTTCAGTTTATTACCTTTTCTCCATTCCTATGATGATTTTAGCTAGTGAATATAGCATTCATTGACTGGATTACAGAGATAGTTTCCAACTTGACTTATGTGCTTCTGGTTTTGACCCCTCCAATTTACTCTCCATCCAAATTGTTGTTGCAGTGGAAAACTTACAGTGTAAAAGTAATTGTGAAACCCTCATGCTTAAAATCTCTTAATGATCATATTATTCAGGATAAAACAGATTTCTTAGCTTGTTATACTGACTCCTCACTGTTTTCCACCTGACTACATACTCACCTTTCCTCCCTCTATTTTTCCTATACATGTAGAGAAACACACACACATGGAGTCAGACATTCTGGAGTGTGAAGTCAAGTGGGCCTTAGGAAGCCCTGATGTCATCAAAGCTAGTGGAGGTGATGGAATTCTAGCAGAGCTATTGGAAATCCTGAGATGATGCTATCAGAGTGCTGCATTCAATATGCCAGCAAAGTTGGAAGACTCAGTAGTGGCAAAAGGACTAGAAAAGTTCAATTCTCATCCTAATTCCCAAGAAAGGCAATACTAAATGAAATTAAAAGATGCTTTCTTCTTGGAAGAAAAGCTGTGCAAACCTAGACAGCATATTAAAAAGCAGAGACATTACTTTGCCAACAAAGGTCCATCTCATCAAGGCTATGGTTTTTCCAGTAGTCATGTATGGATGTGAGAGTTGAACCATAAAGAAAGCTGAGCACTGAAGAACTGATGCTTTTGAACTGTGGTGTTGGAGAAGACTCTTGAGAGTCCCTTGAACTGCAAGGAGATCCAACCAATCCATCTTAAAGGAAATCAGTCCTGAATATTCATTGGAAGGAGTGATGCTGAAGCTGAAGCTCCAATACATTGGCCACCTGATGTGGAGAGCTGACTCACTTGAAAAGACCCTGATGCTGGAAAAGATTGAAGGCGGGAGGAGAAGGGGATGACAGAGGATGAGATGGTTGGATGGCATCACCACCTCGATGGACATGAGTTTGAGCAAGCTCTGGGTGTTGGTGGTGGACAGGGAGGCCTGGCGTGCTGTAGTCCATGGGGTTGCAGAGTCAGACATGAATGAGTGACTGAACTGAACTGATGAAGACCAGTTACTACTCTAGGGTGTCAACCTGACCCTGGTGTTTCAGGTACCTAACCTTCTTCTACATTCCCTGTTCGACTGTTTGTGACCCCATGGATTGTAGCCCAACAGGCTCCTCCATCCATGGGATTCTCTAGGCTAGAAAACTGGAGTGGGTTGCCATGCCCTCCTACAGGCGATCTTCTCTACCCAGGGCTCAAACCCACATCTCTTATATCTCCTGCATTGGCAGGTGGGATCTTTACTATTAGTGCCACTTGGGAAGCCTCCACATTCTGCAGGAAATAAGAAGTTTTTTCCTAGAGAAACAGAACCAGAGAGTCTCTGAGCCAGTCAGTGTAGGGGGTCTCAATGGTGGGTGTAACATAGAAGAGAGTTTAAACCAAGCATCATCAAATGAATTGCCTTCCTCAGTTGTTTAGGAGATACTGGAGCTAATTTTGGCATAGACATGGCTGTTCAGCCCTGTGTAAGCCTGACCCATTCTCTTTCCTCTAATTTCACCCTAGTGTGCCAGTCAGTGATTGTCCCCAGATGCCTTTCTATTTCCCATCTGTCTTTGGCTTGCAACTATTTTCCTTGTAGAATAAAAAAAAAAAACGTGAGCAAAGAAAGATTAGTATGAATAACCATTTTTAGTAGAAAAATTCATTCAGTGAATCTACACACCAATGAGTAATGTCATATACAATTACATGGTAGAGTTAAAACACAAAAACTAAAGGCATCACACTAATTACTAGGACAAAAACTAAAGACATGTTTTTTCAAGCTCTTTCTTTAAACAATCTCATACAAAGTAGATAAATATGGAGAATTTCTGACTGAAATAGAATCATATTTGGAGAGAGGAACATAGCCACACAATATTCAGAAAGAGATGCCTTTCAGCACCAGTAATTATCAAGACAAAAATACATTAGTGTTTGCAGTATGAAATAAGAAATGGAAATACCAATGGTCAGACAATGAGACACTTCGAGAAAGTCTTTCTTCTGTTAGCTTCTTTATCTCTAAAGGCACAAGATTCCTTCAAAGGCTTGCTTTACATGCCTATGGCTCCCCTCACTGTGCTACGGCCCATGAGGAACCTCTTAGCCTCTGGCTTAAATAATATTCACTCAGTGCTTATCTGTTCTTTTCAAACAAGGCTATAAAACTTCATCATGTTGATGAAGAAATTTCTTCATGTCGAAGCTTACAGCATTGGGCTTTTGACATTTTAATTTGGGGATGTTGCTTCTTGGCTGGTGAATTCACATTTGGCAAACCTCATTGATTGGATGGAGGCAGATTTAGGGAAGAATCTAAAGTATTGTAATTTTTAAAAACCTCTTGTTTTACTATCAAATAAGCTAGATGATAGAATATGAGAGCATAGTTTAAGAGAATGCTTTGGGAAATAGGCTCAATGAATAAATAAAAACAACTGTAATTAGCCTATTACATATAGGTATTACTTATAAATGTAAATGATGCTTTTAAAGCACTCAAGTTTGCTTGAAAGTAATTTCATCTTCGAATTAGTTATAAACTTTCAGCATTCTGTTCACAATGGTTTTCCTCTATTAATTTGCTTAACAAACCATTTCTTCATCATTAGAGTGAAGGTAAACTTCAACACAATTAAGAATATTTCCAAATTATGGTAATTTGATACAAGCAAATTTCACTGTCAGGGCACAGTAGGTGTAAACTTAAATGTCAGAAACAGACATTAGCTATCGCTTGAACCTTTATTATTTATATCTGATCAGCCAAGAACTAGAATACGTGTCAGTACTGGAATAATCTTGATTGTAAGACTGACTAACACACAGAGTCAGAGAACAGAGCTCACCTCTGAAGATTTTGCATCCCCAAGTTCCACCCAGCATGTAGGGTCAGAGGAGAATCCTGTGATATATTAGAGCAGAGGAGTGAGTCCAAGGGAAAGCAGATCCCTGAGTTTCACAGTGATGGTGAGAGGACTACTGAGTAACTGGGAGCTGTCAAGCAGAATCATCTCCTGCGATAGATGCTCTTAGTTTAAAGAAGTGAAGGCCAAATCATAAGAGAACTAACTTTTTAGCACAAAATCCTAGAGGCCCTTGAGGATAGATGATGCCAGAAAAATGTGAGATTATTATGCCTGCCAGAGTATATTAATGCTGTAAATATAGATAATTTCCTGAGGAAAAAGATCCTTGAAGATGTATCAAATGTATGATGTTGAATATCAAGTTTAATGGCAAAGACACAGAGTGCCAACTGAGCATCGATTCCTGCCCTTCCTCCTCCACTGCTGCTGCTGCTAAGTCGCTTCAGTCGTGTCCGACTCTGTGGGACCCCATAGACGGCAGCCCACCAGGGTCCCCCGTCCCTGGGAATCTCCAGGCAAGAACACTGGAGTGGGCTGCCATTTCCTTCTCCATCCTCCTCCACAGGGTACTGAAATAAGGCTGGGATGTCTCCCAGGTACCTTCAATTCAATGGGGTTCCTATCTGAATTCATTGATTCTTTTCTCATATTTTTTTCTCTTTTCAGATTCTCCATCTTCAGTAAATTAAGGGATCAGATCAGTTCAGTTCAGTCACTCAGTCGTGTCTGACTCTTTGCGACCCCATGAATCGCAGCACACCAGGCCTCCCTGTTCATCACTATCTCCTGGAGTTCACTCAGACCCATATCCATCGAGTCCGTGATGCCATCCAGCCATCTCATCCTCTGTCGTCCCCTTCTCCTCCTGCCCCCAATGCCTCCCAGCATCAGAGTCTTTTCCAATGAGTCAACTCTTCGCATGAGGTGGCCAAAGTACTGGAGTTTCAGCTTTAGCATCATTCCTTACAATGAAATCCCAGGGCTGATCTCCTTCAGAATGGACTGGTTGGATCTCCTTGCAGTCCAAGGGACGCTCAAGAGTCTTCTCCAACACCATAGTTCAAACGCATCAATTCTTTGGCGCTCAGCCTTCTTCACAGTCCAACTCTCACATCCATACATGACCACAGGAAAAACCATAGCCTTGACTAGATGGACCTTAGTCGGCAAAGCAATGTCTCTGCTTTTGAATATACTATCTAGGTTGGTCATAACTTTTCTTCCAAGGAGTAAGCGTCTTTTAATTTCATGGCTGCATTCACCATCTGCAGTGATTTTGGAGCCCCCCAAAATAAAGTCTGACACTGTTTCCACTGTTTCCCCATCTATTTCCCATGAAGTGATGGGACCGGATGCCATGATCTTTGTTTTCTGAATGTTGAGCTTTAAGCCAACTTTTTTTGCTCTCCACTTTCACTTTCATCAAGAGGCTTTTTAGCTCCTCTTCACTCTCTGCCATAACAGTGCTGTCATCTGCATATCTGAGGTTATTGAGATTTCTCCCGGCAATCTTGATTCCAGCTTGTGCTTCTTCCAGTCCAGTGTTTCTCATGATGTACTCTGCATATAAGTTAAATAAGCAGGGTGAGAATATACAGCCTTGACGTACTCCTTTTCCTATTTGGAACCAGTCTGTTGTTCCATGTCCAGATCTAACTGTTGCTTCCTGACCCGCATACAGATTTCTCAAGAGGCAGGTTAGGTGGTCTGGTATTCCCATCTCCTTCAGAATTTTCCACAGTTTATTGTGATCCACACAGTCAAAGGCTTTGGCATAATCAATAAAACAGAAATACATTTTAATGGAACTCTCTTGCTTTTTCCATGATCCAGTGGATGTTGGCAATTTGATCTCTGGTTCCTCTGCCTTTTCTAAAATGAGCTTGAACATCTGGAAGTTCACGGTTCACGTATTGCTGAAGCCTGGCTTGGAGAATTTTGAGCATTTCTTTACTAGCATGTGAGATGAGTGCAATTGTGCGGTAGTTTGAGCATTCCTTTGCATTTCCTTCTTTGGAATTGGAATGAAAACTGACCTTTTCTAGTCCTGTGGCCACTGCTGAGTTTTCCAAATTTTCTGGCATATTTAGTGCAGCACTTTTACAGCATCATCTTTCAGGATTTGAAAAATCTCAACTGGAATTCCATCACTTCTACTAGCTTTGTTCGTAGTGATGCTTTGGTAGGGCCTAGAGGAGCTATCCCACGTTGAAGGTCAGGAATGGCGGCGGTAAGGAGATACCTCTCATCCAAGGTAAGGAGCAGTGGCTGTGCTTTGCTGAAGCAGCCGTGAAGAGATACCCCATGCCCCAGGTAAGAGAAACCCAAGTAAGATGGTAGGTGTTGCAAGAGGGCATCAGAAGGCAGACACACTGAAACCATACTCACAGAAAACTAATTAATCTAATCACACTAGGACCACAGCCTTGTCTAACTCAATGAAACCAAGCCATGCCTGTGGGGCAACCCAAGATGGGTGGGTCATGGTGGAGAGGTCTGACAGAGTGTGGTCCACTGGAGCAGGGAATGGCAAACCACTTCAGTATTCTTGCCTTGAGAACCCCATGAACAGTAGGAAAAGGCAAAATGATAGGATACCAAAGAGGAACTCCCCAGGTCATTAGGAGCCCATTATGCTACTGGAGATCAGTGGAGAAATAACTTCAGAAACAATGAAGGGATGGAGCCAAAGCAAAAACAATACCCAGCTGTGGATGTGACTGGTGATAGAAGCAAGATCCAATGCTGTAAAGAGCAATATTGCATAGGAACCTGGAATGTCAGGTCCATGAATCAAGGCAAATTGGAAGTGGTCAAACAAGAGATGGCAAGGGTAAATGTCAACATTCTAGGAGTCAGTGAACTAAGATGGACTGGAATGGGTGAATTTAACTCAGATGACCATCCTGTCTACTACTGCGGGCAGGAATCCCTTAGGAGAAATGGAGTAGCCATCATGGTCAACAAAAGAGTCCGAAATGCAGTACTTGGATGCAATCTCAAAAACAACAGAATGATCTCTGTTCATCTCCAAGGCAAACCATTCAATATCACAGTTATCCAAGTCTATGCCCCAACCAGTAACGCTGAAGAAGCTGAAGTTGAATGGTTCTATGAAGACCTACAAGACCTTTTAGAACTAACACCCAAAAAAGATATCCTTTTCATTATAGGGGACTGGGATGCAAAAGTAGGAAGTCAAGAAACACCTAGAGTAACAGGCAAATTTGGCCTTAGAATGTGGAATGAAGCAGGGCAAAGACTAAAAGAGTTTTGCCAAAAAAATGCACTGGTCATAGCAAACATCCTCTTCCACAACACAAGAGAAGACTCTACACATGGACATCACCAGATGGTCAACACCGAAATCAGATTGATTATATCCTATGCAGCCAAAGATGTAGAAGCTCTATACAGTCAACGAAAACAAGACCAGGAGCTGACTGTGGCTCAGATCATGAACTCCTTATTGCCAAATTCAGACTGAAATTGACGAAAGTAGGGAAAACCGCTAGACCATTCAGGTATGACCTAAATCAAATCCCTTATGATTATACAGTGGAAGTGAGAAATAGATTTAAGACCCTAGATAGATAGAGTGCCTGATGAACTATGGAATGAGGTTCGTGACATTGTACAGGAGATAGGGATTGAGACCATCCCCAAGGAAAAGAAATGCAAAAAATCAAAATGGCTGTCTGGGTAGGCCTTACAAATAGCTGTGAAAAGAAGAGAGGTGAAAAGCCAAGGAGGAAAGGAAAGATATAAGCGTCTGAATGCAAGAAGAAATAAGAAAGCCTTCTTCAGCGATCAATGCAAAGAAATAGAGGAAAACAACAGAATGGGAAAGACCAGAGATCTCTTCAAGAAAATTAGAGATACCAATTCATGCAACGATGGGCTCGATAAAGGACAGAAATGGTATACCTAACAGAAACAGAAGGTATTAAGAAGAGGTGGCAAGAATACATGGAAGAACTGTACAAAAACGACCCAGATGATCATGATGATGTGATCACTAATCTAGAGCCAGACATCTTGGAAAGTGAAGTCAAGTGGGCCTTAGAAAGCATCACTACGAACAATTTAGGGATAGCCATCTTTTAACTCAAGAGCTGAACGATCAGGTTCATTCTTTCATTTAACAAACCAAAACTACTCTGAAGTTCTGAGCACTGTTCGAAGTACTTAGGATACATTTGTGAACAAGACAAACAAACATTCCTGCCTTCCTTGAACTTGTATTCTAAATAGTATGGACATGCATGCATGCATGCTACGTAGCTTCAGTTGTGTTCAACTCTTTGCAATCCTACTGACTGTAGCCTGCCAGGCTCTCCTGTCCATGGGATTCTCTAGACAAGAATACTGAAGTGGATTGCCATGCCCTTCTCCAGATGGTATGGACAGTAAAGAGTAAATATAAGAAATAATTGAACTATGTACCGTTTTAACAAATGCAATGGAAAGTCAAATAAGGGGGATCAGAATTGTGGGAAGGAATGGTGGGAAGGATGGGCTGCAATTTTAAACTGAGTGGGCAGGATAGACTGAAACTGAACAACACTCAACTCTACCTCCTGCTCTTCTTCCTTACCTCTTGCCAGACCTAGCTGAGTTAGAATCTAACTATTCTTCAATGTCCTGTTCAAATGACATCTTTGTGAAGCCTGCCCTGATTTCCTTAGCATGTCTTCAACACTTCTCCTTTGTATCCCCTATGTGGCTGACTGTGTTACTCACCTCACCTCCTCTGAGTTGTAGACACATCGTGAATGTGCATCTGACAGGTTCCCATCTCAAGTGCTTGCATCTCTGCTTCTCTGCCTTAGGACTTAGGCACTTTCTTAACACAGTGCGAGTGCTTGGAGAGCAAGGAAGCCCTAAAGTCCTGGGGATTTACCACCTCCCAGGGATAATATAAAAGCTTTAAGAGATGGGAATGGGTAGATAATAACTACTGAAACTCCCCCATTTGTTAGCAGAGCAATTCCTCAGAACCTACCAATGGGATTAAGCATCAGTTGCCCACAGTATCTGTTAATTAATGCATTATTTCCTGGTGTTTTGCCCAACCTTGCCTCCCTCTCAGTACTTTCTCATTGTGCTCACAATACTAATTTTGTAAATAACTGTCCACATCCAATTCCTTTCAGTTCAGTTCAGTCACTCAGTCGTGTCCGACTCTTTGTGACCCCATGAATCGCAGCAAACCAGGCCTCCCTGTCCATCACCAACTCCTGGAGTTCACTCAGACTCATGTCCATCGAGTCGGTGATGCCATCCAGCCATCTCATTCTCGGTCGTCCCCTTCTCCTCCTGCTCCCAATCCCTCCCAGCATCAGAGTCTTTTCCAATGAGTGAACTCTTCATATGAGATGTCCAAAGTACTGGAGTTTCAGCTTTAGCATCATTCCTTCCAAAGAAATCCCAGGGCTGATTTCCTTTAGAATGGACTGGTTGGATTTCCTTGCAGCCCAAGGGACTCTCAAGAGTCTTCTCCAACACTACAGTTCAAAAGCATCAATTCTTCGGTGCTCAGCTTTCTTCACAGTCCAACTCTCACATCCATACATGACCACTGGAAAAACCATAGCCTTGATGAGATGGACCTTTGTTGGCAAAGTAATGTCTCTGCTTTTGAATATACTATCTAGGTTGGTCATAATTTTCCTTCCAAGGAGTAAGCATCTTTTAATTTCATGGTTGCAATCACCATCTTCAGTGATTTTGGAGCCCCCAAAAATAAAGTCTGACACTGTTTCCACTGTTTCCCATCTATTTCCCATGAAGTGATGGGACCAGATGCCATGATCTTCGTTTTCTGAATGTTGAGCTTTAAGCCAACCTTTTCACTCTCCACTTTCACTTTCATCAAGAGGCTTTTTAGTTCCTCTTCACTTTTTGCCATAAGAATGGTGTCATCTGCATATCTGAGGTTATTGATATTTCTCCCGGCAATCTTGATTCCAGCTTGTGTTTCTTCCAGTCCAGTGTTTCTCATGATGTACTCTGCATAGAAGTTAAATAAGCAGGGTGACAATATACAGCCTTGACGTACTCCTTTTCCTATTTGGAACCAGTCTGTTGTTCCATGTCCACTTCTAACTGTTGCTTCCTGACCCGCATATAGGTTTCTGAAGAGGCAGGTCAGGTGGTCTGGTATTCCCATCTCTTTCAGAATTTTCCACAGTTTATTGTGATCCACACAGTCAAAGGCTTTGGCATAGTCAATAAAGCAGAAATAGATGTTTTTCTAGAACTCTCTTGCTTTTTTGATGATCCAGCGGATGTTGGCCATTTGATCTCTGGTTCTTCTGTCTTTTCTAAAACCGGCTTGAACATCTGGAAGTTTACGGTTCATGTACTGCTGAAGCCTCTCTTGGAGAATTTTGAGCATTACTTTACTAGCGTGTGAGATGAGTGCAGTTGTGCGGTAGTTTGAGCATTCTTTGGCATTGCCTTTCTTTGGGATTTGAATGAAAACTGACCTCTGGTCCACTGGAGAAAGGAATCGCAAACCACTTCAGTATTCTTGCCTTGAGAACCCCATGAACAGTATGAAAAGGCAAAATGATAGGTCAGTAGGTGCCCAATATGCTTTAGGGAGTTCCTTCAGGGAAATCTAAATTCAGAGAGTTCGGCATTTCAGTTCTGAATTCCTTATGGTCTTATTGGATTTTTCTTTATATTATATTATTTATGGGCATTTGTCTCATCTATTAATCCTAACTTGTTAGTTCCTCAATTTACATCTTAAAAATTCTATATTATTAAATGTAGCTTTTGACTTTTAGTTCAAAATATTATTAATTTACCAATATATCTAGTTTATCAATTACCTGGGTTCTAAATCCTCATTCTATCATGTAATAACTGTATTCATGGGCAGAATTCTGTGCTTCCAGTTTCTCTTTGGTAAACTGGAGATTAAATTCATCTTCCTTAGATGATTTTTCTGGGGCTAAAATAAAAGAATGTACCCAAAGTGCTTAATATAGTATGTGGCATACATTAGGCACTCAAGTCCTTTCCTGCTTCTCCCTGCCTTTCACTCTCTTGCTAAGTTCAATTTTTTAAAACAAAAAACCATAGCAGGAACAGAATCTCAAGTCTGTTTGAAATATACTAAACCAGAGGCGTTTAATCTGAATAAGAAGTTTAACTATAAACTGATACATTTTTCTATATTTTCCTCTATTTCTTTTTAATTCAGTGAAGAATTTGACATCATGTATGGCAAGCTTCCCTATATCTCTTTAAAGCATCTGCTATATATTGCAGAAATACACTGCCAATAAAACAGTTACTTTGGCCAACTGGTTAGCTAGGGAAAATGTGTGAAAAATAAGTATTGCATTATCTGTAGCATGTATTTGCCAATCAAAAAAGAAAAAACAAAACAAAACATGTTGATCATTAAATACCCATTTTTTTCTATTCTTTATTTTTAAATAGTGATTTGAGCACAAGGTAATGATTTAAGTGTGGTGCCTTTCAAATTATAAGAATACATTATTTAACTTACTATATCTGGAGATAAATATTTTCAGAACTTCAATTTAAGAAATATTTCCTGCATATGCAAAATTCTGTGTCATGTCAACAGAAAAAAAAATACAACATAAGAGCTGTAAGTTGAGAAGTAAGAATCTGGGTTCATAAAAATTTCTTCTGAAATATGTCTAACTATCTGAGGGCCTTATTTTGTATTGTAGGTCAGTGACTACAGTGGTTAATAACTTAATCTTTGTAGAACCAGATGGCAAGTCATATTCCTTTTGACTAAGGCAGTCAGGTGCTTAATGCATACAGAGAAGAGTAAGTGTAGGGGTAAGATTTAGAATTGTGTATAATATTATAGAATGGGATCAAATCTATGTCATGCGAGAAGTAGGACCTAATTATAACAACGTGGATTCAAAACAGTGAAGGATAAGGTTTATTTCAGAAATCAGAAAATCTTTCAGAAGAGATACATTCTGAGATGAGTGGGCCCTGAGGATTTTTCATATGCACAAATGAACAGAATGAGGGGCAGCCTATACAAAGATATGGTCATGGGGAATCAGAGAATGTATCCTAAAAGAGATTGCAGTCTTCCAGTTTGGCTCAAAAGTGAAGTGTATTGAAACAGGATATAGATGGGGGAGGACACAGACATAAGGTGAAGAATCTTGAAAGCCAGAAAGAAAGATTTGTATTTAGCTGGCATCAAATGGGAATGCTTTCAACAGCAAGTAACTGCAAACTCTGCCTTAATTCATTTAAACAATAAGGAAAATTTGTTATCTCACATAAGCAGAAAAATACTCTGCTTTTGTATTCAGGGTATCCTGCGTTTGGTTAATTAAGTATCTCACCAATATTATCAAAGAGCCAAGTTCTTTTCATTTTTCTCTCTGCTAAAGCTAGGATATCAGCTTTGTCCTCTGCCAGCTACCTTGTGATCACAAGTCACCTACTGTAGTTTCAGGCATCAAATGAAGGTAAGACATGACCCATCAGAGGAAGAAGAACTGTCTTTATATGCGTATAGGAACACCTTTCAGAAATCTCCTTCCCTGAACAGACTACCTCTTACATTTCACAGGCTAAAATTAGATCACATGCTTCTTTCAAATCAGTTACTGACAAATCATGTTGGCTAAGACAACTTAATTTGTATCATCTAAAACATATTGAGGAGGAGTGAATGCCAGGAAAAAAAAAAAAGTTTTTCTTTCAGAAAGAAGAAGGGAGGCATGATTATTGAGTAGGCAACCAAAAGTCGCTGTGAAAGTTACAGTGACCACAGTCTTCTGAACTGTTCTGGACCATTCCTGCTGTTCCAGTGGATAGAATGATGAGTTCATTTATGACATGTTGAGTTTGGTTCTGTTGGGAAAATTGGATAGGACTATCAAGGGGTTTATCAATAGCTTCTGAGAATTTATTAGGTATATAATCTTTCGGTAGCCTTTCATGGAGCTGAAGCTTATATCCCAACAAAAGCAAACAACTACACGAAAAGCATTTTAGTCATCATTGACTCAGTAAGTATTGCTAAGTGCAAGGCATGGTTCTAAAAGCTGAGGAATAAGCAGTAAGCAAAGTAGTCCAAGTCTCTTCCTTCTTGGAGCTTAAATTCCAAAGAGGGAATCACACTAAACACATAAATGTAATATTAAGGCACGCTATGATAAAGACTATAAAAGGAAAATAAAAGTATTTGGGGGTGATCATGGCAGTCTTTTCTGATAAGCTGATGTCTGAGTAAAGAACTGAAGGAAATGAACCCTGCAGACATCCAAGCAATGCATATTATAGCCTGATAGAAAAGCAAAGACTCTTAAAGATTCTTAGAACATAGAGGAATAGTAAAGAGATGAATGTGTCTGAATTCTAGGGAAAGAGAGGCCAGTGACTGGTTAACAAGGTTAGACAGGTAGCCAGAGTTCACACTGGATATGATTGGGATCACTTTGGATTTTGCACTGAATGAAATAGAAGGCCATTGGAATTAATGCTGAAGAGTGGAGAATAGATTGCTGGCTGGCAAGATTGGAATAGGGATACTAGTTAGGAGGCTATTGAATATTTTTTTAATAAGAAATTATAGTACTTTAAACTAGGGAAACAGCAGTAGAGATGGTGAGAAGTAGATTCAGAGTGTATTTTGAAAGTAGAAAGAGTTGCTGATGGATTAGGTGTTGGGTGTAAGATCAGAAAAGAGTCAAGACCATGCCAAGATTTTGGCCAGGGACATGGGAAGGACTCATGGAGAGGCATATTTGAGGGAGAGTCTGGCTTCCCTAGTAGCTCAGCTGGTAAAGAATCTGCCTGCAATGCAGGAGATCCTGGTTTGATTCCTGGGTCGGGAATATCCCCTGGAGAAGGGTAGGGAACCCACTCCAGTATTCTTGGACTTCCCTTGTGGCTCAGGGGTAAAGAATCTGCCTGCAATGTAGGAGACCTGGGTTCAATCCCTGGGGTGGGAAAATTCCCTGGAGAAGGGAAAGGCTACCCACTCCAGTATTCTAGCCTAGAGAATTCTGCGGACTGTATACTCCATGGGGTCACAAAGTGTTGGACATGACTGAACAACTTTCACTTTCACTGTGGCATACTTTGCTTCTGGAATATTAAGTTTGAAATGCTTGGTTAGACACTGGTGTGAAGATGCCAACAAGGCCAATGGATAGATGGAATTTTAGATTCTGCAGAACAGTCAAAGCTAGAGATGAATATTCTGTAGTCAACAAAAAGTAGACATAAGTTTTGTAGTCATTAACAGCTATGAACCTGGATGAGATCCACTGGAGAGTGAGTATAGCTAAAAAAAAAGAGAGAGAGAACAGGTCCAAGAACTGATATCCCTGGGTCACTGGTTGAAAGATCAGGACAATGTTGCAAGGTAGGCGAAGAACCAAAAGTGTAATGTTGTGGAATCAGTGGTGTGATGGTAAATATTTAACGAATGTACTTTTACCTTGGCCAAATTTAAGCTATGAACTATTTAATAATAGGCTTGCAAAATTCCAAAAAAATTAACAGTTGTCTTTTGCAAGGAGGGTTCCAGTGTACCACTGCTTGAAGATGTTATACGGAAGAGGAAGTGATAAACTGTGCCAAATGCTACTGACAGAATGAGCAAGAAGAATATTAAGAAATGATCATTGGATTGACCACATGAAAGGTAACTGATGAACTTGACCAAAGAAAATGACAAATGTTTAGTCTTTGGACATTTCTAGTAAAGATAAACATTTCTGCAACTTCTCTCTCAAAAAAAAATTCTACTGTACTCTTCATCCTCATCAAAAATGAACTTATACTGCATTCTGCTTTAGAATTTCTGAAGGTGGACATCATGTATTAATCTTCCATTTATTTACTTTATTTTTATCATTTAATTTATTATAAAACTTCCTGGCTTAGGGGCTGGCACATGAGTTAGGGTTCAAAACTGCTTGTTTGTCTGAACTAAAAATTGGGTATGATACTGCAGTGGGAGTTTAAGTGGTCATGGCTCTGGGCTTAGAGCAGAATTAAATCTGGAAGCTTTGACCTAAAGCCTCAATAATGCCTGATGATTTGTGGAGAGGGATGCTGTGGGCAACACTGTCTCCCAGGTTGTTCTAATGACAGTGGGTGCTAGGAAAATGGGATTTTCTTTGACTAACACTTGAGGACAGGTCTTTCTGAGCAGCACAGGCCAATAAAAGTGAGACAGTGATTCTTCTGTGCTTCTGTAGCATGGTGGCTGCACCACCACTGTGGCTCTTATCTCTCATCATAGGGAGAGAAGGAGACAAGAGACGATTCACATCCTAAATCTACCTGTCACTTCCTAGGTCTAGTATAACCTTTAATAAGGAGCTCTGTGGATTTCACATTATTTACAATGTGTTTTCCTTCCAGGGTTGATATGACATTTCAATGGAAAAATAGTTATGTACCTTGTAAAAAAACCCTGAAATTCTGTTTATTACTCTGGTTGACTAACTGGTAGTTGTTGATATTGTCACATTTTTAGACTGACTTCTTTAAGTCAGGAGTTATACCTTGTCTACCTCCATGTCCCTGATAACAAACCTGAGCCCAACTTAGAGTAGTGAATCAATAAGGAGTTAATAAAAGTGATAACACTGACTTTTTGGAAGCTGAAGCTATGCATCAGCAGCTTTTTCTAATCAACTGTTAAAGTCATCAAGAAAACTGCAAGAAATATGTAATTGAATGAAGACAGATATTTATATTTTAATTATTAATAAGATATCTTTAATCAAACTGACTCTTTTTGTTTGCCACTGTCAGTAAACATAGTAATTCTCATTATAAACTAGTTTTAAAAGTTAATTTTCCAATTAATACTTATATACTAATATAAACTGTGTTTTTATGATAAGACAATTATAATAGCTGCTGGCAACTTTGGAAAGAAAACAAAGGCATTTGTTAGTGGCAAGAACTAATGAGAAATCTGATGGACTAAACTAGAAAAATTGACAAGCACAATCCCCGCCCCCACCACACAAGAACAATTTGTTACTGATGATGAAATTGAGAAATAACCAGAATGAAAGTTGTGAGATTCATAGTGAAAGCTCTCAGGGTAAAACTGATTTCTTTATAACACATTTTAAAGGCACGCAAAAGGAAATTGCTTGTGCCAGATGGGATAGGAAAGGCATTGTGAATAAAAATTAGCCTATCTTTTCTGCTTACAAATATTTGAATTAAGATGATACCAGTGTGTCTAGTTAATGCGATAACAGTATTGTTGGTTGCACAACTTTCAAAGATTTTCTCATTCTTCTTAAATGGACTTTGTCAACACAACCATGCACTTTAAGCAATATATTAAGCCTGACACCATCATAATACATTTATTTTCTTTGAATTATTGTTGCAGGCTAAACAGGAAGAACATGATGGCTAAGGTGTTGGATTTAGAGTCAGAAGGACCACCGTGTAGCTCTGGCCCTACCACTGAGTGGAAGGAGGCTATGCAAGTCATAGGCTCTCTTATGCGCAGTTTCTTCATTAGCAGAATAAAGATAGGAATAGCTGTTCTTCTATTAACTAAGTTCCATGATGATCAAATGAGAAAGAGAATGAATGTAAATATTTCTTGAAAACCATAAAGCATATGCATGTAAACTTTGATTCTGTAGCTTCTTTTTCTGGAAATGGTCTGAAAATTATCTCCAGTGCTGTCCTGTATCTTATCTGAACTGTAGGTTTGCAGCTGCTAGGTTTCTTCTTATAATCTCATGTATCTTTATGCATAACATTTCATATCTAATCATTGAGGAGGCATCTGAGGGTGATCACTCTGTTCTATGCACCTATAATTATTATTTAGTATTTATCATTCATCACCACTTATCTTCAAATTCATATGTCTTTTCCACTTGGGTATAACATAAACTTTTGAATGTTAACACTGCTAATAATAGCTAACATTTATTATTTACTGTATGACAGTCACTGTGCTAAGCATTTTAAACAGATTACCAAATTTAACAAAAAATTGATAATGAATCTTATTTTTCAGTGGGGTCACATTATGCATCTGTTATGTAAAGTGAATTAACAGCTCACGCTCAGTAGCTCCCACACTTAAAAATATGAGTTTAAATAGCTTTAGAAATTAATATCTATATAGTATAAATGTTTGTCCTGTCATTTCATTCTATGAGCTTATGTTCCAGAGCAAGAGTCAGCTGAGGTCATTTCCCATATAACTTTCATTGAGTGGGTATCTAGCTACAGAAAGGATGATTATAATATCTAAATACATATCTTTCGGTACAGTATGGACTGTGAATATAGGCTATATACTTTATCTGATACCGAACTAAGGAAAGTTTCAATGCCAGAGAGAAAAACTGGTTTTATTATACTTCTTATGAGAGGATGTCTCAGTCTCCAATGAGGAACCTTCCAAGATATTTCAACTCTATGTAGTTTCTGCTGTACATGCTGTGTTATCAGTGAAGTGAGAAGTAAGGGCATCTGTTGAAAGGAAGGAGAAATCTTGAGCAAAGAGGGAAGGAAGCATGGAAAAGAAAAGCATGGTAGAGTGGGAGAGTAAATGAATTAGGGAAATGTAGGTTTGTCCAGCAATGGTAAAAATCCCCATGGGCTTTTTATTTTGAATTTAAAGTATAACAATTAACATGATTGTGCCTTTTTTTCTCATTACATGTAGCTGCTCAAGAACAGAGGAAGAAGCAAGCAAATTTTGATTAACAGGAGTAGGGGTTTTACATTGTAAGTTCTTCAGAGGGAAAGGAGACAAAAATGCAGATACTTGAAAGAGGATTATTTAATGCTGGGCCATGGCATCTAAACTGAGTAAGAAAAAAGTGAGGACATGGGTTGGGAGAGTGAATAATGAAAAAATGATAGTCAATATATTGAAAGACTTGGGGTAGTCAAATAATGTTGGAGTGGAAGTACAGAAGGAATATGCTAAGAAGACATGATACATTTGTCCTAGACTAGGATGCTAGAAAATAAAAATTTCAGTGCTGATGACATAATTGATAATAGCAACTTTGAGAGTATGATAATGGGAATGTCTGGTTGAGTTGTGGTAGATAAGAAAAGCCTACGCTTATGACTATTACTTTATTATTCTAATCTTTTCCCTCCAGAGATAAACTCTGGTGAGTCATAAAATTAAAAAGAAAAAAAGAAAACTTTCTTACCAACTGTTTATTTGAAATCTGGAGCAAAGATCTTGAATTTTGGATCAAAAGATCTTGTTTACTTATAGTTCACTGCAGGTAAACAGTTTTCTAGACCAACACTGTCCACTAATGGGGTTTGGTGCCTCTTTGCCCACTGGCATAAAAAAAAAACAGGTAAAAACCAAAGTATGCAGCCTGACTGTCTTTGTTACCCCTAGCCAACACCAAAGACTGATACTGAATCAGTTTGTACAGCTGGTCCTCTGCCCACACAGGCAGAACCTGTGGATATGGAGAGCTGCCTGTACTACATCATTTTATATAAGAGACCTGAATATCTGAGAATTTTAGTATTTATTGAAAGTCCTGGAATTAATACCCCTCAGATATGAAGGGACCACTGTACAGTTGTGAAAGTGAAAGTGAGTTACTCACTGGTGTCCGACTCTTTGCAACCCCATGGACTACACAGTCCATGGAATTCTTCAGGCCAGAATACTGGAGTGGGTAGCTGTCCCTTTCGCCAGGGGATTTTCCCAACCCAGGGATCAAATCCAGGTCTCCCGCATTTCAGGTAGATTCTTTACAAACTGAGCCATGAGGGAAGCCCAAGAATACTGGAGTGGGTAGCCTATCCCTTTTCCAGTGGATCTTCCTGACCCAGGACTTGAACTGGGGTCTCTGGCATTGCAGGCAGATTCTTTACCAGTTGAGCTACCATGGAAGCTATGACCATACCAATAGTCAAACTGATGAAATAAATGCAAATAATCTGAAAAATAACTATTTCAAGGCTCCCCCATGCCTATTGGCTTAACTAACCAAGCTAGTAACTGTGGGACCACTTTGGACCTCCTCAAGATACAAGGAGGGGTTAAAATTCAGCCCAGAGAGTTTCTAGGACCCAATTCCAACATCTCAGTTGAGGGCTGTCCACTCTAATTGACAGGATCCATGCTCTATCTGGTATTTTTAACATCAACTCAGCCAACATTCAAAATTGAAGACCCTCATCTTCTCTACCTCCTTATTCTACCTACTCTATACAGCTCTGTGCTTCTTTTCCACCAATTCATTTCCTTCTTGTTTTACTTACTGCTAAATCCTTTCTGTCCTACCTTCAATTTTACTGAGAACTTTGAGAGCACCAGGCAGGAATTTCCTCTGCTATCTCCAACAGATTTATAACATTGAGTACTGCATTCAACGACTTTCCTTGAATTTCAGAGCTTTCCTACGCCAAACAAATATCTCTATCTGTAATCTGGATCGTATCCATTCCAAATTCTTTACGGATCTTGTTAATTCAATGGTTTTCTTTCTTCTAGTTAGTTCCTCCCTCCAGCTCACCACAATCTCTGCTGCAAATACACACACTCTGTTCTGACATATTAAAATAAAAGACCCCTGCATTTGCCACACAGTCCTCAATAGCTTACTTCTCACCTCACCTTTACAGTCAAACTTTTTGAAAATTAACCTCTTTTCACGGAAGAACTGGCTTTCTCACTGCCAATTCCATATCAACCTACTGAAATCTACCTGCTGTATCTGTCACTCAATTGTAACTGCTTTAAAAGTGGTTACCAATAATTTCCTAATTGTCAAATTCAACCTCTTTATTTTCCATTCTGATGTTATTTGAACTTACAGCAGCATCTGACACTGTTAACTATTTCCTCTTTCACACACTCTGTCCTCCCTTAGTTTGGGTGTCATTAGTCTCATCAGCTTTTCTTCACGTATTTGAGCCAATTCTTCTCAGTCTTTTCTAGTTCTGTTCAAACCATAACTCTTGGTAGTTTTCAGTTCTGTTCTCATCTTTCTGATCTTCTCAAACTACATACTGATCCTGTATGACACTCTAAAGTTTCCATTGAATAAATACCTTCCATGTGTTGATGATGTTCAAATTTTATTTTCACTCTTCTTGCTCTACTTTGTATCAATCCTTTTGCTTATATGGTTTATTTATATTTTTTCTATTTTATTTTATGTTTTAAATTGAAAGAGACACGTGTACCCCAATGTTCATCTCAGCACCATTTATAATAGCCAGGACATGGAAGCAACCTAGATGTCCAGATGAATGGATAAGTAGCTGTGGTACATATACACAACGGAGTATTACTCAGCCATTAAAAAGAATACATTTGAATCAGTACTAATGAGGTGGATGAAACTGGAGCCTATTATACAGAGTGAAGTAAGCCAGAAAGAAAAACACCAATACAGTATATCAATGCATATATATGGAATTTAAAAAGATGTTAATGATAACCCTGTATGCAAGACAGCAAAAGAGACAAAAAAAAAAAAAAGAGAGAAAAAAAAGTTCAGTGCCACAAGGATATCTACCATTGCATTTTCACTACTACCTTGTTTCATATATATATATATATATATATATATATATATAAACTGAATGGTTTATCCACTCCTATAAATTTACATGTCTTACAGTTATTTTTTATTTTCAAATAAATAGAACCATCTCTTTCCAACCTCTAAAACAAGAATTCTAGGACTTATACTTTATTTCTACAATATACTCAACTCCTTCCACCTCATGGATTCACTCAAATCACTCAATTTGCAAGAACTGTAACTTCTATATTGTGACGTCTCATAGCTATATTATCTAGAATACTCATAGCTTATTTCCTATAAGTCATTGCTACCCTAATCTATCCCATTCTAGCATCTACATTATTTCCAAGATGACTTACTAATGAGAAAATTATGCCATGGCTTCCAATGGGTTTCAAGATTATGAGAACATAAGAGTCTTCATGATCTGTTCATTGCCTACCTCTCTATCACTGCCACCTCATTCCCACTCCAAGCTGCACTGCCATCCACCCATTAGTTGCCTCAGACATATGTGAGGTTTCCACAATTAATTCATGATTTATTCTGCTTCTGTTTGGCCTTTCTCATGAAACGGCATCTAAAAACTTCAGTCTTTAATGGATGCCTAGCAGGACTAATTCCCTGCACATTGCTTTTGGAAACTAATCATTTCTTATCATCTTCCATTTTAAAAAGTGACATGTTTTTCTAGTCTCTTAAAATTGATTATGAGGACCCTGAGATAGGGACTGTATATTATGCTTAATTTTATATTTTCTGTAGCACTTAATATGGTTTTAAATACATAGGAGATACAAAATGTATTTGTTGGAAAATAAATATATAAATAATTGAATAAATGAAAAAATTTATTAGAAATAAACCTTTACTTTTATTATTTGTTTGTGATTATCTGTTTCTTTTGGATGACTGAGTTTAAAATTTTGAATTCTGGCTCAGTGGGAGAGCATTTTAAAAGTCTGATGAGACTGTATGATTTTTCCGAACATGTATAGACCCGAGATAAAGTCCTTTAAAACATGGGAAGAGCTACAGATTTGGAAGTCCACATTCACTTTAAAAGTTTGGTGCTTTTTTGATGTTATTTCATCAATAATGGAGAGTATCACTTCATTCATTTATTCATAAGCTATCATTGAATCCTTATACTAAACTAGACTGTGAGAGGTGCTAGAGGTTACAATGGTGAGCAAAAGAAATACAGTTCATGCTCCAGTGAAATGTACAACCTTGTGGCGAAAACAAATTTAATATCTAACTAATCACATAAATGAATGAAAATTGTAAATGTTATAAGCACTATGAAGGAGAGGAACATGGTATAAACACTCATATTAGAGAGATTCGATTTAGTCAGGGTGGTTGCAGAGGAAGTGGGGCTTGAATAGAGATACACTTAGCTTCTCTGAACCTCTTGTTCATCTCTAGTGTAGAAATAGAGAACTACTGTGGAGTCTGAATACAATTATACCTATGAAAGTGCTTTGGAACTACATATTATTATTTCCACTGGATTTAAATCTACTCTGTATGTTGTGTTTCTTTCTCTTCCATAAGAGAGTAGGACTTTGTGCTAAGTAATTAAGTCATTAAGCCTCAAAAAGATTTTGTTCATTGAACAAAATTCTTTATAAATTTTATTTTGAAGAAACATATACTGCCTGTGACATTTAAGTCTTTAGTTTTTGACCTATATGTCAAGTTTTCCTGAGATGGATCTCAGATCATTACTGAATAGATTTTAATCAGGTTAATCAGCAAAAATAACTAGCCAGTGAATGGATTTAATAAACTGTCATACACGGTTCCATCTTAGATCATACCTGTTTCTGGAAAAACAGATGGTTATGTCAAGCCTCTGTGTCACTACCACAACCAAGACGGGCTTCTTGGGTATCTTGCTCTGTGTCCATGCAGAATCTCTTCATGGTCTCTCCAATATGGTGGCATGACTAGTTGGACTTTCAAGTGGCAGCTCAGGGCTACAAACATTCAAGTCATGGAGAAAGAGAGCACCAGGTAGAAACTATATCAACTTTTAGATCTAGCCTTGGAAGTCATGTAGCATTCTACTTGTTAGAATGTGATTATGTATTTTAATTCTGGTAAATACTACATACAGTAAATATATTTTTGTGTATCATTCTCTTTGACATATTATTTTAGAGTCATTCTCTATAGAAGGAATAGCCTTAACTCCTTAATTCTAAATAGGGGTTTATGGATTTAAAATGACATTTTCTCCTTAGTTATTTATTTTTCATGCAGTGCCTTACAAAGGAGTAACAATTTAATTACATTTAATCATTAACCTTTATTGAAAGAATACATGAAACTTAGATGCCTCAACTAATCATATCACTAGAGTCTGACTGTAAATTGGAATTGTGGAAGGAAGGAAATATGAAGGATATGAGCATAGCAAATTAACTAAATAATGTAAAACCTCAAAATAAATTTTAAAATTTCAAGTAATTTCTTTCCACACTTGAAGAAAAATTTCAAAATTTCATGGGGAAGTATAGAAACAGAACAATTTGACTCTTCACAAGAACTGGAAAATATTATTTTATAACTTCAAAAAAACCCTCTAATTTTTGTGATCCCAGACAAATGAATCAAGGATAGGTTATGGGGAAAATGAGTATTAATTGTCTATAGAAATATCATTCTCTTCTCTTTCCTTAGTAATAGAAACTCCAATTTTAAGCTTGAAATAACGTTCACATTTCTTGGACTCCTTTACATCTACATCTAGGTTTGGCCATATGACTAAGTAAAGCGCACAACTTCAGGGAAACTGACTAATGAAAGAAAGTACTTTTTTCTTTATCCCATACTTCCAAAGAGTGGTTGGAATATGGACTTGGTTGAAGAGCATGTGAGCATCCATCTTGGACTATATGGCACCATGTTATGGTGGGTAGGGCAATATGCCCAAGTGAGCCCGAGTCACAGATGGTTGTGGCTAGAGCTGTCCTGCCTGCTCAGGCTTTATGTGAGAGAGTGAGTTATTGTATAAATCATTGCCCTAATCCTAAGGATAACTATATTCTTTCTTGTTTTTAAATACATGGTTCTTTCCTCTCTCTCTTTCCTGCTTCTCAGTTGAATTCTCTCCTCTGCCTTGACCTTCATCCTCCTGTTTAACTCATCTCTCTTTTTCTTTTGCCTCTGATTCCCCTCATTCCATTAAATGTCAATAAAGTAATGTATTTACTTGGTTGAATCATCCCATAACAGTGAGACTTAAAAGATACAGGTTATATATTTCCTATTCTTATTCTTATAAGCCAGAAAATATAATATTTTGTACTTCTTTTTCCTACAAACAAATACAAAAATACCTCATTACATGAAATTTTTTTCTTGGCCATGATATTCTATTGAAGGTTTTTATCTTCCAATAAGTCAGTGTTTCATGACTGACCAGTGTTTCTGCATCCTCAATAAGGTCACACAAAGCTTATATTTCAAAAGTTGCAACAAATTGAAGTTTTCTTAAGTTTATGATTTAAAACTCCCTGCCTCAAGGGTCTGTTCTGAAGTGGGAAACTCTTAAATATGAGTCATGGCTTGGGAGTAAAATGTCTGTTAAAAACAAACATAAAACTCTTCACAGCTGAGAGTTGCCTTTTCATTTTTAGAAATTCATTCTAGTTTCCATAATGTTATAAAAATTTAGCCTCTGATCTCCGGTCATATCTCACAGGTTTTCAGTAAAAAGTGGTTGGCAGAAAATACACTCCTTATGACTTCAGCAACATTAAATTGTCATTTTAAAGTATTCAAAATGCAATAAACAGAATATAATAAACCAGATTACTTAACATCCATCCTTGCTGAACACTTAGCCATTATCCTAGAACTAGCCCAGATTCCTGTTTTGCATCTTTATTAAAAGATGACTCCAACCACACAGTCAGGTGATGTACTAAACCTAATGCACAGGGACCTCTTTATAGAACAGGAATTTATGCTGTCTCTCGATTCTCAAAAAATGTTCTTTTTTGTTTCCTCAATAATTAATTTGGTATAAAGTCTCATTTAACAATTTTTTGAAGACATAAATGAAACTCTTCTGTTATATTTAGAAAAGATTGAAAGCATGGTGTACCTCATTCTTCCAAGCTTATTTCTAAATGCTTATGGATTTTAGTTTGTAACTGAGAAGTCTGTTTAATTCTATAAAACAATTCCAGATTCTGCCTACTAAGGATATAGATAGGTGGATAGGGAGATAGCACTTCATAACTCAACTCTTAAATCTAGGTTTTTATAAAATTTTATACTAATTATTCCAATTTTTGTGTGTTACAGGACAGATTAGCCTTAATTATTGTACCTGTTAAATGGAGGTTTAAAAAAAGTGTGTGCCATTCTGAAACATAAAGTACAACACATTATAACACAGTGTAAGCTTATCCCAATCTTCAGTGTCCACTTGATGCCTGGGATATTGGGACATGTCAGACATGTGCATGCTCAGTCACTCAGTCATATCCAACTCTTTACAACACTATGGACTGTAGCCCACCAGGCTCCTCTGTCCATGGAATTTCCCAGGCAAGAATACTGGAGCAGGTTGCCGTTGCCTTCTCCAGGGGTCTTTCTGACCCAGGGATTTAACCGACATCTCCTGCATTGCAGGCAAATTCTTTACCACTGAGCCCCTGGGTAAGCCCAACATGTCAAATACCCTACCCCAAATATTTGCTATAGGGAAAACATGTTCCTGCTGCTGCTAAGTCACTTCAGTCCTGTCCGACTCTGTGCGACCCCATAGATGGCAGCCCACTAGGCTCCCTTGTCCCTGGGATTCTCCAGGCAAGAACACTGGAGTGGGTTGCCATTTCCTTCTTCAATGCATGAAAGTGAAAAGTGAAAGCGAAGTTGCTCAGTCCTGTCCAACTCTTAGCGACCCCATGGACTGCGGCCTACGAGGCTCCTCCATCCATGGGATTTTCCAGGCAAGAGTACAGGAGTGGGGTGCCATTGCCTTCTCTGTAGGAAAAGCATAGGTGACTATATTCTGTAAATATTGAAAACTTCATATGGAACTGTTATCTCTGGATTTCCTTCCTATTATTGTGACACCTTTGTCCTGCTGTTTTTTATTTTTATTTTTTCTGACTCCATGATCTTTGTTCATTTTGTCCAAAGACAATGATGGTAATAATGGGAAAATTATAATTATGGATTTGGGGTAATTTATTGGCTCAAATGAGTAGGAAATGGAATGCAAAAATACAAAAGCAAGAACCACAACAAAATTAAAACTAAAACCCCCCATGAGGTAAGATTTTACAAGATTAAACTCCAGTTATCAAACAAATCCACCATTTACTCAATTAACAGGTGAGTGATGAGGAATTATAACCCACTCAATCACAATCTCAGGACCTGATGGGGCATGAATTTCTTTATATTTTCTTCCCCTTAGCTTGCTTCTTGGAGTAAAAGAATAAAAGGAGGAGAAGACAGAACTCTGTTCTAAATTTTCTTTTTCTATACTCTCTCATTAGGTGACAGCATTCACTACTAAGACCTTAGAAACCATGTACATGCTATTGACTCTACAATGAATAGCTTTACTTCATATATGAACCTCAGGATTACTTATCCAATGAACTACTTGGCATCTCTGCTTAGACATACCAGTATTAGTATACCACCAATAGAACCAGTCACCACTTTTCCTACCCTATTCCCACAATGTCTTCCATCTTCCCATCAAATTAAATAACACAATCCATTCAGGTATTCTTACTAAAAACCAGAGAATCACTTTTAAACATTCTATTATATTCATTCTGTCCCCATGATATATATGTCAGTTCTGTCTTCAAAGGACATCCAGAATCTAAACCCCTCTCTTCACCTTTGTAGGTACCACCTTAGTCCTCGCCATCATGCTCTCTCAGTTGGAGGGCTGTAACTGACTCCTAAATGTTTCTTCTCTTGCCTGCCTTCCTTGTCTCAATACACAGTTTACTGTGTACATAGAAGCCAAAGTACTATTTTTAAAACACAAATCAGATTATCCCAGTGCCTTGTTTAAATCCTCCCTGTGTCTGAGTCTTTAACTTAATCTTATATTACTTTTATTCTTGCACCTTATATTTCTGTCACCCTGATTTTGTCTATTATTCAAGTGCATTAAATGTTCTTCCACCTTGAGAGCTTTAGCCTTTGCCTGGAATGTTCTGCAAAGACAGTTCCACTACCAATCCTCTTCCTTTCTCTCACGACACCCTTTGTGCTTTCCCTAAAGGAGTTATGAAATTTCAGTGCTGAGACTTCTGTTAATGTATTATAATTTTATTCTAGAGTATTTTTCTTTAGACATAAAATCTATTCTGTTACCTAATGTTTCTTTCCATAGTTATGTTTTCTGAATGCTCCAACCAAATACCCTTGGGTATTCACTCTTCTTAAGGAAACATATCTCTTTTCCTGGTTCCAGGCAGCTAGAATTTTTGAAAGAGAAACAAAATCTCACATAATTGAAGTCAAAATAGTTGCCTGTGAGACAAGCATTATGATCTTATTTACACAAGTCTATTCATCCATCCTCAATATCTTTTAATAGAGGATTTAAGGTAGACCACAATAATGGCTTAATATTATTTAACTTGTAATAACTATATTATTATGATTCAATAATAATAATATTAAAAAGCAGAGACATTACCTTACTAACAAAGGTCTGTATAGTCAAAGCTATGGTTTTTCCTGTAGTCATGTATGGATGTGAGAGTTGGACCATAAAGAAGGCTGAGCACTGAAGGACTGATGCTTTTGAATTGTA
The DNA here is from genome assembly GCF_016772045.2 of Ovis aries. Taxonomy (NCBI): domain Eukaryota; kingdom Metazoa; phylum Chordata; class Mammalia; order Artiodactyla; family Bovidae; genus Ovis; species Ovis aries. Next base: position 19,058,282 of record NC_056055.1, read on the forward strand.
GTGTTGGAGAAGACTCTTGAGAGTCCCTTGGACATCAAGGAGATCAAACCATTCAATCCTAAAGGAAATCAATACTGAATATTCTATGGAAGGACTGATGCTGAAGCTCTAATAATTTGGCCATTTGATGAGAAGAGCTGATTCACTAGAAAAGACCCTGATGTTGGGAAAGAGTGAAGGCAGGAAGATGAAGTGGTGACAGAGGATGAGATGGTTGGATGGCCTCACCGATTCAATGGACATGAGTTTGAGCAAGTTCTGGGAGATGGTGAAGGACAGGGATGCCTGGCGCACTGGAGTCCGTGGGGTTGCACAGAGTCAGACACAACAGTGACTGAACAACAACAAAAATAACTAATTCAATAAAATCACAATAAAATAGGGAAAAAATAAGAGGAGTGAGAAACAAAAGATAGATATGGCTACAATGAGGGCCCAACTATTTCCTATAGCTGTATTCCAGATTGGGCTCTGAGTTTTCTGTCAGAGAAGATGCAAGCCGAGCCTAGATGTGTTACACTTCTCTTAATATCAGAGAGAAGAAAACAAGTGTCTGTGGTTCCTTAGAATGATTAAACCTTCTTCCTGCACTAATTTCATGGTGCTCTTTCTTGGAATGACCCTTTTGCTTAGAGAGAAACATAAAACAACAAACAACAAAAGCTATAACCATAAAACAATAATAACAACAACAATAACAGCGATAAAACTAAGGCAGTGACACTGATTCTGTGGAAGGCTAAGGTAATAAGTTTAAAATATATAAGCTGCTGAAAATGATTCATTTGTCCTGGTCACATACAAAGACACTTTCAATTATTGCATCCTGTGGTAGTAATCCTTTGACCAACTGTTGGCGATTCATGCTGTGTGCAGTGGGAGCGCTTATATATGATAAATGCTGAGCCAAGATTTCAAAGCACCCAGGCTGCTCCTGGATGGTAAGTATTGCCCTTTTGAAGGCTGCTGTCTAATAATCTAGTATTTCATTGCGCTTAGTCTGATTCAGTGTTGATTAAGTTTTCAGTCCTTCAGAGTTCACCACTCTTTTCTGTCAGTTGAAGATGATTGCCTCCATTTCTGTGCTTTTTCCCGGAAAGTGTATCCCTTTCAAAATGTTGCCTGAACCAATTTCTTAGCATCTGAAGGCAGAGCAAAGCTATGCTATAATGAGAAAAAAGGATCATCTACAACACAATTTCTTTGGCTCAACAAGAACCTGTGGGGAAAACCAGCACATAAACTTTTCCGTAGAAATATTATACCTGAAGCCCTGAAGAAAATTCAGTAGCTGTTATCATCCATAATCAGAAATTACATAAATCTCTTACTCAACTTCTTACCTTCTACAATGAAAGAAGGAAAGGACAAAACAACTGTGTTGTTTTTATTCTAGTTGTAGGATCATTGGATTTAAAATTGGTAAACTCAGATTTTATATAGCTTTGGGTTTTCACGTAAATATATTTGCTTTTTACTATGAACCTGCATTTTTACAAAAATAACAGGAAGGATTGAACTAGGTCGGTGTTTTCAGCTTTATCACATCCAACATCTCCTTTTATAACAAATATTTCTAATGCCCTCTTGATCCCTGAAAAGAAATTCAAAGATAATAGAACTTACTACATATATGATTACCAGCAAAACAGGTTGAAATATCTTTAAATAAAGATAAATTTTAAGAAAGTAACTTATAATAAATTAACATGTATTTCAACAGCAAATGTTCAGGTGTGATTCTACAGAAGGACATATTGGGGTGATTATAAAATTGTACGTGCTTACAATAAATGTTTGGATTTATCCAAACACCTGGTATATATCAGGTGGTCAGAAGCCATTTTATAGAAGACATATAGAAAAGTAAGAGAGAACTGTGCACATTTAAATAAGAAAAATAACTTAGACAGTAAAAGCAGGTCAGACTTATCTGTACATGGTAGGAAAAAGAGAGAAGTGAAGTTAACCAAAAACAAGTTAACATGCCAAGGCGAATTAGAAAGGGATAAACAAATACAATGAGGGAGTGTTTTATAATTGCAAATGAAATGGGCCTTATCTTTTAATGAGTACCCAAATAATTCTTTATTTTATGATATAGATAAAGGTACTAACAGAAAAAGTATTCCCTATTTTGAAATCCTTCAATGGGCCTCTAATACTTGAAAGGACCTAGAAACTGTATATTTTGACATGTGGTGGATATAAAGAATAGACTGGAAAAATAAACATTAACATAGGATGTACAGGTACATGACAGATCTCTGAGGATAATATTAGATTAAGATTAAAAACCAACTAGCACACTCAAGTTAATGATTTCAATACATACTTTGTACATCTCTGCTGTAATAGGGCATATATAAATATTTTGAAATAGCTTACATTAATAAATGCATATAAATCTCTGACTTTTATATCTCTTTACTAATTTAATAATATTTGGTTCTATATTAAAAGAAGTTTCAAATCTCTTTTGTTACATGTTTACTTGTGAAAGCTGTAAATGCAGCCAGGTAGAGGTGTGTAGTACTTTGTGCTGGCACTGACTCTGGTAATGACTAATTTTTGGTGATAAGATTTTGAGGATAAGATTCTTATGTAGGCTAAGTTTTGGAGAGGCAAGAAAGACTTCCTATTTGAACAATGCAGAGAAATAAAGGACAACAATAGAACAGGAAAGACTAGAGATCTCTTCAAGAAAATTAGAAATACCAAGGGAACATTTCATGCAAAGATGGGCACAATAAAGGACAGAAATTTTATGGACCTAACAGAAACAGAAGGTGTTAAGAAGAGCTGGCAAGAATACACAGAAGAACTATACAAAAAAGATGACCCAGATAATCACGATGGTATGATCACTCACCTAGAGCCAGACATCCTGGAGTGTGAAGTCAAGTGGGCCTTAGGAAGCATCACTACGAACAAAGCTAGTGGAGGTGATGGAATTCCAGCTGAGCTGTTTCAAGTCCTAGAAGATGATGCTGTGAAAGTGCTACACTCATTATACCAGCAAATTTGGAAAACTCAACAGTGGCCACAGGACTGGAAAAGGTCAATTTTCATTCCAATACTAAAGAAGGGCAATGCTAAGAATGTTCAAAGTACTGTACAACTGCACTCATTTCACATGCTAGCGAGGTCATACTCAAAATATTCCAAGTTAGGCTTCAACAGTGTGTGAACCGAGAAATTCCAGAGGCACAAAATGGATTTAGAAAAGGCAGAAGAACCAGAGTTCAAATTGCCAACATCCACTGGATCATAGAAAAAGAAAGAGAGTTCCAGAAAAACATCTACTTCTGCTTCATTGACTATGCTAAAGCCTTTGACTGTGTTGATCACAACAAACTGTGGAAAATTCTTAAAGAGATGAGAATACCAGAACACCTTACCTGCGTCCTGAGAAACCTGTATGCAGGTCAAAAAGCAACAGTTAGAACGGAATATTAAACAACAGACTGGTTCAAAATTGGGAAAGGAATGTGTCAAAGCTGCATATTGCCACCCTGCTTATTTAACTTATGTGCAGAGTACATCATCAAAATGCCAGGCTGGATAAAGCACAAACTGGAATCAAGATTGTTAAGAGAGATTTCAAAAACCTCAGATATGAAGATGACACCACCCTTATGGGAGAAAGTGAAAAGGAACTGAAGAGTCTCATGATGAAGGTGATAGAAGAGAGTGAAAAAGCTGGCTTAAAACTCAGCATTTATAAAACATAGATCATGGTATCTGGTCTGATCACTTCATGGCAAATAGATGGGGGAACAATGGAAACAGTGACAGACTTTATTTTCTTGGACTCCAAAATCACTGTGAATGGTAACTGCAGGCATGAAGTCAAAAGATGCTTGCTTCTTGGAAGAAAAGCTATGACAAACCTAGACAGCGTATTAAAAAGCATAGGTGCTATTTGCTGACAAAGGTCTGAACAGGCAAAGCTATGCTTTTTCTAGTAGTCATGTAAGGTGTGTGAGTTGGACCATAAAGAAGGCAGAGTGCCAAAGAATTGATACTTTTGAACTGTGGTGTTGGAGAAGACTCTTGAGAATCTCTTGGACTGCAAGGAGATCAAATCAGTGAATCCTAAAGGAAATCAACCCTAAACATTCATTGAAGGGCTGATGTTGAAGCTGAAGCTCAAATGTTTGGCCACTTGATGCAAAGAGCCAACATTTTGGAAAAGACCCTGATCTGGCAAAGCCTGAATGCAGGAGGAGAACGAGATGACAGAGGATGAGAAGGTTGGATGGCATCACCGACTCATCGGACATGAGTTTGAGCAAGCTCCAGGAGATGGTGAAGGATAGGGAAGCCAGGAGCACTGCAGTCCATGAGATCATAAAGAGTTGGATATGACTGAACAACTGAACAACAATAATAACGTTTGAGAACCACTGATCTCTAAAGCACAGGTCTGCAAGCTCCAGGATCTAATGCCTGATGATCTGAGGTGGAGCTGTTGTAAAAATAATATAAATGAAGTCCACAATATATGTAATGCGCTTGAATCATCCTGAAACCATCCCCTTATCCCTTACCCTGTACCATAAAAAAATCTGTCTTCCATGAAATTGACCCCTGGTGCCAAAAAGGGTGGGCACCTGCTGCTTTAAAGGATATCTGCAAGTGACAGATGATGAGCGATGTCTTCATTTTTCACAGCTGTCCCACACATTGCAGGGCATCCAGCACCTCTGATTCCCACCCACAAAATACCAGTCAGATGCCCAGTGATGGCAACATAAAAATTAACCCTAAATTTCTAAAATGTTTCCTGGAAGGTGATATTATTCTTACTGAGAACTGCCAAGTTAGCTATTGGCTGAAGTCTCATCTTTGATTCTATCAATATCACTTCCATGGAGGCAATAGGAACCTAAGAGGCAACACAATTCAGAGTTCACAAGTTCAAAACCAAAGCATTTAGTAAGGCAGCCATAGGTTATCTGCCTGGAGTTGGCTAGAATTGTGTTCAAATGAAGATGTTGCTTTTTGGTAATTCTGAAGTGTAATTTAGCAGATGGAAGTGGAAAGGCATAAAATGAAGCAGAAACAAATTCTAATTCTAAATGTCCTAGGTTAGTGGTTGTTCTACTTCAGATTTCTCCTGAAGGTTCTAAAACATGGCTGGTTCACACAATTGGTTAGTTACAATTGAGCAGATAATTTTTATCACATGAATTTTGGTGCCATGAAGGAGTGAGAGTTTGTTAACCTTTATTGTTTTGTCAACCTCCTAGGAACCCAATCTATAGAATTCCTCAATCCTGACTAGTGCAAGAACTTCAGAACGTTCTTTAGTATAACTGTGAAAAATACTGAGATACTCAAGATTTTGTAAAGGAGATCCATTAGTAGCAGAAACTTAAACTAGCAATCAACATACGAGTTTAAAATAGATAAAAGGACTACATATTGAGAAGAAGTGAAGTGAAGTGAAGTCGCTCAGTTGTGTCCGACTTTTTGCCACCCCATGGACTTGCCTACTACTCTCCTCCGTCCATGGGATTTTCCAGGCAAGAGTACTGGAGTGGGTTGCCATTTCCTTCTCCAGAGGATCTTCCTGATCCAGGGATCGAACCCAGGTCTCCCAGACTGTAGGCAGACGCTTTACTGTCTGAGCCACCAGGGAAGTTCATATTGAGAATAAGAACTAAATCTCAGATTATGTTTATTGTATTAGTCAGGATACAGTCTGATAATCAGAGTTTTGAGGTGAAATATTAATGCAAGCCTAATATGAATTCTTGATAAATGACAGGAATAAATGGAACTTGGAGTTTCAAGTCCAATGAGCGGTGGCTGCGCTAGTGCAGGAGGGCCTAGAGGAGCTACTCCACATTCCAGGTCAGGAGGGGCGGCGGTGAGGAGATATCCCTCATCCAAGGTAAGGAGCAGAGTCTGAGCTTTGCTGGAGTAGCCGTGAAGAGATACTCCACGTCCAAGGTAAGAGAAACCCAAGTAAGACGGTAGGTGTTGCAAGAGGGTATCAGAGGGCAGACACACTGAAACCATAATCACAGAAAACTAGTCAATCTAATCACACTAGGACCACAGCCTTGTCTAACTGAATGGAACTAAGCCATGCCCTCTGGGGCCACCCAAGATGGGCGGGCATAGTGGAGAGGTCTGACAGAATGTTGTCCACTGGAGAAGGGAATGGGAAACCACTTCAGTATTCTTGCTTGAGAACCCCATGAACAGTATGAAAAGGCAAAATGATAGGATACCAAAGAGGAACTCCCCAGGTCAGTAGGTGTCCAATATGCTACTGGAGACCAGTGGAGAAATAACTCCAGAAAGAATGAAGGGATGGAGCCAAAGCAAAAACAATACCAAGCTGTGGATGTGACTGGTGATAGAAGCAAGGTCCAATGCTGTAAAGAGCAATATTGCATAGGAACCTGGAATGTCAGGTCCATGAATCAAGGCAAATTGGCTGTGGTCAAACAGGAGATGACAAGAGTGAATGTCAACATTCTAGGAATCAGCAAACTAAAATGGACTGGAATGGGTGAATTTAACGCAGATGACCATTATATCTACTACTTAGAAGAAATGGAGTAGCCATCATGGTCAACAAAAGAGTCCAAAATGCAGTACTTGGATGCAATCTCAAAATGACAGAATGATCTCTGTTCATCTCCAAGGCAAACCATTCAATATCACAGTTATCCAAGTCTATGCCCCAACCAGTAACGCTGAAGAAGCTGAAGTTGAACGGTTCTATGAAGACCTACAAGACCTTTTAGAACTAACACCCCAAAATGATGTCCTTTTCATTATAGGGGACTGGAATGCAAAAGTAGGAAGTCAAGAAACACCTGGAGTAACAGGCAAATTTGGCCTTGGAATACGGAATGAAGCAGGGCAAAGACCAATAGAGTTTTGCCAATAAAATGCACTGGTCATAGCAAACACCATCTTCCAACAACACAAGAGAAGACTCTACATATGGACATCCCCAGATGGTCAACACTGAAATCAGATTGATTCTATTCTTTGCAGCCAAAGAAGAAGCTCTATAGAGCCAACAAAAACAAGACCAGGAACTGACTGTGGCTCAGATCATGAACTCCTTTTGTCAAAACAAGACTGAAATTGAAGAAAGTAGGGAAAACCACTAGACCATTCAGGTATGACCTAAATCAAATCCCTTATGATTATACAGTGGAAGTGAGAAATAGATTTAAGGGACTAGATATATGATAAGAGTGCCGGATGAACCATGGATGGAGGTTTGTGACATTGTACAGGAGATAGGGATCAAGATCATCCCCATGGAAAAGAAATGCAAAAAAGCAAAATGGCTGTCTGAGGAGGGCTTACAAATAGCCGTGAAAAGAAGAGAAGTGAAAAGCAAAGGAGAAAAGGAAAGATATGAGCATCTGAATGCAGAGTTCCAAACAATAGCAAGAAGAGATAAGAAAGCCTTCCTCAGCAACCAATGCAAAGAAATGGAGGAAAACAACAGAATGGGAAAGACTACAGATCTCGTCAAGAAAATTAGAGATACCAAGGGAACATTTCATGCAAAGATGGGCTTGATAAAGGACAGAAATGATATGGACCTAATAGAAGCAGAAGATACTAAGAAGAGGTGGCAAGAATACACAGAAGAACTGTACAAAGAAGATTATCACGACCAAGATAATCATGATGGTGTGATCACTCACCTAGAGCCAGAAATCCTGGAATGGGAAGTCAAGTGGGCCATTGAAAGCATCACTACAAACAAAGCTAGTGGAGGTGATGGAATTCCAGTCGAGCTATTACAAATCCTGAAAGATGATGCTGTGAAAGTGCTGCACTCAATATGCCAGCAAATTTGGGAAACTCAGCAGTGGCCACAGGACTGGAAAAGGTCAGTTTTCATTCCAATCCCAAAGAAAGGCAATGCCAAAGAATGCTCAAACTACTGCACAATTGCACTCATCTCACATGCTAGTAAAGTAATGCTCAAAATTCTTCAAGACAGGCTTCAGCAATACATGAACTGTGAACTTCCAGATGTTCAAGCTGGTTTTAGAAAAGGCAGAGGAACCAGAGATCAAATTGCCAACATCTACTGGATCATCAAAAAAGCAAGAGAGTTCTAGAAAAGCATCTATTTCTGCTTTATTGACTATGCCAAAGCCTTTGACTGTGTGGATCACAATAAACTGTGGAAAATTCTGAAAGAGAATGGAATACCAGACCACCTGACCTGCCTCTTGAGAAACCTGTATGCAGGTCAGGAAGCAACAGTTAGAACTGGACTTGGAGCAACAGACTGGTTCCAAATAGGAAAAAGAGTATGTCAAGGCTGTATACTGTCACCCTGCTTATTTAACTTATATGCAGAATACATCATGAGAAACGCTGGGCTGGAAGAAACACAAGCTGGAATCAAGATTGCTGGGAGAAATATCAATAACCTCAGATATGCAGATGACACCACCCTTATGGCAGAAAGTGAAGAACTAAAGAGCCTTTTGATGAAAGTGAAAGAGGAGAGTGAAAAAGTTGGCCTAAAGCTCAACATTCAGAAAACAAAGATCATGGCATCTGGTCCCATCACTTCATGGGAAATAGATGGGGGAAACAGTGGAAACACGGGCAGACTTTATTTTGGGGGGCTCCAAAATCACTGCAGATGGTGATTGCAGCCATGAAATTAAAAGATGCTTACTCCTTGGAAGGAAAGTTATGACCAATCTAGATAGCATATTGAAAAGCAGAGACATTACTTTGCCAACAAAGGTCCATCTAATCAAGGCTATGGTTTTTCCTGTGGTCATGTATGGATGTGAGAGTTGGACTGTGAAGAAAGTTGAGCATCAAAGAATTGATGCTTTTGAACTGTGGTGTTGGAGAAGACTCTTGAGAGTCCCTTGGACTGCAAGGAGATCCAACCAGTCCATTCTAAAGGAGATCAATCCTGGCATTTCTTTGGAAGGAATGATGCTATAGCTGAAACTGCAGTACTTTGGCCACTTCATGTGAAGAGTTGACTCATCGGAAAAGACCCTGATGCTGGGAGGGATTGGGGGCAGGAGGAGAAGGGAAGACAGAGGATGAGATGGCTGGATGGCATCACTGACTCGATGGACGTAAGTCTGAGTGAACTCCGGGCGTTGGTGATGGACAGGGAGGCCTGGCATGCTGCGATTCATGGGGTTGCAAAGAGCTGGACATGAGTAAGCGACTAAACTGATTGACTGACTGGAGTTTCAATGAATTGTCTCTTTACACACTTTTTTTTTTTTTGCTTGTTTTCACTTGTTTTCTCCCCTCTGGAAAATTAACAGAGGAAAAATAATTCAAGTGAAATGCAGGCTTGTGACTTTAATGCTAACCAAATAATTGGCAGATAAGAGCAGTTCTGATTTAAGATAAATTTCTAGTGTGACATCTCTCTAATTAATCACTTGAAGTCTGACAGAATACAAGAAGGAAAGATACCCTCCTTCAAATCCATGTTCAAAGCTTCCACGGCATTTTCTGAGGTTTCATTTTATAAATGTTCAATAAATTTGTGTACCACTTCTGAAACCAATGTCTGTTTTCCTTTTCCTTTGTCTCTTCTTCAGAAGTTTTTACCGATATCAACAATTCCCATTTAAGGTGTAAACATCTCAATTAACCAAGAAACTTGTATTGAATATGTGACCTAAAATCAGATCCCTGTCTCTTAATCCTAGTGCTAGCCGTTCCTGATACAAGATAAGGAAGACACAACAAGATTAGAAATAAGACAATGCTGCAAGTGTAATGAAACCTAAGTGCAAAGCAGAGATGAAGCACAAAGGAGAGTGATTTTGATTCATTTTGACTGATAATCAGTGAAGAGGTGACTTTCATGTATTGAGAAGGAATAAATACACTTGACCGAGATAAGTAAGACACATATCCTCACACGTAAAAGTAGCAGTTAACAGCTTTACGGAGCATGTTATGTTGAACATTCTACAATATTGCCAGACTGACGTAACCTGAGAGATGTTTTCCGCTGTTAAACTTTTTTTTTTTGAAGTTCTGAGTTTTAACAACTGATAATTCACAATTTCATAATTTACTTGATTATTCCTCTACATTTGAATGTTTAGGGTGTTTCTATTTTTTCGTTTTAGAAAATCTACTGTGTATCAGTTCAGTTCAATTCAGTCGCTCAGTGTTGTCCAACTCTTTGCAACCCCATGAATTGCAGCACATCAGGCCTCCCTGTCCATCACCAACTCCTGGAGTTCACTCAAACTCATGCCCATCAAGCCGGAGATGCCATTCAGCCATCTCATCCTCTGTTGTCACCTTCTCCTCCTGCCCCCAATCCCTCCCAGCATCAGAGTCTTTTCCAATAGGTCAACCCTTTGCATGAGGTGGCCCCAAGTATTGGAGTTTCAGCTTTAGCATCAGTCCTTCCAATGAATACCCAGGACTGATCTCCTTTAGAATGGACTGGTTAGATCTCCTTGCAGTCCAAGGGACTTTCATGAGTCTTCTCCAACAGTTCAGTTCAGTCGCTCAGCCATGTCCGACTCTTTGCGACCCCATGAATCGCAGCACGCCAGGCCTCCCTGTCCATCACCAACCCTCAGAGTTCACTCAGACTCACATCCATCGAGTCCGTGATGCCATCCAGCCATCTCATCCTCTGTCATCCCCTTCTCCTCCTGCCCCCAATCCCACCACAGTTCAAAAACATCAATTCTTCAGCGCTCATATTTCTTCACAGTCCAACTCTCACATCCATACATGACCACAGGAAAAACCATAGCCTTGACTAGACGGACCTTTGTTGACAAAGTAATGTCTCTGCTTTTCAATATGCTATCTAGATTGGTCATAACTTTCCTTCCAAGGAGTAAGTGTCTTCTAATTTCATGGTTGTAATCACCATCTGCAGTGATTTTGGAGCCCGCCAAAATAAAGTCTGCCAGTGTTTCCACTGTTTCCCCCATCTATTTCCCATGAAGTGATGGGACCAGATGCCATGATCTTCGTTTTCTGAATGTTGAGCTTTAAGCCAACTTTTTCGCTCTCCTCTCTCACTTTCATCAAAAGGCTCTTTAGTTCTTCGCTTTCTGCCATAAGGGTGGTGTCATCTGCATATCTGAGGTTATTGATATTTCTCCCAGCAATCTTGATTCCAGCTTGTGTTTCTTCCAGCCCAGCGTTTCTCATGATGTATTCTGCATATAAGTTAAATAAGCAGGGTGACAGTGTACAGCCTTGACATACTCCTTTCCCTATTTGGAACCAGTCTGTTGTTCCAAGTCCAGTTCTAATTGTTGCTTCCTGATCTGCATACAGGTTTCTCAAGAGGCAGGTCAGGTGGTCTGGTATTCCCATCTCTTTCAGAATTTTCCACAGTTTATTGTGATCCACACAGTCAAAGGCTTTGGCATAGTTAATAAAGCAGAAATAGATGTTTTTCTAGAACCCTCTTGCTTTTTTGATGATCCAGCAGATGTTGGCAATTTGATCTCTGGTTCCTCTGCCTTTTCTAAAACCAGCTGGAACATCTGGAAATTCATGGTTCACATATTGCTGAAGCCTGGCTTGGGGAATTTTGAGCATTACTTTACTAGCGTGTGAGATGAGTGCAATTGTGCGATAGTTTGAGCCTTCTTTGGCATTGCTTTTCTTTGGGATTGGAATGAAAACTGACCTTTTCCAGTCCTGTGGCCACTGCTGAGTTTTCCAAATTTGCTGGCATATTGAGTGCAGCACTTTCACAGCATCATCTTTCAGGATTTGTAATAGCTCAACTGGAATTCCATCACCTCCACTAGCTTTGTTTGTAGTGATGCTTTCAATGGCCCACTTGACTTCCCATTCCAGGATTTCTGGCTCTAGGTGAGTGATCACACCATCGTGATTATCTTGGTTATGAAGAATTTTTTTGTACAGTTCTTCTGTGTATTCTTGCCACCTCTTCTTAGTATCTTCTGCTTCTATTAGGTCTACATCATTTCTGTCCTCTATCGCGCCCATCTTTGCATGAAATGTTCCCTTGGTATCTCTAATTTTCTTGACGAGATCTGTAGTCTTTCCCATTCTGTTGTTTTCCTCCAGTTCTTAGCATCGGTTGCTGAGGAAGGCTTTCTTATATCTCCTTGCTACTGTGTATAGCTTTCTTAAAGTTCTGCTTGCAAAGATACCACCTTGGGAAGTGAAGAAAAGAAAACCGGTGTTAGTCTTAGCTTACAGACATTGCATATAATCATCACAAATTGGAAAATAGGTAAAAATGTACAGTATTTGGACTCTTAGAGGATATACAGAGATTCAGAGTTACTTTCTATACCCAATTTTATAGTTTGGCAGGACTATTGCAAATATATTTGTTTTTATTACAACTAATTAATTTTGAATCTGTGTGTATTTTGCTGTATGGTAACATAATTAAGAAGTCTACAGATTGCACATCAAAATAGGAGGGTTAGACATCATATCTGTAATTAAATTTAATCTCTACTTTAACCTATTGTTTAACTTGATGGCAGAGAAACTTAATTTCGGCACTTCTAGGTAAAATCAGTAAATTTAGTTGCTTCAGTGTTATTCCATTAAATTGGTATTTTTCCCCTTTCACTTTTTTTGTAGTTGGGGGAGGGCATGGCATCCTCTCTAGTATTCTTGCCTAGAGAATCCCATGAATGAGGAGCCTGGTGGGCTGCAGTCCATGGGGTCACAAAGAGTTGGACACAACTAAAGCAACTGAACACGTATCTCAATGCAGGGAGAATGTTAGGTATAGGAAGAGGTGGCTATATAGCATCACGACATGAGAAGTTAACATGAAATACAGACCCATATCCAGTGAAATGCAGAGTTCCAAGTGGCCTTTGGCCATTTTCATCTCTTCATCTAGTATCAGTCCAGGTGTCCATGTTTGCAGTTGGGTTGAACACTCTGTATCTGGGAAAACTCCATGATAGGATAGAGGGGCTAAGGCTCTCTCCCTGCAATTAACTTCTTGTCTGTCTCTGAGGCCTGGGAGAGGTGTGGGGCTTCCTTGACGCCTTGGGAAATCACTGGGGTTGCTTCAGGCACTTCAAGCCCTTATGTTCCAGATAACCAGTCCTATTGTGCCTACTTGGGGTGACATGGGGAACTCCTGCTACGGTTTCTCAGGGTCTCAGCTTTATTATAATTACTTATATTTAAAGGGGCTTATATAATTCTCTATTATTGAGTCACCACATATCTTGTAGGGCTCCTGCACCCTCTCTCATAATCCTGTACCCTTTCTCATACCACTACCTGGAGGTGCATTCAGGACTCCATCTTGGAAACGATCTTCAGTGCCATAACTGGCTAGTCTTCAACTTATCTTTCACCCACAGTCCAGAGAGATTTTCATTAAAACTTATTTTTTCTTAAATGAGAAATAATATCTCAACCATCATTGTCCCATATTTCCCTTATGATGTAACCATTAGTTTTTGTGATAGTTTTGTTTGTTTAAATTAAAGACTGGGGATTTGATACCTTTCTTGCTGTTTCCGTCTGAGGAAAATGGAAGCTTAAGGTCTAAAAGCCTAAAAAAAATAAACAAACAGAAAATTTCTGTCTATTTCTCTTCACTAAGAACAACTATAAATATGGAAATGCTGCTGCTGCTTCTGCTGCTAAGTCACTTCAGTCATGTCAGACTCTGTGTGACCCCATAGATGGCAGCCCACCAGGCTCCCCCGTCCCTGGGATTCTCCAGGCAAGAACACTGGAGTGGGTGGAAATGCTGCAAGAGGCAACAGAAAGAGAAATCTGAAAAGTGATGAGGAAGGTAAGTCGATTAGGAAATCTAGGACCAGAGGAACAGAGCACCAGGGCCTCTTAGGACTCCCATCTAGCTGAAGGAGGCATGTCATACCTGGCATTACCCACCCTCAATTTGGCAACAGAAGACAGCCCATGTAGGCTCATTCCCCACCCAGACTGATGATTCCAGAGGACAATGTCAGTAAAACAGGCAGCATCCACAGATGATGGATCCACTGGGATCCCTGCTGAAAATAAGTGGCCAGGGAAACTTTCTTTTCCCACTGGGCCTGAGACTCTCTTCTCCCACCCAGAGATACCAGGAGCTGGGTGGGTCTGGCCAGGAGTTTTGACACAACCAGTGGCTGGACAAATAAGTCTCTTCATCCCAGGACTGAGATTCCTCTCCCCCAGTGAGAGATGTGGGAGCAGCCAGGGGGCACTGGTGATGGAGGTCCTGCTGTAACAGTGGCTGCCATGAGAATGCTCTGTGGACCTCTGATCTTTTCTCCAAACCTAGAGACTTCCATGATAGCTCAGTTGGTAAAGAGTCTTCCTACAATGCAGGAGACCCTGGTTTGGTTCCTGGGTTGGGAAGATCTGCTGGAGAAGGGATAGGGTACCCACTCCAGTGTTCTTGGGCTTCTCTGATGGCTCAGCTGGTAAAGAATCTGCCTGCAATGTGGGAGACTTGGGTTTGATCCCTGGGTTGGGAAGATCCCCTGGAGAAGGGAAAGACTACCCACTCCAGTATTCTGGCCTAGAGAATTCCATGGACTGTATAGTTCATAGGGTCGCAAAGAGTCGGACACGACTGAGTGACTTCCACTTTTTTTTCACAGAGGCACCAGAGGAAGCTCTTTTTCTTCTGAGAGTAACAGCAGGGACCAGTGAGCAATCTAGAGGCACCAAATCAACCAAGCCCATCAAAATCCCACTGCAGAGCCTCTGGGAATTTTGTGGTTAGTGGAACTACAACCTACACAAATAGGCCAGGGCTTGTGTGTTAAACAGGGCAACTGCCTGCTAAGATAAAAGCGTTAACTAAGATCACAGTCTCCTAATATAATAGACAAAATATCCAGTATGTAACAGAAAATCAACGGTCACCCCTCAGACAGACATACCTCAGTCCCTCCTGTTGTTTCCTGACTACCTCAGCCAACTCACTTACTCTGGCAACTGTTACACTCTCTATAGAGGACCATTATTTGCATAGCAGTGGTCATTCAAGCAGGGAGAAGTCAAGCTTTTTAAAAGCATCTCATCTAAGGTGATCACAGAGCCTTCTCATATCCCAAAGCATAGCTAAAACTAAATTGTAACATGAAACAGAATGGAAAGTTGCTGTATTCATTTTCTAGGCCTTCATAACATATTACTGTAAACGTGGTGGATTAAGCAACAGAAATGTATTTCCTCATAGTTCTGAAGTCTGGAAGCCCACAGTCTGACGGCCAGCAGGGCCGCATCCCTAGGAAGGCTCTAGAGGAGAATCCTTTCTTGCTTCTTCCAGCTTCTAGTGTTCTTTTGCTTATAGACCCAGAACTCAAACCTTGACCTCTGGAAACCGATTCTGCATTTTTCCTCTCTGTGTATTTCTGTGTCCTTTTCTGTCTCATACAAGGACACTCTCATTGGATTTAAGGCCTACCCTAATACTGTTAGATTTCCTTATTCCTTGCCTTGATCATACCTGCAAACTTCCTATTTCCAAATAAAGCTACATTCTGAGGTTATGAGTGACCATGAACTTTTGGAGGACACTATTCAACCCACTTAGAGAAGAGAATTACAGTGTATAGAAGAAGAAGGAGGAGGAGAGGGATAGAGGGAGCGGGGAGGGGAAGAAGGAGAAGAAACTAAATATCTCAGTTTTGAGAATCCAAATATTTTATGTACAATGAAAACAAAATAACTTTCTTGCCAAAATATCTTCAGGCTCAATTAAGATATGGATTTGACATATTAAATAATATAAACAACAATAAAAACATGAAAGGGGAGAAATAAGATATAAGTAAGATTACCAGGCATTGCCTATATTTTTTTGTTCATAATACTGCTGCTGCTACTAAGTCACTTCAGTCGTGTCTGACTCTGTGCGACCCCATAGAGGGCAGCTCACCAGGCTCCCCCATCCCTGGGATTCTCCAGGCAAGAACACTGGAGTGGGTTGCCATTTCCTTCTCCAATGCATGAAAGTGAAAAGTTAAAGTGAAGTTGCTCAGTTGTGTCTGACTGTTCGGGATCCAGCCCACCAAGCTCCTCCGTCCATGGGATTTTCCAGGCAAGAGTACTGGAGTGGGGTGCCACTGCCTTCTCCTGTTCATAATACATGCATATTCTATTTTAGATAACTGGTATTTATATATTTCATTTAGTCCCTTTTATATTTGTATGCTCCTCTAGTGAAAAGACCACACCTCATTCATCTTTGCCCAACATAAAATTTTACACTCTTAAGATACCTCTGATACTTGTATTAGTAAGTCCAGAATACACTAGAACACACACAATATAGCAATACTTTATGTTAAAACAGAAAATAAGAACACATGAATTATTTCATCTGCAAACTGAAAAATCCACTTCAATCAGCTTAGAAATGCCTTAAAAATTTTTATTACAGAAAGCGGAGAGGTAGAACCAGCTTTGATATTGACTGATACAAAGCTTCAATAATTTCATTAAGGTTTGTATCTTATGGCTGATTCCCTTTGTGGTTGGCAGGTAACTGCCAGGAGCAATTGGTAAAGACCTCTTAGAAATCTCTTTCAGCCTTCTCTTCTGAAAGATGAAGGAACTTGTCCCCAAGGAAATTAACTATTCGGCCCAGAGTAACAGTGACACAAATCTGTTCATGTTCGGTTCAGTTCAGTTCGGTTCAGTTCAATCGCTCAGTTGTTTCCGACTCTTTGCAACCCCATGAATTGCAGCACGCCAGGCCTCCCTGTCCATCACCAACTCCCAGAGTTCACTCAGACTCATGTCCATTGAGTCAGTGATGCCATCCAACCATCTCATCCTCTGTCGTTCCCTTCTCCTCCTGCCCTCAATCTTTCCCAGAATCAGGGTCTTTTCAAATTAGTCAGCTCTTCGCATCAGGTGGCCAAAATACTGGAGCTTCAGCTTTAACATCAGTCCTTCCAGTGAACACCCAGGACTGATCTCCTTTAGGATAGACTGGTTGGATCTCCTTGCAGTGCAAGGGACTCTCATGAGTCTTCTCCAACACCATAGTTCAAAAGCATCAATTCTTTGGCGCTCAGCTTTCTTCACAGTCCAACTCTCACATCCATACATGACCACTGGAAAAACCATAGCCTTGACTAGACAGACCTTTGATGGCAAAGTAATGTCTCTGCTTTTGAATATGCTATCTAGGTTGGTCATAACTTTCCTTTCAAGGAGTAAATGTCTTTTAAATTCATGGCTGCAATCACCATCTGCAGTGATTTTGGAGCCCCCAAAATAGTAACCATTATACCCATAATGGTTAATTTGGCAGGAAAACAAGCTTATTCATCAATGCATCATCACATGGCCAACTTAAGTTCTCCACTGAACAAAAGAAAATGAAAACAAACGCATTATCAGGTTACAAACATAAAGCAATGAGCTGCTCTATTGTTTGCTCTGTTTGTTTTCATAGCAGCATCTATTCACCTATACATCTGTGATCCTATGTGAGCACCTCATTTCTATCTTCAGAGAAGAAAGCACCATAAAATAGTGAATGGAAATAGGACAAATAGAATAAAAATCAGGAGACAACTTCTAGTCTCAGAAAAGCCATTTTCTATTTATGTGCCAGTGGGAGGAGGGCCTGGCAAACCACTTTCCCATCTACAACCTTTCTAAATCTCTGCCTAGTCCATTCTTCCTTCTATTTTTCTTTTTCTTTTTTTTCCCTCAGGTTCCCAGTGATCTCTGTGGTTTCAGTTTCAATGTCCCTTTTTCAGAGGAAGATTTCCTGAACTTCTTATCTAAATTAAACCATCCTGCTGTGATCTCTGATTACAACGTTTTATTTTCTTCCAGAATTTGTGATACTTACTAACAGATCATATTTATCCCTGTCTCTGCTATTAGATTTAAGACTCATGAGGACAAAATCCATGTCTGTTTTATTCATAGCCATATCCTTGATACCTCTCTTGTCCAACACTCAGAAAACTCTCAATAAGAATTGATAAATAAATTAAAGTCTGAAGGTCTTGATTTCCTTCCCTATAAATTATGAATAATGATCACAGGGTTGTTATAATCAATGTGAATTAATATATATTTTGCAGATAGTAATCCAGTATAAGGTGTTATTATTTAAATAAAACTAACTTTCATCAGTAATAGTGTGTCTCAGTATAAATGCTTACAGACAACATTTTATAAACATACTTCTCTATCATAATAAACACATTTTAAAACATGCTGGACAACATGCAATTCAAAGCTTTTGGATTTGACATGGACCTGCTAAAATATGCAAATTTCCTGGGGGAACGTTATCTGGTTTCCAATTATGATCCTGATTGAGAATGTTGTAGTTTGAAGAAGTGATTTACAATAACAAGAGAATGCTAGTTGAACTGTGATGGGTGGACTTATCATGTGGGGCAAGAACTAAAGTTACCTGTGTCCAGGAAACAGATGGCATTCCAATTCAACAATGCAAATCCATAGATTGCTTATGAAAGAAATGAATTCAGGAGATTATAAAGTCAAACTGTTACTTTTAAGGGGAAATTATTGGCCGAGTTTCCAATAATTTGGCTTGTCATCCCCAACATCTGTTGCTTTTGCTGTTATACCACTTAGCTCCTGATGACAAATTGAACAAGATCAGAGCTGGTGCATGATAACTAATAAGCATCTTCATGGGTAGAATCAGTTAACATCAAGCACAGGACACTCGCATCACAGTGTGAAATTTCCTGGTAGAAGCCTCTCCATTTTTATTGTCCTTACATAATTCTTGCATTCCTCATGAATACCTAATTTTACTCATCCCTCCCAGAAAAGATCTTAATTATACTATCCTACTTGCAAAAGTAGCGCTAAAAGAAACACACGTGTAATATAGTTATGAGAATATCTGATACATGTTTTCTGATGTAAGATTATCTATCACAGTTCTATCTATAATGAAACTGAAAAAAACAAACAACAAAAAAAACCCTACATCGAAAGAATACAAAATGATTTGGCTCTGCCTTCTGCTTGGCCCATCTGCTGTTATTTTTTTCCCCCTACTGGCAAAATGTTAGACAATATTTCAACTTAGCATCTCATAGACAGTTACACAACAGAATAGATACACTATATTAATGTTTCATTTACTTAATTCTAAACTGTTTTGTTTCTCCCCTCAGTTAACAGCAAGGCTAAGTAGATCATCATGCTTTATCTGATACAGATATTTTCACCATGTCTTCTTAAGAAATAACATTACATATCTATCTTTCCTTCATGCTATATAATGGATAAACTGGAGTTCACTGATCCTATTGTTCCACAGATGAAAAAACTGCTGTATAATGTTATAAAAGACCCAGTTGATTTTAGGTAAGGATGACAGTCTCAGGAATGAAACCTAGAATGTATGCCATCCATTGAATTAAAATTTTAAAATAACTCCTATCTGAAATAGACCTTCAATGATGTAAGTTCATAATTGCCTACTAAGGATAGACTTGGTACTGTAAATAAAACCTTCATTTTGCTAAAAGTGAAAAAACACTGACTTTAATTTCATCATACATTTACTATTCAGTCATTCTTTACATTTTTTATTTAATCTGCATGACCTCAGGCCTTACCAGGTTTGGATAAGTATGAGGTTACATGACTTTTAACACTCAGTTTTCCGTAACTATTAGCTCTAATTTTTATGGTGGCAGAACCTCAACTTCCCCAGTAGACATAATTATTTTTGGGAATCCCCAAAAGAGAGTTTATATGATCTCTGAATAAATTATTTCATATTCTTCTGCTCTTACATATTTGCCAAAAATCTGATGCTCCTGTGTGACTGTGGGGACTTCCTGAAAGTGTGAATTTTTGCTGGGAGCCATGTCCTCCTCTATTACTTGGTCAAAATAGAGATTTTTTTTTCATGGGTCACCATCTAAACCCTCTTATCCTGCAGGCTGGGGTAGGGTGGGACAATTACTTTGCACCTACCTCTGTGAAATTCTGCCATAAGGACCTCTAAATTAGCATTTCTTTCTCAAAGTTTTACAATATCCCTTTTCACGATCCCTTTAGTGTCTTCCCGTTGTTGCTCTTTCTGCCCAGGACAAAGTATCTCTTAGGCTGGATCAGAACAGGTGTATCTTGTCTTCCATTTCCTCATCTTATCTCCCCAATAATCAGTACAAAAAGACAAAGAAAAAAGTGAAAGTAACAAACCCCATTCTCTTTTTCTGTATTACAATTCATTCCAAATAAAACAAAATGCATATCAAAACTAGCAAAATGATTTTCAGGTTTTCCTAATCCACTGTTCTGCAAAGAACCAGCCTGAGTCCCAGCTTTACTCAGAACAAAAAGTTACTGAGCATCTACTTGATCCAGACCTGTATTAAGCACTGGATCAGAAATAAAAATAAGGCTCCATCTCTACCTTTTTCAGTGAGCTTTAGTTCAAGAACTGACATACAATGATACAAATATAAACTAATTAAATGCAGTGTCATAAATATAATATTAAAGATAACTAGGTGTTGTGTTCATACATGAGGATGAGTACTTTGGCAGGGTACAGCATTTAGAGAAAAGATTCTCAGAGATACTGACACGGTGCATTTGAGTCATATGTTGGTGGGTGTATGAAAAGGCTGATTTGGATCTCATTAGCTAGAGAAAAAGACCAAGGGCATCCAGCAATACAATGAGTAAAATCAAAGTGTTCTCAAATGCTCACAGACTTCTTTGGGAAACAGAAGTTCTGTGAGGCTGGTGTGTAAGGTAGAACAAAGGGAACTGGAAGGAGAAGAAGTTTGCAGTAAGATTGCCATATTGAGGTATATGGACTTTACCCTGTTAGACGATGAGTGGCTTTTGGAGTCCTTAAACTGACCTACAATTATGTGTGGTCATAATACTGGAAATACTTTGCAAAATTGATTGGAAGTGAAGTGAAGTGAAGTTGCTCAGTCGTGTCCGACTCTTTGCGACCCCATGAACTATAGCCTACCAGGCTCCTCGGTCCATGGGATTTTCCAGGCAAGAATGCTAGAGTGGGTTGCCATTTCCTTCTCCAGGGGATCTTTCCAACCCAGGGATTGAAACTGGGTCTCCCACATTGTAGTCAAATGCTTTACCGTCTGAGCTTTACATGTTGTCATAATACTGGAAAAACTTTGCAAAACTGATTGGAGCAGGGAGAAATTGTTGGAATGAGGATGAGTTTCGGTGCTTTTGAAAAAAATCCAGGCTATATGTGAATAGAGCTGGAATTAAGGACAGAGATGGGATAGAGAGAAAAAAAAATTTGAGATGATTTAGAGTCTGGATGTGAGAAGGAAAGAGAGAGAGGAGTCACTGCTGGTTTTGAAATTTCTATCATGGTCTATAAGAAGAAAGGTGCTATGAGAGGTAAATACAAACAGAGGAATAGGTTTTTTAAAACTTCATATTACCAAAAAAATGAGTAAGTGTTTGGTAGATAGAATAACACTCCTCAAAGATGTCTGTGTTCTAATCTCTAGAACCTGTGAGTATGCTGCTGTTGCTGCTAAGTTGCTTCAGTCATGTCCGACTCTGTGCAACCTCATAGACGGCAGCCCCTAGCTTAGAGTTAAAGGGGCTTTTCAGATGTTGTTAGGCAAGGATTTTGACTTGGGAGATTATCCTGAATTATTCAGCTGGATTCAGTGTAATCACAAAGCTACTAATGAATAGAAAAACAATAAAATCAAAGTCAGAGAAAGGAGATGTGATGATGGAAGCATAGGTTAGAGTGATGTCTTTGAAGATGGATCAAGAGACAATAAGGCAAAGGAATGCTGGTACCCCTAGCAACTAGAAAAGGTAAGGAAACAGATTATCCCTGAGAGCCTCCAGAGACAATGCAGTTCTGTAGACATCCTGATTGTAGACCCATGTCTGCATCCTGATGTACAGAATCATAAGAGAACTCATGTTGTTTTAAGTCAGGAAGTTTTGGTATCAATCTGATATATCCAGATGATCTCTGTGCATGTTAACTAAAAGTACTTCAGCATTTTTTCCTCAGTGGAAAAATATAGAATTCTTCAGTATCATTAATATTTGTATTTATATTTCAGATCACTTAAGAAGAGGTGGGAGTGATCCAGGAAGAGTAAACAACTTGGGCAAAGGCCGCTATTCTAAATGCCTAAGAGGGGATCTCTACCTAGGGTCTGCTTGACCTGCATTTTGCCAGTGTCACTGGCATTCTTCATGTTGGTTCTTAACTCTAGCAGCCCTTTTCAGAAGTGAAAGCCCTTTTCAGGCAATGGTTGCCACATGTTTCTGGGTGGTTTGATTCTAGTTCTTGGACTTTTCTCTGCAACCCTTGCTCTGATGACCTAGTCTGGACTCCCTTTTCTTGAAAATATGCCCTTGCAGATTTTGTCACTTGCAAGCTGTGTGAATTCGTACAACATATAAATCTCTGGGTTGGACAGTCAGTCACTCACCCATCAAATGGGGACAATAATGGCAACTCAATCCTTGATTGAGTTAGGATTCTGAGGTTGCCATTTGGCTTTCTGATGCAAAGCAGCAACAGGTCAAAGGCACTCAAGCTCAGAGTAAGCAGAACAAGAGCCACATTTAACCTTCTTGCCAGCAGGACCCAGTCCACATGGCTTCTTATTGCCATTTTCTTTCCCCATGAGCCTTCACATCTGACTGCAGGAAGAGAGACCCGTATTTCTTCTGGATTCATAAGCGAGCTGAGTGAGGGCATGAAATAAGTTTCCTTTAGAAGCCTTGGTGGTACAGTTGGTGTTTGAAAGACTTTCCAGCAGAAAGTCTTATCATAAATTACAAGTAATGAGAGGGGCTGCAATAGTTGATCCTAGCATTAACCTATATATTTTCTATTTTTCCCATTCACTTGTGAGCAGGTGCAATTTCTTTAGATACACCCTTTTCACTCTCCTGTTTACTCCTTCTTCCTATGCCAGTCCACACCACTGACTTGAAGATCTGAGCAGATGGATAATGCGGTTTGTAGAGAGTAGAAATATTTCTTCCTCCCATTTCCAATTAATGGAATTTTGGCAATGCCTATCCTAAGGTATATGAATATTTTGATGTGGACTTCGAGGAAAATAGGCCCAATTAGCATCTATTGAGTATTAAGTATATGAGAAGCACAGTGCTAGGTATTTTATATATATTCTTATGTAAAACATATCAACTTTAGAACTTTGGTGTTAACATGTCCATTTTATGGATGATTAGCTGATAATAGAGCTTCCCTGGTAGCTCATCTGGTAAAGAATCTGCCTACAATGCAGGAGACCCTGCTTCAATTACTGGATTGGGAATATCCCCTGGAGAAGGGAATGGAAACCTATTCCAGTATTCTTGCCTGGGGAATCCCCATGGACAGAGGAGCCTGGTCCTCTGGGTCCATGGGGTCGCAAAGGGTCAGACACAACTGCATGACTAAGCACAGCACTGTGGGATCTGGTGCAGAAATTCTACAACCTGAAATGAGAAGACTTGGTTGTGTACACAATTTTGTACACACTAGCCATGTGACTTATGACAAGTTTCAAGTCTTTCTGAGATTCATTATTACTGGTGGCATCACATATGTAATGATGAGTGGGAACAGGACTTGAATAAAAACTGGGTGTTTCAATTTTGGGTTCCAGCTCTGCAATTAATGGGTTTTATGATTTGGGGGATATCACTTATCCTGCCTAGATTTTAGTGTTTTATTTATTTATTTTTTAATTTTTTATCTGTAAAATCAGAATACTATGGAAGACTTATTCTTTGTAGGTCTGAAATTTTATTAGACTTAGAATTGCAGCTTTAATAATAATTTCACTCAGGCAGCTAGTGGGAGCAATTCTAATTGCTCACTGAAACAGACTTCATCTTCCTCAAACAATGAAATACTACCCTGACCAGTCTCAGCTCCAGCTAGATACATTTGCAAAACATCCTTCAACTTGAAATAGAAATTTATTGCTCAACCATCTGTTACAATTAAGAAAAGGTTTGAAAATGTTTTCTATGTGTTTGACTAATCATGTTTTAGGGCCCTGTGGGTACTTTACAAATTACATGCTGTCTCTTCTCGGCATCATTAAAAATCTGGGATCTATTTCCAAAATTTACCAGCTCTCTATCTCTCTCTTATTGTTTTCCCTATTCTTTTTTTTTTTTCCAAAGAAACTTGTTTAGAGTCTCAAATGGGACAGAGGAAGCAAATATGCTCCAATGTGAAGTTGGTCCATAGCTAAGTATTTGTAATTTGTGTTTGATGATAAGGACTTGGCTGGTATCATCCATGACAAGTTAAGCCATTAAGACCTAATGACTGAGTTAGAACTGGTGGAATTTCTGGTTGCTCCTTATCCCGTTTAAGAAAATAGTGGTGCTGGGAAAACTGGTCAACCACTTGTAAAAGAACAAAACTAGATCACTTTCTAACACCATACACAAAAATAAACTCAAAATGGATTAAAGATCTAAACGTAAGACCGGAAACTATAAAAGTCCTAGAGAAGAACATAGGCAAAACACTCTCCAACATAAATCACAGCAGGATCCTCTATGACCCACCTCCCAGAATACTGGAAATAAAAGCAAAAATAAACAAATGGGATCTAATTAAAATTAAAAGCTTCTGCACAACAAAGGAAACTATAAGCAAGGTGAAAAGACAGCCTTTGGAATGGGAGAAAATAATAGCAAATGAAGCAACTGACAAACAACTAATCTCAAAAATATACAAGCAACTCCTACAGCTCAATTCCAAAAAAATTAACGACCCAATCAAAAAATGGGCCAAAGAACTAAACAGACATTTCTCCAAAGAAGACATATGGATGGCTAACAAACACATGAAAGATGCTCAACATCACTCATTATCAGAGAAATGCAAATCAAAACCACAATGAGGTACCACTTCACACCAGTCAGAATGGCTGCAATCCAAAAGTCTACAAGCAATAAATGCTGGAGAGGGTGTGGAGAAAAGGGAACCCTCTTACACTGTTGGTGGGAATGCAAACTAGTACAGCCACTATGGAGAACAGTGTGGAGATTCCTTAAAAATTGCAAATAGAACTGCCTTATGACCCAGCAATCCCACTGCTGGGTATACTCACTGAGGAAACCAGAATTGAAAGAGACACATGTACCCCAATGTTCATCGCAGCACTGTTTATAATAGCCAGGACATGGAAACAACCTAGATGTCCATCAGCAGATGAATGGATAAGAAAGTTGTGATACATATACACAATGGAGTATTACTCAGCCATTAAAAAAAAAACATTTGAATCAGTTCTAATGAGGTGGATGAAACTGCAGCCTATTATATACAGAGTGAATTAAGCCAGAAAGGAAAACACCAATACAGTATACTAACACATATATATGGAATTTAGAAAGATGGTAATGATGACCCTGTATGCAAGACAGCAAAAGAGACACAGATGTTTAGAATGGACTTTTGGACTCTGTGGGAGAGGGCAAGGGTGGGATGATTTGGGAGAATGGCATTGAAACATGTATACTATCATATAAGAAACAAATCGCCAGTCTATGTTCGATACAGGATACAGGATGCTTGAAGCTGGTGCACGGGGATGATCCAGAGAGAGGATAATGGGTGGGAGGTGGGAGAGGGGTTCAGGATTGGGAACTCATGTACACCCGTGGCTGATTCATGTCAGTATATGGCAAAACCAATACAGGATCGTAAAGCAAAATAAAGTAAAAATAAAAATTAAAAAAATAAAGAAAAAATAGTGATACAGTATGAGTCCTAAATTACAAATGACCCACCCATGTAGTCAGTCTCAGGCGGAAGCTCTGGAAACCTCTCATCTCACTTTACCTTTCCACACTTCTCAGCACTCTTACTTTTTATCTCTGTGTTTCATCTTATCCTTACATTTAGGGAGGTAAGAGGTAAAAATTAGCATTTGGACTCTGTTTCATTATACTTCATAATGTGGGGAATGATCTTTCCTTTCTGTAATGGGAGAGATGAACTCCTCTTAAAGATACTGCCCTTAGTGACATTTTCAAGTGCTTCTGTCAGATTTGTTATGGTGGGATGGTGAGGTTCTTTCTTCCTACCTTTATCTCCATGCATGTCTGTCTCCTGGGTCCATAGTTTCTGCTCTTGTAAAAGGGAAGCTCGCCTTGTAGCTGAAGGGCTGGCTATCAGTGATGATTTGAGGATGATGAGAGGGGATCCTGGTCACTGACAGCTGGGTCTTTTCCACTCTATTTCCACAATTTCTGGAGCAGTCTTTCTCAATATTCCTACCCTAGGGGAACCATTGAAATGATACTGGGATGTCAGGGAACCTCTGCATAAAAACTATTAGAGCAATAGTTCATGGTGCCTAGGGATTACCAGTAAGTAAATAAAATAATCCTGCAATAATTGCCAATGTTCTCTTAAATAGAGAATGATATTTTTCTGTGGATCTATTTATTTGACCAAATTATTAGCCTATTTTTTGTAGTTCCTCTTCCCCACAGAGGAAATAAACTCTATGCAAGCCAGTAATATTGATAAAGAAAAGTTCAGGCCTTCTTTTTCTTAAATTTTGTACTTGATTTTAAAAAATCTTAAGTAGGTTTAAAAGTCTTTGCACAAATTTCCATTATACAAGCTGCTGATCAGGCTTTTCTCTATTTAAAGAATAACATTACAGTCCAACTTCTTGGGGAAAAAAATTCAACTAGAATTTTTTTTTTTTTTTGAAAAAGGCAGATTTTATTGGACTTATTTTCATCACTGTGTTTGTAGTTTTTTTTTTTAATTTTTATTTTTACTTTATTTTACTTTACAATACTGTATTAGTTTTGCCATACATTGACATGAATCCACCACGGGTGTACTTGCGTTCCCAAACATAAACCCCCCTCCCACCTCCTTCCCCATAACATCTCTCTGGGTCATCCCCATGCACCAGCCCCAAGCATCCTGTATCCTGCATCAGACATAGACTGGCGATTCGTTTCTTACATGATTGTATACATGTTTCAATGGCATTCTCCCAAATCATCCCATCCTCTCCCTCTCCCTCAGAGTCCAAAAGTCCGCTCTACACATCTGTGTCTCTTTTGCTGTCTTGCATATAGGGTTATCATTACCATCTTTCTAAATTCCATATATATGTGTTAGTATGCTGTATTGGTGTTTTTCTTTCTGGCTTACTTCACTCTGCATAATCGGCTCCAGTTTCATCCATCTCATTAGAACTGATTCAAATGTTTTCTTTTTAATGGCTGAGTAATACTCCATTGTGTATATGTATCACAACTTTCTTATCCATTCATCTGCTGATGGACATCTAGGTTGTTTCCATGTCCTGGCTATTATAAACAGTGCTGCGATGAACATTGGGGTACACGTGTCTCTTTCTATTCTGGTTTCCTCGGTGTGTATGCCCAGCAGTGGAATTGCTGGGTCATAAGGCAGTTCTATTTGCAATTTTTAAGGAATCTCCACACTGTTCTCCATAGTGGCTGTACTAGTTTGCATTCCCACCAACAGTGTAAGAGGGTTCCCTTTTCTCCACACCCTCTCCAGCATTTATTGCTTGTAGACTTTTGGATCGCAGCCGTTCTGACTGGTGTGAAATGGTACCTCATTGTGGTTTTGATTTGCATTTCTCTGATAATGAGTGATGTTGAGCATCTTTTCATGTGTTGGCTACCGAGCATCAGCTAGAATTTTAAGACTAGCTTAGATCTGTCTATTTTTCAAATATTTTAGAACTCAAAGGCAAACAAAGTACGCTTCTGTTAAAAAAGGGCCAAATCATCCTGTAAAGGGCTAGACGGTCAATACTTTAGACTTTGCAAATCTTATGGTTTCTGTACAACTATTCAGTTCTGCTGTTGTAGGAAAACAGCTGAGGAAAAACAGCTTTGGATGATATATAAAGAAATGGACATGGCTGTGTTTAAAACACATGGCTCTGTTTGTGAAAATGTTTTCACGCAAACTGGATTTGGCCTGTGGGCTGTAGTTTGCCTGTGGTGAACAACTGGTTTAAGTCAAAGAAAGATTTAATTTTCTAAATGTAGGCTTGGTATATTTAATTTAAATAAAGATGCTAATTTTAGTAATGCGAATTACAACATGAAAGTTTATTGACAGGGTTGAATACAGAAAAGTTACTAAAATCATAAGGCAAGATAATATAAAATATATACCCTAAATACAATTTCATGCAAGGCTTTGATATATTTTTTACAATCAAGTGATATGTGATTATGTCAGTTTTAATCTTAACTCTATTATAACTGTAGCAGTTGCAAAATTATTATATATATATGTATATATTGGTTTCTTATTCTCTTTTATAAGCTCATATATACACGGAAGTGTTGCTTTTGAGACTAGAGATAAAGAATGCTTTTACCTTTAAATGTGGAATCTGTGTTTCATTTTTTACTGTACAAATTCTTAATTCTGGATGAAACTTAAGCACACAAAAATTTTCTTTTCAATAGAAATAAGATAATTTCTGTCTTCTTAATGACTGCTAAATGGAAAAGCTGGATCAACCACCAAGATTTGAGAACTTCTGCATGATATTCGTTGCTTTCCAATGAATGGCTGGATGCTTTTTATTCGCAGAAATCTAGAACTTGTCTAAACCAAGTGAACAAATATCATCTTGAGTATCAGATCAGTTTGCAGCTCATAAAGTTATTATTTCTTCTCAAAGTCAAGTTCTCAGGTTGAGCAGAAGTTTCAGAGAAAGGGGCATATTTAGTCAAACATACGTGATACAGGAAAGAAAAAATGCTCATTTTTTCCCCCTGCATTTTCAATATAACTTGATTCTCTTCCTATATTCTCAGTACCAGAAGCAGTGGCAACATTACAAAAATTTTTTTCTATCACATGAAATTCCCACCCCCTGCAAAAATTCAGCTTCCTTTTACATCTAAAAATCTTTCACTTGTGTTTAATGAGTTCACGTGAAGCAAAATCTCTCTTAAATAGGCTAGTTTCTGTATCATTCCTCTTCTTTAAAGCACTCAGCAAAATCAGCTGCTATGTTTTAAAGTACAAACATCCCTACAATATATATTTTAGTTTAAACACCATATTGAGAACCCTTCTCTGCTAAGCCAACAGATGTCTGCATTTAGAGGAAATTTACATGCCTTTCCCTAGGTTTTTACAGTTTTAAAAACACTCTCGAGTAAACTGGCTTTTGCTGAACAAAGCTTGATTTCTGCCGCATTAAGCAGAATGCAATCCATCTCATCAACACCTCTCTGTGCAGAAATCAGTGTGCTGAGACAACGTTAGCATATTCTTTAAAAAAAAAAAAAAGAAATGAACTCTCCCATGGAGCCAACCATCAGTGGGATACCATCAGGACAAACGCCAATGTAATCTCTCCAAGATACAGTTTTTTTTTTTTTTCAACTATGAAAACAAAACATTAAATGCATTTTGACCTTTGTTACCTTGGGCAACTTATTGTGGCAGTGAAATCTTTCTTGAATTCTTCCAATAGTCACCCATCTTACACATGCTATAGTGTAAGTACATTTATTAGTGAGGTCCTTTTCTCTCATCAATCTGGATAGAAAAGCTTTTGCTTTTCAGTTCATTACATAAAACCTGTTCAATATTATGTGACATGCCATCGTTGTTTTGACATATATTTTCAAGAGTGGAACATTTTCAACTTCTCCGACTGAACCTTATTTTACTCAGTATATGCTGGCATTTTTAGTTTCTCACCAACTATGTAACTTTTTTCCTTCTAGGCAATATATTTTGTTGCTCAGTGACATGATTTTGAGACTTTTCACTGAATGTGACCTTTTATTGACAAAAGCTTTACTCTATTTTGAAATTCCAGCAGATGTTTAAAATAATCAGCACCTTTTCTTGTCAAATGGATGTGATTTTCAGCTAGGTGTCATTCCAAGTTTTCTGGAGGCATTGCTGCATTTTAACGTGCATGCCACAGATAACACACAATGCATCAATACAACTTATATTACTAGTCCATGTAAAATCCAGGGATAAATCAATATTTATATAAAAATCCCATGTAGTAAAAGGAATTCTTTCTGTCTTTTTGTCTCCCTTGATGTATTAGTGCAGTGAAATAACCAAAATCATAACCCTTCATCACTAAACATGTGGGAATTGTTTATAAATCTAACTCTAGAATCTTCTTTCCTCTTGCATTCTGTCTTCAAAAATTGCCACACTGGATCATTAGACTTGTTTATAAAATAAAAATAACTTATAAAATATTTTAAGGGGTATAAAAATTAATGAGGCTTAACAAAAATGGTTACCTCAGATTGATTATATTCTTCACAGATGAAGATGGAGAAGTTCTATACAGTCAGCCAATAAAAAAGAAAAGATCTGGAGCTGACTGTGGCTCAGATCATCAGTTCCTTATTGCAAAATTCAGGCTCAAATTGAAGAAAGTAGGGAAAACCGCTAGGCCATTCATGTATGACCTAAATCAAATCCCTTATGATTATACAGTGGAGGTGACAAATAGATTCAAGGGACTAGATCTGGTAGAGAGAGTACCTGAAGAACTATGGACAGAGGTTCATAACATTGTACAGAAGGTGGTAACTAAAATCATCCCAAAGAACATGAAACTTAGGAAGGCAAAGTGGTTGTCTGAAGATGCCTTACAAACAGCCAAGAAAAGAAGAGAAGCAAAAGGCAAAGGAGAATGGGAAAGATATTCCCGACTGAATGCAGAGTTCCTGAAACAGAAAGGAGAGATAAGGAAGCCTTCTTAATTGAAAAACGCAAAGAAATAGAGGAAAACAATAGAATGAGAAAGACTACAGATCTCTTAAGAAAATTGGAGATACCAAGGGAAAATTTCATGCAATGATATTTACAATAAAAGACAGAAACAGCAAAGATCTAACAGAAACAGGAGAGATTTAAGAAGAGATGGCAAAATACACAGAACTGTACAAAAAAAGGTCTTAATGACCCAGATAATCACAATGGTGTGGCCACTCACCTAGAGCTAGACATCCTGGAGTGTGAAGCCAAGTGGGTCTTAGGAAGCATTACTGCAAACAAAGCCAATGGAGGTGATGGAATTCCAATTGAGCTATTTCAAATCCTAAACTATGATGCTCTGAAAGTGCAACACAATACATCAGCAAATTTGGAAAACTCAGCAGTGGTCATAGGACTGGAAAATGTCAGTTTTCATTTCAATCCAAAAGAAAAGCGATGCCAAAAAATGCTCAAATTAATGTACAATTACACTCATTTCACATACTAGCAAGATTATGCTCAAAATCCTTCAAGGTAGGCTTTAGCGGTATGTGGACTGAGAAATCCCAGATGTACAATCAGGATGTAGAAAAAGTAGAGGAACCAGAGATTGAATTGCCAACCTGCATTGGATCATAGAAAAAGCAAGGGAATTGCAAAAATACTATCTACTTGTGCTTCATTGACTACTAGGAAGCCTTTGACTGTGTGTATCCCAACAAATTGTGGAAAATTCTTAAAGAGATGGGAATACCAGACCACCTGATCTGCCTCCTGAGAAACCTGTATGCAGGATAAGAATCAACAGTTAGAACCAGACATGGGACAATGGACTGTTTCAAAATCGCGAAAGGAATGCATCAAGGCTGTATTTTTTCACCTTGCTTATTTAACTTATATGATGAATACAACATGAGAAATGCTAGGCTGGATGAAGCACAAGTTCGAATCAAGATTGCCAGGAGAAATATCAATAACCTCAGCTATGCAGATGACACCACCCTAATGGCAGAAAGCAAAGAGGAACTAAAGAGTCTCTTGATGAAGGTAAAAGAGGAGAGTGAAAAAGTTGGCTTAAAACTCAACTTATAAAAAACTAAGATTATGGCATCTAATACCATCACTTCAAGGTAAATAAATGGAGAAAAAGCAGAAAGAGTGACAGATTTTATTTTCTTGGGCTAAAAATCATTGCAGACAGTGACTGCAGCCACATTAAAAGATGTTTGCTTCTGGGAGGAAAAGATATGACAAGCTTAGACAGCATACGACAAAGCAGTAGTCAAGCTATGGTTTTTTTCCAGTAGTCATGTACAGATGTGAGATTTGGGCCATAGAGAAGGCTGAGCACTGAAGAGTTGATGCTTTCAAGCTGTGGTGCTGGAGAAGACTTTTGAGAGTTCCTTGGACAGCAAGGAGATCAAACCAGTCAATCCTAAAGGAAATCAACCCTGACTATTCATTGTGAGGCTAATAGAGTTTTGCCAAGAGAAAACACTGGTCATAGTATGGCAAAACCAATACAGTATTGTAAAGTAAAATAAAGTAAAAATAAATAAATAAATAAATAAAACGAAAGAAAACACCCTCTTCCAACAACACAAGAGAAGACTCTACACATGGACATCACCAGATGGTCAACACTGACATTAGACTGATTATATTCTTTGGAGCCAAAGATGGAGAATCTCTATACAGTCAGCAAAAACAAGAGCTGACTGTGGCTCAGATCATGAAATAATGATTGCAAAATTCAGACATAAAGTGAAGAAAGTAGGGAAAACCACTAGACCATTCAGGTATAACCTAAATCAAATCCCTTACAATTATACAGTGGAAGTGAGAAATAGATTCAAGGGATTAGATCTGATAGAGTGCCTGAAGAACTATGAATGGAGGTCCATGCTATTGCACAGGAGGCAGGGATCAAGAACATCCCCAAGAAAAAGAAATGCAAAAAGGTAAAATGGTTGTCTGAGGAGGCCTTACAAATAGCTGTGAAAAGAAGAGAAGTGAAAGGCAATGGAGAAAGGAAAGATATACCCACTTGAATGCAGAGTTCCAAAGAATAGCAAGGAGAGATAAGAAAGCTTTCCTCAGTGATCAATGCAAAGAAATAGAGGAAAACAATAGAATGGAAAAGACTAGAGATCTCTTCAAGAAAATTAGAGATACCAAGGGAATATTTCATGCAAATATGGGCACAATAAAGGACAGAAATGTTATGGGTCTAACAGAAGCAGAAGATATTAAGAAGAGGGGGTAAGAATACACAGAAAAACTATACAAAAGAGATCTTCATGACCCAGGTAACTATGATGGTGTGATCACTCACCTAGAGCCAGACATCCTGGAATGTGAAGTCAAGCGAGCCTCAGGAAACATCAGTACAAACAAAGCTAGGGGAGGTGATTAAATTCCAGCTGAGCTATTTCAAATCCTGAAAGATGATGCTGTGAAAGTGCTGCACTCAATATGCCAGCAAATTTGGAAAACTCAGCAGTGGCCACGAGACTGGAAAAGGTCAGTTTTCATTCCAATCCCAAAGAAAGGCAATGCCAAAGAATGCACAAACTACTGCACAATTGCACTCATCTCACATGCTAGTAAAGTAATACTCAAAATTCTCCAAGCCAGGCTTCAGCAGTACATGAACAGTGAACTTCCAGACGTTCAAGATGGTTTTAGAAAAGGCAGAGGAACCAGAGATCAAATTGCCAACATCTGTTGGATCATTGAAAAAGCAAAAGAGTTCCAGAAAAACATCTATTTCTGCTTTATTGTCCATGCCAAAGCCTTTGACTGTGTGGATCACAATAAACTGTGGAAAATTCTGAAAGAGATGGGAATACCAGACTACTGACCTGCTTCTTGAGGAAATCTGTATGCAGGTCAAGAAGCAACAGTTAGCACTGGACATGGGAAAAAAGACAGGTTCCAAATTGGCAAAGGAGTACATCAAGGCTGTATATTTTCACCCTGCTTATTTAACTAATATGCAGAGTACATCATGAGAAACCCTGGGCTGGAAGAAGCACAAGCTGGAATCAAGATTGCTGGGAGAAATATCAATAACCTCAGATATGCAGATTGACACCACCCTTATGGCAGAAAGCGAAGAATTAAAGAGCCTCTTGATGAAAGTGAAAGAGGAGAGTAAAAATGTTGGCTTAAAACTCAACATTCAGAAAACGAAGATCATGGCATCTGTTCCCATCAGTTCATAGCAAATAGATGGGAAAATAATGGAAACAGTGACAGACTTTATTGATATGGGCTCCAAAATAACTGCAGATAGTGACTGCAGCCATGAAATTAAAAGACTCTTGCTCCTTGGAAGAAAAGTGATGACCAATCTAGACAGAATATTAAAAAGCAGAGATATTACTTTGCCAACAAAATGTCCATATAGTCAAGGTTATGGTTTTTCTGGTAGTCATGTATGGATGTGAGAGTTGGACTATAAAGAAATCTGAGCACCAAGGAATTTATGCTTTTGAACTGTAGTGTTGGAGAAGACTCTTGAGAGTCCCTTGGACTGCAAGGAGATCCAACCAGTCCATCCTAAAGGAAATAAGTCTGAAATATTCATTGGAAGGACTAATGCTGAAGCTGAAACTCCAATACTTTGGCCAACTGATGTGAAGAACTGACTCAAGTGAAGAGACCCTGATGCTGGGGAAGATTGAAGGCAGGAGGGGAAGGGGATGATAGAGGATGAGATGATTGGATGCCATCACCGAGTCAATGGATATGAGTTTGAGCAAACTCTGGGAGTTGGTGATGGACAGGAAGGCCTGGCATGCTGCAGTCCATGGGGTTGCAAAGAGTTGGACATGACTGAGTGACTGAGATGAACTGATTCATTGTTAAGGACTGATGCTGAAGCTGCAGCTCTAATACTTTGACCACCTGAGGTGAAGGGCCAACTCATTGGAAAAGACCCTGATGCTGGGAAAGGTGGAGTATAGGAAGAGAAGGAGGCAACAGAGGATTAGATGGTTGGATGGTATCATTGACTCAATGGACATGAATTTGAGCAAACTCAGGGACATAGTGAAGCCTGGCATCCTGCAGTTCATGGAGGCCCAATGAAATGGACATGACTTAACAACTGAAAAACAAGAAATCCTAGAGTAATTCACTTTTAATCTATGCTATTTATGGTTTATACTGATTATTTTTAACAGCAGCAAAGCAACAGAAAGACAGTTAAGTTATGGAACATAATTCTTTTTTTATAGTGAAAATATCCCTCTGATTGTTACTCCAGAAAAGTTGTTTTCTAGGAAACCAGTTGAAAGCCTGTGGGACCAACAGTGCTGAAAGGGATTAAAAGGCTCAGTGATGTGGACAAGGTGGTAAAGAAAAATTATGCAAGGCTACAAGTCATACCAGAGGTTTCAGTGGGAAACCTTAGGGAACAAATCCTTCACCAAGACCTTTAGGAATGCACTCGATGGATGGGCATCACCATCTCTATTCGCTGGTCATAGCTTGGCTACCCCAATAATGGGGTTGAGTAGGTCCCAAAGCTGCAGCAAGAAGACTGCAATCACTGATAAGTTCTAAAGGACAGCCAAGGAAGCTTTAGTTCAGTTCAGTTCAATTGCTCAGTCATGTCCTACTCTTTGCAACCCCATGGACTGCAGCACGCCAGGCCTCCCTGTCTGTTACCAACTTAAACTCATGTCCACTGAGTCAGTGATGCCATCCAACCATCTCATCCTCTGTCATCACCTTCTCTTGCCTTCAATCTTTCCCAACATCAGGGTCTTTTCAAATCAGTCAGCTCTTCACATCAGGGGATCAAAGTATTGGAGTTTCGGCTTTAACATCAGTCCTTCCAATGAACACTCAAGACTGATCTCCTTTAGGATGGACTGGTTGGATCTTCTTGCAGTTTAAGGGACTCTCAAGAGTCTTCTCCAACACCACAGTTCAAAAGCACCAATTCTTTGGCACTCAGCTTTCTTTATAGTCCAACTCTCACATCCATACATGATTACTGGAAAAACCATAGCCTTGACTAGATGGACATTTGTTGGTAAAGTAATGTCTCTGCTTTTTAATATGTTGTCTATGTTGGTTACAACTTTACTTCCAAGGAGTAAGCACCTTTTAATATCACGGCTGTAGTCACCATCTGCAGTGATTTTGGAGCCACACAAAATAAAGTCAACCACTGTTTCCACTGTTTCCTCATCTATTTCCCATGAAGTGATGTGACCGGATACCATGATCTTAGTTTTTTGAATGTTGAGCTTTATGCCAAATTGTTCAAACTCCTCTTTCACTTTCATCAGAGGCTCTTTAGTTCTTCTTCACTTTCTGCCATAAGGGTGGCGTCATCTGCATATCTGAGGTTATTCATATTTCTCCCGGCAATCTTGATTCCAACTTGTGCTTCATATAGCCCAGCATTTCTCATGATGTACTCTGCATGAAAGTTAAATAAACAGGGTGACAATATACAGCCTTGATGTATTCCTTTTCCTATTTGGAGGGGGATGATTAGTAGAATACAGTATCTATAGTGATAATATAGGTTAGCAGTCAACACGTGTGCTGCTTAATACATACATATATATATATATATACACACACACACATAAACAAAAGAAAATAAATACGCATATGCAAGATTGTAGGTGGGCCTCCTTATTGCAAGTCACATGCTTCGCAAAGATTCTCAACTTGATTCAGTTTTCAGACTCAGAACATTTTAATTGAATGGGCAGTAAAAACCCCAGGAGAAATAACTGCAAAACCATGGCAGGTTTAGACTATAATGCTCTCCCCAAAGATACTTAGAGCCATTTACTCAGGCGACTGGTTGAAAGATGTAGTGATATACAGACATTTTGAAGGTTATCAGATGCAGGGTCTGAGTTGACATTGTTATCTGGAGTCTCAAAGTATTATTACAGGCCTGTTAGAGTCTATTCAATGTAACTAGTCCGGTAAAGATGAAACCCTTTGATCACAGACGTTCAAGGAACCCCTACTGACATCTTGCAGAATCCTAGGATTCCAGAGAACCCTACTTAACAAACTCTGCTATAGACGTTTCTTCTTCTTCCTCCCACTCATTTCCCCTCATTTTTTTTTTAAATGAATCTCTTTTTCCTGTTTAAATTGCTATTTTTTCCTCCTCTCTGCTGTCTGTGAGGCCTAACCTTATATAGTTTCTGTGGGGGAAAAGACAACCCTCCAAGTTACTTACTCCAAGTAAGCCTGTGAGTTTTGAACATTTATTTCTGTTTTGGAGTATACTGGAGGTGAAAGAATGTCATTCAATGTTCTGTTAAGAAAGAACAGGAGAAAACAATTCCATAAGATTACTATGGGATGTAATCCTGTCACATATCTTTTTAGCAAAGAATTTTGGAGCTTTAGAAAAGTCTAGAAAGCATTAATTACAATATTTAAATTTAAATAAAAGATTTCTGTATAACCCTGTCAAACTTCGACCAACTGCCTTTCTTTCCCCTACATTCCCATGACTGATAAATTTTATACTTTTTCCAACAGGCTTATTTTTTCCTGATAGGCAGGTGATAGTTCATCCTATAGAACAAAAAACAAAACAAAACACATGACTATTTGCTTGGTTCTTCCAGCATCTCTAATTCCTAATTTGTTGATTTAATGTAAATTTTAATTCTTATCTCTAATACTTTCCATTTGTTTTATATCAATTTATGATTTTAAAGATTTTTTTTGCTATAAATTATTAAACATCTCTATCAGTAGGTTGAAAGAAAAAGCAAAAAGCACACCCTGGCAAAAAAGGGGGTGAATATTTGATGACAGACACAGACTTCCAGGGGAGACACAGTCTTGTAATTAGGTTAGAAGACTGTCAGTTGATGACTTTTTTCAGTGAGCCTACCTGCTTCCCAAGAGCTTAAACATAATTTTATGTCAAAATGAGGACCATGCAGATCTAAATGTCAAAAACCTGAGGTGGAGGATATCAAAGATCTTTTCTCATTATTCTTTTACTTATGTCTACAGTATATCATAGAATTAGATGTTCCATAAAACATATTTCCCAGTACATGTAACAACTCCTTTTAAATGACAGTTAAAAATATATTCTACTCATTTTGGTGAAAATATATCAAATGATCATTACACATTTCACAGACTTTCTAAACTGTTCACTCTTGAATTTTGAGGGGGTTCTTATCAAATGAAGAAGGTCCTTAATGCCCACCATCACGTTTGCTAACTCATTTCCCTGTAATACCACTGGTGTGGGAAGTTTCTCACTTCAGCTAGAGCTTTTGTTCATGACAGAGTCTCTGCTCTGTGTTTCTGACTTCTTTCATGCCCTGGTGGGCTAGAATTAACAACATGAAGGAAGTCCCAAGTCCTACTTTTCCTTCTCTCCTGAAGCCAAATTCCAAGCTCAGTGAAAGTGGGCAAGCCTTCTTCTCCTTCAACTCCAAACCTGTTTGCACTTTCTCTTTTCTCAGGGGATAACCAGGGTTAATTATTTTACATTTATCATCCTCAAATTTCTTACCTGTAAAAAGAGATATTAATGCTTAATGTCTTCAACAAAATTCAACTGAGTTTTGTTGAAGATTATATGATAGAATGGGGCTTCCCAGGTGGTGCTAGTGGTTTAAGAACCCGTTTGCCAATGCAAGAGACTTAAGAGACATGGATTCAATCCCTGGATTGGGAAGATCCCCTGGAGGAGGGCACAGCAACCCACTCCAGCATTCTTGCCAGGAGAATCCCATGGACAGAGGATCCTGGTGGGCTATGGTCCGTAGGGTGGCAAAGAGTGGCACATGACTGAAGCAACTTAGCACAGCATGGCACAGCATATGATATAATGTGGAGTCTTGAATATTGCAAATTGTTACACAAATATAAGGATGTATTATTAGTAGGGAGCACAAAAATAAGGAATTATGGAAGAAGAAGCAAGAAGGAATATATGTCATCAGTTTGTCTAACCATCTTTCTAGAACCTTTGCAAGGGACAAGAATTACTAGACTGTTCATAGCCTGAGACATTCACTGGGATTCATTCAACTGGAGGGAGGGGTTAACTATACGCAAAATATAGGGTCTTAAGTTCTACTTCCTCTCTTGTAGTCTGTGAATCTATGTGGCTAGAGTACCTGGCAAGGCTTACTTCAGCAGGCCCAGCTTTCATGTGGTTCTATGTTCTGACAGTGGCTAAGTAGATAAAGTAGGTTCCACCCTCATCCACAGAGACAAGAAATCAACAATGGCCCAGGTTCAGAGAAACTGAGCAAAGGGAATGCCATATGTTCTTCAAGGCTTAATAAATCCTTTCACATCAACAGTATTTTTCAGAAGATCCTTGTACCTGGAAGAACAAAAAAAAAAATTACCTTACATTAACAAAGCTTATTCTTCATTACCTATCATGGTATTACTGCTTTTGTATTTGGCTCTATTGGCAGAAATGTCTAGAGGGAGGGAGAGTAAGTATTTGTATGCCAGCACCAAAATTATATCTCAAGCTTCTAACACTAGGCAGGGGATATAGAGGAAAAAAAAAATATCATGAGCTCTGGGAGGTCAATTTCTAGTAAGGGAAACAAATGCCTAAATAAATAGTTACAACAGCACTCAAATAAAGTGGCAAGATTGTACAAACTGTATCTGGCTGCAACCAGGTCTGGAGAGCTCAGGAAGGATTCCAGGATGCTGTGAAGCCTGAGTTGAATCTTAAAGGGTAAGCAAATGTCAGCTCAGGGAAGATAATTAGAAGTTGCTTGAGGTAGAGAAAGAAGCATGAGTAAATGCGCAGGGTTGTTTGAGTAGAAAATTGTTAGCAGTGTTAGTGTGAAACTGTTGAAGCATAAAGTTCAAGGCAGAGTGAAGTAATGAGAGATACAGCTGGAACACAAAGCAGGGGATGCGTAATGAAGGGTTTATGCCACATCAGAGACTTGAATTTTATCCTGGAGTCAAAAGGCGAGTGTTGAAGTGTTCTGAGTAGACAGGGTGGCGTGGCCATATTTGCATTTATGAAAACAAATTGTGGCAGCCCTGCACTTGGTACATTTGAGGGGACTATGACTAGAAACTTGTTAGGAGGCTCTTTCAGAAATAAATTAGGTCAGAAATATAATGTAGGTCTTTTGCATTATGTACATAAATATGTATATGTAAAGCACCTATGTGTTTACAATAAGTATTATATGTGTTTTAAGCAGAGACTTAAAAAACTATAATATTTAATGCTTTCTCCCATTTTACATATGTACTAAGCATATATGTAGCGTTTTCAAAATAGAGGCATATCTGAGTGCCTTGGGAAATTGGATTAGGACATGTGAATGAGCTCTGAATGGCTTCAGGGATAAGCATATGAATTTTGAGGATGTTGCAGAGATATTTCTAACATATTTAGTCATTCTGTCATCCACTTTAAAATCACTCGTGCATGGGCATTTGCAGTATGTGTGGTTGAAAATTGCTTCGTTGATAATATCACAGCATTTTATACTAAAAGTCTACCTTGCTGTTACTGACATCTTGGAATATGATATGTTTCTATTATGATGACAAATAATGATTTGCTTTCCTTCTATTAGAGAAAATGAATTGAAACCTTCAGGACAATATTTGCTTGAGCTCTGTTCACAAGTTTCTCTGAAGTGAATT
This sequence comes from Ovis aries, assembly GCF_016772045.2. Lineage (NCBI taxonomy): Eukaryota > Metazoa > Chordata > Mammalia > Artiodactyla > Bovidae > Ovis > Ovis aries. The sequence continues at coordinate 19,098,693 of NC_056055.1, forward strand.
CATCAATTAAATGATTAATAATTTCAGTTGCTAGTCATCCAAGAAACATCATGCTTGGCTACACTTTGAGTGTGATATAATCATTACTTACGACTAGGGCTTCCTCCTTCACCAAATAAAATTTATGATGTTTACTCAGGTGAACTCCAGCATGCAGGATAAGTCACAGAATGCGCCAAGGTAAGTGAGGAAGTCAAGTATCTACTGTCTTCAAAGTGTTCCTCTGGGAAATCTGATATTTCTTGAGGTATAACATTTCACATTTTACTGCGTGGCACTTTGCTATATGTGATTGTATCATGCTGCTGCTGCTGCTGCTAAGTCGCTTCAGTCGTGTCCAACTCTGTGCGGCCCCATAGACAGCAGCCCACCAGGCTCCCCCGTCTCTGAGATTCTCCAGGCAAGAACACTGGAGTGGGTTGCCATTTCCTTCTCCAATGCATGAAAGTGAAAAGTGAAAGTGAAGTTGCTCAGTGTGATTGTATCATAGTAACTGAAAAAAAAATCAATATGATTGTTAAAAGATAACAAAGCATCATCACATATTCAGAATACATAGATATTAAGTACCTATCTCAGGAATGATTTATTGGAAACACATGATATTCTGATCTAGATTCAACTCCTAGACCCACCACTTCTTGGAAATGTGACCAAGGGCAAGTACTTAGCCTCTAAGTGGTTTTCTCCTACAAACTGTGAGTAATGAAACCTACCTATTGGTGCTAGCGGTAAAAAAGCTGCCTGCTAATGCAGGAGATACAAGAGATGTGGGTTCAAGCCCTAGGTCGGGAAGATCCCCTGGAGGAGGGCATGGCAACCCACTCTAGTATTCTTTCCTGGGAAATCTCATGGACAGAGGAGCCTGGTGGGCTACAGTTCATGGGTCTCAAAGAGTCGAACACAACTGAGCAACAGCACGCACAGAGTTATTTTGAAAACTGGATGTGGCAAAATATTTAAAGTGCCCAGATTGGCAAATAGCAGGCATTCTATAAGTGAAAAGTGAAGTTGCTCAGTCGTGTCCGACTCTTTGCGACCCCATGGACTGTAGCCTACCAGGCTCCTCCCTCCATGGGATTCTTCAGGCAAGAATACTGGAGTGGGTTGCCATTTCCTTCTCCAGGGGATCTTCCTGACCCAGGGATAGAACCCAGGTCTCCCAAATTTCAGGCAGACGCTTTAACCTCTGAGCCACCAGGGAAGCCCATATTTTCTTTTTATTCTTTGCTGTCACTTTCTGATAATTGATAATTTTCTCCCTTTACCATTTGCTGCTCTTTTTCAGCACTTTTGTCATCTCTCTTTTGCTAGTTGTTGGAGTACTATAGAAGTGTGACCTGCAACACTTTTTTTGTAACTATAGTGCCAGGTGGCATCAGCATCATTCATTTTCAAGAACATTTCTCAGTGTCCTTATGACTCCCAAATCTTTATCCAGGCCACAGATTCCTTCAGTAACTCTGGATTTGTGTATCCAATTGCATACTTGAAAAACGACTTAGATGCTTAATAGACATATTGTTTATCAAATAAATGTTCATTATGTTATTATTACTATAAATATTATTACTATAATTGTAAGTGCTGGTGATATATCAGCAGGAAAAACAGATGGAATTCTCTCTCCATATGCTTATACTCTACAAGTGACAAGTTTATAATAATCAAAATGAATAATATATGGTATGATAGCAATAGGTGCTTCGGATAAAAATAAAGCAAGTTAAAAAGATATTCATTACTGTATAACAAACTATCCCCAAATTTAGTAGCTTAAAGCAATTCATATTTATTATCTCCCATTTTTGTGAGTTAGGAATATAGGCACTGCTTAGCTGGATAGTTTCAGCTCAGGGTCTTTCATGAAATTTCAGTTGAGATATTGACTAGGGGTGTTATTTGTGTCTGGAGGATCTGCTTCCAAGATGGCTCATTCATGTGGCTGTTGGTAGGAGATCTAAGTTCCTCACCACATGAACCTCTCCTTGGGAATTTTTGCATGACCTCACAACAGGGAGGTTGTCTTCTCTCAAAACAAATGATCTGAGAGAATGAAAGCACAATTCTTTGCCTGGCCTCTCAGATTTATAGTTAATCTGACACTTCACTTTAGCTTCATTCCTAAAAGTTATCTTTTAGGTAATTTCTGCCTCCAGGTGATACAGCCTACATCTATACCAGTCTGTCCTATCCTAGCCCTGCATTCTAGAACTCCAGCTTAGATTTTTTGAACAATCAGATCATTTGTTTTAAAGTGTTCATTTTGTTATTATTACTATAAATATTATTACTGCAACTGTAAATGATGATGATATATCAGTAGGAAAAACAGATGGAATTCTCTCTCCATATGCTTATACTCTACAAATGATGTTTACAATAATCAAAATAAATAGTATATAGTATGATAGCAATAAGTGCTTTGGATAAAAATAAAGCAGGTTGAACAGTTAAATAATACCATTTTAAATGTTAAATGATACATTTTAAAAAACCATACCACTGAAACAATGGAAAGTAATAAGCTGAAATAAGGTAATCATTATGCAAGAAGTACTAGCTACACGTTTCTAAATAAACAGATATACTAGGCTGGAACCAGTGGAACTGTGGAGGGAATTTCATGAGTTCAGTGTATTTAGTTATGCAGACTATTTCCTGTTCTTCCTTATTGCCCTGATGAGAGAGAACATGTTTTAAGTGAGGAGAGATCCATTCAAAGAAGCTGTTAACAGGAATTCCAGGGGAGGGTCCACCCTAAACATTGCAGTATGTTTTCTCTCCATGGTGTATATTGATTAATCACTAGAAAAGCTTAAAGTCAGTATCCAATTAAGGGATGGTATCACAAGAGGGACTTCCCTGGTGGCTCAGAGGTTCAAGCGTTTGCCTGCAAGGCGGGAGATCTGGGTTCAATCCCTGGGTTGCGAAGATCCCCTGGAGAAGGAAATGGCAGTCCTCGGGGTCTCAAAGAGTCGGACACGACTGAGCGACTTCACTTTCATCACAAGAGGAATGAAAAGTGAAAGTGAAAGAAATTCACTGTTAAAGTATCTGTGAAAACACTTCTAACCCTGAGAAAAAGCCTTAAAATAAAGCTGGGGGGCAGGATTATCTCTATCTGCAAAGGAATGAAGAAGCAATGAACACTGTGTAAAGAACAAAAGAAGGTCCATAAGAAATGAAAATTAAAACCTCTAAGATCTGGATCCTACCACACTGTAATTAGAAATACTTCAATAAAATGACAATGCTTTGTGTTAGCAAGGATGTGCAGCAATGGGAATTCACATTCACTACCGTTAAGTGTGTAAATGGATTGAAGAGGGTTTAAACCTGCATAATGAAATGGAACAAATTCATACTCTTTTACCCAGAAATTCACTCCTAGAGATTCTACAGAATCTGGGGAAACTTCTGATCACAGACATACATAGGAATGTTCAGAGTAACACTCTTTATAATATCCAAATGTTCAGTTCAGTTCAGTTTACCCAGTCATGTTCAACTCTTTGTGATCCCATGGACTGCAGCATGTTAGGCCTCCCCATCCATCATCAACTGCCAGAGTTTACTCAGATTCATGTGCACTGAGTCAGTGATGCCATCCAACCATCGCATCCTCTTCTCCTCCTGCATCAATCTTTCCCAGCATCAGGGTCTTTTCAAATCAGTAGTTTTTCACGTCAGGTGGCCAGAGTATTGGAGTTTCAGCTTTAAAATCAGTCCTTCCAGTGAGTATTCAGGAATGATCTCCTTTAGGATGGACTGGTTGGATCTTATAGATGTCCAAGGGACTCTCAAGAGTCTTCTCCAACACCACAGTTCAAAAGCATCAATTTTTTGGCACTCAGCTTTTATAGTCCAACTCTCACATCCATATATGACTACTGGAAAACCATAGCCTTGACTAGATGGACCTTTGTTGGCAAAGTAACATCTCTGTTTTTCAACATGCTGTCTAGTTTGGTCATAACTTTTCTTCCAAGGAGCAAACACTTTTAGTTTCATGGCTGCAGTCACCATCTGCAGTGATTTTGGAGCCCAAAAGAATGACGTCTGTCATGGTTTCCATTGTTTCCCATCTATTTGCCATGAAGTGACTGGACTGGATAGCACGATCTTTGTTTTCTGACTGTTGAGCTTTGAGCCAACTTTTCACTCTCCTCTTTCACTTTCATCAAGAGGCTCTTTAGTTCCTCTTCACTTTCTGCCATAAGGGTGGTATTATCTGCATATCTGAGCTTATTGATATTTCCATCAGCAATTTTGATTCCAGCTTGTGCTTTGTCCAGCCCAGCATTTCTCATGATGTACTCTGCATATAAGTTAAGCAGGGTGATAATATACAACCTTGATGTACTCCTTTACCGATTCGGAAAGGAGTCTGTTATTCCATGTCCAGTTCTAACTGTTGCTTCTTGACCTGCATACAGATTTCTAAGGAGGCAGGTCAGATGGCATGGTATTCCCATCTCTTTCAGAATTTTCCACAGTTTATTGTAATCCACACAGTCAAAGGCATTGATGTAGCCAATAAGGCAGAAGTAGATATTTTTTCTGGAACTCTCTTGCTTTTTCAATGATCCAGCAGGTGTTGGCAATTTGATCTCTGGTTCCTCTGCCTTTTCTAAAACCAGCTTGAACATCTGGAATTTCATGGTTCACATACTGGTGAAGTCTGGATTGGAGAATTTTGAGCATTACTTCGATAGTGTGTGAGTGAGTGAGTGAGGTCGCTCATTCGTGTCCGACTCTTTGTGACCCCGTGGACTGTAGCCTACCAGGCTTCTCCATCCATAGGATTCTCCAGGCAAGAATACTGGAGTGGGTTGCCATTTCCTTCTCCAGGGGATCTTCCTGACCCAGGGATGATGAGTGCAATTGTGTGGTAGTTTGAGCATTCGTTGGCATTGCCTTTCTTTGGGATTAGAATGAAAACTGACCTTTTCCAGTCCTGTGGCCACCGCTGAGTTTTCCAAATTTGCTGGCATATTGAGTGCAGCACTTTCACAGCATCATCTTTTAGGATTTGAAATAGCTCAGCTAGAATTCAATCACCTCCACTAGCTTTGTTCATAGTGATTCTTCCTAAGGCCCAGTCAAGTTCTCATTTCAGGGTATCTGGCTCTAGGTGAATGATCACACCATCGTGATTATCTGGGTCATGAAGATGTTTTTTTTGTACAGTTCTATGTATTCTTGCCACCTCTGCTTAAATATCTTCTGCTTATGTTAGGTCCATACCATTTCTGTCCTTAATTGAGCCCATCTTTGCATAAAATGTTCCCTTGCTATCTCTAACTTTCTTGAAGAGATTTCTAGTCTTTCCCATTCTATTGTTTTTCTCTATTACTTTGCATTGATCACTGAAGAAGGCTTTTTTTAATCTCTCCTTGCTATTCTTTGGAACTCTGCATTCAAATGGGTATATCTTTCTTCTTCTCCTTTGCTTTTCACTTCTCTTTTCACAGCTATCTGTAAGGCCCCCTAGACAACCATTTTGTCTTTTTGCATTTCTTTTTCTTGGAGATGGTCTTGATCCTTGCCTCCTGTACAATGTCATGAACCACCTTCCATAGTTCTTCAGGCACTTTATCAGATCTAATCCCTTGAATCTATTTCCCACTTCCACTGTATAATTGTAAGTGATTTGATTTAGGTCATACCTGAATGGTCTAGTGCTTTCCCCTACTTTCTTCAATTTAAGTCTGAAATTGGCAATCAGGAGTTTATGTTCTGAGCCACAGTAAGCTCCCAGTCTTGTGTTTGCTGACTGTATAGAGGTAGTCCATCTTTGGCCACAAAGAATATACTCAGGGTGATTTCAGTATTGACCATCCGATGATGTCCATGTGTGGAGTCTTCTCTTGTGTGTTGGAAGAGAGTGTTTGCCATGACCAGTGCATTCTCTTGGCAAATCTCTATTAGCCTTTGCCCTGCTTCATTCTATACTCCAAGGCCAAATTTGCCTGTTACTCCAGGTATTTCTTGACTTCATACTTTTTCATTCCAGTCCCCTATAATGAAAAGGACATGTTTTTTGGGTATTAGTTCTAAAAAGTCTTGTAGGTCTTCATAGAACCATTCAACTTCAGCTTCTTCAGCATTATTGGTCAGGGCATAGACTTGGATTACTGTGATATTGATGGTTTGCCTTGGAAATGAAGCGAGATCATTCTGTTGTTTTTGAGATTGCATCCAAGTATTGCATTTCATACTCTTTTGTTGACTATGATGGCTACTCCATTTCTTCTAAGGGATTCTTGCTCACAGTAGTAGATAGAAGAGTCATCTGAGTTAAATTCACTATTCCAGTCCATTTGAGTTCACTGATTCCTAAAATGTCAATGTTCACTCTTGCTGTCTCCTATTTGACCACTTCCAATTTTCTTTGATTCGTGGACCTAACATCCCAGGTTCCTATGCAATATTGCTCTTTACAGCATCAGACTTTACTTCCATCACCAGTCACATCCACAACTGGGTTTGTTTTTGCTTTGGTTCCATCTCTTCATTCTTTCTGAAGTTATTTCTCCATTGATCTCCAGTAGCATATTGGGCACCTACCAACCTGGGGTGTTCATCATTCTTTGTCCTATTTTTTTTGCATTTTCATACTGTTCATGGGGTTCTCAAGGCAAGAATACTAAAGTGGTCTGCCATGTCCTTCTCCAGCGGACCACATTTTGACAGAACTCTCCACTGTGACCCGCCTGTCTTGGGTGACCCTACATGGCATGGCTCATAGTTTCACTGAGTTAGACAAGGCTGTGGTCCATGTGATCAGATTGGTTAGTTTTCTGTGATTGTAGCTTTCAGTCTACCTGCCCTCTGATGGAGAAGAATAAGTGATATATGAGAGCTTCCTGATGGAAGAGACTGACTGAGGGGGAAACTAGGTCTTGTTCTGATGAGTGGGGCCATGCTCAGTAAATCTCTAATACAATTTTCTGTTGATGGGCAGGGCTGTGTTCCCTCCCTGTTATTTGACCTAAGGCCAAACTATGGTGGAGGTAATGAAGATAATGGTGACCTCCTTCAAAAGGACCCATGCACACATTGCTACATTAAGTGTCCCCAGCCCTGCAGCAGGCTACCACTGATCCAAGCTTCTACCAGAGACTCCTAGACACACACAGGCAAGTCTGGGTCAGTCTCTTGTAGGGTCACTGCTCCTTTATCCTGGGTCCTGGTGCACACATATCCAAATGTCCAAATATCCAAATGTAAAATGGTGTATTAATGAGGGTTCTCCAGAGAAACAGAACCAATAGGGGATTACATACATATATGGGGTCACAAAGAGTTGGACACGACTGAGCGACTGAACTGAACTGAACTGATGTATATGTGTGTGTGCGTTTTTATGAAATGACAACCCACTCTAGTATTCTTGTCTGGAGAATCCCATGGACAGAGGAACCTGGTAGGCCACAGTTCCTGAGGTCACCAAGAGTTGTACACAACTGAGTGATGGAACACACACACACACACACACACACACACATATATATATATATATAATTTATCATAAGGAATTGGCTCACACGCTTATGGAGCTTGGGATGTCCCACAAGTCTTCATAAGGTTCCATTCTCATTCAGTTCAGTTCAGTTCTTCAGTCATGTCCGACTCTTTGTGACTCCATGGACTGCAGCATGTTAGCCCTCCCTGTCCATCACCAACTACTGGAGTTTACTAAAACTCATGTCCATTGAGTCAATGATGCCATCCAACCATCTCATCCTCTGTCATCCCCTTCTCCTCCACCTTCAATCTTTCCCAGCATCAGGGTCTTTTACTGAGTCAGCTCTTCACATCAGGTGGCCAAAGTATTGGGGTTTCAGCTTCAGCATGAGTCCTTCCAGTGAATATTCAAGACTGATTTCCTTTAGGGTGGACTTGTTGGATCTCCTTGCAGTCAAGAGTCTAATCCAATACCACAGTTCAAAAGCATCAATTCTTTGACTCTCAGCTTTCTTTAAATCCAACTCACATCCATACATGACTACTGGAAAAACCATAGCCTTGACTAGATGGACCTTTGTTGGTAAAGTAATGTCTCTGCTTTTTAATATGCTGTCTAGGTTGGTCATAACTTTCCTTGCAACTTTCCTTTCATGGCTGCAGTCACCATCAGCAGTGATTTTGGAGCCCAAAAGAATGAAGTCTGCCAGTGTTTCCACTGTTCCTCCATCTGTTTGCCTTGAAGTAATGGGACTGGATACCATGATCTTAGTTTTCTGAATGTTGAGCTTTGAGCCAACTTTTTCACTTTCCTCTTTCACTTTCATCAAGAGGCTCTTTAGTTCTTCACTTTCTGCCAAAAGGGTGGTGTCATCTGCATATCTGAGGTTATTGGTATTTCTCCTGGCAATCTTGATTCCAGCTTGTGTTTCATCCAGCCCAGAATTTCTCATGATGTACTCTGCATATAAGTTAAATAAGCAGGGTGACAGTATACAGCCTTGACATACTCCTTTCCCGATTTGGAACCAGTCCGTTGTTCCATGTCCAGTTCTAACTGTTACTTCCTGACCTGCATACAGATTTCTCAAGAGGCAGGTCAGGTGGTCTGTATTCCCATCTCTTTCAGAATTTTCCACAGTTTATTGTGATCCACACAGTCAAAGGCTTTGGCATAGTCAATAAAGCAGAAATAGATGTTTTACTGGAACTCTCTTGCTGTTTCGATGATCCAGCAGGTTTTGGCAATTAGATCTCTGGTTCCCCTGCCTATTCTAAAACCAGTTTGAACATCTGGAAGTTCACAGTTACCCTGGTGAATTTTTCAATGTCCAGGATGTGATTATCATTTTTACAATCTCATAAACATGAATTTTATTTTAATTTCTAACACAGGTAGAGTCACAGTAATTAGATTAATCAAACTGATGAATAAATCAGAATTTGAACATATTAATTTAAAGAGAAAAGTGACATTTTAAAGAAAGTAGCATCTTATACAAACATTTCTAGAATGTCTTCATTAAGTCAGCAGGCAAATCAAAATCTGGAGGGCTTGGTAAGCACAGAAGCAGAACAAACCCGCCATCATCTCTCACTTATACTTTGTCATTAAATTTTCAATCTACGCTCTTATATACTTACTCTTCCTTCTTCAATCATGGTGAATCCATGATGGACTTATTTAAAAAATGCAAAGTGTACTGTTTTTTTCCTATGCAAGATTCTTCAATTGCAGGCAGAAAACCTAAACCCTTTACACTGTCTAAAATTCTCTGCATATCTTGACTTCATTTCACCCTGAGAAAATTTAATCTGAGATACCTAAATTAGATATCAATAGTTTAACTTATAAAAATACCATTATTGAAATTCCTTTCAGAAAAATATGTTTACTGTGACTCTGAAACTATCTAGCTCATATTCCTACATTCCTCATGGAAAAGATTGCTATTATAATTTATTTTTAATGACTCAGTGTTAAATTAATTAAACAAAGAGGCCATTGGACTAATGTGGTTCTAATGTCATGATGACCTTCGTAAGCAAGCCAAAATCTAGGTTTGTAAATAGCTCAAGATTATGAAATCAAGACGCTGTGGAAACCAAGTCACAAGTAGCCAACTACTTGCGATTATAGCCAATCAACTAATTTCATTTCTTTGCTTCTGCACTGTGTACCCTGGCTCTTATGTTAATAGAGGGAGCACTCCTAACTGCTTCTGGCTTTGCACTGCCAATCAGAATGACTATACACCCAATGATCTCTTAAATTTTTAATATGTCTCAGTTTATCTTTTAACAGCAGGTTTATTTTCAGCAAAATAACTTATTTTGAAAGTAAATTATTACCAAAGTAGGCACAATCTCTATGTTAATGACTTACTAGAGAAGCTAACCTATGCAACAGACATTTAAGGAGAGTCAGAATATCATACTTAGAGGTTCATGCATTTAACATTTATTAAGCACCCTCTAAGTATCAAGCACTGTATTAAGTGTGACACAAAAAGCAATCGCAAAACATATAGATTTCCTGATTTTTCATGGAGTTTAATTTCAGGTGAAGGGGGAGCCAGCAAATAAACAAGAAAAATATCTGATAGACCTCAAGATGCACGCAGAAAATTAAAAGAGAGTCAGGGGAGACTGAATTATCATGTTTTAAGGATTTGAAGAGAAATCTTAGACACTCTGATACGCAAATAGGATCTGAAAGGAGGTTTATCTAGTTAATATTTGAAACATTTCCTGTGGTTTAGAGTAGAACTTAATAATTTACGTGTAAAAATGTTACTAGGAACATAGACTCCCTTTATCTAAATATTGACATATGACATTTGGAATAGGACCTCTGATTCCATACTGACTGCTAGGATCCCTTGAGGAATCATTTGTGTTTTGAAAGAAACTTGTAAGGGGCACCATGCTAGTTCAGGTAAGCATGCACATTTTAAGGTACTTTAAATTCTTGAGAACTCTCAAGAGTGCTTGAATGCGGTTCATAGGAACCAACTATTTGCTATTAAATACTTTAGTGGATTTGATCATTTTCTTAGCAAACAGGTTTGCAGCTCTCAGCCAGCTGTTTCACTAGATAAACTATGAGGATTGCTAAAAAGCCTAAGAAGTATTCTGAAAGTGTAGTTAACTTGAAGACATCTCTTTTATGAAGATATATTAAAACTTCTACCTAATCTATTAAGAAATATCAACCTACTTGGGTGTTGAAATAAAATGTTCAAAACAGATCATTTCAGGTTAATCTTTTTTGAAATCTGATTTGGGAAGGGTAAGGTGAGCCAGAAGCCAATGTGGTGATTGCTTCATGGAAAAATAAAGTACGACAGCATATATTGACCATGAAAAACATTGTTGAACAGGTCCCCTCTCCAGGATTGATTTCCAGAAAATCCATCCACAATAATTTTATTTTACCTCCTACAGCAATTAGAAAAAGTAGCAGAACAAATATATTCAACATTTGGATGAGGCAGAACTTTGAAAATTTGATCTGTGGTTAAATTTACCTCAGTGGTTATATTTGGAAAGATGATAAAATTCAGAGAATTAGAAATATCAAATACTGGCAGTGTTCAGAAATCTTAAAAGATGGCAACTGTTAAACTGGAGTTATTTTTAATGACTATGGAAAGAAAAATAGCTGTTGGACCAAAAAGCTTGTGCTTAATTTTTCTGTATAATTCAGTTCAGTTAGTCAGTTCAGTCACTCAATCATGTCCGATTCTTTGCGACCCCATGAATTGCAGCACGCCAGGCCTCCCTGTCCATCACCAACTCCCGGAGTTCACTCAGACTCACGTCCATCGAGTCTGTGATGCCATCCAGCCATCTCATCCTGGGTCGTCCCCTTCTCCTCCTGCCCCCAATCCCTCCCAGCCTCAGAGTCTTTTCCAATGAGTCAAGTCTTCTCATGAGGTGTCCAAAGTACTAGAGCTTCAGCTTCAGCATCATTCCTTCCAAAGAAATCCCAGGGTTGATCTCCTTCAGAATGGACTGGTTGGTTCTCCTTGCAGTCTAAGGGACTCTCAAGAGTCTTCTCCAACACCACAGTTCAAACGCATCAATTCTTCGGCGCGCAGCCTTCTTCACAGTCCAACTCTCACATCCATACATGACCACTGGAAAAACAATAGCCTTGACTAGGCGGACCTTAGTTGGCAAAGTAATGTCTCTGCTTTTGAATATACTATCTATGTTGGTCATAACTTTTCTTCCAAGGAGTAAGCGTCTTTTAATTTCATGGCTGCATTCACCATCTGCAGTGATTTTGAAGCCCCCCCAAAATAAAGTCTGACACGGTTTCCACTGTTTCCCTATCTATTTCCCATGAAGTGATGGGACTGGATGCCATGATCTTAGTTTTCTGAATGTTGAGCTTTAAGCCAACGTTTTCACTCTCCTCTTTCACTTTCATCAAGAGGCTTTTTAGCTCCTCTTCACTTTCTGCCATAACGGTGCTGTCATCTGCATATCTGAGGTGATTGATATTTCTCCCGGCAATCTTGATTTCAGCTTGTGTTTCTTCCAGTCCAGCATTTCTCATGATGTCCTCTGCATAGAAGTTAAATAAGCAGGGTGACAATATACAGACTTGACGTACTCCTTTTCCTATTTGGAACCAGTCTGTTGTTCCATGTCCAGTTCTCACTGTTGCTTCCTGACCTGCATACAGATTTCTCAAGAGGCAGGTTAGGTGGTCTGGTATTCACATCTCTTTCAGAATTTTCCACAGTTGATTGTGATCCACACAGTCAAAGGCTTTGGCATAGTCAATAAAGCAGAAATAGATGTTTTTCTGGAACTCTCTTGCTCTTTCCATGATCCAGCGGATGTTGGCAATTTGATCTCTGGTTCCTCTGCCTTTTCTAAAACCAGCTTGAACATCAGGGAGTTCATGGTTCACGTATTGCTGAAGACTGGCTTGGAGAATTTTGAGCATTACTTTACTAGCATGTGAGATGAGTGCAATTGTGAGGTAGTTTGAGCACTCTTTTGCATTGCCTTTCTTTGCAACTGGAGTGAAAACTGACCTTTTCCAGTCCTGTGGTCACTGCTGAGTTTTCCCAATTTGCTGGCATATTGAGTGCAGCACTTTCAAAGCATCATCTTTCAGGATTTGAAATAGCTCTACTGGAATTCCATCACCTCCACTAGCTTTGTTTGTAGTGATGCTTTCTAAGGCCCAGTTGACTTCACATTCCAAGATGTCTGGCTCTAGATTAGTGATCACATCATCATGATTATCTGGGTCGTGAAGATCTTTTTTGTACAGTTCTTCTGTGTATTCTTGCCACCTCTTGTTAATATCTTCTGCTTCTGTTAGGTCCAGACCATTTCTGTCCTTTTTCCAGCCCATCTTTGCATGAAATGTTCCCTTGGTATCTCTAATTTTCTTGAAGAGATCTCTAGTCTTTCCCATCTGTTGTTTTCCTCTATTTCTTTGTATTGATCACTGAAGAAGGCTTTCTTATCTCTTCTTGCTATTCTTTGGAACTCTGCATTCAGATGCTTATATCTTTCCTTTTCTCCTTGGCTTGTCGCCTCTCTCCTTTTCACAGCTATTTGTAAGGCCTCCCCAGAGAGCCATTTTGCTTTTCTGCATTTCTTTTCCGTGGGGATGGTCTTGATCCTTGTCTCCTGTACAATGTCACGAACCTCATTCCATAGTTCATCAGGCACTCTATCTATCAGATCTAGATCCTTAAATCTATTTCTCACTTCCATTGTATAATCATAAGGGATTTGATTTAGGTCATACCTGAATGGTCTAGCAGTTTTCCCTACTTTCTTCAATTTAAGTCTGAATTTGGCAATAAGGAGTTTATGATCTGAGCCACAGTCAGCTCCTGGTCTTGCTTTTGTTGACTGTATAGAGCTTCTTCATCTTGGCTGCAATACTACCTCTATATCCTTAGTAAATTCTTTTCTCTCTCTCTCTATATTTTTCTCTGTATATACATATTTGATAACTTTAGCTAACATATTTTGAAATTTAGTATGTGCTATCTTATTTCACCTTCATAGTAATATGTCACTGGTATAGATAGTAGCAATATTCATATTTTGAAAGTTAGGAAGCTGATCATTATGGCTACTATAAATCTTCTCTTGTGTGTTTGTCCTAATTTGGATCTGATTCTTTGTGGCCCTACGGACCGCAGCCCACTAAGTTCCTCTGTTCATGGGATTCTCTGGGCAAGAATACTGGAGTGGATTGCCGTTGCCTCCTCCAGGGGATCTTCCTGATGCAGGGATGCAATCTGCATCTCTTATGTCTCCTGCGCTGGCAGGTCTCATCCATTCTTTACCACTGCACCACCTGGGGAACCCAAATCTTTCCTTAGGTCAAACACTGATAAATGGAAGAGGCAGTATTTGAAATTAGGTCTGAGACCAAAACCTGAGTCTCCAACCCCTATGTACTAGCATCAGAAGGTCACTACAACAGTAAATGGAATAACATATGGGACAGTGCCTAACACAATTGAAGCACTCAATATAAAAGAAGTTAGGAACGTTAGCATGAATCCTCAACTGAGAAGAAAAATAAATATGTGTTTCTTTTTAATCTGAAAAATCAGAATTTAAGTCCTTGTTCTGCCTTGCCAGCCAGAATAAGTTCAGTCTGATTCATGATTTGGGCTTAATTTTTCTCGTGTTAAAGTGTCTGGGTTCTGTGCTGTGCCAAAGAACTGGAGCAGGCTCTTGTCTTCTTTCATGATTTGGTGCTTACTGGCTTATTACTGAGAAATTCTTTATGCCTTTCAGCATCATTGCTTCAGATCCAATAGTTCTGAGATAACTGAGGCAAAGAAATCTTTGTTGAGTCATGGAGGTTGGGGTGGGGGTTCATTCATTAATAAGTATCTTTTAGTATGAAGTCCTATCTTAGGTCAGTTCATGGGATTGCAAAAAGTCAGACATGACTGAGCGACTAACACTTTCACTTTTCATCATCTTAGATACTGAGAAAAAAGCAGCAACAAGACACATTTTCTGTTCTCCACTTTCTTGGAACAATGATACACCCTGTGGAATTTTGCCACTTCTTAACAGGGTGCTACAGAGTGACACAGAGATTCCAGACAAGGATGAATTTACCATGAGGCTAAAGAAGCTTGGGCTGCAGGGACCCTCATCTTCATTTTTCCTTCCAATACTTTTAAGATGGGTGTCAAGAATGTGTACACAAGGTAAATTCTTTGTTTTGTTTTTTCAAAGGTAAGATATTTTAACTGTCACCAGTTAGATGGTTGCTTAACCTCCATGTATTTTTGTGATCTGGCCAAAAGAAAATAGACTTTACTATTAACATTACTATATGTGATAATATTATGATGGTTATATAAAAAGTGTACTCATTTATTAAAGGTATGCTTTGAATATGTAGAGACAAAAGGACAAAAAATATGGAATATTTCCTCCAAAAGGAAAAAAGTGGATACAGTAAAAAATGTACTAATATAATATTTATAATCTCTAAAGCTGGATAATGGAAACATAAAGTTTAATTTTATTGTTTACTTTATTTTTGTGTATGTTTGTACATTTCTAAAATAAGGAGTTAAAAAATGCCAGTGCTCAGAACAAATCTGGGTGTGATTTATCTTACATGTTTTTCACATAGCCTGGTAAGTCATTTAATGTGTAATTCCTAATTCATTTCCCCCTAGAAGTGTTTGAATTATATCTTGGTCTTGCCTTTGCTATTAATCTTATTGCATTTTCAGGAGAAGCATATTTAATTCATAGCCTGAATCTGTGATTCTGCTCAAAATGTTTATCATAAACTCTTATCAAGTTTATCTCTGTCTTTTTACCTTGTATCTCATTTATACAATTTATTCTCCATATTACTAATTTTTTTTTCTGGAAGTTAATTCTACTGCTTATTGCATCTCATTAAAGGTTAAAATTTTGTTCTTGAATTTGGGGTTCTTTGTATTATAAATTTTTATTAATTTAATGAGTTCATTTTGCTTCTTAGCCTTTACTTCTTTTGACTTCTTTATAGCTCTCTGTTCTTTCATGAGGCAACTTTTAAAATAAACCAATCAGAGAACCCATCTTTCTAGGTTAGAAACTGAAAGAGGTGTGGGTGGAATTAATCTTTTCCTTTTGCTGCACTCAGAGGCTTCATAGGTGAATGAGTGTGCTATGCATCTCCTGGAATAGGCAATGTTCTCCAGATACTTAATTTTCTTTTCCCCGAGACCTACACAAATCTCCTGTAATACTACTCCATGGAATCTCAGTTTGGAAAATTTTGGCTAAACATTTTAAAAATTGTTTTATTTTCTGCCCATAATCAGAAGATTATGGAAGGCAGAAGGTAAATTCACACCTTGGATATTGTATATGTCTTTATCATTACTCAATTCAATAAAATATTAGTTTATATCTGTAATGGACCAAGTCCTGTGCTGGCTCTAGGAATACAAAAAACCAATACTTCTTCTCAAGGCAACATTACTTCATGGAATCATAAACAAACACAGGTGATCTGGCAACAGAGAAAGGAAGGCAAATGTAACTATTACTAATAGCACTGAACTTAAGACTACAAAAAATCCATTAACAGAGAGAAGCTTTTTCCAGGAGTAGAAACTCAATTACTAAGTGGTTCCTTTTAAGAAATAAAAGCAAAGTGTTATCTTTGTAAGTTAAGGGTTTTTTGGTTTGGGTATTTTGGGGAGGAAGGCATAACCCTGAGCAAAAAGAAAACTCATTCCTTTTTGCCAAAATGTTTCAAAACATTTTAATGTGCATTAAAATAAATGGTTGCCTGAATTGAGAGAAAGAAAAAAAAAAAAGGGTTATTCTGGTTCAATGCTAAACCTCTTTGAGATTTACTGAGAGAATGTTTAACATTAGAACAACTGTTTTGGTTCATTAAATATTTTAAGAGATTCTAAACTTTAATCAGTGAGAACTTAAGCTTCTAACTGAAAAAAGAGTCTAATTTTAATTAATGTGACAACTTTAAAATTTTATAATTTTAAAGCTCATTTTCACACAATTTTTTCATGGGTGCCCCAGAAGTTTTGGATTATCCTAATGAGATAATATTTACAAATAAAAGGCTATAAACTCTATAGGATATAAGGACTAATAGATATGAGTTTTAGAAGTCTAAATTTGGGTTGTACTTGGGGTTTTATGACCAACCTAGATAGCATATTAAAAAGCAGAGACATTACTTTGCCAACAAAGGTCCATCTAGTCAAAGCTATGGTTTTTCCAGTGGTCATGTATGGATGTGAGAGTTGGACTTAAAGAAAGCTGAGCACCGAAGAATTGATGCTTTTGAACTGTGGTGTTGGAGAAGACTCTTGAGAGTCCCTTGGACTGCAAGGAGATCCAACCAGTCCATTCTGAAGGAGATCAGCCCTGAGTGTTCTTTGGAAGGAATGATGCTAAATCTGAAACTCCAGTACTTTGGCCACCTCATGCAAAGAGTTGACTCACTGGAAAAGACTGATGCTGAGAGGGATTGAGGGCAGCAGGAAAAGGGGACGATAGAGGATGAGATGGCTGGATGGCATCACTGGCTCGATGGACATGAGTCTGAGTGAACTCCAGGAGTTGGTGATGGACAAGGAGGCCTGGTGTGCTGCGATTCATGGGGTCGCAGAGAGTTGGACAGGACTGAGCGACTGAACTGAACTGAACTGAACTGGGGTTTTGAGATTATTGTTTTAAAGCTAATAATGGTTAAGAGCTTTATGGTTTAGTGTTTTTCTCTGTTCTATTTTGTAATCATTTTTATGTCAGTATTGCCAACAAAGAAATGATTACAAAATATAACATTGTGTTAAAATAATAACATGTCATGAGATTACATATTGACAAGGAAATGTTGAATGGTCTATAGAAAAATGGACAAAGGATATAAAGAAAAAGTGTATGAACAAGTCAAAAATAAAAAATGTCAATACATCTGTAAAAATCTGAAAAGCTGAACCTCAACAGTAACAACAGCAACAAGAAAACAGCATCTATTAAAATGGCAAGAACTAAAGAAAATATTAAACTGGCAAAACTATTTAAAAAACAACAGTCCTCTTTTTTGTGAGATTAAATATGAACTCCAGTACAATGCTACTGAATTTGCTAATTGGGATAGCCCTTCTGGAAAGGGCAGAAGTAAAATGTAGCCCCCGCAGTTCAAAACCATTTATAATCTCTGATTCACTAGTATCACTTCTGGAATTCAACCTAGGAAAATCTATTCACTGTATTCAAGCATAATATCTTTATAAAACTCTTGTTATAGTTTGATTTTTTAAAATGCTCATTATTCCCATGTTACAGAGGAGAATGACAAAACCCAGAGATGCTGACTTGTTCAAAATCCCACAACTAGTCAGTGCCAGGCATAGATCAGACGTTTTGGATGTCAATTTCATAATTATTGCTCGTGCTGACAATATTTGACCCCGTACATTTTTGGAACATTCTCCACAGTATGTTCAACAACAGATTCTGAGTTTACAACATAATGTTTGCTGAACATTTACTGGGTCTCTCTAACTTCTTCACATGTAGATTATCTCATTTTACTCTTGGGACAAGCCTTTGGAGTTTGGAGTTCTGTTTTTACAATGAAGAAGCTGAGTAATTCTCCAAATGACAAATAGCTAGCTGAGTTAACAAAACAACCTAAGCAATCTTGGTGGTGGTGGTGGTTGAGTTGCTAAGTTGTGTCTGACTCTTGCAATCCCATGGACTATAACACTCCTGGCTCCTCTGTCCATGGAATTTTCCAGGCAAGAATACTGGAGTGGGATGCCATTTCCTACTGCAGGGGATCTTCCTGACCCAGGGACTGAACCCTCATCTCTTGCATTGCAGGCAGATTCTTTACCACTGAGCCAGCCAGGAAGCCTTAAGAATCTTACTCTTCAGAATTCTCTCTTAACTATTATATTGAATTGTCTCCCCAAGATAAACTACCCATAGATCCTGTCCTCAAAGAGCTCAAGTGTAGTCTCAGAGAGACAAATTTTTTACATTTAGCAATACATGACAAAAATCCTGGAGGACACAGAGGATAAAACTAACATAACTATGCTTTGGTCCTCATAGTGCTGATCCTGGGGGGGTAGTAGGTTTTTCAGTACTATCATCATTGTAAAGAAAGAAAGTGAAAGTCACTCAGTTGTGTCCAACTCTTTGTGGCCCCACGGACTATATACAGTTCATGGAATTCTTCAGCAATACTGGAGAGAGTAGCCATTCCCTTTTCCAGGGTATCTTCCCAATCCAGGGATCAAACTAGGTCTCCCTCATTGCAGATGGATTCTTTACCAGCAAGACACTAGGGAAGTCTATTTGTAAGACCAATTTATATTCGAATTTGTAACTTCACATAATCACATCCACTGTCTGAGAATACTCTAACAAGATACCTATATTTTTACTTATTGATATAAAACTCTATATGTTTTAATCTCCTTGTTTAAAAGAAAGCAGACCCATTAATATTCATAGAAAAGTAGTAAAACAAAATGCATTAAAATGTCAACAGGATCTATCTACTGTCACCAACAAAACGATTGTTTTTTTCTTTTCTTTATGTCTCTTTGCTTTTCTACCTAGACAAATGCTATATTAGTATATTTTATATAAATTCACTGTATTAATTTACATAATGAATATTAGCATCAAATACATAATTGCTACTTCTTGGAGGTTATCTCATAGTCCAGCAAGTATTTAGCAAATGCATGTTTAGAGGCAAAGGTCAGGGAGATGCCATGTGTACTTTCAGTGATTTTCCAAATTCCAGCTTAGGTTACAAGCTCATGAACTGGGTAATGTGCATGCTCTCATACTGGTCTTCCTGGGAGGATTTAATCAGAGCTTAACAGTTCAGGGGCAGGACTGGCCACAGAAACAGTACAGCAACCATGGAGCTGAAGTGCTGGTTGCCAAACCAAATAAGAAAATGCATAGAACTGCATCTGAAAACATGTAATGGCTATATATATAAATTCAAGACATATTATCAAGCTTTAAAAGTATGAAGTGGAGTCTCATTAGAGAAACTGCCAAAGGAGTACTGCTATCCAGAGCATTCCTGTCTTTGATCCTAGCCATGGTATAACCACTGTTAGCCAGGTAACCCAAAGGTAAATTTTGGGTGAAGTAACTTTCAGGCTCAAATACAAACAGCAAAGATCAATTGAAACTTCCTTATACTAAAGTGCTTAAGGGCATTACTCATTTATTTGAGCCTCCTCACAATAGATTTTTGTTGTCATCACTACAAATGTGGGATCAGAGGCTCAAGGTCACAGTTTTGAGTTGTAAAGCCAGGAAGGAAACCCAAGCAGAATTGGGCTCTTATTCATTACCGGCTGATCTTTTGCACGGAAGAAATAAATGAATTAATGTTTGAAATTTGATAATCATTTTCCCATGTCTTTTATTATCACCCACCTAGCCCATAACAACTCCTCCAATACACTGGACAGCATTTTAAAAATGCTAATTAATATATGTTCTGTGCTTAGTTGGTCAGTTGTATCTGACTCTTTGCAACCCCATGGACTGTAGCCTGCCAGACTCCCCTGTCCATGGGGGTTCTCTAGGCAAGAATACTGGAGTGAGTTCCCATGCCCTCCTCTAGGGGATCTAGGTATCATTTAAAGTTTATGAGATAATTTGGTAAAGACAACCAGAAGTCCTAGTAAAAGAGAATTAAGATTCTCTGGTGCAGATAAAAGAGATAAACTGAAGATAATACCTTCCTCTATCCCTTCTTTATTATTAATATATAATGTTTTTAATAACTATATGTGATTTTGTAGTTTTTTTTCAAATATACCCCCAACTCAGTAATTCACAAGTTTTGCACCTCTCTGTCATTCTACTTTGAACTTAGAAAATTTGATAACTCTGTTTATTGAATCTAAATGTGGCTACTATAAGTTTAAAGAAAATAATACTGCCCTATTATCTTCATAGAGTGTTCCTTACTTTTAGGAGGAGGGGTTGAAGAGAACAAAGTACATTTTCTAATTCTGATTTTTGTGCTAATTATTAACATGAATCTGCAATTAATGCATTAGGTCAAGAGGAGAGTCTGTAGCTCATCTCTGGCAAATATAAATACATAGAGCAGTGTAAAGATAGGAGAGTCTCCTGGGGATCACAGGAGTCCCTGCAGGGGGTGTGCAAGTCTAGTTTTAAAAAAATACTAGTCAAAAGTTAAAAAAGGGCAGGCAAAAAGAATAAAATGAGACAGCATGGAATAGAGGAAATATGGAAGCAGTTGCCATTTAAATAGGTTAAAGTTTCATCTCTGTGATGTACAAACTACATTACCTCTGGAAGTTCAATTAAAAAAATTGCTATTCTGATCTAATTCTATTTTAAGAATTAAATGAGTGTCTGCAAAATTCTTAAATGCAGAACACAGCCGGTACCAAATATGTGAGTTTTCATATCTTCTCTTGGATTACTAATTCAGGGACAGTTATATTTACTGTAAAGAGTTATCATGAGAATTACATGAGTTTCTATGGAGAGTTTCTCTGTACCAGTTAAACCCTTGGATGAATCTCTTTGTTCTTGGTTAAGCTTTTGTAGAAACATTAATTCATTTATAAAATTCAGTTGCAGAATTTCCACATTTCCACATGGTATTCTACCTATCCACTCTAGTGAATTTTTCATTCTCTTTCCAACAAGCAAGCTCCGTTGTTATAATCTGACCTAAATAATAAATGTTATCTTGAAGGAAAAAAATAATCCTTGTTCTAGAAAAATTTGGCCACAAGGGGGAAGTCGAAGAACTTGCTCGGGGAATCAAGCATGTTTTTCTCTGTTTAATTTCTCCTCCTTACTTTCCCCCTCACTTCCTCAGTTCTGCTTGGCATCTTGTACTTATCTTGCAGGATTTCTGATTCTAAAAATACCCTTATACTCTCTATACTTGGAAAGTTTATCGAATTCAACCACGTTTTGATATCAGTGATGTCTGCAGGATGAAGTAAGTGGTGCCTTGCTGACAATGTTGCCTTCGATGCCAGGTCTGTCCTCATGGATTGTAAAGCAATAATCACTCCCTGCAGTATTGCCCCAGTGTGGTTAATCACTGAGAAGGAATTAGCTATGGACACAGTAAGATAGCTGTATAAGAGCGAGCCCAGCATCTACATGGGAAGAGGTCCTTTTAGGACCTGCTATCTCAGAGAAGTACTCATTTAGATTGCCTACTTTTAGTTTATAGGATTTCTCTGAAATCTACCTGTTTTGTTACTACTAGGGGCTGTTTAAGAAAGTGGATTATCTTTTATC
Source organism: Ovis aries (assembly GCF_016772045.2). Lineage (NCBI taxonomy): Eukaryota > Metazoa > Chordata > Mammalia > Artiodactyla > Bovidae > Ovis > Ovis aries. Next base: position 19,120,497 of record NC_056055.1, read on the forward strand.
TGCCCTTGATAATAATTCAAGCTCTAGGCTACATCAGTTCAGTTCAGTTCAGTCGCTCAGTCATGTCCGACTCTTTGCGACCCCATGAGTTGCAGCACGCCAGGCCTCCCTGTCCATCACCAACTCCTGGAGTTCACTCAAACTTAAGTCCATCGAGTCGGTGATGCCATCCAGCCATTTCATCCTCTGTTGTCCCCTTTTCCTCCTGCCTCCAATCCCTCCCAGCATCAGAGTCTTTTCCAATGAGTCAACTCTTCACATGAGGTGGCCAAAGTACTGGAGTTTCAGCTTTAGTGTCATTCCTTCCAAAGAAATCCCAGGGCTGATCTCCTTCAGAATGGACTGGTTGGATCTTGTAGATGTCCAAGGGACTCTCAAGAGTCTTCTCCAACACCACAGTTCAAAAGCATCAATTTTTTGGCACTCAGCTTTCTTTATAGTCCAACTCTCACATCCATACATGACTACTGGAAAAACCATAGCCTTGACTAGATGGACCTTTGTTGACAAAGTAACATCTCTGCTTTTCAATATGCTGTCTAGTTTGGTCATAACTTTTCTTCCAAGGAGCAAACACTTTTAGTTTCATGGCTGCAGTCACCATCTGCAGTGATTCTGGAGCCCCCCAAAAAATAAAGTCTGACACTGGTTCTCCATCTATTTCCCATGAAGTGATGGGACCAAATGCCATGATCTTCGTTTTCTGAATGTTGAGCTTTAAGACAACTTTTTCACTCTCCTCTTTCACTTTCATCAAGAGTCTTTTAGTTCCTCTTCACTTTCTGCCATAAGGGTGGTGTCATCTGCATATCTGAGGTTATTGATATTTCTCCCAGCAATCTTGATTCTAGCTTGTGCTTCTTCCAGACCAGCATCTCCAGGCTACATAGATTTAATCAATTGTGTTTGAAGTTACTTATTTAATAAGTGAGCATTTTAGGCTATGTATGCCATACTTTCTTCTAGGCATTTGTTACAACATTGAATAAGGCAAAGGCTCTGTTTCTGAAGAACCTGTAGTGCAATAGGTTTTCTTCTGCTAATGTTTGACCTGTAAGGATATCTTTATGTTCTAAAAGCTTTTGATTTTCACTTCCTGCAGAATTCAGTCCAAATCTCACAAAATGTCAGGCTCTGTGGATTAGAGTCCTTGTAGGAAGATGACTCACTGAAAAGAAATCATTTACAAAGTTGCGTGTGGGGAAGGGTAAAGAGGAATTCACATTTGATGGTAAAGCCTTAGCCTCTATTCCTGAACTGGGAGAAAGATGCAGCTGAAGGGGTGGTCACTTTGGTACTCAAATGGCTGGGTTTCAGCCTAGAAAGTAGGGAATCAAGAAAACAAATGTTTCAATTTATCAACCACTCCTTCTGTCTCATAATCTCTATCTGCTGCATTCAATGGCAAAACCCAATATCATGTCAGATGATAAGCGAACATGGTATGGTGGTCCCCAAAGTCTAGTCTCCTGGAACTCTGGTGAAGGTGGAGTGTGCATCAGGAAGGGAGCAAACAGAATAGCCAGCACAGAGGCCACTCCAAATTAACTCTGACTTAATTTGCCATCTATTATAGTTCTATCCCTCTGTTTCTGTATCTGTGTTCTTAGTCATTCAGTTGTGTCTCTTTGTGACCCCTTGGACTGTAGCCTACTAGGCTCATCTGTCCATGGGATTTTCCAGGGAAGAATAGTAGAGTGGGTTGATGCCCTCTTCTAGGGAATCTTTCTAACCCAGGGATCGAACCCAGGTCTTGATTCTTTACCGTCTGAGTCACCAGGGAAGCCCCTACTTGCAGCTATTCCAATTCTTACAAGTGTAGATAATTCTGGAGTTAAAATTCCCTTTCACAGCAAGCATTTGACATTAAGTGAATTAATATTTTTGGAGTGCATCCTATATGCCAGACACATTTTCAGCAACTGGAAATGATCTCTGTTCTGGAGCTTTCCTTTGAGTGACTGATGTCATTACAAAGAGGGTTACAGTACAGTGTATAATAAGAGAAACACACAAAGAATTCAGAAAAGTTTTCCAAATACAATAGTGGTTAAGCTTATGGAAGAAGACATAAGAAAAGAAGAATAGAAAAAGATACTCCAGACATAAATGAAAGTTTGAGCATGAACCTGAAAGAGGAGAGAACATATCCTTTTGTGGAGTTGCAGATAGTTGGTACTGCAGGGCAGAGCCGAAGGTGAAAGAAGAAGAAGAAGAGAGGTGAGCAGAGACAGAGCACAAAGACCTTGGAAGTCACGTTCGGGAGTCAGGTTCCTGGGTAATTAGGCTGCACTTTCAGTCTGCTCCACTTTCTGCAAAAATCCTGTCATAAAATGTTTGAGAGTTTTTCCTAAGAAAGAAGGCTGTTTGAGGGAAAACCAAAATTTCTCCAGTATATCCTGGTTCTGAAGCCCTTTGATCTGTGGTTGCTCCTTGTGTGGTTCCATTATTTTAGTCCACCAGGACTAAAAATTATCCAAAGGCTGTCTTGGTGGTTTCTACCCTTAACCAGTGGGTCACCTTTAATTCAGCATTACTGCAGTTTAATTCCTATGGCAATAAAGGCCTCCTCAGTGTTTTGTCACTGCCGAAGCCGGTAAGGATCAGAGCATCAGCTCGTGGCTCCATTCTCAGTAATCCCTGGCTTTTACTCACCTTCCCCTGCCCCAGAGCTGAAAATCAAGACTGTCTACATGAAAGTTCAGGCTCTGACTTAAGACTAGTTTTATGACATTCAATTTTTCTTGAGCTATTTTCTCATCTGTGAAATCTTGAGCATTCTAACTTTTGTACTGAAAATACACTACAGGTTTTTAAGGATGAAGTGATTTTTTTTTAAGGGAGGGTTATAACATGTAAGCCCACTGCTGCCCAGGCTTCCAGGACCTGACTTTAGGAGTAGGTGCCTCTGATCCTGAGCGCAAGGTACAAAGAAGCCTTCTGGGTTGAGGTCCATGATGTTGGGAGGAGGTAGGGAGGCACTGATTCAGTGGTGGGGCAAAGCCCTTGAGTGCGGGCATTGAAGGAAAACTAATTGTTATTTTTCATAATCATTCTACCTTCTTGACAAACATTGTGACTCAGTGTTTTAAAACATTCTATCAGGCAAGACTGTCCTTGGGGATGTAGGAAGCCAGGTTACAGGAGAATAGCACCTACATGGCTTGTGTTCCTGATGGATAGTGGACCAGTGCCTTGAAGTCCATGCTTCTATTTCTGCAGAGGGAAGCTAAGTAGAGTCACATCCTTTACTGAGATTCTCAGAACAGCACAGATGTGCCAGTGGGATGCTTGCTTTTCTCTCTGGTGTCTAGACTCAAAGGGCAGCCATCTAGGTTCAGTGCCAGGATTCCACCCTGGAACAGCAAACAACTCAGTCTCTGGACCGATCTTAAATATGCTACACCTGATCCCAATCTCAGTCCAGGATGCCAGCATCTCAGGAGAATGTCTGATTACTTTTCCCAGTTGGAAGCAAGAGGATTGGAATAACCAATTCAGGGCTGGGATTGAAGCTTGGGAGGACAGCATATAAATGGGCATGCTAAGAGGATGAGAACTGGGTCCCTCAGTGGATTGGGAAGCCATGGAGACATCAGCAAGTCAAGCAAGCACACCTGGAAACAGGACTGGGTGAAAGCCAGACCTAAATGCTGTTTCACTTACACATACTTATAAAATCTCTGCAAACTGATGGCCAGGCAAGCTGCTGCTTCTCACATGAGTAGAGATAGGATCCATGCTTGAATCTTGGTCCTGCATGGGTGAGCAAGTAATTTGACTTCTTTAACACTCATTTTTCTGACCTGTAAATATAATATTTCTGACTTAGCTCTCTGAAAAGGTTTTATGAACTTCAAATGATATTTATCTAACATTTTTTATAGAGTATATAATATCATAATAAAATATCTATAGTACTACATGTGGAATCTCTATGCAACAGATATGCACTTGCTAATTCTAAAAGATGATTTATTAGTTGAAAAGTTCTATAAAATTATAATCTAAATTAGTCTGGGTCATTTTTTCCATTTGATAAAAACTGCATAATTAACAAAAATGTTTACTTGTATTATAATAATTTCGTATACATGTGTTTGTGCTTCTTAGACTTTTTTCCTTGTAATTGATATCTAGTCTCATAGCATTGTAGTCAGAGAAGATGCTTGATACGATATCAATTTTCTTAAATTTACTGAAGTTTGTTCTGTGATCCAAGATGTGGTCTATCCTGGAGAATGTTCCATATGCCCTTGAGAAGAAGGTGTACTCTTCTGCATTTGGATGGATTGTCCTCAAGATATCAGTGAGGTCCATTCTCATCTAATGTATCATTTAAGACTTGTGTTTTCTTATTAATTTTCTGCTTGGATGATCTGTCCATTGGTGTGAGTGGGGTGTTAAAGTCTCCTAGTATTATTGTGTTACTGTCAATTTCTCCTTTTATGTCTGTTAGTGTTTGTTTTATGTATTGAGTTGCTCCTATGTAGGGTGCATAGATATTTAAAATTGTTATGCCTTCCTCTTGGACTGATCCCTTGATCATTATATAGTGTTCTTTCTTATCTTTTGTAATCTTTATTTTGTCTATTTTGTCTGACATGAGGATTGCTACTCCAACTTTCTTTTACTTCCCATTTGCATGGAATATATTTTTGCATCCTCTGTTCAGGATCGGGAACACATGTACACCCATGGCAGATTCAAGTTGAAGTATGGCAAAACCAATACAATATTGTAAAGTAAAAAATGTATTAAAAAATGTAGCTTAAGGTCTGAAGTGGGTTTCTTGTAGACAGTATATATATGGCTCTTGTTTTTGTATCCATTCAGCCATTCTTTATTGCCAAATTCAGACTTAAATTGAAGAAAGTGGGGAACACCACTAGACCATTCAGGTATGACCTAAATCAAATCCATAACGATTATACAGTGGAGGTGAGAAACAGATGTAAGGGTAGATCTGAGAGACAGAGTGCCTGATGAACTATGGATGGAGATTCATGACATTGTACAGGATATGGATTGAGACCATCCCAAGAAAAAGAAATGTAAAAAAGCAAAATGGCTGTCTGAGGAGGTCTTACAAATAGCTGTGAAAAGAAGAGAAGTGAAAAGCAAAGGAGACAAGCAAAGGTATACCCACTTGAATGCAGAGTTCCAAGGAATAGCATGGACAGATGAGAAAGCCTTCCTCAGCGATCAGTGCAAAGAAATAGAGGAAAAAGATAGAATGGGAAAGACTAGAAATCTCTTCAAGAAAATTAGAGATAACAAGGGAATATTTCATGCAAAGATGGGCTCAATAAAGAACAGGAATGGTATGGACCTAACAGAAGCAGAAGATGTTAATAAGAAGTGGAAAGAAAATACAGAAGAACTATACAAAAAGATCTTCATGACCCAGATAATCACGATGGTGTGACCACGCACCTAGAGTCAGACATCCTGGAATGGGAAGTCAAGTGGGCCTTAGGAAGCATCACTACAAACAAAGCTAGTGGAGGTGATGGAATTCCAGTTGAACTATTTCAAATCCTAAAAGACGATGCTGTGAAAGTGCTGTACTCAATATGTTAGCAAATTTGGAAAACTCAGCAGTGGCCATAGGACTGGAAAAGGTCAGTTTTCATTCCAATTCCAAAGAAAGGCAATGCCAAAGAATGCTCAAACTACTGCACAATTGCACTCATCTCACATGCTAGCAAAATAATGCTCAAAATTCTGCAAGCCAGGCTTCAGCAATACGTGAACCGTGAACTTCCAGATGTTCAAGCTGGTTTTAGAAAAGGCAGGAGAGCAAAAGATCAATTTGCCAACATCTATTGGATCATCAAAAAAGCAAGAGAGTTCCAGAAAAACATCTATTTCTGCTTTATTGACTATGGCAAAACCTTTGAGGTTGTGGATCACAATAAACTGTGGAAAATTCTGAAAGAGACAGGAATGCCAGACCACCTGACCTGCCTCTTGAGAAATCTGTATGCAGGTCAAGAAGCAACAGTTAGAACTGGACATGGAACAACAGACTGGTTCCAAATAGGAAAAGGAGTACGTCAAGGCTGTATATTGTCACCCTGCTTATTTAACTTATATGCAGAGTACATCATGAGAAACGCTGGGCTGGAGGAAGCACAAGCTGGAATCAAGATTGCCCGGAGAAATATCAATAACCTCAGATACGCAGATGACACCACCCTTATGGCAGAAAGTGAAGAGGAACTAAAAAGACTCTTGATGAAAGTGAAAGAGGAGAGTGAAAAAGTTGGCTTAAAGCTCAACATTCAGAAAACGAAGATCATGACATCCAGTCCCATCACTTCATGGGAAATAGATGGGGAAACAGTGGAAACAGTGTCAGACTTTATTTTTTTGGGCTCCAAAATCACTGCAGATGGTGACTGCAGCCATGAAATTAAAAGACACTTGCTCCTTGAAAGTAAAGTTATGACCAACCTAGATAGCATATTGAAAAGCAGAGACATTACATTGCCAACAAAGGTCCATCTAGTCAAGGCTATGGTTTTTCCAGTGGTCATGTATGGATGTGAAAGTTGGACTGTGAAGAAAGGTGAGAGCTGAAGAATTGATGGTTTTGAACTGTGGTGTTGGAGAAGACTCTTGAGAGTCCCTTGGACTGCCAAGGGAATCCAACGAGTCCATTCTGAAGGAGATCATTCCTGGGTGTTCATTGGAGGGAATGATGCTAAAGCTGAAACTCCAATACTTTGGCCACCTCATGCCAATGAGGTTGACTCATTGGAAAAGACCCTGATGCTGGGTGGTGGTGGTGGGGGGGCGGGTTGGGGGCAGGAGGAGAAGGGGACAACAGAGGATGAAATGGCTGGATGGTCACCGACTCGATGGACATGAGTTTGGGTAAACTCCAGAAGTTGGTGATGGACAGGGAGGCCTGGCATTCTGTGGTCCATGGGGTCGCAAAGAGTCAGACTGAGCAAAGAGTTGGACTGGGAGACTGAGCTGAACTGAGGGTTAGCTCTCTGATAGTCTAGGGTCTTGGAATCAGTGCTCCCACTCCAAAGGATCAGGGCTTGATCCCAAGTCAGGAACGAAGATTCCACAAGTGATTTGTTATGGCATTAAGTGAGATTAAAACAAATATCCAAAAATGAGAAACCAAAGATGAACCCCAGACAAATGGCAGGTAAAAAATCAGGCAAATAATAATCAAAATAATGGAATATATACATATATATATACACCCATGAACAAAGTGAAAACAATTCAACAAAAATAAAGTACAGTAGATTGACTGAATAAAGGGAATAAAGGAAATCAAAAATTATATTTACCAGTTAAGAACAAAACTATAAAGCAGAAACTAGAAAACAAAACTAAAGCAAGGTGCCAACTGGGGAATGAAGCAATGAAAATAAAGCCAACAAATATGTTGAGAAGAAAGGAGACAAAACAAAAGAAAGAAAGAAAGAATAGATAAGCATAGATAAAGCTTAGATAAAGCAAAGAATAGATAAAGTTAAATAAAGGCAGATAAAGAAGATTTATATAAGCTAAAGATTAACTGCAAGGGGAAAATAACAGTAGGAAAAGCAATCAAAGGAATAAATGTAGAAAAAATAATAATAGTTTTTAAAAATTAAAATTTAAAAAAAAATAAGAAAGAAGAAAACTCCACAGGATGTCAAAAGCCCAATCTAGAGGCAAAGCTTTATGACAACAATAAGAAATGTGACTAAGGGGGTGGGGGGAAACTCAAATGCTTAATTGTATTTCCTAGTGCCAATAAAATAAAAAAAACTACAATGGGGGGGTGGGATGGGGGAGGAAAAAAAAGAAAAGAAAAATATTCAAAAGAATCTACAGAACAAGTCAAAAAATAAGAATAGCAAATGTTTTTCTTGAGTCACTGCTGTCAGAGTTTTCCTCGCTGGCAGTCACAATCCACCTCACCTCCCTAGGATGCCCTCCAACACTGTGCTGATCTCTGGACCTGCTGTGCGGGCAGCTCAGATTCTAATCTGGTCCTACTCCTGTGTGTTCTTGCCTCCAATGTCCACAGCTATCAGAACTAGTGCATTTTCTTTTGTGGGAGCTTTCAATGACCTTTTATATATTTCATAGACAGAGTCTTGCCTAGTTGATCATATGGATTTATACTGCAGCTTGTACGGCTGGTGGGAAGGTTTTGGGTCTTCTTCCTTAGCCACACTGCCCCTGGGTTTCAATTATGGTTTTATTTCCACCACTACATGTGGGTCATCCACTGAGGTTTTGCTCCTGTGGCTGCCCTGAAGGGCTTGGGTTTGCCCCAGTGTGGGCCGGGTGTGGAGGTGGTGCAGCTGCTTAGGTCGCAGGGGTTCTGGCAGCGCCAGGTATTCAGGGTGTTTGGCAGCTAAGGCAGAAGGAAGTAGAGTGTTCTAGAAGGGTATAGCAACTGGTATTGGCAAATACGCTCCAGTATTCCTGCCTGGAGAACCCCCTCTCTGACAGAGAAGCCTGGCAGGCCACAGTCTACAGGGTTGCAAAGAGTCGGACACTACCGAAGTGACCCTGTGTGCATAGATGCAAAATTGTTTAGCCTGTGGCAGCTCTGCCCCAGTGAGAGTTGAGCATGAAGGTGGTGCAGCTGCTTGACTTGAAGGTACCCTGGAGGCACCAAGTGTGCAGGTACATGGACTGCCTCCGCCATAAGAGTTATGGCCCTATCAGTCTTTTTCCAAGCCTCTTGTAGCTGGCGATCAGAAGGCCTCTTTGGACAGTCTTTCTCTGCAGCTCCACCCATTCAGGGACTGGGGTCATTCTCTGTAGTTCAGTGTGCCAGTCGTTTGATGGTCCAGCCTCTCTATTGCTCAGCTGCTGCCCCGCTGGCATATGGGGAGAGAGATGCTATGGTGATAGCTCCACTCCCTACATGTGACTCAGCACTATCGTTTTATTGCCATGGGTGCCTGGCTTTCCTCCACTGGAATTTCCCACCATGATCTCCTCCCTCACATCCCCTCAATCCATCTCTCTGCAGTCAATAGCAGCCCTCACCCTGGGATTACTCCACAGTCCCTAAACTCTAGCTCCTAGCTGCTGCACCTTCCAGGGGACCAGCATTCCTGTCCAGGGTATGTATGGCCGAGGCAAGGACTGTTTGATTCTCATTCCATTTAGGCTGCCACAGATCAGCTGTTTCACTCTCAGCCTTAAATGTTTCTCCTCTGATTCAGACAATTGCCCTGGAATGGGGATTGGACCCCTGCTTCAGGTCCCCTGCCCGCTGAGGGCAGGTCCAGTTCTACTAACACTCCTATTTTCGCCCCTGGTTCCTTCATCCTGCCGAGTTTTGCATGGTTTTATATATTCTTTTCCTGTCCGCTCTCAGCTGGTGTTCTGCATGCACTTCTGTGTCTGAAGATGCATTCCTGATGTATCTGTGGAGAGAGACATACTCCACGTCCACTTACTTCTCTGAAATCCTGTTCTCCTGTTTATCTCCTACTTGTATTATAATACTTTCAGATAAGGTAGCCTGAAGTTTTACTCTTCATTTTGTGGTTATGTTATTGAACAGATTTAGTTTCCCTGTAATGATTTCTCTAAGTACCCAATTTTACTTTACTTTTACTTTCAGACAGTAAAGCTCAGGTCCATGTGAACCACAGCAAATGTCTGAAAATTCTGATGGTATAGTAGAATATAGTTTTCAGTTCTGATTATTCCTGATAGTCTTGCTTCATGTGGTGGTGGTGGTTTAGTTGCTAAGTGGTATCCACTCTTGTGAGTCCATGGCCTGTAGCCCACCAGGCTCCTCTGTCCATGGGCTTCTCCAGGCAAGAATACTGGAGTGGGTTGTCATTTCTTCTTCCACTTGCTTCATGTGCCATTACATAAACTTGAAATTGTACTCTACAAATATTCCAGAGGCATATTTTGCTCATTCATTCTTCCATTTATGCATTCCATACATATCCACTAATTTGACCCTTTATGAACTGGGCATTAGTTGGTTGATAGTGATAGAAATTAAAATCTGACATGGTTTCCATGAGAGCCTATGTTCTAGTGGAGGAGATATCCACAATTAAGAAGAGAGTTGCCATGTAAAATGATATCAGAAGTGGAAGCTAAGGGAAATGTGGAATCATGATTTCTTACTTTCACAAATGTATTTTTTTGACAGCAGAACCCCAACAATTTTGTTGTACTTGAAAAGTCTTTAAGAACCTCATAATCTGCTTGACAGAGAAAGACATGCTTTGTATGTACAAATTACTATAAAAACCGAAATATAAATATTCCTTAGCATCAGAAGTCAAGACAAAGTTAACAATTTCTTCTGACGTCCTACTACTGCCATAATTTTTTTGAATCATAATTTTGAGTTTTGTTTATTCTTATTTTTGTAAGACCTCTTTCATCCCTCCCCCCCAATAATGTCTGTGAGGTTTTCATCTTTTGAATCATTTAAAAATAATAATCACAACTTATTTTTCAGGATAATTTCATAGAAGACAAAATTGTGTGAACCACTGGAACAAAACAGTGTCCTAGGCATTCTTTGTAATGTGCCTTATCATTACTAATTTGTATATCTAATAACTTTCTCATATGTATCATTCACTTCAGTTCAGTCACTCAGTCATGTCCAACTCTTTGTGACCCCATGAATTGTAGCATGACAGGCCTCCGTGTCCATCACCAACTCCTGTAGTTCACTCAGACTCATGTCCATCGAGTCAGTGATGCCATCCAGCCATCTCATCCTCTGTCACCCCCTTTTCCTCCTGCCCCCAATCCCTTGTAGCATCAGAGTCTTTTCCAATGAGTCAACTCTTCGTATGAGGTGGCCAAAGTACTGGAGTTTCAGCTTTAGCATCATTCCTTCCAAAGAAATCCCAGGGCTAATCTCCTTCAGAATGGACTGGTTGGTTCTTGTTGCAGTCCAAGGGACTCTCAAGAGTCTTCTCCAACACCACAGTTCAAAAGCATCAATTCTTCGGCGCTCTACCTTCTTCACAATCCAACTCTCACATCCATACATGACCACTGGAAAACCATAGCCTTGACTAGACGGAACTTTGTTAGCAATGTAATGTCTCTGCTTTTGAATATGCTATCTAGGTTGGTCATAACTTTTCTTCCAAGGAGTAAGTGTCTTAATTTCATGGCTGCAATCACCATCTACAGTGATTTTGGAGCCCCCCCAAAATAAAGTCTGACACTGGTTCCCCATCTATTTCCCATGAAGTGATGGGACTGGATGCCATGATCTTCATTTTCTGAATGTTGAGCTTTAAGCCAACTTTTTCACTCTCCTCTTTCACTTTCATCAAGAGTCTTTTTAGTTACTCTTCACTTTCTGCCATAAGGGTGGTGTCATCTGCATATCTGAGGTTATTGATATTTCTCCTGGCAATCTTGATTCCAGCTTGTGCTTTCTCCAGCCCAGCGTTTCTCATGATGTACTCTGCATATAAGTTAGATAAGCAGGGTGACAATATACAGCCTTGACATACTTCTTTTCCTATTTGGAACCAGTCTGTTGTTCCATGTCCAGTTCTAACTGTTGCTTCCTGACTCTCCAATATTTTAGACATTTCTTTCACTAATTTTTTTCTGTTTCATCTATTCATTCATCAAAATTTATTGGCACAGCCATTCTGTGAATCCTCTGCTGGGAGATTATAAGACTGTATATATGGTTGGCCCTTGACAACATAGGGTTTAGGTGCCCTGAACAGTTAAAATTAAATCCAAGTATAACTTTAAAATTGGTCCTTAGCATATGCCATTCTGTGTCTGCAAATTCAACCAACTGTGGATCATGTAGTTCTGTGGATCATGTAGTACTGTGGTACATATCCTTTGAAAAAAAAAAATCCATGTAAAAGTAGACTTGTGGATTTCAAACTTGTGTTGTTCAAGAGTCAACTGTATACACATGCATTCAAACACACGCCTTCAAATAAATAATAGCCTAGCATGACAACCCACTCCAGTACTCTTGCCTGGAAAATCCCATGGATGGAGAAGCCTGGTAGGCTGCAGTCCATGGGGTCACGAAGAGTCGGACACGACTGAGTGTCTTCACTTTCACTTTTCACTTTCACGCATTGGAGAGGAAATGGCAACCTACTCCAATGTTCTTGCCTGGAGAATCCCAGGGACAGGGAAGCCTCATGGGCTGCAGTCTATGGGGTCACACAGAGTTGGACATGACTGAAGCTACTTAGCAGCAGCAGCAGCAGCAGCAGCAGCAACAGCATAAACAGCAAGTTCACAGGAGGGTAAACTATCTTTGCTAAATGCTGAATGAATTAAATGGTTCATTAAAAAAAAATAAAGTAGTGAGAGAAGATTCAGAATTCCAGAGATAGACATTAATCAAATGAATTTGTGAAAAACTATGGGCTGAAGAGATGTGGTTTGATCCCTGGATTGGGAAGATCCCCTGCAGAAGAGTGTGGGAGCCCACTCTAGTATTCTTGCCTACAGAATCCCATGGGTGGAAGAACCTGTTGGGCTATAGTAAGTCCACAGAATCACAAAGAATTGGATACAACTGAAGTGACTGAGCATGTATGCAGGCACACCCAATATATTAAAATCAGATATTACATATGAGCAGTGAAGACTTCTTCTGCTTTAAAAAGTGCTTTCTTCACTCAGTCATGGCTGACTCTTTGTGACCCCATGGACTGTAGCCCTCCAGGCTCCTCTGTACAGAGAATTCTCCAAGCAAGGATACTGAAGTGGGTTGCCATTCCCTTCTTCAGGGGTTCTTCCCAACCCAGGGATTGAACCCAGGTCTCCCCCACTGCAGACAGATTCTTTACCATCTGAACCACCAGGGAAGCCACCCCCCCCTACCCTCCCTGCCCCCCTGCCTGCCACACATACACCTAAAAAAAGATTTGTCTACAGGCAAGCTAATTTGCAACTTTTCTTAGTTGTGGTACTGAGAGTCAGGCTCCCTCTAGCCTTTAATAGAAATACTACAAAGTTAAAAACATTAGAAAGTTTCTTGGATACAGAACTGTACAATATCTTATATTTCGTTTTTTTCCTTATTGTTAATTACATAAATTATTTTTTGAAATGGAATTGCCCAAACCTGGGGTATGATGTTCTTCTAGTTACATGTTTGTAGTGTAGTTTTATAGTTGAAAGAGTAGTTATGTGGCATATGGCCAAAGAGTCACCAAAGCCTGTGCATTCAATTGCTCAAACATCCCTTGGCACATTGGCTTGAAAAGGAAAATAGGCTTAGACTGAAAATAAAAGAACCTGATAGAAATACCAGGTCCCTAGTGTTCCAAAACACATGTTATTCAACTCCACAACAAGTGAAAGTGCTCAGAGTCATGTCAATGTTGAGTTCCCTCATTTTCTTAAGACTCCTGTACACATCTAGATGTGTATAGTAAACACAAGTAAAAACACAAATCACAACCCCCCCAAAAAAAAACCACCCCAAAACAAAACAAAACCTGTATGAATTTTTGATATTGTGATTTATAAAAAATCTATATTGGTTATTCAGATGACCAATATATATTTCTCACTGTTTTTAAAATCCTTGAAATTTCCTGTGATAAGAGCAATAAAGGTGTCTTTTGTTATGGTAATAAGGTGACTTCTGGAAACCCTAGGTAACCTAAGGACAGGGGAGATGATCTGATTGCCAGGGGAACCAACACTTATTAGAGGGTTGGAACTTTTAGTCCTCTCCACCCTACCCCCAATTTCTGAGGAAGGAAGAGAGGCTGGAGGTCAAATTCAATGGCCAAAGGCCAATGGCTTAATCAATTGTGCCTTTGTAAAGAACCCTCCACAAAACTCCCAAGAAAAAGGGTTTGGAGGGCTTCTGGGTTGGTGAACACTTGGAGATTTAGGGAGAGTGGTACACTCAGAGAGAATGTGGAAGCTCCATGGCCTTTTCCTACCCACTGCTTGAAGCGTCTCTTTCATCTGACTGTTTCTGAATTATATCCTTTTGTAATAAACCAGCAATCCAGTGAGTAAATGGGTGTCCTGATCTCTGTGAGCTGCTTGAGCAAATTAATAGAACCCAACAAGGGAGACTTGGGAATCTCTGATTTGTGGCCAGTTGGTTAGAAGTATAGGTAATATCCCGGACTTATAACTGACATCAAAAGCAAGGGAGGGAGGGCAATCTTGTAGGACTGAACCGTTAACCTGTGGAATGTGACACTATCTTTGGGTTGGTGTCAAAGAATTCGCTTGACTGGGTGGGGGTGGGAGAGGAGAGGTTAACCTCATCCTTATGAATTAAAATTTGGATCTAGACACTTTTAGAATACAAATCACCTAATACCTTTTAAAGCATACACATAAACTAAACACTTTTGTGCCTTCCCTCACTGGCTCCCTTCAGAGCTAAGTCTTCCTGTGATAACACTGACTGCACGCTAGTATTGCATGCGTGCTGTCAATTCAGTCCTGTCGGACTCCTTGCGACCCTATGGACTGTAGCCTGCCAGTCTCCTCTGTCCATGCGATTCTCTAGGCAAGAATACTGGCGTGGGTTGCTATTTACTTCTCCAGGGGGTCTTTCCGACGGAGATCAAACCCACCTCTCTTATGCTTGCAGCTTTGGCAGGCATGTTCTTTACCACTAGCGCCACCTGGGAAGCCCATGGAGTATTGCATGCTGCTGCTGCTGCAAGTCGCTTCAGTCGTGTCCGACTCTGTGCGACCCCATAGACGGCAGCCCACCAGGCTCCTCTGTCTACAGCATTCTCCAGGCAAGAATGCTGGAGTGGGTTGCCGTTTCTTTCTCCGGAATATTGCTTACCTCTAGTATAATACCCACTCTCATGGAGTTATTATTGTTGGACTTCCCTGGTAGCTCAGATGGTAAAGCGTTTGTCTACAATGCAGGAGACCTGGGTTCGATCCCTGGGTAGGGAAGATTCCCTGGAGAAGGAAACGGCAACCCACTCCAGTATTATTAGTAGTTATTATTATTAGTAGTTACTATTCAGTGTTGACTGCTGCTATCATAGCACTAATTGTTTGAGTGGGCTTTAAGGGGAACAGATGCATGAGAAAGGAACAAAAATACTCAGATTTACATTAAAAATTGTTAAATTATTTATACCTGACGGTCTGTGTGTTCCCCTTATTTAGTGTGTAGAGGTCTTTAAGATGCTTAAGATAAGAAGTGAGGGAACAACAGGGCTAGTTTTAGACTATGTTGATGACACCTAGTGTTCTGGGACAACTCTTGGCTCACAGAAAAATCAGAAATCATAAATAATCTTACATTCACCCAGGAAATTTCTACATATAATTTAGAACTCATTTTTTTTTTTTTGCTAGAAAACTCACTCAAATTGTGGAAAATGTCTTTACAATAATGACTTCCCTAATAAGTACTTTTCGATTGCTTAGTTTTCCAACCAGTAAAATAGCCAAACCGTTATGGTATATTCTTTCAAGCAGTTATAAAAATAAGTAGGTTTACTTCAGTCTCTTAACAAATTGTCCTTATGTTTAAAACATATATTAAAAAATGTTGGCTGGTGAGATCTTTAAGGAAACTATTTGGTTTCCCCTTTTTGACTCAAATAGGTTTGGCCATATCTGCAGCACAGCACTTTTCTAAACGTACTTCTAAATATGAGAAAATTTTTTCCTAGATAGCTTTGAAACTGATCTTGAAGGCAGTATCAGACAATTTTTCATTTGCTTGTTTGATGGTTCTTTTTACTGTTTTGCTCCTAGTCAAGACAACTCTCTTTTTAACTCCAAGACTTCTGACAATTTGCTTTTAAAATTTGCATGCTTGGCTTTAAAATGTTGCTGAAAAAGAGATTCATGCAGTAATTGTTGTTTCTTTTTTCACACAGCAGATACTGGAATTTTGTCTAATTTGCATCCGCCCAATAATAAAACCTATACTTTAAATAAACATCTCAGTATATCCTATGATTTTATGTTGATGATTGCTGCTTAGCACTGAGTCACTAATCCTGGTTGAGAAGAATAATATTATCTTTGCTTTAAAGTTGTTCTTTTTTTTTTTTTTTTTTGCTTGTTTGTTTGTGTGAAGCTTCGGGGAGTAGACAAGAAGGCCAAGTTTTCTAATAATCCAGAAAAACTTCCTTCCATTCTACTTTCCATCTCTTTCCTAGATACATAGCTAGTATATATGGACTATGAGGAAGAACTGTCATCATCTCTAGAAGGAGGGTTCTCAGAGTCTAACAGAAGAAGTCATCTTATTCTAATAGACATGAGACCATGCGCTAACAGGCCGGCAATGTGAGCAAATTATGAAAACTCAAAAGAGGGAATCTCTTGTGGATTGAGGAGGGGGAAACAGAAGTCTTCAAAGAGGAGATAATTTAAAGTGGTTTTGGAAAATTAGTTTCCCAGGTTAGAAACAGGAGAAAAATAGAATATCCCATTGAGAATAAATATTATCATCACAGTGAGAAGAAAGGGACTAGCTATTTGAGTGAAGACTGGTAGCCTAATGTGATGTGGTTAGAGCAGCAGGTTTCAATCTTGGTTGTGATCAGAATCACCTATTGGGTTGTTTGTGGGCTACACACTAGATCTACAGAATCATGTACCCCAGGGATACAGGGGTAAGACCTCCATATGTGGGTTATTTACAGAGCCTCACAGTTATTTGTATTTGCTGACAAGACTGTGAGTAACAGGACTGGAAGAACAAGTACCTTAAAGAATGTGAAGTACTATGCAGAGGGCAGGTCAGGGCAGATTGGAAATTTTGAATGCCCATGTATATATTTTGGCTGTATTCTTAATTGTTCTTTAAATTCGCTTGACCATAAGAATTCCAAGGATCCTGATAAAAAGTCAACTTTCTTGGCCCCAGTCCAAACCTACAAAATAAGAACAGACAAGAGAAGAGGCCTGGAGATTTCTCTTTCTTTCTCCCTTCTTTCCTTCCTTTCTTTTTTTCTGTTATAGACTGCATGTTTATGTCTCTCCCCCACCCATCAAATTTATATGTTGAAGCCTAATCCCCAGTGTGACATTTTCTGGAGATGGGGCCTTTTGGGAGATAGTACTCATGATGGGATTAGTGCCCTGCTTATTTAATTTCTATGCAGAGTACATCATGAGAAACACTGGGCTGGAAGAAGCACAAGCTGGAATCAAGATTTCCTGGAGAAATATCAATAACCTCAGATATGCAGATGACAACACCCTTATGGCAAAAAGTGAAGAGGAACTTTTAGTTCAAGTTTAGCCTCTTGATGAAAGTGAAAGTGGAGAGTGAAAAGGTTGGCCTAAAGCTCAACATTCAGAAAACGAAGATCTTGGCATCTGGTCCCATCACTTCATGGGAAATAGATGGGGAAACAGTGGATACAGTGTCAGACTTTATTTTTTGGGGCTCCAAAATCACTGCAGATGGTGACTGCAGCCATGAAAGTAAGACGCTTACTCCTTGGAAGGAAAGTTATGACCAACCCAGATAGCATATTCAAAAGCAGAGACATTACTTTGCCAACAAAGGTCTGTCTAGTCAAGGCTATGGTTTTTCCAGTGGTCATGTATGGATGTGAGAGTTGGATTGTGAAGAAAGCTGAGCACCAAAGAACTGAGGCTGTTGAACTGTGCTGGAGAAGGCTCTTGAGAGTCCCTTGGACTGCAAGGAGATCCAATGAGTCCATTCTGAAAGAGATCAGCCCTGGGATTTCTATGGAAGGAATGATGCTAAAGCTGAAACTCCAGTACTTTGGCCACCTCATGCGAAGAGTTGATTCATTGGAAAAGACTCTGATGCTGGGCAGGATTGGGGGCAGGAGGAAACGGGGGCGACAGAGGATGAGATGGCTGGATGGCATCACTGACTCGATGAACGTGAGTCTGAGTGAACTCCAGGAGTTGGTGATGGATAGGGAGGCCTGTCATGCTGCAATTCATGGGGTCGCAAACAGTTGGACACGACTGAGCAACTGAACTGGACTGAACTGAAGAGGAGCTTGCTTCTCTCACTGTTTGCCATATAAGGACACAAGGAGAAGATGGCCACCTGAAAATCCAGTCCCTCCCTAGGAACCAAATCTGCCAGCACCTTGATTTTGGACTCAGTCTTAGATCAGTCTCTAGAACTGTGACAACAATTATTTGTCTTTTAAGCCAACCAGTTTAGGGTAGTTTCTTATAGCTATTTGTTATAGCACCCTGAGTAAAACTCTCCCTTCTTTCCTCCCCTGTTTTTCTATGTTTCCCTTACTTTCAAAAGAATTCAGGTGATTTTCATGATTATTCATGCTGGGAAATTCTTCTTCCCAGTCTGTTGGAAGTCATTTAGACTTCATCAGAGTGAGATCTTTCATAAAGATCATCCTGGTAGAAATTAATTTCTGGAAGAAAGGAATGAGATTTAACTGGGGGAGATGAAATAAAGGCTTGCTGTATAATTTGGGGGCTAGGTGATTAATGGGGACCTTGATTGGTTCACTTTTTAGCTTTTAGTGTGAAACTATGTCCAACACATACCTGGTGCTCAGAAATGTGTTAAAATAATGAAGCAGATGTACTATTTTAAAGGGCATTTTAATAGGTGAAATAATGAGGACTTGATGAAAAACTGAATCTAGAGTGGGGAAGAAGAAGCTCAGAGCATCATTTTGAAATTTCTAGCATAAAATGTTTGATGAGTGGTAAAACCACACATTGAGACAGGATCAAGTGTTATTCCTTAGATTCAAACTTGAGAAAAAGACTGTTCCTTAAAAAAGCAAAAAGTTATCAGCAAATGACTTTGTTTAAACACTACGGCATCTCATATAATTCCTCTCCCCTCTTTATACTTCTGTCAAATTATAGCCAAACCTCCAGCACAAATCTCATACTTACGCAAGTGATGCATACTCTCATGGAGTGATGAGTTATGCATTTACAGTCCACACCTTAGACTGGTAAAGCCAATTTTCACACCTGTCAGATCCTCTCCCTTTTGCTTCACTTTCCTTCCTTATTCAATGAAAGCTCTATAATAGCTTTCATACATTAAAACAAAAAGAGAGAAGGCATGACTGAATGAAATGACGGCTGTCTGATTTTGTTACAGTATCTGCTGCAAAATTCTGAGTGAATGGTATAACTTGGTGCTAGAATTTGAAACAGGAGGACAAAACTCTAATTGAATCTAATCTTCAAATAACCAGAGCAATAAAAGAGAAATAAGGGTGGAATTTCATAGCGGTTCAATTTGAGAACTCTTGTAGCTGCTCAGTTTGAGAACTCCACATAACAATTACCTGTGTATTAACAGATCATAGGTGAGTCTTGATTTTTCACCTCAGTGAACATTTTTCTGGCAATAAAACAAGTAGTACTATCTTTCCTTATTACGGTAAAACTGCCACTGGGCTTCATTTAATAAAAATTAACTGAATAAATTACAGCATCAAATTATGCACCATGACATGACTTGGTGTGGAAAATCTAGGCAGCTGCAAGACTCCTTGAAGTTAATTCAAGCTGAGCTCAGTAGAAAAACCCTTAATTACTTCCTGGAACCCGTGGATCTATTCTCAGTTCCTGGTGCCACTGGGATCACAGTTTAGATGAATTACCAGTAAATGCTCAAGAAAGACAGCAGTGGGAATGCTCTACAGAAATGGGGGTCATTTCTTTTTTTTTTTTTTTATTCTTGGATTTGCCTCTCGGCTTTATTAGTACGTGTGTCTCTACAAATTGGTTTGAGAAATCACAGCTGGATTTAGAAAAATCTACATATTGTCTTAGGAAGGAAACAGACTCATTGAGTTCTACCTCCTATGGAGAACAAGCTTCCCTTAGCTGTCATTTCTGACAGGTAGTCAGCCTTTGCTTATAAATAGCTCTATGACCAGAGCTTATTACCTCCCAAAGCAGCTTATACTTACTGCAGGATAAAAATATTAGAGACCGTAGGTCAAAATCTCTCTGATTTTTATAGTCTTTCTAGATCTAGTTCTGTGAATATGAACAGAATTTCCCAAATTTGTGTGATTAATATCACCTGGTGCATTTGCTAAAACTGTAAATTACCTGGCCTTTTCCACCAGAAAATTCTAAACCACGAAGTCTGAATTTGTCTCAGGGATCTGCATTTTATTACACACATCAAATGACTTTGGCTCAGAGATCAGTTTGGGACACTTCTCTAACCACTTCTCAGACGCAATCACCTGGGGATCCTGTTAAAATACAGATTCTGGTTTAATGAATCTAGGATGAGACCTGAGATTCTGAATTTCGAAGGAGCTCCCAGGCGATGCCAGTACTGCTGGCAGGCGGACCATGCACTGAGTTTCAAGACTCAAGAATAACATCAAACTTTCTTTTAGGATGATAGTTCTCAACATATTATTGAAGAAAATAATTTATCCTTAGCTTCTGTTTCTCTAATCACCAAGCTAAAAACCTTTGATTGCTTCAGTAATTTCTCATACAGAGTAGATAATGCTGTAGTCTCCACATGCTTTATCATATCCTTCATCATCTTGGTTATCTTCTCCTGGCTTTATCTAGTTTTGCTAATATCTATCATAAAATATAATGTACATAATCTAATATAATTCTAACATGCTTTGAAATTGGTACGTTTTGTTTTTCTTATAAATTAATCCAATTTCCACCAAATTGTTAGGTCATACTAATTTTATAATCTGCCAAAATCTTAAAATCTTCTTTGCTTAAACTGCTTCTAAGGGTGGTCTTTAGAAGCTGACTTAATTTCATTTTGGTGGGTATATGCAGGATCTATGGGAAGATTCCCTGGAGGAGGGCATCTTCCCTGGAGTGGAGGGCAACCCACTCCAGTATTCTTGCCTGGAGAATCCCATGAACAGAGGAGCCTAACGGGCTGCAGTCCAGAGGGCTGCAAAGAGTCGGACACAGCTGAAGTGATTTAGCACACATACTGATTTTATATATTATCTCTGTTAAGTTTTACATTTCTTTTATTCTTTGAGAAAATTTTCAGTGTTGATTATGTCGCCTGCAATAGCAGCTATCCTTTCCAACTTTATTTCATTTCTCCTCATTCTTCATTAATGTCTTTTTTGGAATGCTAAAAAAAAAATACAGTATTTGCTAACATGTTAATGGAGATGACTAATGTAAACTGACAAGTTGTTGTCTTCTGCTGCTGCTGCTGCTAAGTCGCTTCAGTCGTGTCCAACCCTGTGTGACCCCAGAGACGGCAGCCCACCAGGCTCCCCCTTCCCTGGGATTCTCCAGGCAAGAACACTGGAGTGGGTTGCCATTTCCTTCTCCAACGCATGAAAGTGAAAAGTGAAAGTGAAGTCGCTCAGTCGTGTCCAACTCTTAGCGACCCCATGGACTGCAGCCTACCAGGCTCCTCCGTTCTAGAGCAGTTTTTAAACAACTGGCTTTTAACATGGCTCTACTGGTATTTCAGCTTCCGCAGTTCTTTGTTGTGTGGGATTGCTTTGCATACTGCAGTTCATTTACCATCCCTTGACACTACTCTCTAAATGCAAATAGCAGTCCCTGTACATATTCCTGAGGCTTCCCTGATGGCTCAGTAGTAAACATCTGCCAGCAATACAAGAGACACAGGAGACATGGGTTTGGTCCCTGGCTTGGAAAAATTCCCTGGCGGAGGACATGGTAACCTTTTCCAGTATTCTTACATGGAAAATACCAGACAGAGGATCTGGCAGGCTACAGTCTAAGCGGTTGGAAAGGGTTGGACGCTACTGTGTGACTAAGTATGTGTCTATTCCCAAATACTCCAAGAGTACTAGACCCTCAATGATTGAAAACTGTCCAACCTGTATTTTACTTCCTTTGCAGAGTATATCATAGGAGTCTTTACTCAATACTTTTCTGAAATCCAGACTCTTTGTGTTGAACTAAGACCATTACTTGTGTAAAAACTAAGATCATTGCTCCCACATACTTTAACTAATGACACAAACAACTGAGACCACCCATGTCAATATGATTGAACTGTTTGCTCAGGAAATTTTTAACCAGAAAGATAAACTTACAAATCAGTAAATAATTTCATATTTTGCTTGAATAAATCTTTACAGACCAAACTACATATCTGAGTGAATGATTTGGAAAACAGTTCATTCACCTAGACATACATCTTGCTTATTTGAGCAACGGTTGATAATCTATACTTGCTTCAATTGCTGCTGTTGCAACAATTTTAAATAATATGTCAGAAACTTTTCCCAGCCCCAATTAATTTCCTTAAGTTACTTTAGCTCAGACTCCAACAGCCAAAACCTTTCCAAATTTCTCCTTTTTAAGACATTATTGAAACTACTAAGGTGGTGATCTCCATTGCATCAATAAGTTTAATGAACTCTGTGGGTTAACAGACTTCTTTGGTAGTCTTTGTAAGGAAGCTGACAGTGTTATTCACAAAGACTTTAAAATATTCCTAGTGGGCTTTTGATTATCTTGATTTATGAATACTGAATATTTGCTCCAAGTTAGTTAATGATTGATATGTACTTCTGCAGTTATTTATTTATTTATTTTTAAATTTTATTTTTACTTTATTTTACTTTACAATACTATATTGGTTTTGCTATACATTGACATGAATCCACCACGGGTGTATACAAGCTCCCAATCCTGAATTCCCCTCCCATCTCCCACCCCATATCATCTCTCTGGATCATCCCCATGCACCAGCCCCAAGCATCCTGTATCCTGTATCGATCATAGACTGGGACTTTGTTTCTTACATGATAGTATACATGTTTCAATGCCATTCTCCCAAATCATCCCACCCTCTCCCTCTCCCTCATTTAGAAGGAAAATAAAAGAAATGGAAAAAGACAAAAGGAGTATCAATGAAGATGACTGAAAGGAAATGATCAAGAAGAGGATTAAGTATACAGAGAAGAAAATGAAGACAAAAGAAACAGGAAAAGAAGAGGGAAATCATTATGGGAATTATGTAATGACAAAGAGGAATATGGAAAAAGACAAAAATATGATTAATTACCTTTTTTCCTCCCTGTTTTTTCCATCATGTAAATAGGTTGTGACTCGTTGTTCTCAGGCAGCATGATTTCAGCTACAAATATAGACAAGAAGGAAGACAATGAGAATAATCAGGGTATTAGGGAATAAATTCAAGGACATGATTAATGACTTCACTCAAAGAAGGCTTCTTTTGCAGAGAAGGCATATTTCTCCTTTGCAGAGTTAGCTCTTCCCACCCAGTAATCTACTGAGCAGTGTTTGGGACTAGACCAGCTTAGGACTCCCAGAATGAGACACAAAATGAGCTATAGTTAATATTTATTAGTTTATTCAACAGTTAGTTGAGGTTCATTCTTTTTGACTTTTCCTAGCCAATTTATGTAGTAGTTTGTGTTTCATTATTACTAATATATATCTATTTAGGTCCACACTATCCCAGGATTCTTGGGTTTCCTTGTGGCTCAGATGGTAAAGAATGTGCCTGCAATGCAGGAGACCTGGGTTCCATCCCTGGGTTGGGAAGATCCCCTGGAGAAGGGAAAGGCTACTCACCCTAATATTCTGGCCTGGAGAATTCCATAGACTGTATAGTCCACAGGGTCACAAAGGTCCATACTACAGGAGACTACTATCTTTTATATTTACCTCTTTTCTAGTTCTTTTCCCCTATAATAGAATATCTTAAAAATATTGATAGTTATTTTAAAATAACACTTTAAGTGTTTAAACTCTAAAAGTGCCATCTGCCTAATGATGCATAATTTGGATCCTTCTAATGAGTAAACTTATGCAGGTGAGGAGTGTGTGGCCTAGAAGGTTTTGTTAAGAAGTCTAAGTGGCATGGACACATATAAACAATTCTGAAAAAAAATTATTCTGAAATAATTTTCTATAATGCAGAATAACATTTCACTTCTGGGCCTTTTATTTTTGTGGATACAGGACAGTCATTAGTCCCTTCTTCATTGGCTCAAGTATACATGTTCTCATATTCTTCCTAAGCCATTGTATTATAAAGTAGCCTATTCCTTCTTACAGAATCCAGGGTGAATTCTTGTTCTACCTATGGAGACCACTGTGGTTCTGTTCATTTAAAATCTTTTATTTGTTGAATATGGAGCATATGATAGTAGCAAATAAATTAACCTCAGTGGAAAACCAGTTTGTTAACCTAAGTAAACTACTTCATAAGAAGTAGATGCCACAGCTTCCCCCACTGCAGAAATTCATGCTAAATGAGCCATTATAAAGCAACCATGAGTGTCTTAAACTGTGGACCCTGGCTGCATTATTAACATGAGGAGTTCTTCCAAGAACTGAAAGCCAGCAACCAGATGTATGTGAGCTGGAACCAGTTTATGTGGATTTAAGAATGCAGCTAAGACAGGATGCAGGCATAAAGTGGGGAAGGAATGAATGGCAGTGAATGTAAATCCAGTATCATAAACTCAGATCTAAGCAAGGTAGACATCAGTTCCAAAAAATTCTATTCTAAACAGGGCATACACTTTGTATGACCTTATGAATTTGAGAACAACAGAGGGGACATTGGTGAGAAAGATGAGTGATGACCACAAGCTAAGGCCAGACACTGAGTATTCCCAGCCTATCAGAGGGAGTTTAGCCTGTAGTCAGTCAAGCAGAGATTGGTATAGGTCAAGTTTCAGCATGATGTTCTCACAGGCACCTGGGGTTTTGAACACTTCCAGAAACTCATCATCAGGCACTGATACTGGGAACTATTTCCAAATTCTACTTTCTAAGAGTATGTTTGGAGACCAACCGTGGGATTTCTTTGGAGGGAATGACGCTAAAGCTGAAACTCCAGTACTTTGGCCACCTCAGGTGAAGAGTTGACTCATTGGAAAAGACTCTGATGCTGGGAGGGATTGGGGGCAGGGGGAGAAGGGGATGACTGAGGATGAGATGGCTGGATGGCATCACTGACTCGATGGACGTGAGTCTGAGTGAACTCCGGGAGTTGGTGATGGACAGGGAGGCCTGGTATGCTGTGATTCATGGGTCGCAAAGAGTTGGACATGACTGAGCAACTGAACTGAACTGAACTGAAGAGTATGTTAGTTGCTCAGTTGTATCCAACACTTTTTGTGACGCCATGGACTGTAGTCCGCCAGGCTCCTCTGTTCATGGTATTTTCCAGGCAAGAATACTGGAGTGGGTATCCATTTCCTTCTACAGGGGATCTTCCTGACCCAGGGATCAAATCCGGGTCTCCCACATTGCAAGCAGGTTCTTTACCATCTGAGCCACCAAGGACGGAAGCAAAATATAAATACAATTTTGGGTAGTGTATGTACTAGTTGGGGTTTAGCCTGATGGTGTGCATAGATCATTCCCAAATGGGGTTAAATAAGTCATAACTGATGTCAAGATATGCTGGTGATATGGTGATATGGGGTAGAGGGTGGAGAGTGGTTAAGAGTAGGCAGCTTCCCTCTGTGGGTATTCTGGTAGAGAGGCCATCATTCTTTCCTCATAGTTTATATTTCTAGGTCATAAGAGGAACTGTTAGCTACAATCAAATATCCTTTGCCATGACTGTTACTCTGTCATAAACCAGACTACAATCAGAGCCTTCTTTTATAGTATTTAATTGTTATCCCATCAACTATGTGAACTACATATTATCAGTTTTTACAGATCAAAAAAATAATGAAGTACAGAGAGGTGAACACTTTTCCTTGTTTGACTCCAGCTTCTATGCTCCTCTTCAACATTTCTTATTTTGGAGACATTCTTTTTATATCTCCCATATCACACAAAGCATCTGCATAAATTCACTTCAGAAATAACCCTTCACAACATAGTAATTAGGCAAATTAAGAAAAAAAAACAAGATCCTATATTCTTACATAATGATACCTGGAGGAAAGATAATTTCTGAGACTATGTCCATAAACCTGGTCAATGATAGTAGTATATATCACTGTAAAACCTGATAGCATGATGCTGTGGTATGATCCCATATAGATCACAAATAAGTTATATGAAGTAATTTGTATTTTTATAAATACTATCCTCCTAGATGAAACAACAGCAGCAATCATATTCTCTTAAATCATTATAGCTGCTTATGCTGTTGTGTTTTTCATAACTCTGACTATATGGGTCTTAATCCGGCACTAACACTTAGCAGACCATAGCAATATCTCTTCTGTGCTCTGTTTAGTGTCTAAACATTAAAGTTTTATGAATGACTGCAAATAGATACTTAGGGCCAAGGCTGGCCCCAGTTGCTATTGTTCAGCAGTGTTTGCTCGGCAGCAGTTTTCTGAGCTCTGCAAACACATCTTCCATCTGGCAGCTGGCTATGTTTTAAATTTTTCTCTGTAAAAGCCCTTAGACAATGCCATTTCATAGATTTTGCTATTCAGGCCAAGTGAATAGCCTATCAGAATCTTCTGAAGAAGTCCTAGTGATCAGTATTATTGATGAACTACAGAAAAATTATATGCATGTGTCTGAATAGTCCTCACTAATTAACAGAATCCTTGGAAAACCCCTTAAATGCAAGAGAGTCAGCTTGTTCAAAAAATTATTTTTTATTCTTCCCCTTGTTAATGGTGCATTGACATCCTTTGCCTTTCTCAGTCTTACAATTTAAGTATCACTGGTTACCCTGCATCTCTAAACTCAGCTGTAATCTGAGGTAAAGCTGGTCAAGTTAACCACCTCCACTTCATCTTTTATACAGTCCAGGAATTTATGTTGGTTCTTACAGACTCAGTATGCAGTGTGCCATGGATGACATTCCAGTCCATCTGAGCTTTTAGCATTACAGTATTTCAAATTCCTGGTCTTACATACCAGTGACTCATTTTCACAGAGGGACTCCTGCTCTGGATTTTCCACTTACATGAAAACAGATCTGTTTCTTTTTAATATTTACCCCTGCCTATCTTATTCTAGGTGACTGCCCCAGAAAAAGAGCCTTGTGTGCATATCTACTATTAGTTCATTCAAATAGCATTTTTTTTTTTGGACAGATAGTGCTTTAAAAAGAACCGGTTTAGTTTACTAAGAATAACACAGACTTGGATGTCAAAACTTTGGCCTTCGACCCAGTTCTGTGTCTAATTAACGATTTTAAGCACCCACCAATCTAACCCTAGACGTCAGTTTCCACATCTGTAAAATGAGTAAAGATGGGTCTTCACAATCTGTTTGGAAGAAGCAGAAAAGTTTACTCAGATACTTAACACCCAAGAATGAAAAAAATACAGTTTTCCAACATCTGAGACGATTGTTCTCCTTAACTCTTATACTCAGATTCATAAAGGAAAAGCAGTGTACAGTGTAAAAGAAATAAATCACTTTCTGGACTTGAATTTAATCTCATGGTAGGTTGCCCTAAATTCTCAATAAATGAGACAATTCCTAAAGTGTCCTTCAGTTCGAAGTAAAACAATAATTCACTTTAGTTAGGAAAACACAGTCAGATAATCAGCTGATGTAGTCTATGATATTAACTGACTGATTTTATAATCAAGCTGGTTTGCATGACATTAACAATAATTAATATGGAGCATCAAGTTTTTTACACAATTCTAGCTTCAAAGTTCATCTACTATAGCACACAAAATTCCTGCTGGAAGGTAAAGATAATCTACAACTAAACATCTCCCTAGATTAAATAAACAAATTCTATCATATGGGAGACATGATTTAGAATCCAATATACTGGTAGCATTATAAATAGAGAGATAAACAAGTTATTGGTTTTGTAGGATAAAAAGAAAATTTTAAAGTAGAAGTGTCACAATAAGATGATGCAAAAAAAATTTTTTTTCATTTACACAAATTCTTCCTAAAAGTCAAAAGAACTAGTATCAAAGGATTTGGAATAGAAGTTGAATCAATTTGGGTTCATCACATTCACATACTACTACACATGAAATCTACAAAGAGTTATTTTAAAAACCTCATTTTATTTAAGTGTTAAATCTTCCCATGATTAAAGTGCTATGGGTCTAATCCTTTTTAAAATGTAAATTCTTATTGTGTAAAATGTGGGGAATATTAAAATGCATTAAAATAATAGTCTAGTCTTAATGAATACTAATATTGGGGGATTTTTTTTTTACTATTTTTTGTGCATTTATTTTATTAATTTTGTAAAATTAATATTGGGCTTCCCAGGTGGGCACAGTGGTAAAGAACCTACCTGCCAATGCAGGAGGTACAATGATTCCTGAGTTGGAAATATTCCCCTGGAGAAGGAAATGGCAACGTACTCCAGCATTCTTGCCTGGAGAATTCCATGGACAGAGGAGGCTAGTGGGCTACAGTCCATAGGGTTGCAAAGGGTCGGAGACACATACAAAACAAATATAAGAATGTATTTTTACCAAGTAATGTCTCAGCAGAGACAGTTGCTATTGTTCAGCAGTGTTTGCTCTGCTCAGCGGAGACATTACTTTGCTGACAAAGTTCTGTTTAGTCAAAGCTGTGGTTTTTCTGGTAATCATGTATTGATGTGAGAGTTGGACAAGAAAGAAAGCTGAGCACTGAAGAATTGATGCCTTTGAACTATGGTATTGGAGAAGACTCTTGCAAGTCCCTTGGACAGAAAGGAGATCCAACTAGTTGATCCTAAAGGAAATCAGTCCTAAATATTCATTGGAAGGACTGATGCTGAAGCTGG
Organism: Ovis aries; assembly: GCF_016772045.2. Classification (NCBI taxonomy): domain Eukaryota; kingdom Metazoa; phylum Chordata; class Mammalia; order Artiodactyla; family Bovidae; genus Ovis; species Ovis aries. The sequence continues at coordinate 19,149,112 of NC_056055.1, forward strand.
AGCTCCAATACTTTGGCTACCTGATGCGAAGAACTGACTCATTGGAAAAGACCCTGATGCTGGGAAAGATTGAAGGCAGGAGGAGAAGAGGACAACAGAAGATGAAATGGTTGGATGGCATCACCGACTCGATGGACATGAGTTTGAGCAAGCTCTGGGAGTTGGTGATGGATGGGGAAGCCTGGTGTGCTGCAGTCTATGAGGTCTCAAAGAGTCGGGCATGACTAAGTGACTGAACAGAACTAACTGTATTTAACATATGTTATGAATGTTTCCTATTGCATTAAATATTTCTCAAAAACTAAAAGGAAGATTGAATTATTTTATCATGTGGATATTTATTATCCGCATTTTATCATGTGGATATACCAAAGTTTTTAAACATTCTCGTAAAACAGATTTTGTTTCATCATACTATGTTAAGCAAGATAGATTTTTACTGTATGAGAGATACTGTTCCAACTTACATGTATTAATAGATTTAATTCTCTTAATAAACATATAAGATTGGTGCTCTTATTTTTCTTAATTTATTCATAAGGCAATTGAGTTTACAGGAAGTTAAATAAGAGCACCTACCTCACCTACCTCTTAGTAAATATGCTAATATGCATACTTGCTGAGGCTTCCTAGGTGACGCTAGTGTTAAAGAACCCACCTGTCAGTGCAAGAGACATAAGAGATTCAGGTTCTATCCCTGGGTTGGGAAGATCCCCTGGAGGAGGGGATGGCAACCCACTCCAGTGTTCCTACCTGGAGAATCCAGTGGACAGAGGAGCCTGGGAGGCTATGGTCCATAGAATCACAAAGAGTCAGACCGGACTGAAGCGACTCAGCATGCATGCATACATGCATACCTGCTAACATATCCATTGGTAGCATTTGCTAGCAGAGGAGTCTTTATTATGGAATATTTTTAGTAGGATATACCCAACTGTCTAGAATTGTTTATGTTAAATAAACCTCTAGCTGTAGGGAATAAATCGTATATGTCATATACACCATTTAGATAGTATGAAATTAAGTGACTAAATAATTACTAAAAGAGTTTCTTTTTTTGTAAGTGATATCTGCTATGCTGGGTCAGTCACTCAGTTGTGTCTGACTCTCTGCTGCCCTATGGAATGTAACCTGCCAGGCTCCTCTGTCCACGGGGATTCTCCAGGCAAGAATACTGGAGTGGATTGCCATGCCCTCCTCCAGGGAATCTTCCCACCCCAGGGATTGAATATAGGTCTCCTACATTGCAAGTGGATTCTTTACTGTTCGAGTTACCACGGAAGGAAAAGCATACTGGAACTTTTCCAGGGGAACTTCCTGACTCAGGAAAGGAACTGGAGTCTCCTGCATCGCAGGTGGATTCTTTACCGGCTGAACTACCAGGGAAGCCCCTGTGATATAAATATACACTATTTTTAGATACATTATGTGCCAAGAAAGGACCTGAGGGACTTTATTGGTGGTATCAAAACTCTCCTTGATATCCTGTTCCTTGAAATTACTTCTATACTTGAGATTGTTATCTCCATATCAAGATTTTTATCCACTTGATTCTGACTTCACAGTCCCATTCTTTGTATAATACTAGATATTTTTTTAACATCTAAACTCCGGGAGTTGGTGATGGACAGGGAGGCCTGGCATGCTGCGATTCATGGGGTTGCAAACAGTCAAACACAACTGAGTGACTGAACTGACTAACTGACTGATATTTAGGGTATCATTTTCTACATTTTATAAGCAGAGTCATTTCTGTCTTCATGACAAACAATTTTTTCATAGATGTTTACATAGCAAAAATTTTGGAAGATAAAGTTAAAGTCTTCCCCCAAAGCAATGGATAGGCAAACTTACTCTTTAGCATAAAGTAGAAAACTAGGGTCATGGCATCTGGTCCCATCACTTCATGGGAAATAGATGTGAAAACAGTGAAAACAGTGTCAGAGTTTATTTTGGGGGGCTCCAAAATCACTGAAAATGGTGATTGCAGCCATGAAATTAAAAGACACTTACTCCTTGGAAGGAGAGTTATGACCGACCTAGATAGCATATTCCAAAGCAGACACATTGCTTTGTCAACAAAAGCCCATCTAGACAAGGCTATGGTTTTTCCAGTGGTCAGGTATGGATGTGAGAGTTGGACTGTGAAGAAGGCTGAGTTCTGAGGAATTGATGCTTTTGAACTGTGGTGTTGGAGAAGACTCTTGAGAGTCCCTTGGACTGCAAGGAAATCCAACCAGTCCATCCTAAAGGAGATCAGTTCTGGGTGTTCATTGGAAGGACTGATGCTGAAGCTAAAACTCCAATACTTTGGCCACCTGATGTGGAGAGCTGACTCATTGGAAAAGACCCTGATGCTGGGAGGGGTTGGGGGCAGGAGGAGAAAGGGACGACAGAGGATGAGATGGCTGGATGACATCAGTGACTCGATGGACACGAGTCTGAATGAACTCTGGGAGTTGGTGATGGACAGGGAGGCCTGGTGTGCTCCGATTCATGGGGTTGCAAAGAGTCAGACACGACTGAGTGACTGAACTGAACTGAACTGAACTGCATTAAGTTTAGGTCGTACTGCATTTCATCATGGAGAAGGGAATGGCAGTCCACTCCAATATTCTTGCCTGGAGAATCCCATGGACAAAGGAGCCTGGTGGGCTTCAATCCATGGGGTCACAGAGTCAGACACGACTGTGACTAAGACACACACACACATCACACACACACACACGTGCATGTGTCACCTGGCCCTCTTCATGCCCCTCTGTGCAGACTGGGGTTTGGGGCACTACACTGGATGTGTTAGTCGTTCAGTCATGTCTGACTCTTTGTGACCCCATGGGCTGTAGCCTGCCAGGCTCCTCTGTCCATGAAATTCTCCAGGCAAGAATACTGGAGTGGGTTGCTGTTCCCTTCTCCAGAGGATCTTCCTAACCCAGGGATCGAGCCTGGATTTCTCACATTATAGGCAAATTCTTTACAGTCTGAGCCACTAAGGAAGCCAAAGCAAATAAGGAAACTATGGCTACAAGACCCTCTTCTGTGAACCTCCACAAACATTTTGTAGGCTGAAATTTTAGCTTCTAAGGAAAGTGGAATCTCAGGTCTTTCACCTTTCTTTATAGGGTCGAATTTTGCTTTAGAGAGGTGCTATCTATTTACAGTGTCAGCAATAATAAAGTGCTTATATAAACACTTTTGACAATATTGGCTATTATCATAACATAACAGTCACCTCACTTAATTTTGTTAATTGACCATTTAGAGAAAAGTATCTGTTTGAATTCATGCATTTTTATAATTACTAAAGAAGTATCACATGGTGTTATAATTGCCTTACTTGCTTACTCCCAAAATAGACTCTCAACATTTATAGTAGAAGGACAGTGTCAAAATTATGCTCTATTTCTTATGGTCTAATTCACTGCTCAGCATCTATTAGGTAATCAAAAAACATTTAGTGTACTGAAAAAATAAAATACAGTGTTACTTCAGGTGTAGTTATAACCTTTGCTGGCTCTTAATCTTTATTCTCTAGATTAATTAGTTATTCCTTTGTTATTCTTGATGATAATTTTCTTGATGCTTAAACATTTTCCTCAAAAATAAGCTTTATTATTTTGGTCATTTCCTGTTACCAATAATCTTCCCACTGTCTCAGTAACTTTTATTTGGCTTCCCTGAGAGCTCACTTGGTAAAGAATCTGCCTGCAATGCAGGAGACCCAGCTTCCATTCCTGGGTCAGGAAGATGGCCCCTGGAGAAGGGATAGGCTACCTCCTCCAGTATTCTTGTGGCTCAGCTGCTAAAGAATCTGCCTGCAATGCAGGAGACCAGGGTTTGATTTCTAGGTTGGGAAGATCCCTTGGAGAAGGGAAAGGCTACCCACTTCAGTATTCTGGCCTAGAGAATACCATGGAATGTATAGTCCACGGGGTGACAAAGAATCGGATACAGCTGATCGACTTTCACTTTCACTTTCAAAGTGATCCTTGGTTTCTAACTCTTCAAAGAGAAAATGATTATTTATTAGGACTTTCAGGAAGATCCCTTGGAGAAGGAAATGGCAACTGACTCCAGTATTATTGCCTGGAGAATCCCATGGACGGAGGAGCTTGGTGGGCTACAGTCCACGGGTTGCAAAGAGTCGGACATGACTGAGCTACTTCACTTTCACTTTCACCCTGACAGCCCTGAAAAAGGAATCATATTTTCCAGTCATCTGTTTCTTAAAGCCTTAAAACATTAGTCTTCAATTCAAAGACTCATCTTGTTATCTAGCATCTGTCTCTTTCATTAGCGTAGGCACTTTTTGTTTATCTGTTTGGGCCAATTACTTCCCTATTCTATTAAACGATAATTTTCATTTGATTCTGTGTTTCTTTTCTTAATGGGGAGTTGAAAGCATATTTTCTGTAGGATTATGCTAGCAGTGATTTCTGAGATTTTCATTCATATATACCAGATTGGCTTGTGTCTACAAAATTCATCTCAAAAAATAAAAATTACAAATATACTGAGCAAAGTTAAAATTATAAATCTATTTCCATATAAATCTATATACATTCCAATACACATACATTAATATTATATGTTGGTACAAACTTTCCAGATAATAAATTTCCCATTTGAATCAAAAATCTTAAAATATGAAAAACATAACTCCTCTCATTAATTATCCTAAGGGCAACGTCTGGTAGAGTTAAGACTTTATTCACAAAGATGGTCATTGCAACATTATTGCTAGAGACTAAGATATTAAAAAAAAACATAAATGGCCAACATTAAAAAATCTAAGTAATTTAAAAGAATTACTTTAAAATTTTTAATGTTTAGAAGACTCTTAACATTAAGATGAAAATATTTAGTGAATAATACACATGAAAAATGTACACATAAAAATATTTTAGTACACAAGAAATTATTTTAGTACACATGAAATATTTAGTGAAAACAGAAGTTTTGAAAAAGCTGCTTTGAAATACTAATCAATAATTATGTTAGGGAAAGAAAACTATTTCAACTAGTTTTTTATATAACAATATTTTCTAAACCTTTTTTATTTGTAACATAGAGATGATAACTGTAGGTTTCTGATACAGTTTTTGCCTTAAGACTTAGAAAGATAATGGACACACATTGCTTAGGACAGTGACTTATGCCTAGTAAATGTGTCATTAGAAATAGCTATTGGGGTGAAAGCATAATTTGGACCTTTACAATGGGATCAAAATTAAGTTGTTTAACACAGACTGCTATAGATATGAGTTGTTATATATGAGCCTCATGGTAACCACAAAGCAAAACCTATACTATATAAACAAAAGAAAGGAGAAAGAAATATAAACATGCAATTAAAAAACGTCATCCAGTGACAAACGACAGAGCAAAAGAAGAAAGTAATAGAGAAGAACTACTAAAACAGCCCCTCCAAATTTAACGAAACAGAAATAAATACATACCTATCAATAATTAACTGTTCAGTTCAGTTCAGCTCAGTTCAGTTCACTCGCTCAGTCATGTCCGACTATTTGCGACCCCATGAATCGCAGCACGTCAAGCCTCCCTGTCCATCACCAACTCCCAGAGTTCACTCAGACTCACGTCCATCGAGTCAGTGATGCCATCCAGCCATCTCATCCTCTGTCGTCCCCTTCTTCTCTTGCCCCCTAATCCCTCCCAGCATTAAAGTCTTTTCCAATGAGTCAACTGTTTGCATGAAGTGGCCAAAGTACTGGAGTTTCAGCTTTAGTGTCATTCCTTCCAAAGAAATCCCAAGGTTGATCTTCAGAATGGACTGGTTGGATCTCCTTGCAGTCCAAGGGACTTTCAAGAGTCTTCTCCAACACCACAGTTCAAAAGCATCAATCCTTCGGTGCTCAGCCTTCTTCACAGTCCAACTCTCACATCCATACATGACCACAGGAAAAACCATAGCCTTGACTAGATGGACGTTAGTCAGCAAAGTAATGTCTCTGCTTTTGAATATGCTATCTAGGTGGGTCATAAATTTTCTTCCAAGGAGTAAGCGTCTTTTAATTTCATGGCTGCAGTCACCATCTGCAGTGATTTTGGAGCCCCCCCCCCTCAAAAGTCTGACACTGTTTCCACTGTTTCTCCATCTATTTCCCGTGGAGTAATGGGACCGGATGCCATGATCTTCGTTTTCTGAATGTTGAGCCTTAGGCCAACTTTTTCACTCTCCTCTTTTACTTTCATCAAGAGGCTTTTTAGCTCCTCTTCACTTTCTGCCATAAGGGTGGTGTCATCTGCATATCTGAGGTTATTGATATTTCTCCCGGCAATCTTGATTCCAGCTTGTGTTTCTTCCAGTCCAGCGTTTCTCATGATGTTCTCTGCATAGAAGTTAAATAAGCAGGGTGACAATATAGAGCCTTGACGTACTCCTTTTCCTATTTGGAACCAGTCTGGTGTTCCATGTCCAGTTCTAACTGTTGCTTCCTGACCTGCATACAGATTTCTAAAGAGGCAGGTTAGGTGGTCTGGTATTCACATATCTTTCAGAATTTTCCACAGTTGATTGTGATCCACACAATCAAAGGCTTTGGCATAGTCAATAAAGCAGAAATAGATGTTTTTTTCTGGAACTCTCTTGCTTTTTTGATGATCCAGTGGATGTTGGCAATTTGATCTCTGGTTCCTCTGCCTTTTCTAAAACCAGCTTGAACATCAGGGAGTTCATGGTTCACGTATTGCTGAAGCCTGGCTTGGAGAATTTTGAGCATTACTTTACTAGCATGTGAGATGAGTGCATTGTGTAGTAGTTTGAGCGTTCTTTGGCCTTTCTTTGGGATTGGAATGAAAACTGACATTTTCCAGTCCTGTGGCCACTGCTGAGTTTTCCAAATTTGCTGGCATATTGAGTGCAGCACTTTCACAGTATCATCTTTCTGCATTTGAAACAGCTCAACTGGAATTCCATCACCTCCACTAGCTTTGTTCGTAGTGATGCTTTCTAAGGCCCACTTGACTTCACATTACAAGATGTCTGGCTCTAGATGAGTGATCACACCATCGTGATTATCTGGGTCGTAAAGATCCTTTTTGTACATTTCTTTTGTGTATTCTTGCCGTCTCTTCTTAATATCTTCTGCTTCGGTTAGGTCCATGCCATTTCTGTCCTTTATTGAGGCCATCTTTGCATGAAATGTTCCCTTGGTATCTCTAATTTTCGTGAAGAGATCTCTACTCTTTCCCATTCTGTTCTTTTCCTCTATTTCTTTGCACTGATCGCTGAAGAAGACTTTCTTATCTCTTCTTGCCATTCTTTGGAACTCTGCATTCAGATGCTTATATCTTTCCTTTTCTCCTTGGCTTTTTGCTTCTCTTCTTTTCACAGCTATTTGTAAGGCTTCCCCAGACAGCCATTTTGCTTTTTGCATTTCTTTTCCATGGGATGGTCTTGATCCCTATCTCCTGTACAATGTCACGAACCTCATTCCATAGTTCATTAGGCAGTCTATCTATCAGATCTAGGCCCTTAAATCTATTTCTCACTTCCACTGTATAATCATAAGGGATTTGATTTAGGTCGTACCTGAATGGTCTAGCGGTTTTCCCTGCTTTCTTCAATTTGAGTCTGAATTTGGTAATAAGGAGTTCATGGTCTGAGCCACAGTCAGCTCCTGGTCTTGTTTTTGTTGACTGTATAGAGCTTCTCCATCTTTGGCTGCAAAGAATATAAATCAATCTGATTTTGGTGTTGACCACCTGGTAATGTCCATGTGTAGAGTCTTCTCTTGTGTTGTTGGAAGAGGGTGTTTGCTATGACACCCTCAGTGCATTTTCTTGGCAAAACTCTATTAGTCTTTACCCTGCTTCATTCCGCATTCCAAGGCCAAATTTGCCTGTTACTCCAGGTGTTTCTTGACTTCCTACTTTTGCATTCCAGTCCCCTATACATCTTTTTTGGGTGTTAGTTCTAAAAGGTCTTGTAAGTCTTCATAGAACCATTCAACTTCAGCTTCTTCAGCATTACTGGTTGGGGCATAGACTTGGATTACTGTGATATTGAATGGTTTGCCTTGGAAATGAACAGAGAACATCCTGTCATTCTTGAGATTGCATCCAAGTACTTCATTTCGGACTCTTTTGTTGACCATGATGGCTACTCCATTTCTTCTAAGGGATTCCTGCCTGCAGTAGTAGATATAATGGTCATCTGAGTTAAATTCACCCATTCCAGTCCATTTTAGTTCACTGATTCCTAGAATGTTGACGTTCACTCTTGCCATCTCCTGTTTGACCACTTCCAATTTGCCTTGATTCATGGACCTGACATTCCAGGTTCCTATGCAATATTGCTCTTTACAGCATAGGACTTTGTTTCTATCACCAGTCACATCCACAGCTGGGTACTGTTTTTGCTTCGGCTCCATCCCTTCATTCTTTCTAGAGTTATTTCTCCACTGACCTCCAGTAGCATATTGGACACCTACTGACCTGGGGAGTTCCTCATTCAGTATCCTATGATTTTGGCTTTTCATGCTGTTCATGAGGTTCTCAAGGCAAGAATACTGAAGTGCGTTGCCATTCCTTCTCCAGTGGACTACATTCTGTCAGACCTCTGGAATAATGATACCGCCAAATGCATACTGTACATGAATGGATTAAAATGAAAACAAGTATCTATATACTGTCTGCTCACTTTAGATGTAAGGAAACAAGCAGACAAACTACCTTATGATTCAGTAATTCCTCCTGGGTATTTATCCAAAGAAAACAAAAGCAGTAACTAACTTGAAAATATATATGCAACCCTATGTTCATTGCAGTGTTATTTGCAGTAGCCAAACAACCTATGTGTCTGTCAGTGAACAAATGGATAATGAAAGTTAAATATACATATATATATATATATATAAAATGAAATATTATTCAGCCATAACATAGTATGTAATCTTGCCATTTGTGACAACATGGATGAACCTAGAAGGCCTTATGCTAAATGAAATATGCCAACTGAGTAAGACAAATATTCTATGATCTCTCCTGTTATGTGAAATATATATCAGTTCAGTAGCTCAGTCATGTCCAACTCTTTGCGACCCCATGAATTGCAGCATGCCAGGCCTCCCTGTCCATCACCATCTCCCAGAGTTCACTCAGACTCACGTCCATCGAGTCAGTGATGCCATCCAGCCATCTCATCCTTGGTCGTCCCCTTCTCCTCCTGCCCCCAATCCCTCCCAGCATCAGAGTCTTTTCCAGTGAGTCAACTCTTTGCATGAGGTGGCCAAAGTACTGGAGTTTCAGCTTTAGCATCATTCCCTCCAAAGAAATCCCAGGGCTGATCTCCTTTAGATGGACTCATTGGATCTCCTTGCAGTCCAAGGGACTCTCAAGAGTTTTCTCCAACACCACAGTTCAAAAGCATCAATTCTGCAGTGTTCAACCTTCTTCACGGTCCAACTCTCACATCCATACATGACCACAGGAAAAACCATAGTCTTGACTAGATGGACCTTTGTTGGCAAAGTAATGTCTCTGCTTTTGAATATACTATCTAGGTTGGTCATAACTTTACTTCCAAGGAGTAAGCATGTTTTAATTTAATGGCTGTAATCACCATCTGTAGTGATTTTGGAGCCCCAAAAAATAAAGTCTGACACTGCTTCCACTGTTTTCCCATCTACTTCCCATGAAAGTATGGGACCAGATGCCATGATGTTAGTTTTCTGTATGTTGAGCTTTAAGCCAACCTTTTCACTATCCTCTTTCACTTTCATCAAGAGGCTCTTCAGTTCTTCACTTTCTGCCATAAGGGTGGTGTCATCTGCATATCTGAGGTTATTGATATTTCTCCCAGCAATCTTGACTCCAGCTTGTGCTTCCTCCAGCCCAGCATTTCTCATGATGTACTCTGCATATAAGTTAAATAAGCAGGGTGACAATATACAGCCTTGATGTTCTCCGTTTCCTATTTGGAATCAGTTTGTTGTTCCATGTCCAGTTCTAATTGTTGCTTCCTGACCTGCATATATGTTTCTCAAGAGGCATGTCAGGTGGTCTGGTATTCCCATCTCTATTAGCAAAGGAGAAAAGGAGAGATATAAGCATCTGAATGCAGAGTTCCAAAGAATAGCATGGAGAGATAAGAAAGCCTCCCTCAGTGATCAATGCAAAGAAATAGAAGAAAACAACAGAATGGGAAATACTAGAGATCTCTTCAAGAAAATTAGAGATACCAGGGAACATTTCATGCAAAGATGGGCTCGATAAAGGACAGAAATGGTCTGGACCTAACAGAAGCTGAAGATATTAAGAAGAGATGGCAAGAATATACAGAAGAACTGTACAAAAAGATCTTTACAACCCAGATAATCATGATGGTGTGATCACTCACGTAGAGCCAGACATCCTGGAATGTGAAGTCAAGTGGGCCATTGAAAGCATCACTACGAACAAAGCTAGTGGAGGTGATGGAATTCCAGTTGAACTGTTTCAAATCCTGAAAGATGATGCTGTGAAAGGGCTTCCGTTAATATGCCAGCAAATTTGGAAAACTCAGTAGTGACCACAGGACTGGAAAAGGTCAGTTTTCATTCCAATCCCAAAGAAAGGCAATGCCAAGGAATGCTCAAACTACCGCACAATTTCACTCATCTCACATGCTAGTAAAATACTATTCAAAATTCTCCAAGGCAGGCTTAAGCAATACGTGAACCGTGAACTTCCAGAGGTTCAAGCTGGTTTTAGAAAAGGCAAAGGAACCAGAGATCAAATTGCTAACATCAGCTGGATCATCATAAAAGCAAGAGAGTTCCAGAAAAATATCTATTTCTCCTTTATTGACTATGCCAAAGCCTTTGACTGTGTGGATCACAATAAATTGTGGAATATAAATAAATTAATAAATAATCAAGCTTATAGATATGAAGAACAGATTGGTGGTTATCAGAGGCGGGGGTAGGAAAATCGGTAAGCTCTTATATTTTTGTTTATTTTAAATAACTTGGAAACAAAAGTAAAAAAGAAATAACTCCTAGTATTAGATAGACTATTTCTTTAGTTAAAAAAAAAAATCTAACATTGTCTAAAAACCAGTGATGTGCTTGGGGCTACACTCTCCCTCTCCGCCCATAGCACTGTCTTCCAAAGTCAGAAACTTCTAAGTTAACTAGTTCAAAGTCACTCTATTTGAGCATAGAGTCAGAATTAAATGTAAGCCTCTCTAATTGCAAAGTCCATGTCCTTAACTTTTCTGGAATATTACCTCTGTAGGCATCATATGTGTAATTGGAAACAACAACTTAGTTTGGTTCAGTTCAATCGCTCAGCCGTTTCCAACTCTTTGCGACCCCATGAACCACAGCAGGCCAGGTCTGCCTGTCCATCACCAGCTCCCAGATTTTACACAAACTCATGTCCATTGTGTTGGTGATGCCATCCAACCATCTTACCCTCTGTCGTCCCCTTCTCCTCCTGCCTTCAATCTTTCCCAACTTCAGGGTCTTTTCAAATGAGTCAGCCCTTCACATCAGGTGGCCAAAGTATTGTAGTTTCAGCTTCAACACCAGTCCTTCCATTGAAGACCCAGGGCTGATCTCCTTTAGGATGGACTGATTAAATCTCCTTGCTGTCCAAGGGACTCTCCAGAGTCTTCTGCAACACCACAGTTCAAAAGCATCAATTCTTCAGAGCTCAGCTTTCTTTATAGTCCAACTCTCACATCCATACATGACTACTGGAAAAACCATAGCCTTGACTAGATGGAGCATTATTGGCAAAGTAATGTCTCTGCTTTTTAATATATTGTCTAGGTTGGTCATGACTTTCCTTCCCACGAGTGTCTTTTAATTTCATGGCTGCAATCACCATCTGCAGTGATTTTGGAGCCCCCTAAATAAAGTCAGCCACTGTTTCCACTATTTCCCCATCTATTTGCATGAAGTAATGGGACCTGATGCCATGATCTTCGTTTTCTGAATGTTGAGCTTTCAGCTAACCTTTTCACTGTCCTCTTTCACTTTCATCAAGAGGCTCTTCAGTTCTTCACTTTCTGCCATAAGGGTGGTGTCATCTGCATATCTGAGGTTATTGATATTTCTCCCGGCAATCTTGACTCCAGCTTGTGCTTCTTCCAGCCCAGCATTTCTCATGATGTACTCTGCATATAAGCTAAATAAGCAGGGTGACAATATGTACCCTTGACGTACTCTTTTTCTTACTTGGAACCATTCTGTTGTTCCATGTCCAGTTCTAACTGTTACCTCCTGACCTTCATACAGGTTTCTCAAGAGGCAGGTCAGGTGGTCTGGTATTCCCATCTGTTTCAGAATTTTCCACAGTTTATTGTGATCTACACAGTCAAAGGCTTTGGCATAGTCAATAAAGCAGAAGTAGGTGTTTTTCTGGAACTCTTGTTTTATCAATGATCCGGTGGATGTTGGCAATTTGATCTATGGTTCCTCTGCCTTTTTAAATCCAGCTTGAACATCTGGAAGTTCATGGTTCATGTATTGCTGAAGCCTGGCCTGGAGAATTTTGAGCATTACTTTACTAGCATGTGAGATGAGTGCAATTGTGCAGTAGTTTCAGCATTCTTTGGCATTACCTTTCTTTGGGATTGGAATGACCTTTTCCGGTCCTGTGGTCACTGCTGAGTTTTCCAAATTTGCTGACTTATTGAGTGCAGCACTTTCACAGCATCACCTTTTAGGATTTGAAATAGCTCTACTGGAATTCCATCACCTCCACTAGCTTTGTTTGTAGTGATACTTCCTAAGGCCCACTTGACTTCACATTCCAGGATGTCTGGCTCTAGAGGAGTGATCACATCATTGTGATTATCAGTGGGTCATGAAGACCTTTTTTTGTATGGTTCTTCTGTATATTCTTGCCATTTCTTCTTAATATCTTCTGCTTCTGTTAGGTCCATACCATTTCTGTCCTTTATCAAGCCCGTCTTTGCATGAAATTTTCCCTTGATATCTCTAATTTTTTTTTTAAAAGACATCTCTAGTCTTTTCCGTTCTGTTGTTTTCCTCTATCTCTTTGCATTGATTGCTGAGGAAGGCTTTCTTATCTCTCACTGCTATTCTTTGGAAGTCTGAATTCAAATGGGTATATCTTTCCTTTTCTCCTTTGCTTTTTGCTTCTCTTCTTTTAACAGCTATTTGTAAGGCTTCCCCAGACAGCCATTTTGCCTTTTTTCGTTTCTTTTTCTTAGGGGTGGTCTTGCTCTCTGTGTCCTCTACAATGTCATGAATCTCTGTCCATAGTTCAACAGCCACTCTGTCCATCAGATCCAGTCCCTAAAATCTATTACTGTATAATCATAAGGGATTTGATTTAGATCATATCTGAATGGTCTAGTGTTTTTCCTCATTTTCATCAATATAAGTCTGAATTTGTAAATCAGGAGTTCATGATCTGAGCCCAAGTCAGCTCCCAGTCTTGTTTTTGCTGACTGTATAGAGCTTCTCCATCTTTGGCTGCAAAGAATATAATCAATCTGATTTTGATGTTGGCCATCTGATGATGTCCATGTGTAAAGTCTTCTCTTGTGTTGTCGGAAGAGGGTTTTTTTAATGACCAGTGCAACATAACTTCTTTTAAATAAAGGAAAAAAATTGGAATTGTTATGTGTACTGCTTTTATGATTCCAGTGGTACAGATAACTCTGTTTATGTTTCCAAAAATAAAATTCCTGAAGTCTTTCCAGTGTGTGCAATATTTTCCACCAATCATCCCAGGAGGATGAATGCCTACTCTTTTGCTCCAAATCTTTATATTGTTAAGTAGAGACCTTTCCATAGTTTGAATCAAAATTTTATAACCTCTGATGATGTGCTCATAATAATTTTCTGATTATGTCATAACATATGAGATAAAATTTGAATTAGAAGAACAGTAGATCTACATGGATAAGTAAAAAGTTTGATATTTGTTACATTGCCAAAGGAAACATGGTTTTATTTATTTCAATACACTTACTTATTGAAAAATATAGATACTGAGAGGACTGTGTTAATATGAGAATAAGAAATTTAAAAAATACCATATCAATCATATTTATGAGAAGATGCATCTAAAGTAAATTTTAAGTTATTACATTTCTTCAATATAATTTTATAAATTAGTTTAAATAGAAATAGTTTTCATATTTTTAGATCTTGAGAATATGAAGTTAAAACATATTCTCAAAACATTTCAAATATATTTGAAAGCATATATTGTACCTTGAATATAAAGTCTCATTTACTCTCAATAATCTATTAGGTAGGTATTATTGTGTCTACTTTCCATTATGGAAGCTGGTGTTCAGTCAAGGAAATTGGTACATCCTTCTACGTTTGATTTTTAGAAAAAAATAGTATTTAACATTGTATTTGTGAATTTATCCATGTTGAGATATAGTGTAGGTATTTTCATCTTAAGTGGTGTATCCTATTCTATTGTATAAATCTACCACAATTTTTGTCTCCTGTCTATGTGTATGTTTCTGTGTTCTGTTATAATAAATATCTCGATGCATGCCTTGTTGGTAAATATGAAGGGATTTCTCAAGGGAATATACTTACAATTGAAATCTCATTTAATATGCACGGTTTCAACTTTACTAGATAATGTCAAAGAGTTTTCCAAAGTGATTTATAATATAAAGATTTACTAGCGGTATATCAGAGTCTTCACTGCATCAAAATTTCACTTCTTGGTAGAGCAAACATTTTACCAGTGAAATGAGGATAATGATATTTTATGTCTACCTAAGTTTCACTCATAAAATATATATATATATTTACATTCTTGATCCCACTTTCTCTTTTTCAAATAACTTTATTGGTTTTTTTCCTTTTGATATATTTTCTTATGTGAGTTAATAAAATCTAATAAAAATTAGTTTATAAAACAATAGTAATAACTAATTTATGTGGTTTCAAACAAGATTGAATTCAAATATTGACCATAAAAAGAACAGGAATGTGATGATTGGGTTATGGCTTTTAATATCCTCATATACATATTGGCCACAATTCTATCAGTAATAATAGTTGTAATTATTGGCTCTTACTTTGAGATTTGCCATTCTTACATTACCTCTGTTGCATTCATTTATGAATAGGAGGTTTTTGTTACTGTAGTCAAGTTTTAATTATTGTTTATACTTATTGATAATTATTTATCAATTGATTATTATTTATAATTCTTCTCTATACTAGTCATAATGTCTCTCCTATATTTTTGTCATAAGTTTTAAAAATATTGTCTTTGTATCTGGCATGAAGCAATAATTCTGTTTCATTTTTCACATTGTAATTGCCAAATTATAACAACATATTGAATATCACATACATTTGCTACTGATTTGGACTGTGAAGAAGGCTGAGCGCCGAAGAATTGATGCTTTTGAACTGTGGTGTTGGAGAAGACTCTTGAGAGTTCCTTGGACTGCAGGGAAATCCAGCCAGTCCATCCTGAAGGCGTTCAGCCCTGGGATTTCTTTGGAAGGAATGATGCTAAAGCTGAAACTCCAGTACTTTGGCCACCTCATGCGAAGAGTTGACTCATTGGAAAAGACTCTGATGCTGGGAGGGATTGAGGGCAGGAGGAGAAGGGGACGACACAGGATGAGACGGCTGGATGGCATCACGGACTCGATGGACGTGAGTCTGAGTAGTGAACTCCAGGAGTTCGTGATGGACAGGGAGGCCTGGCACGCTGCGATTCATGGGGTGGCAAATAGTCGGACACGACTGAGTGACTGAACTGAACTCAAACTGATTTGCAGTGCCAGCTATATTATACTTCATATTTTCAAATGTGCATGAGTGTGTTTCTGGTCTCATCTTTTGGTCTATTCATTTTCCCTAGGCCTACTCAATAGTGCCTTACTCACTACAGTCTGATAAGTCTTGATACTTGCTAGCACAAATTCCACATATTGTTCTTCTCCTTGAGGAAAGCCTTGGTGTTCTTGAATATAATTTTTAAGTTGTGTTCTAGAGGTATTAGATACCTGCCTCTCTTGCATTGGCAGATGGATTCTTTACCACGGAGTCACCTGGGAAACCCCAATATTTCTACCAATATTAATTAAATAGACTCACTGCTCTGAGTGCCTTCTTTATTAGAAAACGTAGCCACATATATGTTAGACAGTTTCTGGACTCTTTTTTTTCCCCCTTACTAGCCTTTTGTCTATATTTATCTTTATTACTATCTTTTAGAGCAAGTTTTTCCATTTGATTTTTCTTTCTAAAGAGTGTTACCTTAGAGTTTGTCAGAAGTGGACTGGGAAACTGGTAAAGATGTGAAGGAAACAGAACAGTAAAAATTATGGGGAAGGAGAGGTGCATAGAGTATAGCTTTAGTGTGAAAACCTGTGGTAAAACTTTGCATTAAAATTTATTCTTTGAAGATTTTCAGGACCCAGGGTAAAGAACAAAGTCACATGATGACTTTCTCAAGCCCTAGGCACTTTTGCAACCATAAATCTTTTTCTCTACTATAATTTTTTTAAATTTATATTTTATGGCTACAATAGTGGAAAGATGAATACAGTCTAGGCCAGATTTACTATTACATATATATATATAATTATATTAATGCTATTCTTCTGAGTTTAAAGTAAAATTATACTATTTTTGCAGACTCCTAAAATTATCAAGGAGCCTGGGCATTGTGCCTACTGTGTCTTATGGGTGTCAGCATTGGCAAATAAGCTGTTTTTTCATGCTCCTACAGTCTTTGACACTGCTTAATGGCTGTCCAACTCTCTTATTCTATGAGTACTGGGATAAAGAATTGCACTTGCTGAATATTGGAAGTGAAAGTGAACTTAAGGAACCAGGGTTTCACAAAAATAGAAAAAAAAAAACCAATCCTAAGAGATTCTAACATTATTCACTAAATAGTCACAGCTATTTTTGGATCTTTACATTTCCACATAAAATTAGAATCAACATGTTCAGTTCAGTTCAGTCACTCAGTCATGTCCATAGGTGTTTAATTGGAAATGTCTTAACTTTATAGACCAATCTGGAGAGGTGACATTTTTATTAAAATACTAAATCTCCTCTATCTCATTAGAATATTATTTATTTGTACTTCACAAATGAAAAACAATACTAAAATTTTTATGAAAACTCTAAACGCTGAATAGCCAAAGTACACCTGAAGAAAAATAATAAAGCTTGAGGTGTTACACTACTTGATTTCAAAATATACTACAAAGCAATTGTAATAAAAGCAGCATGGTTCTGGCATAAAAACAGACATACAGGACAGTGGAACATATGAGTGATGCCAGAAATATTGATCCAAATTGACTTAAGAGCTGTATATATAGAACACTTCATCCAGAAGAGTAGAATGCACTTTTTATCAAGTACCCATGATCCAGGATAGATCACATACATGCTAGGCTACATTAATTAACTAATTAGACTGAATTTAAAATAAGGACTTGATTTAATATTAACTCTAAATGGCAATATTTTATCCAAGCTCATTTTATTAAAAATTTTATATTTACATGTATTAAAACTTTTATATGTGATTCATTAAAATCTGCCCAGTCTGTTGTTATCAATCCTTTTTATGCACTATGAAATAGACTAGTGATCAACTTGCTCTCACATTGGTCTCCATTGAAAAGTGAAAGTGAAGTCGCTCAATCGTGTCCAACTCTTTGAGACCCCGTAGACTGTAGCCTAGCAGGCTTCTCTGTCCATGGGATTTTCCAGGCAATAGTACTGGAGTGGATTGCCATTTCCTTCTCCAGGGGATCTTCCTAACCCAGGGCTTGAACCCAGGTCTCCCGCATTGTAGACAAACGCTTTACCATCTGAGCCACCAGGGAAGTCTATTACTGCTGCTATGTAATGGTCTCCATTACATAGCAGTAAATAGTTGTTATATGTGATACTTCATTATTTATCATTCAGTTCAATTCAGTTGCTCAGTCATGTCTGACTCTCTGTGAACTCATGGATTGCAGCATGCCAGGCTTCCCTGTCCATTACCACATCCTGGAGCTTACTCAAACTCATGTCCATTGAGTCAGTGATGCCAACCAACCATCTCATCCTCTGTTGTCCCCTTCTCCTCCCACCTTCAATCTTTCCCAGCATCAAGGTCTTTTCAAATGAGTTAGTTCTTCATATCAGGTAGCCAAAATATTGTAGTTTCAGCTTCAGCATCAGTCCTTCCAATGAATATGCAGGACTGATTTCCCTTAGGATGGACTGGTTGGATCTTCTTGCAGTCCAAGAGACTTGCAAGTGTCTTCTCCAACACCACAGTTCAAAAACATCAGTTATTTGGTGCTCAGCTTTCTTTCTTGTCCAACTCTTACATCCATACATGACTACTTGGAAAACCATAGCTCTGACTAGACAGACTTTTGTTGGCAAAGTAATGCCTCTGCTTTTTAATACACTATCTAGGTTGGTCATAACTTTTCTTCCAAGGAGCAAGCATCTTTTAATTTCATGGCTGGTCACTATCTGCAGTGATTTTCAGCCCCAAAAGATAAAGTCTGTGACTGTTTCCATTGTTTCCCATCTACTTGCCATGACGTGATGGGACAAGTTAACTTAAAACATGGAATTAAAGGACGCTTACTCCTTGGGAGAAAAGTTATGACCAACCTAGATGGCATATTAAAAAACAGAGACATTATTTTGCCAACAAAGGTCCAGCTAATAAAGGCTATGGTTTTCCCAGTAGTCATGTATGGATGTGAGAGTTGGACCATAAAGAAAGTTAAGAACCAAAGAATTGATGCTTTTGAACCATGGTGTGGTAGAAGACTATTGAGAGTCCTTTGGACAGCCAGGCAATCAAACCAGTCTATCCTAAAGGAAATCAGTCCTGAATATTCATTGGAAAGACTGTTGCTGAAGCTCCAATAGTTTGGCCACCTGATACAAAAAACTGACTCACTGGAAAAGACCGTGATGCTGGGAAAAATTGAAGGCAGAAGGAGAAGGGGATGACAGAGGATGAGATAGTTGGATGGCATCACCAATTCAATGGACATGAGTTTGAGTAAACTTCAAGAGTTGGTGATGGTCAGGGAGGCCTTGTGTGCTGCAGTCCAAGGGGGTCTCAAAGAGTTGGACACGACTGAGTGACTGAACTGAACTGAACTGAACTGATGGGACCAGATGCCATGATATTAGTTTTCTGAATTTTGAGTTTTAAGCCAATTTTTTCACTCTCACTTTCATCAAGAGGCTCTTTAGTTCTTCTTTGCTTTCTGCCATAAGGGTGGTGTTATCTGCATATCTGAAGTTATTGATATTTCTCCTGGCAATCTTGATTCCAGCTTGCAGTTCATCAAGTCCAGCATTTCTCATGATGTACTCTGCATATAACTTAAATAAGCAGGGTGACAATATACAGCCTTGACATCCCCCTTTCCCGATTTGGAAGCAGTCTGTTGTTCTATGTCCAGTTCTAACTGTTGTTTCTTGACCTGCATACGGATTTTTCAGGAGGCAGTTCAAGTTGTCTGGTATTCCCAATTCTTGAAGAATTTCCCACAGTTTGTTGGGATCCACACAGTCAAAGGCTTTGGTATAGTCAACCAAGCAGAAGTAGATGTTTTTCTGGAACTCTCTTGCTTTTTTGGTGATCCAACGGATGTTGGTGATTTGATCTCTGGTTCCTCTGCCTTTTCTAAATCCAACTTGAACATCTGGATGTTCACGGTTCATGTATTGCTGAAGCCTTGCTTGGAGAATTTTGAGCATTACTTTACTAGCGTGTGAGATGAGTGCAATTTTGCAGTAGTTTGAACATTATTTGGCACTGCTTCTTTGGGATTATAATGAAAGCTGACCTTTTCCAGTCCTGTGGCCACTGCTGAGTTTTGGATTGAGTGCAGCACTTTCACGGCATCATCTTTTAGGATTTGAAATAGCTCAACTGGAATTCCATCATCTCCACTAACTTTGCTCATACTGATGCTTTTTCCTAAGGCTCACTCAACATTGCATTCCAGGATGTCTGGCTATAGGTGAGTGACCATGTCACTGTGATTATCTGGGTCTTGACGATGTTTTCATATAGTTCTGTGCATTCTTGCCACCTCTTCTTAGTATCTTCTGCTTCTGTTAGGTCCATACCATTCCTGTCCTTTATTGTGCCCATCTTTGCATGAAAACTTTCCATGGAGTCTCTAATTTTCTTGAAGAGATCTCTAGTCTTTCCCATTCTATGGTTTTCCTCTCTTTCTTTGCAATGATCACTGAGGAAGGCTTTTTTATCTCTCCTTGCTATTCTTTGGAACTCTGCATTCAAATGCGTTTATCTTTCCTTTTGTCCTTTACCTTTTGCTTCTCTTCTTTTCTCAGCTATTTATAAGTCCTCCTCAGACAACCATTTTGCCTTTTTGCATTTCTTTCTCTTGGGGATGGTCTTGATCCTTGCCTCCTATATAATGTCACTAACCTTTGTCCATAGTTCTTTAGGCACTCTATCAGATCTAATCACTTGAATATATTTCTCACTTCCACTGTATAATTGTAAGGGATTTGATTTAGGTCATACCTGAATGGTCTAGTGGTTTTCCGTACTTTCTTTAAGTCTGAATCATTACTTATTCATTATTACATAACCTATAGCTAGTATATTAATATGATATTAGTGGTTTCTTAAGAAATTATACTTTTTCTTAACCTTAATAGTAGAAAACTGACTTTAAACACTAAATTTTTTAACAATATAAAATTATTGTTTTGAAATTTTAGACATGTGTGGCCAGGACTATAAGAAACTTTAAACCTTGTGCTGGTTTTGTAACACCTATCAGAATCTCAACCTTGACATATATACAGCCATTGTAACCATCTCAGTGTGTAGTGTGGCAAACTAGGAGAGACTTGGAAAGCAATGCTCACATATCATTTGTCAAATATTAAATGCCATAAACTTTTTTTCACTACAGAGGACTGTTAGTTATTCAGTCACATCTGACTCTTTGTGACCCCTAAAGCCTACCAGGAATTCTCAGGCAAGAATACTGGACTAGGTTGCCATTTCCTTCTCCAGGGGAACTTCCCAACCCAGGGATCAAAATCCAGTCTTCTGCATATTGTAACTTACATTAAATTTGTGGGTTAGCATGAACATTGTCATCAGCTGAACTCACACACATATGGGATTCAGATGTAAATGACTTATGAAAAATCACCAACTAAGTTAGGTTAAAACTGGTATTGATAACCCTTGTCTTCTAACTTCCCCTTTTCTGTAGGAAATTATTTACTTATTTGGCCACTTCGTATAGTACAGTGATCTTAGTGCCCTGACAAGAGGTTGAACCCTTGCTCCCCACCATGGAAGCACAGAACACAAACCACTGGACAACCAGGGAATTCCACTGTAGGCAACAACTTTACCTGATAATCATAGTGAATACTTTCTGTCACAGGTTAACTTACAGGATGCTTTAACAAAAGACACATGCTTGCATCTGTTTTAATGTGTTTAAAAGTAAAAGACTGTCACCAAAATATAAAAAGAACTCTTAAACAGTAAGAAAATGAACAACCCATTTTTAAGAATGGGAAAACTTTCAATAGCTTTATACCTTTGATTACCCAGATAAATAGACCAATTCCTTTAAAGACAAAAGCAACTAAAACTCACACTAGATGAGATAGACAATCTGAACAGATCTATATCTATGAATGAATCAAATCAATAATTGATGACTTTATAAAATAGAAAGGCTAAGTACAGATAGGCTCACTGATAAATTATATTAAAAAAAGATACTTAAGAAAATAATTATACCAACTCTCTGCAATCTCTTACAGAAGATGAATGTTGAGAGAATACTTCCTGAGTCATTCCAAGAGGACAGCATTACCCTAATACTAAAAACAGACAAAGACATTACAAGAAAACTACAGACCAATATCTCTCATGAACATACATGCAGACATCTTCAAAAAATATCAGCAGAATGAACCCAATAATGTATAACAAGAATTACATACCATGTCTAAGTGGGATTTATCCCAGATATGCACATCTATTTCAACACTTTTAAAAATAAATTCATATGACCCCTCAATCAATAAGAAAAATTAATGATCATATCAGTAGATGCAGAAAAAGATTTTTACAAACTCCAACACTATGATTAAAAACTCACAGTAAGCTAGGAAGAGGGGGGAATTTCCTTAACTTGATAAAGAATATCTACAAGTATCTTCATCATATTTAAAGATGAGAAACTTGCATATTTCGCTATAAGATCAGGAAGAAGGTGAAGATGTCCCCTCTCACCAGTACTTTTCAACATTGTACTACAAGTTCTAGAAAATGTATAAGACAAGAAAAGGAAATAAAAAGTATACAAATTGAGAAGAAAGAAATAAAACTGTCTTTGATAACATGATCATTTATGTAGAAAATCCCAAAGAATAAACAAAAAAAGTCCTAGAACTAATAATCAATTGTAGCAATGTTGCAGGGCATTCACAGTAGTCATGTATGGATGTGAGAGTTGGACTATAAAGAAAGCTGAGCACCAAAGAACCGATGTTTTTGAACTGTGGTGTTGGAGAAGACTCTTGAGAGTCCGTTGGACTGAAAAGAGATCCAACCAGTCAATCCTAAAGGAAATCAGTCCTGCATATTCATTGGAAGGACTAATGCTGAAGCTGAAACTCCAATATTTAGGCCACCTGATGCAAGGAACTGACTCATTTGAAAGGACCCTGATGCTGGGGAAGATTGAAGGCAGGAGGAGAAAGGGATGACAGAGGATGAGATGATTGGATGGCATCCCCGACTTGATGGACATGAGTTTGAGTGAGCTCCTAGAGATGGTGATGGACAGGGAAGCCTGGTGTGCCACAGTCCATGGGGTCGCAAATAGTAGGACATGACTGAGTGACTGAACTGAACTGGAGGGTATAAGTTAACATACAAAAGCCAAATACTTTGCCTGTACCAGCAATGAAAAAGTACAATTTGAAATGAAAAACACAATATCACTGACAGCAACACTCTAAACAATGAAATACTTAAGTATAAAGCTAGCAAAATATGTACAAAATGAGGAAAACTACAAAATTCAAATGAAAGAAATCAATAACAACTAATGAACGGATAGGTATTTCATGCTCATGGATAAGAAGACTCAATAGGTAATGACATCAGCTCTTCCCAAACTGATCTATAAAGTGAAGTGTTAGTCACTCAGTCATATCTGATTCTTTGAAACCCCATGGACTGAACCCAGGTCTCTTGCATTGCAGGTAGATTCTTTACCATCTGCGACACTAGCTGCTGCTGCTAAGTCGCTTCAGTCGTGTCCGACTCTGTGCGACCCCATAGACGGAAGCCCACCAGGCTCCCCCTTCCCTGGGATTCTCCAGGCAAGAACACTGGAGTGGGTTGCCATTGTCTTCTCCAATGCATGAAAGTGAAAAGTGAAAGGGAAGTCACTCAGTCGTGTCTGATTCTTAGCGACCCCATGGTCTGCAGCCTACCAGGCTCCTCCATCCATGGGATTTTCCAGGCAAGATTACTGGAGTGGGGTGCCATTGCCTTCTCGGTGACACTAGGGAAGCCCCTAATTGATCTATAGATTCAAGAAATTCCAGTGGAAATCACAGTAAGTTACTCTGTGAACATCAACCAACTGATTCTAAGCTTTACATGGGAGACAAAAAATACAGAATAGCCAACACAATATTGATGGAGAAGAATAAAGTTGGAGGACTGACACTATCTGCCTTTAAGAATCACTGTAAAGCTTTAGTAATCTTTGCCAGTAATGGTACTGGCAAAGAATACACAAATTTACCATTGTAAAGAGTAGAGTCCAGAAGCGGACCTACGTAAACATAGTCAAGTGATCTTTGACAAAGGAACAAAGGTAATACAATGGAGCAAAGATAATCTTTTCAATAAACGGTGCCAGAACAACTGGACATTGCACACAAAAAATGAATCCAGACATACACATTATACCCATCACAGAAATTAACTCATAATTATCCATAGGCTTCAAATGCCTATATGATAACATGGGAGAAAATATATATGACCTTGGGTTTGGCAATGACTTTTCGATATAACACCAAAGGCTCCAATACTTTGGCTAGCTGATACGAAGAGCTGACTCATTTCCTCACTCTTGATTCTGGGAATGATTGAGGTCGGGAGGAGAAGAGGGCAACAGAGAATGAGATGGTTGGATGGCATCACTGACTCAGTGGACATGAGTTTGAGCAAACTCTGGGACACAGTGAAGGACAGGGAAGCCTGGCTTCTTGCAGTTCATGGGGTCACAGATTTGGACATGACTTAGCAGCTGAACAACAACAACAAGAACTTAAATAGTGGGATGGGAAGAGGATTGAATATGAAAAACACTTAATGTGAGGGGCAGTGAGACTATTCTGTATAATGTTATAGTGGTAGAAATATGTTATTATACATTTGCCAAAATCCATAGATTATACAGCACCAAGAGTGAACCCTAATGTACACTATGGACTTTGGGTGATAATGATGTGTTAATGTAGGTTCACAGATTATAATAAATGTACTATTCTGGTAGGGAATGTTGATACTAGGGGTGGCTGTGCATGTGAGGGGGCAGAGGGTATAGGTATATGAAGACTCTCTATACTTTCTGCTTAGTCTTACTGTCAACCTAAAACTGCTCTAAAAAATAAAGTCTATTTAAAAAAAAATGTTTGAAACTGTTTCAGCTTTCCAAACATGATGTGGTTTTTCACCTTGGATATATTATTGCTGTTTTTACTTTCATTGCTATGATCACCATTGTTACTACTAATAAAATGAAATGAGAAAAAGAAAAGCAATTACTCATGACTCTTTCCATCCTAATAGAATTCATTTTTGCTTATTAATCTCCTCTTGTTATTTGCAACCAGCTTATTTTATGTAGTTGATAGCAAGTATAAATTACAATATATGGTTTCTTTTCTGCAACTTGAAATTGTATTACAAACAGTTGTCTCCTCTTTGTTTTTATAATCATCATTTTTCATAGGTGTGTAATATCCCATTAGCTTTTCCTATTGCTGAACATTTATTCTATTATAGATAACACTGTATTGAATATTCCTTGAGCACATACCTTCTTGCTTTATCAAATTATTCCCATAGCAGAAATTTCCTAATGTGGAATTAGCACAGAAAAACTCATGAAAATCTTTGATTTTTGCTACATATTTATCATATTCCTTTTAGAAGTATTAATTTATACTGATATGAGCAGAATATGAATACATCAATTTAACTATATTTTTTTGCCTGAATATTATCACTTCTAATGATCATTTATTAGTGATCATGAGAATGTTTCAAATTGATTTAATCATTTGATTAAAAATTTGGCTTTAATAATTGTATATACATATATGAATATCAGTATTACTTTTTCCTGGTAGTATTTCTACTGATGTGTGAACATTGGCCTTAAATGAAGAAATAAATATTTAAGACAAGTTGATTGATTGGCAATTATAACTTCCATGCAAAATATATGGTATATAAAGTATATAAAGGTGGTCAAAAGGTACAAATTTATAGTCAGAAAATAATTAAGCCCTGAGGATATAGTGTACAACAGAGTGACTATAATTAATAATACTGTATTATAGTAGATGAAACTTGTCATTCATCCCTGCCCCAATTCTTTGTCATCTCTCAAATCTTTGTGCTTGTCCAGCCTATTATATTGTTAATAGCTCCCAGTAGTTGAAGATGTGTCAAGACCTGCCTGTGTTCTTAAGGGGAGAATCTAAGTACCTAGATTCAGGCTGCTTGGAAGCCAGACCCTCAGGCAGTAGCTTTTAGACCTATGCAGTTATATACAGTCCTGTGCACCCACAAACATAAGCCCTGTTGGCCAGGCAATCTGGCATTATTCCTTGGGTGGTACTTGCAAAAACAGGTTCCAGATGAGTATGTAGCTCTTTTCTGGGAGACACCAACAAGTTGAAGCAAGGATCAGGATGGCCTCCACAGCCTACCTTTCTTGAAAGCAGCTCCATAGTCCATTAGATATGTCCCAAACCTGAAATGCGTCCCTCTTACTGAAGCTTCAGAACAAGTCAAGAGGACTCCTTCACAGACAGAATGAGGGACGTGTTTCATCTGCTGTCTGTAAAATGCTATGGGAGTGTCAGCCTGCCAGGGTCTGTCTTTCCAATTGCCAGAGTTTCATAGGAACTTCCTGGTCAACAGAGCCAGGTGACCAAGGGGTGTCCCCTGGTCAACATCTGCAAGTACTGGGGAGCCAAATGTAAAAACCAGGGTAGCACCACATGTAAAGCTCCCCTCCAGAAGACACTGGCATGCTGGAACATGGCAGAGGGAGAGGGTGAAGATACCACCCACCCTCCAAGATCTCTGGAAAGAATTATATTCATCTCTAGATGTATCTTTATTTAGCAGCTTGCCCTCTAGGCTATAGTCATAACGATTAGCTATTTGGACTCCTTCACAGAAAGATATATCTCCTCAAATTGTTACCTCTTGCTGTACCTGGGAGTAGCTGTTTAAAAACTCTTCTCTATTGATTATGGACTTCCCTGGTGGCTCAGACAGTTAATAATCTACCTGCAATGCAGGAGACCTGGGTTTGATCCCTGGGCCTATTGATTATAATAATCACTTAGAACTCATGACTGTAAGACTTGCTAGCCATGACCATCAGGCAACACAGAGGTGTCCCCTGGTAGTAACTTTAAAAGTTGAGGTACCAGAAAAAGGTACTGTTGTTCATGGGGTTCTTGCAGCAAGAATACTGCAGTGGTTTGCCATTCCCTCATATTTTATCAGAACTCTTCAATATGACCCGACCATCTTGAGTGGCCCTACATGGCATGGCTCATAGTTTCAATGAGTTACTGATCAAACCAGTCAATTCTAAAGGAAATAAACCCTGAATATTCACTGGGAGGACTGATGCCGAAGCTCCAATACTTTGGCAACTGGATGGGAAGAGCCAATTCTTTGGCAAAGACCCTGATGCTGGGAAAGACTGAAGGCAAAAGGAGAAGGGGGTGGTAGAGGACGAGATGGTTAGATAGCATCACTGACTCAATGGACATAAATCTGAGCAAACTCAAGGAGATAGTGAAGGACAGGGGAACTTGGCCCACTGCAGTCCATGGGGTCATAAAGAGTCAGACATGACTTAGTGACTTAACAGCAACAACAACAGACAAAGGTACAAGCTCCTTTTGGGGTGACATCTATCACTATAGCCACATGGGAACAGGAATCCAAGCTCCCCTGGTATTGAGAAGCAGGCATTCAAGAGGCATCCCTTGGATAGCAGCTGCAAAGATCAAGATTCAAGATGAACCTGAGATTCCTTCTGACAGATACTGGTATACTGGAGGAAGGCAAAGGGAGAATGTGAAAATGGCCTTGCTAGTCTTCATCTCCAGCGAGTGGAGATGGAGAGCCTCCATTTAGCAGGCTCCTAGATGTGTGTGTTAAATGAGATGCTTGCCTTTTAGGCTGCCACTTTAATACAAGCAAATGAGTCTTCTTGATTTTAAGTTTAGGTGCAATGAACTATCTCTGAAATGGAATTTGGATGAACAAGTCTGAACGTGTGAGCCCTTAAGAACTGTCTCCCAGATTACTGCAATATTGTTGATCTTGGAATGAAAGCTCTGTTCATCTTCAAGTGTGATTTGGGGCTCAATTCTGAGGTGTAGGTCCCAAAGTAGAGGTGGCTCATGTGTAGTTTGAACCTGATAAGTGGTATTGAATCACTCTTTCCACTTCTATTCAACATTGTATTAAATGTCCTAGCCAGAGCAATAAGGTAAGAAAAAGAAAGAAAAGATATCCAAATTTGAAAAAAAAGTAAAATTGTCCCTACTTGCAGATGACATAAATTTATACATTTTAAAACCTAGAAACTCTATCAGAACTGTTGGAACTAATAAATGAATCCAGTAAAATTGCAGGATACAAAGTCAATACACAAAACCCTCTTGCATTTCTATATACAAATGGTGAACTATCAGAAGGGAAATATTTTAAAAATCCCATTTACAATTCCTTCAAAAAGAATGAAATACATAAAAATAATTTAACCAACACCTGTATATTGAAAACTACAAGACATTAGGAGACAAATAAAGGGACAGACATTGGTGTTCATGGATTGGAATAATCAATATTACAAAAATGTCCATACTACCCAAAGCCAGAGTTGGACATGACTGAAGTGACTTAGCATGCATGCATGCACCACCCAAAGCCATATAAAGGAGGTACAACATAATTTCTATCAAAACTCCAATGGTTTTTTCCAAAGAAATGGAACAAATATCCTAAAATTTATATGGAACCACAAAAAACCCCCAGATAATCCAAGTGATCTTGAGAAAGAACAACAAAGCTGGACGCATCATATTCATTGATTGGAAATTATATTACATAGCATCTGGCCCTATCACTTTATGCAAATAGATGGGGAAACAATGGAAACAGTGGCAGGCTTTATTTTCTTGGACTCCAAAATCACTGCAGATGGTGACTGCAGCCATGAAGTTAAAAGACACTTGCTCCCTGGAAGAAAAGCTATGGGAAACCTAGACAGCATATTAAAAAGCAGAGACATCATTTTGTTGATAAAGGTCCATCTAGCCAAAGCTATGGTTTTTCCAGTAGTCACATATAGATGTGAGAGTTTGGACCACAATGAAGGCTGAATGTCAAAGAATTGGTGTTTTCAATCTGTGGTGCTAGAGAAGACTGTTGAGACTGTTTGATCTCCTTGAGTCCCTTGGACTGCAAGATCAAACCAATCAATCCTGGAATCAGCCCTGACTGCTCATTGAAAGGGCTGATGCTGAAGCTGAAGCTACAATACTTTAGCCACCTGATGCAAAGAGCTGACTCATTGGAAAAGACCTTGATGCTGGGGAAGATTGAGGGCAGGAGGAGAAGGGAGTGACATAAAATGAGATGGTTGGATGTCACCATCAACTCAATAGACACGAGTCTAAGAAAACTCCAGGTGATAGTGAAGGGCAAGGAAGCTGGCATGCTACAATCCATGGAGTTGCAAAGGGTTGGACACAACTGAGTGACTGAACAACATACTAATTAAAACAGTATGACATTGGCATAAAAACAGACGCTAATCAATGGAACAGATTAGAGAGGCCAGAAATAAATGCACATCTATATGGCCAATTAATTTATGACAAAGAAGTCAAGAATAAACAATGGGGAAAAGAGAGTCTCTTCAATAATGGCCTTGGGAAAACTGGACAGCCACATGCAAAAGAATGACACTATACCACAGTCTTGGAAACACCAATGGCACCCCACTCCAGTACTCTTGCCTGGAAAATCCCATGGACGTAGGAGCCTGGTAAGCTGCAGTCCGTGGGGTCACCAAGAGTCGGACACGACTGAGCGACTTCAATTTCACTTTTCACTTTTCACTTTCATGCATTGGAGAAGGAAATGGCAACCCACTCCAGTGTTCTTGCCTGGAGAATCCCAGGGACGGGGGAGCCTGGTGGGCTGCCGTCTATGGGGTCTCATGGAGCCGGACATGACTGAAACGACTTAGCAGCAGCAGCAGCAGTACCACAGTCTGGTCCTATACACAAAAATTAACTTAAAGTGGATTGAAGACTTGAGTATTTATACATGAAACCATAAAACTTCTAGAAGAAAACCTTGGTGGTAAGCTCTTTGACATAGGTCTTGATAGTTTTTTAAAAATCTGAAATAAAAAATAATAGCAACTAAAGTGAAAAGAAATGTAGGATTGCAGCATACCAAAAAGCTTCTACACAGCAAAGGAAACCATCAACAAAGAGAAAAGCCAGCCTATTGATTAGGAGAAAGTATTTGCAAATCATACAACTGACAGTACAATACAACACTAAATAACAAACAAGCAATCCAGTTAATGAATGGACAGAAGATCTGAGTAGATATTTTCCTAAAGAAGACATCATAGAGATGGCCAACATGTACATGAAAAGACTATTATTACCCTATATTATTAATCATCATTATTAATGAAAACTATGATGAGATATCACTTCACACCTGTTAGGATGGCTGTTATAAAATAAAACAAGAAAAAGCAAGAGTTGATAGGTATGTGGAGAAAAAGGGACGCTTGTGCACTATTAAGCAAGTAAGTGAAGTCGCTCAGTTGTGTCCGACTCTTTGCTACCCCATAGACTGTAGCCTACCAGGCTTCTCTGTCCATGGGATTCTCCAGGCAAGAATACTGGTGTGGGTTGCCATTTCCTTTTCCAGGGTATCTTCCCAACCCAGGGATCGAACCTGGGTCTCCCCAGTTGTAGGCAGACGCTATTAGTAGCAATCTAAACTGGTGCAGCCACTATAATGCATGCATGCTCAGTCATGTTTGCCTCTTCGTCCATGTAATTTTCCAGGCAAGAATACTGGAGTGTGTTGCCATTTCCTTCTCCAGGGGATCTTCCTCACCTGGGGATCAAATCTGCATCTCCCACATTGCAAGCAGATTCTTTACCACTGAGCCACTAGTTAAGACACACACACACACACACACACACACACACACACACACACACAGATCAATTACAAAATATTATTCAGCCATAAAAAAGAATATAGTCTTGCCATTTGCAGCAACATAGATGGACTTTGAGAGCATTATGTCAAGGGAAATAAATCAGGGAAAGATAAATACTGTATAAACTCTCTTATACATGGAAGCTAAGAAACAAACAATAATAACAACAAAAATCCCACAGAAGCCAGTTCATAGATTTAGAGGACAGACTGGTTGCTGTCAGAGGTGGACGGTGGAGGGATAGGAGAAATGAGTGAAGAAGGAATAAAATTATTAATATTTTTTAGTTTAAATAATCTGTTACTGATGCTAGACATAACTTCATTGAAGGGAGCAGGGAAAATCTGTATTGTATATTTTAACATTGCTGAGAGTAAATCTTAAAAGTTCTTATAAGAAAAAAATCTCTGTGTGGTGACTGATGTTAGTTAAGACTTCTGTGGTGATCATTTTGCAGTATATACAAATACCAAATCATTATATTATACAGGTGAAACTAACAGAATACTTTGGATCAATTATATCTCAATTTTCAAAAGCATATAGTTTAGAAAGCTTGAAAATAAATTAATTTCTTAAATAATATGAACACATATCTTGGTAACTGTGTTAAAGTAGTTGGTTGGTTTTTCAAATCATCTCGTAAGCATTGCAAACCTTAAGATGTTCTCTATTTAATCAGGCAAATTAGAAATTCAGAGGTTTGAATTTAACATTACATTAATAAATGTGAAGGAAGGCAGTAGCAGAGCTTTCAATTTTTAATCATATATTTTAATTTTTCACTGTTCCAATGAAGACATGGCTTTGCAAATGCAGATTGAACAGAGCGGCTCAGCAATGCCAGAATAGATTTAGTATTTAAAGTTCACTCAAATGCCAAAAGGCCCTAAGGTTTTCTTCTGCAGTAAAATAGCAAATCCTAGTACACTGGAAATCAGAAGAGAAAAGAGTAACTCAGCATCTTCCTAACACAACTCTTTAACGTTCTCATGAATAGCACTGTCTTTCACAGTGTTTTTGTAGATTAGACTAATCTATAATACATTTTGACTATGTTTAATAATATCTAACTGATAAAAATTAGTTGGTTAAAGTTAATATATTTTCACTGATTTGGACAATTTCTATATGCATTCTCCAAATAGGTCCTTACAAATATTGGTCTGGCCTGTATCTAATAAATGTATGAATTTCATAATAAATCAAAATTTGTTTTTACTTTCCAAGATTTAGTTGTTGATTGCCTTAAAGGAATAGCAATTTATCGGTTGTTTTAGATTTTTTTTCTGGACTCAATTCAGTTCAGTACAGTTCAGTTGCTCAGTCATGTCCTACTCTTTGCAACCTCCCTGTCCATCACCAACTCCCGGAGTTCACCCAAACTCATGTGCATCGAGTCAGTGATGCCATCCAACCATCTCATTCTCTGTTGTCCCCTTCTCCTCCTGCCCCCAATCCCTCCCAGCATCAGGGTCTTTTCCAATGAGTCATTATTAAATTTCTATAGAGGTGTTCTGAGATAGACAGGAAAAATTGACCTTCTTGAAGTGTTCATAAGTAGGGAAATTCAACTATTTTATTTCTCTCAGATTAACCAAAGTTCACACTGAATATTTCTGTAGGGAAGAATAAATGTGTGAAACTGTCAAGATTTTTACAGGAAAATCAACTCTTTGCATAGATAATTAATACTTGTGGAATTAAAAAACTTAAGTTTAATCATCAGGGAGATATACTATCTGTTCTGTTACAAGAAATATGTATATTTTAGTATATATTTGACCAGGAGCAAGTCTAGAATTAAAGATAAAATGAGTTTTTAAAAATTTCAAATTTCAATTTCATGCATATAAACAAACACAATACCATATGGTATTACAAATTTTCAACAACTTTGGAGAAAAATATATCATGTAAAATAATAAGCAACCGTCTTTTATAGAAGAAATTTCCTTTACGCTTTTAAGTCTTTGATTATACAATTGCATAATACATGTTAATTTCATCAACATATTAGAGAAAAACTGTTTAAACTGCACATAAATATCTACCCCTTTATTTATGGATTAAAGATAGACCAGTTTTTGTTATACTTTTTCCTTCTCAAATTACTATAGGACCTCTATGATGTTTTTTTTTCATTGAAGCACTGAATGAATGTTTTGATCAAATCTGTTTATATACATGGGGCTTCCCAGGTGGCACTGGCGGTAAAGAACCCACCTGTAAATGCAGGAGACATGAGAGATGTGGGTTTGATCCGTGGGTTGGGAAGATCCCTGAGAAGGGCATGGCAACCCACTCCAGTATTCTTGACTGGAGAATCCCATGGAGAGAGGAGCCTGGCAGGATACGGTCCATAGAATTGTGAAGAGTCAGACATGACTGAAGCAACTTAACACACACATACAAACATACACAACTATAAAATATTTATATAAGTGGTTGTTATTTTGTGATATAAAATTTAGGTTTTTAGTTAGAAAGTTACACTTTTTTACTCTTCTTAATCATTATAGAGAAGAGATAATTACATTTAGAATTTTGCTTGCTAAGGGAGGTTTCATAGCAAGTAGAATGAGTTACTGATTTTAATAATTTATGAGGTTCAATCTCTAGTATAGGGATTTATCTTACATTTGAACCACATATCCACGTTCATGGTCTTGCTAAAGTTTTTGTCATCAACCAGCCATCTCTGTGCTGGATGTGGAGTGTTTTGCAGCTTAGGGAAGCATTTGGGCACAATAAAATGTATAGCATAAAGACTAATGCTGCAGTTCTGTTCCTACTTTGAACAATTTCTTCTTCCTCTGCTTCCTCCTTTTCCTTGTCTTGGCAGTTAAGTAAAGACAGTGATTCATACTACTTCATTTCAAATCTTTGTTTCTCCACATTATTTAGTATTTCTAACCCTTCATTTCAAAAACGAGATGATAATAAGGTGATAATAATAGTACCAACTTCACACAGTTGTTGAAAATTTTAAATGAGTTAATGAATATGTTTAGAGGAGTACCTCAAATACAGTGAGCTTTCTATGAGTGTAACCAGTTACCATCACAATCAGAGCTAACAATTTAAGTTTACTTATGTATGAAATGACAGACACACAGTAGAATTTTCTTTCCACAAAAAGTATAGCACCAAGTTAACTTCCGTCTTTGCCTCCTCCCTCCCCTAAACCCTGCATTGTCTTAGAAGTTGCAAATGTACTTGTAAAAATAATATCACTTTGGAACTGAATAGAAAATATCACTCAAGTATGAAAACATAAGACTGAAGTCAGTGCTGAAGAGAAAATAAATCTTTCAAATGCTTTGAGATTTAGGTCCAATGGTCAAAGGAATGAAAGGGTCTCCATAAGAGATTAAGCAAGTGAACTAGATGTCAAATATTCTAAAATGAATTCTCAGAGAAGAACCGAATGCAAATCTTGTTTTCTGATTGATGTCGTTTTATTATTTTAAAAATATAAAAACACATTAGTACCAGGTTTTTCTGGTAATTACAGACCTGTGGGGAAACTTGTTATAGCTACAAATTTATGCTATAATAATATATGTTCCCCTACTAGAGAAATAATAATTTAATCAATAAATGATGCTGGGAAAACAACAATTTAAACAGAAATGAAAAATTATGACCTATATTCAAAAGTAAAGTCAGTCGATGGAGACCAAACTTTATGTGACATAAGATGTTTGATCTAGGATATAAAGATTTAAAATCAGCTCCTATAACTACATTTAAGAATGTAAAGGAAAATATGCTTGTAATGAGTGAAAATGCAAACAATCTCAATACAGAAATAGAAACCATAAAATAAAACCAAACTGAAATTCTAGACCTAAAAAGCAATGCTTGAAAAAAATAAAAGTAAATTGAGGTCTTAAAATAAGATTGAAGATTACAGAAGAAAAAGTCAATGAAGTTGAAGATAAATCAATGGAGATTATACAAACTCAATAAGAAAAAGCAAAAGATTGGGAAAAGAGTGAATTTTCAGTGATTTGTGGGATAAATATCAAATGCCAAACATACATATAATTGAAACCCTAGAAATAGAAAAGAGAGAACAGGGTAAATATTTAGAAAAATAATGGTCAAAATTTTCCCAGCTAATGCAAAATATTCATTTACAGGTTTCATATAAACATTAAACTGTGAATAGTACAAAGACAAAGAAAACTACACCCAGGCACATGAAAGACAAATTGCCAAAACCCAGATAAACACCAAATCTAGAGAGCTGCTGCTGCTGCTGCTGTTGCGTCAGTCATGTCTGACTCTATGCGACCCCATAGACAGCAGCCCACAAGGCTCCTCTGTCCCTGGGATTCTACAGGCAAGAATACTGGAGTAGGTTGCCATTTCCTTCTCCAATGCATGAAAGTGAAAAGTGAAGTTAAGTATCTCAGTCATGTCTGATTCTTCGCAATCCCATGGACTGTAGCCTACCAGGCTCCTCGGTCCATGGGATTTTCCAGGCAAGAGTACTGGAGTGGGTTGCCATTGCCTTCTCCAGAATCTAGAGAGCAGATCTTACATATAGGGAGATAACAATAAATATGACTTCTAACTTGTCATTGGAAACAATTGCAGCCAGAAGACAGAATTGTATATTTTGCAAAATATCTTTCAAGAATACATGTAAAATCAAAAAAATTTCAGAAAAATTAAAATTAACACAACTTGCCATCATCAGATCTACTTGAAAAGAATTGGTAAAGAAAGTTTTTCAAGTTGTTGGAAATGATACCACACAGAAATTTTCTCTTCAGGAAGGAACAGTAACATAAATGGTAAATATATGAGTTAACATAAAAGTTTATTTTTCTATTTATTAAATTAAAATACATATGATTATTTAAAACATTTTAACATACTATGTGTTTAGTGACATATATAGATGTAATACATACAGAAACCATAGGACAAAGTGGGTGATTTCAAGGTTCTTTAATTTTATATGAAGAGGTCTAATGTTAACTCTAATTATCTTGGGGAATATTATAGAAAGAATTCACTAAAAATTAATGCCAAGAGGTATTGCAAAGAATGAAAAGATAAAAGGGAATCTTAAAAAATTCAATTAACTTGAAAGAAAGTTAGAAATGAATCACCAAGGAGCAAAAATAGTAAAAAGAGAAAACAATTATTAGAATGGGAAACATAAATACAATCATATCTGTTATATAAATCTATTCATATCTATAATTACATAAGTGTAAATGGACTAATTACTATAATTAGCAGGCAGATATGAGTATAAAGGAAAAATAAACCCAGCAAGGACTGATATACATGGTTTAGAAGTTATATGTGGGTGCTAAGTTGCTTCAGTCACGTCTGATTCTTTGTGACTCTATGGACCATAGCCCACCAGGCTCCTGTGTCAATGGGATTCTCCACTGGAGTGGGTTGCCATGCCCTCTCCAGGGTATCTTCCTGACTCAGGGATTGAACCTGTGTCTCTAATGTCTCCTTCATGGGCAGGAGGGTTCTTTACTACTAGCACCACATGGGAAGCCCAGAAATTACATATTTTAAATATAAAGACACACAGAGATTGAAATTAAGAGTCAGAAAGAAATATCAAGTAGATAAAAAGGATGATGAAGAAAAATTCTGGTACCAGAGATAGAGACATGTTTCTAAATGAAAAACAGATTAATTCCACAGGGGGAAAAGAATGTGTTCTGTACCTAAACCAGAGGTTCAAAATAAGTAAAGTAAAAATTGACAGATACAAACAGAAGAAATAGATAAATGCACATATTTTGAGATTTTAATGCACCTCTCTCAGTTATTGAGCAATGAGATAAAATATCAGTAAAAGTATGTGTGCCCATGCATGCTAAGTCACTTAAGTTGTATCTGACTCTTTATGACCCTATGGACTGTAGCCCACCAGGCTCCTCTGTCCATGGAATTCTCCACGCAAAAATAACGAGTGAGTTGCTGTGCCCTTCTCCAGGGGTTCTTCCTGACACAGGGATAGAACTCACAGCTCTGACATCTTCTGCACTGGCAGGCAGATTCTTTACCACTAATGCTACCTGGGAAGCTCCAATAAAGGTACAGAATCTTTAACCATTTTGACCAAAATGACATTGTTTAGAAGCATACATTCAATAATTTATGATATGCTAAGTCACAAAAACAATCTCTATAAGTTACAAAAAACTGAAATCTGAGACAATACCTCTGTGACCACATGGACTTAAAATTAGTAACAATGATATATCTAGAACCTCCTCTAAGTATTTAGAAATTTTACAGCTTCAAGAGAAAACGTGGTGAAAAGAGAGATAAAAAAATTAACAAATTTCAAAATTAATGAGATTGAAATTATAACATATTACCATTTGTGAGATTCAGCTAAAGCAGTTCTTAGAAGGACATTTTTACCTTTAAGTGCTTATATTAGAAAAGAAGGAATATATAAAATTAGCGATCTAAAGCAGGAGTTGGCACACTATGTCCAATGAGCCAAATCCTGGTATGGACCTTTTTATAGCCCACCAAATAAGAATGGCTTTTGAATTTTAAAATGGTTATTATATATAAACATATTGATGTGCATCTGTACGTTATACAGAATATATGCACTTCAGTCTTCAAAGCTTAAAACATTTACTGTTTGACTCTATAATGCAAATTTTACTCAGCAGCGATCTAAAGTTCTGTTTTAAGATGCTAGAAAAGGAAGAGTTAAGTAGTATCAAAGTAGAAGAACAGAAGTGATAAAGATGAGAGCAGAAATCTGTGAAATATAAAAAATGGAGAAAATTAGCAAAGTGAAATTTTGGAGCTTTAAGAAGGTCAAGAAAATTCATAACCCTCTACTTTGACTGACCAAGAAAAATGAGAAAGTGCAAAAATTGCCAATATGAGAAATCAAAAAGTGGATATTAGTAGAGATAAAATAGACATTAAAAGACACAGATGTGTAAAACGGACTTTTGGACTCAGAGGGAGAGGGAGAGGGTGGGATGATTTGGGAGAATGGCATTCTAACATGTATGCTGTCATGTAAGAATTGAATCGCCAGTCTATGTCTGACGCAGGATGCAGCATGCTTGGGGCTGGTGCATGGGGATGACCCAGAGAGATGTTATGGGGAGGGAGGTGGGAGGGGGGTTCATGTTTGGGAACGCATGTAAGAATTAAAGATTTTAAAATTTAAAAAATAAAAAACTAAAAAAAATAAAATAAAAAAATAAAAGATTAAAAAGTAATATTATAAACAACTATGTGCTAACATTTAATTAAAATAAAATGACAAATGAAGCTAAAATGAATAAATACTTTCTGATTGGAAAAGACCCTGATGTTGTGAACAACTGAGGGCAGGAGGAGAAGAGGGTGACAGAGGATGAGATGGTTGGATGGCTTCATTGATTCAATGGACAGGAGTCTGAGCAAACTTCGGGAGACAGTGAAAAACAGGGAAGCCTGATGT
The DNA here is from genome assembly GCF_016772045.2 of Ovis aries. Taxonomy (NCBI): domain Eukaryota; kingdom Metazoa; phylum Chordata; class Mammalia; order Artiodactyla; family Bovidae; genus Ovis; species Ovis aries. Next base: position 19,187,163 of record NC_056055.1, read on the forward strand.
GCTACATACAGTTCATGGGGTTGCAAAGAGTCAGATACAACTGAGCAACTGAACAAGAACAAAGTACAACTTACCATAACTGACACGAGATGGAATATAAAAGTTGAATGGCTTTATATTGATTAAAATGGAATGGAATTTGATACTAAAGAACATACACACACAACTCCAGGGCCACATGGCTTCATTAATTGATTCTTGGAAAGATACCTCCAGTTCATCTCTCTAGCCATCTCCTTCATTATTCATATGCTACAACCTCATTACATGTATGAGGCTTCTCTTACAGACTAGTCCCACCCTCAAAATTTCCATGCTGTCCCTGAAAGGAACCCCAGCTGTGGTTTTATCTTTGTGTCCCACTCCTTCTTGCTGCCTTGACCCACATCAATGTAGCAGAGTCTGCTTCTCTGCTGTAAGTCAAAACTCTGCTCTCTTAATCGAAACCACAGTGGTGAAGTGGGGACCAGAAGAGAAATAGATTTGCACATGAGGGAATATTAAAAAAAAGATCTCTAAAGTGATGTATTTATTTGCTATATAGCTTTATTCTGTGGTTAGTGATAATATAGATTGTCAGTGTAAAAAGCCCATAAAGGCCAAAAGATAATATAAATATGTGAATCAATCCAGATTTAAGATAAAAAAATGATGGGGATTCTGGCAGACTGGAGAGTACCTTCTCTGTGCAAGTTTACTTACAGTTTGTTTTTTTTTTTTAATTTTTTGTCTTTTCAGCACAGTGAACACTGAATAAGTCTGTGTGTGTGCTGTGTACTTAGTCATTCAGTCGTGTCTGACTTTTTGTGACCCCGTGCACTGTAACCCACCAGATTCCTCCTGCCATTCCATGGGGATTCTCCAGGCAAGACTATTGGAGTGGGTTGCATTTGGAGTGGGTTGTCATGCCCTCCTCCAGGGGATCTTTCCAACTCAGGGATTGAACCTAGGTCTCCCTCATTGCAGGTAGATTCTTTACCAGCTGAGCTACAGGGAAGCCTTTTGAATAAGTCTAGTCGGCTATAAGTTTGTTGCCTACAGTTTAGTTTACAGTGTCTGAAATTTTGTCATTTTATCTATTAAAAAAAATTACATGTGTGATAATTTCCAAGAGAAAATAAAAAGTCACTGAGCTACCTCAGACAAAATTTGGTAAAGCAAACGAGCAAATCACATGTGAAAAGCTAAAGAATGAATCAGTATGCACAAAACACCACAAATACTATTAAAGTATATATTACTATTTGTCTAACTTTTGACAAGTAACAAAACATAGAGTCACCAGAAGCACTGTTTCTTCATCTTGACAGCAACTCTGACAAAATATAGACAAATTCATATTTGTTAATGATTTTTTCAGATTCTACTCTATTATAAAAGAGGTTTAAGATAGCTAAGATTAAGTAAATAAAGAAATGTAAAAATATTTAAGTGACAGATTAGACTTAAGATGTGGATATAAAATAGCTCAGAAGGTGAAGTTAGCATTCATGTTATATACCATAAATTTACACGTTTGTTAAAAATGGATGGTACTTGTTAAGTTGTTTCAATCATGTCCGATTCTGTGTGACCCTGTGGACTGTAGACCCTCAAGTTCCTCTGCCCATGAAATTCTACAGGCAAGAATACTGGAGTGGGTTGCCATGCCCTCCTCTGGGGGATCTTCCACACCCAGGGATCAAATCTATGTCTCTTATGTCTCCTGAACTGGCAGGTGGGTTCTTTAGCCACTAGTTCCACCTACGAAGCCTCAAAATGGATTGTATTTTGGTTTTAAACTAGTGAACCACTATTAAAACAATAACTCATATTGTTTATAAGATTAAAAAAATAGACGTTTAGGATGAGTCTATTTCTATAGGAGAAACCGGAAATGAATTTCCCTTATGGATCTTCATAGAGAGCATAAGGGTGATCTGATGAAGAGTATTCTCAATAACAACTGATCAGCACATGTGATAACTGCGATAACCATAATAAACTGATTTTATGAAGTTCCTTTAATATAAACTGATGCCACCAAGCTCTGAGAAGAGGTATGTATACCTATTTGCAGAGAACAAATAAAAAGAATAGAATAGGTTCTTGCAAAAAGAGGGAACTGAGCTGAGGCTTTAACAGTAATTTATTGTTATATTATATGGAATCTGCATAAATTATTACCAAGTTCTCCATTATAATCCATATTTTCCAGTTGATAAAAATTGTACTAGAGACAACATTACTTGATCAAAACTATACATTTAATTAGTGAGAGAGTCAAGGTTTAAAGGGATCCAGCTAATTCAGATGACCATTATATCTACTACTGAGGGCAAGAATCTCTTAGAAGAAATGGAGTAGCAAACAGAGTCGACAAAAGAGTCCAAAATACTATGCTTGGGTGCGATCTCAAAAATGACAGAATGATTTCTGTTCATTTCCAAGGCAAACCATTCAATATCACAGTAATCCAAGTCTATGCCCTAACCACTATTGCATGAAAAGCTGATGGTGAATGGTTCTATGATGACCTACAAGACTTTCTAGAACTAACACCAAAAAAATATGTCTTTTTCATCATAGGGGACTAGAATGCAAAAGCAGAAGTCAGGAGATACCTGGTATAACAGGCAAGTCTGGCCTTGAAGTACAAAATGAGTCAGGGCAAAGGCAAACCAAGTTTTGCCAAGAGAATGCACTGGTCATAGCAAGTACCCTCTTCCAACAACACAAGAGATGGCTCTACACATGGATGTCATCAGATGGTCAATACCAAAATGAGGGTGCTTATATTCTTTGCAGCCAAAGATGGAGAAGCTCTATACAGTAGGCAAAAACAAGACTGGGAACTGACTGCAGCTCAGATCATAAAGTTTTTATTGCAAAATTCAGACTTTAATGGATGAAAGTAGGGAAAACCGCTAGACCATTCAGGTTGGACCTAAATCAAATCCTGTATGATTATACAATGGAAGTGACAAATAGAATCAAGGGATTAGATTTGACAGACAGTGTGTCTAAAGAATATGGACAGAGGTTCATGACATTGTAAGGAGGTAGGGATCAAGATGATCCCCAAGGAAAAGAAATACAAAAGAGCAAAATGGTTGTTGGAGGAGGCCTTACAAATAGCTGAGAAAAGAAGAGAAGCAAAAGGCAAAGGAGAAAAAGAAAGACATACCCATGTGAATGCAGAATTCCAAAGAATAGCAAGAAGAAATCAGAAAGCCTTCCTCAGCAATCAACGCAAAGAAAGAGAGAAAAACAATAGAATGGGAAAGACTAGAGACAGCTTCAAGAAGATCAGAGATACCAAGGGAATATTTCATGCAAAAATGGGCACAATAAAGGATAGAAACTGTATGGATCTAACAAGCAGAAGATATTAAGAAGAGGTGGCAAGAATACACAGAAGAACTACACAGGAAAGATCTTCATGACCCAGATAAAGAGGATGGTGTGATCAGTCACCCAGAGCCAGACATCTTGGAATGTGAAGTCAAGTGGACCTTAGGAAGCATCAGTACAAACAAAGCTAGTAGAGGTGATGGAATTCCAGTTGAGCTATTTCACATTCTAAAAGATGATGCTGCACTCAATATGTCAGCAAATTTGGAAAACTCAGCAGCGACCACAGGACTGGGAAAGATCAGTTTTCATTCCAATCCCAAATAAAGGCAAGGCCAAAGATTATTCAAACTACTGCACAAGTGCACTCATCTCACACACTAACAAAATAATGCTCAAAATTCTCCAAGTAAGGCTTCAACAGTACATGAACTGAGAACTTCCAGATGTTCCAGCTTTATTTAGAAGAGGCAGAGGAAGCAGAGATCAAATTGCCAACATCCGTTGGATCATCAAAAAAGCAAGAAAGTTCCAGAAAAACATCTACTTCTGCTTTATTGACTACACAAAAGCCTCTGCGTGTGTGGATCAGAACAATCTGTGGAAAATCTTTCAAGAGCTGGGAATACCAGACCACCTTACATGCCTCCTGAGAAATCTGTATGTAGGTCAAGCAACAACAATTAGAACTGGACATGGAACAATGGACTGGTTCCAAAATGGGAAGGAGTACATCAAGGCTGTATATTTTCACCCTGCTTATTTAACTAGTATGCGGAGTACATCATTCAAAATGCAGGGGTAGATGTAGCACAGACTGGAATCGAGATTGCTGGGAGGAATATCAATAACCGCAGATACACATATGACACCACCCTTATGGCAGAAAGTAAAGAGGAACTAAAGAACCTCTTTTGAAAGTGAAAAAGAAGAGTAAAGAAGCTGGCTTAAAACTCAACATTCAAAAAACTAAGATCATGGCATCTGGTCCCATCACTTCATGGAAAATAGACAGGGAAATGATGGAAACTGTGACAGGCTTTTTGTCTTGGCCTCCAAAATCACTGCAGATGGTGATGGCAGCCATGAAATAAAAAGACACTTGCTCCTTGGAAGAAATCTATGACAAACCTAGACAGCATATTAGAAAGCAGAGGCATTACTTTGCTGACAAATTTCCATCTAGTCAAAGCTATGGTTTTTCCAGTAGTCATGTATGGATGTGAGAGTTGGGTCATAAAGAAAGTCGACTGCTGAAGAATTTATGCTTTTCAACTGTGGTATTGTAGAAGACTCTTGAGAGTCCTTTGGACAGCCAGGTGATCAAACCAGTCTATCCTAAAGGAAATCAGTCCTGAATACTCATTGGAAAGGGTGTTGCTGAAGCTCTAATAACTTGGCCACCTGATGCAAGAAACTGACTCATTAGAAAAGACTGATGCTGAGCAAGATTGAAGGCAGAAGGAGAAGGAGATGACCGAGGATGAGATGGTTGGATGACATCATCACCTCTATGGACATGAGTTTAAGGAAGCTCCGGAGCTCGTGATGGACAGAGAAGCCTGCTGTGCTGCAGTCCATGGGGTCGCAAAGAGTTGGACATGACTGAACAAATTAACTGAACTGAAAACACAAATTCTTTTCATTACACCTTAGGTAGATACTAGGTAGGAGGTGGGTGTAATTAACTAGATGAAGAATTTTACAACTATTTAATATTTTAAAATAACTGAATTATCAAAGATAAGGCTCTAAGGAATCATGAGCAGTTAATTTTAACTCTATAAAGCTCTCCATTATAAAGCATAAACATAATGATCCTAAAATGGTTTATTTTTGTTTTCATTGGCAAAGAGAGGCGGGGGGGAAAGTAGAAACAGTAACAAATTTTATTTTCTTGGGCTCCAAAAGCATTGCAGACAGTGACAGCATCCATGAAATTAAAAGATGCTTGCTCCTTGGAAGAAATCTATGACAAACCTAGACGGCATATTAAAAAGCAGAGATGTTATTTTGCCTACAAATGTTCATATAGTCAAAGCTCTGATTTTTCCAGAAGTCATGTAAGATGTGAAAGTTGCACCATACAAAAGGCTGAGCACCAAAGAATTGATGCTTTCAATCTGTAGTGCTGGGGAAGACTCTTGACAGTGCCTTGGAAAGAAAGGAGACCAAACCAGTCAATACTAAAGGAAATCAACCTCATCTATTCATTGGAAGGACTAATGCTGAAGCTGAAGCTCCAAGATTTTGGCCACCTGATGTGAAGAGCCAACTAATTGGAGAAAACCCTGATACTGGAAAAGACTGAGGACAGGAGAAGAAGGAGGTGACAGAGGATGAGATAGTTGGATGGCATCACCGACTCAAAGGATGGGAGTTTGTGCAAACTCCGAGAGATAGTGAAGGACAGGGAAGTCTGGCATGCTTCAGTTCATGGGGTTGCAAAGTTGGACACAACTTAGCAACTGAACAACAGCAAGTAACTTTCAGAGCATTTTATATCTGTATAAATGTATATTCCTTTTATTTGATGTTCAGTGACCACTTCTAGTCAGGAGGAAGACTGCACTAGTTGTTATCTCCCTTCCAAAGGTTAGTAATGTTGCAGTCTAATGGCATTAACAATGAAAGTTCTGTGATCTTACAGCCTGAGGGTATCAGAAGTGATGTATGGTACACCAGCCTTATTATTTTTTTTAATTTAGAGTTAAAAAATTCCATGCAAAAAGGTTCTAGCATTTGAAAGCAAATAGGCTCTTATCCATTATTAATTCACATAAGAAAAACAGCTATGATGGCAAAGGCCAGATACTTACATGAAGGTTATAAATATGAATGAATAATTCATTTTTCTATTAATTTTGAATTTATAGCCTAACTGTTGAACTTTATTTTTTCTTTTCCTAAAAGGCCTTGTACCAAGTAAAAATACTGCACTGTCAGCAATCAGGACACAAAGCACTGTGGTATGCAAAACAGGATTTACTAGACACATATTTACTTATGTGTAAGTAATGAAAATCACTCAGTTGTGTCTGACTCTTTGTTACCCCATCAACTATACAGTCCATGGAATTCTCCAGGCCAGAATATTGGAGTGGGTAGCCTATCCCTTCTCCAGGGGAACTTCCCGACCCAGGAATTGTGCCAGGGTTTCCTGCATTGAAAGCAGATTTTTCACCAGCTGAGCTACAAGGGAATTGATCCCTTATCATAGACCTCATATCATAGCTTGATAAAAGGTTCTGGAAAATCACATCTTTTCTGGAGATAACCTTAAGTATGAGGGGGCATTTGCTGGAAGGCCCATGTGCCCTCAAATATTGTCCTCCATAACATGTTACTGAGTCCATAATTCAGAACCTTCTCTTCGAATTTCTTTATTATAATTCAAATGTACCTTCTTGTCTGCCAACTTCACACTCTTAAGTCAGACAACAAAACTGGCAGTCAAAACTCGAAATTTATTCACTATGCTAGGAGGTCCTGACTATCTCTTCTGAGATTAACTAATTTGATGACTCTTGTTCTTCCTATAACAAATATTTATTGACCAGTTTCTGTAATCAGCAATGATGAGGCCAGCTTGGTGCTATCCTATTGCCCATTGGGTATATGCTTGTACCAAACAGAAATGAGTACATCATACATAGTTTGCCTAAGGCAGATCTATGAAAAATTGTCTGACACATTAAAAACAAAAACAAAACCATGACAGTTTACCTCCCCACTGTGCAGATGCTCCACACATTTAAGTCCATCTTTCCTTCTTCACTCCCATGCACGCTGATGCTGGGTATAAATCACAGGTTTAATTCACATTGTAATATTATTCTTATCCTGGATCTTCATGATACAACCTGATTTAGCTGGCACATTAAGAGTATTTCTGGTATCCATTTCAATAGCAAACAGCTAGTAATACCTTAACTATAAATAGAAGTGGCTCTGATTTACATATATACCAACAAAGTCAGCTAAATACATCTCTGGTTCAACTTCTTTTGGCTAAACTCTAGAATTTTCTAGTTATTCCACATACAGGGAGGTTAGAATGGAAAGAATTAGCATTTGGACTGGAATCATTATCTATAGGTATAAATAGAATATTCCCCTTTCATAAAATTTGCAAAAAAAATATGTGACCATATGAACCCAATGCCAGGACTCTCAAAGGACTCCTTTATCTGAGGGGACCTGAGGTTTAAGTTTCATTAATTCTTTTGTAGGTTTATGCCTGTGTCCTGTGATAGCATTTCAGATAAAGGAGAGTTAGGAAAGCTTGATGCCATATTCCTTGGATGATCAAAAACAGTAAGGACAAAGCATACCTGCAGTTTCAAGTAAAAATCCCAAATTATTATAAAGAGTGCCAGCTGCTAAAAAGCCAATTAGTATGATGACAGTAATAATGAAAATGCAATGAAATACACAAAATGGAAAGTTACATATCATTTCTCAAAGATATAACTATATCTGAAATTATTAAATTTCCTAAATCCATTCAGCTTATTTAATATGTAATTCATTTTCAGTAAGGTCTTTTTTCAAAAATATAAAGGCTTTCAAGGAATGATTTACACTATTATTAGATAATATAAATATCAGATTAAGCTTTATATGGCCATCTTTCATGATCTTCTTATGAGGCAGGCTTATCTACCCCTTTTAATTTCAAAAACTAATTTTTAAAATGATTTCAGTTAATTGGTTAACAAGATGTTTAAAATGCTTCTCAAAGATATTCTTTTCTGTAGTTCCATTGTATTAATGTATAATTCACTACTGAAAATATCTCTAATTCTGAAGCTACTGTATATTCATGAGGTTACATTTTTGTCTAGGAGGACTGGTGAATAAAAGAATCAGTGAATTAAATGTTAGGATGAGACTTGTGACATTTATTAACCACACTATTTTGCCTTCAGTTATATTTCATATGATTCCAGATAAAATCCATATTAATTTTAACCATATGAAAAGAGGATCCCATTTCTTATTTCCTATACTGCCTTTTACTATACTTCTACTATATGCCAATTACTAAAATTATCAAAAATGAACAGGACTTTGCAAGGTTATCAAATCATTGTGATGTGTATTATTTTATTTACTATGGCATTCCTTGAGCCTAGCACAGGGTCTGATAATCAGATACTCATTACATGTGTTATTGGGGTAAGAAATCATATGGAAGATGATTTTAGAATAACTAGATAGAGATTTTTATTTCATAAAATACCTTGGTGACAACTGTGACAGTAGAAGGATAGGAAATGCTCAAGAAAGAAAGGGCACACAACATTAAGGCAGGAGGCTGGACCTCACCAGAAAGGAATGATAGGTGGAACTTCCGTGGAAGTAGTGGGAATGATCCAGGAACTGTGAATTAGTTCTATAAAATATTCAAACGTTAACACTTGATGCCATATAGCATTCTTTCCCCCAATTATTTAGTGAAGTGACTACACACAGATCTGAAACAGTAGGCTTTGGGGAATAAAGTGGTCAGAGCAGTGTCCAGTAGGGTGTAGTGCTGCAATTGGGTTGCTCGAACTGGAAGAGAAAGATAGAAAAGAGATGGCAAGCTCAACGGAAAGAGAATCACAACAAGAGATGCTAAGAAGACAGACATGCTCCACCCTGACCATAAAAGTCCTTCCAGGGAAATGCTGACTTTCCTTTTGCAGGTAGGGCAGAGATTGAACCGATTTTATTTAAAATAATAAGGACAGGTTGATCTTAACAAACCAGAGGTTTTGAGAATATTTCCAATGTTGAAACCAGGGTTAGAAATGTTTAGAATTGATGGAACAGAGAACGTTGTTTTAACCTTGAGACATAAAGGCTAACGATTGAGAGATGTCCACAGGCAGTTTCATGAATTCTTTTTTTTTTTTTCATGAATTCTTTAATAGAGAGTGTGACGCACATGCAGTGAGAACACAGAATGGCTGTTACATTTTACTTCCTCGGGGGAAGACATCAGGAAGACGGTGTAGAAGAAGTAATGGATAAATGGGGGCTGAAGGATAACCCAGGATTTTATGGAGGGAAAGTGGAGATGGAGAACTAAATGAAAAGGCATTCTGGGGGATAAAAATAAAACACAGAGAAAGTGCAAAATATGAAATATAAAAAGTGCACTGAGGAACTGAAAGCAGACAAAAAACAAAACGAAGACAAGTTTTGAAAAGGGCTGTATATACCATTCGAAGGAGGAGGAGCCTGATCCCATTTAAAGGAGGGGATTCCACTAGAGTTTTTTTTTTTTTTTTTAAACAAAGGAAGTAGAATATACCTTAATTTCTATCTGTTTTTATGTCATTAACATGGTTTTAAGACTTCCCTTAGGGAAAAACAAGAAAAAAAAAATTTAGAATATCAGGTGAAACCAAGTAAGAATGCAGAGATTTTGGAGCAATGACTAATTATAATTCAGTTCAGTTCAGTTCAGTTCAGTTGGTCAGTCGTGTCTGACTCTTTGCGACCCCATGAATCGCAGCACGCCAGGCCTCCCTGTCCATCACCAACTCCGGGAGTTTACCCAAACTAATGTCCATTGAGTCAGTGATGCCATCCAACCATCTCACCCTCTGTTGTCCCCTTCTCTCCCAACTTCGATCTTTCCCAGCATCAGAGTCTTTTCCAATGAGTCAGCCATTTGCATCAGACGGCCAAAGTGTTGGAGTTTCAGCTTTAACATCAGTCCTTCCAAAGAACACCCAGGACTGATCTCCTTTAGAATGGACTGGTTGGATCTCCTTGCAGTCCAAGGGACTCTCAAGAGTCTTCTCCAACACCACAGTTCAAAAGCATCAATTCTTCGACTCTCAGCTTTCTTCACAGTCCAACTCTCACATCCATACATGACTACTGGAAAAATGATAGCCTTGACTAGATGGACCTTTGTTGACAAAGTAATGTCTCTGCTTTTGAATATGCTGTCTAGGTTGGTCATAACTTTCCTTCCAAGGAGTAAGCGTCTTACTTTCATGGCTGCAGTCACCATCTGCAGTGATTTTGGAGCCCCCCAAAATAAAGTCAGCCACTGTTTCCACTCTTTCCCCATCTATTTGCCATGAAGTGATAGTACCAGATGCCATGATCTTAGTTTTCTGAATATTGAGCTTTCAGCCAAACTTTTCAGTCTCCTCTTTCTCTTTCATCAAGAGGCTTTTCATTCTTCTTTGCTTTCTGCCATAAGGGTGGTGTCATCTGCATATCTGAGGTTATTCATATTTCTCCCGGCAATCTTGATTCCAGCTTGTACTTCTTCCAGCCAAGCATTTCTCATGGTGTACTCTGCATATAAGTTAAATAAGTAGGGTGACAATATACACCCTTGATGTATTCCTTTTCCTTTTTGGAACCAGTCTGTTGTTATATGTCCAGTTCTAGCTGTTGCTTCCTGACCTGCATACAGGTTTCTCAAGAGGCAGGTCAGGTGGTCTGGTATTCCCATCTCTTTCAGAATTTTCCACAGTTTATTGTGATTAACACAGTCAAAGGCTTTGGCATAGTCAATGAGGCAGAAGTAGATGTTTTTCTGAAACTCTCTTGCTTTTTTGATGATCCAGCAGATGTTGGCAAATTGATCTCTGGTTCCTCTGCCTTTTCTAAAACCAGCTTGAACCTCCGGAAGTTCATGGTTCACATATTGCTGAAACCTGGCTTGGAGAATTTTAAGCATTACTTTGCTGGTGTGTGAGATGAGTGCAACTGTGAGGTAGTTTGAGCATTCTTTGTCTTTGCCTTTCTTTGGGATTGGAATGAAAACTTACATTTTTCAGTCTTGTGGCCACTGCTGAGTTTTCCAAATTTGCTGGCATATTGAGTGCAGCACTTTCACAGCGTCATCTTTTAGGATTTGAAATAGCTCAACTGGAATTCCATCACCTCCGCTAGCTTTCTTTGTAGTGATGCTTCCTAAGGCCCACTTGACTTCACATTCTAGTATGCCTGGCTCTAGGTGAGTGATAGCACCATCGAATCATAATCACCTGCACTCAGATGGAAAAATAAAATCCTCTTAGTTCCATTTCTTGATTGTTTTCCCTAAATGGCATTGGATATATCGTTCACAATGCATTTTGTGAACTGACACACTTTGCACATTTCTTTCCAAGGCTTTGCCTGTTTTATATCAATGTTTCATTCACAAAAAGACACAGTGATAGATTATTTTCACTTGTCCATCCATTTCTGGAGTTACAGACTGATCTATATTCCACTTTCTGCTCTAAGAAATGAAATAAAGATGCAGTGAAACTGTGTATGCAGAGAAAGTTACAGGAAATCTATAATGCTAATAAAACCTACAAGTTTAGCCGAAATCAGACAATTGAGAGTTTTATTTTGTTATTATTTTTCCTGGCAAAACTTATTGTTGCAAAACTAGGACAAACCTCAACAAAGTGAATAAAATGATGCAAGAAGTTTTATTGAGTTTTGTCTAGTTTGCCAGTTTTAAAATATACTTCTTTGTTCTTTGAGGGAACAATTCTGACACATATTGAAGGAGTATACACATTTTAAACTCTTTTCTTCCTCAACTAGTAAATCACAGATTTTATCTGTGGCCACAAAATCAAATTCATTCTTCATGAGCCATCTCCACTACCACTTCTTCTGTGAAGCCCTACCTGAGTCTATTCTACTCCATGTAGTTCTACACTGCTGATCAGATAACCCAGCTTTTATTGACAGATTAGGGATTCTAGGAATTTTTATTAGAAGCTGAAAAGCTTTCTGAGAAGCAGGTAAGAGAGAATGGAAGAAGAGAAATTTGGTCTGAGTCACTGAGCCAGTTTTGGATGGCAGAAAATACAATACATGCTTTTGAATATGTCGCACCTTGCATGAATACATGATAAAACCTAGGGTGAGGATTAAAATGCCTGAGTGAGAATGTTTAGGGAAAAAAGTTATGGCAAAATGGGAGCCTAGTATTAAACAGTAATTAAGTTTCAGTAATTAAATTCAGTAGGCAGAGCCCATAGTTCAGATATCTGTGTGTTCAGATATCTGATACTGACAGTCAGCAATGCCTCCTCAGCAGAAACATGGAACCCTTTGCATATTTCTCCCTTCAGTCTTCCTCTCTCCTACCCTTCTTCCTTTTTCCTTTCCCCTTCCTCTTCCTTCCCTCTTCCTTCCTTCATTCCTTTCTTTCTTTTCTTTTTTTTGACAAATGAGAAACAAACCCACTTTGAATTATTACAGGAAACTTAATCAAAGATCTCAGAGTAGAATCAAGAAATTACAAGAAAGGTAGAAATGAAGCTGGACATTGGGTACAACACTTAAGTTTAATGAGGCCAAAGATCTCTCTAGATCTCTTCTTTCCACCTTGTTCTCTATTATGACATCATTCTCTCCCGCTTCAGTTGGAAACATTCCACATGGAAGACAATATGCTGTTGAACTCTTTGGCGCCTCATTACCTGTTTCTTGGGGAAAGCTGACCCTTGCTTAATTTAGTGTCAGATTGTAAAATCCAGGTAGAGAGCTCCCTTGCGTTGTACCCAGCACCAAGCTTATCATGTAGAGGGAGGATGGGGAGATAGGGATGCTTTTTAAGAAAGTGTAATCTTTCAGAACTCATGTGTAGTTCTGGGGGTGGGGCATTTCTTTGCAGAAGAGAGTGTTTCCAAAATAAAAAGAAAAGCTGATGACCTACTTAAGACCGACTAGAGCAAGCACAAAACAGGTTGTGACACTTATAGTCAACACACACGCTCCTAATGTCTATCGTTGGCTACCCCAAGACAAATGTCTAGAACTTTTGCTGGCATTGGTATCAGTGATTCCAGAAGACATCAGCAACAGGGCTCAGGCCTTTTGAATCATTATTGACAAGGCATAGCACCATGGTGACCTTGATAAGAGGAGGAGGAAAATAGTACATGCTACTGTAGTAAATGAGAATATTACTGGGGACTTCCTGGAACACAAGCTAAGTATTTGAGTGTAGATTAGATTCCTATGGAAAGGATGGTGATGAAACCAGAGAAATAGTTTTGGTAACATACCCCTGTTTATACTTTACGTTGCTATGGATTGGAAAATATGAGCTTTGTATATTAATAGGCTCTTTGGATGTCTCCTCTTGTCATATGTGGATCTTAGCATTGTGCATAGACAGTCAGAAAAGGGAGATATAGTGCTGAATATTAATTATACCAACCTAAAATTGTATATGTCTTACCTATTGGTCTTCCGCTTGTGCCTTTAAAAAGTAGTTTAACTCTTTAATTGTAGAATGAAGTCGTGGTTTGAGTCAACTCAAAATATGAGTGCATAGCAACACAGGAAAAGAGGACTGGAGGAATTATTTATCTGATTACAAATGTCTGAGACAGGGTTACTAGAGCAGTAGACAGTATTTAGCTGGAAATTATTCAGCATAGAGTACTTAGCTTGAAGTTATGAGAAAGGACTAGAGCAGAACTTTAGCCTTATAATTAAAGTAACAAAAGGAATACTGCTTTGACTCAGAGGGCAAATAGGATCTTAGGAGTTTCCTGTGGGGACACTCATCCTAAATTTCATAGTTAGTGATGATATCTAAAGAGCAGTATAGTAAACCAGCAACCTTGGCTGGCAGATTGAATTCTGACTCTCAGTGGGTGTTTGATCCAAGCTACAACAGACCAGACCAGGAAACGGATGGTGGGAGACTGAGGGTACTGATCTTCTTGCATATGTCAGGGATGGCACAGAAACCACAGCAGGAAAGAGTCTGCGGGCAAGTGGGGGCACCAGTAGATTGAATGATGAAGACCTGATAACAGAGGCAGAGAAAAAACAAGCCAAGATTGACAGATAACCTTTTCAATTGAAAGGAAGCTGCTGTTCAATGCTTTACTCCCCTTCTTAAATTTTTAATTGCTTCACTGGAATGTGTTGAAACATTGCTGAATGACTATTTGGTGATTAGATTAGAGGATGAATGTGATCTACTTCTATAGGGATATGTATGCATGTTGGGTGATGAGATGACTTTTGATATGTGAATCTTTTATCGAAAATTTACATTATATTCTAGATTAGAATTTTATTCACCCTTAGAGTAACAGGTTGCTGGCTCTTACTGCAGTGTTGTCCTGGAAACCCCAGAAGCACTCAGAAGCATGTGGCACCCTTTGTGGGCAGCTCCCCTTGGTGTGCTGCAAGAGCTGTATTCAATCAAACTGTCAGAATGATGACAGCTCTGAGAAGGGCCCATAAAGCTATTCATCAAGCTCTGAAACATCTAGCACTTTACTTGTCTGGAGTTATTTACTAGGGGTTGATGATAATACAGTTGAGCGAGGCAGATGCTTATGAGGCATCTTGGCTCTCTATTTTGGTGAGAAGTTCATTTTGAAAGAGATCTTTAAGTTCTTTAGTATATCCAAGTCTAGCTTTTTACTAAAAATGGTAAAACACAACAAAATAGAAAAAAAAAAGCATTTTTAGGAGAAGTGTAGGCCATGTTGTTATAAAAGCTTAGATTCTGTATCAGTCCGAGTTCAGTCAGAAAAGCAGAATCAACAGTATACGTATAGCATTACAACATGATGAGAAGAGCTGATAGAAAGAAACACTTCTTAATCCTCACTACTAATTAGATATATCTTTGGGTAAAGAACTTAAAATCTTCATTCTGAGTCATCATCCATAAGTAACAAGATTTGGCAAGGCATTTAAAAAAATGTTTCTTTTTTGTTTTAGGTATATGTGATTCTTGTGTATAGTAACTCTATGTTTCCACCAGGGTTTTGAAATCCCTCTAGGTCAGGCAACCTGACTATTTTTTCTAAACCTTTCTCAGAATGTAGAATACCCAGCATGGAGTAGCAATCTATTTTAAGGAAGAGATCCTTGAATAGAGATTTATAGAAGAATAATGCTGGGAAAGATTGAAGTCAAAAGGAGAAGAGGGTGGCAGAGGATGAGATGGTTAGATAGTATCACTGACTCAGTGGACATGAATTTGAACAAACTTTGGTAGATAGTGAAGGAATATCTCAGATACACAGATGACACCACCCTTATGGCAGAAAGTGAGGAAGAACTAAAGAGCCTCTTGATGAAAGTAAAAGAGGAGAGTGAAAAAGTTGGCTTAAAACTCAACATTCAGAAAACTAAGATCATGGCATCCTATCACTTCATGGCAAATAGATGGAGAATAAGTGGAAACAGTGGCAGACTTTGTGTTTTTTTTTTTTTTTTTTTTGGTGGGGGGCTCCAAAACCACTGCAGATGTTGATTGCAGCCATGAAATTAGAAGACACTTACTCCTTGGAAGAAAAGTTATGACCAACCTAGACAGCATATTAAAAAGCAGGGATATTACTTTGCCAACAAAGGTCCATCTAGTCAAGGCAATGGTTTTTCCAGTAGTCATGTATAGTTGTGAGAGCTGGACTATAAAGAAAGCTAAGAGTCGAAGAATTGATGCTTTTGAATTGCAGTGCTGGAGAAGACTCATGTGAGTCCCTTGGACTGCAGGGAGATCCTACCAGTCCATCCTAAAGGAGATCAGTCCTGGGTGTTCATTGGAAGGACTGATGTTAAAGCTGAAACTCCAACACTTTGGCCATCTAATGCAAATGGCTGACTCATTTGAAAAGACCCTGATGCTGGGAAAGATTGAAGGCAGGAGGAATAGGGGACGACAGACGGTGAGATGGTTGAATAGCATAACCAACTCAAAGGGCATGAGTTTGGGTAAACTTCAGGAGTTGGTGTTAGACAGGGAGGCCTAGCATGCTGCAGTCCATGGGGTTGCAAAGAGTTGGACATGACTGAGCAACTGAACTGAACTGAAGGATAGGGAAGCCTGGCATGCTGCAGTCCATGAAGTCTCAAAGAGTCAGGTACGACTTAGTGAATGAAAAACAATTGATAGTTACACCTACTCTCAGTTTATTGTTCCATTGCTATGTAGACAATTAGTAAATAGCATTTGATTAAATGGAATATTTTTAGATATGTTATAAATGGCTATAATATAGGTTTCTTGGAGAATCTTGCTTCTGTTGGCATGTTTGAAGCAAAAACCATTATACCTGGAAACTGGATTCTAAGTCCTAGTCAGTTTGAATTTCTCAATTTTTAATATCTGAAATCTATAACCCAAGCTTCTAAGGTTTTAATTTTTAAAAATCTACCATATACTTCAAATTTGGTTTTATGTAGTGAGAATAAAATACTGTGTACTTCTTTAGCTGATAGCCATCTGCTACAGAAACATTCAAATGTCAGCTCATCAGAATGTAAAGGACTTCCTGAACAGAAGTTCACTGAAATTTAAGAAACTTTAATGAAACTTCTGTTACAAAATGATGCTGTCTTGGCTTTAGGCTAATCCCTAAACACACCTACAAATTCATCTCGCCAAATGTCTGCCACAGAGAAGGAGCTGGATCAGTTTTACAATTTTTATGGCAAAGGTTAAAATAAGTAATTTCCACAACAGCTGTCGACACACAGTCTGTCTTTGGAGGCTGCTTTCCCTAGAGGATTTTATTTCGTCAAATGTCATAATTAGAATTTCATCTCTAGTGACTACTCAAGGAAGTCTGGCAGCAGGAGACAGCATGGGTCACATTTTAATTACGAAATGCATCCTCCCTGTCTAACGGGCCAGGAAGTTTTTGCTAGTCATGTCACAGGAGCTTCTATGCACTGAGAATAATTAATTGCACTTTTCAGTGGATAGTAGTTGTTTTCTTAAAATTCAGCAAGATTTATCAGAGCATTAACAGATTTCTCTGTCCTACCAAAAAACCAGTAGGGTGCAAAGAAGTAGATTTCCAGGCAATTAGAGCAATGAGTTGTATTCGTGCACCTACGTTATTTATGGTGAATGTGTATCAACAGGAGGGCACTTTCATTTATTTTCTTTCTTTCATTAAATAAACATTTATTGACTGTCTACTTTGCTGTTGATCATTGAACTTACAGTTGGGGAAACAAACTGGAACAACACTGTCTTTTTCCATAGTAGAGATGTACCTGATTTATAGGTCATAAATTGTTATTAAAAGTGATACAGTAGGGTTATATACATGGTGCTTTGAGGACATCAAGAAAGAAGTAATTAATTCTATTTAGAGAGATCAGGAAAGATAGGGCAGAAACATGATATCTCAGTTGAGCTGTAAAGTATGTGCAGAAGCAGTTTGATAGATTGACAATGGAGGGGAGGGAATTCCTGACAGATGGAACTGTGTCTGTAGAAAAAAAAGGTTATTTGGAGGCATCTGTAATCAGTTCAGTGAGGTGCTGGTGCAGAATGCTTTTGAATAAGCAGTATTAATAGAAGACAGGCATACAGTACAGGACTAGAGTGTATTTGAAGGCAGGCAGAAATGTAGATACTACAGGCAAGGCATTTATCTTCACAAGAGGGTTATAGGTTATGGGTACGACTAAATACTGATTCCTTCAGCTCTCAGAACAGCCAGACAGGATTTTTGAATATCTTTGTCCCATTATCCAGTTGCCTAAGAGAGTCTATCATTTTCCTTTTCAATGACATGAAAAAGATTGGTACATCCATACAATGAGTTACTAGTTAATAATAAGAAGAAATGAACTAATGAGAAGTACAACAACGTGGATAAATCCCAAAAGCATTTTGCTAAGTGAAATAAGCCCAAGGGAAATACTATATAATGCTTCCATTTATATGAAATTCTAGAATAGGCAAAACTATAATGATAGAAAATTGGCAGCTGCCAGGAGCCAGAAGGTGGGAAGAAGATACTGACTAAAAAGAGGCATGGAGGCACTTTTTGGTGCAATGGAAATGACTGTTTCATGGGGGTGGTGGTGGTGACAAGATTCATCAAACTATACAGTCAAAATCTGTGAGTTTTGCTGTTTATAAATTAGTTTAAAAAAGCTGACAACAAGTATGAGGCACAGCAGAGACTTTGGTCCATAATGAGTTAACTTCAAAGGTACTAAAACCCTATAAGCTGAAAGCAAAAGCCTTCCTAATAAAAATGTCTAGGGTGAGACCACTACATGGATCTCCTCAAGCATCTGAAGACTGAAAACCATGTTAGCTGACACTGAGTTAGCTGAGTAAGAAATTAGGACGGGGGTGGAGGAAGGAGTTATTATTTTCTTCTTAAACATACATTTTTGACTTTAAATTACAAGTACAATGATAAATGGGTTTCCCAGGAGGTTTAGTGGTAGAGAATCTACTTGCCAATGCAAGAGCCGTAGGGGATGAAGGCTTGATTTCTGGGTTGGGAAGATCCTCTGGAGGAGGAAATGGCAACACTCCAGTATTCTTGCCTGGAGAAACCCATGGACAGAGAGGTGGTTGCAAAGAGTCAGACATGGCTGAGCAACTGAGTATCCACCCACAATGATAAATAATAATTGATTTTTATAAAGCACCTACCTTCCAGAGATATCTTTAAAAGCTATTTAATATTAATTCATTTAATTCTCATGACAAGTCTGTGAGTAAATGATCATTATTATTCCTGTTTGTTGTATGAGAAAACTGAAGCAAACAGAGGTTAGTTAACTTTAAAAGTTAACTTATAAGTTAAAATTGCCAGTCTAGGTTCGATACAGGATACAGGATGCTTGGGGCTGGTGCACTGGGATGACCCAGAGAGATGATATGGGGAGAGAGGTGGGAGGGGGGTTCAGGATTGGGAACTCATGTACACCCATGGCAGATTCACGTCAATGTATGGCAAAATCAATACAGTATTGTAAAGTAAAATAAATAAAGAAATAAATAAAAAATAAGGAAAAAAAGTTAACTTATAAGTTAACTTTATAAGATACTTGTTCTTTTCCTAGTTAGTATAAGAGATTTGAAGTCAGGTAGTCTACTTCAGAATCTGTGTACTTAACCACAGAGGAATTATATTTGAATTTAAGTTCTTCCAGAAACTTAATTATTGAGAGGAGTTTATATGCAACTTCAGGATATCTTGAGCTTTCCAGGTGGCACTAGTGGTAAAAAACCTGCCTGCCACTGCTGGAGACATAAGAGACATAGGTTTGATTCCTGGGTTGGGAAGACCCACTGGAGAGGGGTATGACAACCTACTCCAGTATTCTTTCCTGGACAGAGGAGCCTGGCAGGTTACAGTCCATATGGTTGCAAAGAGTCAACGACTGAAGTGACTAAGCATGCATGAAGGATATCTTGATGCTGTTGTATTTTATTATTGGAGTATATCGTGATTTTATACCACTGAAGAGTCCCTGGTAACTTTTATAAGACAGTGTGTCCAGACATAATTAGAGCTGGGAGTGAATTTTCAGCTTTACATATAGCATGACATTGGAGTTAGAATATGGTTGATATTGAAGTGGTTACAGGAAAGTGGAAACAAGGCTTTCCTTATCCTTCCTAAAGAAGATAGCCACAGTCCTGTATATCACAGGTTTCATGAATAAACTCAATGGATTAGATGAAAAATCACTGGGGAGTTTTAGGGGGTATACTGCTGCTGCTGCTCCTGCTTAGTCACTTCAGTCGTGTCCAACTCTGTGCGACCCCAGAGACGGCAGCCCACCAGGCTCCCCTGTCCTTGAGATTCTCCAGGCAAGAACACTGGAGTGGGTTGCCATTTCCTTCTCCAATGCATGAAAGTGAAAAGTGAAAGTGAAGTCGCTCAGTAGTGTCTGACTCCTAGCGACCCCATGGACTGCAGCCTACCTATACTACGCATATTTTCCATGTGCTGGAACCTCTACTAGAGGAATTTTGGAATACGTTCTTAGGTTATTGGGTGATACCAATAGCCAATATTTCCTAACTGAGTGGAGACTATAAGCACTGGGAATCTGATCTCTC
Source organism: Ovis aries (assembly GCF_016772045.2). Classification (NCBI taxonomy): domain Eukaryota; kingdom Metazoa; phylum Chordata; class Mammalia; order Artiodactyla; family Bovidae; genus Ovis; species Ovis aries. Next base: position 19,207,330 of record NC_056055.1, read on the forward strand.
TTCCTCATTTTAAAATTTTGTACCAGTACACAGAAGAAATCCTCAGTAGCTGTTTATGTCTACCCTGAAAACAAAACTTTTCCTCAGTTAAGATGTCCCAAGATCTAGGTTGGGAGAGTGAGAGGAGAGCATTAACAAACCAACGTGGTCATGTCCTTTAGTCACTGTCTCTAATCTATCCTTTATCAGTAATAGAACTCCTATTCTGGTACTGATCTGTCTTACTTTTGTGTCTATTTCTCAACTGTTCAGAATTAGATGGTAAAAAGAGTGGTGTTATTAAAGGACCTAACAACAGCCAACAGTGCTGATGTTATTCTTTTCTTTTTGCATTCACAGTGAAGGAGAAGGAAGGGGCAATATTGGAAACAGGGCCATATGACGATTAGGACAATACAGGTAAGAAAAATAGAGCCAAGACTAGCAAAACCAGAGCCTCTCAGTCTTTCACTTTTCTTCATCCATTGCACATAACTTTCTTCCTCTTTTCTTCCCGCCATTGTCAACATGTACAAACATTACCTAACAATTCACCCCATCCCACCAAACAACAGCAAGACTTTCTGCCTGCTAATACTTTCTCCCACAGTTTTTACATTTGTTTTATTAAAGTTTGGTGCCCAAAGACCACCAAAAGCAGACTTTTAGTAAAACATGTTTAGGTTTACTAACTTGTCATAGCGATGAAAACTGTATCCTACAGGAATAATAATCATCCTAGTGAAATGGAACTTGGATGGTCTTGTACAGGGTTTGGGTTTACACTGGGTGATTTAGTATCTGTTTTTTTTTTTTTTTTTGTTAGAGTTTCAAAAAGGAGGCTATTTGGTCACTGGATATCTTATTAATTTAAATTTAGGAGGTAGGAGATATAAAGCAGGGTTATCATTGGTAAAGCAGTGCTGCTGCTGCTGCTGCTGCTAAGTTTCTTCAGTCATGTCTGACTCTGTGCAACCTCATAGACGACAGCCCACCAGGCTCCCCCATCCCTGGGATTCTCCAGGCAAGAACACTGGAGTGGGTTGCCATTTCCTTCTCCAATGCATGAAAGTGAAAAGTGAAAGTGAAGTCGCTCAGTCGTGTCTGACTCCTATCCACCCCATGGACTGCAGCCCACCAGGCCCTTCTATCCATGGGACTTTCCAGGCAAGAGTACTGGAGTGGGTTGCCATTGCCTTCTCCAAAAGAAGCATTAGTCACTCACATTAGTTTTAAAGAAGAGTGTGGTTGCACAGTGTCGTCATTTATGTTTGTCCACCACGGTCACAAAATAACCACAAAATAACAAAATTCTGAGAAATCTGCATGCAGGTCAAGAAGCAACAGTTAGAACTGGACATAGAACAACAGACTGCTTCCAAATCTGGAAAGGAGTACATCAAAGCTGTATATTGTCACCCTGCTTATTTAACTTATATACAGAGTACATTATGAGAAATGCTGGGCTGGGGGAAGCACAATCTGGAATCAAGATTGCCAGGAGAATTATCAATAACCTCAGATATGCAGATGACATCACCCTATGGCAGAAAGTGAAGAAGAACTAAAGAGCCTCTTGATGAAAATGAAAGAGGAGAATGAAAAATTTAGCTTAAAACTAAACATTCAGAAAACTAAGATCATGGCATCTGGTCCCATCACTTCATGGCAAATAGATGAGGAAACAATGGAAACAGTGACAGGCATTTTTTTTTGGGGGGGGGCGGTTAGAAAATCACTGCAGATGGTGATTGCAGCCATGAAATTAAAAGACGCTTGCTCCTTGGAAGAAAAATTATGACCAACCTAGACAGCATATTAAAAAGCAGAGACAGTACTTTGCCAATAAAGTTCCATCTAGCCAAAGCTTTGGCTTTTCCAGCAGTCATGTATGGATGTGAGAGTTGGACTACAAAGAAAGCTGAGCACGGAAGAATTGATGCTTTTGAACTGTGGTGTTGGAGAAGACTCTTGAGAGTCCCTTGGACTGCAAGGAGATCCAACCAGTCCATTCTAAAGGAAATCAGTCCTGAATATTCATTGGAAGGACTGATGCTGAAACTGAAACTCCAATACTTTGGCCACCTGATGTGAAGAACTGACTCATTGGAAAAGACCCTGATTCTGGGAAAGATTGAAGGTGGGAGGAGAAGGGGACGACAGAGGATGAGATGGTTGGATGGCATCACTGACTCGATGGACTTTAATTTGAGTAAGCTCTGGGAGTTGGTGATGGACAGGGAAGACTGGTGTACTGCAGTCCATGGGGTCTCAAAGAGTTGGACATGATTGAGCAACTGAACTAAACTGAAGTGAACAAAATATCTGATGTTGTTGATATTCTGTGAAATTGTCCTGGCTGTTGGTTGTCAAGCCAGCCAACAGCTATCAGCTTATCACAGATTGTTTTACATTTTGTTTTTTTTTCTCCTTCTTTCTCTGTTTCTTATATCCATCAGCTCACAAGGCTGTCTGAGGCAGCTTGAAAGTTTCTTTTCAGAAGAGAAAAAAAAAAAACAATTTGTGGTTGTTACCATCTTACCAACCATGACTGAATTTTAGAGTAGAAATCCTGAGAAAAAGAGAAAAATATTTTCCCTTTTAACAAGCTATTTATCCATAAAAATGGAAGTGTAGTGACTGCATATGCATATAACTAATTTATCAGAAATACAAATTCTATTTATACAAGTGTTTATAGCTGTATTACAGTAATAGTCACAAATAAGACCAAGTTATTTGATGTAAACAAACATATTGCCAAAGTTTCATATGTATAGTTTTGTTGTGTTAAGCTGGCTGTAATTAAGCTTTTAAAGACATAAAAAATAATACAAGGAAAAGATCATATAAAAGATATCAGTAGATTGAGGTATTTTAACTCACTTTTTCATAGATGGAACATTAACAGTTGAAGAAATTATTTTACTTCAAGCATAATATAGCACAGCCTCAAATGAAAATTTCATTAGGTTTAGGTTTATCTCTAATAGCAGATTGAGCGCACTGGATATGTGCTTTGTATACGTAACCTAATGTAGAATTTTCAGTAGTTCACTAATTCTTTTTAAAGAAAATTAAATTTTTTAAAATATAAATTCCCTTATAGCATTGACTTTCTGGTTTAGACTTTTTATTTATCTATTTGAAAGTATATTGTTACTCCCTTTACCTACATATTCCTATAGAAATAGTTGTGGATGTAATCTTCTTTTTAAAAGTACATTTTAGCCATTTTCCTGCTTTCTCATGCATTAACACATCTATCTATGAATGAAAATCTACCTATGAATGGATGTTCCAGGGAAAGAGCCAATGGTGAACAAACTGATCAAGTTTCACTACATTTGATCAGGATAAATTATTTTTTTCTCCACACATTTTTTGTTCATAGTCCCTGAGCTGTGCCTGTGAACAATGCTGTCCTTATTTCTCATCATCTCATGTAAGGGAATGAGTCACAGAGACCAGGATGGGAGAACTGGTGGAAATGGTGGATGAAAGGAGAGCAATGGAACAGAAGACCAGTATCAGAGTCTTTTCCCTTGTTTTGTCCAGGCACGACTGTGACTAGGAAATAACCTTTGAAGTATATAAACGAAGCCTCTGAGCATCTTTTTTTCCAGGTGAAATGACCAGAATTGAGGGATTACCACTAACTGAATTCCAGATATTATTTGTATGTTACCAGATTAGTGTACACTTTATGTTTTAGGATCCAATTCAGATACCATGTTACATTTTCCCAGTCTCCTCTAGTCTATGAGAGTTCCTCTCTTCCCTAGTTTTTGTGGCCTTCACAGTATTCAAGATTACTAGCATCTAATTGAATGTCACCTGGTTTGTATTCGCCTGATATTTTTCTCATGATTAGACTTGGGTTAAGAATTTAGAGGAAAAAGAAAAAAAACAAAAAACAACAACTCAGAGATGTAGTGTTCTTCTATTACATGATAAGGGAGTACATATCGATGTGACTAAAATGATGATGTCAATTTTTATGACTTGGTTGAATCAAGTATTTGTGTTTGTTAGGTTTCTCCACTGAAAAGTTATTTCTTCTCTCTTTATTCTGTTCTTTTGGAAGACAGCCACCTTTTGGAAGTCTAGCCCACCCTTAGGGGAGTGAATATCTGCATATATTATTTTATAATTCTTCTGTAAGGAAGATTAATTTCTGCTCCATTTATTCATTTATTCATTTTTTTAAATGCCAGCAAAGATTCATGGATATTATTTTACATTTTGTGGTATAATCCAATATTATATTATTTATTGCTCTAATTCCAGTTTTGGCCATTAGATACTCTTCCAGGTTGGACCCTGTGTTCCTTTAATATGTCTCAGGTTTTTGTTTTGCTTTGTTTTTTGGCACTTCTGGTACTACAAGATGACCTATGACCTACACTCACCTTTTATTTTCCCTGGTTCAGTCCTAGAATTGGCTTTTTTCCCTAAGCAAAACTATTTGCATTTTACTGTAGGATGGTATCTGGCAACAAATATATGGATATTAGGCATGTTTTTTGGTACTGGTATCAACTCTAGGCATCTAAGCTTACAAAGATCTAGATAATTTACATTATTCATTTTTTTGGAAAAAATTGAAATTATACTTTATATAATCTTGTATAAACTTTTACTTCAGATAAATCTTATTTACTTTTGAATATAATACACTCATATGGTTTAATATTAAAATCTCTTTTGTCAGCCATACATTTTATCTCCCTCAGAGACAACCAATATTATATCTTAAGTTTGCTCTCAGCGGTATTCTGTGGTTAGGCATATATGTATTCTTTCCCTAATACACTTATATACAAAGTCAGCATACCATGCATACTGTCCTCTGCCTTGATTTTCTTTCACTCAACAATATATCTTAGAGAGTTTTTTTTTTTTTAATGAAGAACTTCCTCACTCTTTTTAATGGCTACACTGATTTCCATTGTATGGATATATGTACAATAATTTAACTAATCCTCTATTAATAAATATTTATATTGCTTCTATTCTTTTATTATTATAATAAATCCTGCAATATCAATCTTATATATATGTGATTTCTTTCATAGCTGAAAGCATCAGTAGAATAAAACAAAATTAGAAATAAAATTGTTAGGTAAAATGGCATATATAATTATCATCTTAATAGATTTTTTTCATAAATGTTTAACAATTTATATACTTTCACTGATCTTCAGAGAATTTCTGTTTCTCCACACTCTAATACATTAATGTGCTTTTGCCAACCTGAAAAATTGCATCTCAGTGTAGTTTTTATTTGCATTTCTTCTAATATGAATAAGAATAAACTTTTTTTAAAATCATGTTTAAGATTGATGCTTTTGAACTGTGGTACTGGAGGAGACTCTTCAAAGTCCCTTGGATAGCAAGGAGATAAAACCAGTCAATCCTAAAGGAAATCAACCCTGAATAATCATTGGCAGGACTGGTGCTAAAGCTGAAGCCCCAATACTTTGGCCACCTGTTGTGAAGAACTGACTCATTGGAAAAGACTCTGATCCTGGGAAAGATGGAAGGTAGGAGGAGAAGGTGACAACAGAGAATGAGATGGTTGGATGGCATCACTTGCTCAATGGATATGAATTTGAGCAAACTCTGGGAGATAGTAAAGGACAGGGAAGCCTGGAGTGCTGCAGTTCATGGGGGCACAGGTTGGATACAATTTAGCAATTGAATAGCAACAGCAACAGGATTGAAGGAGAACAGAATTTGCACCCTTCAAAATGCCTCTTTGGCATAAGATTATTTGGGGTTGGTTATTTTTATGAAAGTCCAGACCCATGAGAAGTTCTGAAAATCCATTAAAAGTTACCCTTTTGTAAGAGAAACTTGTATTTATAAGGAAAAACTCCATTTGTGTGGGTATACCCCTCTCTTTCCCTGGTGGCTCAGAGGTTAAAGGGTCTGCCTGCAAGGTGGGAGACCCGGGTTCAATCCCTGGGTCAGAAAGATCCCCTGAAGAGGGAAATGGTAACCCACTCCAGTATTCTTGCCTGGAGAATTCCATGGGCAGAGGAGCCTGGTAGTTTACAGTCCACGGGGTAGCAAAGAGTCGGACACAACTGAGCGAGTTCACTTTCACCCCTCTCTGTACTGAGAAGTGTTACAACCTCACCAGAGCCATGACAGGCTCAGAGAGGTGCACTAGGCAAAAAATAATCCCTGAGTCATGCTTCCGGGGCTTCCGGGGATGGTAACTCTGGCCAATCAGAGAGATGGTAACTCTGGCCAATCAGAAAGATGATAACTCTGGCCAATCAGAGAGATGATGACTGGCCAATCAGCAAATACCAGGAAACCCCTGCAGCCAATCAACCCTTGCCAACTCCCTGTCTTTGTTCTAAACTTATAAATACTGCTGTAAATCTGGGCTCGGGGCTCTGTCAAGACTTCACTGCACTGGATTAGACGGGAGCCCTGGCTTGAGCTGGCAATAAACCCCTTTATGCCTTTGCATTGCTGTGGATGTCTTATTCTCTCAGTTTTGGGGACTCAAGACACTGGGCATAACAAGAATGACCAAGTCTTCAGAAACTTATCAGTGGAGAAGCCAAAGACATATCTGCATAACAACACATAGCCTTGCTGATTGTGATTTTCTTGATAACTTCCCATAACTGGCTCCTCCTACCAACACCTTTTGTCTTTAGCTGGAGGTGGTGTGTAAGGTGGTGGTTCAGACCATTTCTGGGAGTTACTCAGTTTTTCTAAGCACACAGGGGATATTCATTCATGTACACAGGGGATATGCATATAATTAAACTTCTGTCTGTTTTCCTCAACATTCAGAAAACGAAGATCATGGCATCCGGTCCCATCACTTTGTGGCAAATAGATGAGGAAACAGTGAAAACAGTGTCAGACTTTATTTTTGGGGGGCTCCAAAATCACTGCAGATGGTGATTGCAGCCATGAAATTAAAAGACGCTTACTCCTTGGAAGAAAAATTATGACCAACCTAGATAGTATATTCAAAAGCAGAGACATTACTTTGCCGACTAAGGTCCATCTAGTCAAGGCTATGTTTTTCTTGTGGTCATGTATGGATGTAAGAGTTGGACTGTGAAGAAGGCTGAGTGCTGAAAAATTGATGCTTTTGAACTATGGTGTTGGAGAAGACTCTTGAGAGTCCCTTGGACTGCAAGGAGATCCAACCAGCCCATTCTGAAGGAGATCAGCCTTGGGATTTCTTTTGGAAGGAATGATGCTAAAGCTGAAACTTCAGTACTTTGGCCACCTCATGCGAAGAGTTGACTCATTGGAAAAGACTCTGATGCTGAGAGGGATTGGGGGCAGGAGGCGAAGGGGACGACCGAAGATGAGATGGCTGGATGGCATCACTGACTCGATGGACGTGAGTCTGAGTGAACTCCGGGAGATGGTGATGAACAGGGAGGCCTGGCGTGGTGCGATTCATGGGGTTACAAAGAGTCAGACACGACTGAGCAACTAAACTGAAACTGAATCTGTCTTTTATTACAGGAGTGGAGGTCTCAGTTATAAAAAACTATTTATTAATAAACAAAACCTCAGTTAGATAGAGTTGGGAGACTAGAGAGGGGAGATCCCATGCACAGTGATGAAAGCAGAGCCCAAGAGGAAGAAGACAGACTCCTTTTCTTTTGTTGCAAGAACTGGGCCAGTGAAAAACCAAGGGATCTCTGTGGACTGCAGCCCTCACAATTTCCTCTTCCTTCCATAAAAGTGCTCTCCTTTCCTTACAATGCAGGGGTTTGTATATAGCTTGCCATGTTTGCAGACCCAAATTCTCTGTTGATTCAAAATTAAATTTTTTTTCCCTGAAGAAATATCTGGCTGTCTGTTTGTTTTAAATCAACATTTTGGTGGCCTTCACTGGCACTAGAGAAGTTTTAAGGCTGTTGAGCAAAACAGGTGAGGTAACCACAATAGCTTTTTGTTGTTCACTGCTTTCTCATTAACCCCGGTGTATGAAAGTATGTCTTCTGGGTATGAGATCATGCCCTTCCTGTATTTGAAGCTCTCCAGGCTTTATTTGGGATCTATTTAAAGGTTTCATCTGTTGGTTAAGGCCTTGTTCTGTATGTGAGTATTCATTTGGCACTTTGGTCTGATTTTGAGATCAGACAGTTTTACTGAAGCTGGCTAACCTCAATCCATTCCTCCATGATCACAGGTTGTTTCTTTGAAACAGTGTTGGGGTTTTCAGCATTCAGCTGATTTCTCTGGAAGAGCTGTCCTCTGGAGACTGGCTAGAAAACGTCTTTGGCCTAGCTCTTCTGGGACCGAGCAGTCCTCTGAAGACTGGTTGGGATTGACTTGCAAGGTGTTTGAACTGAGCTCTTTGTGCTGTAAACTGTTTAAGCTGTTTGAAAATTGTTCTTTACTCCAGTAAAAATATCCCTAAAAAGTAAAATCTCAGTTATCTGAGTATTTTGAGGCTGCCCCCCATACTGTCTCTGGCAGATTTGATTTTAAGTTTAAAAATCAAGTTTCTCTCTCATGCTTCTAACTAAATGGACCAACCTGACAAAAGGCTATTTAGAACATCAGTGGCCATTATGGGGAAATATTGAATTTCCCAAACTAATTTCCTTAAAACCAAATTGGACTAAAACAGCTCAAACATTTTCAAAATTGAGGGAAATGCTTATTTTGATTGATATTTTGAAACTTCCCAATGTTATCAGCAGTATAAAATTGCTTCTCTGCAAAGATTTTAAAATTATATAAAATGATTGAAGAAAGATAAAATGGCTTCTGAAGCCTCAGATCCTACCTCTGTTGCCATCTTGTCTTCCATGGCTTTTTGTAGCCAGATTCTGCCTTCTGTTCCATTTTCCTCCTTCTCTTCTATGTAGCCTACATCTCCACTAGGCCTTCAGTTTCTCCATTCAGCTTCTATTCCCAAGCTCCTCCTTTTCTCCAAAATGCTCCCCACAGCCTTTTCCTCTGAATTGTCAGAACCTGTCACTTTAAAATCAAGCTATCTGAGAATCAAGAGACTCTAAACTTAATTTCTTACACTCTCTGGATTAAACTGTGAACCATAGTCAAATATTTTCCCATAGCAGCTGAAAAGCCTTACAGATTTGGTGAGGAATTTAATGTAGTCATTCAAATTTACCAACCCGGTTCTCTGATAGATATCAGCTAGTTCATATGCTAGTACCTAAGGGTAGACTCAGCATTGAGTAAAAGCCACTAATTGGGAAAGTCCTGAATGGTCTCTAGAATTACAAGCAGGAGACCAGTACACTACTTTACTATATGATCAGTCTCAGGCAATACAGCCAACTTCACTGAATAATTTCTAGGGACTTTCCAAAGTCAGTTGATTGGAAGAAATTTCAGACTTGTGTGCAAACATCTGACAAACCTGATCATGATTATAAAAATCAACTTCTGATTATTTTTAAAGAAAATACTGATGTTCCTTAAGATGTCAATTCCACCTGAGAAGCTGAACTGAGACATTTACCTTCTGGTAAAAAGAACCAGCATGGAATGGGAAACTATGTCTGCTCCAGATTTAGTCAGTCTGGCAAACCAGCTCTCTCACACTGCACATGAGTCACCTCAGCATTATCTTCAACTCATGAAAATAAAGTCTTCTAAATGAAATAAAAATCTTCCTAGTTTCTGTTATTACTGCAGAGAGCCAGAACACTGGGAAATAGATTACTACAAATTTTAGCACATTAGGCAACTTCTGCCCTCTAATCAGTCTTTCCAAAGGCCTTCTAATTCTCAATGACAGGGCTCCTAGGACCTACAAGGAATCTTTTCAATCCTCTCTCTTAATTTGCTTAGAGAAACACTTATCAATATTAAGGATGAAACTTATCAATATTAAGGATGAAACTTTCCTAGTCCTAATGAGACTAGAGTCTCATTCTTCATGCTCAATATCACCACTATAAAATAGCCCCTGCCTTGCAGTACTAAAATAGTTCAAATAGTAGGGATGTCTAATGTACCTCAAAAGTTTCTGTCTCTGAATCTACTCCCTTTAAGTCAGGCCCTTTGAGAGACACACATGCTTTTCTCCTCAGCTCCTCTCTCCCATCCATTTATTAGGCTGAGGCCTCTCAGAGAAGTATCAAGCTGGAATTTCTCCCAAAGGGGGGATAAAATTCTAGAAATTGACAATATCAAAGTAATCAACCAAGTAAATTAAATGACCCTTTGACACCTTTTATTTGTTCCATCTCTGAGAGTACTAGAGCAGATTCTGGCAATATTGATGATTTGTCCCTATGAAATCATCTACCACATTCTTTACGACAAAATCTCCCACTGATATTGATTAAATTCACAGAGTAACTCCCATCAAAATTCTAAGAGACCTCTCAAAATCTTTTTTTAGAATTCATCAGTATGGTAAAAGCAAAGAAGCCTTTCAGAGAATAAAATCCACAATAGAAGAGGGCAAAGCTAAAGGCCTCATTATTTCTTGTACTAGCCCCTGTATCACTTACATTTTAGCAATGAGAAAACCTAATGACTGATGGTGGAGGTTTGTCCATGACAATAAACAACACTGTTATCCCTGGACATCTTTTGTTCCTAACCATCACACATTACTAACATCCATTCCCACTGGAAGTAAATTATTTACTGTAATTGATTTACTCAGTGCATTATTTGGTACTATAGTTGATGAAGCTAGCCAATACCCTTTTGCCTTCCCTTAGGAAACAATTTACTTGGACAGTAATGTCTCAGGGTTATACAGAAGGGCCTTATTTTTCACAAATCCTGAAGGTTGATCTAGAAAATAAAAAGTTCACTAGGGTTTCTACATTGTTGCAAATGTGGATAATTTGCTTTTTGTCTTCTTAATCAAACCTCCTCTGGAAAACAGCAGCCTTAAAGGGGTTTAAGATCACCAAAGAAAAATTGCAATTTTCACTACCCAGATTAGATATTTAGGGCATCTGATATCAGAACCAGGGCTATGCCTAATTGGGAGAGTGTCTAATTTCCTCAGTTCTGTCTCGCTGTAGCAAAAATTTGAAGTGACCGCGGGCCAGTGTTAAAGCTCAATTTTATTGGCAAGCAAAGGAAAATACATCCTCAAGGTATGAGGGCAGGCCAACCCAAAAGATGCGAAGGGAAGAGAAGCATCCAGATTTTGGCTTCCTTTTTTATATGTTTTTTCTCCTCCCCTTGAGCCTTCCCTATGTAATTGGGCTAGCCAGGAGGGCTGTGTTGTTTTCCCTGAGGTCCTCACTCTGGTCCTTGGACCTTTCTTTGTTCTATTTTTGCGGGCTTTTTCCCCTTCTTTGTCATTTAGCCATCACCATTATGGACTCCTTTTTCCTATTCTAACTACCTAAGACCTAGATCCAGGTAGACTTCATGATGTCCTAAGTTTCCCAAAACCCAAAGCTAAGAAACAACTGCAAAGCTTTCTCAGGCTAATTGTTTATTGTCAAAACTGGATTCCAAATTTCTCTCTTATGGCCAGACCTCTATACATTTTACTCAACAATAACCACCTCAACCCAATTTTATAGGGAGAACCAGATAACATAGCCTTCAAAGTCTTATTCTGGTGACTCCACCTGCCCTTGTGTCAGTTGCTCAGTAGTGTCCAACTCTGTGACCACAAAGGCTATAGCCTGCTGGGCTCCTCTGTCCATAGGATTTGTCAGGCAAGAATACTGGACTGGGTTGCCATTTCCTTCTCCAAGGGAGCTTTCTGACCCAGGGATTGAACCCGCATCTCCTACACTGGCAGATGGATTCTTTGCCTGTCGAACTATCAAGGAAACCCTTGGGCATCCCAATTATCAGAGTCTCTTTTTTACTTTCTGTATATGAAAAGGAAGGAAATGCTCTTCGGGTACTGGAACCTCAAAAAACAGGGACTTCCCTGATACCTGCCATAGGGTATTATGGCCAGCAACTGGACTCTGGGGCATGAAACACCCCACTTACTTAGAGCCATTATGGGCGGTGCCCTTTTGGTGAAGGGTCACTGAGAATATTGTTCTGGGATCCCTGTTAACCGCTTTTTAACTCATGCACTAGAAGTTCACTTGATTTCTCATCACATTCAATATTTCTCAGCCAGTTGCCTCCCCCCACCATGAAGTTCACATAACTCTTACATTGTAATAACTTTAACCCAGATATCATTCTCCCGTCTATTACAAACAACGTACCTCACGAGTGTTTAACACTGACAATGACCTCCTGACCACAGGGTGATCTATAGGAAACTCCACTGGGTAAGGCTGATATATCATTATTCACTGATGGTTCTTAATTAATGGAAGGCAATGCCAAATATTGCTTGGACGTGTGATTACAAGTTCTATTGGCATTGTTGAGACAACATCTTAACCTATGGCTTCACAGCCTGACAGGCTGAATTATACACTTTGACAAAGGTTTGTACTTTAGCCAAGGTCAAAACTTCAAGTATTTTTACTGATGTTAGATTTTGGCATAGCTCATAATTTTGGAATATTGTGGAAGTAATGTGGAATCCTTACTTCCGGTGGAAAAAAATTAAACTGGCCCATATGTTCAGGAATCACTGAAATAAATACTTTTACCTGACACTCTAGCTATTATTAAGATTTCAGGGCATTCTGAATTTGACCTTTTGAAAGCTAAAAGAAATCACCTTGTTGATAGTTCTGCATGAAATGCCACTCTAAAAGGGACCAACAGCCATTAAATCTCTGTCATGGTTCAAAGGGATGCTTCATCAAATGATAATATGGAAAAAACTGGCTAAGGAAGCCCAACAACTGATCTCAGAAAAGGAGAAAAAAAATTGGAAATTCAATAATTGTTGTTTTGATGAAAAGAGAAAGTTCTGGTTTGAACCAAGTGATGACCCAGTCATATCAGAGACTCTAAAGTTCCCATTCTTCACCACTGCACATGCCTTAAACCACTAGTCTACAAAATGATTGCATTCATTCCTTAATATTGGTGAAAAACATTAATAATACCACAAAGAGTGCCCACCTCACTTATCCTGAGTACATGTCAGGGAAGCCTGATCATACTGCTCCTAGGCTTAAACTGCCTAATGGACAACTTGAGGTCTAGCAAATGGATTTCACACAACCTTCTCCTGTATTAGATATATATTTTAGTCAGAGTGTTCATGTTTTCACACTGTGCTGATGACTTCCCTGAAAGACAGGTACTGCCTCTTCTGTGGCTAAAGTTTTCTTAGGAAAAGAATGACCCTACCCGGAGAACCTCCATTAGATCTTCATTGATTGTCATAGTAATTGAAGAAATAATTTTACTGACCAGGTGCTTCAAGAAGTCTGTGTTTTTTGGATGATTCTCAACACTTTCACTGTGCTTACCATGCTTAACCCTCTAGTTTAAACTATTTTAGTATGCACTAATTTTAGTATTAAGAATCATACATCACTTCAGTTCAGTTGCTCAGTCATGTCCTACTCTTTGCGACCCCATGAACAGCAGCAATCAAGGCTTCCCTGTTCATCACCAACTCCTGGACTTTACCCAGACTCATGTTCATTGAGTTGATAATACCATCCAACCCTCTCATCCTCTATTGTCCCTCTCTCCTCCTGCCCTCAATCTTTCCCAGCATCATGGTCTTTTCAAATGAGTCAGCCATTTGCATCAGATGGCCAAAGTATTGGAGTTTCAGCTTCAACGTTAGTCCTTCCAATGAACACCCAGGACTGATCTCCTTTAGGATGGACTGGTTGGATCTCCTTGCAGTCCAAAGGACTCTCAAGAGTCTTCTCCAACACCACAGTTCAAAAGCATCAGTTGTTTGGTGCTCAGATTTCTTTATAGTCCACCTCTCACATCCATACATGACCACTGGAAAAACCATAGCCTTGACTAGATGGCCCTTTGTTGACAAACTAATGTCTCAGCTTTCTAATATGCTGTGTAGATTGATCATAACTTTCCTTCCAAGGAGTAAGTGTCTTTTACTTTCAATGCTGCAGTCACCATCTGCAGTGATTTTGGAGCCCAGAAAAATAAATTCAGCCACGTTCCCACTATTTCCCCATCTATTTGCCATGAAGTGATGGGACCGGATGCCATGATCTTAGTTTTCTGAATGTTGAGCTTTAAGCCAACTTTTTCACTCTCCACTTTCACTTTCATCAAAAGGCTCTAAAGAGAGAAGAACTAAAGTTCTTCTTCACTTTCTGCCATAAAGATGGTGTCATCTGCATATCTGAAGTTATTAATGTTTTACCAGCAATCTTGATTCCAACTTGTGCTTCTTCCAGCCCAGCGTTCTTATGATGTATGCTGCATATAAGTTAAATAAGCAGGGTGAAAATATATAGCCTTGACATACTCCTTTTCCTATTTGGAACCAGTCTGTTGTTCCATGCCCATTTCTAACGGTTGTTTCTTGATCTGCATACAGGTTTCTCAAGAGGCAGGTCAGGTGGTCTGGTATTCCCATCTCTTTCAGAATTTTCCACAGTTTATTGGGATCCACGCAGTCAAAGGTTTTGGCATAGTCAATAAAGCAGAAATAAATGTTTTTCTGGAACTCCCTTGCTTTTTCAATGATCAAGCAGATGTTGGCAATTTGACCTCTGGTTCCTCTGCCTTTTCTAAAACATCTGGAAGTTTATGGTTCACGTATTGCTAAAGCCTGGATTGGAGAATTTTGAGCATTACTTTGCTGGCATGTGAGATGAATACAATTGTGTGGTAGTTTGAGCATTCTTTGGCATTGCCTTTCTTTTGAATTGGAATGAAAACTGACCTTTTCCAGTCCTGTGGCCACTGCTGACTTTTCCAAATTTGCTGGTGTATTGAGTGCAGCACTTTTACAGCATCATCTTTTAGGATTTTAAATAGCTCAACTGGAATTCCATCACCTCCACTAGCTTTGTTGTAGTGATGCTTCTTAAGGCCCACTTGACTTCGCATTCCAGGATCTGGCTCTCGGTGAGTGTGAGTGATCACACCATCATGATTATCTGGGTTGTGAAGATCTTTTTTTGTACAGTTCTTCTGTGTATTCCTGCCATCTCTTCTTAATATCTTCTGCTTCTGTTAGGTCCATACCATTTCTGTCCTTTATTGAGCCCATCTTTACATGAAATGTTCCCTTGGTATATCTAGTTTTCTTGAAGAGATTTTTGGTCTTTCCCATTCTATTGTTTTCCTCTGTTTCTTTGCACTGATCACTGAGGAAGTCTTTCTTATCTCTCCTTGCTATTCTTTGGAACTCTATATTCAAGTGGGTGTATCTTTCCTTTTCTCCTTTACTTTTTGCTTCTCTTCTTTTCACAGCTATTTGTAAGGCCTCCTCAGACAGCCATTTTGCTTTTTTGCATTTCTTTTTCTTGGGGATGTCTTGATTCCTGTCTCCTGTACAATGCCACAAACCACCATCCATAGTTCATCAGGCACTCTGTCTATCAGATCTAGGCCCTTAAATCTATTTCTCACTTCCACTGTATAGTCATAAGGGATTTGATTTAGGTCATACCTGAATGGTCTAGTGGTTTTCCCTACTTTCTTCAATTAAGTCTCAATTTGGCAATAAAGAGTTCATGATCTGAGCCATAGTCAGCTCCCAGTCTTGTTTTTGCTGACTGTATAGAGCTTCTCCATCTTTGGCTGCAAAGAATGTAATCAATCTGATTTCGGTATTGGGAATCTGGTGATGTCCATGTGTAGAGTCTTCTCTTGTGTTGTTGGAAGAGGGTGTTTGCTATGACCAGTGCATTTTCTTGGCAAAACTCCATTAGTCTTTGCCCTGCTTCATTCTGCATTCCAAGGCCAAATTTGCCTGTTACTCCAGGTGTTTCTTGACTTCCTACTTTTGCATTCCAGTCCCCTATAACGAAAAGGACATCTTTTTGGGTGTTAGTTCTAAAAGGTCTTGTAGGTCTTTATAGAACTGTTCAACTTCAGCTTCTTCATCGTTACTGGTTGGGGCATAGACTTGGATTATCGTGATATTGAATGGTTTGCCTTGGAAATGAGACCATTCTGTCGTCTTTGGGAGTGCATCCAAGTACTACATTTTGGACTCTTTTGTTGACTATGATGGCTACTCCATTTCCTCTAAGGAATTCCTGCCCACAGTAGTAGATACAACGGTCATCTGAATTAAATTCACCCATTCCAGTCCATCTTAGTTCGCTGATTCCTAGAATGTTAATGTTCAGTCTTGCCATCTCCTGTTTGACCAGTTCCAATTTGCCTTGATTCATGGACCTAACATTCCAAGTTTCTATGCAATATTGCTCTTTACAGCATCGGACCTTGCTTCTATCACCAGTCCCATCCACAACTGGGTGTTGTTTTTGCTTTGATTCATACATATATCCCTTTTTTCTTGATATGGTTGATTCACAATGTTATACAGCAAAAACTAACACAACATTACAGATCAACTATACTCCAATTAAAAAGAAAAATCAATGGGCAAACCTTGTAGACGCCCTCTAAATACTTTGGCCAAAAGCATTTGTTCAAATATTTTGGCTAAAAGCCAAAAGTCCATCTTTCTAAATTTCAGGTTCACCCTTTGAGACACTCACAGAATGCCCAATGCACTAGACTTCTGCATCTTTTGACCCACAACTGAAAAAGGAAGAGATACTCCAATATTCCAAAGGCCTAATTGTTTCTAAAAATAAACATCTTTTGGTAGGGTCGTCTTTTCCCAGGTGATAAAGATTTTAAGTATCACAGATTGTAACCTAAAGATTTTGTTTATTGGAAAAGGTACCTCAAGAAGAACTCTCTTAAACCTCACTGAAAAGGCCCCTATTAAGTACTGCTAGTGTTCTTTCCTGGAGAATCCCAGGGATGGGGGAGCCTGGTGGGCTGCTATGTATGGGGTCACACAGAGTCAGACACGACTGAAGCAACTTAGCAGCAGCAGCAGCAGCAACCAAACCTTGTGCTGCCAAACTCCAAGAAATAAACCCTTGAATTACATGAATTACACGACATATTTAAAGAGAGTACCAAACCTTGCACATCCAGTGACCTGAAAGTAAAGGTTTTCTAGAATTGAAGCAGGTCGCATCTGATGACATCCCCAAGATATCCAGACCAGGTCTGTCGGAAATTTTTCGCCAAAACTTTGGTGATGATATACGTTCCAGATGACCTTAAATGTCTTTGATATTAGTAACATATGAATTTAGATAAAAAGTGCCCAAGAGTTCTTCCTCCCATCCCTCCTTGCTACTTATATATGACCTCAATAGTTCTCCAATCTGTGCACTTTGCTGTGATGTAAGACATTACATCCAGGAAATGTCCTTCCTCACACTGAGAGACAAAAAGTCACTGAAACTAGAAAATTTGACAGTTGATCGGTAATATTTTCAGGAAAAGATCTTGATCAAAAGGAGGAAATGTAAAAAATTAATAAACAGAAATCTCTAATAGAGTTGTGAGACCAGAAGAGGGAGCTCTCACACTCTGTGACAATAGTGGAGCCCAGCAGGAATAAGACAGACCCTTCTTTCCTGGCAAAAACAATGAAAAGCCATAGGCTCTTTGCTGTAGCCCACCCATCTTTCTTTCCCCTCACATAAAAGTGTCCTCTTTCCTTAACATGTTGTAACTTGTATGTAGCTTGCCATGTTTGCAGACCCCAAATTGCAATTCTCTGCTGATACCAAATAAACCCATCCTTGCTGGAGAAATATCTGGCAGTCTATTTGTTTCAGGTCAACATAGACAAGAACCCAGAAGATTAAGGAGAACACTGTTTTCCTCCCTGAAAAGATACATTTGTATATTCTCTTCCTTGAACTTAACACGTACTTTTCCTTTTTCTTGAAAGTTGTCTGTATCCTGCTGATATGAAGGAGTTATTTACATAGCTGAAAAATTATCCATTTCTAACAAAATTTGAAAATATTTTCCCCAATTTGTAATTTTTGATTTTGAAATACTTGTGTTGGGCTTTTCTATGGAGTTATTCTATTTTTTGGATAAATTATTGAATTTTTATGTAATAGATTTAAGGTTTCCAAGTTTTATGTCACATTTCAAAAAAGGCTTATCATTCTAAGGTTACTTAATTTTTTTCTCATGTTTTTTCTAGCATTTTTGTATTTTTATTATTGGTTTCACAAACTTTCATAAATATGTTTTAAAGTAAACAAACATGGAGTTATTAGAAATTAATTTATGCTGTTTTTCACTGTGGGATATATTATACTTTGAAAGTTCTCTTTTTCTGGACCCTTAGGTTTTCACGTTGCTTTCATTAGATTTTTGTAAAGCTATAAATTTTAAAATTTTAAAGCATGCCCAACATAGTCCTAATGAAAGTTTCAGGGGGAGGCTCAAAACCATATTATCCAAGGTTCCCACAACTACTTATAGACTAATGAATGCGTATACAGTCATAGAACAAATACTGATGAAAGCCCACTTTCTACCAGACATGGTGTTGAACTCTGGAAGCATTTACTAAGAGGAATGCTACTACTTCAATTTTCACATTATATAGAATTAGAAGTTGGCCTATATCCTATTATGCCTTCCTGGAAGTAAATAGTTAACTTTTGTGATTTTTTTAAGAAGAATTAAATTAAGTAAATCCTTGTACTTGGATCCCAGCATCAGTCAATGAAGGTGTTGTCTTGAAATTTCTGAGAATATATACATTTCTTTATTCATAATATATTATTTCCAGAAGCCAGCTATACAAAAAGTGTCAAACATGACATTCTCAATTACTAGGAGATGTTAGAGAGGTGACAAAAGATGGTGAATGGATTAAACATTGCTTCAAGCTAGTGGCACAGATATGCAATATGCCACATTGAGATGATTAAAGGAAGAAGTGTGAGAGTAGGCCTTTCTCAGCCAGATTTTATATCAACTACTTTCATTATTCATGCTTGCTCACAAGTGGACCATATTCCAGCTGCATCTTCATTTACCCATCTGTCATCAGAGTAAAAACTTTGTGTTTTAAATCACACTCAAGAAAGTAAAAAGACAACACATTGACTAGAAGAAAATATTTGACAGGTATATATCTGATTAAGGACTTGCATCAAAAATATACAAAGAACACTTACAACTGAACAATAGCAGACAACATGATCAAATATATTATTTCTCTAAATAATATATAAAATAGCCAATAAGCATATGAAAAAATGCTAGACATTTACTGGGACAAATATAAATAAAAATGACAATGAGATGTCACTTCATACTCACAAGGATGGCTACAAATTTTAAATATTCAGAAATAAACAATAACAAGTGTTGATTTGATATGGCAAAATTGGAGCCCTCGTATTGTTAGTCACAACTGAAGTGACTTAGCATACATACACACACACTGCTGGCAGCATTGTAAAGTGTTTTGAACACTTTGGAGAAAAGTTCAGCAGTTTCTCAAAAATTTAAGCGGATATTTAGATTTCCCATGACACAGCTATTCTACTCCTCAGTACATACCCGAGAAAAATGGAAAATATATGTCCACAGAAAAATTTGCATACAAATATTCACAGGAGCATTATTCACAATAGTTAAAAAGTGGAAAGAACTCAGATATATATAAACTGAAGAACAGATTTAAAAAAATAAAGCTATAGGGACAGAAGTAGATTAGTGATTTTCAGATGCTGGGGGTAGGGAGAAATGAGGAGTGACTGCTAATGGGTATGTTTTTATTATTTTTCTATTTTATTTTTTATTGATGTATGAAAAGTGAAAGTCAAAGTTGCTCAGTTGTGTCCAACTCTTTGTGACCAGGCTAGAATACTGGCGTGGGTAGCCTTTCCCTTTTCCAGGGGATCTTCCCAACCCAGGGATTGAACCCAGGTCTCCCGCATTGCAAGCATATTCTTCACCAACTGAGTTATCAGGGAAGCCCCCTTACTGATGTATAGTTGAGTTAAAATATTAGTTGCAGGTATATATAACAGTGATTCAGTATTTTTACGGATTATACTCCTTTAAAAGTTAATACAAACTAATGCCTATATTTCCCTGTGCTAAACAATGTATTATTGTTGCTTATCTATTTTACTCATAGTTTATATCTCTTAATCCCATATCCCTATTTTTCTATTTTCTCCTTCTCCTCTACCCTTTCTCTACTGTTCACCACTAGTTTGTTTTCTATATCTGTACATCTGTTTCAGTTTTGCTACACACATTTGTTTTCATTTTCTAGATTCCACAGAGAAGTGATACATACAACAGATGTCTCTATCTGACTTATTTCAGTAAGCAAAAAGTCCATCCATTCTAGGTCTATCCACATTGCTGCAAAAGGCAAAAGTATGGCTGAGTAATATTTCATCATATATTTTGTCCATTCATCTGTCGGTGGATATTTGGTGGTATGTTGTTTCTATTTGGTCATGAAGATTTACTATGTTTCAAGAGTTTAATAATTTCAGGTCTTATAAGTTTCTGTTTGAGATGGCCATTCAACCTATATTCCCATCATGTTCTTTGTTGCAACAACAAGAAACTAGTTTGATTATAAGACTCCATTCTTGAAAACTGGTGTTTCTCAGTATTGGTATGCATGTTTAATTTGATAAAATTTTTACTTTCCTCAAAAGCCATTATGAAACTACTAAAAGTTGTAATCAAAGATAACTTAAAATATAAATGTATACATTTTATATGTATATAGGTATGTGTATGCAATATACAATACAATTCATATACAATATATATGTGTGTACAATTGGTTTTCTGAAGTAAGTTTTAATATAGTGCTACAACCATTATTTCATTCCAATCTCAAAGAAAGGCAATGCCAAAGGATGTTCAAACTACCACACAATTGCATTCATCTCACACACTAGCAAAGTAATGCTCAAAATTCTATAAGCCAGGCTTCAACAGTACTTGAGAACTCCCAGATGTTTAAGCTGGATTTAAAAAAGGCAGAGGGACCACAGATCAAATTGTCAACATCCATTGGATCATCAAAAAAGCAAGATAATTCCAGAAAAACAACTACTTCTGCATCATCGACTACACTAAAGCCTTTGTGTGGATCACAACACTGTCAAAAACTCTTCAAGAGATAGGAATACCGGACCACCTGACCTGCCTGCTGAGAAATCTGTATGCAAATCAAGAAGCAACAGTTAGAACTGGACATGGAACAATGGACTAGTTCCAAATTGGCAAAGGAGTACATCAAGGCTGTATATTGTCACCCTGCTTATTTAACTTATATGCTAAGTACATCATGTGAAATGTGGGCTGGCTGAAGCATAAGCCGGAATCAAGATTGCTGGGAGAAATATCAATAACCTCAGATATGCAGATGACACCATCCCTATGGCAGAAAATGCAGAACTAAAGAGCCTCTTGATGAAAGTGAAAGAGGAGAGTGAAAACTCTGGCTTAAAAGACATTCAAAAAAATAACATGACAACCGGTCCCAACACTTTATGGCAAATAGGGAAACAATGGAAACAGTCACAGAGTTTCTTTTCTAGGGCTCTAAAATCACTGCAAATGGTGACTACAGCCATGAAATTAAAAGACACTTGCTCCTTGGAAGAAAAGTTATGACCAACCTAGACAGCATATTAAAAAGCAGAGACATTACTTTGCCAACAGAGGTCAATCTAGTCAAAGCTATGGTTTTTCCAGTAGTCACATATGGGTATGAGAGTTGGACCATAAAGAAAGCTAGTGCTGAAGAACTGATGTTTTTGAACGGTGGTATTGGAGAAGACTCTTGAGAGTCCCTTGGACTGCAAGGAGATCCAACCAGTCAATCCTGAAGGATATCAGTTCCAAATACTCATTGGAAGGACTGATGCTGAAGCTCCAATACTTTGGCCATCTGATGTGAAGAACTGACTCATTGGAAAAAGCCCTGATGCTGGGAAAGATTGAAGGCAGGAGAAATAGAGGACGGCAGAATGTGAGATGGTTGGATGGCATCACCAACTGATGGACATGAGTTTGAACAAGCTCTCAGAGTTGGTGATGGACAGGGAAGCCTGGAGTGCTACAGTTCATGGGGTCACAAAGAGTCAGACATGACTAAGTGACTGAACTGAGCTAAAGTGAGCAAACATTATTATTATAAACAAAAGCTGTTGTTAGGGAAGATCATCTAGTTGTCCTCAGTTATCCCACAGGATGGCATTAGCTTATAGAATTTACTATGGTGCAAGTAGTTATTCTCTGTTCTGCTTTTCTAGAAAAATCAGACTTTTACATGACAGATTATGGAGAGAGTTTAGGAAGAAGAACTTACTCTAAAATAACACTATTTCACTAGATTTCTCATTAAATTCAGGTTTAACAGACAGTGATGTCCTCCACCAATGCAGTCCCCCTGGACTGAAAAATCTTTAAAGACATCCAAAGATTTTGTAACTTGTAATCAGTGAGGAAGAGGGGCAAGTTATGTTACCTACAATAATATAAATGGGCTATAGTTAAGCAATTATGAGTGGTTAAAGGTTAGGGAGCATAGAAACAGATATTCTATCTGGATTTCTCCTCACTCATCCACATACCATTCTTCTCCAGAACTGACTGAACATTGTCAGTGCTTTCTTTTCACAAATATTTAATGAGTGCTTATGTGAGAGAAATCTTTTGAGTTTGACTATGAAAAATCATAGTGAAAATTCAAATGTCTTCTCTACTGTAAACAGCAGATAATAAACTACTTGAGAAAAACAGATAATGAGAGTTATCTGAGAAATCAGGATGATAGGATGCAGTGTCTAGAAGACATCATTACACTGACCTTACTCATTTAGTAGGTCTTACTGGAGTGGTGACTGCAGCCATGAAATTAAAACATGCTTACTCCTTGGAAGAAAAGTTATGAACAACATAGATAGCATATTCAAAAGCAGAGACATTACTTTGCCGACTAAGGTCCGTCTAGTCAAGGCTATGGTTTTTCCAGTGGTCATGTATGGATGTGAGAGTTGGACTGTGAAGAAGGCTGAGCACTGAAGAATTGATGCTTTTGAACTGTGGTGTTTGAGAAGACTCTTGAGAGTCCCTTGGACTGCAAGGAGATCCAACCAGCCCATTCTGAAGGAGATCAACACTGGGATTTCTTTGGAAGGAATGATGCTAAAGCTGAAGCTTCAGTACTTTGGCCAGCTCATGTGAAGAGTTGACTCATTGGAAAAGACTCTGATGCTGGGAGGGATTGGGGGCAGGAGGAGAAGGGGATGGCAGAGGATGAGATGGCTGGATGGCATCACCGACTCGATGGACCTGAGTGTGAGTGAACTCTGGGAGCTGGTGATGGACAGGGAGGCCTGGAGTGCTGCGATTCATGGGGTTGCAAAGAGTCAGACACGACTGAGCGACTGAACTGAACTGAACTGGAGTACAGGTCCAACATAGACACACTAACATTGGCCATGTCAGGGTCAGCATACTTACTAGGGATGGCCACAAACACATTCATTTGCTGAAACCCTACTACTAGTAAAATTAGGGATATCACTCTTATATGTGATGTTCAGGAAAGACCTTCCAAATACAAAATGCACTTATTCACTTATTCAATTTCTTTTTTGTGTGTGTTTTTTTGCTCTTCTAAGTTTTTATCTATCTCTCCCTATATATATTTATTTGCTTCTCTAGTGACTCAGATGGTAAAGAATCTTCCTGCAGTGCAGAACACTCGGGTTCAGTCCCTGGGTTGAGAAGACCCCTGGAGAAGGGAACATTTATATATACATATACATACATATATATATATATATATATATATATATATATATATACACATATACATATATATATATATATATATATAAGTTTAAAGCTTTGGCATTAGCAATGTTATGTAAAAAATAGCAAGCATATTAAAAAATAATGCTTTTGTGAAAGGATTGGGATATGATAAAGAAAAAAATATTTTTCCTTCTTCTAACCAACAATGCAGAATGAACACTTTTCTTCTTTAAAACCAGTCTGCCTTCCCACCATTCAAGCTTGTGTGGCAGTCTCTGATGATTGTATAGTAGAGTGACAGCATTGAAGATGCCAAAACTCCAACAAGAAACAATTCTATTATTATTTCAATATTTATTACTTAGGATCTAGGACTGAGCTCTCCATCCAGAGGAAACAGAATTACCACTGGAAAGTGTACTAGCTTCAGATCAATAAAATCTGCTGTTATTAAGGTCACCCAATCAATCTTCAAATAACTGCTCCTTTCTTGTGAAGCTTTCCATGTTAAATGGCACATTACCAGATTATAACAAATCTGGTATAATTCCAGGGCCCACAAAACATTCTTTGCATAAGGACAGGTAACATGTTGAGTAAGCCTGGGTTACCCACAGAATTTACACGAAATGCACTCACTGAGACAATCAGGTTACATCTTTTCCACATAGGTCTTTATGCAGTCAGCATGAGAATGAAAGTCTAATTCTGCTTCCTTATCTCTATTTTTTCCCAGGTCTATTTTAAGTTTAATGAAGTATTTCTTGGTTTGCTCTGCAATATAAGCTTTACCAATTCTGGTCATTTGTACACCTGATTTTGAAAATGATGTAAATTTTCAGCCTTACTGAAAAAATAATCATTAAAACAAAAGAGTATGTTTGTCTAAAGACCAGTGAGCTATGGGTTAAAGCTTAGATAACTCAATATACCTTTTACCTCTTAATTCTGTGATTATGACAGCAATAATATCTCCAATATCTGGATTTATTATAGTGACTGGCTTTATATAGGATTTAGCATTATACATAACTATTGCAATTGCATTGTGGAAAGTTGCCCAAGATGTTTTCATCATAAGTGTTCTATTTTCCCTCTGTAGAGAGGAGATTTATTTCTCAGAATTGGATAAGATTAACAATAAATGCTAATGTTTGAGGTTAATAGCTAGGAACATAACCTACTGTGTGAGTAAGTGGAAGGTCTGAAATCTGCCTTTTGACCTCCACCTTAGATGATGAAGACTGGGCCACAGAATAGAGAGACAATCATTCTAGAATAGCTAAAGGATTTTTGAGGTGGCCTGACAGACACACCAACTGGTATGCTCCTTGTTATATTTCTGATTGGTATTGTTCACTCAGGCAGGGAAAAAAATCCCACAAAAACAGCCATTTAGTAGAAGTAAGGTGAACCATATTCTTTTCTGTCTTTTTGTGATATATTCTTCCTTTATACATGTAAATATTCTCTGTGCCATACTACTTAAACATTTTACAAAGACTGCAGTTTGGATCAGGGACTCTGTTGCCTTTAGTTGCCTATTCGTATCTACCTGATGGAAACAGTGGAAACAGTGTCAGACTTTATTTTTCTGGGCTCCAAAATCACTGCAGATGGTGATTGCAGCCATGAAATGAAAAGATGCTTATTCCTTGGAAGAAAGTTATGAACAACCTAGATAGCATATTGAAAAGCAGAGACATGACTTTGCCAACAAAGGTCCATCTAGTCAAGGCTATGGTTTTTCCAGTGGTCATGTGTGGATGTGAGAGTTGGACTGTGGGGAAAGCTGAGAGCTGAAGAATTGATGGTTTTGAACTGTGATATTGGAGAAGACTCTTGAGAGTCCCTTGGACTGCAAGGAGATCCAACCAGTCTATTCTGAAGGAGATCAACCCTGGGATTTCTTTGGAAGGAATGATGCTAAAGCTGAAACTCCAGCACTTTGACCACCTCATGTGAAGAGTTGACTCATTGGAAAAGACTCTGATGCTGGGAGGGATTAGGGGCAGGAGGAGAAGGGGACGACAGAGGATGAGATGGCTGGATGGCATCACTGACTCGATGGACCTGAGTGTGAGTGAACTCTGGGAGTTGGTGATGGACAGGGAGGCCTGGTGTGCTGCAATTCATGGGGTTGCAAAGAGTCAGACACGACTGAGCGACTGAACTGAACTGAATATTATTCATTTATTACACTGAATTTTTAACTTAATCATCAAAATGAGCTTGGATTGCTGTTGCCTGCATAATACAACTTCTATGATCTCCTCAGCAATATCATAGTATGTATTTCTTAAAGAATATATGAGAAAATACAGAGATGGGTGGAAACAGGGGTCAGTAGTAGGGAGTTGGAGACAGACAGCATCATGTTTTTCTTTGATCACTTGTTATTAGTTTTCTGATATTGATGCCATTGGGGTGGTGGGGAGAAAAAAAAACTATTCTAAGAAAAGGAGGAATTGACATAATGCTTCCAAAGACTACAAAGTAATTCCTTTGCATAAGATTTTTAATGAAATAGTTTCCCTAATATATCAGTTGTTTATTATTTTTATATATTTTTGAAGCTTTTTTCATTGAGGGAAAATTTACCTGCAATGAAATAAGGAGAACTTAAGTGTACAAGTTAATGAGTTTTGACAAATGAATATTTAAGTAGTTCGAATCTCCATAAGAATTTACAATATTTTCATCACTTCAGAAAGATCCTCTGTGCTCATATTTAGTCAACTCTCATCCACATAGTCAGTCATGTTTCTGATTCCTACTACCATATGCCACACCTTATCTTGTTCTTGAACTTTATATAAATGACACATACAGTAGGTATTCTTTTATACATTTTTTCACTCTAAGTAGTGTTTTTGTGATGCATCCATGTTACAGGATGTGTCTGTAACTCACATGTATTTTTATTTATTGCTAATAATTTTTCCACTACATGAATATACCATGTTTGATATTCCTTATCATGATGGAAAACATCTTGTGATTTTCATTTTTGACTAGTATAAATGAAGTTGCTATAAGCTTTTGTGTAAAATTTATTTTTATATGTATTTTTATTTCTCATGTATCCAAAATCTCATAGTATAATATCCAAAATGTCCAGAAAACAAAGCACAACTTGAATGAGAGAAGACAATCAACAAACACCAACATCACAATGAATCAGATGGTAGAACTATTTCATATTTGGAATTTTGAAGCAGCCATCATAAAAGTGGTTCAAAAATCAGTTTAAAATTCTCTTGTAACACATTTGAAAGTAGAAAGCTTCATCAAATAAATAGAATTTATTAAAAAGAGAAATGGAAATTGTATACCTAAAGACTACATAATGAAAATAAAATTTCACTGTATGGGCTCCAGAATAGAATGAAGATAGCCTTCAGGAAATGACTCAGCCACACTGGATAAATATAGTCCATATCTTATGATCTTGGTTTTGTTCTTGGCTGCTTCATCTAATTGCTTCACTGTGCAGGGCTTTATGCACTTTCTCATAAGCTATAACGTGCTAAAATTTAATTAGCCCACAACTCAGCTGCATTTAGAGCCCCTAAATTGGCAAAGTACTTGGTCAGAGGACTCCAGTTATCTTCAGTTTTCCCTTGGAGAGGGCCTGTTTCTGATTCTAAATATACCATCTCCAGGAAGTCATGTTGAGCTAGAATTTCCTTTAAAATTTAAATGAAGAAATAAGCACAATTAGCGGACAGGGATGCCCTCATTCCAATACACAAGCAAAAGCTATATATGGAGTAGACAGTGTAACCTTGTTTCCAATATTACATGAAAAGAGCTCTGCGCTAGCACTGGACCAGAAGCTACTTGTAGCACCAAGCAATAAGGCTACCAGCTTTACCTGGTAGTAGGTATAAATGGTATGCTGCTGCTGCTAAGTCGCTTCAGTCATGTCTGACTCTGTGCGACCCCATAATGGCAGCCCACCAAGCTCCCCCATCCCTGGGATTCTCCAGGCAAGAACACTGGAGTGGGTTGCCATTTCCTTCTCCAATGCATGAAAGTGAAAAATGAAAGTGAAGTCTTTCAGTCGTGCCTGACTCTTAGTTACCCCGTAGACTATAGCCTACCAGGCTCCTCTATCCATGGGATTTTCCAGGCAAGAGTACTAGAGTGGGGTACCATTGCCTTTTCTGAAACAGTATGCTAGTGTAGGGAAAACATGCTCTCTTCAGACCATTGTATTAAGCATTGGGTGGTGATGAATATCCAGTAAGACTCCTCATCACACTGGGATACTTTATTTTTTCCTGGAGAGTAGAATTAGATTTTAGATGCTATCTTAGTGGAGACGCATTCCTGGAGTTATCTTCCAGGTATTGGTATTCCATATTTAAAAAGTTTAGCTTGCTTTGGAATTTTACATCAGAACTGGCCCAAACTGAGTTATTTTTTACTTCTATGATAGAATTTTTATTGATTTATTTGTTTGTTTGTTTTTTACTTTACAATACTGTATTGGTTTTGCCATCCATCAACATGAATCCGCCACGGGTGTACATAAATTCCCGCTCCTGAAACGCCCCTCCCCCCTCCCTCCCCATACCATCCCTCTGGGTCATCCCCATGCACCAACCCCAAGCATCTTGTATCCTGCATCAAACCTAGACTGGTGATTCATTTCTTATATGATATTATACATGTTTCAATGCTATTCTCCTAAATCATCCCACCCTCTCCCTCTCCCACAGAGTCAAAAAGTCCGTTCTGTACATCTGCGTCTCTTTTACTGTCTCACATACAGGGTTACATTTGAATCAGTTCTAATGAGGTGGATGAAACTGGAGCCAATTATACAGAGTAAAGTAAGCCAGAAAGAAAAACACCAATACAGTATACTAACACATATACATGAAATTTAGAAAGATGGTAACGATAACCCTCTATGATGGAATTTATCAGCAAGCACAGTGTTTTGACTTGATCTAAATCTCTAGTTGATATATAACTTACCCAATTTTATATATAGTGCCACACTAGATGCTGCTTTATTTTTCCATATCATACTGCTTATAATCCCTATATAAACTCCATCAAGTGAGCTTTGAAATGGGTATTTAGATGCTTAAGATTCTTTATTGCTTTTAGAGATTTTAAAAAGAGTTGACTTTTGAAAACTAATGTTGAAGAGGAAAATTGAAAATTTTATAAGAATATCCCTATTCTAAGGTTAAATTCTGTTTATTCTAAAAGTTAATTTTGTTAAATTCTGCTTAAATGGTTATTTTCATTATTTTTTGAAAACATCAAAAATATCAAAATTATTAAAAAGCTAGCAGGAAGCTGCTGTATAGCACAGGAAGCTCAGCTCAGTGTTCTATGATGACTTAGAGGGTGGAATGGGAGAGTGGGGGGATCAAGAGGGAGGGGGTGTATGTATACATATGGCTGATTAACAATGTTGCACAATAGAAATTAATACAACATTGTGAAGCAATTATATTTCAATAATTTTTAAAAATATGAGTAATAGAAGTCAGTTGAGCCTACATGTAGAGTCTACTTTGTTATTCTTATCCATTGATACATTTGTCTATAGTAATGTCAATACCACACTGTATAGACATCTGCAGCCTTATAATAAGGGTAGAAATTGCATTCATTTTGAACTTCCATATATATTTTAGAATTAATTTATCAATTTCTTTAAAAATATACTGAAATTTTGTTTGGGAGGTATTTCATTTTTGAAGAATTTGTACTTTAACAGTATTGTCTTTTAATTCTCTAAGCACGGTGCATCTCCACATTGCTTTATGTCATTTTAAAGCTCTCTCAGAATTTCTGTAGTTTCAGTGAATAGGAATTGTGCATGTTTTGTTATTATTATCATATATTTCATATTCTTAGATGTTGCTATAAAAGTATCAACTATTTAAATTTCAATTGCTAATTGTTTAAAATGTAGAAATACACCTAATCTTTATAAGAATACAAAGAAGAACTATACGAAAGTCTCTTAATGACCTGTATAATCACAGTGATTTGATCACTACCTAGACCTGGATATCCTGGATTGTGAAATCAAGTGTGTCTTAGGAAGCAATACTACAAACGAAGCTAGTGGGAGGTGATGGAATTCTAGCTGAGGTATTTAAAATCCTAAAAGGTGATGCTGTTAAAAGTACTGCACTCAATATGCTAGCAAATGTGCAAAACTCAGCAGTGGCCACAGAAATTAAAAAGGTCAGTGTTCATTTCAATCCCAAAGAAGGTTAATTCCAAAGAATGTTCAGTTCAGTCTCTCAGTCGTGTCTGACTCTTTGCGACCCAATAAATCGCAGCACGCAAGGCCTCCCTCTCCATCACCAATTCCCGGAGTTCACTCAGACTCAAGTCCATCGAGTCAGTGATGCCATCCAGCCATCTCATCCTCTGTCGTCCCCTTCTCCTCCTGCCCCCAATCCCTCCTGGCATTAGAGTCTTTTCCAATGAGTCAACAGTTTGCATGAGGTGGCCAAAGTACTGGAGTTTCAGCTTCAGCATCATTCCTTCCAGTGAACACCCAGGACTGATCTCCTTTAGGATGGACTGGCTGGATCTCCTTGCAGTCCAAGGGACTCTCAAGAGTCTTCTCCAACACCACAGTTCAAAAGCATCAATTCTTCGGCCCTCAGCTTTCCCCACAGTCCAACTCTCACATCCATACATGCCCACTGGAAAAACCATAGCCTTGACTAGACGGACCTTTGTTGGCAAAGTGATGTCTCTGCTTTTCAATATGCTATCTAGGTTGGTCATAATTTTTCTTCCAAGGAGTAAGCGTCTTTTAATTTCATGGCTGCAGTCATAGTGCGGGCGGCTGCGACCAGCGCACATAGCATGGCCGAAAGGAGCTACCCCACGTCGCAGGTCAGGGACAGAAGCCAGGAGGACCCCATGCCAGAGGGGCGGTGGCCAAGAGAAGCTACCCCATGCCTGAGGCCAGGGGAGGCAGCCGGGAGGAGCAACATCATGTCCAAGGAGTGAGTGGTGGCTGCGTGGGCGCAGGAGGGCCTAGAGGAGCTATTCTACGTTCAAGGTCAGGAGGGGCAATGGTGAGGAGATAATCCTCGTCCAAGGTAAGGAGCAGGGGCTGCGCTTTGCTGGAGCAGCCATGAAGAGATACCCCATGCCCCAGGTAAGAGAAACCCAAGTAAGACAGTAGATGTTGCAAGAAGGCATCAGAGGGCAGACACAATGAAACCATAATCACAGAAAACTAGTCAATCTAACCACACTAGGACCACAGCCTTGTCGAACTCAATGAAACTAAGCCATGCCTGTGGGGCCACCCAAGATGGGTGGGTCATGATGGAGAGGTCTGAAAGAATGTGGTCCACATGAGAAGGGAATGGAAAACCACTTCAGTATTCTTGCTTTGAGAACCCCATGAACAATATGAAAAGTCAAAATGATAGGACACTGAAAGAGGAACTCCCCAGGTCAGTAGGTACCCAATATGCTACTGGAGATTAGTGGAGAAATAACTCCAGAAAGAATGAAGGGATGGAGCCAAAGCAAAAACAGTACCCAGTTGTGGATGTGACTGGTGATAGAAGCAACATCCGATGCTGTAAAGAGCAATACTGCATAGGAACCTGGAATGTCAGGTCCATGAATCAAGGCAAATTGGGAGTGGTCAACAAGAGAGGGCAAGAGTGAACGTCGACATTCTAGGAATCAGTGAACTAAAATGGACTGGAATGGGTGAATTTAACTCAGATGACCATTATATCTACTACTGTGAACAGGAATCCCTTAGAGGAAATGGAGTAGCCATCATGGCCAACAAAAGAGTCCAAAATGCAGTACTTGGATGCACTCTCAAAAATGACAGAATGATCTCTGTTCGTCTCCAAGGCAAACCATTCAATATCACAGTAATCCAAGTCTATGCCCCAACCAGTAATGCTGAAGAAGCTGAAGTTGAATGGTTCTATGAAGACCTACAAGACCTTTTAGAACTAACACCCCAAAAAGATGTCCTTTTCATTATAGGGGACTGGAATGCAAAAGTAGGAAGTCAAGAAACCCCTAGGGTAACAGGCAAATTTGGCCTTGGAATACAGAATGAAGTAGGGCAAAGACTAATAGAGTTTTGCCAAGAAAATGCACTGGTCATAGCAAACACCCTCTTCCAACAACACAAGAGATGTCTCTACACATGGACATCACCAGATGGTCAACACCGAAATCAGATTGATTATATTCTTTGCAGCCAAAGATGGAGAAGCTCTATACACTAAACAAAAACAAGACTGGGAGCTGACTGTGGCTCAGATCATGAACTCATTGCCAAATTCAGACTTAAGTTGAAGAAAGTAGGGAAAACCCCTAGACCATTCAGGTGTGACCTAAATCAAATCCTTTATGATTATACAGTGAAAGTGAGAAGTAGATTTAAGGGACTGGATCTAATAGAGTGCCTGATGAATTATGGACGGAGGTTCACGACATTGTACAGGAGACAGGGATCAAGACCATCCCCATGGAAAAGAAATGCAAAAAAGCAAGATGGCTGTCTGGGCAGGCCTTACAAATAGCTGTGAAAAGAAGAGAGGTGAAAAGCCAAGGAGAAAAGGAAAGATATAAGCATCTGAATGTAGAGTTCCAAAGAATAGAAAGAAGAGATAAGAAAGCCTTCCTCAGTGATCAGTGCAAAGAAATAGAGGAAAACAAAAGAATGGGAAAGACTAGAGATCTCTTCAAGAAAATTGGAGATACCAAGGGAACATTTCATGCAAAGATGGGCTCAATAAAGGACAGAAATGGTCTGGACCTAACAAAAGAAGAAGAGGTTAAGAAGAGGTGGCAAGAATACACAGAACTGTACAAATAATTTTCAAGACCAAGATAATCATGATGGTGTGATCACTCACCTAGAGCCAGACATCTTGGAATGTGAAGTCAAGTGGGCCTTAGAAAGCATCACTATGAACAAAGTTAGTGGAGGTGATGGAATTCCAGTTGAGCTATTTCAAATCCTGAAAGATGATGCTGTGAAAGTGCTGCACTCAATACACCAGCAAATTTGGAAAACTCAGCAGTGGCCACAGGACTGGAAAAGGTCAGTTTTCATTCCAATCCCAAAGAAAGGCAATGCCAAAGAATCCTCAAACTACCACACAATTGCACTCATCTCACATGCTAGTAAAGTAATGATCAAAATTCTCCAAGCCAGGCTTCAGCAATATGTGAACCGTGAACTTCCTGATGTCCAAGCTGGTTTTAGAAAAGCCAGAGGAAGCAGAGATCAAATTGCCAACATCTGCTGGATCATGGAAAAAGCAAGAGAGTTCCAGAAAAACATCTATTTCTGTTTTATTGACTATGCCAAAGCCTTTGACTGTGTGGATCACAATAATCTGTGGAAAATTCTGAAAGAGATAGGAATACCAGACCACCTGACCTGCCTCTTGAGAAACCTGTATGCAGGTCAGGAAGCAACAGTTAGAACTGGACATGGAACAACAGACTGGTTCCAAATAGGAAAAGGAGTATGTCAAGGCTGTATATTGTCACCCTACTTATTTAACTTTTATGCAGAGTACATCATGAGAAACGCTGGACTGGAAGAAGCACAAGCTGGAATCAAGATTGCTGGGAGAAATATGAATAACCTCAGATATGCAGATGACACCACCCTTATGGCAGACAGTGAAGAGGAACTAAAAAGTCTCTTGATGAAAGTGAAAGTCGAGAGTGAAAAAGAATGTTTAAACTACTGTATAATTGCACTTATTTCACATGATAGTAAGATTATGCTAAAAATCCTTCAAACTAGTCTTTAGCAGTATATGAACAGAGAAATTCTAGATGTACAAACTGGGTTTAGAAAAGGGAGAGGAACCAGAGATCAAACTGCCAAGATTCATTCGATCATAGAGAAAACAAGGGAATTACACAAAAACATCTACTTCTGCTTTATTGACTGAGCCAAAGCCTTTGACTGTGTGAATCACAACAAACTGTGGAAAATTCTTAAAGAGATGAGAATACCAGACAAACTTATCTGTCTCCTAAGAAACCTGTATGCAGGTCAAGAAGCAACATTTAGAACTGTACATCGAACAATGGACAGGTTCAAAATTGGGAAAGGAGTAAAACAAAGCTGTATATCATCACCTGCTTATTTAATTTCTATGCAGAATACATCATGTGAAATTCTGGGTAGGTTGAATCCCAAGCTGGAATCAAGATTATCAGGAGAAACATCAACAATCTCCAATATGCAGATAATTCCACTCTAATGACAGAATGTTAAGTGGAACTAAGCAGCCTCTTGATTAGGATGAAAGACAAGAGCAAAAAAGCTGGCTTGAAACTCAGCATTCCAAAAACTAAGATCATGGCATCTGGGCCCATCACTTCATGGCCAAATGAAGAGGAAAATGTGGAAGCAGTGACAGATTTTATTTTCTTTGGTTTTTAGATCACTGCAGACTGTAACTGCAGCCACAAAATAAAAGACACTTGCTCTTTGAAAGGAGAGCTATGACAAACCTTAACAGAGTACTAAAAAGCAGAGACATCACTTTGCTGATAAAGGTCCATATAGCCAAGCTATGGTTTTCCCAGTAGTTACGTACAGATGTTAGAATTGGACCATAAAAAGACTGAGCACCAAAAAATTCATGATTTTGAACTGTGGTGCTGGGGAAGACTCTTGAGGGTCCCTTGGACAGCAAGGAGATCAAACCAGTCAATCCTAGAGGAAATCAGTCCTGAATATTCATTGAAAGGACTGATGTTGAAGCTGAAGTTCCAATACTTTGGCCACATGATGCAAAGAGCTAACTCATTGGAAAAGACCCTAATGCTGTGAAAGATTGAGGGCAGGAGGAGAAAGGGGTGGCAGAGGATGAGATTGTTGGATGGCATTACTGACTCAACGGACATGAATTTGACCAAAATCTGGGAGATAGTGGAAGACAGAAAATCTTGGTATACTGTAGTCTATGTGGTTGTAAAGAGTCAGACAAGATTTAGTGACTTAACAACAACATAGTAGCTTCTGATCTTTTTGAAGTGACATAATCTAGTAGGATTTTAGTTCCTATTCCTCAGATTTTCTATATAAATGACCATGACATCTGCTAAAAAGATAATTTTACTTTTTTATTCATAATTTTTATAATTATTTTTACTTTTATTAATATAATAGCGAGGATATCAGTATAAGCTTAGAAGATACAGCCATAAGTATGCTTTTTCATAGTCATGATCTCAGCAGGAAAACATTATTTTATATTCAATACTATTATAAATGTTGGTTTGTAGATATTGCACTGTACTCAAATTTCCATTTTATCTTGTAGTGTTTCCATTTCTAATGTTCTGTACCCTATCCATGTTTTACCTTTCCTTTTTCTTTAAAATATGTGAACATATTTATAAATGCTGGTGTAAATTTATTTCTGATAATGATAACTTCTGGAATCATAATAGGATCAGTTATTGTTGACTAGTGTTTTTCCTAATTGTTATCTCATTTTGCTTGTCTACTAATTTTTTATTGTACACTGGATATTATAAATAATATCCTGTGAGTTTAGGTTATGTTGACTTATTAAATAGGTATTGGATTTTTCTGGCAGACTAATAAACTACTCTTGATCTGGCAAGTTTGGGTTTATTCTTTATCATGACAGTTTTTTCCCCCAGTTTTATCCTCAGTCTTATGGCCATTTAACATGCTGTACTTATTTTTAGAATATGTCCTTTCTTCAATCTCCACTTAAGCCTGCTGTTTTCTGTGAGGTTATTTCACTATGGCTAGACTGTATCTTCAATATGTCTCAGAACACACAGTCCCAGGTGTTTCCATTTTCTTCACATATCCACAACTGTGAACCTATAGGGAGTTCTCTGATAGGCATCTTGGAGCTGACCTCTGTATGTTGGCAACCCAGCCAAGGGCCACGAGTGTTTAGAAATTATCCATGCAGACTCTTGTCTTTCTTGCAACTTGCAAACTCCTGCAAGTCCCTCATCTATGACTTCATGCCCTGAAAGTTTCAACTATTTTAGACTCTGTAACTTCAGCGATATGCAGGATTTTGGTTGGGCTTGACTCCCAGGGTCATAGTTTGAAAAATTACCTCATACAGAAACAGAGGATAAACTTGGGGTTTAGTTTATATGTTTCCCTCCTCAAGGATTACTATTCTACCATATTTGTTGTCCAGTGTTTAGAAGCTATTGCCTCATATATTTTGTCCAATTTTATAGTTGTTTGTGGAAGAAATAATAACTGCTGGTGACTCCATCATGGTTAGAAGCAGAATCCCTTTTAACTCAACTGTTATTTTACTTTTACAGAGTTACATAATAAGGAGAGAATAAAGCATTGTACCTTCATGAATTTAAAAATAAATGATTAATTATAATGTGAAACATGGCAGCATCACATCATTATCCACAGGAAATTTCCAGAATTTTTATTGCTGGCATGTTCCATCTAAGAAGCAGTATCTCTGAAAATTCATGAGTAGCCCTAGAACTAGAGAAGATTAACTACTGACTCTCTTTGAGTAAAGCTTTCAAGTGGGCTAAAACATGACATAAGTGATAAAATGATTTTAAAAATGTTACAAATAAACATTTTTCTTTTATAAAATTAATGATCCCTTAATAGGGTTGGTTGTGCTATGGAGAAAGGAAAGAGAATGCATAAAGTGCCACAGATGGTTAGATAATTCTTGGGGTTCTTGTGAAAAAACAAAGGAAAAAAAGGAAAAGGAACACAAAGGGGGATAGAAACAAAAACTATCGTTTAACTATGGTTTGGACCCTTCACTAAAGTATCCATTCTTATCCATATTGCTCCTAAAATTTAGTTACTTATTTCCAAAAACTAGCTTGTATTTTTTCCTAGTCCATTAGCCTTAGCTCCATATGTGAAATCTTGATTCTATTAGCCTGCCACACCGGCTACATTTTGCAAATATGGTGCTTCAAAGGCTTTCTTTCCTAGGAGTAGTGACATCAAAATTTTGCCAAGACTTGGATTGCTAGTTTATTTTATAGTGACATTAAGCCATTCTGACAAGTGCTTAATTATTATATGTTCCTCTATAAATGTTGTTTCTGACAATATGCGTAAATCAAATAAATTAAAGCAATATAGGCTATTAGTTTTCCATTCTGGTTGACATCTGTGATATTCATTAATAAATATTTTAGTACATTTACAGACAATGATAAAAGACAGCATCATTAATGCTAGGGTAATTTTCTCCCAAAGGATATACTAGGCAGCTGCTTACCTCTAACAAAGTAAAATCTAAGGCCATGATTTTACACTTTGTCCTACAGTTATAATAGTCTAAATATACTGTACTAATATATGCTAAGAACAGGCATAATGTACTGCTCTGCAGTGTGGTACAGAAGAAGGATCATTATAGCCATCAGGGGTCACATATTTCAGTCCCAAGTTCTGTGATGTCTTGTAAATTATTTCTCTTATTCAGATCTTAGTTTCTTCATCTATAAAGTCAAAGTCTGGAACCAAATGAACTCTAAAGATATTTCTATAACTAGAATTCTGAAATTTTGTGTTCTGCTTTTTCTTTATTGGGAATCTAGCTGATAGGTAGTGATTATTCTTTCTCATTTCATTAAGACCAGGCCTTGTCTACACTCCCCATCTGTCCCCCAGCCTCTGAGTATTAATTGTGAGATCTGGTTGGGGCTACTTGAATTATATGCAATTGTAGTATAGAAAACCAGTCAAAGATTGATTCTTCTACAATCTAAAAGCTGAACTGAACTTCAGTTTGTTTTTTTGAATACACCAGTTTTCCCAGGTTCCTCAAATATGATGAGATGGATGGGTAGGTGTAAAGCGAAAAGTGAGGAAAATGGGTAAAAGGGGAAAAAAATGTTTACTTCGCTTATCTAATTAACATTTGCTGAAGTGCCTGCAACATGCTAAGCACTGTGCCAGGTGCTGTACTAGTAACTGAGGATACAAAGACGAATAAGACAGTACCTGCTCTCTAAAAACTCACAGCCTAGTGTTAGAGTCAGAGAGTTAAATGATATTTATACTGTAATGTGATATGAGCAGCACTTAACTTTTATGAGAACTTAAAATGTGCCAGACTCTTTGCTTCCAGCTCTACAAGTATCATCTCATCAATTACCAAAAAGTGATCCATAAAGTATGTATATTGTTATCACATTCAGTTTTCTATAAATAAAGAAACAAGTACAAAATTAGTTAAAATTACTCTTTACACACAGGCCCTTCTGGTCCTTGCTGTCTCATTGTTTCTCAGCATCCTTTTTCAACGTTTTTTCCAGTTAATAATTCTCTGCTTCTACTTCTGTTTCACATTCCAAAAAGCATCTGACTGGAAAGTTTTAGCAGTATCATATGCTTTGGTAACAGCCTGGCTTTAGGTGCTCTCACTTCACTTAGATTTGGATTTTGTCAAACAGTAGATTCGTGACTTCTGAGCCAGATGCCTTCTACCTTGTGCAATCATGTATGACAAGCAAGAAGGGTAATGTGGTATAGAAAGAGGCTGCTCCCTTGAACAAGACAAAATTCCATGGAAGACTGCTGTGTGCAATAGGCTGTGTGATTGTCTTACTCAGTTTAAAAGGTAAGGATGAATTTTTCAAATAGTGGAACATATCAACGGCGTAGTGTGCTCTAAGACTGATCTTGCAAGTGAAAGTGTTAGTCGTTCAGTCGTCTCTTACTCTTTGTGAGTCCATGGACTGTAGCCTGCCAGGC
Organism: Ovis aries; assembly: GCF_016772045.2. Lineage (NCBI taxonomy): Eukaryota > Metazoa > Chordata > Mammalia > Artiodactyla > Bovidae > Ovis > Ovis aries. The sequence goes on from NC_056055.1 coordinate 19,245,770, forward strand.
CCCTCTGTCCATGGAATTTTCCAGGCAAGAATACTGGAGAGGGCAGCCATTCCCTTCTCCAGGGGTTCTTCCCAACCCAGGGATAGAACTCAGGTCTCATATATTACAGGCAGATTCTTTACCATCTGAGCTACCAGGGAAGCCATTTGAGATTGATCATAAATAAATGCAATGCAGTAACACTAAGCATAGAAACTTAAAAAAATAAACCAGTTAACCATTTATGGGATCTAAGTGAAAATACTTCCCTAAAGCAATTATGTTTAGTAAATATCTCAGCATAAATATTTCAGGTATAAGTTGAATGAGTTTTTCTATATTCAAGTTGTGATGAACAAGTTACTTTTAAAAATATTCACATACTTTTGTTCTGTTGCATTCTTGCAGTTCTAGTTCTGAAGCAAAACCATGATATCTAGGATACAGTGTCATGTTTTAATTTGATCATTTGGAACCATTCAGTATAATTGATACAGAATTTAGATCTTAGCATTTGAGCAATGCCTTAGTTCTCTGAGGACTCATACTCAGTGAAGATTCTCAAGGATTACACAATTCTCTCCTCCTGTCCAATTAATTGTTCTTCTACATTACCTTGGATCACCTTCCTTAACATTCTACAAGTGTCTGTGTGCCTGTATGCTCAAACATGTCTGACTCCACAGGCAATGCTATGGACTGTAACCTGCCAGGATCCTCTGTCCATGGAACTTTCCAGGCAAGAATACTGGAGTGGGTTGCCATTACCTACTCTAAGGGGCCTTCCTAACCCAAGGATTGAACTCCCACCTCCTGGGAGTTCAACCTTCCTGGGAGTTTCACTGGGGAAACCTCCACAAGTGTATGGCTCTATTTTTCTGGCATGCAGATTTTATTTATTTATTTATTTATATGCAGATATTTAATTTGGGGAGGACATAGAGATTCAGAACATTTTGTTAATTCTGAGAAGTGTGAGAAAATAACATTATTGGGATTCTACTAATCACAGAATGTCAGAATGGGTATAATGCACTCCCTCACTCTCTTAAGAAATGGGGTCAAAGAAGCAGCAAAGGATACATTTGTACTTAATGGTGAAATGGTTTATTTTAACTAGCTGTGCTCCTGTTAGTAGAGTGATTGATAGCAGAATCTAATTGCTATAAAACTCAATCCACAGCTATGCAAAATGAGAATTTATTATTAGAAGAGTAATTATTACACTTAGGATTATTGTCATCAATGATTTTACACTGTCAACATAGTAACTCTCATTATACACCTGAATTAACATCAAATTTTAAATGGAAATAAAATTGCTGGTAGTTTATCCTTTTTCATAGAAACTGCATAAGTCTCTAGGAGTTCAGATTGGTTCAAGGAATTTGAAGTTCATTGTCTAATGGGCCCAGCAGATAACATAAATGAATGCAGTTTACTTCGTGCATAAATGCTGGAACTTGCAAACTGGAAATTGGATCCCCCATTTAAAGAGTCAGCTACTCTGCAGATAACTCTTAAGAATTATTTCAAAGAAATAGTTATGCCAAAGAAAATGGAGACTTCCTTAATGATCCAGTAGTTAGGACCTGTACTTTCACTGCCAAGGGCCTGGGTTCAATCCCTGGTTGGGGAACTAAAATCCCACAAGTCCATGGTGTGGCCAAAAAGAAAATCCCAAAAGGGTCATATCATGCAAAATGCTGTCCCAATATTCCCAGTCTGATTTTTTCAAGAGAAGCCCAAAATTTAGATTTGGGTGAAAAATCCTATTATAAACCTAAGTTCAATTTTTAAAACTGTATGGGTCAAAGAAAACATGTTTGTCAAGTGAAATTAGGCTTTCCCATTTGAGATGTTTGATTTAACATCTGACTTGATATCCGATATGCCCATCTCATAACTACAATTATTTAGAAGTTGCTCTGGATATTAGCAAAGGACTTTAGAAACAGAATGGGTGGAGAAAAAATTTTTCCTTTATAACTGTTCCTTACTTATGTTTTCAATGCTCACTTCTACCCACCTTCTATCACAATCTAATTTTGCTATCAATGTTAGCTGAATTTAGGGCAATTCTCTCTTGAGGTATACTTTGCATAGTTGTGCTTTGAATGACTGTTTTGAGGTTATATATTCATATAATTTTGTTTTGTTTTTTGCTTGTTTGTTTTTGGCTGTGCAGGGTCTCAGTTTTGCCATGTGGAATCTAGTTCTCTAATCAGGGATTGAACCCTGGCCCCCTGCATTGGGAGTATGGCATCTTAGCCACTGGACCACTAGGAAAGTTCCTATGTTCATATTATTAACTTTACTTCTATGTTCTCAGAGAGATCTCATTGGTCAAGTGCAAATGCTTTCTAGAAATGAAACCATTGCAAGAATTAATTGTGTGAAAAAAAGAGTTTTCAAATCTTATGCACTGATAAAAGTTCTACCTCCAAACTTGAAAGATTATTTCTTAATTGGGCTGGTTAATGAGGATATTATTGATCATTTGTTGCCAGGGTCCAGCCCCGGTGGATCCAGGGAATTTGAAGGTGGGGATGGCCTCGGTGTCTTTGGAAATAACTTACTTAATTACAGATAGAGAGGGATTAGAAGATTAGCAGAGAAAAGAGGCTGAATAACTTGGTTCACATGGGATACCAATCACCACCTACACAGGCCACAGGCGTCTTCCCATTCTCCCGAATGAGAGGAGGCACTGAGGACCCCCGGTCCGATCTTAGAAGCCCAGGAAAAATTAATAAGCTTTGTGGGTACCCATGCACCAGATGGGAATTCAGCCAGAAAATGGTAGGAGAGAAAAAGGGGCTGAGTAACTTGGTTTACGTGGGATACCAATAAAATTCCAAGACAAGGAATTTGCACCATCTACGTTGGGCCACCGGTGCCACTTGAATATCGGAAGGCGCCCCTCCTTGGGCTCCTTCTCACGTGGGCTTGAAAACCAGAGCAAATAAGTAGACTTGGAGGGCACCCACGCTCCAGATGGGAATTCAGCCAGAAAAACGGGGAGCAGAAAAGAACGACATGAGGGAATCAGTCTTTCCAGAAACTGATCCAATTTCTTTATTTTTGGGTTTGCTTATATACCTTTTGTTACACATAGGGATGAATACAGTGTCAAGCGGGGGTCAGCAGTCCTGACCTTTATCAAAATCAGGTGCTTCACATAAATGTATAAAAAAAGGTCTTAGGAATATTACATCATCTTCTGGCCATGAGACCCGCTGACATTTTATGATCCTTTCTTTCTGATAACCAAAAAACTTATTTCTTCCAAGGGTGTTTTTTCTTAAACCAGGCACCACCCTCCAAATAAAGTTACATTCCTATAGGGTGAGGGTGTAGTGAGTTACAATCAAGAAAGGAATTTATTTAACCCAAGGTTAACATGATTAATCTTAAAGGTTAATACTTATTTCTCCTATATGCTTAAAGGTTAATACTTATTTCTCCTATATGTTAGTTATATTCATTATAAGGGCAGGGAACATGGAGATTTAGCAGCAAACATCAGCCCAACAAATGAAAATCCTTTCATCAATGCTCCCCTTAAGATCTATTTAGTCTCAAGATAGTGATAAAGTTACATTTTTACATAGCAAGGACACAGTGATTAATAACAAAGCACAGTGATCTATTACAAAAGAGAAAATCCATTAACTCAAAAAGTCTAGTATTGCTAACATCAAAAACTGCTATATTTCCTTTTCTATATTCCAAATACATTGATTAATATATTCCCAGGTGCCTAAGGATATGGAGGCCTGGTGGCAATCATTGACTCAAAAAGAAGAAAAGCCCTATGCTAATTAAGACTCAAAATACTCCAAAACTCTCTGTGCTGTTTATGGTTAAGAGGTAGTAAACAATCATGTGGCAGGAGTACGGCTAATCCTGTCACACAAGCTAGTCTGTCAGCAGAGAGGTTTGACCTGAGACATCCTTGTCCCACCCAGGGGAGGGAATTAGCAGCAATTATTGACACAACAAATGAAAAACCCTTCACCAATATAATTCCTAACCAACCCACTATACTAATAATTTCTAACTCCCCCGAAGAATTTGCCTTTAGTAAGTCTAAAACATCTCGGGCCTCTCAGATTGGGAGGCTGTAAACAATCACATGTGGCTGGACGAACCTATACAGGTGGGCTAGATAACCTTCAGAGGAGTCCGTAACCTTCCTTGTCACGCCCAGGAATTTTTATTGCCTTGGAGCTGCACGTTTACTCCTTCTCCGAGAGAAACAGTTATGGGGGAGAGCCCCCCGTAAAGTCAGAGGTGTAGGTGAGAGCATAAAACAGACTCTGGCTTTGGGGTTAGATGCTCGGGAACAGGGGGTTTCCTGAGGTTTGATAACGCCTTTGCGTATGCAAAGCCTCCATCCTCATGACCTTTGCCATGGGCGGAGTTCCTTACGCTGGCCCCCAGAAATTTGTTCTTCTAAAAAGTAGTGGGTAATGTCAATACAAATTTGCAGGCCGCACCATGCCCATTTATGCAACAGACAAGGATTCCATGTGATCATCATAACAAATGGACCTTGATTTTCTATCTATATGCACCTGTAAAAGAAGGCTAGAATGCTCAACTCATGCATTGGGATTTTTCCCCCAATTTCTTGGTTCCTAATCACCATACTGTACTGTTTTGAGAAACAATAGAAGTTTGTTTTGTCTTGTTTTTTTGAAGGTCCTTGTGATTTAGAGATATCCTAGGAGGCAATGGAGGCTACAGGCTCATCCATATGCATTATCTTATTTTGTTCCCTTTCCTTCTCTTAGTCCCATTACTCAGGGAAAGTCAGATTTATTCTTTAAGTGCTGAATTATGATCACATTGGTTCAAATCCTGGTGATTGATTTATTCATGGATTCTAGGCCCTCTAGCAGTTATCTATCCCATGACTCCAAAGTTTTCTCCCCTGGGTACTCATTTGCTGATTTTCAGTTAGAAAAAAACTACATAGCTCCCAGTCTAAAGCAATTACCCATGACTTTATTTCATATGCTCTTTTTCCTCAACATCATTATGTTTAATGTTTCTGCTAAATTCCCTGCATGGTTTCATTCATATTCACTTAGGGAAAACAAGATTCATGATCTGATATTTAATATTCCAGTTTTACATCAACTTTTTTACATGTCTCTGAGGGTCAATATCTTCTCCTAATTCCATAGTGTACTGAATCCTTTCATGCTCTATATAGATGCATATGTTAGGATGGTAAGACAAATTCTATACACTATTGCATTTTCCCCCATAGGGACTTGTAAAATACGACATAATTCTTATTAAACTTATTTTTCATTCATTCAAAAGTATTTATTTCATGTACTTACTGCCGGGTGGTAGAAAAGATTCATTCCTACTTTTACGTAGGTTATAATCCAGTGGGTGAGATAGTTATGTTCATGAGAAGCTATAATAAAGTTAGACCAAAATTTTCCCTGAGAGAAGTATGACCAAAATGCTGTAGGGCACACAATGATTAATTCTGACTTGGGGCATTGGGAGAAATCTAATAGTTGACTGTGGAACGAATTTTAACATTCATTTGATAAAGTCATTTTTTCAAAGAATCTTGCTTCTTACATAAACACTAGAAATCATGTCTTCCAAAAAGTAAATAAGCTGTGAAGAATGCTGAGTGCCGAAGAATTGATGCTTTGGAACTGTGGTGTTGCAGAAGACTCTTGAGAGTCCCTTGGACTTCAAGGAGATCCAATCAGTCCATTCTGAAGGAGATCAGCCCTGGGTGTTCTTTGGAAAGAATGATGCTAAAGCTGAAGCTCCAGTACTTCGGCCCCCTGATGCGAAGAGTTGACTCATTGGAAAAGACTCTGATGCTGGGAGGGATTGGGGGCAGGAGGAGAAGGGGACGACAGAGGATGAGATGGCTGGATGGCATCACGCACTTGATGGACGTGAGTCTGAGTGAACTCCGGGAGATGGTGATGAACAGGGAGGCCTGGCATGCTGCAATTCATGGGGTCGCAAAGAGTCGGACACGACTGAGCTATTGAACTGAACTGAACTGAATTAGACATAGAAAATGCCCTCCCTCAATGTTGCCATTAATAGTAATGGACGATGAAAAATTCCATTCTTCCACATCAATTCATTACTATATTAATGAGACAATATGCCAGATATTCCTCATGGAAACACAGAAAAGGTGAAAATGAGACGTAGGGGTTGAGATTTTTAACTTGTAAGTCTTAATATAATAAAACAGAGTATATATTCTATAATTTATCAGAAAAGTTAGCTCTTAGAATTTTTAATGTCTCTTTTTCTTGTGATATTTAGGCTTCACTCTCCCTGCTGCTACTGCTAAGTCACTTCAGTCGTATCCGACTCTGTGCAACCCCGTAGATGGCAGCCCACCAGGCTCCCCCTAGTTTACCCTTAAAGTAAATCCTCTCAAGGGATTCTCACTAGGTACTTTAAGGCTGCAGTGCATGATGAAATAAAGAAAGAAATTTACCTTGCTTTATTTCATGATTGTTATTTGTGCTTTTAAGTGGCTCTATTTTAAAATCAACATAGCCTTAACAATTCTAAAAATTAGTTAACATTTTGAGTACATTTATGCCAGAAAAGAGTGTGGTTGTGATTTATCTGCATTCTATTGCAATGCCTTCCTCCCATGCCTAGTTCTAGATGACCAACTTTTTTTTTCCCATTATTGCTTTCACCTTTTAACTCTTAGTTGAATATAACATAGAATATGTTACTTCCAAAGTGAGTAGAGGAAAAAGGCAGCCTAGCCTTGAGCCAGATAATACTGTAACCATTAAGAATTTAGTCTGAAACCTGGGTATGTCATGTCAGTTGTTTATATTAGAGGCAAACCCTATATCTGCTAAAAAAAAAAAGCTACCAGATCACTTCGAAATACTTTTCCACCCACCACATCTGGAAGAATGTATACATAGAAAAGCTGGGGTTCTCTTTAAACCCTTGTGAAATTCTTAATGAGTGCTGATGGAAACATTGTTCATTTTTACCACACATACAGAGCTAAGATTTGTGTTTACCTGCCCTGGTTCTTGGATCTGCTGTGTGCTTGAAGATGCTCAAATATGTTCTGCCTTCCAGGGTCATTCTGACTACTTTGAAAGTTTTCTGTTTTACATCAAAGGGTTCTTCAAAATTGCTGCTTTCTGTAGTTATTCAGTTGGGGAAATTGACTGGTAATTACAGTTATAAATCTTGATTCTCTCACTCTCTCACTGTTTTGGGCCTCCAAGTCCCTAGTTCTATGTCTATTGACACCTGAATCCTGAACTCCAGTTTTTGTCTGCTTAGTCTGACAAAACCCAGTTCAGTATCTCACACTTCCAGCTGTCTTCAAAATATTAGCTATTTTGAGGCCATTATTATTTGTTCATAATAAGCTATTTAACTGATATTAGCTTATATCTGAATGGGTAGATACAACTAGGGAAAAAAGAAATCCCAGTTGTTGAGATCACATCTCTTAGTTTCCTTTAGCTCTTGAATCTTGGCCCCTGAATTATTCATGAGCTTGTTAGCTCATCCATACATTCAAGTAGGTGTTATTTTTATATTTTTTCCATTTTTTCCAGTTATTATCAAAGGGAGGATTGGATTAAGTTGTCTAATTGCCATTATAGAAAGCAGAATTCTCCCTTTTCAACTGATACATAGAGTACTCTAACCTTGAATGTTAATAATTACAGTTTTTGACATATGTACACCCCTGTAAATCACCATCCAGAGAATAACTAGAATACCTTTAGCACTCCATTAGACACCTTTTTATCTGTCCCTAGACCATATTCCCTATGAGATGACTACAATTCTGACTGTTATAATCATTGATTAACTTTGTTTTTGAGGTAAATATAAATAGAATCATATGGAATATGTACTTTCATGTGTCCAGATTGTTTGAACATATCTATGATTTTACCTACACTTTTGTACATACTAGTAGTTCACTTTTTGTTTCTGTGCAGCATTTTGTTGTATCAATATACCATAATTCATATGCCATTTCCTTCTTGATGGGCATCTAGTTTTAACTACTTTGAATAAAGATGCTATGAACCTTTTGTACAAGTTTTGATGGTCAGATGTACTCACTTCTTTTGTGAATACATTAACAGTGAAACTTCTTGTTCGTAGGGGAGGCAAATATTCAGGATGAACAGAAACTGCCAGTTTTTCAAAACAGGTTTATTATACTATATTCCCACCTGCAAGGTATGAGATTTCTTTCTCTCCTATAGGTTACTTGTTTGTCTTCTTCTGTATGGAATATTTCTTTGCTTTCTATTTCTCATTTCCTTTGATTATGTACCTTGCTCATTATCTAACAAAGCTGGGAGTATAGAATTTACATAGTATTTTTGCTGCTTGGTCCAATTTCCTACTCCTAACAGTAACTTCTGGACTTTTAGCTCACATTTCCTAAGCATGGTTGTTGTTGTTCAGTCGCTCAGTCGTATCCAGCTCTTTGCAATCCCGTGAACTGCAGCACACCAGGCTTCCCTGTCCTTCACTATCTCTCAGAGTTTGCTCAAACTCATATTGGCTCAGCTTAACTTTTCTGCCAGCTCACCAGAAGGGTCTGTATTGAGGCAAGTAGTTTGATTTTCTTCTCTCAGATTTCAACTCTGACGAATGAGATGCAGTTAATGGGGAAAGTATTGTTTACATATATGGTTGCTATATCAATGAGTTGAAGAAGGTGGTCTATATCATGTTTATTTTGTACTTTATACCAAGGACTCATATCCATTTTTCAAGACAGGACAGAATCCAAAATTTCAGTGCAATATTCTATAGTCAGTTTATCCCTATTTTCTCTTCCAGTTCCATATATCCATAATCATTATTGATACAATTTTTACTCTAATTGTTACAGGTAATTATCACATAAGCAATTTGACTCTTTAAAAATAAGTTAAAATCTATAAGGTAGCAATTTTATAACTAAATGAGTATCAAATAGTAAGGCTTTGTTCAAGCATGCTCAACTAGATAGTGCTGGGATTTGATAGAAGACTCTATTTTCTCTAGCTCATATCCCACATTTTTTTCAACTACTAAATTATCATTCTGCATCTAATCTAACCTTTGTGTGATCCAAATGTTGACACGAATTTACCTTAGCCAAATGAATTTGTAGATATTCAAATAAATATTCTCAGTACATTTTAAATTGTCTAATGAAAGTTAGAAAGAAGTGCTTGCATTTATTAGGGTATCTTTTATAATCAGATATTTAATGAAGGTTGTTGTTTGGGTATCTCTCATTATTTTTCTAACATTTCCTACAAATCACTAACAAATATTGCTTGATGTCTTTTTGGTGAAGAACATATTTCTAGGATTTACAAAAAAGAAGAAAAACCCCACCTCTATGAATCACTGATTTATACTTTGGCCCATTCATTCCAAACACATCCACTGAGTACAATGTCAGTTTATATAGTTCAATATTTAATAGGTTTCTGAAATCTCTGGTATGTATATACATTCTATTAATACCCTGTAGACTATTTACTTTCTCCAATCATTCATATGGGCTTTTTCTTGCCAAATGTTAATGTGACATCTGCTGTACCTAATTCCAGTAAATATCAGGAACTTTTATGCATACAGTTTATCATAAATATGCCATCAATTTGTTCTGAGACATGTCACTTGTGTAAATAGCCTAGGGTTTTTATTTGTTAAGATTTGCATCAAGTGAAAACTAAACACTTTATTTCAAAGGTTTTGGACTTTCAATCCAGATGTTTATAATCTGTCATTCTATTTACTGACCTTGCCAAATTAAGGTTGAGCATTAATTGGCAGCATTCATAAATTCACAGCAGAGAGAGAAATACTATCAAAGGTTGATAATATATGATATTGTTGTTGTTGTTTCCTATCCCTTCTCCAGTGGATCTTCCCGACCCAGGAATCGAACTGGGGTCTCCTGCATTGCAGGTGGATTCTTTACCAACTGAGCTATCAGGGAAGCCCATTTAGTTGTTAAATCATGTCCAACTCTTGTGAGCCCATGGAGCTTTCCAGTCTTCCAGGCTCCTCTGTCAATGGGATTTTCCAGGTAAGAATACTGGAGTGGGTTTCCATTTCCTTCTCCAGGGGCTCTTTCTGACCCAGGGATCGAATCTGTGTTTCCTGCACTGCCAGGTGGATCCTTTACCACTGAGTCACCTGGGAAGCCCTATATATGATGTCAGTTTTTAATAAAATAAGGCAGCAAAAAGTTCAATCTGGAAGGAGCAAACCATAATAAAAAAGAAAAATCTCATTTTTTAAATGGTAATGGATACATGAGACCAATCGGGCTTTCATGCCTGCTTTAAGGATTAATGTACTTCTATCATTAAAAAAAAAAAACAAAAACAAAAAACTCACATCGACAGCGTTTGATGGGCTACAGTCCATGGAATAGCAAAAGCTGGACGCAACTGAGCATCTGAGCATGCATGGACATAAAGAAGATGATATTAATATAAGACAGATTTTAATATTAGCCAAGGTAAAGATTTTTTTTTACTTTATATGATAAAAAAAAGGTTCAGACAAGTAAAATATACTGCAAGACTGAAGTTGACACTGTAGTGAACCTCACTGGTTATGCTTTATTACTCAGTCAAGAGCCCCAAGTTAGACACAAAGCTGTATCCTATGTTCTCTCCATTAATTTTCACCAGGAGCTTATTCTGATGGTATCCAGTAACTATTTGTTTCAACATTCAGAAAACGAAGATCATGCCATCTTGTCCCATCACTTCATGGGAAATAGATGAGGAAACAGTAGAAACAGTGTCAGACTATTTTTTTTGGGCTCCAAAATCACTGCAGATTGTGATTGCAGCCATGAAATTAAAAGACACTTACCCCTTGGAAGAAAAGTTATGACCAACCTAGATAGTATATTCAAAAGCAGAGACATTACTTTGCCGACTAAGGTCCATCTAGTCAAGGCTATGCTTTTTCCTGTGGTCATGTATGGATGTGAGAGTTGGACTGTGAAGAAGGCTGAGTGCCAAAGCATTGATGCTTTTGAACTGTGGTGTTGCAGAAGACTCTTGAGAGTCCCTTGGACTGCAAGGAGATCCAACCAGCCCATTCTGAAGGAGGTCAGCCCTGGGTGTTCTTTGGAAGGAATGATGCTAAAGCTGAAGCTCCAGTACTTTGGCCACCTCATGCGAAGAGTTGACTCATTGGAAAAGACTCTGATGCTGGGAGGGATTGGGGGCAGGAGGAGAGGGGGACGACAGAGGATGAGATGGCTGGATGGCATCACGGACTCGATGGACATGAGTCTGAGTGAACTCCGGGAGATGGTGATGGCCAGGGAGGCCTGGTGTGCTGCAATTCATGGGGTCGCAAAGAGTTGGACATGACTGAGCGACTGAAATGAACTGAACTGAACTGAACCGAACTATTTGTTGCCAGAAGAAAACTATTTATCTGACATTTTAAATTATCCAAAATTCCAATTTTTTATAAAAGCAGAACATAGGAGCATAAGAATTTTGGCTAGCTCATTTCAATTCCCTTTATACCTGGCTTCCAAAATATAAGGGAAAATTTTGTTAGTTCTTAATTTTTTCCTTACTCACTGATCTTTTCAGGTTTTCTCTCTGCTACGAAAACTACGGTAATTCACATTTTCCTACTATATTGTTAAAATTATATAGTTTTTTAATGTTTGGAGGAAAGAGTGTCACATAATAGCATCAGAAAAACAAAAAGTTCTAATCTGTTGTTATCATTATTAGTTTCTTATTTGTTAATTCACATTTCCCTTAATTTGTTTATTGGATTTTCCACGGCAAATCTTTCTTTAAAATCATCTCCCTAAAAACAACAAATAAGATTGGATATCCAGATGCTATCTAAGCAAGATAGAATACCAAACACTGATTACTAAGACTAGTTTTAAGGTAAAATACTTTTGATTCTTATTTTTATATGCTATAGGAAGGCTATATCTTGGTTCATATTACTTGAATACATTCTTTTTTTTTTTTTGCCACTTTAAGTAAGTGTAAAAGGAATGTGTGTGGGTGAAGAAAGTGTGTGGTTTTTGTGAGCTACACAATTATTAAAATGCTTGTATTTTATAGATAATTCTCAATTACCAACCTCTAGTTTTCTCTGTGAAACAGACTTCAGTGACTCTGGGTAGAAGTTATACTGATATGGACAGGTGAGACAGGAGCATTCATGACAGAGAAATTCAACTGTGTATGTCTTTTCCTTCCTCTTCTTCTCCCCCCCCCCAAAAGGAAAAGAGTAATTTTACCCTAAAGCAGCAATTTCCAAATGTTTTGGTCTGTTTTGGCCTCCTTTACACTGTTAAATATTACTGAGTATCTCTCAAAGCTTTCTTTTAGGTGAGTTAGTATGTAAATTATTGTTATTGTCCAGTAACTCAATTGTGTTCAACTCTAGTGACTCCATGGACTGTAGCCTGCTAGAACCACCAAGCTTCTCTGTCCATGGGATTTCACAGAGAGGAATACTGGAGTGGGTTGCCATTTCCTTCTCCAGAGAATCTTCCTGACCCAGGGATTGAATCCATGTCTCCTGCATTGCAGTAGGATTCTTTACCGCTGAACCACTGGGGAAGCCCACAGTGTAAATTACCACTATCAAAATTATACTGTCAAAATTAAACTTTAAAAGTTAAAAATAAATATTTATCAGTTCATTTGAAAGTAACCAAGGTGAACTCACTTCATGTACAAATTTTCAGTTTTTCTGAAGAAACAACTTTTTCCAAAGCAAAAGTTATATATGATCAGAGTGGTATTTTTGCAAATGTCTTAAATGTCTTGATAGAAGACAACTGAGTTCTTATGTCTGCTTCTGAGTTCAGTCTTCTGAGAGACCATTTATTATGTAGTCTCTGGGAGCTTACACTATCCAGTCCTGAAAAGAAGAGTGAAAAAGGCAAATATGAATGTTATAATAGTTCTGATCTAGCAGAGCCAGTGAGAGAGAATCATTGTTCTAAAGTGAAATATCAATCTGTTCCAGTGTGCAAAAGAAAACCATGGAGAGCAATTTGGAAGTGGATTGTATTTGCCTTAGTTCAGAAGACCTCTCCACTCTTGCCTGGAAAATTCCATGGATGGAGGAGCCTGGAAGGCTACAGTCCATGGGGGTCACAAAGAGTCGGACACAGCTGAGCTACTTCACTCACTCAATCAGAGGACCTCAGTATGCAAGTAAGTCATGGAATATATTAAAATTTTAGCAACATTTGACTAATTCTTGATGAGCTGGCTTTCTTGGTATACTGATTGCAGCCTAATCTATCATATGGATAGCTGTCATCTGCCTAGATGCCAAAATTCTATATCTTATAGAAAAATTTTCATTTCATTGTTCAGTTCAGTTCAGTTGCTCAGTCGTGTCCGACTCTTTGCTACCCCATGAATTGCAGCACGCCAGGCCTCCCTGTCCATCACCATCTCCCGGAGTTCACTCAGACTCACGTCCATCGAGTCCATGATGCCATCCAGCCATCTCATCCTCTGTCGTCCCCTTCTCCTCCTGCCCCCAATTCCTCCCAGCATCAGAGTCTTTTCCAGTGAGTCAACGCTTCGCATGAGGTGGCCAAAGTACTGGAGCTTCAGCTTTAGCATCATTCCTTCCAAAGAAATCCCAGGGTTGATCTCCTTCAGAATGGGCTGGTTGGATCTCCTTGCAGTCCAAGGGACTCTCAAGAGTCTTCTGCAACACCACAGTTCAAAAGCATCAATTCTTTGGCACTCAGCCTTCTTCACAGTCCAACTCTCACATCCATACATGACCACAGGAAAAACCATAGCCTTGACTAGATGGACCTTAGTTGGCAAAATAATGTCTCTGCTTTTGAATATGCTATCTAGGTTGATCATAACTTTTCTTCCAAGGGGTAAGCATATTTTAATTTCATGGCTGCAGTCACCATCTGCAGTGATTTTGGAGAGCAAAAAAATAAAGTCTGACACTGTTTCCACTGTTTCCCCATCTATTTCCCATGAAGTGATGGGACCAGATGCCATGATCTTCGTTTTCTGAATGTTGAGCTTTAAGCCAACTTTTTCACTCTCCTCTTTCACTTTCATCAAGAGGCTTTTTAGTTCCTCTTCACTTTCTGCCATAAGGGTGGTGTCATCTGCATATCTGTGGTTATTGATATTTCTACCTGCAATCTTGATTCCAGCTTGTGTTTCTTCCAGTCCAGCGTTTCTCATGATGTATTCTGCATATAAGTTAAATAAGCAGGGTGACTATATACAGCCTTGACGTACTCTTTTTCCTAATTGGAACCAGTCTGTTGTTCCATGTCCAGGTCTAACTGTTGCTTCCTGACCTGCATACAGATTTCTCAAGAGGCAGGTTAGGTGGTCTGGTATTCACATCTCTTTCACAATTTTCCACAGTTTATTGTGATCTACACAGTCAAAGGCTTTGGCATAGTCAATGAAGCAGAAATAGATGTTTTCTGGAACTCTCTTGCTTTTTTGATGATCCAGCAGATGTTGGCAATTTGATCTCTGGTTCCTCTGCCTTTTCTAAAACCAGCTTGAACATCAGGGAGTTCACGGTTCACGTATTGCTGAAGCCTGGCTTAGAGAATTTTGAGCATTACTTTACTAGCATGTGAGATGAGTGCAATTGTGCGGTACTTCAAACACACTCTTCCAACAACACAAGGGAAGACTCTACACATGGACATCACCAGATGGTCAACACCGAAATCAGATTGATTCTATTCTTTGCAGCCAAAGATGGAGAAGCTCTATACAGTCAACAAAAACAAGACCTGGAGCTGACTCTGGCTCAGATCATGAACTCCTTATTACCAAATTCAGAGTCAAATTGAAGAAAGTTGAGAAAATCGCTAGACCATTCAGGTATGACCTAAATCAAATCCCTTATGATTATACAGTAGAAGCGAGAAATAGATTTAAGGGCCTAGATCTGATAGACAGACTGCGTGATGAACTATGGAAAGAGGTTTGTGACATTGTGCAGGAGACAGGAATCAAGACCATCCCCATGGAAAAGAAATGCAAAAAGCAAAATTAATGTCTGGGGAAGGCTTACAAATAGCTGTGAAAAGAACAGAAGTAAAAAGCAAAGGAGAAAAGGAAAGATATAAGCATCTGAATGCAGAGTTCCAGAGAATAGCAAAAAGAGATAAGAAAGCCTTCTTCAGTGATCAATGCAAAGAAATAGAGGAAAACAACAGAATGGGAAAGACTACAGATCTCTTCAAGAAAATTAGAGATACCAAGGGAACATTTCCTGCCAACCTGGGCTCGATAAAGGGCAGAAATGTATGAACCTAACAGAAGAAGGAGAGATTAAGAAGAGGTGGCAAGAATACATGGAAGAACTGTACAAAAAACATCTTCACGACCCAGATAATCATGACTATGTGATCACTCATCGAGCCAGACATCATGGAATGTGAAGTCAAGTGGACATTAGAAAGCATCACTATGAACAAAGCTAGTGGAGGTGATGGAATTCCAGTTGAGCTATTTCAAATCCTGAAAGATGATGCTGTGAAAGTGCTGCACTCAATATGCCAGCAAATTGGGAAAAGTCAGCAGTGGCCACAGGACTGGAAAAAGTCAGTTTTCATTCCAATTCCAAAGCAAGGCAATGCCAAAGAATGCTCAAACTACTGCACAACTGCACTCATCTCACATGCTAGTAAAGTAATGCTCAAATTTCTTTTGAAATATGTCCTTAATTGTCAAAAAAGGAAAAAAAAAAAAAAACCAACCACACAAGGAACTAAGGTTCTAAGTTCTTTACAATAGCGTAAAGATATTTTACAATAGTGTTAAAGCACTAAGATACAAAGCATGAAGTTCTAAGATACTTTTCAATGGCATTACAGGTTATTTTTATTTTTAAGCATTTTACTGTCAATTTGATGAAATAGGTAACCAAATAGTTTCTCACTCACAATTCTAGAACTGAACAAATCTGCAAAAGTGTTTTGATTTTGCATTCCCAAAATAAAACTCTAAATTTGGAAAGACATACAATTTTAAGAATAAGTTATCTATTCCATATAAAAATATCTTTGCAATTTCCCAGAAAGCTTTTGGAAAATCATGGATATGTGTTTTTTTTTTTTCCCTCTTCAGAAAAAGATATCAGAAGTAATTAACCTTGTTTTTGTGGGTATTACATTATAGTGTATAATATTCTACTCATTTTAGGAAAGAAGTCTTTGCTGCTCTTTCCCATTATGATCATGTTGTTGTTTCAGAGGTCTAGACGTCAGTCAATCAGTCAGTTCAGTCGTTCAGTCATATCCAGCTCTTTGTGACCACACGGACTGCAGCATGCCAGGCCTCCCTGTCCATCACCAATTCCTGGAGCTTACTCAAACTCATGTCCATTGAGTTGGTGATGCCATCCAACCGTCTCATCCTCTGTTGTCCCTTTATCCTCCTGCCTTCAATCTTTCCCAGCATCAGGGTCTTTTCAAATGAGTCAGTTCTTCGCATCAGGTGGCCAAAGTATTGGAGTTTCAGCTTCAGCATCAGTCCTTCAGAGATCTAGACATGAATTGGTTTATAATTTTTTACTAATCCATCTCAGCTCTGGCTTCTCTGGTGATTTGGCAATAAAGAATCCCCATGCCGATGCCTGCCAGTGCAAGAAACACGGGTTCAACACCTGGGTTGGGGAGATCCTCTGGAGAAGAAAGTACAACCCACTCCAGTATTCTTGCCTGGGAAATTCCATGGACAGAGAAGACTGGCAGGCTGTAGTCCATGGGGTCGTAAAGAGTCAGACACAACTTAGCAACTAAACAACAACCTCAGCTCTACTTTTCAGGGCAATTATACCTCAAGAGTGTTGATCACACAACTTCCACTATGATTCAAAGCATATTTTACATTCTGATGCAATATACACATTCACAAATGCTAATAACTGAAACATAAGTTTGAAGAAATAATACTAAATCCATACTTTTGAAAGGTATTTCTATTCTAGATCCTTCTGGACTTGACTCAATTTAATTATTTTTTATTAAAAGAAAAACTCTAGTTGCAAGCCACTAAACTGATGTCATGATTTACTCCTGAGTTGTGAAATCTAATTTGAAAAACATTTCACTAAAACAAAACTTACACTGATAATCTTACTTTCCCCTGCCATGTAAATTTCCATGTTTTCTTTTTTAACTACAAAAAAAAAAAACAAAAAAAAAACAAAAAACCAGGTAGCAAATATATTAGCAACAGTCAGTGACATCACATTGCACCTGTGATATGTCTTTCCTTTACCCTTAATAAAGTGTGATAGAAGCAATCACATAATAAAACATGAGTAAGGTCTTTTAAAATTTGGATCTAATTAGGTCCAGCAGGTCCAAGGTATTGATTACTCTTCCTTGTCTTCTGGGGAATTCAGAGGAAAAGGATAGTTATATGCTAAACTAATTTCAGACACTGCAGTTTTCTCTCACAAATGAATCCATTAAAATCTAAAGTACACCTGCTGACCTGTTCACACTGCTATTCAATGCTGACTCAATATTTTCAGGGAGAGAGTGGAATAAAAACTTGTATTTTAAGTGTTTTAATAATATCTACTGATCATGTGTGCTAAGCAGCTGTTTCATTTTTGCTGACAGAGTAGAAGAGACAGTTCTAATCCTTGAAATGTCTGAGATTGTTAGATATTTGCACAGTTCTGAGTGTCCCGAGCTCTGTGCATTTCTCAGAGTATGCCAAGAGCAGCATGAGTATTCTCCTTTTCTTTCCCAACACAAATTTTAGTGCCTAAATCTATCTTTCTATTTTATGTGTACCACCATCCACTGCGCCATGTAACATTCCCCAAAATGGCTGCCAGAGGTTTTTAATAAAGTTTATTAAGAAGATAGACTCAGTTCAGTTCAGTTGCTCAGTCATGTCTGACTGTTTGTGACTCCATGAATCACAGCACGCCAGGCCTCTCTGTCCATCACCAACTCCCAGGGTCTACCCAAACCCATGTCCATTGAGTCGGTGATGCCATCCAGCCATCTCATTCTCTGTCGTACCCTTCTCCTCCTACCCCCAATCAAAGTAATATCTCTGCTTTTCAATATGCTATGTAGGTTGGTCATAACTTTCCTTCCAAGGAGTAAGCATCTCTTAATTCCATGGCTGCAATCACCATCTGCAGTGATTTTGGAGCCCCCCAAAATAAAGTCTGACACTGTTTCCACTGTTTCCCCATCTATTTCCCATGAAGTGATGGGACTGGATGCCATGATCTTCATTTTCTGAATGTTGAGCTTTAAGCCAGCTTTTTCACTCTCCTCCTTCACCTTCATCAAGAGGCTCCTCAGTTCCTCTTCACTTTCTGCCATAAGAGTGGTTTCATCTGCATATCTGAGGTTATTGATATTTCTCCCAGCAATCTTGATTCCAGCTTGTGCTTCTTCCAGCCCAGTGTTTCTCATGATGTACTGTTCATATAAGTTAAATAAACAAGGTGACAATATTCAAATGGCCTTCTGGTCTTCTTGTCTATTTTAAGATAGGAAAAACCTAACCTCCTCCTCCCTTAGATTCTGGCTCTTTTCTGGATTGGTCACTCCATGTTTCGTTTATTTGCCCTGAAATATCAACCATCATGGAGTGATATGTTTGAATTTGTTTTCATCTGAGTATCCAGTTACACAAAGTAAGTAGTGTGCATTTTTATGGACCCTCAGTGTATTTCTCACATGGATGAATTTCATATATATATTTTCTCTGTCCTCAGGAAATGTTCCTTTACCTTCTTTACTTAAAATAGTATTTTTATATTATTTGTGTTCTTTTATATTATTATTTATTATTTAACCAAAAAGGTTAAAACTGTTGATTTCCTCAAATAACTTTTTCTTCAAATATACTCTTAAGTGGAAAGTGATATATAAAACCAATTTTAAAAGGAGCACTTCTATCTGAGGAGAGGGGAAGAGATTTGGAGGCCAGTGAACCCATCACTACTGTCTACTCAACCCTGGTGTGCCTCACTGATGGAACTCCTAAGACTTAGCAGTTGACATAAAACCTATAAATACATACATGTGACTGTACACATACCACATATGTCTGAACAAACAGATCCTATTGCTTCTATTAGGTGTTGAAGAGATTTTGTAGAGCAAGGAAAATTCATACTGATTTCTGATTTAATCACATTTCTGATTTAATGACTACTATTAAATTGAAACATTACTACTAACTCAGAACACATGAACAAAAATTGTACTGATTCCCAATAAGAATAGGGGAGAGAACAATTACAGACAAAAGTAACTTCCACAAAGTTCTGGATGACAAAATTAGTAGGGGAACCGGTAACTGAGTCTAGAAACCCTCTCACACATCAGAAAACATTTTACAACTTGAGTTTAAAGAGGAGTTTACCTAAGAATTGTATTAAAAATAGTTAACAATTTGTGCACCATGGGTCTTAACCAATAAATTTATTTCAGGTGTGGACCAGGTGAATAAATACCAGCTCTGAGCAAACCAATGAAAATATGCGTCTCCATAAGCTCTGTCATGGCAGCACTCCCTGCCTTTGAGAGACAGGTCTGCTATATGAGCCAGAAAAGTGGGGGAGGGGGATGGTTGAAAGTTTGTCTAGAGAATTAATAGTTACTTATACAGCACTTACTATGGTACTTATATACCACCCACTGTGTGATAGGCACTATTCTTGGTGCTCTACAAAAAGTAAGTGTTCATTGGAAGGACTGATGTTGAAGCTGAAACTCCAATACTTTGGCTACCTGATGTGAAGAGCTGACTCACTTGAAAAGACACTGATGCTGGCAAAGATTGGGGGCAGGAGGAAAAGGGGACAACAGAGGGTGAGATGGATTTGATGGCATCACCGACTCAACGGGCATGAGTTTGGGTGGACTCCAGGAGTTGGTGATGGACAGGAGGCCTGGCGTGCTGTGATTCATGGGGTCACAAAGAGTCAGACACAACTGAGTGACTGAACTGAACAAAAAATAAAATTTCATTTTTATAAGATACCTAAGAGTACTAACATTATTCCCTTACAGATAAGGAAATTGAGACCCCGAAAGGTTATACTGCTCAGTTTCAACCAGACAGTAAGTAATGGTGCAATGGATTCAAACCCAAGCTGTCTGTCTCCACTCTCTTAATGGCTTTGCTGTTTCCTACTTTTCTCCTGAGGAAAACTTGAATGGAAGGAGCTATATCTGAGGAAACTAATGTGTAGCACAGAGCAGGGCCAAAGGGAGGAGATGAAAGCAATAGGATTAAATGAATCTTTTTATTCTGAATTGTGTGGCTTTTGGTCTCACGCTGCTCTCTGGATGACAGCACAGCAGTGTTACTTTCTTGCACACCCTGAACACACATATTGACAGGAAATTGGAGGTATGTGCCTGAAGGAACATCATGAGAGAAAAGATCTTCACATGCTGAACTGAAGGGGTCTCATGGTAAAAATGTTGACTTATTTGTTTATGCTAAAGCCCACAAACTGACAAGCCTCACCTTATGTATATTTATTGGTTTATTTGCAAATGAAAAAAGCCAGAAAAGGTTCACAAAGAATTTGAGGCGTAGTTTCAACATGAAAAGGATACAAACAATAATACTAATTGTTATAATAGTTGCTCAGAGTGAGATCAATGAAACCAAAGAAAATAATCAGTGATATTATCGAATGATGTTGCATCCATAAATAAGATCTGAATTCTAAGAAAAATGTAACATAATAATATAAGAAACAATTCTTAAAAACTATAAAAAATATATACAAAATTTAATATTTCAGTAAATGGGTGGAATATAAATTGAGCTAAATAAAGTCTTCAGAAAGTAGAACACCACATGACCAAACAGAATACTGAAACATAAAAACGATGTCCCTTAACTTTTATTATTTACATTTGCTAGCCTACACAGAGTCGGACAAGACTGAAGTGACTTAGCAGCAGCAGCAGCCTACATATGCTCTTGAATTTTCTTTGTGAACCAGTACGTGCATAAAAATAATTTCAGTATAATCTATGCTTTTTCCTCTAACTAATGATATTGAGCATCTTATCATGTGATTATTGATCATTTGTGTATTTTCTTCAGTAAATAATTCACATCTTTGGCTCTTTATAAGTTGGGTATCTTTTTATTATTGGTTTTAAGGGCTTTTTTATGTTAAAGGATATATCTTTTATTAGATAAAATTTATAAATATTTTCTCATATTCTGTAATTTATCTTTCTATCTTATTTACACTTGCTTTTTCTTTGCCTTTGTCATCTTTTTCTGAAATCCATTGGCTCCTTCTAAAGTTTTAAAATTTTTCTTTAGCAACTTTTTCCTTTTCATAATTTAGAATAATAGCTTGAGTTTGTCTTCTTGCCTTAAATTTTTAATATATTTCACTGAATTTTTGGGACAAAAGGTTACAGATTTCCAACATATCTTTCCCTTCTTCCTAATAAAGAAAAAAACTACCATTAAAAAATACTAACTGAACTCCCTCATCCGTATTTTTGTCTAAAGTTTTAGTTTTGCCTGCTAAAAACAACAAAAATAAATGTGCTTATTTACTTATATATTTATTCGTTTACTATCAGTGACTGATGCAAGCTGTTTGCTTTTTTTTGGTTATTGTTTTTTTTTGCTTTTAGTGCATCATACAACTTCTATCCTGATACTTTTTTTTTTAAAATACTGAAATATTTTTGTTATGTCTGAAATGTGTTAATTTTGCCCAGTTATTAAACAGTGATTAAGCTGTGTCATGTTTCAGTTAACATACTTCCTCAAGACACTGAAAACATTCTTTCATTTTCTTCTTGTTTTCTTATAGTGTGGGACATCTACTATTTGTCTCACTGTCATTCCTTTTTTGATTATCTGTTTTTCTTTCAAGTATCTACTAACCCATTCTCTTTATATTCTTTAGTTTTACTCTATGTTGAGCAGATATGGAGTTATTTGTTATATTTTCTACTTAGTCAATTTTCATTATGTTTCCATTTGGGTTTTTGAAAATGTTTAGTCATTATCCTTCAGAATATTTTTACTTCTCTGCCATTTCCTGATTTCAAAACAAACAGAGTTTCTTGTTAAATGTATCTGGGAACTTCTCAAGCTATTCTCCATGAATTGTTTTCTTTAATACATTCTCAGTTTTTATCTTGATTCTAGTTGACTACTGCCTTTAAATTCCCTAACCACTCTTATTCTGTCTAGTCTATAATTTTAAAACTTTAAAACATTTCATTGAATTTCATATAATTTCAATCATTTCATATAATTGATATATAAAATATTTAAACTTGATAAGTGTGAGAATAAGTATACACAGTTGAGGCCATCACTTCCATCAAGGCCATAGACATATCTATAACTTCCTAAAGTTTCTTTCTGCCCCTATTGTTGTTATTACTATTATTATTATAATATATAATATGAGGTTTACCCTTAAAAATTTAAATATACAATACAGTAATATAAGCTTCAAGGACTATACTGTATACTACTGTAAGTATATTTATGCAAGTTCTTTGGAACTTAATTTTGAATAACTGAAACTTTGTATCTTTTGACCATTGACTCTCCATTTCCCCTTCCCCACATTCTATTCTGTGCTTCTACAAATTTGACTACTTTAGATTCCACATTTAAGTGAGATCATGCAATACATGTCTTTCTCAGTCTGGCTTATTTCACTTTGCATTATATCCTCTATGATGTGGTATATACACACAATGAAATATTATTCAACAATAAAAAGAGAAAGGAATCCTGCCATTTGCCTTTCATTTTTAATTTTAATGGATACATTTCATATGCCTCTGCACTCCTTCTAAAAAAATGGGATTTATGTTTATAGTTATTTTAGATTGACCTATCATTTACGTCTCATCAGAAGTAAATTAATTTTCCATTTTTTTCTTAGCATTAGTTTTACTCATTTACTCATTTATTGGGTATATGAGAGGGATTTTGTTGCCCTTTCTCTATCCAGTGGGTATAATATGTTCTCTAATATGATTTGGGTTCTGAGTTTCAAAACCTAATGTGGTTTTTAAAATGAGCTTCTAAATGTGGAAGCTCATTGATTTTAGACATGTCTTCTTTACTGTTAAAGCATTTATGTATAGTATTTCATCTGCAAACAGTGACAGTTTTACTTTTTTTCTAATTTGGATCCCTTTTATTTCTTTTTCTTCTCTGATTGCTATGGCTAGGACTTCTAAAACTATGTTGAATAAAAGTGGCAAGAATGGAAAACCTTGTCTTATTCCTGATCTTAGAGGAAACACTTTCAGATTTTCACCATTGAGTATGATGTTAGCTGTGGGTTTGTCACATGTGGCCTTTTTATATATAGAGAGTCTTACTATACAGAGCAAGTTCTAAAGTTACCAGCAGAAAACTACTAGAGCTCATCAGTGATTTTGGTAAAGTTGCAGGAAACAAAATTAATACACAGAAATCTGCTACATTTCTATACAGTAACAATAAAAGATTAGAAAGGAAATTTTAAAAAATAATCCCATTTTAATATTTCATCAACAAGCATAAAGTATTAAGGAATAAACCACCCTAGAAGACAAAAGATCTAAAGATTTGTTTTTATATTTTTCCTGTGGATACCTTCAAGGTAACACTGACTTCAGTTTCTCAGTGTCCTTGCCCAGCATTTGACCTTGAACAATTTTTTTTTTCTCCAGCTTCCATTTTATTTTTTTTCTTCTATTTTTTTTTAAATTTTATTTTTACTTTATTTTACTTTACAATACTGTATTGGTTTTGCCATACATTGACATGAATCCGCCATGGGTGTACATGAGTTCCCAGTCCTGAACCCCCCTCCCACCCCATATTATCCCTCTGGATCATCCCCATGCACCAGCCCCAAGCATCCTGTATCCTGCATTGAATATAGACTGGCGATTCATTTCTTACATGATAGTATACATGATTCAGTGCCATTCTCCCAAATCATCCCACCCTCTCCCTTTCCCTCAGAGTCCAAAAGTCCATTCTATACATCTGTGTCTCTTTTGCTGTCTCACATACAGGGTTATTTATCATCTTTCTAAATTGCATATATATGTGTTAGTATACTGTATTGGTGTTTTTCTTTCTGGCTTACTTCACTCTATATAATCGGCTCCAGTTTCATCCATCTCATTAGAACTGATTCAAATGTTTTCTTTTTAATGGCTGAGTAATACTCCATTGTGTATATGTACCACAGCTTTCTTATCCATTCATCTGCTGATGGACATCTAGGTTGTTTCCATGTCCTGGCTACTATAAACAGTGCTGCGATGAACATTGGGGTACATGTGTCTCTTTCAATTCTGATTTCCTCGGTGTGCATGCCCAGAAGTGCAATTGCTGGGTCATATGGCAGTTCTATTTGCAATTTTTTAAGGAATCTCCACACTGTTCTCCATAGTGGCTGTATTAGTTTGCGTTCCCACCAACAGTGTAAGAGGGTTCCCTTTTCTCCACACCCTCTCCAGCATTTATTGCTTGTAGACTTTTGGATCACAGCCATTCTGACTGGTGTGAAATGATACCTCATTGTGATTTTGATTTGCATTTCTCTGATAATGAGTGATGTTGAGCATCTTTTCATGTGTTAGCCATCCGTATGTCTTCTTTGGAGAAATGTCTATTTAGTTCTTTGGCCCATTTTTTGATTGGGTGGTTTATTTTCCTGGAATTGAGCTGCATAAGTTGCTTGTATATTTTTGAGATTAGTTGTTTGTCAGTTGTTTCATTTGCTATTTTCTCCCATTCAGAAGGCTGTCTTTTCACCTTGCTTATAGTTTCTTTTGTTGTGCAGAAGCTTTTAATTTTAATTAGATCCCATTTGTTTATTTTTGCTTTTATTTCCAGTATTCTGGGAGGTGGATCATAGAGCATCCTGCTGTGATTTATGTCAGAGAGTGTTTTGCCTATGTTTTCCTCTAGGATTTTTATAGTTTCTGGTCTTAAACCAACACCTTTTCTGGGGTCTGATGAGCGTCGGCATCGGGCACCTTAACCCGGCGTTCGGTTCATCTTTAATCCATTTTGAGTTTATTTTTGTGTGTGGTGTTAGAAAGTGATCTAGTTTCATTCTTTTACAAGTGGTTGACCCGTTTTCCCAGCACCATTTGTTAAAGAGATTGTCTTTAATCCATTGTATATTCTTGCCTCCTTTGTGAAAGATAAGGTGTCCATAGGTGTGGATTTATCTCTGGGTTTTCTATTTTGTTCCATTGATCTATATGTCTGTCTTTGTGCCAGTACCATACTGTCTTGATGACTGTGGCTTTGTAGTAGAGCCTGAAGTCAGGCAAGTTGATTCCTCCAGTTCCATTCTTCTTTCTCAAGATTGCTTTGGCAATTCGAGGTTTTTTTTTTTTTTTTTGTATTTCCATACAAATCTTGAAATTATTTGTTCTAGTTCTGTGAAAAATACCATTGGTAGCTTGATAGGGATTGCATTGAATCTGTAGGTTGCTTTTGGTAGTATACTCCATTTCACTATATTGACTCTTCTGATCCATGAACATGGTATATTTCTCCATCTATTAGTGTCCTCTTTGATTTCTTTCACCAGTGTTTCATAGTTTTCTATATATAGGTGAAGGGTTAATAGGGTAGCAGAAATGTGCCTGCAAACGGGTCTCTCTGCTCAGGCTGAGCGTCCTTGCATACGAGGTGTTCTGCCAAAGAGTCTGGACACAGCCTTGAGTTTAATGGTCCCTTGCAAACGAGGGAGCATTCCCTTCTTGAGATAAGAAGGAGATGAGGGTTTTGGGCAGACTCTTCAGTAGACAGAGATTTCACTCCCCTTTGCTATATGATAACATGTATGCACCTGCACTGTACTAAAAAGGCTTATTCTTACAGTCTGGAATTCTGCCTAAGGAGGGCTTTATAATAATAAACGGCAATTAGTTTGCCCAGTTGTTCCTCTGGCCAGAGTGGTGTCCTGTCTGTCTTTTGTATGTCTTGTATGTTTTATGTCATTTCACTCGTAATCTCCAGAAATCTCCTACATCTGGCGCCCAACGTGGGGCTCGAGTGAAACCGAAAGAGGTAAGTAACCCTGGGGGGATTTTAGATCCATAGCAAGGGAGCTTTCAGAAACATGGGGAATTCCTCACCCTAGCGGAAAAAAATTGCTAGGTGAATTCTTGTACATAATCATGGGAAATTCTTCACCCTAGCAGATGGGAACTTTCAAAAGTTCATGGTTCAAAAAACCATGGGGAAATCCTGCTAGGAAGAAATAAATGTTCATTACAGGCACAATATGTTAATTTATATATTGAATCATGTTATAGAATTTATGTAATGCTATAACACAGGCTTTGACTTTGCTATCTACTGATAATGAGACTAAATCTAATGCTTTAATGAAGGAAGAGGCAATTTATGAGGATATGCCAAATGTTGGGGGAATTTCTGCATTGCCTGAAAGTAAGGATACAAATAAGCCTCCTTCTGGAAATGGTGAAACATCTGATAGTTCAGAATCAGATTCGGAGGCTTCTTCGGTTTCATCAGAGGAGGGCAAAGAGATTAAAGAAATGACCCATCTATTCTGGGAATAGTGGAAATCCCATAAGGAGGAGAAAAAAATCTACACCTTCTGCTCCTCCTTGTGCTTCTCTTTTCCCCACTGTGGTTAATCGGCCCGATGTGGGCAGGGAACATTGTTGGTTCTCCTTTCCTTTGTCTGTGCTTCATGATGATGACTTGTCTGCTCCCCCTGGTGGGTTTATTGACCCTCCACAATTGCTTCCCATCCAGAGACAGCAGGATGGCAATGTGATAAATGTTCAATATGCTCCTTTGGAATATAAATTTTTTAAAGATCTTAAAGCTGCAGTAGCGCAGTACGGTCCTCAATCTCCCTTTGTTTTGGCTATGTTGAAATCATTGGAAAAAGGCAAATCAATCATTCCATTAGATTGAGAATCTATTGCCCAAGCTGTCTTGGAGGGCTCTCAATGGTTGCAACTTCATAGCTGGTGGGAAAAAGAAGCTAAAAAGCAGGCTCAGATTAATGAGGGACAAAATCCCCCTGGTCCTCTCGAGGACAAACTAATGGGAGAGGGCCAATATCGGGCTTTAAGAAAACAGGCTCAATACTCTGATCAGGACTTACAACAAGTTCGCCAGGTCTTTTTACAAGCATGGCGCCATGTGGTGCCTACTGGCCAAGCCCAGCCCTCCTTTGTTAAAACAATGCAAGGCCCTAATGAGCCATATACTGATTTTCTAGCAAGATTGAGGGTAGCTGTGAAACGGGCTATAGGGAGGGATGAAATTTCAGAGATATTATTACAAACTTTAGCATTTAAAAATGCAAATCCTAAATGCAAGCGTATACTGGGACCTTTAAAGGGACAGGGTGCATCTATAGCTGAATATATCAGAGCCTGCTCTGGAGTAGGAGAAACTGAGCATCAGGCTAATGTCTTTGCTACAGCCTTGGCCAAGGTTATGAGACCACCAAAGAGAGGTAACTGCTTTCATTGTAAAAAACCTGGTCATATGAAAAAAGAGTGTCAAAAATTAAAAGCTGATCAAGGTGGAATTCCTAAAGACAGATCTCTTGCTGGGAAAAATAAGACTCCTCCTGGACTTTGCCGTCGGTGTGGGAAGGGGTTTCATTGGACTAATGAATGTAAATCTAAAACAGATAAAATGGGCAACCCGATACCGGGAAACTATCCTGCGGGCCTGAGTCCTTGGGGCCCAAGAATAATACCGGGGACTTCTCCTTGCCCTCCTCCCATTCCATCTGCCCCGTTTAAAAGACCTCAGATGATGATTTTGGACTTACGGTCTGCTACTTCAGGGAGTGCTGCTGCTGATTTGCCACTAGCTGATAATGTTCTTTTGTCACCAGGGGGAGGCATTTATAAATTAAAAACAAATGTATTTAGACCACTGCCTAAAGGCACTTATGGCTTGATATTAGGCCGTAGCAGCGCGGCTTTGAGAGGTTTAACCATAATTCTTGGGGTAATAGACTCTGACTATGTTGAAAAAATTTTAATTATGGTCTCTACTTCTACCACACTTTCATTGTTAGCTAGAGAACGTATTGCCCAAATACTTCTCCTACCTTATCACCCCTATTTGGCTTTTCCTAATAAATGAACAAGGGGATTTGGAAGTACTGGGCGACATATATTTTGGAAAATGCTTATCAGAGATTCTCGCCCTGTTCTCTCCTTGATTATACAAAAAAACAACTTTGAGAGACTAGTAGATACAGGGGCGGATGTTTCAGTCATTTCTTCTCAACAATGGCCCCAAGATTGAAAAAAAAAAAAAGAAAAAACCCTTTAATGCTAATAGGATTGGGCTCCATTGCAGATGTCTAAAAGAGTACCCATCCCTTGCAATGTCAATTCCATAATAAAAGATCAGTGTTTGTTACCTTTTATATTGTAAATATACCTATTAATATATGGGAGAGAGATCTTCTCTCTCCTTTGGGGGCTTCTGTAACCATTCCATCAAAAAACTAGTAGCCACTGCTCAAATTCCTCGAGCACTCCCATTAAAATGGTTAACTAATACTCCAAAATGGGTTGAACAATGGCCATTACCACAAATAAAGCTCAAGGCGTTAAAACAATTAGCACAAAAACAACTCCAACTTGGTCATATAGAGCCCTCTACCTTTCCCTAAAATTCTCCTGTTTTTGTTATAAAAAAAAAATCTAAAAAATAAAAAATGTTAACTGATTTACAAAAAGTTAATAAATGTATTAAACCTATGGGAGCATTGCAATTGGGACTCCCCTCTCCAGCTCTTATTCCTCAAAATTGGTCCTTAATGGTGCTAGATCTTAACTACTGTTTTTTTTACCATTCCTCTACAATTGCAAGATAGAGATAAATTTACTTTTACAGTTCCTGTTCTTAATCATGCTCAACCTGTTAAGCGTTATCAATAGACAGTCTTACCACAAAAAATGATAAATAGTCCTACCTTATGCCAAAAACTCTTAGCTCACTCTTTACAATCCCTTCGTCAAAAATACCCCAATTATATTCTATATCATTATATAAATGATCTCCTATTGGCAGCTCCTAGTATTGTTAAACGTGATAAATTCTTTTTAAAAGTACAAGAGGCTTTGAGACTATACAATTTACAAATAGCCCCCAAAAAAATTCAAAAAGACTTTCCTATTTCATATTTAGAGACAATATTAAAACAACATAAAATTAGGCCCCAAAAGTTACAAATTAAAAGAGACCATCTCAAAACCTTAAATGATTTTCAAAAGTTATTGGTAGATGTTAATTGGCTACGCCCGGTACTTGGGATTCCTACTTATCAATTACGACATTTGTTTTCTATTTTAAAAGAAAATACAGCTCTGGATAGCCCCCGGACCTTAACCCCATTGACTTTACAAAAACTTCAATTTGTTGAACAACGACTAAATGACGGCTTTTTGACTTACATGTGTCTCAACCTATTTCTTTTATCATATTTCATACCCCTTATTCCCCATCTGGTGTAATTGCTCAAAAAAAAAAAAAAAAGAGGATTAATAAAATGGGTTCTCTTACCTAACAGTTTTTCCAAAATATTGACTATATATATAGATAAATTAGCCTTCCTTATACAAAAAGGTCGCCATAGTATTTTACAATTATCAAGATGTAAACCATGCCAGATTGTTACACAGTTAACAACTGCTCAAATATCTCGATGTTTACAATTTAATAAAAACTTAACAAATTTCTCTTGCCTCATATCCTGGTTCGTTTTCTAATCATTATCCATCATCTAAATTGATTGATTTTCTCCGGACTAACACTATGATATCTCATTCCGCAATTTCAGATGTTCCAATTAAGGGACCCACTATTTTTACAGATGCAAATAAAAATACTGCTGGATATTGGACCCCGAAAAATTCCAAGGTTCTCCCCACTCATTTTCTTCTGTACAGCCCACTGAATTGTGGGCTATCTATTTAGTTTTGCAAGATTTTCCCCAGCTTCCTATTAACATTGTTTCAGATTCTCAATATGCTTTTCCCTCCGCATGTCTCCCTTCCATTGACTCTTCAACAGTTATTGATAAATTGTTTTACCAAGTACAACAATTGCTTTTGCAGCGTTCAGAGTTAATTTTCTTTACTCACATCCATGCACATTCTGCCCTTCCTAGACCCTTATCATTCGGAAATGCTACAATTGATGCCTTACTTTATCCTATAAAAGCAGCAAAGCAAAAACATCTCTTACAACATACCAACTCCAAAGGGTTACAAAAATCTCACTCTATTACTCAAAAACAAGCTCAAAATATTGTTCGCTCTTGTTCCATATGTGTACCCTTTGCTTTGCTGTTTACCCCACCAGGTGTCAATGTAAGAGGACAACAAACAAATCAGATATGGCAAATGAATGTAATTTACATTTCTTCTTTCTGACAACAAAAATGTGTGCATCATACTATAGACACTTGCACACATTTTCAATGGACCACTGCTTTACATTCTAAAAAGGCTGATGCTATTATTACTCATTTGTTATGGCAACAACAGTGAGATTTGGATGCACAACTTGCTACCGACGTGCTCAATCTTCAACTGTTTCCTGGCTTAGAGATCAATTGGCTGTTTTATCTACACGAAGTGTGTTAAAATATGATTAGAATTATTCTGTTTTGTATAACACCTGTACCGTTTAACATGAGCCCTTCAAGAGATTAACAGAGACATATAAATAAAAAGAGTTCTAGATGCCCATCATCTAGAGAGATTCCGCCTAGCCCCCAAGAGGTGGCTAGATAGCCAATGATGGGTAAGACCCTCAGAGGAGGGCAACCTAAGACAGCCACAGCCGCAAGAAGTTTTACGCCTTGCTCTACAAAACATCAATACAAATGTCTCGAGGGCGTAAATAAAATAAAAAAGGGGGGAGATGAAGGGTTAATAGGGTAGCAGAGATGTGCCTGCAAACTAGTCTGTCTGCTCAGGCTGAGTGTCCTTGCATACGAGGCGTTGTGCCAAAGAGTCTGGACACAGCCTTGAGTTTAATGGTCCCTTGCAAATGAGGGAGCATTCCCTTCTTGAGATAAGAAGGAGATGAGGGTTTTGGGCAGACTCTTCAGTAGACAGAGATTTCACTCCCCTTTGCTATACGATAACATGTATGCACCTGCACTGTACTAAAAAGGCTTATTCTTACAGTCTGGAATTCTGCCTAAGGAGGGCTTTATAATAATAAACCGCAGTTAGTTTGCCCAGTTGTTCCTCTGGCCAGAGTGGTGTCCTGTCTGCCTTTTGTATTTCTTGTATGTTTTATGTCATTTCACTCGTAATCTCCAAAAATCTCCTACGTATAGGTCTTTAGTTTCTTTAGGTAGATATATTCCTAAGTATTTTATTCTTTTCATTGCAATGGTGAAAGGAATTGTTTTCTTAATTTCTTTTTCTACTTGCTCATTATTAGTGTATAGGAATGCAAGGGATTTCTGTATGTTGATTTTATATCCTGCAACTTTACTATATTCATTGATTAGCCCTAGTAATTTGCTGGTGGAGTCTTTAGGATTTTCTATGTAGAGGATCATGTCATCTGCAAACAGTGAGAGTTTTACTTCTCCTTTTCCAATTTGGATTCCTTTTATTTCTTTTCTGCTCTGATTGCTGTGGCCAAAACTTCCAGAACTATGTTGAATAGTAGTGGTGAAAGAGGACACCCTTGTCTTGTTCCTGACTTTAGGGAAATGCTTTCAATTTTTCACCATTGAGGATAATGTTTGCTGTGGGTTTGTCATATATAGCTTTTATTATGTTGAGGTATGTTCCTTCTATTCCTGCTTTCTGGAGAGTTTCTATCATAAATGGATGTTGAATTTTGTCAAAGGCCTTCTCTGCATCTATTGAGATAATCATATGGCTTTTATTTTTCAACTTGTTAATGTGGTGAATTACATTGATTGATTTGCGGGTATTGAAGAATCCTTGCATCCCTGGGATAAAGCCCACTTGGTCATGGTGTATGATCTTTTTAATGTGTTGTTGGATTCTGATTGCTAGAATTTTGTTGAGGATTTTTGCATCTATGTTCATCAGTGATATTGGCCTGTAGTTTTCTTTTTTTGTGACATCTTTGTCAGGTTTTGGTATTAGGGTGATGGTGGCCTCATAGAATGAGTTTGGAAGTTTGCCTTCCTCTGCAATTTTCTGGAAACGTTTGAGTAGGATAGGTGCTAGCTCTTCTCAAAATTTTTGGTAGAATTCAGCTTTGAAGCCATCTGGACCTGGGCTTTTGTTTGCTGGAAGATTTCTGATTACAGTTTCAATTCCTGTGCTTGTGATGGGTCTGTTAAGATTTTCTATTTCTTCCTGGTTCAGTTTTGGAAAGTTGTACTTTTCTAAGAATTTGTCCATTTCTTCCACGTTGTCCATTTAATCGGCATACAACTGCTGATCATAGTCTCTTATGATCCTTTGTATTTCTGTGTTGTCTGTTGTGATCTCTCCATTTTTATTTCTAATTTTATTGATTTGATTTTTCTCTCTTTGTTTCTTGATGAGTCTGGCTAATGGTTTGTCAATTTTATTTATCCTTTCAAAGAACCAGGTTTTGGCTTTGTTGATTTTTGCTATGGTCTCTTTTGTTTCTTTTGCATTTATTTCTGCCCTAATTTTTAAGATTTCTTTTCTTCTACTAACCCTGGGGTTCTTAATTTCTTCCTTTTCTAGTTGCTTTAGGTGTATAGTTAGGTTATTTATTTGACTTTTTTCTTGTTTCTTGAGGTATGCCTGTATTGCTATGAACTTTCCTCTTAGCACTGCTTTTATAGTGTCCCACAGTTTTTGGGTTGTTGTGTTTTCATTTTCATTTGTTTCTATGCATATTTTTATTTTTTTTAAATTTCTTCTGTGATTTGTTGGTTATTCAGAAGCGTGTTGTCCAGCCTCCATATGTTGGAATTTTTAATAGTTTTTCTCCTGTAATTGACATCTAATCTTACTGCATTATGGTCAGAAAAGATGGTTGGAATGATTTCGATTTTTTTGAATTTATCAAGGTTAGATTTATGGACCAGGATGGGATCTATCCTGGAGAAGGTTCCATGCACACTTGAGAAAAAGGTGAAATTCATTGTTTTGGGGTGAAATGTCCTATAGATATCAATTAGGTCTAACTGGTCTATTGTATCATTTAAAGTTTGCATTTCTTTGTTAATTTTGTTTAGTTGATCTTTCCATAGGTGTGAGTGGGGTATTAAAGTCTCCCGCTATTATTGTGTAACTGTTAATTTCCCCTTTCTTACTTGTTAGCATTTGTCTTACATATTGTGGTGCTCCTATGTTAGGTGCGTATATATTTATAGTTTTTATATCTTCTTCTTGGATTGATCGTTTGATCATTATGTAGTGGCCTTCTTTGTCTCTTTTCACAGCCTTTGTTTTAAAGTCTATTTTATCGGATATGAGTATTGCTACTCCTGCTTTCTTTTGGTCTCTATTTGCGTGGAATATCTTTTTCCAGCCTTCACTTTCAGTCTGTATGTGTCCCTTGTTTTGAGGTGGGTCTCTTGTAGGCAGCATATATAGGGATCTTGTTTTGTATCCATTCAGCCAGTCTTTGCCTTTTGGTTGGGGCATTCAACCCATTTACGTTTAAGGTAATTATTGATAAGTATGATCCCGTTACCATTTACTTTACTGTTTTGGGTTCAGGTTTATACTCCCTTTTTGTGTTTCCTGTCTAGAGAATATCCTTTAGTATTTGTTGGAGAGCTGGTTTGGTGGTGCTAAATTCTCTCAGCTTTTGCTTATCTGTAAAGCTTTTGATTTCTCCTTCATATCTGAATGGGATCCTTGCTGGGTACAGTAATCTGGGCTGTAGGTTATTTTCTTTCATCACTTTAAGTATGTCTTGCCATTCCCTGCTGGCCTGTAGAGTTTATATTGAAAGATCTGCAGTTATCCTTATGTGAATCCCCTTGTGTGTTATTTGTTGTTTTTCCCTTGCTGCTTTTAATATTTGTTCTTTGTGTTTGATCTTTGTTAACTTGATTAATATGTGTCTTGGGGTGTTTTGCCTTGGGTTTATCCTATTTGGAACTCTCTGTGTTTCTTGGACTTGGGTGATTATTTCCTTCCTCATTTTAGGGAAGTTTTCAACTATTATCTCCTCAAGTATTTTCTCATGGTCTTTCTTTTTGTCTTCTTCTTCTGGGACTCCTATAATCCGAATGTTAGAGCATGTCATATTGTCCTGGAGGTCTCTGAGATTGTCCTCATTTCTTTTAATTTGTTTTTCTTTTTTCCTCTCTGATTCATTTATTTCTACCATTCTATCTTCTATTTCACTAATCCTATCTTCTGCCTCTGTTATTCTACTATTTGTTGCCTCCAGAGTGTCTCTGATCTCATTTATTGCATTATTCATTATATATTGACTCTTTTTTATTTTGTCTAGTTCCTTGTTAAACCTTTCTTGCATCTTCTCAGTCCTTGTCTCCAGGCTATTTATCTGTGGTTCCATTTTGATTTCAAGATTTTTGATCATTTTCACTATCAATATTCGGAATTCTTTCTCAGGTAGATTCCCTATCTCTTCCTCCTTTGTTTGGTTTGGTGGGCATGTCTCCTGTTCCTTTACCTGCTGGGTATTCCTCTGTCTCTTCATTTTGGTTATAATGCTGTATTTGGTGTGGCCTTTCTATATTCTGGGAATTTGTGGAGTTCTCTTTATTATGGAGTTTCCTCACTGTGGGCGGGGTTGTATTAGTGGCTTGTCAAGGTTTCTTGGTTAGGAAGGCTTGTGTTGGAGTTCTGGTGGGTGGAGCTGGATTTCTCCTCTCTGGAGTGCAATGAAGTGACCAGTAATGGGTTATGAGATGTCAATGGTTTTGGAGTAACTTTGAGCTGCCTGTATATTGAAGCTCAGGGGTGTGTTCCTGTGTTGCTGGAGAATTTGCGTGGTACGTCTTGCCCTGGAACTTGTTGGCCCTTGGATGTTACTTGGTTTCAGTGTAGGTATGGAGGCATTTGATGACCTCCTATCGATTAATGTTCCCTGGATTCAGGAGTTCTCTGATGTTCTCAGGATTTGGACTTAAGCCTCCTGCTTCTGGTTTTCAGTTTTATTTTTACAGTAGCCTCAAGACTTCTCCATCTATACAGCACTGATGATAAAACATCTAGGTTAAAGATGAAAAGTTTCTCCACATTGAGGGACACCCAGAGAGGTTCATTGAGTTACATGGAGAAGAAAAGAGGGAGGGGGTAGTTAGAGGTGACTGGAATGAGATGAGGTGGGATCAAAAGAGGAGAGAGCAAGCTAGTCAGTAGTCACTTCCTTATGTTCACTTCTCAGTCTGGACTGCTCAGAGATGTTCACGGAGTTATACAGGGAAGAGGAGAGGTAGGAAGTAGACAGAGGTGGCCAGGAGGATAAAAGAGGGAAATGAAAAGGAGAGAGACAGATCCAGCCAGTAACGAGTTCCCTAAGTGTTCTCCATCATCTGGAACACACAGAGATTCACAGAGTTGGGTAGAAAAGAGAAGGGGGAGGGAAGAGACAGAGGCCACCTTGTGGAGAAAAAGGAGAGTCCAAAGGAGAAGAGAGTGGTCAAGCCAGTAATCTCATTCTCAGGTAAAATTGGGTACTGAAGATTGGGTTTTAAATGTACAAAATTGACAACAAATACCAAAACGCAAAGATTAAAAATCTAGAGTAGAGGCTGGATTTTCAAAAATACAATATTAAAGAAAAGAAGAAAAAAGAAAGAGAAGAAAAAAAGAAAAAAAAAAACATGAGTTATTAAAAAACAACAACAACCACAAAAAGAGTATATACTGTGTTTTTCTTTAAAAATAGGGTCTTTTTTTTTTGGAAAGTAATTGTAGGTTATAAAAATAAAAATTAAAGGAGAAATAGAGGACTTAAAAATTTAAAAAGATAAGAAAAAAAGAAGAGGAAAAAGAAAAGAAAAAACAATCACACAACTATATCAACAACAATAACAACAAAAGAATGATTGTAAAAATAGTAAAGATATATCTAGCCCTTTCTCTGGTGTTGTGGGCAGTGTGGGGTCACTTCCAAGGCAGTTCCCTCTGTTTCACTTCTGTTTGCTGGTCTCTTCAGTGTCTGATTTCCGGTCTGTCATGGGGGGGTGGTGGTGGACACTTTTTTTTTTTTTTTTTAGTCTCACCTGTTCAGTTGCGCTGTGGGGAGGGAGGGATGCTGCAAATGAGTAACACTGGCATGTGCTTGCAGTATCTCAGCTCCCCTGGGCCTACCCCTGCTCCGGGCGCACACCGCTCAGGCTCTACGTTGCTCCGCCGTGAACTGAGGCCGGCCCTAGGCTGCATGCACCTCCCCGGTCTAAGCCGCTCAGGCTTGGTGCTCAGGTAGCCCTCAGAGGTGCAGATTCGGTTGGGTCTACGTTTTGTGCCCTTCCCAGGTCCGAGTAGCTCAGGTATTTGGCGAGTGCAGTCGCTGCGACTTATCACCTTTCCTGTCTCTGCTGCTCAGATTTCTGGGTGTATCGCTGGCGTCCCTTCTCTGGTGGTTGATGACTGTCCCGAACCCCCAGAAGTCTTATTTAGCAAAGAAGCCTGCTTGCATTTTGATAGGTAATGTCTCTCTTGGGCTGCGATTGCCCCCTTCCAGCCCTTATGGCTCTGGCTGCCTGTCACCGGAGGGGGATGGTCTGCAGCCAGCTGTTTCTGTTCTGCCTTTGTTCTGTGCACGGTCCTGGCAGTGTCTTAAGTTCGAGCTTTTCGCGTGGTAGCTATCCCACAGTCTGGTTTGCTAGCCCAAGTTAGTTCGCTCTGGTTACGTGCAGGGCGTTCCGGCCCAAATCTTACAAAGCACTGCAGCCCGCACCTCCCACGCCTCCCTTGCCTCCCTGACCAGCCCCCACTTGCTAGTGGCGGATGCAGGCATCTGCGCTGCTTCTCCGCTGGGGGAGTTACTGTTGGGCTCGTAATCTGTTGGTTTTAATTATTTATTTTTCCTTCC
Organism: Ovis aries; assembly: GCF_016772045.2. Classification (NCBI taxonomy): domain Eukaryota; kingdom Metazoa; phylum Chordata; class Mammalia; order Artiodactyla; family Bovidae; genus Ovis; species Ovis aries. The sequence continues at coordinate 19,282,831 of NC_056055.1, forward strand.
TGTTATGTTGCCCTCTGTGCTTCCAAGGCTCGCTACAGACTCAGCAGTGAGAGTGTTTCCTGGTGTTTGGAAACCTCTCCTCTTAAGATCCCCTTCTGGGGATGGAGCTCCCTCCCTACCTCCTTTGTCTCCTTTTTTGTCTTTTATATTTTTTCCTACCTATTTTTGAAGACAATGATCTGCTTTTCTGGGTGCCTGATGTCCTCTGCCAGCATTCAGAAGTTGTTTTGTGGAATTTACTCAGCGTTGAAATGTTCTTTTGATGAATTTGTGAGGGAGAAAGTGGCCTCCCCGTCCTATTTGTCCGCCATCTTAGGACGGCCCCCCCTTGAGCAATTTGTTAAACATTTTAGTTAAAATATTCTTATCTGCTTGAATGGCACTTGGCATACAGCTTGTATGGTTTGCTACAGGGAAGCCAGTGCTTTCTGTCTCTTTGGATGAACTGGTTTCTTCTAGATTTCAGGCCACTTGGATGTCTTGAGACCCCAGCTGTCTGATGAGTTCAAGGATAGTTATGATTCTGTAGTTTATCTGACTACGTTTTCATGTTGTTAAGATGGGAACAACACTATTTCTAATTATCTACATTGTCAAGAGAAAGTGAAACTCCTCTATTGATTTTGGGGTTTTTGACATTGCCTTCTGGAACCACTAGACAAAAACTGGGATTGGAATTACTGGCTTTCAGTTCAGGAGTCAATGTGCTGTTCTCAGGTAGGCTCAGTTACAGAGGTAAGACCTATCCTGTTTTTCCCCAGTTTTGTACAAGCCCATTTTTGAGAAATTTTCCTCTTCCCTAAGCCTGTAATAATCGGACAGTTTGTAGTTTCTGTCAGAAATGTGACATCTTTTATCCTTATAATTCTGCAGGGTTAGAGCTTCTGACCTTTTTGGCCTGTTTCTGGGCCTGGAGACTGGCATGTCTTTGGCCTCAACACTGGCTTTGTTTCTATTCAACACCACTGGGGTAGTTCAGCATTTTAAGTGAAGAAATCCATCTTGGTTTTGAAAGATCTGAATTCAAGGTCTGTCTCTATCTCAGTGGTGAGATATAGAAAACACACTCCTCGCTCAATTTGAAATAATAAACATGTATTCTAGTTGGGTGTATTTAGGTTATTAGTCTTAAAAGTTAAGGATGATACATTTGACACACAATGTTGTACAGTATCAACTAATCAATAAAAATTATTTTCAAAATAAACTACAGATAATTTAATAAGTAGTATTTTAAAATAGTTTCCTTTATTTTTTATAAATTTTTTTAATCTGCCCTCATTTTTAGATTCTCAGAATCTTAAAACTCATTTGGGATAATATTAATATCTCCATTTTAATTATGAGGCTATAGTAGCAGAATAATAAGTGGAGACTTCTAAGAGAGAGACTTGAGATACAGATACAAATCTTTCTAACTCTACCTCTATGTACTTCTACTATACAATGATGTCTCCTCTATAGCTATATTGTTATACTGAATGTAGCCTCAGTTATGATGGCTCCATGGGGAAACAGGAACCCCCTTCAATCACTACAAAATAATTCACTATTCTTACCATAAGCATAAAAGAAATGTTCTGTCAGAATATTTAAAGTTTGCTGAATTGACATTGGGATGATAGAAGTAGATGATATGAATCCTTTTTTAAAAAAAATGATGGTGAAAAAAGGAAAATGTAAGTGTCGGCTGTCTATTGCAGCATAGTAGAACCCAAGAGTTCTGCTAAAAATCAATTATCCCAGGAGAGTTACTGAAGCTGAGTACACAGTGTTTAAGTTGTTAATAAAAGTCTGCTACTTTGGTACCTGAATTTGTCTGGATAACACAGATATCTAAGGATTTACAGTTATCCATGGGGGCATGCTAAATTGCTTCAGTTTTGTTAGACCCTTTGTGATCCCGTGAGCCCACCAGGCTCCTCTATCTGTGGGGTGCTCCAGGCAAGAATACTGGAGTGGATTGCCATGCTCTGATCCAGGGGATCTTCCCAACCCAGGGATTGAACCCACGTCTCTTATGTTTCCTGCATTGGCAGGTGGGTTCTCACTAGCACCACTGTAGTACGAAATCCTATAATCTGTCACAAGAAATGGGCATAGAAGTTCTCATTATTGTATCTGTAGGCAGTGTGACTTGAGGGGCATTGGCAAATGGGCTTGTTTTCCATAGCTTTAATTTCAATCCCCAACGTCTTAGAAAGTATAAATCTCTTCAGAGCCTCTCTGTCCCCACTTTGTTTCTGCCAACTCTTTCTCACTAGATTCCCTATTATCTTATCACTTCTCACATTAACTCAGAAGGCCTGAAACAACTCATAAACAATTGGTCGAGCCTGGGTGAGCAAAAGGAGATTCATTTTTTAAAAACTTCATTTTATAAGCATCTTATCTTTTAAGGGAAACTATTATAGTTTTCAGAAATACATATTTTAATTTTACTTTTTGGTGTGCTTCATCTTTCTAAACAATTCATTATATTTTATAAAATTCTTTAATGACCTTTGTAGGCTATAGAAAAAAAATAGAAGAGCATACTAGTATTGAAATGCTGAGAGTGTGAGGAATTAAAAGATAATCTTTATTTAGGGTTTCAAAGTCCTTTCACACTTTATCTTATTTCAACATATGTGAGGATTGGTGAAGTTCATTTAAGCAATCTGTTTTTCCAACAATTAATTATAGTAGAAGTGAGATTAAATCACTTCTCCAGACTTTTAGCCTTTTGTTCTACTAGGGTCAGATATTTCTTATGTCTAATTCCTTGACCTAACTGAACTGTGTATCACCAGAGAAATTTATTTTTTAAACTTTAAATGTAAGGCTAGAATTATGTAGAAGCAAATCAGGCCAAAGAGACTGAGAAATCTTATTCATTGATGTGACTAAAAAGATTCATATATCTAGAAAATTTTAGTTTTTAAATAAACCATTTCTGCTCCCCACCAGCCAGTCACACAAAATCACATATGATTTGTTCCTATGTGTTTTAGGCTAGACATAAAGGCAACTGCATGTCTCAGGTTTGTCCTGTTCATAAAAAGATATTATTTACAATTTTTAGAAGGTACTCATAAGACATTCAGATGTAGCAATTTAGGTGTTTGATTTATATGAAAGGCAACAAAAGGTAGTTAAATTGGCTTTGTCTTGGGTATATTTTACTTCCTATCACTCCACTCAGGCTAGATATAATGGAGTTAGGTATTCTCAGAACTTGGGTCAGACTCTTCTGCCACCTTGAATATAGATTATGTGCTCAGAGGCACAAATCCCACATGTGAAGCCAGATGTAACACATTTGACAATAGGAAAAGTATGCACAAGTTCACTTTACTAGAAGGATGAATTTATTATTTGTGCATAATATTTTTATGAAGTTGGATCAGGAACATGACGAGAGTAACTTATTACATTTTTATTAATGACTTCACACTTTTAAATATCTGAAAGCAAGTTCAAGCTGTCTGACCTGAAGCAGCAGCACAATGTAGCAGTTAAGGTAACTGCTCTCAGTAAGGCATCAAAACCTTGGAGATATCTTTGATGTCAGCTTATTCACTGAAATAGAGATGATATTGCTCATGGCATTTTTTATAACTCAGGTTATGTTATTGAGGTCCACAGTATATATTACAAAAATAATTTGCTAAATGTCTTTGATCATTTTTACATACTTCCAGTTTGGGAGAAATATTGTACTTTTATAATTTCTCCTGGTTAAAATAAGGATCTTACCACTCAATTTCATAAGTTATTCTTGATTTTTCAAGTTAGTTTTTAACTGGCTGGGAAACCTTCAACTTCCTTACTTAAGAAAGCCTTGGGGATTTCAGTTTCCTAAATAAGAACAAATTGCTCCATTTTGCTAATGCAGGTTTACTTTTTATTAACTTTAAATCTCTGTTATCCATAAAAGTTCATCCATAAATTTTTACGTAAAACTGTGTTTATTCTTGTATCTCATGCCTAACCCTCATATTTGTACTCTAAATCATTGTTTAAGTGAGCTGAGACCTGAATTCTATAATAATCACAATGAAGCAGGTTGTGAAAGAATATTAAAATATAGAGATACTTATTTGAACTTGCTGTTAGTAACTAGAAATTAAAAATAATTTGGACAGCACTTGGGTTAAAAAGGAAAAGTTTAATAGCTATTAATGTTTCATTCATCTGCTCAGAAAAATCCTACGTTAATATCGATACATGGATGACTATAAGATAAAAATCTTGTTTGATATTAAATATTTCTTATATTTAATATTTACTCAAAATGATAAACATTATAATTTAATTTTTTTAGCCAAAAGTAGTCAAATAGATGATATGGAATTGGTATGACCAAGTGAGACAGGGCTCTTCAAACATTTGCCAACTTATATGGTGGGTAGAAAATTTCTCTCATACAAGTTAGGTATAGTGTAAATAACCCCAAATTAAAATGCCATATTATATTTAGGTAATCAATTTTTAGAGTATTTCTTAATGGTTAGGTGATACAATGCTCAAACCAGCCATTTAAGGTAGATAAAGGTCATAAGAATATGAATGCAATAGTATTATTCCTTTCCCAAATGAAAAGTAAGATTACTCTCTGAAAATGAAATGCAGAAATGCCACAGTCCATGAGGTTGCCTCTAACAGCATTACCAAAAATTTTAGAAAATACTAAAAATGAATCAAGTATGTCCTGTCAACACACCCTAGAATGTATGATTGCTGAACCATTTAAACTAAGCAACGCTCTATGATAACAAGTTGAGAGTCTGCAAGAAATTTGCATATGTAGAGTCCAATAAGCAGAAAAATCACAGTATAGTTTCAATATTCTGCCAAGAAGAGGTTTCCTTAATGAACTAGCACAAATATTTATTTCTGTCTTTTTTTGAGACAGATTAGATATACCAGGCTAATGTTACTTGATGTCACAGACAAAGTCCTTCAACTTACATCTCTTGCTCTGTTTCTAGGATAACAAGATGGCATCCTATCTTGACAATAAATATGCTTAACCTGAATGTTTCCAGTGGGAAAGAAAAACACTCATCAGTGTGGATCATTTAGGTTCAGCTCAGAAATGATAAAATTATGAGGTGCTTTGGTAAGATGCTGATGTAAACTCATTTTGGTTACATAGAAATGAAAAATCTGTGGAAAAGATCTAACCCTCCAACTCCAGGGTCCTATTGAAGTGAGTGTTCACTACAAAATATTAAAAGGATAATAAGCATCACTAGAAACTGGGAAAGATGGCATGAACATGATACAAACTTCATGTATTTATTTTAGTCTGATTCATTAGGTGCTAACTAGACGCCTGGTATATTTATAAGTGCATGTGATATATTAGTGAATAAAAGACCCAAATATCCCTACACTTTTATGGAGTTTACATTTTAGTTGGAGGATTCAGAAACTAATGGCAAACATTAATATAAGTAAATAATATAGTATATTCAGTTCAGTTCAGTTGCTCAGTTGTGTCCGACTCTTTGAGACCCCATGAATCGCAGCATGCCAAGCCTCCCTATCCATCATCAACTCCCGGAGTTCACTCAGACTCATGTCCATCGAGTCTGTGATGCCATCCAGCCATCTCATCCTCTGTTGTCCCCTTCTCCTCCTGCCCGCAATCCCTCCCAGCATCAGAGTCTTTTCCAATGAGTCAACTCTTCGCATGAGGTGGCCAAAGTACTGGAGTTTCAGCTTTAGCATTAGAAAGCAATTAAGTCCTTTGGAGAAAGGAAAACTCCAGCAGGGTCAGGGATGTTGTGAACCTTGGAAATGAAAAGGCAATTTGTGATGTTAAATAAGGAGGCCAGAGTAGATTTTGTTAAGAAGGTAAAATGCAGCAAAGATTCAGAAGAGGAGAAGGAGTTAGGCTAATAGGTAACTGGGTGAAGTGCATATCTGCCAGAGGGAACAGCTAGCAGAAGGCCCTAGGTGAATGTAATTTGAAAGTTTTCTCACGAATCACTACCATGGCTCAAATTAAGGGTAAACAAGAGGATTGACTGACTGCCCCTGCCCACCCTGAAGCAATGCAAATACTTGGAGAAGAATCTAGAGGAAGCCAGCTGACTATATAACTATAGGGCCATGGAATAGACAACAGCAGTAACATCAGAGGAACAGTTCATATCTTTAGTTCCATAAAAACCTTTTTGCATAGATTTACTCAAGGAAGAGAACAGAACATTTCTTACCTCTATTCAATAATAATTGATTAGTTCTTAGATCAGTAAAGTTACACATTTCTGAAAAAAAAAAAAAAACAAAACTTTAAAATTAATAAACACATTGAAATGACTTTTGTGACAAATATGGTGAGTTTATCCTATGGTTTCCACTTGCCCCACTTCCCAAAATGTGGATAAATGATCAAAGGAATAAGAGGACATTTAAGTCAGCCTGGAAACCAGGGAAGGGTTTATGAGGAAACTGGAAAACTTAGATCAAGCAAGAAGCTAGTTTGAAGGAAGATTTGGTGACTCGTAAAAGTCACCAGATAGAAAACTGATGAGGAAAATAAATGAAAATAGTGCATTCCAGCTGCAATCCTGAGATCAGAGCAGCAGAAGTAAAGGGCAAAGGCTGATTGAGGGGAAGTTGGTAGGCAGCATATAACTTGAGCATCTCAATGCACAGTCTCAACTTATATCTGACACACACATATATAAATATAAAAGGTTATTAACCACTATTTGTGAAAATACACCTGGAATATATTGGCAGCTGTTAATAATTTTTAAAACACAGCAATAGAGGACTTAGATACTACAGTAAGATTCTTTTCCCTCTTTTTAACTATGAATTTCTGGTAAACAAAAATAGATTAATCACAATCCTTGGTTTATTATATACTGATCTAATTTGCCTGTGCAAAGGATTTTTTCTTCATTTGATCTTTTTCAAATACACCACCCCAGCCAAAAAGTACATAATATAAAATTACTTTTACCTATTTGTGTAATAGAGCTTACTTCCCTTTTTGTCTCCTGGCCTCTCTCCTAGAGGGGATAACTATATTAAATTTTATGTTTAAATTTTTTAATTATGTTAAAATTTTATTAAATTTTTTTAAGAGCTCTCTCTCACATACATGCATGCACACACACACTCATATATATGGCTAATCAATGTATAGTTTTGCTTGATTTTTAATTTCATGACAGGAACTCATATGAATGTAGTCTTCGGGGTCTTGGTTTTTGACAAATATTGTATTGATATTACAAAGATTCATCCGTGGGTTTGCATTGAGCTCAGATGTGTGGCTTCTTTGGAAGTTCTGCAGTTGCCATAGCACAGCATTTTTCTGATACAATTGAAACAATCACTGGCTGATCTTTTGTTGCCTCTCTAGAACATCTGTATCAGCTTTAACTCTTGATGGTTTAGCCATGAAGTCATACTTCTAATGAGCCCAAACAGTAAGGCTCCTTCTTAGGTGAACACTGTAAGGCAAGTGCAGAGAAAAAGAGCACAAACCAGGCAGTCAGGTAAGAAAAGGGAAATTTATTGGAGGGAAGAGAGAAGGTGACTGGCCCTTAAGGAGAACCAGTGTCCTCCCTTTCTGACGTGATCTTTCTTATACCCCACCAATGAAAAATTCTCTGAAGGAATGGTTAATTTTTAGCTTGTAGTTGAGTCCTGTGGTCTGGAATCAGTGGTCTTGCACCTTTGAGAAGGTAGGTGTCAGTGAGAAAACAGAATGTCATTTGGGCAATTTGGTCAGTCTCAAGGATCACTGTGATTTTATTCTTTGTTTGCCAGGTCAACATAATGAGCCATCTTAACAATGAGACACTATGTGGGCCCTATCATTCCAGCCTTTTTGATTTAGGATAAGGGCCAAAGGTAAATCTTCTGTAACTACTTCCTGAGGGGCAGGGACGTCATGGGGGTGAGATAAGAAAAGGCTAGAATGTGGGTCAAGGAGATTTTTGTGGGGTTGAAGTTTTTGATAATCTGAGTGAGTTAGAAGTAGCTCATGGATAGATAGTTCGGTTGGTGAAGGCTTGTAAGTGGTCCTGAAGAAATTTTGAAAAAAGATGGATTAATATGGGCCGAAAGTTAGAATAAGGATAAGTAGAAGGACCTGGGGCATCCAATTCCAATTGTTTGACCAGTTTTCTCATGAATTACTGAGGTGTTGACATATTCTCAAGGCCTTGTTTGTCAGATTTCTTGCTGCTTTCTTTACAACGCCTGATTTATTGGCTTAGAAGCAGCAGGCTTCCTCCAAAAATAGGCATAGGCTTCCTTTTTCTGCTGTGAGGAGGTTTATCCTCTTCTGTTTTGGAAGACCAAGGCTGTCAGGGAATCTAGCTGGCTTAGAATAGTGATAAGGCCATTAGTTATTTCTTCTAGGCTGTCAGTGAGGTCTTTAGAAAGGCTTTGATAGTAATTTAAAGAGGTTGTGAGTCTTGTAGTCCCTGTCCCAGTCCCCACCACTGTTCTTAAACTGATTAAGAGAGGAATGAATTGAATTGCCTGTCTGGGTCAGTTATGAGTTAGTGGAATAGGAAGGGTCTGACTGTTAGGAGCAATAGAAATATCTGGGGCCAGATATACCAGGGTGCATGTTCCTGTCCAGTTAGTGAGAAACCATACATAGGTAGTGCTTCCACATAAGAATAATATTCCAGGAGTAAGAAGACCACAGTTGAAATAGATACAAATAAGAGTCTTTTTGGGAACTTGTTAGTGGTCTCTGAAACTAACAGTGTACTCATCAGTGCAGCCCCTACAAGAAGAGTATTTTCATCATATGCACAAGGGAGTCTCCCTGAGAAAGTAAGAGAAGGTCCTGCAGTTCCTGAGACATGGTAGATGGATGAGCCTGAAGGGAAGGAGAGATGTGAGGTGTGATTACAGAGGTGTGGTGGTATAGTTCCTAGCTGGGGGTAAGAATTTTTTATAGGGTTTTGTCTGGAAAATCAGAAAGGAGCCTGTTGTTGTAAACAAACGTCAGAGGTTGTGGGTCCTCCTATAGCTGGTCCTTTATGAGTAGAAGTGAGATCTGTAAGGAGGGAGGTCAGTATCTTGTCAGAATTGCAAATTTGATTAATTGAATATAAATAACATATGTGTGATAAAAAGAGAGATTCTCCACTATATATAAAGAGGAGTGTTTATGTGAGTCCGTTTATCTGTGGAAATGAGCAGTGCTGATTTTCTGGGTGAGGAGGTGGATTTATCCACAAATCCAACAATCATGGACCAGGGTCAGGATTGAGGTACTGAGTAAAGGATGGGTCAGATTTAGAGTTCTGAATAGGTAGACAAGGTTTGGGACAGGGTGAGTTATAGGTAGGGTATTAATATGACTTTTGGACTGTAAAAGAAGACAGATTAAGAGCAAAAAGATGATGTGATGTCTCATGTCTAAGGGGAGAAAAAGATAAAAGTAAGAATCCAGGTGTAGAAATCAAGTTGGGTTGGTGTGAACTCTATGAAATCTCCCTGGAGACAAAGATCTGTTATAAAGTCAAGGAGTAAATGGAGATCAGTAACAGTGGTGTTTCCAGGAAAGGGAAGGGCTTGTATTACATCCGTAGGATCAACGAAAAAGCAAAAGATTTCCAGAAAAACATCTATTTCTGCTTTGACTATGCCAAAGCCTTTGACTGTGTGGATCACAATAAACTGTGGAAAATTCTGAAAGAGATGGGAATACAGACCACCTGACCTGCCTCTTGAGTAATCTGTATGCAGGTCAGGAAGCAACAGTAAGAACTGGACGTGGAAAAACAGACTGGTTCCAGAACAGGAAAGGACTACAAGGATGTAAATAGTCATGCCGCTTATTTAACTTATATGCAGAGTACATCGTGAGAAATGCTGGGCTGGATGAAGCACAAGCTGGAATCAAGATTGCCAGGAGAAATATCAATAACCTCAGATACACAGATGACACCACCCTTATGGCAGAAAACGAAGAACTAAAGAGCCTCTTGATGAAAGTGAAAGAGGAGAGTGAAAAAGTTGACTTAAAACTCAACATTCAGAAAATGAAGATCATGACATCTAGTCCCATCACTTCATGGCAAATAGATGAAGAAAGAGTGAAAACAGTGAGAGACTATTTTGGGGGGGCTCCAAAATCACTGCAGATGGTGATTGCAGCCATGAAATTAAAAGACACTTGTTCCTTGGAAGAAAAGCTATGACCAACCAAGACAGCATATTAAAAAGCAGAGACATTACTTTGCCAACAAAAGTCCATCTAGTCAAAGCTATGGTTTTTCCTGTAGTCATGTATGGATGTGAGAGTTGGAAAGCTAACATGAAGAAAGCTGAGCACTGAAGAATTGATGCTTTTGAACTGTGGTTTTGGATGACTCTTGAGAGTCCCTTGGACTGCAAGGAGATCCAACCAGTCCATCCTAAAGGAAATCAATCCTGAATATTCATTGGAATATTTCAGGCCTGGAGTGCTGCAATCCATTGGGTCACAAAGAGTTGGACACGACTGAGCAACTGAACTTAACTGAACTGTGTTACTATGTGAAGGATAGAAAATAATGAATTTATCTAGGATGATCACAGTAAGAGGAGCTGCTGCTGCTGCTGTCACATCAGTCATGTCTAACTCTGTGCAACCCCATAGATGGCAGCCTACCAGGCTGCTCTGTCCCTGGGATTCTCTAAGGAAGAGTACTGGAGTGGGTTGCCATTTCCTTCTCCAAATAAGAGGAGGGCCAGGCCCAGAAAAACAAGAACTATGGAGAAGTAGGTAAAACAGAAGGAAAGCCCTCAGTTGTCTTCGACTTTTGTGGGGACCACATGGATTGCAGCATACCAGGCTTACCTGCCCATCACCAACTCCTGGAGCTTACTCAAACTCTTCTCCTGCTATCCAACCATCTCACCCCCTGCAGCCCCCTTCTCTTCCTGCCTTCAATCTTTCCCAGCATCAGGGTCTTTTCCAATGAGTCAATTCTTCACATCAGGTAGCCAAAGTATTGGAGCTTCAGCTTCAGCATCAGTCCTTCCAATATATATTCAGGACCGATTTCCTATAGGATGGGCTTGTTGGATCTCCTTGCAATCCAAGGGACTCTCAAGTCTTCTCCAACACCACAGTTTAACAGCATCAATACTTTAGCACTTAGCTTTCTTTATAGTCCAACTCTCACATCCATACATGACTACTGGAAAAATCAAAGCTTTGACTAGATGGACTTTTGTTGGCAAAGTAATGTCTCTGCTTTTTAATATGCTGTCTAGGTTGGTCATAGCTTTTCTTCCAAGGAGCAAGCGTCTTTTAATTTCATGGCTGCAGCCACTATCTGCAGTGATTTTGGAGCCCCCACAAATAAAGTCTCTCACTGTTTCCATTGTTTCCCCATCTATTTGCTATCAAGTGATGGGACCAGATGCCATGATCATTGTTTTCTGAATGTTGAGTTTTAAGCCAACTTTTTCACTCTCCTCTTTTGTTTTCATCAAGAGGCTCTTTAGTTCTTCTTTGCTTTCTGCCATAAGGGTAGTCAGCTGCATATCTGAGGTTACTGACATTTCTCCTGGCAATCTTGATTCCAGGTTGTGGTTCATCCAGCCAGGCATTTCACATGATGTACTCTGCATATAAGTTATATAAGCAGGGTGACTATATACAGCCTTGACATCTTCCTTTTCCAATTTGGATCCTGTCTGTTGTTTCATCAACTGTGGTGTTGGAAAAGAGTCTTGAGAGTCCTTTGGACTACAAGGAGATCCAACCAGTCCATCCTAAAGGAGTTCAGTCCTGGGTATTTATTGGAAGGATTGATGTTGAAGCTGAAACTCCAAAACTTTGGCCACCTGATGCAAAGAAGTGGCTCATTTGAAAAGACCCTGATGCTGGGAAAGATTGAGGGCAAGAGAAGGAGGGGACGACAGAGGATGAGATGGTTGGATGGCATCACTGACTTGATGGACATGGGTGGACTCTGGCAGTTGGTGATGGACAGGGAGGCCTGGTGTGCTGCAGTTCATGGGGTTGCAAAAAGTCAGACACGACTGAGCAACTGAACTGAATTGAACTGTTGTTGCATGTACAGTTCTAACTGTTTTTTGACCTGCATACAGATTTCACAGGAGGTCTTAGGAGAACTAACACCCAAAAAGATGTTCTTTTCCTTACAGGAGACTGGAATGCAAAAGTAGGAAGTCAAGAGATACCTGGAGTAACAGGCAAATTGGGCCTTGGAGTACAAAACAGAGCAGGTCAAAGGCTAACAGAGTTTTCCCAAATTAATACACTGGTCATAGCAAACACCCTCTTCCAACAACACAAGAGAAGACTCCACAATGGACATCACCAGATGGCTAATACTGAAATCAGATTGATTATGTCTTTGCAGACAAAGATGGAGAAACTGTATACAGGCTGCAAAAACAAAACCAGGAGCTGACTTGTGGCTCAGATCATGAACTCCTGATTGCCAAATTCAGACTTAAAATTTAAGAAAGGAGGGAAAACCGCTAAACATTTAGTTCATTCAGGTATGACCTAAATTCAATCCTTAAGATTATACATTGGAAGTGACAGATAGATTCAAGGGATTAGTTTTGATAGAGTACCTGAAGAACTATGGGTGGAGCTTTGTGACATTTTACAGGAGGCAGGGATCAAGACCATCCCCAAGAAAAACAAATGCAAAAAGGCAAAATGGTCGTTTCAGGAAGCCTTACAAATAGCTGAGAAAAGAAAAGATGCAAAAGGCAAAGGAGAAAAGGAAAGATATACCCATTGGAATGCAGAGTTCCAAAGAATAGCAAGGAGAGATAAGAAAGACTTCCTCAGCAATCAGTGCAAAGAAAGGAAAACAATAGAATGGGAAAGACTAGAGATCTCTTCAAGAAAATTAGAGATACCAAGGGAACATTTCATGCAAAAATGGGCATAATAAAGAACAGAAATGATATGGACCTAACAGAAGCATTAGGTATTAAGAAAAGGTGGCAAGAAAACAGAGAGGATCTATACAAAAAAAAGATCTTCATGACCCAGATAACCATGATGGTGTGATCACTCACCTGGAGCCAGACATCCTGGAATACAAAGTCATGTGGGCCTTAGAAAGCATGACTGAACAAAGCTAGTGGACATAATGGAATTCTAGCTAGCCATTTCAAATCCTAAAATATGATGCTGTTACAGTGCTGCACTCAATATGCCAGCAAATCTGCAAAACTCAACAGTGGCCACAGGTCTGAAATATGTGTTTTTATTCCAATCCCAAAGAAAGGCAACACCAAAGATTTCTCAGCCTCCCACACAATTGCACTCACGTCACACACTAGCAAAGTAATACTCAAAATTCTCCAAGCCAGGCTTCAACAGTATGTAAACTGTGAACTTCCAGATTTTCAAGCTTTATTTAGAAAAGGCAGAGGAACCAGAGATCAAATTGCAAACATCTGTTGGATCATTGAAGGAAGGTTAGGATAGGTGATAAGAGGTCTTAAGAGATACAGAGGTTTCGTGCCTATGTGCAGGGTCTGGTCTGTTAGAATCTGTGGCCTGAGATTGTGGAAGGATATAGCCGTCCTGTTTTTGTAACTAGCCTCCTTGCGGTTGTGTTCCCTCTTGCAATAATTGTGTTTCTTCTTCAGGGAGGTAAAGGGGCTTAATGTTGGGGATTACTATAAGTTGTTGAGCTGGTGACTGGAGTGAGGCTTGTTTTGCTTCTCTGTCTGTGGCATCATTGCCCCTGTGACATGCGATCTGAGGCCATTTGGTGACCTTGGCAGTGTATGATGCCTACCTCAGTTGGCATGTTAACTGCTTTTAAAAGATGGAGTATAAGTGATGCATTAGTTATGAGCAAGCTTTTAGTAGATAGGAGACCTTGTTCCTTCCAGATGGCAGCAGGTCAGTGTATGATGTGGAAAGTATATTTAGAATCAGTGTGTGTATTTGCTCTCTTGTTAGCTGTGAGGGTAAGGGCTCTAGTTAGTGCAATAAATTCTCCCTTTTGGGAAGAGGTTCCCGAGGGGAGAGGTTAGGATTCAACAATTTCAGTTTCAGAGACAATTGCGTATCCAGCTACTTTTTTCCTTTTGATGTCATAGAGGAGCTGCCATCAATATACCATGTAAAGTCAGGGTTATATAAAGGGGTTGAGGAGATGTTGGAGAAATGGGGCATCAGGTCTTCTAGTGCCTCTTTGCGAGTGTGGATGGGGGGCTCTGAAGAATTATGAATAAGGGTGGCAGGGTTAAAAGTAGGACAGCAATCAAAGGAGAACTCAGGAGATTCGAGAAGGGTGACATGAATTAGTTTGATGTGGGAAGGAAATAGAAGGGTCATGGATTTGTGAGAAAGTAAGTCCTTAAAGTCATGTTTTGAACGAATGACAGTTGGTGCTCCAAAAGTAAATCACTTGCTTTCCTGAGTGGGGAGTGCAGCTGCTCCCAGAGCATGTAGGCAGGCTGGCCATCCCTGAATTGTGGTATCTAATTGCTTTGATAGATAAGCAACAGGGGTGAAGGAAGGGCCCTGATTTTGTCCCAAAACTCCTAGGGCAATTTTGTATTTCTCAGTAGTGTAGAGTATAAAGGGGTGAGAAAGGTCAGGAAGTATTAGAGCTGGGGCTGAGAGAATGGCTTGCTTAAGAGTGTTAAAGCCTGAATGGATATTTAATTTTAGCTCTAGGGGTTCTGAAAAATCTCCTTGGGTGGTTTGATATAGGAGTTGTGCCAAGAGCGCAAAATTAGGAAACCAGAGGTGTAGGTGTCCAGCTAACCCCGAGAAGGACAGGATCTCTGTTTTTTATATAGGGAGTGGTAGGGTGGACATAAGGGACTTGCTATCGGTAGTAATATATCTTTTTGTTGGTGTTAAAAGGACTCCTAGATAGGTGACTCTAGGAAGAGAGAGCTGAACTTTGGTGGGAGATACTTGATAGCTTTGATCAGCTAGAAAATTGAGGAGTTTTATAGTGTGTTGTTGAGAGTGTGTAAGCAAAGGACTATAAAAGAGATTATTCACATATTGTAGTAAGGTTAAGAGAGGTTAGGTCTGATGCTAGAGCTTGGCCAAAGAAATGAGGGCTATCACGAAAGCCTTATGGGAGGACTGTCCATATCAGCTGTTAAGAACGATGATTGTCTGGATCAATCCAGGTAAAGGCAAAGAGGTCCTGAGAGTCTGGGTGTAAAGGGATAGTAAAGAGACATCTTTGAGGTCTAGAACAGTAAACTGGGTAGTGGAAGAGGGAATGAGAGAGAGAAGAGTATAGGGATTTGGAACTACTGTGTGTATGGGGATAACAGTTGCATAAGTCTCAGGTCCTGGACCAGGTGATAGGAGCCATTTGGCTTTTTGACAGGTGGGATAGGCATGTTATAGGGAGAATGAGTTGGGCACAAGAGGCCCTGACATAGGAGTTAAGTGATGATAGCCTTTAACCCTTGTTGATATTTTTGAGAGATGGAGTATGGTGGTTGATTGGGGAATTTAGAGAGGTCTTTGAGACAGATATGAATTGGAGCATTGAGAGAGGAAATAGATGGGTTATCTGTACCACAAATTATGGGGTTTATGAACGAGGAGGGCAACGGGGCGGGGGTAAAGGAGGTGGTATTGAGAAACAGTAGCCAGGCTAGATCAGAGGGTGGGCTTAAGGTAGTAATAGAGGCTTTAAATTTTGAGAGAAGGTCTTTCCCAAGAATAGGAATGGGGCATTTTGGAATTATGAGAAAACAGTGGGAAAATGAGGCATCTTGAAGTGTGTAAGGTAGAGGCTTGGCTATTTGTGGTGTAGATACTAAACCATCAAACCCCATAACAGAGACCTGAAAGACCTTTATTTTTCTAGAGTAGGCAGGCATAGCAGAATAATTGGCCCCCATGTCAACAAGAAAGGAGAACATCTCACCTGCCACTCTAAGAGTTACCCTGGGCTCCATAGAGATGATGAGAGTGGGGATCTGGGATCCTGGGCACCTTCAACCTTCAGCAGCAAGTCCAAGGAGGGTGAGCAGAACTGGGTCAGGACTCCTGATCAGGACCAGGAGGGGATGTCTGGATCCCTAGAGGGGGATTTGGGCAGTTAACCTTCCAAAGTCCCTTTATAGCACAGCTGGGACATGGACCTGGAGGGGGCCTTGGCATTAGGCATGAGCGGGCCTTCTTTGCCACATTTGAGGCAGGGTCCAGTTGTCTTCCTTTCTTTGTTGGTTGATGGAGGCTTGGAGCCATGTAGGGCAGTGGCTAAAAGGTGGTATTTGGCCTGATCTTGTTGGGCCTTCTCTAGCTTTGCCTGTTTTTCTCAGCTATTGAAAATCTTAAATGCTAAATTTAAAAGATCTCGTTGAGGGGTTTGAGGGCCTTCTTCTGCCTTTTTTAGTTTCTTTTGGATATCTGGGAGATAAAATGGGTATTAGGGACAATGGTGCCCTCTGCTGAAGTGGGGTCTAATTTCGTATCTTTTTATAGGGCTTCCGTTAACCTGGCTAGAAATTGTGCTGGGTTTTTGTTAAGCCTTTGATTTATTTCCTGGAGCTTATCAAAGTTGACAGCTTTATGCCCTGCCTTTTGAAAGTCCACAATGAGGCAAGCAACCATATGATTACGGGCTGCTCTTTCAGGTCTCCCTGCCTGATAATCCCAGTTGGGATCATCTCGGGGGACAGCTGTTGTCCCTAAGGGCTTAATGTCCTCTGTCCTGTGTATCTCATCAGCATGCACCTGAGAGGTTTGCCATATTCATTGTCTTCTGAGAAAAGAGTGGAGGAAAGTATGTTGTAAATATCACGCCAGGTTAAGTTGTAAGACTGGGTTCAATTCAGTTCAGTTGCTCAGTTGTGTCCAACTCTTTGTGATTCCATAAACTGCAGCACACAAGCCTCCCTGTCCATCACCAACTGCCAGAGTTTACCCAAACTCATGTCCTTTGAGTCGATGATGCCATCCAACCATCTCATCCTCTGTTGTCCCCTTCTCCTCCTACCTTCAAACTTTCACAGCATCAGGGTCTTTTCAAATGAGTCAGCTCTTCATATCAGGTGGCCAAAGTATTGGAGTTTCAGTTTCAACAACAGTCCTTCCAATGTACACCCAGGAATGATCTCTTTTAGGATGGACTTGTTGGATCTCCTTGCAGTCCAAGGGACTCTCAAGAGTCTTCTCCAACACAGCTGTTAAAAATCATCAGTTCTTTGATGCTCAGCTTTCTTTATAGTCCACCTCTCACATCCATACATGACTACTGGAAAAACCATAGCCTTGACTAGATAGACCTTTGCTGGCAAAGTAGTCTCTGGTTTTTAATATGCTATCTAGGTTGGTCATAACTTTCCTTCCAAGAGGTAAGTGTCTTTTGATTTCATGGCTACAATCACCATCTGCAGTGATTTTGGAGCCCCAAAAAAAGAAAGTCAGCCACTGTTTCCCCATCTATTTCCCATGAAGTGATGGGACCATATGCCATGATCTTAGTTTTCTGAATGTTGAGCTTTAAGCCAACTTTTTCACTCTCCACTTTCACTTTTATCAAGAGGCTCTTTAATTCTTCTTCACTTTCTGCCATAAGGGTGGTGTCATCTGCATATCTGAGGTTACTGATATTTCTCCCAGTTCTTGATTCCAGCTTGTGCTTCATCCACACCAGCGTTTCTCATGATGTACTCTGCATAGAAGTTAAATAAGGAGGGTGACAATATATAGCCTTGATGTACTCCTTTTCCTATTTGGAGCCAGTCTGTTGTTCCATGTCCAGTTCTAACTGTAGCTCCTGAACTGCATATAGGTTTCTCAAGAGGCAGGTCAGGTGGTCTGGTATTCCCACCTCCTTCATAATTTTCCACAGTTTATTGTGATCTACACAGTCAAAGTTTTGGTATAGTCAATAAAGCAGAAATAGATGTTTTTTTTTTTTTGGAATTTCTTGCTTTTTTGGTGATCCAGTGGATGTTGGCAATTTGACCTCTGGTTCCTCTGCCTTTTCTAAAACCAGCTTGAATATCTGGAAATTCACAGTTCACGTATTGCTGAAGCCTGGCTAAAAGAATTTTGAGCATTACTTTACAAGCGTGTAAGATGAGAGCAATTGTGTGGTAGTTTGAGCATTCTTTGGCACGGCGTTTCTTTGGGATTGGAATGAAAACTGATCTTTTCCAGTCCTGTGGCCACTGCTGAGTTTTCCAAATTTGCTGGCATAGTGAGTACAGGACTTTCACAGCATCATCTTTTAGGATTTGAAATAGCTCAACTGGAACTCCATCACCTCCACTAGCTTTATTCATAGTGATGCTTCCTAAGGCCCATTTGACTTCACTTTCCAGGGTGTATGGCTCTAGGTGAGTATGAGTGGTCACACCATTGTGATTATCTGGGTCGTGAAAATGCTTCTTGTACAGTTTTTCTGTGTATTCTTGCCACCTCTCGTTAATATCTTCTGCTTCTGTTAGGTCCATAATCACATCCAAGGTCAGGGATGGTGGCCGAGAGGAGCTACCCCACGTCCAAGGTAAGGAGGAGCAGCTGTGCTTTGCTGGAGCAGCCGTGAAGAGATATCCCACATCCAAGCTAAAAGAAACCCAAGTAAGATGGTAGGTGTTGTGAGAGGGCATCAGAGGCAGACAGACTGAAACCACAATCACAGACAACTAGCCAATCTGATCACAGGGACCTTGTCTAACTCAATGAAACTAAGCCATGCCATGTGGGGCCACCCAAGATGGATGGGTCATTGAGGAGAGGTCTGATAGAATGTGGTCCACTGGAGAAAGGAATGACAAACCACTTCAGTATTCTTGCCTTGAGAACCCCATGAACAGTATGAAAAGGCAAAAAGATAGGACAATGAAAGATGAACTCCCCAAGTCAGTAGGCACCTAATATGCTGCTGGAGATCAGTGGAGAAATAACTCCAGAAAGAATGAAGGGATGGAGTTAAAGGAAAAACAACATGCAGTTGTGGATGGGACTGGTGATAGAAGCAAGGTCTGATGCTGTAAAGAGTAAGACTGGGTAAGATACTTGAATTATTTTATTTATTTATTTATTTTAGGCAAATAATACAGCTTTATTCAGAAAGCCAGCTGACTGAGAGGATGGCAGACTAATGTCTCAAATTAGCCATCTTACCCAGGTCTGGGTGCCAGTTTCACAGGTGGGCTGGGTCAGATTCTAACAAAGGCACTTTAACAGCCCAGTAGAGGGGCAGGATTCCCTGACACAGGCCATTATGTATGATTATAATAACAAAAGCAGCAAAAACAAAGGTTAAAGTCAAAGAAACAGATCCATCGGGGAGTCAGAAGTCAGAATTGGCTCTTCCCTGCTGCAGTTCCCCATTGTCAAGGTCCATTCCACAGTCTTGGAAAATGGGGGTGATGACTGTTCTAACTGCTTTATCAGATGGATCCGTCCAAGAGTGTCTGCTATCGGTGTTCCAGTTGTTGATATTTGTCTTCTTCTGTTCCTATTTGGAATGTGTCTACCCTGTAGACTTGGAAATATTGGACGCATAAGCCAGGAGGCAGCATCTCATGTTAAGGAATTATGTGCTTTTCTATGTATGGGAAGATGCAAGAGTCAGGGCTCATTAAAATTATTTCCTTGATATGTACCTCAGCTGTCTGGGGCCTGTAATCCTGTATTTTCATATCCTGAATTTCCTCAGGGTTCACCATAGGTAGTGGCTGCAATCTGATGACTGCCTGGCGTCAGGTATTCTCCTTCTTCTGTTTTCTCAGGGCTCATCCACTCCCACTGGAGGGCTGAAATTGCTGATGATTGACAAGGCAGGAAGTATTCCATTTCTCAGATTCTCCCCTCTTGGTTGGAAATTTGATCAATATTTGGGAGACAGTTCATGATCAAATTTCATCTCACGGTGCTGGGGAGGCTCATCCCAGATTGGGTGAAAGCTCTTGATATGCCACTCCAGGTGCTAAATTTTGGATTAGACCCCAGGAGTAATGAAAGATCCTCTGTATCTTGTGCCTAATTAAGATCCAGCAGACATTTTCCCTTGTCGCTTCTTCCCATACCTAGAATGAAACTGTTGCATTTATTTTATGTTATATTTTTAGTCATTTAAGCTTTGTTGGAAGCCTGGTTACACACTGGGTATTACACGAGACAACAGTCTTATAAGTTAGATAAGATATAAGTAATGCGGCCAGTACCATTGACAAAGTGCAGCAGGGAGGCACGAAGCACAAACAGTTTGAAAACAAAGAACAAATTAAAACAATGATTAGTATAACTAGTTGAAATCCAGTTGCAATAGTCAAGCAACCAAAGGAGTCATAACTGATTTAATGAGCTATCCATAGTTTCATTGTCAAGGCGGTACACAACTTACACATGGCTTAACCTTTGAGATGGGCAAATGTTGCTTGCAGGATCAACCAAATAGAAAAAGATAAATGTTTCAATTCTTCTTACAAAGGTATAATTTACCAAATTATTGTAAGTCATAATTAGCTTAAGGGGGAGATTTTCCTTACTCTTGGAAAACACAGATTTAAACCAGTAATTTTTTAGATAGAAGCCAATTATCAGGGTCTGAGGAGAAGGAGCCAAGACGTTTTTCAGTCTGAGATAGATTGGTGAGGGAGAATGGGACATGAACCAAACAATGCTTTCTGCCCCAGCTACTTCCCATAAAGGGAGGAGTGAAGCAGGGAAAGGAGCGGGGTCCTGCTGTGAAGTTTCCTGTTTTAAAGTTGTTTGGACCATTTAGATCTTTAATCCATTTTGAGTTTATTTTTGTGTGCGGTGTTAGAAAGTGATCTAGTTTCATTCTTTTACAAGTGGTTGACCAGTTTTCCCAGCACCACTTGTTAAAGAGATTATCTTTACTCCATTGTATATTCTTGCCTCCTTTGTCAAAGATAAGGTGTCCATATGTGTGTGGATTTATCTCTGGGCTTTCTATTTTGTTCCATTGATCTATATATGTCTTGTGCCAGTACCATACTGTTTTGATGACTGTGGCTTTGTAGTAGAGCCTGAAGTCAGGCAAGTTGATTCCTCCAGTTCCATTCTTATTTCTCAAGATTGCTTTGGCAATTCGAGGTTTTTTGTATTTCCATACAAATCTTGAAATTATTTGTTCTAGTTCTGTGAAAAATATGGCTGGTAGCTTGATAGGGATTGCATTGAATTTGTAAGTTGCTTTGGGTAGTATACTCATTTTCACTATATTGATTCTTCTGATCTATGAACATGGTATATTTCTCCATCTATATAGAGAGGGGATCTAGGGAGGTCAGCGTAAAGCCTCCGGACTCTCAGGGTAGAAGGTAGGGCTGAGGTATCAGACTTTGCCTCCAGCACAGGCAGTGGAGGGGGGTTGGGAACAGCGGTGGTGGTGGCCTGCGCTTGAGAAGGAGGGAGGGAGGAGGGGGCGTAAGGTGGAGGTTGTGGAACTAGATCTGGAGCACAGCAATGGGATTGGGAGCTATAGGGGGTGGGCTGTAGTCAGAGGGCTCAAAGGAAGAAGATAAGTCTGAACAGAGATCGGGAGACATTGTATTAGGAGGATGTGGCCCAGAGTGGGCTAAGAGTATTTGAGAAGTAGAGCAGGATTCAGAGAGGGAGGGTTGACAGTGAAGAGCAAAGAAAGCCTGAACAGAAGGAATTTCTAACCACTTGCCTTTGTAGTGGTAGAAGTTATTGAGGTCCTGTAGAGTCCTGTTTTCTGGTCGCTGGGACCTATTATCAAGTCTGTATTGAGGCCAGATAGTGTTAGAATAGTAAATAAGTCTTTTTGGTCTTATCTCCTCTTGGAAGCCCAAGGCTTTTAGGTTGCAGAGAAAGCATCCTAGAGGAGTAGATTTTGAGGGCTGGGATTGAGAATTTCCCATTGCAGCCAAATACCGGGGTTAGACAAGGGCAAGAGAAAGTGAGGAGAAAGGTCCGAGAGAAAAGGCATCCCTGTTCTTAGGACTTTCTCAGAGAGTAATAATAGTCTGCTTTGAGATGGGCCACATCCTCCTAATACAATGTCTCCAAGAGGAGAATAGAGGAACAATTAAGGAGGAGGCTGGGCCCTGCCCAGACCACATATTTCTCATTCTCGAAGTCAGAAGACCTCCCTCACCACACGTACAGAAAGGCTCCTTGGAGGTCTCCCGATCTCTGTTCCTGAAGGAGGTGGGAATACCAGCCCACCTGACCTGCCTCTTGACTTGCCAGGCCAAGGGATGTCCTTCTTATATGCCTATCTGGTAGAATTACTTTGGCCAAGAGATGCCTGTGTACACATGGAGAGTCCTAAGATATACCAAATATAGACCATGAACCAGGCAAATTAAAATGATTGGTCAAAGGAAAACCAGAAGAAATGCCCCATATAAATGATTTAAACTGCCAGGATAGCATGTCTAAAGACTCTCCCTCTGAGTCTGTTCCTCTGTGTATCCACATGTACTGTACTCTTTTTTCTTCTAATAAATACTGATTTCACTACTTTCTATCTTTGTGGAAATTCTTTTCTGCAGAGTTAAAGGGCCAGGGCCCTTGTCACAGACCGCTGGTCTAGTGGCTGGGATTTAATGCTTTCACTGCCATGACCTGGCCTTTATCTCTGGCTGGAAACCCAAGCCCCACCTCAAGCCATTGCCGGCCGAGTCCACTCAAGATCAAAACCAGATCAGTAAAATAGTATCTAGTAAGAGTTTACTGCATACAAAACAACAGTTTGCAAACCAGGAATCTTCAAATCCAAAATCTACATGAAGCTTAGAGATACAAAGTTATAGAATGGTTTATAATGTGAAAAAGAGCACATTGTTTAACCTTTACAATGAGTGGTTATTACAGTGGGGGTTTCCAGACCACAGGCGATTAGTTAAAACTGATTATACTATTTTGGGAAAATGACTTGTTTCTTTTATGATTATCAGAGGCATCACAAGAAATAACCCAAGTTGTTTCACTTATGCTCATGAAATAAGCTAGATTTAATTTTGCTTATGTGACTTAAATGGTTTTATCTGCTTGGGGGATTCTCGGGCTTGGTCTCTTTTAGGTTTACTTTAACAACAGTAAGGGCTTCCCTTGTGGCTCAACTGGTAAAGTATCCACCTGCAATGAAGGAGACCTGGATTTGAAACCTAGGTTGGGAAGACCCCCTGAAGAATGAAAAAGCTACCCACTCCAGTATTCAGGCCTGGAGAATTCCATGGATTTAAGCTGCGAAGGGGGTCCACAGGGTCGCAAGGAGTTGGACACGACTGAGTGAATTTCGCTTTCACTAACAATAGTAAAAGTAGCTTAAGGCAGGCTGTTTCTCAGAGACTTCTTGGCCCACATAAACTTCCAAATGGTGGAGTCAAGCTGCTTCCACGCTCTTGCTCGTCCTTTGTCCTGCCATTATGTAGCTGTTCCAGTCAAGCTTGCCAGAAAGATTTCCCCAGGAAGGACAGAGGCAATTTCCTAATGTTCAGGGCTTGCAATTTCTAAATTCTAGGAGATAAATATCTTGCTCAAGTGCTTTCACTGAGTTCTCTCTGGTATAATGACGAGGGCCTAAATGTTTCTACAGTTTATCAGGCAGTCAGTGGGAGAGCTGGACCAAAACCCGCTTCTCAAAGGTACTCCCAGTTTCTCTGAGAGCCCTCTCCACTTGGCTTGAAGGGTAGAGAAGCAGCTCTCTGCTCACTCACAAGGGGAAGTGAGTGGAAACAATACAGCACTCTTAATCAAAGGTAACTCACTGCACAGAACACTTTCCTTTGAACCTTCCTAGTGAGAAATGGAATATTTCCTGCCATATCAGTAGATAAAAGATGTCATAATCATCAGCAATTGCAGCCATCTCAGATGGTGAGCTGATGAGCCCTGAGGGAACTCAGGAAGGAAAGAATACTTGCCATCTACAGCCATCAAACTACAGTGAACCCTGAGGAAGCTCAGAATGTGAACAACACAGGAAACTGGTCCTGGATAACTAAGGTGCATCTCAAAGGAATGATTTCAGTGAGCCCAGACTATTGCATCTTCTTATACATAGGAAAGTGCTAAATTCCTTAACTTGGGATACCTGGCTTTCTTTAATTTACAAACTTTTGGTATTCAGACTATCTGCCCTTTGATGTAAAATCTTTTCTGTAACCTGTCCTCCACCCCACCCCACTCTCACTATCACCTTGCCTCTTCTGAGCAATTCTCTCGGGTTTACTTGAAATTTGCATCCTGGGTTTAAGTTCTAAAAATTTCTGCTGAATAAAATGTAACTCTCAACTTTTAGGTTGTGTGTGTTTTTTCAGTTGACACTATCTGTCTATATGAAGTGAAGATCAGATTATCAGCTCAGAACCATTCTGTGATTTATTTTTCTTTTGCTTTCTTTTTCCTGTCTTTTTTTTTTTTTTCTTTCAAGAGGTTGTTTCCGTCAATTGTTTCCAGCTTAAACATTCAGCTAACATTTCTGAGCAAATTGGAAAATATCTGAAACACTAGGTAGATATCAACTGCTGACATTAATTTTCAGAGGGGTGAAGTTTAAGGTGGGTAGTATAAGACCTTTTTTTTTTTTTTTGCATTGTTATAATGATTATGCACTATGTATCATTTCTTACAGTTTGAAAAACTACTTGGAGAAAACATGAAAATCTGATAGACTTAGTGGAAAATTATTAACAGAACGGTTAAGGGTGGCAAACGTGCAAATGTACTATTTCTAAGGGATTTGTTTTCTTGGCATGCATCTGATAAAATGATTATCTTTAAAACAAGTAACCATTTGTATGCATTCAAGTTTCACCAAACAATTCAAAAGTAGGAAACTCTCTGTAGTTTGATTTCACAAAAGAGTCCTACCAGCCCAACTGTCCCCCTTCCCCCTGTCCTTCCCCGCCTGCTGCCCCCTGCCCCACCCCACCCACGACCTGGCAACCAAACACAGCAAAACACCTACTCATCACTGTCAAAAAATATTCTTGATACAAATAGGAAACAACAATTAGGGTTATCAAGTTAAAATGGTGAAACATTCTAAAATACTCTATTGACATGTTTGTTTCAGAGTTGTTTCTGGGTATATAATGACTAAGTCATTTTGAAAATTACTTAATTAAATCGAAAGATGGGGTAATCTTTTCTGAATTTGGAAAACTAAATGAAATTTTTTAAAAAAATATGACTCCAGTGATAAAATTTTTAATGTGTTTAAAAGTTTAACTTACACGAATTTTTTCTCCCTATATTTAATCTCCCACTATTTCATTATCCTTTTACATTACTATAAATTGAAGATCTGCTCATGTCAGTCTTCTGCATTAAAAAAATCAATTTTCAACATCTTCCTGTCAGTTGAAATTAACACTTCCTAGTATGATGCACAGAGTTGCCCATCATTATGCATTAGATCTCTTTTCATTTTAATTTCATTGCACTTCTTCTCATGTACTCTGCATTTCAGTATCATTGAAGAATTCACTGTTCCCTGAGCTCATCATAACCTATTACATACCTATTTCTTTGCGCCTTCTATTCTTTCTGGCTGTAATCCTGAAATGACTTTCTGCCCATGAACTACAAATTATTTTTCTTTTTTAAAATTAATTATTTTAATTGGAGGATAATTGCAATATTGTAATGGTTTTTCCATACATCAACATGAATCAACCATAGGTACACATGTGTCCTCCCAGTCATGAACCTCCCTCCTACCTCTCTCCTTTCCCTATCCCTTTAGGCTGTCCCAGAGCACCAGCTTTGGGTACCCTGCTTCATGTATTGAACTCACACCATTCATCTATCTTACATATGATAATGTATATATTTCAATACTATTTTCGCAAGTTATCCCACTCTCCCCTTCTCCTATCACGTCCAAATTTCTGTTCTTGATGTCTGTATCTCCTTTGCTGCCCTTCATGTAGGATCATTGGTGCCATTTTTCTAAATTCACTATATATGCATTAATATACAGTATTTGTCTTTCTCTTTCTGACTTATTTCACTCTGTATAATAGGCTGTAGGTTCATCCACCTCATTAGGACTGTCTCAAATGTGTTCTTTCTAATAGCTGATTGTGTGTATATACGACAGATTCCTTATCCACTCATCTGCTGATGGACATCTAGCTGCTTCTAGTTGCTAGTTGCAAATAGTGCTACAATGAACACTGGGGTACCTGTGTCTCTTTCAATTCTGGTTTCCTTGGGGTATATGCTTAGCAGTGGGGTTGCTGGGTCATATGGCAGTTCTGCTCCCAGTTTTTCAAGGAATCCCCACACTGTTCTCCACAGTGGCTATAGCAGTTTGCATTCCCACCAACAGTGTAAGAGGGTCCCCTTTCCTTCACACCCTCTCTAGCATTTACTGTATGTAGAATTTTTGATGATGGCCATTCTGACGGGTGTGGTAATACCTCATTGTGGTTTTGATTGGCATTTCTCTAGCAATCAGTGATATTTTCAGCCCATATGTTATCTCTGTAAGGCTTCTCTTAAAAGACTAGTGTAGCCAGTCATGCCATTTTCTTGTAATTATTAGCTTATGGCAATTACCTCCATCTACTGTAACAATTTATTGTTCGACTTTCTATCTCAAACTCTTAACAGAGTTGTTAGTGTAGATACTCAATAGCTATTTCTCAGCTTTGATGAATAAATTAAGAAAATTACTCTCTAGATTTAACAGAATATATTAAAAAGGTTCAACAATCACAGTCTAATTTTACAATTTATTCAGGAAAAAAAAGATTAATTTGAAATCTATCTCCCTATATGGTAAAACCTATTGCAGTAGCTAATTTCACAGAAAAATGTTCAATAGCCTGAAATATATGCATAGGACTTTTATAAAGAGCTGTATAAAACCTAATTTTCAGCAAAAGCTAAAATTTTCTCTAGTATAAGAATTTAAACTATTTAAGCTTAAGTTTAAAAGTTTTACTTTGACACTTTTTTTGTCAAGCTTCCAGGTTAAAAACAAATAACTATATTCTCTTAGAAAGCGAACAGAGATTGTATATGCATATCTCACTTAAAAGAAAAAAAGTTTTGTTTTGTTTTTGTAATGTCACCTAGTCGCTCTATGCCAAGGTTTGTGTAGCTTTCTTATTTCTTACATGCCCAATGTTCTCAGGTGTGGGAAGAGAGTTCTCTCCATTCCATGAATGAGTCCACTTACTTGTGAAGCTCTGTATTAATCTTATCTTACCCCAGTAGTGGCTGCCTTGGCCAGTTCTCTTGATTTATTATTTCATAGATCACTGCAAAGGTGATTATAGCAGGATGGTAAATGATTGGGAACTCAGTTTATTGCTCTGAGTTGCCCCTGCAGGTTTAAAATGACTGCACTCAAGGTTGACTACACATCTGCAAGCTTGATTTTTCCTGGGCAGAGGTATGTCTCTTGCACTTAAAGCTTTTCTATGTGACAATTTGGTAAGAATAGTTTTTCAGGTCAAATGGTACATTCTGGCTTATAGTTATTTATTAATATCAGGGTGCTAAAGTAACATGTGATTCAGAGAACTGCCAGAGGCCCAGGCTGAGGGAGTCACTGTATTCTGAACTTTTGAAGTTTGCATTGATGTGTTCTCTGTGAGAGGATTAGAAGCCCCAACTGTTGCAGATGCTGTTGCTAAGGCAGCTTGCCAATTTCTTTCTTCTAGGCCTGCTTGTTTTCCCAGAGTCATCTTGGTAGGCTATATAAATATTTAAACTATGAAAAAAACATGCAGGAAAATTCTGAGAAAGATCACAGTGTAATAGATGATGTAGAAGAAACTGATCAAAACAACTAAAAAGAAATAAAAGAAAAAAATAAAAACCTTCACCAGAGCTGAATGGTGCAAACTACAAGCTCCAGATGATTTAGACTCAGCCAAATCAAAGGCAGGCACTAGGAGATAATGCAGAATTCCCCTTTGTAGAAAGCAGTGTGGTGTTGCAGGAAATTATAGAAAGATCTTTCAGCAAACCCCTAAAATACCCTAAAACTTCTCACTAATTTGTTGGGTAATGGTTGATGAAAAAACACAAAACATTTCATTTGTTGACTCAAGTTATTGACCTGATACAAGTTAATAATCTACATATTATCCTGCTGCTGCTGCTAAGTCATGTCAGACTGTTTAAGTTCGCTTTCACTTAAACATGGATAACCATTTCAATAAACAGTTACACAAAATAAATGAAATAAACCTAGCCTGTATAATATTTCAGAGCCTTATATTTAAAGTGGAAAAATATTATCTAGAATAGACTGAATATGAGCCTCTAGCCTAGTTCTATTATGTTCTCCCTCCCTGGTGGCTCAGATGATAAAGAATCTGCCTGCAATGCAGGAGACTCGGGTTTGATCCCTGGATCAGGAGGATCATCTGAAGAAGGAAATGGCTACCCATTCCAGTATTCTTGCCTGGAGAATCCCATGGACAGAGGAGCCTGGTGGGCTACAGTCCATGGGGTCACAATGAGTGGGACATGACTGAGTGACTAATACATACACACTCTCTCATCACCGCTCCTCTGTCACAGGGAGCAAGAACCTTACAAGAGAATGAAGACCTCCTTTCCCAGCCCATACCATACAGAAAATTTCATGCTCACATTTAATGATCACTTCTTTTTCTTACCCTATCCTCACATTTTTCTTCTGTTGTCTTATTTTAGCACGTGACAAAACCCAGCTTTATGATATTATATTCCTTTTTATTTTGGCTTCCTTCTGGTAGTTCTTTGAGCCCAGTGATTACAACCTGGAGTCTTTCTTTTTCTTGGATACCTCTGTTGGGTAAAAGCTGATGATAGCATAGAAAACATCTCACTTGTTGATTCAAGTTGTTGACTCACCAACAATTAATAATCTATATATTTTCTTGACAAACAAAAGTTAGCTTTAAAAACATATGTTGGATGATTTACTTCAGAAAGTAGATTATTCTCAGAACATCTGAGGCAGCATAAGCTTGTATTCTTCAGGAAATTAAAATACAGGTTCTATAAAATAAGAAATATTAAAGTAATGCTCAAAATTCTCCAAGCCAGGCTTCAGCAATATGTGAACCATGAACATCCAGATGTTCAATCTGATTTTAGAAAAGGCAGAGGAACCAGAGATCAAATTGCCAACATCCACTGGATCATCGAAAAAGCAAAAGAGTTCCAGAAAAACATCTATTTCTGCTTTATTGACTATGCCAAAGCCTTTGACTGTGTGGATCACAATAAACTGTGGAAAATTCTGAAAGAGATGGGAATATCAGACCACCTGACCTGCCTCTTGAGAAACAGGTATGCAGGTCTGGAAGCAACAGTTAGAACTGGACATGGAACAACAGACTGGTTCCAAATAGGAAAAGGAGTATTGCAAGGCTGTATATTGTCACCCTGCTTATTTAACTTATATGCAGAGTACATCATGAGAAACACTGGGCTGGAAGAAGCACAAGCTGGAATCAAGATTGCCAGGAGAAATATCAATAACCTCAGATATGCATATGACACCACCTTATGGCAGAAAGTGAAGAGGAACTAAAAAGCCTCTTGATGAGAGTGAAAAGTGGAGAGTGAAAAATTGGCTTAATGCTCAACATTCAGAAAACAAAGATCATGGCATCCGGTCCCATCACTCCATGGAGAATAGATGGGGAAACAGTGGAAACAGTGTCAGACTTTATTTCTGGGGGCTCCAAAATCACTGCAGATGGTGATTGCAGCCATGAAATTAAAAGATGCTTACTCCTTGGAAGGAAAGTTATGACCAACATAGATAGTATATTAAAAAGCAGAGACATTACTTTGCCGACTAAGGTCCGTCTAGTCAAGTCTATGGTTTTCCAGTAGTCATGTGTGGATGTGAGAGTTGGACTGTGAAGAAAGCTGAGCACCGAAGAATTGATGCTTTTGAACTGTGGTGTTGGAGAAGACTTTTGAGACTTTTGAGACTTTTCCCTTGGATTTCAAGTAGATCCAACCAGTCCACTGAAAGGAAATCAGTCCTGGGTGTTCTTTGGAAGGAATTAAGGTAAAGCTGAAACTCCAATACTTTGGCCTCTTGATGCGAAGAGTTGATTCATTGGAAAAGACTCTGATGCTGGGAGGGATTGGGGGTAGGAGGAGAAGGGGATGACAGAGGATGAGATGGCTGAATGGCATCACCAACTCGATGGACATGAGTTTGAGTGAGCTCCGTCAATTGGTGATGGACAGCGAAGTCTGGCATGCTGTGATTCATGGGGTCACAAAGAGTCAGACACGACTGAGCAACTGAACTGAACTGAACTGAACTGACCTGAAAATAAGAAATAAAAATATGCTGATAATAAAATATATTGAGGTAAAAAAATTCCTGGCATGTCTAAGGAATGAGTTTAAGAGAATAGAGACTATCAGTATGTACCCTAAAACTAAATTAGAAGCAATATAATACAGAATTGAAACTGGTGAAAATAGAATAATTGATGTGGAACATAGCTGAAAGAATACATCCCATAATACAGAGAAAAGGAATAGAGATAAAAGTGATCAAGAAAAAAATGTATAATTTATATATAGCATATTTAAATAATTAACATAATTAAAGGAAAAAGGAAATATATCTGAAAAACTATTTAAAATTGAAGGAAAAACAATCCCTGAAGGAAAATTAATGTCTGTGTACACAATTATTTGTGATCCATACACAAAACGAGCAGCCATCAAGGGACTATTTACTTTGGAAAAATTATTGGATTTTACAGACTAGGAATCATATAAACACTACAGTAAAAGATATATGTGAAATGTAATGTAAAATTAATATAGGTTTTAGATGTATCTTTTTTAATATTAGAAGCCAGAATGCAATGTAAAAATTTGTATCAAATTTTGAGTAGAAAACTAGGATACAAGAAACCCCCACAAGTCATATAAATAAACCAGCAAACATAATAGAAATATCCTCCCCAATACACTAGGGCATATATGCTACCTAAGAGACAAAGGAGACAAAGGAGAACTTCACATAATAATTACTGTATTGAAAATAATAAACATTTGAAGATATATTCTAGATTATTTATTAGATATTGTTTGATTATTGTTTGATTAGATATTAGAAACTGCCACTAACTTTCCAAATAGACAAAGCTATGGTTTTATAAGTAGTCATGGATGGATGTGGCCAACCAAGGTCCTGAAAATCAAAATCACTATAAAGATTCCAATGATAGCTAGGTCCTTAACGTTGTCTATAATTCCTTCTCTGTGTATCTATTAAGTTTTACCTCCCATCCTCCAAGCTGGTATGTCAAATCTTGTCTATTTTCTTGTAGTGAACTTTGTTGAGTTTGCCAAACTAGCATCTGTTCTGCCATTTCCTGAGAACATTGCATTGATATTTTCCATTAGAAAACTACTTTCCTTTCACAATCAAAATATACCATTGCTTTTAGTCTGACCTGACCCACTTCAGAATTTCAGAGATGGACACATGACCCAGGCTCAGCCAATCAATACATTCTATAGCACTGTCAGTGACTGATTTAGGGAAGAACTCATGACTCAAGGTGGCAATGAAAAGACAAACCTAATAATCTGACTGGAACTATTGGAAAAGAAGTACCTTTTCTTTTTGCTATACTTGCTAGTCTAATACAATGCAAACCTAGAGATTCCAATTGTCATTTAACAAGAAAATCAGCATGGAAAATGCGGCCAGTGCAAAGAGGGAACTGAAACAAGAAATGGAGAGGAAGATCTGATAAAATCTTTTGAGCCAGATGTGATTAAAATCATATGAACATGATAATCCACAGTTAAGTTATCCAGGCATGTCGTTTTTCTTTCCTTTTCAAACTATTTTGAACTACTTTTCTCTCACTTTTTGCTGAGTTGAAACTAAAACATCCTTGAAATATCAAAGCATACCAACTATATGGACACAATTTGATTCAAGGGTAATATAGTGAGTAATGAGAAATATAGAATAAGGGACTTGTTATATAGGCTTCCCCTGTAGCTCAGATGGTAAAGAATCTGTCTGTAATGCAGGAGACCCAGGTTTGATCCCTGGGTTAGGAAGATACCCTGGAGAAGGGAATGGCAACTCACTCCAGTATTCTTGCCTGGAGAATTCCATGGACAGAGAAGCCTGGTGGGCTACAGGCCACAGGACCATAAAGAGTCAGAACAACCGAGTGACTGTCACTTCATACTTTAGAGTGGTTATATATCTATGCAATTGGAGAACCTAGCATAAAATTCTATAGAAGGTTTTTGCTTCTGAGTTTGGTAAGGGCCCAGAGATAATGTACTTTTCTAGGCCAGTAACTGGAAGCAAAGTGGCCCAGGAAGAGGAAGTAGGAAATAACAAGGATAAACTGCAAATCCTGAGCAAAAAATGGAACCCATATCTGTCTTTCACCATCTCCAAAAATGACGACATGGTGATCTGCAGGAAATTATAACCTTTACCACAGAGTTGCACACATACTTCTCCCAGACTTGGAGAAACTGAAGGATGAGACAAGAGATCCAGTAGGAGTTGAAGGAGTTATGTAGGCTGGCTACTGCCCCACTAAGGTGATCTAGCAAATGAACTGCAATGTATACAAGCCACAGTAAAGTCTCATGTCTAACACCCAGAGAATAATGGTAGCCACTTACCTTCCACTTTCCAAATGCCATGCAAACATCTCTTGAAGCCAACCTTAAAACCTGAAAGGGAAGAAATTTTCAGAAATTACTTTTAGCTTAGCTAAACTGACACAACAAATTCAAATCCATCATGCCAATTCTTCTGTCACTGCTGCTGCTGCTGCTAAGTCATGTCAGTCATGTCTGACTCTGTGCGACCCCGGAGACGGCAGCCCACCAGGCTCCCCCATCCCTGGGATTCTCCAGGCAAGAATACTGGAGTGTGTTGCCATTTCCTTCTCCAATGCATGAAAGTGAAAAGTGAAAGTGAAGTCGCTTAGTCATGTCCGGCTCTTAGCGACCCCATGGACTGCAGCCTACCAGGCTCCTCCATCCATGGGATTTGACAGGCAAGAGTACTGGAGTGGGGTGCCACTGCTTTCTCTGACTATTTGTAGCAAAATATGTTTTCTACTTTAGAGAGTAAAGAGAAGACATTTTTAGGCAAAAACTGACAAAATGTCCTACTTTCACACATATAAAAGTACCTGTATGCAAATCCATACACAATTCCTTTCACTTTTTCTGCTCTTTATGCTCTAAATCGTACATCATACTCCATCCCCTCTCACTTTCTTGGGGACTTCATCATACTGATTCTTTTTCAGCTCTTTCCAAGGGATTCTCTTCATACTAATGGAATTCCATAAGGTGGAAAAATTTGCATACAATTGTAATCCAGGTCCAACAACTGCTTAAAGGTATAATAGTAACATTAAAGTAATTAGATTAGTATGAACAAAATGTGGAAAAGCTGTCAAAGTGTATTTTTGAGTATAATATTTTTGCTTTGGAAATTACTACTTAATTTTCTAAATAAGAATAATAAAAACCAGAACAAATTTATATGTTGAAAGTCTCTCAATTTTAAAAACTCAAAGCTATCCAAGATTAGGAAAGAGGGTGATCAACTGGTCAAAAGTATAAAAAAGCAAACAACCAGAAAAAATCTAGACTTTGTAAGTAAATTTATCTGTGAGCTTGTTCTTGGCTAAAAAAGATTAACTGGAACTAGTTCATTCAAGAGACGAAAGAACGATTTAACAATTATGAAAAATCAATAACCAGAACATAGGCATTAATATATATGAAAGAACAAGTATAAATATATGGGGAATGGTCAATATTACTTATATAAGTAATGAAAAACTAAAAATGCTTTAGCATTGGAAAAGACTCTTGCGACTCCTTTGGACAGCAAGGAGATCAAACCAATCAATCTAAAGGAAATGAATCCTAAATATTCATTGGAAGGACTGGGGCTAAAGCTGAAGCTCCAATACTTTGGCCACCTGATGTAAAGAGCCAACTCATTGGAAAAGACCCTGATGCTAGGAAAGATTGAGGACAGGAGGAGAAAAGGATGACAAAGGATGAGACAGTTGGATGGCATTGTGGACTCAATGGACATGAGTTTGTGCAAACTCTGGGAGTGACTGAACAACAACAGTTATATGAATTTGCATATATGCTTCTCACAGCTCATCCTTTTTTGTACATAGAGTTATAATATATTGACTGGGGCCTCTGAGATTTTTGGAGCACAATTTGGAAAATATTGCTTTGTCAATATTAAATCTTTATTTTCTTAAAAAGCAAATCATTGGAGGACTAATTTTTGTTACTGAAATTTTCTAGACTGACAAGGAGATCCAACCAGTCCATTCTGAAGGAGATCAGCCCTGGGATTTCTTTGGAAGGAATGATGCTAAAGCTGAAACTCCAGTACTTTGGCCACCTCATGCAAAGAGTTGACTCACTGGAAAAGACTCTGATGCTGGGAGGGATTGGAGGCAGGAGGAGAAGGGGGATGACAGAGGATGAGATGGCTGGATGGCATCACTGACTCGATGAACGGGAGTCTGAGTGAACTCCGGGAGTTGGTGATGGACAGGGAGGCCTGGCGTGCTGCGATTCATGGGGTCGCAAAGACTCAGACACGACTGACTGGCTGAACTGAACTGAACTGAACTGAATTATTTACATAGTTGAGAAATTATTGCTGAATTTCTTTGGGATATGTATTTCACTAACTTAGGTGAAATTTAGCACTAATAGGGCATAATGCATTCATAGAATATATTGTTTTTATGAAACTCTATATGATTAAACTATTTAGAGATTTTCATTTTTTTCTTACCTTTGGCTGAAAATAATAAGAGAATCAAATTAACATCTTTATTAAGTGCTTCAAAACATATTTATATACTGTTAATAATTTTTCTTAGTATGCTTATTAAAAATGCTATATTAATAAAGTGATTTTTCTATTGAAATATATTTTTTCTCAATCATTACACTCATTTCACTATAAAAATATATCTTTTATTAACAATCAAATCATACAACTAAAATGGAAAATGAAGTCTCCTTGATTCATTATATGCACACAACTCACTGATAAAACATTTGAATTTGTTATATTTATTGATTTTTCCCTGAATGCTTTTATGACAGATAAAAATACAAAGGAAATAAATTAGCAATAGTGAATGTAAAAAGCACATTTTGGAGAAATCCTTATTTTTCTTTTAGACTATGTATACTCAGAGAGGTTTGTGGTAATTGCATCAACTCTTAATGTTTATGTTAATTTGTACTCTATGGGGGCTTACAAGATTGTTAGTCAAATTGACATATTGCCTATGAAAAACACAGTGGGATAGGAAATCTCTTGTTACTGAATTTTTAGGACATTGCTGTTGAATCATATATTTGGGGATTTTCAGTGGTCATAGGAATAATTAAAATTATTTTTATAAGTTACTTTTGAATAAATAAGTTTGTATCACTGTTTTTCCTCTCATATGCCTTAATAATTAAAAGATTAAACCTTGAGTGCCTTTGGAATATGCTCACTGACTTGAAATAAGAGGACGGATAAATCTTTCCCATTAAAACTTCTGATTGAAAACTACACATTCTACACATTACTCACTAAGAGGAAAACTGCAACCCATTCATTTAATGTAGCTGATATTTTGAAAAGTACCAGGTGGTTGGTGGAGGAGAGCCATGTGGTTCTTTGGATCGCTTATGATGCAGGTGCTGGATCCTATTCACTGGAATCCCCATTCCCTTAGTTCTTCAAGTGTCAGCATAAGATTAGTTTTGTTGTGACCTCTATATCCATAGCAAGACACTGACACGAACAGGATTCTAAAGAATTACATGGAGCTTAGGTCAGAAGAGTTGTATCATCCCACTCTGGACCTCTGAATCCCAGTTCCAAATACAACATAACTATATTAATGTCTCTATGTATCTCTACACAGTCAAAGGCATTTATGTACATCAGAGGAGTGTTTCTTCACTGTATGCTTTGATAACAAATTTTAAGAGCAAATATCCATTCATTCTACCTTTTATTTTTTCCCTGTTTAGGTGTGCTTTCTGTTGAACATTAATTAGTATTGAGGTTGAAAAGAGCAAAAGATCTTAAGAACTGAAATCTGGAAGACAGAGACTTGGGAAAAACTGAGAGTGTTCCAGGGAAGAGAAAGAGTCAGGGGCTTATAAAGACAAAAAACAGCAAGGTTTGTTAAGGATGCTCAGAGATAATTGTGCTTGACTCTTCAGGAATATTTGTCAATAAGGAATCATGTGTTGTTTTCAGGTAGGGTCCCGTAAGTAGATAAGCTGTCACAAGTTATTTTAAGGTAATGGTCTGATAAATATCTTGAGTTTCTGTTAGATGTTCTAGATGCTTTTGTTAGGATACTGAGTGGTTAAAAAGTCAGATTTCACCAAGTTTATAATGTGCATAAGTTACACTTGGTCTCCTGTATCCATTTTAGATAGCTCTCTTAGGAATTCTGTTTCCATTTTGATTTTTCTTTCATATCCCCTCCAACCTGAACAAAGTGATAGTAGGCCAATAGTAGTAGAGTTGACCACATGAGAGCTCTTGGTGTAGTTCACGTTACCAGGCTAGTGCTAAAGTGTATCTCTCAGAACCATATCTACATTGTCTGTGACTTGGCCTATGTATATAATTTCAGAGGGAGTTCATGGAAAGTTAACAAATTTCTTTCGTTTTTTTAATTTTTTGTTTTTACTTTACTATTATCAGACAATGAAAGTAAACTGCATATTATAAGATTATAAGATTCAATTGAAATAATTCATGTGAAATAATTTTGAGAATCTTGGGGGCAGACTGATGCAGTGATAATATCAGATGATTTGAGGATTAGGAAACTATTAAATAATAATAATAAAATAATTCTAATGCCTTTAGGTCAGGCATGCATTCTATTCTTGACCATGGTAGCTACCTCATACAACTGTTATTTATCTCTAATCTCTTATGCATTTATATTGCCTGCTTGCCTGCTAAAAGCATTTGAATTAACATCCCCTAATACAAACTTTAAAACTGAATTGCCATTATAATATAAAATCTAGGATACACTTTTCAAAAGATAAGTTTATAGTTTATGCAAATTATTTCTGTGTAATCAGGAGTTCTATTATCAGATTGTATGCTATTTAGTGTTTCATATATTAAATGCTCAATTTTTATTTTGTGTTTGTTATAAAAAGACACTAAGGATGAAAAGATAGTAATGTGTAAAATTTGAGCTCCATAATGACCTTGAGAAATAATTCTAATCACTTCCTTAATATGTAGAAATCTCAGTTTAAAAAAATTTTCATAAGATAATTTTGTTTCTTGGCAACAAGTACTTGTAAAAACTGTAATATGAACTATAGTCTTATCAGAACATTTTATGCTGGATGTGACATCTTGCAATCAAAAATATTTCAAGGTAGTTCTTTGAGTTTTTTTTTTTTGTTATAAGGATGTAATACACATGTTCTATATCTCTCAAAATTAAACAGCTGTTTAGAGAAAAAGAAATCTGGTGCTGTTTGGAGTATGTATATATATATATATTTAAATTACCATACAGGTAAATTCTTATAATTTGCATTTTGCATGGATAAAGAAATAAATTACCATACAGGTAAATTCTTATAATTTGTATTTTGCATGGATAAAGAAAAGGAGCAATTTAGTGTCTCTGTGGGGAGTTATTTCACCAGAATAAACTTTGCTCAATTGATTTGATTTGCAAGTAGCTACCATGAGAGATTTCTATTTGAATCATATTTGACTATTAACAAAACTAGATTGCTTTCCTCAAGCTTTTTCTTCATAACCTATTTTCAATAGGTATCTACTCTCATTTTATTTTGGTTTTGGATGAAACCATATGAACATGCTTAAAATGTACAAAATGACTATGGTGGAGGGTGGGGGGAGTGGTGATGCAGGGGAGAGAGACTGCCTTACAAATGGATTCAACTTAAAAATTTTGGAATTAATGATGGAAACAGAAGCTTGGATCTGAAACTAAAAACATGAAATTGGAACCTCGTGTATGGCTGGAGGGATTAAAAGAATTTTGGGATGATCAAGGGAAAAGATGTGACCACAAGAGGTAGAAACATACAGTAAGCACTTTGGGGAGATGCTTGAATAGGGCTTCATAAGAGAGGAAGTCCCACAAAAAGGAATCTGTCCAGAGGCTACAGCATTAGGTTCCAACCAATAAAAGGAGAAGCATAATGGAAATTTCCAGAGGGAGAGGTATCAGAGAGGATTATACTTATCTAGATGATGTCCAATACTTTGGCCACCAGATGCAAAGAACTAACTCACTGGAAAAGATCCTGATTCTGGGAAAGATTGAAAGCAGGATGAGAAGGGGATGACAGAGGATGAGATGGTTGGATAGCGTCACTGACTCGATGGACATGGGCTTGAGAAAGCTCCGGGAGTTGGTGATAATCAGGAAAGCCTGGAGAGCTGCAGTCCCTGTGGTCACAAAGAGTCAAACACGACTGAGAGACTGAAATGAACTGAACTGAGATGATGTCACTACAGAATGGGAAAGAATATTTGGGTCAGAAAACTCCAAAGAAAAAATCTGCTTGAGTATTTTTCTTAAAAACAACTGGATGGGGAAAAGTTTGTTTGGCACTGGCAAGCAATTGAGGTAACAGGGCTCATCTCCAGTAAAGAAATAAACAATCCAAGGTCCAATACACAGAGGCCACCTTCAACTCATTCTAATCAGTTCAGTTGCTCAGTCATGTCTGACTCTTTGCCACAGGGACAGAGGATCTGGGTGCAACAGGCCTAGGTATGGCATGAGCCCTCTTGGAGGGAGTTACCATTAACCCCACTGTAGAGCTGCCAGAACTTACATCCGTTCAGTTCAGTCACTCAGTCCTGTCCGACTCTTTGCGACCCCATGAATCGCAGCACGCCAGGCCTCCCTGTCCATCACCATCTCCTGGAGTTCACTCAGATTCACATCCATCGAGTTAGTGATACCATCCAGCTATCTCATCCTCTGTCATCCCCTTCTCCTTCTGCCCCCAATCCCTCCCAGCATCAGAGTATTTTCCAATGAGTCAACTCTTCACATGAGGTGGCCAAAGTATTGGAGTATCAGCTTTAGCATCATTCCTTACAAAGAAATCTCAGGGTTGATCTCCTTTAGAATGGACTGGTTGGATCTCCTCGCAGTCCAAGGGACTCTCAAGAGTCTTCTCCAACACCACAGTTCAAAAGCATCAATTCTTCGGCGCTCAGCCTTCTTCACAATCCAACTCTCACATCCATACATGACCACAGGAAAAACCATAGCTTTGACTAGACGGACCTTAGTCGGCAAAGTAATGTCTCTGCTTTTGAATATACTATCTAGATTGGTCATAACTTTTCTTCCAAGGAGTAAGCTTCATTTAATTTCATGGCTGCAGTCACCATCTGCAGTGATTTTGGAGCGCAAAAATATAAAATCTGACACTGTTTCCACTGTTTCCCCATCTATTTGCCATGAAGTGATGGGACCAGATGCCATGATCTTCGTTTTCTGAATGTTGAGCTTTAAGCCAACTTTTTCACTCTCCTCTTTCACTTTCAACAAGAGGCTTTTCAGTTCCTCTTCACTTTCTGCCATCAGGGTGGTGTCATCTGCACATCTGTGGTTATTGGTATTTCTCCCAGCAATCTTGATTCCAGCTTGTGTTTCTTCCAGTCCAGCATTTCTCATGATGTACTATGCATATAAGTTAAATAAGCAGGGTGACAATATACAGCCTTGACATACCTCTTTTCCTATTTGGAACCAGTCTGTTGTTCCATGTCCAGTTCTAACTGTTGCTTCCTGACCTGCATACAGATTTTGCAAGAGGCAGGTCAGATGGCCTGGTATTCCCATCTCCATCAGAATTTTCCACAGTTTATTGTGATCCACACAGTCAAAGGATTTGGCATAGTCAATAAAGCAGAAATAGATGTTTTTCTGGAACTCTCTTGCTTTTTTGATGATCCAGCAGATGTTGGCAATATGATCTCTGGTTCCTCTGCCTTTTCTAAAACCAGCTTGAACATCAGGAAGTTCATGGTTCATGTATTGCTGAAGTCTAGCTTGGAGAATTTTGAGCATTACTTTACTAGCATGTGAGATGAGTGCAACTGTGAGGTAGTTTGAGCAATCTTTGGCATTGTCTTTCTTTGGGATTGGAATGAAAACTGACCTTTTCCAGTCCTGTGGCCACTGCTGAGTTTTCCAAATTTGTTGACATAGTGAGTGCAGCACTTGAATGTGGTCCACTGGAGAAGGGAATGGCAAACTACTTTAGTATCCTTCCCTTGAGAACCCCATGAACAGTATGAAAAGGCAAAATGATAGGATACTGAAAGAGGAACTCCCCAGGTCAGTAGGTACCCAATATGCTACCAGAGATCAGTGGAGAAATAACTCCAGAAAAATGAAGGGATGGAGCCAAAGCAAAAACAATACCCAGCTGTGGATGTGACTGGTGATAGAGGCAAGGTCCGATGCTGTAAAGAGCAATATTGCATAGGAACCTGCAATGTCAGGTCCATGAATCAAGGCAAATTGGAAGTGGTCACACAAGAGATGGCAAGAGTGAATGTTGACATTCTAGGAATCAGCAAACTAAAATGGACTGGAATGGGTGAATTTAACTCAGATGACCGTTATATCTACTACTGCGGGCAGGAATCCCTCAGAAGAAATGGAGGAGCCATCATGGTCAACAAAAGGGTCCAAAATGCAGTACTTGGATGCAATTTCAAAAATGACAGAATGATCTCTGTTCGTCTCCAAGGCAAACCATTCATTATTACGGTAATCCAAGTCTATGCTCCAACCAGTAATGCTGAAGAAGCTGAAATTGAATGGTTCTATGAAGACCTACAAGACCTTTTAGAACTAACACCCAAAAAAGATGTCCTTTTCATTATAGGGGACTGGAATGCAAAAGTAGGAAGTCAAGAAACACCTGGAGTAACAGGCAAATTTGGCCTTGGAATGTGGAATGAAGCAGGACAAAGAGTAAAAGAGTTTTGCCAAGAAAATGCACTGGTCATAGCAAACACCCTCTTCCAACAACACAAGAGAAGACTCTGCACATGGACATCACCAGATTCCCAACACTGAAATCAGATTGATTATATTCTTTGCAGCCAAAGATGGACAAGGTTTATACAGTCAACAAAAACAAGACCAGGAGCTGACTGTGGCTCAGATCATGAACTCCTTATTACCAAATACAGACTGAAATTGAAGAAAGTAGGGAAAACCACTAGACCATTCAGGTATGACCTAATCAAATCCCTTATGATTATACAGTGGAAGTGAGAAATAGATTTAAGGGCCTAGATCTGATAGATAGAGTGCCTGATGAACTATGGAATGAGATTCGTGACATTGGACAGGAGACAGGGATCAAGACCATCCCCATGGAAAAGAAATACAAAAAAGCAAAATGACTGTCTGGGGAGGCCTTACAAATAGCTGTGAAAAGAAGAGAAGCAAAAAGCCAAAGAGAAAAGGAAAGATATAAGCATCTGAATGCAGAATTCCAAAGTATAGCAAGAAGAGATAAGAAAGCCTTCTTGAGCGATCAATGCAAAGAAATAGAGGAAAACAACAGAATGGGAAAGACTAGAGATCTCTTCAAGAAAATCAGAGATACCAAGGGAACATTTCATGCAAAGATGGGCTCGATAAAGCACAGAAATGGTATGGACCTAACAGAAGCAGAAGATATTAAGAGGTGGCAAGAATACACAGAAGAACTGTACAAATAAGATCTTCATGACCCGGATAATTATGATAGTGTGATCTCTAATCTAGAGCCAGACATCCTGGAATGTGAAGTCAAGTGGGCCTTAGAAAGCATCAGTACGAACAAAGCTAGTGGACGTGATGGAATTCCACTTGAGCTATTTCAAATCCTGAAAGAACTTACATAGAACTGGGAGATAGACTCTTGGAGGGCACAAAAAGAATCTTGTATGCACAAGGACCCAGGAGAAAGGAGCTGTGACCCCACAAGGGACTGACTCAGACTTTCCTGTGAGTGTCCAGGAGTCTCCAGTGGAGGTCTGTGGGGTCAGTGGTGGCCTGCTGCAGGGTTAGGGGCACTGAATGTGGCAGTACATGCATGGGACCTTTTGAAGGAGTTTCCCGTTATCTTCATTGCCTACATCATAGTTTGACTTCCCTGGTGGCTCAGATGGTAAAGTGTTTTCTTTACCAACATAGTTTGGCCCCAGGAAAATAGCAGGGAGGGAACACAGCTCCACCCATCAACAGAAAATTGGATTAAAGATTTACTGAGCACAGCCCTGCCCATCAGAACAAGACCCAGTTTCCTCCTCAGTCAGTCTCTGCCATCAGGAAGTTTCCATAAGCCTTTTATCCTTCTCCATCAGAGGGCAGAATGACTGAAAACCACAATCACAGAAAACTAACCCATCTAATCACATGGACCACAGGCTTGTCTAACTCAGTGAAACTATGAACCATGCCTTATAGGGCCACCCAAGACTCACTCTAATAAGAGAAAGTAAAACAGGAGAGAAAAAGAACACTTTCTCTATAAAGTCATCTCTATGTATCTAAAAAGCACTGGATATTTTAAAATGCTCCCCTATTGCATCAAACTTCTGTATTTTAATACAGACATATATAGACATATAGGCGTTTTTGCAGCCAAGAAACGAAAATAATCATGTCTCTGAGACAGAGAAACAAAGAGAGTAAACAGGGGTTGAAACTACATAACACAGGGGGGACAGTGAACACAAAATGTAGGCCTTTGGGCTTGAGGTCTTTAAACTCATGTAGGTCTGTTCCTTAAAACGAAGAACCACATGTAAACTGAGGATGGAGGTGGGTACCAGTCTTGAAGTAGAGAGCAAGACTGCACTGAATGGGGCCCAAAATATGTCTTTCTATTGCTTAAACAGATACCAGAAATGAGCTATCCACTCTGTAAGAGTGGAAACAGGTTTATGTTGAGGAGACCAGAAACTGGGTCTACACATAACTGCACCATTAGATTTAAGACTGAACTCTGCCCCAAGTCAGAGATTCAGATCCCAGCCTTCTTTAGTGTGAGTGTGTTAGTTGCTCAGTTGTGTCCAACTCACTGTGATCCCATGGATTAGGGTCTGCCAGTCTCCTCCATCCATGGGATTTTTCAGGTAAGAATACTGGAGTGGGTTGCCATCCCCTTCTACAGGGGATCTTCCCAACCCAGGGATAGAATCTAGGTCTCCCACATTGCAGGCAGACTCTTCACCATCTGAGCCACTAGGGAAGATTTCTTTAGGGCCATGATAAAGGCAATTGTTATCTTTAGGAGTTTCTTATAGGGTGTGTGTGTGTGCATGTGTGTGTGTGTGTGTGTGTGTGTGTGTGTGTGTGTGTGTTTATAAACCTTCTTTAGTAGGAAATGTAAGAGACCAATACTGCATATATTGCCATCATAAAGTTTACATCTTTTTTTTTTCCAGTTTTGTCTTGATACTTCAGGAAGTAGACTCTCTATTTTCATACCTCTGCCATTTTTCTTGATGTAGCTTTTTAGACTTTAGTCTTTTTTTTTGTATGTTTATTATTTTTAATTTTTATTTTTACTTTATTTTACTTTGCAATACTATATTGGTTTTGGCATACATTGACATGAATCCACCATGGGTGTACATGAGTTCCCAATCCTGAACCCCCTCCCACCTCCCACCCCATATCATCTCTCTGGATCATCCCCGTGCACCAGCCCCAAGCATCCTGTGTCCTGCATCGAACATAGACTGGCGATTCATTTCTTTTTTTTTTTTTTAATTTTTTATTTTTTAAATTTTAAAAACTTTAATTCTTACATGCATTCCCAAACATGAACCCCCCTCCCACCTCCCTCCCCATAACATCTTTCTGGGTCATCCCCATGCACCAGCCCCAAGCATGCTGCATCCTGCGTCAGACATAGACTGGCGATTCAATTCACATGATAGTATACATGTTAGAATGTCATTCTCCCAAATCATCCCACCCTCTCCCTCTCCCTCTGAGTCCAAAAGTCCGTTATACACATCTGTGTCTCTTTCCCTGTCTTGCATACAGAGTCGTCATTGCCATCTTCCTAAATTCCATATATATGTGTTAGTATACTGTATTGGTGTTTTTCTTTCTGGCTTACTTCACTCTGTATAATCGGCTCCAGTTTCATCCATCTCATCAGAACTGATTCAAATGAATTCTTTTTAACCGCTGAGTAATACTCCATTGTGTATATGTACCACAGCTTGCTTATCCATTCATCTGCTGATGGACATCTAGGTTGTTTCCATGTCCTGGCTATTATAAACAGCGCTGCGATGAACATTGGGGTACATGTGTCTCTTTCAATTCTGGTTTCCTCGGTGTGTATGCCCAGCAGTGGGATTGCTGGGTCATAAGGTAGTTCTATTTGCAATTTTTAAGGAATCTCCACACTGTTCTCCATAGTGGCTGTACTAGTTTGCATTCCCACCAACAGTGTAGGAGGGTTCCCTTTTCTCCACACCCTCTCCAGCATTTATTGCTTGCAGATTTTGGATCGCAGCCATTCTGACTGGTGTGAAGTGGTACCTCATTGTGGTTTTGATTTGCATTTCTCTAATAATGAGTGATGTTGAGCATCTTTTCATGTGTTTGTTAGCCATCCGTATGTCTTCTTTGGAGAAATGTCTATTTAGTTCTTTGGCCCATTTTTTGATAGGGTCGTTTATTTTTCTGGAGTTGAGCTGCAGAAGTTGCTTGTATATTTTTGAGATGAGTTGTTTGTCAGTTGCTTCATTTGCTATTATTTTCTCCCATTCAGAAGGCTGTCTTTTCACCTTGCTTATATTTTCCTTTGTTGTGCAGAAGCTTTTAATTTTAATTAGATCCCATTTGTTTATTTTTGCTTTTATTTCCAGCATTCTGGGAGGTGGATCATAGAGGATCCTGCTGTGATTTATGTCTGAGAGTGTTTTGCCTATGTTCTCCTCTAGGAGTTTT
The DNA here is from genome assembly GCF_016772045.2 of Ovis aries. Classification (NCBI taxonomy): domain Eukaryota; kingdom Metazoa; phylum Chordata; class Mammalia; order Artiodactyla; family Bovidae; genus Ovis; species Ovis aries. Next base: position 19,327,804 of record NC_056055.1, read on the forward strand.
ATAGTTTCTGGTCTTACATTTAGATCTTTAATCCATTTTGAGTTTATTTTTGTGTGCGGTGTTAGAAAGTGATCTAGTTTCATTCTTTTTACAAGTGGTTGACCAGTTTTCCAGCACCACTTGTTAAAGAGATTGTCTTTACTCCATTGTATATTCTTGCCTCCTTTGTCAAAGATAAGGTGTCCATATGTGTGTGGATTTATCTCTGGGCTTTCTATTTTGTTCCATTGATCTATATGTCTGTCTTTGTGCCAGTACCATACTGTCTTGATGACTGTGGCTTTGTAGTAGAGCCTGAAGTCAGGCAAGTTGATTCCTCCAGTTCCATTCTTCTTTCTCAAGATTGCTTTGGCTATTCGAGGTTTTTGTATTTCCATACAAATCTTGAAATTATTTGTTCTAGTTCTGTGAAAAATGTGGCTGGTAGCTTGATAGGGATTGCATTGAATTTGTAAATTGCTTTGGGTAGTATACTCATTTTCACTATATTGATTCTTCCAATCCATGAACATGGTATATTTCTCCATCTATTAGTGTCCTCTTTGATTTCTTTCATCAGTGTTTTATAGTTTTCTATATATAGGTCTTTAGTTTCTTTAGGTAGATATATTCCTAAGTATTTTATTCTTTTTGTTGCAATGGTGAATGGAATTGTTTCCTTAATTTCTTTTTCTACTTTCTCATTATTCGTGTATAGGAATGCAAGGGATTTCTGTGTGTTGATTTTATATCCTGCAACTTTACTATATTCATTGATGAGCTCTAGTAATTTTCTGGTGGAGTCTTTAGGGTTTTCCATGTAGAGGATCATGTCATCTGCAAACAGTGAGAGTTTTACTTCTTCTTTTCCTGGCGATTCATTTCTTACATGATAGTATACATGTTTCAGTGCCATTCTCCCAAATCATTCCACCCTCTGCCTCTCCCTCTGAGTCCAAAAGTCTGTTCTATACATCTGTGTTTTTTTTGCTGTCTCACATACAGGGTTATCATTACCATCTTTCTAAATTCCATATATATGTGTTAGTATACTGTATTGATGTTTTTCTTTCAGGCTTACTTCACTCTGTATAATTGGCTCCAGTTTCATCCACCTCATTAGAACTGATTCACATGTATTCTTTTTAATGGCTGAGTAATACTCCATTGTGTATATGTACCACAACTTTCTTATCCATTCATCTGCTGATGGACATCTAGGTTGCTTCCATGTCCTGGCTATTATAAACAGTGCTGCGATGAACATTGGGGTACATGTGTCTCTTTCAATTCTGGTTTCCTCGGTGTGTATGCCCAGCAGTGGGATTGCTGGGTCATAAGGCGTTTCTATTTGCAATTTTTTAAGGAATCTCCACACTGTTCTCCATAGTGGCTGTACTAGTTTGCATTCCCACCAACAGTGTAAGAGGGTTCCCTTTTCTCCACACCCTCTCCAGCATTTATAGCTTGTAGACTTTTGGATCACAGCCATTCTGACTGGTGTGAAATGGTACCTCATTGTGGTTTTGATTTGCATTTCTCTGATAATGAGTGATGTTGAGCATCTTTTCACGTGTTTGTTAGCCATCTGTATGTCTTCTTTGGAGAAATGTCTATTTAGTTCTTTGGCCCATTTTTTGATTGGGTCATTTATTTTTCTGGAATTGAGCTGCATAAGTTGCTTGTATATTTTCTTACTAGAACAGTCATTAACTCCTAAAATTATTCCTATCTTTTTTCTTTATGCTATTAGTAGATATTTCTTTGTCACTTAAGGATAGCCATCATTACATGCTTTGCATATGAGGACATGGATCGAGTTCTTATATCAGCTCAAATACCCTCAAATTCTATATTTTACAGCAACAGGAAGGTCTTCAAGTAAAATATTCTTTACATTTCTCATGTCCTATATTATCTACAATTCTCATATCTCCAAGATTGTGGAAATATCCTTGGAGTACAGACTCACCCTTTTACTTTTCTCCAAAGAGAATACATTCTTTACTTGGAGGGTGGCTATCTAGCTGCCCACAATGTTATTTCCTAAAATGTCCAAATTAGATATAACATATTTTCTAAAATTTGAGTGGAAAATTTACCTAGCTTTCAGTAGTAATGCATATTTTACCATCTTTATGCTTGTTCTATTTTCTAATTACTAAAGATTGGGTGGGAGGGGAACTGGAAACAATTTAACACCATAATTATTTGACATATTTATCTTGAATAGTTTATATTCCATAAAACCATATTTACTAAGCTTACTAATTATAGAATTAATCAGACTATATAAACAATTAAGTAGGAGAACCAATTTAAAACGACTAACCACTTTCACACCTTGAAAATGAATATTAAAAAAATCTTTTCCTACTATAAATATACTGAAGTTAGCATCACTTTCTATAAGTCCTTGTTTTCATAATGAATATTCACTGAGGATAATTTTATAGAAAGTTTGTAGATTGTTTACACTATTTAAACATTTGAAAACATGTTTTATAATATTAGAAAATTACACTTATCATAAACATCATAATTATTTGTTTTCCCTTCCTAAGGGAGGATTATACATCACTTTCTCCTTGATGTCAGACTTGACCACATGACTTGCCATGCTCTGCCTGGCTGGAGATTGTATATCCACACAATACCTGCTAAGTATTAGGCTTGGACAAGTCACTTGCTGTGTCTAATGCAATATAAATACAAGTGACATAGGTAAAAACTTTAAGAGCCAGCATAGTGTTTATCATCACTCTTTTCCTTCTGCATGAGACTGGCAGTGTTTTAGCTGGATGTAGCTTCACCAGCCTAGGTCCTAAAAAGAAGACAGTGTGGAGCAGAGCTGTAGACAACACAAGAAAGATGGGTAGGATATGTGAGGAATAGACATGTGTTTAGTTGGCCTCTCAGATTCCATAACATTTATTGTCAGCATAGCCAAGGCTAAGCTAACAGATACGATCCTCAAGAGTAACTGTATCAACATAACTCTAAGAAGTAAGTATTTTGGCTAAATTTATGTGTCAATTTGGCTAGTCTATGCAAAAGCTGGCTTAAAGCACTACATTAAAAAAACTAGGATCATGGCATCTAGTCCCATCACTTAATGGTGAATTGATGGGGAAAAATTGAAAGCAAGGAAGATTTTCTCTTCTTGAGTGCCAAAATTACTGCAGATGGTGACTGCAGCCATGAAATTAGAAGACGCTTGCTTCTTGGAAGGAATGCTATGACAAACCTAGACAGCATATTAAAAAGTAAAGACGTCATTTTGCTGACAAAGGTCGTATAGTCAAAACGATAGTTTTTCCAGTAGTCACATACATATGTAAAAATTGACCATAAAGAAGTCTGAGTGATGAAGAATTGATGCTTTTAAACTGTGCTGCTGGAGAAGCCTCTTGAGAGTCCCTTGGACAGCAAGGAGATAAAACCAGTCAATCCTAAAGGAAATCAACCCTGAATATATTCACTGGAAGGACTGATGCTGAAGCTGAAGCTTCAATACTTGGCTACCTAATGTGAGCAGCCAAGTCATTGGAAAAGACCCTGATGCTGGGAAGGATTGAAGGCAAAAGGAGAAGAGGGTGGTAGAGGATGAAATGGCTGGATAACATCACTAATTCAATGAACATGAACTTGGGCAAACTCTGGGAAATAGTGAGGAACAAGGAGTCCTGGCGTGCTGCAGTTCATGGAGGTCACAATTCAGTGACTGAACAATAACAACAATGATAATATAATTCTGGTAAAAATAAATCCTGAAAAAATATCAATATTAAATCATAGATGGTTTTCAATTATGATAGTAATTGGGAAATAAAAAGTAAGCCAATAGAAAATTATATCCAAAGTTGTAAACAAAACAAAACAAAACAAAACTGTTTATATAGCAATGTCAATTTATCCAAGGAATGGAAAGAAATTTAACTATTGGGAAAATGTCTTTTTTAAGCTACCTTTTATATCTCCAATGCTTTGAGAAGTTTTCACTATATCTTATCCATATATTGACATTGGTTTCCCAAACAGGGGTTGAATGATATTTATCTAAGATGTCAGTATGATTCATTTTATTTTCAAGATGACCTTACCTATGCAGAAGTTACTGCTTTCTTTATATAGGAGAAAGATGAGGTACGGAAATATAATGAAACTTAAACATCACCATATAGATACAATCATCAATGTCCATTGGTTTCTATGTTGAAATTTTAGTGCTCTTGGAAGCAGAAACAAGAAATTGTTTATAGGTGATGAAAACTAGGAGATAACCCAATAATTCCAAGAAATTTGAAATATATATATGTATATACACACACACATATATATGGATATATACACATATATGTATTTTCTCTGTATATATTTCTTTTGAAGATCATGGGGGATCCCTGCAGGCTAGGCCTGGAGCAGTCCCACTGAGAAGAGTGTGGGGTTTCCCAGAAAGCCAAACAGTCATAAGGTGAAGCCCTGCAGAGTATATTAGATGATTTTGGTTGTGTAGGGTAGTAAGTTTGGGTCCTGATAGAGGCAAGGAGAGGATGGGCTGGCATGTGCTGAGCATTAGGAGCAGCTCAGAGGGATGAATTGGACTACAAGATACCGCACAGCAGGGGGCACTCTTCCAGGAGGAAGTCTGCTCTTACAGGATTTTAGATCTACTGGAAATCCTGGGATGAGAAACACTTGGATGTCCCTCTGCCTGCCTCCTCTATATTGAGTTAGATTCATATCATCTATCACACAATTACACACAGTTGTGTGTGTGTATGTGTATAGAGAGGGAGATAGATGGATATAGATATATACAGTTTATATATGTTTACTTTTCTTTCAACACACATCAAGCTGCATGAGAGCAACCTACGAAATTGACTTGAGACTGAAATGATCTGAAAGTACAGTAAAAACTCAGATATCTAATTCAATGTGGTATTTTGTTTGTTATTCTGCACTTACCCTTTTCAGTATATTCTCTTTTGTTCTCTGAAAAAAGGGGGGTACATTAAGTGTATTTTCTTGTGTTGAAAGGGTGCTACCGTATTTAGGGAGTGTGTTCTCTACTCTCTGAGTGTTCTGTTAATTATCCTGCTTTATTTTTGAGATATTCATCCCTGTGAATTTTCTTACTTGAAGAAATCCTCATTTATTATACAAACAGATTGAAAGACACAGGTTGATCAAACTCAACATACGAGTCTACAGATCCTTATCTATCTTTTCACTTTAATTTTCACACTGGCCTAGCATTATACATAACTAGTCAGAGAAACCATATTTCTTGACCAAAATTATAACTAATGATCAGATAGAGAAATGTTCCAGAGCTCGCACATTCTAAAAATTATGAATAGTTTTATATAATTATGTTAAAACATCTGCTTGGTAACACTTTTAATAAGTAGCCTTGAGTAAAATGTATAAAACTGAGAAAACCTGTGAAAATATAGGGCATGAAAATAAAGAGCTTTTATAAATTCCAAATTTTCCTCTCTCCCTTCCTGTCATTAATAACTCCATTTTCAGGTGGCTGAAATTTCCACTATTCATATCATTCTTTGCAGAACTTCATAATATTTTAGGGCTTGAAGAAACCACAAAAATATTTTTAAGAGTCCAGAACCTTGTTTCACAGATAATTGAAAAAAAATCCCAGAAAGAAATAGTGACTTGTCCAAAGTGCCACGATGGAAGAGTCAAAGCTAGAATCCAAATATCTGATACTATTCTTTTTAGATCATATTACTCATTTGTAAGCTCTGTGATCTCAAGCAATTTAGCATTTTGAGGCTTAGTTTCCTGATCTGTAAAACAGGGACAATAATCATGCATCAGGGCAAAGTTAAAAATTCAATGATATTTAACTGGAGACTCAAAATTTCAGCAAATATCACAGATGAGGGTAACAAATAGTGAAGAAAGCAGATAAAACAACTTTAATGGTGAAATTAATTTTCACTTCCACATGGAATAACCAAGATGTTCAGAGGTAGTTTGAGGATAATGTTTGGAAGGAGCTTAGCTCTACTGAGATCTAAAACAATTTTATACTTTCCCATTTTATTTGGGATACTATTTTTTTTTAATATTTACCCATTATTCCACTTAAATACCAAAACCCTTGTCCTCAATTGACAAATGGAATCAAACCACAGATGGTTTTCACTATTTTAAGGATAGAGATAGTTATCTCCTTAAAGACAATTTAATAGGATGATTTATCATGTCATATTTACTGTTTTACAGACATTTAGCTAGTGAAGATGAGTTGCAATCATGGGAAATTTACTAAATATAATGCTAGAGTTTAGATTGATTTTTAGAAATCTGGTATATCACAATTGAAAATGCACAAAAAATTACATATATGATATGATTTAGATATAAGTATTAACATATTGTTGAAGTTTTTAAGAACTAGATGTCAATAACACTGCAAAATCCAGGACCAAGAAGAGTTTGCAGCCTGCAAATCAGACAGAACCAAGTTATGAAAATATATGACAATTGCCTTATGGAATAGCTACAGATTTACAGCAATTACAAGGGATAAATAAGGGCTGCTGCTGCTGCTGCTGCTGCTGCTAAGTCGCTTCAGTCGTGTCCGACTCTGTGTGACCCCATAGGCGGCAGCCCACCAGGCTCCCCCATCCCTGGGATTCTCCAGGCAAGAACACTGGAGTGGGTTGCCATTTCCTCCTCCAGTGCATGAAAGTGAAAAGTGAAAGTGAAGTCGCTTAGTTGTGCCCGACTCCTAGCAACCCCATGGACTGCAGCCTACCAGGCTCCACTGTCCATGGGATTTCCCAGGCAAGAGTACTGGAGTGGGGTGTCATTGCCTTCTCCCAAATAAGGGCACTACATACTAATCAAGGTGTCTATCCAGGAAGTATATATATTATAAGTATACATGCACCCAATATAGAAGCACCTCAATATAAAGGCCAAATGCTAACAGCAATAAAAGGGGAAATTGATGGTAACATAATAATAATGGGGGAGTTTAAACACCTCATTTATATCAATGGACAGACCATCCAGACAGAAAATCAAGAAGAAAACACAGGCCTTAAAAGACATATTGGACCTGATGGACCCAGTGATATTTATAGAGCATTCCAACCAAAAGCAGTCAAATACACTTCTTTTCAAGTGCACATGGAACATTCTCCAGGACAGATAACATGTTGGACCATAAAGCAAGACGCTATAAGAAAACTTAAATCATATCAAGTGTGTTTTTCAACTGCAAGGCGATGAGATTAGAAATCAAACAAAATAAAAAAACTGTAAAAACAAACAAACAAACAAACACGTGGAGGCTAAACAATATGCAGCTACTCAACCAATGGGTCTCTGAAGAAATCAAAGAGGAAATTAAAAAAAATACCTAGAGACAAATGTTAATGACAACACGACAATCCAAAACCTATGGAATGCAGCAAAAGCAGTTCTACGAGGGAGGTTTATAGCAGTACAATCTTACCTGAGGACATAAGAAAAATCAAATAAACAACCTAACACCTATAGCAACTGGAGAAAGAACAAGAACAAAAACTCAAAGTGACTAGAAGGAAAGATTTCATAAAGATCACAGCAGAAACAAATTAAATAGAGATGAAGAAAACAATAGAAAAGATTAATAAAATTAAAAACTGGTTATTTGAAAAGATAAAATAGCTCAAATCAATAAAACTAGAAATGAAAAAGCAGAAGTTATAATTGAAACTTTTCCATTGGGATGGTCTTGATCCCTGTCTCCTGTACAATGTCACGAACCTCATTCCATAGTTCATCAGGCATTCTGTCTATCAGATCTAGTCCCTTAAATCTGTTTCTCACTTCCACTGTATAATCATAAGGCATTTGATTTAGGTCATACCTGAATGGTCTAGTGGTTTTCCCTACTTTGTTCAACTTAAGTCTGAATTTGGCAATAAGGAGTTCATGATCTGAGCCACAGCCAGCTCCCTGTCTTGTTTTGCTGACTGTATAGAGCTTCTACATCTTTGGCTGCAAAGAATATAATCAATCTGATTTCAGTGTTGACCACCTGGTGATGTACATGTGTAGAGTCTTCTCTTGTGTTGTTGGAAGAGGGTGTTTGCTATGACCAGTGCGTTCTCTTGGCAAAACTCTTATTAGTATTTGCCATGCTTCATTCCGCATTCCAAGGCCAAATTTGCCTGTTACTCCAGGTGTTTCTTGACTTCCTACTTTTGCATTCCAGTCCCCTATAATGAAAAGGACATCCTTTGTGGGTGTCTTCATGGGAAATAGATGCGGAAACAGTAGAAACAGTGTCAGGGTTTATTTTTTGGGGCTCCAAAATCACTGCAGATGGTGATTGCAGCCATGAAATTAAAAGACGCTTACTCCTTGGAAGAAAATTTATGACCAACCTAGATAGCATATTCAAAAGCAGAGATATCACTTTACCAACAAAGGTCTGTCTAGTCAAGGCTATGGTTTTCCAGTGGTCAAGTATGGATGTGAGATTTAGACTGTGAAGAAAGCTGAGCACTGAAGAATTGATGCGTTTGAACTGTAGTGTTGGAGAAGACTCTTGAGAGTCCCTTGGACTGCAAGGAGATCTAACCAGTCCATCCTAAAGGAGATCAGTCCTGGTTGTTCATTGGAAGGACTGTTTCTGAAGCTGAAACTCCAATACTTTGGCCACCTCATGCAAAGAGTTGACTCATTGGAAAAGACCCCAATGCTGGGAGGGATTGGGGGTAGGAGGAGAAGGGGATGACTGAGGATGAGATGGCTGGATGGCATCGACTCGATGGACATGAGTTTGAGTGAACTCCGAGACTTGGTGATGGACAAGGAGTCCTGGTGTTCTGTGATTCATGGGGTCACAAAGAGTCAGACACGACCTAGTGACTGAACTGAACTGAACAGTTGACATTGCAGAAAGGACCATAAGAGATTATTACAAGGTAGTATATGCCAATAAGATATTAAATCTAGAAGAAATGTCCAAAATCTTAGAAAAGTGCAGTCTTCCAAGACTGAATCAGCAAGAAAGAGAAAATATGAACAGATTGATCTCAAATCCTGAAACTGAAAACTTCCAACAGACAAAAGTGCAGGACCAGATGGGTTCACAGGTAAATTCTATCAAACCTTTACAGAAGAGTTAATACCTATCCTGAATTCTTCCAAAAAATTGCAGAGGAAAGAACATTTCTGTGTACATTCTATGACACCACCATCATCCTGATACCAAAAAAAGACAAAGATATTACAAAAAAAGAAAATTTCAGGTCAAGATCACTGATGAACATAGATGCAAATGTGGTTTAGTTGCTAAATTGTGTCCAACTCTTTCAACCCCATGGGGTGTAGCCCTCTAGGCTCCTCTGTCCATGGGATTCTCCAGGCAAGAATACTGGATTGGGTTGCCATTTCCTTCTCCAGGGGATTTTCCTGATCCAGGAATGAAACACAGGTCTCCTGAATTTCAGGCCTTTGATTTCCCAACTGAGCTATGAGGGAAGCCCAATAGATGCAAACATCCTCAACCAAATACTAACAAACTGAATCAAACAACACATTAAATGGTTCATATACCATGATCAAGTGAGATTTATCCCAGGGGTATAAGGATTTTTCAATATTGCAAATTAATCAATGTAATACATGACATTAAAAAATTAAAGAATAAAACCATATGATTATCTTGGTAGGTGCAGAAAAAGCTTTTGCCAAAATTCAGCACTCATTTGTAATAAAAACTCTTTAGAAAGTAGGCATAAAGGGAACACGAGTGCATATGTGTTCAGTCGTGTCCAGCTCTTTGCGATCCTATGGACTGTAGTTCCCCAGGTTCCTCTGTCCATGGGCTTCTCCAGGCAAGAATACTGGAGGAGGTTGCCATGCCCTCCTCCAGGGGGTCTTTCCAACCCAGGGATCGAACCCATGTCTCTTATGTCTTTTGCATTGGCAGGCAGGTTCTTTACCACTAGCACCACCTGGGAAGTCTATAAAGGGAACGCACCTCATCATAATAAAAGTTACATATGAGAAACCCATAGCTAATATCATACTCTATGATAAAGACCTGATAGCATTTCCTCTAAGATCAAGAACTAGATGGTGACGTCCACTCTTGCCACTTTTATTCAACAGTTTTGGAAATCTTAGCAACATCAATCAGTGAAGAAAAGAAAATATAAAGAAAATTGTTATTGTTAGTTTTAAAGCTGGGGCCTGAAATACTGTCTATGTAGACATGCTTTACATCTCTGTACAAGATCTCTTTTTCTCTTTCTTTAATTTTTTTTATACCTCATTTATTTTTGTCTGATGTCATTGACTGGCCTATTTAGTACAATGTTGAATACAAATACTCCTCCACTTGAAGTTCTCCAATTGCACTTCACTTTCCAGGGTGGGGGAAGCAGCATTAGCATCATAACTAAGAGTTTAGCTGCGGTTTTAATGATAGCAAAGTCACTTACCAGCTGTGTGAAGCTTGGCAATTGAATATGGTAAATTGAAAGATTTTTCCATCAAGATGGATGATGAGAATAAAAATGCATCTTTAAAGGAGCTAGAGCAAGGAGTGCTTAGTAGATCCAAATAAGAAGAATAAAGGGAACCTTCTGTTAATTGTTTGAATGACTAGAGGGACTTGGGAGGAGGGTGCATTAGTTCTGTGAAGCAAATCAGCCTAAAACTTAACACTTTAAAAACAACAATCATTTATTATCTTATGGTTTCTGTGAATCAGGAATTCAGACAGGCACACTGTAGAGAGGCACACATTTCTGCTCCACTATGTCTGGAGCTGCAGCTGGAAAACTTGAGGGCTGGAAGTAACAGGAGGTGGGGAAGGCAGGATGCTTGGAATCATCTAAAGGCTAGAGTGAGACTACAGTGTCTGCTTCCAAGGTGGTTCACAGGACAGTCAGGTTGGAACCAACACAGTGAATCCTCTCTAGTTAAGCCTCTCCATGGGGATCACTGAGTATACTCAAAACATGGATCACTTAGAGCAAATGATCCAAGAGAGAAAGCGGAGCAGAAGTCATCCTTTCAATCACTAGCCAGGTTGTCACTCAGGAATTATTCACCCTAGCCTTAGAAGTCAAATAGCATAACTTCCGACACATTCTGTTATTATTAAGGGAGTCACTACTTCCACAGTCAAAAGGAGGGGAATTAGCTTCACTTGTGGATGGGAGGAATGCCAATGAACCTATGGATGTGTTTTTGAAGCTGTCAGAGATGGGGAATATATCAGTGAAGGATTTATGATATTATGTGTTATGCAATATGAGATAAAAAGTCCTTCTTGAACCTATAATACACTTAGCAAAATCTGCATTCTTTGATTACTTGTGGGACTTTTTCTTTGGTGGGGGTGTATCTAGATTCTACAGGAGAAATGTAAAAATGCACAAACTCCTGCATAATATTATACTCAAGCTTCAGAGAGTCAGTCTATGGTTCAACTGAATTACCTGGTTGTCTTTCATGATTCAGATTTTGCTATCATACCTAGACTCATCCCTCTTTTCTACACACTTTATACCAGTGGTCCCCAACCTTTTTGGCACCAGCACCAGGGACCAATTTCATGGAAGACAATTTTTCCATGAACTTGTGGGGGAGGGGGTTAGGGATGATTCAAGCACAATACATTTATTGTGCACTTTATTTCTAATCTAATGCTGCTACTGATCTGACAGGAAGTACCAGTCCATGGCCCAGAGTTTGGGAACCCCGGCCTTACACTATAAATAATTAAAGCTTCATGGCCAAAGAAGTGAACAAAATAAAACATATCACCTGGACATTTGCATAGGCGATTCTCTTTATACAGATTTCCCCCTATTTCTTCCACACCTCATCCTTTCACCATTATCCCAGATACTAATTTTCTTCCATAACTGTTCCCTCTGTTTCAGGTCAGGTTCCCAGGTAAACACATTCTGATATGGAAATTTGCTTGTGGAGGCTTACTAGGAAGAGCTCTCAGGATCAAAATTCAGAAAGTATGAGGAAAGCAGGATTGGGTACAAATTGCACAATGATGCCACTGTGTCAGAAGCCTCAGTTCTACAGAAAGTTGCAATGGCAGGGCTTGATGTAAAGAGGACAGGTCTTCAAACTCTTCTACACTATACTGAATTGCCTCAGGAAAGGAGGTATACATTTGGCCAAGAATGCTCCCTTTGGCCAAAGGCAATCCCCTAATGTAGTCTCAGCTGTGAGCTGTTGGTTGCCAACACATCCAGCAGATGTCTATCTTGATCCTGATGGGTGTATCCTGGTGGCCCAGGACAGCATCCCTCACTCCTTCCCTGACTCTACTAATCTGTAGAGGGTTACCTGTGCCTCCTCTTATCACCCGATATGTCCCCTGTGTTGAACTCTTACACTATTTGTAATTGCTGGCTTATTTCACTTAATCATAAACTTTTAAGACCATTCCCAGCATCTACATCAGATTCTTGCACATCTAGGTGATGGTGAAGGTGAAAGTCACCCAGTCGTGTCTGACTCTTTGCGACCCCATGGAATTCTCCAGGCCAGAATGCTGGAGTGGGTAGACTTTCCCTTCTCCCAGGGTATCTTCCCAACCCAGGTCTCCTGAATTGCAGGTGGATTCTTTACCAGATGAGCCACAATGGAAGCCCAAGAATACTAGAGTGGGTAGTCCATGGCTTCTCCAGCAGATCTTCCAGACCCAGGAATTGAACCGGGGTCTCCTACATTGCAGGTGGCTGCTGCTGCTAAGTTGCTTCAGTCGTGTCTGACTCTGTGTGATCCCATAGCCTGGTGGGGAAGCCAGTTGTGGTCACTCAGTTGTGTTTGACTCTTAGCGACCCCATGGACTGCAGCCCACCAGGCTCCTCTGTCCATGGGATTTTCCAGGCAAGAGTACTGGAGTGGGCTGCCACTGCCTTCTCCTGCATTGCAGGTGGATTCTTCACCAACTGAGCTATCAGGGAAGGTACTTGGTAAATACCTCTTAAATAAAAGAGTAGATGAGTGAAGTCATATTGGAGCTGAGATAGGAATAGGAAGGTTTTTGCCAGATGAACAATAAAGGGAGAGCCGCAGTCGGCAGAGGGAAGAGCCAGTCGTTTCGGTGACATGAAAGCGGGACATATTAAGAAGACAATAAAATAGATCAGTGTGCCTGAGATAAAATGAGAAATGAAAAAATAGCAGAACACCAGGTGGAAGAGACAGGTGAAAGTCAGACCAGGAATGGCCTCGTAAACTAGGTAAAATAGTTAATATTTATCCTTCAAAAATTCCACTGAAAATAGCTTTTCAAAAAAGTACCAATAATCATATCTTCATAAATAGTAAATACAACTTGCATTCCTTCTCTTTACCTAAGTGTTTGCTCTGTGCTCTCTATGCTATTAATATTCAGCACATGCACAAATAGAAGATCAGATGTAGGGCAATAGATGTCAACCCAGTTCTCCTCAATCTTAGTGGCAAACATACCTAACAATATACCTTGCGTTTTTGAGGAACTTTAGTGAAATTATTTGGGTCAGTTCACACTGACATATGAACTTGTTATTCCAACAAAATGTCAATGTGATATTGGAATGCTAATTTATTTAAACAGATTCATGTCAATGTCACCCTGAAACAAGCTCACTTCTATTGCCACACCAACAAAAATTGTCAAAACATCAAGAGAAACAATAACAAAACCTCCAAACCTGCTACTGAATAAAAGTTCCTTGGCAGATATTTATTGGGTTAGGTGTTATAAATTTGTCAACTGGATGCTATTTGATTAGCAATAATTTAGAGACACTAAATTCCGACAGTCAAATAAAAAATTGATAAACCATTTGAATCTTATCCCCTGAGTATCTATTTGTATTAAAATAATTGCTATAAGCACATAAAAATTTGCATAAAAATATGATCAAAATGACAAATATCTGAGCAAATTCACAGCTTCCAGCAGAAATAAAAAACATGTTCAACAAACAGAATATATTGCGATCTTGTTGAACTTAAAAATGTAATCTTGGTAATGATTAAAAGTCAAGGCATTTTAGGGCTATAAAGGACTTAAACAATAGTTCAATCCAACACTTCTTTTAAAGATGCAGAAACTGAGGCCTTGAAATACAAATTGTTTGGTTTAAGATAATGCAAATTCATAGCAAATCTAGTAAGTTTCTGAATTCTGAATCTGAATCCAGTTGTATTTATCTATTTCTACATTGTTTTCTATCTTGCATTTGTGAACGATCAATAAGGACTCATTCCAAAGACCATGCTGCTATTTTTAGCTGGGTTATTTTAGGTGCAATGTATTTTAAAATAAAATTTAGAGCAATTAGGCATTTCCATTCGTGATGTAGTCACTGAAGCAAAACTGCTAATCCACAGTTGACTTGGATTAATGTCAACTAGAATTATACCAGTTTTTGATATGACACATTTCACAGTGTGCCAGATATAAAGTAAATTGATAATGCTAAGCATGCAAGTATGTTTTACAAGCATCTGACATAATTTAATCAGGGTGCAGAAGCTATAAGACCTTTATTTAAATACAGAGATCTAAAACCCTCTTACCTTCATTCCCCAAAGCTTCAAACTATTCTGTAAAGTTCTATTGTCATGTTTTTAAAAATTATGCCTGCTTAATCTAGGAATAAATAACTTTTTCAATCCCAGATCAAATTCACCTGCTAAAGGTCAGTATCTTTTATTGTAACCATAATGTATGAAAAACGTTTAACTACAAATCAAATACCGAGGAGACAACTGAATGTGATTGCTAAAAAGTGTGAGTTATGGAAGATAACTGAAGCTAGTAGAAGCAATGACCTCAAATTAACATAAACAGCAGCTCCCTGTATAAATACCCATGGAACTCTGAGAGACTAAAGATCTATAGATGACACACCAGCTTTTAGAAACACAAGATCAAGGTTGAGATTGTTCCCTGGAGTACAAAATGTTTTAACCAAATGACATGTATAATGTCTGGCATTATTTAACATGTGCAGTACAGACCTGCTGTCATCCTCATGGTGTGGGACCAGATGATTAAAAAAAGGCAAATGTTGTAAAGATTCCTAATGGGTATTTTAGAAGAAAATTAAGATTACAGAACTGTAGATTTGTTTTAATTGGGAATGCCTACTGAAATACGTGTGAAATGAATGGGCATTTTTGAAAGTGAGTGAGCAAGGTATGAATATGTAAGTAGAATGTCCAAATGAGTATAGCGGCAGTCTCATGGAGAATCTAGGTGAATGTGCATGGGCTGTCAAAGTCAAATATTCATTATATTGTACCAGGAATAATTTGTGTAAACTCTTTAATTAGTGATCAGCTTTCTAACTACTCATCTATCCAAGATTTCTGATGGAATAACCTAATATATTGGTATGTTCTATGTTAGAACTTTGTGGATGAGAATTTCTAGCAAAAAGACAAATAATTAGCATAGGATCCATGGAGTTGCTGGTAATGGTGGTAGCAGTAGTAATAGTGTTTTTGATATCTGGTGAAAGTATGTGCTATTTTAGTCTTCTTTAATGGATTTTGAATTTTGAGTGATTGCTTTTACTTTCTGAGAAACAGCTTGCAATACTGTGTGGCTTGTTAAACCTGAAGAAAACTAAAACAAAGAGAAAGGCTTCAAAGGAAATTCTTAATGAGGACTTTTGATAGTGTTTGTTACACTTCACATTCAGTTACTTCAGCCACCTTTTAAGCACTTAACATTTAGAATCTCATAAAATAGTTATAGTCAGATTTGGAAGGTCTTTAAATTTACTTGAGGTAAACAAATGCAATTCAGGCATTTGTTGTAATTTGAAGTATTTTACTCTATGGTATGTGTTTTGTGTATATGTGTGTGTTCTAAATATCTTCTAGGCTTTTTATTCCTTAAGGTCATTGTATTCTGAAGTTTCATCACATTCATGGAACTGATTATTTTGATTAATGCTGAGCACAAGATAGTCACTGGATAGCTTAAGGATTTTCTGTGTTCCCATTCATTTGTTCATTTACTTAAGAAACATTTATATAGTGTTCTACCTATCAAGAACTGGTTTAGGATATAGAAACTCCCTAGTGAATGAAATAGATCCTGCCCTTTTGGAATTAAGAATCTAGTGGAAATACAAAGAGGCAATTACAACAAAGAATGATGGCCTTTATAATATATTAGGAAAGTACAGACTATTATAAAGCTGCAGGATGGTGTCTAAATGAATCCTACGTAATAAGATGGAGTTAGGCAGAACAGCAAGGATTGAAGGGCTTAAAATTTTTAGGGCCTAAAGATGTGACAGAGCATGACCTGCTCTAATAAGTGAAAAATGATATATGTGGCTAGAAGATAAGACTGTGAAGGGGTAGTGATGAGAGGTATGGTCTGAGAAATTCAGGGGTAAGAGTATGCTGTGGTATATTGAGCCCTTAAAACCGTTACAAATTTTAGAAATGTGATGGGATTATCATGTCGAAGCTTTAGAAAAAATAATCTTGCTCTAGCCTCAAGACTGGATTAGAGGAGAACAAGCCTGAAGATGGGTAGAAACAGTTACATATGTGTGTGTGCTAAGTCTCTTTAGTCCTGTCTGACTCTTTGCAACCCTATGAACTGTAGCCCTCCTCCCTTCTCTGCCCATGGGATTCTCCAGGCAAGAATACTGGAGTGGGTTGCCATGACCTCTTCCAGGGAATCTTCCAGTCCAGAGATCGAACCAGCATCTGTTACATCTCCTACACTGGCAGGTAAGTTCTTTACCACTAGCTCCATCTAGAAAGCCCTTAGAATCTATTATGTCTCTTCAGTCGACTCTTAGCAGCCCTATGGACTGCAGCCCGACAGGCTATTCTGTCCATGGGATTCTGCATGTAAGAATACTCCATGTAAGAGCCCCTTCTCCAGGGGATCTTCCCAACCCGGGGACTAAACCCTCATCTCCTGTGTCTCCTGCATCACAGGTGGATTCTTTACCCATTGAGCCACCTGGGAAGCTCTAGAACCAGTTAAGAAGCTATTAAATCACCCAAAAGCAAGAAAGATAATGGCCCATATTATGGACATAGTTGAAGGGCAGAAAGACATGTAAGGTTGGAAAAGAGGGCTGAGAAATAGAATGGATAGCCTTTTGATAGACTGAAATTAGAAAATGATATAATATGCAGACAAAACATTGTAGAGTACTCCCTGTGAAGGAGAAGAAAGAAAGTTGCAAAATTTGGAGGATCCGAATGCCAAAAAATGCTCAAATTACCGCACAATTGCACTCATCTCACACGCTAGTAAAGTAATGCTCAAAAGTCTCCAAGCCAGGCTTCAGCAATACATGAACCGTGAACTTTCAGATGTTCAAGTTGGTTTTAGAGAAGGCAGAGGAACCAAATTGCCAACATCTGCTGGATCATCAGAAAAGCAAGAGAGTTTCAGTAAAACATCTATTTCTGCTTTATTGACTATACTAAAGCCTTTGACTGTGTAGATCACAATAAACTGTGGAAAATTCTGATGGAGATGGGAATACCAGGCCATCTGACCTGCCTCTTGAGAAATGGGTATGCAGGTCTGGAAGCAACAGTTAGAACTGGACATGGAACAACAGACTGGTTCCAAATAGGAAAAGGAGTACGTCAAGGCTGTATATTGTCACCCTGCTTATTTAACTTATATGCAGAGTACATCATGAGAAATGCTGGGCTGGAAGAAGCATAAGCTGGAATCAAGATTGCCGGGAGAAATATCAATAACCTCAGATATGCAGATGACACCACCCTTATGGCAGAAAGTGAAGAAGAACTCAAGAGCCTCTTGATGAAAGTGAAAGAGGAGAGTGAAAAGGTTGGCTTAAAGCTCAACATTCAGAAAACTAAGATCATGGCATCTGGTCCTATCACTTCATTGGAAATAGATGGGGAAATAGTGGAAACAGTGGCTGACTTTATTTTTCTGGACTCCAAAATCACTGCGGATGGTGACTGCAGCCATGAAATTAAAAGACACTTACTCCTTGGAAGGAAAGTTATGACCAACCTAGACTGCATATTAAAATGCAGAGACATTACTTTGCCAACAAAGGTCTGTCTAGTCAAGGCTATGGTTTTTCCAGTAGCCATGTATGGATGTGAGAGTTGCACTATAAATAAAGCTGAGTGCAGTGGAATTGATGTTTTTAAACTGTGGTGTTGGAGAAGACTCTTGAGAGTCCTTTGGACTGCAAGGAGATCCAAGCAGTCCATCCTAAAGGAGATCAGTCCTGGTTGTTCATTGGAAGGACTGATGTTGAAGCTGAAGCTCCAATACTTTGGCCACCTGATGTGAAGAGCTGACTCATTTGAAATGATCCTGATGCTGGGAAAGATTGAGGGCAGAAGGAGAAGGGGACGGCAGAGGATGAGATGGTTAGATGGCATCACTGACTCAATGGCCATGGGTTTGAGTAGATTTCGGGAGTTGGTGATGGATAGCGAGGCCTGGAGTGCTGGCATTCATGGGATTGCAAGGAGTTGGACGTGACCAAGTGAGTAAACTGAACTGAATTGAAGGTCAAGAAAGTATTTTTGAGATAAAATAATTTAAGAATCCTACCCAGATTGTTATCTGCACGCTCAAACTGATTAGATGTATTTGACTTAAAATCAAGGATTGAATTGGAATAAATTTTTATTAAACAATTCAAGCCAACACTTCTATTCAGAAGTCAAATTATTTTAATATTATAGATATTATTGTATTATAACCACCATTAATTCATAGTAACTCTAATGCAGAGTGCTTATGGATCTGACAAAAAATTATATAGAGGGTCACCTAATCTTTTTACTAATAGAAACAGAAAACATAAAAATGTGGTTATTTCATAAAATCTGCCAAGGATCTTTAAGCAGAGCTACATTAAGATGTATAAGCCAGGGGCTTCCCTGGTGGTTCAGTGGTTAAACATCCACCTTGCAATGCAAAGGAGACTACTTCGATCCCGGTCTAGGAAGCTTCCACATGCTGTGGAACAACTAAGCCCATGTTCCACCACTACTGAGCCCACATGCCCTAGAGCCTGTGCTCTGCAACGAGAAGCCCAGTGCACTGCAATGAAGAATCAGAACAGTAAAAAAAAGAAGAAGGAAATAAATAAATCTTGAAGAAAACAGATGTACAAACCAGAAGAGGGGTGGGCGCCATGGTTTGAGTTTGACCATTTCTGGCTGGCTTATTTCCCAAGGAATTTTTCTCAGTTCCTTCTTCCAGTCTGTACCATATCACTTTTCACTCTAGTGCTGATGTTTTTCCTCCTGTCTTGACTCCTCTCACCTCTGCCTCTATCTTACAGCATTTTTCCATTGAACCTGTTCAGGTGACTAAGCTGGTAGACTTTCCTGAGTGTACAATGTCTGGGTGACTGCCTTCTGAGGGAAGCAACTGCCTATGAGCTATCTGTCAAGGTTACTTGAATGCCTCTAGTGGCCACAACCTTTGCTAATTTTGCCTAACTGAATAAAGCCACTCTACAGAAAAGTCTTAATACATATTTTTAGCCTTACCTCACATTCATCCCTTTTCAGAATTGCTTTTCTAAGCTCCACTTTCTTTATCCATGGCTTTACTTGTATTGCTTCCATGTTCTTAAATCAAACATGTTGATATCTTACAGATTTTTCAAGAGAACTACCAATTGCAATACCTCCAGGAAAATTTTCCTGATCTCATCAAAGAAAAGATTAAAAATCAAAGAGTAATTAGCCTGTAAGCAAATATTTATCATATGCACATATTCCTTTCATTTAAATCTACAGTGATGCATTTTACACAGATGCTGGAGCTCAAAATGCATCAAAATGTATTTCAGAGCATTCAGAGCATTTACAGAGATGAGTCTTACTTTTAAACACAACTCTCCACTTAACCCCATCTTTTGGATGCACTGTAGCTTACACCTATAGTTAAAGGGGTGTGAAAAGGTTGTGTGTTTTAAACACATTTCATTGTCCTAATACTTCACAAGTATTTGTTACTCCCCATGGATTATATTTCCTTTTTATTCATTCTGGTACTTATTATGCACTCCCAGTTACTAATCTCATATATATATAGATTTATGAGGTCTTTCTATAGTAAAGAGAACTCAACTCACATTTAAGAGGCACCAATTTTGAGCCTGTTTTAAATTCAGACAATGCCTTGAACCAGTCTGACAAAACATATAATTCATCTAAGTTACATGTCTTTCATGAATACAAATCTTACTCAGTGAACCAGTTTTAAAATTTCCACTTCTGATTCCCAAATGCTTTGTTGGATTGACCCAAAGATGCTATTGGAGATACTTGTTGAAAATACATCCATCTTAATAAGTAAAATTAAACTGATTTATTTCTTTGATGATGTTATCAAATACAGAATTTTGTCTGGTGTTTGTTTTTTGGCCTTTATGTTTATTCATCTATTTATAGCTTCTAGATCATCTCCGGGTTCTCTTGGGTTCAGTGCCAACCAAGGAAAGGAGGAAGCAGGGGAGCTGTTGCTCTTGTCAATAATAGCACAACCTGGATTTCCCTGGTGGCCCAGTGGTAAAGAATTCACCTGCTGATGCAGGGGACAAGGATTTGATCCTTGCTCCAGGAAGATTCCACGTGTGTGAGGCAACTAAGCTCATGTGCCACAACTACTGAAGCCTGGGCACCTAGAGCCTATGCTCCACAACAAGAGAAGCCACTGCAATGAGAAGCCTGCACCCCACAATAAAGAGTAGCCCCCACTTGGCAGAGCTAGAGAAAGGCCACACACAGCAACGAAGATCCAGTTTAGCCAAAGATAATATTTTTTCAAAAAGACTAGCACAACCTGAATCAGCCTGACTACATTTCATGTCCACAAACTAGTGTTCCCTCTAGCTAACCTGAACAATGGCATTCTGATTACTCCACGTTACTAACTACTGAACTTTCCTCCCCCAAAGCTCATCATACTTATCAGGGTGATTTATCCCTGAGGATTGTGTTAGTAAGCATTTTTATTCAGAGTCCTTGCAGATGCTCTATTTCTATGAGCTGGTTTGGCATGATTTAGCTAGGACTGCATCCGTAAGTTGTAGGTCAGTTATACAAACATGATCCTCAGACTAACACTTGCTCACACAGAGTATTCTGCATTTGATGAACTTCCCTGATGTATGCTTTCAATGAAAAGAAAACAGCATCTGAATTTGAAAGTGTTATTTTCCTTAACATTCATATATAGTCTAGCAATGAATATCCCAGGGTCTCAGCACTTTTGATGAGTCTTTACATTGTATGACTATAGATCATAGTTTTAAAAGCCTATTTGATCATACAGAAACTTTATTATTATCCATGACTAAAATGGGGAAATAATCTTTTTACAATGTTAAAGGATGACTGATGTCTAATTTTGCTAATCTGATCAGAATCAATACTAACCTCATTTTCTACCTTGCAAAAGAAAATGTCAAAGAATGTTCAAACTACTGCACAAATGTACTCATCTCATAAACTAGAAGAGTAATACTCAAAATTCTCCAAGCCAGGCTTCAAGAGTACTTGAACCATGAACTTCCAGATGTTCAAGCTGGATTTACAAAAGGCAGAGGGACCACAGATCAAATTGTCAACATCCATTTGATCATCGAAAAAGCAAGAAACTTCCAGAAAAACATCTACTTCTGCATTGTTGACTACACTAAAGCCTTCGACTGTGTGGATCACAACAAACTGTGGAAAATTCTTCAAGAGATGGGACTACCAGACCACCTGACTTGCCTCCTGAGAAATCTGTATGCAGATCAAGAAGCAACAGTTAGAACTGGACATTGAACAATGGACTGGTTCCAAATTGGGAAAGGAGTATGTCAAGGCTGTATATTGTCATCCTGCTTATTTAATTTATATGCAGGGTACATCATGCAAAATACCAGGCCTAATGAAACACAAGCTGGAATCAAGATTGCTGGGAGAAATATCAATAACCTCATATACGCAGATGACACCACCCTTATGGCAGAAAGCAGAGGAACTGAAGACCCTCTTGATGAAAGTGAAAGAGGAGAGTTAAAAAGCTGGCTTAAAACTCAACATTCAAAAAACTAAGATCATGGCATCTGGTCCTATCACTTCATGGCAAATAGATGGGGAAACAAAGGAAACAGTGAGCGACTTCATTTTCTTGGGTTCCAAAATCACTGCAGATGGTAACTGCAGCCATGATATTAAAAAAATGCTTGTTCCCTAGAAGAAAAGCTATGATCAATCTATACAGCACATTAAAAAGCAGGGACATTACTTTGCTGACAGAGGTCCATATAGTCAAAGCTATGGCTTTTCCAGTAGTCATGTATGGACATGAGAGTTGGACTACAAAGACAGTTGAGCACCAATGTGTTGATGCTTTTGAACTGTGGTGTTGGAGAAGGCTTTTGAGAGTCCCTTGGACTGCAAGGAGATAAAACTAGTCCATCCTAAAGGAAATCAGTCTTGAATATTCATTGGAAGAACTGATGATGAAGCTCCAATATTTTGACCACCTGATGCAAAGAACTGACTCACTGGAAAAGACCCTGATGCTGGGAAAGACTGAGGGCAGGAAGAAAAGGAGATCACAGAGGATGAGATAGTTGGATGGCATCACCAACTCAATGGACATAAGTTGGAACAAGCTCCAGGAGTTGGTGTTGGACAGGGAAGCCTGACGTGCTGCAGTCCATGGGGTCTCAAAGAGTCAGATACGACTGAGCAACTGAATTGAACTTCTGATCTTAAATAGGATCTCTGACATACTTACATCTTCTGTTAAGGCATATATTTTCTGATGATTTTTAAAATTTTTATTTATTCTCTGTAATCTAATGCAAAGTCAATTGTTTCTTGGGACTTGAATGATACATTGATGAGGTTTTATCCAGAAGTCTTGATAAATATGAATATACTTTATGAAATTTCCACATCTACATTGATAGATAATATCTTCATGAAATCTGTCCATAAACAGAATTGAGGGCTAGCTGATAGTGAAAGGGAAAATGCAAAAAAAAATATTGTTCTTGTCATATTCCTATGGTCAGAGTTTGTATTACCTGTATACTACTTTGTTAAACTTTCATTCTTTTAAAGGAAGAATTCCCATGATACAGAATAGTGGTTTTCAAACTTTAGTCAAAAAGTCCCCTAGGATGCTTATTAAAATGTATAGGAAAAATACATATATAAGAGTTCCCTGATAGCTCAGGCAGTAAAGAATCTGCCTGCAATGCAGGGGACCTGGGTTTTATGCCTGGTTCAGGAAGATTCCCTAGGGAAGGGAATAGCTACCCACTCCAGTGTTCTTGCCTGGAGAATTCCATAGACAGAGCATTCTGGAGTGCTACAGTCCATGGGGTTTCAAATAATTGGACACGACTGAGCAACTAAAACTTTTACTTCACTTTTTTCATACATGTATAAAGTTTATACACCTTTATTTAAAACTTGTTGTATTGGGCTCAGAAATGTATGTTTTGACATATACTTCAGATGATAATTTGGGGTGTAATATAGAGAAAAGGCTGTCCTGAGTCTTTGCATCAGCATTCATTTAGTGGGAGGCCTAGCGGGGACAGGTTTGCACTCAGATAGGCATTAAATCATGAATTTCCTAAGAGTTGTGCTTCTTTATTCAACTCTATAGTTCACGCATTTAGTGAATTTCCTTAAAGAATCTAATGAAACACTTATCAATATTATTTCTCAGTGTTTTGATGAGCTTTTATCCCTCCCTGTGTCTTTATTGGTATATATGTTTGGAATTTGGGGAAGACTGAGTCAAGGATGGCTAATCAGACACTATTCTAATCAGATTCTGATCACTTTTCCTTTGAAGGTTCTTTCAAGATCACTTTAGGTAAAAACATGACTTATAGGCTGAGCAGACTGTTAATGAAGGTCTCTTTGCACCTCTTTATAAAGTTGCAGCAAATCATTCAACCCTTTTCAGAAGGTCAAGCTTCATGCTGAGGAAATGATTGATTTCCATTGCTTCATCAGGGGGGTTTGAAGCCTAGAATAAGGAATTGCTCAACTCAAGTGTTTTTGGAGTCAGCTTCATATTTATTCTCATAACTTTCTTTTACGCCATATCATCATTCAGTGAGGCAAGCTGTGCTTTGAAGTATTTCTCTGATGATTTCTGAGAACAAGTGTCTAGTAGGTAAGGGATTTGAACTGACTTTAAGCACAGACTCATGCGCCTTATGTGGATGTTTGAATGTTTTAACCTATTGTCTCTGAGGAAAAAGATTAAACATTAAACATGGCTTCATTCCGTAGTTTCTAATATGTTTAATCAACAGCACGTTTTTTTTAACTTATTCATAAATTGTTTAATTTTGTTAAGGCAAGAATTAATCTTTAAATGTGAACTGAGGATTAATTGAGAATTAAATCTGCCATATGGTTAAGCATATACCCTTCTTTGTTAGCTCATAAATGTTTTGACCATCTTGTGGTGTATAAATTGAGCATATAAAATCTTGCTTGAAGGAAACAAGGTCTCCAACATAAGATAAGAGTAGAATGACAATAAGTGAATAAGAGATTTGTGCAGGTTTAGCAAAACTTTAGACATAATTTTTCTCTTAATTCATATTCAATTTAATGTTAAACATTTTAATTATATACTCAACTAGGAAAAGATATTCATTTTTTTTTAATAACTCAACTAGCAGAAGTTAATTTCCTTTCCTCACAAAAGAAAAGATGTTTAGGATTCTAGAGAATTATAGGGGTTTTCTTAAAGTCTACTACTAAAGTCTTAACTCCAAAAATAATTAGCTTGAGTTTTACTGCTTTAAAGCTATTCCTCTCCCCCCCCGAACATACCTTTCAAACAAACGGACAATCAATAAGGAGTTTTATTTATTTTTTTTTTAATTTTAGTTTTTTATTTTTTAAATTTTAAAATCTTTAATTCTTACATGCATTCCCAAACATGAACCCCCTCCCACCTCCCTCCCCAAGACCAATCTCATTAGTTTTGAAGACCTATTGAGGAAAATAGCACATATTGTTATGTTAGTTATTGTCATAAATATTCAGTATTCTTTCATGTAGCAGCAAGATACATTGATGTTTTCTCCTGTATTACTTCCATATTTTTTACAGATAATAGCATTTGTAAATTCATGTTACCAGTTCCCTCCTAGAAATTCTGGAATATTGATGGCTCCTGAAGTTTTAATGAATTCTATACTTCTATTTTTCTAGGTGTAGATTATATGTATGCCAGCTGGAATTCTGAGTATATTATTTTATCCAAATATTTTCTATCTCTTGACTATTTTAAACAGAAGACAAAATTATTTCTTGATATTTTTATATTTTCACTTATAGTATTATCTAAGTCTCTATGACATAGCTTTATTAATCCCAGATAGCTTTCTAAAAGCATTTTCTTTATTGCAAACAATCTGGTCATAACTATAAGAATATACTTAAAGGGTAACATGCTTCCTTCTTCTTGGCAATTTCTATGACTTCATCTCTGATTTATTTACTCACATGCCTGGAGACAGGCATTTAGTAACATGTTATTTTTTCAAAATTTGGAGGATACATATGAGTGCTTATCATTGAAAAATAAATAGCATCAATATGTAATATTTGCATTTAATGAAGGGAATAGTAGAAACAATGCTCATTTGTTGATGTGTCTGGTGGTGAAAGTAAAGTCCAGTGTTGTAAAGAACAATATTGTATGGGAAACTAGAATGTTAGGTCCATGAATCAAGGTAAGCTGGATGTGGTCAAACAAGAGATGGCAAGAGTGAACATCGACAGTTTAGGAATCAGTGAACTAAAATGGATGAGAATGGGCAAATTTAATTCAGATGATCATTATATCTACTACTGTGGGAAAGAATCTCTTAGAAGAAATGGAGTAGCCCTCATAGTCAACAAGAGTCCAAAATGCAGTACTTTGGTGCAATCTCAAAAATGATAGAATGATCTTGGTTCGTTTCAAAGGCAAACCATTAAATACCAGAGTAATCCAAATCTATGCCCCAAATGCTAATGCCAAAAAAGTTGAAGTGAAGTTAAATGGTTCTATGAAGACCTCCAAGACCTTCTAGAACTAACAGCTAAGAAAGATAGATATCCTTTTCATCATAAAGGATTGGAATTCAAGAGTAGGAAGTCAAGAGATAGCTGGAGTAGAAGGCAAGTTGGCCATGGACTACAAAATACAGCAGGGCAAAGGCTAACAGAGTTTTGCCAAGAGAGCACACTGGTCATAGCAAATACCTTCTTTGAACAATATGAGAGACGATTCTACATATGGACACCGTCAGATGGTCAATACCAAAATCAAATTGATTATGTTCTTTGCAGCCAAAGAAGCAGAAGATTTGTACAGTCAGCAAAAAGAAGACCTGGAACTGACTGTGGCTCAGATCATGAGCTCCTTATTGCAAAATTCAGAATTCAGTTGAAGAAAGTAGGGAAAATCACTAGGCCACTCACAAGTTAGCAACTGAACAACAACAATGGTGGAAACATAAGTATCAGTTGGTTCAGTTCAGTTACTCAGTCATGTCCAACTCTTTGTGACCCTATGGACGGCAGCATGCCAGGCTTCCCTGTCCATCACCAACTCCTGGAGCTTGCTCAAACTCAAGTCCATTGAGTTGGTGATACCACCCAACCATCTCATCTTCTGTTGTCCCCTTCTCCTCCTGCCTGCAATCTTTCCCAGCCTCAGGGTTTTTCCAATGAATAAGTTCTTCCAATGAGGTGGCCAAAGTATTGAGTTTTCAGCTTCAGCATCAGTCCTTCCAATGAATATTCAGGAATGATTTCCTTTAGTATTGACTGGTTGAATCTCCGTGAAGTCCAAGGGACTCTCAAGAGTCTTCTCCAACACCACAGTTCAAAAACATCAATTCTTTGGCACTCAGCTTTCTTCATAGTTCAACTCTCACATCCATACCTGATTACTGAAAAAACCATAGCTTTGACTAGATGGACCTTTGACTGCTGCTGCTGCTAAGTCGCTTCAGTCGTGTCTGACTCTGGGAGACCCCATAGATGGCAGCCCACCAGGCTCCCCGTCCCTGGGATTCTCCAGGCAAGAAGACTGGAGTGGGTTGCTATTTCCTTCTTCAATGCATGAAAGTGAAAATGAAAGTGAAGTCGATCAGTCGTGTCCAACTCTTAGTGACCCCATGGACTGCAGCCTACCAGACTCCTCCATCCATGGGGTTTTCCAGGCAAGAGTACTGGAGTGGGGTGCCATTGCCTTCTCCAGGACCTTTGACTAGACATTACCAAAAAGTAATGTCTCTGCTTTTTAGTATGCTGTCTAGGTTGGTCATAGCTTTTCTTCCAAGGAGCATGTGTCTTTTAATTTCATGGCTGCAGTTACCATCTGCAGTGATTTTGGAGTGCAAAAAATAAAGTCTCTCACTGTTTTCATTGTTTCCCTATCTATTTGCCATGAAGTGATGGGATTGTACAACGTGATCTTCATTTTTTGAATGTTGAGTTGTAAACCAACTTTTTCACTCTCCTCTTTCAATTTCATCAACAGACTCTTTAGTTATTCACTTTTTACCATAAGGTAATGTCATCTGCGTATCTGAAATTATTGATATTTCCCCCATCAATCTTGATTCCAGCTTTTGCTTCATCCAGCCTGGCATTTCTCATGATGTACTCCGCATATCAGTTAAATAAGCAGGGTGACAATATACAGACTTGACGTATTCCTTTCCCAATTTGGAACCAGTCTGTTGTTCCCTGTCTGGTTCTAACTATTGCTTCTTGACCTGCATACAGATTTCTCAGCAGGCAGGTAAGGTGGTCTGGTATTCCCATCTCTTGGAGGATTCTCCACATTTTTTAATTATCTACACAGTCAAAGGCTTTGGCATAATTAATGAAGCAGAAGTAAATGTTTTTCTGGCATTCTCTTACTTTTTCAATGATCCAATGGATGTTAAGAATTTGATGTCTGCTTCCTCTGCCTTTTCTAAATCCAGCTTGAAAACTGAAAGTTCACCATTCACATACTTGCCTAGAGCCAGACATCCTGGAATGCGAAGTCAAGTGAGTCTTAGAAAACATCAGTACTAACAAAGCTAGTGGAGGTGATAGAATTCCAGCTATCCTAAAAGATGCTGTGAAAGTGCTGCACTCAATATGCCAGCAAATTTGGAATACTCAGCAGTGGCCACAGGACTGGAAAAGGTCAGTTTTCATTCCTATCCCAAAGAAAGAAAATGCCAAAGAATGTTCAAATTACCATACAATTGCACTCATCTCACACACTAGCAAAGTAATGCTTAAAATTCTCTAAGCTAGGCTTCAATAGTACATTATAAGTGTATTTTGCTAATATTATACATTAATGAAAAGTATATATTAACAACCAAAATGATGAGAAAGACTTATACAGCATCTACAGATTGAGAGAATATGGATTGCTTTTACTTTCTTAATTGTATTTACATATATTTTTCTAAATTTCTAGCATTGGCATGTGTAACTTTTATAATAAGCCAGCACTTGGAGGATGCTAGTTCTTTTCTATGCTTGTGTTTTTTTCAGGCACTAATATCATGTATAGTCCAGAGAATCGAGAAGTTCGCTGAAGACTTCTTTGTTTGGGATCATTGTAAAGACCACAAAAGGATATTTACAGGATGAATTTTAAAACCTTAAAAACTATATTACTTTCAGCATTACTAACCCATGAAATAGATGCATACAAGACATATGAAAGATTTTACTATCTGTTGGTAGTTCCTCCTCTCTAGAAATTAGTGGCAATACATCACATGAATGCTGCAAATTGAATAGTTTTTGTGTTTATCTCAAAGTTTCTTTTCTAAGTTTCTTGTTGATCACAGCAGCAGCCAAAAGAATTTTTGGACATTGCTAAAGCAAAATATTAAGGTGTCATATAATACTTACATTGCTTTCTAGAGAAGAACTCATTTTCCTATAAATTGCTTTGGCATATTCTGTCTGCTTGCACTTCAAGTAATGGAAATGGTTGAGTGATACTGTAGCTCTTTTCTATAGCATGCCTTCTATATCACTGAGAGTTATTTCTTAGAATCTGAACAGCATATGTTGTATTATGATAGTTTCTTTCTTTTTGACAACAGCAGCTTGATTGTTCATTTATTTCATGCTCAATATTGTGTGGGCTACCTAAGGACCATGTGACTATTAGTAAAAGATAAAAATATTTCTGTGGAATAGGGAGTTCATTGCTTTTCAGCTTTCTCTTTCACAGAAAACTTTGCAACAAAAAACTACTTTAATTCTCTATGTAGTATTTTTTTACTTATTCATTTTTTTGTGTTATGATATTGATGGGGCCTTAAGGAAACATTCAAAATGGACTATGGCTAGCCTTATTGCTTTAAACTGTATTCTAAGAACAAAGGATACTCCTGAGTCTTTCAAATATATTTTCTAATTGAGTCTTTTTTTTTTTTTTTTTGTGGCAACTAGGCTGCTGGAAGGTTTTCAGTTGCAGAACTGTTTATTAACATTTTATAATTTCTGTGTAAACAATATTATTTTTCAAGAGGATATATGTAACCAGGTATGATTTGAGTAATATAAATTTGTGCCAGGGGAACTTGATTTTGTTTGGCTGAAATTTAAAAAAAAAATTTTTTTTTGTCCCACTGAACTTATCTGGAATTTGGTGCTATATGACCTAGTTCCATGAAGAGGATATAGCTGCAGGAAGATGTGCAATTGTGTGGCTATGGAAGCATGACACAGGTGGATTCTTTTCTATGGTGTAACTTATAGATTGCATATCTGTGGATTCACCTGGATGATCAGTGGGTTGAAATTGATTATTATGTGAGAGGGGCTCTTATGGGAATGGATAGGGTGACTTGGGTCATATGTTATAAAAAAAAGCCAACTTCTAAGCCTCAAGATTTAAAGGTCTGTTATATCCTGCTGTGATACCAGTGTGCATGAGGGGTTAATGCAATCTTCTAACATTCTAAAAGCCAGATTGATCTTTGTCTTTTAAATGTCTCCTGGGGCTTCCAGGCTATGAGGAAAGAGTTGAAGGGCAACAACAATATATTTTCATGAGGGAGAGTGAATGTGACTGATGGCTAGCACACCATAGACAGAAGAACAAAGGTGAAAACGAAAGTGACTCAGAGGTACACTCCATTTCATAAGTCTGTCTGCAGAGCAATAGTGACTCATTTTGTCAGTAACTCAGACTGCCTCATATTTACTTTATGTAGAAGTCTTACTGTTAAGGACAATGTATACATAAATGAATCTACATATATTTTTAATTTCTAATAGAACTCATGGTTGAGAAAAGATTAATGTACACATTAGTGTGTGGACAATCGAAGGAGACTCAAATTTACCTCAGGCTAACTGACATTTCAGGCAAGTTATAGAAACTCTCTAGGTTTTATTACCTCTAAAATGTGCCAGAAAATTTAAGGAGAAATCAGATAAACCATTTTCAAATGGTTGTGAATGTGTGCGTATGTTTTCTTTACAATATTAAGAAATTGCTTAATAAAGCAAGACGTAAGAAAACTCATTCTAAAATGAGATGCTGTTTAGAGATGTTCAGTTCAGTTCAATCGCTCAGTCGTGTGCGACTCTCTCCCGAATTGCAGCACGCCAGGCCTCCCTGTCCATCACCAACTCCCGGAGTTCACTCAGATTCACGTCCATCGAGTCAGTGATGCCATCCAGCCATCTCATCCTCTGTCGTCCCCTTCTCCTCCTGCCCTCAATCCCTCCCAGCATCACAGTCTTTTCCAATGAGTCAACTCTTCACATGAGGTGGCCAAAGTACTGGAGTTTCAGCTTTAGCATCATTCCTTCCAAAGAAATATGCCTAAATCAAATAATGTATATGGGGTTTCCTAGGTGGCTCAGAGTTAAAAAATCAGCCAACAATGCAGGAGATGCAGGTTTCATCTCTGGGTTGGGAAGATCCCCTGGAGAAGGAAATGGCAACCCACTCCAGTATTCTTGCCTGGAGAATTTCATGGACAGAGGAACCTGGTGGGCTACAGTCCATGGGATTGCAGAGATGAACATGACTTAGCATGCATGCACTATGTATGCATATAAGTGTGTGTTATGAATTGATACACCCATGTTAATAATTCACTTTCAAGGACAAATGCCAAAATTTTATAATTTACACAGGCCTATATTTAGATAGAATTTTGTCCAGGGACCTCTCTTGTGGTTGAACGGCTAAGTCCACTTTGCACTTCCAATGCAGGGGACCTGTGTTTGATCTCTAGTCAGGGAACTAGATCCCACATGTCACAACTAAGAGTTTGCATGCTGAAGCTGAAGATCCTGCATACCGCCACTAAAGATCCTACATGCCACAAGAAAATTTGGAGATCCCACTTTGCTCTCATTATATAGCAATCAACCATGTACAAGAGTATTACCACAATTTGATGCAAATATTTGTATCTCTCTTTGTGTTCATCAGTCACTGTCTAATTACTTCACAATTATCATTCATCTAAAATAATAACACTGTCTCTAAAAGTCAATTTTATTCATCCTATTTCCAAAGAAACATTTTCTATGTTACTAGCTCTTCTTTTCCACTACACCTCTTACCTTATTCCTACATCTTCATCTGTCTAACACTGTATTTCTCTGCAACTCTTCACAGCAAACTTGACTCAAAGAATTGAATAGATACCTTTTCATTTCACACTTTCCTCAAACCATTCCAATGTGGCAACAGTCATTGAAATGGGGAAAGTAATAGAACTTAACTTGTAGGGGTGTTGTGAATAGAGTCAATATATTAAATTAATACACTTAGAGGAGATTTTGGTCCTTGGTGAGGCATCATTAAATGTTAGCTACCATAATTCTCACTATTGTAATCAGTATCACTGTTTTACTTACCAGGACTATTGTGTAAGTAAAGATCTCCATGCTGGTCTGGCCTCATTAATGATTGAAAACCATCTTTTATTTATGTCTATAGTTCCAGTTCTGAGCACATTCCCTGGAAGATAGTATAAACTTAATACAATGATTCCAATAGTTCTTCAAATGTTCATTTTTTATATTAGCGCGTGATATTCATTCATTTGTTAAACATTATATTATTTCCATAAAATGTAGTTATTTAAGTCAAACCAAAATTTAGAATCTTATAAGATCATGAGGAATATTTTTGTGACTGAATCTATTCATAAAATGTAAAGAGATGTATTTGGGTGAGAAATCTTTAGTAGCTATTTAAATGGTTTTCAAGGATGCTACAATTCTATAAATCTGCTTAACTAGAAATAGTATCCTATTGACACAGTTATTGGACACCTTCCACAGGTCAAAACTATAGTAAGGACTGAGAAATAATGGTGAATAATGCTTAATCCTGACATAAACAGCTTGCCTTTATTTATAGAAGAAGCAAATACAGGCAAACAATTACAACAAAGCATGGTGAATGCAGGGTACTTTGGATTCACACAGAAAAGGCATCAACTTATGATTATGGGATTTCCTGGTCAAAGTGGGAATTTGAAGAGAGAATTCTTGGCAGAGCAGCATACAGAAGGAGTTGGAGATCAGAGAGGATATTTTGAGAGGGAGACTACTTATGGATTTGCATATTTAAAATCTGAAGAGAACAGGTAGGGAATGAGGAGAGATGAAGCTGGGGAACAAAATGCTTCTATGACAAGGGTTATAGAAGCCATGTTAAGGAATTCCAAACTTATCGTGAGAACACTGGAAGAGTTGGATCAAGGAGTAACACTAAGGTTGCTGTATTGTAAAGACCACTCTGACAGAAACAGGTAGGTGGGCGATAAATGGAAGGAGAAAAGAATGGAACTGGAGGAATTAGGAAGCTGTTGCAGTGATCCAGATGACAGCTGATGGTTCAGACAGCTGATGCCTGAAATAAAGAAGCAACGGTGGAGGCAGAGATCAAAGAATGCATGCGGGAAGTATTAAGAAGTGGCAGGTATTCATATGAATACTATTGGTTGAGAAACCCAGCAACTGTAGGACAGTAAAAATGTTCTGGCCATTTAAATAAGATTTACCAGTTGCCAGAACTGAGGGGAGAGGGAAGTCACTTTCCATTCTTAGTGACAAAGCGACAAATGGGAGCTGAATAGCAATCCGCGTGTTTATGATTGTGACTGCTGAAGGTAATGCCTGCTTAAGACATTAATATTACAGTTATCAGAGCAGGGCGAGTGCAGATTGCAATTGGCATATGGTAGACATTAGCTCATTAAAATATGCGGTCTAGCAGATGTATGTCTTTCAGTACACCGGGGGAAATATTAATTTTAAGAATTAAAAATCCCTGAGACTTTGGAAGTTTTTAAGTTCTTGGTTTTCAAAGTTCTCTGATGGGTACATTGGAAACATTTCATTAGTTGTTTGTTCAGACACTTCTGATTACAGCTGAAATGTGCACAAACTCTGTTACTAAGGCAGTCCTGGAGAGAAGAGGATGAAGAGAGAAACATCCTATAAAGCCCCTGTAATTATACTTTAAGTTTAGCTCTTAAAATGATGATGTACTACATACTGTCAGATCTAAAGGTAGAACACATTTTACATAAATGATTTGAAATAGTTTTAAAATATGAAACTATATCTAAAGCCATCATTTGATACTGTATTCAGAGAGAAATAACAACATCTTATCATTTCCACAGTCCATGACTAAAAATCTTTTCTATATAACTGTCCTTTTAGGAAAATAGAAATCAAAGAAATCAGGAAAATTTCTTAAATTTCTGCTCAAAACAAAACCATAGAATTCAACATAGGAAACAAGGATCACTTTCAAGCCACCATTTTTTTCTAAATGAAATGATGAATATTTAAAGGATTGAGTCCAGATGAGATCTGAACACTTGTTTAATTTCATATATATGGCCTTCATCTCTATGGAATTGGGTGAATATTTTGTCATATTTATGTCATTCCTAAGAAGTATGTATGTATGTGTGTGTGTGTACATTCACAGTAAATCTAGAAAGAATATCTTCTTCAATCAACAGATAGCAATTTTGAAGCATCCATCCCTGAAATCAAATAGCAGATGAAGCTGATTGTCAGAAACATCCACAGACCAAAAACGTGCCCCTGATGGAACTACATACAACACTACTAGGATTGAGAACTAACACAGCCTGAAAATGAGTCATTTGCATAACTCATGGAAAATCTGCTAAGATGGAGTTTCTAGCATTCTGGAAGAACACCAAAGTCTGGGAACCTGTAATAAAAACTGCACTGATTGTCAATAGCAGAAGAATTACCATTCAACTTGAGAAAATATATTCTAACCAGACAGGCTGATGGACCTCTACTTTTATTTATAAATGTGAACAGATGATCGAGAATCACCAAATATTTGAGGAAAATGAAAACAATAAACAGAACTAATCCCTAAGGTAAACAGAAGGCAAACTTTGAAATAAGTATAATTAATATCATCAGAGAAGAAACTAACAAGTAAGAAAGGAACAGATTGCTCGGAAAAAATATGTAACTAGGTCTCTTTTTGACGTTAAAACCATATTTACTAAAAGACATTTCATCTTGACAGATAGGGTGACTAGTAGAATGGAAATGCTAAAAAACAGGTTAGCGGGCTGGAACATTGAGTCAAAGTAGTCTTTCCAACCAGTTATAAAGTCACCAAGAAGGAAAAGTTGAGATACAAGAAAATAGTTCTATAAGTTCTAATAGCCATGTAATAGTGTAATAGGAGAACCAGTAAGAGAGAACGAAGTAAAAGCGATAGTAGAGGGTAGAAGAAGTGGATAATAAAATGAGTAAAATAATAAAATTTCTCAGAACTTAAGATTTAAGTCTCTTTATGTGAGAGTCTTTTAAATGCAAATCGCATAATAATTTGTAACAATGTTTTAAAATATTATAACTCAGAATGGATTAAAGATCTAAACATAAGACCAGAAACTATAAAACTCCTAGAGGAGAACATAGGCAAAACAGTTTTTGACAAAAACCACAGCAGGATCCTCTATGACCCACCTTCCAGAACATTGGAAATAAAAGCAAAAATGAACAAATGGGACCTAATTAAAATTAAAAGCTTCTGCACAACAAAGGAAACTATAAGCAAGGTGAAAAGACAGTCTTCAGAATGGAAGAAAATAATAGTAAGTGAAGCAACTGACAAATAATTAATCTCAAAAATATACAAGCAACTTATGCAACTCAATTCTAGGAAAATAAATGACCCAATCAAAAAGTGGGCCAAAGACATTTCTCCAAAGAAGACATATGGATGGCTAACAAACACATGAAAAGATGCTCAGCATCACTCATTATCAGAGAAATCAAAACCACAATGAGGTACCATTTCACACCAGTCAGAATGGCTGCTATCCAAAAGTCTACAAGCAATAAATGCTGGAGAGAGTGTGGAGAAAAGGGAACCCTCTTACACTGTTGGTGGGAATGCAAATTAGTACAGCCACTATGGAGAACAGTGTGGAGATTCCTTTAAAAACTGGAAATAGAACTGGCATATGACCCAGCAATCCCACTGCTGGGCATACACACTGAGGAAACCAGAATTGAAAGAGACATGTACCCCAATGTTCATCGCAGCACTGTTTATAATAGCCAGGACATGTAAGCAACCTAGATGTCCATCAGCAGATGAATGGATAAGAAAGCTGTGGTACATATACACAGTGGAATATTACTCAGCCATTAAAAAGAATACATTCGAATCAGTTCTAATGAGGTGGATGAAACTGGAGCCTGTTATACAGAGTGATGTAACCCAGAAAGAAAAACACCAATACAGTATGCTGCTGCTACTGCTGCTAAGTCACTTCTGTCATGTCCAACTCTGTGTGACCCCAGAGATAGCAGTCCACCAGGCTCCCCCATCCCTGGGATTCTCCAGGCAAGAACACTGGAGTAGGTTGCCATTTCCTTCTCCAATGCATGAGAGTGAAAAGTGAAAGTGAAGTCGCTCAGTTGTGTCTGACCCTCAGCGACCCCATGGACTGCAGCCCTCCAGGCTCCTCTGTCCATGGGATTTTCCAGGCAAGAGTTCTGGAGTAGGTTGCCATTGCCTTCTCTGCAATACAGTATACTAACACATATATACGGAATTTAGAAAGATGGTAAGGATAACCCTGTATGCAAGACAGCAAAAGAGACACAGATGTATAGAACAGTCTTTTGGACTCTGTGGGAGAGGGCGGGGGCAGGATGATATGGGAGAATGACATTGAAACATGCAAATTATCACATGTGAAACGAATTGCCAGTCCAGGTTCGATGCATGATACAGGGTGCTCGAGGCTGGTGCCCTGGGATGATCCAGAGGGATGGGATGGGGAGGGAGGTGGGAGGAAGGTTCATGTTGGGGAACACATGTATACCCATGGTGAATTCATGTCAATGTATGGCAAAATCAATACAGTATTGTAAAGTAAAAAAATAAATAAAACATAAAAAATAAATAAAATTTTAATTCTAGAAACTTTTTGCTGAAATTTATTCTTTTAATATTTTGTTATCAATATTTATTTTAAAAATCTTACTTAAAACTTCTAAAAACACAGACATGTACCCCTTTAACACTTTACTGTGCCTGAATCCTACTACCTTCTTCAGATGTAATTATGTTTAACAGTTTGGTATATTTCCTTCCTGAATTTCTCCTATAAGAAACGCACATATATGCACATATACATATATATTACATTCTACATTATTGGTTAGAAATTCAAACTTATTAAACATTTTGAAAGATATGAAACATAACAGAAACAGTTGAAATGAATTAAACATAAAATGACACCCAGCCTCACTGTAATCAGAATGTGAATTAAAATGAGTTTGACAAAAAATTATATTTGTAATATTTTCTGTTGACAAGAGTAGGATCAGCATGCACACTTAAAAAAAAAACTAGTTGGAAATGAAAGAAGTACAGTCAATTAGAGAGAAATTTGACAGTATTACATTCAACAAAAATATACAAACTCTGACTCAAAAATACATCATTTTCATGAATCTAGTTCCAGAGGTACTTTCAGATATATATATATATATATATATGTATATATGTATATATATATATATATACACACACACATTATATATAATATGTATATATAATATATATTCACAAGGGCTGTGTACCATTCTTGAAAAGCCTAAAAGTAAACTTGGGAAAACATACATGCTAAGAGTAGACATGTGTGTGTCATTAGGCATGTGTCATTTGAAGCATGAAAGCTGTTAACTTATAAAGCCCAGTTTATCTATTGTTTTCTTTGATTGCTTGAGTTTTTGGTGTCATATAAGAATCTTTTGCCAAAACAAAGGTCAGAAAGACTTACTCCTATGTTTTCCTTTAAGAGTTCTATAGTTTTTGTTTTTACAGTTAAGTCTTTGGTTAATTTTGAGTTAATTTTTATATGTGATATGAGATAAGGTTCCAACTTAATTCTTTGGCACAAATTTATTGTCAGTTCATTTCAGTCACTCAGCTGTGTTTGACTCCTTGTGACACCATGGACTGCAATATGCCAGGCTTCCTTGTCCAACACCAACTCCCAGAGCTTACTCAAACTCGTGTCCATCAAGTCAGTGATGCCATCCAACCATCTAATCTTCTGTCATCCCCTTCTCCCACCTTCAATCTTTCCCAGTGTCAGGGTCTTTTCCAATGAGTCAGTTCTTCGAATCAGGTGACCAAATTATTGGAGTTTCAGCTTCAGCATCAGCCCTTCCAATGAATATTCAGGACTGATTTCCTTTAGGATGGACTGGTTGGATCTCCTTGCAGTCCAAGGGACTCTCAAGAGTCTTCTCCAACACCACAGTTCAAAAGCATCAATTCTTCGGCGCTCAGCTTTCTTTACAGTCCAACTCTTATCCATACATGACTACTGGAAAAAACCATAGCTTTGACCTGATAGATCTTTGTTGGCTAAATAATATCTCTGCTTTTTAATATGCTATCTAGTTTCATCATATCTTTTCTTCCAAGAAACAAGCATCTTTTAATTTTATGGATGCAGTCACCACCTGCAGTGATTTTGGAGCCCAAGAAAATAGTCTCTCACCGTTTCCATTGTTTCCCCACTTATTTGTCATAAAGTGATGGGATTGGATGCCATGATCTTAGTTTTCTGAATGTTTTGTTTTAAGCCAAATTTTTCACTCTCCTCTTCCCTTTTATCAAGAGGTTCTTTAGTTCTTCACTTTCTGCCGTAAGGGCAGTGTCATCTGCATATCTGGTTATTGATATTTCCGCCAGCAATCTTGATTCCAGCTTGTGCTTCCAAATTTATTGTGCCTCCAGAATAATACTGAATAAAAGTGGCAAGAGCAGACATCCTTGTCTTTTTCCTGATCTTAATGGAAAAGCCTTTACTCTTTTACTATTAAGTTGTTAGAAGTGGGTTTTTCATAGACACCATTAATTATTTTGAAGATATTCAGCTCTAGTCCTAGTTTGATGAATGTTTTACAGCAAAAAGATGTTGAGTTTGCCAAATGTTTTTTCTGCATCTTTGAAGAAAATCATGTGATGTTTTTATTCTATTATTGATGTGATATACTGTATTATTTTATGATGTTAAACCAACATTGTACCCCTGGGATAAATTTCACTTGGTTATGATGCATAATTCCCTTATATGTTGATGGATTTGGCTTGCTAATATTTCAAGGAATTTAGCATTTATATTTGTATGAGATGTTGGTCTGTGTTTTTCTTGTGATATCTTTGGTTTGGATGGTTATTTTATTTTATACATTAAAATAAAAAGAGCATAAAATGCTATCAAAATAATAATTAGAGGTTAGTGAGCATAGAAGGAAATGGCAACCCACTCCAATATTCTTGTTTGGAGAATCCCATGGATGGAGGAGCTTGGTAGGCTACAGTCCACGGGTCGCAAAGAGTCGGACATGACTTAGTGACTTCACTCACTAGTAAGCATAGAATTTATGTCAAGAGTTTTAGTCATCACTTTTACAGATATTTAAGCTCACCATTCTAAAATCAGTGGTTTTTTCCCCATTATTAAAACTAAAATTAAAAAATGAGAAAACAAAAGGAAAAAAGAATAAAACCTCCAGGTTTTGAGAGGTTAATAAACTTGCTCAAAGTCACAAAGTTAGTTCTAGGTCAATGTAGTGTTAAGCCTGTCTTCAAAGCATATGCACTTAATATCTTCATGAGTAGACCAATATAGGTAACTATTTAATATTTGTTTAATCAGATAAGCATTACTTAATATGTGTAGTAATTATTTAATATTTAATCAGATAAATATAACATTCTTTGCAAAGCTATACATTTTTGAATGTTCCGATTTGGTCCTCTAGTTCTTTTCTCCTTTTAAAACTTTTCCTTAGATTCATCCTCATCTTGAGTTGGTTTTTGATAACACTGGAGTATCTTTCTTTGTCTCATTATCTACAGTGACATTTTTAGAAGTAGTACAAGCTCTTAGCCATTCCTCTGGTATAGATCTTAGTTTTCTGAATGTTGAGCTTTAGGCCAACATTTTCAGTCTCCTCTTTCACTTTCATCAAGAGGCTCTTTTGTTCCTCTTCACTTTCTGCCATACATATCTGAGGTTATTGATATTTCTCCCAGCAATCTTGATTCCAGCTTGTGCTTCCTCCAGCCCAGCGTTTCTCATGATGTATTCTGCATATAAGTTAAATAAGCAGGGTGACAATATACAGCCTCGACATACTCCTTTTCCTATTTGGAACCAGTCTGTTGTTCCATGTCCAGTTCTAACTGTTCTTTTCTTGCTTGCTGACCTGCATATAGGTTTCTCAAGAGGCAGGTGACGTGGTCTGATATTCCCATATCTTTCAGAATTTTCCACAGTTTCTTGTGACCCACACAGTCAAAGGCTTTGGCATAGTCAATAAAGCAGAAATAGATGTTTTTCTGGAACTCTCTTGCTTTTTCCATGATCCAGCAGATGTTGGCAATTTGACCTCTGGTTCCTCTGCCTTTTCTAAAACCAGTTTGAATATCTGGAAGTTCACAGTTCACGTACTGCTGAAGCCTGACTTTCAGAATTTTGAGCATTAATTTACTAGTGTGTGAGATGAGTGCAATTGTGTGGTAGTTTGAGCATTCTTTGATGAAAGTGAAAGAGGAGAGTGAAAAAGTTGGCTTAAAGCTCAACATTCAGAAAACGAAGAACATGGCATCTGGTCCCATCACTTCATGGGAAATAGATGGGAAACAGTGGAAACAGTGTCAGACTTTATTTTGTGGGGGCTCCAAAATCACTGCAGATGGTGACTGCAGGCATGAAATTAAAAGATGCTTACTCCTTGGAAGAAAAGTTATGACCAACCTAGATAGCATATTCAAAAGCAGAGACATTACTTTGCCAACTAAGGTCCATCTGGTCAAGGCTATGGTTTTCCAGTAGTCATGTATGGATGTGAGAGTTGGACTGTGAAGAAAGCTGATCGCCAAAATATTGATGCTTTTAAACTGTGGTGTTGGAGAAGACTCTTGAGAGTCCCTTGGACTGCAAGGAGATCCAACCAGTCCATTCTGAAAGAGATCAGCCCTGGGATTTCTTTGAAAGGAATGATGCTAAAGCTGAAACTCCAGTACTCTGGCCAACTCATGCGAAGAGTTGACTCATTGGAAAAGACTCTGATGTTGGGAGGGATTGCGGGCAGGAGGAGAAGGGGACGACAGAGGATGAGATGGCTGGATGGTATCACTTACTCGATGGACGTGAGTCTGAGTGAACTCCGGGAGTTGATGGACAGGGAGGCCTGGCATGCTGTGATTCATGGGATCGCAAAGAGTCGGACACAACTGAGAGACTGAGCTGAACTGAACTGAACTGAACTTGAGCATTCTTTGCCATTGCCTTTCTTTGGGGAAACAGGGTCAGACTTTTTTTTTTTCTCCAAAATCACTGCAGATGGTGATTGCAGCCATGAAATTAAAAGATGTTTACTCCTTGGAAGGAAAGTTATGACCAATTTAGATAGCATATTGAAAAGCAGAGATATTACTTTGCCAACAAAGGTCCATATAGTCAAGGCTATGGTTTTTCCAGTGGTCGTGTATGGATGTGAGAGTTGGACTGTGAAGAA
Source organism: Ovis aries (assembly GCF_016772045.2). NCBI lineage: Eukaryota > Metazoa > Chordata > Mammalia > Artiodactyla > Bovidae > Ovis > Ovis aries. The sequence goes on from NC_056055.1 coordinate 19,368,961, forward strand.
AGCTGAATGCTGAAGAATTGATGCTTTTGAACTGTGGTGTTGGAGAAGATTCTTGAGAGTCCCTTGGACTGCAAGGAGATTCAACCAGTCCATTCTAAAGGAGATCAGTCCTGGTTGTTCACTGGACGGACTGATGCTGAAGCTGAAACTCCAGTACTTTGGCCACCTCATGCAAAGAGTTGACTCATTGGAAAAGACCCTAATTCTGGGAGGGATTGGGGGTAGGAGGAGAAGGGGATGACAGAGGATGAGATGGCTAGATGGCATCACCGACTTGATGGAAATGAATTTGAGTGGACTCTGGGATTTGGTGATGGACAGGGAGGCCTGGCGTGCTGGGATTCATGGGGTTGCAAAGAGTCCGACACGACTGCGTGACTGAACTGAACTGGTATAGATGTCAATGCAACTTCATACATATAGAGTTACTTGTACAAGGTCATTGGTAGGGTAGAATCACATTACTTCCCTAGCAAAGTTTTATACATAAGAGTTGGAATGTAAAATCACGTGTTTTTTTTTTTTTTTTCTGAATAGGCACACCATTAAGCTTTTTTCTGATTAACTGATTTATCAATTTCAAGGTCTCTGTATTAGAGTGTAACAAACACCGTAGCAGAGGAATGATATATTCTGATTCAAACAAACCAACTATAAAAAGGTAATCATGAAAATTTTACTAAGGACTGGGTGTATAAAGATATCAGTGAATTATTTTAAATTTTCTAGTTGTGACCAAAACATATTGGTTCTATAAGAAAATGTTCATCTTTTTTTTGAAATTTGTTCTAATTTTGTAAAATTGAAAGTATTAGTTGCTCAGTCATGCCCGACTCTTTGCAACCCCGTGAACTGTAGCCTGTGTGTCTCCTCTGTCCATGGGATTCTTCAAGCAAGAATACTGGAGTGAGTTGCCATTCTCTTCTCCAGGAGATTTTCCCAACCCAGGGAATTAACCTGAGTCTTCTGAATTGCAGGCAGATTCTTTACTGTCTGAGTCACCATTTTAAAAATCATTTAAGAAACGAAGGGGACCTCCTGATCTTCCAGCGGTCAGGAATCCACCTGCCAATGCAGGGGACACAGGTTTGACCTTTGGTCTGGGAAGATTCCACATGCCATGGGGCAACTAAACGCTGGGTGCCACAATTACTAAGCACATACTTTAAAGCCAGTGATCTGGACTGAGCTCACATAACACAACTACTGAAGCCCCCAGGCCTAGAACCTATGCTCCCTAACAAGAGAAGCCACTGCAATTAGAAGGCTGCACACCAGAACTAGGGTAGCCCTACTCAGTGCAACTAGAGGAAGCTCATACAGAGCAATGAAGCCAAGGCATAGCCAAAAATAAACAAATAATTTTTTAAAAAACAAAGTGACATTGATGCAAGTAAGACTGTCAGTTTATAAATATGGAATATGAATAGTGGTTAAAGGAAGACTAATTCCTATGTTCTGGATATATTTTTAAATATTCATAATTAGTTATAACAAATTTATGATTTTAGGGCTCAGATTTTTTACTCAGAGGATGGAGATTTTACTAATTGTTATAGTGAGGATTGAAAGAGAAAATATTAATATTTGAATAAGCATCCTCAACATTTTTATGTGAAAATATAGTTTTATTTTTAAATATACTTTTTAAAATTATTATTTTAATTGGAAATAATTACTTTACAATATTGTGATTTTTTTTTTTTTTTGGCCATACATCAACATGAATTTGCCATACGTATACATGTATCACCCCATCATGAACCCACCTCCCACCTCCCATCTCCCTCCTGATCCTATCCCTCTAGGTTGGCCCATAGCACTGGTTTTGGGAAGCACCTTCAAGTTTTATTAGATTGGTGGAAAAGTTATTAAAGTTTTCCATTGTTGAATTTTGCTATTTGACACTGGAATGCATTCTTAAATAAATGTGGTTATGTCAGACATCATTTTAAAGTGCTTTTCGGGCCTTTTTTTGTTGTTATTGTTGTTGTTAATGACGTTTTCAGTTCAGTTCAGTCACTCAGTCGTGTCCGACTCTTTGCGATCCCATGAATCGCAGCACACCAAGCCTCCTTGTTCATCACCAACTCCCAGAGTTCACTCAGACTCACGTCCATGGAGTCAGTGATGCCATCCAGCCATCTCATCCTCTGTCATCCCCTTCTCCTCCTGCCCCCAATCCCTCCCAGCATCAGAGTCTTTTCCAATGAGTCAACTCTTCACATGAGGTGGCCAAAGTATTGGAGTTTCAGCTTTAACATCATTCCTTCCAAAGAAATCCCAGGGTTGATCTCCTTCAGAATGGACTGGTTGGATCTCCTTGCAGTCCAAGGGACTCTCAAGAATCTTCTCCAACACCACAGTTCAAAAGCATCAATTCTCATTTCACCCCAAAACAATGAATTTCACCTTTTTCTCAAGTGCTCATGGAACATTCTCCAGGATAGATCACATCCTAGGCCATAAATCCTACCTTGATAAATTAAAAAAAAATCAAAATCATTCCAACCATCTTTTCTAACCATAATGCATTAAGATTAGATCTCAATTACAGAAGAAAAACTATTAAAAATTCCAACATATGGAGGTTGAACAACAAGCTTCTGAATAACCAATAAGTCACAGAAGAAATCAAAAAAGAAATCAAAATATGCATAGAAACTAATGAAAATGAAAACATAATGACCCAAAACTTGTGGGACACTATAAAAGCAGTGCTAAGAGGAAAGTTCATAGCAATACAGGCATACCTCAAGAAACAAGAAAAAAGTCAAATAAATAACCTAACTGTACAACTAAAGCAACTAGAAAAGGAAGAATTGGAGAACCCCAGAGTTAGTAGAAGGAAAGAAATCTTAAAAATTAGGGCAGAAATAAATGCAAAAGAAACAAAAGAGACCATAGCAAAAATCAACAAAGCCAAAAGCTGGTTCTTTGAAAGGATAAATAAAATTGACAAACCATTAGCCAGACTCATCAAGATGCAAAGAGAGAAAAATCAAATCAATAAAATTAGAAATGAAAATGGAGAGGTCGCAACAGACAACACAGAAATACAAAGGATCATAAGAGACTACTATCAGCAATTATATGCCAATAAAATGGACACCATGGAAGAAATGGACAAATTCTTAGAAAAGTACAACTTTCCAAAACTGAACCAGGAAGAAATAAAAAATCTTAACAGACCCATCACAAGCATGGAAATTGAAACTGTAATCAGAAATCTTCCAGCAAACAAAAGCCCAGGTCCAGACGGCTTCACAGCTGAATTCTACCAAAAATTTCGAGAAGAGCTATCACCTATCCTCCTCAAACTCTTCCAGAAAATTGCAGAGGAAGGTAAACTTCCAAACTCACTCTATGAGGCCACCATCACCCTAATACCAAAACCTGACAAAGATACTACAAAAAAAGAAAACTACAGGCCAATATCATTGATGAATATAGATGCAAAAATCCTCAATAAAATTCTAGCAATCATAATCCAACAACACATTAAAAAGATCATACACCATGACCAAGTGGGCTTTATCCCAGGGATGCAAGGATTCTTCAATATCCGCAAATCAATCAATGTAATTCACCACATTAACAAATTGAAAAATAAAAGCCATATGATTATCTCAATAGATGCAGAGAAGGCCTTTGACAAAATTCAACATCCATTTATGATAAAAACTCTCCAGAAAGCAGGAATAGAAGGAACATACCTCAACATAATAAAAGCTATCTATGACAAACCCACAGCAAACATTATCCTCAATGGTGAAAAATTGAAAGCATTTCCCCTAAAGTCAGGAACAAGACAAGGGTGTCCACTTTCACCGCTACTATTCAACATAGTTCTGGAAGTTTTGGCCACAGCAATCAGAGCAGAAGAAATAAAAGGAATCCAAATTGGAAAAGAAGAAGTAAAACTCTCACTGTCTGCAGATGACATGATCCTCTACACAAAAAACCCTAAAGACTCCACCAGCAAATTACTAGGGCTAATCAATGAATATAGTAAAGTTGCAGGATATAAAATCAACACACAGAAATCCCTTGCATTCCTATACACTAATAATGAGCAAGTAGAAAAAGAAATTAAGGGAACAATTCCATTCACCATTGCAACGAAAAGAATAAAATACTTAGGAATATATCTACCTAAAGAAACTAAAGACCTAATATAGAAAACTATAAAACACTGATGAAAGAAATCAAAGAGGACACTAATAGATGGAGAAATATACCATGTTCATGGATTGGAAGAATCAATATAGTGAAAATGAGTATACTACCCAAAGCAATTTACAAATTCAATGCAATCCCTATCAAGCTACCAGCCATATTTTTCACAGAACTAGAACAAATAATTTCAAGATTTGTATGGAAATACAAAAAACCTCGAATAGCCAAAGCAATCTTGAGAAAGAAGAATGGAACTGGAGGAATCAACTTGCCTGACTTCAGGCTCTACTACAAAGCCACAGTCATCAAGACAGTATGGTACTGGCACAAAGACAGACATATAGATCAATGGAACAAAATAGAAAGCCCAGAGATAAATCCACACACCTATGGACACCTTATCTTCGACAAAGGAGACAAGAATATACAATGGAGTAAAGACAATCTCTTTAACAAGTGGTGCTGGGAAAACGGGTCAACCACTTGTAAAAGAATGAAACTAGATCACTTTCTAACACCGCACACAAAAATAAACTCAAAATGGATTAAAGATCTAAATGTAAGATCAGAAACTATAAAACTCCTAGAGGAGAACATAGGCAAAACACTCTCCGACATAAATCACAGCAGAATCCTCTATGATCCACTTCCCAGAATATTGGAAATAAAAGCAAAAATAAACAAATGGGATCTAATTAAAATTAAAAGCTTCTGCACAACAAAGGAAACTATAAGCAAGGTGAAAAGACAGCCTTCTGAATGCGAGAAAATAATAGCAAATGAAACGACTGACAAACAAATAATCTCAAAAATATGCAAGCAACTTATGCAGCTCAATTCCAGAACAATAAACGACCCAATCAAAAAACGGGCCAAAGAACTAAATAGACATTTTCCAAAGAAGACATACGGATGGCTAACAAACACATGAAAAGATGCTCAACATCACTCATTATCAGAGAAATGCAAATCAAAACCACAATGAGGTACCACTTCACACCAGTCAGAATGTCTGTGAGTCAAAAATCTGCAAGCAATAAATGCTGGAGAGGGTGTGGAGAAAAGGGAACCCTCCTACACTGTTGGTGGAAATGCAAACTAGTACAACCATTATGGAAAACAGTGTGGAGATTCCTTAAAAAATTGCAAATAGAACTGCCATATGACCCAGCAATCGCACTGCTGGGCATACACACCGAGGAAACCAGAATTGAAAGAGACACATATACCCCAATGTTCATCGCAGCACTATTTATAATAGCCAGGACATGGAAACAACCTAGGTGTCCATCAGCAGATGAATGGATAAGAAAGCAGTGGTACATATACACAATGGAGTATTACTCAGCCGTTAAAAAGAATACATTTGAATCAGTTCTGATGAGGTGGATGAAACTGGAGCTGATTATACAGAGTGAAGTAAGCCAGAAAGAAAAACTCCAATACAGTATACTTACACATATATATGGAATTTAGAAAGATGGCAATGATGACCCTGTATGCAAGACAGGAAAAAAGACACAGATGTGTATAGCAGACTTTTGGACTCAGAGGGAGAGGGAGAGGGTGGGATGATTTGGGAGAATGGCATTGAAACATGTATACTATCATGTAAGAATTGAATCACCAGTCTATGTCCGATGCAGGATACAGCATGCTTGGGGCTGGTGCATGGGGATGACCCAGAGGGATGTTGTGGGGAGGGAGTTGGGAGGGGTTCATGTTTGGGATCGCATGTACACCTATGGTGGATTCATGTCAATTTATGGCAAAACCAATACAGTATTGTAATGTAAAGTAAAGTAAAAATAAAAATTAAAAAAAGAGAAAGAAACCACTATAGCAAATAAAAAAAATGAATAAATAAAATTCCTGACTTAAAAAAAAAAAAGCATCAATTTTTCCGTGCTCAGCCTTCTTCACATTCCAGCTCTCACATCCATACATGACCACTGGGAAAACCATAGCCTTGACTAGACGGACCTTAGTCGGCTAAGTAATGTCTCTGCTTTTGAATATGCTATCTAGGTTGGTCATAACTTTTCTTACAAGGAGTAAGCATCTTTAATTTCATGGCTGCAATCACCATCTGCAGTGATTTTGGAGCCCCCAAAAATAAACCCTGACACTGTTTCCACTATTTCCCCATCTATTTCCCATGAAGTGATGGGACAGATCCCATGATCTTCGTTTTCTGAATGTTGAGCTTTAAGCCAACTTTTTCACTCTCCTCTTTCACTTTCGTCAAGAGGCTTTTGAGTTCCTCTTCACTTTCTGCCATAAGGGTGATGTCATCTGCATATCTGAGGTTATTGATATTTCTCCCTGCAATACTGATTCCAGCTTGTATTTCTTCCAGTCCAGCATTTCTCATGATGTACTCTGCATATAAGTTAAATAAGCAGGGTGACAATATACAGCCTTGACGGGCTCTTTTTCCTATTTGGAACCAGTCTGTTGTTCCATGTCCAGTTCTAACTGCTGCTTCCTCACCTGCATACAGATTTCTCAAGAGGCAGGTTAGGTGGTCTGGTATTCCCATCTCTATCAGAATTTTCCACAGTTTATTGGGATCCACACAGTCAAAGGCTTTGGCATAGTCAATAAAGCAGAAATAGATGTTTTTCTGGAACTCTCCTGCATTTTCCATGATCCAGCGGATGTTGGCAATTTGATCTCTGGTTCCTCTGCCTTTTCAATAACCAGCTTGAACATCAGGAAGTTCACGGTTCACATATTGCTGAAGCCTGGCTTGGAGAATTTTGATCATTACTTTACTAGCATGTGAGATGAGTGCAACTGTTGGTAGTTTGAGCATTCTTTGGCATTTCCTTTCTTTGGGATTGGAATGAAAACTGCCCTTTTCCAGTCCTGTGGCCACTGCTGAGTTTTCCCAATTTGCTGGCATATTGAGCGCAACACTTTCACAGCATCATCTTTCAGGATTTGAAATAGCTCCACTCGAATTCCATCACCTCCACTAGCTTTGTTCGTAGTGATGCTTTCTAAGGCCCACTTGACTTCACAGTCCAGGATGTCTGGCTCTAGATTAGAGATCACACCATCATGATTATCTGGGTCATGAAGATCTTTTTTGTACAGTTCTTCTGTATATTCTTGCCACCTCTTCTTAACATCTTCTGCTTCTGTTAGGTCCATACCGTTTCTGTCCTTTATCAAGCCCATGTTTGCATGAAATGTTCCCTTGGTATCTCAAATTTTCTTGAAGAGATCTCTAGTCTTTCCCATTCTGTTCTTTTCCTCTATTTCTTTGCATTGATCGCTGAGGAAGGCTTTCTTATCTCTTCGTGGTATTCTTTGGAATTCTGCATTCAAATGCTTATATCTTTTCATTCCTCCTTTGCTTTTCACTTCTCTTCTTTTCACAGCTATTTGTAAGGCCTCCCCAGACAGCCATTTTACTTTTTTGCATTTCTTTTCCATGGGGATGGTCTTGATTCCTGTCTCCTGTACAATGTCATGAACCTCATTCCATAGTTCATCAGGCACTCTATCTATCAGATCTAGGCCGTTCAATCTATTTCTCACTTCCACTGTATAATCATAAGGGATTTGATTTAGGTCATACCTGAATGGTCTAGCAGTTTTCCCTACTTTCTTCAATTCGAGTCTGAATTTGGTAATAAGGAGTTCATGATCTGAGCCACAGTCAGCTCCTGGTCTTGTGTTTGTTGACTGTATAGAGCTTGTCCATCTTTGGCTGCAAAGAATAGAATCAGTCTGATTTCAGTGTTGACCATCTGGTGATGTCCATGTGTAGAGTCTTTTCTTGTGTTGTTGGAAGAGGGTGTTTGCTATGACCAGTGCATTTTCTTGGCAAAACTCCGTTAGTCTTTGCCCCACTTCATTCTGCATGCTGAGGCCAAATTTGCCTGTTACTCCAGGTGTTTTTTGACTTCCTACTTTTGCATTCCAGTCCCCTATAATTAAAAGGACATCTTTTTTGGGTGTTAATTCTAAAAGGTCTTGTAGGTCTTCATAAAACCATTCCACTTCAGCTTCTTCAGCATTACTGGTTGGGGACTTGGATAATTGTGATATTGAATGGTTTGCCTTGGAGATGAACAGAGATCATTCTGTCGTTTTTGAGATTGCATCCAAGTGCTGCATTTCAGACTCTTGTTGACCATGATGGCTATTCCATTTCTTCTGAAGGATTTCTGCCCACAGTAGTAGATAAAATGGTCATCTGAGTTAAATTCACCCATTCGAGTCCATTTTAGTTGGCTGATTCCTAGAATGTCAACATTCACTCTTGCCATCTCATTTGACCCCTTCCAATTTGCCTTCATTCATGGACCTGACATTCCAGGTTCCTATGCAATATTGCTCTTTATGGCATCAGACCTTGCCTCTATCACCAGTCACATCCACAGCTGGGTATTGTTTTTGCTTTGGCTCCATCCCTTCATTCTTTCTGGAGTTATTTCTCCACTGATCTTTAGTAGTGTATTGGACACCTACTGACCTGGGGAGTTCCTCTTTCAGTATCCTATCATTTTGCCTTTTCATACTGTTCATAGGGTTCTCAAGGGAAGAATACTGAAGTGATTTGCCATTCCCTTCTCCAGTGGACCATATTCTGTCAGACCTCTCCACCATGACCCGCCCCTCTTGGGTTGCGCCGCGAGCATGGCTTGGTTTCATTGAGTTAGACAAGGCTGTGGTCCTAGTGTGATTAGATTGACTAGTTTTCTGTGAGTATGGTTTCAGTGTGTCTGCCCTCTGATGCCCTCTTGCAACACCTACCATCTTACTTGGGTTTCTCTTACCTGAGGTGTGGGGTATCTCTTCATGGCTGCTCCAGCAAAGCACAGCTGCTGCTACTTATCTTGGAAGAGGGGTATCTCCTTACTGCTGCCTTTCCTGACCTTCAACGAGGGATAGTTCCTCTAGGCCTTCCTGTGCCCGCGCAGCTGTTTATTTTATATGTATATTAGACTGAGGGAATAATGTTAGATAAAAAGTAAATATAAGCAATTTTCTTATTAGAGTTCAAAATCGGTCATAAAGCAGCAGAGACAACTCACAACATTAACAATGCATTTGGCTCAGGAACTGCGAATTAACATACAGTGCAGTGATGATTCAAGTAATTTTGCAAAAGAGATGAGAATCTTGAAGATGACGAGCACAGTGTGTGGTCATTAGTATTTGACAATGACCAGTTGAGAGCTCTTATCGAAGCTGGTCTCTTATGACTATGAGAAGTTGCTGAAGAACTCAACGCTGACCATTCTATGATTGTTCAGCATTTGAAGCAATTTGAAAAAGGAGAGAACACTTTCAGGATGGAGTCAAAAGAGATGTGACATTGGGACAAGTCAGAGAGACTACAATCATGAGTAGGATCAAGTGTGTGATTGCTAGCATAAAGATGGAGGATGCAATATGAAATGAGAAAAGCAGCTGATTTTAAACAGGGGAGAGATGCTTCTGGCTAAAAACCAGCAAGGAGACAGGGGCCGCAGCCTTGTTATCACAAAGAACTGAATCTGCCAGTAACTGAATGTGCTTAGAAGCAGACTCTTCCCAGAGTCTCCTGGTAAGAGCCCAGAGGCAATATGGCTTGTTGATTTCAGCCTTGAGAAAGTCAGAGCAGAGCCTATGTTGACTTCTGACCTACAGAACTGTAAAATAATAAATTTGTGTTGTTATATACCACTAAGGTTGTGGTAATAAGATATGGTAGCAATGGAAAATTAATACACTGTTCATTTTGAAAATATATATTTAGACTAGTTTTACTTTAGATTTTAGAGTGACTGAGTCTCTTCCTTTGGGCAGTATTTTCCTGGAATTATTGTGTGTATGTATTTGTGTGTGTTATTTCTCACCATTTAATAGATAAGAACTCTAGGAATAAGAGTCGAAGGAGAATTTTTCAAGAAGGCTATTTTCTAAACTTCTAGTCTAAGTGTTAGAAAAAAGGGGTTAAAAGTAAAAAACAGAAGCAGAGTCACAGATACAAAGAACAAAAAGTGGTTGCCAGCAGGAGAGTTGGGGAGGTATAAAATAAAGATTAAGAGGTACAAACTACCAGTTAAAAAATAAATAATTCAAAGGAATATAATATACAGCACAGGGAATATAGAATATTTTATAGTGATTTTGTATAATGTATAATCAATAACAATAGAATAATTGTTTTACACCAGAAACTAACATACTATTTTTACTCAACTAACAAACATTCTATTTTTACACAGCTTCAGTAATGTCTGACTCTTTGTGACCCTATAGACTATAGCCCACCAGTCTCCTCAGTCCATGAGATTCTCCAGGCAAGAATCCTGGAATGGGTTACCATGCCCTCCTCCAGGCATCTTCCTGGCGCAGGATTGAACCCACATCTCCTGCACTGCACGTGGATTCTTTACCCACTGAGCAACCAACTGCACTTCAATTGAAAAAAAAAAAAAAAGTAGCCCTTGGTACCGTATAAAATCTGCCTAACTCACTATGATTTAGGGTCCACATAAAGGTTTTGAGACTACGGTAATAAGTAAAATGTTAGAAATAGCATTTGTGCTATTTTTATGTAGCAAAAACTCCAGTATTCTAGTATTCTTACCTGGAGAATCTAATGGACAGAGGAGCCTGGTCGGCTATAGCCTATAGGGTCATAAAGAGTCAAACATGACTGAAGCAACTGAGCATGCATGTAGTTGAGTTAAAATAGTACATTAGTTTCAGGAGTACAACAGTTATTCTGGAATCTTCCTGTTACATATTTCACTTTGGAACCTGAATTAGTAGTAGGTTGCTGGTTGAAGACTCAGAATTGAACTCCTAGTCATCTTCCTTTTCATGCTTTAAACACACACAGATTTTGATGTCATTTAAAAATTTAAAATTCTAATTTTTTAAGATCAACTGTCTCTACTCTCTCGTATCTTTTTATGGTAAAATATTTATTAACACACAAAGAGAAGGAAAAAAAAATATTGTTCAGGTAATCACTCATTTGCCCTTGGTGTGCTGTTTCTTTATAAAGTAACTGAAAATGCCACAAACTACTTAGAAATCAATTCCTGAAATCTTAAGTACAAGGGATAAAAGGAGTGTGTGAGTGATATGTGTCTGTGTGACATGTGTCTGTGAGACAAACTTGTCAATTAGAATGTAATTTCCAAAAAAGCTCATTTTTACTGATAGTTTCTAATGAAGAAACTGTATAATGGAGAATTAAAATTTTTAAAATTGTAATAATGAGTTTGATTTAACTTCTAACTCGAAGGAAATTAAACATTTTGAAACATTATTTTTATTACTGATAATTGCAACCAAGAAGTAAATATATTTTAAATTATTTTATATGATGTTCATTATTCTGGGCATTTTGAGAGGAAAAAGATGCTCAATGAAGTGTAAGGAAGAAAAAACTAAAGTTTATGAAATAGATTATTTTATTCAATGTTTAAATAATTGGCATTCAGTAAGTCTCATCTACTAATGAGGAACATGGTTTATAGTAAATCAGACCTTTTCCAAAGTTATATAATTTTCAGCAGTAAAAAGTGGGACTCAGTTCTAAGAATGATGGTCATTTAAATTCATGCTTTATACAGGATGAGACTCAGTTTGTGACTTTTATAAGACTAAAATTCAGTTCTTAATATAATGTAGCTAAAAGTTTAAATAAAACCCCAAGAGTACAATGTTTAAAACAAGAAAAAGGAAGAATATAATTCAGTGCTATATACCTATTCATTATTTATCTACACATTCATCCATATAACAAATTTTAGTTGATTACCTATTACTGTGATCTCTCTGTAAGCATTAGGATAAAATAGAGAATAAGACAGACAAATTCTCTGTCACATTGAGATTATATTCTGGTGGGAGAATCAGACAATGAAGATAATAAAAGAAGTCCTTAATATATACCTCTATATTGGACCTAAGAAGAAAAATCAAGCAAGTGTATCAATCAGAATAACAATAGTAGTAAAGTGCCTGTAAAATCGTAGTAGTTCAGAACCCAAAGAATTATTTCTTACTCATTCTACCAGTCTCTCATGTGTAACCGGGAGAACTCTGCTCTCTACAGTTAGAATTTGGAATGACTGCATGGCCACTAGCTCAAATACTGGTATATAAAATGTTCACTTCAAACACTGGTGTAGAAAATATTTAAGCAGAAAGAGTTCTTAGAAATGTCTTATAAAACCGATTAAATCTTCTGTCCTAGATGTAAATGTATTAATTTCATAATACATTGGCCAGAGGTCACATACCACCAAAACAAGTTTCCAGGAAGTGAAAGAAAGTGAAAGTGAAAGCCGCTCCATTTTGTCTGACTCTTTGCAACCCCATGGACTGTATAGTCCATGGAATTCTCCAGGCCAGAATATTGGAGTGGGTAGCCTTTCCCTTCTCCAGGGTATCTTCCCTACCCAGGAACTGAACTAGGGTCTCCAGGAAGTACAATGTTTCAAATAACGGAAATGGGAAGAATTGGAAACTTATTGTTGAATGTCGTGCCCCTAAAAGATGTGCTGAAACCCTAACCCCTGGTACTTGTGAACGTGACCTTGTATGGAAATGGAGCCTTTGCAGATATCAAGCTAAGATAAAAACCATAAGGATGGACCCTAATCCATTATGACTGGTGTCCTCATAAGAAGAGTATAACATGGACACAGTGAGACACAGAGAAACACTACATGAAGATTGTGGCAGATACTGGAACTGATACATCTATAAGACAAAGAATGATGAGGGTTGCCAGCTATCAGCAGACAGAGAGAGACATTAGAACAGTTTCCCTCAGAGCTCTCAGAAAGAAACAAGGCTGAAGATAGCTTCAGTTCACACTGATAGTCTCCGAAAGTAAGAGACAACACATTTCTGTGTGGTAAGCCACCTAATTTGTGGGTGCTTTGTTATTAGCAGCCCTATAAAACTAAACAAGTACTAATGATTACCTAAAAAGATATAATGCAGGGGTAGCTAATGTATAACAAGAGAAATTCTGTCTAAGAAGGTGCTATTTGAGCAGGAATATGAAACAGAAGGGTTTCCCTGGTGAATCAGATGGTAAAGAATCTACCTGCAATGCGGGAGAACTGGGTTCAATACCAGGGTTGGAAAGATCCCCTGGAGGAGGGCATGGCAACCCACTCTAGTATTCTTGTCTGAAGTGTCCCCATAGACAGAGGAGCCTGGCAGGCTACAAGGCCAGGGGTAACAGAGAGGTAGACATGACTGATTAACTGAGCACATGAAACAGAAATGTGAAAAAGTGAAGGGGTGAGCAATATTAAATCTGAGGAAATGTGTGCTCAATGTCAGTTACCTTGACATTCATGTTACATAAGTTTTGACATATAAAAACCAACTTGAATCCATAAACTACGTACTAGGAATTTTCTAGGACTTAATAGACTTGTAAATTCCAGGAAGGCTTAGGAGAGACATTATGTTTGGCTTGCTTTTCTATCTACTATCTTCCTTGAGTTACTGCTTGTATATATTCAGTTCAATTAAGTTCAGTCAGTCAGTCATGTCTGACTCTTTGCAACCCCATGGATTGCAGCTTGCCAGGACTCTCCCTGCCCATCACCAACTCCTGGAGCTTACTCAGACTCATGTCCATTGAGTGGGTCATGACATCCAATTGTCTCATCATCTGTTGTCCCCTTCTCCTCCCACCTTCAATCTTTCCCAGCATCAAAGGTCTTTTTCAGTGAGTCAGTTCTTTGCATCAGGTGGCCAAAATATTGGAGTTTCAGCTTCTGTATCAGTCCTTCCAATGAATATTCAGGACTGGTTTCCTTTAGGATGGACTGGTTAGATCTCCTTGCAGTCCAAGGGAATCTCAAGAGTCTTCTCCAACATCAGAGTTCAAAAGCATCAATATTTCAGTGCTCAGCTTTCTTTACAGTCCAATTCTTACATCCATCCATGTCCAGTTCTAACTGTTGTTTCCTGACCTGCTTAAAGAATTCTTAAGAGGCAGTTCAGGTGGTCTGGTATTCCCAATTCTTGAAGAATTTTCCACAGTTTGTTGTGATCCACACAGTCAAAGGCTTTGGCATAGTTAATAAAGGGAAATAGATGTATTTCTAGAACTCTCTTGTTTTCTCCATGAAACAATGGATGTTGGCAGTTTGATCTCCGGTTCCTCTGCCTTTTCTAAATCCAGGTTGAACATCTGGAAGTTCATGGTTCACGTACTGTTGAAGCCTGGCTTGGAGAATTTTGAGCATTACAAGCCTGTGAGATTGGAGAAGGCAATGGCAACCCACTGCAGTACTCTTGCTTGGAAAATCACAAGGAAGGAGGAGCCTGGTAGGCTGCAGTCCACGGGGTCGCTAGGAGTCAGACACAACGGAGCTACTTCACTTTCACTTTTCACTTTCATGCATTGGAGAAGGAAATGGCAACCCACTTCAGTGTTCTTGCCTGGAGAATCCCAGGGACGGCGGAGCCTGGTGGGCTGCCATCTATGGGGTTGCACAGAGTAGGACACGACTGAAGCAACTTAGCAGCAGCAGCCTGTGAGATGAGTACAATTCTGTGGTAGTATGAGCTTTCTTTGGCATTGCCTTTCTTTGGGATTGGAATGAAAACTGACCTTTTCCAGTCCTGTGGCCACTGCTGAGTTTTCCAAATTTGCTGGCATATTGAATGTAGCCCTTTCACAGCACCATCTTTCAGGATTTGAAATAGCTCAACTGGAATTCCATCACCTCCATTAGCTTTGTTCATAGTGATGCTTCCTAAGGCCCACTTGAGTTCACATTCCAGGATGTCTGGCTCTAGGTGAGTCATCACACCATCGTGATTATCTGGGTCATGAAGATCTTTCTTGTACAGTTCTTCTTGGACTGCAAGGAGATCCAACCAGTCCATTATAAAGGAGATCACTCCTGGGTGTTCATTAGAAGGACTGATGCTAAAGCTGAAACTCCAATACTTTGGCCACCTCATGTGAAGAGTTGACTCATTGGAAAAGTCTCTGATGCTGTGAGGGATTGGGGGCAGGAGGAGAAGGGGAAGACAGAGGATGAGGATGGCTGGATGGCATCACCAATTCGAAGGACATGAGTTTGAGTGAATTCCGGGAGTTGGTGATGGACAGGGAGGCCTGTTGTGCTGCTATTCATGGGGTCACAAAGAGTCCGACACGACCGAGCAACTGAACTGAACTGAACTGAACTCTGTGTATTCTTGCCACTTCTTAATATCTTTTGCTTCTATTAGGTCCACACCATTTCTGTCTTTTATTATGCCCATCTTTGCAGGAAATATTCCCTTGGTATCTCTAATTGTCTTGAAGAGATCGCCAATCTTTCCCATTCTATTGTTTTCCTCTATTTCTTTGCATTGATCACTGAGGATGGTTTTCTTATCTCTACTTGCTATTCTTTGGAGCACTTCATTCAAATGGGTATATCTTTCCTTTTCCCCTTTGCCTTTCACTTCTCTTCTTTTCACAGCTATTTGTAAGGCCTCCTCAGACAACCATTTTGCCTTTTTGCATTTCTTTTTCTTTCAGATGGTCTTGATCCCTGCCTCCTGTACAATGTCATGAACCTCCATCCGTAGTTCTTCAGGTACTTTGTCTATCAGATCTAATCCCTTAAATCTATTTCTCACTTCCACTGTATAGTCATAAGGGATTTGATTTAGGTCATACCTGAATGGTCTAGTGGTTTTCCCCACTTGTTTCAATTTCAGTCTGAATTTGGCAATCAGGAGTTCCTGATCTGAGCCACAAGTCAGCTCCTGGTCTTATTTTTGTTGACTGTATAAAGCTTCTCCATCTTTGGCTGCAAAGAATATAATCAATCTGATTTCAGCATTGATCATCTGGTGAGGTCCATGTGTAGAGTCTTGTGTTGTTGGAAGAGGGTGTTTGCTATGACTAGTTCGTTCTCTTGACAGAACTCTCTTAGCTTTTGCCCTGCTTCATTCTGTAATCCAAGGCCAAATTTGCCTGTTACTCCTGGTATTTCTTGACTTCCTACTTTTGCATTCCAGCCCCCAGTGATGAAAAGGACATCTTTTTTGGGTGTTAGTTTTGGAAGGTCTTGTAGGTCTTCATAGAACTGTTCGACTTCAGCTTCTTCAGCATTACTGGTAGGGGCATAGACTTGGATTACTGTGATATTGGATGGCTTGCCTTGGAAATTAACAGATATCATTCTGTTGTTTTTGTGATTGCATCCAAGTAATGATTTCAGACTCTTTTGTTGACTATAATGTCTACTCCATTTCTTCTAAGGGATTCTTGGCCACAGTAGTAGATATAATGGTCATCTGAGTTAAATTCACCCATTCCAGTCCATTTTAGTATTAGAGGGCAATTATTGAATATTTAAATCAAAGGACTCTATCAGTATGAAATAGAAGGAAACTATAGTTTTGAAATTTCAGTCTAGGTATTTACCAAATGCTATTTTCAGCCAAGCAGTACTCTTGCCTGGAGAATCCCATGGGCAGAGGAGTCTGGTGGGCTGCAGTCCATGGGGTTGCTAGGAGTCGGACATGACTGAACGACTTCCCTTTCACTTTTCACTTTCATACATTGGAGAAGGAAATGGCAACCCACTCCAGTGTTCTTGCCTGGAGAATCCCAGGGATGGGGGAGTCTGGTGGGCTGCCATCTTTGGGGTCTCACAGAGTCGGACACGACTGAAGCAACTTAGCAGCAGCAGCAGTCCTTTTAACAAGAGAAATATCCTCCTCTACTCTTTAACAGGAGAAGTTCAATTTTAGATATTGCTGTTCAGGTGCTAAATCACGTCTGACTCTTTGTGACCCCATGGACTACAGCACACCAGGGTCCCCTATCCTTCACTATCTCCTGGAGTTAGCTCAAATTCATGTCCACTGAGTCGGTGATGCTATCTAACCATCTCATCCTCTGCCACCCCCTTCTCCTTTTGCTTTCAATTTTTCCCAGCATCAGGATCTTTTTAAATGAGTCAACTCTATTCACTCTTTAACAGAATAAGTTTGAATTTAGATATATTTTGTTTTAATTATCTTTGAGCTAGAAGGTTAAAATAGCTTTAATTAAGATCTTAATTTGTATTTCACTAAAAAATACTCTGCAAAAGTCATTAAGACATAACTCCTGAGTTTGAGTAGAGCAGATGAAAGGAAGATTAAGATATACATCACATAATTTACCAGTGGAAAATACTGTATTTTCTATTATGTTCTTTCAGGTCTAGGAGGAAAATCTCCTAGATTAATTTTAAGTCTCAAGCTGAGGTTAACTACCCTACTTGGTGAGCAATGGAGCAAGTTAAATCACCAGATTATATGGTTACAATTTCCTGAGGGTCATTTTTCTCAAACAGTGATTTAAAAAAAAAAATTAGGAAAGTCTATGAACATGTTTCTAATTTTAACAAAATTATGATATACAATGCTCTCAGGAAGTGTTGCGGTTTTCTCAAAAGTAGAAAAAAATGAATTATGGGCAGTAACTGGAAATTTTACTTATTTGTTATCAGATATTTCATGTCACTTATTTTGATACAAATGCAGCACAGTACCTTAGCAAGCACATGATCACTAGCTAGCTCAGTTAGTGCTGGCCAGCTAAGGAATATAATTTGGAATTATAATTGTTCCTCATCCCTGTGGCAGCCAGCACGGTTCTTTTTTTCTTCTTGTTTTAATGAGTTTGTCTAGTTATGAGCTAGTGTGTGTGTCTTTTTAATTCCATTTATATGCAAAAAAAAAAGTTTCCAGAAATTAGTTCAATAATCTGTTTCAATGTAAAAACTAAGTTAAGTGTGCAAGTAATTTCTGCTTAAGAGTTTTCCATAAGACAAACTTTTTTGGTGAGTTTGTATGATTTTTAGTGTCAATTCTTATTTTAATTTTTAAAGTTTAATATTTTTACTGTTATACACTAGACTGAGGTCTTCTAGAAAGAGTTTGACTTTTTAAAAAAAATTTCCTTAAAAGTCATTTTCAGATATGCTGTATGGAATGAAATGTGGGGTATTGGTAAATCCCCAGACTGTGCAGAATGCAGTATGTCCTAACTAAAAAAAGGAAGCAGTAAAGGGTGGGGACAAAGAACCTTCATTTTTCAAAAAAATGAAAGCTCAAGATGACCATTTATTTGTTCTAAATCTTATATTTATACTTTCGGAAGAGCTTGATGATTGACAAAGATAGATAAACAGACTGTCACTCAGCACATGGGTTTTGGGAGGACATATTAACACTTTAGAAAAAGTTAGATGTGAAATCTAAGTACTGATGGCCTCTATCCTTGGCAGACTCAATGATGAGAATGGTACTCAAATCATTCCCACCACACGTTGAAAACATCTGCTCTTTTTTTTTTCATTCTCCCCAAAATCATCCCCACTGTGTTAGTATACTGTATTGGTGTTTTTCTTTCTGGCTTACTTCACTCTGTATAATCGGCTCCAGTTTCATCCATCTCATCAGAACTGATTCAAATGAATTCTTTTAACGGCTGAGTAATACTCCGTTGTGTATATGTACCACAGCTGATGGACATCTAGGTTGTTTCCATGTCCTGGCTATTATAAACAGTGCTGCGATGAACATTGGGGTACATGTGTCTCTTTTAATTCACGCCCAGCAGTGGGATTGCTAGGTCATAAGGTAGTTCTATTTGCAATTTTTAAGGAATCTCCACACTGTTCTCCACAGTGGCTGTACTAGTTTGCATTCCCACTGACTGGTGTGAAGTGGTACCTCATTGTGGTTTTGATTTGCATTTCTCTCTTTTCATGTGTTTGTTAGCCATCCGTATGTCTAGCAGGGCAATTAAATTGGGAACAGGTGAGATGGGTAATGATACAGAAAGCTTGTTCTAGATCAAATGTAAATGTTCTCATCTAGGGTAAAATACAAATCAACATCTTGAAAACAGAGTTGAATTGTTATTATCTGTCAGGGACAAACAAAATGCATCAGCTGAGGGTAAAAACCAGGGTAGAGTCAGTATAACAGTATAACACTGTTCCCAAAGTTGGCTTGTTTAGCAGATATTATTTGAGACTAAAGCAGTAAATATTTTATCTATATATTATTATTGGACTTCCCTGGTGGCTCAGATGGTAAAGCGTCTGCCTACAATGTGGGGCATCCGGGTTTGATCCCTGGGTTGAGAAGATCCTCTGGAGAAGGAAATGGCAAGCCACTCCAGTACTCTTGGCTGGAAAATCCCATGGATGGAGGAGCCTGGTAGGCTACAGTCCATGGGGTCGCAAAGTCAGACACCATGGAGTGACTTCACTTTACTTTACTTTTACTTTACATATTAGAACTTTTACTATTCACACATATAAAACATTTATTGAGACCTATTTTATGGAGAAGGCAATGGCCACCCACTCCAGTACCCTTGCCTGGAAAATCCCATGGACGGAGGAGCCTGGTAAGCTGAGTCCATGGGGTCGCTAGGAGTCGGACACAACTGAGGGACTTCACTTTCACTTTTCACTTTCATGCATTGGAGAAGGAAATGATAACCCACTCCAGTGTTCTTGCCTGGAGAATCCCAGGGACAGGGAGCCTGGTGGGCTGCTATCTACGGGGTCGCACAGAGTCAGACATGACTGAAGTGACTTAGCAGTGGCAGCAGCATTTTATGCCAGACACTGTTCTACAAACTGAAAATGAAACTTGCACTGGAAGGAGAGATCTGTTCTTAGGCACTATTGCTAAGTCACTTCAGTCGTGTCCGACTCTGTGTGACCCCATAGACAGCAGCCCACCAGGCTCCCTCGTCCCTGGGATCTTCCAGGCAAGAACACTGGAGTGGGTTGCCATTTCCTTCTCCAATGCGTGAAAACAAAAAGCGAAAGTGAAGTGGCTCAGTTGTGTCCACTATTAATGGAATTCAATTAATTAGCCAGGGTTCAAATTTATAGCATTTATGGAGATAGAGCACCATCATCAATAACTTTTATTCTTGGTTCAGATTTTTTCCCCTCAAAATCATAGGCACTCTTCCATTTACTTCTTTCAGTTAGAGAAGACATAAACCTAATTTGTGCTATTTTGTATACAAGCCATGTTTTGATGTATACTTAAATATTTTTCTTTCCTTGTGGTTCAAATATTGTTACCAAAAAAAAAAGCAAAAAATAGACAACACTGGATCAGAGATCCCTTCATCTTATCACATGACACTAGTAATTTGACCTCAAAAGCAGTTAATGCAACCACCAATATTGGTAACATAAAAACATTTTAATATACCACATCTCTGTAGCAGCATCTTGAGCTCCTTTCTTTAGGTAATCTTCCTAATATAGCTTATAAAACAGTGGTTTAAATGCTGCTGTTTATATCTACATATTCGCATGTGTCTGAATTCTCAAAATACATAATGATGCCAAAACAGAACAGATAAATTGTCTGCATGTTAAATCTGATATGGAGTGTCAGCTCCCTTTAATTCAGCACCATTTCCTAAAATTGAAAAGACTGTATACAGTGTTCTTGTTATATTAACTGAGACAGGTAAGTAATTTTCCCCTGCGGTAAGTAATGTAAATCATTACTTTGAAAATCAAACAGCACATATATAATATGAAGCCAAGGGGAAGTTTGCATGGTTTTTGAAAGGGAAAATATGAGATAGGCCAGGCAGCTTGGGTTGTGCCCTCAGATTCTCTGGAGAATAGTTTCTGTTTTGCCATTAAAGTATTTCTTTGAAAAAAATTTCAGAATTGTTTTAATTAAGAGTAGTAGACAGTTATCATAAAGAATTCATAAGTATTTGTATTTAACTCACCTCATTTTATCAGTTTCTTTGCTCTCCTTGAGCTGAAGTTCGTCCTGTCTTTTTAGCGTTTCAGGTCATTGTGAGGACAGAATTTAACCTGCAGGTGAAAATGATCTGCTAGTGCATCAGTGAATCAAGGCCAGCTCTACCTCCTTTTTCAAATCACTTGGCGTTTCACAGGTTCTGTGGAGAGGCCTGGAAATGGCCTGACTGCACTGTGGGATGCATAAGAGTTTATTTGACTCTGGCACTCAACTTTCACTACTGTGGTTGAATTTTTTCCAGCAAGCCAGATGGTATTGGATTATATAGATCATAAAGAATAATTGGTATGTAATCATTCACCTAATGCCTTTTTTACTCTTATTTTGCATGGGACACAAAGATTGGTGCTTCTATCATAATATAGAAATTAGGCATATGAAGACAGAGGAAATGCCCTTTACCTGCTCTGAATCAGAATGAGGGATTAAGCGGGAATGAAGGAATGTTCTTAAGAGTCTATTTATGTATTTCTAAAGAGTTTATTTTCCCACTGTAGATGCGTTTCAGCCAATCAGTCAATACTCTCTGGATTGGTAAAAGTAGAAGATTAAGAAGATGGTGAAGAGGCAAAGAACTCATTCATTTTGTCTTTGTTTATTCCTCTTAAAAGAATATTTAGTAGTCTAATCTTCCTGAAAGGATCTCTCTATATCAACAAATATTTATTAAACATCTTTCAAGGAATGATTCTGTGGCTTATTATGACAAATCAGACACTTCCTTACCTTCAGAAACTTGGAATCTAGTGAGGAAGACAGATATGTGCACAGTTAGGTTCAATAAATGGTAAGAGATTTGTCCAAGGTCCAGTGCAGCCTTGTGTTGGGGGATTAACTCCATCTAGACCTGAAGCCAAAAAAAGGCTTTATATGGTACAGCAGCACCATGCATACAACTTTCTGCAACGATGATATTCTCATTGCACTGTCCAGTAAGGTAGCCACATGTGACAACTGAGCATTTTTAAAATGTGCTATTATGACAGAAAAACTGCGATTTTAAGTTCATTTAATCTTAGCTAATGCACAGTTAAATTTAAGCAGCCACAAATGGCTCATAGCTACTATATTTGCCAGGGCAGTGAGGGAAGGTACTTTGAGTTATTTTTGTCTTTATTCTCCTTTGTTATATTTTTATTCTGTAAGTATATGTTTGAGATGTGGGTGGAACTCTCAAATGAAAAGGAATAAATAGTTCGCTCCCATTTAAAAAAGCATGTCCTCTCTTTTGCTTGATGAAAGAGGTTTGATGACTAAGAACTACGTTGAATCTCATTCTTTTAATTCACTTCAGCTTTGGCCTTCCCAGGTGGTGCTAGTGGTAAAGAAACTGCCTACCAATACAGGAAACTTAAGATATGCAGCTTTGATCCCTGGGTTGGGAAGATCCCCTGGAGAAGGGCATGGCAACCCACTCCAGTATTCCTGCCTGGAGAATCCCATGGACACAGGAGCCTGGCACACTACAGTCTGCGAGGTCACACAGAGTCAGATGACTAAAGCAACTTAGCAAACATGTATGGGGACATTCAAATTCCAGATACCTGGATTTGCTTAGTTCTGTATAGGATAGCCAGGTCACTAGATGAGGAATGATTTCAGGATTCTTTGTTTACCATACTAACAAGCTTGCAAGTTGCTTTGGGGTAATAGATATGGAGAAATTATTTTAAAAATTGAAGGTACTTATAATCTAAAGAGAAAAGAATTCCTAAAAACTGGAAATTAGGTATTACATATGACTCCTCTTAAAATTCAATGTCAAATGTCATATTTTTATTGCTTATGAAGTTAACAGAGAAGGCAATGGCACCCCATTCCAATACTCTTGCCTGGAAAATCCCATGGATAGAGGAGCCTGGTGGGCTGCAGTACATGGGGTCGCTAAGAGTCGAACACAACTGAGCGACTTCACTTTCATTTTTCACTTTCATGCATTGGAGAAGGAAATGGTAACCCACTCGTGTTCTTGCCTGGAAAATCCCAGGGATGGCAGAGCCTGGTGGGCTGCCATCTATGCGGTCACACAGAGTTGGACACGACTGAAGTGCCTTAGCAGCAGCAGCAGCATGAAGTTAAAATTTTTTCTTTAGGTTTATTGGACTTTTGTATCCCTCCTTTTCTGAAAATTTCCTTGAGTTTTATTCCATTTCTCAATTTGCGTACATTTATTCAAATGTAAGGACTTTACAGTTTTGAGACATTATCCTTTGTCATATACATTGCAAATATGTTTGCAGTTTGAGCTTACATTTTGTCAATGGTACATTTTTTGGCAATGAAATATTTTAAAATTTACCTAGTGTTTGTTGGTCTACTTACCTAGTTTTCTTTTTTTTTATTTTCTTCCCCTGTCTGTTGTCACACTTAGACATGGTGTACTATACCAAGATTATTCGCTTCCAGAAATTGTTACATTTGTTACATTTAAAGCTTTAATTTTTCTGGCATTTACTATTATGTATGATGTGCAGTGTGAATCTAATGTTACTTTTCTCTCTGAATGGCTAGCTATTTGTCCCGGAAGCATTCATTAAGACATCCATCATTTTCTCCAATCTGATATAAAATGTCACCTTTACCATAAGCTGTTTAAAAGTTTTGTATTTTCTGTCTTGTTTTATTGATCTGCCTTTTTTCCCCTGAACCAGATGCCACAGTGTATTTTTTATTCTATGTTTCTCTAAATGTCAGTGTCAAGAGTAAACTGGTATCCTTTCTATCACACTTCTTTAAGATAAGCAGTTTATGTTGCCTTTTGTTTTTCCTGCATCGTTTCTCTCTCCTCCCCTCATACATACGTCAGTGTTCTTTGGATAGAATATGAATTTTTCATTCATTTAAAAATATATTTTGTATTATATATCTTTAATTTGATATTAATTTTTCCATTTACATTAAATTAAGTACTAGTTTGAAAAAATGTATATCCATCTGTATATATATGTGTGTCTGTATATACATGTGCCTCTATATATGTATATGAATATATGAGTGTGTTCATACAGATATACATCACACTTTTCTAGGTTTCAGTGCTTGTCATAAGTCCTTTTAAACTATTAATTTCCCTCCTAATTATCATACTTTTCTTTCTTTCTCTGTTCATATCTTCATTTTTTTTTTCCAAAATGTATGGAGACTGAGCATATTTTTTAAGATTTATTTTTGACTGTGCTGCGTCTTTGTTGCTGCATGAGCAGGGGCTACTCTTGTTGTGTTGCCCAGGCCTCGCATTATGGTGGTTTCTCTTGACGCAGAGCACAGGCTTTAGGGGCATGGACACAGTGGTTGTGGTGTGTGGGCTCAGTAGCTGTAGAGCATGGGTCTAGTTGCTCTGTGGCATGTGGGATCTTCCCAGACCAGGGATCAAATTCAAGGGCCCTGCATTGGCAGGTGGATTTTCAACCACCAGGTCACCAGGGAAGCCACTGAGCATATTTTTAATATTTTCTCATTGAGTAGAGTTGTTCTGTTGGCTTCACGTGTGAAATGTAGCTCGGTTTCATTTAACATTCTTGATTCCAATTTTTTTCTATATATGTCTCATATTTAGTGATGCAAAGAAGTAATATAGAAGTAAACCTGATTTGTGTCCTTATATAAATAATGTGTTCATTCTCATCCTTCTTTTCTTTGTGGTTCAAGCATTATTCTAGGGTTTCCCTGTATATAGTTCTTTATTTAAAATTGATGAGGACTTCCCTAGTGTTCAGTGGTTGTGAATCTGCCTGCCAATATAGGGGACACAGGTTCAATCCTTGCTCCTCCAAGAAGATCCCACATGCTGTGAAGCAATTAAGTTTGTGCAACACAACTACTGAGCCCGTGCTCTAGAGCCCAAGTACAGCAGCTACTGAAGTCCACTCATTCTAGAGTCTATGCTCTAAAACAAGGGAAGTCACTGCTGCTGCAGTGATAAGCTTGTGCATCATAACTGAAGAGTAGCCCCACCTCTCACTGCAACTACATTTTGCACAGCAATGAAGACCCAGTGCAGCCAAAAGTTAAGTAATTAATTTGAAAAAATAAAAAATAAAATTAACTTAGGGACTTCCTTTGTGGTCCAGTGGTTAAGACTCAGTGCTTTCAATGCAAGGGGAGTGGGTTTGATTCCTGGTTGGGAAATTAAGGCAAAAGAAAAAGAAGTTTAAAATTGATTTATCCCGGAATATGACAATTCCTTACACTTTTTATTGATAGTTCTTTTGATCAAGAACTTTTCCATTTATGTTTTTGGTTATTTCTTCTATTTTTTTCTTATTACAATAATATCAGATTACTCATATTATGGCTTTCCTTTAGTTTTCCTGATTTTATCATCTTATTTCACATTATTTATTCACATAGAAATTTCATCTGAATTATGCCGTTATCAAAATTGAAGGTTGCATCACTAAATCAACAGTATGAAGAAGCAATTCTTTGTTGACTGTCCTTAATGTGTACTTTAATGCTGCTTTCATAAAATAACATTGTTTATTGGATAGTTCCAGTGTTTTCTACATTTCCATGTGTGAAATTTAATATTATCTGAGACTCCCTCCCACAAACATAAAGAGAATATTTCCCCCTCTAATGTAATTGCAATTGTGTTTCCATATACTTCAGCTGTCATAATGCCAGGACCATGCTTGCCATTATAGTTTCTTTGTTTGTTTGCTTAGCAACTGTAATCTTAGATACAACATAATTGCTTTTCTCCTGTTTAATAAAATGATAGTCTTTTAAAATGTGGTTTTCATATTTATCTGTTCACAATAGTCATTGAGTATAATGAATTTTTGTAAACACATGAAATGTTTTCTATTTTGCATGCTTTGAATTCTTTAGGACTTGTTGTTCTTCTTTAGTAATTGTTAGGAATACAGGTTCTGCAGCTAGCTGAAATAGTTTTATACCCTGGCTGGGCAGCCAACCATCTGTATGACCTTTATTTTATCTAGGGAGCCTCTCTGCAACTCCATGTGCTCAACCTCACTATGGGGATAATAGCAGAGCATACATTTTGGGGCTCTTTTGAGGATTATGCAACATTCCTTTCTTCATTCACTCAGAAGATATTATTGAGTACCTCCAACTTACAAGCTACAGTCTAGGCAGCATGCATGGAACATAAACAAAATAGACAAAGTTTCTGTCCTCATGGAGTTAATTTGCATCCTGGTGGTAAAAAGATGAATAAACATACAAACAAAATAAATTTAGGATTGCTTCAAGACCCTGAATTTGCTCACAGATAAGAGAGAAATTGATTATATTTTACAATTCCTAGAGAGAGCATCATTTTGAAGTATAAGAGTTTAACCTATATCACCATTATCAGAGTATTTTGTGGTTTTATGCATGACTGTGGAAAGCCTGGATCCCACAGTGCTGACCACTCTTTGTCATGCTATTATATCAGAAGTGTGTGTGTGTGTGTGTTTGTTTGTGTATGTGAGTATGAGTTCAGAGAAGCATGAGGTATAACTCTAAGAACTATTCCTCCTAAAATGTTCTTCAAAGAGGACTCTAGAGGCCTCAGTCAGGCACTAATAACAATGGTGCAGTTTTCCAAAAAAGAGAAACAGAATATAGTTAGTCAGAGACCTTGGGAGATGCACAGGAAAAGACCCTGTATTGGGCATTTAAGGGAATGTAGATGATATGGATAGCTCGCTACAAACTCAAGGGATAACATCCATGCAGGTATTCAAAAATAAGTACTCAAAGAGTTTCAATTGTCCAGCGATACGGTTGTAATACAATGTGCATTTCCTGCCAGTGAGTGGTGGTTGATGAGTCGTTTGGATAAAAATGAATGTAACTATTAGCAAAGCTGAAGATGATATGGTTAATGTCATGGTAATCACTAAGGAAAATGGATGCAGTATAACTAACTGAGAGGTCTGATTTTTCTCCTCTATATCATAATTATCTAGTGAATATAAATCAAAATGTGTGATATCTTACCTCTCTGTCAAACTGCCCAAGCAAAATTAACTGACCAGAAAGGAAACCAACTGCTGATATTTGCTTCATTTGTACCATCCTGCATCAGCTGAATGATACAAATTAAATCGATCTCGGTATTTGCACCATTTTCAGATACTGTAGCAAGGTTCCTGATGAATCCATTGTGCTTGCACGCGTACTAAGCTGCTTCAGTCGTGTCCGACTCTTTGCAGTCCTCTGGACTGTAGCCCACCAGGCTCTTCTGTCCATGAGATTCCCCAGGCAAGAATACTGGAGTCAGTTGCCATTTCCTTCTCCAGGTGATCTTCTCAACCCAGGAATCAAACCTTCATTTCTTATGTCTCCTGTATTTGGCCGGTGGTTTCTTTACCACGGGCTTCCCTGGTGGCTCAGAGGGTAAAGGGTCTGCTACAATGTGGGAGACCCAGGTTCAATCCCTGGGTCAGGAAGATCCCCTGAAGAAGGAAATGGCAACTCACTTCAGTACTCTTGCCTAGAAAATCCCATGAACTGAGAAGCCTGGTAGGCTACAGTCCACGGGGTTGCAGAGTCGGACACGACTGAGCGACTTCACTTTCACTTTCTTTACCACTAGCACTACCTGGGAAACCCCCATTGTGCTTCAGTTCAGTTCAGTTGCTCAGTCGTGTCCGACTCTTTGCAACCCCATGAATCGCAGCATGCCAGGCCTCCCTTGTCCACCAACTCCCGGAGTTCATTCAGACTCACATCCATTGAGTCAGTGATGCCATCCAGCCATCTCATCCTCTGTCGTCCCCTTCTCCTCCTGCCCCCAATCCCTCCCAGCATCACAGATTAACAAATGAAAATTATGCCTATACTGACTGGCGTGTCTTATAACTAGGTAAAACCTGGAAGATAATTTCACAAGTGGTTTTGTGTCCTTTAATACTGTAACTTTCTGGGTTAGTAAAATAGTTTCCAGAAAACATGATCCCTTCCATTCAATATTCTTGCTCAGAAACACAATTATTTTTAGATCTTTATATAATACAGTAAAGTATAGAAAATAAAGATATCAGCAGACTTTTAAAGAGAATGTGAGTACTCATAAACATTTATTCATTCCAAAACATTTAGAGTGCTCAAAATCCACCCCCCCCAAATGATAAGCCGGTGTATAAATAATTGAAATTCATGTAATGATGCATTCAATAGTGATGGGTCTAGAGTATCAAAGAATTTATAAGGGAAAGTAGTAAGGCAAATTTTCCTGGATGGGACAAGAAACAGGACATTTCAGATAGAGATCACCATGTGCAAATTATTCAAGGAAATCAATGTTATTCTGAGTCTGGGTAACTGAGAAGACTGGTGAATCTGAATTATACGGTCCCATAAAGAGAATGAGGAAGATGAAAATCTCAGCTGAAAAAGCTTTTGCCACAGTTCCAACCATGGACATATAGAATGTTTAGAATGTTCCTTAGAGGAAAGGTCTGTGGTCTTACTGCTTTGTCAGTTGCTCAGTCTCCTCCTCATCTGAATAAAATTTGTGGGCATATAGATCAACATAAACTTAGGAATGTCACAATACAAATTTTCTTTGGAACTGTAACAAAAGAAGAAAAATGTAATTACTGGTTTCTTTTAGATTGTATAATCACATGCCTTTTTGCATTGTCACTAACATCATAAAAGTGATGTTACAGCTTAGAGTTTACAGTGTTCTTTTATATAATTTGCTTGTTTCATAATCACTACAACTATATTAGAAGAAATCTGAATTGAAAAGTACTTACAAGATGTAGTTTGGGGTTTAGACACAGTGTCATATATTAAGTGTTAAACATTGTTACATTTTTTTTTTCAAATTCAGACAATTTATTATTTATGAGTAGTCATAGCTCAGTAAAAAGCTCTCAAAAAAAGTAACCATCCTTGATTTGTAACACTGGTAATTTCCTTGGTCTATTTACTCATCCTATTGGTAATTTCAAGCCATGGACAGTCTAACAACTGGTTCATAAAATATCTGTGTGTACAATGATTGGCTCTCCTACACTGGCATTGAGCTGGTATACACACCATTGTATGCAGGCACATATCATGGGCAATGTTATTCACAACAGATAATACTACTAGAGTATTTATTGTGTGAATATTATCTATTATGAATAACACTGCCCCTGAAAAATATATGAAAAGAGATTATTATTGTCCCCATTTTCATATAAGGACCTGTTGTTTGAGAATGACTAAGTCATTGACTGCAAGTTCTAGAAGAGCAGAGTCAGAATTTGACCCCACGGTTTTTGACCAACCATTATAAACCTTTTCTGTATCAAAGGTTATATGCTGGATAGAGTGTTAAGGTCAAGCTGCCTACATAGGAAACATTTATAAGAAAGAAAAGAAGGGAAGGAAAGAGAGCCATAAACAGACATACAGAAAGAGACACAGAGCAAAAGGAGAGGAAACCCCTTCCACATCCCTCAAATAGAGACCTTTGTTAGCCTAACTAGGTCCATAAAGCATTTCAAGAGGTATACAGAGGATCTGTAACTCGTACAATAGTAAACCTATCCCATCTGATAGGAAAAAGAGAAGCAACAAAGGCAATAAACCTTCAAGACATCGAGATTCCTGGGCTGTATAGGTTGGTGAAGCTCTATGGATGCTAAAGGTATGTGGTTATTAAAAGGGTCTCTTTCTAGGTTCCTCAATAAGTTACAGAGTTTTGACCTTGGTTTTGTTTCCTCCCTCTGGATGAAGAGTTATAGACTTCCATGTAGGATAAAATAAACCTTTCCCCAAGTTATCTCATTTATCCATTTCTGCATTAAAGAAACTATAGGCCTACCAAGCCTTGCTGGTGAGAATTCCCAGACCTAAGGCAGGGGACGATGTTAGCAACAGTATAAACCATAATTCTTATTTTGATGTCTGCATCTCAATTCCCAGTGCACAATTTCTGCTTTAAGAGCTTGAATATCAAGCATGTTTAATGTGATCATCTCATGCAGGTTAGAAAGGAAATTAAGAGATCTTAGCAAGTGGCTGAGAGTTATAAGTCTTCATTAGTGACTCAGACCTGCCCTGGGCTTACAACAATCTGTTATAAAAGATCATGAGTTAGAGCTCACTTTATCATCCTCTTTTTCTCTGAAGAGAGGACTGAGGTTCAGAGAAGTTAAATAACTTTTACAAGTTCACATAGCAAGAAAGGGCTTCCCTTATGGCTCAGCAGTAAAGAATCTGCAGGCAGAAGACACATGTTCAACCCCTGGATTAGGAAAAGCCCTTGGAAAAGGAAATGGCAACCCACTCCAGTATTCTTGCATCAGTTCATTTCAGTTCAGTCGCTCAGTCATCTCCGACTCTTTGTGACCCCATGAATCGCAGCACGCCAGGCCTCCCTGTTCATCACCATCTCCCGGAGTTCACCCACACTCACGTCCATCGAGTCGAAATCCCAATCCCTGGGATTGCAGAGTCAGACACAACCACACAACTAAACAATAAAGAAACATTAGTAAGAAAAAGTAGGCAGAAATCCATGATCTGTAACTTCAAATCACATTCTTTATCCACAATACTATTCTGGAACATGGGAAACCACAAAAGTTTCAATATCCAATACTGTACTGCAAATTACTACACAATTGATCCATAGCATATTTTTTATCTTACATATCTGGGGGTTGAAAATGAAACAGTATCGGATCAGCTCAAATATGCTTTTCTCAACCACTTTATCTACCTATCTATTTATCTTATCTTTCTTTAAAACAAACAATACTACATGATGGATTCTCTGTCAGGAGCTGATAAATAAAAAACAAGAGCTCAACATTTTGGAAGTAGATACCCTTCATGACAATATTATAACATGGGTGATAAATTACAAAATGAGCACATAAAGGGAATAAATAAGCTTTGATTTGAAGATTTGAAAATGCTTTCACAGAATTAATGACATTAGATATGTAACAGAAGATGAGGAGGTATCCTTAAATAGGAAGAGAGAGAGAGTTTTAAGAACAATTTAGATAGGGCATGAATGGCTTCACTTCTGGAGAAAAGAATTCCTTTGGGGAAGAATGGGCTGCAGAGTTTTGTAGAAGCTCTTCATATTAAGGAATCTGACCTCAATTTGTAAGCAATGAGACATTAGAATACAGTGAAATCATTTCATTAATTTTTTTCAGGCACTCCAATGTTTCCTTTATTGCAAATTATAGATCAATGTACCATATACCTTATATTTAGACTGACATGTTTTTTTATTTTCCCCAAAGTCAAATCTATAGGTACAGTGCTATTGCTTTAGAATACCCCATATCTACTTTTTTCCCCCCATCCCATTTAATTTTGACTAAAATTAAATGAAAGCACTAAAGTTAGGCTAGGATAGAGAAATATTTGCTTCTGTACTTCTAGTGATAAATAATGTTCACTCACTACAGCACCAGAAGTGGGGATGGAATGGAGCCCAAGTATCAGCAAGACTCTTCCAGACTTGATGGGATGTATTGACTATGTATGGGCTTTGTGAATATGGAGTGATAAGGAGAGGCAGAAATAGAGAATAGCTGAAATTTCTAAAACTGGAAAACCATTAGTGCCAGCAATCAAAAAGATAGTAAAAGATAAAATGTCTTCTGATCTTAAGATGTGAGGCAAAGATGCACTGTAGAAATATATAATTTTATTGTTATTATGTGTATGACCTCTTAGCATACATAATATATATATGACCTCTTAGAAGTCATACATTTTAATTGCATGAATGTCTCCCTTCATAAAGTCCTTCAAATTAACCTGCTAAGTCGCTTCAGTCGTGTCCGGCTCTGTATGACCCCAGAGACGGCAGCCCACCAGGCTCGTCTATCCCTGGGATTCTCCAGGCAAGAACACTGGAGTGGGTTGCCATTTCCTTCTCCAATGCATGAAAGTGAAAAGTGAAAGTGAAGTCGCTCAGTTGTGTCTGACTCTCTGCAACCCCATTGACTGTAGCCTACCAGGCTACTCCATCCATGGGGTTCTCCAGGCAAGAGTACTGTAGTGGGTTGCCATTTCCTTCTCCATTCAAATTAACCTATTTATAAATAAAGTTGCATATTTTAATTTAGTGATATTTATAATTTGAAGCTAAATGATCAAATTGTATATGTGCACACTGACCAAGCAGCAGGTAGATCCAATATGTAATTAACTTAATGGATTTGGCTATTACATGAACCCACCATTAGTTAAAGAGCAAAGGAAAGATCAATTACTTAATACTATGAGGATTTTTACTATAATTATGAGATCAACTAAAATCTTAGGTCAGATTTCCTGCAAATGAATAACTATAAAACTGAAAAGATATATAACTTTGCTGTCTTAATTATCTATGAAAATAGTTCAAGAGAAATATAATTTTGCCTCATTTTTTGGACAGATTACCCACAAAACTAAATAATTTTGCTTTAATCTTGGGTCCACATTGTCTGCCTCAAAAGTCAATACTTGTAAGCATCTGACAATTATATATCTAGAACAGATTGGTGAGGAAGACTGAAGAAAATTGTGTGGCAGCTTCGTTAATCAGCAAGGCCTTTGGATGGATTTTATTCCACAGTTAAGTCTGATCCAGGATATTCTGCATTTAATGGAAAGAACTGGTTCAAGAAGCAAAACGTTCAGGCTGTAATAACAGCTCCGTTGCTAATTAGCCTAAGAACTTTGTCAAGGTAAAAGCTGTCTGAATCTTAATAATCTCATGTATAAATTACAAATAATGATGCTTGCCTTACCAACAAAACACTTTGAATGCCAAAGTCATCATATATGAGAGTGGAAGAATCTAGAACATACATCAGTATATAACAGTGTGAAGCTGTTACAATCAGAAAAGTGAACTGGAAGCTCTGTACAATTGAGAGGAGTAATTGCAGCTATTTTTCTATATAGTCTCATTCCTATACCTTCCACCTGCTTTTTTTTTTTTTAATCTAGTCTTGTTTCCATCACTGATTCTGCATAGTTTCAAACTTAGGTTGGAAAAAATATAGGCTAGATATATGTTTTCTGATCTTTGCAGACCAAAGATTCAATCTGTTAGATCCTTTGTGCTTTCTGAGGAAAATAACTACTGGGGCTGATTTGTTAATGTTTTGTATAGACCAACTAAGTTTAGCTTGAAATGAAAATAATATAAACAATCAAAGCAGTAGTAGTTAACTATTGAGTACTTTCTCTGTGCCAGATACTGTTTTAACATATTAACTAATGAAATTTTCTCTATAACCCAAGTAATTTTGAAAATTATTTACTCTCCATACCCTGACTCAATTAATGAAACTTATTCCTCTGTTTTTTTGACTTGAGTTTGAGGTTGGTCCGGTGACTGGCTTTGACCAAAAGAATATTAGCTGATGTCATGTGAGTGAGGGCTTGAAAAGTTATTGCATGATTGGACTTGTTCTCTTGGGCTTCTGTTACACAGAAGGAACTTGGCTGCTGATCCCAGGAGGAGTGGGATAAATATGCAAATCAGAGACATTCCAAATAAACAATCATTGGCTGGGTTTCATCTGATCAAGCATATCCCCTCTGACCACAGAAATGTGAATTAAGTACAGTTGACCCTTGAACAACACAGATTTGAACTATACTAGTCCACTTATATGAGGATTTTTTTTTTCAATTAATATGTACTATAGCACTACATACTATTTCTACCCTTTATTGACCCATCTTTGCATGAAATGTTCCCTTGGTATCTCTAATTTTCTTGAAGAGATCTCTAGTCTTTCCCATTCTGTTCTTTTCCTCTATTTCTTTGCATCGATCACTGAGGAAGGCTTCCTTATCTCTTCTTGCTATTCTTTGAAACTCTGCATTCAGATGCTTATCTTTCCTTTTCTCCTTTGCTTTTCACTTCTCTTCTTTTCAGAGCAAATTTTAAGGCCTCCCCAGATAGTCATTTTGCTTTTTTGCATTTCTTTTCCATGGAGATGGTCTTCATTACTGACTCCTGTACAAGAACACGAACCTCGGTCCATAGTTCATCAGGCACTCTATCTATCAGATCTAGGCCCTTCAATCTATTTCTCACTTCCACTGTATAATCATAAGGGATTTGATTTAGGTCATACCTGAATGGTCTAGTGGTTTTTCCTACTTTCTTCAATTTAAGTCTTAATTTGGCAATAATGAGCTTATGATCTGAGCCACAGTCAGCTCCTGGTCTTGTTTTTGCTGACTGTATAGAGCTTGTCCATCTTTGGCTGCAAAGAATATAATCAATCTGATTTTGGTGTTGGGAATCTGGTGATGCCCATGTGTAGAGTCTTCTCTTGTGTTGTTGGACCTCATGCGAAGAGTTGACTCATTGGAAAAGACTCTGATGCTGGGAGGGATTGGGGGCAGGAGGAAAAGGGGATGACAGAGGATGAGATGGCTGGATGGAATCACTGACTCCATGGACGTGAGTCTGAGTGAACTCCGGGTGTTGGTGATGGACAGGGAGGCCTGGCGTGCTGCGATTCATGGGGTCGCAAAGAGTCAGGCATGACTGAATGACTGAACTGAACTGAATAGCACTACATGATCCACAGTTGGTTGAATCAGTAAATGAATCAGAACTATGGATAAGGAGGGAGGGCTAACTGTAAATTTACACACAGATTTTTGACCTGAGTTGGGGGTATGTCAGCACCTCTAGCCCCTATGTTGTCTAAGGGTCAACTGTAAATGTTTATTATGTTGTATACCATTGAGATTTTATGATTATTTGATGCATATCATTGTTTTAACCTGTATGAGTGTTGACTCATACAATAAGGTGGTATTATTATCCCCATTTAATAGTGGAGGAAATTGGAACATAGAATAATGATTTTTAAGGAATCACACTACTAAAGAAGCACTGAGCAGGAATTTGAACCAAAACAATTTAGCTCCAGTACAGTAAAGACCAGGAAATTAGTGCATACTATTTGGATTCTTTTCTTACAACAAACTCAAAATCTACCACAGATATGTTTAGAGGTTTTGTTTATTTTTCTTTTTAAACACTTGTACTGATTAAAAAGAAATTCCCCAAAGCATATTGATAACAAAGACTGATGTCACAGGATTAGCAGTAAAGTGAAAATATGGACATATTTTAATATGAAATTAATATAGGCATATTATTAAAATAATTACTAAATACTATATTACTGTTTTAGTATTAAATAGCCCCAAGTTTCACTACTATTTTCTACTCCTATTCTATCCAATCAGTTCCATCTCTCCTTCTGTTAAAACTGACAAGTGTTTAATTTTTTTTTCTGTAATGTTAGAAGATGATTTCTTAAAAGTGCTTTTTTGAGTCTATGGGATGACATTTCCTTTAATTAGTACTCTGTTTTCTTTCCAGACCTTCACTATTTCTTTTTATGTATTCTTTGTCTTTGAATGAAGCAAGAAATATACATACTCAGAGCCTGTAGATTGTTCTTGGACACCCTCTAATATTTAGCTGGGTGAAGATTGAGTCTCTCTGATCTAAGGCAGAAGAAATGTTTATACTCCACAATTTTCAGCATAATTCCAATTTTTTAGCAGTTATTCATTTAAGTGAATCTTTTGTTTTGAGATAAAATTATCTTCTTTCTCTCCAGCCTTATTCTTTTGACTTGTGATCTAATGGGTGTAACACACATAACACACACACATACATACACATTTTCTGCTCCTATTGTTTCCGTAATTTCTTGGAATTTTATTCCAAAAGAGATTCTAAATACTAGTTCTGATTCTGCTCTGGAGCAGTGATTATATTTTGTTTCTGAAAGCATTTAGAAATTTGATCAGGGAGATATTTGTCAGCTCTACAAAATCATCACTTTTATAGCTGAGGCATGGTTAAACCCATACTTCTGATTAAAGTGAAGCTTCTGTAGCTAAATCAGAAGGCAGAAAATGACTAAGAAACAAAGTGACCTCCAACCTTCATTTTTTTTCTTCCTGGAAATTTCTGTTTTTAAATGTAGTATGTTGCCAGGAGGTAAAACCAGAATATGGCCTTAAGAGTATATTTATACTCAACTCATGGGTAGAATTATTGCCTTCCAGATATTGGAGTAGAATTTTCTTAAAGTTTAAATTTTTATTTGCTTTCTAGGTAACAAAACAGAGGTTAGTGGAAAGATAGCAGAGTCTTTTTCAGGGGTAAATAGATAGATATCCTATTAACTGGAGGTCTGAGGTTTTCTTTGAGCTATGCTATCATTTTAGTATTCTACTAATTTTTTTTCTCCACTATGACTAACTGTCCTGTTTTCCATGTATGTGGCCCACCAGGCTCTTCTGTCCATGGGATTCTCCAAGAATACTGGAGTGAGTTGCCATTTCTTTCTCCAATGATCTTCCCAATTCAGGGATTAAACATGCATTTCTTGCTTCTCTTGCATTGACAGGTGGATTCCTTACCACTGCACCACCTATTTTCCATGATCAATAATTATTTTAATTCAGTAATCTCACAATAGTGTTTGCAGAGCAAAAATACCATTGTTAACTTACCTCATTTAAACTCCTTTGGGAGTTTAGAACTGGAAAACCTTAGGAATTTGTAGGTCATTTCCTTTTTATAGATGAGGGCTAATAGTTTACATAAGACAAACAAAAATTTAGTGTTAAACAAAGGACTAAAACTTGGGCACTAAATCACTTAACCCAAGTTACACCTCTTTGGCATATTGATTATACTAAGCTGATTATTTTTAAGAAAAAGCAGACATAGGAAAAACTGAGTTATCCTTTTATAAGAAATATTTACATTTATCAGGGAAATATCCATTTATAAGGATATCTCCCTCCCTGAACCATGAAGAGAAGGATAATCAAATCTCTAGAAACCGTTATCAGTTGAGAAGAGAATGGCTTAAAACTGCATAAAAACCATATCCTTGTTACCATGCTTTTCCTAGTCACTTTCTATAACTGACCCCCCACCCTCAACATCTTTTTTTTTTTTCAGTTCAGTTCAGTTCAGTCGCTCAGTCGTGTCCGACTCTTTGTGACCCCATGAATTGCAGCACGCCAAGCCTCCCTGTTCATCACCATCTCCCGGAGTTCACTCAGACTCACATCCATCGAGTCAGTGATGCCACCCAGCCATCTCATCCTTGGTCGTCCCCTTCTCCTCCTGCCCCCAATCCCTCCCAGCATCACAGTCTTTTCTAATGAGTCAACTCTTCCCATGAAATAGCTAAAGTACTGGAGTTTCAGCTTTAGCATCATTCCTTCTAAAGAAATCCCAGGGTTGATCTTCAGAATGGACTGGTTGGATCTCCTTGCAGTCCAAGGGACTCTCAAGAGTCTTCTCCAACACCACAGTTCAAAAGAATCAATTCTTCAGTGCTCAGCCTTCTTCACAGTCCAACTCTCACATCCATACATGACCACAGGAAAAACCATAGGCTTGACTAGACGGACCTTAGTCGGCAAAGTAATGTCTCTGCTTTTGAATATGCTATCTAAGTTGGTCATAACTTTCCTTCCAAGGAGTAAGTGTCTTTTAATTTCATGGCTGCAGTCACCATCTGCAGTGATTTTGGAGCCCAAAAAAATAAAGTCTGACACTGTTTCCACTATTTCTCCATCTATTTCCCATGAAATGATGGGACCAGATGCCATGATATTCGTTTTCTGAATGTTGAGCTTTAAGCCAAGTTTTTCGCTCTCCTCTTTCACTTTCATCAAGTGGCTTTTTAGCTCTTCTTTACTTTCTGAGATAAGGGTGGTGTCATCTGCACACCTAAGGTTATTGATATTTCTCCCTGCAATACTGATTCCAGCTTGTGTTTCTTCCAGTCCAGCGTTTCTCGTGAGGTACTCTGTGTAGAAGTTAAATAAGCAGGGTGACAATATACAGCCTTGATGTACTCCTTTTCCTATTTGGAACCAGTCTGTTGGTCCATGTCCAGTTCTAACTGTTGCTTCCTGACCTGCATACAGATTTCTCAAGAGGCAGGTTATGTAGTCTGGTAGTCCCATCTCTTTCAGAATTTTCCACAGTTTATTGTGATCTACAGAGTCAAAGGCTTTGGCATAGTCAATAAAGCAGAAATAGATGTTTTCTGGAACTCTCTTGCTTTTTCCATGATCCAGTGGATGTTGGCAATTTGATCTCTGGTTCCTCTGCCTTTTCTAAAACCAGTTTGAACATCAGGGAGTTCATGGTTCACGTATTGCTGAAGCCTGGCTTGGAGATTTTTGAGCATTACTTTACTCATGTGAGATGAGTGCAATTGTGCAGTAGTTCGAGCATTCTTTGACATTGCCTTTCTTTGGGATTGGAATGAAAACTGACCTTTTCCAGTCCTGTGGCCACTGCTGAGTTTTCCCAATTTGCTGGCATATTGAGTGCAGCACTTTCACAGCATCATCTTTCAGGATTTGAAATAGCTCCACTCGAATTCCATCACCTCCACTAGCTTTGTTTGTAGTGATGCTTTCTAAGGCCCACTTGACTTCACATTCCAAGATGTCTGGCTCTAGATTAGTGATCACATCATCATGATTATCTGGGTCGTGAAGATCTTTTTTGTACAGTTCTTCTGTGTATTCTTGCCACCTCTTCTTAATATCTTCTCCTGTTAGGTCCATGCCATTTCTGTCCTTTATCGAGCCCATCTTTGCATGAAATGTTCCCTTGGTATCTCTAATTTTCTTGAAGACGTCTCTAGTCTTTCCCATTCTGTTGTTTTCCTCTATTTCTTTGCATTTATCGCTGAAGAAGGCTTTCTTATCTCTTGCTATTCTCTCAAACTCTGCATTCAGATGCTTATATCTTTCCTTTTCTCCTTTTCTTTTCGCCTCTCTTCTTTTCGCAGCTATTTGTAAGGCCTCCCCAGACAGCCATTTTGCTTTTTTGCATTTCTTTTCCATGGGGATGGTCTTGATCCCTGTCTCCTGTAGCATAAGACATTCAGGTAATGACTGGCTATTTCAAGACAATTACTTAGTGTTTCTGAGTATCCCCAAGGGATATGGGGGTATGTGTGCATGCTGTGCTAAGTTGCTTCAGTCACATCTGACTCTTTGTGACCCTATGGACTGTAGTCCGCCAGGCTCCTCTGACCATGGGATTCTCCAGGCAAGAATATTGGAGTGGGTTGTGATACTCTCCTCAAGGGGAGCTTCCTGACCCAGGGATCAAACCTGTGTCTCTATATATTATTAAACTTTTGTTGTTGTTGTTAGTGTTTCTTATATCAATATAATTATTATTTCAATTTAAGTATTGAAACCAAGCAGGATCCTGTGGAGCCCTCCCAGTTACAAATCCTTCCTCCACCCCCTGGTTCTTGTCTGTAAGAAATATGTTTTATTCAGCCTCTTAGACCTTTCCTGAGTTCCAAAGGGCAGACTCAAACAATTGCTAATTAGGTAAGTGAGGAAATGCAGAAATAAAGGAGGAACAGTCTTGAAACAATATTGCAGTGATGGGGGAAGGTCCTGGCTCTTCCTGAATAAATATACATAACGATATCTTTGAGTTCTTTCACAGAAAATAAGGTTCCCTCTCAGGTGGCAAATGGTAACCTCAGTCTAAGCACAAGATTCCTGGAATACCACCACCCCTTTACCTCATCACCAATTAACCAGAAGAAAGTCCCACACCCAGGAACCCTTACTCCAAATTTTGCCTATAAAAACTTCTTACCTGAAACCATCAGGGAACTTAGGTTTCTTTGTGCATGAGCCACTCGGTCAGCTTCTTGGCCCTGCAGTGGACTCATCTCTGCTCCAAACTTGAAGGTTTCAATTTGTTTGGCTTCACTGTGTATTGGGTACACAAACTTGCATTTGGTAGCAAGACCAGCCAAAGAACCTAGAAATGCAAGAGGAAAATTGTTCTGCCTATACAGTTTCAGCAAAAGCAAGAGTAAGAACTGACTCATTTGAAAAGCCCCTGACGCTGGGAAAGATTGAAGGCAGGAGGAGAAGGAGATGACAGAGGATGAGATGGTTGGATGGCATCATTGATTCAATGGACATGAGTTTGAGTAAACTCCAGGAGTTGGTGATGGACAGGGAAGCCTTGTGTGGTGCAGTCCATGGGGTCTCAAAGAGTAGGACATGACTGAGCGACTGAACGGAACTGAAATGAATAAGGTTTCAATGGCCACAAAAGGATCATAAACCAGTGAAACCAGCTGGACACTGGACCAGCTGGACAAGGATGCTGCAGCTGAGATCCAGAGACCTTTGTCAAAAACTGGCAGAAGGTAAGAATCTTACCATGTCAGTCTCCTGAATCTCTGCTGGCAGGGTTTGAAAGGTAGTGAAAATGGTGAGAGTCTTTTCTTTTACCAAATTTAGATTAGCAAGAGAAAATATTTAAGTGAAATTTTTTTCATTGGGTATAGCAACTTTGGTAAAAAGTTGTTATGGGTACTCTTGTTTTCTATTAATACTTTTCCTCTCAAAAAAAGTTTTATTATTTTCTTTTTTCTCTGCCATCTTATTTCATGTACTGAGAGCTTGGCTTTATGATTAGTGAGAATATTCTCTCCTGTCTCCACCAATTAAAAGATATATGTATATATATATGTATATATATATATATATATATATATATATATATATATATATATATATATGTACATCCTACACCAGCATGGATCTGGTAGACAGCAAAATGGTCTGTGGATCTGATAAGCCAGATAATCAGAAGCAAATAATACCATCATGGCCTGGGACAGCATCTCTCTTTGGGGAGTTTGTCATAAAAGAGTTTCACTCCATAAGAGTCCTTTGTTATCTCAACCTTCATCACCAAGTACTGCAAAAATCCCATTCCAGGGATCTGAAACAGCTTAGTGTTACAGATTACTGGGTTTATAGCCAGAGGCATCTCACATTAGTATGGGAAACTAGAGACCCTATTTTCACTATACCATTCTTACTGCCTGTAGAATAAAGGGCTTTTGCTTTCTTAGACTATCCATATTGAAGTGGACAAAGAATGTTCAAACTACCTCACAGTTGCACTCATCTCACAAACTAGCAAAGTAATGCTCCAAATTCTCCAAGCCAGCCTTCAACAGTATGTGAACCATGAAATTCCAGAGGTTCAATCTGGATTTAGAAAAGGTAGAGGAACCAGACATCAAATCGTCAACATCCATTGGACTAGTGAAAAAGCAACAGAGTTCCAGAAAAACATCTACTTCTGCTTTATTGACTACACCAAAGCCTTTGACTGTGTGTATCACAAAAAATGTGGAAAATTCTTAAAGAGACGGGAATAACAGACCACCTTACTTGTCTCCTGAGAAATCTGTATGCAAGTCACGAAGCAACAGTTAGAAGCAGACATGGAACAACAGACTGGTTCCAAATTGGGAAGAGAGTACGTCAAGGCTGTGTATTGTCACCCTGCTTATTTAACTTATATCTAGAGTATATCATGAGAAATGCTAGGCTGGATGAAGCACAAGCTGGAATCAATCTGGGAGAAATAGCAATAACCTCAGATAAGTAGATGACACCACTCTTATGGCAGAAAGTGAAAGAAAAACTAAAGAGCCTCTTGATGAAAGTGAAAGAAGAGAGTGAAAAAGCTGGCTTAAAACTCAATATTCAAAAAATAAAGATCATGGCATCCGGTCCCATCACTTCATGGCAAGTAGATGGGGAAACAATGAAAACAGTGGGAGACTTTCTTTTTTGGGGCTCCAAAATCACTGTGGATGGTGATTGCAGCCATGAAATTAAAAGACACTTGCTCCTTGAAAGAAAAGCTTTGACCAACCTAGCCAGCATATTAAAAAGCAGAGACATTACTTTGCCAACAAAGGTCCATCTAGTCAAAGCTATGATTTTTCCAGTAGTCATGTATGGATGTGA
The DNA here is from genome assembly GCF_016772045.2 of Ovis aries. Lineage (NCBI taxonomy): Eukaryota > Metazoa > Chordata > Mammalia > Artiodactyla > Bovidae > Ovis > Ovis aries. The sequence goes on from NC_056055.1 coordinate 19,410,772, forward strand.
GTTGGACCATAAAGAAAGCTGAGTGCTTTAAAATTGTTGCTCTTGAACTGTGGTGTTGGAAAGACTCTTGAGAGTCCTTGGATTGCAAGGAGATCTACCCAGTGAATCCTAAAGGAAATCAGTCCTGCATATTCATTGGAAGGACTGATGTTGAAGTTGAAACTCCAATACATTGGCCATCTGATGCGAAGAAGTGACTTATTTGAATAGACTTTGATGCTGGGAAAGATTGATGGCAGGAGAAGGGGACAAGAGAGGATGAGATGTTAGAAGGCATCAGTGGCTCCATGGACTTGAATTTGAGCAATCTCCTGGAGTTGGTGATGGACAGAGAAGTCTGGCAGTGCTGCAGTCCATGGGGTCACAAAGAGTCAGACTCAACTGAGTGACTGAACTGAACTGATGAAAGTAACTAATTTAAGGGCCAGGTCTTTAGTTTTGAGTGCTGTAGAGTGAAAAATTTCAGACTGATACAAAACCCACAGGTCATTTTAAATGCTGTGATTAAAGAGCCCTCCTTCACATAGGCTCTTTAATTACCCTATATAATCTTACAGTTCCAAAACTGGAAAATAGTTCAGAAGGCCTTATCTATTTCTGTTTTCAGCTTCCCCTCAAGGGTTAAGATGCTGGAAAAAAAAAAAAAAAGGTTAATTAACAGGATAATGGGAATAAGCCAAGGGGAGAATCAAGGGACTCTTCTTGACAAGGTGGAATTTTTCTTAACAATTACTGCTGCTGTTGCTGCTGCTAAGTCGCTTCAGTCGTGTCTGACTCTGTGCGACCCTATAGATGGCAGCCCACCAGGCTCCGCCATCCCTGGGATTCTCCAGGCAAGAACACTGGAGTGGGTTGCCATTTCCTTCTCCAATGCATGAAAGTGAAAAGTGAAAGTGAAGCCACTCAGTCGTGTCTGACTCCCAGCGACCCCATGGACTGCTGCCCACCAGGCTCCTCCATCCATGGGATTTTCCAAGCAAGAGTACTACTGGAGTGGGGTACCATTGCCTTCTCCTAACAATTACTAATGTTACCTAACTCAAGTATGGGTGCTCAAAAAAATCAGTCTTAATTTGTCTCTCTTTGGTAGCAATGAGAGTGATTGAACAGAGAAATTATGTTTCAGCAGAAACTATAATACCCATTTGTAGGTGTTAGATTTCAGTGCTGTTCACTGTCTTTGAGATTTCATTATTTACTTTTAAACTGGGCTGTACCCCAGTTTCTAGATTCTAGTTTCCTCTAAATATCTGGTTTTGACTCTCCAAACTAATGTTTCCAATTTTATCCCATTCTTTTGACTAGGAATCGCTAAAAACAAAAATTGCCGTTTTATTCCCTACAGCCCTGCAAACTGAAGCTATAAGACTTGAAACAAACTTCAGAGAAATTATCACAACAGCTCATGTTTAGATAATCTTTGTACCTGTTGCTGTATGGTCCAGAAAGTACCAATTTACCTGATAACATCATTGGAGACATTCAAACTCCAAACCTGGAAAATCCATTTTGGAGGCAATCCATCCAGATTGCCACTGTCTGCCCTCTCTTTATCTGAAGATGCTTCAGGCCTGGCATCTAGAACTCTTCTTTCAACTGGTAGTTCTCAGGACTCATAACTTCACAAAACTCACAGCCTTCAACATCTCTGTCTTTAGCTGAAGATGGCATTAGCCATATCAGTTTTACTCAGTATCTTCAATGGGTAAAGAAGATATTCATGTTATTAAACTTTTGTTTTTCTTCTATTAATCTGTCTTATATCACATGATTTTTTGTTGGCCAAGGAAATTATACTGGACACTAATTGTGAAAAAGTATGAAGTTTGAATTGTAGGGAGGAAACTCAAATGATGAGCATATGTGTATATATATATGTATATGTGTGTGTGTATATATATATATATATATATATATATATAATGACAGGATGTTAAATATCATCTCATCTAGTACTAACAACTACCTTGCAGTATGTAATATTCCCCCTCATTGAAAGGCAAGAAAAATACTCAACTGAAGCATTCACTCACTTGTTCAAGGTCACACAACCAGTAAATTCAGAGCCTTCATTTTAATTCAAACTTGGAGAGTGTATTGAATCGCACTTCCTATTTTTATACACTGTTTACTTTGTCAAATTACTCATAATCCTGGCATCTTAGCTTCTGCATTTTTTAAAAGAAAAAAAAGAAGATGAAAAAAGTTATTACCTATCTGATAAAATTGGTGTAAGGATGAAATTGGAGAATGAATGTGGAAATGCTTTGAAAACCGTATTATGCAATACTATTAGATATTATTTATATCCTCTTAAAGTAGTCATCATCACCAGGTTTACCATCACATTTAACACTTAAATGCAGTCAAGCATGACAGAGTTAGGTCTGACAAGGGAGAGATAACAGCAAGCTAAAGTGAATGCTGCCTAATCCCTATCCACTCATCCATGGTTGCTGTGAATTGATAATACTCCTCCAAATTTTCAACCTTAGTTCAATAGCATCAAAAGTCCGATGAAAGAGTGAAGCTGTTCAGCCTCAAGCAGCATTTATCTGCAGAGGTCCATATCTTTTAGCTTACAAAGTTGTAAAAACAACTTGCCAAGATGAAAGACGTGAAAATATTTCCTTACGTTTATAGCAGGTTATCCTACACTGCAGATGTACTGACTTTGCCCATGCTGATAGGACACCTATTGGCCACTCTTAAGTGTGAAAAATGGAGATTTTGCCAAGTTAGGATGGGAGGTTAAAACAGTTTGTCTTTACCAAAGGGGACATTTTTTAAAAGTAAGAATGTTGTTGGAATTATTTTGTTGACTTCATGTATAGTTTCTCATCTTGATTTCCATGTATTTGTACTGTGTGTTCTTTAAAATAATTGTCATTTTTGAAGAATGGTATCTGTTTATATTTTGCAAGTATGTTTAAACATGTGGTTGAAAAATTCTGTTGAGTGAGGGAATTTTTTAGGGATACAAATGAGTCTCACACACTCTCAAATATGTTTAAAATAATAAGATAAAAATAGAAATATTAAAATAATATTTAGACTAGATTCCATGTTGTATAGCTTGTTGAGAAAACTTGTATAGAGAGAAGGATAAGCATCCTCCTGATAAACAGATAAAAAACTGAGGCTCAGAGAGATTTCATGTTTTCTTAATGTTACACAATTGAACTCCATGATGTTCAAGCTGGTTTTAGAAAAGTCAGAGGAACCAGAGATCAAACTGCCAACATGGAATTGCTGGATCATGGAAAAAGCAAGAGAGTTCCAGAAAAACATCTATTTCTGCTTTCTTGACTATGCCAAAGCCTTTGACTGTGTGGATCACAATAAACTGTGGAAAATTCTTCAAGAGATGGGAATACCAGACCACCTAACCTGCCTCTTGAGAAATCTGTATGCGGGTCAGGAAGCAACAGTTAGAACTGGACATGGAACAACAGACTGGTTCCAAATAGGAAAAGGAGTATGTCAAGGCTGTAAATTGTCACCCTGCTTATTTAACTTCTATGCAGAGTACATCATGAGAAACGCTGGACAGGAAGAAACACAAGCTGGAATCAAGGTTGCCAGGAGAAATATCAATAACCTCAGATATGCAGATGACACCACCCTTATGGCAGAAAGTAAAGAAGAGCTAAAAAGCCTCTTGATGAAAGTGAAAGAGGAGAGTGAAAAACTTGGCTTAAAGCTCAACATTCAGAAAACGAAGATCATGGCATCTGGTCCCATCACTTTATGGCAAATAGATGGGGAAACAGTAGAAACAGTGGCAGACTTTATGTTTTTGGGCTCCAAAATCACCACAGATGGTGACTGCAGCCATGAAATTAAAAGACACTTACTCCTTGGGAGAAAAGTTATGACCAACCTAGATAGCATATTCAAAAGCAGAGACATTACTTTGCCGACTAAGGTCCATCTAGTCAAGGCTGTGGTTTTTCCTGTGGTCATGTATGGATGTGAGAGTTGGACTGTGAAGAAGGCTGAGCGCTGAAGAATTGATTCTTTTGAACTGTGGTGTTGGAGAAGACTCTTGAGAGTCCCTTGGACTGCAAGGAGATCCAACCTGTCCATTCTGAAGGAGATCAACCCTGGGATTTCTTTGGAAGGAATGATGCTAAAACTGAAGCTCCAGTATTTTGACCACCTGATGCAAAGAGTTGACTCATTGGAAAAGACTCTGATACTGGGAGGGATTGGGGGCAGGAGGAAAAGGGGACGACAGAGGATGAGATGGCTGGATGGCATCACTGACTCGATGGACGTGAGTCTGAGTGAACTCTGGGAGATGGTGATGGAGACAGGGAGGCCTGGCGTGCTGCGATTCATGGTGTCGCAAAGAGTCGGACACGACCGAGAGACTGAACTGAACTGAACTGAACTGAAATTTAGGATTCAAATATATATATAAGGAAATAACAGGGAAGAATTTTATATTTTGGCATATTCAGAGAATCTTTATTTAAATAGATTTATTGGGAAGTTAGACATTTCATACAACCAAATTCCCAGATAAGGAATTTTTATTCCTTTGTATACCTCCCACTTAACTCTTTAGTTTTAGCACTTAGAAGAAAGTGTACTAGAGATGAATTTAATATTTACTTTCTCTTTTCCTTGATAACTTATTATCATTTAGGTCAGTGGACTTCAATTCAAAAATGCCTTTAGAATTATATACCAAGTGGACTGTTTGCCCCTACAATAAATGGTCTGCTGTATATTTGTATTGAGCAGAATTAATTTTTCTGCTTCTAAATTATTAATTGTTGTTTGCTTTCCATCATATCTATTTAGGAAGTAACATTCCTCCATCCTTTTATCACCAATCTCAATCTTTCTACTTTGCTATTGTAGGGGAGAAAAAAAAAATTCCCTCTTCAAGATTCTTGGCTGAGAATAGATTCGCAGGAAAAAAACAAACTGAAATTTAATAACATGTATACCTCCTGTATACATGGGTCATATCCAGGAAAACAAAGTAACTCCATGAAATGGTTCAATCCACCATCTTAAAATATTATCTCCTGCTAAAGACAAAATATCAGAGAAGGCAATGGCACCCCACTCCAGTACTTTTGCCTGGAAAATCCCATGGACGGGGGAGCCTGATAGGCTGCAGTCCATAGGGTCGCGAACAGTTGGACAAGACTGAGCGACTTCTTTCACTTTTCACTTTCATGCATTGGAGAAGGAAATGGCAACCCACTCCAGTGTTCTTGCCTGGAGAATCCCAGGGACAGGGGAGCCTGGTGGTCTGCCGTCTATGAGGTCACACAGAGTCGGACACGACTGAAGTGAGTTAGCAGCAAAGACAAAATATATTGGAGAGGTGGATTGGAGCAAGTTACAGGAGGTTTTCAGGAAAAGCATGGTAAATAAGGACATGTTGCTATTATGCAGATTTAAGTTATTGCCTTCTCTGTAACAGTCAAGAGATTTAGTAACCCTTCACTCTTACAAACAGGAAATTTCCCTGATAAATGTAAATTTCTCTTACAAAAAAATGTAAATTTCTCTTCAGATTGATTTTCAGAACTTCTTCTATATCTTATGTTTCTTAAAAATTGTTGTTGTTTAATCACCAAGTCATGTCCAACTCTTAGAGACCTCAGGGACTGTAGCCCTTCAGGCTCCTCTGGCCATGGGATTTTCCTGGCAAGAATACTAGAGTGGGTTTCCATGCCCTCTGTCAGGGAATATTCCTGACCTAGGGATTGAGCCTGGTCTCCATGTCTCCTCCATTGGCAGGTGGGTTCTTTACCACTAGTGCCACCTAGGAAGACCTTGCACACACCCTAATCTTGTCAGCAACTCCACTCTTTTGAAACTACAGAAGAAAGAACACAAGACTGATACTCTTGTCTGACTCTGCAATTTCTCTCTACTCACTGGGGAAGGTGGCACAGTTCTTGAGGCGCTAGGCTACTGTATTCCTCCTTTGCCTGGAAAAGTAATAGAGACACTCTTTCTCTTCCTTCACTCGGTCTCTGTATTTCTATTTGGCATTGGTGCACAGATTTTGGCAACATCTCCTCCACAGGCAGGCAGCTTCTTTACCACTGAGCCACAGTTAGCCCTAAATAATCCTTATGCCAAACAAGCATACTTGTGGATTCCTCTTCACTGTTCATTTGTTTTCAAATAAAGGCAACTTACTTAGAGTTGAGCATTTCCTTGAGTTAAAATCCACAAAATTTAATGAAAAAAAATTGCTAACATTGTAACTAAAGAGTTTGTTTAAATTCTGTTTAAATTCCATGTTTTCAGTTATATTCTGAGAGGTTATAATATATGTATATTTAATAAAACTTCCTAATAGTGACATGCTATTGGTTCTCAACTGAGAATTTATTTCATAATATTCATGATATGCTATGAATAATTTTTACTAGCCCTCTTTGTGTTTTGTTTTGTTGTTTTATTTTGCCACAACACAAATCTTGCTTAGTTCCTGAACCAGGGATTGAACCCAGGTCCTCCAGCAGTGACAGCACGCAGTCCTAAGCACTGGATTGCCAAGGAATTCCCTGGACCAACTCTGCTTAATTTTTTTCCACATTTTTCTTTTTTGGACTCTTGTACAAATCACTTTTCATTATGTTTGCACAAAGCATGGAATTTCAATACAAAGATGTACCAAATAGAGACACTGGAGAACTGGAGTTCAAAGGTGATTCTCTGAATAATAAAAGAGGAGTGATAAAAGGAATAGAAGAGAAGCCATTGTGGCCACCAGGGTAAGGCCTAATTATTCTTGCCCAAGGCAAAAGAGAAAAGGGTTCCTGGGATTTTTTTTTCCCTCTACATTTGGTACCTTTGATGTAAACAGATTCCAGTGAAAACTGGCCAGCCCCTTTCAGCCCAGTGGAAACGCCTTAGGGTCTGTGGAGGGGAGGGGTGAACTGGTCATCAGGTAAGAACTGAATTTCAGGTGTTTTCTCTGACTTGACACTAAATTAAGCCTAGAAAACATTAGTAAAATGGACGTAGGTGAGAGTGGTGGCAAATGCTAATGTGTGCACAGGTGCTACATTTTCAAGGGTAGAAGATAAAGAAGCCTTTTAGGAAAATGTTTGGTATGTCTCTGACTCTGAGGGCAGTTGGGGGACAGCTTACTTGCTCACTTTTTTACTTTCTTACATCAATCTTGACCCAGAATTCAGTCTCTTCACTGGTTTTCACAAGATAACCTCTTATACAGTAGAATTTTGTGACTTTCTTAAACTTTACTAAAGAACCAGATGGATGTTCAGAAAAAAACTGTACCAAGAAAGAGTTTCCTTTCTTTTTCACTCTTACCTTCTCTATTCCTCCTGTAATTTCATAATGTAGAAGAATTTTCTCCATTAATGTTTTGGTGCTGGCTACTGTGTCTACCTAAGAAAGCCTTTTAAGACATTTTTCATAATATGAATTATATTAGCTATTAAAATGCATGAATGGTTTAGTAGACTTTATTGTTACATACTCACATGAAATTCCTTTTACTTTTTAATTATGAAAATTTCCAAGCATATGGGAATAAATAGCACTTTACCCAGCTTTAAAAGCTATCAAGATTTTTCTACACATACTTTATTATTTCTCCCTCTTTTTTCTATCACTGAGATGTATCAAAATACTTTATTTTTAAATTCTTCAGTCTGAAAAAAAAGGACAGTTTGAAAATCCATAGTGCTTTATCATATATTTTACTTATTAACAAGTGTTTAGTGATATTTTATAACCAATACATATTCCAAGTTCTCTAGTTGTTTAAAATGTTTCTTTTTCATAAAAATCAGCATACTCTCCAAGTCCACTATATCTTCTAACATGTTTCTGCTTTATATATGAAAAATTTAATAGTTTTTTTTTTCTAGTTTAATATATTTGGGGTAAATCTACTGAAAGCAAAAATCAAATAGAAGAGGAATGTTGCAGATCTCAGGGAAAGAGCCAATTGTGAAGAATGAGGGTGAGAAAGAGGAGGCATATCTCAGCAAGTACAGCAACAAAATACAATTTTTAAAGCAGAGAGCATTGCCTTAGGACCTGTGCAAATTTCACTGTAGGCTATTTTTCAAAACTTAGAACTTTTCTGAAATTTTCTTAGTTCATTTTAACTTTGGGTTACTGTTTTCATCTTTTTTTTATGACCACATTTCCTAGATGTGTGCTGCTCATCTCTTGGGATATCATTTATTTCAAAATGAATTTTATGTTTTGAAAGTGCATGTTTGTTTGATAATTCTAGGGTCTTTGACAGCTAAATTGCTCTCTTATTGCTTGAATTCCTCACAATCTCCTTCCTGATTCTCCTTATTCTTTTTGTTTAGCCCACACTTCGGTTTCCAAAGGCTTTTTCCAAGTGTTCCCAGTTCTCAGATTCCCACTCAATGCATGATCTCCTGTAGGTGAGAATATAGCAATTTACCAAGGCCCCTCACCTTTTCTGCTTGTCACTGTTCTAAATACTGTCCAGTTGCTCATGATGTTGGGGAGTACTAATCATATTTATCCATATTTTGAGCTGGTGAGGATTACTTTTTTACCTAATTCTGTTTAAGATGTCCATATATTTGTTTTGATTTTATTTCACTATTTTCTCTATTTTTAAAGACAGGGAAATTTCTCTAATTTTAGGGAAATAGAGGATAGAAAGAAAGAAATAGATGATTGATAGATAGATAGGATGAATGTCATGTCTTTTGCCACTGGAAGAAGTATCTGTATACAAGTGATAAAAATTCGTTACACTTTGAGTGCACTAAGTTGTCATTTCTGAAGTCAAATTGATTATATTCTTTTCAGCCAAAGATGGAGCAGTTCTATTCAATCAGCAAAAACAAGACCAGGAGCTGACTGTGGCTCAGATCATGAACTCCTTATTGCAAAATTCAGACTGAAATTGAAGAGAGTAGGGAAAACCAATAGGTCATTCAGGTAAGACCTAAATCAAATCCCTTACGATTATACAGTGGAAGTGAAAAATAGATTTAAGGAACTAGAGCTGACAGACAGAGTGCCTGATGAACTATGGATGGAGGTTCGTGACATTGTACAGGAGACAGAAATCAAGACCATCACCAAGAAAAAGAACTGCAAAAAAGCAAAATGGCTATCTGAGGAGGCCTTACAAATAGGTATGAAAAGAAGAAAAGCAAAAGGCAAAGGAGAAAAGGAAAGATAAACCCATTTGAGTACAGAGTTCCAAAGAATAGCAAGGAGAGATAAGAAAACCTTCCTCAGTGAACAATGAAAAGAAATAGAGGGAAATGATAGAATGGGAAAGACTAGTAATCTCTTCAAGAAAATTAGAGATATCAAGGAACATTTCATGCAAACATGGGCTCAATAAAGGACAGAAATAATATGGACCTAACAGAAGCAGAGTATATTAAGAAGAGGTGGCAAGAATATACAGAAGAACTATACAAAATAGACCTTTATGACCCAGATAATCATGATGGTGTGATCACACACCTAGAGCCAGACATCCTGGAATGTGAAGTCAAGTGGGCCTTAGGAAGGATTACTATGAACAAAGTTGGTGGAGGTGATGGAATTTCAGTTGAGCTATTTCAAATCCTAAAGGCTGATGCTGTGAAAGTGCTTCACTCAATATGCCAGGAAATTTGGAAAAGCCAGCAATGGCCACAGGACTGGAAAATGTCAGTTTTCATTCCAATCCCAAAGAAAGGCCATGCCAAAGAATGAGCACACTACCCCACAGTTGTACTCATCTCACATGCTTGTAAAGTAATGCTCAAAATTCTCCAAGCCAGGCTTCAACAATACATGAACCATGAACTTCCAGATGTTCAAGATGGTTTTAGAAACAGTAGAGGAACCAGAGATCAAATTGCCAACATCTGCTGGATTATCGAAAAAGCGAGAGTGTTCCAGAAAAACATCTATTTCTGCTTTATTGACTATGCCAAAGCCTTTGACTGTGTGGATGACAATAAACTGTGAAAAATTCTGAAGGAGATGGGAATATCAGACCACCTGACCTGTCTCTTGAGAAACCTATATGCAGGTCAGGAAACAACAGTTAGAACTGGACATGAAACAATAGACTGATTCCAAATAGGAAAAGGAGTATGGCAAGGCTGTATATTGTCACCCTGCCTATTTAACTTATATGCAGAGTACACCATGAGAAACACTGGGCTGGATGAAGGACATCCTGAAATCAAGATTGCCAGGAGAAATATCATTAACCTCAGATAAGCAGATGACACCACACTTATGGTAGAAAGGAGCCTCTTGATGAAAGTGAAGGAGGAGAGTGAAAAAGCTGGCTTAAAGTTCAACATTCAGAAAACAAACATCATGGTATCTGGTCCCATCACTTCATGGCAAATAGATGGGGAAACAGTATTAGACTTTATTTTGGGGGGCTACAAAATCACTGCAGATGGTGACTGCAGCCATGAAATTAAAAGATGCTTCCTCCTTGGAAGGAAAGTTATGACCAACCTAGAACCAGAGATCAAATACCCAACATCCACTGGATTATGGAAAAAGCAAGAGAGTTCCAGAAAAACATCTATTTATGCTTTATTGACTATGACAAAGCCTTTGACTGTGTGGATCACAGTAAACTGTGGAAAATTCTGAATGAGATGGGAATACCAGACCACCTGACCTGCCTCTTGAGAAACCTGTATGTAGGTCAGGAAGCAACAGTTAGAACTGGACATGGAACAACAGACTGGTTCCAAATAGGAAAAGGAGCATGTCAAGGCTGTATATTGTCACCCTGCTTATTTAACTTATATGCAGAGTACATCATGAGAAACACTGGGCTGAAGGAAGCACAGGCTGGAATCAAGATTGCTGGGAGAAATATCAATAACCTCAGATATGCAGATGACACCACCCTTATGGCAGAAAGTAAAGAGGAGCTAAAAAGCCTATTGATGAAAGTAAAAGAGGAGAATGAAAAAGTGGGCTTAAAGCTGAACATTCAGAAAACGAAGATCATGGCATCTGGTCCCATCACTTCATGGGAAATAGATACAGAAACAGTGGAAACAGTGTCAGACTTTATGTTTTTGGGCTCCAAAATCACTGCGGATGGTGATTGCAGCTGTGAAATACAAAGACACTTACTCCTTGGAAGGAAATTTATGACCAACCTAGATAGCGTATTGAAAAATAGAGATATTACTTTACCAACAAAGGAGGTCCGTCTATCAAGGCTATGGTTTTTCCAGTGGTCATGTATGGATGTGAGTTTGGACTGTGAAGAAAGGTGAGCACCGAAGAATTGATGCTTTTGAACTGTGGTGTTGTAGAAGACTCTTGAGAGTCCCTAGGACTGCAAGGAGATCCAACCAGGCCATTCTAAAGGAGATCAGTCCTGGGTTTTCATCGAAACGACTGATGCTGAAGCTGAAACTCTAATACTTTGGCTACCTTATGTGAAGAGTTGACTCACTGGAAGAGACTCTGATGCTAGGAAGGATTGGGGGCAGGATGAGAAGGGAACAACAGAGGATGAGATGGCTGGATGGCATCACTAACTCGATGGACATGAGTTTGAGTGTACTCTGGGAGTTGGTGATGGACAGGGAAACCTGGCGTGCTGTGATTCATGGGGTCGCAAAGAATCAGACACGTCGGAGCGACTGAACTGAATTGAACTGAGACAGCATATTAAAAAACAGAGATATTACTTTGCCAAGAAAGGTCTGTCTAGTCAAGGCTATGGTTTTTCCAGTAGTCATATGAGAATGTGAAAGTTGGACTATAAAGAAAGCTGAGTGCTGAATAATTGATGCTTTTGAACTGTGGCCTTGGAGAAGACTCTTGAGAGTCCCTTGGACTGCAAGGAGATCCAACCAGTCCATCCTAAAGATCAGTCCTGGGTGTTCATTGGAAGGACTGATGTTGAAGCTGCAACTCCAATATTTTGGCCACCTGATGTGAAAAGCTGACTCATTTGAAAAGACCCTGATGCTGGGAAAGATGTAACACCTATAGATAGCAATGTTTGTTTTTAGGTTAAAGTTATAGTTATGCTTAACAATGTTATTATCACAATATAAATTCTAGATATACAAACACTGACTTTCAGGAATGTCTCTTTTAGAAAGGAATGAGTGGATTACTTTTGTTATACTTCTTAATGTGAGGATAAAGCTGATAGAAGTTGGGGGCATCTTTTACCTGTAGTGGTGGTGCTGGGTCACACTTTGATCCATAGAGTCACAATTGGTGTTCATGTAAGTCCCGTGAAGATAAGATGAAGAGTTTATTACGACAGAAATTAGGGGAGATAATGAACTGATATGAATATGAAAGAACAGTAGAAAGATTTCTTCTAAAATATACCCTTAATAAGCTATCTATGAAAGGTAGCTGGCTCTCAAGGACTGTCACCAATTTCTTTTGTGGGGTACTAATAGGGAAACATTGGAGAAGGCAATGGCACCCCACTCCAGTACTCTTGCTTGGAAAATCTCACGGACGGAGGAGCCTGGTAGGCTGTAGACCATGGGGTTGCTGAGAGTCGGAAACGACTGAGCGACTTCAATTTCACTTTTCACTTTCCACTTTCATACACTGGAAAAGGAAATGGCAACCCACTCCAATGTTCTTGCCTGGAAAATCCCGGGGATGGTGGAGCCTGGTGGGCTGCCGACTATTGGGTCGCACAGAGTCAGACACCTGAGGCAATTTAGCAGCAGCAGCAGCAATAAGGAAACACGATTACTTATATTAATGGGATTGAAACAAGGGATTACACATTACTAAAGACAGTTTATGAATGTTTTGTCTAAACATTACTCTCAGTTTGTACTCAGCCCAGTTGTTTGTTTTTCTACCACATTGGAATCTTTATTTTTTTTAACCCCCAAAATAACTGACAGAATCCAGATTATAAATTGGGATGTACACCACTGATTAAATGACTGTTATCATGATTTTTCTTAGTTTAGAATGTATACAGGGAAGGCTGAGTCTGCATGAAAGTGATTGTCAGTGTATTCAGTATACTTCTACATGCTGTCCTGGGATGAAGATATTCTCTAGTTTTCAGCATTGGAGATTGCAGCAGGATGTTTTGTTCACACAAGGAATTTTATCAGAAAACAAGTGTGTCCACAAACATCAGAAGGCAGCACCCAATAGGGATTCAAATAAGACAGAGAAAAATGTCTCGCTTGTCCAATGAACCAGTCTACTTCTTAAGAGCATCACTTGCTCCTGTATCAGAATGTGTCTTTAACCTGTGGCTTTATACTATCACTACCATATCCTTCATCTAGGGCCAAAGGAAGGCTCGAAGTGGGAAGACACTGCTATTGACTCCCGACCCTATATGCCAAGATATAGAAGTTCTCCAGCTGTTGCTCTATGGCTATAAGAATAGTAGAGACTTTATATTAGGAAACTTAATTCATAGATATATTCTTGGGGAAAATGGGTCAAGAGAGAAAAAAATACCAGCATTAAATTCCTAGGGTTGAGTAATATCCATTTCAAAAGGTGGCACTTTTAGGTTTTTGTATTAACAAAAAAAAGTAAGAAATAGAAAGATTATAAAAGGAAAATGAAACTTTACAGGAAGAGTTGATTCAGATGCATAGGCATTACTTCGCTGACAAGCATAAAGACATGAGATGGTATTAAAGATTAAATCTTAGGGCTACAGCGCCAAATGGGCTTTCAAGGTGGCTCAGTGGTGAACAATTCACTTGCCAATGCAGGAGATACAGGAGACCTGAATTCGATTCTGGGGTCAAGAAAATCCCCTGGAGAAGGAAACGGCAACTCACTCGAGTATTTCTTGCCTGGAAAATTCCATGGACAGAGGAGCCTGGTGGGCTATAGTCCATGGGGTCGCTAAGAGTCGGGCACGACTGAGCGACTTCACTTTCACTTTTCACTTTCATGCATGGAGAAGGACATGGCAACCCACTCCAGTGTTCTTGCCTGGAGAATCCAAGGGACAGGGGAGCCTGGTGGGCTGCCGTCTATGGGGTCGCACAGAGTCGGACACGACTGAAGCGACTTAGCGGCAGTAGCAGCAGCAGCTACATTTTCTATAAAGAAGGAGAACATATTCAGAAAAAAATGTGAAATCACAGTAGCTAATTGGATTTGGTAAAACAATTGAATGCTTAAAGTAAGTTTTCAATCAGAGACAGGTACTAGAATTGCTACATTTGATTTGGAATGCAATTACTGATTAGGGTTATGGGATACTGATAATCTCAGCAACTGCAAGGGGATAGTGTCATCTACATAATGCTTGTTATTCCCCCATGAGTACACGGCGAAAGCACACAGTCCTAACTGCTGGACCACCAGAGAATATTCTAAATGAGTTTCATCTGTACTTACATTCGCCAACTATTTCTTGAGCATCTTAAGTACTCTGGTAGGCATTGGAGAATCCAGTGATAAACAGCTCACTTTCTAGTGGGTAAGACTTTAAAAAAAAAATTGAACTTATAATAGTAAATAGCTTGTTGAACCTACATGCTGGCATATATACACATATGCCCCATTTAACTCTCATACTATTGATTTTGGCTTCATTTCCTTGCCTGTGAATATTATTTGAAATCTTGATTCTGTCATCTACTATATAAGCTCTGTTTCCTCTTCTTTTCTTTGCTCCCATTAACTCATTTTATGTATGGAATTCATAGCTATTTCATTTATATTGTCATTGAAGTAAGTAATAAACAATTCAAGAGCATAGCTTTGTGATTTTGTAGTGGAATTTCTTCTCCTTAAATTATAATCAGTAAAATATAGAGAAAATGTATCAAACTGCTTTTATCTTCAGTCTGATCATATACAAATTCATAAAACTAGTATTTATCTCTGGAGACCTATGTGACAATTAAATTGATATTCTATTACTGTATTCAAAGTTCCTGGCACATAATAGGGACTAACTAATTACTTAAGCACCAAACTATGACAAAGGACCTAAGTCATCCTTTCTGATTATTATTCATCTATTGCTCAAACGTCTATTGAATATCAAGTCTATTCCAAATATTTTACCAAAGCCTACAGATGTTCCGAACATTAAGATGCCTTTTCAAGTTTGTGATTAATTATGAAAGATAAATAATTGAAAAGCTTTCAAGCAAGATATGCATGCATATGTGCTCAGTCATATCTGACTCTTTGTATCTCCATGGAATGTAGCCCACCAGGCTCCCTTGTCCATGGGATTTCCTGGCAATAGTACTGGACTGGGTTGCCATGCCCTCCTTCAGGGGATCTTTCCGACCCAGGGATTGAACCCACGTCTCCCGCATCTTCTGCATTGACCGGCTGTTGCATTATCACTCAGTCATTTGGGAATCCCCAAGCAAGATATATAATAATATCAATCAATTTCATCCATATTTTTCTACATCATTTACAAATATGCTAGCTGATTCCTGTTGATGTCATTTCAAAACCTTGAGATCTAGCTTCATCATCTAAAGGTGAAGTTCAAATTTCAAATGATACAGAGCAAAACCTTTTAAAGTCAAATTTAAATCTATCTCTCATCTCACTTTATCTCCTTGTGCCTTGTGTAAACACTGCTCTCTAACCAAACCAACTGCTCACCATTTCACATGCATATTAAGCTCCCTTTTGCTGCTCTGCCACAGTTTTGCACAAGCACATTTTTCTTTCCAGGTCTGGAGTTCTCTTACTCTCTTTTCTTTACCTGGCAAATTCCCATTTCAAGAATACATTTAAAAATACCTACTGTTATGAAGACTTTCTGATTTTCCTAGGCAGAGGGAGCACTAGCCTCCTCCAGCTTTCTAAAATATATTGTATTTGCCTCTTCTATATTAAAGAAAGATATTAATCTTTGTACTAACATTTTCTTATGACAAAACTGTATGACAATATGTGAAATGTTCAATTTACTTAATCATTTTTACATTGTATAAATGTGTTTTGCTTTTTATAACTTTCTTTCAGACATATTTGTTCTTGTAATTTTAAGATAACTGACAAATGCTGAATTACTGAATCAACACTCCATAACTTTTATCTAGTTTCTGTCATATTGTTACTTTGACTGATATTTAAATGCACTGAAGTGTCTGGAACTGTAAAGAAGCCACTCTTTATGAATCAAAGGGTATTAATGCCATACAAATAATCACCACATTTCTTTCTATCTGAGTCTTGTTTGTTTTTTGATATATAAAGGAAGTCTAATTTAAGATGATAACCATCTGTGTGATATCTTCCCAGCAGCTGTTCTATCTTGCTCATTTTGAGAGTCTGATTTCTCTAAACCAAGAAAGGTTTTATGCAAGAAAGTTTTAATGATGCACAAATAATACACTTTAACCTTTAAAGCAAATACCTTGAAATTTACATCTTTAGATGGTTGTCACATGTCAAAATTTGTATCTTAAAGGATCCAAAGATGCTTTCATTACTCACAAATATTTTGACTTCTTTGGAACAGTCTCTGAAGACATATTAACAAAAATAATTATTTTACACTTTCTTTCCTACTAAAATATTCATCACCTCACTGATAAGTTGAATTGTTGACTGAGTTATTTTCTAATTGCCCAAAGGTTAAACATATCTTCAAATTATGAATGCTGAAAAAAAGGGTTTCTGAATCTGAAGTTTCCAAGGGAGGGTTTCAATTATTTTTAAGCATCACTGAAATAAGTACAATCTTCTAGAAGAAAATTACTTATAAGATGATGAACTCATTTTTTTCATTTTTTGTATATCTACCAACAAAATCTCCTTTATTGTCTTGGTGCTCTGTTATGGTCTTTACAGACTGAGACCTGGGGACAGGAGTTGACGAAAAGAGGGACGTGCCCAAGTCTCGAGTGAAAAAGGGTGCTTTATTTGTGGCAGCTTGTGTTTATATATCTTTATACAGTGAAGCTTTAGGTAGCAAAATTTATTGGCATTTCACAATTTTTAAAGAATTTTCACATGACTATTTTTCATTTCTTTCATTAGCATTATTCACTGCATTGTAAACAGGTAGTTTTTAAGCATCCTTATTCTACTTATGAAATGACAATCCACTCCAGTATTCTTGCCTAGAGAATCCTGTGCATGGAGGAGCCTGCTGGGCTGCTGTCCATATGGTCGCTCAGAGTTGGACACGACTGAAGCGACTTAACATGCGTGCATGCTTTGGAGAAGGAAATGGCAGCCCACTCCAGTATTCTTGCCTGGAGAATCACAGGGACGGAGGATCCTGGTAGGCTGCGGTGTATGGGGTCGCACAGAGTCGGACATGACTGAAGTGACTTAGCAGTAGCAGCAGCATTCTAATAATGATTCCATGACATTCAAGATATGATTTACTTTCGATACCAAAAGGACAGTAGATGATGAAACTGAGACTATACTCCAGACTCTTAATTTCTATTTTTAGTCTCTTTTTACTTCTCATACTGTCTTCAAGCTGTTAGGATTCCTTATCATCTGAAAATGCCTCCAGAACTTTGAGTTAATTAACCTGACATAGTAGAAGACTTTGTAAATTTCTGTACTTTATAATAAGTGGTCTCATGCCTATAGAGAAATATAATAGGCTTCAGTCTCTAGTACTTTTATATATATTTTTCCATTAGGCAGTATATTATCTATGATAATGAATTCTCATGTTTTATTGCATGTACAAACAACTCAGTCAACTTAGCGTATTCAGGGGTTTTAACCACCTTGAATAGTCTTCTGACTAATTAATTACTGAGCTAACTGCTTGCAGCCCCAAAAAGACATACTATCTTCCCAAGTCTGATAATATATATATTTTTTAACCTATGGATAAATATAAAAAATTAAATACCAAATCTTGCAATCTTGTATTATTTCAGGACTCTTAAAGCACTTTAGCCACTCAGAAGGCCGATGCTACAAAATGAATTAGGAAAATTGATTTATTAAGTCCCTTTCCATTTTTATGCATGTAACATAATGAGTGTCTCCAGATAAGGTACTCCAGGGAAACTGCTAGTTAGGATGCTCAGGAAAGTTTGAAGTCTCTAAGGCTGCCTTAGAAAGTTCTATGTTATGCCAGATGGTTTTCCAGAATTCTAAGATTATTATAAAATTCCCAGG
The DNA here is from genome assembly GCF_016772045.2 of Ovis aries. Taxonomy (NCBI): domain Eukaryota; kingdom Metazoa; phylum Chordata; class Mammalia; order Artiodactyla; family Bovidae; genus Ovis; species Ovis aries. Next base: position 19,428,865 of record NC_056055.1, read on the forward strand.
AGCCCATGAGGCAGATCAGAAATTTAAGTAGAGTCTGGATCCCTTCTGCCACCCGGTGTATACTGTTGACTTTCAGAAACTTGATTTTGATTCAAGTTAGCAAATACTTAAATTCTTATCTACTATGTACCAGACACTTGGTGAGACTGGAAACAACAGTGACAAACCCATGGTCCCTGCCTTCAAGCATTTTATCCTCTAATAAGAGAAATAGGCAAGTAAACAAACTAAGTCTGGTAAGTACAAGAAAAAATATGTGCAAGACATGGATGGAAAGAAGAGAATAACAAAACTATGGAAGAAACTTCTTTCACACTGAGCCCCATTTACCTCCCTTCATCACTTGGCACAGTCTGGGGCTGGAAATCAAATTATTCCACAGAGTGATTCACTGAATTGCAAAGTACCAAATATGCATACCAGTATGCTGAGGTTTCCTTGGGACATAACATACTATCCTGAAATCTCCGACCCTGGAGAAAATTGGAAACCCCATCTAAAAAATGCTGTTAAACCCTTGACTTTAGAATTAGATGCCTGGATATGTTTCTCTTTTGTTAGCACAATAACTTAAAGACAAACCATTAGAGTCTATCTTTGTATGATTTTATCAAATGATTCCTTTGAATGATTGCACAAGGTAAGAAATAAGGTGTAAGTCATTGACACAAAAATATATTACTCAGGGACTAGTTGGGAATACAGATACAATGCTAAGTATATTCAGTGGAAAGGGATTTAAAAGAGGGGAAGTAGAGGTTTGGGCAATATTTGAAAGGGCTGTAAAAGCAGAGGTCAGGAAAGCTACTACTGAAAATATCAGCTTTTATTAGCACAAAAGTTGAGGAGTTTCAGGAAAATTCCAGTAAACCTAGAGTTACAGTCAGCTTGCAGCTGCCACCAACTACTGAGCAGAGAGCCTGGCACACAGTAAGCACTCTGTAAATAATGGAAGTTTTTATTTTTGTTGTTGTTGTTATTATCATCATCATCATCTTATTTGCTGAGTAAAGCATAAACTATCTGATACTCAACCTGGTATTTACTCTGAAAATATACTAAATTCAAAATAAAATGGCAATTCTTAGGGGAGAGTAATGAATAAACTGGCTTTTCTTTTCTGGAGAGTGGGAGTGTGGGAACACTAGAGTATTAACCAATCAAGGAGGGATGTATGGCTCTGTGTGTGTGTGTGTGTGTGTGTGTGAATATTTGAATAATACTTTGTCTCTCCTCATTTATCCTTTCAAGTCTTCCTCAAATGCTTTGTCATCGACAGACTCTCACTGGGATCAGGGTTCTAAGAGAGAGCAGGGATCTTCCCATCCCAGGAGTTGAATCCAGGTCTCTCTCATTGCAGGCACATTATTTACCACCTGAGCCACAAGGGAAGCCCAAGAATACTAGAGTGGGTAGCCTATCCCTTCTCCAGTGGATCTTTGTGATCCAGGAATCAAACTGGGGTCTCCTGCATTGCAGGCAGATTCTTTACCAACTGAAGTATCAGGTAAGCTCCTAGGAAATGCTATACTGCGTTTATGTTAAATGGATGACAGACTGTCATATGCTTGCCAAAGTTACTCCTAGCATATCTACAAATTGAATTGCTAATTTTCTTTTTATTGTTTATCAATATTTCCTTGTTTATATTTTAATTTCAAGAAGAATATATATGGAAAGAAAGGCAAGAGTTATTCTGTAAATGATAAGCCAATTTAAGAGATGGCACTTTAACTTTGGGTGGGAAAGTGACAACATTTCAAATGGTTCAAAGCACAAACTAAAATGAGACTAGACCTAGGTTTCAGCTCCACCTTTACCATTTATTAACTGCATACTTTTGAGCAAGATATCTAAACTTTTAAAATTTCAGTTTCCACATCTGAAAAATGGGGATGTGTGTGGATTTTTACTCAGTCCTGTGTGGCTCTTTGTAACCCCAGGGACTCTAGCCCACCAGGTTCCTCTATCCATGAATTTTCTGGGTAAGAATACTGGAGCGGGTTGCCATTTCTTACTCCAGGGGATCTTCCTGATTCAGGGATCGAACCCATGTCTCTTGCGTCTCCTGCATCATCAGGCAGATTCTTTACCACTGTACCACCTGGAAAATCCTGGGAGCAATAGTGCCACCTGGGGATAATATCCTTCAAGTTGCTCAACAGATTAAAATAAATAATGTATAAAGACTACTGGGCAGGGAGCCTGGCATCCAGTAAGCACTCAAAAAATAATGGAAGTTACTTTTGTTGTTGTTGTTATTATCATCATTATCATCTTATTCACTGAGTAAAGCATAGAGTATCTAATACTCAATCTGGTATTTACTCTGAAAATATATTCAAAATAGAATGGCAATTCTTAGAGGAGATTAATAGGCTTTATTTCCTGGAGAGTGGGAGTGTGGGGACACTAAATAGAGTATTAGCCAATCAAGGAGGAATAGGTGGCTATGTGTGAATATTTGAAAGGCTGTCAAAAACAGCAAGAAAAGCATGTTCAGGCTCATCAGTTCAGTTCAGTTCAGTTGCTCAGTCGTGTCTGACTCTTTGTGACCCCATGAATCGCAGCACGCCAGGCCTCCCTGTTCATCACCAGCTCCTGGAGTTCACTCAGATTCACATCCATTGAGTCCATGATGCCATCCAGCCATCTCATCCTCTGTCGTCCCCTTTTCCTCCTGCCCCCAATCCCTCCCAGCATCAGAGTTTTTTCCAACGAGTCAACACTTCTCATGAGATGCCAAAGTACTGGAGCTTCAGCTTTAGCATAATTTCTTCCAAAGAAATCCCAGGGTTGATCTCCTTCAGAATGGACTGGTTGGATCTCCTTGCAGTCCAAGGGACTCTCAAGAGTCTTCTCCAACACCACAGTTCAAAAGCATCAATTCTTTGGCGCTCAGCCTTCTTCACAGTCCAACTCTCACATCCATACATGACCACAGGAAAAAACATAGCCTTGAATAGACAGACCTTAGTCGGCAAAGTAATATCTCTGCTTCTGAATATAATGTCTAGGTTGGTCATAACTTTTCTTCTAAAAGGAGTAAGCGTCTTTTAATTTCATGGCTGCAGTCACCATCTGCAGTGATTTTGGAGCCCAAAAAAATAAAGTCTGACACTGTTTCCACTGTTTCCCATCTATTTCCCATGAAGTGATGGGACCAGATGCCATGATCTTCGTTTTCTGAATGTTAAGCTTTAAGCCAACTTTTTCATTCTCCTCTTTTACTTTCATCAAGAGGCTTTTAGCTCCTCTTCACTTTCTGCCATAAGGGTGGTGTCATCTGCATATATGAAGTTATTGATATTTCTCCCAGCAATCTTGATTTCAGCTTGTGTTTCTTCCAGTCCAGTGTTTCTCATGATGTACTCTGCATATAAGTTAAATAAGCAGGGTGACAATATATAGCCTTGACGTACTCCTTTTCCTATTTGGAACCAGTCTGTTGTTCCATGTCCAGTTCTAACTGTTGCTTCCTGACTGTGCTATGCTGAAGCAGCCGTGAAGAGATACCCCACGCCCAAAGTAAGAGAAACCCAAGTAAGATGGTAGGTGTTGCAAGAGGGCATCAGAGGGCAGACACACTGAAACCAGACTGACAGAAAACTAGTCAATCTAATCACACTAGGACCACAGCTTTTTCTAAGTCAATGAAACCAAGCCATGCCTGCGGGGCAACCCAAGACGGGTGGGTCATGGTGGAGAGGTCTGACAGAATGTGGTCCACTGGAGAAGGGAATGGCAAGCCACTTCAGTATTCTTGCCTTGAGAACCCCATGAACAGTATGAAAAGGCAAAATGATAGGATACCAAAAGAGGAACTCCCCAGGTCATTAAGTGCCCAATATGCTACTGGAGATCAATGGAGAGATAACTCCAGAAAGAATGAAGGGATGGAGCCAAAGCAAAAACAATACCCAGTTGTGGATGTGACTGGTGATAGAAGCAAGATCCGATGTTGTAAAGACCAATATTGCATAGGAACCTGAAATGTCAGGTCCATGAATCAAGGCAAATTCGAAGTGGTCAAACAAGAGATGGCAAGGGTGAACGTCAACATTCTAGGAAACAGCGAACTAAAATGGACTGGAATGGGTGAATTTAACTGAGATGACCATATCTACTACTGCGGGCAGGAATCCCTCAGAAGAAATGGAGTAGCCTTCATGATCAACAAAAGAGTCCGAAATGTAGTACTTGGATGCAATCTCAAAAATTGCATCAATTGGATCAATCTCAAGAATGATCTCTGTTCGTCTCCAAGGCAAACCATGCAATATCACAGTTATCCAAATCTATGCCCCAACTGGTAACACTGAAGAAGCTGAAGTTGAAAGGGTCAAGCTCATAAATGTGTGATAATAAGATATTTTGGGGAAACTGAAATAGTTCAGTTTAGCTGAAGTTTAAAGTTTGATAATGGGAAGTGTGTTATTTATGGTTTTCCAGAGAAACAGAACCAATAAGATCTATACGTATATATGATTTATTATAAGAAATTGGCTCACATAGTTATGGAGGTTGAGACATCCCGCCACCTGTCCTTTGCAAGCTGGAGACCCAGGAGAGATATTAACTTAAATTCCAGTTCAAGTCGGAAGGCTTAAGGATCAAGAGAGTTGATGGTCAAAATTCCAGTAAAAGTACAGAAGACCTCAGCTACGAAAACAAAACAAAACAAAACAAAAACAAAAACAAAAAAACAGTCAGGAAGAATGAATTCTCCCTTATTCTATATTTTACTCTATCTTGGCCTCCAGCGGATTGATGAAGAAAACCAGCATTGGGGAGGGCAATCAGTTTTATGCAGCCCACTGATGGAAATGTTAATCTCATCCAGAAACACCCTCACAGACATAACCAGAATAATATTTATCCAAACAAGGAAATGGCAACCCACTCCAGTATTCATACCTGGAAAATCCCATGGAGAGAGGAGCCTGGCAGGCTATATAATGCATGGGATTGCAAAGAGTATGATGTAACTTAGTGACTAAACAAACAACAACAAAAACAGTAGACAACCCTATGACCCATCACAGACAGGGGTTGCAGAGAAAGCATGACACAATACACATAATTTATCTGTAATGAATTGGGCTAAAGAATCTGGATTTTATTTTATAGGCAAATAGGTGTCAATGAATACCTTGACATATCAGATGTGGCTGAAGCAAGATCAGTCTGTTTAGTATGTGAAGAATGAATTATAGGGGGAGAGACCTGAATCAGAGAAAAGAGAATAGAGATAACTAGGCAGCAGTGGTGGGAATGGAGAGGAGAGGATGCCACTTGGCTTGATGTGTACACTAATGTTGAGGTAGAGGTATCTAGTAGACACTATAGATCAGAAGACACATCTAGACTGGGGATTTATAATTGGAAATCATCTGGTTGTAGAATGTTCATGGGAGTGGATAAATACTTCTGGAAAATGTGTAGAATAAGAAGAGAAATGGGCCACAGATGGAACATAAGAGGGGAAAGAGGTGAAAACACAGGATGGATGAAGGTAAATAGCAGAATGTGAGCCTGGTTTAAAGAATAAAAGCTTAATGCACATGGAAGTGGGAATAGAGTGGGGACAAAAGCCATCAGGGGGTCCCAGCTATCATCACAGACAGGAACAAAAGCTCAGGGATTTGAATGACTGGTCTTATATAAGTCTCAAAACTTTGCCACTTCCTTATTTTTGTTGTTTGATTTTCCCAGTCCATTTTACCACTGTGATCATCACAGAAGCCATACAAGGAACGTGTCTCTAATTATTTTGAGGCCAGTAAACAGAAAATGTGAAGAGACAGCATTTCCCCTGCAGGAGCCCAGAGGATGGAGTAGGAAAGCTTAACTGAAATGGAAGGAGACAACCATGCAGAGTTCATGCTCCAAAGGAGAAAGAGCATTGACACTGAACCTAGCCAGCCTTTTCCTAACAGACTGGTTTTAAGATATGAGAATGATTTAAGAAATCCACCTCAGATATGCAGATGACACTACCCTTATGGCAGAAAGTAAAGAAGAACTAAAGAGCCTCTTGATGAAAGTAAAAGAGGAGAGTGAAAAAGTTGGCTTAAAGCTCAACATTCAGAAAATAAAGATCATGGCATCTTGTCCCATCACTTCATGGGAAATAGATGGGGAAACAGTGGAAACAGTGTCAGACTTTATTTTGAGGGGTTCCAAAATCACTGCAGATGGTGATTGCAGGCATGAAATTAAAGAACACTTACTCCTTGGAAGTAAAGTTTTGACCAACTTAGACGGCATATTAAAAAACAAAGACATTACTTGGCCAACAAATGTCCGTCTAGTCAAGGGTATGGTTTTTCCAGTGGTCATGTATGGATGTCAGATTTGGGCTGTGAAGAAAGCTGAGCACTGAAGAATTGATGCATTTGAACTGTGGTGTTGGAGAAGACTCTTGAGAGTCCCTCGGACTGCAAGGAGATCCAACCAGTCTATTCTGGAGATCAGCCCTGGATGTTCTTTTGAAGGAATGATGCTAAAGCTGAAAATCCAGTACTTTGGCCACCTCATGCGAAGAGTTGACTCATTGGAAAAGACTCTGATGCTGGGAGGGATTGGGGAAAGGAGTAAAAGGGGATGACAGAGGATGGGATGGCTGGATGGCATCACAGAATCGATGGATGTGAGTTTGAGTGAATTCCGGATGTTGGTGATGGACAGGGAGGCCTGGCGATTCATGGGGTCGTAAAGAGTCGGACACAGCTGAGGGACTGAACTGAACTGATACACATGTTCCCCATCCTGAACCCCCCTCCCACCTCCCTCCCCATACCATCCCTCTGGGTTATCCCAGTGCACCAGCCCCAAGCATCCAGTATCATGCATCGAACCTGGACTGGCGATTCATTTCGTGTATGGTATACATGTTTCAGTGCCATTTTCCCAAATCATCCCACCCTCTCCCTGATGGTAAATTTTATATTACATTATTTTGGCATAATTAAAACTAAAAAAAAAAAGTCCTATAGATTTCCTTCTAGTTATTATGGCAAGAAAGGAGGTAGGTGAGTGGAAACAAATTTTAGTGATGGAAACATTTGGCAGGAATATCCCCTGGTGTCCGTTTTCCGAAACCTCATGGTAATGAAGTAGACACAGCAGGGTGAGGGACCTCTAACCTTTTGTGTTCAAATTTATCTGTCCCTGGTGGAAGAACAGAGGCTTCTGGGACTTGAGTTGAAGAAGTAAAGATTCAGGTAACTGCTTGGCAGACATTTATTATTGAAACCATCTTCCTTCCTATTTTATGTATATCTCTCATCAAATAGGAAACCATATCACTGCTGACTGTGGAAACCACTTTTCAGTTTAACTCGATAACCTTTGCCCAGAATCAACTCGCATTGACTTCAGTTTAGAGATAAGAGGCTGTTGCAGTATCTATGATCTCCCTTTGAAACCACACAGAGTATTAGACTGGCACATTTTCATGTAGTACTCTTAGTCTAGAATAAGTGTTTTCTCACTTATTGATATTCCAACAGGACTATTTCCTCTGTCTTTTGCAGTAACTTCACTGAAATTGTCTGCTAATTTGAGCAGTGTTATTTTTCACCAACTGAATTCTTAGGATGAGTGATTTTTTTTGCTTTATCTTTATTTGAATATTTGATGAATAAAATATTGTGGCTTGACAACATGCTTTTTTGGCTGTTTTGACTAGCAAATGAAACATTTGTCTCTTACAGGAAAGCAACCTCTTCCCAATACTCCAATTTCGTTTAGTTTTGCTTTTACAAATGATAGCCTCTCATTTTAACTCAGTGCTCTTGGATAAAGCACTGGACTCTTTCTACTTCTCCAAGACCTCATGGCTGGATTGTATGACTATTGTCTAGATTTATTGAAGGAAGTCATATTCACTGCAAATGTCACTTGCTTGATTCTCAAATGTTCAATAGCAACCTGGATTTCTATTTCTGCAATGTGGTCCCTGTACTTCAATTCCAGTGTTAGAAATGTTACCCCCATCTCTGCGCTATGCTTGGGCTTCTCTCCAACAGCTTACCTTCTCTGGGTCCCATACTCACTGTCCCTCCTCTTCTTTGTTCTCATTATCCCCCCTCTTCTTCTCCCCTCCCCCAGTTTGCTCTTATGACAATGTTCCATGATGACTTCTTTTCCCAAAAGATCTCAGAGATTTCCAAAAGCATTACTGAGTAGAAGCAGGCTTATTTTTTAATTTTTATTCATTGGTGAATGACTTTAGGAGTGGGGATTTCCACTAAATCAATATTTATCTATATTCATTAGGGTATATGTCAACACATATAAATGTATAGTATTTCTGTTGTGTGTGTGTGTGTGTTAGTTACTTAGTTAGGTAGTTAAAATAGGAAAAATGAGTCTGGAATGGTGATGGCTGGTGGCTAAAAGTCAAAGAAGGGAAAAGCCCAGGAAAATAGAACAAAGAAAGGTCTGAAGAAGGTCTGAAGACCAGAGTGAGAATGGCAAGTAAAACAAACAGCCTTCATGGCTAGTCCAGTTTACATAGGGAAGGCTCAGGGGGAGGAGAAAAAAAAAAAAAAAAAAACAAACCATTAAAAAAGGAGCCAAAATTGAGCAGGGGTGGGGAGGGTTCTTCTTTTCTCCTCATGTCTTTTGGGTCAGTCCGCCCTCATGCCTCAAGGATGCATTTTCCTTTGCTTGCCAAATAAAACTGAGCTGTAACATGGAGCTGTAACACTGGTCTGTCCATTGCTTCAAATTTTTGTTGCAGTGAGACAGAACCAGGGAAGTTACACACTCCCCTGACGTTTCCAGTTAAGCAAAATCAATAAGGATTAGAAAACTTATACCCATGCCTGCAGCAGTAACTAATATCAAATATTGAAAACATGAAAGAGTCTACTGTAAATTGAGTTCTAATTTTGAAAAGGGCAGAGAGGGAAATACTAGATATAAAAATAGTATCCCTTTCTGCTGATAGAATGCCTGTGTGGAAGATAGATCATACTTGATCTGGGAATAAAAAACAAAAACAGAGAACCCAGTTGAAGAAGGAATTCATAGGGCCTGGACTCCATCTTTGGAGAAGACAATGGCACCCCACTCCAGTACTCCTGCCTGGAAAATGCCATGGAGGAGGAGCCTGGTAGGCTGCAGTCCATGGGGTGGCTAAGAGCCGGACACGACTGAGCGACTTCACTTTCACTTTTCACTTTCATGCATTGGAGAAGGAAATGGCAACCCACTCCAGTGTTCTTGCCTGGAGAATCTCATGGACGGGGGAGCCTGATGGGCTGCCGTCTATGGGGTCGCACAGAGTCGGAGACGACTGAAGCGACTTAGCAGCAGCAGGACTCCATCTTAGGCCTGTTCATGCTGATCATGCTCAGCCAGCTTTCCAATGGACTCTGTGCTTAGTGCCTATGAAAACAACAACAGAAGGATAAGACCCCCTGAAGACAGGGGAACCTTGAAGATCATATCTAGGTTACTCATCACCTAAGAGAAAACATACACTAATCACCCCTTCCTCCAGACAGGCCATAAATTTTTCTGTATCTGAGTGTAACCTTGGGTTTACTGATTATTGGCTAATTGCTTGACTGTTTGAGCACATAAGCACATAGCACATGAATGATGGCGTTATTGGGATTGTATTTTCCTTAGTTTATGTAAGTCTCAAGGAATTTGGACTGGTGGGTTCAGACACGTACACATGGGGTATAAAAGATTTTCACAAATGTTGGTCAAGGTCCTTGGCTTAGAGGAGACTCTGCCTTGGGCCCACTGGTATAATAAACTGCACTCCACTATCTGCATTGTCCTTCTGAGTGAGTTTGTTTCCCGGAACACGTGGCTACAACACAGTTACAACTTCTAGAGAGCGCAGTTACAACCAAGGGGTGAAAGTCAGTAAGAAGAAAGATTGTGAACCCATATTACCTAAGAATGCCATGATAATTTGAAAGGCATAACAATTTGAACTTGTCTTATGAAATAATGGTCTTCTTCATCACTAGAAAGTTTAAGTAGAGGATGCTGGTTAGTGATATTGTAGACAATACTTCTTTATTAAGTAGTGATTGGGTTGGACAAATAAAGAAATACTCATTGGGTTCAAAACCAAAAATATGTTTGGATTTCTATGGTCTAAACATAATCAGTGAAACATAGTGGAAAAGGGTACTAGATTTTGAGTCAGAAAAGCTATCATTAATTTCTGGCTTTGTTATTAATTAGAAGTATGACTTTGAGCAAGTCATATAAGCTTGCTGCTGCTGCTGCTGCTAAGTTGCTTCAGTCGTGTCTGACTCTGTGTGACCTTATGGACAGCAGCCCACTAGGCTCCTTTGTCCACAGGGTTCTCTAGGCAAGAATACTGGAGTGGGTTGCCATTTCCTTCTCCCCATGTAAGCTTGCTGAGCCTTATTTCCTTCATCTATAAATGTTGATAACATTAATATCAACCCATGGGGGAAATGAGAATAAAATCTGCGAATAAGTGAAGTACCTAGGACATACAGGGTACTGAATGGATCTTTTGGATAATCCATAGCTATTGATTCTGGGCCATTTTTACCCAAGCAGCAATCTAAACTAGGAGGAGATGAGAGGTTGTTGCTGAGCTATGAAAGATGCCAGGATTCTTGTCCTCCAGAGGAAAGGAATTCAATCCAGGGCCAGTGATGAGGCTTGATTGCTTATGGCTTTTGTATAATAAAGTTTTATTAAAGTATAAAAAGGATAGAGAAATCTTCTGACATAGACATCAGAAGAGGGCAGAAAGAGTGCCCCCCTGCTAGTATTTAGCCAAATGTTATATAGCTACTAGCATGCTGCGAGAAAGGAAATGTCTCAAAACTCAGAGGCTGGCACCAAGCCCCTCACCCACAACACACATTTTGAGATAACACTGGCATAAGGTGGATTGTCCCTGGCCATAAAATGATTGGCATAAATCTTTTAGAAAGGCAGGTTTTCAAGCAAAGACATAGTCTCATTAACATATCTTGAGAGAACATTTGCATGAGTAAAACATACTGGTTTGTCAAGTAGATTCTGGGTCTTAGCTGAATGGACTTGAAGACAGAGTCTAGGGTAAATACTTTGTTCATTAACATAGCTTTTGAAAAATATTTCCATAAGAAAAATGCACTGGTTAGCTCAAGGTTTGAGAAAAGTTAAGTTCAAGTGGAACCAGATGTCATCAAGGCAACAGAGAATTTTAAAAGAAACCACGTGGTTTTTCTTTTTATAACCCTGTCTGCGCCAGGATCGAGTTGTCAAAATCATAACAGCAGTCACATTGTGACTTTAGTTCAGATGTCAGTTACTAAATTAATCAATAGACAGCAGAAATGCACCAAAAACGCAGTTCACAAAGATCTATTGAGTGCTTACTAGGAGTCAGACAGTGAATCTCATCCCCTAATACATTTAGAAAAAAAAAAAAAAAAAAGCCCTGAGGTAGCATGCAAAATAATGAATTAAGATTTTAAAGTGCACTTCAAATTTTGGCTGCTTTTCTCTAAACTTAAAATTAATCTTATTCTGGCTTTCAACATCTTCCTGGTGAAGATTATTGCAGCAAGGGAGCATCATGCCTAGTTACTTTAAAATTGTATCTTTGTTGGAAGTATATTAATATGTATTATACCACTGCTGTCCTTAAAATGAAAATAAACATTTTACCTGGTTTTCTTCTTTTTATCTAACTGAATTTTTGCATATTATTTTTTTCTCTTAAATATACACAAATGCTTAAGGGAGAATTTTAGCATAAGTTCACATTTTCTCAGCAAATCTGTCAGGAAACATTTTAATAAAGAAAACTTTTCAGTTTTTTTTTTTTAAAACATGGATAAGACACATCACACACAATTATTTTTAAATCCTTTTCAATTGAAGACTATATCAGTTGGGGCTCAGTCAGGAAACAAACACCACATTCATTTGAATAGGAAATTTCATTTGAAGAATTATTCAATTAATAGGAGTTCTTTGGAAGGAATGATGCTGAAGCTGAAACTTCAGTAATTTGGCCACCTCATGTGAGGAGTTGACTCATTGCAAAAGACTCTGATGCTGGGACGGTTGTGGGCAGGAGGAGAAGGGGATGACAGAGGATGAGATGGCTGGATGGCATCACCGACACAATGGACGTGAGTTTGAATGAACTCCAGGAGATGGTGATGGACAGGGAGGCTTGGTGTGCTGCGATTCATGGGGTCATAAAGAGTTGGACACGACTGAGTGACTGAACTGAACTGAAAGATAATTCTTAAAAAAATACAAGGAAAAAGCAGATACAGGGAGCAGACAGTAAGTACCCTGAGGACTAATGCAGAATACTCAAGGAAGGAAAAAAGTTACAAGAGGCACCTCCACCCTGAAGAATGAGATCTAGATCTCACTGCAGGAGTGGCTGTGGCTGTGGTCTCCTGGATGGTTGAGATGTAAGTGGGGATGCCACAAGCTGAGACTAGTAAACAAAAAATGGCTCATTGGCCTGCCCACAAAACATTCCAGGAACCTGCCTTCTGGGGTGCTGTTGAAGACTCTAGGCAAACAGCCCATTGGGGCATTTTCAAGACTGGCTGGGAAAGCAGTTGTGGCAAGAGTGGAACTTGCTGGGAACCCCACTGTGCTCAAACAAACCCCAGTTTGCACTAAATTTCATGGGAAACCACTGGTGGAAAATTCTGAAAAGGCAGAATGCTACACCTGCAGGAATTGTCCTGAACTCCCTAGAAATACAGCCATGGTATCAGTAAAACTCCCTGGGAGGTAAACACCACTGGGTGCTCTGTATGCTGACCACCACTGCAGCAGCAGGAAAGGAGCTCAGTAGGGTGAGAAGCAGAAGCCCCTTCCTCTGTAATGTCCCTCCAGCATCCTCTGCTGACAGAGTTTCACATCATGCCAGCTGGCGAGAGGAATGTTTACAGGATCTGACTCTCGTATCACGAAGCAGGGCAATAAAGGATGGATTTGTTGCTGAGAGGCAAAACATTGAAAACTGGCACAGAGGTCATTAATAACTTTTATCTCTGGAAATCTGGGTTGCTTGCAATGAATTATGCAAATTAACAGAAGTCTGAAAACTGAAAAGTAGAATAAACTTAGAGCTAAAGTAAGAATGCAGAATACAGGTAATACTGTGTATACTAAAGGATTAACCTTCTGAAAGAGAAGTTTTGCCTTTGCTCCTAGCCCTGTGAAGGAAACTTCTAGGCCTTTACAATGTTCTATCTGATAAATGTCTTTTGGGGGTCCATGGATCATACAAGACAGTGTATGCTAATGATGTGACTTATGGTGGAGGCCTTAAGTCAAGCAGAATTGGCTTGACTTCTGGAGGTGCTGGAGGTGAAGGTCAGCCAGGCAAGCAGTAACCCACGTCTATGGAATTTCCTCCAGGAAAGATTCTAGACATTGAAAATTGTGTGAACCTCTGTGGCTGGTAATACCCTGTTCTTGTTGTCACACATCATTGATGAAAGAAAGAATTGCCATCCACACAACTCCATTGTGACAGGAGAAATGGAAGCTTCACACCTGATTTTTCTTGGCTCCTGTTCCATGTGCCTTTTTCTATTCCTGATTTTAATCTGTGTCCTTTGACTGTAATAAAGCATAACATGAGATGCAGATTCAACCCCTGGGTTGGGAAGATCTCCTGGAGAAGGGAATGGCTACCCACTCCAGTATTCTTGCCTGGAGAATCCCATGGACAGAGGAGCCTGGCAGGCTATAGTCCATGGGGTTGCACAGAGTTGAACACTAATAAAGTGACTTAGCACAGCACAGCATAAGTGTAATAGCTCATGTTCAAGGGGAAAGAGGAATCACTGACCTTCTATTAGCTATCTGTTTATCATATTTACGAGCTATCTATTGCTACATAATATTCACTACAAAACTTAGCAGTTTAAAACAACACATATACATTATCTCACAGTTTCTGCAGGTCAGGAATCCAGGCCTAAGCCCTCTGCTTCAAAGTGTCTTACAAGACTAAAACAGTGCAAGTTGAAGCCATGGTCTCAATTGAAGGCTCAAATGTTTCCAAGCTCACTAACGTTTCTGAAAAGATTCATTGTCTCAAAGGTTGGTGTACAGAGGGCCTCATTTCCTTACTGGCTGTCGGCTGGAATCCACCCTTAGCTCTCTGCCACATAGTCTTGCCTAGGGCAGCTCAAAACATGGTGTCTTGCTTCATCAAAGCAAGTACAGGAGAAGAGCCAACAAGAGAGTACCAACAAGATAAAGTCACAATATTTTATGGTCTTATTTTGCAATTGACATCCCATGTTTTTGCCATATTCTATTTGTTGGAAGCACGTCACTAGGTTCAGCTCACTCACAAGGGACAGAATTCCATTAGAGTATGAGGAGACTAAGGTCATTGGGAGCCATTTCAAAACCTGCCTACCACAATCTTAGGAGGACTGATTAAAATAATGGCTGCGAAAATACTTAGAATGTATTTTTGCAAGAATTAGAGTTATTAGTCCACAAAATACAGTTTTTGCTCTGATCTTTAATTTGAATTCCTATCCTAGTAAGTTACATTTTTCTCCCATCTTATTGTCTAATTGGAAGTTAACCTGGCTGAAGCCAGGTTCATTCTAGGGATTAGAGCCCTGCCAAATCCCTGAACACCAAGCATTAAAGTTGATGTAATTATTTCTAGTGTCAGGCATTGCAGATTACTATGTAGCTTGATTCCCCATTACTGTCTTATTGTTGGTTTTGTTTCTGGCTCTGAAACAGAGCCATTTGCTGAACTTCTGGGGGCCACACCTTGTGTGCTATGCCAAATTCCTATGGTCAGCCTTCTGTGAAAGTACCATACTTGACAGGATTTGCTCCTCCCTAATTAAATGTGTGTTCTGGGGTCTGGGAAGGTTTATATCATGCTACATTCCAAACCAGGCTTGACCAGGGTTCTATAATTAGAACATGATGACTTTGTGAAAAGTGTGTGACCCCAGCATTTTCACCGTTTTAGGATAGAGAAGTAAGGGATAATTCAGTGAAATTACTGTGTGTGTGTGCACGCACACACACACACACACAGACACACACACACACACACACACACTATGGAAATGAATGAGCATGGGCATTTAAGAAAAAATAACAGTGGTTCTGAAGCAAATGTCTATGTCTTAATTGAGAAATCCAATCATGGAAACTAAGAGTGCCCATGAAGTTGGAAAGATTATTTAGCAAAGGAAAATATTCATGATTAATAGTTTTTCTGTAAAGACTGAACTCAGTTTCCTATGTTACTGGAATTTTGTCATTCTTAAGGTCAATTTCATTAACTCCATTCTCTTTTGGTCAAGCTAGACAGTTGATCTCCATAACACAAAAGGAATTTATAATGCACACTACTTTATGAAGAGTCAGTTACATAATTGGACCTTTACATGCATATGGAGTTCCTTAGGTTAACCAGCAGTTGTTAGGGCATAATCCTCTGTGAGTTTAAGTTCCACCCAAATTTTAGAGCTTCCTTTGATTCATTGTGGAGAAGGAAATGGCAACCCACTCCAGTATTCTTGCCTGGAGAATCCCAGGGACAGAGGAGTCTGGTGGGCTACAGTCCATGGGGTTGCACAGAGTCGGACACAACTGAAGCGACTTAGTAGCAGCAGCAGTTGATTCACTGAATGATTATAATAATTTTAACAGTGTTTCCCAGTCCTAGCTCAAACTTCAAACAATTATTTCATATAATCTTAGAGCAAGTTTCTGATTCTTTAAGTTATAAATGACAAAGATTCAAACTCCGGCAAGGCTTTAAGTGTGTTTACAAGGAGATTTTCCAATTCTGCTTCTCACTGCATGATTTTGCCTTTCTAGACCTAATATTACAAGGGGTTACAGGAAAGATGCTTCCATTGAGAGGCACATACGACTGATTAATGAAAAATTGAATCCTACTAGAATCTTTCAACCTTTCAAGAATCCACATCAAATTACTTCAGTAGACAAGGTTATAGTTACCAAACAACCAATAAAACTAAGAATGATTCACTTCTTTCTTGAAAAAAGCACCATCCAAAATTTTCTTCACATACTTAAGACTGTACCTCCCCAAACTGTTGTAGGCAGACTTCTAAGATGACCTTAAAATTCCCACTTGCTCCCCCACATCCACTCCATGCCTGCTCCAGGGTACACATGCTGTAATTTTCTCCCATTGAGTGAGCGTGGAGCATACAAATATGACTGATGTTACTTTCATGATTTGGTTACATTTTATTAGCAAAAGGAAAGAAATTTTAACAGATGTGATTAAGCTCCCTAATCAGTTAACTTTAAGTTAATCAAAAGGGAGATTATAATAGGTGGTCCTACCATAACAGGTGAGCCCTTTAAAAAACAGGTTAGAGAGGTAATAGACTTGAAATAGCAGATACTCTCTTTCTTCTCCATTGCTGGCTTTGAAGAAGCAAACAGCCATGACATCTATTGCTGCAAGGAATTGGATTCTGCCAACAGCAACATGAACTTTTAAGATCTCAGGACTCAAACCTTGGATATGACCATCGTCCCAGCTGACACCTTGATTTCAGGTTTATAAGACCGTAAGCAAAAAATTCAACTTACGCCGCACTCAGACAGTTGACCTATAACTGTGAAGTAATAAACACATGCTTTATGTGCCTAAATTTATGGTAATTTATTATGCAATAAAGAGATAACTCATATAGACTTTGATATCTGAAAGTGAGATAGTGCTATTAAAAAATACCTAAAATGTGCATGTGACTTTGGTACTGGAAATTGGGTGAAAACTAGAGCAACTCTAGAGGGCATGATAGAGAATACATAAATGGCCTTCAGCAGACTGTAAGTGTTATTACAGACCATAGAAGCACTGTTGCTGAGGGTTTAGAGAAGCGAGGAACATGTTATTGGAAGCTGGGGAATCCTTGTTATGAAGTGGCAGAAAACTTAGCCAGATTTTCTCCTGCAGTTAAGTGGAAAACAGAACTTGTAAACAATGTGACTGGTTATGTAGGTGAGATGATTTCCCAACAAAGTATTGAAGTTGCTGCCTGGTTTCTTCTTGAGGCTTAATGTAAAAGGTGAGAGGAAAGATAAATTGAGAAGACAATTCTTAAACAAAAGGAGCTAGGGCCATATTATTTTCAAAACTCTCAGCCTATCTGGATGACTAAAAAGTTGGTAAAAGTCAGAAATATCAGCTGAACCTGTGGCATGAAGAAAGCATTGAGTGTGATTGTACAACCTTTGGCTAAAAAGATTCTGAAAGATCAAAAAGTCAGAATATTCACTCACACTAAAGGCCCTTTATTAGATCCTCGTTGACCCCTTCAATCAAACCAGAGGCCTCTAGGAAATTTAAGAGTATTTGACTTTTAGCCATTTAGCAGGACCGAATGAGAGAGAAGGGATTATCTTTAAAAGATCTGTGGGTGTGGCTTTTGTTCAATGGCGTGAAACCCAGTGAAAATCCACACAAGATCCTCAGAGTCCTTACAAAAAATTGTTTCAGCAGAAACACTGCAAGCTTGGGCTAAAACAGGAAAAGTAAGAAAGGAGGTTGTCAAAATCCCAAGATTCTGCTGAAAGAATGCAAGATAGTGCAACCAGTCAGCTGAAAACATGTTCACTCATATAAAAGGAACGATGGATGACTCAGCGGGCAGAATGAAGAGCCCCAAAGCTGAGTCTGGAAGCCATGGAGGATCATTCCTGGGTTTTGAAACCTAATCAAGAATCTCTGGCTGGACTTCAGAGCAGAGATGGACTAGTGATTCTTTTCTACCTTCCATATCCCCTCTTAAAACAAAACAAAACAAACAAACAAACAACAACAACAAAAACAACCCTGGAATATTTATAGCTATTATGCTATGCCTGTCTCACCACTGTGCATTCACCACTAGGGGTTGATAACCTGTCTCTATAGTTTTATAGGTGTGCAGACAGAGAGGAATTGAGTCCCAGAGGTTAAGAGAATATATCTTAATATTTAAAATATTACATTTTACATGTACTTAAGAGATTACATCTGGGAGCCTCAAGCTCACCTGGATGATTTGGATGATGAGATTTTGAACTCTGAGCTGATGCTAAAATGGAATGAGACACTTGGAACCTTTGGAAAAGATTAATGAACTTTGCATGTGTGAGGAAAGTGAATCATTAGGGCCAGAATTTGGGCTCCTGTAAGAAAAATTGTAAAATTGCTCCTTTAAATGTGAAAGCTGTGATTATGATGACTATTATCATAATTATTAGATTATATTACATAATGATTTTTTGCAGATGCAATTAAAGTTCTCTGTCAGTTGATTTTACATTAATCTGAAGGGAAGTTATCCTGGGTGATCTGACTTAATCTGGTGATTCCCTTTAAAAGAGGGTCTAGGTGCTTCCCAGGTGGCACTAGTGGTAAAGACCATGTCTGCCAATGCACTGCACATAAGAGATGTGGGTTTGATACCTGGGTCAGGGTGCTCCCCTAGAGAAGGGCATGGCAACCCATTCCAATATTCATGCCTGGAGAATCCCATGGACAGAGGAGCCTGGCAGACTACGGTCCATAGGGTTGCAAAAGCAACCTATGGACAGGACTAAAGCAACTTAACACACATACACAGGGGTCAGAGAACTTCTCCTATTGGTCTTAACAAGTGAGGAACTATGTTTTCCCTCATAGCTCAGTTGGTAAAGAATCTGCCTGCAATTCAGGAGACCCTAGTTTGATTCCTGGGTTGGGAAGATTCCCCTGCAGAAGGGATAGGCTACCCACTCCAGTATTCTTGGGCTTCCCTTGTGGCTCAGCTGGTAAAGAATCTGCCTGTGATGCAGGAGACCTGGGTTTGATCCCTTCATTGAAAAGATCCCCTGGAGAAGGAAAAGGCTACCCACTCTAGTATTCTGGTGAGAATTCCATGGACTGTCTAGGCCATGGGGTCACAAAGAGTGGAACATGACTGAGTGACTTTCACTTTCACTTTCATGTTATAGAAAAAATGCATGAGAGGGCAAAGTAGCAAGGACCTGAGGCTGGTCTCATGTTATGGAGAACAGCCCCAGCTGAGAGCTAGCAAGAACATGGGGTCCTCAGCTCATAAATGAAAAGAACTGAATTCTCACAACAACCATACCAACTTGGACAGAGGACCCTGAGTTCCATAAAGGAAGGCAGCCTGGCTGACAACTTCATTGCAGCCTTGTCATACCCTAGCAGAAGAACCACTTAAGCTGAGCCTGAACACCTGACCCCAAAAGATTGTAAGATAATAAATATATGCTGTCTTATATATATATATGCCCTTATAAATATATGCCCCTGCATTTGTGGTAATATATTACAATAACATTAGACAACTAGTTAGTCAGGGTTCAGCCAGAGAAGCAGAAGCAGTAGGATGTTGCTTATGTAATTGAGATGGCTAGCCAAGCAAGTCTGAAATCCATAGGCTGGGCAGGCATGAAGGGAAGGGCAGGAATGCTTTATCAAATGTACTGAAACTGTTTTCTTCATTTTGTGGTTTGTCTTTTCAACTCCTGATGAAATTAATCCTTTTTTCCCCTTATATTTAGTGCCTTTGTGTTCTATTATCTTTTCCTAGTCCAGTGTAGGTGAAGACAGTCACCCATATTTCCTTCAAAAAATTTATTATTTCACCTTTCACAATTTGATATATACTACATCTAGGTTTAAATTTATATATGTTAGGAAGTAACGTCAATGTTCATTGTTTTCCAAATTGATATTCAATTTATCTGATGCTATTTTTTAAGAAGAAGATTTTTAACATTATATTTAAGTGATGTGTTTGTCATAAATTATTAGCTGGTTATATATTTCTAGATTTTCTATAATGTACCATAGGTCTATCTGTCTATCTTCTGTCAGTATCCCACTGTCTCAATTACTATGGTTTTGTAGCATATTTTGATAACTGTTAGTGTATATCCTCCAGCTTTGTTATTATTAAGAGTGCTTATGCAGATGGTGACTGAAGCCATGAAATTAAAAGACACTCCTTGGAAGGAAAGTTATGACCAACCTAGATAGCACATTCAAAAGCAGAGACATTACTTTGCCAACAAAGGTCCGTCTAGTCAAGGCTATGGTTTTTCCTGTGGTCATGTATGGATGTGAGAGTTAGACTGTGAAGTAGGCTGAGTGCCAAAGAATTGATGCTTTTGAACTGCGGTGTTGGAGAAGACTCTTGAGAGTCCCTTGGACTGTAAGGAGATCCAACCAGTCCATTCTAAAGGAGATCAGCCCTGGGTGTTCTTTGGAAGGAATGATGCTAAAGCTGAAACTCCAGTACTTTTGCCAACTCATTCGGAGAGTTGACTCATTGGAAAAGACTCTGATGCTGGGAGGGATTGGGGGCAAGAGGAGAAGGGGACAACAAAGGATGAGATGGCTGGATGGCATCACCGACTTGATGGATGTGAGTTTGAGTGAACTCCGGGAGTTGGTGATGGACAGGGAGGCCTGGTGTGCTGTGATTCGTGGGGTTGCAAAGAGTCGGACCCGACTGAGCGACTGAAGTGAACTGAATCTTTTTGATTAAGATTGCTATTATTACCACTGGTCCCTTGCATTTTCATAACAATTTTGGAGTCAGTTAGTCAATTTCTACAAAATAATTCTGGGATTTTTGATTGGTTTTTCACTGACTCAAGATAAATTTGGAGATACTTTGTATCTTTATAATATTACATCCATGATAGTGGTCTATCCTTTCATTTATTTAGCTACTGTTTCAATTCTTTCAAATTTTATTTTTTTTTAAATTTCTGGTACTGTGGTCTTACCTATAATGTTTTTAGATTTCAAGACACTTTATGCTTTTTATGTCACTACAACTGACATAATTAATTCTTTAATTTTCTCTTACCTTTTTACTAGTCTATAGTTACACAATATAGTTATAGCACTGGCCTTGTATCAGTGTCTTTGTTACACTCAGTTATTACTTCTAATGCTTTAGCTATAAGTTCTTTTGGAGTTTTCTTCATGGTAGTATTGAATAACTGTATGTTGCATTGAAGATACCAAAAATGAGGAAACAGTGAAACTCCCCGGTTACAGGACGACATACCCTTTTCTTTTCTTTTTTTTTTTTTTTGAGAGTGAAACATATAAGTACAGATCAAATTACATATTAATAAAAAAAAGCTGTGACAAACCTAGACAGCATATTTTAAAGCAAAGACATCAGTTTGCCGATAAAGATCCATATAGAAAAAGCTATGGTTTTTCCAGTAATCATGTATGGATGTGAGAATTGGACCATAAAAAAGGCTGAGTGCCGAGGAATTTTTGTTTTTGGATTGTGGTGTTGGAGGAGACTCTTAAAAGTCCCTTGGACGGTAAAGAGATCAAACCAGTCAATCCTAAAGGAAATCAATCGTGAATATTTATTAGAATGACTGATGCTGAAGCTGAAGCTCCAATACTTTGGTAACCTGATGTGAAGAGCCAACTCATTGGAAAAGACCCTCATGCTGGGAAAGATTGAAGGCAGGAGCAGAAGTGACAACAGAGGATGAGATGGCTTGATGGCATCACTGCTTCAATGGACATGAGTTTGAGCCAACTCCAGGAATGACGAAGGACAGGGAAGCATGGCATGATGCAGTCCACGGAGTCACAAAGTGTCGAACATATCTTAGCAACTGAACAACAAGCTTCATAAACCCCTCTGTGAAAGTGAAAGTCACTCAGTCGTGTCCCATTCTTTGCGACCCCATGGACTATACAGTCCATGAATTCTCCAGGCTAGGATACTGGAGTGGGTAGCCTTTCCATTCTCCAGGAGATCTTCCCAATGAAGGGATCAAACTCAGGTCTTCCACATTGCAGGCAGATTGTTTACCAGCCGAGCCACAAGGGAAGCCCAAGAATACAGGAGTGGGTGGACTACCCCATCTCCAGAGGATCTTCCTGACCCAGGAATTAAACCAGGGTCTCCTGCATTGTTGGTGGTTCTTTACCAACTGAGTTATGAGGGGAGCCCCATAAACCCCTTTGGTATATATAAATTCATACATAACTTTTAATATTGATAGTACTGTACTCCCTGTGATATCGTCTTTTGCCTTCTAATATATTTACCAAATAGCAGTTAATATTTACTTATTGCTTAAATGTTAAGAGAAAAAGAGAAAATCTATCAGGTTGGCTCTCTCGGCATAACAGGCCATCTTCTTCTTTTTTTCCCTAATGTTTTTAAAGTATGACTTCACTGTTCTCAGAGGTGTTTAATCCCATTTCATAATCAATGAAAAAGAGCATGGAAAGACGTATTGTTCAGGTGTTTTAACTAAGGTTAAGTGAGACTAGAGAGTCTGCTGGAGACATCCTGATAATTATCTCATTGTCTGTTATGGTGGTTACCACAGCAGTCTGCCTCATGCTTCCTCTTCACAAAATTTCATGTGCTATCTCTTTACTTAATTTTAAATAACAGCAATAAACAGCTATTTCTCAGAAACAAGTGACTGGAAACTAACACTTGGCAAATTCATGGCTCAGCTTTAATCCCCTCCCACCTCCTTTTTTTATTAACTAGACTGTTATACTTAAAATTAAATCCTCTCCTGGGCTCACAGCTGATACTACAAACACTGCTAATTGGACAGACTGAAGTGTGAAACTAAATATATATGTTGTCATTTTACTCAACAGTTTCTGGAAAACGTATTGCAGGTAAATCAGCAGGCGTTAGCAAAGCTTTCAAGAAAGTAAACATGAGCATATTAAACCTCATGATGGATATGTTTTCCTGCCAGAGCAAAGCAAGCATCTGACTTTTGTAACCATTACTGAAGCAGCATAGATTTGTCATTCTGAAAACAAGTGGGGCTTTTACCTTACACAATTTTGAATGTTTTGATTGATTTTTGGATAATAGCCTTCCCAACCATTTTTTCCCCCTCCAGCATTTTGTCCTTTCTGATTGTCCCAAAAGGAGTGCCAAATATCTCCTATTAAGTTATTTCAATATATAGTTTTAAATGTCTTTCATTGTGTTGATTATACAGGAGGATCTTGTGAAATATGTGTTTAATGGCCAAAGCAACAGGATATTTCACATTGTTTTTCATTCTGGAGCCTCAGTGAGATAGAAGCATTGGAAATCAGGTAACTAAATACTCAAATCAGACATGATTAAATGACTGAGCAACTAAGCACAACACAGCAGATACTTAGCAAAGAAAAACCTCATTAGAGTTTCTTTGGGACCCAGGGTGATATCTACTTATGTTGCAGAAACCAGTACTCAAGAACCCAAGTGTCTCACTCGGAGAGTTGAAGGACTCTGGTTTATTATGCCGGTGGGCCCAGAGGAGTTAAAACTCCAAGGTTTGAGCCCCAAACAAAGGGGTTACAAAGTTTTTATACCCGGACAGGCATGATTAAGCAGGTTTGCAGGGACTGGGTGATTGGAAAGAGCAGGACAAGTGTGAGTGAGGTAAGCTCCAGTTCCTAGTATTATAAGTCCCCACTTTCTGAGATTATGTGACCTACATGATCCAGACTTTGCAAGGAGCAAGCTGAGTTACAGAGGCAGAAGGAGCAGGAGGTTATGTAAACTTTTAACTTTTTATCTTCATTATCCCCCTCTTGATGCTTCTATCACTCATTGTAGAAAGCATCATTTCATGTTTTGGTAGGACATTCAGAGCTCCCCATCGTTTAGGGGGCTATATTGAGCTATTATCATTTGTAACTTTATGGATTCAATTTAGGAGGTTATGAACTGGGTAATGGCATGGAGAATACAAGGGCCTAACAAGAGCACCACAAAGAACATGAAGAGAGGAACGGTTAAAGGGAGAAGCCACAATGCCCAGCTCCAGATATTGTTCCAATTACCCCAGGAATTTGCTAGTTCCTCTCTCCTTTTCATGATTCATTCCTTTAGCTATTGGGCCAGGTCCCTGCTTGTTCCTGATTGGTTTATATGAAAGCAGCATTCTTCATTCAAGAAGAGATAGAGTCCTCCCTTTTCAGTTGTCAGTAGGTCTAGCCCTCTCCTATTCTGTAAAACCACCACAGGCAGAGAATCTAGTTGGTCCTATAAGGCCACTAAAGATTTGGCTACTCTCTCTACATCCTCTGTGAAGTCCTTGGATAGTGTCTGGTAGAAGGTAGTTGATGAAGCAATTACTCCTAGTCCCATGCCTATCCCAGTTGTAATTCCCAGACCAGCTAAGTAGGGGTATAAACTGGATGGCTCTTTTTGACTGTGTATGTGTCCACTCATCCTCCCACAAACACAATATGGGGCCACCTCTATCAAGGCCTTTTCTTTATTTGTGGGACAGATGCTTACTTGCAGACAGATGTCTACCAGTCAATTAGATGGGTATCTTCACCTTAGCTTTCCTCAATCCCCAGATGAGGTAAAGTGAGAGTTTGGTTGTTAGAGACAATATTCATCTGGAGATGGAGGAAAGCTAAGGTGAAGACACCCATCTAATTGACTGGTAGACATAAGTAAGCATCTGTCCCACAAACAAAGAAAAGGCCTTGATGGGGGCAGCACCATATTGTGTTTGTGGGAGGATGAGTGGGCCACTCACCTTTGAAAGCTTGATTACATTTGCCCCTGGCTAAACTACCTACAGGTTCAGTTCCTCCATCATTTATAAAGCATTCTGGAGCCTTAAGATAAATTGCCCTTAAGACTGGCCCTTGTAAGGGTGGATCTACAGGAGCTCCCATAGCTGTTGTTTTATTCAATAGTACTGGTATAACTAAGTACTATGGAGCTCCTAAGGATAAGCAAAACCAGCAATCCCTGGCCAGCTGAGGACTGATGTCATTAAGAAGGTGATGAGTTGCACTGAGAACCTGGTATAGACGAGGGTTTAAGGGAGAGTTAACTCTGTAACCTGGGCCATACTGCCATTAGGCAGAGCGTCAATTTTCTAGGGCCAAGTTGGTCCATGATTTCGTTTGTCTGCATTGTTGTCCCTGTCCAGTAGTCTTTTTTTTTTTTTTTTCATTTATTTGGAAGACAGACACCTGTTCTAGGTTGTAACATTTGCATGGCATTTGGGGGTACATGGAGGCACAGGGGCATGATGGCAATGCCATGGTGTTGGAATACTGCCTAGGCTTTGGATCCTCTGGTGGAAGAAAGGTAGTGGCAGCAGGGAGCATAACTGAAAAATATTTTTGGCACCCAGGTCCCCGGATATACATTTCATGGTTATGAAGGCAGTAGGTGATTGACCTATAGGATTGGCTATCTATACATTGTTCTATCTGATGGTTAAGTAAGTGATTTTTCCAAGCGTTGGCTGTAATGTTGACAGGTGTATGAGGGATAAGGAATGACACCATCTGTTTCAGAAAGGGACACCAAAAGGCTGTAAAGCAGCCTGCACATAACCGATAACTGAACACTAGCAAACGGTTTTCTCCCCCTCCTTGGGTTGTCACAGCTATAGCAACTGAGCCTATCATGAAGGGGGTCAGCTATACTGAGAGCGATTTAGTTAGTAAGGCAAATGGATCATAAGAGATATCTAATAAGAATGAGGCTTCCCACTATGGTGAGATAACAGACAGCTAACCGCAGCTTCTGACTCAAATCCCAGCCCTGGGGTGCGACTGAAGCTAGTCCTGTAGTGAAGAGCATAGCAATAATACCAATCAGGGATAGAGGCCAGGTTTGACAATGAAACTCCATTGATATTTTGATAGCCAGATCCTCAAACTTCCACCATGAGTTGACCAGCCAGCTGCTGGAGTGTGGCTGGAGCAAGGCTGAAGAATCCTCAAGCTTCTGCTGTGTGTTGACTAGTCAGCTTCCAGAGTGACTAGAGCAGGGCTTAGTGTCCTTTGTGGATGAGGGCCATTGCTTTTGGAACCAGATCTTGAGGGGATTTTCAGGGTCCTGAAATGCTTTCCAGGTGTTTTAATCACAGGAAGCTGCTGCTTTCTCGACTCTGGTGTGGTGGATCCAAGGGATGATGCCTGTAACTGTAACAGCAGTTGCGGTTGCCAGGACAACCATGTGAGGGCCTGTCCAAACTGGCTGAAGTGGTTATTTTTTCCAGTCTTTAACCCATACCTCATCTCCTGGCTGATAGGGGTGAACCCAATTGCCCAGAGAATGGGTGTCCTTTCTAAGGTGCCTCGGGAGACATGGAGGAAGACTTTTCCCAGTGCCTGAGGATGTTGGGACATCTTCAGGGCAGCTAATTGTTGGGGGTTTCCCTTGAGTTTTCCTATTACTGGGGTCGTTCTCCCATATAAGATCTCAAAGGGAGAATAGCCTGAGGATCTCAGGGTGTATTGGCCAAGGGTAATATGTCCAACCAAGATAACTGGGTCTCCTGACAGAGTTTAGCTAATGTAGTCTTGAGGGTCCAGTTCATGCATTCAACTTTCCCTCAGCTCTGTGGCCTGTAAGCAGTGTGAAGCTTGAGCTGCCTGTCTTGGATGAAACTGCTTTCATCAGTGAGCAGTTCCAGTTCTGGGCTCTGGAGAGGAATGTCCATCAGGTCCAGTCTGCTCGAGTAAATCTCATCTATGACCTCCTCATAGTTACGAGCAGGGGTTCCCGCTTCCATAGGTAAAAAGATGGCAGTGTTCAGCATCTGCAGTCTCGAGTTGGACCCGTGGGTTTTTGCAAAGCAGTCTTTGATAGTGAATTATCCTGGAGTTGGTCAGTCACTTATGCCCCTGGCTGTTCATCAGGGCACTAACAGCATGGGGAACCTTTACATTTATATTTTGTCCTTGAATAAGCTTATCTGCTTCCCTGACCAAAACCGCAAGTGGCAGCTGATGCCTGGAGACATGGCAGCCACCCCATGGCCACTGGATCCAGTCACTGGGACAGGTATGCGACCAGGCTGTGCCATGGCCCAACTGTTTATGTGAGGATCCCCAGTACAGTATGATTTTTTTCATGTACAAAGAGGTTAAAGTCCCATGTCACATCTGGCAGCCCTAATTTTGGAGTGCTGCTCAAGAGTCTCTTATCTCCTTGAAGGCCTTTTCCTGTTCAGGTCCCCACTCCAAGGGGTCCTTACTGGATCCTGCTGTGGCTTTAAACAAAGGCGTGGCAATTTCAGAGAAACCCGGTATCCAGATCCAGCAGAATCTGGCAGCTCTGAGGAACTCATGGACTTCTGTTTTGGGGTTCCGCCGAGGTATTGAACAGATAGGTACTTGACCTCCTGTCTGCAGATCTAAGACTTTTTCCATGACACCTTGTACCTTACGGTGGAGAGTAGAGCCAACAGGGCTTTGGTGCCTCTCCAGCAGTCCCCTTGGGTGGGACTGGTTGCAACAAGTCATCCACGTACTGGATTAGGATGCAGATGAAAGTTTCTTTGGGAAAGGCAGCAAAGCCTGGAGCCAGGGCTTCACCAAACAGGGTAAGTGAGTTTTTCAAGACTTGTGGCAGTTGGGTCCAAGTCAGCTGTGTCTTTCTCCTGGTGTGTGGGTCTTCCCATTCAAAGGCAAACAAGGGCTGGCTGGCTGTTGACACCTGGTGGCAGAAGAATGTGTCCTTGAGATCGAGGCAGGTGAACCAGCTTTCCAGAGCAGGTAAGAGACTCAGTAAAGTGTAGGGATTTGGGACCACTGGATGGACGGTGTTCACTGCAATGTTGACAGTGTGGGGGGTCCTGGACAGGGCGGTAAACATTCCCTCCAGACTTTTTGACTCGTAAGAGTGGAGTGTTCCAAGGAGACTGATGTTCAGTTAAGATCTCGGCATCTCACAGGTGCTGGATGTGGTTCTGAATTCCCAGGCATGCCTCCATGGTACTGGATATTGCTTCTAACAGGAGTGGCTCCTGACCTTAGGTCCACTATAATAGGGGCATGTTTTTTGGCCAACCTGGGGGCCTCTTCTCTGCCCAGACATCAGAGAATTCTTTTAATAGTCTGGGGGGATTTATTTGTTCCCTCCCTGAGGAATAGAGATGCCATTCATCTTCTCTGGGCATGGTCACTACCATCATCAGAGCCAATTGTCTCCCCAGGGTGAGACAGGCTTTCTGGGGCAAAGGTGATTTGTGCCCCCAGTTTTGTCAGTAAGTCTTTACTCAGCAGGGGAATGGGACATTCAGGTAAGCAGAGAAATTCATGAGTCACCAGATGGCCCCCTAGCTGACATGAACAGGGCTTGCAAAATGAGCAGGCTGCCATGTCCCCTGTGGCCCCAACAATAGTTGCTGTTTGGCTTGTGCGGGGAGCCACAGGTGTGGTTACCACAGAGTGCTCAGCTCCAGTATCCACCATAAAAGTCACTGATTGGCCCCCTACTTTCGTAGTGACTGTGGGCTCCCGGGGGCTCAGGATCAGTTAGCCCAGTCTTCCCTAGTCTGATTCTGCTCTGGCCAGGCTTATAAGGTTTTGGATGGCTGGTTCAGGTTGGTACCTTTCTTCGTTGGGTTGACTGAACTTCTTCGACCCTTTAGATATCCCTCTGGGATGAGGGCACTCATTTCTCCAGTGTCCGGTCTCTTTGCAGTAGGTGCACTGGTAGTGGCGTAGTGGTGGTCTCTTCTTAGTTTCCCCTTTCCACAAGGGAACAGTCTGTTTCACTTGATCGGAGCTCCTCAATGCCGCTGCCAGCAGGGCTGCTTTCTGTTTCCTTCTTTAATCTGCTTTTCATTGGGCTTCAAGGTCTAGGTTTGCAAAGACTTTGTTTGCTAACTCCAGGAGCTACGTGGCACTCATTCCAGTGAAACCTCCCAGCTTTTGGAGGTTTTGTTGGATGTCTGCACAGGATTGAGCCACAAAGGCAGCGTTAATCATCCATTGATTCTCGGGTGTCTCAGAGTCTAATGGGGTGTATGTCCGGAGCTCTTCACACAGTCTTTCATAGAAATTGGTGGGAGTCTCATCCACTTTTTGGATTATCATTGTAATTTTGGACATATTGATGGGCTTTTTGGCTCCTGCTTGAAGTCTATGTAGAAGGGCATCAAGGTAGTGACCCAGGGTTTCTTGTCCTTCTCTGGTATTGAAATCCCAATTAGGTCTCATCTCTGGCATCATTTCTTGTGCCCATTTATCTACATCTAAGACCTCTGCAGGTCAGGTGGTGTGCCTCCTCATTTGTCTCGGGCTCCTCTGCTCCAACTCAGCCGAGCCACCAGTCCGGCGGCTCAAGGGGCCAGCGTGGCTGGAATCTTGCTGGGGCTTTCAGAAATGTTGTAGAAACCAGTACTCAAGAACCCAAACACCACACTCGGAGAGTTGGAGAATTCAGGTTTATTATGCTGGTGGGCCCAGAGGAGTTAACACTCCAAGGTCTGAGCCCTGAAGAAAGGGGTTAGAGTTTTTATACTTGGACAGGCATGATTAAGTGAGTTTTCAGGGGCTGGGCAATTGTAAAGAGCAGGACAAGTGTGAGCGAGATAAGCTCCAGTTGTGAGTCCCCACTTTCTGAGATTATGTGACCTACATGATCCAGACTTTGCAAGAAGCAAACTGAGTTACAGAGGCAGAAGGAGCAGGAGGTTATATAAAATTTTAACTTTTCCTCTTCACTTAGGTAACAAGATTTTCTTTTCCAAAATTTTATAACTACATTCAACTTCCAGTTAGACATTATTGACTAACTTTTAATTTAGAAGAGACTCAAGTTAAGGATAATGTTAGTTTTCTCTTCATGACAATCTTGATTCATTTTCTTCCACCTGTGAGAATAAATTTTATAAAAGGCAACATCCAGGTACTCTTGATTTCTGGCTTCCACGTGGTTTTGACCAGTGACATGCACTACCAGAAGACTAGAAAACAGGAGAAGGAAGAGGCTGGGTATTTATTTCCTTTTCTCCTTTATACCAGGTCACAGTTATGTCAGTTGTTGTGTTCATCTATGCAAGACTTAGTCTTTTTGACAGACAGCCCCTTCTCTCAACAGACTCCAAATCACTGTTTCTTGCCCTTGCCCATTCAGCTATAATGGTACTAATGATCCACAAATTTGCTAATCTCTGAGCATCATTCCTCATTGGTTCTGTTAGCCTTGTCCACATATCTATAAATAATTCTTTCTTATACTCTCTAATTAAACTTTTGAAGATGAAATCTGTTTTCTGGTGGACTATTGAGAGAGAAAATAATTGGCAGCAAGGTTGGACTCAAGAATTAAAACCTCAAAATGGAATTCTGGGTTTTCTTGTATGTAATTGAATCACTGCATGGACAATATTGACACTGGTAATTGATATTACATAATGACAACAGATATTTTAAATAATCAACATTGGTTGCATCAGATGAAGAGTCAGTGGAGGGCAAGCCAATTAGAAGACAAGGGAAAAGTGGCACTTAAGAGTTTGTATTTGCTTTTTTTGTGTGTATGATGGCTTTTTATCTAAATAAAAAGATGAAAATGGAATATGAATGGCATGAGTGGACCGTGCTGGTCTGTGCTCATTTATATCTATATGCGTTTTATTTGTCCTTCTTTCCACTGCCATGTGCTTTAGGAGGTTGTCTTCTACAGATTGTACCACTAAATATCTTTGCTACCTGGCTACTATGTTAGTATTATCTCCCTTAATCAAGATTCATCTCTATAAGTTACCTTTCACTGAATTCTTTAAAAGTCTTTGTTGTGCTGTTTCCTGCCATGACACTGACTGATAAGACAAACTCCCCAAAGTACTAAATGGAAGCACTGGATCTTCTTGACTTTGCTCTTTGTAAGTGACATTGTCTTAGGAGACAGGGAGTCTGAAGTTAAGTACTGGTTCCTCTTTCGAGGAATCTTTCTGTGATTCTGTTTTGTTTACTGTTAGCAAAGAGCCCCTATTGTGTGAACTGCACATCCATATCGAAGACTTGGTATGGTATCTGGACAACAGGGGCCTGTTAGCATATGGACTTTATTGTTTTTCTGGGAACAACTGCAGCAAGCTGTTATACTATGAGAAATGAAAATGGCCATATATCATTTTCTAAAAATGGTGAGAAAGAAGAGAACACACTAAGAAATTAAGAGATAATAAAAACTTATATATCTTAGTTCAAGATACTGGATGACTATTGGTAAAGAGAAAAACTGATTCTGACAAAGGTGGAAGTTTCTTAAACTGTCCAGTTTCTGGGAAACATTTCAAATTGCAGGAAAGGGAATAAGCTATGAAAAAGATAAAGACTTTCTTCTACAGTGTTTGAGAATCATAATAGCTTGGGAGAAATCCACTTTGAAGCCTCAGTATTGGCTACGGTGAAAAGAGCCAACAGTGGCAGGAAGGGGACTGTGTACCATTTTTTATATTTGCAGCATCAAAAAGAAACAGTCAACATGGGCAGGTAACAGGTATAAGCTTGTAAAGACCTTAAAGGGAGAAATTTCTCATTAAAATTTCAGTTTTAGTATTTGTAATACTGGTTGAGGGGTCAGAGTGAATACCATTGTGACTGTTAACACTTTTGGTTTGGTTTAGGGATTCTTATTAGAAAAGACTCTGATGCTGGGAAAGATTGAAGGCAGGAGGAGAATGTGATGACAGAGGACAAGATGGTTGAATGGCATCACCAACTGAATGGACATGAGTTTGAGCAAGCTCCAGGAGATGGTGAAGGACAGGGAAGCCTATCATGCTACAGTCCATGGGGTCACAAAGAGTCAGACATGACTGAGCAACTGAACAACAAAGGGATTCTGTTATACGTATTGACTGTTATAGAAATATATTGAACCACTACTGTGTGCCAGAAGGTGTATGACACTTGATATACTTTATTTCATTAATGCTAATAACTTTTCAAAGTACTTCTATGCTTATTTTATATATAAATAAACTGAATATGAGTAAATTTTATTAACTCACCTAAGTTACAGACCTATTAGGTCCGCAAGTCTAGACTCAAAACTTATTCTCAGAAGTCTACACTCAAAACTTATTCTTAGCATATAATCAATTCTCAACATTCTCACTGGCTAAGTTCCAATATTGGTCAGAGATTGTGTTTTAGAATAAATTTCTTTCCTTTCACTGTAATGTTACCCTTGGGTTTTTTAAATATTTTATTTCTTTTCCTTTTTTTTTCATATAGCAACTATATGCATCTTCCATCCCAGGTGGAATGAGGACAACTTCAGAAAGGCTGAGGCCAACCCATAAAAAGAAATAGAGCAAAGAGAACAGAAAGTGAAAGATCGGACAATAGCTTAATAGCTTTTAGGCAGGATTCAGGCAAAATCTAGTTGGTTTGCATTGTTTTCTTCAGTTGGTCTCTGGTATGTTTCTGTCACCTGTGACAAAAGAATGCCAACTGTGAATTTCTGAGAAGATAATGATCATTATCTTGGGAGTCTGAAACATTAGCCTAATGACATGCTAATTAAATTGGCCTCTTTTTGCTGGTGGACTGGCTTTTGCATTGATTTTATTCTTTAGATATTTCCCAGTTTATGAAAACAAGAAAGCAAAACATTTTTCTTTGTAATTATTACCAAACACATATCTTATTGATAAGATACTTTAAAATCTTTCCTGTGATTTAGCATAGAACTCTAATATATTCCTAGGATTAGAGTTCTTTATGAATTTTTACCACTTAAAACCTTTTCTAGGGGATGGACCTTCTATTCATGAAAATACCAAACCTGTGCCTAAGGCTTCACTCTCCAATTTCAGGCCTTACAATTGACACCTGATTTTTGTCTTCCTGTATCTCCAAATAGCATCTCCTGAATATCTTATTACCTTTGTCCTTCCCCTTCTACTAGTCTCAACACAGTCAAACTTTCTATGATATATTTTGGATGTGAGCCCATCTTTTTCAACTCAACTACTATTAACTGCTGTTGACTTTATATCTTTTGTGCATGCCATGCCTAACTGGTTAAGTATTATTGCTCTCTGCTTTTCTTCTCCTACTCCTGACTCTTAATCTGACAGTTGCTGTTTCCAATCTCCTGGATCAACAATTATAACATATAATGCACTTTTGCCTCCATGCAATTCTTCCTAATATTCTTTTGGCAAGGAAAAAACATTATGGCTAGTCTTTTTTGCTAATGGAAGAGAAACATGACATTAACTTCTAAGATGGGTTTTAACAAAACATATTGAGATTTTTTCTACCCCATCAACTTATAGACTAAACAGGTGTGTGTCAGTGTTTGTGAAAACACTGATCTTCAAAAAGTTATGAGTGAGAGTTGGATCTGATAACACAAATTAAATATTCAATTTATAAACTATTCAATTGGCTGCTAAAGGAAGTGTTGGCCAGGAAAATAAGGCAGTGTTATCAGATCCCAAAGTTATTATTTTTTAGGCCACTTAAAAGAATGTGGTTAGAGGAAGAAAAAGTTAAATGAATCTTAAATCCCTTGTCCACATCTACTTTTTAAAGATTTAGACTATGATAGAATAGCAGATAATTTTTCAAAGGATTACTCTATAGAGGGTGGGACTATAAGTCCTACTCCCTTTAAGCCAACCAAAATTGAGGAGTGGCTATCACCCTAAGCTTTATGAAAGGGGTTTCACAGATACTGTCCAGAGGGCTTGGCGTATGTCTCCACTAATATCCAGATGTTAGTGGATCCATATACAATTCCACAAGGAAATGAAGGCATTAAGGGATAGGCTAGTTCTCTGTTACCCTGTGAGCAAAAGTAGAGGTGGCTTTGCTGGATCAAACATGACCAAATGGGAGAGAGAGAGCCATCCTGCCTGCAATAACTTCTGAAGTGGGAACGATAGTCAAATTAAGAACAGGGTGCATTTTAAACAGTTATAACAGCAACAGAAACAACAGTAAAAACAAGATCTGAGTGAGGTCTTGCACAGATCATGGAACATGCAGTTTGTTGTTCTTGGGGAACAAAGGAATCTAGGAAAGGACTAAAGAGCAAAGGAGTCACATTTAAACATCTGCTCTGCCCAGAAGGTACATAACCAATATGAAAGAGAAAAACAAAATATAGTGAAGCAAGGGCTTCTTCCATAATGTGGTTGGGGTCTCATCCAATCAGCTGAATGCTTTGAAAGAAAAACACTGGATCCTCCAAGGTAGAGGGGATTCTGCTTCCAGAGGACTTTGATCTCTAGCTGCCATGTCAACTCTTCCCTGGGTCTCTAGCCTCCTGGGCTGTCCTGTAGTTTTCAGATTTGCTAGTAATATGGGGTTACACAGAGTCAGGCACAGCTGAAGTGACTTAGCAGCAGCAGCAGCAGTACCCAAAATACAGTTAGCCAGGTCATTAAAATAAATTTCCCTCAGTCTATGTAGATGTATACCTTGGTTTTATTTCTCTGGAGAAGCCTGACTAACATCTATCCAACTTCTGAATCTATTCAATTTTCTTCATCTGACCATGGATAGACGGCAGAAAATGAACCTATACTTTTTTTTTTTTTGTTAACTTGATGAGGTAAGGAAATGGAAACATGAGAAATGGAAGAAGGACAACCTTCACTTTCGCCAGGTTCTCACTAATTAAAGGACTCAAGTGATGGAGATGATATTTACTTTATATCAGTTTTGATTAATATTTGGACATGGACTTTTTTACAGACCTTTTTAATGAAGAAAGAAAGTTCATTCAGAAAGAAAATTTCTCTTATAAATGTACAGTTGGTTCAATCTTTAAAAATGGAATTCAGTTATGCAACTGCCATCTAAATTAAGAAACAGAATGTTAGCAGTATAATTTCAAGGGTAGAAACAAACAAAATACATTTGCTTTCTCATTATAACCTGTGATTCATAATTATTTAACAGAAAGGTTGTAGAGTTAATATTTCCATCTGATTCTTCAAAATGCAAAAAGAGCAAAGTGCATGCCCATGTGTGTTTTTGTGTATGTGTGTGTATTCAAATAATAAAATGCTAGCATTTAAATTAAGGATTTGATTTTATGCTTTAGATCTCTTCTGATAATATATGCTACATGTTCAACATAATGTTCAAAGTGAATTCAAATATCCCTTATCACAATTTTTGCTAAATTCAAACATTTTTTAATTGTGGTTCATGGGGTCACAAAGAGTTGGACATTACTGAGTGACTGAACTGAAAACTGAACTGAACCATTATTTCTCTCAGCCAAACAAAACACGTGTCAATTCAGTAAAACAACTACTGTGAATTGAAGGCAGAAATTCAGTGAATCATAATTTATTTTCCTGATTTTCATTGAATTGGCTTAATTGCTTGAATTGACATTGACATGAAATGTCTTGTCACCATATAGAAATAGCCTCTTAATTTACAGATCAAGCTTTCTTTTTCTTATCCTAGGTAGTATTGTTAGGGGAAGCACACTGACTGAGACCGCTCACCCTGGCCAGGCACCATAGTAACCATTTGCATGAGTTGTTTTATGACAGGAGATCCTGATAAGGAATACAGAACTAATAAGCCACCACCAACTGGAAGAGTTCGGGAAAGGTCTAAAGGAGACACCATGTGTCCGTCCACTTCCCAGAATCCCTCTCACTAGCATCCATCTTGGCTGAGCAATGAGTGCGCCACCAGGAAAGACTCTGAATTAGAATGATTGGCCAAAGACCACCCAATCCCCATCACCATAAAACCCGTCATTGCAAGTCACGTGGCAGAGCAGTTCTCCTGGGTTCCCTTACCCTATTGCTCTCTACCCTGTGCCCTTTCCCAATAAAATCCCTTACTTTATCAGCACATGTGTCTCCTTGGGCAATTTATTTCCAAGTGTTAGACAAGAGCCCCATTTTGGGCCCTGGAAGGGATCTGCCTTCCTGCAACAGTATTTAATAATTGTTACTGTGTGGTTTTCTATTGGTGTAATGTGATAATTAAAGTAATTAAAGAAAAATCGCTTTTTCAAAAGACAGAACACTATAATCCATCATAAATGAGTAGTAAGTGTCCACTATTTATTAACTGGTTCCCATAATTAATTATTTAATCAAGGTATGGCTTAAAATCCCTAACAACAAATTGAATTTCATGTCTACAAATATCTCATGCTGATTTAGGAAACCTTTTCTAACAAATTTCTGCGTATTTTTAAAAACCCCAAGCAAGTTTTGGATTGTGAGTTTTCATTAAATTTAAGCCCTATGAAAAGGTAGCAAAGAATAAATCTGTAAATTGCCTATTAGTTAGCATAGCTCCAGGCACACAGGCATATTTATTAAATATTGTTTGGTAATTTCATGCTGGAAATGAGGAAATTAATAATATATAGCACAGTAATTGTGGCTTTAATATTTTTATGAAAATACATAAATTGGGTAGTAAAAATAACATTTACTATTATACAAATGTTTACGGAATGCATTCATATTTTCCAGTCCATTTTCTATTATTATACCATTTTACAGATGAATAAACAGGCTCAGTAAGGTATTACCATTGCAGGATCTATGCTCTGTTCACATTATAATAAATGAGATAGTTTTATTTTAATTAGACAGACTCACTATTGTTTCCCTAGTAGCAGCGCAAAGTAACAGGTGCCTCAACTACAAAGGCTGCAGGATGAGGACAGGAAGAAAACAATTCCTAGCTTAAGGCATTGAATTAGCCCATTTCTACCTAAACAATTACTCTGTTTACTAAATGTGAGTTGAGACTCAAATCCTAGCATTAAATGAATTCTGGTTAATTTACAAATTCCAGGGGAAAAAAACAATGGAGAAAATGTAGGAAATGTCAACCTGGTTGTGGATTTATTCCTCTAATTTTTTGCACCAATTGAAATGGGCTGGAGTTGTAATGGAATTAGCCCAGAAATGAGAATTTGCACAGTACTAATTTACAGACACTGGTATAGTCCAGTCTGTAAAACCATCTTTCTTCCTCTAGTTCTGATTTATGTCTGGTCCTTAAGAAGTATGGAACATTATGTTTCTAAACATGCAGTTTTTTTCATCTAAGTTATAGAATGAGACAGAAATTCAATGTTCTGTGGAATGCTTTTTTTTAAAGGAATTGCTTTACAATGGTATGTTGGTTTCTGCCACACACCAGTGCAAATCATATATGTATGTCCCCACCCGCTTGAGCCTCTCTCTCACCCTGACTCTGCGGAATGCTTTACACTTTAATTTTATTATAAAGCAATCTGTTGAGGATATTAGGTGTAGGTATTCTGCTAAATTGTATGCTACACTGTCAAAGAGGAAAATAGTATAATTAGCAAGATAAATAGCTTAGCAAAGTGACATTCATAAAATAAATAAAATAAATATACAAATACCCTTGAAGGGTTAGAAAGTGTTAGTCGCTCAGTTGATCCAACTCTTTGCAAACCCACGGACTGTAGCCTGCTAGGCTCTGTGCATGGGGATTCTCCAGGCAAGAATACTGAAGTGGGTTGCCATTGCCCTCCTCCAGGGGATCTTCCCAACCCAGGGATCAAACCCAGGTCTCCCACATTGCAGGTGGATTCTTTACCATCTGAGCTACTAGGGAAGCCCCAAATACTCTTATATATTCCTTGTGACTCAAATGGTAAAGAATCTGCCTGCAATGAGGGAGACAGATTCAATCCATGGGTCGAGAAGATTGCCTAGAGAAGGGAATGGCTACCCCCTCCAGTATTCTTGCCTGGGAAATTCTATGGACAAAGGAGCCTGGTGGGCTACAGTCCATGGGGTCTCAAAGAGTTGGACATGACTGAGCTACGAACACTTTCACTTTCATATATACAATTAGGAGTTATAAAATATAATGAAAAAGTGATTATTGTCTTAATAAATTTGTAAGACCCATATAAGTCATGGTAAAACATATTTATTAAGTAAAATTTGGGGCCCTGGTGAAGATGGTTACCAAATTACAAGATGAGACAATAAATTTTATTTCTTGCATGAGAATCCAGTGATTTCAGGGCCACCCAGAGGAAAGAAATTAAGCGACAATAAATGCAATCAAGAATATTTTTTAAAGTAGGTAGATAATGGGGGCTCAGTTCAGTTCAGTTGCTCAGTCTCATGTCCTACTCTTTGTGACCCCATGGACTGCAGCATGCCAGGCTTCCCTGTCCATCAGCAACTCCTGGAGCTAACGCAAACTCGTGTCCATCAAGTCGGTGATGCCATCTAACCATCTCAACCTCTGCCATCTCCTTCTCCTCTCACCTTCAATCTTTCCTAGCATTAGGGTCTTTTCCAATGAGTTAGTTCTTTGCATCAGATGGTCAAAGTACTGGAGTTTTCGTTTCAGCATCAGTCCTTCCAATAAATACTCAGGACTGATTTCCTTTAAGATTGACTGGTTGGATCTCCTTGCAGTCCAAGGGACTCTCAAGAGTCTTCTCCAATACCACAGTTCAGGAGCATCAATTCTTCGCCATTCAGCTTTCTTTATAGTCCAACTCTCACATCCATACACGACTACCAGAAAAACCATTCTTTTGGATAGACAGACCTTTGTTGGCAAAGCAATGTCTCTGTTTTTTAATACACTTTTTAACGGGAGTTACAGGCATATATTGCTAAAGTTATTTTGTTTTAATAACAGGGTAGACAACTCAATTTTGTCTTTTTACACACTTCATGAGGTTCTCACAGCAAGTGTACTAGGGTGATCTGTCATTTGCCACCTCCAGTGGATCACATTTTGTCAGAACTCTCCAATATGACCCATCCATCTTGGGTGGCCCTATATAGCATGGCTCATGGCTTCACTGAGTTTAGCAAGACCCTTTGCCACAAAAAGGCAGTGATCCATGAAGCTTACATAATAAAATATATTCATTTCCTTAGCAACAGTTAATTTTATTATTGTTATAGCTTATATATCACATTCAACATTTTAGAGCCCTCCAGGTTCTTGTTAATGAAGCAAACAAAGGAAACAGATATGTAGGTTTTAAGTGATTCTGAAAATTGCTTAGTTCTTTCCCAATCAGTGTAATACCTAAGTAAAGAAGCAGTACAATGTTTCTCACTAGAGTGAGGTTCAAAATCACCCAGGAAACTGGTTAAAACACAAATTGCTAGAGTTTCTGATTCAGCTGATGGTTTAGAGATGGAACAAAAATATGCACTTCCAAAAGCTGCAGATGCTGCTAGTCCAGGGACCTCACTTTTTGGACCACTGAAGGAGAAACTGCTCTGAAGTAAAGAATGCTAGGTTAAAAAATTAATTTCATCCCTTATTGGTACTGCAGAATACTTAGTCTGCTTGGTATCAAATCTATTCTAACCTTATTTTCTCAATTGTGAAAAAGGGAAAATTATACCTATAACAAAGCATTGTTGTGAGATTTAAGTTAGACTAATACATATTGAAAACACTTAACACAGTATCTGAAAAATGACAGATTATACAATAAATATGATTTCCCATTTTCTCTGTAGTAATGGATATTTCAGTGTTTTTCACTGTATCTTAACTTTCTTTTCCATTCCATTTATTAATGATTTCCTGATAATAGGTTTTAAACATGAAATACTTTAAGTACTGAATTTAAAGTATTAGAAAACTCTTTCCTAGGTACAGTAAGTCTCCTATATACAAATGAGTTCCATTCTGAGAGTGTCTTCATAAATCCAATTTGTTTGTAAGTCCAACAAAGTTAGCCTGGGTACAGTCTGTACTGTAATAGGTTTATAATAAAATAATGCATAAAAATAAACAAAAATAGAGAAAACATTTTAAATCTTACAGTAGAGTACCATGAAAAGTACAGTAGTGCCATATAACAGCTGGCAAACAGGGGCTGGGATTGAGTGAGCAGGCAAGAACAGTTACCAACTGGAGGGGAGAGAGGAGGTGGGAGATGGTAGACCTGAAGGATTGTAAGCAATAGGAGAAGGAGGGCAAGCTGCAATGTCACTCATGCCTGATGTTGACGGCACAGGTTCTGGTTCCTTATTGGAGATTCAGTTCTATCTACCCTCTTGAAAAAATGATCCAGTGATGTCTGGTTAAGAGCTCCTTTTTCCTCTTCACAGATGATGTGATAGCACTGGACTGCATTCTGAATGGCTGCCGCAGTCTTCATGTACTGCGCTGTTTGGGTCCTGTACCTCGAAAATTAACAATGTCTCCTTTATTTTCCAAATAAAGAAAATCCCCTTGACATTTCTTGTGCTGTGAGTCTCTTGGGTTCTTCAGTTACATCTTCTTCCTCTTGTCTCTCTTTGTCCTTTCTCTGAGACTCCAATTCCATTAAGTCTTCATTAGTGGTTCAGACTTGATTAGTGGCTTGGACTTCCCTGGTGGCTCAGATGGTAAAGTGTGGGCCTACAGTGTGGGAGACCTGGGTTCAATCCCTGGGTCGGAAAGATCTCTTAGAGAAGGAAATGGCAACCCGCTCCACTATTCTTGCCTGGAAAATCCCATGGGCAGAAAAGCCTGGTAGGCTACAGTCCATGGGGTTGAAAAGAGTCAGACAGGACTTCACTTTCACTTTCACTTTCTTTCTTCATTAGTAAGCTCCTCACGTTGCATAGCAAGGGGTGCAATGATCTTGATCTTGCTTTTGCAGATCTTCCTTGAAATAAAGATACTGTACTACTGTACTGTGCAGTAAAGTATATGAGCACACAAGCACTTGTAGAGGATGCACGCATGTGACAAAGCACGTGAACTAATTTACATGATTGAATATGCAAACGCAACTTTGCATCTTTGAAAGTTTGCCACTTGAAGGTTTGCCCGTAGGGGACTTAATATATAGGAAAACTAATTACTTAAAAAGTTTCAAGAGTGTTCTTCAAGACTGTACAAATTTGAAAATTCAAGTTTTATCATAGTTGTTAAACCCGAAATATGTGTAGAATATTGCATCATTATAGACTCTATTTCTTCCGTTTCCCTACCACTCATAAGACTTCTAAATGATTTTTTCAAATATTCTGGGTATCAATTGATTATATTACTACATAAAGAAAAATTTGGAAAAAAAGTTTTGCAAATTAATAAATTGATGGACCTGTCATAGACACAGAAGAAAATTTTATTTAGGAACTTACACAAAGCTTGGGCTTCCCTGGTAGCTCAGAGGTTAAAGCATCTGCCTGCAATGCGGGAGAGCTGCGTTCGATCCCAGGGTTGGGAAGATCCCCTGGATGAAGGAAATGGCAACCCACTCCAGTATTCTTGCCTGTAAAAATCCCATGGACAGAGGAACCAGGTGGGCTATACTCCACGGGGTAGCAAAGAGTCGGACCTGACTGAGCGACTTCACTTCACACAAACTATATTTTTAAACTATTGCCATTTTTATTTAGTAATTGATACACTTGTTTTAAAAACAGAAAATAATTTTCACAAAAAGAAATTATATTTTCTACTCACTATAAATATATAGTTTATGTCTTCATTGATGTTTCTTTGTCTTCTGTGTGTGTGTATTAAGACAACAGAGAGAGAGGATAGGCTTTCAGCTTGTTGGACTGGGGTCAGTTTTAAACTAGTAAATTTGAAAAAGTCAGTTTAATCAGGGAATCTTAAAAGTACGTTATTTATATCAAACTAGTTTAGACATACATGTTTACTGATTCAGCCACACTCTAATGTAGGGCCAAGGGAAATTCATAACACTTAAGCTGACTGGATGAAATTTCACTCTGTTATCTCATAAGCCATACTCTTATTGCATGCTCTAGAATCCCAGTTTTAGGTTTTAAGATGGGTGGAATGTTAGAGGAGAAGCATTCTGGAGTTTTATTACTTGTTATAATATTTTAAAGATGTTTGTAAAATTGTTTATGATATTTTAAAAGTTGTATTTACTGGGACTTTGCAAAACATTCAACTTAGAACTCATAGGAGTTGAAAATTTTCATATTAGTATTTTATAATATCAGATTACATAGTATCTTATTAAATTATATCATCAAAATAATGAGTACAGCTGTTAAAAACAGTGTTAGGAATAAACACAAGGGACTTGCCACTTATCTGGTGGGTGAAGAAAGGTAATATATACTCCTTGTTTTGCTACAATATATGATGATATTTTTTAAATTGGACCCTGATGCTAGGAAATATTAAAAGCAAAAGGAGAGATTAAACATGGCAGAGAATGAGATGATTGGATGGTATCACTGACTCAATGGACATGCCTTTGAGCAAACTCTGGGAGATAGTGAAGGACAGGGAAACTTGGTGCTGCCATCCATGGGGTCGTAAAGAGCTGGACATGAGAAAAAAAAAAAAAAAAAGAGTTGGACATGACTTAGCGACTGAACAACACAACAAGGTAGAAAATCAATATATCAAAAATATTTCATGGTTATTGATACTTATTGTACTATAACCCCTCACTTTTAAAATTCCTAATTTTGATTAATCTCCCTCGTTGTTGTTTATGTGTTGTTGATTAACTTCTGAAAGTGCATGGATATATATTTCAACGTCTCATGTATTTGTGAATGTTTTTCCAGTGTAATTTGTGAAAAGTGAAAAAGTGAAAGTGTGAGTCGCTCAGTTGTGTCCAACTTTTGGGACCCCTTGGACTGTAGCTCACCAGGCTCCTCTGTCCATGGAATTTTCTAGGCAAGAATTCTCTTCTAAAGGGGATCTTCCTGACCCAGGGATTGAACCTGATCTCCAGGGATAAAGTCGGTCTCCTGCGTTGCAGGCAGATTCTTTACCATCTGAGCCACAGGGAAGCCCTGTAACTTGTATACAACGGTTAATTCAGCTCTGTTAAGCCAAATAAATATATTTATTTCAAAAATATTTCCTTTTTGTAGCTCTATAGAAGAGGAAGTGTTATCTTTTGACTTTAGGTGTTGCCATGGATATGTTTAATATACATTTCTTTGTAGATTCATTACTTTATCTTTCTGGATTATTATAAATACTTGCAATATATAAATATTCATACACATACTTCTACTTATTTTATATTACTTGTTTAAATCAACAGTGTAGTTGTGTTTAAATTAATTCTGCTACGTATTTAGTTATAGATGCTAATCTTTCTTGAGAGATGATACACTAAAGTGCTTTAGAGAACAGACTGCAGAGTCTGACAGCCTCAGGTTTAATCCTTTCTATATCAACATAGCAACTTTGATCTGAAGCAGTTGATCTCTTGGTATGTTGGTTTTCTTGTCTCTAAATGGGCATGATAATCCTAACTCTCAGCCCTAGAGTTCTGTGAGGCTTAACTGAACTAATGAACAAAT
Organism: Ovis aries; assembly: GCF_016772045.2. Taxonomy (NCBI): domain Eukaryota; kingdom Metazoa; phylum Chordata; class Mammalia; order Artiodactyla; family Bovidae; genus Ovis; species Ovis aries. Next base: position 19,471,951 of record NC_056055.1, read on the forward strand.
TTGTCCAGGGCAAGTTGACCGTGGCAAGCAGAATTTAAGCGACAAGCACAATGTGACTATAAGCTTTAACTTTACTTCTTTGCCTCGTGAAAACTTATTTTCTCAAAATTATTTATTCCCTTCGTACGCAGTATTCTTGATCTGTTCTTGAGGCCTCTAAGCTATTTTCTAAAGATTGAAATTTTCTCTCTGATTTGAATTTTTACAGTATCCAGACTTCTGTTTGCTACTTTCTTTGAAGTTCTTAATTGGTAATTGTGTTTTTAATTTTTATGCTCTTTTTATGTGTCAAATCTTCCCTCTCTGTGAGTGTATGGTTTATTTAAAAGTAACTGTATTTTCTCAAGCCCTTTGCATCATATGAATTTTAAGTTTCCTTCAATTTAGAACTTGTTTGCAATAAATATTTCAAGACATAACAGTAGAATCCGAAGAATGATGCCCAAATGCCAGAAATGTCAAAGACTTAACAATCAATAGATATGCAAATGAAATTAAAGAATGAACTGAGTCATAAAACATAAAAAAATTTAAAAAGCAAAGAAATTAATGGACTTGCTGGCAAAATAATTAAAGCCAAGCTCCACAAGCTCCACTAAAACTTGGAAGAGGCAGTGAAAGAAATGCTGGTGCAAATTCCAGTTAGTGGAATTTCTTGCCTGGAGAATCCCACAGACATAGAAACCTGGCAGACTACAGTTCATAGGTTGCCCAGAGTTGGACATGAATGAAACGACTTAGCATGCATGAATGCACTCTAGGCATATGGGATCTTAGTTACACAATCAAGGATGGAACTATAGCTCTCTGTATTGGAAGCAAAGAATCTTAACCACTAGACTGCCAGGGACGTCCCCCCATGTAGCATTTTTGAGTGAAATTTATCTTTTCAAATTAGGGACTGTTAACAGAATTTAAGCAGATTTTTCTGCACTAAATTCTTGATATAAATGAAATTTTAGAGTTAGCTTTTGATGACTGATTTATATGTTCCCATCTGTATTATGTCTAGATATTGTTTACAATTTCTGGAATGTGGTTGGCCCTGTTCCTAGTTTCTCCTTGATTTTAGCATTCCATTGACTAACTGAGTGTGGAAATGTGTATAAATGTACTGGATGTTTCTGTTCAAGTCACTGCATTTCCTTGAAGTCTCATCCAGCTACTTCAGTCTTCCACATTCAGCTTTATCTCTATATTGGTCTATTTTCTAAGCAATTTGTTTTGATATATTGCTTTATAAAAATGATTCTTGAATTTCATTTAGAACAAATAAATAAAAAATTTCCTAAAATGCAGTTCTCACTACTGTGGTAAATTCCCCCCACCCCCCATACTAGAATTAATATTTTAAGTTTCTTACAATGAAAAATATTTTTATAGGCCTGTTGTGTTATTAAGTGATTATTGTATCTGTTCATAGATTGCACAACGGCTGCATGTGTACACCTCATTTATGTCAGTAAGCAGGGTCAATGATATATTTTTGTTCTCCCTAACAATATGTTAATAATTTTTGCTAAAAGAACTTACAGTTTTTAAGCAGAAATGAGGTTAGGAGGGTGGTGAAGCTGGACCTTCATAAGTACTACCAAGTATTTGGAATCATTTATCTCAACTTTTGGAAACAAGAAAGAACAACCTGATTCTGTTGCTTAGTTGTCTAATTATATGTGGACAAATATATTTCTACAGCTTTTCAAAAGTTCTATAGAAGAAATTTTTTAAACCAGGGCTATCAGATTGAAATATGAAAGTCACAAATATGAGCCATATATGCCATGGAACGTTTTCTAGTCATCACATTAAAAAACAAGTAAAGTTAATATTAATAATGCAAAAATTAATATTTTATTTATCTAACATATTTAAAATATGTAATCAACATTAAACACTGATGAGATTTTACTCTTTTTAAAATACATATTCAGTGCAGTCTGGTATGTATTTTATATTTACAACACATCTCAATTTTGTCTAGCCAGATTTCAAGGGCATAATTGCCACAAGTGGCCTGTGGCTCCCATACTGGACAGTGAAGTTTTAAATCCTTACTAGAAAGAATGGATAAAGTACAGAAACCAAGATATACTTCTTCTTCACATGTTTCTGTTACTCACTTCATATTCCAGGGAATAATCCATCATTCCTTGTCTTCATCTGCTGTAACCATGTGGCATTAATTGGTATTATAGTCCTCAAAGTCATACAGTGTTTTTCTCAGGGAGGTGGGAGAGGCTGTGAGATAATAAAAGAATCTTAAAGCTAAACGTTGTGTTCAAGGAGTTTTGAGTCACCTGATGTGAAGAGCTGACTCTTTGGGAGAGATCTTGATGTTGGAAAGATTGAGGGCAAGAGGAGAAGGGGACTACAGAGGATGTAGTTGGCCGACATCATCAACTCAGTGGACATGAGTTTGAGTAAACTCAGGGAGACAGTGAAGGACAGGGAAGCCTGGCATGCTGTAGTCCCGGGATCTCAAAGAGTTGGACACAACTTAGCAACTGAACAACAAAGCAAAACAAAACAAACCAGAATAAAACACTAACTACCTTTCAGTCAGGGACACATGGATCTGTCCCTCTGATAAGTATAAATATGAGAAAGAGTGCTATAAAAGGTGTGATTAAAAATGCCTTACTATGTTTTCACTGAAGTGCTTGTTCTGCTTCAGGACTCCAACCTCACTTTGATTAGGGAATGTTCCTCTTTGGGACTGGCAGATAATTAATTAATATACTTATTTTCTAATGCTATTGCAATAGTGTGTTTCCACCTATTGCTTCTGCAAGTGGTTCAATAGGAAAAGAAACAGGAAACATAAACATGATCTGAAAGGCTCTATCATAATTTTTAATAAGCTAGAAAAAACACTTATCATATGGAAAGATGACTTGTTGCAATACTTATTTCTATGTTTTTTTTCAAGTTTAGTGACCATGTAATGATTATCTTTGCTACCTTTTCCTTTATCCTGAACAAATATGTAATCCCTTGCTCAACTAGTAAAACATATGCTAATCAACATTGTTTAGTGGTTATCTAATATTACCTTCTAATTCTTCTTTTTTTAAGTTTTAAACATCTTGTTCATTTTACTTTCATTATGTTTATCCATAGAGAAGTGATATTCAGGAAACTTCTTTCTCAATAAAATACATGAGTATGTAACAAAAGAAGTAATTATTCAATGAATTAATCATACCATTATGTTTGGTAATCAGGCATGTTATATCATTTCTTTGATGTGAACCTCAATTGGGAACAATCTATCTTATCTGTCATTGCATTGAATTTTATTAAAAATTAAAAGTCTCGAATCTGTAATGAAGTTAAAGATCAAGGACATGTCCAATAATATTTTATTCACACTGCAGCTGTGCTTTGGCCTTTACATACTTTACCTGCATTTTGAGATTAAAAAATCCCATTTTAGACTCAGATCTTTATACAGAAGCAACTCAGAAATAATAGTTTAATCCTTACATATTTTTATCAAATATTTAAAAGCAAACTCTTTATTAATGACTATGTGATACATTTAGCAAGATGATCAGAAGTGACACTATAAAAATATTAAGCAGCATTTTAGTGTCTATAAAATAAAGTACAAAACAGTACTAGATCTCTAATAAGAACCTATAAAAGTCTACTCTGGTGTGATATCATGGGAAAGGACAAGATTATTTGAAAACTGACTTGAATGAAGAGTGTGCCACAGACAGCATGAGATTTGAGCAACGCACTCCAGCACTTTTGCCTGGAAAATTCCATGGACGGAGGAGCCTGATAGGCTACAGTCCATGGGGTCGCAAAGATTTGGACACGACTGAACCACTTCACTACTTCTTCTTTCATGGGCTAATCCCCAGCCAAGTATGCCAGTACTTTAATTTTTATTTTTAAAAGTTGTTTTAAATTATATACCCTAAAGTCTGGGAATCCTGCTCTAAATTAAATTACAGAAATTTTTCTTTAATGGATGGGAAAAACTCACTAATTTTCCAGCCTGCATTACAGTTCTTGAGGCTGCCTATCTGTTACTTTCTAAGAGAAGATCAGTTTACAAACATTGTTTGATTGCAAAACAAAAAAAAATTCTGAAGAACAGCATCTTCTCTAAAGATTAGTTATGATAGTTGCTTCGTTTACTCACCACTTCTCATCAGGGATGGCTTTGAATCTCAAATTGGTCTATGTCTTTTTTAGGGCTTCAAACAAACCTGACCCAAATGAGTATAACTAGACAGCTAGTGTGGAGAGGACTTCAATTAAATGTTTATGAGCAGGAAAAAGCAGATGTTATCTAATAACACCTGTTCAAGGAACAGTCTGGGGGAAACCTGTAGCCTTTTGGCTGTACCTGCTGAAAACATCTGGAGTGGCCACCCTTACATTCAGATGCACATTGGCATCTGTGTCAAGTAACATATATCACACATAAAATCAATAACAACATGCCATTTTGTACAAACCAAATTTTTTAAGGAACCTACCACATTTCTTATATGCTATTTTCTGATCAAGTTTTCATATTAAACTTGTCACTATCCAGTAAAAAATCTTTGATAAATTTAATGAATTAAGATAAATGTTCCAGTGCATCATGTTCACTTATATAATTTATATATAAAAATCTGCCTAATTCAGCTCTCAGAATGTTATGTTTTGCCCCAAGCTGATAGTGATGGCAGGGAGGTCAGAGTCGCATCTTTTCCCATCCTCAGCTCTACATCTGTCCTTGTTAAGATCAAAGGGAATCTTGAGTGCTAACTGTGCCTCTGTAGGATGAGTCAGCCTGGCTGTTTCTGGAGTTCCATGGACAAGTATACAGCAGAGGAACATAGCGGGTGGAAAATAAACTGCTAGTGAATCGTTGACGCTGCAGATATGCCTTCTTTAAAAAAATATTTTTGAAAAGCAGCAGTGTAATGTTGAAGTTTACCTAAGGGAGTGGGATTACCATCCCTACTGCAGTTTCTGTCTCCATGCTACTTACTGTGTGGTTTCTGAGGGCAGCACCCCCATCGCATGACAGCTTGTGAGAATTGTAAAATGAGAATGTTTTGAACAAGATCCTAAGGTGATTCATATATATATTAGTTTAAGAATCACTGTTGGGTCCCATATTTTCCATCTTCTAAATTCCAGCTCATATTAGTTTCCTTTATTCTTGCATGCTGAGATTGTGTACCCATTGATGGCATATATTCTGATCCTCTGACTCTAGGGTGTTTGTGCTAAGATGTAGCATAAATAACTTGTGGTGATAAAAGTTTATCTCTTGATTAATCTCATTTTCCCCATCCTTCTTGAGCAAGCCTAATTTAGACCATTGCTACAGTTCAATGATCATTACAGTGAAGTTTCCCAAGTAATTAATATCCATCCTTCTCATAAGCACAGCTTCACAATGTCATGAAACTTAGTCCTGTGAACATGTTGCATCAAGTTCTGTTGAGCATCTCTGGTAGGAGATATCCTCAGCTGTATCTGGGATCATGTTCCAACATTTGCTCCTTGGCAGTGTAGAGTCACATTGCTAAAACTTTTCCTGGGTCAGCTTTCAGTTCTGTTCAGTTCAGTTCAGTCTCTCAGTCATGTCCGACTCTTTGCGACCCCATGAATCGCAGCATGCCAGGCCTCCCTGTCCATCAACCAACTCCCGGAGTTCACTCAGATTCATGTCCATCGAGTCAATGATGCCATCTACCCATTTCATCCTCTGTCGTCCCCTTCTCCTCCTGCCCCCAATCCCTTCCAGCATCAGAGTCTTTTCCAATGAGTCAACTCTTCGCATGAGGTGGCCAAAGTACTGGAGTTTCAGCTTTAGCATCATTCCTTCCAAAAGAAATCCCAGGGCTGATTTCCTTCAGAATGGACTGGTTGGATCTCCTTGCAGTCCAAGGGACTCCCAAGAATCTTCTCCAACACCACAGTTCAAAAGCATCAATTCTTCGGTGCTCAGCTTTCTTCACAGTCCAACTCTCACATTCATACATGACCACTGGAAAACCATAGCCTTGACTAGATGGACCTTAGTTGGCAAAGTAATGTCTCTGCTTTTCAATATGCTATCTAGGTTGGTCATAACTTTTCTTCCAAGGAGTAAGCATCTTTTAATTTCATGGCTGCAATCACCATCTGCAGTAATTTTGGAGCCCAAAAAAATAAAGTCTGACACTGTTTCCACTGTTTCCCCATCTATTTCCCATGAAGTGATGGGACCAGATTTAGGCATGCTAATTTGCTAAGTCCCAGGAGGTAATTTGTTGATTTGTCACAGCTATCTTGTTTGTGACCATCTGCCACCTTAGGAGCAAGTTAGTAGAATTAATTTGTGTCTATTCTGGAAGCATTTTTTGGAGGGAGGATCCTAACTATCTTCACTCCTCTGAATGAATTTGACACATGAATTTGAATTAGGATATATGATTATCAACTCCCACATTCCAGCTCTGAGTTGGGGTTGCCCTAATGGGTTATTCCTTAAGGATAGCCAATGCTACTTCCTTTTCTACTAAAAGTGAGATTTACATCAGGGAAGATTAGGAAGATGCCTGCAGATATTCTCTGCCAAATGAGGTTTCCTAGGAGAGTTTTACTGTAAATAGTCCCATTACTATTTTCTATAACCAAGCTTGGTTCTTCCTTTTCTGTAAAGCAGCTGCACGGTAAACAGCTCTTTTCAAAAGCTTCTTGCATTTATAACACATGTGAGGAAGATTTTTATTTTTTCTGGTGGTCAGAATTTGATTTTTGTACACCACAGGTGTTCATTTTATTGGGAACTCATTTGATTCTGCCCGGCAGATAGTTGCACACCCTGAAGCACTTTCTGTTTTAATGCTGCAAATGTCTCCTAAGCCTGAGTGGCTCCTTGACAGTGTTTTACACTGCCCTGCCGCATAGTCCTGTTAGTATTATAACATCTCTGTGGTACAATCTAGCCATGGTTTTCTGGCAATTCAGTTGCCAAGGGTATCCCCAGTTTCAGATGTGATATAGTCTCAGCACTTGCTCTGTTGTTTATCTACAACACAACCTGTGCCCTGAACCTGCATACAATAGAACCTGTATAATAAAATCTACAATAGAAGAGCAGATTCTGTTCTACAATAGAATCTACTGATAAAGGCGTTCTTTATCAGTAGATAATACTCATAAAGGGGTTCTTTACCAGTAGATAAAGGAAAATATGGGCTTCCCAGGTGAAGAGCTGGTAAAGAATTGACCTGCCAAGGCAAGAACATTCTTTGGCATTGCCTTCCTCTGGGATTGGCAAGAGACGCAAGAGATGCAAGTTTGATCCCTGGGTAGGGAAAGTCAAAGTGAAGTCGCTTAGTTGTGTCCGACTCTGCGACCCCATGGACTGTAGCTGGCAGGCTCCTCCGTCCAAGAGATTTTCCAGCAAGAATACTGGAGTGGGTTTCCATTTCCTTCTCCAGGGGATCTTCCCGACCCAGGGATCAAACCCAGGTCTCCCACAATGCAGGCAGACTCTACCTTCTGAGCCACAAGATCGCCCAAAGTAAGAAATGGCAACCAATTGCAGTATTCTAGCCTGAGAACTACTATGGACAGAGGAGACTGGCAGCCACAGTCCATGGGATCACAAAAAGTTGGACACGACTGAGCACACACAACACACAAGAAAACATACATTCTGCGCAGTCCTAGTATTGATCTCCTGCTGCTGCTAAGTCGCTTCAGTCGTGTCCGACTCTGTGCGACCCCATCAATGGCAGCCCACTAGGCTCCTCTGTCCATGGGATTCCCCAGGCAAGAATACTGGAGTGGGTTGCCATTTCCTTCTCTAGTGCATGAAAGTGAAAAGTGAAAGTGAAGTCCCTCAGTCGTGTCCAACTCTTAACAACCCCACGGACTGCAGCCTACTAGGCTCCTCGGTCCATGGGATTTTCCAGGCAAGAGTACTGGAGTGGGTTGCCATTGCCTTCTCCAATATTAATCTAAGACTTCCTATACCCTTTCTGCAAAACCTTTGATTTTAAAAGAAAGTTTGTGTCAATGGATAGATAATGTTTTCACACCAGCTTTCTCTCAGGTTATTCCTTACTTATATTTAGGAAAAATTTGGAGTAATTACTTTATGCAACTGTAAATGATGCCCAACTTTCTATCTGTAACTTCTAACCAAGAATAGTCAAGATAAGTACACCTAAGAAAAGCTTATAAAACCTTTTTATTTTAAAGTGTTATTCTGTGAACTAACACAATCAATATTGTGTAAATTTAGTATTTCCTTCATTTTTCATTAACCTTTCATCAAATAATTTAGCAGTCACTTGTGAGAACAAAATCTTGAATGAAATCTTGGGTAGTAATTTAGTCTAAGATGTAGATGGATATAGCACTGGAATTTAAAAGAGTCCTGGGCAAGCCCCACTGGTAACCTGTATGCTAGCTTGGGTCATCCTGCCCTTCAATGTTCCAATTATAAACTGGAAAAATTCTGTTCTACATAGAATGTATGTATGTATAAAGACACAATGGAATATTTCTTTTGTTTTATGAATTAAATAAGGTAGGAAAACCTACAAAATCACAGTTTTTTTTTCTTTTGAAATTTTTATTTCATATTGAGTTATAGCCAATTAACAATGTTGTGATATTTTCATGTGAATAGCAAAGGGACTCAACCATACAAAGACATATATCCATTCTCCCTCAATCTCTCCCCACCATTGAGGCTGCCATATAACATTGGGCAGAGTTCCATGTGCTACATAGTAGGTCCTTGTTGGTTATCCATTTTAAATATAGCAATGTGTACATGACCATCTTAGACTTCCCCCAGCAACTATGTTTGTTTTCTAAGTCTGTGAGTCTCTTTCTGTTTTGTAAGTAAGTTCATTTGTATCATTTCTTTTTAGATTACACATGTAAGGAATGCCATACAATATTTTTCCTTCTCTGCCTGATTTACTTCACTCAGTATGACACTCTCCAAGTCCATCCATGTTGCTTCAAAGGGCTTTATTTCATTCTTTTTAATGGCTGAGTAATATTCCATTGTACATATTGTACCCCATCTTTTTTATCCATTCTTCTGTTAGTGGACATTTAGGTTGCTTCCATGTTTTGGCTATTGTAAACAGTGCTGCCATGAGTATTGAGGTGCATGCCTCCTTTCAGATTATGCTTTTCTCTGGATGTATGGCCAGGAGTGAGATTGTAGGGTCATATGGTGGCTCTATTTTTAGTTTTTTTAAAGGAAACTGCATACTGTTCTCCATAGTGGCTATACCAATTTACATTCCCACAAACCATGTAGGAGGGTTCCCTTCTCTCTTCACCCTTTCCAGCATTTATTGTTTGTGGATTTTTTAATGATAGCCATTCTGGCTGTTGTCAGGTGATATCTCACTGTAGTTTTGATTTGCATTTCTCTAATAATTAGTGATGTTGAATATCTAATAATTAGTTGATGTTGATGGCCTGTTGGCTATCTCTGTGTCTTCTTTAGAGAGATGTCTATTTAGGTCTCCTGCCCAGTTTTTGAATGGGTTGTTTTGATGCTGGGTCATGAGCTGTTTGTAAATTTTGGAGGCTAATCTCTTATTGATCACATTTGCAAATATTTTCTCCCAATATGTAAGTAGTCTTTCTGTTTTTTTTTTTTTAATTATTTCCTTTCCTGTGCAAAAGCTTTTGTATTTAAGTAGGTCCCATTCCTTTATTTTTTTCTTTTATTTCCATTATTCTGAGAGGTGAACTGAAAAAGATGTTGTTGTGATTTATGTCAGAGAGTGTTCTGCTTATGTTTTCCTCTAGGAGTTTTATAGAGTCTGGTCTCATATTTAAGTCTTTAATCCATTTTGAGTTTATTTTTGTGAATGAGTTAAAGAATGATTTCATTTCTTTTTTTTTTTTTTCACATGTTGCTGTCCAGTTTCCCATTCATCATTTGTTGAAGAAACTTTCCAATATTGTGTAGTCTTGCTTCCTTTTTCATAGATTATTTGACCATAGGTCCATGGGCTTATTTCTGGGGTTCTATCCTGTTCCATTTATCTATATTTCTATTTTTGTGCCAGCACAATACTCTTTTGATGACCATAGCTTTGTAGTAGAGTCTGAAGTCATGGAGCCTGATTTCTCCAGCTCCATTTTTTTTTTTAATGCTCTTTATTTTTTTACTTTACAATACTGTATTGATTTTGCCATACATTGACATGAATCTGCCATGGGTGTACATGAGTTCCCAATCCTGAACCCTCCTCCCACCACCCTCCCCATATCATCTCTCTGGGTCATCCCAGTGCACCAGCCCCAAGCATCCTGTATCTTGTATCGAACCTAGACTGGCGATTCATTTCTTACATGATAGTATATATGTTTCAATGCCATTCTCCCAAATCATCCCACCTCTCCCTCTCCCACAGAGTCCAAAAGTCTGTTCTATACATCTGTGTCTCTTTTGCTGTCTCGCACACAGGGTCATCATTACCATCTTTCTAAATTCCATATATATGTGTTAGTATACTGTATTGATGTTTTTCTTTCTGGCTTACTTCACTCTGTATACAGCTCCATTTTCTTTCTCAAGATTGTTTTTCTATTTGGGGTCTTTTGTGTTTCTATACAAATTTTGAAATTTTTTTCTAGTTCTGTGAAAAATGCCATTGGTAATTTGATAGGGATTGCATTGAATCTATAGATTGCCTTAGGTAGTGTACTCATTTTCACAATATTGATTCTTCCAATTCACGAACATATTATATCTTGCCATCTGTTTATATCTTCTTTTTCACAATATTGATTTTCACAATATTGATTCTTCCAATTCATGAGCATATTATATCTTTCCATCTGTTTATGTCTTCTTTGATTTCTTTCATTAACATCTTATAGTTTTCAGAGTACAAGTCTTTTGTCTCCTTAAGTAGGTTTATTCCTAGGTATTTTATTCTTTTTGATGTGTAAGTTTTTAAAACCTACAAAATCACAATTTTAAAAATTTCATGAGAGAAGTGAGATCAAAGAAACCTACTAAACTAAAATTCTGAAACTGACAAGCTCCCTTTAAGAAAAAAACAAAACAAAACAGACATACTGCACTCATCATTGATGAAGAGGAAGGAAGGGAAGTATGTTGCTACAGTTCAAGTAGGAAGACAAAATATTATCTTTTAAAAAGAGAAGGGTCTATGCTGGCTAGCATGTCTGTGAACCATCCCTAGGATCCCTAGACACACTAGAACATGCAAATATCTGTAACTCTTTTCTAGTGTGCCTTAAAAGAACACAAATGTGAAAGATTGGAGGCAAGAGAATTGAGATACCTGTGTATGGCACCTGTGTATCAGGCAGGCTGATAGATGCAGAATGAACAGAACTCCACAAGTACTCCAGGTCTTCAGAGAGTATGAAGTGGTGACTACCTGTGTTTAGAGAACGGACAGGAGAGCTGGTGAAAGAGACTCCCCCTTGAAGTCTAGGCAATCACTGTATGTGATATCTGAAGCCTGAACAGAACAAAACAAATATCCTGGGTTTTTCACTGAGTATGAATCATGGTCAGACACAGCTGGAGAGTGTCAGGAGTACTGAGAGAACTCCATGAGTCATAGGTACATGGGTCTTACTGAAATATAAGGACCATCATGAAAATTGAGAAACCCCATAGGCATTTTGACACTCAAATTGAATATATGGCAGCAGGACTTTTGTGGCTTGGGCAGAGCCAGAAACCTGAGAAAAATCTGGGAGTTAGGCACAAGGCATAGAATGTTGGCAGAATCATGGTCTCCCAAAGATATTGAAGGATTTCTCAGGGGCTTCCCCAGTGGCTCAGCAGTAAAGAATTCACGTGCAAGGCAGGAAACACAGGAGTTGCAGGTTCAATCCCTGGGTCAGCAAGATCCACTGGAAGAGGAAATGACAACCCACCATAGTATTCTTGCCTGAAAATCCCATGGACAGATGAGCCTTGCTTGCTATAGTCCATAGGATTGTGAAGAGCTAGGCATGAATGAGCATACGTGCAAACATTCACACAGGTGTCCATAGTGGTATAGAATCTGCCAATGCAGGAGATATAGGAGATGTGATCCCTGGGCTGGGAAGATCCCCTGGAGAAAGGAATGGCAACTCAGTTCAGTATTTTTGCCTGGGAAATCCCATAAACAGAGGAGCCTGGTAGGCTACAGTCCATGGGGTCACAGAGAGTCGAACACAACTGAGCGACTTCACTTCACTATATACCTCTAAGTTAAGGTAACTTGTTATATAGCAGCAGTAAACTACCTGATGAAATCTAAGAACACAGTAAGAGAGCTTAGAGAAGTCATTCAACCATCCCATATATTATCCTGGGTATGAGGCAGCAGCTGCCTATTGCTGGGAGAGCCAAAAAACGAAAAGAGGTCTCCCTGAGGTGTATGTACATGGAGTCTGCTGGAAGCTGAGGGAAAGGTAGGAGAAATGAAATCCCTCAAGTTTCCCAGAACCCAAGATTTGCCAAAAGAGAGATTTTTTTCTGTCATCAAATAATCTGCAGTCTGTAGTAAACTAAATCTAACTAAAGTTACCAAAAAGCCTAATCCTTGCTCAATATAAACCAGATTGAATCGCTTCCCACCCCCAATCTGTCTACCCATCTGCCTAAAAGAAAAAGAGGCATGCTTGTTTCTGAGCATAAATATTATTTACTTTAACCTTTAATGTTATATTACATATAATATTGGCACTCAGTTTAAAAAATATGAGAATTCTGAAGATACAAGACCATATGCTTTGTCAAGAGAAAAAAATGTCCATAGACAGACTCAGAGATGGACAAATACTAGAATTACCAAATAAGTGTTGTGAGAACATAATTATAATAAATATATTAAAACAGCTAGTAGTAACAGTAGATAACATGCATGAAAAAGACATAGAGATGAGAATTACAAAAAAGAGAAAAACTAAAATGTTATATATAAGAAACACAACATAAAAATAAATACGGTTTTTGGATAGGCTAGAATCAGTAGACTAAACATACCAGGGGAAATAATCAGTAAGATTCAGTCAAGTCAATAGAAATGACCCAAACAGAAACACAGAGAGATAAATGAGTAATGGATAAGCAGTGCATCTGAGATCTGTAAGGACACTATGAAACAGTCTAGAGTGCATGTAATGGTATTTCTAGAAGGAGAAAAAAGAGAAAGAATGGAGCAAAAGAAGTGTTTGAGTGTATATTGGCTAATAACTTTTCAAAACTCATAAAATACTTTAGTCATAAACCCAAGATGCTTATAAAACATCAATTAGAGTATACTGACCCACTACAAAAATAATCATACCTCCAGACATCAATGTAGACACATTGCCACAGATGAAGGTAATGACACAATCCTGAAAACAGAATAAAAATATATAGTACACAAGGGAAACAACAATATGAACTATGGCCGAACTATTTTCAGAAACAACAGAAGCCAGAAGGCAATAGCACAGCATCTCTAATATGATAAAATAGAAAAAAAATAATCCCATCAACCAAGATTTCCATATCAAGCAGCACACTCTTCAAAAATTAAGGCAACATAAAGACATTTTTCTTGACCAATGAAAATTGATTTTGTTTCTATAAGATGTATAACACAAAACATGCTAAAGAAATGCCAAAGGACATTAGGCCAAAAGGAAATTATGCAGAGAAAACCAGACAGTTTGTGTAAGAATTGAGAATCTTAGGAAGTACTTGGCAAATGTGATAGGAAATAAAGAAGCTATATTTTGAAAAAAAAAAAATCCTCTCTTTCAATGTAAATATATCTATTTAAAGATTGTTAACTGTTTAAGAATACTGAGAATATAATATAGAGTTTATAATGGGTGTAGGTGCAAAATATATGAGAACAAGATGTTAAGGGTGGGAGGATCATCTTTGAAAGTGTATTGTTATAATAATCTTGTGTTGTTTATGAAGTGGTAAAATATTTTTCGAGGCAACTGGTGATAATTTAACAATGCATACATGGAGCCCCATATTATGAAGAGTTAGAACTAACTAAATCACACAAAGTAGCATAACTATACAGTCAAGAAGAGGTAAAATGGAGTTCTTAAAAACAAATAAACAAAAAAATTCTGATAACAGAAAAGAAACAAAGATTATGACCAAAAGAAATTAAACTGTAAGAAGACAGACTTCAGCCTAAACATGTGAGCAACTATATTCAATGTGAATGGACTAAGCACCTTAACTGAAAGGCCTGGACTGTCGAACTTGATAAAACACAAAGCAGTTGGTTGGACTAACTGACCAACTACATTTTTTTAATAAGAAATTCATTTTATAAGCACTGGCAGTTTTAAATGTGGAAAAATATATGAGTTATATAAATATAAATTTATGTATAATTAATCTGGCACAAGTCCTAATCATTTGGGTGGATGGATTTCATCTAGCCAAGGATATTTTGGGGTATATGTCTCCCCTTAACCTCTCTGACCTCAAGTCCATGCATCTGTGGAACTGATTCAATTTATATGAATCATTTTACCACATATAGCATGTTGTCACTTTGTAGCATTATGTTGTGATATATTGAAAAAAACAAACAAACAACCTAATTTCTTTACTCATGTTAAGCCATGCCATAGAAGGTTAACAGAAAGAAATTTTTCCGAAAAGGAGTAGATAGTGATGTTGAAGGCTGTTGATAGGCAGTCAATGAAGTGTATATGTCGGAGAGATTAACAGAAGAAAATTGCTAACTTTGGAGCTGATATGGGGCAGAAATCAAATGCCATGAAATTTCTAACCTCATTTGGACTCTAGTGTCTTTAATCATCTTTAGATAATCTTTAATCATCAGTCTACTGAAATAACTTTTGCCTTGTTGCTACTCACAGTATAAGGCTATTTTCATAAGTCTGCATATTTTGACAAATAGAAGATTTAAATATAGTGGCAGTCAAATTTCTAAGAAGAGTGAGGGTAAGGATCACATAGAGGTGACAGTATGGCCAAGGAGGCAGTGGTGAAGCAGAACAAAGGATGCCTGTGGAGGGAGGTTACAGCATGGTCTAAAGTCATGGAAATGGCGATGGACGTGGTTATAGGACTAACAGTTGTGGAAGTGGTGATCGAGTTAAGAGAGGCTATAGAGTGCCTCTCTTCTTTATGTATAAACAAGTAAATATATTGAGAATAATAGGGGCCAGGAAGGGATTTGGGGCTTCCCTGGTGATTGAGAGAGTAAAGGGTTTGCCTGCAATGTGGGAGACACAATCGAACTCAGGTTCGATTGCTGGGTAGGGATGATCCCCTGGAGAAGGAAATGGCAACCCTTTCCAGTATTCCTGCCTGGAAAATCCCATGGACGGAGGAGCCTTCTGGGCTACAGTCCATGAGGTTGCAAAGAGTCAGACACAACTGAGTGACTAACACACACATAGGAAAGGATTTGCATATAGAGAAAGAATCCTGGGCCGTTGAATTGGAAGGGAAGTTAGAAGTATGAAGATTTTTTTTTTTTTTAGTGCATATTGATAGAACTATTTGGAAATACAGATGTACATATTTTTCTTAACCATTATTTTCTATAGGCTGAGAAGGCCCAAAAGCAATGGTGCCCCAGTAGCAATGAGCACAGTGAGTACTGAGATCCTTGTTTCTAAATACCAGCCTTCAGATCATGCATGGATGTGACAGTTGGACTGTGAAGAAAGCTGAGCACCGAAGAATTGATGCTTTTGAGCTGTGGTGTTGGAGAAGACTCTTGAGAGTCCCTTGGACTGCAAAGAGATCCAATCAGTCCATCCTAAAGGAAATCAGTCCTGGGTGTTCATTGGAAGGACTGATGCTGAAGCTGAAACTCCAAAACTTTGGCTATCTCATATGAAGAGTTGACTCATTGGAAAAGACCCTGCCTCTGTGAGGGATTGGGGGCAGGAGGAGAAGGGGACAACAGAAGATGAGGTGACTAGATGGCATCACCGACTCGATGGACATGAGTTTGGGTGAACTCTGGGAGTTGGTGATTAACAGGGACGCCTGGCATGCTGTCATTCATGGGGTCGCAAAGAGTCCGACATGACTGAGCGACTGAAGTGAACTGAAAGGAATCAGAGCTCCTTATAAAAGTGGATGATTCTGGGACTGGGTCAGAGAAAGAACAAGATGAACCTGGAGCGTGTTGTGCCAAAAATAAGGAAATGCTAAAAGAAGATAACCTTTGCCAAAAGGCAAAGGAACAATCTTGAAAGAGATCCCACTTACCAAATACAGGAATATTTGACCAAAACATGTGCTTTATTATTTGCCATCAGTAACAGTGGTTTTATCTTCTGAGTTGCTTGTGGATATGAAGGCTGGAGGATCAATTTGTTAAGAAAAAGAATATTCATAGTCTTACAGTATCACCTCACAAAATATGTAATTAAAAAGGAAATACAGTCACTCTATGGTAGAGAAACCAGGCAGATAATAACTTGACCCAGTGTTCAAGGTTAACATAACCAGTGATAGGATGGGTCAGCATGATCTATCTCCTGAGGTGATGCGCCCAAAGAGCATATCACCTCCATGATATTCCAGCCCAGGGTACATGGCCTGAGATGGGTAATAAGGAAACATCAGATGGACTCTGGTTGGTTGTTATTTTATCAAATGAAATGTCTGTATTTTTTTTTTTAACTGTGAAAATAGGAAAAGTCTGAAAAACTGTTCAGGATTGAAGAAGATTGCAGAGACGAGACAACTTAATGCAATGCATGATCTTGGATTGGTTCCTAGACCAGATAGGAAAAAGAGACATGGTTGACAACTGATGTCTTTGAATTTGGTTCTGTGATCTGGATGGTAGTGTGCTATTGATGTTAACTTTCTAATTGGAAGGACTGAAGAGATGTTATATATAAGTAACTTCAAGCAAAATATTTACATACTAGCATGTTTGGAAATAATGGGCAATAAATCAATAGGAGAGATAGAGAATAAAACATTAACAATTAGGAAATCTGGACATAGGGGACTGTTTGTATAGTTATTAAAATTTTCTGAAAGTTTGAAATTAATTCAAAACAGATAATTTAAAATAAGTAAATATAGCAACCTCCTACATAATTAAAAATAGCATTTCCATGATGTTTTATTTATTACTAATAAATTGGAAGGGATAAAGTACTCATAAGATAGGATGGATAAACCAAGCAATTTAATATGATAAAATAAACCAATTAAATATGATAAAATGAATTGTGAATACTGTTTTCCATTGAGCAAGTTGCTAGGCAGTAAAATGAAGATAATTTAGATAAATATTGAATATATATATATATTTTAATTCAAAGTATTACCTTGTAGCTTTGGGGATTTTTTAAATTAAAATTTATCATTTGAACTATATTTTGTTGTTAGAAATAAATAACTAACATTTAA
Source organism: Ovis aries (assembly GCF_016772045.2). Lineage (NCBI taxonomy): Eukaryota > Metazoa > Chordata > Mammalia > Artiodactyla > Bovidae > Ovis > Ovis aries. The sequence goes on from NC_056055.1 coordinate 19,489,355, forward strand.
AACTAAGAAGGCATGACTGGGAATTTATCCAGACAACTGGAACTGAAGACAATATATTCCAGTGACAGCAGTGGAATTAGCTTTTGCCTCCACATTTATTATTTTACTTGTATATTGATTGACCAATTCAATCAAAGTGGAAGCAACAGTTATACGCTTCATGTCAGGAAAAACGGATGAAAATAAATGGACTCTGCCAAACAATCCTGTCTGTAACATGGTGCTAATTAATAATATGACAGATATTTCTTACCATCAGACTGATCAAATTTAATGAGAGCTTTTGAAACACTGGCACCATCTGCATATTTATTTTGTAAACTCATGAAGAACTGGGTAAATGACATCCAGTATGAACAATGTTAGGTAAGGGTGAAAAGTATTTGGAGAAAAATAGGAAAGATGAAGTATTATAGGTCAACTGAAAACAAAAGAAACAGGATGTGACAGCAATCCAGTATATGAAATAAATATGATTAAACTGAGCCCTGGGTTTGTGTGTGGAGGAATCATAAAACATAGCAGGAGTCATATTTTTCTTAAATGAAAAGAAATACAATATTAAAGACCACCATTAAAATAATGCAAAACAAGCTCCCAATTTGTAAGATGATTATACAAACTTAATAAATATCTACTAAAAATGTGAGTGATACTTATGATTATGAAGAATATGTGAGACACATTGTGTCTAATACTTTTGAAGTGAAGTGAAAGTCACTCAGTCATGTTCAACTCTTTATTACCCCATGGACTGTACCTCACCAGGCTTCTCTGTCCCTGGAATTCTCCAGGCAAGAATACTGGAGTGGATAATCATTTCCTTCTCCAGGGGATCTTCCCCACCCAGGGATGGAACCCAGGTCTCCTGCATAGCAGGCAGAGTCTTTACCATCTGAGCCACCAGGGAATTTAGATTATTTTTAACTAAAGTTGAAAAAGTGCAAGAGATGCAGAAATGAAAAAAAAAATGCATGTGAAAAATTCTTTTATTTTAAAAAGGAAAAAGAAACATTTCTTGTTTTGAGATTAAGGGAAATTAATTGAAAGGAAAACTAATATTCAGCCAACTATTGGGCATTAGTGCCTTGTGGAGTTAATTCAATACAGTGTATAACCTTTACTATGTGAAGGTGATAAGACTGATTTGGAATTATAAAGCATGTGTACTGAGTCTTTTATAAAAATAATGGTTATCGACTGGTAATTGTTCAACCATACTCTCTGTCTGAATCTTATAACCATTTATACTCAAAGAATACATTAGAAGCTGCATCTCCAGCCAGTTTTAGAATCAGGTCTATGATTGAGCTTCATCAGACTGCTGCTTTAATTGATTCAACTGATGACTGTCACAGGACAGCCTATAGGGCAGTGGTACTAAAAATATGATCCGCAGACTAGCAACATCACTGCCATATCTGGGAACTTGTCAAAATGAAAATTCTTGTGTACACAGACTTCCTGAATCAGAAAAGGAATGGGGCTGGCAATCTGTGATTTGTTAAGATTTGAAAGTGATTCTGATGTACAAGAAAGTTTGAGAACCACTACTATAAGTTGTTTTTTGATTTGTCCATGATGGTGGAGGAAATAAGAGTGGCCAGTAATTTCTTGAAAATATTTCTTGATCATTTGAATTCACAGGTCATTTTTAACCTTCCGACTGACAAGAGGTTTCTGTTGCTTTAAAAAATGTGCCCTTTACTTGGCATATCCTGCCCAGTACTCGTAGGAATTCCTTTCACTTTGTTGGACAATGTTGGAGAAAGAAAAATAAGCTGACACAAAGCAAACATTAAAGTTTACAGATTATTCATTAAGGCTAAAAGTCTTCAAAATCTCATTAACGTTGTGTAACAGTAATTTCAAAATGGAGGGAAATGGGCCAGGCTTTTCAATCTAGAAACCAAAGTGTTCTTTTTGTTATCTTCTGTTATTCCCAATATAGGGCTCTATTATTAGTTTTTAACAACTATTGTGTGCCCCTAAAACACAATAGATTCACCCCAGCAATGCTGCTTTTTTGCTTCCTGGCATTGCCCTCATCCACTCCACTGTGCTCTCACCATTTCCTTATTTTGCTTCTTCCCACCCAGCTCCTTATATAAAACTGCATACAATGTGACAGTTATCATGGTATACAAAACATATTTAGCCCTCCTTCCAGTGGCATTTACTGAATAGTTCCAGATGTTACCCTGGTTACCCATTCCTTCGCAAACAATAATGATGATCAAGTAATAACTAATATATAACAGGAGCTAATTTTGTGCAAGGGAACATCCTAAGAATTTTACTTTCATCTATGAACTTAATATGTAGGCAAAGGACTTGATAAAGAAAGAAAATCAGGAAGTAAAAAAAAAAAGAAAATTTTCTAAACAAAACAAAAAATACATAGAACATATTTACAAGATCAGTAGAATTATAATTGCTTATATCAACATAATAATTTTTACCTTCAGACATAATATTTGAAAGAAAATTGTAAGATAAGTATGTTTTAAGGAAAGCCAAATATGACATATAAAGGATTTCTTTGCATGTGACAAAGGACAGTACATAGGTTAATGTATGATGTGCATTAATATATGATGTGGCAAAGGATTATATGTAAGTACAAAAAGGAAAATATTGGAAACTATTTCACCGAATTAAAAAAAAAGTTAAATGCCAAATCAGTTTCCTGTAGCAAAAATGTATTCCCAAACACTCATTTTTATTTTCCTTTCTCTGGATTTTTGTTTCACAGATACTTTCTTTAGAAAGACACATCTTACTCCAATTGTTTATACCTCTTTTAATATCTCTTTTCATAATTCCATACAACCCATGGTGTACCTTGGTTTTAGAGTAAATTAAGTATCTCTAGTGAATATTTAAATAAGAGGCTTTTAAAAAATAAAAGCATAGTTTGTTTCTATAATGCTTGGAAATCCATTTTTTTCTAATTTAATGTCTTGGCCTATCACTTACTCACTATGTGATCTTAGAAAAGTTACTTTAGGGATTTCCCTGGTGGTCCAGTGGCTTGAGACTTCATGCTTTCAATGCAGGGGCCAGGGTTTGATCCCTGGTCAGGGAACTAGATCCAACATACCACAGCTAAGTTTGCATGCTGTAACTAAAGATCTCACAAGCTGCAATGAAGATGGAAGATCCTGCATGATACAATTATATCCGCGGAAGCCAAATAAATAAATAAACATTAAAAAAAGAAAAGTTACTTTATGCATGAGTTCATCTAAAAAATGGAGAAAATAGTAGTTTCTAAGTCATAGATTTATTAGAGGAACAATAGGGCTTAGTTTAATTCAGTTCAGTCACTCAGTTGTGTCCGACTCTTTGCGACCCCATGAATCGCAGTACGCCAGGCCTCCCTGTCCATCACCAACTCCCAGAATTCACTCAGACTCATGTCCATCGAGTCAGTGATGCCATCCAGACATCTCATCCTCTGTCGTCCCCTTCTCCTCCTGTCTGCAATCCCTCCCAGCATCGGGGTCTTTTCCAATGAGTCAACTCTTCACATAAGGTGGCCAAAGTACTGGAGTTTCAGCTTTAGCATCATTCCTTCCAAAGAACACCCAGGACTGATCTCCTTTAGAATGGACTGGTTGAATCTCCTTGCAGACCAAGGGACTCTGAAGAGTGTTCTCTAACACCACAGTTCAAAAGCATCAATTCTTTGGCACTCAGCTTTCTTCACAGTCCAAATCTCATATCCATACATGACTATTGGAAAAACCATAGCCTTGACTAGACAGACCTTTGTTGGCAAAGTAATGTCTCTGTTTTTTAATATGCTGTCTAGGTTGGTCATAACTTTCCTTTCAAGGAGTAAGCGTCTTTTAATTTCATGGCTGTAATCATCATCTGCAGAGATTTTGGAGCCCCCCCCCGCCCCAAAATAAAGTCTGACACTGTTTCCATGGTTTCCCCATCTATTTGCCATGAAGTGATGGGACCAGATGCCATGATCTTAGTTTTCTGCATGTTGGGCTTTAAGCCAACTTCTTCACTCTCCTCTCACTTTCATCAAGAGGCTTTTTAGTTTCCTCTTCACTTTCTGCCACAAGGGTGGTATCATCTGCATATTTGAGGTTATCGATATTTCTCCCGGCAATTTTGATTTCAGCTTGTGCTTCTTACAGCCCAGCACTTCTCATGATATACTCTGCATAGAAGTTAAATAAGCAGGGTGACAATATACAGCCTTAATGTACTCCTTTTCCTATTTGGAACCAGTCTGTTGTTCCATGTCCAGTTCGAACTGTTGCTTCCTGACCTGCATATAGGTTTCTCAAGAGGCAGGTCAGATGTTGTGGTATTCCTATCTCTTTCAGAATTTTCCACAGTTTCTTGGGATCCACACAGTCAAAGGTTTGGCATAATCAATAAAGCGGAAATGGATGTTTTTCCTGAAACTCTCTTGCTTTTTCGATTATCCAGCGGATGTTGGCAATTTGATCTCTGGTTCCTCTGCCTTTTCTAAAATCAGCTTGAACAGCTGAAAGTTCATGGTTCACAAACTAACAATAGGGCTAATATGTGTTAAATGCGTAGACTAGTATTCATGACATTATAAGTTCTCGGTTATTGTTAGCTATTATTATTGCTTTTATGATTACTATCAGAAAATGAATATAGAAAGTCCACAACCTCAGCTAGTAATTGCCTTTGTTTATATGAAATGGAAGGTTATAAGCTATATTGTAGCTAATTTAATGAACTTTATGAACTTGATTTTCCACTTTGCAATGACAGCTGCAAGCATTCTTATATGGCTTCAGGTAATGCCATGCACTCTTTGTGATGTATGGAGTTAAAGGCTATTAATTTATACTTTAAAAACAGCCAGGTCAGCCAATACTAAACAGTGAAATTTTCAATGCCTTGGCCCTAGTCCTGTTTTCCCCAGCTCTGTGTAACTAGAATTAAATCTTATCCCTGTATGTAGGTTGCCATGCCAGCCAGCTAGGAAGGGGCAGTTGACGCTAACTCTAATCAGCTGGGACTTGAAGCTATTTCCTCTGATCTGAGGGATAGGGTGGATCATTTTCTTTTGCCTCTTCTCCATTATAAAGTCAACTTCTCACCAGCCAAACCCAGAATTTCAGACTATCTGAACTTCAACTACTGTCAAAGCCTGAATAACCAGAGAGCTCCAAATATGGAACCTATTCCTAGTTTTAGTGATTCCCTAGGAATATGCTTCTTCCTGGATTCTCTCTCCTTAGTTCTGGCCCAGTTACTCTGCCAACTAACACATGACCTTCTGAAAAACTGAAGTTTAGATCTAAATATCTTCCATGTACTCATGCCAAAAGTTATGTTGGTCTTTGTTTATGCCAATCATGTTCTTCAGGACCAGAAATTTATTGGAAGCTCAGAGTCTTTAGCACATTTCCCCCCTGATATCACCCATCTGACCAGAATCCTAAAACTTTAACTTTTGCTTTAATTTTCCACTGTTCTCCAAAGCCTATTTAATAGAATAACTTCACCAACAAAGTTGTGGGAGCTTAGATTTAGACTCCTCCAGACATCATGAGTGCTCATGATTTTTCTCTTTCCTCCTAAGGGATAATATAATGTCATTTGCTTGGCATTTGGACAGCTCTCCCAGCCCAGAGCATGTATCTCTACCTATTCCTTTCAGCTATTTACCTCATTTTCCAGGAACATACCACACTGTATGTTGTTGGTGTTTTAGTTGTTAAGTTGTGTCTGAATCTTTTGTGGACCTATGGACTGTAGCCTGCTAGCCTGCTAGGCTGCTCTCCCCTGGGATTTCCCAGGCTAGAAAACTGGAGTGTGTTGCCATTTCCTTCTCCAGGGGATCTTCCAGACCTAGGGATTGAACTCATGTGTCCTGCATTGACATTGGGGGATTCTTTACCACTGAGCCACCTGAGAAGCCCTTATCATAGATATACAGAGATAATAAAACCAAAAATATTGTTACAGTCTGTGCCTTAAAGTATAGTGGAGTATTTCTCATACTCTATTTATGAGTGGTCCCAGCAGGATTAAGAAGCTTAATTTGTACCATCTTCTATGATGTTATACAACTACATGGAGGTAGAGGGTAATATTACTCTTGCTGCACAGGAGATTTAGCAACAACAAGCTGGATTTACACCCAGCAGGAACTCTACAAAAGGCTGTTCAATAACAGAATGAACATTAGTCTTAAGATCTGGTTCTCTATATAGAATATTTCCCATTTGTGTCTTCTGGGTAAGTTCTTAGCAAACACAGTAGAAATCTCTAGATGTAATTATAGTTCAAAGGGTGTAGGGAAGGAATTCTTTAACTTTTAATTAAAAAGTATCAGTTCCTATTAAGCACCAGCAGGGTGTCTATCACTCACTACAGGAATTTAAATCAATAATTTAGAGGAAGAATTAAAACATCAGCCAAAGAAAGAAGAGGTAACTGCCCTAGGAAATTTTATTGGCAAAGGCTAGAAGATGTAATCAGATCAAACCAAAGTTCATAGTACTCTTAATCATTAGGGAAATGAGCAATACATATTTATTGGGCAATCAAGTTTATTAGAATTGGAAGTGTATAAGAAGAATAAAGTGATAGCTTATTAGACTGTCAGTAAAGTAACATGGAGAAAACAATTTGGGGCATGCTAAAAATGTCAAATATATACATGAACGTGAAAGTGAAATTGCTCAGTTGTGTCCAACTCTTTGCGACCCCATAAACTGTAGCCTACCAGGCTTCTCTATCCATGGGATTTTCCAGGCAATAGTACTGGAGTGGGTTGCCATTTCCTTCTCCAGGGGATCTTCCCAACCCAGGGCTCGAACCTGGGTGTCCCGCATTGTAGACAGATGCTTTACCATCTGAGCCACTAGGGAAGTTGTCTCAAGTCCATACAACATATATGAAAATATATATAAAATTAGAGGTAGAAACAAACTTTGGAAAGGATTATAGTATGGGCTATAAGATATACATTATGTTTCACTCAGAAATACTGTTTTAAAGAGAAAAAGCAGAAATAGTCTTTTGAGCATTTTCCTTATTTGCAAAGCAGAGATGATGTTAATGTCTAACAAAAAATGACAATGAATGCATTACAGAACCACTCAATTAAATGTTATGCAGTGAATATATTATAATTCATATGAGTGATGAGCAAAATTTGAAAAAATAGAATTTAAATAGAATTTAAAATATGTACACTAATTATAAAAATGTGAATTATGTATGTATATAGACAAAGACCAAGGAAGATTATGCAAAAAGATGAAATCGCTCACTCTCAGTACATAAATCAAAAATGATATACTTTTCTTTAGGTATCTTCTATAAGATTGTTAAGATAACATTGAAATTTATATGTGTAAATAGATTGGTACCCTATTTTCAAGATTTTTCATGAAATTTTCAATCCTAACTCTTGTAAGTCTCTATATGAATTCTTCACAAGTGGCTAAAGTGGGAATTCATCTTTAATTTTCAAATTTAGAGTTAAGTTGGGATCTTTATGTGAAAAATATGTTAATACTTATATTTCATATATTTATACACATCATATGCAGTATATATTTTTCCAAAGATATAAGTTGAAGTATATATTATCTTCTTCTTTTATTCCTTCTCCAGAGTATTAAGGTTTAGCAACACATTTTAATTCAGACAGATTTCAAATATTGCTTCATTAACAGTCTCACATTTGGCATCCTTGCTATAACTGCAGTGTGTATTTTGTCAAAAGATGCTCTGTAACATCCCTGGAGACTTAGTTACTGTGTGCCTTGCCTGTAACCTGGGCAAGTATTAGTGTAATGTCTGATATAACAAGGGCATATTTTCTTTGAACATTTTTCAGATACTATTTGACAGAAATATCATAGTAAATTACTTCTGAAACCATCAATGCTTGGACAAAAATAATACACTTATAGAAATATGATAATATGAGAAAATATTATTTTATACTAAAAATGTAAACACTAGTATTCATGATTTTATAGCCACTTAGGAAAATATATAAATTTTAATCCTCTTTCCATATGTTATATTCAATTATATTTTATAAAATATACTAAATTTCAAGGAGGTATTATGGACCCTTGGCATTCCTAGAAGAACACATCTGTAGGAAATATATTTATTGCTTTATTTTTCTTAACTGCTCTAACTAATTTCAAAATGGTTTTGGGGGCTTCTTAAAAGAAACTTACGAATATGCCAAGAACAAGTGCACAGCAGCAAAAGGATTCAAAAATTAAAAGAAAAATGAAAAAACCAAAAACCATAAAACAAAAAACAAACATATACAAATTCTTCGTAAAGGAATCTGCTTGCAATGCAGGAGACCTGTGTTCAATCCCTGGGTTGGAAAGATCCCTGGGAGAAAGAATGGCTGCCCACTGCAGTATTCTTGCCTGGAGAATTCCATGTCGTGCAAAGAGTTGGACACTACCGAGCAAATAACACTTTCAATTTCAAAGGAAGTTGCAATATTATTAAACTTAATTCTATTTATTATTCTATTATTCTATTTATAATGACCAGAACAGAAAGGAACATGATGGTTTACAGAACTCTAATTTTAAAATATTTTCCTTATGTGCAAATACTTTACTAGCCCTTATCTTATTGAAGAATTTAGTGCAGGTTTCATACCATGCGATCCTTGCCTATCTTAGCAAACTCAGGCCCAAAACTTGAAGTCATCCTGGTCCCCTCTCTTTCTAACACCTGCCAAATCCAACCCATCAGCAAATCAAACAGGTCTACTTTCAAAATGTATCCATAATCTTACACTTTCTAACCACATTTACAGTTACTTTCCTAGTCTAAGACATCATCTCTGAACTGGATTATTTCCATAATGTTTTAATTAGTCTTGCTTTGGCACTTACTCCTCCACAATTTATTTTCATCACAGCTGATAGAGTGATTCTGGCATGCAAAAACAGATAGATCATTGCATTCCTCTTCTAAGAACACTCTGGTGGTTCTGTGACTAAAGAGTTATAAGGCCCTACCTAATTAGGCTCCTACTACTTCTCTCTTAAACATCTACTTTTTGTTTTGATTGTTTTGCTCTAATTGCACTGAATTTTATGCAGTTTCTCAGATCCACCAGGCATTTTCACACCTCAGGATATTTGACATTTTTTCCCCCCTTTGCTTGGCATGCTGTCCTCAGAGAGCTCCATGCATATCCTGCTCCCCCACTTCAGTTCTCTTATTTAATGAGTATGACCATCAATTATAAAGTCACACTCCTCTCTCCTACTTCCTGTTCTCTTATATTGCCTTACTTTGCCCTCCAAAGAATGTATTACCATATACTATTTGTATGAATACAATTAATTGTTTATTTGTGATAGGATGTATATAAGGAGAAACCAGAAGAGTAAAAAAGAAGTCCTATACTGGTGCTTTGATTTTGTTGAAGTAGCCAAATGGTATGGGGTAACCCTAAACTTCCACACATTTCCCTAGTGGATACTTTAAGCCACTTAAAAATAGAATCTCATCTCAATTCTCAATTATGCAGAAATGGCCTAAAGAGGTATCATTGTACTTTACATATCAGGTAGCATCTAACCATATGGGTATCACATATCCTTGGCACAGCTGTCTTGTTTTGGGTTATTTGTAATGTTCATGGATCTTCTAAAATATTTATCCTCTAATCTGAAGAGACTGAGTTTTCTTCCTTCTTCTACACTTCCTTTCTTCTTCCATATATATATATATATATATATATATATATATATATTTTTTTTTTTTTTTAAAGGTACCAATAGCCCCTTTCCTTTTCTGAATACATGAACTGTCTCTTGCAGACAGAAATCTTGCAGCCACTTGCAGTGGGTCTCAGCCTATCCAAAGCTGGAAAGTTTTGACTCTGAATATTCAGAATTACTAGTTTTGCTTCCTCCTTTAGTCTTCTGACTCCCACTTTCTCTGTGCTGATGGAGAAAGTGAATCTGTTTTCTGTTCTTGGTTAAGCCACAGCCTACTTTCCAGTACGGATCATATGACCTTTGGGCTAGATAGAACCCTGTCTCCACCATTATTCTCTGATGGATGAGAAACTGTTAAGATGAATTGTTTAAACTGGTTCTATTATAACTTCTGATTACATACTGTGAAGTGGCGAAAATTTGCAAATTTATTGTAAATAGGCTTTTTCCAGTGACCTGTTGGTTTATGCTTATCTTAAGATACAAAATATTGTAACAATGGCCTTTTAAAGCTGAGTTTTATTGAGCCTTATAGGGGTGTCATATGCCTTTTCTGTTACATGTTGTTATGGGGATATCTTATAGTCAGGAACTGTAATTGAGCAGAATGCCCCCCCTCCCCATCCCATGTCTTCTGCCTGCTTTTTGTTTGTAGAAAAGCTGTAGTCTCCCAGGCTTCCCTGAGTCACAATGGTTGGTTCAATAGTAAATGGCTGAAAGGATGTGAACATATAGTGACAACAATTCCAGCTTGGATGGTCATGGTTTGGAAAGTGAAAAACAACAATTCAAAGCCTATTGGATACAGCAAAAGCAGATCTAAGAGAAGTTGATAGCAATATGAGATTACCTTAGGCAACAAGAAAAATATCAAGTAAACAACCTAACATTACACCTAAAGTAACTAGAGAAAGAAGAACAAAGAACATCCAAAGTTCGTAGAAGGAAAGAAATCATAAAGAACAATAACGAAAAAAATTAAATAGAGACTAAGAAAATAATAGAAAAGATCAGTGAAACAAGAAGTTGGTTCTTTGAAAAGACAAACAAAATTGATAAGCCTTTAGCCAGACTCATCAAGAAAAAAAGGAAGAGGGCTGAAATCAATAAATTCAAATGAGGATGAACTTAAAACCCACACCACAGAAAAACTAGGGACCATAAGATACTACTTGTTGTTTAGTCACTAAGTCTTGTCTGACTCTTTGTGATCCCAAGGACTGTAGACTGCCAAGCTTCTCTGTCCATAGGATTTTCCAGGAGAGAATACTTGAGTGGGTTGCCATTTCCTTCTTCAGGGGATCTTCCCGACCCAGGTATCAAACCTGCATATCCTGCATTGGCAGGAATTGGCAGGAGGATTCTTTACTGCTGAGCCACCAGGGAAATCCCCATAAGAGATTATGACAAGCAACTAGATGCCAATAAAATGCACAACCTAGAAGAAATGGACAAATTCTTAGAAAGATCTAATCTCCTGAGACTGAACTAGGAAGAAACCGAAAATATGAACAGACCAATTCCAAGTGCTGAGAGTGAATCTATGATTTTAAAAACTCCCAAAAACTAATGTCCAGGACCAGATGGATTCATAGGCAAACTTTACCAAAACTTTAGAGAAGATTTAGCACCTATCTTTCAAAACTATTCAAAAAAAAATTCAGAGGAAAGAACAGTTCTGAATTCATTCTATGAGGCCACCGTCACCCTGATACAAAAAAAAAAAAAAAAAAAAACAGACAAAGACACTACACACAAAAAAAATTACAGTCAAACAACACTGAAGAATATAGATGCAAAAATACTTAACAAAATACTACAAAACTGAATTCAATAATACATTAAAAGGATTATACACCAAAATCAAGTGAGATTTATCCCAGAATTGTAATGATTTTTCAATGTCTGCAAATCAATCTGTGTGGTACACCAGATTAACAAACTGAAGAATAAAAACCATATGATCATCTCAATAGATGCAAGAGCTTTTGGTAAAATTCAGCATCCATTTATGATAGAAACTCTCCAGAAAATGAGAATAGAGGGAACATAGCTCAACAAAATAAAAGCCATATATGACAAACATAGCTAATATCACACTCAGTGGTGAAAAGATGAGAAAGCATTTCCTACAAGATCAGCAATAAGACAAGGATACTCACTCTCACCACTTTTATTCAGCATAGTTGTGGAAGTTGTAGACATAGAAATCAGAGAAGAAAAATAAATAAAAATAATCTAAACTGTAAAAGAAGGTATAAAACTGTCACTGTTTGCAGATGATATGATACTATACATAAAAAATCCTAAAAGATACTACCAGAAAGCTATAAGTGCTCATCAATGAATTCAGTAAAGTTGTAGGATACAAAATTAAGACATAAAAATCTGTTGCACGTCCATACAATAACAACAAAAGATCAGAAAGGAAAATTAATGAAATAATCCCAACCCCAATTATCATCACATCATAAAGAATAAAATACCTAGGAAATAAACCTACCTAAGGAGGCAAAAATCTGCACTCTGAAAACTATAAGACGCTGATAAAAGAAACTGAAGACAACATAAACATGTGGAAAGATATACCATGTTCTTGGATTAGAAAAATCAGTACTGTTAAAATGGTTATACTACTCAAGTTAATCCACAGATTCAAAGCAATCTGCAGATACAATGCAGTCTCTTTCAAACTACCAATGGCATTTTTCATAGAACTAAACCAAAAATCTTAAAATTTGTATAGAAAAAGCAAAAATCTTAAAATTTGTATAGAAATACATAAGGCCTCGAATAGTCAAAGCAATCTTGAGAAAGAACAACAGTTAGAGAAATCTGATCCCTGACATCAGACTACAGTCATCAAAATAGTATGGAACTGCCACAAAGATAAACATACACATAAATAGAACAGGACAGAAAATATATATGATCTAACTGCCCATCAACAGATGAGTGAATAAAGAAGATACACTACATATATATAATGGAGTACTACTCAGCCAAAGAAAAGAAAGAAATAATGCTACTTGCAGCAACATAGCTGCAACTAGAGATTATCATGTTAAATGAAGTAAGTCAGAAAGGGAAAGAGAAATATCATATTATATCACTTATGTGTGATACACATATAAAGGCAATGCCAAAGAGTGTTCAAACCACCACACGATTGCACTCATCTCACACACTAGGAAAGCAATGCTTAAAATTCTCCAAGCCAGGCTTCAACAATACATGAACATGAAAACAACCTAGATGTCCATCAGCAGATGAATGGATAAGAAAGCTGTGGTACATATACACAATGGAGTATTACTCAGCCGTTAAAAGAATTCATTTGAATCAGTTCTGATGAGATGGATGAATCTGGAGCCGATTATACAGAGTGAAGTAAGCCAGAAAGAAAAACACCAATACAGTATACTAACACATATATATGGAATTTAGGAAGATGGCAATGACGACCCTGTATGCAAGACAGGGAAAGAGACACAGATGTGTATAACGGACTTTTGGACTCAGAGGAGAGGGAGAGGTGCGATGATTTGGGAGAATGACATTCTAACATGTATACTATCATGTGAATTGAATCGCCAGTCTATGTCTGACGCAGGATGCAGCATGCTTGGGAATACATGAACTTCCAGATGTTCAAGATGGATTTAGAAAAGGCTGAGGAACCAGAGATCAAATTGCCAACATCTGCTGGATCATCGAAAAAGCAACAGAGTTCCAGAAAAACAGTGCCTTCTGTTTTAGTGATTATGCCAAAACCTTTGATGTGTGGATCACAACAAAATGTGGAAAATTCTTAAAAAGATGGGAATAGCAGACCATCTGACCTGTCTCTTGACAAACCTGCATGCAGGTCAAGAAGCAACAGTTAGAACTGGACATGGAACAACAGACTGGCTCCAAATAGGAAAAGGAGTAGTTCGAGGCTGTATATTGTCACCCTGCTTATTTAACGTCTGTGCAGAGTATATCATGTGAAATGCTGGGCTGAATGAAGCACAAGCTGGCATCAAGATGGCCAGGAGAAATATCAATAACCTCAGATACACAGATGAAACCAAACTTATGGCAGAAAGTGAAGAACTAAAGAGCCTCTTGATGAAAGTAAAGAGGAGAGTGAAAAAGTTGACTTAAAACTCAACATTCAGAAAACTAAGATAATGACATCTAGTCCCATCACTTCATGGAAAATAGATGTGGAAACGATGGAAGCAGTAACACTTTATTTATTTATTTATATTTTTTGTCCCCAATATCACTGCAGATGGTGATTGCAGCCATGAAATTAAAAAACTCTTGCTCCTTGAAAGAAAAGCTATGACCAAACTAGATGGCATATTAAAAAGCAGAGACATTAGTTTGCCAATAAATGTCCATCTAGTCAAAACTATGTTTTTTTTGGTAGTCATATATGGATGTGAGAATTGGACTATAAAGAAAGCTAAGCACCAAAGAACTGATACATCTGAACTGTGGTATTGGAGAAGACTCTTGAGAGTCTGGACTGCAAGGTGATCAAATTATTCAATTCTAAGGAAATCAGTCCCAAATATTCATTGGAAGGACTGATGTTGAAGGTGAAACTCCAATACTTTGGAGACCTGATGTGAATAACTGACTCATTGGAAAGGATCCTTATGCTGGGAAATTGAAGGTGTGTGGAGAAGGGGACAACATAGGATGAGATGGTTGGATGGCATCACTGACCTGATGGACACAAGTTAGAGCAAGCCATGGGAGTTGATGATGGACAGGGAAGCCTTGCATGCTGCAGTCCATGGGTTGCAAAGAGATGGATATGACTGAGCGACTAAAGTGAACTGATGTGTGATACAAAGGAAACTTTCTATGAAACACAAATGGAATCACGGATACAAAGAACAGATTAATGGTTGCCAAAAGGGAGGGGTTGGAGGAAGGATAGAGAAGGGGTTTGAAGGAAGGACAGAGTGGGAATTTGGGGTTACAGATATAAACTTTTACATACAAAATAGATACGAAACATGGTCTTACTGTATATGGCAAATAATATTTACATGTATATACACATATATGTATATGAATCACTTTACTGTGCAGTAGTAAGTAGCACAACATTGTAAACTAATTTTCAATTTAAAAAAAAAAGCTCATAAATAAACCCATGCATCTATGGTCAATTCAGTTCAGTTCAGTCGCTCAGTCGTGTCAGACTCTTTGCAACTCCATGAACTGCAGCACACCAGGCCTCCCTGTCCATCACCAACCCCGGAGTCCACCCAAACCCATGTCCATTGAGTCAGCGATGCCATCCAACCATTTCATCCTCTGTCATCCTCTTCTCCTCCTGCCCTCAATCTTTCCCAGCATCAGGGTCTTTTCAAATGAGTCAGCTCTTCGCATCATGGGGCCAAATTATTGGAGTTTCAGTTTCAACATCAGCCCTTCCAAAGAACACCCAGGACTGATCTCCTTTAGGATGGACTGGTTGGATGTCTTTGCAGCCAAGGGACTCTCAAGAATCTTCTCCAACATCATAGTTGAAAAGCATTAATTCTTTGGTGCTCAGCTTTCTTTCTAGTCCAACTCTCACATCCATACATGACCACTGGAAAAACTATAGACTTAACTAGATGGACCTTTGTTGGCAAAGTAATATCTGTTTTTTAATATGCTGTCTAGGTTGGTCATAACTTTCTTTCCAAGGAGTAACCGTCTTTTAATTTCATGGCTGCAGTCACCATCTGCAGTGATTTTGGAGCCCAAAAAAACAAAGTCAGCAACTGTTCCCACTGTTTCCCCATCTATTTGCCATGATGTGTTGGGACTGGATGTCATGATCTTAGTTTTCTGAATGTTGAGCTTTAAGCCAACTTTTTCACTCTCCTCTTTCACTTTCATCAACAGGCTCTTTAGTTCTTCTTCACTTTCTGCCATAAGGGTGGTGTCATCTGCAATCTGAGGTTATTGATATTTGTCCTGGCAAGTTTGATTCCAGCTTGTGCTTCATCCAGTCCAGCATTTCTCAAAATGTACTCTGCATATAAGTTAAATAAGCAGGGTGACAGTATACAACCCTTGACGTACTCCTTTTCCTCTTTGGAACCAGTCTATTGTTCCATGTCCAGTTTCAATTGCTGCTTCCTGACCTGCACATAAATCTCTCAAGAGGCAGGTCAGGTGATCTGGTATTACCATCTCTTATTTTCCAGTTTGTGGTGATACACACAGTCAAAGGTTTTGGCATAGTCAATAAAGCAGAATAGATGTTTTTCTGGAACTCTATTGCTTTTTCAATGATCCAACAGATGTTGGCAATTTGATCTCTGGTTCCTCTGTATTTTCTAAATCTAGGTTGAACATTTGGAAATTCATGTTTAGCATATTATTGAAGCATGGTTTGGAGAATTTTGATCATTACTTTACCAGTGTGTGAGATGAATGCAATTGTGTGGTAGTTCGAGCATTTTTTGCCATTGCCTTTCTTTGGGATTGGAAAGAAAACTGACCTTTTTCAGTCCTGTGGCCACTGATGAGTTTTCCAAATTTGCTGACATATTGAGTGCAGCACTTTCACAGCATCATCTATTAGGATTTGAAATAGCTCAACTGGAATTCCATCACTGGTCAGAATGACCATCATTAAAAAGTCTGTAAATCATAAATGCTGAAGACAGAATGGAGAAAAAGGAATTCTTTTTCACTCTTAGTGGGAATGTAAATTTGTACAGCCATTATGAAGTGTAGTATGGAAGTACTTTAAAAAGTTAAAAACAGAGTTGCCATATGATTCAGGGATCTCACATGCATATATCTGGAGAGGACTATAATTAAAAAAGATACATACACCCAGTGTTCTTGCAGCACTGTAATAGCCAAGACATGGAAAAAACCTCTATGTCCATCAACAGATGAATGGGTAGATTTTGTATACACACACACACACACACACACACACACACACACACACAATGGAAAAATATTCAGTCATCAAAAAGAATGAAATAATGTCATCCGTAGCAACACTGATGCACCTAGAGATTATCACACAAAGTGAAGTTACGCCAAACAGAGAAAGGCAAAGATCATATGATATCACTTATATGTGATATCCAAAAAAAAAAAAACAAAAACCCAAAACAAAACAAATGAACTGCTTTATAAAACAGAAATAGAGCCACAGATACAGAAAACAAACATGTTTACCGAAGCAGGAAGGGGGAGGGGAGGGATAAATTAGGACTTCGGAGTCAGTATATACATACTACTACGTATAAAATAGATAAACAAAAAGATCTACTGTATAACACCTGGAAGTATACTCAGTATTTTGTAATTATATATATATATATACATATATATATATTATATAAAATTGAATTGATTTGCAATACACCTGAAACTACCACAATATTGTTAACCAGCTACAATTTTTAAAATATTACAAAACAAATAATTTGGCTAGAACTGGTAACAATTTAAATAGTAAATCAACCTTTTGCCAGTTACCGAATCTTTATTTCCTTCCTGAAATATATAGGTAACATGATCTAACGTGCATTCCTGAGTTGTTTTACAGATCCTAAAACCCCCACCAAATGGAAGAAGCGAACTGCAAAATGACCAGTTACATGTAGCCTAAGACCAGCTGGAACCTAAGAACTGATAATGTTACTCCGTGACACTGTCCTGTTATCTCATCATCAACCAATCAGAGAACTATGCACCAGCCAACCATACACAATGTGATTCTTCTCCTTTCCCTCGCCCTTAAAACTTTTCCCTGTAACTCATCAGGGAGTTCAGTTTTCTGAGCACTAGCTGCCCCACACTTTTTGACTGGTGCCAATGATAAATGCTGGAACTGCCTTCACTACAATCCAGTATCAACAGATTGGCTTTAGTGTGGACCGATGTTTGGTAAAACAATCACTGCCATTACTGCTGTCCTGAACTTCCAAAAATAGAGGGTTGAAATTTTAACTCTTGATACCATTTACTGAATGGAATTAGAAGTCTTCCTATGACTTATGTGGTGTTTTATATTTTGGAAGGATATTTTTCAGAACATGATACGTTTTCTATAATGTTCTTAGGTTTGAGTTTCCCCTTAGAATGATAAAGAAAAGGTACAGAGTTATGACTCAAGTCATGTGAAAACTTCCTATAGCAACTTCCCTAAAAAATAAATCCTGGCATAATACTTAAACTGCATTTCCACATGCCAATCACAACACATCAGGGCTTCTCAGAGGCTGAGAGAGACCTAGGCCATGTTAACTTTCAAGGATCTCAGTATGTTATACCTAGAGCCAGAACTTATTTTTGACATTTAATATTTAATATTTAATCCTGTATACCAAGGATATTCATTAATGGTTTATTTTAACTAAGAAACAATAATGCAAGCACAAAATAAATAACAAACCCTGAATGTGCCGTCCAGCACCAAAGACTCCTTATACTCCTGTCATGGAGTATACTCCTGTCTGTTCAGTTCAGTTCAGTCGCTCAGTCGTGTCCAACTCTTTGTAACCCCATGGACTGCAGCACACAAGGCTTTCCTGTCCATCACCAACTCCTGGAGCTGACTCAAGCTCATATCCATAGAGTTGATGTCATCTAACCATCTCATCCTCTGTCGTCCTCTTCTCCTCCCTCCTTCAATCTTTCCCAGAATCAGGGTCTTTTCCAATGAGTCAGTCCTTTGCACCAGGTGGCCAAAGTATTGGAGTTTCAGCTTCAACATCAGTCCTTCCAATGAATATTCAGGACTGAAATATTCAGGACATAAAGAAAGCTGAGCACAGAAGAATTGATGCTTTTGAAATGTGGTGTTGGAGAAGACTCTTGAAAGTCCCTTGGACTGCAATGAGATCCAACCAGTCCATCCTAAAGGAAATCAGTCTTGAATGACATCCAACCATCTCATCACTGACTTAATGGACTTTGAGCAGGCTCCAGGAGTTGGTGATTGGCAGGGAGGCCTGGCATGCTGCAGTCCTTGGGGTCTCAAATAATCAGACATGACTGAGCAACTGAACTGATCTGAAGGTCAAGTGGTCTGGTATTCCCATCACTGTAAGAATTTTCTAAAGTTCTTGCTCTTATGGGAAGACAACATGGACTGTGGCATTGGTAGACCAAGGTTCAGATCCAGCCCTTGGTTCATTTCCAGCTGTCCCGTGTCAGGGAAGATGTTCAGAGACTCAACACACTCCTTCCTCTAGGACAGGATTTCTCTGCTATTCTTCGTGTTTGGAGTAAGATGGTGGAGTAGAAGGATGTGCACTCATCTTCTCTTGTGAGAACTCCTAACTACAACTCGCTGCTAAACAGTGGACTGGAGAATGTTGGATTGAATCAAATAAAGATATTCCACATCCAAGGGTCAAGGAGAAGCGCCAGCAAGATGGGAGGAGGGGCGAAATCATGTTTAAAATCAAATCCCTTACCTGCCAGAGACACTCAGAGGGCTCAATCAAACCTTGTGCAACCCAGGACCCAGAGACCCCATAGAGACCGAGCCAGATAGGCTCACTATCTTGTATCAAAGATACTTATAGATATCTAAGGGATCTGGTGACAAGCCATAAAATGATCTTATCTCATTTTTAAGTGGTTCCTTCTGACAATCCTGACGAGAGATTCAGGGGTCAACTCTTATTATTCCTATTAATTTTTATTTATTTTCTCCTCTGGCCAAAGCTATAATTTATCACAATATATTCTATTTATCTCTCCCTCTGTGATTACTGTGATTGGCTGAAGGAACCACATGGCAATCTGATACCCAACTACATACTTGATATCTCTGGATCTCTAGGAGGAATCTCAAAATTAACATGAACAAACAACTTTTTTTCCCCTCCAACTTTATTGAGGTACATTTGAAAAATGAAAATGATATGTATTTAAAGTATAAACATGATTATTTGATATACAAATTCACTGTGAGATATTTACCACAATCAGGTTAATCAACACATCAACCATCTCATATAGTTACCTCTTTTTTGGTAGTAACAATGCTTAAGATCTACTCTTTTAGCAAATTTGAAGTATACAAAATAATAGTATATTAACCATAGTCACCATGTTATGTGTTGGATCTTCATAACTTACTCATCTTATAACTGCAAGTTTGTATCCTATGACCAATATATTCCAATTTCCCTTACTCCCTAGCCCATGGCAACCACCATTCTACTGTTTCTATGAAACTGACATTTTTTGTTTTGATTGCTCCCATGTCAAACCTGTTTTCCTTATCTTCAGTTTCAGTTTCAGTTCAGTCACTCAGTCGTGTCTGACTCTTTGTGACCCCATGAACTGCAGCATGCCAGGTCTTCCTGTCCATCACCAACTCCTAGAGTCCACCCAAACCCATGTCCATTGAGTCAGTGATGCCATCCAACCATCTCATCCTCTGTTATCCCCTTCTCCTCCTGCCCTCAATCTTTCCCAGCATCAGGGTCTTTTCAAATGAGTCAGCTCTTCGCATCAGGTGGCCAAAGTATTGGAGTTTCAGCTTCAACATCAGTCCTTCCAATGAACACCCAGGACTGATCTCCTTTAGGATGGGCTGGTTGGGTCTCCTTGCAGCCAAGGGACTCTCAAGAATCTTCTCCAACACCACAGTTAAAAAGCATAAATTCTTTGGTGCTCAGCCTTCTTTATAGTCCAACTCTCACATCCATACATGACCACTGGAAAAACCATAGCCTTGAGTAGATGGACCTCTGTTGGCAAAGTAATGTCTTTGTTTTTTAATATGCTGTCTAAGTTGGTCATAACTTTCCTTCCAAGAAGTAAGCGTCTTTTAATTTCATGACTGCAATCACCATCTGCAGTGATTTGGGAGCCCAGAAAAATAAAGTCAGCCACTGTTTCTACTGTTTCCCCATCTATTTTCCATGAAGTGATGGGACCAAATGCCATGATCTTCGTTTTCTGAATGTTGAGCTTTAAGCCAACTTTTTCACTTTGCTCTTTCACTTTCATCAAGAGGCTCTTTAGTTCTTCTTCACTTTCTGCCATAAGGGTGGTGTCATCTGCATATCTGAGGTTATTGATATTTCTGCCAGAAATCTTCGATTCCAGCTTGTGCTTCATCCAGTTCAGCATTTCCCAAGATGTACTCTGCATAGAAGTTAAATAAGCAGGGTGACAATATACAGCCTTGACGTACTCCTTTTCCTATTTGGAACCAGTCTGTTGTTCCATGTCCAGTTCTAACTGTTGCTTCCTGACGTGCATACAGCTTTCTCAAGAGGCAGGTCAGGTGGTCTGGTATGCCTATCTCTTTCAGAATTTTCCAGTTTATTGTGATCCACACCTCATCTTACTAAATATTAATAAATGGTGCCCACTCTTCAAATTGTGGAAGACAAAATCTTAGCCATCATCAATGGAGGTATACTTCTTGGTGCTTTTGCTGTCTTTTATCCAGTTCCCTGGTGGCCTCAGACAGTAAAGCATCTGCCTGCAATGCAGAAGACCCGGGTTTGATTTCTGAGTTGGGAAGATCCCCTGGAGAAGGAAATGGCAATCCACTCCAGCACTCTTGCCTGGAAAATCCCATGGACGGAGGAGCCTGGTAGGCTATAGTCCATGGGGTAGCAAAGAGTCAGACATGACTGAGCGACTTCACTTTCACTTTCATCCACTTCAATGCCTAATGTTGGAGACTTAAAAGGCTCAGCCCTAGACCTTCCCTCATTCTTGACCTAAATTATCTCACTAGGAAATCCATTGACTCCTAGCGCTTTAAATGTCATCTGTAATATATATTATCTGCCTTTCTTTTCTTTCTTTCAAGATTGGCATCCAAAACATAAACAAGTTCCTACAGCTCTACTTTAAAAAGATACTCAAAATCCCTCTATTTTTTTTTTTGTTTACTCTGTGATGACCCTAATGCAGGACGTTATTATTTCTTTTAGGGACTACTGCAGTGACCTCCTAACTGGTTCCTCTGCTTTTTGTCTTTCTCTAATAAAATTTATTCTCTTTATTCAAGAAAAAATTAAAAAAAAAAACAAAATCAACATGATAAATTATATTATCTTACTCTCTTGCTTAAAAGCTGCCAATGGCTTCTAATTACATACATAATGAAATTCAAATTCCTTATACTGACCTACAGGGCTCTATATGATCTAGCCTCTCTCAACTTTGTTGATCCAATTTCTTACCATTTTCTTCTTTATCCTCTATCTTCAGTCATAGAAAACTATCCCCCCGCCCTCCCCGCCTTAAACATGGCAAACATGTTTGTGAATGTATCTGCACTCCCTGGTTTCCCTATGAGAAATGCTTTGACTCTAGATACAGAAGACTCCTCTTCCAACCAAAGTAAAATAATTCATCCTCTTTTACCTCCAGTTACTATATGGTATAACATCCTGTTCTATTTTTATTACAGCACTCTCTGAATTATATTTTATTTTTATTATTTTCTGCCAAGATAATGCTAGGATGTCAGCATTATAAGTGTAAGTATCTTGTATGTCTTGTTCACTCATCCATCCACAGAATCTACAACAGGGTCTAGCATTGCATAGGAATGCAACTTAGATTCAAGCGAATTAATGAAATATATGTCATTAACCGCTCTTGTTCCTGAATCCTCACATTCTTCAGAGTTTACAAAAGACTGACAAAATTAAATTCAACATATTAAATACTTCAATAACATAAAAACAAAACAAACAACAAAAAGCCTGACAAGCCATTTTATTGCTATTTTCATTTCTAATTGTATAATTTTGATGTGTATATGGCTTAAGTGTTATTGATCATTGTTTCGTATCAGGAGTGTCCAGCATATTTGGTTTGGCATTCCAAGGAGAGGTGTTTGGATGCTAGGTAAGCCTCAAAAGGCTCTAGGCTGTTTCTTTTGGGGCATAGATGTAATGTGGGGCATTGTGGCAGAGCTGTGTATGCAAACTATCTGCAGGTGAAAAGTGTTACTGTTGAAGCCATATTTTCATGAGTTAGAGAAGAGATAATCAGTTGAGTGAGGCAATAGAAATTTTCACCCTCACTTTTGAAGTTTGGGGGTAGCTTACAAAGATTAAGCTTCTACAAGACTTCTGGAAATTTTGCCCTGTTTCTTCACTAGATTAAGACACTGACTTTTCCAACATAATCCTAGGACACTTCCCCAGCATGAACTCCCAGGCATCCAAGGATCCTCCTCTTTACTTCAAAATCCTGACCCCACTCTAGTGATATCCTGAGTTCTCACAGGTACAGTCACTTTATTCCTATGTTCAGAAGGAAATTAAAAAAAGAAAAATGTCTAAACAAGCAACTGATAACCCTACTGTCCTTTTGATTCTTTCATAAGCAGTCTTGTTGGCTCATTAAATTCAAAGCCATGAGTCATTAAAATAAAATTCTTCTTTCTTCAAGGTCAGATAGCATAAAATATTCTCAGAAGGTGAAGGGGACATCTATGCATTATGACCCTCTAATACATCAAAATAAAGAAATGAAAACAAACCAGCTCTGCTTTATTAAAAGTCATATTTCATATTTCAGCCATATTAAAACAGGCTGAAAGTTTATGCTATTAAGGTTGAAAAAAAATCCTTCCTTCTCAGTGTTGAGGAATAGAATAGAATGAGTCAAGTAGAGGGGATTAAAGAGAATTTAGCCCTGCCCTTGGGGAGTTGCAGAACCAAGTGTTTAATCTTAAAGGGTGTAAAGAAGTTCCCCCGACCCCCCAGCCCTTATCCTTTTGTTGAGAGTGCAAAACTGGCATTGGTTGGTGTTAACCAGCTCAGTACAAAATGAGATTCAAAAGGAGCTTTAAAAAATTATATCCACAGGAAGCCCTGAAGCAGCACATTTAAAACAATCCTGCATTCCTAATTCAGAAGACAAGTGTGACCAAGGCAAAACAGGCAGATCAGCAGTTCCTACTCGCTTGGTTTCCCTGAAGGTCCTCAAAAATGAGACGTTCTTTCAGAAATGGATTCTGACTGAGGCATGATGCCACAGCACACTATATCATCCTAACAGGCTGGGACCTTTCCCAGGGGCTTGTCTTAATGATAATGCCACACTGGATGATGTCATAAAGCACATACTCACTTAGAAAGTTAAATCAAAGTGTGGTATTACAATACTTTCATGAGATTCTCATTGATTTTTAAATCTTTACTCTGATTTTTTTTTTTCATCCAAAGGAAACCCAGGAAAATTTTAAATTACTTCTCCTTAATTATAATCATATAGTTAAACAGACAAGAGATTTGGAAAGACAGTTTTGTATCAGGACTCATCTTCATCCCTTATCAGTTGACAATGGGTGGATAATGGAGGGTTGGGCCTCTTTGGTGGCTCAAGTGGTAAAGAATCTCCCTGAAACATGGGAGACCAGGATTCAATCCCTGGGTGGGGAAGATGCCCGAGAGAAGGGAATGGCAACCCACTCCAGTATTCGTACCTGGAGGATCCCATGGACAGAGAAGCTTGGCAGACTACAGTCCATGGGGTCGCAAAGAGTCGGACACAACTGAGTGACTATACTAGTACTATTAATGAGGAAAATGAAAGTGAAGTCGCTCAGTCTTGTCTGACTGTATGCGACTCTATGGACTGTAGCCTGCCAGGCTTCTCCGTCCCTGGGATTTTCCAGGCAAGAGTACCAGAGTGGGTTGCCTCTTCCATCTCCAAGGGATCTTCCTGACCCAGGGGTTGAACCCAGGTCTCCCGTATTGCAGGCAGACGCTTTACCCTCTGAGCCACCAGGGTTGATATCTAATCAGTTGATGACCACAGCCAAGTCACTAAACTTTCCTGAACTCCCATATCTTTATCTATAATAGGAATGATAATAAAAATAATTCTCATGCAGGGTTGGTGTGAGACTTAAACATTATGCACAATTCCTTTGTATACTCTAAAATCACCTTCCAATTCTTATTCATGTTTAACTTTCATAATCTCTACTAACATCCTGTAAGTGCAGGAGTTAGTGCCTACAGTTCAAATATGTGGTCTATGATCTACTAGCATTCTATGAAGATCACAGAATTTCAGTCTCTGGACTGGAATGCACTTGAGCAACATCAAATCAAAGCACTCATTCAGTAGTTCAACTTTCTCTACAAAGTCCATGATAACCAACTACCTGAACTTCTTCAGTTAACAGGTAACTCACTACTTCAGACGGCTTTAATCATTTGTCAGCACTAACTGTTGGAAGGGACATCTTCATCCTGAGCTAAAAGTGATTTCCTTCTAACTCATCCAGTCATTTTAGTACTACTCCAGTTTTTCATGTAGTCAGTCTGTCTGTTTTATATAAATCTTTATAATACAGAGTAAAACCCCCTTTCAGCAATATATCAGTAGTTAATAATTTGAAATTTTTCGAAAGATAATACTTTTACTTCATATCTGTAGTAAAATTGGATAAAACATACTCCATTATCTATTTTTCCCATGACAAATTGAATAGAAAAGTGGTGATGTACACCATACTTTACCCACTCCTATAGATGTCACAGGATTTAGTACCTCTAGTCTCAATATGTGGGAAATGTGTGCATATAAGTTAGTTAGAGGATAAGCTCAAATATTGCATAAATCAAAGGTTTGGGAAATCAACAACTTAAAGAGCTTTACTCAGAGGATAATTTCAAATTGCCCATTCCCATTGCTGGCAAGGCAACTAGGTTCAAAAAGGAACTATTACATACATCCTGACATTTCTTCATTTTATTTATACAAAGATACTAGATTGCTGATTGAAATGTGCTTGTATATTTGACTTAATAGCTAATTTTGTGACTTGGAAATAATCATCTTTGAGAATTTTAATTTCCATCTTGTAAAACTGAGTGATAGTGGTCAAGTTGGAATAATTACTTAGTATCTATTAGATCCAGTTTAAATGACTTATTTTGAGATATATTTAACAGAATGTATCCAAGATTATAATACTAAAACAAATTAATAAATAGTATTCAATCATCATAGACTAACAAATAGTTAAATTCCAGGGAATTTATTTCTTTTGAGTTAAGAAAAAGATACTCTAAATTCACATTTTCTTATATCACAAGATGTTCTTCCTATTTTACAATTGAGAAAGAGAAGCTCAAAATAATTAAATAATTTATCTAGCTCACATTGGTAGTGAAGGAACTGTCAATCAAGCAAATGACTGCTTACTATCAAGATAATTACTCAACACTGCTTCTGATTCAAGGATATATGTATATATTTTTGATTTTTGATAATATTATGCATGGTTTGTACATGTGGACTGTTTTATTTTCTTATATTTATAAACCAATTTAGGCTTAAATATGGGAGCGATTATTTCTACCAAAGCTGTGTTTATTAACATAATACAAAGAATATTTTCATTAATGTTTCTGACACTTTTCTAAGTGATATAGAGTTGGAAAAGATCAAAACAAAATTAAATTAAAATTTACAGCTCAATACAGAAGGTAAAGAGGAGTTTTCAAAAACACAGTTCACCTTTCATTCCATGTCTACTAATAATTTATTTGAAAAATACCAAACCTGACAAAAAATGAAACAGCTTTGATATTTGAAAGCAAAATAATTGAGTTTATTCATTCTCACCCATCCACAGCCAAGTTTTTAGGGTATGATGATTTATGCTTCTTATATCTTGCCCACCTCACTCTTGTTTGCTGGTTGGATATATTTAGCACTTCTATTCCAATGACATTATCAAGGTGACACTTAGTGGCTCTTCCTTTCAACAGTCAATGTACTGTACCAAAAATTATATATTAAAATCTAATGCCATGTTTTACCTTGAGGCTGAGTTCAGTAGGTAAACTCAAACTAGAAAATACTTCAAAGTAAACTTGAAATAAATAGCTTTCCATTAATCATATACTACATATATGGTATTATTTTTCTTTTCATTTAATTCACCTACATGTAACAGTACACTTTTTGGCAGTGGAAGCAATAGAAATAAATTAATAAAAGAATTGAATAATACAACCTTCTATCTTTGACTATTATAAATACAGTCTATCTATTCTTTTCAGGGTTAAATATACCCTTATTTTAAATGCGGGCAGGCAGTGGAAAATAAATTGTCTTTTCCCACCACCATTTTACTTCTGGGCTTTTTCTGTCCTGTTTTAAAAGAGTCTCAGATATGTGACTCTTGACTCCATTCTTTCTATAATAAAATGCTAAATCTGGTTTAGTGTGATATTATGAATCTGGAGATACAACCACATTTTCTCAAGAACCTATTAAACTCAGCCAACAGCAACTTATCATTAAATGCTTCAAAATAAAAATGTAGTCGGCTTCAAAATGCATAAGCATCTTGTGTGTATTGCAAGCCTTAAATATAAAAATTGGTAAGAGAGTAATATAAACCAAGCTGTTTTTAGTCAGGCAAACTTTAGTAAATACCTCACTTCCTATCTCCCGCACTATCACTTTTGAATATCTGCACAAAGAGTATTCCTTCAGTATTACTAAATTTAATTTAACTTATATAAAAGCATTTAGTGATATATATCTTACGTTCAAGATGATTTACTGATTAATACATTCAATTTTAAAATGCAGTCTATATTGTTAAGTGCAAAACAGTATGATTGGACATATAAACATACTTTAACCAATGAAAGAATATAGAAACATGTCATTAGATCCAAATATGAGACCAATTATATTATGAGTCTAGTAATATAGAGAATTGGTCAAAAAGTTCATTTGGATTTTTCTGTAAGATGTTACAGAACTTTTTGGCCAACCCAATATATTGAAACTTAAAGTATATATCATTCACAAAATCAATCACAGTTCTCTCAGCAAACAAATTAATTCTAAATTTGTGAACATCACAAAAATTATTGCTTCCCTAGTGATTCAGGTGGTAAAGAATCTGTCTGCAATGCAGGAACCTGGGTACAATCCCTGGGTCAGGAAGATCCCCTTGAGAAAGAAATGGCAACATACTCAGTATTCTTGCCTGAAGAATCCCATGGACAAAAGAGCCTGGCAAGCTATAGTCGCAAATAGTCTGACACGACTGAGTGACTAGCACTTTCAAACATTTGTTTTGTCAAAATATTTAAAAATTATTTTGGAAACATAATTTAATGGTTGCTTAATGTTCCATCAAGTGAAATATCTCTCAAAGTGTTGTCCAGGGACAACCTACAATAGGATCTTTTGGAGGTACCTGAAACAGAATTTGTGGGATAGGGGCTCAATAATATGCATTTTACTTAGAAGATTCTTACATGTTCAATTTTGAGAAGCCATAATTGATTAAATGTTTTAAAATCTATTTAACCATGTTTTCATTCTTCTAGGCAGGTTGTTTCCAAGGTTTATACACACACACACACACACACACACACACACACACACATATATATATATATAAACATTTATCAAATAATAGCATAATTGAAATTTATCACATACCATAAAAATCCCCTGCTTAAAACATACTTTAGTATAGTCATGGAGTTGTACCATCACCACTCTTTCATTGGGATATTTTCATTACCCCATAAACAAATTTTGCAGTCTTTAGTATGCATTCCTCACCCTCACCTCAGGCAACCATCTATCTGCTTTCTGTCTCTACAGGTTTACTTTCTCTGGATATCTGATTCATGGAATTGAATAGCATGTTGTCTTTTGTGACTTGCTTCTTTCATTTAGCGTGCTTTCAAGGCTCATCAATGTTGTGTCACATGTATCAGTACTTCCTCCCTTTTTTATTACTAAATAGTATTTCATTTCTTGATTATACCACCTTTGTTTACCCATTCATCAGTTATGGATATTTGGCTTGCTTCCATTTGTGGCAATTATCAATGTGCACAAACATGTTTGTGCATGCTTTTGTGGGAAAATATTTTTATTTCTCGGGTATATACTTAGGGATGGGGATGTTTAATCATATGGTGTCTCCATGTTTAACATTTTGAGAAAATACCAAAATTCACTTTAGAAAATTCTAAAGTGATGCACCATTTTGCATTTATATCAGCAAAGTTGGAAGGTTTCAATTTCATCCCTATCAATTCCTATGTCTGTATTTTTTGGTTTAGCCATCCAAAGAGTAAAAATTTGTATTTCATTTTGGTTCTAACTTGCATTTTCCCAATAATTAATTATGTAGGCATCTTTTAATATACTTACTGGCTATTTGTATATCTTCTTTGGAAAAAATATATTCAATTTTTTGTCTATTTTTTAAACGTGTTATTTGCTTTCACTTTTGAGTCCTAAGACTATTTATGTATTCTGGATATAAATCCCTCATCAGATTTATGGTTTCTAAAGATTTTCTCCCATTCTGTGTGTGTGTGTGTGTGTGTGTGTGTGTGTGTCTGTCTGTCTGTCTGTCTGTCTGTTTTTAAACTTTTTTGATGGTCTTGTTTGTAGCACAAAAGTTTTAAATTTTGATGAATCTAGTTTACCTAGTTTTTTTATTTTGATATGTTCTTTTGGTGTTATGATCTATAATACAATCTGTAATAATGTCATCTGCAAATAGAGGTAACTTTATATCTTTCCTTCCAACCTGAATACCTTTTATTTCTTTAGTTTATCTAATTTCCCTAAATATAACTTAGTGTACAATTTTGAGCAGAAGTAGTGAAAATGTATAATCTTCCAAAATTTAGGAAAAAAATAGTCTTTTACAATTTTGCATGATGTCAGTTCTGGGTTTTTCATAGATAACCTTTACAGGCTAAGGAAACTTCTCTTCCACTTCGAGTTTGTTGACTATGTTTTAACATAAGCCCATGTTAAAACAAGTGCTTTATCAGTAATCAATGGAAGTTATTATATAAATGCTATCTTTTACTTTACAAACATAGTATATTAAAATGATTAGTTTCAGAAATTTAATCTGCTTTGCATTCTTGGGACAATCCTACTTGGTCATTGTGTACAATTCTTTTTATATGTTGCTGAATTTGACTTCTTAGTGTGGACAAAAAAATGTCACCTGCCATATTAGTAAACAAAGGATGTTGTGGCCATCAAGCCATCAGCTACTGCAGCTGCCCTGACCGTGTGTACATCCTGAAGGATTCAGGATGGAGAAAAGTAGGATATTGGCCCTAGATAATTAAGGTACATATCAAAGGAATTATTTCAAGGAGCCCAGACTCTTATCTTCCCAAACAGAGAAAAAGCTAAAGTATTTAACTTGAGATGTTTGGTTTTCTTAAATAAACACTGCTGCTGCTGCTGTTGCTGCTGCTAAGTCGGTTCAGTCATGTCCGACTCTGTGCTACCCCATAGACGGCAGCTCATCAGGCTCCCCCGTCCCTGGGATTCTCAAGGCAAGAACACTGGAGTGCGTTGCCATTTCCTTCTCCAATGCATGAAGGTGAAGAGTGAAAGTGAAGTCGCTCAGTCGTGTCCGACTCTTCGCGACCCCATGGACTGCAGCCTACCAGGCTCTTCCGTTTACTAATCTTTTGATCTTCTGACTACCTGGTTTTTGTTGAAAAACTATATATCCAGATGCCTTCATTAATTCTTTGAAATAGTCACTTTCAGAGATATCTGAGAGAGGCTGCCTCCCGGGCTTATGTCTTCAGTTTATCTGCTAAATAAAGCATAATTCTCAACTTTTAGGTTGTAATTATTTTCATTTGACATTAACATTTTTGTTGAGAAATTTTTCATCTTTGTTCATATTGAGTATTAATCTCTGGTGTTCTTTTTTGTGTGTGATGTGTATCGTTTCAGTTTCAGAGTAAAACTGGCTGATTTGAGGCTTAAGAAATATGTCCTCTTTTATTTCTGAGCAGAGTTTGTGAAGAATTTGGATTAATTATTCTATAAAAACGTGTAGAATTCACCAATAAAGTCATTGGGAGGAGAACTTCTCTTTCTGGAAAATGTATAGTTATAATTTAAAGTCATTACTTATTATAGATTTATTCAGATTTTCTTTCCTCTTTTAAAAAGCCAGCTTCAGTACTTTTCTCTTTTGGGGAATTTATTCATCAAAGTTATTTAATTTGTTGGCATA
This sequence comes from Ovis aries, assembly GCF_016772045.2. NCBI lineage: Eukaryota > Metazoa > Chordata > Mammalia > Artiodactyla > Bovidae > Ovis > Ovis aries. The sequence goes on from NC_056055.1 coordinate 19,520,123, forward strand.
TCATTGTTCACCGAATTCCCTTAAACTCCTTTTTATTTCTGTAAAGTCAGTAGTACTGTCAATTATCTGATTCTTGATTTCAGCAATATGATTTTTCTTCACATTTTTCATCATTCTAGATAAGAGTCTGTCAGTTTTGTTGATCTTTTCAAACAAATAACTTTTATTTCATTGATTTTTTCATTTTGGTTCTCTCAATTTTTTTCTGTGTATACATAAAGATCTGCACATGTGTGGGACCTTCTATCTACTCAGAAATAGCAGAGCTTTCCAAAGCCCCATGTTGGCAATTTGTTTCTCAGATCTTTTCTTTTATGTTTTTGACCAGGATCTGGTTAGACCTAACTCATAGCATAGACTCAGGTAACTATGATGTTTTACAATTGCTGCTGATTGTTTTCAACAAATGCCCTAGGCTAGGGCTGTTTGCATTGAGAAAACTCAAAAAAAGATTAAATAATAGAAACACATTGAGTATGGGGATTTTCATCAGAGCTTCAAGGTAAACCAAACAATGGACAATGCTCTGGGAATGGGACTTTTTGAGGAGTTCTAATCATGCACTTCTGCTTATGAATGCAAGGTTGATGGTCTTCATTATTTCCATAGTTGTGAGCTGTTTCTTTGAAGATAGCAAGTGGAGAATTGGAGTAGGCTAAATTAAAAGGCTACAAACATGGCTGTTCTTCCCCAGGTTTAGCAGCTTTTATATATTAAAGGGTTCTTAGATTACTGGATATTTTTAATAATCTGAATTTTGAAATGTTAATTTTGACTATTTCTTTGGCCAGTGCTTTCAATGATTTTATTGAGGAGGGTAATTATGAAGATTATCATATTGCCATTTCAGAAGTCCTTCCCAATTTCAGGCTATTTATTCAAGCTATAACTTTTAAAAAGAAACAGTAGGTAAGAAATATGAATCATTTTTAATGTTTCATAAAAACTGCAAACTTTCTTTCTGTAAAAGTTTATTCCAGTTTACACTTTCATTAGAAATAATATGAGAGTGCTTCTCTTACTATTATCTCATTCAGTTCAGTTCATTACAGTTGCTCAGAGTTGTGTCCAACTCTTTGCAACCCCATGGACCAGCACACCAGGCTTCTCTGTTCATCACCAACTCCTGGAGCCTGCTCAAACTCACGTCCATTGCGTCAGTGATACCATCCAACCAACTCATCCTCTGTCGTCCCCTTCTGCTCCTGCCTTCAATCTTTCCCATCATCAGGGTCTTTTCCAATGAGTCAGTTCTTTGCATCAGATGGTCAAAGTATTGGAGTTTCAGCTTGAGCATCAGTCCTTCCAATGAATATTCAGGACTGATTTTCTTTTGGATTGACTGGTTGGGTCTCATTGGCAACCACAATAATGCACATTTATAGTTTGTGTGTAATGCCTAGTTTTTTCCCTGCACAATTCTTACTTTTCTTTTTTGTTAACAATAGCTCCTTTCTTTTTCAGAACTGCATCTCTGTATTCCTGTTGGTGTTTCTTTTCAGTATTGTCAACTGCATTACTTCCTTCCGTTGAATGTAGTCAGTGAGCCTGAATATGTTCTAGAATTCAATATTGCTGCCTGAGGGATAGTTTATATGGGTAAAATTTAAAATCCAGGAAGTTAAAACATGACCAGCTCTCAGAAAGTCAGAAGAGTTATACACTAGTTAACTGAAATACTGAACTTGTGATGTTTACATATATTAACGAGAAAAATAATGAAAATCATATAGACTGATTTAGATTAGTTTTCTCAGCAAGCTCCTTAGACAGGGTTTTAGGGACTATGGTTTGGATAAAAGCAAAATAGGAATAGTTATGAGATGAGTTGTTTAAGGGTAATCAGATTTAGTACTTTTATCATTGATAAGTCTATTTTAAATATGAGAGCAATACTTGCAGTGAAAAGAATATGTGGTGAGGAGGTGTCCAAAGGAAGATTGATAAAATGTAGAGGAGGACTGTGATTTAGGTGCATTCTGTTTTTTTAAGGGTACATCAGTTATGGGAAAAAAATCAAATGCCTGGATTCTGGTCATATAATTAAAGATTTCCAGAGAATCTCACTTCCTCCTTCATAATAAGAAATCTGACACAGTAGGAATTTTATGTTTCCAATGACATCAATTGCTTCCAACCCTACTTATATCTCTGATAATTAAAAACCTGCTCTGAGTGCCCTCATCAAGGGTCATGGCTCTTACAGCCTGTTGTATCAAGAAACTGTCCTTCTATGACTGACTTCTATTTAACTTAAATTTTGGTGGCCTGTTTTTGTTTCTTTTTTTAATCATTTAAAATTCTTAGGGTTTCTTGAAAATTTGCTTTTTGAGCTTTATAAAACCTTGTAAGGATGATATCTTCTAGAGGCTGAAATGTAAACTTACAGTGCTGTTCTCTATACTACACACTACTTAAACTGATATGATGTTTAGAAATTACTGCACCATTTTTATTTCTCTCTTACATGAACATGTACACATTATATTAATATCAGTGATTCTCATCTCTTTCAGGGGCACACACAATGGTGAAGGATTGTTCAGTTCAGTCATTCAGCCATGTCCGACTCTTTATGACTTCATGGAATGCAGCACGCAAGTCTTCCCTGTCCATCGCCAGCCCCTGGAGCTTATTCAAACTCATGCCTATCGAGTTGGTGATGCCATCCAACCATCTCATCCTCTGTTGTCCCCTTCTCCTCCTGCCTTCAATCTTTCCTGGCATCAGGGTCTTTTCAAATGAGTCAGTTCTTTGCACCAGTTGGCCAAAATATTGGAGTTTCAGCTTCAACATCAGTCCTTCCAATGAATATTCAGGATTGATTTCCTTTAGGATGGACTTGTTGGATCTTCTTGCAGTCCAAAGGACTCTCAAGAGTCTTCTCCAACACCACAGTTCAAAAGTATCAATTCTTCAATGCTCAGCTTTCTTTATAGTTCAGCTCTCAGATCCATACGTGATTACTAGAAAAACCATAGCTTTGACTAGATGAATCTTTGTTGGCAAAGTAATGTCTCTGCTTTTCCATATGCTGTCTAGGTTGATCATAGCTTTTCTTCCAAGGGGCAAGTGTCTTTTAATTTCATGGCTGCAGTCACCATCTGCAGTGGTTTTGAAGCCCCCCCCTCCTCCCAACAATAAAGTCTATCACTATTTCCACTGTTTCTCCATCTATTTGCCATGAAGTGATGGGACCAGATGCCATGATCTTAGTTAGGTGAAGGATTGTACTTCACTATTTTTGTTTGTTTGTTTGAAGTTAAATGTGGCCATGGGACTTATTTTGGCCAATAAAACTTAAACAGTGATATAATTTGGGTCTCTTCTGGGTGGAAACACTTAAAAATCAAGGCACAATTTCCAGCTATTTTTTTCTCCTATAGTGGACACAAAGATGGTATGGATGGAGGAATCTTGTTCAGAAATAGTCACATAAAATAAGAAACAGGCATGTTGTTTTAAGGCACTAAGATTTTGGAACTGCTTTAACTATAGAAAAATATAACAGAACCCGACTGATTACAGAGACAAATTCTCTTAATTTTTAAAACTGATTCGAATTTATAAAGATGAAGAGTATCCAAAGTGTGTGATATAGAGCACAAAATTATTAAAAGCAAAGATGTAAGCTGTCCTTGTCAGGGGATTATTTATTGTTATACACATGAGGTGTCATGGTGCTGTACCTTGAAGCAATTAATTTTCATCATAGATTCCAACAATTTTGATTGCGATATTCTGCCAGTTGAGGGCCTCGGAATGCTGGTTGCATTGGAGACACCACAGTTGCCAATGACATAAGACTTGGGCTCATAAACTAGAGAGACAGATTAAAACATCATGCACACCTTTAAGACGTCGGAGACATCAAAACTTTCACAAAAATGTAAAAGTGTACTTAATAAATGTGACTTGGCGTAGAATATGCCTCAAGAATAACTATCCTGCAGCAAATACATTGCCTTTCAGTGAAAATAAAAGGGAATAAGACAATTGCATGTTACATACTATAACCTTCCAAATTAAGAGAAATATAGCTTGTACCAGATTTCCCCCTTTATCTGATAAGCTAAGGGTTATCAAAAATTCTTTAGTAATAAACTTGACTTAAAATGAGATTAGTATATATGTCTAAGAGAGAGAGAGGTGTATACAGCTTCTTTGCTTTTATTGTGTTAAGAACTCATCATGAAATCTACATTCTTAAAAAATTTTTAAGTGTACAATATACTACTGTCAAATACTGCATGGGCACATTGTTGTAAAACAGATCTCTAGATCTTACTCATCTTGCAGAAGTTACTCTGTTTCCTTTCAACAGCAATTCCTCATTCTTCTCACACCTCCATGGCAACTACTACTTCACTCTCTTCCTCTATTTGTATGTATTTTACTATTTAATATACCTCATATAAATGGTATCATATAGTATTTTCTCTCCTGTGACTAGCTTATGGCAGTTAACTGTAATGTTCTCAAGGTTCATCCATGATGGGATATATGGAAAATTTTATTTCTTTTAAATTCTGGATAGTATTCTATTGTATGTATTTTCTTATCCATTCATTCAACAACATTTATTTAGATTGTTTCCATATCTTGGCTATTGTGAATAATGGTGCAATGAACAGGGAGTACAAATATCTCTTAAAGATCCTGATTTAAATTATTTGGATTGTATGTAGAAGTGATATTGATGGATCATACTATTATGATATTACTATCATACTAATACCATTTCTATTCTGTTGTTGTTGCACCACCAACAGTATCAGTTCAGCTCAGTTCAGTCGCTCAGTTGTGTCTGACTCTTTGCGACTCCATGAATCACAGCATGCCAGGCCTCCCTGTCCATCACCAACTCCCAGAGTTCACTCAGATACACGTCCATCTAGTCAGTGATGCCATCCAGCCATCTCATCCTCTGTCGTCCCCTTCTCCTCCTGCCCCCAATCCCTCCCAGCATCAAAGTGTTTTCCAATGAGTCAACCCTTCTCATGAGGTGGCCAGAGTACTGGAGTTTCAGCGTTAGCATCATTCCTTCCAAAGAAATCCCAGGGTTGATTTCCTTCAGAGTGGACTGGTTGGATCTCCTTGCAGTCCAAGGGACTCTCAAGAGTCTTCTCCAACACCACAGTTCAAAAGCATCAATTCTTCGGTGTTCAGCAGTCTTCACAATCCAACGCTCACATCCATACATGACTACTGGAAAAACCATAGCCTTGACTAGACGGACCTTAGTCAGCAAAGTAACGTCTCTGCTTTTGAATATGCTATCTAGGTTGGTCATAACTTTTCTTCCAAGGAGTAAGCGTCTTTTAATTTCATGGCTGCAATCACCATCTGCAGTGATTTTGGAGCCCCCGCACCCCCCAAAAAAATAAAGTCTGACACTGTTTCCACTGTTTCCCATCTATTTCCCATGAAGTGATGGGACCAGATTCAATGATCTTTGTTTTCTGAATGTTGAGCGTTAAGCCAACTTTTTCACTTTCCTCTTTCACTTTCATCAACAGGCTTTTCAGTTCTTCTTCACTTTCTGCCAAAAAAAACCCAAAAACGTTCAACTTCAGTTTCTTCAGCGTTACTGGTTGGGGCATAGACTTGGATAACTGTGATACTGAATAGTTTGCCTTGGAGATGAACAGAGATCATTCTGTCATTTATGAGATTGCATCCAAGCACTGCATTTTGGACTCTTTTGTTGACCATGATAGCTATTCCATTTCCTCTGAGGGATTCCTGCCCACAGTAGTAGATATAATGGTCATCTGAGTTAAATTCACCCATTCCAGTCCATTTTAGTTCTCGGATTCCTAGAATGTCGACGTTCACCCTTGTCATCTCTTGTTTGACCACTTCCAATTTGCCTTGATTCATGGACCTGACATTCCAGGTCCCTATGCAGTATTGCTCTTTACAGCATCGGATCTTGCTTCTATCACCAGTCACATCCACAGCTGGGTATTGTTTTTGCTTTGGCTCCATCCCTTCATTCTTTCTGGAGTTATTTCTCCACTGATCTCCAGTAGCATATTGGGCACCTAATGACCTGGGGAGTTCCCTTGGTATCCTATCATTTTGCCTTTTCGTACTGTTCATGGGGTTCTCAAGGCAAGAATACTGAAGTGGCTTGCCATTCCCTTCTCCAGTGGACCACATTCTGTCAGACTCTCCACCATGACCTGCCCGTCTTGAGTCGCCCCGCAGGCATGGCTTGGTTTCACTGAGTTAGAGAAGGCTGTGGTCCTAGTGTGATTAGATTGACTAGTTTTCTGTGAGTATGGTTTCAGTGTGTCTGCCCTCTGATGCCCCCTCGCAACACCTACCATCTTACTTGGGTTTCTCTTACCTTGGGCGTGGGGTATCTCTTCACTGCTGCTCCAGCAAGGCACAGCCGCTGCTCCTTACCTTGGACAAGGGGTATCTCCTTACTACCGTCATTCCTGACCTTTAATGTGGGATAGCTCCTGTAGGCCCTCCTGTGCCTGCGCAGCCACTGCTCCTTGGGTTGCTCCTCCTGGCCGCTGGCCCTGGCCTCAGGCGTGGGTGGCTCCTCCCAGCTTCCGCCCCTGGCCTCTGGCTCGGGGTGGCTCTTCAGGGTCACCACCCCTGGCCTTGGGCGCGAGGTGGCTTCTCCCGGCTCTCCCTGACCTCGGATGTGGGGTGTCTCCTCACGGCCACCACTGACCTCGGACGCAGTGTAGCTCCTCTCGGCCGTTCCTGCGCCATTGCAACCTGGCACTGTAGGCCACTGCCTCTGACCTCAGACGTGAGGTAGCTCCTCTCAGCCGCGCGTAAGTAAGTGTGCCAGCCGGCAGCTGCCTGCACTTAAGTGCACCAGCTCGCATGGAAAAAGCAAGAGAGTTCAAGAAAAAAATCTATTTCTGCTTTATTGACTATGCCAAAGCCTTTGACTGTGTGGATCACAATAAACTGTGGGAAATTGTGAAAGAGATGGGAATACCAGAGCACCTAACCTGCCTCTTGAGAAATCTGTATGCAGGTCAGGAAGCAACCGTTAGAACTGGACATGGAACAACAGACTGGTTCCAAACAGGAAAAGGATAATGTCAAGGCTGTATATTGTCACCCTGCTTATTTAACTTCTATGCAGAGTACATCATGAGAAACGCTGGACTGGAAGAAACACAAGCTGGAATCAAGATTGCCAGGAGAAATATCAATAACCTCAGATATGCAGATGACACCACCTTTATGGCAGAAAGTGAAGAGGAGCTAAAAGACCTCTTGATGAAAGTGAAAGAGGAGAGTGAAAAAGTTGGCTTAAAGCTCAACATTCAGAAAACAAAGATCATGGCATCTGGTCCCATCACTTCATGGGAAATAGATGGGAAACAGTGGAAACAGTGTCACACTTTTGGGGGGGCGGCTCCAAAATCACTGCAGATGGTGACTGCAGCCATGAAATTAAAAGACACTTACTCCTTGGAAGAAAAGTTATGACCATCCTAGACAGCATATTCAAAAGCAGAGACGTTACTTTGCTGACCAAGGTCCATCTAGTCAAGGCTATAGTTTTTCCAGTGGTCATGTATGGATGTGAGAGTTGGACTGTGAAGAAGGCTGAGCGCCAAACAATTGATGCTTTTGAACTGTGGTGTTGGAGAAGACTCTTGAGAGTCCCTTGGACTGCAAGGAGATCCAACCAGTCCTTTCTGAAGGAGATCAACCCTGGGATTTCTTTGGAAGGAATGATGCTGAAGCTGAAGCTCAAGTACTTTGGCCACCTCATGTGAAGGGTTGACTCGTTGGAAAAGACTCTGGTGCTGGGAGGGATTGGGGGCAGGAGGAGAAGGGGATGACAGAGGATGAGGTGGCTGGATGGCATCACGGACTCGATGGACGTGAGTCTGGGTGAACTCCGGGAGATGGTGATGGACAGGGAGGCCTGGCATGCTGCGATTCATGGGGTTGCAAAGAGTTGGACACGACTGAGCGACTGAACTGAACTGAACTTTCTGCCATAAGGGTGGTGTCATCTGCACATCTGTGGTTATCGATATTTCTCCCTGCAATCTTGATTCCAGCTTGTGTTTCTTCCAGTCCAGCACTTCTCATGATGTACTCTGCATGTAAGTTAAATAAGAAAAGGGTTCAATTTGTCCTTGTTCTCACCAAATGAATCTTTTTTAAAAACATGATGGACATTCTAACAGGTATAAGGTGCTATCTCATTGTGGCTTTGATTTGCTTTTCCCTGATGATGAGTGATGCTGAACATCTGTTAATATATCACATAGTGTTTGTAACAAACACTGTTTGTGATGTGGAGAAAGCAAAACTTTGAAATGTTTATTATTGCTCTAACTTAAACACTTTGAAAAAAGCACAAATTAAAGTAGTAGATTCATTCATCCAACAAATACTAAGTTCCTAATGTAGGTGAAGGATTACTTTTCATATTGATTACCGAGCAATTTGTAGGAGTATGTACGTAGTGAAGAAAGTTAGAATAAGTCCTTCAAAAAGTATTTGAGTATCTTTTTTTTTAAAAAAAAAAAAAAGGGAATACTCTCTTTAATTTTCTGCTTTTGTTGTTAAACCAGAGTAGGAGTTGGAAATCAGTCTCTGAATTGCTTGTTTCACCTCACCTAATAATAAGAGCTAAAGTAATCCAGTTTCTTAAAATAGCCCTAAATTCATGCTTGAATTTATTATTGAAAGAGTGTTTGACATTCTAGTATATAGGCTTTATTTATATGATGTTTCAAGTGACATATTGGTAAATAATCTGTTAAAACAGGGAAAAAAAAATGTTTGTCTAACAGTTTGTCAATCTTATCTTTTTAAAAATACAACTCAGTTTCATTGATTTTTCTGTTTTGTTTTATTCCTTACTTTCCTGATTTCTACTCTAACCTTCATTATTTTTTCTTTTACTAACTTTAGGCTTAATTTGTTCTTCTTTTCCTAGTTATTGAGGTGTAGTTTATTTGAGATCTTTTCACATTTTTATTGTAGGCATTTATTGCTAAAATTATCATCTTAGTACTGCTTTGCTGTACCTTATAAGTTTTGATATTTTGTCTTTTTATTTTCAATTATCTCAAGGTATTTTCTATTTTCCCTTTGACTTCTTCTGTGACTTATCAGTTGTTTAAAAATACATATTTGTGAAATACTCAGTTTTACTGCTATTATTGATTTCTAGTTTTATTATATTGTGGCTGGAAAAGATAACTTGATATTATTTCAAGTTTATTATATTTGTTTAGACTTGTTTTGTGACAACATATGATTGGTCTTAGACAAGAATGTATATTCTGTTGCTGTTGGGAGAATATTCTCTATATCTGTTAGGTCCTACATCTTTAAACTAAAATAAATCATTATATACAGTTACAGTAAATAGTGCAGTATCATTAATTCTCAAAAGATTATGCTGTCAACTTAAAAATATTCAAAATTGAAGAACTCAAATGAAATTGTTATCGACACTGAAGAATGATGCAAAATAAATTATGTGAAAGAATGTGTTTGATGCTGTTTCAATTTGCCATTTTTTTATAAAAGTCCAACAGATTAATTCCCTATGAAAGGCAGAATATGGACAATTTTCATCTACTTTATGTTTTTATATAATATTTAAGGGTCCTTCAATGGATTTTATTATATTTCTTATTAAAATGATTTTAAATGTTATATGAGTCACTAGGGATATTTTGCTAGGTTTTCTAGACATTTGAGCTGAATCTTGAAAAATTGATGTAAGAGCGAGGAACTAAAGCAAAAAATAAAAGGAGAGACTTTGTAAGAAAACTGTATACAATTTACAAAACCATAGGTTCATAAATAGAGTTATCAGGACTCTAACTTTTCTTGTTATTCACTAAGTCATGTCTGACTCTGCAAACCCATGGACTGCAGAGTGCCAGGCTTCCCTGTCCTTCATTATTTCCTGGAGTTTGCTCAAATTCATGTTCACTAAATTGGTGATGCCATTCAGCCATTTCATCCTCTCTCAGCCCCTTCTGTGCCTGCTCTCAGTCTTTCCCAGCATTGAGATATTTTCCAACGAGTTGGTTCTTTGCATCAAGTGGCCAAAGTATTGGAGCTTTAGGATCAGTGCTTCTAATGAATTTTCAGAGATGATTTCCTCTAGGATTGACTGGTTTGATATCTCTTGTTGTCCAAGGGACTTTCAAGAGTCTTCTCCAGCACCACAGTTTAAAAGCATCAATTCTTTGTCGCTCAGCCCTCCTTATGGTCCAACTCTCACACCTGTACATGACTTGCATAACTACTGGAAAGACCAAAGTTTGACTATATGGATCTTTGTCAACAAAGTGATGTCTCTGCTTTGCAATAAGCTATCTAGGTTTGTCACAGCTTTCCTTCCAAATAACAAGTGTCTTTTAATTTTCTGACTGCAGTCACTGTCTATAGTAATTTTGGAGACCAAGAAGATAAAATCTGTCATTGTTTCCACTTTTATTTGCCCTTAAGTGATGCAACTGGATGCAATGATCCTAATTTTTTAAATGTTGAATTTTAAGCCAGCTTTTTCAGTAACTAGAGAAGATAAGTAACTTCAGTAAGACCTGTGGTCAGTAACTGTACAATTTTTAAATCCAGATACTACTATGATATATCATCCCATATGAATTTAAATGATTAATAATATTAATTGTTTATATTACTAGTAAATGTATACTTAGCACATGATCATTATTTTTTATTGAATGGCCATGGTTTCCACTTTTAAAAGGCAATTAGCAAAAATAAATATAGGAAGTATATTTCAATTAGCATCATGTTTTATGATATAAACATGTATTAAAAAAATTCAAGCAAGCATCTTCGCTTTGAATCCGCATTATATAAATTATTTAACTATGTATTCAATTTTAAAATAGCACACTGGTTGAATTAACTAAAACAAATTGTTATTTTAATTTCTATATATATGACACAGATGTAAAACTCACTCAAAGTTTAAAAATAATTTGCTAACAGAATTTCATTGTCTTCAGCCTACATTTACAAAAGAGCTGGAAATGCATATCTCAACTGATTTAAAATATAGCACTCTCAAACACACAGAACGATAGCTTTTGTTCTTTAAGGAGTACAGCCTATTTTGAATATTTTAAAAATTAAACAGGAATCCTGCAGGAAATTCTCATGAAAATTATATGGGCATAACACATCAATAAATTATCTTAAAATGAATTTTATTATAAACAGAAATGCTTTTCTCAGATAGAATTCATCTTGAACTGAATTATTTTCTGTTGTGAACAATATTTGAGTGGGACCATAATTAATAAATAGAGAATGCAAATGAGTCATTGAGTTATTATGGATATTATACATTTGGATTGGGTAAGTTTGAGATTTCTTAATATGTGTAAACTAGCAAGAGGTTCTAGTATTTCATTAGATTTTTAAAACTTATAAATTCATGAATGTTCTATTATTACAGAATGGTTAATATAAATGGTACAACATAAGTTCAGCTTGAAAGCATATACTTTTTAGTATCCTTCCTCTTAATCACTTGTTTTGTGGAAAGTGTGGAAATAGTTCAGAATACCTCTTTGATCTGTTCTTAGTGAACTCCTGGCACCTAATGTTAAATATTACTTTACATATTTTTCCAGGTTGTTTAGGTTTTTACTACATAGGTAGTTTAAATATGCTTTTACTGCACAAATTCATGATTTTTTTCTTTAACAGTGTGTCAGCCTACTCTGGAAGTTATCATTGAATGATTTAGAATATACTGAAATGCAACACTTGGCAGTTTCTCAATCTCATTCTTGAAAAGTAGTTACATTAAAAAAATATATTGAATCATCTAATTCAAGAAATTAATGCAAAAAATTATTTTCCTTACCATTTAAAACATTCAATTCTATAATTAAGTCTCAAAAGATCATTCCATGAACAGCCTTCTTTAAACAGTTCACTCATATTCCACAACTCAATTACAATTAAAACTATATATCTTTAAAAGTTGTAAATAAATTGTTCTATACAAATACTATATTTCTATTTTATGTGCTGTGTTCCACAAGACACTTAATTGAAGTAAATTTTATCCAGGTATAAATTATTAGTAAACTGAAGTGTATTTGAAAGATCCAGATTTGCTAATAGATTTAAGAAAATTTTTGTAATATTTCATTTTATCTGTCAAGAATAATAGTAATAGTCAAGTTTCAAACTTATTTGAATGTATGTTATGAATTTTATTTAATAGTATTTATTTTATATGCTCGTTTTAAAATGCTGTAAAACATGGGAAGTAAGCATTTCACTGTTAGTTCAGTTCAGTCGCTCAGTCATGTCTGACTCTTTGCGACCCTATGAACCACAGCATGCCAGGCCTCCCTGTCCATCAATAACTCTCAGAGTCCACCCTTACCCATGTCCACTGTGTCAGTAATTTCACTCTTGCTGCTAAGTCACTTCAGTCGTGTCCGACTCTGTGTGACCTCATAGACGGCAGCCCACCAGGCTCCCCTGTCCCTGGGATTCTTCAGGCAAGAATACTGGAGTGGGTTGCCATTTCCTTATCACTTGCTGGAAAGTGAAATGTAAAAGTGAAGTCACTCAGTCGTGTCCGACTCTTAGCGACCCCCTGGGCTGCAGCCTACCAGGCTCCTCCATCCATGGGATTTTCCCGGCAAGAGTACTGGAGTAGGGTGCAATTGCCTTCTCCGAATTTCACTCTTAAGGACTTTCTAATTAAAGGTCGAGATTGGGTGGGAAATTGGGTTTGCATTAGCCACAAATTTCCTTTACCCTACCACTCCTGAAATATTTCCTGCTTTCATACATTCCCTACACTACATAAGCTTATGGTTCTTTCTGATCCTATTGGCCTATCTAGAATCTATCCTTCCACATAATCTTATATTACTCTTTTCTTTTGTTCTGTCAACTTTCTTTTGAACTGCAAATATAGGTAGCATATTTGTAGTTTAAAATAAAGTTGATTGTATATGTACATGTAGATAATTTATATCTAGGGCATGATATGTTTAGCCTTAAAATATTTCATGAATGAATGATTGTTTGGTTTCGATAAGCTAAAAATACTGGATTGGCCAAAAAGTTCATTCCAGTTTTTACATACAATGTTATGAAAAAGCTCGAACAAACTTTTTGATCAACCTAATATATGTTGTCAGTACACGTCTTTTTTCTGATTGTCAGACTTGTATTTCAAACTGCTTATAAACATGCTAGTAAAGTAATGCTCAAAATTCTCCAAGCCAGGCTTCAGCAATACGTGAACCATGAACTCCCTGATGTTCAAGCTGGTTTTAGAAAAGGCAGAGGAACCAGAGATCAAATTGCCAACATCCACTGAATCATGGAAAAAGCAAGAAAGTTCCAGAAAAACATCTATTTCTGCCTTAGTGACTATGCCAAAGCCTTTGACTGTGTGGATCACAATAAACTGTGGAAAATTCTGAGAGAGATGGGAATATCAGACCACCTGACCTGCCTCTTGAGAAATCTGTATGCAGGTCAGGAAGCAACAGTTAGAACTGGACATGGAACAACAAACTGTTTCCAAATAGGAAAAGGAGTACGTCAAGGCTGTATATTGTGACCCTGATTATTTAACTTCTATGCAGAGTACATCATGAGAAACGCTGGACTGGAAGAAACACAAGCTGGAATCAAGATTGCCAGGAGAAATATCAATAACCTCAGATATGCAGATGCCACCTCCCTTATGGCAAAAAGTGAAGAGGAACTAAAAAGCCTCTTGATGAAAGTGAAAGAGGAGAGTGAAAAAGTTGGCTGACAGCTCAACATTCAGAAAACGAAGATCATGGCATCTGGTCCCATCACTTCATGGGAAATAGATGGGGAAACAGTGGAAACAGTGGCTGACTTTATTTTTTGGGGCTCCAAAATCACTGAAGATGGTGACTGCAGCCATGAAATTAAAAGACACTTACTCCTTGGAAGAAAAGTTATGACCAACCTAGATAGTATATTCAAAAGCAGAGACATTACTTTGCCAACTAAGGTCCGTCTAGTCAAGGCTATGGTTTTTCCAGTGGTCATGTATGGATGTGAGAGTTGGTCTGTGAAGAAGGCTGAGCACCAAAGAATTGATGCTTTTGAACTGTGGTGTTGGAGAAGACTCTTGAGAGTCCCTTGGACTGCAAGGAGATCCAACCAGTCCATTCTGAAGGAGATCAGTCCTGGGTGTTCTTTGGAAGAAATGATGCTAAAGCTGAAACTCCAATACTTTGGCCACCTGATGTGAAGAGTTGATTCATTGGAAAAGACTTTGATGCTGGGAGGGATTGAAGGCAGGAGGAGAAGGGGACGACAGAGGATGAGATGGCTGGATGGCATCACGGACTCGATGGACGTGAGTCTGAGTGAACTCCAGGAGATGGTGATGAACAGGGAGGCCTGGCGTACTACGATTCATGGGGTTGCAAAGAGTTGGACACGACTGAGCAACTGAACTGAACTGAACTGATTTGGTATTTTTCAATGTCTGTCCCTATATCATACTTTTTAAAGTCCAAAACTTACCTAATTATCATATGCAGTCTTCATTCACATGATCCAATGACTGCCATTTTGGTGTCTGCTAACCACATTAATGAAATATTTGGCCAAATTAAAGGTATCTTATACAGGTAAGAAATCTGAAAGTCACATTCTTGTTTTCCTGGCCCCAGGCCCAAAGTCAATGCATCACCAAGTAATGTGAATCATCAATTTTAAAAAAGTCTTTTAAATTCATTCTCCTTGCTCTCAATGTCTACTTCTGTTTCTGCATTTCAATCATATCATCTCTCCTATGGGCCATATCAGATGTCTATCTTTTGGATCCCTGCCTTCTGCTCTTTCAACTCTTTCACTTTTAGAATTTACCCTCCACAAGCACAGGCTTGCAGTGCCCATGGTCATTTGCTGAAAAGTCTGTGGTAGCTCTCCATGGTATTAAATGCCAAAAAGGCTTTTAGTGACTTGGCTGCTAACTACTTTTCATGGCTCTTATCTGTCATGCCTACAGATGCACCTTATGCCCTAGTCATAATATATAACTCACACGACCTAGAGATTTTTAAAATTTATATACTGCTATACAGTAATATATTTAGTGCCTTCTTCTAAGAAAGCTTTTTTCCAAAGTTTCTTTATTCTATTTAAATCTTTTTTGCCCAAACTACTGCCTAAGAATCTCTAGAATAACATGAGCAATATAGAAATATCAAAATTCAAACAACAGAGGTGAACTCAATGGGTTCAAAATATCAGTTGACCATATTTGTATAGTATATACATATATACTGTCTTTTCTCTTTTATCTATCTTTCCATCAATTCCACATATTTTTCTTAAATGGCAGTTTATAGTCTATCCAACTTCCTCCAACTTGGTTCTTCCTCAAAAGTGTGGTGTTTTTTTTTTTTTTTCAAAACAAACACATTTTTATTGAAGTATACTTGATTTACAATGCTGTATTAGTTTCAGGAGTACAGCAAAGAGATTCCGTTATATACACACACACACACACATATATATATTCTGTACTGTGCTTAGTCACTCAGTTGTGTTGGACTCTGCAACCCCATGATCTGTAGACCACCAGATTCTGTCCATGGGGATTCCTCAGGCAAGAATACTGGAGTGGGTTGCCATGCCCTCCTCCAGGGGATCTTCCCAACCCAGAGATCGAACCCATGTCTCCCACAAAGCAGGCAGATTCTTTAATGTCTGAGTCAACAGGGAAGCCCAAGAATACTGGAGTGAGTAGCCTGTTCCTTCTCCAGGGGAACTTCCCAACCCAAGAATAGAACCAGGTCTCTTGTGTTACAGACAGATTCTTCACCAGCTGAGCTACCAGGAAAGCCATAGAAATGTATGTGTATATATATCCTTTTTCAGATTGTTTTCATTATAGGTGTTTACAAGTTATTGAATATAGTTTCCTGTGTCATACAGTAAGTCCTGCTGTGCACCTATTTGATTTACAGTAGTGTGTATCTGTTTCAAACTCCTAATTTATCCCTCCCTCCCTTTTCCCTTTGGTAAGCAAAAATTTGTTTTATATGTTTTGGAGTCTATTTCTTTTTTTAAATTAATTTTTACTGGAGTACAAGTGATTTACAATATTATGTTAGTTTCTTCTGTAGAGCAGTGAATCAGTTACACATACACATATATCCAGTCTTCTTTAGATTATCTTCTCATGTAGGTCATTACATAGTATTAAGTCACGTTCCTGTGTTATACAGTAGGTTCTTAATTAGTTACCTATTTTATATATAGTTGTGTGAATCAATTTGTCTTGTAAATATTCCACTTGTTTCATCTTTTTAGATTCAATATGATATCTGGCTGACTTAATTCACACTTAATATGATAATATATAGGATCATCTACATGGCTGCAAATGGCATTTTTAAAAACTTTCTTTAATGACTGAGTAATCAAACTACCACACAATTGCACTTATCTCACATGCTAGTAAAGTAATGGTCAAAATTCCCCAAGCTAGGCTTCAGCAATACGTGAACCATGAACTTCCAGATGTTCAAGTTGGTTTTAGAAAAGGCAGAGGAACCAGAAATCCAATTGCCAGCATCCACTGGATCATGGAAAAGCAAGAGAGTTCCAGAAAAACATCTATTTCTGCTTAATGACTATGCCAAAGCTTTGACTGTGTGGATCACAATAAACTGTGGAAAATTCTGAAAGAGATGCGAATACCAGATCACCTGACCTGCCTCTTGAGAAACCTATATGCAGGTGAGGAAGCAACAGTTAGAACTGGACATGGAACAACAGACTGGTTCCAAATAGGAAAAGGAGTACGTCAAGGCGGTATATCGTCACCCTGCTTATTTAACTTATATGTAGAGTATATCTTGAGAAACTTTGGGCTGGAAGAAGCACAAGCTGGAATCCAGATTGCTGGGAGAAATATCAATAACCTCAGATATGCATATGACATCACCCTTATGGCAGAAATTGAAGAGGAACTGAAAAGCCTCTTAATGAAAGTGAAAGAGGAGAGTGAAAAAGTTGGCTGACAGCTCAACATTCAGAAAATGAAGATCATGGTATCTGGTCCTGTCGCTTCATGGGGAATAGATGGGGGAACAGTGGAAACAGTGTCAGACATTTTTTTTTGGGGGGGGGGGGTCCAAAATCACTGCAGATGGTGATTGCAGCCATGAAATTAAAAGACACTCGTTGGAGGGAAAGTTATGACCAACCTAGATGGCATATTAAAAAGCAGAGATATTACTTTCCCAACAAAGTTCAGTCTAGTCAATGGTATGATTTTTCCAGTGATCATGTATGCATGTGAGAGTTGGACTGTGAAGAAAGCTAAGCGCCAAAGAATTGATGCTTTTGAACTGTGGTCCTGGAGAAGACTCTTGCTGGTCCCTTGGACTGCAAGGGGATCCAACTAGTCCATCCTAAAGGAGATCAGTCCTGGGTGTTCATTGGAAGGAATGATGCTGAAGCTGAAACTCCAATACTTTGGCCACCTCATGCAGTGTTGACTCATTGGAAAAGACCCTGATGCTGGGAGGGACTGGGGGAAGGAGGAGAAGGGGATGACAGAGGATGAGATGGCTGGATGGCATCACTGACTCGATGCACAAGAGTTTGGGTGAACTCTGGGAGTTGGTGATGGACAGGGAGGCCTGGCATGCTGTGGTTCATGGGGTCACGAAGAGTCGAACACGACTGAGCGACTGAACTAAACTTAACTGAACTGAATATTCTAATATATGATACTCCATCTTCTTTATCCATTCATCTGTTGATGGACATTTAGATTGCTTCCATGTCTTGGCTATTATAGACAGTGCTGTGGTGAAGATTGGGATGCACATTTCTTTTAGAAATAGAGTTTTCATCTTTTCCAGATATATGCACAGGAATGGTATTGCTGGATGATATGGTAGCTCTATTTAGTTTTTCTAAGGAAACTCCATAATATTCTCCATATTAGTTGCATGAATTTACAGTCTTACAAACAGTGTAAGAGGGTTCCCTTTTCTCTACACCCTTTCCAACACTTATTAGTTGTAGATTTTTTGATGATGTCCATTCTAACTGATGTGAGGCAGTACTTCTTTGATTTGTATTTCTCTTATAATTAGTGATGTTGAGTATTTTTTCATGTGTCTTTTGGCCATCTCTATGTCTTCCTTGGATACATGTCTATTTCAGTTTCCCCAATTTTTGGACTGGGTTGTTTGTGTTTTTGATACTGAGCTGTATGAGCTGTTATTATATTTTGGAAAATAATCCCTTGTCAGTTGCATCATTTGCAAATATTCTCCCATTCCATAGGCTACCTGTTTTACTTATGGTTTCCTTTGTTGTGCAAAATCCTTTAAGTTTAATTAGGGGTCATTTGTTCATTTTTTCTTTTTCTCTCCATTAATCTAGAAGATGGACCCCAAAAATATATTGCTACAATTTATGTCAATGAATGCTCTATTTCTCTAGGAGTTTTACAGTATCCAGTCTTCCATTTAGGTCATTAATTCATTTTGTTTCTTTTTCTATATGGTATTAAAGAATGTTCTAATTTCATGTTTTTTAAGATGTAGCTGTTCAGTTTTCCTAGCATAACTTATTGAAGAGACAGTCTTTTCTCCACTGTATATTTTTTTCCTCCTCTGTCATAGATCAATTGACCATAATTTTGTAGGCTTATTTCTGGGCTCTCTATGATCTATATTTCTTTTTTTGTGCCTGTACTATTCTGTTTTGATGACTGTGGGTTTGCTATATAGTCTAAAGTCAGGGAGTCAGATTCCTCAAGCTCTTTTCTTTCTCAGAATTGTTTTGGCCATTCAGAGTCTTTTGTGTTTCCATATAAATTTAAAAAAAAAAATTGTTTGCCCAAGCCTGTGAAAAATGCCATTGGTAAAATGGATAGAGAGTGCATTTAATCTGTAGATAGCCTTGGGTATCATTTTAACAATATTGATTTTTCCAGTTCAATAACATGGCATACCTTTTCATTTGTTTTGACTTCACGTTCTCTCATCAGTGCTTCATAGTTTTTGAAGTACAGGTCTTTTGTCACCTTAGGTAGATTTAATCCTGGATATTTTATCAAAATCCGAGACAGAGGATCCTGGCAGGCAACAGTCCATGGGGCTGCAAAAGAGTGAGACACAACTGAGCAACTAAACCATTTTATTCTTTTTGATGTAATAGTGAATTGTGTTATTTCCTTAATTTCTCTTTCTGACAGTTCACTGAATATTTTAATTTCCTTGCCTTTTTATATAAATTTAAGAATTAGCTTGTCAATATCTACAAAAAATCCTGCTGGGATTGTGATCAGGTTGTATTGGTAGATCAACATTTACATCCTAATAATATTCTATCTTCCAGTTCATGAACAGGATATAATTCTCTTAGTTTACCAAGAGTCTTTAATTGCTAATGGAATAGGTGTTAGATTTTATCAAATGATTTCTCTGCATCTATGAAAATTGGTCATCTTTTCACCTAGAGCTTTTAACATAACAATCATACATGTTTTATATCTTCCATCAGACAGTTTCAATATCTATGGTATATCTGAATCTAGTTCTTTTGATTTCTTGATCTCCATACAATGTGTTGGATTTGCTCTTCTCTCTCTCATTCTCCTTCTTCTTCATCCTCTGCTTTGTATTATCATAAGTATTGGAGCTCAGTGGAGAAATAACTCCAGAAAGAATGAAGGGATGGAGCCAAGGCAAAAACAATACCCAGTTGTGGATGTGACTGGTGATAAAAGCAAGGTCCGATGTTGTAAAGAGCAACATTGCATAGGAATCTGGAATGTTAGGTCCATGAATCAAGGCAAATTGCAAGTTGTCAAACAGGAGATGGCAAGAGAGGACATTGACATTCTAGGAATCAGCGAGCCAAAATAGACTGGAATAGGTGAATTTAACTCAGATGACCCTACTACTGTGGGCAGATATCCCTTACAAGAAATGGAGTAGCCATCATGGGCAACAAAACAGTCTGAAATGTAGTACTTGGATGCAATCTCATAACGAGAGAATGATCTCTGTTCGTTTCCAAGGCAAACCATTCAATACCAAAGTAATCCAAGCCTATGCCCCAATCAGTAACACTGAAGAAGCTGAAGTTGAATGGTACTATGAAGACTTAAAAGACCTTTTAGAACACTCAAAAAAGATGTCCTTTTCATTATAGGGGACTGGAATGCAAAAGTAGGAAGTCAAGAAACACCTGGACTAACATGCAAATTTGGCCTTGGAGTACAGAATGAGGCAGGGCAAAGGCTAATTTAGAATTTTGCCAAGAGAACTCACTGGTCATAGCAAATACCCTCTTCCAACAACACAAGAGAAGACTCTACACGTGAACATCACCAGACGGTCAACACCCAAATCAGACTGATTATAGTCTTTGCGGCCAAAGATGGAAAAGCTCTATACAGTCAGCAAAAACAAGACTGGGAGCTGACTGTGGCTCAGATCATGAACTTCTTATTGCCGAATTCAGACTGAAATTGAAGAAAGTAGGCAAAACCATTAGACCATTCAGGTATGACTTAAATCAAATCCCTTATGATTATACAGTGGAAGTGAGAAGTAGATTTAAGGGACTAGATCTGATATATAGACAGAGTGCCTCATGAAGTATAGATGGAAGTTCATGACACTGTACAGGAGACAGGGATCAAGAGCATCCCCATGGAAAAGAAATGCAAAAAAGCAAAATGGCTGTCTGGGGAGGCCTTACAAATAGCTGTGAAAAGAAGAGAAGTGAGAAGCAAAGGAGAAAAGGATAGTTATAAGCACCTGAATGCAGAGTGCCAAAGAATAGCAAGGAGAAATAAGAAAGCCTTCCAAGGCAATCAATGTGAAGAAATAGAGGAAAACAACAGAATGGGAAAGACTAGAGATCTCTTCAAGAAAATTAAAGATACCAAGGGAACATTTCATGCAAAGATGGGCTCAATAAAGGACAGAAATGGTATGGACCTAACAGAAGCAGAAGATATTAAGAAGAGGTGGCAAGAATACACAGAAGAACTATACCAAAAAGATCTTCATGACCAAGATAATCACAATGGTGTGATCACTCACCTAGAGCCAAACATCCTGGAATGTGAAGTCGAATGGGCCTTAGAAAGCATTACTATGAACAAAGCTAGTGGAGGTGATGGAATTCCAGTGGAGCTGTTCCAAATCCTGAAAGATGATGCTGTGAAAGTGCTACACTCAATATGCCAGCAAATTTGGAAAACTCAGTAGTGGCCACAGTACTGGAAAAGGTCAGTTTTCATTCCAATCCCAAAGAAAGGCAATGCCAAAGAATCCTCAAACTATCGCACAATTGCACTCATCTCACACACTAGTAAAGTAATGCTGAAAATTCTCCAAGCCAGGCTTCAGCAATACGTGAACCGTGAACTTCCAGATGTTCAAACTGGTTTTAGAAAAGGCAGAGGAACCAGAGATCAAATTGCCAACATCCACTGGATCATGGAAAAAGCAAGAGAGTTCCAGAGAAACATCTATTCTGCTTTATTGACTATGCCAAAGCCTTTGACTGTGTGGATCACAATAAACTGTGGAAAATTCTGAAAGAGATGGGAATACCAGACCACCTGTCCTGCCTCTGAGAAATCTATATGCAGGTTAGGAAGCAACAGTTAGAACTGGACATGGAACAACAGACTGGTTCCAAATAGGAAAAGGAGTACGGCAAGGCTGTATATTGTCACCCTGCTTATTACTTATATGTAGAGTACATCATGAGAAACGCTGGGCTGGAAGAAGCACAAGCTGGAATCAAGATTGCCAGGAGAAATATCAATAACCTCAGATATGCAGATGACACCACCCTTATGGCAGAAAGTGAAGAGGAACTAAAAAGCCTCTTGATGAAAGTGAAAGTGGAGAGTGAAAAAGTTGGCTGACAGCTCAACATTCAGAAAACAAAGATCATGGCATCTGGTCCCATCACTTCATGGGAAATAGATGGGGAAACAGTGGAAACAGTGTCAGACATTTTTGGGGGGGTTCCAAAATCACTGCAGATGGTGACTGCAGCCATAAAATTAAAAGACACTTCTTATAAAGAAAGTTATGTCCAACTTAGATGACATATTAAAAAGCAGAGACATTACTTTCCAACAAAGGTGTGTCTAGTCAAGGCTATGGTTTTTCCAGTGGTCATGTATGGATGTGAGAGTTGGACTGTGAGGAAGGCTGAGCACCGGAGAATTGATGTTTTTGAACTATGGGAATGGAGAATACTCTTGAGAGTCCCTTGGACTACAAGAGATCCAACCAGTCCATCCTAAAGGAGATCAGTCCTGGGTGTTCATTGGAAGGACTGATGCTGAAGCTGAAATTCCAATACTTTGGCCACCTCATGCAAAGAGTTGACTCATTGGAAAAGACCCTGAAGCTGGGAGGGATTGGGGGCAGGAGGAGAAGGGGACGATAGAGGAGAAGATGGCTGGATGGCATCACTCACTCGATGCACATGAGTTTGGGTGAACTCTGGGAGTTGGTGATGGACAGGGAGGCCTGGAGTGCTGTGATTCATGGGGTCAGAAAGAGTCAGAATACGACTGAGTGACTGAATTCAACTGATGAACAAACTTGATATCTCATGTAGTTAAGCCTGGAAACAGGCTCATCTCTTCCTTAGTAGCCTTCAATGTGGAAATTTAAGTCAATCCACTCAGGTTAAGGTTATTATGATTACCCACATGCACCATAGCCTTTCAATTCATCTAGAGTTTAACATTTAATTTTATCTTGTATAGCAATATTTTTTACCTTTTGACTTCCTAAGTGGACACCAATATCCTATTGAAGTTTTTAAACACAAAAATTGTTTAGAAGTATTTTTCAGACTGCTTAAATACATGTAAATTCAATTTCATCTTAATTGATTCACAGTTTCTAGATCTGTTTTCACTGGTTCTCCTTAGCATCAGATGTTTTGTGATTTTGGTGTACCTCGGTTTCAATAAGGATATTTTATTTTGACTTGTTTGATTTCATATTTGTTTTGTTGCTTTTAAGCATCTGTAAAAGATCTTTACATAGTCTGGGTGCCTGATCATCTCATGTGTATTCAAACACACACATGTGCACATACATGTCAATATAGTCTATGCTTTTAAACGTTGTTAATGATCATCGTTGTTGGATATATATGATGATGATGAAGGAATATGCTTCAGTGTATTACTGATTCCCTGCTCTACAGTAGAAACTAACGCAACATTGTAAACCAACTTTGCTCCATTTAAAATTAATTTAAAAAAAGAAATAGACTCAAAGAGATATAAAACAAACTTATGGTTACCAAAGGGAAAGGGAGGGAGGGATAAATTAGGAGTTTGAGACTAACAGATAAGCACCACTACAAATAAAATAGATGCACAGCAGGACTTACTGTTTAGCACTAGGAACTATATTCAATAATTTGTAATAACCTATAATGAAAAAATCTGAAAAAGAATATATATACATACAGTCATACATACAGAGTCCAGTTTGACTCTTTGTTCTAGCAAGAACACTGAAGTGGGTTGTCATTTCCTCCTCCAAGGGATGTATATATTTGTATATATACACATGTGGTGTGTGTGTGCTTTGTGCTCATTCATGAAGTTGTGTTTGACTCTTTGCAACCCCATGGACTGTAGCCCACCAGGCTCCTCTGTCTATGGAATTTTCCAGGTGAGAATACTGAAGTGGGTTGCCATTTCCTTCTCCAGGGGATCTTCCTGACCCCTAGAGATTGAATATGCATGTTCTGCATCTCCTGCATTAGAAGGAGAATTCTTTACTACTGAGCCACATGGGAAGTCTGTATGTTTACACAGATGAGTGTGTGTGTGTGTGTGTGTGTGTGTGTGTATAAAACTTTAAGGTGTTTAATTGAATCACTGTTACATTATCAGTTCAGTTCAGTCACTCAGTCATGTTCGACTCTTTGCTACCCCATGAACCTCAGCACGCCAGGCTTCCCTATCCATCACTAACTCCCAGAGTCCACCCAAACCCATGTCCATTGTGCCGGTGATGCCATCCATCTGTCTCATCCTCTGCCTGTCACCTTCTCCTCCTGGCATCAGTCTTTCCCAGCATCAGCGTTCTTCACATCAGGTGGCCAAAGTATTGGAGTTTCAGCTTCAGCATCAGTCTTTCCAAAGAATATCCAGGACTGATTTCCTTTAGGATGGGTTGGTTGGATCTCCTTGCAGTCCAAGGGACTCTCAAGAGTTTTCTCCAACACCACAGTTCAAAAGCATCAATCATTTCTTCAGCAGTCAGCTTTCTTTATAGTCCAACTCTCACATCCATACATGACTGCCGGGAGCCAGCATGAGGAATTGCACCCGTGACAAGGTCATGGGGCAGAGCTCTGATGGCAAGGCTAATCAGACCTCAGGTTTTCCCCCTGGAATTTACTGAGCATCCACCCCACCCAAAATAAGAATCTGCCTGCTTTTCCACTCTTCTAATATTCTCTGGAAAAAGTCAAATCAGGGCTTTAGTCTTCTGCATTTGAAAGGGATGTTTCAGTTAAACCCCCTCTGATAAGTCTCTAGCTTGCCTAACAGGTTCTGCCGGACCTCTTACAGCTTGTGAATTACTTACAGCCCCCCAACTGCAAGAGGCACAAAGCTTAAAAGCATCTTAAAGATACAGAGCCTTTTCTAAAGAGTTAAAAATTATATTGGTAGAGGGTTTTCACTACTGACTCAATGACTGCTGCCAGGCCTCCATATTCTTTATCTTTTAGGCATCTGGGAGGATGTTAATCAATGTAAATGGGATATGGAAAAAGATATATAGTAGTTTTGATGTTAGCAACACTAGACTTTTGAGTTAATTACTTTTCTCTTTGTTATATATCACTGCACTCCTCTTGTGTCCTTGCTATGTAAGAATGTAACTTTATTTAGTGCTTTCTGAGAGCGGCTCGAGACTTTGGGAAGATCAACACAAATAAGTCTTCTGGTTGACAAACCCTTATCAGAAAAAAGGCTGTAAAATGTTAATTGGCCCTTTTTGGCCAGAAGATGATGTAAATCACCTAAGACTTGTGTATACAATTAGGTATGCAGAGAGAAAAGCCTGGTTTTGATAAGAGTCTGGACTGCTAACACTGCATAATTTTGTATTACTCATTGATCTCCATGTTTTATCAAAAGTATTAAAGGCCTTCTGAACAACAGAGGCTGGAGCCAGTCACTGGACTGGTTTCCCCCGTGTCTCCTCTTTACTCTAATTTCAGGCTGAATTCCCATCTGGGGCATAGAGGCTCACTATGTCTACTTACTTGTCCCAGCTTTTAAGATCCACACTGGGGGAGCCCAAGGCGGGGCACCCCCCGATATTCAAGTGGGCACCGGTGGCCCAGCGTAGATGGTGCAAGCTCCTTGTCTGGAACTTTGTTGGCCTTCCCCGTAAGCCAAGTTATTCAGCCTTCTTTCTCCACTTAATTTTCCTACTACACTATTTCTTCCTAATCTAATCTTATATTAATAAATAAATAAGTTTTTTCCTCACCAAAGCCGTCCCTGCTTCGAATTCCCTGGATCCACTGGGGCTGGACCCCAGCACATGACCACTGGAAAAACCATAGCTTTGACTAGACAGACCTTTGCTGACAAAGTAATGTCTATGCTTTTTAATAGGCTGTCTAAGTTTCTGCTTTTTTTCTACCTTAAGAAGATAAAGTAATAGACATAATAGAATGAAAAGAGTTCTTAAATCTGTATTTCTTTTCTTTAAATCATTTTATAAATGAATTACATCCCTTCAACAATAACAACAAAAGTCATCCTACCCGAATTTGTTGACCAAGTCTAGCTATTTGATTTGAAATATGTACATGTAATAATATACTACATGTAAATTAGTATTTTTCTAGATGATTGATTCTGCTGCATTAATTTTTTCTCCACACTAATACTATACTTATTTAAATACTGACATTATAGCTTTATATATTGTTATATTTTGAAGAAATTTCTCTCAATATTTCCATGTTGCTGTGATATCTTGAGTATTTTTATACATTTTAATTTCATGAGGATAGTTAGAATCAACCCTATCAATTTCCACAGAATCCATATGGATATATTTCTTTCAAATATATAAAATTTATAGATATGTCAATAATTTAATCCACATACACATTCATACATACATGTATAATTTTGTTTTGAATTTTTCATTTATATTCAATATTTAAATTGAAATATTCAAATAAAACTTTAAAAATTCTTATGTCAATATCTACTATTAACAGGAACCTTTCATATATATTAAATATCTTTAGAGATTATAACATAGTATAATTAATGCTTTATTCTAGTTTTCCTTAAACTCATGTACTAGTCTGCTTAAAAAGTTGAATTCATAAAATACATAGGACTTCTGTATTTACCACTTGAATATTCAAAGAATATTAAATATTTCAATGTATATATAATTGATAAACTATCCTATATTCCAAAATTATACTTTATTTTGCTTTTATTATGACTTTTCCAACACTATTTAATTTGCAATTATAACTAAAATTGCAAAATGACACTTAAACCTTTGTCTAAATATATACCAGTTGTGTGCCTGGTTGCTCAGTTGTGTCTGACTCTATGCGCCCCTATGGACTATAGTTTGCCAAGTTCATCTGTTCATGGGATTTTCCAAGCAAGAATTCTGGAATGGGTAGACATTCCCTCCTGCAGGGGATCTTCCCAACCCAGGGATCGAACCTGTGTCTCCTGCATTGCAGGCAGATCCTTTACCATCCCAGTCATCAGGGAAGCCCAAAAGTGAATTGTTAGTAGCTCAACCATGTCCAACTCTGCGATGCCCAACAGGCTTCTCTGTCCGTGAAATTCTGGCAAAAATACTGGGGTAGGTAGCCATTCCCATCTCCATCAGATGTTTTGTGATCCCTTCTCCAGGGGATCTTCCTGATCCAAGGAATGAACCCAGGTCTCTAACACTGCAAGCAGATTCTTTACCATGTGAGCCTTACAAGTTAGGACTCATTATATCAAAAATAACAGAATATGTAACCCTAACTGTTAATTAACAATAAAGGGAGTTTAGTGACTCAGGTTACTTCTGGGTCTAGAGCTATGCTTGATTTTATATGCAGTTGGATGCAGTGTTCAGTAAAGCCAGAATGGATAACATATCTACCCTTCCTCCATTTCCTCCTTCCTCCTTTTCTCTTTCTTTTTATTATTTTTTGATAGTTAACTTATCTATGGTGAAGTATGAAAACCTTAGGTATATAACTTGATTAATTTTTATATACATATTCAGCAGTGTAATAACCTAGATCATGATGTAGACTATTTCTGGCATGCTCAGAAGTTTCCTTATATCACCTCCCAGTCAGTATTTCCCTCAATAATAAAACTGCAATCCTTACCATATTAGATCAGTTTTCCCTCTTCTTGAAATTCATATAAATGGGATCATCTAGCATGCAGTTTTCAGTGTCTGGTTTTCTAAGAAAGTCATTTGTAAAATGATCTCTTAATTTTACAGATAGATGACATATTGCTCACCCTCATTTTCTTGCATCTTTACAAAAAGGTTCATTGTTAATCCTGCTTCCTTCATTTCTTTATGCCATCAGACTTATGCTCTCTCTACAGTACACTGTTTCCTCTCTGTCTGCTTAACTGTTTTGTTCTCCTCCATCCATTCTCCAGAATAAAAATACTTTCAAAATATAATCTCATTCACATTCTATCTAACATTAACCTTGTGTGTGTATCTTAGTCGCTCAGTCGTGTCTGACGTTTTGCAACCCCATGGACTGCAGCCCGCCAGCCTTCTCTGTCCATGGAATTCTTCAGGCAATAATACTGGAGTGGATTGCCATTCCCTTCTCCAGAGGATTTTCCCAACCCAGGGATTAAACTCTGGCCTCCTGCATTGCAGGCAGATTCTTTACCATTTGAGCTACAGGGAAGTCTTAGCCCATCTCAAACTCCTCAAACATAGATATTTCCAAGGAGTTCAGTTCTCCTCCTCTATGATCACTCCCAAGTGACACTCAGAAGCATTACTAAATCAATGAAAATCATTCTAAATCTTTCATATGTCTAGTTTTGGATCCTCAGTCATAGATGCAAGTCCAGCTTTCCATGTGCCTGCTTTACATTATCGTTAGTATTTTCTTACTACCTTTCAAATGCTGACCATTAAAATGGTCAGCCCTCTCCTTCAAACCATCTTCAACTAATTTTTTGCCTTTGCAGATAATTGCACAAGACTTTTCCTGATATTAGAGGACTAGATCCTTGAGACATTCTCACGTATTTTAACAGTTGCCAAGTCCTACAAATCCTTCATTTTAATGTATTTTACACATTTTCTTTCTTTTCATGCCTACAGCCATTATCCTACTTTACTCCTCTGTGACTTTGTACCTGGACTGCTTGAAGTAGTCTCCTTACTCTCTTTCTGTTATTTCAATTTTAATGCACATCATACTCAGTCGCATGCTAATTGTCATGTATCAGAGTATATATACTGTCAGCCACAAGCTCTTGAACTATAATTAAAACAGACAATTAAAAATTGCTGACTTTAATTAAAAACAACAATATGAGCTGCAATCAAGACTCCTTATTCTTGAGTTCATCTATAGATCTGGTAGCCCTATTTCGTATCATTAATTCACTTAGTTGTTCTTTTATATGTCTATTACCTTTTATCACAAAGAAATCAACTTGAAAGTTGAAGATTTTTTGCATGTTTTTTCATTGCTAAATACCCAGTCCCTAAAAGAGGGTTGAACTCATAATAAGTACTCATTAAGTACTGGTGAAAGAGAGTGAATTGTTTTATAGTCAAATGGGAATATTTATTCCCCAAAGACAATGAATGCTTTTATTTTTCTATCATTGCTCAAGCTATATACCCTAAGTGTAATGCCCTTTCTATCTCTTTTTACATCATAAAAATACATAAGTAAAGATAGATCCTAACTATAGAAATTCTTTAAAGCTCATTTTAATCATGCCAACCTAATGTTAGTTCTTTCTCCTTTAAATTCCCATAGCACTTTGCATCACTTTTATAGAACCTATAATACTAGGCCCTTAAGACTCACTTGAAAAATTGCTTGTCTTAATTTCCCTAAAAGACATCCTTTGAGGCCAGAAGCTCTATTTTAGATATATTTAGAACCTTAACATTTAGTGGAATAACATGTTAATGGCAAACAGTCAATGCATACTTATTTAATTGGGCTAGGTATTATTTTATGTTCAACATAAATTTGGCAGAATAAATCAATGTTTATCATGTATGGAAATGTCAAAGGATATTGTGCTTAATTTTCTTATAACAGATTAATTTGTTTGTGTCTGCTAATAAACAACTTAGCTACTATCCCTGGGAATGAAGGAAATACTAATTTTATGAATAGTTACCAGTGTAAATAACCTCTGTGATTCCATGTTTAACATAGTATTTATTATTTTTAGATAGACTCATTTAGGAAGAATTGTCCTATTCTGGAAAAATAGTAATTCATGTTCTGTAAATATAAATGAAGTAGAGTTCATACTGTTAGCTAGTCTAAATTTCAGTTTGGACACTTAGCATGTTAATTTATGCAAATGCATCCCAAATTAATGTGTCACATATCCAGCAGGTTTTGAGAAAGTTATGGGAGTGTGTTCTCTGTTAGATTTATATGGTGAATATGTGAATGCATAAATATACAACCAGAGTGAAAAAATACGTTGTGGCACAATGGAACTCAGGTAAAATGTGAGCAGCATTCATTGATTCTGGAGAGTGCTAAAAATCTACATATATTTATGAGTAACAAAAATGTAAAATTTGTCCAGAAGCTATAGTCCAGATCAGTTTGAGAAGAAAAGGCTTTAAAATATAACAGATCAGTATTCACCTCCGTGACCTGTAGGTAAGTAAAGCCTACACCAAGGACGATTCTAGATTCATTCAAAGAGTGGTTATTTAAAATTAAGCACAGAGTTCATGTTAGTTTCTTCAATTTGAGGTGTTAATGGGGATCTTATGAAGAATAAGTGAGATAATGCAATAATTGTCAACATTTTAAAGTATAAAAGCTTCATATCAAAGCACTAGTGGATACCCAATCCTTATAGTAATATTTTTAGGCTCAATTTACAATTTAAAAAAATTCATTGAAAAACTACTGTGATTTTTTTTAAAGCTCTTAAAAAGAATTTTATTTTAGTTATTACAGTACTTACATGACTTTCAGCTTCCGTGGTGGCTCAGATGGTAAAGAATCTATCTGCAATGCAGGAGACTGGGGTTCGATCCCTGGGTTGGGAAGATCCCCTGGAGAAGGGAATGGCAATCCACTTTAGTGTTCTTGCCTGGAGAATTCCACAGATGGAAGAGATTGGCAGAGGATAGTCCATGGAGTCTCAAAGTGTCGGACACGACTGCGCGATTAATACTTTCACATTTATATGACTTTGAAAAAGCCATAATACATATTTTTAATAAGGTGCTATTTTCGTTGCCAGTGAGTATTTTTCCCTAATAATAGGATCAGCATAATATCATGCAATTAAATACTAAAATGTTCTTTCAGAAGAAGCTACAGCATTTATTAAGGTTATTCTTAGTTTATTACAGTCTTGCCACTTCTGGGTTAAAACCTTCTCTTTCCAAAGAGATCTAGGGTAATCACTTAATCTAAGTCTTGGTTTAAGTAACAGTAAGTGAATGAAATGGTAACATACTCAAGTAGTCTTTCCTGGGAAATCCCATGGACAGAGGAGCCTGGAGGGCAACAGTTGCAAGAGTCAGACATGTCTTGGCGACTAAACCATCACCACCACAAAGTGAATGAACATGGCTGTTGTTGATAATGTTGGTAATGATAACGTTTTTAATGAATCTTCCAAAATTTCACACACACACACACACAGACACACATGCAATTAAGACAATAATGTAATTTCTCATTAAAGGGAAACATTTGCATTTCACAAGCAATAGAACTTTAGTGTGGCATCCTGAATATACAAAATACCACTGATAATTTAAGGGTTTGTTTTTTTATTTCCACATGTCGTTCTTTAATCCAGCTGCAGATGAATCTGGCTGGATGCCCATAAGTGAGAGGAAATAGAAAATCACAGTTTAAAATATTTCCTTTATAATGACATTTTGTTGGCTGATTAATCTTTTCTGTTACAAAGCTAAATAACACCATATGTTAGCAGCAAGTTTATTGCTACAAGATACAAGAAAGATCTACCTCATGATAAACGATATGGATATTTTTTAGCTGAAAGTAAAAGGGAGAACAAAATGCTGTTGGAATCTTGTTTCCAAAACCATTTAGGTAGTTTGATTATATGATATATATCATAGAAATGAGGGTGTCTTCAGAGATCAGAGGAACACTTTATAAGTTAGGCTTTCTGAGTTAAGCCCATATGGGAAAACACAACTTTCCTTTAAATCTATGTGGATGGTGTTTTGGCAAAGTGAAACACTCTTTCCAACACAAGCTACTTGAAATTTAATTAAATACAATACTTAAACAACAACAAAAATATAAAATACATTTTTGATTGTGTATTAAAGCCAAATGAAGCTTAAGAACTAATTCTGTTTTATTTTCCAGATAGTTTGTATTTAAAACACAAACAGTAGCAAAACCACATTCGAGCAGAAGAAAAAAATGATAGTATAATGGAATTTTTTTTCTAGCATGTTATTTTAGATGTTTCTCTCAAATCAGTCAAAGTCATTTATTGAGTTCCTACTGTGTGCCTGTTATTTTATAGATTCTCAAAATATAGTAGTGGTCAAAAATAGATAAGATCTGTCCTCATAAAACTTATAGACTGGTTAGGGAAAATATGAATGAATGAACAAATCATTATACCAATATAATATAACACTGTATAATATTACCAATAATTACTAATGATTTCAAAATAGAGTAGTACCATAAGGAATTTCACGTAATGAAATTGAAGTATATAAATGCTACAAAAAAATAAAAATTAAGGGTGAAAAAAATGAAAAAAGGAAATGTTAAATAGCTCAGAAAATTCGTTCTTCCATTCCACCCAATAAACACATGAGACACATAAGCCTATCTTTTCTCAAATTCTCAGTTTAAGCATCATGCTCTGCTGAGTATATTTCTATTATGTACAAGGGTATATTTCACACCTGTAAAGGGAAAATCATTATCAACATTAATTTATTCAATTGTTTATTCACTACTTCAATTATAAATTCAGCAGACGTGCATTTAGTAAAGTCAATATAATTAAGATAAAAATTTGGATTCTGGAGTAATCCTGCCTGGCTTGAAACTTGGCTTAAATTTTATTTTTTAAATTAGCTGGTGCCCTTTAACTTTGTAATGATAGCACATGCCTTATAGAGTTTTGAGGGTTAAAGGAGAGAAATCATGATATGGCAAGTACATTCTAAAGCAGCTCCCAAAGAGTCATGCCTTTATGAAATCCCTACACCTTGAGTATGTAATCATGGGAGTAACATTCCATTGTGTTTACCATATTCTCAGGCTGAGGAACATGTCAGAGATTCTACACATGCTCAAGGTGCAGGGATTTCATAAAGGCATGATTCTTTCATAGTTTTCTGAATGTTGAGTTTTAAGCCAACTTTTTCACTCTCCTCTTTTGCTTTCCTCAAGAGGCTCTTTAGTTCTTTGCTTTATACCGTAAGGGTGGTGTCATCTGCGTGTCTGAGGTTATTGATATTACTCCCAACAATCTTGATTCCAACTTGTGCTTCATCCAGTGTGGCATTTTGCATGATGTACTCTGAAGCTGAAACTCTAATACTTTGGCCACCTGATGCAAAGAACTAACTCATTTGAAAGTCAGTTCCTGGGAAAGATTGAAGGCACGAGGACAAGGAGATGACAGAGGATGAGATGGTTAGATGGCATCACTGACTCAATGGACATGAGTCTGGGTAAACTCCGGGAGTTGGTGATGGTCAGGGAGGCCTGAAGTGCTGTAGTCCATGGGGTCGCAAAGAGTTGGACATGACTGAGCAAATGACTGAATGGAAACTGCTTATAAGTTAAATAAGCAGGGTGATAATATACAGCCTTGATATATTCCTTTCCTGACTTGGAACCAGTCTGTTTTCTGTTGCTTCTTGACCTGCATACAGATTTCTCAGGATGCAGGTAAGGTGGTCTGGTATTCCAATCTCTGGAAGAATTTTCCACTCCCAGATGGGATCCTCTTGGAGTGCCTTTAAATGAAACAGAACATAACCTGGGATGGAAGGCATTCCAGAGAAGCGGTTGCCTAACAAATCTTAAGTAATGATCCTTTCTATCACACACTTAATAATTAGTTTCAATGTATTTCTTGCAATAAAATATAAACTTTCTGAAGGCAGGGATTTTTGTCTAAATTCCTAACCTAAATGAATCCTTTAGTGTTAGTAGTTAGTCACTCAGTCATGCCCGACACTTTGCGACCCCATGGGCTGCAGCCCTCTGTCCATGAGATTTTCCAGGCAAGGATACTGGAGTGGGTTGCCATTTCCTTCTCCAGGGGATCTTCCCAACCCAGGAATCGAACCTGGGTCTCCTGCACTGCAGGCAGATTCTTTACCAACTGAGCTGCAAGGGAAGCCCTATGGTAAGTAAGTATTTAACATTTATCTGATTAATGAATTCCAAGTCAATCAAATGGATAAATTTGTGAAGGGTCACAAGAAAATCAGGCAGGAAGGATAAATTAGGAAGGAGTGGCATCTGTAAAATATTGATGGTCAGAGGGGCACTGTGTCCTCATAGCCATCAAGTCCCTATTTTTCAAAATCTGACTGTCTGGAAGGACAAAATAGTACACTCGGGTCAATGCATGGATGTTCATTCATGTCTGCAAACACACGTACAGCAAAGTTGTGATGTGTTTCTATTCTCATTCATGGCATGTTATGTTACCAGGTGACAGAAATCACCTGGATACATATCATAATCTTTGAGAGTACAATAAAAATTAGATTTGTATTCCTTGGAAAGATTAAAAATCTATGCAATGCAAGGAATCGACATGGAGTTTAGGTCAGTACAGGGGTTCTCAAGGATAAGCTCTAGATATTTTATCTTCAGCACACACACACACACACACACACAAAATTAAAAGACTTGAAGTTTTTCCTTAGTTGTCACTTCATTTCTCCCTTTTATTTATCATTCATCATTAAGCTAGTAGGCCAGTACAAGTATTTCATATAACCTACACCCCGGCCCCCGAGGCTGTAGTTTACCCATCCATCTCCCCTCCCCTGTAACCTCACTTGCTCTGGTCATAGCAGTGCTGTGGTCCACAGTGTGTGACCCCTTAGTTGGGTTTGTGCTTTGTCTTCATGTCTCATTAAATGGTATTTTTCCCCCATAGCAGTAAGTTGAATTGGTGTATCACCATGCAGTTACAGGAGAAGGCAATGGCAACCCGCTCCAGTAGTCTTGCCTGGAAAATCCCATGGATGGAGGAGCCTGGTAGGCTGCAGTCCACAGGGTCGCACAGAGTCTGTCACAACTGAAATTCTTAGCAGCAGCAGCAGCAGCAGCAGAAGCAGCAGCAGCAGCAGCAACACTCTCGATAAAGGCAAAAGGTGAAACCTTAGAGGTCATAAGCTTTTTTTCCTGGAAATGTTTACCGGATAAAAAATTAGTGAGGGAAGGCTGAGCACCGAAGAATTGCTGCTTTTGAACTGTGGTGTTGGAGAAGACTCTTGAGAGTCCTTTGGACTGAAAGGAGATCCAACCAGTCCATTCTGAAGGAGATCAGCCCTGGGATTTCTTTGGAGGGAATGATGCTAAAGCTGAAACTCCAGTACTTTGGCCACCTCATGCGAAAAGTTGACTCATTGGAAAAGACTCTGATGCTGGGAGAGATTGGGGGCAGGAGGAGAAGGGGATGACAGAGGATGAGATGGCTGGATGGCATCACTGACTCGATGGACGTGAGTCTGGGTGAACTCCGGGAGTTGGTGATGGACAGGGAGGCCTGGTGTGCTATGATTCATGGGGTCACAGAGTCAGACATGACTGAGCAACTGAACTGAACTGAATATTGTTTTGCTAAATACAGCATAAAATTGAAACATGCACTATTGAAACTCGGAATGTTTCTCCAATTGAGCAGTCAAAATTCATTATTTAAAATTTTTTTTTGTCTGAAATTCAGTTGTCTTTATAATGTACCTACTCTATACTAGAATACTGAAACCTTCTACATTAAAGATATGTTGTGTTTTGCAAACATATTTTCATCAGTAATTTACTCTAGTGAAGAAAATCTCTTGATTCAAACATTTCCACCTAACAGGAGGATTAAATAACTGCCTCAGTAAAACAATCAGAAATTTAAAACCACTGAGAGATCAGTGGACGGTCAATATATAAGTATATTTTGGATGGGATTTATTTCATATGTAATAAGGATCTGGAAGTTCTTATGTGAAACACAAGAAGTGTGAGTCTTTAAAACTGAAAGAATTATCAATCATGTTTTAATCTTACTCACTATGGGTTTAGTCAATGATGTGTAAAGTATGGGTATCATTTTGAATACTATATTGTGTAAGTATCATAGTGTGAAGTACAAATCAAAAATCAATTATCTTATTTAGAAATATTTAATAAAGGCTACATTGTAGTTAAACAAATTAAAATTTACATTAAAATATATATGTAAATAAACATAAAGGATTTTTATTGGCATTGTTGCTATTACAGTGGTTATTTTTATCTATGGTATAAAGTTTTTCCATCTCAGTACCTCGACTAGGCATTTCTGTACACACTAAGAAAGAATTAGTGTGAATGGAGACAGGATTGCGGCCTTGTCTCTGCCATCCATTTTATCTCCACTCTTTGCTCCTTCCAAGTGGAAAGCATGGAAATACATGCAACCTTTAGGGTTTTTAACACCTGACATACATGAGCTGCTTTTAATGCTGGGCGTCTGCTTCTCTGAGAGGGAAAAAATTCTGATGTGTGACATTTGCTATTCCCATAGTGTATACTTCCACTATGGTTAATTTCAAGATGCCAAATTATTTAATAGTTATTGGCAACATTTGAGAGTCAGTAGGAGCCCACAGGAGCCTGACCTGTGGGCATACCACAAGATACAATCATACCACAAGATACAGTCAAGTGTTCTACACAGGGAGTTTGGAATTTCTAAATAGTAAAGTGTGGGAAGATAGTAGCAGGTCATGACAAAAAAGGAGGTTGGGTAAATCTCTTTGAGAAGGATATTTTTCATATCAGCAAATTAGTATTTGTTTGAAAAAATAAGAGATATCAAGGGATTTTAAAGATTTGTCAAGATCAGATTTGTTAGTTAAAAAGATCATTTTGACAGTTATTTTGCATTTTGAAAGTCATGTGGAATTCAGGTTAGAAAAGATGAGTCTAGAGGAAGAAGGACATGGTGGAAGAAAGACTAATTTAAGATTTTGTTAGTGAAGTGCAGTGGAGAAAATGCAATCTGAAAAGGTCTTAGTGAAGGATTGAAAGTGAAAGTGAAGTCGCTCAGTCATGCCTGACTCTTTGTGACCCCATGGACTGTAGATTACCAGGCTCCTCCCTCCATGGGATTTTCCAGGCAAGAGTACTGGAGTGGGTTGCCACTTCCTCCTCCAGGGGATCTTCCTGACCCAGGGATCGAACCCAGGTCTCCCGCATTCCAGGCAGACGCCTTAACCTCTGAGCCACCAGGGAAGCCCTAGTGAAGGACTAGGTAAGGATTAGGTATCAATGAAACCTAGAGGAACTCTAGTCTACAGACTGACATCCTCAGTGCTGGGTGACAATATAGACCTTGGACTAGAACTGAGGTTGAATTCCAGATCCCAGAATTCCTACTGAGAGCAAATTGCGAGTGCATTCCCAAGTATATAGAGAAAGCATTCTGATTGGTGAAGTCAGTTACTAGAAGTGCAGAAATCATCAAAAGAAATAAATCAATTAGCAAAACCAGACCAAGGTTCTGGTAGGACCAGCAAGACAGCTGACTTGATACATGTATATTTAGTACTTGAACTCAGGGTTAAGTAAAGTCTTGATGAGGAATGGTCTGTTCTCACTCTCTGAATTGAGTCTGATGCTGTATATTTCAAGACTATTCAAATGATACCATATTCAGAAATTATTGAATCTAAGAACAGAGAGCTAGCAATGCTGTTTAGTGCAACATCATCCTTGATAAAAGGAAAGGGAAACTTTGAGTTTCACAGAATATACATTCCTTGCTAAAGCTTACTTGATGGTGGGGTCTAATTACCTGCAAGGGCATCATGGAAGCAGATTTATGGAATTATATTGAGACAAAACATTTTGGTGATTAGTTGTATTTTGAATATAATTAGACACTAGAAATGATTTCATGTAAGTAGGAGAACTGTATTTTACTATAATTTTTGGTATGCATATTTTTATACTTCTAAAGAGGATTTTTAAAAGAAATACGCTTTACCATGACATATAGAGTTTTTAAATATTAGGAAAATCTTGTAATCATGAGCACCAGTGAATATATCAACATTATATAGGGTAGGATAAGGAGGATATTTTCAAATGATTTCAGATTTCCATTACATAATAAAACTGTCAGTCAATAGTTATAATGATTTAAATATTAATGGATTATAGAGTAGTTTTAGAGTAGTATTAAAATTAAAATCTATCAAAGTTGATATTTTTGATTAGTATAAATGAGATATAAAAAATGGAAATTCATATACACTATAAAATGTATGAGTGGTTTTGAAAAAAGATGGCTGAATTGTTATGCTTTTTAATTTAATATTTCTGATTTGACAACTTATAACAATACAATTAATTAGAATACTGATAAAATAAATTGGTGAGACATCTTATGTTCTAGATAGATGAGCATCATTTTGAGAAGATGAATGTCAGGTTAATTCCATATGGTGGTTACTAGATAGCTGGTCATCATAATCTTGGATTATGAAAAAATATGTCATAATGATGAATAGTTACAGTGGTATAGCCTGTTGTCAAAAAACAGCTAAGTAATATTCAATGCCATAGTAAGTAGATATTTATCAAGAATACATTAGATGTCCTGTATCAAATATAAAGTTCCAAAATTTGCAGATGAATAAGAGAAAAATTTGCTTCTTGATGTTATAAACCTCACATGTTAATAGAAACAAATATGAAAAAAAGCATACGCTATGGAAGGGCTCTCTATAGTACATAAGGCTTTAGGCTTGAGCGAAAGGAATAGTTCAGTGTAGAAACTTCTGCATGGTGTACGGAAAGGAGAGGTAAGAAAATTAGATCTTAACAGTAGTTCCAGATTTATGGATTTTCCCCTTTTATCTTGTGTGGCTTACCTTTCTATACTGCATTAACTTTCTATACTGCATTTCAATCTTGAACAATATTTTTCCAAGAATTTTTGCTTTACCCAACAATACTTGCTAACATTATTTTGTTACAGAATTTCTCTCTCTCTCTTTTTGCAGCACATAACACATTTTTAATTAATTACAGCTGGGAAAATATTGGGACGTTGATTGCTTTAGTATGATTAAAAATTAATTTTCTAATTCAAAATGCAACCAAGAGTAGTTTCTTTCCCTATGGGTTAGTTCTTATCTAGAGAAAACAGAGTCACAACATCTCAGAGGACAAGTACACCTTGGAGTTTTAATGTCACCTCTTCCATATGCCCTCCCACACAGAGCCCGTTTGGGGAAAGAAGAAAAGGATCCTGTGCTCAGAGGAGACATAGGGCTGCTAGTACTCCCCAGCACCTAGACCCCTATATTGGCCCAGGCTGATGCTGAAGAGAGGAGTGGAGGTCATTCAGCAGGTAGGAACAGAGGAATGCTTGGGCTTTCTCATCTGCTCAGAGCAGTTTCCAGTTGACCTGACAGTAAAGGAACATTTAGTGGTGTATATAATCTTGGTGTTCCAGAGAGAGGAGGGAAGTGTTCTTTATTTAATGCCTCCTATTTGAAACTTTATGTGATAGTAACTCTACGTAGTAATAGTTATATAAAATTATACAGCTTAAAAATAAATGTTGCTGTTGTTATACAGTCCCTATGCAAAGCAAACAAACAACAACAACAAAAAACTCAAGTCACCATATTAAAGTAATGGCATAAAATTACTCATGATTTAGGGTTTGTAATCTTCAACTAATTACAAGCATTGCTGTCCCTAATTACTAATGACACATTGACATATTGTGTGTCCATAGTAAGAAAATATATTACAGGGTGGCATTTTCTTGGAGGACTCAGTTCAGTTCAGTCATTTAGTCATGTCCGACTCTTTGCGACCCCATGAACCACAGCATGCCAGGCCTCCCTGTCCATCACCAAGTCCTGGAGTCCACCGAAACCCAAGTCCATCTAGTCAGTGATGCCATCCAACCATCTCATCCTCTGTCATACCCTTCTCCTCCTGCCCTCAATCTTTCCCAGCATCAGGGTCTTTTCAAATGAGTCAGCTCTTCACATCAGGTGGCCTAAGTATTGGAGTTTCAGCTTCAGTCCTTCCAATGAACACCCAGGACTGATCTCCTTTAGGATGAACTGGTTGGATCTCCTTGCAGTCCAAGGGACTCTCAAGAGTCTTCTCCAACATTACAGTTCAAAAGCATCAATTCTCAAGGTGTCATAAATAAGGAATACTTCCTAGGATCCCTGATGATATAAACATACTCATTAATCCCAACACTCTCCTCTTTCAGGTTACCCTTCCCTTATTTAAACAGATGCTGGCTTTGTCTTCAATGCCTTTGGGGAGAGGGTAAGTGTGAGTAGCTAGCAGTTTTGTAATCAATTAATATTATTTAACCCGGAAGATCAAACTGAGAAAAAATAAGCAAACAACAACAATAAACAAACAAAAAAAGTAGAAGAGGTTAAAGGGTGTAGGGAAAATAAAGATTAATCAGGGACACAGAAATAACTAGTAGAAACACAAGAAGAATTTTCCAGGCTAGAAAGAGATATACATATATTGTTTTTCCAATCCTAGAATGGAAATTGATCTATTTCTCACAGTAATGAGTTTTTACACATGTATCTATACTTGTTACATAATAATATGTATTCCTTTTTATTTAATATATTGATTGTACTATACAATTTAAAATATAGGCTGTATGCTTCATTAAAAGCATGTAGAAAATATATTTTTATATCTCTAG
This sequence comes from Ovis aries, assembly GCF_016772045.2. Lineage (NCBI taxonomy): Eukaryota > Metazoa > Chordata > Mammalia > Artiodactyla > Bovidae > Ovis > Ovis aries. The sequence continues at coordinate 19,560,390 of NC_056055.1, forward strand.
TGTCTACGATATCGTTTGGCCCATAATATATTATTTGCTTAACACTGTCAGCTGATGAGTAAATTTTTCTTGTTTCATCACTGATACATATAATTTTAAAGAATAAAGATATTATTCTGTATGCTGTCTATCAACATGGCAAAGTTTGAATCCATCATTCTTGACATTTCTTTTCTAGCTCTGTTGTCCCTCCCTCTAATATGCAGTTAGGTAGATATCCAAAGGAAATAAAATGACAGGGTCTCAAACAGGTATTTGAATTCCTGTGTTCATTAAACCATTATTCACTATAGCCAAGATATGGAAAAAAATCTGTCTATCAACAGATGAATGAATAAAGAAAATGTATATGCATATGCAATGGTATATTATTCAATAAAAAAAAGGAAATGCTTAGTAAAATAAGCTAGATAGAGAAAACCGATAGTGCATAAACTCATTCATATAGGGAAGCCAAAAAAAACAAATTTATAGAGGTATAAAGTAGAATGGCAGTTACCAGAGGCTAAGACATGAGAGAAATGGGGAGATCTGGTCAAAAAGGAAACACATCTTCATTTACAAGACAAGTTCTAGGGATCAGAACACGCATACATGTATACCATGCACAGTATTGTGATGAGGGTTAAATATATTATATATGAAATTTGCTTACAGAGTAGCTCTTAAGTGTTCTCCCTGCCCCCTTTTCCCAGTTGTAACTATTTGAGCTGGTGGATGTGTTAATTAGGTTGACTGTGGAAACCATTCTATAATATATATGTATATCAAATTTTCATGTTGCATACCTTCAATATATACAATTTTATTTGTTAATTGTTGTTGTTGTTCAGTATCTAAGTCATGTCCTACTCTTTGTGACCCTATGGTCTGCAGCAAACTAGGCTTCCCTGTCCTTGACTATCTCCTGGAGTTCAAACTCATGTCCATTGAGTCTATGATGCCATCCAACCATCTCATTCTGTCTCCTCCTTCTCCTTCTACCTTCAATCATTCCCAACATCAGGATCTTTTCCAATGAGTTGACTTTCAACATCAGATGGTCAAAGTATTGGAGCTTCAGCTTCAGCATCAGTCAGTCCTTCCAATGAATATTCTGAGTTGATTTCCTTTAGGAATGACTAGTTGGACCTCCTTGCAGTCCAAGGGACTCTCAAGAGTCATCTTCAGCACCACAATTAGAAAGCATCAGTTCTTTGGTGCTCAGCCCTTCTTTATGGTTCAACTCTCACATCCATACATGACTACTGGAAAAATCATAGCTTTGATTGTATGGACATTAGTCAACAAAGTGACATCTCTGTTTTTTAATATGTTGTCTAGGTTTGTCATAGATTTTCTTCCAAGGATCAAGCAATTTTTAATTCTGTGACTGCAGTTACCATCTGCAGTGATTTTGGTGCCCCTTGCCCCCAAATAAAATCTGTCACTCTTTCCACTTTTCCTCCATTTATTTGCCATGAAGTGATGGGACCAGATGCCATGATCTTAGTTTTTTGAATGTTGACTTTTAAGCCAGCTTTTTCACTCACCTCTTTCACTTTCATCAAGAGGCTCTTTAGTTCCTCTTTACTTTCTACCATTAGGGTGGTATCATCTGCATATCTGAAGTTATTGACATTTCTCCCAGAAATCTTTGATTCCAGCTTGTGCTTCATCCAGCCTGGCATGTCACATGATGTACTCTGCATATAAGTTAAATAAGCAAGGTGACAATATACAGCCTTGACATACTCCTTTCCCAAATTTGAACTAGTCAGTTATTCCATGTTCTGTTCTACTGTTTCTTCTTTATCTGCAAACAGGTTTCTCAGGAGACAGTTAAGGTGGTCAGGTATCCCCATCTATTTAAGAATTTCTCACAGTTTGTTGTTAAAATCTTTAACATAGTCAAAGAAGCAAGAGTATATGTTTGTTTTTTTTTAATTATCTTGCTTTTTGTATGATCCAATGAATGGTGGCAATTTGATCTTTAGTTCCTCTGCCTTTTCTAAATCCAGTTAACACATCTGGAAGTTCTCAGTTCCTCTTTCCCTTAGTTAAGTGGAGAGAAAAAGGAACCTAACAAGAAGTATGTGATTCTGTGTGTATGTAGTAAAAGTTTCTTACTATATAAATTGAGCATGCTCAGTTGCTAAATTGTGTCCAGGTCTTTGTAACTCCATGCTCTTTGCAACCCCATGGACTGCAACCCACCAGGTTCCTCTATCCATGGAATTTTCCAGACAAGAATATTGGAGTGACTTGCCATTTCCTCCTCCAAGGGATCTTCCCAACCCAGAGACTGAACCCATGTTTCTGGTGGCTCTTGCACTGACAGGCAGATTCTTTATCACTTAGCCACCTGGTGTGCATGCTAAGTCACTTCAGTTATGTCTGACTCTCTGTGACCCTATGGATTGTAGCCCATCAGGCTCCTCTGCCCATGGGATTCTCCAAGAAAGAATACTGGAGTGGGTTGCAATGGCCTCCCCTAAGGTATCTTCTCTATCCAGGACTGAACCAAAGTCTCTTATGTTTCATGCATTGGCAAGTAATTTTTTTTTTTGTTTTAACCACTGAGACTCTTGGAAAGCCCCATAAATTGAGCCTTTTTTTTTTTTTTAAGAACTTATACCATTATGATAATGAGTCCTACTGCTTCACTGGACTTCATAGTAGTTCAGCTGGTAAAGAATCTGACTGCAATGCAGGAGACCCCAGTTTGACTCCTGAGTTGGGAAGATCCCACGAAGGAAGGCATGGCAATCCACTCCACTATTCTTGCATGGAGAATTTCCATGGACAGAGGAGCTTGGTGGGCTACAGTCCATGGGGTCACAAAGAGTCAGAAAACTGAATGACTAAGCACAGCACAGCATATTGCTTCACTTTCTTGTAAAATAGAATGCTTTTTATTTAAAACTTACAAAATGTGAACACTTTCTGGTAAAATATGCATTCATATATTATATAATATTTATAAATACATATAATACATATAAAATATTGTATAAACACTTTCCTCTAAGTTATAGAATAATTAGTTGTATCTCTTCACAAACAGATATCCTGAAAGTGAATCCCAAAATACATCAGAGAATGAAGTGGGACTGGGAGTTAAAGAACATCTTAACTTTTATATTTTAGTTGAAACATAATGTAAGCTATGCTTACTGAGGGCTCACCTCAATAACATGGATTTAAAAAACATCTTAACATTATATACCAGTTGAAGTGTAATGTGAGTCTAAAATTGGGCAAAATGTTCTGAGAATTAAAATTTGTAAACATATTTGAGGGGTATTTCAAAGGACAAAAGGAAAGATATATTCATTTGAATGCAGAGTTCCAAAGAATAGCAAGGAGAGATAAGAAAGCCTTCCTCAATGATCAGTGCAAAGAAATAGAGGAAAACAATAGAAGGGGGAAGACTAGAGATCTCTTCAAGAAAATTAGAGATACCAAGGGAATATTTCATGCAAAGATAGGCTCAGTAAAGGACAGAAATGGTATGGACCTAACAGAAGCAGAAGATATTAAGAGGCGGCAAGAATAACAAAAGAACTATACAAAAAATATCTTCACGACCCAGATAATTGCAATGATGTGAACACTCACCTAGAGCCAAACATCCTGGAATGTGAAGTCAAGTGGACTTTAAGAAGCATCACTACGAACAAAGCTAGTGGAGGTGATGGAATTCCAGTTGAGCTATTTCAAATCCTAAAAGATGATGCTGTGAAAGTGTTGCACTCAATATGCCAGCAAATTTGGAAAACTCAGCAGTGGCCGTGGGACTGGAAAAGGTCAGTTTTCATTCCAATCTCAAAGAAAGGCAATGCCAAAGAATGCTCAAACTACCACACAATTGCACTCATCTCACACACTAGTAAAGTAATGCTCAAAATTCTCCAAGCCAGGTTTTAGCAATATGTGAACCGTGAACTTCCAGATATTCAAACTGGTTTCAGAAAAGGCAGAGGAACCATAGATAAAATTGCCAACATCCTCTGGATCATCAAAAAAGCAAGAGAGTTCCAGAAAAACATCTATTTCTGCTTTATTGACTATGCCAAAGCCTTTGACTGAGTGGATCACAATAAGCTATGGAAAATTCTGAGAGAATTTTTATTCTAATTGTGGGAATACCAGACCACCTGCTTCTTGAGAAACCTATATCCAGGTGAGGAAGCAACAGTTAGAACTGGACATGGAGCAACAGACTGGTTCCAAATAGGAAAAGGAGTGCATCAAGGCTGTATATTGTCACCCTACTTATTTAACTTTTATGCAGAGTACGTTGTGAGAGATGCTGGGCTGGAAGAAGCACAAGCTGGAATCAAGATAGCCAGGAGAAATATCAATAACCTCAGATATGCAGATGACACCATCCTTAGGGCATAAAATAAAGAAGAACTAAAGAGCCTCATGATGAAAATGCAAGAGGAGAGTGAAAAGTTGGCTGAAAGCTCAACATTCAGAAAACTAAGATCATGGCATCCAGTCCCATCACTTCATGGAAAATAGATGAGGAAAGAGTGGAAACAGTGCTGACTTTATTTTTTTGGGCTCCAAAATCACTGCAGATGGTGATTGCAGCCATGAAATTAAAAGACGCTTACTTTTTGGAAGGAAAGTTATGACCAACCTAGACAACATATTAAAAAGCAACGACATTACTTTGCCAACAAAGGTTTGTCTAGACAAGGCTATGGTGTTTCCAGTAGTCCTGTATGGATATGAGAGTTGGACTGTGGAAGAAAGCTTAGCACCAAAGAACTGATGCTTTTGGACTGGTGTTGGAGAAGACTCTTGAGAGTCCCTTGGACTGCAAGGAGATCCAACCAGTCCATCCTAAAGAAGATCAGTCCTGAATGTTCATTGGAAGGACTGATACTGAAGCTGAAACTCCAATACTTTGGCTACATGATGCAAAGAACTGACTCATTTGAAAAGACCCTGATACTGGGAAATACTGAAGGGAGTTTGAGAAGGGGACAACAGAGGATGAGATGAGTGGATGGCATCACTGACTTAATGGACATGAGTTTGGGTGAACTCCGGGAGTTGGTGATGGACAGGGAGGCCTGGCGTGCTGCAATCCGTGGTGTTGCAAAGTCGGACAGTACTGAGCAACTGAACTGAACTAAATTGAACTCAAAGGCAGTGACAAAAATAAAAGATAAATTGAAAGTGAGACATTTGGGAGAGGAAGTGATCAATATTGGTTCCAATTTTTTTCTCTCTCAGAAGGAAGTGATGTTGATTTCAGTGATAATGTTTGGAGTGAGATCTATTTTTTCTTTTTTTTTTTTAAAGTGTTGCTTGGTCACATTTATAACTTGCATATCCAAGAAATAACGTGAATTTAAGTTATATGCAGTAGGATGACTGGAGTGGACTTATGGTTTTGGAGATGCTTAATGAAACCATAAGCTGAATGAAATTGCCTGGGGAGAATATATAAAGTGAGACAAGGAAAAGAGAAAAAGTAAAATAGGAATATAGCTTCATTTAGTCAGTGGCAAAGGAAAAGCACCAAGAAAAGGAGTATAAAATAGTAGAAGAGATATTGTTATTAGAAATAGTGTATTATCACTATTCAAAGGGAAAACTTTTCCAAGGGAAAATATTGATTAATAGCAATGGGTATTGGAAGGGGTTTTAGGACTTAGACAATTTAATGTAATTTTTATGATCATGTTGTCTTTGAATGAATAATTTCTTAGCAAATCATTCACTGTTCTGTACTTTTGTTATCTGACCGGCTATATGTAACATTCTGGAGATAGAGATGTAAAGAAACCCTTTGTTCTAGGATCCTTTTAGTCAGGAAAAGCGAAGACACATGATGATAGTGTAGGAAGTATACATATTTAAAATTATGTATGAGAGCTTGAAAAGTTGTACTTTGTTAGGGAATGCCAGTATTTCATGAAGGAAGGGATATTAACTGGTATTTCTAGGGCATTAGGCTTCCCTGGTGGCTCAGATAATAAGGACTCTGTCTACATTTAAGGAGGTCCATGTTCAATCTCTGGGTCAGGAATATCCCCAGGAGGAGGAAATGGCAAACTACTCCAAGTCTTGCCTGGAGAATCCCATGGAAAGAGGAGCCTGGCAGGCTATAGTCCAGGGGGTCACAAAGAATTGGGCACAACTGAGCGACTAACCCTTATCTTACCTAGGCAGAAGAAACAACTTGCCAGAGGCAGGGATTTGGTAGTCATATGGCAGGATGATGGATTCTGGGGTCTGTCTGTCTGTTTGCTCAGTTGTGTCTGATTCTTTGTGACCCCATGGACTGTAGCCCACCAGGCTCCTCTGTCCATGGAATTTTCCAGGTAAGAATACTGGAATGGGTTGCCATTTTCTACTCCAAGGATCTTCCTAACCCAGGGATGAAACCTGTGTCTCCTGTATCTCCTGCATTGACAGGTGGATTCTTTACCACTGAGCTACCTGGATCCTGGGACAGTCTGTGAGTGCATGGTAAAAACAGGAGAAAGAGCATCAGCAAAGATTAGGTTTGAAAGGTCAGCTCTGGTCAGGTGTTAATAGACTTAAATTAATAGAAAATAGAACTTAATTTTCTCTAAGCAAGGATGAAAATGCTTTGGGGATAAATTTTGGAACAACCAAATTTGTATTTAAGGACAATAACTCAGACTGGCTTGTGGATGCCAAATGTGAGAGGTCAGAAGTTAGAGGCAGGCTATCAGATAGGAGATACTGAAGTAACCATAACCACATTAATGGGAAATGGTGAGGACTAAGGCATCACTGACTCGATGGACTTGAGTCTAGGTGAACTCCAGGATTTGGTGATGGACAGGGAGGCCTGGGGTGCTGCAATTCATGGGGTTGCAAAGAGTCAGACACGACTGAACGACTGAACTGAACTGAAGGAGACGGGTAGGCTGCAGGCCATGGGGTCGCTAAGAGTCGGACACGACTGAGCGACTTCACTTTCACTCTTCACTTTCATGCATTGGAGAAGGAAATGGCAACCCACTCCAGTGTTCTTGCTTGAAGAATCCCAGGGGCGGGGGAGCCTGATGGGCTGCCGTTTATGGGGTCGCAGAGTCGGACAGGACTGAAGCGACTTAGCAGCAGCAGCAGCAAGGATAATCTATAGAAACTTAAATGGTTACAGGAATTGAGGAATGATAAAAAGAAATGCAAAAGCAATTTAATAAATAGAATTAACAGGCCTTGGTAACTGATTAATTTTATGTGAAGTAAAAGGGTTAATGAAAATTTCTACATTATATCCTTTTTGTGGAGTAAGTTGGGATAAATACTTGACATCGGAATAGATTCTACGCAAACAACTCACATCACTTTATTATTTTCTCTGTTGTGAAAAATTTTAAATAGTGGACTTTTATAGAATGTAGAGTCCTGATTTAAACATGGCATTGTTCAGGTATTAAAGCTGGTTATTTTAGAAAGAGTGTTTTTCAAAATATATTATTTTCCGAACATCAGTGGAAGTACACACACATAGATATACAAATGCACATATAAAATAACTTATCCCAGAGTTTATATAAACTAATATTTATCAGCTTTAAGAAACCGGGAGGACTGTAGGAAGTTGTAGGAAAGACTCTCTGATATGTTAATATACCAGGTTGCCTTTGTGTTTCAGTGCCCTATTGACATATCTAGAGTATTTCAAAGTCAAATGAATTTGGTAAATTCAGTCTATCGGAGTATATTCAGATAATATTCAGATAATAGCTGATTTAAAAGAGTGTTTTGCTAGTGGTGACTAATGGATCAATTTTAACCAGCAGAATTGTGCTTCCGATTATTTATTATTTATTTTTAATTCATGAATTTAAAAACCTAGTATGGATCAGCAAAGAGCTGACTCAATATAAAAGACCCTAATGCTGGGAAAGTTTGAAGGCAGGAGGAGAAGATGACAGAGAATGAGATAGTTGGATGGCATCACGGATTCAACAAACATAAGTTTGAGCAAGGTCTGCGAGATGATAAAGGACAAGGAAGCCTGGTGTGTTGCAGTGCATGAAGTCACAAAGAATTGGATACGACTGAGCGACTGAACAACAATGGATCAGGCAATGTTTTAGAAATACAAAGAGGGGTAAAATGTAGTTGAAGTTTAGGAATCAACTTGAGCTGGAAAAGAGAACTAATATTCATTAATTATAGGAAAGTTATAATAAATAAAAGAGAAGAAAATAAATTCCAATGAGAAGCAAAATAAGTATTGTTTGATTTTGCTTTGAGAAATGTTTGTGGCTTTAAGGGCCGCAAGAACTAAAGAGCCTTCTGGTAGGGCTGGTAAAGTTCAATTTCATATTAAAGTAAACTAAAAGGGCTAAAATATACTTTCTGTAAATTTTCACCTTTACCACTGTTCCAAGACACTTGTTTTCCCTTTCCTTTCATAATTTTTTCAAGATTATATATTCACCAGCTTCCTGATACTTAACTTGTCCAAAGTGAACTATAAGCAGCAGCGTGGTGTACCAATAGATAGAGTACCTATGTTGGAGGCAGGTTGTGGGGATAAACTGGATAATATATTTAAAATATCTACGTGACACTTTAGGCACTTATAGGTAAAAGATTATGACTATTTTCATCTCCATCAGAGTCATTCTACTTTCATATTAATAGCTATACACATGCTTCCATACCATCATCATGCTTGTTCTTAATACAAAACATGCATTTTTAGTATTTTCACTCAATTCATTTCTAATAATAATTTCTTAACTTCTACTAATGTTTTCTTACTACTCTTTTAAATTGTGCTTATTAAACCAAAACTTGTCTCTAATGCTGATAAAAAGGACAGAGTGCAAATTATCTTAGCATATACTCTAGTTAGAAATGGACATGGAACAACTGACCGGTTCAAAATTGGGAAAGGAATACAAGGCTGTATATCATCACCCTGCTTATTTAATTTATATGCAGATTACATAATGCAAAATCCTGGGCTGGATGAATCACAAGCTGGAATTAAGACTGCCAGGAGAAATATCAACAACCTCACATAGGCAGATGATACCACTCTAATGGCAGAAAATGAAGAACTAAAGAGCCTCTTGATTAGGGTAAAAGAGGAGAGTGAAAAAGTTGGCTTGAAACTCAACATGAAAAAACTAAGATCATGGTATCTGGTTCCATCTTCACAGCAAATGTGTGTATGTGTGTGTGCGTGTGTGTGTGTAAGTCATTTCAGTCGTGTCCAACTCTTTGCAATGCTATGCACTGAAATCCACCAGGTTCCTCTGTCCATGGCATCCCTCAGGCAAGAATACAGAAACGGGTTGCCATTTCTTTCTCCAGGGGATCTTCCAGACCCAGAGATCAAACCTGCATCTTTTATGTCTCCTGCATTGGCAGGCGGATTCTTTACCACTAGTGTCACCTGCAAATAAGAGGGGGGAAAGTGGAGGTAGTGACAGATTTCATTTCTAGGGCTCCAAAATCACCACAGATGGTGACTGCAGCCACAAAATTAAAGACACTTTCTTCTTGGAAGAAAAGCTATGACAAACATAGAAAGCATATTAAAAAGCAGTGGCATCACTTTGCCAACAGAGGCCCAAATATTCAAAGCTATGGTTTTTACAGTACTCAAGTATCGATGTGAGAGTTGGACCATAAAGAAGGCTGAGCACCAAAGGATTGATGCTTTCAAGTTGTGCTGCTGTAGAAGATTCTTGAGAGTCCCTTGGACAGCAAGGAGATCGAACCAGTCAATCCTAAAGAAATCAACCCTGAATATTCACTAGAAGGATCAATGCTGAAGCTGAACCTCTAATAATTTGCCCAAATGGTGTGAAGACCCAACTGGTATGAGGACCCTGGTACTGGGAAAGACTGAAGGCAAAAAGAGAAAGGGTTGCCAGAGGATGAGATAGATATACGGTATCATTAACTCAATGGACATGAATTTGAACAAACTCTAGGAGATAGTGGAGATCAGAGGAGCCTGGTATGCTGCAGTCCATGGGGTTGTAAAGAATCAGACATAATTAAGTGACTGAACAACAATAACAGTACTATAATAAGCTGCTTAATGAAAACTTCTAACAAATTCAATATAAGTGTCAAGTAGTTAGGATTCACATAGAATAGGAAATTCACATGGTTTAAATGAAAGAATTCAGTGAAGGATTTGGGCTGGTTTCCAGGAAAGAATGAGGTAGATTGCATCATCCAAAGTAACAGGAATGAGAAACTTACTACTTTTAAGGCCAATGTGTTGGAATATTATTCTACCTCAGTAACACCTGAAATCTTGGAGAATGGGGCCATCTGTTCGAAGTCATAGTCAACTGGCAGATTTATGCACTAGGAAGCTGATCTGGAGAAGCTTCTCTTCTCGCTCCTCTTACTCTCTGATTTTTGCTAGTGTCTCCCATTGACTAAACAAATCGTAGATAGCTGACAAGGAGGCCCAAGTGATAAAAATGAGCTGGAATCATCCTTCTCAGGTACAGAGTAGGGTAGAGAAGATGGGCATGGATCAGAGTGGCAGAACAAGAGAGAATAATCACCAATAGCAATGTGATGAACATTTTTGCTACTGTTTTTCTGAAGCTTTCATTACTCTCCAACATTCCTCTGGGTAACTAGCATTATATAGCTATTTAAAGCAACTCTATGAAGTTATGATTATTTTTATCTTCTGGTGAGGAAATTGAGGGACAAAAGCTAAGAAATTAATTCAAATTTATGTACCTTTTTTAGCTAGTGCATTCCTAGATAAATTTCCCTTCTCTCCAGGCCTAAATTTTATTTGAATAATCTAAGTGAAAAATGGTCTCCTCTGGTGGCTCAGATGGTAAAGAATCCACCTGCAATTCAGAAGATCTGGGTTCGAGTCCTCAGTCGGGAAGATACCCTGGGGGAGGAAATGGCAACCCACTACAGTATTCTTGTCTGGAGAATCCCATGGACAGAGGAGCCTGGTAGGCTATAGCCCATAGGGTCTCAAAGAGTTGGACATGCCTGAGCAATTCACATAGAATTCAAAATTGAACAAAAGTGAAGAATGCAAAGAAATAGAGGACAGCAATAGAATGGGAAAGACTATAGATCTCTTCAAGAAAATAAGAGATACTAATGGAACATTTCATGCAGAGATGGGCATAATAAAGGACAGAAATGGTATGGATCTAACAGAAGCAGAAGATATTAAGAAGAGGTGGCAAAAAACCAAAGAACTACACAAAAAGATGGTAATGACCCAGATAACCATAATGCTGTGATCATTTACCTAGAGCCAAATATCCTGGAGTGCAAAGTCAAGTGGGCCTTAGGAAGCATTACTGTGAACAAAGTTAGTAGGGGTGACGGAATTCCAGCTGAGCTATTTCACATCCTAATAGATGATGCTGTTAAAGTGCTGCACTCAATATGCCAGCAAATATGGAAAAATTGGCAGTGGTCACAGGACTGGAAGAGGTCAGTTTGCATTCCAGTCCCAAAGAAAAGCAATGGGCAATGCCAAAGAAAGTTCAAACTAACACACAATTGCACTCATTTCATATGTTAGCAAGGTAATGCTAAAAATCTTCCAAGCCAGGCTTTAACAGTACATGGACTGAGAACCTCCAGATGTACAGGGTGGATTTAGAAAAGGCAGAGGAATGACCAAATTGCCAATAGATCATATAAAAAAATAAGAGAATTCTAGAAAAACATCTACTTTTGCTTCATTGACTATGCTAAAGCCTTTGACTGTGTAGATCACAAGAAACTGTGGAAAATTCTTAAACAGATGGGAATACCAGGGCACCATACCTGTCTCCTGAGAAACCTGTATGCAGGTCAAGAAGCAACAATTAGAACTGGGCATGAAATAACAGACTGATTCCATATTGGGAAAGAAGTACTGTATAATGTCAAGGCTGTGCATTGTCACCTTACTTATTTAACTTATATGGAGAGTACATCATGTGAAATGCTGGCCTGGGTGAGGCACAAGTTGGACTCAAGATTTCTGGGAGAAATTCCAATAACCTCAGATATGCAGATGATACCACCCTTATGGCAGAAAGCAAAGAGGAATAAAGAGCCTCTTGATGAGGTGAAAGAGAAGAGTGAAAAAGCTGGCTTAAAACGCAGCATTCAAAAACTAAAATCATCGCATCTGGTCCCTTAACTTCATGGCAAATAGATGGGGAAACAACAGAAACAGTGACACACTTTATTTTCTCGGGCTCCAAAATCACTGTGCATGGTGACTGCCACCATGAAATTAAAATATGCTTTCTCTTTGGAAGAAAAACTTTAATAAACCTAAACAGCATATTAAAAAATATACACTACTTTGCTGACAAAGGTCCTTGCAGTCAAAGCTATGATTTTTCCAGTATTCATGTATGGATGTGAGAGTTGGACCATAAAGATGACTGAGTGCTGAAGAATTGGTGCTTTTGAACTGTGATGTTGGAGATGACTCTTGAGAGTCCCTTGGACTGCAGAGATTAAACCAGTCAATCCTAAGGGAAATCAACTTTGAATATTTATTGGAAGGACTGATGCTGAAGCTGAAGCTCCAATACTTTGGCCACCAGATGTGAAGAACCGACCCGTTAGAGAAGACCCTGATGCTGGGAAAGATTGAAGGCAGGAGGAGAAGTCTACAGCAGAAAATGAGATGATTGGGTGGCACTGCTGACTCAGTGAATTTTTGAGCAAACTCTGGGAGATGGCGAAAGACTGGGAAGCCTTGCATGCTGCAGTCCATGGGGTCATAAGGAGTTGGATATGACTGAGGGACTGAACAACCACAAAATGTAAAGTTCTAGAAAACAGAAGTTGAGGATGGCAGTGACTTAGAATCTTAATGCAGAATTGTATTGAATATCGTAAAGTGAGGAGATTTACAAGTGAACCTCAACAATGCAAAGTGTTTTTTTGAAGGTCATTTTGTAAAAGACCAACCCAGGACAAGTTTCTACTTTTTTTTTTTTTTTTTGCTTTTTACTTTCAAATAGTTTATATTTGTAAATTAAGAAGCTGCTTTTTTAAAAAAAATACTAATCAGGTATACCTGATTTACTGTTACATAGAGTAGTCATATTAAAGTTTTAAATTGTTTTCATTTCTGTTTCAGGAAACTGCTATTTTTGGTCTCAATTAATACCTTCAAAACTGTGTATTCATAAATATAGCACAAACACATCTCAGGTGTATGACAGTGCTTTGCTGGGATCAATCATTTAGCATAACAGCAGATAGTAGCAAAATCTATGTCCTGAATTATATTCTTATGACTTGTGAAAATTTGTCTTATTAATCAAGTGACAGAACTTTCCATTCATTTCTTTCCCTTTTTCTAATGTTTTCTTTCTCATATTTTTAATTCTTGGTGTCCACAAGTTACTTAAGAACTTCCATACCTGAACTTAAAAAAAAAAAAAAAAAAAAACTAACTAAAATTATGATGGGATAAAGGCTTTTATTTTCATTTTAAATATTTTATTCACTTTCAGATTTTAAAAGAGGAACAAGTTCACTGCATTAAATTTCTAAAATATAAAATATATATATATATACATACATATATATATATATATATATATATAAACATTTAAGAATCAGCTTACAGAGAATATCTACTCAGTGACAGTAACTTATCAAGGATGATTGATTGCACTGATGGCTGCAACTGATGGTCTCCCAATAAATACACTTTTGCCAGGGAATGTTTTAGGCATCTTTGCTCTTTGCTGAGTCTTTCTTTGAGATGGCCTGTGACCTGCTTTCCTCAACAGAATGCAGTAGAGGAGATGGTATGCCAGTCTGAGTCTCCACCTCAAGAAATCCTGAGGACTTCTTTCCTCTCCCTTGAACTCCTGCCTTTGCCATCACATACACACACTGATCTGCTGCAGGAGAAGAAACTATGTGAATCAGAGCTGTACTGCCCAGATATTGGGCATGCCCAGCCCAAGCCCCAGACACATAAGAAAGCTCAATAAATGCAACCACAGATGGCTTAGCAGCTGAGCATTAAGGCATATGCCCAACCAAGAGCTGAAGAATCACCAACTGACCCTTTTACTCCTCCAATTCTGAAGTGTAATAAGTACTTACTGTTTTAAGACATTGGTTTTTGTCATTGGATACACATATAAATGGGAATTCCCTGGTGACTCAGATGACCACATGATGCAAAGAACTGACTCACTGGAAAAGACCCTGAATCTGGGAAAGATTGAGGGCAGGAGGAGGAGATGACAGAGGATGAGATTTTTGGATAGCATCACTGACTCAATGGACTTGACTTTGAGCAAACTCTAGGAGATAGAGAAGGACATGGAAGTCTGGCATGCTGCAGTCCACAGGGTTACAACGAGTCAGATACAACTTAGTGACTGAACAACAGTACATATTATTACATTTATATCTACATAAACATTTGAGTTTCCCTGGTGGCTCAGTGGTAAAGAATCTACCTGCCAATGCAAGAGACATGGGTACAATCCCTGGGTCAGAAAGATCCCCTGGAGAAGGAAATACTTCTTTCTTCACTCTCAAAGAAAGTGAAGCAACTCACTGGAGCAACCCACTCCAATATTCTTGCCTGGGAAATCCAATGGACAGAGTAGCCTGGTGGGCCACAGTTCATGGGATTCCAAAAGAGTCAAACAGGACTTAGCAACTAAACAATAATGTTTACATGCACATTCACCATATCTACTTCTTATATGCATGTTATATTTATATCTTTAACAGTAATAATAATAATCACTACAACAACTATTTCACTGAGTGCCTTCTATTGTTCTACACTTATGTAGTTGTTTTACATATCATTTTTAATTGCAATAAACTAATGAAGGAATTATTATTACCTTCATTTCACAAATGAGAAAATAGTGATTCTGAGAAGTAAAGAGACTTCTAGGTTATTTCCAGTAACCAACTGCTGCCTCCACTTTTGCTGGAGACTCCCTGATAATACTACTCTGACTCACCAATAGCAGTGCTCACCATACTGGTCTATGCCGACCCTGCAACTTTCTGTTCTCTACCGATAAACCACCGAGTCAATATTCTCTCACTTTGTTGTTAGCTAAGCTAGACAATTGTTTCCATTCTCAGTGTCATTGCTAACATAGATTTTGTCACTCCTGACCTCACAGCTCTAATGAGGGCTTCTTCTCCTAAATTCAATGATGTTTGATTCCACCAGATCTGAACTGGAGATAAGGTTACTTTTCTAGAATCAGATCTCTTCCACACCTGGAAATGCTATTGATATTACTAATTAAGTTCCTCTTGGCCAAAGACTTTTGAGACAAACATCAATCTTCTACCCTTTAATTTCTTCAAAGTGAAAAGAGATAATTCTCTCTGGCTGCATCATCTTAAAGTTTGTAGTATGTATATACAGCAGAATATCCTGGATCCAAATTGTAGGAGTAACAGACACTATTTTATTGGACATAAATCAGATATTTTTTCCCCCAGTTCAACTTTTTACTATTAACCTGAATTGGAACTATATCCTAAGAACAAGGTATGCAATACATGGAATTGATACTTGGTATGACTAACCTTTTAGAAATTCAAACCTTAGGTCAGGAAACTCTAAGCATGCCACAGTGCCCCCAGGCAGGAAACATGTCTGTGTATGCCAGCATTTTATTTATTTTAACTTTTTTTTTTCTCATGAGGCTTTTCAGTTGTCTTGTGTAACTGTAGATGAAACTAACTACCTTGAAGAAGAAATGCCATCTCATTTCAAAAATGAAGCTTGATATAATGATGTAATGAAAACAAAAATCACCTAGAAGTCTATACCTACTTATACACATTGTTAACCTCTTTCTATCCCCTTTTATGTATCTCCTTCTAAGCATATTCATTTTAACAATATTAGTCTATCAAAAAATATGATTATCCATAACAAGTGGGACACTAACAATGGAAGTGTAGCAATGAATGAGCATTTCCCTTGCTTCATGCACCTTCCACTCTAGTAAGGGGAAACAATAATATGCTTGTTAACAAATTAGTAAATAAGAAAATATCAGATGCTAAAATGTTCCATGTAGAAGTAAATGGTGTAATATCATTGGGCATGACCAGAGAAGCATGATGCTTTACTAGGTTCAAGAAAGTCTTCACAGAAGGTGTTATTTTGGGTAATTATGTGTTTCATTATATTAGAATGCAAGTGTATTTTAAAAAACTGAATCATGTAAAACAAATAGTATACATATGACATATTTGCAGCTATGATGTATTAAAAATGAACCCTTATTAACCCTCAACTTATTTAAGAAAAGAAGTAAAATCATTCCTTTTGGTTTCTATTTCAGTTTGCTGCTATTTTCTCACCTTGGCTAGTATCTTCAGATCTGTGTTACCGATACAAGTGCATAGAGATCTCAGAGGTATAAAGGTGCTTGGCTGGGACTTATTGCACACTTTTGAAATCCTAGATTTCTTTCTTACCTGCTTACATTGTTTACCTAATTATTCTAATCACCCCATGATATCTAGTCTCAACTCCCATTATCCATTGTATAATCCTGTGAAAAAACCTCAGTCTTGGTTAAATCGATTCTCTGTTATTAACAGCTATACCTATGGTTGGAGTAAAACAAACAACCATGTATCACGGTCTAACTTTTAAGTCACAATAATAGGTTTACAGTGCCTGAAATGCTCACAAACAATTATGATCTATTTCTCTAGTCCACCCCTGTTCTTCCTCACTCTGTCTCAGTGAGTTCACATCTTGTCTTCTCTGATTAGGCATCTCCCATGGCCTCCCTGATACTTACTCTTTGTTGATGACATTACCTCCATTTCATTGAGAAAACAGAAATAATCAGAAAAAAATAGTTCTCAAAAGACCCAGCACCATATCAACTTACCTGTGGACATTAGTGTCCAAATACTTCCCCATTTATTACTGTGAATGAACTGGTCTTCATGGACAAGGTCAGCCCATCCACCCATGCAGTAGATCATATCTCCTGTCATCATTCTCTTTTCAGCTCATAGCTTTCATTTTTTTTTTCTTATCAATTGAGCATCTAGCAACAACACAAAAACTGCATTTGTGTGGGGCCCCAAAGTGTAATGACTTCTCTGCTCTCAAAGCCCCAGTGTATCTAACCTTTCATTCTTCTAGACGTGAAACCCTTACATGCGATCTTTCAACATTTTTTTTAAATTCCCAAAAACATGGCTTGCAAAAGCTGTCTACTATTATGTAAGATAACAACAAATATACATTCAATTGTTAAGTGTTTGGTTTATTTTACAATTTTTCACCATTATATATAGAATTGTCACATCCATATCTTTTCAGATAAACATCCATAGTTCCTAGTGATAAAATAATTGAGCCACTGGTTAGTCACATTTTCACCGTTTTTCAAATATTTTGTCAAGTCAATTTACAGAAAAGCTGCAAAAATTTCTCTTTCTTTCTTTAATTTTGCTGATTCACATACTTTATTTTCCTCCTTTTGACTTTTAGGTTAATAATTTTATATAATCAGTATGTCAGAGAAAAAAGATAAGCCAGTCAAACATACTTAATGTAGACATGAGGGAACTAAGGACCCCCTTTTGTCTTTTAACCTTCATACTAGCTTATTTAAATGGTTGATCCACTGCCTTTTTTATATATTTGCCTTTTACAGTGGATTTTTTTCTGTCAGTATTTTCTTATATTTGTTATAGTCTTTTATTTTCATTTAAAGAAGAAGCTTTAATCATTTTTGTTATTGTGATTTAGTGGTTATAAACTCTTATTTTTGCTTGTCTAGGAAAGTTTTATCTTTCCTTTAATACTGAAGGAAAAACTTGCTGGTAGGGTATCCTAGTTTGAGATTTTTTTTTTTCTTTTAGCAGTTTAAGAATATCATCCCACTTCCTTTTGGTCTGAAAAAACAACAACAACAACAACAGTTGATAGCCTTTGCAGAGGGTAAGGGTCGGCGGGGGGCGGGGGGGGTGGTTGCCCCTTGTATATGACTCTTTTATTTTCTTTTGCTGTTTTAAAAATTCTCTCTTTAGCTTTTGCCATTTGAATTGAGGTATGTCTTGGAGTGAATCTATTTGGGTTCATCTTGCTTGGGACTCTATTCTTCCTGGACCTAGCTATCTACTGTTTTCTTCAGGTTTTGGAGGTTTCAGCCTTAATAGTATCAAATATATTTTCTACCCATTTCTCCTTCTGAAACCCTATAATGCGAAGTTAGTACACTTGTTGTTTCAGAGGGCCCTTAAACTATGCTCATTATTCATTCCTCTATTTAATCTTCTAATTCCTTCCAGTGTTTTTCACTTCAGTTACTGTATTACTTATCTGATTGGTTCTTTATATTTTCTAGTTCTTGTTAAAATTCTGATTGTGTTCCTCTTTTCTTTTCCTGAGTCAGTGAGCATTTTTATTACTATTGCTTTGTCATATTTTCACCTGGTAAATTATTTACCTCCATTTCATTAGAATTTTTTAATCTGCATTCTTTTTTTCATTTGAAGCATATTCCTTTTTGTTCGTATTTTGTGTGATTTTTTTCTGTCTCTATAAACTAGGCAAAACAGTTACCTATCCCAGTCTTGAAGGTGTGTCCCCATGTGGGATTATACTAATGAAATCTACTTTGATGGGAGGGTTGGATATGAAATGAGCAGAGCCAGGCCACATCTTCTCCTGGGGTTCAATAATGGCCACTGTTGTTGTGGGAGGTACGGTTGGAGCAGACCCAGAGCCAGGTACAAGTCAAGGCTTCCACTTGGTTCAGTGTGGTTGCAGCCCTACTAGGGGGCAGAGCAGGGCTTAAGGGGCTAGAGCAGGAGCCCCAAGGTAATTTGGCTTCTCCCAGGATAATAGCAGTCTCCATCTTGGTTGGAGGCATAGTGGGGACTCAAAGGCTGGAAGATACACCTCTGAGCTGGCTCCACTTTCTTCCAGCTATGTGCATGTGTCTCGGTTAGAGGCTGGGTTGAAGCTCAAGTTACTGAAGTGCATTTCCGTACTGGTTTTGCACTCCTCCAAGTGTAAATGCATGCACATGTTGTGACAAGGGTGATCTCTGCTTTGTGGGGAACGGCACTGTGGCAGGAGGAGATAGAGCAGGAGTCTGGGCGGTGATTGAGGAATGTGCTGGGATGGTCCTGGCAGGCTGGCTAAAGCAAATTTCAAGTTGCTGCTTCTGCACTAGGATGAGGAGCAAGCAAGTTTATGCACATGCTTTGCAGGAGCAGTCTGCTTCTTACAAATTGCTGGTAAGACCCTCTAGTTTTCAGACAAGCTAAGGGAGCTCATCTTCAAGTGTTAGACCCCAGGACTAGGGTACCTAGTATGGGACAAACTTCTCACTCCCTATTGAGGATCCCTGAGCCTTTTTCTTGTTATAGCTATAATCAGAACTTGTTTTTAATTTTCTGTTTATTTCAAGAATTACCTTAGACCATCTTTTTAAAATATGGTTTCCTAATGCTTATTTGATGAATTTTTAAAAATGTATTTCTAGTTTTTATCAGATATATGGCCTACATAATTTCTGTCTCATGTAATTTATGGAGTCATTATATTTATGATATTTTAATTATATCAGTGTGGTGATAAAAAAGGTTTACAAAATAAAGTAAATATCTCAACATGTTTATTAATCATAACATCTGAGTATTCTATCTGTATTTATGTTTGTGTACACGTGAGCTATTCCTCCCGTCTTTATTCTGCTTCTATCAACTTCTCCATGACTTATTGAGTTGTCCTCTATAATTTCTAGAGCGCAGCACACACATTTTTATCTCTTACCTTTTTGTAATGGATTATAAACTTTATAAATATAAATTATTTTCTTCCAATTTAATGCTTTTTACTTCAAATTCTACTTTGCCAAACTCTAATTATGTGAATGCTACTTTATTTATAAATTTATTTATGTAAAATTATTTTCTGAAGTTTTAGTCCAAGTTGTTATTAACATATTGATATGCTTTTTAAAAAGGGGCTTTTAAAAATATTTTTTTAATAAACACATGTTCCCACAAGCTGTACA
Source organism: Ovis aries (assembly GCF_016772045.2). Lineage (NCBI taxonomy): Eukaryota > Metazoa > Chordata > Mammalia > Artiodactyla > Bovidae > Ovis > Ovis aries. Next base: position 19,580,417 of record NC_056055.1, read on the forward strand.
TATAACTTGAGTTTACGTACCAAGGTCCAAAATTTAGTCAGATGGCTACATATGTAGGGTCTATGACAACAGACTAGACAATGAGGTCTCTAACTGGGTGTTCATTGTCTGTTTAAAATGCCAGCAGGAGATGAGACTGGTGAGAATGGATACTGGGGCATAATAAATAAAACTGACAATTACATTAGTTACACATGGAGTAATGGATAATTACTCTACCACAAATAGTACTCTGTGCTTTCTAGATAATTTTGCCTTTCCCATCCCCCTCAAATATCCTTTATTTTCTTAAACTTATTCTTGAACAAAACCGTACCTGAGTATGGTTTTGTCTACAGAAAGGGTGTAAAGATTGTTCTTGACCTAGAAGTCAGTTCTAAGTAACTAGAATTTGGGACTCAGATACACAAGTGGAAATAATATTCCCAATTTAAACTTTAGGCTTTAACATATATGAGGCCATATACTCTTAATAAGTTTTTTGACTTTGACTCAACTAAGTTCACAAAAACAATAATTCACAGCAACTACTGTTAAACAGTTCTGATAGTAGTTGCACATGTGTGCGTTCATTCACTTAGTAGTGTAACTCTTTGTGACCCATGGATGGTAACCCGCTAGGCTCCTCTGTCCATGGAATTTTTCAGGCATAAATAATGGAGTGGGCTGCCATTTCCTCCTCCAGGGGATCTTCCCAACTCAAGGATCAAACTCACATCACCTGCATCTTCTACACTGGCAGGTGGATTCTTTACCACTGAGCCACCTGGGAAGCCCTCTGATAGTAACTACTACCTATAAAACTACTAAAATCTGGTAGTTATTTTTCTGGTAGTAATTACTACCTATAAACTACTATCATCTAGGATGAAACATCTCTGAGATATTTGGAAAAAACAATGGTAAGATAAATTTTTTCCTGGTTGCCGCAAGTATCACTGCTTAAGTATTTCAGTCTCATTTTATAAGGCAGGAAGCAGGTAGTGAAAGAAGCATGAAACAAAAGACATCATGTGTCTCATGGAAATTATCGTTTCCAATTCATACTCTTGGACATGTTATTTCATCTATTTCAGTTTGAAGTTCTATGTGTGGATGATAAAAGCTGCTACTGAATATGAACTCTAGTATTATTGTATGCTATTTGATTACATGTTTTAATAAATTAGAAACACTAAACGGATTGAATCACAAAGGATGTTTCTAAGTAGGTATGCTATGCTATGCTATGCTATGCTATTCTGAGTCACTTCAGTTGTGTCTGACTCTTTGTAACCCCTCAGACTGCAGCCCACCAGGCTCCTCTGTCCATGGGATTCTCCAGGCAAGAATACTGGAGTGGGTTGCCATTTCCTTCTCCAGGCTAAGTAGGTATGGAGGCTAATAAACAGTGTAAATTATCATTAGCAGGAAAAGTAACTCATGTAATGAAAACCATAGAAAGATTTAATGAGAATATGCTCTGTATCAAGTGATGCATTTGGCACTTTGTAAAATATGAGTGTTACAGACTTTATTTTCTTGGACTCCAAAATCACTGTAGATGGTGACTGCAGCCATGAAATTAAAGGACTCTTGCTCCCTGGAAGAAAAGCTTTGACAAACCTAAACAGCATATGAAAAAGCAGAGACATTACTTTGTAACAAAAGTCCATCTAGTCAAAGCTGTGGTTTTTCCAGTAGTCAAGTATGGATGTGAGTTGGACCACAAGGAAAGCTGAGGGCTGAAGAATTGCTGCTTTTGAACTGTGATGTTGGAGAAGATTCTCGAGAGTCCCTTGGACAGCAAGGAGATCAAGGCAGTCAATCCTAAAGGATTTCAGTCCTGAATATTCTTTGGAAGGACTGATGCTGACACTGAAGCTCAGTGCTTTGGCCACCTGATGCGAAGAAGTGGCTTACTGGAAAAGACCCCAATGCTGGGAAAGATAGAAGGAAGGAAGAGAAGGGGACGATGGAGGGTGAGATGGTTGAATGGCATCACCGACTCTATGGACATGAGTTTGAGTAACCTCCGTGACTTGATGATGGACAGAGAAGCCTGGCATGCTTCCGTCTGCTGCTGTTGCTGCTGCTGCTGCTAAGTGGGGTCACAAGAGTTGGACATGATTGAGTGACTGAACTGGGTTCATTCATGTAATTAAAAGAAGGGAGAAAATGAGAGAACAGACATATGGTAGAGGAAGGCAGAGAAAGGATGGGAAATGACATATTTCTGAGCTTAGAAAGAGATGCAATAGACTAGTTTAAGAGAATGTGTAATTAGGAGCTGAAAGGAAATATATGTACATATGGGTTATCTTGAAATGTGTATTTAGATCCCTTTCATATCCTTTGAAAGAAATGTTAGACATAAAAAAACATTTAGGAAATGCTCTTTAGAAAGTGAGATTTTAGAATACTGATATACTTCAAGATTGATCCCAATAGAATGCAAGACTATAAGGGATAATCATGAAGTACTTGATTACATAAAGCAGTGATTATTTCTTGCTGTGGGACTTGCAGAAAGTTTGTGAAAAATGTTTGAGAAAGTTCGGCAGGATTTGCATAGACACAGTTGTAAATAAAAAGCTCTTATAGTACATGGGCTACTTGGACTAGAACTGATTTTGAAGACCTAGTAACCAATCATTTCCATTACAGACATAAATATATTTCTATATTAGTCATTTTACCTTGAACACTTGATTAGGTTTACTAAAGGTCTTTTTCTTTTCTCTTCTAATTATATTTGTTATATTTAGACAAACAATCTTAGTTGCTAGAGGCAATCTTTATTTCAAATAGATTGCATATGTAAGTTGGACTACAAGAACAGAGTTAGCATAAAGTTGTTAAGTTTATTTGTAGAGTAGTGTACTGATCAATTTAAAGTTGGGGTGTTCATATACAGCTTAAGGGAGCATTTCATTACCCAGTTGACATGTCTTATGGTAGTTTAACTGGACAAACACACTTGCTAAAACAAGCATTTTATAGAAGTTTGTTGCTATCATAAATTTCAGAGTTGATATCTCTATTTCTGGGAGATTAAATAACAAATCGTGAAACTACTGACTATCATACTGATTGTAAATATAACGGAAAGAATTGTAATTATGACAAACACAAACAGCAAATGTAATCTTAAAACTTAAAAAATGAATTACTCAAAACTAGATATTTTCTGCATGATATTCCTATGTTCATTATACTCTATGATCTCAGAATTATATATGATCTCCAAAGTGTTTATCTTTACCTAATTGAGATATTTAATAAATAGCCCATAATTTAAAGTCACATAATAGATTTGTTCTTCAGTATTACTAAAATAATTGGTTGACTACATAGGAAGAAGAAAAGAAAGAAAAGATAGAACAAAAGGAAAGGAAGGAAAGAAGAGAGAAAGGAAGGAAGGGAAGAGGAAATGAAGAAAGACAGATGGGCTCCACTATTTGGTACATAGTAATCTTCCATACAAAATAAAATTTGTGCTTATAGTTATTTTAACTATGACTAAATAAAAAATTTAGCCTTTAGCTTTGGCTAAATGTGCTCTATATTTTACACAATGGGAACAAAATTATATTCTTTTGGCTATCTCTGAACAAAGCAGAAAGATAATAAGGTCTTTATTAAATTCAATTGTACTTTACAATATGCCCTTTTTTATGCCATCACAATTGAAAGCCAATTATTTTTAGTAGGAAACAAACAGAATCCCTTGAGTATTGCATGTTATTTGGTCACTGAATTTACTGAGAAGAAAATAAGGTATGGAATAGATATTTTATATGATTTTTATATTTTTAATATGATTCACTCATTTACAATAAACATATAAATAAGTTTTCTCAACTATTTATTTTTGTGAGCTTGTAACAAGGATCTCAGGTTCATAATAAGTAAACTGAAAATTGGCTGAAAATATAGCACTGACCTTTGCAGAAGTAACCAGTGACTAGATCTTAAATATGCTTTAGGGACACTGAAATGTGTAGCATTTTCCCTGTAAAATGTGCTCATTACAGGTGTAAAATGGTTTTCCCTGTGTGTGGGATATCTGTCTGCTATTCAAATTTGGTCTTTCAGGTGAATTAAAAAATAAAATAAAACTACTCTAACAAATGGATATATGAATAAATGAATGAAATAAATAAATGAAAAATGGCTTCAGATATTATTCTTTTTAGTGAACTTATCTAACTGCAGGGGTGAGGAAGATACAGAAACTTTCTGTTGTAGAATGTGATAAGATAAACTTTTTAGCTATATTATCTATGCTTGTTCAAGAATATTTGAGAAAACTGGAATGGCATGATTTATAGGTATACAATAAATGTTTTCTCTAGTGAACAGGTTATAAAGTGATTCATGTGATTTTTTTAAAAGAAATTTAAATCAGTAGCACCAACCATACTGAACAGAACTAAAAAATATTATTGTAGCATGATAATGCACAATTAGAAACTGATTGACGGTTGTAGCATTTTGAAGTTTTGTTTGAAGAGGAGAGTTTATGCATTGCCTTTGCTCATTTCTATTCTATTGAAGACAATCACCTGGTAAAGACCACACCTTACAGTTTGTGGCAGCCATAAAAATATGCCTCTGAGATCTCTCACTGCAGAAAGTGCAATTGACTAATGGTCCTAGCTGCTGTGGTTTGAAATTCATCTCCACATTAACGCCAAAACTATTTGCCTCTCCTAGTCAATGGTTGAGAATGGATGAAAAAATTCAAGTCTTTCTAGGAGATACAGAGCTACTATGATGGGCAACTTTTGATTCTAGAACACCTGAAAACCTTGTTGAATCATCTTTACAACAGCACTGCAGTCTCAGATGCTTCACTCAAATTTTCTTGTTTTCTCCTTTCCTTCAATCCGTCATTCCTGCAGTGCTTTGCTTTCTGATAGCCCTCTCAGTTTCTTAGGACCCATCTCCTTTTCTTTTGAGTGTAGCCGGGGCATGTGAGCTGGCGCACCAAGCGCAGGCAGCTGCGAGCCGGCACACCAAGCGCAGGCGGCTGCAAAGAGCTACCCCACATCCGAGGTCAGGGGCAGCGGCCTAGAGTGCCAGGCTGCAACGGTGCAGGAACGGCCGAGAGGAGCAACCCTGTGTCTGAGGTCAGGGGCAGCAGCTGAGAGGAGCGACCCTGAGTCCGAGGTCAGTGGCGGCAGCCGGGAGGAGACACCCAGCGTCCGAGGTCAGGGGCAGTGGCCGAGAGGAGCTACCCCGCGTCCGAGGTCAGTGGCGGCCGGGAGGAGACACACCACGTCTGAGGCCAGGGGTGGCAGCTGGGAGGAGCCACCCACGCCAGCGGCTGGGAAGAGCAACTCCAGGAGTGGTGGCTCCGCAGGCACGGGAGGGCCTAGAGGAGCTATCCCACGTTGAAAGTCAGGAATAGCGGTGGTAAGGAGATACCCCTCGTCCAAGGTAAGGAGCAGCAGTTGTGCTTTGCTGGAGCAGCGTGAAGAGATACCACATGCCCAAGGTAAGAGAAATCCAAGTGAGATGGGAGGTGTTGCAAGAGGGCATCAGAGGGCAGACACACTGAAACCGTACTCACAGAAAACTAGTCAATCTAATTACACTAGGACCACAGCCTTGTCTAACTCAATGAAACCAAGCCATGTGTGTGGGGCAACCCAAGATGGGCGGGTCACGGTGGAGAGGTCTGACAGAATGTGGTCCACTGGAGAAGTGAATGGCAAGCCACTTCAGTATTCTTGCCTTGAGAACCCCATGAACAGTATGAAAAGGCAATATGATAGGATACTGAAAGAGGAACTCCCCAGGTCAGTAGGTACCCAATATGCTACTGAAGATCAGAGGAGAAATAACTCCAGAAAGAGTGAAGGGATGGAGCCAAAGCAAAAACAATACTCAGTTGTGGATGTGACTGGTGATAGAAGCAAGATCCGATGCTGTAAAGACTAATATTGCATAGGAACCTGGAATGTCAGGTCCATGAATCAAGGCAAATTGAAAGTGGTCAAACAAGAGATGGCAAGGGTGAACATCGACATTCTGGGAATCAGCGAACTAAAAATGGACTGGAATGGGTAAATTTAACTCAGATGACCATTATATCTACTACTGTGGGTAGGAATCCCTCAGAAGAAATGGAGTAGCCATCATGGTCAACAGAAGAGTCCGAAATGCAGTACTTGGATGCAATCTCAAAGACAACAGAATGATCTCTGTTCATTTCCATGGCAAACCATTCAATATCACAGTAATCCAAGTCTATGCCCCAACCAGTAATGCTGAAGAAACTGAAGTTGAACTGTTTTATGAAGACCTACAAGACCTTGTAGAACTAACACCCGAAAAAGATGAACTTCTCATTATAGGGGACTGGAATGCAAAAGTAGGAAGTCAAGAAACACCTGGAATAACAGGCAAATTTGACCTTAGAATAGGGAATGAAGCAGGGCATAGACTAATAGAGTTTTGCCAAGAAAATGCACTGGTCATAGCAAACACCCTCTTCCAACAACACAAGAGAAGACTCTACACATGGACATCACCAGATAGTCAACACTGAAATCAGATTGAATATATTCTTTGAAGTCAAAGATGGAGAAGCTCTATACAGTCAACAAACACAAGACCAGGAGCTGACTGTGGCTCAGATCATGAACTCCTTATTACCAAATTCAGACTGAAATTGAAGAAAGTAGGAAAACTGCTAGACCATTCAGGTATGACCTATATCAAATCCCTTATGATGATACAGTGGAAGTGAGAAATAGATTGAAGGGCCTAGATCTGATAGAGTGCCTGATGAACTACGGACTGAGGTTCATGACATTGTACAGGAGACAGGGATCAAGATCATCCCCATGGAAAAGAAATGCAAAAAAGCAAAATGGCTGTCTGGGGGAGGCCTTACAAATATCTGTGAAAAGAAGAGAAGTGAAAAGCAAAGGAGAAAAGGAAAGATATAAGCATCTGAATACAGAGTTCCAAAGAATAGCAAGAAGAGATAAGAAAGGCTTCTTCAGCAATCAATGCAAGGAAATAGAGGATAACAACAGAATGAGAAAGACTAGAGACCTCTTTAAGAAAATTGGAGATACCAAGGGAACATTTCATGCAAAGATGGGCTTGATAAAGGACAGAAATGGTATGGACCTAACAGAAGCAGAAGATATTAAGAAGAGGTGGCAAGAATACACAGAACTGTACAAAAAAGATCTTCACGACCCAGATAATCATGATGATGTGATCACTAATCTCGAACCAGACATCATGGAATGTGAAGTCAAGTGGGCCTTCCTTAGAAAGCATCACTACGAACAAAGCTAGTGGAGGTGATGGAATTCCAGTTGAGCTGTTTCAAATCCTGAAAGATGATGCTGTGAAAGTGCTGCACTCAATATGCCAGAAAATTTGGAAAAGTCAGCAGTGGCCACAGGACTCGAAAAGGTCAGTTTTCATTCCAAACCCAAAGAAAGGCAATGCCAAAGAATGCTCAAACTACTGCACATTGCACTCATCTCACATGCTAGTAAAGTAATGCTGAAGCCAGGCTTCAGTAATACGTGAACCCTGAACTCCCTGATGTTCCAGCTGGTTTTAGAAAAGGCAGAGGAACCAGAGATCAAATTGCCAACATCCCCTGGATCATGGAAAAAGCAAGAGAGTTCCAGAAAAACATCTATTTCTGCTTTATTGACTATGCTAAAGCCTTTAACTGTGTGGATCACAATAAACTGGAAAATTCTGAGAGAGATGGGAATACCAGACCACCTGACCTGCCTCTTGAGAAATCTGTATGCACGTCAGGAAGCAACAGTTAGAACTGGACATGGAACAACAGACTGGTCCAAATAGGAAAAGCAGTACGGCAAGGCTGTATATTTTCACCCTGCTTATTTAACTTCTATGCAGAGTACATCATGAGAAACGCTGGACTGGAAGAAACACAAACTGGAATCAAGATTGCCGGGAGAAACATCAATAACCTTCGATATGCAGATGACACAACTCTTATGACAGAAAGTGAAGAGGAGCTAAAAGCCTGTTGGTGAAAGTGAAAGAGGAGAGCAAGAAAGTTGGCTTAAAGCTCAACATTCAGAAAATGAAGATCATGACATTTGGTCCCATCACTTCATGGAAAATAGATGGGGAAATAGTGGAAACAGTGGCTGACTTTGTTTTTTTGGGCTCCAAAATCACTGCAGATGGTGACTGCAGCCACGAAATTAAAAGACACTTACTCCTTGGAAGAAAAGTTGCGACCAACCTAGATAGTATATTCAAAAGCAGAGACATTACTTTGCCGACTAAGGTCTGTCTAGTCAAGGCTATGGTTTTTCCTGTGGTCATGTATGGATGTGAGAGTTGGACTGTGAAGAAGGCTGAGCGCCGAAGAATTGATGCTTTGGAACTGTGGTGTTAGAGAAGACTCTTGAGAGTCCCTTGGACTGCAAGGAGATCCAACCAGTTCATTCTAAAGGAGATCAACCCTGGGATTTCTTTGGAAGGAATGATGCTAAAGCTGAAGTTCCAGTACTTTGGCCACCTCATGCGAAGAGTTGACTCATTGGAAAAGACTCTGATGCTAGGAGGGATTGGGGGCAGGAGAAGAAGGGGACGACCAAGGATGAGATGGCTGGATGGCATCACCGACTCCATGGACGTGAGTCTGGGTGAGCTCCGGGAGATGGTGATGAACAGGGAGGCCTGACGTGCTGTGATTCATGGGGTCGTAAAGAGTTGACATGACTGAGCAACTGAACTGAACTCAACTCAACTGTTCTCTGAAAAAACAAAAAAAAAACAAAAAAAACCCTTCATGTTTAATCTTGTCTTAGTGTCTTCTACCTACATAAGCTGACTTACTCAAGGCAAACATAATTTATATGCCCTCCATTAAATTTGGGTTTCTGGGACACACCAACTTGATACCACTGTAACAGAAATATAGACAAAGCCATTATTCTTGGAGTTATTCTATCCACTCATTGTTTCCTACTTTCTTCTGCCCTTGGTCAATAAAAGGTCAAAGGGAAGTGCATTTGCTCAAATATAGATATCCTTTTCTAATGTAATTCCCAATGACAGCCATGAGTATGAACTTACTCTGATACTATTGTAGTTTAGAGAGGTCAAGAGTTTTTCACTTCTGATTTTGAATCCAGTCACATTAAGGAGAGTCAGAGGAGACTAATATTGTTTATTGTAACAAAGGGGTAGGTTGAAAGAACAAAGGCACAGAAAGTTTCACTATAGTAGGTCTGAAGATCTTATGGAGGAAGAACCTTACAGCAACATCATTTCAAATAACTTAACTAGGCCACAAGTCTGCTTTGCAAAAACATGAGCTGTTACTAACAGCTTATCTCAATTATTCAGAATATTCTGGTATTCATTAGATATACCAATACTGGTTAGGAGATCTGAGCTACAGTCTTGAGATTGTTAGTAACATCAGGATCCCTAAGTGCTAATCATCAGATATATATCGAAAGATTTTCAAGATGTTAACATCTCAAAAAACAAAAACAAAATGGCACGATGATTAAGAGGGGAGTTACTGATGTCTTTGGTATGCTTCTGCCATTTCTTGTCAAGTGATTAAAACAATCATAAGATGAGGTGGATATGAAAATGTCTTCCTTAGAAAAACTACACGCGATATCTTGAAATGTTCTGCTGCTGTTGCTAAGTCGCTTCAGTTGGGTCCGACTCTGTGCGACCCCATAGACAGCAGCCCACCAGGCTCCGCAGTCCTTGGGATTCTCCAGGCAAGAACACTGGAGTGGGTTGCCATTTCCTTCTCCAATGCATGAAAGTGAAAACTGAAAGTGAGGTCGCTCAGTCGTGTCCAACTCTTTGTGACCCCATGGACTGTAGCCTACCAGGCTTTTCCGTCCATGGGATTTTCCAGGTAAGAGTACTGGAGTGGGATGTCACCGCCTTCTCCGTGAAATGTTCTAGTGCCAGCCATTCATGAAACTGTGTTTCACAAAGATTAAACAACGCCCATGTTTTTGCAAAGCAGACTGATGGCTGAATTTATTCTTTTATTAATTAATTTACTAATTAGCAATATGATTAATAAGTTTTGTGATGAATTCTGTAGTACTATTCAAATCCCTAAAGGATGATGCCGTCAAAGTTTTGCATTCATTATGTCAGCAAAACTGGAAGACTCCACAATGGCCACAGGAGAGGAAAAGGTCAATCCTCATCCCAATTCCCAAGAAGGGTAGCACCAAACAATGTCCTAACCATCGGACAGAGTCCACTCATCTCCCATGCTAGTAAGGTCATGCTTAAACTCTTCCATGCTAGGCTTCAGCATTATGCAAAACGAAATCTTCCAGATGTCAAAGCTGGGTTAGAAAAGGAAGAGGAACTAGACATCAAATTGCCAACATTCACTGGATTATAGAGAAAGCAAGGGAATTTCAGAAAAAACACCTATTTCTGTTTGATCGACCAGGCTAAACCTTTGACTTTGTGGATCATGACAAACTGTAGAAAGCTCTTAAAGTGATGGGAATACTGGACCATCTTACTTTCTCTCATGAGAAACGTATATACAGGTGGAGAATTAACAGTTAGAACTCTGCATAGAACAACTGATTGGTTCAAGATCAAGAAAGGAGTATGGCAGGGCTGTCTGCTGTCACCCTATTTGTTTAACCTACACACTGAGCGCAGCACAAGAAATGCCAGGCTGGATGAGCTACAAGTTGGAATTACGTAAGTGGGAGAAACATCAACAACCTCAGATATATGGATAATACCACTCTAATGGCAGAAAGTGAAGAGGAACTAGAGAGCCCTTGATGTGGGTGAAGGAGGAGACTGAAAGAGCCAGCTTAAAACTAAATATTTAAAACAAAAACGAAAACAAACAAACAAACAAAACTAAGATCATGGCATCCGGCCCAATTACTGCATGGCAAATAGAAGGGGAATAGGTGGAAGTAGTGACAGATTTCCTCTTTTTGGGCTCTAAAATCACTGTGGATGGTGATTGTAGCCATGAAATCAAAGGACAATTGCTTCTTGGTAGGAAAGCTATGACAGACCTAGACAGTTTGTTGAAAAGCAGAGACATTACTCTGCCAAAAAAGTTCCCTATAGTCAAGGGTATGGTCTTCCTAGTGGTCATGTATGGTTGTAAGAGCTGGACCATAAAGAAGGCATAATGTCAAAGAATTGATGCCTTCGAACTGTAGTGCTGGAGAAGATTCCTGAAAGACCCTTGGACAGCAAGGAGACCAAACCAGTCAATCTTAAGGGAGATCAACCCTGAATATTCACTGGAAAGACTGATGTTGGAGTTGAAGCTCCAGTATTTTGGTCACCTGATGCAAACAGCCAACTCATTGGAAAAGTCCCTGATGCTGGGAAAGATTGAGGATAGAAGGAGAAGAGGTCATTAGAGGATGAGATGGCTGGATGGTATCACTGATGCAATAAAGATAAACTTGGGCAAACTGTGGGGCTTCAGTAGACAACAAAATTATTCCAGTCATTCTATCAGTCAAGACTCCTAAAGAGGAGTCCTGAATTGGTAAAAAAAAAAATTAATAAAATCTAAAAAGGCAAAGATAATAAAATTTTTAAATTGCTGAGCCATTTTAGTAATCTATAAAATACTGAATCAATAAATAATTGAATGTTATTTTGAATATATTTATTCAGTAGTGATTGTTCATTAATGGCAACAATCATTGTGGCAAAGATACAGGCTTTTTGATACACTGATGGTCAATTTCTTCTTGGGATAAATAAAAAGCAATACATCAAAAGTTAAAATAGTCAAAGCTTGAATATCACTTGTACTCCATATAGATTCTGAAAATCTATACTAAGGAAAAGCTATTAACTATAGAATAAAACTTTATGTTCTACAGTGCAATGTTTATTATTTTAAAACATAGATTGGAAACATTTTTAGAGCATCAATGCAATACTTGTTATGGAAGATTAGTAAATGTGAAATTCTTCTGGCTTTGAAAATGATGTTTATGGAGAATTTGTAATGTTTAGATTAAGTAAAAAAATAATTTTAAATTAAGTAGAAAAAATAAAATCCAAATGTAAAGTTTATGACAGGATGAGCTTTAAATTTTTGAAAATACATGCCTAGAACAAGAGAAACGCACTTAGTAACTTATGTTCACAACCGCTGCTTCTGGGTGAAAAGTTATACATGATTTACTTCTCTTTACCATATTTTGTACTTCCCAATGTTATGTATGGACATCATTTTCATATATAAGTGAAACATTTTAAAAAATGGAAAAAATATTCTCCAGAAGAGGAAAATTACATTATGTTACCTTGGTTAAAAGCTATAAACTAAACTGGTCTGGAAATTATGCCAAAGTAGATTAAAAAAAAAAAAAGTGTAGAAATGATTAAATTTGCTTCTCCGTATACTTATGACACACACACAAATTATCCATTTTTCCTTACTTTGACAAAATACTAAGGGACATTTATCATCTCTGTTTCTTAAGTTAAGCAATATATGATAGGTTTCTAAAACAATCATATCTTTTAAACTTGACATGTAACATTTCAGGTTCATGTATCACTAGTGATACACATGAAAGTTTTTTTTTGTCTCTTCTAATCTGCAATGCCATCCATCACTTTCATAGATCCAGGACCTCCAGCAATCTAGGTTGACTGCCTTTGGATTCTGTCATTTTTTTCTCCAGTTAACTTTATTAGTGTTGATCATGCCTGACTTTACTAAGATTTTGTTGGCTCCTTTAACCTTAGCTTTATTGACCTGGAGTAGACAGCAGCCAGGTGATATCTTGGCTAAACTATACTTTTAGTCAATATCTTATGTTCTTGAGAAAAAAAAATAAGGCATTACACAAATAAGTTAAATGAATCTACCACAGGAAGAAAAATAAGATAATATGGGTAATGTTTCAAACAATTACATGTTTAGTTTAAGGTTAGATATAGGGAAAATAGCCTTAGTGTGCAATTATATTGGGCATAAAGTTAAACAGAAGGGAAGAATTTAGTAGACAAAAAGATAGAAGCTGAATATATTTATGAGAGTCGGTGAAATTGATGAAACAAAATCATGAAAGAGATAAGAGGACATAGGAATCAGTGCACATGTAGACAGATTGTCCTGGGACAGAAAGAGAAAGAATTGAAAGAGAAGAGAAGAGAAAGAATTAACGATACATTTAGATGCCAGCACATTTCTAAATGTAGTTGGGCAGCTGACTTTGTTCATAATTGGTTGTCTTTATGTTCCCTATGAAGAAGGAAGCCATTTAAGTAAAAGGAAAACTAAGTAGATTGAAAATTTGAAGCTGCTGATGACATTCTTATAAGAAAGAAAATGGGTAGATAATGGAGATGGTTAGGGAGAAGATAAGTACTTTTTGAGAATACATTACTGATGTTTGAAGGGAATCAATATATGGTTTCTCTTTGATGTATGTTGGCATCTTGCATTCATGAAGGACAATGAATTATTTCACTTAATTAAGCTAACGTAGTGTGCAATACGTGATAGATACTTTGCTAAACACTAAGAAGAACAAATTACAAATAAGATTTGATCTCACATTTCAAGGACCTGCCTAAGCAATACAAAAGTTAGGCATATAGATAATTAAAATGAAAAGCAGAAGTGTTATGCATGTATGGCTGTATTAAGAGCATGAGCTTTATCATCACAGTATCTAGATTGAAGTGGATCTCCATTAGTTTATAGCTTGACTTACTTAAACAGTTCCCTTAAATTGTGCACCCTTTGTTTTCTTAATCTCTAAAATCTGGCCAATAGATCAAATAGCTGGAACATATATGTGAATCACTTTATGACTAAAGTTCTATGAAAACAAAATTTTCTTCTTTTTAATTTATTTGTTTATTGAAGGATAATTGATTTACAGAATTTTGTTGTTTTCTGTCAAACCTCACCATGAATCAATCATAGGTATACAAATATTCCCTCCCTTTTGAAACTTCTTCCTATCTCCCACCCCATACCACCCCTCTTGATCAACACAGAGCCCCTGTTTGAGTTTCCTGAGCTATAGAGAAAATTTATGTTGGCCATCTATTTTACATATGATAATGTAAGTTTCCATGTTATTTCCCCATACATCTCACTCTCTCCTCCCCTCTCCCCATGTCCATAAGTCTATTTTCTAGGTCTGCTTCTCCATTGCTGCCTTGTAAATAAATTCTTCAATACCATTTTTTTTTCTTCTTCTTCTTTTTTTTTTAGATTCTATATATATTCATTCAGTTCAGTTCAGTTCAGTTCAGTCGCTCAGTCGTATCTGACTCTTTGCGACCCAATGAATTGCAGCACGCCAGGCCTCCCTATCCATTACCATCTCCCGAAGATCACTCAGACTCACAACCATCGAGTCGGTGATGCCATCCAGCCATCTCATCCTCAGTCATCCCCTTCTCCTCCTGCTCCCAATCCCTCCCAGCATCAGAGTCTTTTCCAATGAGTCAGCTCGTCGCATGAGGTGGACAAAGTACTGGAACTTCAGCTTTAGCATCATTCCTTCCAAAGAAATCCCGGAAATCCCAGGGTTGATCTCCTTTAGAATGGACTGGTTGGATCTCCTTGCAGTCCAAGGAACTCTCAAGAGTCTTCTCCAACAACACAGTTCAAAAGCATCATTCTTCAGCGCTCAGCCTTCTTCACAGTCCAACTCTCACATCCATACATGACCACAGGAAAAACCATAACCTTGACTAGACAGACCTTAGTCGGCAAAGTAATGTCTCTGCTTTTCAATATGTTATCTAGGTTGGTCATAACTTTTCTTCCAAGGAGTAAGCGTCTTTTAATTTCATGGCTGCAGTCACCATCTGCAGTGATTTTGGAGCCCCCCCGCAAAAAAAAAAAAAAATAAATAAATAAAATAAAGTCTGACACTGTTTCCACTGTTTCCCATCTATTTCCCATGAAGTGATGGGACCGGATGCCATGAACTTCATTTTCTGAATGTTGAGCTTTAAGCCAACTTTTTCACTCTCCTCTCTCACTTTCATCAAGAGGCTTTTAGCTCCTCTTCATTTTCTGCCATAAGGGTGGTGTCATCTGCATATCTGAGGTTATTGATGTTTCTCCCAGCAATCTTGATTCCAGCTTGTGTTTCTTCCAGTCCAGCGTTTCTCATGATGTACTCTGCATAGAAGTTAAATAAGCAGGGTGACAATATACAGCATTGACGTACAGAATACGATATTTATCTTTCTCTTTCTGACTCACTTCACTCTGTATAATAGGTTCTAGGTTCATCCACCTCATCAGAACTCACTCAAATGTGTTTCATTTTATGGCTGAGTAATATTCCATTGTTCTATGTACCACAACTTCTTCATCCATTCACCTGTCAATGGACATCTAGGTTGCTTCTATGTTTTAGCCATTGTAAGCAGGGCTGCAATGAACAATGGGATACATGTGTATTTTTCAATTTTGGTTTCCTCAGGGTATATACCTATGAGTGAGATTGCTGGGTCATAGGGTAGTTTTATTGCTAGTTTTTTAAGGAATCTCCATACCAACTTCCATATTGGCTGTATCAATTTACATTCCCACCAACAGTGCAAGAGTGTTCCCTTTTCTCCACACCCTCTCCAGCATTTATTGTTTGTAGACTTTTTGATGAGGGCCCTTCTGATCGATGTGAGGTGATAACTAATTGTAGTTTTGATTTGCATGTCTCTAATAATGAGCGATGTTGAGCATCTTTTCATGTGTTTGATAGCCATCTGTATTTCTCTTTGGAGAAATGTCTGTATAGATCTTTCCCCCACTTTTTGATTGGGTTGTTTGTTTTTCTTGTACTCAGTTGTATAACTGCTTGTATATTTTGGAAATTAATTCTTTGTCAGTTGTTTGATTTGCTATTATTTTCTCCCATTCTGAGGGTTGTCTTTTCACCTTGCTTATAGTTTCCTTTGCTGTGCAAAAGCTTTTAAGTTTAATCAGGTTCACTTGTTTACTTTTGTTTTTCTTTCCTTTGCCCTAGAAGGTGGGTCATAGAGGATCTTGCTGTGATTTATGTCATCAAGTGTTCTGCCTGTATTTATTCTAAGAGTTTCATAGTTTCTGGTCTTACTTTTAGATCTTTAATCCATTTTGAGTGTACCTTTGTGTATGGTGTTAGGAAATGTTCTAATTACATTATTTTACATGTAGCTGTCCAGTTTTCCCAGCACCACTTACTGAAGAAGCTGTCTTTGCCCCATTGTATATTCTTACCTCCTTTGTCAAAAATAAGGTACCGGTAGGTGCATGGGTTTATTTCTGGGCTTTCTATCTTGTTCCATTGGTCTATAATTATGTTTTTGTGCCAGTACCATACTGTCTTGATGACTGTAGGTTTTTAGTACAGTCTGATGTCAGGAAGGTTGATTGATCCAGCTCCATTCTTCTTTCTCAAGACTGCTTGGGCTATTTGGGATCTTTTGTGTTTCCATATGAAGTGTGAAGTTTTTTTGTTCTAGTTCTGTGAAAAATGCCATTAGTGATTTGATAGGGATCACCTTGAATCTGTAGATTGCATTTGATAGTATAGTCATTTTCACAATATCAATTCTTCCTACCCAGAAGCATGGAATATCTCTCCATCTGTTTGTCATCTTTGATTTCTTTCATTAGTGTCTTGTAATTTTTTGTGTACATTTATTTTGTCTCCTTAGATAAGTTTATTTCTAGATATCTAATTCTTTTTGTTGCAATGGTGAATGGGATTGATTCTTTAATTTCTCTTTCTGATTTTTCATTGTTATTATATAGAAATGCAAGTGATTTCTGTGTATTGATTTTGTATCCTGCAACTTTGCTAAATTCACTGACTAATTCTAGTAATTTTCTGATACTATCTTTAGGGTTTTCTTTGTACAGTATCATGTCGTCTGCAACAGTGAGAGCTTTATGGCTTCTTTTCTGATCTGGATTGCTTTTATTTCTCTTTCTTCTCTGACTGCTATAGCTAGAACTTCTAGAACTATGTTGAATAATAGTGGTGAATGTGAATATCCTTGTCTTGTCCCTGATTTTAGAGGGAATGCTTTCAGTTTTTCACCATTTAGAATAATGTTTGCTATAGGCTTATCATATATGGCCTTTACTATGTTGAGGTAGGTTCCTTCTATGCCCATTTGTTGAAGAGTTTTAATCATAAATGGGTGCTGAATTTTGTCAAAGGTTTTTATGCATCTATTAAGATGATCAGATGGTTTTTATCTTTTAATTTTTTAATATGGTTTATCACACTGATTGACTTGCATATATTGAAGAATCCTTGCATCCCTGGAATAAACCCAACTTGATCATGGTGTATGAGCTTTTTAATGTGTTGCTGAATTTTGTTTGCTAAAATTTTGTTGAGGATTTTTGCATCTATGTTCTTTAGTGATATTGGCCTATAGTTTTCATTCTTTTTGTTGTCTTTGTCTGATTTTGGTATCAGGGTGATGGTGGCCTTGTAGAATGAGTTTGGAAGTGTTCCTTCCTCTGCAATTTTTTGAAAGAGTTTTAGGATAAGCATTAGCTCTTCTCTAAATGTTGGATAGAATTCTTCTGTGAAGCCATCTGGTCCTGGGCTTTTGTTTTTTAGGGAGATTTTTGATGAAATTTTTGAGAAATTGATGACTTCAATTTCAGTGCTTATAATTGGGTTGTTCATAATTTCTATTTCTTCCTGGTTCAGTCTTGGAAGATTGAACTTTTCTAAGACTCTGTCCATTTCTTCCAGGTTATCCATTATATTGGCATACAGTTGTTCATAACAGTCTCTTGTAATCCTTTGTATTTTTGCATTGCCTGTTATAAGCTTGCCTTTTTCATTTCTAACTTTGTTGATTTGATTCTTCTCTCTTTTTTTTTCTTGATTAGTCTGGCTAAAAGCTTGCCAGTTTTGTTTATCTTCTCAAAGAAACAGCTTTTAGTCTTATTATTTTTTACTATTGTTTCTTTCTTTTCTTTTTCATAAATTTCTGCTCAGATCTTTATGATTTCTTTCCTTATACTATTTTTTTTGTTATTGTTGTTCTTTATCCAGTTGTTTTAGGTGCAAAGTTAGGTTGTCTATTCAATATTTTTCTCGTTTCTTGAGATAGGATTGCATAGCTATAAATTTCCTTCTTAGAGCTACTTTTGCTGCATCCCATAGGTTTTGAGTTGTGTTTTCACTGTAATTTGTTTCTAGAAATTTTCTTGATTTCCCTTTTGATTGCTTGAATAACCTGTTGGTTATTTAGAAACGTGTTGTTTAATCTCCATGTGTTTGTGTTTCTTACCATTTTTTTCTTGTAGTTGATATCTAGTCTCATAGTGTTGTGGTCAGAGAAGATGCTTGATAAAATTTTAATTTTCTAAAATTTACTGAGGTTTTATTTGTGACCCAAGGTGTGGTCTATCCTTGAGAATGTTCCATATGCACTTGATAAGAAGGTGTTTTCTTCTGCATTTGGATGGAATGTCCTGAAGATGTCAATGAGATCCATCTCATGTAATGTATCATTTAAGATTTGCATTTCCTTACTAATTTTCTGTTTTGATGATCTGTCCATTGGTGTAAGTGGGGTGTTAAAATCTCCTACTATTATTGTGTTACTGTCAATTTCTCCTTTTATGTCTATTAGTGATTGTCTTATGTATTGAGGATCTCTTATGTTTGATGCATAGATATTTACAATTGTTATGTCTTCCTCTTGGATTGATCCCTTAATCATTATATAGTGTCCTTCCTTATCTTGTAATCTTTTTTATTTTAAGGTTTATTTTGTCTCATATGAGGATTGCTACTCCAGCTTTCTTTTGTTTCCCATTTGCATAGAATATATTTTTCCATCTTTTCACTTTCAGTCTATATGTGTCTTTAGGTCTAATGTGGGTTTCTTGTAGACAGCATATATATGGGTCTTGTTTTTCTATCCATCCAGCCAGTCTTTGTCTTTTGTTTGGAGCATTTAATCCATTTCCATTTAAAGTAATTATTGATATACATGTTCCTATTGCCATTTTCTTAATTGTTTATGGTTGATTTTGTATATCTGTTTCCTTCTCTTGTATTACTTAACTATATAAGACCCTTTAACATTTGTTGTAAAGCTGGTTTGGTGGTACTGAATTCTTTTAACCTTTGCTTGTCTGAAAAGCTTTTAATTTCTCCATAAATTTTAAATGAGCTCCTTGGACAGGTACTGTAATCTTGGTTGTAGATTTTTCCCTTTCAGTCTTTTAAATATATCCCACCATTCCCTTCTGGCCTGCACAGTTTCTGCTGAAAGATCAGCTGTTAAGTGTATCAGATTTCCCTTGTATTTACTTGTTGCTTCTCCCATGCTGCTTTTAATATTCTTTCTTTGTGTTTAGTTTTTATTAGTTTGATTAGTATGTGTCTTGTCATGTTTCTCCTTTGGTTTATCCTGTATGGGGCTCTTTGTGCCTCTTGGACTTGATTGACTATTTCTTTTTCCATGTTGGGGAAATTTTCAACTATAATCTCTTCCCTAAGGTTTGTTCTGTGGTAGTCTAGGATCTTGGAGTCAGTACTCCCACTCCAAAGACTCAGGGATTGATCTCTGGACAAGAATGAAGATTCCAGAAGTGGTTTGTTATGGTATTAAGTGAGATTAAAGCAAATATTCAAAAGCAAGAAATCAAAGATGAACACCAGACAAATGCCAGTTACAGAATCAGGCAAATAATAATTAAAATAATGGAATTTACACATATACATATACACCCATAGCAAAGTCAAAACATTCCAACAAAAATACAGTATAGGAGACTGACCTGGTGAACAAAGGAAATAAAAAATTATGTTTGCTATTTGAGAACGAAACTAAGGCACAAGCTGGAAAACAAAACTAGAGCAAGATGCCAAGTGGAGAATAAAGCAGTGAAAACAAGACTAACAAATAAGTTGAGAGGAAAGGAAAGAAAGAAAAGGAGAAGGAATAGGTATGTAAAATTAAATAGAGGTAATGAAGAAGATTCATATACATTACAGATTAACTGCAAGGGAAAAGAATGGTAGGAGAAGTAAACAAAGGAATAAATGTAGAAAAATATAATAGGCTTAAAAATTAAAATTAAAATTCTTAAAAAAAAAAAACAAGAAAAAAAAAAAAACAGAACAAAAAAATAAATAAAATAAATAAAAAGGAAAACTCCACAGAGCTGCAAAAGCCCAGTGTAGAGGCAGAGGTTTATAGCAACAATAAAAAGTGTGACTGAATATGCACATATACATATACACCTATAAGCAAAATCAATACAGTCCAAAAAATAAAAAATAAAATAAAGTGCAATAGATTGACCTGGTGAACAAAGGAAACCAAAAATTATATCTACCAGAATAAAATTATCTAAACAACAAGCTGGAAAACAAAACTAAAGCAAGGGCCAGTTGGGGAATAAAACAATGAAAATAAAACTAAGAAAATGTTGAGAGGAAAGGAAAGAAAGAAATAACAGATATGCAAAGTTAAATACAGGTAGATGAAGAAGATTCATATACATTAAAGATTAACTGCAAGGGGAAAAGAATAGTAGGAAAGGCAAACAAAGGAATAAATGTAGAGAAAATATAATAGGTTTAAAAAATTTAAAAATAAAATTATAAAAATGAGAGAGAGAGAGATAAAAAAGTAAAACTCCACATAACTGCCACAGCCTAATGTAGAGGTAGAGGCTTATAACAACAATAAAAAATATGACTGATAAAAAGAAAAAAAGCACAAAAATTTAAATAGATTTCATGGTGCCAATAAAATCGACAACTACAAAAGGGGTGGAGGAGGGGAGGAAAAAAGAGAAAAAAAAATCCAAAAAATCTATAGAACAAGTGAAAACATAAGAATAATAAATGCTTTTCTTGAGTCACTGCTTTCAGAGTCCTTTCCCATACTGGGAATCACAGTCCACCTCACCTCCCTAGGATGTCCTCCAACACTGTACTGATCTCTGGACCTACTGTGGGGGCAGCTCAGATTCTAATCTGGTCCTATTCCTATGTGTTCTTGCCTCCAGTGTCCAGAGCTATGAGAACTAGTGTGTTTTCTTTTGTGGGCACTCTCAATGACCTTTTGCATGTTCCATAGACACAGAGTCTGCCTAGTTGATCATGTGGATTTAATCTGCAGCTTGTGCATCTGGTGGGAGGTTTTGGGTCTTCTTCCTTAGCCACACTGCCCCTGGGTTTCAATTTTGGTTTTATTTCCACCTCTTCACTTGGGTCATCCACTGTGGTTTACTCCTGAGGCTGCCTTGGAGGACTTGGGTTTGCCCCTGTGAGGGCCAGGTGTGGAGGTGGTGCAGCTGCTTGGGTTGGCAGTGGTTCTGAAAGTACCAGGAGTGGGGGTTGGTGGCTAGGGCAGCAGGAAATACAGTGCTCTAGAAGGGTATGGCAACCAGTATTGGTCAATAAGCTCCAGTATTCTTGCCTAGAGAACCCCTCTCCCTGACAGAGAAGCCTGGCAGGCCACAGTCTAAAGGGGCACAAAGAGTCAGACATGACCAAAGCAACCCTGTGTGCATAGACACAAGACATTTTTTGCCTGTGGCAGCTTTGCCCCAGTGAGATTTGAGTGTGAATGTGATGCAGCCCCTTGGCTTGCGGGGACCCTGGAGGCGCCAAGTTTGCAGGGAAATGGACTGCCGCAGGAGTTATGGCCCTATTGGGGTATTTTTTGAGCCTCTTCAAGCCTCGAGGCTGGTCACCAGAAGGCCTCTTTGGCCTGTCTTTCTCCGTAGGTCCACCTGTTCAGGCACTTAGAGGATGCCCTTGCCCTGGGGTACTTCTTTGTTGCTCGGCATGTCAGGCACATAGAAGGGGCCCCCTGGCTGTGGTCTTACTGTGTAGATCAGCACGTCAGTCACTTAAAGGAGCACCCTGGGTGAAGTCCTGCTCTGTAGTTCAGTGTATCAGGTGTTTGATGGGCCAGCCTCTCTACTGTTCAGCTGCCAATGCTGGCATGTTGGGGGGAGAGATGGCTCCACCTCCTATGGGTGACTCAGAAGTATCACCTTGCTTCCATGGCCTCCTGGCTTTCCTCCACAGGCATTTCCCGCCACAATCTCCCCTCTCACCTCCCCTTGATCTGTCTCTTCATAGTCAACAGCAGCCCTCACTCTGGGATTGCTCCACAATCCTTAAACTCCAGCTCCCAGTCACTGTGCCTGCCAAGAGACTTGTGTCTCTGTCTGGGGTATGTATGACTGTGGCAAGGACTGTCTGATTCTCATTCCATTTATACTGCCACAGATAGCTGTTTCACTCTGTCTTAAATGTTTCTCCTCTGACTCAAACAGTTGGCCTGATGTAGGAATTGGACCCCTGCTTCAGTTCCCCACCCACTGAAGGCAGGTCCAGTCCTACTAACACTCCTGTTTTTCCCCCTAGTTCCATTGTCCTACTGAGTTTTGTGTGGTTCTATATATTCTTCTCCTCTGCTCAAGTTCTCCTGTCTGCTTTCAGCTAGTGTTCTGCATTCATTTCTGTGTCTGAAGATTTATTCCTGATGTATCCATGTCCACCTACTCCACCATCTTGTCCAAAAACTAGTTTTCTTTTATTTTTATGTCTTATGTAAATAATTTGAAAAGCCTTTAAAAATAAAAGTAAGAAGAAAGGGGGAGAAAGAAATAGAGTAAAAGGGAAGAGAAGAGAGGGTAGAGGAAGAGAGGAAGGAAGAGAGAGTGAGGGAACAGATCCACATGGATTCTCCTGTTAGAGTTTAGACATGTTTCCCAGAGAAGGTGAACTTTGCCCCAGGCTTTGAATAATGTAGCCATTGTTAGGCAGATTAAATCCACATGATCAACTAGGCAAACTCTGTGTCTATGGAACATACAAAAGGTCATTGAGAGTGCCCACAAAAGAAAACACACTAGTTCTGATAGCTCTGGACACTGGAGGCAAGAACACATAGGAATAGGACCAGATTAGAATCTGAGCTGCCCCCACAGTAGGTCCAGAGATCAGTACAGTGTTGGAGGACATCCTAGGGAGGTGAGGTGGACTGTGATTCCCAGTAAGGGAAAGGACTCTGAAAGCAGTGACTCAAGAAAAGCATTTATTATTCTTATGTTTTCACTTGTTCTATAGATTTTTTGGATTTTTTTTCTCTTTTTTTCCTCCCCTCCTCCACCCCTTTTGTAGTTGTCGATTTTATTGGCACCATGAAATCTATTTAAATTTTTGAGCTTTTTTTCTTTTTATCATTCTTCACTAGCTGTCAACACAAATAACTTTATGTTTTAACTTAAAATAAGATAATTTTTCATTGAAACACATTCAGATTGCTTTCTAAAAACCTTTGTGAAATTTCCAAACCATACATGTAGAGTTTGATAAAGTGATAAACACACAGAAGTTACATTATTTTAACCAGGAATATTATTACAGATAATAATTATTTAAGCAAAATTTATCCTCTAAAGCATTCAAACATGAATGCATACAAGGGGCAAATATAATCTCAAGTAAGATTAATCAATATCAATATTAAAACATAATAGTTTATGTAGAGTACATAACTCTCCTCTAGCTAGAAAAAAGTTAACCAATTAACGATAGCTGACTAGTAGTGCTAATGGTTTTGTTGGTTCTAGTGATTTCTTTACTTTATGGTTCTTGTGAATCAGAGGAAGCAGAACAAATATGTTTGTTATGTGATGTTTTCTTGTGTAACACTTGTTAATGTTATGTTTTGCAATATATAGTTAAAAAATAGAATCTATTCACTGTCGTTTTAAACAAACTTAGGTTGATTAGAAAGTTTGTATATTTTTCATCTTTCAAGTATTTCAAACACATCGCTTCATTTTCTCTTCACAGAAATCCTGTGCAGTGTATGATTTCAATCAATCATTTCAAAGATGAAAAAATGGAGCCGTCCTTTCTTGTCTGGAAAATTCCATGGATAAAGAAGCCTGGTGGGCTACTGTTCATGAGGTCATAAAGAGTCAGTTGCAAATGAGCACAGAAAGCTTATGCAGGCAGAGCAAGGATTAGAATTGAGTTTTGTAATCAGAGTGACTTGGTGAAACTCATCTAATTTATTGAGCAGCAAAACTTTTTCTTACTGGTAGATGTGGATAATATCTGATCTCTCTGTAAAAATACTGAAATAGTAATTAGAAGATAAGTATATCACTGTGTGGTCTCAAGCCTTCTAGATATAACCCCTTTCCTTGGTATTTATGAGAATGATAAATTTTGAGAAAGAAGTTATCACTGCATTGGTCTTAGAAATGACTATAGTCTTCAGTTACATTCAAGTGAAAGAAGCCTGAGTGGGGGAAAAAAATCCATATGCTAATTTCACTATGTTGATATTATTTGAATTTTAAAATTGAAAACTAAAATAGATAGTAAGTGATTTTCACAGAATAGGATTTTGTGGATTTTTAATTTAAATTGAGGTCTGTCCAACTCTATTATTCTATAACTATGGTATAGTGGGCCTTAGAAGTCAAGAGGGCCTTAGGAAGCATCACTACAAACAAAGCTAGTGAAGCTAATAAAATTCCTTGAACTATTTGAAATTGAATTATTTCAAATTCTAAAAGATGATGCTGTGAAAGTGCTACACTCGGTCAGTTCAGTTCAGTTGCTGAGTCATGTCCAACTCTTTGTGATCCCATGAACCACAGCACACCAGGCCTCCCTGTCCATCACCAACTGCTGGAGTCTACCCAAACCCATGGTCATTGAGCTGGTGATGCCATCCAACCATCTCATCCTCTGTCATCCCCTTCTCCTCCTGCCCTCAATCTTTCCCAGAATCAGGGTCTTTTGAAATGAGTCAGCTCTTTGCATCAGGTGGCCAAAGTATTAGAGTTTCAGCTTCAACATCAGTCCTTCCAGTGAACAACCAGTACTATTTCCTTTAGGATGGACTGGTTGAATCTCCTTGCAGTCCAAGGGACTTTCAAGAGTCTTCTCCAACACTGCAGTTAAAAAGCATCAATTCTTTGGCACTCAGGTTTCTTTATAGTCCAATTCTCACACCCATACATGACTATTGGAAAAACAATAGTCTTGACTAGACAACATGCCCCAAATTTGGAAAATGCAGCAGTGGCCACAGGACTGGAAAAAGTCAGTTTTCATTCCAATCCTAAAGAAAGGCAATACCAAAGAATGCCCAAACTACTACACAATTGCATTCATCTCACACACTAGTAAAGTAATGCTCAAAATTTTCCAAGCCAGTCTTCAGCAGTACACTATGAACTGTGAATTTCCCAGATGTTCAAGCTGGTTTTAGAACCAGTGATAAAATTGGTAATATCTGTTGGATCATTGAAAAAGCAAGAGAGTTCCAGAAAAAACATCTGTTTGTGCTTCATTTACTACACCAAAGCCTTTGACTGCGTGAATCACAATAAATTGTGGAAAATTCTGAAAGAGATGGGCATATCAGACCACCCGACCTGCCTCTTGAGAAATCTGTATGTAGGTCAGCAAGCAACAGTTAGAACTGGACATGGAACAACAGACTGGTTCCAAATAGGAAAAGGAGTACACCAAGGCTGTATACTGTCACCCTGCTTATTTAACTTATATGCAGAATACATCATGAGAAACGCTGGACTGGATGAAGCACAAGCTGGAATCAAGACTGCTGGGAGAAATATCAATAACCTCAGATATGCAGATGACACCACCCTTTTGGCAGAAAGTAAAGATGAACTAAAGAGCTTCTTGATGAAAGTGACAGAGGAGAGTGAAAAATCTGGCTTAGAACTCAACATTCAGAAAATTAAGATCATGGCATTTGGTCCCATCACTTCATAGCAAATAGATGGGGAAACAGTGGAAACAGTAACAGACCTTATTTTTCTGGGCTCCAAAATCACTGCAGATGGTGACTACAGCCATGAAATTAAGAGACACTTATTCCTTGGAAGAAAAGTTATGACCAACTTAGTTAGACAGTATATTAAAAAGCAGAGACATTACTTTGCCAACAAAGGTCCATCTAGTCAAAGCTATGGTTCTTCCAGTAGTCGTGTATGGATGTGAGAGTTGGCTGACAAATAAAGCTGAGCACTGAAAAACTGATTGTTTTTAACTGTGGTGTTGGAGAAGACTCTTGAGAGTCCTTTGAACTGCAAGAAGATCAACACATTCAATCCTAAAGGAAAGCAGTCATGAATATTCATTGAAAAGATTGATGCTGAAGCTGAAACTCCAATACTTTGGCCACCTGATGTGAAGAACTGACTCATTGGAAAATACCCTGATGCTGTGAAAGATTGAAGGTGGGAGGAGAAGGAGACAACAGAGGATGATATGGTTGGATGGCATTACTGATTCAATGACGTGAGTTTGAGTAAACTCTGTGAGTTGGTGATGGACAGGGAGGCTTGGCATGTTGCAGTCCTTTGGATCACAAAGAGTCAGACACGACTGAGAGACTGAATTGAACTGATTGTATTGTGGATAAGTGTGAGCTCTGGATCCCAAAGCAATGCAATTTTAAATCCTAACCTCTACCATTCACTCTAAGACCCTGGACAAGTTACTAAGCCCACCATTGTTCATCCATAAAATTTATATAACTGTACTATAGTCCAAGTTTGTAATGAGGTTTTAAACACAGCCTGGCACACTCTGAGAAACTCATAAATATTACTGGTGGTAGTTTCTTCTTCTCCTTTTTATTAACAACATCCTCTTATCATCTTGGGATTAAAAAAAAAATTGTAGACCTTTTACTTTTCCAGATATATTTAACTGATAGAAATTCAGAAGTTTATTACAGCTTCACACACATAAAAGGAATAAAGCCCATTTAAAGAATTTTTTAGATGTAAGTACAAGTATTAAGGCTCCTTTCTGCAATGTCTAATAATGATTTAATAACCCCAAAATAGCAAATATTTTGCTTTCTATTTTATTGAAGCTGTAATACATTTGTGATTGTGAATAGATAAATTTTCAACTTCAGATTCATATTATATTCTTCCAAAATAGATGAACAATATTAATCATATTTTCTAGCAAATTTTGATATGTCCTTTAAATGCTTTTTTACCCATTTTAAAAGTTATTTATGTTTATTCATGAGAACTAAGGATCAGAACTGAGTGCATAATATTAAGCAAAATTTGGTATAGTATGTGAAGAGGCTTTTATGGACAAATCTAACTTTGGGGTAAATTTAGTGTGTATATATATATATATATAGTTCACTTATATATAACTATATACATAGTTACGTATAACTATATATATAGTTCAGTTATATATATATATATATATATATAATATATATCAGTTTCGTCACTCAGTCGTGTCTGATTCTTTCTGACCCCATGAATTGCAGCACGCCAGGCCTCCCTGTCCATCATCAACTCCCAGAGTTCACCCAAACTCATGTCCATCAAGTCGGTGATGCCATCCAGCCATCTCATCCTCTGTCGTCCCCTTCTCTGGCCCCCAATCCCTCCCAGCATCAGAGTCTTTTCCAATGAGTCATCTCTTCACATGAGGTGACCAAAGTATTGGAGTTTCAGCTTCAGCACCAGTCCTTCCAATGAACACTCAGGACTGATCTCCTTTAGAATGGATTGGTTGGATCTCCTTGCAGTCCAAGGGACTCTCAAGAGTCTTCTCCAACACCACAGTTCAAAAGCATCAATTCTTCAGCTCTCAGCTTTCTTCACAGTCCAACTTTTTCATCCATACGTGACCACTGGAAAAACCATAGCCTTGAATAAACAGACCTTTGTTGGCAAAGTAATGTCTCTGCTTTTGAATATGCTATCAAGGTTAGTCATAACTTTCCTTCCAAGGAGTAAGCGTCTTTTAATTTCATGGCTGCAATCACCATCTGCAGTGATTTTGGAGCCCCCCAAAATAAAGTCTGATACTGTTTCCACTGTTTCCTCATCTATTTCCCATGAAGTGATGGGACCAGATGCCATGAGCTTAGTTTTCTGAATGTCGTACTTTAAGCCAACCTTTTTACTCTCCTCTTTCACTTTCATCAACAGGCTTTTAGTTCCTCTTCACTTTCTGCCATAAGGGTTGTGTCATCTGCATATCTGAGATTATTGATATTTCTCCTGGCAATCTTAATTCCAGCATGTGCTTCTTCCAGCCCAGCTTTTCTCATGATGTACTCTGCATATAAGTTAAATAAGCAGGGTGACAGTATACAGCCTTGACCTACTCCTTTTCCTATTTGGAACCAGTCTGTTGTTCCATGTCCAGTTCTAACTGTTGCTTCCAGACCTGCAAAAGGCAAGTCAGGTGGTCTGGTATTCCCTCTGGAAAGTTGTTGTTGAATCACGACACCAGGATTCTTGACCCCCGGAGGAGAAGAATTCAATCTGGGGCCAGAGATGAGGCTTGATAGCTCAGAGCTTTTGTGTAGTAAAGTTTTATTAAAGTATAAAGGAGATAGAGAAAGCTTCTGACATAGACATCAGAAGGGGGCAGAAGGAATACCCCCCTGTTAGTCTTCAGCTGGATGTATATAGTCACCGGCAGTCTGTTAATGAAAGAAAGGAATGTCTTAAAACTCAGAATGGTACCAGGCCCCTCACCCATAAGATGTATTTTGGGATAACCTTGGCACCAAATGATTCATCTTGGGCCATAAAATGATTAATTTGAATCTTGAAGAAGGGCAGATCACCATACAAATAGTTTCATTTACATAGATTAGAGGAACAATACCTGAATATAACATACTGGTTTATCAAATAGGTTCTGAGCCAAAAGGAGGAGGAACAGACATGAAGACAGAGTTTGGGGTAAATGTATAGTACATTAGCATAGCTTAAAATAAACATTTCCATAAGAAAAAGGCATTGGTTAACTTCAGGTGAAACCAGGTGTCACTATGGAAACACAGAATTTTAAGAGAAATCGCCTTCTAAATTTGTATAGATAAAGAAAAAATATCCCTAGCTTGTTTCCTCCTGCCGCTTAAGAGAGATAAAAATGTCTGACACTTGCAGGCTATTTCCTCCGTTTGGAGACCCCTGGCGTTCCTGCCTGTTACCCTCTCACCTCTCTATAAATAGCTTTCCTGGTGGCTCAGATGGTAGAGAATCTGCCTGCAATGCAGGAGATGGGGTTGGATTCCTGGATTGGGAAGATTCCTTGGAGAAGGGAATGGCTACCCACTCTGGTATTCTTGTATGGAGAATCCCATGGTCAGAAGAACCTGGAGGGCTCCAGTCCATGGGGTTTCAAAGAGTTGGACATGACTGAGCAATAACACTTTCATATATTTTTATATATATATGTATATTTCATCTCTATAAAACTGATATGCATAAATATATAACATTTTTATACCATTTATAGTAATTTCCTTCTTTAAAGAGGGCTTCCCTTTTGGCTCAGAGGTTAAAGCGTCTGCCTGCAATGTGGGAGACCTGGGTTCAATCCCTGGATCGGGAAGATGCCCTGGAGAAGAAAGTGGCAACCCGCTCCAATATTCTTGCCTGGAGAATCCCATGGACGGAGGAGCCTGATGGGCTACAGTCCACGGGGCCGCAAAGAGTCAGACACGACTGGGAGACTTCACTTTCATTTTCTTTAAAGAAAGTGTTCAAATTATAATTAAAAAAATTAAAATATGTACATATATAATTGTTTCCAACCTAAAGTTTATCCACGTATTTACAAACTTGTAGATATATCGGAGAAGGCAATGGCACCCCACTCCTGTACTCTTGCCTGGAAAGTCCCATGGATGGAGGAGCCT
Organism: Ovis aries; assembly: GCF_016772045.2. Taxonomy (NCBI): domain Eukaryota; kingdom Metazoa; phylum Chordata; class Mammalia; order Artiodactyla; family Bovidae; genus Ovis; species Ovis aries. The sequence continues at coordinate 19,610,141 of NC_056055.1, forward strand.
GGTAGGCTGCAGTACATGGGGTCGTGAAGAGTCAGACACAACTGAGGGACTTCACTTTCACTTTTCACTTTCATGCATTGGAGAAGGAAATGGCAACTCACTCCAGTGTTCTTGCGTGGAGAATCCCAGGGATGGGGGAGCCTGGTGGGCTGCTGTCTATGGGGTCGCACAGAGTTGGACACGACTGTGGCGACTTAGCAGCAGATATATGTAATCATAAGAGACTTTAATGGATATATCTAATTTTGGGGTAAAATATCAGTTCAGTTCAGATTATTTCAGTCACTTGGTCATTTCTGTTTGCTACCAAATGGATTGCAGCATTCCAGGCTTACCTGTCCATCACCAACACTTGGAGCTTGCTCAAACCCATGGCCATCCAGTTGGTGATGCCATCCAGCCTTCTCACCCTCTCTTGGCCCCTTCTTCTCCTGTCCTCAACCTTTCCCAGCATCAAGGTCTTTTCTAATGAGTCAGTTCTTTGCATCAGGTGGCCAAATATCGGAATATCAGCTTCAACGTCAGTCCTTCCAACGAATTTTCAGGACTGACTTCCTTTAGAATTGACTGGTTGGATCACTTTGCAGTTGAAAGGACTCAAGAGTTTTCTCCAATACCACAGTTCAAAAGCATCGATTCTTCAGCATACAGTTTTTCTTATAGTCCAACTCTACCATCCATGTATGACTAGAGGAAAAACCATAGCTTTGATGAGACAGACCTTTGTTGGCAAAGTAAAGCCTCTGCTTTTTAATATGCTGTCTCAGTTTGTCATAGGTTTTCTTCCAAGGAGCAAGCATCTTTTAATTTCAGGCTAATTGTAGTCATTATATGAAGAGATTTTGAAGCACAATAAAATGTAGTCTGTCACTGTCTCCACTGTTTACCCATCTATTTGCCATGAAGTGATGGGACTGGATGCCATGATCTTAGTTTTTTGACTGTTGAGTTTTAAGTCAGCTTTTTCACTCTCCCCTTTCACTTTCATCAAGAGGTTCTTCAGTTCCTCTTCACTTTCTGCCATAAGGTGGTGTCACATGCGTATCTGAGGTTATTGATATTTCTCTAGGCAAAATTGACTCCAGCTTGTGCTTCATCCTACTCAGCATTTCACATATAAGTAACATAAGCAGGATGACAATGCACAGCCTTGACATTCTCCATTCACAATTTGGACTAGTCTGTTGTTCCACATATGGTTCTGTTTCTTCTTAACCTGCATACGGATTTCTCAGGAGACAGGTAAGGTGGTATGGTAATCTGATCTCTTGAAGAATTTTCCACATTTTTTTGTTATCTACACAGTCAAGGCTTTGGCATAATCAACTAAGGAGAAGGAGACTGTTTTCTGGAATTCTCTTGCTTTTTCTATAATCCAATGGATATTGGTAATTTGATTTCTGGTTCCCTTATTTTTATAAATTCAGCTTGGACAACTGGAAGTTCATGGGTCACACACTGTTGAAGCCTGGCTTGGAGAATTTTGAATATTACCTTGTTAGTGTGTGAGATGACTGCAAATGTGCAGTAGTTTGAACGTTCTTTCATATTGCCCTTCTTTGGGTTTGTAATGAAAACTGACTTTTCCCAGTCCTGTGGACACTGCTGAGTTTTCCAAATTTGCTGGCATAATGAGGACAGTACTTTAACAGCATCATCTTTTAGGACTTGAAGTAGCTCAGCTGAAATTCCATCACCTCCACTAGTTTTGTTCATAGTGATACTTCCTAAGGCCCACTTGACTTTGCACTCCAGGATGTCTGGCTCCAGGTGAGTGATCAGACCAAAGTGGCTATCTGGGTCATAAAGATCTTTTTTGTATAGTTTTTCTGTGTATTCTTACCACTCCTGTTTAACATCTTCTGCTTCTGTTAGGTCCATAGCATTCCTTTTTTTTATTGTGCCCATTTTGTATGAAATGTTCCCTTGGTATCTCTAATTTTCTAGAAGATATCTCATCTTTCCCATACTATTGTTTTCCTCTACTTATTTGCAAAGAGTAGCGAGGAAGGCTTTCTTTTCTCTCCTTGCTATTCTTTGGAACTCTGCATTCAAATGGGCATATTTTTCCTTTTCTCCTTTGCTTTTTGCTTCTCTTCTTTACTCAACTATTTGTAAGGCCTCTTAAGACAACTATTTTGCCTTTTTGCATTTTTTTCTTGGAGATGGTCTTGATCCTTGCCTCCTGTACAATGTCACAAAGCTCTGTCCATAGTTTATCAGGTATTCTGTTTATCAGATCTAATCCAATCTATTTGTCACTTCCACTGTATAATCAGAAGGGATTTGATTTAGGTAATATTTGAATGTGAAAGGTTGTTGTTGAATCACAACGCAGGGATTCTTGGCCCCCGGAGGAGAAGAATTCAACCCGGGGCCAGAGACGAGGTTTGATTGCTCAGAGCTTTTGTGCAATAAAGCTTTATTAAACTATAAAGGTGATAGAGAAAGCCTCTGACATAGGCATCAAAAGGGGGCAGAAAGACTACCCCCTTGTTAGTGTTAGCAATGAAGTTATATACTCTCCAATGAATCCAAAGAATGTCTGGAGGTTGTAAAGACCTCACCAGATCTACTCCCATAACTTACATTTTAAGATAACAGAATTAGCCAGAAGATTTAATCCAGTGACTGTCCTCAGGCAGAATACATTATTGTTATATAATTGTAAGGAATGTAGAGAAGGAAAATAAAAAGTTTGTCCTTTCTTCCTCCTTGAGAATTCCAGACCCCTCTCTCCTTGGGGACCCCTAGACTTCTTATCAACCTGCCTAGGAAATGACTCTCTCATTCCCCCCTTTTCTTTTAGGAGAATTATGTTGCCTAGGGAAAAGGGGCGTCATTCTCGTTCCATAACTCTTTCCGAGCTGAGAAGGGGCGTTGTCCCTAAATTGGTGAGGCAGCATATTCTCCTAATCCTCATATTGAGGATATCTGATCCAGGGGCCCCAAATAGTAGTTGGAGGAAGGTGCAGCAGTAGCAGGAGTTTGAGCAACCATTTGTAACTTAAAAGCTTTCATGCAGCTAGAAACAAATCCAGTTATGCAATTACAGATGCAGGGAGCAAACAGCAAAAACAAGTTAAAATCAAAATTAAAAGTCACATTATGTCCATAGTTAAAGTACAAAGTGTTGCACCAGTCCATTTTAGGGTTGATAGATGTTATCAGATGAAGAAGAGGCATCGCATGTGATTGTTGTCGAAGGTATTCACAGACTTGGAGAAAGTCCTTTCCTTGAAGTGGAGATGTCCACCATGGGAAACCTTCCACTGATGAAGAGAATCTTTATAACCTCCTTAGCCTGTTCACTACGACAGGGGAAATCCTCAATCCATCCAGTAAAAGTATCTACCCAAACTTGTAAGCAAGAATATCCATTAGCTTTTGGCATATGAGTAAAATCAATTTCCCAGTCCTCTCCAGGATAATTCCCACTTCGTTGTAATCCAGATTTTGCTAGCTTTTCAGTCTTTGGGTTATTTTTCTGACAAATCTCATACCTTTTGATAATATTCTTTAAAGTTTTCATTACATTTTAACCTTCAAACGAACAAGAAGCCATTTGGTAAATACTCTCTGCACCCTAATGAAACTCTTATGTAAACCCTTAAGAATTTTCTATTGAACATTTTCAGGAATTATCAATCATCCATCCTCAGACTGTAACCATCCTTTATCAGTAATCTTTGCTCCTCTTTTCTCATATCTTTCTAATTCTTCCTCAGTATATTGCAGTTTTTCCTCTTCCACAGGACCTGTCCAGTCTGCAGTGAAAGGGTTTCTTCAAATGCCTCTTTTCTGGCTTGACAGCCAGCCAGCTGATTACCGCTGGCTTCTTTACTCCCATCTCTGCTGTGCCCTTTGCAATGCATAACGGCTACTTCTTTAGGACAACATACAGCAGTTAAAAGTCTCTCGATCTCCCCGAAATGCTTAATAGGTTCTCCTGTTGCCGTTTTAAACTGTCTTTCTTTCCATATTGCAGCATGCACATGTAAAGTCAAATAAGCATACTTAGAATCTGTGTAGATATTTATCCGCTGCCCTTTGCTTAACTCTAGAGCTCAGGTCAGAGCCACATGCTCCGCTAACTGAGCACTGGTTCCCTGGGGGAGAGATTTTGCTTTCAAAATCTGTTCAGCAGTCACCACGGCAAAACCTGCTTTACGCTTTCCATCCCAAATGAAAGAACTGCCATCTGTAAATATTTCCATGTCAGGATTGTCTAATGGGGTATCCATTAGATCTTCCTGAGCTGCATAGTTTATATAGTTAGGATTTGAGAACAATCGTGATCAGGTGTTTCATTTTCCTTCTCAGGAAGGAAAGTGGCAGGATTTAAATTTCCACAAACTTTAAGCTTAGTTACTGGTCCTTCTAACAACGACTGGTATTTAAGAAGCCTACTCTCTGTCATCCAAATATTAACCTTAGAATTTAAGATTCCACTCACATCATGAGAAGTCAGTACAGTAAGGTTTCATCTATTAATTATTTTTAAAGCTTCAGGTGCTAATAAAGCCACTGCCCCAATTACTCTTAGGCAGTGGGGCCACCCACGTGAAATTACAACTAATTCTCTGCTTAGATAAGCAATAGGTTGCTGGTGAGGCCCTCAGGGTTTTGTCAAAATTCCCAAGGCCATACTTTTTCTTTCAGTGACAAACAAATTGAATTCTGACCCTGTGGGCAAGCTCAGAGCTGGAGCTTGCAGGAGAGCAGTCTGAAGAACCTTAAAAGACTTTCGAGTTTCTGGAGACCAAATCAGTTTGTCAGTTTGGGCCTGCTGAGTTTCAGCTATAAATTTATATAAAGGCCAGGCAAGTTCCCCATAATCCGGAATCCAAATGTGACAGTAACCTGTGATTCCCAAAAATCCTCTCTATTGTCTTTAAGTCATAGGTAGGGGATGGTTTAGTATAGGTTTAATTCTCTCAGGGCCTATGGCTCTAGTCCCTTCTGATATGTTTATGCCCAGATATCTAACTGATTGTTGACACAGCTGAGCCTTTTCTCTTGATGCCTTATAACCACAGCCTGCCAGGAAGTTTAAGAAATCTTCTGAGGCTCGCAAACAAGCTTCCTCTGTCTCAGCACAGAGCAGAATATCATCTACATATTGTAACATCACTGCTTCAGAGCTATTAAAGTTTTGTAGATCCCATGACAAACTTTGTCCAAATAAGTGAGGACTTTCACGAAATACTTGGGGCAAAGCTGTCCAGGTTAACTGAGTAGCTGGCTGTGTAGGGTCTTCAAAGGCAAATAGAAATTGACTTTCTTCCGCCAAAGGCACTGAATAGAAGGCATCTTTTAAATCAATTACTGAGAAATATTTGGCTTGTTCAGGAATTTCAGACAATTGAGTATAAGGATTAGGCACCACGGGATGTCAAGGAACTCTAGCCTCATTTATTATATGTAAATCTTGAACTAGTCTCCATTTACCATTTGATTTCTTTATACCCAAAATAGGACTGTTGCAAGGACTGTTACAGGGAATAATAATAGTTCCTGTTCCTTTAAATTTTTGATGATGGGTTTTAACCCTTCCTTAACCTCAGATTTCAGTGGATAGAGCTTCTTACGTGGAAATAAGTGAGGATCTTTGAGCTTGACAACTACAGGAATAACATTTTGTGCTCGACACACAGATTTTCCATCAGCCCATACTCTAGGATTTACATTTTGTTCAACTAAAGGGAGAGAAAGGGAGGGCTTCATATTCATGAAAACAGAGGCATGGACCTTGCTCAGTATATCCTCCCCAAAAGGGGTGAGGGAGATTCTGGCACGATCAGAAACTTGTGTGAAAATAGCATAGAATCCCAGTTGCAAGATAAAGAATAACTGAAATAATACCTTTTGGCTCATCAGACAGTCCCATTACGGAAGCTGACCGGGAAGAAAGTGGGTCAGGGGCATCAGTAAGCACAGAGTAAGTTGCCCCAGTATCTAAAAGGAAATTGATGGATTGGCCCCCCACAATTATTAATACCTGGGGTTCCTCAGGTGTAATTAGGATGAGAGCTTGTGTGGGGACCCCCGGGCACCTTCAGTCCTGATTGTCTTGAGAGTCCGACCCTGGAGACCTACGCCTCTGAGGGCAGTCTCTCTTCCAGTGTGGTCCTTTGCAGACCGGACATGGAGCCGGGGGCGGCTTAGATGCCTGAGGGCAATCCTGCTTGAGGTGCCCCTCCTTTCCACAGTAATAACAAGCCCATCCCTTTTCACCTGGGTCCCTCTGGGCATTTTTCTCTGACTGTTTAAGAACGTTTTTCATAGCCATTGCAAAGGCTTCTGCCTTTTCCTTTGTCTTTTTTTTTGGCCTTTCTTTCTTTTCCTCATATTCCCTACCATAATAGACTGAGCCAGTTGTAGAAGAGTATCAAAAGACTGATTTGGTCCATACACCTGGTTTTGTAGCTTATGGCGGATATCTGGAGCCGACTGAGTGAGAAATCTATCTTTTAAGATCACTTTTTCCTTCTTCACTTTCGGGATCAATCTCAGTGAATCTGCAAAGGGCTTCTTTTAGTCTGTCTAGGAATTTACCAGGAGCTTCCTTCTCCTGTTCTATGTCTGCCAATTTGCTATAGTTTAAAGGCTTAGAACGTGCCTGCCTGAGTCCTTCAAGAATACATCTGACAAAATGACTCTGATCTCATCTTCCTTTGTTCCTTACAGAACCAGTCTAATTATAAAACAGTATTATACTTAAGAGACCCTCCAACTGGCCACCATTCGCCATCCTCCAGTGGATACCGTGGACATGCAGTATCGCATAGGAAGACCAGGTGTGTCTCCTTTAAGCCCTGGGGATCAAATCTATCCCAGTTTTTCAGGATACATTTCAAAGGAGTGAGGCTGGAATTGTTAGCTCCCATATGTAAGAGAGAAAAAAAGTGATCAGCGCCATTTTTCTACCGGAGGCGTCCCTCCCTGCTCTAGATGGGGGTGTAGACAGACTTTGCACCAAAAGCTTTTCCATCCTGGTCGGACTTAGTCTGTCTCTTACCGACGTGGGTGCCGTCTCGACCCTCCTGGTTCTACCACCAAGATGGGGTGGGGATGTACCAGGGGTAGACCTGATAGCATCTCTACCTGATGTCCAGCTCTTCACCTTTAACCTTGCTTGCCTCTGATGCCACCTGGGGTGCAATCAGAGTAACCTTCCAGAATGCCTCCCAAGCTAAGACCGTTGGGGGAAACATTCATCATCTGAGTGCCTGTGCACGACCTTGAGTATATTCCTGACCACAATAAGACCAATATGAACATAAAGCTGAGATGTTCTTTTCAAGCATCAGCACACCAGTATGAGAGCCTCCTCTGGTGTACTAAGAGCCAGTGTTACCAAAGGAAAAAACCCATTGTGGTCCCAATCTGAGTAACCTTTAACCTCAGAGATGTTCTTGGAGCTAGAGCTCCATCTAGTTTCCGAACTTCCGATTCCTAGCGAGGCTAGACGCTTTCTTGACTACCAATCCAAGTTTGGGACCTAAGCCACAGTACACAGTAACAGTATAGATCACAAGTCCCTTGAAAGTCTAAGATCCGATAGATTAGGTTAGTATTTCTAATTGCCAAGGAGTTATGAAATGGTCAAAGAGACCGAAAAGTTTGACTGAGATAGGAGTGTTCGGTCCAAACGCTTTGCCCATTTCTGGTCGGTTCCCAAAGGAGTCATTGGGTGTCTCTTGGCATTGGCAGGTCGGTATAAACCCCCGACAGGTTTCTGCCATAAGTCGTATGAGATCACCATGGAACTGCAGAGCGGGGCTCCTTACTTGCTTCACGCAGGGCATGTCATTAATTCACACAAGAACACTGTAGAGTTAGTAAAGCACAGCAGAAAACGTGTTTGCTAAGAGAACAAAGAACTAGAGCTCCAAGCATCCTTACCTTGTCCTGAAGGATCCCGGACGAGCCCCCAAGATGAAAGGTTGTTGTTGAATCATGACTCCAGGATTCTTGGCCCCCGGAGGAGAAGAATTCAATCTGGGGCCAGAGACAAGGTTTGATTGCTCAGAGCTTTTGTGTAATAAAGTTTTATTAAACTATAAAGGAGATAGAGAAAGCTTCTAACATAGGCATCAGAAGAGGGCAGAAAGAGTACCCTCTTGTTAGTGTTAGCAATGACATTATATACTCTCCAATGAATCCAAAGAATGTCTGGAGGTTGTAAAGACCTCACCAGAGCTACTCCCATAATTTACATTTTAAGATAACAGAATTAGCCAGAAGATTTAATACAGAGACTGTCCTCAGGCAGAATGAATTATTGTTATATAATCATAAGGAATGTAGAGAAGGGAAAAAAAAAAATTTTGTCCTTTCTTCCTCCTTGAGAATTCCAGACCCCTTTCCCCTTGGGGACCCCTAGACTTCTTATCAACCTGCCTAGGAAATGACTCTCTCAAATTGTCTAGTAGATTTCCCTACCTTCTTCAATTTAAGTCTGAATTTGGCAATAAGGAACTCATGTTCTGAGCCACAATCAGCTCCTGGTTTTGTTTTTGCTGACTATATAGAGCTTCTCCCTCTTTGGCTGCAAAGAATATTATCTATCTGAGTTTGGTATGGATCATCTGGTGATGTCCATCTGTAGTCTTCTCCTGTGGCATTGGAAGAGTGTGTTTGCTATGACCGATGTTTTCTATTGGCAAAACTCTGTGAGTCTTTGTCTTGCTTCATTTTGTACTCCAAGTCCAAATATGCCTGTTACACCAGGTGTCTCAACTTCCTACTTTTGCATTCCATTTCCCTATGATGAAAAGGACATCTTTTTTGGGTGTTAGTTCTAGAAGGGCTTGTAGGTCTTCGCAGAACCCTTCAACTTCAGCTTCTTCAGCATTACTGGTTGGCACATAGACTCGGATTACTGTGATATTGAATGGTTTTCCTTGGAATTGGACAGAGTTCATTCTGTCGTTCTTAAGATGGCACCTAAGTACTGCATTTCAGACTCTTTTGTTGACTATGAGGGCTACTCCATTTCTTCTAAGGGATTCTTTCCCACGGTAGTAGATATAATGGTTATCTGAATTAAATTAACCCATTCCAGTCCATTTTAGTTCACTGATTCCTATGATGTTGATATTCACACTTGCTATCTCTCCTGTTTGACTACTTTTAATTTACCTTTATTCATGGATCTAACATTCCAGGTTTCTATGCAGTTTTGCTCTTCACAGCATTGGACACCATCACCAGTCACATCCACAACTGGGAGTTGCTTTCGCTTTGGATCCATCTTTCATTATTTCTGGAGTTATTTCTCCACTCTTCTCCAGTAGCATATTGGGTACCTGCTGACCTGGAGAGTTCATCTTTCAGTGTCATATATTTTTGTCTTTTCATACTGTTTACAGGGTTCTCAAGGCAAGAATACTGAAGTTGTTTGCAATTACCTTCTCCAGTGGACCACGTTTTGTCAGAACTCTCCACCGTATATGCTGCTGCTGCTACTGCTGCTAAGTTGCTTCAGCTGTGTCTGACTCTGTGCGACCCCATAGATGGCAGCCTACCAGGCTCCTCTGTCCCTGGGTTTCTCCAGGCAAGAATACTGGAGTGGGTTGCCATTTCCTTCTCCAATGAATGAAAGTGAAAAGAGAAAGTGAAGTCACTCAGTCATGCCCGACTCTCAGTGACCCCATGGATTGCAGCCCGCCAGGCTCCTCTGTCCATGGGATTTTCCAGGCAAGAGTACTGGAGTGGGGTGCCATTGCCTTCTCCGTATATATATACATTTATATATGTGTATATATATATATAAACTACATTTCTATAAATCTCTTTTAGAGATTTATAGAAATGTAGTGGCTCAGATGGCAAAGAAATATATTTTCTATATTTCTTTATTTTTCTGTCAATGTAATGACGTTTTGATATACTTGCGCATGGTCATCATAGTTATAATTTTAAGAATGAGCATTATTTCTCACCTAAGTTTTTCCAGTAGTCTGTATGGATTTGAGAGTTGGACTATAAAGAAAGCTTAGTGCCAAAGAATTGATGCTTTTGAACTGTGGTGTTGGAGAAGACTCTTGAGAGTCCCTTGGACTGCAAGGAGATCCAGTCCATCCTAAAGGAAATCAGTCCTGGGTGTTCATTGGAGGGACTTATGTTGAAGGTGAAACTCCAACACTTTGGCCACCTGATACAGAGAGCTGACTCATTTGAAAAGACCCTGATGCTGGGAAAGACCGAGGGCAGGAGGAGAGGGGATGACAGAGGATGAGATGGTTGGATGGCATCGCCGACACAATGGACATAAGTTTGGGTAGACTCCAGCAGTTGGTGATGGACAGGGAGGCCTGGCATGCTGCAGTTCATGGGGTTGCAAACAGTCAGACACGAATGAGTGACTGGACTGAACTGAACTGAATGCTTGATCATTAGAATATCTTGGGATGAGTGTGTAATTTCTTGTAAATTCAAGATATTCTGATACAGAAAGTCTAATAAGGGTTCAAGAGCCTGTACTTGAACAAGTATCATGCCTAGCTCCTTTAGTGTGGTCTATATGAAAAACAATTACTCTAGTTGAAGAACATCTTTTAATTAATTAGTCATTGTGGTGTAATCATATTATAGCTGAATATTTTCCCATTACTAAAATAAATCACAATGGTCATCATTATAGGGATATTATTTTATAATTATTGCCTTAGGATAAATATTTATAATTTAAATGAGAGGACTCAAAGTTTTTTATCATTTTAAGACCCTCAATATCTATTGCAAATTTATTTTCCATAAACTCCTAGTTTAAACTGCTTTAAAATTATATTTAATTATTTAGTTTCCCTGAAGGCTTATAGAAATATTGAATATCATGTTTTGAAAAATTTATTAAAGTTAAATTATGCCTCTACAACTCTATTTCTTTGACTACTAGCAGAAGTTTAAAGAGTTTAATGATACATATATTTCCTACATATCCTCTTTGAAATTTTATTATTTTTATTTTTAGTTGGTGGTATTCACATAGTATATACATCACTGGTTCATGTTAGTTTTCATATAATATAAAATATATACCAATTATTTAAATAGATGCTTTCAGGATCAGATAATAGATACAAATGAAACTTGCTTAAATTATAAAGAAGTAATGTTTCTCCCTTAAGAGTCCCAAAGGTCCAAAGCTCCAGAATTAAGAAAGGCACTAGATGGGTAACATCAGATCTCCAGCTTGGTTTCTCTGTGATAATCCTAACTGCTCCTTCCCTAGCATGTTGACTCAAACTGGGGGCAGTTCTGGGTATTGCATCCAGAGCCAGTAATTTACAGAAGAAAAGAGGTCAACTCATTCAGTATGTATTTCTTGGGAGTAAACACACCTTTGCCAGAAAATTGCCAAAATACTTCCACTGTTATTTTCAAGAATTAGATCACCTTACTTATTTAAAGTGAGGCATTAGTGAAAAAAATATGATATTGAAATGTTGTTGCTGAACCATGAAAGATGCCGGGATTCTTGGCATCCAGAGAAGAATTCAATCTGGGGCCAGAGACAAGGCTTGATTGCTCAGAGCTTTTGTATAATAGAGTTTTATTAAAGTAAAAAAGGGATAGAGAAAGCTTCTGACATAGACATCAGAAGGAGGCATAAAGAGTACCCCCTTGCTAATGTTAGTACTGAAGTTATATGTCTTTTAATCAGTTATTACAATGAATCAAAAGAATGTTTCAAGTTTGTGAAACATTTACCAGACCCACTCCCACAATTTACATTTTAGGATAACAAGATTAGAATCAACAATAGGAAATACCTACAAAGGGCCTAGAGGAGCTATCCCACCTTGAAGGTCAGGAAGGGCAGGAGTGAGGAGATATTCTACCTCCAAGGTAAGGAGCAGCGGCTGCGCTTTGCTGGAGCAGTGTGAAGAGATACCCCACGCCCAAGGTAAGAGAAACCCAAGTAAGATGGTAGGTGTTGCAAGAGGGCATCAGAGGGCAGACACACTGAAACCATACTCACAGAAAACTAGTCAATCTAATCACACTAGGACCACAGCTCTGTCTAACTCAATGAAACTAAGCCATGCATATTGGACAACCCAAGATGGGCAGGTCATGGTGGAGAGGGCTGACAGAATGTGGTCCACTGGAGAAGGAAATGGCAAACCACTTCAGTATTCTTGCCTTGAGAACCCCATAAACAGTATGAAAAGGCAAAATGATAGGATACTGAAAGGGGAACTCCCCAGGTTAAGAGGTGCCCAATATGCTACTGGAGACCAGTGGAGAAATAACTCTAGAAAGAATGAAGGGATGGAAGCAAAGCGAAAACAATACCCAGCTGTGGATGTGACTGGTGATAGAAACAAGGTCCGATGCTGTAAAGAGCAATATTGCATAGGAACCTGGAATGTCAGGTCCATGAATCAAGGCAAATTAGAAGTGGTCAAACAGGAGACGGCAAGAGTGAACGTCGACATTCTAGGAATCAGAGGACTAAAATGGACTGGAATGGGTGAATTTAACTCAGATGACCATTATATCTACTACTGTGGGCAGGAATCCCTCAGAGGAAATGGAGTAGCCATGATGGTCAACAAAAGAGTCTGAAATGCAGTACTTGGATGCACTCTCAAAAATGACAGAATGATCTCTGTTCATTTCCAAGGCAAACCATTCAATATCACAGTAATCCAAGTCTATGCCCCAACCAGTAATGCTGAAGAAGCTGAAGTTGAACGGTTCTATGAAGACCTACAAGACCTTGTAGAACTAACACCTGAAAAAGATGTCCTCTTCATTATAGGGGACTGGAATGCAAAAGTAGAAAGTCAAGAAACACCTGGACTAACATGCAAATTTGGCCTTGGAATGCAGAATGAAGCAGGGCAAGGCATAGAGTTTTGCCAGGAAAATGCACTGGTCATAGCAAACACCCTTTTCCAATAACACGAGAGAAGACTCTACACATGGACATCACCAGATGGTCAACACCGAAATCAGATTGATTATATTGTTTGCAGCCAAAGATGGAGAAGCTCTATACAGTCAGCAAAAACAAGATCAGTAGCTGACTGTGGCTCAGATCTTGAACTCCTTATCGTCAAATTCAGGCTTAAATTGAAGAAAGTAGGGAAAACCGGTAGACCATTGAGGTATGAACTAAATCAAATTCCTTATGATTATACAGTGGAAGTGAGAATAAACTGTGGAAAATTCTGAGAGAGATGGGAATACCAGACCACCTGACTTGCCTCTTGAAAAATCGGTATGCAGGTCAGGAAGCAACGGTTAGAACTGGGCATGGAACAACAGACTGGTTCCAAATAGGAAAAGGAGTATGTCAAAGCTGTATATTGTCACCCTGCTTATTTAACTTCTATGCAGAGTACATCATGAGAAATGCTGGACTGGAAGAAACACAAGCTGGAATCAAGATTGCTGGGAGAAATATCAATAACCTCAGATATGTAGATGACACCACCCTTATGGCAGAAAGTGAAGAGGAACTGAAATACCTGTTGATGAAAGTGAAAGAGGAGAGTGAAAAAGTTGGCTTAAAGCTCAACATTCAGAAAATGAAGATCATGGCATCCGGTCCCATCACTTCATGGGAAATAGATGGGGAAACAGTAGAAACAGTGTCAGACTTTATTTTTTTGGGCTCCAAAATCACTGAAGTTGGTGACTGAAGCCATGAATTTAAAAGGCATTTACTCCTTGGAAGAAAAGTTATGACCAGCCTAGATAGCATATTCAAAAGCAGAGACATTACTTTGCCAACAAAGGTCCGTCTAGTCAAGGCTATGGTTTTTCCTGTGGTCATGTATGGATGTGAGAGTTGGACTGTGAAGACGGCTGAGAGCCAAAGAATTGATGCTTCTGAAGTGTGGTGTTGGAGAAGACTCTTGAGAGTCCCTTGGACTACAAAGAGATCCAACCAGTCCATTCTGAAGGAGATCAGCCCTGGGATTTCTTTGGAAGGAATGATGCTGAAGCTGAAACTCCAGTACTTTGGCCACCTCATGCAAAGAGTTGACTCATTGGAAAAGACTCTGATGCTGGGAGGGATTGGGGGCAGGAGGAGAAGGGGACGACAGAGGATGAGATGGCTGGATGGCATCACTGACTCGATGGACGTGAGTCTGAGTGAACTCTGGGAGTTGGTGATGGACAGGGAGGCCTGGCATGCTGCAATTCATGGGGTCACAAAGATTCGGACAGGACTGAGAGACTGAACTGAACTGAACTGAACAAGAGCCACTCCCATAATATAAATTCTAGGATAACAGGATTAGCCAGAAGGTTTTCAGGAAGAAACTGTCCTCAAACAGGACACATTGTTGTTGTATAATCCCTACTGCTGCTGCTTAGTCACTTCAGTCCTGTCTGACTCTGTATAACCCCATCGACTGTAGTCCACCAGGCTCCCCCTTCCTTGGGATTCTCCAGGCAAGACTGCTGAAGTGGGTTGCCATTTTCTTCTATAATGCATGAAAGTGAACAGTGAAAGTGAAGTTGTTCCCTAGTACAGAGTTTAGACTGAGTTGTGTTATTACTAATACTAAGGAATGTGGACAGAAAAAGTTTGTCCCTTTCTCCTCCTTGAGAATTCCAGACCCCTAACTCCTTGATGACTCCCAGACTTCTTATCAACCTATCTAAAAATTGACTCTCTTACTATCATGTTCAGTTCAGTTCAGTTCAGTCGCTCAGTCGTGTCTGACTCTTTGTGACCCCATGAATCACAGCACGCCAGGCCTCCCTGTCCATCACCAACTCCTAGAGTTCACTCAAACTCATGTCGATAGAGTCAGGCATCCAGCCATCCAGCCATCTCATCCTCTGTCATCCCCTTCTCCTCCTGCCCCTCCCAGCATCAGGGTCTTTTCCAATGAGTCATCTCTTCACATGAGGTGGCCAAAGTATTGGAATTTCACTTTAGCATCAGTCCTTCCAATGAACACCCAGGACTGATTTCCTTTAGGATGGACTGGTTGGATCTCCTTGCAGTCCAAGGGACGCTCAAGAGTCTTCTCCAACACCACACTTCAAAAGCATCAATTCTAGAGTGCTCAGCTTTCTTCACAGTCCAACTCTCACTCCATACATGAGCAGTGGAAAAACCATAGCCTTGACTAGACTGACCTTTGTTGACAAAGTAATATCTCTGCTTTTCAATATGCTATCTAGTTTGGTCATAGCTTTTCTTCCAAGGAGTAAGTGTATGTTAATTTCATGGCCACAATCACCATCAGCAGTGATTTTGGACCCCCCCCCCCAAAAAAAAAAAAAAAACAAACAAACCAAAATCTGACACTGTTTCCATTGTTTCCCCATCTATTTCCCATGAAGTGATGGGGCTAGATTCCATGATCTAGTTTTCTGAATGTTGTACTTTAAGCCAAAATTTTCACTCTTCTCTTTCACTTTCATCAAGAGACTGTTTAGTTCCTCTTCACTTTCTGCAATAAGGGTGGTGTCATCTACATATCTGAGGTTATTGATATTTCTCCCAGCAATCTTGATTTCAGCTTGTGCTTCTTCCAGCCCAGCGTTTCTCATGATGTACCCTGCATAGAAGTTAAATAAGCAGGGTGACAATATACAGCCTTGACATACTCCTTTTCCTATTTGGAACTAGCCTGTTGTTCCATGTCCAGCTCTAACCGTTGCTTCCTGATATGCATATAGGTTTCTCAAGAGGCAGGTCAGGTGGTCTGGTATTCCCATCTCTTTCAGAATTTTCTACAGTTTATTGTGATCCACAGAGTCAAAGGCTTTGGCATAGTCAGTAAAGCAGAAATAGATGTTTTCCTGAAACTTTCTTGCTTTTTCCATGATCCAGTCAATGTTGGCAATTTGACCTCTGGTACCTCTGCCTTTTCTAAAACAAGCTTGAACATCTGGAAGATCATGGTTCACATACTGCTGAAGCCTGGCTTGGAAAATTTTTAGCATTGCTTTACTAGAGTTTGAGATGAATGCAATTGTGCAATAGTTTGAGCATTCTTTGGCATTGCCTTTCTTTGGGATTGGAATGAAAACTGACCTTTTCCAGTCCTGTGGTCACTGCTGAGTTTTCCAAATTTGCTGGCATATTGAGTGCAGCATTTTCACAGCATCATCTTCCAGGATTTGAAATAGCTCAACTGGAATTCCATCACCTCCACTAGCTTTGTTAATAGTAATGCTTTCTAAGACCCAATTGACTTCACATTCCAGGATGTCTGGCTCTAGGTGAGTGATCATACCATTGTGATTATCTGGTTTGTGAAGATATTTTTTGTATAGTTCTTTTGTGTATTCTTGCCACCTCTTCTTAATATCTTCTGCTTCTGTTAGATCCATACAATTTCTGTCCTTTATCGAGCCCATCTTTGCATGAAAATTTCCCTTGATATCTCTAATTTTCTTGAAGAGATCTCTACTCTTTCCCATTTTGTTGTCTTCATCTAATTCTTTGCATTGATCGCTGAAGAAGGCTTTCTTATCTCTCCTTGCTATTCTTTGGAACTCTGCATTCAGATGCTTATATCTTTCCTTTTCTTCTTTGAATTTGGCTTCTCTTCTTTTCGCAGCTATTTGTAAGACCTCTTCAGACAGTCATTTTGCTTGTATGCATTTCTTTTCCATGGGGATGGTCTTGATTCCTGTCTCCTGTACAATGTCTTGAACCTCCATTCATAATTCTTTAGGCACTGTATCAGATCTAGTCCCTTAAATCTATTTCTCACTTTCACTGTATCATCATAAGGGATTTGATTTCGTTCATACCTGAATGGTTTAGTGGTTTTCCCTACTTGCTTCAATTTAAGTCTGAATTTGGCAATATGGAGTTCATGATCTGAGCCTCAGTCAGCTCCTGGTCTTGTTTATGCTGACTCTATAGAGCTTCTCCATCTTTGGCTGCAAAGAATATAATCAATCTGAATTCAATGTTGACCATCTGGTGATGTCCATGTGTAGAGTCTTCTCTTGTGTTTCTGGAAGAGTGTGTTTTTTATGACCAGTGCATTCTCTTGGCAAAATTATATTAGCCTTTGCCCTGCTTCATTCCGTACTCCAAGGCCAAATTTGCTTATTACATCAGGTGTTTCTTGACTTCTTACTTTTGCATTCCAGTCCCTTATAATGAAAAGGACATATTTTTGGGGTTGTTAGTTGTAAAAGGTCTTGTAGGTTTTCATAGAACCGTTCAACTTCAGCTTCTTCAGCATTACTGGTTGGGGCATTGGCTTGGATTACCGTGATATTGAATGGTTTGCCTTGGAAACGAACAGAGATCATTCTGTCATTTTTGAGAGTGCATCCAAGTACTGCATTTTGGACTCCTGTTGACCATGATGGCTACTCCATTTCTTCTAAGGGATTCCTACCCACAGTAGTAGATATAATGGTCATCTGAGTTAAATTCACCCATTCCAGTCCATTTTAGTTCTCGGATTCCTAGAATGTCGACGTTCACTCTTGCCGTCTCCTGTTTGACCACTTCTAATTTGCCTTGATTCATGGACCTGACATTCCAGGTTCCTATGCAATATTGCTCTTTACAGCATCGGACCTTGTTTCTATCACCAGTCACATCCACAGCTGGGTATTGTTTTTGCCTTGGTTCCATCCCTTCATTCTTTCTGGAGTTATTTCTCCACTGGTCTCCAGTAGCATATTGGACACCTACTGACCCCGGCGAGTTCCCCTTTCAGTATCCTATCATTTTGCCTTTTCATACTGTTTATGGGGTTCTCAAGGCAAGAATACTGAAGTGGTTTGCCATTCCCTTCTCCAGTGGACCACATTCTGTCAGACCTCTTCACCATGACCCTCCCGTCTTGGGTGGCCCCACATGGCATGGCTTAGTTTCATTGAGTTAGACAAAGTTGTGGTCTGTGTGATCAGATTGGGTAGTTTTCTGTGATTTTAGTTTCAGTGTATCTGCCCTCTGATGCTCTCTCATAACACCTACCATTTTACTTGGGTTTCTCTTACCTTGGACGTGGGATATCTCTTCACGGCTGCTCCAGCAAAGCACAGCCACTGCTCCTTACTTTGGACGAGGGGTATCTCCTCACAGCTACCCCTCCTGACCTTGAATGTGGAGTAGCTCCTTTCAGCCCTTCTGTACCCACGCAGCTGCTGCTCCTCGCATGTGAGATAGCTCCTCTTGGCTGCGCCCCGACCTCAGACGTAGGGTAGTACCTCCTTGCCGTTCCTTTGGCGACACAGCCTGGCACTGTTGTTCGCCGCCCCCAACCTTGGGAAGGGCTCAAAAAATATCATGTTGGGTGACTCTAAATGGTAGCTTTATTCTTAGGACAAAGATAGAATTATGCATAAGTTATGAAACTGATGTTATTTCCAGAAAATTGGAGAGAAAAGACTTTTTTAACAATTAGAGAAATAGGGAAAGCAATAGAATGGAAAAAACTAGATATCTCTTCAAGAAAATTGGAGGTATAAAGAAAACACTTCATGCAAAATGAGCACAAAAAAGGATAGACATGGTATGGAGCTAACAGGAAAAGAAGATTTCAAGAAGAGGTGGCAAGAATACATAGAACTACACAAAAAAGATCTTCATAACCCAGATAACCATGATGGTGTGATCACTCACCTAGAGCCAGATATTGTGGAGTGTGAAATCAAGTATACCTTAGCATCACTACAAAAAAAGCAGATGGAGGGGATGGAATATCAGTTAAGCTATTTCAAATCCTAAAAGAAGATGCTGTTAAAGTGCTGCATTCAGTGTCAGCAAAGGTAGAAAACTCAGCAGTGGCCACTAGACTGAAAAAGGTCAGTTTTCACTCCAATTCTGAAAGAAGAGCAATACCAAAGAATGTTCAAACTATGGTACATTTGAGCTCATTTAACATGCTAGCAAGGTTATGCTCAAAATCTTTCAAGCTAGGCTTCAGCAGTACACTAACCAAGAATTTCCAGATGTACTAACTGGATTTAGAAAAGCCAGAGGAACCAGAGATCAAATTGGCCACATTCATTCCTTCATAAGAAAACAAGGGAATTCCAGAAAGACATCTACTTCTGCTTCATGGAATATGCAAAAGCTTTTGGCTGTGTGGATCACAACAAACTGGAAAATTCTTAAAGAAATGGGAATACCAAACCACTCTACATGCCGGCTGAGAAACCGATATAGTCAATAAAAAACAGAAATGGACATGGAACAATAGACAGCTTCAAAATTGGGAATGGAATATGACAAGGTGTATATTGTCACAATGCTTATTTAACTTATACACAGAGACATCATGCAAATGCCAGGCTAGATGAATTACAAGCTGAAATCAAGATTGTTGGGACATATATCTGACAACCTCAGATATGAAGATATTACTCTAATGGCGGAAAGGGAAGAACAACTAAAGTATCTCTTGATGAAAGTGAAAGAGGAGAGTGAAAAAGCTAACTTAAAACTCAACATTCAAACAGCTAAGGTCATGGCATCTGGTCTTGTCATGGCTAATAGACTGGGAAAAAGTGG
The DNA here is from genome assembly GCF_016772045.2 of Ovis aries. Taxonomy (NCBI): domain Eukaryota; kingdom Metazoa; phylum Chordata; class Mammalia; order Artiodactyla; family Bovidae; genus Ovis; species Ovis aries. Next base: position 19,629,618 of record NC_056055.1, read on the forward strand.
TAACAGTGACAGATTTTATTTTCTTGGGCTCCTAAATCACTGCAAATGGTGACTGCAGCCATGAAATTAAAAGACACTTGCTCCAAGGAAGAAAATCGATGAAAACCTAGATGGCATATTGAAAAGCATAGACATCATTGACAAAGATCCATAGAGTCAAAGTTATGTTTTTTTCCAGTCATCATGTATGTATGTGAGAGTTGGACCATGAAGATGACTGAGTGCTGAAGAATTGATGCTTTTGGACTGTAGTGTTGGAGAAGACTCTTGAGAGTCCTTTGGACTGCAAGGAGATCAAACCAGTCAATCCTAAAGAAAATCAACCCTGAATATTCATTGGAAGGACTGATGTTGAAGCTCAAGCTCCAATACTTTGACCATCTGATGCGAAGAGCTGACTCAATGCAAATGACCCTGATTCTAGGGAAGATTGAGGGCAGGAAAAGGGAGTACCAAAGGATGAGATGGTTAAATAACATGACTAACTCAATGGACATGAATTTAAGCAAACTCTGGGAGATGGTGAAAGACAAGGAATCCTGGAATAATACAGTTCATTGAGGTCACAAATGGTCAGACACTAGTGAGTGAACAATAACAAACTGGATTTAGGAAGTAAAAATAAAGAAGTGGGCAACAAATAATGCCTAATAATGTTTCTTATTAATAACCATTCATAGGTAAATTACCTTTATTTTTTCCTAGTTCCAAGTTTTGATATTATGTTCTCATGATTACTAAGAAAGCATGTCACTCAGATCTCATGTAGAACCAGACGTGAGAACCTAGCTATTTAATAGCCTACACCTACCACTGTGAACCCACTATCATTTTCTTGCAGGCTAATCCAAGTGCATGACTAAGCCAGGATGCAGGAGGTAATAGTGCTGTATCCTTCCTACCTAAGGCTTAAATTTTCCAGCAGGTAGCCTCTGCTAATGAACACCAATTGTCTGACTTTTTCACAACTTTTGAAGAATACTTCAATAGAGTCAAAGTTATGTTTTTTTTTCCAGTCGTCATGTATGGATGTGAGAGTTGGACCATGAAGATGACTGAGTGCTGAAGAATTGATGCTTTTGGACTGTAGTGTTGAGAAGACTCTTGAGAGTCCTTTGGACTGCAAGGAGATCAAACCAGTCAATCCTAAAGAAAATCAACCCTGAATATTCACTGGAATATTCTGCCCAAACTGCACAAACTATTCTTCCCTTTCTCCTTTCACAGGTATCTGATTGCAGTGTGGTCTAAAGACTCTTCTAGCCTACTTCCGTCCCCTTTCTTTATCCTTCACAATAATTTTCCCCAATAAATTTATTACACTTCTAATTCTACTTCTTGAGCACCCAGACTGACATATTTGATCCTTTCCATTATGTGATATTTATGTAAGGTATTCCACCTCTACTGATATTTTTTTATTTAACTGTTGAACTTATTTAAATGATGTGTGCTCTGTACCAAACTTGGTTTCACAACATGAACTTTTTTTTTACAACATGTATATAAATACAGTGAAAGTATTAATATTCAGGACAAAGAATATTACCAGGGAAATAGAGAGACATGTTGTAAAGATGAAATAGATGGTAAATCAAGATGACATGATGATTTTAAATATGCATGCACTTAATACATGAAATTAAAATACGCTTACTCCTTGGCAGGAAAGTTATGACCAACCTAGATAGCATATTTAAAAGCAGAGACATTACTTTGCCAACAAAGGTCCGTCTAGTCAAGGCTATGGTTTTTCCAGTGGTCATGTATGGATGTGAGAGTTGTACTGTGAAGAAAGCTGAGCTCCAGAAAACTGATGCTTTTGAAGTGTGGTGTTGCAGAAGACTCTTGAGAGTCCCCTGGACTGCAAAGAGATCCAACCAGTCCATTCTAAAGGAGATCTGCCCTAGGATTTCTTTGCAAGGAATGATGCTGAAGCTGAAACTCCAATACTTTGGCCACCTCATGCAAAGAGTTGACTCATTGGAAAAGACTCTGATGCTGGGAGGGATTGGGGGCAGGAGGAGAAGGGGACGACAGAGGATGAGATGGCTGGATGGCATCACTGACTCGATGGACATGAGTCTGAGTGAACTCTGGGAGCTGGTGATGGACAGGGAGGCCTGGCATGCTGCGATTCATGGGGTCACAAAGAGTTGGACATGACTGAGTGACAGAACTGAACTGATATAAAAATAAAAGAAAAATTTTACTTTTCTCAAGCACTCGGAGCTTTAAAAGAAGAATTAGGCAGATGAATACATAATGATGATACAAAATGTAAAACATTCTAAAAGTGATACAAACAGAATTTGAAAACTCAGCACAAAAGTATTCATGGTGGTAGAAGTCAACATAGACTCTCAGAAACTTCCTTTTAAAGTTGAATTCCTTGGTGGAACATGGGAAGATGGGTTTTTATGTTGTATTACTTACAGCAGTTCAATCCAGTCATTCAGTCTTGTCCAACTCTTTGCTACTGCATGGACTGCAGCAAGCCAGGCTTCCCTGTCCATCAACTCTCAGAGCTTGCTCAAACTCATGTCCATCGAGTCAGTGATGCCATCCATCTGTCTCATCCTCTGCCAATGCCTTCTCCTCCTGGCATCAATCCTTCCCAGCATCAAGCTATTTTCCAATGAGTCAGTTCTTTGAATCAGGTGGCCAAAGTATTGGAGCTTTAGCTTCAACGTCAGTCCTTCTAATGAATATTCATGACTAATTTCCTTTAGGATTGGCTGGTTTGTTCTCCTTGCAGTCCAAGAGACTCTCAAGAGTCTTGTCCAACACCACAGTTCAAAAGCATCATTTCTCTGGCACTCAGCTTTCTTTATGGTCCATCTCTCGCATCCATACATGACTACAGGGAAAACCATAGTTTTGACTAGATGGATCTTTGTTGGAAAAGTAATGTCTATGCTTTTTAATATGCTGTCTAAGTTGGTCATAGATTTTCTTCCAAGGAGCAAGCGTCTTTTGATTGCACGGCTGTATCACCATCTGCAGTGATTTTGGAGCCCAAGAAAATAAAGTCTGTCACTGTTTCCACTGTTTCACCATCTATTTGCATGGAGTGATGGGATTGGATGCCGTGATCTTTGTTTTTTGACTGTTGAATTTTAAGTCAGCTTTTTTTAACTCTCCTCTTTCACTTTTATTAAGAGGCTCTTCAGTTCCTCTTCTCTTTCTGCCATAAGGGTGATGTCATCTGCACATCTGAGTTATTAATATTTCTCCTGGTCATCTTGATTCCAGCTTGTGCTTCATCCAACTTGGCATTTCACATGGCATACTATGGATATAATTTAAATAAGCAGGGTGACAATATGCAGCCTTGACATACTTCCTTCCCAATTTGGAAAGAGTCTGTTGTTCCATGTCCAATGCTGTTGCTTTTTGACTTTCATATGGGTTTCTCAACTAACAGGAAAGGTGGTCTATATTTTTAAGAATTTTCCACAGTTTGTTGTTTGTTGTGATCCACACAGGGCAATGCTAGTTATAACAAGATAGATCCATAGAAATATATATATATATATAGTGACTAAAATGACATAGATATTTATTTTTCATTTATGTAACTATTTAATTCTGATGTTCCTGGCTGTTGGGGCATTCATTTGGAATTCACCTTTGCAGCTGGAGATGTGGGCATGTGATGCTGGAGATACAGTATGTAATGAATAGAAGGGCAAATGGAAATTGAGTGGGCAAGAAATAGTGTCTAATGCTACAACCTTTCAGGCACAGTTAGCTAAATATACTTTTCCTCTTTGAATGGTTTGAAGAGTAGATTTTATATAAGTGGGGTGTCTATCAAAGTAAGCCACTTAGATATCCTTCAAGAGAGAACTTGATGTTTCTAGCCAGAAGGAAAGGGGAAAGCAAGACCATGTATGGGGTATTTTTTTAGTGAGACCTAGAAATGATATGTCTCTTTTGCTCTCATTCTGTTGTCTGCGATCCAGTAACAAGAGTGACAAGGTATATCCAGCTATGTGGGAAGGAGGGAAAGAGTGTCCATGTGCCAGAGATGACAAGAAAACTCTTAACAGTCCCTTCCACACAGGTGAGAACATGTGTATGATGGTGACAACTGAGTTGTTAAAACTTCTTGGGAGATTTGCAGAAGTAAGAATTCAATATACTTGGAATATAAGGTTCAGGGTAAAATGAAAGATAATAAATGTAGTATATTTAGTAATTAAACTTCAATTTATGCAAAGCTTTTAAAGCTTATTTTATTCTGTTAATTTATATATATATAATTCAATCTATTTGGGGCATCTCATCTTATCTCTTGATCAATATTGCTATTTTTGTGACATTATTGTACTGTTCTAATTATTTCAGGAGCATTGCATTGCAAAGAGAGCTTTTTTGAGTAGGACTATTTGGTATAATTATTTCTTAATTACAAACAACTGTGTAGATTTAATCTAAAGCTAACCAATGTCTATAGTTAATCTGACCTTCATTTGTTCAGGGTTACTTCAAGAAGAAAATTTACATTCTAATGTTTTATTTATTCAGCAACACATGTCTCAAAAACAAAAACAAAAACAAAAACAAAACAGAGAGAGAGACTAAAAAAGCAGGATAGTAAAAGTTCTCTGGCAAAAAAAAAAAGAAAAAGAAAAAGAAAAAGTTCCATTCTTCCTAGGATATGTCTTCACATAGACTCTCTCTAACATGAAAAAAGGCAAAATGATTGTCTGAGGAAGCCTTACAAATAGCTGAGAAAAGAAGAGACACTAAAAGCAAAGGAGAAAGAAAAGATATACACATTTGCTTGCAGAGTTCCAAAGAATAGCAAGGAGATATAGGAATGCCTTCCTCATGATTATGTAAAGAAAGAGAGGAAAACAATATAATGGGAAAAACTAGAGATCTCTTCAAGAAAATTAGAGATACCAAGGAAACACTTCATGCAAAGATGTGCATAATAAAGGACAAAAGCAGTATAAACCTGACAGAAGCAGAAGCTACTAAGAGGTGGCAAGAACATATAGAAGCACTATACAAAAAAGATTTTCATGATCCAGATAACCAGGATGGTGTAATCACTCACCTAGAGCCAGACATCCTGGAATGCAAAGTCAAGTGGGCCTTAGGCAGCATCACTACAAATAAAGCTAGTGGACGTAATGAAATTCCAGCTGAGCTATTTCACCTCCAAGTACTAAAATATACTGTGAAAGTGCTGCAATCAATATGCGAACACATTTTGAAAAAGCAGTAGCTCAGGACTGGGAAAGGTTGGTTTTCATTCCAATCCCAAAGAAAGGCAATGCCAAAGAAAGTTCAAATTACTGCACAATTGAGTTCATCTCACACGCTAAAAAAGTATTGCTTGAAATTCTCTAAGCCAGGCTTCAACAATACATGAACTGAGAACTTCCAGATGTTCAAGCTGGATTTAGACATGGAAGAGGAACCAAAGATCAAACTGACAACATCCATTGGATCATAGAAAAAGCAAGAGAGTTCCAGAAAAAGCAACTACTTCTGCTTTATTGACTATGCCAAAGGCTTTGACTGTGTGGATCACAACAAACTGTGGAAAATTCAAGAGATGGGAATAACAGACCACCTTACCTCCTCCTGAGAAATCTGTATGCAGGTCAAGAAGCAACAGTTAGAACTGGACCTGGAACAACAGACTGGTTCTAAATTGTGAAAGGTGTACGTCAAGGCAGTTTATCATCACCCTGCGTATTTAACTTATATTCAGAGTATATCATGAGAAATGCCAGGCTGGATGAAGCACAAGCTGGAATCAAGATTGCCGGGAGAGATATCAATAACCTCAGATATGCAGATGACCCCAACCTTATGGCAGAAAGAAAAGAAGAGCTAAAGAGCCTCTTGATGAGAGGAAAAAGCTAGCTTAAAACTTAAAATTCAGAAAACTAAGATCATAGCATCCAGTTTCATCACTACATGGCGAATAGATGGGGAAACAATGGAAATAGTGACAGATTTCATTTTCCTGAGCTCCAAAATCACTGCAGATGGTGATTGCGGCCATGAAATTAAACAACATTTACTCCTTGGAAGAAAAGTTATGACCAACCTAGACAGCATATTAAAAAGCAGAGACATTACTTTGCCAACAAAGTCCATCTAGTGAAGGCTGAGGTTTTTCCAGTAGTCATGTATGGATGTGACAGTTGGATTATAAAGAAAGCTGAGTGGTGAAGAATTGGTGCTTTTGAGCTATGGTGTTGGAGACGACTCTTAAGAGTCCCTTGGACTGCAAGGAGATCCAACTAGTCAATCCTAAAAGTAATCAGTCCTAAATATTCATTGGAAGAACTGATATTGAAGCTAAAATTCCAAAACATTGGCCACCTGATGTGAAGAACTGACTCATTTGAAAAGACCCTGTTGCTGGGGAAGATTGAAGGAGGGCGAAGACGGGGATGACAGAGGATGAGATGGTTGGATGGCATCACCAATTCAATGTACATGAGTATGAGCAAGTTCGAGGAGTTGGTGATGGACAGGGAGGCCTGGCACACTGCAGTCCATGGGGTTGCAAAGAGCCAGACATGACTGAGTGACTGAACTGAACTTAACTGAACTGAAAATCACTGCCTATGATGACTACAGTCATGATATTAAAAGAAGCTTTCTTCTTGGAAGAAAAGTTCTGACCAATTTAGACAGCATATTAAAAAGCAGAGTCATTACTTTGCCAACAAAGGTTCATATAATTCAAAAACCAAAGTTTCTCAAGATGTACACTACATATAAGTTAAATAAGCAGGGTGACAATAGACAGCCTTGATGTACTCCTTTTCCTATTTGGAACTAGCCTGTTGTTTCATGTCCAGTTCTAACTGTTGCTTCCTGACATGCATACAGGTTTCTCAAGAGGTAGGTCAGGTGGTCTGGCATTCCCATATCTTTCAGAATTTTCTACAGTTTATTGTGATCCACACAGTCAAAGGCTTTGGCATAGTCAACAAAGCAGAAATAGATGTTTTCTGGAACTCTCTTGCTTTTTCAATTGTCCAGTGGATATTGGCAATTTGATCTCTGGTACCTCTGCCTTTTCTAAAACCAGCTTGAACATCTGGAAGTTCACAGTTCACGTACTGCTGAAGCCTGGCTTGGAGAACTTTGAGCTTTACTTTACTAGCGTGTGAGATGAGTGCAATTGTGTGGTAGTATGAGCATTCTTTGGCATTGCCTTTCTTTGGGATTGGAATGAAAACTGACCTTTTCCAGTCCTGTGGCCACTGCTGAGTTTTCCAAATTTGCTGGCATATTGAGTGCAGCACTTACAAGCATCATTTATCAGAGTTTGAAATAGCTCAACTGGAATTCCGTCATCTCCACTAGCTTTGTTCATAGTGATGCTTTCTAAGTCCCACTTGACTTCACATTCCAGGATGTCTGGCTCTAGGTGATTGATCACACCATCGTGCTTATATGGGTTGTGAAGCTCTTTTTTGTACAGTTTTTCCATGTATTCTTGCCACCTCTTCTTAATATCTTCTCCTGTTAGGTCGATACCATTTCTGTCCTTTATCGAGCCTATCTTTGCATGAAATGTTCCCTTGGTATCTCTAATTTTCTTGAAGAGATCTCTAGTCTTTCCCATTCTGTTCTTTTCCTGTATTTCTTTGCATTGATCACTGAGGAAGGTTTTCTTATCTCTCTTTCCTATTCTTTGGAACTCTGCATTCAAATGCGAATATCTTTCCTTTTCTCCTTTGCTTTTCACTTCTCTTCTTTTCACAGCTATTTGTAAGGCCTCTTCAGACAGTCATTTTGCTTGTATGCATTTCTTTTCCATGGGGATGGTCTTGATCCCTGTCTCCTGTACAACGTCACGAACCTCTGTCCATAGTTCATCAGTCACTCTATCAGATCTAGGCCCTTAAATCTATTTCTCACTTCCACTGTATCATCATAAGGGATTTGATTTAAATCATACCTGAATGGTCTAGTGCTTTTCCCTACTTGCTTCAATTTAAGTCTGAATTTGGCAATAAGGAGTTCATGATCTGAGCCACAGTCAGCTCCCAGTCTTGTGTTTGTTGACTGTATAGAGCTTCTCCATCTTTGGCTGCAAAGAATATAATCAGTCTGATTTCGGTGTTGACCATCTGGTGATGTCCATGTGTAGAGTCTTCTCTTGTGTTGTTGGAAGAAGGTGTTTTTTATGACCAGTGCATTTTCTTGGCAAAACTCTATTACCTTTTGCCCTGCTTCATTCCACATTCCAAGGCCAAATTTGCCTGTTACTCCAGGTGTTCCTACTTTTGCATTCCATTCCCCTATAATGTAAAGGACATCTTTTTGGGGTGTTAGTTCTAAAACGTCTTGTATGTCTGCATAGAACTGTTCAACTTCAGCTTCTTCAGCGTTACTGGTTGGAGCATAGGCTTGGATTACTGTGATGAATGGTTTTCCTTGGTAATGAACAGAGATCATTCCGTTTTTGAGATTGTATCCAAGTACTGCATTTTGGACTTTTTTTGACCATGATGGCTACTCCATCTCCTCTAAGGGATTCTTGCCTGCTGTAGTAGATATAATGACCATCTGAGTTAAATTCACCCATTCCAGTCCATTTTAGTTCTCTGATTCCTAGAATGTCAACGTTCACTCTTGCCATCTCCTGTTTGACCACTTCCAGTTTGCCTTGATTCATGGACCTGACATTCCAGGTTCCTATGCAATATTGCTCTTTCCAGCATCAGACCTTGCTTCTATCACCGGTCACATCCACAACTGAGTATTGTTTTTGCTTTAGCTCCATCCCTTCATTATTTCTAGAGTTATTTCTCTACTGATCTCCAATAGCATATTGGGCACCTACTGACCCAGCGAGTTCCCCTTTCAGTATCCTATCATTTTGCCTTTTCATACTGTTCATGGGGTTCTCAAGGCAAGAATGCTGAAGTGGTTTGCCATTCTCTTCTCCAGTGGACCACATTTTATCAGACATCTCCTCCATGAACCGTCCATCTTGGGTGGCCCCACACAGCTTGGCTTAGTTTTATTGAGTTAGGCTGTGGTCCATGTGATTATTTGTGTGCAGAATTAACTTGTCAACAGAGTGCTGTTCAGCTCCAGCAAGGAGGCTACATTTAAAGAACAATTTCTCCAGAATTTCAGCTCTCAATGAACATCAAAATACAAAGTTATTAAAATGTATAAGATATTTTAAATATATTATATATATATGGAGGAAAATAATTCTTGAAATAAAGGCTCCTTATTCCTATAACAAATGATGTAAAATTTAGCTTATGATATTTTAACATCTATCCAGGTTGCTCAGAGAAATATATATTTTTAGGTCCTTCTATATTTACAGCCATTGTTTCCAAAACAAATGGATGAGGCTGTTGTTTTTTATTAATGATGATAGTATATATACAGATTGTTACACAAAATGTGGCAAATATCAAAAGTTGCTATCATTATTGAAGAATTTTATTTATGTAGGTTTTTAAGTGAAGTTAAAGCGCTTGTCATGCAATTCTTTCCTAGTGTTCTTCACTTTGAAGAAGGCAATAAGGAAAAAGAAGCAGAACCCTAAAAGGAGAATAATCTCCACAAGAAAAATTTTGTTAATGTTATTGACCATAATTTTGATATTTATGACCAAATATTATCATATTGACCATGATGATATTTTGCCTGCAATGGCTCCCTATACTCACAATAACTTTACCATATTATAAGCTAGTTTAATAATCTTCATAAACAGTGTTTTTGTTTCTTATTCTTTCTCTACAATATCCTGTTTCAGCCCTAGTTGGAAATTTGAATATCTCAGTGTCCGTAATGAGAATCCAGGACTGCGAATCTGAGAGCACAGGCAAGTGTCAAAGTTTTCAACTTATATGTTATTATTCATCTAAGCAGTCCAAAGTTTTTGCAGGGGAATTTATGGAAGGCTTCACCTTCAGCTCCTCATTTGACAAGAAACAAAAGACACCTGCAGGGTTCTGCTTCTCACCGGGGTGACAAACACCCTTGCAGTGTCCTTGCCCACCAAAACAAAGCAGAAGGAAACAAAGAGCAGAGAATAAACAGGTCTACTTCAGCAACAGATGTCACCAGCAGAAACTGCTGTCATGTCAGTTGGCTATCTTCTGAGAGCCCACAAATGGAATTTTCCTCATATCAGCACTTACAGCACTAATGCATCTTGTCCGTTTTCCTGTTTGTTTCTCCCATGAGCTATAGATCTAAAGGCAAAATTAATGTCAGGTTCATCTCTGCACCCCCATTATTAAATATGGAGATACACAAATCTCACTAGATACTGAGTTTTTGTCTGAATGTGTGTAATGTGCTGTGTGCTCAGTTGTGTCTAACTCTTTATGGCCCCATGGACTGTAGCCTGCCAGCCTCCTTTGCCCATGGAATTTTTCAGGCAAAAAGACTGCAGTAGGGTGCCATTTTCTACTTCCAAGGATCTTCCCAACCCAGGGATTAAGCCCATGTCTGTCTCCTACTTTAGCAGGAGGATTCTTTAACACTAAGCACAACCTGGGAAGCCTGTCTGAATATGTGAGTTAAAGATTTAAAATCTTACTTTCTCCCAGCCATTCCAAAGTTAACTCTGATTCTCCAAGTTCTTTGTTTATAATGATTCTTGAGTCAGTCTGAAATTAAACTGAAATAAGGACAGTAATAAACTCATTCTTTAGAGGTGACTGTGTGAGCTAAGATTTGACACCATCTTGGTCCCTAGAGTCAGAACCCTCTCCTTCCTCACAAGTCTTCAAGACTCCTTTGATGCCTAACAAAGAGTCTGCAATGTTGTTTCAGCTAAACCAGTCTTGCTTAGATTGCACTTTCCTCCAAACATTTACAGCAGTCATAAGAGAAAAAAAAAAAAAAGGATCTGGCAGGTTGAGTTTTATACATGGCATGTAAGACTAAATAACAAAATACTAACCTAGGATTACAAAGGGCTTCTAAGAGAGTGAAGAAAAATAATATTAAGAAAGCAGTATGACAATGTATGGAACTTCCTGACAAGAAAGTAGAGCAAGAAAGGTGTGTGTCTAAACCATTTTTAAAAATAGAAAATGAGAGAAAGTAGATAAGACTGTTAACATTTATTGAGATATTTCACTGTTTTACATACATTGATTGATTGTATGTTAGTTGCTCAGTCGTGCCCAACTCTTTGTGACCCCATGGACTGCAATTCACCAGGTTCTTCCTCTGTCCATGAGATTTTCCAGGCAAGGATACTGAAGTGGGTTGCCATTTCCTCCTCCAGGGGATATTCCCAACCCAGGGATCGAACCTGGGTCTCCTGGCAGGCAAATTCTTTACAGACTGAGCTACAAGGGAAGCCACAATAACCTTATGAAGCACTATCATTACTAATAGTTTTATAGATGAGGATCCTAAGACACAGAGAAAATAAAACAATGACTTGCCTAATGATCACATAAACTGGACACACAAAGTCAAGAGATTAAGGTCCAGAGCCTGTGATTTCAACCTTAAAAACCTTGCCTCGTGCAGGGTTAATTCTGAGAAATGTATATTGCCAAAGGTAATGGTTAATGGTTTCCAGTCTGATCACAATCGCCAATGATAATAACACCGTTTCATTTGCTTCACTCAAATTTCAGCCACCCCTGTTTCAGTTGCTTCCCTAAAGAATACTGGTCAAACATGGTATGTAAGAATACCTCCTAAGCATCAGCATCACATTGCTGATGTGCACATTTCTCAAGTTCTGTTTCAACCAAAAGATATTGATTTTGTCAGGCTGTTTTGAAAAATACACCACCCTATTTCTTACAATGCCTGTTCCACCCTTTTTGTTCAGGTTATTCTTGATTAAATAGGTAGGCAATTTTCTTACAACTACCAATTTATATTCACTTTCCTCTTATTATACTCTTAATATATCCAATATATCATAGTCCTTAAAAAACTGTGTTCATCTTTGCATGTCCAAAGATTATAGTAGGTTCTCAATAGTTATTAGTACTTAAAAGAATGATTGGGAGATTAAGACTAAGATGTTTTACCAAATGTAAATCTTCCAGGATGTCATGAATCTCAAAGCTAGACAATCAGGTTTTGTACAGCGAGGAATTGTGGTCAATTTCCTGTACTAGAGCTTCATTGTAAGTCTAATTATTTTTGAATATGCCAAAGATATTTCTGAAAAATAAAGATTGTGTCAGTTTTATCCTATTTAGCAAAACTTTGCACAATATTAAAACCTGATTTTAGCATCAAAGCAGACAACTAATTAATAAAATGAGAAAATAAATTAACTAGATTTAATTGACAAAGGATTTTTAAAAATTAGCTGTTATTAGACATCATTTGGTTGAATTTATTCAGACGGTCAGCTTGTGGATCCCTGCATGAAGGCATAGAAATGTTCTGATGATGAATTGGTGCCCATAAACATACTTCACTTTCTAAAATAGGTGATATGTAAACATAAGATATTTCTTATACCTGTCAATAAAAGAAGGTACAGAATGAGATATTTTATTGTTCCCATTCTCATGTTACTTTCTTTTCCCCTTCAGACAAACATGAAGAAAAGCATAAAAATAAATCTATCCACAAAATGACTGGCTCACAGGATTCATTTTCACTGTAACCACAGTTCTCCATCTCAATATACTATACAAGGTAAACAAAGCAATAGGATATAGAAGTACCTGTGTAAATGTATTCTCCTATTTCCTCTACCTCGAGCTTCAATAAATCTGGGATATATAAAATTATTTCTATAATCAACTGAAAGAGCTAAAATGGAGCATATACCTTTCTTTAAAAAATGGCTTGATTTTTTCTGATTACAAAAGTAAAACATAGTTGAAAAATTCAGATAATACAAAGGAGTCTACAGTTGAAAGTAAGGTTGCTGGGCATGCTGGAGTGTGCTTGTAGTCCTAGTTTCTTGGAAGGCTGCGGCTAGAAGATCACTTGAGCCCAAGAGTTCTGGGCTGTGGGAATGCTATACCAATTGGGAGTTCACACTCAATTCAGCATCAGTTTGGTGACCTCTGTGAGTAAGGTTCACGAATGACACCAAAGGCATAAAACATCCACTGTTAATAGTATAATGTATCTACTTAAAATTCTTAATATCAGTTCAGTTCAGTTCAGTTCAGTGGCTCAGTCATGTCTGATTCCTTGAAACCCCATGGACTGCAGCATGCCAGGCTTCCCTGTCCATCACCAAATCCTGGAGCATGCTCATACTCACGTACATTAAGTCAGTGATGCCATCAAATCATCTTAGTCTCTGTCATCCCCTTTGCCTCCTGCCTTCAATCTTTCTCAGCATCAGGGTATTTTCCAATGACTTGGTTCTTCCCATCAGCTGGCCAAAGTATTGGAGTTTCAGCTTTAGCGTCAGTCTTTCCAATGAATATTCAGGACTGATTTCCTTTAGAACTGACTGGTTTGATCTCCTTGCAGTCCAAGGGACTCTCAAGAGTCTTCTCCAACACCACAGCTCAAAAGCATCAATTCTTCAGTGCTCAGCTTTCTTTATAGTTCAACACTCACATCCATATATGACTACTGGAAAAACCATAGCTTTGACTAGATGGACCTTTGTCAGCAAAGTAATGTCTCTGCTTTATAATGTGCTGTCTAGGTTGGTCACAGCTTTTCTTTCAAGCAATAAGTGTCTTTTAATTTCATGACTGCAGTCACCATCTGCAGTGATTTTGGAGCCCAAGAAAATGAAGTCTGCCACTGTTTCCACTGTTTCCCCATCTATTTGCCATGAAGTGTTGAGCCCAGATGCCATGATCTTAGTATTTTGACTATTGAGTTTTAAGCCAGCTTTTTCACTCTCCTCTTTCACTTTCATCAAGAGGCTCTTTAGTTCCTCTTTTCTTTCTGCCATAAGAGTGGTGTCATTTGCATATCTGAGGTTATCGATATTTCTCCTGGCAATCTTGATTCTCAGCTTGTGCTTCATTCAGCCTGGCATTTCACATGATGTACTCTGTATATAAGTTAAATAAGCAATGTATATAACTTAAATAAGCAATTTCGTGTTTTGAGCATTGACTTGGATTTCTGTAATATTGAATGGTTTACCTTGGAAATGAACAGAAATCGTTTTGTCATTTTTGAGGTTTTCCACAGCCTTGCAGGAGACATTCAGACACAAAAAGGCAGGTCTGGCTCAGTCTCTGTGGGGTCTCTTGGTCCTGGTGTACACAAGGTTTTGTTTGAACCCTCTGAGCATCTCTGTCAGGTATGTGGTTTTATTATAAATGAAATTTCACCCCTCCTACGCTTTTGTTGGGGCTTATCCTTTGCCCTTGTATGTGGGGATCTTTTTTTGGTGGGATCCAACATTCTCCTGGCAGAAAGTGAAGAATAACTAAAGAGCCTCTTGATGAAAGTGAAAGAGGAGAGTGAAAAAAGTTGGCTTAAAGCTCAACATTCAGAAAACTAAGATCATGGCATCTGGTCCCATCACTTCATGGCAAATGGACGGGGAAACAGTGGAAACAGTGGCTGACTTTATTTTTGAAAATGAAGTCGCTCAGTTGTGTCCGACTCATTGCGACCCCGTGGACTGTAGCCCGCTAGGCTCCTCTGTCCATGGGATTCTCCCAGCAAGAATACTGGAGTGGGTTGCCATTTCCTTCTCCAGGGCATCTTCCCAACCTAGGAATTGAACCCTGGTCTTCTGCATTGCAGGCCGACGCTTTATCCTCTGAGCCACCAGAGAACCTTAAAGGTTTCACACAGCGGGGCATCCGGCGCCACCCGCCAGGGCGAGTGCGGACACCCCACATGCGCCCGAGGATTCCCACCCTCCCCCAGGGACGCGGGGTGGTGGGGGGAGGTGGGGTGTCGCGTGCACGCACCGCACACGGCCACGGCCCACAGGACGACCGCCGGGTAGCCCCCTCCCAACGGCCGCGGCGACAGTGACCGTGGCCGCGCCACCCCGGCCCCTTGGGGGACAGCGGAGTCTGGGGGAGATGGGAGGCACCTCTCGACTCCCCACGGGCCCGACCTCCCCGACCCCAAGGCGGACGGGGGACCCCCACCAGGGATCTTTAAACCTCCGCGCCGGGACGCGGTACCTGGAAAGGGGGAGGCGGGCGAGGGGCACGCCGCGCCCCACGGGCCACCGCCCGGACGCCGACCACCGACCACCAACCACCGCGTCCCAGCCCCCGGCCGCGCGCAGGCCTCGGTGTTGCCGGCCCGTGACACACGGGGGGGCCCCCCGCCGTGCGCTGGTCGATCGCCGCCCGGAGGGCCCCGCCGGGCGCCAGAGAACCAGCCCCACCGTCCCCCCGAAACGGAGCAGAGCCCTCCCCACCGCCCCGCCCTCACACTCCCCCTGTACGGGCCCCGGCCCCGCCGGACCCCATCCTCTCCCCCAACCACCGCGGCGGGGGGGGCCCTACCCGCGCCCGCGTTCCCGGGCACCCTTACCCCCACCACCACGGAGGGCAGAGGGAAGGGGCTCCGACGGGAAGCTTTGCGCCAAGCGGGCAGGGGGTCGAGAGGCCGGGGAAACCGGACAGACCCAAGCCGCCAGGAGGCATGTGTGTGTGTGTGTGTGTGTGGTGGGGGGGGGGGGCGGTGGCGCTCTAAAATCACTGCAGATGGTGATTGCAGCCATGAAATTAAAAGACGCTTACTCCTTGGAAGAAAAGCTGTGACCAACATAGACAGCATATTAAAAAGCAGAGACATTACTTTGCCAACAAAGGTCCACCTAGTCAAGGCTATGGTTTTTCCAATGGCCATGTATGGATGTGAGAGATGCACTATAAAGAAAGCTGAGCACTTTTGAACTGTGGTGTTGGAGAACTCCAATACTTTGGCCACCTGATGTGAAGAGCTGACTCATTGGAAAAGACCCTGATGCTGGAAAAGTTTGAAGGCAGAAGGAGAAGGGGACGACAGAGGATGAGATGGTTGGATGGTATCACCAACTCCACGGACATGGGTTTGGGTGGACTCCCGGAGCTGGTGATGGACAGGGAGGCCTGGCATGCTGCGGTTCATGGGGTTGCAAACAGTTGGACACGACTGAGCGACTAAACTGACTAACTGACTGAACATTCTCCTGTTGATGGTTGTTCAGCAGTGAGCTGCAGTTTTGGAGTTCTTGCAGAAGATGAGTGAAAGTCTTTCTACTCCACCATCTTGTGCTTAACATACACATATTATAAATACATAAAACACATAAAATTTTATGAACACATAAAATATTTATTTTAAAATGAAACAAATCACTCTAGACCTACTCTCTGGAGCGTCTTTCTTTTTAATATACTGGTACTTCCTCTGTCAACGCTAGAGCATCTAGGTTCTTTTAACAGTTAAATACGATCTCATTGTCTAGGTAGACCTTGTTTTCTGTAACCACTGTTCCAGATTCTAATAAAGTTGAAGTGTGTGTGTATGTGTGAACTCATAAAAAAAAAAAAAGCTATATCCCTATAACCCAATTGATTAAATTATATTTAAAAAGTGATGATTTTGTCAAATTGTTTTCACAGAATTTTGTATGAATTTATATCAGTAATCAACATTAATGTAATTATTCTTATGTTCTTCAACTTCTGGAATTTTCCTGGCTATTTATATGGTTACTTTAATTCCAAATAAGTTTAACATTCAACTTCAAAATAATTCTTCTGTTCCTTATTACTTTACTGTTATTACATTTTCAAAAATAAAATGCAGATTAGAGTTAATAGCATTTCATAACCAGGAATCAGGTATGTCTATTAATCAAGGTTTTACTAATGTAGTGCAGTTAAATTCTTCTTTACATAAGAACTACACATATCTTATAATTCTATCATGTTGTGTTGATGTTATTGTGGCCATTATGCTACCATGAATAAACTGATTTCTTATTTTATATTTACATATTGTACACTATATGCATAATGCATAACATATATTTATTTGTGGGGGCTCCCCAGTGTCTCAGTGGTAAAGAATTCACTTTCCAATGCAGGAGACACGGGTTTGATCCCTAGGTCAGGGAAATCCTCTGTAGAAGAAAACGGCAACCCATGACAGTATTATTGCCTGGGAAATACCATGGACAGAGGAGCCTGGTGGGTTACATTCCATGTGGTCCCAAAAGAGTCAGACATGACTCTGAGACAAAAACAACAACAAATTTATTTGTAGTCAACAACCTTAACAAACTCTTATACTGTAAAATATATACATATATTTTGAAACATTATTTCAAGGTATAAAAGTCTCCAGGCTTCCTCCAAATAGTGTTACATTTGTCTCCTGATATTTATTAAACAATATGTTATAATAATATATACCAACAAATAAATATATAAAACAGTGTGTTTTTGCTAACTTGTGCTCTTCTTTAATGACACTGACTAATATTCAGAATGGTACATGGCATCAGTGAAGATTTTTCGTTTTTAATATTATATAATAAACTGATTAGTCTTATGTAATAAATTTTGAACTGTACTTAGCTGCATCAAATATTAAGATTTTAAACATGGTGTGCTGCTGTTCATGGGGTCACAAAAAGTCAGACACAACTTACTGACTGAGCAGTAGTCTGTGATTCCTTTTTATTATGTATTAGCTTCATATCTGTACCCATCTTTTTTGTTTCAATGTTCATGTGACATTTAAATACAAATACTGACATATGTATTTGTCTGATGATTTTCCAACTCCTCAAACTCCCCTTCCTCCATAATTTAGAAGAATTGTAGCCTAGTTTTACTAGTGGTTACTTTCACGACATTAAATTAAATTATTCTCAATATATAAGGATGAAGGAATAATTGAACCAGTTAGGGTTCAGGCAGGAAAGTAAAAGTTACAGTAAATGTTTGAAGTAGAGAGCTCTGAACAAAGGAATTTAGAGGTTTACACGGTACAGGAAGGGTGAGCAGGTAAAAGAGAGTGAAGCAACAGCAGATCATCTGAGTTGCTAACAACACCAAAGACTCTCCACCCTTAGTGGAGCCACACTCCAGGACCCCAGCTGCTTGCAGAACAGAAGTAGCAAGTTATAAGGACTTACTTGCAAAATGCTGTGGATTTTAAGAATAGCAGGAATGCTCCCACAAACTACTTCAGCTGCCCAGAGATTGTTCAGGTGATTGCAAGATCTTTCTGCCTGCTTTCAATAATTATTAATGACAATAAGGGCTTTTGTCTTTTGAGCAAGTTCCTCTCACTGATAGATGCTAATCCAGAAACAAACATAGAAAATGATTTTGGGACATTTATTTCTAAATTTCATCCCTGTGATAGAAAGAATAATGTAGAAGAGTCACAAATGGACAGTCAGCCCCAGAGAGTAAGGAACACTTTATATCAAAAATCTGTTACAATGAAGAATAAAATAATGCTGATGCCTTTCCCCCCTAACTACCTGGAATCCCTTTTCATCTTAGATTTTTATGGAAAGATTTACCCAAGCTATTATCAAAAAACTCCTTTTACATTATGTATTTTATATTTAAAAATGCATTGTATTAAATACATTATTTTGCTACCACAACTAACTTTATTATTATTATTTTTTAAGGTTTTGAATCCATCTTTGATTGGGCTTCCTAGGTGGCACTAGTGGTAAAGAACCTGGCCTGCCAAAGCAGGAGACATGAGACATGGGTTTGATCCCTTGGTTGAGAAGATCCCCTGGAGGAGGGCATGCAATATATTTCAGTATTCTTCCTGGAGAATCGCATGGACAGAGCAGCCTCGTAAGCTACAGTCCAAAGGGTTGCAAAGAGTTGGACTCAACTAAAGGGATTAGCATACCTGTACTTACATGTTGAGTGAGAAAGCTGCAATTTTTCATCTTGGGCTTCCCAGGTGTTACAGTGGTTAAGAATCTGCCTGCCAATGCAAGAGATGTGGGCTTGATCTCTGGGTTGGGAAGACCCCTTGGAGGAGGAAATGGCAACCCACTCCAGTATTCTTGCCTGAAAAATTCCATAGACAGAGGAATCTGGTGGGCTAAAGTCCATGTTGATTGAACACACATGTACTTTTAATTTGATTGGTTCTGTATTTTAGTATTCTATCACTTTACTTTTCCATTTCCAAGTAGTTTTTACTAAGACTAAATATGTGCTGACTGAAGTATATCTTCAGGTATATCTATTAAAATGTGTAGATTATTTTGTTAAGGATATTAGGTAATATTTACTCTAGATTTCTGTTGTCTGTTCTTCATATTTATAATTTCTAATTACACTTCAATCTTTTTCTCTTGCATGTTTATGCTGTAATTCTATATTATTGTAATTTTATCTCTTTTGTATGTCATTATTTCATTTCTTTTCAAAGATGTAAATTTTTGAATTTTAGACCTTTTACCTGTGATGATATCTATGTGATGGATATCTGCTTATAAAACATAGAAATCTACAAACTCAAAATAATGATATAGAGAAAGAATTGTATAAATATAATAAAATGTTTGCTGAGGAGTGATAATGTTAATATAAGTGATAATGTTAATACACTTGTTGACTCAATCTAGAAATGAAACTTTTCTAGATTTCAACTTTCCCCTTTATTTTTGTCCATTTTGAGAGATAGTATAGTTAATAGAAATAGAAAATAAAATAGGTGGTAGCTCACAGCTACTCACGGTTGAAAGGAGATAGCATAGGCAGGAACTTCATTAAGTATAGACCTTAAATCAAGTATATGTATTATACATAAACCCAATCTGAGTTGTATTAGATACAAAACCACTGAAAGAACTTTGATTCATATTTAAGGTAAAACTGGATGATAATATCTGCATTTAAATAATTTAATTGTAAAACATAGCTTTTAAAAAACATTTAAAAAGTGTTTAATGGTGGAATCAAAGCTCAAAGTTTTGGTTTACTAAAGTGAAAAAATACTGTTTATCAGTAGAAGCATTTTATTTTTTATCACCTGTTAAGAAAGATATAATGACTGTTTTAAAATTACTGACTGCAACTTCTTTAAAACATGAAATGGTATCTTTGCTGATAAAACTGAACCAGAAATAACAGCCTGCTCATCAAAAAACACTATTTTCTAGCATTAGTGAGTGAAATCTAGGGCAAGGACACTGACATAAATGTTAAAACAGGGTGTGCCAATTATACAAAATCTAAAAGGATTCTTCAATGAATATTTAAATTGTGAAACACTAATTTTCAGCAACTTTCAACCTACTGTTTTCCAACTGCTATCTATCCAGTACCTTTGTTATTTACATACGTGGTAGATTTCTGAGTTTGTTGTTCCTACATAAATACGGATGAGATTGATGGAGGGTGTATGCAGCATAGGAAGGTGAATGAGGAACATGATTAAATAAACCTTATGAATTTAAAAACTATCTCACATGGAAATGGATTAAACACACTGTTTATGCCCTTGCATGTAATTGTGAGATTTGAGAAAAAATAAATGTACAAGTGAATAAATTTTATAATTTGCTTTTTAAGGTTGCACAAGTGGAATTATCTCTTTAACAGCATTTAGTGATAAAGCGTGGAGAAGGCAATGGCACCCCACTCCAGTACTCTTGCTTGGAAAATCCCATGGACAGAGGAGCCTGGTAGGCTGCAGTCCAGGGGTCGCTAAGAGTCGGACGTGTAGGACGTGACTGAACGACTTCACTTTCACTTTTCACTTTCAGGCATTGCAGAAGGAAATGGCAACCCAGTCCAGTGTTCTTGCCTGGAGAATCCCAGGGACGGGGAAGCCTGGTGGGCTACCGTCTATGGGGTTGCACAGAGTCGAACACAACTGAAGCGACTTAGCACCAGCAGCAGTAATAAAGTGAATGGAAATGGGTGATTTATATATTTTTGATAAATAAATACTTATAATCCTCACATTAACATCAATGACTTCAATATGCCATCTACAAACAGTGACATGATAAAATAATATGGTTCTTTCATTAATTTTCCTTATGCCTACTGCCTAGTTGAATCTCAGTTTCTAAGGTAATCTTAGTTAAATATAGTTTGATATGTGGGGCATTTCTGTCCAGAGAACAGCTTCTGAATGATGCTTCCAAAGTTTTCTTCTAGCATATCTACTGTGATGTCTGACTTCCACTTGTTTCAAGAGTTTCACATTAATGTAGAAAGAGGTTTCAAATATCAATAAAGTAGGAGACTCTTCTAATATTATAGACTTCAAAGATGCTTACCTCATTGGAGTCTAAAACTCCAATCTTAATATCCTTGTTTCCAGTCTTATAAATAAGAAAATTCCCCTTAGTACTTCTCTTCCTGTCAAGTAGTTAAGACTCTGAGCTTCCAACACAGAGCTCTGTTCAATCCCTGGTCAGGGAACTAGATCCCACATGCCACAGCTAAGTGTTCCCATGCTGTAACTAAACCTGTGCACAGCCAAATAAATAAATACAAATGAAACTTTAAAAAAGAAAATTCCTGTTGATACTTAGACTTTTGTTTTGGTTTAAAATGTTTTCTTTTACAGTTTTAGTATGATCCATGTTGTTACCTTTGATGATAATTACAGTGAAGATCTATTTCTCTTTCTATGGAGGAGATAAATTAGATTTGTACATTATCTCTTACCAGCACCTAAAGAGTTGACCAGAGACAAAATCCAGATACACATATACTGAGTCCACTAAAAAACAATTAACTCCGAAGATTGTCAAAACTAAGTACAAGTCCCTTAGATATGAATGAATTCCATTCCAAAAACACGTTTGTTAAGTTCAATGTGTCTGAAAATCCAGTGAAGTTAGTATAGTTCGGTTCAGTTCAGTAGCTCAGCTATTTTCAACTCTTTGTGACCCAACAGACTGCAGCATGCCAGGCCTTCCTGTCCATCACCAACTCTGAGAATTTACTCAAACTCATATCCATTGAGTTGGTGATGCATCAAACCATCTCATCCTCTGTCATACCCTTCTCCTCCTGCCTTCAATCTTTCCCAGCATCAGGGTGTTTTCAAATGAGTCAGTTCTGCCCATCAGGTGGCCAAAGTATTGGAGGTTCAGCTTCAGCATCAGTTCTTCCAATGAATATTCAGAGGCCCAACTAATACAATCATCTATATTGTTCTATATATAAAACTTATGTATATTTAGAACTTATATTTATATAACATATATATAGGACTTATATTTATAAAACATATATATATATGTATACACATATATGCATACATATATGCTGGCTTAAAACAGCATTCAAAAAATTAAGATGATGGCATTCAGTCCCATCACTTAATGGCAAATAGATGGGAAACAATGGAAACAGTGACAGATTTTATTTTCTTGGGCTGCAAAATCACTGCAGATGGTGACTGCAGCCATGAAAATAAAAGACACTTGTTGCTCGGAAGAAATAAGCAGAGACATTGCTTTGCAGACAAAGGTCCACCTAGTCAAAGCTATGTTTTTTTCTGGTAGTCATGTATGGACCATAAAGAAGGCTGAGGGACAAAGAATTAACACTTTTGAGCTGTGGTGTTGGAGAAGCCTCTTGAGAGTCCCTTGAACTGCAAGGAAATCCAACCAGTCCATCCTAAAGGAAATCAGTCTTGAATATCAATTGGAAGGACTGATGATGAAGCTGAAGCTCCAATACTTTAGCCACCTGATGTGAAGAACTGACTCATTTGAAATGACCCTGATAATGGGAAAGATTGAAGGCAGGAGGAGAAGGGACGACAGAGGATTAGATGGTTGGATGGCATCACTGACTTAATGGACATGAGTTTGAGCAAGCTCTGGGAGTTATTTATAATCAGGGAAGTCTAGCATGCTGCTGTCCATGGGATCACAAAAAGTCAGACACCATTGAGTGACTGATCTGAACTGATATAATTCTATACTGTAACAGCTTTATAATACTTTTTATACAAATAACACATTAAAAAAATAAAGAAAAAAATTTAGCATTACAGGACAGTGCCTGAAAAGCACAGAAGTACTGTACAATAGCTGCCATACAGGGTCTGGCAGCAACCAAGAGTTACTGATTAAAGGAGGAAGAGGAAGTGAGAGATGGTAGAGTTAAAGGATCATTAGCAATAAGAGACAGAAGGCAAGCTTCAACTTCACTGATATGGATGGAATGCATGTTCATATCTTTGAAAGCCTGAAACTTGAAGTTTCATATATAGGTGAACTTGCTGTAGGCAATCATGTGAAAAAAGGAGTGGACTCCAAAAACTGAGCAATTCATTTCATAAATCACTGCAGGAGTTAACAAATAAACAGAGATGAACAATACAACAATTGAAAGGAAAAATACATTAGAAGGAATCAATAGCAGAATAACGAAGGCAGAAGAACAGATAAGTGATCTGGAAGACAGAATGGTGGAAATCACTGCCATGGAACAGGATAAAGAAAAAAGGAATAAAAAGAAATGAGGAGGGTTTCAGAGACCTTTGGGAAAACATTAAACACAACATTCACATTATAAGCATCCTGGAAGGAGAAGAGAGAGAAAGGGTCTGAGAAAATATTTGAAAAGATTATAATTGAAAACTTCCCTAACATGAGAAGGGAAATTTAAGTCCAGGAAGCACAGAAAGTCCCATACAGGATAAACTCAAGAAATAACACGCTGAGACACATATTACTCAAAGTGAAAAAAATTAAAAGTTAAAGAAAATATCAAAATCAACAAGGGAAAGGCAACAAATAACATACAATGGTACCCCTTATAGACTAAGCAGCTGACTTTTCAGCAGAAACTCTGCAGGTCAGAAGGAAGTGGAATGATATATATTAAGTGATGAAAGAGAAAACCCTACAACTAAAATAATCTACCTAGCAAGGCTCTCATTCAGATTTGATGGACAAATCAAAAGTTTTGCAGACAAGCAAAAACCAACAGAATTCAGTTCCATCAAAACAACTTTAAAACAAATCCTAAAGGAACTTTTTTAGGCAGAAAAGAGAAGGTCACAACTAGAATCAAAAAAATTATGAATGAAGCTCATCAGTAAAGGCAAGCACAAAGAAAGGTAGGAAATCATCCAACACAAATATGATACCGAAACCTTCAATTCATCTTGATGAGCATTTTAATTATCCCCCCCCCCTTTTTTTTTTTTTTTTGCTATTTCAGTAAAGCCATAATAAGCAATTACTTACAAGTCTTTCTGTGGGCATATGCTTATCTTTATCCTGCATAAATGCTAAAGAGTGTAACTATTGAGTTATATATTATATAAATGCTTAAACTTTAAAATAAACTACCAAAATGTTTGTCAAAGTAGTTGCACTAATTTACATTTCTAACAGAGAAGTATTGGAGTTCTAGGTACTCAGCAATCTAAGCATTTGATATTCCAGTTTTTATTCTTTTAACAATTCTTGTGGTAATGGAATATCTCATTGTCATTTTAATTAGCATTTTTCCAATAATAATTGATATTAGCCATTTGTTGTTATTCTTTTGTGAAATAGCTATTGAAGTTTGGGGAGATGTTTTCTTAGTATTGTTATGTGAATTCTTCAGATATTCTGGACATAAATCCTCTGTCTGATACATGTAATGCAAATAATTAATTCTAGTCTATGGTGTGCCTTTTAACTTTCTTAATACATTTCTTTTTGAGAAGATAGTATTTTCTTTAAATGAAATAAACTTCTTTGTGGGAAGGTTTCTTAAATATGAATTTATTGTATTGAGTAGATGTAGGATGAAACACACCTCTTTTACCTTCAGTCAGTTTTGGTAATCTGTTTCTCAGAGATTTTGTTTACTATAGTTAAGTATAGAACTTATGGATATAAAGTTGTTCATGATATTTCTTCATATTCTTCTAATGTCTTAAAGTATTGCAGTGCTGCTACTGCTGTCCTTCAGTTGTGTCTGACTCTGTGCAACCCCATAGACGGCAGCCCACCAGGCTCCCCATCCCTGGGATTGTCCAGGCAAGAACACTGGAGTGGGTTGCCATATTGTAGTGATACACACTTTCACTTTATAACGAAATTTCTCACTTCATTATGAGATTTCCACTTTACTTAGGGTTCAGAGAACTAGCTTTTGTCTTTGTAATTTTCTTTATTGTTCATGTGTTTTTATTTCATTGATTCCTAGTCTTTATCTATTTTCTTCTACTTAACTGATATAAATATTTTCATTTCTTACATAAATATTTAAAACTGTAATTTCCACACTAAGCAGAGCTTTAAACATTGATTCAATGAATTAAAAAATATTGTGTTTCCACTGTCATACAATTTGATATGTTGTGTTTGTACAGTCAACTCAAAGAATACTAAATTTTTTTTATGATTTCATTTGTGACCATGAAATATTTAGAAATGTGTTGTTTAATTCCAAATATCTATTCTATTTCCTCAAAGAGCATATATAGGTACACAAACACACATATGCATATGTTGTATGTATATATATACCTATATGTGTATATATGTATGCATATGTGTATATATATTCACATATGTGTATACATGTATACTCCAAGGATGCTGGGCTGACCCAGGAGTGATAGTAAGGAAGCCCAATTTTTCAGAAAGAATGAGTAGAATTAAGACAGCTAATTGTGAAATCTAAGGGAAAAGAACCTTCAAAATGAAAAGGGCTATTAAAAGAGACAAATTCTGCATTGTCAAGGAAGAATTAACATAAAAGTAAGGCTTCTGGTGTTGAATTTGACATCTGATTGGTTATCTCATAAAGCAGTGATCATTTGAGGTAATAAATCTTTTTTACTATGTCTTCCATCCTTCCTAATTCATTAAGTCTCCTGTCAACTGAAGGAGTAAGTTGCTCATGTACAAAGGGGTTCCTTAGCAATTGACCATCATTGCTCCTGAACTGTGATTAAGAGGTCTTGGCAACTCTGTCAGATAGGGGACATCTGTAAATGACCTAAAGGAATGAAAGAAAAATAGAGGAATATGACATTTAGGTACAATGCCTTTTCACTTGGTTTTCTTGAATCAGTAAAACGGGTGTATATTGTATGTGTGTGTATTTTGTAATCACAGAAATGCACAGCTTGCAGTTTGTAAAAGCAGTTGCGATTTAATCTTGGACTTCAGTCATTTTTCCCTTAGATAAAACTTTGTCACTAAATATTTTGCAGCTAACAGCCACAAGTGAAAAATTAATAAATAGAAATCTCAATTAAATAGAGCTGGGAAAGCAGAAGGGTGAGCTCTCATGCCCTGCAATGATAGCAGAGCCCAAAAAGAAGAATTCTCTTCCCTCCTAACAGGAACTCAGCCAATGAAAAGCTTTGGACACTTTACTGTAGCCCTTCCAACTTCCTTTTCTTCTCTAAGAAAGTGTTCTCCTCCCCTTGCTATGTGGGGACTTGCACATGGCTTCCCAAGTTGCAATTATATACTAATCCCAAATAAATCCATCTTTAATGGAGAAACAATTGGAAGTTGTTTGTTTCAGGTCAGTATAGCCAAAACAATAGTCTGTTAATACAGGCTATGGTGATGATGATAGTTCAGTCGCTAAGTCATGTCCGATTCTTGTGACCCAATGGACTGTAGTTGACTGTTAATCAGTAAAGCTTGCTTTTCACAAATAAAAAACACAGGCGTTAGAAAACTTGATCTAGATAAGTTAGTTAATTAAATTTCTGGGCTAATATGTTGTTGTTTTCTTCATTTTTATTTCATTGCTTTTATTTTAATTATGTTAAATATAGCCCAAGAGGAACGCAATTGAATCCCTGATGTCACTCCAAATATTTTCTGATAAACTAAACATTGCTAAGTAGTGTTTGAAAGCACATTTAAAATGATACTTATATTTACTAAGAGACATCTGAGATCAGATAATTTGTTGGGAGACAAAGAGGATTAGCCTAGGGGATAGTAGATATTTGTCTCTAAGGAAATAGTAGCTACAGGAATGAAATTATGAAATCAAACTGTGATTTTAATTGAAAGTGAGACAAGAGCATGCCTTTTTTTAATGAATTGTTATTTAGTATGACTGAGCTATCTTGTTAGGCTTTTATTTCAGTCCTATAACTGTACCTTTGTTATACAAATTCAAAACCAATTTATGAGGCAATTTAGATTAAGAAAAATTATATGTTGAAGATAACTACCTGGATATTTTGGGACACTAAACATTTCTGAACAGAAAGATATTTTTTCAAAACATGTAAAGTATGCATTCTTTGAGGCTTTCTGTTTAAATATGTGCATACATTAAATGAAAATGCTTCTACACATTTAACATCATTTTCCTTGCTGTAATAATTGAATGCTAAATTTTAACTTTTCAGATTTTGAGAAGTGTTTATTCTTTTCAATGTTAAATATTTAAATTGTCCACAGAATTGTATTGTCCTCAAAATTGATAGCCTCTTATCTAATTAATTCACTTTAATTTTGCTGCTCCAAATTCTCTAAAAGTTGAGTACCTAACATTAGAAAAGATAGAAAAAACAATATGAAAATTACTTAATTCATGAAAAAAAATAGTAAAATGAAACATAGGAAGAATGAAAGGACTGACAATATTCAGGTATAGTAGTGATGAAGGTTGTGTGTGTGTGTGTGTGTGTGTGTGTGTGTGTGTGTGTGTTAGTCACTCAGTTGTGTCTGACTCTTCAGACCCATGGACTGTAGCCTGCATGCTCCTTGTCCATGGAATTCTCAAGGCAAGAATATTGCAGTGGGTTGCCATTCCCTTCTCCAGGGGATCTTTCTGACCCAGGTATAGAACCCGGGTCTCCTGCACTGGTGACAGAGTCACCTGGGAAGCCCATATGATGGCTCTGCAAAGACATAAAATCTTTAGGCAACCTGTTAAATATAAGAGAATTAACATTTTTAATAGATGTGTTGTTTCATTTATGGATTTTCCTCCATTTTACAGGCAGGAAATCAAGGTACCCTGTGGCAGTTGTGATAAGAAAGGATTTAAATCGCAGTCAGCTTGACACCTGTGCTACTGCTCCAGTCACATCATAATGTGAGGATTGCTCCCTCCCCAGTCCTTCTCAATAGCCTTAATGTGACTCTCTTTGACATACAATGGTAGTTAATTAACAGAGTTACATGTTATATCAACACTTCACAGCTGTTGAAACCTCCTTGCCTGGAGGATTCCATGGATAGAGGAACCTAGTGGGCTGTAGTCCAATGGGTGGCAAAGAGCCAGATACTACTGAAGTGACAGCACCCATGCATACACTCACAGTTGTTAAAGACAGTTCTGGAAGCTCATTTTAACCTCTCAATTGCCTTGAAGTATTAGGCCTCAGAAGATTAAAGTGCTGAGAACATGAAAGTGACATATTGAATGCCACATGTCTAGAGCGTGACTGTAGAATATTTCTTAAATTGTGATCCTGAGGAAAATAGCTTGTTAACAGAGTAAAAACTCAAATGGCAACAACTTGATAAACAGCTGGCATGGTCTACATTAGGCCATTTGATCTGGTTGGTGTTTAGTGAAAGAACACATAGGTGTATAGACCAGAAAAATATCTACTTTTGGGAATGACCAGTGCAAATGTTTATTGCATGAAATAATGGAAGAAGTAGAAAGACAAAGGAGAAGGGAGGTCCCTAAAGTTGAATATAGGTAAGTCTAGTTGTCTGCAAAATTGTATCTGGATCTTGGTATGAAAACAAACAAACAAAACTATCTATAACTATATAGCAATTCCCTATTCCTCCTCAGTATATTCTCTCTTTCTTCCATTGTACAGAAAGTCACCAGACACAGCTCAAAACTTTTAATCGAATCCTCGGGTTGATGAAAGCAAAACAAATTGATTTAGTATTCACAGTTATAAACTGATAGCATCTCTTCAGATGCTTTGCACAAGACTCACTAGATCAATTTGTGGGGCTCAGTGTGAAATGAAAATACAAGGTTCTTTTATTTAAAAATTAATAAGAATTTCAGAAAGTGAGAGAAGAGCATTAAACTAATCATGAAGCCCTGAGTGACTATACAGATTGCATGTCCATGTAACTGACCCTGTTCTTGCATTAAGTCTTCTCTTATCAGGTTTCCCAGTGCACGTGTGCACACACACACACACACACACACACATACACTCTTCTTTGCATATTCCCATGCCCTGTTGAAGATGTATCATTAGTGTCAGAAGATTGCACATTTTACTAGTTAAAGAAAGCAAAGTTGCGTTCATATTTGCCATGCTAAGGATACAGAATCAAGAAAGGGAGTGTATAATTCTATTTCCCCATCACTCAGATTCAACTTAGAAGACACATATGTTGCTTTAATTTGTTATCTTCTTACAACCCAGGCACTGAAATTTACTTTGTTTGAATCTGTATTTTCCTGTTCAAGGTCACTGCTTTATTGGTAAAGTGAATGTGAAAGTGAAGTCGCTCAGTCCTGTCCGACTCTTTGCGACCCCATGGACTGTAGCCCGCCAGGCTCCTCCGTCCATGGGATTCTCCAGGCAAGAATACTGGAGTGGGTTGCCATTTCCTTCTCCATTTAAGGCCCTACTTATTTGTTGTCAGCAGAGATTACCGCTATCTTCAAATCTCCTGTCTCTAGAAACACACATGTTATTACTATGCTGTTCAAGAGAGGTTTTGATTCTTTCCAGTAACTACATTTCTGTGTATCTTGAAGGAAAGTCTTCTTGGAGAAGGGAAATTCAAAGGTATAGTACATGGAATTCCTGCAATGGTCCATTTTGATTTTCATTTTGAAAGCTAATGGATATGGTAAGATAAATAGTCTTAGCCTTCTATTACATTCTAATAAGCTTAAAAAAATAAAGATCATATTTAAAATCTCAGAAAATAAAATAAGGATCCTTTGCCACCTGAGGTGCAGAATGCTGAAAAGTTCATTTTTTCCATCATAATAAAAAGACAGCATCTCTGTCTTGTCATTATGAAAGCATCTCTTTTCATAATGACAGTGCTTTATTCAGAGAAAACAAAACAAAAATACATAATTGAACTACTAGAACAAATAGATTAGTTTATCACATTAGTAGGATACAGGATTAATATATAAAGTAATTGTTATATTAGTAATAAAAAATGGAAATTGAATAAAAGTGAACACTACTCTTAAAAGACATAAAATACCTAGATATAAATCAAGCAAAATATGTAAAATTTAAGATGCTGAAAATTAGAGTGCATGTATATACACACACACATATATAATAGTTTCATGGATTGATGATGATAAAAAGATATCAAGTCCTATAAAATTAATCTATAATTTCAACTTTGGTTTTATTGATTTTTTTCTATTGTTTGTCTATATTCTTTTTCATTTGTTTTACCTCTAAGATAAATAACTTCCTTCTGCCTATCTTGGGTTCTATTTGGTATTTGTTTTCTAATTTCTAAGAGAAAAGTTAGGTTATTATGAAATCATTTTTCTCTTTTTTGATAAAGGGATTTAGAAATATGTATTGTCAATATGTACTCATATGTATTAATATATATTTATTGTGTAATCCAATACTACTTTATTTTTGTTCCCCTGAAAATATATGACATTAAAATAAACATCACAGTATGGACTAAGTACATGAAAAAAATTAGGAAATCAATAGAAATTGATCTTTGGGAAACCAGATATTGAACTTATTAAACAGAATTTTAAAATTATTTTATATATATATATATATGTATATATATATGTTTAAAGAAGTAAGAAAATTTAGTAGTGATTTGTTATGAAACAGAAGATACCAGTGGAAAGAAAAATAGGAATTTTAAAAATAGAAATGCTGGAACTGAAATGTGCAACAACTAAAATTAAATATTAGCTAAAGGAGCACAGAAACTGATTTGAAATGGTAGAAGAAAGAGTCAGTGAACTTGAAAATTGGTCAGTTGTGATTATACAACTTAAGGAGAAGACTGAAAGGAAAACAGAGCCTCAAAGATCTGTGGGATGCTGTTAAATATCCAACATATGCATAAAATGAGTCACCAAGGAAAGATAAGAAAGAAAAAATATTTGAAAAAATAATATGTGAAAACTTTACAGATTTGGAGAAGATACAGTCATCTATACATCCAGAAGCTCAAATAAGATAAGCCCAAAGAGATCCACTCTGAGATACATCAAAATCAAATAGTTAAAAATTACAAAGAGAGAATCTTGAAAGTAGAGAGAGAAGTGTCTCTTCATTTCAGACATACAAATGATCTGCTGTGATGTTAAAGCTAACTAATCATCAGGGAACTCTGATCAACTAAAGGCCAGAAGGCAGTGGGACGCCACAGAGTGTTCAAAAGAAACTGTCAACCATGGATTCTGTATCTGTCAGAACTCTCCTTCAAAAATAAAGGAGATATCAAGACATTTTTAAATAAAACCTAGACTGAGACAGTTCACTACTATCTTAACTACCCTACAAAAAATAACAAAAGAATCCTTCAGAATGAAATAAAAATACAGTGATGGTATCTTGAATCTACATTAAGAAATAAAGAGCGCCAGGAAAGGTAAAAAAGTTACCAGGTAAATATAAAAGATGGTATAATTCACTTTTATATGTAAATTTTAATATCTAATTTAAAAGACAACATAAGGTAATAAACACAAATCTATGTTTATGAATACAAAATGTATAAATATGTAATTTCTGATCATAACAGTATAAAAGAAGGTGGGACATGGAGCTGTATAGGAAATAATTTATATGTTATTGAAAAGTGTGGTGTTAATTTTAACTAAATTATTATAAAGTAAGATGGTAATTGTATTCCCTAGAGGAATCACTAAGAAAAATTTATCAAAGATATATATAAAATAAATAGTAAGAATGATAAAATAGTAAATTAAAATCTATCACAAAATGAGGCAGCAGCAGAGGAAATGAGGAAAGCAGATATTAAGATATATAGAAAAATAAGGTAAAATGGCAGAACTAAATCTTCCCTAATCAGAAATAACAAGAAATATAAGTAATTTACACTTTTCAATTAAAATGCAGAGATTGGCAGAATGAATCTTTTAACATAGTGCTTGAAAGAGACACGTTTCATACTCGAAGACATAAATCAATTTTATGTGATGTGCGTGCATGCTCAGTCTCTTCAGTTGTGTCCAACTCTTTGTGACCCTATGGGCTGTAGCCCTCCCCCTCTCTCTACCCCCAGGCTCCTTGGTCTATGGGATTCTCCAGGCAAGAATCCTATCGTGGATTGCCATATCCTCCTTCAGGGTATCTTCCCTACCAAGGGATCAAACCCATGTCTCCTGTGTCTCCTGTGTGCAGGCAAATTTTTTACTTACTGAGCCCCCTGGGTAAATAGTTGGGGAAACAGTGGAAACAGTGGCTGACTTTATTTTGGGGGGCTCCAAAATCATTGCAGATGGTGATTGCAGCTATGAAATTAAAAGACGCTTACTCCTTGGAAGGAAAGTTATGACCAACCTAGACAGCATATTAAAAAGCAGAGACATTACTTTGCCTACAAAGCTCTGTCTAGTCAAGTCTATGGTTTTTCCAGTAGTCATGTATGGATGTGAGAGTTGGACTATAAAGACAGCTGAGTCCTGAAGAACTGATGCTTTCGAACTGTGGTTTTGGAGAAGCCTCTTGAGAGTCCCTTGGACTGCAAGGAGATCCAACCAGTCCATCCTAAAGGAGATCAGTCCTGGGTGTTCATTGGAAAGACTGATATTGAAGCTGAAACTCCAATATTTTGGCCACCTGTTGCAAAGAGCTGACTCGTTTGAAAAGACCCTGATTCTGGGAAAGATTGAAGGTAGGAGGAGAAAGGGACGACAGAGGATGAGATGGTTGGATGGCATCACTGACTCAATGGACATGAGTTTGGGTAAACTCTGGGAGTTGGTGATGAACAGGGAGGCCTGGCGTGCTCTGGTTCATGGGGTCTAAAAGAGTCAGACACGACTGAGCAACTGAACTGAACTGAACTAAACTGAGCCACTTGGGAAGCCCATTGCATGTGATACTTTTTCTTAATACCTTAATCTTCATTAAAGTTACTAAACAATTACCCAGATTTTACCTTAAATTTCTGAGAATCAGGGCAGTTATATCACATTTTCATTTCGATGCCTTAGAGATTTTTGAAGATTTTGATTAAATGAAATGAATGTGTTCTAGTTCAGAGAACTACATCTTCAATTGCTTGTTTAAATTAATGTTGATAACTTAAAAATACATCTCGACTATTGTGATCATGATAATGAGACTCCTTAAGGATAAGAATAAGCACTGGTGTCAGTTCAGTCATAATCTACATTTGTTAGAGACAAAGAAGGAAAGACATAAGGGGAAGAATGAGAAATAATGATTTTATTTCATGTTTGATGCAAAAGTAACATTAAGAAGGACACAAAGAAGTAAAAAGAAAATGATAGAAGTGTTGTCTTGCAATGTGGTGGTGATTGTCGCTAAGTCTTGTCTGACTCATGAGACCCCATGGACTGGAGCACACCAGTCTCCTCTACCCATGGGACTATATAGGCAAGAATACTGGAGTGGGTTGGCATTTTCTTCTCCAGGCATCTTCCCCACCTAGAGAGGGAACCGAGTGAACGTGGTCTCCTACACTGCAAGTGGATTCCTTACCGCTGAGCCACCAATAAAGTATATTTTAAAATATGTTTATTTTTTTCAAAAGGCCATGCTGGCACTGATCACTTATAAAATTATTAATACTAGTTTAAGACCAGACTAGATTTTACATGTGGGACCTTGACAGAAATGTTAGAAATGAAGAAGAAACAATAGTGACAGACTTTCCTTGGAAGGAAAATACTTGGTAAGTAATGTCCCTCAAGCTTTATTACTTGTCATAAAAACTTGAATAAGCATCAATGTTGTTGAACATTTGAGAGAGTCAGTTGAAGATAACATTTGGTAGAGTGTAAGGGACACATACAGAAGGATACAAATATTTAAATAAAATAACTTACCAGAATCTATTAATTATTCTTGTATAACATATGATCAACCATGACAAATTCAATATATCATATAGTTGCTTTGGGGACAATATGGTGTCAATATTACTGATTTAGATGAGTTAGTTTGAATTGTGAAGTTCTGAGTCCTTTGATGAGTTTATTTCATTGAGCACTCTTTTTTTAATATAAATTTATTTTAATTGGAGGTTAATTACTTTACAATATTGTATTGGTTTTGCCATACACCAACATGAATCTGCCACAGGTATACACGTGTTCCCCATCCTGAACACCCCTCACACCTCCCTTCCCATTACCATCCCTCTGGGTCATCCCAGTACACCAGCCCCAAACATCCAGTATCATGCATTGAACCTGGACTGGCAATTCATTTCATATATGATATTATTGAGCATTCTTTTCATGGTTAGAGTGAGGCCATTGAATTAGGTGAGCGAGTAAATGCTCACTTCATTTAATAACATGATACTGAACTAATGCTGTTTTGTTTTTGTTTTTTTTTAATGTTTTCCTTCTCAAATCTGGGCTATGTCTTCCCTTCACAGGGTTTTTGCAATCTCAAGGCTGAGTTAAGTTCATTCAGTTCAGTTGTTCAGTCGTGTTTGATTCTTTGCAACCCCATGGACTACAGCATGCCAGGCTTCCGGTCGATCACCAACTCCTGGGGCTTGCTCAAACTCATGTCCATTGAGTCAGTGATGCCATTCAACCATCTCATCCTTTGTTGTTCCCTTCTCCTCCTGCCTTTAATCTTTCCCAGAATTAGGGTCTTTTTCAATGAGACAGTCTTCCACATCAGGTGTTCAAAGTATTGGAGCTTCAGCATCAGTACTTGCAATTAATATTCAGGATTTATTTCCTTTAGTATTGACTGGTTTGATCTCCTTGCAGTCCAAGGGACTCTCAAAAGACTTCTCCAACACCATAGTTCAAAAGCATCAGTTCTTCGGTGCTCAGCCTTCTTCTCAACTCAGTAGTCATCCATACATGACTACTGAAAAAGCAATAGCTTTCATTATATGGACATTTGTTGGCAAAGTAATGTCTCTGCTTTTTAATATGCTGTCTATGTTGGTCACAGCTTTTCTTCCAAGGAGCAAGTGTCTTTTAATTTCATGGCTGAAGTCACCATCTGCAGTGATTTTGGAGCCTCCAAAATAAAGTCTGCCACTATGTTCATTGTTTCCCCATCTATTTGCCATGAAGTTATGAGACTGTGTGCCATGATCTTCATTTTCTGAATGTTAAGTTTTAAGCTAACTTTCACTCTTCTCTTTCACTTTCATCAAGAGGCTCTTTAGTTCTTTGCTTTCTGCCGTTTAAGGGTGGTATATTCTGCCTAACTGAGGTTACTGATATTTCTCCCAACAGTCTTGATTTTAGCTTGTGCTTCATCCAGCCCAGCATTTCGCATAATGTACTTGGCATGTAAGTTAAATAAGTAAGGTGACAATATATAGCCCTGACATACTCCTTTCCTAATTTGGAACCAGTCCATTGTTCTATATCCGGTTCTAAATGTTGCTTCTTGACTTGCATACAGATTTATCAGGAGGCAGGTAAGGTGGTGTTGTATTTCCACCTAATTAAGGATTTTCCACAGTTTGTTCTGATCCACATAGTCAAAGGCTCTAGTGTATCCACTGAAGCAGAAGTAGTTTTTTTTTTATGGAATCTTCTTGCTTTTTCTATGATCCTGTGGATGAGGGCAATTTGATCTCTGTTTCCTCTGCCTTTTTCTATATCCATCTTGAACATTTGGAAGTTCTAGGTTCATGTACTGTTGAAGACTAGCTTGCAGAATTTTCAGCATTACTTTCCTAGTGTGTGAGATGATAACAATTGTGCGGTAATTTGAACATTCTTTGGCATTGCCTGTCTTTGGGATTGGAATGAGAACTGACCTTTTTCAGTCCTGTGGCCACTGCTGAGTTTTCCAAATTTGCTGGCATATTGAGTCCAGCACTATAACAGTGTCATCTTTTAGGATTTGAAATAGTTCAGCTGGAATTCCGTCACCTCCATTAGCTTTGTTTGTAGTGACGCTTCATAAGGCCCACTTGACTTCAGACTCCAAGGTGTCTGATTCCTGGTGAGTGACCACACCATCGTGGGTCATTAAGATCTTTTTTGTACAATTATTCTGTGTTTTCTTTCTACCTTTTCTTAATATCTTCTGCTTCTGTTAGGTCCTTACAATTTCTGTCCTTTATTGTGCCCATCTTTGCATGAAATGTTCCCTTGGTATCTTTAATCTTCTTGAAGTCTTTAGTCTTTCCCATTCTATTGCTTTCCTCTAATTCTTTGCACTGATCACTGAGGAAGGCTTTCTTATCTCTCTTTGCTAGTCTTTGGAACTCTGCATTCAGATTAATATATCTCTCCTTTTCTCCTTTGCTTCTCTTCTTTTCTCAGCTATTTTTAAGGTCTTCTGAGACAACCATTTTGTCTTTTTGCATTTAGCTTTCTTCAGAATGGAGAAGGAAATGGCAATGGAAAAGGAAATGGAAAAGGAAATGGAAACCCACTCCAGTATTCTTGCCTGGAGAATCCCATGGACAGAGGAGCTTGGTGAGCTACAGTCCACAGGTCACAAAGAGTCGGACACGACTGAGCGACTTCACTTTCTTCAGAATAGTTATGATTACTGTCTCCTTTACAATGTCACAAACCTATGACCATAGTTCTTCAGTCACTCTATTTGATCTAATTCCTTGAATCTATTTCTCACTTCCACTGTATAATCTTAAGGAATTTGATTTAGGTCATACCTGAATGGTCTAGTGGTTTGCCCTATTTTCTTCAATTTAAGTCTGAATTTGGCAATGATGAGTTCATGATCTGAGCCACAGTCAGCTCCTGGTCTTGTGTTTACTGACGGTATAGATCTTCTCCATCTTTGGCTGCAAAGAATATAGTCAATCTGATTTCGGTGTTGACCATCTGATGATGTCCATGTGTAGAGTCTTCTCTCGTGTTGTTGGAACTGTGTGTTTGCTATCACCAGCACATTCTCCTGGCAAAACTCTGTTGCCTTTGCCCTACTTCATTTTGTACTCTGAGTCCAAACTTGCCTGTACTCCAGGTATCTCTTGACTTCCTACTTTTGAATTCTAGTCTCCCATGATGAAAAGGACATTCTTTTTTGATGTTAGTTTAAGCTTGAGTTCCATGATAATTTTAGTTTTCCAATCTGTAATGCTGGATTAACACACAACGATATTATCTCCTTTCTCAACTCATTGAATTAATAACTTGTCCAATACTCAGCTTTATTCTAAGTGTGCTCTTTACAAAACCCAGAACTATCTATTGTTTGTTTCAATTTACCTGTTTCAGGTGTGACGCTTCAGAAATTGTCTCTCATCCACCATGACCTATTTTTGACTGTAGCTATAAGACTAAAGACTGCCCTTAGCAATAATTTACTGAGAATGTTCTATGTGCCAAACACCATGCTAGATACTGAAAATATAGGGCAAACATGACCCACACAGTTCCTGAGCAATTATAATTTAGAGAAAGATACTGATAGGCTCCCAGGAAAGTGTAATGTTGTCAAGAATTTCACCTGATATAGATGATACAGGGAATAGAAACATATAGAAAAAGTATTTAACTAAACCACTGAGAAGGTGGATGAAGAAATCTTGGCAGTTATGAAAGCTACCTAGTGGAAATGACATCTAAGTGAGGCCTGAAGTATGAATAGTAATTAGCCAGATGGAATAAGTCATAAAAAATACATATACATAGGAAATAATATGCCTGAATGTCTGGAAGTAATAGAAAACATGAGATGTTAGAGGAACTGAATATAATTTTATGTGCTATAGCATTGTGTGTGTGTTTATGTGTGTGTGTGTTTATGTGTGTTTGCATGTATAAAGCCTACCCAGGGAAATACAAAGGTAAATGGAGACCAAATCAAAGTATTTGTTTATAAAAGTCACCTTTTGACATTGAAGCAAAATGTCTGATTGCTCACTTTATGGTACACTTCACAAATCTTTCTGCCAGAAATCATAACTACCACATTGAGTCTTGTTCCTTAATACCAGGATTCTAAGAGACCCCTATTCTCACTTTCTACAGAAAAGAAAGCTTGAAAAAGTTAACACTGTAATGTTTATGTAAAAAGAAAGTAAAGCAGAAAATTGGCAAGTACTCTCGGTTAATATTATCTGCTCCCTGTGTATTACTAACATGATTTCTCTGAGCAGCAGATATTAAGGAATAAAAATATGTTTTTTCAGGGTTTACTATGAAGTCAAATCACAGATTCAATTTCCAACAAGTTCAAGAATGTTCTGCTTAGCAAAATTAATTCTAGCAAAACATATGTCCATAATACATTAGAAAACATATATATGGCATCTGTTGTTGACTTATTTACTAGAAAATCACCTTCATTTACTGTTACACTGTGAGTTGAGTTATAGAACTAAATAAATGTTTAAACCTCTCTTCTGGGCTTCCTTTATAAACAGTTGTCTGAATTAGCCTTGTTTTTGGTGGGAATAGTCAGTCTTATCTGTTTAGACTTACTTATTTCTAAGGTGACTAACTCATTTTGAATTGATATATTCAAATAAATAAATTTTCTTCTTTCCACGATCCTGAAAAAAATCACATTTAAAAAATCTTTTTTTGATTTCTAACATTCTGGAAAATGGTCAAATTATTTTAAGTGTTTGTTTTGAGTTACTGCTGTTTTTTGAGAACAATAGACTAATTAGTAAAATCCTTAAAAAGGTAACACTGCTTTTCAAGGAGCAGTATAACTATTCAGTTCTATAATTTACTGTAGAAGCATACATTGTTGGTTAAGTAAAATTTACATATAGTGCATTTAATTAGTCCCCCAGACAAATTCAAGGTGTGGATTTTACTGATATAAATTTATTTTACTTAACTCTACGTGATTGTTAGGGTCTTAAATATTAGTTAGTCCATTTTTAAACACTGTGTTGAGGTAGTGTTTAAGTAATGTTGGTGGCTAAAATGAAAGATTTTTTTTAAATTTTTCAAAATTTTTAGCTTCTGAAATACAGAAGTACATAGTGAATATGAAAAAAATCCAAACCCTGTCGAAGCCCATCAACTAATGCACCCCTCCTGAAAAACATTAATAATTCATGGCCAATGAAGACCTATCTTTTGTAGTTGCCCTCCCTCCTGTGATTCTTTATTTCTTATATTCTCTTCATTGGGATAGCTTTTACTCAGAAGGGAAAAAAAAAAAAAAATCTGTTCTCTAAGACAGTGCTCAGTATTTTAAGTCTTCTCCCTGAAGATTTACAAATACGCATGGTTTTAGAAAGAGATCAGAGATCACTTCCCAAAGTACTCACCGGAGCAATAATTTAAGTGAAACACTTTCCTCCTCTATAATGGCTGGGAGGCAGTGTACTGTGGTAGGAAAACGCTAGGCTAGTTGTCAAGGGACAAGAGATCTTATTTCAGATCAAAAATAATAGAGTTTGCTTCTTTGCCTCAATACTTTTTTCTGTCTTTATCCTCCTCATGGGTTTTATTGGTGGAGGAGAATATTTCTAGCTGGTCAAAACAGATTCAAAAAGTTTAGTAGAAATATCTGCAAGTATTATAGTTTCCATATAGGTAAATTTGAACAAATAGATGCTGAGAGTTTTAATCTTGTCCTGATTAATTTTGAGGTGTTCAGGATAACTTTTTTACTGCTCTGAGGCATTCATTACAAGGTTAGCTTTTCTAGTCTAAATCCCTCATAGACATATGAGGGATGTGGTTGA
Organism: Ovis aries; assembly: GCF_016772045.2. NCBI lineage: Eukaryota > Metazoa > Chordata > Mammalia > Artiodactyla > Bovidae > Ovis > Ovis aries. The sequence goes on from NC_056055.1 coordinate 19,669,294, forward strand.
CAATTGAACTAAGTACTTTTATTTGTAAATGATTAAAATATATTCTTTTTAAGTTAAATAAAGAAGAGATTTACTGAAGTGACATTTTAAAAATCACTCAACTGATGGTTGAGGGGCAAGCTCAGAAAATGGACAAAACTACAGAAACACAAAAGTCTTGTCACAAAACCATTCTACCGAGGAAACCTGTGTGACTAAGAGAGACTAAAAGTTCAGACTGTACAACTGTCACTACTTTCCCTATAAAATGGTTGTTGTGGCTACCACTGCTTCATCTGCCTCAATCCATTCTTTCTACTTATCACTAGCGCCCAATTTGGAGTCCTGGTCAGATACAGGTGAGTATTAGAGTCTCAGTGATGCTTGAAGGGCTTCTGCTGAAATTATGTTGCCTAAAAACCATCAAGTCATGTGTTTCTCTTTCTAAAGAAGCAGTCCTGTTTGCATGATTATCATCTGAAAATACATTTTGTCTTTAATTTTGAGCTGCTAGTGACACATTAGGTCCAAAGTACAAAGATATTGAAATGAAATAGTTTGTAAGTTACTGAACAGCATTTACATTATAGGCTGGTATATAATTTATATAACTAATATCCAAAAACATGTAAGTTCTATATAGAAATTTGTTATAGAATGTACAATAGGAATTATACATTTTTTTATCTCAATAAAAGTAATAAGTCCATGAGCTGAAACATTCTTAGAAAATAGCATTTTTTTTCCATGTTGAATAGATAAGAATGTTATTTTGTCTTGCTCTCTTGTCAATATCTGCCTTAATGACAAGCCATTTTAATATATTCTAGGGTTAAATATAAAAAGAGATGTATTACTATATAATCCTAACATTCACTTATATAGTAAAATACATAAGTATTTTCTAAAGTTAAAAAAAAAGAAATATTTGAGCTTAACTCAAATTAACACAAGATGAGCAGATGCAGAAATAAAACTACAGTAATAGAAAAAAAAAACCCGATATTTTAAGAAATATTTGAGTTTAATGTCACATTAAATTTTAGGAAGATACAACTAGTAATTTCAAAAAATAAAATAAATTATTGGTATATAAAAGTGGTACTATTTTTTCTATATTCAAAATTGCAATATCATAATTCATCTCTTATTTAACATTGACTAAGCTGAGAAAAAGGAAAATATCTTCCCATTTCAATAGAATACATGTCTTTGAGCTGGGCTTTGACAGACTGGATTCTATTTGTGTGTCAGAAATGATTTTATTTTGTGACCTTGAACAAGCTGCTTAGGTTCACTGTCTCATAATTTTCCATAAGCATAATGAGTTTAGCATTACTTATTCCTCCATTCTGAAGACTGATCGAAGTGCTCTTTCAAAAAATGATGTATATTAATCTCATTAGTGTTATTTTTAATATTTCATGTCTTCTTCCTAGGATACTTGTGTGAAAATACTTCCACAAGACTTTCAAAGAAAGATCTACACTAATATCTGTGGTTATCATAAATGATAAGAATTGACTTTCATCGTGGAACTCATGTAATAAATAGTACAATCAATCACAAATGGTCTATTCAGAAATTTTGCTCATTAAATTAAACAGTTCATTTCCCAAATTTTGTGCTTCATAGAAATTGCTTTTCTGCCTAATCAATCCTGTCATCAACTGAGCAATTATCTTACCCATGGATATTCTAGATGTTTATCTGTCATGAGCTTTAGGTTTCCTTCTGTAGATTAAATATTGTAGTTAAAAAATGTATATTTCTGCAATCATATTTCTTTATAAAGAATCATTAAGAGTAACGACTTGTCCACTTAATTGTTTGGAGAACTTTCAATAAAGCAACTTATTTAATGTTATTTTCCTTTACAAAAGAATATAATATTGCTTCATTAATATTATAGTATCAGTCTTAGAATATATTTCATAACATTAAACATTTTGAAAGATATGTGGCCTGTAGAAAGGGTGAGGCCAAAAGTTATCAACACTGAAGTTTGATGTTGGCAATGGGGACACCTCTAAGCTCACTGATTATTACTTAAATTTAAAACATTAATAGGTTAACAACGTTTATTTTTTCAGGACTCTTGACAATATTTATATACAAATTGTCTAACTTGTTCTAGGTGGGAAAATGTTTCCTTTAAAATTCTTTTAGAATTTGAAGATTTCTTTACTTGTTAGATAGAGCCTGAAGTGAAATTCAGTTCTATTCTTGAATTCTGTATATCATTAACAGTATTTAATGGCATTCATTTGATGATTTTTGGGGGGAGAGGCTATTACTCAGCTTTATTTTACTCATGTGTAGCACATGATTGGAGAATCGATAAATAATAACTGCTTCAGTGGAGAATGATGGATATATTTATAGGTTTGCTTACAATTTACATGTTCTAGAGTCACTAAGAACCAACTTTCTTCCTTCACAATTTACCTCTATTATTCATATTTTAACATTCCTAGCATGGCTGACAATTAGCATACTAAAGCAGGAGAAAAATGAATCATCAGTCAGTTCAGTTCAGTTGCTCAGTTGTGTCTGACTCTTTGCGACCCCATGAATTGCAGCACGCCAGGCCTCCCTGTCCATCACCAACTCTCGGAGTTCACCCAGATTCACGTCCATTGAGTCAGTGATGCCATCCAGCCATCTCATCCTCTGTCATCCCCTTCTCCTGCTGCGCCCAATCCCTCCCAGCATCAGAGTCTTTTCCAATGAGTCAACTCTTCACATGAGGTGGCCAAAGTACTGGAATTTCAGCTTTAGCATCATTCCTTCCAAAGAACACCCAGGGTTGATCTCCTTCAGAACAGACTGGTTGGATCTCCTTGCAGTCCAAGGGACTCTCAAGAGTCTTCTCCAACACCACAGTTCAAAAGCATCAATTCTTCGGTGCTCAGCTTTCTTCACAGTCCAACGCTCACATCCATACATGACCACTGGAAAAACCATAGTGTTGAGTAGACAGATCTTTGTTGGCAAAGTACTGTCTCTGCTTTTCAATATACTGTCTAGGTTAGTCATACCTTTCCTTCCAAGGAGTAACCTTTTTTAAAAAATTAAAAATACCCACAACAGAATAAATTATCAATCACCACCCCCTCTCAAATTTTGGATATTTCTATTTCATGAGCAACTAATGTATCCTAGACATTTTATTTAAAAAATCATTTTATTTAATCCTCAAAACAGCCAAGTATATTGTACAAAGAGCTTGTTTTGTTTGAGAAGAAGGAGGGATTTGGCTAAATCACCAGTCACATAGCAAATAAGCGGCATAGATCAAACTAAACGTCAGAGCCATTTTACTCCAAACTCAAGGCTACTTTCAATTCTCTCTATTATTGGAGACTGGTAATCAATGCAACTTTATCAAGTCATTTGTCTTTTAAAATCAGGAGAAACATAAGAGAGGATAACTAAAAGAGAGCAAAGGTATATGGATAGACCTAAACCGGATTATAAAAACTTGCATGTCAATCTTAACACATTGACTAGGACCTTAGAGCTGAACTAAACTGAAAGTCTGACCAGCGTGTACAGCCTAAAGTCTAGAGGCTTTGCACTTCAATGACTGCCAGTGTGCATCCAGATAAACAACAGGGTAAAGAAAAGTGAGCAGTGTGTCCTGAATTTATAAATCAGGGAAAATTACCAAGTGAACTACCTAGCAACTCCTATCTCATTTCCTATTCAAATAACATTAAAATGAACCGTAAGAGAAACCTCATGTGTATGTGTGAAAAATAAGAAATATCATATTGGTTCAAAGCATGGTCATTGGAGATACAAGTTACTGGACCACTAATTGAATCCCATTGTGTCGCAGTATTTACTCTTTTACAAAATGAGGATAATATTAATAAAAAAAAATTGGAAGTGGCAAATACTAAATTAATTGTAGTTTTTTTAATCTTTTTGTCTTAATGCTCCTAACTTCTCCTTATGAGTTAAAAGTAAGTGACATGTACAGTTCAAAAATATGTGTAAGAAATGAGTGGAAAGGATATAGATGACTAGGTGATGGTAAAAGAGTTTATGGATTTACTTTTGCTAAATAACAATTATGGTTAGCACCAGCAGGAAAGAGAACTCCTTCTTATTTCTTGACTTCCAACAATAATAATATTTATGGCAGAGTTGTTGGGGGTTAAATGAGTAATGTAAAGTGTCGAACAATATTAATATTACTATTTTAATCATCATATTATTAACATTAAGACATACACTATAGGGGTGTTTGGAAATTCAAAGAGATAATATTAATAAATCTCTTAGCCTAGTGCCAAATAATAATTATATTAATAATGTTATTTCTGACATATGTACACAGTCAGACTAACAATGTCTCAACACACACCAGTTCCTCTGTGTTTAACTTTTTCATGTCTTCAAATCAGTAGACTGTTATTGATTGGTTTCAAAACTTACCCAATATTTCATGAAGTACTATCTGATAATTATGTTATGAGAGTAAAATAATGAAAATGTTTATCTAACATTTAGCAAAGTGGCCCCAAAGTCTCCAAATTGGGAACATGTAGTTTATATGGACATAAAATTTTCAAGTGAAATTGAATTTTTCCTTTTCTAATGGTGCTAGCATTAGTATTAACTTCCAAAGTTCAAACTGACCAGGTGCTTGTTCTCAGTTGTAGCTTCCAGGCTGGGTCTCTGTTGCCTTCTTGCACATTTCTTCCTTGAAAATCCTCTGAGGAGAGTAAGAAATCATACTTTTCAACATAGATAGCTTCAACTCTGGCAAGATTTATTTCCCAAATTGCAGTGAAATAGCATTACTAAAAACTTCATTTTAAAACACTCCATATATGATATGGAGTGGGAGGTGGGAGGGGGATTCAGGATTGGGAGCTTGTATACACCCATAATGGATTCGTGTCAATGTATGGCAAAAACAATACAGTATTGTAAAGTAAAATAAAGTAAAAAAACCAACAACAACAACAACAAAAAAAAACCACTCCATATAAACCCCTGAGGAGTGAGTTTTAAACAGGAGAGCAAAAATAAACAAATGGGACCTAAATTAAAATTAAAGCCTTTTGCATTTCGAAGGAAACCAATAATATGAAAGACATAATAAATGTGAGAAAATAAGTGCAAATGATATAACTGATAATGTGTTAATACTCCAAACATATAAATAACTCATACAACTAAATATCAAAAAACAAGCTGATTAAAAGTTGGGCAGATGGCCTGAATAGACATTTTTCCAAAGAAGATATATAGATGACTAACAAACAAATGAAAAGATGCCCAACATTATTAATCACCAGAGAAATACAAATCAAAATCACAATGAGATATCACCTCATACTTGTCAGAATAGCTATCATCAAAATATCTAGGACTTTCTATGTGGTCCAGTGGTTAAGAATCTTCCTGCTAATGCCAGAGAAATGAGTTCGATCACTGGCCCAGGATCACTTGCTGCTGAGCAACTAATCCCAGGGACCACAACTACTAAGAGCCTATGAATCACAACTACTGAAGTCCACACACCCTAGAGCCTGTGGTCAGTATCAAGAAAAGCCACCACAATGAGAAGCCTTCATATTGCAACTGGAGAAATCCCATGTGCAGCAACAAAGACCCACTGCACCTCAAAATAAATAAATGAATAAATCTTTTTAAAAAATTCTATAAATAAGAAATGTTGGAGAGGATGTGAAGAAAAGGGAACTCTTGTACAGTGTCAGCAAGAATGTAAAGGTTCAGCCACTATGGAAAACACTATGAAGGTTACTCCAAAAATTAAAAATAGAATTATCATGTGATCCAGAAACTCTATTCCTGGGTATTAAAAAAAAATCACTAATTTGAAGATGCATGCACACCAATGATCATAGCAGCAGCATTTACACTAGCTAAGATATTGAAGCAACTCAGGTGTCCACTAACAGATAAATGGATAAAGAAGATGTGATACCTATAATGGAAATATATTCAGCCATGAAAAAGAATGAAATTCTGACATTTGCAACAACACATGGACGGAGGAGCCTGGTAGGCTGCAGTCCATGGGGTTGCAAAGAGTCGGACACAACTGAATGACTTGCCTTTCACTTTTCATTTTCATGCATTGGAGAAGGAAATGGCAACCCACTTCAGTGTTCTTGCTTGGAGAATCCCAGGGACAGGGGAATCTGATGGGCTTATGTCTATGGGTCGCACAGAGTCGGACATGACTGATGTGACTTAGCAGCAGCAGCAGCAGATAGACCTAGAGAGTATTATGCTTAGTGAAATAAATCAGAGTAAGACAAATATTGTATGTTATCACTTATATGTGGAAACTAAAAAATACAAAACAAATGGATGTATATAACAAAACAGAAAAAGACTCATAGATGTAGAAAAAGAAACTAGTGGATCCCAGTGGGGAAAGGGAAGGTGGGAGGGGCAAGATAGGGGTATGGGATTAAGAGATATAAACTAACACGTATAAAATAGATAAGCAACAAGTGCAGCATAGGTACTGTACAGCAACAACACTACAGCACCATTATTTTGTACTAACATTAAATGGAATATAATCTGCAAAATATTGAATCACTATGCCATAAACCTGAGACAAATAGGATATTGTCCATCAACTATACTTAAATAAATAAAGAGGATGGGAGTAAGTTGAAAGTATACCAACTACAACCTCCATGGGATATATTGAGTTTACTGTCTGAATCTTCCTTCAAGAAGGGAAGTACAGTCAGTTATTACTGTCCAACTATAGTGCCTTCAAGATCCTCTTCAGTTTAAGCTGAGATTACACCATCCAGAGGCAGCCCCAGTCAGCACCTGAGAAAAACAGGGATCCCTCATGGGAAACTTTTACTTGGGAGTTCCCCGTTGGGTTGGCCAACACTTCCTCAGATCTGTATCATGATCCAGATTATAGTCTGAAGCTCTCCCTGCCCAGTTCTGCTTCTTCTAACATCCCCTATCAGATCTGCATCAAAGTCTAGAGGCTTTCTCTGCTTAACTCAGCTGCTTTCCCCTTTTACAATTTTCCCCTGCAATGATTTACAGTAAGTCACTTGTATTCCAAGTTCCTTCTCAAAGTCTGCTTCTGAGAGGACCAGTCAACATACCTTCTCTGTCCAGTCATTATTCCAAGGGTTTAACACTCAGTTCTTATCCCCGCACTCAAAGGCAATACTGTTTTGACCCCGCTTATTACAGGGGCTTCCCTGTAATTTATTATAGGGGCTTTCCTGGTGGCTCAGACAGTAAAGAGTCTCCCTAGAGACTGAAGGAGACCTGAAGGAGACCCAGGTTTGATTTCTGGGTCAAGAAGATCCCCTGGAGAAGGAACTAGCAACCCATTCTAGTGTTCTTGCCTGGAAAATCCCATGGGTTGCAGAGCCTGGCAGGCTACAGTCCATGGGGTCGCAAAGAGTCAGACACGACTGAGTGACTTGACTTTCATTTATTACTATGGTGCTTTTCTGCTCACTGTTCTCCAGGCAAGCAAGCCCCCTTGGCTTTTCTTCAAACAATCAAAGACATTCCTGCTGCAGAACTTCACCTTCCCCCTGATTGGAAAGCTCTTATACTCTTAGCTAAGATTTGCATCATATCGTGCCTTACTATCACTCAGGTCTCTGATTAAATATCACATTCTTTAGTTTTGTCTGGATCATTTTTTAAAAAAAAAATACTCCTTCACTCCATCATCAATAAATTTATTTCTTTAGTCTTAATAACATTATTAGCATTTAAAATGTTATTACTAACATGTTTGTTTATTGAATGTCTTGCTCCCAAGAGATTAGCCTTTGCTCTTTTGTCTATCACTGCCTCTCTAGAGTTGTGGAGAATGTTTGACAGAAGCAAATTAGGTAAGTCGTATTTACTAATTTAATAATTAAATGAATTATTTTCAGTTTTGAGACTTAATTTCAATAACAACAACAAAAACTATGTGTCTTAGAGAAGCTGTATAATGTCTCTAAGGTAAGGTGGTTTTTCTATTTGCTAAGAACAGTGATCACTACCTCACAGCAATTTATAAGCATTACATAAAATGACATGAAAGTGAAATATACTTGATGCTCAGTAGGCCCTCAAAGTAGGGAAAACCACTAGGGCATTCAGGCATGCTGTAATTCAAATCTTTATCATTATACAGTGGAAGTGGCAAATATAGATTCAAGGGATTAGATCTGATAGACAGAGTGTCCGAAGAACTATGGATGCAGGTTTGTAACAGTACATGATTCAGTGACTAGAACCATCCCCCCCAAAAGAAATGCATGAAGACAAAATGGTATTCTGAGAGGGCCTCCCAAATAGCTGGGAAAAGAAAAAAAATGAAAAGCAAAGGAAAAAGGGAAAGAATGCAGAGTTTCAAAGAATATCAAGGAGAGATAAGAAAGCCTTCTTAAGTGAACAATGCAAAAAAATAGAGGAAAACGATAGAATGGGGAAGACTAGAGATCACTTCAAGAAAATTAGAGATACCAAGAGAATATTTCTTGCAAAGATGGGTACAATAAAGGGCAGAAAACAAAAGGACCTAACACAAGCAGAAGAGATTAAGAAGAGGTGGCAAGAATACACGGAAGAACTGTACAAAAAAGATATTTATGACCCAGATAACCATGATGGTGTGGTCACTCATCTAGAACCAGACATCCTGGAGTGTGAAGTCAAATGGGGCTTAGGAGGCATCACTACAAACAAAGCTAGTGGAGATGATGGAATTCAGGTGGAGCTATTTCAAATCCTAAAAGATGGTCCTGCTAAAGTGCTACACCATATGCCAGCAAATTAGGAAAACTCAGCAGTGGCCACAGGACTTGAAAAGGTCAGTACACATTCCAATCCAAAATAAGGGTAATGCCAGAGACTGCTCAAACTACTGTATAATAGCGCTCATTTCAACAACCTGCAAGGCAATGCTCAAAATCCTTTAAGCTAGGCTTCAACAGTACATGAACCAACTTTCAGATGTACAATCTGGGTTTAGAAAAGGCAAAGGAACAAGATATCAAATTGCCAACATCTGTTGAATCATAGAACAAGCAAGAGAGTTTCAGAAAAACACTTAACTCTGCTTCATTGACTACGTGATTATATTCTTTGCAGCCAAAGATGGACAAGCTCTATACAGTGAACAAAAACAAGACCAGGAGCTGACTGTGCCTCAGATCATGAACACTTTATTACCAAATTCAAACTCAAATTGAAGAAAGTAGGGAAAACTGCTAGACCATTCAGGTATGACCTAAATCAGATCCCTTATGATTATACAGTGGAAGTGAGAAATAGATTAAAGGGCCTAGATCTGATAGATAGAGTGCCTGATGAACTATGAAATGAGTTTCGTGACATTGTACAGGAGACAGGGATCAAGACCATCCCCATGGAAAAGAAATGCAAAAAAGCAAAATGGCTGTCTGGGGAGGCCTTACAAATAGCTGTGAAAAGCAGAGAGGTGAAAAGCAAAGGAGAAAAGGAAAGATATAAGCATCTGAATGCAGAGTTCCAGAGAATAGCAAAAAGAAATAAAGCCTTCTTCAGTGATCAATGCAAAGAAATAGAGGAAAAGAACAGAATGGAAAAGAGTAGAGATCTCTTCAAGAAAATTAGAGATACCAAGGGAACATTTCTTGCAAAGATGGGCTCGATAAAGTACAGAAATGGTATGGACCTAACAGAAGGAGAAGATATTAAGAAGAGGTGGCAAGAATACACAGAAGAACTGTACAAAAAGATCTTCACGACCCAGATAATCATGATGGTGGTGTGATCACTAATCTAGAGCCAGACATCCTGTAATGTGAAGTCAAGTGGGTGTTAGAAAGCATCACTACGAACAAAGCTAGTGGACGTGATGGCATTTCAGTTGAGCTGTTTCAAATCCTGACAGATGATGCTGTGAAAGTGCTGCACTCAATATGCCAGCACAGTGGGAAAACTCTGCAGTGGCCGCAGGACTGGCAAAGGTCAGTTTTCATTCCAATCCCAAAGAAAGGCAATGCCAAAGAATATTCAAACTACTGCACAATTGCACTCATCTCACATGCTAGTTAAAGTAATGCTCAAAATTCTCCAAGCCAGGCTTCAGCAATATGAGAACCATGAACTTCCTGATGTTCAAGCTGGTTTTCGAAAAGGCAGAGGAAGCAGAGATCAAATTGCCAACATCTGCTGGATCATGGAAAAGGAAGAGAGTTCCAGAAAAACATCTATTTCTGCTTTATTGACTATGCCAAAGCCTTTGACTGTGTGGATCCCAATAAACTGTGGAAAATTCTGAAAGAGATGGGAATACCAGACCACCTGACCTGCCTCTTGAGTAATCTGTATGCAGGTCAGGAAGCAACAGTTAGAAGTGGACATGGAACAACAGACTGGTTCCAAATAGGAAAAAGAGTACATCAAGGCTGTATATTGTCACCCTGCTTATTTAACTTACATGCAGAGTCCATCATAAGAAACGTTGAACTGGGAGAAACACAAGCTAGAATCAAGATTGCTGGGAGAAATATCATTAACCTCAGATATGTGGATGACATCACCCTTATGGCAGAAAGTGAAGAGGAACTAAAAAGCCTCTTGATGAAAGTGAAAGTGAAGAGTGAAAAAAGTTGGCTTAAAGCTCAACATTCAGAAAACGAAGATCACGGCAACTGGTCTCATCACTACATGGGAAATAGATGGGGAAACAGTGGAAACAGTGTCAGACTTTATTTTTCTGGGCTCCAAAATGACTGCAGCCATGAGATTAAAAGATGCTTATTCCTTGGAAGAAAAGTTATGACCAACCTAGATAGCATATTCAAAAGCAGAGACTTTGCTTTGCCGACTAAGATCCGTCTAGTCAAGGCTATGGTTTTTCCTATGGTCATGTATGGATGTGAGAGTTGGACTGTGAAGAAGGCTGAGCACTGAAGAATTGAGGCTTTTGAACTGTGGTGTTGGAGAAGACTCTTGAGAGTCCCTTGGACTGCAAGGAGATCCAACCAGTCCATTCTGAAGGAGATCAGCCCTGGGATTTCTTTGGAGGGGATGATGCTAAAGCTGAAACTCCAGTACCTTGGGCACCTCATGTGAAGAGTTGACTCATTGGAAAAGACCCTGATGCTGGGACGGATTGGGGGCAGGAGAAGAAGGGGACGACAGAGGATGAGATGGCTGGATGGCATCACTAACTCGATGGACATGAGTCTGAGTGAACTCCAGGAGTTGGTGATGGACAGGAAGGCCTAGCGTGCTGCAATTCATGGTGTCGCAAAGAATCAGACACGGCTGAGCACCTGAACTGAACTGAACTGAAAGCTTTTGACTCTGTGTGTCGCAACAAACTGTGGTAAATTCTTCAAGAGATGGGAATATCAGACCACCTTACCTGCCTCATGAGAAACTTGTATGTAGGTGAAAAAGGAATAGTTAGAACTAGACATGGAAAAATAGACTAGTTCTAAATTAGGAAAGGAGTAGGTCAAGGCATTATATTGTCACACTGCTTATTTAACTCTTATGCAGAGTACATCATGTGAAATGCTGGGATGGATGAAGCACAAGCTGGAATCAAGATTGCTGGGAGCAATATCAACAATCACGGATATGTAGATGACATAACCCTAATGGCTGAAAGTGAAGAGAACTAGATTGTGAATGAGCAGAATGAAAAAGTTGGCTTAAAACTCAACAGTCAAGAAACTAAGATCATGGCATCAGGTCTTATCAATTTATGGCAAACAGATAGGGAAACAATGACAGACTTTATTTACTTGGGTTCCAAAATCTCTGCAGATGGTGATTGCAGCCATGAAATTAAAAAAAAGACACTTGCTCCTTGGAAGAAAACTATGACAAAGCTAGACAGCATATTAGAAAGCAGAGACATCATTCTGCTGACAAACGTCAATCTAGTTAAAGCTATGGTTTTTCTAGTAGTCATATAAGGATGTGAGATTTGGACCATAAAGAAGGCTGAGTGGTGAAGAATTGAGGCTTTTGAACTGTGGTGCTGGAGAAGACTCTTGAGAGTCCCTTGGGCTGCAAGGAGATCCAACCAGTCCATCCTAAAGGAGATCAGACCTAGGTGTTCATTGGAAGGACTGCTGTTTGAAGCTGAAACTCCAATACTTTGGCCACCTGATGCAAAGATCTGACTCATTTGAAAAGACTCTGATGCTGGAAAAGATTGAGGGCAAGAGGAGAATGGGACGACAGAGGATGAGATGGTTGGATGGCATCACTGACTCAAAGGACATGAGTTTGAGTGAACTCTGGGAGTTGGTGATGGACAGGGAGTCTTGGTGCGCTGAGTTCATGGAGTCAAAAAGAGTCAGACACAACTGAGCGACTGAACTGAACTGAACTGAAGGCACAGGGGTGACTAGAGACTATTTACCCACAAAATGGAAAAGGCAGTAGATAGTACAAATGACTGTTGAATTCTGTTAAACTCTAAGTTCATTTCACTTTGAACAGCTAGTGGTCACTAGGAAGAATGGAATTTAAAGTGATGACCTAGAAATCAGGGGTAGTGTATAACCTGATACACATCTCTTGAGCCTCCCAGTCTGCCAAGAATTTTTAAAAACTCCTTTGATTTTGAAGCTACTATGTCATTAAATATCATTTTGTAAATTGCAGAGAAAAATAATATAGACTGTATATATGCTTAAAAATTTTAAATGTCACTGTAACTACTAGAGAGAGTAATAGTAATTTAGCAAAATCTGACTGCATTTTTTCAAGTCTGGGTATCAGACAGAGAGAAGTTGAAGAGAGAAAATGATTTATTTGTGTCTTCCCTAAAATTAGAATTTTCCTCTTCCCATATCATATTCTGATCCTTCTACCATTCTACTTTACAATGCATATCATCATGTTTTATTACCCATTTAACACATAAGTAATTGTATGATGATGATAATGATACTGTGGCTTTCCCTCTCTTTTCTCAGGGAGCTCTGCAGATAAATTATAAGCGATCGATTCCTGCTGAAGTGAATAGATGGCCTAGTTTTGCTGCAATATTCAAGTTCTTTTCCCTTGCAGTCAATTCCCAGTGTCCCAGTGATTTATCTACCTTTGCTAAATTTCGTGTTCATGTTCTTTTTACCAGTGGCATGGAATTTTAATTAGCTTTTGATAAAATGTATTAGGGTACTTTCTAAACTAGGCATGGAGAAAACTTACATTTTTTCTACCTCTACATGTCAAGATTTCTGCAAACTAGTAGAAGCTAAAAGGCATTAATAGTTTGTGCATTTTTAACTAAAGATATATTGGGCTCAATGTGTGATAATCCCTTGGTTATATCCTGTGAAATCCTAAATTCCATTAGGTTTCTCAGTGTAACACAAAGTGCCGAGGAACACCCAAATATCTGTTTATCATTGTTTTTGCCATTTTATTTAAAAGTAATTTGAAAGAGAAAAGTTTGCAAAAAATTGTAAGAAATAACTTAATATTTTCTGCAGATGTATTAATTTTTAACACTTTCCCACACTTGCATTATAATCCTCTTTATAAAACCCATAATACTTCACATGTATTTCCTAAAACCAAAGTTGTTCAATTACATATACAGCAATGTCTTATATTTTCTTTAGTGCCATTAAAAATACAACTAGTAATCTTTTAAACATTTTTTTGTGGACCATTTATAAAGTCTTTATCTAATTTGTTACAATATTTTTTCTATCTTTTTTTTTTTTTTTTTTTTTTGGCCATAGGTTATGGAATCTTAGCTCCCTGACCAGGGATCAATCGAACCTAGATACCCTGCATTGGAAGGTGAAGTCTTAACCACTGGACCTCCAGGGAAGTCCCACAGCTAATAGTTTTTATAGAATATTCATGAGCTTTCGTTTTGCTGATGTTTCTCTATGAGTAGATTCAAGTTGTGCATTTGGGGCTTGAACACTACATAAATAATGTATCTTTTTCAGAGTCTTACATCTGGTAGCATATAATCTTTATCTCTTATTCAAGATGTTAATTTTGATTGCTTGGTGTATTAATTATCTATTGTTGTAGAACAATGCATGCATGCTGAGTTGCTTCAGTGCAACCTTATGGACTATAGCCTGCCAGGCTCCTCTGTCCATGGGATTCTCTAGGCAAGAATAGTGGAGGGGGCTGCCATGGCTTGCTCCAGGGGATCTTCCCAACCCAGAGATTGAACCCATGTCTCTTACATCTCCTGCATTGGCAGACAAGTTCTTTACCACTAGCGCCACCTGGGAAACCCCATCATAGAACAGTAGGGCCATAAAACTAACATCTTAAAGTACATGCATTTATGGTATGACAGTTACATTGGATCTGCAATTTAGACTCAGCAGGTCTTTTGCTTCAGAATCTTTGCTGTAATCAAGATGTCAGTTGAGGCTGTGATATCATTTCAGAGATCAACTGCAAAAAGATCCCCTTCAAATCTCACCTGGTTATTAGCAGAATTCAGAACCTTGCAGGGCACAGGATTGAGGGCCTCAATTTCTTGCTAGCTATTAGTTTGAGGCTTCCTTCAATTCCAGAGAGCTCTCAATAGGCAGTTTACAGAAGCATCTTAATCAAAGTCAGCAGGGGAAAGAGTTTACTAGCAAGATGAATTATAGCCTTATCTAGTTTCTCTTATAGGTGATATCCCATAATGGTTTTTGTGTTCTATTGATTTGAATAGCAGTTTCTGTACACATCCTAACAAATATGTTTAGACACACCATGACTACCAGGAGAAGAGTATAATGGGTAGCCATTTAAGAATCTGTCCAATACTGTAAGATTTGTTGTGGTAGTTTTTGATTCCTTCATCACTTAAGCATCTTTCCTTTTGTCATTAATGAATTTATGAGGTGGGCTATCAGAGACTGTATAAATAACACATTCTACATCAATTCCTCCAATCTATGGTTTTAGTCAAATAAAGAGTCCGAAACTCAGTACTTGATGCAATCTCAAAAAGGCTAGAATGATCTCTGTTCATTTCCAACGCAAACCATTCAATATCACAGTAATCCAATTCTATGTGCCAAGCAGTAACGCTGAAGAAGCTGAAACTGAACAGTGCTATGAAGACCAATAAGACATTCTAGAACTAACACCCAAAAAAGATGTTCTTTTTTGGGACTGGAATGCAAAAGTAGGAATTCAAGAGACACCTGGAGTAACAGGCAAATTGGACCTTGGAGTACAAAATGAAGCAGGGAAAAGGCTAATAGAATTTTTCCAAGAGAACACACTGGTCATAGCAAACACCTATCTCCCAACCAACACAAGAGAACACTCTACACATGGGCATCAATACCAAAATGAGATTTATTATATTCTTTGCAGCCAATGATGAAGAAGCTCTATACAGTCAGCAAAACAAGATGGGGAGCTGACTGTGGCTCAGATCATGAACTCCTTATTGCAAATTTCAGACTTAAATTGAAGAAAGTAGGGAAAATCACTAGACCATTCAGCTATTATCTAAATCAAATCCCTTATGACAATAGAGTGGAAATGACAAATAGATTCAAGGGATTAGATCTGATAGACAGAGTGCCTGAAGAACTATGGACTGAGCTTTGACACTGTACAAGAGGCAGTGATCAAGACCATCACCAAGAAAAAGAAATGCAAAAAGGCAAAATGGTTGTCTGAAGAGGCCTTACAAATAGTTGAGAAAAGAAAAGAAGCTAAAGGCCACAGAGAAAAGGAAAGATAGAAGCATCTGAACTCAGAGTTCCAAAGAATAGCAAGGAGAAATAAGAAAGTCTTCCTCAGTGATCAATGCAAAGAAATAGAGGAAAACAATAGAATGGGAAAAACTAGAGATCTCTTCAAGAAAATTAGAGATACCAAGGGAACATTTCATGCAAAGATGGCACAATAAAGGACAGAAATTGTAAGGACATAACAGAAGCAGAAGATATTAAGAAGAGGTGGCAAGAATACACAGAAGAACTATACAAAAAAGATCTTCATGACCCAGATAACCATGATGGTGTGATTACTGGACTAGAAACAGGGATCCTGGAATGTGAAGTCAAGTGGGCCTTAGGAGGCATCACTACAAACAAAGCTAGTGGAGGTGATGGAATTCCAGTTGATCTATTTCAAATCCTAAAAGATGATGTTGAGAAAGTGCTGCACTCAATATGGTAGCAAATTTGGAAAACTCAGCAGTGGCCACAGGACTGGAAAGGTCAGTTTTCATTCAAATTCCAAAAAAGGCAATGCCAAGAATCTTCAAACTACCTCACAATTGGACTCAGCTCACACGCTATCAAAGTGATGCTCAAAATTCTCCAAGCCAGGCTTCAACAGTACGTGAACCATGAACTTCCAGATGTTCAAGCTGGACTTAGAAAAGGCAGAGGAACCAGAGATCCAACATCCATTGGATCATTGAGAAAGCAGGAGAGTTCCAGAAAACCATCCGCTTCTACTTTATTGACTATGCCAAATCCTTTGACTGTGTGGATCAAAACAAACTGCAGAAAATTCTTCAGGTGATGGGAATACCAGACCACCTTACCTGCCATCTGAGAAATCTATATGCAGGTCAAGAAGCACCAGTTAGAACCAGACATGGAACAACAGCCTGGTTCCAAATTGGGAAAGGAGTGTGCATCAAGGCTGTATATTGTCACCTTGCTTATTTAACTTATATGCAGAGTATATCATGTGAAATTCAGGGCTGTATGAAGCACAAGCTGGAATCAAGATTGCTGGGAGAGATATCAGTAACCTCAGATATGCAGATGACATCACCCCTATGGCAGAAAGTAAAGAGCCTCTTGATGAAAGTGAAAGAGGAGAGTGAAAATGTTGGCTTAAAACTCAACATTCAGAAAACTAGGATCATGGCTTCTGGGCCCATTACTTCGTGGCACATATATGGGGAAGCAATGGAAACAGCGACAGAATTTTTGGGCTCCAAAATCACTGCAGAGGTGACTGCATCCATGAAATTAAAAGACCCTTGCTCCCTGAAAGAAGAGCAGAGACATTAGTTTGCCAGCAAAGGTCCATTTAATAAAAACTATGGTTACTCCAGCAGTCATGTATGGATGTGAGAGTTGAACTATAAAAAAGCTGAGTGCCAAAGAATTGATGCTTTTGAACTGGTACTGGAGAATACTCTTGAGAGTTCCTTGGACTGCAAGGAGATTCAACTTGTCCATCCTAAAGGAAATCAGTCCTGAATATTCATTGGAAGGATTGATTGCTGAAGCTGAAATTCTAGTACTTTGGCCACCTAATGCGAAGAACTGACTCACTAGAAAATACCCTGATGGTGGGAAGGATTGAAGGCAGAAGGAGAAGGGGACAACAGAGGATGAAATGGCTGGATGGCAACACTGACTTGATGGATGTGAGTTTGAGTAAGTTCCAGGAACTGATGATGGACAGGGAAGCCCAGCATCCGTCAGTCCATGGAGTTGCAAATAGTTGGACATTACTGAGTGACTGAACTGACTGATGGTTTCAGTATCCATCAATGTTTTCCTTACCAGAATACAATTTACTACACTAATTCTAAAACAGTAATTTTCCAATTCCCATACTATTCTACTTTTGTTAGCATTCTATTATTAGAAAGGGCTTTAATCACATACTTATATACAATCAATGTCTATTTAAATACAATAGACATTGTATATAAATAATATATATATAATATACAATATGAAAATGTCTATTATATACAATCTATGTCATTTTTATGATTGCCTTTAATATTTTCTTTTTATCTCTGATTTTCAGCTATTTAATTATTATGTACTTTGCTGTGGTTTTCTTTACCCCAAATTTATTGTTATTTCTTGTATTGCTTTAATCTGTCCATGTATATTTTCTTCACATTTGGAATAGTTTTATCATTAGTTTTTCATTATTTCTTCTGTACCAGTTTCTAGCTTCAATAGCTCAAACAGACTATGTAATATTGACGTACAGCTTACTGAGGCTTTGTCGATTGCTTTTAATTCTTTTGTTCTCTTATTATATTTGGAATATTTAAAAATTCATTGACATTTTCTACTGTTGTTTCAAACATGCTATTTAACCTATAGTGTGTTTTCTTTCCCAGCTATTTTATTTTTGATTTCCAGCATTCCCCTTGAAATTTTAATACATTTTTCTCATCATATTGTATTTTCCTCTATGTTTGTTAAACAAATGAAATGTGTTTATTATAGCTCTGAGCACTCAACCCTTCTACCCATACATTCAGTGGTCTTCCCATTCTGACAGGTGGGAATAAAAATTATTCTCTGTACACTGTGGGAGTATTTTGCTATGTTGCTCTCCAGTGATTCTTTCCTCTTTCTCAAATAGTTTTCATTATACATGTGTGGATTAGTTTTCAGCCAAAAAGTTGAGGAGAACCTTTTTAGATCTCCTGAGATCTGTATGGAAATATCTCTCAAAATAGCCTCCTTTACAAATACTAGCTACAGTGTCTTTTCCATATAATAAAATTTATCATCTCTATAAGTAAGTCAATTGGTTCTCTTTAGGATAGCATTCCTTGCACTGGGACCTGAAAAGTCTTCACATAGTATACCAGGGCATTCACGGAACTGAACTCACTTTTCTTTTCACACACAGTTCTGCTTTCTAAGGCCAGAAAGTAAGTCTGGTTCTTCTTACAAAAATCACAATTACAAATCCTATTATAGTCTCTTTGTATATGTGTATGTGTATTATATGATACAAATATTCACTTAATTTTTTAATTTGCTTATTCATTAGTAATGTTCAATATTTACTGAACCAAGCATTTTTCTAACACTTCATAGACACTTTTAATCCTAGCACCATCCTGATCAGATACACATTGTTTTTTTTTTCAGTTTTTAAAATTTATTTTTATTTTTAAAATGTATTTATTTTTAATTGGAGGAAAACTGCTTTAGAATGTTGTGTTAGTTTCTGGCATACATCAGCATGAAACAGCCATAGGTATACATGTGTCCCTTCCCTTTTGAACCCCCCTCCCATCTCCACTTTATCCCACCATTTTAGGTTGTTACAGAGCACAGGGTTGAGCTTCCTGAATCATACAGCAAATTCCCACTAGCTATATATTTTACATATGGTAATGTATATGTTTCAAAGCTACTCTCTGAATTTGTCCACCCTCTTCTTGCTTCTATGTGCACAAATTTGTTCTCTACGTTTAAGTCTCTATTACTGCCCTACAAATAGGTTCATCAGTGCCATTTTTCTAGATTCTATATATATGCATTAATATACGGTATTTATTTTTCCCTGACTTACTTCACTCTATAAAACAGGCTCCAGATTCATCTACCTCACGAGAACTTACTCAAAATAATTCCCTTTTATCGCTGAGTAATATTGCATAGTCACGTATGATTGTGAGAGCTAGACTGTAAAGAAGGCAGAGCACCAATGAACTGATGCCTTCAAATGGTAGTGCTGGAGAATACTCCTGAAAGTCCCTTGGACAGCAAGGGGATAAAACCAATCAGTCTAAAGGAAAATCAACCCTGAATATTCACTGGAAGGACTGATGCTGGAGCTGAAGCTCCAGTATTTTGGTCACCTGATGCAAAAAGTTAAATTATTGGAAAAGTCCTTGAGCATCAGAGGGTGAGATAGCTGGATGGATCACTGATGGCATGTTGGCATTACTGACATGAATTTGGGCAAAACCTGGGGAGAGGATGAGTGAAGGTAGGCCTGGCATGCTGCAGTCTATGGGGTCACAAAGAGTTGGACATGATTGTGTGACTGAACAACAACAAAAATCGCATTGAATAAATGTACCACCAGTTCTTTATGTACTCATCTGTCAGTGGATAGATTGTTTCCATATCCTGGCTATTGTAAATAGTGCTGCAGTGAATAACAGGGTACATGTGTATTTTAGAATGGTTTTCTCAGGGTATATGCCCAGTTGTGGGATTGTTGGTAGAGTACCCAGATTTATTTTTTAAAGAAATCTCCTTACTGTTCTCCATTGTGACTCTATCAATTCACATTCTCAACAGCAGTGCAAGAAGATTCCCTTTTCTCCACAGTCTATCCAGCATTTTTTTTTTTTCTTTTTTGCATTTCTTTTTGAGGGTGGCCATTCCCACTCCAGTGCTCTTGCCTGGAAAATCACATGGATGGAAGAGCCTAGTAGGCTGCAGTCTAGGGATCGCTGAGTCAGACACAACTGAGCATCTTCACTTTCATTTTTCACTTTCATGCATTGGAGAAGGAAATGGCAACCTACTCCAGTGTTCTTGCCTAGAAAATCCCAGGGACAGAGGAGCCTGGTGGGCTGCCGTCTATGAGGTCACACATAGTCAGGCATCACTGGAGTGACTTAGCAGGAGCAGCAGCAGTAGCAGCAGCATTCTGACTGGTGTGAGGTGATACTTCATTGTAGTTTTGATTTGCATTTCTCTATTAATAAGCAATATTGAGCTTTTTTTTTTTTCATGTGATTATTAGCCATCTGTATGTCTTCTTTGGAGAAATGTCTGTGTAAGTCTTCTGCCCAATTTTGATTAGGTTGTTTGTTTTTCTGATATTGAGCTGTCTGAACATAAGCACTATTTTTAAATATTTATTTTTATTGATGTATAATTGACATACAATTCTGTATTATTATTACATCTAATCTATTTTCCACTATATTATTTTTGAAGTGTTACATCAATATGCATTAAGTGTGTCTAATCTGTTATTTTCATACTACCTTAGTCAGGTTTATTTATCAATTTAACACATCATTCATAAAGTAAATTTGGATTTTCCTTCATTTTTAAAGTTAAAGTTAGGTAGTATTAATACTATCTGTTCTTCAAAGATTTGTTGAATTCCCTTGTAAAATCTAGTACTAATACTTTCTAAATGGGATGGTCACTTGATGACCTTACTTGTTTGTCCATATATGTGCAAATTGGTCTCTTTAATCCTTTAATCTGTTATGATTGATTTTGTTAAATTGCATCTGGCTAGAGAATTATCTAGTTCATTTAGTTTGTTCTTCATATTTATTGTAGAGATATACCAGGTAGTAGGTAGAAATATAAGATTTTTAAAATTTCTTAAGGGTGGATATTTTCTATGTGTCATTTCTTATTTTCTATATCTGTGTTGTCTCCTTTTTTTTTAAATTAATCAAGTTAGTTACTGATTTGTGAACTTTGTTCAAAGAACCATGATTTTATTTATTAATATGATCTATTGATTTCCTGTTTTCTACCAATTATTAATTTTTTGCTGTGTTTTCTTTTGGACTGCATTGTTGATCTTTTCTAGCATTTTTAGTTAGGAATTTAAAACCACTGCTTAAAATAAATATGATGTGGATTCGATGTGTATTATTTTCATAATTATTTTTCAGAAATTCTCCATTTATTGTATTTTTTTTGCCCAGCATCATTTAACAAAAAGTTTTCTTTCTCATTTTTAATTAATTTAGATATTGCTTAATTATTTTTAATTTCTAGTTTATTCCATTATCATCAGATGGTGTTGTTCTTAATTGTTTTACATTAAGGGATTTATTGATCATTTTGTGATATAATATGCCATTTTTGGACTTCCCAGGTGGCACAGTGGTAAAGAATCTGCTTGCCAAATCAGAAGATGCACGTGATGCAGGTTCGAGCCCTGGGTCAGAAAATCCCCTGGAGCAGAAAATGGCAACCTACTCCAGTATTCTTGCCTGGAAAATTCAATGAACAGAGGAGCTTGGTGGGCTAGAGTCCATAGGGTTATAAAAAGTTGGACATAATTGAGTAAAGGAGCACACACATGCCATTTTTAATAACTATGATATATCCTTCAGAAGAATATATCTATTTCCTATTATCACAGTATTAATTGATATATATCCCTAATATATCCTTATCTTTATTCTTTCTTATTTTTTAATGTCTTGATGTATCTTGCATTGAGAATCTAATGTTAAATTGTTTAGTATTTAATTACAAGAGTCTTTATTTTCTTCTGCTGTCCTCTGTATTTTCTGCTTCATATAGGTGGTTCTGGGTACATAGAAATCCATATGCTATATGTATATTGTGAATTTTGGCTCAATAGTTTTACTAAATTGTGTCTCACAGTGGATTGCTCTGGACCAATTTTCCCAAGTCCATGTGGACTTTTTTTATAAGAACATTTTTCTTGTATTAAAATTTAAAGCATTATTCTGTTTCTTTGTTTTTCTTCTTCAGATCACCCAATTATGTATGTCTTCCATTTTAGTCACTTTTGATCTGATTCTTTAAGGATCTAATTTTTATTCTACTGGCCACTTTTCCTATCTTTCTTCAAAGTTCCTTACTAAATTGTCATTCAAATCTATACTCTCTTGGGCACTTTGTAATTTACTTTTCATTTTCATGATGAGATTGACTTCTAATAAT
Source organism: Ovis aries (assembly GCF_016772045.2). Taxonomy (NCBI): domain Eukaryota; kingdom Metazoa; phylum Chordata; class Mammalia; order Artiodactyla; family Bovidae; genus Ovis; species Ovis aries. The sequence continues at coordinate 19,691,667 of NC_056055.1, forward strand.
TTTTCTCAAGTTCAGTCAAATCTCATTGTATTTCATGCTGTGTTTTTTAAAATTCAAATTGACTTTTAAGTTTTGAATTGTTGACCCCATTTTTGTTTAATATTTGTTCATGTTCGCTTGAAGATTTGGAATAATGTATTATAATCATTTTTCATTTTGAAGTTCTTTTATTGTGATAAATTTTTCTCATCTGATTTATACTCTCTCTCTATTTGCTTAATACAGTGGTTGGATTCAGTTCGTCTGACTTTTGCCTGTTTCTAGATATTCCATCCTGTTTTCTACCTCATCCTTTACCATTTCTCTGAGAAGCACCACACACCTCTTTATAGCTCTACTTCTAGAAAAAATAAGGCTGAGAGTGCCACCACTGGTCTAGGTCTCTTTGAATCCCTTTCTATGTTGCTAGTATTATGAACTACCAACTCCCAGATATGTGTTCAGCATCTGACTTTGATTTTAGACTCTATCTTCCTGTTGATGATTTTTTTCTGTGTTCTAACAGCCCGCCCCCCCCCCCCTTTGCAATCTCCTCTCTCTCCTTCTAGAACCAGACAGCCTAGAATGCAAAGCAAAGTGGGCCTTAGAAAGCATCACTACAAACAAAGCTAGTAGAGGTGATGGAATTCCAGTTGACCTACTTCAAATACTAAAAGATGATGCTATGAAAGTGTTACACTTAGCTTGTGAGAAAATTTGGAAAATGCACCAGTGGTCACAGGACTGGAAAAGATCACTTTTCATTCCAGTCCCAAAGAAAGGCAATGCTAAAGAATGCTCAAACTAGCACACAATTGCACTCATCTCACACACTAGCAAAGTAATGCTCAAAATTCTCCAAGCTAGGCTTCAACAGTATGTGAACCATGAACTTCCAGATGTTCAAACTCCGATTTAGAAAAGGCAGAGGAATCAGAGATCAAATTGCCAACATCTGTTGAATCATCGAAAAAGCAAGAAAGTTCCAGAAAAACATCTATTTCTGCTTTATTGACTATGCCAAAGCCTTTGACTGTGTGGATCATAACAAACTGTGGAAAATTCTGAAAGAGATGGGAATACCAGATCATCTGACTTGCCTCCTGAGAAATCTGTATGCAGGTCAAGAAGCAACAGTTAGAACTGGACATGGAACAACAGACTGGTTCCAAATTGGGAAAGAAGTACGTCAAGGCAGTATATTGTCACCCTGTTTATTTAACTTATATGAAATGTACATCATGAGAAATGCTGGGCTGGAAGAAGCACACGCTGGAATCAAGATTGCTGGGAGAGCTGTCAATAACCTCAGATATGCAGATGACACCACCCTTATGGCAGTGAAGAACTAAACAACCTCTTGAAAAAAGTGAAAGAAGAGACTATAAAAGTTGGCTTAAAACTCAACATTCATAAAACTAAGATCATGGTATCTGGTCCGATCACTTCATGGCAAATAGATGCAGAAACAATAGAAACAGTGAGAGAATTTATTTTGGGGGGCTCCAAAATCACTGCAGATAGTGACTGCAGCCATGAAATTAAAAGATGCTCAATCATGCTGTTTAACCATATCATTCTCTGCCGAACCCTTCTCCTTTTCCCAAGATTTCAATTTACAGATTTTTTTCCCCAGTTTTGCTATATATGTGCCTTAAGTAAGCTTCTTAAATTATCTTAGTACTTCAGCTTTCTGAAAATAGTAGTTAAATAAATGATATACTTAGTTGATCTGTTAAAAGGATTAAATATATATAATTTACCTAGTTTTTGCTTGGAAAGCTAGTTTGTGCCTGACAAAACTTAGGCACTTAGGAATAGCAGCTTGCTCTTACACATCAGCTGGATATAATTAAGAATACAGTGCTCTATGCCATGAACTGTGTGTTGAGGTGAAGTGATATGTTTTTGTTCAGTCACTCAGTCATGTCTGACTCTTTGCAACCCATGGACTGCAACATACCAGGCCTCCCTGTACCCTGCCTTTTCTTGGAGCCTGTTCAAACTCAAGTCCATTGAGTCAGTGATGCCATCCAAACATCTCATTCTCTGTCATCCCCTTCTCCTCCTACATTCAATCTTTCCCAGCAGGGTCTTCTACAGTTAGCTGGCTCTTCACATCAGGTGGCCAAAGTATTGAAGTTTCAGCTTCAACATCAATCTTTCCAGTGAATATTCAGGGTTGATTTCCTTTAGGATTGACTGGTTTGATCTCCTTGCAGTCCAAGGGACTCTCTAGAGTCTTCTCCAGCACCACAGTTCAAAGGCATCAGTTCCTTGGCACTCAGTCTTTTTTATTGTCCAGGTCTCAGATCCATACACAACTACTGGAAAAAAATATACCTTTGACTAGACGGACCTTTGTAGGCGAAGTGATGTCTCTGCTTTTTAATATGGTGTCTAGGTTTGTCATTGCTTTTCTTCCAAGGAACAAGTGTGTTTTAATTGCATGGCTGCAGTCACCATCTGCAGTGATTTTGGAGCCAAGAAAATAAAGTCTGTAACTGTTTTCATTGTTTCCCCATCTATTTGATTCAGCTAAAGAGTTTGGAAAAGCTTAGGATCATACAGAAATAGGCAGACTGTTAAAACAAATTCTAACTGAAAGAATAAGTTTGAGGGTTGCTTTTATAACATGAAACAAAGAAAAAAGAAACAAGAATGAGAGTTGAAAACAGAAAATGGAATCTAGTTGCTTCTGCCTTTATGGAACATCTGAGTGTGTGATAAAGACTGGGAAATCAATAGTCAGCATGCCTACCTGGTTCCAATATTAAAGAATGACTGAAATTTTTTGTTTTTTTATTTTTCAACTGAACCTTATAGATTTCTTTGCTTTAGTTAAGGGACACCATGGATTTTTGAGATTACATTTACTATGTTCACAGTTATAATAAATCAATACCTAGTGTGTAACATATGGTAAAAATGTATGTAATATTTGGACCAGTGTGATTTATATTCTCTTTAGGATTCTTGTGCTAGATTGTAGATTATATATTTTAAAGAGAGGGAATTACTTTTGGCAATTCAATTTTAAAACTATATTATGTCTGTCTTTCACAATAAACACTAGCTAAAATTGTGTCCATAGTGTGCATTTGTGGAAGTTCAGCTTTATATCAATTTTAAATTAAAAATTCTAAAAAGAATTTATACTACATTAAGATTTTGAAAGAAACAATTTAGTTGGCTATTCCAATCTCACATTAATAAACTTGGTGAGTTTTTAAAGGCACATTATCCATATTCCCACATACACATTTTGATCATTCTAATTAAATACAATTAAACTGAATAATGTGTATAGCTGGGAACCATCTGCCAACTCCTGATGTTGATTCACAATTTATTAACATTTCTTGAATAGAATCCAGAGGCAGATTTAGCAGAGAGTACTAAAGTCAGCAAAACTAGGGTCATATCCTGGCATTGCACTTTCTTCCTGGATTAAAAAAAGGACAATTCATTAAATGTCTCTGAGCTATTTAAAAGTAGTAATTTGCTATTTAAAAGTAGTAATAATAATATGAATCCCATGCTATTGATGTGAGATTCAGAAATAGCATATGTCATGAAATTTGGGTAATACATAGTTTCAATTCTTTTTAATATGAATACAAGATTTTAGCAAGGTACTTGCCAAAGGAGGGGAGGAACTACATGAACTGACCTTATATTTCTACTTTAAAAGAAATTAAATATATATGATGGGTTGAATTGTGTCCTCCCTAAATTTTTATGTTTTGACCCAATCCCTAATACCTCCGAATGAAACCATATTTAGAGGTAAGATTTACAAGGGGTGATTGAATTGAAAGAAGATCTTTAGAGTGGGGACTTATACAATATGACTACATCCTGAGAAGAGGAAGAGACACCAGCGCACAAGCACAAAATGGGGGAACAACCTGCATGCTAAGGAAAGAGGATTCAGGAGAAATCAAGCTTCCTGCACCTTGATCTTGGATTTCCAGCCTCCAAAACTGTGAAACTACAAATTTCTGTTTTTAAGCCATCCAGTTTGTAGTATTTTGTGATGACAGCCTAGCAAAGTAATACAATATTCTATTTATTATACAAATATCCTATTAATCTTATTAATACAATATCCTGCTTATTTCCATACACTGAAAAACAATTTTTGTTCTTTTGTACAGAACAAACAATATAGAAAAGAAAAATAGTTCTAAGACTGTAATGTTTGTTGATGTAATTTCAGTTACATAAAAGTGTTATTTTACTGATAAGACTTCATTTTCCAATATTCCCTGAATTGCTTTTCTCTATCTTTCCCAGAAAAAATTCCCATAAGCAATTTTTACTTAACAATTATGTTAAAAAGTCAAATCAAAATATCACTATTACAAGAAATTCTTGTTTTAGTTGAACACTGACCCTATGTAAAGTTCACATGTGCATCTGCAAATAATAATAATAATGGGATGGAAAACTGACAAACGCAAGAAATAATTTTTTATTTTTCTTGTACTATCACTTGTCAATAAACATGTATATGATTGTAACATGTTATAAAGAATAAAAGTCAGTGCCTTATATTTGATATATATTTGCTCAACTTCAATGCTTTTGCAGCATCTGCTTCATGGCAGTTTTCCTATGTCTGTTATTTCTTAAATTATTTTTGACTGTCTCAGTCTGCTGGACTTCAAGTTCTAACTGGTTAAAAGCATAACTAGTTAAAATCAGTCATTGTCTCTTTTACTCAGTTTAGCTCTTCCATCAAATATCTAGTGTTTTTCCTAAGAAGACTTTGAACCACTCATTTTAAAATAACTTGTATAACCTATTTAGACACACAGAAATATTTTCACTTCATTTTTATTTTAAATTGCTAAGATTGCAAACTTTAGAAAATAACAGAAAGCTCTTTTTTCTAAACCTCAGCACTTAAAATCTAAGTTATTGGCATGAAGAAAATTCTTTAATAAACTTATACACAAAATACTCTATTTCAATTTCTCTTTCAGACACTGTAAAATCTTAAATTCAAGAATAATCCAAGGAAAAAGTTTATTCATTATTCCAGCACACACACACACACACACACACACACACATGCACACACCCATCCACCCATATTGCTGTTTTCACGGAACCTCTTTGTTCAAATTTTATTATTATATTTTAGCACTCTATTCCAGAGAAGGCGATGGCACCCCGTTCCAGTACTCTTGCCTGGAAAATCCCATGGACAGAGGAGCCTGGTAGGCTGCGGTCCATGAGGTCGCAAAGAGTCGGACAAGACTGAGCGACTTTCCTTTCACTTTTCACTTTCATGCATTGGAGAAGGAAATGGCAACCCACTCCAATGTTCTTGCCTGGAGAATCCCAGGGACGGGGGAGCCTGGTGGGCTGCCGTCTATGGGGTCGCACAGAGTTGGACACGACTGAAGTGACTTAGCAGCAGTAGCAGCAGCAGGCAATATTTGCCCATAGAAAGCAAATGTTTGGGTGACCAAAAATTGGCTACAATAGTGAAAGTAATGGGATAAATGACCATAAGGAGTATGATGGGTTTAATCTGTTATTCCTAATTATATTGAAGAACTTGGAGAAATAAGATGATGAGTTTAAGCTTTTCATTATCTGCTCACACTTTGTTTGGTAAGGATCCAAAAAACTGATATGGGCTTCCCAGGTGGCACTAGTGGTAAAGAACTTGCCTACTAATGCAAGTAGATGTAAGAGACACAGGTTCGACCCCTAGGTTGGGAAGGTCCCCTGGAAGAGGGCAACCCACTCCAGAATTCTTGCCTGGGGAATCTTATGGACACAGGAGCCTGGTGAGCTACAGTACATAGGGTCACAAAGAGTCGGACACACTTGAAGTGATTTAGCACACACACACAAAGCTTCTATAACTGCCCTCAAAGAAACCATTGTGTGCTAATAACCATAGAATTGGCTCTTTTCAAAGTTAAATAATACTTTAATCCTAGAGAACAATTTATTATTCCACAAATTACAGTCACAGTCTTGCAGAGACCATTGTTAAAGTTAATGCTTTGATTGGGAAGGAGCCTCTGAAATTTTTCTGATGCCATTTGGACAATCTACAGGGAATATGAGAATTTTGAAGTCTTACATTGTTTGGCTCCCCCTTTCTGGTAGAAAGCAACATTTTTTCCACATCTAAGGTGAAATCTCTCCTGGAATGAAGACATGCAAGGAACTCTTCTAAGATAATCCTGTAACTGCTGCTCATCTATCTACACCACGTTTAATTGTTTCTAAGTGGGAAAAAATTGACCAGTGATTAAAAATATACCTAATCGAATTGAGTAAGTATATTTCTGAGCAGAAGTTTGAAAATGCAGTGTTTCAGTAAAGCTATTCACATATTTATCTCTCATTTGATATAGCATGATGAACTAATGAGAAACAATTAAACTTCTAATAAAATCCAGATAATACATTTCCATGTAAGGTCCCGTTTGATTTGAGGTAAACTGAGGTTTCACATAGGTTTCAAAATAAGAAATGGCTTGAGAGAAAAGATCAAATCCAGGGCTCTATCAGTAAAATATTATCTCAGTGTTAAATCCCAAGGGTGTGGCCACAATGCTTTTTTAAGACCTCAGAAAGATTTAGGATGGTACCTCATAAATCCTCTCAGCTAGACACAATGATTTCTAAGACTTTTATGGGCATTCTTCCTAGAACATCTCTTCTAAATAAGAGAGCTTCTAAAAGTCTTTTAAAATATAACCTCTCAGCACCTTGACCCTCAGCCCAAGGTAGAGGAAAGCTTGTCTCAAAGAGATTTATAAGTATGACTTGGGTCTAATGGAGTGGACTGTAATTTGATATACAGAAAGTCTACAAAGATTTCAAAGTTGCCAGTTTGAAAAGAAAAGAACAGACACCATCAATAAATGCTGGAGAGGGTGTGGAGAAAAGGGAACCCTCCTACACTGTTGGTGGGAATGCAAACTAGTACAGCCACTATGGAGAACAGTGTGGAGATTCCTTAAAAAATTGCAAATAGAACTACCTTATGACCCAGCAATCCCACTTCTGGGCATACACACCGAGGAAACCAGAATTGAAAGAGACACATGTACCCCAATGTTCATCGCAGCACTGTTTATAATAGCCAGGACATGGAAACAACCTAGATGTCCATCAGCAGATGAATGGATAAGAAAGCTGTGGTACATATACACAATGGAGTATTACTCAGCTGTTAAAAAGAATTCATTTGAATCAGTTCTGATGAGATGGATGAATCTGGAGCCGATTATACAGAGTGAAGTAAGCCAGAAAGAAAAACACCAATACAGTATACTAACACATATATATGGAATTTAGGAAGATGGCAATGACGACCCTGTATGCAAGACAGGGAAAGAGACACAGATGTGTATAACGGTCTTTTGGACTCAGAGGGAGAGGGAGAGGGTGGGATGATTTGGGAGAATGACATTCTAACATGTATACTATCATGTGAATTGAATTGCCAGTCTATGTCTGACGCAGGATGCAGCATGCTTGGGGCTGGTGCATGGGGATGACCCAGAAGGATGTTATGGGGAGGGAGGTGGGAGGGGGGGTCATGTTTGGGAATGCATGTAAGAATTAAAGTTTTTAAAATTTAAAAAATAAAAAACTAAAAAACTAAAAAAAAAAAAATGCAAAGAGATCTTTGAATCTCCAACTTCCTCCAGGCAGAAACCAGGCAAGGAGAGCTAACCAAGGAAAATGGAATAGTTAAGAGACTAGTAGACAAAGCTTAGTTGAGGAGAACCAAGGAATACAAACAGCTGATCAAGGGGGCAGGGGCAATTTTGAACCTGGTGGATTTTAGCATTGCTATGGAACAGAGACTTCTTTGTTTCTCCTATTTTGACACATTTATCCTTCTGTTGTTTGTTCAGTTCTCTTGCACCTGCATTATAATGTACTGGAGAATAGAATGACTTTTATTTTAATTCATAAGTCTTTGGATCATGAGGAGATGCACATACCCAAGGGAACTAATCTACACCCTGACCTCATTTAAAGGCAAGTGTATTTAGCTTCAAGTTGAGTCTTATGTAATAGTAGGATAAGGCTTTGGGGCTTCTGTGTCTGAGGGCGTTTTTTTGTGAAAGAAGAATGCTAATACTTCAGGGCCAGGTTAAAAATGGTAGCTAATCTCTAAGGACAGTCTGTAGCTTGAAATTACCAATAGAATACAGTGGGCACTGGCATTTTGCCAGTTCCATTCTTTGAAATTTAAGAGGACTGACAGCTTCTGCTTCATCTTCCTTAGAGCTCTTGCTTTTGGGGACCCTAACCCTCCATTGATGAAAGTCTATCTACTCTGCTGATAGAGACCATGTGTAAGAGACCCATGTTAGAAGCTATGTGGGAAGAAGAGGCACTGTGATTACAGAAACAGGAGGAGATTTAATCATGCCAGCATCTGAGCTGAATGTCATAGTGACTCTAGCATCAGCTGGGGCCTTCATGCAACTTCATGGGGTCAGAGGCCACCAAAACACTGCTGAGCTGATATCATCAACTGACAGATAATAGTGAGTGATGTATTAATTCATTAAGTTTATGAGCAGTTTGTTGTGCAACAGCTACCTGTGTTTTTTTATCTTTTTTTTTTTTTTTGGCTGAGATGATAAATAGAAGCTCTCATATTTATATTCTGTTTCTGAGGTTATATCAATACTCTTTCCTATTTCTAATTTATCCTGGTTCATAGATAACATTTCATTCACAGTGGTCAAGCTTTTTAGGATTATGTTGAAATCTAGATATGGGTTCAAAAATGTATAGCATTTATGTTTCTCCTTTACCTCCAAACACCTTACAGACATTGTTGAACTATGACATTATTTTCCATCAAGTTCAGACATGACTTAGAAATCTTCACAACATAGTAGTTTCTAAAAGCAATTGCTATTAGTAGATTAATGATGACATTGAAATCTAAACCTCCCATACTTATAACAAAAGTATTTCCACTGATATCAGAAAAAAAATTACATATGTTTTCAAAAGTATTACTTCATTCAGTTCAGTTCAGTCACTCAGCCGTGTCCGACTCTTTGCAACCCCATGGACTGCAGTATGCCAGGCCTCCCTGTCCATCACCAACTCTCGGAGTCCACCCAAACTCATGTCCATTGAGTCAATGATGTTATCCAACCATCTTGTCCTCTGCCATCCCCTTCTTCTCCTGCCCTCAATCTTTCCCAGCATCGGGGTCTTTTCAAATGAGTCAGCTCTTTGCATTAGGTGGCCAAAATATTGGAGTTTTAGCTTCAACAGCAGTCCTGCCAATGAACACCCAGGACTGATCTCCTTTAGGATGGACTGGTTGGATCTCCTTGCAGTCCAAGGGACTCTCAAGAGTCCTCTCCAACACCGCAGTTCAAAAGCATCAATTCTTCTGTGCTCAGCTATCTTTACAGTCCAACTCTGACATCCATACATGTTACTTCATACTCTTCTTGAAATTTCAGCAAATGCAAGGGACTAAAAATAATTAAGAGGTTTAAAAAAAGAGATGCTAATCAATATTTTAGAAATAATATGATTGAATTTATTGCCCTGATGGTTCAAGCGGTAAAGAATCTCCTGCAATGCAGGAGAGTTAGGGACCTTGGGTGCAATTCCAAGGTCAGAAAGATCCTCTGGAGTAGGAAATGGCAAATTAATCCAGTATTCTTGCCTGGAAAATCCATGGACAGAGGAGCCTGGTGGCTACAGTCCATGGGGTCACAGTGAGTCAGACATGACTGAGCAGGCATGCATGATAACTGATTGAATAATTGTATTCTATTATGTTAATTGAGAAAGAACAAAATTTGGGCAAAAATTCTAATTAGAGGGCATTAAAAATAAATCTTTAGATATAATCTTTAGATATCAATAGTTTGCTATTTCCTTTAGTAATAGAAGTAGATTAAAATGATGTCAATATATAAGAACATTTGCAGGAAATATGTAAGACTAAAAGAAGAAAAATCTGAAATTTCAATTTGATATATAAGGATAGAATGAAATCAAAGCATACTAAATATCTGAATGAGAAGCTCAAAATCACAAAAAAAACAATATTTTAAAATCAATGTTATATTAATGTGACTGTAATAAAATAATAATGACATTTTTCTTGGTACCTAAAACATACTCCAAAATATTTTCTGAAATAATCAAGAATTTTTGGTGTTTTAATAAGCTACATAAATTAAGACAGTATAAAATAAACACAATATCTTCAGGAAGAGGAAAAAAAAAAGAAATGGAATAGAGAAACCTAAAAATATACTCAAAGATGATAAATATTTATAGGGTAAATTTGGATTATTCAATAACTGGTATAGTGATAATTGTTTATGTACTGGAAAAATAAAGGAATGTTGATATTGGCACTACACACCAAAATAATATTATGTGAAGACTACATGAGACAAACAACAAAAAAACATGAAATATAGGACACAAATTGGGAAAATGAATGTATGATCTTAAGTGTTGCTCAACATTTTATAAGTAAAAGCAGAGAACAAGCATATTTAGAAATTTTATTTCTGTACTAAGCACGTTTTGATAACTCTACTTAGCTCTTAACAACTCTCCTTTCTCCTGTAAGTGCCTTTCTGCACTGGGTTCACAGAGATGAGAATCTAGTCATATTTAAGGATGATGCCACTTTTTTGGTCAGTTTCTAGAATAGTGCTTGGTAAATACAGGCATGAAATTGACAGATATTTGCCAAATAATGCTTAAGCTGGGCTATTAAATACTATATCTCAGAAACCCTGGAAATTCATCTCAGAGCCTGTTGATTGCATCCTTCTAACTGGAACACACACCTAAAACATGATGAGAAGATAGAGGTCACTTACTTCCCCCAAAACACAACACACTTCATTCTTAGAGACAAAAAAAATGAGGAGATAAAATGCAGAAGCTAGATATTTGAATGTCCAAAAATGGAGAAATTACACAGAAAAAATAGTGTATTCACACAATATATTACTGTATATTCAATAAAGAGCACATACTCTAAGCATACTTAAGAACAAAGTAGGAAAAAAGCATACTATACACAAGCTAAGGACAAAATAATACACTAACGTTTATTTCATATTTTGAAAGCAAAATGTTTTATATTATTAATAACTTACTACATAACTGTTCAGAATAATAATAGTAAGAGTGTACTTCCAATTATATAATGAGGGTAAGTGAAAAGAATGACAGTAATCTTATAAAGAATAGAAGGGAATAATTGGGAATATTCTGTTATGAAGTAACCACACAATCAGTGAAATGTTGTAATGTTAATTAAAAATGGATTTTTTTCTGATATATCAGTTAGTAAGGGCTTCCCACGTGGCTCAGTGGTAAAGAATCCACCTGCCAATGCACGAGACAAAAGAGTGGTGAGTTGGATCCCTGGGTCAGGGAGATTCCCTGGAGAATGAAATGGAAACCCACTCCAGTATTTTTGCTTGGGAAACCCCACAGACAGAGAAGCCTGGTGGGCTGCAGTCCACTGGTTCACAAGAGTCGGTTATGACTCAGTGACTAAACAACAACAGTTACTCCCAATTTTAGTTGTTTCATCCTAAAACAGTTTTCATGAAACTACACCTGTGTTTTAAACTATAAAATATGTTGCAAACTTAAGTTTCTCTTATTAACATAGTAATACACATATATGACTACTGGTTTTTAAAATATATATATTTAATATCCTTTGAATATCACTTTGAATATCATATATTTGATATCCTTTAATATCACTGAAACCATACTCAAAGAAAACTAGTTAATCTAATCACAGGACCACAGCTTTGTCTAACTCAATGAAACTAAGCCATGCCCATGGGGCCACCCAAGATGGGCGGGTCATGGTGGAGAGGGCTGACAGAATGTGGTCCACTGGAGAAGGGAAATGACAAACCACTTCAGTATTCTTGCCTTGAGAACTCCATGAACAGTATGAAAAGGCAAAATGATAGGATACTGAAAGAAGAACTCCCCAGGTCAGTAGGTGCCCAATATGCTACTGGAGATCAGTGGAAAATAACTGCAGAAAGAATGAAGGGATGGAGCCAAAGCAAAAACAATACCCAGCTGTGGATGTGACTGGTGATAGAAGAAAGGTCCAATGCTGTAAAGAGCAATATTGCATAGGACCTGGAATGTCAGGTCCATGAATCAGGGCAAATTGGAAGTGGTCAAACAAGACATGGCAAGAGTGAACGTCGACATTCTAGGAATCAGAGAACTAAAATGGACTGGAATGGGTGAATTTAACTCAGATGACCATTATATCTACTACTGCAGGCAGGAATCCCTCAGAAGAAATAGAGTAGCCATCATGGTCAACAAAAGAGTCCAAAATGCAGTACTTGGATGCAATCTCAAAAATGACAGAATGACCTCTATTCGTTTCCAAGACAAACCATTCAATATCACAGTAATCCAAGTCTATGCCCCAACCAGTAACGCTGAAGAAGCTGAAGTTGAACGGTTCTATGAAGACCTACAAGACCTTTTAGAACTGACACCCTTTCATTATAGGGGACTGGAATGCAAAAGTAGGAAGTCAAGAAACACCTGGCGTAACAGGCAAATTTGGCCTTGGAATGTGGAATGAAGGAGGGCAAAGACTAATAGAGTTTTGTCAAGAAAATGCACTGGTCATAGCAAACACCCTCTTTCAACAACACAAGAGAAGACTCTACACATGGACATCACCAGATGGTCAACACCAAAATCAGATTGATTCTATTCTACTCTTTGGAGAAGCTCTATACAGTCAACAAAAACAAGACCAGGAGCTGACTGTGGCTCAGATCATCAACTTCTTATTGCCAAATTCAGACTTAAATGAAGCAAGTAGGGAAAAGCACTAGACCATTCAGGTTTGACCTAAATCAAATCCCTTATGCTGATGCAGTGGAAGTGAGAAACAGATTTAAGGGACTAGATCTGATAGACAGAAAGCCTGATGAACTATGGATGAAGGTTCGTGACATTGTACAGAAGACAGGGATCAAGACCATCCCCATGGAAAAGAAATGCAAAAATGCAAAATGGCTGTCTGGGGAGGCCTGACAAATAGTTGTGAAAAGAAGAGAAGCGAAAAGCAAAGGAGAAATGGAAAGATATACCCATTTGAATGCAGAGTTCCAAAGAATAGCAAGAAGAGATAAGAAAGCCTTCCTCAGCGATCAATGCAAAGAAATAGAGGAAAAGAACAGAATGGGAAAGACTAGAGATCTCTTTAAGAAAATTAGAGATACCAAGGGAACATTTCATGCAAAAATGGGCTCAATAAAGGACAAAAATGGTATGGACCTAACAGAAGCAGAAGATATTAAGAAGAGGCGGCAAGAATACACAGAAGAACTGTACAAAAAAGATCTTCATGACCAAGATAATCATGCTGGCGTGATCACTCACCTAGAGCCAGACAACCTGGAATGTGAAGTCAATTTGGCATTAGGAAGCATCACTACGAACAAAGTTAGTGGAGGTGATGGAATTCCAGTTGAGCTGTTTCAAATCCTGAAAGATGATGCTGAGAAAGTGCTGCACTCAATACGGCAGCAAATTTGGAAAACTCAGCAGTGGCCACAGGACTGGAAAAGGTCAGTTTTCATTCCAGTCCCAAACAATACTCAAACCACCACACAATTGCACTCATCTCACATGCTAGTAAAGTGATGCTCAAAATTTTCCAAGCCAGGCTTCAGCAGTATGTGAACCGTGAACTTCCAGATGTTCAAGCTGGTTTTAGAAAGAGCAGAGGAACCAGAGATCCAATTGCCAACATCCACTGGGTAATCAAAAAAGCAAGAGAGTTCCAGAAAAACATTTATTTCTGCTTTATTGACTATGCCAAAGACTTTGACTGTGTGGATCACAACAAACTGTGGAAAATTCTGAAAGAGATGGGAATACAGACCACCTGACCTGCCTCTTGAGAAACCTATATGCAGGTCAGGAAGCAACAGTTAGAACTGGACATGGAACAACAGACTGGTTCCAAACAGGAAAAGGATAATGTCAAGGCTGTATATTGTCACCCTGCTTATTTAACTTCTATGCAGAGTACATCATGAGAAACACTGGACTGGAAGAAACACAAGCTGGAATCAAAATTGCCAGGAGAAATATCAATAACCTCAGATATGCAGATGACACCACCCTTATGGCAGAAAGTGAAGAACTAAAAAGCCTCTTGATGAAAGTTAAAGTGGAGAGTCAAAAAGTTGGCTTAAAGCTCAACATTCAGAAAACAAAGATCATGGCATCTGGTCCCAACACTTCACTGGAAATAGATGGGGAAACAGCGGAAACTGTGGCTGACTTTATTTTTGGGGGCTCCAAAATCACTGTAGATGGTGATTGCAGCTTGAAATTAAACACGCTTACTCCTTGGAAGGAAATTTATGACCTACCTAGGCAGCATATTCAAAAGCAGAGACATTATTTTGTGAACTAAGGTCCATCTAGTCAAGGCTTTGGTTTTTCCAGTGGTCATGTATGGATGTGAGAGTTAGACTATAAAGAAAGCTGAGCACTAAAAAATTGATATTTTCAACTGCGGTGTTTGAGAAGATTCTTGAGAGTCCCTTGGACTGCAAGGATATCCAACCTGTCCATCCTAAAGTATGTCAGTCCTGGGTGTTAATTGTCAGGACTGATGTTGAAGCTGAAACTCCATTATTTTGGCCACCTGATGCAAAGAGCTGACTCATTTGAAAAGACCCTAATGCTGGGAAAGATTAAGGGCAGGAGGAGAAGGGGAGGACAGAGGATGAGATGGTTGGATGGCATCGCTGACTCAATGGACATGGGTTTGGATGAACCCCAGGCATTGTAATGGACAGGGAGGCCTGGTGTTCAGTGGTTCATGGGGTCGCAAAGAGTCAGATATGACTGAGCAACTGAACTGAACTGAATGAAAGGCTAAGTTATTGCTTTGAGATGACTGATTATAATTCTGTATAACTTCTCCTACATAAAGTGCAATTGTAATACACAATCTATGGCATAGACTATAGTGTTTCTTTAAAATATAACATTAAATTAAAAGCACTTTCAAACATGAATGAAAGAGAAATCACCTAGATTTTTATGGATTTTTTCCTAAACATTTCCTAAAATTAATGCTACAAGATTTTGGAGACAAACCTTTTCCAAACACTTCATTGAATATTCATAGAAACCCTGCCATATTTTCACAGGTATATTTTACTTCTTGCATACTAGTTAATGAAACCATATGCTTGTTTGCATTAAAAAAAATAACCTCTTTAAGGAAACTTAATTAATTTTGGTATGCATTGTAACTCAACTGGTAGAATGGAAGAGTCCAGATTTCATGAGTGTTAAGTATTTACCATAGCTGGGAAGCAGTATTTATGTCAAATAATTGATAGTGTTAGTTAACTTCTCTCAATTAAATGTTGACCTGTGAGGAGATCTACACACTCTATACTTACTTGCTGTTTTTGGCCCACCAAATGTACCCTCTTCAGGAGTCTTGGCATTCTCTTTAGAAAGTAGATATATTCAATAACAAATATCCTCAGATTTGGGTCTATGGTCAAAACAGAAGACAGAAGTCCCCTTCCACATTTGGTTTCATTTTTATCTTTAATTTGTGTTCACAAACATGTAAAGAGGCAAAACTGATTAAATAAACCTTAAGATTCTGTAAATGTTTTTAACTTCTCAGTTCAGTTATTCACTAAACTTTTGAAACTGAACTAAAAATTGTTGGTATTCCCAGACAATACATTAATTCAATAAAAAGTAATCAAAGAACAGCACTTAAGTGGCTAATAAATCACTATTTAATTATTTAAATAAGCAATATGAAATCTAGAAGGAAAAAAATAAATGCAATAGTATATTAATAATTCTCTCAGCCTTAGAAGGCTTCCCAGATAGCACAGTGGTAAAGAATCTGCTTGTAATGCAGGAGACACAGGAGATGTGTGTTTGATCCCTTGGTCAGAAAGATCTCCCGGAGGAGTGCATGGCACCCCACTCCAGTATTCTTGCCTGGAGAATCCCATGGACAGAGGAGACTGGAAGGCTATCGTTCATAGGGTCATAAAGAGTTGAACAGGACTGAAGTGACTGAGCATGCACACACTCAGTTACTTAAGTGACTGGGCATGCACTCAGCCTCCCTTCTGTGTGTGCTGTGCTTAGTTGCTCATCATGTCTGACTTTTTGTGATCCCATGGATTGCAGCCCACCAGGCTCCTCTGTCCATGGGAATTGTCCAGGGAAGAATACTGGAGTGGGTACCATGCCCTCCTCCAGGGGATCTTCCCAACCCAGGGATAGAATCCAGGTTTCATCTGAGCTATCAGGGAAGCCCCATAGTCCAAGAGTGCTCATATATCCTAATTTTTGAAGATTTTATGATTTTAGTAACTATTTATAAATCTGTATACTAAAAGCAAAAAAAAAAAATTACTTTTTTTAAACCTTAGGTTTAAAGTTTACCACAGTTTACCCCTGTGCTATCTGGGAAGCCTTCTAAGGCTGAGAAAATTATTAATATATTATTGCATTTATTTTTTTCCTTCCAGGTCTTATATTGCTTATTTAAATAATTAAATAGTGATTTATTAGCCACTTAGTGCTGTTCTTCGATTACTTTTGATTGAATTTTTTAACATTTTTTTTAACCTTAAAAATTCACAATGTTGAACTATAAAGTCATAATCTAACTAATATGGTAATTTCTATAATAATATGTACAAATATTTCTGTTTTTAATTATTTCACATTGAGGCTTTTTTGAAATATACACTATAATTGAGAGTTATTTAATAAGATTATCTGCCTAAAGATTTCATAAATGAAACTCAAATTTAACTTATTTTATTATAAGATATTTAAATGTCCTATCTTGATTGATTGTGACAAGCATATATGATTCTGAGTTTAAAACCCAAATTTCAATGGATTACTGGACTTTAAAAAATGAAAGTATTAATATTTATACTACTGAAAATCTTTGTGCTAATGTATTCCTATTAATATTTATTACTTAAGAGTTTTTTTTTTCAGTTAATAGACTGCCTCAGTAGCATATAGCAACTAATTTCATATATTGACTAAAATTATCCAAATTAAAAAAAAATGCATCTTGAAGTTTATATCTAAACTACTTTCCCACACTCCAAGTATTTATTGATAGCGTATATTTGATGCAACTGGAAGTTCTTGGGATTGGAGCTAGAGGAGCTTAGCCTATTCTATTTGAATTCTACAATTAAAAGTTGCTATAAACCATGGGAAATAGATGGGGAAACAGTGGAAACAGTGTCAGACTTTATTTTTCTGGGCTCCAAAATCACTGCAGATGGTGATTGCAGCCATGAAATTAACAAAAGCCTACTCCTTGAAAGGAAAGTTATGACCAACCTAGATAGCATATTGAAAAGCAGAGACATTACTTTGCCGACTAACGTCCATCTAGTCATGGCTATGGTTTTTCCTGTGGTCATGTATGGATGTGAGAGTTGGACTGTGAAGAAAGCTGAGCACCAAAGAATTGATGCTTTTGAACTGTGATGTTTGAGAAGACACTTGAGAGTTCCTTGGACTGCAAGGAGATCCAACCAGTCCATTCTAAAGGAGATCAGCCCTGGGTGTTCTTTTGGAAGGAATGATGCTAAAGCTGAAACTCCAATACTTTGGCCATCTCATGTGAAGAGTTGATTCATTGAAAAAGACTCTGATGCTGTGAGGGATTGGGGGCAGGAGGAGAAGGGGACGACCGAGGATGAGATGGCTGGATGGCATCACCGACTCAGTGGACGTCAGTTTGAGTGAATTCCGGGAGTTCGTGATGGACAGGGAGGCCTGGCGTGCTGCAGTTCATGGGGTCACAGAGAGTCAGACATGACTGAGCGACTGAACTCAACTGATAAACCTGGGAGTTAATTTTTAAAGTTCATTATAATTATTCTCCAAACAGCTTTATAAAGTGCAAAAATGTCAGGTTTAGCATTTTTAATTTCAAAACTAGAGTACTTAAGAATTTTACAATCACTTCATTTTCACCATACTTTTGGTTCTAATTTTCCAAAGTGGATTACAAACCAGCCCCTGCATTTCTCAGGGAGAAAGATGAAATCATACCTAATCAGTTATTTTGAAAAAAGTGATTGTAATTACCTCAAAATATAATGCCTCCATAGGAAGTAAATTTTAGACTAATTGCAAATGAGCTCATTTTAAATGAGTATTTTTACTAACTCTAAGAAGTAAACTTCTTTGTCATGGGTAGGTCACATAGATCTAGATCTGCATTGTAGTATTTTTAAATTTAGAATCTAATTTTTCATTTTGCAAAACTCAGGTAAGATGATTATGGTTACTTGTTGCAATACTGCATAAATACATACCTGGCCAAAAAATGAGAGTATTAGAGTAATTAACATGAATAAAAGGATATAAAAACATGAAACAAGAATAAAACTCATGAGAAAAATAGCTCACTTACAAAGAAAGAAATTAGGGAATAATTATACCCAATATTAAAGTAAATTGGACTCTCAACCTTTTTGATGTTGTTCAATATTACAGCAAAAGATTCAGTTATCTGGTTGCAACTTATTTTTCCACATTTGTCAGCACTTTTATCCTGCATTCCACAAAATTTATAATAAATATCCATACAGATTACCCGTCATCCCTCAGCACCATGTTCATTTGTCACTCTGCACTTTATCACGTACCACACAATATATAGTATTGTTTAAGATGGCAAAACATTCAAAAGATCCAATAATGTAACAGTTATAAGGCCAAACACAGTAATATTAATTCTATAGGTTATTAAAACATAAACATGTTTATAAGGCTTTGCTAATTTAAAAGGTATTTAATATAACTTGAGTATCATATTAATATCCTCATTTAAAAGTAAGCTAGCTTATGTTAGGGTATACATAGAAGACCATCAAAATATATAGACAACATAAGGTTAAAATGAATGGAATAAAAGTTTTTATTTTTGGAATAAAACTTTATTTTTTGTTTATAATTTTCTGGATTGTTTAATTGCATGTATTCATTTTGTAATAAAATAAGTTAATATATTTTTTTTTAAATCTAAGATATGTATTTTAAATTATATTTTCTGGCCTATTGACTGATATGTCATAAGTCCTGTCACAGAAAAAAGCTCTGATTTATGTAAAGGGAAATGATACATAATATATGTTTCATTAGGACTTAATTCCATTTGCTTTCAGATGTACTTATGAAACAAAATATTTTTAACTTTTATTCTGCATTCTCCAATAGCTCCAACTTATCTTGACCAAATACCAGTTCTAGGGCCAATTATTCTTCCTGGGGGCCATGGTTACTTTTATTGAAGAATAGCATTTGAATCTAAGATCTGGATGCTCAGGTATGTTCACTGTTACTCAGGCATCATTGCTTCTAGGCCCTTCAACTGACAAAGCAAGGAGATATTTGTATGTATAAAAATACATGTATACACAATAGCCCACCAACCCAATAGGCATATATCTCTATATGTAATTCTATATATCTATATTAAGTTACCTGAGTTCATACTGATGTCTCCAATTCTAATCTCCTTCCACATGGAACATTTTAGCTTACTTTTTACCTCTTTTTCTTATCCATAACTTTTTATTTCACCAAGTTCTGAACATTTGCTTTCATTTATTTAATTGTTCAATTATAATATAGACATTCAGTGGTTTCTAAACTATTAATGCATACTTCCATGAGAAACAAGTTTATCCACAACAATACAATGATTAGATATAATTTCTTTGTCTGTAGTCTTATGTTGTTTTGTTTAGTTGCTAAGTCGTGTCCAACTCTTTTGTGACCACATGGACTGTAGCCCACTAGGCTCATCTGTCCATGGGATTTTCCAGGCAAGAATATTAAAGTGAGCTGCCATTTCCTTCTTCAGGGATCTTTCTGATTCATGGACTGAATACACATCTGCTTGACAGGCAGATTCTTTACCAGAGACCCACCTGGGAAGCTCCTTTAGTCTTATGCATGTGTCCTAACAGTTGTTTCTGACTCTGTGTCTGATTTCAAAAGCTACTTAGTAGAACCTTATTCCTCATCTCCCTTTAATAAGTTTGTTTTATACATTGGTACTACATTTAAATTTTTGGTTACATTCTGCATTCCATCCTGAGATTCCCCAACCTAATTTATTTTTAAATTTTGTATACTTCAAGGTTTATTTAAAGTTGTAATGTTCTGTGTAATGCAAAAGTCTTTGATTTTTGACAAGTATCTAATGTCTTATGGGGCTTTCCTGGTAGCTCAGATGGTAGAGAAT
Source organism: Ovis aries (assembly GCF_016772045.2). Taxonomy (NCBI): domain Eukaryota; kingdom Metazoa; phylum Chordata; class Mammalia; order Artiodactyla; family Bovidae; genus Ovis; species Ovis aries. The sequence goes on from NC_056055.1 coordinate 19,712,008, forward strand.
CCTCCTGAAACATGGGAGACCAGGGTTCAATCCCTGGGTTAGGAAGAGCCCCTGCAGGAGGGCATGGCAACCCACTTCAGTATTCTTGCCTGGGCAATCCCCAAGGACAGAGGAGGCTGGTAGGCTACAGTTCATGGGGTCACAAAGAGCTGGGCATGACTGAATGACTAAGCAAACAGCACAATGTCTTATATTCACCATTATAGTATTGCGTAGTATAGTTTCACTCCTCAAAAATCTCTATGCTTCACCTATTCAGCCTCCTTCCTCCTCATCTTTAGCTCCCTGGAAGCCGCTGATTTGTTTGTAATCTCTACAGGTAGGTTTGTCTTTTCCAGAATGTTATATAATTCAAATCACAGAGTAATGTAGTTTTACAGATTGGTCTCTTTTACTTATTAATATGTAAATTCATCCATGTCTTTTCATGCTTGATAGCCCTTTTTTAATCAGTGTTGTTATTGTTACTGTTCAGTTGTTAAGTTGTGTCTGACTCTCTGCGACCCTATGGACTGCAGCACCTCAGGCCTCCCTGTCCTTCACTGTTTACTAGAGTTTGCTCAGATTCATGTCCATTAAGTTGGTGATGCTATCAAACAATCTTATCCTCTGCCTCTCTCTTCTCCTTTTGCCTCCAATCTTTCCCGGCATCAGGGTCTTTTCCAGGGAGCTGGCTCATTGCATCAGGTGGCCAAATTATTAGAGCTTCAGCTTCAGCATCAGTCCTTTCAATGCATATTCAGGATTCATTTCCTTTAAATAATACTATATTAAATGGATATGGTCTACCCTGATGGCTCAGATGGTAAAGAATCAGCCTGCAATGCGGGAGACCTGGGTTAGATCCCTGGGTTGGGAAGATTCCCTGGAGGAGGGCATGGCAACCCACTCTAGTATTCTTGCCTGGGCAATCCCCATGGACTAAGGAGTATTGTGGGTTACAGTCCACAGGTTGCAAAGAGCTGGACATGACTGAGCAACTAAGCACAGCACAGCACATATGAATATAGCAACAGTTTGTTTATCAATTTACCTATTGAAAGATATCTTAGTTGCTTCTGCTTGTTGGCAGTCATGAGTAAAGCTGCTATAGTGGTGGGATGGGGTGGGAGGTGGGAGGGAAGTTCAAGAGGGAGGAGACATATGCATACCTACAACTTATTCATATTGATGTATGGCAGAAACTAACACAATAAAACAATTCAGTTCAGTTCAGTTGCTCAGTCGTGTCCAACTCTTTGTGACCCCATGAATCGTAGCACACCAGGCCTCCCTGTCCATCACCAACTCCCGGAGTTCACTCAGACCCACGACCATTGAGTCAGTGATGCCATCCAGCCATCTCATCCTCTGTCGTCCCCTTCTCCTCCTGCCACCAATTCCTCCCAACATCAGAGTCTTTTCCAATGAGTCAACTCTTTGCATGAGGTGGCCAAAGTACTGGAGTTTCAGCTTCAGCATCCTTCCCTCCAAAGAAATCTCAGGGCTGATCTTCTTCAGAATGGACTGGTGGGATCCCCTTGCAGTCCAAGGGACTCTCAACAGTCTTCTCCAATACCACAGTTCAAAAACATCAATTCGGCACTCAGCTTTCTTCACAGTCCAACTTCACATCCATACATGACCGCTGGAAAAACCATAGCCTTAACTAGACGGACCTTTGTTGGCAAAGTAATGTCTCTGCTTTTCAATATGCTATCTAGGTTGGTCATAACTTTTCTTCCAAGGAGTAAAACAATTATCCTCCAACTAAAAAGGAAAAAAGAGTGCATGCAGATATTAGGATGAACATAAATGTTCAAATCAGTTGAATAAACACCTAAGAGTAAAAATGTTGCATTGTACAGTAAGACTACATTTAGCTTTATAAGAAACTGTCAAACTTTCTTTCCCAGTGAATGTACCATTTTGCACTCCCACTAGCAAAGAATGAGAGTTCTTACTGCTCTAAAACATTACCAAAAGTTGGTATTGTCAATTTTTTTGGATTTCAGCTTTAATCTGCAGTTCCATAGTGATGAAAGCTATTGAGCATTTTTGTATGCTGATGTGCCATTTGATATCTTCTTTGGATAACTGTCTGTTCAACTCTTTTATCCTTTTAAAAATGTGTGTGTATTGCATAATATTCTTTTATTTGTTTATCTTCATAACAACAAAAAATAAAGGACAAAATTTTTGGTTTCATTGTTTTTCCTCTGTTGCTTTTGGTTCTCTATTTAATTAATTTATTTTTAATTTTTATTTTACTCTGCCTTCTGCTTATTCTAGATTTAATTTTTTCTTCTTTTGTAGTCATTAAGAGAAAAGTGATATTATTGATTTAACTTTTTTTTTCCTTTAAAATATAAGCATTTGCAGCTGTACATTTCTAAGCTTGAAAGCTAAATCTCAAAGATTTTGCATGCTATGCATTCAGTTTAATTCATCACAAGGTGTTTTTACAGTTCTGGTTTTATATCTTTCTTGATCTATTGGGTATTTAGGACTGATTTAAAATTTTTCACAGATCTTTGAGTTTCTCAATGTTCATTTTGTTAGTATTTCTAATTTTATCCCATTGTTTTAAAGAATAAAATTAGTATTATTTCTCTTCTTTTAAATTAATTAAGGTTTGTTTAATGTTCTAGAATATTGCCTATTTTGAAGACTGTTTCATGTGCACTTGAGAAGAATGTATATTCCACTATTCTTGGGTGATTTGTCTATAGAGGTCTATTAGGTCTAGTTGGTTTATATTTAAGTCTTCTATCTCATGAATGATTTTCCCCCTAGTTGTATCAGATATTGAAAGCAGGTTATTGATGTTCCCATATATTGTTGTTTAATTGTTTAATTCTTTCATTTCAGTCAGTTTTTCAAATTTCTTTTTACTTTTTTGCCAGGCCACAGGGCGTGTGAGACCTTAACCAGGGATTGAACCATACTCCCTGCATTGGAAACACAGAATCTTAAACACTGAAGTATCAGGGCAGTGCCATATTTCAGTCATCATATTTTGGGGCTCTGTTGTTAGGTGAATATGCATATATAAATGTTAAAGAAGTCTGATAGATTTGCTTTTCAGTTCAGTTCAGTTCAATTCAGTTCAGTTGCTGAGTCGTGTCCGACTCTTTGCGACCCCATGAACCGCAGCACATCAGGCCTCCCTGTCCATCACCAACTCCCAGAGTCCACCCAAACCTATATCCACTGAGTCGGTGATGCCATCCAACCATCTCATCCTCTGTCATTCCCTTCTCCTCCTGCCCTCAATCTTTCCCAGCATCAGGGTCCTTTCAAATGAGTCAGCTCTTCGTATCAGGTGGACAAAGTATTGGAGTTTCAGCTTCAAAATCAGTTGTGCCAACGAACACCCAGGATTGATCTCCTTTAGAATGGACTGGTTGGATCTCCTTTCAGGCCAAGGGACTCTCAAGAGTTTTCTCCAACACCACAGTGCAAAAGCATCAATTCTTCAGCACTCAGCTTTCTTCATAGTCCAACTCTCACATCCATACATGACTACTGGAAAAACCATAACATTGACTAGACGGACCTTTGTCAGCAAAGTAATGTCTCTGCTTTTGAATATGCTATCTAGGTTGGTCATAACTTTCCTTCCAAGGAGTAAGCACCTTTTAATTTCATGGCTGCAATCACCACCATCCACAGTGATTTTGGAGCCCAGAAAAATTTCCACTGTTTCCTCATCTATTTGCCATGAAATGATGGGACTGGATGCCATGATCTTCGTTTTCTGAATGTTGAGCTTTAAGACAACATTTATACTCTCCTCTTTCACTTTCATCAACAGGCTCTTAGTTCTTCTTCACTTTCTGCCGTAAGGGTGGTGCCATCGGCATATCTGAGGCATATCTCCCAGCAATCTTGATTCCAGCTTATGCTTCTTCCAGACCAGCGTTTCTCATGATGTACTCTGCATGTAAGTTAAATAAGCAGGGTGACAATATACAGCCTTGACATACTCTTTTTCCTATTTGGAACCAGTTTGTTGTTCCATGTCCACTTCTAACTGTTGCTTCCCGACCTGCGTACAGGTTTCTCAAGAGGCAGGTCAGGTCGTCTTATATTCCCATCTCTTTCAGAATTTTCCACAGTTTGTTGTGATCCACACAGTCAAAGTCTTTGGCATAGTCAATAAAGCAGAAATAGATATTTTTTTCTGGAACTCTCTTGCTTTTTCCATAATCCAGCATATGTTAGCAATTTGATCTCTGGTTCCTCTGCCTTTTCTAAAACAAGCTTGAACATCTGGAAGTTCATGGTTCAAGTATTGCTGAAGCCTGGCATGGAGAATTTTAAACATCACTTTACTAGCATGTGAGATTAGAGCAATTGTGCTGTAGTTTGAGCATTCTTGCTATTTAGTAAATCCTTGCTGTTTATCTAATTTATATAAACTAGTGTGTATCTGTTAATGCCATTTCCTAATTTATCCCTATCCTCTTCTCCTTCAACAATCATAAGTAGTTTCTTTTTTTATTTTTATTTTTGCTAGTGAGTCTGTTTTTGTTTTGTAAACAAATTCATTTGCATTGCTTTTTGTATTAAACAATTAAGTGACACCACATAATATTTGTCTTTCTCTAACTGACTTTTTTCACTTGGTATGCTAATCTCTACATCCATCCATATTCTACAAATGGCAGTATTTCATTCTTTTTTGTAGTTGGGTAATTAGAAAATGCAGAGGAACCAGACGTCAAATTGTCAACATCTGCTGGATCATGGAAAAAACAAGAGAGTTCCAGAAAAACATCTCTTTCTGCTTTATTGACTATGCCTAAACCTTTGACTGTGTGGATCACAACAAACTGTGGACAATTCTGAAAGAGATGGGAGTACAAGACCACCTGACCTTCCTCTTGAGAAACCTATATGCAGGTCAGGAAGCAACAGTTGGAACTGGACATGGAACAACAGACTGGTTCCAAATAGGAAAAGGAGTAGGTCAAGGCTGTATATTTTCACTCTGCTTATTTAACTTCTATGCAGAGTACATCATGAGAAACGCTGGTCTGGAGGAAGCACAAGCTGGAATCAGGATTGTCTGGAGAAATATCAATAACCTCAGATATGCAGATGACACCACCCTTATGGAAGAAAGTGAAGAAGAACTAAGAGCCTGTTGATGAAAGTGAAAGAGGAGAGTATAAATGTTGTCTTAAAGCTCAACGTTCAGAAAACGAAGATCATCATGGCATCCAGTCCCATCATTTCATGGCAAATAGATGGGGAAATAGTGGAAACATTGTCAGACTTTATTTTTCTGGCCTCCCAAATCACAGCAGATGGTGATTGCAGCCATGAAATTAAAAGACGCTTACTCTTTGGAAGGAAAGTTATGACCAACCTAGGTAGCATATTAAAAAGCAGCTGCTACTGCTGCTGCTAAGTCGCTTCAGTCGTGTCTGACTCTGTGCAACTCCATAGACGGCAGCCCACCAGGCTCCCCCATCCCTGGGATTCTCTAGGCAAGAATACTGGAGTGGGTTGCCATTTCCTTCTCCAATGAATGAAAGTGAAAAGTGAAAGTCAAGTCACTCAGTCATGTCCGACTCTTAGCGACCCCATGGACTGCAGCCTACCAGGCTCTTCCGTCCATGGGATTTTCCAGGCAAGAGTACTGGAGTGGGGTGCCATTGCCTTCTTCAAAAGCAAAGACACTACTTTGTCAAGAAAGGCCCATCTAGTCAACGTTATGGTTTTTCCAGTAGTCATGTATGGATGTGAGAGTTGGACTGTGAAGAAAGCTGAGTGCTGAAGAATTGATGCTTTTGAACTGTGGTGTTGGAGAAGACTCTTGAGAGTCCCTTGCACTGCAAGAAGGTCCAAACAGTCCTCTCTAAATGAGATCAGTCCCGGGTGTTCATTGGAAGGAATAATGCTAAAGCTGAAACTCCAATACTTTGGCCACCTCATGTGAAGAGTTGACTCATTGTGAAAGACCCTGAATCTGGGAGGGATTAGTGGCAGGAGGAAAAGGAGACAACAGAGGATGAGATGGCTGGATGGCATCTCCGAATTGATGGACGTGAGTTTGAGTGAACTCCCGGAGTTGGTGATGGACAGGGAGGCCTGGTGTGCTGCAGTTCATGGGGTCACAAAAAGTCAGACACGACTGAGGGACTGAACTGAATTTTCTGTTTTGTACATGCAGAATGTTCATTTATACAGTTATTTGTTGATGGACACTTAGGTTGCTTCAATGTCTTGGCTATTGTAAATAGGTTTGGTAATGCATTTTTAATAAAACAACAATAATCACTTTCTAATAAATTAGGAACATTTAAGAATGATTATATTTATGACTTCTGCCATAATAAATTGCGATTAATTGCATCAAAGTGCCAGTTAGTGAAATACATTTAAGAAAATGCAAGCTTCTTCAAAACTGCAAGAAAAAAATTAAAGTTTGTTCAGATGTACATAGACCTTCCCTAAAATTCCTACATGCATACATACACACACTAATAGTGAGTGGAGGAGCTAGTAGAGGTAGTTGTGATGTGTTTTATGTATCTGTGTGTCTCTCAGATTTACTTGTCTTATGGTTACAGACATTAGAGTTACAGCATTAAACATTTCAAAACAATCCAAAATGCTTAAATGTGGTGGCACAGATAGAGCAAATATATTAAGTATACAACACAAATTATGTTTAATTATCAGAATCCTTCTCAGTAAAAGCTATCAATTCTGTTAGAGACACAAGTGATATTTTGGAAAGATAAAAGTTATAGGAACATTAAGGATTTTTAACCTATTTATTAACTGTAATCAGAAACAGAAATATTAACTCCAAACTGAAAGTTAATTCATGAACTTGTAATTTGTCATGTCAATATGTTTTATATTAGCTTTAGTTGCATAATATCACTAAAGTTGATGGAAAGCCTAATTATGAATAAGACTTTGTGGTTACACTTTAAACTGAAGAATGCACCTCAGAAATATTTTCTGAATTGGCTTATCTCTAAAATATAATATAGTATTACAAAATTTATAATTAGCCTATATAAAATTTGTTTAATATATAGAGACAAAGTGAAAAGTAATGCCATTTCAAGTTTACATTTGTTTAAGTCAAATACCAACTGCTTCTATATACAAAAATAACACTAAAAATACAGTGATACTCCAACTGCCAAAGACTCTGTCAAACAGTATTTAAAATGATATGGTTAGTCTCCAAATGGAAGTGACTAAAAATTGAGGTTAATATTCCTATTTTATATCCTTTCTTTAAAACTTAAAGACATGACATAACCTAGAGAAATCAAATATTCAAAGGTAAGAATTATGAGAAAGAGAGCAAATAAAGCACAATTTTCTATATGGAATTAAATCAATTAGTCATGGTGAAAGTCTCAGTGAAAGAGAAAATCAGATGATGCAATAAGAAAAGCATGGCATCTAGAATCAATGTCATCTAGATTCAGTAAGCTTTAATTTCTACATCTCTAAAATATTATAATAGCTATAATATATAATATAATATATACAATATATAATATATATAATATATAATATATATAATAATAATATATCATATCTATTTTATGTGGTTATAATAAGGATTATATTAGGTAATATTTGTTAGGTTCCTTTGGTATAATACTCACTATATAAAGAGATATAGTTTTCCTAAACTTTTTGATATCTTATTTTTCCAAATACTACCACCATTAATAGCAATAATATGGATAATATAATACATCTTAACATTTAATGAGTACAACTATAAATCTTTCACTACTAATACTATATAGTACATATACTACTGGTAGTATATACTTGATATAGGGGAAAAGTGATTCATTCATTACATATTGCCCTGTGTGTGTGTTAGTTGTTCAGTCATCTCTGACTCTCTGCAATTCCATAGACCATAGCTCATCAGGCTCCTCAGTAGCCATTCCCTTCTCCAGGGGATCTTCCAGACCGAGGGATTGGACCTGGGTTCAATTTGCCCTAATATCCCCAATTTTATAAGTGAGAAAACCTAAGCTAACCTCCTCAAGAAAGCTAAGTAAAACAATTAAGTTTATTCAGCTAATAAGAAGTAAAGCCAAAATATGAAACCAAGCTGACTGGCACCAAAGAACTCATGCTTAGCCTCTCTTTGAGGGGCACAGGGTAGGGAATGTTTTAAAACTGTCATTGTCTTCAAAAATAAAGATTTGAAATATAGTAGTTACATGCCTGGAGAATCCCGAGGACTGGGGAGCCTGGCGGGCTGCCCTCTATGGGGTCGCATAGAGTTGGACACGACTGAAGTGACTTAGCAGCAACAGTTACATGCAGTTATACTTCATATAGATCACAATAGGAAAATAGAACTTGTAAATGAGTTAAAATTAAGTCAACCATATCTCTGAATATGTGAAGAGTCCTATTACAGCCTCTATAGGTGGCATAGCAAGTGCATCAGCAGGCTGACTCATACTGTGTTTTCTGTTTTTTTTTTTTTTTTCCTTTAGCAGAGCTGATATATGCCATTGAGGCAAATAGCATGATATCACTCCACCTCCACCTCTGGCCTTGAAAAGATATCTGTAGGTAATTTCATATGTATTTAACAATCTAATACTCTTATAATATTCAGATATGAGCTCTGCCAGTCAGTCTTTGGGGCATTATGAAACAAAAGTACTGTGGGATGACTTTCCAAATGAGATGTTCACTTGATCTAGATTACCACTAACTGTTATATTTAGTCCATACTAATTTTTTATGTTACTGTAGCTGCTCTACAATGCAATTAAAATGCCCTTAAAGAAAAAAATAATAATTTCACAAATGTAAAATGGATATATCAATCAATTACTGAAAAGTAGACCACATAATATCCTGCTTTATGACTTAAACTACAGCAATTATATTAGTCATCATTACAGAGCACCTATCTTATGTAGGTGTATGTAGGTGTATGACAGTCATATTACTGTGTGTTTGACAGACTTCAATCTCCATCTCCCTCTTCATTTGAATATATAAACTACTTGGGACTTATGCTCCCTAACACTGCTCTTTTCCTTGTCTTTTTTTTGTTGCCACCTTCTATCTTACAATTTACTTGTTTGTTTCTGACTCTCAGTTAACCTTTGACATTAATTCTTTTTACTGTATCTTCAGAGACCTCAAGGTTAGCTTATCCACAACTGAGTCTCTGGTTTCCTTGGTCTCAACTCTAATGAGCTTCACCTTTAATACACTTAAGCCATCTATTCCCTCAGCCTACTCTGTAAATCATCATCACTTGGAAGTTTTCCACTAATTAAGTATTTAATTCTTACTTCTTTACAATAACCCATCATTTGACAACATCACCACCTTTCAACTTTATTTCTGTTATTCCTTTTACCTTTTCTTCAAGTCCATTGACACTTCTTTCCATTTTTATAGTATTATTTTTAATGATTTCTATTTACTGTATTTTAATTAAAATTTTTTCTGGATTTTGCAGTGAACAATCTAGTGTTCCAAGCACTTTATTGTTTCTGTTCTAAAGTCTATCCCTCCTTAAATAAACAGATTTTATGACTTTGATATCTGCCCAAAGGCAAGAAAAATGAGATTCTCTGCCAACATCACAGTGCACCTGGTTACCATTAGAGTCTACCCTTTATATGTTAGATTAAATGGTTAGTTGACATAAACTTACATTGCTATCTCAGCATTGCCCTGAAATGAAGAGAGTTGGAGCTATAGGTGGTCTCAGCAGAAGATGTTTGACGAGAATTCTATGTCTGATGAAGTTTATGTGTACATTGTGTAGGAGCCAATTTTGCACATCCTGGATTTTTGGCCCAGGCACTGCATGACTTACAAGTTGTGCCTGTACCTAGACTCATTTCCATTGTTATAGGATAGTTGTACTTCCAAATCAAGGGCAATCTAGTCACTGCTATTTGCCTTAGATTAGCTGCTGCTGCATTAAATTTAACCTTATTAAAAACTGCTTTCAAAGGCTAGTGATTCAGTCAAGAAATAGAAGCTTATGTTGGCTTACTGTCTACTTCAGTCCTTAAGAATTACAATTCGGGGGACATTAATTGAGGTTTTATATCTACCCTTTTTTCTCCATCTTTTTCAGAAGAAGTGACCACAGATCTGCACATTTCCAAATTTTCTCTTCTACAAGTAAATGATTCTGGCATATGAATGAACAGTTTCTAAGTTTCAAGGCCATTTGGGTGTACTGCATGATTCTTATATTTGTTATTAATTTCAGTAGTTATCAGGATGTGGGAGGAGTGAATTTGTTTCCTTTCATTGTCATAATGTATTGTTAAATTGGTTTACTAATACAGTTGATCTTTGAGTAACAGTTTGAATTGCATGGATCCACTTATACCCAGATTTTTTTCTATAGTAAATACTACAGACTGGCGTGTCAGTGGTTATTTACTCTGTAAAATGTGGAACTGTAGATAGAGATTAGCAACAGTCACATATACAGAAGGGTGATTAAAAGTTACACAGGAATTTTCAACTCACTGAGGGTTGGCACCCCAATTTCTGTGTTGTTCAAAAGTCAAATGTATTTTGTTGAGGATTTTCACATCTATGTTCATCAGTGACATAGAACTATAATTTTATTTCCCTGTAGATTTTTTGCCAGATTTTGGTATAAGTGTAAGCTGACGTCATAAAATGAATTCAAAAGTGCTTCTTCAATTTTCTGAAATAGTTTGAGAAGAATACTGTTAACTCCTCTTAGATGTAATTAACCTGTGGAGCTATCTGGTCCTGTGCTTTTGCTTGTTGGAAGTTTATTGTTGTTGTTCAGTCGCTAAGTCACGTCCAACTCTTTGCGACCCCATGAGCTGCAGCATGCCAGGTTCCCTGTCCTTTACTGTCTCTTAGAGCTTGCTCAAATTCATGTCCATCGAGTCAGTGATGCTATCAAACGATTTCATCCTCTACTGACCTCTCCTTTTGCTTTCAGTCTTTCCTAGCATCAGGGTATTTTCCAGTGCTTTAGCTCTTCACATCAGGTGGCCAAAATATTGGAGCTTCAACTTCAACATCAGTCTTCCAATGAATATGCAGGGTTGATTTCCTTTACAATCGAATGGTTTGAACTCCCTGCTGTCCAAGAGACTCTCAAGACTCTTCTCCAGCACCACAAATTGAAAGTATCAATTTTTGTGTGTGTGCTCAGGCATCTTTACGGTCCAACTGTCACATTCATATATTACTTCTGGAAAAATCATAGCTTTGATTATATGGACCTTTGTTAACAAAGTGATATATCTGCTTTTTATACTGACTCAATATTATTACTAGTAATTGCTATACTCATATTTTGTATTTCTTCCTGATTCAGTCTTCAAAGATTGTACATCTCTAGGAATTTATCCATTTTTTTCTTGGGTGTCTATTTTGTTGGCATATTTTATGGTTGGTAATATTTTATGGTTCTTTGTATTTCTGCAGTGTAGGTCAAAATTTCTCTTTCAATCATTATTTTCTTTCCTATTTATTATTTTATTTTATTTAGGTTTTTTCTCTTTTTTCTTGATGGGTCTAGCAAATTTGCTTTGCTCTTCAAAGAAACAGCTCTTAGTTTCATTGATCTTTGCTATGTGTTTATATCTCTAATTCACATGTTTTCACTCTGATCTTTAGAATTTCCCTCCTTCTACTAACTTGGGATTTGTTTTTCTTTTTCTAGTTCCTTTAGGTATAAGGTTATGTTTATTTGAGATTTTTCTTGTTTCCTACAGTAGGCTTGTGTCCCTATAAACTTCCCTCTTAGAATTGCTTTTATTGCAGCTCATATATGTTGGATCACTGTGTTCCATTTTCATTTGTCTCCAGATATTTTTAGATTTATTAGGTGACTCACTGGATATTTAGATACCAATGATATTTTTCCTTCTATAATTTTCATATTTTTTAATTGTGATATTTTCTGCTTTGCCGGGGTCCAGCCCTGGTGGATCCAGGATGATTCAAAGGCGAGATGGAGTAGGCGAGGAAAAAACTTATTTATTTATTAATATAAGGTTAAATTAGGAAGAAATAGTGTAGTAGGAAAATTAAGTGGAGAAAAGAGGCTGAATAACTTGGTTTATGTGGAAAGCCAATAAAGTTCTAGACAAGGAGCTTGCATCATCTACATTAGGCCACCAGCGTCCGTTTGAATATTGGAGAGTGCCCTGCCTTGGGCTCTCTCTCTTATGGATCTTAGAAGCCGGGACAAGTAAGTAGACATGGTGAGCCTCCACGCCCCAGATGGGAATTCAGCCTGAGATTAGAGAAAAGAGGGGACACAGGGGAAACCAGTCCTTCCAATGACTTGCCCCCCCTCTATTGTTCTTCAAGGCCTTTTATGCTTTTGATTATACATAGAGATCAATGGGTAATACAAAGTTATGCAGCGTTAGCAGCCCAGACTCTTATCGAAATCAGGCTTTTCTCTCTGCATACAAGTCTTAGGTGATTTACATCATCTTCCAGCCAAAAGGGCAAATTAACATTTTACAGCCTTTTCTGATAAGGTTTGTCAACCAGAAGGCTTATTTGTGTTGATCTTCCCAAAGTCTGGTGCCTCTCTCAGAAAAACACTAAAGTTACATTCTTACATAGCAAGGACACAAGAGGAGTGCAGTGATATATAACAAAAGAAAAGTAATTAACTCAAAAGTCTAGTGTTGCTAACATCAAAACTATTATATATCCTTTTCCATATCCCATTTACATTGATTAACATCCTCCCAGGTGCCTAAAAGATAAAGAATATGGAAGTCTGGCAGCAATCATTGAGTCAACAGTGAAATCCTGTCACCAATATGATTTTTAACTCTCTAGAAAAGGCTCTGTATCTTAAAGATGCTTTTAAGCTTTGCACCTCTCGCCTTTGGGGGGCTGTAAGCAATTTACAAGCTGTAAGAAGTCTGGGGAAACCTGTTAGGCAAGCTAGAGAGCTATCAGAGGGGTTTAACTGAAACATCCCTTTCAAATGCAGAAGACTAAAGCCCTGATTTGACTTTTTCCAGAGAATATCAGAAGAGTGGAAAAGCAGGCGGATTCTTATTTTTTGGGGGGTACATGCTCAGGAAATACCAGGGGGAAAACCTGAGGTCTGATTAGCCTTGCCATCAGAGCTCTGCCGCATGACCTTGTCACAGGTGAAATTCCTCAGGCTGGCTCCCGGCACTGCTTTTTAACATTTATTTTTAATTTGCATTTTTTATTTAACTATGGTGTAGTTGCTTAACTATGTTTTGTTAGTTTCAGGTGTGCAGGAAAGTGGTACACTTATACATTTGTTGTAAAGCCAGTTTAGTTGTGCTGAATTATTTTAGCTTCACTTCAGTTCAGCTCAGTCACTGAGACATGTCCAACTCTTCACAACCCCACAGACCACAGCATGCCAGGCTTCCCTGTCCATCACCAGCTCCCAGAGTTTACCCAAACTCATGTCCATTGAGTCAGCGATGCCATCCAACCATTTCACCCTCTGTCATCCCCTTCTCCTCTTGCCCTCAAGCTTTCCCAGCATCAGGGTCTTTTCAAATGAGTCAGCTCTTTGCATCAGGTGGCCAAAGTATTGGAGTTTCATCTTCAACATCAGTCCTGCCAAAGAACATCCAAGACTGATCTCCTTTAGGATGGACTGGTTGGATCTCCTTGCAATCCAAGGGACTCTCAAGAGTCTTCTCCAACACCACAGTTCAAAAGCATCAATTTTTCAGTGTTCAGCTTTCTTTATAGTGCAACTCTAACATCCATACATGACTACTGGAAAAACCATAGCCTTAACTAGATGGACATTTGTTGACAAAGTACTGGTTTTTAATATGCTGTCTAGATTGGTCATAACTTTCCTTCCAAGGAGTAAGCGTCTTTTAATTTCATGGCTGCAATCACCATCTGCAGTGATTTTGGAGTCCCCCAAAATAAAATCAGCCAGTTTCCACTGTTTCCAGTCTATTGCTATGAAGTAATGGGACCAGATGCCATGATGTTAGTTTTCTGAATGTTGAGCTTTAAGCCAACTTTTTCACTCTCCTCTTTCACTTTCATCAAGAGGCTCTATAGATCTTCTTCACTTTCTGCCATAAGGGTGGTGTCATCTGCATATCTGAGGTTATTGATATTTCTCCTGACAATCTTGATTCCTGCTTGTGCTTCCTCCAGCCCAGTTTCTCATGATGTACTCTGCATAGAAGTTAAATAAGCAGGGTGACAATATACAGCCTTGACGTACTCCTTTTCCTATTTGGAACCAGTCTGTTTTTCCATGTCCTGTTCTAACTGTTGCTTCCTGACGCATATAGGTTTCTCAAGAAGCAGGTCAGGTGGCCTGGTATTCCCACCTATTTCAGAATTTTCCTCAGTTTTCTGGGATCCACACAGTCAAAGGCTTTGGCATAGTCAATAAAGCAGAAATAGATGTTTTTCTGGAACTCTCTTGCTTTTTCAATGACCCAGCAGATGTTGGCAATTTAATCTCTGGTTCCTCTGCATTTTCTAAAACCAGGTTGAACATCTGGAAGTTCATGGTTCACGTATTGCTGAAGCCTGGCTTGGAGAATTTTGAGCATTACTTTACTGCATGTGAGATGAGTGCAATTGTGTGATAATCTGAGCATTCTTTTGCATTGTCTTTCTTTGGGATTGAAATGATAACTGACCTTTTCCAGTCTTGTGTCTACTGCTGCATTTTCCAAACTTCCTGGCATATTGAGTGCAGGACTTTCATAGCATCATCTTTTAGCTTAGCTTGTCTGTAAAGCTCTTTCCCCTCCAAATTGGAATGATAGCCTTGCTGAGCAGATTATTTTTGATTATAGATTTTTTTCTTTTCATCAATTTGACTATATCAGGCCACTCCTTTGTGACCTGCAAAATTTCTGCTGAAAATTCAACTTATAGTTTTGTAGGAGTGTCCTTATCTATAACTAGCAGTTTTCCCCTTGTTACTTTTAAAATTCTCCCTTTAAGGTTTTGCGTTTTAATTATAGAGTTTCTTGACATTTGCCCTTTTGGGTTCATATTGTTTGGGACTTTCTGTGTTTCCTGGATCTAAAAGTGTGTCTCCCTCCTCAGGTTATGGAGAGTTTTAGCTGTCAACTTATTTCTTTAAAGAAGTTCTCCTCCACTTTCACTCTCTCTTCTCCTTCTGGGATCCCTGCAATATAAATATTAGTTTACTTGATGTTGGCCCAGAGATCTCTTAAAGTACCCTCATTTTTATTTATTTATTTATTTTTCTGTTTGGTCTGAACAATTTCTACTACTCATTTTCCAGTTTATAGTTTCATTCTTCTGTTTCATGTAATCTACTGTTTTAATCTAATATAATACACTTTTCCCGTGTAACATTTTTTTATTTCAGTTATTACATTATTCAGTTCTGTTTGGTTCTTCTTTATGTTTTCTCTTTATTAAACTTCTGACTTTGTTTATCCATTCTTCTCCTTAGTTCTTTAAACATTTTTAAGATCACTGCCTTGATTTCTTTATGTTAGGCTGCTTACTTTCACTTTGCTTAGTTCTTCCTCTGGGACTTTATCTTTTTCCTTCATTTGCAACATATTCCTGTCATTTTATTCTGCTTAATTCTGTTTTAGTTTTTATGTAGTAGGTAAGTTGGTTATGTTTCCTGATGTTGGAGAAGTGCCTCTGTATAGGCTGCACCATTTGGGGCCTAGTATCACACTACCCTCTAGTAGTATATGGTCTAGTCTAGTGGCATCCTATATGTGAACTGCATTGGCCCTTCTGGTTTCGTGGGGCCAACTACCATAGGTGTGCTGGTAGGTGAGGCTAGACTCTGGTTTGGTTAGTTACCAGGCCTTGCATTGTGCTGAGGTTGCTGGCTTATTGGTGGGCAGAGCTTGGTCCTTGCATAGCTGGTTATAGTCCTGGGGGGTTCCAGGACTGATGATGGCCTGCTGATAGTGCAGAGCCAGGTCATAGCTGCAGGAACATAAATCATATGCTTTTACTTTTTCAAATAAATTGCCATCTATTCAAGGACTTTTGTTCTACTACCCTTTCATCTCTAAAAACTTTATATTGAACTTAGTCTAATTATAATTAAAAAGTGACAGAAGAACCCCAGAGAAAACAATGATTTTAAATTCAGATGCACATATCTACTACAAACACTATTAACTAGAGAAACTGGAATAAGATATGGACTGAAACAATTTCAATATCCTGGTTGTGATAATTGCATTATATTTTTTCAATTTGTTCCCACTGGATGAAACTAGGTAAAGGATGAATGGAATATATTTGTATTAACTCATAACTATGTAGGGATTTATACACATAACAGAGTTATCTCAAAATAAAAGTTTAATTAAATTTTAAATATCGAAATCAGACCTGTTCTAGTGTGAAAAAATGAATAACACATCAAAATTATTATTTTCTTTATAAAGATTTATATATGTCTGTATATATATGCATATATATAATACATAAATGTACTGCAATAGAAATGATTCATCATTTTGATAATCAATTTAATATCAATTTTTGGCTTAAGTTCTCAACTTGACAGGATGATTTCTCTTAAAATTTATTAAGGGAATAATTTTTATTTTTATAAATAAATTCACAAATAATTTTTTACAAATATATTTATGAATAAATCTCTATTTGTATGTATCTTAAGACAGATAACTTGAAAACAGTGAGTTTGAGTGTCATACATTATATGTTTGTTGAATCTGGAATAGTTTACACAACTTGTTCTCTCTATTGAACTCATTTATAAATGTCTATTCATGAAACTGAATAGCATTGCTTTCACAGTTACTGTCATTTAGGTATACTCCTCTTCTTCACAGCAAATATTATTGATTTCTCACATAATCATGGTATTATTTATATGCATCTGGACATTTTGATATATTGTTAGTCATCAAATAAAGAATATAAAGACTTTGAATAAATGGATGACAAGATTTTAAAATTAAAAAAAAACATAATTTTAATGGGTCTATTTCTGTATACTTTAAAACAGATCAATTACAAATATATTGAATATCCTACAACTAATGTTAAATTAGATGTATTAGAGTAATAATTATTATAGGTATCTATCAGGGTCCTGATAGGAAGTGAGTGTCAAAATAAAAAATAATAAATTGCAGAGAGTATAATAATCATTTCTGAAGGATGTAGGGAAATCAAAATGATATTGCATTAATTTGGGGCTAATAATTGTGAAGCTATGTATCCCCCTTAGGAATCAAAAGATAAGGGACCAAATAGAAAGATTGGCTAGTGCAGCCCCCTAACAGGAATGTAGCTGGTCCTGGATGACTTTGGGGAAGGTGCCAGAGGTGCCTTATCCTCCTTCCCTTATTGACATTTCTTAACGGTGCCACTTTGGCTGAATCCAACAGGAAGCCAGAAGTCAAGAGAACCAGCCAATTCAATCAATATATGTCAATTTCCTGAGGCAATGTGGGCTGAGAATGATGAGGCCTGAGTCTTGAGATGCCGAGCTCATAGCATGTTTTATATCTAATAAGATAGCAATATTTTTACTCTGTAAAAATCTAGAGCCATTTGATACAGACCATTTAAACTTATGTGAAATATTCACAGCAAAACAAAACAAAAACTGTCCAACTAGGATGGACAAATTTAATTTCCGTAAACTTGAAATATCCACGCTCGCTAGCTTTCCCCTCCCCCACAACACAATAAAAATGGTGCAGTCACACTAACGTGCATCATCAGTGTGCTAAGGGTTCTTTCAGTATGCTATAGAACATTACTAATTCATTCATTACTAAAGTCATTCAATGGACTTTTTTAGAGCACCTTCTATGTGCCTGGAATTATATTAGGTATTGGGACACAAAGATGAATAAGCCTACATCTCCAGGTACATATATCTCAACTAGAGCAGTATTTCTTATTCTTTCACATGTTTTCAGTGGAAGATTTTCCCCCTTCCCATGACATTCAATTTTTTTTTTTTAATGAGTACTTATTGCACTTGCCTTGATCCTTAAGTTGCATTTTAAATCTACTCCCTTTTCAGAGGGCATTTGTATTGAGTTCTCTGCTCATTTCTATTTCTTCAGATTAGACTGAGTGACAATGGAACACATGGAAACAAATTAACATGGTGGACCGATGAATTACAGGCAAAACTAGTGTACTGCCTTTAGAGTTTTAACAAAAAAGCAAAAGAGAAGCAAATGCCCAGGGTCTTGCTGAAATGTCAGTATTGGCTTACTCCAGCTCAGTCTTCCATTTATCCTTTCCTTCACAGACTGTGAAAGTGAAGTCGTTCAGTCGTGTCCAACTCTTTGCGACACCATGCACTGTAGCCTACTAGGCTCCTCTATCCATGGGATTTTCCAGGCAATACTACTGGACCACTCCAGTACCACACCAATAGTACTGGACCTGGATCGAACCCGGGTCTCCTGCATTGTAGACAGACGCTTTACCATTTGATTCACCAGGGAAGTCACAGACTGTGGTCACTACTAAAGTTACCCTATTAACCCTATTAGTGTAACTCTTTATGTTTGTTCTCATGATTTCTATTATTTTGATAAAACTTTGCTATGATTTTTTGTTGTTGTTGTTAAAGTCCATCACTCCTACATGTGACACTTACTCAATTCCTGCGTGTAGCTGCTGCTGCTAAGTCGCTTCTGTTGTGTCTGACTCTGTGCGACCTCATAGACGGAAGCCCACCAGGCTCCCCAGTCCCTGGGATTCTCCAGGCAAGAACACTGGAGTGACTTGCCATTTCCTTCTCCAATGCAGGAAAGTGAAAAGTGAAAGTGAAGTCGCTCAGTCCTGCCCGACTCATAGCCACCCCATGGACCGCAGCCTGCCAGGCTCCTCTGTCCATGGGATTTTCCAGGCAAGAGTACTGGAGTGGGGTGCCATTGACTGTGTGTAGTGGTCCCCAGTAAAACCAGTTTGGACTGATGGAAATAGTTTTAAAAAGAAGCAATTTAGTAGGAGGGCTGGCATGTATTAAAATTACTTTCTATGGACCTGTTTTTTGTGAATAGGTGTAAATGAATCATTTTAATGAAAGTGTCAGCAGGATTGTTTCAGATGACAGAGTTGATCATTCTGCCCACTTGCCAAGCCTAGGACACAAATTGGGAAGATAAGCTCTAAATCTTACCTTCTGTGATAATTTATGAACCTTTTGTTATGCCTGCTACCCTCACCAATCACTGGTCATTGCAATCTAAATAAAATTCTGAGTAAACACATTATATTTCTTTATATTGATATCCCCATTCTTCTTCAGGCTAAAATCCAGACTGGTCACAGACTATCCCTCAAAACTCACTCCTTGTATGTCCCCAAACAAGGGGACAAATTGCCAAATTCTTTGTAAGATTCTAAGATTTCTATTCTATTCACACTCTTGTGACTTGTCTCATGTCCTTTGCTTTAGCTAGAATATCTTCTCCTCTAAGTGC
This sequence comes from Ovis aries, assembly GCF_016772045.2. Lineage (NCBI taxonomy): Eukaryota > Metazoa > Chordata > Mammalia > Artiodactyla > Bovidae > Ovis > Ovis aries. The sequence goes on from NC_056055.1 coordinate 19,731,456, forward strand.
CTAAAACCAGCATAAATTGCAAAAATTAATCAAGTCTTGCCTCCTCTCTAAGAATCCCCTCATTTTGTAAACATGTTGTGATACCTTCTCCCTTTAGTGTTCTCACTGTAATCATTACATACCTTCTTGAAATACTTTTTTTTTTTTTCCTGCATGGGTGTTTGTATTTCTCTTACACCAGTCTCCATATTATAACTTTTGCAGCCTTATTATTTTTGCTTGATATTACATTTTTCATAAGGATGAAACTTATCTTTTTATATTTATGGCTCTCATAGGAATAGAAATTATTGGGCAACAAATAAATACTTGCTGAATAATTATATTTGCTAGGAAGTTTCTGGAACATCCAGAAAAACAGCATTGCTAAAAAATATAATAACTATGTTTCCCCATCACTATTCATAGAGAAATTATGTGCATAGTTTATAGACTCCAGTTATTTTATTGAAAAATTAGCTGAGGTAGGAAAAGTATGAATAATTTAGTTTCTATTATTCTAGTATATCTTGCCTTCTCAAGAAAGGAAATGAAAGAGAATGTAACAGAAACAAAGCAAAACTCATTTGGAATTTTGTATTGATTCTTCTTTTTGTGGAAGCTATTAACATGACTATTTTACAGAATTTATCTATAAATAAATTTGGTCTTAGGAAGAATAATAATTTAAGCACAAAGTTTCAGATGTTTGTTCTAATCGTAAAAGCATAATGAAAGTTATAAATCAGTAATGTGCCAGCTTTGAGATACCCTTATTTTCCCTGTTAGTACTTTTCAAAATTTTCTGCCTCTTGTTTAAATCAATTACATCCACTTTTAAAACTCACAGAACTTTCATTTCAGAGATATCACCTGTTTATACTTAAGAAATATAGTGATTGAAAAAATTGATATATAGCCATCAGACTAAGAAATACAATTCTTAAAGTAAAACAACTTATTTTTATTAATAACTTTCCTGCAGTTATCCTTAGAGAAATCACACTACTTCTTAGGTTAAAAATAGATAAAGATGAAAAAAACAAAAAATCTAACTTTCTATGTTGGCTTATCTATCTGATACTGAATATACAAAAACGTTAAATATTACAATGTCTATTTCCTGTTACATTCTAAAACTGAAAGCTCAATAATACATTAACTCAATACAAACATAAGCAGTGTGTATAAAACATATACAAATAAAACAAAAATGAATTATTTTTAACATAATATGGGTAATAGAAATATGAAAAGGCAAACCACAGAATGGGAGAAAATATATGAAAATTCTTATTCCGAGCATATAAATAACAAGCACAAATTAGTCAGAAAAGAAAATTGGTATGCAATTTTATAACTGTTTAAAAACCTTGAACATATAATTCACATATGAGAACATTCAAATGGCCAATAATTACATATGAAAATATTTAACATCATTTTGCATATAAAAATACATTTTGAAATCACAGTGAAAGAAAACTATAGATCTGCATCTAGTCTTCAATTATATATGTAAGATCATGGATATCCACATAAGTAAAATTAATTCAGGCATATGTTTTAAGAGGGGGCATTTTAATAGTCAAAAGTATACCTCAATTCAATAAAGCAAAAACAATAGAAATAAAAATAACAAAATATCATGGAAATAAATATATCTGTGTAATTGGAACACATACTGAGAGGTTTTCTAATAATTTATAGAGGGAAAGCCATATGTATTGATATTCACTTTATTTATTTTGTTTTTAAAACAAATGCATTTTTTTAATTGCTTTTAAGTTCATTCAGTAACATAATTGCTAACATATTTCTGGGTATAAATCTTAATGCATTTTGTTTAATGAATAGATAAAATATAGTAAGTCCCCTACATAAAAATGAGTTCTATTTTGAGAGTACATTGTAAGTCTAATTTGTTCTCAAGACCAACAAAGTTAACTTAGGTACCCAACTAACATAATTAACTATATAATACTGTACTGTAATAGGTTTATATTTCTTTTAAAAAACAATACATACAAAATCTAAAACACAAATAATATTTTTAATTTTGTATTTTGAAGATTTAAATTTTTTGCACCCAAAGATGGAGAAGCTCTATACAGTCAGAAAAAACAAGACTGGGAGCCGACTGTGGCTCAGGTCATGAACTCCTTATTGACAAATTCAGACTTAAGCTGAAGAAAGTGGAGAAAAGCACTAGTCTATTCTGGTATGACCTAAACCAAATCCCTTATGATAATATAGTGGAAGGGAGAAATATTTAAGGGACTAGATCTGATAGACAGAATGCCTGATGAACTACGGACAAAGGTTCATAACATTGTACAGAGGACAGGAATCAAGACCATCTCCAAGAAAAAGAAATGCAAAAAAGCAAAATGGCTGTCTGAGGAGGCCTTACAAACAGCTGTGAAAAGAAGAGAAGCAAAAAGCAAAGGAGAAAAGGAAAGATATATCCATTTGAATGCAGAGTTCCAAAGAATAGCAAGGAGAGATAAAAACCTTCATCAGTGATCAATGCAAAGAAATAGAAGAAAACAACAGAATGGGGAAGACTAGGGATCTCTTCAAGAAAATTAGACATACCAAGGGAATATTTCATGCAAAGATAGGCTCAATAAAGGACAGAAATGATATGGACTTAACAGAAACAGAAGATATTAAGAAGAGGTGGCAAGAATACACAGAAGAATTGTACAAAAAAAAGATTTTCATGACCTAGATAATCACGATAGTGTGATCTAGCGGAGGTGATAGAATTCCAGTTGAGCTATTTCAAATACTAAAAGATGATTCTGTAAAAGTGCTGCACTCAATATGCCAGCAAATTTGGGAAATTCAGCAGTGACCACAGAACGGGCAAAGGTCAGTTTCCATTTCAATCCCAAAGAAAGGCAATGCCAAAGAATGTTCAAACTACCACAGAATTGCACTCATCTCACGCACTAGCAAAGTTATGCTCAAAATTCTCCAAGCCAGGCTTCAGAAATACATGAACTGTGAACTTCCAGATGTTCAAGCTGGTTTTAGAAAAGGCAGAGGAACCAGAGATCAAATTGTCAACATTGGGTGGATCATCGAAAAAGAAAGAGAATTCCAGAAAAACATATATTTCTGCTTTATTGACTATGCCAAAGCCTTTGACTATGTGGATCACAACAAACTGGAAAATTCTGAAAGAGATGGAATACCAGACCACCTGACCTGCTTCTTGAGAAACCTATATGCAGGTCAGGAAGCAACAGTTAGAACTGGACATGGAAAAACAGACTGGCTCCAAATAGGAAAAGAAGTACGTCAAGGCTGTATATTGTCACCCTGCTTATTTAACTTATATGCAGAATGCATCATGAGAAATACTGGGCTTGAAGAAGCACAAGTTGGAATCAAGATTGCCAGGAGAAATATCAATAACCTCATATGCAGATGACTGATGACACCACCCTTATGGCAGGAAGTGAAGAAAAATTAAAGAGTCTCTTGATGAAAGTGAAAGAGGAGAGTGAAAATGTTGGCTTAAAATTCAATATTCAGAAAGCTAAGATCATGGCATCTGGTTCCATCACTTCATAGCAATAGATAGGGAAACAGTGGAAACAGTGGCTGACTTTATTTTTGGGGACTCCAAAATCACTGCAGATGGTGATTGTAGCCATGAAATTAAAAGATGCTTACTCCTTTGAAGGAAAGTTATGACCAACCTAGACAGCATATTAAAAAGCAGAGACATTACTTTGGCAACAAAGATCCATCTAGTCAAGGCTATGGTTTGTCCAGTGGTCATCTATGGATGTGAGAGTTGGACTATAAAGAAAGCTGAGCAGTGAAGAATTGATACTTTTGAACTTTGGTACTGGAGAAGACTCTTGAGAGTCCTTTGGACTGCAAGGAGATCCAACTAGTCCATCCTGATGGAGTTCAGCCCTGGGTGTTGATTGGAAGGACTGATGTTGAAGGTGAAACTCCAGTACTTTGGCCACGTGGTGCAAAAAGCTGCTCATTGGGAAAGACCCTGATGCTGGGAAAGATTCAGGGAAGGAGGAGAAGGGGACAACAGAGGATGAGATGGCTGAATGGCATCGCCAATTCAATGGACATGAGTTTGGGTAAAGTCCAGGAGTTGATGATGGACAGGGAGACCTGGCGTGCTGCGGTTCATGGGATTGCAAAGAGTTGGAGGTGACTAAGCGACTGAACTGAACTGAAGGTTTAAATAAAAATTTTCATTTTAATGACAGTTAATCATGCCTGATTACTGGTTCGGTGTATAGTGGAAAAACAAACGGAGTGATGATTTAGAGGCAGATTTCTTTAAACAAAGAAGGAAAAAGGTAAATAGGAAATGAGGAAGGGACAAATGGAAGAAACAGAGAAAAGGAGTGAAAGAAAGGAAAACAGAGTTTTCACCTTGTTAAATCTATGTTAATGAGTGTTTTGAGCTTGGATTTCATTATCTGTAATGAACTATGTAATAATATACAAATCAAATTCAGTTACTATTTGTCTGAAGCAATGCTATATTCTAAATAATTGGTCTCTATTTATATGCTAATGAAGTTGTAGTAGGTCTATTTTAATTCTAAGATATGTTTATTAATGTAAGATTTGGGTTAAGAAATTTATGTGCATTTTCTTAAAGAAAAAGAGAGTAAACTGCATATTAACACCCAAAGTCCTCACAGTTCATCTTCCAAATTATATTTAAACTAACAATAAAGTGAAAAGCATTTTAATAATTATTATACAAGTAAAAAGAAAAAAAGCAATGTTTGACAGTTTTTGAAAAGTAAAATACCAGATTCAAAAATACCACTTTCTGCATTTTTTCCTTTTGCATTCTCTGATAATTTATTAATCAGACATTAAAATAAGGATTCAAAATTCATTAAGCCACAGAATAACACTCATATATGTATCACTGTGCTAAGTATCTGCAATGACTATGTTGGAAAATAATTTTAACAACCAGAAATCAAGAACTAGAATGCACACATGAAACCAATATTATTCTACCAAAAGCAAATGTATTTTAAACTATTAAAAGTTTTGTCTGACAATAGGTAACTTTGACATGTCATTAGTAGCTTTGACTACTCTGTTATCTAATTTTTAAAAGAATCAGATTTAAATATATAACTGTCTCATAAAATTCAGTTCAGTTCAGTCTCTCAGTCGTGTCCGACTCTTTGCGATCCCATGAATCGCAGCACACCAGGCCTCCCTGTCCATCACCAACTCCTGGAGTTCACCCAAACTCATGTCCATCAAGTCAGTGATGCCATCCAGCCATCTCATCCTCTGTTGTCCCCTTCTCCTCCTGCCCCCAATCCCTCCCAGCATCAGAGTCTTTTCCAATGAGTCAACTCTTCGCATGAGGTGGCCAAAGTATTGGAGTTTCAGCTTTAGCATCATTCCTTCCAAAGAACACCTGGGACTCATCTCCTTTAGAATGGACTGATTGGATCTGGATTAAGAAAGTGAAAGAAAGTGAAGTCGCTCAGTCGTGTCCGACTCTTTGCGACCCCATGGGCTGTAGCCTATCAGGTTCCTCTGTCCATGGGATTTTCCAGGCAATAGTACTGGAGTAGATTGCCATTTCCTTCTCCAGGGGATCTTCCCAACCCAGGGATCGAACTCGGGTCTCCCGCATTGTAGACAGAAGCTTTACCGTCTGAGCCACCAGGGAAGTTTTAAATTTGGATTCAAATATCGAGATTCACTTACTTTCAAAGTGTTCCATTTATCCTTAAAATGTCATTAATATACCACCTGTTACAGTGGCTAGCTTTTCTTTTCCTTTATGTTCTTGCTCTAAAACTAATAAGAAACAAACCATCCCTATGTTTTCAGAATATATTGCAATCCTCTAGTATGAGTTCTATCCTTCAAGACAACTGGTCTTGTCAGTTGGTGACATTCTGTCCTGTTTGTTATGGGAATTGGTCTGTTTAGATATTTCTGGGAACATTAACTTTCTCCTTTTATCCCATCCTCTTGTTTTTCCATTTCTATCAGTTATAATTGCAGCCAAACTATTCTCTCTAAAGCCTCTCATCTCTTAGGAGCTGTCATCTTTCAAGTTTTACATTATGGATCTTTTCCTGGAACTTCTGAACTCTGCTGCTTTCAGGTGCCCTATTTGACTCTGGCTCTTCCCGATCTGTCAATTTCTGTGAGGATTCCTGTAATTTCTGTTTAACCCACTTTATCCATCTTGATCTCACTTAAATGCAAGGTATGAACACCTCTACTAGATTCCTCTATCTTCTGGGAAATATCTTTTTAAACACATTTTCTGGATTAGTTGTCATTTTTTCTTTCTTTTTTCTCTCATAGGCCTGGGCAATATATTTCAATTCATATCTCATCAGTCCTCGTTTTCCAATACAGAGTTTTGTCTCTGTTATTCCTTTTTTTTACATCATTTGTAATACGCTTAACCTCTAGCAATTCATCCAAATTACTCTTTAAGTGTTCCACTAATTCATAGCTCCACTGGTTTCTGTTTCAGAAAAGCAAGTCTTTTTATCCTGTGTTTCTCTAGATATCCGGAGACCTTGGCTTTCCAGATCTCAGGGTGTAGTTTGCCATGAAACCTAAATTCTCTGATGGGTCCAAGAAAGGTTATTAATTTTTAGTTTCTCTTGCTTTACCTTTTGTATAAATGGCAGTGACGTCCTCCAAACTCTTTTATTTCAAGTTTAAATTAGAGAGCTTTGTTTTAATTTGTAATCTTTCTGGTTAATTCTGATATTTTTATCTCATTTTTTTGGTTGACCTTTTACTTAAATATTTAATACATGGTTATTTTATATTTTATATGTGAATGTTTGGATTATTTGGTGTCTAAATATGCTGTTTGTCATGTTTTATTTTGGAAAATTAAGTACCAACTTCTGTTAAAGCTGCCTTCCTCTGAAGGAAATTTCAGTCTGATTCTGCTAGGCTAGTAGGTAATACTTGCACTTAATGTCTTTCCTTGGGGTTTACCCAGTCTCAAGGCTACTAGATATTTTATCCCTAGAAACATGTAAAAATAAACTAACAATACTTCTTCTCAAATGGGACTTTTATTTCCATTTTCTAGTGAGAGCAAATCATTCATTTTCCTCATGATATTTTCTTCTCTTCCATTCCAGTCCATTTTACTTTTAATTTTTATTTGATTTTATTTCACCCTGTAGTTCCACTGAAGTTGCAGCCACTACAAAGGACTTCTTTTAGGTTCAACTGTTAATACCAAAAATTTAGAAATAAATCCCTCAATATTTATGTTTCCAGAAAGGTTCCCCCCCCCCCGGAATATTCTTTGCCTCTGATTTTGCTCATAACAGGCTGTATTGCTGTTCCTTGAACATGCTGTGTGTGCTTACACTTCATAGATGTTTGCAGTTGTTGATTTCTTTACCTTCTATTTTTCCTCATACATTAAGATGGCTTTCTTTTATATCACTTTTTCTGGTCTTCATTTCCATGTTAACTTATTTCTCACTGACTACACATTTTAAAATTGCATCTTTTCCTAAAACTTTGTATCCCATTTTCTTCTTCTGAAGGGCTTCCTGAGATTTATTTATCTGTTTAGTATACATCATCATATAATAGTCTATAATTTTTAACTAACATTGTTTTATTGTATTTTCTCAAGGAGAGTGAATGATTTAAGAGAGCAAATAACTTGTCTATTAAATTCCTGACATATATCCTAAAACACAGTTAGAGTTCAATAAATATACGTTAAATACATAAGTGAATTAAGTGGTAAACTGTGTTTATCGTCCTGAATATAGTGGTGATTTGTCTTTTTTTTTTTCCTATTATTAACTTCCTCACATTCCTCACTTAGGAAATTTGGTAAGAAACTGAGTCTGATTCCTGCTCAGAAGATCAGTTTAACAGACTGACTTTCAGGGCCTCCTATGCAGCTTGACACATAACCAGCTTGATGCATCATCAGCTACCTACTTGAATTATGAGTTAGGGATCCAAGTGAGACAGCAGTAACAGATGAAAATGTATGAAGATGAGATGATACTAACATTCAGTTTATTGGGGAACTGGGATTAAGGTCTCCAATGGCAAACTTTATTGTTCAGTACTTGTGTGAAACCACGGTATTTAGTATCGGCAGCAACTTGGCAGTTCTCATCTGTCTATATATCATGCTTTGGGTAGATTCTGGCTGCTGCTTGATTCTATGATTATGCTTTTCCCCAGGTTTGGCATCACCCTTAAACAGTAGAAATAGACACACAGACAACAGTAATTATATTTTCCAACACTCTGCTGCAATCTTAATGCAAGCCTCATTAACCTGAGTTTATGCAAGCACCTCTTACCTGGGTTTCCTTTCTGCTTCGAACTTCCACAACCATTCTTTCCCGTTCTTCACTCAATTTTCAATTCATCTTCAAAAAAGTTATTAAATAACATTTAATATATAAAGAAATATAGCTCTAATTTACTCACTACTTTTCGAGTAATTCTAGTCCACAGGTTTTGTTTTGTTTTATTTTTTTGTTTGTTTGTTTTTTGAGATCTTAGGCTTCTCAATGAAAATACGTGTTCTCTCCCACTGAATGTGTATAGTCCTATACTCAGAAAACATTTGTATGTAATACATTGAAAGTTACTTAACTTATGTTGATTTTATAAACAATATGTATAAATGTCTGAATCTTTATATATCATTTTTGTTCAAAGTTAATAGCTACTTAATATAAAAGGCTTACTGTATCTAAATTGTGCCAATTAAGTTGTTTTATACTTTTTCAGAAGCCAATTTCATATGAAATTCATTGTTTTTCTTGAGATGATAGTTCATATTATGGAGTCATCTTTAGTTTTGCAAGGCAAGTGTATTCCTGAAATTCATTATATTTTTAACTATACTTTAATTTTAGAGCAATTTCCGTTCAGCAAAGTTGAATGGAAAGAGTTCCTATATACTTGGCAAAATCTCCTACACTATGAATATCACACACCACAGTGATATAATTGTTATAATCATGAACCCATATTGCACATCATTACCACCTAAAGTCCATAGTTTACATTAGAGTTCACTCCTGGTGATGTACAGTCTATGGATTAGTAAGGGTTAGTCACTCAGTCAAACCCAATTCTTTGCCATCTCATGGACTGCAGCCCACCAGTCTCCTCTGTCCATGAGATTTTCCAGGCAAGGATACTGCAGTGGGTTGCTATTTCCTTCTCCAGGGGATCTTCCCAACCCAGGGATTGAACTCAGGTCTCCTGCACTGCAGGCAGATTCTTTTCTGAGTGAGCTACAAGGGAAGCCCTATGGGTTGGGCTTATATAAAATGACATGTGGCCATCGATATAGTATCATATAAAGCGGTTTCACTGCCATAAATATCTTCCATGCTCTGCCTATTTATCTCATTCACTACCTTTCACTTTTAACTCAACTTTTCCCCCCAACTCACAATGTTATAACTGTTTTGCTGTACTTGATTGAAGGGACAAAAGAAGGTTTACATTCATTCTGAGCTCTCCTACTTCACTTGAACACTGTAGATTTAGCCTATATCTATGAAAATAACATCTATTTCATGACTGAACGGTAGTATTTTCATATGAAACTTGAACTATCAGAACTGGTTTGAAGAAAAATACTCACAATGTGCCTTACAATAAAAGGGTATATCACAGCAAAACAGAATTATGTAAAGAACTATATTACTGAATTTATGTTGCAAAATTTTTCTTTGTCTTCAAATAATTGTAGCCTTCTTTGATAGACAACAGCATTTGATTCCATTTACATCAGCAAAGAAAGCATTATGAAACTTGTAGCAGTTCTATATTGACACAAAAATGCTTACTAAAAATGACCTCAGAAAACCTCAGGGGTATACAGTTGGCATACAAACCTCATGCATATGGAGATCTAGATTGGGCTATGCTGATGCAAGTTGACCCTGGAACATGTCTCCTAACCTCCTCCTGGGACTAGTTAAGTAGTCTAGGCGGTTTTTGTTTCTTTGTTTGTTTTTAACCTAGAGATTGCAAAGGTGTAAGAAAGCATATAGAAACAAGCTAGAAATCTTCAAAATTGTCTTATAACTGTCTGAAGCTAAAGTCCGAGAGAAGAGCACCACAAAGCTGCATGACAGATGGCATGGACATAGGGAAAAATGAGGGATGAGAGATTGGGGGCAGGAGGAGAAGGGGACGACAGAGGATGAGATGGCTGGAAGGCATCACTGACTCGATGGATGTGAGTCTGAGTGAACTCCGGAAGTTGGTGATGGACAGGGAGGCTTGGCTTGCTGCGATTCATGGGGTCGCAAAGAGTCGGACCCGACTGAGCGACTTAACTGAACAGTAATGCATATCTAAGTATGAATTCAGCTTAGTTACATTTAGCATAAATCCGTACTTAAATGATACATAAATGCTTAGTCACTCAGTCATGTCTGACTCTTTGTGGCCCTATGGGCTGTAGCCGGCCAGACTCCTCTGTCTGTGGGGATGCTCAAGGCAAGAATACTGGAATAGGTTGCCATGCCTTCATCCAGGGGATCTTCCCAACCCAGGGATGGAACTGAGGTCTTCCGCATTGCAGGAGGATTCTTTACTGTCTGAGCCACCAGGGAAGCCCTCAGTGACATAAGTTTATGTCAAAGTACATACATATATACTTATGTCAGAGCTGAACTTTCCTTTTTCCCCATGGGATGCTTCAACATATGTAATATAAAGCATAGCTAGTATAGAGTTGATAGAATAATTGTTAAAATAATCTGTTTCAAATATCTTCCACTGCTTCAAGTCACAAAACAGCTCAGCCACTCAGAAAACTTATTATTTTTCCAATATGCCTGAAATGTGTCTGATTTCCTTTTCTTGGTAATACAATTATAACCTTTTCAAGTTGCTATAGAGGCAACATTTTTAGTTTTACTTTTTCGCTTGGTCAGTTTTATATGGTTCTAGCCTTTTCACTTCAGCATCCTTCTCACTGAAACACTCAGCAGGAAAAACAAAAGTGTTACAAGATGGAGGCAGTTAAAATGGTTCTGTCACTTTGTAGAGTCTGTTTCCATTTAAGGGAAATACATATGATTCAAACATGACATTGATAATAATTTGTTACTTTAGAATATCATAAATTATTTCTTCATATGATGCAAACTTGCTCATCATTTATGTGGAGTGAAATCCAGCATATTAACATAATTTTATAAGAATTTTTGATTCTTTGAAGAATCAGAGAAAATTATACATATAGATATTTCGTGTTTTAATTTGTACTGGGTTCATGGGGGACTAGAAGACATAAGCTAATGATTGTTTACTTCATTTATTAGAGGTGATATGTTTATTTTATTAGTCAAACATATCATATTTGAATCCTAGCTCAACAACTTTCCAAGTAGGACATCTCAGATTGATTATGACATTTTTGAAACTCAGCTTTCTCACATTTAAATGAGAATAAGCTCAATGTTACTATGTATTACATGAATTAAAAGTTAAGATATATGTGTCACATATACAAAATATGTATATAAGTATATATGTAATCTAACTATTTGCTTCATGAATTAAAAGCTCATGCTATTAAGCTGCTAAATTGCTTCAGTTGTGTCTGACTCTGTGTGACCCCATAGACGGCAGCCCACTAGGCTCCCCTGTCCCTGGGATTCTCCAGGCAAGAACACTGGAGTGGGTTGCCATTTCCTTCTCCAATGCATGAAAGTGAAAAGTGAAAGTGAAGTCGCTCAGTCATTCTGACTCTTCGCGACCCCATGGACTACAGCCTACCAGGCTCCTCCATCCATGGGATTTTCCAGGCAAGGGTACTGGAGTGGGGTGCCAGTGCCTTCTCCGGAAAGCACATGAGATACATATAAATAGAGATATTTACAGTATTTAAAACCACACCCACACACAGTTTTAAACAGTATCAGATAACTAGAAAGTGCAGAAAGCACGCAGTAAGTTATATTGAGCTTTGGGAAAAAGACAATCTCTCCTACAAAGGGTACTGGGAAAACTGGAATGCTCCATGTAAACCAGTGAAGTCACAACACACTTTCATACCATACACAAATAAATTCAAAATGCTTAAAGACATAAACTTAAGACATGAAACCATAAAACTCCTATAAGAGAACATTAGCAAAACATTCTCTGATGTAAGTGGCATCAATATTTTCTTAAGTTAGTCTCTCAAGCAATAGAAATAGAAGCCTAAATAACCAAATGGGGGGAAAACATAAACAAACTTATAAGTTTCGCATAGCAAAAGAAACCATAAACAAAATGAGAGGACAACCTATAGAATGGGAGAAAATATTTGCAAATGATCTGACAGAGCAGGATTTAATTTCCAAAATATACAAACAGCTCAAACAATTCAACACACACTCATAAAAACACACACAACCCAATCAAAAAATGAGCAGAAGAACTAAATAAATATTTCCCCAAAAAGGACATAAAGATGGGCAAGAAGCACATGAAAAGATGCTCAATGTTGCTAATTATTAGAAAAATTCAATCAAAACTACAGTGAAGAACCACCTCACACTGGTCAGAATGCCCATCATTGCTGGGGTCCAGCCCCGGTGGATCCAGGGTGATTCAAAGCGCAGACGGTGTAGGCAAGGAAAACATCTATTTATTAATATAAGATTAGATTAGGAAGAATTAGTATAGTAGGAAAATTAGGTGGAGAAAAGAGGTTGAATAACTTGGTTTACATGGAGAGCCAATAAAGTTCCTGACGACGAACTTGCACCATCTATGTTAGGCTGCCAGCGTCCATTTGAATATCGGAGAGTGCCCCACCTTGGGCTCTCTCTCTTACGGATTTTAGAAGCCAGGACAAGTAAGTAGACATGGTGAGCCTCCACGCCCCAGATGGGAATTCAGCCTGAAATTAGAGTAAAGAGGAGACATGGGGAAACCAGTCCTTCCAATGACTGGTCCTGGCGTCTATTGTCTAGAAAGGCCTTTTATACCTTTTTGATTGCACATAGAGATCAATGGGTAGTACAAAATTATGCAGTGTTGGCAGCCCAGACTCTTATCAAAACCAGGCTTTTCTCTCTGTATACCTAGTTGTATACACAAGTCTTAGGTAATATACATCATCTTCTGGCCAAAAGGGCCAATTAACATTTTACAGTCTTTTTTCTGATAAGAGTTTGTCAACCAGAAGACTTATTTGTGTTGATCTTCCCAAAGTCTGGTGCCACTCTCAGAAAGTACTAAACAAAGTTACATTCTTACATAGCAAAGATACAGCAATTTATAACAAGTAAAAGGAGTACAGTGATTTACAACAAAAGAAAAGTAATTAACTCAAAAGTCTAGTGTTGCTAACATCAAAACTACTATATATCTTTTCCATATCCCATTTACATTGATTAACATCCTCCTAGGTGCCTAAAAGATAAAGAATATGGAAGCCTGGCAGCAATCATTGAGTCAACAGTGAAAACCCATCACCAATATGATTTTTAACTCTCTAGAAAAGGCTCTGTATCTTTAAGATGATTTTAAGCTTTGTGCCTCTCAAGGTTGGGGGGCTGTAAGCAATTCACAAGCTGTAAGAGGTCAGGGGAACCTATTAAGCAAGCTAGAGAGCTATCAGAGGGGTTTAACTGAAACATCCCTTTCAAATGCAGAAGACTAAAGCCCTGATTTGACTTTTCCCAGAGAATATCAGAAGAGTGGAAAAGCAGAGTACAAAGGCCAGCAGATTTTTGGTTTTGGGGGTACATGCTCAGGAAATTTCAGGGGGAACCCCTGAAGCCTGATCACGTCCTTGTGTTTTGTCAGGCTTCCTTCCTCAGGACCTTGTCAAGGGCAGGATTCCTCATGCTGGCTTCCGGCACATCATTAAAAAGTCTACAAATAACAAATGATGGAAAGGGTGTGGGAAAAGCGAACTCCCTTGAACTGTTGGTGGGAATGTAAGCTGATGGAAACAGATAGGAAAATAGTTCAGTGGCTACTCAAAAAACTGAAAATGGAGTTGCTATATGATCCAGCAATCCCATTACTGAATATATATCTGGACAAAACTATAATTCCAAAAGATACATGCACTCTTTTGTTCATAACAACACTATTCACAATAACCTAGATATGGAAACAATCTAAATACCCATTGACAGGTGGATGGATAAAGAAGATGTGGGGCGTGTGTGTGTGTGTGTGTGTGTGTGTGTGTGTAAGATGGAAAACTACTTAGCAATAAAAAAATAAAAGAATATCATTTGCAGCAAAATGGATGACACAGTGTCATACTAAGTGAAATAATTCATAAAGACAAACACCATACGATATCACTTATATGTGGAATCTAAAATACGACACAAATGAACTTATTTATGAAACAGACTCACAGACATTGAACAGACCTGTGGTTGCCAAGGGGGAGGGGATTTGAGGAGGGATGGAGTGGAAGGTAATGGTTAGCAGATGTAAACTATTATATAGAGAGAATGGATAAACAACAGTTCTACTTTATGGCACAGGGAATTATATTCACTACCCTATGGAAAACTGAAACAGAAAATAATATATTTTATATATAATAAAATAATATATATAATATATATAATAAAATAAAATTATATATATATATATAACTGAATCACTTTGCTGTACAGCAGAAACTAGCACAAAATTGTAAATCTGCTATTCTTCAGTGAAAATTTTCATATAGGTCTAAAAACAAAGATATGGCATTTGATAGGCATTCTAGAAAATCTGTTGTATGAATTAGTACAACTGTTACAATTATTATAGTCATCATTACTATCATTGTTTTATTATGGTTTGATGCATTTCAATGATATGGAACTACTATTAATGTTTTAAGTACACAGTACTCTTTTTGTTTTGTGTCACTTTTCATATCATTCCCTTTTCCCCACCTTTGAAATGAGTTTACTATTTTTTCTACCTAGTGATTACCTGCTCTACTGCCATAACTCATAACCAGCATCATCTAGTCTTTGACTTTATTTGACAAAAACCCTGATACTTGAGTTGTATCTAAAATACTAATTTTACTTTTAACACAAGTTTGGTTCAGTTCAGTCACTCAGTCATGTCCAACTCTTTGCAACCCCATGGACTGCAGCATACAAAGCTTGCTTGTCCATTACCAACTCCTCGAGTTTGCTCAAACTCATGTCCATTGAGTCAATTATGCCATCCAACCGTCTCATCCTCTGTCATCCCCTTCTCCTTCTGCCTAAATCTTTCCTAGCATAAGGGTCTTTTCCAGTGGGTTGACTCTTCACATCAGGTGGCCAAAGTATTGGAGCTTCAGCTTCAGTATCGGTCCTTCCAAAGAATATTCAGGACTGATTTCCTTTAGGATTGACAGGTTAGATCTCTTTTCAGTCCAGGGGACTCTCAAGGATCTTCTCCAACACCACAGTTCAAAAGCATCAATTCTTCAGCACTCAGTTTTCTTTTATGGTCCAACTCTCACATCCATACAAAACTACTGGAAAAATCACAGCTTTGGCCATATGGACCTTTGTTGGTAAAGTAATGCAATGTGTCTAACATAAGATGTTTGACAACTAATGCAAGGTGCTTTAAAAGTTGTCTACATTGATATCTCTCAGTAGACTATTAGGTCATTGAAGGAAAGGGTACAGATCATTTATCTATTTTTCTTAAAGATCCAGCATTCTCTATTCTGCTGAAAAATGGCTGATTTCATTATTTCTATTGTTGCAAATCAATACTACTTTTTTCTAATGCATTCAATATTCTCTGTCTGGTATCTCATATTTGTCTTGAAGCCATACTAGAATTAATGAGATGCAGAGAGAGGAGAGCATGGTCTCTAACCCTACATGTCAAGCTTCATTTCATGGCACCTATAATATTTAATGGTAGATGAGGAAGTAATTTAACTGAATATCACTGCAATAGCAATTCAGGCTACTGTCCATTGCATGTTTCTCTGAAGGGAAGACACATTATATTCCATTTAGGACAATCAGGATGATTGTCTCTCTTGGAGACATATACAATGTGAATAGTTTAAAATATAATTTATTTTCAGGCTGAGGATTTAGTACTATGGTGATTCTTAGAAAATAAAAATAAGCTGATATCCCTTACCATCGTTCTTCTTGTTGTAAAGCATGCATTTTTACAAAGTTGTTAATGATGTGGGTATTGTACATTTTCAGAGCCAAAGCACAGATAAATTGCTTTTAATCATGAATAATAAGCTAGGTTCAGATTTGAATAATCCCAGGTGACAAATTTCCTTCCTTTTTTCAAAGAATTCCACCAAAATATATTTTCTTTCTTTGCTCTCTTATTGTCTGGTGTTAGCTAATTGTATCTCATATGGACCTATGAAATTATGATCCTTAATGCCCATCATATCAAGAACAGAGACTTTCTGGTCATCCTCATTTGTCTTCGACTACTAAATCCATTCTTCCTCCTTGTAGGTCATAAGAGTCTCCATACTGGTTTCAACCTATCCTTGAACAATGATGTGTTGTGGAAAAATTAAAGATTCTAACTGCTTTAAAGCTGTGTACTGATTTGGTTGAGCTTGCTCTTTCAGATTGAATCATTGGACATAACTTCAAAATGACACATGCATTCAAAGCTTTATTTACATAAGCTTTATGGAAAGGTCAGTAATTTAAATTGAATTACTATTAAATTTAATAAATTCAATTTATTAAAAATTGAAAATTTTACCAAGTGAAGAATTTTCTGACATGTACCTCTCAAGAACTAATATTCCTTTTTGAATGTGACTAAGATGCATAGTGGAAAGATTCCTATTATTAGCCTTTCTAATGTTTTTAAATTTTATTTTATTTAAAAATTGTGTTAAAATACACAAAACATAAAATGTACCATCTTAACCACTTTTAAGTGCACTGTCAGATGGCATTAAGTGCATTCACATGGTTGAATCATCACCATCAAGCTCTGGAACTTGATAACTGAAACCTACAAAGCTGAAACTTGATAGCCATTAAATAATAATTTCCCTTTCACCCCTCTCTCCAAACCCTGGCAATAACCATAACTCTGTCTATATGGATTTGACTATTCTTACTGCCTCATGTAAGTGGTATTTGTCGTTTCGTGACTGGCTTACTTCACTCAGCATAATGCCATTAAGGCTCATCCATGTTATAACATGTATGATTCCATGGTTATAGATATGTATATGTACTGTTAATACACATTAACAGCAAGCTACCAGTCCAGTGACATGATAGACACCAGTCACATGTGACTTTAAAACTGAAATAAGGCTGGAGTGACTTAGGATCTAAAATTAAAATTTATTTTAATTAATTTAAGCTTGCATTGACACATATAACTGACTGGTGGCTATTCTATTAGCAAACTCTATATAACCTTCATCTATTATTTTCTCATTTTATCAATTTTAGATATTATTTTTATTGATATATTATTGTTTAGGTCATATACATCTTCCTCCCATTCAACCACCAACACATTAAAAAATAAATATGTCAGTTATCTTCATAACTTTAAACTAATGCACCAATCTTTTATGTCCTTTTAACAGCTATAAACTAAGCTGCTAATTGGTATTAACACTCTTAAATTTTCTTATAGCTTTTTGGACTTTTATTTTGCATGCTAGCAAGGCTTATAACAATTATATTCTCTTTTGTAATTATAATTCAGGCTCCACTCTTTTGAGCCAGCAAATATTATCAACTATAACTCCTAACAATCATTTCATTTATCTCTTTCTCATAGTGATTTTTATTTCATTTCTCTATATTTTAAAATCAGTATTTTTTTCTGGCACTATTAAAAATTATCTTTAATTTTTTTCATCTTCTTAATTTAATGAAATATAAGGTTATTTTGTTTCTGACACATCCCTGCAGTAGCCTGCATTCTTTAGCTTCAATCTGTAATGGTTGATCTCTGCAACTGCTAAACAATAACAACTTGGCCCTTTCATTCTTTGCTTTGCAGAATTCTTTACATGGCTCTCTATATCCTATGTTTCTACCTTTTACTTCTTCATATTGAGTGGTTTATCGAGTAACATCTCAAGAAAGCATGAGTATGCTGTAGATTAACTTTCTAAGCCATTACCTATTTTTAAATTTTTCTTTTTCACTAAAACAAGCACATTTGGTTACAAAACTGGCTTGTAACCCAAAATTAGCTTGATACAGAATTACAGGCTGAAATAGCTTTCCCTCAGAACACTGATTTTACTGATCAGTTGTAGTCTTGTCTCACTATGACTTTTGAAAAGCTACATGCCAAGTATATACTCTCTTTTTTAGGTGACCATATGTTCTATCTGAAAGCTTTCAGTATCTTTTGGTTTATACTTGACTTTGTATTAAATGACAGTAGATTTTATATTCAGTTCAGTTCAGTCGCTCAGTCGTGTCCGACTCTTTGCAACCCCATGAATCGCAGCACTCCAGGCCTCCCTGTCCATCACCATCTCCCAGATTTCACTCGGACTCACGTCCACCGAGTCAGTGATGCCATCCAGCCATCTCATCCTCTGTCGTCCCGTTCTCCTCCTGCCTCCAATCCCTCTCAGCATCAGAGTCTTTTCCAATGAGTCAACTCTTAGCGAGGTGGCCAAAGTACTGGAGTTTCAGCTTTAGCATCAGTCCTTCCAAAGAAATCCCAGGGCTGATCTCTTTCAGAATGGACTGGTTGGATCTCCTTGCAGTCCAAGGGACTCTCAAGAGTCTTCTCCAACAGCGCAGTTCAAAAGCATCAATTCTTCGGCGCTCAGCCTTCTTCACAGTCCAACTCTCACATCCATCCATGACCAAAGGAAAAACCATAGCCTTGACTAGCCGGACCTTAGTTGGCAAAGTAATGTCTCTGCTTTTGAATATGCTATCTAGGTTGGTCATAACTTTTCTTCCAAGGAGTAAACATCTTTTAATTTCATGGCTGTGATCATTAGAACTTATTAATTCTTTGAGATACAGATTTAGGAAAAAATTCAAACTTTTTTGGGATATGTTTTTTGTTTATGAGGGTTTGTTGTTCTAATTATTTGGAATCCTGTTCATACTCAATAAGAAACTAGACTTTTAAATTTATACCTTATCAAACCAAGCTTCCTGAGCTTTACCTTCTTGAGAAAAATCTGTCCATAAACTGCAATATCTTTTTGGATATTTCACACATATTAGGGTAAATCTCAATATGTGATACATGTATTTCTGAAGACTGTAGCCTCTCTAAAATTCTACTTCTGATAATTAAATGATACTAACAACTTTTTTAGATGATTTCAATAAATAAATATACATTCCAAACGAACTTAAGTTGTATCCAACATTACCATACACTTTAATTAATTTGCTAATTGAGTAGTCTTTTTCTCTCTCCTATTCCTTGAAGTGTGGAAATGTCCCATATTCAACAAAGAAATGTAGAAATGAAAGTGTTTAAATTTTGGATACTGAAATAATGGAATTTAGGATTTTCAGGCCATACCAAGACCCAGTCAATATCTCTCTCATGTATTGTTTAAGTTTGCATCAGTTTAATGAAAATATTTTATGGAAATCCCCAGGAAGATATTCAGCATAATTATTTTGACTACTTAATAATACTCAATAATTTCCTTTTCTCATGCCTCATATGTATAATTATTTAAATATTTTATTTTATGCTTTTTTATTGCAATATCCTCGACTTTGGGAACAGGCATATTTTCTTGAGATAAGGATTATGATGATCCATGATTAATAAATGGCTCTATGCTTACCTTAATCTCAGAGAATAACCCAAGTATCCTAGTAGTACTTTACTAAAATAGTTAGAAAACAACCAAAGAATAGGACCTAGGTCTACTAAGCTACAGTTTTTGTTTTTGCTTCTTCCACTAAAATACTCTATCACAAATAAAGTAAGTTCCTTCTCTCATAAACTAAATGAGCAAAGGACCTCAGAGGAATAAGAAAATTAAGCTATTTTTCTTATATTGAAAAATTCATCAAGTCTCAATTTAGAAAGGGAAGGTCAATAAAGAGCAATTACATGAGCATTCTGCCTAGGGTATTATGCCAAATTCTTAAAATGGTGAGCTTAAAGTTTTCAGGTAACTTTTAATGTAATATTTTTCTTCACCTATGGTAATTTATTCTAGTTATTTCTCTCCCATATCATCAGTGGCTCACAACTGATTCAAAACTGAAATGTTCTTTGAGATATGTCTCTTTTGATTTTCATGTCTGTCAATAGAATTTTCATAAAGCAAAAATACTGTTGGGAAAGGAAGCACACATGACAATAATCTGATAATCTAGCTAAATTTGAATTGGCTCAAAACAAAATCACAGTGACATCTAATTCTTTGGATATACCTGGGGAAATCTAAATCTTTTCCCTTTAGGTCAGGTCTTAATTAGGATCAACATGCCAAATATCACCTGAAGTTTCTTTAATTTTTATCTTGAAATTTCTCATAGCAGCATAAAATAATTTCTTATTAGATAATTTGTATTTTCCTTGCACTCTTAGTTTCAAGTTTGTAAGTTTCCATTGAAAGGACAGAATTTTTAAAATGAGAAACCTAACTTGCATTTCAGAATGTGCACTAAATTTTTAAAATTGTTAGCATAACAAGTTCCCTTCCTGTTTACCCATATGTCACTATAAGCCATATTTCTATTCTTTATATTGATTAGGTTTCTTCTGCTTCATTTGGGTGGTCAAGGCCTGAGATTTCATCCTTTCATTATTTTCTCAAGCATTTATTCCCTTGTGATTAATTGGCTCTGAGTTATCTTTGAATCTCTTTCCATGTGCCTCAGATGGATGGGATTTATTTCCTGTAGGAAGCTTCTTCTGGGAAACAAGAAATGAGCTCTGAATAAAACCTCAAAATTAATTAAAATGTATGGCTTATCTCAAGAGCAATAGCAGCATGATATATTCAAACAAATTTCCCTATTGTATTTCTATTTTTCTTTCCCTAGACTGTTGGTGGTCAAAATGATTAAGAAAGATACAAATACTTCTGCCAGTTTTAAATGCACCTAAGTAAGTTCAGTACTTGGAGAAGGCGATGGCACCCAACGCCAGCACTCTTGCCTGGGAAATCCCACGGGGGGAGGAGCCTGGTAGGCTGCAGTCCATGGGGTCGAGAAGAGTCGGACTGAGCGACTTCACTTACACTTTTCACTTTCATACGTTGGAGAAGGAAATGGCAACCCACTCCAGTGTTCTTGCCTGGAGAATCCCAGGGATGGGGGAACCTGGTGGGCTGCCGTCTATGGGGTCGCACAGAGTTGGACACGACTGAAGTGACTTAGCAGCAGCAAGTTCAGTACTATTGTAAAAAGAAATCATGAATGGCATGTTTTCCTAATTGTTTTGGAAGATATGATTTTGTTATCCATTTAGCTTTTGTCATCTTTGCTTCTAAAACTAAAGAAAACAACTTGATAACAGTTTTCTGATGATAAATAGTTAACCAATAAGCATCTCTAGATCACCATCAAAAAAGTGAGCATTTTCTGGGGAACTTTTTAGAGCAAAGCTGATGCTACCTGTGAATGTGCTGGTGTGTGAGTGGAAGTATGTGTTTCCTTGTATACTAAAGAACAAAACTGAACTCCATGTGCATCCTAATCACTCACTGCTCTCAACACATATACTGCTCTACAGAGTAGCACGATCAGATCATTGCTGTAATGATTAATGTGTGTACATGTGTCAAGTGTGTTATGACAGCAAGAATGTTGGGAAATAATCTTCAAGTGAGTGAATAGATTTTTAAGTGTTGGGAAACAGCAGTATGATAGAAAACAACCACTCAAATGTGTTGGAACATCAAGATAATGCTTTCTAATTAAGGGAATATCAAGTTATTGGGCTTCCCTTATGGTTCAACTGGTAAAGAATCCACCTGCTTTGCAGGAGACTTGGGTTCAGTCTCTGAGTTGGGAAGAGACCCTGGAGAAGGGAAAGACTACTCACTCCAGTATTCTGGCCTGGAGAATTCCAGGGACTATATAGTCCTTGCAGTGGCAAAGAGTAGGACATGACTAAGTGACTTTCACTCAAGTTATAGAACAACCATAAACAAAGAAGAGGTAAAGCCTGAAAAATCTGTTGTCAAATGGGAGATGTGTAATTATTGGTTTTTCCCTTTTTAATAGTCTAGGACTCTTGCCTAGTGAGTATGGTGTCAATGAAAAATTACATAAGCAGGATTACTCCATCCATAGGAACTGACTGTATTTATTTATTTATTGCTTTTAGGGGATTCCCTGGTGGCTCAGAGGGTAAAGCATCTGCCTGCAATGTGGAGGCCTGGGTTTGATCCCTGGGTTGGGAAGATCCCCCAGAGAAATAGCAACCCACTCCAGTACTCTTGCCTGGAAAATCCCACAGATAGAGAAACCTGGTAGGCTACAGTCCATGGGGTCACAAAGAGTTGGACATAACTGAATGACTTCACTTTATTGCTTTTATTTAATTTTTTTAATTTTATTTTTTTCCTTTACAATACTGTATTGATTTTGCTATACACTGACATGAATCCACCACAGGTGTACATGCATTCTCAACCCTGAACACCCCTCCCACCACCCTCCACATATCATCTCTCTGGGTCATCCCAGTGCACCAGCCCCAAGCATCCTGTATCCTGTATCAGTTGACGTATAGTCATTTAACAGCATTGTGTTATTTTATGGTGTATAGCAAAGTAATTCAGTTATATTGTTTTCCATTATGGTTAATTACAAGATACTGAATATACTACCCTATGTTATACCATGGGACCTTGTTTTCTGTTTTAATATATACTTGTGTTTGCTAATTACAAACTCCTAATTTATCCCTCCACCTCCCTATGGTAACCATAAATTTGTTTTCCATATCTGTGAGTCTGTTTCTGTTTTGTAAATAGGTTCATTTGTATCATATTTTAAATTCCACATAGAAGTAATACATGATATTTGTCTTTCTCTGCCTGATTTACTTCATTTAGTATGATTACATCTAGGTTCATCCATGTTGCTGCAAATGATGTTATTTCATTCTTTTTTAAGCCTCAGTAATATTCCATTGTGTATATATATATATATATATATATATATCATATTTTCTTTATTCATTCATCTGTTGATGAATATTTAGGTGTCTAATTTGAAAATATACATGCACCTCAATGTTCATAGCAGCACTATTTACAATAGCCAAGTCATTGAAGCAGCCTGACTGTATTTCTATTAGAAGACTTCCTTTAGAATAAATCTAAATGACTTTCTGTCTCTGTGGTTTCTACTGACCAGAAGATGCTCTAGGAATTAAGCTCTGTGTTATACTGTAACTTTTAATCAAATTGGTCTTTCAAATGCAAATGTGTCTCAAGGTTTTTATTTTCATTTTTCTTTTTGTTGTTGTCATTTTTGGAGAACTAACTAATACAAAACACTCCAAGACCCAGCTATAGGACTATTTTATAAAATATATTTTCTTTTCATTAGATAAACTCAAAGTTATGTATACCTCAAAACAAGCACACATGCACATATACACATAAAGAACAAATGAAATAGTCTGCCTTATTTAGCCTTATATAAAAAAACAATCTTGACACACACATGCTGTAATGCCATGTGACTTACAAGAGGATATTGTTCAGCCCATTAACCCCTCCCATTCTCGTTATGAGAGTCTGAGACATTACTAAGGATCACTGGTAATATTATCTCCTATAAAAGTCAAGTACTTGATATTTATGTTTTAAATTTTTCTCAAGAGGTAAATGTTATATAAACCTCAGAGGCACTGAGGTGAGTGTGATGAAATGTGATTTAAAAATCTCAATAAGGTCACCATTAAAAAAGAAAATAAATTTAAAGAAGCATAGAAAAATTTTAATGTGATGTGATAAAGTATTCTGATGCTTTTAGATAAGGATATTTTTATTTACTTCTTTTGTTTTCATCCTAATATTTTGATGAGACCAATGTTATATCTTAAATATAAAGTTATTTTAAAATTAATATTCTTTATTTGATAAAAACAAAATATAGTTTTGACAATGGTATCATATCAAAAGAGGTTAAATTCAGAGGAAAAACATTTCACAGCTCAGAGTTTTGAGGTGCTAATTTTTTTTTTATAACTGATTTCATTCACTGACTTGTCAAAAGTCAATTCAAGCTTAGTTCTGCAAGGAATATGATACTGCATGGATTTATTTTTTTAGAGATAACGATTAAATATTTAACAGCATCTGAAAACTGCCATCACAATAGGATTCTTACAGCAAGATTAATCTGAGATTGGAGTACAATATGCCTGAACAGTTCTCTAATAATAATAAAAAAATTATTTGTATTGTGATTAGAAAATCATTCTGCTGGGTTAAATCTGCAGTCAGTCAGTAAATTCAGTCACTCAGTGGTGTCCATTCTTTGTGACCCCATGGACTGCAGCACACCAGGCCTCCCTGTCCACCACCAACTCCTGGAGCCTCCTCAAACTCATGTCCATCAAGTCAGTGATGCTATCCAACCATCTCATCCTCCATCTTCCCCTTCTCCTCCTGTCTTCAGTCTTTCCAGCATCAGTGTCTTTTCCAATGAGTCAGTTCTTCACTCCAGGTAGCCAAAGTATTGGAGCTTCAGCTTCAGCATCAGTCTTTCCAATGAATATTCAGGACTGGTTTCCTTTTGGATTGACTAGTCTGATCTCCTTGCTGTCCAAGGGACTCTCAAGAGTCTCCAATACAACAGTTCAAAAGCATCAATTCTTTGGCACTCAGCTTTTTTTATGGTCCAACTTTCACATCCACACATGATTACTGGAAAAACCATAGCTTTGACTAGACAGATCTTTTTTGGCAAAGTAATGTGTGCAGTTCAGAAGCTCATAGGCTGTTTTGTTGTTTAGTTAAACTGAATATATTTTGTCTTTGAAAGTAAACTTTCTAAATTTTTGAAACTCAACATTTCAATATGCTCAGTTCTATTTCTTTTGATCAATTTTGAGGAGGCTCAGGGTGAGTGTTATCAAGAATAGACTCACATGAAGCATGGCCCCTAGGCACTTAAGAACACAGACAGACACTGATGGAAGACATATTTAAGAGATTTTATTAACTTTATCTTGTTACAGTATTAGGAATTTTCAAGTTCACTCCTGACTCTGTGATTCTTACACAAAGATTTTATAAGCCAGACTTGACCTCCTCAGTACACTGCCATTCTGTTCCAACAAAATATAAGTTATATGACTTGAGATTGAGGATGGAGATGAGGATACCCAGAGAGAATATTATCATTAAAGGAGACTAATCAACTACTAAAATTCTACCTTTTTGTTCTGAGAACAATCCTTTAAAAGTCTTCTTAAATCTAGACATTAAAAAAAATTATTGACATATATTCACAAATCCATGGAAATCTAGTCTTTACTATGTATCTTCAGCTTTTAGAACTTTCTTCTTTATCAGCATTGTTAGTTCAGGAGACAAATGTAAAGGCTGCATACACCAAATACATTACCTGTGGACTTTGATAATTCAGACATTTTTCCAGGTAACTCAGTTCTCTCGGTAAGGAAATGCAAGTTGATGACTACACATTACCTAATTCTCTACATAAACGACCCCTATTCCCTGTGTCCGTATCCCATGAACAGTAGCCTGCCAGGCTTTTCTGTCCATGAAATTCTCCAGGCAAGTATACTGGAGTGGGTAGACATTTCCTTTCTCCAGGGAATTTTCCAAACCCAGGGTCAGAATCCAGGTCTCCTGCATTGCAGGCAGATCCTTTACCAACTGAGACACCACAGAGTCCCATGAAGAATCCTACTATTTCCCTAAATTCAGCAAATCTGTTAAAAAAAATCTTATCTCTTATATTTCAGTCCTCTTACAGAACCTGTACTGCTCTGCCTTATAAAGAAATTCCAATCTATTCAAAATCAACACCATATTTAAGGTGGAATATTTACAGTTAAAGGGGAAGATGAAAAAATTAGGATAACAATTAGGGAAGGCATGATATTCATTACTTTTCATCACCTCCTTCCCCAGGAATCCATTGCTAATTTTCTCTCCCCCACTTTGTGAAATGAAGACACAGCTGTATGGAGTATTAATTCATTTGACCTCCCTTTATAGTCAACTTTTGATGGGGGTCAGTCCATGGAAATTATAAGCAAGGAACAGAAGGTGGGAGAAGAGAGAACTCAAGATATTTAATACATGTACCTTCCCTGTCCTATATTAGCTGTATCTCCTTATGGTTACAAAGACTAACAGGATGTCACTCTATCAAAACACCATGCCTCAATTTAGCTTTATTAACCCCATTTAGCCGAGAGGAGCTACTCCACATTCAAGGTCAGGAGGGGTGGCCGTGAGGAGATACCCCTTGTCCAAAGTAAGGACCAGCAGCTGTGCTTTCCTGGAGTGGCTGTGAAGAGATACCCCATGTCCAAGGTAAGAGAAACTCAAGTAAGACGGTAGGTGTTGCGAGAGGGAATCAGAGGGTAGACACACTGAAACCATAATCACAGAAAACTAGTCAATCTAATCACAAGGACCACAGCCTTTTTTAACTCAATGAAACTAAGCCATGCCGTGTGGGGACACCCAAGACGGATAGGTGATGGTGGAGAAGACTGACAGATATGGTCCACTGGAGAAGGGAATGGCAAACCACTTCAGTATTCTTGCCTTGAGAACTTCCTGAAAAGTATGAAAAGGCAAAATGATAGGATACTGAAAGGGGAACTCCCTGGGTCTGTAGGTGCCCAACATGCTACTGGAGATCAGTGGAGAAATAACTCCAGAAAGAATGAAGGGATGGAGCCAAAGCAAAAACAATACCCAGCTGTGGATGTGACTGGTGATAGAAGAAAGGTCCAATGCTGTAAAGAGCAATATTGCATAGGACCTGGAATGTCAGGTCCATGAATCAAGGCAAATTGGAAGCAGTCAAAGAGGAGATGGCAAGAGTGAACATCGACATTCTAGGAATCTGCGAACTAAAATGGACTGGAATGGGTGAATTTAACTCAGATGACCATTATATCTACTACTGCAGGCAGGGATCCCTTAGAAGAAATGGAGTAGCCATCATGGTCAACAAAAGAGTGTGAAATGCAGTACTCGGATGCAATCTCAAAAAAGACAGAATGATCTCTGTTCATTTCCAAGGCAAACCATTCAATGTCACAGTTATCCAAGCCTATGCCCCAACCAGTAACACTGAAGAAGCTGACATTGAATGGTTCTGTGAAGACCTACAAGACCTTTTAAAACTTACACCCAAAAAAGATGTCCCTTTCTTTATAGGGGACTGGAATGCAAAAGTAGGAAGTGAAGAAATACCTGAAGTAACAGGCAAATTTGGCCTTGGAATATGGAATGAAGCAGGGCAAAAGCTAATAGAATTTTGCCAAGAAAATGCACTGGTCATAGCAAACACCCTCTTCCAACACACAAGAGAAGACTCTACACACGGACATCATCAGACGGTCAATACTGAAATCAGATTGATTATATTCTTTGCAGCCAAAGATGGAGAAGCTCTATACAGTCAGCAAAAACAAGACTGGCAGCTGACTGTGGCTCAGATCATGAACTCCTTATTGCCAAATTCAGACTTAAATTGAAGAAAGTAGGGAAAACCACTCGGCTATTCAGATATGACCTAAATCAAATCCCTTATGATTATACAATGGAAGTGAGAAATAAATTTAAGGGACTAGATCTGATAGACAGAATGCCTTATGAACTATGGACAGAGGTTCATGACATTGTAAGGAGACAGGGATCAAGACAATCCCCATGGAAAAGAAATGCAAAAAAGCAAAACGGCTGCCTGAGGAGGCTTTAGAAATACCTGTGAAAAGAGAAGTGAAAAGCAAAGGAGTAAAGGAAAGATATACCCATTTGAATGCAGAGTTCCAAAGAATAGCAAGGAGAGATAAGAAAGCCTTCCTCAGCGATCAATACAAAGAAATAGAGGAAAACAATATAATGGGAAAGACTAGAGATCTCTTCAAGAAAATTAGAGATACCAAGGGAACATTTCATGCAAAGATGGGCTGGATAAAGAACAGAAATAGCATGGACCTAACAGAAGCAGAAGATATTAAGAAGAGATGGCAAGAATATACAGAAGAACTGTACAAAAAAGAGCTTCAAGAACAAGATAATTATGATGGTGTGATCATTCAACTAGAGCCAAACATTCTGGAATATGAAGTCAAGTGGGCCTTAGAAAGCATCACTACGAACAAAGCTAGTGGAGGTGATGGCATTCCAGTTGAGCTGTTTCAAATCCTGAAAGATGATGCTACGAAAGTGCTGCACTCAATATGCCAGCAAATTTGGAAAACTCACCAGTGGCCACAGGACTGGAAAAGGACAGTTTTCATTCCAATCCCAAAGAAAGTCAATGCCAAAGAATGCTCAAACTACTGCACAATTGCACTCATCTCACATGCTAGTTAAATAATGCTCAAAATTCTGCAAGCCAGGCTTCAGCAATATGTAAACCATGAACTTCCAGATGTTCAAGCTGGTTTAGAAAAGGTAGAGGAACCAGAGATTAAATTGCCAACATCTATTGGATCATCAAAAACACAAGAGAGTTCCAGAAAAACATCTATTTCTGCTTTATTGACTATGCCAAAGACTTTGATTGTGTGGATCACAATAAACTGTGGACAATTCTGAGAGAAATGGGAATACCAGACCACCTGACCTGACTCTTGAGAAACCTATATGCAGGTCAGGAAGCAACAGTTAAAACTGGACATGGGACAACAGACTGGTTTCAAATAGGAAAAGGAGTATGTCAAAGGCTGTATATTGTCACCCTGCTTATTTAACTTATATGCAGAGTACATCATGAGAAACGCTGGGCTGGAGGGAAGCACAAGCTGGAATCAAGATTGCTGGGAGAAACATCAATAACCTCAGATATGCAGATGACACCACCCTTATGGCAGAAAGTGAAGAGGAACTAAAAAGTCTCTTGATGAAAGTGAAAGAGGAGAGTGAAATAGTTGGCTTAAAGCTCAACATTCAAAAAACGAATATCATGGCATCTGGTCCCATCACTTCATGGGAAATAGATGGGGAAACAGGGGAAACAGTGTCAGACTTTATGTGTTTGGGATCCAAAATCACTGCAGATGGTGATTGCAGCCATGAAATTAAAAGACACTTACCCCTTGGAAGGAAAGTTATGACCAATCTAGATAGCATATTCAAAAGCAGAGATATTACTTTGCCAACAAAGGTCCATCTAGGCAAGGCTTTGGTTTTTCCAGTGGTCATGTATGGATGTGAAAGTTGGACTGTGATGAAAGCTGAGCACCAAAGAATTGATGCTTTTGAACTGGGGTGATGGAGAAGACTCTTCAGAGTCCCTTGGACTGCAAGGAGATCCAACCAGTTCATCCTAAAGGAAATCAGTCCTGGGTCTTCATTGGAGACACTGATGCTGAAGCTGAAACTCCAATACTTTGGCCACCTCATGTGCAGATTTGACGCATTGGAAAAGACTCTGATGCTGGGAGGGATTGGGGTTAGGAGGAGAAGTGGGCAACGGAGGATGAGATGGCTAGATGACATCACCAACTCAATGGACATGAGTTGAGTGAACTCCGGAAGTTGATAAAGGACAGGGAGGCCTGGCATGCTGTGATTCATGGGGTCGCAAGGAGTTGGACATGACTGAGTGACTGAACTGAACTGAACTGAAACACATTTATTTTGTTCATTTACCCTATGTATAGTAATATTGACTTCTCCCTTGCTATGAATGTCTGATTCCACCCTGTTAGATTTATGACTTTCAATCTTGAAATAAACTTCTTTTAGTATTTTTAAAGTTGATTTATTGAGTTGTGTGCATTTGTTCAACAAAGTAATGTGTTATCTTGTCTTCTTAGTTTTCAATGTTATTATGGATATGCCTTCATTGGTAGTTGCAATATTGAAGCTGTTTTAGGAGATGTTTGTCAGGTACCAATTTAAATCTTACATATTCAATTTGAAAATAATATATTTAGGATTATGATGAATTTTTTTTCTAAAAATTTAGAATTGGTGTTTGAAATATAATTATGCCTATAGTATTCCCCTGCTTAAAATATTTTAATGACCTGCATTGCTCATAGGATAAAGTTAAAAGTTGCTTTACAATTGTGATTCTCAAAATGTGATTTTCTCAAAATCTTTTCAGTAGATTTGAGTAGTCAAACCGATTTTCATAATAATACAAAGACAGTATTTGCCCTTTTTATTGACCTAACATTTACAGTCATGCTTCAACAACCTGGACATATAAAATCCTTCTGCCTTAGCATGAATTCCAACAGCACTGACAAACTAGAGTAAGTAATCAATGAATTCTTCATCACGTGAACTTGCCAAAAAGTTTTAAAAAGTATCAAATTTCACTTCAGAATGTACTTAACAAAGTGATAAATTTATTAATTGTACCAAATCTCAATCCTTGAGTATATGTAATTTCTTATGAGATGACTTCCCAGATAGCTCAGTTGGTAAAGAATCTGCCTGCAATGCAGGAGACCCCAGTTTGATCAGGGAGGGATCGGGAAGACCCACTGGAGAAGGGACATGCTACTCACTCCAGTATTCTTGAGCTTCCCTTGTGGCTCAGCTGGTAAATAATCCGCCTGTAACTTGGGAGACCTGGGTTCAAACACTGGGTTGGGAAGATCTGCTGGAGGGAAAGGCTATCCACTCCATTATTCTGGCCTGGAGAATTCCATGAACAGTATAGTCCATTGGGATGCAAACAGTCGGACAGAATTGAGCAATTTTCACTTTCATATAGAAGTTCATATAAAGTACTACAGTATACGAAAGTGTGATTCTATAGCTTTTGTAGTGAATTAATGGCTTTTAAAAAAATGTAACAAACAAATACTATTTTTATGTAGCTTTTTAATGAAACATCTTTTTTTACTTAGATGAATGACTAAGAGGAAAAGCTATCATTATTTAATCCTGAGTGGGACTCTAAAAAATGGCAGGTGTGCTTTAAATATATCAGCAAAACTATCATTTCAAGGAAGGAAACTGAAAATATGTTCCCAAAGATAGAATTTGGCTTTTCAGGCAAAAAAAAAAAAAAAAAAAAAAAAGAGAGAGAGAGAGAGAGAAAGTTTTGGAAAACGTATCTACCACAAGCTTAATACTTTTTAAATAATAAAGACTGTTCTGTGAAGCCTCGTGATGTTATTAATGATTATCTTTTTAAAAAATATTGTGTAGTAAAATGAGTCTCCATGAAAGAGCTGCATAATGAGTCAGTGAACCAATGTTTTCCAAATAACTGACATGCAATGTTATGAAATTATGTGTGGGCAAAAGATTAGATTAATTCAAGAAGTAAGACAGAAATGTATTTTAATCTAACCTTGCAGAAAATTAATTTATATGATTTTAGGTTTTATATTGAAACTCACTTTTATGAAATTACTAATCAAATTTTGTATCAAATACCCACAATTATTTGAAATATCTATTAAAATACTCTTTTATTTCCCAGCTACAAATCTATGTGAGATCAAATTCTCTTTAAGTATTATGAACCAAGGAATATAAATAAAGAAAACACAGAAGATTATGTGATCATGTAGTTGTTTTATCTATTAAGCCAAAAAATCTCAAAGAGATTTTTTAAATGTAATACAATGTCATTCCTTAAACTAAGTTTTGGATTTGGAAAATACGATTGTTCTCATAAAATTATTATTTATGCTAATTCTGCTGTTTATTATTGTTACTTTAAAATGAACTATTTGTAACTCAAGACTTAATTTCTAATATGGCAACACTTATAGATACAGTCCACATAATTAAAGGCTGTCAGGGTGCTCAGTGATCTTTAACATTTCAAATAATCAAAGATTAATATGTTTTTGAGTAAAAAAAATGTAATATTTCATTCATACCTATTTTTCCAGCCTTATATACCACCATTATCATCTCTCTAAAAATATAAAATATCAGTTCTCATACTGAGGAAGCAAACAAGTTTCCCTCTGCTTCAAATACTTTACCAGATTTTCTTGCCTTTTAAATGTGGGACTGAGTAAATCGTGAATAATGTCCTTGACTATTGCTTATTTCTATAGTTCATTTAATATGGCACAGTGGTAGTATGAGTATATATTTGGGATCTATGGAAGTTTGAGAGCATAGATATCTACTATTCTTATTTTTTATTTAATAAACATTTAGGTTTGATTGAGGGAGGGTAATGGAAATGAATAGTTGGCTTAATTAAAAAAATCAAGTATGATTTGATTTACCTGTATGAGACTAGACTTCTCAAAAAAGCATAGAGACAATCAACAGCATGTATCTTATGAATTTTTATGGAAACTAGAATTAGTGGATTTGTAAAGCACTTAATACTATATCTAGAAGGTTGAAAATGACTTTTAATAATGGCAAAAAATATCTATGCAGAGGTAAAATTTTATGATAATAAACAAAACAGATGTCTGAAAACTTTCAGGAGTGAAACAGCTGAAAAGAAGTTCAGAAGCCAAGTTCAAATCATCCTATACCTTATATATCCATGCAGAGAGATCATAAGAACCTGTAATTTATAAAAATTGCCAAAAAGTCATACTGTAGATATTATCACACTTAATGGAATAGAAATCATGATTATGGCAAGGAAAGAGTATGCCTTATCCACAGGAAATGTCCAAAATATAAAAGATATCAGCAGTAGACCAATAAATAATTTGTATGTATAGAAATACAACTGATACAGGAAATTGATGAAAAATTTCAGGGTGAGGATAAATTAAAGGCTAGATATGATATTTTGAGGGATAATTTGGAATATTGGAGATTTTTAAAAAAAGAATAATTAAACTAAGAGTGATCCAACAGAGTAAGTTTATTTAATTATAGTAACTTTCAAACAATGACTTTGAAATAAACTAAATTTTATAGGAACAAATGAAAAAATATTTATTTCTATTATAATGTAATTATGAATATCAGGATGATTTTTCTCCCATTCTTAATTGAAAGAGAGGCTTCTATGTCAACCCATTAGTCTTTTAAATAGTTCACTATCATATAAAAGATATTTCAAGTGTAAAAATTATCAAACACCATAACAATTAGTTACAGTATATGCTAGATAATATATTAGACTGGTTTCAGTCTTTTTCTAAAGGAAAAGAATATGTGGGTACAGAATTATTTTGCACAAGATACTTTGCATTTGCATTTTACCTATTTGTAAATCTTTATCTTTTAATTAATTTATTTTTAATTGAAGGATAATTACTTTACAGAATTTTGTTTCAAATAATTTCAATCATTATTTGAAACTATGGGAACTATAAAAATATAAGGAAAACTCACATCAATTCTACCATCTACTAAAGAGTAACACTAAGTATATATATCTTTAATATTTCCTCTTTTTAAACTCACTAAATTTTATTTAAAACTTACTATTTTATATTTATTTACTTCTTATTTTGATATATATTTAGACTTAATGAGGAGTTTCAAAAGAACTACAGAGAATTTCAGTATGCACTTCATTCTAAATTCCTCTAAGGATAACATCTTACATAACCATGGTACAATGATCAACAGTATGAAATTGATGGTGTTTTGATGCTATTAACTAAATTGTAGAATTGATTCAGATGTCATCAATTTTTCTGATAATGTCCTATTATGGTTCCAGGATTTTATCTAGGATAGATTATATTTAGTTGTTATTTCTTCTTAATCTTCTTCAGCTTATAATATGCCTCAATCTTCTATTTTATAGCCTTGACACTTTTGAAGACTACTGTTTAAATATTTTGAATAATGTCTCTCAATTTGATTTCATCTGATGTTTTATCATAATCAGATTATGCTATAAAATATTGGGAAAATAATCATGGATATACTTGAACAAAATTGAAAGTAGGCCCTTAATTTTGAAACTTGATTTTCTCAATATATTATGTCATATGCTTTTTGGTCATATCAGTGACAATTTTCATGGACATTCTTTTCTCATTGAGGAAATTATAAGGAAGTAATCAAATCAGTTCAGTTCAGTCACTCAGTCATGTCCGACTCTTTGCAACCCAATGGACTGCAGCATGCCAGGCCTCCCTGTCTATCACCAACTTCTGGAGTTTACTCCAACTCATGTCCATTGACTGGGTGATGCCATCCATCCATTTGATCCTCTGTCGTCCCCTTCTCCTCCCACCTTCAGTCTTTCCCATCATCAGGGTCTTTTCAAAGGAGTCAGTTCTTCACATCAGGTGGCCAAAGTACTGGGAGTTTCAGCTTCAGCATCAGTCCTTCCAATGAACACCCAGGAATGATTTCCTTTAGGATGGACTGGTTGGATCTCCTTGCAGTCCAAGGGACTCTCAAGAGTCTTCTCCAATACCACAGTTCAAAAGCATCAATTCTTCCACACTCAGCTTTCTTTATAGTCCAACTCTCACATCCATACATGACTACTGGAAAAACCACAGTTTTGCCTAGACAGACCTTTGTCGGCAAAGTTATGTCTCTGCTTTTGAATATGCTATCTAGGTTGATCATAACATTCCTTCCAATGATTGAGCATCTTTTAATTTCATGGTTGCAATCACCATCTGCAGTGATTTTGGAGACCCCCAAAATAAAGTCTGTCACTGTTTCCAGTTTCCCCATCTATTTTCCATAAAATGATGGGACTGGATGCCATGATCTTAGCTTTCTGAATGTTGAGTTTTAAGCCAACTTTTTCACTCTCCTCTTTCACTTTCATCAAGAGGCTCTTTAGTTCTTCTTTGCTTTCTGCCATAAGGGTGGTGTCATCTGCATGTATGAGGTTATTGATATTTCTCTCAGCAGTCTTGATTCCAGCTTGTGCTTCTTCCAGCCCAGCATTCCTCATGATGTACTGTGCACTTAAGTTATTTAAAAAGGGTGATTATATATAACCTTGATGTACTCCTTTCCCGATTTGGAATCAGTTTGTTGTTCCATGTCCAGTTCTAACTGTTGCTTCTTGACCTGCATATAGATTTCTCAAGAGGCAGGTCAGGTGGTCTGGTATTCCCATCTCTTTCACAATTTTCTGCAGTTTGTTGTGATCCACAAAGCTTTGACATAGTCAATAAAGCAGAAATAGTTGTTTCTCTGGAACTCTCTTGCTTTTTCAATGATCCAGTGGATGTTGGCATTTTGATCTCTGGTTCCTCCACCTTTTCTAAAACCAGCTTGAATATCTGGAAGTTCACAGTTCACATACTGTTGAACCTGGCTTGGAGAATTTTGACCATTACTTTCCTAACATGTGAGATGAATGCAATTGTGTGGTAGTGTGTGCATTCTTTGGGATTTGCTTTTCTTTGGGATTGGAATGAAAACTGACCTTTTCCAGTCCTGTGGCTGAAGTAATAATTAGATTACACACACACACACACACAATATGGCAACATATACATAACATAAAAAGGTAGTTATAAATCATTAATGATGTTTAATATCATCATGGATGACTAGTTGGCTAGTCAGAATTTGAGATGGCTTTGCAAGGTACAGGAAAGGGTACTAATTTAGGTAGGTTGTAAGTAAGCATCAGGCAAAAAAGGTGATTTAGAAATATGATGGGCACAGGATGGCAAGAAGATTATCCAGCTAATTTTCAAAACTTTTCACAAGTCATTATATTCTAACAGCATAACTATGAAGTATCTCTCATTAACTATTTTAATTAATGAAATCAATTGAGACAAGAAAGAAATTTAATTATTCTTTACTAGACTGCCTTCCGTAAACAGAGTAAGAAGAACCAAATTCAGACAATTTGAATTTCTAATTTTATTGTTTTTCTATAATATTTGGGCTTTTTATTTTAATAATATTGTGACAGTGTTATTTGCTCAGTCGTGTCTGAATCTTTGTGAATCTACGGTTTATATAGCCCACCAAGATTCTCTGTCCATGGAATTCTTCAGGTAAGAATACTGGAGTGGGTAGCCATTCCCTTCTCTAGGGGATCTTCCCAGCCCAGGGATCTAACCCATATCTCCTGCATTGCAGGCAGATCCTTTACCATCTGAGACAATTTGGTATAAATTGGTGATGTAATAAAAATAATTCCTTCTAAATCATAATTTCTCTGTTTCAAATTTCTATTTTTAATTTCCTCAAGGAAATCAACCCTGAATATTCACTGGAAGGACTGATGCTTAAGCTGAAGCTCCAATCCCTTGGCCACCTGATGTGTAGGGCTGACCCAGTCTTTCCTGATGCTGGGAAAGATTGAGGGCAGGAGAGGAAGAGAGTGACAGATGATGAGATGGTTGGATGGCAGCACTGACACAGTGAAAATGAGTTTGAGTAAACTCAGGGAGATACTGGAGCACAGGGAAATCTGGCATGCTGCCGTCCATGGGGTCTCAAAGAGTGGAACATGACTGAGCAACTGAACAACAACAGTTTGCTTGATCTCTTAAACAGCTGAGACAGTTAACATTCTTTGCTTTGGTTCAGAAATTATATTTTTAAGTCTTTGAATACCTATGAATATTTCCTTTTGGTTGTCTTTACATGTAAGAGAATACTTGTATAAGGAAATATTTGAGGGTTAACATCTTTCATCAACATGCTACAGATACTGCTCTTATGCAGTTCAGTATTACTGAGAAGACTGACAAAACCCAGATATTTATCATTATTTCTAGATTACTTAGTAAGACAACAAAACATATAACAAATTTTAAAAAATAGTTTGATGCACAGAGATTTCATGTAATTTTAATAGGCAGTGCAGTCACATTTTCTGTACAAATATACACACACATTATTTTATCTCATGCCCACTATTATCCATTTGCCTAGGTCTCCCTATGTGATCCACAAGTAATCCTTGTTATTAGTTTCTTATGTATCTTTCCAGCATTTTATATTTATATATCATACATGAAATTTCTATATACAGTATATTTTCTTATTGAATACCAAATGAAGTCTAGTATTTATACTGTTCTATATCTAACATTTTCATATAAAATAAACATTGCAGATCTTTCCATAGAGAGTTTCATTATTATTATTTTTATAAATATATTGCAGTCTAATGTCTTGTATATAGACTTCAGAGTCAGGAAAAATATTTAGTAACTATGAAAAGAGTGCATCAAGACTGTATATTGTAACCTTGTTTGCTGCTTCATATGCAGAGTACATCACGTGAAACGTCAGGCTGGATGTTTCACAAGCTGGAATCAAGATTGTCAGGATAAACTCAACGACCTCTGATATGCAGATGATATACAATAATACTAATTCACTAGTACTAAAACCTAGACAGCATATTAAAAAGCAGAGACATTACTTTGCCGACAAAAGTCCATAAAGTCAATGCAATTGTTTCTCCAATTATTATGTATGGATGTGAGAGTTGGACCATAAAGAAGGCTGAGCACTGAAAAAGTGATGCTTTTGAACTGTGGTGTTGGAGAAGACTCTTGAGAGTCCCTTGGACTGCAAAGAGATCAAACCAGTCAATCCTAAAGAATTAAACCCTGAATATTCATTGGATGGACTGATGCTAAAGCTGGAGCTACAATCCTTTGGCCACTTGATGCAAAGAACCAATTCATTGGAAAAGACCCTGATGCTGAGAAAGATTGAAGGCAGGAGAAGAAGGGGACAACAGTGGGTGAGATGGTTGGATGGCTTCACTGACTCAATGGACATGATTTTGAGCAGACTCCGGGAGATGGTGGAAGACAGAGAAGTCTGGCCAGCTGCAGTCCGTGGGGTCAAAGAGTCAGACATAACTGAGTGACTAAACAATAGCAAACATGGCAGAAAGTGAAGAGGAATTAAAAAGCCTCATGATGAGAGTGAAAGAGGAGAATGAAAAAGCTGACTTAAAACTCAGCATTCAAAAAACTAAGATTATGGCATCCAGTTCCATCACTTTATGGCAAATAGATAGGGAACAAGTGGAAACAGTGACAGATTTTATATTCTTGGGATCCAAAATTACTGCAGGTGATGACTGCAGCCATGAAATTAAAATGCTTGCTCCTTGGAAGAAAAGCTATGACAAACCTGGACAGTATCTTAAAAAGCAGAAACACCACTTTGCTCACAAAGTTCTGTATGGTCAAAGCTAGGCTTTTTTCCAGTAATCATGTATGGATGCGAGAACTGGACCATAAAGAAGGCTGAGCACCAAGGAATTGATGCTTTTGAATGTGTGGTGCTGGAGAAAAAACTTCAGAGTCCCTTGGACTGCAAGGCGATCAAACCAGTCAATCCTAAAGGAAATCCACTCTGAAAATTGTTTGGAAAGACTAATTCTGAAGCTGAAATTCCAATACTTTGGCCACCTGATGTGAAGAGTTGACTCACTGGAGACCCTGATACTGGGAAAGACTGAGAGCAAGAGAAGGGGGCACCAGAGGATGAGATGGTTTGATGGCATCAC
Organism: Ovis aries; assembly: GCF_016772045.2. NCBI lineage: Eukaryota > Metazoa > Chordata > Mammalia > Artiodactyla > Bovidae > Ovis > Ovis aries. The sequence continues at coordinate 19,769,963 of NC_056055.1, forward strand.
TAACTCAATGGACGTGAAATTGAGCAAGCTCCTGGAGATAGCGAAGGACACTGAAGCCTGGCATGCTGCAGTCCATGGGGTTGCAAATAGTCAGACATGACTTAGGGACTGAACAACAACAACAGTGATATACATTAGGATAAGAAATCAGATAATTACTAACAATTTATTTTCATCTAAATGAATGTGTAGTGAGACAATGAAAAATTGTGTGGAGTGAAATTCAGTGAAACTGTTAGTTACTCAAGTCATTTCAGACTCTTTGAGATCTCAGGAACTTGTATCCCACCAGGATCCTCTGTCCATGAAATTCTCCTGGCAAGATTACTGGAGTGGGTAGCCATTCCCTCCTCCAAGGTATTTTCCCAATCCAGAAAGAATATTCTGACTTTTTCATCTGTCTAATGTCCTTGGCACTTAATTACAAAATGTCATTATTGCGCCACAATCACTGCACCTAAAAATTTTTAAAATAATTCTAAAGGGAGCTGTTGTCCCAGTTGAGAATCACTCTATCATAGAATAACTAATACTAAAATTTCTGCCTCATGAATGTTTGATAATGAATGAAAACACAAACTTTCCTAAGACTAGAGTAGTTATAAAGAGTAATTGTGATTTGTATCCACCTACCTTTTGATTAGTCTTGTCCATCAATTGAATGACCTTTTGTCATTTGTCCTTTTGTCCATTGAGAGAATGTTAGAGAATGTTGTGAATCAGCTAGGTCTTTTCACACATCATTTCTGCAGTTGGACCAATGCTGTGTTTAAGGTTGGCTTAAAAATGTACCATCTGGTATATTCTGAGATTGATCTAGATGGTAAGATGTTATAGTAAATGACCTTCTGACACTCAGATGTTACAATTTCTATTATGAGATATTCACTAAATATTTATAAAAACCCTTAGGATAACTGAAGAAAACAAATCCCAATTATAATGTACTTCCCATGCTGCTGTTTCAAACAATTATCTGCTTTCATAAAGACAACATTTTTTGGGGAAATAAAAGGTTTGAAGAGTTTGGGTTGTCATCCTTTCACTCACATTTCACAACTGATTTTGAGAAATAAAAGGACGTGTCATATTAACTTTGCTTGTGTTGAATGATGTAGATTGTAGTTTCTGTAACTAAGCACAGCCCAATTAAAGTCATGCATTCAGTGCTAAAATGTGACATTATATCAAATACTAGACATTTTAATTCATATTTTAGTACTTTCAGGTGGTTGTATAAAAACATTAGTCATCATAAGCTGTTCTGTGCTCAATAATGTAAGATCACATGCCTCTTCAACTTACCTCTGGAAATCAAGATTCATTCTGCTTGATGCTCTCATCTCGCCATAAGTTGTGAAAAACAGAAATACAAGATCATAATTTAATTTCACATCAGCTTCTAGTCTTCTAAAATTTTCTTCTTTTGAAATACATATATACAAGTAAATGTATTCTCATTATGAAATAAGTGATTTTAAAAAGTTTGATAAACCAAATAACTGTTGGGCTATTTTATAAACTAACCATATTTTAATTATAAATATATATATGCATTTTGTGAACCTTGACTTTATGGATATTGATATTTTTATTGGGTTCATTTGCGAGCACCCTGATGAAAATGTTATCTTGTTATATATTAAGAACCTTAAAATGTCTGACTTTTGAATAAAAAAAAATATTTGGGAAATATTTTCTTTGCTAATTATTACCTGAGGAAACTTGGTCATATTATTTAAACTTGCTACACTTCTATTTTCTCATCAGTAAGGTATAAATACAAGCATCTTTCTTCCAAGGCTAATGAAAGGAATCATCATTAAATATATATTTTTTGTGCACATAAACCCTTGGTAAATGCCATTTCTTATAATACCACTTCTCTTTTATATAGGGCTTCCCTGGTAGCTCAGACAATAGAGAATCTGCCTGCAAATAGGGAGGCCTAGTTTCAATCCCTGGGTGGGGAAGATCTCTGGGTAAGGGAATGGCTACCCATTTCAATACTCTTGCCTGGAGAATCCCATGGTCAGAGGAGCCTGCAGGGCTACAGTCTCTGGGGTTGCAAAGAGTCAGACATGAATGAGTGACTAACACTTTCATTTCACTTATATGTGATACTATTTTCTTTAATCTCAGCCATAATGATTCCTCTGTTCCCACTTTTTCCAAACACTGTCAGTTGATGTCTTTTTCTCTTAGGCAGAATGTGAAATTACTATTGATAAAATTCACAGGAGTCTTAAATGCAGCATATTCAAAACAGATACTTTAGCCCAAATTACTGAAGGGTTTCATGTGAGACCACTGTTGTTAGCAGTGCATACTGAGAAAAAAGAATTTTCCACATATTCTAAGTTTTTTAAATTTTAGAGAGATTTAATATACAGGTTATCTCCTGAAGAGACAGTGAAAATATTCTGGAAACCTAAGGCCTGGGAAGTAAACTCTAACCTAGCTATTGTTTGTGGAGAAGGCAATGGCAGCCCACTCCAGTACTCTTGCCTGGAAAATCCCATGGATGGAGGAGCCAGGTAGGCTGCAGTCCATGGGGTCGTGAAGAGTCAGACAAGACTGTGATTTCACTTTCACTTTTCACTTTCATGCATTGGAAAAGGAAATGGCAACCCACTCCAGTGTTCTTGCCTGGAGAATCCCAGGTAGAGCCTGGTGGGCTGCCGTCTGTGGGGTCACACAGAGTCGGACACGACTGAAGCAACTTAGCAGCAGCAGCTATTGTTTGAGAAGAAAATCTAACTCTAGCCCTTCTATCGAAAGGCTCTGTGCTTTTTTGATTTAACATTCAGTTCAGTTTAGTCACTCAGTCATGTCCGACTCTGTGTGACCCCATGAATTACAGGACGCCAGGCCTCCCGGTCCATCACCAACTCCCGGAGTTCACCCAAACTCATGTCCATCGAGTCTGTGATGCCATCCAGTCATCTCATCCTCTGTTGTCCCCTTCTCCTCCTGCTCCCAATCCCTCCCAGCATCAGAGTCTTTTCCAATGAGTCAACTCTTTCATCAGGTGGCCAAAGTATTGGAGTTTCAGCTTTAGCATCAGTCCTTCCAATGAACACCCAGGTCTGATCTCCTTTAGAATGGACTGGTTGGATCTCCTTGCAGTCCAAGGGACTCTCAAGAGTCTTCTCCAGCACCGCAGTTGAAAAGCATTCGTTCTTAGGCACTCAGCTTTCTTCACAGTCCATTTTCACATCCATACATGACCACTAGAAAAACCATAGCCTTGATTTAACATTATGTTGCCATTATTACAAATTCTTAATAATTTTTAGCAAGAGTTTCTGTAAATTATGTAGTTGGTCTTGCATACACCAATGAGAACATAGATCCTACAAAATGTGCAAAGATAATGTGAATATCCTAAGCAAAACTTTACCATACATATTTTATGATTCCAATCAGGTAAAATAAAACAGACAAAATGAATTAATTTAGTTAGAAGTCAGTGGAGATTTTAATAGCTAGAATTGGATCATGAGAGATTCTGTGATATAGGTGAATCACATTTCATAATTGCAGTCTCATTGACACTTGTATGTTCACTTCATGAAAATTTATTGAGCCATATTCAAATACTTATTCATGTTGCTTGTGTATATTGCACTTCAATATAAAAATTAAATGAAGATCACTGAAATCTTGTTGTGTGAAAATAAGCAAATAGAAAAAGGGAGAGGAGGAAGAGGGGGAGTAGAAGATATGAAGAATGAGTTACGAAATTTAAATATAACAGAATAATAAGCCAGTCCTTGTTTCATATAGTCCCCTCTTTCAGGATGATATAGTGCTCCCAGACTACCAGTTCTTAGTCTCCCTTCCTTGGCAGTATGTCATCATGATACTCAGGATTGGACATTTATAAATACATGGAGCTGTTCTTTGTTTTGTATTTTTAAAATGTTTAATTAAGTTATCAAGCTAATTTATATATGATATAATTCACCTATTTTACTTTCACAACTCAATAAGTTTTGATGACCATGTACCACCAGGAAACCATCATCACACTCCCACACCCCCAAAGGTTCTTCAAGCTGCTTGGAAGGAAATTCCCAGCTATCACCACTAGCCTGAGGTAACCATCAATATTTTTTCTATTACCATTGTTGTACATTTTCAAGAATATGAAATACAAGGGGTAATATAGTAGGTATACTTCTAAGTTTGGCTTCTATAACACATCATAAAGCTTTTGAGAGTCATCCATGTTGTTATATGTATTAATAGGATTTTTTTCCTTTAAGTTGCCAAGTAGTATTTTCATTGTAACAACATGCCAAACGTTGCTTGTCCATTCATTAGTCTGTGGGTGTTTTGGTTATTACTACTTTTTGGTGGTTGTGAATAAAGCTGCTATAACATTAGTGTACAAGTTCTGTGTGGATTTGCATTTTCATTTCCTTTTTAGTAGATACATAGGACCGTTGTTGCTAGGTATACTTAATGAAATTGTCAAAATGTGATTCAAACTGGTAATACCATATTGTATTCATACTGGGCTGGGGAAGGAAATGGCAACCCACTCCAGTATTCTTCCTGGGAAATTTCACGGACAGAGAATTCTGGTAAGCTACAGTCCAGAAGGTCATTAAGAGTTGGACATGACTTATTAAATAAGCACACACACATTCACATTGGAATTGCCAGGTGGCTCAGCCGTAAAGAATCTGCCTATCAATTCAGGAGCCACAGGAGACACAGACTCAATCCCTGGGTTTAGAAGATCCTCTGGAGGAGGGAATGGCAACCCATTCCAGTATTATTCTTGGAAGATCTCACAGACAGAGAAGCTTGGCAGGCTGCAGTCTAGGTGGGTCACACAGAGTCTGGCACAACTGAGCATGTGCATATTTTTTATTCACACAAGTAATGTATGGTGGGCTTCCCAAGTGGTGCTAGTGGTAAAGAACTTGCCTACCAATGCAGGAGACATAACAGATGCAGGTTTAATCCCTGGATTGGGAGGATCCCCTGGAGGAGGGCATATCACCCTACTCCAGTATTCTTGCCTGGAGAATCCCAAGGACAGATGAGCCTGGTGGGCTACAGTCCATGGGGTCTCAAACAGTCAGACACAGAACAGAAGTGACTTAGCACAGCAGGCAAAGTATGAGGATGAATTATTCCAGATCCTCTATGATACTTGTTATTGTCATTATGTTTGATTTTAGCCATTTTAGTTGGTGTGTAGTTGTAACTTCTTGTGATTTTAATTTGCAGTTATCTAATGTCTACCTCCAGAGAAGGCAATGGCAACCCACTCCAGTACTCTTGCCTGGAAAATCCCATTGACGGAGGAGCCTGGTAGGCTGCAGTCCATGGGGTCATGAAGAGTTGGACAATTACTGCAAAACTTCACTTTCACTTTTCACTTTCATGCATTGGAGAAGGAAATGACAACCCATTCCAGTGTTCTTGCCTGGAGAATCCGAGGGACGGGGGAGCCTGGTGGGCTGCCGTCTGTGGAGTCACACAGAGTCGGAAAGGACTGAAGCAACTTAGCAGCAGCAACAGCAATGTCTACCTCTGTTTCATTGACTACACTAAAGCCTTTCACTGTGTGGGTCTTAACAGACTATGGAAAGCTCTTAAAGAGATGGGAATACCACACAATCTTACCTGTCTCTTGAGAAACCTGTATGTGGGTCAAGAAGCAACAGTTAGATACATGTCTGGAACAACTGATTGGTTCAAGATGGAGAAAGAAGTATGACAGGGTTGTGTGCTGTGATCCTGTTTTTTTTCACCTATACACTGAGTACATCATGAGAAATGCCAGACTCTATGACTGACAAGCTGGAATCAAGATAGGCAGGAGAAACAGCAACAACCTCAGACATATGGATAATACCACTCTAATGACTGGAAACAAAAAGGGACAAAAGAGCCTGTTGATGAGGGTGAAGGAGGAGAATGAAAGAGCCAGCTTAAAACTAAATATTAAAACAAAAACAAAAACAAAAACACAAAAACTAAGATCATGGCATCAGGCCCCATTTAAAAAAAAAAAAAAACAAAAAACTAAGATCATTGCTGCTGCTGCTGCTGCTAAGTTGCTTTAGTCGTGTCCAACTCTGTGCGACCCCATAGACAGCAGCCCACCAGGCTCTCCCATCCCTGGGATTTTCCAGGAAAGAACACTGGAGTGGGTTGCCATTTCCTTCTCCAATGCATGAAAGTGAAAGAAAGTGAAGTCACTCAGTTGTGTCCGACTCTTAGTGACCCCATGGACTGCAGCCTACCAAGCTCCTCTGTCCATGGGATTTTCCAGGCAAGAGTACTGGAGTGGGGTGCCATTGCCTTCTTCGTCAGGCCCCATTACTGCATGCCAAAAGAAGGGGAAAAGTGGAAGTAGTGACAGATTTGCTCTTCTTGGGCTCGCGAATCATTGTGGATGGTGACTGCAGCCATGAAATCAGAAGATGATTGCTTCTTAGCAGGAAAGCTGTAACAAACCTAGACAGAGTTTTGAAAAGCAGAGACATTACTCTGCTGATAAAGGTCCCTGTAGTCAAGGCTGTAGTCTTCCCAGTGGTCATGGACGAGTGTGAGAGCTGGACCGTAAAGAAGGCAGAACACCGAAGAATTGATGCATTCAAACTGTGGTGCCAGAGAAGACTCTTGAAAGTCCCTTGGACAGCAAGGAAATCAAACCAGTCAATGATAAGGGAAATCAACCCTGAATACTCGTTGGAAGGACTGATGTTGAGGCTGAGGCTCCAGTATGTTGGTCATCTAATGCAAAAAGATAACTCATTGGAAAAGTCCCTGATGCTCCAAAAGATTGAGGGCAAAAGGAGAAGAAAGCATCAGACCATGAGCTGGCTGGATGGCATCACCGATGCAAGGGACATGAACTTGGGCGAACTTCATGAGATGATGAGAGACAGGGCAGTCTGGCATGCTTCAGTCCATGTGGTGGCAAAGAGTCAGACATAACTGGGTGACTGAGCAATGATGACTACATTTTAGATTTCTTCTTTAGATATATTTTAATGTGCTTATTATTCATATATCTTCATTGAAAAGTTCCTTTTAAATGTTTCTCTTATTAATAAAAAAAATTGATGGTTTGACTTATTTTCAGTTGCAAGAGTTCTTTATGTATTCTAGATATAAGACCCCTACCAAATACATGTTTTGTTAATACTGTCACCAGTCTGTGGTTTGCCTTTTCATTTCTTTCTTTCTTTTTTCTTATCTTTCAAATAGGAAAACAAATTTTTATTGATAATGCTCAATTTATAACATTGCTTTTTAACAGTTCTTTTTAAAGCATATCTAAGCCTTCTCCTCATGCCCCCAAACTTCCCCAGCATCAGAATCTTTTCAAATGAGTCAACTCTTCACATCAGGTGGCCAAAGTGTTGGAGTTTCACCTTCAACATCAGTCCTTCCAATGAACACCCAGGACTGATCTCGTTTGGGATGGACTGGTTAGATCTCCTTGCAGTCCAAGGGACTCTCAAGAGTCTTCCTCAACACCACGTTCAAAAGCATCAATTCTTCTGTGCTCAGCCTTCTTTATAGTACAACATTCACATCCATACATGACCACTGGGAAAACCATAGCCTTGTCTAGACAGAACTTTGTGTACAAAGTAATGTCTCTGCTTTTGAATATGCTGTCCAGGTTGGTCATAACTTTCCTTCCAAGGAGTAAGCGTTTTTTAATTTCATGGCTGCAGTCACCATCTGCAGTGATTTTGGAGCCCAGAAATATAAAGTCAGCCACTGTTTCCACTGTATTCCCATCTATTTGCCATGAAGTGATGGGACCGGATGCCATGATCTTGGTTTTCGGAATATTGAGCTTTAAGCCAACTTTTTCACTCTCCTCTTTCACTTTCACCAAGAGGCTCTTTAGTTCTTAACTTTCTGCCATAAGGGTGGTGTCATCTGTATATCTGAGGTTATTGATATTTCTCCCAGCAATCTTGATTCCTGCTTGTGTTTCTTCCAGCCCAGCGTTTCTCATGATGTACTCTGCATAGAAGTTAAATAAGCAGGGTGACAATATACAGCCTTGATGTACTCCTTTTCCTATTTGGAACCAGTCTGTTGATCCATGTCCAGTTCTAACTGTTGCTTCCTGACCTGCATACAAATTTCTCAAGAGGCAGGTCAGGTGGTCTGTATTCCCATCTCTTTCAGAATTTTCCACAGTTGATTGTGATCCACACAGTCCAAGGTTTTGGCATAGTCAATAAAGCAAAAATAGATGTTTTTCTGGAACTCTCTTGCTTTTTCAATGATCCAGAAGATGTTGGCAATTTGATCTCTGGTTCCTCTGCCTTTTCTAATACCAGCTTGAACATCTGGAAGTTCACAGTTCATATATTGCTGAAGACTGTCTTGCAGAATTTTGAGCATTACTTTACTAGCATGTGAGATGAGTGCAATTGTATGGTAGTTTGAGCATTCCTTGGCATTGCCTTTCTTTGGGATTGGAATGAAAACTGACCTTTTCCAGTCCTGTGGCCACTGCTGAGTTTTCCAGATTTGCTAGCATATTGAGTGCAGCACTTTCACAGAATCATCTTCCAATATTTGAACTAGCTCAACTGGAATTAGAGTTCTTATATCAGGATTATAATTACTGACAAACTTTACTTTTTGTACATAGTATAAGATAAGTTTTGAGGCTTATTTATTTTTAAATGAACATGCAGTTATTTTAGCACATTTTCTTGAAAAGATGATCAATACCATACTTGTGGAAGATCAGTTGGTCAGCCAATCTCTGGCCCTGACCTTGTCTCCCTTTATAGTCTTATAAGAATAAGTTTTTGTATTTTATTATTTCACTATGAGCTTAGACCCTGCCAACTTTCCCCACGCCTCCTCACACACACACACACACTGTTTTCTTCTCCTTGGATGGGTGCTTCCAAAACACTTAACTGGGGCCCCAAGACAAATCACACCCTCCACTTCTCTCCCTCCATCACCTAACTTCACTTCATTTCAGTCACTCAATCATGTCCAACTCTTGCCACCCCATGGACTGCAGCATGCCAGGCTTCCCTGTCCATCACTAACTCCTGGAGTTTTCTCCAATTCATGTCCATTGAGTTGGGGATGCCATCCATGCATTTCATCCTCTGTGTTCCCCTTCTCCTTCTGCCTTCAATCTTTCTCAGCATCAGGGTCTTTACCAAGGAGCTAGTTCTTTGCATCAAGTGGCCAAAGTATTGCAGCTTCCTCTTCAGTATCAGTCTTTCCAGAGAATATTCAGGACTGATCTCCTTTTAAATAACTAGTTTGATCTCCTTGCAGTCCAGGAGACTCTCAAGAGTCTTCTCCTATATCACAGCTCAAAATGCAAATTCTTCAGTGCTCAGCTTTCTTTATGGTCCAACTCTCACATCCATACATGACTACTGGAAAAAACATAGTTTTGACTAGACTGATGTTTGTCACAAAAGTAATGTCTCTGCTTTTTAATATACCATCTTGTTTTGTCATAGTTTTCTTCCAAGGAGCAAGCATCTTTTAATTTCATGGCTGCAGTCACCCTCTGCAGTGATTTTGGAGCCCAAGAAAATGAAGTCTGCCATTGTTTCCATTGTCTCTCCATCTGTTTGCCATGGAGTGATGGGACCAGACGCCATTATCTTCGTTTCCTGAATGCTGAGTTTCAAGCAGGCTTTTTCATTCTCGTCTTTCACTTTCATCAAGAGGCTCTTGAGTTACTCTCTGCTTTCTGCCATAAAGGTGGTGTCAGCTGCATATCTGAAGTTATTGATATTTCTCCCAGCAGTCATGATCCGAGTTTGTACTTCAAGCAGTCCAGCTTTTTGCATGATGTACTCTGCATACAAATCAAATAGGGAGGGTGACACCTTGAAATACTCCTTTACCAATTTGGAACCAGTCTGCTGTTCCATGTCTGGTTCTAACTGCTACTTCTTGACCTGCATACACATTTCTTAGGAGGCAAGTAGGTGGGCTGGTATTCCCATCTCTTTAAGAATTATCCACAGTTTGTTGTGATCCACACAGTCAAAGGTTTTGACAGTAAATAAAGCAGAAATATATGTTTTGTTTTGTTTTGTCTTCTGGAAATCTCTTGCTTTTTATATGATCCAAATGGATATCGGTAATTTGATCTGTGGTTCCTCTGTCTTTTTAAAATCCAGCTAGCACATCTCAAAGTTCTCATTTCACATATTGTTGAAGCCTCGCTTGTTAAATTTTGAGCATTACTTTTCTGGTGTGTGAGATGATTACAATTTTTCAGTATCTTGAACATTGTTTGGCATTGCCTTTCCTTGGGATTGGAATGAAAACTGACCTTTCTCAGTCCTGTGGCCAGTGCTGAGTTTTCCAAATTTGCTGGCATATTGAGTGTAGCACTTGCACAGAATCATGCTTTAGGACTTGAAATAGTTCAGCTGGAATTCCATCACCTCCACTAACTTTGTTCCTTGCTTCCTGTGGCCCACTCGACTTCACACTCCAGGGTGTCTGGCTCTAGGTGAGTGATCACACCATCATGGTTATCTGTTTCTTTAAGATCTTTTTTGCATAGTTCTATGTATTCTTGCCACCTTTCCTTAATCTCTTTTTCTTCTGTTAGGCCCATACAATTTCTGTCCTCAATTGTATCCATCTTTGCATGAAATTTTCCCTTGGTACCTCTAATTTTCTTGAAGAGATCTCTAATCTTTCACATTCCATTGTTGTCCTCTCTTTGCACCTAGCTTGGTCCTCCAAAAAGAGGAAGAAACAATACATGAATTATGATAAGCTCAGCCATTTCTACTCTGGTGATCCACTTGCCCTTCCTTCAGGCAGAAGCTGGCCCAAATTATCTTTTAAGTCTAAGCCATGTACTCTATCTTCAAGAATGTATTTGTTTTGGAAACACTCCATTTCTGTACCCTCCCATATATCTGCTGCTGTGCCAAAATGCCCAAGATTACTAAGAAGGACTAAAGTGAAATTGGTGGTCAGCTGACATGAGCCTAATCACAGCCAACACACGTATGTATATAAAGAGCAGAGGTACACAGTATCACTGCCAGGATTTCAGGAATTACATCCTACAGTATTAATCTGACTGGTGACTGAGGTTGCAGTAACGGCCCAGTGAGAACTGCAGCATCAAAGATATGCTCAAGAAAGGGGCATTCTGGAATTTTCTGATGCCTGTCCACAAGCCTTTCTCTGGACAGCATGGAAATGAGGTGGAATCAGTTCCCCTGCAGCCTTTACTGTCCTATGAGAAGATCTAATCCCTCCCCACCTTCTTCCCATTCTTTTGGACAGCTTAGATTTCAGGGAAAATTAAGGAGTATTTTGGGTCCATACCTGTCTTGATCTTGAGCCCTGGGCCAGGCTCCTCAAAAAATGTTTCAGGGTATGATGGGCAGGTGTTTGGTAGGTGGGCATACGGCTTTGCTTACTTCCAACTATCCCATTACAGCTTCAACATAGTAACAACCCTAGTCACTAGCTGCACTCTCCATGGTCTTTGCACCACCCAGGGGTTGCATACTGGGCTTGCCCAATATTTACATGTCTTCTTCTCCACTGCTCTGGAGAAAGTACCAGAGGATGCCCCTCAATAAAAGCATCTGTGAATTAGCCATTCTCATATCACTCCAGGGATATGTTTACTCCCAAATTCAGTTGACTGATCTCCTGCAATATTATGTAACAGCTCCCCAGGGAGGGCACAATCCTCTGTTCCATCCCTTTCCCACTAATCCAAGTCCTTGACTAAGGGTTTGTGGACAAGAATATCAAAGTCAATACTGTGTCTACAGACATAGCACTCTCAAAATCAAGCAGCAAACAGGCCAAACATCTGAAATACTTATTGGGTTACTACATGGCCAAGATTCTGTCCCAGGTGGATAAAACCTTGACTTTGATGGACAGCCATTCATCTTCTTAAAGCCCAGGAGGCTAGGGTGGAAAGAAGAGGTTGGATCTGAATAGCTCTTCTTGTTTTCTTCCCACGTTGATCTTCCTCAACTCATCCATGTACCTCTCTGTTCAAGATCATTTGTCACCACACTCTCCCTGAATCTAGGCTGAGTGAAGGAAAATCTAATTAACTCCTTAGTACAATAAATTAACTGGGAAGATAGAGATAGCACTTATTTTTTGGAAGGTGGATAGGGTTAGAAAGCTGAGAAATTAAGACTGGATCACATATAGTCTTCGTGGTTGTGAGGAAAATAACAATAAAATAACTTACATCAAAAACAAGTATCAATGATCTTATATGTGTAAATCTGTTCCCAATCTATTATATCATTTATCTATATATCTCATTTTACCCTAACCTAACATTTTACTGGTTCAGTTCAGTTCTTTCACTCAGTCAGGTCCGACTCCTTGCAACCCCATGAACTGTAGCACTCCAGGCCTCCCTGTCCATCACCAACTCCTGGAGTCCACCCAAACCCGTATCTATTGAGTCGGTGATGCCATCCAACCATCTCATCCTTTGTCATCCCCTTCTCCACTTGCCCTCAATCTTTCCAGTCATCAGAGTCTTTTCAAATGAGTCAGCTGTTCCCATCAGGTGGCCAAAGTTTTGGAGTTTCAGCTTCAACATCAGTCCTTCCAATGAACACCCAGGACTGATCTCCTTCAGGATGGACTGGTTGAATCTCCTTTCAGTCCAAGGGACTCTCATGAGTCTTCTCCAACACCACAGCTCAAAAGTATAAATTTTTCAGTGCTCAGCTTTCTTTATAATCCAACTCTCACATCCATACATGAACCAGAAAACCATAGCCTTGACTAGACAGACCTCTGTGGACAACATAATCTGCTTTTTAATATGCTGTCTAGGTTGGTCATAACTTTCCTTCCAGGGAGTAAGCGTCTTTTAATTTCATGGCTGCAGTCACCATCTGCAGTGGTTTTGGAGCCCAAATAAACAAAGTCAGCCACTGTTTCCATTGTTTCCACATCTGTTTGCCATGAAGTGATGGGACCAGATGCCATGACTTCATTTTCTGAATGTTAAACTTTAAGATAACTTTTATACTCTCATCTTTTATTTTCATCAAGAGGCTCTTCGGTTCCTCCTCACTTTCTGCCATTAGGGTGGTGTTATCTACATATCTGAGGTCATTGATATTTCTCCCAGCAATCTTGATTCCAGTTTGTGCTTTCTCCAGCCCACCATTTCTCATGATGCACTCTGCATAGAAATTAAATAAGCAGGGTGACAATATACAGCCTTGATGTACTCCTTTACTGATTACTGTGGTTGTATATCAAGTCTTAAAATCAAGTTGTAGAAGTCTTTTAGAGCTGTTTCTGCTTCAAATTTTTCCATTATTCTAGATCCCTTTGAATTTCCACATAAATTTTCAATTTTAATTAGGTTTGCATTAAATCTAAAGGTTAGGAGAATTTGATGTCTCCTCAATTATGAAAATAGGATCTCCTTTTTAATGTCTTCTTTGATCCCTCTCATCAAGGTTTTATAGTTTTCAACAGAAATGAAAGGTTTTATATGTTTGTTGCACATAATTGAGTGAATTTGTTTCTAAGTATTTCATGCCTTTTAACATTATTTAATATGCTATTTTAAGATTAAATTTTTAATTGTTTTAACTAATATTCAGAAATATACTTAATTTTTGTATGTTAGCCCTGTGTATTGTGACCTTGCTAATTCTTATTCTAGTAGTGTTGTCATAGACTCTATAAGAATTTCTATACAGAAAATCATTGCATTTGTTATATGTTGGAATTTTTCATTTTTAATATTTTTGCATTTTGTTTCCTTATATTGCTCATTATTATTATCATTATAATAGAGAAAGGGGCTATATTATAAAAGAGAATAGCGATAACATCTCTGCCTTATCCTAATTTTAAGGAGAAATTGTTCAATTTTTCACTGTTTAGTTCAGGTCAGTTCAGTCGCTCAGTCGTGTCTGACTCTGCAACCCCATGAATTGCAGCATGCCAGGCTTCCCTGTCCATCACCAACTCCCGGAATTCACTTAAACTCACGTCCGTCGAGTCAGTGATGCCAACCAGGCATCTCATCCTGGGTCGTCCCCTTCTCCTCCTGCCCCCAATCCCTCCCAGCATCAGAGTCTTTTCCAATGAGTCAACTTTTCTCATGAGGTGGCCAAAGTACTGGAGTTTCAGCTTTAGCATCATTCCTTCCAAAGAACACCCAGGACCGATCTCCTTTAGAATGGACTGGTTGGATCTCCTTTAGAATGGACTTGGTGGATCTCCTTGCAGTCCAAGGGACTCTCAGGAGTCTTCTCCAACACCACAGTTATGTTTGCCATTAACTGTGGGTTGTTCATGGATGACCTATATTGGGTTGTGAAAATTTTCTGATATTCCTAGTTTGCTGACAGTTTTTGTTATGAAATGGTAAATACTGTAAGATATTTCATAAACATCAATTGAGAAAATCATTTGGTTTTCCATTTATTTTCTTAATGTAGTGAATCATATTGCTTGATTTTCTAATGGCAAACCAATTTCTAATTTTGAGTAAATCACACTTAGTCATGAAGTATTTTCTTTTTGTATATTTCTGGATAGGATTTACTAATGTTTGTTAATGATTTTTGCACCTATATTTTTGAGGATTACTGATTAGCACTAGTCTTTTCTTTTTGTAATGTTTTAGTATCAGGTTAATGTTGACCTCATAAAATAAGTTGGGGATGGTTGCTCTCGGGAAAAATTCACGTAAAATTTTACTATTTCATCATGAGGCGTTAAATAGAAACCACCAGTAAAGGCATCTGGATTTGATGCTTTTTGGGAAAACTTATTGTTCCTTTATTTTATTTTTTATAATATAAGGGTTTTGTTTTTTTTTTTTAAATTAAAAAATCTTTAATTCTTACATGCATTCCAAAACATGAACCCCCCTCCCACCTCCCTCCCCATAACATCTCTCTGGGTCATCCCCATGCACCAGCCCCAAGCATGCTGCATCCTGCGTCAGACATAGACTGGCGATTCAATTCTTACATGATAGTATACATGTTAGAATGCCATTCTCCCAAATCATCCCACCCTCTCCCTCTCCCTCTGAGTCCAAAAAGTCCATTATACACATCTGTGTCTTTTTTCCTGTCTTGCATACAGGGTTGTCATTGCCATCTTCCTAAATTCCATATATATGTGTTAGTATACTGTATTGGTGTTTTTCTTTCTGGCTTACTTCACTCTGTATAATAGGCTCCAGTTTCATCCATCTCATCAGAACTGATTCAAATGAATCTTTTTTACTGCTGAGTAATACTCCATTGTGTATATGTACCAAAGCTTTCTTATCCATTAATCTGCTGATGGAGATTCCTTAAAAAATTGCAAATAGAACTACCTTATGACCCAGCAATCCCACTGCTGGGCATACACACCGAGGAAACCAGAATTGAAATATAAGGTTTTTCACATTATTTTTGAGCAAGCCTTGGTTGCTTGTATTTTTTAAATAATTTTTAAATCACATCTACATTGTATAATCTATGGATTTGGCTTTTAAATAATATTCTCTTATTATATTTCTAATGTCACTGTTCTATATAGTGATACCTCATTTTTTTATTCCTTTTTTAGTAACTTATGACTTTACTTTTTTTTCTTTATCACTTTGCTTAGATGTTTGTCAATTTCAGTGACCATTTTAATAATTCCTACATAGCATCAATGGTTTTCTCTATTATTTTTCTATTCCACTGATTTCTGTTCACATTTTTATTATTACTTTCATTCGGCTTACTTTCTGTTCACTTTGCTTTCTTTGTCTAGATTCTCAATGACTTTGGACTTTTCTTCTTCACTATTAGCATTCAATACTATAAATGTCCCTATAAGTATTTCTTTAACTATTGCCCACGTATTTTGATATCTTCTATTTTCATTTTAATTCACTTCAAAATAATTTTAACTTCATTTAGATCTCTTCTTTGATTAATGCCATTTATTAAAAAATGTTATTAAATTTTCAATAATGTAAGAAAATTTTTAGTTACCCTTCTGCTATCAGCTTCTAGCTTAATGACATTTTAGCCAGATACTATAGTTTATATAATTTCAATATTTTTAATTCTTGAGATTTATTTTTATGGGCCAGAATATTGTCTGTCTTCATGAGTTATCCATATGTTCTTGAAAAAATATGTATCCTGTTGCGGTTGTGAGTTCTATAAATGTTGAGTGGGTTGATTTGTTCCTAGCATTATTCAAGTCCATTAAATCTTTACTGATTTTTTTGGCTATTCTTCTGTCAATAAGAGAGAAGCACAGAAATGTGTTTCAAATTTCTATTTAATGTTTTTTACTTGGCCTAGAGAGCTTCTGTTAACATCAAGTACATATCTGTTATCAATTCATTCTTTCATCTTTTGCATGTCTTATGGGATTTTATTCTACCTTAATGTTTGAAAGACATTTTCTCTGGTTTTCCGTTCTAAGCTGAGTGTGTGTGTGTGTGGTTTTTTTTTTTTTTTTTTTTTTTTCCTCCCATGGTTAACTTTAGACTTTACAGATGCAATTTTCTTGTCAAGTTGCTTGCAGATGTTTTCACAAGAGGGTTAAAATTTAGATTGTTGATTCAATTTTAGATTTTATTGCATTCCTTCAGCGTGCATTGGATTTTGATCTGGCACACTGAAAAATCACTTGTGACTAGTGTGATTCTATCAAAGCTGTTATAATAGATTCAGAGCAGCTATACAGTCCCACCGACTTAGCCCCATTATTAAGCTGTAAATCCTTTTGTAGAAGAACATTACAGGGACATTTTTCTACCTCAGTTCAGTTCAGTTCAGTCCCTCAGTCGTGTCTGACTCTTTGTGACCCCATGAACTGAAGCACACCAGGCCTCCCTGTCCATCACCAACTCCCGGAGTCCACCCAAACTCAAATCCACTGAGTTGGTGATGCCATCCAACCATCTCATCCTCTGTGGTCCACTTCTCCTCCTGCCCCCAATCCTTCCCAGCATCAGGGTCTTTTCATATGAGTCAGCTCTTCTCATCAGGTCACCAAATTATTGGAGTTGCAGCTTCAAAATCACTCCTACCAATTAACACCCAGGATTGATCTCCTTTAGGATGGACTGGTTGGATCTCCTTACAGTCCAAGGGATTCTCAAGAGTCTTCTCCAACACCACAGTTCAAAAGCATCAATTCTTCAGCACTCAGCTTTCTTCACAGTCCAACTCTCACATCCATACACGACCACTGGGAAAACTATAGCCTTAATTAGACAGACCTTTGTTGACAAAGTAACATCTCTGCTTTTTAATATGCTGTCTAGGTTGGTCACAACTTTCCTTTCAAGGAGTACGTGTCTTTCAATTTCATGGCTGCAATCACCATTTGCAGTGATTTTGGGGCCGAGAAAAATAAAGTCAGCCACTGTTCCACTGTTTCCCCATCTATTTCCCATGAAGTGATGGGACTGGATGCCATGATCTTAGTTTTCTGAATGTTGAGCTTTAAGCCAACTATTTCACTCTCCTCTTTCACTTCTATCAAAAGGCTTTTTAGTTCTTCTTTGCTTTCTGCCATAAGGGTGATGTCATCTGTATATCTGAGGTTATTGATATTTCTCCCAGTAATCTTGATTCCAGCTTGTTTCCTCCAACCCAGCATTTCTCATGAAGTACTCTCCTTAAATAAGCAGGGTGACAATATACAGCCTTGAAGTTATCCTTTTCCTATTTGGAGCCATTCTGTTGTTCCATGTCCAGTTCTAACTGTTGCTTCCTGACCTGCATACAAATTTCTCAAGAGGCAGGTCAGGTGGTCTTTTATTCTCATCTCCTTCAAAATTTTCCACACTTTATTGGGATCCACACAGTCAAAGAATTTGGCATAGTCAATAAAGCAGAAATAGATGTTTTTCTGGAACTCTCTTGCTTTTTCAAGGATCCAGTGGATGTTGACAATTTGATTTCTTGTTCCTCTGCCTTTTCTAAAACCAGTTTGAACATCTGGAAGTTCACAGTTCACATATTGCTGAAGCCTGGCTTGGAGAATTTTGAGCATTACTTTACTAGCATGTGAGATGACTGCAACTGTGCAGTAGTTTGAGCATTCTTTGGCATTGCCTTTCTTTGGGATTGGAATGAAAACGGACCTTTTCCAGTCCTGTGGCCACTGCTGAGTTTTCCAAATTTGCTGGCATATTGAGTGCAGCACTTTCACAGCATCATCTTTTAGGATTTGAAATAGCTCAACTGGAATTCCATCACCTCCACTAGCTTTGTTCATAGTGATGCTTCCTAAGGCCCACTTGATTTCACATTCAGGATGTCTGGCTCTAGATGAATAATCACACCATAGAGATTATCTGCGTTGTGAAGATTTTTTTTGTACAGTTCTTCTGTGTATTTTTGCCACCTCTTAATATCTTCTGTTTCTGTTAGGTCCATACCATTTCTGTCCTTTATTGAGCCCATCTTTGCATGAAATGTTCCCTTGGTATCTCTGATTATCTTGAAGAGACCTCTAGTCTTTCCCATTCTATTGTTTTCCTCTATTTCTTTGCATTGATCACTGAGGAACGGTTTCTTATCTCTCCTTGCTATTCTTTGGAATTCTGCATTCAAATGGGTACATCTTTCCTTTCTCTTTTGCTTTTTGCTTCCCCTCTTTTAGCAGCTATTTGTAAGGCATCCTCAGACAGCCATTTTGCTTGTTTTCATTCCTTTTCTTGGGGATGGTCTTGATCCCTGTCTCCTGTACAATGTCACGAACCTCTATCCATAGTTCATCAGGCACTCTTTCTGTCAGATCTAGCCCTTTAAATCTATTTCTCACTTCCACTGTTTAGTCATAAGGGATTTGATTTAGATCATACCTGAATAGTATAGTGGTTTTCTCCACTTTCTTCAATTTAAGCCTGAATTTGGCAATATGGCATTCATGATCTGAACCAATCTGCTCCCAGTCTTCTTTTTGCTGACTGTATAGAGCTTCTCCATTTTTGCTGCAAAGAATAGAATCAGTCTGATTTTGGTGTTGACCATCTGGTGATTTCCATATGTAGAGTCTTCTCTTGTGTTGTTAGAAGGGGGTGTTTGCTATGACCAGTGCATTCTTTTGGGAAAACTCTGTTAGCCTCTGCCCTACTTCTACTTCATAGGAACACAAATTCTTCACAGCCTTGTGGGAGCACAGGACATTCCATAACCTTTTTTGTCCTTATTTTCTTGGCCCTATGGAGTTTTACCTCATGTGCATGCAAATCAGCACTTATTCAAAAACTGAAGAGGATTACTCTGCCTATGTCAGGAAGTTCCATTTTCTTTAGCACTTCCCCCCCAAATTTTCAATACTTTTCCCTCCTTGAATTCTGGTCTCTGTCTTCTCAAATTCACCTGACTGACATCCTATTTTTGTATTCTCTTTCCCTGCTCTACAGTTTGGAAACTGCCTTCAGCTAGTAATCCAAAGTGATCATTTATTTCTCTTCTATCTGAAATCATAATGTTGTCCTGCCTGTTTTCCAGTGTCTGAAAAAAATGTGGTTTCACATATTTTTCTGGTCTCAAAATAGCAAGCATTTCTATAAATCTAAAAGTCTGTTTTCTCACTGTTCCTTTTTCCTCCCTTTTAGAATGTATGCTTCATGTGTACTGGAAACACTCACATTAGTTAAGATTTAAAAGCATTAGACTTGTTTGAACATTTAAAGTCTGATGGGTATGTATGTTACATGTATAGACATTTTCAGAGTAGCATGTATATACACATCAGAATACACTGTAGTCAGTGATTAAGCATGCCAAGGTACAAGATACAGACAGACTGATCCAGGAATAACTCCACAAAGATTCATACAGTTAATTCTAGGCCTCTTCCTCCCAAATCTTGCAATTACTGTCCTTGGTTGCCACATTTTGAAACATTTCATGGTTTCTCTGGTATTATTTCTCCCTTGCTAAAGTACTTTAATAAAATTTAGATTGTTTGACTGAAAAACATGTTTCTCACTATCTCTGGCTAACAGGATTTAAGAATAATTAACTCTAATTTGTTCACAGAAAACAAAGTCCTACTTTTGGTATACATACTTTGGTATATGAATATAAATATTTTTATATACACTATGTTTTTTTCCAGTAGTCATGTATGGATGTGAAAGTTGAGCCATAAAGAAAGCTGAGCCCTGAAGAATTGATTCTTTTGAACTGTGGTGTTGGAGAAGACTCTTGAGAGTCTTGGACTGCAAGGATTTCAAATCAGTCGATCCTAAAGGAAATCAGTCCTGAATATACATCAGAAGGACTAATGCTAAAGCTGAAGCTCCAATACTTTGGCTACCTAATGCAAAAAACTGACTCGTTGAAAAGGACCCTGACGCTGGGAAAGATTGAAAGCAGGAGGAGAAGAGGATGACAGAGGATGAGATGATTGGATGGCATCACCATCTCAATTGACAGGAATTTGAGCAAGCTCCAGGATTTGGTGATGAACAGGGAAGCCTGGCATGCTGCAGGCCACGGGGTCACAAAGAGTCAGACACTACTGAGTGACTGAACTGAACTGAAGTACAAATTGTACTCTATTTAGCTTGCAAACATTCCAAGGTCTGGGGTATAAAATAGTATGCAAGCATCTCTGGCATCTGATGTTTTCGATAATTAGTTCAAAATTAAAAATTCAACTTAGAATATTTTTCATTAACGAAAATATTCATTACAAATTAAATATTTATGTCCTCCCATGCCAAAATTCACATTTGAAACCCAACCCCAAGGGTGATGGTGTTTGGGGATGAGGTCTATCAGAGGTAATTGGAGATGAGGTTATGAGTGTGGACCTTTGGAATGGTATACATTCCTAGATAAGGGGGCCTCCCTGGTGGCTTAGCTGGTAAAGAACCTGCCTGCAATGCAGGAGACCTGGATTTGATCCCTGGGTTGCAACGATACCCTGGAGAAGGGAACAGCTCCCCACTTCAGTATTCTGGCCTGGAGAATTCCATGGACTGTATAGTCCATGGGGTTGTAAAGAGTCGGACACAACTGAGCAACTTTCACTTTCCCTGATAAGAAGAGACACTTGAGAGCTGGCACTCTCTCTCAGCCATGGTAGCCATGTGCATGTTAGGAGAATTGCTCTCACCAGAACCTGACTATGATGGCACTCTGATATCAGACTTCCGGCTTCCAAACTGTGAGAAAATAAATTTCTGTTAAATCTCTCAGGTCATGGATTTTGTTATGGAAGACTGAGCTTTCCAATGCAATGTTTATGATATAATTTAAGTGAGAAGAGCATTTAATAAGCCTATGTATATAGCATGATCACCATTTTATTTTCAATCTATATACATACAGCATTATTTTATACGAATGCATCTACATGAAAAGCAGGTTGTGAGATTGTGTGTGATTGTTCTTGGTTTTAATTTAAATATTATGCCATTATATACAATGTAGAAAAGTCTACAAACATTTTGAAATTGAACTTTATCGTATATTCTATCAATTCTCTTCCCCATACTGCGTGCTGTTTCTCATATGTAAATAATAAGCAAAGCCAAGACCTGGTTCTTACTGTGGGTTTCTGCTTCCCTATTATCACCCAGGAAGTCTCTTATCCATCCAATTCTGTCTTATTCCCAAAATGACTGCCTCAGGCTGGACCTCATTTTCTTTTAGTTATGAGTGCCCTCCTTACTTGTACTGTAGCCAAACTGACTTACCTTTCTAAAACATAAATCTGAGTGTTTTTAAAGTTTCCCTTAAAGGCTTCCCATTAATACACAAAATAAAAATAAAACTTATAGTTAGTTTCATTTAAATACTGCAGTCAAGCAAATTACTGAGGAGGAATGATTTTTGGCTTTTTGAAATCTAGCTTGCTGTGACTTCTCAATTGAGATGCCAGCAAACTGCATTCCTGTGACTTGGGAAAGAAAACATGGATATGTTTAAGTGCCACCTCAGGCAAACAGCTTACAATAAGCTCTTCAACGGAGTATGTTTTGGCACAATCATGACTTTGTTTCCTTCTTGAGAGAGGTAGGCCAAAGAAATTGGGTGTTTAGTGACTGATTATCTGTATAGGATAGTCTGTGTAGGTTTATATAACATTGTGTGTGTGCATTCAGTCACTCACTCATGCCTAACTCTTTGTAATCTTATGGGCTGTAGCCTGCCAGGCTCCTCTGTCCATGGAATTTTCCATGCAAGAATACTGTAGTGGATTTCCATATCCTTCTCCAGGGGATGTCCCCAAACCAGGGATCAAACACACATGCTCTTATATACCATTAATTCATATGAATTATACTTTGGCCATCTGATCCGAAGAGCTGACTCATTTGAAAAGACCCTGATGCTGGTAAAGATTGAAGGCAGGAGGAGAAGCGGATGACACAGGATGAGATGGTTGGATGGCATCACGGACTCAATGGACATGAGTCTGGGTAAACACCAGGAGTTGGTGACTGACAGGGAGGCCTGGCATGCTGCAGTCCATGGAGTCGCAAAGAGTAGGACATGACTGAGTGACTGAACTGAGCTGACTGATGCTTGCAGAGCTCTTTAGAAAGTCTAACTTTAAGGCATGAACATAATAAACAAAAGATGGGTATCAAAAATAATGTAATATCATTATTTTTAATTTCAAAAGTTTAAAGTGTTCTATTCAAAAATTTTGTATTGAGCATTTCCTATTTTACAGGGACTCCAGTTTTAGAAACATGAATATTAGTCAGAATGTAAAATGTATTGCTTTACATAATTAATATCACTGTAAATAATATATTCCTGTAAAATATTACCAAGTTTAGCAAATCCAAATTATTTCAAGTTTCTGAGTTAGGGAAAAAAAAAATGTTTCCTGTACACCATTTATCATATCTATCTACCTGATCTAGGCATAAGCATTTTGCAATGTAGTATTCAGTTTGCAAATGCTCCTGATATTGGAGTGGAGTAGGAGACATAATGCAAAATGCAAAAGTAGGAAGCCAAGAAACACCTGGAGTAACAGGCAAATTTGGCCTTGGAATATGAAATGAAGCAGGGCAAAGACTAAAAGAGCTTTGCTAAGAAAATGCACTGGTCATAGCAAACACCTTCTTCCAACAACACAAGAGAAGACTCTACACATGGACATCACCAGATGGTCAACACTGACATCAGATTGATTCTATTCCTTGCAGCCAAAGATGGAGAAGCTCTATACAGTCAACAAAAACAAGACCAGGAGCTGATTGTGCCTCAGATCCTGAACTCCTTATTACCAAATTCAGAAAGAAATTGAAGAAAGTAGGGAAAACTGCTAGCCCATTCAGGTATGACTGAAATCAAATCCCTTATGATTATACACTGGAAGTGAGAAATAGATTTAAGGGTCTAGATCTGATAGATAGAGTGCCTGATGAAATATGGACTGAGGTTCATGGCATTGTACAGGAGACAGGGATCAAGATTATCCTCATGGAAAAGAAATGCAAAAAAGCAAAATGGCTGTCTGGGGAGGCCTTACAAGTAGCTGTGAAAAGAAGAGAAGTGAAAAGCAAAGGAGAAAAGGAAAGATATACCCATTTGAATGCAGAGTTCTGAAGAATAGCAAGAAGAGATAAGAAAGACTTCCTCAGTGATAAATGCAAAGAAATAGAGGAAAACAACAGAATGGGAAAGACTAGAGATCTCTTCAAGAAAATGAGATACACCAAGGGAACATTTCATGCAAATATGGGCACAATAAAGTACAGAAATGGTATGGACCTAACAGAAGCAAAAGATATTAAGAAGAGGTGGCAAGAATACACAGAAGAACTGTACAAAAAAGATCTTCACGACCCAGATAATCATGATGGTGTGATCACTCACCTAGAGCCAAACATCCTGGAATGCGAAGTCAAGTGAGCCTTAGAAAGCATGACTATGAACAAAGCCAGTGGAGGTGACAGAATTCCAGTTTACCTATTTCAAATCCTGAAAGATGATGCTGTGAAAGTGCTGCACACATTATGTCAGCAAATTTGGAAAACTCAGCAGTGGCCACAGGACTGGAAAAGGCCAGTTTTCATTCCAATCCCAAAGAAAGGCAATGCAAAAGAATGCCTAAACTACCACACAATGGCACTCATCTCACATGCTAGTAAAGTAATGCTCAAAATTCTCCAAGTCAGGCTTCAGCAATACATGAACCATGAACTTCCAGATGTTCAAGCTGGTTTTAGAAAAGGTAGAGGAACCAGAGATCAAATTGCCTACATCTGCTGGATCATGATAAAAGCAAGAGAGTTCCAGAAAAACATCTATTTCTGCTTTATTGATTATGCCAAAGCCTTTGACTGTGTGGATCATGATAAAATGTGGAAATTTCTTAAAGAGATGGGACTACCAGACCATTTGACCTGCCAGACTACCTGTCCTGCCTCTTGAGAAATTTGTGCGCAGGTCAGGAAGCAACAGTTAGAACTGGACATGGACCAACAGACTGGTTCCAAATAGGAAAAGGAGTACGTCAAGGCTGTATATTGTCACCCTGATTATTTAACTTATATGCAGAGTACATCATGAGAAATGCTGGGCTGGCAGAAGCACAAGCTAGAATCAAGATTGCCAGGAGAAATATCAATAACCTCAGATATGCAGATGACACGACCCTTATGGCAGAAAGTGAAGAGGAGCTAAAAAGCCTCTTGATGAAAGTGAAAGAGGAGAGTGAAAAAGTTGGCTTAAAGCTCAACATTCAGAAAACGAATATCATGGCATCTGGTCCCATCACTTCATGGGAAATGGGGAAACGGTAGAAACAGTATCAGACTATTTTTGAGGGCTCCAAAATCACTGCAGATGGTGACTGCAGCCATGAAATTAAAAGACACTTACTCCTTGGAAGAAAAGTTATGACCAACCTAGATAGCATATTCGAAACCAGAGACATTACTTTGCCAACTAAGGTCCGTCTAGCCAAGGCTAAGTTTTCTCCAGTAGTCACGTATGGATGTGAGAGTTGGACTGTGAATAAGGCTGAGCGCTGACGAATTGATGCTTTTGAACTGTGATGTTGGAGAAGACTCCTGAGAGTCCCTTGGACTGCAAGGAGATCCAACCAGTCCATTCTAAAGGAGATCAGACCTGGGTGTTCTTTGGAAGGAATGATGCTAAAGCTGAAACTCCAGTACTTTGGCCACCTCATCTGAAGAGTTGACTCATTGGAAAAGACTCCGATGCTGGGAGGGATTAAGGAAGAAGGAGAAGGGGACCACCGAGGATGAGATGGCTGGATGGCATCACTCACTCGATGGACATGAGTTTGAGTGAACTCTGGGCATTGGTGATGGACAGGGAGGCCTGGCATGCTCCAATTCATGGGGTTGCAAAGAGTCGGACACGACTGAGTGACTGAACTGAACTGAGGAGACATAATTACTTCATCCATGATAACTGAAACGATAGTATACAAGTACAACTTAAAGGTGAGGGTTTATACTTGGTAAATTTTTTATTCACTACACAGGACTGGAAAAGGTCAGTTTTTATTCCAATTCCAAAGAAAGGCAATACAAAAGATCCTCAAACTACTGCACAATTGCACTCATCTCACATGCTAGTAAAGTAATGCTCAAAATTCTCCAAGCCAGGCTTCAGCAATACATGAACCGTGAACTCCCTGATGTTCAAGCTGGTTTTAGAAAAGGCAGAGGAACCAGAGATCAAATTGCCAACATCCGCTGGATCAAGGAAAAAGCAAGAAAGTTTCAGAAAAACATCTATTTCTGCTTTATTGACTATGCCAAAGCCTTTGACTGTTTGGATCACAATAAACTGTGGAAAATTCCCGGACCACCTAACCTGCGTCTTGAGAAATCTGTATGCAGGTCAGGGAGCAACAATTAGAACTGGATATGGAACAACAGACTGGTTCTAAATGGGAAAAGGATAACGTCAAGGCTGTACATTGTCACTGTGCTTTTTTAACTTCTATGCAGTGTACATCATGAGAAACACTGGACTGGAAGAAACACAAGCTGGAATCAAGATTGCAGGGAGAAATATCAATAACCTCAGATATGCAGATGACACCACCCTTATGGCAGAAAGTGAAGAGGAGCTAAAAAGCCTCTTGATGGAAGTAAAAGAGGAGAGCGAAAATGTTGGCCTAAAGCTCAACATTCAGAAAACGAAGATCATGGTATCCGGTCCCATCACTTCATGGGAAATAGATGGGGAAACAGTGGAAACAGTGTCAGAGTTTATTTTTTGGGGCTCCAAAATCACTGCAGATCGTGACTGCAGCCATGAAATTAAAAGATGCTTACTCCTTGGAAGAAAAGTTATGAGCAACCTAGAAAGCATATTCAAAAGCAGAGACATTACTTTGCCGACTAAGGTCCGTGTAGTCAAGGCTATGGGTTTTCCTGTGGCCATGTATGGATGTGAGAGTTGGTCTGTGAAGAAGGCTGAGTGCCGAAGAATTGATGCTTTTGAACTGTGGTGTTGGAGAAGACTCTTGAGAGTCCCTTGGACTGCAAGGAGGTCCAACCAGTCCATTCTGAAGGAGATCAACCCCAGGATTTCTTTGGAAGGAATGATGCTAAAGCTGAAACTCCAGTACTTTGGCACCTCATGAGAAGTGTTGACTCATTGGAAAAAACTCTGATGCTGGGAGGGATTGGGGGCAGGAGGAGAAGGGGACAACCGATGATTAGATGGCTAGATGGCATCACTGACTCGATGGACATGAGTCTGAGTGAACTCCGGGAGATGGCGATGGACAGGGAGGCCTAGCGTGCTGTGATTCATGGGTTCACGAAGAGTCGGACACGACTGAGCAACTGAACTGAACTGAACGGAAGTTTTAGTTATTTTCTAAGCAAGGAGGTGTTTGACAATTACAGATACCTTAGACATTAACTAGACTCTCAGATTCCTGAGGAGCATAAGCCCTGGGAAAGAGGAGATAAACAGATAAAGATGAAAAAGTAATTTTTGCAAAATCGTCTTTCTCAACAGGCTTTATTTCCTAGTTGTTGAGCTGTATTATAGAACACAGAGCCACATATAAATTTTATTTTCTAGGAATTTAAAATAAACATAAGCATAAAATAAAATAAGTATTAAAAAATACACTCTGCTTTTTATCATATCACGATCATATTAATATAAAGCAAACCTCTGTCTCAATATTGGCTAAAATAGAGTTGTAAAAGAATTGATTTACTCAACCTTATTTTGAGATTAAACATAAATATTTATGAAGTACATTTTTAAGGATTATATATTTAAGATAAAATTTTATTGCTAGTATATTTTGATTATATAATATATCCTTTATTTTTAATTAAATGCAACCCTTATTGGCTATGAGTTGCACTTTGCTTATCAATAGCAAAGGCAGTAAATAGATTTAAGGTAAGATATCAATACATAAACATTCTTAATGAAAAATCTTCCACATAATTCATCGAATCTTCTCCCTTCAAAGAAGTGATGCATGGAGAAGAGCAAGGACAAACAAATCAAACTATTTAAATAAAGAAAAGCCATTAATCTGGGCTACAGGTATATATTCCAGGAAAGTAAGTAGAACAGACCTTTCTACAAATGCCTGGCATTCCTTTCCATTACTCTCTGTAACTTTTTGTTTGTTTGTTTGTTTGCTTGATCTTTTTACATAAATCTGATTATAATTTAGTGTTGTAGGCCCTCATTAGTATGATATGCTGCTGCTGCTGCTGCTAAGTCCCTTCAGTCGTGTCCAACTCTGTGTGACCCCATAGATGGCAGCCCACCAGGCTCCCCCATCCCTGAGGTTCTCTAGGAAAGAACACTGGAGTCAGTTGTCATTTCCTTCTTCAGTGCACGAAAGGAAAAGTGAGAGTGAAGTCACTCAGTTGTGTCCAACTTTTAGCGACCCCATGGACTGCAGCCCACCAGGCTCCTCCATCCATGGTATTTTCCAGGCGAGAGTACTAGAGTGGGTTGCCATTGCTTTCTCCAAGTATTATATGAGAAGACAATAAATATTTAGTAGGATCAATAATAGTGATATCTAACATTTAAGAGTACTCTGAAAATTAAAAAGCACTTTTTATACACATTGTTTCTTTAATTATCAAATTGTTCAGTCACTCAGTCATATCTGACTTTGCAACTCCACAGATTGCAGCATGCCAGGCTTCCCTGTCTTCCACTATCTTCCAGAGTCTGCTCAAGTTCATGTCCATTGAGTCTGATGCTATCTAACCATCTAATCCTCTGCTGCCCTGTTCCCCTTTTGCCTTCCATCTTTCCCAGCATCAGAGTCTTTTCCAGTGAGTCACCTTTTCACATCAGGTGGCCAAAGTATTGCAGCTTCAGCTTCAGTATCAGTCCTTCCAAGGAATATTCAGGGTTGATCTCCTTTAGGATTGATTGGTTTGATCTCCTTGCAGTCCAAGAGACCCTCAAGAGTCTCCTCCAGTACCACAATTTGAAAGCATCAGTTCTTCAGTGCTCAGCCTTTTTTATGGTCCAACTTTCACATATGTATATGGCTACTGGAAAAACCACAGCTTTGGCTATAAGGACCTTTGTTGGTAAAGTGATGTTTCTGCTTTTTGATACACTGTCTAGGTCTGTCATAGCTTTCCTTCCAAGAAGCAGCATTGTCTAATTGCATGGCTGCATTACCATCCACAATGAGTTAGGCGACCAAGAAAATAAAATCTGTCACTATTTCCAATTTTCCACATCTATTTGCCATGAAGTGGTGGGACCAGATGCCATGATCTTTGTTTTTTTAATGTTGACTTTTACCAAATAACCTTTAATAAATAAATGTACTTCTCCAAAAATATTTTCCAACTAATCATCCACCCACTGTTCTCTCCTTGTGGTATTATGAAGGTAATATTTACAAAAAGAGAGTCTATTGCAATTATTACTAAGCCAGTGAGTTAATTAAAACATAAAAAGTACATGAAAATGAAACCAATCTAACACATAAAATTATTTCTTTGGCATTGACTTAGGATATACCTTGGGCTTCCCTGGTGGCTCAGATGGTCAAGAACCTGCCTGCATTGCAGGAGACCTAGATTTTGTCCCTGAGTTGGGAGGATCCCCTGGAAAAGGGAATGGCTACCCACTCCATTATACTTGCTTGGGGAATTCCATGGGCAGAGGAGACTTGCAGGCTACATTCCATGGAGTGGAAAGAGTTGGATACAACTGAAGGACTAACACTTTTACTTTTCACAAGGATATACATTTCCATATATACAATCAAAGGAATAGCTTTTTTTTAAATGTAATGTTAGTCATGACTGTATAAAGAAAATGGAAATTTATGCCAGTTAATACAGCAAACAGAACTGAAGACAAATAGTAAACTAAGACATAATATATGTAAAACATATAAAATTAGTTAATTTTCAATTTGTGTGTTTTAATTTATGCCTGATTTTGTCCTAATTGGATGTGGTAGACATAACACACAAGAAGCTTCAACAAAAAACAAAACAAAACCCTAATGATCCATGTATTGGACATGAAATATAAAGAAAAAAAACAGAAATGGCTGATAATATATAAAAAGTTGCTCAGTCACATCAATAATTAAACATGCAAATAAATAATAGTATATAGATCTCTCCTATCATGATTAAAAATTCTCATAACAGCATTATTTTTAACAGTAATAGTATAGGATAAATCAAGATGTTCTTACAAGAACACTGTTAGTTGAAAACAATGAAATAAATTAGAGTTCGAAATGTGTCATAACTTATCCATCAATGTGAGAAAGTGAGCACAGTATTAAACAAAATGTTGTAAATAGCACATTTTATGTATGTCGTTATGTATATGTAGAGACTTTCATTTTATATGCAGTATCTCAGATGAATACATACATATCAAATATTGGAAAGGATTCAAATCACAAATATTTGTATTAAACCAAAGATTTTACTTGGAGAATCCAGACACGCTTATTATGAAAATATTCATTTTAAAATAAGTTTTGGGCCTGCTCTACAACTACAGAAGGAAGTAAAATTATTAATCTTTTTGCAAAAGTATGAAAATACTTTCTAAAAAGAATTCTGATTAAGATAACCCTTTTGAAACTTTTATCTCTTATTCAATGTTAATTAAGTACGATTGGGACAGAAATGCTACAACATTAACAAATATCCTTTCAAAACAGAGCAGAACCTCAAATCTAAAAGCAATTTTTCTCATGCTGTATGTTAATCTTCAAACAAGGAAGACAAAAAAAAATGCTAAGTAGATGACTCTATTGAGAAAACAAGGTAAACAGAAGAACAGATCAGAGCATTTAATATACACATCTGCAGCTGCTTTAAATGCTATTTGATAGGTAGTGCACTTATAAATCTGTTGGAAAGAACTGATCATCCAGAAGAACATACACACACACGCACACATGCACAAACATCTTATGAATTCCATTCTATGTGTGTGTATTTCTGTTAAGTAGAAGAGCTATAGGGTATTTGTGGTTTACAACAAAGATATTTAAATCCTCTATGTCATTATGTTACCTTTAAAGATATTCTTAGAAAAAAAAAATTATGTCCCTTGTACCAAGCTCTAACAGAAAAATGCTGTCACAATTCAGATTGCATATTTTAAATATATTTCCACAAATAAGTCCAACAGAAACCTTTTACAAGAAGTTTTTTTTTTTTTTCTTGGCTGCAGCACGAAATCCACTGAACTGTCTCTTTTCTCAAACATAACTTATATCCCCACTGATTATTTATAAACAGATTACCCAGTTTATAAGTTTTCTAGGTGTTTAACTTCTTTCTTCTTACAGTTTTTCTTGTTTTTCAAGTGGGTCAATAGCTATGCTACTACCCTTAGAATGCAGCTCAAATGGAGCATACATTTTGAAGTTCAAATAGATCATACTGAATATATTAACTAGGTCACACATTAGATATGAAGTCTTCAACAAACAGTTTTGAAAAGTCCATTGTCTAGGAAATAAAAATAGTGACTATGGACTACTTATTATGCACTGGTCACTCATCTAAGCTGCATTAACTCCTGCATCTTGTGTTTCTTGCCCAGACTCCTGAACAAGTTGAGCAAGAGCTTGGACTTCTGATAAAGCTTTTCCAATATCACTATAATATGAAGGAACCTTGAAAACATTATGTTAACTAAACACCTAAGGACAAATATTGCATGTTTCCACGTATATGAACTGCCAAGAATAGTGAATTTATAGAGGTAGGTAGCAGAGTACATATTACCAAGGACTGGTCAGGGGTAATGGGAATTACTGTTTAATGGTTACAGGACTTCTGTTTGATGATGAAAAGTTTCTGGAAATGGAAAGTGGTGATGACTGCACAACATTAAGAATGTAGTTAATGGCAATAAACTGTACACTTAAAAATATTTAAAATGGTAAATTTTGTATTATGTATGTTTTACCACAAAATAATTGCCCCCCAAAAGTCATTTTATGGATTCCATTCTACAAAACAAATTTTAAAACACCACTTCTCCCCATTTCATCATTTACTTCCTTACTTCAAGTCACTCTCATCTTTAATCCAAAATTTTGTACTTGACCCACACTGATTTTTCTATTTCTGTCCTTGGTCACTTCATGCAGCTCCTTACAAAACATCCAGTGCCAGCATTTAAAGCATAAAACAGATCATGTTACACTTGAAATCTTCCAGTGACTGTTTCACATAGAGTCACCCCCAAAGTTCTTCACATAGGTTTTAAGGACTTACATGATCTGATTTCCCCATTAACTTTTTGTCATACCAAAGTAAGAGTGATGGAAGTGGTCTGCCCTGAGGAGAGGTAGGTTTTGTCATTGACATTGTGTACAGATACATGATGACAGTTGAAAGCTAAACTGCTTTTAGTCAGTTTTATTACAAGTTATAAGTTTTCTACCCCTTTAGGCTTCATCCAGGATTGGGCATCTGCCAAAGACTCCTTGCTGTTCCTTCGGACTCTAGCATTTTTCCTTTTTACATTCCACTCTGTCTACTTTCATTGCATTACCTATTGATGAAATTGACTTAACAAGTGTAGACTCAGGGCTATTGCACTTGCTGTTCTCTCAGGTTGGAACACTAGGTTTCTGTTAGCGAGGCAAGCTTCCTCATCTACATCAGGCATTATTTCACAAATCACTTTCTCTATATGGTCACCTTGACTACTCTTTTGCAAAGTACACTGTCACCATCATACCCTAAATACTTTCCATATTCATTTCTTTGCAGGTTTTACCATCTAACAGATATCTTTCACTTATTTACTGTGATTATCATTATCTTGTCCACAGAAGTAAAAACTTTTGAGTGCAAGGATTTTTCACCTGGGGGTTCAATGTTATAAGTCCAACAAAGAGAGCACAACCTGGCTCACACTAGATACGTGATAAATTCTTGTGAGTGAAGGGAGGAAAGAAGGAAATCATTGATGTTTAACCATATACCCATTAGATCTAAATATAACTATCTGCTTATCCAGAACACATATGAAAATATCAATTATCACTAGTAATTGAAACAAAATAAAGTTAATGATAAGCTTTCATTTTATCAATTATCAAACTGAGAAACATATATAATCGCAAATGGGTTAGTAAAGGAATATTATCCATCAGCGGGCAGACTGAGTACTCATATCTTTATCCATTAGAGAGCAGACAGAATGAAAACCACAGTCACAGAAAACTAACAAAACTGTTCACATGGATCACAGCCTTGTCTAACTCAGTGAAACTGTGAGCCATGCTGTGTAGGGCCACCCAAGACAGAGGGGTCACTTTGGAGAGTTCTGACAAAATGTGGTCCCTTGGAGAAGGGAACAGCAAATCACTTCAGTATTCTTGCCTTGAAAACCCCGTGAACAGTATGAAAAGGCAAAAAGATATGACACTGGAAGATGAACTCTCCAGGTCAGTAGGTGCCCAATATGCTACTGGAGAAGAGTGGAGAAATAGCTCCAAAAAGAATGAAGAGACAGAACCAAAGCGACACACAATTGTGGATGTGACTGGTGAAGTAAAGTAAAGTTTGATGCTGTAAAGAAAAGTATGGCATAGGAACCTGGAATGTTAGGTCCATAAATCAAGTTGAGAGAGTAAATTCTTCAGTTCAGTTCAGTCGCTCAGTCATGTCCGACTCTTTGCGACCCCATGAATCGCAGCATGCCAGGCCTCCCTGCCCATCACCAACTCCCCAAGGAGGTAAAAGGAGGTCTCAAATAGGAGAAAATGACAAACTTTTTTTTTTTTCTACTTTGCTTTGTCTTCAGTTAGGTTCAGTTCAGTCGCTCAGCTGTGTCTGACCCTTTGTGATCCCATGGACTGAAGCACACTAGGCCTCCCTGACCATCACCAACTTTCAGAGTTTACTCAAACTCATGTCCATAGAGTCAGTGATGCCATCCAACCATCTCATTCTCTGTCATTGCCTTCTCCTCCTGCCTTCATTCTTTCCCAGCACCAGGGTCTTTTCCAATGAGTCTGTCACTGTTTCCACTGGTTCCCCATCTATTTGCCATGAAGTGATGGGATCAGACCCCTTGATCTTTGTTTTTTGAATGTTGAGTTTTAAGCCAGCTTTTTCACTCTATTTCACTTTTATCTCTTTAGTTCTTCTTCACTTTCTGCCATAAGGGTGGTGTCATCTGAATATCTGAGGTTATTGATACTTTTCTCGGCAATCTTGTTTCCAGACTGTGCTTCATCCAGTCCAGTACTTCTCATGATGTACTCTGCATATATGTTATAAACAGGGTGACAACATATGGCCTTGACATATTTCTTCACAATTTGGAAACAGTCTGTTCTTACAAACTCCAGTTCTAAGTGTTGCTTCTTGACCTGCATATAGATTTCTCAGGAGGCAGGTCAGGTGGTCTGATATTCCCATCTCTTGGAGAATTTTTCTCAGTTTGTTGTGATCAAAGGCTTTGGCATAATCAATGAAGCAGAAGTAAGTAGACGATTTTCTGGTACTCTCTTGCTTTTTCAGTGATCCAACGGATGTTGGCCATTTGTTCTATGGTTCCTTTGCCTTTTCTAAATCCAGTGTGAACATCTGGAAGTTCACAGTTCAAGGACTTTTGAAGCCTGTTTTGGAAAATTTTGAGCATTACTTTGCTAGTGTGTGAGATGAGTGCAATTTTGCAGTAGTTTGAGCAATCTTTGGCATTGCCTTTCTTTGGGATTGGAATGAAAACTGACCTTTTCCAGTCTTGTGGCCACTGCTGAGTTTTCTAAGTTTGCTGGAATATTGAGTGCATCACTTAAACAGCATCATCTTTTAGGATTTGGAATAACTCAACTGGAATTTCATCACCTCCACTAGCTTTGTTTGTAGTGATGATTCCTAAGGCCCACTTGACTTTGCACTTCAGGATTTCTGGCTCTAGGTGAATGATCACACCATTGTGATTATCTGGATCATGAAAATCTTTTTTTTTTTTGTATAGTTCTTCTGTGTATTCTTGCCACTCTTCTTAATATCTTCTGCTTTTGTTAGGTCCATACCATTTCTGTCCTTTATCGTGCCCATGTTTGCATGAAAGTTTCCCTTGGTATCTCTTATTTTCTTGAAGAGATCTCTAGTCTTTCCCATTCTAATGTTTTCATCTCTTTCTTTGCACTGATAACTGAGGAAGGCTTTCTTATCTCTACTTGATATTCTTGGAACTCTGCATTTAAATAGGTATATCTTTCCTTTTTTCCTTGACCTTTCACTTCTCTTCTTTTCATAGCTATTTGTAAGGCTTCCTAGGAAAACCATTTTGACTTGTTGCATTTCTATTTCTTTGGGATAGTTTTGATCACTGCCTCCTGTACAATGTCACAAACCTCGGTTCATAATTCATCAGGCACTCTATCAGATCTAATACCTTGAATCTATTTATCACTTCCACTGTATTGCCTAAGGGATTGGATTTGGGTCATACCTGAGTGGTCTACTGGTTTTGCCTACTTTCTTCAACTTAAGTCTGAATTTTGCAATAACAAGTTCATGATCCGAGCCACAGTTAGCTCCTGGTCTTGTTTTTGCTGTGGTTATGAGAGCCGGCTCACTAAGCGCGGGTGGCTGCGAGAAGAGCTACCCACGTCCGAGGTCAGGGGCAGCAGCCTAGAGTGAGAGGCAGCGATGGCGGAGATACGACCAAGAGGAGCTACCCGGTGTCTGAGGTCAGGGGCGATGGCCGAAAGGAGAAACCCCGCATCCGAGGTCAGGGTTGGCCGGGAGGAACACCCTGCGTCCGAGGTCAGGGGCGACGGCTGAGAGGAGATACCCTGCGTCTAAGGCCAATGGCGGCCGGTAGGAGAAATCCCGCGTCCAAGGTCAGGGGCAGCCAGGAGAAGCCACCTCGCACCCGAGGCCAGGGGCGGCGACCCTGAGGAGCCACCCCGAGCCCGAGGCTAGGGACAGCAGCTGGAAGGAGCCACCCACGCCCGAGGCCAGGGCCTGCAGCTGGGAGGAGCAACCCAATGGTGGCTGCGCAGGTGCAGGAGGGCCTAGAGGAGCTATCACACGTTGAAGGTCAAGAACGGTGGCAGTAAGGAGATACCCTTCATCCAAGGTAAGGAGCAGCAGCTGTGCTTTGCTGGAGCAGCCGAGAAGAGATACCCCAAGCCCAAGGTAAGTGAAACCCAAGTAAGATGGTAGGTGTTGCAAGAGGGCATCAGAGGGCAGACACAATGACCATACTCACAGAAAACTAGTCAATCTAATCACACTAGTACCACAGCCTTGTCTAACTCAATGAAACCAAGTCATGACTGTGGGGCAACCCAAGACAGGCGGGTCATGGTGGAGAGGTCTGACAGAACTTGGTCCACTGGAGAAGGGAATGGCAAACCACTTGAGTATTCTTGCCTTGAAAACCCTATGAAGAGTATGAAAAGGCAATATGATAGGATACTGAAAGAAGAACTCCCCAAGTCAGTAGGTGCCCAAATGCTACTGGAGATCAGTGGACAAATAACTACAGAAAGAACAAAGGGATGGAGCCAAAGCAAAAACAATATCCAGCTGTGGATGTGACTGGTGATAGAAGCAAGGTCTGGTGCTGTAAAGAGCAATATTGGATAGGAACCTGGAATGTCAGGTCCATGAATCAAGGCAAATTGGAAGTGGTCAAACAAGAGATGGCAAGGGTGAACGTCGACATTCTAGAAATCAGTGAACTAAAATGGACTGGAATGGGTGAATTTAACTCAGATGACCATTATATCTACTACTGTGGGCAGGAATCCCTCAGAAGAAATGGAGTAGCCATCATGGTCAACAACAGAGTCCAAAATGCAGTACTTGGATGCAGTCTCAAAAATGACAGAATGATCTCTGTTTGTCTCCAAGGCAAACCATTCAGTACCACAGTTATCCAAGTCTATGACCCAACCAGTAATGCTGAAGAAGCTGAAGGTGAATGGTTTTATGAAGACCTACAAGACCTTTTAGAACTAACACCCCAAAAAGATGTCCTTTTCATTATAGGGGACTGGCATGCAAAAGTAGGAAGTCAGGAAACACCTGGAGTAACAGGTAAATTCAGCCTTGGAATGCAGAACGAAGCAGGGCAAAGACTAATAGAGTTTTGCCAAGAAAATGCCCTGGTCATAGCAAACGCCCTCTTCCAACAAAACAGGAGAAGACTCTAACATGGACATCACCAGATGGTCAACACCAAAATCAGATTGATTTTATTCTATGCAGCCAAAGATGGAGAAGCTCTATACAGTCAACAAAAATAAGACAGGAGCTGACTGTGGCTTGGATCATGAACTCCTTATTAGCAAATTCAGACTGAAATTGAAGAAAGTAGGGAAAACCGCTAGACCATTCAGGTATGACTTAAATCAAATCCCTTATGATTATACAGTGGAAGTGAGAAATAGATTTAAGGGCCTAGATCTGATATATAGAGTGCCTGATGAACTATGGAATGAGGTTCATGACATTGTGCAGGAGACAGGGATCAAGACCATCCCCATGGAAAAGAAATGCATACAAGCAAAATGGCTGTCTGGGGAGGCTTTGCAAATAGCTGTGAAGAGAAGAGAGGTGAAATGAAAAGGAGAAAAGGAAAGATATAGGCATCAAAATGCAGAGTTCCAAAGAATAGCAAGAAGAGATAAGAAAGCCTTCTTCAGTGATCAATACAAAGAAATAGAGGAAAACAACAGAATGGGAAAGACTAGAGATCTCTTCAAGAAAATTAGAGCTACCAAGGGAACATTTCATGCAAATATGGGCTCGGTAAACGACAGAAATGGTCTGGACCTAACAGAAGCAGAAGATATTAAGAAGAGGTGGCAAGAATATACAGATGAACTGTACAAAAAAGATCTTAACGACCCAGATAGTCATGATGATGTGATCACTAATCTAGAACCAGACATCTTGGAATGTGAAGTCAAGTGGGCCTTAGAAAGCATCACTATGAACAAAGCCAGTGGAGGTGATGGAATTCCAATTAAGCTGTTTCAAATCCTGAAAGATGATGCTGCACTCAATATGCCAGCAAATTTGGAAAACTCAGCAGTGGCCACAGGACTGGAAAAAGTCAGTTTCCATTCCCATTCCAAAGAAAGGCAATGCTAAAGAATGTTCAAACTACAGCACAATTGCACTCATCTCACATGCTAATAAAGAAATGCTTAAAATTCTCCAAGCCAGGCTTCAGCAATACGTGAACCATGAACTCCTTGACGTTCAAGCTGGTCTGAGAAAAGGCAGAGGAACCAGAGATCAAATTGCCAACATCCTTTGGATCATGGAAAAAGCAAGAGAGTTCCAGAAAAACATCTATTTCTGCTTTATTGACTATGACAAAGCCTTTGACTGTGTGGATCACAACAAACTGTGGAAAATTCTTAAAGAGATGGGAATACCAGACCACCTGACCTGCCTTTTGAGAAATCTGTATGCAGGTCAGGAAGCAACAGGTAGAACAGGACATGGAACAACAGACTGGTTCCAAATAGGAAAAGGAGTGTGTCAAGGCTGTCTATTGTCACCCTGCTTATTTAACTTCTATGCAGAGTACATCATAAGAAAGGCTGGACTGGAAGAAACACAAGCTGGAATCAAGATTGCCGGGAGAAATATCAATAACCTCAGATATGCAGATGACACCACCCTTATGGCAGAAAGTGAAGACGAGCTAAAAAGCCTCTTGATGTAATGAAAGAGGAGAGCGAAAATGTTGGCCTAAAGCTCAACATTCAGAAAACGAAAATCATGGCATCCAATACATCACTTCATGGGAAATAGATGTGGAAATAGTGGAAAAAGTGTCAGACTATGTTTTTGGTCTCAAGAATCACTGCAGATCGTGACTGCAGCCATGAAATTAAAAGACGCTTACTCCTTGGAAGAAACGTTATGACCAACCTAGATAGCATATTCAAAAGCAGAGACATTACTTTGCTGACTAAGGTCCGTCTAGTCAAGACTATGGTTTTTCCTGTGGTCATGTATGAATGTGACAGTTGGACTGTGAAGAAGGCTGACCTCCAGAGAATTGATGCTTTTGAACTGTGGTGGTGTAGAAGACTCTTGAGAGTCCCTTGAACTGCAAGGAGATCCAACCAGTCCATTCTGAAGGAGATCAGCCCTGGGATTTCTTGGGAAGGAATGATGCTAAAGCTGAAACTCCAGTACTTTGGCCATCTCATGAGAAATGTTGACCCATTGGAAAAAACTCTGATGCTGGGAGGGATTGGGGGCAGGAGGAGAAGGGGACGACCGAGGATGAGTGGCTGGATGGCATCACGGACTCAATGGACATGAGTCTGAGTGAACCCCAGGAGATGGTGAGGGACAGGGAGGCCTGGTGTGCTGCGATTCATGGGGTCGCAAAGAGTCGGACAAGACTGAGCGACTGAACTGAACTGATACAGCTTCTCCACCTTCGGCTGCAAAAATATAGTCAATCTGATTTTGGTATTGATCATTTGGTGATGGCTTTGTATAGAGTCTTCTTTTGTGTTGTCGGAAGAGGCTGTTTTCTATGACCAGTGTGTTCTATTGGCAAAACTCTGTGAACTTTTGACCTGCTTAGGTCTGTATTCCAAAGCCAATTTGCCTGTTATTCCAGGTGTTTCTTGACTTCTTACTTTTGCATTTCAGTCCCCTATAATGAAAAGGATATCTCTTTTGGGTGTTAGTTCTAGAAGATCTTCATAAAACCTTTCAACTTAAGTTTCTTCAGCATTATTGCTTGGTGCATAGATTTGTATTACTGTGTTATTGAATGGGTTGCCTTGGAAATGAACAGAGATCATTCTGTCATTTTTGAGATTGCATCCAAGTACTGCATTTTGGACTCTTTTGTTGACTATGATGGCTATTCCATTTCTTCTAAGGGATTCTTATTCACAGTAGTAGATATAATGGTTATGTTGATGTTCACTCTTGCCATCTCCTGTTTGACCACTTCTAATTTGCCTTGATTCATAGTTTCCCTGATAGTTCAGTTGATAAAGAACCCACCTACAATGCAGGAGACCCTGGTTTGAATCCTGGGTCAGGAAGATCACTGGAGAAGGGAAACTCATATTCTAGCCTAGAAATTTCCATGGACGGTATAATACAGTCCATGAGGTTGCAAAGAGTCTGACACGACTGAGCGACTTTCACTTTCACTATGTACCTAACATCCAGATTCCTGTGCAGTATTGCTCTTTACTGCATTAGACCTTACTTCCATCACCAGTCACATCCACAACTGGGTGTTGTTTTTGCTTTGGCTCCATCTCTTCATTCTTTCTGGAGTTATTTCTCCACTGATCTCCAGTAGCATATTGGGCACCTACCGACTTGGGGAGCTCATCTTTCAGTGTCCTATCTTTTTGCCTTTTCATACTGTTCATAAGATCTTAAGGCAAGAATACTGAAGTGGTTTGCCATTCCTTTCTCCAGTGGACCATGTTTTGTCTTAGTCAATATGAAAAGTACCTTGCTTGAGGAAATGCTTCTCTTTAACAATAACCTTCTGACTAATCTTATTAAGACATATATTGTGGGAGACTCTTCTATTGTTAGTTCTAATCTTGTTAATTTAAGGCACTTGTTGTGGGATGGGACTGTTAAAAGTATATAGCTCCCTTGTTAAGACTAGCAAGGGGGGCCACTCTCTGTACCCCTTCTGATGTCTATGTCAGAAGCTTTCTCTGTACTTTTTATACTTTAATAAAACTGCTACACAGAAGCTCTTGAATGATTAAGCCTGGTCCCTTGTCCTGAACTAAATCTTTTTCAGAGTAAATGCATCCAACATCATTCACTGTAAGCTATCAAAAGTAAATTGGAAGTGATCAAACAGGGGATGGCAAGAGTGAACACTGATGTTTTAGGAATCAGTGAAATAAAATGGATGGGAATGGGTGAATTTAACCCAGATGACTATTATCTACTTCTGTGGGCAAGAATCCCTGAGAAAAAATGGAGTACTCTTCATAGTCAATAAAAGAGTCTGATGCAATACTTTGGTGCAATTTCAAAATGACAGAATGACCTCTGTTTGTATCCAAGGCAAAGCATTCAATATCACAGAAATCCAAGTCTATGCCCCAGACAATAATGCCAAAGAAACTGAAGTTGAACAGTTCTATAAAGACCTACAAGACTTTCTAGAACTAACACCCCCAAAAGATGTCCTTTTCATTATAGGGTACAGGAATGCAAAAGTAGGAAGTTAAGAAATTCCTGGAGTAACAGGGAAGGTTGGCCTTGGAGTATAAAATGAGGCAGGGAAAAGGCTGTTTTGCCATAAGAATGCACTGCTCATAGCAAACACCCTCCTCCAACCACACGAGATGACTTTACACATGGTCATCATCAGACTGTCAATACCAAACTCAGATTGATTATATTCTTGCAGCCAAAGATGGAAAAGTTCTATACAGTCAGCAAAAAGAACACCAGGAGCTGACTGTAACTCAGATCATGAACTCCTTATGGCAAAATTCAGAACACAAATTGAAGAAAGTATGGAAAACCACTAGACTATTCCAGTATGACCTAAATCAAATCCCTTATGATTCTATAGTGGAAGTGGCGAATATACTCAAGGGATAAGATCTGATAGAGTGCCTGAAGAACTATGGATGGAGGTTCATTACATTGTACAAGAGGTGGTGACCAAAACCATCCCCAAGTGGAAAAAAAAAAAAAGGAAAAATGGTTGTCTG
Organism: Ovis aries; assembly: GCF_016772045.2. Classification (NCBI taxonomy): domain Eukaryota; kingdom Metazoa; phylum Chordata; class Mammalia; order Artiodactyla; family Bovidae; genus Ovis; species Ovis aries. Next base: position 19,811,147 of record NC_056055.1, read on the forward strand.
AGAAGGCCTTACAAATAGCTGAGAGAAGAAGAGAATATAAAGGCCAAGGAGAAAAGGAAAGATATACCCTTTGGAATGTAGAGTTACAAAGAATGGCAAGGAGAGATAAGAAAGCATTCCTCAGTGATCAATGCAAGGAAATCAAGGAAAACAATAGAACAGGAAAGACTAGAAATCTCTTGAAGAAAATTAGAGATACCAAGAAAAACATTTCCTCCAAAGATGGGCACAATAAAGTACAGAAATGGTATGGACCTAACAGAACTAGAAAATATTAAGAAAAGGTGGCAAGAATATAGAGAAGAAACATACAAAAAATGATGTTAAAGACCCAGATAACCAAGATGGTGTGATCACTCACCTAGGGCCAGAAATCCTGAAGTCTGAAGTCAAGTGAGCCTTAGAAAGCAGCACAATGAACAAAGCTAGTGGAGGTGATGGTATTCCAGCTGAGCTATCTCAAATCCTAAAAGAAGATGCTGTAAAAGTGCTGCACTCAATATGCCAGCAAATTTGGAAAACTCACCAGTGGACACAGGACTGGAAAATGTCAGTTTTCATTCCAATCCCAAAGAAAGGCAATGCCAAACAATATTCAAACTACTGCTTAATTGCGCTCATCTCACACACTATCAAGTTGAGTTCGGTTCAGTTGCTCAGTCGTGTCTGACTCTTTGCGACCCCATGAATCACAGCACACCAGGCCTCCCTGTCCATCACCAACTGAGTTCACTCACACTCACATTCCTCGAATCAGTGATGCCATCCAGCCATCTCATCCTCTATCATCTCCTTCTCCTGCCCTCAATCCCTCCCAGCATCAGAGACTTTACCAGTGAGTCAACTCTTCGCATGAAGTGGCCAAAGTACTGGAGTTTCAGCTTTAGCATCATTTCTTCCAAAGAAATCCCAAGGTTGATCTCCTTCAGAATGGACTGGTTGGATTTCCTTTCAGGCCAAGGGACTCTCAAGAGTCTTCTCCAACACCACAGTTCAAAAGCATCAATTCTTCAGCGCTCAGCCTTCTTCACAGTCCAACTCTCACACCCATACATGACACAGGAAAAACCATAGCCTTGACTAGACGGACCTCAGTCGGCAAAATAATGTCTCTGCTTTTGAATATGCTATCTACGTTGGTCATAACTTTTCTTCCAAGGAGTAAGCGTCTTTTAATTTCATGGCTGCAGTCACTATCTGCAGTGATTTTGGAGCCAAAAAAAAAAAAAAAAAAAAAGTCTGACGCTGTTTCTACTGTTTCCCTATCTATTTCCCATGAAGTGATGGGACCAGTTGCCATGATCTTCGTTTTCTGAATGTTGAGCTTTAAGCCAACTTTTTCACTCTCCTCTTTCACTTTCATCAAGAGGCTCCTTGGCTCCTCTTCACTTTCTGCCATAAGGGTGGTGCCATCTGCATAATCTGAGGTTATTGATGTTTCTCCCGGCAATCTTGATTCCAGCTTGGGCTGCTTCCAGTCCAGCGTTTCTCATGACATACTCTGCATATAAGTTAAATAAGCAGGGTGACAATAGACAGCCTTGACGGACTCCATTTCCTATTTGAAATCAGTGTGTTGTTCCATGTTCACTTCTAACTGTTGCTGCCTGACCTGCATACAGATTTCTCAAGAGGCAGGTCAGGTGGTCTGGTATTCCCATCTCTCTCAGAATTTTCCAGTTTATTGTGATCCACACAGTTAAAGGCTTTGGCATAGTCAATAAAGCAGAAATAGATGTTATTCTGGAATTCTCTTGATTTTTCCATGATCCAGCAGATGTTGGCAATTTGATCTCTGGTTCCTCTGCCTTTTCTAAAACCAGCTTGAACATCAGAAAGTTCACGGTTCACATATTGCTGAAGCCTGGCTTGCAGAATTTTGAGCATTACTTAACTAGCATGCGAGATGAGTGCAATTGTGCAGTAATTTGAGCATTCTTTGGCATTGCTTTTCTTTGGGATTGGAAGGAAAATTGACCTTTTCCAGTCCTGTGGCCACTGCTAAGTTTTCCAAATTTGCTGGCATATTGAGTGCAGCACTTTCATATCATCATCTTTCAGGATTTGAAATAGCTCAACTGGAATTCCATCACCTCCACTAGCTTTGTTCATAGTGATGCTTTCTAAGGCTCACTTGACTTCACATTCCAGGATGTCTGGCTCTAGATGAGTGATCACACCCATCGTGATTATCCAATCATGAAGATCTTTTTTTTTACAGTTCTTCCGTGTATTCTTGCCACCTCTTCTAAATATCTTCTGCTGTTAGGTCGATACCATTTCTGTCCTTTATCGAGCCTATCTTTGCATGGAATGTCCCCTTGGTATCTCTAATTTTCTTGAAGAGATCTCTAGTCTTTCCCATTCGTTGTTTTCCTCTATTTCTTTGCATTGACAACTGGAGAAGGCTTTCTTATCTCTTCTTGCTATTCTTTGGAACTCTGCATTCAGATTCTTATATCTTTCCTTTTCTCCTCTCTTCTTTTCACAGCTATTTATAAGGCCTCCCCAGACAGCTATTTTACTTTTTTGCATGTCTTTCCCATAGGGATGGTCTTAATCCCTGTCTCCTGTACAATATCATGAACCTCATTCCATAGTTTATCAGGCACTCTATATATCAGATCTAGGCCCTTAAATCTATTTTTCACTTCCTCTGTATAATCATAAGGTATTTGATTTAAGTCATACCTGAATGGCTAGCGGTTTTTCCTACTTTCTTCAATTTCAGTCTGAATTTGGTAATAAGGGGTTCATGATCTGAGCCGCAATCAGCTCCTGGTCTTGTTTTTGTTGACTGTATAGAGCTTCTCCATCTTTGGCTGCATAGAATAGAATCAATCTGATTTTGGTGTTGACCATCTGGTGATGTCCATGTGTAGAGTCTTCTCCTGTGTTGTTGGAAGAGGGTGTTTGTTATGACCAGGGCATTTTCTTGGCAAAGCTCTATTAGTCTTTGCCCTGCTTCATTCTGCATTCCAAGGCTGAATTTACCTGTTACTCCAGGTGTTTCCTGACTTCCTACTTTTGCATGCCAGTCCCCTATAATGAAAAGGACATCTTTTTGGGGTGTTAGTTCTAAAAGGTCTTGTAGGTCTTCATAAAACCTTTCAACTTCAGTTTCTTCAGCGTTACTGTTCGGGGCATAGACTTGGATAACTGTGATATTGAATGGTTTACCTTGGAGATGAACAGAGATCATTCTGTCGTTTTTGAGATTGCATCCAAGTACTGCATTTCAGACTCTTTCATTGACCGTGATGGCTACTCCATTTCTTCTGAGGGATTCCTGCCTGCAGTAGTAGATATAATGGTCATCTGAGTTAAATTCACCCATTCCAGTCCATTTTAGTTCACTGATTCCTAGAATGTTTACGTTCACTCTTGCCATCTCTTGTTTGACCACTTCCAATTTGCCTTGATTCATGGACCTGACATTCCAGATTCCTATGCAATATTCCTCTTTACAGCATCGGACCTTGCTTCTATCACCAGTCACATCCACAGCTGGGTATTGCTTTTGTTTTGGCTCCATCCCTTCATTCTTTCTAGAGTTATTTGTCCACTGATCTCCAGTAGCATATTGGGCACCTACTGACCTGGGGAGTTCCTCTTTCAGTATCCTATCATATTGCCTTTTCATACTATTCATGGGGTTGTCAAGGCAAGAATACTCATATGGTTTGTCATTCCCTTCTCCAGTGGACCACATTCTGTCAGACCTCTCCACCATGACCCACCTGTCTTGGGTGGCCCCATGGGCATGGCTTAGTTTCATTGAGTTAGATAAGGCTGTGGTCCTAGGGTGATTAGATTGACTAGTTATGGTGGGAAGGAAAGAGGACCTGAAAAGCCTCTTCATGAAGGTAAAGAGGAGAGTGAAAAAGCTAGCTTGAAAGTCAACTTTCAAAAAATGAAGATCATGGCATTTAGTCCCATCACTACATGGCAAATAGGTAGGGAAACAATGGAAACAGTGACAGAATTTATTTTGGGGGCCTCCAAAATCACTGCAGATGGTGACTGCAGCCATGGTGTTAAAAAATATGCTGGCTGCTTGCAAGAAAAGCTATGACCAACCTAGACAGCTTATTAAAAAGCAGAGCCATTACTTTGCTGATAAAGGTCCATCTAGTCAAAACTATGGTTTTTCCAGTAGTCATGCATGTATGTGAGAGTTGGACTGTAAAGAAAATGAGTGCCAAAGAATCATGCTTTTAAACTGTGGTGTTGGAGAAGACTCTTGAGAGTCCCTTGGACTGCAAGGAGATCAGACCAGTCCATCCTAAAGGAAACCAGTCCTGAATATTCATTGGAAGGACTGATGCTGAAGCTGTAACTGCAATACTTTGGCCACCTGACGTGAAGAACTGACTCATTGGAAAAGAACCTGATGCTGAAAAAGATTGAAGGCAGAAGGAGAAGGGATGCCAGAGGATGAGATTGTGGGATTGCATCACTGACTCAACTGACATGAGTTTGAACATGTTTTGGGAGTTGATTATGGACAGGGAAAACTGGCATGCTGCAGTCCCTGGGGTCACAAATAGACATGATTGAGTGACTGAACTAAACTGAGATGAATGCCCATTTTATATATATATATATATATATATATATATATATACATATACACACACACACACACACATATACATATACACACACACATATATTTTTTGGTGTATGCATGTTTACCTGTGAGCCATAAAGACACTCATTTTACAAGAGACTCTTCAGAAGCACTCTATTCATCTTTTACCATATTTTTGTGTATTAATCGGGGCTTCCCTGGTGGCTCAGATGGTAAAGATTTTGCCTTCAATGAGGGAGTCCTGGGTTTGATCCTTGAGGCAGGAAGATCCCTTGGAGAAGGAAATGGTAGTTCACTCCCATATTCTTGCTTGGAAAATCCTATGGATGGAGATACCTGAAGGGTTACAAAGGGGTTGCAAACAGTCAGACATGACTGAGTGTCTAACACTTGTGCATTAATTATGTGAGGCTATCACTACTTCTTATGAAAACAGATGCTGTATTCAAGAGTAATTTGATTACCTACAAAGGAATCTATGGCTCACTAAATTAGACTTCTGTGGAAGCATGTTTTTGGTTTAGTTGCAAAACAAGAACCTATGAATGATGACATTAAAGGGAAGTTGGACATCTGGAATACTGTAGCATATCTGTGCTTAATGCAATGTCCTAGACACTACTAAGTTCTGATTTAAACATGTGTTTGATTCTCTCAAAATGTTTGAGAGGTTTGTATCATGTTGGCATATTTCTCCATATATTAGGGTATCCACATTCTTTAGTCACTTGATAGTGCTTTCTAAAAGTGCTGCTTTTTTTTAACCTGGAAATTACTGAAGCATTTTTAAGCAAGGAGCAACCTTATAAAATTATTAATTTATAGATTCAAACGAGAAATGTAAATGAACTTTAGGACTAGGAATCTCATATGAAAATGAAAGTCATCATTTCAGAAATAAGAATTACAAAATCCGAGTGTCATATAGGTAAGTATTAAGTAAAATAGGCACATTGTTCAGTTGCTAAGTCATGTCTGACTCTTTGTGTCCCCATGGGCTGCAGCATGCCAGGCTTCCCTTTCCTTCATTAACTCCCTGAGTTTGCTCAAGCTTATGTCCTTTGAGTCATTGATGCCATCCAAACATCTCATCCTCTGTCACCCCCTTCTCTTCTTGCCTTCAATCTTTCCCAGCATCAGGGTCTTTTCCAATGAGTTGGCTCTTAGCATCAGGTGGCCAAAGAACTGGAACTTCAGCTTCAGCATCAGTCATCACAGTAAATATTCAGGGTTGATTTCTTTAGGACTGACTGGTTTGATCTTGCTGTCCAAAGAAATCTGAAGAGACTTCTCCAGTATCACAATTCAAAAACATCAATTCTTTGGCGCTTGGTCTTCTTTATGGGAATAACCTATAAATTAGTGCAAAAACACTCCAACTCATGTTATAATTATCACTATGTAGTAGCATTAATTTCATAATTATAAGTGGTGCCAACATTACATCATAAAGGTCAAGGAATGGGATCAGTCCCCTTCAATATTTTGCTAATTTTTAGATAGACTTTTTGTAGCTTAAAAAAACAGAAAGTACAACACTTATATGACATTGTTTGACAATTTTGAAACATTTCACCTAGAAGCAAATGGTGAACTCAGGTTGAATGAATGAACTGATGATGAGTGAATGCATGAATTCATTAATAATCTAATAACACATCTTACCCGTTTGGGCTGTTATAACAGAAATATCATAGATTGGGTGGCATATAAACAAAAACATTTATTTCTGAAAGTTTTTTCAGGGTGGAAATCCAGTATCAAGTCACCAGCATGCTTGCATTAGGGACCACTTCTGGTTCTGAGTTTTCACCATATTTACAAATGACAGAAAGATAAACTAACTCTCTGGGGTCTCCTTCATAAGGGCAATAGTTCCAATCATCAGAACTCTGTCCTTGTAACTTAATCACCCTCAAAGATGCCACATATTATCATTTTTGAGTATTAGGATTTCAACATATGTGAATCTTAGGGAAACATATTCAGATCCTAGCAATAATTTAAAAACCATTCAGTACAGTTCAGTCACTCATTCGTGTCTGACTCTTTGCGACCCCATGAATCACAGCACACCAGGTCTCCCTGTCCATCACCAACTCCCGGAGTTCACTCAGAAAACCAAATAACTTTTCTCTTACACTATAACATATAGTGTCACTAGTACGCTTAATAAAGACTCATCTTCTTTCCTGTTGGGTCTTGGAAATGAATCTCAAAAATATTTCTCAGATAATAAAGTTATTTTGTTGTCATTATCCTTTTAAGTTATTATGTTGATTGTTATATTTCAAAAGCTATCCCTACACTACTGATGTCACTATTAACATAACATATAATCTTTATATTGTTTAAAGCCATTTTGAGTCTAAAACATCATCCAGCTAGAAAATTGTGGCATTGTCTCTCAAATTCCTATTAAACTATTTAAAAACAAGAAATCAATTAAAATTGATGACTCCAAAAGGGAAGGCTGAAAACCAACATAATGCCTGATTATGAGTGGTATTTCACTAACTACAGGACAATGATGTTGGAGTCAGAATTCTCAGTGATGAACACAGGCTTTCCCACCATAAAAAGTCTACTAGATTGAAAGGAAAATGGGTGTCACTTCATCTTTCTGCCTCTTCCTGATATCTAGTTCAGTCACTCAGAGTCTGTACCAAAGAGATAACTGGGCAGTCAGCCATCTATTTCTCAACCATTGATTCTTCTAGTAGCTAGAGCTTTGTCCCTATATCCTAACAAATACCTTTATTTCTACGTGAATTTACTGCCTGAAGTTCTTAAAAAACAATTGCATAGAAAGTGAAAGAACCAAAGGATCCTAAGGTGATCATGCACAGTGAAGTTTAGTTCTAACAAGCATATCATTTAGGTAGGGTTGAAATTAGGAATACATCTGTTGTGGAATGCAGCTTGAAAGTTTACAAACGTCAGTCACATTTTCCATATAAAAGTATTTATTAGTTTTAATAATTACCTTTAAGTCATACATACTTTCCAGTAACACATTTTCCAATGTGCCGGTTCCCAAGAGAAAAACTTTTAATAACTCTACCATATTCTCTTCACTCAGCGTGAGTAAAAGTGTGGTTAATCACCTATCTACTTCTTCCAAGTATTTGACATGTTCAAGTATTAATTATTTCTACTTTGTAAATGATATGACCCATATCCAGCATAGTGTTTGGTAAATATTGTACTAGTGTTAAAGAAAGTACAAGCATGTAAACCTAGTGGCAACTTTCTATAATGGGGTAAAAATAAGGAAGGTGGACCATGAGGTAGGTGTGTGTTGGCACCAAGAAAAGTCACAATTATCAGCAGGATAAAATGAGAGATTTGGTGTCCCCATGAGAAAGATAAAGAAGGACTGACAAGAAGGGAAAATAGAAGCATGAACAATCCAGTGAATTTCAGGCTGCTGCTGCTACTAAGTCACTTTCAGTCATGTCTGACTCTGTGCAACCCCATAGATGACAGCCCACTGGGCTCCCTTGTCCCTGGGATTCTCCAGGCAAGAACACTGGAGTGGGTTGCCGTTTCCTTCTCCAAAGCATGAAAGTGAAAAGTGAAAGTGAAGTCACTCAGTTGTGCCCGACTCTTTTCGACTCCATGAACTGTAGCCTACCAGGCCCCTCTGTCCATGGGATTTCCCAGGCAAGAGTACTGAAGTGGGTTGCCATTTCCGTCTCCAGAATTTCAGACTACAGAGGTTTAAATAGGTATTAGAAGTCCTCAGGAGCTTCCCAGGTGATGCTAGGGCTGAAGAACATGCATGCCAAAGCAGGAGATGCAAGAGATGCATGTTTGATCCCTGTGTCAGGAAGATACTTTGGAGGAGGTCATGGCAACCCATTCTGATATTCTTGTCTGTAGAATCTTATGGATAGAAGAACCTGACAGACTACAGTCCATAGGGTTGCAAAGAGTTATACACCAATGAAGCAACTTACCATGTAAGTAATTCTTACCATGTAAGCGACTTACCACACATAAGCCCTCAGTGGCCATAGGAACTTCATGAAACAGGTTTGCTAATACTTAATTTGAATGTGTTTATATTGCTCTGATATCACATTCTCCTTCCTATCTTTTTCCAAATCTTCAATAACATTTAACAAACAACTGCATGTCTTGGGTTAAAGTGGTGTGTGTATTTTTGCGTGTGTGCAGGTGGTGGTTTGTTTTGCTTTATTTTTCCTCAGTTGAAAGGGTGACTCATTTTCAAGTCCTGATTGACAGTATTCTGGTCAGATTCTGAATATATTGCATGGCAAGAAAGCATATAAACCAATGAAGTAAAGAAATCATGGGAATATGAATCACTTTTACCATATTCCAAGCCACTTCAAAATACTTAGGGCCAATTCTGGAATTCCAGAGCATGAAAATTTCCATTTAGGCCAATCATATCTGGATCTCAAGTGGGAAGGAGGATATAAGACCCATGTAGCATGTGAGTTACAATGAATGAATTGATAAATATTTATAGCATTGAAGAGACCAGTGAAATCAAGAGACCATTTTCTAATTTTACATATAGGAAGGAGAGGCAAAAAGAAGTGAAGTGATCTGAATAAATACATCAACAAGAAAGGGGCAAAACCAAAAATATAACCCAGGATCTCTGCTTTGTAGCATTCAAGGGTATCAGCACTCTTTCCAATAGTCTAAGATTCTGTGATTCAAATCCCTCTGGTTTAAGACTACACACTCCGAATCTGCTTTAGATTTCCTATCTGAATGCATTTAGGTATATCAATGGATTTGAATACAAGGTCATATTTCAGAAATCATGCTCAGAATCCAGTGTTTTTTCTATTAGTTTATCCTGGTTTGTATGATATATGCTTAACTAGCATACTAACTTGGATAGAAATTTTCTTCTCTGGGTCTCTTAATATTAGTAGGTTTTTTTTTCTTTTTTTTTAACCTATATTGCTGAAGAAAACATATAAAATGAAAATAGATTTTCTAATTTATTGCTTCCTAAGTTTTAATGTAATGCCTCCCTTAGGTAGAAAAGTTATAAATAGCTGGAAAAAAGGAACTACAATATAAGTTCTATTACTAGAAATACTGAAATACAGATAGAATTTTGCTTGATTCTTCCAGAATTACTCACTTTATATTGTCTGTTTCCATTCTTTTTATAAGCATTAATATCAAGGATGTTAAGAATAGCAGCTACAGCATTTTTTATGAGTAAAAGTAGACCATGTTTCTATAAATAATGCATTTCAAATTAACTAGCTGCAACATCACTGACATGCAAAATCCTTCCTGGATCCAAGTTCTACACATAAAATATGTATACAAAATATAACCACCACCATCCATTACTACTATAGAATTTATTCTCTCCCAGTTGATTGATACCCAGTTTGTACTAAGAAATTGTTCAGCTATATAATTTAAATGGTGCTTATATTTATATTTTCCAACTTCTTAAATATTACAGAATATTAATAATTGTTTCCTGGAGGAAAAAAATGGTACCTATTTCTAAAATTATGCAATCTATTTGAAAAATCTTGATACACTGAAAAAGTGAAACAATTAATATAATATAGGTTCTTATACCTCAAATTTAAATTAGTAAATTCAGGAATTTACAGATGATAAATATTTGTGAATATATTTACTAGAAACGAAATTCTTAGAGACAAGAGTTCAGGTGACTTAGTCATGTTTTAATTTCTTCCTTCCTAAGGTGTACAACCATTTTCTTTATACTTCCCCTCTATATTAGCATTATTAAAATATTTGTAATTCTGACTGAGTCCCATATTTCTTATGTAAAAAGATAATTTAAAGGGTAAATTCTTATAAAACTTAAGTGTTTTTAAAGTGCCTTAATAAATGATATCTATTCCTTCTCCAGGGGATCTTCCCAACCCAGGGATCGAACTCAGGTCTCCCACATTGTAGGCAGACACTTTACCATCTGAGCTACCAAGTATAGATATGATGTCATGATTCTTAGTAAGAAATATATTGCTAGTCTTTGTTCCTTCTTGGGACTAAACTGAAATTTCTTAAGTGATACAGTTACTAAGTTGCCTTTGGATGTGTTAATGAGGTGACTTTTGAACAGCACCCACGGATGAAGGCTGGTTACCACGAGTACCAGTCAAATGATTAGAGGGTTGAACTTTCCAGTCTCACCCACTCTGACCTTTCAGAAAGAGCAGAGCTGGAGGTTGAATTTATTCCTCATGGACAATGATGTAATCAATGATTCCTGTGTAATGAAGTGTCAATAGAAATCCAAAAGTACTGGGTTTAGAGAGCTTCTGGGTTGGTAAACACGTGGTGATTTGGGGAGAGTGGCATACTTAGAACATAGAAGTTTTGTACTCTGTCCCATATACCGTGACCCATTCATCTCTATCATCTGACTGTTCTTGAGGTAGATACATTTATAATAAACTGTTGATCTAGTAAGCAAAATATTTCTCTAAGTTTTGTGAGCCACTCTAGCAAATTAATCTAACCCAAGGCCTTAGAACTTCCAATCTGTAGCTTGTCAGTCAGAAGCACTGGTAATAAATAACTGGGTTTGTCACTGGCAGTGGAAGTGGGGGTCAGAGTGGCAGGTAGTCTTGTAGGACTGAGTTCTCAGCCTATAGAAATTGATGCTATCTCTGGGTAGATGGTTTTAGAATTGAGTTTAATGGAGGGCACTCCATTGGTATCTGATAATTGCTTTTTCTTATAGGGAACCTCCTTGCCCCCTAATACACACATTGGAATCTCAAGGACCCAAAAGAGCAAGACAATGATTCATAAATGAGTAGTTTTCCAAATTTGTCAGTAAAATTTTAATAACCTTGGAATCTTCTGTTCTTGCTGTTTCAGAAAAAAAATAAATAAATAAATTCTGTGATTTTGAATGGTCAAATTCCGACCCGTTTTCCAGATACTTCAGGTTCCTGAAAGAAATGTGTGGAAGAGACACTCAGGGCAAAAGGCCATTTTATTTCTATTAAACTTCGGGGACTCATAACCAAGGAGTATTAGGCTGAACCACATATGAGCACAATAAGTGATTTTAAGGTTCATATCTTGAAAACAAAAAACAAAAAAACAGGCTACCCACTTTGTCCTTGAGGCCTTAGTAGAGTTTATAGGTAGGTATTCTGAAGGCAGAATCCTACAGCAGGTACTTCTGGGATCTGTGGCCTTGAACCTGTTACAAACTTACTTAGGTTTAGGTTTGCTCCATATAACCCAAGGATTTGAGGTCAAGGATTAAGAAGATGAGGCTTAGGAAGTGCCTACCATTGAGTGAGACACAGAATTAGGATTCAATAATAATACTTAATGTTATTATTTTCATTTTTTTATGAGTTCATGAACTCAGTATTTCAATGCTAGGATAAAAATATTAACAGACAAACTTAAAAAAAAAAAAAAGCCAGAGACTTCTTAAGACTCAAACATGGATGAAATAACATACCATTCTCCAGTCATTTTTAGGACAGGTCTACAACCAAGCAAGAAACAGCCCCAAACAGTCCTACCATATGTTGGAGAGCTCTTTGACTTCACATGGTACAACCAAGCTAGTCTGTTCAAATATGGTTCATGGTCTTATCTCCAAATCACTTGTGAAGTTTATCATAAATATTAAGTAGCAATGATAATATTATCAAGTTCACCAATGCAAATGTTTGGGTTAGATAAGGAATATTTCAAATTTTTATTCTGAATAAATAAGTGGAATATATAAATGCAAAACTTATTTATATCATAACTCTTAACTTCAAACTTGGACAAATGACAATACACACAAACAGAAACACACGTAAGTAAACTTAATCACTGTTAATCACTGTATTCAGGTTAATCTGAGTTACATCTGTTATATTATGGACATCTTAGTTATTTAATATGAATCTAATTTACTCCCTCTTCTTTACCCCACTTTAGACTGATTGTATATTTCAATAATAAAACAGCATTGAGAAAGGTCTGTCCAGTCCTAGTTTGTATTCTTTCATGAAATGCATGTTATTATTTTGGCCATGATACTTCCATATTTCATAATGTTGGTGACTCAATTTTATACACAATTACATCTAAGCTCCTTAAGTGGACACATACAATCCAACATTGACCACCTTTCTTCTACCTTCTCATTTTCTCTATTTCTCTGCTTCAGTTTCTATCCAGAAATACTGAACTGTTTCAAGTTGAAAACACAATATTTTACTGAATCTATGTCTTTGCTGATTTTTCTCTTTCTACTTGAAATAGTTTTATCTTGCTTCTTCAGTTGGCCCATTCTTTTTCATTTTTAAGATTCAGATCAGGAGTCACACTTAAGAAAATTTTCCTGACTGCCCATCTGGATACGCAAACACAAAGGCATACCCCTTTTGAGATGCATGTTCCTATTCTGGGTCTCCATGATACTCTGCCATTCACTAATCACAATACATTTTAATTATATTTTAAAGTTTATGTTTCCTTGCTTGCTTCACAAGAATATGACTGATGAAGCTGCATAATGCTCAATTCTCAGAAGGGTTCCACATCTGGGTTTCAATGATATACATTATTATTCTGAAAATTTTAATAATTGTATCTTGAATTTATGCTTTATAATGAAGTCTAATAGGAAAATGGAGTGAGTGTGTGTGTGTGTGTGTGTGTGTGTGTGTGTGTGTGTGTGTGTTGTGGTGGAGAAGGGTTTGGAGCTTGGCTAACAGGTATCTGGACTCCTATTGCCTTCTACCTCCACTGAATGGGTTCTCTGTCCCCATTCCTCTGCCACCTCTTTCCCTGGGCTTGTTCCCTGGGCCCCACTCCATCTTCTTCTCCTCCTTCTATTCAGTGATGACTGCAACACTGTGCTCCAGGTGAGGCTGGCTACTCTGGGTCAGGTGTATGGCTCTAGAGTGTCTCAGTTGGGAAGTCTCCACCCTAGGCTGGCATATCACTGTGCATTCAGAGAGTGATTTGTTCATTGCTGGTCCAGAAATCAAACAGTGCTTGAATAGATCACAAGCTCCTGACTGTAGGATATCCCTTGGGGGTTAGGTCAGTGAGCCACTGGAAATAAGGACATAAGAAATAACTAATTAAAAAAAATGAGTCAAGAAAGACACCTTATATTTTATTACATTTAATGTCACCTCTTTCCTGTTTTTTAAACAAAGGTCTCAGCATTTTTTTTGTTTGTTTTGCTTTGAGCCTTGAAATTTATAAACTTGTCCCAATCTAAGACTATGAGCTCCTTAAGTTTAAGACTTTCCTATGTGACCCTGTAACTGCTTCACATAGGCTTGTACCTATTACCTAATGAGAACACAATATATATTTGTTAAATGAAAAAAAAATTATTGCAAAATTCAATTCAACATCTCACATAGGAAGGTATGTTTGAATAGTTAAGCTCTCTGATGAAGGTCTATTTGTGGAAAACTTTCAACTTGTACATCACAACACATAGTAAATAGCACATAAAAGTTGTAAAAATGAAAATAACATTTTCTGTACACATAAAATTGACTTCATGCTCAGCCTCCCTCCTTTCAATGTATAAGAATTAAATCTTTTTGCAAAATAATTTTGCTTTCTGCCATATTTTAGGAGAAAAATGCTCTAAATGTCTGCTCTTTGATTTGGTAGTATGATTAAAGAAGTAATCCTCATTTGCTTTTATCAGTAAAGGGTTTTGTAACTACACCAAGAAGCAGCACACCAGTACTTGGGTAGAAAATGTATTCATAAAAGAAATACATATTTACAAATGGACAGTAGTGATTAAGTAAATCAAGAGATGAACTTCTCAATGTACTCTAGGACCTAAATCATTTGACAATTTAATATGCTTATGATGCCTATTTTATCACTATGTATATTGATTTCAGTCCTATTGAAAAGGGAAGAAAAAGCTTGAAGGTGTAGTGATTTTGTGAATAAGCATGCATGCAATATGTCTAGTGAAAACTAGCTAAATATCAGTTTGCAGTCTTTTAGTTTAGTTGCTGGTGATACAATATTGAAAGGTATTACAGTTGGGTCTTACACAGAAAAACTCACAAGCATTACAAATGCAGATAGCTGGATAAAATGCTTTGAATATAAAGGGAATTGTGCTAGAAACACTAATCTTTATTTTACAGAACTATTTCCTTGAAAACAGTTTTGTGTGTCAGAAAGTGCATGAGGCACTTGTGACCATTTGTGACTCCATGGAATATGCCAGGCTTCCCTGTCCTTCACTATCTATCAGAGCTTGCTCAAACTTATGTCCACTGAGTGGGTGATGCCATCAAAACATCTCATCCTCTGTTGTCCCTTTCTCCTCCTGTCCTCTGTCTTCCCAGTGAGAGAGTTAATTCTTAGGTAGGTTGATAAGGAGTCCAGGGCCCTCAAGGAGTAAGGGGTTCATGGCTCTCGAGGAGGAGAAAAAGGTCCAAGGCTTTGAGGGAGAGAAAGGACAAACATTTTTTCCTACACTGTTGTCTTATTCACATAAGATTTTTTTTCTTAAACTCTGAGTTTCTATGACAACAATCTTTAAGACTAGCTTTCTTTGAGTCCACAGCTAATGATTACACAACAAAACAATTCATCTTGCTCAAGGACATGTTACTCCTTAACTAGAACCTTCTGACTAATCCTGTTATTTTATGTGGGAGTGGGTTCAGTAAGACCTTCCTATTATTAGTTCTAATCTTGTTAATTTAAGCCATATATTTGGGATTGGGTCTGGTAAAAATTAGGGGCTTCCCTGGTGTGTGAGAAGATAAAGTGTCTGCCTGCAATGCAGGAGACCCGGGTTCGATCCCTGGGTTGGGAAGATCCCCTGGAGAAGGAAATGACAACCCACTCTAGCATTCTTGCCTGGAGAATCCCATGGACAGAGGAGCCTGGCGGGCTACAGTCCACGAGGTCGCAAAGAGTCAGACACGACTGAGCAACTTTACTTTCACTTTACTGGTAAAAATTTATAGGGCCTTGATCAGACTAGCCGGGGGGCATTCTCTGTCCCCCTTCTGATGTCTATGTCAGAAGCTTTCTCTGTCCTTTGTCACTGTAATAAAACTTCTGCCCCACGAAAACTCTGAGTTATCAAGCCTGGTCCCTGATCCCGAAGCTAAATCTTCTTTTGGCGACCATGAATCCAACACCTTTCATTGTAAGCTATCACGAGCATCAATGGCTTTTCCAGTCAGCCCTTTGCATTAGGTGGCCAAAGTATTAGAACTTCAGCTTCAGTATCAGTCCTTCCAATGAATATTTAGGATTGATTTCTTTTGGATTGACTAGTTTGATCTCCTTGAAGTACAAGGGACTCTCTAGAGTCTTCATCACAGCTCAAAACTCAATTCTTTGGCACTCGGCCTACTTTACAGTCCAACTTTCACAACTGTACATGACTATTGGAAAAATCATAGCTTTGGCAATAAAAAATTTGGTCAAAAAAGTGATGTTTCTGCTTTTTTATATACTGTAGAGTTTTGTCTCAGCTTTTCTTTTCTCCAAAGTGTAAGCATCTTTTAATTTCATGGCTACAGTCACCATCCACAGTGATTTTGGAGGCCAAGGAAATAAAATCTGTCACTGTTTCCACTTTTTCCCCATCTATTTGCCATGAAGTGATGAGATGGGATGCCATGATCTTAATTTTTTAAATGCTGAATTTTAAGCCAGCTTTTTCACTCTCCTTTTTCACCTTCATCAAGAGGCTCTTTAATTCCCCTTCACCCTCTGCCATTAGAGTGGTATCATCTGTATATCTTAGGTTATTGATATTTCCCCCAGCAATCTTGATTCCAGCATGTGCCTCATCTAGGCTGGCATTCTGTACAATGTACTCTGCACATAAGTTGAATAATCAGGGTGACAACAGATGTTGGCAATTTGATCTATGGCTCCTCTGACTTTCCTAATCCATCTTGTACATCTTGAAGTTCTTAATTCAGGTACTGTTGAAGCCTAGCTTGAAAGATTTTGAACATTACATAGCTAATATGTGAAATGGGGGCAGTTGTGGGGTGGTTTCAACATTCCTTGACATTGCCCCTTTTTGGGATTGGAATGGAAACTGACCTTTTCCAGTCCTGTGGTCACTGTTGAGTTTTCCAAATTTGCTGGCATATTGAGTGCATCACTTAAACAGCATCATATTTTAGGATTTAAAGTAGCCCAGCTGGAATTTCATCACCTCCACTAGCTGTGTTGCAATAAGGCTTCCTAAGACCCACTTGACTTCATACTCTAGGATGTCTGACTCTAGATGAGTCACCACACCATCATGGATATCTAGGTCATTATGGCCTTTTTTGTATAGTTCTTCTGTATAATTTTGCCACCTCTTCTTAATGTCCTCTGCTTCTGTTAGATCCATATTTTTTTTCTTTTTAAATTGTTTGTTGTACCCATTTTTTCATGAAATGTTCCCTTGGTATCTCTAATTTTCTTGAAGAGATCTCTAGTCTTTTCTATTCTATTGTTTTCCTCTCTTTCTTTGCATTGTTCACTTAAGGCTTTCTTATCTCTTCTTGCTATTCTTTGGATCTCTTCATTCGAAAGGGTGTTTCTCTCTTTTTCTCCTTGGCTCTTTGCTTGTCTTCATTCCTCAGGTATTTGAAAGGCCTCCTCAGACTACCATTTGTCTTGTTGCATTTTTTTATCTTGAGGTTGGCTTTGGTCACCATCTCCTGTACAAAGTTGCAAACCTCCATCCATTGTTCTTCAGGCACTCTACCAGATCCAATCCTTTGAATCTATTTGTCACTTCCACTGCATAATCAAAAGGGATTTGATTTAAGTAATACATGGGTGGCCCAGAGGTTTTCCTTACTTTCTTCAATTTAGGTCTGAATTTTGCAATAAGGCATTCATGATCTGAGCCACAGTCAGCTCCAGATCTTTTTTTTTTGCTGATGTTATAAAGCTTCTCCATCTTAGGCTGCAAAGAACAAAATCATTCTGAGTTCTGTATTGACCATCTGTTAATGTCCTTGTGTAGAGTCATCTCTTGTGTTGTTGGAAGAGGGTGTTTGCTATGAACTGTGCATTCTCTTGGCAAAGCTCTGCTTGTCTTTGCCATGCTTTATTTTGTATTCCAAGGCCAAACTTGCTTGTTACTCTGTGTAACTCTTGAAGTCTTACTTTTGTGATCCAAACGCTATGATGAAAAAGGCTTTTTTTTTTTTTTTTTGCTACTAGTTCTAGAAGATCTTGTAGGTCATCACAGAATCATTCAACTTCATCTTCTTCCCCATTAGTGGTTGCGGCATTTACTTGGATCATTCCGATGTTGAATTGTTTTCCTTGGAAACAAACTTTGATCATTCAGTTGTTTCTGAGATTGCACACAAGTACTTCATTTTGGATTCTTTTGTTGACTATGAGGGCTGCTTCACTTCTTCCAAGGGATTCTTGCCCACAGTAGTAGGTACAATGGTGATCTGAATTAACATCCTTGCCATCTCCTGTTTGGCCACATCCAATTTACGTTGATTCATATACCTAACATTCCAGGTTTTCTTGGCAAAATTATATTAGCCTTTGCCATACTTCATTCCGTATTCCAAGGCCAAATTTGCCTGTTACCCCAGATGTTTCTTGATTTCCTACTTTTGCACTTCAGTCCCCTAGAATGAAAAGGACATCTTTTTGGGGTGTTAGTTCTAAAAGGGCTTGTAGGTCTTCATAAAACCATTCAACTTCAGCTTCTTCCGTGTTACTGGTTGGCACATAGACTTGGATTACTGTGATACTGAATGGTTTGTCTTGGAAACGAACAGAGATCATTCTGTTGTTTTTGAGATTGCATCCAAGTACTGCATTTCAGACTCTTTTGTTGACCATGATGGGCACTCCATTTCTTCTAAGGGATCCCTGTCCACAGTAGTAGATATAATGGTCATCTGAGTTAAACTCACCCATTCCAGTCCATTTTAGTTTGCTGATTCCTAGAATGTTGACATTCACTCTTGCCATCTCCTGTTTGACCACTTCCAATTTGCCTTGATTCATGGACCTGACATTCCAGGTTCCTACGCAATATTGCTCTTTACAGCAATCAAATTCAAGCAACCAGATGTCAAATTGCCAACATCTGCTGGATCATGGAAAAAGCAAGAGAGTTACAGAAAAACATCTATTTCTGCTTTATTGACTATGCCAAAGCCTTTGACTGTGTGAATCACAATAAACTGTGGAAAATTCTGAAAGAGATGGGAATACCAGACCACCTGGCCTGCCTCTTGAGAAACCTGTATGCAGGTCTGGAAGCAACAGTTAGAACTGGACATGGATCAACAGACTGGTTCCAAATAGGAAAAGGAGTATGTCAAGGCTGTCTATTGTCATCCTGCTTATTTAACTTATATGCAGAGTACATCATGAGAAATGTTGGGCTGGAAGCAGCACAAGCTGGAATCAAGATTGCCGGGAGAAATATCAATAACCTCAAATATGCAAATTATACCACCCTTATGGCAGAAAGTGAAGAGGAACTAAAAAGCCTCTTGATGAAATTGACAGTAGAGAGTGAAAAAGTTGGCTGAAAGCTCAACATTCAGAAAACGAAGATCATGGCATCTGGTCCCATCACTTCATGGGAAGTAGATGGGGAAACAGTGGAAACAGTGTCAGACTTTATTTTTGGGGGGCTCCAAAATCACTGAAGATGGTGACTGTAGCCATGAAATTAAAAGACGCTTACTCCTTGGAAGGAAAGTTATGACCAACCTAGATAGCATATTCAAAAGCAGAGGTATTACTTTGCCAACAAAGGTCCATCTAGTCAAGGCTATGGTTTTTTTAGTCATGTATAGATGAGAGTTGATTGTGAGAGTTGGACTGTGAAGAAAACTCAATGCTGAATAATTGATGCTTTTGAACTGTGCCATTGGAGAAGACTTTTGAGAGTCCCTTGGACTGTAAGGAGATCCAACCTATCCATTCTAAAGGAGATCAGTTCTGGGTGTTCACTGGAAGGACTCATGCTAAAGCTGAAACTCCAATACTTTGGCCACCTCATGTGAAGAGTTGACTCATTGGAAAAGACTGATGCTGGGAGGGATTGGGGACAGGAGGAGAAGGGGACGACAGAGGATGAGATGGCTGTATGGCATCACTGACTTGATGGACATGAGTTTGGGTGAACTCCAAGAGTTGGTGATGGACAGAGAGGCCTGGCATGATGCAATTGATGGGGTCACAAAGAGTCGGACACGACTGAGCGACTGAACTGGACTGAACTGAACATTCCAGGTTCCTATGTGATATTGTTCTTACAGCACTGAACTTTACTCTCATCACCAGACACATCTCACAACTGGGCATTGTTTTGCTTTGGCTCAGCCTCTTTATTTCTTCTGGAGCTATTTCAGTGCCCTTCTCCAGTAGCATATTGGACACCTATGGACCTGGGGAGTTCATCTTCCATTTTCTTATCTTTTTGCCCTTTCACAATGCTCATGAGGTTCTCAAGGCAAGAATGCTGAGGTGGTTTGTCATTACACTCTCCAGTGGACCACAATGTGTTAGAATTCTCCAAGATAACTTAAGCTCCTCAGTAATGAAAGGCATTAAGCAATTAATTAGAGATATTTTTGTAAACATTTATATTTGTAATATGAGATCTATCCTAATTTGGGGAGCAGTACCATGAAAGACTTTCCTGGGTAAACTGTGTTTAAACTGAGGCCTGAGAATAAGGAGTAATTAGGTAGACTAAAATAGAAGTTGAAAGAGCATTTCCAACTTTGCTATTTTTGCTAACAAATCACAAATCTATTTCTAAAATGATGTACATATTTTGAAAAAGGAATGAAATAAATTTTGAAAAGCAGAATCACTAATTTGTAATGAGTGATGTGAAAGTGTTAGTTGCTCGGTTTTGTTTGACTGTTTGCAACCCTATGGACAGTAGACTGCCAGCTCTTCTGTCCATGTAATTTTCTAGGCAAGAATACTGGAATGGGTAGTCATTTCTTTTCCAGGAGATGTTCCTGACCCAGGTCTCAAACCCAAGTATCCTGCATTGCAGGCAAATTCTTTACCATCTGAACCACTGTGAGTGTAAATAAATTAATCAGTTGCATTTGTACTAATGTAGAAAGATTTAATTTGCTTAGCAAATTAATGGAGGAACTTTCACTTTTAATGGAATCTTGAGCTACTGAACTGAACTGAACTGAACTGAACTGTACTATTCAAAAGAATGACCGAGTAAATAAAACACTTATTAAAAAAAAAAGTAGCATTTCAATACAATTCAGTATTTAAGACTGGCCTTCTTGAAATTTCCTCTAAATTAATGGGATATTATACTACAATAGTGTTTTACACTCTCTGCAAGTAACTCAGCCAAGAATTCTTCCAAACTATGTACCTGCTGTAACATATTGGACAGATAATTTAATCTCTCTGAGCCTCTGTCTCCTCATCTATATTATAGGGAAAAAAATTTCCCCAGGCCATTTAATTCTGGTGAGCATTATACCTACTACTATGGGCAAGAATCCTTTAGAAGAAATGGAGCAGCCCTCACAGTTAACAAAAGAGTACAAAATGCAGTACTTGGGTGCAATCTCAAAAATCGTAGAATGATCTCAGTTCATTTCCATTCAATATCATGGTAATACAAATCAATGTCCTGACCACAAATGCTGAAAAAGATGAACGGTTCTGTAGAACCATTTATATAAGACTTTCTAAAACTAACACCAAAAAAGATATCATTTTCATCATAGGGGATTAGAATGTAAAAATAGGATGTCAAGAAATATCCAGAGTACATGCGAGTTTGGCCTTGGAGTACAAAATGAAGCAGGGAAAAGGCTAACAGAGTTTTCCCAAGAGAATGCACTGGTCATAGCAAACACCTTCTTCTAACAATACAGAAGACATGGGCATCACCAGATGTAAACTCAGATTGATTATATTCTTTGCAGTCAAAGTTCAAGAAGCTCTATACAGCCAGTAAAAACAAGATGTAGAGCTGACTGTGGCTCAGATCATGAGCTCCTTTTTGCTAAAAATCAGGCTTAAATTGAAGAAAGTAGGGAAAACCAGTAGGCTATTCAAATATGAACTAAATCAAAGCCCTTATGAATATACAGAGGAGGTGATGAATAGCCTCAAGGGATTAGAGTGCCTGAAGAACAATGGATGGAGGTTTGCAACATTTTACAGGAAGCAGTGCCCAAAACCATCCTTAAGAAAAAGAAGTGCAAGATGGCAAAATGGTTGTCAGAGGAGGCTTTACAAATAGTTGATAAGAGAACTGAAAAGTAAAGGTGAAAGGAAAAGATACACCCAACTGAATGTAAAGTTTCAGACAATAGCAAGGAGGAGTAAGAAAGCTCTCGTAAGTGAATACTACAATGAAATAAAGAAAAACAACAGAAAGGGAAAGACTAGAGTTCTCTTCAAGAAAATTAGAGACACCAAGGGAACATTTCATGTAAAGATGGGCACAATAAAGGAAGAAATGGTATGAACCTAACAGAAGCAGAAGACATTAAGAAGAGGTGGCAAAATTATACAGAAGAACTACAAACACACAAAAAAGCCTTAATGACCCAGATAACCATGATGGTATGGTGACTCACCTAGAGCCAGACATCCTGCAATGTGAAGTCAAGTGGGTCTTAGAAAACCTTATTGCGAATAAAGCTAGTGGAGGTGATGGAATACCATCTGGACTATTTGAAATCCTAAAATATGATGCTGTTTAAGTGATGCACTCAATATGCCAGCAAATTTGGAAAACTCAACAGTGGCCACAGGACTGGAAATGGTCAGTTTTCATTCCAAACCCAAAAAAGGGCAATGTCAAAGAATGTTCAAAACACCTCACAACTGCACTCATTTCACATATTAGCAATGTAATGCTCAACATCCTTCAAGCTAAGCTTCAGCAGTACCAGAACTTCAAAATATGCAAAATTGACCAGGAAATTCAGAGGAGCCAGAGATCACATTGCCAACATCTGCTGGAACACAGAAAAAGCAAGGTAATTAAAAAAAAAAATCCACTTCTACTTCATTGACTACACTAAAGCCTTTGAATAGATGGATCACAGGAAACTGTGGAAAATTCTTAAAGAGATGGTAATACCAGATCACCTTAACTGTCTTCTGAGAAACATGTATGAAGATCAAGAAACAACAGTCAAGAATTGATAGTTAGACATGGAACAACGACTTGTTCAAAATTGGTAAAGATGTATGTTAAGGCTGCATAATTAACCTTGCTTATTTAACTTATATATGGAGTACATCATGAAAAATGTCACGCTGGATGAATCTCAAGCTGGAATCAAGGTTGCCAAGAGATATAACAATGACCTCAGATATGCAGATGACACCACTCTAATGGCAAAAAGTGAAGAGGAACTAAAGACCCTCCTGATGAGGATGAAATACAAAAGTGAAAAAGCTGGCTTAAGGCTCAACATTCAAAATACTAAGATCATGGCATCTGGTCCCATCACTTAATGGCAAATAGGTGGGGAAAAAGTGGAAACAATGACAGATTTTATTTTCCTGGGCTCCAAAATCACTGCAGATGGTGACTGCCTCTATGAAATTAAAAGAGTCTTGCTCACTGGAAGAAAAGCTATGATAATCCTAGACAGCCTATTAAAAAGCAGAGACATCACTTTACCAACAAATGCTTATATAGTCAAAGCTTTGGTTTTTCCAATAGTCGTGTACAGATGTGAGAGTTGGACCATAAAGGAGGCTGAGTGCTGAGAACTGATGCTTTCAAACGGTGGTGCTAGATAAGACTCTGAGGATACCTTGGAAAGCAAGGAGATCAAACCAGTCAATCCTAAAAGAAATCAACCCTGAATATCCATTGGAAGGACTGATACTAAATGTGAAGCCCCAAAACTTTGGTGAAGCTCCAACTCATTGGAAAAGACCCTGATGTTGGGAAAGACTGAGGGCAGGAGAAGTGGACAATGAGAATGAAATGCTTGGTTGGCATCACCAACTCAATGGACATAAGTTTGAGCAAGCTGCTGGAGATAGTGAAGGACAGGGAAGATCGGCATGCTGGAGTTTATGGTGTCACAAAGAGTAGGACACGACTTAGAGACTGAACAACAACAGCAGGCCATATGTGAGAATTAAATAATTACATGGAAACAGAACATTAAAGGTGTTATTCTATACTACATACTATGTAATCAACAGATTTTGCTTTCTTTCTTTATCTAATCATTTATCTTTTAATTCTGTTGACGAACATAGATGAAATTATCTGCTCTTCAACCATATGTAGCATAAAGATTTTATAGGCAAATCAATATATTTTCAAGTTGTATCTGTACTGCTTAGTGGTTGCGTAATTGTGCATAATTATCTAAATTCTCTGACCATTTATTTCTATGTATTTGAAACAGAAATAATATCCTTCAGAAGCATTGTAAGACCAATTGCATTATATATCTAAAATCAACTAGCAAGTAAAATTTATGTAGAGCAAATGCTTGTTTTCTTCTACTTTCCATTATTATTTATTAGACATGTAATAGGTACAATGGAGAAAAAATATGAATTAATTATCATCCTCTCCTCATGGAATTGATGTACTCATATGGGGAAATAACGCAAATAATTCGAATATATCCTAAAATGTGCATTTTTACACTAAGAAAAACATAAGAGGAAAATAATGTATAATAAACATTCAAAAAATGAAATAACTAAAATGAATAGTACTGTCTTCCAGAGAAAAATATTTTTATGTTTCTGTTTATCTTATTTATATCAACATTTATCTATATTATCTTGTGAATGAAATGCAGTTACTTTTCAAGAGACTATGCTTGATTTAAAATAGGGATGTTAGTTTAGTATGATAAATGTTTTGTTAAAAATGATTTGGTGAATTTAGAATTTAATCACAGAAATTTGTATCCACATACTCTACATTACAGTTGTCAACTTTATTTTTGATGTTACTGTCAAATGAAAAGGAACTTCAATTTTACCAAAAGGCATTATTTTTCCATTATTAATTTCGACTCCTAGCTATTATACAATGCTGCTGCTAAGTCACTTCAGTCGTGTCCAACCCTGTGTGACCCCATAGACGGCAGCCCACCAGGCTCCCCCATCCCTGGGATTCTCCAGGCAAGAACACTGGAGTGGGTTGCCATTTCCTTCTCCAGTGCATAAAAGTGAAAAGTGAAAGTGAAGTCGCTCAGTTGTGCCTGACTCTTAGCAACCCCATGGGCTGCAGCCCACCAGGCTCCTCCATCCATGGGATTTTCCAGGCAAGAGTACTGGGGTAGGGTGCCATTGCCTTCTCCATTATACAATATGGATGGTCAATACAGTTAAGAACTAAAAATGGTGGAGAAATTACACACAATTTTAAGGCCTAAGAGAGCTGCACAAGCAAAAAGGAGTAGAGGGACTAAATTTTTATACAGGAAAGCAGCCTTTAAGAGTAAACTCATGATTTCCAACACCTTTTTTCTTGGCAGGAATTTACTGAATCTTGTGGATTTGGCTTAGCTCTCCTGGAGAACAGAGAAACCAGCAAAGTTCTTGGTAGTCAGAAAGAATGAAAAGTGATAAGTTCCACACTTGAAGGGTCTAGGCAACAAGGATAATTCAAATATTCAATATCTAAATAATAATTTCATTCAGTTTACAACCCTTGGTCATTCTTATTGTGTTAGTGTATGTCAGGACAGAAGATCTGAAGGGAGAAGGGGTGAGACATACTGCTTTAAAACGTAAAGTTGTGTTTACTACTAGGATTCAGGCTTCCCTGGCAAGTCTGGCTGCCTAATGTGATAGACCTTTAAAGACCTCTTTGCATAATGGTTAGAGAAAAGTGAGAAATAAGTTATTGTAACCAAAAGCAAGTTGACAAACACTTCGGGTGAACCAATAAAACATTTTTAATTGTCAAAGAAGAGGGTCTATTATAATGCTTCTATAACTGCAATATACACTATGCAATGAAAGAGGTATTTAGGATTCTATTTTATGGTAAATATCAACCAAGTGACCATTTGTATTAAAGATAGAAGAATAAAATTTTACTCTATATCACATTATCTGAGGAAAGACAAAGCTAGCTAAGAGAATGTTATCTTAGCAAGCAAGTAGAATAGGCATGTAGAGAGTGAAAACACCATTATTAAAGGAAACAGGTAACACTGCGTAATGAACACTAGAATTAAAAAAAAAATGCCCACAATCAACTGCTAATTAAATTTTGTTAGAAAGTAAATTTCATATTTTATTTAGCATCATGCTTTTTCTAATATTTTAATTTTCTGTTAATATTAAAATATTAATATATCAAATATTGGAAAATAAAAATACTTTTCTGATTAAGTACATATCAAGATCATCATATCAAGCTTGCTTTGATGAAGACAGTATAGTAAAAAAATTAGACCTATGTAATTTTTTCTTTCCAACCACAGCTATGTAAAGTTTTGTATCTTTATACAGTAAAATGTTATGCCTAAAATGAAATAATATATTAGGAAAATATATAATGACATTCGATCTTTAATTTTCCTTCTAGTAGCCCCCATCCCACTCCAACCTGAAATGACTGAAATCAAGAAATCAGACGTCAGTACAGAGGTGCAGACAGAGAGAGCTCTAGGTAAAGCCCTTTAGCATAGGCTGAATTGTTGGAGGTAAAGCTTCCAAAAAAGAGACTACATTACCGTTCTTGTTTCCTTCCTTCCTTCCTCCTTCCTTCTTGCCTCCTTCCTCCCATCCTTTCATTCCTTCTTTCTTTCCTCCCTTCCTCTCTTAATATTTTTCTTGTCCCCAAGAAACATCATGGTATGGGGGGCAGCATTCAGGAATGTGAACCCAGTGGAGTCAAATAGAGGAAAGCAAAGTTCCTTTTCCTTTGATGGAGCTACAGTTCTAAGAAAATTGAATCAACCTTCCCTACCCTCTTGCTTGTTTTCTCTCTGTGTATTTTTACAACTCAAGAGTCACAAATTTCTGTTCAAAGGAACAAAAAGGGAGCCCAAGGGAATCAGAAGGTATCATAGAAATCACACAGAAGGATGAGATCAGGAAATATGGGCCAATACAGTTGATGAATTTTGGCGCTCACCTCCAAGGTATACATGCACAAATGTGATGCTAATGAACACACAAAAGACACTGAGAAACTGAACTAAGAAAGA
Source organism: Ovis aries (assembly GCF_016772045.2). Lineage (NCBI taxonomy): Eukaryota > Metazoa > Chordata > Mammalia > Artiodactyla > Bovidae > Ovis > Ovis aries. Next base: position 19,837,919 of record NC_056055.1, read on the forward strand.
GATCATCTTGAGGTTGTTCATTGACCATGAGGTGGAACACGTCCAGGAAAGATTTGAAGAGCTCCACAAAGGCTTTGAGAACTAAACTAATTTTGAAACCACAGCCAACAAAAGGGGAACTGGTATTTTTGTTCTATAGCTAAACAGGTAACGTTGCCTGCACACACGCATACACAAAAAAGACATTTTCCATAAGATTTAAATGATCCGGTGTTTCATAGTATAATACGTAAATACTCTAGAAAACAATCCAAAGTTATTTGGCAAATGAAACACCATCTGCACTTCTGCTCACATAGTTAAAGATAAGCAATGGACATGAATACATTCTGACAAACAAAGCAGCTATTATAAACAAGCTCAAATGAGCAACCAGGGACACTCTTAATACCAAGCAATAATAGAATTTTTTAACAATAAATAAATAAATAAAGGATATAAAGAAAAACCATGTAGAGATTTAAAACTGAAAAAAATACAATACCTAAAATGATAAACTTGCAGGGTGGATTTAATAACAGAATAGACATGGCATAAGAGTCAACTAACTTAAATCTACGCTTTAACCTCTGATCCACCAGGGAAGCCCAACGTAAATCTAGATGAGTGGAAATTATCCTATCTCAACAGTAAAAAGCATAAAACAAATAAGGGGAAAAAGTCCTATTTATTTGGGAAAGTGAAAGTGTTTGTCACTCAGTCATGTCTGACTCTTTGCTACTCCATGGACTGTAGCCCCTCAGGACCTCCAGGCAAGAATACTGGAATGGGTTGCCATGCCCTTCTGCAAGGGATCCTCCCAACCCAGGGGTCAAACCCAGGTCTCCTGCACTGCAGGCAGATTTTTTTTACAATCTGAAGCCTCCTGGGAAGCCTATAACAAAACTCTAGCATTTTTGTAATTGGAATCTTAGAAGTAGAGGGAAAAAGTGTCATTCTGAAAAATTATTTGTAGAAATAATGCCCCTGGAAATTCCTAAGGTTAGAAAATATACAAACTTTGAGAGTCAAGAGGCTGAATGAACCTCAAACTGATAAATCTATAGAAATGGAGAGTTAGATATATTATGGTCAAAGCTGAGAAATCTAAAGAGATAAAATCTTAATTTTTTTTTTTTTAAATTGGAGGATAATTGCTTTACAATGTTGTGGAAAGATACAATCTTGAAGCATCTATAAAAAGATAATCTATATCCTATAGGAGAACAATGAGTAAAATGACTGCATATTTTTCATCAGATATTGTGGAGTCCACAAGGATGTGACATAACATTTTAAAGGACTGAAGGAAAGAAACCCATAAATCTGTAATTCTACATTTAGTAATAATATTCCTCAGGGATAAAAGTAAAGTAATGACATTTTCAGATGAAGGACAGTTAAAACAATTCATATTAAACAGATCGTCTCAATAAATGTTTTCTGAAGGAAATTCTTCAAACTGAAGAGCAATGACCAGGAAAGATGCAAAAACAATGGAAATAGTAAATATCTGGTAAATATAACAGATTTTTCTTATAATTTTTAGTTCTTTAGAATTTTTCTGAAGATTCAGAGCAAAAAACCAATTTCTTCTGGAGTTTTCAATGTGTAGAATGTAATATATGAAACAAGTATAGCGTGAATAGCCCCATATGGTGATAGTATTTCTACATTAAAATTGAAGTGCTAAAAGGTGATAATGCTTAATAGACTATGAAAGGTTAAGTATGTGTAATCCCTAGAGCAATTGAAAGAAAAAAAATACAGATAAGGTAAAAATCATAATAGATAAGTTAAAAAGGAATACAAGAAAAGGTCAAATAACATTTTCCTCCCCCAAAATGGAAAAGAGCAAAAATAATATAGTTGACCTAAACATACACATGCCAATAATTGTACTAAATGTAAATAGTCTAAACATACTAATTAAGAGACAGAGATTGTCAGAATGGAAAAAAAATGAATCATATATGTGATATTTACAAAAACTGACTTCAAATATAACAGTGAGCTAAATTAAAATAATTGTCCAGGAATAGGAAACTAGAACAAAAACCCTAAATCTGGAAGAAACCTAGAATGCTTAATGATACTTTGCTAAATACATTATGACTGCATTAAGAAACCAGAGTTTATACATGAAAAAATTTTAAAGACAAGTAATTCCAAGTTATGAGATTAGAGAATCTTTTTATTTTCCCGGTGCTTTTCTTTCCTTTTTTTTTTTTTTTTTGCATTTTTTTTACATTTTCTAAAATGAATATTACTGATTTTTTCCTGAAATAATTTTTAATAAATGCTTGAGAGATAAAATGGAAACACAGATTTCCTTTCTTTTTTTAATCTATGGTTAAAAGTTTTAAGTATCAATTAAGGAAGTTGCATGCAGGCAGGGTGAGGGGGTGGTAATGGGAATGAGGAACATTTGTGTTTTAGAAGATGTCAACAGTACATATACTCAAGAACCTATGAGAAAGGAAATATGTACTGGAAACTGATAAGCTCAATTTAGAAAACAGTGAGGGAAGATTTGGACTGAGAAGTTAGTAATAATTAACTGAAAGCTGGAAGTTTAGGTACAAATTTCAAAAATGTTACAGGTAGAAATATAGCTTGGGAAAATGAACAGATAAATAGAATATAGATTTAAAGGGCGTGGTTTAAAAATCTGTTTATGAAAAGATAATTTATTTAAATGGCTGAATATATATCATGGAGTTTTATATTCTGAAGCCGTGGCATGAAGAGATTTATTACTAACATTAAGTGAGAATGGTAGATGTTATATCCTAAGGGCAGTGGTGTTAATATGCATATTTATAAGAACAAGAACTTCCTTCTCTGTATTTTACCACTTAAGTATACCTCTGATTGCTACAGTAATTTAACCTTCACCTAATTTCACTAAATTACTTGTAAACATCAGCTTGTAAAAGTTAATTGAAGAAAATGTAATTGGATACTTTAAGTATGGCCCTACTACTCTATTAAACAATTCTTTGTAACTGATAGTTTTAATGAGACATCAATTCAAAGAAAGCTTAGAAATATATATTACTGACTTTTGTTACTGGGTTTCAAATGAAGGAAATCCTGATGGGAAAAATAGCTGTATTTTTTAGTCAAGAAATATTTGTTGAGTATTGGCAAGGAATAAAGCAATCATTCATTAGTAGCCTCAATATTTTTTTCTTTTAACATTTATTCAACTACCACTGGTAGTTCAAAATTAATATCAATATTTAAAAAGGTAATTGAATATGGAGGGGCCAAAAAATTGACTATATCAGGAATACCATTTTTATTTAATTGTATAATTTTGGAATATGTCAAGGATAAGAGAAGTGAAAGAGTAAGACTAGATTAAAGGCTAGCAATGGAAGGAACATATAGCACAAAGAAATGCAATCAATGTAGGTGCTATATTTAGTCTTATATTTGAGCAATTTCAACCAGAGAATTTGACGTCAAACCCTAAACACAAGGAAACAGCTATTCCAGTTTATATCTGTGAACCCATAAAAGAGATGGTTTTCACAGTAGGACCTACAAAAATACATTGTAGAAGAGTAAAATTTTCCACCCCAATTTTCATCTCTTTTGTATGGGAGTTTAAGTTGATCGTTTTTTAAAACTAAGGTACCCAGCAATTATTTCTTTTTAACTCTGTTAGCTCTTTAAAGAATTTAAATAAAGGGCCCATTTCTGGAACAGAGCTATCACCAAAAATATCTATGATTATAGTAACTAGGTGTGGTGAGGGAAACTCAGCAGACCCTAGAGATCAGTGTCTACTCTGTGTCTCACGGTCTTTGCTTGGCCCAGCAGACTTTTTTTTTTTTTTTTACCATCTCCATGTGAATTGGTTTCCTCTGAAGTCTCCAAAACACTACCTCAACACCCACTTATGTCTTTAGATATATAGGTTTTTTAATGTGAAGTTTTCAGTCATTTTAATGAGGTACTCAGTTTTCCTGGGTCTCTCCGAGGTTTACATGTTGCTAAACTTTTGTTTGACTTTCTCCTGTTAATCTGTTTCATGTTAATTTTGTTCTTAGGTCAGCCAGAAGAACCTGGGAGAACAGCAGAAAATTTATTCCTCCTTGACAATGTGAAGCACACAAAATTAAGAACTGGTTCCAAGCTGGATCAAAGAGCTAGTTTAAGTCATAAGTGAAAGACAGTTTCACTATTTCCCAATGAGAAAGGAGCAAAATCACATTCTATTTACTGCTTGATATGTTAACATTTGGCTAAATAAATGTTACTTTCATTATTTACTAGTGTTAAAAGAATTAACAAAATAGAGTCATTTTGGCCCCCAGGACAGCAAACCCAAGAGCACAACCAGAAGATGACTTTAAAACAAAAAACTGAAATTTCTTTTAAAAATTTATTTATATTTTTAATGGAAGATTAATCGCTTTACAGAGTTTTGTTTTCTGTCAGACATCAATAAGAATCAGCCATAGGTATACATATGTCCCCTCCATCTTGAAACTCCCTCCATCCCCTTTCCCATCCCACCACTCTAAATTGTTACAGAGCCCCTGTTTGAGTTCCCTGAACTCATACAGCCAATTCCCATTGACTATCTAATTTACATATGGTATTGTGAATTTCCATGTTACTCTCTATATACATCTCACCCTCTTCTCCCTTCCCCCAAGTCCATAAATCTTTTTCTATATCTGTTTCTCCATTCAGTTCAGTCACTTAGTCATGTCCAAGATTTTGTGACCCCACGGACTGCAGCACATCAGGCTTCTCCATCTATCACCAACTCCCAGAGCTAGTGCAAACTCATGTCCATCGAGTTGGTGCTGCCATCCAACCATTTCATCCTCAGCCGTCCTCTTCTCCTCCTGCCTTCAATCTTTCCCAGCATCAGGGGCTTTTGTAATGAGTCAGTTCTTCACACCCAGTGGCCAAAGTACTGGAGTCTCAGCTTCAACATCAGTCCTTTCAAAGAATATTCAGGACTGATATCCTTTAGGATGGACTGGTTGGATCTCTTTGCAGTCCAGGGGACTCTCAAGAGTATTCTCCAACACCTCAGTTCAAAAGCATCAATTCTTTGGCATTCAGCTTTCTTTATAGTCCAACTCTTACATCCCTACATGACTACTGGAAAAACCACAGTTTTGACTAGACAGATATTTGTCAGCAAAGTAATGTCTCTGCTTTTCAATATGCTGTCTAGGTTGGTCACAGTTTTCTTCCAGGGAGCAAGCATCTTTTAATTTCATGGCTGCAGTCACCATCTGCGGTGCTTATGGAGATCAAGAAAATAAAATCTATCACTGTTTCCACTGTTTCCTCGTCTACTTGCCGTGAAGTGATGGGACCAGATACCATGATCTTAGTTTTTTGAATGTTGAGTTTAAAGCTAGCTTTTTCACTCTCTTCTTTCACTTTCATCAAGAGGCTCTTCAGTTCCTCTCCACTTTTTTGCCATAAGGATGGTGTCAGTTGCTTATCTGAAGTTGTTATTTCTTCTGGAAGTCTTGATTCCAGCTTGTGTTTTATACAGCCTGGCATTTCACATGATGTACCCTGCACAAAAGTTCAATTAACAGTGTGACAATATATAGCCTAGATGCACTCCTTTCCCAATTTGGATACAGTCTGTTGTTCCATGTCCAGTTCTAATGGTTGCTTCTTGACCTACATGCAGATTTCCCAGGAGGCAGATAAAGTGGTCTGGTATTCCCATCTTTTTCAGAATTTTCCACATTTTGTTGTGATCCACATGGTCAAAGGCTTTGGCATAGTCAATAAAGCAGAAGTAGATGTTTTTTGGGAACTTTCTTGCTTTTTCTATAATCCATCAGACGTTGGCAATTTGATCTCTGGTTCTACTACCTTGCCTAAATCCAGGTTGAACATCTGGAATTTCTCAGTTCATGTAATGCTGAAAGCTCACTTGGAGAATTTTGAGCATTACTTTGATAGCGTGTGATATGAGTGCAATTGTGCACTAGTTTGAACAGTCTTTGGGGTTGGAATGAAAATTTACCTTCTCCAGTTCTGTGACCACTGCTGAGTTTTCCAACTTTGCTGGCATATTCAGTGAAGCAAATTTCACAGCATCTTCTTTTAGGACTTGAAATAGCTCAGCTGGAATTCCATCACCGCCACTAGCTTTGTTTATAGTGATGTTCCCTAAGGCCCACTTGACTATGAACTGCAGCATGTTTAGCTCTAGGTGAGTGATCACACCATCGTGGTGGTCTGGGTCATTAAAATCTTTTTTATATAGTTCTTTTGTATTCTTGCCACCTCTTCTTAATGTCTTCTGCTTCTGTTAGGTCCATACAATTTCTGTCCTTTATTGTGCCCATCTTTGCATGAAATGTTCCCTTGGTATCTCTAATTTTCTTGAAGAGATCACTAGTCTTTCCCATTCTACTGTTTTCTTCTATTTATTTGCCTTGATCATTGAGCAAGTCTTTCTTATGTCTCCTTGCTATTCTTTGGAACTCTGAATTCAGGTGGGTATATCTTTCCTTTTCTCCTTGGCCTTTAGTTTCTCTTCTTTTCTCAGCTATTTGTAAGGCCTCCTGAGACAAACATTTTACCTTTTTTCATTTCTTTTTCTTGGGGATTGTCTTGATCATTGCTTCCTGTACAGTGTCACAAACCTCTGTCAATACTTCTTCAGGCACTTTATCAGATCTAATCCCTTGAATCTATTTCTCACATCCACTGTGGAATCATAAGGAATTTGATTGAGGTCATATCTGAATGGTCTAGTGGTTTTCCCTCGTTTCTTCAATTTAAGTCTGAATTTGGCAATAAGGATTTCATGATCTGAGGCACAGTCAGCTCCTGGTTTTGTTTTTGCTGACTGTATAGAGCTTCTCCATCTTTGGCTGCAAATAATAAAATCAATCTGAGTTCCATAATGACAATCTGGTGATGTCCATGTGTAGTCTTTGCTTGTGTCACTGGAAGAAGGTGTTTGCTGTGACCAGTCTGTTCTGTTCACAAAACTCTGTTAGTCTTTGCTCTCCTTCATTTTGTACTCCAAGGCCAACATTGCCTGTTACTCCAGGTATTTCTTTACTTCCTACTTTTGCATTCCAGTCCTCAAGATGAAAAGGACATCTTTTTCTTTTTTTGTTGTTAGTTCTAGTAGGTCTTGTAGGTCTTCATAGAACCAATTCTCAACTCCAGCTTCTTCAGCATTATTGTTCTGGGCATAGACTTGTATTACTATGATATTGAATGGTTTGCCGTGGAAATGTACAGAGACCATTCTGTCATTTTGAGAATGCACTCAAGTTCTGCATTTTGGGCTGTTTCATGTACTATGTGGGCTACTCCATTTCTTCTAAGAGATTCTTGCCCACAGTAGTAGATATAATGGTCATCTGAATTAAATTTTCGCATTCCAGCCCATATTAGTTCACTGATTCTTAAAATGTTGAAGTTCACTCTTGCCATCTGCTGTTTGACCACTTCCAATTTACCTTGATTTATGGACCTAACATTCCAGATTCCTATGCAATATTATTCTTACAGCATCAGAATTTACTTCCATCACCATATACATCCACCTCTGGGCATTGTTTTTGCTTTGGCTCCTTCTCTTCATTCTTTCTGGAGTTGTTTCTCCACTCTTTTCCAGTAGCATATTGGGCACCTACTTCCCTGAGGAGTTCATCTCTTAGTGTCATAAATTTTTGCCTTTTCACACTGTTCATGAGGTTCTCAAGGCAAGAATACTGAAGTGGCTTGCCATTCCCTTCTCCAGTGGACCATGTTTTGTCAGAACTCTCCACCATGACCCATCTGTCTTAAATGGCCCTACATGGCATTGCTGCCCTCCAAATAAATTCATCAGTGTCATCTTTCTAGATTCCATATATATGCATCAGTATACAATGCCTTATCTTTCTCTGTCTGACTTACTTCACTCTGTATAATAGGCTCTAGGTTCGTCCACCTCGTTTGAACTGACTCAAATGTGTTCCTGTTTATGGTTGAGTAATATTCCATTGTATATATATATACCACAGCTTCTTTATCCATTCATCTGTTGATGGACATCTAGGTTGCTTCCATGTTCTAGCTATTATAAATAATGCTGCAATGAACATTTTGGTATGTGTGTTGTTTTCAATTTTGGTTTCCTCAGGGTATATGCCTAGTAATGGGATTTCTGGGTCACATAGTGATTTTATTCCTAGCTTTTTAAGGAATCTCCATACCATCTTCCATAGTGGCTATATCAATTTACATTCCCACTAGTAATGCAAGAGGGTTCCCTTTTCTCCACACCCTCGCTGGCACTTATTGTCTGTAGACTTTTTGATGATGGCCATTCTGACTGGTGTGAAGTGGTATCTCATTGAGGTTTTGACTTGCATCTTTCTAATAATGAGCAATGTTGAGCATCTTTTCATGTATTTGTTAGCCATGCGTATGTCTTATTTGGAGAAATGTCTGTTTAGGTCTTCTTCCCACTTCTTGATTGGGTTGTTTGTTTTTCTGGTGAAATTTCTTGATCAGCACTATTGAAGATGAAAATCTCTGCAATATGGAGACTCTTGCCCCTTTCACCAAAAGAAAATGCCTGGCTTGAAACAACCTTTCCTTTTCTTTTGCTAATATTTTGTTGTCTTATCCTCCTTCTGTGTATGAAGTCTTCCGTTTTGTACAGCTTCTCAGAGCACCTACTTACTACTTGAGATTCTGTCAGTTCATGAATCTTTGAATAAAGCCAATTAGATCTTCAAATGTACTCAGTTGATTTTTGTTTTTAATGCTACAAATGGATTATGGTATGACTCATCATAATATTCATTTTTACTTTCTGACAAATATTTAAGTATTTATTAAAGTTGTCTACATTAAATATTTGTGAATTCAAAGTAATGAAATATACTGATCAATATAAATAAAGAACTTTCATTATTTTTAAAATAGACTAGGCTTGACATACAATATTATATTAGTTTCAGGTGTACAATATTTGATATTTTTTACATTATGAAATGATTACTATATACTTCTAGATAGCATCTGTCACCATAAAAAGTTGTTAAAATATTACTGACTATATTCTCTATGCTGTACTTCCTCATGGCTTATTTAGTTTATAGTGGAAAATTTGTACCTCTTAATCCCCATCACTTATTTTTTCAGTCCCCCCACCTCTCTCCACTCTGGTAGCTACATTTGTTCTTTGACAATTTGTGTTTCAGTGAAACATATAAATGAAATCATACAATGTTTTGCTCTGACTTATTTCACTTAGTATAATATCCTTCAGACCCATATCTGTTGCTGCAAATGGCAAAATTTCCTTCTCTCTTAGAGTTGATTAATATTCCATTATACATGTATTCATATTTTGTTAAACGTGTCCATATGTACATATATGTATGTGTACTACATCTTCTTTATTCATTCACCTATTGATAGATAGGTGAATCCATACCTTGGCTATTATAAATAGTGCTGCAATGCCCATATGGGTAGATACATCTTTTTGAACAGTGTTTTCATTTTCTTTGGATAAATACCCAGAAATGGAATTGTGGGACTGTATGATTTTTACTTTTTTTGAGAAATTTCTACACTGTTTTCCATAGTGGCTGCACTATTTACATTCCTACCAACAGTGCAAAAGTGTTCCCCTTTCTTCACATCCTTGCCAACACATTGTTTCTTTTTTTGATAACAGCCATTCTGACAGGTGGCTTTGATTTGTGTTTGATTATTGATATTGAGCATCTTTCTATTTGTCTGTTGAACATCTATAAGACTTCTTTTTTTTTAATTTTAGATTGCTTTTTTAATGTAAATTTATTATAATTGGAGGTTAATTACTTTACAATATTGAATTTTGTTTTGTCGTATATCAACATGAATCCACCACAGGTATACACGTGTTCCCCATCCTGAAGTCTCTTCCCTCCTCCCTCCCCATACCATCTCTCTGGGTCATCCCAGTGCACCACCCCCAAGCATCCAGTATCTTCATCAAAACTGGACTGGCGATTCATTTCATATATGATATTATACAAGTTTCAATGCCATTCTCCCAAATTATCCCACCCTCGCCCTCTCCCACAGAGTCCAAAAGACTGTTCTATACATCTGTGTCTCTTTTGCTGTCTCGCATACAGGGTTATCATTACCTTGTTTCTAAATTCCATATATATATGTTAGTATACTATATTGGTGTTTTTCTTTCTGGCTTACTTCACTCTGTATAATAGGTTCCAGTTTCATCCACCTCATTAGAACTGATTCAAATGTATTCTTTTTAATGACTGAGTAATACTCCATTATGTATATGTACCACAGCTTTCTTATTCATTTGTCTGCTGATGGACATCTAGGTTGCTTCCATTTCCTGGCTATTATAAACAGTGCTGCAATGAACATCGGGGTACACGTGTCTCTTTCACTTCTGGTTTCCTTGGTGTGTATGCCCAGCAGTGGGATTGCTGGGTCATAAGGCAGTTCTATTTCCAGTTTTTTAAGGAATCTCCACACTGTTCTCCATAGTGGCTGTACTAGTTTGCATTCCCACCAACAGTGTAAGAGGGTTCCCTTTTCTCCACACTCTCTCCAGCATTTACTGCTTGTAGACTTTTGGATCGCAGCCATTCTGACTGGCGTGAAATGGTACCTCACTGTGGTTTTGATTTGGATTTCTCTGATAATGAGTGATGTTGAGCATCTTTTCATGTGTTTGTTAGCCATCTGTATGTCTTCTTTGGAGAAATGTCTATTTAGTTCTTTGGCCCATTTTTTGATTGGGTCATTTATTTTTCTGGAATTGAGCTGCAGGAGTTGCTTATATATTTTTGAGATTAGTTGTTTGTCAGTTGCTTCATTTGCTATTATTTTCTCCCATTCTGAAGGCTGTCTTTTTCTAACACCATACACAAAAATAAACTCAAAATGGATTAAAGATCTAAACGTAAGACCAGAAACTATGAAACTTATAGAGGAGAACATAGGCAAAACACTCTCTGACATAAATCACAGCAGGATCCTCTATGATCCATCTACCAGAATATTGGAAATAAAAGCAAAAATAAACAAATGGGACCTAATTAAACGTAAAAGCTTCTCCACAACAAAAGAAACTATAAGCAAGGTATAAGACTTCTTTAGAAAAGTCTATTCAGATCTTCTGATCATTTTTTAATCAAACTTTTTTTTTTAACTGAATTGTATCAGTTCTTTATACATGTTAGATATTAACACTTTATTAGATATATCATTTGCAAATATCTTCTTCATTCTTCTTTCCCTTCATCACACAAAAGATTTTTAGCATACTGTATTTTTATTCATTTTTGGTTTTGTTGCCCTTGCCTGAAGTACATGGGGTCTAATTCCCTGACCAGGGATGGAACCCAGGCCCTCTGCACTGAGAGCACAAAGACTTAGCCACTGAAACACTAGGAAAGTTCCTAAAGGCCTTTCAATTTAAAAGTGAAACTGGCTTGTAACCACAATTCTGCCTTTCCTAAATATGCTGCAGATTATTACTAAAGTCAAAAAAAGGAAAATGTAGTAAACTTAGGCCAGAAAAAAAATGATGGAATAAAAATATAACACTTTACATGTATGAACAAAACTCTAAGTAGAAATTTAAATAAAATATTCCTTAAGAACTTAGGCTGCAAAATTTCATCAACAAAAGTTACACTAAGACTTTTCTTCCATAATTTTAAATTACTGAATAAAAGGGAAATTTCCAATGGATTATGAAAGAGAAATATTATACACCTAGAACTTTATATTAGCCAACTCTCTTTTCACTATAAGAGTAGCAGGCTTATAGTTTTGGATATAAACCATCTTATTTATTCTTGTTAAATTGTCATTCAATCGAGTGAGTCATTAATTGAAAATGAAAATCTAGTCTGTGAGAGTTTAATAAAAAATATCTGGTATTCTCTTAAACCATCATTAAACACTGCCATGTAGAACAGTATATTATGAATAACACAAGATGAGGAGTTGATTTCAACTCTATAATTTTAAACAAATTACTTTTCTTCACTTAATGATTTATGCAAGCAGTAGATCAGTACAATCAGCCTCTGTATCAACAGGTTCTGCACTCACAGGTTCAAGCTATTTTGGATTGAACTGAATCTGTGGTTGGTGGACCTGGGTGGAAACAGAGGGTCAATTGCAGTACTCCATTTTATATGAGACTTTAGCCTCCAGCAATTTTGGCATCTGCAGGAGTCCTGAAACCTATAACCACTGATGCTGAGGAATGACTATATCATAACCCCTGATACTGAGGAATGACTGTATCACCTTCTTTCTAAGTCCTATTTCAATGTGAAAGAGAGTTAAAATGCTATAAAAGATAAATATATTTTAAATGTCAATAAGTAGCAACTATTGTTATAAGTAATTCATATAATTAATTTATTTAGTTCTAGAACAGCACTGTAAAGCATGTAGAATTATTACTGACTACTTTGCACGTAAGAACAACTCTGGCACAGAAATGTTAAGTCAGATAGCATTTAATTGGCAGAGCCAGTTTTCAGGCTCAGGCATTCTGGATGTATATTCTGTGTTTTGAGCCATTATTAAAAGAGATTCTTATTACTTAACTTAAAAACTTGCAAATTATAAAGTATTCTCTTATACTTTGGTATTCTTGCAACATTTTAACATAGATTTTATACACTCTTTTACATTTTTATAAATGTAGTTGGCATAGTATAAGTTTCTCTATAAACTACTCTGTTAGGTTAAACTAATAAAACAACTATTCCATATTTATCAAAAACTAAACTTTGTCTTTTTGTCAAATTTTAACATTTGATCTTTTTTCTCAGTTTTTTTTTTTTTTTTTTTACTGTTCAGAATCTGATCCCAAAACATCTCCGATTTCTTTCTGTAATACAGAAGATGTAGGCTTCTTCTTTTTTCTATGTCTCCCCTATGTCATAGATAGAATTCTCAAATGAACATGAAAACTCATATCTTCTGATATACAAATTCTGATAATTTCTTCCCTTTGAGTTCAGGAAGAAACTGCACATATTTTGGGATACTGTGCTTGTGATTCAGTAACCTTATTATAGCAAAGGTGTATTAATATTGCAGATATAATAAAAGGCACTAATATATTGACTTTCTGGATATCAAAGATATCAAAACAGTCAATCCTAAAGAAATCAACAATGACTATTCACTGGGAAGACAGATGCTGAATCTGAAGCTTCAATACTTTGGCCACCTGAAGCAAAGAGCCTATTTATTGCAAAAGACACTGATGCTGGGAAAGACTGAGGGCAGCAGGAGAAGAGGGCATCAGAGGATGAGATAGTTGGATGCATCATCAACGCAATGGACATGAGTTTGAGCAAACTCCGGGAGAGAGTGAAGAACAAAGAAGCCTGCTGTGCTACAGTACCCAAGGTTGCAAAGAACTGGACATGACTTAGCAACTGAACAGTAACAAATATATTGACTTTAGGTTAATCAAAAGGGGCATTTCCTGAGTGGGCCTGATCTAATCATGTGAGTAGTTTAAAAGATAATCTAGAGTTTAGCAATGGAAAAAATCAGGAATAGCTGAAATGAGAGATTCTCCTGCTGAATTTGAATCAATAACCTGCCAAGTTTCAAGAAAACCAGGTGACTGGATTCCAAGGGTAGTATCTAGGCTCTGAGAGTGAGGTCCAGCTAATAACATGCAAGAAAATGTTGACTTTAGATTTTAAACTGCAAGGGAATGAATTCTGCTAACAACCTAGATCAGCTTGCCAACAGATGTTTCCCCAGTGATGCCTCCAGATGAGAAGGCTGACACTTTGATGTCAGCTTTGTGAGACCCTGAATGAAGGATTCAGATAAACTGTGACCAGACTCCTGAGCCATAGAAATTATATGGTTATAAATGTTTGTCCTTTTAAGCTGCTAACTTGGTGGTAATTTGATATTCAGCAAATAAAAAGTCAATATATTCTATATTTGTTTGCTTTCTTGAAGCCTTTTTATAAATTCAACTGTTTTTTGGTACTGATTATCTACTATTTTTATAAAAAGTGTCCATTTTACATTCACTGTTCAACTTCAATTTTCCTCCACTCAAAAGCCTTTCCTGATGATTTCAAATCACTGATCTTCCACAATCTTCTTGTAACTTACCAATCTACATACATAATTATATATTATGTAATACTAGTTTTATTTTCTACTTTTCTCTATTTCAAAATTGAGAACTTTTTTATTTTATACGAATTTTATTGACAGCTACTTTCAATCTGTGTAAGGCTAATAATGTTCACTGAACACTGTAATAGCATAGACAGTTTTACTGTAAAGTGTTTTAGTGATTTTCACTGTATAAAGTATAAGCAATGCATTTTTATTAATAAAAGAGGCAGCTATTAAACTTACTATAATTCATTATAAAAAGTATATTCTGAATGAATTGTCAACAAACTGTTGCTAACAGTTATCAGTACAATGAAATTTTAGATGATTTTTTTCTTCCAAATGATAGTAAAGTTCAAATTATTTATGATAAACCATACATTACTTTATAATCAAAGCAGTTCCCTTGTGAAAATTAGGAAGGGAATTGTGAGAAAATATATACTAAAATATTGACAGTGATTATCCTTGATTGATGAGAACATGAATAGTGTTGTTTTCTATTTTTATTATAGCAATTTAAAATAATAACTTGAATACATACTCTATACAAACAATTTAAACAACACAGGGTATATAGAGTAGAAATTGAAAATATTTACTGTAACACTTGCATTTCTATACTCAATCCTAATGTAACACTTCTTTCAATTTAAATATATTTTTAAAAAAAATGGTTCCATTCCCTCACATACAATAGTTGTGGGGGAAAGAATAGCAAATAATCTATATCCTGAGAGGTAGAGAAACAATTTAGTACTATCTTTACATATTTGTTATGTAATCAGTTTCTTCTTATTCATCTAGGTCCCAAAAGAAAGTGAGAAAGGAAAAGAAACTCCTAGCCAAAGCATGCAATTTGATGCATTTTGACATGTATATACATTTGTAAAATCACTGCTGACATGAAGGTACAGAATATTTTCTTCACCAAGTGTTTCTTTGCACTATTTTGCAATCTTTGCACACTGTTTACTGTCATTACAAGTTGATTTTCTTTCTCATATATATATATATATGTATGTATATAATCAGTGATCATAGACTTTTATTTCTGGCTTTCTTCACCTGGCTAAATGATTTTAAGATTCATCATGTTGGGTTTTTGCATCAGCAGCATGTTCATCTTTAGTGCTGAGTAGCATTCTTTTGCATAGATTTTCACATTTTGCTTAGCCATACACCAGTTGATGAACATGTATTGTTTTCATTTTTTCACTATTATGGATAATAGTTGCTATGAATATTCTTATGCAGTTCTTTGTTAAAAAATGTTTTCATTTCTCTGGAGTATACCTATAAGTTGAATGGATGAATTTGTGACAGGTGAATATTTAACTTTTAAAGAAACCATTGAACCAGATTTCCAAAGTGGTCATACCATTTCATATTCCTACCAGCAGGGTATTCTCCAACAAGTTGTTCTCTGTCTCACCAATTTTGAACTTAATTCTTTTTAATTTCAGCCATTCTAAGAGTTGTACATTAGTATCACATTGTGTTCTTAGATTGTAATTCCCTCATGACTAATGATGCTGAGAATGTGTGCTTATCAGACATTTGTATACTCTTTTATTAAATATCTGTTCATATCATTTGCCAATTTTTCTATTGGACTGATTCTTATTATATAAAAGTTCCTTAATATTATGGATACAGGTCCAGTCATTTGTAAGATTTATTAATAATATTTTCTTCAGAACTGTGTCATGCTATTTATTTTCTTCATGATATTCTTTCACGATCAAAGGTTTCAACTATGATAAATTCTGATTTATAATTTACTGTTTTAATTTTATGCTTTTTCCTTTATACTACTACCTAATAAATATTTGACAATATTAGTCATAAGGGCTTCCCTCATAGCTCAGTTGGTAAATAATCTGCCTGCAATGCAGGAGACCCAGGTTTGATTCCTGGGTCTAGAAGACCCCTGGAAGAGGAAATGGCAACCCGCTCCAGTATTCTTGCCTGGAAAATCCCATGGACAGAGAAGCGTGGCAGGCTACAGTCCATGGAATTGCAAAAGTCGGATGTGACTTAGTGACTAAACAATCAAAATCATAAACATTTTTATAGAAATTTTGTAATTTTAGCCTTTATATTTAGAACATGGCTCATTCTATGTTTATTTTTCTGTAGAGTAATGAGGTAAAGCTTAAGGTTCTTTTTTATTCATATGGCTTTTCAGTTCTTCAGGCACCAATTATTTCCAAATCTTCCCATTTTCCATTTAATCACCTTGAAAACTTTCGGGAAAATCAATGAAAGATCCATTCAAGTTCTATTTCTATACATTCTATTTTTCTTTTGATTTAGCATCTATCATCTTGCCAAACCACTTTCTCTTAAATAATGAAGTTTTAGAATAAGACTTGAAATCAGGTAATATAAGCTCTACAACTTTTTCTTCTTTCTAAAAATACCTTTGAGAGACTTCTAGTCTGGATAAGTTTGTGTAGAACCATTTTTCACCCCCTCTGCTTATCAAATATAACTATAAAATCCTAGAAATGACACAAGAAATAAACATACGAGAATTCTGAAGATAGTAATAGAAAGGTAAGGAGTTGGCTGACCACAAGAATGAAAGAATAGCATTATTTTAGTGTGTCTGGTGTTTCCCAACAGAGAGAAGCAGTATATTAACAGGTGTCTTCCACCCCCAACTTAGCAACAGAGGCAGCCTAGGTAAGCTCATCCTTTCCACCACCAAAGACAATTCCCTATGGCAACAACAGGCAAGCTTCACAGAACTGTCAAGGGGTGCCAATTGGGAGCTCCAAAAAGAAGTGCTCAGGGGAAGCATTCTTGATCCCACTGAGGCTTAAACACTCTTTATTGTCTAGAGATAAAAAGGTGGAAGACTGGACTTTGCAAGAGAATCAGCCACAGTAGATTTTGCAGCAATTCACAATCGTGGGATTCTCCTCCCCTGCCCAGGGACACAGGCAGAAAAGGAAATTGTGCCCTAGTCTGGGAGGCCCATTTATTTCCACAGGTTAAAACTTTTTTCTCCCAGCTGGAGATATGAGGGCAGCCAAGGAGCACTTAGACAAACACAGCTTCCTCTACTCAAATACATAATTTTAAGACTGCAAAGAAAAAGATGGTATAATGATTCTAAATGTATACACACCAAACAATGAAAACTCAACTGGCATGAAGGAAAACTGATAGAGTTGAAAAAATAAAACAGACAAATCTGAAATTATACTTGGGGGCTTTAATCCACCTGCCACCCGTCCTCAAAAACTGAAGGAACTCTTTAGAAAATCAGCAAACACATAAAGGACCTTAACAATGCCAGCAGCCAAATGAATATATTATACATATATAGCATATCACCCTTAACTAAATAAGACTGCACATTTTTTTCAAGTATTCTTGTAACATTCAACATTAGCCCTATCCTAGTCCATTAAAAAAAAGAAAGAAAGAAAAACAAACAAACAGAACTTCAATACATTGAAAATATACAAAATGTGTTCTCTAACCATAATAAAATCAAATTAAAATCAATTAAAAAAAGACAACTGTCAGATGACTTTATATCTTGATTATACTGGTAATTAAAAGAATCCACGAGGGTAGTAAAATTGTATATTTTTATGCACATATATTGAGCTTAAATACTTGAGTATAGTGTTAAATAATGGTAGAACAAGCATCATTGTCCTGTTTTTAATCTAACAGGAAAAACCATTAAAATAAAAAAAAAGAAAAAAAAAGTGTGTATATATATATATATATATATATACATATTTCAACATCAAGTATTCATGAGCTTTATATTTCTCCTAAGTGCTGCTGCTGCTGCTACTAAGACGCTTCAGTCGTTTCCGACCCTGTGCGACCCCATAGACCACAGTTCACCAGGCTCCTCTGTCCCCGGGATTCTTTAGGCAAGAATACTGGAGTGGGTTGCCATTTCCTTCTCCAATGCGTGAGAGTGAAAAGTGAAAGTGAAGTTGCTCAGTCATGTTCGACTCTTCGCGACCCCACGGACTGTAGCCTACCAGGCTCCTCAGTCCATAGGATTTTCCAGGCAAGAGTACTGGAGTGGGTTGCCATTTCCCTCTCCAGAATGACTTTTACCAAATTGAGAGTTTCTTTTTGTTTGCTGAGTGTTTTTGTTAAAGAATGAATAAGGAGTGTTCTGTCAAACTATTTTTCTGCATTTATTGAAATAGGTTTTACCTCCTTTGCTAATGATGAATTATGCGGATTAATTTAAGTACATTCAAATGTCCTTCTATTCCTATTTGCTAAAAAGGTATTATCCTCTTAATTATTGTTGGAGTCAATTTGACAAAACTATTAACGATTTTTATGTTTATATTCATGGTGGATATTTGTCTGATATACATATATTTTTTGTATGATTTTATTGTCAGGCTGTATATTCAGTTGTGAACATGCTAAATTGCTTCAGTCGTGTCCCACTCTTCTTCAATCCAAGCAAGATTACTGGAATGGGTTGGCATCCCTTCTCCAGGGGATCTTCCCCACCCAGAGATCTAATCCTGGACTCAGTCTCCTGCATTGACGGGTGAGTTCCTTACCACTAGCGCCACCTGGGAAGACAGAGTTCAGTTCAGTTCCGTTCAGTCGCTCAGTCGCGTCCGACTCTGCGACCCCATGAATCGCAGCACGCAAAGCCTCCCTGTCCATCACCAACTCCCAGAGTTCACTCAGACTCACGTCCACTGAGTCCGTGATGCCATCCAGTCATCTCATCCTCGGTCGTCAGCTTCTCCTCCCACCCCTAATCCCTCCCAGCATCAGAGTCTTTTCCAGCGAGTCAACTCTTCCCATGAGGTGGCCAAACTACTTGAGCTTCAGTTATAGCATCATTCCTTCCAAAGAAATCCCAGGGTTGATTTCCTTCAGAATGGACTGGTTGGATCTCCTTACAGTCCAAGGGACTCTCAAGAGTCTTCTCCAACACCACAGTTCAAAAGAATCAATTCTTCCGAGCTCAGCCTTCTTCACAGTCCAAATCACATCCATACATGACCACAGGAAAAACAATAGCCTTGACTAGATGGACCTTAGTCGGCAAAGTAATGTCTCTGCTTTTGAATATACTATCTAGGTTGGCCATAACTTTTCTTCCAAGAAGTAATCGTCTTTTAATTTCATGGCTGCAGTCACCATCTGCAGTGATTTTGGAGCCCAAAAAAATAAAGTCTGACACTGTTTCCCCATCTATTTCCCAGGAAGTGATGAGACCAGATGCCATGATCTTCGTTTTCTGAATGTTGACCTTTAAGCCAACTTTTTCACTCTCCTCTTTCACTTTAATCAAGAGGCTTTTTAGCTCCTCTTCACTTTCTGCCATAAGGGTGGTGTCATCTGCATATCTGAGGTTATTGATATTTCTCCCATAAATCTTGATTCCAGCTTGTGTTTCTTCCAGCCCAGCATTTCTCATGATGTACTCTGCATAGAAGTTAAATAAGTAGGGTAACAATATACAGCCTTGATGTACTCCTTTTCCTATTTGGAACCAGTCTGGTGTTCCATGTCCTGTTCTAACTGTTGCTGCCTGACCTGCATACAGATATCTCACGAGGCAGGTTAGGTGGTCTGGTATTCCCATCTCTTTCAGAATTTTCCACAGTTTATTGTGATCCACACAGTCAAAGGTTTTGGCATAGTCAATAAAGCAGAAATAGATGTTTTTCTGGAACTCTCTTGCTTTTTTGATGATCCAGTGGATGTTGGCAATTTGATCTCTGGTTCCTCTGCCTTTTCTAAAACCAGCTTGAACATCAGGGAGTTCACGGTTCACATATTGCTGAAGCCTGGCTTGGAGAATTTTGAGCATTCCTTTACTAGCATGTGAGATGAATGCAATTGTGCAGTAGTTTGAGCGTTCTTTGGCATTGCCTTTCTTTGCAATTGGAATGAAAACTGTCCTTTTCCAGTCCTGTGGCCACTGCTGAGTTTTCCAAATGTGCTGGCATATTGAATGCAGCACTGTCACAGCATCATCTTTCAGGATTTGAAATAGCTCAACTGGAATTCCATCACCTCCACTAGCTTTGTTCGTAGTGATGCTTTCTAAGGCCCACTTGACTTCACATTCCAAGATGTCTGGCTCTAGATTAGTGATCACATCATCATGACTATCTGGGTCGTGAAGATCTTTTTTGTACAGTTCTTCTGTGCATTCTTGCCACCTCTTCTTAATATCTTTAGCTTCTCTTAGGTCCAGACAATTTCTGTCCTTTATTGAGCCCATGTTTGCATGAAATGTTCCCTTGGTATCTCTGATTTTCTTGAAGAGATCTCCAGTCTTTCCCATTCTGTTGTTTTCCTCTATTTCTTTGCATTGATCACTGAAGAAGGCTGTTTTATCTCTTCTTGCCAGAGTTAGTTGGTCTCAAAAAGTGTTTCAGAGAGAGAGTTCTGTTCTCTTCTGCTTTATCAGAAAGAAAAGAAAAGAAATAATCAGGATTGAATGTTGGAACTCTCAGTGAAAACATCTAACTATCAAGTTTACTTTGTGAGAAGTTTTTTTGATAATCCCTTTTTTTTCACATACATATTGGACTTCTCTGGTGGCTCAGATGGTAAAGCATCTCCCCCAATGCGGGATACCTGGGTTCAATCCCTGGGTTGGGAAGATCTCTTGGAGAAGGAAATGGCAACCCACTCCAGTATTCTTGCCTGGAAAATCCCATGGATGGAGGAGCCTGGTAGGCTACAGTTCATGGGGTCACAAAGAGTCGGACACGACTGAGAGACTTCACTCATATGGGGGAAAGAAAGAGAGAGAGGGAGGGAAGGAAAGAGAGGAGGTCAAAGATCTGCAGAAGTTAGAATTTGAGCTAGCGAAGATTGATTGCTTGTTAACTATCTGTTGGGCAAGAACATGACTCTGCTCTTTCAGCAGGTCCTGGAGCAGGTGCAACCACTGATACGCTGGGATTGTTAAGTACAGCAATCTGGAGACTCATTAGCCGCAAGTCTTGCTGGGATAAGGAAAACGAATTCTAGAAGTTTCCCGAGCCCATCATCATAAAAACCAGTGTCCTAGTAGTTTCAAAAGGGCCACAAAGCAAATCAGACCCCCAAACTTCAGCAACCAACAGCAGCTAATGAGGTGTGCAGGAAGAAAATCACTATAAGAGATTTCTCAGTCAGAGAGACCATAAAAATACTTCCAAAACTACTTCCGGTCTAAGCCTGCCAGCCAACCCCAGCCAGCCTGCCTCTGAAGAACCTCAAGCATCACCACTGGTCTCCAGACCTCCATGCCTGCCGCACTAACAGCTCTGCCATCCGCCCACTTAGGCTCCTGAAAGGTGTAAGGCCGTCCTGGGGGGCCGCCCCTCCACTCCCTGCCAGCAGGTGGGGGAAGTCCCTAACGGAAGGAGCCTCCCAGATCCCGGGGACCAATGACAGTACACTTCACCAGCTAAAGCCGCCCCACCCCAGCCACGTAGAAGGACCTGTCAACCCAAAACGCCTCGGCCTGGTTGCCGGGGTCCAGCCCCGGTGGATCCAGGGTGATTCGAAGGTGGGGACGGAGTCGGCATCTTTGGAAAAATACATATTTAATCACAGATAGAGAGAGATTAGAAATGGATAGTGTAGTAGGAAGATTAGTGGAGAAAAGGAGGCTGAATAACTTGGACTACGTGGAATAGCATCCATGCTCCAGATGGGAATTCAGCCAGAAAAACGGGAGCAAGAAAGAAGCGACATGGGGGAATCAGTCTTTCCGGAAACTGATCCGATTTTTTTTATTTTTGGGTTTGCTTATATACCTTTTGTTACACATAGGGATGAATACAGAGTCACATGGGGGTCAGCAGTCCTGACCTTTGTCAAAATCAGGTGCTTCACATAAATGTATTAAAAAAAAAAGGTCTTAGGGATATTACATCATCTTCTGGCTATGAGTGAGACCTGCTTACATTTTATGATCCTTTCTGATAACCAAAAAAACTTATTTCTTCCAAGGGTGTTTTTTCTTAAACCAGGCACCACCCTCCAAATAAAGTTACATTCCTATAGGGTGAGGGTGTAGTGAGTTACAATCAAGAAAGGAATTTATTTAACCCAAGGTTACCATGATTAGTCTTAAAGGTTAATACTTATTTCTCCTATATGCTTAAAGGTTAATACTTATTTCTTCCTATATGCTAGTTATATTCATTATAAGGGTAGGGAACATGGAGATTTAGCAGCAAACATCAGCCCAACAAATGAAAATCCTTTCACCAATGCTCCCCTTAAGATCTATTTAGTCTTAAGATATGATAAAGTTACATTCTTACACAGCAAGGACACAGTGATATATAACAAAGTACAGTGATCTATTACAAAAGAGAAAATCCATTAACTCAAAAAGTCTAGTATTGCTAACATCAAAAACTACCATATTTCCTTTGCTATATTCCAAATACATTGATTAATATATTCCCAGGTACCTAAGGATATAGAGGCCTGGCGATGATCATTGACTCAACAAGAAGAAAAAGTCCTATGCTAATTAAGACTCTCAAAATACTCCAAAACTCTCTGTGCTGTTTATGGTTGAGAGGTAGTAAACAATCATGTGCCTAGTGGCGGCAGTAAGGATAATCCTGTCACACAAGCTAGTCCGTCAGCAGAGAGGTTTGACCTGAGACATCCTTGTCCCACCCAGAGCAGGGAATTAGCAGCAACTATTGACACAACAAATGAAGAGATCCTTCACCAATATAATTCCTAACCAACTATACTAATAATTTTAACTCCCCAAAATAATTTGCCTTTAGTAAGTCTAAAACATCTCGTGCCTCTCAGGTTGGGAGGCTGTAAGCAATCACATGTGGCCGGACAAACCTATACAGGTGGGCTAGATAACCTTCAGAGGAGTCCATAAGCTGAAACACTCTTGTCACACCCAAGAATTTTTATTGCCTTGGAGCTGCACGTTTACTCCTTCTCAGAGAGAAACGGTTATGGGGGAGAGCCCCTGTAAAGTCAGAGGTGTAGGTGAGAGCATAAAACAGACTCTGGTTTTGGGGTTAGATGCTCGGGAACAGGGGGTTTCCTGAGGCTTGATCACGCCTTTGCGTATGCCAAGCCTCCTTCCTCATGACCTTTGCCATGGGCGGAATTCCTCACGCTGGCCCCCGGCACCTGGTGACCTATCCGAACCCCCGTCCATCTAGCCTGACCATCCCTCGCAATGAATGTATAAAAGCCACCCCCAACACCGTCTGGGCTCGGACTTCCTCGACTTGCCTCACTCAGGTCCGGGAACCCTGCCTGGGAGCGCTTTGCCATTAAAAATCCTGTTAGACACTTTTTTGGTGTCCTGGTCTTTTACCAAACAAAAGGTGCCAATCTTCGTCCTTTGCCTTGAGCCCTCAGTATCACCTTAATGGAGGCCAAGCTAAGGAAGCAATTGCAGTTCTGGCAGCCAGCCTCAGTATAGCTTCCCTGAGGTTTCTGTGAGGCTGCAGGCCTCGTCCCCTGGCTTCACAGTGACCCGGAGGCCTGAGGGGGCCCAGGCTCTGGGAACACACATCCCTCCCCTGTTCTGCAGGGAGCCCACCTCTGTCCAGGGTGCGAGCCTCTTGGAGGCTGGCCCATGCTCCTTGGAGAGGCCAGTCAGACGTTCAGTACCTGCCATCTGTGCCCACCAGCAGTGGTGTGAGCCTCGGCAGACTCAAAGCCTCGGCTCTGCCTCACGGTCTCAAGCAGAACAGGGGTGAACTTCCATGTAGTTCAAGTGCAGCGTCGACTGGAAATGGGGGGGTCCCTGACTGACAGGCCCCATATCCTGAAGTAAGCCCTGTGGAGGTACTGGAGGATGCCTGGAGCCGAGGTCCAGTGCGGCCAGCTCATAGCACCTCTGTGCCCTCAGGTCTGTGCACTCCAGTTAGCAGCTGTCAACTGCTCGGTGTGGGGTTGGGGAGGGTACGTAGTGTCTTCAGCAGCTCTGTCTTCATACCTCAGATTTTCTGAGTCAAAAAGATAGCTTTTCTCCTTTTTAAATTTTGTATAGAATCTTCCCTTTCTGTTTCATTAATATGTACTTTTATCTTCATTTTATTTTTCATTTCTACTTTTAGTTTTTATTTTATTTTATTTTTTAAATGCAGAATTTTGTGTTATAAAACCACTGTTTATTTTTTACCTGCATCACTCGGCCTGAGGGATCTTAGATCCCCTACCAGGATCAAACCTTCACTCTAAGCAGTGGAAGTGCAGAGGCCCAACTACTGGACCACCAGGAAATTAATTCCTTTGTCTCAAGTTTTGTAGGCTGTATTTTGTGTACCACTATCACTGCAGATGGTGATTGCAGCCATGAAATTAAAAGACGCTTACTCCTTGGAAGAAAAGTTATGACCAACCTAGATCGTATATTCAAAAGCAGAGACATTACTTTGCCGACTAAGGTCCGTCTAGTCAAGGCTATGGTTTTTCCAGCAGTCATGTATGGATATGAGAGTTGGACTGTGAAGAAGGCTGAGCACTGAAGAACTGATTCTTTTGAACTGTGGTGTTGGAGAAGACTCTTGAGAGTCCCTTGGGCTGAAAGGAGATCCAACCAGTCCACTCTGAAGGAGATCAGCCCTGGGATTTCTTTGGAAGGAATGATGCTAAAGCTGAAACTCCAGTACTTTGGCCACCTCATGAGAAGAGTTGATTCACTGGAAAAGACTTTGATGCTGGGAGGGATTGGGGGCAGGAGAGGAAGGGGATGACAGAGGATGAGATGGCTGGATGGCATCACGGACTCGATGAACGTGAGTCTGAGTGAACTCTGGGAGTTGGTGATGGACAGGGAGGCCTGGCGTGCTGCGATTCATGGGGTCGCAGAGAGTCGGACACGACTGAGCAACTGAACCGAACTGAACTGAAGATGAAATTGTTCTATAATATCTCCTTTGGTTATTATTGGTTTATCTGATGGGTTTTTTAAAAATGGATTTAATTGTAAATATTTAGTTTTCCCACACATGGTTAATAATATCTAATTTAATTATATTGTGATCAGAGTTTTTTCCCATGTGATTTCAATTCTATTAAGTTGGTTTAAACTTATGGCCCAGTTTATGGACCATCTTGGTGAACATGAGTGCCTAAAGAATGTGTATTCTGACATTATCATATGTAATATTGTACAATAATTTTTAGAAACAAGGTTGTGGATGTTGATTACATTAAAGTTTGTTTGTTTTTTGGTCTAGTTCAGTCATCTGATCAAGGGGACTGCTAATTCCAAAGTTATAGTAGAAGATTTTAACTAGTTTTTTCTTTAATATTGTAGCTTTTGCACCATGAACATTATCTTATCTCATATTAAAATAGGTAATCCAGTCTTCTTATGCTTATGATTTGTATTATACATAATTTCTACACATTTACACTCACTCTATCTGAGCTTCATATTTAAATTTCATCTCATATTTAACATAGGTTCTGCTTAATTAGGGGTTCATCAATAAACACTGTGTGTCGTTACTGATGTCATTTGGTTAAGTTCACCATTTTATTATGTAATTTCTGAATGTATTTTCTATTTTATTACCCTTTCGTGACTTTCTGTTTCTTTAAGTGAATTTTAGAATTCCACTAGAAATTATCAATTTGGATTTTTTTAGTAATTGATCTAGGATTAAGTCTTTACGGTGTATATAGATTTAATATTTTACTACCTCAAATGATACATAGAAAACCTACAACCATGTGGATCCATTTAGCATAAATTCATCATTCTATGTATGTTAATTATAATTAATGCTAAAAAATGTTATACACAGAAAAGACACTCTAATATTTTTTGCTTTAAATAGTCATGTGTGTGTTAGCTAAACTAAGAGAAAATCATATTTTATCAGTATATTAATTACTTATGTTGTTCTTCCCAGATAGTCCCTAGTTTATTTTCCCTCTAGGATTTTTTTTTTTCAACTGCAAGAAATTCTTTCGGTGTTTCTTTTAGGTGCAGTACTGGTGTAAAAGTTTCTTATTCTTTTATTTGAAAATGTCTTTATTTACCATCCATTCTTTGTTTTAAACTTTTTAATGTTACATTAGTGTACAGCTAATTAACAGTGTTGTGGTAGTTTCAGGTAGATAGCAAATGGACTCAGTCATACAAGTATCCATTCTCCAAACTCCCCTCCCATCCAGCCTGCCACATAACACTGGATAGTTTCCTGTACTATATTGTAGGTCCTTGATTATCCATTTTAAATATGGAAGTGTGTACTTGTTATTCCAAACTTGCTAAATATCCCCTTCTCCCAGATAACCACAAGTTTGTTCCCTAAGTCTGTGAATCTGTTTTGTTAATAAGTTCATTTCTATCATTTCTTTTTAGATTCCTCATATAAAGGATAGCATACAATATTTCTCTTTCTCTGTCCTACTTTCTTCTCTCAGAATGACAATATATAGCTGCTTCCATATTGCTGAAAATGGCATTAATTCATTCTTTCTAATGGCTGAGTCATTCAGTCAGTCAGTTCAATCATTCAGTCATGTCCGACTCTTTGCAACCCCATGGACTACAGCACTCGAGGCCTCCATGTCCAACACCAACTCCCAGAACTGACTCAATTTCATGTCCGTTGAGTCGGTGATACCATCCAACCATCTCATCCTCTGTCATCCCCTTTTCCTCCCACCTTCAATCTTTCCCAGCATTAGGGTCTTTTCAAATGAGTTAGTCCTTCACATCAAGTGGCCAAAGTATTGGAGTTTCAACATCAACAACAGTCCTTCCAATGAATATTCAGAACTGATTTCCTTTAGGATGTACTGGTTGGATCTCAGTGCTGTCCAAGGGACTCTCAAGAGTCTTCTCCAACACCACAGTTCAAAAGCATCAATTTTTCAGCACTCAGCTTTCTTTATATTCCAACTCTCACATCCATACATGACTACTGGAAAAGCCATAGCTTTGACTAGATGGACCTCTATTAGCAAAGAAATGTCTCTGCTTTTAAATATGCTGTATAAGTTGGTCATAACCTTTCTTGTAAGGAGCAAGCGTCTTTTAATTTCATGGCTGCAGTCACCATCTGCAGTGATTTTGGAGCCCCCCCCCAAAATAAAGTCTGTCATGGTTTCCCCATCTATTTGCCCTGAAGTGATGGGACTGGATGCCATGATCTTAATTTTCTGAAAGTTCAGTTTTAAGCCAACTTTTTTACTCTCCTTTTCACTTTCATCAAGAAGCTCTTTAGTTCTTTGCATTCTGCCATAAGGGTGGTGTCATCTGCATATCTGAGGTTATTGATATTTCTCCCATAAATCTTGATTCCAGCTTGTGATTCATTCAGCCCAGCATTTCACATGATGTACTCTGCATATAAGTTAAATAAGCAGGGTGACGATATACAACCTTGATATACTCCTTTCGCAAGTTGGAACCAGTCTGTTGTTCCATGTCCAGTTCTAACTGTTGCTTCTTTACCTGCATACAGATTTCTCAGGGGGCAAGTAAGGTGGTCTGGTATTCCCATCTTTTGAAGAATTGTCCTCAGTTTGTTGTGATCCACACAGTCAAAGGGTTTGGTATAGTTAATAAAGCAGAAATAGATGTTTTTCTGGAACTCTCTTGCATTTTCTATGATCCAACAGATGTTGGCAATTTGATCTCTGGTTCCTCTGCCTTTTCTAAACCAGCTTCAACATCTGGAAGTTCACAGTTGACATCTGTTGAAGTCTGGCTTGGAGAATTTTGAGCATTACTTTGCTAGCCTATGAGATGACTGAAATTGTGCAGTAGTTTGAACATTCTTTGGCATTTCCTTTCTTTGAAATTGGAATGAAAATTGACCTTTTCCAGTCCTATGGCCACTGCTGAGTTTTCCAAATTTGCTGACATATTGAGTGCAGCAATTTCACAGCATCATCTGTTAGTATTTGAAATAGCTCACTGGAATTCCATCACCTCCACTAGCTTTGTTTTTAGTGATGCTTCCTAAGATCCACTTATCTTCACATTCCAGGATTTTCGGCTCTAGTGAGTGATCACACCACTGTGATTATCTGGGTCATGAAGATCTTTTTTTTATAGTACTTCTGTGTATTCTTGCCACCTCTTCTTACTATCTTCTGCTTCTGTTAGGTCCATATCATTTCAGTCATTTATTATGCCATTTTTACATGAAAAATTCCCTTGGTATCTCTAATTTTCTTCAAGAAAACAGAAGATGGCAAGAGTGAACATCAACATTTTAGGAATCAGCTAAATAAAGTGGACTGGAATGGTTGAATTTAACCCGGATGACCATTATATCTACTTCTGTGGGCAAGAATCACTTAGAAGAAATGGAGTAGCCATCATAGTCAACAAAAGAGTCCAAAATGCACTTCGTGGATGCAATTGAAAAAATGACAGAATGATCTCTGTTTGTTTCCAAGGCAAACCATTCAGTGTCACAGTAATCCAAGTCTTTGCCCCAGACCAGTAATGCTGAAGAAGCTGAAGTTGAACAGTTATATAAAGACCTACAAGACCTTCTAGAACAATACTCAAAAAAGATGTCCTTTTCATTATAGGGGACTGGAATGCAAAAGTAGGAATTTAAAAAATACCTGGAGTAACGTCAAATTTTGCCTTTAAGTACAGAATGAAGCAGGTCAAAGGCTATAAGAGTTTTGCCAAGAGAACACACTGTACATAGCAAACACCCTCTTCCAATAATACAAGAGAAGATGCTATAAATGGACATCACCAGATGGTCAATACCAAAATCAGGTTGATTATATTTTTTGCTGCCAAACATGGAGAAGCTCTATACAGTCAGCAAAAACAAGGCCGGGAATTGACTGTGGCTCAGATTATGAACTCCTTATTGCCAAACTCAGACTTAAACTGAGGAAAGTAAAGAAAAACACTAGACCATTCATGTATGAACTAAATGAAATCCCTTATGATTATACAGTGAAAGTGAGAAATAGATTCAAGGGATTAGATCTGATAGAGTGCTTGAAGAACTGTGGATGGTGGTTCATGACATTGTACAGCAGACAGGGATCAAGACCATTCCCAAGAAAAAGAAATGCAAAAGGCAAAATGGTTGTCTTAGGAGGCCTTACAAATAGCTGAGAAGAGAAGAGAAGTGAAAGGCAAAGGAGAAAAGGAAAGATATACCCATTTAAATGCTGAGTTCCAAAGAATATCAAGGAGAGATAAGAAAGTCTTCCTCATGATCAATGCCAAGAAATAGAGGAAAACAAGAAAATGGGAAAGACTAGAGATCTCTTCAAGAAATTTACAGGTACCAAGGGAAATTTTCATGCAAAGATGGCACAATAAAGGACAGAAATGGCTGAATAGTATTCCAGTTTATATATGTACTGCACTTTTTTTATCCATTCCTCTGTTGATGAATGTATAAGTTGCTTACATGTCTTGGCTATTATATTTACCAATCATGCTGGTTGATATTTATACTTCATAGAAAATTCTGTACTTGTTTTCTGCCTTCTTACTTCCATAACTTCTGATATGGAGTCTGTGATGATATGAATTATTCTTTCCTTATGTATAATATGACATTTTTAAGTTAATTTCAAAATTTTCTCTTTCTGTTTGATTTTTAGCAAATTGATTTGTCTTTACTAATATTTAGTGTGTTTTTTTAAATATTATTCTCCTGTGCATTTACTCAGCCTCTGGTCTGTATAAAAGTATGTCTTCCATAAATTTGGTAAGTTTTTGTCCATTATTTTTCAATTTTTATTCTATCTTGATGTCACTCAACTAAAGCTTCTTTTGCTCAAATTACATGTAATTTATGCTTTTGACATGTCCTACAGGTTCCTGAAGCTCTTCATTTTTTTCCAAACATATCTTGGCATTCTGAAGATTGTGTTATTTCTATAGATCTACCTTCAAGATTACTGATTCTCTACTCTATCATCTGTATTCTGCATACCCAAAGAATGTTTTATGTAGATATGCATTTTTATTGTTTTTTAAATCATATTAGATTTTCTAGATTTTTATGAGTATTTCTTCTTCATATACCACACACATATACCTCCCTCAACACACACACACACACACACACAAACATACACATGCTCGCTGCTTTAAAAGTCCTTCTATGATAATTCCAACATCTGGATAATCTAAGGGTTCAGATATGTTGATAATTTTTTCCTGTAAGAATGAGTACCTCTTAAAAAAATATTTATTTGACTGCACCAGGTTTTAGTTAAGACATGTGTGATCTTTAGTTGTGTCATGTGGGATCTAGTTCCCTGACCAGGAATTGAACCCCAGCTCTTGCACTGAAAGCATGGAGTCTTAGCCACTGGACCACCAGGGGAAGTCCCAAGAATGAGTAACACTTCTAATTCCTCATACGTGGGTAATTTTGACTATATCCCACTAATTGTGAATGTGATATTATACATGTGATATATTTGCATTTGGTTATATTCTTAAGAATGGTGATATTTGCTTTGTTTAAATAGGCAATTGGTTTGATTATGTTTAAATTTTAAATATTACATCTCAACTCTAAGTTCAGTTATTTTAGAATCATCACAACTACTTTGAGTCTGCACCATACATTTATGAGTTAGGAGCCAGGCTGAGACTTGGGTAGAGCTTATACTCATAACTTGGGTTTCCTCCTCTGTGACATTCTCCTTTCCAGAGATCTCCTCTCAATTTTTTCAAAATACAGTTGCTTTGAAATATGTCTTCTGGTTTTTCAGGTAAGGAAGTCTGCAGAATTTCTCTAAGAATTATAGTCACTTCACAAATTGAAAATGTTGGCCTAACTTCAAAGTATAATAAAAGCCAGGAGGAAAAAGCCACATATTCACACAGTACCATTCTTTTTTGACAAGTGTCAGTTCAGTTCCTGAATGTACCTGCATTTGATTACTCTCCATTGCCTTCTAGACGTTCTTTATTTAATTTTTTGTAGTTTATCTGGAGTTTATAGTTGTTATACACAGGAGGGTTGGGTCCAGTAGGAGCTACTTAATCATGTTGGCAGTGATAGTCCTTGTCTTAATTTTTTTTTTATTACTTGTTATTTCATAACTCCATGCAGGGAAACAGGAAAATAGGAGCCAGAAGTTTCAAGAACTGGGGCTGGCATGAGTTTCCTACAGTGAATAATATTTGTCCTCAATTTTGGGGAATGCTGATACATTTGCCCAGATTTCAACAGTTGCAGTATGTGTGTGTGTGTGTATGTATATAGGAAAGGAGTTCTGAATTATATCTTACAACATCTCTTTATAACTTTTTATCCTTGATATATATTAATATTATCTCCTGTTCTAAGTGAGAGTAATAGAAAGGTTGTAATTTGAACGTATTTAAATGTTCACAAAATAACAAGGCTTCAAATAAATTATTTTCTTATCTCATATTTTATTCCATTATAATAATTAAATTAATACTTATATTATTCCATTATAATATAATAATGTTATATAATGAGACAGTAACATTATATTAATGTTACTGAGCTCTAAAAATATGAAAATATCTTCAGTGGCAGCATATTCTGGATATGTCCAGAAAAATAGCCTGGATTAATTTAGATCTGTAGAATCATCAGCAGAAAACTCAAAATTGCTTTCATAAGTATTCCAGGGGAAGTAAAAATCTATATATAATCTTTATATTGACATTTTATTCTTCAGAAATGCCATATGCTTACTAATGCAAGATAAAGTAGACACCTTAAACTTATTTGTAAGGGAAAATAGCATCTCAGTGTCAGTTCCTATGGTGATTGATTGATGAGCACAAATTAAAGTGCATATCTGTATTAATTAATGACTTGCAATGAATCAATCAAAGATGAATAGGTCAACCAAATAAATTTTTCTAAATATACTGCCATTGGTATTTCATTAGGAAAAAAATCACAGCTATCAAAAAAAAATTGGTTCAGACTTCAAATGCTTATTGGGTCATTAAATATTCTAGATACATCCTCATTTTCAACTCTTAAGTGATACAGTGAGGCAACTCCATAAAATTTGAAAATGAGGGAATTAATTTACATGGACCTCTGAATAGTTAAACAGTGAACAAACATTTAATAGGGAAATTTGATAAATTCTTAAAGATTTAGGAAAAGTTTATGGATTTCTGCTAGTCAAGCTGTCAGAGTATAGCTTAAGGCCAAACTCTGTAGAAGCAAGACAAATTTAGGTCATAGAAAATGACATTAATTGTCACAGAGGGAAAATCAATAGCCATAGAAGATAAAACAACTTAAAGAAAAGGAGTCTATTTACTGAATATTGAAATATTCTAATGTTGAAAATAATTGTTTTCAGTTTCACTGAAATTGCAATATTCAGTACATATTGAGCATGGTCAGTGTGAAATCAGAAAGTCAAAGAAGCTATTATCATTCGTATTCTTATGTAACTGGAAAAAATAGTAAAACAGGTAATAACTGATATGTGTATTAACTGCTCGCTATATCTCAGGCTTCACATGCTTTTTCTTTCAATGCTAATGGCAGTGCACTGTTTTTCAATTGTTGTTGCTCAGTCACTCAGTCATGTCCAACTGTCTGCAACCCCGTGGACTGTAGCCCGCCAGGCTCCTCTGTCCATGGAATTTTCCAGGGAAGAATATTGGAGTGGGTTGCCTTAGCTTTGTGTAAATTAATAAATTGAATTTATTTTGCCTACTTTAATATTATATACATATATTACTTTATATTTGTAAGATTAGGCACATAAGGGACAGATTTTTTTTTCTGGGCATTGAACAACAAGCCTGAACTTTCAAATAACTTTTATAATAGTGAACATGTCCAAAGTAGTTGAGATAATATTTATTGTTGCTGTTTAAATTCATCATTTTACCTCTTGCTCTTTAATTCAATGACATTGATTCTCATGTAAAAATATATTAAAAGATATATGAAGCTTAAAATTGGTATATTACTAACAAGCATAGAATGCATTTCAAAAAACATGACTATAATAAAATATAATTTGCCATTCACAGAATAAGTTAAATGGTGAGTTATGGAACTGCAGTAATAGCCAAAGTCATCAGCAGTACTATACAGAATAGGCAAATTGAAATTAATGGAGGACAGAAAATGTCACGCTGTTGGAGCAATGAAAATAACAAGAATAAAACATAAAACTGAACATATGCTGAACTGTTAGCCCAAGAAGGAGATTTTGAATTGCAAGGGAGTAAGCCTAAACTGATTCATGATGGAAGATAGAGGAAAGGAGCTTAGCTGGGAAAAAGGATGAGATTTTGGGTATTGTATTCAGGTTAGAAACTTATTTCCTTTAGCAAATAATGATTGTTTTTCTTTCTGGATAAATTTAGGATTTATTTTTGTCCTAAGGAATAAAAATTTTTCCAATTAGTTAAATATACTATAGCATATACAAAATTTTTATTCATGTAGAAGGAAGAAGGTTACTTATATTTTTCAATGGTTCCTGTTTGAATAAGTACAAACTTCTATTACTGTTGCTAGATAGTTTAAAATTTATCCATGAGAAATAATGATATTTTTTCATATTTTATATTTATGCAGGTGTGTATATTTATGCACTGTACCAGAGATTGATTTCTCCCAGGTTACATACTTAGCTAGAATTCATATTGAAAGTTTCTGACTTTGTCTGCTTTTCACTTCCTTATAATACATTTGCAGTGTTAGGTTGTGTGGTCCTTGATTAGGAGATAAGGTATATGTCCCTTCCAGGAGAAGGAAATGGCAACCCACTCCAGTATTCTTGCCTGGAGAATTCCAGGGACAGGGGAGCCTGGCTGGTTTCTGTCTATGGTGCCGCACAGAGTTGGACACGACTGAAGCGACTTAGCAGCAGCAGGCTTGAATTCTTAATTTTTTGTGTGTATCTTGTCAGAGGGCTTTAGTATTTATAATTTTGTCATCTGCAGAAAGCAGGCGGTGTTATTGCTAATCTTTTGAGTATTTGAGAGAATTTTTATTTCATGCTGGAAAAATATAGTTGGATTTATATTACTGGTTTGTAATATATTCATATCAAGGTGTATTAACATGTATTTCATTTTATTTTTGACTTTTATGTTGAATTTAATGTTGTAGAGGCAAATTCTGAAGCCAGTTTAACAGCTGTTGCTTTTTTGCATGTGACTTGTTTTTAGGACATATTTACTGATATTGTTAGTTGATTGGTTGTTTACCTTGTTTTGTTCCTTTTCTTTTTGTCTTGTTTTTATTTTGCTGATTTTGCCCTCATTTCTCCTTAAGATTATAGTGCTTGCATTAAACCTTCATAAATTTCAGGACAAGTTTCAGTTGGTACTCAAGTGTAAATGAATACATTACTTACAAAATAAATAAATAAATAAATTTATTTAATAAATAAGTAAAGCAAACCTCTCTGAAATTAAATTGTTTGCAGTTAACACATAGATTCTTTACACATTGTCCCAAATAAAAAGTTGTTGATAATCAGAAATTATACCAAACCATTTAAAATACTTCAAGAGCATTGTTCTTAATTAATGTTTTTGTGTATCTATGTATGCATACATAATTTAATTGAAAATAATTGAAAATGTAAAAATATTTTTAAATACTTAAGGAGTTGTGTTATTGAAACGGATTAGCTGACTCTTTTGTGATTCAAAGTGAGAGAGGAATATACAGTTGGCATAGGTTTAACAGTAAGTTATTAACAGAGATACAAATAAAAAATTATGGATGGCTGAAGGAGAGATTGCTATTTACTTGAAATGAGTAATTCATTGCATGTCTTCGATAACTGTTTTAATATTCCCAAAACAAAAGGTTCTTCATAGGAAATCCATATAATCCATTTACCTATTATAAAACTTATATATTACTACTCTAGAACTAATAATTTTTATTTGTATGTGTCAAAGATTTAGGTTAATTTCTATAATTTAAATGATCTGTATTTTTGGTTGAAAATAAAGATTATATATGTATTATTTTAACTTTTTTAAATAGAATTTTTAAATAATGCTATAGAGAAGGGATGTATATTAAAGTTTCTTCCTTCAAAATAAATCCTCCTATAGAGAAAAGAGAAGGAAAGGAGGAAATATTTTCTTCTTTTCTTCTTAGTTTAGGCCCTCTTAATTTAGGTCCTCAATCTAGTCATACTAACCTGGTCTTACAAGATGCTATTGCTTATATGTGGGCACAAGTATCATCTTATTGGTAGAACTAACTCAGAATTTAATATAAATTCATATATTTATTACTTTAAAAATTGTCCTCATTTCTTTATTTGTTATCATAAATTTATTCCATTAAAGTATATGATGAATATAAATCTAGATGTTTTCTTTGTCCCTAATATGTTAAGCCTGGTTCCAAATAGGAAAAGAAGTATATTTCCTTTCAATATAGAAAGCTGTATATTGTCACCCTGCTTATTTAACTTATATATAGAGTACATCATGAGAAACACTGGACTGGAAGAAGCACAAGCTGGAATCAAGATTGCTGGGAGAAACCTCAGATACTCAGATGACACCACCCTTATGGCAGAAAGTGAAGAAGAACTAAAGAATCTCTTGATGAAAGTGAAAGAGGAGAGTGAAAAAGTTGGCTTAAAGCTCAACATTCAGAAAACTAAGATCATGGCATCTGGTCCCATCACTTCATGGCAAATAGATGGGGAAACAGTGGAAACAGTGGCTGACTTTTTTTGGGGGGGCGGGCTCCAAAATCACTGCAGATGGTGATGGCAGCCATGAAATTAAAAGACGCTTACTGCTTGGAAGGAAAGTTATAACCAACTTAGACAGCATATTAAAAAGCACAGACGGTACTTTGTCAACAAAGGTCCTTCTAGTCAAGGCTATGGTTTTTCCAGTAGTCATGTATGGATGTGAGAGTTGGACTATAAAGAAAGCTGAGTGCTGAAGAATTGATGCTTTTGAACTGTGGTGTTGGAGAAGACTCTTGTGAGTCCCTGGGACTGCACAGAGATCCAATCAGTCCGTCCTAAAGGAGATCAGTCCAGGGTGTTCGTTGGAAGGACTGAATGTTGACGCTGAAACTCCAATACTTTGGCCACCTGATGTGAAGAGCTCACTCATTGGAAAAGACCTTGATGCTGGGGAAGACTGAAAGCAGGAGGAGAAGGGGACGACTGAGGATGAGATGGTTGGATGGCATCACCCACTCAATAGACATGAGTTTGGGTGAACTCCAGGAGTTGGTGATGGACAGGAAGGCCTGGCACGCTGCGGTTCATGGGGTCGCAAAGATTCGGACACAAATGAGCAGCTGAACTGAACTGAATACATGATAAAATGTTTATCCTCATTGTAGTTCAATGAAAAACGAACTATTGAAAAATGGTATATAGTACCGAATGTATATTCTGAACCCCATTTTCCAGGAATGTTTTCCCACAATAAGCTATGCTCTGACACTGACTGGGTGTCCTATGAGCTCAGTCATTCAACCGTGTTTGACTTATTCGACCTTATAGACTGTACCCTGCCAAGCTTCTCTGTCCATGAGATTTCCCAGATGAGAATACTGGAGTTGGTTGCTATTTCCTCCACCAGGGGCTCTCCTGACCCAAGGATCAAACCCGCATCTGCTACATCTGCTGAACTGACAGGCAGATTTTTTACCACTGAGCCACCTGAGAAGCCCCTGGGGTGTCCTACAGTGCAGCTCAATTCTGGCATTGCATCCCAGAGATAGCATCAGATCTCACAGGTTAAAGACTGCCCCTTAGATTATAACCTGTCCTAACCAATGGACTATAAATCAGAAGTCCCTACAACTCCTTCCTTGGATCGATTAATTTGCTAGAGTAGCACACAGAACTCAGAAGTATTTTACTTACTAGGGTCTTCAGTGTATTATAAAATAATGCAATTCAGAAACAGGTAGATGAAAGAGATGTATAGGGAAAAGTATGTGGGAAAGAACGCAGAGCTTCAATGCCTTTTAGCATCTTTCTCCCTAAATCTGCACATTCACCAACCCTCATATATGCAGAACCTAGTCCTTTTAAGTTTTTATGGAGACCTTTATTACATTGACATTTTGGATTAAATCACAGGCCATTGGTGATTGATTCAACCTCCAGCCCTTCTCCACTCCCCGAAGATGGAGGTGATGATGGGGAGACTGAAAGTCCAAACGCACTTGTCATGATCACATGGTCTGCTGTCCAAGTAAACAGCCCCACCTCATGAAATACTAAAAACACCTTTCTGGCTCTTGTCACTTGGGAAGTTACAGGAGTTTTAGGAGCTCTGTGCCCAAAATGGAACTGAAGGTCAAATATATATACATATATATTAAATTATATATAGAGAATTTTTTACTATAAATCAGAATATCACAGTAATATTTCAGCATTCTGGCTACAGATGTTTAGTAGTAAGAGCATGTGTTAGGAGCCAGGCAAACTATGACTTTAAGGTTATAATTTACTTCTGTGACCTTCAGCTTTCTTACTTCTGATGAGTAGCTTCCTGAATATGCTGTTATATTGATTAAAACTATTAAAAATAGAATGATTAGGAGAATGAATTAGCAGTATTCTGAATACTTCAATTATAGAGCAAGGCCAAATCCACTGTGAAAAATGGAAGTTCTTTTAGACTTTTAAAAAAGAAAGTATTCATAGATTATTGATACTAATTATTTGTTCCCTTCTAGGGCATTTTAAAACTTTTTGTGAAGTCATTTAACTTGTATTTGTTTAGCTGGGACTCTATCAACAAAAGTAAAATCTACTATAAATGGTGCAACTGATTTTCTATGCTTCTATTTTGGAAAATATGAGCCAATCTGTCACCCACTTATGGTAGATATGAAGGATATTAGGTTTTTGTTTATGCTTGATGCTTTAATCCTGGCTTCATCTGCTAATCCTCTGTCATGGTGGTGGGATTTTTAAGCCACTTAAACGCTGCTCCAATTAACTTAAGCTATGTGAACTTAAGTTACGTTAAATCCCTAGGTCTGGATTTTCTATGTGGTAAAATAGAGATAAAGGTATCTAATTGAAGAGGTGTGTGAGGATTAAAATATATGATGTATAGAGAGTACATGCTAAAGTGACTAAAATTATGCAAAAATTAGATAATTGCTATTGCACACAAGCAAAGGCTCACTACTCAACAGGAATAGAAGCCAATGCCATGGCACCAGCTTTTGAGAAATTAAAAAGCTTTATTTTGAGGTCAACTGACAAAGACATGGAGAGGGGAGAGCTAATATCTGTCTCCTTGCTTTGGCTTTTGGTCAAAATTAAATGAGTTAGGGCAAGAGAGTGGAGATGCAATAGCACTGGCAGGGTGGGTTTACATTGGAGAGTTTGGGAACTTAGCCATTTATAGTAAGATATAACAATACCATTATACAGTGGAAGTGAAAAATAAATTCAAGGGATTCGATCTGATAGAGCACCTGAAGAACTACGGAAGCGGGTTTCTAACGTAGTATAGGAGGTGGTGATCAAAACCATCCTCAAGAAAAAGAAATGAAAAAAAGGTAAAATTGTTGTATAAGGAGGCCTTACAAATAGCTGAGAAAATAAGAGAAGCTAAAGGCAATGCAGAAAAGGAAAGATATACCCATCTGAATACAAAGTTAAAAAGAATAGCAAGGAGAGATAAGAAAGCCTTCCTCAGCAATCAGTGCAAAGAAAAAGAGGAAAACAATAGAATGGGAAAGAAAAGAGATCTCTTCAAGAGGATTAGATACCAAGGAAACATTTCATGCAAAGATGGGCACAATAAAGGACAGAAACAGTATGGACCTAACAGAAGCAGAAGATATTAAGAGGAAGTGCCAGGAATACATAGAAGAACTATACAAAAAAAAATCTTAATAACCCAGACAACCATGATGGTGTGATCACTCGCCCAGAGCCAGACATCCTGGAATCCAAAGTCAAGTGGGCCTTAGGAAGCATAACTATGAATAAAACTAGTGGCGGTGATGGAATTCCAGCTGAGCTATTTCAAGTCCTAAAAGATGATGCTGTGAAAGTGCTGCACTCAATATGCCAGCAAATTTGGAAAACTCAACAGTGACCACAGGAATAGAAAAGATCAGTTTTCATTCCAATAACATAGAAGGTCAATGCCAAAGAACATTCAAACTGCTGCACAATTGCACTCATTTCACATACTAGCAAAGTAATGCTCAAAATTCTCCAAGCTTGGCTTCAACAGTACGTGAACCAAAAACTTCCAGGTGTTCAAGCTGGATATAGAAAAAGCAGAGAAACCAGAGATCAAATTGCCAATGTCCACTGGATCATAAAAAAAGCAAACTAATTCCAGAAAAAAATCTACTTCTGCTTTATTGACTACACCAAAGCCTTTGACTATCAGGATCAGAACAAAATGTGGAAAATTCTTTGAGACTGGAATACCAGACCACCTTACCTGCCTCCTGAGAAATCTGTATGGAGGTCGAGAAGCAACAGGTAGAACCAGACATGTAACAATGGAGTGGTTCAAAATTGAGAAAAGAGTATGTCAAGGCTGTATATTATCACCCTGCTTATTTAACTATTATGCAGAGTACATTATGTGAAATACTGGGCTGGATAAAGCACAAGCTGGAATCAAGATTGCCAAT
This sequence comes from Ovis aries, assembly GCF_016772045.2. NCBI lineage: Eukaryota > Metazoa > Chordata > Mammalia > Artiodactyla > Bovidae > Ovis > Ovis aries. The sequence continues at coordinate 19,877,647 of NC_056055.1, forward strand.
AACCTCAGATATGCAGATAACATCACCCTTATGGCAGAGAGCAAAGAGGAACTTAAGAGCCTCTTGATGAAAGTGAAAGATGAGAGTGAAAAAGCTGGCTTAAAATTCATCATTCAAAAAACGAAGATATTGGCATCCTGTCTCATCACTTCATGGCAAATAGATGGGGAAACAATGGAAACAGTGACAGACTTTATTTTCTTGTACTCCAAAATCACTGCAGATTGTGATTATAGCCATGAAATTTAAAAATGCCCCTTGGAGGAAAAGCTGAAACAAACCCAGACATATTTAAAAAAATACCTAGCTTATTTAAAAGCAGAGACATTGTTTTGCTGACAAAGGTCTGTCTAGTCAAAGCTATGGTTTTTCCAGTAGTCAGGAATAGATGTGAGAGTTGGACCATAAAGAAGGCTGAGGGCTAAAAAACTGATGCTTTTGAACTGTGGTGCTGGGGAAGACTCTTGAGAGTCCCTTGAACTGCAGGGAGATTCAACCAGTCAATTCTAAATTAAATCAATCCTGAATATTCATTGGAAGGACTGATGCTGAAGCTGAAGCTCCAATACTTTGGCCACCTGATGGATAGAGCCGACTCCTTGGAAAAGACCCTGATGTTGGGAAAGATTAAAGGCAGGAGGAGAAGGGGACAACAGAGGACGAGATGTTTGTATGCCTTCACCAACTCAATGGAAATGAGTTTGAGCAATCTCCCAGAGATGGTGAATAACAGGGAAGCATGGTGTACTGCAGTTCACGGAGTTGCAAAGAGTCAGACATGACTGAGGGACTGAACAACAACAATGGTAATCAGACTTCAGCACTGGGGCTTCCCTGGTAGCTCAGTTGGTAAAGGCTCTGCCTGCAATGCAGGAGACCTGGGTTCAATCCCTGGGTTTGGAAGATCCCCTAGAGAAGGGAAAGGCTACCAACTCCAATATTCTAGCCTGAAGAATTCCATGGACTGTACAGTCCATGAGTCAGACACAACTTGGCAGATGGTGCCATAATAATTATGGCATCATTAATGTAATGAACATGAACTTGGGCAAACTCCTGGAGATGGTGAGGGACAGGGGAGCCTGGCCTGCTACAGTCCATGTGGTCTCAGAGTTGGACATGACTGGGCAAGTGAACAACAACAGTAATAATAATGTATATTTTAGCAACTTATTAATTTCTGTTCTTATACTTATTTTTATGTAAGAAACCCTATATTCAAGAACTAGTTAAGACATAAATGAATAAATAAACTCAATGTTGCAATGATTTTACTTTCATCACTTTGACGTTACTCATAATTTTGTTGTTAGTAATTTCTCTTTTACCTTCCCAATATTAATGTTCCCAATTTCAGATAAAAACATCAGAGATTTGTTTTGTTTCATTTTGTTTTTAGCTCAGCATCCCAGCTTTCCCTGATCCCTCTGCTCTGTAAATTTGAATAAGGCAAAAATGTCTCTTTCTTTTCTTTCCAAGTATTGAAAGCTAAATCTCGGAATGAAAGAAAATGGAAACTAAATGAAAAGCCCAACTAATTTTACTTAAGCAGTTACAGCTTTCACAGTGAATGATTTGAAACTCTTCAGTGTTACTTAGTGAATGTAATCACATGTATTTGTCTTGTTGAGAATTATATTGTGACATATGCATGGTAAGCAGGACTGCTATTATATAAATTTCCCAAGATTTATCACTTGCAGTTGCAGAGTACAAATTGAAAGCCTGCTTGGAGTTTTCTTGAACAAAATATTTTCATTATTTAAAGAAACCTTGTGTATGTAAGTTATTAACTAATTAATAAGACTAATAATTTCATTAAATTTAAACATTATTTGAGTTCAGTGACAGAAATGCCTACAATGTTTAGTAAGTGAAATAGAAGGGGAAAATGGGATGGTGTTCTGAAGTGCATGCTGCTGCTGCTGCTAAGTTGCTTCAGTCGTGTCTGACGCTATGCAACCCCATAGACAGCGGTGCACTGGACTCCTCTGTCCCTGGGATTCTCCAGGCAAGAGTACTGGAGTGGGTTGCCATTTCCTTCTCCAATCTGAAGTGCAGGACAGGATTCAAAGTTCACTGGTGGCAAAATATAATAGTCTATGATACAGTTTTCCCTTCTTTTATTTCCCTAATTGTTTTAATTCATCTATTTTTTTTTCCAGCATACACTCTTATATGTCTTCTTCTATTTTCTTCTTATTGCATTTCTCCTATTAGGATTACATTTCCTTTCAGTTGATGCTTCAGTATTATTTCTTTTGTCTTCTTGAAATGGCAGCGTTGCATACAAACAGAATGAGAGGAATGTCATGAGGTGAATGATTTGGATTGCAGTAAAAGAGAAGGGTGCTTCCCTGGTAACTCGGCTGGTAAAGAATCCTCCTGCAATTCAGGACACCGCAGTATGATTCTTGTGGTGTGAAGTTCCCCTGGAGAGAAGGGATAGGTTACCCACTCCAGTATTCTTGGGCTTCCCTGGTGGCTCAGACGGTAAAGAATCTGCCTGCAATGTGGGAGACCTAGGTTCGATCCCTGAATTGGGAAGAGACACTGGAGGAGGGCATGGAAACCCACTGCAGTATTCTTGCCTGGAGAATCCCTATGAACAGAGGAGCCTGGCAGGCTACAGTCCATGGGGTGACAAAGAGTCAGAGTCACAACTGAGTCACAAAGAGTCACAACTGAGCAACTAAGCACAGCACATCACAGACACATAAGGAGATAGCATACTAAAAAGCAGAGACATCACTTTGCTGACAAAGGTCCCTATAGTCAAAGCTATAGTTTTTCCAGTAGTCATATAGCGATATGACAGTTGGACAGTAAAGAAGGCTGAGCGCTGAAGAACTGATGGTACTGGAGCAGACTCTTAAGAATCACTTGGACAGTAAGGATTTCAAACCAGTCAATCCTAAAGGAAATCAACCCTGAATATTCACTGGAAGGATTGTTGCTGAAACTGAAGCTCCAATATTTGGCCACCTGATGTGAAGAGCCAACTCATTCGAAAAGACTCTGAAGCTGGAAAAGATTGAAGGCAAAAGTAGAAGAGGACAGCAGAAGATGAGATGGCTAGATTGAATCACTGACTCAATGAACATGAATTTGAGCAAACTCTGGGAGTTGGTAAAGGACAGGAAAGGCTGGTGTGCTGCAGTCCATGTGGTCACAGAGATTTCATGACTGAACAACGACAAACACATAAGGAAGACTCCATGGATCTGCTCAAATCCATGTTTGGTAGAAACCCTAGGGTACATAAATCAGGAAAAAGGCAATGGTGAAAAGAGGCCTCTATTTATAGTCTTTCAACTGATTTCTTTTTTCTTCAGTAGTTAAATATTTACCATTACTGTTCATCAGCGCCACAGTTGGTTCCATAATTATTTGAAGAATATCCAGAGTTCAGGTAAACAATGAGCACTAGTTTTATATTTTTTAAACTAACATCATGATTAAAGAAAACATTTCTATTTTATTTTACTCCCAAATAATTTAAATGAGTAATTAAATAGTATGGAGGACGTTAAGTTTTCCACACGTAAATTTCTGGATGGCAATGAAATGACACTAGCTGACTGCAACTTGCTGCCCAAGCTGCACATTGTCAAGGTGGTGGTGAAAAAATACTGCAACTTAAATATTCCAAAAGGAATGACTGACATCTGGAGATACCTAAGTAATGCCTACAGTAGGGATGAGTTCACCAACACCTGCCCCAGTGATAAGAAGGTTGAAATACAGTGATGTAGCCAAGAGACATACCAAATAAAAGAGCACTTACAAGAGACGTGCCTACCAAAAAAAAAAAAAAAAGCTTAACTAACAGTAAGATATTATCTTGAAACTGAGTTTATTTCTACATTTTTGCTAGTAAATTCTTGGCTTCATTCATCCCTTATAAATTCAATTTTATCTCCATAATTTAATAAGAGTGTAGCTTTAGGATATCTCCTGCTTAGGGGAAACTATTTCATTATTAATATTACCTTAGAATAGAAATTAATTTCTAATTATGTACTGAGAAACAATTCCTTAAAAATCCTCTGAAATAAAGTCAATATTATTTCCAAAGATGAAGCTTTAATTGCTGCTTTGTCATTTAACCTATTTTATTGGCAAGACTCACTGTATAAGAGTTGAATGATTATAACATTTTTATCTGTTCTCTATTTCATACTCATAGGCACCCTATATTCAAGATAGGCTAGTAATATTATTTCTACTTTTAATATGACCAAATAATATCTTAGTAGCCCACTAGCGTAAATCTAAAATATTCAGTTTAGTTCCGTTCGGTCGCTTAGTCATGTCCGACTATTTGTGACCCCATGAATCACAGCACGCCAGGCCTCCCTGTCAATCATCAACCCCCAGAGTTCACTCAAACTCATGTCCATCGAATTGGTGATGCCATCCAGCCATCTTATACTCTGTCATCCCCTTCTCCTCCTGCCCCCAATCCCTCCCAGCATCAGAGTCTTTTCCAGTGAGTCTACTCTTCGCATGAGGTGGCCAAAGTATTGGAGTTTCAGCTTCAGCTTGGTAGACTATAAATAAAACATAGGTCTTGTAACACCAAATAATATGTATGTCTTTCCTAGCAAAACATACTTTGTCTATTAGTAGGGATTTGTTTTCATTTTAGAAGATACATTTTTCAGCACTCTGTTTAAGAAATCAGTTTATGGTTGTATTTGTACATGTTCTGCAAACCAGTTGGAAATACATCAAATGTCACTTTTATAATGTGAAATTATTTTTTTAAATGTTTACCATTTTTTATTTTGCTACTTACTAGCCATGTGACCTTAAACGTTGCTTAACAGCTCAGTCTGTTTTCTCATGCCCCCCAAAATGGAAATGATAATTTTACCAACCGCAGACAGTTTCTTTGTAGATTATATGAGCCAATATATTTAAAGTACTTAGCATAGGGTCTGGCACACTGTAAATGCTATATAAATGTTAGTTATTTATAGCATCATCATCATTAATCCTTTTTAAAATATGGCATCAATACTTGGATGAGGAATAAAGTTTGCCAGTGTGTTTACATGATCTTTTAAGACAAAGAATAAATGTCAAAATTATGTAAGAAGTGAATAAAAGGGTTCTAGTAAAAGAATAAGAAAAGTTATAATTAAGGAATAAAACTAGGTCTCAACTTTCCTTTGATTAAAAGTAGGAAACATAAATTGTATATTTATTGATAACTGAATAATGTAACAAAGTCTAGATTTAAAATATAGCTGTTAAAGAAGCTATATGAGGACTATTACACAGTAAGTATTAGAGATTTTCCTATGTATGTTTAATATTGATTGCCTTCAAATGTCACCTGAGATGAACAGTTATTAATCAGGATATTAATAGGAAAATGGTAACAGTATGGTGCTTCAAACACTGATCCTCATTCTCATTGTGATATAGTGATGTAGCTAGAGATGCAGAACATGGTATAGTTGATCTTAAATCTATAAAATAATTAAAAGATTAGCACAGTTGCTCAGTCATGTCCGACTCTTTGCAACCTTATGGACTATAGCACACCGGGGGCTTCCCTGTCTATCACCAACTCCTGAAGCTTACTCAAATTCATGTCCTTTGAGTTAGTCATGCCATCAGACCATCTCATCCTCTGTTGTTTTGAAAATGAGTAAGGAGGATTACAGACTTCAGTGTTCAGTTAGAATATAGTCATAATCAGCTGTGGCCTCTTTTTCAGCTGTAGCTACAAAGTGGCCTTGAAGGTTTATCTTCTTGGGCACATGACAATGATAACCAAACTTCCCAGGAAGTTAAGTCCCGAGGTAATTGTTGGATTAGGAATAAACCTTTGCAAATTCAGTAGTTTTCCGGAAAGGAATTTAGAGATATGGTCTGCAACTGTCCAAGAAATTCCCAGCTTAAGGAGCAGTGTAGAAGATCCTGAGTGAAGAGGTACAGTAAAGAAAATAGTTACAGTGAAGTTGAGCAGAATTCAGTAGGGAATCTTAAATAATACAAAAAACAAAATATACATGAAGAGTTCTTAGCCCTGACTTTCCAGAAAAAAAAAAAAAAAATCTTAGTTCTAGCTATGGGCTGTCTTAACAGATAATTTATTTTTCAGGTTATTTTCTCTAAATATTACAGGTAGATCTTTAGGGAGATAGGTACAATTGATATTCTCTGAGAGTTGCACATGTACCGTCTCTTGAGTTCAAGAAAACACCTTGTATTCCTAGCTTTTGATCTATGATCTTCCCAGTTTTGATTCCTTTTCTAGTCACCAGATCAAATATTTTAGTGATATTATTCAGAATTTTGGCAAAGTTTTAACTATGACATATAAAACTCTGTGTACTTTTTATGTTTCTCTTATGAATTAAAGTGAGACCTAAGTAAGGCAGATAACAACATTCCAGTATTCTGTGGATAAAGATAATCAGATCGTCTAAGTTTATATCTAGTTCTTAGTATTCTTCCAAAGTTTGATGGTTTTAATAAAGTGAAAACTGTCTTATTGTAGTTTGATCTCTGACATTGACGTTGTAGTAAGAGGTTTGCAAATCTTTAAGAAAACTTTTGGTGATACTGAAAACATAATATTGATCAGAATGAACAAAAATAAAAAGCTCCGTATTTTCCCTTTCAAAAGATTTGGGTAGTTATTTCTTTAATTTATGGCCAGGTAGAATATTCCAACTGTAATAAAGGTGGCCTGAAATGTTTTAAAAGAAGGATATTAAGATAGTATAAGAAAGTACAACTTTTATAGTCAAGAAAATATTTTTCAATAGCATTTGCCTTTATTATACATTATTTCCCTGGATGTGTACTCAGAGGTAAAAAATGTTTTGGTTCTTGTTCTCCATCTGCTCAGGGCTTTGCAAACATTTTAGTGATTTATATGTTTCTTAGACATGAGTGAGATTGAAAACTTTCCTGCAGTACTTCTACTGTTTTTAGTTCCAGTTTTCCATACATTTCCAATTGATCAATTTATTTAAGAAGTTTGCTACCTCTCCAAATAAATGGGTTTTCATATATATTAACATGTATTGCATCAATTTCCCAGGCAGTATCAGACAGGGAAAATACACAAAGCATGTGTTAGCAATCAATGCTCACACACACATGGATCATATATTTGTCATATATATTATGCATGTATATATTTTACACATAATTCAATAGAGTAAATAATGTATTATTTATTATATAGGTGTTTTGTAAATCTGACTAGACAGCAGCATTCGAAACCAGTTATAACTCTTCCTTCAAATTGGTCATTGGACATTATATTGGTCTGTGAAATAGCATATATATTTCATATATGTGGCTCATATATCTCTTCATTAGTAGCACATACAAAGATATGAATCTAGTCACATTAATAGTAAAAATTCCATTAAAATAATTCTTTATTCACCATGTGTTCTTTGTTTATGCTGATGACCATTCATTATTGAAAAGGAAGGAGTTAGCATTAGACCTACAATCTCTTTATTCTCTATTTGGAAGACCCAGGAAAGAGAGAGAAATGAATTCTAAAATCCACCTTAATCATTCTGATTACAGAAGTTCTGATAAGTATACCATTAGGGCTTAGTAGAAGGAATGAGCTTTTCTGTGAAATGCTTTTAGCAGTATATACCTGTCTGCATGTATCTTACCTGTCAAACTTCGAAATCCTTCTGAGTTAGGAAAAGGAAGAAGCATTAGCAAGTATGCTGTTATTGGTCATCCTGTGGGTGACCCATATATCTGAGCTAGAAAAACCCTACCATGGTGGGAAGTATGTGGATCCAGAGAAGGGATAAACTGTGGCAAACAAAGGATGTTCATTAGTGAATCATGAACTTAAGTAAGAATACGATCAAATTATTTACACAGGAGTACCTCAGAACAAGAGAAGATTGCTAACTATCTCTGTCCAATGCCACTAGGCATTCACTAGTGGCAGATGCTGGAAGAAACTTCTGGATCCATTTTTCCCAGAAAAGAAGAATTAGGCTCTTGATGATTTATTGACTTTGCCCAAAAACTCCACCTAGATAATGTGGTGAAAAGAGGTGACATAGTACTCTTGATAACTCAGCTTATCACTAGCCACCTACTACCATTTGATTTATGGTTTATACTCTATATTTACCATTCTGGTTATTTTTCTGATTACCTGGGGAAAATACTACCAATGAATCAAAGAGGGTGGAGAATACTGAACAGCAGAGCTTCTGTCATTTTGTGTGGCTGTTAATCAAAGTGATACAGCTGAGACAGCTGCCTGGGTGTGACAGAAAGCAGATTGCTTCTGCTTCCCAACATGTCAGAAGTTTGTTTGCTACTTTGAATATATGGAATGTCAATGTCAGTGGAATGCATTTAAAGAAGGTATAAATGGAGCCTGAAGAGCCTCAACAGAGTTTGCATGTGCTTTGGTGTCCTGATTATACCAACAATGCCCTCTGGAGTTACATAGGGGATATTTACATGATACTTTATATCACAGCAGTTGGGGATACACTAGGGGATCAAATATATCTAAGAGTTTCACAGGGCACAGTGTTTAAGGGAATATAGCTACCAGAAGTGAACAAAACCAATAAAATATAGATAGCAGTAATACATATTTTAGATTGATAGAACTGACCATTCAGCCTAAGATAATCTGTGAAAGATTTAAGGAGTTAGTCTTGTAATACTAAGTGTGGCCAAAATGACACTACTAAGATTTGTCATTAGGTGTCAAAGACTTGCTAAAACAAATAGAACACTAGTGAGAACTAGAGGGATCTCTATTTCAGGAGAATGACCCTATTGCAGGAATCAACCTGGAAGATTTAGTAAAGATATAAGCAAATGGATAAATTGAATAATAATTCTTATGGAAAATCAATAGCAATGTTGGAAGAAATCTTATACTTTCATATAGAAAGGACTTTAGAATATAGCATTTTTAAAAGTCAATGGTTAGTGCTAGAGGGGAACAGGAAGGTGTATTGGTGGGATCTGTTGCAAGTCTAATTTAAGGCATGTTGTCAGTAGAAATTGTGGCAAATACTATTCTCTGATGCCATTGTTCACAAAATAGCACTGAACTTTTCTTCTCTATGATGAGTTGATTGGAATTAGGTAGACCAAACAATGGCACTTTTTCCCTATTATAATATTACATAATGGCACTTGGAAGCCAGTACTTATAAAACCTATATGATATATTTGGAATATGGTTATGACTACCAAAAAGATGAAGTCCACAATTTACTGAAATAGGAGCATACCAATTAATGAGGGTTTTGATACATAAGAATCTCTGTTGCAAAGAATAATTATGCTATATATTTTTCTCTTTTAATGAAACCACTGGGGAAAGGGCAGTAAGCTCTGCAAAACACAATATAAAGATGAAGACACATTGCCCCTAGAGAAAGGATTAAAAATAACCTCTATAGTCAATGGAGAGGGGAAGAAAACCACCTGTGTTCATATCATTAGACGTTTCCTATCACTGGGGAAAGGTTAGAAACTATGAAAATCTCAACCTTTTAGACCCAGGGAGATATATAGATATATAGATATAGATAGATATATGGAGAAGGAAATGGCAACCCACTCCAGTATTCATGCCTGGAAAATCCCATGGACCGAGGAGTTTGGTGGGCTATACAGTCCATGGGGTCACAAAGAGTCAGACATGATTGAGCGACTTCGCTTCACTTCATGTGTGTGTATATATATATATATTTTTTTTTTTTCTTTTTTTACCTGTTTGCTATCACCATCTTAGAAAATCTGAAGCAACTGTCAAGAACTTAGCTGAGCCTGTTAGAGCTGAGCTGCCAAGAGTCAGAGTGGGCAATACAGATAACAAGTTGGAATGAAAGTAACATTGAAGCCCTTAATCTCTTACTGCAATAGTGTAGAAAGAAGTTAAACTGGAGAAAGCAGCTCCCTGTTCCATGTCCTCATATGGAATGGCTCAGCTGCTGAAAGTTGAATCAGCAAAGATACTGTGGTCATCTCACTATAGGGTAGGGACCCTGAACAAATAATGCTTGCAATATGATGGACCTGAATGCTAGAAGAGGGGTAGAGAAAAGGGATAGAAGTGGATAAATACTGAGTCAGAGTAGTGTCTTTGACATTTCCTTTCTTTCCCTATTGAAGAGGCCTCAAAACAGGCGTTAGGAAGGTGTTTGCCAAATGGCCCAGGTAAAGAAGCTTCTTATGAAGCAAAACTAGTGAAGGTTACAAAATTCCAGCTGAGCTATTTAAAATCCTAAAAGGTGAACTTATTAAAATGCTGTGCTCAGTATGTCAGCAAATTTGGAAAACAGCAGTGGGCACAGGACTGGAAAAGGTCAGTTTTCATTCCAGAAGAGCAATCTCAAAGAATGTTCAGACTACCATACAATTGTGCTCATTTCACATGCTAGAAAGTTTAGGCTTGAAATCCTTCAAGCTAGACTTCAACAATACATGAACCAAGAACTTCCAAATATACTAGCTGGGTTTAGAAAAGGTAGAGGAACCAGAAATCAAATTGTCAACATTTGTTGGATCATGGAGAAAGCAAAGAAATTGACTTCATTGCTTCATTGACTATGCTAAAGCCTTCGACTGTATGGATCACACAAACTGGAAAATTCTTCAAGAGATGGGAATACTAGACCACCTTACTTGTTTCCTGAGAAACCTGTATCAGGTCAAGAAGCAACAGTTAGAACCAGACTTGACTCAATGGACTGGATCAAAACCGGGAAAGGAGTACATTGAGGCTGTATATTGTCACTCTGCTTATTTAACTTATATGCAGAGTACATCATGCAAAATGCAAGGCTGGATGAATTACAAGCTGGAATCATGATTGCCTGGAGAAAAATTCATTAGAATTGTTCCATACCATCTTACAGAAAAATCCAACAAATTTTTTGGCAAACCCAATGATTAAATAGCAGAGATTTCTCTTTTGGGCTTTCTCTTGAATCTGAAGTTGTTAAGGTTTGCCTTTACTTTAGAAATAAAAATATTCTTGAAAAAAACTAGAAATAAAATACTTTTGATAAAACAAAAGATGAAAAATGATATTACTAATGTAAATCAATAAAATGAGAAAATACATTCAAAACAAAAAATTCACTTCTATGAATTTTCCAGGTTTAAAGAGTAAACTATAGAGCTGAAATGAATGGTGCTGAAGATCTTAAAAGTATATCAGGGATCTCAGTTTTGCTATTGTAGATATTATAACCCTCAACTTGTGAAACTTTGCCAGCAAAAATACTTCATATATTTAAAATAATAGTTACAATCAGCTTTAAAAGTATGAAACACTCTTCAAAGAACATTTCTTTTATTCATGACACTTAAAAAGCAATTTATTTTCCTGTAAAGATATGAGCAGATCACTCAAGCCTTTTATATATACAGTTTCAAAGTTGGTATATACATTGTCACCCTACTAATTTTAGCATGATGATAGTGATGATTCCCAAGCGGTGCAGTAGCAAATAAAGAATATGCCTGCCAATGCAGGAAACACAGCAGATATAGATTCAACCCATAAGTTCAGAAGATCTCCTGGAATAGGAAATGGCACCCCACTCCAGTATTCTTTCCTGGTACCAGTAATTGAGCAGGTAGCTCAGCTGCCTACAATGCAGGAGACTCTGGTTCTATTCCTGGGTAAGGAAGATCCACTGATAGGCTCCCCACACCAGTATTTCTTGTGCTTCCTTGGTGGCTCAGCTGGTAAAGAGTCTACCTGCAATGCAGGAGACCTGGGTTTGGTCCCTGGGTTGGGAGGTACCCTGAAGAAGATAATGGCTTTCCACTCCAGTTTTCTGGCCTGGAAAATTCCATGGACTGTATAGTCCCTGGGGTTGCAAAGAGTCACACATGACTGGGCCACTTTCACTTTTTCTAGTATTCTTGCTTGGGAAATTTGATAGGCAGAGAAGCCTGGTGGGCCACAGTCCATGGGGCCACAAAGAGTCAGACACAACTGAGTATCTGAGCACAGAGCACAGAGTTGATTTACATTGATAGTATTGACCAACTTGGTCCTGAGAACTTTCTTTAATGTTACTTCATTTAGTTTTTCTTTAACAAGGAAGAATAAGAGTTAGTCGCATGCCATGTGATATTGGAGAAGACTGGAAGGTCCCTTGGACTGCAAAGAGAGTCAATCTTAAAAGAAATCAACTCTGAATATTCATTGGAAGAATTGATGCTAAAGCTCCACTACTTTAGCCACCTGATGCGAAGAGCCAACTCATTAGAAAAAAACCTTGAAAATGGGAAAGATTGAAGGCAGGAGAAGGGGACACCAGAGGATGAGATGGTTGGATGGCATCACTGACTCAATGGATATCAGTTTGAGCAAACTCCGGGAGATGGTGAAGGATGTGGAAGCCTGACATGCTGCAGGCCGTGGGGTTGCAAAGATGGAGTGACTGAACAACAACAACAATGATAATCCTCATAAAAGTTAACTTTCCTATCAGTGTCTTCTTCCCAGGAAACTCAACCTAAGATAATTGATATCAGAAGTGGATCAAAAAAGTAGGTGATAGGGTGATGTGTTATGGCTGGATTGCTTGCTGCAAGACTGGCAATAAGGATGTCCCATTGATGTTTCCTATTGGTGGACACAGCTAATTTCTGGCCCAGGATAAAAGTGCAATTGTTAAAATTTTTATTTTTGGCAAACTGCAATGGTATTCTGCTGAGAAAGAATGTGTTAGTTGTTATGAAGTATGCAGCATTAGAAAATGTAAGAAAAATAGTAACCGTAAGGTCAGTGGTATTAGGTAGTTATTACTAAGCACTGTTAATGTTGTAAGTGATCAAATGATGAGAGAAATTATTAGGCAAATAAAATCTACATGCAAAAGCCAGAGAGTCTCTGTAGTTTAATTTTGTATGTGCATCATCCCTTTCAGGGGAGAGCAGAGAAAACTGAGGACTTGGCTTGGGGATAAACCACCAGATTAGCTGAGCTTCCAATGAGGTAGGTCTGATATGCCAAGGTCAGGGTCCTATTTGGGGTAAAGAGGGACCTTGATAAATGAGATAGGAAATTTGAATAGGTGCACTGAAAAGTCTCAGAAGTCCATGTTCTTCAGGACCCTCTGACCTTGTATAAATGGCCCAGTGCATGCATGCTCTCAGTAAGTTGTGACGGAGTCTGTGACTCCAGGGACTGTGGGCTGCCAGGCTCCACTGTTCATGGGATTTCCTGGGCAAGAATACTGGAGTGGGTTGCTATTCCCTTCTTCAGGGGATCTTCTCATCCCAGGGATTGAATCCACATCTCCTGTATTGGCAGGCAGATTCTTTACCACTGAGTCACAAGGGAAGCCCCAAATGTTCCAGTATTTCCTGTTAAATTCTATCACTGCAACTTGGTTGAAGAGGTCAAAGAAACTTCTCCCTAAGAAAATATGCATCTCTCAAGATATGTACTCAGTTTCCCACCTTGACTAAATACCAGTAAAAAGAGTTGAATTACAACTGGTTTATTTAAGGATAAGCAGGGTGTCATTAAAAATGAAAGGAACTATAACTTCAAAAAGTAAGAGTTAACTAGTGCATACTAGCAGAAGCTGGGAGAATGTGCAGAGGATATATTTCTGAGTGTATTTGATCAAGGGATGTTGAAACTAAAGTTGAATTAAAGCTTATTAACCTGTGAGTATCTTCTGAAATACAAGATTTAATATACTAACAGAACCCTTGGAAATAATATAAATGTGTTACTAGGGTGGCTTTTAAAAGAATGAGAAAAATGACCCTGTAACATAATTCAATTATTAGTTTTTCCAGGTTATTTTATAGATTCACTTGGATTTTCTACCTCCACATTTTATGTAAATAATAATAACTGCTATTATTATTAATTGATATCCAAATTATATTTCATGACACATCAAATTTATCATGAGCTTGTCAAGATTAAATTCTCTTTCAGTTCAGCTCAGTTCAGTCACTCAGTCGTGTCCGACTCTTTGCAACCCCAAGAATCACAGCACGCCAGGCCTCCCTGTCCATCACCAACTCCCGGAGTTCACTCAGACTCATGTCCATCGTGTCACTGATGCCATCCAGCCATCTCATCCTCAGTCGGCCCCTTCTCCTCCTGCCCCCAATCCCTCCCAGCATCAGAGTCTTTTCCAATGAGTCAACTCTTCACATGAGGTGGCCAAAGTACTGGAGTTTCAGCTTTAGCATCATTCCTTCCAAAGAAATGCCAGGGCTGATCTCCTTCAGAATGGACTGGTTGGATCTCCTTGCAGTCCAAGGGACTCTCCAGAGTCTTCTCCAACACCACAGTTCAAAAGCATCAATTCTTCGGTGCTCAGCCTTCTTCACAGTCCAACTCTCACATCCATACATGACCACTGGAAAAACCATAGCCTTGACTAGCCAGAACTTTGTTGACAAAATAATGTCTCTGCTTTTGAATATGTTATCTAGGTTGGTCATAACTTTTCTTCCAAGGAGTAAGCGTCTTTTAATTTCATGGCTGCAATCACTATGTGCAGTGATTTTGGAGCCCCCCAAAATAAAGTCTGACACTGTTTCTACTGTTTCCCCATCTATTTCCCATGAAGTGATGGGACTGGATGCCATAATCTTCATTTGTAACTCTAAATTATTTTTCTTCTTCATGTTGTTTGAATTGGGATTCCTAATGTCCTAATTCTTCTGTCTCATCTAACTTTTATATTATATTTCTGACTTAACTTCTCTTTGTTTCTGTTTGTTGTTGTTTCGTTGCTAAGTCATGTCCGACTCTTTGTGACTCCTATGATCTGTAGCCCCTCAGATTCTGTCCATGGGATTTTCCAGACAAGAATACTGGGATGGGTTGCCATTTCCTTCTGCAGGGGATCATTGTCTAAGGCTAATCATATCATATGAGAAAAGGCAGAGAAACCAGAGATCAAGTTATAAACATCAGCTGGATCATCAAAAAAGCAAGAAAATTCCAGAAAAACATCTCTTTCTAATTTATTGACTATGCCAAAGCCTTTGACTGTGTGGATCACAAGAAACTGTGGACAATTCTGAAAGAGATGGGAATACCAGACCACCTGACCTGCCTCTTGAGAAATCTGTATGCAGGTCAGGAAGCAACAGTTAGAACTGGACATGGAACAACAGACTGGTTCCAAATAGGAAAAGGAGTATGTCAAGGCTGTATAGTGTCACCCTGCTTATTTAACTTATATGCAGAGTACATCATGAGAAATCGTGGGCTAGAGGAAACACAAGCTGGAATCAAGATTGCCAGGAGAAATATCAATAACCTCAGATATGCAGATGATACCACCCTTATGGCAGAAAGTGAAGAAGAACTAAAGAAGCCTCTTGATGAGAATGAAAGAGGAGAGTGAAAAAGTTGGCTTAAAGCTTAACATTCAGAAAACTAAAATCATGCCTCTGGTCTCATCACTTCATGGCAGATAGATGAGGAAAGAGTGGAAACAGTGTCAGACTTTATTTTTTTCTTGGATCCAAAATCACTGCAGGTGGTGATTGCAGCCAAGAAATTAAAAGACACTTACTCCTTGGAAGGAAAGTTATGACCAACCTAGATAGCATATTCAAAAGCAGAGACATTACTTTGTCAACAAAGTTCTGGCTAGTCAAGGCTATGGTTTTTCCAGTGGTCATGTATGGATGTGAGAGTTGGACTATAAAGAAAGCTGAGCACCAAAGAATTGATGCTTTTGAACTGTGGTGTTGGAGAAGGCTCTGGAGAGTCCCTTGGACTGCAAGGAGATCCAACCAGTCCATTCTAAAGGAGATCAGCCCTGGGATTTCTTTGGAAGGAATGATACTAAAGCGAAAACTCCAATATTTTGGCCACCTCATGCGAAGAGCTGACTCCTTTGAAAAGACCCTGATGCTGGGAATGATTGAAGGAAGAAGGAGAAGGGGCCGACAGAGGATGAGATGGTTGGATCTCATCCAACACATCACTGACTCAATGAACATGAGTTTGGGTAAACTCCGGCAGTTGGTGATGGACAGGGAGGCCTGGCATCCTGTGGTTCATGGGGGTCATAAAGAGTCAGCCACGACTGAGTGACTGAACTGAACTGAATCATATCATAGGCTTGGAACATATTGGTTCTTGCATAGAGATTACCTCCTCAGTCTTCTGAATATTCAACTATTCTTCTGAAATGAATATTTCCCTTTGGGTTTTCAGTACCCTTAGCACTCTGGCCTTTGAAAAGAAAATTTAAAAATAATAAAATTTTATTTATTCTATTATACTACCATCTCAAGATGACATCCTGTTTTTTAAATATCTTTTCCATTCTAGCAAAACTTTAAAAAAGTATTTAAAGTATTACCTCCACTTATTTGTAATTTAGTCAGTATTAAAACTACTATAATTCTAATTAAAAAAAGTATCATCTACACAAATTGTTCATCTCAAGTCAGCAATAAGATCTTATTTAACTAAATACCTTAGACATGCTTTATTATTTATCTTGATACAGCCTTGATACTTGAAACTTTTTCTTCCCGTGACTTAAATAAGAAACCAATCTCCTACTTTTCCTCTTGACTTTCTAGAAGTGTGTAATTCTTTATTCAGATGTGAAATACTTGAGTTCCTCAATACAAGTCTTCTGTTCTATCCCTTTTTCCTTACGTGATATCCCTAGGAAACCTTATTCATATCCAAGATGAAATTGCCACTTATAAAAACAAGCCATCATAACTTCCATGCCTGTGATCTATCACTTCTCTGAGCTTGAGTCTTGTATTTAATTGTTTACTTGAATTCTCCTTTTGGATCCTTAAAAAGCAGGTAAAATTCAACATGTCTAAAATTGAATTCTTGAGTTTTCCATCCAATTAATAGAGTTATTTGTATTGTTCTTAAAGTTCACTAATGGCACTGTCATCCAACTATAATGTATATAAGTTATGCAAATATAAGCATTATTCTATCCACCTATCTACCTCTCCCATAACCAGTGTATTGTATATACAACTTTGGTAGATCAGATTATAGTTCCAATTCTTCAGTCCCCTAGAATAGGGTAGTTTATTCATGCTATTTCCCATTTTATTTATAACATTTGTCTCATACTTCTCCACTCTATGGATGTGATTAATTTTTCCCTCTTGTACTTTTGTGAACACAATTAAAATAGCAAGTTCCAGGTAGCTGTACCTCTTTATCCCTAGCCTTGGAGGAAAGGCACATAGAACAGACCTGAACCCAGCCTTGTCTCTGACAAGTACAGTTGAGATATAATAAATGCTGGTTAATTTTCATGCCTACAAATCTATAATCTATGAGCATGAAAATGTTGTAAGCCAGAAAGATTGTCAAGCAGTTTTTTAAAAATAATATGCCATAGAACCTGATGATTAAGATTATTAATCTTATTAATTGTACCTCTTC
The DNA here is from genome assembly GCF_016772045.2 of Ovis aries. Classification (NCBI taxonomy): domain Eukaryota; kingdom Metazoa; phylum Chordata; class Mammalia; order Artiodactyla; family Bovidae; genus Ovis; species Ovis aries. The sequence continues at coordinate 19,895,075 of NC_056055.1, forward strand.
AATATCTCTTGAACTGATTTAATTTTCTGCATTTCTTTCCTCTAATCAATTACTATTATCTCTTAAATACTGAAATGATTTCCTAATGACTCTACCTGTGTTAATTGTCTCATCAAGTATTTTCATAACTTTGTTCCCAGCACTATCCTTTGGAGATATGAATTTGATCAAAATACCTTCATTTTCTTCCAATACTCCTTTATACTTACACACTTCAAATGGTATTTTTCTTCCTTTTAATAAAAGAGACAAAATTTTCGAAAACCTTTTATAATCAGGCTTGTTGCTTACATTTTCTTCCATGATGCCCCACCCCTTTACTTCAAACTGACTGTTTTGTTCCTTTATACTTGCATTTTACTGGCATTGGAATTGTACCATGTTGTTTCTTCTGACTGGCATATTTATCCAGTTGCTATTTTTCTAGTTAACTCTTTGCCTCTGTTCAAATTTCAAGTAAATTATCCCTTTTTCAAAAAATAATCCGTGTATTTCCTGACCAGATCAAACTATATCATACCCTCTCATTACATTTTGGCTTTATAGTACTTTTAACACTTGAAAATGTATATCTATGAATCTTATTTTTATTTCTATTTTATCTGAAAATGTAAGTCACTGAGAGCATGATTTATAGACAATGCCTGGCCAATAGGACGATGCCTGATATATAAATTTACTCACTGAATATGAAGAAGATTTTGTTTCAAACATTGCCTCCAGAATAAGTCACACCAAAACTTACTGCTAACAACTTTTGCATTGATGTCTCACTTAGCCACATCTCACTTATTTTGAACTGAGACATCTTTGTTGAAATTGTTGCTTGGTGTGCAGGCATATATAGTTGCTACATCTGATCTTGCATATATGCAATCAAAGTTTTTTCACTTTGCAAATCAGTCAATTATGTTTTATTGTTGCCTTGATTGTGTTAGATTACAGTGACTCATTTTTAAAAGAATTTTTTCTTCTTGATCTCTTAAAATGTGGCTCAGACTGAATGCTAAAATGAAGTTAAAGCCTGGATTATTCTATTTTATTTCTGTACTTGTCTATAAGCAAGCTTTAACTTCTAAAATGAGGACTTTTTAACTTTATTATTTTTGACATGTTTGAGCCTTATATAATTTCATTCGTAAGAGAAAGCAAATCAAAAAGAAATTAAGAAAATTTGTGAAGAACATGTTATTAAATGTGAATATTCACTAAGAATATATATATATATATATATAATGAAATCTATTCAATTTTTAAGAAGATACTCTGTAATTTTTTTTTTTTTTGTCTTTTCACTTGTTCAAGCAATGGTTAAACCTTCTAGAAAGGGTTAGTTCAGTTCAGTTCACTTCAGTCGCTTAGTGGTTTCCGACTCTTTGTGACCCCATGAATCACAGCATACCAGGCCTCCCTGTCCATCACCAACACCCGGAGTTCACCCAGATTCACGTCCATTGAGTCAGTGATGCCATCCAGCCATCTCATTCTCTGTTGTCCCCTTCTCCTCCTGCCTCCAATCCCTCCCAGCATCAGAGTCTTTTCTAATGAGTCAACACTTTGCATGAGGTGGCCAGAGTAATGGAGATTCAGCTTTAGCATCATTCCTTCCAAAGAAATCCCAGGGCTGATCTCCTTCAGAATGGACTGGTTGGATATCCTTGCAGTCCAAGGGACTTTCTTTTTTCTTTTTTTTTTTTTAATTTTAAAATCTTTAATTCTTACATGCGTTCCCAAACATGACCCCCCCTCCCACCTCCCTCCCCACAACATCTCTCTGGGTCATCCCCATGCACCAGCCCCAAGCATGCTGCACCCTACGTCAGACATGGACTGGCGATTCAATTCTTACATGATAGTATACACTTTCAAGAGTCTTCTCCAACACCACAGTTCAAAAGCATCAATTCTTTGGCGCTCAGCCTTCTTCACAGTCCAGCTCTCACATCCATACATGACCACAGGAAAAACCATAGCCTTGACTAGACGGACCTTAGTCGGAAAAGTAATGTCTCTGATTTTGAATATACTATCCAGGTTGGTCATAACTTTTCTTCCAAGGAGTAAGTGTCTTTTAATTTCATGGCTGCAGTCACCATCTGCAGTGATTTTGGAGCTCCAAAAAATAAAGTCTGACACTTTTTCCACTGTTTCCCCATCTATTTCCCATGAAGTCATGGGACCAGATGCCATGATCTTCGTTTTCTGAATGTTGAGCTTTAAGCCAATACTTTCACTCTCCTCTTTCACTTTCATCAAGAGGCTTTTTAGCTCCTCTTCACTTTCTGCTATAAGAGTGGTGTCATCTGCATATATGAGGTTATTGATATTTCTACAAGCAATCTTGATTCCAGCTTGTGCTTCTTCCAGCCCAGCGTTTCTCATGAAGTGCTCTGCATATAAGTTAAATAAGCAGGGTGACACTATATAGCCTTGACATACTCCTTTTCCTATTTGGAACCAGTCTGTTGTTCCATGTCCAGTTCTAACTGTTGCTTCCTGATCTGCATACAGATTTCTCAAGAGGCAGGTCAGGCGGTCTGGTATTCCCATCTCTTTAAGAATTTTCCACAGTTTATTGTGGTCCACACACTGAAAGGCTTTGGCATAGTCAGTAAAGCAGAAATAGATGTTTTTTCTGGAACTCTCTTGCTTTTTCCATGATCCAGCGGATGTTGGCAATTTGATCTCTGGTTCCTCTGCCTTTTCTAAAACCAGCTTGAACATCAGGAAGTTGACGGTTCACGTATTGCTGAAGTCTGGCTTGGAGAATTTTGAGCATTACTTTACTAGCATGTGAGATGAGTGCGCTTGTGTGGTAGTTTGAACATTCTTTGGCATTGCCTTTCTTTGGAATTGGAATGAAAACTGACCTTTTCCAGTCCTGTGGCCACTGCTGAGTTTTCCAAATTTGTTGGCATATTGAGTGCAGCACTTTCACATCATCATCTTTCAGGAATTGAAATAGCTCACCTAGAGTTCCATCACCTCCACTAGCTTTGTTCGTAGTGATGCTTTCTAAGGCTCACTTGACTTCACATTCCAGGATGTCTGGCTCTAGATGAGTAATCACACCATCGTGGTTATCTGGGTCGTGAAGATCTTTTTTGTACAGTTCTTCTGTTTATTCTTGCCACCTCTTCTTAATATCTTCTGCTTCTGTTAGGTCCATACCACTTCTGTCCTTTATCAAGCCCATCTTTGCATGGAATGTTCCCTTGGTATCTCTAATTTTCTTGAAGAGATCTCTAGTCTTTCCCATTCTGTTGTTTTCCTCTATTTCTTTGCATTGATTGCTGAAGAAGGCTTTCTTATCTCTTCTTGCTATTCTTTGGAACTCTGCATTCAGAAGCTTATATCTTTTCCTTTCTCCTTTGCTTTTCACTTCTCTTCTTTTCACAGCTATTTGTAAGGCCACCCCAGACAGCCATTTTGCTTTTTTGCATTTCTTTTCCATGGGGACGGTCTTGATCTCTGCCTCCTGTACAATGTCACGAACCTCATTCCATAGTTCATCAGGCACTCTATCTATTAGATCTAGGCCCTTAAGTCTATTTCTCACTTACACTGTAGAATCATAAGTGATTTGATCTAGGTCATACTTGAATGTTCTAGCAGTTTTCCCTACTTTCTTCAATTTAAGTCTGTATTTGGTAATAAGGAGTTCATGATCTGAGCCACAGTCAGCTCCTGGTCTTGTTTTTGTTGACTATATAGAGCTTCTCCATCTTTGGCTACAAAGAATAGAATCATCTGATTTTAGTGTTGACTATCTGGTGATGTCCCTGTATAGAGTCTTCTTTTGTGTTGTTGGAAGAGGGTGTTTGCTATGACCAGTGCATTTTCTTGACAAAACTCTATTAGTCTTTGCCCTGCTTCATTCCGCATTCCAAGAGCAAATTTGCCTGTTACTCCATGTGTTTCTTGACTTCCTACTTTTGCATTCCAGTCCTCTATAATGAAAAGGACACCTTTTTCAGTGTTAGTTCTAAAAGGTCTTGTAGGTCTTCATAGTACTATAAGCCATTTAGCTTTGACTGTCATTTAAAATTATTTTTTAGTTCCCAACCAAAATTATTGTCCATTTTTTTCAGATAAGAGGTTCAAAATTTAGCTCACTTGAGCATAAGAGTCCATCTCCTCATTCTTGCAAACTTGAAAAATCAGTGTTGTTATAAACTATAGGATAGGGAATATCATGCATGGCATAAGATGTGTCATTAAAACCAGAAGAAGAAAGAGGAATTCCATTTTTTTCTGATCCAAAAGAATGGACTAGAATCAAAGGAAATAGAACATGGGCAAAGAAATAGAGCATGGATATACCCACCTCTTTAAGCCAAAGTCCAACATGGGAAATATATTAGAAACTGAGGAGAAAACTGAAAGTAGAACAGATTTTCACCTGTTCCTGTTTGGAACCCTAAGAAGAAAATCATTATACAAGGAAATCTCTTGTCTACATAATATTGGTGAAGAGTCATAAGACAGCAACAGCAGAGGAGGAAAGCTAGATTATCAGTGTTGCTTTTTGGTGTTTAGGAGATCAAAACATCTCTTTGCACTCCAGTGAGAGGAAAGAGAGGTGCAAAGAAGGCTATTAGACAGTCAAAGGTGTAGTGTACATCCCTTTCAGTCTTAAAATTTTTAGTGTTAAAATCATGTTTATAACCTGAGAACACTTATTATTAGCAATAGACCTGATAAATAATTTGAGTAGTTTGCATTTAAAATGTAGTAAGACTTCCAGTTTCAGCCTGCCACATAAATAACATAGACTTCATTACTTCCTTCCTCACAAGAAAACCTGAACAAACTGAAAATCAAAAACTCTTTTTTGATCCATCACATAATTAAAGTCACAAAGAAAATCACTAACACCCTAAACTAAAAAGATAGATGAATACAGAGAACCATGTCTTAAGCTGAGCAGCTGCTGGAGCCAAAAACTTATAGGAGAACTTAAAGATAATTTCTAATTGCTGGAAACTGAGCCCTGTCAAGCTTGAGAGAGGAAACACCTGAAAGCCCAACTTTAGGAGGAATTCAATACTATTCATGAGTTTTACTTCTAGAGCCCCACCAGGTTCTCAGAGTGAAGACTGGAGAAAAATCCTCTCTACCCTCCAAGAAAAGGAGGAGGAAAGTAACTTTTTGAAATATGCTCAGATACTTCTGTCTCCTAAACACCCAAAGGCTGCCATTAGAAGAAACTGTGTTAACAGGGCCCAGCTATCTCGGGAGAAAGGAAATGTCTGACTACAGCCTCCTTTCACTTTAAATATACGGAAGGAGAAAACCCAGCTCCAACTTTACCAAGCTTTCTGATTTCAACTAAATGGAGGAAAAAAAAAAAAAACCCACAAAACAAAACTGAGAAGCATTTGTGAAGGTCCATATCCTGGTCCATAGAATTACTAGAAGACTAAGATTTAATTATAGAATTTTAGAATGCTTCACCTGTTCCATTCCTTACCATCACATTAATAATGTTTCTTTAGGGTTAGAAAGGAAATAACTGCAAAGCTCAGACCTTATTTAATAAAGAGTCTCTTGAGAAACCAAAGACCATAAGGGAGACATAAACTAGAGAAATTTTAGAATTTGATGCTATATCTAAAACAAACACTAGCCACAGCCTAAGTTCTAGGCAAACAAGCATAAAATATCACAGTGAAGACCTGTTTATATGCATTGAGTGCATGCTCAGTTGTGTCAGAATTTTTGTGACTCCATGGACGGCAGCCTACCAGTCTCCTCTGTTAATGGAATTTTCCAGGCAAGAATACTAGAGTGGGTTGCCATTTCCTACTCCAGGGGATCTTCCCAACCCAGGGCTCAAAGCAGTATCTCTTACTTCTCCTGTGGTGGCAGGCAGATTCCTTTCCATTGAGCTAACTGGGAAGCCCATAAAGACCTGCTTACCTCAGGTTTGTTTTTTTTTTTTTTAAACCAGTGTATCATGTTGAACTTTCAGTGGAAAATCACAAGACATAATGAAAGACAAAAACAGTCTGAAAAAACGAGATACAGCACTGAATATATATATATATATATATATATATATAAAATATATGTATATATGTGTGTGTATATATATGTGTGTGTATATATATATATATATATATATATATATATATATATATATATATAAAACAGAGATTTTGGAATTATCACAAAAGAATTTAAAGCAACTATGATACAGAGGATGAGGTGGTTGGATGGCATCACTGACTCAGCGGACATGCTGCTGTTGCTGCTGCTGCTGCTGCTGCTGCTGCTAAGTCGCTTCAGTCATGTCCAACTCTGTGCGGCCCCATAGATGGCAGCCCAACAGGCTCTGCCATCCCTGGAACTCTCCAGGCAAGAACACTGGAGTGGGTTGCCATTGCCTTCTTTAATGCATGAAAGTGAAAAGTGAAAGCGAAATCGCTCAGTCATGTCCAACTCTGTGTGGCCCCATAGACGGCAGCCCAACAGGCTCTGCCGTCCCTGGGATTCTCGAGGCAAGAACACTGGAGTGGGTTGCCATTGCCTTCTCTGTTGGACATGAGTTTGAGCAAACTCCAGGAGACAGTGAAGGACAGTAAAGTCTGGCATGCTGCAGTCCATGGGGTTACAAAATTTGATATGACTTAGTGACTAAGCAAATGATTAACAGGTAAAGAACTATAATGAAAAATGTAGATTTAGAAGAACACATAGGCAATGTAAGCAGAGAGAGGAAGACTCTAAGGAAAGAATCAAATTGTAATTCTAACCAGTGACATAAATGAAAAATGCCTTTGATGGTTTCATCAATAGACTGGACACAACCGAGACTCAGAGAGCTTGAAGACAGGTCAACAGAACTTTCATACTGAAAAGAGAAGTGAAAAAGTATAAGAAAAGCAACAGAATGTTCAGGAGCTGTGAGGTAGTTACAAACTGTTCCATGGGCATAGAGAAAACACAACAAGAAAGAAACAGAAGAAGTATTTGAACTTGTAATAGCTGACATAATTTTTAATTTTCTTCCAAATATATGACAGACAACAAAACCCCAGATTCAAGAAGCTGACAGATCACAGACTAAGGTAAATGTAAAACAAAAACAAAAACAAAAAAACACCTAAAAGTAGGCATATCATATTCTAACTGTAGATAATCAAAGATAGAAAAGTTGAAAAAAAAAAAAAAAAACACAACAGTGAAAAAAAAAAACACCTTATCCTATAGAGAAACAGAGAAAAGAATTAGGCCAAATTTCTCATACAAGCAAAGAATGAGTGGAGTGCAACATTTAAATACTGAAAGAAAAATTAACCTAGAATTCTCAATGAAATTCTACTTTGAAAGTGAAGAAAAAATAAAGACTACATCAGAAAAATAAAAATTAATAGAATTAGTTTTTGGTAGACTTGCCTTCTAAGAAATAATAAAAGCTTACTGAAAAAGAAAATTACATAGTTCAGAAACTCAAAGCTACATGAAGAAAAGTGTTAGAGAAGGAATATATAAAGGTAAAATAAAATATTTTCTGATTCTTAATTGATATACAATTAAATTTGTTCAAGTTAATAATAGCAACTTGGGTTTTTATAACCTATAAAAAGTGAAATGTGTGAAAATACTGTTATAAAGTATCAAGATAAATCAGAAATGCTTTTAAGGTTCCTGCATTAATGTGAAGTGATATTATTTGAAATAGACTCAGATTTATTTTAAGTGTATATTACAACTCTATGACACCACTAAGGGAAAAAGAGAAAAAAAATATGTGCTAACAAAGGAGAATCTCTTCATTGAAAAAGCAAGAGAGTGTCAGGAAAAAATATCTACTTTTGCCTTATCGACTTTATTGCGTCCAACTCTTCATGACCCTACGGACTGCAGCAAGCCAGGCTTCCCTGTCCATCACCAACTCCCTTGGTGATGCCATCCAACCATCTCATCCTCTGTCATTCCCTTCTCCTCCCACCTTCAATTTTTCCCAGCATCAGGGTCTTTTCCATTGAGTCAGTTCTTTGCATTAGTTGGCCAAAGTATTGGAGTTTCAGCTTCAGCATCAGTTGTTCCAGTGAAAATTCAGGACTGATTTCCTTTAGGATGGACTGGTTGGATCTCCTTGCAGTCCAAGGGACTCTCAAGAGTCTTCTCCAACACTGTAATTCAAAAGCGTCAATTAGTTGGTGCTCAGCTTTCTTTATAGTCCAACACTCACATCCATACATGACTACTGGCAGAACTATAGCTTTGACTAGATGGACCTTTGTTCGTAAAGTAATGTCTTTGCTTTTAATATGCTGTCTAAGTTGGCCATAGCTTTTCTTCCAAGGAGCAAATGTCTTTTAGTTTCATGGCTGCAGTCACCATCTGTAGTGATTTTGGAGCCCAAGGAAGGAAAGTTTGTCACTGTTTCCATTGTTTCCCCATCTATTTGCCAAGAAGTGATGGGACTGGTCACCCTGCTTATTTAACTTACATGCTGAGTACATCATGAGAAATTCCAGGCTGTAGAAACACAAGCTGGAATCAAGATTGCTGAGAGAAATATCAATAACCTCAAATACGCAGATGACACCATCCTTAAGGCAGAAAGTGAAGAGCAACTAAAGTGCCTCTTGATGAAAATGAAAGACTGTGAAAAAGCTGGTTTAAAACTCAACATTCAAAAACTAATATCATGGCATCTGATCCCAGTCAGTCTCAGTCAGACATGACTGAGCAACTGAACTGAACTGAATGTTGGGCTTCCCTGATGACTCGGACAGTAAAAATTTGTCTGCAATACAGGAGCTCTGGGTTCAAACCCTGGGACAGAAACATCTCCTGGAGAAGGGAATGTCAGCGAAATCCAGCATTCTTGCCTGGAAAAGCCCATGTCCATGAGGTTGCAAAGAGTCAGACATGACTGAGCGACTATCACATTTTTCTTTCACCAATATTAATTACTCTAGGAAACTTAGATTTTAAGACTTTAGTAGAAAACATAGTCCAGTTCTCCTGAGGTGCTCACTTCACATGAGAAACATAAAGCCTGATGTTGTTATTTTGCCTGCCTTTTTTTTTTTTTTTCCTGATGATCGGCAGGAGTTCTCCCAGTTAATGACAGACTTCCTTCCTGCAGAACACTTTTATGTTGATGAAATATTTTAGTCAGTAGCAGTAGCAGACTTTCTTCCAGAAAGTCCTTTCAGGTTCTTACTATGTTTTATGTCTCAGAATTTCCAGGGAAGAGAGAAGCTCTTTTATGTATTGAATATGATTATGAGGAAGTGAAAATGAAAGTCACTCAGTTGTGTCTGTTTCTTTGCAACCTCATGGACTATACAGGAATTCTCCAGTATTCTGGAGTGGATAGCCTTTCCTTTCTCCAGGGGATCTTCCCAAACCAGGGGTCGAACCCAGGTCTCCCACATTGCAGGTGGATGCCTTACCAGCTGAGCAACAAGGGAAGCCCATGTGAAGACTCATCATGGTCTCAGACCCAAATTCATAAGCCTGTCATGCACAAATATAAAAGGTGACCTTCCAAGTTTTAATTTTTTTAAATTTATTGAGGTATAGTTGATGTGCAACGTAAGTTTCAAATGTATAATATGGTGATTCAAATTTTTAGAGATTATATTGGCTATGGAGTATAATATATTTTATAACTATAAAATATTGGCAATATTCTCCTGTGTTATGTAATATATCCTGTAGCTCATTTATTTTATGTATAGTAGTTTGTACCTTTTAACCTCCTACTCCTAACTTGCCCTTCCCTGCTTCCTTCTCCCCACTGATAGCCACTAGTTTGTTCTCTTTATCTGTGAGCCTCTTTTTCCTTTATTCATTACTTTTATATTTTAGATTTCATATGTATGAAATATCACACAGTATTTGTCCTCCTCTGTCTGACTTGTTTCACTAAGCAAAATACCCTCCAAATGCATCAGTGTTGTTGCAAATGGGAAAATTTCATTCTTTTTTTATTTTTATGGCTCTGTGGTATTCCATTGAGTGTATTTAATGTATCTATGCATTCATCTCTTAATGAACACTTAGGTTGCTCCTATATATTGGCACTTGTGAATGATGCTGCTGTGAGCATCAGGGTAAATATATCTTTTCAAATTAGTGTTTTCATTTCTCCAGATATATACCCAATAGTGGAATTGTGGTTTTAATTTGCACTTCTCTTGTTATTAAAGATGTTGAGCATTTTTGTGTTTTTTGTTTGTTTGTTTGTTTCATTTGCTTGTTGGCAGTCTGTATGTCCTATTTTGAAAACTGTCTATTCAGGTCTTCTCGTTTTTATTAGGTTGTTTGTTTTTTTGATGTTGAGTTGCATGAGATGTTTATATATGGATGTTAACACCTTATTGCTCTATTATTTCATATCATTTGCAAATATTTTCTCTTACTAAGCAGACTATCTTTCATTTTGTTGATGATTTCCTTTACTGTGCAAAAGCTTTTAAGTTTAATTAGGACCTGTTTGTTTTTGCTTTTATTCTTTAGCTTTGGGAGACAAATCAAAGAAAATAATGCTATGGATTTTGTCAAAGAGGGTTCTGTCAGTTCTTCTAAGAACTTTATGGTTTCTAGCCCTACATTTAGGTCCTTAATCCATCTTCAATTTAAGTCTGAATTTGGCAATAAAGAGTTCATGATCTGAGCCACAGTCAGCTCCCGGTCTTGTTTTTGTTGACTATATAGAGCTTCTCCATCTTTGGCTGCAAATAATATAACCAATCTGATTTTGGTGTTGACCATCTGGTGATGTCCATGTGTAGAGTTTACATTCCACTCTGAAGACACACAGGATTTCTGAGCTATTACAGGTTTCCCAGACACTTTCTAAGCTGGTAGAGGTTTTTATTTTTTGTTTATTTATTTAAAATCATTTCTTTACAAAGTCAGGTCAGCCTTTTTGAAAGGTGCCAGTTGTGGATCTTTAGTTCCATCAATATGCCTTATTGAGTTTAATTTCATCATTTCTATGTTCTAATGGGGATTATGGTCTATCGTCTAGTGTCATTGTTTGAGCTTCCTGGGACACCATAGAGTCAAATGGTAAGCTAACACTGACTTTAAGCTCTCTCCATTTATGGTAACTTGAGATATCCTTTCCTTACTTTTCTCCCAAATCTAACTGTGAATAAATGTTTTAAATTTAATTTGTGATTTAAATGTGTTTGTGTGTGTGTGTGTGTGTGTGTGTGTGTGTGTGTGTGTGTGTGTGTTTACAGGGAGGATAGTAGGAGAAAAGGGGAAGGATGTCTAAAACATCTTGACAGGTCATAGAGTTAGAAGGAACTCTAAGCCATTTCCTGTAATGTTGTTGTTATTCAGTTGCTCAGTTGTGCCCCACTGTTTGTGCCATCCTGGACTGAAGCACGCCAGGCCTCCCTGTCCTTCACTATCTCCTAGAGTTTTCTCAAGTTTATGTCCGTTGAGTTGGTGATGCCATTCAAACATCTCATCCTCTATCACCCCCTTATCCTCCTGCCATGTATCTTTTCCAGCTTCAGAGTCTTATCCAATGAGTCGAATCTTCAATTCAGGTGGCAAAATTTTGGAGCTTCAGCTTCAGCATCAGTCCTTCCAATAAATATTCAGTGTTGACTTCCTTTAGAATTGTCTGGTTTAATCTCCTTGCTGTCCAAATGACTCTCAAGAGTCATCTCTGCAAATCAATCAATGTAATTCACCACATTAACAAATTGAAAAATAAAAACCATATGATTATCTCAATAGATGCAGAGAAGGCCTTTGACAAAATTCAACATCCATTTATGATAAAAACTCTACAGAAAGCAGGAATAGAAGGAACATACCTCAACATAATAAAAGCTATCTATGACAAACCCACAGCAAACGTTATCCTCAATGGTGAAAAATTGAAAGCATTTCCCCTAAAGTCAGGAACAAGACAAGGGTGTCCACTTTCACCGCTACTATTTAACATAGTTCTGGAAGTTTTGGCCACAGCAATCAGAGCAGAAAAAGAAATAAAAGGAATCCAAATTGGAAAAGAAGAAGTAAAACTATCACTGTTTGCAGATGACATGATCCTCTACATGGAAAACCCTAAAGACTCCACCAGAAAATTACTAGAGCTCATCAATGAATATAGTAAAGTTGTAGGATATAAAATCAACACACAGAAATCCCTTGCATTCCTATACACGAATAATGAGAAAGTAGAAAAAGAAATTAAGGAAACAATTCCATTCACCATTGCAACGAAAAGAATAAAATACTTAGGAATATATCTGCCTAAAGAAACTAAAGACCTATATATAGAAAACTATAAAACACTGATGAAAGAAATCAAAGAGGACACTAATAGATGGAGAAATATACCATGTTCATGGATCGGAAGAATCAATATAGTGAAAATGAGTATACTACCCAAAGCAATTTACAAATTCAATGCAATCCCTGTCAAGCTACCAGCCACATTTTTCACAGAACTAGAACAAATAATTTCAAGATTTGTATGGAAATACAAAAAACCTCGAATAGCCAAAGCAATCTTGAGAAAGAAGATTGGAACGGGAGGAATCAACTTGCCTGACTTCAGGCTCTACTACAAAGCCACAGTCATCAAGACAGTATGGTACTGGCACAAAGACAGACATATAGATCAATGGAACAAAATAGAAAGCCCAGAGATAAATCCACACACATATGGACACCTTATCTTAGACAAAGGGGCAAGAATATACAATGGAGTAAAGACAATCTCTTTAACAAGTGGTGCTGGGAAAACTGGTCAACCACTTGTAAAAGAATGAAACTAGATCACTTTCTAACACCATACACAAAAATAAACTCAAAATGGATTAAAGATCTAAATGTAAGATCAGAAACTATAAAACTCCTAGAGGAGAATATTGGCAAAACACTCTCAGAAATAAATCACAGCAGGATCCTCTATGATCCACCTCCCAGAATTCTGGAAATCAAAGCAAAAATAAACAAATGGGATCTAATTAAAATTAAAAGCTTCTGCACAACAAAGGAAAATATAAGCAAGATGAAAAGACAGCCTTCTGAATGGGAGAAAATAATAGCAAATGAAGCAACTGACAAACAACTAATCTCAAAAATATACAAGCAACTTATGCAGCTCAATTCCAGAAAAATAAACGACCCAATCAAAAAATGGGCCAAAGAACTAAATAGACATTTCTCCAAAGAAGACATATGGATGGCTAACAAACACATGAAAAGATGCTCAACATCACTCATTATTAGAGAAATGCAAATCAAAACCACAATGAGGTACCACTTCACACCAGTCAGAATGGCTGCGATCCAAAAATCTGCAAGCAATAAATGCTGGAGAGGGTGTGGAGAAAAGGGAACCCTCCTACACTGTTGGTGGGAATGCAAACTAGTACAGCCACTATGGAGAACAGTGTGGAGATTCCTTAAAAAATTGCAAATAGAACTACCTTATGACCCAGCAATCCCACTTCTGGGCATACACACCGAGGAAACCAGAATTGAAAGAGACACATGTTCCCCAATGTTCATCGCAGCACTGTTTATAATAGCCAGGACATGGAAACAACCTAGATGTCCATCAGCAGATGAATGGATAAGAAAGCTGTGGTACATATACACAATGGAGTATTACTCAGCCATTAAAAAGAATTCATTTGAATCAGTTCTGATGAGATGGATGAAACTGGAGCCAATTATACAGAGTGAAGTAAGCCAGAAAGAAAGACACCAATACAGTATACTAACATATATATATGGAATTTAGGAAGATGGCAATGACGACCCTGTATGCAAGACAGGAAAAAAGACACAGATGTGTATAACGGACTTTTGGACTCAGAGGGAGAGGGAGAGGGTGGGATGATTTGGGAGAATGGGAATTCTAACATATATACTATCATGTAAGAATTGAATCGCCAGTCCATGTCTGACGTAGGGTGCAGCATGCTTGGGGCCGGTGCATGGGGATGACCCAGAGAGATGTTGTGGGGAGGGAGGTGGGAGGGGGGGGTTCATGTTTGGGAACGCATGTAAGAATTAAAGATTTTAAAATTAAAAAAAAAATTAAAAAAATTTAAAAAAAAAGAGTCATTTCCAGCACCATAATTTCAAAGCATCAGTTCTTCAGTACTAAGCTTTCTTCATGGTACAATTCTCTCATCTGTACATGACAACTGGGAAAACCATAGCTTTGATTATATGGACCTTTGTTGGCAAAGTGATATCTCTGCTTTTAATATACTGTCTAGATTTATCAAAGCTTTACTTTCAAAGAGTAAGCATCTTTTAATTTCATGGCTGCAATCACTGTCTGCAGTGATTTTGGAACACAAGGAAATTAAAATCTGTAACTGTTTTCACTTTTTCACCACCTACTTGCCATGAAGTGATGGGACCAGATGCCATAATCTTAATTTTTTGAATGTTGAATTTAAGCCAGCTTTTCCACTATCCTTTTTCACCTTCATCAAGAGGCTCTCTAGTTCCTCTTCACCTTCTGCCATTAGAGTGGTATTATCTGCATATCTGAGATTGTGAAAATCTCTCCTGGCAATCTTGATTCCAGCTTGTGATTCATCCAGCCCAGCATTTTTCATGATGTACTCTGCATATAAGTTAAATAAGCAGGGTGACAATATACAGATTTGATATACTCCTTTCCCAATTTGGAACCAGTCCATTCTTCCATGTCCAGTTCTAATTGTTGCTTCTTGACTTACATACAGGTTTCTCAGTAGGTAGATAAGGTGGTCTGTATTCCCATCTTGTGAAGTATTTTCCATAGTTTATTGTGATTCACACAGTCAAAGGCTTTGGCATAGTCAATGAGGCAGAATTAGATCGATTTCTGGAATCTCCTTGCTTTTTCTATTATCCAACAGATGTTGGCAATTTAATCTCTTATTCCTCTCCTTTTACTAAATTCAGCTTGTGCATCTGGAAGTTCTCTGTTCATGAAGACACCTAGCTTGAAGAATTTTTAGTATTACCTTTCTAGCATTTTCTGTATAACATGAGATAAAGCTTTAGAACTCCTGTGGAGGGGACTGGTTCTTGATACTTATGGAATACGTGAAGGTCTGTTAAGCAAAAAAAAAACCAGAAACTATTATTAAAAGGGGATGAAGGAGTGTGCTTGTAAGGATTTAAAATGTTTTGTGTAATAATGAAATTGCTTGAATATGGTGTGTTGGTGTTCTTTACATACTATGTACATTTCCTCAGAAGTAATACTTCCTCAATAGCATAGACTTTAGGTTGTTCTGTGCCTGTAAAGTCATATTTATTTTTCTGGAGAAGTATTTGCTTTGTGTCGTTTTGTTTATGAACACTTTCAAAAGACTGCAGGATAGTGCAGCAGGTCTTATTTCTGAGAGAATCAAGTTGGAAAGATTTATTAAAGTATCTGGATAGAACTTAATAAGTCTGTCTTGGATTTAACAGATAGTTTTCTGAATTTTATTTTACATGGATTTTTGAATAATGGGACATGTACCTGGGGTTTCCCAGTCAATAATTTGGAAAGAGTTTTAGATAGACACTATTATCTTGTCCTTCAAAAAAAAAAAAAAAAAACCTGATTACATGTAGTTTATCTCCTTGGATCTTCTTGCTAATTTAGAAACTAGATCATTACAGGAAAAAAAAATCATTATTTCAAATATTTTTGAGATAGGATATATGATCTTGGAAGTTGCTCAGTCTTTTGAGTTGAGACGTAACTCTTTTCCCTTCTAAGGGTTCATTCTCTGAACTGGATTCTGAGCATATTATATATGCTCAAGAGCACCCTGAGGTGAATCTGAATTTTGACACAGGAAGAGTGGCAGGAAGAGAGGAAACTTTCTGACTTGTTAGAAAGGCATCTAGGAAAATCTTCCTGCTCAAAGCCTGGTAAGGAAATCCGCAGCATCACTAGGAACATGTGACCTACCTCAGACTTACTACACAGTCTCCATCTAGATAAGTTTCCCAGATGATTTATAATGAACATTCCAGTTTAAGAAGCCCTGTGGTTAATGAATTGAACAAGATGTGTCAGAGCTACATATTTTAATTTCTGTCATATCTGTTTGCTAATTTTAATTATTTGTATAATCTATTTAATACTATCCATTTATTATCCTCGAATCCTTAGTAAAGAGCTATTAAACTACTTCAATCTAGTCTGTTTGCAGAAGCAAGTTAAGTCATGCATGTGCATCTGCTTTGGGTCAAGAGTGACAAGATAGAAATAAGTGCCCTCAGAGGTCACTGTGATAAGAAACATGAACTTTAACACTTTAAGTGTTAAGTACTCCAAAATGCAGAAGATACTGAGAGGCTGCACGGTTAGTAGCCTATAGATAAAATAGCTCTTGAGATTCACAGGTAGTGGCACAGACAAGATCTGATTTGACTCTACACTGTGTCAGTGGTTGGGACTGGATAAATATTTGTTGAATTAAGTTGAATATAGTGAATAAAAGCTTCTTGTCATGTGGATTATTTCATTATTTATTCATCAATGTAATTATGTTAAGCCACCTCTTTGAATCTTCTGCAAATTAATCTTCATTCTGCCCTCTAAAACTTTATACAATGAGCTTATGTTCTTATATAAAAGCAGCCCTTCAGTATTTGAAGCTCTCTGTTATTATATTCCAAGCTCAAGTACCCAACACTTTATCTCTTCTACAGGCTAACCACACACACATTTTTTCAAATATCTTCCCTTGAATTCATTTATCCAGACCCTTTATCATTGTGACCACAGTACTCTTATCAAGCATTAATGTTTTTTTGTCTCTTTTGAGAAAGAGATACAAGAGTTAGATAGGCAAGGGAGAGACTGTTTTCCTCTTCATATCCAAAGTATATTCTGAGGATATCAGAGTTCTAAAGAGTTGAAAGAATTAAGCTGAAGAAAACTCATATGAAGTGTTTGAATAGACAAAAATCAATGACTGCTGGTTAAATGAGAGGCACATAGAAAATACACTGTAAAATGAATTAAATGGTAATTGAAAATACCTACAGAAAATCTGATTAGAATCTGGGGAATCTCAAAGGTAGCTAGATAATAAGAAATGCATTTCCAAAGCCCATTTAATTCTGTCAGTGTATCTTAGTCAGTAAATTTGCAGTTAGTTTCATTAAATGAATTAATTTAAATACATCAAACTTTTCATATTAAAGGTAGTGTTGCAGGAAACTTTTGCATGCACTTGGAGTTATTTCCCAAGTGGCTCTACAGGGATAGGTTGTTTTAACTAATTTTTAGAAGTTTAAAAATATTTTATTAAACTCAGTCTGCCATACTTTGCAAAATTTATAAACTTAGAATGCCATTTATTTTACATGAATTCAAGTTATAAACTTATAGATGGTTCAGGTATAGTATACTTTCTCCTATACTCTAGGAGAGTATTCCAAAATATTATCTTGAAGTTTCAAGTTATTGGGGATTATATCATTGTAGTCTGTCAAAAGGAAGAATCAGTTTTTGTAAAATATAAGTTCAGGTGTGTATATAAATAAATAGAAAGAACTTTTAAAATATTTAGGCATGAAATAAGAAAGTCAAGGATTGGAGAAGTAGCTGAGAACTTCCAATATATTGGGTTGGTCATAAAGTTCATTTGAATTTTTCTGCAACATCTTACTTTTTGATCAATCCTGTACTTGGATATAATCTAAAATAAAGAAACCAATATATGTTAGTAAATCTACTTTTATATGCTCAGTGAGAATATTATTAGGACTCAAATGATCACAAAATGAAATAATTATTTCCAACATAATGAAATTAAAGCTTATGATGTAATAATATACCCTCAAGGACAGGGACAAAAAGAGCAGAATAAACTGAGAATCAGAGACCCATGAGAAAGAATCAAAATTATAATCTTAAGAAACAACATAAAGCAATGTAATAATAACATATAAGGTTCAAGAAGACAGTTTTTATCAGTGGTCATTTTAGATGGATTTGGATAGCTGGAAATCTATTATTAATAGTGAAGACTCAAAGAATGAAAAATAAAATCTTAGAGTAACATATGGATTAATATCTATAGTTGAATTGTGATCAGGGTTAGTAGCCAGGAAATCAGGGTTTACAGAGCAATATATAGAGATTAACATTTAGGCTCTAAATATGGGCACACCTGATTTAGTTGTGAGCTGTGCCTTTAGAGAATACAGGCATGTAGATTAAATAAATTAATGATTTTGCTTAAATAGTATCACACTGTTCCTGTCCTTGTATAGAAGAGGAAGATAAGGCATATAGAACAATGAGGATGCTACCTATGTTAAATAAATTGCTACAGATTTTAATTGCAATAAGTATAGAAAGAGATCAAAGTAAGCAATTGCTACTGGAAAAAGATAAAAATTGACTTGGTCATTCAGGGATCTTTGAAGAATGCACTGTCAAGCTGTGTCTCTGTGTGTTTGTTCTAAATAGCTCTGGTATAAATCTTAGCTTGGCCTTCTAAATACCTGTGTGGCCTACGACATGTTACTTAATTTCTCTGTACAATTGCAGAATAAGAATAAGAGTATAAGTTGTTCTGTCATTATGTTGTAGCTTTCTCATTTCTTTCACTAAAGAATTAAAATATTATATGGAAATAAACTTGAAAATGTTTTTTTATTTTTTAATATGTTGATATGTTCTACTATACAGCTGCTTTCAAGCCATAGTCTTTAATTAGTTCTGTAATGACATCAGAGTGCTTCCTTGGTGTCTCAGTGGCAAAGAATCTGCCTGCCAACATAGGAGATGCAGGTCCAATCCCTGGATCTGGAACATCCCTTTGGAGAAGAAAATGACAACCCACTGCAGTATTTTTGCCTGAGAAATCCCATGGACAGAGGAGCCTGCAGGCTACAGTCCATGGGGTCAGAAAAGAGTAGGACATGACTTAGCAACTAAACAACAAATTATATCAGAGGGGATATGATGTAATGTGTACAGGGAGCTATAAAAATGAAACACTGTGTTAATCTTCATCTTGAAACTCTCAATCTCTTATGAATCATATTGTCGTCTGTAGTGTCCTATGAAGTCAAGAACTGAATTCCACAGTAAGAGACAATAACTTGAAGAGACTTGCTAAAGGTCACTGAAGACTAAGGCTTTTAGCATCCAAGAAGCTAGGATTAAAAAAAAATAATGGATACAGAGGACTACTTTGAACTCAGATTAAGTATGGTTTATTCTTTCGGAAGAATGTTGTATAATTATGGGCCTGAGATAGAATACAAACATATGTTTGAGCATGAAATAGACTGCAGAGCAAGATGTTAGGTTACTGGTTGAGAGAAAATGATGTGATGAATCAGGATATGGTGTGTATTTGAGTGTGTGAGTGAGAGTGAGAGAATAATATTTTCTATGATTGTGTCAAATTATTACATTCTGTAGAAAGAATGATTCCGTGTCAACCAGAGCCAATAGGAACAACTTAAATCCCACAAAAGTATTAGTGTAAGTAATAATTAAAGTTTTGTTTTTACTTATCTGGGAAATTCCGAGGCTTCAAGCTTGGAAATAGCTAGCATAGAGATAATTTTTTTTAAAAGGTAAAATATCAATAAGCCCAGGTATTATATAGTACTGGAGAGTCTAAAGGTGGCAGTGTAATAGGACAGTAGCTAAGATGAGTGTGAAAACAGAAGCCAGATACATTTAGAAGTACAAAAGTCTATAAGCAATAAATGCTGAAGAGGGTGTAGAGAAAAGGGAACCCTCTTACACTGTTGGTGGGAATGCAAACTAGTACAGCCACTATGGAGAACAGTGTGGAGATTCCTTAAAAAACTGGAAATAGAACTGCCTTATAACCCAGCAATCCCACTGCTGGGCATACACACCGAGGAAACCAGAATTGAAAGAGACCCGTGTATCCAATATGTTCACCGTAGCACTGCTTATAATAGCCAGGACATGGGAGCAACCTAGATGTCCATCAGCAGATGAATGGATAAGAAAGCTGTGGTACATATACACAATGGAGTATTACTCAGCCATTATAAAGAATACATTTGAATCAGTTCTAATGAGGTGGATGAAACGGGAGCCTATTATACAGAGTGAAGTAAGCCAGAAAGAAAAACACCAATACAGTATACTAACGCATATATATGGAATTCAGAAAGACGGTAATGAGAACCCTGTATGCGAGACAGCAAAAGAGACACAGATGTATAGAACAGTCTTTTGGACTCTGTGGGAGAGGGCGAGGGTGGGATGATTTGGGAGAATGGCATTGAAACGTGTATAATATCATATATGAAATGAATCACCAGTCCAGGTTCAGTGCATGATACTGGATGCTTGGGGCTGGTGCACTGAGACCACCCAGAGGGATGGTATGAGGAGGGAGGTGGGAAGGGGGTTCAGTATGGGGAACATGTGTATACCTGTGGCGGATGCATGTTGATGTATGGCAAAACCAATACAATATTGTAAAGTAATTAACCTCCAATTAAAATAAATAAATTTATACTAAAAAAAAAAAAGAAGTACAAATTTGGAAAGACATATCTTCCCTGGTGGCTCAGTGGTAAAGAATTTCCTGCAATGTGGGAGACATAGGTTAGATCCTTGGGTGGGGAAGATTCCCTGGAGAAGGAAATGGCAACCCACTCCGTATTACTACCTGGAGAATCCCATGGATAGAGAAGCCTGGTGGGATACCGTCCATAGAGTCACACAGAGCTGGATATGACTGAAGCTACCTAGCACGCACACATGTGCATCACAACATAGAAATTCTTTCATGAGAAAAAGTAGATTGATATATCCATACTACAGTTTCCAGCATGATAGGTACTCTAGCAATCCTAGAAATGAAAATGCATTCCTGAAGTTAAAATTTGATTCCTTATATGCAACATTCAGGGACTTACCAGATGGCTCAGTGGTAAAGAATTTGCCTGCCAATGCAGGAGAAATGGGTTCCATCCCAGGCTTGTGAAATTCCCCTGGAAAAAGAAATGGCAACCCATTCCAGTATTCTTACTAGGAAAATCCCATGGATAGAGAAGCTTGGTGGGCTACAATCCACGGGGTCACAAAAGAGTCAGGCATGATGTTGTTTAGTGACTAAATAACATGCAATCCCCAAGGGACATATATCTGATTCTTTTAACATGAAGTTAGAGGCTCTTTAAGCTTGTCAATCTGCTTTTAAAATTCCCTCTTCATGTTTGGGAATGCATGTAAGAATTAAAGATTTTAAAATTTAAAAAATAAAAACTTTAAAAAAAATTAAAAAAAATAAAATTCCCTCTTGATTCCTTTGAATTTATGGATTCCACATTGACATAACTATCATTGCTTATTTTACTAAATTATATTTACATGTGGTTTTTATATTATATGTTCAACTGATGAATATTTCTAGAGTAGGAAGTACCTTTTGGAGACAAGGCTAGCAGGGGTTGTGTTAAATTTTCTGTCATTTGTGACAAAAGTTATTTGTTAATGCTGGTCAAAATATCTGTGATTTTTTATTGAAATCATTAGAGGTAAAATATATATAATGTATGTTTCCAGCTTGTCAAGTTATAATTTTTCTTTCTACCCCTACATTTAAGGCTTTAAGTTCTGGTATTAAATTTACTTTGTTTAAATTCCAACTCCAATACTGAGTAGTTGCATGACGTTAATTGAATTATTTCTTCTCTCTATGACTCTGTTTTCTAATCTGTAAAGTTGCGTATATGCTTCAAATGGTTGTTATGAGGATTAAATGGAATATTATTGTAAACTGATTAGAAGAGTGCTTGGCACATAATGTGCATACAACAAATGTTTGATATCATTGTCATTTTGTCAATCAAAAGGAAAAAAATACTCATCAAGTGAAACTAAATATTTTCACACTTATGTCAATGTCCTATAATAAAATTTAAGAAGTTGTCAGGATGAATGCTGATTAAACTCCATGGCTTACTAAGATTTTCCCTAAATTTTATTTTAAAATTTATACCTTACAATTGCTGCTGTCATATTAATAAATATCACACAATGCTTTGGATTTTTATATCCCACCTTTACCTTTGGGGCTTCCCTGATAGTTCAGTTGGTAAAGAATCCACCTGCAATGCAGGAGACCTGGGTTTGATTCCAGGGTCAGCAAGATTTGCTGGAGAAGGGATAGGCTACCCACTCCAGTATTCTTGTGTTTCCCCTGTGGCTCAGCTGGTAAGAATCTGCCTGCAATGTGGGAGACTCTGGTTCAATCCCTGGGTTGGGAAGATCCCCTGGGGAAGGGAAAGGCTACCTAGTCCAGTATTCTGGCCTGGAGAATTCCATGGACTATATAGTCCTTGGGATTGTAAAGAGTCAGATAGGATTGAGTGACTTTCACTTTCACTTTACTATTTACAAATAGTGAAGGGATCATTTCATGTGGAAAGCAATACAAAATGAAATTTAGATCATGTTTAATAATTTACCTTTACTAAAATTCTGACCGTGAAGATAGAGTCTTTTAGTATTTTCAGAGCTGTAGAACTCCAGGTGGGCAATTTAAAATTAACGGCACTGGCTGCAGATACAATTAAGCACAAACTATTACACTTAACACAGTCTTGCTCTCTCTGACCATGTCTATGCCTGTGCATTTGCACATGCTCACATTTCCTGTATATCTTTCTCCTTTCTCACCTCTTCTAAATACTATCAAGGAAAATAAGTACTGAAATAATTAACTATTTTTTCGAATGATTTTATAATTTACAGTTTTCTTTCCGCAGCTGTAGTTCATTGGCATACATAGAGCTGTTCACTAATGAAACGTTTCCCTCAGGTTATCTTTGTGTATTCAGGTATAAGCAGCAGAGCATATGATTTTTCTTTTTGGGTAACAGTAAATATTTTGAGAAATTTCTAATGTGCAGTACAAAACAAAATTAATTATCATATTTAACAATATTCATTAAAGGATATATTATATTTGAACAGGGAGGCCTGGCGTGCTGCGATTCACGGGGTCACAAAGAGTCGGACACGGCTGAGTGACTGAACTGAACTGAACTGAGCTGAAGTTCTGACATACAATAATACTAATTTACAATTGAAATTAATCTTTATGTATGAATTAAAGGAGGCATAACCAAATATATGTGATTTTCATTGTTGTGATTCCTATTTCAGTTTTTTTCTAAAACTAATAAACTTTTTAGGAGTTTTAGGTTAACTGCAGAATTAAGCGAAAAGTGCAAAGAGTTGCCTTATACACGCTATGAAACCCCTCCAACATACACACACAGGATTAGCATCCTACATAGCACTGGTGCATTTGTTATAATCAATAAGCCTACATTGATACATCATTATCTCCCAAAGTCCATAGTGTACATTAGGATTCACTCTTAGTCTTGCACACCATTGTAGCATTTTAGTTTTGATCAATAAAAATAACTTTTAACATTCACACCTATATCTTTATCCATCTTCTTAAGACTTTCTGTATGCCCTGAAAATTTACCCTTCTGCCACCACTTTAGTGAACAAGTGTTGAAACCATATCTATACTTCTCAGGCCAAAGGAACTCCAGTAGGATAACAGTTTTTATTAATCCCAGAATACAAATAAGTAAAAGTAGTAACATCCATCTAGTCAAGGCTATGGTTTTTTCAGTAGTCAAGTATGGATGTGAGAGTTGGACTATAAAGAAGGCTGAACACTGAAGAATTAATGCTTTTGAACTGTAGTGTTGGAGAAGACTCTTGAGAGTCCCTTGGACTGCAAGGAGATCCAACCAGTCCATCCTAAAGGAGATCAGTTCTGGGTGTTCATTGGAAGGACTGATATTGAAGCTGAAACTCCAATACTTTGGCCACCTGATGCAAAGAGCTGACTCATTTGAAAAGAACCTGATGCTGGGAAAGTTTGAAGGCAGGAGGAGAAGGGGACGACAGAGGATGGGATGGTTAGATGGCATCACCGACACAATGGACATGGGTTTGGGTGGACTCCAGGAGTTAGTGATGGACAGGGAGTCCTGGCATGCTGCAGTTCATGGGATCACAAAGAGTTGGACACGACTGAGCGACTGAACTGAACTGAACTGAGTAACTGTATTCACAGTCTTACAAATTCAGTAAAGTATGTTTTAGATATTTAATGCATTACTTCACATAAAAAACTCTCGATTTGTTATCGTTCCCAAGGTGGACTAAATATTCACATTGAGACACATCACAGAAGATGCTTTTCAAAATAAAATACCTCATATAATATGAGAAGCCATCAAAAATGGCTTAAAATATGTTACTAAGATGATCTAAAATGTTAGATCTTCTTGCAAGTTATTATGTGTTCATTTTAACACTCGTATACCATGCTTGATTTTGGCTTCGCAGGTGGTGCTGTGATAAAGAACCTGCCTGCCAACGCAGAAGACAGAGAAGACGTGGGTTCAATTCCTGGGTCAGGAAGATCCCCTGGAGGAGGGCATGGCAACCTACTCTAGAATTCTTGCCTGGAAAATCCCATGGACAGAGGAGCTTGGTAGACTACAGTCCACAGGGTTGCAAAGAGTTAGATACAACTGAAGCAATTTAGAATATTGAGCTTATTTGCTCAGTCATGTTGGACTCTTTGTGACCCCATGAACTGTAGTCTGTCAGGCTCCTTGGTCCATGGATTTCTACGGGCAAGAATACTGGAGTGGGTAGCCATTCCCATCTCCAAGAGATCTTCCCAACCCAGGGATCGAACCCAGGTCTCATGTACTGCAGGCAGATTCTTTACCTCTGAGCCACCAGGAAGCTCTTCACATTCATAGTATATATATACATATATATATATATATATATATATATATACATATATATATATATATGATTTTTAAAGATTTACTTTATCTTGAATCAGTAATGAATATATTGGTAGATATGTAGATAAATTATAATATTTAAAACCTTTAACATCTTAAAGATATACAGTTATTAAGAGTCAAAGTTCTAGAGTAAGATTGTCTGGTTTGGAATCTCAGCCAAACATGTAATATCTGTATGATCTGGGGCAAGTTGCTTTTCACCTTTAAGTTCAGATTACTCATCTGGAAAATTAGAATAGCCATGGCAACCACAATATAGCATAATTCACGTGGTAAATGAAGGACTTCCCTGGTGATCTGGTGGTTAAGAATTCACCTTGTGATGCAAGGGATGCTGGTTCAATCCCTGGTTGGGAACTAAAATCCCATATGCCATGGAGCAGCTAAGCCAATGCACCACAACTACTGAAGCTCATGCATTCTGGAGTGCTCACACCATAATTAGAGAGTCTGTGTGCCACAATAAAAGATGCTACGTGCCACAACTAAGACCCAGTGCAGCCAAATAAATAAATATTTAAATGGAGTAAACCAGATAACTGCTGTCAAGATCTAATCAGAGTGACTAAAACTTAAGTGGTCAGTCATTTCTACCTGATTTTTATTGTTGTATCTGCATTTATTAACTCTCAGTTTAAAGACAGTGTGTGAATTCTATATCTCCAAAGAGGTAAAAAGATATGTGAGTCTCTAATACTAGATGTAAAAATAACTTAAGATGTGCACATATACAATGTGTATATACTTGTATAAATTTTTTCTTCCATATCATATTTGGAAAAGAGTCCAGTGATTATGTGCTAAGCTAATTATGTGGATTAAGCAGTAGTACTTGGCAAGCATTGCATTTTTGAATGATTACAGCATGCCTCAGGTGGCATTAAAACATACCAAGCTGAAGGCTATCAATTTTACCACCTGGGAGGTGTTCTAATTAACCAAAAATGCAGAACCTAGAATGGCTGTTCCATTACTGTCAATAAGAGCAAACAGTTGGGTCCTTAGATTTATTAGCCTGCAAATTGCTGACTGTCAGTTCCAAAATACCAACTGTGCTTTCCATTTGCAAGGTTTTTTTCAGTGTTTTGCTGAAGTATACTGTTAATTGTAGAAGAACAAATATTAAGTGGTAATAGAAGGGCCTGGGAATCAGGGGGCAAAATTACCTGCTTGGAAATGTAGCTCCCACATTTTGCTATGTGACCTTGAAGAATTAATTAATTACAGCATATTTCCCTATATATGCATTGAAGATGGATAATTTCTTTATATATTTTAGCAGAGTTTAGTGAAAATACACTTAATGTGTCTGGAATAGTTTTGAACTGTAATAATCACAGGCGCTATTTTTTTCCTACTTTTATCTCTCGTCCTTCATAATATACCCAGGAATTTAATCAAACAAATGATTCCATTTTAGACAACTGCATGTTTTATTTATTTATATATTTTTAATATAAATTTATTTATTTTAATTGGAGGTTAATTATCTTACAATATTGTATTGGTTTTGCCATACATCAACAAAAATCCACCACAGGTATACACGTACGTGTTCCCCATACTGAACCCCCCTCCCTCCTCCCTCTCCATACCTTCCCTCTGGGTCGTCCCAGTGCACCAGCCCCAAGCATCCAGTATCATGCATCGAACCTGGACTGGTGATTCATTTCATATATGATATTATACATGTTTCAAAGCCATTCTCCCAAATCATCCCACCCTCGCCCTCTCCCACAGAGTCCAAAAAACTGTTCTATACATCTGTGTCTCTTTTGCTGTCTCGCATACAGGGTCATCATTACCATCTTTCTAAATTCCATATATATGCGTTAGTATAATGTATTGGTGTTTTTCTTTCTGGCTTACTTCACTCTGTATAATTGGCTCCAGTTTCATCCACCTCATTAGAACTGTTTCAAATGTATTCTTTTTAATGGCTGAGTAATACTCCATTGTGTATATGTACCATGGCTTTCTTATCCATTCATCTGCTGATGGACATCTAGGTTGCTCCCATGTCCTGGCTATTATAAGCAGTGCTGCGATGAACATTGGGGTACGCGGGTCTCTTTCAATTCTGGTTTCCTCGGTGTGTATGCCCAGCAGTGGGATTGCTGGGTCATAAGGCAGTTCTATTTCCAGTTTTTGAGGAATCTCCACACTGTTCTCCATAGTGGCTGTACTAGTTTGCATTCTCACCAACAGTGTAAGAGGGTTCCTGTTTCTCCACACCCTCTCCAGCATGTATTGCTTGTAGACTTTTGGATCGCAGCCATTCTGACTGGCGTGAAATGGTACCTCATGTTTAGTCTTATTTTATTAACTTATTAGGGGATAATATTGCCCAGTCTGCAATAGTACAATGTTATTTATTCTGTGTAATGCATAACTATTTCCTCAAATTCACATTTTTTCCCCTGAAAGCATTAACAGGTTAATAGTAGCAGCAGCAGTGTATCTGTTCATTGTTAAGGAAATCAAAGTGTTCCACAGAGAGAGACCTTTGTATTTATAATAAAACTTCTATTTTACTCAGTAGAAAAGAAGAATACCTGTGATTTCAGCCCTACTGTTGCATCTAAAATGTTTACAGTGACACAGTGACACCTTTACTTCATTGCTATTTTCAATGATCCATACTGTAGAACTGCTTTAAAGAAGAGCATGGTTTAAAATGTTTCTAAATCAGTAACCAAATCCTTTCCTTTGAATGAAAAACAAAGTACATCTAAATCTATGCTGAATTATTCAAGATGATAAAGGCAGTTTTATGAAATGTTTTAAGTTTATTTGATAATCAGGAAGCCCTTTGAAATAATAGTATGAAATGTAATCCTCATAAAAAGTAAAAAACAAAAATATGAACTTATATTAGGAACATGGTTACTATAGTCTTCAAATAAAATAATCATAAATTAATAAGGATTTTTATCAACTTTGTTGTGATGATATTGTATAGATTTAGGTCTGCCTTCATAGTTCCAGTATACAATTTTTCTCTGCCTGGAGCTTGAAGTTATATTTTTGTAGCCATGTGAAAGCTACCCACTCTAACTTCTGAGGCAGAATACAGATTCTCAACATCCCCACTCTTGTCCTAGCCTAATAAGGACGTTATCAAAAGGCAAAAAGATAGGACACTGAAAGATGAACTCCTGACGTTGGTAGATGCCCAATACGCTACTGGAGATCAGTGGAGAAATAACTCCAGAAAGAATGAAAAGACAGAGCCTAAGAAAAAATAACATCCAGTTGTGGATGCGACTGGTGATGGAATTAAAGTCTGATGCTGTAAAGAGCAGTGTTGCAAAAGAACCAATGATAGGTCCATGAATCAGGGCAAGTTGGAAGTGGTCAAACAGGAGATGGCAAGAGTGAACATCAACATTTTAGGAATCAGCAAACTAAAATGGACGAGGATGGGTGAATTTATTTCAGATGACCACTATATCTACTCCTGTGGGCAAGAATCCCTTAGGAAAAATGAAGTAACCATCATGGTCAACAAATGAGTCCGAAATGCAGTACTTGGATGCAGTCTCAAAACTGACAGAATGATCTCTGTTCGTTTCCAAGGCAAACTAATCAATATCACAGTAATCCAAGTCTATGTCCCAACCAGTAATGCTAAAGAAGCTAAAGTTGAAGTTCTATGAAGACGTACAGACTACTGAGAACTAACACCTAAAAAAGATGTCCTTACCATTACAGGGGACTGGAATGCAAAAGTAGGAAGTCAAGAAATACCTGGAGTAACAGGCAAATTTGGCCTTGGAGTACAGAATGAAGCAAGGCAAAGGCTAATTAAGTTTTCCCAAGAAAATGCACTGGTCATAGCAGTCATAGAAAAAACCCTCTTCCAACAATACAAGAAAGATTCTACACATGGACATCACCAGATGGTCAATACCAAAGTGAGATTGATTATATTCTTTGCAGCCAAAAATGGATAAATTCTACAGAGTCAGCAAAAACAAGACCAGGAGCTGATTGTGGCACAGACCATGAACTCCTTATTGCCAAATTCAGGCTTAAATTGAAGAAAGTAGGAAAACCACTAGATCAGTCATGTATGACCTAAATCAAATCCCTTACAATTATACAGTGAAAGTGAAAAATAGATTCAAGGGATTAGATCTGATAGACAAAGGGTCTGAAGAACTATGGACAGAGGTTCCTGACATTGTACAGGAGGCAGAGATCAAGACCACCCCTAAGGAAAAGAAATGCAAAAAGACAAAATGATTGCCTGAGGAGGACTTACAAATAGCTCTGAA
Source organism: Ovis aries (assembly GCF_016772045.2). Classification (NCBI taxonomy): domain Eukaryota; kingdom Metazoa; phylum Chordata; class Mammalia; order Artiodactyla; family Bovidae; genus Ovis; species Ovis aries. The sequence continues at coordinate 19,924,183 of NC_056055.1, forward strand.
TAGAAGAGAAATGAAAGGCAAGGAAAAAAGGAAAGATATACCCATTTGAATGCAGAGTTCCAAAGAATAGCAATGAGAGATAAGAAAGCATTCCTCAGAGATCAATTAAAACAAATAGTGGAAAACAGTAGAATGGAAAGTCTAGAGATCTCTTCAGGAAAAGTAGAGCTACCAAGGGAACATGTATGGAAAGATGGGCACAATAAAGGACAGAAATGGTATGGACCTAAAAGAAGCAGAAGATATTAAGAGGAAGTGGCAAGAATACACAGAAGAACTGTATAAAAAAGATCTTCACGACCCAGATAATCATAATGGTGTGATCGCTCACCTAGAGCCAGACATCCTGGAATACGAAGTCAAGTGGGCCTTAGGAAGCATCACTATGAACAAAGCTAGTGCACGTGATGGAAATCCAGTAGAGCTATTTCAAATCCTGAAAGATGATGCTGTGAAAGTGCTGAACTCAATATGCCAGCAAATTTGGAAAACTCAGGAGTGGCCACAGGACTGGAAAAGGTCAGTTCTCATTCCAATCCCAAAGAAAGGCAATGCCAAAGAATGCTTAAACTACTGCACAGTTGCAGTCACCTCACATGCTAGTAAAGTAATGCTCAAAATTCTCGAAGCCAGGCTTCAGCAATACATGAACCGTGAACTTCCAGATGTTCAAGCTGGTTTTAGAAAAGGCAGAGGAAGCAGAGATCAAATTGCCAACATCCGCTGGATCATGGAAAAGGCAAGAGAATTCCAGAAAAACATCTATTTCTGGTTTATTGACTATGCCAAAGCCTTTGACTATGTGGATCACAATAAACTGTGGAAAATTCTGAAAGAGATGGGAATACCAGACCACCTGACCTGCCTCTTGAGAAAAATGTATGCAGGTCAGGAAGCAACAGTTAGAAATGGACATGGAACAGACTGGTTCCAACTAGGGGAAGGAGTACGTCAAGGTTGTTTATTGTCACTCTGCTTATTTAACTTATATGCAGAGTACATCATGTGAAACGCTGGGTTGGATGAAGAACAAGCTGGGTTCAAAGTTGCCAGGAGAAATATCAATAACCTCAGATATGTGGATGATACCACGTTTATAGCAGAAAGTGAAGAACTGAAGAGCCTCTTGATGAAAGTGAAAGAGGAGAATGAAAATGTTGACTTAAAATTCATCATTCAGAAAACTATGATCATGGCTCCTGATCCCATCACTTCATGGCAAATAGATGGGGAAACACTGACAGATGGGGAAGCAGTGACAGACTTTATTTTTTTTGTGCTCTTAATCACTGCAGATGACTATAGCCATGAAATTGAGAGACACTTGCTCCTTGGAAGAAAAGTTATGGCCAAACTACACAGCATAATAAAGAGCAGGGACATTACTTTGCCAGCAAAAGTCCATCTAGTCAAATTATGGATTTTCCAGAAATCATGTATGGATGTGAGAGTTGGACTATAAAGAAAGCTAAGCACAGAAGAATTGATGGTTTTGAAGTGTGGTGTTGGAGAAGCCTCTCTCTCTCTCTCTCTTTTTTTTTTTACTTTTACTTTATTTCACTTTACAATACTGTATTGGTTTTGTCATATATCAACATAAATCCACCATGGGTGTACAGGGAGAAGACTCTTGAGAGTCACTTGAACTGCTGAGATCCAACCAGTCCATCCTAAAGGAAATTGGTCCTGAATATTCATTGGAAGGACTGTTGTTGAAGGTGAAACTTCAATATTTTGGCCATCTGATGCGAACAACTGACTCATTGGAAATTACCCTGATGCTGGGAAAGATTGAAAGCAGAAAGAGAAGGGGATGACAGAGAATCACATGGTTGGATGGCATCCCCAACTCAATGGATATGAATTTGAGTAAACTCCTGGAGTTGGCGATGGACAGAGAGGCCTGTTGTGCTGCAGTCCATGTGATGGCAGAGTCAGACATGACTGAGGGACTGAAGTGAACTGATCCAAATAAGGATGTATTTTTCAAAGTAGTGAAAAGTGAAAATGTTAGTTGTTCAGTCTTGTCCAGCTTTTTGTTACCCCATGGAGTGTAGCCCCCCCAGGCTTCTCTGTCCATGGAATTCTCCAGGCAAGAATGTTGGATTAGGCAGCCATTCCTTTCTCCAGGGCATCTTCCCATCCCAGGGGTTTACCTTGGTCTCCTCCATTGCAGGCTGATTCTTTACCATCTGAGCCACCAGAAAAGCCCAGCAGGTGAAATGAAAAGACTAATAGTTCTGTTGGAAGATCAAGCATATTTTTCCTGTATTGTTTTTGTTTTGTGTGTCTGTGTTCCTACATGTGTATGTTTTATAAAATCTATTAAAATTCTACCCTAAGTTGGGATAATAGCAAGGAAGGAAATTATTGCTTTATGGTAATATAAAATGCATGCTTTTTCTAAGTTTAATTGTGCTGTAAAATACACTCACCAGAAGCTATATCTGATCATTGAACACTAAACATGTAAGTACAAATTGAGATGTGATATTAGTTTAAAAATAGCACACTGGATTTCAAAGATCTTTATTTTTAAAAAATGGTTAAAAATAGCTCAAATGATTTTCTGTTGAATACATAATATTTTGATAACTAAAACATTTTATTAAAATGTTTTGTTTATTCTAATTTACTTCTTTAAATGTGGCTTCCAGAAAAATTAAAATTATATATGTTGTACATACACACATACACATACATGTATGTATACACACATACATATCATTTGGGCTTCCCTGGTGTTTAAGATGGTACAGAACCTGCCTTCATGTAGGAGACTGAGTTCAATTTCTGGGTCAGAAAGATCCCCAGGAGAAGCAAATGACTACTGATACCACTGTTTTTGCCTGGAGAATTCCATGAACAGAGGAGCCTGGTGGTTCTACAGTCCATGGGGTCACAAAAAATTGGACAAAACTGAACTACTAAGCAATATATATATAGTTAGTTGCATCATCTGTGAAATACCAACTACAAAACAACTATATATTTAAAATCTGTAAGATGTATAAATAAAGCATGTTTCTAATGCATAACATTGATGCTGCAGGTCACATGCAGTTCTGTGAATAGCATATTTAAATTATTATCAGAAATGGCCCAAGGATGTGTTTTGTTACCCTAAAACAATAAAATGGCCAAATATTTTTACGAGCAAAATGGATTTATTTGGGAGGATCAGAGAACTGCAGTTCATCCTCTGCAACCACTGGTGAACCACAGCATGTCTGGTAAAGCAAAGTAGAGGAAACTTTTTCATAGAGAAGGGGAAGTTGGGAGGGACTGTTATAAACAAAATGTCCATTGGAGGAAACTTAGAGTTCAAGGTATGGAGCTTTTTACTGGCTGAATTGCGACAGTCTCTCATTGGCTAAGCTGTTACTAAAAAAGAGAAAATCAATTTTTCTTCTAGATTGACAACAATTCTAAACACATACACAACATGAATAACAAGCTAATTTGTTCACATATAAAATTTTTATTTGAAGGTAAAGAAGTAAGGATAGCCATAATATTCCTAAAACTAAGTAAGTGAGATTTTTTTCCTTTAAATTGTGAAGCTTGTTATAAAGCAACAGTAAATTAAGAGAGTGCAATATTAGTGAAAAGAGAAATTAGACTATTCAGCTGTATATTCCACATTTAGAGGGAACTTTGTAAATGTGAGAGGTGTCACTGCACAGAAGAAGGAGAAAAAGCTAATTTATGATGAAAGTGAAAGAGGAGAGTGAAAAAGTTGGCTTAAAGCTCAACATTCAGAAAACTAAGATCACGGCATCTGGTCCCATCACTTCATGGCAAATAGATGAGGAAACAGTGGAAACAGTGGCTGACTTTATTTTTCTGGGATCCAAAATCACTGCAGATGGTGATTGCAGCCATGAAATTAAAAGATGCTTACTCCTTGGAAGGGAAGTTATGACCAACCTAGATAGCATATTAAAAAGCAGAGACATTAATTTGCCAACAAAGGTCCGTATGGTCAAGGCTATGGTTTTTCCTGTGGTCATGTATGGATGTGAGAGTTGTACTGTGAAGAAAGCTTATTTTGAACTGTGGTGTTGGAGAAGACTCTTGAGAGTCCCTTGGACTGCAAGGAGATTCAACCAGTCCATCCTAAAGGAGATCAGTCCTGGGTGTTCATTGGAGGGACTGATGTTGAAGCTGAAACTCCAATACTTTGGCCACCTGATGCGAAGATCTGACTCATTTGAAAAGACACTGATGCTGGGAAAGATTGAGGGCAGGAGGAGAAGGGGATGACACAGGATGAGATGGTTAGATGGCATTACCAACTCGACAGATGTGGGTTTGGGTGGACCCTGGGAGTTGGTGATGGACAGGGAGTCCTGGCGTGCTGCGGTTCACGGGGTCACAAAGAGTCTGACACGACTGAGCAACTGAACTGAACTGAAAATGGTGTAATGGAGTAGAAAAATATTCTTTTTTCCACAGGGAAAAATGAAAGTGGATGTCTGTATAATAACAACCTGGTATCAATTCCATATAAATAAGGGGCTTTAGTATTAAAGAAAAAACTTTAAAGCAATGTTAGCTATTAGTAGTGTCTATGAAACTGGAGTAGGAAAATGTTTTCAAGCAAACATACATATATACTTATTCCTGTAACATAAAGTAAACTTTAAAGGAAAAATATTGATAAATTTGACTACTTTAAGATTAACTTTCATTTATTAAAAGAAGCCATAAAGTAAATGAAATGACATAAATTGAAAGTGCATATTTGCAATCCATTAAACTAACAAAAGGTTAATATTAAGAATAAAAACATGATTCCTGATACTCAGTAAGAAAGATCAAAACCAAAAAGAAAAAAATAAACCACATAAATATGAAATTTGTATAACAAGCTTGCCTAGACACTTCATTGAAAGAAAAACATGACACACCAGTGAATACATGAATGCCCTATACCCATTTCCAGCATCAGTATTCACCATACATACCACATCTCCACACCAAAAACAAACAAAAGAAAAACTATTTACAAGGCTTTAACTGTAGGACTATTATACTCCTTTTAGGCATGTGCTTTCTGATGTAAATAATATGGGGCATACATAATCTAAGACATGAACATTTTTCTATAATTAATAATGTGCGTGTGAGCTAAGTGATATGTAAGACAGTGAATAGTATTCTGGTTTTTGATAGAAAAAAAAACTGGAAAAACATCCAAGTATCCATTTATTAAAGAATAGCAGCAAAATTATGGTGTTTTTGTAAATGAAATATTATTCAATAATGAAGATGAGTTAACTGAATTTTTATACATCATTATGGTTGAATGGCCCATGCATAATAATGTGTATCAGGACAAATCACAAATTTATGCAGTATGAATCTGCTTATACAGAATCTCAAAACAAAAGCTAAGAAATACTAGAGAAAATGCAATTCATATATACAAGGAATATTATTCAACAGCAAAAAGGAAAAACAATTTCATGCAACTAGATGGATACAAGTCAAATTATTATACTCAATAAAAAAAAAAAAATCCAAGCACAAAAGACTAGATACTGCATCATATACAAACTACATTTTGGCAAAAGCCAAAATATCGGGATGGAAATCAGCTAGAGACTGCAGGAAAGAAGAGAGAATCAGTCTCAAAAGAACCAGATGTAACTTTGAATCGGGATGGAAATGTCCCATATGTTCATTTTTTGTATTGGGTATGTGAAAAATATACATTTTCTAATAGAATTTGTATAAATTTAAAAGGCTGTCTATTTCAATAAAGCTGACATTAAAGAAAACTGAAGAGAATTCTGTGACCTTCCAGTAGTTAAGACTTAATGCTTCCACTGCAGGAGGCACAGGTTCAATTCCTGGTCAGGGAACTAAGATTTCACATGGCCCAGCCAAACTAAACTAACTAAATAAATAAAATGTATGAAGTAAATAAATGCATAAAAACAACTAAGATACAATATTCAGGAAGTATGTGTATATAATCAAATCATAAATACAAAAGAATTATAAGCCTATATTTATCAAGATAGCCACTGATGTAAGAAATGAAAGGAAGATGGGCTCAGAGGAAACTGATTTTAAAGTTATATTTGAGCTCCATTTCTTAAGGCTGTTTGTTATGAAATTGTATTATTTTTTACTACTACCATTAAAATTGTATTATATGTATGAACTTCATATCACCCATAATGATATGAACTGTAATATATATATATATATGAAATAATTAGGGTTTTTTTTTTGCCTTATTTTAAATTTTTACTTTATTTTACTTTACAATACTGTATTGGTTTTGCCATACATTGACATTAGGATGGAGTTAAACAGAAAAATTGAGCACTTTTTAAAAACTACAATTATTTATTTATTATTATTAGTGAAGAGATGAAGCAAGGTTGTTCAAAAGTTTTACCTAAAATAGATATAGCAGTACACACCTATGAGAATGACATAAAGGATGAATACCAAGTATTAGTAAGGATAATAAAGGAACTCTTTTTTTTCCATTATGGTATAAAACACAGAGAATGAAATCTACCCTATTCATAAATTCCAAGTGTACAGTATTGTTAATATAAGCACAATTTTGTATAGCAGTTCTCTGGAGAATCCCATGGACGGAGGAGACTGGTGGGCTTCAGTCCATGGGGTCGCGAAGAGTCGGACACGACTGAGCGACTTCACTTTCACTTTTCACTTTCATGTCTCAGAGAAGGAAACGGGCAACCCACTCCAGTGTTCTTGCCTGGAGAATCCCAGGGATGAGGGAGCCTGGTGAGCTGCCGTCTATGGGGTCTCAGAGTCAGACACGACTGAAGGGACTTAGCAGCAGCAGCGGCAGGACTTTTCCATCTTGCATGACTGAAACTCTGTGTCCATTGCAAGGCAACTCTCAGTTTCTCTTCTCCTCAGGCGTTAGCAACCGTCATTCTACTTTCTACTTACATGAAATTTGACTACTTTTCGTATCTTATATAAGTGGAATCATGTAATATTTGCACTCTGTGATCAGCGTATTTTACTTAGCATGTGGCCTCAAGATTTATGCATTTTGTAGTATGTAACAGGATCTTCCTTTTAAAGGGTGAATAATATTCTGTTGTGTGTACATGCCACATTTTATTTATTCAGTTCAGTTGAATCGCTCAGTCATGTCTGACTCTTTGCAACCCCATGAACCGCAGCACGCGGTTCTTATCTGTCCTTATCTGTCGGCAACTACCGGATTCTACCCAAACCCATGTCCATTGAGTCGGTGATGCCATTCCACCATCTCATCCTCTGTCGTCCCCTTCTCCTCCTGCTCTTAATCTTTCCCAGCATCAGGGTCTTTTCAAATGAGTCAGCTTTTCGCATGAGGTGGCCAAAGTATTGGAGTTTCAGCTTCAACATCAGTCCTTCCAATGAATACCCAGGACTGATCTCCTGTAAATGGATGGACATGAAAGTTTTTTTCACCTCTTGGCTATTGTGAATAATGCTGAAATGAACATGGGAGTGCCAATATCTCTGAAATTCTGTTTTCAATTCTTCTGGATAAATCGTCCAAAGTGGGATTTCTAGATCACATGGTAGTTTTATTTTTATTTTTTTTGAGTAATCCCAATACTGTTTTCCATAGCAGCTATACCATTTTACATTTCTACAAACAATACACAACAAGGGTTGTTTTCAGACACTCCTGCTAACATTATATTTTAAATAATGAACTTTCTAAGAGGTATGTGATGATACATAATTTCATTTTTTTATTGTTTTTCTTTAATGATTAGTGATATTAAACATATCTATTGGCCATTTGTATGTCTTTTTAAATAAATGCCTATTCAGTATTTACCCATTAAAAAAATAGGTTATTTGCTTTTTTTAATTGAGTGGTATGAGTTCCTAGTTTATTTCGGAAAGTAACCCCTTACCAGATATATGGTTTGCAAATATTTTCTCCCATAAATAGGTTGTCTTTTTAAAAGTATTTTTATTTGGCTGTGCTGGGTCTTCACTGTTGCACAGGCTTTTCTCTAGTGTGGCATCTTCAGCTTTGTTCTTCTTGATTATTTTGGTTATTCTGGGCCTTTGGTGGTTCCATTTGAATTTTAGGATTTTTTTTTTTTTCTATTTCTGCCAAAAAAATAAATGTCATTGGGATTTTGATGAGGATAGCATTGAATCTATAGATGACTTTGGTAGTATGGACATTTTAACAATATTAAGCCTTCTCATCCATGAACACAAACGTCTTTCCATTTATTTTAGTCTTCTAGTTCATTTCAGCACTGTTTGGTAATTTTCATGCTTTCCTGGTGAGATTTATCCCTAAGTTTATTTTTGTAAACAAGGAAAAGGGCCTTCACTAAGAAACCTACTGTGTTGGCACTCTGAATCCAGACTTTCAGTCTCCAAAACTGTAAGAAATAAATGTTCATTTATACCACTCAGCCTGTATTTTTGTTTTTGTTGTTATAGCACCTTGAACTGACTAAACAGAAGGTACTTGTTTTATTTGTTCATGGTTTTATTTAAATACTATCTAAAACTGTGATATAACTGAAAAATTACAGACGGTGAGATGTAATAAGGTTTTACTGCTAATTTATAAAACTAAAGTAACAGGGTATCAAACAAACTGTCTAAAAATGAAAGATTTAATAAAGGAAATTCAAAACAGATTATAATATCTGTAAATTCATTGTAGTCAAATTTCTTCACTTTAAAAGATCTTTTCTATTCTAATATCCCTAATTGTAATGTAACCATATGAAATGGAACAAATTTCTCTATTTCAGTTAAATGTTGCTTTTATCTATAAAATTAATTATATTTAATAGCACTTCTATTCATAAAAGTTGACATGGACACTATGGCCATTATTTTTAAAAAAGTCTATTTTTCTATCTGTATGTGAGAATAAAGAGAATTTAGCTTATTTATTTTTATTTACTGAACTTTTTCTCATTCTTAAAAATAATATACCTATATATACACATTTATATACATTATATATACATATATAAATTCATATTTATACACACATATAAACAGATATATATGTACATATTTATTTAAATTAGCTATTAAAATAATAATTTGTGCAAGGGCGTTGGGCAGACTTATTTTAAAATAGTCTGTATCTTTAATTCTGTGGTTTAAAGTGGTTATCTGTATAACTTTGAATTGGAAGGGAAAAAATAATTCTATAATAACATCAGATTATAAAAGAGAATATACATAATCACCAGTACTTAACACATAAATACTATTTAGTGATGCAATATGACATTCTTTTATACAGAACATCTTTTCATCTAGGTTCTTAATACTGTTTATGAAATCAAATATATTACTTTGTAAGCTCTCACACAAGATGTCAGAATCTTTACATATTTTGCTTTCTTCTTGGGTATTTCTCTATTCATTTTATTTGTGATGAATTTCAAGATTTACTTTAAGACTCTGCTCAAATAAAATCTTCTTTCAAGCTTTTCAAAACTTCATTGTTGAGTTAATCATTTTCTCCTTTCTATTTCCAAAAAGCTTTATAAATAACTTCTTTGACTGTAATGAAATATGTGCAATGTCTAGCCAATAGCAGGTCTTAATAATGACAATTATCTTTTGTCTTCTTTACTATGATACTTTACCAATATTAAATTGTTAAAAGATCTCCACTGCACTACTGTGACTTCTTAATGTCAGTCTTTTTATTCCCAGTGTTCAACTTAACGCCTACAACATAGCTGATTATTCAAAAAATGTTTGCTCAAAAAAATGTTTACAAAAAATAATGTGTTTAGAGTGACAAAAGAAGAAATGTTCAGAAAATGAATCACCTGTGTTAAATGACTCCCTATTTGGGGAAGAAATCTGATGCAGAAAAATTACATTTTTTAAAGATGAGTATAAGTATATGAATAACAAGTATTGGAAAGAAAACTTTTACAAAAATAAAGACTATGAAATTCACATTTTTTAACAGCATGAAGTAAGACAATCTGAGTGCTGTTTAAGTCAACTCAGCTCAATCCTGTAAAACTTAATTGATCTCCATATATATATATATATATGGAGATATATATATATACATACACACACATATATCATACAGTGTTGATGTTGTGATATTTTCAAAGTTGAACAAAATATGTCTTAAAATTTCTACTACTACTTAGGGAAAAACATAAATGTAGAAAACAATAAAGAAAAACGAAGTACATTATTTCTATCTTTCTTTTCTGTTTATTGGAACACAAGTTTATCTGTGAATCCAAAGAAAATCAGGCATAGACATTTTCCTTAAGTGACATTTTGTATATCTTTTAACAGTTCTTTAAGGGAAGTGGGATTAGAAAGATTACATTATTTATTCCCACTTCCCAGGTAATAAATAAATAAATTGAATAGCTTCTACCTTCGATAGTTCTATCAAGAATGAGAAGGATTCTCACATGGGGATTCATCAGAATGTGTAGGCTCTACAGCCATCTGATTACAGTAGCTGAAGCAATCCCTCTAATGCTACTACTTTCAGATTCTCTTTTATGCCTAGAAGTCTACTAAGTACATTATATGAATCAATCTATTAAAAGGTTACTCACTTAACCCTTTCCCACTTAGATATCTTCAGTGCCTTACTATGTAGGTATTTTATTTATGAACAGAAGGTAGATACATTTTTAGCTGTATCTTGAATGATATATCAAAGTTATCAAAGATAATGTAACCATATGTCTTAACTTGCCCAGAAAGATTCTGATATATGCTTGTCAACCTGATGTAATTATTAATAGCACCACTTTTTATTTTCCAAAGTGTCTCAGTTTGGACAATAAATTATATGGTCACTATCTTTATAGACCTACTGGTGTTTCAGAACTTCTGAAACACTTCTTAAGCAGTGAGAAAGGCTTCATATATCACGACTTGACTAATTCAGAGTCATTCTTTCTGGTTTAACTCCAAAGATTCCTACTTATATATTTTTGCACCTTGTTACAAAATTAGTAAATCTGAATTTAAATGTGATCATGCCACTCTTCTGCTAATAAAATGTAAAAGGCTCCACAAAATCTACAGGATGAAAGTTAAATCTCTTCTCTGCATGGAAGATATAAATAATCTGATAACATCAAAATGTTTCCTGCTCCTTTTTTAATACTTACTGAACTCTAGACCTATTAAGTTTCTTGTGATTTGTCAAGCATGCCTCTTTCTGATGCTGCTGTGATTTTGCTCTTGCTAATCCCTATATCTGAAATTGATTTCAGTTCTTATTTGTCTACATTCTTTCTCATTTTCATCTTTCTCATTCCCATCAACCTAGCTATAAGATTGTCTTTTTTTTTGTCGCGAGTCAAGCACCTCCTCCTCCTTAAACATAGCGGCATTAGGTACATATTTCTCAGTCTAGTACTTATAATGGGCTCTTCCCTGATAGCTCAGTTGGTAAAAAATCCGCCTGCAATGCAGGACACCCCGGTTAGATTCCTGAGTCAGGAAGATCTGCTGGAGAAGGGATAGGCTACCCACTCCACCATTCTTGGGCTTCCCTGTGGCTCAGCTGGTAAAGAAATCGGCCTGCAATACCAAAGACCTGGGTTCGATCCCTGGGTTGGGAAGATCCCTTGGAGAAAGAAAAGGCTACCCGCTCCAGTATTCTGGACTGGAGAATTCCATAAACTGTATGGTCCATGGGGTTGCAATTAGTCAGACACAACTGAGCGACTTTCACACACTCACTCAGTACTTATAATATCCTTGAATTTAAAACTTAACACTTCTGTTTTTCATTCACAATGGGCAACTTTAAGGACTATATATTATTGTTAATGTTTTACTTTGCCAGAAATCACTGATACTTTGACATACCAAATAGTTAATAAACAGTTCCAAAGAGTGAATAATTCTCTTCCTCTATTCCACTGATGAAGTTTACCATCTGCTCTGCAGGTGGGCTGCATTTCCAAGCAGCAGGACTCCCAAGATGATGAAAGCCAGGGGTCTCTGTTGGCTTCAGACCTTCCATCAGAAGGAGTTGGGTTTCCTAGCAGCACTAGTTCCAGGCAGTAGATATTCCCTGTGCTACATTTCTGGAACTGCATGGCCAGGCAGGAATTTAGTTCTGACTCTTTGTTCACTCCACATTACTGAGGGGATCATTAGTATATTTTCCTCTGCTAACTAACATGCTTGAAATCAGTGGGTTGCCTCGTCTGATTTGAGGTGGTGAGACAAATATGTCTACAATGACCATAAGATAATTATTCAAAGTTAATAAAAAAGTGAATGGTATTATACAGTTGTATTGAATTGTTTCCTTTAGTATGAACTGAAATATTAATAGAAATAGTTTATATACAGACATAATAGAAATTTTCTTGCAAAATTTCGTGAAAAGATGATTTATTGATTTTGGAGTTGGATAACATTTAAAAAACCAATTGATTGCTTAGGTTTTTGATACTTCTGGGTCTTGTTGGAGGATAAAAAACTTTTGAAATTCTTCAGTTTTTCTCTTCTCCATTGATTTTTCTAAGTGAACTTGCAGTACCAGCCTTAACTGTATTTTAAACACTCCAATTTTAAATAATAATAAAAAAAAATCTTCAAAAGTCACAAAGCAGTCAGATTGCATAGATTGGAAGGTATGTTTTGAGGTGTATTGGAATATATATATATATATATATATATATATATATATATATATATAAAATATATGGAATTCCTAGCTTTTTAGTCATCCAAGATAAAAACCAAAATCAAACATCCTTCTCTCTTGGTTAAAAATATTTTTATCTGTAATAGAAAACTTACAACTAGGACATACTTGGTAAATGTGTAAACATTCAGACAGGGAAGCTAAGTGCTATCAGTAAAATTGACAGTAGGCTGCCCAGCTATGTATAGCGTTAGCACACGGTCTCATCTCTGTAACACAGAACTGTTGGAGTACCCAAAGGAGATAAGAAAACATTTTCATAACTGTCAGAGTCCATGGCCATATAAATAGGGAAACAATTGAAAACCACTTTGCAAACTGCCAATAAGAAGGCACTTAGGAGTTTTTAGTTTCTTCCTAATCAACCCCCTTTCCAGACAATTATTTTCTTGATGGATGTCAAAGCAAATAGTTAAGGGCTGAATAATCATCATGTTGCAATGATTAACTTTCAGTTTATATATTTTGATACTTAAATAAACAAGTTATTAAGAAACACTAAGTATATTTAAAATTTTTATAACCACATGATTGTAGTTTATTTCTTAATACTTATAATTTTCTTCAAGGAATTTATACCTATCCAAAAATATCGTCAATCTTATTTTCTCAGTAGACAAGGAACTTGAGTAAAAATAAACAGTCTGAAAAAAATATGAAGTAGGGTAATACAGAGGAGACAGAAAATTTATTGATATCCTCAACTGACTCAAGGCTGGCTTTAGCTATCACTTGTAAGTTTGAGTGCCACACTTTGCTTTTGAGAAATTAAAAGCAGATTCTGAAAGTGCTAAAATAAGAGATTACATTTAATCTGCAATTCTTCCATTGTTCTTCAAATCATAGGCTTGGTATCTACACTAGAATCTGGGAATTGTTTAATTATTGCTAGGGCCTACATGGGGCTCATTGTTAAAATGGCTCATTATGTTGACCTTGCAAACAAAGGATAAAATCACAGTGACCCTTGAGACTTTCCAAATTGTCCAAACAACATTCTGTTTTCCTGCTGGTACCTACCTTCTCAAGGCTACAAGACCAGCAGATTTCAGACCTCAGGGTACATGACTGCAGGACTCAGCTACAGGCTAAAAATTCAAGAGAATGAATTCTCGTCCCTTCAGAGAATGTTTCATTGGCAGAATATAAGAAAAACACTGTCAGAAAGAGAGGTCACTGGTTCTTCTCAAGGGCTAGTCACTCTCTCGTTTTCCCTCTAATAAATTTCCTTTTCTTGCCTGACTGCCCCGCTCACTCTTTATCCACACTTTCCTTAAAATTATATTCTCTAGCCTTGACATAACACTGACATTAATGTAACTAACTTGTTCTTCTTCTATTGGCCAACTCCAGCAAAATGTCCTTGAGCTAATATAAAACAGAGTGTATGATTATATGCTCACATCTATAATAATGATTCTGGTGTTTATCAAGTTAACTTGATTTTTCTAAAACTTTATGAAAATTTCCAAACTTTCTCCTTTTTGAACTAATTAAATAGCATGATACGTAATTGCAAGTTATTATGAGTATGTGGAATTAGTATGTTCTATTCCTCTGTGATTTAAATTCCTAATATTATGGAACAGTATCTGAATTTACACCAATGTATAATAAATCCTTGGCACATTAAAATCTTTCATGTTTGACAAGTTATTCTTGTCGCCAGAATTATTATTGAAGTGGGAGGGAAAATGTGAATCAAACTTTTTGAAGCCTTTTCTAGGCAGACATTTATTATATATATGTTGGAACTACATTGTATAAGTTTCACAAATGCAATTTTTATAAGTCATACTAAAGTTATGACACACTTTTTTTCTATGAGAAACTTACCACTTTCCAACAGGGATTGGATGATAGCCAATTATCTTTGGTTGTTTTGCATGAGTTTTCTGGACATATTTCAACTTTTTAAAGAGAAATATAGTTTTATGTATTTGCATATTGTTCCAACTTATTTTTCAAAGTAGCCATGCTATATAATATGTAAGTTAACCATACAGAGATATATTTTAACATCTTATTCATCTCTAGGATTGTAATATATAGCATATACCTTGCAAATGTACATGCTCAATAATTTGTTAAATTTTTGATGGCTTGAAGGAACATGATTCTTAATTTGTATATAGTTGAGAAGCACAACAATTGAATAGTTTGATAACATTTTTGTGAGAATTTTATAAGGGTGGAATTGTAGGGGAAATCAGTGGGAGGAAGACATAAAGGAAGCCCTTGAAATAATGCAAATGCTAGATGAAGAGAATCTAGATTAGATAGGATTTCCAGAAATATGAATATGAATTCCCAAAATATGGCAAAGGATTGTCAAGAAATTGGATAAGAAAACCGAAAAGAAGTCTATTAAATGTAAGTTAAATATAACAAAAGATTGGCAGTTGGTATTCCTTTTCTACTCTATGGTAAATCTGAAGAGTATGGAATATTTTTGCCTGGAAAATTCCATGTACAGAGGAGCCTGGCTGGCTATAATCCATGGGGTTGCAAAGAGTCAGACATGACTGAATGACTGAGCATGCATGAGCACATGCACAAGGAAATTTTCTCCATCACCCAAATCATAAACTGAGTGCAAGGACTTTGTTTTCCCATATCTGTTATCATGCATGTCTTATAATAGTTTCTCACTTATTTTTCAATAAATATATGAATATAAATTTTTTTTAAATCTATAGAATGTCTCAGGGACAACAATAGAACTCAGATCAACTATGTTTTATGTTTGAAAAAATCCTTGAAAAAGCAGCAAAGTACCACTTATATAGGCACAAGGCTCCTATGCCAACTAGAAGCACAGTTAAAAAGTTAAAAATAGCTTTGCTTATGTACTTCAAAATGTTCAGCAATCAGTATCCAGTGATGGTGGAGCCATTCTTCCTCATTCCTGCTTGGCACATGTCTTATACCTGTGGAGTTATGAGAGAGAAATCAACATTCCATTTTAATTAGCAGCTGAATGTAGTTATTTTAAGGAAACTCAGAATGTTGCACTGTTTCAGCATTTTGAAAACTGCCCATATCTGAATGAGAACAATAAGTAGGCATGAAAGACCCCTATACAATCCTCAGCTGATTAATCAACTTAGAGTTTGAGACAGCTGTGCAGGCAAACCGTTTTGCATCTGAATATACCATTTTATGATACTACATATTCTTGGTAAATAAACCTGAAGAAATGCTATACTTGTGCTCTGAGA
Organism: Ovis aries; assembly: GCF_016772045.2. Classification (NCBI taxonomy): domain Eukaryota; kingdom Metazoa; phylum Chordata; class Mammalia; order Artiodactyla; family Bovidae; genus Ovis; species Ovis aries. Next base: position 19,940,119 of record NC_056055.1, read on the forward strand.
ATATTGTCAAGATTCTTAGATGGCAGTTCATTTTGATTAAAATGTATCATCCCAAACTTGAGACAGATTGTTATCTTGGCATTGTCCCATGTGTTTGGGAAGCATAAAATGCTCAAATGAAGTGTTCACCAAGTCTTGAAAATGATAATACAGAAAAGAAGCATCCCAACATTTTGGGAGAAAGATTGGAAGATATTTTGTTGAAAAAAAAAAAAAAAAGTCAGTACACAGAGTAAAACTGCAATTTTTGTAGTATTGTGAGGTTGTTAAATTTACATTTGTTCAATAGAGCCTCAAAGTCTCTGCAGTTCAACCAAAGACCTCAAGGAATTGAAACAGAGAAGTTTATTACAGGTTCTGGAGGAGGTACACACAGCACAGTCTTAAGGGTCACAAGTAGAGAGAGTGCAGCAGGACCTGTGGATTTTATTAAGGTCTGTGAGTAGAGTGCTTTGGGGTTCCTAGGCTAACGTGGGATTGGTCAGTACAAACCAAAGAGCAAGTTTTGCTAAGCTACCATGGGACATGCAAGAGGAAGACCCTGGGAAATGGAGGAGACTGTTTATCACAGGACCACTTTGTCAGTCCTGTTAGGAACTTACATTACTTGTGACTGTGGGCTGTTATCTGGAGGATGTGCTTGAGGTAGAGACTAGTGTCACTCCAAGGCCTCTGCCAGGCCTCTTGTTCACACTAAATGGGTGTACTGAGAGCCAGGCTTCAACAATATGTGAACCGTGAACTTCCTGATGTTCAAGCTGCTTTTAGAAAAAGCATAGGAACCAGAGATCAAATTGCCAACATCCGCTGGATCATCGAAAAAGCAAGAGATTTCCAGAGAAACATCTATTTCTTCTTTACTGACTATGCCAAAGGCTTTGACTGTGTGGATCACAATAAACTGTGGACAATTCTGAAAGAGATGAGAATACCAGACCTCCTGACCTGCCAGGAAGCGACAGTTAGAACTGGACATGGGCAAAGAGACTGGTTTCAAATAGGAAAAGGAGTACATCAAGGCTGTATATTGTCACCCTGCTTATTCAACTTCTATGCAGAGGACATCATGAGACACACTGGAATGGAAGAAACACAAGCTGGAATCAAGATTGCTGGGAGAAATATCAATAACCTCAGATATGCAGATGACACCACCCTTATGGCAGAAAGTGAAGAGGAGCTAAAAAGCCTCTTGATGAAAGTAAAAGAGGAGAGTGAAAAAGTTGGCTTAAAGCTCAACATTCAGAAAACGAAGATCATGGCATCTGGTCCCATCACGTCATGGGAAATAGATGGGGAAACAGTGGAAACAGTGTCAGACTTTATTTTTGGGGGGCTCCAAAATCACTCCAGATGGTGATTGCAGCCATGAAATTAAAAGACGCTTGCTCCTTGGAAGAAAAGTTATGACCAACCTGGATAGCATATTCAAAAGCAGAGATATTACTTTGCTGACTAAGGTCCGTCTAGTCAAGGCTATGGTTTTTCCCATGGTCATGTAAGGATGTGAGAGTTGGACTGTGAAGAAGGAGGAGCGCCAAAGAATTGATGCTTTTGAACTGTGGTGTTGGAGATGACTCTTGCGACTCCTTTGGACTGCAAGGAGATCCAACCAGTCCATTCTGAAGGAGATCAGCCCTGAGATTTCTTTGGAAGGAATGATGCTAAAGCTGAAACTCCAGTACTTTGGCCACCTCATGTGAAGAGTTGACTCATTGGAAAAGACTCTGAGGCTGGGAGGGATTGGGGTCAGGAGGAGAAGGGGACGACCGAGGAAGAGATGGCTGGATGGCATCATTGACTTGATGGACGTGAGTGTGAGTGAACTCCGGGAGTTGATGATGGACAAGGAGGCCTGGTGTGCTGCGATTCATGGGGTCAGAAAGAGTCAGACACGACTGTGCGACTGAACTGAACTGAACTGAACTGAGGCAACAATGTTGTGAAATAATTTAGGTAAACTCTCATAAGTAGGCTTAAGCAAGTAGGTTGAATGGGGGCAAAGTGATGTGGATCTAGAAAGTATGCCTGGGTTCAGTGCCAGGGTCCAGCCCCGGTGGATTCAGGGTGATTCAAAGTGTGGATGGAGCAGGTGAGAAGAAACTTATTTATTTATTAATATAAGATTAGATTATGAAGAAATAGTGCAGTAGGAAAGTTAAGTGGAGAAAGGAGCCTGAATAACTTGGCTTACAGGGAAGACCAATAAAATCTCAGGACAAGAGATCTGCACCTTCTACGTTGGGCCACTGACACCCACTTGAGTATCGAAGGGTGCCCCACCTTAGGCTCCCTTTCACATGGGTCTTAGAAGCCAGGACAAGTAAGTAGACTTGGTGAGCCACCCCACTCCAGATGGGAATTCAGCCTGAAATTAGAGTAAAGAGGAGACACGGGGGAAACTAGTCCAACGATTGGTCCATCCTCTATTGTTCAGAAGTCCTTTTATACTTTTTGATTATACATAGAGATCAATGGGTAACACAAAGTTATGTAGTGTTAGTAGCCCAGACTCTTATCAAAACCAGGCGTTTCTCTCTGCATACCTAGTTGTATACACAAGTCTTAGGTAATTTACATCATCTTCCAGCCAAAAGGGCCAATTAACATTTTACAGCGTTTTTTTCTGATAAAGGTTTGTCAACCAGAAGACTTATTTGTGTTGTTCTTCCCGAAGTCTGGTGCCACTCTCAGAAAGCACCAAATAAAGTTACAATCTTACATAGCAAAGCTAAAGCAATTTATAACAAGTAAAAGGAGTACAGTAATTTATAACAAAAGAAAAGTAATTAACTCAAAAGTCTAGTGTTGCAAGCATCGAAACTACTATATATCTTTTTCCATATCCCGTTTACATTGATTAACATCCTCCCAGGTGCCTAAAAGATAAAGAATATGGAGGACTGGCAGCAATCATTGAGTCAACAGTGAAATCCTGTCACCAATATGATTTTTAACTCTCTAGAAAAGGCTCTGTATCTTTCAGATGCTTTTAAGCATTGTGCCTCTCGCGGTTGGGGGCTGCAAGCAATTCACACGCTGTAAGAGATCTGGGGGAACCTGTTAGGCAAGCTAGAGAGCTATCAGAAGGGGTTTGAGCTGAAACATCCCTTTCAAATGCAGAAGACTAAAGCCCTAAATTGACTTTTTCCAGAGAATATTAGAAGAGTAGAAAAGCAGAGTACAAAGGCCTGCAGATTCTTATTTTTTGGGTGGTGGATGCTCAGGAAATTCCGGGGGAACCCCTGAAGACTGATCACGTCCTTGCGTTTTGTCAGGCTTCCTTCTGCATGACCTTGTCACGGGTGGTATTCCTCACCTGGCCCCCGGCAGTTCAGAGTTAACTAGGTTCAAACACCTTCAATGTATTACTTTCCCTTGTGACCTTGACCGAGTTCATTTATCTTTTCTCTAAACTTTTGCTTTTTATCAATATTATCATAAATATACTCACTGTAAAGATTTTATATTAAATAAAACAATGCGTTAAGTCTGTGACTTACTGTGGTCCAAGTATGCCTAACATAATCTCTTAAGCCCCTTAAAAGCATAGAGATTTTTTTAGCTAGTTATAGAAAGGGAACCCAGATTTAAAATGGAGAGGGATTTATGTAAAGGAGGCTCTCTATCGGTGGCTTTGATCAGGAGGATTCTGTAAAGTAAGGACCTAGAAGCTGAGAACAGTCCCTGATTAAGAGAAAATAGAGACTTTAATGGTAAAATAGCAAATAATTGAATTCTGCCAATAATAGAAATAGGCATGGAAGTAAATTCTTGCATAGAACATAGCCTTGTTGACACCTTGATTTCAGTTTGATAGACAGAGGCAGAGAAATTAGTCAAGCCTCCATGTACATCTGACCTGCCATGCTATGAGATAATAAATAGGTATTGTTTAAAACATCTACCTGTGGTAATTTGTCATTAATCAAGAGAAAACTAACATATCTTTTATGTTTCTATTACTGTTAAATTCCCATCTTGTCTATATTTATCTTTCGATAATCATTTTACTCAAAACTTTGAAGATGCCGTTTCATTGTGTGTTTTGTTTTTTGGCAGAAATGGGTTGGTTTGTTTGCCTTCTCTTTTAAGAGGTTGAGTTTGGAATTTTTTTGTGTGTGTGATAAGTGTATGATTTTTATTGACATGATCTTTGACTGGTAGTCATATAGGCTCAAACACATTCTAGGGGCAAAAATTAAAATCTACATTTTCTTACTCTCCTCCCCAACATCTTATCATTTAGATGTCCTCTTTCACATCTTCATGTTCATCCTTTTGCTGTCCATTGTGGTTATTGTCATTTTCACAGAAGTTTTTTTTTTTTTTTTTTTTTTTATCTGTGTATAGGATTATTGAAATGATTTACTTTCTAATTGTAATTTTCTCTTTCCTGTAGATCCTTCTATTTAGAGAAGATCTTTCAATATTTCCTTTATGATAGGATAGGCTTAGTGTTGCTGCATTGTTTTAGTTTTTTTTTGTCTGAGAAATTCTTTCCCTCTCCTTCTATTCTAAATGATAATCTTGCTGGGTAGAGTGTCCTAGGTCAGAGATATTTCAGTTTTATGACTTTGAATATATCTCTATATTGCCATCTGACCTGCAACATTTCTGTAAGGAAATAAACAGATAGACTTCTGGGGATTCCTTTGTGCTTAATTCTTTGCTTTTCTTTTGCTACCTTTAGAATCTTCTGTTTGTCTTGAAGTTTGCCATTTTTATTATAACATGTCTTGGTGTAGATCTGTATGCATTTATCCTGTTTGGAACCCACTGTGCTTCATTGTGAATCCATGCAGGCAATGTCCTGCCCTCTGTGAGTGTGAGCACAGGGAAAAATGCTACAGTAGGGGTCCTGCCTCTCCCATTGTGCATCCCCAAGAAAATGGCAACTAGGCTCTAAGGCTGTCCAGTCTTCCTCTGCATACATCCTCAGTTGCAGCCACACTTCAGCTTGGGAATTTCTCTGTCACGACATATGTAAATAGCTGTATTGTCTCTAAATGCTGACTTTTTAAAGGAAGGGGAGTTTTCAAATTGAACTTACTTTCATGGTTATTTCCAAGGTTTTGTTTATTGTTCATTATCCAGGCAAAATAAATGAAGGATCAGATCAGTAGCGATTGGTATGCATCTAAAAATCTGTGCTATTATATTTACTTTTGGTATGTGAGGGCATCATGTTTTTTTTTTTTTTTTTGCATCTCTGATAATTTTGTAAAAAACTATTTTCTTAAATATTGTTTCAATAATTTTTGTATTGTTTCCACATGGAGAGTTTTTCAAGACACCCAGTTTTCTGAGCAGATATATAAGTAGAAAATGTTTTGAATATGATTTAATTTGTAAGGTATGTAATGCAGAAGCAATGAAGACAGTAAACATAATGAATAGCAGTCACATTTGCATTTTTGTTGTTCTTTCAGTAGTGTGGGGAGTGAATTGAAAGATGTAGGACACTAAGGTGAGAATGAAAGTCTCAGCTAGAAAAACAGTATTATCGACAGAAAAGAAAGGAAGATACACGAGAATCTTGAGTGCTAAACTCAACAAGAATTTGTAAATTGTTGGACTTAAAGAGAAAAGGAGGTAATTAGATTTTAAATAATTACTTACTCGTATTAAAAGTTTGATAGATTTTCTTCTAACCAACACAAAAAGGAATCAGAGAGAAGTAGACTGAGGGATAGTAGCGGCACAGAAGTAACTATTTTAGCAGGAATGTTTTGAGATCAGTTGCATGGAGACAGAACAGTTCAACTAGACATTGGCATTGCTGATTTAAAACTCAAAAGAGATTATAGCCAGAGATATATGTATTAAAAAATAAAACTATTAACAAAAGAAAAACTTAGCTTTATTACTGGGTAATATTAAACAGGCAGAGTTTATAGTAAACAGAGAAGAGGAAAACCCTGGGTCAGATCAGTTAATTGTTATATTGAAGAACAGGGATTAGACTTGGGGAAAATGACAACTTTCAATAATATGCTCATTTCATTTCTGCCTCCTAGTTTCTCTTTTCTAAATGCCATTGATAATGGAGAAAAACCAAATTCCTCACATTGTTAACGTCACTTATTGTTCAGTCACTCAGTCGTGTATGACTCTTTGTGACTTAAGGGACTGCAGCATGCCAGGCTTCCCTGTTTTTCACCATTTCCCAGAGCTTGCTCAAACTCATATTCATTGAGTCAGTGATGCCATCCAATCATCTCATCCTTTGTCATCCCCTTCTCCTCCTGCCTTCAATCTTTCCCAGGATCAGGGTCTTTTCTAATGAGTCAGCTCTTTGCATCAGGTGGCCAAAGTATTGGAGCTTCAGCTTCAGCATCAGTCCTTTCAGTGAATATTCAGGGTTTGTTTCCTTTAGGATTGACTGGTTGGATCTCCTTGTATTCTAAGGGACTCTCAAGAGTCTTCTCCAACACCACATATAAAAGCATTGCTTCTTCGGTGCTCAGCCTTCTTTATGATCCAAATCTCACATCCATACATAACTACTGGAAAAAAAGAAAAAAAAAAAACATAGATTGGACCATAATGACCTTTGTTGGCAAAGTAACATCTCTGTTTTTAACCATGCTGTTTCAGTTTTTCATAGTTTTTCTTCCAAAGAGAAAGTGTATTTTAATTTCATGGTTGCAGTCACCATCCTCAGTGATTGTGGAGCCAAAGAAAATAAAGCCTGTCACTGTTTCCATTGTTTCTCTAACTATTTGCCATGAAGTGATGGGGCCAGATGCCATGATCTGTGTTTTTGAACGTTAAGTTTTAAGCCAGCTTTTTCAGTCTCCTCTTTCACCTTCATCAAGAGGCTCTTTAGTTTCTCTTCCCTTTCTTCCCAAAAGCAGTGTCATCTATGTATCTGAGGTTATTGATATTTCTCCCAGTAATCTTGATTCCAACTTGTGCTTCATCCAGCCTGGCATTTTTCATGTGTACTCTGTGTATAAGTTAAATAAGCAGGGTGACAATATCCAGTCTTGATGTACTCCTTTCCCAGTTTAGAACCAGTCCAATGGCCCATGTCCAATATTAACTCTTCCTTCTTCACATACACACAGGTTTCCAAGGAAGCAAGAGAGATGGTTTGATATTCCCATCTCTTTAAGAATTTTCCTTTTTTTTTTTTCTTTGAGAATTTTCTATAGTTTCTGGTGGCCCATATTGTCAAAGGCTTTAGTATAGTCAATGAAGCAGAAGCAGATGATTTTTTTGGAATTATCCTGGTTTTCCTATGATCCAATGGATATTGGTAATTTGATCTCTCATTCTTCTGCATTTTTTAAATCCACCTTGACTTCAAGTTCATGTACTCTTGAAGTCTTGCTTGGAGAATTTTGAGCATTACTTTCCTAGCATGTGAAAAGATTGCAGTTGTACATTAGCTTGAACATTCTTTGGAATGGCCTTCCTTTGTGATTGGAATGAAAACTGACCTTTTCCAGTCCTATGGCCACTGCTGAGTTTTCCAAATTTTCCTGCATACTGAGTGTACCACTTTAACAGTGTCATCTTTTAGGATTTGAAATAGTTCCGCTGCAATTCCATCACCTCCATTAACTTTATTTGTAGTGATGCTTCCTAAGGCCCACTTGACTTCATACTCCAAGATGTCTGGCTCGAGGTGAGGGATCACACCATTTTTGTTATCTGGGTCATTAAGATCTTTTTTTGTATAGTTCTGTGTTTTCTTGGCAGCTCATCTTAATATATTCTGAACCTGTTAGGTCCATACTGTTTCTGTCCTTTATTGTACCCATTTTGCATGATATGTTCCCTCGGTATCTCTAATTTTCTGGAAAAGATCTCTAGTCTTTCCCATTCTATTGTTTTCCTCTATTTCTTTGCATTGATCACTTAGGAAGCCTTTCTTATCCCTCCTTGCTATTCTTTGGAACTCTACATTCAAATGGCTATATCTCCCCTTTTCTCCTCTGCCTTTAGCTTCTCTTTTTTTCTCAGCAATGTGTAAGGCCTCCTAAGACAACCAGTTTTCCTTTTTGCATTTATTTTTCTTGGGGTTGGTCTTGACCCCTGCCTTCTGTACAATATTTTGAACATCCATCCATTGTTCTTCAGGCACTTTATCTATCAGATCTAATCTCTTGAATCTATTTGTCACTTCCACCATATAATCATAAGGGGTTTGATTTAGGTTATACCTTACCACCTAACCTGCCTCTTGAGAAACCTATATGCAGGTCAGGAAGCAACAGTTAGAACTGGACATGGAACAACAGACTGGTTCCAAATAGGAAAAGGAGTACGTCAAGGCTGCATAGTGTCACCCTGCTTATTTAACTTATATGCAGAGTACATCATGAGAAACACTGGGCTGGAAGAAGTACAAGCTGGAATCAAGATTGCTTGTAGAAATATCAATAACCTCAGATATGCAGATGACACCACCCTTATGGTGGAAAGTAAAGAGGAAATAAAAAGCCTCTTGATGAAAGTGAAAGAGGAGAGTGAAAAAGTTGGCTTAAAGTTCAACCTTCAGAAAATGAAGATCATGGCATTCGGTCCCACTTCATGGGAAATAGATGGGGAAACAGTGGAAACGGTGTCAGACTTTATCTTTTTGGGCTCCAAAATCACTGCAGATGGTGATTGCAGCCATGAAATTAAAAGATGCTTACTCCTTGGAAGGAAAGTTATGACCAACTTGGATAGTATATTCAAAAGCAGAGACATTACTTTGCCAACAAAGGTTCATTTAGTCAAGGCTAAGGTTTTTCCAGTAGTCATTTATGGATATGAGAGTTGGACTGTGAAGAAAGCTGAGCATCAAAGAATTGATGCTTTTGAATTGTGGTTTTGGAGAAGACTCTTGAGAGTCCCTTGGACTGCAAGGGGATCCAACCAGTCCATTCTAAAGCAGATCACTCCTGGCTGTTCTTTGGAAGGAATGATGCTAAAGCTGAAACTCCAGTACTATGGCCACCTCATGTGAAGGGATGACAGAGGATGAGATGGCTGGATGGCATCATCGACTCTGAGTTTGAGTGAACTTCAGGAGTTGGTGATGGACAGGGAGGCATGGCATGCTGCAATTCATGTCACAAAGAGTCAAACATAACTGAGTGACTGAGCTGAACTGAATGGCCTTAGTAGTTTTCCCTACTTTCTTTAATTTAAGTCTGATATTTGCAATAAGGAGTTTATGATCTGTGCCACACACAGCTCCATCTTGTTTTTGCTGACTGTATAGAGCTTCTCCATCTTTGGCTGTAAAGAATATAATCAACTCATTTCAGTATTGACTGTCTGGTGATGTCAAAGTGTAGGATCGTGTCTTGTATCATTCAAAGGGGGTTTTTGCTATGACCAGTGTATTTTCTTGGCAAAACTTTTAGTCTTTGCCCTGCTTCATTTTGTACTCCAAGGCCAAACTTGTCTGTTTCTCCAGGTATCTCTTGACTCCCTACTTTTGCATTCCAGTCCCCTATGATGAAAAGGATATCTTTTTTTGGTGTTAGTTCTAGAAGGTCTTGTAGGTCTTTATAGAACTCTTCAACTTCAGCTTCTTCAGCATTACTGGTTGGGGCATAGACTTGGATTACTGTGATACTGAATAGTTTGCCTTGGAAATGAACAGAGATCGTCCTGTCGTTTTTGAGACTGCACTCAAGTACTGTGTTTTTTTAAGTGAATAAAAACACATTCCACAATTTAATTTCAAAATATTACTATACTTCCTGGGAAGAATATAAGGTTATTGGTTTTAAAAGTTGCAACCTGATCTCCCTTCAGAACATTTTACACCTAAATAATCCTTGGAAATGTTATCTACCTGATTACTCAGATGGTCAGTTATTTTTCTCACACTGAAATCAAATTGTAAATTTCTGTGGACAGTTATACTTTATTTCAGTTATATACATGTATATATATGAACACCAAATATAGGATGTTTTTCATAGAAACACTTTGATTTCATGCTTAAGTTCTGCGACACAGAATTGCAGGAGATTTTGCACAAGAAGCAGAATAATTCACCCAAGTGCTAAAAATACACTGAAGGCATATTCCCCATCCATAATTCATTAGAAATAGTATTCAGAAAATATTGAAGCTATGAAATGAGATGAATATTATAACGTGTTAAAACTGTAGGTGACCTAATTCAGATAGCAATATCAAGGATTTCTCTTATAACATATGTTTTGTTCTGTTTTATGGTGCACCTTATTTGCAATATTGCTTGGAGGATATTGTTGGATAAAAGTGTAAAAGTTTCCTTCTGCTGTGGTCTCCAAACATTATTTGTATGCACCCTTTGTGAAACCTTAACTATTCACATATTTTCACAAAATAGCTTCCTCTACTTATCATGTTCCAACTGAAGATATTTTATACTGATGAATGAAAGCTTCTTTCATGAGTAACAATGCTCAACTCACCATAAACAGTGTGGTGAAGAAATACCTTTATGTATCATTTTAAACTAAGAACAGTTGAATTTACAAATGTCTTTTACAAGACAAATATTTTATCACTACATACTTTTTTGGTCTTCAATATGTTTGGTGGTATATTTCTGATTTGCTCTGCAGTTGGTTAGAATTAATTTCTGTTTATTAACTACAATGAGTTTATTAAGAAGGAGATCCTTGTGAGAAAGACAAGAATGCAAGTTTCATATTTGATTCCAAGTACACTGTTAGATGAAATTAAAAGGTGCTTACTCATTGGAAGAAAAGTTATGACCAACCTAGACAGCATATTCAAAAGCAGAGACATTACTTTGCTGACTAAGGTCCGTCTAGTCAAGGCTATGTTTTTTCCAGTAGTCATATATGGATGTGAGAGTTGGACTGTGAAGAAGGGTGAGCACCGAAGAATTGATGCTTTTGAACTGTGGTGTTGGAGAAGACCCCTGAGAGTCCCTTGGACTGCAAGGAGATCCAACCAGTCCATTATAGAGGAGATCAGCCCTGGGTGTTCTTTGGAAGGAATGATGCTAAAGCTGAAACTCCAGTACTTTGGCCACCTCATGCAGAGAGTTGACTCATTGGAAAAGACTCTGATGCTTGGAGGGATTGGAGGCAGGAGAAGAAGGGGATGACAGAGGATGAGATGGCTGGATGGCATCACTGACTCGATGGACATGAGTTTGGGTGAACTCTGGGAGATGGTGATTGACAGGGAGGCCTGGCGTGCTGTGATTCATGGGGTCGCAAAGAGTCAGACACGACTGAGTGACTGAACTGAACTGAACACTGTTAGAGATATGTGCAAGTAAAACAGACAAGGAAAGTAGTTAATAAAGGGTGATTATCAAATCAGTTACTGCTAGGGAAAGAAACTCAATTCAGCTTTGAAATTCTGGAAAACAGTAAAGAACATGTCCTAAAGTTAGCAGAAGTAGAGAACATGTGGGGATCTGTCTATATCAGACATCTCTCCTTCTGTCATAGGTTGAGACATGCTTCCAAAAGAAATTTCAAATTCCTGCACTTCCAGTTTGCCCTGCTTTGGTTTAGTGTGCTCCTTCAACACTCGGTCGGAGAGTCTCAGGTTTTCTAATAATCCCCATTGATTATGTAAGGGTGAATGATGAGATGATCTGGGCAAGATACTCTCAGTATTTCTTGTATGTGCATGATTGCAAGTACATCTGTGCATCTGTTTTTTATTAAACAGTCACTGATTTTGAAATTTTATAAATCAAGAATAGAAATCAATACTATCAGTAATTGCTATAACAACTGAAAGAATACATCAAAACTATACCTTAATAAATAGACATAAAGTTTAAGAAGAAGAGGATGACAGAGGAGAGATGGTTGGAAGACCTCATAGACTCAATGAATATGAGTTTGAGCAAACTCTGGGAGATAGTGAAGGACAGGGAAGCCTGGTGTGTTGCAGTCCATGAGGTTGCAAAGAGTCAGACATAAATGAGTGACTGAACAACAATACTTCACTATTCACTTCTGGAGTAGGGATAGGCTACCCACTCCAGTGTTCTTGGGTTTTCCTTGTAGCTCAGCTGGTAAAGTATCTGCTTGCAATGTGGGAGACCTGGTTTCAATCCCTGGGTTGGAAAGATCCCCTGGAGAAAGGAAAGGCTACCCACTACAGTATTCTGGCCTGGAGAATTGTATAGTCCATGGGGTCCTAAAGAGTTGGACATGACTGATTGACTTTCACTTTTTTCACTTTCACCATGGCCAGTGACCAGTTTTATTACTTCTTCCAAAGTCAGTTATTGGTCGCTATATACCTAGTCAGTTCATACACAAACAGCTAATCATATAGTGATAAACCCATGTGATTTTTTTTTTCAATAAACGTGGGTAGTCAAAAGAAGGATTGGCCAACAAAGATGAAAGTGCAGCAAGAAAAAAAGTGTGATAAAGCTGAAATTGAAGTTGGAATTGAACATAAATGAAGTTCATCAATGAAACTGATGACCATGAGAGTATTGGCCCAGCCATAGTTTGAGAGGCTCTAGATACAAGGATAGAGGAACTTAAAAAGGAAATCAATGAGAAAGTACTTGCGCAAAAGAAGAGAAGACATCACAGAGGAAGGGATGCCAATAGAAAACTTCACATTAAAATAATTCTTGGAGATATTTCTTGACATTCAAAGTGGAAAGAATAAAATGTTGGAAGCTAATCGAAAGTTAGGAAGAATATAATAATTCACCAAGACATAGAAAAGATGTTCACGTTTATCACAAGTTATCCAATGAAAAGGAGGCAAGCTCTCCTCAAATTATTCTTAATAAGTTTTTACAAAGAAATAAAATTTTAATTATAAATGTTTCTAATATTTGAAATTACAATGTATAAGATAAATATTAGGGCTTTCCTGGTAAATGCTGGTGGTTCAGCAGTAAAGAATCTGCCTGACATGCCAGAGATGTGGGTTCAATCCCTGGATTGGGAGAAGGAAATGTCAAACCACTCCAATATACTTGCCTGGAAAATCCCATGGACAGAGGAGCCTGGCGAGCTACAGTCCATAAGGTCATAAAAGGATCAGACATGACTTAGTGACTAAACAAGATAAATATTATTTTTACTATTTTTATTTTCTTATATGTGTATAAATGACAATAAATTAGTTTTTAATGCATTGACAAACAATTTTAAAGTTCATGAAATGATTATGAAATTTTCCATTTACTATTAAGATTTCTTCACTTAACTTTGTAGCATTATTTTTGTGGTACTACACTAATATCCAGCAGTGTGCAAGTGTCTGCATGCATGCTAAGTCACTTCAGTCGCATTTGACTCTTTGCAACCCTGTGGATTGTAGCCTACCAGGCTTTCCTGTCCATGAAATCTTCTCAACCAAGGGTTCAAATCCCTGTCTCATTCATTGGCAGGCAGATTCTTTACCACTGAGCCGCCAGGGAAACCATATATATATATATATATATATATATATATATATATAATGTTTATATGTTAACTTCAAACTCCTAATTTCCGCCCCTCCCTTTCCCCTTTGGTAACTGTGTTGTTTCTTAAGTCTATGAGTCTGTTTCTGTTTGTAAACAAGTCCATTTGTATCATTATTTAGATTCCACATATAAAAGATATCATATTGTATTTGTCTTTCTCTGTCTGACTTATTTCACTTAGTATGATAATATGTAGGTCTATTGGTGTTGCTACAAATGGCACCTTTCATTATTTTTTATGGCTAAATAATATTCCATTGAAATAGGTACCATATATTCTTCATTCATTCTTCTGTTGATGAACATTTAGGTGGCTAGTGTTACAATAAACATTGGGGTGCATGTATCTTTTTGAATTATGACTTTCTCTGGGTATATGCTTAGGAGAGTGATTTCCATACAAATTTAATTTTTTTTTCTCTAGTTCTGGAAAAAAAAAATGCCACTGATAATTTAAGGGATTGAAGCTGTAAACTGCTTTGGGTGGTATAGTAATTTTGACAAGATGGATGCTTCTAATCTAAAAATATGGTCTTTCCATCTGTTTATATCATGTTCAGTTTCTTTCATCAATGTTGTAAGGCTTTCAGAGTAGAGATATATTGCCTCCTTAGATAGCTTTTATTGTTGTTGTTCAGTTCCCAGTCTTGCCCGACTCTTTGTGACCTCATGGACTGCAGTACAGCAGGCTTCCTTGTCCTTCACTATTTCTTGGAGGATGCTCAAACTCATTTCCAATGAGTCGGTGATGCCATCCAACCATCTCATCCTGTTGTCCCCTTCTCCTGCTGCCTTCGATCTTCCCAGCATCAGGGTCTTTTCTAATGAGTCTGTTCTTCACATCATTGGGTCAAATTGCTGGGGCTTCAGCTTCAGCATCAGTCCTTACAATGAATATTCAGGAGTGATTTCCTTTAAGATGGACTGGTTGTATCTCCTTGCAGTCCAAAGGACTCTCAAGAGTTTTCTCCAACACCACATTTCAAAAGTATCATTTCTCCAGCACTTAGCCTTCTTTATAGTCCAACTCTCATATCCATATATGACTACTGGAAAAGCCATAGCTATGACTATACGGACCTTTGTTGGCAAAGTGGTATATCTGCATTTCAATACACTGTCTAGATTGGTCATAATTTTTCTTCCAAGGAGCAAGTGTCTTTCAATATTATGGCTGCAGTCACCATCTGCAGTGATTTTGGAGCCCAAGAAAATAAAGACTGTCACTATTTGTTGTTTTTTTTATTTTTTTCCATCTACTTACCATGAAGTGATACGACTGGATGCCATGATATTAGTTTTTTGAAGGTTGAGTTTTAAGCCACCTTTTCACTGTCCTCTTTCACCTTCATCAAGAGGCTCTTTAGTTCCTCTTTGCTTTCTACCATTGCAGTGGTATTATTTGCATATCTGATATGCAGATAGGTTTATTCCTAGGAATTTTATTATTTTCTGATGAGATGATAAATGGGATGGTTTCATTAAATTCTCTTTTTGATCTTTTGTTGTTAGTGTGTAGGAATGCAAGAGTTTTTTGTGTATTAATTTTGTATCCTGTGACTGTACTGAATTCATTGATGAGTTCTAAGAGTTTTCTGAGAGCATCTTTAGGATTTTCTATGTATAGTATCATGTCATCTGCAAATAGTGACAGTTTTACTTTTTTTTTTTTTTTTCTTCTAATTTGGCTTCCTTTTATTTCCTTTCCTTCTCTTATTGCCACGGCTAGGGATTCCCAAAATTATCTTAAATAAAAGTGGTAAAAGTGGATATGCATATATTTTTTCTTATCTTAGAGGAAATGCTTTCAGCTTTTTACCATTGAATATGCTACTAGCTATGGTCTTTATTATGTTATGTTACCATTATTTCTGAATTCTGGAGAGTTTGTATTATAAACAGTTTGTATTTTTGTCAAAAACTTTTCTGTGTCTATTGAAATGATCATATGATTTTTATTTTTCAATTTTTAATGTTGTGTGTCACACTGATTGACTTATGAATATTGAAAAATCCTTGCATTCCTGGGGCAAATCCCACTTGTTTATGATGTATGATCCTTGTAATGTATTGTTAGATTTGGTTTTCTTATATTTTGTTGAATATTCTTTGTCTATATTTATAGTGTATTGGCTTGTAATTTTCCTTTTCTATGATACAATTGTTTTGGTATCACGGTGATGGTGGCTTCATAGAATTAGTTTGTAATTGTGCCTTCCTCTGCAATTTTTTTAAATAGTTTTAAAAGGATAAGCATTAATAATTTTCTAAATGTTTGATGGAATTTGCCTGTGATGCTAACTGGTCCTGGACTTTTGGTTTGTAGGGAGATTTTTACAGTTTCAATTTCAGTTTTGTGATTGGTCTGTTAATACTTTTTGTTTCTTCCTGGTACAATCTTGCAAGATTGTACTTTTTGTCAGTGGTCATATATATGGATGTGAGAGTTGAACTGTGAAGAAAGCTGAGCGCTGAAGAATTGTGCTTTTGAACTGTGGTGTTGGAGAAGACTCTTGAGAGTCCCTTGGACTGCAAGGAGATCCAACCAGTCCATTCTGAAGGAGATCAGCCCTGGCATTTCTTTGGAAGGAATGATGGATGGTAAAGCTGAAACTCCAGTACTTTGGCCACCTCATACAGAGAGTTGACTCCTTGGAAAGGACTCTGATGCTGGGAGGGATTGGGGGCAGAAGGAGAAGGGGATGACAGAGGATGAGATGGCTGGATGGCATCACTGACTCGATGGACATGAGTCTGAGTGAACTCTGGGAGTTGGTGATGGACAGGGAGGCCTGGTGTGCTGCGATTCATGGGGTCACACAGAGTCGGACAAGACTGAGCCACTGAACTGAACTGAACTGGAGAATTATCCTATTTCTTCTTCTGCTGCTGCTGCTAAGTCGCTTCAGTTGTGTTCGACTCTGTGTGACCCCATAGACGGCAGCCCACCAGACTCCCCCATCCCTGGGATTCTGCAGGCAAGAACACTGGAGTGGGTTGCCATTTCCTTCTCCAATGCATGAAAGTGAAAAGTGAAAGTGAAGTTGCTCAGTCATGTGAGACTCTTAGCAACCCCATGGACTGCAGCCTACCAGGCTTCTCTGTCCATGGGATTTTCCAGGCAAGAGTACTGGAGTCGGGTGCCACTGCCTTCTCTGCTATTTCTTCTAGATTGTCTATATTATTGGTATATAGTTGCCAGTACTAGTCTCATGTGATCCTTTGTATTTCTGTGTTGTCTGTTGTAACTTCTCCATTTTCATTTCTATTTCTATTGATTTGAGCTCTCCCCTTTTCAGTCTTACCAGAGATTGTTGTATTTTATAACAATTTTCAAAGAATCACCCTTTTATCACCTTGAACTTTTTTTCTCTTCTGAGTTTCTCCTTTTATGTTTTTATTTCATACTTTCTAATATATTTGACTGTTTTTATTCTTTAAAAAGTTTTCTTTTTAATTCCCTAAGGTGAATATGTTCTAACTACTACAAAGTTGCACTCATTTCACACATTAGAAAAGTGATGCTCAAAATTCTTCAGGCTCGGCTTCACCAGTATGTGAATTGAGAACTTCCAGATGTTCAAGTTGGATTTAGAAAAGGCAGAGGAACCAGAGATCAATTGCCAACATCCATAGGATCCTAGGAAAAGAGAATTCCAGAAAAAAATAAAATCTACTTCTGCTTCATTGACTAAGCTAAAGTCTTTGACTGTGTGGATCACAATAAACTGGAAAATTCTTCAAGATATGGGAATATCAGACCATCTCACCCAGCTCCTGAGAAACCTGTATGCAAGTCAAGATGCAACAGTTAGAATGGGACATGGAAAAATGGACTGTTTCCAGATTGGGAAAGGAGTACATCAAGGCTGTATACTGTTACCCTGCTTATTTAACTTATATGCAGAACACATCATTATATGCAAAATGCCAGGCTGGATGAAGCACAAGCTGGAATCAAAATTGCCAGAAGAAATATCAATAACCTGAGATATGCAGATGGCACCAACCTTATGTCAGAAAGTGAGCACCTCTCAGTGAAGGTGAAAGAGGAGAGTGAAAAAGCTGACTTAAAAATAAACATTAAAAAAAATTAAGATCATGGCATCCAACCTCATCACTTCATGTTGCATAGGTGGAGAAACAGTGGAAACAGTGACAGGTTTTATTTTCTAGAGTTCCAAAATCACTGCAGATGGTGACTGCAGCTATGAAATTAAAAGACACTTGCTCCTTGGAAGAAAAGTTTTGACCAACCTAGACAGCATATTGAAAAGCAGAGACATTACTTTGCTAACAAAAGTCTGTCTAGTCAAAGCTATGGTTTTCCAGTAGCCATGTATGGATTTGAGAATTGAACCATAAAGAGGGCTGAGCATTGAAGAATTGAAGCTTTTGTACTGTGGTGTTCAAGACTCTTGAGACTTCCTTGGAATACAAGGAGATCCAACCAGTAAATCCTAAAGGAAATCAGTCCTGAATATTCATTGGAAGATCTGAAACTGAAGCTGAAGCTCCAATTCTTTGGTTACCAGATGTGAAGAACCGATTCGTTGGAAAAGACCCTGATGCTGGGAAAGATGGAAAGCAGGAGGAGAAGGGGACGACAAAGAATGAGATGTTTGGATGGCATCACCAACTCAATGGACATAAGTTTGAGCAAGGTCTGGGAGATTGTGAAGGACAGGAAGCCTGGCGTGCTGCAGTCCATGGGGTCACAAAGAGTCAGACATGACTGAGCAATGGCAACAGTGGTGGATACTTACCCTGAAAATTTTCAGCATTTTTTAAAATTTATTCTTGTTAAGCCATACAGTTTAGCTGTATAGCTATAAGCTATACAGCTTTCTTTAGCTGTGTTATTTTTTTTTGTAATTTGTAAAAAATTTTTTAGTTAAAATATTTTCTAAAATCCAGTATGTTTTGTCACTCTATAGGTTATTTATGATTATAGTTTTAATTTTCAAACATACCATGAACTTCTTGGTATCTTTTGGATACGAGTCCCAGTATATTTGCATTGAAGATAGAATGCACACCAACATGTAAACCATTTATTTTAGCATGCTCATCTTCCCATTTGTGTGATCTCCTTTCAAGAAAGTTTCTTCACCAACACATCTGATCTTGAGCAACTAGTAACCAGTCTCTGTAGATTTGTCCTTTTCCAAAGTTTCACAAGAATGAGTTAAAAAATACATATGCTTTGTGTCTGACTTTTCTAGTTATCAAGTAGGAGTTTATCTGTCACAGGTTATTTAAATTCAGAAGTTGTTCTACTTAATAATTTTGAATGTCCCCTTAATAACTTTAAAGTCTAAATTACATACACTATAAAATTCTTTCATTTTAAGAGTACAGACTGGTGTGTATTAACAATACTAACACTTACGTAACCAATTCACAATTTAAGTAATAAAAATTTTTCATCACTTACAATGCTCCTTTGCAGTATATCTCCCCATCCTTAGACACAAACATTGTGTGTCTGCTTTACATCACTTTGAAGCAGTATTTATTGTTTTTAATTTCATTTACATTTCATTTCAAGTCAATTTGTGGGAATGCTTTTTTAATATTTAAAATATTTAAATTTTATTAAATATTAAATTTTTATTGATTTAAATATTATTTTATTAATATTTTTATTAACTAAAATATTTTTTAAGATTAAAATTTTAAAAAAAATCATTTGTTTAAATACCATTGTCCAGCAACTATTTGGTCTTTGTTGAAGTAACTTGATATTTTGTCAAAAATCTATTCTGAAGTAAATATTCTACTCCATGTGATCTATAAACCTATATTTACATCATGTACACCTGTGGTGGATTCATGTCAATGTATGGCAAAACCAATACAGTATTGTAAAGTAAAAATAAACTCAAAATGGATTAAAGATCTAAATGTAAGATCAGAAACTATAAAACTCCTAGAGGAGAACATAGGCAAAACACTCTCAGACATAAATCACAGCAGGATCCTCTATGATCCACCTCCCAGAATTCTGGAAATAAAAGCAAAAATAACAAATGGGATCTAATTAAAATTAAAAGCTTCTGCACAACAAAGGTAACTATAAGCAAGGTGAAAAGACAGCCTTCTGAATGGGAGAAAATAATAGCAAATGAAGCAACTGACAAACAACTAATCTCCAAAATATACAAGCAACTTATGCAGCTCAATTCCAGAAAAATAAACGACCCAATCAAAAAATGGGCCAAAGAACTAAATAGACATTTCTCCAAAGAAGACATACGGATGGCTAACAAACACATGAAAAGATGCTCAACATCACTCATTATTAGAGAAATGCAAATCAAAACCACAATGAGGTACCACTTCACACCAGTCAGAATGGCTGCGATCCAAAAATCTGCAAGCAATAAATGCTGGAGAGGGTGTGGAGAAAAGGGAACCCTCCTACACTGTTGGTGGGAATGCAAACTAGTACAGCCACTATGGAGAACAGTGTGGAGATTCCTTAAAAAATTGCAAATAGTACTACCTTATGACCCAGCAATCCCACTGCTAGGCATACACACCGAGGAAACCAGAATTGAAAGAGACACATGTACCCCAATGTTCATCGCAGCACTGTTTATAATAGCCAGGACATGGAAACAACCTAGATGTCCATCAGCAGATGAATGGATAAGAAAACAGTGGTACATATACACAATGGAGTATTACTCAGCCGTAAAAAAGAATTCATTTGAATCAGTTCTGATGAGATGGATGAAACTGGAGCCAATTATACAGAGTGAAGTAAGCCAGAAAGAAAAACACTAATACAGTATACTAACACATATATATGGAATTTAGGAAGATGGCAATGACGACCCTGTATGCAAGACAGGGAAAGAGACACAGATGTGTATAACAGACTTTTGGACTCAGAGGGAGAGGGAGAGGGTGGGATGATTTGGGAGAATGACATTCTAACAAGTATACTATCATGTAAGAATTGAATCGCCAGTCTATGTCTGATGCAGGATGCAGCATGCTTGGGGCTGGTGCATGGGGATGACCCAGAGAGATGTTATGGGGAGGGTGGTGGGAGGGGGGTTCATGTTTGGGAATGCATGTAAGAATTAAAAATTTTAAAATTTAAAAAATAAAAACTAATTAAAAAAAATTTTAAAAAATGTAGTTCATTCAAACATATCCAAAAAAAAAAAAAAAGAAAAAAAAAGAAATTCTCTTGAATGTTTCTCTCTCCCCAATCTTGGAACAAAGACCATTTAAAAAATAATCTATTGTTTTTACAATTGCAGATATTTTGCAAATGCCTTTTCCCAGGTTGAGTGAGTTTCCTTTTTTGAGGCGATGGGATGGAAAATATTTAGCATTCAATTTTCTGGAAGTAGAGTGAAGACCATGATTTGTAGCATTTGGCAGTTTCCATGTTACCAATATGACATTAATTGAAATGCAGAATTGCTGAAAGTTTAAGAGTTAGCTCTTGGGCTAGTTCCTGCATAGCACTGATTCCTAGGTTACTGGAAACTTTTATTACACTCACTGAATGCATCTATATTTAGAAATGATACATCTTTTTAAAATAAGTTGACCTCTTCTTACTATGCAGTATCACTCTTTGTCTTTTCAGATAATCACTTGCTTTTGTGAATCATTATCTCAGCCAATTTTCTACAGTTCAATTTTATTTCTACTTGTGTCTTTTGATTTCTGATATGCTAAACATTTGTAAAGCTTAAAGATATTGGGAGTATTTATCAAATCACCTAAAATACGCAGAAGAAGAAGTGTGAACATTTATTCATTAATTTTCAGTATATGCCTTTTAATAACTAAAGTGTTATGACTATACATTTTCCTCTGACTATAGCTTTTACTGTTACCCATTTCTCATCATAAACCCATCAGTTTGTAAAGTTTAGTTTTTATTTCCTCTTTGGGAGAAAGTCCACACAGCAGCAAGGTTAAAACCTGGGAATGTTGCCTGAATATATTTATTCTTATTAAATTTGCTTTATGTTTTCCTTATGTCTACATTGAACATTTTTCTACATTTTTCATAATAAAGATCATTAGTTTACTCTGTAGTAGAGGAAAAAGTGAGTGGTTTATACAGAGTTATATGTATGATTGGCTCATTGAATAATTGTTTCCTTTATCCAAACTTATATTTATTTACTAGATTTGACTGATTCTGATTAAGGGAAATTGAAATATTTCAGGACTTCCCTGGCGGCTCAGATGGTAAAGCGTCTATCTACAATATTTCACCGTAATTATTTCAAAATCAAGACAATGTATATTTTTGACATATTTCCCTAATATATTGCTTGATTTATTCAATTTTAAGATTTTTAGAGTGGCTTCATGTCCATCTGAATTTCAAAAGTACCTCTTATACATTCAGCATGTATATAATTTCCAAAGAAATATGATTTACTTTGCAAATATTTGTCAGACTACAGCCATATTCTAATCTTAACTACATCCTAGAGTGTCTCTTCCCTTGATAGTGTATTTTAATCCTTTGCAGGTGGTGAGAATTGCCAGCCAAGCTGTGGATTTGTCATGTAGTTGATGCTCTAAAATATAATTGTGTTAAGGAGGAAGAAAATATGTAATACATTATTATAATCTTTTTGTAAAAATACTGTCAGGCACTTCTGGATACAAAGTGTGCCTAATTCACAGTCTTAGTTTCCTCTTCCCAATATTTCCTAATGTTTTGCTTTTCTCTAATTCTTCCTTATTAATAATTTTTTAAATATTTTTCTTGATTTTTTAGTTAGATCATCCTACGTCAAGTTGTTCTTGAAAACATTTTGAGTACAAGGATCTATTAGCAAAATATTAAATTAAGGATCATTCTCTAAAGAGTAAAATTTTGTGGAAACCTCAATTTATTACTTATTACACAATGGATCTCCTTCTCAAGAACATAACTCCCCAATTTGCCAAGAATTTTAGAATAAAGCATGATTTAATTTGACTGTATATATCTATCTAACATATTTTTAGATGAGAAATATTTAATTATCTTTTATTGGTAAAGTATTAATTTGCTCAGATGTCAGGATAATTTTGAAACAGAGATGGGGAGGAACTACTTGTCTTACCATACCTGAATCCTTATAGGGTCAGCAACACAACTAAAGTTGCCATTGCAGAAAATATTTTTAAAATGACCTTCTAAATTTTCTTGGTAATTGTTTAATTAAGCAAGTACAGCAATTATTCTTTTCTCTGTTGATCAGGGAAAAGGCTGTTTTTGATGGGGAGAAGAGGTATAAAATATCAAATCTGCCACATTTATACTTTTATTCACTATGTTTTTTTAAGTTTACTTTTTTGCAGCTTTCACTCAGAGGATTTTGCACTGTGTTTGGTATTGGCAAAAGCTTGATTATTCCCCAGCAGTTATGGAAGTACAAAATAATGCTTCCAACCTTTAAAACCAAACACTTTGGTAAATACCACAGATGCCAAATTACTCTAGCAGGTGCTAAATTGCTACTAGTGTATCACCTTGGGATATGATGAAGATAAATGGAGTACTATGCATTTCCCCAGTATTTCACAATTACTGGAACACCTGTGCTAAATGATGTGGTGCTAATACACCATAAACATCCTCACAAGGCACAGAGGACCTTCTAGTTTCACATTTCAACTTGCTAAACAGGCCTCAACTTAATGTAGTTGTTTAAAATGTATCACCTATACTTGACATTGCACCTGTATAGTGAGTATCAGTATCATGTCACTAACAGCTGACTTGTTTCTCTCTCTCTTTTAATACCTTTATCTTATTAACCTTAATATCTTATTCTATACATTCTTATCTCATTTTTGCTATAAGAATATGTATGTTTTTCTTTGCTTCAAGTGAATCATCTTCACACCTTTGCTTTAATATCAGAGATCAGTATCATTGTCAGCAATACTGGATGTCATTAGCACTAAAGTTCTAGCACCTCTGCTTTTCTAACAAATCACCTTTCACACATATAAACCCTTGTATGCAATGCAGAGGTTTTAAAGATGACACGCTAAATGGAGATGTCTACAAATATATAGCATCAGATATGGACCTAAGTCTATTTTTAACGAATTAAACATTAAAAAAAAAAAAAGCTATGTGTGTATGTATCAATGAGTTTATGATAGTGAATTAAGATTCCCCTAGTCCTGAGGGCAAGAGGAGGAGGAGGCGACAAGGGATGAGATGGTTGGATGGCAGCATTGACTCAATGGACATGAGTTAGAACAAACTCCAGGAGATAGTGAAGGACAGGGAAGCCTGGTGTACGGCAGTTCATGGGACTGCAAAGAGTTGGACATGACTTTGCAACTGAACAGCAGTTCCTGTTATAGACTATTTTCAACAGCTTTATTGAGATGCAGTTCACATAACATATAATTCAACATGTGAATGTATATTGTACAGTGTTCATAATATATTTACAGGGTTGTATGGCTATTGCCACAATCTAATTTTAGAGTAGTTTTGTGCCCTGAAAATGGAAATCCTCTGCCTCCTAGCAGTTGTTTCCCATTCCCGCCACACGCTAATGCCTCCTGTCTAGGCAGTCACTTATTTATTATGTGTGTCTATACATCTGCCTTTCCTTTCATTGTTTTAAAGATTTTATCTTTTACTCTTCAACAGTTTTAACTTTATGAGATTAAATGTGGATTTCCTTGTTTTGACACCCTTCCAAAGTTGGATTCATAAAATTTTGTAATTTATAACCATACATTTTGTCATGTTACAGAAGTGAAAAATGAAAGTGAAAGTCACTCAGTCATGTCTGACTCTTTGCGATCCTTTGTACTATACAGTTCATGAAATTCTCCAGGCCAGAATACTGGAGTGGGTAGCCTTTCCCTTCTCCAGGGGATCTTCCCAACCCAGGGATCGAGCCCAGATCTCCCACATTGCAGGTGGATTCTTTATCAGCTGAGCTACAAAGGAAGCCAAAGAATATTGGGGTGGGTAGCCTATCCCTTCTCATGTTACAAAAACTATTTTCAATTATTATGTCTGCCCCACCTGCTCACTCTCTCTTTTAAACTACATCTGCTTTGCCACTCCGTGTGTATACCTTCATAGAGCTTATATATATGTATATATATATATTTACTTGGCAGCACAAGGTCTTAATTGTGGCATGTGGAATCTTTTAGGCGGGGGTGTGCAGAATCTTTATTTGTGGCATGTGGGATCTAGCTTCCCAAACAGGGATTGAACCTAGGCCCCTTGCATTGGAAGCCCAGAGTGTTAGCCACTGGACAACAAGGGAAGTCCCATTCATCTTATACATTGAGTTCCCATAGTACATTTTGTATAGATCCAGCAACTATATTTTACATTTTAAGTTTCAGCCTTGAGATGTGTCCTATATCTAATATTCTGCCTGGATTAGGAGCAGTAGTTGGAAAAACAAGGGAAATTCTGAGAAACTGTACATTTTGTGTAGCTCACAGTCCAAACCATTTTTTAATGGATTTATTTGAATAACTTTCACAGTTTTCAACCTACTCTGAAATGACCACAAAGGGATCACTAATGAATCTGGAGCATATTAAGCTCTTATCTCAAAAAGTATATGTTTTGATCATTTATTTATTAATTTTTGGATCTTGATTAGAAAATAAGAAGCTCTTGTGACTTTCCATAAAAAAAAAACACATGTAGAAAGGCATGAAATACTTTATCATAATGACTTCCATTGCCTTTGAAATCTTAATTAATTCTTGTAATGGATTCAGAAGTCATTTAAGCTTATCCAGGAAGTGATGATTTTTCAAAAATGATGATACAGGGTAGTGGCAAGGTTTGCCGGGGTCCAGCCCCAGTGGATCCAGGGTGATTCGAAGGTGGGGATGGAGTTGGCGTCTTTGGAAAAATACATATTTAATCACAGATATAGAGAGATTAGAAATGGATAGTGTAGTAGGAAGATTAGTGGAGAAAAGGAGGCTGAATAACTTGGATTACGTGGAATAGCATCCATGCTCCAGATGGGAATTCAGCCAGAAAAACGGGAGCAAGAAAGAAGCGACATGGGGGAATCAGTCTTTCCGGAAACTGATCCGATTTCTTTATTTTTGGGTTTGCTTATATACCTTTTGCAACACATAGGGATGAATACAGAGTCACGCAGGGGTCAGCAGTCCTGACCTTTATCAAAATCAGGTGCTTCACATAAATGTATAAAAAGGTACATCATCTTCTGGCCATGAGTGAGACCTGCTGACATTTTATGATCCTTTCTTTCTGATAACCAAAAATCTTATTTTTCCCAAGGGTGTTTTCTCTCAAACCAGGCACCATCCTCCAAATAAAGCTGCATTCCTATAGGGTGAGGGTGTAGTGAGTTACAATCAAGAAAGGAATTTATTTAACCCAAGGTTAACATGATTAGTCTTAAAGGTTAATACTTATTTCTCCTATATGCTTAAAGGTTAATACTTATTTCTTCCTATATGCTAGTTATATTCATTATAAGAGTAGGGAACATGGAGATTTAGCAGCAAACATCAGCCCAACAAATGAAAATCCTTTCACCAATGCTCCCCTTAAGATCTATTTAGTCTTAAGATATGATAAAGTTACATTCTTACATAGCAAGGACACAGTGATTTATAACAAAGTACAGTGATCTATTACAAAAGAGAAAATCCATTAACTCAAAAAGTCTAGTATTGCTAACATCAAAAACTACTATATTTCCTCTGCTATATTCCAAATATATTGATTAATATATTCCCAGGTGCCTAAGGATATGGAGGCCTGGCGGCAATCATTGACTCAACAACAAGAAAAAGTCCTATGCTAATTAAGACTCTCAAAATACTCCAAAACTCTCTGTGCTGTTTACGGTTGAGAGGTAGTAAACAATCACGTGCCTAGTGGCAGCAGTATGAATAATCCTGTCACACAAGCTAGTCTGTCAGCAGAGAGGTTTGACCTGAAACATCCTTGTGCCACCCAGAGCAGGGAATTAGCAGCAATTATTGACACAACAAATGAAGAACCCTTCACCAATATAATTCCTAACCAACACACTATACTAATAATTTCTAACTCCCCAAAATAATTTGCCTTTAGTAAGTCTAAAACATCTCATGCCTCTCAGGTTGGGAGGCTATAAACAATCACATGTGGCGGGACGAACCTATACAGGTGGGCTAGATAACCTTCAGAGGAATCCGTAAGCTGAAACACTCTTGTCACGCCCAAGAATTTTTATTGCCTTGGAGCTGCACATTTACTCCTTCTCCGAGAGAAACAATTATGGGGGAGAGCCCCCCGTAAAGTCAGAGGTGTAGGTGAGAGTATAAAACAGACTCTGGCTTTGGGGTTAGATGCTCGGGAACAGGGGGTTTCCTGAGGTTTGATAACGCCTTTGCGTATGCCAAGCCTCCTTCCTCATGACCTTTGCCATGGGCGGAATTCCTCACGCTGGCCCCCGGCAAAGGTTAAAAAAAATTTTTTTTAACTTAAAAAGTATCATCCTGAATCCATAGATATGAACCCAACAGACCCCAATATGGGCAACTATTAAAAAGCAACTTTTTAAATATTCTTTTAAAAAATTTGCTAGTGAACTACAGTATCTGAAACGTTCACTGTAAATTTGCCATTTGGAATGAAGAATGCTGAGATGGAAAGTTTATTATAATTAGATTTTTTTATAAAATAGTATGAAATCTTCATAAAAAAGTTTAATAGAATTTTGTTTGAATAAGGTATTTACTTGTATTTGCTTGAAGGCAAACACTCTTCTCTCTAGAAAATGAGTAATAAGGTCAGTGTCATAATCTCAAGTTTAAAACAGTAGATAAAGAAGACAGCTTACCCATCCAGTTTTCCTCACCCATCCATTCACTCAACAGATGTTCATAGCAAGGCCTAAAGGCTAACATTTTAACAGCCAATCTATTATATGAAATTATTGGTTTGGGGGTCATATAAAGGTCTATAAGCAAACAAATAAGAGACTATGAGCTGAGCTGTCAGAACAAAACCAAC
The DNA here is from genome assembly GCF_016772045.2 of Ovis aries. NCBI lineage: Eukaryota > Metazoa > Chordata > Mammalia > Artiodactyla > Bovidae > Ovis > Ovis aries. Next base: position 19,967,574 of record NC_056055.1, read on the forward strand.
AAAACTTTCCTGCACTTTATCATCATAGTGCCGCTTTTTTCAATCTGAAGAAAAGTCCCATTAAAATTCTGAATGAATTTCAATGGAGTAATCATGCTTAAAAAAGACATGAGTCAAAATAACCACCTCAGAATGTTAAACATCTTCGACTAAAACAGTACTGAAGTGAAAATAAGTGGAGGATTCAATTCTAGCCAGGGATGTAAGTCCAAGATTTTAATAAATGAATAATGAAAGTGTTTGCCTAATAATAATCAATTCTTTGAATAACAGGTTTGCTGTCAGTATATAATCATTTTGAGTAATTAAATTTCAATGAATTCAGTTGCTAACTCAGGCATATGCTTTGCGTTATCAACATGGCCAGAAATCTCTCCTAGGTACCTTCCTTGAGCCATTTTCCTGGGTTAGATTAAAAGAGTTTCTACACTGATCGCTACAGTTTCCTTCTGTAGAGGCTTCGCTCATTAGATCAGTTATTAACCAGTGCCTGCTATGAGAAGAGAAGGAGGTAGAAGCCAGGGCCATGTGTGCCACACTGCCAAATCAAAGATCCCTGCCCAAATATGGATACCTAGTTCTGTATCATGGTTCTGGATAAAATAAATAATGTCCTCTTATAATCTTCCTCTTTTCTCTACCAGGGTCTCCTCAAGCTTTCACTTTCAGGATAATTTAGTATTCTGTCTCTCCATCCCTCCCTTCTCTTCCCCTCTCCTTTTCCCTGTCTCTTTCTCATACAGACATCACCTTTTCTCTCTTGTTACCACTATAATTTAGCATAACTCTCAAATTATGACAAACCTAGACAGCATATTAAAAAGCAGAGAAATCACTTTACCAACAAAAGTCTGTATAGTCAAAACTCTGAATTTACCAAAATTCAGATATGAATGAGAGAATTGGAGCATACAAAAAGCTGAGTGCCAAAGAATTCATGCTTTTGAATTGTGGTGCTGGAGAAGACTCTTGAGACCCTTGGACAGCTAGGAAATCAAACCAGTCAATCCTAAAGGAAATAAACCCTGAACATTCATTCATTGGAATGAATGAATGATGCTGAAGCTGAAGTTCCAATACTTTGGTGACTTGATGTGAAGAGCTGACTCACTGGAAAAGACCTTGATACTAAGAAAGTTCGAAGGCCCGAAGATAAGGGGGCGACAGAGGATGAGACAGTTGGATGACATCACTGCCTCAGTGGACATGAATTTGAGCAAACTCCAGGAGATAGTGAAGGACAGGGAAGCCTGTTGTGTAGCAGTCCATGAAGCTGCAAAGAGTTGCAAAGTTTGTTTTAGCAGAAACTGACTTCAGTTCAGTTCAGTTCAGCCACTCAGTTGTGTTTGACTCTTTGCGACCCGATGGACTATAGCAGGCCAGGCATAGTAAATAAAGCAGAAGTAGATGATTTTCTGGACCTCTCTGGCTTTTTTGATGATCTAATGGATGTTGGCAATTTGATCTCCAGTTCCTCTGCCTTTTCTAAATCCAGCTTGAACATCTGGAAGTTCATGATTCCTGTACTGTAGAAGACTGGCTTGGAGAATTGTGAACATTACTTTGCTAGTGTGTGAGATGAGTACAATTGTGTGGTAGACTGAGCATTCTTGGTCATTGCCTTTCTTTGGGATTGGAATGAAAACTGACCTTTTGCCATCCTGTGTCCCCAGCTGAATTTTCCAAATTACTGGCATATTGAGTGCAGCATTTTCACAGCATCATCTTTTAGGATTTGAAATAGCTCAACTAGAATTCCATCACTTTGACTAGCTTTGTTCATAGTGATACTTACTAAGGCCCACTTGGTTTTCCATTCCAGGATGTCTGGTTCCAGGTGAGTGATTACACCATCATGGTTATCCGGGTCATGAAGATCTTTTTTGTACAGTTCTTCTGTGTATTCTTTCCACCTCTTCTTAATATCTTCTGCTTCTATTAGGTCCATACCATTTCTGTCCTTTATTGAGCCCATCTTTGCATGAAATGTTCCCTTGATATCTCTAATTTTCTTGAAGAGATCTTTATTCTTTCCCATTCTATTGTTTTCCTCTATTACTTTGTGCTGATCATTGAGAGAGGCTTTTTTATCTCGCCTTGCTATTCGGTGCAACTCTGCATTCAAATAGATACATCTTTCCTTTTCTCCTTTGCCTTTCCTTTCTGTTCTTTTCACAGCTATTTGTAAGGCCTCCTCAGACAACCATTTTGCCTTTTCGTATTTCTTTTCCATGAGGATGGTCTTAATCTGTGCCTCCTATACAATGTTGTGAGCTCTGTCCATAGTTCTTCAGACACTCTGTCTATCAGATCTAATCCCTTGAATCTATTTCTCACTTCCACTGTATAATTGTAAGGGATTTGATTGCAGTCATATCTGAATGGTCTAGTGGTTTTTCCCACTTTCTTCAGCAAGTCTGAATTTGGCAATAAGGAGTTCATGGTCTGAGCCACAGTCAGTTCCTGGTCTTGATTTTGCTGACTGTATAGAGCTTCTCCATCTTTGGCTACAAAGAATATAATAAATCTGATTTTGATATTGTCCATCTAGTGATGTCCATGTGTCAAGTCTTTTCTTGTGTTGTTGGAAAAGGGTGTCTGTTATGACCAGTGTGTTCTCTTTGCAAAACTCTATTAGCCTTTGCCCTGCTTCATTCTGTACTCCAAGGCCAAATTTGTCCATTACTCCAGGTAATTCTTGATTTCCTACTTCTGCATTCTAGTCCCCTATAATGAAATGGACTTCTTTTTTAGCTGTTAGTTCTAAGTGATCTTTTAGGTCTTCATAGAACCATTCAACTTCAGCTTCTTCGGCATTGCTCGTTGGGGCATAGACTTGGATTACTATGATATTGAATGGTTTGCCTTGGAAATGAAGGCAATGATGATCATTGTGTCATTTTTGAGATTGCTTCCATGTACTGCATTTCAAACTCTTGTTGACTATGATGGCTACTCCATTTCTTCTAAGGAATTCTTGCCCACAGTAGTAAATACAATGGTCATCTGAATTAAACTCACCCATTCTACTCCATTTTATTTAACTGATTCCTAAAATGTCAATGTTCACTCTTGCCATTGTATTAGTATCAGGTGAACAGCACTATATACATGCACACACACACACATATATATATGCATATGTATATTCACACACACACACACACACACACACACACATATATATATATATATATACATGGAACAACAGACTGGTTCCAAATTAGGAAGGAATGTGTCAAGGCTGTTTATCGTCATGCTGTTTATTTAACTTATATGAAGAGTGCATCATGCGAAATGTCAGACTGGATGAAGCACAAACTGGAATCAAGATTGCTGGAAGAAATATGCAGATGATACCATCCCTATGGCAGAAAGTAAAGAGGTGCTAAAGTGCCTCTTGAGGAAAGTGAAAGAGGAGAGTGAAAGAGCTGGTAATAGACCAGTTAGACCTAATTGATATCTATAGGACATTTCACCCCCAAACAATGAATTTTACCTTTTTCTGAAGCACACACGGAACCTTCTCCAGGATAGATCACATCCTGCACCATAAATCTAGCCTTGGTAAATTTAAAAAACAACAACAACAACAACAAAAAACCACTCCAAGCATCTTTTCTGACCTCAATACAGTAAGATTAGATCTCAATTACAGGAGAAAAACTGCTAAAAATTCCAACATATGGAGGCTGAAAAACACACTTCTGAATAACCAACAAATCACAGAAGAAATCAAAAAGAAATCAAAATATGCATAGAAATGAATGAAAATGAAAACACAACAACCCAAAACCTGTGGGAAACTGTAAAAGCAATGCTAAGGGGAAAGTTCATAGCAATAGAGGCATACCTCAAGAAACAAGAAAAAAGTCAAACAAATAACCTAACTCTACACCTAAAGCAACTAGAAAAGCAAGAAATGAAGAACCCCAGGGTTAATAGAAGGAAAGAAATCTTAAAATTTAGGGCAGAAATTAAAAAAAAAATTAGGGCAGAAATAAATGTGAAAGAAACAAAAGAGACCATAGGAAAAATCAACAAAGCCAAAAGCTGGTTCTTTGAAAGGATAAATAAAATTGACAAACCATTAGCCAGATTCATCAAGAAACAAAGGGAGAAAAATGAAATCATTAAAATTAGAAATGAAAATGGAGAGATCACAACAGACAACACAGAAATAAAAAGGATCATAAGAGACTACTATCAGCAATTATATGCCAATAAAATGGACAATGTGGAAGAAATGGACAAATTCTTAGAAAAGTAAAACTTTTCAAAACTGAATCAGGAAGAAATAGAAAATCTTAACAGACCCATCACAAACACAGAAATTGAAACTGTAATCAGAAATCTTCCAGCAAACAAAAGCCCAGGTCCAGATGGCTTCACAGCTGAATTCTACCAAAAATTTAGAAAAGAGCTAACACCTATCTTACTCAAATTCTTCCAGAAAATTGCAGAGGAAGGTAAACTTCCAAACTCATTTTATGAGGCCACCATCACCCTAATACCAAAACCTGAGAAAGATGCCACAAAAAAAGAAAATTACAGGCCAATATCACTGATGAACATAGATGCAAAAATCCTTAACAAAATTCTAGCAATCAGAATCCAACAACACATTAAAAAGATCATACACCATGACCAAGTTGGCTTTATCCCAGGGATGCAAGGATTCTTCAGTATCCACAAATCAATCAATGTAATACAACACATTAACAAATTGAAAAATAAAAGCCATATGATTATCTCAATAGATGCAGAGAAAGCCTTTGATGAAATTCAATATCCATTTATGATAAAAAACTCTCCAGAAAGCAGGAATAGAAGGAACATACCTCAACATAATAAAAACTATTTATGACAAACCCACAGCAAACATTATCCTTAATGGTGAAAAATTGAAAGCATTTCCCTTAAAGTCAGGAACAAGACAAGGGTGCATTCTTTCACCATTACTATTCAACATAGTTTTGGAAGTTTTGGCCACAGCAATCAGAGCAGAAAAAGAAATAAAAGGAATCCAAATTGGAATTGAAGAAGTAAAACTCTCACTGTTTGCTGATGACATGATCCTCTACATAGAAATCCTAAAGACTCGACCATAAAATTACTAGAGCTAATCAATGAATATAGTAAAGTTTTAGGATATAAAATCAACACATAGAAATCCCTTGCATTCCTACACACTAATAATGAGAAAATAGAAAGAGAAGTTAAGGAAACAATTCCATTCACCATTGCAACGAAAAGAATAAAATGCTTAGGAATATATCTATCTAAAGAAACTGAAGACCTATATATAGAAAACTATAAAACACTACTGAAAGAAATCAAAGAGGACATTAATAGATGGAGAAATATACCATGTTCATGGATTGGAAGAATCAATGTAGTGAAAATGAGTATACACCCAAAGCAATTTATAGATCAATGCAATCCCTATCAAGCTACGAGCGGTATTTTTCACAGAGCTAGAACTAATAATTTCACAATTTTTATGGAAATACCAAAAAACAAAACAAAACAAAAAACAACAACAACAACAACAAAAAAAACAAACCTCAAATAGCCAAAGCAATCTTGAGAAAGAAGAACGACCTGGAGGAATCAACCTACCTGACTTCAGACTCTACAACAAAACCACAGTCATCAAGACAGTATGGTACTGGCACAAAGACAGAAATATAGATCAATGGAACAAAATAGAAAGCCAATAGATAAATCCACACTCCTACGGACACCTTATCTTTGACAAAGGAGGCAAGAATACACAATGGATTAAAGACAATCTCTTTAACAAGTGGTGCTGGGAAAACTGGTCAACCACTTGTAAAAGAATGAAACTAGAACACTTTCTAACACCATACACAAAAATAAACTCAAAATGGATTAAAGATCTAAATGTAAGACCAGAAACTATAAAACTCCTAGAGGAGAACATAGGCAAAACACTCTCTGACATATATCACAGCAGGATCCTCTAGGACCCACCTCCCAGAATATTGGAAATAAAGGCGAAAATAAACAAATAGGACCTAATTAAAATTAAAAGCTTCTGCACAACAAAGGAAACTATAAGCAAGGTGAAAAGACAGCCTTCAGAATGGGAGAAAATAATAGCAAATGAAGCAACTGACAAACAACTAATCTCAAAAATATACAAGCAACTCCTGCAGCTCAATTCCAGAAAAATAAATGACCCAATCAAAATATGGGCCAAAGAACTAGATAGACATTTCTCCAAAGAAGACATAGAGATGGCTAACAAACACATGAAAACATGCTCAACATCACTCATTATCAGAAAAATGCAAATCAAAACCACAATGAGGTACCATTGCATGCCAGTCAGAATGGCTGCAATCCAAAAGTATACAAGCAATAAATGCTGGAGAGGTGTGGAGAAAAGGGAAACCTCTTACACTGTTGGTGGGAATGCAAACTAGTACAGCCACTATGGAGAACAGTGTGGAGATTCCTTAAAAAACTGGGAATAGAACTGCCTTATGACCCAGCAATCCCACTGCTGGGTGTACACACCAAGGAAACCAGAATTGAAAGGGACACATGTACCCCAATGCTCCTTGCAGCACTGTTTATAACAGCCAGGACATGGAATCAACCTAGATGTCCATCAGCAGATGAATGGATAAGAAAGCAGTGGTACATATACATAATGGAGTATTACTCAGCCATTATAAAGAATACATTTGAATCAGTTCTAATGAGGTGGATGAAACTGGAGCCAATTATACAGAGTGAAGTAAGCCTGAAAGAAAAACACCAATACAGTATACTAACGCATATATATGGAATTTAGAAGATGGTAATGATGACCCTGTATGCGAGACAGCAAAAGAGACACAGATGTATAGAACAGTTTTTTGGACTCTGTGGGAGAGGGCAAGGGTGGGATGATTTGGGAGAATGGCGTTGAAATGTATAATATCGTATATGTAACAAATTGCCAGTCCAAGTTCGATACATGATACTGAATGCTTGGGGCCAGTGCACTGAGATGACCCAGAGGGATGGTATGGGGAGGGAGGAGGGAGGAGGGTTCAGGATGGGGAACACGTACGTGTATACCTGTGGTGGATTTGTGTTGATGTATGGCAAAACCAATACAACATTGTAAAGTAATTAACCTCCAATTAAAATAAGTAAATTTATATTTAAAAAAAACCTCAGACCATGACATCTGGTCTCATCACTTCATGGCAGATAGATGGGGAAACAATGAAAACAGTGACAGACTTTAATTTTGGGGGCTCCAAAATCACTTATAGATGGTGACAGAAGCCATGAGATTAAAAGGCATTTGCTCCTTGGAAGAAAACTTACGACCAACCTTCGCAGCTTATTAAAAAGCAGAGACATTACTTTCCTGACAAAGTTCCATCTAGTCAAAGCTATGGTTTTTCCAGTAGTCATGTATGGATGTGAAAGTTGGACTATAAATAAAGCTGAGCACTGAATAATTGATGTTTCTGAACTGTAGTCTTGGAGAAGACTCTTGTAGTCCCTTGGACTGCAAGGAAATCCAACCAGTCCATCCTAAAGGAGATCAGTCCTGAGTGTTCATTGGAAGGACTGATGCTGAAGTTGAAACTCCAATACTTTGGTCACTTGATGGGAAGAACTGGCTTATTTGAAAAGACCCTGATGCTGGGAAAGATTGAGGGCAGGAGGAGAAAGGGACTACAGAGGATGAGATGGTTGTTGGATGGCATCATCATCTCGATGGACATTAGTTTGAGCAAGTTCCAGCAATTGGGGATGGACAGAGAATCCTGTTGTGCTGCAGACCATGCAGTTGCAAACTGTCAGACCTGACTGAGCAACTGAACTGAACTGATACCCATACACACACACACACACACACACACACACACACACACACACACACACACACACACACACACACCTTCATTTACATAAAGTGAAATGATCACTGCAGTAAGTCTAGTTAATGGGCTTCCCTTGTAGCTCAATTGGTAAAGAATCTGCCTGCAGTGCAGGAGACACAAATTCAATCCCTGGGTTGGGAAGATCCCCTGGAGAAGGAAATGGCAACCCACTCCAGGATCCTTGCCTGGAAAATCTCACTCACAGGAGCCTGGTTGGCTGCAGTCCATGGGGTGGCAAAGAGTCAGGCATGACTAAGCGACTATCACTTACTTACTACATAATGTTACATTTTATTTTCTTGGGATGAGAACTTTCAATATCTACTTCTTTGGCAACTTACAAATACACAGTGCAGTATTATTAAATATAGTCCCTGGATTTTACATCCAGGATTTTTGACGCTCACTATTTCTGGACTTTTTCTTTCTAGACTTTTTTCTTCTTACTCTCTAATTGTGGGCCTACCTTAATCTGCATTCTCTAGCAACTCAATCCAACATACTTCAGTGTAATTGTTGAGGGCCATGTTTGATTCTGGCTGAAGTCAGCCCTCATTTTATAATCCATAAAAGCATGAAACACATTTTAGAGTGTATTTCTTCTTTCAAGAGAACATTTCTATTACTGTCATCTGGTTTCACAGCTGTGTATTACATCCCAAGTCTTACTTATTTTGTAACTGAACTCTGTACCTTTTGACCACTTTCAATCATTTTTTTTTTTTCCTACTGCCTACCCACTGCCTCTGGCAGCCATCAATCTGTTCTCTGTATCTATAAGTCCATTTTTTTTCTTTTTCTTTTTTAATTCTTATATATAACAAGATTTTACAGTATTTGCATTTCTCTATATGACTTATTTCACTTAGAATGATGCACTCAAGGTCAATTTGTGTTGTCACAAATGGTAGAATTTTCTACTTTTTATGGCCGAATAATATTCTGCTGTGTGTGTGTGTGTTTGTGTTTGTGCACACATGCACACACACATTTTCTTTATCCATTCATCTGTCAGTGAATACTTCGGTTGTTTCTATGTCTTGGATATTGTGACTATTGCTGCAATGAACACGGATGCAGATATTTTTGAGGTAGTATTTGTGTTTCTCTTGGTTATATGTCCAGATGTAGCATTGTTGGTTCATATGGTAATTCTATTATTGATTTCTTTAAGGACACTCTATAGTGGTTTCCACCAATTTACATTTCCACATATACAAGATTTTTGATACTCACTCTTTCTGACTTTTTAGTTTCTAGTATTTGTCTCCTTACTTTCTAATTGTGTTCTCTAGTAATTCAGTCCAATATACTCCTATGAAATTGTTGAGGGCCATGTGTGATGCTGACTGAAGTCAGCCCTCATATTATAAGCCATAAAAACAAGAAGCATATTTGAGTGTGTATTTCTTCTTTCAAGAGAACATTTCTACTGATATCTTCTTGGTTTCGGCCACTATATGTTTCACAAGTGTGTAGTTTTGTTTTTTTTTTTTGTTTTGTCACTGTTTTCCAAAAAGGTAACTAGTTATTATCTGTGATAGGTTTGGTCTAATTTGGTTTGTATGCCATCAGAAGAAGTAGAAGCATTTTCTGTTAAAATTAAACTTGTCTATAAATGATGACTGAATAATCTTATGCTGAAAGTTATTATATTCAGTAAAAATATACATGCCCTAAATGAGAGGAACAGAAATACTCATAGGAGCTTCATCTTAATAGTTAAAATTGTAAGCCATTCAAATTAAATCAACGATAGAGTGAATGAACACATTTTGACACATGAAATCTTATACAATAAGAACAATGAAATGATTACAGATGCACTTAAGAGCATAGAGTAACTTTTAAAAGATATCTTAATGAAAGAAAATTATTCAAGAAAGTGTACTGCTTGTTTCCACTCATAAAAATCAAAAAAAAAAAGAAAAAAAAAGAAAATATGAGCTGACTGCAGCCATGAAATTAAAAGACGCTTACTCCTTGGAAGAAAAGTTATGACCAACCTAGATAGCATATTCAAAAGCAGAGACATTACTTTGCTGACTAAGCTCCATCTAGTCAAGGCTATGGTTTTTTTCTCCTGTGGTCATGTATGGATGCGAGAGTTGGACTGTGAAGAGGGCTGAGTGCCGAAGAATTGATGCTTTTGAAATGTGGTGTTGGAGAAGACTCTTGAGGGTCCCTTCGACTGCAAGGAGATCCACCCAGTCCATTCTAAAGGAGATCAACTCTGGGATTTCTTTGGAAGGAATGATGCTAAAGTTGAAATTCCAGAACTTTGGCCACCTCATGCAAAGAGTTGACTCATTGGAAAAGACTCTGATGCTGGGAGGGATTGGGGGCAGGAGGAGAAGGGGACGACTGAGGATGAGATGGCTGGATGGCATCACTGACTCGATGGACGTAAGTCTGAGTGAAATCTGGGAGATGGTGATGGACAGGGAGGCCTGGCGTGCTGCGATTCTTGAGGTCGGAAAGAGTCGGACATGACTGAGTGACTGAACTGAACTGAACTGAGCCAGGGTTTTTGTAACTTTAGAGAAACATGAAGGCCACTGTAATTCTGAGTGCCATAAAAGGTACTTCATCCTTGTACATTCTGTGATGACAAGCTGAACTCACGATGACTTATTTTTGAATTTTTATATTTGCCTCTTTCTTATATATGACACATAAAAATTTTAAAAAAGTGAAAACTTAGAAACACAAAGAAACCATAATACTATATAGAAAATGGAAATAAAATAATTTGATAGAATTAGAGAAATCTCCCAAACACATTATTGATTTAAAAACATCAAATACAGAACAATGAGTATGCATTAGTTCAGTTCTGGTCAGTCACTCATTCATGTCTGATTCTTTTCAATCCCATGGACTGCAGCACACCAGGCATTCCTGACCATCACCAACTCCCGGAGCTTACTCAAACTCACGTCTATCGAGTCAGTGATGCCATCCAACCATCTCATCCTCTGTCATTCTCTTCTCCTTCTGCCTTCAATCTTTCCCAGCATCAGGATCTTTTCAAATGAGTCAGTTCTTTGGATCAAGTGCCCAAAGTATTGGAGTTTCAACTTCAACATCAGTCCTTCCAAAGAGTATTGAGGACTGATTTCCTTTAAAATGGACTGGTTGGATCTCCTTGGAGTCCAAGGGACTCTCAAGAGTCTTCTCCAACACCACAGTTCAAAAGCATCAATTCTTCAGCACTCAGCTTTCTTTATAGTCCAACTCTCACATCCATTCATGACTACCGGAAAAACCATAGCTTTGGCTAGATGGACCTTTGTTGGTAAAGTAATATCTCTGATTTTTAATATGCTATCTAGGTTGGTCATAACTTTCCTTCCAAGGAGTAAGCATCTTTTAATTTAATGGCCACAGTCACCATATGCAGTGATGTAGTATCTGCAGCGATGCAGTATAATTAGTAGCATTGTACCAATGTCAATTTTCTGTTTCTGATATTGTACTATAGTTGTATATAGCGTGCAACTGTTGTGGAGAAACTTAGTGAAGGGGTCATAAGAAGTACATAAGAACCCTTATGTACTCTTTTTGCAACTTCCTTTAGTCTATAATTAGTTCAAAATAAAACATTAAAAGTAAAGACTTGCATACAGGGTCATCATTGCCATCTTCCTAAATTCCATATATATGTGTTAGTATACTGTATTGGTGTTTTTCTTTCTGGCTTACTTCACTCTGTATAATCGGCTCCAGTTTCATCCATCTCATCAGAACTGATTCAAATGTATTCTTTTTAATGGCTGAGTAATACTCCATTGTGTATATGTACCACTACTTTCTTATCCATTCATCTGCTGATGGACATCTACATTGTTTCCATGTCCTGGCTATTATAAACAGCGCTGCGATGAACATTGGGGTACATGTGTCTCTTTCAATTCTGGTTTCCTCAGTGTGTATGCCTAGCGGTGGGATTGCTGGGTCATAAGGCAGTTCTATTTGCAATTTTTTAAGGAATCTCCACACTGTTCTCCATAGTGGCTGTACTAATTTGCATTCCCACCAACAGTGTAGGAGGGTTCCCTTTTCTCCACACCCTCTCCAGCATTTATTGCTTGCAGATTCTTGGATCGCAGACATTCTGACTGGTGTGAAGTGGTACCTCATTGTAGTTTTGATTCGCATTTCTCTAATAATGAATGACGTTGAGCATCTTTTCATGTGTTTCTTAGCCATCTCTATGTCTTCTTTGGAGAAATGTCTATTTAGTTCTTTGGCCCATTTTTTGATTGGGTCATTTATTTTTCTAGAATTGAGCTGCAGGAGTTGCTTGTATATTTTGGAGATTAGTTGTTTGTCAGTTGCTTCACTTGCTATTATTTTCTCCCATTCAGAAGGCTGTCTTTTCACCTTGCTTATATTTTCCTTTGTTGTGCAGAAGCTTTTAATTTTAATTAGATCCCCTTTGTTCATTTTTGCTTTTATTTCCAGAATTCTGGGAGGTGGATCATAGAGGATCCTGCTGTGATTTATGTCTGAGAGTGTTTTGCCTATGTTCTCCTCTAGGAGTTTTATAGTTTCAGATGTGTATAATGGACTTTTGGACTCAGAGGGAGAGGGAGAGGGTGGGATGATTTGGGAGAATGGCATTGAAACATGTATACTATCATGTAAGAATCGAATCGCCAGTCTATATCCGACGCAGGATACAACATGCTTGGGGCTGGTGCACGGTGATGACCCAGAGATATGTTATGCGGAGGGAGGTGGGAGGGGGGTTCATGTTTGGGAACGCATGTACACCCGTGGTGGATTCAAGTCAATGTATGGCAAAACCAATACAGTATTGTAAAGTAAAATAAAGTTAAAAAAAAATTTATTAACCAAAAAAAAAAAATAAAGAAACATAAGAGAAATAAACCTAATAATTTAAAAAACAAATAAATAAATAAATAAAATAAAGACTTGATACTTATACTTTAAGTTGTTTATTTTCTATACATACAATTAGAGAATATATGATTTATACACCTTGGCATAAGTAAATGACAATATTGACTGGATAAAATAAGAAATAAGTGATGTGGAAAATTAAAGTCTATTGACAAATAATCATAGGTCATTTTTCTAAAGAAAAAAAATGTATTGGATTAGGAACCCAAGAAGGGTATTTTCTTTAATCTCTATTAACTGATATTTTCCCTCCTACTCCACCATTTGCATATAGAAAAGTATTTTATTTTTATGATTTCAAATTATTTTCATAGTGCACAATTAATAGGACTTCCCCGCATGTTTTTTCCTGTTTTATGATCTAGTATGTCTACTTTATGAGTATCATCGCTGCCTTTATACTTGATCATTTTGAACATAGTTATTCAAACCTTGAATATATAGGCCTCTCCATATTCTGCAGGGGGATATCTTCCTAGTCTCAAGGCCCTGAGATTTCTATTGTATTTAGGTGTGGAGAAATAAATATGAATTTCTCCACTAAAATATACACTTGATATTTTATTGGAAAATATGCAAACATGTTTAAACTAATAATGTTGAAGGTCAAAAAAGAAAGAGAAAACCAGAGCAAAACCTATCAGAAATTTAGGTCTTTCAGGTGTCAGATGTATATTTTATAATATACAGATTTGTTGGAGGATACATTATATAGAGATTTGCTAGAGAGATATTGTGATACTTTACAAATAAACTGAAAAAAGGTAAATTATTTAAATACATATTAAAAATCTTTATTATTTAATGTTAAATTAAGTCCCTATCATGTAGATCATATAAATTATTATATCAAATAGAAAGAGTTCTATTGGCTGCAATTGTCTGGATCCTCTTAGGAAAACAAAACAAACTAATGCTGTGTGTCTTATGCTTATACATATGTAAAATGTAATTATCATTTACTGTATCTTTTTTTCTGGAGTAATACTATTATCCATAGGGCTTATGAAATTGTTTTTACAATCATATGCATGGAAAATGAACACAGTATTTATCAATATTTAAATTATTTTAAAAGGTATGTAATTTAAGAATGGAGAAACCTATATATTCCATTTCTCTACTGAAATACCAACATAGATAAGCAGCTTTTTTCCACCATTTTCCTAAATTATACATTTTCCAATATCTGTGACAGGGATATATTTACTGATTTAAAAAACACTCATTTGTGCTCTTAGAATATTTAAAACAATATATTTTCAGTTTTACATCAGTGTATCAAGTTATGTGTAAAGCTAAAAGTAACCTTCCTGGACTAGGTTAATATGCAATTAAATTTTAGTGTGTAGGAGGATTTGGTATGCTTATTACAGTTTTTTTTTTTTTTAAGAGATGTTTTAATTTTCCACAGTTTATTCTGATCCACACAGTCAAAGGTTTGGTTACTATATAAAAGCAGAAAGAATTTTTAGGAATTCTGTTTTTTAATGATTCATGTTGGCAGTTCATCTCTGGTTCCTCTGCCCTTTCTAAAACCAGCTTGAACATCAGGAAGCACAGTTCACATATTGTTCAAGCATGGCTTGGAGAATTTTGAGCATTCAGTGATGCAATTTATTTCATATCCTTTCCTTCCCTCCAGAGTGCTTCAATGAGTTCACATTTCTTTTGGGGAATGGTTCATTGCCTTGATCTTCCACACTGCCCCCACAGGATCCATTCAGGGAGCTGACTTAGTCAGTGCTGCTATCTAGGTCTTCAGCACTTTTTCCAGCTTTGTCTTAAAAATCCAAAATTTTTAATATAATGAAAAGATTCCAGGTGTTTCTTCCAGTCCTTTCCTATTTGGAACCAGTCTGTTGTTCCATGTTCAGTTCTAACTGTTGCTTCCTGACCTGCATATAGATTTCTCAAGAGGCAGGTCAGGTGGTCTGTATTCCCATCTCTTTCAGAATTGTCCACAGTTTATTGTGATCCACACAGTCAAAGGCTTTGGCATAGTCAATAAAGCAGAAAGAGATGTTTTTCAGGAATTCTCTTGCTTTTTTGATGATTCAGCGGATGTTGGCAATTTGATCTCCAGTTCCTCTGCCCTTTCTAAAAGCAGCTTGAACATCAGGAAGTTCACAGTTCACATATTGTTGAAGCATGGCTTGGAGAATTTTGAGCATTACTTTACTAGCATATGAGATGAGTGCAATTGTGCGGTACTTTGAGCATTCTTTGGCATTGCCTTTCTTTGGGATTGGAATGAAAACTGACCTTTTCCAGTCCTGTGGCCACTGCTGAGTTTCCAAATTTGCTGTCATATTGAGTGCAGCACTTTCACAGCATCATCTTTCAGGATTTGAAATAGCTCCACTGGAATTCCATCACCTCCACTAGCTTTGTTCGTAGTGATGCTTTCTAAGGTCCACTTGACTTCACATTCCAGGATGTCTGGCTCTAGATGAGTGATCACACCATCGTGATTATCCGGGTCATGAAGATCTTTTTATACAGTTCTTCTGTGTATTCTTGCCACCTCTTCTTAATATTTTCTGCTTCTGTTAGGTCCATACCATTTCCGTCCTTTCTCGAGCCCACCTTTGCATGAAATATTCCCTTAGTATCTGTAATTTTCTTGAAGAGATCTCTAGTCGACCATCCCCATGAAAAAGAAATGCAAAAAAGCAAAATGGCTGTCTGGGGAGGCCTTAATAATAGCTGTGAAAGAAGAGAAGTGAAAAGCAAAGGAGAAAAGGAAAGATATAAACATCTAAATGCAGAGTTCCAAAAAATAGCAAGAAAATATAAGAAAGCCTTCTTCAGCGATCAATTAATATTCTAGTATCACTTAAAAAATAAATCTAGTTGTTTTTCCCTAAGATATATATATATATATTTTTTTAGAAAGCCATTGACTAAATCTGATGTTGTGGTCATTGTTCACTGTCTAAGTCATGTCCAACTCCGCATTCCGAGGCTCTATAGCATGCCAGACTCCCCTGCCTTCACTGTCTCCTGGAGTTTCCTCAAAGCTCTGTCCTTTGAGTCAGTGATGCCATCTCATCTTCTGCTGCACCATTCTATATTTGTCTTCAATCTTTCCCAGCATCAAGGTCTTTTCCAGTAAGCCGGCTCTTCACATAAAGTCGCCAAAGTATTGGAGCTTCAGCTTCAGCATCAGTCCTTCTGATGCTGAATATTCAGGATGAATGAATATTCAGGGTTGATGTTCTGTAGGTTTGACTGGTTCGATCTCCTTGCAGTCTAAGGGAGTCTCAAGAGTCTTCTCTGGCACCACAGTTTGAAAGCATCAGTTGTTTGGCAGTCAGCCTTCTTTATGGTCCAACTCTCACATCTGTATATTACTACTGGAAAAACCACAGATTTGACTATCTTGATCTTTGACAGCAAAGTGATATCTCTGCTTTTTAGTATGATGTCAGATCTGATGAGAAAACCACATTGTTTGCTTTAAACACTGTTTAAAGCAGTTCAAAAGTTTAAAACTGTTTAAAAGTCTGTTTCAAACTCAGTTCATATCTGACTTTTTCCTTACATTGTACACATCTACACAGAAGCTTAAGCTGTGTTATAATACCTTAATCTTTCAGGGTTTAATTGTATTATCCTCCGATATTTCTTGGTAGCAGCATTCTTTTTCATTTAGAAGGACTAAAAGTTGATTTCAATTCTTCCATTTGCATAGAAAAATGTAGTAGATATACTTTTTTCTCTTTCTCCTAAGTGTATCCGGAAATGCCCTGGACATTATATACAAAGTAGGTGTAAGGAGATCCTGAAAGGTAGAGAAGACAGACTGGCTAAGAACTTGAGGACATGAGGAATAGCATGATGATAAGTTCTTTGAGCTTCATTTTGGTCTATTGTACTGTAGTGTATGCTAAGTCACTTCAGCCATGTCCAACTGTTTGTGACCCTGTTGATTATAGCCCACCTTGAAGCTTACGAAGCTGGAAACTGGAAATACCATTGAGTGACAGTATCCCTCTTTCCAAAAAAAAAAAAAAAAAATCCCCAGCAGAAACCTACAGTTATCTCAAAAGTTTTATAAAAAGCTTAAGGTAAAAAAAAAAAATTAATTAGACTTATTTAAATATTTGACTGAAAAAAAGTTAATGTCTCATTTTACTTGTTTTCATAGGTTTTATTAAATAAAGTATTTGGTGTCAACAAAACAATGAATTTGTTCAACTAACATATTTTATTGAAAATTATATTGAGATAATTTTAGATTTACATGATAATAATACATAGAGATGCCATGTTCCCTCTAGCAGTTTCCCTCAATGGTAACATTTTATAAAACTCTAATGTAACCAAGATGCTAACATTGATAACATCCACTGATCGTTTTCAGATTTTCTCAGTTTTATTTGTACTCATGTGGGTATGTATTGTTTAGTTTTATATAATTATATAATGTTAACCACATGTCTGCATCAAAATAAAGATATTGAGCAGTTCAGTTTTCACAAGGATCTCTCATGTTACCCTTTTATAATTGCAGTCATCTTTCTTCCCCTACCCAGATTCTAACACCTGGCGATCACTAATCTCTTATCTATTTCTA